>NC_083605.1:13241279-18241279 GCF_029168945.1 Cannabis sativa | reverse complement strand
GTAATTATTTTTGTTGGATAGTTTGGAAAATTCTAAGCAATTTACTTTTTTACAGAACTCGATTTCGATTTAATTTGATTTAGTTATGAATTTTTGAAAATTGGAAAAATCGGGGTGACGAGCAACCTCATCACGCGCGCGGAAGGGCTGCTTGCAGCCTCCCTGCGCCGTGATTTCTCGGCCAAACACCCCTGATCCGCACGCGGATGGCTATGCACAGCATGCCATCCGTACAGTTCATCCAATTTTCCAATTTTTTCGATTTTTCATGCTATTTCATGGAATTAAATTCCGATTTTTTGTGTAGTTTTGTATATTGATTTTTGTTTTTCAAATTTCAAATCTAATTATCAGAAATAAATTAATTTTATTTTTTAAAATTAATTTTAGATATTAGTGTAATTTGATTTTGAAAATAGGAAAAAATCAAGTTTTGCTTACCTTTTTCTTATTTCCTTTAAAATTTGATTATTTTATTTTTTTTAAGGTCAGATATTATTTTTTTTTTGGTAATGACCTTAATTAAAATAAGATCACAATAATCATGATAATTTTAAAAGAGGAAATAAGGTATTTTTGTTAACTTTTTAAATTTTGTTATTTTTCAATTAAATTAAATTGTAAAACAAGAAAAGGGTATGTATTTACCATTTTCTATTTTATTTTTTAATTTATTAAATAACATGAAATTTAAAAGGAAAGTTAGCAATTTATTTTTGAAATGACATTTAGGTTACCCAAAACCTAATTTTTCAAAATAGTAGGTTTAATTTTATTTTATTTTTCGAAATAAATGATTAAAATTAAATAAATCCTACATCCAACTATCCAAATCTAACCTTGTTGCGGGAGTATGTGTTTTAGATTGTTTGTAAGTTTTCTAAAACCTATTATTGCTTGATCTAAATTGCCTTGGTTAACTTGAAGATAGATCAGCTGATCTAATTGTAACCAAAGGTTCAATTGACGATAGATCAAGTAAATAATTTGTAACAGGTAATTTTTACGAACTTCTTTCATCTGTGTATGACTTAGCAACATGATAGGATCCATCCAAATGTGTATGCCTGTGTGAGCCTATATGTTTAATTTCTATTATAGATACATATAGGTGGTTGTTGCTAAATAAAATATCATAACTGATAGATTTTATTTAGGCTCATTTAGTTGTGAGCCTATTCAATTAATAACAGTTATTCATTGTAAGGTTAAATTCCTCTCTTTTGGGCCTTGTGTGAGAGTTGGGAGCCTTAGAAGTGGGTGCGACATACTGGACCCAGCTCCCCCTCACATGAACAACCCCAATTGTGAAGGCCCATTTGCCTGATTTGGATAACTGTGATAGGTTAATTATATTAGTTTGACCTAATAAAAGATTGATTAGCAACATAATTAATTTCATGGTTCCTTGAAATTAATTTAAGAAAAACATAGTTTGAATAGTCATATTCTAGAAAGCTATATGTATTTTTCTTGTTTTAATTAAATATGGAATTATAACCATATAAATTCTTTCTGAATCTTAATTTTATAATTTCATTAAATATTCCTATTTAAGTTGAGATTTAGTTAAATCTATCAAATCAACTTAGATTTGAATATTTTTGAATTTCCTATTATAAATTAAGTTGAAGAATTTTGGAAATTGGTTATTAAGATTCTTTCGATATTTTTTAAGTTGATATTTTCTAAATATGGGAACTTAAAATGGAATATCTTCTAAATTAAGTGGTTACTACTTAATTGGTAATATTTAATTAAGTCATTGTTTGAAGAATATTTTAAGTTGGGTATTTAGATTTTCTAAACAACTTAAATAAGATATTTTTCAAAATTATTCCATTTTTGAAATTTGATTAAAGTTTTTACTTTAATTTGTAATATTTCATTATTGAAATATGGAATATAAATGATTAGACAAAATACATGTTTAAATAATGAGCTTTAATCAAAGAGAAATTCGATCTCCATTGTTGGTTTTACATAGCTATTGTTTTAGTGAGTAATCCTCCCTAATGGAGGAACGTTCATTAGCAAGTTAGCGCCGTTTAATCTCGAAAGATAAGTATTCTTATAGGTTTATTTATATGGTTCATGACCACCCTAATGGTGGCAACCATGTAAGACTTATAAGAATGCGAAACAATGGTAGAAGCTCATAAGATAGAATTGCCTTGACTCTCGCCTAAACGGGACAACGCTGAATTCCAATCTTGATCGAATAAAAGGTTGCTAGAATGTTTGACATTTTAGATGAATTGACAACTCTATTCAATGGATGATGCTTTGACTCTCGCCTAAACGGGACACTGTATCAGTTCGTTGGAAACCTTGGAAAATAAACTATGTTAGATTTAGTATTTTTATAACAGAAGTGATTGTTTGTTTTCTGAACCTGTGTATGAATTTATAGAACCGAAACCTTACTTCTGTTTATTGATATGTTGTAGTGCCAATATGAATAACCCTCATCCCGATCCACTCCTAGTTAGTATCTTTGCAAAAGAACTCAATAGTGTGAAAATGCATCCTGGTAGTTGCATTAACTCGCAGCTATTGTTGATGAATCTGAAATTCCAAAAGGCAAATCTACTAGGAATTGATTTATCAAAGGAACAATGGGTGAAACTCATACTTTATAGTCTTCCTCAGGAGTATAACAGTTTTGTTCTATATTACTTATTGAACAATCCTAACTCCTCCGACATGGACAAACTCGAGTCTGAGTTGAGGGCCCATGAGCGGGATCTGATTGCAATGAGACCTGCTAGCATTGCAAGTTTTAATCAGAGGAAGAAGATTAAGCATGAGGGCTCCAACAAAGCTGCTTCTTCAAGTACAAATGTCAGACATCATGTTCTATGTGCGAATTGTAATGGAAAGGGACATAAAGAAGAACAATGTCCCAGGCTTCTAGACAATTCAAACGAAGGTGATGCTTTTGTATTTGAATCATGTGTTTTTGAGAACGACAAATCCTCCTGGATTGTTGATTCTGGATCTACTAACCATGTATGTTCTTCATTACAGCTGCTTGAAACTTGGGAGAATCTTCACCCAGATGAGTTAAAGCTTAAAGTTGGAAATGGCGAGTTGGTATCAGTTAAAGCAAGAGGAATAGCCCGAATCAAGTTTAATTCTAAGAAGTTTTTACTTTTAGAGAATGTTTTATATATTCCTAATTTTAGTAGAAACTTGATTAGTGTTTCATGTTTACAGACACAATTTTATATATTGAATTTTTCGAGTTCAAATTGTTCAATTTCTCGTAATGGATTTCATATATGTGTTGCAAACATGGAACGAGGGCTTTATGTTTTAAGACCTGATACTCAAATCTCACTAAATACTGAACTTTTCAATGTAGCTAGACCTAGAAGCCTTAAGAGAAAAGAGATTGATAATGATGATCAAACTTATCTATGGCATTTACGTTTAGGTCATATAGGCTTTGATAGACTCAATAGGCTAACCAAAGACGGTCCATTGAAAAATGTCGTCTTAGGAGAGCTGCCAGTCTGCGAGTCTTGCCTAGAAGGTAAAATGACCAAACGTTCTTTCTCTGCAAAGGGAGAGCGTGCCAAAGAACCCCTAGGGTTAGTACATTCAGATGTTTGCGGACCGCTGAATGTAAAAGCCAGAGGAGGTTATGAGTATTTCGTCACTTTCATTGACGATTTCTCTAGATATAGTTTTCTTTACCTAATGCAAAAGAAATCTGAAACTTTTGACAAGTTTCAGGAATTTCATGCTTTGGCTCAAAACCAATTGGGTAAAACATTAAAGATCTTGCGAACTGATAGGGGTGGAGAATATATGGATATCCAGTTCAAAGATCATTTAATTGAACTTGGAATTGAATCCCAATATACTGCCCCTAGCACTCCACAGCAGAATGGAGTTGCAGAAAGAAGAAATCGCACTCTCTTAGAAATGGTTAGGTCTATGCTGAGTTACTCAACTCTGTCTACGTCCTTCTGGGGATATGCTATTCAAATGGCAAACGACATTTTGAATGTTGTTCCATCTAAAGCAGTCCCTAAGACACCCGTCGAACTATGGAATGGTCGCACACCTAGTTTGCGCCATTATAGGATTTGGGGGTGCCCTGCTCACGTCTTAAGAAAGAAAGAAAGCAAACTGGAATCGCGAACTGAGGTTTGCATGTTTGTCGGGAATTCTAAAGAGACTAGGGGTGGACTATTCTATAGTCACAAGGATAACAAAGTGTTTTGTCTCCACAAATGCTACTTTCCTTGAAGAGAACTATATGAAAGACAACAAACCGAAAAGTGAAATTGTATTAGAGGAAATGCTCACAGATACTGTTCCTTCAAATGTACCATCTTCTTCTACTCAAGAAGAGGAACATCCCACTCCCTCAGTTGTAGCAACTGAGAAAACTACTACTAGAGCTCCTGTTCAGAAAGTCACCGCTCCTCGTCGTAGTGGGAGGGTTTCTACAAAACCATCTCGTTATGGCTTGGATGGTGAAATCAATATGGTCGTTGGTGACGGTATTGATGACGACCCATTGACCTATAAACAGGCAATGGCAAGTCCGCAACGGAAGCGATGGTCAGCCGGTATGGATTCAGAAATGGATTCCATGAAGAAGAACAAAGTCTGGGAATATGTAGAACCACCTGAAGATTTTCGTCCAATTGGATGTAAATGGGTCTACAAGAAGAAAAGGGGTGCTGGAGGCGAAGTCGAAACTTTCAAAGCTAGACTGGTCGCCAAGGGTTATACCCAAAGAGAAGGTGTGGACTATGAGGAAACTTTTAGTCCTGTTGCCATGCTCAAATCCATCCGAATTCTTCTCTCCATAGCTGCCGCTTTAGATTATGAAATCTGGCAAATGGATGTCAAGACAGCTTTTTTTAATGGGCTTCTTGAAGAAACCATCTATATGGAGCAACCAGAAGGTTATGTTCTTCCTGGGCAGGAGAATAAAGTTTGCAAATTAAATAGGTCCATATATGGGCTTAAGCAAGCTTCTCGCTCATGGAACAAAAGGTTTGATGAGATCATCAAGACCTACGGCTTTCATCAGAATGAAGATGAACCTTGTGTTTACCAACTCAAGGAAAACCAAGTAGTAGTATTCCTGGTCCTTTATGTTGATGACATTTTGATCATTGGAAACAATGTCAAGAAAATGACTCACATCAAGGAATGGCTTGACACTCAATTCGACATGAAAGACTTGGGTGAGGCAGCCTATGTTCTTGGTATTCAGATTGTCAGAAATCGAAAGAACAGATCCCTTGCTCTCTCTCAAACAGCTCACATTGACAAAGTTCTTGAGAGATTTTCCATGACCAATACCAAAGGGGCAAACATGCCCTCTAGACATGGTATCCGTCTATCTAAGGAACAGTGTCCTACTGATCCTCAAGAGATAGAAGACATGGCAAAAATTCCTTATGCTTCTGCAGTTGGGAGTCTGATGTATGCTATGCTATGCACTAGACACGACATCCGCTATGCGGTTGGAATCGTGAGCGGTATCGATCAAATCCAGGAAGGGTACATTGGAACGCGGTTAAGTATATTTTGAAATACTAAAAGAGTACAAGAGATTATGTATTAGTCTACAAGGGTGGTGCTTTGAATCCCTTAGGCTATACAGACTCAGATTTCCAGGGATGTCTTGAAGACAGGAAATCTACATCTGGGATGGTGTTTACTCTTGGGGGTGGAGCAGTAGTTTGGAGAAGTGCTAAACAAACTGCGATTTCGGATTCTACCATGGAGGCAGAATACATAGCTGCGGCTGAAGCAGCTAAAGAGGTTGTCTGGCTTAGGAAGTTCTTCACCAGTCTTGGTGTAGTTCCTGGAATGGAAAGGCCTCTAGTCCTGCTCTGTGATAACACTGGAGCTATAGCCAACAGTAAGGAACCTCGGAGCCACAAGAGAAGTAAGCACATAGAAAGAAAGTATCATATTATCAGAGAATATGTGGCAAGAGGGGATGTACTGGTGGAGAAAGTGGATACGCAGGATAACTTGGCTGATCCATTCACCAAAGTCTTGGCAGTAACTTCATTCGAAAAGGACCGTCAGAATTTAGGATTAATTGAAATGTACTGATTTGTTTTATATTAGTGCAAGTGGGAGTTTGTTGGGTTTTATTCCCTAAATAAAACTCTGTTTCAATGTAATCCAGATTATTCTATATCAATAAAGTAACAGAAGTAATTTTTCCATTCACTTGTGTATGTTTTGGTTCACTTAATCAATTGCTTGTCTATTTGATTTATAAATTCATCCAAACCCCTTTCACATACTTGAACATGTTTATTGTGTTGTCAACACAGTGGAAAATAAACATGACTATGTGAATAAAGTATTCCTAGATTTATCAGAACACTGGGTTTCACTGATATGACAATCTACAACAGAGTTTACTTACCTTTGGAGAAATGTTATGTTCTTTCCAGAACATAGGTTAAAGTAAAGCTCAGGTTGGATGCATGGAGTATGCATTGGAATGGACCGATATTGAACTTTGAATTAGATTTTGAAACTTACCGTAAACATCTATTCAATTCAATATCAGAAGTTGATCCTAGATCACATGATCTAAATCCTGATATGGTTAGGCTTAATTTCAAGAGTGTTATTCGTGTTCTTTGATTTGTTAGTTAAGCCTAAAACTGTAGTCTGGGCAATACATACATTTTGGGAACACGGTAGTGCGATTGAGTGGGAGCGCTAACATAAATATGGAATCTATAGCTTCTATCTGGCGAATAGTAGGCAAAGGGTGATCTCCTTCGAGCTTAACCAAACGAGATAAATGATTGAGTACTCATTTCACTTAGTTGAAATATCATTTATACAGGGTTAAGTGTTTTAAGGATAAAATACATTGTAGGGTGTTACGGTAATCTAAGTCCCTTTACAGTGTAGATCATCCATATAGAGGATCATTGATCACATTAGGATTATAACAATGGATAACTAATAATGTGTCTATGTGGTGGAACATATAGAGCATTCTATATACTGAGAGTGCAATTCTGAGTTCTATGTGTGGATTCAACGAAGAATTAATAAGTCAGTGAATTTAAGTGGTAAATTCAAGATCTGCTTATTGGAAGCTCGGATATATAGACCCATGGTCCCCTCACTAGTTGAGATGATATTACTTGTAGGACTCATTTAATTGATTTCAATTAATCAATTAAGAATTCTCAAGATAAACTTGTCAGTTTGAGAATTTGGCACTCATTAAGGGCAAAACAGTAAATAAAGATTTTGAAGGGCATATTTATTAATTAGGAAACTTTAATTAGTTTCATTATTAATAAAATAAATGATAATATATTATTTGATAATTATTTTTTAATTATTAAGTAATTAGATTTATCATTAATATGGTTGAACAATGGAAATGACAATATTTCACAAAAAGGGAAACTATCAAGTGTAGGAAAAAGGAAAGTTGGAAAAGAGGCAAGCCTTGTTCCACATTGCCTAGGCCGGCACCTTTACTTTCTTTTTCCCTTGATTTTCTCAGTTCAAAATGTCAATCATAGCCCTTGGTGGTCTTCTATAAATAGAAGGCAAAGGCTTCAGATTTTCATATATCTCTGTATCTCTGAAAAAGCTTTTCTCAACATTATTCTGAAAGAATTTTCTCTCAGAAAATTCTCTCTGAGCCGCCACCCTCTCTCTCTCTATACCTTCACTGTTTCGAAATATATGAGTGCTAGAGTAGTGCCCACACACATCAAGTAATACCTCAATCATAGTGAGGAAGGCTGTGTAGAATTCAGAGACAACAAAGAAGGACTTTCGGGCTCAGATCTTGATTATACTCTGCTACAGAAAGGAATCGAGGCTTAGAGATCTGAGTGGGAGGAGACATATATATTCCGCTGCAATCACTGTAAGATTTCTGATACTCTTATGTGTTTAATTTCATATCGTTTTAGAAGTTCATATTTAGGTTGTTAAATCAACATACTTGTGAGTAGATCTAAGATCCTGGTAAAATAACTTCCAACAAGTATCGTGTTGGACACGGCAGTTAGGGTGATGGTCAGGGGTATGGGCGTCTGATCATGACCGGGATTTATGTTTGAGTATTATTATGCTTTTCTTACTAAGTCTGTCGACTCACAGTGTTATGTTTATGTGTAGGTAAGGGCAAGGCTAGAGCTAATGAACCGTGAGCGAGCCGGTGAAGATTGTACATGTCGGGGCGGTTAGGCCTGGAGCGTACGATCATCGGGACAGCGAGGCTATTTTTGTAATTAGTCGCTAGGCGACAAGTATTTTGTATAGACAGTAAACTTTTGTAAATGGTTTTGTAGTCGGGATCCCGAGTATTTTGTATAAATATTTTACAAGTTTAATTAAAAAGAAAAAATTTTAATTAATCATGTTTTCCCATAAACCTCGTTGATTAGCAACAAGGTGCACAGTATGTTTAAAAATCACGTAATACGCCTATGCTAGTTAGGGTGTTACACATTAGGATCCTGTAGGGTCTTTGACTTACGAGGTTTAGTAGAAATAATGTCAAAATTAAGGTCACCTGGTGAAAAGTAATAGTGACTTTGGGTAAAAACATTGGTCTCCCTAATTGAATAGAAGATAAAGAATGAGGTTCGAGCCATGCTGCATCTCGGAAGTAACGACGTTTACCCTCAGTTATCTCTTGTAGAAAATGCCTATAGCGACTAGCAACTTCATCCTGACTGGTTTTTGTTAAATGGTCCCTAACCTTTGCATCATTTATCTCAAGTTTGGATTGAGGTTTCAGAATTTTGGGTTTGAATGGGACGACCAATTCCTTAGGACATTCTGTTTCTACGAATTTTGTAGAGTAAATATCAAAACCAGATTGGGACATTTTTTGCAAAAAGAACAATCTCAATCCCTGGAAGAAATTTATTAATTCTAGAAACCTATGAACACAATAAAACCTAAGTTTTTCTCTATTAAAACCCTAGAAATTACCCAAAAATTAAGTCGAAACTGTTGGAATTATTTTACCAGGATCTTAGATCTACTCACAAGTATGTTGATTAACAACCTAAATATGAACTTCTAAAACGAATATAACTAAACACATATAAAGTATGAGAAACTTTGCATTGGGTGCAGCGGAATAATATGTCTCCTCCCACTCAGATCTCTAACCCTTGATTCCTTTCTGTCGCATAGTATAATCAAGATCTGAGCCCGAATGTCCTTCTTTGTTGACTCTGAATTCTACACAGCCTTCCTCACTATGATTGAGGTATTACTTGATGTGTGTGGGCACTACTCTATCACTTAGAGGGATTTCAAAAAACAGAGAAGAAAGAGAGAGAGAGAGTGGCAGCTCAGGAGTGTTTTGTGTGAAAGAAAAGATTGCAATAATGTGTGTGTGAAACCTGAAGCATTTTCCTTCTATTTATAGAATACTACATAGGGTTAAAGTTGAATTACTTGGCATTAAAAACTTAAAATATAAATGATAAAAGGGAAGCAAAGTGGCCGGCCATAGAATTATGGAAACAAACCTCTCACTTTTGAAACTTTCCTATTTTATCATTCCTAGTTTCCCATTATCCAAAATTGCCATTTTTCTCATTCAACCACATAAATGTCAAATCTAATTATTTAATGATTATAATTAATTATCAAATAATATATTGTCATTTACTATATCTATTAATTAAAACTAATCAAAGTTTCCTAATTAATAAATATACCCTATAAACTCTCTATTTACTGCTTTACCCTTAATAAGTGATAAATTCACAAATAGACATAGTCTAATTTGAGAATTATAATTTATTAATTAAAACCAACTAAATGAGTCTTACAAGTAATATTTTCTCAACTAGTGTGGGGACCATGGATCTATATATCCGAGCTTCCAATAAGCAGATCAAGAATTTACATCTTAAATTCACTCACTTATTAATTCTTCGTTGAATCCACGCATAGAACTTAGAATTGCACTCTCAGTTATATAGAACGCTCTATATGTTCAACCATATAGACACGTCATTAATTATCTATTGTTATAATCCTAATTTGATCAATGATCCTCTATATGGATGATTTACACTGTAAAGGGATCAAATTACCGTAACATCCTACAATGTATTTTATCCTTAACACACTTAACCCTGTATAAATGATATTTCAGCTAAGTGAAATGAGTAATCCATCATTTATTTTCGTTTGGTTTAGCTCGAACGAAATCATCCTTCACTTTCTATTCGGCAGATAGAAGCTATAGATTCCATATTTATGTTAGCGCTCCCACTCAATTGCACTACCGTGTTCCCAAAATGTACGTATCACCCTGACCCAAAAGTAGGATTAACTAACAAATCAAAGAACACGAACAACACTCTTGAGATTGAACCTAATCATATCAGGATTAAGATCATTTGATCTAGGATCAATTAAGTGATATTGAGTTGAATAGATATTAGGGTAAATTTAATAAATCTATATCAAAATCAATATCGATCCATTCCAATGCATACTCCATGCATCCAACCCAAGCTTTACTTCAACCAATGCTCTGGAAAGAACATAGCATTTCACCAAATGCAAGTAAACTCTGTTGTAGATTGTCATATCAGTAAAACCCTAGTGTTCTGATAAATCTAGGAATCTTTAATCACATAGTCATGTTTACTTTCCACTATGTTGACAACACAATAAACATGATTAAGTATGTGAAAAGGGTTTGAATGAATTTATAAATCAAATAGACAAACAATTGATAAGATGAACCAAAACATACACAAATGAACGAAAAATACTTCCGTTATTTTATTGATATTGAATTATCTGGATTACATTGAAAAAGAGTTTTATTTAGGGCATAAAACCCAACAAACTCCCACTTGCACTAATATAAAACTAATCAGTACATTTCAATTAATCCTAAATTTTGACAGTGCTTTTCAAATGCAGTCACTGCCAAGACTTTGGTTAATGGATCAGCTAAGTTGTCTTGTGTGTCCACTTTTTCCACCAGTACATCCCCTCTTGCCACATATTCTCTGATAATATGATATTTTCTTTCTATATGTTTGATTCATTTGTGGCTCTGAGGTTCCTTACTGTTGGCTATTGCTCCATTGTTATCACAAAGTAGGACTAGAGGCTTTTCCATTCCAGGTACTACACCAAGACTGGTGAAGAACTTTCTTAGCCAGACAACCTCTGTAGCATCTTTAGCTGCAGCTATGTATTCTGCCTCCATGGTGAGTCCGATATTGCGGTCTGTTTAGCACTTCTCCAAACCACTGCTCCACCCCCAAGAGTAAACACCATCCCAGATGTAGATTTCCTGTCTTCAAGACATGCCTGGAAATCTGAGTCTGTATAGCCTATGGGATTTAGAGCACCACCCTTGTAGACTAACACGTAATGTCTTGTACTCTTCAAGTATTTCAGAATATACTTAACAACATTCCAATGTTCCTGTCCTGGATTTGACTGATACCTGCTCACGACTCCAACTGCATAGCAGATGTCAGGTCTAGTGCATAACATTGCATACATTAGACTTCCAACTGCAGAAGCATAAGGAACTTTTGCCATGTCCTCTATCTCTTGAGGATCAGTGGGACACTGCTCCTTAGATAGACGGATACCATATCTAGAAGGCATATTTGCCCTGTTGGTGTTGGTCATGGAGAATCTCTCTAAAACTTTGTCAATGTAAGTTGTTTGAGAGAGAGCAAAGGATCTGTTTTTCTGGTTTCTGATAATTTGAATACCGAGAACATAGGCAGCCTCACCCAAATCTTTGATATCGAATTGAGTGTCTAGCCATTCCTTGATGTGAGTCATTTTCTTGATATTGTTGCCAATGATCAAAATTTCGTCAACATAAAGGACCAGGAATACTGCTACTTGGTCTTCCTTGAGTTGTTAAACACAAGGTTCATCTTCATTCTGATGAAAGTAGTAGGTTTTTATGATTTCATCAAACCTTTAATTCCATGAGCAAGAAGCTTGCTTAAGTCCATAAATAGACCTATTTAATTTGCAAACTTTATTTTCTTGCCCTGGAAGAACATAGCCTTCTGGTTGCTCCATGTAGATGGTTTCTTCAAGAAGCCCATTAAGGAAGGCTGTCTTGACATCCATTTGCCAGATTTCATAGTCGAAAGCGGCTGCGATGGAGAGAAGAATTCGGATGGATTTGAGCATGGCAACAGGAGTAAAAGTTTCCTCATAGTCCACACCTTCTCTTTGGGTATAACCCTTGGCGACCAGTCTAGCTTTTAAAGTTCCGACTTTGCCTCCAGCGCCTCTTTTCTTCTTGTAGACCCATTTGCATCCGATTGGACGATAGTCATCGGGTGGATCTACATATTCCCAGACTTTGTTATTTTTCATGGAATCCATTTCTGAATCCATGTCGGCTGACCATCGCTTCCGTTGCGGACTTGCCTTTGCCTGTTTATAGGTTAATGGGTCGTCTTCAATACTGTCACCAATGACCATATTGATATCACCATCCAATCCATAACGAGACGGTTTTGTAGAAACCCTCCAACTATGATGAGGAGCGGTGATCTTCTGAACAGGAGCTTTGGTAGTAGTTTTCTCAGTTGCTACGACTGAAGGAGTGGGATTATCGTCTTCTTGAGTGGAAGAGGATGGAATATTGGAAGGAACTATATCTGTAAGCATTTCCTCTAATACAACTTTACTTTTTCAGTTTGTTGTCTTTAATATAGTTATCTTCAAGAAAAGTAGCATTTGTAGAAACAAACACTTTGTTATCCTTGTGACTATAAAATAGTCCACCCCTAGTCTCTTTAGAATTTCCGACAAACATGCAAACTTCAGTTCGCGATTCCAGTTTGCCTTCTTTCTTTCTCAAGACGTGAGCAGGGCACCCCCAAATCCTATGATGGCGTAAACTAGGTGTACGACCATTCCATAGTTTGATGGGTGTCTTAGGGACTGCTTTAGATGGAACAACATTTAAAATGTCGTTTGCCCTCTGAATAGCATATCCCCAGAAGGACGTAGACAGAGTTGAATAGCTCAGCATGCACATAACCATTTCCAAGAAAGTGCGATTTCTTCTTTCTGCAACTCCATTTTGCTGTGGAGTGCTTGGGGCAGTGTATTGGGATTCAATTCCAAGTTCAATTAAATGATCTTTGAACTGCATATCCATATATTCTCCACCCCTATCAGTTCGCAAGATCTTTAATGTTTTACCTAATTGGTTTTGAGCCAGAGCATGAAATACCTGAAACTTTTCAAACGTTTCAGATTTCTTTTGCATTAGGTAAAAAAAACTGTATCTAGAGAAATCGTCAATGAAAGTGACAAAATACTCATAACCACCTCGGGCTTTTACATTCAGATGTCCGCAAACATCTGAATGCACTAACCCTAAGGGTTGTTTGGCACGCTCTCCCTTTGCAGAGAAAGAACGTTTGGTCATTTTTCCTTCTAGGCATGACTCGCATACTGGCAGTTCACCTAAGACGACATTTTTCAATGGACCGTCCTTGGTTAGCCTATTGAGTCTATCAAAACCTATATGACGTAAATGCCATAGATTAGTTTGATCATCATTATCAATCTCTTTTCTCTTAAGGCTTCTAGGTTTAGCTACATTGAAAAGTTCAGTATTTAGTGAGATTTGCGTATCAGGTCTTAGAACATAAAGCCCTTGTTCCATGTTAGCAACACATATATGAAATCCATTACGAGAAATTGAACAATTTGAACTCGAAAAATTCAATATAGAAAATTGTGTTTGTAAACATGAAACACTAATCAAGTTTCTACTAAAGTTTGGAATATATAAAACATTCTGTAAAAGTAAAAATATTTTTGTATGAAACTTGATACGGGTCTTTCCTCTAGCTTTAACTGATACTAACTCGCCATTTCCAACTTTTAGCTTTAACTCATCTGGGTGAAGATTCTCCCAAGTTTCAAGCAGCTGCAATGAAGAACATACATGGTTAGTAGATCCAGAATCAACAATCCAAGTGGATTTGTCATTCTCTAAAACACATGATTCAAAGACAAAAGCATCAACTTCGTTTGAATTGTTTAGAAGCTTGGGACATTGTTCTTCTTTATGTCCCTTTCCATTACAATTCGCACATAGAACATGATGTCTGATAATTGTATTTGAAGAAGCAGCTTTGTTAGAGCCTTCATGCTTAATCTTCTTCCTCTGATTAAAGTTTGCAATACTAGGAGGTCCCATTGCAATCAAATTTCGTTCATGGACTCGTAATTCAGCTTCGAGTAATTGTCCATGTCGGAGGAGTTAGGGTTGTTGATCATGTAAGATAGAACAAAACCATTATACTATGGAGGAAGACTATTAAGAATGAGTCAAACTCGTTGTTCCTTTGATAATTCAATTCCAAGTAGATTTGCCTTTTGGAACTTCAGATTCATCAACAACAGGTGCGAGTTAATGTAACCACCAGGATGCATTTTTACACTATTGAGTTCTTTCGCTAAGATACTAACTAGGAGTGGATCGGGGTGAGGGTTATTCATATTTGCACTACAATATATCAATAAAACAGAAGTAAGGTTTTGGTTCTATAAATTCATACACAAGTTCAGAAAATAAAAAATAATCACATATGTTATAAAAATACTAAATCTAACATAGTTTATTTTCCAAGGTTTCCAACAAACTCATAAATTGTCTCGTTTAGGCGAGAGTCAAAGCATCATCCATTGAATAGAGTTGTCAATTCATCTAAAATGATAAACATTCTAGCAACCTTTTATTTGATCAAGATTGGAATCCAGCGTTGTCCCGTTTAGGCGAGAGTCAAGGCTATTCTATCTTATGAGCTTCCACCATTGTTTCATACTCTTGTAAGTCTTATACAGTCGCCACCATTAGGGTGATCAATACTAATATAAAAAACTTACAAGAATACTTATCTTTCGAGATTAAACGGCGCTAACTTGCTAATGAACGTTCCTCCATTAGGGAGGATTACTCACTAAAACAATAGCTATGTAAAACCAACAATGGAGATCGAATGTCTCTTGATTAAAGCTCATTATTTAAAATATGTATTTTATTTAATCATTTTTTTTATTCCATATTTTAATAATGAAACATTACAAATTAAAGTTGGCTTAGTTAAAGAAATATTTATATTAAAAAAAATATCCAACTTTAATTAAATTTCAAAAATGGAATAAAAGTGAAAAATATCATATTTAAGTTGTCTAAAATATCCAACTTAAATATTCTTCAATTAATGTCTTAATTAAATATTAACAATTAAGTTGTAACCACTTAATTTAGAAGATATTCCATTTTAAGTTTTTTCATATTAAAAAAAATATCAACTTAAAAAATATCCAAAGAATCTTAATAACCAATTCCTAAAATTCCTCAACTTAATTTTATAATAGGAAATTCAAAAGATATTCAAATCTAAGTTGATTTGTTAGAAATAACAAATTTTTAACTTAAATAGGAATATTTAATGAAATTATGAAATTAAGCTACAGAAAGAATCTAGTTGGTTATAATTCTATATTTAATTAAACACAAGAAAAATACATATAATTTTCTAGAATATTATTCATCAAACTATGTTTTTCTTAAATTAATTTCAAGAAAAAATGAAATTAATTATGTTGCTAATCAATTTTATTAGGTCAAACTAATTTAAATAACCTAGCACAATTATCCAAATCAGGCAAATGGGCATTCACAATTGGGGTTGTTCATGTGAGGGGGGACTAGGTTCATTATGTCGTACCCACTTCTATGGCTCCCAACTCTCACATAAGGCCCAAAAGAGAGGAATTTAACCTTAAAATGAACAACTGTTATTAATTGAATAGACCCATTAACTAAATGAGCCTAAATAAAATCTATCAAGTTATGACATTTTATTTAGCAACAACAACCTATATGTGTCTATAACAAAAAATTAAACATATAGGCTCACACAGGCACACAGATTTGGATTGATCCTATCATGTTACTAGGTCATACACAGATGAAAGAAGAATGTAAAAATTACCTGTTATAAATTATTTTCTTGACCTATTGACAATTGAACCATGGGTTAAAATCAGATCATTGGATCTGTCAACAAGTTAACCATGACAATTTAGATCAAGCAATAATAGGTTTTAGAAAACTTACAAACAATCTAAAACACATACTCCTGCAACAAGTTAGATTTGGATAGTTGAATGTAGGATTTAATTTAAAATATTGATTTCAAAAATGGTAAAAAAAAAAATATTTTTCTGATTAAAAAAAATAATATTTAAAATTAAACCTACAATTTTGAAAAAATTAGGTTTCAAGTAACCTAAATATCATTTCAAAAAATAAAATTTTTTTTTGCTAACTTACCTTTTAAATTTCATGTTATTTTAAAATTAAATATTCAATAAAATAAAAAAGAGATAAATACATACCCTTTTCTGATTTTATAATTTAATTTAAGTAAAATAACAAAATTTAAAAATTAACAAAAATATCTTATTTCCCTTTTTAAAATTTCATGATTATGGTATCTTATTTAAAATAGAATATTTTATATAAAAAAAAATAATATCTGTCCTTAGATTTAAAAATAAGATAAAATAATCAAAATTTAAAAAAAAAATAAGAAAAGAGGTAAGCAAAAATTGATTTTACCTATTTTCAAAATCAAATTTCACTAATATCTAAAATTAATTTAAAAATCAAAATACAAAACTACACAAAAAATCGAAAGTTAATTCCATCAAATAGCATAAAAAATCGAAGAAAACGAAAAAATTGATGAACAGTACGGATGGTATGCATAGCATACCATTCCGCGCGCTCATCAAGGGGGCTGGCCGAGTTTCTACGGCGCTAGGAGGCTGCATGCAGCCATTCCGCGCGCGTGGGAAGAGTGCTCACCACCCCGATTTTTCCAATTTTCAAAAATTCATAACTAATTCAAATTAAATCGAAATCGAATTCTGTAAAAAAAGTAAATTGCTTAATTTTTTCCATACTATCCAATAAAATTAATTCCAGAGATAGAAAAACAACTATTTTTCCCAGAATTCACAAACAACAATCAAACATCAATATGATAGACAAAGCAACATGATACCATCCAAATCACAAACAAATCGTTTTAAGTCCAAATTTCTTTCAAGCAAATCAATTTACCATGGCTCTGGTGCCAGTTGTTGAAATTATTTTACCAGGATCTTAGATCTACTCACAAGTATGTTGATTAACAACCTAAATATGAACTTCTAAAATGAATATAATTAAACACATATAAAGTATGAGAAACCTTACATTGGGTGCAGCGCAATAATATGTCTCCTCCCACTCAGATCTCTAACCCTTGATTCCTTTCTGTCGCAGAGTATAATCAAGATCTGAGCCTGAATGTCCTTCTTTGTTGACTCTGAATTCTACACAGCCTTCCTCACTATGATTGAGGTATTACTTGATGTGTGTGGGCACTACTCTATCACTTAGAGGGATTTCGAAAAATAGAGAAGAAAGAGAGAGAGAGAGTGGCGGCTCAGGAGTGTTTAGTGTGAAAGAAAAGATTGCAATAATGTGTGTGTGAAACCTGAAGCCTTTTCCTTCTATTTATGGAATACCACATAGGGTTAATGTAACACCCTAACTAGCATAGGCGTATTACGTGATTTTTAAACGTACTGTGCAGCTCATTGCTAATCAACGAGGTTTATGAAAATCGTGATTAATTAAAATTTTTACTTTTTAATTAAACTCATAAAATCTTTATTTAAAAATACTCGGGGTCCCGATTACAAAACACTTTACAAAAGTTTACTGATTAACAAAATACTTGTCACCTAGCGACTAATTACAAAAAGCCTTGCTGTCCTGAGGATCGTACGCTCCAGGCCTAACCGCCCCGACATGTACAATCTTCACCGGCTCGCTCTCACGGTTCTTCAACTTTAGCCTTGCCCTTACCTACACATAAACATAGCACTGTGAGTCGATAGACTCAGTAAGAAAAGCATAAATCATAGACATACATAATTCCCGGGCTATGATCAGACGCCCATACCCCTGACCATAACCCTAACTGTCGTGTCCCACACGATACTGAGTCCCGAACGTTTATAAGACGGTACTATTGACAAGTAACAGCCTATACTCGGTACACTGGTCATACTCCAGCTGCTAGTCATACTCTAGCTGCTAGTCATACTCTAGCCCGTACCGATGTGTTACTGTATCAGCCTATACTCGGTTCACTGGTCATACTCCAGCTGCTAGTCATACTCTAGCCTAACCGATGTGATACGATCACATAGCACTGTACCACCAACCCTAATATCAGCCTATACTCGGTATACTGGTCATACTCCAGTTGCTAGTCATACTCTATCCTAACCAATGTGATATGGTCGGATGGTACGAAGCCAACATACATATCTAATGTAATCTAATAGGCTTCCTAACATGCACGCTAAACATGTAATATATACGCATACTGTTATACTAATCTTGCCTCAATTCTGAATTCAGGTGTGCCGGTCAACCTGATTGGAAGGAATTGGACGGCGGTTTACAGGCTCCTAAACCATAACAATCACAACACTAATAAGTGATACGCTAAATCACTTCTTGGGGACTTAAATTAGAAACTAAAAGTTTCCCTACCGATAAAAAGCATGGCAATACCCCAAATAACATAAAAACGAGAAACTCTAGGCTTCCTGAAAATTTCCCAACCGGCAGACCGGTTGCACAACCGGAATTCCGGTTCTGGAAATTTCAGAACCCCATCCGGAATTTCGGATGCACAACCGGAATTCCGGTTCCTCGCAGGATTCAACATAAAATTCATAACTCTTTCAAATCAAATCCAAATCACACAAATCCTTCCAGACCTGTTCTAAATACCCCATAGCACATTTCAAAATCAACAAAACAGTCCAGAACACACAGCTACTAAAAATGCCATGTGAGCTCCAAGCTTTGAGTTTCAAACTCAAACTTGGTTAAAGCTCACCTACAAGCATCAAAACCTGAATAAAACTACATATTCATGCATAACAAAGCTGCAGAAAACAATCTCTAACTCATGCAACAACTACAACCACCAATTTCGAAAATATCTCTTTGAAACTTAAGCTTTTGAATAGAAAATCCATAACTTTGAACAACACCACTAATCATGCACTACCAGCAGCTCAATTCAACTCAAATAATCATGCTTTAAACTTCAGAAACAACATCAAAAACATAGCAGCAATTTCAACTCAACTGAGCATGCAAAACATTATCTTTTCACCAAAAATCAAGAACTTAAAAGAACAAGATACAAAGGTCTTACCAAGCACTTGAAGAACAATAAGATTGAATGAAAAGAGCTTGAAAAATCAAAAGAATCTCAGCCCTAGCACACCACTCCAGCCCAGAGAGAGAGAGAGAGAGAGAGAGAGAGAGAGAGAGAGAGAGAGAGAGAGAGAGAGAGAGAGAGAGAGAGAGAGAGAGAGAGAGAGAGAGAGAGAGAGAGAGAGAGGAAAGAGCTTTGAATTTTTTTCTATTTATTTTGTTTTTCTAAGTTTGAAATCTTTGAATAATGAGAGAAAGCATGCAAATATAACACTTATTTCAGCCAACAATTAACATAATAAAACACATATTTTTCAATTACTAAGTCTACTAAAGGACAAAATAACAATGGGGCAAAATAACCAATTTGCCCCTCCATGCTAAAATAACATAAAAGGCACTAAAGGGGTATTTTGGGAAATTCTAAATTCCCGGCCAATCCCGACATTCCCAATGTCTAATAAACCGTCCCAATCTACTAACATACTAAGTTGTGATAAAACTGGGCCACACACCGAGTTCCATGTTACCGGGCACCGGAAATGCAAAATTATGAAAATCACTAAATGACATAAAATGCATTTCAAAATTCAATAATAACAGCATAATAATTATTTAAATAGCTATAAATAATTTTCCATAATTAAACATGATTAACTACTAATTTCTAAATTAAACTAAGCGGTCTTTACAACTTTTCCCCCCTTAAAAGGATTTCGTCCCCGAAATCTAACCTGAATAACTCTGGATATTGAGCTCTCATATCTGACTCCAGCTCCCAGGTGGCTTCCTCCACCTTGCTGTTTCTCCAGAGTACTTTGACCAAAGCTATGGTCTTATTCCGAAGGACTTTATCCTTTCTATCCAGGATCTGCACTGGCTGTTCTTCGTAAGTCATATCTGGCTGCAGTTCAAGGCTCTCATAACTGAGTATATGAGAGGGATCTGAAACGTATTTTCTCAACATCGAGACATGGAATACGTTGTGAACTACTGATAAGGCTGGAGGCAATGCTAACCGGTATGCTACTTGACCTATCTTCTCGAGAATCTCGAAAGGTCCTGTAAATCTAGGGCACAACTTGCCTCTTTTCCCAAAACGTTTGATCCCCTTCATTGGAGATACTCGTAAAAACACATGGTCCCCCACTCGGAACTCAACATCTCTACATTTCGGATCTGCGTAACTTTTCTGTCTACTCTGTGAGGCAAGCATTGTAGCTTTTATTTTCTCAATTGCCTCGTTGGTCTGCTGTACTGACTCCGGACCCAGGTATTTCCTCTCCCCTGTCTCATCCCAGTGGATGGGAGATCTACACTTCCTACCGTATAACAGTTCATAGGGAGCCATCCCTATCGTACTCTGATAACTGTTGTTGTAAGAAAATTCTATCAACGGTAGATATTTATTCCAAGAGCCTTCAAAATCCATAACACAGGCTCGTAACATGTCCTCCAATATCTGAATTGTCCTTTCAGACTGACCATCTGTCTGAGGATGGAATGTTGTACTAAAATTCAGTTTTGTACCCATTGCTCGTTGCAAACTCTGCCAAAACTTAGAGGTGAACTTCGGATCTCTATCCGAAACTATAGACTTCGGTACCCCGTGAAGTCTTACAATCTCTCTAACGTACAATTCTGCCTACTGATCCACTGTAAAGGTTGTTCTAATAGGCATAAAATGAGCAGATTTCGTGAATCGATCCACCACTACCCAGATGGAATCGAACAAACCCGTGGTTCTAGGTAACCCAACCACGAAATCCATCGTGATATCATCCCACTTCCATTCAGGTAGGGTTAAAAGCTACAACAACCCTGCTGGTCTCTGATGTTCAGCCTTAATCTGCTGACAAGTGAGGCATCTCGATACGAATTCTACCAAATTCTTCTTCATACCGCTCCATCAGAAGTACGGTTTAAGATCCTGGTACATCTTGGTGGTGCCGGGATGCAGAGAATAAGGGGTAAAATGAGCCTCCTCAAAGATCTCATTCCTGAGTTCCACACTACTCGGAAAACAAACCCTAGCTTTATACAGAAGCATCCTGTTGTCTGACACTGAGAAATCCTTTGCTTGACCAGCCAAAACCTCATCTCTGATTTTCATTAACTCTGGATCGGTCATCTGAGCGGTTTTAATTCTTTCCAACAAATCATATTGCAGCGTTAAGTTGTGAAGCTGACCTACCACAAACTCAATGCTCGATCTAACCATGTCTTCAGCTAACTGAGGTGAGATTTGAATCATGCTAGCTACCTGCCAAGGACCCTTCCTGCTCAGGGCATCGGCCACTACATTGGCCTTCCCAGGGTGGTAGAGAATCTCACAGTCGTAATCTTTCACTAACTCCAACCAACGCCTCTGTCTCATGTTCAAATCTTTCTGAGTAAAGAAATACTTGAGACTTTTATGGTCGGTATAGATTTCACACCTTTCTCCGTAAAGGTAATGCCGCCAGATCTTCAATGCAAAAACCACCGCGGCCAACTCTAGATCATGAGTCGGGTATCGCTGTTCATAATCCTTTAACTGACGGGAGGCATAAGGGATAACCCGATCGGCTTCCATCAGCACATACCCCAGACCCTGTCTGGATGCATCACAATAAACTACAAATTTCTCGTTGTCTGTAGGCAAAGCTAGCACTGGAGCGGTAATCAATCTCTGTTTCAGCTCATGAAAACTAGCTTCGCACTTGTCTGACCAGACAAACCGCTGATTCTTCTTTGTAAGTTCGGTTAAGGGTGTTGATATCATAGAAAACCCTACCACGAACCTACGGTAATACCTGGCTAAACCCAAGAAGCTTCTAATTTTTGTGACTGTCTTCGGTCTCGGCCAATCCTTGACGGATTCTATCTTCCCGGGATCCACCTTGATCCCATCTTTGCTAACGATGTGCCCTAAGAAGGACACCTGAGATAGCCAAAATTCACATTTCTTGAATTTGGCGTAAAGCTTGTGTTCCCGAAGCCGCTGCAAAACCATCTGAAGATGTAACTCATGCTCCTCTTCTGACTGAGAGTACACAAGGATGTCGTCGATAAACACGATAACACAAATATCGAGGAAATCCTTGAATACTCTATTCATCAAATCAATAAACGCTACAGGAGCATTGGTTAGTCCAAACGACATAACCAGGAATTCATAATGTCCATACCTAGTACGGAAAGCCGTCTTCGGAATGTCCTCCTCTTGGATTTTCAACTGATGATAACCCTATCGGAGATCAATCTTGGAAAAGACCGTCTTCCCCTGAAGCTGATCGAACAGATCATCGATCCTAGGTAATGGATATTTATTCTTCACTGTTAGCTTGTTCAATTCTCTGTAATCGATACACATCCTCATAGTTCCATCTTTTCTCTTGACGAACAAAACCGGGGCTCCCCAGGGTGACACACTAGGCCAAAGAAACCCTATGTCAAGCAACCCCTGAAGCTGAATCTTTAATTCCTTAAGCTCAGCTGGAGCCATCCTATACGGGGCCTTGGAAACCGGTTCCACCCCTGGTGCCAAATCTATAACGAAATCAATCTCCCGCTGAGGTGGTATCCCTGGAAGTTCTTCGGGAAAAACATCTAGAAATTCCCGAACCACTCTGATATCTTCTGGCCAAATGGTATATGGCCGAGTGGTGTCCACCACCACGGCCAGAAACCCTAAACACCCACCATGGAGTAACTCCCTAGCTGACATGGCCGAAATCACCAGGATCCGAGATCCCCGAACCGAACCAAATAACACAAATGGTTCTTCACTTTCCGGTTGGAAGATCACCATCTTCTTCTTGCAATCAATACTAGCTGAGTATTTAGATAGGAAATCCATTCCTAAAATAATATCGAAATCTACTATGCTCATCTCTATAAAGTCAGCACTTAACTCTCTACCATCTATTCTGATCGGCATAGACCTAATCCACCTTTTGGAGATAACTAACTCTCCGTCAGGTAATAGGGTTCCAAACCCTAATTCATAACTATCCCAAGGTCTATCCAATTTACTAAAGATTCTGGCTGCCACATAAGAATGTGTGGCCCTAGAATCAAACAGCACAGAGTAAAATGAGTTATTAACCGAGAGCTGACCTGTTACAACTGAGGGGCTGGCATCTGCATTAGCCTGCGTGATGGCGAACACCCTAGCTGGAGTGGGTCTCGCCGGAGCCCTAGGTGCCTCTGATCGGAGCTGGGGACAATCCCTCTTGTAGTGTCCGGGCATGCCACACTGAAAGCATCCCTGACCTCTGCACTCACCCAGATGGTGCCTTGTACAACTGGGGCACTCTGGGTACGAAAACCGGGTCTCAGCACCACCCTGACGGCTGCCTCTACTCTGGTTCCCCCGGAACCTCTTGTTCTGCCCCGAGCCACCGGATGCAGTGGATGTTCTCTTCTTCTGGTCCATGGCCGAACCACTACCTCCCCTGCTAAATCCTGATGCAGGAGGGGTAGGAACCCCGCCACTCACTAGAGTACTAGCCGACTCCGACATACATCCAACTGCGCCCTCAGCTCACAGTGCCTTCTCCACCATCTCAGCATAGGTGGTCTTGTCGTCGGTGGTGATCATAAGGTCATGTTTGATCTTCACATTTAATCCGTCCAGATACTTCTCCTTCTTGCTGAAATCGGTTGGCACTATTCCCGAGGCCAACCTCGCCAACTGATCGAACTGGGTGGTATACTCAGTCACGCTCATATTTTCTCGCTGGGTCAGGTTGGTGAACTCTTTCCTCTTGGCACTTCTAACTGTCTCGTTATAATACTTGGCGTTGAAGAGTTCCTAGAACATTTCCCAGGTCATGGTGGTGACATCATGAATCTGAGACACCATGTTTCACCAGACAAGAGCGTCTTCTTGGAACTGGAAGGTGGCACACACCACTCTGTCATTTTCGGTGACACCCATAAAGTTCAGTATCCTGGTGATCACCGTTAGCCACTGTTCATCCTTCATAACATCTGGACCTCCCAGAAAAACCGGAGGTGCTTGCTTCCGGAACCTTTCATACAAGGGTTCCATTCTGTTTGCCGCTACCACTATCTCGGCCTGAGCAGCAGGGGCGGGTGCCACTGGAACTTCTGGCACAGGCACTGCAGGAGCCACCTGCTGCCTCAATCTCTGTATCTCAAGATCTTGTTCCTCTATCCTGGCTTGCATTTCAGCAAACTTAGTCTCCCAATTCTGGGCTTCCTGATCAGCTTGGGCAGCCTGGGCAGCCTGTGGCGGGTTATCATCACCCCGACCACGAGCCCTGCCCTTGGGACCTCTACCACGGCCCCTAGCATGCGGGGGAAACTGGGCTCCCTGGCCCTGATTTGACCCTACTGAGTTGCCCTGGCTCCTGGTGTTCCGCCTGGCGTCCATCTACTCTGAACCGCCTGCGAAACCAAGAGTTGGCACATCAGGTCATGATCAAAGAGAGCTTACTAATGCCGCTTAATTTAGAAATTAAAAACAAAACATGCACATATTCTACTATCAGGCTACTAACATGCTTCCTATCAGGCTTTTCTTATTTCATAATAAATAAATAAACTACTAAAGCAATAAAAGCTTACTGAACCGTAGAACGAGCTAACTGCTGATGATGATTGTACATGTCGCGACGAACTTCGGAAGACAACCTGGCGGCTCTGATACCAAATTGTAAGACCCTAACTACCATAGGCGTATTACGTGATTTTTAAACGTACTGTGCAGCTCGTTGCTAATCAACGAGGTTTATGGAAATCGTGATTAATTAAAATTTTTGCTTTTTAATTAAACTCATAAAATATTTATTTAAAAATACTCGGGATCCCGATTACAAAACACTTTACAAAAGTTTACTGATTAAACAAAATACTTGTCGCCTAGCGACTAATTACAAAAAGCCTTACTGTCCCGAAGATCGTACGCTCCAGGCCTAACCGCCCCGACATGTACAATCTTCACCGGCTCGCTCTCACGGTTCTTCAGCTTTAGCCTTGCCCTTACCTACACATAAACATAGCATTGTGAGTCGACAGACTCAGTAAGAAAAGCATAAATCATAGACATACATAATTCCCGGGCTATGATCAGACGCCCATACCCCTAACCATAACCCTAACTACCGTGTCCCACATGATACTGAGTCCCGAACGTTCATAAGATGGTACTATTGACAAGTAACAGCCTATACTCGGTACACTAGTAATACTCCAACTGCTAGTCGTACTCTAGCCCGTACCGATGTGTTACAGTATCAGCCTATACTCGGTTCACTGGTCATACTATAGCCTAACTGATGTGATACGGTCACATAGCACTGTACCACCAACCCTAATATCAGCCTATACTCGGTATACTAGTCATACTCTAGCCTAACCGATGTGATATGGTCGGATGGTACGAAGCCAACATACATATCTAATGTAATCTAACAGGCTTCCTAACATGCACGCTAAACATGTAATATATATACATACTGTTATACTAATCTTACCTCAATTCCGAATTCAGGTGTGCCGGTCAACCTGACTGGAACGAACTGCACGGCGGTTTACAGGCTCCTAAACCATAACAATCACAACACTAATAAGTGATACGCTAAATCACTTCCCGGGGACTTAAACTAGAAACTAAAAGTTTCCCTATCGATAAAAAGCATGGCAATACCCCAAATAACATAAAAACGAGAAAATCTAGGGTTCCTGAAAATTTCCCAACCGGCAGATCGGTTGCACAACCGGAATTCCGGTTCTGGAAATTTCAGAACCCCATCCGGAATTCCGGTTCATCGCAGGATTCAACCAAAAATTCATAACTCTTTCAAATCAAATCCAAATCACACAAAACCTTCTAGACCTGTTCTAAATACCCCATAGCACATTTCAAAAGCAACAAAACAGTCCAGAACACACAGCTACTAAAAATGCCATGTGAGCTCCAAGCTTTGACCTGAATAAAACTACATATTCATGCATAACGAAGCTGCAGAAAACAATCTCTAACTCATGCAACAACTACAACCACCAATTTCGAAAATTTCTCTTTGAAACTTAAGCTTTTGAATAGAAAATCCATAACTTTGAACAACACCACTAATCATGCACTACCAGCAGCTCAATTCAACTCAAATAATCATGCTTTAAACATCAGAAACAACATCAAAAACACAGCAGCAATTTCAACTCAACTAAGCATGCAAAACATCATCTTTTCACCAAAAATCAAGAAGTTAAAAGAACAAGATACAAAGGTCTTACCAAGCACTTGAAGAACACAAAGATTGAATGAAAAGAGCTTGAAAAATCAAAAGAATCTCAGCCCTAGCACACCACTCCAGCCGACAGAGAGAGAAAGAGAGGAAAGAGCTTTGAATTTTTTTCTATTTATTTTTTTTTTCTAAGTTTGAAATCTTTGAATAATGAGAGAAAGCATGCAAATATAACACTTATTTCAGCCAACAATTAACATAATAAAACACGTATTTTCCAATTACTAAGTCTACTAAAGGATAAAATAACAATGGGACAAAATGACCAATTTGCCCCTCCATGCTAAAATAACATAAAAGGCACTAAAGGGGTATTTTGGGAAATTCTAAATTCCCGGCCAATCCCGACATTCCCAATGTCTAATAAACCGTCCCAATCTACTAACATACTAAGTTGTGATATTACTGAGCCAAACACCGAGTTCCATGTTACCGGGCACCGAAAATGCAAAATTATGAAAATCACTAAATGACATAAAATGCATTTCAAAATTCAATAATAACAGCATAATTAAACATGATTAACTACTAATTTCTAAATTAAACTAAGCGGTCTTTACAGTTAAGGTTGAATTAC
The DNA here is from genome assembly GCF_029168945.1 of Cannabis sativa. NCBI lineage: Eukaryota > Viridiplantae > Streptophyta > Magnoliopsida > Rosales > Cannabaceae > Cannabis > Cannabis sativa. Next base: position 18,214,113 of record NC_083605.1, on the reverse strand, counting down.
TTGGCATTAAAAATTAAAAAAATAAATGATAAAACGGAAGCAAAGTGGCCGGCCATAGCAATATGGAAACAAGCCTCTCACTTTTGCAACTTTCCTATTTTATCATTCCTAGTTTCCCATTCTCCAAAATTGCCATTTTTCTCATTCAACCACATAAATGTCAAATCTAATTATTTAATGATTATAATTAATTATCAAATAATATATTGTCATTTATTATATTTATTAATTAAAACTAATCAAAGTTTCCTAATTAATAAATATACCCTATAAACTCTCTATTTACTGTTTTACCCTTAATAAGTGATAAATTCACAAATAGACATAGTCTAATTTGAGAATTATAATTGATTAATTAAAACCAATTAAATGAGTCTTACAAGTAATATTGTCTCAACTAGTGTGGGGACCATGGATCTATATATCCGAGCTTCCAATAAGCAGATCAAGAATTTACATCTTAAATTCACTGACTTATTAATTCTTCGTTGAATCCACGCATAGAACTTAGAATTGCACTCTCAGTTATATAGAACGCTCTATATGTTCCACCATAGAGACACGTCATTAATTATCCATTGTTATAATCCTAATTTGATCAATGATCCTCTATATGGATGATTTACACTGTAAAGGGATCAAATTACCGTAACACCCTACAATGTATTTTATCCTTAAAACACTTTAACCCTGTATAAATGATATTTCAGCTAAGTGAAATGAGTACTCCATCATTTATTTTTGTTTGGTTAAGCTCGAAGGAAATCATCCTTTACTTTCTATTCGCCAGATAGAAGCTATAGATTCTATATTTATGTTAGCGCTCCCACTCAATTGCACTACCGTGTTCCCAAAATGTACGTATCACCCTGACCCAAAAGTATGCTTAACTAACAAATCAAAGAACACGAATAACACTCTTGAGATTGAACCTAATCATATCAGGATTAAGATCATTTGATCTAGGATCAACTAAGTGATATTGAATTGAATAGATATTAGGGTAAGTTTAATAAATCTATATCAAAATCAATATCGGTCCATTCCAATGCATACTCCATGCATCCAACCCAAGCTTTACTTCAACCAATGCTCTGGAAAGAACATAGCATTTCACCAAATGCAAGTAAACTCTGTTGTAGATTGTCATATCAGTAAAACCCTAGTGTTCTGATAAATCTAGGAATCTTTAATCACATAGTCATGTTTACTTTCCACTGTGTTGACAACACAATAAACATGATTAAGTATGTGAAAAGGGTTTGAATGAATTTATAAATCAAATAGACAAACAATTGATAAGATGAACCAAAACATACACAAATGAATGAAAAATACTTCAGTTATTTTATTGATATTGAATAATCTGGATTACATTGAAAAAGAGTTTTATTTAGGGCATAAAACTCAACAGAAACTACCAAAACCAAGCGAAGAGAACAATTATGCAATTAGTTATAAATAAATAAATATACTAGGAAGAAAAAAAAATAAACAACTTACTAGTTAGAGATGGACGTTTGCATAAGGTGAAATTCTGTAATTGGGATTGAGATGAACCACTAAATGAACTCTGAGAAGTTCTTAAGTTGAAGACTAAGTCTGAAGAAATTCGCAGAAAATAGGTTAATGACAAAGAGGGCATACAAGATTTTAAAAAATCAGGAAAAGGGTTTTTGCAAAAAAGCTTGAAGGTTTTTGAACACAAAAATGGTGAAATGGTGATCTTCTCTCAAGCTTTATACTTTAAGGATGATCACTGTTAGATTAGAAAAGTAAAGATCTAACAGCTCAAATACAAGAGAGAATTGGAAAAGATGGGCAATTAATGCTAATGATGTGCCTCGAAATCATAAACCGCCAAAATTCCAAGCATGCAACTTTTCAAATTAAGAGTAATACAAAAGTGCCCTTAATTATAATCATTTTAAAAGCACATTTTATTAGAAAAGAACTTTTTAAAGGCCAATTGTTATACCCGAAATTCGACTATCCTTTAGGGGATGACACGTGTCAAGTAGTGGAATATGAACCACCTGGTATAATAAATTTACATCATTGAATGCAAAGAGGAATAACTCATTAAATATAGAATTAATAGTGTATTTATAACTCACTACTTGTATAGTTATAAGGAAGATAAGGATACAAAACTATTAATACCTATATTCACGAGGCATCAACCTACGTCAGAATACACAAGTCTGAGGACAACATTCGTTTATCCTAAATGAATAAGTGAAGTTACTCAATACAACCTTAGAAAATATATAGCGAGACATCCACCTCGCTACTCATAATTAAGGAACTTAACGAGGCGGATCATTTATAAACACTGAGCGTATTTTCCACACGACAATAGCTAAGGATAACAACTAAGAAATATGCGAGAAATGATTGTCCAGTCTTCAAGGCCTTATAGTCAAAGAGCAGTTCTTAAGTTTGCTCTGTACATTGGTGCTCATGCCATTGCTGAAAGACATGCTACTATTCAAATCAGCATTAACCGTCTACAGGTGAAGCGAGATGCAATTGTCCATATCAGCAGTGACTATCTTTAAGGATAAGGATACCACACGGTTATGCGATTACTAATTGTTATCCCCAATGTGATCAAAATGAAACATGGGAACTAACCACGTTCCATTAAACGGTTACTATTTGAATTTAAATATAAAATAACTGCCAATCTATTATCCTATACTTAAGGGCACAATCCCATATATAAGGGGACAAATAATTTTTTAGAAAATCTTTGAGAGAAGAATTATTATATTGTATATTGAATACTCAAAAAATATCTTGAATAAGATAGACTCATGGAGTATGCAGATTTAACTGGAAAACCACGTAAAAAACTATCTGGTGTTATTATTATACATTATTAATTTCTTATAATTTCTGTGTTAAATTTATTACGAAAAAGACTTATTATTGGTTAACAAAAATCTGCGTTAACAAAAGAATTGTTATTGGGCACTAGTGGTGTTCAATAATTTTTATAGGCAGTGTCTTATGATTAGTTAGCGATATTTTATTAAGTTATATGAGACTCGATATTTAATTACAATAATAGTTGTATGACACCGAGAAGAGTGTTAGACATCAGTATTGCTTAAAAGCTAAAATCTTAGACTCACTGGTTAGCCAACCAATAGCTCAAAATCTATAGTTTATTAATAATATTATGTAACTTGCAAAAATGTAAGATTATATCTATTCATTAATGAAAAATTGGACGTTATTTAAATATATATTTTTTGACAATAAGAAATTGTTTAAGTTAATTTTTGTAAAACAAGTGGATTAGAACATCTCCAATGATGAGAATAAATGAAACAAAGTTAAAATATAATCCGCTTTGTTAAGAAATATATTCTAATAGTGTGCCAAAAAATAATACAAATTTGACACATAATAAATTTTGTAATGTGCCAAATTTACATCACTATAAATACAATATACCTTTTTGTTTTTATGTTATTTTTATTATTTTAGTAGTATATTTTAACATTAAATATATTATGGACAAATTACATTCTTATTTTATTATTTTACCTTATAAAGCTAATAATAATTTTTTTAATAAAAATATTAATTAAATATTAAATTTTACATAAACTTTATTAAAACTTATACAAATGTATGACAAATGAATTTTTTTTTATTATATATATATATATAACATAATTTTCACATACATATTCACTTCTTGTATTAAGCTCCACTCACAAGTGAAGAGGTGTTCATCTCGAATCCCTTATTATTTTATTATTTTTTTTTTGTTTTAAAAAAATGAAAAGAGCAATAAAAATTAATAAATGATACTATATTTTGAAAGATCATTGCTATTGGGCACCAGTAATGCCTAACACTTTCTTGATATGTCGTGTTGCAATTGATTAGTGATACTCTTTAAAAAATATTATATTAAATTATATGAGACTCGATATTTAGTAGGACTAATTGTAATATTGAAACATAGCAGAGTGCCAAACACAGGTATTGCTGATGCGCTTTAGCATTTCTCATTTTGAAAATATGATGATTAAATATCTTTGAAAACTTTGTTAAACCGTTAGCCGTGGGAACAAGAACTGACAAAAAATGAATGTAGCATCTGAGAAATTACTCGGCTGAACTCTCTCCCTATACCCAAACACCTATGACCTACCTAGGCCGGCTCTACCCTATAGCTACTTACTTTTAGAAACAAACAACAATCCACAGCTATGTCTTTCACAATCATGTAATACTTTTTTTACTAGTTACATTAATTATTAAAACAATACACATTAATAAAGTTAAACAAGAAAACACACCCACATATCATTATTAGTACTGTTAGATATTTGGATACATTGGATGTATATATGTACATACAGTAGTCTACTTCTAATATCTAAGTCATGCATGCATAATAATGTTAAAAGAGATTAGTGTCTACTGCTAACTATTAGTATAATTAATGTTAATTTATTATAATTAAAAATCAAATATCATATATTTAAATATAATAATTTATATAAAATTTAGTTGACTAATCGTATTAACTCTATGTTATGTTTAGTTAGTGTTAGTAATAAGTATATGAATAAATTGTAATGTACTTACTGTCCTGGCCAACTAAGTATTACTGCTTCCCAAATTCGTAGGGAGTCCTATGTAACACGTAGGTTGACTAGGATCCATCCCCTTTTTACCAACAAAAAAAAAACGTATCATGTGTTGGGATTTGGGAAGGTTAAAGCTGGTCTCACTTTCATTTCTCTTGTCTTTTTTATTTATTTATATTTTATGTTTCTATCACGTTCATTATATCAGCCATCTTCTATCCTAAAAACACACCAATATATCCTTTTTTTTTTTATTAAAAAAAAAAAAAAAACACACCAATATGGTAAATAGCGGCAAAACCCCCAATACTTTCGTTTTGGTTTCATTAAACCCCAAAACTCAAATTTCTGCGGGTAAACCCCCAAAACCAGGAAACTGTTAGCAATTTAACACTTCCGTCCAAATTTAGCTGTTAACTGTCAGGTTGGATTGTCCACGTGGAGACAATATACACGTGGCTCAATTTTATTAGTCCACGCAAGTAATTATTTAAAAAAAATAAAAAGAAAATAAAAAAAATTCTTTTTCTTTTTTTTTTTTCTTTCTTCTTTTTCTCTTTCTTTTCTTTTTTCCTTTTTTTTTTCTTTGACTATGAACCCTTCCCAGCCACCCACCCACCACCATTCCTTCCTTACCAACACCACCACCACCACCATCTTCTTTTTCTTCATCTTCTTCAGTCATCTGCTACCACGACAACCATCCAAATCACAAAAAAAAAAAAAAAACAACAACAACAAAACCAAGTTCAAATCAATTCAAACAAATTAAAATCCAACAAATAAACAAACACACATATTTATATGTATATATACACACGAAATCTTAACCCCAAAATTAATATTTGAAAACCTTAATTTTATTTCCCCACAACTATTTGAAAACCCTAAATATAAAGAGAAAGAGAAGAGATCGGGAAAGAGAGAGAGAGAGAGGAGATCGATTCGAGCTAGTTTGGTGGTCCCCGACGTCCTCCTCCACAACCACGTCGAAGCTACATCTTTGTTCGCCGGCTTTAATGGCGGATCTGAGATGGAGGAGATGGTGGGTGGTGGCTTTAATGGCTTCGAAGTCGGCGGAGGAGGCGAGGCCGGAGGAGGACGACGCCGGAGGAGGTTGGGCTGCCTGCTGGTGGTCTTGGGCTGCCTGGTCTTGGACGCTTGCTGCAGAGGTTGAAGATGGTGGTGGGCTTGTGTACCTGCGAGAGAGAGAAAGAGAAGAGGGTATATGTGTGTGAGAAAAGATAAAAAAGAAGGAAAAAGAAAAGGAAAGAAAAAAAAAATTATTTTTTATTTATAATTTTTTTAAAATTTTAAATTAATTTTATTTTATTTTTTTAAATAATTTTTTACGTGGACCAATAAAATTGTGCCACGTGTTTATAGTGTCTACGTGGACAATCCAACCTGGCAGTTAACAGTTAAATTTGGACGGAAGTGTTAAATTGCTAGCAGTTTCCTGATTTTGGGGGTTTACCCGCAGAAATTTGGATTTTGGGGGTTTAATGAAACCAAAACGAAAGTATTAGGAGTTTTGCTGCCATTTACCCTATAAAATAATTTGCGCCATAACCTTCTTAAGTTGTCAGGTTTTACAACTAGCTACCAATTCTAAAATTTTAATAGTAAAATCTCCTAAATTCGTGTTCTGTTAGCAGTTTAACATCTCCATCTATTTTTAGTTGTTAACTATCATGGTAGAATGTCTACGTGTACACATTGTACAGGTGGCATAATTTTATTAGTTCACATAAATAAATATTTAAAAAAATAAAAAAATCATTTAAAAAACAAATTTCTTTTTTTTTTTCATTTTTTTTTCTTTCTCTTGTTTCTTTTTTATTTATGTTTTTTTTTTCTCATTTACAGACCACCATTCCTCCTTCGAAGCTCCACCTACCTCAATCCTCCCAAATTACACCTTTGACGTCCTTCATCGAAACTATACCTTGGTCCTCCATTGAAACTACACCTTGAATCCAATGGCATGGGCAAACGCACAAAAAATACCCATCTCTTAAATCAAAATCTAACCTTGAACACAAAAAATTCCCAGTTCAAAAAAAAAAAAAACAAAAAAATTAAATGAAAGAGAATGGAGACTCACAATGTCTAGAGCTTTGTTCGACTGAGCTAAGGCCTGCAGTGGAGCACGTCGATTTTAATGGAGGACTCCATCTACGGGGATGGACGACAGAAAAGAAAAGAAAAATCGAGAAAAAAGCTATGGGATCTAGAAATTTTTGACGATGAGAACCTTTTACTGCCATCCGTTTGGCTCGTTGAGACGGAGGTGCCCAGATTAGACTCAAAACTCGCAGCTCCGACGATCCCTTTTGACGGCAAGAGAACAGTGAGGGACTTTCAAGAGTTATTGATCTAGGGTCTTCAGAACTATGCAAATCCATCTATGGCACTTTGTTTGGACTCACTGTGGTCGAAGTTAGCTTCCTCCATGCACAACGAAGAGTGACGACGAGAGGGAGTCGAGGTAAGGGTTTTCCAAAGGTTGCGAGCACATCGGTGTGGTCCATTAATTTCAATCATCTTCGACCGGAGGATGGCCATTGTGGCCTAGCCATGCATGTGTGACAGTGAACAAAGAGAAAGAGGTGAGATAGAGAGAGGAAAGGGGAAAGCTTGAGTTTGGGGGTTTCTGAGGGAAATAAGGGTTTTTATTTATTCTTTTATTTGTTTAGGAAAAAAAGAAAAAAAATAAGGAAACGATTATGAGGAAGGAAAAGAAAAAGAAAAAAAAATAATTTTTAAAGAAGAAGATTTTTTTTTTTAAATATTTATTTACGTTGATTAATAAAATTGTGTCACGTGTACACTGGGTAAATGTAGACATTCCACCATAACAGTTAACAGCTAAAAATAAATGGAAATGTTAAACTGCTAACATAACAGAGTTTAGGGGATTTTACAAATAAAATTTTAAAATTGGGAATTAGTTACAAAAACCTGACCACTTAAAAAAGTTATGTCGCAAATTACTCAATAGTATATATTTATTTTCATTATTTATGATTACACAATTTTGGGGCTATATTATGTGCCAATAATCGAAAAGGTACTCTGCAATTTAACTTGCTTAATCACTTTCATATTTTTTAAATAACGTGCCAAATTCGTAAAGGATTTAAGAGCAATTACTTAAAAAAAAGTTAATAATATATATAAGAGACTTCTAGTGTAATATTTTAAAAAGGGCTTAGCGATTTAAAATAAGAGGGCAAATGTTATATTTTCAGCAAGAGTTATTTTTACTTTATAATTAGTTGTGATATTATATTGTTATTACAATTATACTATTACTATTTTTAACATAATTAATCTACTAACTTTTTGTTTATAAAATTATTAACCACATGATTAAGAATAATAATAATAAAAAACCTATACATATATTTTGAAATAAAATAAAATAACAATTAATATTTATATAAAATTGTAAGTTTTTTTTCTTCTTAAAAATTATCCAGAATAAAAATTAATACAACTTAATTTTTTTTTTTTGGAAAAAATAATACTTTTTTTATGATTATTATAATTATATTATTTATCAATATAAATACACCAATAAATCATCTAATATATTTATATATGTAATGAAATACTTTTATTTATTTTCATTATGGTATTTACATGTACTTTTTTATTTCTTTTTCATATAGAGTATTGTATATATATACTAGTAGAATAGACACACCATGTGGTACTCATCTTAATATTAAAATTTTCTTATTATAATTTGATATATAGTAAAAAAAGTATACATATAACATAAATAATAATAGTTCAAACATATATATATATATTTTACTGTAAAAAAATATAGTAAATTAAAAAATAAATTGAGCTACTATAATATTTTTTTTTTATCATTAACCTTTTTTTTTCTAAAAAAATAAATCGTTGACCTAGTATATTAATTTATTGAACCTCATTTTATGATATATTAAAGGCTAATTAGTAATTTTTCCCTCTGAACTTTGACATGTACCAAATCATGCTCCTTGAACTTTTTTGGCCGTTAAAAATTCCCCCTAAACTATTGAGATTGTTAGATTTAAGAACTTTTGTCTAATTTTAGTAAAAAAATTCTAACATGGATGAATGTTCAAGGGGCATGATTTAGTACATATCAAAGTTTGAGGGACATGATTTGATAGATATCAAAGTCTAGGGAGCATGATTTAGTACATAAACAATCACTCAAATAGTAAAATTGAATGAAATTAGAAAAATTCCTTAAATTTAACAATCTCAATAGTTCGGGAGGAAGTTTTAAAGGCCAAAAAAGTTCAGGGGGCACGATTTGATACATGTCAAAGTTCAGGAGAAAAAATTACTAATTGGCCTATATTAAATAAAGAAAATAATTAAAAAAAAATATTTGAAAATACTGTATTAGAAGTGGTGTGAATTTTCACTTGTATAAAAACAATAAAAAACAACTTAAAAATAGTCTAGTCAATCCGAAAAAAAACTAATACTGTATAATGAAAGAACTAATAAAATATAAAATAATACAAAAAGATTAATATTAATAGTTTTAAGTCATTGATGTTTTTTTTAGTTGTATTATTAACTTTTGTATACATTAAACTTATTATAGTTTTTACTTTTTTAAAAAAATAAAAAATAAAAACTTGCAATTAATCTATATATAATTTAAATTTATGTATTGTATTTTTTTAATTTTTTTAATGTGGATATTTTTTTCTTCAAAATATTTATATTTTTACTTGTATTTAAGTAAAAATAAAAAATTAATGAAGTAATTAGCTTATAATAAATAACTAGTTATTATAAAATAATTTAGTTAGAATGGCATAATTGTAATAACATTATAATATCATAACTAAATATTAAGCAAAAATAATCCTTACTCAAAATTTGACATTTTTCATTGCATCAAAGAGAGAGAATGCAAAAGAGAGTGGGATAGAGAGTCTCCTTAGAACTCCTCTTAAAATAATATGATTTCAATATATTTTGTTGATATGAAAAAGATTGCATTTTTATTATGATGTGGTGTATTGTAGCAAATTAGTATTAATTTATGAGAAAACTAACAAAAATACTGACTTTTTTCGTTATCTTTACAAAAATAATGCCACACGGCAGAAATTTCTTTTTTACTGTCCAGGCCCATTTTTTTTCTTTCATATTGTCTAGGCCCATTGTTTTTACTTTTTTTACTGTGAACAGTAACAAGGCACAAACGACGCCTCCTTCCTTGTTTGGGACGAACATAGCAACACCGAAATCATAAAAATACCAAAAAAAATCCGGTGAAGAGAAAAATTAGTAAATCAACGACTAATCAAGACCGAACAATAAAATTTAAAGTAGATTCAAAGGAAACAAATGAAGTAAACACGCCTAAGCCCAATGTATTTTAATTTTTTAAAAACTAGAAAAGAAAAATTGATTTCTCACAAATTGGTTATTTGATAAATCTCAGCTCATAATGCTGAGTAAAATTCTCATTCATTTATAATCAAGGGTCAATCATTACAATACACATACTGATCAATACAAGGCCAACACGTGGCAAGTTGGTTAAAGCAAAAAGAATAAAGGGAATCCTTATGCTAACGGAAAAGATCCTCTGAATATTCCATTGAGGAAAAGATGAGGTGACGAGATAGAGGAAGGAAGATAGAAATATCCTTGAATATATATCACCATTTCTTAACAAAAAACACACTCAGATTTAGATCTGAAAATTGAAAAAAATTAAAACAATGTAATTTGAAATTGTTTAATTATACATGGCATTTTAAAAAGAAAAATATTCATATAGTTCATCCCTGAAAAACGATTAATAATGTACAATACAAAAATCAAGGTTGTTCTAAATTGTTGTTTTTAGCTTATTAACATAAATTCATTTCTAATTAGAGGGATCACCCCATTACTAAAAAAGAACACTAGAAAACTATTTTTATGCATTGTTTTGTAGTGTTATTTTACTCTTGTTGTAATAGGAAAAAAGGCCACGTAAATGAAATATTGTGAAAAATGACAGGTCATGGAATCTATATCAATTCTGATAAAGAGCAATGGACAATGGGAAGAAGAACATAATTATGTCAAGTATGCGGCTAGTGGAGAATTCATACCAAAAGATTGCAAGTATGAAGAGCCATTACAGATACTACTTACTTCATTGGGGTGCAAAAACACAAGAACAACACTGTAAATACAGTACCAAGCAAAAGAAGGAATACCACCGATAAAAATATTCAACGATGCCAGCCTCTACTTTTACTTGCAATTGAAGATCAAAGAAATAGATTTCACCACATATCCATTATTGCGTCAACCAACAAAACAACAACACAACACCTGCTGTAATCCCAAAAATCACAACTACAACAACACCATATCAAGAGAATGTGGCAATGCTTGAAAACAATACAACAACAACAAAATCAGACACACTGGAACACCAATCAAAAGAAGGAGGAGAGTCATAAACAAGAGAATTTGAAAACGATACATTCATCATAGTTGACTATGCAAATCTGGTTGCTGAAGAAATGGTAGAAAAACTTGAAAACAAAAGTAAAATACTAGATCCAAAAATCGACATCAACAACACGAAACTAATAACTGACAAACATCACCCATAAGTAGAAAAAATGAAGTCAGGCATACAAGGATAAGGAAACACTGAAGAATGTCCTTAGCTACTACGCAATCAAAAATAACTTCTAATACAAAGTGTGGAAGTCATACTCTCAAGAGTACAGTCTGAAATAAGTTTACGAAAGCTGTAATTGATCTCTACGAGCATCCAAAAATGGGCCGACAAATACATTCATAATCAGGAGGTTCTCAAAAATGGTGGTCGCGACTATTGAAGCAAATTTGACAACTTCAACATCTTTCAGTAAAATATGCATAACTTTCACCTACAGACTCCAAATGAGTTGATTCAAGATGCGTTGGAAATAAGAAAAAGAAATCTAAAGCTTATATGTTTTGACTTTTTCCAAAATCGGATCAAAAAATAGTCAAATTTGGGCTTGAAGTTTCAGCTTTATTTTCTTGCAAAATTTTCTCTATTCTATAGATTGTTGTTTTCCAAAATTTGATCAATTGATATATTCCAAGTGTGAAACCTAAAACTAAAGAAAACAAGCGTAATTCTACTCCAAAAAGAATAACAAAGAAGGAAAACAACTAAAAAAAGTGACCCAAAACATAGGCTAAAAATAGCCTAACAAATTCCCCCAAACTAGATTATTACTCGCTCTCGAGTAAGACTAAGACTAACACTAAAACTTGATTAACTAAGCTATCAGATAATTATATTACCGCTGGCTCATGTGAATTTTTCTTCCATTAACTAAACTAGATTTTCAATTCCAAAAACTCTAACAATTAATTAGGATGCTAACTTTGAAAAATAATGTATTAATGTAAATTAACTTCAGTATCGAAAAATGTCATAACTATTTTACTCATTCTAACAAATCCACAGTCCAATGGCTAATATGCTTGCATGCTTACCTCTCTCCACTAATTTTGACAATATTTTTCGGAATCAAAAGGACTTTTCAGGTTAGAAATTTATGGTTTTGATACTCGGTAGATAAAGAACATTTTGGCTAAAAATACCATAAGTACACTAGAACCCGCAAACTTTTCACCAATTAAATTCTCCCGAAGTGTTCCCAAAACTAACAATAATTGAGACTTTTTAACAATTCCGGACATCACTTATTTTTCACTTTTAGCTTTTGATCTCTCGCTTATTATTTTTTTTCTTTTTCTTTTCTTTTTTTTCAAGAGAAATTACTATTCTAAAATTTGCAAGTGATGTCAAGTTAAACTTTTCTTTTCAAACCTTTCTCAATCACGCAATTTCTTCTTCTTCTTTTCTTCAACACTTTCACTAACACCATTCTTCATTCTCCTAAACTTTTGGTATCATTCAAAATGCAATGAGGATAGAAAACAATGTGGAAACATTTTTGCTTCAGCAGGTGAAGCAATAAAACAGGTTTAGGCTCAAAAGGGTTCACTACGAGTATTCATTGTATGGTAGGCTTGAAAGGCTCAAACTATCCAAAAATTTCCTAAATCATATTCCTAATAAATGTTGTCAAGGATTTCGCCTCAAGAGAATAAGACATGTAAGTTCTAAGCAATTCATTTAATCTTACCACAAACCATAGTAAAACAATTATAACATATTTCACACATTGCCAAATTGCATCCCTACACAGGCTTTACAAGCATCCAAACTAATCCAAAGAGTTAAAAGAATTAAGCGCGCAGTTTCAAAATTTCAGGATGTTTCACAATCAACAGCATCATACAACTATCTTCAGCTTATTTTCAAATCATAACAACAAACTAAACTAAAGCTAGAAAAAATTAAAAATTTTAAGCCCCCCCAAACTGAAATTCACATTGTCCCCAATGTGCTATTAGAACTAAAAGTGAAGAGACATACCTGTGGTCTATGTCACATCAACAAGCGGTTGTCGCCCATAATAAGCGTCATTCAAGACAACTGGAAAGTTGTTTTTCAAGATGCCCTCAAGCTTGGCATGTATTGAGTTTGAACCAAAAACCGCACCAACAATAAAAGACCTTGGATGATGAGGGGGATAAGCCTTTGGTAACTCGTAGAGAATACAATATGGAGAATGTGATATTGGTGGAAAATAAGGGTCCATTGGTAGTTCATAATATAATGGTGTTGACAGCCTCAAATCAACAACTACAAGTGATTCTTCTGCCACCAATGGCACCTCTTTCTTGCTTTTCTCAAATAACCTCTCAATTGGTTGTTAAGTTTCCTCATGACCCTCCACATCCTTTGCTGTGATTTGATCTTCAATAATTTTATCATTGAGGATGGATGTTTCTTCATTCACCAAATTGAGATCATCATTTGTTGGGCAAGCATCCAATGTACCAAAATTTTTAGCCACTTCAAAGAATTCTTTCTCTTCAATTATAGGCTCAGTCTCTTCTATGTATTCATTTAATGGTGCTTTTGCTATATTCAAACAACTCTCATAACTTTCGTTATTTGAGTTATTATCCTTAAAACTCTCTGAATCATGCGCCATTAAATTATCACATAGAGATCTTACCATGTCTGTCAAGTGGTTAATTTCTTCTAAAAGTGATAGTATATTCTCATCTTCTTCAATTGGTTGGGGTGAGTTTGGACAATAAGGAGGGTATTGGTGACTCCAACCTTGAAGGGATGGATCCCAATGCCAATCGTAATCAAAATATGCCATATCATTCAACAGATTTATTGCTTCATGGCCGCTCCTTAACAAAGGCTCTCCAGTAACCTCTGCTCCATAATCCACCCAACTTTTTGTTTCATCATCAAGTCCATTATAGAAGAAAAGAGTAAAACACCCACTTGAGAAATTAGGATAGCATCTCTCCCCGAGCTCCTTAAATCTCCCCCAAGCAGAATAGAATGCCTCATCGTATTGTTGGACAAAATTCTCAAGGTATAACATTGAGATTTACCTTGCAGGTCAAACACATTGAGTAAAACATCAGTAAACTTAAAAAAAACCAAATTAGAATAGAATTCAACTATATTGATATTAACTAAAACAGTCCCGGGCAATGGCGCTAAAAACTTGTTGTGATAAATCCAACACGCAAGTATACGTATCGTTTTAACAAGTAATACTCAGCTAAGTGAGATCGTTCCCACGAGGACTATAGCTAAGTACCAATCAATTGAATTCTTGTTTCTATTTGGTAGAATCAATAATTAGGTTGAATAATTAAATAATTAAAAATTGAAAACCAGGAAAATAATAATAAAAAGCGTAATTAATTATGGATGAATATTTAGGATTATGAATCCTGTTAGTTCAGATTCTCAATTGTTAATGTTAATTATTAATTATCTCTCTTTTGGTGATGACAGATTATCAAATTAACCCTAACTCTTCTCAGATCATTAAGGTCCTAAATCATATATTATCTACTTGCATCTCTGAAGTAAATTAACATATAACTTGCATTAAATTCAGAATCTAAAAATCACATAAGCTATGTAAAGACTCTCGTTTTACATCAAAACTTATGTTTGTCCTATTAGAGCATTCCTAATATTCACTTCTTAGATTTCATATTAGGATCATAAATCACATTCAAGATGGCCATTCTATAATATGTAATTAAAATAAATAAGAACAAATAACACAATATAGGGAAGAAAAACTAATAATCACATTAACTGAATTAAAGAAACATGATCTAACATTCATCATATCCCTAAATTGGGAATTTAATTAGTTCAAAAAGCTCATGTTCACATCCATAAAAATTGAAACAGAAATTAACATAAAGACATAAAAAGGGAAAGAAAGAACTAGTTGGTGATCTTATCCTGGGTTTCCACAATTGCTTTCTTTGCCTCCTCCCTCATCTCTAGGGTTTAATTTTTGCCTCCTTTGCCTCTAAAACATGCAACCCTTATATAGAAATTAGGGTTGCTATCTCTGAATGGTGAAAGTCAAAAACTGTCCAAAATTCTCGTGTTTTGCCCATAGTCGTGACTACATAAAGCCTAGTCGCGACCACTATGCATATCAAATCTTTGGGCTATCTGTAAAACCCCTGGTCGCGACCATGAAAAAGGGTCGCGACAATGGAAAATGGTGGACGCGACTACTGAAGCAAATTTGACAGCTTCAGCATCTTTCAATAAAGTATGCATAACTTTCACATACAAACTCCAAATGAGTTGATTCAAGATGCGTTGGAAAGAAGAAAAAGAAATCTAAAGCTTCTATGTTTTGAATTTTTCCAAAATCGGATCAAAAAATAGTCAAACTTAGGCTTGAAGTTTCAGCTCTATTTTCTTGCAAAATTTTCTCTATTCTATAGATTGTTGTTTTCTAAAATTTGATCAATTGATATATTCCAAGTGTGAAACCTGAAACCAAAAAAAACAAGCGTAATTCTACTCAAAAAAGAATAACAAAGAAGAAAAACAACTAGAAAAAGTGACCCGAAACGTAAGCTAAAAATAGCCTAACACTTGCTATGTGTGTGCATGACACTCTATCACTATAAGTCAACTATGAAGAATAATGAAGGAGGCTTGAAAACTGCATAGAAGGTGTCTCTCATCTACTAGTTTTTAGACAGAGTTAGAAACAAGATTTTGGCTGGTTGAAAGGGATGGATGAGATGAGAGCATCTTGTTCCTTTTATAGTATTTCAACTAGGACTTAGGTTTGAATTATATGGATTAAAAAAAATAAAATATTGGGCAAAAAACATTTAATGGCTGGCCACTTAAAGGGACCATTCTCTAGTTACAATTTTACCACTTTATTTCAACCACTTATTCTTCTTTCAATAATACCATATTTTCCAATTCAATCCTATAAATACAAAAACTATTTATTTAATAATTATAATTATTTATCAAATAAAATTATCATTTATATTATTTATTTATTAGACCACACAAAGTCTGTTAATTAACAAATTAACCACAAAACCTCTTTTCTTCACAGTTAAGCTTTTCCTTAGTGAAAATTCATAAATAAGACGTAATATAATTTTAGAATTATAATTGATTAATAAAAATTAATTGACTGACTCTGCAAGCAGTATTATCTCAACTAGTAAGGGGACCATGGGCCTATAGAACTGAGCTTTCTATAAGTAGATCTAGAATTTACAAAGTAAATTCTCTAACTTATTAATTTCTCCTTGCGCCAATATAGATTTGGAATTCAATAACACTCTCAATTATATAGAACGCTCTATTTGTATCACGATATAGATATGTTATGATAATCTATTGTTACAATCCTAATAGTCAAAGATCATCTATAGATGATCTACATCGAAAATGGATAAATTTACCGTTCTGCCTTTCAATATATTTTATCCTTAAAACACTTAGCTAACTATAAATGATATTTTAGTAAACTAATATAATTTCTGAAATGAAGCGTCAATCATTTATTTCTATTCAGCCAAGCTCAAAGGAAATCATCGTTTCACTTCTAAATACTTATAAAGTTATAGATTTCATAATGATGATCAGTGCTCCTACTCAAGTGAACTACAATGTTCCCAAGATGTAAATATCTGCCAGAACTATTGGTTAGCATCCACAACAACTTAAAGAACATAAATAATACAACTAAGTTGAACCTAACCATATCAAGATTAAGATCCATAGACCTAAGATCAACCATTGATATTGACTTAGAAAGATATAACGGTATGTTTATGATATCTTATCTAAAATTAATATCGGTCCCTTCCAATGTATACTCCATACATCCGATACTTGTAAACGTTGTCAATGCCCTGGAAAAGACATAACTCTTATCCAAGGAGTAAGTATACCTTATCGCCAATTATCATGTCAGTTTAAATTTAGTAAACTGACAAATCGTGAGAATTAAATTTTTGACTATATAATCATGATTATATTCCACTATCCTGACGACACTATAATCATGAACAAATATATATATTTATATATGTTCTGGACTTAATAGAAGAACTTCCACGAGTTTTATGGTCGTATAATACAACTCCCCGATCCACGACTGGTGAAACCCCCTTCTCGCTCTCCTATGGGTGTGAAGCCATGGTACCAGTCGAGGTTGGGGCAAGGTCCCTGCAAAGAGATGTGTTCAACCTTAGTGAAAATACAAAAAATCAACTGCTTCAACTTGATCTTTTAGAGGAAAAGCGCAACCAGGCTCATCTGAAGAATGCAGCCTATCAGCGGCGAACTGCTCGCTATTTCAATTCGAAGGTCAAAGAGCGAACTCTACGAGTAGGGGTTTTTGTTTTGAAAAAAGTCATGTCGAACACGAAAAACCCAGTGCATGGAGTTTTTGGTGATAATTGGGAAGGACAATACCTTATCGCTGAAAAATTGGCCACGCGACCAATCGGCTTGCAGAACTCGATGGTACTGCGATTCGAAGGGCTTGGAATGGCGAAAGGCTCAAGTGTTATTATCAATAGTACTCACAGTGTAAATATACTTAGTCAATTTATCTGTATAAATGTTCTAAGTATAGGGGGTATAGTCTACCACAGATCTACTTTGTACTATTTATTTTTTGCTATAATAAAAGTTATTAGTTTCTCGACATTTCAAATTTTTTACAAGTCTTAGCATTTTTTAGTTATTACACCAAGCTGCAACTGGAAAAACATATTAAAATTAAGTCTGTAAAATATGCGAGTACCGCAAAAAGCAAACAGATAAATAGGTATCCCCAAAGGGATATATACTGTTCAAAACATAAAGAAAGCAAAGTGAAATTTTTCCAAGTACAAAATGCGAGTACCCGTGTACCGCTGAGTTTGATAACTAAGGAAATAAAAACTTAGATAAATTAAGCAGTTGGAGCAGTAGAGCCATCCGCAACCTTGCTGGCAGCTTCATCAGTGACTTCCTCAGCATCTGTAGTCTCTTCCTCCTCAAGAAAAATATTTCCTCCGCACCCCAATTTTTGAGTAGGTAACATAGCACAAAAAGCTTCAACCATCTCAACCGCTTCTGCTCCAAGAATGGAGAAGTCGAAGTCTGGCACCTTGGATAAAGTCGTGTAGATATAGTCAAAAACAGCTTGATCATACTGCTTCTTTCCATTTTTCCTTCTCAGTCTCCAAGTCGTGAGCCAATTCCTCGACCTTCGACTGAGAGAGCTTGGCCTAAAGTTCCACCTGCTCTTTGGACATTTGGAGTTTCTCGAGGTCTTTATCCTCAGAATTTACGTCCTGCTTTTTCAGGAGATCAACTTCTTTAGAACCTGCAACGAACAACCTCGAGAATACAGTCATGAAATGCATAGCCAATTCTGCTCCCAGCGACATCATTTCCTCAGTGGGAATTGCCTCCACCCTCGACATGAACTCGTCGTTCACAAATTTGTCTTGAAGAGTCACAAAATTGCGAGCTCTGACAGCCGGGTCAATCATGACCTTCTTTCCCTTGTCCTCAGCAGACCTAACCTAGTTCTTCGACGAGTCAGCAGCAAGAGTCGTGACAACATCACTCTTCCTCTTCTGAGGAATGATGGGAGAAGTCGATGCAGTTCCAGTCTTAGGCTTGCGGTTAAGAACTAGAGCTTGCTTTAAGAAAGTCATTTCTACGAAGACAAAAACAATAAGATAAGTATAAATATGTTATGTTATATTACAAGTATACGCAATGATTTATCTGATGTTGGTCGAGAGGTTTCTTTGGATAGACGCTTGTCTATTCTCTCCTTTTGCTTCTCTGACGGCTCCTAGTACACTGGCTCTCGATGAAAGCTAGCGTCCTCAGAAATTAGCTTATGTTCTCGCAACTTCAAAGTTGTGCACAGCAATCGCTAGTTGCGATCTTGAACAAGAAGGCTACCGAGGACCTCAGCGACTTCTTTGCGGACCGGGTGTAGAACAGGTCGAGCCGGTCTATCTGCAATCAACGGAAAAATACAAATGTTAACGACTATATAAGGTAACATGAATAGAAACTAAGTGTTGGAAAATGTGACGTACTAGGTCGACGATTAAAATCTGTCCTAATCCTTGGTACTCGGAATACGTAAGACCACTTAGATTTCCAATCCCCCATATTGGAAACCATCCCTTCTACCTCGTAAATTTCAGAAGTGGCCCCCTTGCTGAAACATTAGAAGCCATTATAGTGGCCCACGTTTTTTATATCATAAAAATAGCTGAAGTCCTCCATCGAGGGCTCCCTCTGCGCATACTCCATGTACATCGCATAAAACCCAAGCGCTATGCGATAACTTTTTGGGGTTAACTGAACTGGAGAAACATCGTATCGCTTGAGGATAGCAGTAATAAATTGATGGAAAGGTATCGACACCCCACATCGAAGAATGGGTATAAAGACAACCACATCCTCTGTGGGGATTATTGCAAGATTGGTGAAGGGAAGATGCGGCCTTTGAGTAGAGCGAGGACACATGGTACTGAGTCGCAGCAAATTCAACTTCGTAAATGCATTGAGGTCAGATTTGGTGACTCGCGAGACCAGATCCTCGCATGACAATGGTTCGTTCATCTAGGTATTGTCCATTGAATCTGACCCACTTCTCTCAGCATCTTCCTCTTCTCCTCACGCGCGTTCAGGAATCTCCCAATCTTCCCCTGTTTCTTCGACTTTGATATCAGGGGCATGCCTGGAGTGAACAAGGTGTTCACAGGAAGACACCGTGGATTCGCTATTGCGAATATCGATTGTCCCTGGTTCAACGAGTTCCTGAAATATTCTTTCTATGTCTTCAGAAGAGAGCGGGCCTAAGGTCGCAGTTTTGGTTGTAGGAGTTTCTTCTTCAGAGAGCGAAGTAGGTATAAAGCTATCTTCTTTATCCTGCCATCAACAAAAGCACCAGCGCAAAGGCGAGCATTTGGCTATCCGACAGGTCACTCATCTAAAAGATAAAGATATTTTTTATGTGGTGATAGTGCGAAAACAAAGTAAAGTGACCTCACCCGCATAAAGAACACTACTAAAAGCATAAAGGATGACCAAGCATCTCAAGAAATGGCTGGGTGTATCCTAGTAGCCTAATGATCATGTCGTTACATAAAAATTAAGGTACAGGGGCACACCCACCATTTCGAGAACTTACAGAATCTTCCCAGAGTGTAAATCACATATGTGTGATAGATAGGGTGCCTTAAAAAAATGGCTAGGGGTTTCCCAGTGACCTAATGGGCATGCGTTCTTGAGCATGACCATGGAGTTATTGGGAAACACCCAACATTTTGAAAAACCTGACCAATCACAACATGCGACTACATTGTGCATATCTGACTAGCGGCGTATCTCTAGAAACAGCTGAGGAGTCTCCAGTGTCCGAAGGAACATGCATTTCTCGCATAACCATTGGGTCAATGGAAAATCCTCACAATTTCAAGAAAAGCAACTAGTTAAAACATGCGATTAAGTAGGTTAAGAGAAAATTGGCCATATGTCACAAAGGGCTGGGTGTATCGTAGTAACTCAAGGAACATGCGATCACACGCATGAACATTAAGTAATGGCGACACACCAACCATTTGAATGTCCTAACCAGTATTTCCAATAAAAGCATACAGAAAACATAAGGCAAACCCTAAGTTCTAAACACGGGTTGGGATGACTAAATCCCCAAATGCCCTAAGTATACACACACGAGTATTCAAGATGTTCATCTCAATACTCGCGAGTCTTCAAAACAGCAAGCAAAAAAGATGCAAATACTCGAAGTGTTCCTTCAAAAACTCACGATTATGCAACTTTCAGGCCTGTTTTCTCCTAGGAATTACCTAGTTTTTAGGAGAAAAAAAAATAAGGCTCTATGTGTATTCCCTACAATGACATAGATTCTTTACTCCTTAAAATTCAAAATGCAGATTGTTTCTCAAAATTTGAAGAAAAATTCACAAGTAGTTTCGAAAACTAACCTTGAGATTTTTTCGATTCCTCTTTTGATCGTTTTCGATTGCCTCTAAAACTTAGAAAGTTCGAGTTTCTGGATAGAGGAAGATAGAAATATAGAAATGGGTTTTTGATTCTTTAAAATTACAGAGAGAAATGGGAAGAGGACAATGGAAATGAGAGGGAAAATATGAAATGGGTTCATATTAGGAGGCTTAAATACCATTATCCCACATTAATTAGGATTATGAGACGTGGCAAAAGGAATGCCTAAGGTCATCCCATCTAACGATAATCCATGGGCACGCCTACACGAAATCTGAAGAGTTTTGTGATGTGGCAGCTTAAATAGGATCAAATGTAATAATAACAGCTGTCATTTTTTGAAACCCTCGATGGGACAACCAAAGGTCACAACCTCGTGACATCTCTTTGCCTGCCTCTCGATTATAGTTTCCCTCTTGACCGCATCTGTCAGTAACTAGGGGCATGTGTTATAGTGAGATTTTCTCACCTAGAAACTCGAGACCAGACTCTTATTAAAACGACACGTGTATTCACTCTCCTCGAGGAAAGCTGGGACGTCGATGAGAGACCACTCGAATATGAACCTCGTGTAAATCAGATTCAGCAAGATGATGCAAATACGACGGAGTCTAATCGCATTCGTATGGCACGCATTCAGCACGACCAAGGAATGGTTTTAAGCATGCATGTACCAGGCTATATTCGAGCATCCCTGATATCCTCTTGCAAAATCATAGAGATCGACTCTCTATTTTACGAGTTGGTCCCGTTGACCTAACAACCTTGATAAACCGATACAGACTCACATGTCCTTGTTCTCTCAGCTTGTTATATGATGTCCATATAAGCGACTTTAAAAGGACACAGACATCCTAGACTCGATTAGTCTCGAATGCATCTTAAAGCCTGCGAGCTTATGCAGGAATATGAACAGCCAACTTGCATTATAGAAGTCCCATACATTGCTGTATTTAGTAAATTAAGCTAGAAATGGTTCTTCATTTATTATGATCACATTTTTTAGTTTAATTACTGTAACTCAATGTATGAACGGATTGATAATAAATTTAATCTATATGTAAATCATAGGACAATTGCTTTGTATATAAAGGATTAATCCACCGTAAAATGGGAACAAGACAGAAATCCATGCCACAGTGGACTAAGCAGACCGTGATCTGACTGAACCACTATATTCTCTTGAGTTCATTGTATTTCTAGTTTTTGTTAAGTATTTTGTGTTCCTGATTTGAGTGCTCGGCATTCTGAGTTGAGTACTTGCACATATTCTTTCCACTTACTATTATTATTATTATTATTTAATTTTGGTGTTGTAAAAATTCCTTTAACAACAGTTCTATATACCATTTCGAATCTTGAAACGAGCTCTACAATATGGTGTATGTTTTAGAGCCAAAATATTAGTTTTATTTTAGTGTATTTATACCACGGGGTTTAATAGAAAACCTTAGATTGTCTTATGTGAATATTAACAAGTGTGTTGGGATAAACACATATTGGTTTGCCATTGTTGTGACATAGGGCCGAGATCATTGGGGATAGTTCTCCACTTGGGTTGGTCGAAAAATATGAACCTGGATTAAAGGTAAGAAAAGTATTGTACTGTATAGTACGTTGTATGTAATACAATTAGTATTGTTATGAATTGATTAAGATTGAGATATAGTTAATATTGTTATATAACGAAAAGATTGATTGGTTGAGTATCAATAATGTGATGATATTATGCATGTGAAGTACTGGCTCACTTGATTAGGTGATGCAATTTTCCTTGCGACGTATTGGGCGTAGGTACGGGCGTCAGTGATATATGATGAGTACCGAGCGTAGGTTCTAGCTCACCTGATTAGATGATGTAATTTTCCTTACAACGTACTAAGCGTAAGTACGGGCATCAGTGATATATGATGAGTACCGAGTGTAGGTACAGGCTCACTTGATTAGGTGATATAATTTTCTTGTCGACGTACTGAGCGTAAGTACAAGCATCAGTGATATATAATGAGTACCGAACGTATGTACGAGCTCGCCTGATTAGGTGATGCGATTTTCCTGGCGACGTACTGGGCGTTGGTACGGGCGTTAGTGATATATAATGAATACCAAGCGTAGGTACGGGCTCACCTGATTAGGTGATGCGATTACTTCTGACGACGTGTAGATATGGGGTCAGTGATATGAAAAATGGCCAGGTTATGGCAGAGAATTAAACCGTTGTAGGGTTTCCTCTTGGCGACGTGTAGATACAGGCATCCGTGGCATATGATAAGTACTGGGCGTAGGTACGAGTTTGTCTGATTAGGCGATTACTCTTGGTGACGTGTAGAGATGACATCACTGATATGAAAATTGCTTGGTTATGGCATAAAATGAAACCGTTATAGGGTTTCCTCTTGGTGACGTGTAAATACGAACGTCAGTGACATATGATAAGTATCGAGTGTAGGTACGGGCTCGTCTGATTAGGCGATGCGATATATTGGTGTCAAGTTATTGCACGGGCTCACCTGATTTGGTGATGCAATTGTATGATATATGGGTCCAGCCTTTTGGCATAGGCTCACCTGATTAGGTGACGCAATTATGCGATATATGGGTGCTAGGCTATTGCACGGGCTTGCCTGATTAGGCAATGCAATATAGGATTATCCTATTTAAGAATCGACTTGCTTGATTAGGAAACGTGATGTTATGAAGATGGTTACTTTATGAGGTAAGATATATATATAATTTATATGATTAAATTAAAATGAATTCTATTATTGGTATAATGGTTTCGTCTTACCAAATATTTGTATACTGATGTTTATTCGTGGCAGATGCCAGTAGTAATTTAGATTTTATCTTATGAACAATATGTGATGATTTGATTCTTATTGTGTATAAATGACAATATTCGAATAACAAACTATATGATTATTATTACTTTTCTTGCTGAGTCATTGTGACTCATGGGTGCTATGTGGTGCAGGGTAAGGTAAATAAAAGCTAGATCAACCATGAGGTGACAGTCTTCTCCAGCAATGTACATATTGACCTCACCGCCCTACATGCCGAGTTGCCAGGAGTTGTTTTAGGGTGGCTGTATCTACTGTGTACTTTGATTTTGTGATTAAATGGTTTTTGTATATATTTCTTTAGCAAAACTTTTTATAACAGGGATCCATAGAACACACTTTTTATGCCATTCTAATGTCTGTTTTTAGTGTTTCATTTTGGTCAAGTTTTTAATATTAACATGGTTTTTAGGAATTAATTAAACTAGTTTATAAAATCACACACGTGGCGTCCCTATAGATTAGGGCATTACAACTTGGTATCATAGCATCCATGGTTTTATAGGTCTTGAAGACTTGTTGAATATATACATTTGCTGCGAGGACAGGTCAACTCATGGTATAGTAAGTATTTATATTATAATCTATTAAATTACCTGCCTAGGCTAATATAAAGTAAGTTGGGAAAAGTAGCATAGTGATGAATGTGATAAGAATATGTGTATGGTATATGCATGTTGATATTGATATTCGTCTAAGTTCTTAATGGTTAGAAGATGTGGACTAAATCTGTGATATGTTAAGCAGTAAGGGCAATCAAATAGTCTGATTAGCGAGATATCTAGGCTTGGGGAAAACGGTAAGGAAGAGAATTCTTCATTGCCATAATCCTGGGAACATATAAATTCTGCTATGGAGGATATGATTAGACAATAAGGGAAAAACAGATCTGAGATTTGAAAGAACAATAGGCTCATCTTGTGTCAATTCTTATATTACCGACACTTCCTATTGTACCACTAGATGTGGTGGAATATATGAAGCCAACTTACTAGTTGATTAGGAAGCAAAAACTAAATGAACCACCAATTATGGGACAGGACAAAAAGGTTCTAGGGAGGTCAGGATAGCAGTCAAGGTGAGAATAAGAAATGGTGACCATATCCTGAGTATTCAAGATGCAAAAAGATGCCATTTGAACCAATGTAGAGCCAGATCTTGTTTTATTGTGGGGTAGAGGGTCATCTGAAAAGAAACTGCCCACAGTTAAGAAAGATTGGTGTTAAAGAAGAAAAGTGTACGGATCCTGCCCAAGTGCCAGTTATGATTCAAGGGGATCCAGATATCGATCCTTCGGCTGACTCAAGTTAGAATTTATGGGCAATATTATAATTGTTATTGATATTAAACATTGTACATTTAGTTAGAGACATCAAGAAATCTGAATGGATTGTGCATGTATGTTATTTAGTGGTAACCCATTTAACAAGGTAGACAGATTAGAAAGATGACAATATGAGTTAAATTGTTGATATTCCCATGTGGAATATAGGACTTGAGTAGTTATTGGAGGCTTCGATCTAATTCATTCAAATAACAATTTTTTTTTTGTTTAGGAGTGATTTAGCATTAGGAAATGTTGGACAATTTATGAGTATTGTCTGGAATACTAGGTAAATTGAAGGCGACAATTGTGTTGTAATTTTGAGATTATGTAGGCATGGGACTACTTATGTTAGTGAGAAGCATCTTGTTTTGTAGCTCACTATGAGGGAACTCCATGGTTGAGTGTCCTTGACTTGAGGTGATTTCATTTAGGAAATTTATACATGAAGCGTGCGAGTCAGAGCAAAGTACATTCAAAAGATTTTGATTGGTCTGTGGGGGCCAGTCGTTAGTCCAGGAAGCAGCTAGAGTGATGCACTTGTGTATAAAAGCCATTATTCCGTGGGAAGAGTAGTGGTATCACTAAGGTAAAGAAGATTACCTAAATTACTTAAGGTGATACAGTAATGATGGAGAGTACTTCATAATTGACTGGATAGTAAATATGGTATATAAGGAGACCATTGAAATTATAGGAAAAGATTACTTTATTATGCAATTATAGAAAGGCATACTTACTCAGAATGGGGAAAGACTTATGAATTGAGAGGCAATTTAATGGACATATATTTGAGTGATTGGTGAATGTTGGATCACTAAGTAGATTATTTAGTAAACAATGAGCAATATAATTGAGTGTAAAATAAGTTTTAAAATAGTTAACCAAGTATGCAGATACTGATGATTGCAAGAGGTTAATGAAGGGAGTGATGGAAATTGATTTTTATTAACGAAAGAATGAAGAAAGAAATACAAATAGGAAGGACAAAGAAGCATTTACTTTCTGCTAACCCACCATGAGCTTACTGTGGAGTTAAATATACTTAACTTTGGATAATCTCAAGATGGAAAATCTTTCAAGGAGTCATCTCAAAAAGCGTATGAGTGAAGACAAAGTACGCTAGAAAGATTCATATTAGAATGCAGAATCTGTAGTCGTTCTAGAGATTATCAAGAGGAAGGGATGTGTTAATAAGAAGAAATTTACAAGGTATTTGGATAAGTATATATTAGTGGGTGGAAATAAGAAATGCTCTAATTGAATATCTATCAGAAACGAATACTTAACTTGTTACTAAGTTAAGTCAGTAGGTCAGCTTAAGAGGTTCTGTATAAGCAATGGGAAGACATAATTATAAATTATGTATTATGGGATCTTACGATTTTGACTGAATAGTAACGGTTGGACATATCGAGTTGATATGCTGTCTATCAGTGTAGAAAATTTATACAATAAATGAGGATATGGAATTCATATGAAGGAATAGTCTTATCTTGTGAAATTCTAAGGTTGATATCTTTGGCTATGATGTTAAGAATTAAAGAAGGTTATCAAGAACCATCGAGAATAAAGCAAAAATAGTATGATGTTTTATTCTAGAAAGGTGGGTAACCTGAGAAGATCAATGGAATATTAGAAACATGATGTGAGAATATTTGATAAATGTTAGATTATCTTAGAATAATCTCTTCCCCTGACAAAGTGTTTGTCTAAAAGTGATAATTAGATGTACCACTAGTTAGGTACCTTAATAAGTGTGGTACGAGAGAAATATTAGATACTTGTTCACTAGAGTAAGTAGGCAAGGTAGCCTATTAGCTAGCCTTAACTCCTACGTTGTCCGGAGTATACAATCTGTTTCATGTCTCCATGCTGAGAAAATATGCATCAGACTCTACCAATATTCTGAGTTGTGATGATGTTAAACTTCACTCAAATTTATGGTATGGGAAAAACATCTTGTCCAGGTTTTGGGCTAGAAAAAGAAAGTATTATGAAATGAGACAATTCCACTAGTTGAGATAGTGTTATAGAAAAACAGCAAGATAGAAATAATAATTTGGGAGTTAGAATCATAAATATGGGGGTAATATCCCGAATTATTTAAATAAATTTTGAGGACGAAATTTCTATAAGGAGGGGATGGTTGTAATATCCCGATAAGCCTAATTGTAAATAATGAGGCTATATTAAATTTATGGGTTAATTTTGACATTAGAGTTTTGTTCTCTTAGGATTTGCTCGATTTTGAAACAATCAAACTTTTCCAAGTTCTTCCAAAATTTCCCTGAGAACCTGATTTACTATCAGTTGTGAATCACTATGACATATGAGATTTTTGACCTTCAACACTTTAGCTATCCTGAAACTAGCGATCAAGGCTTCATACTTAGCCTCGTTGTTTGACGCGTCAAATTTAAATCTCAAGGCATAATGAAACTTAAAGCCTTTTGGCGAAATCAATATCACCCCTGCACCCGAGCCCTGCTCATTGGATGCCCTGTCCACTAATAATTTCCAAGTATCCGCGTCTCGCTAAGCAAGCAGATTTTCCTCTGTAGTTTTTCCTTTTATCAGGAAATCTGCCAAGGCTTGGTCCTTGATGGATGTTCGTGGGTGATAAGTTATGTCAAATTGCCCTAGTTCAATTGACCATTTTATGAATCTTCTAGAAGCATCTGATTTTGATAAAACCTTTCTCAGGGGTTGATCAGTTAACACCTTAATTGGATGGGCCGGGAAGTAAGGTCGTAACTTGTGAGATGCGTGGATTAGGCATAAGGCAAGTTTTTCAAGAGGGGGATATCTCGATTCAGCCCCCAGTAACCTCTTACTAACGTAGTAAATAGGTTGTTTGTGCTTTCCCTTTTCTCACACTATTGCAACAATAATTAAATTTTCTGAGACAGCCAAGTAGAGGAGTAATGTCTCTCCAGTTACTGGTTTTGCCAAAACCGGAGGTGTTGAAAAATGCTTTTTAATCCTCTTAAAGGCCTCCTTGCATTCATCTGTCCATTTAAATTTCTTGTTGCCTTGGAATACATTGAAAAATTGTAGGCACTTATCAGTTGACTTCGAAATGAATCTGTTAAGTGTCACAATTCGTCCTGTTAAGGACTGAACTTCCTTTGGTTCGGTTGGTAATGGCATATCAATCAAAGCCTTGATCTTCTCAAGGTTTGCTTCAATGCCCCTCGCATTGAATATGAATCTCAGAAACTTCCCTGAGGAAACTCCAAGGGAACACTTTTTCGAGTTATGCTTCATATTGTACTTTCTTCATATTTCAAAGCAGTCCGCGAGGTCTGTAGTATGACTTCCACTCTTTACCTACTTCACCAACATATCGCCGGCATAGACTTCCATGTTTTGTCCAATTTGTTTCGCGAACATTTCATTCACAAGTCGGTGATATGTTGCCCCAATATTTTCAATCCAAATGGCATGATTTTACAGCAATAAAGTCCCATGTTGGTTACGAAGCTTGTATGTTCCTAATCTGGGACATACTTTTTTATCTGGTTATATCCAAAGTATGCATCCATGAACGACATAAGCTCGTGTCCAGCAGTTGCATCCATCAACTGGTCAATCCTTGGCAATGGAAAATAATTCTTTGGACACGCCTTATTCAAATTAGAGAAGTCAATACAAGTTCCCCAAGTTCCATTTGGCTTTGGGAGAACAACAACATTGGATATCCATGAGGGATAAAATGCCTCACGTATAAAGTCGTTAACCAACAATTGATCCACTTCCTGCTTGAGTGCCCCTTGTCTCTCGGGATCCAGGGGTTGCTCTTCTATCTCTTAGCTACGTAATTCGAATCGACATTTAAGTGGTGGCAGATAATCTTAGGGTCGATCCCTATCATATCTCCATGGCTCCAGGTGAAGAGATCCTGGTTCGCCCTCAAAAAGCTAATTAGCTGCTATTTCAATTGGTTATCCAGGTTCTTCCCAATGTATTCACACTTTGTGGGATGTCCTGGATCTAGAACAATCTCTTCCAGCTCCTCAATTAGTTTTAATAAATTTCTCTCATCTGGAATCCAAGGATCAAGATGTTTATCCTTCTTTTTGCCTTCTTCACTCAAGTCTGCCTTTCTATGCTGCAGCTCTATGTGATAGCATTTGCGAGCTTGCATTTGATCACCTCACACTACTCCCACATCCATTAATGTCTAAAACTTCAAGGATAAGTGCTTAATTGAGTTAGCTGCCCCTAGTCCAATTAATGCAGGTCAACCCAGCAATATGTTGTAAGCTGATGGCAAGTCGACTACCAAAAAGTCATCCATTATCGTGGTGGATAAAAGTGCTTCACCCAATGTTAATGGGAGCTTGATTATTCCTTGACTGGCGACACTGTCACCTGTAAATCCACACATATTTACCATGCAATGTCTTAATTTAGCTTTTTCATGTCCCATTTTCTTCAATGTATCCCTATAAAGGATGTTCACTGAACTTCCATTGTCCACCAGCACCATTTTTATCCTCTTATTAGCGAGCTGGATGGTGATTACCAATGGGTTGATGTGAGGAGACCTCTCCTCTTTTCTATATTCCTCCGAGAATATAATCGAAGTTTCTTCAGTCTTTGCTTTCTTGGAAGGTTCCAGAGCAAAGGCGAACTGCTCGTTCTTCACTTCCTTCACATACCTTTTTTGGGCATTGTTTATCTCTCGTGCAATATGTGGCCCTCCCGAGAGAACCAGGATATCCTCTCCTTTAAGAGGTGGAGGTTGCAATCCTTGGTTGCTTGGGTTATAGGGCGGATTGGGCTAGTTTTGTCCATCGCCATGTCTTTTCACGTATTTCTAAAAGTGGCCTCGCACGATGAGAGACTCTATCTCATCATTTAGCTGACGACACTCGTCTATCGTATGTCCAATGTCTTTGTGGTTCCTGCAAAGTTTGGTTGCATCTCTCTTATGTCTCGCGTGCCTCATGGGCTTAGGTTTACGAAATTCCACCAAGTGCTCATGCGCGAGATAAATGTTTTCCCTAGTTTTATTAAGCTCGGTGTAAATAGTCTAGATTGACACGTACTTGTCATGCTTCTTTTTCTTTTTCTTGTCCTTGGCTGACTCCTTAGACTTATCCTTCCTATTTTAACTAGAGGATGCAGAATTATCAGCCTTGGTTGAGACTGTGCTTGTCGAGACATTGCTGGGTTTGCTTCCTGAGCCAGTCTTCAACAACCTCATCTCCTTTCTGGCTTCCTCTTTTCGAACAAATACTTGAGCTCTTTCATTGAACTTAGTAATGTTTTCACTGGGCGAACTTGTAGGTCATCCCATAGCTCTCCTCGAGCAGTGGAGAGATCAGTAGCGATCTCTGCTTAAAGAGCAGTAAGTTGGGTACTATCATCCAAGTTAATCACCTTCGCAGCAACTGTGCTAAAACAACTTAAGTAGGCCTTAAGCATCTCGCCCGGCTGTTGCGTTATGTTAGTAAGCAAGGATGCTTTGGGTCTCCTATCCCTTGCATCCTAGAACTGTTTTTTGAAGTCCTTAGACAACTGTTCCCAAGAGGTGATCGAATGATGAGTAAATTTGTTGAACCAGCTACTTGTTGCTCCAACTAGCGTTGTGGGGAACAAAATATAGCGTAAATTGTTTGTAACATTGATGGCTCGCATGATAGTATTAAAATTATTAAAATGTGAGACTGGATCCGTTGTCCCATCATATGACGAGACGTGAGGGTTTTTGAATCCCTGGGAAATGGAGTATTCATGATGTCTGGATGGAATGGATCGAGTTCCTCATCCGAGTCATATCCAGACTACTTTTCTTGTTCCCCGACTTGATACAACCTGAATTTCTCCTCCAACTCATCTATTCGCAATTAGATAGGATCCTCTTGGTTTAGACCGAGTTGTTGGCAAAGATTAGGTTTTTTCTTGTTCAAGTGATTACAAAGATTCAATTGGTTATAGTTGCTGGCAGACCTCGTCCTACTTATGGACTGTGTCCTACTCACGGATCTCGTCCTAGTCATGGACCTCGTCCTTGAGTAACTTTTAGTTTTACTTGTGCCTGTACTTTCTCAATTTCTGTTGCGTAAGGATTGTAACATTTATGGTATATATGTGTCCTGTGATGTTTGGAGTTATTTGGATAAGTTTGGTAGTGTTTAGGTGAGTGCAAAAATTAAGATTTTTGTGTTTCATAGTTTTTAGAAATTACAAGGAGATTAGAATCCGTATTTTTGTCATAACTTTTGACTCGAGTGTCCGTTTTGGACATTATATATAGCATTTTTAAGCTTGCGATGAGCTATGTAATATGGTGTATGTGTTAGAGCTAAAATATAAGCTTTATTTTAGTGTATTTATACCGCAAGGTTTAGTAGAAAGCCCTATATTGTCTTATGTGAGTATCAAGTAGTGTTTTGGCAGAAACACTAATTGGTTTACCGTTGCTGTAACATAGGACCGAGATCATCAGGGATAGTTCTCCACTTAGGTTGGATGACATGTATGAACTTGGATTGAAGGTTAGAAAAGTACAATGTACTACATAGTACTTTATATTTTAGTATAATTAATAGTGTTATGAATTGATTAATATTGAGATTGAGATATAGTTAATATTGTTATATAATGAAAAGATTGATTGGTGAAGCAATGGTAATTTATGATACTATTAATGTGATATACAGACTCACCTGATTAGGTGGTGCGATACTCTTGGCGACATATCGAGCATAAGTACAGACGTCAGTGACATATGAGTGCTGAGTGTAGGTACAGACTCACCTGATTAGGTGGTGCGATACTCCTGGCGACATACAAGGTATAGGTAGGGGCGTCACTGATATATGAGTACCGAGTGTAGGTACAGACTCACCTAATTAGGTGGTGCGATACTCTTGGTGATGTACCAGGCATAGGTACAGGTGTTATTGATATATGAGTACCGAGCGTAGGTACAGACTCACCTAATTAGGTGATGCAATACTCCTGGCAACTTTTAGATACGGCGTCTAGTGATATGAAAATTTCTAGGTTATGGCCAAGAATGAAACCATTGTAGGGTTTCCTCCTAGCAACATGTAGATACGGGCGTCAGTGACATATGATAAGTAATGGATATAGGAATGAGTTCATCTAATTAGGAGATTACTCCTAATGATGTGTAGATACGATGTCAGTGATATGAAATTGCCAGGTTATGATATAGAATGAAACTATTGTAGGGTTTCGACCTGGCAGCTTGTAGATACGGGCTTCAATGACATATGATAAGTATCGGGCGTAGGTATGGGATTGTCTTATTAGGCGGTGCAATATATTGGTGCCAAGCTGTGGCACGGTCTTCCCTGATTAGGTGATGCAATTATATGATATATGGGTGCAGGTTCTTGGCACGGGCTCACTTGATTAGGTGATGCAGTTATGCGATATATGTTATCGGGCTATGGCACGAGCTTGCCTGATTAGGAAACACAATACAGGATTATCAGATTAAAGCATCCACTTTCCTGATTAGGCAATGTGATGTAATGACGATGGTTTCTTTATGAAGTAACATATATATGATTTATATTTTTAAATGGATATGATTCCTATTATTGGTGTAATGATTTTGTATTACCAGATATCTGTATATTGATGCTGATTCATGCAGATCCCAATAGTGATCTAGATTTCATTTTATGAACAATGCGTAATGGTTGGATTCTGATTGTGTATAAATGATAATCTTCGAATAATAAACTATATGATTATTATTATTATTACTTTTCTTGCTGAGTCCTCGTGACTCACGGGTGCTATGTGGTGCATGTAAATGTAAAGAAAAGATAGATCAACCATGAGGTGACAGTCTTCTTCAGTAATGTACAGATTGATCACACTGGCCTATGTGCTGGGTTGTCAGGAGTTATTTTGGGTTGTATCTCTTATATATTTAAGTTTTATGTTTTTGAGGCATCATCGTATATAGTTTTTTAGTAAAACTTTTTATAATAGGGATTCTTAGAACACGCTTTTTGTGCCACTATAACGTCAATTTTAAGTGTTTTATTCTAGTCAACCTTTTAATATTATCACAGTGTTTAATATTTAACAAATCTATTAGTATTAAACTAGTTTATAAAATCACACCCGTGGCGTCACTATAGATTACGGCGTTACAGTCTTAGTGCAAATGGGTCAAAAATTTCATTGGACATCAACTAGAGATAGCACAGACATACTTTTGGCATTAGAATAAGAATCAAAGCAAGTTCATTTTCGAGCACCTAGCGCATCGAGCACCCTAGCGCCTAGGTTAATAATTTGTCGATTCAGGTGCCTTCCACTTATGAGATAGATGATCTAACTTTTGTATCTTATTCGTCATCATCAGAAATAGGGAAATAGTTCTTTTTGGGAAATCAATAGCACTTCTTGGGTGTCAGAAATAAGACCTAGCGCTCACGTTGGCACTTAGGGCTGGCCCAACACCCACGTTGAGATTTTGTGAACCTGGACCAATTTCAATGATGTTTTTTGAGAACTCTTTGAGCATGTTCTTCGTTTTTAGAAAAGATTGAGGTAAACTAGTTATGGAGACCAAAAAAATTTATGAGGGGCCATAACTGGGACCTAGTGCCTATGTTGCCATACTGTCAACCTGGGTTGTTTCCAATCAAGTGCACCAAAAAGTGTTCTGGAAATTTTGTTGTCATAAAAAAATGAAGATTCAAGTAAAAATGAGGAGAAAATTTGAGACCCAAGAAATAGGGCCTAGTTCCCAGGTTGATGTGTTAATGAGCCGAGCACCAAAGTTGACAATCAACCTAAGGCACTACTTTCGATTACACAAATGCCAAATTTTATACGACTAATGAACTTGGAATGGGAAAAAAAGGGTATGAATCCTCGTTTTCAAGTTCAAGAACCATAGAAGTATCAAAGAAACATCCAGGAGCTCGGGAACAGGGTACCCTGGGCCTATGTTGACAAATGGTCTGGCGCGATGGGTTCTGCTTATCTGATTCAGATTATCTTTCAACCATCCATCTAGTTTTTCACAATAACTAAGATCCATGAAGTCAGAGAAGATAAATTCACAACTTCACATTTCTCATTTTCAACATGGGAAACTCACTCAGAAATGAAGAGTTTCGAGTCTCTCATTTCCGCAGAACATCTACATCTCTGAGAACTGGTGACTAGCTTCACCAGAACACAAAAATAGAATAAGTAATATCAAGATATTTGTTAGAAATCTTAAAGTATATCTCTCAGACAGTTTTACACTTACCCATCATTCAGGTTGACATCATATGTCAATTTGTGCTTGGGATGTCAACCTCAGCACTGGATGTTAACCTGGGCATTGGGTCATGAATTGCCTTTAGTAAAATAGCCATAACATAATATTTATCCAATTGATGCGATTCAACTTGGCTGTTGAAGATAATTCAATTATTTATCAAGTTGAGTCTCACACTTAAATCACAATTCTAAAGCTATTAGTACAAAAAATAACCCTAAGGGAGTTACAAAAATAAGCTTCTAATTACTGTAGTTGGTCGCGCTGGACTTCAAAAAATTCCCATCACCACCAAGATCTAATTTTCATTATCAAATCATCATCTATAAGGAAGCTCTATATCCTATATGGCTTTCCAATCTAGTTTTGGCACCAAAGCCTAATGGGACATCAAGGATGTGTATAGACTTTACAGGCCTGAACAAGGCCTGTCTTAAAGAGTGCTTCTCGCTTCCACACATTGATTAGCTAGTTGATGATACTTTAGGATTTCAATTGTTGAACTTTATGGGTGCATACTCTGGCTACAACCAAATAAAAATGCACGTGGATGATTAGGAGCACACCGGTTTCCAAACTGACAAAGGGATCTATTGCTACAAAGTCATGTCATTCGGATGAAAGAACACTGGAGGAACTTAGCAGCCAATGGTGAAAAAGATGTTCGAGAATGTCTAGGGGAAAAATATGGAGGTTTACATCGACAATATGCTTTTAAAATTGAAGACGTCTAAGAGCTATTACCAAGATCTAGAAGAGGCCTTTGCCATCATCTGGAAGTACAAAATGAAGTAAAACCCAAATAAGTGCACCTTTGGAGTTTCTTAAGGGAAATTCTTAGGTTTTATAGTCAGCTCTTGAGGAATCAAAGCGAACCCATAAAAAACCAAAGCCTTTATAGATATGCCCTCACCTAGGAAACACAAAGATGTCTAGAAGTTGATTGGAAGAATAGCAGCACTTAGCAGATTCATCTCTTAATCAACGGATAAATGCGTACCATTCTTCAACATACTTCGAGGAAATCACAAATTGAAATGGATAGTAAAATGTTAGATAGCCTTCAAGTAGTTGAAAGAACATCTGGTGAAGGCCCCAATACTGTAAAAAGTAGTTGAGAGAGAACCGTTGTTTTCGTACCTTGCAGTATCTGATCATGCCATAAGTGCTTCACTAGTGCAAGAAGAAGGAAAAGTAAAACTTCTAGTATATTAAGTAAGCAACAGACTACTGGCCGCAGAGTCTAGATTTCGTATGACTGGAAAGTAATGCTTTTACTTACTAATTGCTTCACAGAAGTTAAGACCATACTTTCAAGCCCACGCCATAAGGGTACTAACTAACCACCCTCTCTCCATCATGTGTTGGAGAAACTAGAATCGTCAAGATGACACCTGAAATGGGAAATGGAATTAAGTCACTTCAACATACAATATCAGTCTAGGGTTTTGATTAATTCTCAGCCCTTTAATGACTTAATTTTAGAATGCACCAGGATAAATGATGATCCTGAAACGTCAATCCTGGAAAGAGAAGTATGGAGAATATATGTTGAAGGAGTGTCAAATGAGAAAGGTTCTGAACCTTGAATCATACTAAAATCTCTGCAACAGGTTTAGCTTTAGATTTCACTTTGATTTAAGTTTGAGGCCTTCTGGGCACGAAGCCATGATTACTGGTTTGCAACTGACAAAGG
Organism: Cannabis sativa; assembly: GCF_029168945.1. Lineage (NCBI taxonomy): Eukaryota > Viridiplantae > Streptophyta > Magnoliopsida > Rosales > Cannabaceae > Cannabis > Cannabis sativa. Next base: position 18,177,874 of record NC_083605.1, on the reverse strand, counting down.
AAGTCGGCGCTCAGTACATAAAACTCTATAGTGACTCACAGCTCGTGGTCGAGCAAGTGTTTAGAGAGTACTAGACAAAAGGGGAGAAGATGGCTAGTTACGTAGCTAAAACTCAAGAGCTATTGTAGCATTTCAAGCATTATTCTATAAAGCAAATCTCTAGGGATAAGAATGCTTTCACAGATATGCTGGAAAAATTAGCAATAGATCTAGAAAAAGAAAATACAGACTAGTCCCCATCAGAGATATAATAACTTCAAGCACGGAAACACTGGCGGTCTCTGCCATCGACCATTCAAATTCCTGGATGGCTCCAATACTCCAATACCTAGAAATAGGAACACTCCTTAAGGATAGAACTACATCAAGTGAAGTCCAGTATCAGGCCCCCAAATATGTAATCATGGATGGAAAGCTATAATAGAGTGGGTTATCGATGCCATATTTTAGGTGCATTGTTGAAATAGAGATAAGCGTTGTCATGCACGAAATTCATGAATGATTTTGTGGAGATTACACATCCAAACCTAGTATTTCCAAGAAAATCATTTGCTAAGGCTATTTTTTATATACCATGAAGAAGGATTTTACTGAGTATGTCTAAAAGTGTGAGCAATGCCAATGCTATTCAAAATTTCCAAGGGCCCCGCCAACGGAGATAACTCTCATGAATAACCCCTGGCCTTCTGCAGTCTGGGGCATAGACTTAGTTGGATCACTTCCAACCGACAAAGGAGGAGTCAAATTTGCCATTATTGTTGTTCACTACTTTACTAAGTGGGTGCAAGCTAAACCCATGAATATAGTAACTACCAAGAATGTAACACCCTAACTACCTTAGGCGTATTACGTGATTTTTAAACGTACTGTGCAGCTGGTTGCTAATCAACGAGGTTTAAGGAAAAATGTGATTAATTAAAATTTTTGCTTTTTAATTAAACTTATAAACCATATTACAAAAGACTCGGGATCCCGATTTATAAAATCATTTACAAAAGTTTTAACTGTTTAACTATTACATAAAATTAAAAGTCGTCTAACGACCAGTTACAAAATTCAGCCTTGCTGTCCCGAGGATCGTACGCTCCAGGCCTAACCGCCCCGACATGTACAATCTCATAAGCTCGCTCACGGTCCATCAGCTATAGCCTTGCCTTTACCTACACATGAACATAAACTGTGAGTCGACGGACTCAGTAAGAAAAGCATAAAAATATCATACATAATACTAACTGCCGTGTCCAACACGATACTGAGTCCCGCTACTGCCATGTCCAACATGGTACTGAGCCACTACTGCCATGTCCAACATGGTACTGAGTTTTGAACGTTCACAGGGACGGTACTATTGACAAGTATCCTCCTGATCGGTCGAACCGGTCATACTCCGGCTGCTGGTCATACTCCAGCCTGTACCGACGGGATAGGTCAATAGCACTGAACCACCAACCAAATGTCAGCCTGATCGGTCGAACCGGTCATACTCCGCCGGCGGTCATACTCCACTCGTACCGACGTGACAGGGTTGGATGGTTCGAAGCCTAAATACATAACTAATGTAATCTAGCAGGCTTCCTACATGCACGCTAAACATGTAATCTACATATGCATACTGTTATACTAATCTTACCTGGATTCCGATTTCAGGTGTGCCGATCAACCTGACTGGAACTGAAGCTGAGCGGCGGATTACTGGCTCCTAAACCATAAAAATCACAACGCTATAAGTGACACGCTAAATCACTTCCCGTGGACTAAAACTTGGAACTAAAAGTTTCCCTATCGATAAAAAGCATGGCAATACCCCTAAAAACATAAAAACGAGGAAAACTAGGGTTCGGAAAAATTCCCCAACCGGCAGACCGGTTGCCCAACCGGAATTCCGGTTCTGGGAATTACTGAACCCTCATCCGGAATTCCGGATGCACAACCGGAATTCCGGTTCCTCGCAGGCAGCAAACCAAATTTTTCATAACTCGACCAATTCGACCCCAATTGGTCCCAAACTTTCCAGACCTGTTCTAAACTATCCCTAGAACATATCCAAGGCATCAAAACCACCCAGAAACCTCAAACACAAAAATCACCAATGGAGCTCAAGCTTTGAGTTCCAAACTCAAGCTTTGAGCAAATCCACCTAAACATGCATTCCACTAGCTTAATTCTACTCAATCTAGCATAATATCTCCTCTGAAAACTATTAGAAACAACAGCAACATCACAGAACAGATTGACAATATTTTCCTTCCAAAAACCACATTTTTGCATAGAAAACTCAAAGCTTTGAACAACCTAACTAACATGCTTCAAACAACTCAATTAACATCAATTAAACATGCTTTGAACCTCAGAAAATAACAACCAAACACAGCAATAATAACAGCCACAAAAGCATGCATTTTACTCAACTTTTTCATCATTTTTTTTCATAATTTTAAGGAAAATATCAAGAGAGCTAACCTAGCTTGGAAAAAATGCTTAGATTGGATGAGAATCCACTTGAAAATTTGAGCAAAACCCAGCTCCAAGCACCCACATGCACAGCCGAAATGGAGAGGAAAAAGGGAGCTTTTGAAGGCTTTTCTTTGAAATTTTTTTCTTTCTTTTCTTTACTTAATGATTTTTTGATAAAAAGAGAAAATAACATATAACACATACACCATTCATTTCAGCCAAAAAAACACTTAAATAATTATTTATTTTCCATTTCATAAAATCACAAAAGACAAAAATACTAATGGGGCAAAAAGACCATTTTGCCCCTCCACCTTAAAACCACATAAATCATACTAAAGGGGTATTTTTGGGAAATTCTAAATTCCCGGCCATTCCCGACATTCCCAATGTCTAAAACCCGTCCCCAACTACTAACATACTAAGTTGTGATTTCTACTGAGCCAAACGCCGAGTTCCAAAATACCGGACACCGGAAATGCAAAATATGCAAGATACTGAATAACATAAATAACCGAATAATAAATTATTTAAATAGCTATAAATAATTTCATAATTAATCATAAACAACTGATAATTTCCAAATTAACTAAGCGGGCTTTACAACTATCCCCCCCTTAAAAAGGATTTCGTCCCCGAAATCTAACCTGAATAACTCTGGATATTGAGCTCTCATATCTGTCTCTAGCTCCCAGGTGGCTTCTTCCACCTTACTGTTTCTCCAGAGAACCTTGACCAATGCTATGGTCTTATTCCGAAGGACTTTATCCTTTCTATCCAGGATCTGCACTGGCTGTTCCTGATAAGTCATGTCTGGCTGAAGCTGAAGACTCTCATAACTGAGTATATGAGAGGGGTCTGAAACGTATTTTCTCAACATTGAGACATGGAATACGTTGTGCACTACTGACAAGGCTGGAGGCAATGCTAACCGATATGCCACTTGACCTATCTTCTCGAGAATCTCGAAAGGTCCTGTAAATCTAGGGCATAACTTGCCTCTTTTCCCGAAACGTTTAATCCCCTTCATCGGAGATACTCGTAAAAACACATGGTCCCCTACTCGGAACTCAACATCTCTGCGTTTCGGATCTGCGTAACTCTTCTGTCTGCTCTGTGAGGCAAGCATTCTAGCTTTTATCTTCTCTATCGCCTCATTGGTCCGCTTTACTGACTCAGGACCTAGGTATTTCCTCTCCCCTGTCTCATCCCAGTGGATAGGGGATCTGCATTTTCTACCGTACAACAGTTCATAGGGAGCCATCCCTATCGTACTCTGATAACTGTTGTTGTAAGAGAACTCTATCAACGGTAGATACTTACTCCATGAGCCTTCAAAGTCCATAACACAGGCTCTCAACATATCCTCCAATATCTGAATTGTCCTTTCGGACTGACCATCTGTCTGAGGATGGAATGCTGTACTGAATTTTAGCTTTGTACCCATTGCCCATTGCAAACTTTGCCAAAATTTGGAGGTGAATTTCGGATCCCTGTCCGAAACTATAGACTTCGGTACCCCGTGAAGTCTCACTATCTCTCTGACGTACAGTTCTGCCAACTGATCCACAGTGAACGTTGTTCTGACCGGCAGAAAATGAGCAGATTTCGTAAATCGGTCCACCACTACCCAGATGGAATCATGCAAACCCGTGGTCCTAGGTAACCCGACCACAAAATCCATCGTAATATCCTCCCATTTCCATTCTGGTAGGGTTAGAGGCTGCAACAACCCTGCTGGTCTCTGATGTTCAGCCTTAATCTGCTGACACGTGAGGCATCTCGATACGAATTCTACCAAATTCTTCTTCATACCGCTCCACCAGAAGTACGGTTTCAAATCTTGGTACATCTTGGTGGTGCCGGGATGCAGAGAATATGGAGTAGAATGAGCCTCCTCAAAGATCTCATTTCTAAGTTCCACACTGTTCGGAACACAAACCCTGGCTTTATACAAAAGCATCCCACTATCTGACATCGAAAAGTCTTTGGCTTGACCAGCCAATACCTCATCTCGGATCTTCACTAACTCCGGATCTGTCATCTGAGCGACTTTTATTCTTTCTAACAGATCAGATTGCAGCGTCAAGTTGTGAAGTTGACCTACCACAAACTCAATGCTGGATCTAACCATATCCTCTGCTAGCTGAGGTGAGATGCCGAACCATGCTAGCTACTTGCCCGGGACCCTTTCTGCTCAGGGCATCAGCCACTACATTGGCTTTTCTGGGATGATAGAGGATCTCGCAATCGTAATCCTTCACTAATTCCAACCAACGCCTTTGTCTCATGTTCAAATCTTTCTGAGTAAAGAAATACTTGAGACTTTTATGGTCGGTATAGATTTCACACTTCTCCCCATAAAGGTAATGCCGCCAAATCTTCAGTGCAAAAACCACTGCGGCCAATTCTAAATCATGAGTCGGGTATCGCTGTTCATAATCCTTTAACTGACGGGAGGCATAAGCGATAACCCGATCGGCTTGCATCAATACACACCCCAAACCCTGTTTGGATGCGTCACAGTAGACTACGAACTTCTCCTTGTCCGAAGGCAAAGCTAGTACCGGAGCAGTAATCAATCTCTGTTTCAGCTCCTGAAAGCTAGCTTCACATTTATCTGACCAAATAAATCTCTGATTCTTCTTTGTAAGCTCGGTTAGGGGCATTGAGATTTTGGAGAACCCCTCCACGAACCTACGGTAGTACCCAGCTAATCCCAAGAAGCTTCTGATCTCTGTCACTGTCTTCGGTCTCGGCCAATCCCTGACGGATTCAATCTTCCCGGGATCCACCTTGATCCCATCTTTACTCACAATGTGCCCTAGGAAGGACACCTGAGACAACCAGAACTCACATTTCTTGAACTTGGCGTAGAGCTTATGTTCTCGAAGTCGTTGCAGTACCATCTGAAGTTGTAACTCATGCTCCTCTTCTGATTGAGAGTACACGAGGATGTCGTCGATAAACACAATCACACAGATATCGAGGAAATCCTTGAATACTCTATTCATCAGGTCCATGAATGCTGCAGGAGCATTGGTTAGTCCGAATGACATAACCAGAAACTCGTAATGTCCATACCTAGTGCGGAAAGCCGTCTTTGGAATGTCCTCCTCTCGGATTCTCAACTGATGATAACCCGAACGGAGATCAATCTTAGTAAAGACCGTCTTCCCCTGAAGCTGATCGAACAAGTCATCGATCCTAGGTAATGGATATTTATTCTTCACAGTCAGCTTGTTCAACTCCCTGTAGTCGATGCACATCCTCATAGATCCATCCTTCTTCTTGACGAACAAAACCGGGGCTCCCCGGGGTGACACCTTGGGCCGAATGAACCCTATGTCAAGCAACCCTTGGAGCTGAATCTTTAATTCCTTAAGTTCAGCTAGAGCCATCCTATACGGGGCTTTGGAAACCGGTTCCACCCACAGTGCCAAGTCAATCACGAAGTCAATCTCCCGCCGAGGTGGTAACCACGGAAGTTCTTCGGGAAAAACGTCCAAAAATTCCCGAACCACTGCGATGTCCTGCGGCCGAATGGTATACGGCCGTGTGGTGTCCACCACCACGGCCGAAACCTAAGCAACCGCCGTGCAACAATTCTCTCGCCGACATAGCCGAGATCACGGGATCCGAGATCCCCGAACCCGAACCCACAAATACAAACGGTTCTTCACTTTCCGGTTGGAAGACCACCATCTTCCTTTTACGATCAATGCTCGCCGAATATTTAGATAGGAAATCCATTCCTAAAATAATATCGAATTCGACTAAGCTCATCTCTATCAGATCAGCGCTTAACTCTCTACCATCTATCCTGATCGGCATAGACCTAATCCACCTATTGGAGATAACCAATTCTCCGCTGAGTAACGGGGTTCCAAACCCCGATTCATATCTATCAAAGGGTCTACCCAACTTACTAAAGACTCTGGCCGCCACATAAGAATGTGTAGCCCCAGAATCAAACAAAGACCGAATAAAGCGAGTTGTTAATAAAAAGCCGACTGTGACAACCGATGGGCCGGCATCCGCATCGGCTGTGTGATAGCGAACACCCCAGGCGGAGTGGGTATCGCTGGAGCTCTCGGTGCCTCTGGTCGGAGCTGGGGACATTCCCTCTTGAAGTGTCCGGGCATGCCACAATGAAAGCATCCCTGACCTTTGCACTCACCCCGATGGTGCCTCTTGCAGCTAGGGCATTCGGGGTAGGAGAATCGGGTCTCAGTACCACCAGGACGACTCCCTGCGTTGCGGTTCCCCGGAACCTCTTGTTCGACTCGAGCAGCCGGAAGCAGTGGGTCCCCTCTTCCTCTGATCAATGGCCGAACCACTACTCCCCCTGCTATAGCCTGATGCAGGAGGGGTAGGAGCTCCGCCACTCACCGGAGTACTGGCTGATTCTGACATACACCCCACTGCGCCCTCAGCTCGCAGTGCCTTCTCCACCATCTGAGCATAGGTGGTGCTGTCGTCGGTGGTAATCATCAGATCATGCTTGATCTTGGGATTCAACCCGTTCAGATACTTCTCCTTCTTGCTGAAGTTGGTCGGCACAATTCTCGAGGCTAACCTCGCCAACCGATCAAACTGAGTAGTATACTCAGTGACGCTCATGTTCTCCCGCTGGGTCAGGTGAACGAACTCTTTCCTCTTGGCGCTTCTGACCGCCTCATTGTAATACTTTGCATTGAAGAGTTCCTGGAACCTTTCCCAGGTCATGGTGGTGACGTCATGGATCTGAGACACCATGTCCCACCATACCAACGCGTCCTCCTGGAACTGAAACGTGGCGCACACCACTCTGTCGTTACCGGTGACACCCATGAAGTTCAAAATCTTGGTGATCACCGTCAGCCACTGCTCGGCTTTCATCACGTCCGGACCTCCCAGGAAAACCGGAGGTGCTTGCTTCCGGAACCGCTCATACAATGGTTCCAATCTATGGGCCGCCACCACTATCTCGGCACAGGTAGCGAGGGCGGTGCCCACTGGAACTACGGGCACAGGAACTACAGGAGCACCCTGCTGTCTCAACCCTTGAATCTCGAGGTCTTGCTCTTCGATCCGGGCTTGCATCTCCGCAAACCGCAACTCCCAATTCGGGGCTCCCTGATCGGCTGGGGGAGCCTGGGCAGCCTGTGGCGGGTTCTCATCACCCCGGCCACGAGCCCTGCCTCGGGGACCTCTGCCTCGGCCCCTAGCAGGTGGGGGAAACTGAGCTCCCTATCCTTGATTCGACCCCACGGAGTTGCCCTGACTCCTGGTAGTCCGCCTGGCGTCCATCTGATTAGAACCGCCTGCGAAACCAAGAGTTGGCATATCAGGTCGTATTCAAGGCGAGCTTACTAATGCCGCTTAATTTGGAAATTAAAAACGAAACATGCGCCTATTCTACTATCAGGCTACTAACATGCTTCCTAACAGGCTTTTCTTTTTCATAACTGAATAAAATAAACTACTAAAGCAATAAAGGCTTACTGAACCGTGAACCGAGCTAACTGCTGATGATGATTGTACATGTCGTGACGATCTTTGGAAGACAACCTGGCGGCTCTGATACCAAATTGTAACACCCTAACTACCTTAGGCGTATTACGTGATTTTTAAACGTACTGTGCAGCTCGTTGCTAATCAACGAGGTTTAAGGAAAAACATGATTAATTAAAATTTTTGCTTTTTAATTAAACTTATAAACCATATTACAAAAGACTCGGGATCCCGATTTATAAAATCATTTACAAAAGTTTTAACTGTTTAACTATTACATAAAATTAAAAGTCGTCTAACGACCAGTTACAAAATTCAGCCTTGCTGTCCCGAGGATCGTACGCTCCAAGCCTAACCGCCCCGACATGTACAATCTCATAAGCTCGCTCACGGTCCATCAGCTATAGCCTTGCCTTTACCTACACATGAACATAAACTGTGAGTCGACGGACTCAGTAAGAAGAGCATAAAAATATCATACATAATACTAACTTCCGTGTCCAACACGATACTGAGTCCCGCTACTGCCATGTCCAACATGGTACTGAGCCACTACTGCCATGTCCAACATGGTACTGAGTTTTGAACGTTCATAGGGACGGTACTATTGACAAGTATCCTCCTGATCGGTCGAACCGGTCATACTCATTTCTTGGTCATACTCCACCTGTACCGACGGGATAGGTCAATAGCACTGAACCACCAACCAAATGTCGGCCTAATCGGTCGAACCTGGTCATACTCCGGCTCTTGGTCATACTCCGGCTAACTGTACCGACGTGACAGGGTTGGATGGTTCGAAGCCTAAATACATAACTAATGTAATCTAGCAGGCTTCCTACATGCACGCTAAACATGTAATCTACATATGCATACTGTTATACTAATCTTACCTGGATTCCGATTTCAGGTGTGCCGGTCAACCTGATTGGAACTGAAGCTGAGCGGCGGATTACTGGCTCCTAAACCATAAAAATCACAACGCTATAAGTGACACGCTAAATCACTTCCCGGGGACTAAAACTTGGAACTAAAAGTTTCCCTATCGATAAAAAGCATGGCAATACCCCTAAAAACATAAAAACGAGGAAAACTAGGGTTCGGAAAAATTCCCCAACCGGCAGACCGGTTGCCCAACCGGCAGACCGGTTGCCCAACCGGAATTCCGGTTCTGGGAATTACTGAACCCTCATCCGGAATTCTGGATGCACAACCGGAATTCCGGTTCCTCGCAGGCAGCAAACCAAATTTTTCATAACTCGACCAATTCGACCCCAATTGGTCCCAAACTTTCCAGACCTGTTCTAAACTATCCCTAGAACATATCCAAGGCATCAAAACCACCCAGAAACCTCATATAGAGGATCATTGATCACATTAGGATTATAACAATGGATAACTAATGATGTGTCTATATGGTGGAACATATAGAGCATTCTATATAATTGAGAGTGCAATTCTAAGTTCTATGCGTGGATTCAACGAAGAATTAATAAGTTAGTGAATTTTAGTAATAAATTCTTGATCTACTTATTGGAAGCTCGGTTATATAGACCCATGGTCCCCGCACTAGTTGAGATAATATTGCTTGTAAGACTCAGGTAATTGGTTTTGATTAATCAATTATAATTCTCAATTTAGACTATGTCTATTTGTGAAATTTTCACTAAGTAAGGGCGAAATTGTAAAGAAAGAGTTTATAGGGGCATATTTGTTAATTATGATACTTTGTATGGTTCAATTAATAAATATGATAAATGACAATATTATTTAATAATTATTTATAGTTATTAAATAATTAGAATTGACATTTAAATGGTTGAATTAGAAAATTGGCGTTTTTGAGAAAATCAGATGCAGAAAAGATAAAACTGCAAAATTGCAAAAAGTGAGGCCTAAATCCACATGTATAGCGCCGGCCACTTTTGTAGGGAATTTAAACTGAAATTTTTATTATTTTAATGCCAAATAATTCAAACCTAACCCTAGTGGAATGCTATAAATAAATAGTGAAGGCTTCAGGAAATTTACACTTAAATTTCTACACTTCTGATTTAGAAAAAACTGAGCCTCTCTCTTTCCCTATCTTTGGCCGAACCCACTTTCTCTTACTTCTTCCTTCAATTTCGAAAATCTTAGTGTGAGAGTAGTGCCCACACACAGCAAGTGATACCTCAATCATAGTGAGGAAGATCGTGAAGAAAGACTTTCAGCAAGAAGGAGTTTCAGCATCAAAGATTCAGAGAAAGAGATCAAGGTTCAGATATTGATAATGCTCTGCTACAGAAAGGAATCAAGGGCTAGATATCTGAACGGAAGGAGTATTTATGTTTCGCTGCACCCAATGTAAGGTTTCCTAAACTTTATATGTGTTTATTTCATCGTTTTAGAAAGTTCATATTTAGGGTGTTAATCAACATACTTGTGAGTAGATCTAAGATCCTGGTAAAATAATTTCCAACACTACATTGAATAGGCACTAAGTTACCGTTACACCTTCAATGTATTTTACCCTTAAAACATTCAGCTCCGTATAAATGATATTTCAGCAAAGTGAAATGAGATCTCCACCATTTATCTCTGTTTAGCCAAGCTCGAAGGATATCATCGTTTCACTTCTAAATTCCTATAGAAGTTATAGATTCCATATTTATGTTGGCGCTCCCACTCTATTATACTATCATGTTCCCAAAATTTACGTATCACCCTGACCCAAAAGTAGGCTTAACTAACAAATCAAAGAACATGTATAATACTCTTGAGATCGAACCTAAACATATCAGGATTAAGATCATTTGATATAGGATCAACAGGTGATATTGAATTGAATAGATATTACAGTAAATTTTAATATATCTAATCAAAGTGCAATATCGGTCCCTTCCGATGTATACTCCATACATCCGATGCTGGTAAACTTTGCCAATGTCCTGGAAAGGACATAACACTTATCCAAGGTGTAAGAATACCTATCGCTGATTATCATGTCAGTCTAAATTCAGTGAACTGACAAATCAGGGAATAAACTTTCGAACATATAATTAAGATTATATTCCATTATGTTGACAACACTATAATCATTAACAAATTGATATGTTCTGGACTTAAATAGAATTCATACATTATGTAAATAATCATGAAATAAATCATTTGAACCATGCAACATTAAATGTTATTTCTGATCTATATTAATAAGTAAATCTGATTATATTGAAATGAGTTTTATTTAGGGCATAAAACCCAACAAACTCCCACTTGCACTAACATAAAACAAAAAGTGCATTTCAAGTAGGAGATTTCTAAGATTGAGGATTTATATCATTTTGGGATAGAATTTTTGGATTATAATCATATGCGTCATTTAATTTCTTAAGAGAAAATATAGAGTGACATAAAATGATTTATAGACCATTCATCCAATGATATTTATATAACTAATTCGAAATGAATAAGCTAAAAGGAATTAGGATAATTTCGTTTTTAAATAAGAATTCAACGATGCTTCGATTAGCGAGAGACAAAGTAATCTTATTTATACAATCTTCTTGTTTCATATTGTGAATACTAGTCTAAGGTGTCATCAATTGATGAACAGCTAGATGTTGCATTTACAATATTTATCTTTCGAGATCTAACACAATTATGTATGTCTAACGGTGAAAATCCATTAGGGATTTGTCCCATTAAAACAACAAAACATGTTAGACCAACAATGAAGATTCGAAATTAAACTACAATTTAATAACAGAAAAATTGTTGGAAATTATTTTACCAGGATCTATTTACTATCATGTATGTTGGATTAACAACCTAATATGAATTCTAAAATAATGAAAATAAAAACATATAAAGTTAGAAAAACCTTACAGTGGGTGCCGCGGAATATTATGACTCCTTCCGTTCAGATCTCTAGCCCTTGATTCCTTCCTGTAGCAGAGCATCACCAAGATCTGAACCTGGATCTTCATTTCTCCTTCTTTGATGTAGAATTTCAATAGTCTTACATACTATGATTGAGGTACCACTTGATGTGTGTGGGCACTACTCATTCACTCAAGGAATTTTGAAATTCTCTTTTTTTCTCTCTTATTTTTGTGGGTTTGAAGCATACAAGAGAAGAGAACAAAGGGTGCTATATATAGGGAAAAGGAAGAGCACAAGTTTCCAAATAAGCAGTTTCCTCTTTTACTGTGTAATTGATTTACTGCCTTATTTAGTGTGATCCATCATTTTCTTATTATTGCTAGCAATTACATGGCAATTAAAATTGAAAATAATAATTGGGAAACATGCAAAGAGGTGGCCGGCCATGGAGTGTTATGGGCCTCACTTGGATTTTGCAGTTTCCTCAATTTTATTTCTATTTCTCCAAAAATGCAACTTTTCCAATTCTAACCATTTAAATGCCAAAACTAATTATTTAATAACTAAAATAGATTATTAAATAATATTGTCATTTAAAATAATTATTAATTAGACATGCAAAGTCTCTCAATTAATAATTAAACCTGGAAACCCTTTTATTTACGATTTCATCCTTACTTAGTGAGACTTCATAGTCTAACTTTTAGAATTATAATTGATTAATTAAAATCAATTAACTGAGTCTTACAAGCAGTATGGTCTCAACTAGTATGGGGACCATGGGTCTATATAACCGAGCTTCCAATAAGTCGAACCGAATTTACCAAGTAAATTCCCTAACTTATTAATTCCTCATTGAATCCACACTTAGAACTTGGAATTGTACTCTCAGTCATATAGAATGCTCTATATGTTCCACGATATAGACATGTCATTAGTTATCCATTTTTATAACCCTAATGTGATTAATGATCCTCTATATAGATGATTTACACTGTAAGGGGATTAAATTACCGTATCACCCTACAATGTATTTTATCCTTAAAACACTTAACCCTGTATAAATGATATTTCAGCTAAGTTAAATGAGATCTCCACCATTTATTTTCGTTTGGTTAAGCTCGAAGGAAATCATCCTTTACTTTCTATTTGCTAGATAGAAGCTATAGATTCCATATTTATGTTAGCACTCCCAATCAATTGCATTACCGGGTTCCCAAAATGTACGTATCACCCTGACCCAAAAGTAGGCTTAACTAAAAACTCAAAGAACACGGATAACACTCTTGAGATTGAACCTAACCATATCAGGATTAAGATCATTTGATCTAGGATCAACAGGTGATATTGAATTGAATAGATATTACGGTAAGTTTTAATATATCTAATCAAAGTTCAATATCGTTCCCTTCCGACGTATACTCCATACATCCGATACTGGTAAACTTAGCCAATGTCCTGGAAAAGGACATAACACTTTTCCAAGGTGTAAGAATACCTATCGCTGATTATACCATGTCAGTCTAAATCCAGTGTTCTGACAAATCAGGGAATAAACTTTTGAACATATAATTAAGATTATATTCCACTGTGCTGACAACACTATAATCTTATCAAATTCGTATGTTCTGGACTTAAAAAAAATTCATACGTTATATACATATAATCATGAAATAAATCATGTGAACCATGCAACATAAAATGTTATTTCTGATCTTTATTAATAAGTAAATCTGATTATATGAAATGAGTTTTATTTAGGGCATAGAATCCAACAATGTCCCACTTGCACTAATATAAAACAAAAAGTGCATTTCAAATAATCATTAACACCTTGATATACAAATCAAGTGTAATAGTAGTAAACTCTTCGTAAGAGGATCTGTCAGGTTGAATTAAACACAACCTCTTCTCCACCATTACTCTTCCTTTAATCACAAAATCCCTGATAATGTGAAATTCCTCTCTATATGTCTACTCTCTTGGGATACTGGATTCTATACTTTTGGCAAGTACTTCTTGGTTATTCAGGAAGTAACACTAGTAGTTAAGGCAAGTTGGAACGGTGTCGCAAATGTATAGAACTTTCCTTAGACTGAATAAGTACCTTTCCTGAAACTTTAACATTCAGTCTCTTTCTGGTAGACTAAGAGATTTTTTCAGGTAGGTTTTTACACTTGTCCAAAATCACTACTCCACCCCCAGAGTAATAACCATTTTATCAGCAAACTTTCTAGCACAAAGGCAAGTCTTGAAATCTGATGTTGTGTAGTCTAAGAGTTTTAAACACACCCTTATTGACTAACATATAGTTTCTCTTGTTAATCTTAAGATTTACTTGATTGTCTTCCAATGTTCTTCTCCTGGATTAATCTGATACCTACTCATTACTCCCACTCAACAACTTGTGTATGGTCTAAGGCATACTAAAGCATATCTGAGACCTCTCACTGTTGATTCAAGAAATTCTTTCATGGCTTTATCTTTTCTGGAATAGTTGAGACTTTTCCTTGGATAAATAAAATCTATGCTTAGAAGTTGTGAAGCTTCTATAGATTGCCATTGGAAACAAAATGCTTCAGCATCTTATGCTTGCATTAGAGTAAGTAATTACCAGGTATACCACAAGCCATAGGTTTAGATAAACTCAAACCTATAATACTAGGAACAGGAAGTTTTGTTAAGTCCATTGAATAGACTTATTAACGAAAATTTCCTTTTATGTCCTGGTAACAGAAAACTTTAGGTTAGTCCATGTGAATGGATCAAACCATAGTTCTATTGGCTTTCTTCTTAGTTTCTTATCTTGACAATCCATTACTTGTTTAAACTCACAATGGATTTTAATCACTAGTTTCTTCCAAGTCATGAGAAGGTAAAGTTCCTTGAAACTCTCCCACTACGACAAGGTACCGTGAATTATGTCTAAGAGAACTAAATGGTATTGACCTCTTCGATTGTGTTAAGACAACAGAGGCAGTGGGATCATCTTGTAACGAATAAGATGATAGAACACTTATGGAATCAAGAAAAAATATCTCCTTTATTTGCTACTTTATTTTAAGACTTAGTCATTTTCTTAAAAAAGTAGTATTTTTTTAAACAAACATTTTCTTATCTAATGACTATGGGATGGTCCACCCCTAATCACTTAGAATAGCTAACAAACATGCAAACCAGGGTTAGCAGTTCTAGCTTTTCTTAAGACTTCGATTAGGTCATCCATGAATCTAGTAATGATTTACATTAAGTATACAACCATTGCATCATTCTGAAATTATATTACCATAGAAGGATTTAGGCAACGACTAGTAACTAATCATCAATATGCACTCGAATTTCTGGGGAGGTAAGTTTGGATATATTTCAAAATCAAATTAATGATCTTTGAACTGCATATCTACTAACTTTTTCTCCACCCCTATCAGTTGGCAAGATCTTTAATCACTTACCTTAATGGTTTTCCACCATTGCTAGAAATTCATGAAAATTTTCAAACATTTCAAATTTCTTTTCCATAAGGTAAAATCTAGAATGATCGTTTTAAGAATATAACGAAAACTCATATCCACCCCTGAATGTACATCCATCTACGAATGAGATGATTATACTTTCAGTGGATATAGGCATATTAACTCTTTGCAAAGAATGATCTTGTCAAAACCACTATGAACAAGATACAAATGCCATAGATTTATAAAATGTGGTTGTATCTTTTAGTTACAACAGTGAGTTCTTAGAATAGTGCAAGTGGATTCTGGTCACAGAATACTAAACTCATACAGTTTAAATCCATTGAAAGCAAATGGTTATAAAACACTTGTGAAAGTGTAACTGTATAATTAGTAATTCTTTCTTGGACCACCACTACTAATCTAACTCTAAGATTTGCCTATACAAGTAGGAGATTTCTAAGATTGAGGATTTATATCATTTTTGGATAGAATTTGGGGAATATAATCATATTCGTAATTTAATTTCTTAAGAGAAAATATACAATGATTTTATATGATTTATAGACCATTCATCCAATGATATGTCATTGAGCTAATTCGAAATGAATAAGTTAAGAGGAATTAGGGTAATTTCGTTTTAAATAAGAATCCAACGATGCTCCGAGGAACCTCGGCAGATGCAGGGTCCATAGGCGGCAATCGTGGGCGGATGCAGGATTTTCATGTGCGGACAGCAGGGTGCTCGCGCGCGCGTGATGCATGCGATTGAGCACCCATCCATACCTGAAATCCCGATTTTCCAAAATTCATAACTTTCTCAATTTTTATCGGAATTGAGTTCTGTAAAAGCAAAAATTGCTTAATTTTTCACAAGGAATACAAATAAAATATTTTCAAAAATTGAAAAAAATATTTTTCATGGAAAAAATTTGTACAACATACACATTCATCAAATAAGCACATAAACCAACATGAAACCATCCAAATCAACACAAAACATATAAATCATCATTTTAATTCATATTACATGAAAGTAAATCATTACCATGGCTCTGATACCAGTTTTTGGAAATTATTTTACCAGGATCTATTTACTATCATGTATGTTGGATTAACAACCTAATATGAATTCTAAAACAATGAAAATAAACACATATAAAGTTAGAAAAACCTTACAGTGGGTGCAGCGGAATATTATGACTCCTTCCATTCAGATCTCTAGCCCTTGATTCCTTTCTGTAGCAGAGCATCATACTATGATTGAGGTACCACTTGATGTGTGTGGGCACTACTCATTCACTCAAGGAATTTCGAAATTCTCTCTCTTTTCTCTCTTATTTTCGTGGGTTTGAAGCATACAAGAGAAGAGAACAAGGGCTGCTATATATAGGGAAAAGGAAGAGCACAAGTTTTCAAATAAGCAGTTGCCTCTTTTACTATGTAATTGATTAACTGTCTTATTTAGTGTGATCCATCATTTTCTTATTATTGCTAGCAATTACATGGCAATTAAAATTGAAAATAATAATTGGGAAACATGCAAAGAGGTGGCCGGCCATGGAGTGTTATGGGCCTCACTTGGATTTTACAGTTTCCTCAATTTTATTTCTATTTCTCCAAAAATGCCACTTTTCCAATTCTAACCATTTAAATGCCAAAACTAATTATTTAATAACTAAAATAGATTATTAAATAATATTGTCATTTAAAATAATTATTAATTAGACATGCAAAGTCTCTCAATTAATAATTAAACCTGGAAACCCTTTTATTTACAATTTCATCCTTACTTAGTGAGAATTCATAAAGTAGACATAGTCTAACTTTTAGAATTATAATTGATTAATTAAAATCAATTAACTGAGTCTTACAAGCAGTATGGTCTCAACTAGTTTGGCAACCATGGGTCTATATAACCGAGCTACCAATAAGTCAAACCGAATTTACCAAGTAAATTCCCTAACTTATTAATTCCTCATTGAATCCACACTTAGAACTTTGAATTGCACTCTCATTCAAATAGAACGCTCTATATGTTCTACGATATAGACACGTCATTAGTTATCCATTGTTATAACCCTAATGTGATCAATTGTAACGCCCTAATGCTAAGGCACGCTACAGTTCTTTTTCAATTATAGTGCAATCTTTGCTAATCAAAGAATTTTCTCGAAAAACGTGTCAAATTAAAACTTTTGCATTAAATATTAAACTTTTGCATTAAAACTTTTGCATTAAAGAATCCCGTTTTCAAACTTTTTAAAATTAATTTTCCAAATTACACAAATTACAGGTCGCACAGCGACTATCAAAATACAACTCCCAGATGTCCCGAGATCGAACACTCCAGGTCTCGCTGCTTGACATGTACAATCCCATCTGAGCTCAGGTTCACTCCTGTTCAGCCTTCGCCTTTCCTTTACCTACACATGGAAGCAGAACTGTGAGTCGACATTCTCAGTAAGAAATGCATATAACATATCATATAATTTCCGACCTGTAAATAGGCGCCCATACACCTATTTACAGAGCTTAACAGATGAGTATGAACGTTCAATACTAGGGTACAACCACTATACCATATACACAATGTACCTCACTGTACGAATGTTGGTAGGGTTTACTCCGTACCCTGAGTACTACTGAGTGATATACCACACACCTTAGCACTTTCCTGTGCCCGTGTTGGTATCACTGTATCGTACTCTCAACAACAACACTCACTGTACCAATGCACTCTCTAACATATTCATACAAGTGTTGGTAGTGCAAATCATAATTTAAGCATTCATATACAAACACATATACATACATTCAGATAATCACATCACATATTATATTCAGTTTTTACCTGTTTTCTGAATTCAAATGTGCTGGCCGACCTGAACGGAAATCTCGTGCTAGATGGATGCCCTAATCACATTTTGAAACCGGGTAAGTCACATGTAAAGCCCGCTTAGTTAATTTGGAAATTAGCAGTTGTTTATGTTTAATTATGAAATTATTTATAGCTATTTAAATAATTTATTACTGTTATTTATGGAATTCAGAAATGCATGATTATGTCATCAGTAGTTTTTATATTTTGCATTTCCGGTGTCCGGTATTTTGGAACTCGGCGTTTGGCTCAGTAGAAATCACAACTTAGTATGTTAGTAATTTGGGGACAGGTTTTGGACATTGGGAATGTCGGGAATGGCCGGGAATTTAGAATTTCCCAAAAATACCCCTTTAGTATGATTTTCATGATTTTATGGTGGAGGGGCAAAATGGTCTTTTTGCCCCATTAGTGTTTTGTCTTATGTGAGTTATTAATTGGAATAAATGTTTATTTTAATTGTTAATCTTGGCTGAAATAAATGGTTTAAGTGGCTTTATTCATTACTCTTCTCATTTTCCATACTTAGCAAAAATTAAGAAAAAAAACTTTGAAAAGAAAATTCTCTCAAGCCTTCTCTCTATTTCGGCTGAGGCTTTTGGGTGCATGAAGCTGATTTTTCTCTTTGATTTCCAAGCAACTCTCATCCATTCAAAGCATTCTTCAAGCTAGGTTAGCTTCTCTTGATTTTCCTTCTTTGAAATTATGAAAAAAATGGTGAAAAGTGAGTAAAATGCATGCTTTTGTGGCTGTTATTATTGCTGTGTTGGTTGTTAATTTCTGAGGTTCAAAGCATGTTTAATTGATGTTATTTGAATTGTTTGAAGCATGTTAGCTAGGTTGTTCAAAGCTTGAAATTTTCTATGCAAGATGTGTGATTTTGATGAAATATTGTGTAATCTGTTACTATGTTGTTGCTGTTGTTCTTGTGTGTTTTCAGAAGCTTATTCATGCTTAGTTAAGTAGAATTAACCAGGTTTAATTGCATGTTAGTGGATTTAACCAAGTTTGAGTTTTGGAACTCAAAGCTTGGTCTTTAATGGTGAATTTTGTCTCTGTGAGTTCTGGGTGAATTTGTTGCCTTTAAATGGTTATTTGGGGCATATAGAACAGGTCTGGAAGCTTTGGATTGATTTGGGTTAGAATTGATCAAGTTAGGAATTTTTAAAAAATTCCTGCGAGGAACCGGAATTCCGGTTGTGCAACCGGAATTCCGGATGGGTGTCCAGTAATTCCCAGAACTGGAATTCCGGTTGGGCAACCGGTCTACCGGTTGGGGAATTTTCTGAAACCCTAGTTTTCCTCGTTTTTATGTTTTTAGGGGTATTGCCATGTTTTTTATCGATAGGGAAACTTTTAGTTCCTAGTTTTAGTCCCCGGGAAGTGATTTAGCGTGTCACTTATAGCGTTGTGATTTTTATGGTTTAGGAGCCAGTAATCCGCCACTCAGCTTCAGTTCCAGTCAGGTTGACCGGCACACCTGAAATCGGAATCCAGGTAAGATTAGTATAACAGTATGCATATGTAGATTACATGTTTAGCGTGCATGTAGGAAGCCTGCTAGATTACATTAGTTATGTATTTAGGCTTCGAACCATCCAACCCTGTCACGTCGGTACAGGCTGGAGTATGACCAGCAGCCGGAGTATGACCGGTTCGACCGATCAGGCTGACATTTGGTTGGTGGTTCAGTGCTATTGACCTATCCCGTCGGTACAGGCTGGAGTATGACCAGCAGCCGGAGTATGACCGGTTCGACCGATCAGGAGGATACTTGTCAATAGTACCGTCCCTATGAACGTTCAAAACTCAGTACCATGTTGGACATGGCAGTAGTGGCTCAGTACCATGTTGGACATGGCAGTAGCGGGACTCAGTATCGTGTTGGACACGGAAGTTAGTATTATGTATGATATTTTTATGCTCTTCTTACTGAGTCCGTCGACTCACAGTTTATGTTCATGTGTAGGTAAAGGCAAGGCTATAGCTGATGGACCGTGAGCGAGCTTATGAGATTGTACAGGTCGGGGCGGTTAGGCTTGGAGCGTACGATCCTCGGGACAGCAAGGCTGAATTTTGTAACTGGTCGTTAGACGACTTTTAATTTTATGTAATAGTTAAACAGTTAAAACTTTTGTAAATGATTTTATAAATCGGGATCCCGAGTCTTTTGTAATATGGTTTATAAGTTTAATTAAAAAGCAAAAATTTTAATTAATCACGTTTTTCCTTAAACCTCGTTGATTAGCAACGAGCTGCACAGTACGTTTAAAAATCACGTAATACGCCTAAGGTAGTTAGGGTGTTACATCACACGATTCAAACCCTAATCTCAGGAAACCCAAAACCAAAACCCTAGGTTCTGCTATACTCTCAATGGGTTATTCTAGCTCTGGAAATGGGGAAACACCCATCCGAGGCATCGAAAAGGCAAAAATTGAAAAAATGAAACGCCCAGGGAACCCTGCCAAAACCGGCTAGCTGGTTTTTGTGGCACTGCAAACCGGCTAGCCGGTTTGCACCAGTTTTCCCCAAACTTTACATTTGTTGCTCAATTCTTCACCAATTGCCATGAAACCTTCCAGAGCTCCTATTCAATGCATAAACAATAAAACCCAGCCAGTATTTCACAGAATAAACCAATAAAAATCAATTTGCCATTAAAGCTCAAAGCTTTGAACTCAATGTTCGAAGTTGCACAAAACTTAAACCACTCATCAAAACCAGCAGCTAGGACTTAAAATCAACTCAACAAAACCCTAAAATTCGAACCCTAGGCATATGAAAACCTAACAACCCCTATTACTCAAAAACACCATTTCAATCTAACTTAAAAGCTTGAAAATAAATAACCAATGGTCTAGGGCTTTACCTCACTTGCAATAGCTTTGAATCCTTGCTTAAATCCAAAGAAATAGAAGGAAAAATCTAGTTTCTTGCTCTTGGTTGTCCCAGCCGAAAGAAAGAGAGAGAGAGAGAGTTCAAGAGAAACTCAAATTTCTAATTTCCTCTTTTTTTGATTTTCTTCAAATGAGAAAAAGAATTTTAATTAATCCTTATGCTGAAAGTTAACTTGCTAAGTGTCAATTAATTGGGCAGCCACCTCACTCTCCCCTTAACCAAAAGACTAAAATGCCATTGAAACTTAAAACTAGGGTATTTCTAAAGCTAGGGGTAAAATGGTCAAAATCTATAACCCCGCTCAATCCCGATAATTTATTTCCTCTAAAATATTTCCCACTAAGAAATAAGGTTTTAAACTTACCCATGTGATCAATCTAGCCATCCATCGCATTTTCCGTTTTCGCCGAGCAAAAATTACAAAAATAACATATTTCACATATAAGCTAAATAATACCCCTAGAGTTTAATAAAATCTCCGGAATTGAGAAATTATAACTCTAATATTTATTTCTAAATATTGGGATCCATAATTAAATAAATTCACAAATAATAATAAAATAATAAAAACTAGTGCTAATTGCCCTTACTAATCTAAATTACTAGAGCGATCAAAACATCAATGATTCTCTATATAGATGATTTACACTGTAAAGGGATTAAATTACCGTAACACCCTACAATGTATTCTATCCTTAAAACACTTAACCCTGTATAAATGATATTTAAGCTAAGTGAAATGAGATCTCCACCATTTATTTTCATTTGGTTAAGCTCGAAGGAAATCATCCTTTACTTTCTATTTGCCAGATAGAAGCTATAGATTCTATATTTATGTTAGCGTTCCCACTCAATTACATTACCGTGTTCCCAAAATGTACGTATCACCCTGACCCAAAAGTAGGCTTAACTAACAAATCAAAGAACACGGATAACACTCTTGAGATTGAACCTAACCATATCCGGATTAAGATCATTTGATCTAGGATCAACAGGTGATATTGAATTGAATAGATATTACGGTAAGTTTTAATATATCTAATCAAAGTTCAATATCGGTCTCTTCCGATGTATACTCCATACATCCGATACTGGTAAACTTTTTCAATGTCCTGGAAAAGGACATAACACTTTTCCAAGGTGTAAGAATACCTATCGCTGATTATACCATGTCAGTCTAAATCCAGTGTTCTGACAAATCAGGGAATAAACTTTTGAACATATAATTAAGATTATATTCCACTGTGCTGACAACACTATAATCTTATCAAATTCGTATGTTCTGGACTTAAAAAAAATTCATACGTTATATACATATAATCATGAAATAAATCATGTGAACCATGCAACATAAAATGTTATTTCTGATCTTTATTAATAAGTAAATCTGATTATATGAAATGAGTTTTATTTAGGGCATAAAATCCAACAAAAATAACATGTTTCAATATAAATTCATACACAATTCAGAAATTATTAAACATATAGCGAATAACAAAGACATGTGAAAATACAAAACATGCACATCTTAAATAATTTCTAAGGTTTCCAACAAACTGATACATTGTCCCGGTAGGCGAGAGTCAAAGTATCATTCATTGAATAGAGTTGTCAGCTCATCTAAAATGCAAACCATTCTAGCAACCTTTTATTCGATCAAAGGTTATTCTCATTTTATGAGCTTCCACCATTGTTTCATGTTTTATAAGTTTATCTCTAAGTAGTCACCGTAGGGGAGAGTCTAATAGAGACGAAAACTTACAAAACACTTATCAAATGAGATCTTACGGTGTTAAATGCGTTCAACGAATAACCATCCATAAGGCGGACGAAGTCTAGCGTCTCGAGGTTATATTGAAAACATTTAACTATTGTAAGACCAACAATGGAGATCGAATGTCCTAATAATAATAAAGCTCGTTATTTAAAAAAAAATGTATTTTCTTCTAATATCAATTTATTTTAAATATATATTTATTTAATTAAAATTTCCAATTTAGAATGAAAAATTCTAAATATAAATTTTAATTTAATATTTATAAATTTTACTTAGATGGATATGAAAATAACATGAATTATTTCCATCTTAGTAATAATTTCCAATAAATATTTAGAAAAATTATTCAATTTTAGTTGTTTCAAAATTAATTTAAATTAATTTACAACTCAAATTTAATGTTCTATAAATATACATTGCATTTCGAAAAATTGAAGTATTTAAGAATACTATTTTCGAAAAAATGCTTTAAAATAAAATAAAAAAAATTCTAGAAAAATTATTCTAATTTAATGTTGGCCCAAAATTAATTAATAAAATTAATTTACAACAAAAAATATAATTTTCCTATTTAATTAAATATTTATAAGAAAAATTCAAAATATTTAAGTATCATGATGAAAATCAACTTAAATATTAATTTTCTATTTAATTAAATACACTAGAAAAATACTTCAAGCAAAACAGATAATATCTATCTAGACTTTCATTGACTAATTAATTTATTTTCTAATTAAATATATATTACTTCATTTATTTTAATTAATCATTAAATTAAAAAATCATTGATTTAAGTTGGTCCAAAATTAAAATAAATAATTTACAACTTTAATCTATTTTTCAAATAAAATTCAAAATTTCTGCATTTAAGAAATGCAATTTCGAAATTGTAGAAAAAAGATTAATAAAATAAAATAAAATATATTTTGAAAATTATTCAAAAATAAGATTTCAAACTTAAAATAATTTTCAATTTTAATTAAATAACATGAAAATAATAATATTTAAGTATCATGATGAAAATCAACTCAAATATTTAAATTTTCAATTTAATTAAATGTATTAAATTCAAGAAATAAATAATTAAGTATAGAGAAGACTTAATTATTAATTCTAATTTAATACTAGAAAAAATATACTTAACTCAAATTGTACCAAAATTAATTATTAAACAATTAATTTCACAATCTATGATATTTTCCTAATTAAATATTACAAAAAATAACTAGTTCTAGAAATAACTATCTAGAATAATTTTATTTACTAAGTGTTTTTCTAAAATTAACTTTAAAATATTAAATGAAAAAATAAATTTCATATATTTTAAAAGTTAATTATGTTACTAATTCAATTTTAATTAGGTTAGACTAATATAATTAACCTAATACAATTATTTAAATAAGGCAAATGGGCCTTCACAATTGGGGTAGTTCATGTGAGGGGGAGGTGGGTTCAGTATGTCGTACCCACTTCTATTGGCCCCCAGCTCTCACACAAGGCCCAAAAGAGAGGAATTTAACCTTTAAATAAATAATTGTTATTCATTGAATAAGCCCAAATGTAATTGGGCCTAAATAAATTTACTTATGTCAAAATTTATTTTAGCAACCTAGTCCATTTACTTAGTAAAACTTAAATGGGCTTCCTACATGTATCTAAGACCAATAGCAAACATATAGGCTCACACAGGTCAAATGATTTGGATGGGCCCTATCATGTTACTAGGTTTACACAGATGAAAGAAATTGCAAAATTTACCTGTTACAAATTATTTATAAGATCTATTGACAATTGGACTATGATTAAAATCAGATCATTGGATCTCTCAACAAGTTAATCATAGCAATTTAGATCAAATAAATAATAGGTTTGTAAAAAAAAAATTTTGAATACATAATAATATAATCAAACAATACAAACAAATAACTGATCTGGAATATCTGGAAAGTAAGCTAAAATATCTCAATTTTAAAATTTAAAAAAAAAAATATATCTTAACTAGAATTCAAATTTAGGTTGTTAGGGAATATTTAAAAAAATTCAAAATTCAACAAACTCCTAAATTTCTTAAATTCTAACAAAAAATCAAAAAATATCTAACCAATTTTTCAAATATCAAGTTTATTCAAAATTTAAATTTATTTAAAATTTCTAATAAGATAATATAATATAATATCTTAATTTAATTTTAAATTTAGATATTTTATTATATTCTGAGTCTTATAATTTAATAAATTTAAATATTACATAAATAAACTAATTGGAAAATAAGATATTTTATATGGATAGAATATTTTAAAATAAAATAATAAGTTTGAAAAATTTATGGTTTGAAACCCTAAAATATCTATTCAAACTAAACTAACCAATTTTTCAAATCTTCATGTTATTTTTGCCAAAATATAATTTTAATAAAAAAAATGTGTAATAAGATAAAATGTTAAACCTAACATATTCCTAATCTTATAATTTTAATTAATAAAATATATTTTTAAATAACAAATTTGAAAAAGATATGATATGGTTAGCAAATTTTGAAATTAGTACAAGATTATTTTTAAAAGATAATATTTTAATATCAAAGTAAGATCATTTAAAATTTTAAAAAAAATATCTGATATTATAATTAAAATAAATAAAATAATCTAAAATTTCAAAAATAACCATAAGGCTCCTTTGTGAGAAATCAAATTTTCAAAATTCAAAGCCTACTAATATCAGAAACAAATTTTAATTAATTAAAAAATTAATAAAAATTAATGTTATTCTGACAATTAGATTTTTAATTGAAAATTCAGATTCTACGCAAAATTTTACAAAAAATTGGCTTTTGTTTCAATGAAAAACGATTTTTGAATCAAAAGTTATGACGAAAACAAGTTTGAGGCACATGCATACCCCTGCGCTCGCGGAATGCTGGTTTTGGCCTAGGAAAGAGGCTGCAAGCAGCCTCATTTGACCAAGGGACGTGGACGCGAGCTGCCCTTCAGACAGGGGTGCTGTCCCAGCGTCCGCGCGCGCGTGTGCATTCAAATCGTAATATTTTCGTTCAACTTCAAAAAATCATAACTAATTCATAAAAAATCCAAATTAGGTTTTGTAAAAGCCTAAATTTATTAATTTTTTGTCTACTTTCCAGAAAAAATACTTTAAGATTGAAATGAAAAATATTTCAGTAACATATATTGTGATTTCTAAACTATCATCAAATAAGCACATAAACCACATGAAACCATCCAAATCAACATAAAACATCGTTTTAATTCATACTTAATGAAAGTAAATCATTACCATGGCTCTGAGGTCAGTTGTTGGAAATATTTTACCAGGATCTAGATTTACTAACAAGTATGTTTCATTAACATCCTAATATGAATTCTAAAACAATGAAATAAACACATAAGAGTTTAAGAAACCTTACATTGGGTGCAGCGGAATATAATGACTCCTTCCGTTCAGATCTCTAGCCCTTGATTCCTTTCTGTAGCAGAGCATCACCAAGATCTGAACTTGGATCTCTTTCTCTCCTTCCTTTGATGCTGAATCTCCTTCTTGTTGGTTGATTTTCCACAGTCTTACACACTATGATTGAGATTCAACTGGATGTGTGTGGGCACTCACTCATTCACTCAAGGAATTCGAAATTTAGTGAAAAAAAAGGAGAGAGAAGGTGGGTGCTAGAAATTTTCTGTGAAGGAATGAGATGTATCATCTTTTCCTGAAGCCATCACTACTTATTTATAGGTAACTACCTAGGTTTAAGTTAGAATTATTTGGCATTAAAATAATGAAAAAGTAAATGATAAAAGCCTACAATAGTGGCCGACCTGGGCTTTGGATAATGGGTCTCACTTACGCAATTTTATTGTTTTATCATTTTCGCATCTCATTTTCTCAAAAACGCTAATTTTCAAATTCAACCATTTAAAATGCCAATTCTAATTATTTAATAACTAAAAATTAATTATTAAATAATATTGTCATTTAATATATTTATTAATTAGACATATAAAGTCTCTTAATTAATCAATAAACCTAAAATCTCTTTTCTTTACAATTTTGCCCTTGCTTACTGAAAATTCATAAAGTAGACATAGTCTAACTTTAGAATTATAATTGATTAATTTAAATCAATT
Organism: Cannabis sativa; assembly: GCF_029168945.1. Classification (NCBI taxonomy): domain Eukaryota; kingdom Viridiplantae; phylum Streptophyta; class Magnoliopsida; order Rosales; family Cannabaceae; genus Cannabis; species Cannabis sativa. The sequence continues at coordinate 18,150,913 of NC_083605.1, read as the reverse complement.
AACTGAGTCTTACAAGCAGTATGGTCTCAACTAGTATGGGGACTATGGGTCTATATATCGGAGCTTCCAATAAGTAGATTAAGAATTTATATCTTAAATTCACTGACTTATTAATTCTTCGTTGAATCCACGCATAGAACTTAGAATTGCACTCTCAGTATATAGAACGCTCTATATGTTCCACGATATAGATACGTCATTAGTTATCCATTGTAATAATCCTAATTTGATCAATGATCCTCTAATAGATGATATACATTGAATAGGCACTAAGTTACCGTTACACCTTCAATGTATTTTATCCTTAAAACACTCAGCTCCGTATAAATGATATTTCAGCAAAGTGAAATGAGATCTCCACCATTAACTAACAAATCAAAGAACATGTATAATACTCTTGAGATCGAACCTAAACATATTAGGATTAAGATCATTCGATCCAGGATCAATAGGTGATATGATATTGAATTGAATAGATATTACGGTAAATTTTAATATATCTAATCAAAGTTCAATATCGGTCCCTTCCGATGTATACTCCATACATCTGATGCTGGTAAACTTTGCCAATATCGTGGAAAGGACATAACACTTATCCAAGGTGTAAGAATACCTATAGCCGATTATCATGTCAGTCTAAATCCAGTGTACTGACTAATCAGGGAATAAACTTTCGAACATATAATTAAGATTATATTCCACTGTGTTGACAGCAATATAATCATTAACAAATTGATATGTTCTGGACTTAAATAGAATTCATACATTATGTAAATAATCATGAAATAAATCATGTTAACCATGCAACATTAAATGTTATTTCTGATCTATATTAATAAGTAAATCTGATTATATTGAAATGAGTTTTATTTAGGGCATAAAACCCAACAAAATGCTCAAATATAAGAGAAGGAAGTATCACCCAAAACTAGAGCATCTGAGAACCAAAAGTAAACCACTACCTTATTATATTTGGATTATTTAACATTTAATCAAATGTAAGAGTAGGAAGTACTTCCTGAAATCAGAACCTCAAGTATCCAAAAGTAAGTTACTGCCTTATTATATTTGGAATTAGGTTTCGCACTTCTAATAGTCCATTCAGGTTAACTTAAAATAAAAGTTGAAGCTTCACAGTTAACCCAGGTTAACACAGCCAGAGTATTTAGGTTACTTAAATCAATTGATTCACGTCAAGTAAAGAGTTGAGTTTAAAAAGCCCTAAAACCAAGTGATAAATGTCAATAAAATGTTTGAATCTTAGGATAGTTAATTAGCTCAGGTTGAATAGTTATTCACGGTTCCAAAGAAACCTTTATGTAAGAACATTTTTGCAAGAAAAATATTTAAGTCCAAGCATTTAATTGAAAAACTAAAGTTTCAAACTTTTTGAACCAGAACCTCACGAGGCTTGAAACATTAAGAATTAGTAGATTCTACGATATAAAGAGAATATCCAAAGAATTAATAAATAGTACCAAATACTTAAAAACTCCACAATAATGGTATAAACTATTGTCTCCACATACGCATAAAGGGGGACCCTTATCCCCTAAAAAGAAAAGAAAAGAAAATAATGATAAATCAAAACTAAGTAGAATTATCCGATGGTTGCACATTTTGTGTTATGGCATTAGATAGGGCCTCCAGCATCGCAGACTTGGTCGAGACATGCACTTCAGAGGCTGAAAGAGCAGAGTTATTCATGTTCTCACCAATAGGAATGGTAGTTCCAGGATTGATCATTCTAGTTCCTTGAGTTGCACTATTAGCTTTCTCCGCCTCCTCTAGTGTAAACAACTTGGGCAAAAGTTCCTCCCTATCTTTAGCATCAAGGAGGTCAATCATCGATTTGTTGTGCTATCAGAGAGTATATACTGAGTAGACAAAGGCTTGTACCAAAGCCTTGTAATGCTAGGGTTCTTGCTCTTGGAGACATCCCTTCAAATTTGAGCTCTCACCCTCCATTTTGGTGATTCTTTTTTGGGATTCATCAACAACCTTCGACAATGTAGCCAACTTACCCTCAGCCTCCTTAGCCCTCTTGAAGGCCTCTACTTTCGCTGCGTCTACCTTTTGCTGTAGGTCGATGTGGAGTTTTGCCTTTTCCTCCAGTGTAGTCTCATTGATGAATTTTTCTTCGATAATTTGGGCTTTTCTACCGTACTCCTGGGATAAGATTTCAATCATTTTATCCTTCTCTTGGATATAAGGCTTGGCCTGCTTCGAGTTGGCTTCAAATTCTTTAATACGGGTAAGGGCCTTGGAATGCAAGTCTTTATACTTGTCTCCAAGGTCCTTCTCTATTTTGGTCGCCTTATTTTCACAGGCCAATGACTTGTCAAAGGATTCAGGCACCCTCTTCTTTATAGTGGCTTCCATCTTGGCATTTTCTTGAGTGAAAGCTCTCTCTACCTCTTCCCTCCTTCGCTCAACATTGGCCTACTCTGCCCTCATCACCTAAAAGTCATAAGCTAGTTGGACAGTTAAGGAGAAGTTTCTCTCCGTCATCAGGCAAATCTACGAAAGAAGGAGCATAAGTGAATCAAAATAACATAAAGACACTTAACCTTCATTCGTATTATTGAAGTGTTAAACTTACAATGTTAGCCTGGGTCCTCATGGAGTCGGCCACATACATCAGATCCATCCTTGCCATCATGGCAAACCTATCAACCCTGAGCCTATAGCTTGTAGTAGCACTCTATCCCGAAAGGAGTACCAAAACTGGTGACACATCAGTCCCAACGCGAGGAAAAATCTTCTCTGTCAACTCAACTCTATTCACAAGAGGAGGGGTAGCTTCGTACAAACTTTCATAGCCGATAAACTCAATATTACGCTTAGAGGAGATATTGGTGGACAATTTCTTCATCTCCTTAACTTCACAAATGTGCCTTTTTTGGTAGAACTAATCCACTACTTCTAGGCAAGCTTCGTGCCCTTCCGTCAACTGCAAAGGTCTGACATGAAGTGTGAAAGGTGTCGGAGGTAGTAGAGGTAGCTCAGTCCTTTCCCTGGACAGTTAAGTCAAGGTGGCTGACATAAATTTAGGTGCTCGGGGTGGTAAACGAGGATCTTTAATGTCCTTTGAGGTGTGAGTGCTTACCCTAGGCAGCCTTCTAGCCTTAGGAGCAGTTGACCCCTTCTGGGACTAAGTATCTATTGTGTGCCTCCTCGAGGCTGCCAGTTCTAAGACCTTCTTTTTGGTCTCCACCCTTGCCTTTTTGTTGGTGTCACCGTCAGATGAAATGGTTGCTTCTTATTGATCACTATAGGCCCATCGTAGTATGAGTTATCCCTTCCAGAAATCTCCAAAGGAACTTGATTAAAGGCTCCACAAATAGGGCATGCTCGGTCAGATCTACGATGGTAGTAGAAGAAGCCTCTGTACCTGGATCCTTAGGAGCAGCCTCTAGATTCGAGACTGAAGGTTCTGGTTTCTGAGATCTGCTCCCAGAAGCTTGGTTCCCCTTGCTACTGACTCTGCTTCCTTGAGCTATCTCTTAATCTCGTTAAACCTAGTTTTGATGCTGCCCAAAAATTTGTTTAATAGCCCCATCTAAAGAGTGGCTGCTTAATCTACCCACAACAAATAAGATGTTCATCAAATATGATTGTAATAAAAGACAGCATGCAAGACATTAAGAGGGTACAAACTATTGATCCTAGCATAATTGACTTTCCCCCTAGCAAATAGAGCGATGTCCTCTCGACCTAAATTAGTTTCATACTAGAGTGATCCTAGGAAGTAAATTTCACTAAATGCGTCCACTCTGACATGATGGTGCACAGGTGGAATGAAATGGTTAGGACTCTAAATGATACAATGTACTCTATCTATATATATTGCATGGGTACTTATGACGACTTAAATTCAAAAACTATGGGTCAAATTCACATTGATTGACGGTCTTGAAATTTGACATAGTGGGAACCCTAATTATATTGAAAGGCATCTCACCACTACCGAAATTGCTCACTCCTGAAGCACCCTCATTGGGAATCACCTCCTTAAAGCGGATGGAAAGTTCTTTGGCCTCGCTCAGGCCTTCTAAGAATTGTCTCCTCCAATCCTCCAGCCATTGCTCATTGGCCTTCACTGCCTTTAAAGCCTCCTCAGTAGTTATAACTGTGATGGCATCTTTAAATTCATACGAGTCCCCCTGTAGGGCATCCTAGACAACATCCTTTATGGAGAGGTGATCTACACTGATATGGAGATATAACTCACTTCCCATAGGTTCTTCCTGGTCATCAGTTTTTCCACCTGCAGCTCCTTGGGTGAGAAGGACTTATAGAAATTTATCCTCTCTTCCAGCTCTGGTGTCAAAGGTGACTGGTGAAGGCAGTCTAGAAAATAACAAATGTAAAGGATCAAAATACAGCAGACCGGAGGAAAAGTAGAACTTTAAAAACTAGAGAAGGGAATAAGACTTACTTGCAAGGTTGAAATTCCAGCTGAGCGTAAGAATCTTCCTTAGTTCAAAGTCAGAGGTGAAGAAATAAAATTCCCTAAAATCATGCATGTACTTCTTGTAATTAGTGGGGCAAGGAATACTCTTGTTGTGTCGCTTCAACATATAAAAGCCCACCTTCTCCTTGTGATCTCTCAATTGGTGAGACTTGATCTTATAGAAATGCAGTATCTCCTGTGGCGTCGGCACTGATTTTCCATGTTTAACATAGAAGATGTACCTCCCAGACAACAAGCGGTAAACCTATGGAATGAGCTAGAAAGGTGCTAGTTCGGCTACAATGTAGGATTTAGCAAAATAGAACCTCAATGGCAGATGTGCCCTCATTTTGACGTGAGCCCAACTCCATACATCAAAACCTCCTTCCACACACTTGTTGGGCCTCTCCCCTAGTACAAAGAGCCTATTTTTGAACAGCCCCAAAAGACTCTCTAGCCCCCGTTGGGTCTCCTATATCGTTAAGTTATTATAATTCTTGAAAAGATTGACATGCTGGTCCAATTCCCATGGACTGTCATTCAAGACAAACTTAGGGGACTCTTGGTGTTCCATGATCTCCTCCTTTGAGTCAACCTCCTTTTAACAGGTTTGCTTAGACATTGTTTCTGTACAAAAATAAGGAAATCCAAGTAGTTTGCTACCTTAAATACCTAACATAGAAAAGGGAGCTGGGGGTCCTCCCTCATAAACTGCTTGGAGAGGTCCCAACTAGACTCACTACTCAAAAATGAGACCTTCTAGGAGTTACTCGTTCCAAATAGGAAATTTAAAAAGATGTAGCAAGGGAGATGACATAAATTAACCATAAAGACAAAAACTTAAGGGATTTTGGGCAGATAAAATAATTCCCAAACATTCACAACACATATTGATCAACTCAAGAACTTACAACTTGAGAAATTTGAGAGACCGTAAATCTACCTAAAGTGACAATCACACAGTCAAGAAACCCTAATTTAATCCCAGAATAGAGCGTGCACATACAATTTAATATGGAGAATTTAGAAAACACATTCCATAGACAAAAACACATACCTGATAGTGAGAGTGGAGAAGTTAAGTTGATTGTCGCTGGGTTTGGCTCAGGAAGTTGATTGCACTTTTCTCGGAGACGAGAGGCTGAGGCGATCAATGAATTGATTTTTGCTTCAAACCCCAAGCTTGCGATCTCCTCTGTTGTAGCCATCTTGATCACTGGAGAACGAAGGTGAGGAGATTCTTGTTCCCTAATCCTTAGCCGTGAACAAAGACAAAAGTCCACGGCATTTTCCAAATTGATGAAAAAGGATTCTTTTCAAATGCGGTTTCAAGTTCTAGAGAGTATAGGGAAACTTGGGCTCTTTGAAGGATTAAAAATTTTAAAAAAGAAGTGAAAATGGTTACTAGAGGTTACCAGAGGTATTTATACCCAAAAAGGTGATCCACGTGAGGAAGATATTGAGAGCCATGATCTTTTGTTCAGAAATACATCTTCCATCCAACGATCAGGGAGACCAACAATCTATGTGTATCTCAGCATTTAATGCTCTCCAATACAGGCATGAAGGAATGATGAAGATGCTCCTTGTTAGATTTTCACGCTAAAAAATTAAACCATCATCGAAATATAGTCGTTCCTGGAAGATGACTCCTTGTTAGTTGTGCCCTGTCACACGTACAACTGCCACGCGGACACCCCATAATCACAAGAAGAAGTCAGCTTCTGTGGTCGAGTGGCATGTGAAATATCACAACTTTATTTTCCAACCTCCACATGTTCAATTTAAGAGATTAGTGCAAGCTTCCACCATGTACAGCATTCTGAAAGCATGGGGGTAAATGTTATCCGCGATTGTGTCATTAGACACGTGGATTCTACGTCAGCATTCAAGACCCCTCACTGTGACCCTAATCAAAGATAAATTGGGCCGAGTCCACCTAGATATGCCCATTTGGGATCTATCCTAGGTCCATGATCGCAGAGTCTTCTGCCCTCGGTAAATCGACCCTGGAATACACCTCCAGTATCACAAGGTGAGAGGGGTATTATAGTGCCTTCTCAGAAGACCCTTCTAGTTTTCCTATATATTCCCGCACATAAATAAGGAAATTCCAACTGTTAGATCACACCAGAATATTGCATCATGATTAAAGGGAGAACTTCTCATAATAAGTGTTGTGTAGTTAATTCAGAATAATCGCCCACCATTAGCGGACACGGTGTTGACTCGATCAAATTAACTCTAATCTGCATGGTCAATAGATTGTATTCATCATGGGTTGGACTTCATGAGAAAGCCCAAACATATCGATTAATTGTAAACTCCCAGAGGAGGGAAAAGGGAAAACCCTAATGTAATTCTCCAACTACTATAAGTACTCCATTAATCTCATGGATTAGGATTTGAACTCTCTCATGTACTTTGCTAAGTAAAATAGACAAACATACCCATTGTGTATATCTTATGGGATTGACAAGTAAGCAGCTTACTGAATAAAAATTACTCCTTGACTAAGCCTAGTTAACACCCCAACCACGTAAAAAACTGTGTCTCTTTTTATACTTTCTCTTTCGATTGTTATTTCTTTAGTTCTTATTATTTTCATTCTGTTTTTGAAAATATCAAGAAACAATTACTGACTTTTGAGAAAATGTTAAAATGATTGTAATTTATTAATTACAAAAATTTTATTAAAGCATGTGGGTATTATATATACTATTTTTTAAATAAAATATTTTTCGATTTTGGCAATTGTGGAAACTCAATAGATTGGGCAAGGAAATCACGAAGGTAATAGAATAAGATATGGATTGTACCCAAATGTTTTGGTATGGTTGAGTTTTTGGGTTATTCGGGGTAGATCGCTTTAACCAAAATACCCGTAAGTTATAAAGTTAGTTATCTATGGAATTAAGGGTAGAATGGTAATTTATTTAAGTTTTTATTCTTTTTTCGGGTTTTTAGAAAACCTTAGGTTGAAATATAATGTAGTTTTATTAGATTAATTTTATTAACTTGGTTAACGAAGAGATAAAATAAAAAAAATAGGAAAATATTACATAAACTTCATATTTCTCTCTCACTATAGAAAACAAAGGAAAGTTCAGCTCAATTTCTTCAATTCTGTTCAATTTCTTTAACCTTATGAGCCATCCAAACCATGTGGTAAATTATTTAATTATTCTTGATGATTTTTAGGGTTTATGGTTGAGATTTTTGGGGATTTTGCATATTTTTTGTCTATCGTGTTGGTTATGTTCAAAGTATGTTCTTAAGTGTAATTCAAGTTTGTTTAATTGTTAATTTAAATATTTTTATGGTTATTAAGCTTTGGTTGGGTGAGTTGAGTTCATAAACTCAAGAACAAACTCAATAATGATGAGTTTGCAATTTGGAGGTATTTCTATGTTTTGGATGATAAAGTATCTTGTATTTATGATATTATTTTGATCCAAAAAGTTTGATTAGGTTTGGACGTATTTTGGGTTAGTTTTGACACACAAACAAAGGTTTGGTTGTTTTGTAGTGGGAAACGGTTAACCGTTTAACCTAGTGGGAATCCCCATTTTTTGAAAAAGGTAAGCTGTATGGGGTGTTTTTCCAGTACCTAGGTTTTTGTGTTTTTATCGATATTTAAATTATTTCCAAGCTATTATCGATAAGGGTACATTGGGTTTTAAGTGTAGGGCCTACTATGGGTTTGATTAAGTTATTTATCAAGTTATCATTGTCGTGACATCGGGCTTGAGATCGTCGAACACCATTCAACTCAGGTCTGCCTACACACCTAACTTTGGACTAAGATAAGAAAAGTCAATTGTATTGTATAGCATGTGAAGAGTAACATACGGTAATTACTGTTATTAAGAAAGAGTCATTACTCTCACTTGAAACTACTATTAGGTTTCTTACTTATCGGTTGCTTCTTTAGGTAATGATAGTTACATTGGAAACTCTTTGGTAACGAGGGTTCAAGATGCTTTATAAAGTATCGGGATTAGCTTGTTTTATTAGAGAAATAGTTCGTTACATTATGAATAGTTACTTAAATTATATGTTTCAACGCATGTTGATTGTTATATAGTACATCATGATATACATGATGTTTGTGTTTTACCTTCTTTTCTTAATGAGTCTTTATGACTCACGTGTGCTTTGTGGTGAAGGTAAGGGAAAAGGGAAGGTTGACCAGCCATGAGTCAGAGGTCGCCTGGTGTATGTACTTATCAGCCTTGTCCTCTTTTGTCCTCAGTTTACAAGATCCGTCTTTTGTAATATTTTAAGTATATAATAATAGTTTGTAATCAACTATTACAGTGGTATTTTAGTAACAGTTTATAACCAAGGATATCCCTAAATCCACGTTAATTCATTTTCAAAAGTTTTAATTAATTAATTTTTGCTTAAACCATTAGTTTATTATTATAAAATAATTTATAAAGCGCACACGTGGTGCCTTATAGGTTAGGGCATTACAATGGTTGATCCATGAAAGACTGAATCTGTCAAAGATTGGCCAAGACCGAACAAAATCACTAAAGTCAGAAGCAATCTGTGTTTAGCTATGTATTATCGACAATTTGTAGAAGGGTTTTCAAAGATCTCAAGGCCGTTAACATAGTTCACTAAGAAGAATCAGTAATTTATTTGGTTAGATAAGCGTGAAACAAGTTTCCAATTGATCACATCTCTTATATTAGCTCTATTGTCAAATCAAGAAAAGTTTGTGGTCTATTGTGATGCATCCAAAAAAGTTTTGGGGTGCATTTTGATTCAAGCTAATGGGGTTTCTTCTTATGCTTCTCGTCTTTTGAAGGATAATGAGTAGCGATACCCAACTCATGATCTAGAACTTTCCATAGTGGTCTTTCTTTGAAGATTCGGCGACACTATCTCTACGAAAAAAGTGTGAAATTATATCGATCGCAAGAGCCTCAAATATTTCATTACTCAAAAAGATGTGAATATGAGATAGAGGCGGTTGCTAGAATTAGTCAAAGATTATGATTGTGAAATTCTTTATCATCTCGAGAAGGCCAATGTAGTGGTAGGTTCCTTAAGTAGGAAAGGTCCCGAAGAGGTTTTTAGCACAACTACAATTTTGCCTCAGTTATTTATATTGTCAAATTAATTGAGTTTGTGGTTGGCAAACTTAATACTTTTGCACTGCAATGAGAGTTGTTAAAAAGAATTGGAAATTTTCAACTGAAGGATCCATAATCGATAAAGATCCAAGAAGAGGTCTTAGCTAACCAAGCTAAAGATTTCTCTGTGTCAGATAATGGAATGTTACTTTATAAAAATTTAGTTTCCATTCTTAGCAATGCTGAACTTAGAAAGGAGATTCTTGATCAAGCTTATGCTTATTCATTACATCTCGGTACCACAAAAATTTACCAAGATTTGAAACCCAATTACTTGTGGTGTAGTATGAAGAAGGTTGTTGTTGAATATGTGTCCAGGTGCTTGACTTATCAATAGATTAAGGCTTAAGATCAAAGACCTGCATGGTTGTTGCAGCCTTTGACACTTCTTGAATGGAAATGGGAGCTTGTCACCATTGATTTTGTGGTTGGATTACCTAGGACCACGGGGATGTTTGATTCCATATGGGTTGTTGTGGATCAATTTACCAAGTCAGCAGATTTTCTGCATCTGAAAATAATGTATTTAGTAGATCAGTATGCAAAGTTGTATGTAAAGGGAATAATGCGACTTTATGGGGCTCTAAAGTCCATTGATTCGGATACTGATCTGAAGTTCACTCCCAAGTTTTGGGAAACTCTCCAACCAGCCATGGGTACAAAGTTGAAGTATAGTAAAACTCTCCACCTTCAAACAGATGGCAAGTCCGAAAAGACAATTCAAATATTAGAGGATATGTTACAAGCCTGTGTCATGGATTTTGAAGGCTCTTGGTGTACGTATCTGCCACTAACAGAGTTTTTGTACAACAATCATTATAGGAGTATGATAGCGATGGCTCCCTATGAGTTGTTAAATGGAAAAAAATATCGATATCCAATTCACTGGAATAAGACAAGAGAAAGAGAATACCTAGGTCCAACATCATTTCAACGACTTAATAAGGCGATAGAGAAAATCAAGGCAGAATGCTTGTGACTCAAAGTAGGTAGAAAAGTTATGCAGATCTGAAACGCATAAATAATAAATTTCAAGTAGGAGATCATGTCTTCCTATGGGTGTCCCAAATGAAAGAGCTTAAATGTTTTAGGAAAAAGGGCAAGTTAGATTTATAGGGACTTTTAAGATTTCAAGAAGGTCGAATCGGTAGCTTATTATCTACCCTTGCCTCCAACATTATTAGCAGTTCATAACGTATTACGTGTTTCCATGTTAGGAAAATTTATTTCAGATCCGACACATATTTTGAGTTATGAAGCCCTAGAGCTTTAACTAGACATGTCTTGTGAGGAGCAACTAGTGTAGATCCTTGATAAGAAAGATAAAGTTCTTCTCAACAAGACTATAGTGTTGGTTAAAGTACTCTGGACAAATAGTATGGTGGAGGAAGCCACTTGGGGATTGGAGTTTGATGTGAGGGCTCAGTATCCAGAGTTGTTTAGGTTATATTTAGAAGACAAATCTTTTAATGGAGGGATAATTGTAATGGCCGCTTGATTTTATTATGGGAATTAGTAGATATTTAAAGGTTTATTTTATTTAATTATCATTATGTGTGTCTTAGTAGACAATTAGGCATTAGATTTTTATTTTTTAATTACAGAGATATATTTAAATTCTATGTGTATTATATATATTATATGAAATTTTATATTTTACATATTTTGTCTAGTACTAGTAGAATGCGACGATTTGACCAATTTAGGTCACATAGATATGGTTCTTAGAAATAGCAGGGCAAGATAGTTAAATATTTGGAATGTTAGAATTATTTGGGGTTACAGTTTAGGACTATTTTACCCCTAGGTGTGTTGATTACTTCTTAGTGAAGTAAGGGGCATTTTGGCCTTTCTGTCCCAAGTTTATTATTGATTTTGTTATGTATTTTTTAGAGCTTTATAGTGGGCTACGATCTTATTATTTTAATTTAATAAATTAAATTTATAAGATTACAAAAAAGGAGTTTTAGTCATTTATTAATAAACCAAAAATAGAAAAGCAAAACCTCTCTTTCTCTCTCCTTGTGTTCGACCAAAGGAGAAATCCAAGGAACTCATCTTTTTCACCTATTTCAAACCTAATTCAAGGGGGTTATAGCATTGAATTCAAAGGTTTTTATTAACCATGGTTGAGGTAAGATTCTCTCTCTTTTTCCCAATGAATTTTCAAGTTAAGAAGTTAGATTTTCATGCAATTTATAGGATTTTATTTCTGTTTGTATTGGGATGAGTTGGTGATGTTAGCTGGAGTTAGTTTTCTGTTATTTATGTTGTTCTTTAATAGTTTTGTTAGTTTTTGTTGTGATTGAGAATGAGTTTAGCTTTTAAGCTCAAACTTTTGACCCCTTTAGTGGTAGATTTTGTTTTAGAAGATTAATGATGAAATTATTGATTGGAGTATGTTTGTTAGACTCAATTTAGAGGTTCTGGAGCTTTGTAGAATATTTAAGGTAGATTTGGGTTGAAAGTAATATTTTTAGAAAATGTCCAGTAGAAAATAGCAAAACTATTTTTCCTTAAATGATCTATCATTTTTAGCAAGTAGAGTCCTAGAAAAATGATGTGCCGTTTTTGGGGGTATTTTTCTAAAGTCTTCTTTTTGTTATTTTATAGATATTTAGGATATTGCTACGCTATTTATAGACTACAAAAAGTTTTATTTTTGAGTCTAAGTCCTCAAAAAGTGATTTAGCGGATCACTCACTAGTTTATGTATGTTGTGAGTTAGGGGCCTTTAAATCGTTAAGCAGCAGTTTCCACTATGGTGGACTGGCACACCTAAATTTAGAATTGAGGTAAGATTAGTATAATGATATGCATGCTTACATGTTTAGCGTACATAATTTATAAATACCTAGTAGATAACATATCTGTAAGAGCAATATTAGTGTACATAGAGTTGCACTGAATACCGACAGATATATATTTCGCAAAATATGGATTGACGCTATCACATTGGTATGACTAGAGTAACAAGTATAGGGTGATATTATAGTCAATCGTACTATCGTACGAACGTTCCAGACCTAGTACGCATTGGATGTGGGATATATAGGATTGTGATTAGGTGTATGGGCGCCTGCCACAATCTGGTTTTATATTTATTTTTATGTTTATGCCTTTCTTACTGAGTATGTTGACTCACATATATTATTTATATGTGTAGGTAAAGGCAAAATTAAGGCTGAGCGGTAGTGAGCGCACGCTAGATTAAGATTGTACATATCGAGGCAGTTATACCTGGAGTGTTTAGATCTTTAAGGTAGTTGGGCTTTATTTTTATAGTTGCTAGATGATACCTTTCGTAGTATAGTTATTTTGTAAACTCGTGTAACTTATAAAAATGAGATCCCAAAATATGTATTGTACTTATGTATTTAAGTTTAACTTTAATTATGAAAATTTTAATTATTCACATTTTTCAACAAACTTCTTGATTAGAATCGAAGTGCATAGTACTTAGGAAACACGATAATGTACCTAATTTAGTAGGAAATTACATATAGATAAGTGGAAAAAGATGAAAACTTAGGTTTGGATTTGGGTTTGAGGAGAGAAAGGCGAAAGACAGGGGAAGAAAGAAGACAATCAGATTGTCTGATTATGAAAGACCATATGTCGATAACAATGTTCTCCGTAGTGGAATCTTGTTGTGTATGTGGAATTATCTATACTTGGGACATTTTCGGTTGACATTCATGTTCTCCATTTAGGCTTCTATTTTTGTAGCATTGTTAGGCTAGCATAGAGATTGCTCACTGTTAAAGGGCCTAGCCTCCCGAGATAGACCTCCATATTCAATATGAACACACAACTCTCTGTGTGCTATAATTTTAGAACTGAACAGGTCCTACTTGTCAAGAAAGATCATTTTTTAGTAGATAGGACTTCAGATTTTTATTCATATTACTATGTTAGTGTGCAAAACTTTTTATTTCAATTGTTCGAAGAGGAAGGAATATAATCTCATCAATTCTAGACAAGAACAGGAAGAGATGGGAGGGTGATAAGCACTTAATAGGGATTGTCAATGAGTATTTTCAGGATCTTTTTCATTCAGAAAACCCTTTTATAACAAATGATCTTGGTAGTTTGTTCGACAAGAAGATAGATACCAGCACTAACAGTATGCTTGTGGCAACACCGTCTTCGGGCGAAATTAAAAGCGCTGTGTTTAGTCTCCACCGTCTTAAAGCCCTCAGACCTGATGGGTTGAAGAAATTGGGAAATTGTTGGGGAAGGAGTTAGCTCAGCCATTGTGGAATTCTTTCAATCAGCTACTCTAAATCCCAAGTTTAATTATAGCTTTATTTTTCTTATACCGAAAGTGGAGAATCCAACAAGGATGGATCTATTTAGACCAATAAGCTTGTGCAATTTCATCTATAAGATTATTGCTAAGATCTTATCAAATAGATTGTGTCCTTGCTTGGAGACCTTAATTAATCTGGTTTAGTCGGCCTTTATATATTCTGGGAAGATGGATAGCAGAATCTTTGATATTGACTCAAGAGATTATTCATAAGATGAGAAAGAAGAAGGGGAAAGCATGCTTAATGGCGGTTAATAAAGCATATGACAGAATTGAATGGGAATTCCTTAGATGAATCCTAGATGCAAATTGATTTGATGAAAAGAGCTGTAACTTATTAATGTCCTATGTCTACAGTGTCTCCTACTCGACTCTCCTTAATGGGAGCCTTCTAAAGAAGTTTTTACCTCAAAGAGGGTTACGACAAGGTGATCCCTTATCCTGGTTTCTCTTCTTACTTTGCCAAGAAGTGTTATCTAAACTCCTATTACCAGCTGAGGCTAGGGACCTTATCCATGGAATTAAAATATCTCGGGATGCCCCCCCCCCAATTTCTCACTTAATGTTTGCCGACGATACAATGCTCTTTACGAGAGTCAATGAAGTGGAAGCTAAGGCATTGTTGAATTGTCTCTCTATTTATGAGAAATGGTCTGGACAAAGATGCAATAAATCCAAAACAAGTGTTCTATTCTCCAACAATTTGAACAGTAACCAAAAGCAAACAATTCTGAAGGAATTGAAGGTCAAGGAAACAAATGGTGAAGAAAAGCACCTGGGAACCTGTTTGTGTTTAAAAGGTGAAGAAGGGAGGAGTACGAATCATTAAAAGCTAAGATGATGAGGCACTTGGAGGGATGGAAAATGAACTTTTTACCTTATAGTGGGAGAACTGTCCTACTAAAAGAAGTCGCTTTTGCATTACCAATTTATGCAATGTCAACCAACATGATCCCAGTCAGCACCTGTAGAAGTTTAGATGGACTTATGAGAAAATTTTGGTGGCTGGGGAACCTTAAAAAGGATAGATTTCTTGCTTTGAAATCTTGGGACAACATTTTCCAACCGAAGTGTGTATGAGGCTTGGGTTTCAGAGGATTCAAAGACGCCAATTGTGCCTTGCTTGCAAAATTTGCTTCGAGTTTGGATTGTATGGAGCATAAACCGTGGGTTCAATGTTTACTCAAAAAATATTGTAACAAGGATAGTTTCTAGGGGGTTAAACAAAAATAGAGTGGTTCGTTCCAATGCAAGAAAATTATTGAAGTAAGAAACATCATTAAACAAGGTGCTCATACGATTGCGGCTGATGGGTTGACTATTGATCTTTGGAATCAACCTTGGATTCCCTGGCTTGATTATGGAGAGTTTCAAAGGCTTGTGAATCAACTCAGGCCAAGCTTCCCAGAGGTCCAATCCATTGCTGATCTATCTCAGGCTAACTCCTGGTGTAGGCACAAAGTCATTGAGATGTTCGGAGATGAGACGGGGAGTCGCATTCTTAATATACCTCGACTACCACAGTCTTAAGAGGATGGTGTCAAAACCCTCACAGAAGGGTTTTTTTTCTATGAGAAAAGTATACGAGATGGATCAACAACATCGTTTCAAAGATTTCAACATAATCTGGAAACATATTTGGCATCCCAAGATTCAACCCCGTGTGGCGTTGTTTCTTTGGCGATGCTTCAATGATGAACTTCCTATCAAAATAAAGCTGCCTTTTGTTAAAGAAAAGGATTACTTCTTTTGCCAGGTAGATGTCGAAGATGGTCTCCATCTATTCAGAGATTATCCTTTTTCTTTGTATTTGTGGTACGATGGTATGTTCAACTGCAGAGCTAATTGCATTCCAAGAGAAAATCTCAAGGAGTTTTTGGTGAATCTCCTACGGAGTTTCACGGGGGAGGAGAGCCACAGAGTGCTGATGTATGTTGGTTGTCAAGTGGAGGAGGTCTGGACACAACGAAACCTGATGAGATTGATAGGTAAAATGTATCAACCAGGCGCTATTATTGCTTGCATTGATGCAAAGTTCATCAAAACGATAGAGGTTTCAACGGAGAGGGAGAGATTAGAATTGAACCGGGTGGAGTTCTCAGGTAAGCCGTGGAAGAACTATGACTACTTTTTCTTAATAGATGCTTCTTGGAAGGAAGGTTCGACTAGGCTTGTTGTAATTATGATACATAGAATCTCGAGAAGGTGGGCTACGAATTCGTGCTGCACCATAGCTTATTCTGCTTTGGATGCTGAGATTTACGCAATGCTTTCGGCACTGAATTGGGCAAAAAATGAAGGTTGGAATAATATGGCTATTATCTCGGATGCGTCTTCTGCAATTGGGGCTTTTGAATCAAGGGTGTGTCCTCTTGAATGGAATAGTTGGCATACGTCTTTTCAAGTTTTAGATGTTTTAGCTTTTTTTGTTTGCTGTAATTTTTATCATTTACCTAGAAAGTTTACTATCTTTGCTGATTTGCTGGTTAAGAGTGCTAGGTTTTTTAGCCATAACGCTAGTGTTGTTTAAGGGGAAGGAATCCCCCCTCTGATTCCTATATTCTTTTCCTAATTTAATGAACTCGATTTGTTCCTTCAAAAAAAAAAAAAATTGTTCATCAAACTTTTTTGCACATCAACGAATTTGAGGACAACTTGTCCATAGGCCTTGGATGATTATTTGGTGAAGAGTTAAGAACAAAATAATTTATTGAGTGAATTTAACTTGAGAATCTTATGCGTGTCTTTTGCACATTTTTATAGAAAGGACCTTATTTGTACATCTATATTACTCGTCAAATTTATGATTAAATGTTAATTGGGACTCTACGTTTTGTAAAAATTATTGATTTAACTAAATGACAATTAAAATATTGTATTTCTTGAAATGGTACATATAATATCTTGGACTGATTTTTTGTTTAAATAAAATTTACTAATATTACATTTTTTTTTAATTATGTTGGTGCTACACACAGATTTCTGATAGGTTATAGTAAAAAATTGAGAAAAATTTTGCTCGAGCTCAGTATGTACGTATAAACCAACATTTAATTGATTTGAGTTTAATTTCTAGTGAATGAAAAATTATATATAGTAACGATTGTTACTTTGAAAAGCATTGATATGTTTTAACTGAAATTATTCAAAAGAGTACGCATGTATAAAACCTACTTTATTACATAGTGAAGGAAACTACTTTATTAACGCTGATGAGTTTCATGACCTAATTTGTATATTTTATTTATAAAGAAAAAATAAGAAGAAGCAACACATAATGATGTGAATTCATTCTATACAAAAATTGATAAATATTATTCATTTATTTTATATATAAAAAAGCATTTGTAGTGGTGGTCCTATACAAATGTGAAATTGTGGCAACAATCTACACCTAAATCCTCAAACGATTTTTGTACAGAGTTTATGCTCATAGTCTCAGACGCACTTGCTTTGCAGAATCCAAGAGAAGATAAGCTCTTCTATTGCTTTTTGTGACTACATCAACCCCCTTTTTTATAGCTAGGGCCAAAATACATCATCTAATTCAACCTATAATTCCATTACTGTATTGATCTATATACAAAGATATCCAAGACAAATTCCCTTTAATTTATCAAAAAAAAAAAAATAGGAATGAAATATTCGAATGTATCATTTATTTAGTATCGAACAAATATTTAAAAAAGCCAGAACTCAAAAGTGTCATGAAAGAAAACCGGATTTACACAATAATAGAAATGTTTAGGGGTTTCAATATATATATGTTTCGCTATAATTGGTTCACATACATACCTACTTTAGTTTGATGTGCCAATACTCTAGTAACTATACATTTATATATATATTTATTTGTAAGATCCAAATCCAATACTATGTTTTATTGTATATATCACTAATTGTATTACAATCCAATATAGTGTGAAAAATAAAAACTTAACTAATAATATTAAAAAAAAAAAAAAAACTAATAGTGGAACTAGATATAGCAACAACAAAAACAATGTTAAGACTTGCATGAGCAATACTCTAAATATTTGAAATTACGCCTTATAGTGAAACAATGTAAATTAGTTATACCATACTTTGGGGTGAAAGTTTGAGCTTCCCATGATCTTTATATTATATTTAGAGAAGGGATAATTACATAAGGCACCACTTTTTTTTAAAAAAAAAATTATTTTTTTATGTTTAAAGAAGTGTTTTTTATATTTTTATGGTTATTCCTAGAAACAACACGAAAACAAAAAAAATATATATATATATATAACAATAATATATGAAAATAACATCTAAACAACAACAAAAAATAACATAAAAATAACAAAAAATCAACAAAATATTAGCAAGAGTACAACATAAAAAAGACCATATTTTCTGTAAATAAAATCAAAAAAATCATAAAAATAAGTTTTTCTATAAATATGTTTCTTTTTATATTTGATTGGGTAAATACTATTTTGGACCCTGTATTTTGCAAAAGTTACCAATTAGACCTTGTATTTTATTAAATGATAAAATAGACCCTATATATTCTAAAATGGTACAAATAAGACCCTGAATTAATTTTTTGTTAAAATAAAATTTAATTATAGTCCGATCAAAAAGTGCTGTGACAAAACTGTTTACATTTTCTATACGTATTAGGAATTGTCTTCAAGTTGGTTATATTAAAAAAAAAATTGTCAAAAATTAAGTTCAATGTCCTATTTTTATCATTTTGAAAAATACATGGTCCATTTTATCATTTTACAAAACAGAGGGTCCAATCGGTAAGTTTTGCAAAACACAAGGTCTAAAATGATATTTACCGTATTTGATTTAATTTTTCAGGACCTGTACTTCGTTTTATTTTTTTAATTATACAAATTTAGTTTGTGAAAAATATGATTTTAAAGTTTTGAAATTGTAAAAATATGCTTTTTAGGAAAATAAATAAATAAAAAAAAAAAAACCTAATGGTAAGAAAACAGAAAAAATAAAAAACTCAATCTCATTACAACTATTAATAAATTATAAAACAAAAAAAAAAATATATGTAACAGTTTATTTTTTTATTTTTTTATTTTTTGAAAGATGTATATTCATAAGGAAAAACTACACAAGTTTAGGCAAGTCCGCCTTAATAAAGGTAGACGCACAAAAGGGATAATCTCCCATCCACAACTTATTACAATTTGACAAAATGGCCAATTTGGCTAGAGAATGAGTAGCTTTGTTGCTTTGGCGCCCAATGTGATGCACGGCTATACAGTTTGAGAAAGTTGGGGAGTCTTTAATTTCTTTTAGCATCTCACTCCAATCAGTTCTCACTTGGCTATTGCCCTTCAAAAAGTTAGCCACTCTGAGGCAATCAGTTTGGATGATAAAAGGGACAGCCGTTGTGTTAATGGCCAACTGAATACCCATCCGCAAGGCCAGGACTTCAGCAAGTTCCACCGAGAAATAGCCCTTCTGCTGCTGAATTTCAGAAGCTATAACATCACCTGAGGAGTTTCTGATTAAAGCTCCCAGCCCTATTGAAGGATCAATGTGATTTAAACTTGCATCACTATTGATGCAAAAGCTATTTGCAGGAGGTCCTTCCCAATCCATAATAGATATCTTCTGGTGTGTGCTGCTGATATCTTTCAGGGGTTTGTTGTTCATGATAAAATCAATTTCCAATTGAGCCCATTTTATCCAAGTATCAGTAGGAGGAATATAGATATTGAGACGTTTCTTGTTTCTTCTATTCCAAATTAACCAAGACATTATGATAAAGAAAAGGAACTCATCTTTTGATACCTGTTTCTGTATATGGAGGAGCAAATCTATAGGGTTGTTCTTGCTTTTTTTGAGAATCGACCAAATCGAAAAGCGCTTCCAAATGGTTGTTGCACAAGAACAGAACCAAAGACTGTGGTTGATTGTCTCTTCTTCCACTCCACACTAGCAGCAGATTGGGTTTATGTTCATGCCCCGATGCCTTAAGATCGCACTAACTGGGAGCCACTCATTGCATAGTCTCCATATGAAGTTTTTGATCTTTGGAAGGGCCTCTATTTTCCAAACTCCTTTCCACCAATTCTTCGTTAACTCTTGAGCCGAGGGACCTGCTTGCATTTCGTCTTTTGAAGCCTCTTTATAGCCGCTGCTCACTGTGTAGTTTCCATTAGGATTGAAGTGCCATATAAGGTCATCATTTTTGCTTGTTTAGCAAGGAGCTAATCCAAGGATTATTGGTATGTCATCCGAGTGAAAGCAATCTTCCACTATTGTTGATTTCCACGAGCCATCATCATTCTTTAAGTAGTCTAGGGTGGTCCCTTGAGGCACTTTTGCCTTGGTGCGTAATGTAAAGGTTGAGGGACGGGGAATCCATTTGGCTTCATTAATTCTTATGTCTCTTCCTGAAATGACCCTCCACCGAACCCCTTTTTCTATGATTTTCCTGCCCCATATAATGCTTCTCCACATAAAGGATCCATAACCTCCAATTTTAGCCTCCAAGAAGCTTGTGTTGGTGTAGTAGCAAGCTTTTAACACCCTTGCAAGCATTGATTGGGGGTTATTTATTATTTTCCACCCTTGTTTAGCCAATAAGGCTTGGTTGAACTTCTCCAAATCTTTGAAGCCCATTCCCCTTTCCTCCTTCGGTTTGCATAGTTTTTTCCATTTTCCCCAATGAATTTTGCTCTTGGAATCCGAAGAGCCCCACCAAAATTTGGCCATCATGCCATGGATGTCCTTAATTAGCTCCATAGGAAGACGGAAGCAACTCATTACGTAGGTTGGAATGGCTTGAATGATAGCTTTTAAGAGCACCTCTCTTTCGGCTTGAGAAAACAAACTAGCTTTCCACCCTTGGAGTTTGGTTCTTATTTTGGTTCGGATGTCTTCAAACACCTCTTTCTTACGTTTCCCAATTGATGCTGGCATGCCCAAATATTTTGTATGACACTCCACAAGTTTAACCTCCAGCACAGCCGCAAGGGAGAGGCCGGTCTCAAATGTAATCTTTTTCCCCACACAAAGCTCAGATTTCTCAAAATTAATTCTTTGGCCAGAGAGCTTTGTATAGTTGTCCAATATAGCTTTCAGATGAAGACACTCGGTAGGGTTGCCATCTATGAATATGAAGTTGTCATCTGCAAAAAAAAGGTGAGATAATTTGATTTTGTCTTTACCAAAGGTGATGCCATGGATCCTATCCGCTCTTTCAGCCTCTTGGATAAGACAAGAGAGGCCTTCTGAGCAAAGAAGAAACATGTAAGGCGAGAGAGGGTCTCCCTGACGAAGGCCACGACTTGGTTGAATTTGACCACTCACTTCTCCATTAATAAGTATTGAGAATGAAGGCGAAGTAATACAGTTCATGACCTTGTCTACCCACCGTTTATCATAACCCAAACATATCATCATTGCTTCTAAGAATCTCCAATCCACCCTGTCATATGCTTTAGACATGTCTAGTTTGAGTGCTATTTTTTTTCCATTGCCGAACCTTCCTTCTTTCATATAGTGAAGGCCTTCAAAACCCAATATTGCATTATCTTGAATGAGGCGACCACGAATAAATGCGCTTTGGTTTTCTGATATGACTTCCTTTAGGCTATCCTTCATTCTATTGGCAAGGCATTTGGCGATGATCTTGTAGCTTACATTGCAAAGGCTTATGGGTATATACTCTCCTACTTGTTTCGGCTGCTTAGTCTTCGGAATGAGGCATAGAAGAGTCTTATTAATCTGACTGCAGTCTCCATTTTTGTTGAGAATTTCCAGGCAAACCTGAGTAACATCCTCTCCTATTACTGTCCAATGGTTCTCATAAAAGATCCGAGACATTCCATCCACTCCAGGTGCTTTTAGAGCATTAATGTTGGACAAAGCATCCTGAATATCCTGGGCCGTGAACTCTTTGAGCAGGATGTCATTTTGATTTGTGCTAAGTCTAAAAGGAACAAATCTTTGCAGGTTGGCAATCGTAGCATCTCCATGGCCTGGTGCTTCAAACAATTCTTGGAAGTAGTCACAAATGGTTCTTTCGATGTCCTCCTTAGTGCTCATCCATTGCAAATTCTTATCGAAGAGACCTTTTATTCGGTTTTTCTTACGCCTTGAGGTTGCTTTTTGGTGAAAGTATCTATTGTTTCGATCTCCGTGGTTTAAACAAATGGCTCTACTTCATTGTTTCCAAAAAATTTCCTCTTTCTCTAGGTATCCATTGAGATCTTTTTCCCTTTCTTTAAGCTTGGCAAATCCTTGGCTTGTATGGTCCCGAGAACAACTTTCCACTTCTTTTTTTAGTTCTTTTATTTTGGCTTGGTTTGATTTCCTTTGATTTGCATTCCATTGATCCAACAGAGTGCCACAAGTGTGTATTCTTTCATCCAGGGCTGCTGCCGAGCCTATGTTATTTGCCTCTTTCCAAGTGTCTTCCACTATTTGATAGCACACTTTCTTATCCGCCCAAGCCTTTTCATAATGAACTCGATGTCCCCAACGTTGTTGAGTCCGAGTGTCATTAGGCATGGGATTAAAAGTGACTAGTAGAGGGCTATGATCCGAACACCACCTGCTAAGGTTTTTAACTTTAGCAATTGCATAGATCTTCCACCAGCTGTTATTTACCATAACCCGATCTAACCTTTCGTACACCATGTTGGCTGTCCTACCATTAAACCAAGTAAACTTGCTGCCTTCATATTCTATTTCTCGTAATGCACACAGATCGATTGCCTTGTTGAAGTTCTTCATAAGATACCCGGGCTTTCCACCACCTCCAAGCTTCTCATGTAACCCTCTAATTTCATTAAAATCTTCCCCACAGAGCCAAGGACCATTGTTATTTTCAGCAAGCCGTCTAAGAAGTTGCCATGAATGTTTCCTTTGAGAACGATCGGGGTCCCCGTAAAAACCCGTAAAACGCCAAGAAAGATCCTCATCCATATTGATCCAAGCATCAATATGATAGGCATTATAAGAATTCAAATGGACAGTAAAAGGAGTCTTCCACAAGAGAGCTAGACCCCCACTTTTGCCTCTAGCATCCACACAGAAGCAGCCCTCAAACCCCAACCGAATTCGAATTGTTTCCATATAAGAGCTTTTAGAACGAGTTTCAGAAAGAAAGACAAGACCTAGATTATAATCTTTCACATGAGTGGCCAATGATGTCACTGTCCAAGGGTTGCCAAGCCCTTGGACATTCCAAAATAGAGAATTCATTGTTCTCGGCGACCCTGAGCTGCAGAGTTCGCCGCTGTTATATTCTCTTCAGAGGTTGAATCCTTTGTCATAGAAACTTCCCCTGTGAAAGTGTTGTCCCCTTATCCTGATGCCATCTTTTCTCTGATCTGGTTTTTTCCTGCTTCCCCATTACCCTGATTTTTTGTTGGCCGAGTTCCCTTCTTTGTAACAAATTTCCTTCGTTTTTCCCGTGTCCCTTTCTGTTGGTTATTGCAGCCTCCATCAAAGCTTATGGGAACTTCAAAGAGTGTGTTATCCAGACCCTTGCTATCATATTCTGTCTCCATGGTTCTTGCCTTACAAGTCTGACTCCCCATTTGATTCATGGCTGTGTCAATGGTGATATCTTCGCCCAATCTTTTGCGTATCCCATTGCCTATTGGATCCTTTTGCATATCAGTAGTTGCTGCCTCATTCATCTCATCCAGCACAATGGGAGATGGAATAAAATTGGTGTTCAGATTCGTATTATTAGTATGTATCAAATTATGTTCATAATTATTAATGTTAGAATTAATACAATTGATACCTTTTGGTGAATTGTTGATTAAAATTGCAGCCCTTTTCTCTTCGATTCTCGCTTCTGCCATGTGAGGAGGATAATTGTTGTTCTGTTCGTGACTGTCTTCATGGTTGGATTGATTTGGTTCTTTGTTGGATTTAGTTTCAGTCCTTCCGGTCGAGTCGACTTTGAGCCAAGAACCGTAAGTTGGCCTCACTATTCCATTCTCTTGGATCCCAGTAGCTTGAGTTTCATTGCATTGGCGCATCTCATGGCCAATTTTTCCACAATTAAAACACATATATGGGAGTCTATCATGTTGGAATTGAAGCCAAATTCGCCGTCCTTCATGTGGGAAGAGGTAACCTGGAAAGATTTTGGATTGAATGGAGTTCCGGATTTTGAATTTGAAGAATCCATTAACAGCAATTTTATTGACTTCTGCTCCTTGAATTTTAATTATCTCGCCTGCCATTCCTACCAGCCTAGCCATATTTGATTTGGTTATTGCTTTGATGGGGAGATTAAGGACACGACCTGTAGTGATGTATGAGCACAGAGTCGCCTCCCAATCCTCCGGTATTCCTTTCATTCTTTCCAAAATCAAGAAGCCCGCATTCAACACCCATGGCGTTTTCCCCAGAATTCGTTCCAAGGTTGAGTTCGAATTATATGACAGGACCAAGAATATGGCTGTCGCAGTGGTTTTCTTGATTTTAAGATCCCATTCGGTTTCCCCCAAATTCCAGAGTCTACATAATATGTTCTTTAGCAA
This sequence comes from Cannabis sativa, assembly GCF_029168945.1. Lineage (NCBI taxonomy): Eukaryota > Viridiplantae > Streptophyta > Magnoliopsida > Rosales > Cannabaceae > Cannabis > Cannabis sativa. The sequence continues at coordinate 18,126,490 of NC_083605.1, read as the reverse complement.
AGAACGGCTAAACGGTTTTTGTGTGCAAAGCTTCCAATAAGGCAAGATTTTCCTATGTCTTCTTCCCCTTCCTCATTGATTTCCCATCCTTCTTCATCAGTAACCCTCAATTGGCTGGTGCGAGAGAGCAATTCCTCTATTTGATCCATGCTTTCTGAGCACATTCTCTGATTACGCTCTTCCGAAGAGAGCATATGTAACAGTTTATTATTTTTATTGAAAAATATATTTTTATAAATAAAAAAGTTCAAATCGTAAAAATAATTTTTTTTTTCATGTTAACGTATTTTTATTAAAAAAAATTGGTTTATTATAAAAATGCTTTTATAGAAACTCTTAATCCAAACCTTAATTATTTATTTTATATAATTTTAAAATTATCAAATCTAAAGACCTAGTTATGTATAAATAGATTATATCAAACGTTAAAATAATACATTTACACAACCTCTACTTATGTTTCAATAGATTATTAAGTACATTAGCATTAATGTAAATCCATTTACAACAACATCTAAACGTTACCACTCATGTATGATAATTAAGTTCGATCTTGTTAAGACTTGAGTCTCCAAAGCAGCTGGTGTGTAGTGCAGCAGCAGAGTATCTCAACCCTGTACATCAGAGGACAGCTCAACAATATTCCTGAATATTCCCTTAACGGTCTTGTACCCGGGATTTGTGCAATCATTGCACAAATCTCCATGCTGATAATTCTGTTAATTATTGCTCAATTGTACACAGCCATCTGTCTTGCAATCAGTGGCCACTAATTGTAAAATCCTTCTATAAAAGGCAAAGCATTTACTCTCTATTTCCTTTCTTGGTATCAGAGCTATTTAAAGGCTAATGCCATGTCCACTGGCCAATCTCAGTCTCCAGCTATCACCCTTGCCAACAACAATGGAGGTTCAGCCTCCAACAACCCAGCTCAGTCGACCCATATCACCAACTTCACATAACCATTCAACACCCTGAATCAGCCCTTTCCGTTGAAGCTCGACAGAAATAATTACACTCTGTGGAAGACTATGGTCTCCACCATTATCCGAGGCCACAGACTCGACGGATTTGTCAATGGCACCCGACCCTGTCCAAATGAACTCATCCCTATAACTATCTCGATTGGTGAAGAAGGAGATAAAATTGGTGTTAAAATCAACCCTGACTATGAACACTGGGTTGTAAGCGACCAACTCTTGTTGGGTTGGCTATACAGCTCGATGACAGAGTCTATTGCAACCGAAGTCATGGGATGCACCTCCTCTGCCTCTCTATGGAGGTCACTCGAAGTCTAAAATGGATGACACTCGAACAACCATTCAAACAGTAAGGAAAGGTAACATGAACATGGTTGAATATCTAAGGCAAAAGAAGGCTTGGTCTGACAGTCTTACACTTGCAGGAGACCCTTATCCTGAGAATCACTTGATTGCTAATGTTTTATCTGGTTTAGATGTTGTTTATCTTCCTATAGTCTTACAAATTGAGGCTCGTACTAGCACTACATGGCAGGAACTGCAGGAACTTTTGCTCAGTTTTGATAGCAAAATCGAGCGTCTTCAAATCCTGAATGGAACACCCAAAAATCCTATTGTACCATCTGCTAACTGTTGGGTTTTGTGCCCTAAATAAAACCCATTTCAATATAATCGGATTTACTTATTAATAAAGATCAGAAATAACATTTTATGTTGCATGGTTCACATGATTTATTTCATGATTATATATATATAATGTATGAATTCTATTTAAGTCAAGAACATATGAATTTGTTAAAGATTATAGTATTGTCAGCTCAGTGGAATATAATCTTAATTATATGTTCAAAAGTTTATTCCCTAATTTGTCAAAACACTGGATTTAGACTGACATGGTATAATCAGCGATAGGTATTCTTACACCTTGGAAAAGTGTTATGTCCTTTCTAGGACATTGGCAAAGTTTACTAGTATCGGATGTATGGAGTATACATCGGAAGGGACCGATATTGAACTTTGATTAGATATATCAAATTTACCGTAATATCTATTCAATTCAATATCACATTTTTATCCTATATCAAATGATCTTAATCCTGATATGATTAGGTTCAATCTCAAGAGTGTTAGTCATGTTCTTTGATTTGTTAGTTAAGCCTACTTTTGGGTCAGGGTGATACGTACATTTTGGGAACACAGTAGTGCAATTGAGTGGGAGCGCTAACATAAATATGGAATCTATAGCTTCTATTTGGCGAATAGAAAGTAAAGGATGATTTCCTTCGAGCTTAACCAAACGAAAATAAATGGTGGAGTATTCATTTCACTTAGCTAAAATATCATTTAGACAGGGTTAAGTGTTTTAAGGATAAAATACATTATAGGGTGTTACGGTAATTTAATCCCTTTACAGTGTAGATCATCTATATAGAGGATCATTGATTACATTAGGATTATAACAATGGATAACTAATGACGTGTCTATATCATGGAACATATAGAGCGTTCTATATGACTGAGAGTGCAATTCCAAGTTCTAAGAGTGGATTCAATAAGGAATTAATAAGTTAGGGAATTTACTTGGTAAATTCGGTTCGACTTATTGGAAGCTCGGTTATATAGACTCATGGTCCCCATAGTAGTTGAGACCATACTACTTGTAAGACTCTGTTAATTGATTTTAATTAATCAATTATAATTCTAAAAGTTAGACTATGTCTACTTTATGAATTTTCACTAAGCAAGGGTAAAACAGTAAATAGAGAGTTTATAGGGTATATTTATTAATTGGGAAACTTTGATTAGTTTTTATTAATAAATAAAATAAATGACAATATATTATTTAATAATTACTTATAGTTATTAAATAATTAGATTTGACGTTTATGTGGTTGAATGAGAAAATTGGCAATTTTGGAGAATGGGAAACTAGGAATGATAAAATAGGAAAGTTGCAAAAGTGAGAGGCTTGTTTTCATTTTTCTATGGCCGGCCACTTTGCTTCCCTTTTATCATTTTATTTTTCATTTTTAAATGCCATGTAATTCAACCTTAACCCTGTGTGGTATTCTATAAATAGAAGATAAAGGCTTCAGGTTTCACAGAGAATTAGATCTCATTCTTTTCAGAGTGAATTCCTAAGCCACCACTTTCCTCTCTCTTTTCTTCTTTGTTTTCGAAATCCCTTGAGTGAATGAGTAGTGCCCACATACATCAATTGGTACCTCAAACATAGTATGTAAAACTATAAAAAATCAACTATCAAAGAAGGAGAGAAAGAGATCTAGATTCAGATCTTGATAACTCTCTGCTATAGAAAGGAATCAAGGGCTAGAGATCTGAATGGAAGGAGTCATTATATTCCGCTGCACGCAATGTAAGGTTTTCTTAAACTCTTATGTTTTATTTTCATTGTTTTAGAATTCATATTAGGATATTAATCAAACATACTTGGTAGTAAATCTAGATCCTGGTAAAATAATTTCCAACAACTGGCACCAGAGCCATGGTAATGATTTACTTTCATGTAATATGAATTAAAACGATGTTTTATATGTTTTGTGTTTATTTGGATGGTTTCATGTTGGTTTATGTGATTATGTGATGAAAGTTTGTATTGTACGAACTTTTTCTATGAAAAATATTTTTTCTATTTTTGAAAATATTTTATTTGGATTCCTTGTGAAAAATTAAGCAATTTTGTTTTGTACGAAACTCAATTCCGATAAAAATTGAAAAAGTTATAAATTTTGGAAAATCGGGATTCAAGGTTGTCGAGTGGGTGCATCGTTGTGCACCAGGCACTCGGACAACCCTGGATCCGTGCGCGTGACTAGCCCACCAGCACCCTGCATCCGCCCATTTTTCTCACTCAAGCACCCTGCATCTGTCGAGTTTCCTCGGCTGGGTGCCCTTGCTCCGCGCGCGTATGGGCATTTTGCAGCCTCTAGAGGCTACACGTGCAGCCTCCTATGCAGCCAACCCAAAAATTGCGATTTTGGGGGTTTTTTCCCCAAAAATCCAATTTTTTTATGGGATTGTTTCCCAAAATTCTTTTTTCCAATTTTAAATATTTCGAAATTGAAATATTTCCAATTTTGAAATATTTTCAATTTGGAATTTTTCCAATTTTAAATATTTCTTTTTTGGAATATTTCTAATTTTAAATATTTCCTATTATGGTCAGATTTATAAATTTGTTAACTTCTCTAATATTTATATATTATTTAATTATAAGATTAGATATTTTGATATTTAACATATTTTAAATTAAAAGATAACTTTGTCTTTTTATTTAAAATATTATAATAAAATTATCTTACATGACAAATTAAATAATTAATAAATTTGAAATTAACATAGATATTTTATATCGATATACTTACTATAATATTTTCAAATTTAAAATTTGTTATTTTGTTAAATGTTTAATTATTTATAAATTATAAGTTTAAAAATGATATTTTTTCTATATATATATATCATTTTTTTCCTTATTAGAAATTTATAAATCATATCTTAAATATTTAAATAACTTAGATATTTTTGTAGAAATTTGAATATTGCTTAATTTGAGATATTTTGACATATAATTATGGTAATTATTATTCATTTATTATTTTATTCCTAAAATAATAATTATCTAACCAAATCTATTTTAAAATTGGTTTATTTTAATTAAATAATAAAATTTGAAAGTGATATTGAAGATTCTTTCTTTCAAATCATTAATCTTATTTGATATTTAATTTTATTTGATTCAAATAAACCTAGATATTTTAAAATTAGTTTCCTTTATTTTGAGATTTTAAGGTTTGTTTTAACAACCCTAAATTTTCAAAATTTAATTGGTTAGTTTAAGAATAATAATTTAATTATATTAATATCTTATTTCACATCTGTTACATGGACAATGTTTGTTTAATTTTATTTATATTGTTTATTCAATTTTTTTTAACAAACCTATTATTTATTTGATCTAAATTGCTATGATTAACTTGTTGACAGATCCAATGATCTGATTTTAATCATAGTCCAATTGTCAATAGATCTTATCAATAATTTGTAACAGGTAAATTTTGTACTTCTTTCATCTGTCTAAACCTAGTAACATGATAGGGCCCATCCAAATCATTTGAGCTGTGTGAGCCTATATGTTTGCTATTGGGCTTAGATGCATATAGGAAGCTCATTTAAGTTTTACTAAGTAAATGGACAAGGTTGCTAAAATAAAATTTGACATAAGTAATTTTATTTAGGTCCAATTAGATTTGGGCTTATTCAATGAATAACAATTGTTTATTTTAAGGTTAAATTCCTCTCTTTTGGGCTTTGTGTGAGAGTTGGGGGCCAATAGAAGTGGGTACGACATACTGAACCCAGCTCCCCCTCACATGAACTACCACAATTGTGAAGGCCCATTTGCCTTATTTAAGTAGTTGTATTAGGTTAATTATATTAGTCTAACCTAATTAAAATTGAATTAGCAACATAATTAACTTTTAAAATATATGAAATTTATTTTTCATTTTAATATTTTAAAGTTAATTTTAGAAAAACACTTAGTTAATGATATATATTCTAGATAGTTATTTCTAGTACTAGTTATTATTTCTAATAATAAATAGGAAAATATCATTGATTGTAAAATTAATTGTTTCATAATTAATTTTGGTACAATCTAAGTTTAGAATATTTTCCTAGTATTAAACTAGAATTAATAATTAAGTTTCCTCTATACTTAATTATTTATTTCTTGAATTTAATACATTTAATTAAATTGAAAATTCAATATCTAAGTTGATTCTCATCATGATACTTAAATATTTTTATTTTCATGTATTTTAATTAAAGTTGAAAATTATCTTAAGTTTGGAATCTTATTTCAGAATAACTTAAAGCTGAATAATTTTCAAAATATATTTTATTTTATTTTATTAATCATTTTCCCACAATTTCGAAATTGCATTTCTTTAATGCAGAAATTTCAAATTTTATTTGAAAAATAGATTAAAGTTGAAAATTATTTATTTTGGACCAACTTAAATCAATGATTTTTTTCATTTAATGATTAATTAAAATAAATGAACTAAAATCTATTATAATTAGAAATTGAATTAATTAGTCCATGAAAGTCTAGATAGATATTATCTGTTTTGCTTGAAGTATTTTTCTAGTGAATTTAATTAAATAGAAAATTAATATTTAAGTTGATATTAATCATGATACTTAAATATTTGAAATTTTTCTTAAATATTTAATTAAATAGGAAAATTATATTTTTGTTGTAAATTAATTTTATTAATTAATTTTGGGCCAACATAAAATTAAGATAATTTTTTCAGGATTTATTTTATTTTATTTTAAAGCATTTTCGAAAGTAGTATTCTTATACACTTCATTTTTCGAAATGCAATATATAATTATAGAAAATTAAATTTGAGTTGTAAATTAATTTAAATTAATTTTGAAACAACTTAAATTGCATATTTTTCTAAATATTTATGGAAATTATTACTAAGATGGAAATAATTCACGTTATTTTCATATCCATCTAAGTATAATTTAAAAATATTACATTAAAATTTATATTTAGAATTTTTCATTCTAAATTGGAAATTTTAATTAAATAAATATATATATTTAAAATAAATTGATTGAAATAAATATTAGGAGAAAATACAACCTTCATTAAATAATGAGCTTTATTATTAGGATATTCGATCTCCATTGTTGGTTTTACATAGCTATTGTTTTAGTGAGTAATCCTCCCTAATGGATGAACGTTCATTAGCAAGTTAGCACCGTTTAATCTCGAAAGATAAGTAATCTTGTAAGTTTTTTATATAGTATTGATCACCCTAAGGGTGGCGACTGTATAAGACTTGCAAGAATATGAAACAATGGTGGAAGCTCATAAGATAGAATAGCCTTGACTCTCGCCTAAACGGGACAACGCAGATTCCAATCTTGATCGAATAAAAGGTTGCTAGAATGTTTATCATTTTAGATGAGCTGACAACTCTATTCAATGGATGGTATCACTGACTCTCGCCTAAACGGGACACTGATATCAGTTTGTTGAAGACCTTAGAAATTATTTAGGATTGTATGTTTTAGTATTTTCACTTGTCATTCCTACTTGCTATATGCTAAATAATTTCTGAATTGTGTATGAATTTGTATTGAACCATGTCATTTTCTGTTATTAAATTGTAGTTTAATTTCGAATCTTCATTGTTGGTCTAACTTGGTTTGTTTTTCTAATGAGATAAATCCCTAATGGATTTTCACCATTAGACAAACATAATAGTGTTAGATCTCGAAAGATAAATATTGTATATGCAACATCTAGCTGTTCATCAATTGATGACACCTTAGACTAGTATTTTACAATATGAAACAAGAAGATTGCATAAATAAGATTACTTTGACTCTCGCTAATCGAAGCATCGTTGGATTCTTATTTAAAACGAAATTATCCTAATTCCTCTTAGCTTATTCATTTCGAATTAGCTCAATGACATATCATTGGATGAATGGTTTATAAATCATTTCATGTCATTTTATATTTTCTTTTAAGAAATTAAATGACGAACTTGATTATATTCCCGAAATTCTATCCCAAAATGATATAAATCCTCAATCTTAGAAATCTCCTACTTGTATGGGCAAATAAACTTAGAGTTAGATTAGTAGTGGTGGTCCAAGAAAGAATTACTCATCATACAGTTACACTTTCACAAGTGTTTAATAACCATTTTCTATCAATGGATTCAAACTGTATGAGTTGAGTATTCTGTGACCAGAATCCACTTGCACTATTCTAAGAACTTTTTGATGTAACTAAATCAAGTCATCAAGAGACACAACCAAATAAATCTATGCCTTTTGTATCTTATTCATAGTGGTTTTGACAAGATCAATCTCTGCAAAGAGTTAATATGCCTATATCCACTGAAAGTATAATCATCTCATTCGTAGATGGATGTACATTCAGGGGTGGATATGAGTTTTCGTTGTATTCTTAAAACGATCACTCTAGATTTTACCTTATGCAAAAGAAATTTGAAATGTTTGAAAAATTTCATGAATTTCTAGCAATGGTGGAAAACCATTAAGGTAAGTGGTTAAAGATCTTGCGAACTGATAGGGGTGGACAAAAAGTTTGTAGATATGCAGTTCAAAGATCATTAATTTGATTTTTGAATTATATCCAAACTTACCTCCCTAGAAATTCAATTTGCATATTGGTAGTTAGTTACTAGTCGTTGCCTAAATCCTTCTATGGTAATATAATTTCAGAATGATGCAATGATTGTATACTTAATGTAAATCATTACTAGATTCACGGATGACCTAATTGACATCTTAAGAAAAGCTAGTTTGCATGTTTGTTAGCTATTCTAAGTGATTAGTGGTGGACCATCCCATAGTCATTAGATAAGAAAGTGTTTGTTTAAACAAATACTACTTTTCTAAGAAAATGACTAAGTCTGAAAATAAAGTAGCAAATAAAGGAGATAAATTTTTTTTCTTGATTCCAAAAGTGTTCTATCATCTTATTTGACATATGATGATCCCACTGCCTTTGTTGTCTTGACACAACCGAAGAGGTCAATACCATTTAGTTTTCTTAGACATAATTCACGGTACTTTGTCGTAGTGGGAGCGTTTTTAGGAACTCACCTTCTTATGACTTGGAAGACACTAGTGATTAAAATCCATTGTGAGTTTAAACAAGTAATGGATTGTCAAGATAAGAAACTAAGAAGAAAGCCAAGAGAACTATGGTTTAATCCATTCACATGGAGTAACCTAAAGTTTTCTATTACAAAGACATAAAAGGAAATTTTCGTTAATAAGTCTATTCAATGGACTTAACAAACTTCCTGTTCCTAGTATTATAGGTTTGAGTTTATCTAAACCTATGGCTTGTGGTATACCTGGTAATTACTTACTCTAATGCAAGCAACTTACTTTAGTAAGATGCAGAAGCATTTTCTTTCCAATGACAATCTATAGAAGCTTCACAACTTCTAAGCATAGATTTTATTTATCTAAGGAAAAGTCTCAACTATTCCAGAAAAGATAAAGCCATGAAAGAATTTCTTAAATCAACAGTGAGAGGTCTCAGATATGCTTTAGTATGCCTTAGACCAGACACTTGCTGTTGAGTGGGAGTAATGAATAGGGATCAGATTAATCCAGGAGAAGAACATTGGAAGACAATCAAGTAGATCTTAAGATTAAGAAGAGGAACTATATGTTAGTCAATAAGGGTGTGTTTAAAACTCTTAGACTACACCACATCAGATTTCAAGACTTGCCTTTGTGCTAGAAAGTCTGCTTATAAAATGGTGATTACTCTGGGGGTGGAGTAGTGATTTTGGAGAAGTGTAAAAACCTATCTGAAATCTCTTAGTCTACCAGAAAGAGACTGAATGTTAAAGTTGCAGGAAAGGTACTTATTCAGTCTAAGGAAAGTTCTATACATTTGTGGCACCGTTCCAACTTGCCTTAACTACTAGTGTTACTTCCTGAATAACCAAGAAGTAGTAGCCAAAAGTGTAGAATCCAGTATCCCAAGAGAGTAGACATATAGAGAGGAATTTCACATTATCAAGGATTTTGTGATTAAGGAAGAGTAATGGTGGAGAAGAGGTTGTGTTTAATTCAACCTGTCAGATCCTATTACAAGAAGTTTACTACTATTACACTTGAATCGTATATCAAGGTGTTGAGATTATTTGAAATGCAAATTATGTTTTATATTAGTGCAAGTGGGAGTTTGTTGGGTTTTGTGCCCTAAATAAAACCCATTTCAATATAATCAGATTTTCTTATTAATAAAGATCAGAAATAACATTTTATGTTGCATGGTTCACATGATTTATTTCATGATTATATATATAATGTATGAATTCTATTTAAGTCCAGAACATATGAATTTGTTAAAGATTATAGTGTTGTCAGCACAGTGGAATATAATCTTAATTATATGTTCAAAAGTTTATTCCCTGATTTGTCAGAACACTTGATTTAGACTGACATTTTATAATCAGCGATAGGTATTCTTACACCTTGGAAAAGTGTTATGTCCTTTCCAGGACATTGGCAAAGTTTACCAGCATCGGATGTATGGAGTATACATCAGAAGGGACCGACCTTGAACTTTGATTAGATATATAAAATTTACCGTAATATCTATTCAATTCATTATCACCTATTGATCCTAGATCAAATGATCTTAATCCTTATATGATTAGGTTCAATCTCAAGAGTGTTATTTGTGTTCTTTCATTTGCTAGTTAAGCCTACTTTTGGGTCAGGGTGATACGTACATTTTGGGAACACTGTAGTACAATTGAGTGGGAGCGCTAACATAAATATGGAATCTATAGCTTCTATTTGCCGAATAGAAAGTAAAGGATGATTTCCTTCGAGCTTAACCAAACGAAAATAAATGGTGGAGTACTCATTTCACTTAGCTCAAATATCATTTATACAGGGTTAAGTGTTTATAGGATAAAATAGATTGTAGGGTGTTACGGTAATTTAATCCCTTTACAGTGTAGATCATCTATATAGAGGATCATTGATCACATTAGGATTATAACAATGGATAACTAATGACGTGTCTATATCATGGAACATATAGAGCGTTCTCTATGACTGAGAGTGCAATTCCAAGTTCTAAGAGTGGATTCAATAAGGAATTAATAAGTTAGGGAATTTACTTGGTAAATTCGGTTCGACTTATTGGAAGCTCGGTTATATAGACCCATGGTCCCCATACTAGTTGAGACCATACTACTTGTAAGACTCAGTTAATTGATTTTAATTAATCAATTATAATTCTAAAAGTTAGACTATGTCTACTTTTTGAATTTTCACTAAGCAAGGGTAAAACAGTAAATAGAGAGTTTATAGGGTATATTTACTAATTGGGAAACTTTAATTAGTTTTTATTAATAAATAAAATAAATGACAATATATTATTTAATAATTAATTATAGTTATTAAATAATTAGATTTGAGATTTATGTGGTTGAATGAGAAAATTGGCAATTTTGGAGAATGGGAAACTAGGAATGATAAAATAGGAAAGTTGCAAAAGTGAGAGGCTTGTTTACAGTTTTCTATGCCGGCCACTTTGCTTCCCTTTTATCATTTTATTTTTCATTTTTAAATGCCAAGTAATTCAACCTTAACCCTGTGTGGTATTCTATAAATAGAAGGTAAAGGCTTCAGGTTTCACAGAGAATTAGATCTCATTCTTTTCAGATTGAATTCCTGAGCCACCACTTTCCTCTCTCTTTTCTTCTCTGTTTTCGAAATCCCTTGAGTGAATGAGTAGTGCCCACACACCTCAAGTGGTACCTCAATCATAGTATGTAAGACTATGGAAAATCAACCATCAAAGAAGGAGAGAAAGAGATCCAGATTCAGATCTTGATAATGCTCTGCTACAGAAAAGAATCAAGGGCTAGAGATCTGAATGGAAGGAGTCACTATATTCCGCTGCACCCAATGTAAGGTTTTCTTGAACTCTTATGTGTTTATTTTCATTGTTTTAGAATTCATATTAGGATGTTAATCAAACATACTTGGTAGTAAATCTAGATCCTGGTAAAATAATTTCCAACACTAACTTGGCCAACAGATCTACTAATACTGGCCGTGGAAAAGGTGGAAACTCATCTCAGAATTCCAATCAAAACTCTGCTCCTGGCCGTGGGAATTTCTCTAACAACAATATTGGGGGTTCATCTCGAGGCAGGGGTCATGGCAGGTTCAGCAACAACTCTAAACCCACTTGCCAAGTGTGTGGCAAGTATGGGCACAGTGCTGCTATCTGTTACAATAGGTATGATGATACCTACATGGGCCAGACCCTAATCACAGTCAATCTCAACGAAAATCAGGTCCTATCTCTCTTCACTCTCTTTCTCTCTCTTGGGATATCTCTCTATCTCTCTCGTTCTTTTGAGATCTCTCTCCCGTAAATTTGATGTTTTTCTATTTCTTTTACAGGGCTCGATGTTGACGGCAGGAGCCCCGTAGTGTTTGCATAATTTTTCGTTGGCAACGACGAGGATCTTTAGTGGATTTTGATTTATTATTTTGTAAAAATTATATATAATTTTGATCTTCAATATTCTGATGTGTGGAGGGATTTGATAAATGGAGCTAGACCTGATTTTTTTTATTATTATTTAGTATGTGTCGATACAAAACCGACAGGAATATAGTTAAAAATTTAATTTTTACTCAATTTATGTCGGTTCCAAAATGACGTGATTTTTTAATACCTGATAGATAAAAAATGACGCAAAATAATATTTATTTGCATCTACGACATATACGTTGATTTATGAAACTGACAAAAAATGTTTAAATGTCAGTTAAAATTGACGAAAATAGACATATTTGTAGTAGTAACTTTATGCTTCAATTTGACATTTTTACTCTAGAAATGGAAATTAAACAAAAAAAGAAATCAATTTTTTTTTTCAAAAATATTGATTGAAAAACATGTCCAAAACTTCTTCTCCTTTCTTAATTCTTAGTTGAATCAGACCATCTCACAATCTTCTTTGTTCTTTTCAATTGAGGAACGAATTCAGCTCCAACAAAAATCGTCCAAGTTGTGTAATACTACATGCACAATGTAGATCTCAACAAGAAATTAATCTAATCCCAACCAATCCAAAATCAAAAGGTAAACCATAGAAAAAAAAAGGAAGAAAACAAAGATTTCTACCTCCATTGATTTGAAAAGACAAAAAAATAACCTAAAAATAATAATTTTAATTATATTGTGCATATAATTTCAAAATAACACAATTAGAGAGAAATCAAAGCTTACCCAAAAAATAAATCAAACAAAAATTACAAGGTAGCAATATGTTTAGTGATTTTCTTCATAATTCTGTTGATTTTTTAGTATTTTCCTTCATAATTATGTTATTTTCTAGTGTTCGACAATTAGATCAATCATAATTCACATGGTAAATTAGTTGATACGAAGAAATTGATGTAATTAGTTTCTAATTGAAAAACTATTGATGCATTTAATGTCATTTACTATTTTTTTGTCAGTTTATAGTTGTTTATACGTTATTTTCAACGATTAAAATAGTTGTTTGACATTATTGATACAAACTATAAAATACAAAATGACTAGTTTACAAATGAACAACTATTGTTGCAATTAATATCATTCATTGTTTCGTATCGGTAAACAGTTGTCTAAAAGTTATTTTTATAGATGAATGTAATGACCGCTTAGCTTTATCTGGTAACTAGCAGATAATTATGGGTTATTATCAAAAAAACGCTTTAAAATATTATTTTTGCAATTATGGTAGTACATTTGAATTCTAGGTGTATTATTTATGCTATATACGAAATTAAAGATACAACTTTAGGGGATGTTTAACTTAGGGTTATCCCGACAAAGTGTGTCACCCTAGCAAGCTCTGGTGTTGTTTGTTAATAAGAAAGATGGATTGCTTCGCATGTCTATTAACTATCGGGAACTAAACAAGTTGACAATCAAGAACAATAAGTACCCTTTGCCTAGGATCAATGATTTGTTCGATCAACTTCAGGGAAAGACAGACTTCTCTAAGATTGATCTTTGCTTAGGCTATCATTAGTTGAGAATCTGAAAGGAGGACATTCCTGTTGGGTTTTGTGCCCTAAATAAAACTCATTTCAATATAATCAGATTTACTTATTAATAAAGATCATAAATAACATTTTATGTTGCATGGTTCACATGATTTATTTCATGATTATATATATAATGTATGAATTCAATTTAAGTCCAGAACATATGAATTTGTTAATGATTATAGTGTTGTCAGCACAGTGGAATATAATTTTAATTATATGTTCGAAAGTTTAATTCCCTAATTTATCAGTTCACTGGATTTAGACTGGCATGATATAATCAGCGATAGGTATTCTTACACATTGGATAAGTGTTATGTCCTTTCCAGGGCATTGGCAAACTTTACCAGTATCGGATGTATGGAGTATACATCGGAAGGGACCGATATTGAACTTTGATTAGATATATTAAAACTTACCATAATATCTATTCAATTCAATATCACCTGTTGATCCTAGATCAAATGATGTTAATCCTGATATGGTTAGGTTCCATGTCAAGAGTACTATACATGTTCTTTGATTTGTTAGTTAAGCCTATTTTTGGGTCAGGGTGATACGTAGATTTTGGGAATATGATAGTATAATTGAGTGGGAGCGCTACCATAAATATGGAGTCTATAACTTTTATAGGAATTTAGAAGTGAAACGATGATATCCTTCGAGCTTGGCTAAACAGAGATAAATGGTGGAGATCTCATTTCACTTTGCTGAAATATCATTTATACGGAGCTAAGTGTTTTAAGGATAAAATACATTGAAGGTGTAACGGTAACTTAGTGCCTTTTCAATGTAGATCATCTATTAGAGGGTCATTGATCACATAAGGATTATGACAATGGATAACTAATGACGTGTCTATATCATGGAACATATACAACGTTCTACATGACTGAGTGTGAAATTCCAAGTTCTAAGTGTGGATTCAATAAGGAATTAATAAGTTAGGAAATTTACTTGGTAAATTCGGTTCGACTTATTGGAAGCTCGGTTGTATACAACCCATGGGCCCCATAATAGTTGAGACCATGCTGCTTGCAAGACTCACTTAATTGATTTTAATGAATCAATTATAATTCTAAAAGTTAGACTACATCTACTTTATGAATTTTCACTAAACAAGGGCAAAATTGTAAAGAAAAGAGATTCTAGGTTTATTTATTAATTGAGATTCTTTATATATCTAAATTAATAAATATATTAAATGAAAATATTATTTAATAATTAATTTTTAGTTATTAAATAATTAGAATTTGCATTTAAATGGTTAAATTGAAAAATTGACATTTTTGAGAAAATAGGAATGAAAAATAACAAAATGGGAAAGTTGCAAAGTGAGGCCCAATTTCCTTATATGGCCGCCCACTATGCAAAGGATTTGCCATTTTATTTTTCCATTATTTTAATGTCATACAATTTTAACCTAAACCTAGGTGGTATTCTATAAATAGAAAGTAATTGCTTCAGCAAACAACACACAATTGCATCTCATTCTTTTCAAAGAGAATTCCTGAGCCGCCAATTTCCTCTCTCTTTTCTTCTCTAAAATTTCGAAAACCCTTGAGTGATAGAGTAGTGCCCACACACATCAAGTGGTACCTCAATCATAGTATGTAAGACTGTGGATAATCTTCATCAAAGAAGGAGAGAAGGAGATCCAGGTTCAGATCTTGATAATCCTCTGCTACAGAAAGGAATCAAGGGCTAGAGATCTGAATGGAAGGAGTCATTATATTCCGCTGCACCCAATGTAAGATTTTCTTAAACTCTTATGTGTTTATTTCATTGTTTTAGAATTCATATTAGGATGTTAATATAACATACTTGGTAGTAAATCTAGATCTTAGTAAAATATTTCCAACAATTCCAAAGACTACCTTTTGTACTAGGTATGGTCATTAAAAATTCCTGGTTACGGATTTGATGTATAGGGTATTCAAGGATTTTCTTGATATAAGTTTTATGCAATTAATGATGATATCCTTGTGTACTCTCAATCTAAAGTGGAGCATGAGAAACATCTACGAATATTTTTACAGCGACTACAGGATCATAAGCATTATGCCAAATTTAAGAAGTGTGCATTTTGGTTATCCCAGGTGTCCTTTCTAGGGCACATTGTTAGTAAAGATCGGATCATGGTTGATCTAGGTTAGATTAGGGATTGGCCAAGGCCGAAGATAGTAACTAAAGTCAAAATTTTTCTAGGATTAGCTGGGTATGATAGTTGATTTGCAGAATGGTTTTTCAAGATTTCAGTGCCTTTGACAGAGTTAATTTCTTGTGCTTCTTGTCAGTTGCAGGAGTATGAGTTGTGGTACCCAAGTCATAACTTGGAACTTGCCATAGTTGTTTTTGCTTTGAAGATTTAGCGACATTTTCTCCATGGAGAAAAGTGTGAAATCTATACTAATCACAAGGGCCTCAAATATTTCCTTACTCACAAAGATTTCATTATGAGACAGAGACGGTGGTTGGAATTAGCTAAAGACTACGATTTTGAAATTCTCTATCATCATGGGAAGGCCAATGTAGTGGCAGATGCCCTAAGGAGGAAGGGCCCCAGGCAAGTTCTTAGCATGACTATGATTTCCCCTCAATTAGCAGTAGATATGATCAAATCAAGTATTGAGTTTCTTGTTGGCAGACTTAACATTTTAACACTACAATTAGACTTTTTAAAAAGAATTAGAAATCCTCAGTTCATGGATCCAGAATTGGTGAAGAATCGAGAAGAAGTCTTAGCTAGCCAAGCTAAAAATTTCTAAATATCAACTAAGGGGATATTTCTTTATAAATCCCGAGTTTGCGTTCCAACTAATATTGAACTCAGGAATGAAATTCTTCATAAAGCTCATACGACTCCTTATTCACTACATCTTGGTATCACCAAGATGTACCAAGATTTGAAACCCTATTATTTGTGTTAGGTATGAAGAAGGATGTGGTATAATATGGGACTAGGTGCTTGACTTGTCAGTAGATTAAGGTTGAGCATTGATGACTTGCAGCGTTGTTCCAGCCTTTTACACATCCCAAGTGAAAGTGGAAGGATGTTACCATAGATTTTGTGGTTAGATTACCTAGAACCACAGGTATCTTCGATTCCATATGGGTAGTTATGGATCAGTTTACCAGGTCCGCACACTTTCTACCAGTGAAAATAATGTATTCAGTAGATCAGTATGTAAAGCTCTTTGTAAAAGAAATAGTATGACTTCAAGGAGCTCTAAAGTCCATTGTTTTGGATAGGGAATCGAAATTCACATCTAAGTTTTAGGTAAGTCTCCAACAAGCCATGGGTACAAAAATAAAGTTAAGTACAACTTTCCATCCTCACACAGATGGTCAGTCCGAGAGGACAATTCAGATACTAAAGGATATGTGACGAGCTTGTATGATGGATTTTGAAGGCTCCTAGAGTAAGTATCTACCATTGATAGAGTTTTCATACGATAATAGTTATCAAAGTACGATAGGGATGGCTCCTTATGAGATTTTTAATGCCATAAAATGTAGATCTGCAATCCACTAGGATCAGACTGGAGAAGGAAAATACTTAGGTTTGGAATCAGTTCAATGGAGCAATGAGGCTATAGATAAGATTAAGGCCAAAAGGCTTGCTTCTCAGAGTAGGTAGAAAAGTTATGCAAATTTGAAACGCAGATATATAGAAATTCAAGTAGAATTCCAATGAAAGGAGTTAAGCATTTCTGGAAAAAGGGCAAATTGTGCCCTAGATTTGTCAGCAGTACACAACATATTTAATGTCTCTATGTTAAAGAAATACGTCTCGAATACAACACATATTTTTACTTATGAAACCCTAGAGATCCAACTAGATTTGTCTTATGAGGAGCAGCCAGTCCTTATCCTTTATAAGAAGGATAGAGTTCTTTGTAACAGGACCATAACATTAGCCAATGTACTCTAGAGAAATAGTAAGGTGGAGGAAGCCACATGTGAATTAGAGTTTGACATGAGGGCCTAGTATCAAGAGTTGTTCAAGTTTGATTTCGATGACGAAATTCTTTTAATGGGAGATTATTGTAATGAACGCTTAGCTTTATATGGAAATTAGTTGATAATTAGGTCTTATTATCATAAATAAGCTTTAAATTATTATTTTCATAATTATGGTGATATTTTTGGTGTATTATTTATGCTATATTTAAAATTTTATGTTTTTCATATTTTATGCTAAGTAACAGTGGAAAGCAACGTTTTGGCCAATTTGAGTCACATAGATATCATTGAGTATCTTAGATAAGTGAGAAAACTTAGTTAGATATTTAGAATATCAAGATTATTCGGGATTATGGTTTTGGATAATTTTACCCCTAGGAGTGTGGATTACCTCTTAGTTAAGTAAAAGGGCAAATTGATAATTTTGCCTTAAGTTGTCTTTAGTGGGGAATTTAATTGTGCAGAAGAATTTAGAATTTAATTAAATTAATTAAGTAAAGTAATAAAAAAACAATTTATCCAAGTTAGAAAAATCAAGAACCAAGTCCTTTCTCTCTTTCTTCTTTGTTTGACCAAGGAGTAACCCAACCAAGACCAAGTTTGTTCCTCCATTTAGGACCAGAATTCAAGGTGAATTCAGCTTACAAAGAATTTGATAGCGAACTTGAGGTAACCTTTCCTCTTTGATGTTCTTAGTAGAAAGTTAGGTTTCATGCAAAATTTAAGGGTTTTGGTTCTATACAAAATGGGATTATTTAGGGATGTTTTTTTTTTATGTTTTAAGGTTAATTATGATGTTTTGAGTTATTTTCTTGGTTGTAGTAGTGTTTAAGATTGATTTGAGTTTTAAAGCTCAACCTTGAACCTTAAATGGTGATTTTCGTTGTAGAAGCTTGATGTTGGTTTTTTCTTTTGAATTATGTTGATTATGTCTTGAATAGGTGTTTTGGAGAGTTTGGTTGAATTTAGGGTAGATTTGAGCATGTTTTCGAAGCTTGGTATTTTTTGCAGGAAAATTTTTTTCACCGTTTTTACAGAAATAGTGAAAGGTTTTCCTAGTAGGGCCCCAGAAAAAGGTAAACCATTTTGGGGTTTCAGTTCACTAGATTTTTCAGATTTTAGGGTTTAGTTTTTCACATTTTATCTATATTTATGGTTTTTCCACACTATCTATCGATATGAAAACTTTTAGTTTTGAGTCTAATTCCAGAAAAATATATCTGGCGTATCACTTACCAATTTATGTATGTTATGACTTAGGGGACTTTAAAGCAGCAGCTTCGACTCAGGTTGACTGGCACACCTGAATTTGGATTTGAGGTAAGATTAGTGTAATAATTGTATATCTGCTTCCATGTTTCGCATACAATTTTATGATTGCCAAATATATAACATACCCATAAGAGCAGTATTAGTGTACGTAAAGTTACACCGAATAGCGATGGATATATTTTTGGAAAAGTATAGACTGATGCTATCACATCGGTACGATTACAGTACCGAGTATAAGCTGATATTATGGTCAGCTATATTGTCGTACGAACGTTCCAGACCTGGTACACGGTGGACGTGGCATAGGATTGTGATTATGTGTAAGGGTGTCTGGTTATAATCTGGTTTATGTTTTACGTTATGATTATGCTTTTCTTACTGAGTCTACGGACTCACAGATATTGTTTTTATGTGTAGGGAAAGGCTAAGCAAAGGCTGAGGCAATAGTGAGTTCTGGCTGAATGAAGATTGTACATATCGAGGTGGTTAAACCTAAAGCTTTTAGATCTTTGGGACAATTGAGTTTTATTTTGATGGTCGCTAGGCGACGAATTTTATAGTGAAAGTATTTTGTAAACTTTTATAACTTTAAAAATGGGATCTCGAATATTGTATTAAATGTATTTATATAAGTTTCAGTTTATTTTTAAAATTTTAATTATTCACGTTTTTCAGCAAACCCTTTAATTAGTAAAGGAGTACAAAGTACTTAGAAAACACAATAATGTGGCTAATCTAGTAGGGCGTCACAATTAAGATACAAAGTGATAAAAAAATGAGTAATTTACAATAGAACAATTACTATTGCATTCAATGTCATATACTATTTCTTGTCAGTAAACAATTGTTTATAAGCTATTTTTATAGATTAAAATAGTTGTTTAGAACTATTAATACAAAATACTCATAACAAATACAAACATTGGAAGACATGAAATCTCTGCAAATTTTGGTATAGAGCAATGATCATTGGGATGTCAACAAGCACTATGTTGATTACGAATGAAGTTGAGTTAATATCAAGATTGCACTTTTGTTGAAGTAGTGTAGATTTTTATGGAGGAACTACAATGCAACCCTAAAACAACCCAAATACAACTGAAGAAAGGATGCCAACCACTCTAAAGAAACTTATTTTACATGATACCCCTTGTGTGTGAACACATTCAGCAATGTAGAAACACAATCCTTATTGACAGCTACCCAAACAATTGTGTGCAACAATCTAATAATAGTAGAAAATGACAATCACTCAATGTAGTCAGATGTGCAGCAACCTTACAACAACAAAACAATAACAAATAAGCAACTACAATCCACCACAAGAAGAAGATCAGTTCCAGAAGATGTTATTTTGATTGACACTGGCACTTTAGTAGCAGAGTCAACCATACAACAACAAGAAAACAACCAAAAGAAAACCTCCAAAGAAGCTAAATATTTTGACTTCCCCGACTATATATGCCAAGCCTGTTGTTAAATAAATTGTACAACAACAGAAGAACAACTAGAAAAAAGAAGAAGAAGTCAACAACACAAAGAAGTTATCATCATAGATCGATGTCACGAAACAATAGAAAAAGGATAGATTTACAAAGACAAAGATACATGGATAAGTGTCCTATGCTACTTTTTAAATTAAGAAAATATTTCAATACAAGATATTTAAATCTTGCTTTAAAGAATACAATATTATTTGTTTGGACTCAAATGGCAAATGGATTTTAAAGGCTTAAAAGAATGAAAAGATGCAAACATTCATAATTATAAGTTATGAAGAAGAACACACATGTGTAGTGCCCATAAGATTTAAGGATCAATGACAAGCAACTGCAAAGTTGATAGCATATTTTGTAAAACCAAAGTTCCTCAACCTTAAAATGAAAGTGCATTCCGAGAGATGTAAAAGGTGAAATGGAAGAAAAATACGGTATAAAGATGAACTACATGGAGGCATGGCATAGTAAGGAACATGCACTAAGTAAGCTACATGGAAACACTTACAACATCTTGCAAAAATACATGTACATGCTACTAAAAACAAACTTAGGTACAATAATTAACATCCAAAAAGTAAGAAAATGATAGTTTCAAATATGCATTTATTGCATTGAATGATGCTCTAAAAAGTTTGACAAATTAAAAGCCTGTCATGATTATCAACGACACATTGCTAAAGGTTGTGTATGGTTGTAAGTTGGTTAATGCAAATGCATAAGATGCATATTAAAAATATTCTCTCTTGCATATTGTATAGTTGATTCTGAAAATGATAAAGCATGGGACTGGTTCTTCATAAAATCATACAATCATTCAAACTTCGAGAAGATCAATGTCTAATCTCTGACTGACATGAAAGCATAATCAAAGCAATCAGAATGGTGTTCCAAGAAATAACTCATGGCTACAGCATCTACAACCTCTTGTCAAACCTCAAAACAAAATTAAAAAAAAAATATCAAAGCATTACAAAGTTCCATTCTTTGTAGTAGCAAAAGCTCACACTGAAATGGAGTTCGAATTTCATATGAGGGTGCTAGAGAGCTTGGATATGCGCCTAAAACTGTATCAGCAGAAAATTGGCTACGAGAAATGGTCAATGTCTACACAAAAAGTAGCCTTAATGACATGGAGATAAATGTTTAAAATGTTTCAAGAAAGATGACATATCAAAGTTGAGAAGTCTCGAGTCATAGCAAGTTGACCTGGGAGGGGTCCCTAGCCCTGCGCAAAGATTGACTTCGAGAACTCTGGGATGGAAGTTTAGCCTTCAATAACTCATTTCTAACTCACTATATTTAAATGTTATTTGCCATGAAGACATGGAGCAACATAATCCAGGCCTCGAGAGGTAAAATAACATGAACTTGCAACCCATAAGTTAACATGGGCACCTAGGGCTTCACCTAATGCCCAAGTTGACATCCTCAGCTAGAGTTTCAGTTTTCATAAATGTCTTTAGTGAAAATGGGTTAAAATTTAGATTGGAACATGGACTAGACATATCAAAGATATATTTGAGGTATCAAAATCAAATTTGAAGAAAGTTCATTTCTTAGCACTCGGAGCACCATGTGCCTGGGCACTAAGAGCCTCGGTTGACAATTTGTCAATCTAGGCAACTTCCAAGTATCAGACCAACAATTTGACATTTTTATCATCTTCTTCTTTATCAAAAATAAGAAGATAGGTATTTTTGGGGAAGAAATAGCACTTCATGGGTGCTAGAAGCAAGGCCCAACGACTAGGTCACTTTGTGTAAACCCAGGTCGTATCTAATTATACTTTATGAGAAATCTTCTGAGCATGGTCTCCATTTTAAACAAAGAATAAGAGTCAAATATTTTTTAGGACCAAATTGAACTTCTGAAGGGCAATAATGGGGACCCAGCTCCTAGGTTGACACCTAGCAGTCGGCCCAGCGCCAAGGTAGACATATTATCAACTTGGGCTATCTCCAATCATGTTCTCGAAAAAAATTCTTGGATCTTTTTCCATCATCAAAAATAATGAAGATTCAAGAAAACTCTAGAAAACCACAAACCTAAGGCCCTGGAAGCATAGCCCAGTGTCCAGGTTGACCTGGTGTTGGGCCCAGTGCCCATGCTCTTAATCAACCCAGTGCGCTGGTTTCGATCATCCTAATGCACAATTCGATTGTACCATTCAATTGGGATTGTCAAAATGGGGTAGGAGACCTCATCCTCAAGTTTAAGAACCTTAAAATATCAAAGCCACAACTCGAGAGCCCAGAAATGAAGTATCGAGCTCTTAGGTTAATAAATGGACTGATGCACTGGGTTCTACTTATTTGATTATCATTCTTTTTCAACCGTCCAACTAGTTTTTCACATTAACTAAGATACATAAAGTTAGAGAAGTCAAATTCAAAACTTTGTATTTCTCATTTTCACCATGGGAAGAACACTCGAAAAAGAAGAGTTTTGAGTATCTCATTTCTATAGGTTTGCAACATCTTCGAGAATTAGTGACTAGCTTTGCTAGAACATAGAAATAGACTCAGTGATGTCAAAGTATCAATTAGTAATAATAAAGTACATCCCCTAGAACTTTTTCACTTACCAAGTGTTCAGGTTGACATTTGATGTCAACTTGGGTGCTGGAATGTCAACCTCCACACTCGATGTCAACCTGGGCGATGGGTTCTGATAAACTTTCAGAAAAACGACCATAACTCACTTAATATTTATCTAATTGATGCAATTAAACTTGAGTTACAAAGATAATTCAGCGATCGATCAAGTTATGTATCACATTTCATTTGCGATTTTGAAGTTATCAATTCCAAATTTCAACCCTAAGGGAGTTAGAAAAAATAAGCTCTAGCATACCCGAGGCAGGTCCCGCCATTGAGACCCATGTTCCAAAAATTGACGATCAACCTCCGAAGTTAATTTTCACCATTAGATCATCATCTACGGTCAAAAATAGCCAACTTATATTTTTTCATTATTTTATTTCTATTTTCAAGGGCCTCCTTCAATTATTAAAGGAGAGCTCCCTTAGTTCATTTTCACATTCAAAAAATGTAGACATAAGGTTAGAGCATCTCTCTAAACAAATTAAAGCTTAAACACTTAGCCATTTTTCTATAGTTCCATCGCGTGATGATAAAAAATCAAAGTAGACGTAGCTGCATTACCATCGCGACATGGGGAATGAACTATTATAAATTTTGTGTGTCTCTCTAAATTATATACTTACATTCATTATTCGCCTCGCCAATCCACTAAGATAGTGTTTGCAACGTTTTAGCATTAAGATTTTGGTGCTTTCATTGCGAGCCACAACTTGAGCCCTAAAACTATGGTCTGTTTCCTTTTTTGTGAGCTTTGTTCCGAAAGGAATTCATCAGTTCAACCAAGAAATCATCCATGAACAAGCAAAAAAACACTTCAGGCTACTACTCAGCAAGAAGTAGGCACTGAAATTCCCCATAAAGAAGTGAACTACAAGCGAGCGTCCGAAAGGACTTAGACTAAGAAATGTGGTTCTATGAGGTCTCAGCCTAATTTTGAGCAGTTACCTGTTAGAGGAATGAGCTATGAGCGAGTGTCTGAAAGGACTCAAACTCGAGATCGTAGACACACAAGTCCACCAAATGCAGCTGATAGGACCAATCACATTTCTACTTGAAGTAATTCGAACAATGTGAGAAACCGATGTCCTCCGTGGGATTGTCTTCATAAGTATAATGACTCTTGGCCACCTTGTGAAAGGGAAAGGGACCTGTAGTGAGACATAGGGGAAGAACCTAAAAGCTCTACCAGGAAAGTGAAGAGTATGAGATTTAGAGGCTGAAGATCAATTAACTACTCCACACTCGGAAGTACTTCTGAGATGAACAAGGTTCTTGGTGTAGGTACTTCACTCGAGGTCCCGATGACTAATAGTATGAATGCTTTCCATGGGTACATGGAAACGTGTTGAACTTGAGCAATCAATTAAACTCCCTCCACACATGTCACTCTAAGGAGGACTATTTTGAAGGAAATAGTCAGTGTAGTATTGCAAGCAGCTGCTCACAAAGCAAATGCTCGAGAGATGACTCTATCATCATACGGGATGAATCCCTGCAGTTGCCAGCAAGGACAAACGACCAGGCAACAACAAAAAGGCCTAAGTCAATCAATGCCTTTGATCAACTTAAAAGACAAAAGAGCCTGCATGACAACATTAACAAGAAGCGACCAACTGATACACACATCACCACAGTGTGTAATGCCAAATTTGACACCCTTGTCGTTGTGGTTAAGGGTATCACTACTCCAAAGCCAATAGAGTACGGATTAGATCAAGAGCGGTCTTCTCCTCTCTCAAATTGAATCAAGGCTTTAGAGATCCCCTCAAAGTTCAAAAATCTAGTATGGCATCCATACACTAGCAAAGAAGACCCCCTCTCTCACATACACAACTTCAAAGTACAAACTGACCTACAAGGCATTCGAGGCGATTCTCGTTGTTGAATATTTCCAACCACACTATCAAAAGTAGCACGGCAGTGGTATCTCAAACTTTCTCCATGATCAATCAATTCTTTGGGAAATGCTTAAGCAAGCATTCTATGTCCAATTCTCCCCATCAAGGCACAGACCAATCAAGCCCAATAATTTGGTCTATATTAAGAAACAAGAAGACGAACCTCTAAAGGATTACCTACAATGATTCTTAGAGGCCACCATGCATGCAAAGATACTCAGTGAAGACGCCAAGGTCATGGCAATGACAGCTTGACTAATAGTAATTAGTTAATTATGGAAAGACTTGAAACTTAAATCAATGTAAAGAATTGAAGAGTTTCTAGATAAAGTTGATGGTTTCACAAAGCTCGAGGAAGCCGTCAAGAAAGTCAGAAGAATTCCTTAACCAAAAGCGGCCAATTACACAACTTATTTATTTCTTGAGTCTAGAATAGGCATTAACCAGGAAAGTGAAGAAGATTCAAAACTTAATACCTCCACTGAAACAAACACCTCTTCTGTTTCCAAATATGAACTCGAGTAGAGTAATAATGATGACGAGTCCCCTATTGTTTCTCGAGAAGATCTCAATAAAGAAAGTAGTGATGAAGAATCTCTCCCTACTTCACAAGATTACTCAGGAGAGGGGGCTAGGGACAAATATTAACCCTCTAATTCCAACAATTATCTGGAACAAGAAAGTGTTGGAAATTATTTTACCAGAATCTTAGATCTACTCACAAGTATGTTTATTAACACCCTAAATATGAACTTTCTAAAACGATGAAATAAACACATATAAAGTTAAAGAAACCTTACATTGGGTGCAGCGGAATATAATGAATCCTTCCGTTCAGATATCTAGCCCTTGATTCCTTTCTGTAGCAGAGCATTATCAATATCTGAACCTGGATCTCTTTCTCTTAATCTTTGATGCTGAAACCTCTTTCTTGCTGAAAGTCTTTCTTCACGATCTTCCTCACTATGATTGAGGTATCACTTGCTGTGTGTGGGCACTACTCATACACTAAGGATTTTCGAAATTGAAGGAAGAAGAAAGAGAAAGTGGGTTCGGCCAAAGATAGGGAGAGAGAGAGGCTCAGTTTTTTCTGAATCAGAAGTGTCAGAAGAAAAGTGTAATTTTTCTAAAGCCTTCACTATCTATTTATAGCATTCCACTAGGGTTAGGTTTGAATTATTTGGCATTAAAATAATTAAAATATCAGAGGGAAAAACCCTACAAAAGTGGCTGGCCCTACATAGTGGATTTGGGCCTCACTTTTGGCAATTTTGCAGTTTTACTTTTTCTGCATCTGATTTTCTCAAAAACGCCAATTTTCAAATTCAACAATTTAAATGTCAATTCTAACTATTTAATAACTATAAATAATTATTAAATAATATTGTCATTTATCATATTTATTAATTAAACCATACAAAGTAACATAATTAACAAATATGCCCCTAAAACTCTTTATTTACAATTTCGCCCTTACTTAGTGAAAAATTCACAAATAGACATAGTCTAATTTGAGAATTATAATTGATTAATCAAAACCAATTATATGAGTCTTACAAGAAATATTATCTCAACTAGTGCGGGGACCATGGGTCTATATAACCGAGCTTCCAATAAGTAGATCAAGAATTTATTACTAACATTCACTAACTTATTAATTCTTCGTTGAATCAACGCATAGAACTTAGAATTGCACTCTCAGTATATAGAATGCTCTATATGTTCCCCCATATAGACACATCATTAGTTATCCATTGTTATAATCCTAATTTGATCAATGATCCTCTATATGAATGATCTACACTGTAAAGGGATTAAATTACCGTTACACCCTACAATGTATTTATTCCTTAAAACACTTGACCCCGTATAAATGATATTTCAGCTTATGTGAAATGAGTACTCCACCATTTATGTTCGTTTGGTCAAGCTCGAAGGAGATCATCCTTTGCTTACTATTCGCCAGATAGAAGCTATAGATTCCATGTTTATGATAGCGCTCCCACTCAATTGCACTACCGTGTTCCCAAAATGTACGTATCACCCTGACCTAAAAGTAGGCTTAACTAACAAATCAAAGAACACGAATAGCCTTTCAAGATTGAGCCTAATCATAACAGGATTAAGATCATTTGATCTAGGATCAACTAGGCGATATTGACTTGAATAGATATTACGGTAAGTTTAATAAATCTAAGTCAAAGTTCAATATCGGTCCCTTCCGATGCATACTCCATGCATCCAACCTGAGTTTTACTTTAACCAATGCTCTGGAAAGAACATAGCACTTCTCCAAATGCAAGTAAACTCTGTTGTAGATTATCATATCAGTAAAACCCTATGTCTGATAAATCTAGGAAACTTTATTCACATAGTCATGTTTACTTTCCAATGTGTTGACGACACAATAAACAGGATCAAGTATGTGAAAAGGGTTTCAGATGAATTCATACATTATGTACATATAATCATGAAATAAATCATGTGAACCATGCAACATTAAATGTTATTTCTGATCTATATTAATAAGTAAATCTGATTATATTGAAATGAGTTTTATTTAGGGCATAAAACCCAACAGAAAGTAGCAGTGATGATGTCTGCTATGAGTCTTCTAAAGATATTAACATAGAAATTATCACTGAAGACTCCCAATGAGAGAGTTCCTTAACACAAAGCTCGAAGAAGCCGTTAAGAAGGTCACAAGAGTTCCTTAACCAAAAGCGATCAATTACACAACTTATTTATTTCTTGAGTCTAGAACAGACATTGACCAGGAAAGTGAAGAAGATTTAAAACTTAATACCTCCACTGAAACAAACACCTCTTCTGTTTCCAAAGATGAACTCGAGAAGAGAGATAGTGATGACGAGTCCCCTATTGTTTCTAGAGAAGATCTCAATAAAGAAAGTAGTAATGAAGAATCTCTCCCTACTTCACAAGATTACTCAAGAGAGGGGGCCAGGGACAAATATTCACCCTTTGATTCCAACAATTATTTGGAACAAGAAAGTAGTAGTGATGATGTCTCCTATGAGTCTTCTAGAGATACTAACAAAGAAATTGTCAATGAAGACTCCCAATAAGAGAGAGAGAGAGACCTTATATCATCACAAAAGCATTCGAACCGGGACAAATAGGTTTCATTTTTCTATGACAGCTACTTAAATTCAGTGTCAGTACCAAGGTAGTGGAGCAAAGAGCATTTAAGATGATATTATTAGTACAACAACTGTTCTCTAGACAGTTCTCTTCACAGTTAGATTCAATTTACCTTGTGAAAGTGAATCGATTGCCTCTTGAACCGACAAGATATCATGAAGTCATCTTTTGGTTAGGAGGTCCATCACTAAGGTATGGCCCCTAACTATTAGTCAAACATTGCATTAGTGTAGCGGGTATCACTTTGGCTAAGCTTTGATGAAAATGGAAGTCTGTAACTACTACTTCTTTTTCTTTTAACCTAGCCCACAATGATGTAATAGAATTTAACATCTAATGAAAAAAAGCATTGAGTAAAACTTATTGGTACTTCATTGTTATTAATCAATTATAGCTCACAGACTTGACAACGCTCTCAATCACTGAACAAAGCTTGTAGAGTTGGTCTTGAGGTAACTACAGTTATTTCTTTAGTGAATTAAATGCCTCCAATCCATGAATCTCTAGATGAGTGGACAAGTGCTCACACATGTAGCAACTCCCTGAGACCCATGATCAAGAAAGCCAAATGGGATTTGGTATAACAACTGACTAATGAAGGCTTTTTTCTGATCACTCTTGGGGGAAATGAGACATAGTATATGGCAGCTATGAACGTTACATGAGAATTCACAAAAAAAATTATGGTGCACGAGAGCCATGTATGGCCCATACACTTTTGTATACGGGAGATAGGTGTTACCCTAATTTTATACCCGGTTTAAAAATATATATATAGTATTTAAAGATTTATTGATAAATTAATTGTATGGAAAAAAAATAATTGTCTATTTATTGTTATGGATAGTGAGTAGGGATAATTATTAGAGTTTTGGTGGCTACTAATCTTAAAATAAGTAAAATTGTATTAGTTGGGAAAATAAAAGATTTTGGTATTCTTATGAGTTAAGGACATTGTTTAGACCCGAGATATAATTTAAGGCCCATTAGCGTAATGAGGTGAAGTAAGATGTAACCGGCCTATTGGGCTATAACTGAGCCATTTAAATTGACTTAGATTATACTGGAGAGTCAGTTATATTTATAGGCATGGATTTATTCTTAAGTATGGGTACAATATGACATATATTCAAAGTCTTTTGGGGCTGCAATAATCATGTGAGTGAATAAACTATATGTTTGAAACGGGTGGTGTTTTAAATAAATATTTAGTTGAGTCATACTTAATTAGTTGGATTTCTTTTATGGTACACGTGTGAGTTAGCTTTTATTTATTTTGTAAATAAGTGTGAAATGATTAGAATATTCTATGTTTTAGTTTGTTATTTGAGTGTGTGGGTAAGTTATGAATTTAAAATATGACAGGAGATATCATCATGGCTTATACTTGAGAAAATATCAAATAATATCAATATGACTTAGTAAACTTCTTACCCAAGCGGTGGAGTTAGTTAATGGATTAAGTAGAGAAATAAGATAGATTGGTTAGGGATATTTTCTTAGAATCATTAATTAGCGTAGTTATAGGGGATAGCTTCGATAATTATGTCAGGTATATAACATAGATTATATATATTTGAAGTTAGTTTCCAATTGAATAAGAATAATGAGTTATTTATTTCAAACATTGTTTTAGTTAGCGGAAAGCCGAAAGTTGTGATAAAGGAAATATGATATATATATTACTTATATGCTTTAGCTTTATTAAAAATTACCATACACAAGTCTAAAGAAGGAGAGCCACACGAAGTACCCTTTAATCATACTTCCACTCATCAATTATTCTACACTTTGAAGAACATAAGCCGTCATACCTATTCTAAGCATAGTATATCGAGGCTTGCTATCAGGTTAGGACCGGACTAAGTTTCGTTCAACGGAGACTAAGGGAACGATATTGCCTGCTTCACTCTAAGTTTTAAGGAAATCATAGAGCAATATCTTTCATACTCTCTATTATCAATCAGGTAAGGAAATTAGGTAGTTTTTTTTGTTGTTGAACTGTACAATTTAAATTATTTGTGTATTATAATAATTTTTGAGATGTATTATTGTGAATGTGAATATGGTACTGAGAATGTGTGGTATGGACACAATAGGAGTTTGTGAATCAATGTACATTATGGTGTGTATGGTTGTATATTATGGTTGTCATGATTTGTATGTATGGTATGTTGTATGTTAACGTCTCAGGTACAAATGAGGGGCCATGGTGGGGTATGATACGGGGTAAAGCCGTTGAATGTAGAGATACCCTACCCTGCATTTGTCTGATTCGTGTATGACATTGTTATAGGGAGGTATGATACAGCGATGTTGCTGTTGAATGTAGAGATACCTTTCTCTATAGCAATGGTAGGGCTAAGTGTGCCCAGGTTATCGTAGGGCCAAGTTAGGCCCAGGTTATGTATGTAATGGCTATGGTATGCCTATGTTATGGTAATGACATATTTTATAGTATTGATATGATTATGCGCTATGAGTATGATATTGGAGTTATGAGTTCAATTTATGTATGTTATGAATAGTTAGCGTGGACATATATGATGAAGGTCTCATGTGTGCAATTACTTAGTAAGAGTTTTAAACTAAGGTATATGATATTGTTAAAACTTAACTAGTATATTAATGATATATGTTATTGTGTGGTATTGTATGGTATTGGATGATAAGCATTTCCTTACTGGGCTTTTAGCTCACCCCCCTTACTTTCCCCCTACAGGCAATAGACAGGGAACATTGAATGTAAGTTTGATGAGCTGGGTAAGTTCTGGTATGTATACTGCGAGGGGCTATGGACGAGCAAACGGTCTAGAACGCCGGTGGAGCCTTGGTTTTGTTTTTTTTTATAGTAAAGTAATTTGAGTTCAGTGGGATGTTATAAATTTATTTGCACTCAACTACTTATTGTGTTTTTTTAATATGAATGATCATTCACATTTTTGCATATTTATTGTAAAACCCACTGTGTATTTCCAAACAGTTTTGAATCTTTTTAATTAATGCATCAAACTTAGTATTTTGTAAAATAAGGCAAAATATTGGAGCGTTACACCTAGTATACGAAAGCTAGAGGTTGCAGTGGCATTCAAAAATTTTATACACCTAAGTTAGTATTTCTACGGCTTAATGAAATGTTGACGTTATCCCTAGTAACCAAGTTTCTTAATACTGGAGTGCTAGTGTGAGTGTTTATAAGTCATTAAGTTGAACAAGCGCACATACAGACTAGTTTTACGCCAGAGTTAAGCACTGTTATGGTATAAATGCTTTAGGTCACACAAGAATATAACGACTAAATTTATAAATCTAAAGTGCTAGTGCAAGTGATTCTCCTCGAATCACAAAAATAAAAAAGAAAAGAAAAGCATCATCAATTACACAAAGCTCTCTAGAAGCAGGACATTGCATCTAGAAGAGATTTTTGAATTGATTAAAGAAAACCCTTAGGGAGTGAGACGCTGCCCCAGTTATGGTGTTCTTTTAGTGGCTAAACTCCTCCTAATTTTGGCCTGCTATACTTAGCATAAATTCAGTCCAATATGACTTTTTCTATTTCCTCCCTTGGAGATTTTTCAAAACATTTAACAAGGTTCTATGAGCTTAAATCATCAAACTATGTTCTTCAACAATTTATGATTTCGCCCCTGTACACATGATTTTGCAGAATTTTCTACACTACTCTTCGACAATGATTCATGTCACTTATGATCATAAAGTGAACTCATTTTTGATCATTAAACACATAAAAAATAACCCCTACACCTCAATAGTGGTCTATCTTGTCGACAGCTAATGGCTTCAACATACAAAATTTAAAGTTTTTCACCCTAGTTACTAAGAGATAAACATTGCGGGCAAGAGCAGTCAAGTTAAGACAGTGTCTACAAAATTTCAAACATAATGGTGACGAAGGTTATGGTTAATGATCAAACATTATTAAATATTCTAATCAAAATACAGCCTATAAAGAGTGGGTCACTCCCTAAGAGATCTAAAGCCATGCAAGTAGCTCATGTATGGTTTCAGGTGAGTCAACATCGCTCCCTTTGGTAAAATCAAATTACAACTCACAATCAAGATTGCCACATGGCAAACATCACTAGGACTACTATTATCCTGATTTTCGCCCACATGACATGGGAAGCCCACGTGGCCAACATCAATGTCACGTGGGAGTATAACTTATCAACAAGAAGGCCAAGTCATCTACTTAGCACTTCAGCAAATGAGGGGTCCGAGTAGGACTAAACATTTTGAGAAGGATTGACCCAGACCCAATTAACCCGCCCGGACTCCACCCGATCAACCCACAAATTTTTTTAAAAAATGTTCGGGCAAGTTAGGTCCAACCCGGTACTCCATTAGGTAGGTTTGCAGGTTAGGTCTTAATGTTCACCAAGTTTCGGGTTAGACCCAAACCCGCTCGCTAACCCAATGAATAATATATATAATTCTAATTTTTTTATTACAACCCCACACCCACATGCCACATGAAAACTTTCAAAAAAAAATAATTTCTCATTAAAATTTACAAAACGATAAGAACCATGTCATTAGCTTTGAATGACTAAATCAAAGCAAGAACCAAAAACTAGGATATCCTTGGCATAGCTCAGTACAACTATTTCTCTTAGATTCTCTCCTTTGTATTTTTCTTGCTCCACCCCCATAAATCAAAGTGATTTCTGATTCAATTGACTTTCTTTCCCATTTCTGCTACCACTAGAATTTGATACCGACTTCAAAAGTAACATCAACATAGTATAATAGATTCTCTGCCAATTGGTACTCTAGAACTGTAATTTTCTCTAACCCTTTCCTACCATAATGAAGGTATTTCATCTCCCCACCCAGAGACTTTCTTAAAGACACTTTTTCTCTCTTACTAGAGATAGAAACAACAGTAGATTGTAGACCAAATCAAATGCTATAGAAAGTGACACATTTATACCCCAGAAAAATAAATCCCATAACATTCAAAGCCGCAAAACAAGGAAAAAGAAAACAGAACAATAAAAGAAATAACTGTTTGACAAAATAATATTTGATTTTTTGAAAAGAGATGATTAGATCAATCTGTTAACTTTGTTAACCTGTGACCTGGCAACCTGTCAACTAGACCTTTTGGGAACTCGAAACCCGTAAACATGAAACTCGGTCAACTCGCTGATGTTCAACCCTAGGTCTAAGTACTTAGGAAAGACCATGAAATGACAAACCAACCACCTGCAGGTCAGCCAACATACACCTTGTAGGTGCATGGCTTGCCAGCCTTTGGCTTGGCAGGCTTTCGTACGTAGCTATCATTCTTGGATAGCAAGTCAAACAATGTATTGGACCTTAATAACCCACAAAAATAGAGGGAAAATATCAGTAACTTCCCTATTTTCAAGGGGCAATTTAGTCATTTGTATTTTATTATTTATTATCTAAATGAAAGCCTTATTTATCTATCTTTAAGGGATATTAGAGATTTAAGCTCTCATATATAAAGAGCGTTAGTCAAGCCCTAAAACCCTAATCTCAAACCCTAAGACTTATGCTCTAAGTCTGATAACTCATCTTATATCTCTCTCTCTCTCACGCCTTACTTTCACTTGAGATTTGCCAACTCTGGTTCTCATATAGTAATCTTAAGAGAGCCACTTTAGATCTCATCACTATAATGATCTAAGTAATTTTATCTCTAGTATCAATACAACTAAAAGGGGAGTAGGTCATTACCCGCTAACTAAGAGGGTCAAACCTCTATAAATTCTTTTGTCTATTTACTTTTCTGTTCTAATTATGTAACATGTGGCAAGCATCAATATTAAATTTGACTTCGTTGTCAGTTGTCAAAATTGGTGGTCAACAACTACCTTCATAGTCATCGACACCAAGTCTCCTTGGAAGGTCAACACCCAAAAACCTCCGAGCCATCTCACCTATCTACCATATATTTGTCAAGTTCTTAACAATAGTTGGTATTAACTGTCTCCTTGAAAACTAAAAAGTACCATGTGAATGTTACAACACATCGTTGACATTCGCTAAGATGACCTCCTTTGCTGTGATGACAACCGAGCAGAAGAGGAAGACCTCTTCTACTATGCTAGCAGCTGAGGGGAAGTAGAAGACCTCCTTTGCTGTTTAGATAGCTAAGGGGGCGAAGAAGGCCTCTTCCATTGTGAATACAACAGAAGGGACGACAAAGACCTTTATGGTTAAGACCATGGATAAAATGGAGATCGCACCTACAATCACTATATGGTGCACCCAAAATGAGAAAGACATCACTCCCCATCTTCGATATATTAATTTGGGACTTGCTCACATCCTCAATTTACCAAAGAACAACTAGTGACTGCTACAACACATCATTGAATGTCATGAAGAAGACCTCCTCCGTTGTAAAGTCGAGCAGATGGTGAAGACCTCCTCTGCTGTAAAGCTAAGGAGATGATGAAGACCTATTCCGTTGTAGAGCTGAGGAGATTGTAAAGGCCTCCTCCATTACAAAGCCGAGAGGATGTTGAAAGTCTTCTCCACTATAGAGCTGAGGAGATTATGAATGCCTCCTCCGCTGCAAAGCTGAGGGGATGTTGAAGGCCTCCTCCGCTACAATGCTGAGGGGATGTTAAAGGTCTCCTCCACTGCAAAGCTGAGGGGATGTTGAAGGCCTCCTACATTGTAAAGATATGGGGTTGATTAAGGCCTCCTCTGTTATCAAATCTAGGAGATGAACAAGACTACCATTGCTGAAACACAACCGAGGGAATGCTAAATAACTTCAAGGCTACAACCTAAGAGAAGATAAAGACTACATCTATATTCACATAAACACAAAATGTTACAAGAGAGTCAATGCTAACACAACAACCAAAGATCAAAGTAAATATTTATATTCTAATGTTGCATGATTTCACGGTATCTTAAATCAAAAGAAATCACTCAAGGACTTATCTAAATTTCAACTTGAAAAAGAAAAGCTAAGTGATAAGAAAAGACGATCATCTTTCCTATTCTCCATTTATACTTAAATTTCAAATT
The DNA here is from genome assembly GCF_029168945.1 of Cannabis sativa. Classification (NCBI taxonomy): domain Eukaryota; kingdom Viridiplantae; phylum Streptophyta; class Magnoliopsida; order Rosales; family Cannabaceae; genus Cannabis; species Cannabis sativa. The sequence continues at coordinate 18,091,394 of NC_083605.1, read as the reverse complement.
CCACTATTCAATAGGGAATAAGAATTCACAATCCTAATTTCAATGGGAGTTCTTCAAGAACATAAATAGTTGTCTAGGATTGTCAAAATTGATGCCCACCTAGTAGTTTCTAGAGAAATAGGCTCAGTTCACATCATTAAGTCAGCCTCACACAAGTGTAAATTTGACTTAGGGGAAAATATTTACACCAAAAGTATCCTTAATGACATCAACATCAATGTTTCACATGTGGAAAGAAAGATGACATCTCAAAGTTGAGTAGTCCTGAGTCATAGCAAGTCGGCCTAGGAGGGGTCCCTAGCCCTGCACCCAGGTTGGCTTTGGGAACTCCAGGATGGAAGTTTGGACTTCAATAACTCATTTCCAACTCACTATCTTTTAGTATTCTATAACATGAGGACATGTAGCAACCAAATATACGCCCCATGAGCTAAAATTACATGAACCTACACCCCTGAAAGTCAACTTGGACACCTAGCATTGCACCCAGCGCCCAGGTTGACATCATCAACTAGGATTTTAGTTTCCAAGACACTCTTAATTAGATGTGTCAAAATTTACATAGAAACATGAACTATACATACCACAAACATATTTGAGGCATCAGAATTAGATTTGGAGAAAGTTCATTTTTGAGCACCCGATGCCCGAGTTGACAATTTGTGAAGCTGGGCGACTTCCAAGTATCAGATCAATGATCTAACTTTTGTATCATCTTTGTCTTCATCAAAAATAGGGGAATATGTACTTTTGGGGAAGAAATAGCACTTCCTAGGTGCCTAAAGTAAGGCCTAGCGCCTAGGATGACACTGTGTCAACCTGGGCCAATTCAAATGATGTTATTTGAGAAATCTTCTGAGCATGTTCTACGTTATCAAAATAGATTAAGATTAAACTATTTTTGAGAACCAAACATAACTTCTGAAGGGCCATAAAGGGGACCCAGTGCCCATGTTGACATATAGTCAACTTGGGCCGTTTCCATTCAAGTTCTCAAAGAAGTGTTCCAGACATTTTTCCTGTCATCAGAAATAATGAAGATTTAAGCAAACTCGGGGATAAAACCACAAACCTGAGGCCCTGAAAGCAAAGCCTAACACTTAGGCTGACCTGGTGCATTGTTTTTTATCATTTTAAATGCCAAATATGATTCAACCATTCAATCTAGAATGGTCAAAAATGGAGTTGGAGTACTCGCACTCAAGTTCAAGAACCTTGGAAGCACCAAAAAGATAACTCAAGAGACCAGTTATGAAGTACCGAGGGCACAGGTTGACAAATGGCTTGGTGCACTAAGTTTTCCTTATTCGATTATGATTTTATTTCAATCGTTCATCTAGTTTTTCACAATAACTAAGATCCATGAATTCAAAGAATTAAAATTCACAACTTGACATTTCTCATATCCAACATGGGAAGAACACTAAGAAATGAAGAGCTTCAAGTCTCTGAGAACTGCTGACCAACTTTGCTAGAACACAAAACAGACTAGGTGATGTCAAAATATCACATAGAAATCATAAAGTACATTTGTAGATGTTTTTTTCACTTACCTAGCGTCCAAGTTGACTTTATATTTCAACGTGGGCACTAGGATATCAACTTGAGCGATGGATGTCAACATGGGCGCTTGGTCATGGACAACCTTTAGTCAAATGGCCATAACTCACTGAATATTAACCTAATTGACGCGATGCAACTTCCCTTTTATAGCTAATTCAATGATCTATCAAATCATGTCTAAAACTTCAATTACAATTGAAAAGTTATTGACTCCAAATTTAATTCCCATGGGAGTTAAAAAATTAATCTCTGACTTACCTGGAGTGAGTCCTGCCGTCACGACATGGGCTTTGAAAATTAACGATCAACCCTAGAAGTTAATTTTCACAATTAGATCATCATCTATGGTAAACTATTACCAACTTGTATTTTTTCATTATTTTATTCCTATTTTCAAGGGCCTTATTCACCTATAAAAAGAGAGCTCCTTTAGTTTATTTTTCACAAGAAAAGTAGCCATAAGGTCAGAGCAACTTTCTCTAGTTTTTCTCCCCAGTAATTAGATCTTAAACACTTATCCATTTTCTGTAATTCCATCTCGTGATAATAAAAACTCAAAGTAGACGTAGCTCTATTATAATAGTGACATGGGGAGTGAACTACTATAAATTTTATGTGCCTCTCTAAATTGTATACTTACATTCATTATTCATCTCGCCAATCTAGCGAGCTGTTGTTGGCCACTTTTCAAGGTCCAATTAAGATTTCATTAAAAAGATAACAGATCAAACAATAATTTAATAAAATAAATTAATTAAATTACTTTTTTAAAGAATTTTATTTCGATTTTATTTGAATTAGTTGATTTTTTAAAAATTCGAAAAAAAAAAATCAAGAATTGGGTGCCTACATGCGCGCGCGGACACCCAAGTGTCACTTGGGTGCACGCGCATTCAGACAAGGGGTTGTCCGGAGGAACATGCCCAAGTGCTTGTCTAAACACCCATCCGCGCGCGGAGAGGCTGCACGCATCCTCCAGCACCGAGCTTTCTCGGCTGTGCACTCCCATGCGCGCGAGGATGGTATGCATTGCATACCATCCGCACCCAATGCAAAAATTTTCATTTTTTTTTCATGCTTTTTCATGGAATTAATTTCAAATTTTTTGTGTAATTTTTTATTTATGTTTTATTTTTCAAATTTCAAATCTAATTATAAGTATTCATGTCTTTCTAAACATATAACCACAATAACATTCCACTGTGTTGATATCACTGTAATTGCGAATGACTATATGTTCTGGACTTAACAGATTTGTGTATATATATATAAATTAAACCATAAACATGAATACAGCATGTAAGCATAAATGATTTCTAATCTTTTATTGTATACAAATCAGATTAGATTGTAAAGGGTTTTATTTAGGGCATAAAATCCCAACAAACTCCCACTTGCACTAACATAAAACAAGTTATGCATTCCAAACAATCTATTGTCTTGATCTTCAGATCAAGTGTAGTATGTTTGACTCAATTCAAATTTCTGGAACCATGTTCATAAAACATTATGCAACATCCTTTACTATATGCATTACTCATCAAGGGATACTGAAATCTTTACTGCTTATTAAGGACATCTGTTAATACAGAAGAGATATCTCTCATTCTAAAAAAAATGAAATAGAGAAAATGCAGTGTAGAAATTTCTTCAGTTGAATAACTTTCTGGTATTTTAAATTTGCAAAGTTATGTATCTTCATTGATGGAGCTTGAATTATTATAGATGGTTTTTTACACTCTTCTAGAATAACTCCTCCTCCCCCAGAGTAACCACCCTCTCGAATTTTTAATGAGTTGGTGTAGATATAAAGACTACTAATATACAGTTCCTTATTATCTAACACATAGGTCACTTTCATAAATCTTTCTTGACTATTCCTTAATGTTCCTGTTTGATTACGTCTCAGATGGCTCCCACTCAACAATAGATGTCTGGTTAAATTATACATAAAAGTACATTTAACCTCTTACTATTGTTTTGAGGGATATCTAGTTGTGACAAATTATCTTAGTCTGAAACTTCTAGACTAAGTCATCAACATAGCAATTTAGTATTTTAAATGAAGTATAAAATACTTGCTAGAGATTAAGTAATCAAATTAAGATACCATAAAATTTTATGAGGATTAGAAATCTTTGCCCAAGTCATTCGAATAGACTTATGCAATAATTCTACTATCTTATTCTCATAATTTTGATAAGTTATTTCTATCCATATGAATGGTTAGATTTACTTTCTCAGTAGTGTTCTTAAGTTCCTATCACAAGTATCAACCAAATGAAGATGAGTAAAGAATTTTAAAATTCTCCCACTCAAATAAGGTAGTGTGATACATTGTCAAAGAACTTTATTGGTATCAATTCCTATTACAACAGTAAATATAAACTGGAACATAAATCAAGATCAAGAATTTATTCTGATAATTGCTAATTCATTATATTACTTCCATGTTTAAAAAATATGTGTGACAAAGAGTACTGTGGTATATTGAATATAATCCAGACTTCAAAATAAACTACATATTCCAATAGTATAGTCCACCCTTAAGTGCATAGAGATTATGATCCATCTCTTAGTGTTATAGAGAGATCATGTGGAGTTATGAATATAATTCAGAGTTCAAAATAGATATAAAAGATCGTTAAACTGCATATTATTCTTAACTTTTTCCCCCCTATCAGATCAAAAGATCTTTCTATTAAAAAAATTCTTAATAATTGTGTTAGAATTAACAATTATTCATAAACATAGAAAAGTAATTCTAAGTGTTTATGTAGTATTAACTCTTTGAAGAGTTTAAGATACTATAGAATTTGTATCAATAATAAAAACACATACACATACAATCATTAAAACATATAAATATAATTGGTACTGGTATACAAAAGATAAAGTAAATGAAGCTCAATTCATAAATGCAATTTATTTCCAAAATAGAAAACTTTATAATAAAATTCTCCAAAATTAAAGGAATTGTTTGCAACAATATGAAAAATAGGGAATAAAATCCCAAACTAATAATTGAAATCCAAATTATTTTGAAACTAAAACAATTAATTCAAAAATAAGTAAAAAATTTCGAGCTTCATCTTCATCTTGGACTAACTCCACCCTTTTGTCCAACCATCCGATTCAACTCGCTAAGATAGCATCCGAGTTGAAGCAGCTGGACTTACTTATTACTTACACTCATCAGCAGGCGTCTGGTCTAAGGCATACAAAAGCATATCTGAGACCTCTTAGTGATGATCTTAAGGAAACCTTATTGGTTTCTATCTTTTCTGGAATAGTTGAAACTTTTCCTTAGATAAATAAAATCTATGTCCAGAAGTCGAGAAGCTTCTATAGATTGCCATTAGAAAAGAAATGCTCCAGCGTCTTACTAAAGTAAGTTACTTGCATTAGAGTAAGTAAATACTAGGCATACCACAAGCCATAGGTTTAGATAATCCAAACCTATAATACTAGGAACAGGAAGTTTTGTTAAGTCCAATGAATATACTTATTTTCAAAATTTCCTTTCTTGTCCTTGTAATAGAAAACTTTTGGTTGTTCCATATGAATGGTCTATACCATAGTTTTCTTGGCTTTTCTTCCTAGTTTCTTATTCTGACAATCCATTACTTGTTTAAACTAACAATGGATTTTTATCACAAGTGTCTTCCAAGTCATAACATGGTGAGTTCTTTGAAAAACTCCCACTACGACAAGGTACCGTGATTTTTGTCTACGAATAAACAGGGTATTTTCACCAATGAGCGCAATGTTAATGTTCTCTTTCCATTTTGAAAAGTTAGATCCATTAAGCATATTATCAGCCAACAGTGACAACATGGGATTGGTCATTATCATGTTGGATACTACAAATAACAATAAATAGAAATCAAGCAAGGTTTAACACAAAATCTCATTCAGAAATTATTAGCACATAGCAAGTAGGAATGACAAGCGAAAATACTAAAACATACAATCCTAAATAATTTTCAAGGTTTTCAACAAACTGATATCAGTGTCACGGTAGGCGAGAGTCAAAGTATCATTCATTGAAAAGAGTTGTCAGCTCATCTAAAATGAAAATCATTCTTGCAACCTTTTATTCGTTCAAAATAAGAATCCAACGTTGTCCCGGTAGGCGAGAGTTAAGGTTATTCTTATTTTATGAGCTTCTACCATTGTTTCATACTTCGTAAATTTATCTCTAAGTAGTCACCGTAGGGGAGAGTCTAATAGAGACAAAAACTTACAAAATATTTATCATATGAGATCTTACGGTGTTAAATTCTTTCAACGAATAACCATCCATAAGGGGGACGAAGTCTAGCGTCTCGAGGTTATATTGAAAATAATTAACTATTGTAAGACCAACAATGGAGATCGAATATCCTAATAATAATAAAGCTCATTATTTAAAATGTATTTTCTTCTAATATTTATTTTAAATATATATTTATTTAATTAAAATTTCAAATTTAGAATAAAATTCTAAATAAAATTTTAATTTAATATTTATAAAATTATACTTAGATGGATATGAAAATAAAATGAATTATTTCCATCTTAGTAATAATTTTTCAATAAATATTAAGAAAATTATTCAATTTAACTTGTATTAATTTAAATTAATTTAGAACTCAAATTTAATTTTCTATGAATATATATTGCATTTCGAAAAATTTAAAGTATACAATAATACAATTTTCGAAATGCTCTAAAATAAAATAAAAAAAATCCTGAAAAATTATTCTAATTTTATGTTGGTCAAAAATTAATTAATAAAAATTAATTTTCAACTAAAATATAATTTTCCTATTTAATTAAATATAAAGAAAAATTCAAATATTTAAGTATCATGATGAAAACCAACTTAAATATTAATTTTCTATTTAATTAAACACTACTAGAAAAATACTTCAAGCAAAAAACAGATAATATCTATCTAGACTTTCATTGACTAATTAATTCATTTTCTAATTATAATATATTATAGCTCATTTATTTTAAATTAATCATTAAATGAAAAAATCATTGATTTAAGTTGGTCCAAAATTAATTAAAATAAATAATTAATTTCCAAATTTAATCTATTTTTCAAAAAAAAAAAAATCAAAAATATCTTGCATAATTAAATGCAATTTCGAAATTACTGATTAATAAAATAAAATTCAAATTTAAGTTGTTATGTAATTTTTTAAAAAAAAAATTCAACTTAAAATAATTTTCTATTTAATTAATTATCATGAAAATAAATAATATTTAAGTATCATGATGAAAATCAACTTAGATATTTAATTTTCAATTTAATTAAATGTATTAAATTCAAGAAATTAATAATTAAGTATAGAGGAGACTTAATTATTAATTCTAGTTTAATACTAGGAAAATATACTTTGATGATCCAAAATTAATTATTAAACAATTAATTTCTATTCTAAAATATTTTCCTATTATAATATTAGAAAAAAAAATAACTAGTAATAGAAATAACTATCTAGAATATATTTCAATTAACTAAGTGTTTTTCTAAAATTTGAAAAAGAAACTAATTTAAGTTGTTATAGAAAAAAAAAATCTAAAATATCCAACTTAAATATTTTTCAAATAAAATTTAATTAAATATTAAAATTAAGATGTAACCACCTAATTTAAAAAATATTCCATTTTAAGTTGAAAAAAAAATATCAACTTAAAAAATATCTTAAGAATCTTCAATAACCAATTCCTAGAATTCCTCAACTTAACTTTAAATTCAAAAGATATTCAAATTTAAGTTGATAAATAAAAATAACTAATGTACAACTTAAATAGGAATATTTAATGAAATAATTAAAATAAGCTTCAGAAAGAATCTAGTTAGTTATAATTCTTTATTTAATTAAATACAAGAAAAATACAGATAGTTTATCTAGAAATAACTTCATTAACCTAAGAGTGTTTTTCTTAAAAAATTGAATTTAAAATATTAAAATGAAAAATAAATTTCATATACTTTAAAAGTTAATTATGTTGCTAATCAATTTTATTAGGTTAAACTAATTTAATTAACCTAGTACAGTTATCCAAATCAGGCAAATGGGCCTTCACAGTTGGGGTTGTTCATGTGAGGGAGAGCTGTGTTCAGTATGTCGTACCCACTTCTATTGGCCCCCTAACTCTCACACAAGGCCCAAAAGAGAAGAATTTAACATTAAAATGAACAACTGTTATTAATTGAATAGGCCCAAAAACTAAATGGGCCTAAATAAAATCTATCAAGGTGTGACATTTTATTTAGCAACCTAGTTCATTAAAAAAAAAAATAAATAACCTATATGCATCTATAACATAAAGTAAACATATAGGGTCACACAGGCACACATATTTGGATGGATTCTATCATGTTACTAGGTCATACACAGATGAAAGAAAAATGTAAAATTTACCTGTTACAAATTATATACTTGAACTATTGACAATTGAACCATGGGTTAAAATTAGATCATTGGATCTGTCAACAAGTTAACCATGACAATTTAGATCAAGTAATAATAGGTTTTTAGAAACTTACAAACAAGCTAAAAACACATACTCCTGCAACAAGTTGGATAGTTGGATGTAGGAATTATTTAATTTTAAATTAATTAATTTTAAAAAAATTGAAAAATAAAATTATAATAAAAGAAAATTCGGATTTTTAATTTAATAATAAAATAAAATAATTTAAAATTAAACCTACAATTTTGAAAAATTAGGTTTCAACTAACCTAAATATCTTTTTAAAAAAATGCTAACTATCTTTTAAATTTCATGTTATTTTATAAATTAAATATTCAATAAAATAAAATGATAATTTAATATCCTTTTCTTACTTTATAATTTAATTTAAATAAAAAATAATAAAATTTAAAAGTTAGCAAAATATCCTATCTTTATTCAAAATATCATGATTATAATAATCTTATTTTAAAATTTAAATAAGGTCAAATAATTTAAAAATAAAATAATTTTAAAAAAATATTAATATCTGACCTTAAATTTAAAAATAAGATAAAATAATCAAATTTAAAAATAAGATAAAAATTAAGCAAAAAGATAGATTTTTACCTATTTTCAAGTTCAAATTACACTAATATCTTAAATTAATTTTAAAAATTCAAATTAATTTATTTCAGATAATTAGATTTGAAATATGAAAAGTAAAAATCAAAATGCAAAACTACACAAAAAATCGGAAGTAAATTCCATGAAATAGCATGAAAAATCGAAGAAAACGAAAAAAATTTTAAGTGGTACGGGACAGTATGCATTGCATACTGTCCAAACGCACGAGATGGGGGGCTTGACCGAGAGGACACGGCGCAGGAGGCTGCATGCAGCCTCTCCGCGCACCCATGTGGTCTTCAGATAACCCAGCATGTCCAGATCGAGGTTTCTCGGTCATATGCTTGTCTGAGCGCGTGCTGCCGAGAAAAATAAGGCCATCCGCGCGCGTAGGGTGGGTGATGCCACCCTGATTTTTTTTTTATTTTCAAAAATTCATAACTAAAGTTCTTAATTCCAAACCAATCAACCATGAAGCTCATCAAAGTAGAACCTACACAAAACTAAAATTAAACCTAGGACAAGCTCTAGTCCTAGACTAACTTCACAGCTCCAAATTCATTAGAATCCCCATTCAAACCTAACCTACAACTCTAGAAAATCAAAGGAAAAGAAGCGGAAAATTACCTTAAAGCTTAGAAGACATACCTCCTTGATCAACTCAGCCAAAACTCAAAGAAAAATTCCTTGCAGCAGCTGATTTTCTAGGTTTCGAAGGAGGAGAAGAAGGAGAGTAATGGTGTTATGCAATTGCCTTAGTTTTCTAGGTTTCTTCCAAAAAAAAACTAATACTTAAACATATAATTAAATTACATTTACCCTTTTTCAGCCCAAATAAATCACAAAAAGACAAAAATCCCATCCTTAGGGAAAAGACTAAATTGCCCCTCATAAATCCTTAAAACCTAAAATCCATCCTAGGGGTATTTTGGTCATTCTAATTAATTTGTCAAACCGACAACTTAAAATTCTAAACTACTCCGGTATAAATCCAATTCAATCCATCTTTTATTATCATAACATCTCTGACCACTTTGCCGAGTCTCCACGGCCGCCGAACTCAAAAATAATTTATTTCAAAAATAGTATCCACGATACCCTCATAGTCCGATAAAATCTTTGTAATTAATAAATTATGCTTCATTTATTCATTTACTCATATTTCACTAATTAACTCATAATTAGCTTAAGTAGTATTATAATCCTACTCTAATACCCACTTAATCACGTATTTACTAAAATATGCCCAATTAATAATCATAATGATTTTTTGGGATATTACAACTATCCCCTCCTTATAGAAATGTTGTCCTCGAAATTTATCCAAACAATTCGGAACACCGTTCCCACAGCTGCGACTTTAATTTCCAAGTCGCCTTTAATCTTGCTGCTTATCTACAGCGATTTAGCTAACGATATAGTCTTTGTTTTGCAGTACTTTTTCCTTTTCTTGTTCATAAACCTAAATCGACTATTTCTCATATGAAAATTCTATTCAAAATTCCATATTTTCGTAACTCAGTATAGGAATCATATCTCCCTCATACTTCTGAACATTGAATTACAAATTATGAACTCCAAGTAAGGCAGGGAGTATGGCTAGCTAATAAGCTACCTAACCTCTCCTTTCCCGAAACTCAAACGAATTGATTAACCTAGAACTTAACTTCCCTTTCTTCCCAATTTCCGAGTCCCCCTCATTGAAACCACTTAAAGAAAGATAAAGTTCCGGACTTGGAATTTAATATCTCTACACCTTGGATCAGCATAGCTTTTCCATCAATTATATAAAGCAACATACAAACTTGGATCTTTAAACTGCATTAGTATCATATTACCATTACTCTAATAACTGTTATTATATTAAAATTCATTCAGCAAATGATGCTTATTTTAGGAACCCTCAAAATCTATCACACATGCTTGCTATAGACTCTCTCAGCATTTAGTTGTAAACTTTAAATCTCAATCTAAGATAATTACTTTTGAAGCATCACAGGGGTGAACTATTTCCTTGACAAAATAGATTAGCACACTAATCCATTTTAATCATATTCCGCTCTGAGAAAGAAAACTGTACTAACTTTGTACACTTGCTCCTACTTACCCAGATTGAATCATAGAACCCTATTGTTCCTTGACTTGCTGACAAGTTGGACATCTAGTTCATACTTCACAATGTCATCTTTCATATCTAGCAAAGGACTTTAATATCGTGATATATCTTAGTTGCTCCTAGGTGTAAAGAGTATGATGCAATGTGAAACTCAATTAGAACCTTCTATTCAATATCCCTATCTGATTGGCACACAAATCCTATCTTCATATCGTAAAGTTCCTTCAGACGAAATCAAAAAGTCCTTTGTCGACTTGGTTCCAAATATCTCTTTGTACCCCTGTAATTTGGAGTCACCCTCTTGGGCCATATTAATTCTTTCTAACAAATCAGATTATAGTGTGATATTAACAGGTTTTTCTATTAAGAACTCAATCCAGGTTCTGGTTATATCTCCGGCAACCTTTGGTGAGATCTTTTCTTTTTACAAACTTGTTCTAGACCTCTTCGATTTAAAGCATCCACTACCAATTCGCTTCCCAGAGTGGTAGGGAATTACACCATTATAATCTTCAACCAGCTCTAACCATCGTCGTTGCCTCCTAATTAAATCCTTCCAAATGATAAAGTATTTGAGGCTCCTATGATTCGTGGAAACTTTGCACTTTTGCCAAACAGGTAAAAGCGCCAAACTCCCAAGGCAAAAGCCACTGCTATCAATTCAATATCATAACTAGAATACTATTACTTACACTTCTTAAATTGTTTAGAAGCACAGACAATAACTCTCCTGGTCTGTATCAAACTATAATCTAATCCTTGTTTAGAAGTGTCACACTAAATCACAAATTTCTCCTCACTGACTGGCAATGTTAACACTGGTACAATAGTTAACCTCTATTTCAACTCTTTCGACTTAATGCCAGTAAGAGTGTAGACATCAATCAATAAATATTTCGTAGCACCTTGTTAATTCCCAAAAACCTCTATCCTCAGTTGCAAGTCCGAGTGGAAGCCAATTATAAACCGCTTTAATCATTACGGAATCTATTAAAATACTATCTATATGTTCACCTCATGCTCTAAGAAACTTACTTAGGGCCAAAAAAACTCGCATGTCCTGCATTTAGCCTAAAGCTTATGCTCCCAATGACATTGCGACACCATCCAAAGATGCCTCTCATATGCCTCCTCTGAATCAGAAGAAATCAGAATATCATCAATGAAGACAATTACGAAGTCATCAAGTATGAAAAGCTATTTTGGGAATATCAGCCTCTTGAGTCTTCAACTAGTAATAACCAGATCAAAGATCGATCTTAGAGAAAAGGGTCTTTCCCCTTAATTGATCTACATATCATCTATCCTTGGCAAAGAATACTTATTCTTTACCGTTAATTTATTTAACTTCCAGTGGTCAGTACACACTCATAAAGTTTCATCCTTCTTCTTTACGAAATTAGCGTCCACCCAAGATGAAGTACTTGGTCTAGCAATTTCAAGCCAACATCCTCTGTAACTAAACCTTCAACCCTTTCAACTCTGCAGTTAGAATCCAATATGAAACTTTAGATACAAGTTTTGCTCCCAGTATCAATTCAATTAAAAATCAATTTCCCGCTTCGGCGGTAACCCTAGTAGCTTTCTCAAAAGGCATCTAAAAACTCTTGAACCATCAGAATATGTTTCGTTCCCTTTTTCTTGTGTAACATATACCATATTAGGTAAGAAACTAACACATCCCCCCCCCCCCACAACAAATATCTTGCCTTGAGCGCCGAGATTAATTGTAACACCCTAACTAACATAGGCGTATTACGTGATTTTTAAACATGCTGTGCAGCTCGTTGCTAATCAACGAGGTTTATGGAAAAACGTGATTAATTAAAATTTTGCTTTTTAATTAAACTTATAAAACAATATTACAAAAGACTCGGGATCCCGATTATAAAATCATTTACAAAAAGATTTAACTGTTTAACTGATATACAAAATAAATGTCGCCTAGCGACCAGTTACAAAAATCAGCCACGCTGTCCCGATGATCGTACGCTCCAGGCCTAACCGCCCCGACATGTACAATCTTCTCAAGCTCGCTCACGGTCCATCAGCTTTAGCCTTGCCTTTACCTACACATAAACGTAGAACTGTGAGTCGACAGACTCAGTAAGAAAAGCATAATAATACTCATACATAATTCTAACTGCCGTGTCCAACACGATACTGAGTCCCGCTACTGCCGTGTCCAACACGGTACTGAGCCACTACTGCCATGTCCAACATGGTACTGAGTTCTGAACGTTCATAGGGACGGTACTATTGACACGTAACAGCCTGATCGGTCGAACCGGTCATACTCCAGCCTGTACCGACGTGTTACTATATCCTCCTGATCGGTCGAACCGGTCATACTCCGGCTGCTGGTCATACTCCAGCCTGTACCGACGGGATACGTCAATAGTACGGAACCACCAACCAAGTGTCAGCCTGATCGGTCGAACCGGTCATACTCTGGCTGCTGGTCATACTCCAGCCTGTACCGACGTGACAGGGTTGGATGGTTCGAAGCCAACATACATATCTAATGTAATCTAATAGGCTTCCTACATGCACGCTAAACATCTAATCTACATATGCATACTGTTATACTAATCTTACCTGGATTCTGAATTCAGGTGTGCCGGTCAACCTGACTGGAACTTTAGCTGAGCGGCGGATTACAGGCTCCTAAACTATAAAAATCACAACGCTATAAGTGACACCCTAAATCACTTCCCGGGGACTAAAACTAGGGACTAAAAGTTTCCCTATCGATAAAAAGCATGGCAATACCCCTTAAAACATAAAAACGAGGAAGAACACGGGTTCTGAAAATTCCTCAACCGGCAGACCGGTTGCCCAACCGGAATTCCGGTTCTGGGAATTTTCGAAGCCCATCCGGAATTCCGGATGCACAACCGGAATTCCGGTTCCTCGCAGGCAGCAACAATCAAATTTTCATATCTTGCTCAAATCAACCCCAAATTGATTCAAACTTTCCAAACCTGTTCTATACCTTCCCTAGAACATATCCAAGGCATCAAAACAACCCAGAAATCTCAAACACGAAAAATGCCATTGGAGCTCAAGCTTTGAGTTCCAAACTCAAACTTGAGCAAAACCACCTAATCATGCATTCCACTAGCTTAAATCCACATAAACAAGCATATCTAACCCTCAGAAAACAACTAAGAACATCCAGCAACTTCATAGCAACAAATTAAACCATTTCTTTCAAAAATCATAACTTTTGCATAGAAAACTCAAAGTTTCACACAACCTAGCTACAATGCTTCAAAACAGCTCAATTAACTTCAATTAAACATGCTTTAAACCTCAGAAATCAACAACAAAACACAGCAATAACAACAGCCACAAAAAGCATGCATTTACTCAACTTTTCACCATTTTAATCAGGGAAATAAAGGAGGAAAATTAAGAAACACCTACCACAATCAAGAGTTCACAAAACTATGATGAATCTAGCCTGAAAATTGAAGAAAATCCAGCCCTTGAATTATATGCACCCAGCTGAAAAGAGAGGAGGAAAAGAGAGGGGTTTTGAAAGCTTTTCTCAAATTTTCTAAGTGGTGAATTTTTGTGAAAAAGAAATATAAATCACATAACATATATTAAATCCATTTCAGCCAAATAACAATTAAATAAATATTTATTTTTCAAATAATCAATTCACTAAAAGACAAAAAGTCATTGGGGCAAAAAGACCATTTTGCCCCTCCATACTAAAATCACATAAAAATCACTAAAGGGGTATTTTTGGGACATTCTAAATTCCCGGCCATTCCCGACATTCCCAATGTCTAATAAACTGCCCCAAACTAATAACATGCTAAGTTGTGATTTCTACTGAGCCAAACGTCGAGTTCCAAAATACCGGGCACCGGAAACGCAAAATATGAAAACTATTGAATAACATAACCATGCATTTCTGAATTCCATAAATAACAGTAATAAATTATTTAAATAGCTATAAATAATTTCATAATTAATCATAATTAACTGATAATTTCCAAATTAACTAAGCGGGCTTTACGACTATTCCCCCCTTAAAAGGATTTCGTCCCCGAAATCTAACCTGAATAACTCTGGATATTGAGCTCTCATATCTGACTCTAGCTCCGAGGTGGCTTCCTCCACCTTGCTGTTTCTCCAGAGAACCTTGACCAATGCTATGGTCTTATTCCGAAGGACTTTATCCTTTCTATCCAGGATCTGCACTGGCTGTTCCTCATAAATCATGTCTGGCTGTAGCTCAAGACTCTCATAACTGAGTATATGAGAGGGATCTGAAACGTATTTTCTCAACATCGAGACATGGAATACGTTGTGAACTGCTGATAAGGCTGGAGGCAATGCTAACCGGTATGCCACTTGACTTATCTTCTCGAGAATCTCGAAAGGTCCTGTAAATCTAGGGCATAACTTGCCTCTTTTCCCGAAACGTTTAATCCCCTTCATCGGAGATACCCGTAAAAACACATGTTCCCCTACTTGGAACTCAACATCTCTGCGTTTCGGATCTGCATAACTCTTCTGTCTGCTCTGTGAGGCAAGCATTCTAGCTTTTATCTTCTCTATTGCCTCATTGGTCCGCTGCACTGACTCTAGACCTAGGTATTTCCTCTCCCCTGTCTCATCCCAGTGGATAGGGGATCTACATTTCCTACCGTATAACAGTTCATAGGGAGCCATCCCTATCGTACTCTGATAACTGTTGTTGTAAGAAAATCCTATCAACGGTAAATACTTATTCCATGAGCCTTCAAAGTCCATAACACAGGCTCTCAACATGTCCTCCAATATCTGAATTGTCCTTTTGGACTGACCATCTGTCTGAGGATGGAATGTTGTACTAAATTTCAGCTTGGTACCCATTGCCCGTTGCAAACTTTGCCAAAATTTGGAGGTGAACTTCGGATCCCTGTCCGAAACTATAGACTTCGGTACCCCGTGAAGTCTTACGATCTCCCTAACATACAATTCTGCCAACTGATCCACTGTAAATGTTGTTCTAACCCGCAGAAAATGAGCAGATTTCGTAAATCGATCCACCACTACCCAGATGGAATCAAACAAACCCGTGGTCCTAGGTAACCCGACCACAAAATCCATCGTGATATCTTCCCATTTCCATTCTGGTAGGGTTAGAGGCTGCAACAACCCTGCTGGTCTCTGATGTTCAGCCTTAATCTGCTGACAAGTGAGGCATCTCGATACGAATTCTACCAAATTCTTCTTCATACCGTTCCACCAGAAGTACGGTTTTAAATCTTGGTACATCTTAGTGGTGCCGGGATGCAGGGAATACGGGGTAGAATGAGCCTCCTCAAAGATCTCATTCCTAAGTTCCACACTATTCGGAACACAAACCCTTGCTTTATACAAAAGCATCCCACTGTCTGACACTGAAAAGTCCTTGGCTTGACCAGCCAACACCTCATCTCGGATCTTCACTAACTCTGGATCCGTCATCTGAGCGACTTTTATTCTTTCCAACAGATCAGATTGCAGCGTTAAGTTGTGAAGCTGACCTACCACAAACTCAATGCTGGATCTAACCATATCCTCTGCTAGCTGAGGTGAGATCTGAATCATACTAGCTACTTGCCCGGGACCCTTTCTGCTCAGGGCATCGGCCACTACATTGGCTTTTCCGGGATGATAGAGGATCTCACAATCGTAATCCTTCACTAATTCCAACCAACGCCTTTGTCTCATATTCAAATCCTTCTGAGTAAAGAAATATTTGAGACTTTTATTGTCTGTATAGATCTCACACTTCTCCCCGTAAAGGTAATGCCGCCAAATCTTCAGTACAAAAACCACTGCGGCCAACTCTAGATCATGAGTCGGGTATCGCTGTTCATAATCCTTTAACTGACGGGAGGCATAAGCGATGACCCGATTGGCTTGCATCAATACACACCCCAAACCCTGTTTGGATGCGTCACAGTATACTACGAACTTCTCCTTGTCCGAAGGCAAAGCTAGCACTGGAGCGGTAACCAACCTCTGTTTCAGCTCCTGAAAACTAGCTTCGCATTTATCTGACCAGATAAACCGCTGATTCTTCTTTGTAAGCTCGGTTAGGGGCATTGAAATTTTAGAGAACCTTTCGACGAACCTACGGTAGTACCCAGCTAAACCCAAGAAGCTTCTGATCTCTGTCGCTGTCTTCGGTATCGGCCAATCCCTGACGGATTCGATCTTCCCGGGATCCACCTTGATCCCATCTTTGCTCACAATGTGCCCTAGGAAAGACACCTGAGATAGCCAGAACTCACATTTCTTGAACTTGGCATAAAGCTTATGCTCTCGAAGACGTTGCAGTACCATCTGAAGATGTAATACATGCTCCTCTTCTGATTGAGAGTACACAAGGATGTCGTCGATAAACACAATCACACAAATATCGAGGAAATCCTTGAATACTCTATTCATCAGGTCCATGAATGCTGCAGGAGCATTGGTTAGTCCGAAAGACATAACCAGAAACTCATAATGTCCATACCTAGTGCGGAAAGCCGTCTTTGGAATGTCCTCCTCTCGGATTTTCAACTGATGATAACCCGAACGGAGATCAATCTTAGAAAAGACTGTCTTCCCCTGAAGCTGATCGAACAAATCATCGATCCTAGGTAATGGATATTTATTCTTCACCGTCAGCTTGTTCAATTCCCTGTAGTCGATGCACATCCTCATAGATCCATCCTTCTTCTTGACGAATAATACCGGGGCTCCCCAGGGTGACACACTGGGCCGAATGAACCCTATGTCAAGCAACCCTTGGAGCTGAATTTTTAATTCCTTAAGCTCAGCTGGAGCCATTCTATACGGGGCTTTGGAAACCAGTTCCACCCCTGATGCCAAGTCTATCACGAAATCAATCTCCCGCTGAGGTGGTAACCCTGGAAGTTCTTCGGGAAAAACATCCAACAATTCTCGAACCACCTTGATGTCCTCTGGCTGAATCGTATCTGGCCGAGTGGTGTCCACCACCACGGCCAGAAACCCTATGCAACCGCCGTGCAACAATTCTCTAGCTGACATAGCTGAGATCACCGGGATCCGAGATCCCTGAACTGAACCAACAAACACAAATGGTTCCTCACTTTCTGGTTGGAAGACCACCATCTTCCTTTTACAATCAATGCTCGCCGAATATTTAGATAGGAAATCCATTCCTAAAATAATATCGAATTCGACTAAACTCATCTCTATCAGATCAGCACTTAACTCTCTACCATCTATCCTGATCGGCATAGACCTAATCCACCTATTGGAGATAACCAATTCTCCGCCAGGTAACAGGGTTCCAAACCCTGATTCATATCTATCATGCGGTCTACCCAATTTACTAAAGACTCTGGCCGCCACATAAGAATGTGTAGCCCCAGAATCAAACAGCACTGAATATAGCGAGTTGTTAATAGAAAGCTGACCTGTGACAACTGATGGGCTGGCATGTGCATCAGCCTGAGTGATAGCGAATACCCTGGCTGGAGTGGGTATCGCTGGAGCTCTCGGTGCCTCTGATCGGAGCTGGGGACAGTCCCTCTTGAAGTGTCCGGGCATACCACAATGAAAGCATCCCTGACCTTTGCACTCACCCCGATGGTACCTCTTGCAGCTAGGGCACTCGGGATAGGAGAATCGGGTCTCAGTACCACCAGGACGACTCCCTCTATTCTGGTTCCCCCGAAACCTCTTGTTCTGACTCGAGCCACCGGAAGCAGTGGGTGCTCTCTTCCTCTGATCAATGGTCGAACCACTACTACCCCTGCTATAGCCTGATGCAGGAGGGGTAGGAGCCCCGCCACTCACCGGAGTACTGGCTGACTCTGACATGCACCCAACTGCGCCCTCAGCACGCAGTGCCTTCTCCACCATCTGAGCATAGGTGGTGCTGTCGTCCGTGGTAATCATCAAGTCATGCCTGATCTTGGCATTCAACCCGTCAAGATACTTCTCCTTCTTACTGAAGTCGGTCGGCACAATTCCCGAGGCTAACCTCGCCAACCGATCAAACTGAGTAGTATACTCAGTGACGCTCATATTCTCACGCTGGGTCAGGTGAGCGAACTCTTTCCTCTTGGCGCTTCTGACCGCCTCGTTGTAGTACTTTGCGTTAAAGAGTTCCTGGAACCTTTCCCAGGTCATGGTGGTGACGTCATGGATCTGAGACACCATGTCCCACCAGACCAGAGCGTCCTCCTGGAACTAAAAAGTGGCACACACCACTCTGTCGTTGCCGATGACACCCATGAAATTCAGAATCTTGGTGATCACCGTCAGCCACTGCTCGGCTTTCATCACGTCCGGACCTCCCAGGAAAACCGGAGGTGCTTGCTTCCGGAACCGTTCGTACAAAGGTTCCAATCTATGGGCCGCCACCACTATCTCGGCCTGGGCAGCAGGGGCAGGTGCCACTGGAACTACGGGCACTGGAACTGCAGGAGCACCCTGCTGTCTCAACCTCTGAATCTCGAGGTCTTGCTCTTCGATCCGGGCTTGCATCTCCGCAAACCGTAACTCCCAATTCTGGGCTCCCTGATCGGCTGGGGGAGCCTGGGCAGCCTGTGGTGGGTTCTCATCACCCCGACCACGAGCCCTGCCTCGGGGACCTCTACCTCGGCCCCTAACAGGTGGGGGAAACTGAGCTCCCTGTCCTTGGTTCGACCCCACTGAGTTGCCCTGACTCCTGGTGGTCCGCCTGGCGTCCATCTAGTTAGAACCGCCTGCGAAACCAAGAGTTGGCATATCAGGTCGTATTCAAGGAGAGCTTACTAATGCCGCTTAATTTGGAAATTAAAAACGAAACATGCGCCTATTCTACTATCAGGCTACTAACATGCTTCCTAACAGGCTTTTCTTTTTCATAACTGAATAAAATAAACTACTAAAGCAATAAAGGCTTACTGAACCGTGAACCGAGCTAACTGCTGATGATGATTGTACATGTCGTGACGATCTTCGGAAGACAACCTGGCGGCTCTGATACCAAATTGTAACACCCTAACTAACATAGGCGTATTACGTGATTTTTAAACATGCTGTGCAGCTCGTTGCTAATCAACGAGGTTTATGGAAAAACGTGATTAATTAAAATTTTGCTTTTTAATTAAACTTATAAAACAATATTACAAAAGACTCGGGATCCCGATTATAAAATCATTTACAAAAAGATTTAACTGTTTAACTGATATACAAAATAAATGTCGCCTAGCGACCAGTTACAAAAATCAGCCTCGCTGTCCCGATGATCGTACGCTCCAGGCCTAACCGCCCCGACATGTACAATCTTCTCAAGCTCGCTCACGGTCCATCAGCTTTAGCCTTGCCTTTACCTACACATAAACGTAGAACTGTGAGTCGACAGACTCAGTAAGAAAAGTATAATAATACTCATACATAATTCTAACTGCCGTGTCCAACACGATACTGAGTCCCGCTACTGCCGTGTCCAACACGCATCGAGCCACTACCGCCATGTCCAACATGGTACCGAGTTACGAACGTTCATAGGGACGGTACTATTGACACGTAACGGCCTGATCGGTCGAACCGGTCATACTCCGCCGCTGGTCATACTCCACCGTACCGACGTGTTACTATATCCTCCCGATCGGTCGAACCGGCCATACTCCGGCTGCCGGTCATACTCCAGCCTCGTACCGACGGGATACGTCAATTGTACGGAACCACCAACCAAGTGTCACTGACGGCCGAACCGGGCCATACTCCGGCTGCTGGTCATACTCCAGCCTGTACCGACGTGACAGGGTTGGATGGTTCGAAGCCAACATACATATCTAATGTAATCTAATAGGCTTCCTACATGCACGCTAAACATGTAATCTACATATGCATACTGTTATACTAATCTTACTCCGGATTCGAATTCGGTGTGCCGGTCAACTCGACCGGAACTTTAGCCGAGCGGCGGACATGTGCTCCTAAACCATAAAAATCACAACGCTATAAGTGACACGCTAAATCACTTCCCGGGGACTAAAACTAGGAACTAAAAGTTTCCCTATCGACAAAAAGCATGGCAATACCCCTTAAAACATAAAAACGAGGAAGAACACGGGTTCTGAAAATTCCCCAACCGGCAGACCGGTTGCCCAACCGGAATTCCGGTTCTAGGAATTTTCGAAGCCCATCCGGAATTCCAGATGCACAACCGGAATTCTGGTTCCTCGCAGGCAGCAACAATCAAATTTTCATATCTTGCTCAAATCAACCCCAAATTGATTCAAACTTTCCAGACCTGTTCTATACCTTCCCTAGAACATATCCAAGGCATCAAAACAACCCAGAAATCTCAAACACGAAAAATGCCATTGGAGCTCAAGCTTTGAGTTCCAAACTCAAACTTGAGCAAAACCACCTAATCATGCATTCCACTAGCTTAAATCCACATAAACAAGCATATCTAACCCTCAGAAAACAACTAAGAACATCCAGCAACTTCACAGCAACAAATTAAACAATTTCTTTCAAAAATCATAACTTTTGCATAGAAAACTCAAAGCTTCACACAACCTAGCTAACATGCTTCAAAACAGCTCAATTAACTTCAATTAAACATGCTTTAAACCTCAGAAATCAACAACAAAACACAGCAATAACAACAGCCACAAAAAGCATGCATTTACTCAACTTTTCACCATTTTAATCAAGGAAATAAAGGAGGAAAATTAAGAAACACCTACCACAATCAAGAATTCACAAAACTATGATGAATCTAGCCTGAAAATTGAAGAAAATCCAGCCCTTGAATTACATGCACCCAGCCGAAAAGAGAGGAGTTTTGAAAGCTTTTCTCAAATTTTCTAAGTGTTGAATTTTTGTGAAAAAGAAATATAAATCACATAACATATATTAAATCCATTTCAGCCAAATAACAATTAAATAAATATTTATTTTTCAAATAATCAATTCACTAAAAGACAAAAAGTCATTGGGGCAAAAAGACCATTTTGCCCCTCCATACTAAAATCACATAAAAATCACTAAAGGGGTATTTTTGGGACATTCTAAATTCCCGGCCATTCCCGACATTCCCAATGTCTAATAAACCGCCCCAAACTAATAACATGCTAAGTTGTGATTTCTACTGAGCCAAACGCCGAGTTCCAAAATACCGGGCACCGGAAACGCAAAATATGAAAACTACTGAATAACATAACCATGCACTTCTGAATTCCATAAATAACAGTAATAAATTATTTAAATAGCTATAAATAATTTCATAATTAATCATAATTAACTGATAATTTCCAAATTAACTAAGCGGGCTTTACATTAATGGAGTTTAGGATCCTTGAACCTTGCCCACAAACTTGAATGGGTCTTCACCCTTTTGTTTAGGAGTAACCATCTTTCTTTCACAATCGGTGGTTGTATTATACCTTGCAAACCAGTTCAACCCTAGTATAACATCAGAATCTTCTAAGTTTAGCTCAACTGAAAGGTACCAAAACTACTCAGTAACACATCACTAAATTTATAAAAATTTCTAATCACCCTTTTGAAAATATAGGAATACGTTGTACCAGAATCAATTAATAATATCAACAAAATACCATCAATAGAAGTTTGACTTATCACGGTAAAAAGACTAGCATTAGCCTCTGCCTAGGTCAAAGAAAACATTTGGACAAAAACTAAAGTGCCATCATCCTTCTATTCCGGTCACTATATATGTGGACAATTTCTTTTCGGATGACTTACCACCCCACACTAGAAGTAGGCTTTAGCTTATCATTGGCCCTGATGGCGTCTTTTGCACCTCGACATTCTAGATAAGTCCACCAATTTTTGTTTCCTCCACGTCAAAATCCTTAATTACTTTGAAATCTCTTGTTTAGTCCAGTAGCTGATGGATCCCTAGACCTTTTCTTACAGTCACTATCGTCAACACCCTTACTGGGACCAATACCAGACGTTTGCTTCAATGCATATCTCCTCATAATATTTCTTATGTAACCTAGTCCTTGCACCCTCAGCAGTAAGGATTAGCTCAACAACCTGAGCATAAAACTGAACAACTCTAAGTTGTTCAACCACTATATCCACGTTCTAAGTGATATATGTTGGAAATATTTTACAAGGATCTAGATTTACTACCAAGTATGTTTTATTAACATCCTAATATGAATTCTAAAACAATGAAATAAACACATAAGAGTTTAAGAAACCTTACATTGGGTGCAGCGGAATATAATGACTCCTTCCATTCAGATCTCTAGCCCTTGATTCCTTTCTGTAGCAGAGCATTATCAAGATCTGAATCTAGATCTCCTTCTCTCCTTCTTTGATGTTGATTTTCCACAGTCTTACATACTATGATTGAGGTACCACTTGATGTGTGTGGGCACTACTCATTCACTCAAGGAATTTCGAAATTTAGAGAAGAAAAGAGAAAGAAAAGTGGCGCTTAGGAATTCTCTCTGAAAAGAATGAGATGCAATTGTGTGTTGTTTCCTGAAGCCATTACTTTCTATTTATAGAATGCCCTCTAGGTTTAGGTTAGAATTGTGTGGCATTAAAATAATGGAAAAATAAAATGGTAAAAGCCTATGCATAATGGGCGGCCCATATAAGGAAATTGGGCCTCACTTTACAACTTTCCCATTTTGTTATTTTCCATTCTCATTTTCTCCAAATTGCCAATTTTCCAATTTAACCATTCAAATGCCAATTCTAATTATTTAATAACTTAAGAATAATTATTAAATAATATTGTCATTTAATATATTTATTAATTTAGACATATAAAATATCTTAATTAATAAATAAACCTAGAATCTCTTTTCTTTACAATTTCGCCCTTGCTTAGTGAAAATTCATAAAGTAGACATAGTCTAACTTTAGAATTATAATTGATTAATCAAAATCAATTAACTGAGTCTTACAAGCAGTATGGTCTCAACTAGACCATGGGTCTATATAACCGAGCTTCCAATAAGTCAAACCGAATTTACCAAGTAAATTCCCTAACTTATTAATTCCTTATTGAATCCACTCTTAGAACTTGGAATTGCACTCTCAGTCATATAGAACGCTCTATATGTTCCATTATATAGACACGCCATTTATTATCCATTGTTATAATCCTAATGTGATCAATGACCCTCTAATAGATGATCTACATTGAAAAGGCACTAAGTTACCGTTACACCTTCAATGTATTTTATCCTTAAAACACTTAGCTCCGTATAAATGATATTTCAGCAAAGTGAAATGAGATCTCCACCATTTATCTCTGTTTAGCCAAGCTCGAAAGATATCATCGTTTCACTTCTAAATTCCTATAGAAGTTATAGATTCCATATTTATGGTAGCGCTCCCACTCAATTATACTATCATGTTCCCAAAATGTACGTATCACCCTGACCCAAAAGTAGGCTTAACTAACAAATCAAAGAACATGTATAGTACTCTTGAGATCGAACCTAACCATATCAGGATTAAGATCATTTGATCTTGGATCAACAGGGGATATTAAATTGAATAGATATTACGGTAAATTTTAATATATCTAATCAAAGTTCAATATCGGTCCCTTCCGATGTATACTCCATACATCCGATACTGGTAAACTTTGCCAATGTCCTGGAAAGGACATAACACTTTTCCAAGGTGTAAGAATACATATCGCTGATTATACCATGTCAGTCTAAATCCAGTGTTCTGACAAATCAGGGAATAAACTTTCGAACATATAATTAAGATTATATTCCACTATGTTGACAATACTATAATCATTAACAAATTCATATGTCCTGGACTTAAATGGAATTCACACATTATATATATATAATCATGAAATAAATCATGTGAACCATGCAACATAAAATGTTGTTTCTGATCTTTATTAATAAGTAAATCAGATTATATGAAATGAGTTTTATTTAGGGCATAAAACCCAACAATATACTCTTTCCACCTTCGATTAGATTTAACTTTCCTAGCAGCCTTAGCAGTGTTGGGTTTTATGCCCTAAATAAAACTCCATTTCAATGTAATCCATTTTATTCAACATCAATAAAGAAACAGAAGTATTTTTCATTCATTTGTGTATGTTTTGGTTCACCTTATCAATTGCTTGTCTATTTGATTTATAAATTCATCTGAAACCCTTTTCACATACTTGATCCTGTTTATTGTGTTGTCAACACATTGGAAAGTAAACATGACTATGTGAATAAAGTTTCCTAGATTTATTAGACACAGGGTTTTACTGACATGATAATCTACAACAGAGTTTACTTGCATTCGGAGAAATGCTATGTTCTTTCCAGAGCATTCGTTAAAGTAAAGCTTAGGTTGGGTGCATGGAGTATGCATCGGAAGGGACCGATATTGAACTTTGACTTAGATTTATTAAACTTACCGTAATATCTATTCAAGTCAATATCGCCTAGTTGATCCTAGATCAAATGATCTTAATCCTGTTATGATTAGGCTCAATCTCAAGAGGTTATTCGTGTTCTTTGATTTGTTAGTTAAGCCTACTTTTGGGTCAGGGTGATACGTACATTTTGGGAACACGGTAGTGCAATTGAGTGGGAGCGCTAACATAAACATGAATCTATATTATGGTATCTTAATTTTGATTACTTTATCTCTGGCATGTATTTTTCACTTCAAATACTAGTCTGCTATGTTGATGACTTAGTCTTAACTTAATGATTCAGACTAATACAAAAGTCACAACTAGATAACTCTCCAAACAATCAGAGGTTAAAAATATTATTTAACCAGACATCTGCTATTAAGTGGGAGCTATCTGAGATGTAATCAAATAGGGAACATTAGAAGATATTCAAGAAAGATTTATGAAAGTGATCTATATGTTAGATATTAAGGAACTGTGTATCAGTTGTCCTTGTGTCTCACCAACTCATTTCGAGATCTTTGAGATGGTGCTTACTTTGGGGGTGGAGGAATTATTGTATAATAATTCAAGCTCTACCAGAGAACAATTATAACTTTGTCTATTCGAAAATACCAGAAAGTTATATTGCTGAAGAAAAGTCTACACTGTATTATCTCAATTACATATTTTAAAATATGAGAGATATGTCTTCTGTTAATTCAGATGTACTTTTAAAACAGTAAAGATTTCAGTATCCCTTGATGAGTAAAGCATATAGTAAAGGATGTTTCATAAGTGTATTTATGAACTAGTTTCCAGAAGTTTGGGTGGATTCAAATATACTACACTTGATCTGAAGATCAAGACATCAGATTGATCTATTTGCACAGTTTGTTTTATATTAGTGCAAGTGGGAGTTTGTTGGGTTTTATGCCCTAAATAAAACTCTTTACAATCTGATTAGTTATCAATATAAGAAATTTGAAGTGATTGATGTTTGTATGAATTTTACATGCTAATGGTTTAATATGTTTATTACATTCACACACACAAAATCAGTTAAATCCAGATCATATGTTTATTCACAATTACAGTATCGTCAACACAGTGGAATGTGATTGTGTTCATATGAATCAAAAGAATTGGTCCCTGTTTCATCAGTGTTATTGGATTTACACTAATGTGATAATCAGCGATGATGTGTACTTACACTTGGAGTAAGTGTTATGTTCTTTCCTGGACCAATATTGCAACTAAGTTAAGATATTACAAACTTACCGTTATACATATCTTTCCAAGTCAATATCAGTAGTTGATCTTAAGATTAAAAGAATCTAAATCCTGATATGCTTAGGCTCAACTCAGGAGTGTTATTCATGTTCTTTGATTTATTAGTTAAGCCTACTTTTAGGTCAGGGTGATACGTATATTTTGGGAACATGATAGTATGATTGAGTGGGAGTGCTGAACATAAATATGGAATCTATAGCTTCTACTGGTGTATAGAAGTCAAGTGATGATTCCCTTCGAGCTTAGCAAATAGAAGTAAATGGATGAGCTCTTGTTTAACTGACTAATTATTAGATCACTAAACACCATTTACAGGTAGCTAAGTGTTTTAAGGGGCAAAATACATTGAGGGGTGAGAACGGTAAAGAAATCCCATCTCGATGTAGATCATCTATATAGAGGATCTTTAAATCACAATAAGATTATAACAATGGTTAAATGAGATAGCATATTGATATCGTGAAACATATAATATGCTCTATATAAGTCTGAGAGTGCAATTCTAAGTTCTAAGAGTGGATTCAACGAAGAATTAATAAGTAGGAATTTACTTGGTAAATTTGGTTCACTTATTGGAAGCTCAGCATATAGATCCATGGTCCCCATTCTATTTGAGAACATTCTGCTTGTAAGACTCATTAATTGATTCGTGATTGATCAATTATAATTCTAAAGCTAGACTATGTCTAATTTTATGAATTTTCACTAAGCAAGGGGGAAATTGTAAAGAAAAGAGTTTCTAAGTTTATTTATTTATTAATGGACGTTATATGTATAATCAATAATTAAATTAAATGACAATCTTATTTAATAATGTATTTTAGTTATTAAATAATTAGTTTTGGCATTTAAAAGGTTAGAATTGGAAAATTGGCGTTTTTGAGAAAATAGAAATAAAATTTGATAAAACTGCAAAATCAAGTGGGGCCCACTACAACACCATGGCCGGCCACTAATTGAGGTTTTTATAAAATTTCTTCATTATTTTAATGCCAAATAATTCCTAACCTAAACCTAGTAGTTGCCTATAAATAGAAAGTGATGGCTCAGTCAAAATACATGCTTTCATTAGCTTTCTGACAGAAATTTCTCTCTTCAGAAAAACTGAGCCTTCCCTACTTTCTATACCTGGCCGAAATCATCCTTCTCTTTTCCCTTCATCTATTTCGAACCCTAGTGAGAGAGTAAGTGCCCACACACAGCAAGCAGTAACTCAATCATAGATTGGAAGACTATGAAGGATCAAACTTAAAGAAGAAGGACATTCGGGCTCAGATCTTGATTATACTCTGCTACAGAAAGGATACAAGGGTTAGAGATCTGAGCGGAAGGAGACACTAATTTCGCTGCATCATTGTAAGGTTTTCTTAACTTTATATGTGTTTAATTTATCGTTATAGAAAGTTCATATTTAGGGTGTTGAAACAACATACTTGTGAGTAGATCTAAGATCCTGGTAAAATAAATTCCAACAAGTTCTTCACCAGTATCGGTGTCGTGCCTGGAATGGAAAAGCCTCTAGTCCTACTTTGTGATAATAATGGAGCAATAGCCAATAGTAAGGAACCTCGAAGCCACAAGAGAAGCAAACACATAGAAAGGAAGTATCACGTCATCAGAGAATATGTGGCAAGAGGGGATGTACTAGTTGAGAAAGTGGACACAGAAGACAACTTAGCTGATCCATTCACCAAAGTCTTGGCCGTGATTGCATTTGAAAAGCACCGTCAAAATTTAGGATTAATTGATAGGTACTGATTTGTTTTTATATTAGTGCAAGTGGGAGTTTGTTGGGTTTTATGCCCTAAATAAAACTCCATTTCAATGTAATCCATTTTATTCAACATCAATAAAGAAACAGAAGTATTTTTCATTCATTTGTCTATGTTTTGGTTCACCTTATCAATTGCTTGTCTATTTGATTTATAAATTCATCTGAAACCCTTTTCACATACTTGATCCTGTTTATTGTGTTGTCAACACATTGGAAAGTAAACATGACTATGTGAATAAAGTTTCCTAGATTTATTAGACACAGGGTTTTACTGACATGATAATCTACAACAGAGTTTACTTGCATTCGGAGAAATGCTATGTTCTTTCCAGAGCATTCGTTAAAGTAAAGCTTAGGTTGGGTGCATGGAGTATGCATCGGAAGGGACCGATATTGAACTTTGACTTAGATTTATTAAACTTACCGTAATATCTATTCAAGTCAATATCGCCTAGTTGATCCTAGATCAAATGATCTTAATCCTGTTTATGATTAGGCTCAATCTCAAGAGGTTATTCGTGTTCTTTAATTTGTTAGTTAAGCCTACTTTTGGGTCAGGGTGATACGTACATTTTGAGAACACTGTAGTGCAATTGAGTGGGAGCGCTAACATAAACATGGAATCTATAGCTTCTATCTGGCGAATAGTAAGTAAAGGATGATCTCCTTTGAGCTTGACCAAACAAAAATAAATGGTGGAGTATTCATTTCACATAATTTGAAATATCATTTATACGGGGTTAAGTGTTTTAAGGATAAAATAAATTGTAGGGTGTAACAGTAATCTAATCCCTTTACAGTGTAGATCATTCATATAGAGGATCATTGATCAAATTAGGATTATAACAATGGATAACTAATGATGTGTCTATATGGTTATATACTGAGAGTGCAATTCTAAGTTCTATGCGTGGATTCAACGAAGAATTAATAAGTCAGTGAATTTAGGTTATAAATTCTTGATCTGCTTATTGGAAGCTCTTTTATATAGACCCATGGTCCCCCCCACTAGTTGAGACAATATTACTTGTAAGACTCATTTAATTGGTTTTGATTAATCAATTATAATTCTCAAATTAGACTATGTCTGTTTGTGAATTTTTCACTAAATAAGGGCGAAATTGTAAAGAAAATATTTTTAGGGCATATTTGTTAATTATGATACTTTGTATGGTTCAATTAATAAATATGATAAATGACAATATTATTTAATAATTATTTATAGTTATTAAATAGTTAGAATTGGCATTTAAATGGTTGAATTTAAAAATTGGCGTTTTTGAGAAAATGAGATGCAAAAATGATAAAACTGCAAAATTGCAAAAAGTGAGGCCCAAATCCACATTGCCTAGGCCGGCAACTTTTATAGGTTTTTTCATCTGATATTTTCATTATTTTAATGCCAAAGAATTCAAACCTAACCCTAGGGGAATGCTATAAATAGATAGTGAAGGCTTCAGGAGAATGACACACTTTTCACTTCTAATTTCCTTCAGAGAAAAACCTGAGCCTTCTCTCTCTAACCTAGCCGCCACCTATACTCTCTTATTCTTCCTTGAAATTTTGAAACCACTTAGTGATTAGAGTAGTGCCCAGACACAGCAAGTGATACCTCAATCATAGTGAGGAAGATCGTGAAGAAAGACCTTCAACAAGAAGGAGTTTCAGCACTAAAGAAGGAGAGAAAGAGATCCAGGTTCAGATCTTGATAATACTCTGCAACAGAAAGGATACAAGGGTTAGAGATCTGAATGGAAGGAGACATAATATTCCGCTGCACCCAATGTAAAGTTTCTAATACTTTATATGTGTTTATTTTATAATCGTTTTAGAAGTTCATATTTAGGATGTTAATCAACATACTTTTGAGTAGATCTAAGATCCTGGTAAAATAATTTCCAAAAACTGGCCTCAGAGCCATGGTAATTGATTTGCTTGCAAGAAATTTGGAATTAAAACGATTTGTTTGATGTTTTGGATGGTATCATGTTGTTTTGAGTGTTGTTTGATGATTGATTGATGTTTGTGAATTTTCGTGAAACAAAATTGAATATCTGTTTCTGGAATTATTTTTATTGGATAGTATGGAAAAAATTAAGCAATTTACTTTTTTACAGAACTCAATTTCGATTTAATTTGAATTAGTTATGATTTTTTGAAGTTTCAAAAAATATCAGGGGTCGTGCATCTACCAACCCACGCGCACGAGGGCTTGTCTCTCGAACAACACGCGCACAGACAAGTTTTTTGACTGAACCTGAGCCTCGCGCGTGCGGAGAGGCTGCATGCAGCCTCCTGTCCCGAGGATTCTTGGTCATGCACCCTGATGCGCGCGCGCGGACACTATGCACATCATACTTTCCGTACAGCTCGCAATTTTTTCGTTTTTCTTCGATTTTTCATGCTATTTCATGGATTTAACTTCCGATTTTTTGTGTAGTTTTGTATTTTGATTTTTACTTTTCAATTTTCAAATCTAATATCATAAATAAATTAATTTGAATTTTTTAAATTTAATTTTAGATATTAGTATAATTTTAATTTGAAAACAAGTAAATATCTATCTTTTTGCTTGATTTTATATCTTATTTTTGAATTTGATTATTTTACCTTATTTTTTAAATTTAAAAGTCAGATATTAAATGTTTTTTAAATTAATTTTTTTTAAATTATTTGACCTTATTTAAATTTAAAATAAGATTACTATAATCATGTAATTTTAAATAGAAGTAAGATATTTTGCTAATTTTTTAAATTTTTGTTATTTTATTTAAATTAAATTATAAAATCTGAAAAATATTTATTTATTTTTTTTTATTTTATATTTAATTTATAAAATAATTTTAAAATTTAAAAGGTAGTTAGCAATTATTTTTGAAATGATATTTAGGTTAGTTGAAACCTAATTTTTCAAAAATTGTAGGTTTAATTTTAAATTTATTTATTATTTATTTTTTAAAAACCGAAATATTTTTTTATTTAAATATTTTCGAAAATAATTATTTAAAATTAAATAATTCCTACATCCAACTATCCAATTCATCTTGTTGCAGGAGTATGTGTTTTATCTTATTTGTAAGTTTTATAAAATCTATTATTGCTTGATTGCAAATAGCCATGGTTAACTTGTTGACAGATCCAATAATCTGATTTTAACCCATGGTTCAATTGGTCAAGTAAATAATTTGTAACAGGTAAAATTTTACAATCTTCTTTCATCTGTGTATGACCTAGCAACATGATAGGATCCATTTAAATGTGTGCCTGTGTGAGCCTATATGTTTAATTTTGTTATAGATGCATATAGGTTGTTGTTGCTAAATAAAATATCATAGTTTTTTGATAGATTTTATTTAGGCCCATTTAGTTTTTGGGTCTATTCAATTAATAATAGTTGTTCATTTTAAGGTTAAATTCCTCTCTTTTGGGCCTTGTGTGAGAGTTGGGAGCCATAGAAGTGGATACGACATACTGAACGCAACACCCCCTCACATGAATTACCCCAATTGTGAAGGCCCATATTCCTGATTTGAATAACTGTACTAGGTTAATTAAATTAGTTTAACCTAATAAAATTGATTAGCAACATAATTAATTTCATTTATTTTGAAATTAATTTAAGAAAACCATAGTTTAAAGAATTTTAATTCTAAGCTAAACTATATGTATTTTCTTTTATTTAATTAAATATAGAATTATAACCAACTAGATTCTTTCTGAAGCTTAATTTAAGTTTTTCATTAAATATTACTATTTAAGTTGAAAATTAGTTATCTTTAACTAATCAACTTAAATCTAAATATCTTTTGAATTTCAAATTTCAAAATTAAGTTGAGAAATTTTAGGAATTGGTTATTAAGATTCTTTAGATATTTTTTAAGTTGATATTTTTCAAATATTAACTTAAAATGGAATATTTTCAAATTAAGTGGTTACAACTTAATTTTATATTTAATGAAATCTAATTTGAAAGATATTTAAGTTGATTTTTTTTAGATTCTTCTAAAACAACTTAAACAAGATATTTTCAAATTTGTTCCATTATATTCGAATTTATTTTTCGAATTTAAATAATAATTGAAATTTAATTAAAGTTGATTTTTTATTTAAACCAACTTTAATTTGTAATTTTTCATTATTATAATACGGAATAAATGATTAAATAAAATACATATTTTAAAATAATGAGCTTTAATCAAGAGACATTCGATCTCCATTGTTGGTTTTACATAGCGTTTGTTTTAGTGAGTAATCCTCCCTAATGGAGGAACGTTCATTAGCAAGTTCGCACCGTTTAATCTCGAAAGATAAGTAGCTTTGTAAGTGTTTTATATGGTATGGATCACCCTAATGGTAGCGACCATATTTGACTTACAAAATATGAAATAATGGTGGAAGCTCATAAGATAGAATTGCATTGACTCTCGCCTAAACGGGACAACGCTGAATTCCAATGTTGATCGAATAAAAGGTTGCTAGAATGATTATCAGTTTAGATGAGTTGACAACTCTATTCAATGGATGATGCTTTGACTCTCGCCTAAACGGGACACTATATCAGTTTGTTGAAAACCTTGGAAAATAAACTGTTAGATTTAGTATTTTTATAACATATGTGATTATTTGTTATTTTCTGAACATGTGTATGAATTTATGAACCAAAACCTTACTTCTGTTTTATTGATGTGTTGTAGTGCCAATATGAATAACTCTCATCCGGATCCACTTCTAGTTAATATCTTAGCAAAAGAACTCTATAGTGTGAAAATGCATCCTGGTAGTTGCATAAACTCGCATCTGTTGATGATGAATCTGAAGTTCCAAAAGGCAAATCTACTAGGAATTGATTTATCAAGAGAACAATGGGTCCAATTCATTCTTAATAGTCTTCCTCCGGAGTATAATGAATTTGTTGTTTCTTACATGATCAACAATTTCAACTCCTCCGACATGGACAAGCTCGAAGCAGAATTACGAGCCCATGAACGGAATCTGATTGCAATGGGACCTCCTGGGTTTGCAAATCTTAATTAGAGGAAAAGTATTAAGCATGCAGGCTCTAACAAAGCTACTTCTTCAAGTACAATTATCAGACATAATCTTCTATGTTCGAATTGTAATGAAAAGGAACATCAAGAAGAACGATGTCCCCGGCTTCTAAACAATTCAAACGAAAGTAATGCTTTTGTCTTTGAATCATGTGTTTTAGAGAACGAAAAATCTGCTTGGATTGTTGATTCTGGGTCTACTAACCATGTATGTTCTTCACTGCAGCTGCTTGAAACTTGGGAAAATCTGCTTCTAGAAGAATTAAAGCTTAAAGTTGGTAATGGCAAGTTAGCTTCGGTCAAAGCTAGAGGAAAAGCCCGCATCAAGTTTCAACAAAGATTTTTAATTTTAGAAAATGTTTTATTTATTCCAAACTTTAGTAGAAACTTGATTAGTGTCTCATGTTTGCAAACACAATCTGATATATTGAATTTTTTGAGTTCTTATTGTTCAATTTCTCGTAATGGATTTCAAATATGTGTTGCTTCCATGGAACAAGGGCTTTATGTTTTAAGACCAAATACACAAATCTCACTAAACAGTGAACTTTTCAATGTAGCTAAACCTAGAAACCTCAAAAGAAAAGAGATTGATAGTGATGATCAAACTTATCTATGGCATTTACGTTTAGGTCATATAGGCTTTGATAGACTCAATAGGCTAACCAAAGACGGTCCATTGAAAAATGTCGTCTTAGGTGAATTGCCAATATGCGAGTCCTGCCTGGAAGGAAAAATGACTAAACGTTCTTTCTCTGCAAAGGGAGAGTGTGCCAAACAACCCCTAGGGTTAGTGCATTCTGATGTCTGCGGACCTTTGAATGTAAAAGCCCGAGGTGGTTATGAGTATTTTGTCACTTTCATTGACGATTACTCTAAATATAGTTTTCTTTACCTAATGCAAAAGAAATCTGAAACGTTTGAAAAGTTTCAAGAATTTCATGCTTTGGCTCAAAACCAATTAGGTAAAACATTAAAGATCTTGCGAACTGATAGGGGTGGAGAATATATGGATATGCAGTTCAAAGATCATTTAATTGAACTTGGAATTGAATCCCAATACACTGCCCCAGGCACTCCACAACAAAATGGAGTTGCGGAAAGAAGAAATCGCACTGTTTTGGAAATGGTTAGGTCTATGCTGAGTTATTCAACTCTGTCTACGTCCTTCTGGGGATATGCTATACAGATGGCTAATGACATTTTAAATGTTGTTCCATCTAAAGAAATCCCAAAGACACCCGTCGAACTTTGGAATGGCCGTACACCTAGTTTACGCCACTACAGAATTTGGGGGTGCCATGCTCATGTCTTGAGAAAGAAAGAAGGCAAACTTGAATCACGAACTGAAGTGTGCATGTTTGTCGGAAATACTAAAGAGACTAGGGGTGGACTATTTTATAGTCACAAGGATAACAAAGTATTTGTTTCTACAAATGCTACTTTTCTTGAAGAAAACTATATTAAAGACAACAAACTGAAAAGTAAAGTTGTTTTAGAGGAAATGCTTTCAGATATAACTCCTTCCAATGTTTCGTCCTCTTTCACTCGAGAAGAGGAAAATCCCACTCCCTCAGTCGAACCTACTGAGAAAACTACTACCAAAGTTCCTGTTCAGAAGATCACCGCTCCTCGTCATAGTGGGAGGGTTTCAACAAAACCAGCTCGTTATGGCTTGGATGGTGAAATCAATATGGTTGTTGGTGAAGGTATTGAAGACGACCCATTAACCTATAAACAAGCAATGGCTAGTCCGCAACGGAAACGATGGTCAGCCGACATGGCTTAAGAAAAGGATTCCATGAAAAAGAACAAAGTCTGGGAATATGTAGACGCACCTGATGACTATCATCCAATTGGATGTAAGTGGGTTTACAAGAAGAAAAGAGGCACTGGAGGTGAAGTCAAAACTTTTAAAGCTAGACTTGTAGCCAAGGATTATACCCAAAGAGAAGGCGTGGACTATGAGGAAACTTTTAGTCCTGTTGCCATGCTCAAATCCATCCGAATTCTTCTCTCCATAGTTGCTGCTTTCGATTATGAAATCTGGCAAATGGATGTCAAGACTGCCTTCCTTAATGGGGTACTTGAAGAAACCATCTATATGGACCAACCAGAAGGCTATGTTCTTCCAGGGCAGGAAAAGAAAGTTTGCAAATTAAATAGGTCTATCTATGGACTTAAGCAAGCTTCTCGCTCATGGAATAAAAGGTTTGATGAAATCATCAAGACCTACGGCTTTCTTCAGAATGAAGATGAACCTTGTGTTTACCAACTCAAGGAAGACCAAGTAGTAGTATTCCTGGTCCTTTATGTTGATGACATTTTGATTATTGGAAACAATATCAAGAAAATGACTCACATCAAGGAATGGCTTAACACTCAATTCGATATGAAAGATTTGGGTGAAGCAGCCTATGTTCTTGGTATTCAGATTATCAGAAACCGGAAGAACAGATCTATTCCTCTCTCTCAAACAATCTACATAGACAAAGTCTTAGAGTGATTCTCCATGAACAACACCAATGGGGCAAACATGCCTTCTAGATATGGTATTCGTCTATCTAAGGAACAGTCACCGACTGATCCTCAAGAGATAGAGGACATGGCGAGAATTCCCTATGCCTCTGCAGTTGGAAGTCTAATGTATGCAATGTTATGCACTAGACCTGACATCTGCTATGCAGTTGGAATCGTGAGCAGGTATCAGTCTAATCCAGGACAGGAACATTGGAATGCAGTTAAGTATATTCTGAAATACTTAAAGAGTACAAGGAATCTTGTGTTAGTCTACAAGGGTGGTGCTTTAAATCCCATAGGCTATACTGATTCAGATTTCCAGGCATGTCTTGAAGACAGGAAATCTACATCTGGGATGGTGTTTACTCTTGGGGGTGGAGCAGTGGTTTGGAGAAGTGCAAAATAAACCGCGATATCGAACTCGACGATGGAAGCAGAATACATAGCTGCAGCAGAAGCTGCTAAAGAGCTTGTCTGGCTAAGAAAGTTCTGTTGGGTTTTATGCCCTAAATAAAACTCTTTACAATTTGATTAGTTATCAATATAAGAAATTTGAAGTGATTGATGTTTGCATGAATTTTACATGCTAATGGTTTAATATGTTTATTACATTCACACACACAAATCAGTTAAATCCAGATCATATGTTTATTCACAATTACAGTATCGTCAACACAGTGGAATGTGATTGTGTTCATATGAATCAAAAGAATTGGTCCCTGTTTCATCAGTGTTATTGGATTTACACTAATGTGATAATCAGCGATGATGTGTACTTACACTTGGAGTAAGTGTTATGTTCTTTCCAGGACATTAGTAAAGTATACTAGTTTCGAATGTATGGATTATACATTGGACTGGACCGATATTGCAACTAAGTTAAGATATTACAAACTTACCGTTATACATATCTTTCCAAGTCAATATCAGTATTTGATCTTAAGATTAAAAGAATCTAAATCCTGATATGCTTAGGCTCAACTCAGGAGTGTTATTCATGTTCTTTGATTTATTAGTTAAGCCTACTTTTAGGTCAGGGTGATACGTATATTTTGAGAACATGATAGTATGATTGAGTGGGAGTGCTGAACATAAATATGGAATCTATAGCTTCTACTGGTGTATAGAAGTCAAGTGATGATTCCCTTCGAGCTTAGCAAATAGAAGTAAATGGATGAGCTCTTGTTTAACTGACTAATTATTAGATCACTAAACACCATTTACAGGTAGCTAAGTGTTTTAAGGGGCAAAATACATTGAGGGGTGAGAACGGTAAAGAAATTCCATCTCGATGTAGATCATCTATATAGAGGATCTTTAAATCACAATAAGATTATAACAATGGTTAAATGAGATAGCATATTGATATCGTGAAACATATAATATGCTCTATATAAGTCTGAGAGTGCAATTCTAAGTTCTAAGAGTGGATTCAACGAAGAATTAATAAGTAGGAATTTACTTGGTAAATTTGGTTCACTTATTGGAAGCTCAGCATATAGATCCATGGTCCCCATTCTAGTTGAGAACATTCTGCTTGTAAGACTCATTAATTGATTCGTGATT
Source organism: Cannabis sativa (assembly GCF_029168945.1). Lineage (NCBI taxonomy): Eukaryota > Viridiplantae > Streptophyta > Magnoliopsida > Rosales > Cannabaceae > Cannabis > Cannabis sativa. The sequence continues at coordinate 18,054,048 of NC_083605.1, read as the reverse complement.
GATCAATTATAATTCTAAAGCTAGACTATGTCTAATTTTATGAATTTTCACTAAGCAGGGGTGAAATTGTAAAGAAAAGAGTTTCTAGGTTTATTTATTTATTAATGGACGTTATATGTCTAATTAATAATTAAATTAAATGATAATATTATTTAATAATGTATTTTAGTTATTAAATAATTAGTTTTGGCATTTAAAAGGTTAGAATTAGAAAATTGGCGTTTTTGAGAAAATAGAAATAAAATTTGATAAAACTGCAAAATCAAGTGGGGCCCACTACAACACCATTGCCGACCACTAATTGAGGTTTTTCAAATTGATTTTTTCATTATTTTAATGCCAAATAATTCCTAACCTAAACCTAGTAGTTGCCTATAAATAGAAAGTGATTGCTCAGTCAAAATACATGCTTTCATTAGCTTTCTGACAGAAATTTCTCTCTTCAGAAAAACTGAGCCTTCCCTACTTTTTATACATGGCCGAAATCATCCTTCTCTTTTCCCTTCATCTATTTCGAACCCTAGTGAGAGAGTAAGTGCCCACACACAGCAAGCAGTAACTCAATCATAGATTGGAAGACTGTGAAGGATCAAACTTGAAGAAGAAGGACATTCGGGCTCAGATCTTGATTATACTCTGCTACAGAAAGGATACAAGGGTTAGAGATCTGAGCGGAAGGAGACATTAATTCCGCTGCATCAATGTAAGGTTTTCTTAACTTTATATGTGTTTAATTTATCGTTTTAGAAAGTTCATATTTAGGGTGTTTAAACAACATACTTGTGAGTAGATCTAAGATCCTGGTAAAATAAATTCTAATAACTAGCCTCAGAGCCATGGTAATTGATTTACCTGCATGAAATTTGGACTTTAAAACGATTGTTTGTTATTTGGATGGTTTCATGTTGTATTGAGTGTTATATGATGATTGATTGATGTTTGTGAATTTTCGTGAAAAATAATTGAAATTTTGTTTCTGGAATTATTTTTATTGGATAGTATGGAAAAAATTAAGCAAGTTACTTTTTTACAGAACTCAATTTCGATTTAATTTGAATTAGTTATGATTTTTTGAAGATTCGAAAAAAGATAAGGGACTGTGCACTCACACGCGCGCGCGGATTCAGACAAATTTCTTGTCTGAATCCTTCATCCGCGCACGGACCTCGTGTCAGGTGCCTCTCTACGCGCGCGGACCTCGTCTGGTGCCTCCCTACGCGCGCGGACACCCTGCAAAGTCCCCTGTTCCGCCGAGTTTTCTCGGCTGTCACCCAGGGATGCGCGCGCGGACAGTATGCTTGGCATACTGTCCGTACAGCTCCCAAAATTTTTGTTTTTCTTCGTATTTTCATGCTTTTTCATGGAATTAACTTCCGATTTTTTGTGTAGTTTTGTATTTATATATTTACTATTCCTAATTCAACTCTAATTATCATAATGAATTAATTTAATATATTTTTTTTTAATTTAATTCATGATATTAGTGTAATTTGAATTTGAAGTTAGTAAATATCTATCTTTTTGCTTAATTATTTATCTTATTTTTAAATTTGATTATATCTTATCTTATTTTTAAATTTAAGGTCAGATATTAAACCTTTTTTAAATTAAATTTTTAAAATTATTTGACCTTATTCAAATTTAAAATAAGATAATTATAATCATGTAATTTTAAATAGATGTAAGATATTTTGCTAACTTTTAAATTTTGTTATTTTATTTATTTAAATTAAATTTAAAATCTGAAAAAGATCTTTAATTTATCTTTTCTAATTTTTATTTATTTTTTATTTATAAAATAACATTTAATTTTTAAAAGTAGTTAGCAAATTTTGAAATGATATTTAGGTTAGTTGAAACCTAATTTTTCAAAATTGTAGGTTTAATTTTAAATATTTATTTTTAATAATTTCGAAATTTAAATTAATAATTTTTTTATTTTTATTTTCGAAAATAAAAAAAAATTAAAAAAAAATTCGAAAATTAAATTTATTTTTTATTTATTTATTTAATAATTTATTTTTCGAAATTTATTTATTTAAAATTAAATCAATCCTACTTCCAACTATCCAGCTAACCTTGTTGCAGGTGTATATGGTTTTAGCTTATGTGTAAGTTTTCAAAACCTATTATTACTTGATTGCAAATAGCCATGGTTAACTTGTTGACAGATCCAATGATCTGATTTTAACTCATGGCTCCCTTGGTCAAGTTAATAATTTGTAACAGGTAAATTTTACAATCTTCTTTCATCTGTGTATGACCTAGCAACATGATAGGATCTATCCAAGTGTGTACCTGTGTGAGCCTATGTGTTTATTTTATTATATAAATGCATATAGATTGTTGCTAAATAAAATGTCACACCATGATAGATTTTATTTAGGTCCATTTAGTTATTGGACCTATTCAATTAATAATAGTTATTTATTTTAAGGTTAAATTCCTCTCTTTTGGGCCTTGTGTGAGAGTTGGGAGCCATAGAAGTGGGTATGACATACTGAACCCAGCACCCCCTCACATGAACTACCCCAATTGTGAAGGCCCATTTGCCTGATTTGAATAACTGTACTAGGTTAATTATATTAGTTTGACCTAATAAAATTGAATTAGCAACATAATTAACTTTTTAAAATATATGAAATTTATTTTCATTTTACTATTTTAAAGTTAATTTTAAGAAAAACACTTTTAGTTTTAGATATTATTTCTAGACAAAACTATTTGTATTTTTCTTGTATTTAATTAAATATAGAATTTTAACTAACTAGATTCTTTCTGAAGCTTATTTAATTAAATATTCCTATTTAAGTTATAAATTAGTTGTTCCAACTGATTTTTCTTATCTAACTTAAATTTGAATATTTTATTTAAATTTTAAACTAGGTTGAAGAATCCTAGACATTAGTTATTAAAGATTCTTAAGATATTTTTTAAGTTAATATCTTTTCGAATATTAACTTAAAATGGAATATTTTAGATATTTTTTAGGTTAATATCTATTCGAATATTAACTTAAAAAGATATCTTCAAATTAAGTGGTTATAACTTAATTTTTGATATTTAATTAAATCTAAATTTGAAATTATTTAAGTTTTAGATTTTTTTTCTATATAACTTAAATATTTTTCAAATTTTGTTGAAAAGATACTTAGTCAAATAAGATATTTTCTAGATAGTAATTTCTAGACTATTTATTATTTCTAATATTTAAATAGGAAAATATTATACTTTGTGAAATTAATTATTTAAATAATTAATTTTGGTACAATTTTATTAAGTATCTTTTTCCTAGTTTTAAACTAGAAATTAAATAATTAAGCTTTCTCTACACTTAATTATTATTTCTTGAATTTAATACATTTAATTAACTTGAAAAATTTAAATATCTAAGTTGATTTTCATCATGATATTTAAATATTTATTTTTCATGACACTTAATTAAATAGAAAATTATTTTTAGGTTGAAATTTAATTTTTCAACTTAAATTTAAATAATTTTCAATATATATTTTTTCTTTATTTTCTTAATCAATTTCGAAAAATTACATTTTATTTATGCAATATTTTTCGAATTTATCTTGAAAAATAGATTGAGTTGTAAATTAATTATTTATTTTAATTAATTCTTGGGCCAACTTAAATCAATGATTTTTTCATATATTGATTAATTTACAATAAAAGAAATTTAAAATATATATATTATTAGAAATTGAATTAATTAGTCAAAAAAAAATCTAGATAGGTGATATTTTTGCTTGAATTATTTCTTTTCTATTTTTATTATTTTTTCGAAAATTGTATATTTTTTTTATACTTTAAATTTTCGAACTCAATAAATATATTCTCAAAGGAAATTTTTAAGTTGCTAATTAAACTAATTTAATTCAACTTAAATTAATTTCTTTAATAATTATATTTAAGATTATTACTAAGATGGAAATAATTAATTTTATTTCAATCACCATCTAAGTATAATTTTATAAATATTATATTAAATTCTTTTTTTTTTTTTTTGAATTTCAATTCTAAATTTCGAATTTAATGAGAGTATATTTATTAGAATAATAAAGAAAATACATTTTAAAGAATGAGCTTTATTATTATTAAGATATTCGATCTCCATTGTGGGTTTTACATCGCGTTTGTTTTAGTGAGTAATCCTCCCTAATGGAGGAACGTTCATTAGCAATTTCGCACCGTTTAATCTCGAAAGATAAGTAGTTTGTAAGTGTTTTATATTGTATGGATCACCCTAATGGTGGCGACCATATTTGACTTGCAAATTGCCTTGACTCTCGCCTAAACAATGGTAGAAGCTCATAAGATAGAATAGCCTTGACTCTCGCCTAAACAAGACAACGCTGGATTCCAATCTTGATCGAATAAAAGGTTGCTAGAATGTTTAACATTTTAGATGAGCTGACAACTCTATTCAATGGATGGTAGCTTTAACTCTCGCCTAAACAGGACACTGATATCAGTTTGTTGAAAAACCTTGGAAATTATTTAGGATTGAATTTTTTTTTAAGTATTTTCTCATATCATTTCTACTTGCTATGTGCTTATAATTTCTGAATTGATTTTGTGTTAAACCATTATTAATTTCTATTTGTTGATTTCTATTATTTTGTAGTATCCTGTATTATCAAAATGAATCCCATGTTATAACTGTTGACTGAAAACAAACTGAATGGATCTAACTTTAATAAGTGGAATGAGAACATTAATATTGCTCTCATAGGAGAAAGTGCCTTGTTTGTTTTAACTGAGTCGTCACCTGAAGTGCCTGGGGACAATGCTTCCAAAGCTGTGAAAGAAAAGTATGAGCGTTGGCAGAAAGCAAATGACAAAGCTCTATACTTTATGCTTTCTAGCATGGTTGACACCCTCAAAACTCGGTTTTCTAAAACCGAGAAGGTCTTGAGTTATGACGAAGTTAAATGAGCTATTCGGTAAGGCATCACTTCAGTCACGCTTTGACGCGACTAAGAAGTACATTAATGCACGGATGGAACCTCATCAAAACGTGCGTGACCATGTTCTCCTCATGTCAAGTTATTTCCAAGAAGCCCAAGACCATGGTGCTGAAATGGACAGTGCTACTCAAGTAAGCCTTATCTTGAATAGCCTGACTCCAGCATTTCTACCATACACTTCAAATTATGTCATGAATAAGAAGGAAATTGACTTTCATGAATTAGTCAATGACCTTCAAACTTATGAAAATTTGATTGGAGGACCCAAGAAGAAAGGGAGTAAACCTCACAATCCTGGGAACGGTAATGGGACGATGAAACCTGAAGCAAATGTTGCCTCTGCTTCGAAGCCCAAATCGAAGAAGAAGTGGAAGAACACCACGAAGCGAACAAAAGCCATGAAGAATAAAAAGGCTGCTCCTTCTGGTGATGCTACACTTAAAGGAAAGTGTTTCTACTGCAATGAGAAAGGTCATTGGAAACCCCAATGTCCTAAACTTCTTGCAAAGAAACAAGGTATTTCTATTTATAAACTTTAAGAGTTTTAGTGAATTGTTATCCAATTGGATTTATGATTCTGGACTAACTTTGTTTATTTGTTTTCTTCTTCTTATAGGCCAAGCTACTTGAACTCAGATGAGTAGGATTAGAAAGCTGGACCAAAGGGTGAAATCGTCCAGATGAAGATGAAGCTCTTCAATTTATTTTTGAATTAATTGTTTTAGTTTAAAGACAATTTGGATTTCAAATTTTAGTTAGGGATATTTATCCCTGTTTTTCTCATATTGTTGCAATACATTTTTTATTTTATTATTAATAAAGTGTTATTTTCGAAATTCAATATTGCAAATTATGAGATTGAGCTTCGTTTATTTTATCTTCATCAACTATTACCACATTATATTTATATGTTTGAATGTGTAAGTGTTTTTATTATTGATGCAAATTCTATAATATTTACAACTCTTCATAGAGTTATATTAAATAAACATTAGAAATTAATTCTATGTTTATTAATAATTGTTAATTCTGATACAATTATTAAGAATTTGTTTTAATAAAAGGATCTTTTGATCTGATAGGGGTGGAGAAAAGTTAAGAAAACTATGCAGTTCAACGATCTTTTATATCTAATGAACTCTGGATAGTATTCAACTCCACATAAACTCTATCACACTTAGAGAATCATGATCTTTACAACATTTATGTATAATATGGGTGAATCATAATCTCTATATACTTAGGGGTGGAGGTTATCCACAAGTACCCTATATGTATATTCTTAGGGGTGGAGTCTATTCCACAATTCCCTATGTAACACATATTTTCTTTAAACATGGAAGTAATATAATGAGTTAGCTATTATCAATATAAATCCTTGATCTTGATTGTATGTTCCATTTCGATTTTACTGTTGTAAGTAAAAGTTTTGATACCTTTGAAAGTTCTTTGATAAAGTTTCACACTACCTTAATTGAGTGGGAGAATTTTAAAATTCTATACCCATCTTCATCAGGTTGATACTTGTGATAGGTACTTAAGAACACTACTGAAAAGCAAATCTAACCATACACATGGATAGGTATAACTTATCAGAATTATGAGAATAAGATAGAGAACTCTAGTTCAGTCTATTCGAATGACTTGAACCTAGAATTCCTAATCCTCATGAAATTTTATGGTATCTTAATTTTGATTACTTTATCTCTGGCATGTATTTTTCACTTCAAATACTAGTCTGCTATATTGATGACTTAGTCTTAACTTAATGATTCAGACTAATACAAAAGTCACAACTAGATAACTCTCCAAACAATCAGAGGTTAAAAATATTATTTAACCAGACATCTGCTATTGAGTGGGAGCTATCTGAGATGTAATCAAATAGGGAACATTAGAAGATATTCAAGAAAGATTTATGAAAGTGATCTATATGTTAGATATTAAGGAACTGTGTATCAATTGTCCTTGTGTCTCACCAACTCATTTCGAGATCTTTGAGATGGTGCTTACTTTGGGGGTGGAGGAATTATTGTATAATAATTCAAGCTCTACCAGAGAACAATTATAACTTTGTCTATTCGAAAATACCAGAAAGTTATATTGCTGAAGAAAAGTCTACACTGTATTATCTCAATTACATATTTTAAAATATGAGAGATATGTCTTTTGTTAATTCAGATGTACTTTTAAAAAAGTAAAGATTTCAGTATCCCTTGATGAGTAAAGCATATAGTAAAGGATGTTTCATAAGTGTATTTATGAACTAGTTTCCAGAAGTTTGGGTGGATTCAAATATCCTACACTTGATCTGAAGATCAAGACATCAGATTGATCTATTTGCACAGTTTGTTTTATATTAGTGCAAGTGGGAGTTTGTTGGGTTTTATGCCCTAAATAAAACTCTTTACAATCTGATTAGTTATCAATATAAGAAATTTGAAGTGATTGATGTTTGCATGAATTTTACATGCTAATGGTTTAATATGTTTATTACATTCACACACACAAAATCAGTTAAATCCAGATCATATGTTTATTCACAATTACAGTATCGTCAACACAGTGGAATGTGATTGTGTTCATATGAATCAAAAGAATTGGTCCCTGTTTCATCAGTGTTATTGGATTTACACTAATGTGATAATCAGCGATGATGTGTACTTACACTTGGAGTAAGTGTTATGTTCTTTCCTGGACCGATATTGCAACTAAGTTAAGATATTACAAACTTACCGTTATACATATCTTTCCAAGTCAATATCAGTAGTTGATCTTAAGATTAAAAGAATCTAAATCCTGATATGCTTAGGCTCAACTCAGGAGTGCTATTCATGTTCTTTGATTTATTAGTTAAGCCTACTTTTAGGTCAGGGTGATACGTATATTTTGGGAACATGATAGTATGATTGATTGGGGGAGGCTTGAACATAAATATGGAATCTATAGCTTCTACTGGTGTATAGAAGTCAAGTGATGATTCCCTTCGAGCTTAGCAAATAGAAGTAAATGGATGAGCTCTTGTTTAACTGACTAATTATTAGATCACTAAACACCATTTACAGGTAGCTAAGTGTTTTAAGGGGCAAAATACATTGAGGGGTGAGAACGGTAAAGAAATCCCATCTCGATGTAGATCATCTATATAGAGGATCTTTAAATCACAATAAGATTATAACAATGGTTAAATGAGATAGCATATTGATATCGTGAAACATATAATATGCTCTATATAAGTCTGAGAGTGCAATTCTAAGTTCTAAGAGTGGATTCAACGAAGAATTAATAAGTAGGAATTTACTTGGTAAATTTGGTTCACTTATTGGAAGCTCAGCATATAGATCCATGGTCCCCATTCTATTTGAGAACATTCTGCTTGTAAGACTCATTAATTGATTCGTGATTGATCAATTATAATTCTAAAGCTAGACTATGTCTAATTTTATGAATTTTCACTAAGCAGGGGTGAAATTGTAAAGAAAAGAGTTTTTAGGTTTATTTATTTATTAATGGACGTTATATGTATAATTAATAATTAAATTAAATGACAATCTTATTTAATAATGTATTTTAGTTATTAAATAATTAGTTTTGGCATTTAAAAGGTTAGAATTGGAAAATTGGCGTTTTTGAGAAAATAGAAATAAAATTTGATAAAACTGCAAAATCAAGTGGGGCCCACTACAACACCATGGCCGGCCACTAATTGAGGTTTTTCAAATTGATTTTTTTCATTATTTTAATGTCAAATAATTCCTAACCTAAACCTAGTAGTTGCCTATAAATAGAAAGTGATGGCTCAGTCAAAATACATGCTTTCATTAGCTTTCTGACAGAAATTTCTCTCTTCAGAAAAACTGAGCCTTCCCTACTTTCTATACCTGGCCGAAATCATCCTTCTCTTTTCCCTTCATCTATTTCGAACCCTAGTGAGAGAGTAAGTGCCCACACACAACAAGCAGTAACTCAATCATAGATTGGAAGACTGTGAAGGATCAAACTTTAAGAAGAAGGACATTCGGGCTCAGATCTTGATTATACTCTGCTACAGAAAGGATACAAGGGTTAGAGATCTGAGCGGAAGGAGACACTAATTTCGCTGCATCAATGTAAGGTTTTCTTAACTTTATATGTGTTTAATTTATCGTTATAGAAAGTTCATATTTAGGGTGTTGAAACAACATACTTTTGAGTAGATCAAAGATCCTGGTAAAATAAATTCCAACAAGTTCTTCACCAGTATCGGTGTCGTGCCTGGAATGGAAAAGCCTCTAGTCCTACTTTGTGATAATAATGGAGCAATAGCCAATAGTAAGGAACCTCGAAGCCACAAGAGAAGCAAACACATAGAAAGGAAGTATCACGTCATCAGAGAATATGTGGCAAGAGGGGATGTACTAGTTGAGAAAGTGGACACAGAAGACAACTTAGCTGATCCATTCACCAAAGTCTTGGCCGTGATTGCATTTGAAAAGCACCGTCAAAATTTAGGATTAATTGATAGGTACTGATTTGTTTTTATATTAGTGCAAGTGGGAGTTTGTTGGGTTTTATGCCCTAAATAAAACTCCATTTCAATGTAATCCATTTTATTCAACATCAATAAAGAAACAGAAGTATTTTTCATTCATTTGTGTATGTTTTGGTTCACCTTATCAATTGCTTGTCTATTTGATTTATAAATTCATCTGAAACCCTTTTCACATACTTGATCCTGTTTATTGTGTTGTCAACACATTGGAAAGTAAACATGACTATGTGAATAAAGTTTCCTAGATTTATCAGACATAGGGTTTTACTGATATGATAATCTACAACAGAGTTTACTTGCATTTGGAGAAATGCTATGTTCTTTCCAGAGCATTCGTTAAAGTAAAGCTCAGGTTGGGTGCATGGAGTATGCATCGGAAGGGACCGATATTGAACTTTGACTTAGATTTATTAAACTTACCGTAATATCTATTCAAGTCAATATCGCCTAGTTGATCCTAGATCAAATGATCTTAATCCTGTTATGATTAGGCTCAATCTCAAGAGGTTATTCGTGTTCTTTGATTTGTTAGTTAAGCCTACTTTTGGGTCAGGGTGATACGTACATTTGGGAACACGGTAGCGCAATTGAGTGGGAGCGCTAACATAAACATGAATCTATAGATTCTATCTGGCGAATAGTAAGTAAAGGATGATCTCCTTCGAGCTTGACCAAACGAAAATAAATGGTGGAGTACTCATTTCACATAAGCTGAAATATCATTAAAACAGGGTTAAGTGTTTTAAGGATAAAATACATTGTACGGTGTAACGGTAATCTAATCCCTTTACAGTGTAGATCATTCATATAGAGGATCATTGATCAAATTAGGATTATAACAATGGATAACTAATGATGTGTCTATATGGTGGAACATATAGAGCATTCTATATACTGAGAGTACAATTCTAAGTTCTATGCGTGGATTCAACGAAGAATTAATAAGTCAATGAATTTAGGTTATAAATTCTTGATCTACTTTTTGGAAGCTCGGTTATATAGACCCATGGTCCCCCCACTATTTGAGACAATATTACTTGTAAGACTCATTTAATTGGTCTTGATTAATCAATTATAATTCTCAAATTAGACTATATCTGTTTGTGAATTTTTCACTAAGTAAGGGCGAAATTGTAAAGAAAGAGTTTTAGGGGCATATTTGTTAATTATGATACTTTGTATGGTTCAATTAATAAATATGATAAATGACAATATTATTTAATAATTATTTATAGTAATTAAATAGTTGGAATTGGCATTTAAATTGTTGAATTTGAAAATTGGCGTTTTTGAGAAAATGAGATGCAGAAATGATAAAACTGCAAAATTGCAAAAAGTGAGGCCCAAATCCACATTGCCTAGGCCGGCCACTTTTATAGGTTTTTTCATCTGATATTTTCATTATTTTAATGCCAAATAATTCAAACCTAACCCTAGTGGAATGCTATAAATAGATAGTGAAGGCTTCAGGAAAATGACACACTTTTCACTTCTGATTTCCTTCAGAGAAAAACCTGAGCCTTCTCTCTCTAACCAAGCCGCCACCTATACTCTCTTCTTCTTCCTTGAAATTTCGAAACCACTTAGTGATTAGAGTAGTGCCCACACACAGCAAGTGATACCTCAATCATAGTGAGGAAGATCGTGAAGAAAGACATTCAACAAGAAGGAGTTTCAGCACTAAAGAAGGAGAGAAAGAGATCCAGGTTCAGATCTTGATAATACTCTGCGACAGAAAGGATACAAGGGTTAGAGATCTGAACGGAAGGAGACATAATATTCCGCTGCACCCAATGTAAGGTTTCTAATACTTTACATGTGTTTATTTTATAATCGTTTTAGAAGTTCATATTTAGGATGTTAATCAACATACTTGTGAGTAGATCTAAGATCCTGGTAAAATAATTTCCAACAAGCAGCTGCTTCATCAAAACAAAACTTTACCAATCAGTCCAGCTTAGTGTCATTCTACATCACTGCGCTACCCAGGATCAACTATGTAAGTTCTACTACCTTGCCACTCAGGCAATCTCTTACTTCATGGCATAAATTTTCTCCTAGTGTTGCGGTAATAGAAGATTCATACCCGCACTACCAACTCCGAGCTTGGTAAGCTCGCAATTATTCTTACTAGATTGCCTCAGGTAGTACACTCGCGACTATTCTTTTTTCATGGTTAAAATCTTTCTAACCAAAATTAATGATAATAAGCATTACCGCACATGCATAAACATACTTAACAATTTTATATAAAACTTATCATGCTTGTCTAATAGCTTCACATTTCAAATAAGCAGACAATTCAAATAATCAACAAATAGTCTATTAATAACCTAACAATTAGCACTTACTAAGCCATGAGTTAATCGAGTCTTCACAGCCAATGTACATATTGAGTCAGTCTTCAAGATCTTTAAACCTTGGTCACTCTAATACAATGTTATAACGCCCTGACCCTTAGCGACGCCACATGTGTACTTTTACAAACTTATTATTACTAATTTATTAGTTTAGGAAAAAGTGTGGTTTAATTAAACCACTGAATAAATTTAAAATAAAAACTTTCATTCAAAATACTGTCGTAATGTGGAGATCCCCTGCTAATAAAATTCTTTTACATCTAATTACAAAATCGTTATTACAAAAGTAGGTTACATTTCCAATCATAGACAAGGGTTAATCCTACTTCTCAAAAGTCAAGACACCACGGCTGATATGTACATTACTGGGAGACCTCTGACTCATGGCCGAACACAACTGATATTCTTCTTACCTGCACTATGAAGCAACCGTGAGTCACAAACACCCAGTAAGAAAAAGTACTAGACATAAAGCGTAGAAAGTACTAGCATTTACAGCATAATATACATACCAGAGTGTCATTACACATTCAGGATGCATATATAACTTTAACGTCCATGCAAACACATTCATTACAAATTATAAGAATACTCATAGTAACTCATAATTACAAATTTCATCTTTTCACTAAATAGACATTCACCCAATCAATAGCCATATAGTCTCAGTGCCTCGCAAAGCACTCTAGTCATACATCATCATAAACACATAATTTTAGTGCTTCATAAAGCACTCTAATTACAATTACCATAAATCATTCTTACCACTCGTCGTCTACGAGCTATGTATGTCACTATCATTGTCCAATAAAGCAAACAATAAATAAAAAACCTAATTGCGCTTTCAAAGAGTAATTACTTATAACGATAATGACCGTATCTTTTACTCGATCATAATCGAGTCAGAAACGATAATAATTGCTCCGTATCATTACCTCGATCATAATCGAGTCACAAACAATAATAATTGTTCCGTATCATTACCTCGATCATAATTGAGTCACAACAAACACATATTGGGATGTCAATCATAATCTAGACTATAATAATCATATTGTTAATCATAAATGGTGCATAACACTTTTCTTACCTCAATCCAATAGTCAGGTGTGCGGGCTGACCTGAGTGGAACTATGCTCGACAATCCTGGGTCCTATGTCACGACAACAAAGCTCGATAAACAACTTATTCAAAACTCCAGAATAACCCTAACTTCGCAACCGGACAAATCTAACTCCCACTGGTTCAGAATAACTCAAACATCATTAAAATATCATATTCTAAGCTCTGGGAAACACTCCGAACAAAACCGGTTTCGAAGCCTAAAACTAGGCTTTCCACTGCTGGCAAAATAGGTTGACCGATTTTCCTATGCCTATGGAACTGGTTAACCGATTTTCCCTGCTACAATAATGGGAAAATTGTGGTTTGTTGCTCCAAAGCCCAACCAAATCTCTTCCAAACTAGTTCAAACTCTACAGAATAGTTTTATAACATAAACATAATATAACCAAACATTCAAAACTCAACAACACCTCAAAATAACAAAATCACCATTAAAGAATGAAAATTGAATTCATAAACTGAAGTTCTTAATTCCAAACCAATCAACTATGAAGTTCATCCAAGTAGAACCTACAAAACACTAAAATTAAACCTAGGACAAGCTCTGGTCCCAGACTAACTTCACAGCCCCAAATTCACTAGAATCCCCATTCAAACCTAACCTACAACTCTAGAAAATCAAAGAAAAAGAAGGGAGAAATTACCTTAAAGCTACCTCTTTGATCAACTCAGCCAAAACTCAAACCTTGCAGCAGCTCGTTTTCTAGGTTTCGAAGGAGGAGAAGAAGGAGAGTAATGGTGTTATGCAATTGCCTTAGTTTTCTAGGTTTCTTCCAAAAAAATTAATACTTAAACATATAATTATATTATATTTACCCCTTTTCAGCGCAAATAAGTCACAAAAAGACAAAAATCCCATCCCTAGAGAAAAGACTAAATTGCCCCTTATAAATCCTTAAAACCTAAAATCCATCCTAAGGGTATTTTGGTCATTCTAATTAATCTGTCAAACCAGCAACTGAAAATTCTAAACTAGTGTGGTATAAATCCAATTCAATCCATCTTATATTATCGTAACATTTTTGACCACTTCGCTGAGTCTCCACAACCGCCGAACCCGAAAATAGTTTATTTCGAAAATGGTATCCACGATACCCCCATAGTTCGATAAAATCTCCGTAATTAATAAATTACGCTTTATTTATTCATTTACTCATATTTTACTAATTAACTCGTAATTAGCTTAGGTAGGATTATAACACTACTCTATTACCCACTTAATCGCATATTTAATAAAATATGTCCAATTAATTATCATAATAATTTTTTGGGATATTACATATGCCCTTCCTATTTATGCATTTCCTAGTGTGTTAAATATCCCGTATGAAGTGGTATAGTTAAGTATGATTTACATAATCATAATTCTAAAATCAACCAAAATAGAGAAAGTCACTGAAATTTTTAACTGCAATCATCAAGAAATACCTCAATTCTGTAATCAAGTGTATCGGTCAACTTGAGTGGAAAAATTGCTCAACGATTGGAGGCCCTAAGTCACATTAGTAAAACAGGTAAGTGTCTCGCTAAAACACTTATGGGAACTTAAACTAATAATCTGAAGTTTTCCTATCGATAAATAACATGACAATACCCTAAATATCAAGAAAATATGAAAATTAAGGTACCCTAAAATCATCCCAAATGGGTAACTAAATCCCCATATGGCTAATCATTTACCCAAGGCTTGCTAGATGAAACTGTTACTTGTTTTCCTAGAAACAGTGAACTGTTTTGCTTTAGACTTCTAAAACTCAAGCTTTTCTACTTAAAACCAACCCAAACTTACCGAAAATTTGTGATACTTTCCACATTAATCACATAATGGGTTCTAATCATATACCACAGCTCAAAAACCACAATTATACTAAAAAGTCGAAAATCACTATTTTTTTTTGAACAACTAAAATTACTATTGTTGAGCAAGTTTTGAATTCTAAAACTCAAACTCACGCAATTCAACAGTTTCTATAATCTTCTAAGCCACCCATAAATAATCATAAATCAATCTCCAAAACAATCTAGCTTACTCACACTCACACATAATCAAAATCATAAAACATACACCAAAGACCAAGTTTTTCATCCCAAAACTAGCAAAATAGAAAGATTCTAGGTTTCACCTTGCGATAGTTGTCCATCACTCTTCAGTTACACTTGAGGACTTGAAGAAAAGATAAGATTTTGTCTAAAACTTGGTTGGATTCCTTGGTGTGTCTATGGTTGAGAAAGAGAGAGCTTAAAGAGAGAGAGAGATTCTATTTGATTTATCTTGATTGTTCTAAGCTTTTCTAACTTAAAAATGTAAACGTATATTCATAAATTAAACCTAGTAATCAATTAACAAATAATTAATTAAAATAATCTTATAAGGCAAAAGATAAAAAATGCTCTTGCTTAGCTTTTAAGTTATCTCCAAAACTAAGGGTAAAATGGTCATAGTCAAATACCCCGTATAATCTCGATATTCTAACTATCTATAAATTTTGCCCGCTAAATCTCAAATTCTTAATTGTATCAAAGTGACATTATTGGCCAAATCGTTAAATTTTCACTCTTACCATACATAAAACATAAAAATATCAAAATTCATATATAACATAACACATAGAATTTAATAAAATCTTTAAAATTAAGAAATTATATTACTAATATTTATTTGTGAAAATATGATTTATTTTTATACTAATTCACACATGATCATAAATATTACTTTTTTTTTTTTTTATACTAATCTTCATGTCTGATTACGCGACTATTACATAATTTGATCCTAGTAACCATTTTCTCAACCAAATTAGTTTACCTCTAGAGTTAATAGGAATGCCAATGTATTTAAATGGGAGCTTGCTCTCCACAAATCGAGATGCATCTAGAATCTCTTGTATGTCTTGTTCTTCCATTCCACCACAATTAATTATTATTTTTTCTTGATTCGCTTCTAACCCTGATAAAATATAATATAGAGAACCTCTTAAAACTTTTCAGCAACAGAAAGATAGAAAGAGAGATAATAACAATTTCTTTTTTAATATATTAATTTGTTTGAATCAATTTTTTAATTTAATATATATTTTATTCCTGATCAAATTCGACTTATATTTAGTGTGATTATACTATCGATAATTTTTTTTCTTTTGATAAAGTGCTGTATAAGTTAGCACCTGTAGATTTGGGTTTATTCAGAGTCAATGGTCTTGATATCCACTTTCCCATTTAAATAAAAAGGAATTGTATGGCTTCCCGTTCCCCCAACACATTGCAAAACAAATTGATTTGAAAACAAAACATAATAAAAATAAATAAATAAATAAATAAATAATAATGATAAGAAAAAAGTTTTTACTCTTAGCTGCCTTTTAACACTAATGCGGTTCAATTAAAGGGACTCATATGATTAAAGACGCAGAGATTCTGTACTATAAAAGTAAGGAGGTTGTTTAATGAATTACAATAAATGAGCCATCTCTGGTTCAAAAATTAAAAATAATCAAATAATAATAAGGAAAAAAAAAACAGAGAGAGAAAAATCAGTCCAATGGAAAGTGAATGAAAGCAACAAACAAGAAGAAGCCAACGAGGACGTGGCCAAAGATAGTCATACGAGTCATTGGAGCAGAGTCATCGATTCGATCAGTCCCCATCGTTCTGCTGCTAAACCCATATACATATTTCTCTCTCTCTCTCTCACTCTCACTCACTCACTCACTCTCAGTCTCCACTCACTTATGAATGAATACCAATAATAAACCCCTTTTCTTTGTTTTAATTTTTCAATCTATATTTCCCTTTCCTTTTCTTTCTCCATTTTAAAACAAACAAAACAAAACAATATATTTCTAATTTCTAATAATAATAATAATAACAGCAAAATTAAATGCCATCAAACACATTGAATAAAACAATGTAGTTCTTCTTAGAGCCGCGTTACTACTGATCAGTTGCAGTAGTACAATCCTGGCCCCACCCTAATCATCCTCCCTCCTTTGCTACATGTTACCATCTCTAGTCTTTCAATCTCTATGAATATCTCTCTTCTTACAAAAACTCATACACATAGTTGTCAAAATGACAGATCAAGATCAAGAATAAATCCCCAATGTGATGGTTGTATTAAATAACATTATTAATTGGGCCGAAGTGTCACATTCAATGCCAGTTCCACAACCCACAACTCTTTTTTTTTTTTTTTGGTTGGATTATAAATATCAATATATATAATTTTTCCTTTTGACATAAAAATTGATTTTCTTATTTCCTTTCAGCTGTGCTTAAGATCCCTATACACCTAGCTAGTTATGCTCTTTTCTGTATAGACGACTTTCCTTTTAGGAGAGATTAAGCTGCTCACTCTCAAGTCAGCCAATAGAATTCTGATCATGACTTTACTTTCTTAACGTGAACTGAAACCTAAACAGAACCCTTGTGAGTTTTGAGCGAAAGCGAATCCCTTAAACCAAACTAGTTCTAGCTACGCTAATGGCACTGGTTATGGTGGTTCTGGTTCTCTTCTAGAGTTTATTACTTTCTCTCCAGCTAAAGAACTTTCTTTGGTTCGTTGGGGGCCCATTAGAGATAGAGATGGGTGACAACAAGGGGGAAACAACAAAGAAACCGCAGTCATCATCCAAACAACAGCCGCAGCCGCAGTCTCAGCAGCAACAAATTTCATCTTCTTCTCCTAAAGATGCAATATTAGACGAATCAAACGAAACAAGACCTCACCACCACCACCACCCCCCACACCAACAAACGTCCACCGTAGTCGTAAGTGGAGCCTCCCACATAATATCAAGCCCTTTGTATATCCCTAGTGGTGCAACTTCATCTTCACCGTTCGATCAACAACAGTTTGATCAGGCTGTTAATAATCCAAAAAGACCTCGATACACCACAACTGGGCAATGGAAGATACTCCCGTCTCCTTCTTCACAGCAGAAACAGCAACAAGTTGCCCAAATGACAATTTTGACGGGAGAATCAAGCCCAATATCGGCTCCCCAGCAACAACCACCCACGCAAGTAGTACTCCACAGTACTGGAGCTGCTTCGTCTTCGGACACCGCATCATCTCCGTCTCACTCTATTCCGTCTCTTTCGGGATCCGGTCAAGACACGAGCAAGCCCGAACTAGCTGGGGAAAACCCAGTTCACCAACAATTTAGAAAAGGTAAATACGTGAGCCCTGTCTGGAAACCTAACGAGATGCTGTGGTTGGCCCGGGCGTGGAGGGTTCAATACCAAGGCGGGGGATCTTCATCGAGAATGGAGTCAGTGAGTGGTGCGGATATTAATCTTGTTGGTTCTCAAACCAAAGGGAAGACTAGAGCTGATAAGGATAAAGAAGTGGCTGAATTTCTCCAACGGCACGGGGTTAATAGAGATGCTAAAACTGCGGGAACCAAATGGGATAACATGTTGGGAGAGTTTCGGAAAGTTTATGAGTGGGAAAGAGGAGGGGAGAGAGAACATGTTGGGAAAAGCTATTTTAGGCTTTCCCCTTACGAGAGGAAGCTTCATAGATTGCCAGCTTCGTTTGATGAAGAAGTGTTTGAGGAGCTTTCTCAGTTTATGGGCTCTAAAATGAGAACACCACTCAGTACCAGACCTGGTAGCTCCCTAATTGTTGCCGGAGAATCTAGAGCTCTCACTGCGCCACCTCCTTTCAAAGAAGACGATCAGTTTCCTCTATCTGCAGGTTTGATTTTGCGGTTTTTCTTTTTTCCCTCTCATTAATTATTATATATCAAGAAATAATGCTAGGCATAATTAATTGCTGATCACTCTCACTCTCACACACACACACACACTCTCTCTCTCTCATCTCTTTAATATTTATATACATGTACGCAGTTAGGACGACAAAGCAATTGATTATGGGAAGCGGTGTTGAGACATTATACTATGGTGGGAGAGGGGGCTTAATGGGGTTTGAGTCGTCTGTAGACATGGGGGGCCCATCTCCACCATCAACATCATCCAAGGACCTTCGCCGAATTGGTAAGATACGAATGTCTTGGGAAGAATCTGTGAGTTTGTGGGCTGAAGAAGGTGAGCTCCATAGGGGTAGAGTGAAGTTACAAACCTCGAGTTTCTTGAATGCTGATGAGCTCACTTACTTGGATGATGCCATGGTTGCTACCACAATGGAAGCTTTCGAAGAAGGTCCTCTACGAGGATTCTCCGTGGACAGATTCGTTTCTGGACAACAAGTCAAAGTTTTTGGCAGGAAAAAGCCTTTCTCAGTCTCTGCTTCTGGTAACTGTTATTACGTGTTTCTTAATTTATGATATGCAACGATATATTTGGAATATACTTCCACACACACACACACATATATATATATATCTCTTGTAAATGAGACAGGAACAAAACGTATTTTTGTTTAAATTCATGATTGTATGCATGCCAGGATTCGCTGAGAAAGTTCACCAGCTTCCATTCACGGAACCCTCAGTAAGATGTGAGTTTTCTTCTAACATAAATTTCGAATAAATGTCACATTTTGTGAGCTAATGTGAATTTAATTTTAATATACATAATACATTTTTACTTTAGTTAGACACCGTATACATGCATATCATAGATATGATCTATTTTATATAATAGGCTATATATAGTATATAGACTCTGGTAATTAACTATTTAGTTTGGTACTTTTTTTTTTTTTGAATATATAATAGTATGAGTTTTCTTCTTACATATAATTAATATAATTTGACATTTGGCCGGGTGAGCTAATATATTAAATTTTTATATAAATACTTCGCATATCATATTATGTATATATATTTGTACACTGCAATAATCCATTAGTTTGTTGGTTGATCAGCGATTCCACCATGGGATTTTCAAGATCCATCCGATTACTACGTGGGATGTCTTCGAGTTTCTCCACCATCAATCCCAACCTTGTTCGAGCTCTCTTGGTATTTACAAGAGGCACCACCGGAAGAGCTACGCTTACCACTTCGCAAGGATGTTTATCGAGACTTACCACAAGGGAAAGAACATTTCTTTACAATCTCTAACGAATTAGTAGACTGTAGAGCTTTCACATACGATATACTTAGTCCCATAATCCGTACAACACCTAGTCTTACCAGCTCCACTTCCACAAGTAGAGACTCCTTCATTGGCCTTTGGGACGATTGCATTAACCGAATCGTGTCAAAATTCTGCTCAGTTGATATAGTCACTGTTCGTAAACCCACTAATCCAAACTCAACCGAAGTTTTACAAGACCAATGGCCAAACATGACGGGTTTTGTAAGAAACTTTTGTTTGTGGAGAGGGGAAGAGACTGATCAAGTAAGAGAAGGGCAAATTGACCCATCAAATTCATTAGTTGAAAAATTATTCTGGACTTATCAAGATCTTCCATACATATTAGGTTACTACGCAGTTGGTTTTTTGGTAACATTTTGTGCGCTAAGTCGAGGGGCTAATCAGGACCGTATAATCAGGACAGATCTACAGTCCCTTGACTTATCCTCACCGTCAGATCGACTAAAAGCCCTAATCCCGTGTTATCGAATTGCTAGTCTACTCCCTTTACTAGCCGACCGTTGTTTCCACAGCGTTAACAACATGATCAACGTAGTGGCCAGCTCTAAAATGATTCCCTATAGCGATTTCGAGAGACTCGACACGGGTAATGGAAACGTGACCGAGATCACACCAAACACAGTGACTAGATTCTACCCCAATAAGAGAAAGTGGGCTGCAGTCAAAGAAATATACGATTTCCTGGACCACCGTATCCCACACGCCGAGTTCATCCACCGATCGTCGGAGAAGAACTTGGGCCTGGTATTCAAGCCCAGAGGCTTCTCAAAGCCCGCCAGGCCCATTAACTACGATCAACTAATAGAATCACTCAAGTGCGTGACCAAAG
This sequence comes from Cannabis sativa, assembly GCF_029168945.1. NCBI lineage: Eukaryota > Viridiplantae > Streptophyta > Magnoliopsida > Rosales > Cannabaceae > Cannabis > Cannabis sativa. Next base: position 18,033,156 of record NC_083605.1, on the reverse strand, counting down.
CACTAGTGGCCTTACACGACTTGTCGTTCATGCATAGGGATTTAAGCTGGGACAAGGTGGTGAGGCGGGTCGACAGAGACAACGAGTGGTTCGTCTCCGGGTTCGAGGATGCTGTGGTGGCGCCCCAGATATATCCCATGGTTAAGCTGGCGGGTGGAGGAGATCAGGCGGCGGCACGTGGGAGGCACGCGCCCGAGATGGAGAGGGGTTTGCATGGGGTTAAGGTTGACGTGTGGGGGGTTGGGTACCTGGTGAGGACGTGTGGGGTGGGGAATGTGCCGAAGATGTTGAGGGAGCTTCAGAACAGGTGTTTGGATCAGAACCCGGAGCAGAGACCCACTGCCGCCGACTGTTACCACCATCTTCTTCAGCTTCAGTCGTCTATGCAGTCAGCCACGGCTACTGGGGTATTGATGTGACTCGTGTTGGTTCTCTGATCCAATGGTTATGATACACCAACTTTCTTTGTTTTTATTTAACGGGGCATTTTTTTATTATTTTTTAAAATTTCTTTATTGGGTATTGGATTATATTGAGGGTTGACGAAATGGTTTTTTTTTTTTTAATTAAATTTTTTTATTATATAGGAGGGTTTTTAATGAATTATGTGCTTTACGTTGATGGACGTGATTTTGGCGGCGGCTGCTGATTCTTGCTGCTACTGCTGCCATTGTTGGCGCCGCTGGTCTTACGGTTAGTTCCATCAGAGTATCAAATCAGCGTCAGAAACTGATATGTAATATACATACTTTTGTTTTGCGGTTTTTGCCATGCACATCTTATTTATACTCCGGTAACTCCATTGATTTCTTCTTGTATATTATTATTATTATTATTATTATTGAATACTTATTCTAAAAATATAATATTACCTTATGTTATATTAATTAAGGGTGTTGATAAAAGAATTAATCCTATTCAATTTACATGATTTAATCCAATTTATAAAGTGTGGATATCTGAACTTATGCGGATTGAATGTTGATTGATATATTTGTGCGGATTGAATGTTGATTGAGATAACCGATTCAATATAATCTAAGCATTTTTTATAAAATAAATTAAAAAAAATTATAACGCAATTAATATTTTAATGTAAAGAGAATAGTAATTTAAAAATTTCATACATATAAATATAATATAATTATATTTTAAAACTTCATACATCAAATATACATTAATTCTTACATATAATATTTTTTTACGGACTATTTAAAATAAAATTAAACATTTCTTTATACTACAATTTTTTTATTCTTTTAAATTTATTATTTGTTATTCTATTTATTTTAATTTATTGTTGTAGACATAAAATAATAATAATTTATTTTATTTTGTTACTACTTATATGAAAAAAAATATTTTTTTATAAATATTAATTAAATAATTTAATATTCAAAACTAACTAATCTAAAATAATTGATCTAATCTGCACTTGTACGTAGTTGATTGGATTTGATCATTTGAGCTATTGTGTAGATGGGATTGGATCCAAAATATGAAATCCACACTTAGTGCGGATTAGATTGACTATGAGCAAAATAGTGCGAATTAAATTGGATGAACACCTTTAATATTAATTGTGGTTATATAATTAAGAGTGTTATTATTTTAACATTATAACTATGATTATAATTTAAATTTAAATTTATTATAGATATGTAACAAATATATTTTTATTATTATTTTTTAAAAACAATAAAATAAAAAAAAGTTTTATGTTACTATTGTGACAATCTTAGTTAACAAAATAATATTTTTTTTAAAATAAAGAAAAGTATAATATTTCTACAAAAAATAAAAGTATTATAAAATTTAAAGGTATGATTAAATTAATATTAAAATTATTAATTATATGTTTTTATATAAGTAATACTTAAATTAAATAATTTTAATAAAAATTGATATGATTTATTAAATAAAAAAAAATACTAATGATACAGCTAAAACATATATAACCAAAATAAAAATTAAGTATACGTTGTACTTAACATTAATTTAGTGTATATATATGATTGGGTAAGAAATTATGCTCTCTTTTTTAGTATACTTTGTCATTATTTTTTATTTTTTTTTTATTTAAATATTTGATTTGTATTATCACTGTTTTGTTTTAGTAATATATAATATATATTTTCTAAAGTAGTTTGGGCCTTGACCCGGGTGAGTTAGATCTAAGAAAATCAATAAATCTAGAGTAGGGTTTGTACATATGTGTGTGTAAGAGTTATATCGATGAATCAACTTTTTTATGATATAATATTTGCTCGCTCGACCATGTAGTATTGAGGAAAGATACCTAGTTATAGTTCAATGGCCATTAATGAGATTCAATGTCTACATGTCTTTTTTTTTTATTTATTTTTTTGAGATAAAATGGTGACATTTTATTAGCAAATTGAATCAACCATTACAATGTTTAAAAGATCATCCGGAGCAGTACTCTCGATGAACATACGAACTGAGTGAAAACAAGAGCTGCGAGCCATATAATGGGCAGCCTTGTTAGCAGAACGTTTAACAAACTGAATCTGAACAGATTTTAAAGAAACAAGCAACTCTTTGCACTCTTGAATCACCACGCCAAAGGGAGAGCGTAGAGGAACCGAAGAATGTAAAGCTTGAACAGCCACAAGACAGTCTGTTTCAAGTTGTACATCTTGCCACTGCTTGTCTTTGATCCAGCTAAGAGCCTCCTTGATGCCAATCGCCTCCACCACTGCAGCATCTAAATAGCCCGGTTCACTACAAGAACGAGCTTCGATAAGATGGCCATGACAATTGCGAGCCACCAACCCAGTCCCAAACCAACCTTCTGCCTCAAAGATAGCTCCATCTACGTTGACCTTAATCTTATCAGTTACCGGTTTAGACCAATGCTCACTTCCTTCATTTTCACCCGAAGCCAAAAATAAAGGACCCTTCTTTCTCAATTGAGCATTCTTCCATTGATTAAGGTTGACTCTAGCAGACAGAATGACATCCGAAGCTGAAGTGCTCTTGCCTTTCCAAATGTACGCATTACGTGCATTCCAAATGGCCCAACAAATCATGACCGCTTCCTCTCTAATTTCAGTACTAGATGGCAAGACAGATGACTCAAACCAATTTGAGAACTTACCCCCCAACAAGACATTCGCACTTAAGGATGATCTATGCCAACAACTTTGAGCAAAAGAACATTCTATTAACAAGTGCACAATCGATTCATCCTCAAAGTTACACATAGGACATCGCAGATCAAGTGGGACATGTCTTGAGACCAGTTGAACCTTCGTGGGAAGAGTTTCAGAGAGAGAGCGCCACAAAAAATGAAGCACCTTAGGCGGGACATTGATGTTCCAAGCTATCTTCCACAATCTTTTCTCATCAGATGACAAAAGCAACCCATCTTCCTTGTGTAACAAATTATAGGCGTCCTTCACTTTATACACACCAGAAGAATTGAGAGACCAATACCAGAAATCAGAAGAAGCTGAAGAAATAGGGAGCTTACAAATCAGATCTCGATCACGGGTGTTAAACAAATCATTCAGCACTTCTAAATCCCACCTTCTATCATGACTCTCCATCAGGCTAGCCACTTTACAGTCATCTAAACCCACCAGCTGAGTCGTTACAAAGGGATTGGATGCATCAGGTAACCAGGGATCCCGCTGAATATTAATTGAAGTTCCAGAACCAATATTGCAACGCACCCCCGATAAGACAAGCTTCTGAGTATCAAAGATGCTCTTCCAGATAAAACTTGGATTGTGACCAAGTTCAGCATTAAAGAAAGAACCTCGAGGAAAATACCGAGCCTTGTATAAACGACTAACAAGAGAAGTCTCATTAACAATTAATCGCCAAGCTTGCTTACCCAACATGGAGAGATTAAAATCCCGTAAGTCTCTAAACCCCAGACCACCAAAATGCTTATGCTTTGTCAGTTGTTGCCAACTCTTCCAATGAACACCATGTGACTTTGAACTGTCAGACCGCCACCAGAACTTGGCCATCATCCCTTCAAGTTTGTTGCAGGTATCAATAGGAAGAAGAAAAACCGACATAGCATATGAGGGAAGAGCCTGAGCAACTGTCTTCACAAGAACTTCTTTGCCAGCCTTAGATAAAAGACGACCCTCCCAACTTAATATTCTCTTTTCCATCTTATCCTTAAGGAAACCCAGGATAGCATTTTTATTACGACCCATAGTGCAAGGAAGACCCAAATAGAGACTATTTGGCGGGGCCTCAACCATACCCAAAAGAGAACACATTCTAGCTTTGATAGATTCTGTAGTATTCGAACTAAAAAAGATGGTGGATTTAGCAAAATTCACCTGCTGACCAGAGGCTTGTTCAAATAACTGCAGCAATCTAATGACATTCAAAGCTTCCTTATCGATAGCTTTACAATACAAGTAGCTATCATCTGCAAAGAGCATATGTGATATAATCGGAGCTCCATTACACACCCTGCATCCATGTAACTCTCCCTGAGCCTCGAAGGACTTAATTAGAGATGAAAATCCTTCAGCACAAATCAAGAACAAATAAGGTGAAAGAGGATCACCTTGTCGAATACCACGGGAAGGAGTGAATGGATCCAATGCATGTCTACATGTCTTACTAGTCTAGTTTATGGAGTTTTGCAGATTAAAGTAATTGCTGTAGATTGTTAAGTACCTACTTTTGTTTTTATGAAGATTTTATATAAAGTTCCAGCAATAACTTGCTATAATTAAATATTTATATTTAAATATGTTGGATACAAAATAATAATAATAATAATTTGATAACAGTTTAATGCCATCTATGAAGCAAAATAAATTACTAAAATCATACTTTCTTTAATTTATTATTTTACATTAAACTAGGAAACTAATCGTTCACAATATAACTTTAATCTTGTTACTAGTTTTTGGGCACGTGCAATGGACGTGCTCCCTAAAATTAGTATAAAATAAGAAAATTGTGAGAATAACTATAAAAGTAATAATTAGTACACAATTAATTAAAGTGGCCATAGACATAGTTTAGTAGTTTCACACTTTTAACAAAGAGGAGATCCTAAATTTGAATCTAGTGGCGGAGCCAACCAATATTAGGGGGCAAAAAAAAATATTTTTGGATAAAACTTACACTTATAAAAAATATTATTTTTATTATAAAAAAAATATAAATTTTATAGAGATTAGAGTAGATATATGAGAATAAATATAAAAATATGTGAAGATAAAAATAAAAAAAATATAAATTTATATAGACAAAATTATAATATGTAATGACAAAATTAAAGTAAAAATAAAATTTATGGAGCAAAAATATAAATATATATATATATATATAAAATACATACAAAAAATAAATTTTAAAAAATTGAGTGGGTCATGTGCCCCCACATGACCCATGTCCCTCTGCCACTGTTTCAATCATCTTTCCTCCAATGACACAAAATACTACAAAAAAAAATTAGTTTTAGTCACAACAAAATAGATTTATGACTAAAAGTAAAAAAAATTGTGACTAATTATAAATCATCATTCCTATGTTGTGATTAAAAAGTCCTTCGTTAAAGGTATTAGTCACAAAAATCACAATTTGTTGTGACTAAATGTGTTTTTAGTCATAATATTTGTTGTGACTAAAACTAAGGTGTCGTTTGGTAACACTTTTGTTTTTTAATTTTTTAATCACAAAATGAAAGTAAAATCTTTGCTTTTAAAAAATTTATTTTTAAAAAAACAAATATGCGTTCTGTAACCACTTTTGTTTTTTAATTTTAAAAACAGAAAATAAAAGTGTGTTCTGTAAAGTTCATTTTCATTTTTATTTTTTGATTTTATTTAAGTCGGGTCAAGATCCGAGGTTGGATTCGGGTTCAGGTCAGAAGCCGAGTTCAGCGCCAAGGCCGTGAGGAGGCGATTTGGGTCTGGGTCTGGTTGTAATCCAAAAGATTGATTAAGAAAAAAATCTGTTTAAAAAAATATTAAAAGTGATTTTTTTTTGTTTTTAAAATTTTGATTTCTAATTATAAAATTGAAAAGTAAAAACAATTTTATTGAACATGTTTTTGAAAAATATTTTCAGTTTTCCACTTTTAAAAACAGAAAACTGATTAAAAAAGTGTTACCAAACGCCACCTAAATTAGTAATACAACTTTTATCTAAATATTATGCTTTAGTGACAAGTAACTTTTTATTGTGACTAAAAGTTACATTTAGTCAAAAAAATATTATGTTGTGACTAAAAGGTTGTCACTAAAAGTAGTTATTTTTTGTAGCGAAAAAAATACACAATTAATCAAACATTATTTAAATTACATATTTTTTTCAAATCTTATATTATTAATTTATAGCTATTTATCCATAATAATAATAATCTATAACATATGTAAACTTACTAATTGGACATTTTATTTTATTAAAAAATAATTTGGACCTTATATTTTTAAAAATAAAATATAATACTACTAGCTCCACCTAATTTTAGTCAAACTTTTTTTTTAATAGAATTAAGATAAAAAATTTAAAGTCAGCTTCTAGTACAAAGAGATACAAAATGTGTAGTAAATTTGGTCATAACACCTCCAAGTTATATTTTATTTTAAAAAGATATAAATTATTTGACAAAATAAATAGCCCAGTCGGCAATTTTTAAAATACAAGATTCAAAATAATATTTACTTAATATTACATTTTGGACATCTCCAAAATTCATTACATTAAAATATTTTGTTGATAATTTTATTATATTAATACTACATGTTGAAAAAAAAAATATTTATGCTTAAAGAACTTGGCTAAATACAATAAATTAAACTTTAAAAAAAATAAAAATTGATTTGTTATCTCTTTTATAATTTAGATTTTCTTGATATCAAATTCAAAACTTATAAATTAGTCATCAAAATAATTATTATACGATAAGTAATTAAATTGATAATAATAAAAAGTCTATCTTAACAAATTTTATATTTTTCTTCTATATTAAATTTGTTTTTGTTTAAATATATACATTAATCGTTAAAAATAATTAGACAAATTAAGAATTATAAAAAAAAGGAGGATGAATACCAAAAAATTATTGTTGATAAATAAATAATTAAGAAATTTTAAAGTAAGAAAAAATTGAAGGATTGATAGATTTATTAAATATAATAATAAAAAATTTGAAATTTCATTTCATTTTTAATAGAAAAATACTATAATAAAAAGTAAACTCAATTGTACACGTTAATGAAAATTATATATGTTAAGAAAAAAAATTAAGATAGACTTTAATTTTATTTAAAGATACCGCGTATAAGTTAATTTTAAACATCTTCTATACAAGTTAAACTAATAGTATGTATTAACAAAGACCAAAAACTCTATAATTCTATTGTCTTATATGTAATTTATTCTCTTTTATTCTTTAGCAACCCCATTTCAAATTGTAGAGTCAAAATACTTTTATATATATAAATATATATATATTTATTTTGTATTTAATAAATTTAATACAATGTAAAACTTTTAAGTAAATTTTTTTTTTCTTTTTGAGGAAAATGGAGAATAAATTTAATACAATGTGAAACTTTTAAGTACATACTTTTTTGAAGAAGAAATGGTGATTAAAATTCATGTGAACTTTTAATTTTAGTGTTATGAAAAAAAAATCATCTTGTGTGTCATGTGTATAGATTATTACATATAAGGTTCGTTTGGTACTTCGTATTACACCGTATTTGTATTGTATTTTATGCAATATTTTTATATAAAACTATATGTGGTATTAACTTTTATAGGCACTTAAATATATAATATTTTAGTATTAATTAAAATTTAAGATAGTATTATATAAAAATATGATATATAATTCAATTCAATATAATACGATACAATAGTGTTGGATAAATTCCCATACTAACTGTCTCATAAACAAGTTACAAGGAAAAATAATATAAGACCTTTTACAAGCCTCAACAAACCATTATAACAATAGTCAGTTATGTTTTCATAGGCTTAGATCTTTAAGCTCTTTACAATAAAGAAGTAAATAACAATATTCCAAGACTCTAACTAACTTTCAGCAACACAAGGAAAAAATCATAACAATTTTTCTAACTGTTTTCTCAGCTAAAACAAACACATCACAGTCAACAACATCAATATAAAAGGGAGTACAGCCTGTCCATTTATTCCAAGTATTTTTCGGCTCAAAAGGAGAACCTAGCAGCAGCCATTCTCTTGTAGAGAATCACCTCAGAAATAAGAGAGAAAACAGAGAGAGAAAGTTAGAGTTCTATTGTAATCAAACCAGAAAAATAAAGGAAGAAAAGAGAGAAAAAGCTTGAGATTACCTGCTGGTTTGTGGCATGGAATCTCCATAACATTGTAACTCAGTTTTGACATTCATAGTGAAGACTCAAGCAACTTTGAGGGTCGCTTGACGGAGACGTACCTCTGATTTAGAGGGAACTCCGAAATCAATTGTTGTGGTGTCTATAGTCTTTTCTCTTTGCTGGTTTTATTTTTGCTTTCTTCTCTGGTGTTGTTCTTTGGTTTTTTCTGGAGGGTTTAAAGCTTGGAGAAAGAAAGGTTCATCTGCTATATTTTGCAGCAAGAAGAAAGAAGGAAGAAGATTAGAAGGGCTAAAGGCGGAAGGAGAAAAACACAGGTTGAGTATTGTTTTGCTGTAAAGTTTTGCAGCAAGGAGAAGAAGAGAAGTTCGGCTGAAGGAGGTGATGAGGGGCGACTGCTAGGGTTTACTAGCAAGAAGGAAAGAGAAGAAGAGAAGGGTGGCTGCTAGGGTTAGATAAAAGAAAGTATTTTTGTTGCTAGGGTTTTTAGCAATAAAAGGGGTTTATATACTCCCATAAAGGCAGGGGTGTTGAATGAGGAAAATCCTCTTGATCCGCACAAGAGGGAAGGTCATTTGTGACCTCGGTTTTCTGAACGTTGGGGTCTTGGTGTAGAGGCATTTTGGGAATGCTTTTATTTTCTACAAATACAATACGACCTAATACAACGTTCCAAACGAGCTCATAATTTATTATTATATGAATAAAAACTTTATTTGTCTTTTTTTTAAAAAAATAAATATAAAAAAATAAGACTTTTTTATTTATATTGATTAGTAGAGTTATGAAAAATAATTATCTTGAATTATTATATACAATGTGGTTGTGTGTATAACTTATTATTAAAAAAAATAGAGCTTATATATGTGCCCTTTAAAATAAATAATAAGAAAAAAAAAAAACAAATAAGACCTTTTAATTTATATGAATAGAATTGTGAAAAATAATTATCTTGAATTATTATATACAATGTGGTTGCGTGTATAATTTATTATTTGATAATAATAATAAAAAAAAAGCGTATATATATCCTCTTTAAAAAAAAATAATTACATTAAAAATAAAGATATTTAATTTACATGTTATTATATATTAATGTATTTGATTTTTTTTTTAAATGATAATGCATTTAAATTTATCGATTATTATATATACATTTAATTTATTGAAAAATAAAAATTCACAAAAAAAAAAAACAAAATAGTACTAAGCACAAAAAGACAAAATAACTTAACAAAAAAAAAAAATCACCCAGATAAATCTTTATGTGCCGAATTTGCGACAAAAATAATGCGATCAAGTGATAAAAAATTAACATATAAATTTTTACACATCAAATGATCAATATAAAGATTTCAATATATATTCTATTTTTATAAAATAGTTAATCATCATGTCACATTGGTGTATATGATAAAGGGAAACTTATGGGAGAAAGTTTACAAAAATTCTGTTATCCAAAGTTTTTTACATTGTGCTTAAAGTTTCAAAATTATAAAAATACTGTGTTTTAGTAAAATAGAAAAATAAATAAAAAATAACCCTAAAACAACTTAACAAACAACATGAAAAAAAAAATTAAAATAACAAAAATATAACTACAAAGCAACAGAAAAATTACAAATTATTGACCTAACTGCAATAAGAAAAATAATATCAACTCCTCAATATGTTTTTGTATTACGATTTCTTTTTACTTAATTTTGACAACTTGATTTATATATTTGTACTATTATATTATTTAATTTCATAAATTTTTTTGTTACAACTTTATTCTTTTAACTTTTTTTTCATTTTCTTTTTAAGTTAGTTATAGTTAAAAAATAACTATAAATTGAAAAACAACTAAAAAACAACATAAAAATAACAAAATAAATGCACATATATATACAACAAAAATATTCTCTGGAATAAATTGAAAATATACACCACAAAAAACACATAAACTAAACAACAAATATACAAAATGGAAAACACATAAAAATAACTATAAAATATCAATAGAACACCTAAATAACTGTTGGGAATTATTTTACCATGATCTTAGATCTACTCACAACTATGTTGTTTAAACATCCTAAATATGAACTTTCTAAAACGATAAAATAAACACATATGAAGTTAAGAAAACCTTACATTGATGAAGCGGAATTAATGTCTCCTTCCACTCAGATCTCTAACCCTTGATTCCTTTCTGTAGCAGAGTATAATCAAGATCTGAGCCCGAATGTCCTTCTTCTTCAAGTTTGATCCTTCACAGTCTTCCAATCTATGGTTGAGTTACTGCTTGCTGTGTGTGGGCACTTACTCTTTCACTAGGGTCACGAAAAAGATGAAGGGAAAAGAGAGAGAGGTATTTCGGCCAAGGATAGAAAGTGGGGAAGGCTCAGTTTTCTGAAGAGAGAAATTTTTGTCAGAAAGGCTTATTCAAAGATGTGTATTTGACTGAGCCATCACTTTCTATTTATAGGCAACTACTAGGTCTAGGTTTAGAATTATTTGGCATTAAAATAATGAAAATATTAATTTGAAAAATCAACATTAAGTGGCCGGCCTAGGTGTTGTAATGGGCCTCACTTAATTTTGCAATTTTATCAAATTTTATCTCTATTTTCTCAAAAACGCCAATTTTCCAATTCTAACCTTTTAAATGCCAAAACTAATTGTTTAATAACTAAAATAGATTATTAAATAATATTGTCATTTAATTTAATTATTAATTAGACATATAAAGTCCATTAATAAATAAATAAACCTAGAAAACTCTTTTCCTTACAATTTCACCCCTGCTTAGTGAAAATTCATAAAATTAGACATAGTCTAACTTTAGAATTATAATTGATCAATCACGAATCAATTAATGAGTCTTACAAGCAGAATGTTCTCAACTAGAATGGGGACCATGGATCTATATGCTGAGCTTCCAATAAGTGAACCAAATTTACCAAGTAAATTCCTACTTATTAATTCTTCGTTGAATCCACTCTTAGAACTTAGAATTGCACTCTCAGACTTATATAGAGCATATTTTATGTTCCACGATATCAATATACTATCTCATTTAACCATTGTTATAATCTTATTGTGATTTAAAGATCCTCTATATAGATGATCTACATCGAGATGGGATTTCTTTACCGTTCTCACCCCTCAATGTATTTTGCCCCTTAAAACACTTAGCTACCTGTAAATGGTGTTTAATGATCTAATAATTAGTCAGTTAAACAAGAGTTCATCCATTTACTTCTATTTGCTAAGCTCGAAGGGAATCATCACTTGACTTCTATACACCAGTAGAAGCTATAGATTCCATATTTATGTTCAACACTCCCACTCAATCATACTATCATGTTCTCGAAATATACGTATCACCCTGACCCGAAAGTAGGCTTAACTAATAAATCTAAGAACATGAATAGCACTCCTGAGTTGAGCCCAAGCATATGAGGATTTAGATTCTTTTAATCTAAAGATCAACTACTGATATTGACTTGGAAAGATATGTATAACGGTAAGTTTGTAATATCTTAACTTAGTTGCAATATCGGTCCAGTCCAATGTATACTCCATACATTCGAAACTAGTATACTTTACTAATGTCCTGGAAAGAACATAACACTTACTCCAAGTGTAAGTACACATCATCGCTGATTATCACATTAGTGTAAATCCAATAACACTGATGAAACAGGGACCAAAACTTTTGATTCATATGATCACAATCACATTCCACTGTGTTGACGATACTGTAATTGTGAATAAACATATGATCTTGATTTAACTGATTTTGTGTGTATGAATGTAATAAGCATATTAAACATATTAAACCATTAGCATGTAGAATTCATGCAAACATCAATCACTTCAAATTTCTTATGTTGATTACTAATCAGATTGTAAAGAGTTTTATTTAGGGCATAAAACCTAACAAACTCCCACTTGCACTAATGTAAAACAAACTGTGCAAATAGGTCAATCTGATGTCTTGATCTTCAGATCAAGTGTAGTATATTTGAATCCACCCAAACTTCTGGAAACTAGTTCATAAAAACTCTTATGAAACATCCTTTACTATATGCTTTACTCATCAAGGGATACTGAAATCTTTACTGTTTTAAAAGTACATCTGGATAAACAGAAGACATATCTCTCATATTTTAAAATATGTAATTGAGATAATATAGTGTAGACTTTTCTTCAGTGATATAACTTTCTCGTATTTTCGAATAGACCAAGTTATAGTTCTTCTCTGGTAGAGCTTGAATTATTATACAATAATTCCTCCACCCCCAAAGTAAGCACCATCTTATAGAAATCGAAATTAGATGGTGAGATACAAAGACAACTGATACACAGTTCCTTAATGTCAAACATATAGATCACTTTCATAAATCCTTCTTGAATATCTTCTAATGTTCCCTATTTGATTACATCTCAGATAGCTCCCACTCAATAGCAGATGTCTGGTTAAATAATACTTTTAACCTCTGATTGTTTAGAGAGTTACCTAGTTGTGACTTTTGTATTAGTCTGAGTTTTTAAGTCAAGACTAAGTCATCAACATAGCAGACTAGTATTTGAAGTGAAAAATACATGCCAGAGATTAAAGTAATCAAAATTAAGATACCATCAAATTTTATGAGGATTAAGAATTCTTGGTTTAAGTCATTCGAATTGACTGAACTAGAGTTCTTTATCTTATTCTCATAATTCTGATAAGCTATACCTATCCATGTGAATGGTTAGATTTGCTTTTCAGTAGTGTTCTTAAGTACCTATCACAAGTATCAACCTAATGAAGATGGGTATAGAACTTTAAAATTCTCCCACTCAATTAAGGTAGTGTGAAACTTTAACAAAGAACTTTCAAAGGTATCAAACTTTTACTTATAACAGTAAAAACGAAATGGAACATACAATCAAGATCAAGAATTTATATTGACAATAGCTGACTCATTATATTACTTCCATGTTTGAAGAAGATATGTGTTTCATAGGGAATTATGGAATAGACTCCACCCCTAAGAATATACATATAGGGTACTTGTGGATAACCTCCACCCCTAAGTATATAGAGATTATGATCCACCCCTAAAGGTTGTAAAGATCATGATTCTCTTAGTGTGATAGAGTTTATGTGGAGTTGAATACTATCCAGAGTTCATTAGATATAAAAGATCGTTGAACTGCATAGTTTTCTTAACTTTTCTCCACCCCTATCAGATCATAAGATCCTTTTATTAAACAAATTCTTAATAATTGTATGAGAATTAACAATTATTGATAAACATAGAAATAATTTCTAGTGTTTATATAATATAACTCTATGAAGAGTTGTAAATATTATAGAATTTGCATCAATAATAAAAACACTTACACATACAAACATACAAATATAATGTGGTAATAATTGATGAAGATAAAATTAAATGAAGCTCAATCTCATAAATTGCAATAGTGAATTTCGAAAATTATAAACTTTATTAAAAAAAAGTATTGCAACAATATGAGAAAAATAGGGATAAATATCCCTAATTAAAATTTGAAATCCAAATTGTCTTTAAACTAAAACAATTAATTCAAAAAAATTGAAGAGCTTCATCTTCATCTGGACGATTTCACCCTTGGTCCAGCTTTCTGATCCAACTCAATTGAGTTCAAGTAGCTTGGCCTATAAGAAGAAGAAAACAAATAAACAAAGCTAGTCCAGAATCATAAATCCAATTGGATAATAATTCACTAAAACTCTTAAAGTTTATTAATGGAAATACCTTGTTTCTTTGCAAGAAGTTTAGGACACTGGGGTTTCCAATGACCTTTCTCATTGCAGTAGAAACACTTTCCTTTAAGTGTAGCATCACCAGAAGGAACAGCCCTTTTCATGGCTTTTGTTCGCTTCTTGGTGTTCTTCCACTTCTTCTTCGATTTGGGTTTTGAAGCAGAGGCAACATTTGTTTCAGGTTTCATCGTCCCATTACCATTCCCAGGATTGTGAGGTTTACTCCCTTTCTTCTTGGGTCTTCCAATCAAATTTTCATAAGTTTGAAGGTCATTGACTAATTCATGAAAGTCAATTTCCTTCTTATTCATGACATAATTTGATGTATATGGTAGAAATGCTGGAGTCAGGCTATTCAAGATAAGACTAACTTGAGTAGCACTGTCCATTTCAGCACCATGATCCTGGGCTTCTTGGAAATAACAGGACATGAGGAGAACATGGTCATGCACGTTTTGATGAGGTTCCATCCGTGCATTAATGTACTTCTTAGTCGCGTCAAAGCGTGACTGAAGCGATGCCTTACCGAATAGCTCATTTAACTTCGTCATAACTTCAGCAGCCTTCTCAGTTTTAGAAAACCGAGTTTTGAGGGTGTCAACCATGCTAGAAAGCATAAAGTATAGAGCTTTGTCATTTGCTTTCTGCCAATGCTCATACTTTTCTTTCACAGATTTGGATGCATTATCCCCAGGCACTTCAGGTGACGGCTCAGTTAAAACAAACAAGGCACTTTCTCCTATGAGAGCAATATTAATGTTCTCATTCCATTTATTAAAGGTAGATCCATTCAGCTTATTTTCAGTCAACAGTGATAACATGGGATTCATTTTGACAAAACAAAATACTACAAAATAATAGAAATCAACAAATAGAAATTAATAATGGTTTAACACACAAAATCAATTCAGAAATTATAAGCACATAGCAAGTAGGAATGATATGAGAAAATACTTAAAAAATTCAATCCTAAATAATTTCTAAGGTTTTTCAACAAACTGATATCAGTGTCCCGTTTAGGCGAGAGTCAAAGCTACCATCCATTGAATAGAGTTGTCAGCTCATCTAAAATGTTAAACATTCTAGCAACCTTTTATTCGATCAAGATTGGCATCCAGCGTTGTCCCGTTTAGGCGAGAGTCAAGGCTATTCTATCTCATGAGCTTCTACCATTGTTTCGCAATTTGCAAGTCAAATATGGTCGCCACCATTAGGGTGATCTATATCATATAAAACACTTACAAACCACTTATCATGCGAGATTAAACGGTGCGAAATTGCTAATGAACGTTCCTCCATTAGGGAGGATTACTCACTAAAACAAACGCGGTGTAAAACCCACAATGGAGATCGAATATCTTAATAATAATAAAGCTCATTATTTAAAATGTATTTTCTTTTTCTAATAAATAAATCTCATTAAACTCTAAATTAAGAATTAAAATTCAAAAATAAGAATTTAATATAATATTTATAAAATCATACTTAGATGGTGATTGAAATAAAATTAATTATTTCCATCTTAGTAATAATCTTAAATATAAATATTGAGGAAATTAATTTAAGTTGAATTAAATTAAATAATTAGCAACTTAAAAATTTCCTTTGAGAATATATTTATTGAGTTCGAAAATTTAAAGTATATAAAATACAATTTTTGAAAATAATAAAAATAGAAAAGAAATACTTCAAGCAAAAATATCACCTATCTAGATATTCTTTTGACTAGTTAATTCAATTTCTAATAATATATTTATATTTTAAATTCATTTATTTTAAATTAATCAATTAAATGAAAAAATCATTGATTGAAGTTGGCCCAAGAATTAATTAAAATAAATAATTAATTTACAACTCAATCTATTTTTTAAAATTAAAAATTCGAAAATATTGCATAATTAAAATGCAAATTTCGAAATTGATTAATAAAATAAAGAAAAATATATATTTTGAAAATTATTTAAATTTAAGTTGAAAAATTAAATTTCAACCTAAAAATAATTTTCTATTTAATTAAGTGTCATGAAAAATCAATAAATATTTAAGTATCATGATGAAAATCAACTTAGATATTTAGATTCTTCAAGTTAATTAAATGTATTAAATTCAAGAAATAATAATTAAGTGTAGAGAAGGCTTAATTATTAATTTCTATTTAATACTAGGAAAAATATACTTAATAAAATTGTACCAAAATTAATTATTTAAATAATTAATTTCACAAAAGTATAATGTTTTCCTATTTAAATATTAGAAATAATAAGTAGTCTAGAAATTACTATCTAGAAAGTATCTTATTTGACTAAGTATCTTTTCAAAATTTGAAAAATATCTAATTTAAGTTATATAGAAAAAAAATCTAAAACTTAAATAATTTCAAATTTAGATTTAATTAAATATCAAAAATTAAGTTGAAACCACTTAATTTGAAGATATCTTTTAAAGTTAATATTTGAAAAGATATTAACCAAAAAAAATATCTAAGATATTCCATTTCAAGTTAATATTTGAAAAGATATTAACTTAAAAAATATCTTAAGAATCCTTAATAACTAATGCCTAAGATTCCTCAACTTGATTTAAAATTTAAATAAAATATTCAAATTTAAGTTAGATAAGAAAAATCAGTTGATACAACTAATTTATAACTTAAATAGGAATATTTAATTAAATAAGCTCCAGAAAGAATCTTAGTTAGTTAAAATTCTATATTTAATTAAATACAAGAAAAATACAAATAGTTTGTCTAGAATTAATATCTAAACTAAAAGTGTTTTTCTTAAAATTAACTTTAAAATATTAAAATGAAAATAAATTTTCATATATTTTAAAAGTTAATTATGTTGCTAATTCAATTTTATTAGGTCAAACTAATATAATTAACCTAGTACAGTTATTCAAATCAGGCAAATGGGCCTTCACAATTGGGGTAGTTCATGTGAGGGGGTGCTGGGTTCAGTATGTCGTACCCACTTCTATGGCTCCCAACTCTCACACAAGGCCCAAAAGAGAGGAATTTAACCTTAAAATAAATAACTGTTATTAATTGAATAGGTCCAATAACTAAATGGACCTAAATAAAATCTATCATGGTGTGACATTTTATTTAGCAACAACCTATATGCATCTATATAATAAAATAAACACATAGGCTCACACAGGCACACTTTGGATGGATCCTATCATGTTGCTAGGTCAATCACAGATGAAAGAAGATTGTAAAATCTACCTGTTACAAATTATTAACTTAACCAAGGGAGCCATCAGATCATTAGATCTGGCAAAAAGTAACCATGGCTATTTGCAATCAAGTAATAATAGGTTTTGAAAAACTTACACACAAGTTTAAACCACATACTCCTGCAACAAGGTTAGCTGGATAGTTGGAAGTAGGATTTATTTAATTTTAAATAAATAATTTCGAAAAATAAATAATTAAATAAAAAAATATTTTAATTTTTCGAAAAAAATAAAAAAAATTTTAATTTCGGAAAATAAAAAAAATTTAAATTTCGAAATTTTTTAAAAAAATTTAAAATTAAACCTACTTTTTGAAAAATTAGGTTTCAACCAACCTAAATATCATTTCAAAATTTGCTAACTACTTTTAAAAATTAAATGTTACTTTTAAAAAATAAAAATTAAATAAAAATTAGAAAAGATAAATGAAATATCTTTTCAGATTTTTAAATTTAATTTAAATAAATAAAATAACAAAATTTAAAAGTTAGCAAAATATCTTACATCTATTTAAAATTACTTGATTATAAATATCTTATTTTAAATTTAAATAAGGTCAAAATATCTAAAAAGATTTAATTTTTAAAAAAAACTTAAAAGATAAGATATTATAAAAAAATATATCTTAAAAGATAAGATATTTTAAAATATCTTAAGAAGATTTTATAAATATCTTATAAAATCTGACCTTAAATTTAAAAAAAATAAGATATAATCAAATTTAAAAATAAGATAGATTTTTAAGCAAGAAGATAGATACTAATTCTATTCAAATTCAAATTACACTAATATCTTGAATTAAATTAAAAAAAAAATATTAAATTAATTCAAAATGATAATTAGAATTGAATTAGGAATAGTAATAGTATATATACAAAAACATACAAAAAATTGGAAGTTAATTACATGAAAAAGCATGAAAAATCGAAGAAAAACGAAAAAATTCGAAACTGTACGGACAGATTTGCGATCGCAGGAAAAAATCAGCACAACCCCGATTTTTCCAAATCTTCAAAAAAATCATAACTAATTCAAATAAAATCCAAATTAAGTTCTCTGAAAGGCTAACTTGCTTAATTTTTTCCATACTATCCAATAAAATTAATTCCAGAAACAAAATCACAATTATTTTTCACGAAAATTTACAAACATCAATCAATCATCAAATAACACTCAATACAACATGATACCATCCAAAGAACATACAAACAATCGTTTTAAAGTCCAAATTTCAGGTAAGTAAATCAATTACCATGGCTCTGATACCAGTTGTTGGGAATTATTTTACAAGGATCTTAGATCTACTCACAAGTATGTTGTTTAAACATCCTAAATATGAACTTTCTAAAACGATAAAATAAACACATATAAAGTTAAGAAAACCTTACATTGATGCAGCGGAATTAATGTCTCCTTCCACTCAGATCTCTAACTCTTGATTCCTTTCTGTAGCAGAGTATAATCAAGATCTGAGCCCGAATGTCCTTCTTCTTCAAGTTTGATCCTTCACAGTCTTCCAATCTATGATTGAGTTACTGCTTGCTGTGTGTGGGCACTTACTCTTTCACTAGGGTCACGAAAAAGATGAAGGGAAAAGAGAGAGAGGTATTTCGGCCAAGGATAGAAAGTGGGGAAGGCTCAGTTTTCTGAAGAGAGAAATTTCTGTCAGAAAGGCTTATTCAAAGATGTGTATTTGACTGAGCCATCACTTTCTATTTATAGGCAACTACTAGGTCTAGGTTTAGAATTATTTGGCATTAAAATAATGAAAATATTAATTTGAAAAATCAACATTAAGTGGCTCAGTTTACAATTTCACCCCTGCTTAGTGAAAATTCATAAAATTAGACATAGTCTAACTTTAGAATTATAATTGATCAATCACGAATCAATTAATGAGTCTTACAAGCAGAATGTTCTCAACTAGAATGGGGACCATGGATCTATATGCTGAGCTTCCAATAAGTGAACCAAATTTACCAAGTAAATTCCTACTTATTAATTCTTCGTTGAATCCACTCTTAGAACTTATAATTGCACTCTCAGACTTATATAGAGCATATTGTATGTTCCACGATATCAATATACTATCTCATTTAACCATTGCTATAATCTTATTGTGATTTAAAGATCCTCTATATAGATGATCTACATCGAGATGGGATTTCTTTACCGTTCTCACCCCTCAATGTATTTTGCCCCTTAAAACACTTAGCTACCTGTAAATGGTGTTTAATGATCTAATAATTAGTCAGTTAAACAAGAGCTCATCCATTTACTTCTATTTGCTAAGCTCGAAGGGAATCATCACTTGACTTCTATACACCAGTAGAAGCTATAGATTCCATATTTATGTTCAACACTCCCACTCAATCATACTATCATGTTCTCTAAATATACGTATCACCCTGACCCGAAAGTAGGCTTAACTAATAAATCTAAGAACATGAATAGCACTCCTGAGTTGAGCCCAAGCATATCAGGATTTAGATTCTTTTAATCTTAAGATCAACTACTGATATTGACTTGGAAAGATATGTATAACGGTAAGTTTGTAATATCTTAACTTAGTTGCAATATCGGTCCAGTCCAATGTATACTCCATACATTCGAAACTAGTATACTTTACTAATGTCCTGGAAAGAACATAACACTTACTCCAAGTGTAAGTACACATCATCGCTGATTATCACATTAGTGTAAATCCAATAACACTGATGAGACAGGGACCAAAACTTTTGATTCATATGATCACAATCACATTCCACTGTGTTGACGATACTGTAATTGTGAATAAACATATGATCTGGATTTAACTGATTTTGTGTGTATGAATGTAATAAGCATATTAAACATATTAAACCATTAGCATGTAGAATTCATGCAAACATCAATCACTTCAAATTTCTTATGTTGATTACTAATCAGATTGTAAAGAGTTTTATTTAGGGCATAAAACCTAACAATAACAACATAAAAATAACTGTAAATTAACTATAAATCAACAGAAAAATAAAAAGACATCAATCTTGTTAAAATATACAAATTATTCATTAATTAACTCTGAATAAACAACAAGATATTCAAAAAAAAATATACTATTTTTATTGATCATGTAAAAAATAAAAAATATAGGATGAGTGCTCTTGATTTTTTTTTTTTGTAAGAGAGAGAAAAAGTGTTACAAAAATTAGATATAAAAATGTATTTACATGAGATTTAGGAGAAGTGGAATAAAATAATAAATGAGAAGAAATAATTGACAGTAAAAATATAATTTGTGTATTAAATAATAAAAAGTACATAAATATTTATATTTAAGTTTAAAGCTTTAACTTATTTTATATGAATAATTTTCATTACAACAGGTAATGCTTTAACTCATATTTTCTCTCTCAATGTTGACTTTTAACTTTGTAATGTATTATTTATTGATAAGTTTTCACTTTATTATTATTTATTGAGGTTTTTTCATAAATATTAGATTTTTTGTTGCCATTTACTTTTTTATGGCACAAAAAAATAAATCAACAAGATATGGAAAAAAAATTAATTAAATGGAAAAATATGGAAATCCAAAAAACATATAAATAAGCTTAAAATGGAAAAACTCATACTTTCTAAACTGAAACATAACAGAATCTATCTCATTCGATCTCTCTCTCTCCCTAATCTCTACGATTTTCTCTTCGATCGTCACTCTCAGAATCGCACAATCACCAGCCGCGATTGATCACTGTAATTCGATCTGCAAACCGAACTCAAACGCAAGGATCAGTCACCTCCGATCGTCTTCTCCTAAACCATGAAATTTAACGACTGAAGACAAAGCTTCAGCAATGATTGCCGCCTCCGATCGTCTTCTACAGCTCCGATCGTCTTTAGGTAAGTTCTTCAATTGCTTCTGATCCTCTTCCTTATCTTTAGAACCTGAAAAATCAATGCTAATTAAAATTGAAAACAAAAAAACTGAAAAAACAAACCAAATTATACGCAGAACCAAAACTGGAATAACAATTGTCAATAATAAACATTACAGGTATATAAGCATTACTGGGATATAAACATTACACGGCATTTTAATGAACATATATATAAAAAAAAATAACTGGTTTAAACAATATACAAAATTAAGGCCACCGTATGAATCACATACATAACCCACAGGTCAAAACAAAAATATAACATAACCAAAGTAACCAATTAAAAACCTAAATTATACAATAGAACATAAAAATTAAATGAAACTGGTTCCAAATACCAAAATAAAAATAGAGTCTAACAAAACATTAAATTTAACAATGCTACAAGAAAATAAAATTTTAACAGATACAAAAATACATATAACATTAGAAAAAAAAAAACAAGTTTAAAAACTCACCTATAACATTGGTTCTCTAAATAGAATTTAAAAATAACCCGTTCCAAATACAAAAATATAGTAATATAATATTACTTTTACATAAAACAGTTAAAAAAAATGAAAGTCACAAAAAACGAAACATAACAGAAAAAAAACTGGTTAAAAACAATCAAAAACGTGAAAAATAGTTAAAAACATATAACAAAACATACAATCACAGAAATTAAAAAAAAAAACCAGCTAAAAAAAAATTACACTTAAGCTTTAAAAAGAATTTTTCTTTTAAAATGCAAAAAAGTTATCAAAACCATAAATGACAAATAAAAACCAAAAAACCAGAAAAAAAAACCAGTAAACAAAAAAAAAATCCAGTTAAAAATCTAAAACCAAAACAATAATACCTATAATTTTTTTTAAAAATAACCGATTCCAAACAAAACATTACAATAATATTCTGATACTACATTTTTCCTAAAATTGCAGGCATGGAACAAATCATGTGTGTCATCAAATATGGGGGTCGATGGAGGGAAAATACAAATTATGATGACTATACAATGACAGGAATTCTAATTCCAACAAATTCATCACTAGAGATAAACTGCAGCATAAGCAACATAGACATATCCTACTAGATATCACCGGGGACAACATTGATGAAGCTACTGAGTGACAATTCTCTCAAGTTCTACATTGAGCTGAGAAAATCACAAGCTGGAGTAACTGATTCTCCACTATGCATCACAACTACAGAAGAAATGGCTATACAAACAGTAGAAAATCAATCTTCAGACCAACCAATACAAGAGCAAACCAAGACAGTGGAGGAACTGGTTCTACAAATACATGACGAACCATTCAACCAACAATCTGATATTGAAGGACAAGATACAAATGATGATTACTGTCAGTATACAATTGCCCCCAACATGTTTGCCATGACTGAACAAGTTGCAGATTTTATAATAGAGCAATCCAATGAAGCAATAAAAAAGAGAAGGGATGAGGAAATGGAGATAATCACAGATTACATGCTGATTGAGATCGAAGAAGGACAAATATACAGTGACATGAACATACTGAAAATGGCAATCGGATTCTATGCAGTGATAAAGAACATTAAAATCAGAACGAAGAGGTCCGAACCGAGGGAATACTGTTGGATATTATTTTACCAGGATCTAGATTTACTAACAAATATGTTGGATTAACAACCTAATATGAATTCTAAAAATAATGAAAATAAACACATATAAAGTTAAAAAACCTTACAGTGGGTGCAGCGGAATAATATGACTCCTTCCGTTCAGATCTCTAGCCCTTGATTCCTTTCTGTAGCAGAGCATCACCAAGATCTGAACCTGGATCTTCTTTTCTCCTTCTTTGATGTAGAAATTCCATAGTCTTCCATACTATGATTGAGATACCACTTAATGTGTGTGGGCACTACTCATCTCACAAGGATTTCGAAAATTCTCTCTTTTCTCTCTTAATTTCGTGGCTGATCATTCATGCAAGAGAAGAGAACAAGGTTGCTTTATATAGGGAGAAGGGAGAGCACAACTTTCCAAACAAAACAGTTTCCTTAATTACTGTGTAATCAATCAACTGCCTTATTTAGTGTGATTCACCACTTTCCTATTTTTGCTAGGCTTTGATTAGCAATGACATGACAATTAAAAAATAAAAATAATAATTGGGAAACACAAAGGGAGTGCTCGGCCATAGAGGAAATGGGCCTCACTTGGATTTTGCAGTTTCCTCAATTTTATTTCTATTTCTCCAAAAATGCCATTTTTCCAATTCTAATCATTTAAATGCCAAAACTAATTATTTAATAACTAAAATAGATTATTAAATAATATTGTCATTTAAAATAATTATTAATTAGACATACAAAGTCTCTTAATTAATAATTAAACCTAGAAACCCTTTTCTTTACGATTTCATCCTTAAACTGTGAGAATTCATAAAGTAGACATAGTCTAACTTTTAGAATTATAATTGATTAATTAAAATCAATTAACTGAGTCTTACAAGCAGTATGGCCTCAACTAGTATGGGGACCATGGTTCTATATAACCGAGCTTCCAATAAGTCGAACCGAATTTACCAAGTAAATTCCCTAACTTATTAATTCCTCATTGAATCCACACTTAGAACTTGGAATTGCACTCTCAGTCATATAGAAACGCTCTATATGTTCCACGATATAGACACGTCATTAGTTATCCATTGTTATAACCCTAATGTGATCAATGATCCTCTATATAGATGATTTACACTGTACAGGGATTAAATTACCGTAACACCCTACAATGTATTTTATCCTTAAAACACTTAACCCTGTATAAATGATATTTCACCTAAGTGAAATGAGATCTCCACCATTTATCTTCGTTTGGTTAAGCTCGAAGGAAATCATCCTTTACTTCTATTTGCCAAATAGAAGCTATAGATTCCATATTTATGTTAGCGCTCCCCCACTCAATTGTATTACCGTGTTCCCAAAATGGACGTATTACCCTGATACAAAACTGGGCTTAACTAACAAATCAAAGAACACGAATAACACTCTTGAGATTGAGCCTAACCATATAAGGATTTCGATCATGTGATCTAGGATCAACATGTGATATTGAATTGAATAGATATTTACGGTAAGTTTCAAAATCT
This sequence comes from Cannabis sativa, assembly GCF_029168945.1. Lineage (NCBI taxonomy): Eukaryota > Viridiplantae > Streptophyta > Magnoliopsida > Rosales > Cannabaceae > Cannabis > Cannabis sativa. The sequence continues at coordinate 18,008,768 of NC_083605.1, read as the reverse complement.
AATTCAAAGTTCAATATCGGTCCATTCCAATGCATACTCCATGCATCCGATACTGGTAAACTTTGCCAATGTCCTGGAAAGGACATAACACTTTTCCAAGGTGTAAGAATACCTATCGCTGATTATACCATGTCAGTCTAAATCCAGTGTTCTGACAAATCAGGGAATCTACTTTTGAACATATAATAAAGATTATATTCCACTGTGCTGACAACACTATAATCTTTAACCAACTCATATGTTCTGGACTTAAAAAAGAATTCATACATTATATACCTATAATCATGAAATAAATCATGTGAACCATGCAACATAAAATGTTATTTCTGATCTTTATTAATAAGTAAATCTGATTATATGAAATGAGTTTTATTTAGGGTATAAAACCCAACAAATACATGGTTACATGTGTTAACAAAAATTGTAATTGGTTTCCGCGTGCTTCAAAGTTGAAACAAACACAAACATTCAAGATTAGAAAATAAACATTCAAGATTAGAAAATATGTCAACAACCACACCTGCTCATTGGATGTCATAATGGAAGATCACAGGCAAGTAACATACAATATGTTGGGATTTTATGCCCTAAATAAAACCCATTACAATCTAATATGATTTTACCTATTATATTTACTCATATATATATGGACAATATATAAACATTAATTTTTTTTCTGGATATATTAATGTTAGTTTGATATATTATTTTTAATATAATATGAAAATATTTTTATTAAAATATTAACCAATATATAAAGATAACAAATAATATAATTATTTGTTTTTTTAAAAAATATAATTATTCATTATTAAAAACAAACTGCTACTAAATATGCATTTCCTAAAAATTTTATTTTTGGAGGTAAACTCCAAATTTTCCCTCTATATTTTCAATTGCCTTACAGTTACCACACTCTCTCGTCTTCTTCCCCAAATTAAACTGTCTCAGCTTTCTCTAACCTCATCAGCTCAGCTCACCGTCTCAACAGCTTCCCGGGCGCACCCAGTAAACCGAAAAATGTAATAACACTCACTCTCTTCTCTTCTTTTTTCCTTTGTACGTTGGCAAACTTTTTCTTCTACTAAATTCTACTCGATAGTGAACTAGAGAGAGAGAGATAGGGAGACGGTGACGCTGCTAGTAGCGACGAGTATTGATCCAGCTTCAATCAACCCGGCTAATGCGCTTCTCCCCATGCCCGGATGGCAACCTCTTCCTTCTTTAGAGGTATTCCTTGTTCAATTTTATATCCCAAGTATTCCTTTTGACAAAAAATGTATCGATTTCATATCTGGGTTTCTCCTCACTTGCGCTTTTGGCCCCTGAACAAGGTTCTCACAGAGAAATACGAATTCAATGAGCAAGATGCAAATGACATGACAGAATTCCTGGTTCCCATCCTTGATTTTGTTCCACAGAAACGACCAACTGCGGCTCAATTACTTCTCAATCCATGGATCAATGCAGGCCCTCGTCTCTTGGAACCATTTATTATTATTACCTCTGATGGAAATCAAGCTGAAGGTAGTGCCATCGTTGATGATAAGAAAAGGGAAAATGATGAAAGAGAGGCAATGGAGGTTGGAATGGGCAAGATTGCCATTAGTTCGGATTCTAAATCAGTGAAGGACGCCTCGTCTAGTGTTAAACCCTCCATGCCAGCGGCGGCTATGACTAGTTCATATAGGTAAAAAACTAGCTTACTTATATATGAATTGATCTTGCTTCTCTCTTCATATAATGGTCCAAAGTAGCTGCTTGTGTCTGGAAGAACATGATATCCTTAGTTGGATTGATTTTGGGAGTTGGGTATATACTGGTGCTAAATTAAAATGAGGAAATTGCTCTTGACAGGTTTTATTTTCTCTCTTATTGTGAGTGAATTCTCTTGGCACAGTTAAGCTTATACTGTACACCTACTATATGCTAATAACAATGAAATGCGGGCTTTGCTACAATACAACTTCTTAACAGTCATTTAATTTATTCATGTACTCTGTTTGCACTAAAAAAAAATTTATTCATGTAAAAAAATCACTGAGCTTCTCAAAGTTGGAAAGGACAAGCGTGCTCTGAATGTGGCTAAAAGAAAGCTAGGTACCCACAAGAGAGCAAAGAAGAAGCGTGAGGAGATGTCGAATGTTCTCCGCAAGGTGAGGGCTGGAGGAACTACAGAGAAGAAGAAATGAGACATCTTTTCATGAATTTGTTAGTATTTTCCAAATTACTTATTGCCTAGTATCCAAAGTGGAGCAAAACGAGAGCCCAAAATGAAGAACTTCGATTTTGGTGTCAATATTGGTAAGAGCGATTCCCTCATTCTTTAACTGAATTTGGAATTTTACTTTTTTTTTATTTAATTGTTCTTTATTACTGATTTTCATGGAATTTGTATATGATTCTCTGCATTAAATCCGGGTAATCAGCGATCAATTTTTAAACAAATATAATACATTTTAAAATGAAAATAAAGAAGAGAAACAACATATGATTTGGTCAAATATTTAGAGGATTTTATATGATTAATTATAAAAAAATTCGGCATTAGACATCGCATATTCTTAGGAAGTTATCACACATTGGTTATGAAAGTAATTAATTCAAATTTATGGTCGTCGATGATTTGTGAGAGATGATGTAAATTTAATTTTAATTGCTTATGAGTGCAAGCAATTTAGAATAAAAGAGGGGGGGTAAGAAAGAATGAATACGAAATAAAGCTTATTGAAATTATCTTATTCATGGGTTTAAAGTTTAACTGAAATTTTTGCAGGATCCTTGTAGCAATTCTATCAGTGCTAGAGAGAGTTGGGGTGTAAAGACCGCTTAGTTTAATTTGGAAATTAGCAGTTAATCATGTTTAATTATGAAAATTATTTATGGCTATTTAAATAATTATTATACTGTTATTTTTGAATTCAGAGATGCATTTTTATGTCATTTAGTAGTTTTCATAATTTTGCATTTCTGGTGCCCGGTATTTTGGAACTCGGTGTTTGGCTCAGTAAAATCACAACTTAGTATGTTAGTAGTTTGGGACGGTTTATTAGACATTGGGAATGTCAGGAATGGCCGGGAATTTAGAATTTCCCAAAAATACCCCTTTAGTGTTATTTGTGTGATTTTAGTGTGAAGGGGCAAAATGGTCATTTTTGCCCCATTATTATTTTGTCTTCTAGTGATTTTAATAGTTGAATTATATGTTTATTTTATTAGCTGAAGTATATGGGGGTAAATTGCTTTTGTTTCTCATTTATTCAAAAAATTCTAAGTTAGAAAAATTGGAAAACTTTTTCTCTCTCAAAGCTCTCTCTCTTTCGGCCACCCTTAGAGCAGCTAGGGCTCTTAATTTTGCTCTCTCAACCCTTTGATTTCAGCAGCTCTTTGTGTAATCCAAGTCAAGGTTTGATCTCTAGTAACTTTTCTTGTATGTTTTCTTGAATTTTTGATGGAAAAGAAGTGTTGTTGCATGCTTGTTTTAGTGGTTCTTGTTGCTGTGAATTATTGTGATGTTTCTGAGGTTTAATCTTGCTGTTTTAAGTAGGTTAGAGCTAGAGTAAATGCATGTTAATTGCTTTGATTTCAAGATTGAAAGTTTTAGCTCAAAGATTGGTTTTCAAAGAGAATTTTCGAAATTTGTGGCTGTAGTGTTTGCATGATTTAGGGTTAGTTTTCTGCAGTGTTATTATGCTTGGTTATGAAGTTCTAAGCTAGTTTTGAGGCTTGTTAGTGAGCTTTAGCCAAGTTTGAGTTTGAACTCAAAGCTTGGAGTTCACATGGTGTTTTTCAATTCTGTGCATTCTGGGTTGTGTTATTGCTTTAGATATGTTATTTGGGTCCTATAGAACAGGTCTGGAAGGTTTGAGGTGATTTGGGTTGGATTTGATTGAGTGGTGAATTTTTGAAAAATTCCTGCGAGGAACCAGAATTCCGGTTATGCAACCGGAATTCCGGATGAGGGTCCAGGAATTCTCAGAACCGGAATTCCGGTTGCAGAACCGGTCTACCGGTTGGGGAATTTTCAGGAACCCTAGTTTTCCTCGATTTTATGTTATTTGGGGTATTGCCATGTTTTTTATCGATAGGGAAACTGTTAGTTCCTAGTTTAAGTCCCCGGGAAGTGATTTAGCGTATCACTTATAGTGTTGTGATTTTTATGGTTTAGGAGCCTGTAATCCGCCGCGTAGATAGTTCCAGTCTGGTTGACCGGCACACCTGAATTCGTATATCGAGGAGTTTACTACTACTACACTTGATTTGTATATCAAGGTGTTGAGATTATTTGAAACACACTTTTTGTTTTATATTAGTGCAAGTGGGAGTTTGTTGGGTTTTATGCCCTAAATAAAACTCATTTCAATATAATCAGATTTACTTATTAATATAGATCAGAAATAACATTTAATTTTGCATGGTTCACATGATTTATTTTATGATTATATGTACATAATGTATGAATTCATCTGAAATCCTTTTCACATACTTGATCCTGTTTATTGTGCCGTCAACACATTGGAAAGTAAACATGACTATGTGAATAAAGTTTCCTAGATTTATCAGACATAGGGTTTTACTGATATGATAATCTACAACAAGAGTTTACTTGCATTTGGAGAAATGCTATGTTCTTTCCAAAGCATTGGTTAAAGTAAAGCTCAGGTTGGATGCATGGAGTATGCATCAGAAGGGACCGATATTGAACTTTGACTTAGATTTATTAAACTTACCGTAATATCTATTCAAGTCAATATCGCCTAGTTGATCCTAGATCAAATGTTCTTAATCCTGTTATGATTAGGCTCAATCTTGAAAGGCTATTCGTGTTCTTTGATTTGTTAGTTAAGCCTACTTTTAGGTCAGGGTGATACGTACATTTTGGGAACACGGTAGTGCAATTGAGTGGGAGCGCTAGCATAAACATGGAATCTATAGCTTCTATCTGGCGAATAGTAAGCAAAGGATGATCTCCTTCGAGCTTGACCAAACGAACATAAATGGTGGAGTACTCATTTCACATAAGCTGAAATATCATTTATACGGGGTCAAGTGTTTTAAGGAATAAATACATTGTAGGGTGTAACAGTAATTTAATCCCTTTACAGTGTAGATCATTCATATAGAGGATCAGTGATCAAATTAGGATTATAACAATGGATAACTAATGATGTGTCTATATGGTGGAACATATAGAGCATTCTATATACTGAGAGTGCAATTCTAAGTTCTATGCGTGGATTCAACGAAGAATTAATAAGTTTGTGAATTTTAGTGCTAAATTCTTGATCTACTTATTGGAAGCTCGGTTATATAGACCCATGGTCCCCCCACTAGTTGAGATAATATTGCTTGTAAGACTCATGTAATTGGTTTTGATTAATCAATTATAATTTTCAAATTAGACTATGTCTATTTGTGAATTTTTCACTAAGTAAGGGCGAAATTGTAAAGAAAGAGTTTTATAGGGGCATATTTGTTAATTATGATACTTTGTATGGTTCAATTAATAAATATGATAAATGAAAATATTATTTAATAATTATTTATAGTTATTAAATAGTTAGAATTGGCATTTAAATGATTGAATTAGAAAATTGGCGTTTTTGAGAAAATCAGATGCAGAAAAGATAAAACTGCAAAATTGCAAAAAGTGAGGCCCAAATCCACTGTGTAGGGCCGGCCACTTTTGTAGGGTTTTTCCCTCTAATATTTTCATTATTTTAATGCCAAATAATTCAAACCTAACCGTAGTGGAATGCTATAAATAGATAGTGAATGCTTCAGGAAAATTACACACTTTTCTTCTGACACTTTCTGAATCAGAAAACCTGAGCCTTCTCTCTCCCTATCTTTGGCCGAACCCACTCTCTTTCTTCTTCCTTAAATTTCGAAATCCTTAGTGTATGAGCAGTGCCCACACACAGCAAGTGATACCTCAATCATAGTGAAGAAGATCGTGAAGAAAGACTTTTAGCAAGAAGGAGGTTTCTGTTGGGTTTTATGCCCTAAATAAAACTCATTTCATATAATCAGATTTACTTATTAATAAAGATCAGAAATAACATTTTATGTTGCATGGTTCACATGATTTATTTCATGATTATATGTATATAATGTATGAATTCTTTTTAAGTCCAGAACATATGAGTTGGTTAAAGATTATAGTGTTGTCAGCACAGTGGAATATAATCTTTATTATATGTTCAAAAGTAGATTCCCTAATTTGTCAGAACACTGGGTTTAGACTGACATGGTATAATCAGCGATAGGTATTCTTACACATTGGAAAAGTGTTATGTCCTTTCCAGGACATTGGCAAAGTTTACCAGTATCGGATGCATGGAGTATGCATTGGAATGGACCGATATTGAACTTTGAATTAGATTTTGAAACTTACCGTAAACATCTATTCAATTCAATATCATAAGTTGATCCTAGATCACATGATCGAAATCCTGATATGGTTAGGCTCAATTTCAAGAGTATTATTCGTGTTCTTTGATTTGTTAGTTAAGCCTAATTTTTAGTCTGGGCAATACATACATTTTGGGAACACGGTAATGCAATTGAGTGGGAGCGCTAACATAAATATGGAATCTATAACTTCTATTTTGCAAATAGAAGTAAAGGATGATTTCCTTCGAGCTTAACCAAACGAAGATAAATGGTGGAGATCTCATTTCACTTAGGTGAAATATCATTTATACAGGGTTAAGTGTTTTAAGGATAAAATACATTGTAGGGTGTTACGGTAATTTAATCCCTTTACAGTGTAAATCATCTATATAGAGGATCATTGATCACATTAGGGTTATAACAATGGATAACTAATGACGTGTCTATATCGTGGAACATATCGAGCGTTTCTATATGACTGAGAGTGCAATTCCAAGTTCTAAGTGTGGATTCAATGAGGAATTAATAAGTTAGGGAATTTACTTGGTAAATTCGGTTCGACTTATTGGAAGCTCAGTTATATAGACCCATGGTCCCCATACTAGTTGAGGCCATACCGCTTGTAAGACTCAGTTAATTGATTTTAATTAATCAATTATAATTCTAAGAGTTAGACTATGTCTACTTTATGAATTCTCACAGTTTAAGGATGAAATCGTAAAGAAAAGGGTTTCTAGGTTTAATTATTAATTAAGAGACTTTGTATGTCTAATTAATAATTATTTTAAATGACAATATTATTTAATAATCTATTTTAGTTATTAAATAATTAGTTTTGGCATTTAAATGATTAGAATTGGAAAAATGACATTTTTGGAGAAATTGAAATAAAATTGAGGAAACTGCAAAATCCAAGTGAGGCCCATATTCCCTCTATGGCCGAGCACTCCCTTTGTGTTTCCCAATTATTATTTTTATTTTTAATTGTCATGTAATTGCTAATCAAAGCCTAGCTATAATAGGATAGTGGTGGATCACACTAAATAAGGCAGTTAATTGATTACACAGTATTTAAGGAAACTGTTTTATTTGGAAAGTTGTGCTCTCCCTTCTCCCTATATATAGCAACCTTGCTCTCTACTCTTGTATGGATGATGAGCCACGAAATTAAGAGAGAAAAGAGAGAATTTTCGAAATCCTTGTGAGATGAGTAGTGCCCACACACATTAAGTGGTATCTCAATCATAGTATGGAAGACTATGGAATTTCTACATCAAAGAAGGAGAAAAGAAGATCCAGGTTCAGATCTTGGTGATGCTCTGCTACAGAAAGGAATCAAGGGCTAGAGATCTGAACGGAAGGAGTCATATTATTCCGCTGCACCCACTGTAAGGTTTTTTAACTTTATATGTGTTTATTTTCATTGTTTTAGAATTCATATTAGGTTGTTAATCCAACATACTTGTTAGTAAATCTAGATCCTGGTAAAATAATTCCCAACAGTTTCAGCATCAAAGATTCAGAGAAAGAGATCCAGGTTTAGATATTGATATTGCTCTGCTACAGAAAGGAATCAAGGGCTAGATATCTGAACGGAAGGAGTCATTATATTCCGCTGCACCCAATGTAAGGTTTCCTAAATTTTATATGTGTTTATTTCATCGTTTTAGAAAGTTCATATTTAAGGTGTTAATAAACATACTTGTGAGTAGATCTAAGATCCTGGTAAAATAAATTCCAGTAACTGGCCTCAGAGCCATGGTAATTGATTTACTTGCAAGAAATTTGGACTTTAAAACGATTATTTTTTTGTTTTTGGATGGTATCATGTTGTATTGAGTGTTATTTGATGATTGATTGATGTTTGTGAATTTTTGTGAAAAATAATTGCGATTTTGTTTCTCGAATTATTTTTACAGAACTCAATTTCGATTTAATTTGAATTAGTTATGATTTTTTGAAGATTCGAAAAAATCGGAGCTGTGCTGAAATTTTCCTGCGATCGCGAAAACTGTCTGTACAGTTCACAATTTTTTCGTTTTTCTTCGTTTTTTCATGGAATTAACTTCCGATTTTTTGTGTAGTTCTGTATTTATACTATTACTATTCCTAATTCAATTCTAATTATCATTTTGAATTAATTTAATATTTTTTCAATGTAATTCAAGATATTAGTGTAATTTGAATTTAAAAATAGTTAGTATGTATCTTATTTGCTTAATAATCTATCTTATTTTTAAATTTGATTATATCTTATCTTATTTTTAAATTTAAGGTCAGATTTTAATATTTTAAATTAAATCTTTTTTTTAAATAATTTGACCTTATTTAAATTTAAAATAAGATAACTATAATCATGTAATTTTAAATAGATGTAAGATATTTTGCTAACTTTTAAATTTTGTTATTTTATTTATTTAAATTACATTTAAAATCTGAAAAAGATATTCATTTATCTTTTTTAATTTTTTATTTAATTTTTATTTATAAAATAACATTTAAATTTTAAAAGTAGTTAGCAAATTTTGAAATGATATTTAGGTTGGTTGAAACCTAATTTTTCAAAATTGTAGGTTTAATTTTAATTTTTTTTAAAATTTCGAAAATTTTTTAAATTTTTTTTACGAAAATAAATTTTTATTTATTTAACTAATTATCTCGAAATTAATTATTTAATTTAAAATTAAATAAATCCTACATCCAACTATCCAGCTAACCTTGTTGCAGGAATATGTGTTTTAGCTTATGTGTAAGTTTTCAAAACCTATTATTACTTGATTGCAAATAGCCATGGTTACCTTTTGCCAGATCTATTATCTGATGGCTCCCTTGGTCAAGATAATAATTTGTAACAGGTATATTTACAATCTTCTTTCATCTGTGTATGACCTAGCAACATGATAGGACCCATCCAAAGTGTCCCTGTGTGAGCCTATGTGTTTAATTTCATTATAGATGCATATAGGTTGCTGTTGCTAAATAAAATGTCATAGTTCTTGATAGATTTTATTTAGGCCCATTTAGTTTTTGGGCTTAGTCAATTAATAACAGTTGTTCATTTTAAGGTTAAATTCCTCTCTTTTGGGCCTTGTGTGAGAGTTGGGAGCCATAGTAGTGGGTACGACATACTGAACCCAGCACCTCCTCACATGAACCACCCCAATTGTGAAGGCCCATTTGCCTGATTTGAATAACTGTACTAGGTTAATTAAACTAGTTTAACCTAATAAAATTGATTAGCAACATAATTAATTTCATTTATTTTGAAATTAATTTAAGAAAATTATAGTTTAAAGAATTTTTATTCTAAGCTAAACTATATGTATTTTCTTGTATTTAATTAAATATAGAATTATAACCATCTAGATTCTTTCTGGAGCTTAATTTAAATTTTTCATTAAATATTCCTATTTAAGTTGATATTTAGTTATCTTCAACTAACCAACTTAAATCTGAATATCTTTTGGATTTAAAATTTCAAAATTAAGTTGAGGAATTTTAGGCATTGGTTATTAAGATTCTTTAGATATTTTTTAAGTTAATATCTTTTCGAATATTAACTTAAAATGGAATATTTTAGATATTTTTTTAAGCTAATATCTTTTCGAATATTAACTTAAAATGGAATATTTTCAAATTAAGTGGTTACAACTTAATTTTTGATATTTAATTAAATTTAAATTTGAAAATATTTAAGTTCTAGATTTTTTCTAATACAACTTAAATTGGATATTTTTTCAAATTTTGTGGAAAAGATACTTAGTCAAATAAGATATTTTCTAGATAATTATTTCTAGACTACTTATTATTTCTAATATTAAAAGGAAAATATTATACATTGTGAAATTAATTATTTATATAATTAATTTTGGTACAATTTATTTTAACTATATTTTTCCTAGTATTAAACTAGAGATTAATAATTAAGCCTTCTTTACACTTAATTATTTATTTCTTGAATTTAATTAACTTGAAAAATAAATATCTAAGTTGATTCTCATCATCATACTTAAATATTTCTTTTTCATGACACTTAACTAAATAGAAAATTATTTTTAGTTGAAATTTATTTTTTCAACTAAATTTAAATAATTTTCAAAATATATATATTTTTTTATTTTTATTAATCAAATTTCGAAATTGCATTTCTTAAATGCTGGAATTTCGAATTTTATTTGAAAAATAGATTAAAGTTGTAAATTATTTATTTTAATTTTGGACCAACTTAAATCAATGATTTTTTCATTTATTGATTAATTTAAAATAAATTAAATTAAAGTATATTATTAGAAATTGAACTAATTAGTCAAAGAAAAATCTAGATAGATGATATTTTGCTTGAAGTATTTTTCTAGTGTATTTAATTAAATAGAAAATTAATATTTAAGTTGATTTTCATCATCATACTTAAATATTTAAAATTTTTCTTATATATTTAATTAAATAGGAAAATTATATTTTTTGTTGTTAATTAATTTTATCAATTAATTTTGGGCCAACATTAAATTAGAATGATTTTTCCAGGATTTATTTTTTATTTTAACACGCATTTTTTCGAAAATTGTATTCTTAAATACTTTAATTTTTCGAAATGCAATATATATTTATAGAAAATAAAATTTGAGTTGTAAATTAATTTAAATTAATTTGTAACAACTTAAATTGAATATTTTTCTAAATATTTATTGGAAATTATTACTAAGATGGAAATAATTCATGTTATTTTCATAACCATCTAAGTAAAATTTATATTTAGAATTTTTCATTCTAAATTGGAAATTTTAATTAAATAAATATATATTTAAAATAAATAGAATAAATAAAGAGAATCAAAGAAAATACAACTCTTTTTAAATAATGAGCTTTATTATTAAGATATTCGATCTCCATTGTGGGTTTTACACCGCGTTTGTTTTAGTGAGTAATCCTCCCTAATGGAGGAACATTCATTAGCAATTTCACACCGTTTAACCTCGCATGATAAGTAGTTTGTAAGTGTTTTGTATGGTATGGATCACCCTAATGGTGGCGACCATACTTGATTTGCAAGTTATGAAACAATGGTGGAAGCTCATAAGATAGAATTGCCTTGACTCTCGCCTAAACGGGACAACGCTGAATTCCAATCTTGATCGAATAAAAGGTTGCTAGAATGGTTATCATTTTAGATGAGCTGACAACTCTATTCAATGGATGATGCTTTGACTCTCGCCTAAACGGGACACTGTATCAGTTTGTTGAAAAACCTTAGAAATTATTTAGGATTGTAAGTTTTAGTATTTTCACTTGTCATTCCTACTTGCTATATGCTTATAATTTCTGAATTGTGTATGAATTTATATTGAACCATGTTATTTTCTGTTATTAAGTTGTAGTTTAATTTCGAATCTTCATTGTTGGTCTAACATGTTTGTTTTTCTAATGAGATAAATCCCTAATGGATTTTCACCATTAGACATACATAATAGTGTAAGATCTTGAAAGATAAATATTGTATGTGCAACATCTAGCTGTTCATCAATTGATGACACCTTAGACTAGTATTTTTACAATATGAAACAAGAAGATTACATAAATAAGATTACTTTGTCTTTCGCTAATCGAAGCATCGTTGGATTCTTATTTATAAACGAAATTATCCTAATTCCTCTCAGCTTATTCATTTCGAATTAGCTCAATAATATATCATTGGATGAATGGTCTATAAATCATTTCATGTCATTATATTTTCTCTTAAGAAATTAAATGACGCATATGATTATAATCTCGAAATTCTATTCCCAATTGATATAAATCCTCAATCTTAGAAATCTCCTACTTGTATGGGCAAATCTGACTTAGAGTTTGTATTAGTAGTGCTGGTCCAAGATAGAATTACTCATTATATTTGGTATAAATTTAAGTCTTTGACTTTAATTTTAGATTCCAAATAGAAATTTTCTTATATTTCTAATTCCAGAATACAATACAGTTACACTTTCTCAAGTGTTTAATATCCATCTTCTATTAATGGATTAAAACTGTATGGAATATGAGTTAGGTATTCTGTGACCAGGATCCACTTGCAGTATTCTAAGAACTCTTTGATGTAAGTAAACCTAAGTCATCAGAAAGACACAACCACATTTTTATTAATCTATGGCATTTGTATCTTGTTCATAGTGGATTTGACAAGATCAATCTCTGTAATGAGTTAATATGCCTATATCCACTGAAAGTAGTTCATCTCATTCGTAGATGGATGTACATTCAGGGGTGGATATGAGTTTTCGTTGTATTCTTAAAACGATAACTCTAGATTATACCTTTTAGCAAGAAATCTGAAATGTTTGAAACATTTCATTAATTTCTAGCAATGGTTAAAACCATTAAGGTAAGTGGTTAAAGATCTTGCGAACTGATAGGGGTGGAGAAATAGTTAGTAGATATGCAGTTCAAAGATCATTAAATTGATTTTTGAATTATATCCAAACTTACCTCCCCAGAAATTTCGAGTTGCATATTGATGATTAGTTACTAGTCGTTGCCTAAATCCTTCTATGGTAATACAATTTCAGAATGATGTAATGGTTGGGTACTTAATGTAAATCATTACTAGATTCATGGATGACCTAATCAAAATCTTAAGAAAAGCTAGAACTGTTAACCATGGTTTGTTAGCTATTCTAAGTGATTAGGGGTGGACCATCCCATTGTCAATAGATAAGAAAGTGTTTGTTCAAACAAATACTACTTTTCTAAGATAATGACTTAGTCTGAAAACAAGTAGCAAATAAAGGAGATATTTAATTCTTGATTCCAAAAGTGTTCTATCATCTTATTTGACATATGATGATCCCACTGCCTCTTTTGTCTTGTCACAACCAAAGAAGTTAATACCATTTAGTTTTCTTCGACATAATTCACGGTACCTTGTCGTAGTGGGAGAGTTTCTAGGAACTCACCTTCTTATGACTTGGGAGACACTAGTGATTAAAATCCATTGTGAGTTTAAACAAGTAATGGATTGTCAAGATAAGAAACTAAGAAGAAAGCCAATAGAACTATGGTTTAATCCATTCACATGGAATAACCTAAAGTTTTCTATTACAAGGACATAAAAGGAAATTTTTGTTTATAAGTCCATTCAATGGACTTAACAAAACTTCCTGTTCCTAGTATTATAGTTTTGAGTTTATCTAAACCTATGGCTTGTGGTATACCTGGTACTTACTTACTCTAATGCAAGCAACTTACTTTAGTAAGATGCTGAAGCATTTTCTTTCTAATGGCAATCTATAGAAGCTTCACAATTTCTTAGACATAGATTTTATTTATCTAAGGAAAAGTCTCAACTATTCCAGAAAAGATAAAGCCATGAAAGAATTTCTTATATCAACAGTGAGAGGTCTTAGATATGCTTTTGCATGCCTTAGACCAGACACCTGCTGTTGAGTGGGAGTAATGAGTAGGTATCAGATTAATCCAGGAGAAGAACATTGGAAGACAATCAACTAAATCTTAAGATTAAGAAGAGGAACTATATGTTAGTCTATAAGAGTGTGTTTAAAACTCTTAGACTACACCATATCGATTTCGAAATTTGCCTTTGTGCTAGTAAATCTTTCTGATAAGATGGTGGTTACTCTGGGGGTGGAATAGTGATTTTGGAGAAGTGTAAAAACCTATCTGAAGTCTCTAGGTCTACGAGAGAGAGACTGAATGTTAAAGCTGCAGGAAAGGTATTTATTCAGTCTAAGGAAAGTTCTATACATCTTTGGCACCATTCAGAATTTCCTTAAACTACTAGTGTTAATTTCCTGATTAACCAAAAGTAGTTGCCAAAGGTATAGAATCCAGTATCCCAAGAGAGTAGACATATAGAGAGGAATTTCACTTTATCAATGATTTTGTGATTAAGGAAGAGTAATGGTGGAGAAAAGGTTGTGGTTAATTCAACCTTTCAGATCCTATTACGAGGAGTTTACTACTACTACACTTGATTTGTATATCGAGGTGTTGAGATTATTTGAAACACACTTTTTGTTTTATATTAGTGCAAGTGGGAGTTTGTTGGGTTTTATGCGCTAAATAAAACTCATTTCAATATAATCAGATTTACTTATTAATATAGATCAGAAATAACATTCAATGTTGCATGGTTCACATGATTTATTTCATGATTATATGTACATAATGTATGAATTCATCTGAAACCCTTTTCACATACTTGATCCTGTTTATTGTGCCGTCAACACATTGGAAACTAAACATGACTATGTGAATAAAGTTTCCTAGATTTATCAGACATAGGGTTTTACCGATATGATAATCTACAACAAGAGTTTACTTGCATTTGGAGAAATGCTATGTTCTTTCCACAGCATTGGTTAAAGTAAAGCTCAGGTTGGATGCATGGAGTATGCATCAGAAGGGACCGATATTGAACTTTGACTTAGATTTATTAAACTTACCGTAATATCTATTCAAGTCAATATCGCCTAGTTGATCCTAGATCAAATGTTCTTAATCCTGTTATGATTAGGCTCAATCTTGAAAGGCTATTCGTGTTCTTTAATTTGTTAGTTAAGCCTACTTTTAGGTCAGGGTGATACGTACATTTTGGGAACACGGTAGTGCAATTGAGTAGGAGCGCTAGCATAAACATGGAATCTATAGCTTCTATCTGGCGAATAGTAAGCAAAGGATGATCTCCTTCGAGCTTGACCAAACGAACATAAATGGTGGAGTACTCATTTCACATAAGCTGAAATATCATTTATACGGGGTCAAGTGTTTTAAGGAATAAATACATTGTAGGGTGTAACGGTAATTTAATCCCTTTACAGTGTAGATCATTCATATAGAGGATCAGTGATCAAATTAGGATTATAACAATGGATAACTAATGATGTGTCTATATGGTGGAACATATAGAGCATTCTATATACTGAGAGTGCAATTCTAAGTTCTATGCGTGGATTCAACAAAGAATTAATAAGTTTGTGAATTTTAGTGCTAAATTCTTGATCTACTTATTGGAAGCTCGGTTATATAGACCCATGGTCCCCCCACTAGTTGAGATAATATTGCTTGTAAGACTCATGTAATTGGTTTTGATTAATCAATTATAATTCTCAAATTAGACAATGTCTATTTGTGAAATTTTCACTAAGTAAGGGCGAAATTGTAAAGAAAGAGTTTTATAGGGGCATATCTGTTAATTATGATACTTTGTATGGTTCAATTAATAAATATGATAAATGACAATATTATTTAATAATTATTTATAGTTATTAAATAGTTAGAATTGGCATTTAAATGGTTGAATTAGAAAATTGGCGTTTTTGAGAAAATCACATGCAGAAAAGATAAACTGCAAAATTGCAAAAAGTGAGGCCCAAATCCACTGTGTAGGGCCGGCCACTTTTGTAGGGTTTTTCCCTCTGATATTTTCATTATTTTAATGCCAAATAATTCAAACCTAACCCTAGTGGAATACTATAAATAGATAGTGAAGGCTTCAGGAAAATTACACACTTTTCTTCTGACACTTTCTGAATCAGAAAAACCTGAGCCTTCTCTCTCCCTATCTTTGGCCGAACCCACTCTCTTTCTTCTTCCTTAAATTTCAAAATCCTTAGTGTATGAGTAGTGCCCACACACAGCAAGTGATACCTCAATCATAGTGAGGAAGATCGTGAAGAAAGACTTTCAGCAAGAAGGAGGTTTCAGCATCAAAGATTCAGAGAAAGAGATCCAGGTTCATATATTGATAATGCTCTGCTACAGAAAGGAATCAAGGGCTAGATATCTGAACGGAAGGAGTCATTATATTCCGTTGCACCCAATGTAAGGTTTCCTAAACTTTATATGTGTTTATTTCATTGTTTTAGAAAGTTCATATTTAGGGTGTTAATAAACATACTTGTGAGTAGATCTAAGATCCTGGTAAAATAAATTCCAACATCACGTCGGTACAGGCTGGAGTATGACCAGCAGCCGGAGTATGACTGGTTCGACCGATTAGGCTGATACTGTAACACGTCGGTACAAGCTGGAGTATGACCAGCAACCGGAGTATGACCGGTTCGACCGATTAGGCTGTTACTGGTCAATAGTACCGTCCCTATGAACGTTCAAAACTCAGTACCGTGTTGGACACGGCAGTTAGGGGGACTCAGTATCGTGTTGGACACGGCAGTTAGGGTTATGGTCAGGGGTATAGGTGTTTGATCATGACCGAGATTTATGTATGAATATTATTATGCTTTTCTTACTGAGTCTGTCGACTCACAGTGCTATGTTTATGTGTAGGTAAGGGCAAAGCTAGAGCTGATGGACCGTGAACGAGCCTATGAAGATTGTACATGTCGGGGCGGTTAGGCCTGGAGCGTACGATCATCGGGACAACGAGGTTATTTTGGTAATTAGTCGCTAGGCGACAAGTATTTTGTTTAGACAGTAAACTTTTGTAAATGGTTTTGTAATTGGGATCCCGAGTCTTTTGTATAAATATTTTACAAGTTTAATTAAAAAGTAAAAATTTTAATTAATCACGTTTTCCATAAACCTCGTTGATTAGCAACGAGCTGCACAACATGTTTAAAAATCACGTAATACGCCTATGCTAGTTAGGGTGTTACATGGGGACATATTCATTTCATGGTATTAGCTTTCTAATTATATATGCATTGCTTTTGATTGTTAGCAATTAAAGCATTGCGATTAACTTAGCTCCATTGTTAAGGGTTGTGTGTCATTGTACATCCTAACAGGTATTGGCTTTCAGAAGACCCTTTCTTCATAAGGTTTTAGACTATGAAGATGAATTCTTTGCTTTGTTGATGCTTGTTCTTGAGACTCATAGCTTACGGACTACAGGTTAATCTATATTTTCGTTCCGGTTATGTATATTTTCTTTTTCCTATTTATTTGCTGCAAAATGTTCAATTGTTCAATGTTGAATTATTTTTGAAATCGGAGTTGTAATTTTGTTTTGGATTGCCTACAAAGTTATGAGAAAATGAGTTATTCTCACTGTTTTGATAAATATGCACATAGGGTATCGTTGTGGGGCTTCATAATTTGGATGTTGTAATTCCTATAATAAGAGAATCTTCAGTGCACGTAGGGTATTTTTTCTTTTTGTTCCTTTTCTCATTGTGTGTGATTCTAGCCCTGCAATTAATGGAGCGATGGCCATAAACTTCTAAAAAAAATCTCAACAACAATTTGATAACCTCTGAATTAATTGAGCGGTTCTCAATCGGCTGTAGTCTACACACGTAAAATGTAGAATGGAAGCCTGATTTCACCGTCTCTCAGATCTTCTGAGATCTATAGCTCTAGTATAATTGGATTCTTCTATATATGCTTTTGTAGCATGGGAATTTCTTTCTCCAATTTGTATCTGTAGCTCCAAAATTTCAAATTTGCAGGATTTTTGAGTTTCCCACGCTCGCTCTTTGGGCTTGAATCCAACTTGTAGTACGGTGCAGTGCATATGTACCAATCCAGTTAATAATGTACCAATCCAGTTAATAACTCAGTTCATTTGTGTCCATATAAAACTAAAACAATACTTTGCTCCTCAATGCAAGTACATGTATTTTAAATGACTTTAATTTTTTTACCCTTTCAAAAATTATTTTCTGTATATATAATTATCTATTAGATACTTTGCTTTCTACCCCTACTATTTATTATTAGCTACATGAATCTACAGTTAGAACCAATTTGAATATGCCATTGGAATTTTTACAGTTACCACTTTCTCTGTTTCTCTTTCTTTTTCTTGGACATTGTTTATAGAGTCATCAGTAATGATAGATAAAATGAATGATGATTGGTGTTTACAGGATTGAGAATGAGCACCTATGTTTCAGAACCAACTCTGTTCTGTAGTAATTTACTGATTTTTCAGGTGAGATTTTATAGTACTGTTATATTGTGTTTAACTTCTCTCACTGCTGTAGATCCCTCTCTGTTGCAAGATAAAGCAGAGTGGAACTATCATAATGGCTAAATTGTAGTGACAACTATGTATTGCTGCTGATTTTAATAATTTTCCTATAATTCTTTCACGGATCAGGCCTACAGATGCTCAGAGGATGCTTTAAGAGTTTGAGGGCTGTGTGCTTTTAGCTTCTGAGTTGGAGCCAAATTAGGATAGAGGCTTCACATTCTTCTTTATGTTTGTTTGCCTAATTTAGTGTTAGTTTTTTTTGTTCATTTAGTTTGGTTTCTATTGGGGTAACTTTTTTCTGTTTTCCATGTTGCCAACTCTGATTCATGGAGTTTGTTGTTGTAGTTCATAGACAATACAATTCAAGCAAGGATTACGTAATTGAATTTTTTATGATTGTCATTGTAATTTTTATGTAATCAATAATGTGTTCAATA
This sequence comes from Cannabis sativa, assembly GCF_029168945.1. Classification (NCBI taxonomy): domain Eukaryota; kingdom Viridiplantae; phylum Streptophyta; class Magnoliopsida; order Rosales; family Cannabaceae; genus Cannabis; species Cannabis sativa. Next base: position 17,989,988 of record NC_083605.1, on the reverse strand, counting down.
TTATTTAAATATAGCTTTTTGAATAATTTATTTTTATTATATAATTTAAATGAATATATTTTAAATTAAAAAAAATAATTAATTTTTATGACTAAATATTAGTCATTGAATAATTAATTTATGTAATTCTTTATTTATTATTGCTAACTAAATTATTTAGTCACAAAATATTAGTTTTTTCGTGACTAAATTTTAGTTGTTGAAAGTGCATATTGGTACTTATGTGACCAATATATCAATCTTACTGTGACTAACTTTAATATATATTTTGTAACTAAATTTTAGTCATAGAAAATAACATTATTTGTGACTAAATATATTAGTCACTAAATCTCTTCTACGACCGACATTCAGCGACTAAATGGTGACTAAAAATAATTAGTCACAAAAAATTTTGGGTGACTAATTAATGAGTTTTAATGACCAAAAAACTAGTCGGGGAAAATGGGTTTTTTTGTAGTGTTATGATTACAAGTTTTCTCTTCTGGGAAGCTATTGTTGATCAGAAAGAAGTTTTAGAAAGCTTGGTGTTCATCTAGAAGCTTTGTGAGAAAAGTTGCGGCCAGTCCGGATTGCTCTTTCGTGAACCATGTTTTCCATAAGCAGTGTCATTCGGATAGCTTGTTAATAGCCCAAAGATGAACTTTTGAATAGCTTTAGGGGTGAGCAAAAAATCCAAGAAACCGACCAAACCGAGTAAACCGACCGTCCGAACACCGAAAAAACCGACACCGAAAAAACCGCCTTCAATTAAAACCGCTTTAATATGGTCGGTTTTAGTGTCAATTGCAAACCGACCGATTAAACCGAGAACCGACCGAACATATATATGTTGGAAATTATTTCACCAGGATCTTAGATCTACTCACAAGTATGTTTATTAACATCCTAAATAAGAACTTTCTAAAACGATAAATTAAACACATATATAGTTTAAGAAACCTTACATTGGGTGCAGCGGAATTAAATGACTCCTTCCGTTCAGATCTCTAACCCTTGTATCCTTTCTGTAGTAGAGTATTATCAAGATCTGAACCTGGATCTCTTTCTCTGAATCCTTGATGCTGAATCTCCTTTGCTGATGATCTTTCTTCACGATCTTCCTCACTATGATTGAGGTATTGCTTGCTGTGTGTGGGCACTACTCTAATCACTAAGGTAGGTTCGAAATATGAAGGAAGAAGAGAGAGAGAGAGTGGCGGCTAGAGAAGAGAGAGGAGGCTCAGGTTTTTCTGATGTGAAGTGTAATTTTCCTGAAGCCTTCACTATCTATTTATAGCATTCCACTAGGGTTAGGTTTGAATTATTTGGCATTAAAATAATGAAAATATCAACTTAAAAAACCTACAAAGGTGGCCGGCCATGGCTTAGTGGACTGGGCCTTGCTTTTTGCAATTTTGCAATTTTAACACCTTTTGTATCTGATTTTCTCAAAAATGCCAATTTCCTAATTCAACCATTTAAATGCCAATTCTAACTATTTAATAATTATAAATAATTATTAAATAATATTGTCATTTATCATATTTATTAATTGAACCATACAAAGTATCATAATTAACAAATATGCCCCTATTAACTCTTTCTTTACAATTTCGCCCTTACTTAGTGAAAATTTCACAAATAGACATTGTCTAATTTGTGAATTATAATTGATTAATCAAAACCAATTACATGAGTCTTACAAACAATATTATCTCAACTAGTGGGGGGACCATGGGTCTATATAACCGAGCTTCCAATAAGTAGATCAAGAATTTAGCACTAAAATTCACTAACTTATTAATTCTTCGTTGAATCCACGCATAGAACTTAGAATTGCACTCTCAGTATATAGAATGCTCTATATGTTCCACCATATAGACACATCATTAGTTATCCATTGTTATAATCCTAATTTGATCAATAATCCTCTACATGAATGATCTACATAGTAAAGGGATTAGATTACCGTAACACCCTACTATGTATTTTATCCTTAAAACACTTGACCCCGTATAAATGATATTTCAGCTTATGTGAAATGAGATCTCCACCATTTATTTTCGTTTGGTCAAGCTCGAAGGAGATCATCCTTTGCTTACTATTCGCCAGATAGAAGCTATAGATTCCATGTTTATGCTAGCGCTCCCACTCAATTGCACTACCGTGTGCCCAAAATGTACGTATCACCCTGACCTAAAAGTAGGCTTAACTAACAAATCAAAGAACACGGATAGCCTTTCAAGATTGAGCCTAATCATAACAGGATTAAGATCATTTGATCTAGGATCAACTTGGCGATATTGACTTGAATAGATTCTACGGTAAGTTTAATTAAATCTAAGTCAAAGTTCAATATCGGTCCCTTCCGATGCATACTCCATGCATCCAACCTGAGCTTTACTTTAACCAATGTTCTGGAAAGAACATAGTATTTCTCCAAATACAAGTAAACTCTTGTTGTAGATTATCATATCAGTAAAACCCTGTGTCTGATAAATCTAGGAAACTTTATTCACATAGTCATGTTTACTTTCCAATGTGATGATAGCACAATAAACATGATCAAGTGTGTGAAAAGGGTTTAAGATGAATTTATAAATCAAATAGACAAGCAATTGATAAAGTAAACCAAAACATACACAAATGAATGAAAAATACTTCTGTTTCTTTATTGATGTTGAATAAAATGTTGGGTTTTATGCCCTAAATAAAACTCATTTCATATAATCAGATTTACTTATTAATAAAGATCAGAAATAACAATTTATGTTGCATTGTTCACATGATTTATTTCATGATATATGTATATAATGTATGAATTCTTTTTAAGTCCAGAACATATGGGTTGGTTAAAGATTATAGTGTTGTCAGCACAGTGGAATATAATCTTTATTATATGTTCAAAAGTTTATTCCCTGATTTGTCAGAACACTGGATTTAGACTGACATGGTATAATCAGCGATAGGTATTCTTACACCTTGGAAAAGTGTTATGTCCTTTCCAGGACATTGGCAAAGTTTACCAGTATCGGATGTATGGAGTATACATCGGAAGGGACCGATATTGAACTTTGATTAGATATGTTGAAATTTACTGTAATATCTATTCAATTCAATATCACCTGTTGATCCTAGATCACATGATCGAAATCCTGATATGGTTAGGCTCAATCTCAAGAGTGTTATTCGTGTTCTTTGATTTGTTAGTTAAGCATAGTTTTGTATCAGGGTAATACGTACATTTTGGGAACACGGTAATGCAATTGAGTGGGGGAGCGCTAACATAAATATGGAATCTATAGCTTCTATTTGGCAAATAGAAGTAAAGGATGATTTCCTTCGAGCTTAACCAAACGAAGATAAATGGTGGAGATCTCATTTCACTTAGGTGAAATTTCATTTATACAGGGTTAAGTGTTTTAAGGATAAAATACATTGTAGGGTGTTACGGTAATTTAATCCCTTTACAGTGTAAATCATCTATAGAGGATCATTGATCACATCAGGGTTATAACAATGGATAACTAATGACGTGTCTATATCGTGGAACATATAGAGCGTTTCTATATGACTGAGAGTGCAATTCCAAGTTCTAAGTGTGGATTCAATGAGGAATTAATAAGTTAGGGAATTTACTTGGTAAATTCGGTTCGACTTATTGGAAGCTCGGTTATATAGACCCATGGTCCCCATAATAGTTGAGACCATACTGCTTGTAAGACTCAGTTAATTGATTTTAATTAATCAATTATAATTCTAAAAGTTAGACTATGTCTACTTTATGAATTCTCACAGTTTAAGGATGAAATCGTAAAGAAAAGGGTTTCTAGGTTTAATTATTAATTAAGAGACTTTGTATGTCTAATTAATAATTATTTTAAATGACAATATTATTTAATAATCTATTTTAGTTATTAAATAATTAGTTTTGGCATTTAAATGATTAGAATTTGAAAAATGGCATTTTTGGAGAAATTGAAATAAAATTGAGGAAACTGCAAAATCCAAGTGAGGCCCATATTCCCTCTATGGCCGAGCACTCCTTTGTGTTTCCCAATTATTATTTTTATTTTTTAATTGCCATGTAATTGCTAATCAAAGCCTAGCTATAATAGGAAAGTGGTGGATCACACTAAATAAGGCAGTTAATTGATTACACAGTAATTAAGGAAACTGTTTTGTTTGGAAAGTTGTGCTCTCCCTTTTCCCTATATAAAGGAACCTTGCTCTCTTCTCTTATATGGATGAAAAGCCACGAAATTAAGAGAGAAAAATAGAGAGAAATTTCGAAATCCTTGTGAGATGAGTAGTGCCCACACACATCAAGTGGTATCTCAACCATAGTATGGAAGACTATGAAATTTCTGCATCAAAGAAGGAGAAAAGAAGATCCAGGTTCAGATCTTGGTGATGCTCTGCTACAGAAAGAAATCAAGGGCTAGAGATCTGAACGGAAGGAGTCATATTATTCCGCTGCACCCACTGTAAGGTTTTCTAACTTTATATGTGTTTATTTTCATTGTTTTAGAATTCATATTAGGTTGTTAATCCAACATACTTGTTAGTAAATCTAGAGCCTGGTAAAATAATTTCCAACAACTGGTATCAGAGCCATGGTAATAATTTACTTTCATGTAATATGAATTAAAACGATGATTGCATGTTTCTGTGTTGATTTGGATGGTTTCATATTGGTTTATGTGTTAGTTGATGAATGTATATGTTGTACAGTTTCGTTTTCCATAAATTTTTTTTTTTTAAATTTTTGAAAATATTTTATTTGGATTCCTTGTGAAAAATTAAGCAATTTTGTTTTTTACGGAACTCGATTTCGATGAAAAACGAGAAAGTTATGAATTTTTGAAAAATAGGGATTTCGGGTATGCAGGGTGCTCAATCGCACGCGTGTGACACGTCCGAGTGCACCTTGCCAGCGCCCGTAAGCCTCGCCCATGCACCCTGCTGACGCCGAGAAATCTCGGCTGGGTGCCTTGTGTCCGCGCGCGTAGGAGGCTGCGTGCAGCCTTACTGGGCTGCACGTGCAGCCTCCTGGGCAGTTTCCCAAAAATTGCGTTTTTTTGAGGTTTTTCCCCAAAAAATCCAATTTTTTCATGGGATTGTTTCCCAAAATTTATTTTTCCAATTTTAAATATTTCTAAATTGAAATGTTTCCAATTTTAAATATTTTCAATTTGGAATTTTTCCAATTTTAAATATTTCTATTTTGGATTGTTTCCAATTTTTAAATATTTCCTATTATGGTCAGATTTAAAAATTTGTTAACTTCTTTAATATTTATTTATTATTTAATTATAAGATTAGATATTTTGATATTTAAGATATTTTTAATTAAAAGATAACTTTGTCTTTTTATTTAAAATATTATATTAAAATTATCTTATATGGCAAATTAAATAATTAATAAATTTGAAATTAACATAGATAATTTATAGATATACTTACCATAATATTTTCAAATTTAAAAATTTGTTATTTTGTTAAATATTTAATTATTTATAAATTATAAGTTTAAAAATGATATTTTTTTTATATATATATCATTTTTTCCTTATTAGAAATTTATAAATCATATCTTAAATATTTAAATAACATAGATATTTTTGTAGAGATTTGAATATTGCTTAATTTGAGATATTTTGACATATAATTATGGTAATTATTATTCATTTATTATTTTATTCCTAAAATAATAATTATCTAACCAAATCTATTTTAAAATTGATTTATTTTATTAAATTATAAGATCTGAAAGTGATATTGAAGATTCTTTCCTTTCAAATCATTGATCTTATTAGATATTTAATTTAATTTGATTCAAATAAACCTAGATATTTTAAAATTAGTTTCCTTTATTTGGTTAGTTTAAGAATAATAATTTAATTATATTAATATCTTGATTCACATCTGTTACATGGACAATGTTTGTTAATCTATATTGTTTATTCAAAACTTTTTAACAAACCTATTATTTATCTGATCTAAATTGCTATGATTAACTTGTTGACAGATCATGATCCAATGATCTGATTTTAATCATAGTCCAATTGACGATAGATCTTATAAATAATTTGTAACAGGTAAATTTTGTACTTCTTTCATCTGTGTAAACCTAGTAACATGATAGGGCCCATCCAAATCATTTGACCTGTGTGAGCCTATATGTTTGCTTTTGGGCTTAGATACATATAGGGAGCCCATTTAAGTTTTTACTAAGTAAATGGACTAGGTTGCTAAAATAAATTTTGACATAAGAAAATTTATTTAGGCCCAATTAGATTTGGGCTTATTCAATGAATAACAATTGTTTATTTTAAGGTTAAATTCCTCTCTTTTGGGCCTTGTGTGAGAGTTGGGGGCCATAGAAGTGGGTACGACATACTGAACCCAGCTCCCCCTCACATGAACTACCCCAATTGTGAAGGCCCATTTGCCTTATTTAAATAATTGTATTAGGTTAATTATATTAGTCTAACCTAATTAAAATTGAATTAGCAACATAATTAACTTTTAAAATATATGAAATTTATTTTTCATTGTAATATTTTAAAGTTAATTTTAGAAAAACACTTACTCAATGATATATTCTAGATAGTTATTTCTAGTACTAGTTATTATTTCTAATATTAAATAGGAAAATATCATTGATTGTGAAATTAATTGTCTCTTAATTAATTTTGGTACAATCTAAGTTTAGTATATTTTCCTAGTATTAAACTAGAATTAATAATTAAGTTTCCTCTTTACTTAATTATTTATTTCTTGAATTTAATACATTTAATTAAATTGAAAATTTCAATATCTAAGTTGATTTTCATCATGATACTTTAATATTGTTATATTCATGTTATTTAATTAAAGTTGAAAATTATTTTAAGTTTGAAATTTTATTTCAGAATAACTTAAGTTTGAATAATTTTCAAAATATATTTTATTTTATTTTATTAATCATTTCCCAAAATTTCGAAATTGCATTTCTTTAATGCAGAAATTTTGAATTTTATTTGAAAATAGATTAAAGTTGAAAATTATTTATTTAATTTTGGACCAACTTAAATCATTGATTTTTTCATTTAATCATTAATTAAAATAAATGAACTAAAATATATTATAATTAGAAATTGGATTAATTAGTCTATGAAAGTCTAGATAGATATTATCTGTTTTGCTTGAAGTATTTTTCTAGTGATATTTAATTAAATAGAAAATTAATATTTAAGTTGATTTTTAATCATGATACTTAAATATTTGAAATTTTTCTTAGATATTTAATTAAATAGGAAAATTATATTTTTTGTTGAAAATTAATTTTTATTAATTTTGGGCCAACATAAAATTAGAGTAATTTTCCAGGATTTATTTTATTTTATTTTAAAGAATTTTTGAAAATGCAATATATATTTATAGAAAATTAAATTTGAGTTGTAAATTAATTCAAATTAATTTTGAAACAACTTAAATTGAATAATTTTCTAAATATTTATGGAAATTATTACTAAGATGGAAATAATTCACGTTATTTATCCATCTAAGTATAATTTATAAATATTAAATTAAAATTTATATTTAGAATTTTTCATTCTAAATTAGAAATTTTAATTAAATAAATATATATTTAAAATAAATAGATTAAAATAAATATTAGAAGAAAATACAACCCTTCATTAAATAATGAGCTTTATTATTATAAGGATATTCGATCTCCATTGTTGGTTTTACATAGCTATTGTTTTAGTGAGTAATCCTCCCTAATGGAGGAACGTTCATTAGCAAGTTAGCACCGTTTAATCTCGAAAGATAAGTAATCTTGTAAGTTTTTTATATAGTTTATGCTCACCCTAATGGTGGCGACTATATAAGACTTGCAAGAATATGAAACAATGGTGGAAGCTCATAAGATAGAATAGCCTTGACTCTCGCCTAAACGGGACAACGCGGATTCACATCTTGATCGAATAAAAGGTTGCTAGAATGTTTGACATTTTAGATGAGCTGACAACTCTATTCAATGAATGGTAGCTTTGACTCTCGCCTAAACGGGACACTGATATCAGTTTGTTGAAAACCTTGGAAATTATTTAGGATTGTATGTTTTAGTATTTTCACTTGTCATTCCTACTTGCTATGTGCTTGATAATTTCTGAATGGTGTATGAATTTGTATTGAACCATTTTATTTTCTGTTATTAAATTGTAGTTTAATTTCGAATCTTCATTGTTGGTCTAACTTGATTTGTTTTTCTAATGAGATAAATCCCTAATGGATTTTCACCATTAGACTAACATAATAGTGTTAGATCTCGAAAGATAAATATTGTATATGCAACATCTAGCTGTTCATCAATTGATGACACCTCAGACTAGTGTTTTACAATATGAAACAAGAAGATTGTATAAATAAGATTACTTTGACTCTCGCTAATCGGAGCATCGTTGGATTCTTATTTAAAACGAAATTATCCTAATTTCTCTTAGCTTATTCATTTCGAATTAGCTTAATGGCATATCATTGGATGAATGGTCTATAAATCATATAAAGTCTTATTTTCTCTTAAGAAATTAGATGTCGCATATGATTATATTCCCGGAATTCTATCCCTAAATGATATAAATCCTCAATCTTAGATATCTCCTACTTGTATAGGCAAATCATAAAGTTAGATTAGTAGTGGGGGTCCAAGAAAGAGTTACTAATTATACAGTTACACTTTCACAAGTGTTTCATAACCATTTTCTATCAATGGATTTAAACTGTATGAGTTTAGTATTCTGTGACCAGAACCCACTTGCACTATTCTAAGAACTCTTTGATGTAACTAAACCTAAGTCATCAAAAGATACAACCACATATTTTATAAATCTATGGCATTTGTATCTTGTTCATAGTGGTTTTGACAAGATCATTCTCTGCAAAGAGTTAATATGCCTATATCCACTGAAAGTAAATTCATCTCATTCGCAGATGGATGTACATTCAGGGATGGATATGAGTTTTCGTTGTATTCTTAAAACGATCACTCTAGATTTTACCTTATGCAAAAGAAATTTGAAATGTTTAAAAAATTTCATGAATTTCTAGCAATGGTGAAGGTAAGTGATTAAAGATCTTGCGAACTGATAGGGGTGGAGAAAAAGTTAGTAGATATGCAGTTCAAAGATCATTAATTTGATTTTGAATAATATCCAAACTTACCTCCTCAGAAATTCGAGTTGCATATTGATGATTAGTTACTAGTCGTTGCCTAAATCCTTCTATGGAAATATAATTTCAGAATGATGCAATGGTTGTATACTTAATGTAAATCATTACTAGATTCATGGATGACCTAATCGAAATCTTAAGAAAAGCTAGAACTGCTAACCTTGGTTTGCATGTTTGTTAGCTATTCTAAGTGATTAGGGGTGGAGCATCCCATAGTCATTAGATAAGAAAGTGTTTGTTTAAACAAATACTGCTTTTCTAAGAAAATGACTAAGTCTGAAAATAAAGTAGCAAATAAAGGAGATATTTTTTTTTCTTGATTCCAAAAGTGTTCTATCATCTTATTTTACAAGATGATCTCACTGCCTCTGTTGTCTTAACACAACTGAAGAGGTCTATACCATTTAGTTTTCTTAGACATAAATCACGGTACCTTGTTGTAGTGGGAGAGTTTCTAGGAACTCACTCTTCTTATGACTTGGAAGACACTAGTGATTAAAATCCATTGTGAGTTTAAACAAGTAATGGATTGTAAAGATAAGAAAGTAAGAAGAAAGCCAATAGAACTATGGTTTGATCCATTCACATGGAGTAACCTAAAGTTTTCTATTACAAGGACATGAAAGGAAATTTTCGTTCATAAGTCTATTCAATGGACTTAACAAAACTTCCTGTTCCTAGTATTGTAGGTTTGAGTTTATCTAAACCTATGGCTTGTGGTATACCTGGAAATTACTTACTCTAATGCAAGCATGAGATGCTGATGCATTTTCTTTCCAATGGAAATCTATAGAAGCTTCACAACTTCTTAGACATAGATTTTATTTATCTAAGGAAAAGTCTCAAGTATTCCAGAAAAGATAAAGCCATGAAAGAATTTCTTGAATCAACAGTGAGAGGTCTCAGATATGCTTTTTGTATGCCTTAGACCAGACACCTGCTGTTGAGTGGGAGTAATGAGTAAGTATCAGATTAATCCAGGAGAAGAACATTGGAAGACAATCAAGTAAATCTTAAGATTAAGAAGAGGAACTATATGTTAGTCAATAAGGGTGGTTTTGAAACTCTTAGACTACACCACATCAGATTTCAAGACTTGCCTGTGTGCTAGAAAGTCTGCTGATGAAATGGTGATTACTTTGGGGGGTGGAGTAGCGATTTTGGAGAAGTGTAAAAACCTATCTGAAATCTCTTGGTCTACCAGAGAGAGACTGAATGTTAAAAGTTGCAGGAAAGATACTTTTTCAGTCTAAGGAAAGTTCTATACATTTGTGGCAGTGTTCCAACTTGCCTTAACTACTAGGGTTGTTTCCTGAATAACAAAAGAGTAGTTGCCCAAAAGTATAGAATCCAGTATCCCAAAAGAGTAGACATATAGAGAGGAATTTCACATTATCAAGGATTTTGTGATTAAGGAAGAGTAATGGTGGAGAAGGTTGTGTTTAATTCAACCTGTCAGATCCCATTACGAGGAGTTTACTACTATTACACTTGATTGGTATATCAAGGTGTTAATGATTATTTGAAATGCACTTTTTGTTTTATATTAGTGCAAGTGGGAGTTTGTTGGGTTTTATGCCCTAAATAAAACTCATTTCATATAATCAGATTTACTTATTAATAAAGATCAGAAATAACATTTTATGTTGCATGGTTCACATGATTTATTTCATGATTATATGTATATAATGTATGAATTCTTTTTAAGTCCAGAACATATGGGTTGGTTAAAGATTATAGTGTTGTCAGCACAGTGGAATATAATCTTTATTATATGTTCAAAAGTTTATTCCCTGATTTGTCAGAACACTGGATTTAGACTGACATGGTATAATCAGCGATAGGTATTCTTACACCTTGGAAAAGTGTTATGTCCTTTCCAGGACATTGGCAAAGTTTACCAGTATCGGATGTATGGAGTATACATCGGAAGGGACCGATATTGAACTTTGATTAGATATGTTGAAATTTATCGTAATATCTATTCAATTCAATATCACCTGTTGATCCTAGATCACATGATCGAAATCCTGATATGGTTAGGCTCAATCTCAAGAGTGTTATTCGTGCTCTTTGATTTGTTAGTTAAGCCTAGTTTTGTATCAGGGTAATACGTACATTTTGGGAACACGGTAATGCAATTGAGTGGGGGAGCGCTAACATAAATATGGAATTTATAGCTTCTATTTGGCAAATAGAAGTAAAGGATGATTTCCTTCGAGCTTAACCAAACGAAGATAAATGGTGGAGATCTCATTTCACTTAGGTGAAATATCATTTATACAGGGTTAAGTGTTTTAAGGATAAAATACATTGTAGGGTGTTACGGTAATTTAATCCTTTACAGTGTAAATCATCTATATAGAGGATCATTGATCACATTAGGGTTATAACAATGGATAACTAATGACGTGTCTATATCGTGGAACATATAGAGCGTTTCTATATGAGTGAGAGTGCAATTCCAAGTTCTAAGTGTGGATTCAATGAGGAATTAATAAGTTAGGGAATTTACTTGGTAAATTCGGTTCGACTTATTGGAAGCTCGGTTATATAGACCAATGGTCCCCATACTAGTTGAGACCATACTGCTTGTAAGACTCAGTTAATTGATTTTAATTAATCAATTATAATTCTGAAAGTTAGACTATGTCTACGTTATGAATTCTCACAGTTTAAGGATGAAATCGTAAAGAAAAGGGTTTTTAGGTTTAATTTTTAATTAAGAGACTTTGTATGTCTAATTAATAATTATTTTAAATGACAATATTATTTAATAATCTATTTTAGTTATTAAATAATTAGTTTTGGCATTTAAATGATTAGAATTTGAAAAATGGCATTTTTGGAGAAATTGAAATAAAATTGAGGAAACTGCAAAATCCAAGTGAGGCCCATATTCCCTCTATGGCCGAGCACTCCTTTGTGTTTTCCAATTATTATTTTTATTTTTTAATTGCCATGTAATTGCTAATCAAAGCCTAGCTATAATAGGAAAGTGGTGGATCACACTAAATAAGGCAGTTAATTGATTACACAGTAATTAAGGAAACTGTTTTGTTTGGAAAGTTGTGCTCTCCCTTTTCCCTATATAAAGGAACCTTGCTCTCTTCTCTTGTATGGATGAAAAGCCACAAAATTAAGAGAGAAAAATAGAGAGAAATTTCGAAATCCTTGTGAGATGAGTAGTGCCCACACACATCAAGTGGTATCTCAACCATAGTATGGAAGACTATGGAATTTCTGCATCAAAGAAGGAGAAAAGAAGATCCAGGTTCAGATCTTGGTGATGCTCTGCTACAAAAAGGAATCAAGGGCTAGAGATCTGAACGGAAGGAGTCATATTATTCCGCTGCACCCACTGTAAGGTTTTCTAACTTTATATGTGTTTATTTTCATTGTTTTAGAATTCATATTAGGTTGTTAATCCAACATACTTGTTAGTAAATCTAGATCCTGGTAAAATAATTTCCAACATAAAATAGATTACATTGAAATGGAGTTTTATTTAGGGCATAAAACCTAACAAACTCCCACTTGCACTAATATAAAACTAATTAGTACATATCAATTAATCTTAAATTCTGACGGTGCTTTTCAAAAGCTGTCACAGCCAGGACTTTGGTAAATGGATCAGCTAGGTTGTCCTCTGTGTCAACTTTCTCAACTAGTACATCCCATCTTGCCACGTATTCTCTGATAATGTGATACTTCCTTTCAATGTGTTTGCTTCTCTTGTGGCTTCGAGGTTCTTTACTGTTTGCTATTTCTCCATTGTTATCACAGAGTAGTACCAGAGGCTTTTCCATTCCAGGAACAACACCTATGCTGGTGAAGAACTTTCTTAGCCAGACAAGTTCTTTAGCAGCTTCGGCTGCTGCTATGTATTCAGCTTCCATAGTTGAGTCCGATATCGCGGTTTGTTTAGCACTTCTCCAAACCACTGCTCCACCCCCAAGAGTAAACACCATTCCAGATGTAGATTTCCTGTCTTCAAGACTTGCCTGGAAATCTGAATCAGTGTAGCCTATGGGATTTAAAGCACCACCCTTGTAGACTAACACAAGATTCCTTGTACTCTTTAAGTATTTCAAAATATACTTAACTGCATTCCAATGTTCTTGTCCTGGATTAGGCGATACTGCTCACGATTCCAACAGCATAACAGATGTCAGGTCTAGTGCATAACATTGCATACATTAGACTTCCAACTGCAGAGGCATAGGGAATTTTCGCCATGTCCTCTATCTCTTGAGGATCAGTCGGAGACTGTTCCTTAGATAGACGAATACCATATCTAGAAGGCATGTTTGCCCCATTGGTGTTGTTCATGGAGAATCTCTCTAACACTTTGTCTATGTAGGTAGTTTGAGAAAGAGCAAGAGATCTGTTCTTCCGGTTTCTGATAATCTGAATACCAAGAACATAGGCTGCTTCACCCAAATCTTTCATATCGAATTGAGTGTTGAGCCATTCCTTGATGTGAGTCATTTTCTTGATATTGTTTCCAATGATCAAAATGTCATCAACATAAAGGACCAGGAATACTACTATTTGGTCTTCCTTGAGTTGGTAAACACAAGGTTCATCTTCATTCTGAAGAAAGCCGTAGGTCTTGATGATTTCATCAAACCTTTTGTTCCATGAGCGAGAAGCTTGCTTAAGTCCATAGATAGACCTGTTTAACTTGCAAACTTTCTTTTACGCCGGGAAGAACATAACCTTCTGGTTGCTCCATATAGATGGTTTCTTCAAGTACCCCATTAAGGAAGGCAGTCTTGACATCCATTTGCCAGATTTCATAATCGAAAGCAGCAGCTATGGAGAGAAGAATTCGGATGGATTTGAGCATGGCAACAGGACTAAAAGTTTCCTCATAGTCCACGCCTTCTCTTTGGGTATAACCCTTGGCTACAAGTCTAGCTTTAAAAGTTTCGACTTCGCCTCCAACTCCTCTTTTCTTCTTGTAAACCCACTTGCATCCTATCAGATGATAGTCGTCAGGTGCGTCTACATATTCCCAGACTTTGTTCTTTTTCATGGAATCCATTTCTGAATCCATGTCGGCTGACCATCGTTTCCGTTGCGGACTAGCCATTGCCTGTTTATAGGTTAATGGATCGTCATCAATACCGTCACCTACGACCATATTGATTTCACCATCCAAGCCATAACGAGCAGGTTTTGTTGAAACCCTCCCACTACGACGAGGTACGGTTGTCTTCTGAACAGAAACTTTAGTAGTAGATTTCTCAGTTTGTTCAACTGAGGGAGTGGGATTGTCTTCTTCACGAGTGGAAGAGGACGGAACATTGGAAGGACTTATATCTGTTAGCAATTCCTCTAGAACAACTTTACTTTTCGGTTTGTAGTCTTTAATATAGTTCTCTTCAAGGAAAGTAGCATTTGTAGAAACAAACACTTTATTATCCTTGTGACTGTAAAATAGTCCACCCCTAGTCTCTTTAGAATTTCCGACAAACATGCATACTTCGGTACGTGATTCAAGTTTGCCTTCTTTCTTTCTTAAGACATGAGCAGGGCACCCCCAAATTTTGTAATGGTGTAAACTAGGTGTTCGACCATTCCAAAGTTCGACGGGTGTCTTAGGGACTGCTTTAGATGGAACAACATTTAGAATGTCATTTCCCATCTGTATAGCATATCCCCAGAAGGACGTAGACAGAGTTGCATACCTCAGTATAGACCTAACCATTTCCAAAAGAGTGCGATTTCTTCTTTCTGCAACTCCATTTTGTTGTGGAGTGGCTGGGGCAGTGTATTGGGATTCAATTCCAAGTTCAATTAAATGATCTTTGAACTGCATATCCATATATTCTCCACCCTTATCAGTTTGCAAGATCTTTAATGATTTACCTAATTGGTTTTGGGCCAAAGCATGAAACTCCTGAAACTTTTCAAACGTTTCAGATTTCTTTTGCATTAGGTAAAGAAAACTATATCTAGAGAAATCGTCAATGAAAGTGACAAAATACTCATAACCACCTCGGGCTTTGACATTCAAAGGTCCGTAGACATCGGAATGCACTAACCCTAGAGGGATTTTGCCACGCTCTCCCTTTGCAGAGAAAGAACGTTTAGTCATTTTTCCTTCTAGGCAGGACTCGCATACTGGCAGTTCACCTAAGACAACATTTTTCAATGGACCGTCTTTGGTGAGCCTATTGAGTCTATCAAAGCCTATATCACCTAAACGTAAATGCCATAGATAAGTTTGATCATCATTATCAATCTCTTTTCTTTTTAGGTTTCTAGGTCTAGCTACACTGAAAAGTTCACTATTTAGTGAGATTTGAGTACTCGGTCTTAAAACATAAAGCCCTTGTTCCATATTAGCAACACATATTTGAAATCCATTACGAGAAATTGAACAATTTGTACTCGAAAAATTCAATATATAAGATTGTGTTTGCAAACATGAGACACTAATCAAGTTTCTACTAAAGTTTGGAATAAATAAAACATTTTCTAAAATTAAAAATCTTTGTTGAAACTTGATGTGGGCTTTTCCTCTAGCTTTGACCGATACTAATTCGCCATTGCCAACTTTAAGCTTTAACTCTCCTGGAAGCAGATTTTCCCAAGTTTCAAGCAACTGCAGTGAAGAACATACATGGTTAGTAGACCCAGAATCAACAATCCAGATGGATTTGTCGTTCTCTAAAACACATGATTCAAAGACAAAAGCATTACCTTCGTTTGAATTGTTTAGAATCCTGGGACATCGTTCTTCATGATGACCCTTTCCATTACAATTCGAACATAGAAGATTATGTCTGATAATTGTACTTGAAGAAGCAGTTTTGCTAGATCCTTCATACCTAGTCCTTTTCCTTCGATTATTGATTGCAAACCCAGAGGGACCCATTGCAATCAAAATCCATTCATGGGCTCGTAATTCTGCTTCGAGCTTGTCCATGTCGGAGGAGTTAGAATTGTTGATCATGTAAGAGATAACAAATTCATTATACTCCGGAGGAAGACTATTAAGGATGAGTTGGACCCATTATTCTCTTGATAAATCAATTCCTAGTAGATTTGCCTTTTGGAACTTCAGATTCATCATCAACAGGTGCGAGTTAATGCAACTACCAGGATGCATTTTCACACTATAGAGTTCTTTTGCTAAGATAGTAACTAAGAGAGGATCGGGGTGCGGGTTATTCATAATGACACTACAACACATCAATAAAACCGAAGTAAGGTTTTGGCTCATAAATTCATACACAATTTTGAAAATAACAAGTAATGACATATGTTATAGAAATACTAAATCTAACATAGTTTTTTTTCCAAGGTATTTCAACAAACTGATACAGTGTCCCGTTTAGGCGAGAGTCAAAGCATCATCCATTGAATAGAGTTGTCAGCTCATCTAAAATGATAACCATTCTAGCAACCTTTTATTCGATCAAGATTGGAATTCAGCGTTGTCCCGTTTAGGCGAGAGTCAAGGCAATTCTATCTTATGAGCTTCCACCATTGTTTCATAACTTGCAAGTCAAGTATGGTCGCCACCATTAGGGTGATCTTTACCATACAAAATACTTACAAACTACTTATCATGCGAGGTTAAACGGTGCGAAATTGCTAATGAACGTTCCTCCATTAGGGAGGATTACTCACTAAAACAAACGCGGTGTAAAACCCACAATGGAGATCGAATGTCTTTTGATTAAAAGCTCATTATTTAAAAATATTATATGTATTTTGTATAATCATTTTAATTCGATATTATAATAATGAAAAATTACAAACTAAAGTTGGTTTAAAAAAAAATCAACTTTAATTAATTTTCAATTATTATTTAAATTTGAAAAATAAATTCAAATAAATATCGAACAAGTTCCATAATATAATAATAAAAAATTACAAATCAAAGTTGATAAAAAAAATTAACTTTAATTAATTTTCAATTATTAATTAAATTCAAAAAATAAATTTGAATATTAAATGGATCAAATTTGAAAATATCTTGTTTAAGTTGTTTTAGAAGAATCTAAAAAACCAACTTAAATATCTTTCAAATCAGATTTAATTAAATTTAAAATTAAGTTATAACCACTTAATTTGAAGATATTCCATTTTAAGTTAATATTCGAAAAGATATTAACTTAAAAAATATCTAAAGAATCTTAATAACCAATGCCTAAAATTCCTCAACTTAATTTTGAAATTTTAAATTCAAAAGATATTCAGATTTAAGTTGGTTAGTTGTAGATAACTAAATATCAACTTAAATAGGAATATTTAATGAAAAATTTAAATTAAGCTTCAGAAAGAATCTAGATGGTTATAATTCTATATTTAATTAAATACAAGAAAATACATATAGTTTAGCTTAGAATATAAAATTCTTTAAACTATGATTTTCTAAATTAATTTCAAAATAAATGAAATTAATTATGTTGCTAATCAATTTTTAATTAGGTTAAACTAGTGTAATTAACCTAGTACAGTCATTCAAATCAGGCAAATGGGCCTTCACAATTGGGGTGGTTCATGTGAGGGGGTGCTGGGTTCAGTATGTCGTACCCACTTCTATGGCTCCCAACTCTCACACAAGGCCCAAAAGAGAGGAATTTAACCTTATTAAGAACAACTGTTATTAATTGAATAGGCCCAAAAACTAAATGGGCCTAAATAAATTCTATCAAGAACTATGATAATTTATTTTAGCAACAACAACCTATATGCATCTATAATAAAATTAAACACATAGGCTCACACAGGCACACTTTGGATGGGTCCTATCATGTTGCTAGGTCATACACAGATGAAAGAAGATTGTAAATATACCTGTTACAAATTATTGTCTTGACCAAGGGAGCCATCAGATCATTAGATCTGGCAAAAAGTAACCATGGCTATTTGCAATCAAGTAATAATAGGTTTTGAAAACTTACACACAAGCTAAAACACATACTCCTGCAACAAGGTTAGTTGGATAGTTGGATGTAGGATTTATTTAATTTTAAATTAAATAATTAATTTCGAAAATTAATTAAATAAAATAAAAAAAAATTCGAAAAAATTTTTAAAAAAAATTTTAAAAAAAAAATTCGAAATTTAATTAAATATTTAAATTTAAAATTAAACCTACAATTTTGAAAAATTAGGTTTCAACCAACCTAAATATCATTTCAAAAAAAAAAATTGCTAACAACTTTTAAATTTTAAATGTTATTTTATAAATAAAAATTAAATAAAAAATTAGAAAAGATAAATAAATATCTTTTTCAAATTTTAAATGTAATTTAAATAAATAAAATAACAAAATTTAAAAAATTATCAAAATATCTTATATCATTAAAAATTACATGATTATAATTATCTTATTTTAAATTTAAAATAAGATAAGATATAATCAAATTTTAAAATAAGATATATTTTTAAGCAAAAAGATAGATACTAATTATATTCAAATTCAAATTACACTAATATCTTGAATTAAATTTAAAAAATATTAAATTAATTCAAAATGATAATTAGAATTGAATTAGGAATAGTAATAGTATAAATACAGAACTACACAAAAAATCGGAAGTTAATTCCATGAAAAAGCATGAAAAAACGAAGAAAAACGAAAAAATTGTGAGCTGTACGGACAGTTTTCGCGATCGCAAGAAAATTTCAGCACAGCCCCGATTTTTTTCGAATCTTCAAAAAATCATAACTAATTCAAATTAAATCGAAATTGAGTTCTGTAAAAAAGTAACTTGCTTAATTTTTTCCAAACTATCCAATAGAAATAATTCCAGAAACAGAATCGCAATTATTTTTTACGAAAATTCACAAACATCAATCAATCATCAAATAACACTCAATACAACATGATACCATCCAAAAACAAACAAACAATCGTTTTAAAGTCCAAATTTCTTGCAAGTAAATCAATTACCATGGCTCTGATACCAGTTGTTGGAAATTATTTTACCAGGATCTTAAATCTACTCACAAGTATGTTTATTAACATCCTAAATAAGAACTCTCTAAAACGATAAATTAAACACATAAAGTTTAAGAAACCTTACATTGGGTGCAGCGGAATTAAATGACTCCTTCCGTTCAGATCTCTAACCCTTGTATCCTTTCTGTAGCAGAGTATTATCAAGATCTGAACCTGGATCTCTTTCTCTGAATCCTTGATGCTGAATCTCCTTTGCTGACGATCTTTCTTCACGATCTTCCTCACTATGATTGAGGTATTCCTTGCTGTGTGTGGGCACTACTCTAATCACTAAGGTAGGTTCGAAATATGAAGGAAGAAGAGAGAGAGAGAGTGGCGGCTAGAGAAGAGAGAGGAGGCTCAGGTTTTTCTGATGTGAAGTGTAATTTTCCTGAAGCCTTCACTATCTATTTATAGCATTCCACTAGGTTTAGGTTTGAATTATTTGTAATTAAAATAATGAAAATATCAACTTAAAAAGCCTACAAAGGTGGCCGGCCATGGCTTAGTGGACTGGGCCTTGCTTTTTGCAATTTTGCAATTTTAACACCTTTTGTATCTGATTTTCTCAAAAATGCCAATTTCCTAATTCAACCATTTAAATGCCAATTCTAACTATTTAATAATTATAAATAATTATTAAATAATATTGTCATTTATCATATTTATTAATTGAACCATACAAAGTATCATAATTAACAAATATGCCCCTATTAACTCTTTCTTTACAATTTCGCCCTTACTTAGTGAAAATTTCACAAATAGACATTGTCTAATTTGTGAATTATAATTGATTAATCAAAACCAATTACATGAGTCTTACAAACAATATTATCTCAACTAGTGGGGGGACCATGGGTCTATATAACCGAGCTTCCAATAAGTAGATCAAGAATTTAGCACTAAAATTCACAAACTTATTAATTCTTCGTTGAATCCACACATAGAACTTAGAATTGCACTCTCAGTATATAGAATGCTTTATATGTTCCACCATATAGACACATCATTAGTTATCCATTGTTATAATCCTAATTTGATCAATGATCCTCTATATGAATGATCTACACAGTAAAGGGATTAGATTACCGTAACACCCTACTATGTATTTTATCCTTAAAACAATTGACCCCGTATAAATGATATTTCAGCTTATGTGAAATGAGATCTCCACCATTTATTTTCGTTTGGTCAAGCTCGAAGGAGATCATCCTTTGCTTACTATTCGCCAGATAGAAGCTATAGATTCCATGTTTATGCTAGCGCTCCCACTCAATTGCACTACAGTGTTCCCAAAATGTGCGTATCACCCTGACCTAAAAGTAGGCTTAACTAACAAATCAAAGAACACGAATAGCCTTTCAAGATTGAGCCTAATCATAACAGGATTAAGATCATTTGATCTAGGATCAACTTGGCGATATTGACTTGAATAGATTCTACGGTAAGTTTAATTAAATCTAAGTCAAAGTTCAATATCGGTCCCTTCCGATGCATACTCCACGCATCCAATTTGAGCTTTACTTTAACCAATGTTCTGGAGAGAACATAGTATTTCTCCAAATACAAGTAAACTCTTGTTGTAGATTATCATATCAGTAAAACCCTGTGTCTGATAAATCTAGGAAACTTTATTCACATAGTCATGTTTACTTTCCAATGTGATGACAGCACAATAAACATGATCAAGTATGTGAAAAGGGTTTAAGATGAATTTATAAATCAAATAGACAAGCAATTGATAAAGTGAACCAAAACATACACAAATGAATGAAAAATACTTCTGTTTCTTTATTGATGTTGAATAAAATAGATTACATTGAAATGAAGTTTTATTTAGGGCATAAAACCTAACAATATATTATATGTAATATATATTATTTTTGTACATATTTAATATACAATTTTATTAATATAAGTTTACTTATATCTTTTTTATTTAAAGTCTCAATTATTCATTATTTTATTTTATTATAATTTGATACATTTACATATTATATACACACATTCATAAAATAATACTAGTTTTTTTAATATAACTCATTACCATATTAGTAGCACAAATAATTTGAACAAATTTAAAAAAGTTTATTTTACATTATTTATTTAACTAAGAAAGTTTTATTTTTAAACTATATGATATTTGATACAATACTTTAATTTTTTAGTTTTCAAATAATTATAAAAAATTTTAAAACTTATTTTTTTTTAAAAAAAAAAATGAAGTTCGGTTTGGTCGGTTTAAACCGACCAAACCGTGGATTAAAACGGTCGGTTTTTTTATATTTTTATAATGGTCGGTCGGTTTTCGGATTAGAACCATAAAAACTGAAAACCGAATTTTGGATTTTTTTTGTGTAAAAAACCGACTAAACCGACCGTTGCTCACCCCTAGATAGCTTACTGTCAGATAGGATGTAAATTTGGAAGGAACGTGGATTATTGTTGCCTGTCATGAGCTGGAACATTTAAGACACTGTAAATAAGATTTACTTATTAATATAGATCAGAAATAACATTTAATGTTGCATGGTTCACATGATTTATTTCATGATTATATGTACATAATGTATAAATTCATCTGAAACCCTTTTCACATACTTGATCCTGTTTATTGTGCCGTCAACACATTGGAAAGTAAACATGACTATGTGAATAAAGTTTCCTAGATTTATCAGACATAGGGTTTTACTGATATGATAATCTACAACAGAGTTTACTTGCATTTGGAGAAGTGCTATGTTCTTTCCAGAGCATTGGTTAAAGTAAAGCTCAGGTTGGATGCATGGAGTATGCATCGGAAGGGACCGATATTGAACTTTGACTTAGATTTATTAAACTTACCGTAATATCTATTCAAGTCAATATCGCCAAGTTGATCCTAGATCAAATATTCTTAATCCTGTTATGATTAGGCTTAATCTTGAAAGGCTATTCGTGTTCTTTGATTTGTTAGTTAAGCCTACTTTTAGGTCAGGGTGATACGTACATTTTGGGAACACGGTAGTGCAATTGAGTGGGAGCGCTAACATAAACATGGAATCTATAGCTTCTATCTGGCGAATAGTAAGCAAAGGATGATCTCCTTCGAGCTTGACCAAACGAACATAAATGGTGGAGTACTCATTTCACATAAGCTGAAATATCATTTATACGGGGTCAAGTGTTTTAAGGAATAAATACATTGTAGGGTGTAACGGTAATTTAATCCCTTTACAGTGTAGATCATTCATATAGAGGATCATTGATCACATTAGGATTATAACAATGGATAACTAATGATGTGTCTATATGGTGGAACATATAGAGCATTCTATATACTGAGAGTGCAATTCTAAGTTCTATGCGTGGATTCAACGAAGAATTAATAAGTTAGTGAATTTTAGTGCTAAATTCTTGATCTACTTATTGGAAGCTCGGTTATATAGACCCATGGTCCCCCCACTACTTGAGATAATATTGCTTGTAAGACTCATGTAATTGATTTTGATTAATCAATTATAATTCACAAATTAGACTATGTCTATTTGTGAAATTTTCACTAAGTAAGGGCGAAATTGTAAAGAAAGAGTTTATAGGGGCATATTTGTTAATTATGATACTTTGTATGGTTCAATTAATAAATATGATAAATGACAACATTATTTAATAATTATTTATAGTTATTAAATAGTTAGAATTGGCATTTAAATGGTTGAATTAGGAAATTGGCATTTTTGAGAAAATCAGATACAAAAGGTGTCAAAATTGCAAAATTGCAAAGCCCAAGGCCCAATCCACTAAGGCATGGCCGGCCACCTATTGTGTGTGTTTTAAATTGATTTTTTCATTATTTTAATGCCATATAATTCAAATCTAACCCTAGTGGAATGCTATAAATAGATAGTGAAGGCTTCAGGAAAATCACACTTTTCTTCTGACTTCTTCTGATTCAGAAAAACTGAGCCTTCTCTCTCCCTATCTTTAGCTGCCACTTCTTCTTTCTCTTCCCTCTAGAATTTCAAAATCCTTAGTGTATGAGTAGTGCCCACACACATCAAGCAATACCTCAATCATAGTGAGGAAGATCGTGAAGAAAGATCATCAGCAAAGGAGTTTTAGCATCAAGGATTCAGAGAAAGAGATCCAGGTTCAGATATTGATAATGCTCTGCTACAGAAAGGAATCAAGGGCTAGATATCTGAACGGAAGGAGTCATTTAATTCCGCTGCACCCAATGTAAGGTTTCCTTAACTTTATATGTGTTTATTTCATCGTTTTAGAAAGTTCATATTTAGGGTGTTAATAAACATACTTGTGAGTAGATCTAAGATCTTGGTAAAATAAATTCAAACAACTGGCCTCAGAGCCATGGTAATTGATTTACTTGCAAGAAATTTGGACTTTAAAACGATTGTTTGTATGTTCTTTGGATGGTATCATGTTGTATTGAGTGTTATTTGATGATTGATTGATGTTTGTGAAATTTTCATGAAAAATAATTGTGATTTCGTTTCTGGAATTATTTTATTGGATACTATGGAAAAAATTAAGCAAGTTAGCCTTTTGCAGAACTCAATTTGGATTTTATTTGAATTAGTTATGATTTTTTGAAGATTTGAAAAAATGGGGGTTGTGCTGATATTTTCCTACGATCGCAGAACTGTCCGTACAGTTTCGGATTTTTTCGTTTTTCTTCGATTTTTCATGCTTTTTCATGTAATTAACTTCTAATTTTTTGTATGGTTTTGCATATATACTATTACTATTCCTAATTCAATTCTAATTATCATTTTGAATTAATTTAATATTTTTTTTAATTTAATTCAAGATATTAGTGTAATTTGAATTCGAATAGAATTAGTATTATCTTCTTGCTTAAATATCTATCTTATTTTTAAATTTGATTATATCTTATTTTTTTAAATTTAAGGTCAGATTTTATAAGATATTTATAAAATCTTTTAAGATATTTTAAAATATCTTATCTTTTAAGATATTTTAAGATATTTTTAATTATATCTTATCTTTTAAGATTTTTTTTAAATTAAATCTTTTTAGATATTTTGACCTTATTTAAATTTAAAATAAGATATTTATAATCATGTAATTTTAAATAGATGTAAGATATTTTGCTAACTTTTAAATTTTGTTATTTTATTTATTTAAATTAAATTTAAAATCTGAAAAGATATTTTATTTATCTTTTCTAATTTTTATTTAATTTTCATTTTTAAAATAACATTTAATTTTTAAAAGTAGTTAGCAAATTTTTGAAATGATATTTAGGTTGGTTGAAACCTAATTTTTTAAAAAGTAGGTTTAATTTTAAATATTTTTTTTTTTTAATTTCAAAATTTAAATTTTAATTTCCGAAATTAAATTTTTTTTAAATTTTATTTTATTTTTCGAAAATTAAAATAATTTTTTTTAATTATTTAATTATTTATTTTTCGAAATTATTTATTTAAAATTAAATAAATCCTACTTCCAACTATCCAGCTAACCTTGTTGCAGGAGTATGTGGTTTAAACTTGTGTGTAAGTTTTTTTTAAAACCTATTATTACTTGATTGCAAATAGCCATGGTTACTTTTTGCCAGATCTAATGATCTGATGGCTCCCTTGGTCAAGTTAATAATTTGTAACAGGTATATTTACAATCTTCTTTCATCTGTGTATGACCTAGCAACATGATAGGATCCATCCAAAGTGTGCATGTGTGAGCCTATGTGTTTAATTTTATTATAGATGCATATAGGTTAACGTTGCTTAAATAAATTATCATAGTTCTTGATAGATTTTATTTAGGCACATTTAGTTATTGGGCTTATTCAATTAATAACAGTTGTTCTTATTAAGGTTAAATTCCTCTCTTTTGGGCCTTGTGTGAGAGTTGGGAGCCATAGAAGTGGGTACGACATACTGAACCCAGCACCCCCTCACATGAACCACCCCAATTGTGAAGGCCCATTTGCCTGATTTGAACAACTGTACTAGGTTAATTACACTAGTTTAACCTAATTAAAATTGATTAGCAACATAATTAATTTCATTTATTTTGAAATTAATTTAAGAAAATTATAGTTTAAAGAATTTTTTATTCTAAGCTAAACTATATGTATTTTCTTGTATTTAATTAAATATAGAATTATAACCATCTAGATTCTTTCTGGAACTTAATTTAAATTTTTCATTAAATATTCTTATTTAAGTTGATATTTAGTAATCTACAACTAACCAACTTAAATCTGAATATCTTTTTAATTTCAAAATTCAAAATTAAGTTGAGGAATTTTAGGCATTGGTTATTAAGATTCTTTAGATATTTTTTAAGTTAATATCTTTTCAAATATCAACTTAAAATGGAATATTTTCAAATAAGTGGTTACAACTTAATTTTTGATATTTAATTAAATTTAAATTTGAAAAATATTTAAGTTCTAGATTTTTTCTAATACAACTTAAATTAGATATTTTTTTTTAAATTTTGTGGAAAAGATACTTAGTCAAATAAGATATTTTCTAGATAGTTATTTCTAGACTATTTATTATTTCTAATATTAAATAGGAAAATATTATAAATTGTGAAATTAATTATTTAAATAATTAATTTTGGTACAATTTATTTTAAGTATATTTTTCCTAGTATTAAACTAGAGATTAATAATTAAGCCTTCTCTACACTTAATTATTTATTTCTTGAATTTAATACATTTAATTAATTTGAAAATTAAATATCTAAGTTGATTTTTATCATCATACTTAAATATTTCTTTTTCATGACATTTAATTAAATAGAAAATTATTTTTAGTTGAAATTTATTTTTTCAACTAAATTTAAATAATTTTCAAAGTATATTTTCTTTATTTTATTAATCAATTTTTGAAATTGCATTTCTTAAATGCTAGAATTTCGAATTTTATCTTGAAAAATAGATTAAGTTGTAAATTAATTATTTATTTTAATTAATTCTTGGATCAACTTAAATCAATGATTTTTTCATTTATTGATTAATTTAAAATAAATTGAATTAAAGTATATTATTAGAAATTGAATTAATTAGTCAAAGGAAAATCTAGATAGATGATATTTTTGCTTGAAGTATTTTTCTAGTGTATTTAATTAAATAGAAAATTAATATTTAAGTTGATTTTCATCATCATACTTAAATATTTAAATTTTTCTTATATATTTAATTAAATAGGAAAATTATATTTTTTGTTGTAAATTAATTTTATTAATTAATTTTGGGCCAACATTAAATTAGAATAATTTTTCCAGGATTTATTTTTTATTTTAACATGCATTTTTCGAAAATTGTATTCTTAAATACTTTAATTTTTCGAAATGCAATATATATATTTATAGAAAATAAAATTTGAGTTGTAAATTAATTTAAATTAATTTTGTAACAACTTAAATTGAATATTTTTCTAAATATTTATTGGAAATTATTACTAAGATGGAAATAATTCATGTTATTTTCATAACCATCTAAGTAAAATTTATAAATATTAAATTAAAATTTATATTTAGAATTTTTCATTCTAAATTGAAAATTTTAATTAAATAAATATATATTTAAAATAAATAGAATAAATAAAGAGAATCAAAGAAAATACAACTCTTTTAAATAATGAGCTTTATTATTAAGACATTCGATCTCCATTGTGGGTTTTACACCGCGTTTGTTTTAGTGAGTAATCCTCCCTAATGGAGGAACGTTCATTAGCAATTTCGCACCGTTTAACCTCGCATGATAAGTAGTTTGTAAGTGTTTTGTATGGTATGGATCACCCTAATGGTGGCGACCATACTTGACTTGCAAATTATGAAACAATGGTGGAAGCTCATAAGATAGAATTGCCTTGACTCTCGCCTAAACGGGACAACGCTGAATTCCAATCTTGATCGAATAAAAGGTTGCTAGAATGTTTAACATTTTAGACGAGCTGACAACTCTATTCAATCAATGGTAGCTTTGACTCTCGCCTAAACGAGACACTGATATCAGTTTGTTGAAAACCTTGGAAATTATTTAGGATTATAAGTTTTAGTATTTTCACTTGTCATTCCTACTTGCTATATGCTTATAATTTCTGAATTGTGTATGAATTTATATTGAACCATGTTATTTTCTGTTATTAAGTTGTAGTTTAATTTCGAATCTTCATTGTTGGTCTAACTTGGCTTGTTTATCTAATGAGATAAATCCCTAGTGGATTTTCACCATTAGACATACATAATAGTGTTAGATCTCGAAAGATAAATATTGTATATGCGACATCTAGCTGTTCATCAATTGATGACACCTTAGACTAGTATTTTTACGATATGAAACAAGAAGATTGCATAAATAAGATTACTTTGTCTTTCGCTAATCGAAGCATCGTTGGATTCTTATTTATAAACGAAATTATCCTAATTCCTCTTAGCTTATTCATTTCGAATTAGCTCCATAATATATCATTGGATGAATGGTCTACAAATCATTTCATGTCATTATATTTTCTCTTAAGAAATTAAATGACGCTTATGATTATAATCCCGAAATTCTATTCCCAATTGATATAAATCCTCATTCTTAGAAATCTCCTACTTGTATGGGCAAATCTGACTTAGAGTTTGTATTAGTAATGGTGGTCGAAGAAAGAATTACTCATAATATTTGGTATAAATTTAAGTCTTTGACTTTAATTTTAGAATCCAAACAGAAATTTTATTATATTTCTAATTCCAGAATACAATACAGTTACACTTTCTCAAGTGTTTAATATCTATCTTCTATTAATGGATTAAAACTGTATGGAATATGAGTTAGGTATTCTGTGACCAGGATCCACTTGCACTATTCTAAGAACTCTTTGATGTAACTAAACCTATGTCATCAATAGACACTACCATTTTTTTTAATCTATGGCATTTGTATCTTGTTCATAATGGATTTGACAAGATCAATCTCTGCAAAGAGTTAATATGCCTATATCCACTGAAAGTAGTTCATCTCATTCGCAGATGGATGTACATTCAGGGGTGGATATGAGTTTTTCGTTGTATTCTTCAAACGATAACTCTAGATTATACCTTTTAGCAAGAAATTTGAAATGTTTGAAAAATTTCATAATTTCTAGCAATGGTTAAAACCATTAAGGTAAGTGGTTAAAGATCTTGCGAACTGATAGGGGTGGAGAAATAGTTAGTAGATATGCAGTTCAAAGATCATTAATTTGATTTTTGAATTATATCCAAACTTACCTCCCCAGAAATTTCGAGTTGCATGTTGATGATTAGTTACTAGTCGTTGCCTAATTCCTTCTATGGTAATACAATTTCAGAATGATGTAATGGTTGTATACTTAATGTAAATCATTACTAGATTCATGGATGACCTAATCAAAATCTTAAGAAAAGCTAGAACTGTTAACCATGGTTTGTTAGCTATTCTAAGTGATTAGGGGTGGACAATCCCATAGTCAATAGATAAGAAAGTGTTTGTTCAAACAAATACTACTTTTCTAAGATAATGACTAAGTCTGAAAATCAAGTAGCATATAAAGGAGATATTTAATTCTTGATTCCAAAAGTGTTCTATCATCTTATTTGACATATGATGATCCCACTGCCTCTGTTGTCTTGTCACAATCGAAGAGATCAATACCATTTAGTTTTCTTCGACATAATTCATGGTACCTCGTCGTAGTGGGAGAGTTTCTAGGAACTCACCTTCTTATGATTTGGGAGACACTAGTGATTAAAATCCATTGTGAGTTTAAACAAGTAATGGATTGTCAAGATAAGAAACTAAGAAGAAAGCCAATAGAACTATGGTTTAATCCATTCACATGGAGTAACCTAAAGTTTTCTATTACAAGGACATAAAAGGAAATTTTCGTTTATAAGTCTATTCAATGGACTTAACAAAACTTCCTGTTCCTAGTATTATAGGTTTGAGTTTATCTAAACCTATGGCTTGTGGTATACCTGGTAATTACTTACTCTAATGCAAGCAACTTACTTTAGTAAGATGCTGAAGCATTTTCTTTCTAATGGCAATCTATAGAAGCTTCACAACTTCTTAGGTATAGATTTTATTTATCTAAGGAAAAGTCTTAACTATTCCAGAAAAGATAAAGCCATGAAAGAATTTCTTATATCAACAGTGAGAGGTCTTAGATATGCTTTTGTATGCCTTAGACCAGACACCTACTGTTGAGTGGGAGTAATGAGTAGGTATCAGATTAATCCAGGAGAAGAACATTGGAAGACAATCAAGTAAATCTTAAGATTAAGAAGAGGAACTGTATGTTAGTCTATAAGGGTGTGTTTAAAACTCTTAGACTACACCATATCAGATTTTGAAATTTGCCTTTGTGCTAGTAAATCTTTCTGATAAGATGGTGATTACTCTGGGGGTGGAATAGTGATTTTGGAGAAGTGTAAAAACCTATCTGAAGTCTCTAGGTCTACCAGAAAGGGACTGAATGTTAAAGCTGCAGGAAAGGTACTTATTCAGTCTAAGGAAAGTTCTATACATCTTTGGCACCATTCCAAATTGCCTTAAACTACTAGTGTTAATTTCCTGATTAACCAAAAGTAGTTGCCAAAGATATAGAATCCAGTATCCCAAGAGAGTAGACATATAGAGAGGAATTTCACATTATCAATGATTTTGTGATTAAAGGAAGAGTAATGGTGGAGAAAAGGTTGTGGTTAATTCAACCTTTCAGATCCTATTACGAGGAGTTTACTACTACTACACTTGATTTGTATATCAAGGTGTTAAGATTATTTGAAACGCACTTTTTGTTTTATATTAGTGCAAGTGGGAGTTTATTGGGTTTTATGCCCTAAATAAAACTCATTTCAATATAATAAGATTTACTTATTAATATAGATCAGTAATAACATTTAATGTTGCATGGTTCACATGATTTATTTCATGATTATATGTACATAATGTATAAATTCATCTGAAACCCTTTTCACATACTTGATCCTGTTTATTGTGCCGTCAACACATTGGAAAGTAAACATGACTATGTGAATAAAATTTCCTAGATTTATCAGACATAGGGTTTTACTGATATGATAATCTACAACAGAGTTTACTTGCATTTGGAGAAGTGCTATGTTCTTCTAGAGCATTGGTTAAAGTAAAGCTCAGGTTGGATGCATGGAGTATGCATCGGAAGGGACCGATATTGAACTTTGACTTAGATTTATTAAACTTACCGTAATATCTATTCAAGTCAATATCGCCAAGTTGATCCTAGATCAAATGTTCTTAATCCTTATGATTAGGCTTAATCTTGAAAGGCTATTCGTGTTCTTTGATTTGTTAGTTAAGCCTACTTTTTGGTCAGGGTGATACGTACATTTTGGGAACACGGTAGTGCAATTGAGTGGGAGCGCTAACATAAACATGGAATCTATAGCTTCTATCTGGCGAATAGTAAGCAAAGGATGATCTCCTTCGAGCTTGACCAAACGAACATAAATGGTGGAGTACTCATTTCACATAAGCTGAAATATCATTTATACGGGGTCAAGTGTTTTAAGGAATAAATACATTGTAGGGTGTAACGGTAATTTAATCCCTTTACAGTGTAGATCATTCATATAGAGGATCATTGATCACATTAGGATTATAACAATGGATAACTAATGATGTGTCTATATGGTGGAACATATAGAGCATTCTATATACTGAGAGTGCAATTCTAAGTTCTATGCGTGGATTCAACGAAGAATTAATAAGTTAGTGAATTTTAGTGCTAAATTCTTGATCTACTTATTGGAAGCTCGGTTATATAGACCCATGGTCCCCCCACTAGTTGAGATAATATTGCTTGTAAGACTCATGTAATTGATTTTGATTAATCAATTATAATTCACAAATTAGACTATGTCTATTTGTGAAATTTTCACTAAGTAAGGGCGAAATTGTAAAGAAAGAGTTTATAGGGGCATATTTGTTAATTATGATACTTTGTATGGTTCAATTAATAAATATGATAAATGACAATATTATTTAATAATTATTTATAGTTATTAAATAGTTAGAATTGGCATTTGAATGGTTGAATTAGGAAATTGGCATTTTTGAGAAAATCAGATACAAAAGGTGTTAAAATTGCAAAATTACAAAGCCCAAGGCCCAATCCACTAAGGCATGGCCGGCCACCTATTGTGTGTGTTTTAAATTGATTTTTTCATTATTTTAATGCCATATAATTCAAATCTAACCCTAGTGGAATGCTATAAATAGATAGTGAAGGCTTCAGGAAAATCACACTTTTCTTCTGACTTCTTCTGATTCAGAAAAACTGAGCCTTCTCTCTCCCTATCTTTAGCTGCCACTTCTTCTTTCTCTTCCCTCTAGAATTTCAAAATCCTTAGTGTATGAGTAGTGCCCACACACATCAAGCAATACCTCAATCATAGTGAGGAAGATCGTGAAGAAAGATCATCAGCAAAGGAGTTTTAGCATCAAGGATTCAGAGAAAGAGATCCAGGTTCAGATATTGATAATGCTCTGCTACAGAAAGGAATCAAGGGCTAGATATCTGAACGGAAGGAGTCATTTAATTCCGCTGCACCCAATGTAAGGTTTCCTTAACTTTATATGTGTTTATTTCATCGTTTTAGAAAGTTCATATTTAGGGTGTTAATAAACATACTTGTGAGTAGATCTAAGATCCTGGTAAAATAAATTCCAACAGGTCCTATTTGTACTATTTTAGAAAATACAGGGTCCATTTTCTCATTTAACAAAACACAGGGTCCAATTGGTAACTTTTGTAAAACAGAGGGTCCAAAATAGTATTTACCCTATAATTAACTATAAATATCATAGTAAATCAATTATCTATTTATTAAAATAGCATCAAATTTGTGTTATCATTGCTGTACAATAATACATCAAAAAGTATTATAGTATATTTTGATAATATTTGTTTGGACTTATTAAAACCAGTTTTTCTTGTTGTGTTTATTAATTAACTAAAATACCAGCATAGAGAACAAAGAGTTCAAGCCCCTAAACTAGTCAATCAAGATTACATATCATTCTCAGAGGAGGGAAGTCATCTGTTTTGGATGAACAATTCCTTTAGGCTTTAACTTACTAATTCGGTTAGTTGGTTGCTGAGGTGTCAAAGTCTCAGTGTCTTAATTATAACAATAAGTTTCCCAAAAATTTCTTTTACTTTGACGTGCATGTCACAAACAATCTTTTTTAGTCAACATGTGAGAAGACGCATTTGAATTAGAGACTCTATAAGTTAAAGTAGGCTACATACATAAGTTAATATATAACAACACTTTATAATAGGACAACATAATTTCCTTTTATTTAATTTATTTGATTTCTTTTCGAAATTTAATTTTACTCAACAAGTGGTCACAACTCACATGTCATTATTTATGAACTTTTTAATTGAAACAAATAGCGCTGGAGCTGTACTCGGTTCCGTAATCTCGACCCCATGAGGATTTCCTTGAATAAAATGTGAAATAACATTAACCCCATCTTTCTTGAGCATCTCCACAAACATCATTTGGCGATCAAACACAGGATCACGATCACCCCCTGCAACCAGCAAACGCCACCCCAAATTTTTAATTCGAGCACAATTGACAGACCACTGATCATCCGCCATTGGATTGGAGTACTTGTGATCGCGGTCGGCGCCGATTGGTAATCCAAGTTCCCAACACAGATCAGTGGAGACTTGAGGAATAACAGGATCGTTGACACCTCTTATCTCGGATTCAGTCCTCGTGACCCCACCAAAAAACGGATGATGAAATATGAGCCCTCGGATCTTCAACGGTGCAAGTTCTTCGACAGCTGCTGACGCACGCACTCCAACACGGTGGAGTATATTACCCCCTGCACTGGTCCCTATAAGAAAACAGTTAGAGATGTCGGCATATTCACGTAACCAAATTTCATCCGTGGATTTAATCCAATCCAACGCCTCCATGGCGTCATCGTATGCAGCTGGGAGCCGATTCTCCGGGGCCATGCGGTACTCAACGGAGACCACCACGGCGTCAAGTTGTGTCGACATTGTGTCGCAAAAATTGTGGTTAAGTGTTGTCGCAACGGTAGTGAAGTAGAAGCCACCGCCATGGTAGTACACAATAAGAGGAAGCTTATTGGTTGTAGTGGAGGAGTTATCAACTAGAGCTTTTTTGGGCAAGTATATTCGGACCCAAGTGTTGTTGGTTGGGTTAAACGTGACATCTTTGGTTAAAACCTCAGAAAGTGATGATGGATCTGCTGAGGCTGGGGTGGTCGGCATTGATGCCAGTCGGGTGTAGGTACCGTCTGGATTTTGACGAATTAAATCTCCCATGATTGATTTTGAGATTCTGAGATAATCTGATAATGATATAAGGTAGGTTTGTATGGAATATAATTTTACAACTGTTTATATATAGGCTTTGCTTTGAGTTAAACTTTTCTTTTTACTATGTGATCAAGGCCTTGTTGGCCACGTTTCAGAAAGCTAGCTCAGTTCATTGGTTAATTGGAGGCCAAGTACTTGTTGCCCAAGCGGTCATAATGAAGTTATAGTCTAAGTCTTCACGTTGACCATGTGTTTTGCTGTCCACGGTTTACTTTACTGTGATTCTTTTTCCTTTCTTTCATTATTCATCTCTAACCCAACTCTAAAACACTAAATATACTGTAGTTTCACAAAATATTATTCCAATGGGACACTAAAGTTGTACTCATAAACTACTTTGTCTACATTGTCCCATTAATATAGACTACACTATTTTTTTTAAAAAAAAAGTTTTTAATAATTAAATAATACTTTTAAGAAGAAAAACTAAATAATTATATATATTTAACATTAAAATATTCTTATTTTATTAGTATAATTATAAAATAACAAAGAATTAAAATTTATAAGTGTAATTTTTAGTGATGTGGTTGGAATTGAAAAAATATATTAGTGCTTTTTTTTT
Source organism: Cannabis sativa (assembly GCF_029168945.1). Taxonomy (NCBI): domain Eukaryota; kingdom Viridiplantae; phylum Streptophyta; class Magnoliopsida; order Rosales; family Cannabaceae; genus Cannabis; species Cannabis sativa. Next base: position 17,955,850 of record NC_083605.1, on the reverse strand, counting down.
GATAAATCAGCAAGTTTATTGATATTCCACAAACATTTACAATCTATTACAAAGAGCATCTTGTTGGCCAACTTTTTTTGGCCAAAACATCTCTATTCTATGTTTGACATTGTTTTTAACTCTTTGTACAATTACATCACTATTTTCTACATATTGTTCCACAATTGATCATTCCTGGCATACCAAATTGAGAATACCAGATTCGCTATAGCTGCTGCCATCACATTCTTTTTAAACTTGTTGATTTTTGCTTTGTGAATCCATTTTACCGGTTGAGATAATTTTGTGGTCCGAGCCCTCCATGTGAGCCATTCCTTTATTTTTTCCACACAAATCAGTGAGTAAGAGCAGCTGAAAAACAGGTGCTTTGTTGACTCATCCTACTGCAAAAATAATCTGCAAACAGCCTCATTAACAACTTGAAATTTCTACAATATGTCCTTGGTCTTAAGTCTAATTTGAAAGGCTAACCACAATATAAAACTGTGTTTAGGTGTGTTAAACCTACCCAAACAAAAAATTTGTGTTGAAATAGTAGTTTTTTGTAGGAGTGTAAATGGGTCGGGTCGGGTTGGGTCGGATCTGATCCGGCTATGATCCGACCTGATCTAAATCATGTAAGGATTTGCCCCCGCCCCGCCCCGCCTCGCTAGATGAGATACTCGAATCGGATCTGATCCGACCTGACTATTTTTTTTTTTAAGAATTTTAATATTAACTTATAATTTCATATCCATTTTAATTTTGTACTAGTATTATTAAATACAATATATGCTATGTATGTTTGGTATTAACATCTATTAATAGATTTTGTACTTTACTGTGATTCTTTTTCCTTTTCTTTCATTATTAGGTATCTATAACCAAGCTCTAAAACACTAAATATAGGTGTAGTTTCACAAAATATTTATTCCCACGGGACACTAAAGTTGTACTCATAAATGACTTTGGCTACATTGTACCTTTGTAGACTACACTATTTTGTTTAAAAAAAAGTTTTTAATAACTAAATAATACTTTTAAAAAGAAAAACTATATAATTATATATATATATTTAATATTAAAATATTCTTATTTTATTAATAAAATTATAAAATAATAAAGAATATAAAATTTATAAGTGTAATTTTGAAAAAAAAAAAAAATTAGGGTTATTAAAACCAAGCTTAAAAATCTCATCAAAATTTAAAATTCAAAAATAAAAAATAATTTAAAATATCTAGGTTTATTTGAATTATTTTATCAAATTCAATTAAATATCAAATAAGATAAATGATTTGAAAAAAAATCTCTTTAATATCATTTTAAATCTTATAATTTAATAAAATTAAAATAATAAAATAAACCAATTTTAAAATAGATGTGATTAGATAATTATTATTTTAAGAATAAAATAATAAATAAATAATAATTATTCTCATTATATTTCAAAATCTCTCAAATTAATTAAGCATTATTCAAATCTCTACAAAAATATCTTAATTATTTAAATATTTAAAATATAATTTATAAATTTCTAATAAGTGAAATGATATAAAATAGTAAATATCATTTTTTTAAAAACTTATAATTTATAAACAATTAAATATTTAACGAAATAACAAATTTTTGAATTTGAAAATATTATGCTTAGAATATCTATAAAAATATCAAGGTTAATTTCAAATTTATTAATTATTTAATTTATCATATAAGATAATTTTAATATAATATTTGAAATTAAAAGCATAAAGTTATCTTTTAATTTAAAATATGGCCAATATTAAAATATCTAATCTTATAATTAAACAATATATAAATATTAAGGAAATTAACAAATTTTAAATCTAACCATAATTTAAAAAATAAAATAATCAATTTTTAAATTTAAATATCAAAATATATAAAAAAAAAATAATAATCTATTAAAAATAAATATTATTAATTTAAAAAAATAATATTTAAGTATAAAGATATTAAAATAATATTTTATTTGAAATTAGGGTTTGAAAATTGCAAAAAATAGGAAATTGGGAAAAAAAATCCCACAAAATTCTGATTTTTGGGTGTGCGGCAGCAAGGCTGCAGGTGCAGCCCACGAGAGGCTGCTAGCAGACCTTTCTGCGCGAGGAAAAGGAGCAACAGGGTGTCTTGACGAGAAATCTCGACGCGAGCAGGGTCTCCATGGGCGAGCATTTTGTCTGAACGCAGCGTGCGTGCGAGGAAACTGAGCTTCAGACATGATTTGTCTGAAGCACGCGCGCGGAATGCTACCTTGTCTGAGGCATCTGGGGCACGCGAGCACCATGCTCGACACCATATGCATCCGATTTTTCAAACCTTCATAACACCATGCTTAATTTTTCACAAGGAATCCAAATAAAATATTTTCAAAAACAAAATAAAAATATTTCATGGAAAAATTTCGTCAAACACATACATTCATCAAATAAGCACATAAATCAACATGAAACCATCCAAATCAACGCAAAACATCATTTTAATTCATATTTCGTGAAAGTAAATCATTACCATGGCTCTGAGGCTAGTTGTTGGAATTCTTTTACCAGGATCTAGATTTACTACCATGTATGTTGTTTAACATCCTAATATGAATTTCTAAAACAATGTAAATAAACACATAAAAGTTATGAGAAATCTTACATTGGGTGTAGCGGAATTAAATGACTCCTTCCGCTCAGATCTCTAACCCTTGTATTCTTTCTGTAGCAGAGTATCACCAAGATCTGAGCCCGATTATCCTTCTTGTTGATTGAATTCTTCATAGTCTTACATACTATGATTGAGGACCAACTTGATGTGTGTGGGCACTCACCCTATCACTAATGGCTGAATAATATTTGTGAAGAAAGACTAAGTGTTTCGAATTGAAGAAGAAAGATGAAGGAAGAGGTCTCATCAAAAGCTAGGTTATTAGCTTTGGAGGCATTAGATTGGATGAAGAGACCATAGACTTCCTTTTATACTATTCTTCAATAGGGTTATGGTTGAATTATTAGGAATAAAAAATTGATAAAAATAGAGTAAAATAAGCAACCTATGGCTGGCCACTTAATGGGCCACACATTGGTTTAGGCTTTGTCATTTTTCTCAACTATTTTACCCATTTTTCACAAATACTACTTTTTGCAACTTCAACCCTATAAATGCCAAAACTATTTATTTAATAATTAAAATAACTATCAAATAAAATTGTTATTTATAATATTTATTAATTAGACTCCATAAAGTGTCTTAATTAACAAATAAACCCCAAAACACTATTTCTTCACAATCAAGCCATATCTTAATGAAAAATTCATAAACTAGACATAGTCTAATTTTAGAATTATAATTGATTAATTAAAATCAATTAACTGAGTCTTACAAGTAGTTTGTCTCAACAAGTATGGGGACCATTGGCCTGTATAACCGAGCTTTCAATGAGCAGATCTAGAATTTATCAAGTAAATTCACTAACTTATTAATTCGTCATTGCATCCACCATAGAACTTGGAATTGCACTCTCAGTTACATAGAACGCTCTATATGTTCCACGATATAGATACACTATTAATTATCCATTGTTATAATCCCAATAATCAATGATCCTCTATAGATGATCTACATTGCATATGGATAAAATTATCGTTACACCCTTTCAATGTATTTTATCCTTAAAACACTTGGCCACCTATAAATGATATTTTAGTGAATTAATATAATCAATAAAATGAGATCTCAATCATTTATATCTATTCAGCCAAGCTCGAAGAAAATCATCGTTTCACTTCTAAATTCCTATAGAAGCTATAGATTCCATATCTATGTTTAGCGCTCCCACTCAATTGTACTATCATGTTCCCAAAATGTAGGTATCACCCTGACCAAAAGGTAGGCTTAACTAACAAATCAAAGAACACAAATAACACTCTTGAGATCGAACCTAATCATGTCAGGATTAAGATCATTTGATCTAGGATCAACTAGGTGATATTGAATTGAATAGATATTACGGTAAATTTATCATATCTAATCCAAGTTCAATATCGGTCCCTTCCAATGTATACTCCATACAACCGATACTTGTAAACTTTGCCAATGCTCTAGAAAGGACATAACAATTATCCAAGATGTACGTATACCTATCGCTGATTATCATGCCAGTTTAAATCTAGTGAACTGACAAATCAAGAAATTAAACTTTTGAACATATGATCATGATTATATTCCACTGTGATGCCTATACTATAATCATGAGCAAATACATATGTTCTGGACTTAATAGAATTTATACATTAAATATAATCATGAAATAAATCATGTGAACCATGCAACATAAAATGATTTCTGATCTTTATTAATTAGTAAATCTGATTATATTGAAATGGGTTTTATTTAGGGCACAAAACCCAACAGGTGAAACCCGAGTTTAATCAACATACTGCACAGGAAAGACCAGTCGACCTTGTCATAAGCCTTAGCCATATCAACCTTGTATGTTAGAAACTCTTTCCTTCCCCTCTTGTGCCTTTTAATAGCATTGAGACACTCAAAACCAATCATTGCATTATCAGTTATCAAGCGCCCCGATATGAACGCACTTTGCTCCTCTGAAATAACACCCCTAAGAACCTCCCGCAATCGATTAGTAATCCTCTTAACAGTAATTTTATACAACACCTTACAGAGGCTGATTGGCCGAAATTCACTAGTGAGGTTAGGAGATTTGACCTTAGGAATCAAAGTAATAATGGTTTCATTGATAGAAGAAGCGAAGGCCGACCCATCAATAAAACCCAAATAAGCCTTACACACATCAGTTCCAACAATGTCCCAAATGTTTTGATAGAAACCAGCATTCATACCATCCTTACCCGGGCTCTTAGCTGAAGCATTTGAAACAGTGCAATTCAAACATCAGCTTCAGCAAAAGGTCCCATTAACACATCATTGAGCTCATTAGTTACCCTAGGTTGAACCGAATCCAACACCATATTTAGAACTTCATGAACAAAGAGTTGAAATATTCCTCAAACTGTTGGGTTTTGTGCCCTAAATAAAACCCATTACAATCTGATGAGTCATCAATTTAAGAGATTTGAAGGGATTTATGTTAACATGTATTTTTCATGTTTATGGTTTATATCTATATATATATTTAATATATGCACAAAATCAGTTAAGTCCAGATCATATATCTATTCAAAATTACAATATTGTCAACACAGTGGAATGTGATTGTGATTATATGATTCAAAAGACTAAGTCCTTGTTTCATCAGTGTTTTGGATTTACATTGATGTGATAATCAGCGATGAAGTATACTTACACTTGGAGTAAGTGTTATGTTGTTTCCAGGACATTGGTAAAGTATACTGGTTTCAAATGTATGGAGTATACATTGGACTGGACCGATATTGAACTTAGTTAAAATATTATAAACTTACCGTTGTATCTTTTCAAGTCAATATCACTAGTTGATCTTAGATTAAAAGAATATAAATCCTGATATGCTTAGGCTCAATCACAGGAGTGCTATTCATGTTCTTCGATTTATTAGTTAAGCCTACTTTTGGGTCAGGGTGATACGTATATTTTGGGAACATGATAGTATGACTGAGTGGGAGCGCTGAACATAAATATGAAATTTATAGCTTTTACTGGTGTATAGAAGTCAAGTGATGATTCCCTTCGAGCTTAGATAAATAGATGTAAATGGATGAGCTCTTGTTTCAGTGACTATATCTTAGATCACTAAAACATCATTTACAGGTAGCTAAGTGTTTTAAGGGGCCAAATACATTGAGGGGTGAAAACGCTAAATTTTATCCCTTCTCGATGTAAATCATCTATATAGAGGATCTTTGATCACATTAAGATTATAACGATGGTTAAATGAGATCACATATCTATATCGTGGAACATATAGAATGCTCTATATAAGTCTGAGAGTGCAATTCCAAGTTCTAAGAGTGCATTCAACAAGGAATTAATAAGTTAGGGAATTTATTTGGTAAATTCGGTTGGACTTATTGGAAGCTCAGTAATATACATCCATGGTCCCCATTCTAGTTGAGACCATACTGCTTGTAACACTCAATAATTGATCTATGATTAATTAATTATAATTTTAATGTTAGACTATGTCTAATTTGTGAATTTTCACTAAGCAGGGGTGAAATTGTAAAGAAAAGAGATTCAAAGTTTATTTATTAATTAAGAGACTCTATATGTCTAATTAATAATTATATTAAATGACAATATTATTTAATAATCTATTTTAGTTATTAAATAATTAGTTTTGGCATTTAAATGGTTAGAATTGGAAAATTGGCATTTTTGGGAAAATAGAAATAGGAATTGTGAAAACTGCAAAATCCAAGTGAGGCCCATTAACACCCTAGGCCGGCCACTTGTGCATGCATTTTCTAATTATTATTTTCATTATTTTAATGCCAATTAATTACTAACCTAATGTTGGGTTTTGTGCCCTAAATAAAACTCATTTCAATATAATCACATTTACTTAATAATAAAGATCAGAAATAACATTTTTATGTTGCATGGTTCACATGATTTATTTCATGATTATATGCATATAATGTATGAATTCTATTTAAGTCCAGAACATATGAAATTTGTTAATGATTATAGTGTTTTCAGCACAGTGGAATATAATCTTAATTATATGTTCGAAAGTTTATTCCCTGATTTGTCAGTTCACTGGATTTAGACTGGCATGATAATCAGCGATAGGTATTCTTACACCTTGGATAAGTGCTATGTCCTTTCCAGGACATTGGCAAAGTTTACCAGTATCGGATGTATAGTATACATCGGAAGGGACCGATATTAAACTTTGATTAGATTTGTTAAAATTTACCATAATATCTATTAAATTCAATATCACCCGTTGATCCTATATCAAATGATCTTAATCCAGATATGGTTAGGTTCGATCTCAAGAGTATTATACATGTTCTTTGATTTGTTAGTTAAGCCTACTTTTGGGTCAGGTTGATACGTACATTTTGGGAACATGATAATATAATTGAGTGGGAGCGCAAACATAAATATGGAGTCTATAACTTCTATAGGAATTTAGAAGTGAAACGATGATATCCTTCGAGCTTGGCTAAACAGAGATAAATGGTTGAGATCTCATTTCACTTCGCTGAAATATCATTTATACGGAGCAAAGTGTTTTAAGGATAAAATACATTGAAGGGTGTAACAGTAATTTAGTTCCTATATTATGTGGATCATCTATTAGAGGATCATTGATCAAATTAGGATTATAACAATGGATAATTAATAGTGTATCTATATCGTGGAACATATAGAGCGTTCTATATGACTGAGAGTGCAATTTCAAGTTCTAAGTGTGGATTCAATAAGGAATTAATAAGTTACGGAATTTACTTGGTAAATTCGGTTTGACTTATTGGAAGCGTGGTTATATAGGCCCATGGTCCCCATACTAGTTGAGACCACACTGCTTGTAAGACTCAGTTAATTTGTTTAAATTAATCAATTATAATTCTCAAATTAGACTATGTCTATTTGTGAAATTATCACTTATTAAGAGCAAAACTGTAAAGAAAGAGTTTATAGGGTATATTTGTTAATTAAGAGACTTTGATTAGTCTAATTAGTAAATATAATAAATGACAATATTATTTAATAACTATTTATAGTTATTAAATAGTGAAAATTGACATTTAAATGGTTGAATGTGAGAACTGGCAATTTTGAGAAAATGGGATACAGAAACGATAAAACAGGAAAGTTGCAAAAGTGAGGCCCATTTCCATATGCTATGGCCGGCCACATGCATAGCTTTTATCATTTAATGTTTTAATTATTTTAATGCCAAGTAATTCAACCGTAACCCTATGTGGTATTCTATATATAGAAAGTAATGACTTCAGGAAAGTATGACAATTGCATCTCATTCCTTTCAGAGAAAATTCCTGAGCCGCCACCTCTCTCTCTCTTTCTTATTCTTCTTTGTTTCGAAATCCCTAAGTGATAGAGTAGTGCCGACACACATCAAGTGGTATCTCAATCATAGTGTGGAAGATTGTGTAGAATCCAACCAACAAGAAGAAGAATCAGCATCAAGGAAGGAGAGAAAGAGATCCAAGTTGAGATCTTGATTGTGTTCTGCTACAGAAAGGAATCAAGGGCTAGAGATCTGAACGGAAGGAGTCATTATATTCCGCTGCACCCAATGTAAGTGTTCGTAAACTTTATATGTGTTTATTTCATTATTTTAGAATTCATATTAGGATGTTAATGAAACATACATGGTAGTAAATCTAGATCCTAGTAAAATATTTCCAACAACTGATACCAGAGCTATGGTAATGATTTACTTTCATGAAATATTAATTAAAACGATGATATATGTTGATTTGGATGGCTTCATGTTGATTTGTGTGTTATATGATGATTGATTGATGCTTGTGAAATTTTATAAAAAATCATTGAATTTTCGTTTCTGGAATTATTTTTATTGGATAGTTTGGAAAAAATTAAGCAATTTCCTTTTTTACAGAACTCAATTTCGATTTTATTTGAATTAGTTATGATTTTTTAAAGAGTTGAAAAAAACCGGGGTGGTGACACACACTTGTGCGCGCGGCTGGCTGCTGGCAGCACCCTTTGTGCGCCCAAGCAGCCCCTTGCGCCCAAGAATGTGCACCTGGATGGTGTGATTTTTCATGGAATTAACTGCCGATTTTTTGTGTAATTTTGTATTTTGATTTTTACTTTTCATATTTCAAATCTAATTATTAGAAATAAATTAATTTGATTTTTTAAATTTAATTTTAGATATTAGTGTAATTTGAATTTGAAAATAGGTAAAAAAAAAATTTCTTACTTCTTTTCTTATTTTTTAAAATTTGATTATTTTATCTTATTTTTAAATCGAAGGTCAGATATTAAATTCCTTTTATAAAATATTCTATTTTAAGTAATTTGACCTTATTTAGATTTAAAATAAGATTACTATAATCATGGTATTTTAAATAGAAATAAGATATTTTTGCTCACTTTTAAATTTTGTTATTTTTACTTAAATTAAATTATAAAATCAGAAAAGGGTATGTATTTATCATTTTATTTTTTGAATATTTAATTTATAAAATAACATGAAAGTTCAAAAGATGGTTAGCAAATTTTCGAAATGATATTTAGGTTAGTTGAAACCTAATTTTTCAAAATTGTAGGTTTAATTTTAAATTTTTTTAAAACCGAAAATATTTTTTTATTTATGTAAATATTCTTTCTGAAAAAAATTATTAATTAATTTAAAATTAAATAAATCCTACATCCAAATATCCAAACTCAACTTGTTACAGGAGTATGTGTTTTAGCTTGTTTGTAAGTTTTCTAAAACCTATTATTGCTTGATCTAAATTGCCATGGTTAACTTGTTGACAGATCCAATGATCTGATTTTAACCCATGGTTCAATTGTCAATAGGTCAAGTAAATAATTTGTAACAGGTAAATTTTACATTCTTCTTTCATCTGTGTATGACCTAGTAACATGATAGGACCCATCCAAATCTGTGTGCCTGTGTGAGCCTATATGTTTACTTTATGTTTAGATGCATATAAGTTGTTTCTAAATAAAATGTCACACCATGATAGATTTTATTAAGGCCCATTTAGTTTTTGGGCCCATTTAGTTTTTGGGCCTATTCAATTAATAATTGTTGTTCATTTTAAGGTTAAATTGCTCTCTTTTGGGCCTTGTGTGAGAGTTGGGGGCCCATAGAAGTGGGTACGACATACTGAACTCATCTCCCCCACACATGAACTACCCCAACTGTGAAGGCTCATTTATCTGATTTGGATAACTATGCTAGGTTAATTAAATTAGTTTAACCTAATAAAATTGATTAGCAACATGATTAATTTAAATTTTTTTTTTAAAATTAATTTATGAAAAACACAATTAGTTTAATGAATTAATTTCTAGATAAACTATTGTATTTTTCTTGTATTTAATTAAATAAAGAATTTTAACAAACTAGATTCTTTCTGAAGCTTATTTTAATTATTTCATTAAATATTCCTATTTAAGTTATAAATTAGTTATTACTAACTAATTTTTCTTATCAACTTAAATTTGAATATCTTTTGAATTTAAAATTTAGTTGAGGAATTCTAGGAGTTGGTTATTGAAGATTCTAGAGATATTTTTCTAAGTTGTTAAACTTAAAATGGAATATTCTTAAATTAGGTAGTTACAACTTAATTTTGATATTTAATTAAATTTAATTTGGAAATTTTTTAAGTTGGTTATTTAGATTCTTTCTATAACAACTTAAATTAGATATTTTCCAAATTTTTGAAAAGATACCTAGTTAATGATATATATTCTAGATAGTTATTTCTATACTAGTTATTATTTTTAATATTAAAATAGGAAAATATCATTGATTGTGAAATTAATTGTTTAATAATTAATTTTGGTACAATCTAAGTTTAGTATATTTTCCTAGTATTAAACTAGAATTAATAATTAAGTTTCCTATATACTTAATTATTTATTTCTTGAATTTAATACATTTAATTAAATTGAAAATTTCAATATCTAAGTTGATGTTCAGCATGATACTTTAATATTGTTATTTTCATGATATTTAATTAAATAGAAAATTATTTTATGTTGGAAATTTTTCTTTAAAATTTCAGAATAACTTAAATTTGAATAATTTTCTATATATATTTTATTAATCTTTTTATTATTTTCGAAATTACATTTTTTTAATGCAGAAATTTTGAATTTTATTTGAAAAATAGATTAAAGTTGAAAATTATTTATTTTAACATTGGACCAACTTAAATCAATAATTTTTTCATTTAATGATTAATTAAAATAAATGAAGTAAAATATATATTATAATTAGAAAATAAATTAATTAGTCAATGAAAGTCTAGATAGATATTATCTGTTTTGCTTGAAGTATTTTTCTAGTGATATTTAATTAAATAGAAAATTAATATTTAAGTTGATTATTCATCATGATACTTAAATATTTGAAATTTTTCTTAAATATTTAATTAAATAGGAAAATTATATTTTTGTTGTAAATAAATTTTATTAATTAATTTTGGGCCAACATAAAATTAAGATAATTTTTCCAGGATTTATTTTGTTTTATTTTAAAGTTTTTTTTTTTTCCGAAAATTGTATTCTTAAATACATTAATTTTTCGAATGGAAGGAGTCATAATATTCCGCTGCACCCACTGTAAGGTTTTCTAAACTTTATATGTGTTTATTTTCATTGTTTTAGAATTCATATTAGGTTGTTAATCCAACATACTTGGTAGTAAATCTAGATCCTGGTAAAATAATTTCCAACAACTGGCACCAGAGCCATGGTAATGATTTACTTTCATGTAATATGAATTAAAACGATGATTTATATGTTTTTGTGTTGATTTGGATGGTTTCATGTGGTTTATGTGTTATTTGATGAATGTATATGTTGTACAGTACCTTTTTCCATGAAAAATATTTTTTCATTTTTTTAAAATATTTTATTTGGATTCCTTGTGAAAAATTAAGCAATTTTATTTTTTACGGAACTCGATTCCGATAAAAATTGAGAAAGATATGAATTTTGGAAGTTGGAAATCATTACTGCTGTATGCAGCCTATCCTGACAACCCCTACAAATTGCGAATTTTGTGGGTTTTTTCCCCAAAAATCCAATTTTTTCATGGGATTGTTTCCCAAAATTCATTTTTCCTTTTTTTTTAAATATTTCTAAATTGAAATGGTTCCAATTTTAAATATTTTCAATTTGGAATTTTTCCAATTTTTAAATATTTCTATTTTGGAATGTTTCCAATTTTAAATATTTCCTATTATTGTCAGATTTAAAAATTTATTAACTTCTTTAATACTTATTTATTATTTAATTATAAGATTAGATATTTTAAATTAAAAGATAACTTTATCTTTTTATTTAAAATATTATATTAAAATTATCTTATATGACAAATTAAATAATTAATAAATTTGAAATTAACGTAGATATTTTTATAGATATACTTACCATAATGTTTTTTAAATTCAAAAATTTGTTATTTTGTTAAATATTTAATTATTTATAAATTATAAGTTTAAAAATGATATTTTTTCTATATATATCATTTTTTTTTTCTTATTGGAAATTTATAAATCATATCCTAAATATTTAAATAACATAGATATTTTGTAGAGATTTGAATATTGCTTAATTTGAGATATTTTGACATATAATTATGGTAATTATTATTCATTTATTATTTTATTCCTAAAATAATAATTATCTAACCAAATCTATTTTAAAATTAGTTTATTTTATTAAATTATACGATCTGAAAGTGATATTGAAGATTCTTTCCTTTCAAATCATTGATCTTATTAGATATTTAATTTAATTTGATTCAAATAAACCTAGATATTTTAAAAATTAGTTTCCTTTATTTGGTGAGTTTAAGAATAATAATTTAATTATATTAATAACTTATTTCACATCTGTTACATGGACAATGTTTGTTTATTTTATATTATTTATTCAAAAACTTTTTTTTTTTAACAAACCTATTATTTATTTGATCTGAATTGCTATGATTAACTTGTTGACAGATCCAATGATCTGATTTTAATCATAGCCAATTGACGATAGATCTTATAAATAATTTGTAACATGTAAATTTTGTACTTCTTTCATCTGTGTAAACCTAGTAACATGATAGGGCCCATCCAAATCATTTGACCTGTGTGAGCCTATATGTTTGCTATTGGTCTTAGATGCATATAGGAAGCCCATTTAAGTTTTTACTAAGTAAATGGATTAGGTTGCTAAAATAAATTTTGACATAAGTAAATTTATTTAGGTCCAATTAGATTTGGGCTTATTCAATGAATAACAATTGTTTATTTAAAGGTTAAATTCCTCTCTTTTGGGCTTTGTGTGAGAGTTGGGGGCCAATAGAAGTGGGTACGATATACTGAACCCAGCTCCCCCTCACATGAACTACCCCAATTGTGAAGGCCCATTTGCCTTATTTAAATAATTGTATTAGGTTAATTATATTAGTCTAACCTAATTAAAATTGAATTAGCAACATAATTAACTTTTAAAATATATGAAATTTATTTTTCAATTAATATTTTAAAGTTAATTTTAGAAAAACACTTAGTTAATGATATATTTTAGATAGTTATTTCTAGTACTAATTATTATTTCTAATATTAAATAGGAAAATATCATTGATTGTGAAATTAATTGTTTAATAATTAATTTTGGTACAATCTAAGTTTAGTATATTTTCCTAGTATTAAACTAGAATTAATAATTAAGTTTCCTCAATACTTAATTATTTATTTCTTGAATTTAATGCATTTAATTAAATTGAAAATTTCAATATCTAAGTTGATTTACATCATGATACTTAAATATTGTTATTTTCATGTTATTTAATTAAAAATTAGAAATTATTTTAAGTTTGGAATCTTAATTCAGAAAAACTTAAGCTTGAATAATTTTCAAAATATATTTTATTTTATTTTATTAATCATTTCCCAAAATTTCAAAATTACATTTCTTTAATGTAGAACTTTCGAATTTTATTTGAAAAATAGATTAAAGTTGAAAATTATTTATTTAATTTGTGACCAACTTAAATCAATATTTTTTCCATTTAATGATTAATTAAAATAAATGAATTAAAATATATTATAATTAGAAATTGAATAAATTAGTCAATGAAAGTCTAGATAGATATTATCTGGTTTGCTTGAAGTATTTTTCTTGTGTATTTAATTAAATAGAAAATTAATATTTAAGTTGATTTTTAATCATGATACTTAAATATTTGAAATTTTTCTTAGATATTTAATTCAATAGGGAAATTATATTTTCTTTTTTGTTGAAAATTAATTTTCATTAATTTTGGGCCAACATAAAATTAGAGTAATTTTCCGAGATTTATTTTTATTTTATTTTAAAGCATTTTCGAAATGCAATATATATTTATAGAAAATTAAATTTGAGTTGTAAATTAATTTAAATTAATTTTGAAACAACTTAAATTGAATAATTTTCTAAATATTTATGGAAATTATTACTGAGATAGAAATAATTCACGTTATTTTCATATCCATCTAAGTATAATTTATAAATATTAAATTAAAATTTATATTTGGAATATTTCATTCTAAATAGGAAATTTTAATTAAATAAATATATATATTTATAATAAATTGATTAAAATATATATTAGAAGAAAATACAACCTTCATTAAATAATAAGCTTTATTATTATAAAGATATTCGATCTCCATTGTTGGTTTTACATAGCTATTGTTTTAGTGAGTAATCCTCCCTAATGGAGGAACGGTTATTATCAAGTTAGCACCGTTTAATCTCGAAAGATAAGTAATCTTGTAAGTTTTTTATATAGTATTGATCACCCTAATGGTGGCGACTGTATAAGACTTGCAAGAATATGAAACAATGGTGGAAGCTCATAAGATAAAATAGCCTTAACTCTCGCCTAAACGGGACAACGCGGATTCCAATCTTGATCGAATAAAAGGTTGCTAGAATGTTGATCATTTTAGATGAGTTGACAACTCTATTCAATGGATGGTAGCTTTGACTCTCGCCTAAACGGGACACTGATATCAGTTTGTTGAAAACCTTAGAAATTATTTAGGATTGTATGTTTTAGTATTTTCACTTATCATTCCTATTTGCTATATGCTTCATAATTTCTGAATTTTGTATGAATTTGTATTGAACCATGTTATTTTCTGTTATCAAATTGTAGTTTAATTTCGAATCTTCATTGTTGGTCTAACTTGGTTTGTTTTTCTAATGAGATAAATCCCTAATGGATTTTCACCATTAGACTAACATAATAGTGTCAGATCTCGAAAGATAAATATTATATGTACAACATCTAGCTGTTCATCAATTGATGACACCTTAGGCTAGTATTTTACAATATGAAACAAGAAGATTATATAAATAAGATTACTTTGACTCTCGCTAATCGGAGCATCGTTGGATTCTTATTTAAAACGAAATTATCCTAATTCCTCTTAGCTTATTCATTTCGAATCAACTTAATAACATATCATTGGATGAATGGTCTATAAATCATATAAAGTCATTCTATATTTTCTTTTAAGAAATTAAATGACACATATGATTATATTCCCGAAATTCTATCCTAAAATGATAGAAATCCTCAATCTTAGAAATCTCCTACTTGTATAGGCAAATCATAGAGTTAGATTAGTAGTGGTGGTCCAAGAAAGAATTACTAATTATACAGTTACACTTTCACAAGTGTTTCATAACCATTTTCTTTCAATGGATTTAAATTTTATGAGTTTACTATTTTGTGACCAGAATCCACTTGCACTATTCTAAGAACTCTTTGTTGTAACTAAATCTAAGTCATCAAAAGATACAACCACATTTTATAAATCTATGGCATTTGTATCTTGTTCATAATGGTTTTGACAAGATCATTCTCTGCAAAGAGTTAATATGCCTATAACCACTGAAAGTAAGTTCATCTCATTCGCAGATGGATGTACATTCAGGGGTGGATATGAGTTTTCGTTGTATTTTTAAAACGATCACTCTAGATTTTACCTTATGCAAAAGAAATTTGAAATGTTTGAAAAATTTCATGAATTTCTAGCAATGGTAAGTGGTTAAAGATCTTGCGAATTGAAAGGGGTGGAGAAAAAGTTAGTAGATATGCAGTTCAAAGATCATTAATTTGATTTTGAATTATATCCAAACTTACCTCCCTAGAAATTCGAGTTGCATATTGATGATTAGTTACTAGTCGTTGCCTAAATCCTTCTCTGGAAATAAAATTTCAGAATGATGCAATGGTTGTATACTTAATGTAAATCATTACTAGATTCATGGATGACCTAATCGAAATCTTAAGAAAAGCTAGAACTGCTAACCCTGGTTTGCAAGTTTGTTAGCTATTTTAAGTAATTAGGGGTGGAGCATCCCATAGTCATTAGATAAGAAAGTATTTGTTTAAACAAATACTACTTTTCTAAGAAAATGACTAAGTCTAAAAATAAAGTAGCAAATAAAGGAGATTATTTTTTCTTGATTCCATAAGTGTTCTATCATCTTATTCGTTACAAGATGATCCCACTGCCTCTGTTGTTTTAACACAACCGAAGAGGTCAATACCATTTAGTTTTCTTAGACATAATTCACGGTACCTTTTCATAGTGGGAGAGTTTCAAGGAACTTTACCTTCTCATGACTTGGAAGATCTAGTGATTAAAATCCATTGTGAGTTTAAACAAGTAATAAATTGTCAAGATAAGAAACTAAGAAGAAAGCCAATAGAAATATTGTTTGATCCATTCACATGGAGTAACCTAAAGTTTTTTGTTACAAGGACATAAAAGGAAATTTTCGTTAATAAGTCTATTCAATGGACTTAACAAAATTTCCTGTTCCTAGTATTATAGGTTTGAGTTTATCTAAACCTATGGCTTGTGGTATACCTGGTAATTACTTACTCTAATGCAAGCATAAGATGCTGAAGCATTTTCTTTCCAATGGCAATCTATAGAAGCTTCACAACTTCTTAGATATAGATTTTATTTATCTAAGGAAAAGTTTCAACTGTTCCAGAAAAGATAAAGCCATGAAAGAATTTCTTAAATCAACAGTAAGAGGTCTCAGATATGCTTTTGTATGCCTTAGACCAGACACCTGCTGTTGAGTGGGAGTAATGAGTAGGTATCAGATTAATCCAGGTGAGGAACATAGGAAGACAATCAAGTAAATCTTAAGATTAAGAAGAGGAACTATATGTTAGTCAATAAGGGTGGTTTTTGAAACTCTTAGACTACACCACATCAGATCTCGAGACTTGCCTTTGTGCGAGAAAGTCTGCTGATAAGATGGTGATTACTTTGTGGGTGGAGTAGTGATTTTGGAGAAGTGTAAGAACCTATCTGAAATCTCTTTGTCTATCAGAGGGAGACTGAATGTTAAAAGTTGCAGGAAAGATACTTATTTAGTCTAAGGACAGTTCTATACATTTGTGGCACTGTTCCAACTTGCCTTAACTACAAGGGTTACTTCCTGAATAACCAAGATGTAGTTGCCAAAAGTATAGAATTCAATATCCCAAGAGAGTAGACATATAGAGAGGAATTTCACAATATCAAGGATTTTGTGATTAAGGGAAAGTAATGGTGGAGAACAGGTTGTTGTTAATTCAACCTGTCAAATCCCATTACGAGGAGTTTACTACTACTACACTTGATTCTTATATCAAGGTGTTAATGATTATTTGAAATGCACATTTTGTTTTATATTAGTGCAAGAGGGAGTTTGTTGGGTTTTATGCCCTAAATAAAACCCATTTCAATATAATCAGATTTACTTATTAATAAAGATCAAAAATAACATTTTAGGCTGCATGGTTCACATGATTTATTTCATGATTATATGTATATAATGTATGAATTCTTTTGAAGTCCAGAACATGAGTTTGTTAAAGATTATAGTGTTGTCAGCAAAGTAGAATATAATCTTAATTATATGTTCAAAAGTTTATTCCCTGATTTGTCAGATCACTGGATTTAGACTGACATTGTATAATCAACGATAGGTATTCTTACACCTTGGAAAAGTGTTATGTCCTTTCCAGGACAATGGCAAAGTTTACCAGTATCGGATGTATGGAGTGTACATTGGAAGGGACCGATATTGAACTTTGATTAGATATATTAAAACGTACCGTAATATCTATTCAATTCAATATCACATGTTGATCCTAGATCAAATGATCTTAATCCTGATATGGTTAGGTTCAATCTCAAGAGTGTTATCCGTGTTCTTTGATTTTTTAGTTAAGCCTACTTTTGGGTCAGGGTGATACGTACATTTAGGGAACACGGTAGTGCAATTGAGTGGGAGCGCTAACAGAAATATGGAATCTATAGCTTCTATCTGGCGAATAGAAAGTAAAGGATGATTTCCTTCGAGCTTAACCAAACGAAAATAAATGGTGGAGATCTCATTTCACTTAGCTGAAATATCATTTATACAGGGTTAAGTGTTTTAAGCATAAAATACATTGTATGGTGTTACGGTAATTTAATCCCTTTACAGTGTAAATCATCTATATAGAGGATCATTGATCACATTAGGGTTATAACAATGGATAACTAATGACGTGTCTATATCATGTGACATATAGAGCGTTCTATATGACTGAGAGTGCAATTCTAAGTTCTAAGTGTGGATTCAATGAGGAATTAATAAGTTAGGGAATTTACTTTGTAAATTCGGTTCGACTTATTGGAAGCTCAGTTATATAGACCCATGGTTCCCATACTAGTTGAGACCATACTACTTGTAAGACTCAGTTAATTGATTTTAATTAATCAATTAAAATTCTAAAAGTTAGACTATGTCTAATTTGTGAATTCTCACAGTTTAAGGATGAAATTGTAAATAAAAGGGTTTCTAGGTTTAATTATTAATTGAGAGACTTCGTATGTCTAATTAATAATTATTTTAAATGACAATATTATTTAATAATCCATTTTAGTTATTAAATAATTAGTTTTGGCAATTAAATTGTTAGAATTAGAAAAATGGCATTTTTGGAGAAATAGAAATAAAATTGAGGAAACTGCAAAATCCAAGTAAGGCCCATAACACACCATGGCCGGCCACATCTTTGCTTGTTTCCCAATTATTATTTTCAATTTTAATTGCCATGTAATTGCTAATCAAAGCCTAGCAATAATAGGAAAGTAGTGGATCACACTAAATAAGGCAGTTAATAAATTACACAGTAGAAGAGGAAACTGCTTATTTGGAAAGTTGAGCTCTCCCTTTTCCCTATATATAGCAACCCTTGTTCTCTTCTCTTGAATGATCATAGCTCATGAAATTAAGAGAGAAAAGAAGAGAGAAAATTTCGAAATTCCTTGAGTGAATGAGTAGTGCCCACACACATCAAGTGGTACCTCAATCATAGTATGTAAGACTATGGAAATTCTGCATCAAAGAAGGAGACAAGAAGATCCAGATTCACGTCTTGATTGTGCTCTGCTACAGAAATCAAGGGCTATAGATCTGAATGGAAGGAGTCATAATATTCCGCTGCACCCACTGTACGGTTTTCTAAACTTTATATGTGTTTATTTTCATTGTTTTAGAATTCATATTAGGTTGTTAATCCAACATACTTGGTAGTAAATCTAGATCCTGGTAAAATAATTTCCAACATAATCCTCCCTAATGGAGGAACGTTCATTACCAAGTTAGCGACGTTTAATCTCGAAAGATAAATATTCTTGTAAGTTTTTTATATAGTATTGATCACCCTAATGGTGGCGACTGTATAAGACTTGCAAGAGTATGAAACAATGGTAGAAGCTCATAAGATAGAATAGCCTTGACTCTAGCCTAAATGGGACAACGCTGGATTCCAATCTTGATCGAATAAAAGGTTGCTAGAATGTTTATCATTTTAGATGAGCTAACGACTCTATTCAATGGATGGTATCACTAACTCTCGCCTAAACGGGACATTGATTGTATGTTTTAGTATTTTCACTTATATTTAGAATTTTTCATTCTAAATCGGAATTTTAATTAAATAAATTTATATTTTAAAATAAATTGATTAAAATAAATAACAGAAGAAAATACACTTTAAATAATGAGCTTTATTATTATTAGGATATTCGATCTCCATTGTTGGTTTTACATAGCTATTGTTCAAGTGGGAGTTTGTTGGGTTTTATGCCCTAAATAAAACTCATTTCAATGTAATCAGATTTACTTATTAATAAAGATCAGAAATAACATTTTATGCTGCATGGTTCACATGATGTATTTCATGATTATATGTATATAATGTATGAATTCTTTTTAAGTCCAGAACATATGAGTTTTTTAAAGATTATAGTGTTGTCAACACAGTGGAATATAATCTTAATTATATGTTCAAAAGTTTATTCCCTGATTTGTCAGAACACTGGATTTAGACTGACATGGTATAATCAGCGATACGTATTCTTACACCTTGGAAAAGTGTTATGTCCTTTCCAGGAGATTGGTAAAGTTTACCAGTATCGGATGTATGGAGTATACATCGAAAGGGACCGGTATTGAACTTTGATTAGATATATTAAAACTTACCGTAATATTTATTCAATTCAATATCACGTGTTGATCCTAGATAAAATGATCTTAATCCTAATATTGTTAGGTTCAATCTCAAGAGTGTTATCCGTGTTCTTTGATTTGTTAGTTAAGCCTACTTTTGGGTCAGGGTGGTACGTACATTTTGGGAACACGGTAGTGCAATTGAGTGGGAGCGCTAACATAAATATGGATCTATAGCTTCTATCTGGCGAATAGAAAGTAAAGGATGATTTCCTTCGAGCTTAACCAAACGAAAATAAATGGTGGAGATCTCATTTCACTTAGCTGAAATATCATTTATACAGGGTTAAGTGTTTTAAGCATAAAATACATTGTAGGGTGTTACGGTAATTTAATCCCTTTACTGTGTAAATCATCTATATAGAGGATCATTAATCACATTAGGGTTATAAGAATGGATAACTAATGACGTGTCTTTATCATGGAACGTATAGAGCGTTCTACATGACTGAGTGTGCAATTCCAAGTTCTAAGTGTGGATTCAATGAGGAATTAATAAGTTAGGGAATTTACTTTGTAAATTCGGTTCGACTTATTGGAAGCTCGGTTGTATAGACCCATGGTCCCCATACTAGTTGAGACCATACTGCTTGTAAGACTCAGTTAATTGATTTTAATTAATCAATTAAAATTCTAAAAGTTAGACTATGTCTAATTTGTGAATTCTCACAGTTTAAGGATGAAATTGTAAATAAAAGGGATTCTAGGTTTCATTATTAATTGAGAGACTTTGTATATCTAATTAATAATTATTTTAAATGACAATATTATTTAATAATCTATTTTAGTTATTAAATAATTATTTTTGGCATTTAAATGGTTAGAATTGGAAAAATGGCATTTTTGGAGAAATAGAAATAAAATTGAGGAAACTGCAAAATCCAAGTGAGGCCCATAACACACCATGGCCGGCCACCTCTTTGCTTGTTTCCCAATTATTATTTTTAATTTTAATTGCCATGTAATTGCTAATCAAAGCCTAGCAATAATAGGAAAGTGGTGGATCACACTAAATAAGGCAGTTAATCAATTACACAGTAAAAGAGGAAACTGCTTATTTGAAAAGTTGAGCTCTCCCTTTTCCCTATATATAGCAGCCCTTGTTCTCTTCTCTTGAATGATCATAGCTCATGAAATTAAGAGAGAAAAGAAGAGAGAAAATTTTGAAATTCCTTGAGTAAATGAGTAGTGCCCACACACATCAAGTGGTACCTCAATCATAGTATGTAAGACTATGGAAATTCTGCATCAAAGAAGGAGACAAGAAGATCCAGATTCACGTCTTGATTGTGCTCTGCTACAGAAAGGAATCAAGGGCTATAGATCTGAATGGAAGGAGTCATAATATTCCCCTGCACCCACTGTACGGTTTTCTAAACTTTATATGTGTTTATTATCATTGTTTTAGAATTCATATTAGGTTGTTAATCTAACATACTTTGTAGTAAATCTAGATCCTGGTAAAATAATTTCCAACATAATCCTCCCTAATTGTAATGACCGCTCTAGTAATGTGGATTAGTAAAGGCAATTAGCACTAATTTTTATTATTTTATTATTATTTGTGAATTAATTTAATTGTGGACCCCAATATTTAAAAATAAATATTAGAGTTATAATTTCTCAATTCCGGAGATTTTATTAAACTCTAGGGGTATTATTTAGTTTATATGTGAAATATGTTAATTTTGTAATTTTTGCTTGGCGACAACGGAAAATGCGATGGATGGCTAGATTGATCACATGGGTAAGTTTAGAACCCTATTTCATAGTGGGAAATATTTTAGAGAAAATATTTTATCGGGATTGAGCGGGGTTATTGAAATTGACCATTTTACCCCTAGCTTTAGAAATGCTTAGGTTTTAACCTCAAGGGTATTTTAGTAATTTTGTTTGGGGTTGGGTGGCTGCCTAGAGGTGTGGCACGTGGCCACTTATGTTCAGCCAAAGGAAAATTGAGTTTTCCCAATTTGGAATTATCTCATTTTTGTAAAAAGAAAGAAAAACCAAAATAAGAAGAACTCTCTCTTCTTTCACCTTTCCCTCTTCGAAACCAGCAAGGCCAAGGGAATTTGCTGCTGAATTTTGGAGTTTTCAGCTAAGGATTCAAGCTAGGTTCAAGTGGAGGTAAACCCTAGACCATTAGTTGCATGTTTTTTAAGCTTTTTCTTTGGTTTGAGTATGTGAAATTTTGTTATAGGAGCTGTTAGAGTTTGATGTTGGTTGGGTTCGAATTCTAGGGTTAGGTTGAGTTGAATTTATGCCATAGTAGCTGGTTTAGAGATTGAGTGTTAGTTTTATGCAATTTTAGGTTTAAAGTTCAAAGCTTTGAGCTTTAATGGCATAATTGGATTTATTGCTTTGTTCTGTGAATTACTGCCTGGAAATCATTGTGTATGCATTGTATAGGTATACTGGAGAGTTTGGTAAGGTTTGGGCTTGATTTGAATTAAGGGGGATGATTTTTGGTTCCCAGCAGCAGAACCAGAATTCCGGTTCTGGGAGACCATTACCAACCGGTCGACCGGTTGGTGACCCAGAACCGGATTGCCGGTTGGGAACCAGTCTGCCTGTTGGGGGAATTTCCAGAACCCTAGTTTTGGCCAATTTTGAGATATTTAGGGTATTGCCATGAGGTTTATCGATAGGGAAACTTTTAGTTTCAAGTTTAAGTCACGGAAAGTGATTTAGCGAGTCACTCATCTGTGTTGCTATTATTGTGATTAGGGCATCCATCTAGCACGTGAATTTCGTTCAGGTCGGCCAGCACATTTGAATTCGGAAAACAGGTAAGAACTGTGTATAATGTATGATGTGATTATCTGAATGTGTGTATATGTGTTTATATATGCATGCTTGAATTATGTTAAGCACTACCAACACTTGTATGAACAAGTTATAGAGTGCATTGGTATAGTGATTATTGTGATAGCCAGTACGATACAGTGATACCAACACAAGCATGGGAAAATGCAAAGGTGTGTGGTACATCACTCAGTGTTACTCAGTGATCGGGATAAACCCTACCAACACTCGTACAGTGAGGTACGATGTGTATGTGGTATAGTGGTTGTACCCTGGTATTGAACGTTCATACTCATCGGTTGAGCTCTGTAAATAGGTGTATGGGCGCCTATTTACAGGTCGAAAATTATATGGTATGTTATATGCATTTCTTACTGAGTCTGTTGACTCACAGTTTCTGCTTCTATGTGTAGGTAAAGGAAAGGCGAAGGCTGAACAAGAATGAACCTGAGCTCGGGTGAGATTGTACATGTCAAGCGGCGCGACCTGGAGTGTTCGGTCTCGGGACATCTGGGAGTTATATTTTGAAAGTCGCTGTGCGACCTGGAAGTTATGTATTTTGAAATGTAAAGTTTAAACAGTAAATTTTACAAAGTTTGAAATCGGGATCCCGGGATTTGTAAATATTATATTATATTATAAAGTTTAATATTTAAAGCAAAAGTTTTAATTTAACACGTTTTTCGAGAAATTTCTTTGATTAGCAAAGATTGCACAGTAATTGAAAAAGCACTGTAGCGTGCCTTAGCATTAGGGCGTTACAATTTTGGTATCAGAGCCGCCAGGTTTGTCTACCGAAGCTTGCTATGACATGTACAATCTTCATCAGAGAAAGCTCGGTTCACGGTTCAGTAAGCCCGTACTTGTTTAGTATTTTTAATAAATGTGAATGTGAAAGCATGTTAGGAAGCATATTAGATTTAAATTAAATATATTTCCTTAAAAAGAAAAGAAAGTGTGTTGTCTTTAAGTTATTAAGAGCGGTGTTAATTTTGATCGTTGTCTAACCTGCCTGGCTAATGGATTCGCATGCTAAGTCCTATTAAATGGACGCCCCGCGAAATACAAGAAGTCAGGGTGGCATGGTTGAGACCGGAGGCGGTCAGGGGAATCCTCAAAATCCTCGTGGTCGCGGCCGTGGCCGTGGCAGAGCTCTGGGTGGTCGCCCTGTAAATCCACCTCAAGCTCCTCCTGACTGGGAGCAAAGATTTGCTGAAATGCAAGATAGAATCCGTCAGCAAGATGAAGAGATCCAAAGATTGAGGCAGCAGGGTCCTCCTGCCGTGCCTCCTCAAGAAGTTCAGGCCGTTGCAGTTCCTGCGGTGCCAGCAGAACAACCTGTTGTTGGCAACCGTATGGAACTGTTGTACGAGAGATTCCAGAAACAGGCACCTCCAGTGTTTCTAGGAGGTCCTGATGTGATGAAGGCCGAGCAGTGGCTTTCGGTGATCGAGCGTATTCTCAATTTTATGGGAGTGGTTGGAAATGATCGGGTGACCTGCGCCACTTTCCAATTTCATGAAGACACTCTCGTGTGGTGGGAATTGATAACCCTCACCCGAGATGTCACGCTGATGACCTGGGAAGAATTCAAGGAGTTGTTTAACTCCAAGTATTACAATGAAGCAGTCCGCAGTGCAAAGCGGAAAGAGTTTACTGATTTAGTTCAAACTGAGGGAATGTCAGTCACTGAATATACGACAAAGTTTGATCGGTTGGCTAAGTTGGCGGCGGGAATTGTGCCGACTAATTTTAGCAAGAAAGAAAAATATTTGGCGGGTTTGAGTTCAAAGATTCGACATGACCTAGTGATTACTACTACTGAAGCAACCACATATGCAGAGATGGTTGAGAAGGCTTTGAGAGCCGAGGGTGCAGTGAAATTTCTTCAGGAGCCCCAGGTGACTCCGAGTGTTGGTGGAACCCCCACTGTTCCTACTCCTGTTTATGGTAGGGATGGTGGTGACTCCACCACTGAGCAGAAAAGAAAAGTTGTTCCAGCTTCTGGTGGCTCGGGGCAAAGCAAGCGGTTCCGTGGGAACCAAGGCAGAGGAGGACGCCAGGGTTACTCCTACCCTGAGTGTCCACGGTGCAAGAAACATCATCCGGGAGAGTGTAACCGGAAGACATGCTTTCTGTGTGGCATGGTGGGGCATTTCAAGAAAGATTGCCCCCAGGCAAAGAAAGAGGAGCCGAAAGCTGAGGTGAAACCGGTTCCTGCTCGTGTGTTTGCCATTACCCAAGCTGATGCTGCAGCCAGTCCTTCTGTTGTGACAGGTCAGCTTCCCGTCAACAACTTGTTATTTACAGTATTATTTGACTCGGGAGCTACACGTTCATATGTGGCTACAAGAGTGATTGACCTTTTGGGTAGGCCTTGTGATATTTTAGAAAGAGGGTTTGGAACCCTAATGCCTAGCGGGGAATTGGTTATCTCTAATAGGTGTATTAGTCTATGCCAATTAGGATCGAAGATAGGGAATTGAGTACTGATCTCATAGAATTGAAACTAACTGAGTTTGATATTATACTGGGAATGGATTTCCTATCCAAGTATTCGGCCAGTATAGATTGTAGGCGTAAAATGGTGACTTTTCAGCCGGAAGGTGAAGATCCATTTGTTTATGTTGGATCAGTTCAGGGGTCTCGGATCCCGGTTATTTTTGTGA
Source organism: Cannabis sativa (assembly GCF_029168945.1). Classification (NCBI taxonomy): domain Eukaryota; kingdom Viridiplantae; phylum Streptophyta; class Magnoliopsida; order Rosales; family Cannabaceae; genus Cannabis; species Cannabis sativa. The sequence continues at coordinate 17,930,126 of NC_083605.1, read as the reverse complement.
TGAGGGCTAGAGATTTACTATGCGATGGTTGTGTAGGATTTGTAGCGGTGGTATTTGACTCCAGCAGACCTGAAACATTTGGGCCTGAGGTAGTCCGGGTGGTGAAAGATTTTCTTGATGTGTTTCCCGAGTCGTTGCCGGGATTGCCGCCACAGCGAGAGATTGATTTTGTAATTGATTTGGCACCTGGAGTTGAACCTGTTTCTAAAGCTCCATATAGGATGGCTCCAGCAGAACTCAAGGAGCTTAAGTTGCAACTTCAGGGGATGCTTGACATTGGGTTTATTCGACCCAGTGTGTCGCCCTGGGGAGCTCCGGTTCTTTTTGTGAAAAAGAAAGATGGTTCCCTCAGAATGTGTATTGATTATCGGGAACTAAACAAGCTGACGATTAAGAACAAGTACCCGTTGCCTAGGATCGATGATCTGTTCGATCAGCTTCAGGGAAAGACAGTGTTTTTGAAAATTGATTTACGGTCTGGTTATCATCAACTCAGAATTCGGGAGGAGGACATACCGAAGACTGCTTTTAGAACCAGATATGGGCACTATGAGTTTCTTGTAATGTCATTCGGATTGACTAATGCTCCTGCGGCCTTTATGGATCTTATGAATAGGGTATTCAAGGATTTCCTCGATAACTGCGTTATAGTGTTTATCGATGACATCCTTGTATACTCTCAGTCAGAAGAGGAGCACGAGCATCATCTTCGAATGGTATTACAGCGACTTAGGGATCACAAGTTGTATGCCAAGTTCAAAAAGTGCGAATTCTGGTTGTCCGAGGTGTCCTTTCTAAGTCATATTGTTGGGAAGAATGGAATTATGGTCGATCCAAACAAGGTAGAATCAGTGAAAAATTGGCCGAGGCCCAAGTCTGTGACAGAAATTCGAAGTTTTCTCGGGTTAGCAGGATATTATCGACGTTTCGACGAAGGATTTTCTAAACTTTCTATGCCCCTAACCGAATTGACCAAGAAAAATCAGAGATTTGTGTGGTCAGATAAGTGTGAGTCAAGCTTTCAGGAGTTGAAGCAACGTTTGATAACAGCTCCGGTGTTAGCTTTGCCATCAGATCAAGAGAAATTCGTTGTTTATTGTGATGCATCCAGACAGGGTCTGGGATGTGTTCTGATGCAAGCTGACAGAGTCATAGCCTATGCCTCTCGTCAACTGAAGGATTATGAGTAGCGTTACCCAACTCATGATTTAGAGCTCGCTGCTGTGGTTTTTGCTTTAAAGATATGGCGACATTATCTTTACGGTGAAAAGTGTGAGATTTATACTGACCATAAAAGTCTCAAATACTTTTTCACTCAAAAAGATCTGAATATGAGGCAGAGAAGGTGGTTGGAGTTGGTTAAGGACTACGACTGTGAAATTTTATATCACCCCGGGAAAGCGAATGTTGTGGCCGATGCTTTAAGCAGAAAGGGTCCCGGGCAAGTTTGTACTACGGTTATGATAACTCCTCAACTAGCCTCAGAAATGGTTAGTGCAGGAATTGAGTTCGTGGTCGGGAAATTACATAATTTAATACTCCAATCTGATCTGTTGGAGAGAATCAGAAAGGCACAACTGGAAGATCCCGAGCTAGTTAAAGTTCGAGACGAAGTAGTGGCTGGTCGGCCTAGAGGCTTTTCAGTCTCGAGCAGTGGAATGTTGTTATATAAAGCTCGAGTTTGTGTTCCTAGTGTTGATGAGCTTAAGAAAGAAAAACTGGATGAAGCTCACACCACGCCTTATTCGTTGCATCCGGGAACCACCAAGATGTATCAGGATTTGAAATCCTACTTCTGGTGGTATGGGATGAAAAGAGATGTGGTAGATTATGTGTCCAAGTGCTTAACCTGCCAGCAGAGTAAAGCTGAACATCAGAGGCCGGCAGGGTTATTGCAACCTTTAGTCCTTCCAGAATGGAAGTGGGAGGACATTGCAATGGATTTCGTAACTGGTTTGCCTAGAACTACGGGGATGTATGATTCTGTATGGGTCATCGTGGACAGATTCACAAAATCGGCTCACTTTCTACCAGTGAAAGTTTCATATTCAGTGGATCAGTATGCTGAATTGTATGTGAAGGAGATAGTTCGTCTCCACGGAGCCCCTAAATCTATTGTGTCGGATAGGGATCCACAGTTCACATCGAAGTTTTGGGTGAGCCTTCAGAAGGCTATGGGTACCAAGTTAAAGTTTAGTACAGCCTTTCACCCTCAGACTGATGGTCAGTCAGAAAGAACTATCCAGATTTTAGAAGACCTACTGCGAGCCTGTGTCATGCACTTTGAGGGTTCATGGAGTAAGTACTTGCCTTTAATTGAATTCTCCTACAACAACAGCTACCAAAGTACAATAGGGATGGCTCCCTATGAGATGTTATATGGTAGAAAATGTGGTTCTCCTATTCATTGGGACGAGACAAGAGAAAGGAAGTACCTGGGTCCAGAGTTAGTGCAAAGGACCAATGAAGCTATTGATAAGATTAAGGCTCGGATGCTTGCTTCTCAAAGCAGGCAGAAAAGTTATGCTGATCCGAAGCGCAGAGATGTTACATTTCCGGCAGGGGAACATGTTTTCCTGCGGGTTTCACCAATGAAGGGTATTAGGCGCTTCGGGAAGAAGGGTAAGTTAAGCCCTAGGTTCATTGGGCCATTTCAGATACTCGAGAAGGTCGGGCAGGCAGCGTATCGGCTAGCCTTACCACCAGCATTATCGGCTGTTCATGACGTATTTCACATTTCTATGTTAAGGAAATACGTGTCAGACCCGACTCATGTCTTGAGCTATGAAGCCCTTGAACTACAACCAGACTTATCCTATGAAGAGCAACCTGTTCAGATTTTGGATAGAAAGGAAAAAGTTCTTCGCAACAAGACTATTACACTAGTTAAGGTGCTCTGGAGGAACAGTAAGGTGGAAGAAGCCACCTGGGAATTGGAGTCGGATATGAGGACTCAACATCCACAGCTATTCAGGTTAGATTTCGGGGACGAAATCCTATTAACGGGGGGATAATTGTAATGACCGCTATAGTAATGTGGATTAGTAAAGGCAATTAGCACTAATTTTTATTATTTTATTATTATTTGTGAATTAATTTAATTGTGGACCCCAATATTTAGAAATAAATATTAGAGTTATAATTTCTCAATTCCGGAGATTTTATTATACTCTAGGGGTATTATTTAGTTTATATGTGAAATATGTTAATTTTGTAATTTTTGCTCGGCGACAACGGAAAATGCGATGGATGGCTAGATTGATCACATGGGTAAGTTTAGAACCCTATTTAATAGTGGGAAATATTTTAGGAAAAATATTTTATCGGGATTGAGCGGGGTTATGGAAATTTACCATTTTACCCCTAGCTTTAGAAATGCTTAGGTTTTAACCTCAAGGGTATTTTAGTAATTTTGTTTGGGGTTGGGTGGCTGCCTAGAGGTGTGGCACGTGGCCACTTATGTTCAGCCAAAGGAAATTGAGTTTTCCCAATTTGGAATTATCTCATTTTGTTGTAAAAAGAAAGAAAAACCAAAATAAGAAGAACTCTCTCTTCTTTCTCCTTTCCCTCTTCGAAACCAGCAAGGCTAAGGGAATTTGCTGCTGAATTTTGGAGTTTTCAGCTAAGGATTCAAGCTAGGTTCAAGTGGAGGTAAACCCTAGACCATTAGTTGCATGTTTTTAAGCTTTTTCTTTGGTTTGAGTATGTGAAATTTTGTTATAGGAGCTGTTAGAGTTTGATGTTGGTTGGGTTCGAATTCTAGGGTTAGGTTGAGTTGAATTTATGCCATAGTAGCTGGTTTAGAGATTGAGTGTTAGTTTTATGCAATTTTAGGTTTAAAGTTCAAAGCTTTGAGCTTTAATGGCATAATTGGATTTATTGCTTTGTTCTGTGAATTACTGCCTGGAAATCATTGTGTATGCATTGTATAGGTATACTGGAGAGTTTGGTAAGGTTTGGGCTTGATTTGAATTAAGGGGGATGATTTTTGGTTCCCAGCAGCAGAACCGGAATTCCGGTTCTGGGAGACCAGTACCAACCGGTCGACCGGTTGGTGACCCAGAACCGGATTGCCGGTTGGGAACCGGTCTGCCTGTTGGGGGAATTTCCAGAACCCTAGTTTTGGCCAATTTTGAGATATTTAGGGTATTGCCATGAGGTTTATCGATAGGGAAACTTTTAGTTTCAAGTTTAAGTCCCGGAAAGTGATTTAGCGAGTCACTCATCTGTGTTGCTATTATTGTGATTAGGGCATCCATCTAGCACGTGAATTCCGTTCAGGTCGGCCAGCACACTTGAATTCGGAAAACAGGTAAGAACTGTGTATAATGTATGATGTGATTATCTGAATGTGTGTATATGTGTTTATATATGCATGCTTGAATTATGTTAAGCACTACCAACACTTGTATGAACAAGTTATAGAGTGCATTGGTATAGTGATTATTGTGATAGCGAGTACGATACAGTGATACCAACACAAGCATGGGAAAATGCTAAGGTGTGTGGTACATCACTCAGTATTACTCAGTGATTGGGATAAACCCTACCAACACTCGTACAGTGAGGTACGATGTGTATGTGGTATAGTGGTTGTACCCTGGTTTGAACGTTCATACTCATCGGTTGAGCTCTGTAAATAGGTGTATGGGCGCCTATTTACAGGTCGGAAATTATATGGTATGTTATATGCATTTCTTACTGAGTCTGTTGACTCACAGTTTCTGCTTCTATGTGTAGGTAAAGGAAAGGCGAAGGCTGAACAAGAATGAACCTGAACTCGGGTGAGATTGTACATGTCAAGCGGCGCGACCTGGAGTGTTCGGTCTCGGGACATCTGCGAGTTATATTTTGAAAGTCGCTGTGCGACCTGGAAGTTATGTATTTTGAAATGTAAAGTTTAAACAGTAAATTTTACAAAGTTTGAAATCGGGATCCCGGGATTTGTAAATATTATATTATATTATAAAGTTTAATATTTAAAGCAAAAGTTTTAATTTAACACGTTTTTCGAGAAATTTCTTTGATTAGCAAAGATTGCACAGTAATTGAAAAAACACTGTAGCGTGCCTTAGCATTAGGGCGTTACACTAATGGAGGAACGTTCATTACCAAGTTAGCGACGTTTAATCTCGAAAGATAAGTATTCTTGTAAGTTTTTTATATAGTATTGATCACCTTAATGGTGGCGACTGTATAAGACTTGCAAGAGTATGAAACAATGGTGGAAGCTCATAAGATAGAATAGCCTTGACTCTAGCTTAAATGGGACAACGCTGGATTCCAATGTTGATCGAATAAAAGGTTGCTAGAATGTTTATCATTTTAGATGAGCTAACGACTCTATTCAATGGATGGTATCACTGATTCTCGCCTAAACGGGACACTGATTGTATATTTTTGTATTTTCACTTGTCATTCCTACTTGCTATGTGTTTAATAATTTCTGAATTGTGTATGAATTTATATTGAACCATTATATTTTCTGTTATTAAATTGTAGTTTAATTCCGAATCTTCATTGTTGGACTAACTTGGTTTGTTGTTCTAATGAGATAAATCCCTAATGGATTGTCAACATTAGACAAACATAATAGTGTTAGATCTCGAAAGATAAATATTGTAAATGTAACATCTAGCTGTTCATCAATTGATGACACCTTAGACTAGTATTTACAATATGAAACAAGAAGATTGTATAAATAAGATTACTTTGACTCTCGCTAATCGGAGCATGGTTGGATTCTTATTTAAATACGAAATTATCGTAATTCCTCTTAGCTTATTCATTTCGAATTAGCTCAATAACATATCATTGGATGAATGGTGTATAAATCATTTCATGTCATTCTATATTTTCTCTTAAGAAAATAAATGACGCATATGATTATATTCCCGAAATTCTGTCCCAAAATGATATAAATCCTCAATCTTAAAAATCTCCTACTAGTATGGGCAAATCAGACTTAGACTTAAATTAGTAGTGGTGGTCCAAGAAAGAATTACTCATTATACAGTTACACTTTCACAAGTGTTTAATAACCATTTTCTATCAATGGATTCAAACTGTATGTTAGTAAGGAATATGAGTTTAGAATTGTGCGACCAGAATCTACTTGCACTATTCTAAGAACTGTTTAATATAACTCACCTAAGTCATCAAAAGACTACAACCACATTTTTTTTAATCTATGGCATTTGTATCTTGTTGATAGTGGTTTTGACAAGATCAATCTTTGCAAAGAGTTAATATGCCTATATCCACTGAAAGTAAGTTCATCTCATTTTTAGACGGATGTACATTCAGAGGTGGATATGAGTTTTTTGTTATATTCTTAAAACGATCACTCTAGATTTTTCCTTATGCACAAGAAATTTGAAATGTTTGAAAAATTTCATTAATTTCTAGCAATGGTGAAAAACCATTAAGGTAAGTGGTTAAAGATCTTGCGAACTGATAGGGGTGGAGAAATAGTTAGTAGATATGCAGTTCAATGATCATTAAGTTATTTTTTGAATTATATCCAAACTTACCTTCCCAGAAATTCGAGTTGCATATTGATGATTAGTGACTAGTCGTTGCCTAAGTCCTTCTATGGTAATACAATTTCAGAATAATGCAATGGTTGGGTACTTAGTGTAAACCATTACTAGATTCATGGATGACCTAATCGAAATCTTAATAAAAGCTAGAACTGTTAACCATGGTTTGCATGTTTGTTAGCTATTCTAAGTGATTAGGGGTGGAACATTCCATAGTCAATAGATAAGAAAAGTCTTTGTTTAAACAAATACTAATTTTCTAAGAAAATGACTAAGTCTGAAAATAAAGTAGCAAATAAATGAGATATTTTTTTCTTGATTCCAAAAGTGTTCTATCATCTTATTCTTTACAAGATGATCCCACTGCCTCTGTTGTTTTGACACAACCGAAGAGGTCAATACCATTTAGTTTTCTTAGACACAATTCACGGTACCTTGTCGCAGTGGGAGGGTTTCTAGGAACTCACCTTCTTATGACTTGAAAGACACTAGTGATTAAAATCCATTGTGAGTTTAAACAAGTAATGGATTGTCAAAATAAGAAACTAAGAAGAAAGCCAATAGAACTATGGTTTAATCCATTCACATGGAATAACCTAAAGTTTTCTATTACAAGGACATAAAAGGAAATTTTCGTTTATAAGTCCATTCAATGGACTTAACAAAACTTCCTGTTCCTAGTATTATAGGTTTGAGTTTATCTAAACCTATGGCTTGTGGTATACCTGGTAATTACTTACTCTAATGCAAGCAACTTACTTTAGTAAGATGCTGAACCATTTTCTTTCTAATGGCAATCTATAGAAGCTTCACAATTTCTTAGACATAGATTTTATTTATCTAAGGAAAAGTCTCAACTATTCCAGAAAAGATAAAGCCATGAAAGAATTTCTTATATCAACAGTAAGAGGTCTTAGATATGCTTTTGCATGCCTTAGACCAGACACCTGCTGTTGAGTTGGAGTAATGAGTAGGTATCAGATTAATCTAGGAAAGGAACATTGGAAGACAATCACGTAAATCTTAAGATTAAGAAGATGAACTATATGTTAGTCGATAAGTGTGTGTTTAAAACTCTTAGAAAGTCTACTTATAAGATAGTAATTACTCTAGGGGTGGAGTAGTGATTTTGGAGAAGTGTAAAAACCTATTTGAAATCTCTTAGTCTACTAGAGAGAGACTGAATGTTAAAGATACAGGAAAGGTACTTATTCAGTCTAAGGAAAGTTCTATACATTTGTGGCATCGTTTCAACATTTCTTAACTACTAGTGTTACTTCCTGAATAAACAAAAAGTAGTTGCCAAAAGTATAGAATCCAGTATCCCAAGAGAGTAGACATATAGAGAGGAATTTCACAATATCAAGGATTTTGTGATTAAGGAAGAATACTGGTGGAGAAAAGGTTGTGGTTAATTCAACCTGTCAGATCCTATTACGAGGAGTATACTACTACTACACTTGATTTGTATATCAAGGTGTTGAGATTATTTGAAATGCACATTTTGATATTAGTGCAAGAGGGAGTTTGTTGGGTTTTATGCCCTAAATAAAACTCATTTCAATATAATCTCATTTACTTAATAATAAAGATCAGAAATAACATTTTTATGTTGCATGGTTCACATGATTTATTTCATGATTATATGCATATAATGTATGAATTCTATTTAAGTCGAGAACATATGAATTTGTTAATGATTATAGTGTTGTCAGCAAAGTGGAATATAATCTTAAATATATTTTCGAAAGTTTATTCCCTGATTTGTCAGTTCACTGGATTTAGACTGGCATGATAATCAGCGATAGGTATTCTTACACCTTGGATAAGTGTTATGTCCTTTCCAGGGCATTGGCAAAGTTTACCAGTATCGGATGTATGGAGTATACATCGGAAGGGACCGATATTGAACTTTGATTAGATTTATTAAAATTAACCGTAATATCTATTCAATTCAATATCACTTGTTGATCCTAGATCAAATGATCTTAATCCTGATATGGTTAGGTTCACTCTCAAGAGTATTATACATGTTCATTGATTTGTTAGTTAAGCCTACTTTGAGGTCAGGGTGATACGTACATTTTGGGAACATGATAGTATAATTGAGTGGAAGCGCTAACATAAATATGGAGTCTATAACTTCTATAGGAATTTAAAAGTGAAACGATGATATCCTACGAGCTTGGCTAAACAGAGATAAATGGTGGAGATCTCATTTCACTTCGATGAAATATCATTTATACGGAGCTAAGTGTTTTAAGGATAAAATACATTGAAGGGTGTAACGGTAATTTAGTGCCTATTTAATGTAGATCATCTATTAGAGGGTCATTGATCAAATTAGGATTATAACAATGGATAACTAATACCGTATCTATATCGTAGAACATATAGAGCGTTCTATATGACTGAGAGTGCAATTTCAAGTTCTAAGTGTGGATTCAATAAGGAATTAATAAGTTAGGGAATTTACTTGATAAATTCGGTTCGACTTAGTGGAAGCTCGGTTATATAGGCCCATGGTCCCCATACTAGTTGAGACCATACTGCTTGTAAGACTCAGTTAATTGGTTTTAATTAATCAATTATAATTCTCAAATTAGACTATGTCTATTTGTAAATTTATCACTTATCAAGGGCGAAACTATAAAGAAAGAGTTTATAGGGTATATTTGTTAATTAAGAGACTTTGGTTAGTCTAATTAATAAATATAATAAATGACAATATTATTTAGTAACTATTTATAGTTATTAAATAGTTAAAATTGACATTTAAATGGTTGAATTTGAAAACTGGCAATTTTGAGAAAATGGGATACAGAAATGATAAAACAGGAAAGTTGAAAAAGTGAGGCCCATTTCCATATGCTATGGCCGGCCACATGCATAGCTTTTATCATTTAATGTTTTCATTATTTTAATGGCAAGTGATTCAACCCTAACCCTATGTGGTATTCTATAAATAAAAAGTAATGGCTTCAGGAAAGTATGACAATTGCATCTCATTCCTTTCAGAGAAAATTCCTGAGCTGCCACCTCTCTCTCTCTTTCTTATTCTTCTTTGTTTCGATGCCTAAGTGATAGAGTAGTGCCCACACACATCAAGTGGTATCTCAATCATAGTGTGAAAGATTGTGTAGAATCTAACCAACAAGAAGGAGAATCAGCATCAAGGAAGGAGAGAAAGAGATCCAGGTTCAGATCTTGATTATGTTCTGCTACAGAAAGGAATCAAGGGCTAGATATCTGAATGGAAGGAGTCATTATATTCCGCTGCACCCAATGTAAGGTTTCCTAAACTTTATATGTGTTTATTTCATTGTTTTAGAATTCATATTAGGATGTTAATGAAACATACATGGTAGTAAATCTAGATCCTGGTAAAATATTTCCAACACCTAAACCTAGCAGTTGTCTATAAATAGAAAGTGATGGCTCACACCAAATCAAGCAGTTAAGCAATTGTTTAGCAATTCAGGAAACTGCCTCTTTTTCAAAAAGTTGAGCCTTCCCTTTTCTCTCTATAGCCAAACCCCTTTTCTCTTGTCTTGCTCTTCCAATTTCGAATACCCTAGTGAAAAGAGTAGTGCCCACACACAACAAACAGTACCTCAATCATCGTTTGGAAGATTGTGAAGGATCCAAATCCAAGAGAAGGAAATTCGGGCTCAGATCTAGACAATACTATGCAACAGAAAGGGTACAAGGGTTAGAGATCTGAGTGGAAGGAGACATATTATTCCGCTGCAACCAATATAAGGTTTTCTTAACTTTATATGTGTTTATTATCGTTTTAGAGAGTTCATATTTAGGATGGTAAATAACATACTTGTGAGTAGATCTAAGTTCCTGGTAAAAATAATTCCATCACAAACACTGCAGCGATGCCACGGGGCGACTCAACCCAAACATTATTCTTATCAAAAATGCCACCAATAACATTTTTCTTTTTACGATGAGTAGCACTTTGATGAAAAAAAGCTGAGTTTTTGTCACCCAATTTCAACCAAGAGTTCTTAGCATGAGAGAACCAGTACTTTTCGTCTTTGTAGAGCAGAACGTCAAGCTCTTTTTCCAGTTTCTTGCAATACAACCAATTACTATCATTTAAGTTAGATTCAAGCACCTGTAACTCCTTCTTCTTCTTGCGGATAGCCTCGCGTGTCCTCTTAAAAACCATACCATGAACTCCCGAAACACCCTTAATCTTCTATTGCACACCACCAATATCAGTTGACTCAGATGACCCCCAGAGATCAGCAATAATTTCCCGCCAACCAGGATCATTCGCTCAAGCCATTTCAAAGTGAAACCGGCCTTTTTGCTTAGGCCGTCTCCTAGATTCACAAGCACGGAGGATACAAGTCAAGAGAGGTCTATGGTCCGACCCCCAGAGCTTCAGGTGCGACACATAAGAATTCAGAAACATTGAATGCCAGCTACTAGAACACACCATGCGATCCAGACGTTCTTGCAAGAAAGAGCCATTCGTGTGCTTATTACACCACGTGAAACGAGCTCCTTCATAACCCATATCAGGAAGACCACATTTTGCCAAAGCATTACAAAAACCATTCATAAGACTCTGAGCACGGACCGAACCACCACTTTTCTCATAGGAGAAAAGAATCTCATTAAAATCCCCACCCCCAAACGAGGGGCCAGATTACCCATCAGCCAACCGCTCAAGAAGACACCAAAACTGGGACCTAAGGTGCGCCTCTGATTAGCCATAAAACCCAGTATAACGCCACCATAAATTACCATGTGAGAACTGTTGGAATTACATTTATCCATGATCTTAGATCTATTTGCAAGTATGTTGATTTAACAACCTAATATTGAACTTCTAAAACGATGAACTAAACACATAAAAGTTAAGAATAACTTACAGTGATTGCAACGGAATTAATGTCTCCTTCCACTCAGATCTCTAACCCTTGATTCCTGTCTGTAGCAGAGTATAATCAAGATCTGAGCCCGAAAGTTCTTCAGTTGGATGTGATCCTTCACAGTCTTCCAAACTATGATGAGAAACTGAATGATGTGTGTGGGCACTTCTCTCTCACTAGGGATTTCGAAATTTCTCTCTTGTTTTTCTCTCTTGATTTCGTGTGACATACTTTGCAAAGCAAAGTTTTCTCAAGCTAGCACATGCATACAAAGAGAGGAGAGGGGGCTGCTATAAATAGGAAAAGGGAAGATCACAACTTTCCAAATAAACAGTTTCCTCTTTTACTGTGTAATTGAATAACTGCCTTATTTAGTGTGATTCACCACTTTCCTATTTAGGCTAGGCTTTGATTAGCAATTAAATGGCAAATTAAATTGAAAATATTAATTGGGAAAAAGCAATGATGTGGCCGGCCATGGTGGGAATGGGCCTCACATGGATTTTGCAGTTTCCTCAATTTTATTTCTATCTCTCCAAAAATGCCATTTTTCCAATTCTAATCATTTAAATGTCAAAACTAATTATTTAATAACTAAAATAGATTATTAAATAATATTGCCATTGAAAATTAATTATTAATTCAGACATGCAAAGTCTCATAATTAATAATTAAACCTAGAAACCCTCTTATTTACAATTTCATCCCTAAACTGTGAGAATTCACAAATTAGACATAGTCTAACTTTTAAAATTATAATTGATTAATCATAAATCAATTATAGAGTCTGACAAACAGTATAGTCTCAACTAGAATGGGGACCATGGATCTATATTCTGAGCTTCCAATAAATTGAACCGATTTACTAAGTAAATCCTTAACTTATTAATTCCTCGTTGAATCCACTCTTAGAACTTGGAATTGCACTCTCAGACTTATATAGAGCATATCATATGTTTCACGATATCAATATACTATCTCATATAATCATTGTTATAATCTTAATGTGATTTAGAGATCCTCTATATAGATGATTTACATCGAGACGGGACCAATTTACCGTTTACACCCCTCAATGTATTTTTCCCATTTGAACACTTAGTTACCTGTAAATGATGTTTTAGTGATCTAATATATAGTCACTGAAACAAGAGCTCATCCATTTACTTCTATTTAACTAAGCTCAAAAGGAATCATCACTTTACTTCTATACACCAGTAGAAGCTATAGATTTCCATATTTATGTTTAGCACTCCCATTCAGTTATGCTATCATGTTCCCAAAATATATGTATTATCCTGACTCAAAGCAGGCTTTAACTAATAAATCAAAGAACAAGAATAGCACTCCTGAGATTGAGCCTAAGCATATCAGGATTTAGATTCTCTTAATCTAAGATCAACTTCTGACATTGACTTGGAAAGATACAACGGTAAGTTTACAATATCTTTAACCAAGTTCAATATCGGTCCAGTCCAATGCATACTCCATGCATTCGAAACCAGTATACTTTGCCAATGTTCTGGAAAGAACATAACACTTACACCAAGTGTAAGTATACTTCATCGCTGATTATCACATCAGTGTAAATCCAAAACACTGATGAACAGGGACCAAATCTTTTGAATCATATAATCACAATCACATTCCACTGTATTGACGATACTGTAATTGTGAATAACTATATGTTCTGGATTTAACTGATTTTGTGCATATATTAAGTATATGTATTAAACCATAAACATGTAACATACATGTAATCATAATTCACTTCTAAATTGATAACTAATCAGATTGTAATGAGTTTTATTTAGGGCATAAAACCCAACAAACTCCCACTTGCACTAACATAAAACAAGTTGTGCATTACAATCAATCTTTTGTCTTGATCCTCTGATCAAGTGTAGTATATTTGAATCCACCCATTTATCTGGAACCAGGTTCATGAGACACATGAAACCTCCCTAATTTATGCTTTACTCATCAAGGGATACTGAAATCCTTATTGCCCATTAAGTACATCTGAACAACCAGAAGACATGTCTCTCAAATTTTAAAATTTGGAATTGAGATAATGCAGTGTAGAATTTTCTTCAGTAAAATAACTTTTTGGTAATTTTGAATTTACAAAGTTATATCTTCTCCGATGAAGCTTGAATTATTATAGATGGGTTTTAACACTCTTCTATAATGATTCCTCCACCCCCAGAGTAACCACCATCTCACAATGAGTCGGTGTGCATATCAGGATCACTAATGCATAGTTCCTCAATAACATATACGTCACTTTTGTAAATCTTTCTTGATTGTCCCTTAATGTTCCCCATTTGATTACATCTCAGATGGCTCCCACTCAATAGCAGAGGTCTGGTTAGAAACTTTTAACCTTTTACTATTGTTTCTGGGAACATCTCATTGTGACTTATTATCTTAAGCTGAAACTGTAAGTTTCTTTAAGATTAGGTCAACAACATAGCAGTCTAGTATTTGAAGTGAAAAATACTTGCTAGAGATTTAAGCAATCAAATCAAGATACCATAAAATGTTATGAGAAATAGACATCTTGAATCAGTCTTTCGAATAGACTATGCAAGAATTCTTCTATCTTACTCTCATAATTCTGATAAGTTATTTCTATCCATGTGAATGGTTAGACTTGTTTTTATCAGAGGTGTTCTTAAGTTCCTATCACAATTATCAACCAAACGAAGATGGGTAAAGAATTTTAATATTCTCCCACTCAACCAAGGTAATGTGAAACATTATCAAAGAACTTTAATGGTATCAATAACTATTACAACAGTAAATCTAAACTGGAACATATAATCAAGATCAAGGATTTAAATAGCTAATTTATTATATTATTTCCATATTTAAAATTATGTGTCACAAAGGGTACTGTAGAATAAAGTCCACCCCTAAGTTTATAGAGATTATGGTCCACCCCTAAAGGATGTAAATCTCTAAGTGTGATAGAGAGTCTGTGGAGTTGAATATAATCCAGAGTTCATTAGATATAAAAAATCGTTTGAACTACATATTATTCTTAACTTTTCTCCACCCCTATCAGATCAAAAGATCTTTTTATTAAAAAAATTCTCAAATAATTGTTTTTGGAACTAACAATTATTCATAAACATAGAAAAAACTTCTAGTGTTTATGTAGTAATAACTCTTTAAAGAGTTTAAATACCTTTTGAATTTGCATCAATAATAAAAACACATACACATTCAAACATAATAAATATAATAATCGGTAATAGATAAAATAAAGAACTGAAGCTCAACTCATAAATTGCAATATAATTGAAAAAGATATTTTATTATAAACCAAAAAAAAAGTTTGCAATATTTATGAGAACCAAACAAGGAATTAAGATCCCAAACTTGAAATCCAAATTGTTTAAAAAACTAAACAATTAATTCAAATGAAAGAGCTTCTTCTTTATTGTAGACAATCTCCATCCACAATCCAGCTTTCTAATCCAACTCGTTAAGACAGCACCCGAGTTTAAGAAGCTTTAGCTATAAGAAGAATAATAAACAGGGTTAGTAGTCCAGAATTAATAATCCAAAAGGATAATAATTCACTAAAAACACATCAGTTTATAAAGAAAATACCTTGTTTCTTTGCGAGATACTTAGGACATTGGGATTTCCAATGGCCTTTCTCATTGCAGTAGAAACATTTTCCTTTTTGTGTATTGCCAGAAGCTCCAGCATTTTTGTTCCTAGCTGCATTCGCAGCTTGAGCTCGCTTCTTGGCATTTTTCCACTTCTTCTTATGATTGGATTTGGAAGTAGAAGCAACAAGTGCTTCAGGACTTCTTGTCTTAGTACCATTTCCAGAATTCTGAGGTTTATTCCCTCTTTTCTTGGGACCTCCAATCAAATTTTCATATGTCTGAAGGTCATTGACTAAAGTATGAAAGTCTTGTTCCTTCTTATTCATGACATAATTTGATGTGTAGGGCAGAAAATCTGGAGTCAGGCTATTCAAGATGAGACTCACTTGAGTAGTCTGATCCATTTCAGCACCATGATTCTGGGCTTCCTGGAAATAACTAGCCATCTGGAGAAGGTGATCACGCACATTCTGATGGGGTTCCATCCGTGTGTTGATGAATTTCTTAGTCGCGTCAAAACGAGACTGAATAGATGCCATACCGAATAGCTCAGTTAACTGCGTCATGATTTCTGCAGCCGTGACAGTGTTTGCAAACCTTGTTTTCAAGGTGTCAACCATGCTGGAAAGCATGAAGTAACGAGCTTTATTGTTAGCATTATGCCAACGCTCGAACTTCTCTTTTACAGCTTTGGTTGCATTGTCACTTGGCTGCTCAGGGGACGGCTCAGTCAACACAAACGAGGCACTTTCACCTATGAGAGCAATATGAATGTTCTCTCTCCACTTTGGGAAGTTAGACCCATTTAGCTTATTTTCAGTTAAGAGTGACAACATGGGATTTGACATTTCAATTCAGGATACTACAAGATAATACATAGATATCAGTTATGGTTTATCACAAAATCTCATTTAGAAATTATCAGCATACAGCAAGTAGGAATGACTAGAGAAAATACAAAAAAAATTCAAACCTAAATAATTTCCAAGGTTTTCAACAAACTGATATCAGTGTCCCGTTTAGGCGAGAGTCAAAGCTATCATTCATTGAATAGAGTTGTCAGCTCATCTAGAATAGCAAACATTCTAGCAACCTTTTATTCGATCGAAAAGAGAATCCGACGTTGTCCCGTTTAGGCGAGAGTCAAGGTCATTCTTATTTCATGAGCTTCTACCATTGTTTCATATGTTTGTAAGTCTTATACAGTACCCACCATTAGGGTGATTAATACCAATATAAAACACTTACAAACATACTTATCTTTCGAGATTAAACGGCGCTAACTTGCTAATGAACGTTCCTCCATTAGGGAGGATTACTCACTAAAACAATAGCTATGTAAAACCAACAATGGAGATCGAATATCTCAAAATAATAAAGCTCATTATTTAAATTGTATTTTCTTCTATTATTTATTTATTTTAAATCTATATATATATTTATTAAATTTTAAATTTAGAATAGAATTTAAATAAAATTTAATTTAATATTTGTAAAATTAAACTTAGATGGTTAAGAAAATAAAATGAATTATTTCCATCTTAGTGTTAATTTTCCAACAAATATTAAGAAAATTACTTAATTTAAGTTGTATTAATTTAAATTAATTTGCAACTCAAATTAAAATTTCTACAAATATATATATTGTATTTCCAAAAATACACAATTTTTGAAATACATTTAAAATAAATCAAACTTTACTTAGAAAAAATACCTCAAGCAAAAATATTATCTATCTAGATTTTCTTGACTAATTAATCCAATTTCTAATAATATATTTCAGTTCCTTTATTTTAAATTAATCATTAAATGAAAAGATCATTGATTTAAGTTGATTCAAAATTAATTAAAATAATTAATTTACAACTTCAATCTATCTTTCAAGATAAATTCAAAATCATCTTGCATAATTAAATGCTATTTTGAAAAATGATTAATAAAATAAATAGAATATATTATGAAAATTATTCAAATTTAAGTTGTTATGGAAATACCCAACTTAAAATAATTTTCTTATTTAATTAAATATCATGAAAATAACAATATCTAAGTATCATTATGAAAATCAACTTAGACATTTAATTTTCAATTTAATTAAATGTATTAAATTCAGGAAACAAATAATTAAGTATAGAGAAGGCTTAATCATTAATTTCCAATTTAATACAAGGAAAAATATCCTTAATTGAATTGTACCAAAATTAATTATTAACCAATTAATTTCACAATCAATGATATTTTCCTAGATTAGAAATAATAATTAGTATGGAAATAACTATCTAGAAAATATCTCAATTCTACTAAGTATCTTTTCAAGATCTGGAAAATATCTGATTTAAGTTATTATAGAAAGAATCTATAATTTACAAACTTAAAATTTTCCAAACATCATTTAATTAAATATCAAAATTAGGTGGTAACTACCTAATTTAAAGATATTCCCTTTTTAAGTTTAAAACCAACTTAAAATAATATCTTCTAAGAATCTTCAATAACTAATTCCTAGAATTCCTCAGCTTAATATTATTATCAAAATATATTCAAATTTAAGTTATTATAAAAATTAGTAATTACTAATTCATAACTTAAATAAGAATATTTAATGAAATAATAAAAGTAAGTTTCAGAAAGAATCTAGTTAGTTAAAATTCTTTATTTAATTAAATACAAGAAAAATACAAATAGTTTATCTAGAAATGAAATTCATTAAACTATGTTTTTCTTAAATTAATTTCGAAGAAATTAATTATGTTGCTATTCAATTTTATTAGGTCAAACTAATATAATTAACCTAGCACAGTTATCCAAATCAAGCAAATGGGCCTTCACAATTGGGGTTGTTCATGTGAGGGGGGGCTGGGTCCAGTATGTCGCACCCACTTCTAAGGCTCCCAACTCTCACACAAGGCCCAAAAGAGAGGAATTTAACCTTAAAATGAACAACTGTTATTAATTGAATAGGCCCATTAACTAAATGAGCCTAAATAAAATCTATCAGGCTATGACATTTTATTTAGCAACAACAACCTATATGTATCTATAATAGAAATTAAACATATAGGCTCACACAGGCACACAGATTTGGATGGATCCTATCATGTTACTAGGTCATACACAGATGAAAGAAGTTTGTAAAATTTACCTGTTACAAATTATCTACTTGATCTATCATCAATTGAACCATGGGTTAAAATCAGATCATTTGATCTGTCAACAAGTTAACCCTGGCAATTTAGATCAAGTAATAATAGGTTTTAGAAAAACTTACAAACAATCTAAAACACATACTCCTGCAACAAGGTTAGATCTGGATAGTTGGATGTATGATTTATTTAATTTTAAATCTGTATTTCGAAAAATAAAATTAAAATTAAACCTACCATTTTGAAAAATTAGGTTTTGGGTAACCTAAATGTCATTTCAAAAATAAATTGCTAACTTTCCTTTTAAATTTCATGCTATTTAATAAATCAAATAATAAAATAAAAAATGGTAAATACATACCCTTTTCTTATTTTACAATTTAATTTAATTGAAAAATAACAAAATTTAAAAGTTAACAAAAATACCTTATTTCCTCTTTTAAAATTATCATGATTATTATGATCTTATTTTAATTAAGGTCAAGTTACCAAAAAAAATTAATATCTGACCTTAAAAAAAATAAAATAATCAAATTTTAAAGGAAATAAGAAAAGGGTAAGCAAAACATGATTTTTTTTCTATTTTCAAAATCAAATTGCACTAATATCTAAAATTAATTTTAAAATTAAAATTAATTTATTTCTGATAATTAGATTTGAAATTTGAAAAACAAAAATCAACATACAAAACTACACAAAAAATCGGAATTTAATTCCATGAAATAGCATGAAAAATCGAAGAAAACGAAGAAAATAGCAGGTGGTACGGAAGCATGCTGTCCGCGCGCGTGGGAGGGGAGACACAGCCCAGAAATCTGGGCGCAAGCACCCCTGCGCATGATTTCCGCGCGCGTAGGGAAGGTGCTCACCACCTAGGTTTTTCCCGATTTTCAAAAATTCATAACTAATTCAAATTAAATCGAAATCGAGTTCTGTAAAAAAGTAAAGTGCTTAGAATTTTCCAAACTATCCAATAAAAATAATTCCAGATACAGACAATCAATTATTTTTCCCAGAATTCACAAACATCAATCAAACATCAATATGACACATCATGAAACCATCCAAATCACAAACAAATCGTTTTAAGTCCAAATTTCTTGCAAGGAAATCAATTACCATGGCTCTCATACCAGTTGTTGGTATTATATTTATCCAGGATCTTAGATCTATTTGCAAGTATGTTGATTTAACAACCTAATATTGAACTTCTAAAACGATGAACTAAACACATAAAAAGTTAAGAATAACTTACAGTGATTGCAGCGGAATTAATGTCTCCTTCCACTCAGATCTCTAACCCTTGATTCCTGTCTGTAGCAGAGTATAATCAAGATCTGAGCCCGAAATTTCTTTCAGTTGGATGTGATCCTTCACAGTCTTCCAAACTATGATGAGAAACTGAATGATGTGTGTGGGCACTTCTCTCTCACTAGGGATTTCGAAATTTCTCTCTTGTTTTTCTCTCTTGATTTCGTGTGACACACTTTGCAAAGCAAAGTTTTCTCAAGCTAGCACATGCATACAAAGAGAGGAGAGGGGGCTGCTATAAATAGGAAAAGGGAAGATCACAACTTTCCAAATAAACAGTTTCCTCTTTTACTGTTTAATTGAATAACTGCCTTATTTAGTGTGATTCACCACTTTCCTATTTAGGCTAGGCTTTGATTAGCAATTAAATGACAAATTAAATTGAAAATAATAATTGGGAAAAAGCAATGATGTGGCCGGCCATGGTGTGAATGGGCCTCACATGGATTTTGCAGTTTCCTCAATTTTATTTCTATTTCTCCAAAAATGCCATTTTTCCAATTCTAATCATTTAAATGCCAAAACTAATTATTTAATAACTAAAATAGATTATTAAATAATATTGCCATTTAAAATTAATTATTAATTCAGACATGCAAAGTCTCATAATTAATAATTAAACCTAGAAACCCTCTTATTTACAATTTCATCCCTAAACTGTGAGAATTCACAAATTAGACATAGTCTAACTTTTAGAATTATAATTGATTAATCATAAATCAATTATAGAGTCTTACAAACAGTATAGTCTCAACTACAATGGGGACCATGGATCTATATTCTGAGCTTCCAATAAGTTGAACCGATTTACCAAGTAAATCCTTAACTTATTAATTCCTCGTTGAATCCACTCTTAGAACTTGGAATTGCACTCTCAGACTTATATAGAGCATATCATATGTTTCACGATATCAATATGCTATCTCATTTAACCATTGTTATAATCTTAATGTGATTTAGAGATCCTCTATATAGATGATTTACATCGAGACGGGACCAATTTACCGTTTACACCCCTCAATGTATTTTGCCCATTTGAACACTTAGTTAACTGTAAATGATGTTTTAGTGATCTAATATATAGTCACTGAAACAAGAGCTCATCCATTTACTTCTATTTAACTAAGCTCAAAAGGAATCATCACTTTACTTCTATACACCAGTAGAAGCTATAGATTTCCATATTTATGTTTAGCACTCCCATTCAGTTATGCTATCATGTTCCCAAAATATATGTATTATCCTGACTCAAAGCAGGCTTTAACTAATAAATCAAAGAACAAGAATAGCACTCCTGAGATTGAGCCTAAGCATATCAGGATTTAGATTCTCTTAATCTAAGATCAACTTCTGACATTGACTTGGAAAGATACAACGGTAAGTTTACAATATCTTTAACCAAGTTCAATATCGGTCCAGTCCAATGCATACTCCATGCATTCGAAACCAGTATACTTTGCCAATGTTCTGGAAAGAACATAACACTTACACCAAGTGTAAGTATACTTCATCGCTGATTATCACATCAGTGTAAATCCAAAACACTGATGAACAGGGACCAAATCTTTTGTGTCATATAATCACAATCACATTCCACTGTATTGACGATACTGTAATTGTGAATAACTATATGTTCTGGATTTAACTGATTTTGTGCATATATTAAGTATATGTATTAAACCATAAACATGTAACATACATGTAATCATAATTCACTTCTAAATTGATAACTAATCAGATTGTAATGAGTTTTATTTAGGGCATAAAACCCAACAAGAACACCATAACATCAATATGACTACGAGAATAACCCTAAAGCACCACAGTAACATTACTGTTGGAAATATTTTACCAAGATCTAGATTTACTACCATGTATGTTTCATTAACATCCTAATATGAATTCTAAAACAATGAAATAAACACATAAGGGTTTAAGAAAACCTTACATTGGTTGCAGCGAAATATAATGACTCCTTCCATTCAGATCTCTAGCCCTTGATTGTTGGGTTTTATGCCCTAAATAAAACTCATTTCAATATAATCAGATTTAATTATTAATATAGATCAGAAATAACATTTAATGTTGCATGGTTCACATGATTTATTTCATGATTATATGTACATAATGTATAAATTCATCTGAAACCCTTTTCACATACTTGATCCAGTTTATTGTGCCGTCAACACATTGGAAAGTAAACATGACTATGTGAATAAAGTTTCCTAGATTTATCAGACATAGGGTTTTACTGATATGATAATCTACAACAGAGTTTACTTGCATTTGGAGAAGTGCTATGTTCTTTCTAGAGCATTGGTTAAAGTAAAGCTCAGGTTGGATGCATGGACTATGCATCGGAAGGGACCGATATTGAACTTTGACTTAGATTTATTAAACTTACCTAATATCTATTCAAGTCAATATCGCCTAGTTGATCCTAGATCAAATGATCTTAATCCTGTTATGATTAGGCTCAATCTTGAAAGGCTATTCGTGTTCTTTGATTTGTTAGTTAAGCCTACTTTTAGGTCAGGGTGATATGTACATTTTGGGAACACGGTAGTGCAATTGAGTGGGAGCGCTATCATAAACATGGAATCTATAGCTTCTATCTGGCGAATAGTAAGCAAAGGATGATCTCCTTCGAGCTTGACCAAACGAACATAAATTGTGGAGTACTCATTTCACATAAGATGAAATATCATTTATACGGGGTCAAGTGTTTTAAGGAATAAATACATTGTAGGGTGTAACGGTAATCTAATCCCTTTACAGTGTAGATCATTCATATAGAGGATCATTGATCACATTAGGATTATAACAATGGATAACTAATGATGTGTCAATATGGTGGGGCATATAGAGCATTCTATATACTGAGAGTGCAATTCTAAGTTCTATGCGTGGATTCAACGAAGAATTAATAAGTTAGTGAATTTTTGTAATAATTTCTTGATCTACTTATTGGAAGCTCGGTTATATAGACCCATGGTCCCCGCACTAGTTGAGATAATATTGCTTGTAAGACTCATGTAATTGGTTTTAATTAATCAATTATAATTCTCAAATTAGACTATGTCTATTTGTGAAATTTTCACTAAGTAAGGGCGAAATTGTAAAGAAAGAGTTTATAGGGGCATATTTGTTAATTATGATACTTTGTATGGTTCAATTAATAAATATGATAAATGACAATATTATTTAATAATTATTTATAGTTATTAAATAGTTAGAATTGGCATTTAAATGGTTGAATTAGAAAATTGGCGTTTTTGAGAAAATAAGATGCAGAAAAGATAAAACTGCAAAATTGCAAAAAGTGAGGCTCAAATCCACTTGTATAGGGCCGGCCACTTTTGTAGGGTTTTTCCCTCTGATATTTTCATTATTTTAATGCTAAATAATTCAAACCTAACCCTAGTGGAATGCTATAAATAGATAGTGAAGGCTTTAGGAAAATTACACTTTTCTTCTGACACTTCTGATTCAGAAAAAACTTAGCCTCTCTCTCCCCCTATCTTTGGCCGAACCCACTTTCTCTTTCTTGTTCCTTCAATTTCGAAAATCCTAGTGTGAGAGTAGTGCCCACACACAGCAAGTGATACTTCAATCATAGTGAGGAAGATCGTGAAGAAAGACTTTCAGCAAGAAGGAGGTTTCAGCATCGAAGATTCAGAGAAAGAGATCCAGGTTCAGATATTGATAATGCTCTGCTACAGAAAGGAATCAAGGGCTAGATATCTGAACGGAAGGAGTCATATTATTCCGCTGCACCCAATGTAAGGTTTCCTAAACTTTAAATGTTTTTATTTCATCGTTTTAGAAAGTTCATATTTAGGGTGTTAATAAACATACTTGTGAGTAGATCTAAGATCCTGGTAAAATAAATTCCAACATTGATTCCTTTCTGTAGTAGAGCATTATCAAGATCTGAACCTGGATCTCTTTCTCTCCTTCCTTGATGCTGATTCTCCTTCTTGTTGATTGGATTCTTCAAAATCTTCCACACTATGATTGAGATACCACTTGATGTGTGTGGGCACTCACTCATTCACTCAAGGTTCGAAAATTTAGAGAAGAAAAGAGAAGAAGAGGGTGGCGGCTATGGAATAGAATAGGAGGCTCAACTTTCATCTGACAGAGTTAAGTGTGAATGTGAGCCATCACTATATATTTATAGGTACGAACCTAGGTTTAGGTTAGAATTATTTGGCATTAAAATAATGAAAAAATAAATGATAAAAGCCTACACTAGTGGCCGGCCTGGGCTTTGGATATTGGGCCCCACTTACGTAATTTTCCTGTTTTATCATTTCTGCATCTCATTTTCTCAAAAACGCCAATTTTCAAATTCAACTATTTAAATGCCAATTCTAATTATTTAATAACTAAAAATTAATTATTCAATAATATTGTGATTTAATGTATTTATTAATTAGACATATAAAGTCTCTTAATTAACAAATAAAAACTAGAATCTCTTTTCTTCACAATTTCGTCCTTGCTTAGTGAAAATTCATAAACTAGACATAGT
The DNA here is from genome assembly GCF_029168945.1 of Cannabis sativa. NCBI lineage: Eukaryota > Viridiplantae > Streptophyta > Magnoliopsida > Rosales > Cannabaceae > Cannabis > Cannabis sativa. The sequence goes on along the minus strand of NC_083605.1, from coordinate 17,906,072 downwards.
CTAACTTTAGAATTATAATCGATTAATTAAAATCAATTAACTCAGTCTTACAAGCGGTATGGTCTCAACTAGTATGGGGACCATGGGCCTATATAACCGAGCTTCCAATAAGCAGATCAAGAATTTACCAAGTAAATTCACTGACTTATTAATTCCTTGTTGCATCCACGCATAGAACTTACAATTGCACTCTCAGTCATATAGAACGCTCTATATGTTCCATGATATAGATACGCTATTAATTATCCATTGTAATAATCCTAATTTGATCAACGATCCTCTAATAGATGATCTACATAATATAGGGACTAAATTACCGTTACACCCTTCAATGTATTTTATCCTTAAAACACTGAGCTCTGTATAAATGATATTTCAACGAAGTGAAATGAGGTCTCAACCATTTATCTTTGTTTAGCCAAGCTCGAAGGATATCATCGTTTCACTTCTAAATTCCTATAGAAGTTATAGATTCCATATTTATGTTAGCGCTCCCACTCAATTATACTATCATGTTCCCAAAATGTACGTATCACCCTAACCCAAAAGTAGGCTTAACTAACAAATCAAGAACATGTATAATACTCTTGAGATCGAACCTACCCATATCATTATTAAGATCACTTGATCTAGGATCAACAGGTGATATTGAATTGAATAGATATTACGGTAAATTTACATATCGAATCAAAGTTCAATATCGGTCCCTTCTGATGTATACTCCACATACATCCGATACTGGTAAACTTTGCCAATGCCTTAGAAAGGACATACCACTTATCCAAGGTGTAAGAATACCTATCGCTGATTATCATGACAGTCTAAATCCAGTGAACTTATAAATCAGGGAATTAAACTTTCGAACATATAATCAAGATTATATTCCACTATGCTGACAACACTATAATCATTAACAAATTCATATGTTCTGGACTTAAATAGAATTTATACATTATATTTATAATCATGTGAACCATGGGACATAAAATTTTATTTCTGATCTTTATTAGTAAATCTGATTATATTGAAATGTGTTTTATTTAGGGCACAAAACCCAACAAACTCCCACTTGCACTAATATAAAACAAAAAGTGCATTTCAAATAATCTCAACACCTTAATATACAAATCAAGTGTAGTAGTAGTATACTCCTCGTAATAGGATCTGACAGGTTGAATTAAACACAACCTTTTCTCCACCATTACATTTCTTTAATCACAAAAACTTTGATAATGTGAAATTCCTTTCTATATGTCTACTCTCTTTGGATACTGGATTCTATACTTTCGGCAACTACTTTTTGGTTAATCAGGAAGTAACACTAGTAGTTAAGAAATGTTGGAACAGTGCCAAAAATGTAAAGAACTTTCCTTACACTAAATAAGTACCTTTCTTGCAACTTTAACATTTAGCCTCTCTCTGGTAGACTTAGAGATTTCAGATAGGTTTTTACACTTCTCCAAAATGACTACTCCACCCCCAGAGTAATCACCATCTTATCAGTAGACTTTCTAGCACAAAGGCAAGTCTAGAAATTTGATGTGGTGTAGTCTAAGATTATTAAATACACCCTTATCGACTAACATATAGTTCTTATTCTTAATCTTAAGATTTACTTGATTGTCTTCTAATGTTCCTTTCCTAGATTAATCTGATACCTACTGTAACGCCCTAATGCTAAGGCACGCTACAGTGGTTTTTCAATTATTGTGCAATCTTTGCTAATCAAAGAAATTTCTCGAAAAACGTGTCAAATTAAAACTTTTACTTTAAATACTAAACTTTGTAATATAGTATAATATTTACAAATTCCGGAATCCCGTTTTCAAACTTTGTAAAACATACTTTTCAAACTATACATTTCAAAATAAATAAATTCCCAGGTCGCACAGCGACTTTCAAAATACAACTCCCAGATGTCCCGAGACCGAACACTCCAGGTCGCGCTGCTTGACATGTACAATCTCACCCGAGCTCAGGTTCATTCTTGTTCAACCTTCGCCTTTCCTTTACCTACACATGGAAGCAAAAACTGTGAGTCAACAGACTCAGTAAGAAATGCGTATAACGTACAATATAATTTCCGACCTATAAATAGACGCCCATACACCTATTTACAGAGCTTAACAGATGAGTATGAACATTCAACACTAGGGTACAACCACTATACCACATACACATCGTACCTCACTGTACGAGTGTTGGTAGGGTTTACCCCGAACACTAAGTAACACTGAGTGATGTACCACACACCCTAGCATTTTCCCGTGCCCGTGTTGGTATCACTGTATCGTACTCACAATGACAATAATCACTATACCAATGCACTCTGTAACTTATTCATACAAGTGTTGGTAGTGTATAACATAGTTTAAGCATGCATATACAAACACATATACACACATTCAGATAATCACATCATACATTATACACAGCTCTTACCTATTTTCTGAATTCAAGTGTGCTGGCCGACCTGAACGGAAATCTGGTGCTAGATGGATGCCCTAATCACAATAATTGTAACACAGATGAGTGACTCGGTAAATCACTTTCCGTGACTTAAACTTGAAACCAAAAGTTTCCCTATCGATAAACCTCATGGCAATACCCTAAATATCTCAAAATTGGCCAAAACTAGGGTTCTGGAAATTCCCCCAACAGGCAGACCGGTTCCCAACCGGATATCCGGTTCTGGGTCACCAACCGGTCGACCGGTTGCCACAGGTCCCCCAGAACCAGAATTCCGGTTCTGTGCTGGGAACCCAAAACTTTCCCCCAACACCTCAAAACTCAACCAAACTTTATCAAACTCTCCAGTATACCTATAGAATGCATAAACAACCCTTTCCAACCAATAATTCACAGAACAAACCAATAAATCTCAAATTACCATTAAAGCTCAAAGCTTGAGTTTCAAAACTCAAGCTTGCTTAGAACTAACATCAAACATTAAAACCAACTGCTAGGGACTTAGATTAGCTCAAATGAACCCTAATTTTCAAACTAAACAAACATCACACTCTAACAGCCACTGTTTAGGAAAAACATAACTTAAAATCAATGAAAACCTAGAGAAATACAACTAAAGAAGAACTAGAGTTACCTTTGATCAACCTACTTGAATTCCTTGCTGAAATCCCAAAAAAAAACTATTGAATTAAGATGATTCTCCTTTGGTTTTGGTCCCAGCCGAAAGAGAGAAAGAGAGAGAGTTCAAGAGAGTGAAATTCCAATTTTTTTTATTTTTCTTCCAAAGAGAAATGGATTTTCTCTAACTAAACCCTTGCAGAAATTAAAAGCCACTTGTCACCTCCCTAGGCAGCCACTACACTATACCTGAAAAAGACTTAAATGCCCTTAAGGTTAAACTTAAGTATTTTCCAAGATTAGGGGTAAAATGGTCAATTCCATAACCTCGCTCAATCTCGATAATTTATTTTCTCTAAAATATTTCTCACTATGAAATAAGATTCTAAACTTACCCATGTGATCAATCTAGCCATCCATCGCATTTTCCGTTGTCGCCGAGCAAAAATTACAAAAATAGCATATTACACATATAAACTAAATAATACCCCTAGAGTTTAATAAAATCTCCAGAATTGAGAAATTATAACTCTAATATTCATTTCTAAATATTTGGATCCAGAATTAAGTAAATTCATAAATAATAATAAAATATTAAAAATTAGTGCTAATTGCCTTTACTAATCCACATTACTATAGCGGTCATTACAATTATCCCCCCGTTAATAGGATTTCCTCCTCGAAATCTAACCTGAATAGCTCTAGATGTTGAGTCATCATATCTGACTCCAATTCTCACGTGGCTTCTTCCACCTTGCTGTTTCTCCAGAGCACCTTAACCAGTGCAATAGTCTTGTTCCGAAGAACTTTTTCCTTTCTATCCAAAATCTGAACAGGTTGCTCTTCATAGGATAAGTCTGGTTCTAGTTCAAGGGCTTCATAACTCAAGACAAGATTCGGGTCTGACACGTATTTCCTTAACATAGAAATGTGAAATACGTCATGAACAGCCGATAACGCTGGTGGTAAGGCTAGCCGATATGGTACCTGCCCGACCTTCTCGAGTATTTGAAATGGCCCAATGAACCTAGGGCTTAACTTACCCTTCTTCCCAAAGCGCCTAATACCTTTCATTGGTGAAACCCGCAGGAAAACATGTTCCCCTGCCTGAAATTTAACATCTCTGCGCTTCGGATCAGCATAACTTTTCTGCCTGCTTTGAGCAGCAAGCATCCGAGCCTTGATCTTATCAATAGCTTCATTGGTCCTCTGCACTAACTCTGGACCCAAGTACTTCCTTTCTCCCGTCTCGTCCCAATGAATAGGAGAACAACATTTTCTACCATATAACATCTCATAGGGAGCCATCCCTATTGTACTCTGGTAGCTATTGTTGTAGGAGAATTCAATTAAAGGCAAGTACTTACTCCATGAACACTCAAAGTCCATAACACAAGCTCGCAGTAAGTCTTCCAAAATCTGAATAGTTCTTTCTGATTGACCATCAGTCTGAGGGTGAAAGGCTGTGCTAAACTTTAACTTGGTACCCATAGCCTTCTGAAGACTCACCCAAAACTTTGCTGTGAACTTTGGATCCCTATCTGACACAATAGATTTAGGGGCTCCATGGAGACGAACTATCTCCTTCACATACAATTCAGCGTACTGATCCACTGAATATGTAACTTTCACTGGTAGAAAGTGAGCTGACTTTGTGAATCTGTCCACGATCACCCATACTAAATCATACATCCCCGTAGTTCTAGGCAAACCAGTTACAAAGTCCATTGCAATGTCTTCCCACTTCCATTATGGAAGGACTAAAGGTTGTAGTAACCCTGCCGGCCTCTGATGTTCAGCTTTAATTTGCTGACAGGTTAAACACTTGGACACGTAGTCCACCACATCTCTTTTCATCCCATACCACCAGAAGTAGGGTTACAAATCTTGATACATCTTGGTGGTTCCCGGATGCAACGAATAAGGCGTGGTGTGAGCTTCATCCAGTATTTCTTTCTTAAGCTCATCAACACTAGGAACACAAACTCGAGCTTTCTATAATATAATTCCACTCTTCGAGACTGAAAAGCCTCTAGGCCGACCAACCACTACTTCGTCTCGAACCTTAACTAGCTCGGGATCTTCCAGCTGTACTTTTCTGATTCTCTCCAACAGATCAGACTGGAGTGTTAAATTATGTAATTTCCCGACCACGAACTCAATCCCTGCACTAACCATTTCCGAGGCTAGTTGAGGGGCTATCATAACTATAGTACAAACTTTCCCGGGACCTTTTCTGCTTAAAGCATCGGCCACAACATTGGCTTTCCCGGGGTGGTACAGTATTTAACAATCATAGTCTTTAACCAACTCCAACCACCTTCTCTGCCTCATATTCAGATCTTTCTGGGTGAAAAAGTATTTAAGACTCTTATGATCTGTACAAATTTCACACTTTTCACCGTAAAGATAATGTCGCCATATCTTTAAAGCAAAAACCACAGCAGCGAGCTCTAAATCATGAGTTGGGTAACGCTGCTCATAATCTTTTAATTGACGAGAGGCATAGGCTATGACTCTGTCAGCTTGCATCAGAACACATCCCAGACCCTGTCTGGAGGCATCACAATAAACCACAAATTTCTCTTGATCTGATGGCAAAGCTAACACCGGAGCTGTTATCAAACGTTGCTTCAACTCCTGAAAGCTTGTCTCACACTTATCTGACCACACAAATCTCTGATTTTTCTTGGTCAATTCGGTTAGGGGCATAGAAAGTTTAGAAAATCCTTCGACAAAACACTGATAATACCCTGCTAACCCGAGAAAACTTCGAACTTCCGTCACAGACTTGGGCCTCGGCCAATTCTTCACTAATTCTGTCTTATTTGGATCAACCATAATTCAATTCTTTCCAACAATATGACCCAGAAAGGACACCTCAGACAACCAGAATTCGCATTTTTTAAACTTTGCATACAACTTGTGATCCCTAAGTCGCTGCAATACAATTCGGAGATGATACTCGTGCTCCTCTTCTGACTCAGAGTATACAAGAATGTCATCGATAAACACTATAACGCAGTTATCGAGGAAATCCTTGAATACCCTATTCATAAGATCCATAAAGGCCGCAGGAGCATTAGTCAATCCGAATGACATTACTAGAAACTCATAGTGCCCATATCTGGTTCTAAAAGCAGTCTTCGGTATGTCCTCCTCCCGAATTCTGAGTTGATGATAACCAGACCGTAAATCAATCTTCGAAAACACTGTCTTTCCCTGAAGCTGATCGAACAAATCGTCGATTCTGGGCAACGGGTACTTGTTCTTAATTGTCAACTTATTAAGTTCTCGATAATCGATACACATTCTGAGGGAACCATCCTTCTTTTTCACAAAGGGAGCCGGAGCTCCCCAAGGCGATACACTGGGTCGAATAAACCCAATATCAAGCATCCCCTGAAGCTCCAACTTAAGCTCCTTGAGTTCTGCTGGAGCCATCCTATATGGAGCTTTAGAAACAGGTTCGACTCCAGGTGCCAAATCAATTACAAAGTCAATCTCTCGCTGTGGCGGCAATCCCGATAACTCCTCGGGAAACACATCAAGAAAATCTTTTACCACCCTGACTTCCCCAGGCCCAAATGTTTCAGGTCTGCTGGAGTCAAACACCACAGCTAGAAATCCTACACAACCATTGTATAATAAATCCCTAGCCCTTAATACAGAAATAACCGGGATCCGCGACCCCTGAACTGAACCAACATAAACAAATGAATCTTCACCTTCCGGCTGAAAAGTCACCATTTTCTGCCTACAATCTATACTGGCCGAATACTTGGACAGAATATCCATTCCCAGTATAATGTCAAACTCAGTTAGTTTCAATTCTATGAGGTCAGTACTCAATTCCCTATCTTCGATCCAAATTGGCGTAGACCTAATGCGCCTATTACAGATAACCAATTCCCCGCTAGGCATTAGGGTTCCAAACCCTCTTTCTAAAATATCACAAGGCCTACCCAAAAGATCAATTACTCTTGTAGCTACATATGAGCGTGTAGCTCCCGAGTCAAATAATACTGTAAACAATAAGTTGTTGACGGGAAGCTGACCTGTCACAACAGAAGGACTGGAAGTAGCATCAGCTTGGGTGATGGCAAACACTCGAGCAGGAACCGGTTTCACCTCAGCTTTCGGCTCCTCTTTCTTTGCCTGGGGGCAATCTTTCTTAAAATGCCCCACCATGCCACACAGGAAGCATGTCTTCCAGTTACACTCTCCCAGATGATGTTTCTTGCATCGTGGACACTCAGGGTAAGAGTAACCCTGGCGTCCTCCTCTGCCTTGGTTCCCACGGAACCGCTTATTTTGCCCCGAGCCACCAGAAGCTGGAACAACTTTTCTTTTCTGCTCGGTGGTGGAGTCACCACCATCCCTACCATAAACAGCAGTAGGAACAGTGGGGGTTCCACCCACACTCGGAGTCACCCGGGGCTCCTGAAGGAATTTCACTGCCCCCTCGGCTCTCAAAGCCTTTTCAACCATCTCTGCATATGTGGTTGCTTCAGTGGTAGTAATCACTAGATCATGCCGAATCTTTGCACTCAAACCCGCCAAATATTTTTCTTTCTTGCTAAAATCAGTTGGCACAATTCCCGCTGCCAACTTGGCCAATCGGTCAAACTTTGTCGTAAATTCAGTAACCGACATTCCCTCAGTTTGAACTAATTCAGTGAACTCTTTCCGCTTTGCACTGCGAACTGCTTCATTGTAATACTTGGAGTTAAACAACTCCTTGAATTCTTCCCAGGTCATCAGCGTGACGTCTCGAGTGAGGGTTATCAACTCCCACCACACGAGAGCGTCTTCCTGAAACTGAAAAGTGGCGCAGGTCAGCCGGTCATTTCCAACCACTCCCATAAAATTGAGAATACGATCAATCACCGAAAGCCACTGCTCGGCCTTCATCACATCAGGACCTCCCAAAAACACTGGAGGTGCCTGTTTCTGGAATCTTTCGTACAACGACTCCATACGGTTGCCAACAACAGGTTGTTCTGCTGGCACCGCAGGAACTGCAACGGCCTGAACCACTTGAGGAGGCACTGCAGGAGGACCCTGCTGCCTCAATATTTGAATCTCTTCATCTTGTTGGCGGATTCTATCTTGCATTTCAGCAAATCTTTGCTCCCAGTTAGGGGGAGCTTGAGGTGGATTTACAAGGCGACCACCCTGAGCTCTAGCACGACCACGGCCACGGCCGCGACCACGAGGATTTTGAGGATTCACCTGACCGTCTCCGGTCTCAACCATGCCACCCTGGCTTCTGGTATTTTGCGGGGCGTCCATTTAATAGGACTTAGCCTGCAAATCCATAAGCCAGGCAAACCTGTCTTAGCAAGCTTCGGTAGACAAACCTGGCGGCTCTGATACCAAAATTGTAATGCCCTAATGCTAAGGCACGCTACAGTGCTTTTTCAATTATTGTGCAATCTTTGCTAATCAAAGAAATTTCTTGAAAAATGTGTCAAATTAAAACTTTTACTTTAAATACTAAACTTTGTAATATAGTATAATATTTACAAATTCCGGGATCCCGTTTTCAAACTTTGTAAAACATACTTTTCAAACTATACATTTCAAAATACATAAATTCTCTGGTCGCACAGCGACTTTCAAAATACAACTCCCAGATTTCCCGAGACCGAACACTCTAGGTCGCGCTGCTTGACATGTACAATCTCACCCGAGCTCAGGTTCATTCTTGTTCAGCCTTCGCCTTTCCTTTACCTACACATGGATGCAGAAACTGTGAGTCAACAGACTCAGTAAGAAATGCATATAACGTACCATATAATTTCCGACCTGTAAATAGGCGCCCATACACCTATTTACAGAGCTTAACAGATGAGTATGAACGTTCAACACTAAGGTACAACCACTATACCACATACACATCGTACCTCACTGTACGAGTGTTGTTAGGGTTTACCCCGAACACTGAGTAACACTGAGTGATGTACCACACACCCTAGCATTTTCCCGTGCCCGTGTTGGTATCACTGTATCGTACTCACAATGACAATAATCACTATACCAATGCACTCTGTAACTTATTCATACAAGTGTTGGTAGTGTATAACATAGTTTAAGCATGCATATACAAACACATATACACACATTCAGAAAATCAAATCATACATTATACAGAGCTCTTACCTGTTTTCCGAATTCAAGTGTGCTGGCCGACCTGAACGGAAATCTCGTGCTAGATGGACGCCCTAATCACAATAATTGTAACACAGATGAGTGACTCGCTAAATCACTTTCCGGGACTTAAACTTGAAAACAAAAGTTTCCCTATCGATGAACCTCATGGCAATACCCTAAATATCTCAAAATTGGCCAAAACTAGGGTTCTGGAAATTCCCCCAACAGGCAGACCGGTTCCCAACCGGAAATCCGGTTCTGGGTCACTGTATTTTTATATTGAAAACCATGTTATTTTAGTTTGTTGAAAACCTTGGAAATTTTTTAGGATTGTATGTTTTAGTATTTTCACTAGTCATTCCTACTAGCTATATGTTTATAATTTCTGAATTGTGTATGAATTTATATTGAACCATGTTATTTTCTGTTATTAAGTTGTAGTTTAATTTCGAATCTTCATTGTTGGTCTAACATGTTTGTTTTTCTAATGAGATAAATCCCTAATGGATTTTCACCATTAGACATACATAATAGTGTAAGATCTCGAAAGATAAATATTGTATATGCAACATCTAGCTGTTCATCAATTGAAGACACCTTAGACTAGTATTTTTACAATATGAAACAAGAAGATTACATAAATAAGATTACTTTGTCTTTCGCTAATCGAAGCATCGTTGGATTCTTATTTATAAACGAAATTATCCTAATTCCTCTTAGCTTATTCATTTTGAATTAGCTTCAAAACATATCATTGGATGAATGGTGTATAAATCATTTCATGTCATTCTATATTTTCTCTTAAGAAAATTAAATGACGCTTATGATTATAATCCCAAAATTCTATTCCCAATTGATATAAATCCTCAATCTTAGAAATCTCCTACTTGTATGGGCAAATCTGACTTAGAGTTTGTATTAGTAGTGCTGGTCCAAGATAGAATTACTCACTATTTTTGGTATAAATTTAAGTCTTTGACTTTAATTTTAAATTCCAAATAGAAATTTTCTTATATTTCTAATTCCAGAATACAATACAGTTACACTTTCTCAAGTGTTTAATATCCATCTTCTATTAATGGATTAAAACAGTATGGAATATGAGTTAGGTATTCTGTGACCAGGATCCACTTGCAGTATTCTAAGAACTCTTTGATGTAACTAAACCTATGTCATCATAGACACTACCACATTTTTTTTAATCTATAGCATTTGTATCTTGTTCATAGTGGATTAGACAAGATCAATCTCTGCAAAGAGTTAATATGCCTATATCCACTGAAAGTAGTTCATCTCATTCGCAAATGGATGTACATTCAGGGGTGGATATGAGTTTTTCGTTGTATTCTTAAAACGATAACTCTAGATTATACCTTTTAGCAAAGAAATTTGAAATGTTTGAAAAATTTCATTAATTTCTAGCAATGGTTAAAACCATTAAGGTAAGTGGTTAAAGATCTTGCGAACTGATAGGGGTGGAGAAATAGTTAGTAGATATGCAGTTCAAAGATCATTAAATTGATTTTTGAATTATATCCAAACTTACCTCCCCAGAAATTTCGAGTTGCATGTTAATGATTAGTTACTAGTCGTTGCCTAATTCCTTCTATGGTAATACAATTTCAAAATGATGTAATGGCTGTATACTTAATGTAAAACATTACTAGATTCATGGATGACCTAATCAAAAATCTTAAGAAAAGCTAGAACTGTTAACCATGGTTTGTTAGCTGTTCTAAGTGATTAGGGGTGGACCATCCCATTGTCAATAGATAAGAAAGTGTTTGTTCAAACAAATACTACTTTTCTAAGAAAATGACTAAGTCTGAAAATAAGTAGCAAATAAAGGAGATATTTTTTCTTGATTAATAAAGTGTTCTATCATCTTATATAACATATGATGATCCCACTGCCTCTGTTGTCTTGTCACAACCGAAGAGGTCAATACCATTTAGTTTTCTTAGACATAATTCACGGTACCTCGTCATAGTGGGAGAGTTTCTAGGAACTCACCTTCTTATGACTTGGGAGACACTAGTGATTAAAATCCATTGTGAGTTTAAACAAGTAATGGATTGTCAAGCTAAGAAACTAAGAAGAAAAAGCCAATAGAACTATCGTTTAATCCATTCACATGGAATAACCTAAAGTTTTCTATTACCAGAACATAAAAGGAAATTTTTGTTTATAAGTCCATTCAATAGACTTAACAAACTTCCTGTTCCTAGTATTATAGGTTTGAGTTTATCTAAACCTATGGCTTGTGGTATACCTGGTAATTACTTACTCTAATGCAAGCAACTTACTTTAGTAAGATGCTGAAGCATTTTCTTTCTAATGGCAATCTATAGAAGCTTCACAACTTCTTAGGTATAGGTTTTATTTATCTAACGAAAAGTCTTAACTATTCCAGAAAAGATAAAGCCATGAAAGAATTTCTTATATCAACAGTGAGAGGTCTTAGATATGCTTTTGTATGCCTTAGACCAGACACCTGCTGTTGAGTGGGAGTAATGAGTAGGTATCAGATTAATCCAGGAGAAGAACATTGGAAGACAATCAAGTAAATCCTAAGATTAAGAAGAGGAACTATATGTTAGTCTATAAGAGTGTGTTTAAAACTCTTAGACTACACCATATCAGATTTTGAAATTTGCCTTTGTGCTAGTAAATCTTTCTGATAAGATGGTGGTTACTCTGGGGTGGAATAGTGATTTTGGAGAAGTGTAAAAACCTATCTGAAGTCTCTAGGTCTACTAGAGAGAGACTGAATGTTAAAGATGCAGGAAAGGTACTTATTCAGTCTAAGGAAAGTTCTATACATCTTTGGCACCATTCCAAATTGCCTTAAACTACTAGTGTTAATTTCCTGATTAACCAAAAGTAGTTGCCAAAGGTATAGAATCCAGTATCCCAAGAGAGTAGACATATAGAGAGGAATTTCACATTATCAATGATTTTGTGATTAAAGGAAGAGTAATAGTGGAGAAAAGGTTGTGGTTAATTCAACCTTTCAGATCCTATTACGAGGAGTTTACTACTACTACACTTGATTTGCATATCAAGGTGTTGAGATTATTTGAAACCCACTTTTTGTTTTATATTAGTGCAAGTGGGAGTTTGTTGGGTTTTATGCCCTAAATAAAACTCATTTCAATATAATCAGATTTACTTATTAATATAGATCAGAAATAACATTTAATGTTGCATGGTTCACATGATTTATTTCATGATTATATGTACATAATGTATAAATTCATCTGAAACCCTTTTCACATACTTGATCCTGTTTATTGTGCCGTCAACACATTGGAAAGTAAACATGACTATGTGAATAAAGTTTCCTAGATTTATCAGACACAGGGTTTTACTGATATGATAATCTACAACAAGAGTTTACTTGTATTTGGAGAAATAATATGTTCTTTCCAGAACATTGGTTAAAGTAAAGCTCAGGTTGGATGCATGGAGTATGCATCGGAAGGGACCGATATTGAACTTTGACTTAGATTTAATTAAACTTACCGTAGAATCTATGCAAGTCAATATCGCCAAGTTGATCGTAGATCAAATGATCTTAATCCTGTTATGATTAGGCTCAATCTTGAAAGGCTATTCGTGTTCTTTGATTTGTTAGTTAAGCCTACTTTTAGGTCAGGGTGATACGTACATTTTGGGAACACGGTAGTGCAATTGAGTGGGAGCGCTAGCATAAACATGGAATCTATAGCTTCTATCTAGCGAATAGTAGGCAAAGGATGATCTCCTTCGAGCTTGACCAAACGAAAATAAATTGTGGAGATCTCATTTCACATAAGCTGAAATATCATTTATACGGGGTCAAGTGTTTTAAGGATAAAATACATTGTAGGGTGTAACGGTAATTTAATCCCTTTACAGTGTAGATCATTCATATAGAGGATCATTGATCACATTAGGATTATAACAATGGATAACTAATGATGTGTCTATATGGTGGAACATATAGAGCATTCTATATACTGAGAGTGCAATTCCAAGTTCTATGCGTGGATTCAACGAAGAATTAATAAGTTAGTGAATTTTAGTGCTAAATTCTTGCACTAGAGTAAGTAATTAACCAGGTATACCATAAGCCATAGGTTTAGATAAACTCAAACCTATAATACTAGGAACAAGAAGTTTTGTTAAGTCCATTGAGTAGACTTATTAACTAAAATTTCCTTTCATGTTCTTGTAATAGAAAACTTTAGGTTACTCCATGTGAATGGATTAAACCATAGTTCTCTTGGCTTTTCTTCTTAGTTTCTAATTCTGACAATCCATTACTTGTTTAAACTCACAATGGATTTTAATCACTAGTGTCTTTCAAGTCATAAGAACGTGAGTTCCTTGAAACTCTCCCACTACGACAAGGTACCGTGAATTATGTCTAAGAAAACTAAATGGTATTGACCTCTTCGGTTGTGTTAAAACAACAGAGGCAATGTGATCATAATATGTAGAATAAGATGATAGAACACTTTTGGAATCAAGAAAAAATATCTCCTTTATTTGTTACTTTATTTTCAGACTTAGTCATTTTCTTAGAAAAGTAGTATTTGTTTAAACAAACACTTTCTTATCTAATGACTATGGGATGGTCCACCCCTAATCTCTTAGAATAGCTAACAAACATGAAAACCATGGTTAACAGTTCTAGCTTTTCTTTAGATTTCTATTAGGTCATCCATGAATCTAGTAATGGTTTACACTAAGTACACAACTATTCCATCATTCTGAAATTTTCCTTTCACTAGGGTATTACCTTAGAAGGACTTAGGCAACGACTAGTAACTAATCTTCAATATGCAAATCGAATTTCTAGGGAGGTAAGTTTGGAGATAATTCAAAAATATACTTAATGACCTTTGAACTGCATATATACTAACTATTTCTCCACTTTTATCAGTTCGTAAGATCTTTAACCACTTACCTAAATGGTTTTTCACCATTGCTAAAAATTCATGAAATTTTTCAAACATTTCGAATTTCTTTGCATAAGGTAAAATCTAGAGTAATCGTCTTAAAAATATAACGAAAAACTCATATCCACCCCTGAATGTACATCCATCTGCGAATGATATGATTGTACTTTCAGTGGATATAGGCATATTACTCTTTGCAGAGAATGACCTTGTCAAAACATTATGAACAAGATACAAATGCCATAAATTTTTAAATATGGGGTTGTGTCTTTTGATGGCTTAGGTTTAGTTACATCAAAGAGTTCTTAGAATAGTGCAAGTGGATCCTGGTCACAGAATACTAAACTCATATTCCATACTAACATACAGTTTGAATCCATTGATAGCAAAATGGTTATTAAACACTTGTGAAAGTGTAACTGTATTGTATTCTGGAAATAGAAATATAAAATCTTTATTTGGAATCTAAAATTTAAAGTCAAAGACTTAAATATATACCAAATGTAATGAGTAATTCTTTCTTGGACCACCTCTACTAATTTAACTCTAAGTTTGATTTTCCCATACAAGTAGGAGATTTCTAAGATTGAGGATTTATATAAATTCGGGATAGAATTTCGAGAATATAATCAAATGCGTCATTCAATTTCTTAAGAGAAAAAATAGAATGACATTATATGATCTATAAACCATTCATCTAATGATATATTATGTAAGCTAATTCGAAAAAGAATAAGTTAAGAGGAATTAGGATAATTTCGAATTTTAATAAGAATGCAACGATGCTCCGATTAGCGAGAGTCAAAGTTATTCTTATTTATATAATCAATTGATGAACAGCTAGATGTTGCATTTACAATATTTATCTATCGAGATCTAATACTATTATGTTTGTCTAATGGTTGACAATCCAGGGATTTGTCCCATTAGAACAACAAACCAAGTTAGACGAAGAATGAAGATTTGAAATTAAACTACAATTAATAACAGAAAATAACATAGTTCAATATAAATTCACACACAATTCATAAATTATTAAACATATAGCAAGTAGAAATGACAAGCGAAAATACTAAAACATACAATCCTAAATAATTTCCAAGGTCTTCAACAAACTGATATCAGTGTCCCGTTTAGGTGAGAGTCAAAGATACCATCCTTTGAATCGAGTTGTCAGCTCATTTAAAATGATAAATATTCTCGCAACCTTTTATTCGATCAAGATCACAATCCAGCGTTGTCTCGTTTAGGCGAGAGTCAAGGTCATTCTATCTTATGAGCTTCCACCAATGTTTCATACTTTTGTAAGTAAATTAAAGTCGCCACCATTAGGGTGATCCATACTAAAATAAACACTTACAAATAATACTTATCTTTCGAGATTCTATGGCGTTAAATTGCTAATGAACGTTCCTCCATTAGGGAGGATTACTCACTAAAACAAGAATTATGTAGAACCAACAATGGAGATCGAATGTCCTAATAATAAAGCTCATTAGTTAAAGTGTATTTTCTTCTAATATTTATTGAATTTAAATTTCCAATTTAGAATGAAAAATTCTAAATATAAATTTTAATTCAATATTTATAAATTATACTTAGATGGATATGAAAATAAAATGAATTATTTCCATCTTAGTAATAATTTCCAATAAATATTTAGAAAATTATTCAATTTAAGTTGTTTCAAAATCAATTTAAATTAATTTACAACTCAAATTCAATTTTCCATAAATATATATTGCATTTCGAAAAATTGAAGTATTTTAGAATACAATTTTCGAAAAATGCTTTAAAATAAAATAAAAATAAATCCTGGAAAAATTATCCTAATTTTATGTTGGCCCAAAATTAATTAAAAATTAATTTTCAACAAAAAAATATAATTTTCCTATTTAATTAAATATTAAAGAAAAATATTAAATATTTAAGTATCATGATGAAATATTAAATTTTAATTTTCTATTTAATTAAATATCACTAGAAAAAAACTTCAAGCAAAAATAAATAATATCTATCTAGACTTTCATTGACTAATTAATTCATTTTCTAATTATAATATATTTTAGTTCATTTATTTTAATTATTCATTAAATAAAAAAATCATTGATTAAAGGTTGTCCAAAATTAAAATAAATAATTTTCAACTTTAATCTATTTTTCAAATAAAATTCGAAATTTCTGCATTAAATTGATGCAATTTCGAAATTTAAAAAAATGATTAATAAAATAAAATAAAATATATTTTGAAAATTATTCAAATTTAAGTTATTGTGAAATAAGATTTCAAAATTAAAATAATTTTTAATTTAATTAAATGTATTAAATACAAGAATTAAATAATCAAGTGTAAAAAAATTTAATTATTAATTCTAATTTAATACTAGGAAAAATATTCTAAAATTAAGTTGGTCCAAAATTAATTAAAATAAATAATTAAATAAATAAATACAAGAAAAATACATATAGTTTATCTAAAAAATAATTCATTAAACTAAGTGTGTTTTTTTTAAATTAATTTTAAAAAAAAACTTTGAAATTAATTATGTTGCTAATCAATTTTATTAGGTAAAACTAATTTAATTAACCTAGCACAGTTATCCAAATCAGGCAAATGAGCCTTCACAGTTGGGGTTGTTCATGTGAGGGAGAGTTGGGTTCAGTATGTCGTACCAACTTCTATTGGCCTGCAACTCTCACACAAGGCCCAAAAGGGAGGAATTTAACTTTAAAATGAACAACTGTTATTAATTGAATAGGCCCAAAAAACTAAATGGGCCTAAATAAAATCTATCATGGTGTGACATTTTATTTAGCAACAACCTATATGCATCGAAACATAAAGTAAACATATGGGCTCACACATGTACACAGAATTGGATGGATCCTATCATTTTACTAGGTCATACTCACATGAAAGAAGAATGTAAAATTTACCTGTTACAAATCATTTACTTGACTTATTGACAATTGAAGCATGGGTTAATCAGATCATTGGATCTGTCAACAAGTTAACCATGACAATTTAGATCAAGCAATAATAGGTTTTAGAAAACTTACAAACAATCTAAAACACACACTCCTACAACAAGTTGAATTTGGATAGTTGGATTAGGATTTATTTAATTATAAATTAATTAATTTATTAAATAAAATTTCGAAAATAAATAAATAATAAAAAATATATTTTCGGTTTTTAAAAATAAATTTAAATAAATAAAAAAAATTTAAAATTAAACCTTCAATTTTTGAAAAATTAGGTTTCAACTAACCTAAATATCTTTTCAATAAAAATGCTAACTATCTTTTAAATTTCATGTTATTTTATAAATTAAATATTCAATAAAATAAAATGATAATTTAATATCCTTTTTCTGATTTTATAATTTAATTTAAATAAAAAATAACAAAATTTAAAAATTAGCAAAATATCTTATCTTTAATTTTATAGTAATTTTATTTTAAATTTAAATAAGGTCAAATAATTTAAAAAAATAGAATAATTTTAAAAAAAAAATTATGTCTGACCTTAATTTAAAAAATAAGATAAAATAATGAAATTTAAAAATAAGATAAAAAATTAAGCAAAAAGATAGATTTTTACTTATTTTCAAGTTCAAATTACACTAATATCTCAAATTAATTTTAAAAAATACAATTAATTTAATTATGATAATTACATTTGAAATATGAAAAGTAAAATTCAAAATACAAAACCATACAAAAAATCGGAAGTTAATTCCATGAAATAGCATGAAAAATCGAAGAAAAACGAAAAAATTGTGAGTTGTATGGATGGCATGCAAAGCACACCATCCAGGTGCACATTCTTGGGCGCAATGGGTGCTGTCAGCACCCCCGATTTTTTCAAAACTTCAAAAAATCATAACTAATTCAAATAAAATCGAAATTAAGTTATGTAAAAAAATGAATTTCTTAATTGTTTCCAAACTATCAAACAAAAATAATTCCAGAAACGAAAATTCAATTATTTTTTCATAAAATTTCACAAACATCAATCAATCATCAAATAACAAATAGATCAACATAAACCATCCAAATCATCACATATCATCGTTTTAATTCATATTTCATGAAAGTAAATCATTACCGTGGCTCTTAGGCTAGTTGTTGGAAATATTTTACCAGGATCTAGATTTACTACCATGTATGTTTCATTAACATCCTAATATGAATTCTAAAACAATAAAATAAACACATAAAGGTTTAAGAAAATCTTACATTGGTTGCAGCGGAATATAATGACTCCTTCCATTCAGATTTGTAGTCCTTGATTCCTTTCTGTAGCAGGGCATTATCAAGATCTGAACCTGGATCTCTTTCTCTCCTTCCTTGATGCTGATTCTCCTTCTTGTTGATTGGATTCTTCACAATCTTCCACACTATGATTGAGATACCATTTGATGTGTGTGGGCACTCACTCATTCACTCATGGTTCGAAAATTTAGAGAAGAAAACAGAAGAAGAGGGTGACGGCTATGGAATAGAATAGGAGGCTCCACTTTCATCTAACAGAGTTAAGTGTGAATGTGAGCCATCACTATATATTTATAGGTAACCACCTAGGTTTAGGTTAGAATTATTTGGCATTAAAATAATGAAAAAATAAATGATAAAAGCCTACACTAGTGGCCGGCCTGGGCTTTGGAGATTGGGCCCCACTTATGTAATTTTGCTGTTTTATCATTTCTGCATCTCATTTTCTCAAAAACGCCAATTTTCAAATTCAACCATTTAAATGTCAATTCTAATTATTTAGTAACTAAAAATTAATTATTAAATAATATTGTCATTTAATGTATTTATTCATTAGACATATAAAGTCTCTTAATTAACAAATAAAAATTAGAATCTCTTTTTTTCACAATTTCGCCCTTGCTTAGTGAAAATTCATAAACTAGACATAGTCCTAACTTTAGAATTATAATCGATTAATTAAAATCAATTCACTGAGTCTTACAAGCAGTATGGTCTCAACTAGTATGGGGACCATGGGCCTATATAACTGAGCTTCCAATAAGATGAACCGAATTTACCAAGTAAATTCCCTAACTTATTAATTCCTTATTGAATCCACTCTTAGAACTTGGAATTGCACTCTCAGTCATATAGAATGCTCTATATGTTCCACGATATAGATATGTTGCAAATATTTTACCAGGATCTAGATTTATTACCAAGTATGTTTGATTAACATCGTAATATGAATTCTAAAACAATGAAAATAAACACATAAGAGTTTAAGAAAACCTGACAGTGGGTGCAGCGGAATATTATGACTCCTTTCTGTAGCAGATCATAATCAAGATCTGAATCTGGATCTTCTTTTCTCCTTCTTTGATGCAGATTTTCCATAGTCTTACATACTATGATTGAGGTACCACTTGATGTGTGTGGGCACTACTCATTCACTCAAGTGTTTCGAAATTTAGAGAGAAGAAAAGAGAGAGAGGGGCGACTGGCTTTTCTGAAAGAAACCAATGTTCAAAGTTGTGTGTTTCGTGATGCCAACACTTTCTATCTATAGAATACCCTCTAGGTTTAGGTTAGAATTGTATAGCATTAAAATAATGGAAACTATAAATGGTAATTTCTTGTGCATGTGGCGGGCCAAACAAAGGGAATTGGGCCTCACTTTGCAACTTTCCCATTTGGTTATTTCTCATTCTCATTTTCTCAAAAATGCCAATTTTCTAATTTAACCTTTTTAAATGCCAATTCTAATTATTTAATAACTTAAAAATAATTATTAAATAATATTACCATTTAATATATTTATTAATTTAGACATATAAAGTCTCTTAATGAATAAATAAACCTAGAATCTCTTTTCTTTACAATTTTGCCCTTGCTTAGTGAAAATTCATAAAGTAGACATAGTCTAACTTTAGAATTATAATTGATTTATTAAAATCAATTAACTGAGTCTTACAAGCAGTATGGTCTCAACTAGTATGGGGACCATTGGTCTATATAACCGAGCTTCTAATAAGTCGAACTTAATTTACCAAGTAAATTCCCTAACTTATTAATTCCTTGTTGAATCCACAGTTAGAAATTGGAATTGAACTCTCAGTCATATAGAACGCTCTATATGTTCCATGATATAGACACGACATTAGTTATCCATTGTTATAACCCTAATGTGATCAATGACCCTCTAATAGATGATCTACATTGAAAAGGCACTAAGTTACCGTTACACCTTCAATGTATTTTATCCTTAAAACACTTAGCTCCGTATAAATGATATTTCAGCAAAGTGAAATGAGATCTCCACCATTTATCTCTGTTTAGCCAAGCTCGAAGGATATCATCGTTTCACTTTTAAATTCCTATAGAAGTTATAGATTCCATAGTTATGGCAGCGCTCCCACTCAATTATACTATCGTGTTCCCAAAATGTACGTATCACCCTGACCCAAAAGTAGGCTTAACTAACAAATCAAAGAACATGTATAGTACTCTTGAGATCGAACCTAACCATATCAGGATTAAGGTCATTTGATCTAGGGTCAACAGGTGATATTGAATTGAATAGATATTACGGTAAGTTTTAATGTATCTAATCAAAGTTCAGTATCGGTCCCTACCGATGTATACTCCATACATCCGATACTAGTAAACTTTGCCAATGTCTTGGAAAGGACATAACACTTTTCCAAGGTGTAAGAATACCTATCGCTGATTATACCATGTCAGTCTCAATCCAGTGTTCTGACAAATCAGGGAATAAACTTTCGAACATAAAATTAAGATTATATTCCACTGTGCTGACAACACTATAATCTTTAACAAATTCATATGTTCTGGACTTAAAAAGAATTCATACATTATATGTATATAATCATGAAATAAATCATGTGAACCATGCAATATAAAATGTTATTTCTGATCTTTATTCATAAGTAAATCTGATTATATTGAAATGGGTTTTATTTAGGGCACAAAACCCAACAAACTCCCACTTGCACTAATATAAAACAAAATGTGCATTTCAAATAATCATTAACACCTTGATATACAAATCAAGTGTAGTAGTAGTAAACTCCTCGTAATAGGATCTGACAGGTTGAGTTAACAACAACCTTTTCTCCACCATTACTTTCCCTTAATCACAAAATCCTTGATATTGTGAAATTCCTCTCTATATGTCTACTCTTTTGGGATACTGGATTCTATACCTTTGGCAACTACTTTTGGTTAATCGGGAAATTAACACTAGTAGTTAAGACAAGTTGTAACGGTGCCACAATTGTATAGAACTTTCCTTAGACTGAATAAGTATGTTTCGTGCAACTTTAACATTCAGTCTCTCTCTGGTAGACTAAGAGATTTCAGATAGGTTCTTACATTTCTCCAAAATCACTACTCCACCGCCAGAGTAATCACCATCTTATCAGTAGACTTTCTAGCACAAAGGCAAGTCTTGAAATCTGATGTGGTGTAGTCTAACAGTTTTAAACACACCCTTATTGACTAACATATAGTTCCTCTTCTTAATCTTAAGATTTACTTGATTTTCTTCCAATGTTCCTCTCCTGGATTAATCTGATACCTCCTCATTACTCCTACTCAACAGCAGGTGTCTGGTCTAAGGTATACTAAAGCATATCTGAGACCTCTCACGGTTGATTTAAGAAATTCTTTCATGGCTTTATCTTCTCTGGAATAGTTGGCACTTTTCCTTAGATAAATAAAATCTATATCTAAGAAGTTGTGAAGCTTCTATAGATTGCCATTGGAAAGAAAATACTTCAGCATCTTATGCTTGCATTAGAGTAAGTAATTACCAGGTATACCACAAGCCATAGGTTTAGATAAACTCAAACCTATAATACTAGGAACAGGAAGTTTTGTTAAGTCCATTGAATAGACTTATTAACGAAAATTTTCCTTTATGTCCTTGTAATAGAAAACTTCAGGTTACTCCATGTGAATGGATTAAACCATAGTTCTCTTGGCTTTCTTGTTAGTTTCTTATCTTGACAATCCATTACTTGTTTAAACTCACAATGGATTTTAATCACTAGTGTCTTCCAAGTCATAAGAAGGTGAAGTTCCTTGAAACTCTCCCACTACGACAAGGTACCGTGAATTATGTCTAAGAAAACTAAATGGTATTAACCTCTTCAGTTGTGTTAAGACAACAGAGGCAGTTGGATCATCTTGTAACGAATAAGATGATAGAACACTTATGGAATCAAGAAAAAATATCTCCTTTATTTGCTATTTTATTTTAAGACTTAGTCATTTTCTTAGAAAAGTAGTACTTGTTTAAACAAACACTTTCTTATCTAATGACTATGGGATGATCCACCCCTAATCACTTAGAATAGCTAACAAACATGCAAACCAGGGTTAGCAGTTCTAGCTTTTCTTAAGATTTCGATTAGGTCATCCATGAATCTAGTAATGATTTACATTAAGTATATAACCATTGCATCATTCTGAAATTATATTATCATAGAAGGATTTAGGCAACGACTAGTAACTAATTATCAATATGCAAATTGAATTTCTGGGAAGGTAAGTTTGGATATAATTCAAAAATCAAATTAATGATCTTTGAACTACATATCTACTAACTTTTTCTCCACCCCTATCAGTTCGCAAGATCTTTAACCACTTACCATTGCTAGAAATTCATGAAATTTTTCAAACATTTAAAATTTCTTTTGCATAAGGTAAAATCTAGAGTGATCGTTTTAAGAATACAATGAAAACTTATATCCACCCCTGAATGTACATCCATCTGCAAATGAGATGAACTTAATTTCAGTGGATATAGGCATATTAACTCTTTGCAGAGAATGATCTTGTCAAAACCACTATGAACAAGATACAAATGCCATAGATTTATAAAATGTGGTTGTTTCTTTTGATGACTTAGGTTTAGTTACAACAAATAGTTCCTTGAATAGTGCAAGTGGATTCTGGTCAAAGAATACTAAACTCATACAGTTTAAATCCATTGAAAGAAAATGGTTATGAAACACTTGTGAAAGTGTAACTGTATAATTAGTAATTTTTTCTTGGACCACCACTACTAATTTAACTCTAAGTTGATTTTCCCATACAAGTAGGAGATTTCTAAGATTGAGGATTTATATCATTTTGGGATAGAATTTCGGGAATATAGTCATATGCGTCATTTAATTTCGAATGACATAAAATGATTTATAGACCATTCATCCAATGATATGTTATTAAGCTGATTTGAAATGAATAAGCTAAGAGGAATTAGGATAATTTCTTTTTAAATAAGAATCCAACAATGCTCCGATTAGCGAGAGTCAAAGTAATCTTATTTGTACAATCTTCTTGTTTCATATTGTAAAATACTAGTCTAAGGTGTCATCAATTGATGAACAGCTAGATGTTGCATATACAATATTTATCTTTCGAGATCTAACACTATTATGTTAGTCTAATTGTGAAAATCCATTAGGGATTTATCTCATTAGAAAAACAAACCAAGTTAGACCAACAATGAAGATTGGAAATTAAATTACAATTTAATAACAGAAAATAACATGGTTCAATATAAATTCAGACACAATTCAGAAATTATTAAACATATAGCAAGTAGGAATGACAAGTGAAAATAATAAAACATACAATCCTAAATAATTTCCAAGGTCTTCAACAAACTGATATCAGTGTCCCGTTTAGGCGAGAGTCAGTGATACCATCCATTGAATAGAGTTGTCAGCTCATCTAAAATGATAAACATTCTAGCAACCTTTTATTCGATCAAGATTGGAATCCGCGTTTTCCCGTTTACGCGAGAGTCAAGGCTATTCTATCTTATGAGCTTCCACCATTGTTTCATATTCTTGCAAGTCTTATAGAGTCGCCACCATTAGGGTGATCAATACTATATAAAAAACTTACAAGATTACTTATCTTTCGAGATTAAACGGTGCTAACTTGCTAATGAACGTTCCTCCATTAGGGAGGATTACTCACTAAAACAATAGCTATGTAAAACCAACAATGGAGATCGAATATCCTAATAATAATAATGCTCATTATTTAATGAAAGTTGTATTTTCTTTTAATATTTATTTTAATCAATTTATTTTAAATATATATATTTATTTAATTAAAATTTCCAATTTAGAATAAAATATTCTAAATATAAATTTTAATTTAATATTTATAAATTATACTTAGATGGATATGAAAGTAACGTGAATTATTTCCATCTTAGTAATAATTTCCATAAATATTAAGAAAATTATTCAATTTCAGTTATTTCAAAATTAATTTAAATTAATTAACAACTCAAATTTAATTTTCTATTAATATATATTGCATTTCAAAAAATGAAGTGTATAAGAATACTACTTTCGAAAATGCTTTAAAATAAAAATAATTCCTGGAAAATTAATATAATTTTATGTTGGCCCAAAATTAATAAAAATTAATTTTCAACAAAAAATATAATTTTCCTATTTAATTAAATATCTAAGAAAAATTTCAAATATTTAAGTATCATGATTAAAAATCAACTTAAATATTAATTTTCTATTTAATTAAATACACTAGAAAAATACTTCAAGCAAAACAGATAATAACTATCTAGACTTTCATTGACTAATTAATTCAATTTCTAATTATAATATATTTTAGTTCATTTATTTTAATTAATGATTAAATGAAAAAATCATTGATTTAAGTTGGTCCAAAATTAAAATAAATCATTTTCAACTTTAATCTATTTTTCAAATAAAATTCGAAATTTCTGCATTAAAGAAATGCAATTTTGAAATTTTAGGAAAAAGATTAATAAAATAAAATAAAATATATTTTGAAAATTATTCAGATTTAAGTTATTCTGAAATAAGATTCCAAACTTAAGATAATTTTCAACTTTAATTAAATAACATGAAAATAACAATATTTAAGTATCATGATGAAAATCAACTTAGATATTGAAATTTAATTTTAATTAAATGTATTAAAATCAAGAAATAAATAATTAAGTATAGAGGAAACTTAATTATTAATTCTAGTTTAATACTAGGAAAATATACTAAACTTAGATTGTACCAAAATTAATTAATAAACAATTAATTTCACAATCAATGATATTTTCCTGTTTAATATTAGAAATAATAACTAGTACTAGAAATAACTATCTAGAATATATCATTAACTAAGTGTTTTTCTAAAATTAACTTTAAAATATTAAATGAAAAATAAATTTCATATATTTTAAAAGTTAATTATATTGCTAATTCAATTTTAATTAGGTTAGACTAATATAATTAACCTAATACAATTATTTAAATAAGGCAAATGGGCCTTCACAATTGGGGTAGTTCATGTGAGGGGGAGCTGGGTTCAGTATGTCGTACCCACTTCTATTGGCTCCCAACTCTCACACAAGGCCCAAAAGAGAGGAATTTAACCTTTAAATAAACAATTGTTATTCATTGAATAAGCTCAAATCTAATTGGGCCTAAACAAAATTACTTATGTCAAATTTTATTTTAGCAACCTAGTCCATTTACTTAGTAAAACTTAAATGGGCTTCCTATATGCATCTAAGCCCAATAGCAAACATAAAGGCTCACACAGGTCAAATGATTTGGATGGGCCCTATCATATTACTAGGTTTACACAGATGAAAGAAGTACATAATTTACCTGTTACAAATTATTTATAAGATCTATTGACAATTGGACTATGATTAAAATCAGATCATTGGATATGTCATAAAGTTAATCATAGCAATTTAGATCAAATAAATAATAGGTTTGTTAAAAAAAAATTTGAATAGACAATATAAAATAAACAAACATTGTCCATGTAACAGATGTGAAATAAGATATTAATATAATTAAATTATTATTCTTAAACTAACCAATTAAATTTTTGAAAATTTAGGGTTGTTAAAAATAAACCTTAAAATCTCAAAAATAAAGGAAACTAATTTTAAAATATCTAGGTTTATCAAATTAAATTAAATATCTAATAAGATCAATGATTTGAAAGAAAGAATCTTCAATATCACTTAAAAATCTTATAATTTAATAAAATAAACTAATTTTAAAATAGATTTGGTTAGATAATTATTATTTTAGGAATAAAATAAAAAATAAATAATAATTACCATAATTATATGTCAAAATATCTAAATTAAGCAATATTCAAATTTCTACAAAATATCTAAGTTATTTAAATATTTAAGATATGATTTATAAATTTCCAATAAGAAAAAAAATGATATATATAGAAAAATATCATTTTTAAACTTATAATTTATAAATAATTAAATATTTAACAAAATAACAAATTTTGAATTTGAAAATATTATGGTAAGTATATCTATAAAAATATCTATGTTAATTTCAAATTTATTAATTATTTAATTTTTCATATAAGATAATTTTAATATAATATTTTAAATAAAAAGACAAAGTTATCTTTTAATTTAAAATATGTTGAATATCAAAATATCTAATCTTATAATTAAATAATATAAAAAATATTAAAGAAGTTAACAAATTTTAAATCTTACCATAATAGGAAATATTTAAAATTGGAAATATTCCAAAATAGAAATATTTAAAATTGAAAAAAATTCCAAATTGAAAATTTTAAAATTGGAAATATTTCAAATTAGAAATATTTAAAATTGGAAAAATGAATTTTGGGAAACAATCCCATTAAAAAATTAGATTTTTGGGGAAAACCCAAAAAATCGCAATTTTTTGGGTTGGCTTCCCAGGAGGGGATGCATGCAGCAGCCTAGGAGGCTGCTAGCAGTCCCATTTTCCAAAATTCATAACAGTGTAAATTTTTATCGGAATTGAGTTTCGTAAAAAATAAAATTGCTTAATTTTTCACAAGGAATCCAAATAAAATATTTGCAAAAATTAAAAAAAAGACTTTTCATGGAAAAATGCGTACAACATAAACTTTCATCACATAAACACATAAACCAACATGAAACCATCCAAATCAAGACAAAACATATAAAACATTGTTTTAATTCATATTACATGAAAGTAAATCATTACCATGGCTCTGGTGCCAGTTGTTGGAAATAATTTACAAGGATCTAGATTTACTACAAAGTATGTTTGATTAACATCCTAATATGAATTCTAAAACAATGAAAATAAACACATAAGAGTTTAAGAAAACCTTACAGTGGGTGCAGCGGAATATTATGATTCCTTCCATTCAGATCTCTAGCCCTTGATTCCTTTCTGTAGCAGAGCATAATCAAGATCTGAATCTAGATCTTCTTTTCTTCTTCTTTGATGAAGATTTTCCATAGTCTTACATACTATGATTGAGGTACCACTTGATGTGTGTGGGCACTACTCATTCACTCAAGTGTTTCGAAATTTAGAGAGAAGAAAAGAGATAGAGGGGCGACTGGCTTTTCTGAAAGAAACCAATGTTCAAAGTTCTGTGTTTCCTTAAGCCAGCACTTTCTATTTATAGAATACCCTCTAGGTTTAGGTTAGAATTGTATGGCATTAAAATAATGGAAACTATAAATGGTAATTTCTTGTGCATGTGGCCGGCCATACAAAGGGAATTGGGCCTCACTTTGCAACTTTCCCATTTTGTTATTTCTCATTCCCATTTTCTCAAAAATGCCAATGCTAATTATTTAATATTGCCAATTCTAATTATTTAATACCTTAAAAATAATTATTAAATAATATTGCCATTTAATATATTTCTTAATTTAGACATATAAAGTCTCTTAATCAATAAATAAACCTAGAATCTCTTTTCTTTACAATTTCGCCCTTGCTTAGTGAAAATTCATAAAGTAGACATAGTCTAACTTTAGAATTATAATTGATTAATTAAAATCTATTAACTGAGTCTTACAAGCAGTATGGTCTCAACTAGTATGGGGACCATGGGTCTATATAACCGAGCTTCCAATAAGTCGAACTTAATTTACCAAGTAAATTCCCTAACTTATTAATTCCTTGTTGAAACCACACTTAGAACGTGGAATTGAACTCTCAGTCATATAGAACGCTCTATATGTTCCATGATATAGACACGATATTAGTTATCCATTGTTATAACCCTAATGTGATCAATGACCCTCTAATAGATGATCTACATTGAAAAGGCACTAAGTTACCGTTACACCTTCAATGTATTTTATCCTTAAAACACTTAGCTCCGTATAAATGATATTTCAGCAAAGTGAAATGAGATCTCCACCATTTATCTCTGTTTAGCCAAGCTCGAAGGTTATCATCGTTTCACTTCTAAATTTTTATAGAAGTTATAGATTCCATATTTATGGTAGCGCTCCCAGTCAATTATACTATCATGTTCCCAAAATGTACGTATCACCCTGACCCAAAAGTAGGCTTAACTAACAAATCAAGAACATGTATAGTACTCTTGAAATCGAACCTAACCATATCAAGATTAATTTCATTTGATCTAGGATCAACAGGTGATATTGAATTGAATAGATATTACGGTAAGTTTTAATATATCTAATCAAAGTTCAATATCGGTCCCTTCCGATGTATACTCCATACATCCGATACTGGTAAACTTCGCCAATGTCCTGGAAAGAACATAACACTTTTCCAAGGTGTAAGAATACCTATCGCTGATTATACCATGTCAGTCTAAATCTAGTGTTCTGACTAATCAGGGAATAAACTTTCGAACATACAATTAAGATTATATTCCACTTGGCTGATAACACTATAATCTTTAACAAATTCATATGTTCTGGACTTAAAAAGAATTCATACATTATATGTATATAATCATGAAATAAATCATGTGAACCATGCAACATAAAATTGTAATAACCAAAATATTTAGTTATTATTTTCTATTACGTTAGTCTAGATGACTCGATGTGGAAATAGTGATTGCATAAAATATGTTACTATCTTTGAAAGAATAGAAAGTGGTATTTTTATTTAATTAAAGTAGAAAGTGTTCTTACTTTGTTGGGCCTTATATTTTTTTTGGCTAGGAATTTAAGAAAAATTATATTGGTATTATGTACTATGTTATTATTAAGAATATACAAGTTCATCCCGGGCCTAGACATTTACATACATATTGTAAGGGATTAATATAATTATTATTATTATTTTTTATTATTATTAATATTAGTATAGTTAGTCATTTATGTGGGTGCATGATTTAAGTGTCCATGCTTTGAATTAGAGACCTATACGTGGGCATATAGTTAGTTTGAGCAATGCATGGAATATAATAGACTTTTTCCAATTAGGTAGAGATGTGTGTGGAAAATTAAGAATTTTGAGAAGGTTGATAACGTGGCTTCCATTGAGAGATTAGCTCTCATTTTTGTTAGTCCTTGAAGACCATTTCCTTCCTACATATATGTAACTTTGAAGATAAAAAGAAAAGTATTTTATTCTTTAAGTATTTGACACATGTGCTATTAAGTGGGATCATGAACGGTATAATTAGAAGGGTTGATATGTTATTTAAAATTTGAATCATACTAGTAGGATATACGGCTATTAAGGGGTGTGATAAGGGAAGATAGCTTTAGGTGGTTACTTTCTAAGCCTATATATAGAGCTTTAGGTATTCATTCTTCACTCATCAATTAAGCTATCACATATAAAAGATTACTCTCTCTTTCTCATCTCTTGTTACTACTTCCTATTTCGTCTTTTATGCAATAATATTCATTACTTATTACCTCCCGCCACCATCAATACCTTCATCCTTTATCATTTTCTCTATCATTTTTTTTTACAATTTCTTTTTCTATCATTTCACCATCATCTCAACACTAATCCCAACCAATTATTTCATCTCCATCATTCTTGTCATACTCACATATCACCACCACCAACCTCTTACTTATTCATATATAGATACTCCACTATTATTTACTTATATATATCAACATCATCACCACCATAATTCTATCATTTCACATTCAAGTTTTAGTGCCTAACTAGATTTCGGGAGTTAAGGTAATTTTATAATTTTTGGTTTGTAGATTCAAAGTTATGGTTTCATGTATATATATTACTCCTATAATATTTTCTAATTAATAAGTGTAAAATCTAGGTTTGTCATAAGAAAATTATTGTTTCTCAATGATCACTCTTATTGCAATCAAGGCTAGGACTCCACATTCGAGGTAAGGAAATTAAGTAGAAAAACATAAGTTTTCTGTATGTAATAACATTCATAGAAAGAGTGGGAATAGTAAAAGAGAAGTTAACTAAGGTCTTCTGCCTGACTCTTTATTGTTTGTTATTTAATGTACTGTATAATATATATTTAAATAATATGTTTATAAGGTTCATATTATTTATGTATGTTTACAGTATTAGAGCATGGCCATTGCTAAGGTATATATTTAAATAATATGTTTATAAGATTCATGTTATTTAAGTATGTATGTAAATAGTGTGTTTATAAGATTCACATTATTTAATTATGATTGTTATGTTATTTAAATAATGTATAGTAGTTTGCCATTATTTAAATTAGATAGATTATAGTTTATGTGACATGGTTTGACCGACAAGATAATGGTTAAATACTTGACTGTTGGGTCTATATGGTAGATAGGGGGCCATTTAGTAGTGGGTACGATTTTACTGAACCCAGCCCTCCGCCACTTAGTCCAATAGCTCGAGTTTATTTGCCGAAATTGGACTCGGGCGTAATCATTATTATGTGATTTAGCCTAGAACCTAGTTATTAGTGACTAATGATATGATTAAGTTTATGTTTTGCTATCTGCCTAAATATGTGCATGTGCATTTTAATTAAGTTTTATTTTTCTTTATGTGACTACCTGACACACATTTCCTTACTGAGTTTAGTAGCTCACCCTTATTAAATTACCATGTGCAGACCAAAGTAACTAAAAGTCTAGAATGCCGGTGGCGAGTGGAACTTTGGACGCTTGTGTGTGTGAACTCGCTGAGGGCCATATAACTGCGGGCGGTCTAGGGCGCTCTGTTTATTTATTTATGTTATTAAACTTATGTCGCAATTATTTTAGTTATTAATTATTATGTTTTTTTTTACGAAAACTGGCCAGTTGTGAACATTTTCAAGTATTAAATAAAAATGCGACATTACGATTTTCCGCGTTTAACGCTTGTAAATAAAATTAATATTTTTATAAAAGTACGGGCGTTACAGTTTGGTATTAGAGCCACAGTTATATCGGTCTCGAACGTTCTCACGAGTTACACACATTAGCCAAAAAGTTTCCGCTTGCCACCAAGTAAGTCTCATTATATATGCTTGCATTTTATGTGTATTTGTGTAGTTTCTAAATTTGCATTTTACTTCAACCAAAAAAAAAAAAAAAACTTAGTACCAATATCCAAGTTTAGGTACTACCTATATGAAATAATTTTTTAATACATATAAATATATTTCAAGTTAGTTTAAAATAAAATTTTTGGTTGAAATTTTAGAACTTGATGATAGATAGCACCATATGACTCTTGAAAAAAAAAATGTGTGTCTTATTATTTTATGTGATTATTTATTTTATCTTTGAATAAATAGAAATTATTTGTGAACTAGTTATGTAAGTATGGGCATTTTTTTATTTTTTTTTTGAAAATAGTGATATCTTATTTAAGTTTATCTTCTTTTAGAAATTCTTAGAAACAAACAAGGATCGAACATTAGGAAATAATGTCTCCAAGAGCATCAGTTCGAATCAACGGCAATAGAAACATCCACGTGGATGCAGCTCCAGCACCCGCAAGGGGCGGAGGCCGAGGTGATGGTCGACGCGGAGGCCGACGTGGCGGCCAAAGCGGTAGGGGAGGTAGACAAGGAGCATCAGTAGCACCGGTAGATGAAGTAGCACTCGAACAACAACAAGCACCTCCCAATGCTCAAGCTGAGATACTCCAAGAAAACGCTCGTATACGTGAGGAGCTAACTCAAGAAATTTCAAGGCTACGAGCTCAGAATGAGGAGTTACGCCGGAATCAAAATCCACTCGTTAGAAACCTAGCTCTTCAACCAGCTGCAATGAATCCAGAACCAATACAACGTTTTGAACCTGTGTACGAGCGATTTAGGAAACAACAACCACCAATATTCAATGGGAGCTCGGACTCACTTGAAGCTGAGGAATGGTTGCGCTCAGTGGAGTCCATATTGGAATATATGGACCTCAATGATAGGGAAAGAGTATCCTGTGCTGCCAGCCTACTTAAAAAGGATGCACGGATCTGGTGGGAAGTAGTAAGATAGAGTCGCAACATAACAACTATTACCTGGTTGGACTTTGTTGATGTGTTCAACAGGAAGTACTACAGTGCCGCCATACTGGCTGCAAAAGAAGATGAGTTTATGAATCTGAGGCAGAACAATCTCACTATCACGGAGTATGCTAGGCAATTTGACCGTCTGGCAAAGTTTGCACAAGAGATCGTACCAACCGAGGCCCTTCGGGTCAAAAGGTTCTTGAAGGGGATGAACCCCATGATAAAAAAAGATGTGAAAATCATGGTGGGGACCAACACAGTTTATGCTGAGGTGTTAGAGAAAGCTCATGAAGCTGAGTTGCTCGAAAATGATATAAAGAAGGAGAATGCTGCTAAGTGGGAAGCCCGAAGAAACAATGGAGGAAATCAAGAGAATAAGAGAAAACACGAGGGAAATCACGGTAATGATCGTGATAAAAAGGGGAAAGCAGTGGTCCAAAATAACAACAATGGGGTGAAAAGGTCCTATGTAGAATTCCCAATTTGCCCCTCATGCAATAGAAAACATCTTGGGGAGTGTAAGATGAAGTCAGGGGTGTGCTACAATTGCGGGCAGCCAGGCCATCTGAAGAAAAATTGCCCAAAGGGACAAAAGAAGGAGAACCAAGCCGCTCCCGCTTGAGTGTTTGCTCTCACCAGAGGAGAAGTGGCCACAAGCAACACTGTTGTCTCAGGTCAGGTTTCTAATTACGGATTGCCTTGTAATGTTCTCTTTGATTCTGGAGCTACTCATTCTTATATAGCTACTAGGTTGATTGATAGTATAGATAAGCCATGTGACCTACTTAGATGTGGGATTGTGACGGAATTACCCTCGGGAGAAACCATGCTATCAACAAGAAGAATGCGAGATGTACCTATCATAATCGAAAGCAAAGAACTCATGGGCGACCTAATAGAGTTGGGAATAAAGGAATATGATGTTATACTTGGGATGGATTGGCTATCTAGTCACGGTGCGACAATCAATTGCCGAAAGAAACTGATCGTTTTTGAAACAAAGGCTGGGGATCGATTTATATTCAAGGGCGACAAGCTAGCCCTTAGGACTCCATTAATCTCTTCCCTGAAAGCTAGTCAGCTAATGAAGGCGGGATGCATGGCATTCTTGGCCAGCGTAGTGGATCGAGCAATAGAGACGCAACTAAATGTGGAGAACGTGCACATAGTCTGTGAATTTCCAGAGGTCTTTCCAGAAGATCTACCGGGACTACCTCCAGACAGAGAGGTGGAGTTCATCATCGAATTAGCCCCAGGGACTAATCCAATTTCAAAGGCTCCATACAGAATGGCACCTAATGAGCTAAAAGAGCTTAAAATACAACTATAGGAGCTCTTAGACAAAGGGTTCATTAGACCGGGTTACTCACCTTGGGGTGCGCCGGTACTCTTCGTCAAGAAGAAAGATGGAAGTATGAGGATGTGCGTGGACTATCGTGAGCTCAACAAGGTCACCATCAAGAATAAGTACCCTCTGCCAAGGATTGACGATCTCTTTGATCAATTCCAAGGCTCGACTGTGTTCTCAAAGATAGATCTAAGATCTGGGTATCACCAGCTGAAGGTCCGGAAGGAAGACATACCCAAGACAGCATTCAGAACACGATATGGACACTATGAGTTTTTGGTAATGTCTTTCAGACTAACTAATGCCCCAGCAGCCTTCATGGATATGATGAATAGGGTGTTCAAGGAGTACCTAGATAAGTTTGTTGTTGTATTCATTGATGACATTCTTATTTACTCCAAAACTATGGAGGAACATGAGGAACACCTGAGGATGACTCTAAATCGACTTAAGGAGAACCAACTATATGCCAAATTCAAGAAATGTGAATTCTGGTTAGAGAAGGTGGCATTCCTAGGCCATATAGTTTCCAAAGATGGAGTCGAGGTGGATCCTACAAAGATTGAAGCGGTCAAGAGCTGGCCAACACCTAAAACTGCAAGTGAAGTAAGAAGCTTCTTGGGTCTAGCTGGTTACTATAGACGCTTTGTTGAAGGATTTTCCAAGATCGCAACTCCTCTAACCACTTGTCTCGAAAGACGCAGAAGTTTGTCTGGTCAGAAAAGTGTGAGGGTAGCTTCCAAACACTTAAGGATAAACTAATAACAACCCCTGTATTATGTGTTCCCAATAATAAGGATAAGTTTGTGGTGTACTGCGATGCATCAAAACAAGGGCTGGGATGCGTGCTGATGCAAAATGACAAAGTAGTAGCGTATGCCTCAAGACAACTTAAGGAGTATGAACAAAGGTACCCAACACACGATCTGGAGTTGGCAGCAGTAGTTTTTGCGCTAAAAATATGGAGGCACTATCTCTACGGGGAGAAATGTGAAATTTATACCGACCACAAGAGCCTGAAGTACTTCTTTACGCAAAAGGAACTCAACATGAGGCAGAGGCGATGGCTAGAGCTTGTTAAGGACTATGATTGTGAAATCCACTACCATCCGGGGAAGGCCAACGTAGTAGCAGACGTGCTAAGTAGACGCAGTTATGCCAGCTTGGCAATACTGGCACAAATGGAAATGCCACTACAACAAGAACTCCAAAGAAGTGGTATAGAGATCATTACACAAAAGCTAGCTAACCTAACCATTGTCTCGACGCTGCTACAAGAACTTAAAGATGCACAGATTGTTGATGAGTTCTTACAGAAGAAAAGAGCAGGCATGCCAGAGAAGGAGGCAGAGGATTTCTCCAAAGGTACAGACGACATGCTAAGGTATAAGGGAAGAGTGTGTGTAGCCAACGACATAGAGCTTAAAAGAAAGATCATGATGGAAGCACACACTACACCCTACTCAATGCATCCAGGGTCAACCAAAATGTACAATGACTTAAAAACCTTGTATTGGTGGCCAGGGATGAAGAAGGATGTAGCTGAATTCGTAGCTAGATGCCTCACTTGTTAACAAGTTAAGGTTGAACATCAGAGACCAGCAGGGATGTTGCAACCATTGGAAATATCAGAATGGAAGTGGGAAGATATAGCCATGGATTTTGTGACAGGACTACCCCGAACAACCAAGCAACACGACTCAGTTTGGGTAATTATAGACAGACTCACCAAGTCAGCACACTTTGTTCCAGTAAAGTCTACTTACAACGCAGAGCAGTATCCTAACCTGTACGTGCAAGAGATATTGAGGCTGCATGGAGTTCCAAAGACGATAGTCTCTGATAGAGGTTCAGTATTCACCTCCAAGTTCTGGGAGAGTCTACATAAGGCAATGGGGACGCGATTGAAATTAAGTACAGCATTTCATCCCCAAACAGATGGACAATCTGAACGCACCATCCAAATACTCGAGGATATGCTTCGAGCATGTATACTAGACTTCACTGACTCATGGAGCAAGTATTTACCCCTAATGGAGTTCTCCTACAATAATAGTTATCAAGCCACAATCGGAATGGCACCATATGAGATGTTGTATGGACGAAAATGTAGGTCACCGCTTCACTGGGATGAAGTTGGAGAAAGACGCTATTTAGGTCCAGAAGCAGTAAGAGAAGCTTCAGAAGCAGTTGAAAAGATACGGCAAAGGATGCTCACCGCCAAAAGTAGACAGAAAAGTTATGCAGATCTGAAAAGACGGGAGGTTGAGTTTTCTGTAGGGGACTTAGTGTTCTTGAAGGTATCACCTATGAAGGGGATTATGCGTTTCGGAGAAAGGGGAAAGTTAAGCCCAAGATTTACAGGTCCTTTTGAGATACTGGACAGAGTTGGTCAAGTAGCTTACCGTTTGGCCTTACCGCCGACATTAGCAGAATCGCATAATGTTTTCCACATTTCCATGTTACGTAAGTATGTACCTGATCCGACACATGTGCTTAAGTACGAGAACTTGAACTTACAGCAGGACATGAGCTTTATGGCACGCCCTGTGCGCGTGATAGAAAAAGGAATAAAGGTCTTACGAAATAAGACTATACCCTTAGTCAAAATCCTGTGGAGTGATAGTTCTAATAGAGAAGCGACATGGGAGTTGGAGAAGGGCATGCAGAATCACTATCCCGAGTTATTCTCAAGTAAGTAAATTTTGAGGACGAAATTCCTTTAAGGAGGGTAGATTGTAATAACCAAAATATTTAGTTATTATTTTCTATTACGTTAGTCTAGATGACTCGATGTGGAAATAGTGATTGCATAAAATATGTTACTATCTTTGAAAGAATAGAAAGTGGTATTTTTATTTAATTAAAGTAGAAAGTGTTCTTACTTTGTTGGGCCTTATATTTTTTTGGCTAGGAATTTAAGAAAAATTATGTTGGTATTATGTACTATGTTATTATTAAGAATATACAAGTTCATCCCGGGCCTAGACATTTACATACATATTGTAAGGGATTAATATAATTATTATTATTAATTTTTATTATTATTAATATTAGTACAGTTAGTCATTTATGTGGGTGCATGATTTAAGTGTCCATGCTTTGAATTAGAGACCTACACGTGGGCACATAGTTAGTTTGAGCAATGCATGAAATATAATAGACTTTTTCCAATTAGGTGGAGATGTGTGTGGAAAATTAAGAATTTTGAGAAGGTTGATAACGTGGCTTCCATTGAGAGATTAGCTCTCATTTTTGTTAGTCCTTGAAGACCATTTCCTTCCTACATATATGTAACTTTGAAGATAAAAAGAAATGTATTTTATTCTTTAAGTATTTGACACATGTGCTATTAAGTGGGATCATGAACGGTATAGTTAGAAGGGTTGATATGTTATTTAAAATTTGAATCATACTAGTAGGATATACGGCTATTAAGGGGTGTGATAGGGGAAGATAGCTTTAGGTGGTTACTTTCTAAGCCTATATATAGAGCTTTAGGTATTCATTCTTCACTCATCAATTAAGCTATCACATATAAAAGATTACTCTCTCTTTCTCATCTCTTGTTACTACTCCCTATTTCATCTTTTATGCCATAATATTCATTGCTTATTACCTCCCGCCACCATCAATACCATCATCCTTTATCATTTTCTCTATCATTTTTTTTTTACAATTTCTTTTTCTATCATTTCACCATCATCTCAACACTAATCCCAACCAATTATTTCATCTCCATCATTCTTGTCATACTCACATATCACCACCACCAACCTCTTACTTATTCATATATAGATACT
This sequence comes from Cannabis sativa, assembly GCF_029168945.1. Taxonomy (NCBI): domain Eukaryota; kingdom Viridiplantae; phylum Streptophyta; class Magnoliopsida; order Rosales; family Cannabaceae; genus Cannabis; species Cannabis sativa. Next base: position 17,868,451 of record NC_083605.1, on the reverse strand, counting down.
CCACTATTATTTACTTATATATATCAACATCATCACCACCATAATTCTATCATTTCACATTCAAGTTTTAGTGCCTAACTAGATTTCGGGAGTTAAGGTAATTTTATAATTTTTGGTTTGTGGATTCATAGTTATGGTTTCATGTATATATATTTTATACTCCTATAATATTTTCTAATTAATAAGTGTAAAATCTAGGTTTGTCATAAGAAAATTATTGTTTCTCAAGGATCACTCTTATTGCAATCAAGGCTAGGACTCCACATTCGAGGTAAGGAAATTAAGTAGAAAAACATAAGTTTTCTGTATGTAATAACATTCATAGGAAGAGTGGGAATAGTAAAAGAGAAGTTAACTAAGGTCTTCTGCCTCACTCTTTATTGTTTGTTATTTAATGTACTGTATAATATATATTTAAATAATATGTTTATAAGATTCATGTTATTTATGTATGTTTACAGTATTAGAGCATGGCCATTGCTAAGGTATATATTTAAATAATATGTTTATAAGATTCATGTTATTTAAGTATGTATGTAAATAGTGTGTTTATAAGATTCACATTATTTAATTATGATTGTTATGTTATTTAAATAATGTATAGTAGTTTGCCATTATTTAAATTATACAGATTATAGTTTATGTGACATGGTTTGACCGAGAAGATAATGGTTAAATACTTGACTGTTGGGTCTATATGGTAGATAGGGGGCCATTTAGTAGTGGGTACGATTTTACTGAATCCAACCCTCCGCCATTTAGTCCAATAGCTCGAGTTTATTTGCCAAAATTGGACTCGGGCGTAATCATTATTATGTGATTTAGCCTAGAACCTAGTTATTAGTGACTAGTGATATGATTAAGTTTATGTTTTGCTATCTGCCTAAATATGTGCATGTGCATTTTAATTAAGTTTTATTTTTATTTATGTGACTACCTGACACACATTTCCTTACTGAGTTTAGTAGCTCACCCTTATTAAATTACCATGTGCAGACCAAAGTAACTAAAAGTCTAGAATGCCGGTGGCGAGTGGAACTTTGGACGCTTGTGTGTGTGAACTCGCTGAGGGCCATATAACTGCGGGCGGTCTAGGGCGCTCTGTTTATTTATTTATGTTATTAAACTTATGTCGCAATTATTTTAGTTATTAATTATTATGTTTTTTTTACGAAAACTGGCCAATTGTGAACATTTTCAAGTATTAAATAAAAATGCGACATTACGATTTTCTGCGTTTAACGCTTGTAAATAAAATTAATATTTTTATAAAAGTACGGGCGTTACAAAAATGTTATTTCTGATCTTTATTAATAAGTAAATCTGATTATATTGAAATAGGTTTTATTTAGGGCACAAAACCCAACAAGATACACTGTTAATTATCCATTGTTATAATCCTAATTTGATCAATGATCCTCTAATAGATGATCTACATAATATAGGGACTAAATTACCGTTACACCCTTCAATGTATTTTATCCTTAAAACACTTAGCTTCGTATTAATGATATTTCAGCGAAGTGAAATGAGATCTCTACCATTTATCTCTGTTTAGCCAAGCTCGAAGGATATCATCGTTTCACTTCTAAATTCCTATAGAACTTATAGATTCCATATTTATGTTAGCGCTCCCACTCAATTATACTATTATGTTCCCAAAATGTACGTATCACCCTGACCCAAAAGCAGGCTTAACTAACAAATGAAGGAACATGTATAATACTCTTGAGATCCAACCTAACCATATCAGGATTAAGATCATTTGATATAGGATCAACAGGTGATATTGAATTTAATAGATGTTACGGTAAATTTACATATCTAATCAAAGTTCAATATTTGTCCCTTCCGATGTATACTCCATACATCTGATACTGGTAAACTTTGCCAATGCCCTGGAAAGGACATACCACTTATCCAAGGTGTAACAATCAATACATATCGCTGATTATCATGACAGTCTAAATCGAGTGAACTGACAAATCAAGGAATTAAGCTTTCGAACATATAACAAAGATTATATTCCATTGTGCTGACAACACTATAATCATTAACAAATTCATATATTCTGGACTTAAATAGAATTTATACAATATATATATAATCATGAAATAAATCATGTGAACCATGCAACATAAAATGTTATTTCTGATCTTTATTAGTAAATCTGATTATATTGAAATGGGTTTTATTTAGGGCACAAAACCCAACAATTACTACTCCAGAATAGACACAACCCGCCACTTCTACCGACTTTCTCAACCACTAACTTTCCAACAAAGCCCAATCTAACCCGCATCACCTTAAGAACCAAATCAGTCAACATTGTTTCCGACAAAAAAACAACGTCTGGTGAAAACTCTTTGATATGGGAACTAAGAATTTGGAACGTCCGATCATTCCCAAGACCCTGAACGTTCCAAGCCAAGCAATTCATAATGCTCGGCGGCCCTGATCCTCAGGGTCCACCGAATCTACACCGACCACAACATCTCTCCCAACCACAGCAGGTAAAAGAGAAGACATTACCTATAACGCCCTAATGGTAAGGCACGCTACAGTGCTTTCTCAATCACAGTGCAATCTTTGCTAATCAAAGAATTTTTCTCGATAATCGTGTCAAATTAAAACTTTTATATTAATTAATAAACTTTATAATGTAATAAAATATTTACAAGTATCGGGATCCCATTTTCAAACTTTTAAAAGTTAATATTCCAAAATACACAAATTACAGGTCGCACAGCGACTACCAAAATACAATCCCCAGATGTCCGAAGACCGAACACTCCAGGTCGCGCTGCTTTGACATGTACCATCCCACCCGAGCTCAGGTTCGCTCCTTTTCAGCCTTTGCCTTTCCTTTACCTACACAAGGAAGCAGAACTGTGAGTCGACAGACTCAGTAAGAAATGCATATAACATATCATATAATTTCCGACCTGTAATTAGGCGCCCATACACCTATTTATAGGGCTTAACAGATGAGCATGAACGTTCAATACTAGGGTACAACCACTATACCACATACACAACGTATCTCACTGTACGAGTGTTGGTAGGTTTTGTTTCGTACCCTGAGTACCAATGAGTGATATACCCCACACCTTAGCACTCTCCCGTACTCGTGTTGGTATCACTGTATCGTACTCACAACAACACTCACTATACCAATGCACTTTGTAACATAATTATACAAGTGTTGGTAGTGCAAATAACAATCCAAGCATGCATATACATACACATATACATACATTCAGATAATTATATCATACATTATATTCAGTTCTTACCTAATTTCCGAATTCAAGTGTGTTGGCCGACCTGAACGGAAATCTCGTGCTAGATGGATGCCCTAATCACATTTTGAAATCGGGTAAGTTACATGATTAAAACCCTAATCCTGGGAAACCCAAAACCAAAACCCTAGGCTATGCTATACTCTCAATGGGTTATTCTAACTCTGGAAATGGGGAAACACCCAACCGAGGCACCGCAAAGGCGAAAATTGAGAAAATGAAACGCCCGGGGAACCCTGCCAAAACCAGCTAGCCGGTTTTTGTGGCACTGCAAACCGGCTAGCTGGTTTGCACCAGGTTTCCCAAAGCCCTTTATTTGTTGCTCAATTCTCCACCAATTGCCATGAAACCTTCCAGAGTACCTAATAAGCGCATACACAATATAATCCAGCCAGTATTTCACAGAACAAACCACCAAAACCCAAGTTGCCATTAAAGCTCAAAGCTTTGAACTCAAAGCTCAAAGTTGCATAAAACTTACAATAAATCTCAAAACCAGCTGCTATGAACTAAAATCAATTCATACAAGCCCTAGAATTCGAACTATGCAAGCATCAAAACCTAACAGCCCCTATAACCCAAAATCACCTCTTGAAACTAAACTACAACTTCAAGAACTTAAAAGGAAAGAAGCTAGGGTTAAAACCTTGATTGTTCCTCCTTGAATCTTTGGCTGAAAACACAGAAAAAAGGGAGCTTGGCTGAGTTTTTCTTCTGGTTTGAGAGGGGCCGAACACTAAGAGAGAGAAAGAGAAATGGTATTTTCTCTAATTTTAATTTCTTTTCTTAATTTTCTTTCTTTCAAAGTAATACTTCTCTTTACATTCAATTAGGCTGAAATAAAATAGGTGTCATCACCCAAGGCTGCCACCTAACCCTCATTAACCATTTTAATAAATGACTATAATGCCCTTACACATAAAACTAGGATAAACCAAAAGCTAGGGGTAAAATGGTCAAATTCCATAACGCCGCTCAATCCCGATACTTTATTGCCTCAAAAATATTTCCCACTAAGAAATAAGGTTCTAAACTTACCCATGTGATCAAACTAGCCATCCATCGCATTTTCCGTTGTCGCCGAGTAAAAATTACAAAAACAACATATTTCACATGGAAGCTAAATAATACCCCTAGAGTTTAATAAAATCTCTGGAATTGAGAAATTATAACTCTAATATTTATTTCTAAATATTGGGGTCCACAATTAAATAAATTCATAAATAATAATAAAATAATAAAAATTAGTGCTAATTGCCTTTACTAATCTAAATTACTAAAGCGATCATTACATTACCTTACTCACCGGAACGTCACTCACATCTTTAACTACGTCAACCTGAACCTCATGTAAACCAGTTGAATCAACTTTTGCCAACAAGCATTCATCCATTAATCCCCATTTAAAAACATTTTTGGGGCTCTTGGATTTCACCTTTAACACACCATATTTATCTGAAAAAGAAACTTTTTTGGTTTTTTTCCTTGCATGGGAAGTAATGGACGTACCACCATGCATGGGAGCCGCTTCTAACTTATCATTGACATCTTTCTCCACCATCACCACACTTGCCACCCTATCCCCATTATTAGTCGAACCAAAACTAACTAGCACTCCCATCTACCATAAAACCATGGTCTGAATCAAGGCCATCAACATCAATTTTGGAAGTAGAAATATCCAAAACAGGTAGAGAGTGCGGATCTTGAGCAATAAATGCATCCGAGACGGGATGCCAATTAACCGCGTCTTCCACCATAATACCCTTACCTTTCCCCAAAATATCATTAGTAGTCGATTTTAACCTAACCCCTCCTACACCACGGCCACCCTCCAATGGTCGAACCGTCACGGGGTCACTCACCTTCCCCACATGAACCACAGCCCCAGACGCCGATGCATTCAAGGCACGACCCCAAAGCCTTTAGAATAATGTCCACTAACCTTGTTCGGAAACAAAACCCGAATCAAATCACCATATTTTAATTGGTCCTTGCCACCGACCGAACTCAGCATTGAGAGACATTCTTTAAAGGGATGACCCAAAATACCACAAAAATAACATAAATCCAGAAGTCGGTCGTACCTTAACGACATCTGTAATAGGGGTTTATCCAGTGCCAAACGTCTTCTGATCACACGAGCGAGAGGCTTGCTGATATCAACACTAACTCGGACCTTCATAAACGCACCTGTTCAAAGCCCATTCGGATCGCACAATACCATTTCTGTCAGAACCAAAACATCATCCGGTTCCTTGAGCGCCAAGAGACAATGTTCAAAAATACACGGCCCACCCTCCAGAACCCTTTTTCGATCCGTAATCAAATCAAAACGAAATACAAACGTGTTCATACCTTGAGCCTCCACGTAAAAGACCCCTGTATTTTCCAGAACCCGTTGACTGTGTAAATCAGATCATTACGATCGATAGAGCGTGTCGAGATGACTCTACCCACGATCGTTTTGGCCACCACCATCGTACCTTCATCCAGCAGTAATTGGTCGACCACATCAATATCAGTATCGGCTTCGTCATCATCAAGAGCCATAGCTTTGTAGAACGCCGCGAGATCCTCGTCGTTCATGGTACCCATCACGTCACAATTATGAGTCAATTAATAAATAACACATAATAAAATTGTGAGATTATAAATATTGGAAAATAATTTACCTTAATTTAATTATGTTATTATGAGTCAATTAATTATTTAAATTGACCAAAATCAAAATACAATCACACAATTAAATGAAAAAAATTAAAATAGAGCAAAATGGTAAAAAAAAATGGTCCAAAAAGAACCCTCCATGCGCCCCCACACACCACACAAATTTTTTTTTTTGAAAAATCTGGTCTGTCCGTACGACATGTCGTTTGCTTGAAGTGATGCGCAACCCTTAACCCCAAACGACATGTCGTTTGTCTGAAGGAGAGCTCAAAAATGACACATTGTTTTGAGGTCATCCTTGACCTTCAGCTCGGCACACAGGTCAAATCCAGATCGTGCGATCCGACAGCGAACCCGATTTCCCGACCGACTGGAAACCCCACCTCCGGTGTTCCGTTTTCGACGCCGTTTGAGGGGAAATTCACCATTTTTTATATTCTCTCTTTTTTCCAAACTCATTTCACCCGAAAAACACTCTAAACCCGTAAATCACATACCCATATTCGGCCATTAACTAACTTTTTTGAAAAAGCTTGGGTTCTCAACATTTTCAACAGAAAAAGGAAACAGAAAATATGATTTAAATTGATTAACTTAATAATCATCTTCCAATCTAATTTTCTCTACGAATAACTTAAAAAATCCAGATTTTTTTTTTAATTAATAAGCCCTAAAATCAAATGTCCAAGCTCATGATACCAATTGTTAAATTAATGAGCATTCTATTATCAATAATAATAATCACAATTAATACTCATAAACATCCAAGATCAATCATTTTATTTAGGGCATTGAATAATAATAAACATACCTTAATGTTGTGCATTCTTTAATTGTGAGTCTCCTTGATTAATTCACCACAACATGACATTAAGAGAGCTTATGGAAATCATCCCCTTGTAAAACTTTTACCACCATATGACATATGACCCATATATCACTCTTATTCCACTAAAATCACACACATATATATCTATATATATATATATATATATACTAATTTACCTTAGGGATAGAGTGGGCATAATTTTGGGTTTAAAATACTAGTGGTGGTGGACTTTAATGGGCCAATTTATAGTCATTAGGGTGCTTCCATGTGCCTCAAATGTAGATAAGAAAAGAGAAATTTACGTGGTATACTAACTTTTATCATTTTTTTACAAAAATACTGCCAAGCGGTATTTTTTACTTTTTTACTGTATTTTTTTATAAGTTTCATACTGCAGTATACTGTGTTAAGTTTTCACTGGTATTCTACTGGTATTTTACTAGTGTTCTACTGTTGTTTTGAGTTATACTGCTGTGTGTTTTACTGGTGTTTTATAAAAACACAGTATTTTTGAAAAAAATTCCGTGTGATAGTATTTTTGTAAAAGTTAACCCAAATTCCAGTATTTTTGTAAGTTTCCCTAAGAAAACCGACCATCCCATTATAATCTTAATTGCATAATTGACATTATACCATGTATATATATAGTGATCCACATATATTAATATTGACACTCTATGAGCAACTTATTTATGGGAGTTCATATAAAATATTCTAAAAATTCTCATGACGGAAGTCATCTGTTTTGGATGAACAATCTCTTTAGGCTTTAACATCCCTTCGACCACACACTCTGTGTTTGGCTCTCAGTCACTATATCTCCCTCTAATTACAATTGACAAGGCATAGTTTAATAATGAGGATTAGCAGGTTTTATTTATAAGCTGGCTTCCGTTGAGTAACTAACTAATTCGGTTAGTTGGTTGCTGAGGTGTCAAAGTCTCAGTGTCTTAATTATAACAATAAGTTTCCCAAAAATTTCTTTTACTTTGACGTGCATGTCACAAACAATCTTTTTTAGTCAACATGTGAGAAGACGCATTTGAATTAGAGACTCTATAAGTTAAAGTAGGCTACATACATAAGTTAATATATAACAACACTTTATAATAGGACAACATAATTTCCTTTTATTTAATTTATTTGATTTCTTTTCGAAATTTAATTTTACTCAACAAGTGGTCACAACTCACATGTCATTATTTATGAACTTTTTAATTGAAACAAATAGCGCTGGAGCTGTACTCGGTTCCGTAATCTCGACCCCATGAGGATTTCCTTGAATAAAATGTGAAATAACATTAACCCCATCTTTCTTGAGCATCTCCACAAACATCATTTGGCGATCAAACACAGGATCACGATCACCCCCTGCAACCAGCAAACGCCACCCCAAATTTTTAATTCGAGCACAATTGACAGACCACTGATCATCCGCCATTGGATTGGAGTACTTGTGATCGCGGTCGGCGCCGATTGGTAATCCAAGTTCCCAACACAGATCAGTGGAGACTTGAGGAATAACAGGATCGTTGACACCTCTTATCTCGGATTCAGTCCTCGTGACCCCACCAAAAAACGGATGATGAAATATGAGCCCTCGGATCTCCAACGGTGCAAGTTCTTCGACAGCTGCTGACGCACGCACTCCAACATGGTGGAGTATGTTGCCCCCTGCACTGGTCCCTATAAGAAAACAGTTAGAGATGTCGGCATATTCACGTAACCAAATTTCGTCCGTGGATTTAATCCAATCCAACGCCTCCATGGCGTCATCGTATGCAGCTGGGAGCCGATTCTCCGGGGCCATGCGGTACTCAACGGAGACCACCACGGCGTCAAGTTGTGTCGACATTGTGTCGCAAAAATTGTGGTTAAGTGTTGTCGCAACGGTAGTGAAGTAGAAGCCACCGCCATGGTAGTACACAATAAGAGGAAGCTTATTGGTTGTAGTGGAGGAGTTATTAACTAGTGCTTTTTTGGGCAAGTATATTCGGACCCAAGTGTTGTTGGTTGGGTTAAACGTGACATCTTTGGTTAAAACCTCAGAAAGTGATGATGGATCTGCTGAGGCTGGGGTGGTCGGCATTGATACCAGTCGGGTGTAGGTACCGTCTGGATTTTGACGAATTAAATCTCCCATGATTGATTTTGAGATTCTGAGATAATCTGATAATGATATATGGTAGGTTTGTGTGGAATATAATTTTAGAACTGTTTATATATAGGCTTTGCTTTGAGTTAAACTTTTCTTTTTACTATGTGATCGCGGCCTTGCTGGTCACGTTTCAGAAAGCTAGCTCAGTTCATTGGTGAATTGGAGGCCAAGTACTTGTTGCCCAAGTGGTCATAATGAAGATAGTCTAAGTCTTCACGTTGACCATGTGTTTGGCTGTCCACGGTTTACTTTGACAAGAGGCCGTGATTAATTGATTATCTTTTGTTGACTCCACACAGCGTATTTAATTAACTAATTAGAAATCCTTTTTGATAATTAAAAAAAAAAAAAGCTGTTGAAAACGATACCCTAACTCGGGAGATAATAAGGCGAATACACGTGGCCTTATTACCTGGGAATATATATTTTAACCTGTTGCTCCCTCGTTTTACAACAAGAAAATCAAATTAAATCTGCTTGAAAATTTGTTTTTCCGTCAAGGGGAATAAAAATGTATTAACTCTTTGTGCTTAAATTAATATTTATGTCCAGGTTCAAATCGAAGAAGTTTCAGCTGTAATATTATAGTCGCAGTGTGAACCTTCCTTAAAAATATTGTACATGTTTTCTCCAAAAATATCATTATAAATAAATTGCACTGATATGTATGTTAATGTATGTAATCGACTTATATATATATATATACTAGGTGAATGTACGTGCCGAGCCACGTATTGTTAGTTTTATTTAAGATTTTGGTCTTTTTAAGATTTTGAATGTATTTTATTTTTAAAGATTGCAAATTTTTTGTTTGAAAAAATTAAATATTTATATTTGAAATATTATTTAATAATGTATTAAAAATAATATTAGTGTAATTATAAAATTGTAAATAAATTTATTATTGGAGTAGTAGTAGATTATTCTATTTAGTTCTTTTTTTAACATAGCATTGTAATGTAAGTTTATATCTATAAATATTCTGTAAAGTGTTAATATTATTTGAACATCTTCATTTATAAAACTAAAAAGTAGGTCACTGACAGAAGTGGTATATCTGCAATCACACAAAGATAGAAGTGGTATTTCTACTTCCTATGCTTATCCAGAGAAAACAATAGATAACGTGAGGTTAACTTTAATATATAAAGATTTTTCTTTTTTAAAAAATAAATAAAAAAATTATTAATATTCTCTCAAAATAGGTTTGTTAGAGAGATATGTGGCTAAGATGATTTTTTTTTAATTTAAAAAGAGATTATTAATATTTAAAAGATTGTTTAATTTTTTGGTTTAATTATTGGGTTTATTTGTTAATGGGAGATCAACCTAATCGTTAAATTTAACAGAATATTCTTTTATTTTTAAGTATATTCTGTTAAACCAAGAAATGTCGTTAGATAGACACTTTTAATATATAAAGATATATATATAATTGATTTTCTTTCATTAAGCTATCTCTAACTAGACTCTAAAACACTAAATATAATTTACTTTCATAAAATATTTATTCTAATGGGACACTATGGTACTCATAAATGATTTTGTTTTTAGTGTCCCACTATACTATTTTGTTTAAAAAATAGTTTTTAATAATTAAATAATCCTTGTAAAAGAAAAACTAAATAATTATATAAATATTAAAATATTTTTATTTTATTAGTAAAATTATAAAATAATAAAAAATATAAAATTTATAAGTGTAATTTTTAGTGATGTGGTTGAAATGGAAAAAAAAATTAGTGTTTTTTTTTTTTTTTTTTTATAAATAAACAAGTTTATTGATATTCCACAAACATTTACAATCTATTACAATGAAAGAGCATCTTTCAATCGAAAGATCTCAAGTATAATTTTTCACAACTTTTGAAACTAATCTCTATCTTGTTGGCCAACTTTTTTTTGGCCAAAACATCTCTATTCTATGTTTGACACTGTTTTTAACTCTTTGTCAATTACATAACTATTTTCTACATGATTGTTCCACAATTGATCATTCCTGGCATACCAAATTGAGAGTACCATGTTCGCTATAGCTGCTGCCATCCTTCTTTTTAAACTTCCAGATTTTTGCTTTGTGAGTCCATTTTAGCAGTTGAGATAATTCTGTGGTCTGAGCCCTCCATGCCAGCCATTCCTTTATTTTTTCCACACAAACCAGTGAGTAAGAACAGCTGAAATATAGGTGCTTTGTTGACTCATCCTACTGCAAACATAATTTGCAAACAACCTCATTAACAACTTGAAATTTCTACAATTTGTCCTTTGTCTTAAGTCTATTTTGAAAGGCTAACCACAATATAAAATTGTGTTTAGGTGTGTTAAACCTACCCAAAAAAAAATATTAGTGTTTTTTTTTTTTTTTTGAGAAAAGACTATTATATTAACTTGGAAATAAATTACATAACAGTCATAAGTGGAGGTGGAATTTCCTCCAACCAAATACATTCAGTATCCACCGTAAGAGCAAACTTAGCCAACAAGTGGGTTTCGTTATTAGTAGATCTGTAAACATGAGAGATCTGTGCTCGTGGGAAATTGGACACTAGAAGGTGAACATCATTAAGAATGGCATGAAAAGGTGTGAGATTTGTAGATGACTTCTTCAAATTTCGAACAACCAAAAGAGAGTCTGTTTCAATTAGATGCACTGATAGTTCAAGTTGAACAAGAGTTTTGAGACTCCAGAATAGTGCCATAGCCTCCATTTCTTCTGGTTTGAGATGCCCTTTGATTGATGTTGTCATAGCAGCAACTATCTCCCCATCGGAGTTTCGAAGAAGAGCACCCAGACCAATCAAACTTGAAGACATGTTTATGGAAGCATCAGTGTTTAATTTAAGTTTACCAGAAGGCGGTGCGATCCATTTTGCTTGAGTATTTATTGTTGTGGATGTAGCAGTAGGCACCTGGGTACAAGTAGAGGATAAATGCTGCTATGTAGATGGTGATGGTCGAACTTGGGCATGTTGATAATCATCTAAATACTTAACAACATAATCTTAAATGAACTGCACCGGTTTGGTCTTTTTGCCATGGAATTCAGCATTCATCTCACTCCATATACACCACATAATAGTTATAAAAAGCTCAAATAATTCTTTAGAGAGGATATGGGAGACATGTATCATGAAATCTCAAATCGAAGTGATCCTAGAAAGATGCAAACCTGGGAAGTGATCCCATTGATTCCATACCTGCTTTGCTCTCTTACAGCAGAGTAAAGCATGTGGAATTGTCTCATTTTGGAGCTTACAAATTGGACACAAAGAATCTGATGCAATGTGTCGATAATGCAGAACTGCTGCTGTTGGTAGTGCATCATGAAAGCCCTCCAAGCAAATATTTAGATTTTTGTTGGTAATTTCAAGCTCCAAAAAGTTTGCCACCAATCAATAGAGGAGCCAGAACAACCAGGAGCAGAAGTGTCATGAGATTCTGCAGCAAATTGGTAGCCACTTTTGACTGTGTAGCAGCCCCTTGCGGAGTAATGCCAAATTAGAAATCCTCAGATGGATAAACGCACAGTGGAGTGGAAAGAATGTTATCAATATCAGGTTGTGAGAAATGATTTTGCAGAGCCTCCAAGTTCCATTGTCTTGAATCAGTAATGAAATTGGCAACTGTCATAGCATGATCTCCATTAAAAACCAGTGGCAAAAAAGAAGAATGATTAGGAATCCATGGTTCGGAGTTACATAAGATTTTTGGACCATTTCCTACTCGCCATCGCAGACCTCTTTTGAGTAGTTCTTTACCCGAGACTATCGATCTCCATGTGTAAGAAGGGGTATTACCCACACCAGCATGTAACAGATGTCCATTCACATAATATCTGATCTTTAGGATTCAACTAAGGAGTGAGTTTGGAGATTTCATTAGGCCCCATGCCTGTTTTGCAAGCAATGCTTGGTTAAAATGTCTGAAGTTGTGAAATCCCATACCTCCATTAACTTTAGCTTTTCAGAGAAAATTCTAATTCTTCCAATGAATAGAGTGCCCAGATGCTGAAGAACCCCACCAAAACCTTGCCATTTGTTGTTCAATGTGATGACAAAATTTTGTCGGTAGTTGGAAGCAACTCATTGCATAAGTGGGAATTGCTTGAACTACTGCCTTGAGAAGGACTTCCTTCCCCCCTACTGAGAATAGTTGTTCCCTCCAAGAGTTGAGAAGCTTCCATATTCTATCATTGATGCCACTAAAGAGCTGGTTTTTATCATGTCCCGAGAATGATGGAAGTCCAAGATAGCGTTCATGACATGGTTGAATAGGCATACCGAGGAGGTGCTGAAAGGAATTCTTCTCAGTAACACATTGTCATGATTGATTACTTGGCCTGATGCACGACTATACAAGTCAAGACACCGATTAACCGCAGTAGCTGAGGATCTAGAAGCCCGACAAAACAATACACTATCGTCAGCAAACAGTAGGTGTGAAACTTGTGGTGCAGATCTTGAAACATTCAATCCTTCTAGATTGCCTTGGTTCTCTTCATGTTGTAGTAAGCGTGAGAAACATTCGGAAGAAATAAGGAATAGGTAGGGAGAGAGAGGATCCCCTTGCCAAATTCCCCTATGAGCAGTAATGTTACTATGGATAGCACCATTCAAAAGAAATGAATAGGAAGCTGATTGCACACATCTAGAAATTATCTGAACAATTGTATCACCAAACCCCATTTTGAGCATTACTTGTTGAATCAAATGCCACTCCACCCTATCGAAAGCCTTACTCGTGTCCAATTTCATAGCCGCAAAACCTTTGTTACCTCTCTTCCTATTTTTGAGTGAATGAAGAACTTCAAAGGCAACAAGTACATTATCAGTAATAAGGCGTTGTGATAGAAATGCACTTTGAAATTCTGAGATAACCAAATGAAGAAAAGGTTGCAGTCGAAGAACAATGGTCTTTGATACTAGTTTGTACAAAACATTGCAAAGACTTATAGGTCGGTATTGGGTGATATTGGTAGGCTTTTTAACTTTGGGTATGAGGGTAATCAAGGTTCTATAAAGCAAGGTTGGATCACAGCCATTATTGAGAACATCAAGCACAGCAGAGGTTACAAGTGAACCAACAACAGGCCAGTAATTAGTGTAGAACATTACTAACATACCATCCAAACCAGGGCTTCTACCTTCAGACATGGATTTTAAGGCATGATAAACATCTTCTGATGTGTATGGCTGAGACAAAATAGCTTGATTCTCTATTGAAATGGTTGTTGGAATGGTGGAAGGCACTGCCTCAAGAGCGAACTGATCAATTCCTTGAGAAGAATAAATTGCAAAAAAATAATCAGCAATGATTTGGACAATCTCTTGACTACTGGTGTGAGTAACACCAACAGAATCTTCAAGGTTTTTAATACGATTGTTTGAGTTTCTGTTATTGGCATGTTGGTGGAAGAATTTTGTGTTCGAATCACCCAATTTTAACCAATAAATTCTTGACATCTGGTGCCAATATGTTTCTTCTTGAGAGAGGAGTTCATCCAAAATGGCTTCAGAGTTTTTGAGAGCAGTAAAATGCGATTGGGAAGTGTCAGCAGAATTCTGTAAGGCAGCCACATGCTCATGGGATTTCTTAATTTTTTTTCTTCATCTTACCAAACTTCTGATGATCTCAAGTTTGCAAATGAGATGCACAAGAGGCCAAATTGTTAGTAATCTGTAGGATATGATCAGGTGAATTCTCAGTCCATTGCCTCTGAATTATATCAAGACATTGATCATCCTGGAGCCAAATTTTCTCAAATCTAAACCTTGATTTAAAGGCAGGTTGTAGTTGCTGCTCCCAAGCGCCAAAACATGAGTTTTCAAGCACGGTGGTCAGAATGATAAAAGTCGAGATGCTAAATTGTTGCAGGTTCGAAAAAGTCGTCCCAGAACTCATTACAAAATCCATAATCAAGCCTTTCCTTTACATGTCCAACGCCTTGACACTTATTTGTCCAAGTACAAAGTTCACCTTCAAAAATAAGTGGAGTAAGATGGCATAGATCAATGGTAGATTGAAAAGGTTGTATTTGATGTTGGATTCTAATAGGACTACCAATCTTGTCATTGTTTGAAAGAACCTCATTGAAATCACCCATGACAAGCCATGGTCTAAGAGGAGCTATATTAAAACATCTCTTGAGCTTAGTCCATGTATGAATGCGTTGATTGACTTGGGGATGACCATAAAACCCCGTAAAGTGAAAAGATTGACCATCATGGAATTCAACAAAACAATCAATGTGGTTAGAAGAGTAGTTGTTAATTGTAATGTCCTTATCCGATTTCCATAGAAGCATAACACAACCACTTAAGCCAATTCAAGGAGCTTCAATACCATGAGGAAAGTGCAAACTATTTCGGAATTTAGAAATACTACCAGATTGTAACTTAGTTTCCATGAGAAACAAAACACTGGGAGCTTGCTCAGAAATAAGCAAGCGAAATGACGGAATGCAGTCGGGTTCCCTAACCCCCGAGCATTCCTGCTTAGGATATTCATGGCGAACTGCATCGATCATCATCGATC
Organism: Cannabis sativa; assembly: GCF_029168945.1. Taxonomy (NCBI): domain Eukaryota; kingdom Viridiplantae; phylum Streptophyta; class Magnoliopsida; order Rosales; family Cannabaceae; genus Cannabis; species Cannabis sativa. The sequence continues at coordinate 17,852,958 of NC_083605.1, read as the reverse complement.
ACTGCAGAGTTGTCAAAATGATGCTGAACAGAGTCCGAAGCAGTTGCGGAAACATGTAAACATTGGGAGAGGCTACTGATGAGGAGGATGCAAATTGGCCTGAGTTGTTCGAACGACAACGTTTAAGGAAGCTTCGCAGAGAGTCAGATTCCCCTTGTCTTTTAGTGACCTTATTAGGATTTATGTTTTCTTTGAAATGTAATGTTGACGAAGGAACCGGATTGCCAATATGGCAACTTTGACTATTAGCATGCATCGACAAATGAGGAGGAATTGTAATGACACTGGCAGAAGAAAACAAGGTTGGTTGAGGGGTGGCATTATTCATATTCTGAGCATTGAAAGGTGAGGCTATAGTGCGTGAGGATGGAGGATAAGTGGAAAAGGATGGGGTACAGGTTACTGGAATTATGGGAGGCAAAGTGAGTGGTAAGTATGAGGGAAATGGTATCTCAGAAATGTCATGGTCGATATTATGTGAAGAAGTATGTTGTTGATTAGGTAGGTTATGATTAATGGATTAATGTCCAAAATTAATATTGGTAGTTGTATGAGTAGAGGATTTAGTATCAGTTAATGGAAAGGAATGGGGAGGTGGTCTTGATGTAAGTTTAGGAACAACAGAAGCGAAAGATTTCTTTGCAAGTCTTGTCATAAGAGGCCAAGCATTACCCTTCCCAAAATTAGTCCTATAACGGTCATAGCCAGAGGATGGTATTGGGGATCCCATGAGTTCAGGGCCATAAGAAAGGGACGGCTCTATTCCATTGTAGAGGTTGTCAAGGAACATATAACAACTTTCAAAAGGGTGTCCAATAACTCCACATTCAAAACAAAATTCCGGGAGAAGCTCATACCGAAATTCAACCCAGAATTCATCTCTTGAGTCACGAATCCTAGCCATCTTGCCTCTAAGAAGAGGATTTGAAACATCAATCATAGCCTGAAAACAAAGAAAGGGTCCCCACCCTTCATTCAAGGATTCCTCATCAACTTCTAAAAAGGAACCAACAATATTACCAGCCCATACAGCAATGGCTTTGGATTTGCTGAGAAATGGTAGACAGTGGAGTTGAATCCAAAATGGAGAGTAATGCGGAGATTCTACTGTGACATTTTGTAATGCAGACGGTGAGGCCAAAACAATATGGTGATTCTGAAAGTGTCATGGCTACATAATGAGAGTCATTTTCTTATCTCCTGGGCACCCGAAAGTAACCATAAAGAGACCAGTGTGATGATCAGAGATGGTAACTGGGTAACGTCTTTTCCAATGGCCGCACATTTTGATGTGAAATGTTTTGTGATTAATTTCCTTGGAGGAAAGTACGCGGGCAAAGAGTGTGATATCATCATTTCCAGGGTCTCTTAAATTGTCTGAAGTCGGAAGTTCAAGGACTTCTCTCTCAAGATCAGTAAGAGAGATAGAAGGCCGATTAGAAGAAGTTCCTTTATGCATGAATTCGGTCATTAGAAGTACAAAGAACAGGGATAAGTCGAAGGAGATAGGATGAATGAAACAAGGGAAATGGAATAGGAAGAGATAAAGTCAGAAGGAAATTGGAAAAAAAAATCTGGAGAAACCTGGGAAAAAACTGCAATTAAACAGTTAAAAAAAATTAGTGTTGAAATAGTAGTCTTTTGTAGGAGTGTAAATGGGTCGGGTCGGGTCGAATCTGATCCGGCTATGATCCGACCTAATCCAAATCATGTAAGGATCTGCCTTGCCCCGCCTCGCTAGATGAGATACTCGGGTCGGATCTGATCCGACCCGAATATTTTTTTTAAGAATTTTAATATTAACTTACAATTTTATATCCATTTTAATTGTGTACTAGTATTATTAAATACAATATATACTATATATGTTTTGGTATTAACATGTATTAATAGATTGTGTAAAGTGTTAGAATTTATTTTACCAGGATCTTAGATTTACTAACAAGTATGTTATTTAACATCCTAAATATGAACTTCTAAAACGATATGAAATAAACACATATGAAGTATGAGAAACCTTACAGTGGTTGCAGCGAAATATAATGTCTCCTTCCACTGAGATCTCTAACCCTTGTATCCTTTCTGTCGCAGAGTATCACCAAGATCTGAGCCAGAATGTCCTTCTCTTGATTCTGGATTCTTCACAATCTTCCACACTATGATTGAGATACCACTTGATGTGTGTGGGCACTCACTCATTCACTATAGGGTTCGGTTTTCAGAAGAGAGGAAGAGGGAGAGAAGGTGGCGACTAGGGTATAGGAAGAAGGCTTTGAGTTTTTCTCTGAAGGAATGAGATGCATCATCTTTTTCCTGAAGCCATCAATACCTATTTATAGCAAACCACATAGGATTAGGTTAGATTTATTTGGCATTAAAATAATAAAAAAAGAAATGATAAATAGGCTACATAAGTGGCCGGCCATGTAAAGGATAATGGGCCCCACTTTTGCAAATTTGCCATTTTATCATTTCTACATCTTATTTTCTCAAAATGCCAATTTTTCAATTTAACCACTTAAATGTCAAATCTAATTATTTAATAACTAAAAATTAATTATTAAATAAAATTGTCATTTAATATATTTATTAATTAGACTAACCAAAGTCTTTTAATTAACAAATAAACCCTAGAAACTCTTTCTTCACAATTTAGCCCTTGCTTAGTCAAAATTCATAAACTAGACATAGTCTAATTTTAGAATTATAATTGATTAATCAAAATTAATTAACTTAGTCTTACAAGTAGTATTGTCTCAACTAGTATGGAGACCATTATCCTATATATCCGAGCTTCCAATAAGCAGACCAAGAACTTACCAGGTAAATTCACTGGCTTATTAATTCCTTGTTGCATCCACGCATAGAACTTGGAAATGCACTCTTAGTTATATAGAACGCTCTATATGTTTCACGATATAGATACGTTATCAATTATCCATTGTTATAATCCCAATAATTAATGATCCTCTATAAATGATTTACATTGTATAGGGATTAAATTACCGTTACACCCTTCAATGTATATTTTATCCTTAAAACACTTAGCCACCTATAAATGATATTTCAGTGAACTGAAATGAGTACTCAACCATTTATCTCTATTTAGCCAAGCTCGAAGGAAATCATCATTTCACTTCTATTTGCTAGATAGAAGCTATAGATTCCATATCTATGTTTAGTGCTCCCACTCAATTGCACTACCATGTTCCCAAAATGTACGTATCACCCTGACCAAAAAGTAGGCTTAACTAACAAATCAAAGAACATGTATAATACTCTTGAGATCGAACCTAACCATATCAGGATTAAGATCATTTGATCTAGGATCAACTAGGTGATACTGAATTGAATAGATATTACGGTAAGTTTAACATATCTGATTCAAAGTTCAATATCGGTCCCTTTCGATGCATACTCCATGGATCCAACCCAAGCTTACTTTAACCAACGCCCTGGAAAGAACATAGCACTTATCCAAGGTGCAAGTAAACTATGTTGTAGATTCCCATATCAGTTAAACCCTGTGTACTGATAAATCTTAGAATATATATTTAATCACATAATCTTGATTACTTTCCACTGTGCTGACGACACAATAAACAAGAATATAAATATGATATGGGTTTGGATGAATTTATAAATCAAATAAACAAGTAAATGATAACATGAACCAAATGACACACAAATAAGTGAAGAAAATATTTCTGCTTCTTTATTGATATTTAAAAGATAAAGATTACATTGAAATTGGAGTTTTATTTAGGGCATAAAACCCAACATAAAGATCCGGGTTAAGGTCCGGGTCTCAGTCTGGGTCTGGGTTCGGGGTCCCGGGTCAAGGTCCAGGTCTGGGTTCGGGTCCAGATCTGGGTCCAGGTCCGAGTCTGGGTCCAGGTCCCGAGTCTCGGGTCCGGGTTCGGGTCAGGGTCAGGGTCAGGGTTAGGGTATAGGTTCCGGGCCCCGCGTTCAGGTCTGGGTCTTGGGTCTCGGTCCAGGTCTAGGTCTGAGTCTAGGTCTGGGTCTGGGTCTGGGATCGGGTTTGGGTCCGAGTCTGGGTCCATGTCCGAGTCCAAGTCTCAAGGGATTCGAATTTGGGGTCCGAGTCTTGAATTAAGTTTTTTTAAAATAAATTTAAATCGGGTCGGATCAAATCCGATCTAGAAAAAAAAATTAGGCGGGGCGAAGCGGATCTAATCCAAGATCCAATAAGTATCGAAATGTTTCAGATTAGAGGTGATCCGTCGAATCGGAGCTCCAAGCCGCTCCAACTAAATGGATCTTTTTGACATACCTAATTTTTTGGTGTTGATTTAACACCAAATTTAGGTATCACCATTGAAGATGCCCTTAGAATATTTGAGCAAGGTTTAGAACCTCATTATTATAAGTAGAAGAGAAGACTATAGGCTTTTTATTGATTCGATTTCTCATACTACTCAGATCTTACTTCAGCTCACAAAGATATTTTTTTCCTTTTTAATAATTATGAAATAAAACTCGGTAAAAATTAAGGTTTTTTCATTGAATTATTATAATATAGTGAAAATATGTAGGTCTATTTTGTTATTTGCGAGAGGTTTTTAATCTATTATTTTTAATAATGATGAACTTTATAGTTATTTAAAATTACTTATAAATTTTTTAAAATTCAAGAATATTCTACAATACCAAAAATAAAGTCTGAATATTTAAACTTGATTTCGGTATTGTAAATTATTCAAAATTTTCTTGAATTGGATTATATAGAGCTCGAGAAACATTTCTTATGTTGATAGATGTGTCTTAAGTAATTATTTTTTTTTATTGGCCATTCATACATATTGGGCTTAACATGTGATCTTGCCACAGTATATTCTTGGTAGAATCAATAAAATTTGCAAGACTTATTCGTGGAGGGACGAATTGTTGAGAATTTAACAGGATCCAATTATTATTATTTTTTTTTTGCATAAATTGTTATATTTACAAGAATACTAATTTTCTATAACATAAATTTCACATAGTGAGTACAAAATACTTAAAAAGATTGTATAGCGGAAATGACACCTCCCATTCAATGATCCAACCCTTGTTCATTTTTTTCACATACTAGTAACTATCAATAAACTTGTTATCCTAAATTTTGCATAGGTGACGTGTCACTCAGCAAGTTGACACGTGTTCAATATATTTGGACCTAAGCGGAGCATAGGGATTGAGTCTAAGATGAACTGATCAAAGTGTGATCCTTCAATGACTATCATCTGAACAAATCCCAAACCATATAACACGCCGAATAGACAAGTGTGTTTGTTAGTGCCATTTTCTGACTGATAAGAGCCTTTTACGCTCTAATATTACTGATTTCTCCACAGTTAGAGGATGTTGTTACTTAGTAATTTTAGTATTTTTCATCATTTTTGGAATAATTCGAGTTTTGGAAGAAAATTTATTTTTATGAGTAAAAAGTAATGAATTTGGTGTTTTTTATGCCAAGTGATGTTAGTGGACGGATTGACGCACCAAAATATAATTTTCCTAGAGTTTTGGAAGTCCATGGAGAGCAAAAACACATGGGTTATCGCTGCAGCAAAGGCTGAAGCGAGCATAAAAAAAAGAAAAAATAAAAAATGTGGAATTAGGCCCTGTCGTTGCGGCCACGAGTTGGCTTGTCGCGGAGAGCGAACCCGTGGCCACGACGAGCAAGCGATTTCTAGGCAGTTCGATTTTTTATCGTTTTTTTTTTAAAAAAAAGGGAGTTATCTTTTTTTTTTTTAAGTGAGATATTATCTAGTTCTATTAATAGGACCTTTTAGGTTGCCAATGTAAGACCCCTAAAGCTACAAAATTGAGCTAGAAACTTAGAAAGAGAGCAAGGAAGAGACGGAGATCGCGGTTTCCAAGTGTTCTTCATCATAGTTCTTTTCTTCTCCTTAAACTCTTACTATTTATTATGATTATCATTATAATGTCTAGTTTCGAGTAGTTTTCTTTTAGTTAAAGGTTATTTCAAAACTAGAGACATGAATTCTTAATTTCATTATTGAATGTTAATTTTTAGTTTCCACCACATCGAATTGTTTCTATTCTTCTATGTTCAATGTCATGATTATTGTTTTAATCTTATTTAGATGGCCACTAAATTAAATTTTACTTTAATCTACCGTCATCTTAGGATTACTATTCACGTAATAGTCTAGGATTCTATGTGTTTGTGATAAATTACCATTTCTAATATTGTCAAAGGTATTTTTAATTGTGATGAAGAATAGAAAACCTAAGTTAAATAAATTATATGCTCCATTGATTTATTGCCTAGATTAATCTATCTCCATAAATCTTAAAGCTTTATCTAAGTTAAATAAATTGCATGCTTCGTGAATTTACTAGTTAGGTAAAAGAGTTAATTATTGAGCGCTTCGCCTTGATTAAATATAATAGGGAGATTGGGATAATTGACTGATTCAACTTTATTTGCGGGATTAATAGTTTGATTGGACATTAAAATTACATTTATTAATAGGAATTAGGAATGATTGTTGAGGGTGGCGAATAACCTTTTACTACTTTCTCATATTGTAGTCTCACTTTTAATTTGTTTTATTTTTATTTATGTTATTTTCTTTCTACACATTAACACCTCAGTTTCTTTTAACTTTTGTCACTAATTTTTGAGTAATTAAATAAACATTGTCCTCGTGGAGTAGACCTTTACTTACAATTATACTAAAATTAGGTAACAAAAACACGATTGTTAATTTCTTTTTTCAAAAAATAAACCTATATATTTTAAGAAAAATTGATAAATATGATGTGAGATTTTTAATATATATTTTTTATTAAAAAACCTCAAAAAAAAAATGAAAAAAATTCCCTTTTAATAAAGTAGAATTCTATATAAAGCACATAAATTAATTACAGAATTCCTTATGAAGTATAACATTTATTATAATTCTAGAAGTTAGTTTATACACACAAAATGAATTTTTTTTATGGAGGAAAATTATTACTTTTAATAAACTACAAACAATGTTAATGAAAAAAAAATGTTATAATCGAAGTAGAAATTAATATAAATCTTAAAAGAGTATATGGAAATATTTTTTTTATTCTTGACAAAATCGTATTGATGCTACTATTTAAGTTAAGATTAGTAGTAAACATAATTTAATGAGAAAGACTCAACAGGCAATCAAATAAATAAGAAAATTGTCTAAACTATTTGATGATTATACAAATACACAATCTTTTGAGTGACTCCTCAACTTCTAAATTAATATTATTTTTATATTATAACTAAACTATTTGATGATTATACAAATACACAATCTTTTGAGTGACTCATCAACTTCTAAATTAATATTATTTTTATATTATAAGTGTTATTAGGATGATATATACATATATCTATATACTTATATAATCTTGTTGTTTTTTTTTTTTTTTTGATTTAAGCGTTTATATATTACAACATGTTTTACTTGGGACTCGAACCCAGGACCTGCAACACTCACACACCCACCTATGGCCACTTGAGCTAGCCTCAAGTGGTTATATAATCTTGTTGTTAAACCTTATGATATAGGAGTTTAACTATTTAGAATTTTATTTTTTTGTATTTTGTGAGTTTTTATAATTTTGTTTCATTGTTAAAAAATATACTTTATAATATAAATTATTAAAAATTGGATAAAATTTAAAGTTAGAAAGAAAGTTTGTGGTATCATCGCTCTAAAGCTCTCACTCTCACTTAAATTTTATATATATGCATACATATCTTTTGAATTTTTTTATCTACAATATTAATATATTCATATATTTCTTATTATCAACAATTCAATTAGAAAGATGATTAATTAGTGCATGCTTTTTAAACTTCTTTCTTCAATGAATAATTCCACAATTTAAATATTAGCATTAACATTAAAATTTAGATTTAATTGATTAATTGGAGCAATTACATTTTCTTTTAAAGAAAAATAGAATATTATATATTATACTTTATAAAGTACAATTTCTTTTGGTACCGAACACGGACTAATTATTATAATTATATTAGAATAATATAGAAAATTAAATTAAATCACAAATTTTAAAAAAAAAATGAATATTAGAAGAAGATAACTTGGTATAAATTATCTATTAAAAAATTACACACATATATATAAATAAAATAATTTTACGATAGAAACGTTGGTTTTGTTTCTATAATATAGTGACATTTTTTAACTCTTGATATAGATGACTTTTGGATGTACAAAATATGTTCTAATGTGTATGAAATTAATTATTTATAATATTAATGTTTGAAAATTCTGACACCGAAAACACAAAAAATTGAAAACTTCAAATATAAAAATATTAAAAAAATTAATGTTTATTTAATCATTGCATTGATATCCAATAGGAGCCATTAATAGTGGGTTTTCCATTGGGAAATTTAAGTTTCTATGCTTCAAATTACAGTCCAAAATTTTACTATTTTTATCAATTATTCAAGGTCGGCCCTAGGTTAAGACGGGCTAAGCCCGTGCCTAAAGCTCACTCATTTTAGGGACTCAAATAAAAAAAAATTTAAAATTTATATATCTTTTTAATAATTTTTAAAAATACCATTTATCTTTATAGTAAGGATTTAATTTTTATTTTTACCTATTGCCTATTTCAACTCAGGGCCGGCCATGTAATTATTCTAACTTACCAATCCTCTCTCTCTTTAATCCTCCTGTTTCTGTTATTGTCGAACCACCACCCCACCGATTCGCACACTCAAATCACAACACAACCAAATTTTGCTTGTAGGAGAAAACGTTATTACATGAAAAAAAAATTACTAATTTTAAATTTGACAAAAGCATGAAATATTCAACAAATGAGTTTTTATTATATACCTTCTTGTCATAAATCAATTGGTGAAAGCTGTTTTTTTTTGGGGGGGAGCTGCTAGTATAAGTGCTATTCCTCTTGCCTCAAATAATTTAAAGAAATGAAATGAGTGAACAACAATTAAAAAAAAATATCACATACAAACAGTAAATTCAAATATAATCAAAATATATTGATGTAAATAAAAATGAAAAGCAATATCAGATTAAATAAACAACAAAAAAAAAAATTGAAGGTAAAAGAAGTTAAGGAAGAGAGTGATATATATTATACATCAGAAAAAAAAAAGTTAAGGTGATGCAAACTTGATTAATGGTGGTGTAGTGTTCACTTGAAAATGACGTTCATTAGGAAAATGAGTGCGATGATTACCAAAAGCATCAAGTGTGAGATATGGTATATATATACACAAAAACAATATTCAGCCTATGTGAGAGTTTGAGAGACTCCTAAAATAAGGTTGAGACCATAGGTTAATTACTTCCTAATGTGCAAATTAACTATATATTAAACAACCATTTTAATATACGTTTAATATATATATATTACTTTTCCCTATATATGATTAATTATATATTAAAGTATTTATTAACGTTCCCTATGTATATGGGCTGTCAAAAATTAGTGAAAATGAATGCTGCTATTATTTATTTTATTACTACAACGTTTTCTTTTTCATTTTCTTAAAGACTTACCTCTATGAATTATTAATTTATTACGTTGGCTCTTTATCTCTAAACAAAAAATTAGGAAAATAGGAAAAGGTTAGTGATTAATGGTTAATATTTTATTTTAAATGATAAAATATTAGATGTGCAAAATATTAATATAAAATGAGTTATTATATGGAGAAGCATAAAAATTAATAAAGTACATTTTTTAACAATGAAACAAAATTATTAAAACTCACAAAATAGAACAAATAAAATTCTAAATAGTTAGACTTCCAAGGTTTAACAATAGGATTATATCACAAAATAACAAATTAATAAGGACAATAAAAATAGAAAAAATGACAAATCAGTTTAAATAAGGATAATAAACTCATAATAAATATTTATTTATTAATAAGAATAATAAATACTATTGTAACTTATTGTAACTTATTTTGATATCAATAACTTTTTTATCGAATAACTATAATCAAATCAGTTAATTTTTTTTTTATAAATAGAATTATTAAATTAAAAAAATAAACGTGAGTGAAAATTTTGAAAAATAGAGAAAATAGATAAGGTAGGAAGAGCAAAGATTAAACCGACACCTCGTTTGCCCTAACAATAACATTATAGATATATATAGATATAGACTAGGTACCATACCCGCTTTTCGCTCGGTTATTCTTTAAAATGTTGTTAAAATATAATACAAAAAAATTATTCATACAATTAAAATAATAATTTAAAATATTGTAATTACATGAGAACAACTCTGAATTCTCAAAAAAAAAAACTCCTTAAAGTAATTTCTATTTTTATTTTTAAAGAAAAATACTTGTTTTGATGTGAAAGAATAACTCTAAACATTAAAACATAACATACTCAAATACAATTATTCTCGATAAATAAGTAAATAGTCAAAATTAAGAAAGAGTTAAATCTTGATAATCTTTATTTATTCTTTCGACATTCACATTAGCTATACTTTGTTGTTAGTCTTTTCTTCGCTGATGAAGTGCATTCCCCCGCAAAGCATCATCTCTACATCGTAGTCATCCAAAAAAAAAAAAATATAATACCATCACCGAATCTCTTTTGATGTAAAGCTATTGTTTAACCCTCTATATTGCATTATCTTGTAACATATCTTTTGTGGTCCATTTTGCCACAAACTTATTTATCCTTATTAATTAACCAAAAAAAAAAAAAATACACACACACATACATTAAACAAATTATAAATCAAACAAAGATGATCAAAATAAATTCAAATAATCAAATCAAAATGAACCCAAATTCATATCACATTCAAAATATAAAAATATAATAAAAAAGGTTTTATCATATTCAAATCCTTGACTATTATCATTTTTTTCACAATAAATAATATGTCTTATATATATTGATGATTTCAAAATTCACTATTTCTTTGAGAAAAAAGCAATAAATGATCAAATATTTCTATTTATGTATAATGTATAATTAAAATAGATAAATACTTATAAATATCTAGTTAATAAACATTTTATAAAAAATAATAAAAATAGAAGAAAGTTACTTAATATAAGGTATTTTTTATATGTAACAAAACTTATTTATTTGAGAATATGATCAAACTTATAACGTTCAAGCTATTTTTTTTATATATAAAATATTAAATATTTTTTTCTCTAACTATTTGTTCAAAAAATATCATTAGGATTGGTAAGTCTTTCTTTCAAAAAAAAAAAGTACGTGTAAAAATATATGAATACATATAATGAGAAATAAGAAAAATTATAGTAAGTTTGTTCTTTTATTTTGTAATAGAAAACATGAAAAAGGAGTACAATATATGAGAGAGAAATTAAATGACTTGTATTAATTTTTTTATTTTTTATTATTGTTATTATTGTTATTTTTATTTTTTTGCAATCATAGCAACCATAATGAACTTTTCCATTTGTAGACATTACTTTTTTTTTTTGTTGAATTTTTATTTTGTGATAATCTTGTAAAATATCATTTAAAAACAACACCAATAGATTAAATAAATAAATAAAGACAATGTTTTCAACTACAATTGATACATATACTACTTAAATATTTTTTAATAACTTGTACTGTAAGAGAAAGAAAAATGTTCCATAAAATAAATAATAGCTAAATTATATATTCATATCTACAATAAATATAAAAAAGTGATTTTTTAACGCCAAAATTTATATGAATATAGAGAATAGTATTAGCAACCTATGGTGGTAGTCTTTTGGACTTTCAAATGAGCAATTACTAATATTAGTAATATTGATTATGGTTATACTATTGTATTATATAGCTTAAATTTTACATATGTCATAAATATGAGAAGGTGGAAGTGTTGGGTTTTATACTCTAAATAAAACTCATTTCAATATAATCAGATTTACTTATTAATAAAGATCAGATGTATCATTTAATGTTGCATGGTTCACATGATTTATTTCATGATTATTTACATAATGTATGAATTCTATTTAAGTCCAGGACATATGAATTTATTAATGATTATAGTGTTGTCAGCACAGTGGAATATAACCTTAATTATATGTCCAAAAATTTATTCCCTAATTTGTCAGAACACTGGATTTAGACTGACATGATACTCAGCGATAGGTATTCTTACACCTCGGATAAGTGTTATGTCCTTTCCAAGGCATTGGCAAAGTTTACCAGCATCGGATGTATGGAGTATACATCGGAAGGGACCGATATTGAACTTTGATTAGATTTGTTAAAATTTACCGTAATATCTATTCAATTCAATATCACATGTTGATCCTAGATCAAATGATCTTAATCCTGATATGTTTAGATTCGATCTCAAGAGTATTATACATGTTCTTTGATTTGTTAGTTAAGCCTACTTTTGGGTCAGGGTGATACGTACATTTTGGGAACATGATAGTATAATTGAGTGGGAGCGCTAACATAAATATGGAATCTATAGCTTCTATAGGAATTTAGAAGTGAAACGATGATATCCTTCGAGCTTGGCTAAACAAAGATAAATGGTGGAGATCTCATTTCACTTCACTGAAATATCATTTATACGGAGCTAAGTGTTTTAAGGATAAAATACATTGAAGGTGTAACGGTAACTGTTGGATTTTGTGCCCTAAATAAAACCCTTTACAAACTGATTAGTTATCAATATAAGAAATTTGAAGCGATTTATGTTTGCATGAATTTTACATGCTAATGGTTTAATATGTTTATTACATTTACACACAAAATCAGTTAAGTCCAGATCATATGTTTATTCACAATTACAGTACCGTCAACACAGTGGAATGTGATTGTGATCATATGAATCAAAAGACAAAGTCCCTGTTTCATCAGTATTTTGGATTTACACTAATGTGATAATCAGCGATGATGTGTACTTATACTTGGAGTAAGTGTTATGTTCTTTGCAGGACATTGGTAAAGTGTACTAGTTTCGAATGTATGGAGTATACATTGGCCTGGACTGATATTGTAACTTAGTTAAGATATTATAAACTTACCGTTATATCTTTCCAAGTCAATATCAGTAGTTGATCTTAAGATTAAAAGAATCTAAATCCTGATATGCTTAGGCTCAACTCGGGAGTGCTATTCATGTTCTTTGATTTATTAGTTAAGCCTACTTTTGGGTCAGGGTGATACGTATATTTTGGGAACATGATAGTATGATTGAGTGGGAGTGCTGAACATAAATATGGAATCTATAGTTTCTACTGGTGTATAGAAGTCAAGTGATGATTCCCTTCGAGCTTAGCTAAATAGAAGTAAATGGAGGAGCTCTTGTTTAAGTGACTAATTCTTAGATCACTAAACATCATTTACAGGTAGCTAAGTGTTTTAAGGGGCAAAATACATTGAGGGGTGAGAACGGTAAAATTATCCCATCTTGATGTAAATCATCTATATAGAGGATCTTTGATCACAATAAGATTATAACAATGGTTAAATGAGATAGCATATCTATATCGTGGAACATATAATATGCTCTATATAAGTCTGAGAGTGCAATTCTAAGTTCTAAGAGTGGATTCAACGAAGAATTAATAAGTAGGAATTTACTTAGTAAATTCGGTTCACTTATTGGAAGCTCAGCATATAGATCCATGGTCCCCATTCAAGTTGAGACTATACTCCTTGTAAGACTCAATAATTGATTTGTGATTAGTCAATTATAATTCTAAAGTTAAACTATGTCTTGTTGGAAATTATTTTACGAGGATCTTAGATCTACTCACAAGTATGTTGATTAACACCCTAAATATGAACTTTCTAAAACGATGAAATAAACACATATAAAGTTTAGTAAACCTTACATTGGGTGCAGCGGAATAATATGACTCCTTCCGTTCAGATATCTAGCCCTTGAATCCTTTCTATAGCAGAGCATTATCAATATTTGAACCTGGATCTCTTTCTCTGATTCTTTAGTGCTGGAAGTCTTTCTTCACGATCTTCCTCACTATGGTTGAGGTATCACTTGCTGTGTGTGGGCACTATTCTCACACTAAGAATTTCAAAATTCAAGAGGGAAGAGAAAGAAGAAGTGGCGGCTAAAGATAGGGAGAGAGAAAGGCTTGGGTTTTTTTCTGAATCAGAAGTGTAATTTTCCTGAAGCCTTCAATATCTATTTATAGCATTCCACTAGGGTTAGTTTTGAATTATTTGGCATTAAAATAATGAAAATATCAGTTTAAATTCCCTACAAAAGTGGCCGGCCATGCATAGTGGATTTGGGCCTCACTTTTTGAAATTTTGCAGTTTTATCTTTTCTGCATCTGATTTTCTCAAAAACGCTAATTTTCTAATTCAACCATTTAAATGCCAATTCTAACTATTTAATAACTATAAATAATTATTAAATAATATTGTCATTTATCATATTTATTAATTGAACCATACAAAGTATCATAACTAACAAATATGCCCCTAAAACTCTTTCTTCACAATTTCGCCCGTACTTAGTGAAAAATTCACAAATAGACATAGTCTAATTTGAAAATTATAATTGATTAATCAAAACCAATTACATGAGTCTTACAAGCAATATTATTTCAACTAGTGCGGGGACCATGGGTCTATATAACCGAGCTTCCAATAAGCAGATCAAGAATTTATTACTAAAATTCACTAACTTATTAATTCTTCGTTGAATCCACGCATAGAACTTAGAATTGCACTCTCAGTATATAGAATGCTCTATATGTTCCACCATATAGACACATCATTAGTTATCCATTGTTATAATCCTAATTTGATCAATGATCCTCTATATGAATGATCTACACTGTAAAGGGATTAGAATACCGTTACACCCTACAATGTATTTAATCCTTAAAACACTTAACCCCGTATAAATGATATTTCAGCTTATGTGAAATGAGATCTCCACCATTTATTTTCGTTTGGTCAAGCTCGAAGGAGATCATCCTTTACTTACTATTCTCCAGATAGAAGCTATAGATTCTATGTTTATGTTAGCGCTCCCAGTCAATTGCACTACCGTATTCCCAAAATGTACGTATTACCCTGAACTAAAAGTAGGCTTAACTAAAAAATCAAAGAACACGAATAGCCTCCTGAGATTGAGCCTAATCATAACAGGATTAAGATCATTTGATCTAAGATCAACTAGGCGATATTGACTTGAATAGACATTACGGTAAGTTTAATAAATCTAAGTCAAAGTTCAATATCGGTCCCTTCCGATGCATACTCCATGCATCCAACCTGAGCTTTACTTTAACCAATGTTCAGGAAAGAACATAGCACTTCTCCAAATGCAAGTAAACACTGTTGTAGATTAGCATATCAGTTAACCCTATGTCTGATAAATCAAGGAATCTTTATTCACATAGTCATGTTAACTTTCCAATGTGTTAACAACACAATAAACAGGATCAAGTATGTGAAAAGGGTTTCAGATGAATTCATACATTATGTACATATAATCATGAAATAAATCATGTGAACCATGCAACATTAAATGTTATTTATGATCCATATTAATAAGTAAATCTGATTATATTGAAATGAGTATTATTTAGGGAATAAAACCCAACAAACTCCCACTTGCACTAATATAAAACAAAAAGTACATTTCAAATAATCTCAACACCTTGATATACAAATCAAGTGTAGTAGTAGTAAACTCCTCGTAATAGGATCTGCAAGGTTGAATTAAACACAACGTTTTCTCCACCATCACTCTTCCTTTAATCACAAAATCATTGATAATGTGAAATTCCTCTCTATATGTCTACTCTCTTGGGATATTGGATTCTATACTTTTGGTAACTACTTTTGGTTAATAGGGAAATAACACTAGTAGTCTAGGCAATTTGGAATGGTGCCAAAAATTTATAGAACTTTCCTTAGATTGAATAAGTACCTTTCCTGTAACTTTAACATTCTGTCCCTTCCTGGTAGACCTAGAGACTTCAGATAGGTTTTTACACTTCTCCAAAATCACTATTCCACCCCCAGAGTAACCACCATCTTATCAGAAAGATTTTCTAGCACAAAGGCAAATTTCGAAATCTGATGTTGTGTAGTCTAAGAGTTTTAAAAACACTCTTATAGACTAACATATAGTTCCTCTTCTTAATCTTAGGATTTACTTGATTGTCTTCCAATGTTCTTCTCCTGGATTAATCTTATACCTACTCATTACTCCCACTCAACAGCAGGTGTCTGGTCTAAGGCATACAAAAGCATATCTAAGACCTCTCACTATTGATATAAGAAATTCTCTCATGGCTTTATCTTTTCTGGAATATTTGAGACTTTTCCTTAGATAAATAAAATCTATGCCTAAGAAGTTGTGAAGCTTCTATAGATTCCCATTAGAAAGAAAATGCTTCAGCATCTTACTAAAGTAAGTTGCTTGCATTAGAGTAAGTAATTACTAGGTATACCATAAGCCATAGGTTTAGATAAACTCAAACCTATAATACTAGGAACAGGAAGTTTTGTTAAGTCCATTGAATAGGCTTATAAACGAAAATTTCCTTTTTTGTCCTTGTAATAGAAAACTTTAGGTTATTCCATGTGAATGGATTAAACCATAGTTCTTTTGGCTTTCTTCTTAGTTTCTTATCTTGACAATCCATTACTTGTTTAAACTCACAATGGATTTTAATCACTAGTGTCTCCCAAGAAGGTGAGTTTCTAGAAACTCTCCCACTACGACAAGGTACCGTGAATTATGTCTAAGAAAACTCAATGGTATTAACCTCTTTGGTTGTGACAAGACAACAGAGGCAATGGGATCATCATATGTCATATAAGATGATAGAACACTTTTGGAATCAAGAAAAAATATCTCCTTTATTTGCTACTTTATTTTCAGACTTAGTTATTTTCTTAGAAAAGTAGTATTTGTTTGAACATACATTTTCTTATCTATTGACTATGGGATGGTCCACCCCTAATCACTTAGAATAGCTAACAAACCATGGTTAACTGTTCTAGCTTTTCTTAAGATTTTGATTAGGTCATCCATGAATCTAGTAATGATTTACTTTAAGTATACAACCATTACATCATTCTGAAATTGTATTACTATAGAAGGATTTAGGCAACGACTAGTAACTAATTATCAATATGCAAATCGAAATTTCTGGGGAGGTAAGTTTGGATATAATTCAAAATCAATTTAATGATCTTTGAACTGCATATCTACTAACTATTTCTCCACCCCTATCAGTTCACAAGATCTTTAACCACTTACGTTAATGGTTTTAACCATTGCTAGAAATTAATGAAATTTTTCAAACATTTCAAATTTCTTGGTAAAAGGTATTATCTAGAGTGATCGTTTTAAGAATACAACGGAAAACTCATATCCACCCCTGAATGTACATCCATCTGCGAATGAGATGAACTACTTTCAGTGGATATAGGCATATTAACTCTTTGCAGAGATTGATCTTGTCAAATCAACTATGATCAAGATACAAATGCCATAGATTAAAAAAAATGTGGTAGTGTCTTTGATGACTTAGGTTTAGTTACATCAAAGAATTCTTAGAATAGTGCAAGTGGATCCTGGTCACAGAATACCTAACTCATATTCCATACAGTTTGAATCCATTAATAGAAGATGGATATTAAACCCTTGTGAAGGTGTAACTGTATTGCATCCTGGAATTAGAAATATAAGAAAATTTCTGTTTGGAATCTAAAATTAAAGTCAAAGACTTAAATTTATACCAAATATAATGAGTAATTCTATCTTGGACCACCACTACTAATTTAACTCTAAGTCTGATTTGCCCATACAAGTAGGAGATTTCTAAGATTGAGGATTTATATCAATTGGGAATAGAATTTCGGGATTATAATCATATGCGTTGATAACTCTAAGATTTAGAGTTATTTTCATATCTTTAAGCTTGAATTTAATGTGAATTGTAGAGCAATTAATGTCTATACTATGTAATTGTGTTTAGTTTGTTGTGTCTTTGTAATAAATGGAAGTGTGTGTGTTAGTAAGTGTTAGATGGACTTATGTTGTTGTTTTTATGTGTTTTAAGCAGAAAAAATACAAGAATAGGTATTTGGAAATGTTTGGGACAAGGAGAAAAAGGAGCAAGAAAATGATTATTGCTGACTGGCATTGCTATAGCAATCATCGCGTAGCAATTTGTCAGCCCAGTAAGTTTATTTTGGCAGATAGTCCAGCTGGCTTTAATGAAAAGAAAAACGAGCTGAGGTGGCGGAATTTGGCTATTGACTCAACAAACATGTGGAAAATGAAGGACAAGTGGGTGATGATTGGGATTTCCAATTAGGGTAAACTTTGGTACCCTAATTGGGGGGCAAAAAGGAAAAGTGGAGGTAATAAAAAAGGAGGCTGGCTGCACTTGAATGGGAGTACGAAAAATCACAGAAAAAAGTTTCTAAGTACAGAGAAAGAAGAGAGTACAAAGAAAGAAGAAGAAGATTGAGAAGAAGGAGAAGAAGGCAACTATCAAAGAAAGGATTTGAGCTCACCACTCATCTCTCTTGCTCTCCACTTCGTTTTGTATCATTTTCTTCTCTTTAAGTTTCTCTTTAACTCCATGAACAATATATTTTCTGGTTTTGAGTTTTTAATTTCAGCTATGAACTAAAATCTTTGAGATTTGGGTGGTTATAAACCCTTGTATGGACTAGTGTTTTGATTTTGCAATGATGAAGTAATCTTGTCTTAGTTCAATTAGATGTGATGAAATGTTGATTGAATGTTAATTTTTGGCCATTTTTAACATTTACCAAGCTAGATCTTACTTGGAAAAGCAAGACCTAGTTGAACCCCTCTAATTGATGCATGATGTTTACCTTTTCTTTTAGGTATTAATTAGTAGTGAAATAGGAATATTTTGCTACCATGCATAACTAAAGATTTGATACTTTATTAGGCTATTTGTGATCTAAACTGATGTAGGAATGCATTGTGAGATTGTGAATGGTTTATTGCAAGTTTTGGAAAAAGCTTGCTGGTTTTTTTTGAAATCTGTTAACTTTGCCAGGATTGCTGAGTCATTGCTGGGTCATTGCTGTATCAACTGGGACATACAAGTGGAAATTAATCACCCAAGTCTATTTTCCTAATCTGAAATTACCACCATTTTAATCACTTTTAGTTTCTTATTCTTAGTTTATTTAGTTTAAAAAATTAGTTCTCAAGTTTAGATTCAAGGCTATAAATTTTTCTTATGAATTGATTTGTGATTTTATTTTATTTTTATTTGAAATTCTCGGAATTGCTCTTAGTTGATTTAGCATTATTTAGTAAAAAGTCCCTGTGGAGACGAACTTTGATTTACTTATCATTGTATTACTTGTTTGTGATTGTGTACACTTGCGCAATTATAAATCAATATATTTTCACAACAAGTTTTTGGCGCCGTTGCCGGGGACTTTAAGTTCTAAATTTTGTTTTATCAACTAATTGACATTCTAAGAATTTTTGTGCTTTTAATCTTGCTGGTTTGTCTTTGAAATCTCAGGTATCTATAGTGTATGAACCAACAAGAGGACTTTGAACTTGCTCCTATTGACCCCGAGATTGAACGCACATTCCGAAGAAGAAGAAGGGTTCAAAAGGCTAAGGGCCGAGACATCATGGCTGAAAATTTTGATGATGATGGGGTGGCTCCACAAATTGTTAATCCCATCATATTGGCAGATGATCGAGCAAGGGTACGAAAATCACAGCAGAAAATATCTAAGTACAGAGAAAAAAAAAAGAGTACAAAGAAGAGAAGAAGAAGATTGAGAAGAAGGAGAAGAAGGCAACTACCAAAGAAAGGATTTGAGCTCATCACTCATTTCTCTTGCTCTCCTCTTCATTTTGTATCATTTTCTTCTCTCTAATTTTCTCTTTAACTCCATGAACAATTTATTTTCTGGTTTGCTGTTTTTAATTTCAGCAATGAACTAAATTCTTTGAGATTTGGGTGGTTATGAACCCTTGTATGGACTAATGTTTTGATTTTGCAATGATGAAGTAATCTTGTCTTAGTTCAATTAGTTGTGATGAAATGTTGATTGAATGTTAATTTTTGGCCATTTTTAACATTTACCAAGCTAGATCTTACTTGGAAAAGCAAGACCTAGTTGAACCCCTCTAATTGATGCATGATGTTTACCTTTTCTTTTAGGTATTAATTAGTAGTGAAATAGGAATATTTTGCTACCATGCATAACTAAAGATTTGATACTTTATTAGGCTATTTGTGATCTAAACTGATGTAGGAATGCATTGTGAGATTGTGAATGGTTTATTGCAAGTTTTGGAAAAAGCTTGCTGGTTTTTTTTGAAATCTGTTAACTTTGCCAGGATTGCTGAGTCATTGCTGGGTCATGATATGATATGATATATAGACCATTCATCCAATGATATGTTATTAAGCTAATTCGAAATGAATAAGCTAAGAGGAATTAGGATAATTTTATTTATAAATAAGAATCCAACGATGCTTCGATTAGCGAGAGTCAAAGTAATCTTATTTATATATATAATCTTCTTGTTTATATCGTAAAAATACTAGTCTAAGGTGTCATCAATTGATGAACAGCTAGATGTCGCATATACAATATTTATCTTTCGAGATCTAACACTATTATGTATGTCTAATGGTGAAAATCCACTAGGGATTTATCTCATTAGATAAACAAACATGTTAGACCAACAATGAAGATTCGAAATTAAACTACAACTTAATAACAGAAAATAAGATGGCTCAATATAAATTCATACACAATTCATAAATTATTAAACATATAGCAAGTAGGAATGACAAGTGAAAATACTAAAACATACAATCCTAAATAATTTCCAAGGTTTCCAACAAACTGATACAGTGTCCCGGTAGGCGAGAGTCAAAGTATCATTCATTGAATAGAGTTGTCAGCTCATCTAAATTAGAAACCATTCTAGCAACCTTTTATTCGATCAAAATAAGAATCCAACGTTGTCCCGGTAGGCGAGAGTCAAGGTTATTCTCACTTTATGAGCTTCCAACATTGTTTCATGTTTTATAAGTTTATCTCTAAGTAGTCATCGTAGGGGAGAGTCTAATAGAGACGAAAACTTAAAAAACACTTATCAAATGAGATCTTACGGTATTAAATGCATTCAACGAATAACCATCCATAGGGGGATGAAGTCTAGCGTCTCGAGGTTATATTGAAAACATTTAACTATTGTAAGACCAACAATGGAGATCGAATGTCCTAATAATAATAAAGCTCATTATTTAAAAAGAGTTGTATTTTCATTGATACTTATTTTAATCTATTTATTTTAAATATATATTTATTTAATTAAAATTTCCAATTTAGAATGAAAAATTCTAAATATTAATTTGAATTTAATATTTATAAATTTTACTTAGATGGATATGAAAATAACATGAATTATTTC
Organism: Cannabis sativa; assembly: GCF_029168945.1. NCBI lineage: Eukaryota > Viridiplantae > Streptophyta > Magnoliopsida > Rosales > Cannabaceae > Cannabis > Cannabis sativa. The sequence continues at coordinate 17,831,493 of NC_083605.1, read as the reverse complement.
CATCTTAGTAATAATTTCCAATAAATATTTAAAAAAATATTCAATTTAAGTCGTTACAAAATTAATTTAAATTAATTTACAACTTAAATTTAATTTTTTATAAATATATATTGCATTTCGAAAAATTAAAGTATTTAAGAATACAATTTTTGAAAATGCATGTTAAAATAAAAAATAAATCCTGAAAAAATTATTCTAATTTAATGTTGGCCCAAAATTTATGAATAAAATTAATTTACAACAAAAATATAATTTTCCTATTGAATTAAATATATAAGAAAATTTTTAAATATTTAAGTATGATGATGAAAATCAACTTAAATATTAATTTTCTATTTTATTAAATACACTAGAAAAATACTTCAAGCAAAAATATCACCTATCTAGATTTTCCTTTGACTAATTAATTCAATTTCTATTAATATATTTTAATTCATTTATTTTAAATTAATCAATTAATGAAAAAATCATTGATTTAAGTTGGTCCAAAACTAAAATAAATAATTTACAACTTTAATCTATTTTTCAAATCAAATTCGAAATTTCAGCATTTAAGAAATGCAATTTCGAAATTTGATTAATAAAATAAAGAAAAAATATATTTTGAAAATTATTTAAATTTAGTTGAAAAATTAAATTTCAACTAAAAATAATTTTCTATTTAATTAAGTGTCATGAAAAAGAAATATTTAAGTATCATGATGAAAATCAACTTAGATATTTAATTTTCAAATTAATTAAATGTATTACATTCGAGAAATAAATAATTAAGTGTAGAGAAGGCTTAATTATTAATCTCTAGTTTAATACTAGGAAAAATATACTTAAAACAAATTGTACCAAAATTAATTATTTGAATAATTAATTTCACAATGTATAATATTTTCCTATTTAATATTAGAATTAATAAGTAGTCTAAAAATAACTATCTAGAAAATATCATATTTAACTAAGTATCTTTTCTACAAAATTTGAAAAAAATATCTAATTTAGGTTGTATTAGAAAAAATCTAGAACCTAAATATATTTCAAATTTAAATTTAATTAAATATATAAAATTAAGTTGTAACCACTTAATTTGAAAATATTCCATTTTAAGTTAATATTCGAAAAGATATTAACTTAAAAAATATCTAAAATATTCCATTTTAAGTTAATATTCGAAAAGATATTAACTTATAAAATATCTAAAAAATCTTAATAACCAATGCCTAAAATTCCTCAACTTAATTTTGAAAATTTAAATCCAAAAGATATTCAGATTCAAGCTGGTTAGTTATAGATAACTAAATGTCAACTTAAATAGGAATATTTAATGAAAAATTTAAATTAAGCTTCAGAAAGAATCTTGATGGTTATAATTCAATATTTAATTAAATACAAGAAAATACATATAGTTTAGCTTAGAATAAAAAATTCTTGAAACTATAATTTTCTTAAATTAATTTCAAAATAAATGAAATTAATTATGTTGCTAATCAATTTTATTAGGTTAAACTAGTTTAATTAACCTAGTACAGTTTCACAATTGGGGTGGTTCATGTGAGGGGGTGCTGGGTTCAGTATGTCGTACCCACTACTATGGCTCCCAACTCTCACACAAGGCCCAAAAGAGAGGAATTTAACCTTAAAATGAATAACTGTTATGAATTGAATAGGCCCAAAAACTAAATGGGCTAAATAAAATCTATCAAGAACTATGACATTTTATTTAGCAACAACAACCTATATGCATCTATAATGAAATTAAACACATAGGCTCACACAGGCACACTTTGGATGGGTCCTATCATGTTGCTAGGTCATACACAGATGAAAGAAGATTGTAAATATACCTGGTACAAATTATTTACTTGACCAAGGGAGCCATCAGATCATTAGATCTGGCAAAAAATTAACCATGACTATTTGCAATCAAGCAATAATAGGTTTTAAAAACTTACAAACATGCTAAAACACATACTCCTGCAACAAGATTAGTTGGATAGTTGGATGTAGGATTTATTTAATTTTAAATAAATAATTTCGAAAAAATAATTAATTAAATAAATAAAAATTTATTTTCGAAAATTTAAAAAAAAAATTGAAAAATTTCGAAATTAGAAAATTTAAAATATTTAAAATTAAACCTACAATTTTGAAAAATTAGGTTTCAACCAACCTAAATATCATTTCAAAATTTGCTAACTACTTTTAAAAATTTAATTTATTTTATAAATAAAAATTAAATAAATAATTAAATAAAAAATTAAAAAAAGATAAATGAATATCTTTTCAGATTTTAAATGTAATTTAAATAAATAAAATAACAAAATTTAAAAGTTAGCAAACTATCTTACATCTATTTAAAATTACATGATTATAGTTATCTTATTTTAAATTTAAATAAGGTCAAAATATTTAAAAAAAGATTTAATTTAAAATTTTAAAATCTGACCTTAAATTTAAAAATAAGATAGATAATTAAGCAAAAAAGATAGATACTTACTATTTTTAAATTCAAATTACACTAATATCATGAATTAAATTTTAAAAAAATATTAATAAATTTAATTATGATAATTAGAATTGAATTAGGAATAGTAAATGTATAAATATAGAACTACACAACAAGTCGGAAGTTAATTCCATGAAAAAGCATGAAAAAACGAAGAAAAACGAAAAAATTGCAAGTTGTACGGATGGGATGCTGTGCATACCCGTCCGCGCGCGTTCATGGGTGATTTGGGCGTGCAAACTCGACGCTGGTGGGATTTGCATGAAATCCGCGCGCGCATGAAGGTGGCTGCTCAACCCCGATTTTTTCGAAACTTCAAAAAATCATAACTAATTCAAATTAAATCCAAATTGAGTTTTGTAAAAAAGTAACTTGCTTAATTTTTTCCATACTATCCAATAAAAAAAATTCCAGAAACAGATATTCAATTATTTTTCACAAACATTCACAAACATCAATCAATCATCAAATAACACTCTATACAACATGATACCATCCAAAACATCAAATAATCGTTTTAAACTCCAAATTTCTTGTAATCAAATCAATTACCATGGCTCTGAGGCCAGTTGTTGGAAATTATTTTACCAGGATCTTAGATCTACTCACAAGTATGTTGATTAACACCCAAAATATAAACTTTCTAAAACGATAAAATAAACACATATAAAGTTTAGTAAACCTTACAATGGGTGCAGCAGAATAATATGACTCCTTCCGTTCAGATATCTAGCCCTTGAATCCTTTCTGTAGTAGAGCATTATCAATATCTGAACCTGGATCTCTTTCTCTGAATCTTTAGTGCTGAAAGTCTTTCTTCACGATCTTCCTCACTATGGTTGAGGTATCACTTGCTGTGTGTGGGCACTATTCTCACACTAAGAATTTCGAAATTCAAGAGGGAAGAGAAAGAAGAAGTGGCGGCTAAAGATAGGGAGAGAGAAAGGCTCAGGTTTTTTTGTGAATCAGAAGTGTAATTTTCCTGAAGCCTTCACTATCTATTTATAGCATTCCACTAGGGTTAGGTTTGAATTATTTGGCATTAAAATAATGAAAATATCAGTTTAAATTCCCTACAAAAGTGGCCGGCCCTATACAAGTGGATTTGGGCCTCACTTTTTGCAATTTTGCAGTTTTATCTTTTCTGCATCTGATTTTCTCAAAAACGCCAATGTTCTAATTCAACCATTTAAATGCCAATTCTAACTATTTAATAACTATAAATAATTATTAAATAATATTGTCATTTGTCATATTTATTAATTGAACCATACAAAGTATCATAATTAGCAAATATGCCCCTAAAACTCTTTCTTTACAATTTCGCCCTTACTTAGTGAAAAATTCACAAATAGACATAGTCTAACTTGAGAATTATAATTGATAAATCAAAACCAATTATATGAGTCTTACAAGCAATATTATCTCAACTAGTGCGGGGACCATGGGTCTATATAACCGAGCTTCCAATAAGCAGATCAAGAATTTATTACTAAAATTCACTAACTTATTAATTCTTCGTTAAACCCACGCATAGAACTTAGAATTGCACTCTCAGTATATAGAATGCTCTATATGTTCCACCATATAGACACATCATTAGTTATCCATTGTTATAATCCTAATTTGATCAATGATCCTCTACATGAATGATCTACACTGTAAAGGGATAAGATTACCGTTACACCCTACAATGTATTTAATCCTTAAAACACTTAACCCCGTATAAATGATATTTCAGCTTATATGAAATGAGATCTCCACCATTTATTTTCGTTTTGTCAAGCTCGAAGGAGATCATCCTTTACTTACTATTCGCCAGATAGAGGCTATAGATTCCATGTTTCTGTTAGCGCTCTCACTCAATTGGACTACCATGTTCCCAAAATGTACGTATCACCCTGACCTAAAAGTAGGCTTAACTAACAAATCAAAGAACACGAATAGCCTCTTGAGATTGAGCCTAATCATAACAAGATTAAGATCATTTGATCTAGGATCAACTAGGCGATATTGACTTGAATAGATATTACGGTAAGTTTAATAAATCTAAGTCAAAGTTCAATATCGGTCCCTTCCGATGCATACTCCATGCATCCAACTTGAGCTTTACTTTAACCAATGCTCTGGAAAGAACATAGCACTTCTCCAAATGCAAGTAAACTCTGTTTTAGATTATCATATCAGTAAAACCCTATGTCTGATAAATCTAGGAAACTTTATTCACATGGTCATGTTTACTTTCCAATGTATTGACAGCACAATAAACAGGATCAAGTATGTGAAAAGGGTTTCAGATGAGTTTTATTTAGGGCATAAAACCCAACTAACTCCCACTTGCACTAATATAAAACAAAATGTGCATTTCAAATAATCTCAACACCTTGTTATACAAATCAAGTGTAGTAGTAGTAAACTCCTTGTAATAGGATCTGAAAGGTTGAATTAACCAAAACCTTTCCTCCACTACTACTCTTCCTTAATCACAAAATTATTGATAATGTGAAATTCCTTTCTATATGTCTACTCTCTTGGATACTGGATTCTATACCTTTGGCAACTACTTCTTGGTTATTCAGGAAGTAACACTAGTAGTTTAGGCAATTTGGAATGGTGCCAAAGATGTATAGAACTTTCCTTAGACTGAATAAGTACCTTTCCTGCAACTTTAACATTTAGTCCCTTCCTCGTAGACCTAGAGACTTCAGATAGGTTTTTACACTTCTCCAAAATCACTATTCCACCCCCAGAGTAATCACCATCTTATCAGAAAGATTTTCTAGCACAAAGGCAAATTTCGAAACCTGATGAGGTGTAGTCTAAGAGTTTTAAACACACCCTTATAGACTAACATATAGTTCCTTTTCTTAATCTTAAGATTTACTTGATTGTCTTCCAATGTTCTTCTCCTGGATTAATCTGATACCTACTCATTACTCCCACTCAACAGCAGGTGTCTGGTCTAAGGCATACAAAAGCATATCTTAGACCTCTAACTGTTGATTTAAGAAATTCTTTCTTGGCTCTATCTTTTCTAGAATAGTTGAGACTTTTCCTTAGATAAATAATATCTATGTCTAAGAAGTTGTAAAGCTTCTATAGATTGCCATTAGAAAGAGAATGCTTCAGCATCTTACTAAAGTAAATTGCTTGCATTAGAGTAAGTAATTACCAGGTATACCATAAGCCATAGGTTTAGATAAACTCAAACCTATAATACTAGGAACAGGAAGTTTTGTTAAGTCCATTGAATAGACTTATAAACGAAAATTTCCTTTTATGTCCTTGTAATAGAAAACTTTAGGTTATTCCATGTGAATGGATTAAACCATAGTTCTATTGGCTTTTCTTCTTACTTTCTTATTTTGACAATCCATTACTTGTTTAAACTCACAATGGATTTTAATCACTAGTGTCTCCCAAGTCATAAGAAGGTGAGTTCCTAGAAACTCTCCCACTACGACAAGGTACCGTGAATTATGTCTAAGAAAACTAAATGGTATTTAACCTCTTTGGTTGTGACAAGACAACAGAGGCAGTGGGATCATCATATGTCAAATAAGATGATAGAACACTTTTGGAATCAAGAAATAAATTTCTCCTTTATTTGCTACTTTATTTTTCAGACTGAGTCATTATCTTAGAAAAGTAGTATTTGTTTGAACAAACACTTTCTTATCTATTGACTATGGGATGGTCCACCCCTAGTCACTTAGAATAGCTAACAAACCATGGTTAACAGTTCTAGCTTTTCTTAAGATTTTGATTAGGTCATCCATGAATCTAGTAATGATTTACATTAAGCACCTAACCATTACATCATTCTGAAATTGTATTACCATAGCAGGATTTAGGCCACGACTAGTAACTAATCATCAATATGCAACTCGAAATTTTTGGGGAGGTAAGTTTGGAAATAATTCAAAAATCAATTTAATGATCTTTGAACTACATATCAACTAACTATTTCTCAACCCCTATCAGTTCACAAGATCTTTAACCACTTACCTTAATGGTTTTAACCATTGTTAGAAATTAATGAATTTTTTCAAACATTTCAAATTTCTTGCTAAAAGGTATAATCTAGAGTTATCGTTTTAAGAATACAACGAAAAACTCATATCCACCCCTGAATGTACATCCATCTGCGAATGAGATGAACTACTTTCAGTGGATATAGGCATATTAACTCTTTGCAGAGATTGATCTTGTCAAATCCACTATGAACAAGATACAAAATGCCATAGATAAAAAAATATGGTAGTGTCTTTTGATGACTTAGGTTTAGTTACATCAAAGAATTAAATTAAATTGAAAATTTAAATATTTAAGTTGATTTTCATCATGATACTTAAATATTATTATTTACATGTTATTTAATTAAAATTGAAAATTATTTTAAGTTTTGAAATCTTATTTCATATAACTTAAATTTGAATAATTTTCAAAATATATTTTATTTTATTTTATTAATCTTTTTCAACAATTTCGAGATTGCATTTCTTAAATGTAGAAATTTCGAATTTTATTTGAAAAATAGATTAAAGTTGTAAATTATTTATTTTAATTTTGGACCAACTTAAATAAATGATTTTTTCATTTAATGATTAATTAAAATAAATGAAGTAAAATATATTTAATTAGAAAATAAATTAATTAGTCAATGAAAATCTAGATAAATATTATCTGTTTTTGCTTGAAGTATTTTTCTAGTGTATTTAATTAAATAGAAAATTAATATTTAAGTTGATTTTCATCATGACACTTAAATATTTTAAATTTTTCTTATATATTTAATTAAATAGGAAAATTATATTTTTTGTTGTAAATTAATTTTATTAATTAATTTTGGGCCAACATTAAATTAGAATAATTTTTCCAGAATTTATTTTTATTTTATTTTTTGCGAAAATAGTATTCTTAAATACTTCAATTTTTCGAAATGCAATTTATATTTATAGAAAATTAAATTTGAGTTGTAAATTAATTTAAATTAATTTTGTAACAACTTAAATTGAATATTTTTCTAAATATTTATTGGAAATTATTACTAAGATTGAAATAATTCATGTTATTTTCATATCCATCTAAGTAAAATTTATAAATATTAAATTAAAATTTATATTTAGAATTTTTCATTCTGAATTGGAAATTTTAATTAAATAAATATATATATTTAAAATAAATAGATTAAAATAAATATTAGAAGAAAATACACTTTAAATAATGAGCTTTATTATTAGGACATTCGATCTCCATTGTTGGTTTTACATAGCTTTCTTTTTAGTGAGTAATCCTCCCTAATGGAGGAACGTTCATTAGCAAGTTAGCACCGTTTAATCTCGAAAGATAAGTAGCTTTGTAAGTGTTTTATATCGTATGGATCACCCTAATGGTGGCGACTGTATTTGACTTACAAAATATGAAACAATGGTGGAAGCTCATAAGATAGAATAGCCTTGACTCTCGCCTAAACGGGACAACGCTGGATTCCAATCTTGATCGAATAAAAGGTTGCTAGAATGTTTAACATTTTAGATGAGCTGACAACTCTATTCAATGGATGGCAGCTTTGACTCTCGCCTAAATGGGACACTGATATCAGTTTGTTGAAGACCATGAAAATTATTTAGGATTGTATGTTTTAGTATTTTCACTTGTCATTCCTACTTGCTATATGTTTAATAATTTCTGTTTTGTGTATGAATTTATATTGAACCATGTTATTTTCTGTTATTAAATTGTAGTTTAATTTCGAATCTTCATTGTTGGTCTAACTTGGTTTGTTTTTCTAATGAGATAAATTCCTAATGGATTTTCACCATTAGACAAACATAATAGTGTTAGATCTCGAAACATAAATATTGTATATGCAACATCTAGCTGTTCATCAATTGATGACACCTTATACTAGTATTTTTACAATATGAAACAAGAAGATTGTATAAATAAGATTACTTTGACTCTCGCTAATCGAAGCATCGTTGGATTCTTATTTATAAACGAAATTATCCTAATTTCTCTTAGCTTATTCATTTCGAATTAGCTAATAACATATCATTAAATGAATGGTCTATATATCATTTCATGTCATTCTATTTTCTCTTAAGAAATTAAATGACGCATATGATTTTAATCCCGAAATTCTATTCCAAAATGATATAAGTCCTCAATCTTAGAAATCTCCTACTTGTATGGGTAAATCTGACTTAGAGTTAAAATTAGTAGTGCTTGTCCAAGAAAGAATTACGCATTATGTTTGGTATAAATTTAAGTATTTGACTTTAATTTTAGATTCCAAACAGAAATTTTCTTATATTTCTAATTCCAGGATACAATACAGTTACACTTTCACAAGTGTTTAATAACCATTTTCTATCAATGGATTCAAACTATATGGAATATGAGTTTAGTATTCTATGACCAAGATCCACTTGGACTATTCTAAGAACTTTTTAATGTAACTATACCTAAGTCATAAAAAGACTACAACCATATTTTTTTTAATTTATGGCATTTGTATCTTGTTCATAGTGGTTTTGACAAGATCATTCTCTGCAAAGAGTTAATATGCCTATATCCACTGAAAGTAAGTTCATCTCATTTGCAGATAGATGTACATTCAGCGGTGGATATGAGTTTTTCGTTGTATTCTTAAAATGATCACTATAGATTATACCTTATGCAAAGAAATTTGAAATTTTTAAAAAATTTCATGAATTTCTAGCAATGGTGAAAACCATTAAGGTAAGTGGTTAAAGATCTTGCGAACTGATAGGGGTGGAGAAATAGTTAGTAGATATGCAGTTCAAAGATCATTTAATTTGATCTTTGAATTATATCCAAACTTACCTCCCCAAAAATTTCGATTTGCATATTGATGATTAGTTACTAGTGGTTGCCTAAATCCTTCTATGGTAATACAATTTCAGAATGATGCAATGGTTGTATACTTAGTGTAAATCATTACTAGATTCATGTATGACCTAATCAAAATCTTAAGAAAAGCTAAAACTATTAACCATGGTTTGTTAGCTATTCTAAGTGATTAGGGGTGGACCATCCCATAGTCATTAGATAAGAAAGTCTTTGTTCAAACAAATACAACTTTTCTAAGAAAAATGACTAAGTCTGAAAATAAAGTAGAAAATAAAGGAGATATTTAATTCTTGATTCCAAAAGTGTTCTATCATCTTATTTGACATATGATGATCCCACTGCCTCTGTTGTCTTGTCACAACCAAAGAGGTTAATACCATTTAGTTTTCTTAGACATAATTCACGGTACCTTGTTGTAGTGGGAGAGTTTCTAGGAACTTACCTTCTCATGACTTGGGAGACACTAGTGGTTAATATCCATTGTGAGTTTAAACAAGTAATGGATTGTCAAGATAAGAAACTAAGAAGAAAGCCAATAGAACTATGGTTTAATCCATTTACATGGAATAACCTAAAGTTTTCTATTACAAGGACATAAAAAGAAATTTTCGTTTATAAGTCCATTCAATGGACTTAACAAAATTTCCTGTTCCTAGTGTTATAGGTTTAAGTTAATCCAAACCTATGGATTGTGGTATACCTGGTAATTACTTACTCTAATGCAAGCAACTTAATTTAGTAGGATGCTGAAGCATTTTTCTTTCTAACGGCAATCTATAGAAGCTTCACAACTTCTTAGACATAGATTTTATTTATCTAAGGAAAAGTCTCAACTATTGCAGAAAAGATAAAGTCATGAAAGAATTTCTTAAATCAACAGTGAGAGGTCTTAGATATGCTTTTGTATGCCTTAGACCAGACACCTGCTGTTGAGTGGGAGTAATGAGTACGTATCAGATTAATCCAGGAGAAGAACATTGGAAGACAATCAAGTAAATCTTAAGATTAAGAAGAGGAACTATATGTTAGTCTATAAGGGTGTGTTTAAAACTCTTAGACTACACCATATCAGATTTTAAAATTTGCCTTTGTGCTAGTAAATATTTCTGATAAGATGGTGGTTACTCTGGGGGTGGAATAGTGATTTTGGAGAAGTGTAAAAACCTATCTGAAGTCTCTAGGTCTACCAGAAAGGGACTGAATGTTAAAGCTCCGGGAAAGGTACTTATTCAGTCTAAGGAAAGTTCTATACATCTTTGGCACCATTCCAAATTGCCTTAAACTACTAGTTTTAATTTCTTGATTAACCAAAAGTAGTTGCCAAAGGTATAGAGTCCAGTATCCCAAGAGAGTAGACATATAGAGAGGAATTTCACATTATCAATGATTTTGTGATTAAAGGAAGAGTAATGGTGGAGAAAAGTTTGTGTTTAATTCAACCTTTCAGATCCTATTACGAGGAGTTTACTACTACTACACTTGATTTGTATATCAAGGTGTTGTGATTATTTGAAACACACTTTTTGTTTTATATTAGTGCAAGTGAGAGTTTGTTGGGTTTTATGCCCTAAATAAAACTCATTTCAATATAATCAGATTTACTTATTAATATAGATCAGAAATAACATTTAATGTTGCATGGTTCACATGATTTATTTCATGATTATATGTACATAATGTATAAATTCATCTGAAACTCTTTTCACATACTTGATCCTGTTTATTGTGCTGTCAACACATTGGAAAGTAAACATAACTATGGGAATAAAGTTTTCTAGATTTATCAGACATAGGGTTTTACTGATATGATAATCTACAACAGAGTTTACTTGCATTTGGAGAAGTGCTATGTTCTTTCCAGAATATTGGTTAAAGTAAAGCTCAGGTTGGATGCATGGAGTATGCATCGGAAGGGACCGATATTGAACTTTGACTTAGATTTATTAAACTTACCGTAATATCTATTTAAGTCAATATCGCCTAGTTGATCTTAGATCAAATGTTCTTAATCCTATTATGATTAGGCTCAATCTTGAAAGGCTATTCGTGTTCTTTGATTTGTTAGTTAAGCCTACTTTTAGGTCAGGGTGATACGTACATTTTGGGAATACGGTAGTGCAATTGAGTGGGAGCGCTATCATAAACATGGAATCTGTAGCTTCTATATGGTGAATAGTAAGCAAAGGATGATCTCCTTCGAGCTTGACGAAACGAACATAAATGGTGGAGTACTCATTTCACATAAGCTGAAATATCATTTATACGGGGTCAAGTGTTTTAAGGAATAAATACATTATAGGGTGTAACGGTAATTTAATCCCTTTACAGTGTAGATCATTCATATAGAGGATCAGTGATCAAATTAGGATTATAACAATGGATAACTAATGATGTGTCTATATGGTGGAACATATAGAGCATTCTATATAACTGAGAGTGCAATTCTAATTTTTATGCGTGGATTCAACGAAGAATTAATAAGTTAGTGAATTTTTGTAATAAATTCTTGATCTCCTTATTGGAAGCTCGGTTATATAGACCCATGGTCCCCGCACTAGTTGAGATAATATTGCTTGTAAGACTCATGTAATTAGTTTTGATTAATCAACTATAATTCTCAAATTAGACTATGTCTATTTGTGAATTTTTCACTAAGTAAGGGCGAAATTGTAAAGAAAGAGTTTTAGGGGCATATTTGTTAATTATGATACTTTGTATGGTTCAATTAATAAATATGATAAATGACAATATTATTTAATAATTATTTATAGTTATTAAATAGTTAGAATTGTCATTTAAATGGTTGAATTTGAAAATTAGCGTTTTTGAGAAAATCAGATGCAGAAAAGATAAAACTGCAAAATTGCAAAAAGTGAGGCCCAAATCCACTAAGCACGGCCAGCCACTTTTGTAGGCAATTTAAACTTATATTTTCATTATTTTAATGCCAAATAATTCAAACCTAACCCTAGTGGAATGCTATAAATAGATAGTGAAGGCTTCAGGAAAATTACACAAAATTTCTATAATGAGTTTAGGATTCGGTGACCAGGATCCACTTTGACTATTCTAAGAACTTTTTAATGTAACTATACCTAAGTCATAAAAAGACTACAACCATATTTTTTTTAATCTATGGCATTTGTATCTTGTTCATAGTGGTTTTGACAAGATCATTCTCTGCAAAGAGTTAATATACCTATATCCACTGAAAGTAAGTTCATCTCATTCGCAGATAGATGTACATTCAGCGGTGGATATGAGTTTTTCGTTGTATTCTTAAAACGATCACTATAGATTATACCTTATGCAAAGAAATTTGAAATGTTTGAAAAATTTCATGAATTTCTAGTAATGGTGAAAACCATTAAGGTAAGTGGTTAAAGATCTTGCGAACTTATAGGGGTGGAGAAATAGTTCGTAGATATGCAGTTCAAAGATCATTAATTTGATCTTTGAATTATATCCAAACTTACCTCCCCAGAAATTTCGATTTTCATATTGATGATTAGTTACTAGTCGTTGCCTAAATCCTTCTATGGTGATACAATTTCAGAATGATGCAATGGTTGTATACGTAGTGTAAATCATTACTAGATTCATGGATGACCTAATCAAAATCTTAAGAAAAGCTAGAACTATTAACCATGGTTTGTTAGCTATTCTAAGTGATTAGGGGTGGACCATCCCATAGTCATTAGATAAGAAAGTGTTTGTTCAAACAAATACAACTTTTCTAAGAAAAAAGACTAAGTCTGAAAATAAAGTAGAAAATAAAGGAGATATTTTTCTTGATTCCAAAAGTGTTCTATCATCTTATTTGACATATGATGATCCCACTGCCTCTGTTGTCTTGTCACAACCGAAGAGGTCAATACCATTAAGTTTTCTTAGACATAATTCACGTTACCTTGTCGTATTGGAAGACAATCAAGTAAATCTTAAGATTAAGAAGAGGAACTATATGTTAGTCTATAAGGGTGTGTTTAAAACTCTTAGACTACACCACATCAGATTTCAAAATTTGCCTTTGTGCTAGAAAATCTTTCTGATAAGATGGTGATGACTCTGGGGGTGGAATAGTGATTTTGGAGAAGTGTAAAAACCTATCTGAAGTCTCTAGGTCTACCAGGAAGGGACTGAATGTTAAAGTTGCAGGAAAGGTATTTATTCAGTCTAAGGAAAGTTCTACACATTTTTGGCACCATTCCAAATTTCCTAAACTACTAGTGTTATTTCCTTATTAACCAAAAGTAGTTGCCAAAAGTATAGAATCCTGTATTCCAAGAGAGTAGACATATAGAGAGGAATTTCACATTATCAAGTCAATATCGCCTAGTTGATCCTAGATCAAAGGATCTTAATCCTGTTATGATTAGGCTCAATCTCAAGAGGCTATTCGTGTTCTTTGATTTGTTAGTTAAGCCTACTTTTAGGTCAGGGTGATACGTACATTTTGGGAACACGGTAGTGCAATTGAGTGGGAGCGCTAACATAAACATGGAATCTACAGCTTCTATCTGGCAAATAGTAAGTAAAGGATGATCTCCTTTGAGCTTGACCAAGCGAAAATAAATGGTGGAGTACTCATTTCACATAAGCTGAAATATCATTTATACGGCGTTAAGTGTTTTAAGGATAAAATACATTATAGGGTGTAACGGTAATCTAATCCCTTTACAGTGTAGATCATTCATATAGAGGATCATTGATCAAATTAGGATTATAACAATGGATAACTAATGATGTGTCTATATTGTGGAACATATAGAGCATTCTATATACTGAGAGTGTAATTCTAAGTTCTATGCGTGGATTCAACGAAGAATTAATGAGTCAGTGAATTTAGGTTATAAATTCTTGATCTGCTTATTGAAAGCTCGGTTATATAGACCCATGGTCCCCCCACTAGTTGAGATAATATTCCTTGTAAGACTCATATAATTGGTTTTGATTAATCAAATATAATTCTCAAATTAGACTATGTCTATTTGTGAATTTTTCACTAAGTAAGGGCGAAATTGTTAAGAAAGAGTTTTAGGGGCATATTTGTTAATTATGATACTTTGTATGGTTCAATTAATAAATATGATAAATGACAATATTATTTAATAATTATTTATAGTTATTAAATAGTTAGAATTGGCATTTAAATGGTTGAATTAGAAAATTGGCATTTTTGAGAAGCAAAATTGCAAAAAGTGAGGCCCAAATCCACATTTCTAGGGCCCGCCACTTTTATAAGAATTATCCTCTGATATTTTCATTATTTTAATGCCAAATAACTCAAACCTAACCCTAGTGGAATGCTATAAATAGATAGTGAAGGCTTCCAGAAATTTACACTTAACTTTCTACTTTTTCCTTCAGAAAAAAACCTAAGCCTCTCTCTCTACCTTTGGCCGCCCACTCTCTCTCTCTCTTCTTCCTTAATATTTCGAAACACTTAGTGATTAGAGTAGTGCCCACACACAGCAAGTGATACCTCAATCATAGTGAGGAAGATCGTGAAGAAAGACTTTCAGCAAAAGGAGTTTCAGCATCAAAGATTCAGAGAAAGAGATCCAGGTTGAGATCTTGAGAATACTCTGCGACAGAAAGGATACAAGGGTTAGAGATCTGAACGGAAGGAGTCATTTAATTCCGCTACACCCAATGTAAGGTTTCCTAAACTTTATATGTGTTTATTTCATCGTTTTAGAAAGTTCATATTTAGGGTGTTAATCAACATACTTGTGAGTAGATCTAAGATCCTGGTAAAATAATTTCCAACATTAGTCTACTAGGGTGGTGCTTTAAATCCCATAGGCTATACCGACTCAGATTTCAAGGCATGTCTTGATGAGAGGAAATCTACATTTGGGATGGTGTTTACTCTTGTGGGTGGCGCAGTGGTTTGAAGAAGTGCTAAATAAACTGCGATTTCAGATTCTACCATGGAGGCGAAATACATAGCTGCTGCAGAGGCTGCCAAAGAACTTGTCTAGCTGAGAAAGTTCTTCACAGGTCTCAGAGTCGTGCCTGGAATGGAAAAACCTCTAGTTTTGCTTTGTAATAACACTGGAGCCATAGCCAACAGTAGGGAGCCTCGAAGCCACAAGAGAAGCAAGCATATAGAAAGGAAATATGACATCATCAGAGAATATGCGGCAAGAGGAGATGTACTGGTGGAAAAAGTGGACACAGAGGATAACTTAGCTGATCCATTCACCAAAGTCTTGGCAGGAACTGCATTTGAAAAGCACCGTCAGAGTTTAGGATTAATTGAGATGTACTTATTAGTTTTATATTAGTGCAAGTGGGAGTTTGTTGGGTTTTATGCCCTAAATAAAACTCCATTTCAATATAATCCGTATTATTCAATATCAATAAAGAAACAAAAGTATTTTTCATTCATTTGTGTATGTTTTGGTTCATATTTTCAATTACTTGTCTATTTGATTTATAAATTCATCCAAACCCTTTTCACATTTATGTTCTTGTTTATTGTGTCGTCAGCACAATGGAAAGTAATCAAGACTATGTGCTTAAAGATTCCTAGATTTATCAGAACACTGGGTTTTACTGATATGACAATCTACAACAGAGTTTACTTGCATCTTGGATAGATGCTATGTTCTTTCCAGAACATTGGTTAAAGTAAAGCTTGGGTTGGATGCGTGGAGTATGCATTGGACGGGACTGATATTGAACATTGATATAGATTTATTAAACTTACCATAATATCTATTCAATTCAATATCACCTAGTTGATCCTAGATCAAATGATCTTAATCCTGATATGATTAGGTTCAATCTCAAGAGTGTTATCTGTGTTCTTTGATTTGTTAGTTAAGCCTACTTTTGGGTCAGGGTGATACGTACATTTTGGGAACACGGTAGTGCAATTGAGTGGGAGCGCTAAACATAAATATAGAATTTATAGCTTCTATCTAGCGAATACAAAGTAAATGATGATTTCCTTCGAGCTTGGTTAAACAGAGATAAATGGTTGAGTACTCATTTCACTTCGCTCAAATATCATTTATATGGGGCTAAGTGTTTTAAGGATAAAATACATTGTAGGGTGTTAGAAAATGGACAAAAATAGGGTAAAAATAAACATGATGGTCGGCCACTTAATGAGCCCCACTCAAGTTTGGGTTTTGTCATTTTTCTCAACTATTTTATCTATTTTTCACAAATACCACTTTTTGCACTTTCAACCCTATAAATGCCAAAACTATTTATTTAATAATTAAAATAATTATCAAATAAAATTGTCATTTATAACATTTATTAATTAGACTCCATAAAGTCTCTTAATTAACATAAACCCCAAAACACTATTTCTTCACATTCAAACCATATCTTACTGAAAAATTCATAAACTAGACATAGTCTAATTTTAGAATTATAATTGATTAACTAAAATCAATTAACTGAGTCTTACCAGCAGTTTGTCTCAACTAGTATGGAGACCATGGGCCTATATAACCGAGCTTCAAATAAGCAGACCTAGAATTTACCAAGTAAATTAACTAACTTATTAATTCGTCATTGCATCCACCATAGAACTTGGAATTGCACTCTCAGTTACATAGAACGCTCTATATGTTCCACGATATATATACGCTGTTAATTATCCATTGTTATAATCCCAATAATCAATGATCATATATAGATGCTCTACATTGCATAGGGATAAAATTTTTGTTACACCCTTTCATTGTATTTTATCATTAAAACACTTGGCCACCTATAGATGATATTTTAGTGAACTAATATAATCACTAAAATGAGATCTCAATCATTTATCTCTATTCAGCCAAGCTCAAAGGAAATAATCGTTCCACTTCTAAATACCTATAAAAGCTATCAACTCCATATATATGATTAGCGTTCCCACTCAATTGTACTATCATGTTCCCAAAATGTACGTATCACCCTGACCAAAAAGTAGGCTTAACTAACAAATCAATGAACACGAATAACACTCTTGAGATCGAACCTAACCATGTTAGGATTAAGATCATTTGATCTAGGATCAACTAAGTGATATTGAATTGAATAGATATTACAGTAAATTTATCATATCTAATCCAAGTTCAATATCGGTCCCTTCCAATGTATACTCCATACATCCGATACTGGTAAACTTTGCCAATACCTTGGAAAGGACATAACACTTATCCAAGGTGTAAGTATACCTATCGCTGATTATCATGCCAGTCTAAATCCAGTGAACTGACAAATCAGGGAATTAAACATTTGAACATATAATCATGATTATATTCCACTGTGTTGACAAAACTATAATCAAGAACAAATGCATATGTTCGGACTTAATAGAATTTATACATTAAATACAATCATGAAATAAATCATGTGAACCATGCAACATAAAATGATTTCTGATCTTTATTAATGAGTTTTATTTAGGGCACAAAACCCAACAAAGAGGGTATGCCCTCACCTATCTACGGGCCTATAAATAACTCCATTTTTTATGTACAAGAGGAGGACAATTTTGGCTAAGGAAAACTCTGCTGAAATTCCTAGTGAGCTTTTCTTCTAAGAGAGACACAAAAGGAATACAGAGATTATCACTATAAACACTTGTAATATTCAAACATTTGCCAAAGAATGGTATACTATTAACTCGTGGACTAAGGATCATAAACGTCTGCCCCGCATAAAAAATCTATATTATTTACATTTTGTATTTGCTTAAGCTCTTATTAATCAGTTTTCAAAAATCTCGATAATAAAATTAAATTGACTCAACTAATTTGATCCAATCAAATGGATATATTGGATTGGATCGGTTTTAACCATTGAATGCATTAACTGGGTTGTCTATTGGAATGGATTGAAGCCATATCCAATTTGTTTTTGCCATTATTTAGGCTATATTCATTAAATAGAAAAAGATAAAAAATAAGCACAATTTTAAACTTATTTATATATAAAAAAATTCATAGTGCAACTTAATTTATGATCACATAATCAAAATATGATAATATAATATAAATCCAATCCAATCTATATAATAATATATACACATATATAATTTGAGATACATGTTCATTTATATATGATTATAATGGAATGATAATTGTATCAGTTTAGTTAGTTGTCTATTGCATCGGACCTCCCATCCTACAAATATTCTGATCCAATTATATGATTAAAATTTATATCTAATTAGATCTATTCTATATAAAGTGTGCCTATATAACTGAATTTCTTGGTTTATGAGAAATTTATGGGTGACTTTTTATTTATATTTAATAAAATAATAAAATATTATTTATATATAATAAAATAAAAATAAAACAAATCTCATCAATATTTAAACTGATATTTGATGCTAATTATTCGAGAGTCACAACCCTCTATCATAAAAAGGTACGTGCCGAGGCATTAATATAGCCATTAATATTGCCCAATAGGTACTAACCACACAAAAAATCGATTTTGGGTTTGTAATTTGTTTCTGATTTAATTTTTATATATATATGCAAAAATAACATAAATAGACTATATATATTTAATAAACACACATAATATTCACGTACTTAATTAATATATTAATTACTTGATATAAATTAATATCATTTATTTAATTAATTTATTCTTTTGGGAGCTATAAATCAAATAATTAAATTAAATCGGACAAATATATTATCATTTATGAAAAAATTAATTGTTCAATATGACAATGGGCATAGTTTTTTCTTTAAATTGTCTATAGCTAGCTACGTCTTTTTAATCTTTTTTCTTTTAAAAAAAATATATGATCAAACCATGGACTCTCTAAATTAATATAGGTAAGTTTTGATTATATATCTATTAATATTTTAACTGATATTATTTATCTTTTTATTAAAATTTCTTCAAATTAGAATTCTAAATTGCATTACTGAGAACAAAAAAAAAAAAAATTTTAAGCTTTCAGCTGTAATACATATAAAATGTATAAGATTTTTTCTAAACCTAAAATTTTTAATTTCATAATAATTAACAATCATTTATCTGTTTTTATTTTTTAAAAAATACTTGAGCTTACCAAAATCTATAAGAACAAAACCAATGAAGAAAATTTTAACAAAAAAAATGAACGAAGAAAAAAAGTGTCATAAACATTATTGAATAATGGCAATTGCAACCACAAGAATTTCAGCACAAAAAATTATACTTGACCCCTAGACAAGATTATCATGATCTTCCAATCCTAATAATATAAATAATGAACAACACATCATTAGTTATTCTAGGAGAATGATGCATGGTAATGTCAAAAAAATCATTAGATGATAATAATATTTCTCTAACAATGATACCCTAAGTAAGAACTAAGAAGTATTGTAGCGTTTTATTTTTAAGAGCATGAATAATATTAAGACAATTGGATTCCACAATCAAGCTCTTATTCTCCTATTAAAAAAAACACATTAATATACATGTAAATGATTCTTAGTTTTACAATAATAAATTATTAATAAACTCACAATTTCATCAAATTATAAAGCAGTAATTTCAATTAATTTTTAAAAATAATTTATAATTTTTTCAAAATATTGGTTATAATTATTATTTCCAATTTTATAAAAAATAAATATAATTTTTTTAAAAAAAATAATTATTAGAAACTTGTCATAAAAGGTTATTAGATTATTACCTTATTAATTTTTTTTTAGTGCCCATCTATGGGGTATTACCCATTTAGAAGTGTTCCATATATATAAAGTATTTTAACTAAAACATTTCACATTATAATTTGTGAAAAAGAGATTTTTTATCGACAACTTTTAAATAGATGTTATCTTCAATTGTCAATAATTTAGAGATTGATTTTTAATTTTCTTTTTTATTTCACACACATTTAAGTTGTGTTTTCTTTAGTATTTGAACATGAATTTTTAGTTTATTTTTGGATTATCTTAAGAACATATTACACTTAAATTATCAAGTTTTCTTAAACACTATAATATATTACATCCAGTATTTACTTTTAATTGTCAAAATTATAAATTATATTATTTAGATATACATAATAATAATCTCACCTAATAAGTAATAATATTTTTTCTTTAATTGTTAATTATATTTTTTAAATAAAGTAAAAAATACCTAACATAAAATTAGTATACGTGCTTCGCACGTAACTTTTTACTAGTCTAGTTATAATTGGATATCCAATTTAATTAATTGGATTAGTTGTAATTTGATGGATCAATTTTGATTGTTTGTGTTCATTTCTAAACAACCTTAATTATTATTATTATTATTATTATTATTATTATATTCTATGGTGATGGTAAGCTATGTCTTTCAAGTAGATATTTTTCGATTTTATACACAATTAGTTGCTTTTGTGTGTTATCAATCAGTCTTTTATTACCGGCTCCTAATAAATAATTAACGTCAATATCCAATAGTGGTTACTTAATAATTGCTCTCACCAAATTTGATAGCCAATTTCTTCCTTTAATGCTCGCAAAATTTCAATAAAGAAAACTCATTCGAAAAACCATCAAGGGATACAATGTCCGAACCAATACCAATCGATCCTTACCAAAGACTCCAGATTGTACAGAATGGCGACGGGACCATCACTCGATTATTCAAATTTCCAGATGCACCCACTTTACCCGATCCCACTATGTCCACCGCACCTATAGTTCTTTCCAAAGATATTGCCCTTGATCAATCAAAATCCACCTGGCTCAGAGTTTTCATACCCCGTGATGCACTGGATAATAAGCTACGATTGCCTCTTATAGTCTACTTCCATGGCGGTGGATTCATCCTATTCAGTGCAGCCTCAACTGTGACTCATAATTTCACATTCAACTTAGCCGCCGAAATCTTTGCCATTGTAGTTTCTGTGGAGTATCGTCTGGCTCCGGAGCACCGTCTGCCTGCAGCCTACGATGACGCCATGGACGCACTGTACTATATCAGAACCGCCGATGATGATTGGCTGAGAAACTACGCTGACTTGTCGAAATGCTTCATTATGGGGGGCAGTGCGGGAGGGACAATAGCTTACCATGCTGGGCTTCGGGCTGCAGCGGAGGCCCAACGTCTTCGGCCCATGAGGATCCGTGGGCTTATATTACATCAGCCATTTTTTGGTGGTGTCCAAAGATGCGACTCAGAATTGAGGCTGGTCAATGATTCTGTTCTTCCGCTTTGCGTTAGTGATTTAATGTGGGAGTTGGCTTTGCCTGAGGGAGTTGACCGTGATCATATGTATTCGAATCCGATGGTGAGTGATGGTTCAAAGTCGTTGGAGATTATCAAATCGCTGCAGTGGAAGGTGATGGTAGCGGGATGGGATGGGGACCCACTTTATGACCGTCAGATTGAATTTGTGAAAATGTTAGAGAAAATGAGTGTAAGTGTAGTAGGTTATTTTGGTGTTGGAGGACATCATGGGGTAGAGATGTTTGACTTGTCTAAGGCAAAGCTACTCATCTTGGCTATAAAAAGTTTCATATGTCCTTAGAGATGAATTTGAATTTGAGAGAAGATATTGATCTTTAGATTAAATAAAGCAGCGTTCATTGTCTATGGCTGTGTTGTATATGTGCTCCTAAATAATGATTATTGTGTTTTTCGTTTTTATGTCTAATGGAGAGCATGACCGTATTAATTTTGTGGATTATTGTTAATTAGTTCGTTTTGATAATTAGCATGTATTGTGCTAAGTTTCATTATGATTGGAAGTGATTTTACTATTAGAGATCACCAAACAATTGAGTGATTTTGCTATTTGGTTATGATAATTATATGAAAGAACAAATGAATCTAAGATAAGCGAATGGAATTAAAATTACAAGAACAATAACTTAGTTTAATAATTAAGGTTATTTATTTATTTAGTGGAGTTGGGAGGAGTGCCATAAGATTATAAGATTTGATTGTGGTATTTCTCAAAGTTTTATTTTTTTTTTAACAAGGGAATAACTTTATTCAAAAACCAAACAAAGGCAGTCCCACCCCACAAAGCACAACAGCAGTCCCGAACAAGGGAACTGCTCTCCAAAACCAACTACCCACACTCAATGATACATTCATTTAGCTTAGTTTGTGAATACCCAAACCCAATACTCTACATTTAATCACTTTCTTAATCTCCAAGCTAAGGCTAACAGCCGTGCTACATTTAAGCTCAAACAAATAAGTCTTTCGATTTTTCCAAATAAAATACAAAACAACATTACTAATGATCCTGTTGAAAAAACCTATTGCAATTAACCACAATATTTTTCTTCTTTGTATGTCAACAATGGGATACTTATCAAACACCACAACAAGCAATTATTAAATATCAACCAAAGCAACACAAGCAATATAAAATACACAAATCAAGAGTAAAAGTGAGACATCAAGATTTTTACGTGGAAACCCAATGCGGGAAAAACCACGTAAAAATATTGATGTCTCACTTTTACTCTTGATTTGTGTATTTTATATTGCTTGTGGTGCTTTGGTTGATATTTAATAATTGCTTGTTGTGGTGTTTGATAAGTATCCCATTTTTGACATACAAAGAGGGAAAATATTGTGGTTAATTGTAATAAGTTTTCCCAACAAGTGGTATCAGAGCCAAGGTTGATTGGTGTTGAATTCTTGTGTGTTGAAAAATGGATGAGTCGGATGGAATGATGAAATTGAACTTATCAAATTATTCTGCTTGGAAGCAATTGATGGAAGATTTGCTCTATTGTAAAGATTTGTAGAAACCTATTAAAGGTAGTGAGAAGCCGTCTAAGTTAGATGATGAGGAATGGGAAGTTCAACATAGAAAAGCCATTGCCTTTATTAGACGATGGATGGATGTAAATCTTCATGAGCACATCTCTAATGAAACAAGAGCTGATGTTGTTTGGAAAAAGCTAGAAAATCTCTTTACGAAGAGAACGGCTGGCAATAAGATTTCTCTACTTAGAAGACTGGTAAATTTGAAGTACAAGGATGGTGGTAGTTGTTGGAAATTATTTTACCAGGATCTTTGATCTACTCACAAGTATGTTGATTAACATCCTAAATATGAACATCTAAAAAGATTATAAAATAAACACATATAAAGTATGAGAAACCTTACATTGGGTGCAGCGGAATAAAATGTCTCCTTCCGTTCAGATCTCTAACCCTTGTATCCTTTCTGTCGCAGAGTATTATCAAGATCTGAACCTGGATCTCTTTCTCTCCTTTCTTTAGTGCTGAAACTCCTTCTTGTTGAATATCTTTCTTCAAGATGTTCCTCACTACAATTGAGGTATCACTTGCTGTGTGTGGGCACTACTCTATCACTAAGAGGTTCGAAATTATTCAAGGAAGAAGAAGAGTATGAAGGTGGCGGCTAGGGTTTAGAAAGAGAAGGCTCTGGTTTTTCTCTGAAGGAAATCAGAAGTAAAAGTGTAAATTTCCTGAAGCCTTCACTATCTACTTATAGCATTTCACATAGGGTTAGGTTTGAATTATTTAGCATTAAAATAATGAAAATATCAGATGATAAAGCCTATAAAAGTGGCCGGCCATGGCTATGTGGATTTGGGCCTCACTTTTTGCAATTTTTCAGTTTTATCATTTCTGCATCTCATTTTCTCAAAAATACCAATTTTCAAATTCAACCATTTAAATGTCAATTCTAACTATTTAATAACTATAAATAATTATTAAATAATATTGTCATTTATCATATTTATTAATTGAACCATACAAAGTATCATAATTAACTAATATGCCCTAAAACCTCTTTCTTTACAATTTCCCCCTGACTTAGTGAAAAATTCACAAATAGACATAGTCTAATTTGAGAATTATAATTGATTAATCAAAACCAATTAAATGAGTCTTACAAGTAATATTGTCTCAACTAGTGGGGGGACCATGGGTCTATATAACCGAGCTTCCAATAAGCAGATCAAGAATTTATAACCTAAATTCACTGACTTATTAATTCTTCGTTGAATCCACGCATAGAACTTAGAATTACACTCTCAGTATATAGAACGCTCTATATGTTCCACCATATAGACACGTCATTAGTTATCCATTGTTATAATCCTAATTTGATCAATGATCCTCTATATGAATTGTCTACACTGTAAAGGGATTAGATTACCGTAACACCCTACAATGTATTTTATCCTTAAAACACTTAACCTCGTATAAATGATATTTCAGCTACGTGAAATGAGTACTCCACTATTTATTTTCGTTTGGTCAAGCTCGAACGAGATCATCCTTTACTTACTATTCGCCAGATAGAAGCTATAGATTCCATGTTTATGTTAGCGCTCCCACTCAATTGCACTACCGTGTTCCCAAAATGTACGTATCACCCTGACCCAAAAGTAGGCTTAACTAACAAATCAAAGAACACGAATAAAACTCTTGAGATTGAGCCTAATCATAACAAGATTAAGATCATTTGATCTAGGATCAACTAGGCGATATTGACTTGAATAGATATTACGGTAAGTTTGATAAATCTAAGTCAAAGTTCAATATCGGTCCCTTCCGATGCATACTCCATGCACCCAACCTGAGCTTTACTTTAACCAATACTCTGGAAAGAACATAGCATTTCTCCAAATGCAAGTAAACTCTGTTGTTGATTATCATATCAGTAAAACCCTGTGTCTGATAAATCTAGGAATCTTTATTCACATAGTCATGTTTACTTTCCAATGTGTTGACAACACAATAAATAGGATCAAGTATGTGAAAAGGGTTTCAGATGAATTTATAAATCAAATAGACAAGCAATTGATAAGATGAACCAAAACATACACAAATGAATGAAAAATACTTCTGTTTCTTTATTGATGTTGAATAAAATGGATTACATTGAAATGGAGTTTTATTTAGGGCATAAAACCCAACAGTAGTATGGTTGAGCATACAAGTCAATTTCAGAGTCTTGCAAACCAGTTAGTTGCCATGAAGATGAATATGGATGATGAGATGCAAGCATCATTACTCCTCAATTCTTTACCTGACAGTTGGGAAACATTGGTGATAACGGTTTCTAATTCCACGCCAGAAGGGACTTTGACTATGGATTTGGTCAAAGATAGTTTGCTTAATGAAGAGGCCAGACGGAAAGCACAAGGTGAATCTTCTTCTTCCTCTGGGGTTCTTGTTACTGAAAAAGCATGACAGGCGGGGACGAAGTCAGACTAAAAATCAGCATGGTTCTAGAAGAAGATCCAAGTCTCAAAAAGATATCAAGTGTTATCATTGTAACAAGCCAGGTCACTTAATAAGGGATTGCAGAATATTGAAAAGAGAGCAGAATCAAGGAAAGAAAAATGAGAAAGTGACTAATACAGTTTCCACTGAAGGTGATGTTGTCATTGTATGTGATGATGGGTGTGTTAGTCTTGCTACCCAAGATTGTAGTTGGCTGATTGATTTTGGCGCTTCATTCCATGTTACTGCTCGTAGTGATTTCTTCACTTCTTACACTACTGGTGATTTTGGCACTGTCAGAATGGGAAACAATGGTGCATCAAAGATTGTGGGTATTGGAGATATTTGCTTGGAAACCAGTGTTGGTAGCAAATTGATTCTCAAAGATGTTAGGCATGTTCCAAACATTCGCCTTAACTTGATATCTACTGGAAGACTTGATGATGAGGGGTTCATAAACTGGTTTGGTGAAAGTAAATGGAAGCTCACCAATGGTTCTCTTGTAGTGGCAAGAGGAAAGAAACTCAATACTCTTTATGTCATGGAAGCTAAGCTACACAAAGGAGAGATTAATGCAGTTCAAAAAGATGCAAACATTGATCTTTGGCACTAGAGGCTCGGTCATATCAGCGAGAAAGGACTTCAAACTCTTGCTAGAAAGCAATTCTTACCGAATTTGCAAGGTATGCCTCTTAAAACTTATGATCATTGCTTAGCTGGAAAAACACATAGAGTTTCTTTTCGTACACGTCCACCATCTAGAAGATCTAATGTTATTGATCTGATTCACACTGATGTCTGTACTATGCAAACTAGAACTCTTGGAAGTGCTCTTTATTTTGTTACTTTTATTGATGACCATTCTAGAAAAGTTTGGGTTTTTGCTTTGAAATCTAAAGACCAGGTGCTCGATGCTTTCAAAGAACTTCATGCCAAGATTGAAAGAGAAACTGGAAGAAAGTTGAAGTGTGTTCGAGCCGATAATGGTGGTGAGTACAGAGGTCCATTTGAATACTATTGTAGACTCCATGGAATCAAGCTTGAGAAGTCAGTTCCAAAAACTCCTCAACATAATGGTGTGGCAGAAAGAATGAGCAGAATAATTGAAGAAAGGATTAGGTGTATGCTTTCCCATGCCAAGCTACCTAAGTTCTTTTGTGGGGAGGCTTTGAGAAATGCAGTTGATTTGATTAACCTTTCTCCTTCAGTTCCTCTGAACGGTGATGTACCTGAGAGAGTATGGAGAGGGAAAAATGTCTCATATGGTCATTTCAGAGTCTTTGGGTGCAGAGCATTTGTTCATATTCCTAAAGATGAGAGATCCAAGCTTGATGATAAGGCAAAACCATGTATTTTCTTGGGGTACGGTCATGAAGAGTTTGGGTACAGATTATGGGATCCAGTGAACAAGAAGATTATCAGAATCAGGGATGTGGTGTTTCTTAAAGATCAAATGTTTGAAGACAGTGACAAAGTTCAGAAGCAAAAGTTCCCTGCTAATGTTCCTGTGAGTACTAGCTCAGTTCCTTCACCCATAGTGCATGATGATCATGGGGGAGATGAACAGGAAAACCATGATGAACATGTTAATGAAGAAGCAGGTGAACAAGAAGATCGTGCTGAGAATATTGATTATGATGTTCATGAGGATGGTGAGCCAACTGAACAGGATCAAGAAGCACCTCCACCACCACTAGTTGAGACTCCAGTAAGAAGATCCACAATAGAGCGTAAACCAACTTCAAGACACAATCCTCATGAGTATGTAATGCTCACTGATGGGGGAGAGCCAGAAACTTACCAAGAAGCCCTTCTACATAAGCACAAGAATGAGTGGGATGGAGCCATGCAAGATGAGATGGGATCCCTGCATGAGAATCACACATATGACTTGGTGAAGTTGCCTAAAGGGAAGAAAGCTCTCAAGAACAAATGGGTTTACAGGCATAAGACAGAAAAAAATGGCTGACAACGGTACAAGGCACGATTGGTTGTGAAAGGGTTCAGTCAGAAGAAAGGTATTGACTTTGAAGAAATATTTTCTCCTGTTGTGAAAATGTCCTCTATTAGAGTTGTTCTTGGTTTAGCTGCTCGCTTGAATTTAGAAGTAGAACAACTTGATGTGAAGACTGCATTTCTTCATGGTGACTTGGAAGAAGAAATTTACATGGAGCAGCCAGAAGGTTTCAAAGTCAAGGGAAAAGAGAATCTTGTGTGCAAGCTTAGAAAAAGCTTATATGGACTCAAACAGGCACCTAGACATTGGTACAAGAAGTTTGATTCCTTCATGTCGAGCCATGGATATGCCAGAACTACTTCTGATCATTGTGTGTTTACAAAGAAGTTTTCTGATGATGATTTCATTATTCTCCTGGTGTATGTTAATGATATGTTGATTGTTGGCTATGATGTCAAAAACATTGAGAAGCTAAAGGAAGAGTTCAGCAAGTCTTTTGCTATGAAAGACTTAGGATCGGTGAAACAGATACTTGGAATGAGGATTTCTCGTGACAGGAAGAATGGGAAACTTTGGTTATCTCAAGAAGCTTATGTTGAAAAAGTTCTTGAAAGATTTAACATGAGCAAAGCTAAAGCAGTTAGTTCTCCACTTGCAGGCCATTTCAAGCTAAGCTCCAAACAATGTCCTACAGGTGAGAAGGATAAACAAGAAACGGCTTCAATACCTTACTCATCTGCAGTTGGCAGCTTGATGTATGCTATGGTTTGTACGAGGCCAGATATTGCTCATGCAGTTGGAGTTGTTAGCCGATTCCTTTCTAATCCTGGTAAGGATCATTGGGAAGCAGTGAAATGGATATTGAGATATCTACGAGGTACTTCCAGGTTGTGCTTATGCTTTGGTAGTGGTGAACCTATGCTTGATGGGTACACAGATACAGACATGGCTGGTGATTGTGATTCCAGGAAATCCACTTCAGGATTGTTAATGACATTTACAGGGGGAGCTGTTTCATGGAAATCGAGGTTACAGAAGTGTGTTGCTTTGTCTACTACAGAAGCTGAATACATAGCTGTAACTGAAGCTTGTAAAGAAGCTTTATGGATGAAAAAGTTCCTACAAGAGTTGGGCTTGCAGCAAGAAAGATACATTAATTGTCTACTGTGACAGTCAGAGTGCCATTCACCTCTCCAAGAATTCAACATTCCATTCAAGATCCAAGCATATTGATGTTAGATATTATTGGATTCGTGATGTGCTTGAGATGAAAGAATTGCACTTAGAAAAGGTGCATACCAGTGAGAATGGTTCTGATATGTTGACAAAGGCTTTGCCTAAAGAGAAGCTCAAAGCTTGTAGGCGAAGAGCGGGCTTAGTAGAGCCCACCAACTGAGGTGGAGGGGGAGATTTGTTGGGTCCGCCCCTTTATTGGTGGGCTGGACCAATAAGGGCTTAAGGCCCATTTTATTTGCTTCAATTAAAAGAAAAAAAAAAGGTGGGGGCAGCAAGCACATGAGTGCTTCGTGAGCAGCAAGAAAGAAAAAGAGAAAAGAAAGAAAAAGAGAGGGAAAGAAGAGAAAGGGAGCTAGAGAGAGAAAGGAGTTTTGCCATTTTGCATTGAAGATCAAGTAGTGGATTCTCATCCATTTTAGCTCAAATTTTGGGTGGTGAATCCTTGCAAGACGCTCTACCCATCTACCGGTTCCGATTTGGCGATTGTCCTCTCTAAGGTGCTCTTCTACAATACCCACTTTGTGAGGCCCAAACTTTTTTCTATTTGTGTATCCATCTTTTGAGATGATGATGAAAGTTGTATTTATCCAAGATTGTTTAATCTTGATGTTGTTGTGAGCCTCTAGTTTACTAGAGAAGAACTTTGTAATCCCATTATTAAACTTTGGTGATAGTGGATGATTTGAGCGGACTACGGTCCTGTGATTTTTCTCGCATTGGGTTTCCACGTAAAAATCTTGATGTCTCACTTTTACTCTTGATTTGTGTATTTTATATTGCTTGTGGTACTTTGGTTGATATTTAATAATTGCTTGTTGTGGTGTTTGATAAGTATCCCATTTTTGACATACAAAGATGAAAAATATTGTGGTTAATTGCAATAGGTTTTCCAAACAGATCCCTAGTTAGAAATTGTGAGTTAACAACTTGCCATTAAATGAATCTATGCTAAGTCACAATGAATTTATTTTAAACAATTCTAGCATAAGTAACTGTATTGGTTATAACAAGTGAATTG
Source organism: Cannabis sativa (assembly GCF_029168945.1). NCBI lineage: Eukaryota > Viridiplantae > Streptophyta > Magnoliopsida > Rosales > Cannabaceae > Cannabis > Cannabis sativa. The sequence continues at coordinate 17,801,712 of NC_083605.1, read as the reverse complement.
TAAAACTGTTTTGCTCTAAACTTACCTCTCTTTTCATGTTGGTTTAATGAGGCTTCGCTTACAACTTGTCTTAGTCTCAAAATCTTCTTGAAATACCACCCTATCTCTTGTTTTATAGGCAGGTTCCAAATGTTGGTATTTCTAAAAGTTAGTTACGTTAGTTTTCAAAAGTTTTTGCAAATATTTGTGATCATCTTGATTAAGCCCAACTCAACTCAGTGCCCATTAGGGCTATAATAGAGAGTTTTTATATAATTTTGTAGAAGATTCAAAATATAAATAGATACTCTGTCCAATAACTTTTGACCCAAAAAAATTATACCAATATAAGTAGAAGAATTCTGTGATAGATTTTGTTCATACTGTATAGGAATATATTTTTTTTAACTTTTCATTTATATGACTATTGAGTGTACATATTGTGTTGCATTAAATTAAATATTAATTTTTAAAAGTATTTAAAAAATTGAGATTATTTAATATAAAATATTGGGAAAGCAATTTTTTTTTTTCTAAATGGGAAGATAAAAAGTTATTAAACCATTCTATGGCAAAATTTATCGAGTTTCTATCATTATTATTATTTTTTATGTTTTATTGAAAGGACGTTACAAAGTGATTAATCTCTACATTCCCATCATCATTCTTAGGAGTTTTTTTTTATGTTTCTTTTTTTGTTCTTTCAAAGAAGGCTACTAATGAAAGTTCTTAATCTCCACATTTCATCAAATTTATTCTATTATTTGATATACCCTAAAGTCTATATAAATTTATTTTTTAATATGAATTATTGTATTTATTGGATTTTATACAAAAAATACAAATATAAAAATAGCCTTTAGAAAATGGTTTTTTATTTTGAAAAAATGCCCTCAACTAAAAAAATAAAAAGGTGAAAAAGTTATTATTCAGTTTGCTTAAAAATACTTGTTAAATTTAGTTTTTTTTTTTTTTTGGAAAAAAAATATTCTCAATTGAAAAATAAAAAAGTGAAAAAATAATTATTAAGTTTGTTTTAACAAAAATTGTTGAATTTAATTTATTTAACAAATAAAATAATGTAAAGACAAAACATGTATAAAAATATTACTATAGGCTAGGTTCCACTATGATTATTATGTTTCCTTGATTTTATCACCTTTAGATCAATAATCAAGGTATAAGAAAATGTCACCACCATAAGGACAAAACCAATTTTCATATCATAGACATGTCCATTCACGATCAAAAATCATACTTCTAGTCACAACAAAATTTACTAGAAGTAAAAAAGTTGTGACTAACTATAAATGATCATTCCTATATTGTGACTAAAAGGTCCGTGACTAAAGATATTAATCACAAAATTTACAATTTATTGTGGCTAAATATATTCAAGTAACATTTATTGTCACAATACTTGTCGAAACTAAAACTAAATCAGTGACAACTTGTATCTAAATAATATGTTTTAATCAAGTAACATTATGTTGTGAGTAAAAGTCACATTTATTCACAAAAGAATTATGTTATAACTAAAAAGTTATGACTAAAAGTAGTAGTTTTTTGTAGTGTTATAAGTAACGTTAAATATTCTTTCTAAATTATAACCAATAATAAAAGTAGAAATTACACTATATATGAGAAAATTTTAAGAGTTTACATTTTTATGGTATAAATAAATAAAGTTAAGGGGTTATCGATTTTTTTTTTATTTTTTACCTTTATATGAGTTTTTTTATGCCATATTTTTACATTAAAGAAAAATAGAAATCTCATATTTGTAAACAATAATAAGTTTTGCCAGAAAAGTTACCTGAAAAGTCGTCGGCGCCGGAGAAGTCACTGGAAAAACTATTGGCACTGGAAAAGTTGTCGGAAAAATCACCGTTGCCGAGAAAGTCACTGGAAAAATTGCCGAAAAAGTCATCGTCGTTGGAAAAGTCACTGTCGCAGGAAAAAGTTACTGAAAAAGTCACAAGAAGTAGATGTCTCAAATATAAACAAAAATAGAACCGGTTATAATTAAAATATAATTAGTTCTGTAACACAAAGAATAAAAACAAATAAAACAAAATAACTCAAGCTAATTATAATTAAATTATAACTGGTTATAACTAAAATAGAACAAGTTATATAACATAATGAATACAAACAACTAACCCATAATAATTCAAATCGATTACAATCAAAAAATAAAGTGGAAATCAGTTCCTAAAACACTGAAACATAAATTAAAAACAAAACTAGTTCTACAATAAAAAAACCTCATAACACATAATACCTCATAAAACCGATTATAATTTTTTTAAAAAAAAATAGAGATCAATTTCAAAAAATATTGAGGCATAAATATGAAAAGAACCAGTTCCATAACAAAATAAATAAACACAAATAATAACACACAATAACTCAAATATAATATAAAAAAATCGTTTAAATTTATCAACTAGTTAAAAATTTAACACAAAAACACTTGTTCCGTAAAGCAACTAAGATAAAAACTCACATTAAAAACCAGTTAAATAAAATAGCTTAAACAAAAATATTCATTCAACATGCTCTAACACACCAAATAATTACACTCATACCATATCTACCTCAAAAATACTCATTCATTATCTCTATATAACCGGTTCTATTTTAGTTATTTAGTTTGAGTTATTTTGTGTTATTTATTTTTATTAATTATAACATTGTTATAAAATTGGTTCATTATAACACTGTTATAGAACTAGTTCTATTTTAATTATAACCAGTTTAAGTTCTCTTGTGTTATTTATTTTTATTCACTATGTTACAGAAGCGGTTATATTTTAATTATAATCGGTGTGCGTTATTTTGTGTTATTTATTTTTATTCATTATGTTATAAAACTAGTTCTATTTTTAAATTATAGCTAGTTTCTGAGTTATTGTGTGTTATTTGTTTTTAGTCATTTTGTTGTGGAACCAAGTCTATTTTAATTTATGCCATCTCGTTTTTTATTTAAGGGATATTGGCAGCTAAACCACCCGAACTTTACAGTTTGTAACACTTAACCACAAAAACCGAATTTTTGGCGGCTAAACTACGTAAACCCTGGTTCTGTTTTGCTCTGCACACCTCCGTCCAACAATCACAGTTAAGTGCCACGGTGGACTGTCCACGTGTACATAGTTATACACGTGGCGAGTTTTAAAGTGGTCCACGTAATATTAGTTTTAAAAAATAATTATAAATATTTAAAAAAAATTAAGAAATTAATTTTTTTTTACTTTTTTTTTTCTTTTTCTTCTTCTTTCTTCTTCTTCTTCATTCGATACTCCAAACTCACCATGGACGGGGACAATACTGAGTTCAACGACTGGGAGGTGCTTCACAACTCCGACACCGCTGCACCCGACTCTAGTGACAACGCCCCTAGGCGGACCAGCCGATGGTGGACCTCCCAAGACCAATAACCTACTTGAGCTTTTTGGGGGTAATCTCAACTGCTCTATCTGCATGCAACTGCCGGAGAGACCTATTACGGTAGGCCTTTTCGTCTTTCTTCTTTTCCTAAACTGAAATGTTTCGAAAAGAAAAGAAAAGTCTAAGCATTCAATTTTTTCTCTTTTTTGGATTCCTTGAGATCATCAGTTACATGTTTGGGGCATAGTTTTTATTTTATTTTATAGTTTTATCGGAAACCCAAATGAAGGAAATGCTTGTGTTTGCTTTTTGATTTCTTCATTATGAGGATTCTGTAGAAAATTACTGCTTAGGGTTCTTTGGTGGGTGTTTTTTTTTTGTTTTTCATAGAAAGAGGGGTTGGTATTTCGTACAAACTTATGCGAAAAAGGAACTGGAATTTTTGGAAAATGCAAAAAGTCAAGTGAGTTTTGAAGGAATTATTGAGACGAGAGAGAGAGAAAGAGGGTGGGAGGGTTTCTACAGAAGAAGAAGAAGAAAGAAGAAAAAGAAAAAGAAAAAGTAAAAAAAAAAAATAATTTTATAATTTTTTTTAAATCAAAAAAAAGTAAAAAAGAAAAATAAAAAATTCTGATTTTTTAATTTTTTGTAAATATTTATAATTATTTTTTAAAACTAATATTATGCGAACCACTAAAAACTTGCCACGTGTAAAAGTGTGTACACGTGGACAGTCCACCGTGGCACTTAACTGTGATTTTTGGACGGAGGTGTACAGAGCAAAACAGAACCAGGGTTTAGGTAGTTTAGCCGCCAAAAATTCAGTTTTTGTGGTTAAGTGTTACAAACCGTAAAGTTCAAGTGGTTTAGCCGCCAATATTCCTTTATTTAATCAAATCAAAAAGTAATTCTTGAATTATTTATTTTAGAAACTAGTTTTTAATTTAGTTATTTCGAGAATTGATTGTTTATTTAGTTAATTTAAGGAACATGCATGTTTTTTACTGATTTGTTTTATTTAATTGGTTTTTGTGTGTGAGTTTCTATCTTAGTTGTTTTATTTAATTTGTATGTAAATGGGATCTTCTTCTTCTTCTCAAGTGACGGCAGGCGAAGAGACACGAACCTAGACAAATCTAGGTGGCTCGGACTCAGAAGATGAAGGCAACTGGTAAGAAATATGATAACTAAAGGGGTTTAAGTGTAGCATTGTGATTTTTCCTTTTTGAAGTTTTTTCGTCTCTTTGATTCTTTTTCTTAATTTATTTCTTGGCTAAAGTTTTTTTGATTTGGATTCGCAATGTTGAGGAATTGATTGGGAATTTAAAATATATATCTTAGTTGTTCGAGAGTTTTTTTCCTAGATTCAATTATTACTTAAACTAACTTACTTTTGGCTGATCTTGTGTTTCATAATGAATTGATTGGATTTGACATTATTTTATTCTAGATAATGAGTTATTGTAGTGGTTTTGATTTTGAATTTTTCATTTACATATGAGATTTAATGATGATAAAATTAGAGAGCTAAAGTGAAAATATGAGGAAAATTTAGAGGTTGTTTGGCTGTGTTTTCAGTTTTCATAACAAAAGAGAGAATAGAAATAATTTTTTTCATTTTAAAATTTAATAGTGTTTGGTACAAGTTTTTTAATCTATTTTTCGATTTTTCTTACTAAGAAAAAATTTGATATTCTACACCATACCATGACATGAACACACCCTATCCCGGACCTGACTCCGACCTGGACCTGGACCCCAGCCCAAACCTAGACTCAGCCCCAGATTCAGACCCCAGATCCGAACCCAACTCAGACCCAGACCTGGACACCGAACACTAGACCTCGACCCGGACCCCATACCTGGACCTGGACTCAGACCACAGACCCGAACTTGGACTCGAACCCCGACCAAGACCTGGACCCTGGATCTCGTACCCTAACCTTAGACCCAGACCTGAACTCAAACCCAGATCCCAAACTGGGGGCTAGGTCCAAGGACGTTAGCCAGGTCTAGGTCTAGGATCCGAGTCCTAGTCTGGGTCCGGGTCCAGGGTCAAGGTCTGGGTCTGAGTCTAGGTATAGGTTCGGGGTTCAAGATTTGGGCTCGGTCCAAGTTTGGGGCTAGGTCCGGGTTCTGGGTCAAGATTCGCGGTCTGGCTCCGGGTTGGGGTCCGAGATTCGGGTCGAGGATAGGGTCTGGGTTCGAGCCAAGGTCTAGGGTCTGGGATTCGAGTCGAGGTTAAGGGTCTGGGTCCGGGTCTAGGGTCCAGGATCCAAGTTTGGGTCCGGGTTCGGGTTTTGGGTTTGGGTCGAGATTCGTCCGAGTCTGGTGTCTGGGTCTGCGTCTACGTCCGGGTCAGAGTCTGAGATCCGGGTCTGGGTTCGGGGTTCGGGGTCCGAGGTCTGGGTCAAGGTCGGGGTCTGGGTTCAATTTCCGGTCTAAGGTCCGAGTATCTCAGCAAAAATATAAAATAGAATATGTTAAACAAAGAAATTGTTTTTGAATATTGAAAATAATATTTTGATGTTTTCTGTTTTCTAGTTTTTTAAAACTCAATTTTTAGAAACTGACCAAACGATTCTTATTAGTTTTTAAAAACTGGTATTTATTTTTTAAAATTGAAAACAGTTTTTAAATTATGAAACCAAACAAACCCTTAACCCTTAATTTAAAAGAAAGTACTTGAAAGATTCTTTTACTGATACAAGTACTACCACCGAAACCCATTCACTTATTCAGTGTGTGGAACGAAATTAATTGTTTGAGATAATAATTGTGTGATGCGAATAATTAATATAAATCCCAATTCTAATGAGTTTATTTAAACAAATACGTGAGCATGAATTAAGAGACGAAGCACAGAGACACTTCAATTCTAGTATGATAACCAGTCTTTCCTCTATAGTAGGACGTAATTCATAGATGATTAATTATAGTAATATTCTCAATAACGTACTTGTTTATTATCTGCTAAGATTTATTGACTTGCTTCTCGACGTCATATATTATTGAAAACTTTGTTTTGTTTTGAAATGCAAATGGCATGAATCTGTACTACTTAACCTAGTGTTATGATTCTCGTACTATCATAATAATACCCCAACCAGAAAGTGTAGTTAAGTTAATGAAGAACTTACGTATTTATAATCCAACATAATAATTAATAAAAAAAATTCGTCTTAATTAATTTATACGTGATTGATCGATTAGTAAAGTGCATACCAAGAACTTTTATCACATAAAAAATAATAATAAGAACTTAAAATATATATAATATATAACCGAAAGAGAAAGCTAACAATTTGACATGCATGAACTAACGCACATTTGCGCACCTCACAATACTTGTGGACAAAAGCAGAGCCAAACGGTACATACAACATAAATGTAGATATAGCTCCTATGGCTATAACACATATTTTACTAATTAGAACATGTCACTATAATTCATGCATGTGTAGTAGAACAAGACCATTATTATAATATACTCTTTTTAAATAATAAGTTCAAAAGCTTCACTTTCAGGTATGATAGTCTCTCTTCATCCATCGACATGCACATATAGACTTAGGTCATTTTCGTGCACTCAAACCCTATCGTTTTAAGGAAAATAACAACAAACTGAGAAATAAAATAATAAAATCACCCATTTCGAAGTCAGGCAAACCTGTTTAAATTCTTTCTCATCTTACGTGGTAAACGCCAACCCAATCCAGTTGAATCATAAATTAGTTTTTATCAGAATCTTAGCACGTATATAGATGTAGAGCTATATTATACATTTAAAAAATCCTTCTCTATTTTCAAATTATTTTAATATTTAAAAATTATATATCAAGTGATGAAAGATTTGGGAAGTGGCATGAATATACGAGTTGTTCGTCGTCTTGTTCGACTAAGATAAATAATATATCGATATCAATGCCCTGTACACATCACAATATAGTGTGATACTAAGGACAAGAAAATGGAAGAACATAAGATTTTTTTTTTATTTTTATTAAATAAATCTGTGTGTTTAGACATCCTGGCACGTAATTATTATCAATAAGCTTTCTCAAGTAAATTATAAGTTCTTAATTATTTAAATATTAATCCCAACTCTGTCTGATCATGCAATTTGTCGTGTTATGGTTCGAATAGAAATCAAAGCCAGCTTGAAATATTTAACGCGAAGCTAATATGTTATAATTATTACAATCTTATTTTATTTTCCCCTATCATTATTAACATTTCAATAATCAATTAATAGGTAGATACTATATGATCCCATTAATTGTTATATTTAAATCTTCTTACTACAGCTGAAAAGTAATTGTTATATTTTTGTCCTTAGCTAGCAAAATGAAAATCACGCAAAGGACAGAAACGTAATTTAATTTAATAGCAGCAATCAAACACATATAAATAAATAACGGTAGACTAGAAATAGACCTCTAACAGATAGAGCTATAGAGCTAGCAAAACAACAAAATTTTGATGTGTGATTGGACTAATTTAATAGTGGTTGCTTAAGCAATATTAATTTAAATTATTAACGAGAGCAAACAATTTCTAATGTAGCTTTCTTTGTTTGGCCGATGTGCGTTAATAAATAAATTATATAATAGAATTAAGTTTACTCACTTTGATCACCTGTTCTATACAATTTTATTTCTGCTCAAACCCTGTTATTAATTAAATAGATAAATTATATAAACACCCCTCTATAGTAAAAAGTCTCTATCTAAATAATATTTCAATAACTTTTTGGAGGAATGCAACAATCTACTCTGTTTGGAAAAATTGAAAAAAAGTTTATTGGGATAATATGTTGTTTCTCCTATTCATGTAAGTGTGCATAGAGTAAAACATGATGTATACAATAGAATTTTGTTGTTTCTGCAGTCCAAAGTGAGCTTAAGAGGAGTTGGTTTAGGCAGCTCTCTTTTATTAACTGTAATTGCTCCCTAATTTGCTTAAAAAGTGCCAGGTTTTGTAAATTCTTTGGTTGATTGAGTGAAGCTCTAATTTACCAAAGGAAAAATGTCTTAATAACTTTATGCTTATGTTTGAAAGTTTGAATTTGACAGGGGAAAAGAAAATGATAAGGATAATGTAGTAAAAAAATTAAAAAAAAAAATAGAAAAACTAAAATTTTCATATTGGACGAGGAAAGAAAAATTGCATGGAAGAAAATTTGATTTAACAAAATAATCCATACTAAATATTTAAATTGATTATTTTTCACACGTTAATTTTTAATTTTTTTTTTAATTTTCATGTAATAGAAGAATTTTAAAAATTTATTAACATATACCTGAACCTGAAGAATTTTTTATTTTTTTACAGATTTCGGTAAACAACTCAATGTTCTTTTTTAATTTTTTTTTATAGTTTATTTATACATGTCATGATGTTAGTTTCTTGATTATTGTTTGTTGAGTTTTATATAGTTTAGTTATAGTTGATTAATAGTTGCTGTGATGTTGAATTTTCGTTATTTTATAACTATTTTTTTACTTTTTGTTGGGCAAATCGTATTTGTATAATTTTGAAACTTTAAAATCTTACTTTTATAAATAAGAACTTTAGATTGTAAAATTATAAATAAAACATATTTTATTTTATATAAAAAAATCCTATTTTTTTGTATATTTGTTTAATCTTTTTCCTTCTTTTCTTAAAATTTAACTTTCAAACAAAGGTGTTCATTAGACCATATCTTGATCCAATTATATATTGGGTGTTATAGATTTTGTCATCTAATCTGATTAAATTAATTTCAGTCATTCAATCGATCCAGCATCTATTTAGTTATTAGATTCGATCGATTATATCCATTAGATGTATTTCATGTATATTTATTTATTTAATTTGAGTTCATCCAATATTTTAAACCTAGTATTTTTTTTGATCAGATTGAATTGGATCTATTTAATATTTTAGATTCAGTATGTATTGGATTGGAATAGATCCATCTAATCTCAAAAAAGAGAGTAAAATTTTAATGTTAATTTTAATACATGTATATACACTATTTAAAATCTAATTACTCAAAGTAAATAAAAATATTAATTGGTTCGATTAGATGTTGAATGTATTTAATTTCTGGATACCCCATGGAACATCTAATCCAATCCAATTAGATTCTCTAAAATAACATCTAATCCGATCAGATAACAATTAGACATCTATAACAGCTCAGTGAGCTAGAACAACAAGAAGAAGAAAACAGAGAAAAACAGAATGAAAAATATCAATTGGATTGAATGAATCAATGAATACAGTCACCAATGTTTGTTACTTATACTCAGTAACAAAGAAGCAAATAATGCAGCAACAATCAACAACCAAATGACAGCTGGATTAACAAATGACAGCTGGACAAAACCAAAATATCCTAACTAACTCAAAACTAACTCTGAAACTCCCCCTCAAGATGGAGCAAATATGTTCTTCAATCCCATCTTGTCTTTAAAGTTGTTGAATTGGTTAGGAAAAAGTGGTTTAGTTAGAATATCTGCCACTTGATCTCTTGTGGAAACATGAACTGTCTTTATCACACCTTGTTGCACCTTTTCTCGAACTAGATGACAGTCAATCTCTATATGCTTTGTTCTCTCGTGAAAAACTGGATTTGCTGCAATATGTTGGGCTGACTTGTTATCACAATAGAGTAAGGCAGGTCCTACATGTTCAATCTGTAGCTCTTTGAGGATAGAAAGCAACCAAACCACTTCACAAGTGGTATTGGCCAGGGCTCTGTATTCTGCCTCAGCAGAGGACCTTGAGACCGTGTGTTGTTTCTTGCTTTTCCAAGAGATGATGGACGTTCCAACAAAAATGCAAAAGCCAGTTGTTGACCTTCTTGTATCTGGACAAGCTGCCCAATCTGAATCAGTATAAGCATGTAACTTCACTTCAGAATTGGTAGCAAAGAAAATTCCTTGTCCAGGAGTCCCTTTAACATATTGAAGAACTCTTTGTGCTGCATGTAGATGAGTGACTCTAGGTGTGCACAAAAACTGGCTTAGCTTGTTTACTGAGTAGGAAATATCAGGCCTTGTGATGGTCAAATATTGTAGCTTTCCCACTATTCTTCTATATAACGTTGGATCGGCCAACTTCTCTTTCTCATCAAGCCCAAGTTTGAGATTTGCTTCCATTGGTGTACTCACTGGCTTGGAACCTAGATAACCTAGGTCTTCCAACAATTGAAGTGCATAAGGTCTTTGTGAAACAAAAATCCCTTTCTCAGACCTAGCAACCTCAAGTCCTAGGAAATATCTCAAATTTCCTAAGTCTTTTAGCTGAAATCTTGTATGTAATCTTGCTTTGAGTGCTTCAAGTTCCACGAGATTGTTGCTAGCAAGAATTACATCATCAACATAAACCAATAGAAATATGAAATTTCCATTGAAATGTTTGATGAACAAGGAGTGATCAGTAGCTGAATGGTGAAATCCTTCATCATGCAAAGCACTAGAAAACTTGGCAAACCATTGTCTTGAAGCTTGCTTCAGTCCATACAATGATTTTTGCAGTTTACAGACAACATTTGGTGGCAACTCCCCCTTAGGTCTATACCCTTGAGGTATAGACATATACACATCTTTATGGAGGTCACCATGTAGAAAGGCATTGTTTACATCTAATTGATGTAAATGCCATCCATGAATGGCAGCAAGAGAGAGAACTAACTTCACAGTAACAAGCTTAGTCACCGGGGCAAAAGTATCTAGTCAATCCCTTCTTGTTGGTTGTAGCCCTTAGCTACCAACCGAGCTTTAAACCTTTCTACACTCCCATCTGCATTGAGTTTGATTTTATAAACCCATTTAGAACCAATGACATGGTGTCCTTCGGGTAGAGAGACAATAATCCATGTATGATTCTTCTCTAGAGCCTCTATCTCAGTGTCCATAGCATTATCCCAAACCGGGATTCCATGAGCTTGGTGGAAGAATTCAGGTTCAGAGTGACTCAAAATGGCCAGAACAGCAGCTCGAAATGCTGAAGACAGCTTGTTGTAACCAATAACCTGAGATAAAGGGTGAGTGGTGACAAAAGAGACTTTAGCAATCTTAGATAAATTGGTAGAAGCAAGATAACAATGATATTCATTCAAGTAAGATGGTTTGTTGACTGCTCTTCATGATCTGGTATGCGAAATATCATTAGGAGAAAAATCTGGTGTAGCATTTAGATCAGAAATTACAGTTGGCTCAACAAATTCAGGTTGAGACAACTCACCTGAGGCTGGAACAGAAGAATTCGAGTGTTCTGCAGCAGCTGGTGTAAATTCTGGTGTAAGAACAGATGAAAATTCTGCCAGATTTTGTGCATTGTGTGGTGAATGAGAAAAAAAATTCTCATAGGCAGGGGGGATACCTCCAGTGGAAACAAATGGAAAAATATGCTCATAAAAATAAACATCTCGAGAAATAAAAATGAGATTTTTGTTTAAGTCAAGCAACTTGTAACCTTTGACACCTGGAGGATATCCTAAAAAAATGCAAGGGGCTGATCTAGGTGAGAATTTTGACCTAGATTGGCTCAAAGTACAAGCATAAGCTAGACACCCAAAAGCTTTCAAATGATCATAAGATGGCTCTTTAGAATGAAGAATAGCATATGGTGTCTTATTTTTGAGATTAGGTGTAGGTGTTCTATTGATTAGATAGGCTGCAGTAGCCACACATTCTCCCCAATACACCAAAGGAATGTAGGATTGAAAAAGTAAAGCCCTAGCCACATTGAGTAAATGCTGGTGCTTTCTCTCAACAACAGAGTTTTGTTGAGGTCTTTGCACACAAGAATGATAATGCATGATCCCAAGTTTATTGAACAATTCTCTAAACTGTAACTCTTTTGCATTATCAGACCTCATACCCTTAATGGTCTTACCAAACTGATTTTGAATAAGAGTAATGAATTGAGGGATAGCATGCTGAGCATCAGATTTTTGTTTGATGAGTTTGATCCATGTATATCTGGAACAATCATCAACAATGGTAATGAAATACTTATACCCTTCAATGGTACAAGTATTATAAGGGCCCCAAATGTCTACATGAATGAGATCAAAACACTTTTCAGCAATGTTATGATTTGAAATGAAAGGAAGTTTCCTTTGTTTGGCATAATGACAAATAGAGCAATGAAATAAAGAATTGGAATCAACATGAAATTTCAAAGCTTTATTCAATGGATGAGTTTTTACACAAGAAGGATGGCCCAATCTATAGTGCCAAACAGTGTCATTAGACATTTTAGAATCTGAAAAAGATGCAGAAACAGAAGCAAGAATTTTATTACAGCTTTGATCACAATTCAAGTAGTAAAGATTGTCAAGTTTTCTACCCATCCCAATCACCTTGGTCTTGGTAGTGTCCTGAATGATACAATCATCATCAGAAAACAAGAAAGTGCAATTAGTTGTGGCTGTTAATGAATTGACAGACAACAAATTACACTTAAAGGTAGGCACATATAGGACATTTTCAAGAATAAGTTCATGACTCAATTGAATTGTTCCTATGCAAGAAATCTCAGCATGCAATCCATTAGGCATCAAGACAGTTTTTAATCTGGTATTAACAGTAGTGTTTTTGAACAAATGAATATCATAACACACATGATGTGTTGCACCTGTGTCAATGATCCAATAAGAGCTAGGAGTAGAGATATTCATACCAGAAAAGTGTGAAACAACAAGCTGTTCTTCAGAGGCACTTTGAGTGCTGTTCTCGGTGGCCTTTTGAGCAAGAATGGCCATCAACTTCTGGCATTGCACACTTGACAAACTAGAGATCAAATCTCTCTCCATTGAAGGCTCCTCGGTCTTCCCTTCATCAGCTCCAGAAAAATTCACTCCTGCTGGTTTTCCAGCATTCCCTTTAGCATCACGATTAGGGAATTTTCCATGATATTTATGACCAGGTGGATATCCGTTTAGCTTGTAGCATCTTTCAATCGAATGGCCATTCATTCCATAGTGAGTACAATTGTAGTTAGATCTAAACGGCTGAATAGCACCAGCAAACTGTCCATTGTTTCCTGAAGCTCCTTTATCTGAATCAGTGGTGTTGCTGGAACCATTAGTCATATTTCTCTGTCTTTCTTCTTGTATAACAGCAGCATAAGCCTTGTTAACACTTGGAAGAGGATTACGCATTAAAATCTGAGACCTAACCAGACTGTAGGAATCATTTAGACCAACCAAAAATTCTAGCAATCTGTCCTCTTCGTGATATTCTTGTATTATCTTCATTGCGCCACAAGAACAAACAGGTGGTGGACGCAATTCTCTTATCTGATCCCAAAGCGATTTCAAGCGAGTGTAGTATGTCGTAACAGTATTAGATCCCTGTGTAAGACTTTGCATCATCTTCTTAGCTTCAAAAATCCGAGGTGCGTTCTTCTCGTTAAATCGTTCATGCAACTCAGCCCAAATTTCTGCTGCATTGTCGTGGTACATAATACTGTCTGCTATCTCATCCGAGATGGCGTGCAAGATCCATGAAATTACAGTGCTATTGCACCGACACCAGCTATCGTAATCATCATCATCTTCATCAGGCTGTGGCAATCTGCCATTAACAAATTTAACTTTGTTCCTAGCAACCAAAGCAATCAACATAGATCTTCTCCAAGTACTATAATTCTCACTGCCTTTGAGAATTTTAGGAACAAGAACCGCACCTGGATTATCTCCGTTTGAAAGGAAGTAGGGATTCGACAAATCATTAGCAGTTGTGGATCTCGAATTTTCTCCAAGAACTGAGAACGTATTCGAGTTGAGAGAATTATCTTCAACCTCACGATTCGCACGAGTATGGACTCCATTGCCCCGACCTTGAGCTCCACCTCCTCGAACCATTTTCACAAGGCGATTAGACACAGATCAAAGAAAGAACAAGATGAAGAACAGCAGGATTACAGAGACCTGCTCTGATACCATAACAGCTCAGTGAGCTAGAACAAGAAGAAGAAGAAAACAGAGAAAAACAGAATGAAAAATATCAATTGGATTGAATGAATCAATGAATACAGTCACCAATGTTTGTTACTTATACTCAGTAACAAAGAAGCAAATAATGCAGCAACAATCAACAACCAAATGACAGCTGGATTAACAAATGACAGCTGGACAAAACCAAAATATCCTAACTAACTCAAAACTAACTCTGAAAATCTAATATATTTGGCGGTCGATTGTTACTAGATTGAATCGATTTATGCACATTTATATGATTTCATGATCTTTTAATCCAAGGGTTCTAATATAAATAGTTTTAGTTGAAAGGGTATACACTGCAATAAATTAAGTTAAATGTAAGGATTGGATAAAAAATTCCAATTTATTATAAACATTTTCCATTATCTTTCCTGATGTTTCGTTGTTTATCGTCCCTCATAAGTAATTTTGAATGAGTGTGATTTTAATATTTGTTTTTTAAATATCAAATTTAATAATTAATGACAGCATTACCAATAAAAACAAACAACATTTGTCGATTTGCTGCTAAAAATATATAATGGAAAAGTTTTCTTTTTGCATCGGTAGTAGTACTGAAGCACTAGACAAAAACACTCATGTGTTTTGGTTTCATTCTCGCAGTAAATCTTCCCATGATTGAAGTCACTCAGTTACCTCAGTTACTGGACAGAACTAAGCCGAAGAATAATTTAACCTTTTCTTTTCAGTAACAAATTAAAATAATTTTTTTTATTATTTTTGAAAAAAGAAAACAAGTTATAGAGATATGATCTGCCAAAACTCAATTATATATGTCCCTACAATTATATTGTTCTTTTTAATATAGTTATAGCTAGAGAAATTTACTGTAAAAGCCTTTATGCAGTGCTTTGGTGTAGTTAATGCTTCACCGTTAATAATGAAAATCTGTTAATTAATATCTAGAAATTCGCAGCGAAATTATTACACCCTGCTACTTAATAATAATATTTGTTTGAAAATGATGTAAGCTTAATACTTTTATCTATGATACATGATATAAACTATGATCTTTTATTTATAGAAAAACTAAAACTAAGGGGCGATGGTTTAATTCCACCACAAGCTCTATCTTGAATTAAGTTATTACTAAATTATATATATACATGTGTCGTTTGAAGAAATTCTCTTCAGTTATATGTATACTAGGTTGATATTACGTCTAATGTACGTATCATTTGCTTTTTTTAATTAAGTTTGATTAGGTGATATTAAGTGTAATACATTTATGTTTAACTTATTTTAATTAATTAATATAATTTTTTTAAAATATTTACATCTTTGATAATTTTTTAGTTATTGCGGTTACATTAGTGTGCCATTTAGATGTGATTATACACATATTTATTATATATGTACAACAAAACTCAAGTGAGATATCTTATGAATCGTTATGTATCCAATTGAGTAGAATTGTCTAATATAAAATTATTTTAAGTACTTTAAATTTAAATTTCTTAATATAAAATACGAAATTTGTGGCATTAATACCTATTTTCTTTGACTTGTTGCTAATAAACACCCGAATCTTTAAATTTGCAGTAAAAATACCTAAAGCCCAATTTCTATTTTTATGTAGGTTCATCTATTAATAATTTTGTTAATTAATTCTAAAAGAGCACATGTCATTCTCTATCTAGAATGGAGGGAGAGAGTATTAAAAGAAATTGTTAGTTTTATTTTTTTAATTTTAAATTTAATTTTCTAAATTTATATAATTAGTTGTTTATTTAAATATATTTTAATAATTTTTCAAAATTAGACCGTAGAGAAAATGACACATGTCATTTTAGGAGTAATTAACACAAATATCTATATAATTTTTACCTACATAATTTATATCTTTAAATATATATGTAATATTGTAAAATAAATAAAGAATATCCTGTTAAGTAATAGGATATTCTGTTAAAGTTAACCAAGAATTTTATTACATAGCGAATATATAATAGGATATTCTGTAAAAGTTAACATAGAAAACTAAAAAATATCGTTAAACCAAAAATTGTGTTACATAGCCACATTTTATATAAAATAGATATATAAATATTATATAATCTAGAAAATTCATACATAACACTATTTAAAGATCAGGTACTCTTTTATGTGTGTATATAAATTTATATTATCATTAGAGAATTAAATGGAAGTAGTGGAAAAATAAAAAGAAAATAAGTAACACTCTCTAATATACGATAATAAATGAAACAAAAATAAAAGAAATAATTAATTGATACTTAGTCCATTTATAAGTTCTGGCAATTTTGGAGATGTTGTTTTGTAGAAATGAGAGACTCAAAACTCTTCATTGTCAAGTGTGTTGGAAATGAGAAATGCAATTGTAAATTCAATTCTTCTGACTTCATAGATCATTGTATACGTGAACACCTAGACGAACGGTCGAAACGACATCAGATTCGGACAAGCAGAACCCAGCGTACCAAGCCATTTGTTGACTTGGGCAGTAGATCCTTTCAATAGAGCTCCCGAGATTTTATTTTTGATACTTTCAAGGCTTCTTAACTTGAAGACAGGGTCTCCTCCCCCATTTTTGATCATGTCGGATTCAATGGTCGCATCGAATTTGATATTTGAGAAATTAATAACGGCAACGTCCTAGGTTGATTGTCAACCTGTTTGGGCCCTATTTTTAGGGACTCGGGTTTGTGGTTCAAAGCTATTTTCACAATATATTTACATCAGATGGTATTGATACATAAGCAGTAATGTAGGTTATTTACAAGGTTCCCTGTACAATTTCGTCTCAGGTTAATCAAGCACTCACTCGACCTTACACAACTACAGATGTTTTTGAAGCACTAACTTCCATGATATCTGATGGTAGTCCAGGACTTGACGGCATGTCAATTATGCTCTACTCGAACTACTGCATATTGTTGCTGATCTAGTTACCAAAATGGTTCTCAGAGTTCTTAATGGCGGGGGAGATCCTTCAAGCTTCGACCAAATAGTGATTATCTTCAATCGTAAGGTAAAAAGCCAAGCTCAATGACTCAATTGAGACCAATCAGCAATTGTAACGTGCTTTACAAATTGGTTTCTAAATTAACTGTTCTTTGGTTGAAGCAATTTCTTGGTCTGGCTATCTCTGATTCCCAAAGTGCATTTCTACCTTCTCCACTTATAACAGATAATGTGTTAGCGGCTTTTGAATTACTACATTCTCTAAAGCACTTAAAGAGTGGAAAGGAAGGTTATGCTGCCATGAAGCTTGATATGAGTAAGGGATTTGATAGAGTCTAATGGCATTTTTGAAAAAGTATGATGTTATCAATGGGGTTTGATGCTTCTGTGGTGGATCTTATTCTACACTGTATTCAAAGTGTTTCCTATTCTTTTTTGATAAAAGGCACTGTCAAAGGAAAAGTTATTCCAAGCAGCGGGATTCGACAAGGGGATCCTCTTTTGCCATATTTATTCATCATATTTGTTGAAGGTCTTTCTAGACTTTTTCAAGCAGAAGAAATAAGTGGTTTAAAGGTTTCATGAGGCACTCTGTCAGTTTCTCATTTATTTTTCACAGATGATAGTTTGGTCCTCTGCTGTGCTAATTCACGTTCAGCCACTGCCTTCGAAAACTCATTGGATTGCTACTGTCGCGCTTCAGGACAAAAATTGAATGTTGAAAAATTTGTGTGGTCAATCTGTTGGGTTTTATGCCCTAAATAAAACTCATTTCATATATAATCAGATTTACTTATTAATAAAGATCAGAAATAACATTTTATGTTGCATGGTTCACATGATTTATTTCATGATTATATGTATATAATGTATGAATTCTTTTTAAGTCCAGAACATATGAATTTGTTGAAGATTATAGTGTTGTCAGCACAGTGGAATATAATCTTAAGTATATGTTCAAAAGTTTATTCCCTGATTTGTCAGAACACTGGATTTAGACTGACATGGTATAATCAGCGATAGGTATTCTTACACCTTGGAAAAGTGTTATGTCCTTTCCAGGACATTGGCAAAGTTTACCAGTATCGGATGTATGGAGTATACATCGGAAGGGACCGATATTGAACTTTGATTAGATATATTAAAACTTACCATAATATCTATTCAATTCAATATCACCTGTTGATCCTAGATCAAATGATCTTAATCCTGATATGGTTAGGTTTAATCTCAAGAGTGTTATTCGTGTTCTTTGATTTGTTAGTTAAGCCTACTTTTGGGTCAGGGTGATACGTACATTTTGGGAACACGGTAGTGTTGGAAATTATTTTACCAGGATCTTAGATCTACTCACAAGTATGTTTATTAACATCCTAAATAAGAACTTTCTAAAACGATAAATTAAACACATATAAAGTTTAAGAAACCTTACATTGGGTGCAATGAAATATAATGACTCCTTCCGTTCAAATATCTAGCCCTTGATTCCTTTCTGTAGCAGAGCATTATCAATATCTGAACCTGGATCTCTTTCTCTGAATCTTTGATGCTGAAACCTCCTTCTTGCTGAAAGTCTTTCTTCACGATCTTCCTCACTATGATTGAGGTATCACTTGCTGTGTGTGGGCACTACTCATACACTAAGGATTTCGAAATTCAAGAGGAAGAGAGAGAGAGTGGGTTCGGCCAAAGATAGGGAGAGAGAAGGCTCATGTTTTTCTCTGAAGGAAAAATAGAAAATTTAAGTGTAATTTTCCTGAAGCCTTCACTATCTATTTATAGCATTCTACTAGGGTTAGGTTTGAATTATTTGGCATTAAAATAATAAAAATATCAGAGGGAAAACCCTACAAAAGTGGCCGGCCCTATACATGTGGATTTGGGCCTCACTTTTTGCAATTTTGCAGTTTTATCTTTTCTGCATCTGATTTTCTCAAAAATACCAATTTTCTAATTCAACCATTTAAATGCCAATTCTAACTATTTAATAACTACAAATAATTATTAAATAATATTATCATTTATCATATTTATTAATTGAACCATACAAAGTATCATAATTAACAAATATGCCCCTATAAACTCTTTCTTTACAATTTCGCCCTTACTTAGTGAAAAATTCACAAATAGACATAGTCTAATTTGAGAATTATAATTAATTAATCAAAACCAATTATATGAGTCTTACAAGCAATATTATCTCAACTAGTGGGGGGACCATGGGTCTATATAACCGAGCTTCCAATAAGTAGATCAAGAATTTAGCACTAAAATTCACTAACTTATTAATTCTTCGTTGAATCCACGCATAGAACTTAGAATTGCACTCTCAGTATATAGAATGCTCTATATGTTCCACCATATAGACAGATCATTAGTTATCCATTGTTATAATCCTAATGTGATCAATGATCCTCTATATGAATGATCTACATTGTAAAGGGATTAGATTATCGTTACACCCTACAATGTATTTTATCCTTAAAACACTTGACCCCGTATAAATGATATTTCAGCTTATGTGAAATGAGTACTCCACCATTTATGTTCGTTTGGTCAAGCTCGAAGGAGATCATCCTTTGCTTACTATTCGCCAGATAGAAGCTATAGATTCCATGTTTATGATAGCGCTCCCACTCAATTGCACTACCGTGTTCCCAAAATGTACGTATCACCCTGACCTAAAAGTAGGCTTAACTAACAAATCAAAGAACACGAATAGCCTTTCAAGATTGAGCCTAATCATAACAGGATTAAGAACATTTGATCTAGGATCAACTAGGCGATATTGACTTGAATAGATATTACGGTAAGTTTAATAAATCTAAGTCAAAGTTCAATATCAGTCCCTTCCGATCCATACTCCATGCATCCAACCTGAGCTTTACTTTAACCAATGCTCTGGAAAGAACATAGCACTTCTCCAAATGCAAGTAAACTCTGTTGTAGATTATCATATCAGTAAAACCCTATGTCTGATAAATCTAGGAAACTTTATTCACATAGTCATGTTTACTCTCCAATGTGTTGACGGCACAATAAACAGGATCAAGTATGTGAAAAGGGTTTCCGATGAATTCATACATTATGTACATATAATCATGAAATAAATCATGTGAACCATGCAACATTAAATGTTATTTCTGATCTATATTAATAAGTAAATCTGATTATATTGAAATGAGTTTTATTTAGGGCATAAAACCCAACAGGTAGTGCAATTGAGTGGGAGCGCTAAAATAAATATGGAATCTATAGCTTCTATCTGGCGAATATAAAGTAAAGGATGATTTCCTTCGAGCTTAACCAAACGAAAATAAATGGTGGAGATCTCATTTCACTTAGCTGAAATATCATTTATACAGGGTTAAGTGTTTTAAGGATAAAATACTACGGTAATTTAATCCCTTTACAGTGTAAATCATCTATATAGAGGATCATTGATCACATTAGGGTTATAACAATGGATAACTAATGACATGTCTATATCGTGGAACATATAGAGCGTTCTATATGACTGAGAGTGCAATTCCAAGTTCTAAGTGTGGATTCAATGAGGAATTAATAAGTTAGGGAATTTACTTGGTAGATTCGGTTCAACTTATTGGAAGCTCGTTTATATAGACCCATGGTCCCCATACTAGTTGAGACCATACTGCTTGTAAGACTCAGTTAATTGATTTTAATTAATCAATTATAATTTTAAAAGTTAGACTATGTCTACTTTATGAATTTTCACTAAGCAAGGGTGAAATTGTAAAGAAAAGAGATTCTAGGTTTAATTATTAATTAAGAGACTTTGTATGTCTAAATAATAATTATATTAAATGACAATATTATTTGATAATCTATTTCAGTTATTAAATAATTAGTTTTGGCATTTAAATAGTTAAATTGGAAAATTGGCCTTTTTGAGAAAATGGAAATGAAAAATAACAAAATGGGAAAGTTGCAAAGTGAGGCCCAATATCCCTTGTTTGGCCGCCCACTATGCATAGCAATTATCATTTATAGTTTTCATTATTTTAATGCCATACAATTCTAACCTAAACTTAGAGGAAATTCTATAAATAGAAAGTGTTGGCTACAGGAAACACACAACTTCACACATTGTTTCCTTCAGAGAAAAGCCACACGCCACTTTCTCTCTCTTTTCTTCTATTCTTTTTCGAAACCCATGAGTGAATGAGTAGTGCCCACACACATCAAGTGGTATCTCAATCATAGTATGTAAGACTATGGAAAATCTGCATCAAAGAAGGAGAAAAGAAGATCCAGATTCAGATCTTGATTATGCTCTGCTACAGAAAGGAATCAAGGGCTAGAGATCTGAATGGAAGGAGTCATAATATTCTGCTGCACCCACTGTAAGGTTCTCTAAACTTTATTTGTTTTTATTTTCATTGTTTTAGAATTAATATTGGGGTGTTAATCAAACATACTTGTTAGTAAATCTAGATCTTGGTAAAATAATTTCCAACAACTGGCACTAGAGCCATGGTAATAATTTACTTTCATGTAATCTGAATTAAAACAATGTGTTATATGTTTTTGTGTTGATTTAGATGGTTTCATGTTGGTTTATGTGCTTATGTGATGAATGTATGTGTTATACGAAATTTTTCCATGAAAAATATTTTTTTTCTGTTTTCGAAAATATTTTATTTGGAATCCTTGTGAAAAATTGAGCAATTTTCGTTAACTGATTAATTAAAATCAATTAACTGAGTCTTACAAGCAGTATGGCCTCAACTAGTATGGGGACCATGGGTCTATATAACCGAGCTTCCAATAAGTCGAACCGAATTTACCAAGTAAATTCCCTAACTTATTAATTCCTCATTGAATCCACACTTAGAACTTGGAATTGCACTCTCAGTCATATAGAAACGCTCTATATGTTCCACGATACAGACACGTCATTAGTTATCCATTGTTATAACCCTAATGTGATCAATGATCCTCTATATAGATGATTTACACTGTAAAGGGATTAAATTACCGTAACACCCTACAATGTATTTTATCCTTAAAACACTTAACCCTGTATAAATGATATTTCACCTAAGTGAAATGAGATCTCCACCATTTATCTTCGTTTGGTTAAGCTCGAAGGAAATCATCCTTTACTTCTATTTGCCAAATAGAAGCTATAGATTCCATATTTATGTTAGCGCTCCCCCACTCAATTGCACTACCGTGTTCCCAAAATGTACGTATTGCCCAGACTAAAGATTAGGCTTAACTAACAAATCAAAGAACACGAATAATACTCTTGAAATTGAGCCTAACCATATCAGGATTTCGATCATGTGATCTAGGATCAACTTATGATATTGAATTGATTAGATGTTTACGGTAAGTTTCAAAATCTAATTCAAAGTTCAATATCGGTCCATTCCAATGCATACTCCATGCATCCGATACTGGTAAACTTTGCCAATGTCCTGGAAAGGACATAACACTTTTCCAAGGTGTAAGAATACCTATCGCTGATTATACCATGTCAGTCTAAATCCAGTGTTCTGACAAATCAGGGAATCTACTTTTGAACATATAATAAAGATTATATTCCACTATGCTGACAACACTATAATCTTTAACCAACCCATATGTTCTGGACTTAAAAAGAATTCATGCATTATATACATATAATCATGAAATAAATCATGTGAACCATGCAACATAAAATGTTATTTCTGATCTTTATTAATAAGTAAATCTGATTATATGAAATGAATTTTATTTAGGGCATAAAACCCAACAAACTCCCACTTGCACTAATATAAAACAAAAAGTGCATTTCAAATAATCACTAACACCATGATATACCAATCAAGTGTAATAGTAGTATACTCCTCGTAATAGGATCTGATAGGTTGAATTAAACACAACCTCTTCTCCACTATTACTCTTCCTTAATCACAAAATCTTTGATAATGTGAAATTCCTCTCCATATGTATACTCTTTTGGGATACTGGATTCTATACTTTTGGGCAACTACTCTTTCGTTATTCAGGAAGTAACCCTAGTAGTTAAGGCAAGTTGGAACACTGCCACAAATGTATAGAACTTTCCTTAGACTGAATAAGTATCTTTCCTGCAACTTTTAACATTCAGTCTCTGTCTGGTAGACCAAGAGATTTCAGATAGGTTTTTACACTTCTCCAAAATCGCTACTCCACCCCCAAAGTAATCACCATCTCATCAGCAGACTTTCTAGCACACAGGCAAGTCTCAAAATCTGATGTGGTGTAGTCTAAGAGTTTCAAAACCACCCTTATTGACTAACATATAGTTCCTCTTCTTAATCTTAAAATTTACTTGATTGTCTTCCAATGTTCCTCTCCTGGATTAATCTGATACTTACTCATTACTCCCACTCAACAGCAGGTGTCTGGTCTAAGGCATACTAAAACATATCTGAGACCTCTCACTGTTGATTTAAGAAATTCTTTCATGGCTTTATCTTCTCTGGAATAGTTGAGACTTTTCCTTAGATAAATAAAATCTATGTCTAAGAAGTTGTGAAGCTTCTATAGATTTCCATTGGAAAGAAAATGCATCAGCATCTCATGATTGCATTAGAGTAAGTAATTTTCAGGTATACCACAAGCCATAGGTTTAGATAAACTCAAACCTACAATACTAGGAACAGGAAGTTTTGTTAAGTCCATTGAATAGACTTATGAACGAAAATTTCCTTTCATGTCCTTGTAATAGAAAACTTAAGGTTACTCCATGTGAATGGATCAAACCATAGTTCTCTTGGCTTTCTTCTTAGTTTCTTATCTTGACAATCCATTACTTGTTTAAACTCACAATGGATTTTAATCACTAGTGTCTTCCGAGTTATAAGAAGGTGAGTTCCTAGAAACTCTCCCACTACAACAAGGTACCGTGAACTATGTCAAAGAAAACTAAATGTTATAGACCTCTTCAGTTGTGTTAAGACAACAGAGGCAGTGGGATCATCTTGTAAAATAAGATGATAGAACACTTTTGGAATCAAGAAAAAATATCTCCTTTATTTGCTACTTTATTTTCAGACTTAGTCATTTTCTTAGAAAAGTAGTATTTTTTTAAACAAACACTTTCTTATCTAATGACTATGGGATGCCCCATCCCTAATCACTTAGAATAGCTAACAAACATGCAAACCAGGGTTAGCAGTTCTAGCTTTTCTTAAGATTTCGATTAGGTCATCCATGAATCTAGTAATGATTTACATTAAGTATACAACCATTGCATCATTCTGAAATTTCCATATAAGGATTTAGGCAACGACTAGTAACTAATCATCAATATGCAACTCGAATTTCTGAGGAGGTAAGTTTGGATATTATTCAAAATCAAATTAATAATCTTTGAACTGCATATCTATAACTTTTTCTCCACCCCTATCAGTTCGCAAGATCTTTAACCACTTACCATTCACCATTGCTAGAAATTCATGAAATTTTTCAAACATTTCAAATTTCTTTTGCATAAGGTAAAATCTAGAGTGATCGTTTTAAGAATACAACGAAAACTCATATCCACCCCTGAATGTTCATCCATCTGCAAATGAGATGTACTTTTCTTTCAGTGGATATAGGCATATTAACTCTTTGCAGAGAATGATCTTGTCAAAACCACAATAAACAAGATACAAATGCCATAGATTTACAAAATATGTGGTTGTATCTTTTGATGACTTAAGTTTAATTACAACAAAGAATTCTTAGAATAGTGCAAGTGGATTCTGGTCACAGAATACTAAACTCATACAGTTTAAATCCATTGAAAGAAAATGGTTATTAAACACTTGTGAAAGTGTAACTGTATAATTAGTAATTCTTTCTTGGACCACCACTACTAATCTAACTCTATGATTTGCCTATACAAGTAGGAGATATCTAAGATTGAGGATTTATATCATTTAGGGATAGAATTCTGGGAATATAATCATATGCGTCATCTAATTTCTAGAAAATAATTTAGAGAAAATAAGACTTTATATGATTTATAGACCATTCATCCAATCATATGTCATTAAGCTAATTCGAAATGAATAAGCTAAGAGGAATTAGGATAATTTCGTTTTAAATAAGAATCCAACGATGCTCCGATTAGCGAGAGTCAAAGTAATCTTATTTATACAATCTTCTTGTTTCATATTGTAAAACACTAGTCTGAGGTGTCATCAATTGATGAACAGCTAGATGTTGCATATACAATATTTATCTTTCGAGATCTAACACTACTATGTTAGTCTAATGGTGAAAATCCATTAGACCAACAATGAAGATTCGAAATTAAACTACAATTTAATAACAGAAAATAATATGGTTCAATACAAATTCATACACAATTCAGAAATTATGAAGCACATAGCAAGTAGGAATGACAAGTGAAAATACTAAAACATACAATCCCAAATAATTTCCAAGGTTTTCAACAAACTGATATCAGTGTCCCGTTTAGGCGAGAGTCAAAGCTATCATTCATTGAATAGAGTTGTCAGCTCATCTAAAATGTCAAACATTCTAGCAACCTTTTATTCGATCAAGATTTGAATCCGCGTTGTCCCGTTTAGGCGAGAGTCAAGGCTATTCTATCTTATGAGCTTCCACCATTGTTTCATATTCTTGCAAGTCTTATATAGTCGCCACCATTAGGGTGGTCATAAACTATATAAAAAACTTACAAGATTACTTATCATTCGAGATTAAACGGTGCTAACTTGCTAATGAACGTTCCTCCATTAGGGAGGATTACTCACTAAAGCAATAGCTATGTAAAACCAACAATGGAGATCGAATATCCTTACAATAATAAAGCTCATTATTTAATGAAGGGTTGTATTTTCTTCTAATATTTATTTTAATCCATTTATTTTAAATATATATTTATTTAATTAAAATTTCCAATTTAGAATGAAAAATTCCAAATATAAATTTTAATTTAATATTTATAAATTATACTTAGATAGATAAATAACGTGAATTATTTCCATCTTAGTAATAATTTCCATAAATATTTAGAAAATTATTCAATTTAAGTTGTTTCAAAATTAATTTAAATTAATTTACAACTCAAATTTAATTTTCTATAAATATATATTGCATTTTCGAAAATGCTTTAAAATAAAATAAATAAATCCTGGAAAATTTCCTTAATTTTATGTTGGCCCAAAATTAATAAAAATTAATTTTCAACAAAAAATATAATTTTCCTATTTAATTAAATATCTAAGAAAAATTTCAAATATTTAAGTATCATGATTAAAAAAAATCAACTTAATTATTAATTTTCTATTTAATTAAATATCACTAGAAAAATATTTCAAGCAAAACAGATAATATCTATCTAGACTTTCATAGACTAATTAATCCAATTTCTAATTATAATATATTTTAGTTCATTTATTTTAATTAACCATCAAATGAAAAAGTCACTGATTTAAGTTGGTCCAAAATTAAATAAATAATTTTCAACTTTAATCTATTTTTCAAATAAAATTCGAAATTTCTACATTAAAGAAATGTAATTTCGAAATTTTGGGAAATGATTAATAAAATAAAATAAAATATATTTTGAAAATTATTCAAACTTAAGTTATTCTGAAATAAAATTCCAAACTTAAAATAATTTTAAACTTTAATTAAATAACATGAAAATAACAATATTAAAGTATCATGATGAAAATCAACTTAGATATTGAAATTTTCAATTTAATTAAATGTATTAAATTCAAGAAATAAATAATTAAGTAAATAGGAAACTTAATTATTAATTCTAGTTTAATACTAGGAAAATATTCTAAACTTAGATTGTACCAAAATTAATTATGAGACAATTAATTTCACAATCAATGATATTTTCCTATTTAATATTAGAAATAATAACTAGTATTAGAAATAACTGTCTAGAATATATCATTGACTAAGTGTTTTTCTAAAATTAACTTTAAAATATTACAATGAAAAATAAATTTCATATATTTTAAAAGTTAATTATGTTGCTAATTCAATTTTAATTAGGTTAGACTAATATAATTAACCTAATACAATTATTTAAATAAGGCAAATGGGCCTTCACAATTGGGGTAGTTCATGTGAGGGGGAGCTGGGTTCAGTATGTCGTACCCACTTCTATGGCCCCCAACTCTCACACAAGGCCCAAAAGAGAGGAATTTAACCTTAAAATAAACAATTGTTATTCATTGAATAAGTCCAAATCTAATTGGACCTAAATAAATTTCCTTATGTCAAAATTTATTTTAGCAACCTAGTCCATTTACTTAGTAAAAACTTAAATGGGCTCCCTATATGCATCTAAGCCCAAAAGCAAACATATAGGCTCACACAGGTCAAATGATTTGGATGGACCCTATCATGTTACTAGGTTTACACAGATGAAAGAAGTACAAAATTTACCTGTTACAAATTATTTATAAGATCTATCGTCAATTGGACTATGATTAAAATCAAATCATTGGATCATGATCTGTCAACAAGTTAATCATAGCAATTTAGATCAGATAAATAATAGGTTTGTTAAAAAGTTTTGAATAAACAATATAAACAAACAAACATTGTCCATGTAACAGATGTGAATCAAGATATTAATATAATTAAATTATTATTCTTAAACTAACCAAATAAAGGAAACTAATTTTAAAATATCTAGGTTTATTTGAATCAAAATTAAATTAAATATCTAATAAGATCAATGATTTGAAAGGAAATAATCTTCAATATCACTTTCAGATCTTATAATTTAATAAAATTGAAGTAATAAAATAAACCAATTTTAAAATAGATTTGGTTAGATAATTATTATTTTAGGAATAAAATGATAAATGAATAATAATTACCATAATTATATGTCAAAATATCTCAAATTAAGCAATATTAAAATCTCTACAAAAATATCTATGTTATTTAAATATTTAAGATATGATTTATAAATTTCTAATAAGGAAAAAAATGAAATATATAGAAAAAATATCATTTTTATACTTATAATTTATAAATAATTAAATATTTAACAAAATAACAAATTTTTGAATTTGAAAACATTATGGTAAGTATATCTATAAAAATATCTATGTTAATTTCAAATTTATTAATTATTTAATTTGTCATATAAGATAATTTTAATATAATATTTTAAATAAAAAGACAAAGTTATCTTTTAATTTAAAATATCTTAAATATCAAAATATCTAATCTTATAATTAAATAATAAATAAATATTAAAGAAGTTAACAAATTTTTAAATCTGACCATAATAGGAAATATTTAAAATTGGAAACAATCCAAAATAGAAATATTTAAAATTGGAAAAAATTCCAAATTAAAAATATTTAAAATTGGAAACATTTCAATTTAGAAATATTTAAAATTAGAAAAATGAATTTTGGGAAACAATCCCATGAAAAAAATGGATTTTTGGGGAAAAACCCCAAAAATTCGCAATTTGGGAAACTGCCACCCAGGAGGCTGCATGCAGCAGCCCAGGAGGCTGCCAGCAGCCCCTTACGCGCGCGCAGCATGGGCACCCAGCCGAGAAACCTCGGCAGATGCAGGGTGCATGGGCGGGTAACCTTGGTGCATGCAGGGGAGACACGGGCGAGGCATACGGGCGCTGGCAGGGTGCACTCGGACGTGTCACGCGCGTGCGATTGAGCACCCTGCATACCCGAAATCCCTATTTTCCAAAATTCATAATTTTCTCAATTTTTATCGGAATCGAGTTCCGTAAAAAACAAAATTGCTTAATTTTTTACAAGGAATCCAAATAAAATATTTTCAAAAATTGAAAAAATATTTTTCATGGAAAACGAAACTGTACAACATCAACATTCATCAAACAACACATAAACCAACATGAAACCATCCAAATCAACACAGAAACATGCAATCATCGTTTTAATTCATATTACATGAAAGTAAATCATTACCATGGCTCTGGTGCCAGTTGTTGGAAATTATTTTACCAGGATCTAGATTTACTAACAAGTATGTTGGATTAACAACCTAATATGAATTCTAAAACAATGAAAATAAACACATATAAAGTTAGAAAACATTACAGTGGGTGCAGCGGAATAATATGACTCCTTCCGTTCAGATCTCTAGCCCTTGATTCCTTTCTGTAGCAGAGCATCACCAAGATCTGAACCTGGATCTTCTTTTCTCCGTCTTTGATGTAGAAATTCCATAGTCTTCCATACTATGATTGAGATACCACTTGATGTGTGTGGGCACTACTCATCTAACAAGGATTTCGAAATTTTCTCTCTTTTTCTCTCTCAATTTCGTGGCTGATAGCATGCAAGAGAAGAGACACAAATGTTTCTTTATATAGGGAGAAGGGAGAGCACAACTTTCCAAATAAAACAGTTTTCTCTTTTACTGTGTAATTGATTAACTGCCTTATTTAGTGTGATCCACCACTTTCCTATTATAGCTAGGCTTTGATTAGTAATTACATGACAATTAAAAAATAAAAATAATAATTGGGAAACACAAAGGGAGTGCTCGGCCATAGAGGGAATATGGGCCTCACTTGGATTTTGCAGTTTCCTCAATTTTATTTCAATTTCTCCAAAAATGCCATTTTTCCAATTCTAATCATTTAAATGCCAAAACTAATTATTTAATAACTAAAATAGATTATTAAATAATATTGTCATTTAAAATAATTATTAATTAGACATACAAAGTCTCTTAATTAATAATTAAACCTAGAAACCCTTTTCTTTACGATTTCATCCTTAAACTGTGAGAATTCATAAAGTAGACATAGTCTAACTTTTAGAATTATAATTGATTAATTAAAATCAATTAACTGAGTCTTACAAGCAGTATGGCCTCAACTAGTATGGGGACCATGGGTCTATATAACCGAGCTTCCAATAAGTCGAACCGAATTTACCAAGTAAATTTCCTAACTTATTAATTCCTCATTGAATCCACACTTAGAACTTGGAATTGCACTCTCAGTCATATAAAAACGCTCTATATGTTTCACGATATAGACACGTCATTAGTTATCCATTGTTATAAGCCTAATGTGATCAATGATCCTCTATATAGATGATTTACACTGTAAAGGGATTAAATTACCGTAACACCCTACAATGTATTTTATCCTTAAAACACTTAACCATGTATAAATGATATTTCACCTAAGTGAAATGAGATCTCCACCATTTATCTTTGTTTGGTTAAGCTCGAAGGAAATCATCCTTTACTTCTATTTGCCAAATAGAAGCTATAGATTCCATATTTATGTTAGCGCTCCCCCACTCAATTGCACTACCGTGTTCCCAAAATGTACGTATTGCCCAGACTAAAGATTAGGCTTAACTAACAAATCAAAGAACACGAATAATACTCTTGAAATTGAGCCTAACCATATCAGGATTTCGATCATGTGATCTAGGATCAACTTATGATATTGAATTGAATAGATGTTTACGGTAAGTTTCAAAATCTAATTCAAAGTTCAATATCGGTCCATTCCAATGCATACTCCATGCATCCGATACTGGTAAACTTTGCCAATGTCCTGGAAAGGACATAACACTTTTCCAAGGTGTAAGAATACCTATCGCTGATTATACCATGTCAGTCTAAATCCAGTGTTCTGACAAATTAGGGAATCTACTTTTGAACATATAATAAAGATTATATTCCACTGTGCTGACAACACTATAATCTTTAACCAACCCATATGTTCTGGACTTAAAAAGAATTCATACATTATATACATATAATCATGAAATAAATCATGTGAACCATGCAACATAAAATGTTATTTCTGATCTTTATTAATAAGTAAATCTGATTATATGAAATGAGTTTTATTTAGGGCATAAAACCCAACAGTGTCTATATCGTGGAACATATAGAGCGTTCTATATGACTGAGAGTGCAATTCCAAGTTCTAAGTGTGGATTCAATGAGGAATTAATAAGTTAGGGAATTTACTTGGTAGATTCGGTTCAACTTATTGGAAGCTCTGTTATATAGACCCATGGTCCCCATACTAGTTGCGACCATACTGCTTGTAAGACTCAGTTAATTGATTTTAATTAATCAATTATAATTCCAAAAGTTAGACTATGTCTACTTTATGAATTTTCACTAAGCAAGGGTGAAATTGTAAAAAAAAGAGATTCTAGGTTTAATATTAATTAAGAGACTTTGTATGTCTAATTAATAATTATATTAAATGATAATATTATTTGATAATCTATTTTAGTTATTAAATAATTAGTTTTGGCATTTAAATGGTTAAATTGGAAAATTAGCATTTTTGAGAAAATGGAATTGAAAAATAACAAAATGGGAAAGTAAAGTGAGGCCTAATATCCCTTGTTTGGCCGCCCCCTATGCATAGCAATTACCATTTATAGTTTTCATTATTTTAATGCCATACAATTCTAACCTAAACCTAGAGGAAATTCTATAAATAGAAAGTGTTGGCTATAGGAAACACACAACCTTCACACATTGTTTCCTTCAGAGAAAAGCCACACGCCACTTTCTCTCTCTTTTCTTCTATTCTATTTTGAAACCCATGAGTGAATGAGTAGTGCCCACACACATCAAGTGGTATCTCAATCATAGTATGTAAGACTATGGAAAATCTGCATCAAAGAAGGAGAAAAGAAGATCCAGATTCAGATCTTGATTATGCTCTGCTACAGAAAGGAATCAAGGGCTAGAGATCTGAATGAAAGGAGTCATAATATTCCGCTGCACCCACTGTAAGGTTCTCTAAACTTTATATGTGTTTATTTTTATTGTTTTAGAATTCATATGAGGGTGTTAATCAAACATACTTGTTAGTAAATCTAGATCCTGGTAAAATAATTTCCAACACCTTCTCACCAAGTACACTCCCATCCATTCATGCAAATTTACAACAAATACTTCTGATGGCAATTCAGCCGTGCCATGAACGCTACCTGGGCCTTCCATCTTACTCAGGCAGACACAAAAAAATTTATTTGGGGGGATTAAAGAAAAACTTTTGAATCATCTTTCTGCTTGGCAAGAGCAATTATTTTTAGTTGGTGGCAAGGAAATTCTACTTAAAGTTGTTGCCCAATCTATTCCAACTTACGCAATGAGTTGCTTCTGTCTCTCTAAATCCCTTACCAATCAAATTAAAGTTATGATGAATATGTTTTGGTGGGGTTCAAAATCTTCAGGCTCAAGAATTAATTGGAAAACTTGATTTGCTCTCTGCCATTCTAAAGTCGAAAGAGGATTGGGTTTTAAGAGTTTTGCTCACTTTAATCAGGCCTTATTGGCCAAGAAAGCTTGGCGTATTTTCTCTAATCTTACTTCGCTACTGAGTCGAATACTCAAGCCAATATATTTCAAGAACAACTCTTTCTTAGATGTTGGTCCTAGATCGTATCCTTCTCTAACATGGTAAGAAATTATTTGAAAAGAGTTACTTGCTAAGGGTTTAAGATGGCGAGTTGGTGATGGTCATAAGATTTTATGTGGATCAGATTCGTGGCTGCCTGGATTCTCAAATTTTAAGTCATTAATCTACAGAGGTATTGATACTACCATGAAGGTCTCTAGTTTTATTACGGATAGTCGTCAATGGAATCTACCAATATTGCAGACTCTTTTCCTTGATTCAGATGTTCAAAAAATTCAGAGTATTCCTTTGACATTAACATCCTCTCATGACCAACAAATCTGGCATTATGAATCTAATGGCACATATACAATTAAAATACGCTACTATTTGGCTACTCATGTAAAGGAACAACAACCATCAGTTAGTGGATTACAAAATCAACAATCGTGGAAGAAATTTTTGGCGCTAAATATCCCATCAAAGGTCAGAATTTTTCTATGGAGAGCCATCCATGACTGCTTGCTTGTGGCTGATATTTTACATACAAGACACATTGTGGATTCTCCTATTTTTTCTTTATGCCACCGTGATAAAGAAACGATTCCACATGCTCTATTTTTTTGTACCCGACCTAAACGTTTTTGGAAAGACTCTGACTTTGCTCTCAGTAATCACATAACTTGGCATATGAATCTTAACAAGTTGCTGCAATAAGTTTCTGCATCATAAACTCTCTTATATATAGAGCAATTTGTAACAATACTATTGAATATTTGGAGTGAGAGGAATAAAGAAAAGCATAACAAGAAACAAAAGCCACTTGCTAGTCCATGAAATCAACACTGCTAGTTCCTCTTCATCACTACATGTTGTCAACAAAGATTTACCTTAGATGAATTCACCCTCAGGAGGCTGAAATTGAACACTGATGCTACGGTTAACATCATGAATAACTTCTCTGGTTTTTGTGTGGTTCTTCGTAACAGCAGTGGAAATATTGTTTCAGCTATGTCGATGCCTTTTCAAGGTACCTTTAACCCAAAAGTTATAGAAGCAATGGTTCTAATGTACGGCCTGCAATGGCTTAAATATCTTCATTTACCAATTCTCTATATTGAGACCAACTCTCTTTTGGTGGTTAAAGGATTACAGTCTTCTCACGCTTTCAATTCTGAATTCCATTGCCTGTTGGCGAATATTTCTCTCTCAGTGTCCAACTTCTCTAGAGTGCAGATTTCTCATGTGTTTAGATCTGCTAAAACTGCTGCTCTTTTATTAGCAAAGTATGCTCTTTCGGTGGACTCTATTTATACTTGGTTGGAGGCAATACCTCCACCTATAAATGCTTGTTGTGATCAACTCTTAATTTAATATAATATGCATTTTTATCTAAAAAAATATAGTTGTTTTTTATATAATAAATATAATTAATATGTAACAGATTATATTACAAATTATACTGAATTAATCGCCTATACTAGCTAAATTCATATATAGTATAAATTATAATTATAATTTCTGATAATAATAAAATATATAGAATTATAATAGACTACACCACTATCTTAATTTTGGTATATGAATCTTTGTTTGTATTATAATACTTAAATAATTATATCATATTTTAAATTCTATATATTTAATTAAATTGGTTACATAATCGATCTTAAACTATACAATACATTTTAAAACAATCTTTGACACTAAAAGAAGATGAATAACAACTAAGAAGAATATAAAATGAAAAATTTCTATCTTTATAAAAGAAATAGAAAAATCTAAGCCCTTAATAGGATTGAAAGATTTTTCAAAAATAAAAGGAAAATAATAATAATAGAATTTAAAGATTGTTACATTTAGAAGAATTAATCAAGCAATTCCCTATAATTAGATATAATTAGTGTTGACATATCTAAATGTAAATTGGTTCATTAAATTATAATCAAGAAGAATAAATTTTCATAATTAACAACTCAATAAACTACCATACAAGTATATATACAAATAATTTTTAGATATGAAAGTTTGGTATATCTCCCCCGTAAAGTAACTACTATTTTAATGATTATATTTAATAGAGTGCTATAGATATAGTGTATATACATTTTTTAACCTATATACATAAAATTAAACTCTAATGAGTATATAACATTGTCTAAATTTAACAAATACTAAAATTTATAATAAATTTGTTACAAAATATAACATAGACTAAAATTTAGGTCATAATAAATATTACTTTTTATTTAATTTGTTTTATTACACATAAACTAATTAATAACTTTTTATATTTTTATTTATATATTTAGTATAATTTTTTATTAGAAATAAGAAGCCTTTTCTCTTGGCCCAATACCGACCCATTAGGCCTTACTTTTACTGTGTATATATATACACTTTGCTGTGAAAATAAACCCTACAACTATTATTTCCAACAACCACATATTTTCGCCTAATACTAATGAAAATAATGAGTCTTTTCTCTCTAAAATGGTATCAGTGATGTACCTTATCTTCATAAAACCCTAGCCGCCCCCTTCTTCATTACCACTTCTCTCTCTTCTCCCATAGCTCCAAGAACCAGAAATTCCACCATTGTCGTCGCCTCCATCAGTGAAGCTCCTTCCCTTCCACTTCCATCTTCGACCGTCCACCATGGCGAACCTCCATCGTCGACAGATAAAACCAACTCCAATGTTGCTCCGCCCGTCACTTCTCCTCTTGAAAACTCAATGTCGGATCTGCATGGTGCTCCCTCCTTCATGTTCGATCCATCCCCTACTGGTGTAATCGGCTCTGATCCCGTCGCCGATCTCCCCAGTTTGGGACCGGTTGAACAGCATTCCACCGCACCATTTGGTTCCTCCTCTACTCCGGCATCGACCTCCATAACGTCACAAATTCAAACTACCATGCTTCCGCCATTTTCCTTCTCCACATCAACCTCGGTTCAAACGGTCCCTTCACTGGCATCATTTTTTTTTCGGCACCACCACGGCTTCGACCCAACCACAGCCCACACCGTTCTTTAATGGTAACAATCCCTTTCTTAGAACTCCAAGCTATGTGGCTTACACTGACAACTCTAGATTTCTTGCTAATCAAGGCCTATCTCGCGCCTTTTATGATCGACCTTCTCAAGATGATCGTTATCACTTGGGAACTGGATATCAACCAAATATCATTTCATCGTTCCTTTTGACTGGTCAAGATAATTTTCAGTCTTGGAAACGAGCGGCTTCGATTAATATCGGTGCCAAAAATAAAACTCCTTTTTTTGATGGCACTTTATTCCATCCACCACTCAATGATCCTTCTCTATCCGCTTGGGATCGATGCAACAACACCGTAATGTCATGGATCCTTCAATCTGTGTCTCGAGAAATTGGTGGAAGCATCTGTTGGAAATATTTTACCAAGATCTAGATTTACTACCAAGTATGTTTCATAACATCCTAATATGAATTCTAAAACAATGAAATAAACACATATAAAGTTTAGTAAACCTTACATTGGGTGCAACGAAATATAATGACTCCTTCCATTCAGATCTCTAGCCCTTGATTCCTTTCTGTAGCAGAGCATAATCAAGATCTGAACCTGGATCTTTTTCTCTCCTTCCTTGATGCTGATGCTGATTCTGCTTCTTTGTTGTTTGGATTCTCTTACAGTCTTACACACTATGATTGAGATACCACTTGATTGTTGGATTTTATTTTACCAGGATCTTAGATCTACTCACAAGTATGTTTATTAACACCCTAAATATGAACTTTCTAAAACGATGAAATAAACACATATAAAGTTTAGTAAACCTTACATTGGGTGCAGCGGAATTAAATGACTCCTTCCGTTCAGATATCTAGCCCTTGATTCCTTTCTGTAGCAGAGCATTATCAATATCTGAACCTGGATCTCTTTCTCTGAATCATTGATGCTGAAACCTCCTTCTTGCTGAAAGTCTTTCTTCACGATCTTCCTCACTATGATTGAGGTATCACTTGCTGTGTGTGGGCACTACTCTTACACTAAGAATTTCGAAATCTCAATGAGGAAGAGAGAGAGAGTGGGTTCGGCCAAAGATAGGGAGAGAGAAGGCTCAGTTTTTTCTGAATGAAAAAGTAGAAAATTTAAGTGTAAATTTCTGAAGCCTTCACTATCTATTTATAGCATTCCATTAGGGTTAGGTTTGAATTATTTGGCATTAAAATAATGAAAAAAATCAGTTTAAATTTCCTACAAAAGTGGCCGGCCCTATACTAGTGGATTTGGGCCTCACTTTTTACAATTTTGCAGTTTTACCTTTTCTGCATCTGATTTTCTCAAAAACACCAATTTTCTAATTCAACCATTTAAATGCCAATTTTAACTATTTAATAACTATAAATAATTATTAAATAATATTGTCATTTATCATATTTATTAATTGAATCATACAAAGTATCATAATTAACAAATATGCCTCTATAAACTCTTTCTTTACAATTTCGCCCTTACTTAGTGAAAAATTCACAAATAGTGTAACACCCTAACTAACTTAGGCGTATTACGTGATTTTTAAACGTACTGTGCAGCTCGTTGCTAATCAACGAGGTTTATGGAAAAACGTGATTAATTAAAATTTTGCTTTTTCATTAAACTTATAAACCATTTTGCAAAAAGTCTCGGGATCCCGATTTATAAAAATATTTACAAACGTTTTCACTGTTCAACTTTTACATCAAAATAAAGTCGTCTAACGACAATTACAAAATCTCAGCCGTGCTGTCCCGAGGATCGTACGCTCCAGGCCTAACCGCCCCGACATGTACAATCTCATAAGCTCGCTCACGGTCCATCAGCAACTGCCTTGCCTTTACCTACACATGAAACTAAACTATGAGTCGACAGACTCAGTAAGAAAAGCATAATAATATCATACATAAAACTGACTGCCGTGTCCAACACGATACTGAGTCCCGCTACTGCCATGTCCAACATGGTACTGAGCACTACTGCCATGTCCAACATGGTACTGAGTTTTGAACGTTCAGGGGACGGCACTATTGACAAGTATCCTCCTGATCGGTCGAACCGGTCATACTCCGGCTGCTGGTCATACTCCAGCCTGTACCGACGGATAGGTCAATAGCCCTGAACCACCAACCAAGTGTCAGCCTGATCGGTCGAACCGGTCATACTCCGGCTGCTGGTCATACTCCAGCCTGTACCGACGTGACAGGGTTGGATGGTTCGAAGCCTAAATACATATCTAATGTAATCTAACAGGCTTCCTACATGCACGCTAAACATGTAATCTACATATGCATACTGTTATACTAATCTTACCTGGATTCCGATTTCAGGTGTGCCGGTCAACCTGACTGGAACTGAAGCTGAACGGCGGATTACTGGCTCCTAAACCATAAAAATCACAACGCTATAAGTGACACGCTAAATCACTTCCCGGGGACTAAAACTTGAAACTAAAAGTTTCCCTATCGATAAAAAGCATGGCAATACCCCTAAAAACCCAAAAACGAGGAAAACTAGGGTTCTGAAAAATCCCCCATCCGGAAGTCCGGTTGCCCAACCGGAATTCCGGTTCTGGGAAAATCTGAACCCCCATCCGGAAGTCCGGATGCTCAACCGGAATTCCGGTTCCTCGCAGGCAGCAAGCAAAATTTCACATATCTTGACCAATTCGAACCCAATTGATCCCAAACTTTCCAGACCTCCTCAATAGGTCCCAAACAACAATTCTAGAGCATCAAACCTACCCAGAAATCCCACATGCAAAAATCACCATTAAAGCTCAAGCTTTGAGTTTCAAACTCAAGCTTGAGCAAAACCAACTAACTAAGCAATCCACTAGCTTAATTCACCTTAAACTAGCATAGAATTACCTCAGAAAACAAACAACAACATCCAGTAATTACACAGAAACTAAACATAGCATTTTCTCACAAAAATCATCAATTTTCACATATAATTTAAAAGCTTGAACAACCTAGTTACTCATGCTTCAAACAACTCATTTAACATCAATAATCATGCTTTGAATCAACCTAAATTAACAACAAAACACAGCAGTAACAACATTCCACAATCACATGCATTTACACAACTTTTTCAACATATTTTTCCAAGAAAATCAAGGGAAGGGGACAAGGAAGCACCTACCACAACAAGAGATCACAAGAGATGAAATTTTAGGGCTTGAATCACCAAAAGAATCCAGCCTTTGCACCCCAAAGCTCAGCCGAAATAAGGGAGAGAGAAAGAGAGAGTTTGCATGAAAAATTTCTTACTTTTGACACTTAATGATTTTTTTGAAAAAAAAGAATAACATACAACACATTACTCATTTATTAAATCCTTTTTCAGCCAAAAACAATTAAACAAAATAAACATTAATTCCAATTAAAAGCCACTAAAAGCCAAAACACTAATGGGGCAAAAAGACCATTTTGCCCCTCCACCATAAAATCACTAAAATCATACTAAAGGGGGTATTTTCGGGACATTCAAAATTCCCGGCCATTCCCGACATTCCCAATGTCTAAACCCGTCCCCAAAATACTAACATACTAAGTTGTGATTTCTACTGAGCCAAACGCCGCATTCCAAAATACCGGACACCGGAAATGCGAAATATAAAACTGCTGATGACATAAATATGCATATCTGAATTCCGTAAATAACAATGATAAATTATTTAAATAGCTATAAATAATTTCCTGATTAACATAAATAACTGCTAATTTCCAAATTAACTAAGCGGGCTTTACAACTATCCCCCCCTTAAAAGGATTTCGTCCCCGAAATCTAACTCGAATAACTCGGATATTGAGCTCGCATATCCGATTCTAGCTCCTGTGTGGCTTCTTCCACCTTACTGTTTCTCCAGAGAACCTTGACCAACGCTATGGTCTTATTCCGAAGGACTTTATCCTTTCTATCCAGGATCTGCACTGGCTGTTCCTCATAGGACATATCTGACTGAAGCTGAAGGCTCTCATAACTGATTATATGAGAGGGGTCTGAAACGTATTTTCTCAACATTGAGACATGAAATACGTTGTGCACTGCTGATAAAGCTGGAGGCAATGCTAACCGATATGCCACTTGACCTATCTTCTCGAGAATCTCGAAAGGTCCTGTAAATCTAGGGCATAACTTGCCTCTTTTCCCGAAACGTTTAATCCCCTTCATCGGAGATACTCGTAAAAACACATGGTCCCCTACTCGGAACTCAACATCTCGACGTTTCGGATCTGCGTAACTCTTACATGCCGCTCCGGGAGGCAAGCATTCTAGCTTTAATCTTCTCTAGTGCCTCATTGGTCCGCCGAACCGACTCCGACCTAGGTATTTCCTCTCCCCCGTCTCATCCCGGGATAGGGGA
The DNA here is from genome assembly GCF_029168945.1 of Cannabis sativa. Classification (NCBI taxonomy): domain Eukaryota; kingdom Viridiplantae; phylum Streptophyta; class Magnoliopsida; order Rosales; family Cannabaceae; genus Cannabis; species Cannabis sativa. The sequence continues at coordinate 17,761,641 of NC_083605.1, read as the reverse complement.
TCTGCACTTCCTACCGTACAACAGTTCATAGGGTGCCATTCCTATTGTACTCTGATAACTGTTGTTGTACGAAAACTCTATTAACGGTAGGTATTTATTCCATGAACCCTCAAAGTCCATAACACAGGCTCTCAGCATATCCTCCAATATCTGAATTGTCCTTTCGGACTGACCATCTGTCTGAGGATGAAATGCTGTACTGAATTTTAGCTTCGTACCCATTGCCCGTTGCAAACTTTGCCAAAATTTGGAGGTGAATTTCGGATCCCTGTCCGAAACAATAGACTTCGGTACCCCGTGAAGTCTCACTATCTCCCTGACATATAACTCTGCCAACTGATCCACTGTAAACGTCGTTCTGACCGGCAGAAAATGAGCAGATTTCGTAAATCGGTCCACCACTACCCAGATGGAATCATACATACCCGTGGTCCTAGGTAATCCGACCACAAAATCCATAGAAATATCCTCCCATTTCCATTCTGGTAGGGTTAGAGGCTGCAACAACCCCCGCTGGTCTCCTCGATGTTCAGCCTTGATCTGCTGACACGTGAGGCATCTCGAAACGAATTCTACCAAATTCTTCTTCATACCGCTCCACCAGAAGTACGGTTTCAAATCTTGGTACATCTTGGTGGTGCCGGGATGTAGAGAATATGGAGTAGAATGAGCCTCCTCAAAGATCTCGTTCCTCAAGTCCACACTGTTCGGGACGCAAACCCTGGCTTTATACAAAAGCATCCCACTATCTGACACTGAAAAGTCCTTGGCTTGACCAGCCAATACCTCATCTCGGATCTTCACTAACTCCGGATCTGTCGTCTGAGCAACCTTTATTCTTTCTACCGTATCGATTGCAGCGTTAAGTTGTGAAGCTGACCTACCACAAACTCAATGCTGGACCTGACCATATCCTCTGCTAGCTGAGGTGAGATCTGAACCATGCTAGCCACCTGCCCGGGACCCTTTCTGCTCAGGGCATCGGCCACTACATTGGCTTTCCCGGGATGATAGAGGATCTCGCAATCATAATCCTTCACTAACTCCAACCAACGCCTCTGTCTCATGTTCAAATCTTTCTGAGTAAAGAAATACTTGAGACTTTTATGGTCGGTATAGATCTCGCACTTCTCACCATACAAGTAATGCCGCCAAATCTTCAGTGCAAAAACCACTGCGGCCAATTCTAGATCATGAGTTGGGTATCGCTGTTCATAATCCTTTAACTGACGGGAGGCGTAAGCGATAACCCGATCGGCTTGCATCAATACGCACCCCAAATCCTGTTTGGATGCGTCACAATAGACCACGAACTTCTCCTTGTCCGAAGGCAAAGCTAGCACCGGAGCAGTAATCAATCTCTGTTTCAGCTCCTGAAAACTAGCTTCGCATTTATCTGACCAGATAAATCGCTGATTCTTCTTTGTAAGCTCGGTTAGGGGCATTGAAATTTTGGAGAACCCCTCCACGAACCTACGGTAGTACCCAGCTAACCCCAAGAAGCTTCTGATCTCTGTCACTGTCTTCGGTCTCGGCCAATCCCTGACGGATTCAATCTTCCCGGGATCCACCTTGATCCCATCTTTACTCACAATGTGCCCTAGGAAGGACACCTGAGACAACCAAAACTCACATTTCTTGAACTTGGCGTAGAGTCTATGTTCTCGAAGTCGTTGCAGTACCATCTGAAGATGTAACTGTTGGAAATTTATTTTACCAGGATCTTAGATCTACTCACAAGTATGTTTATTAACATCCTAAATATGAACTTTCTAAAACGATAAATTAAACACATATAAAGTTTAAGAAACCTTACATTGGGTGCAGCGGAATAATATGACTCCTTCCGTTCAGATATCTAGCCCTTGATTCCTTTCTGTAGCAGAGCATTATCAATATCCGAACTCCGGATCTCTTTCTCTGAATCTTTGATGCTGAATCTCCTTTGCTGATGATCTTTCTTCACGATCTTCCTCACTATGATTGAGGTATCACTTGATGTGTGTGGGCACTACTCTAATCACTAAGAGAGGTTCGAAATATTGAGGAAGAAAAGAGAGAGAGAGAGTGGCGGCTAGAGAAGAGAGTGGAGGCTCAGGTTTTTCTGATTCAGAAAGTGTGTTTTTCCTGAAGCCTTCACTATCTATTTATAGCATTCCTCTAGGGCTTGATTTGAATTATATGGCATTAAAATAATGAAAAAATCATTTAAAAAAGATGACATAAGTGGCCGGCCCTAGGCTAGGTGGACTGGGCCTTATTTTTGCAATTTTGCAATTTTACCACTTTTGTATCTGATTTTCTCAAAAATGCCAATTTCCTAATTCAATCATTTAAATGCCAATTCTAACTATTTAATAACTATAAATAATTATTAAATAATATTGTCATTTATCATATTTATTAATTGCACCATACAAAGTATCATAATTAACAAATATGCCCCTGTTAACTCTTTCTTTACAATTTCACCCTTACTTAGTGAAAATTTCACAAATAGACATAGTCTAATTTGTGAATTATAATTGATTAATCAAAACCAATTACATGAGTCTTACAAGTAATATTATCTCAACTAGTGGGGGGACCATGGGTCTATATAACCGAGCTTCCAATAAGTAGATCAAGAATTTAGCACTAAAATTCACTAACTTATTAATTCTTCGTTGAATCCACGCATAGAACTTAGAATTGCACTCTCAGTATATAGAATGCTCTATATGTTCCACCATATAGACACATCATTAGTTATCCATTGTTATAATCCTAATTTGATCAATGATCCTCTATATGAATGATCTACACTGTAAAGGGATTAAATTACCGTTACACCCTACAATGTATTTATTCCTTAAAACACTTGACCCCGTATAAATGATATTTCAGCTAATGTGAAATGAGTACTCCACCATTTATGTTCGTTTGGTCAAGCTCGAAGGAGATCATCCTTTGCTTACTATTTGCCAGATAGAAGCTATAGATTCCATGTTTATGCTAGCGCTCCCACTCAATTGCACTACCGTGTTCCCAAAATGTACGTATCACCCTGACCTAAAAGTAGGCTTAACTAACAAATCAAAGAACACGAATAGCCTCTCGAGATTGAGCCTAATCATATCAGGATTAAGATCATTTGATCTAGGATCAACTAGGCGATATTGACTTGAATAGATTTTACGGTAAGTTTAATTAAATCTAAGTCAAAGTTCAATATCGGTCCCTTCCGATGCATACTCCATGCATCCAACCTGAGCTTTACTTTAACCAATGCTCTGGAAAGAACATAGTATTTCTCCAAATACAAGTAAACTCTTGTTGTAGATTATCATATCAGTAAAACCCTATGTCTGATAAATCTAGGAAACTTTATTCACATAGTCATGTTTACTTTCCAATGTGTTGACGACACAATAAACAGGATCAAGTATGTGAAAAGGGTTTCAGATGAATTTATACATTATGTACATATAATCATGAAATAAATCATGTGAACCATGCAACATTAAATGTTATTTCTGATCTATATTAATAAGTAAATCTGATTATATTGAAATGAGTTTTATTTAGGGCATAAATCCCAACAAACTCCCACTTGCACTAATATAAAATAAAAAGTGCGTTTCAAATAATCTCAACACCTTGATATACAAATCAAGTGTAGTAGTAGTAAACTCCTCGTAATAGGATCTGAAAGGTTGAATTAACCACAACCTTTTCTCCACCATTACTCTTCCTTTAATCACAAAATCATTGATAATGTGAAATTCCTCTCTATATGTTTACTCTCTTGGGATACTGGATTCTATACCTTTGGCAACTACTTTTGGTTAATCGTGAAATTAACACTAGTAGTTTAAGGCAATTTGGAAAGGTGCCAAAGATGTATAGAATATTACTTAGACCGAATAAGTAACTTTCCCGCACTTTAACATTCGGTCCCTTTCGGTAGACCTAGAGACTTCGGATAGGTTTTTACACTTCTCCAAAATCACTATTCCACCCCCGCAGTAACCACCATCTTATCAGAAAGATTTACTAGCACATAGGCAAATTTCGAAATCTGATATGGTGTAGTCTAAGAGTTTTAAACACACCCTTATAGACTAACATATAGTTCCTCTTCTTTATCTTAAGATTTACTTGATTGTCTTCCAATGTTCTTCTCCTGGATTAATCTGATACCTACTCATTACTCCCACTCAACAGCAGGTGTCTGGTCTAAGGCATACAAAAGCATATCTAAGACCTCTCACTGTTGATATAAGAAATTTTTCCATGGCTTTATCTTTTCTGGAATAGTTGAGACTTTTCCTTAGATAAATAAAATCTATGCCTAAGAAGTTGTGAAGCTTCTATAGATTGCCATTAGAAAGAAAATGCTTCAGCATCTTACTAAAGTAAGTTGCTTGCATTAGAGTAAGTAATTACCAGGTATACCACAAGCCATAGGTTTAGATAAACTCAAACCTATAATACTAGGAACAGGAAGTTTTGTTAAGTCCATTGAATGGACTTATAAACGAAAATTTCCTTTTATGTCCTTGTAATAGAAAACTTTAGGTTACTCCATGTGAATGGATTAAACCATAGTTCTATTGGCTTTCTTCTTAGTTTCTTATCTTGACAATCCATTACTTGTTTAAACTCACAATGGATTTTTAATCACTAGTGTCTCCCAAGTCATTAGAAGGTGAGTTCCTAGAAACTCTCCCACTACGACGAGGTACCGTGAATTATGTCGAAGAAAACTAAATGGTATTAACCTCTTTGGTTGTGACAAGACAACAGAGGCAGTGGGATCATCATATATTATATAAGATGATAGAACACTTTTGGAATCAAGAATTAAATATCTCCTTTATTTGCTACTTGTTTTCAGACTTAGTCATTATCTTAGAAAAGTAGTATTTGTTTGAACAAACACTTTCTTATCTATTGACTATGGGATGGTCCACCCCTAATCACTTAGAATAGCTAAGAAACCATGGTTAACAGTTCTAGCTTTTCTTAAGATTTTGATTAGGTCATCCATGAATCTAGTAATGATTTACATTAAGTATACAACCATTACATCATTCTGAAATTGTATTACCATAGAAGGATTTAGGCAACGACTAGTAACTAATCATCAACATGCAACTCGAAATTTCTGGGGAGGTAAGTTTGGATATAATTCAAAAATCAATGTAATGATCTTTGAACTGCATATCTACTAACTATTTCTCCACCCCTATCAGTTCGCAAGATCTTTAACCACTTACCTTAATGGTTTTAACCATTGCTAGAAATTAATGAAATTTTTCAAACATTTCAAATTTCTTGCTATAAGGTATAATCTAGAGTTATCGTTTTAAGAATACAACGAAAAACTCATATCCACCCCTGAATGTACATCCATCTGCGAATGAGATGAACTACTTTCAGTGGATATAGGCATATTAACTCTTTGCAGAGATTGATCTTGTCAAATCCACTATGAACAAGATACAAATGCCATAGATTAAAAAAAATGTGGTAGTGTCTATGATGACATAGGTTTAGTTACATCAAAGAGTTCTTAGAATACTGCAAGTGGATCCTGGTCACAGAATACCTAACTCATATTCCATACAGTTTTAATCCATTAATAGAAGATGGATATAAACACTTGAGAAAGTGTAACTGTATTGTATTCTGGAATTAGAAATATAAGAAAATTTCTATTTGGAATCTAAAATTAAAGTCAAAGACTTAAATTTATACCAAATATAATGAGTAATTCTATCTTGGACCAGCACTACTAATATAACTCTAAGTCAGATTTGCCCATACAAGTAGGAGATTTCTAAGATTGAGGATTTATATCAATTGGGAATAGAATTTCGGGATTATAATCATAAGCGTCATTTAATTTCTTAAGAGAAAATATAGAATGACATGAAATGATTTATAGACCATTCATCCAATGATATGTTTTGAAGCTAATTCAAAATGAATAAGCTAAGAGGAATTAGGATAATTTCGTTTATAAATAAGAATCCAACGATGCTTCGATTAGCGAAAGTCAAAGTAATCTTATTTATACAATCTTCTTGTTTCATATCGTAAAAATACTAGTCTAAGGTGTCATCAATTGATGAACAGCTAGATGTCGCATATACAATATTTATCTTTCGAGATCTAACACTATTATGAATGTCTAATGGTGAAAATCCACTAGGGATTTATCTCATTAGATAAACAAGCCAAGTTAGACCAACAATGAAGATTCGAAATTAAACTACAACTTAATAACGTAAAATAACATGGTTCAATATAAATTCATACACAATTCGTAAATTATAAACATATAGTAAGTAGGAATGACAAGTGAAAATACTAAAACTTACAATCCTAAATAATTTCCAAGGTTTTCAACAAACTGATATCAGGGTCCCGTTTAGGCGAGAGTCAAAGCTACCATTCATTGAATAGAGTTGTCAGCTCGTCTAAAATGTTAAACATTCTAGCAACCTTTTATTCGATCAAGATTGGAATTCAGCGTTGTCCCGTTTAGGCGAGAGTCAAGGCAATTCTATCTTATGAGCTTCCACCATTGTTTCATAATTTGCAAGTCAAGTATGGTCGCCACTATTAGGGTGATCCATACCATACAAAACACTTACAAACTACTTATCATGCGAGGTTAAACGGTGCGAAATTGCTAATGAACGTTCCTCCATTAGGGAGGATTACTCACTAAAACAAACGCGGTGTAAAACCCACAATAGAGATCGAATGTCTCTTGATAATAAAGCTCATTATTTAAAAAAAAAGTTGTATTTTCTTTTATTCTCTTTATTTATTCTATTTATTTTAAATATATATTTATTTAATTAAAATTTCCAATTTAGAATGAAAAATTCTAAATATAAATTTTAATTTAATATTTATAAATTTTACTTAGATGGATATGAAAATAATATGAATTATTTCCATCTTAGTAATAATTTCCAATAAATATTTAGAAAAAATATTTAAGTTGTTACAAAATTAATTTAAATTAATTTACAACTCAAATTTAATTTTCTATAAATATATATTGCATTTCGAAAAATTAAAGTATATAAGAATACAATTTTCGAAAAATGCATATTAAAATAAAAAATAAATCCTGGAAAAATTATTCTAATTTAATGTTGGCCCAAAATTAATTAATAAAATTAATTTACAACAAAAAATATAATTTTCCTATTTAATTAAATATATAAGAAAAATTTCAAATATTTAAGTATGATGATGAAAATCAACTTAAATATTAATTTTCTATTTAATTAAATACACTAAAAAAAAATACTTCAAGCAAAAATATCACCTATCTAGATTTTCCTTTGACTAATTAATTCAATTTCTAATAATATACTTTAATTCAATTTATTTTAAATTAATCAATAAATGAAAAAATCATTGATTTAAGTTGATCCAAGAATTAATTAAAATAATTAATTTACAACTTAATCTATTTTTCAAGATAAAATTCGAAATTCTAGCATTTAAGAAATGCAATTTCGAAAATTGATTAATAAAATAAAAAAAATATATTTTGAAAATTATTTAAATTTAGTTGAAAAATTAAATTTCAACTAAAAATAATTTTCTATTTAATTAAATGTCATGAAAAAGAAATATTTAAGTATGATGATAAAATCAACTTAGATATTTAATTTTCAAATTAATTAAATGTATTAAATTCAAGAAATAAATAATTAAGTGTAGAGAAGGCTTAATTATTAATCTCTAGTTTAATACTAGGAAAAATATTCTTAAAATAAATTGTACCAAAATTAATTATATAAATAATTAATTTCACAATTTATAATATTTTCCTATTTAATATTAGAAATAATAAGTAGTCTAGAAATAACTATCTAGAAAATATCTTATTTGACTAAGTATCTAATTTAAGTTGTAATAGAAAAATCTAGAACTTAAATATTTTCAAATTTAAATTTAATTAAATATCAAAAATTAAGTTGTAACCACTTAATTTGAAAAATATTCCATTTTAAGTTAATATTTGAAAAGATATTAACTTAAAAAATATCTAAAGAATCTTAATAACCAATGCCTAAAATTCCTCAACTTAATTTTGAAATTTGAAATTCAAAAGATATTCAGATTTAAGTTGGTTAGTTGTAGATAACTAAATATCAACTTAAATAAGAATATTTAATGAAAAATTTAAATTAAGTTCCAGAAAGAATCTAGATGGTTATAATTCTATATTTAATTAAATACAAGAAAATACATATAGTTTAGCTTAGAATAAAAAATTCTTTAAACTATAATTTTCTTAAATTAATTTCAAAAATAAATGAAATTAATTATGTTGCTAATCAATTTTATTAGGTTAAACTAGTTTAATTAACCTAGTACAGTCATTCAAATCAGGCAAATGGGCCTTCACAATTGGGGTGGTTTGTGTGAGGGGGTGCTGGGTTCAGTATGTCGTACCCACTTCTATGGCTCCCAACTCTCACACAAGGCCCAAAAGAGAGGAATTTAACCTTAATAAGAACAACTGTTATTAATTGAATAAGCCCAAAACTAAATGGGCCTAAATAAAATCTATCAATGACTATGACATTTTATTTAGCAACATTAACCTATATGCATCTATAATAAAATTAAACACATAGGCTCACACAGGCACACTTTGGATGGGTCCTATCATGTTGCTAGGTCATACACAGATGAAAGAAGATTGTAAATATACCTGTTACAAATTATTATCTTGACTATGGAGCCATCAGATCATTAGATCTGGCAAAAAGTAACCATGGCTATTTGCAATCAAGTAATAATAGGTTTTAAAAAACTTACAAACAAGCTAAAACACATACTCCTGCAACAGGGTTAGCTGGATAGTTGGATGTAGGATTTATTTAATTTTAAATAAATATTTAATTTCGAAATTAATTAATTAAATAAATAAAAAAAAATTAAAAAAATTCGAAATTTAAAAAAAAAAAATTAAAATTAAACCTACAATTTTTGAAAAATTAGGTTTCAACCAACCTAAATATCATTTCAAAAATTTGCTAACTACTTTTAAATTTTAAATGTTATTTTATAAATAAAAATTAAATAAAAATTAGAAAAGATAAATAAATATCTTTTTCAAATTTTTAAATATAATTTAAATAAATAAAATAACAAAATTTAAAAAAATTAGCAAAATATCTTATATCTATTTAAAATTACATGATTATAAATATCTTATTTTAAATTTAAATATGGTCAAAATATCTAAAAAGATTTAATTAAAAAATCTTAAAAGATAAGATATTTTTAAAATATCTTTTAAAGATATTATATAATATCTTTTAAGATATTTAAAAATATCTTAAAATATCTGACCTTAAATTTAAAAAAAATATAATCAAATTTAAAAATAAGATAGATTTTTAAGCAAAAAGATAAATACTAATTCTATTCAAATTCAAATTACACTAATATCTTGAATTAAATTAAAAAAAATTTAAATTAATTCAAAATGATAATTAGAATTGAATTGGGAATAGTAATAGTATATATACAAAACCATACAAAAAATTGGAAGTTAATTCCATGAAAAAGTATGAAAAATTGAAGAAAATTGAAAAAATTCGAAACTGTACGGACAGTTCTGCGATCGCAGGAAACTATCAAGACAAACCCGATTTTGTCAAATCTTCAAAAAATCATAACTAATTCAAATAAAATCCAAATTGAGTTCTGTAAAAGGCTAACTTGCTTAATTTTTTCCATACTATCCAATAAAAATAATGCCAGAACCGAAATAACAATTATTTTTCACGAAAATTTCACAATCATCAATCAATCATCAAATAACACTCAATACAACATGATACCATCCAAAGAACATACAAACAATCGTTTTAAAGTCCAAATTACAAGTAAGTAAATCAATTACCACGGCTCTGATACCAGTTGTTGGAAATTTATTTTACCAGGATCTTAGATCTACTCACAAGTATGTTTATTAACATCCTAAATATGAACTTTCTAAAACGATAAATTAAACACATATAAAGTTTAAGAAACCTTACATTGGGTGCAGCGGAATAATATGACTCCTTCCGTTCAGATATCTAGCCCTTGATTCCTTTCTGTAGCAGAGCATTATCAATATCTGAACCTGGATCTCTTTCTCTGAATCTTTGATGCTGAATCTCCTTTGCTGATGATCTTTCTTCACGATCTTCCTCACTATGATTGAGGTATCACTTGATGTGTGTGGGCACTACTCTAATCACTAAGAGAGGTTCGAAATATTGAGGAAGAAAAGAGAGAGAGAGAGTGGCGGCTAGAGAAGAGAGTGGAGGCTCAGGTTTTTCTGATTCAGAAAGTGTGTTTTTCCTGAAGCCTTCACTATCTATTTATAGCATTCCTCTAGGGCTTGATTTGAATTATATGGCATTAAAATAATGAAAAAATCATTTAAAAAAGATGACATAAGTGGCCGGCCCTAGGCTAGGTGGACTGGGCCTTATTTTTGCAATTTTGCAATTTTACCACTTTTGTATCTGATTTTCTCAAAAATGCCAATTTCCTAATTCAATCATTTAAATGCCAATTCTAACTATTTAATAACTATAAATAATTATTAAATAATATTGTCATTTATCATATTTATTAATTGCACCATACAAAGTATCATAATTAACAAATATGCCCCTGTTAACTCTTTCTTTACAATTTCACCCTTACTTAGTGAAAATTTCACAAATAGACATAGTCTAATTTGTGAATTATAATTGATTAATCAAAACCAATTACATGAGTCTTACAAGTAATATTATCTCAACTAGTGGGGGGACCATGGGTCTATATAACCGAGCTTCCAATAAGTAGATCAAGAATTTAGCACTAAAATTCACTAACTTATTAATTCTTCGTTGAATCCACGCATAGAACTTAGAATTGCACTCTCAGTATATAGAATGCTCTATATGTTCCACCATATAGACACATCATTAGTTATCCATTGTTATAATCCTAATTTGATCAATGATCCTTTATATGAATGATCTACACTGTAAAGGGATTAAATTACCGTTACACCCTACAATGTATTTATTCCTTAAAACACTTGACCCCGTATAAATGATATTTCAGCTAATGTGAAATGAGTACTCCACCATTTATGTTCGTTTGGTCAAGCTCGAAGGAGATCATCCTTTGCTTACTATTTGCCAGATAGAAGCTATAGATTCCATGTTTATGCTAGCGCTCCCACTCAATTGCACTACCGTGTTCCCAAAATGTACGTATCACCCTGACCTAAAAGTAGGCTTAACTAACAAATCAAAGAACACGAATAGCCTCTCGAGATTGAGCCTAATCATATCAGGATTAAGATCATTTGATCTAGGATCAACTAGGCGATATTGACTTGAATAGATTTTACGGTAAGTTTAATTAAATCTAAGTCAAAGTTCAATATCGGTCCCTTCCGATGCATACTCCATGCATCCAACCTGAGCTTTACTTTAACCAATGCTCTGGAAAGAACATAGTATTTCTCCAAATACAAGTAAACTCTTGTTGTAGATTATCATATCAGTAAAACCCTATGTCTGATAAATCTAGGAAACTTTATTCACATAGTCATGTTTACTTTCCAATGTGTTGACGACACAATAAACAGGATCAAGTATGTGAAAAGGGTTTCAGATGAATTTATACATTATGTACATATAATCATGAAATAAATCATGTGAACCATGCAACATTAAATGTTATTTCTGATCTATATTAATAAGTAAATCTGATTATATTGAAATGAGTTTTATTTAGGGCATAAATCCCAACAGTAACTCATGCTCCTCTTCTGACTGAGAGTACACGAGGATGTCGTCGATAAACACAATTACACAGATATCGAGGAAATCCTTGAATACTCTATTCATCAGGTCCATGAATGCTGCAGGAGCATTGGTTAGTCCGAATGACATAACCAGGAACTCGTAGTGTCCATACCTAGTGCGGAAAGCCGTCTTTGGAATGTCCTCCTCTCGGATCCTCAACTGATGATAACCCGAACGGAGATCAATCTTAGAAAAGACCGTCTTCCCCTGAAGCTGATCGAACAAGTCATCGATCCTAGGTAATGGATATTTATTCTTCACCGTCAGCTTGTTCAACTCTCTGTAGTCGATGCACATCCTCATAGAGCCATCTTTCTTCTTCACGAACAAAACCGGAGCTCCCCAAGGTGACACACTGGGCCGAATGAACCCTATGTCAAGCAACCCTTGGAGCTGAATCTTCAATTCCTTAAGTTCAGCTGGAGCCATCCTATACGGGGCTTTAGAAACCGGATCCACCCCTGGTGCCAAGTCAATCACGAAATCTATCTCCCGATGAGGTGGTAACCCTGGAAGTTCTTCGGGAAAAACGTCCAAAAATTCCCGAACTACACTGATGTCCTCTGGCCGAATGGTGTCTGGCCGAGTGGTGTCCACCACCACGGCCAGAAACCCTAAGCACCCACCGTGCAATAATTCTCTCGCTGACATAGCCGAGATTACCGGGATCCGAGATCCCTGAACCGAACCCACAAATACGAACGGTTCTTCACTTTCCGGTTGGAAGACCACCATCTTCCTCTTACAGTCAATGCTCGCCGAATATTTAGATAGGAAATCCATTCCTAAAATAATATCAAATTCGACTAAGCTCATCTCTATCAGATCAGCGCTCAACTCTCTACCATCTATCCTGATCGGCATAGACCTAATCCACCTATTGGAGATAACCAATTCTCCGCCAGGTAACAGGGTTTCAAACCCTGACTCATATCTATCAAAGGGTCTACCCAACTTACTAAAGACTCTGGCCGCCACATAAGAACGTGTAGCCCCAGAATCAAACAGCACTGAATAAAACGAGTCGTTAATAAGAATCTGACCTGTAACAACTGATGGGCTGGCATCTGCATCAGCCTGCGTGATGGCGAATACCCTGGCTGGAGTGGGCATCGCCGGAGCTCTCGGTGCCTCCGGCCGAGCCGGGGACATTCCCTCTTGAAGTGCCCGGGCATGCCACAATGAAAGCATCCCCGCCCCTTGCACTCTCCCCAGATGATGCCTCTTGAGATAGGGCACTCGGGATAGGAGAAGCGAGTCTCATTACCACCGGACGACTCCTCTCGCTCCGGTTCCCCGGAACCTCTTGTTCTGACTCGAGCCGCCGGAAGCAGTGGGTGCCCTCTTCCTCTGATCAATGGCCGAACCACTACTCCCCCTGCTAAAGCCTGATGCAGGAGGGGTAGGAGCTCCGCCACCAACCGGAGTACTGGCTGAATCTGACATACATCCCACTGCGCCCTCAGCTCGCAGTGCCTTCTCCACCATCTGAGCGTAGGTGGTGCTGTCGTCAGTGGTAATCATCAGGTCATGCCTGATCTTGGGATTCAACCCGTCCAGATACTTCTCCTTTCTACTGAAGTCGGTCGGCACAATACCCGAGGCTAACCTCGCCAACCGGTCAAACTGAGTAGTATACTCAGTGACACTCATGTTCTCCCGCTGAGTCAGGTGAACGAATTCCTTTCTCTTGGCGCTTCTAACCGCCTCGTTGTAGTACTTCGCGTTGAAGAGTTCCTGGAACCTCTCCCAAGTCATGGTGGTGACATCGTGAATCTGAGACACCATGTCCCACCATACCAGGGCATCCTCCTGGAACTGAAATGTGGCGCACACCACTCTGTCGTTGCCGGTGACACCCATAAAGTTCAAAATCCTGGTGATCACCGTAAGCCACTGCTCGGCTTTCGACACATCTGGACCTCCCAGAATACGGAGGTGCTTGCTTCCGAACCGCTCATATAAAGGTTCCAATCCGTGGGCCGCCACTACCATCTCGGCCTCGGGCGGCGAGGCGGTGCCACCGGAACCATCGGGCACCGGAACCGCAGGAGCACCCCGCTGTCTCAACCTCCGAATCTCGAGGTCTTGCTCTTCGATCCCGGCTTGCATTTCCGCAAACCGCAACTCCCGATTCGGGGCTCCCCGATCGGCCGGGGAGCTCGGGCAGCCCGTGGCGGGTTCTCATCACCCCGACCACGAGCCCCCGCCTCGGGACCTCTACCCCGGCCCCTAGCAGGTGGGGGAAACCGAGCTCCCTCTCCCCGATTCGACCCCACCGAGTTGCCTCGACTCTGGTAGTCCGCCCGGCGTCCATCTAGTTAGAACCGCCCGCGAAACCAAGAGTTGGCATATCGTGTCGTATTCAAGGCGAGCTTACTAATGCCGCTTAATTTGGAAATTAGAAATGAAACATGCGCCTATTCTACTATCAGGCTACTAACATGCTTCCTAACAGGCTTTTCTTTTTCATAACTGAATAAAATAAACTACTAAAGCAATAAAGGCTTACTGAACCGTGAACCGAGCTGCCGATGATGATTGTACATGTCGTGACGATCTTCTAAGACAACACAGCGGCTACGATACCAAATTGTAACACCCTAACTAACTTAGGCGTATTACGTGATTTTTAAACGTACTGTGCAGCTCGTTGCTAATCAACGAGGTTTATGGAAAAACGTGATTAATTAAAATTTTTGCTTTTTCATTAAACTTATAAACCATTTTGCAAAAAGTCTCGGGATCCCGATTTATAAAAATATTTACAAACGTTTTCACCGTTCAACTTTTACATCAAAATAAAGTCGTCTAACGACAATTACAAAATCTCGCCCGTGTCGTCCCGAGGATCGTACGCTCCAGCCTAACCGCCCCGACATGTACAATCTCATAAGCTCGCTCACGGTCCATCAAGAATCGCCTTGCCTTTACCTACACATGAAACTAAACTGTGAGTCGACAGACTCAGTAAGAAAAGCATAATAATATCATACATAAAACCGATCGCCGTGTCCAACACGATACCGAGTCCCGCCATCGCCATGTCCAACATGGTACCGAGCACTACCGCCATGTCCAACATGGTACCGAGTTTTGAACGTTCAGGGGACGGCACTATTGACAAGTATCCTCCTCGATCGGCCGAACCGGTCATACTCCGCCGCTGGTCATACTCCGGCTCGTACCGACGGGATAGGTCAATAGCCCCGAACCACCAACCAAGTGTCACTGATCGGTCGAACCGGTCATACTCCGTGCTGGTCATACTCCACTGTACCGACGTGACGGGGTTGGATGGTTCGAAGCCTAAATACATATCTAATGTAATCTAACAGGCTTCCTACATGCACGCTAAACATGTAATCTACATATGCATACCGTTATACTAATCTTACCGGATTCCGATTTCGAGTGTGTGCTTGGCCAACCCGACCGGCCGAAGCCGAACTACGGACATCGGCTCCTAAACCATAAAAATCACAACGCTATAAGCGACATGCTAAATCACTTCCCGGGGACTAAAACTTGAAACTAAAAGTTTCCCTATCGATAAAAAGCATGGCAATACCCCTAAAAACCCAAAAACGAGGAAAACTAGGGTTCTGAAAAATCCCCCATCCGGAAGTCAGGTTGCCCAACCGGAATTCCGGTTCTGGAAAATACGAACCCCCATCCGGAAGTCCGGATGCTCAACCGGAATTAGGTTCCTCGCGGCAACAAGCAAAATTTCACATATCTTGACCAATTCGAACCCAATTGATCCCAAACTTTCCGGACCTCCTCAATAGGTCCCAAACAACAATTCTAGAGCATCAAACCTACCCGAAATCCCACATGCAAAAATCACCATTAAAGCTCAAGCTTTGAGTTTCAAACTCAAGCTTGAGCAAAACCAACTAACTAAGCAATCCACTAGCTTAATTCACCTTAAACTAGCATAGAATTACCTCAGAAAACAAACAACAACATCCAGTAATTACACAGAAACTAAACATAGCATTTTCTCACAAAAATCATCAATTTTCACATATAATTTAAAAGCTTGAACAACCTAGTTACTCATGCTTCAAACAACTCATTTAACATCAATAATCATGCTTTGAATCAACCTAAATTAACAACAAAACACAGCAGTAACAACATTCCACAATCACATGCATTTACACAACTTTTTCAACATATTTTTCCAAGAAAATCAAGGGAAGGGGACAAGGAAGCACCTACCACAACAAGAGATCACAAGAGATGAAATTTTAGGGCTTGAATCACCAAAAGAATCCAGCCTTTGCACCCCAAAGCTCAGCCGAAATAAGGGAGAGAGAAAGAGAGAGTTTGCATGAAAAATTTCTTACTTTTGACACTTAATGATTTTTTTGAAAAAAAAGAATAACATACAACACATTACTCATTTATTAAATCCTTTTTCAGCCAAAAACAATTAAACAAAATAAACATTAATTCCAATTAAAAGCCACTAAAAGCCAAAACACTAATGGGGCAAAAAGACCATTTTGCCCCTCCACCATAAAATCACTAAAATCATACTAAAGGGGGTATTTTCGGGACATTCAAAATTCCCGGCCATTCCCGACATTCCCAATGTCTAAACCCGTCCCCAAAATACTAACATACTAAGTTGTGATTTCTACTGAGCCAAACGCCGCATTCCAAAATACCGGACACCGGAAATGCGAAATATAAAACTGCTGATGACATAAATATGCATATCTGAATTCCGTAAATAACAATGATAAATTATTTAAATAGCTATAAATAATTTCCTGATTAACATAAATAACTGCTAATTTCCAAATTAACTAAGCGGGCTTTACAAATAGACATAGTCTAATTTGAGAATTATAATTGATTAATCAAAACCAATTACATGAGTCTTACAAGCAATATTATCTCAAGTAGTACGGGGACCATGGTTCTATATAACCGAGCTTCCAATAAGTACATCAAGAATTTAGCACTAAAATTCACTAACTTATTAATTCTTCGATGAATCCACGCATAGAACTTAGAATTGCACTCTCAGTTATATAGAATGCTCTATATGTTCTACCATATAGACACATCATTAGTTATCCATTGTTATAATCCTAATTTGATCACTGATCCTCTATATGAATGATCTACACTGTAAAGGGATTAAATTACCGTTACACCCTACAATGTATTTATTCCTTAAAACACTTGACCCCGTATAAATGATATTTCAGCTTATGTGAAATGAGTACTCCACCATTTATGTTCGTTTGGTCAAGCTCGAAGGAGATCATCCTTTGCTTACTATTCGCCAGATAGAAGTTATAGATTCCATGTTTATGATAGCACTCCCACTCAATTGCACTACCGTGTTCCCAAAATGTACGTATCACCCTGACCTAAAAGTAGGCTTAACTAACAAATCAAATAACACAAATAGCCTTTCAAGATTGAGCCTAATCATAACAGGATTAAGAACATTTGATATAGGATCAACTAGGCGATATTGACTTGAATAGATATTACGGTAAGTTTAATAAATCTAAGTCAAAGTTCAATATCGGTCCCTTCTGATGCATACTCCATGCATCCAACCTGAGCTTTACTTTAACCAATGCTCTGGAAAGAACATAGCATTTCTCCAAATGCAAGTAAACTTTGTTGTAGATTATCATATCAGTAAAACCCTATGTCTGATAAATCTAGGAAACTTTATTCACATAGTCATGTTTACTTTCCAATGTGTTGACAGCACAATAAACAGGATCAAGTATGTGAAAAGAGTTTCAGATGAATTTATACATTATGTACATATAATAATGAAATAAATCATGTGAACCATGCAACATTAAATGTTATTTCTGATCTACATTTATAAGTAAATCTGATTATATTGAAATGAGTTTTATTTAGGGCATAAAACCCAACAAACTCCCACTTGCACTAATATAAAACAAAGAGTGTGTTTCAAATAATCTCAACACCTTGATATACAAATCAAGTGTAGTAGTAGTAAACTCCTTGTAATAAGATCTGAAAGGTTGAATTAAACACAACCTTTTCTCCCCCATTACTCTTCCTTAATCACAAAATTATTGATAATGTGAAATTCCTCTCTATATGTCTACTCTCTTGGGATACTGGATTCTATACATACCTTTGGCAACTACTTTTGGTTAATCAGGAAATTAACACTAGTAGTTTAGGCAATTTGGAATGGTGCCAAAAATGTATAGGACTTTTCTTAGACTGAATAAGTACCTTTCCTGCAACTTTAGCATTCAGTCTCTCTCTGGTGGACTAAGAGACTTCAGATAGGTTTTTACACTTCTCCAAAATCACTATTCCACCCCCAGAGTAATCACCATCTTATCAGAAAGATTTACTAGCACAAAGACAAATTTCGAAATCTGATATGGTGTAGTTTAAGAGTTTTAAACACACCCTTATTGACTAACATATAGTTCCTCTTCTTAATGTTAAGATTTACTTGATTGTCTTCCAATGTTCTTCTCCTGGATTAATCTGATACCTACTCATTACTCCCACTCAACAGCAGGTGTCTGGTCTAAGGCATACAAAAGCATATCTAAGACCTCTCACTATTGATTTAAGAAATTCTTTCATGGCTTTATCTTTTCTGGAATAGTTGAGACTTTTCCTTAGATAAATAAAATCTATGTCTAAGAAGTTGTGAAGCTTCTATAGATTGCCATTAGAAAGAAAATTCTTCAGCGTCTCACCAAAGTAAGTTGCTTGCATTAGAGTAAGTAATTACCAGGTATACCACAAGCCATAGGTTTAGATAAACTCAAACCTATAATACTAGGAATATGAAGTTTTGTTAAGTCCATAGAATAGACTTATTAACTAAAATTTTCTTTTATGTCCTTGTAATAGAAAACTTTAGGTTATTCCTTGTGAATGGATTAAACCATAGTTTTATTGGCTTTTCTTCTTAGTTTCTTATCTTGACAATCCATTACTTGTTTAAACTCACAATGGATTTTAATCACTAGTGTCTCCCAAGTCATAAGAAGGTGAGTTCCTAGAAACTCTCCCACTACGTCAAGGTACCGTGAATTATGTCTAAAAAAACTAAATGGTATTGACCTCTTTGGTTGTGACAAGACAACAGAGGTAGTGGGATAATCATATGTCAAATAAGATGATAGAACACTTTTGGAATCAAGAAATAAATATCTCCTTTATTTGCTACTTGATTTTCAGACTTAGTCATTATCTTAGAAAAGTAGTATTTGTTTGAACAAACTGTTGGGTTTTATGCCCTAAATAAAACTCTTTTCAATCTGATTAGTTATCAATATAAGAAATTTGAAGTGATTGATGTTTGCATGAATTTTACATGCTAATGGTCTAATATGTTTGATATGTTTATTACATTCACACACACCAAATCAGTTAAATCCAGATCATATGTTTATTCACAATTACAGTATCGTCAACACAGTGGAATGTGATTGTGATCATATGAATCAAAAGACTTGGTCCCTGTTTCATCAGTGTTATTGGATTTACACTAATGTGATAATCAGCGATGATGTGTACTTACACTTGGAGTAAGTGTTATGTTCTTTCTAGGACATTAGTAAAGTATACTAGTTTCGAATGTATGGAGTATACATTGGACTGGACCGATATTGCAACTAAGTTAAGATATTACAAACTTACCGTTATACATATCTTTCCAAGTCAATATCTGTAGTTGATCTTAAGATTAAAAGAATCTAAAATCCTGATATGCTTAGGCTCAACTCAGGAGTGCTATTCATGTTCTTTGATTTATTAGTTAAGCCTACTTTTGGGTCAGGGTGATACGTATATTTTGGGAACATGATAGTATGATTGAGTGGGAGTGCTGAACATAATATGGAATCTATAGCTTCTACTGGTGTATAGAAGTCAAGTGATGATTCCCTTCGAGCTTAGCAAATAGAAGTAAATGGATGAGCTCTTGTTTAACTGACTAATTATTAGATCACTAAACACCATTTACAGGTAGCTAAGTGTTTTAAGGGGCAAAATACATTGAGGGGTGAGAACGGTAAAGAAATCCCATCTCGATGTAGATCATCTATATAGAGGATCTTTAAATCACAATAAGATTATAACAATGGTTAAATGAGATAGCATATTGATATCGTGGAACATACAATATGCTCTATATAAGTCTGAGAGTGCAATTCTAAGTTCTAAGAGTGGATTCAACGAAGAATTAATAAGTAGGAATTTACTTGGTAAATTTGGTTCACTTATTGGAAGCTCAGCATATAGATCCATGGTCCCCATTCTAGTTGAGAACATTCTGCTTGTAAGACTCATTAATTGATTCGTGATTGATCAATTATAATTCTAAAGTTAGACTATGTCTAATTTTATGAATTTTCACTAAGCAACGGTGAAATTGTAAAGAAAAGAGTTTCTAGGTTTATTTATTTATTAATGGACTTTATATGTCTAATTAATAATTAAATTAAATGACAATATTATTTAATAATCTATTTTAGTTATTAAATAATTAGTTTTGGCATTTAAAAGGTTAGAATTGGAAAATTGGCGTTTTTGAGAAAATAGAGATAAAATTTGATAAAACTGCAAAATCAAGTGAGGCCCATTATAACACCATGGCCGGCCACTTATTGTGGGATTTCAAATTAATATTTTTATTATTTTAATGCCAAATAATTCCTAACCTAAACCTAGTAGTTGCCTACAAATAGAAAGTGATGGCTCAGTCAAATACACATCTTTGAATATCATCTTCTGACAGAAATTTCTCTCTTCAGAAAAACTGAGCCTTTCCCATTTTCTATACCTGGCCGAAATCCCTTTCTCTTTTCTTCTTCATCAATTTCGTGACCCTAGTGAAAGAGTAAGTGCCCACACACAGCAAGCAGTAACTCAATCATAGTTTGGAAGACTGTGAAGGATCAAACTTGAAGAAGAAGGACATTCGGGCTCAGATCTTGATTATACTCTGCTACAAAAAGGATTCGAGGGTTAGAGATCTGAGTGGAAGGAGACATTAATTCCGCTGCATCAATGTAAGGTTTTCTTAACTTTATATGTGTTTAATTTATCGTTTTAGGAAGCTCATATTTAGGGTGTTTAAACAACATACTTCTGAGTAGATCTAAGATCCTGGTAAAATATATTCCAACACAAACACTTTCTTATCTATTGACTATGGGATGGTCCACCCCTAATCACTTAGAATAGCTAACAAACCATGGTTAACAGTTCTAGCTTTTCTTAAGATTTTGATTAGGTCATCCATGAATCTAGTAATGATTTTCATTAAGTATACAACCATTACATCATTCTGAAATTGTATTACCATAGAAGGATTTAGGCAACGACTAGTAATTAATCATCAACATGCAACTCGAAATTTCTGGGGAGGTAAGTTTGGATATAATTCAAAAATCAATTTAATGATCTTTGAACTGCATATCTACTAACTATTTCTCCACCCCTATCAGTTCGCAAGATCTTTAACCACTGACCTTAATGGTTTTAACCATTGCTAGAAATTAATGAAATTTTTAAACATTTCAAATTTCTTTGCTAAAAGGTATAATCTAGAGTTATCGTTTTAAGAATACAACGAAAAACTCATATCCACCCCTGAATGTACATCCATCTGCGAATGAGATGAACTACTTTCAGTGGATATAGGCATATTAACTCTTTGCAGCGATTGATCTTGTCAAATCCACTATGAACAAGATACAAATGCCATATATTAAAAAAAGTGGTAGTGTCTTTTGATGACATAGGTTTAGTTACATCAAAGAGTTCTTAGAATACTGCAAGTGGATCCTGGTCACAGAATGCCTAACTCATATTCTGTACAGTTTTAATCCATTAATAGAAGATGGATATTAAACACTTGAGAAAGTGTAACTGTATAGTATTCTGGAATTAGAAATATAAGAAAATTTCTATTTGGAATCTAAAATTAAAGTCAAAGACTTAAATTTATACCAAATATAATGAGTAATTCTATCTTGGACCAGCACTAATAATACAAACTCTAATTCAGATTTGCCCATACAAGTAGGAGATTTCTAAGATTGAGTATTTATATCAATTGGGATTAGAATTTCGGGATTATAATCATATGCGTCATTTAATATCTTAAGAGAAAATATAGAATGACATGAAATGATTTATAGACCATGATTCCAATGATATGTTTTGAAGCTAATTCGAAATGAATAAGCTAAGAGGAATTAGGATAACTTCGTTTATAAATAAGAATCCAATGATGCTTCGATTAGCGAAAGACAAAGTAATCTTATTTATGTAATCTTCTTGTTTCATATTGTAAAAATACTAGTCTAAGGTGTCATCAATTGATGAACAGCTAGATGTTGCATATACAATATTTATCTTTCGAGATCTTACACTATTATGTATGTCTAATGGTGAAAATCCATTAGGGATTTATCGCATTAGATAAACAAACATGTTAGACCAACAATGAAGATTCGAAATTAAACTACAATTTAATAACAGAAATTAACATGGTTCAATATAAATTCATACACAATTCAGAAATTATTAAACATATAGCAAGTAGGAATGACCAGTGAAAATACTAAAAGATACAATCCTAAATAATTTCCAAGGTTTTCAACAATCTGATACAGTGTCCCGGTAGGCGAGAGTCAAAGTATCATTCATTGAATAGAGTTGTCAGCTCATCTAAAATAGAAACCATTCTAGCAACCTTTTATTCGATCAAAATAAGAATCCAACGTTGTCCCGGTAGGCGAGAGTCAAGGTTATTCTCATTTTATGAGCTTCCACCATTGTTTCATGTTTCATAAGTTTATCTCTAAGTAGTCACCGTAGAGGAGAGTCTAATAGAGACGAAAATTTACAAAACACTTATCAAATGAGATTTTACGGTGTTAAATGCGTTCAACGAAGAACCATCCATAGGGGGACGAAGTCTAGCGTCTCGAGGTTATATTGAAAATATTTAACTTTTGTAAGACCAACAATGGAGATCGAATATCTTAATAATAATCAAGCTCATTATTTAAAGTGAGTTGTATTTTGTTTGATTCTATTTATTTAATCTATTTATTTTAAATTTATATTTATTTAAAATTTCCAATTTAGAATGAAAAATTCTAAATATAAATTTTAATTTAATATTTATAAATTTTACTTAGATGGATATGAAAATAACATGAATTATTTCCATCTTAGTAATAATTTCCAATAAATAATTAGAAAAATATTCAATTTAAGTTGTTAAAAAATTAATTTAAATTAATTTACAACTCAAATTTAATTTTCTATAAATATATATTGCATTTCGAAAAATTAAAGTATTCAAGGACACAATTTTCGAAAATGCATGTTAAAATAAAAAATTAATCCTGAAAAAATTATTCTAATTTAATGTTGGCCCAAAATTAATTAATAAAATTAATTTACAACAAAAAATATAATTTTCCTATTTAATTAAATATATAAGAAAAATTTCAAATATTTAAGTATGATGATGAAAATCAACTTAAATATTAACTTTCTATTTAATTAAATACACTAGAAAAATACTTCAAGCAAAAATATCATCTATCTAGATTTTCCTTTGACTAATTAATTCAATTTCTAATAATATACTTTAATTCAATTTATTTTAAATTAATCAATAAATGAAAAAATCATTGATTTAAGTTGATCCAAGAATTAATTAAAATAAATAATTAATTTACAACTTAATCTATTTTTCAAGATAAATTCAAAATCATCTTGCATTATGAAATGCAATTTCGAAAATTGATTAATAAAATAAAGAAAAATATATTTTACTTCATTTATTTTAATTAATCATTAAATGAAAAAAAATCATCGATTTAAGTTGGTCCAAAATTAAAATAAATAATTTACAACTTTAATCTATTTTTCAAATAAAATTCGAAATTCCAGTATTTAAGAAATGCAATTTCGAAATTTGATTAATAAAATAAATAAAAAATATATTTTGAAAATTATTTAAATTTAGTTGAAAAAAATAAATTTCAACTAAAAATAATTTTCTATTTAATTAAGTGTCCTGAAAAAAAAATATTTAAGTATCATGATGAAAATCAACTTAGATATTTAATTTTCAAATTAATTAAATGTATTAAACTCAAGAAATAAATAATTAAGTGTAGAGAAGGCTTAATTATTAATCTCTAGAAATATACTTAAAATAAATTGTACCAAAATTAATTATTTAAATAATTAATTTCACAATGTATAATATTTTCCTATTTAATATAAGAAATAATAAGTAGTCTAGAAATAACTATCTAGAAAATATCTTATTTGACTAAGTATCTTTTCAACAAAATTTGAAAAAATATCTAATTTAAGTTGTATTAGAAAAAATCTAGAACTTAAATATTTTGAAATTTAAATTTAATTAAATATCAAAAAAATTAAGTTGTAACCACTTAATTTAAAAATATTCCATTTTAAGTTAATATTCGAAAAGATATTAACTTAAAAAATATCTAAAGAATCTTAATAACCAATGCCTAAAATTCTTCAACTTAATTTGAAATTTGAAATTCAAAAGATATTCAGATTTAAGTTGATTAGTTAGAGATAACTACATATCAACTTAAATAGGAATATTTAATGAAAAAAATTAAATTAAGCCTCAGAAAGAATCTAGATGGTTATAATTCTATATTTAATTAAATACAAGAAAATACATATAGTTTAGCTTAGAATAAAAAATTCTTTAAACTATAATTTTCTTAAATTAATTTCAAAATAAATGAAATTAATTATGTTGCTAATCAATTTTATTAGGTTAAACTAGTTTAATTAACCTAGTACAGTTATTCAAATAAGGCAAATGGGCCTTAACAATTGGGGTGGTTCATGTGAGGGGTGCTGGGTTCAGTATGTCGTACCCACTACTATGGCTCCCAACTCTCACACAAGGCCCAAAAGAGAGGAATTTAATCTTAAAATGAACAATTGTTATTAATTGAATAGGCCCAAAACTAAATGGGCCTAAATAAAATCTATCAAAAACTATGAAATTTTATTTAGCAACAGCAACCTATATGCATCTATAATGAAATTAAACACATAGGCTCACACAGACACACTTTGGATGGGTCCTATCATGTTGCTAGGTCATACACAGATGAAAGAAGATTGTAAATATACCTGTTACAAATTATTTACTTGACCAAGGGAGCCATCAGATCATTAGATCTGGCAAAAAGTAACCATGACTATTTGCAATCAAGTGATAATAGGTTTTGAAAACTTACACACAAGCTAAAACACATACTCCTGCAACAAGGTTAGCTAGATAGTTGGATGTAGGATTTATTTAATTTTAAATTAAATAATTAATTTCGAAATAAATAATTAATTAATTAAATAAATATTTATTTTCATAAAATTAAAAAAATTTGAAAAATTCGAAAATTTAAAAAAAAAATTTAAATTTAAAATTAAACCTACAATTTTGAAAAATTAGGTTTCAACCAACCTAAATATCATTTCAAAATTTGCTAACTACTAATAAAATTTAAATGTTATTTTATAAATAAAAATTAAATAAAAAATTAAAAAAAAGATAAATGAATATCTTTTTCAAATTTTAAATTTAATTTAAATAAATAAAATAACAAAATTTAAAAGTTAGCAAAATATCTTACATCCATTTAAAATTACATGATTATAGTTATCTTATTTTAAATTTAATTAAGGTCAAATTATTTTAAAAAAATTAATTTAAAAATTTAAAATCTGACCTTAAATTTAAAAATAAAATAAGATTTAATCAAATTTAAAAATAAGATAGATTATTAAGCAAATAAGATAGATACTAACAATTTTAAATTCAAATTACACTAATATCTTGAATTAAATTTTAAAAAAATATTAAATTAATTCAGAATGATAATTAGAATTGAATTAGGAATAGTAATAGTATAAATATAGAACTACACAAAAAATCGGAAGTTAATTCCATGAAAAAGCATGAAAAATCGAAGAAAAACGAAAAAATTGTGAGATGTACGGACACTTTTCGCGATCGCATGAAAATTTCAGCACAACTTTGATTTTTTCGAATCTTCAAAAAATCATAACTAATTCAAATTAAATCGAAATTGAGTTCTGTAAAAAAGTAACTTGCTTAATTTTTTCCATACTATCCAATAAAAATAATTTCAGAAACAGATAATCAATTATTTTTAACGAAAATTCATAAACACCAATGAATCATCAAATAACACTCAATACAACATGATACCATCCAAAAACAAACAAACAATCGTTTTAAAGTCAAAATTTCTTGCAAGTAAATCAATTACCATGGCTCTGAGGCCAGTTGTTGGATTTTATTTTACCAGGATCTTAGATCTACTCACAAGTATGTTTATTAACACCCTAAATATGAACTTTCTAAAACGATGAAATAAACACATATAAAGTTTAGTAAACCTTACATTGGGTGCAGCGGAATTAAATAACTCCTTCCGTTCAGATATCTAGCCCTTGAATCCTTTTTGTAGCAGAGCATTATCAATATCTGAACTTGGATCTCTTTCTCTGAATCTTTGATGCTGAAACCTCCTTCTTGCTGAAAGTCTTTCTTCACGATCTTCCTCACTATGATTGAGGTATCACTTGCTGTGTGTGGGCACTACTCTTACACTAAGAATTTCGAAATCTCAATGAGGAAGAGAGAGAGAGAGTGGGTTCGGCCAAAGATAGGGAGAGAGAAGGCTCAGTTTTTTCTGAATGAAAAAGTAGAAAATTTAAGTGTAAATTTCTGAAGCCTTCACTATCTATTTAAAGCATTCCACTAGGGTTAGGTTTGAATTATTTGGCATTAAAATAATAAAAAAAAAAGTTTAAATTTCCTACAAAAGTGGCCGGCCCTATACTAGTGGATTTGGGCCTCACTTTTTGCAATTTTGCAATTTTACCTTTTCTGCATCTGATTTTCTCAAAAACGCCAATTTTCTAATTCAACCATTTAAATGCCAATTCTAACTATTTAATAACTATAAATAATTATTAAATAATATTGTCAATTATCATATTTATCAATTGAACCATACAAAGTATCATAATTAACAAATATGCCTCTATAAACTCTTTCTTTACAATTTCGCCCTTACTTAGTGAAAAATTCACAAATAGACATAGTCTAATTTGAGAATTATAATTGATTAATCAAAACCAATTACATGAGTCTTATAAGCAATATTATCTCAACTAGTGCGGGGACCATGGGTCTATATAACCGAGCTTCCAATAAGTACATCAAGAATTCAGCACTAAAATTCACTAACTTATTAATTCTTCGTTGAATCCACGCATAGAACTTAGAATTGCACTCTCAGTTATATAAAATGCTCTATATGTTCCACCATATAGACACATCATTAGTTATCCATTGTTATAATCCTAATTTGATCACTGATCCTCTATATGAATGATCTACACTGTAAAGGGATTAAATTACCGTTACACCCTACAATGTATTTATTCCTTAAAACACTTGACCCCGTATAAATGATATTTTAGCTTATGTGAAATGAGTACTCCACCATTTATGTTCGTTTGGTCAAGATCGAAGGAGATCATCCTTTGCTTACTATTCGCCAGATAGAAGCTATAGATTCCATGTTTATGATAGCACTCCCACTCAATTGCACTACCGTGTTCCCAAAATGTACGTATCACCCTGACCTAAAAGTAGGCTTAACTAACAAATCAAAGAACACAAATAGCCTTTCAAGATTGAGCCTAATCATATCAGGATTAAGAACATTTGATCCAGGATCAACTTGGCGATATTGACTTGAATAGATATTACGGTAAGTTTAATAAATCTAAGTCAAAGTTCAAGATCGGTGCCTTCCGATGCATACTCCATGCACCCAACCTGAGCTTTACTTTAACCAATGCTCTGGAAAGAACATAGCATTTCTCCAAATGCAAGTAAACTCTGTTGTAGATTATCATATCAGTAAAACCCTATGTCTGATAAATCTAGGAAACTTTTTTCGCATAGTCATGTTTACTTTCCAATGTGTTCACAACACAATAAACAGGATCAAGTATGTGAAAAGGGTTTCAGATGAATTTATACATTATGTACATATAATCATGAAATAAATCATGTGAACCATGCAACATTAAATGTTATTGCTGATCTATATTAATAAGTAAATCTGATTATATTGAAATGAGTTTTACTTAGGGCATAAAACCCAACATTGATGTGTGTGGGCACTACTCTATCACTCAAGGAATTTCGAAATTGAAGTGAGGAAAAGAGAGAGAGGGTGGCGCATGGCTTTTTCTGAAAGGAGCAATATGCAAAGTCATGAGTTTCTTGAAGCCAACAATTTCTATTTATAGAATGCCATCTAGGTTTAGGTTAGCATTGTATGGCATTAAAATAATGGAAAAATAAAATGGTAAAAGCTTGCATAGTGGCCGGCCATATAAGGAAATTGGCCCTCACTTTGCAACTTTCCCATTTTGTTATTTTTCATTCCCATTTTCTCAAAATGCCAATTTTCCAATTTAACCTTTTAAATGCCAATTACAATTATTTAATAACTAAAAATTAATTATTAAATAATATTGTCATTTAATATATTTATTAATTTAGACATATAAAGTCTCTTAATTAATAAATAAACCTAGAATCTCTTTTCTTTACAATTTCGCCCTTGCTTAGTGAAAATTCATAAAGTAGACATAGTCTAACTTTAGAAGTATACTTGATTAATTAAAATCAATTAACTGAGTCTTACAAGCAGTATGGTCTCAACTAGTATGGGGACCATGGGCCTATATATCCGAGCTTCCAATAAGTCAAACTGAATTTACCAAGTAAATTACCTAACTTATTAATTCCTTATTGAATCCACACTTAGAACTTGGAATTGCACTCTCAGTCATATAGAACGTTCTATATGTTCCACGATATAGATATGCTATTAGTTATCCCTTGTTATAATCCTAATTTGATCAACAACCCTCTAATAGATGATCTACATTGAAAAGGCACTAAGTTATCGTTACACCTTCAATGTATTTTATCCTTAAAACACTTAGCTCCGTATAAATGATATTTCAGCGAAGTGAAATGAGATCTCCACCATTTATCTCTGTTTAGCCAAGCTCGAAGGATATCATCGTTTCACTTCTAAATTCCTATAGAAGTTATAGACTCCATATTTATGTTAGCGCTCCCACTCAATTATACTATCATGTTCCCAAAATGTACGTATCACCCTGACCCTAAAGTAGGCTTAACTAACAAATCAAAGAACATGTATAATACTCTTGAGATAGAACATAACCATATCAGGATTAAGATCATTTGATCTAGGATCAACGGGTGATATTGAATTGAATAGATATTACGGTAAATTTTAATATATCTAATCAAAGTTCAATATCGGTCCCTTCCGATGTATACTCCATACATCCGATACTGGTAAACTTTGCCAATGCCCTGGAAAGGACATAACACTTATCCAAGGTGTAAGGATACCTATCGCTGATTATACCATGGGAGTCTAAATCCAGTGTTCTGACAAATCAGGGAATAAACTTTCGAACATATAATTAAGATTATATTCCACTGTGCTGAAAACACTGTAATCATTAACAAATTCATATGTTCTGGACTTAAATAGAATTCATACTTTATATATATAATCATGAAATAAATCATGTGAACCATCCAACATAAAATGTTATTTGCACTAATATAAAAAAAATGTGCATTTCAAATGTGCACTAATATACAAATAATCGTAATAGGATCTGACAGGTTGAATTAACCACAACCTTTTCTCCACCATTACTCTTCTTTAATCACAAAATCCTTGATATTGTGAAATTTCTCTCTATATGTCTACACTCTTGGGATATTGGATTCTATACTTTTGGCAACTACTTTTTGGTTATTCAGGAAGTAACACTAGTAGTTAAGGTAAGTTGGAACGGTGCCACAAATGTATAGAACTTTCCTTAGACTGAATAAGTACCTTTCCTGCTTCTTTAACATTCAGTCTCTCTCTGGTAGACTAAGAGACTTTAGATAGGTTTTTACACTTGTCCAAAATTACTACTCCACCCCCAGAGTAATCACCATCTTATCAGCAAATTTTCTAGCACAAAGGCAAGTCTCGAAATCTGATGTGGTGTAGTCTAAGAGTTTTAAACACACCCTTATCGACTAATATATAGTTCCTCTTCTTAATCTTAAGATTTACTTGATTGTCTACCAATGTTCCTCTCCTGGATTAATCTGATACCTACTCATTACTCCCACTCAATAGCAGGTGTCTGGTTTAAGGCATACTAAAGCATATCTGAGACCTCTCATTGTTGATTTAAGAAATTCTTTCATGGATTTATCTTTTCTGGAATAGTTGAGGCTTTTCCCTAGATAAAATATGTTTCTAGAAGTTGTGAAGCTTCTATAGATTGCCATTGGAAAGAAAATGCTTCAACATCTTACTAAAGTAAGTTGCTTGCATTAGAGTAAGTAATTACCAGGTATACCACAAGCCATAGGTTTAGATAAACTCAAAACTATAATACTAGGAACAGGAAGTTTTGTTAAGTCCATTGAATAGACTTATAAACTAAAATTGACTTTCATGTCCTTGTAATAGAAAACTTAAGGTTACTCCATGTGAATGGATTAAAGCATAGTTCTCTTGGCTTTCTTTTTAGTTTCTTATTTTTGACAATCCATTACTTGTTTAAACTTACAATAGATTTGAATCACTAGTGTCTTCCAAGTCATAAGAAGGTGAGTTCCTAGAAACCCTTCCACTACGACAAGGTATTGTGAATTGTGTCTAAGAAAACTAAATGGTACTGACTTCTTCGGTTCTGTCAAAACAACAGAGGTAGTGGGATCATCTTGTAAATAATAAGATGATAGAATACTTTTGGAATCAAAAAAATATCTCCTTTATATGCTATTTTATTTTCAGACTTAGTCATTTTCTTAGAAAAGTAGTATTTGTTTAATAGAGACACTTTCTTATCTAATGACTATGAGATGGTCCACCCCTAATCACTTAGAATAGCTAACAAACATGCAAACCATGGTTAAAAGTTCTAGCTTTTCTTAAGATTTCGATTAGGTCATCCATGAATCTAGTAATGATTTACATTAAGTATAGAACCATTGCATCATTCTGAAATTGTATTACCATGGAAGGACTTAGGCAATGATTAGTAACTAATCAACAATATGCAAATTGAATTTCTAGGGAGGTAAGTTTGGATATAATTCAAAAAATTCAATTTACTGATCTTTGAACTGCATATCTACTAACTATTTCTCCATCCCTATCAGTTCGCAAGATCTTTAACCACTTACCTTAACGGTTTTTCACCATTGCAAGAAATGAATGAAATTTTCAAACATTTCAAATTTCTTTTGCATAAGGTAAAATCTAGAGTGATTGTTTTAAGAATACAACGAAAACTCATATCCACCCCTGAATGTACATCCATCTGCGAATGAGATGAACTTACTTTCAGTGGATATAGGCATATTAACTCTTTGCAGAGAATAATCTTGTCAAAATCACTATGAACAAGATACAAATGCCATAGATTTAAAATATGTGGTTGTATCTTTTGATGACTTAGGTTTAGTTACATCAAAGAGTTCTTAGAATAGTGCAAGTGGATTCTGGTCACAGAATACTAAACTCATATTCCTTACTAACATACCGTTTAAATCCATTGATAGAAAATGGTTATTAAACACTTGTGAAAGTGTAACTGTATTATGAGTAATTCTTTCTTGGACCACCACTACTAATCTAACTCTAAGTTTGATTTTCCCATACAAGTAGGAGATTTCTAAGATTGAGGATTTATATCATTTTGGGATAGAATTTCGGGAATATAATCATATGCGTCATTTAATATCTTGAGAGAACATAAAATGACACTATATGATTTATAGACCATTCATCCAATGATATGTTATTGAGCTAATTCGAAATGAATAATCTAAGAGGAATTAGGATAATTTCGTTTTTAAATAAGAATCCAACGATGCTCCGACTAGCGAGAGTCAAAGTAATCTTATTTATACAATCTTCTTGTTTCATATTGTAAATACTAGTCTAAGATGTCATCAATTGATGAACAGCTAGATGTTGCATTTACAATATTTATCATTCGAGATCTAACACTATTATGTTTGTCTAATGGTGACAATCCATTAGGGATTTATCCCATTAGAACAACAAACCAAGTTATACCAACAATGAAGATTCGAAATTAAACTATAATTTAATAACAAAAAATAACATGGTTCAATATAAATTCATACACAATTCAGAAATTATTAAACATATAGCAAGTAGGAATGACAAGTGAAAATACTAAAACATACAATCCTAAATAATTTCCAAGGTCTTCAACAAACTGATATCAATGTCTCGTTTAGGGGAGAGTCAGTGATACCATCCATTGAATAGAGTTGACAGCTCATCTAAAATGATAAACATTCTAGCAACCTTTTATTCGATCAAGATTGGAATCCAGCGTTGTCGCATTTAGGCGAGAGTCAAGGCTATTCTATCTTATGAGATTCCACCATTGTTTCATACTTTTGTAAGTCAAATACAGTCGCCACTATTAGGGTGCTCAATACTATATAATACACTTACAAATAACATTATCTTTCGAGATTCTACGGCGTTAAATTGCTAATGAACGTTCCTCCATTAGGGAGGATTACTCACTAAAATAAGAACTATGTAGAACCAACAATGGAGATCGAATGTCCTAATAATAAAGCTCATTATTTAAAGTGTATTTTCTTCTAATATTTATTTTAATCAATTTTTTATATATATATATATATTTATTTAATTAAAATTTCCAATTTAGAAAGAAAAATTATAAATATAAATTTTAATTTAATATTTATAAAATTATACTTAGATGGATATGAAAATAAAATGAATTATTTTCATCTTAGTAATAATTTCCAATAAATATTTAGAAAATTATTCAATTTAAGTTGTTTCAAAATTAATTTAAATTAATTGACAACTCAAATTTAATTTTCTATAAATATATATTGCATTTCAAAAAAAATGAAGTATATAAGAATACTACTTTCGAAAAATGCTTTAAAATAAAATAAAAATAAATTCTGGAAAAATTATTCTAATTTTATGTTGGCCCAAAATTAATTATTAAAATTAATTTACAACAAAAAATATAATTTTCCTATTTAATTAAATATTAAAGAAAAATTTCAAATAGTTAAGTATCATGATTAAGAATCAACTTAAATATTAATTTTGTATTTAATTAAATATCACTAGAAAAATACTTCAAGTAAAACAGATAATAACTATCTAGACTTTCATTGACTAATTAATTCAATTTCTAATTATAATATATTTTAGTTAATTTATTTTAATTAATCATTAAATGAAAAAATCATTGATTTAAGTTGGTCCAAAATTAAAATAAATAATTTTCAACTTTCATCTATTTTTCAAATAAAATTCAAAATTTCTGCATTAAAGAAATACAATTTCGAAATTGTGGGAAAAAGATTAATAAAATAAAATAAAATATATTTTGAAAATTATTCAGATTTAAGTTATTCTGAAATAAGATTCCAAACTTAAGATAATTTTCAACTTTAATTAAATAACATGAAAATAACAATATTTAAGTATCATGATGAAAATCAACTTAGATATTGAAATTTTCAATTTAATTAAATGTATTAAATTCAAGAAATAAATAATTAAGTGTAGAGAAGGCTTAATTATTAATCTCTAGAAATATACTTAAAATAAATTGTACCAAAATTAATTATTTAAATAATTAATTTCACAATGTATAATATTTTCCTATTTAATATTAGAAATAATAAGTAGTCTAGAAATAACTATCTAGAAAATATCTTATTTGACTAAGTATCTTTTCAACAAAATTTGAAAAAATATCATTAATATTAGAAAGAAAATGCTTCTATAGATTGCCATTAGAAAGAAAATGCTTCAGCATCTTACTAAAGTAAGTTGCTTGCATTAGAGTAAGTAATTACCAGGTATACCACAAGCCATAGGTTTAGATAAACTCAAACCTATAATACTAGGAACAAGAAGTTTGTTAAGTCCATTGAATAGACTTATAAACGAAAATTTCCTTTTATGTCCTTGTAATAGAAAAATTTAGGTTACTCCATGTGAATGGATTAAACCATAGTTATATTGGCTTTTCTTCTTAGTTTCTTATCTTGACAATCCATTACTTGTTTAAACTCACAATGGATTTTAATCACTAGTGTCTCCCAAGTCATAAGAAGGTGAGTTCCTAGAAACTCTCCCACTACAACAAGGTACCGTGAATTATGTCTAAGAAAACTAAATGGTATTGATCTCTTCAGTTGTGACAAGACAACAGAGCCAGTGGGATCATCATATGTCATATAAGATGATAGAACACTTTTGGACTCAAGAAAAATATCTCCTTTATTTGCTACTTTATTTTCACACTTAGTCATTTTCTTGGAAAAGTAGTATTTATTTGAACAAACACTTTCTCTTCTATTGACAATGGGATGGTCCACCCCTAATCACTTAGAATAGCTAACAAACCATGGTTAACAGTTCTAGCTTTTCTTAAGATTTTGATTAGGTCATCCATGAATCTAGTAATGATTTACATTAAGTATACACCCATTACATCATTGTGAAATTTTATTACCATAGAAGGATTTAGGCAACGACTAGTAACTAATCATCAATATGCAACTCGAAATTTCTGGGGAGGTAAGTTTGGATATAATTGAAAAATCAATTTGATGATCTTTGAACTGCATATCTACTAACTATTTCTCAACCCCTATCAGTTCGCAAGATCTTTAACCACTTACCTTAATGGTTTTAACCATTGCTAGAAATTTATGAAATTTTTCAAACATTTCAAATTTCTTTGGATAAGGTACAATTTAGAGTTACGCTTTAAGAATACAACGAAAAACTCATATCCACCCCTGAATGTACATCCATCTGCGAATGAGATGAACTACTTTCAGTGGATATAGGTATATTAACTCTTTGCAGAGATTGATCTTGTCAAATCCACTATGAACAAGATACAAATGCCATAGATTAATGAAAAATGTGGTTGAGTCTTTTGATGACTTAGGTATAGTTACATCAAAGAGTTCTTAGAATAGTGCAAGTGGATCCTGGTCACAGAATACTAAACTCATATTCCATACAGTTTGAATCCATTGATAGAAAATAGTTATTAAACACTTGGAAAGTGTAACTGTATTGCTTCCTGGAAATAGAAATATAAGAAAATTTTTGTTTGGATTCTAAAATTAAAGTCAAAGACTTAAATTCAACCAAATATAATGGGTAATTCTTTCTTGGACCACCACTACTAATTTAACTCTAAGTCAAATTTGCCCATAAAGTAGGAGATTTCTAAGATTGAGGATTTATATCAATTGGGAATAGAATGTCAGGATTATAATCATATGGGTCATTTAATTTCTTAAGAGAAAATATAATGACATTAAATGATATATAGACCATTCATCCAATGATATGTTATTGAGCTAATTCGAAATGAATAAGCTAAGAGGAATTAGGATAATTTCGTTTGTAAATAAGAATCCAACGATGCTTCGATTAGCGAAAGTCAAAGTAATCTTATCTATACAATCTTCTTGTTTCATATCATAAAAATACTAGTCTAAGGTGTCATCAATTGATGAACAGCTAGATGTCGCATATACAATATTTATCTTTCGAGATCTAACACTACTATGTATGTCTAATGGTAAAAATCCATTAGGGATTTATCTTATTAGATAAACAAACAAAGTTAGACCAACAATGAAGATTCGAAATTAAACTACAATATAATAAGAGAAAATAACATGGTTCAATATAAATTCATACACAATTCAGAAATTATTAAACATATAGCAAGCAGGAATGACAAGTGAAAATACTAAAACATACAATCCTAAATAATTTCCAAGGTTTTCAACAAACTGATATCAGTGTCCCGTTTAGGCGAGAGTCAAATCTACCATTCATTGAATAGAGTTGTCAGCTCATCTAAAATGTTAATCATTCTAGCAACCTTTTATTCGATCAAGATTGGAATTCAGCGTTGTCCCGTTTAGGCGAGAGTCAAGGCAATTCTATCTTATGAGCTTCCACCATTATTTCATAATTTGCAAGTCAAATATGGTCGCCACCATTAGGGTGATCCATACAATATAAAACACTTACAAACTACTAATCTTTCGAGATTAAACGGTGCGAAATTGCTAATGAACGTTCCTCCATTAGGGAGGATTACACACTAAAACTAACGCGATGTAAAACCAACAATGGAGATCAAATATCTTAATAATAAAGCTCATTATTTAAAGAGAGTTGTATTTTCTTTGATTCTC
This sequence comes from Cannabis sativa, assembly GCF_029168945.1. Lineage (NCBI taxonomy): Eukaryota > Viridiplantae > Streptophyta > Magnoliopsida > Rosales > Cannabaceae > Cannabis > Cannabis sativa. The sequence continues at coordinate 17,725,233 of NC_083605.1, read as the reverse complement.
TTATTTAATCTATTTATTTTCAATATACATTTATTAAAATTTCCAATTTAGAATGAAAAATTCTAAATATAAATTTTAATTTAATATTTATAAATTTTACTTAGATGGATATGAAAATAACATGAATTATTTCCATCTTAGTAATAATTTCCAATAAATATTTAGAAAAATATTCAATTTAAGTTGTTACAAAATTAATTTAAATTACTTTACAACTCAAATTTAATTTTTTATAAATATATATTGCATTTCGAAAAATTAAAGTATTAAAGGACACAATTTTCGAAAATGCATGTTAAAATAAAAAAATTAATCCTGGAAAAATTATTCCAATTTAATGTTGGCCCAAAATTAATTAATAAAATTAATTTACAACAAAAAATATAATTTTCCTACTTAATCAAATATATAAGAAAAATTTCAAATATTTAAGTATGATGATGAAAATCAACTTAAATATTAATTTTCTATTTAATTAAATACACTAGAAAAATACTTCAAGCAAAAAATATCACATATCTAGATTTTTCTTTGACTAATTAATTCAATTTCTAATAATATACTTTAATTCAATTTATTTTAAATTAATCAATAAATGAAAAAATCATTGATTTAAGTTGTTCCAAAATTAAAATAAATAATTTATAACTTTAATCTATTTTTCAAATAAAATTCGAAATTCCAGCATTTAAGAAATGCAATTTCGAAATTTGACTAATAAAATAAAGAAAAAATATATTTTTAAAATTATTTAAATTTAGTTGAAAAAATAAATTTCAACTAAAAATAGTTTTCTATTTAATTAAGTGTCATGAAAAAGAAATATTTAAGTATCATAATGAAAATCAACTTAGATATTTAATTTTTAATTCAATTAAATGTATTAAATTCAAGAAATAAATAATTAAGTGTAGAGAAGGCTTAATTATTAATCTCTAGTTTAATATTAGGAAAAAATATACTTAAAATAAATTGTACCAAAATTAATTATATATAAATAATTAATTGCACAATGTCTAATATTTTCCTATTTAATATTAGAAATAATAAGTAGTCTAGAAATAACTATCTAGAAAATATCTTATTTGACTAAGTATATTTTCCACAAAATTTGAAAAAATATCTAATTTAAGTTGTATTAGAAAAAAAAATAGAACTTAAATATTTGCAAATTTAAATTTAATTAAATATCAAAAATGATGTTGTAACCACTTAATTTAAAAATATTCCATTTTAAGTTAATATTCGAAAAGATATTAACTTAGAAAAAATATCTAAAATATTCCATTTTAAGTTAATATTCGAAAAGATATTAACTTAAAAAATATCTAAATAATCTTAATAACCAATGCCTAAAATTCCTCAACTTACTTTTGAAATTTTAAATCCAAAAGATATTCAGATTTAAGTTGGTTAGTTGTAGATAACTAAATATCAACTTAAATAGGAATATTTAATGAAAAATTTAAATTAAGCTTCAGAAAGAATCTAGATGGTTATAATTCTATATTTAATTAAATACAAGAAAACACATATAGTTTAGCTTAGAATAAAAAATTCTTTAAACTATAATTTTCTTAAATCAATTTCAAAATAAATGAAATTAATTATGTTGCTAATCAATTTTATTAGGTTAAACTAGTTTAATTAACCTAGTATAGTTATTCAAATCAGGCAAATGGGCCTTCACAATTGGGGTGGTTCATGTGAGGGGGTTCTGGGTTCAGTATGTCGTACCCACTACTATGGCTCCCAACTTTCACACAAGGCCCAATAGAGAGGAATTTAACCTTAAAATGAACAACTGTTATTAATTGAATAGGCCCAAAAACTAAATGGGCCTAAATAAAATCTATCAAGAACTATGACATTTTATTTAGCAACAACAACCTATATGCATCTATAATGAAATTAAACACAGGCTCACACAGGCACACTTTGGATGGGTCCTATGATGTTGCTAGGTCATACACAGATGAAAGAAGATTGTTAATATACCTGTTACAAATTATTTACTTGACCAAGGGAGCCATGAGTTAAAATCAGATCATTGGATCTGTCAACAAGTTAACCATGGGTATTTGCAACCAAGCAATAATAGGTTTTAAAAACTTACACACAAGATAAAACACATACTCCTGCAACAAGGTTAGCTGGATAGTTGGATGTAGGATTTATTTAATTTTAAATTAAATAATTTTGAAAAATAATAAATTAATTAAAAAAAAATATTTTTCGAAAATTTAAAAAAAATTTGAAAAATTCGAAATTAAATTAAAAAAATTTAAATTTAAAATTAAACCTACAATTTTGAAAAATTAAGTTTCAACCAACCTAAATATCATTTCAAAATTTGCTAACTACTTTTAAAAATTAAATGTTATTTTATAAATAAAAATTAAAAAAGATAAATGAATATCTTTTTCAGATTTTAAATGTAATTTAAATAAATAAAATAACAAAATTTAAAAGTTAGCAAAATATCTTACATCTATTCAAAATTACATGATTATAGTTATTTTATTTTAAATTTAAATAAGGTCAAATTATTTAAAAAATTTAATATCTGACCTTAAATTTAAAAATCGGATAAGATATAATCAAATTTAAAAATAGGGTAAATACCATTTTGGACCCTGTGTTTTGCAAAAGTTATTAATTGGACCCTGTGTTTTGTTAAATGACAAAATGGACCCTGTATTTTTTAAAATAGTACAAATAGGACCCTGAATTGATTTTTAAAGTTTAATTATAATTCGATGTAAAAGTGCTATGACAAAACTGTTTACATTTTTTGTATCTGTTCGTATTAGGAATTATCTTCAAGTTGGTTGTATTAAAAAAAAAAGTTGTCTAAAATTAAGCTCAGGGTCCTATTTTTACCATTTTAGAAAATATAGGGTCCATTTTGTCATTTAACAAAACACAGGGTCCAATCTGTAACTTTTGCAAAACACAGGGTTCAAAATGGTATTTACCCTTAAAAATAAGATAGATAATTAAGCAAAAAGATAGATATTTACTATTTTTCAAATTCAAATTACACTAATATCATGAATTAAATTTAAAAAATATTAATTAATTTAATTATGATAATTAGAATTGAATTGGGAATATTAAATGTATAAATACAGAACTACACAAAAAATCGGAAGTTAACTCCATGAAAAAGCATGAAAAAACGAAGAAAAATGAAAAAATTACTGTCCACTCGCACATGCAGCTAGGCGTGACCGACGTCCCTCGGCGCAGGAGGCTGCATGCAGCCTCATCCGCGCGTGCATGGGACGATTTCAGACAGCCAATCTTATTTGACCGAGGTAGCTCGGTCGAGCTTGGTGTCTGCGCGCGTGCTGTCCGAGGAACAAGCCTCGCGCGCGCGCGTGTGGTGTGCACGATCCCTGATTTTTTTCGAAACTTCAAAAAATCATAACTAATTCAAATTAAATTGAAATTGAGTTCTGTAAAAAAGTAACTTGCTTAATTTTTTCCATACTATCCAATAAAAATAATTTCAGAAACAGATATTCAATTACTTATTACGAAAATTCATAAACATCAATCAATCATCATATAACACTCAATACAACACGATACCATCCAAAACACATCAAACAATCGTTTTAAAGTCAAAATTTCTTGCAAGCAAATAATTTACCATGACTTTGAGGCCAGTTGTTGGAAATTATTTTACCAGGATCTTAGATCTACTCACAAGTATGTTGATTAACACCCTAAATATGAACTTTCTAAAACGATGAAATAAACACATATAAAGTTTAGTAAACCTTACATTGGGTGCAGCGGAATATAATGACTCCTTCCATTCAGATATCTAGCCCTCGATTCCTTTGTGTGGCAGAGCATTATCAATATTTGAACTTGGATCTCTTTCTCTGATTCTTTAGTGCTGAAACTCCTTCTTGCTGAAAGTCTTTCTTCAAGATCTTCCTCACTATGATTGAGGTATCACTTGCTGTGTGTGGGCACTACTCTAACACTAAGTAATTTTCAAAATTGAAGAGGAAGAGGAAAGAGAAAGGGTCGGCCAAAGATAGGGAGAGAGAAAGGCTCAGTTTTTCTGAATGAAAAAGTAGAAAATTTAAGTGTAATTTTCCTGAAGCCTTCACTATCTATTTATAGCATTCCACTAGGGTTAGGTTTGAATTATTTGGCATTAAAATAATGAAAATATCAGTTTAAATTCCCTACAAAAGTGGCCGGCCCTATACAAGTGGATTTGGCCCTCACTTTTTGTAATTTTGCAGTTTTATCTTTTCTGCATCTGATTTTCTCAAAAACGCAAATTTTCTAATTCAACCATTTAAATGCCAATTCTAACTATTTAATAACTATAAATAATTATTAAATAATATTATCATTTGTCATATTTAATAATTGAACCATACAAAGTATCATAATTAACAAATATGCCCCTAAAACTCTTTCTTTAAAATTTTGCCCTTACTTAGTGAAAAATTCACAAATAGACATAGTCTAATTTGAGAATTATAATTGATTAATCAAAACCAATTGTATGAGTCTTACAAGCAATATTATCTCAACTAGTGCGGGGACCATGGGTCTATATAACCGAGCTTCCAATAAGTAGATCAAGAATTTATTACTAAAATTCACTAACTTATTAATTCTTCGTTGAATCCATGCATAGAACTTAGAATTGCACTCTCGGTATATAGAATGCTCTATATGTTCCACCATATAGACACATCATTAGTTATCCATTGTTATAATCCTAATTTGATCAGTGATCCTCTATATGAATGATCTACACTGTAAAGGGATTAGATTACCGTTACACCCTACAATGTATTTAATCCTTAAAACACTTAATACCGTATAAATGATATTTCAGCTTATGTGAAATGAGATCTCCACCATTTATTTTCGTTTGGTCAAGCTCAAAGGAGATCATCCTTTACTTACTTTTTGCCAGATAGAAGCTATAGATTCCATGTTTATGTTAGCGCTCCCACTCAATTGCGCTACCGTGTTCCCAAAATGTACATATCACCCTCACCTAAATGTAGGCTTAACTAATAAATCAAAGAACATGAATAGCCTCTTAAGATTGAGCCTAATCATAACAGGATTAAGATCATTTGATCTAGGATCAACTAGGCGATATTGACTTGAATAGATATTACGGTAAGTTTAATAAATCTAAGTCAAAGTTCAATATCGGTCTTTTCCGATGCATACTCCATGCATCCAACCTGGGCTTTACTTTAACCAATGATCTAGAAAGAACAAAGCATTTCTCCAAATGAGAGTAAACTCTGTTGTAGATTATCATATCAGTAAAACCCTGTGTCTGATAAATCTAGGAAACTTTATCCACATAGTCATGTTTACTTTCCAATGTGTTGACAGTACAATAAACAGGATCAGGTATGTGAAAAGGGTTTCAGATGAATTTACACATTATGTACGTATAATCATGAAATAAATCATGTGAACCACGCAACATGAAATGTTATTTTTGATCTATATTAATAAGCAAATCTGATTATATTGAAATGAGTTTTATTTAGGGCATAAAACCCAACAAACTCCCACTTGCACTAATATAAAACAAAAGGTGCATTTCAAATAATCTCAACACCTTGATATACAAATCAAGTGTAGTAGTAGTAAACTCCTCGTAATAGGATCTGAAAGGTTGAATTAAACACAACCTTTCCTCCACTATTACTCTTCCTTAATCACAAAATCATTAATAATGTGAAATTCCTCTCTATATGTCTACTCTCTTGGGATACTAGATTCTATACTTTTGGCAACTACTTTTGGTTAATCAGGAAGTTAACATTAGTAGCTTAGGCAATTTGGAATGGTGCCAAAGATGTATAGAACTTTCCTTAGACTGAATAAGTACCTTTCCTGCAACTTTAACATTCAGTCTCTCTCTGGTAGACCTAGAGACTTCAGATAGGTTTTTACACTTCTCCAAAATCACTATTCCACCCCCAGAGTAATGACCATCTTATCAGAAAGATTTACTATTACAAAGGCAAATTTCGAAATCTGATGTGGTGTAGTCTAAGAGTTTTAAACACACCCTTATAGACTAACATATAGTTCCTCTTCTTAATCTTAAGATTTACTTGATTGTCTTCCAATGTTCTTCTCCTGGATTAATCTGATACCTACTCATTACTCCCACTCAACAGCAGGTGTCTGGTCTAAGGCCTACAAAAGCACGTCTAAGACCTCTCACTGTTGATTTAAGAAATTCTTTCATGGCTTTATCTTTTCTGGAATAGTTGAGACTTTTCCTTAGATAAATAAAATCTATGCCTAAGAAGATGAGAAGGTTCTATAGATTGCCATTAGAAAGAATATGCTTCAGCATCTTATTAAGTAAGTTGCTCGCATTAGAGTAAGTAATTACCAGGTATACCACAAGCCATAGGTTTAGATAAACTCAAACCTATAATACTAGGAACAGGAAGTTTGTTAAGTCCATTGAATAGACTTATAAACGAAAATTTCCTTTTATGTCCTTGTAATAGAAAAATTTAGGTTACTCCATGTGAATGGATTAAACGATAGTTCCATTTGCTTTTCTTCTTAGTTTCTTATCTTGACAATCCATTACTTGTTTAAACTCACAATGGATTTTAATCACTAGTGTCTCCCAAGTCATAAGAAGGTGAGTTCCTAGAAACTCTCCCACTATGACAAGGTACCGTGAATTATGTCTAAGAAAACTAAATGGTATTGATCTCTTCGGTTGTGACAAGACAACAAAGCCAGTGGGATCATCATATGTCATATAAGATGATAGAACACTTTTGGAATCAAGAAAAATATCTCCTTTATTTGCTACTTTATTTTCAGACTTAGTCATTTTCTTAGAAAAGTAGTATTTGTTTGAACAAACACTTTCTCATCTATTGACAATGGGATGGTCCACCCCTAATCACTTATAATAGCTAACAAACCATCGTTAACAGTTCTAGCTTTTCTCAAGATTTTGATTAGGTCATCCATGAATCTAGTAACGATTTACATTAAGTATACAACCATTACATCATTCTGAAATTTTAATTTAAAATATGTTAAATATCAAAATATCTAATCTTATAATTAAATAATATATAAATATTAAAGAAGTTAACAAATTTTTTAAATCTTACCATAATTATACATATTTAAAATTGGAAATATTTCAAAATGGAAATATTTAAAATTGGAAATATTTCAAATTGTAAATATTTAAAATTGGAAAAATCGAATTTTGGGAAACAATCCCTTAAAAAATCGGATTTTTGTGAAAAAACCCACAAAAATCGCAATTTTTGGGTTGGCTGCCAGGATAGGCTTCATGTAGCAGCCTAGAAGGCTGCAAAAGCTTGTTACGCGTGCGGACGAGAGAAGGGGCGCTTTGAAAACTCGGTGCCTGCAGGGTCTGATGCGGACGGATGCAGGGTGCACATGGGCGTGTCACACGCGCGGATGGGGGGCTTGTCCGAGGGTCTGGTGCGCATGAGCACCACCATCGACACCATTGAACCCCGATTTTTCCTAAATACATAACTCTTTCAATTTTTATCGGAATTAAGTTTCGTAAAAACAAAAATTGCATAATTTTTCACAAGAAATCCAAATAAAATATTTTCAAAAAAAAAAATTTCATGGAAAAATTTTCGTACAACACATACATTCATCACATAAGCACATAAACCAACATAAAACCATTCAAATCAACACAAAACATCGTTTTAATTCATATTTCATGAAAGTAAATCATTATTATGGCTCTGGTGCCAGTTGTTGAAAATATTTTACCAAGATCTAGATTTACTACCAAGTATGTTTCATTAACATCCTAATATGAATTCTAAAACAATGAAATAAACACATATAAAATTTGGTAAACCTTACATTGGGTGTAGCGGAATATAATGACTCCTTCCATTCAGATCTCTAGCCCTTAATTTCTTTCTGTAGCAGAGCATAATCAATATCTGAACCTGGATTTTTTTCTCTCCTTCCTTGATGCTGATTCTCCTTCTTTGTTGTTTGGATTCTCCGACAGTTTTGCACACTATGATTGAGATACCAGTTGATGTGTGTGGACACTACTCTATCACTCAAGGAATTTCGAAATTGAAGAGAGGAAAAGAGAGAGAGGGTGGCACATGGCTTTTTCTGAAAGGAACAATATGCAAAGTCATGAGTTTCCTGAAGCCAACACTTTCTATTTATAGAATGCCATCTAGGTTTAGGTTAGCATTGTATGGCATTAAAATAATAGAAAATAAAATGATTAAAGCTTGCATAGTGGCCGGCCATATAAGGAAATTGGGCCTCACTTTGTATCTTTCCCATTTTGTTATTTTTCATTCCCATTTTCTCAAAAATACCAATTTTTCAATTTAACCATTTAAATGCCAATTCCAATTATTTAATAACTAAAAATTAATTATTAAATAATATTGTCATTTAATATATTTATTAATTTAGACATATAAAGTCTCTTAATTAATAAATAAACCTAGAATCTCTTTTCTTTACAATTTCGCCCTTGCTTAGTGAAAATTCATAAAGTGGACATAGTCCAACTTTAGAATTATAATTGATTAATTAAAATCAATTAACTGAGTCTTACAAGCAGTATGGTCTCAACTAGTATGGGGACCATGGGCCTATATTTGTGAGCTTTCAATAAGTCGAACTGAATTTACTAAGTAAATTCCCTAACTTATTAATTCCTTATTGAATCCACACTTAGAACTTGGAATCGCACTCTTAGTCATATAGAACGTTCTATATGTTCCACGATATAGATACACTATTAGTTATCCATTGTTATAATCCTAATTTGATCAATGACCCTCTAATAGATGATCTACATTGAATAGGCACTGAGTTACCGTTACACCTTCAATGTATTTTATCCTTAAAACACTTAGCTCCGTATAAATGATATTTCAGCGAAGTGAAATGAGATCTCCACCATTTATCTCTGTTTAGCCAAGCTCGAAGGATATCATCGTTTCACTTCTAAATTCCTATAGAAGTTATAGACTCCATATTGATGTTAGCACTCCCACTCAATTATACTATCATGTTCCCAAAATGTACGTATCACCCTGACCCAAAAGTAGGCTTAACTAACAAATCAAAGAACATGTATAATACTCTTGAGATCAAACCTAACCATATCAGGATTAAGATCATTTGATCTAGGATCAACGGGTGATAATAAATTGAATAGATGTTACGGTAAAATTTAAATATCTAATCAAAGTTCAATATTGGTCCCTTCCGATGTATACTCCATACATCCGATACTGGTAAACTTTGCCAATGCCCTGGAAAGGACATAACACTTATCCAAGATGTAAGAATACCTATCGCTGATTATACCATGCCAGTCTAAATCCAGTGTTCTGACAAATCAGGAAATAAACTTTCGAACATATAATTAAGATTATATTCCACTGTGCTGACAACACTATATTCATTAACAAATTCATATGTTCTGGACTTAAATAGAATTCATACATTATATATATAATCATGAAATAAATCATGTGAACCATGCAACATAAAATGTTATTTCTGATCTTTATTAATAAGTAAATCTGATTATATTGAAATGGGTTTTATTTACGGCACAACCCAACAGCATCATGTTTAAAACCATTTCTCACGAAATATGGACAAACCTCCATGATCATTTCAATCAGAGTAATGGCCTGTGCATTCTCCAACTTAAGACCTCTTTTAACAATGTTAAACAAGAATATAACTCGATCACCACATGCTTCACTCAGTTACATGCTTCAACATTACTATGATCAAGAACAGATCCTTCATTTCTTGATCGGTCTCAATGAATCTTATTGGGGAATATGGACTCAGATCATCCTCTTTGATCCTTTTCCACCACTATCCAAGATTTTCTCCATGGTTGTTCAACAAGGGCGCCAATGTTGTCTTCGCAATACCGACATTGTTGTTGCTGCCCCTGCCAAACTGAAACCGAATTAGCCTTCTTGGAACAGGAAGCCTCGCCATACATGTTCCAATTGCCTTAAACCAGGTCACTTGGTTCAGAAATGCTATTTTCTCTATGGTTTTCCATCTGGATATGGTGACAAAAAGCAAAACATGCCTACTGCTCGGGCAAACTAAGTTTCGGCCAGTCCTAAGGCCCCTGTTGCTGGCTTTTCTCAACTACAACTTAGCCAGCAATTGATCTCCTTACTCAGTCAGCAAATCCAAAACGCTCCATCCACCAGCGGCAATCTTCCTGTGGTCTCTAACGTCTTTGGTAATGATAATTTTTTCCCTCTTTTTTATGGATTGTAGATAGTGGAGCTACTCATCATATATGTCATTCTCTTCATTTTTTTTACATCTCTAAACACTAATCATGTTGCTAATATGTTACTTTACCTAATGGTCATCAGATTCACATAAACGAATCTGGCACCGTAAAAATATCTAATAAACTAACATTGACCGATGTGTTATATATTCCAGAATTCAAGTTCAATTTATTTTATGTGAATGCTTATCTTGAACATTGTCATAATAAACTCACATTTAGTTTTAATCAATGTTTGATTCAGGATCCCTCCCTGACTTCTACGATTGAGATAGCTAAGAAAGTTGGCCAACTATTTTTCTTTGAACAAGAGCGGCATTTTCTCACTTCCAATGTTTCCATTTTTGCAAACACTACTTGTACCTTGAAGGACCCCTGGCATCTTCGCCTTGGTCATCCTTCTATGAACATTACTAATATACTAAATAAAAGTTTACAATTCTGTGAAAAACCTTTGGATTATATTTGCTCTATATGTCATTTTGCTAAAAAAAAAGGGCCTCCTTTTATTTCTAACAATAATTTTGCTAATGCTGCTTTCGATTTAATACAGCTTGATATATAGGGACCTTTTCATATTATTAGCATTGAAGGTTATCGATATTTTTTAACCATTGCTGATGATTTTGCTCGTTACACTTGGGTTTACATGCTAAACTCTAAATCTGACGTCTCTTTCATTATTCTGCAATTTTTATCGCTTATTGCAACAAAATTTTTAGTTTCCATCAAAGCAGTGCATTGTGACAATGCTAAAGAACTTAATATGACAAGCTTTTAGAATAGCGAAGGCACCGTGAAGTACATCTCTTGCATTGGTCGCCCTCAATAAAATTTTATTGCTGAGCGCAAACATCACCACATATTACATGTCAATAGAGCTTTACTTTTTCAATCTCATTTATCCTTACCTTATTGGAGTTAATGTCATAAATGCTATTATTTATCTCATAAATCGAACTCCATCTATATTACTTAACAAAAAGACTTTATTTGAAGTTCTCTTTAAGAAAGCTCTTGCTTATGAACACCTTAAAGTTTTTGGGTGTCTTGCTTTTGCCTCCACCTTGGAAACCGAACGACATAAACTTGATCCAAGATCTCGTCCTTGTGTCTTTATTGGTTATCCACCTGGTATGAAAGCTTACACTCTCTTAAACATTGACACTCAAGAGATCGTTAACTCTAGAGATGTTTATTTTTATGAAGATATTTTTCCACTATCTGACACTAACTCTCCTAATTCAATAGATCAATTATTCTCACATTCTTTACTGCCCTGTACAAGATCATCTCAACACCCTTCTGAGGAGCATGAATCTGTTCCCGACTATGATGCCACTTCATCTCATAAAATGAACATTCCTCCAAGTGTGAAAGACATCAACACAATGTGGGAAATTATTTTACCAGGATCTTAGATCTACTCACAAGTATGTTGATTAACACCCTAAATAAGAACTTCTAAAACGATTATAAATTAAACACATATAAAGTATGAGAAACCTTACATTGGGTGCAGCGAAATAAAATGTCTCCTTCCGTTCAGATCTCTAACCCTTGTATCCTTTCTGTCGCAGAGTATTATCAAGATCTGAACCTGGATCTCTTTCTCTCCTTCCTTTAGTGTTGAATCTCCTTCTTGTTAAAGTCTTTCTTCACGATCTTCCTCACTATGATTGAGGTATCACTTGCTGTGTGTGGGCACTACTCTATCACTAAGAGGTTCAAAATTTACAAGAGAGAAGAAGAGAGTGAAGGTGGCAGCTAGGTATAGAGAGAGAAGGCTTAGGTTTTTCTCTGAAGGAAACAAGATGTGAAAGTTAAGTGTTTAGTGTAAATTTCCTGAAGCCTTCACTATCTATTTATAGCATTCCACATAGGGTTAGGTTTGAATTATTTGGCATTAAAATAATAAAAATATCAGATGATAAAGCCTATAAAAGTGGCCGGCCATGGCTATATGAATTTGGGCCTTACTTTTTGCAATTTTACAGTTTGATCATTTTTGCATTTCATTTCCTCAAAAACGCCAATTTTCAAATTCAACCATTTAAATGCCAATTCTAACTATTTAATAACTATAAATAATTATTAAATAATATTGTCATTTATCATATTTATTAATTGAACCATACAAAGTATCATAATTAACAAATATGCCCTAAAAACTCTTTCTTTACAATTTCGCCCTTACTTAGTGAAAAATTCACAAATACGCATAGTCTAATTTGCGAATTATAATTGATTAATCAAAACCAATTAAATGAGTCTTACAAGTAATATTATCTCAACTAGTGGGGGGACCATGGGTCTATATAACCGAGCTTCCAATAAGCAGATCAAGAATTTGTAACCTAAATTCACTGACTTATTAATTCTTCGTTGAATCCACGCATAGAACTTAGAATTGCAATCTCAGTATATAGAACGATCTATATGTTCCACCATATAGACACGTCATTAGTTAGGCATTGTTATAATCCTAATTTGATCAATGATCCTCTATATGAATGATCTACACTGTAAAGGGATTAGATTACCGTAACACCCTACAATGTATTTTATGCTTAAAACACTTAACTCCGTATAAATGATATTTCAGCTATGTGAAATGAGTACTCCACCATTTATTTTCGTTTGGTCAAGCTCGAAGGAAATCATCCTTTACTTACTATTCGCCAGATAGAAGCTATAGATTTCATATTTATGTTAGCGCTCCCACTCAATTGCACTACCGTGTTCCCAAAATGTACGTATCACCCTGACCCAAAAGTAGGCTTAACTAACAAATCAAAGAACACGAATAACACTCTTGAGATTGAGCCTAATCTTATCAGGATTTAGATTATTTGATCTAGGATCAACTAGGCGATATTGACTTGAATAGATATTACGGTAAGTTTAATAAATCTATGTCAAAGTTCAATATCGGTCCCTTCCGATGCATACTCCATGCACCCAACCTGAGCTTTACTTTAACCAATGCTTTGTTAGGTTTTATGCCCTGAATAAAACTCCATTTCTATGTATCTATTTTATTCAACATCAATAAAGAAACAGAAGTATTTTTTATTCATTTGTGTATGTTTTGGTTCACTTTATAAATTGCCTGTCTATTTGATTCATAAATTCATCTTAAACCCTTTTCACATACTTGATCCTGTTTATTGTGTTGTCATCACATTGGAAAGTAAACATGACTATGTGAATAAAGTTTCCTAGATTTATCAGACACAGTGTTTTACTGATATGATAATCTACAACAAGAGTTTACTTGTATTTGGAGAAATACTATGTTCTTTCCAGAACATTGGTTAAAGTAAAGCTCAGGTTGGATGCATGGAGTATGCATCAGAAGGGACCAATATTGAACTTTGACTTAGATTTATTAAACTTACCGTAAAATCTATTCAAGTCAATATCGCCAAGTTGATCCTAGATCAAATGTTCTTAATCCTGTTATGATTAGTCTCAATCTTGAAAGGCTATTCGTGTTCTTTGATTTGTTAGTTAAGCCTACTTTTAGGTCAGGGTGATACGTACATTTTGGGAACACGGTAGTGCAATTGAGTGGGAGCGCTAGCATAAACATGGAATCTATAGCTTCTATCTGGCGAATAGTAAGCAAAGGATGATCTCCTTCGAGCTTGACCAAACGAACATAAATGGTGAAGTACTCATTTCACATAAGCTGAAATATCATTTATACGGGGTCAAGTGTTTTAAGGATAAAATACATCGTATGGTGGTAGGGTAATCTAATCCCTTTACAGTGCAGATCATTCATATAGAGGATCATTGATCACATTAGGATTATAACAACTAATGATGCGTCTATATGGTGGAACATATAGAGCATTTTATATACTGAGAGTGCAATTCTAAGTTCTATGCGTGAATTCAACGAAGAATTAATAAGTTAGTGAATTTTAGTGCTAAATTCTTGATCTACTTATTGGAAGCTCGGTTATATAGACCCATGGTCCCCGCACTAGTTGAGATAATATTGTTTGTAAGACTCATGTAATTGGTTTTGATTAATCAATTATAATTCTCAAATTAGACTATGTCTATTTGTGAAATTTTCACTAAGTAAGGGCGAAATCGTAAAGAAAGAGTTAATAGGGGCATATTTGTTAATTATGATACTTTGTATGGTTCAATTAATAAATACAATAAATCACAATATTATTTAATAATTATTTATAGTTATTAAATAGTTAGAATTGGCATTTAAATGGGTGAATTAGAAAATTGGCATTTTTGAGAAAATCAGATACAAAAGTGTTAAAATTGCAAAATTGCAAAAAGCAAGGCCCAAATCCACTAAGCCATGGCCGACCACTTTTGTAGGCATTTTAAACTGATATTTTCATTATTTTAATGCCAAATAATTCAAACCTAACCCTAGTGGAATGCTATAAATAGATAGTGAAGGCTTCAGGAAAATTACACTTCTGAATCAGAAAAACCTGAGCCTTTTCTCTCTTCCTTGGCCGCCACCCTCTCTCTCTCTTCTTCCTTCATATTTCGAACTTACCCTAGTGATTAGAGTAGTGCCCACACACAGCAAGCAATACCTCAATCATAGTGAGGAAGATCGTGAAGAAAGATCATCAGCAAAGGAGTTTCATCATCAAGGATTCAGAGAAAGAGATCCAGGTTCAGATCTTGATAATACTCTGCTACAGAAAGGATACAAGGGTTAGAGATCTGAACGGAAGGAGTCATTTAATTCCGCTGCACCCAATGTAAGGTTTCTTAAACTTTATATGTGTTTAATTTATCGTTTTAGAAAGTTCTTATTTAGGGTCTTAATAAACATACTTGTGAGTAGATCTAAGATCCTGGTAAAATAAATTCCAAAAACTGGCCTCAAAGCCATGGTAATTGATTTACTTGCAAGAAATTTGGACTTTAAAACGATTGTTTGTTTGTTTTTGGATGGTATAATGTTGTATTGAGTGTTATTTGATGATTGATTGGTGTTTGTTAATTTTCGTTAAAAATAATTAAATATCTGTTTCTCGAATTATTTTTATTGGATATTATGGAAAAAATTAAGCAAGTTACTTTTTTACAGAACTCAATTTCGATTTAATTTGAATTAGTTATGATTTTTTAAAGATTCGAAAAAATCAGAGTTGTGCTGAAATTCTCATGTGCGCGCGGAAATCATGATGATTTCCCAAACTGCCGAGAAATCTCGCCCATGCTCCTTACCTGCGCGCGCGGACGGGTATGCACAGCATCCCGTCCGTACAACTCGCAATTTTTTCGTTTTTCTTCGTTTTTTCATGCTTTTCATGGAATTAACTACCGATTTTTTGTGTAGTTTTGTATTTATACTATTACTATTCCTAATTCAATTATAATTATCATTTTGAATTAATTTAATATTTTTTAAATTTAATTTAAGATATTAGTGTAATTTGAATTTAAAAATAGTTAATATCTATCTTTTTTTGCTTAATAATCTATCTTATTTTTAAATTTGATTATATCTTATCTTATTTTTAAATTTAAGGTCAGATTTTAAATATTTTAAATTAAATCTTTTTTTTAAATAATTTGACCTTATTTAAATTTAAAATAAGATAACTATAATCATGTAATTTTAAAAAGATGTAAGATATTTTGCTAACTTTTAAATTTTGTTATTTTATATATTTAAATTACATTTAAAATCTGAAAAAGATATTCATTTATCTTTTTTAATTTTTTATTTAATTTTTATTTATAAAATAACATTTAAATTTTTTAAAAGTAGTTAGCAAATTTTGAAATGATATTTAGGTTGGTTGAAACCTAATTTTTCAAAATTGTAGGTTTAATTTTAAATTTCGAATTTTTTAAAATTGTTTTAAAATTTTTCAAAATTACTTTTTATTTAATTAATTATTTTCGAAATTAATTATTTAATTTAAAATTAAATAAATCCTACATCCAACTATCCAGCTAACCTTGTTGCAGCAGTATGTGTTTTAGCTTGTGTGTAAGTTTTCAAAACCTATTATTGCTTGATTGCAAATAGCCATGGTTAACTTGTTGACAGATCCAATGATCTGATTTTAACTCATGGCACCCTTGGTCAAGTTAATAATCTGTAACAGGTATATTTACAATCTTCTTTCATCTGTGTATGACCTAGCAACATGATAGGACCCATCCAAAGTGTGCATGTATGAGCCTATGTGTTTAATTTCATTATAGATGCATATAGGTTGCTGTTGCTAAATAAAATGTCATAGTTCTTGATAGATTTTATTTAGGCCCATTTAGTTTTTTGGGCTTAGTCAATTAATAACAGTTGTTCATTTTAAGGTTAAATTCCTCTCTTTTGGGCCTTGTGTGAGAGTTGGGAGCCATAGTAGTGGGTACGACATACTGAACCCAGCACCCCCTCACATGAACCACCCCAATTGTGAAGGCCCATTTGCCTGATTTGAATAACTGTACTAGGTTAATTACACTAGTTTAACCTAGTAAAATTGATTAGCAACATAATTAATTTCATTTATTTTGAAATTAATTTAGAAAATTATAGTTTAAAGAATTTTATATTCTAAGCTAAACTATATGTATTTTCTTGTATTTAATTAAATATAGAATTATAACCATCTAGATTTTTTCTAAAGCTTAATTTAAATTTTTCATTAAATATTCCTATTTAAGTTGGAATTTAGTTATCTACAACTAACCAACTTAAATCTGAATATCTTTTGGATTTAAAATTTCAAAATTAAGTTGAGGAATTTTAGGCATTGGTTATTAAGATTCTTTAGATATTTTTTAAGTTAATATCTTTTCGAATATTAACTTAAAATGGAATATTTTAAATATTTTTTAGGTTAATATCTTTTCGAATATTAACTTAAAATGGAATATCTTCAAATTAAGTGGTTACAACTTAATTTTTAATTTAATTAAATCTGATTTTGAAAGATATTTAAGTTGATTTTTTTTAGATTCTTCTAAAACAACTTAAACAAGATATTTTGAAATTTGTTCCATTTATTATTCGAATTTATTTTTTGAATTTAATTAATAATTGAAAATTAATTAAAGTTGATTTTTTATTTAAACCAACTTTGATTTTTAATTTTTCATTATTATATTATGGAACTTGTTCGATATTTATTTGAATTTATTTTTCAAATTAAATAATAATTGAAAATTAATTAAAGTTGATTTTTAATTTAAACCAACTTTAGTTTGTAATTTTTCATTATTATAATATCGAATTAAAATGATTATACAAAATACATGTAATATTTTTTTTTAAATAATGAGCTTTAAATCAAGAGACATTCGATCTCCATTGTGGGTTTTACACCGCGTTTGTTTTAGTGAGTAATCCTCCCTAATGGAGGAACGTTCATTAGCAATTTCACACTGTTTAACCTCGCATGATAAGTAGTTTGTAAGTGTTTTGTATGGTATGGATCACCCTAATGGTGGCGACCATACTTAACTTGCAAATTATGAAACATTGGTGGAAGCTCATAAGATAGAATAGCCTTGACTCTCGCCTAAACGGGACAACGTTGAATTCCAATCTTGATCGAATAAAAGGTTGGTAGAATGGTTATCATTTTAGATGAGCTGACAACTCTATTCAATGGATGATGCTTTGACTCTCGCCTAAACGGGACACTGTATCAGTTTGTTGAAATACCTTGGAAAATAAACTATGTTAGATTTAGTATTTCTATAACATATGTCATTACTTGTTATTTTCTGAACTGTGTATGAATTTATGAGCCAAAACCTTACTTCTGTTTTATTGATGTGTTGTAGTGTCATTATGAATAACCCTCACCCCGATCCTCTCCTAGTTACTATCTTAGCAAAAGAACTCTATAGTGTGAAAATGCATCCTGGTAGTTGCATTAACTCGCACCTGTTGATGATGAATCTGAAGTTCCAAAAGGCAAATCTATAACTAATCCTTAATAGTCTTCCTCCGGAGTATAATGAATTTGTTATCTCTTACATGATCAATAATTCTAACTCCTCCGACATGGACAAGCTCGAGGCAGAATTACGAGCCCATGAACGGAATTTGATTGCAATGGGTCCCCCTGGGTTTGCAATCCATAATCCAAGGAAAAGGACTAGGTATGAAGGATCTAGCAAAACTGCTTCTTCAAGTACAAGTATCAGACATGATCTTCTATGTTCGAATTGTAATGAAAAGAAACATCATGAAAAACGATGTCCCAGGCTTCTAAACAATTCAAACGAAGGTAATGCTTTTGTCTTTGAAACATGTGTTTTAGAGAACGACAAATCCATCTGGATTGTTGATTCTGGGTCTACTAACCATGTATGTTCTTCACTGCAGTTGCTTGAAACTTGGAAAAATCTGCTTCCAGGAGAGTTAAAGCTTAAAGTTGGCAATGGCGAATTAGTATCGGTCAAAGCTAGAGCAAAAGCCCGCATCAAGTTTCAACAAAGATTTTTATTTTTAGAAAATGTTTTATTTATTCCAAACTTTAGTAGAAACTTGATTAGTATCTCATGTTTGCAAACACAATCTTATATATTGAATTTTTCGAGTACAAATTGTTCAATTACTCGTAATGGATTTCAAATATGTGTTGCTATAATGGAACAAGGGCTTTATGTTTTAAGACCGAGTACTCAAATCTCACTAAATAGTGAACTTTTCAGTGTAGCTAGACCTAGAAACCTAAAAAGAAAAGAGATTGATAATGATGATCACACTTATCTATAGCATTTACGTTTAGGTCATATAGGCTTTGATAGACTCAATAGGCTCACCAAAGACGGTCCATTGAAAAAAGTCGTCTTAGGTGAACTGCCAGTATGCGAGTCCTGCCTAGAAGGAAAAATGACTAAACGTTCTTTCTCTGCAAAGGGAGAGCGTGCCAAAATCCCTCTAGGGTTAGTGCATTCTGATGTCTGCGGACCTTTGAATGTCAAAGCCCGAGGTGGTTATGAGTATTTTGTCACTTTCATTGACGATTTCTCTAGATATAGTTTTCTTTACCTAATGCAAAAGAAATCTGAAACGTTTGAAAAGTTTCAGGAGTTTCATGCTTTGGCCCAAAACCAATTAGGTAAATCATTAAAGATCTTGCGAACTGATAGGGGTGGAGAATATATGGATATGCAGTTCAAAGATCATTTAATTGAACTTGGAATTGAATCCCAATACACTGCCCCAAGAACTGCACAACAAAATGGAGTTGCAGAAAGAAGAAATCGCACTCTTTTGGAAATGGTTAGGTCTATGCTGAGTTATTCAACTTTGTCTACGTCCTTCTGGGGATATGCTATTCATATGGCAAATGACATTTTAAATGTTCTTCCATCTAAAGCAGTCCCTAAGACACCCGTCGAACTTTGGAATGGTCGTACACCTAGTTTACACAGAATTGGGGGGTGCGCTGCTCATGTCTTAAGAAAGAAAGAAGGCAAACTTGAATCACGTACCGAAGTATGCATGTTTGTCGGAAATTCTAAAGAGACTAGGGGTGGACTATTTTATAGTCACAAGGATAACAAAGTGTTTATTTCTACAAATGCTACTTTCCTTGAAGAGAACTATATTAAAGACTAGAAACCGAAAAGTAAAGTTTTTCTAGAGGAATTGCTATCAGATATAAGTCCTTCCAATGTTCCGTCCTCTTCCACTCGTGAAGAAGACAATCCCACTCCCTTAGGTTAACAAACTGAGAAATCTACTACTAAAGTTTCTGTTCAGAAGATCACCGCACCTCATCGTAGTGGGAGGGTTTCAACAAAACCTGCTCGTTATGGCTTGGATGGTGAAATCAATATGGTCGTAGGTGACAGTATTGAAGACGATCCATTAACCTATAAACAGGCAATGGCTAGTACGCAACGGAAGCGATGGTCGGCCGGCATAGATTCAGAAATGGATTCCATGAAAAAGAACAAAGTCTGGGAATATGTAGACGCACCTGACAACTATCATCCGATAGGATGCAAGTGGGTTTACAAGAAGAAAAGAGGAGCTGGAGGCAAAGTGGAAACTTTTAAAGTTAGACTTGTAGCCAAGGGTTATACCCAAAGAGAAGGCGTGGACTATGAGGAAACTTTTAGTCCTGTTGCCATGCTCAAATCCATCTGAATTCTTCTCTCCATAGCTGCTGCTTTCGATTATGAAATCTGGCAAATGGATGTCAAGACTGCCTTCCTTAATGGGGTACTTGAAGAAACCATCTATATGGAGCAACCAGAAGGTTATGTTCTTCCTGGGCAGGAAAAGAAAGTTTGCAAATTAAATAGGTCTATCTATGGACTTAAGCAAGCTTCTCGCTCATGAAACAAAAGGTTTGATGAAATCATCAAGACCTACGACTTTCTTCAGAATGAAGATGAACCTTGTGCTTACCAACTCAAGGAAGACCAAGTAGTAGTATTCCTTGTCCTTTATGTTGACGACATTTTGATTATTGGAAACAATATCAAGAAAATGACTAACATCAGGGAATGGCTTAACACTCAATTCGATATGAAAGATTTGGGTGAGGCAGCCTATGTTCCTGGTATTCAGATTATCAGAAACTTGAAGAACAGATCTCTTGCTCTCTCTCAAACAACCTATATTGACAAAGTTTTAGAGAGATTCTCCATGAACAACACCAATGGGGCAAACATGCCTTCTAGATACGGTATTCGTCTATCTAAGGAACAGTCTCCTACTGATCCTCAAGAGATAGAGGACATGGCGAAAATTCCTTATGCTTCTGCAGTTGGAAGTCTAATGTATGCAATGTTATGCACTGGACCTGACATCTGTTATGCTGTTGGAATCGTGAGTAGGTATCAGTCTAATCCAGGACATGAACATTGGAATGCAGTTAAGTATATTCTGAAATACTAAAAGAGTACAAGGAATCTTGTGTTAGTCTACAAGGGTGGTGCTTTAAATCCCATAGGCTACACTGATTCAGATTTCCAGGCAAGTCTTGAAGACAAGAAATCTACATCTCGGATGGTGTTTACTCTTGGGGGTGGAGCAGTGGTTTGGAGAAGTGCTAAACAAACTGCGATATCGGACTCAACTATGGAAGCTGAATACATAGCTGCAGCCGAAGCTCCTAAAGAACTTGTTTGGCTAAGAAAGTTCTTCACCAGTATAGGTGTTGTTCCTGGAATGGAAAAGCCTCTGGTCTTACTTTGTGATAACAATGGAGCAATAGCAAACAGTAAAGAACCTCGAAGCCACAAGAGAAGCAAACACATTGAAAGGAAGTATCACATTATCAGAGAATACGTGGTAAGAGGGGATGTACTAGTTGAGAAAGTTCACAGCCTTTGAAAAGTACCGTCAGAATTTAGGATTAATTGATATGTACTAATTAGTTTTATATTAGTGAAAGTGGGAGTTTGTTAGGTTTTATGCCCTAAATAAAACTCCATTTCAATGTAATCTATTTTATTCAACATCAATAAAGAAACAGTAGTATTTTTCATTCATTTGTGTATGTTTTGGTTCACTTTATCAATTGCCTGTCTATTTGATTCATAAATTCATCTTAAACCATTTTCACATACTTGATCCTGTTTATTGTGTTGTCATCACATTGGAAAGTAAACATGACTATGTGAATAAAGTTTCCTAGATTTATCAGACACAGGGTTTTACTGATATGATAATCTACAACAAGAGTTTACATGTATTTGGAGAAATACTATGTTCTTTCCAGATCATTGGTTAAAGTAAAGCTCAGGTTGGATGCATGGAGTATGCATCGGAAGGGACCGATATTAAACACATATTGTAAAGCCCGCTTAGTTAATTTGGAAATTAGCAGTTGTTTATGATTAATTATGAAATTATTTATAGCTATTTAAATAATTTATTATACTGTTATTTATGTTATTCAGTAGCTTGCATATTTCGTAATTCCGGTGCCCGGTATTTTGGAACTCGGCGTTTGGCTCAGTAGAAATCACAACTTAGTATGTTAGTAGTTTGGGGACGGGTTTTAGACATTGGGAATGTCGGGAATGGCCGGGAATTTAGAATGTCCCAAAAATACCCCTTTAGTGATTTTTATGTGGTTTTAGAATGGAGGGGCAAAATGGTCTTTTTGCCCCAATGATGTTTTGTCTTTTAGTGGCTTGTTTATTTGAAATTAAATAATTATTTAATTGTATACTTGGCTGAAATGAATATTGCGTGTAGTTTATTCTATTTTCTCTTTTTAGAAAAAAATCACTAAGTAAAGAAAGAAAGAAAATTTTCAAAGAACACTCTCTTTTTCTCTCTATTTTTGGCTGTGCATGTGGGTGCTTGGAGTTGGGTTTTGTTCAAATCTTTCAAGTGAATTCTCATCCTAATCTAAGCATTTTTCCAAGCTAGGTTAGCTCTCTTGATTTCTTCCTTAAAATTATGAAAAAAATGATGAAAAAGTTGAGTAAATGCATGTTAATTTGAAGTTCTTGCTGCTGTGATTTGTTGTTGTTTTCTAAAGTTTAATCTTGCTATTTTTAAGTAATTTAGAGCTAGTGTATGCATGATGATTACTTGGAATCAAGTTTTGGGAGTTTTTAGTTCAACAGCATGAATTTTGAAAATATATGTTGAATCTGTAAATTACTTGCTGTGGTTGATTATTTTCATTTTCAGAGGCTTAGTTATGCATATTTATGTAGGTTTGATCTAGCTTGATTGCTTGTTAGTTGGAGTTGCTCAAGTTTGAGTTTAGAACTCAAAGCTTGAGCTCCAATGGTGATTTTTGCTTCTGTGATTTCTGGGTTAGTTTGAGGCCTTAGAAATGTTCTAGGGAAGGTATAGAACAGGTCTGGAAAGTTTGAGGAGATTTGGGGTTGAATTGTGCAAGTTATGAGAATTTGATGTTGCTGCCTGCGAGGAACCGGAATTCCGGTTGTGCATCCGGAATTCCGGATGAGGGTCCTGAATTTCCCAGAACCGGAATTCCGGTTGGGCAACCGGTCTACCGGTTGGGGAATTTTTCAGAACCCGTGTTTTCCTCGTTTTTATGTTTTAGGGGGTATTGCCATGCTTTTTATCGATAGGGAAACTTTTAGTTCCTAGTTTTAGTCCCCAGGAAGTGATTTAGCGTGTCACTTATAGCGTTGTGATTTTTATGGTTTAGGAGCCAGTAATCCGCCGCTCAGCTTCAGTTCCAGTCAGGTTGACCGGCACACCTGAATTCGGAATCCAGGTAAGATTAGTATAACAGTATGCATATGTAGATTACATGTTTAGCGTGCATGTAGGAAGCCTATTAGATTACATTAGTTGTATGTTGGCTTCGAACCATCCAACCCTGTCACGTCGGTACAGGCTGGAGTATGACCAGCAGCCGGAGTATGACCGGTTTGACCGATCAGGCTGACACTTGGTTGGTGGTTCCGTGCTATTGACGTATCCCGTCGGTACAGGCTGGAGTATGACCAGCAGCCGGAGTATGACCGGTTCGACCGATCAGGAGGATATAGTAACACGTCGGTACAGGCTGGAGTATGACCAGCAGCCGGAGTATGACCGGTTCGACCGATCAGGTTGTTACGTGTCAATAGTACCGTCCCTATGAACGTTCAGAACTCAGTACCATGTTGGACATGGCAGTAGTGGCTCAGTACCATGTTGGACATGGCAGTAGCGGGACTCAGTATCGTGTTGGACACGGCAGTTAGAATTATGTATGATATTATTATGCTTTTCTTACTGAGTCTGTCGACTCACAGTTTATGTTCATGTGTAGGTAAAGGCAAGGCTATAGCTGATGGACCGTGAGCGAGCTTATGAGATTGTACATGTCGGGGCGGTTAGGCCTGGAGCGTACGATCCTCGGGACAGCAAGGCTGAATTTTTGTAACTGGTCGTTAGACGACTTTTATTTTATGTAACAGTTAAACAGTTGAAACTTTTTGTAAATGATTTTATAATCGGGATCCCGAGTCTTTTGTAATATGGTTTTATAAGTTTAATTAAAAAGCAAAATTTTAATTAATCACGTTTTTCCATAAACCTCGTTGATTAGCAACGAGCTGCACAGTACGTTTAAAAATCACGTAATACGCCTAAGGTAGTTAGGGTGTTACAATTTGGTATCAGAGCCGCCAGGTTGTCTTCCGAAGATCATCACGACATGTACAATCATCATCAGCAGTTAGCTCGGTTCACGGTTCAGTAAGCCTTTATTGCTTTAGTAGTTTATTTTATTCAGTTATGAAAAAGAAAAGCCTGTTAGGAAGCATGTTAGTAGCCTGATAGTAGAATAGGCGCATGTTTCGTTTCTAATTTCCAAATTAAGCGGCATTAGTAAGCTCGCCTTGAATACGACCTGATATGCCAACTCTTGGTTTCGCAGGCGGTTCTAATCAGATGGACGACAGGCGGACTACCAGGAGTCAGGGCAACTCCGTAGGGTCGAACCAAGGACAGGGAGCTCAGTTTCCCCCACCTGCTAGGGGCCGAGGTAGAGGTCCCCGAGGCAGGGCTCGTGGCCGGGGTGATGAGAACCCGCCACAGGCTGCCTGCTGCCCCCGGCCCGATCGTGGAGCCCCGAAGTGGGAGTTGCGGTTTGCGGAGATGCAAGCCGGATCGAAGAGCAAGACCTCGAGATTCGAGGTTGAGACGAGCAGGGTGCTCCCGCAGCCTCGTGCCCATAGTTCCAAAGTGGCACCCGCCCTCGCCGCCTGTGCCGAGATAGTGGTGGCGGCCCATAGATTGGAACCATTGTATGAGCGGTTCCGGAAGCAAGCACCTCCGGTATTCCTGGGAGGTCCGGATGTAATGAAAGCCGAGCAATGGCTGACGGTGATCACCAAGATACTGAATTTCATGGGTGTCACCGGTAACGACAGAGTGGTGTGCGCCACGTTTCGGGCCTGGAGGACGCGTTGGTATGGTGGGACATGGTGTCTCAGATCCATGACGTCACCACCATGACCTGGGAAAGGTTCCAGGAACTCTTTAATGCAAAGTACTACAATGAGGCGGTCAGAAGCGCCAAGAGGAAAGAGTTCGTTCACCTGACCCAGCGGGAGAACATGAGCGTCACTGAGTATACTACTCAGTTTGATCGGTTGGCGAGGTTAGCCTCGGGAATTGTGCCGACCGACTTCAGCAAGAAGGAGAAGTATCTGGACGGGTTGAATCCCAAGATCAGGCATGATCTGATGATTACCACCGACGACAGCACCACCTATGCTCAGATGGTGGAGAAGGCACTGCGAGCTGAGGGCGCAGTGGGGTGTATGTCAGAATCAGCCAGTACTCCGGTGAGTGGCGGAGCTCCTACCCCTCCTGCATCAGGCTATAGCAGGGGGAGTAGTGGTTCGGCCATTGATCAGAGGAAGAGAGCACCCACTGCTTCCGGTGGCTCGAGTCAGAACAAGAGGTTCCGGGGGAACCAGAACAGAGGGAGTCGTCCTGGTGGTACTGAGACCCGATTCTCCTATCCCGAGTGCCCTAGCTGCAAGAGGCACCATCGGGGCGAGTGCAAAGGTCAGGGATGCTTCCATTGTGGCATGCCCGGACACTTCAAGAGGGAATGTCCCCAGCTCCGACCAGAGGCACCGAGAGCTCCAGCGATACCCACTCCAGCCAGGGTATTCGCTATCACGCAGGCTGATGCAGATGCCAGCCCATCAGTAGTCACAGGTCAGCTTTCTATTAACAACTCACTATATTCAGTGCTGTTTGATTCTGGGGCTACACATTCTTATGTGGCGGCCAGAGTCTTTAGTAAATTGGGTAGACCCTATGATAGATATGAATCAGGGTTTGGAACCCTGTTACCTGGCGGAGAATTGGTTATCTCCAATAGGTGGATTAGGTCTATGCCGATCAGGATAGATGGTAGAGAGTTAAGCGCTGATCTGATAGAGATGAGTTTAGTCGAATTCGATATTATTTTAGGAATGGATTTCCTATCTAAATATTCGGCGAGCATTGATTGTAAAAGGAAGATGGTGGTCTTCCAACCGGAAAGTGAAGAACCGTTTGTATTTGTGGGTTCGGTTCAGGGATCTCGGATCCCGGTGATCTCGGCTATGTCAGCGAGAGAATTGTTGCACGGCGGGTGCTTAGGGTTTCTGGCCGTGGTGGTGGACACCACTCGGCCAGACACCATTCGGCCAGAGGACATCAGAGTGGTTCGGGAATTTTTGGACGTTTTTCCCGAAGAACTTCCAGGGTTACCACCTCAGCGGGAGATTGACTTTGTGATCGACTTGGCACCAGGGGTGGATCCGGTTTCCAAAGCCCCGTATAGAATGGCTCCAGCTGAACTTAAGGAATTAAAGATTCAGCTCCAAGGATTGCTTGACATAGGGTTCATTCGGCCCAGTGTGTCACCCTGGGGAGCCCCGGTTTTGTTCGTCAAGAAGAAGGATGGTTCTATGAGGATGTGCATCGACTACAGGGAACTGAACAAGCTGACGGTGAAGAATAAATATCCATTACCTAGGATCGATGACTTGTTCGATCAGCTTCAGGGGAAGACGGTCTTTTCTAAGATTGATCTCCGTTCGGGTTATCATCAGTTGAGAATCCGAGAGGAGGACATTCCGAAGACGGCTTTCCGCACTAGGTATGGACATTATGAGTTTCTGGTTATGTCATTCGCACTAACCAATGCTCCTGCAGCATTCATGGACCTGATGAATAGAGTATTCAAGGATTTCCTCGATATCTGTGGGATTGTGTTTATCGACGACATCCTCGTGTACTCTCAATCAGAAGAGGAGCATGAGTTACATCTTCAGATGGTACTGCAACGACTTCGAGAACATAAGCTATACGCCAAGTTCAAGAAATGTGAGTTCTGGTTATCTCAGGTGTCCTTGCTAGGGCACATTGTGAGTAAAGATGGGATCAAGGTGGATCCCGGGAAGATTGAATCCGTCAGGGATTGGCCGAGACCGAAGACAGTGACAGAGATCAGAAGCTTCTTGGGATTAGCTGGGTACTACCGTAGGTTCGTGGAGGGGTTCTCCAAAATCTCAATGCCCCTAACCGAGCTTACAAAGAAAAATCAGAGATTTATTTGGTCAGATAAGTGCGAAGCTAGCTTTCAGGAGCTAAAGCAGAGGTTGATTACGGCTCCGGTGCTAGCTTTGCCTTCGGACAAGGAGAAGTTTGTAGTCTACTGTGACGCATCCAAACAGGGTTTGGGGTGTGTATTGATGCAAGCCGATCGGGTCATCGCTTATGCCTCCCGTCAGTTAAAGGATTATGAACAGCGATACCCGACTCATGATTTAGAATTGGCCGCAGTGGTTTTTGCACTGAAGATTTGGCGGCATTACCTTTATGGGGAGAAGTGTGAGATTTATACCGACCATAAAAGTCTCAAGTATTTCTTTACTCAGAAAGATTTGAACATGAGACAAAGGCGTTGGTTGGAATTAGTGAAGGATTACGATTGTGAGATCCTCTATCATCCCGGAAAAGCCAATGTAGTGGCCGATGCCCTGAGCAGAAAGGGTCCCGGGCAAGTAGCTAGTATGGTTCAGATCTCACCTCAGCTAGCGGAGGACATGGTTAGATCCAGCATTGAGTTTGTGGTAGGTCAGCTTCACAACTTAACGCTGCAATCTGATCTATTGGAAAGAATAAAAGTCGCTCAGATGACAGATCCGGAGTTAGTGAAAATCCGAGATGAGGTGTTGGCTGGTCAAGCCAAGGACTTTTCAGTGTCAGATAGTGGAATGCTTTTGTATAAAGCCAGAGTTTGTGTTCCGAACAGTGTGGAACTTAGAAATGAGATCTTTGAAGAGGCTCATTCTACCCCATATTCTCTACATCCCGGCACCACTAAGATGTACCAAGATTTGAAACCGTACTTCTGGTGGAGCGGTATGAAGAAGAATTTGGTAGAATTCGTATCGAGATGCCTCACGTGTCAGCAGATTAAGGCTGAACATCAGAGACCAGCAGGGTTGTTGCAGCCTCTAACCCTACCAGAATGGAAATGGGAGGATATTACGATGGATTTTGTGGTCGGGTTACCTAGGACCACGGGTTTATTTGATTCCATCTGGGTAGTGGTGGATCGATTTACGAAATCTGCTCATTTTCTGCCGGTTAGAACAACATTTACAGTGGATCAGTTGGCAGAGTTATATGTCAGAGAGATAGTGAGACTTCACGGGGTACCGAAGTCTATAGTTTCGGACAGGGATCCGAAATTCACCTCCAAATTTTGGCAAAGTTTGCAACGGGCAATGGGTACAAAGCTAAAATTCAGTACAGCATTCCATCCTCAGACAGATGGTCAGTCCGAAAGGACAATTCAGATATTGGAGGATATGTTGAGAGCCTGTGTTATGGACTTTGAAGGCTCATGGAGTAAATATCTACCGTTGATAGAATTTTCTTACAACAACAGTTACCATAGTACGATAGGGATGGCTCCCTATGAACTGTTGTACGGTAGGAAATGTAGATCCCCTATCCACTGGGATGAGACAGGGGAGAGGAAATACTTAGGTCCAGAGTCAGTTCAGCGGACCAATGAGGCGATAGAGAAGATAAAAGCTAGAATGCTTGCCTCACAGAGCAGACAGAAGAGTTACGCAGATCCGAAACGCAGAGATGTTGAGTTCCGAGTAGGGGACCATGTGTTTTTACGAGTATCTCCGATGAAGGGGATTAAACGTTTCGGGAAAAGAGGCAAGTTATGCCCTAGATTTACAGGACCTTTCGAGATTCTCGAGAAGATAGGTCAAGTGGCATATCGGTTAGCATTGCCTCCAGCCTTATCAGCAGTTCACAACGTATTCCATGTCTCAATGTTGAGAAAATACGTTTCAGACCCCTCTCATATACTCAGTTATGAGAGTCTTCAGCTTCAGCCAGACATGACCTATGAGGAACAGCCAGTGCAGATCCTGGATAGAAAGGATAAAGTCCTTCGGAATAAGACCATAGCTTTGGTTAAGGTTCTCTGGAGAAACAGTAAGGTGGAAGAAGCCACCTGGGAGCTTGAGTCAGATATCCGAGCTCAATATCCAGAGTTATTCAGGTTAGATTTCGGGGACGAAATCCTTTTAAGGGGGGGATAGTTGTAAAGCCCGCTTAGTTAATTTGGAAATTAGCAGTTGTTTATGATTAATTATGAAATTATTTATAGCTATTTAAATAATCTATTATACTGTTATTTATGTTATTCAGTAGCTTGCATATTTCGTAATTCCGGTGCCCGGTATTTTGGAACTCGGCGTTTGGCTCAGTAGAAATCACAACTTAGTATGTTAGTAGTTTGGGGACGGGTTTTAGACATTGGGAATGTCGGGAATGGCCGGGAATTTAGAATGTCCCAAAAATACCGCTTTAGTGATTTTTATGTGGTTTTAGAATGGAGGGGCAAAATGGTCTTTTTGCCCCAATGATGTTTTGTCTTTTAGTGGCTTGTTTATTTGAAATTAAATAATTATTTAATTGTATACTTGGCTGAAATGAATATTACATGTAGTTTATTCTATTTTCTCTTTTTAGAAAAAATCACTAAGTAAAGAAAGAAAGAAAATTTTCAAAGAACACTCTCTTTTTCCCTCTATTTTCGGCTGTGCATGTGGGTGCTTGGAGCTGGGTTTTGTTCAAATCTTTCAAGTGAATTCTCATCCTAATCTAAGCATTTTTCCAAGCTAGGTTAGCTCTCTTGATTTCTTCCTTAAAATTATGAAAAAAATGATGAAAAAGTTGAGTAAATGCATGTTAATTTGAAGTTCTTGCTGCTGTGATTTGTTGTTGTTTTCTAAAGTTTAATCTTTCTATTTTTAAGTAATTTAGAGCTAGTGTATGCATGATGATTACTTGGAATCAAGTTTTGGGAGTTTTTAGTTCAAGAGCATGAATTTTGAAAATATATGTTGAATCTGTAAATTACTTGCTGTGGTTGATTATTTTCATTTTCAGAGGCTTAGTTATGCATATTTATGTAGGTTTGATCTAGCTTGATTGCTTGTTAGTTGGAGTTGCTCAAGTTTGAGTTTAGAACTCAAAGCTTGAGCTCCAATGGTGATTTTTGCTTCTGTGATTTCTGGGTTAGTTTGAGGCCTTAGAAATGTTCTAGGGAAGGTATAGAACAGGTCTGGAAAGTTTGAGGAGATTTGGGGTTGAATTGTGCAAGTTATGAGAATTTGATGTTGCTGCCTGCGAGGAACCGGAATTCCGGTTGTGCATCCGGAATTCCGGATGAGGGTCCTGAATTTCCCAGAACCGGAATTCTATATACTGAGAGTGCAATTCTAAGTTCTATGCGTGGATTCCACGAAGAATTAATAAGTTAGTGAATTTTAGTCCTAAATTCTTGATCTACTTATTGGAAGCTCGGTTATATAGACCCATGGTCCCCGCACTAGTTGAGATAATATTGTTTGTAAGACTCATGTAATTGGTTTTGATTAATCAATTATAATTCTCAAATTAGACTATGTCTATTTGTGAAATTTTCACTAAGTAAGGGCGAAATTGTAAAGAAAGAGTTAATAGGGGCATATTTGTTAATTATGATACTTTGTATGGTTCAATTAATAAATATGATAAATGACAATATTATTTGATAATTATTTATAGTTATTAAATAGTTAGAATTGGCATTTAAGTGGGTGAATTAGAAAATTGGCATTTTTGAGAAAATCAAATACAAAAGTGTTAAAATTGCAAAATTGCAAAAAGCAAGGCCTAAATCCACTAAGCCATGGCCGGCCACTTTCGTAGGCATTTTAAACTTATATTTTCATTATTTTAATGCCAAATAATTCAAACCTAACCCTAGTGGAATGCTATAAATAGATAGTGAAGGCTTCAGGAAAATTACACTTTTGAATCAGAAAAACCTGAGCCTTCTCTCTCTTCCTTGGCCGCCACCCTCTCTCTCTCTTCTTCCTTCGTATTTCGAACTTACTCTAGTGATTAGAGTAGTGCCCACACACAGCAAGCAATACCTCAATCATAGTGAGGAAGATCGTGAAGAAAGATCATCAGCAAAGGAGTTTCAGCATCAAGGATTCAGAGAAAGAGATCCAGGTTCAGATCTTGATAATACTCTGCTACAAAAAGGATACAAGGGTTAGAGATCTGAACAGAAGGAGTCATTTAATTCCACTGCACCCAATGTAAGGTTTCTTAAACTTTATATGTGTTTAATTTATCGTTTTAGAAAGTTCTTATTTAGGGTGTTAATAAACATACTTGCGAGTAGATCTAAGATCCTGGTAAAATAAATTCCAACATGCTCTAGAAAGAACATAGCATTATACCAAATGCAAGTAAACTCTGTTGTAGATTATCATATCAGTAAAACTCCGTGTTCTGATAAATCTAGGAATCTTTATTCACATAGTCATGTTTACTTTCCAATGTGTTGACAACACAATAAACAGGATCAAGTATGTGAAAAATGTTTCAGATGAATTTATAAATCAAATAGACAAGCAATTGATAGGATGAACCAAAACATACACAAATGAATGAAAAATACTTCTGTTTCTTTATTGATGTTGAATAAATTAGATTACGTTGAAATAGAATTTTATTTAGGGCATAAAACCCAACACACACATGTCCCACCTCGTGATGAAGTACCATCCACACTTAGTGAGTCAATAATTCATTCCCCTGTCACTTCAAAAATAGGATGAACTTTACCCAAACCTAAACGTCTTTCAGATTACATTTTCAATACCACTGCTACTTCGTCCACTACTTACCCTATTAACAAATATTTGTCTTATAATAGTTTAACAAAACACTTTCGTACAGCAATCCTCGCTGCACACTCCATGGCTAAACCCACTAGCTACAAAATGGCAACTAAAGACCTAAAATGGCAAAAAGCCATGGACAACGAAACAGATGCTCTCGAAGCCAATGACACTTGGATTGTTGTCACTCTTCTTGACAGACATCATGCCATTAGTTGCAAATGGGTATACAAAATTAAAAACAATGATGATGGCACTGTTGAAAGACTCAAAGCTCGCTTAGTAGCTTAAGGCTACAACCAAAAAGAAGGTATTGATTACTTTCACACTTTTGCTCCCGTATTAAAGTTTAATACATTAAAATTACTGCTTGCTATTACATCCATTAACAATTGGTCTTTGTACAAACTTAATATCAATGACGCCTTTCTTCGTGGAGATTTACATGAAACTGTCGACATGACACTCCCTAAGGGATATAAACCTAAAAAAGATATTCCTCCAATTATTGTTTGTAAACTAAACAAAAGTCTCCATGGCTTGAAACAAGCCTCTAGACAATGGTTTACAAAACTTAGCAATTACCTTTTATCCACTAGATTTACTCAATCCTTTTCAGATCTCACATTATTCATTAAAAATCACAAAGGCATGTTTCTTGCTCTTTTAATATATGTGGATGACATAGTGGTTACCTCAAATAATGACAATGCTGTTCTTTCGTTTAAACATCAACTTAATTCTGTGTTTCAACTTAAGGATCTTGGCCCTTTACGTTTTTTTTGGGCTTGGAAATCGGTCAATTTTGTGTCCCAAAGACCTTTCCCCTTACAACTTTTAACTGACACAGGTTATTAATTAGGAGCTTCTCCTGCTTTTACACCAATGGAACCTAATATTCGACTCTCATCCGATAATGGGGAACCAATAGAAAATCCAAAAATATTTTGCAACATCATAGGTAAACTCATTTACCTAACCATTACTCGTCGTGATATTTCCGTTGCTGTAAACAAACTAAATCAATTTTTATCAAACCCAGGAGCTCCCCATCTTGATGCATCTCATAGAATTTTACGATATCTCAAAGGCTCTTCTGGCCAAGGGCTTTTCTTTCAATCTGCCTCCTCCGTTAAATTGTCTGCTTCTGCTGAAACTAACATGTCTAATTCAGACTTTCATCTAACGATTTTTTCAGATGCTGATTGGGCCTCATGCAGTGACACTCGAAGGTCCACTTCTGGCTACTATGTCTTCCTTGGTGACTCCCTCTATAACACCCTAACTAGCATAGGCGTATTACATGATTTTTAAACATACTGTGCAGCTCGTTGCTAATCAACGAGGTTTATGGAAATCGTGATTAATTAAAATTTTTGCTTTTTAATTAAACTTATAAAATATTTATACAAAATACTCGGGATCCCGATTACAAAACATTTTACAAACGTTCACTGACTATACAAAATACTTGTCGCCTAGCGACTAATTACAAAAATCGCCTTGCTGTCCCGAGGATCGTACGCTCCAGGCCAAACTTCGCCGACATGTACAATCTTCACTGGCTCGCTCTCACGGTCCTTCAGCCGTAGCCTTGCCCTTACCTACACATAAACATAGCACTGTGAGTCGACAGACTCAGTAAGAAAAGCATAATCAAATATCATACATAAATCCCGAGTTATGATCAGACGCCCATACCCCTCACCATAACTCTAACTGCCGTGTCCAACACGATACTGAGTCCTGAACGTTCATAGGGACGGTACTATTGACAAGTAACAGCCTATACTCGGTACACTGGTCATACTCCAGCTGCTAGTCATACTCTAGCCTGTACCGATGTGTTACAGTATAAGCCTATACTCAGTACACTGGTCATACTCCAGCTGCTAGTCATACTCTATCCTGTACTGATGTGATACGTCAAATAGTACGGAACCACAAACCCGAGTATCAGCCTATACTCAGTACACTGGTCATACTCTAGCTGTTAGTCATACTCTAGCATGTGCCGATGTGATATAGTGTCAGCCTATACTCGGTTCACTGGTCATACTCCAGTCGCTAGTCATACTCTAGCCTGTACCGATGTGACACAGTCGGATGGTTCGAAGCCAACATACATATCTAATGTAATCTAACAGGCTTCCTACATGCACGCTAAACATGTAATATATATGCATACTGTTTTACTAATCTTACCTCAATTCCGAATTCAGGTGTGCTGGTCAACCTGGCTGAAACGAAATGTGCGGCGGTTTACAAGCTCCTAAAACATAACAATCACAACACTATAAGTGATACGCTAAATCACTTCCCGGCGACTTAAACTAGGAACTTAAAAGTTTTCCTATCGATTAAAAGCATGGCAATACCCAAAATAACATAAAAACGAGAAAATCTAGGGTTCCTGAAAATTTCCCAACCGGCAGACCGGTTGCACAACCGGAATTCCGGTTCTGGAAATTCCTGAACCCCATCCGGAATTTCGGATGCGCAATCGGAATTCCGGTTCCTCGCAAACAAAACTCAAAAATTCATAACTTCATCAAATCAAATCCAATTCACCCCAAACCTTCCAGACCTATTCTAAATACCCCAAGGAACATTTCTAAAGCATCTACCCAGTCCAGAACACACAGATATCAAAAATGCCATTAAAGCTCCAAGCTTTGAGTTCAAAAATCAAACATGGTTAAAAAACCCTATCATGCATCAAACCTTGATTAAAATCACATATTCATGCATATCAAAACTGCAGAAACTGAACTCAAACACAATCAAACTTTACAGCAGCTCTTTTCACATTTCCACTTTGAAAAACCATTGTTTTGAGTATAAAAATTGTAAGCTTGAATCAAGGCAACTAACATGCATCAAACTAGCTTTAATCTACTCAAATAATCATGCTTAAACCTCTACAAACAACAACAAAATTACAGCAACAACAACAACCTAAACTAAGCATGCAAACATCATCTTTTCATCAAAAAAGTTCAAGAAACTAAAAGAAAGAGCTACAAGGATCTTACCAACAACTTGAGGTCAAAATCTATGCTAAAACCAGCTTGAGAACCAAGGAAAACACCACTTTTTCTTGCTGCTCAAAGGGCGGAAAAAGAGAGGAAAAGAGAGAGAGCTTTTTGAGAATTTTCTAATTTTTCTAAGTTTGGAAAAATGAAAATTAGAGAATGATCAAAATAAACCTTTTTATTTCAGCCAACATTAACTTAAAAAAAAACACATAATTTCCAATTATTAAGTCCACTAAAGGACAAAATAACAATGGGGCAAAATGACCAATTTGCCCCTCCACACCAAAATAACATAAATAACACTAAAGGGGTATTTTGGGAAGTTCTAAATTCTCGGCCAATCCCGACATTCCCAATGTCTAATAAACCGTCCCACAATACTAACATACTAAGTTGTGATTTTACTGAGCCAAACACCGAGTTCCATGTTACCGGCACCGGAAATGCAAAATTATGAAAATCACTAAATGACATAAAATGCATTTCAGAATTCAATAATAACAGTATAAATAATTATTTAAATAGCTATAAATAGTTTTCCATAATTAAACATGATTAACTATTAATTTTCAAATTAAACTAAGAGGTCTTTACACCCTCATCTATTGGAAATCAAAAAAGTAGTCTACCATATCTCGTTCTTCCGCTGAAGTAGAATACCAGGCAATGGCTAATGCCACTTGTGAGATCACCTAGCTGTTAGCTCTTCTTCGGGACTTCGGCATTCACCACAAAGATCCCACCATTCTTTATTGTGACAATAGAGCCGCCATTCACATCTTTGAGAATCCCGTATTACATGAAAGAACGAAACACATCGAGATTGACTGCCATGTTGTTCGAGAGAAGGTCCACGAAGGCACATTGAAGCTAATACATGTCACCACCAAAAACAACATAGCCGACGTTTTTACCAAAGCTCTTTTTCCCACTTATTTTCATGAACTTTTAACCAAGATAAACTTAAGAAATTTATACAGTTCATCTTGAAGATGGGTATTAGAAATAAAAAGTCTTTTCTCTTGGCCCAATACCGACCCACTGGGCCTTGCTTTTACTGTGTATATATACATGCACTTTACTTTGTGAATAAACCCTACGACTATTATTTCTAACAGCCACATATTTTCGGCTGATACTAGTGAAAATAATGAGACTCTTTTCTCTCTAAAATTTTTACATACTTTTAATAAAAAAAAATTATTGATATTTTTATTTTATACACAATTCTATTAAAATAAAGTTTATTTTGTTTCTAATTGTATATTTAAACACAATTATAAAATTTGAACCATAATATTAATTTATTTTTTGATCTAAATTTAACATAAAATTTATAATTGAGATCTAATATATTACTAGCTCGGTGGTCCATATTAGTACTCCAAACTTCCGTGTATCATATATAGTACGCTTAAACCATAGAAATGGTTCGACATCTTTCATGATGCCTATATGTCATACGGGCTAAAATTAGGAAATTATGGAAAGCTATATATGACAATGATGTACTGTTGTCGTTAAACTTAAACCTTTGTACTAAGCTACGTCATTAGCCAGGCCACCGCAAAAATCCAAATTAAGCTCCACATTTAAGCTAACCCTCCATATACCACATCATGTTAATTAACCCAACTAATTAACCAAACGCCACCTTTAATGGTAATGTACAAAATATATTAAGTATAATATAATTAGGATCACTACGATACTATTATCAATAATACGTGTATATTAATATTAAAAGCATATTTTTCTTTTTTGGTGTAAATATTAAAAGCATATTTATGAGGAGAGAGTCCAGGATTCGTACGGAAGTGAAGGGGCAAAAATGGAAATATTGTTAATTATTTTGACAAAAGAACAAGTATTGTAGACGTAGGTATATAGAGGAGGTGGGTTGTTTGTTTGGGTGGGTATCCAATCCATGAAAGAAATCGGAGAAAATGTCGTTTTGTGTGAGAAGAGAATAGTTGTGTTAAGTTTGATGTTAGTTGTTTGTTTGTTGTGAGCGTTGGATGACAAAGCTTGGTGCCAGAACAAACTCCAAATGGTTTCCACGTGATGCGGGCCTTTTGGAAGGGAGTACAAGAATGGGAGTGTCGTTGTCCTTACCTATGGCGGCTGTGCCTCTCTACTCAACCAAATACAAATAACAAGTTTTTGCAGTTTAAAATTGAAAGGAGTTCATAAAATATCCAATGCAAAACAATATGTGCATTTGTATCAGTTGGATTACAAAATTTAAATATAACTATATTTTAAAATTTAATATATAAATTATATCTAAAAAG
The DNA here is from genome assembly GCF_029168945.1 of Cannabis sativa. Taxonomy (NCBI): domain Eukaryota; kingdom Viridiplantae; phylum Streptophyta; class Magnoliopsida; order Rosales; family Cannabaceae; genus Cannabis; species Cannabis sativa. The sequence continues at coordinate 17,687,845 of NC_083605.1, read as the reverse complement.
AAACCAAACGTTCACTACAAAAAAAAATCCTATCTCGGCAGAGTCAGACTGCTGTGGATTTCAATGTCGAGATTGAATGTGACTCTATCTCAGTGGTCCATGCCCTCTAGTATTGTTGGCAATCTCGGCGGTCTAGGCCCACTATTATTGGTTATGCAATCTTGGTGAGCTTGGACCGTCATGATAGGAATATTTATTTCCTAAATTAACACTTTTTGACACTTTTCTTGGCGGGCCCAACTCTCCGAGATTGGTCGATCTTGATGGCCTTTTAGTAGCCTCCAGAGATTGTCTACTAGTGGGGAAAAAAATATTTTTTTAGATTCTCTCTGCAATTATATTGATTGTATATATTTTTCAATTCAAATATAATTTGAAAAATAATTTTTTATACATTAAATAGATATCTAATGTAACACTCTATAACCAAATTTTATAACACAATCCATATTATAATTAGTTTAAAAATTTGACAATAAGTATAATTAGTCTTATAATTAATAAACTTTAATCTAGATCATGTCATATACTTATATAAGTATATGAGACCCATTTTTCACGCACTTCGTTAATCTCATCTATTGTGTATGTTTTCTATTCTCATCATACCACTGTTGGAAATTATTTTACCAGGATCTTAGATCTACTCACAAGTATGTTGTTTAACACCCTAATTATGAACTTTCTAAAACGATAAAATAAACACATATAAAGTTAAGAAAACCCTACATTGATGCAGCAGAATTAATGTCTCCTTCCACTCAGATCTCTAACCCTTGTATCCTTTCTGTCGCAGAGTATTATCAAGATCTGAGCCCGAATGTCCTTCTCTTTGTGTGTAATCCTTCACAGTCTTCCAATCTATGATTGAGTTACCACTTGCTGTGTGTGGGCACTTACTCTATCACTAAGGTTCGAAATTTTAAGAAGAAAAGAGAGAGATTTGATTTCGGCTATAGAGAGAAAGGGAAGGCTCAATTTTTTTTGAAGAGAGAATTTTCTGTCAGAAAAGGTTGTTTTTCAACTTTTAACTTATGATTTGACTGAGCCATCACTTTCTATTTATACGCAACTACTAGGTTTAGGTTAGGAAGTATTTGGCATTAAAATAATGAAAATATCAATTTGAAAAACCACTTTAAGTGGCCGGTCATGGTGTGTAATGGGCCCCACTTGGTTTTTGCAGTTTTCACAAATTTTATTTCTATTTTCTCAAAAACGCCAATTTTTCAATTTTAACAATTTAAATGCCAAAACTAATTATTTAATAACTAAAATAGATTATTAAATAATATTGTCATTTAATTTAATTATTAATTAGACATATAAAGTCCATTAATAAATAAATAAATCTTGAATCTCTTTCCTTTACAATTTCGCCCTTGCTTAGTGAAAATTCACAAATTAGACATAGTCTAACTTTAGAATTATAATTGATTAATCACAAATCAATTATTGAGTCTTACAAGCAGTATATTCTCAACTAGAATGGGGACCATGGATCTATATGATGAGCTTCCAATAAGTGAACCGAATTTACAAGGTAAATTCCTACTTATTAATTCTTCGTTGAATCCACTCTTAGAACTTAGAATTGCACTCTCAGACTTATATAGAGCATATTATATGTTCCACGATATAGATATGCTATCTCATTTAACCATTGTTATAATCTTATTGTGATCAAAGATCCTCTATATATATGATTTACATCGAGATGGGATAATTTTACCGTTCTCACCCCTCAATGTATTTTGCCCCTTAAAACACTTAGCTACATGTAAATGATGTTTATGTTCGAATTTATTTTACCAGGATCTTAGATCTACTCACAAGTATGTTTATTAACACCATAAATATGAACTTTCTAAAACGATTAAATAAACACATATAAAGTTTAAGAAACCTTACATTGGGTGCAGCGGAATTAAATGACTCCTTCCGTTTAGATCTCTAACCCTTGTATCCTTTCTGTCGCAGAGTATTATCAAGATCTGAACCTGGATCTCTTTCTCTGAATCCTTGATGCTGAAACTCCTTTGCTGATGATCTTTCTTCACGATCTTCCTCCCTATGATTGAGGTATTGCTTGCTGTGTGTGGGCACTACTCTAATCACTAAGGTAATTTCGAAATTCTAAGGAAGAAGAGAGAGAGAGGGTGGCAGCCAAGGTAGAGAGAGAAAGGCTCAGTTTTTCTGATTTAGAAGTGTAATTTTCCTGAAGCCTTCACTATCTATTTATAGCATTCCACTAGGGTTAGGTTTGAATTATTTAACATTAAAATAATGAAATATCAGTTTAAAATGCCTACAAAAGTGGCCGGCCATGGCTTGATGGATTTGGGCCTTGCTTTTTGCAATTTTGCAATTTTAACACTTTTGTATCTAATTTTTTTAAAAATGCCAATTTTCTAATTCAACCATTTAAATGCCAATTCTAACTATTTAATAACTATAAATAATTATTAAATAATATTGTCATTTATCATATTTATTAATTGAAACATACAAAGTATCATAATTAACAAATATGCCCCTAAAACTCTTTCTTTAAAATTTCGCCCTTACTTAGTGAAAATTTCACAAATAGACATAGTCTAATTTGTGAATTATAATTGATTAATCAAAACCAATTATATGAGTCTTACAAACAATATTATCTCAACTAGTGCGGGGACCATGGGTCTATATAACCGAGCTTCCAATAAGTAGATCAAGAATTTAGCACTAAAATTCACTAACTTATTAATTCTTCGTTGAATCCACGCATAAAACTTAGAATTGCACTCTCAGTATATAGAATGCTCTATATGTTCCACCATATAGACACATCATTAGTTATCCATTGTTATAATCCTAATGTGACCAATGATCCTCTATATGAATGATCTACACTGTAAAGGGATTAGATTACCGTAACACCCTACTATGTATTTTATCCTTAAAACACTTGACCCCGTATAAATGATATTTCAGCTTATGTGAAATGAGTACTCCACCATTTATGTTCGTTTGGTCAAGCTCGAAGGAGATCATCCTTTGCTTACTATTCGTCAGATAGAAGCTATAGATTCCATGTTTATGCTAGCGCTCCCACTCAATTGCACTACCGTGTTCCCAAAATGTACGTATCACCCTGACCTAAAAGTAGGCTTAACTAACAAATCAAAGAACACGAATAGCCTTTCAAGATTGAGCCTAATCATAACAGGATTAAGAACATTTGATCTAGGATCAACTTTGTGATATTGACTTGAATAGATTTTACGGTAAGTTTAATTAAATCTAAGTCAAATTTCAATATCTGTCCCCCAATGCATACTCCATGCATCCAACCTGAGCTTTACTTTAACCAATGTTCTGGAAAGAACATAGCATTTCTCCAAATGCAAGTAAACTCTTGTTGTAGATTATCATATCAGTAAAACCCTGTGTCTGATAAATCTAGGAAACTTTATTCACATAGTCATGTTTACTTTCCAATGTGATGACAACACAATAAACACGATCAAGTATGTGAAAAGGGTTTAAGATGAATTTATAAATCAAATAGTCAAGCAATTGATAATCTGAACCAAAACATACACAAATGAATGAAAAATACTTCTGTTTCTTTATTGATGTTGAATAAAATAGATTACATTAAAATGGAGTTTTATTTAGGGCATAAAACCTAACAAACTCCCACTTACACTAATATAAAACTAATTAGTACATATCAATTAATCCTAAATTCTGACGATGCTTTTCAAAGACTGTCACGGCCAGGACTTTGGTAAATGGATCAGCTAGGTTGTCCTCTGTGTCAACTTTCTCAACTAGTACATCCCCTCTTGCCACATATTCTCTGATAATGTGATACTTCCTTTCAATGTGTTTGCTTCTCTTGTGGCTTCGAGGTTCTTTACTGTTTGCTATTGCTCCATTGTTATCACAAAGTAAGACCAGAGGCTTTTCCATTCCAGGAACGACACCTATACTGGTGAAGAACTTTCTTAGCCAGACAAGCTCTTTAGCAGCTTCAGCTGCCGCTATGTATTCAGCTTCCATAGTTGAGTCCGATATCCCAGTTTGTTTAGCACTTCTCCAAACCACTGCTCCACCCCGAAGTGTAAACACCATCCCAGATGTAGATTTCTTATCTTCAAGACTTGCCTGGAAATCTGAATCAGTGTAGCCTATAGGATTTAAAGCACCACCCTTGTAGACTAACACAAGATTCCTTGTACTCTTTAAGTATTTCAGAATATACTTAACTGCATTCCAATGTTCATGTCCTGGATTAGACTGATACCTGCTCACGATTCCAACTGCATAGCAGATGTCAGGTCTAGTGCATAGCATTGCATACATTAGACTTCCAACTGCAAAGGCATAGGGAATTTTCGGCATGTCCTCTATCTCTTGAGGATCAGTCGGAGACTGTTCCTTAGATAGACGAATACCATATCTAGAAGGCATGTTTGCCCCATTGGTGTTGTTCATGGAGAATCTCTCTAAGACTTTGTCTGTGTAGGTTGTTTGAGAGAGAGCAAGAGATCTATTCTCCGGTTCTTGCTAATCTGAATACCAAGAACATAGGCTGCTTCACCCAAAACTTTCACATTAAATTGAGTGTTGAGCCATTTCTTGATGTGAGTAATTTTCTTGACATTGTTTCCAATAATCAAAATATCATCAACATAAAGGACCAGGAATACTACTACTTGGTCTTCCTTGAGATGGTAAACACAAGGTTCATCTTCTTTCTGAAGAAAGCCGTAGGTCTTGATGATTGCATCAAACCTTTTGTTCCATGAGCGAGAAGCTTGCTTAAGTCCATAGATAGACCTGTTTAATTTGCAAACTTTCTTTTCCTGCTGAGGAAGAACATAACCTTCTGGTTGCTCCATATAGATGGTTTCTTTAAGTACCCCATTAAGGAAGGCAGTCTTAACATCCATTTGCCAGATTTCATAATCGAAGGCAGCAGCTATGGAGAGAAGAATTCGGATGGATTTGAGCATGGCAGCAGGACTAAACGTTTCCTCATAGTCCACGCCTTCTCTTTGGGTATAACCCTTGGCTACAAGTCTAGCTTTAAAAGTTCGACTTCGCCTCCAGCTCCTCTTTTCTTCTTGTAAACCCACTTGCATCCTATCAGATGATAGTCGTCAGGTGCGTCTACATATTCCCAGACCTTGTTTTTTTTCATGGAATCCATTTCTGAATCCATGCTGGCCGACCATCGCTTCCGTTGCGGACTAGCCATTGCCTGTTTATAGGTTAATGGATCGTCATCAATACCGTCACCTACGACCATATTGATTTCACCATCCAAGCCATAACGAGCAGGTTTTGTTGAAACCCTCCCACTACGAGTGGAAGAGGACGGAACATTGGAAGGACTTATATTTGATAGCAATTCCTCTAGAACAACTTTACTTTTTGGTTTGTAGTCTTTAATATAGTTCTCTTCAAGGAAAGTAGCATTTGTAGAAACAAACACTTTGTGATCCTTGTGACTATAAAATAGTCCACCCCTAGTCTCTATAGAATTTCCGACAAACATGCATACTTTTGTACGTGATTCAAGTTTGCCTTCGTTCTTTCTTAAGACATGAGCAGGGCACCCCCAAATTCTGTAATGTCGTAAACTAGGTGTACGACCATTCCAAAGTTCGACGGGTGTCTTAGGGACTGCTTTAGATGGAACAACATTTAAAATGTCATTTGCCATCTGTATAGCATATCCCCAGAAGGACGTAGACAGAGTTGAATAACTCAACATAGACCTAACCATTTCCAAAAAAGTGCGATTTCTTCTTTCTGCAACTCCATTTTGTTGTGGAGTGCTTGGGGCAGTGTATTGGGATTCAATTCCAAGTTCAATTAAATGATCTTTGAATTGCATATCCATATATTCTCCATCCCTATCAGTTCGCAAGATCTCTAATGATTTACCTAATTGGTTTTGGGCCAAAGCATGAAACTCCTGAAACTTTTCAAACGTTTCATATTTCTTTTGTATTAGGTAAAGAAAACTATATCTAGAGAAATCGTCAATGAAAGTGACAAAATACTCATAACCACCTCGGGCTTTGACATTCAAAGGTCCGCAGACATCGGAATGCACTAACCCTAGAGGGATTTTGGCATGCTCTCCCTTTGCAGAGAAAGAACGTTTAGTCATTTTTCCTTCTAGGCAGGACTCGCATACTGGAGTTCACCTAAGACGATATTTTTCAATGGACCGTCTTTGGTTAGCCTATTGAGTCTATCAAAGCCTATATGACCTAAACGTAAATGTCATAGATATGTTTGATCATCATTATCAATCTCTTTTCTTTTGAGGTTTCTGTTGGAAATTATTTTACCAGGATCTTAGATCTACTCACAAGTATGTTTTTTAAACACCCTAAATATGAACTTTCTAAAACGATAAATTAAACACATATAAAGTTAAGAAAACCTTACATTGATGCAGCGGAATTAATGTCTCCTTCCACTCAGATCTCTAACCCTTGAATCCTTTCTATAGCAGAGTATAATCAAGATCTGAGCCCAAATGTCCTTCTTCTTCAAGTTTGATCCTTCACAGTCTTCCATTCTATGATTGAGTTACTGCTTGCTGTGTGTGGGCACTTACTCTTTCACTAGGATCACGAAAGAGATGAAGGGAAAAGAGAGAGGGATTTCGGCAAGGTATAGAAAGTGGGGAAGGCTCAGTTTTTCTGAAGAGAGAAATTTCTGTCAGAAAGGCTTGTTGAAAACTTGTAATTTGACTGAGCCATCACTTTCTATTTATAGGCAACTACTAGGTTTAGGTTAGGATTTATTTGGCATTAAAATAATGAAAATATTAATTTGAAAAATCAACTTAAGTGGCCGGCCATGGTGTGTTTTTGGGCCTCACTTAATTTTGCAGTTTTATCAAATTTTATCTCTATTTTCTCAAAAATGCCAATTTTCCAATTCTAACCATTTAAATGCCAAAACTAATTATTTAATAACTAAAATAGATTATTAAATAATATTGTCATTTAATTTAATTATTAATTAGACATATAAAGTCCATTAATAAATAAATAAACCTAGAAACTCTTTTCTTTACAATTTCACCCCTCCTTAGTGAAATTTCATAAAATTGGACATAGTCTAACTTTAGAATTATAATTGATCAATCACGAATCAATTAATGAGTCTTACAGGCAGAATGTTCTCAACTAGAATGGGGAGCATGTATCTATATGCTGAGCTTCCAATAAGTGAACCAAATTTACCAAGTAAATTCCTACTTATTAATTCTTCGTTGAATCCACTCTTAGAACTTAGAATTGCACTCTCAGACTTATATAGAGCATATTGTATGTTCCACGATATCAATATACTATCTCATTTAACCATTGTTATAATCTTATTGTGATTTAAAGATCCTCTATATAGATGATCTACATCGAGATGGGATTTCTTTACCGTTCTCACCCTTCAATGTATTTTTCCCCTTAAAACACTTAGCTACCTGTAAATGATGTTTAGTGATCTAATAATTAGTCAGTTAAACAAGAGCTCATCCATTTACTTCTATTTGCTAAGCTCGAAGGGAATCATCACTTGACTTCTATACACCAGTAGAAGCTATAGATTCCATATTTATGTTCAGCACTCCCACTCAATCATACTATCATGTTCCCAAAATATACGTATCATCCTGACCCAAAAGTAGGCTTAACTAATAAATCTAAGAACATGAATAGCACTCCTGAGTTGAGCCTAAGCATATCAGGATTTAGATTCTTTTAATCGTAAGATCAACTACTGATATTGACTTGGAAAGATATGTGTAACGGTAAGTTTGTAATATCTTAACTTAGTTGCAATATCGGTCCAGTCCAATGTATACTCCATACATTCGAAACTAGTATACTTTACTAATGTCCTGGAAAGAACATAACACTTACTCCAAGTGTAAGTACACATCATCGCTGATTATCACATTAGTGTAAATCCAATAACACTGATGAAACAGGGACCAAAACTTTTGATTCATATGATCACAATCACATTCCACTGTGTTGACGATACTGTAATTGTGAATAAACATATGATCTGGATTTAACTGATTTTGTGTGTATGAATGTAATAAACACATTTAAACATATTAAACCATTAGCATGTAAAATTCATGCAAACATCAATCATTTTAAATTTCTTATATTGATAACTAATCAGATTGTAAAGAGTTTTATTTAGGGCATAAAACCCAACAAACTCCCACTTGCACTAATATAAAACAAACTGTGCAAATAGGTCAATCTGATGTCTTGATCTTCAGATCAAGTGTAGTATATTTGAATCCACCCAAACTTCTGGAAACTAGTTCATAAATACACTTATGAAACATCCTTTACTATATGCTTTACTCATCAAGGGATACTGAAATCTTTACTGTTTTAAAAGTACATCTGAATTAACAGAAGACATATCTCTCATATTTTAAAATATGTAATTGAGATAATACAGTGTAGACTTTTCTTCAGTGATATAACTTTCTGGTATTTTTGAATAGACAAAGTTATAGTTCTTTTCTGGTAGAGCTTGAATTATTATACAATAATTCCTCCACCCCCAAAGCAAGCACCATCTTATAGAAGTCGAAATTAGATGGTGAGATACATGGATAACTGATACACAGTTCCTTAATATCTGACATATAGATCACTTTCATAAATCTTTCTTGAATATCTTCTAATGTTCCCTATTTGATTACATCTCAGATAGCTCCCACTCAATAGCAGATGTCTGGTTAAATAATACTTTTAACCTCTGATTGTTTAGAGAGTTACCTAGTTGTGACTTTTGTATTAGTCTTAAAACATTAAGTTAAGACTAAGTCATCAACATAGCAGACTAGTATTTTGAAGTGAAAAATACATGCCAGAGATAAAGTAATCAAAATTAAGATACCATAAAATTTTATGAGGATTAAGAATTCTAAGTTCAAGTCATTCGAATGGACTGAACTAGAGTTCTTTATCTTATTCTCATAATTCTGATAAGCTATACCTATCCATGTGAATGGTTAGATTTGCTTTTCAGTAGTGTTCTTAAGTATCTATCACAAGTATCAACCTAATGAAGATGGGTATAGAACTTTAAAATTCTCCCACTCAATTAAGGTAGTGTGAAACTTTAACAAAGAACTTTCAAAGGTATCAAACTTTTACTTACAACAGTAAAATCGAAATGGAACATACAATCAAGATCAGGAATTTATATTGAAAATAGCTGACTCATTATATTATTTCTATGTTTAAACAAGATATGTGTTTCATAGGGAATTGTGGAATGGACTCCACCCCTAAGAATATACATATAGGGTACTATGGATAACCTCCACCCCTAAGTATATAGAGATTATGATCCACCCCTAAAGGTTGTAAAGATCATGATTCTCTTAGTGTGATAGAGTTTATGTGGAGTTGAATACTATCCAGAGTTCATTAGATATAAAAGATCGTTGAACTGCATAGTTTTCTTAACTTTTCTCCACCCCTATCAGATCATAAGATCCTTTTATTAAACAAATTCTTAATAATTGTATGAGAATGAACAATTATTGATAAACATAGAAATAATTTCTAGTGTTTATATAATATAACTCTATGAAGAGCTGAAAATATTATAGAATTTGCATCAATAATAAAAACACTTACACATACAAACATACAAATATAATGTGGTAAAAATTGATGAAGATAAATTAAATGAAGCTCAATCTCATAATTTGCAATAGTAAATTTCGAAAATTATAAATTTTATTAAAAAAAAAATATTGCAACAATATGAGAGAAACAGGGATAAATATCCCTGACTAAAATTTGAAATCCAAATTGTCTTTAAACTAAAACAATTAATTCAAAAAAAAAAATTGAAGAGCTTCATCTTCATCTGGACGATTTTACCCTTTGGTCTTGCTTTCTGATCCAACTCAATTGAGTTCAAGTAGCTTGGCCTTTAGGAAGAAGAAAACAAATAAACAGAGTTAGTCCAGAATCATAAATCCAATTGGATAACAATTCACTAAAACTCTTAAAGTTTATAAATGGAAATACCTTGTTTCTTTGCAAGAAGTTTAGGACATTGGGGTTTCCAATGACCTTTTTCATTGCAGTAGAAACACTTTCCCTTAAGTGTAGCATCACCAGAAGGAACAACCTTTTTATTCTTCATGGCTTTTGTTCGCTTCTTGGTGTTCTTTATCTTCTTCTTCGATTTGGGCTTTGAAGCAGAGGCAACATTTGCTTCAGGTTTTATCGTCCCATTACCATTCTCAGGATTGCGAGGTTTACTCCCTTTCTTCTTGGGTCCTCCAATCAAATTTTCATAAGTTTGAAGGTCATTGACTAGTTCATGAAAGTCAATTTCCTTCTTATTCATGACATAATTTGATGTATATGGTAGAAATGCTGGAGTCAGGCTATTCAAGATAAGACTAACTTGAGTAGCACTGTCCATTTCAGCACCATGATCCTGGGCTTCTTGGAAATAACTGGACATGAGGAGAACATGGTCACGCACGTTTTGATGAGGTTCCATCCGTGCATTAATGTACTTCTTAGTCACGTTAAAGCGGGACTGAAGTGATGCCTTACCGAATAGCTCATTTAACTTCGTCATAACTTCAGCAGCCTTCTCGGCTTTAGAAAACCGAGTTTTGAGGGTGTCAACCATGCTAGAAAGCATAAAGTATAGAGCTTTGTCATTTGCTTTCTGCCAACGCTCATACTTTTCTTTCACAGCTTTGGATGCATTATCCCCAGGCACTTCAGGTGACGACTCAGTTAAAACAAACAAGGCACTTTCTCCTATGAGAGCAATATTAATGTTCTCATTCCATTTATTAAAGTTAGATCCATTCAGCTTATTTTCAGTCAACAGTGATAACATGGGATTCATTTTGACAAAACAGAATACTACAAAATAATAGAAATCAACAAATAGAAATTAATAATGGTTTAACACAAAATCAATTCAGAAATTATAAGCACATAGCAAGTAGGAATGATATGAGAAAATACTTAAAAATTCAATCCTAAATAATTTCCAAGGTTTTCAACAAACTGATATCAGTGTCCCGTTTAGGCGAGAGTCAAAGCTACCATCCATTGAATAGAGTTGTCAGCTCATCTAAAGTTTTAAACATTCTAGCAACCTTTTATTCGATCAAGATTGGAATCCAGCGTTGTCCCGTTTAGGCGAGAGTCAAGGCTATTCTATCTCATGAGCTTCTACCATTGTTTCGCAATTTGCAAGTCAAATATGGTCGCCACCATTAGGGTGATCTATACCATATAAAACACTTACAAACCACTTATCATGCGAGATTAAACGGTGCGAAATTGCTAATGAACGTTCCTCCATTAGGGAGGATTACTCACTAAAACAAACGCGGTGTAAAACCCACAATGGAGATCGAATATCTTAATAATAATAAACTCATTCTTTAAAATGTATTTTCTTTATTATTCTAATAAATAAATCTCATTAAATTCTAAATTAAGAATAAAAATTCAAAAATAAGAATTCAATATAATATTTATAAAATTATACTTAGATGGTGATTGAAATAAAATTAATTATTTTCATCTTAGTAATAATCTTAAATATAAATATTAAGGAAATTAATTTAAGTTGAATTAAATTAAATAATTAGCAACTTAAAAATTTCCTTTGAGAATATATTTATTGAGTTCGAAAATTTAAAGTATATAAAAAATATATAATTTTCGAAAATAATAAAATTAGAAAAGAAATACTTCAAACAAAAATATCACCTATCTAGATTTTCTTTTGACTAGTTAATTCAATTTCTAATAATATATATTTTAAATTAATCAATTAAATGAAAAAATCATTGACTTGAGTTGGTCCAAGAATTAATTAAAATAAATAATTAATTTACAACTCAATCTATTTTTCAAAAAAAAAAAAAAATTCGAAAATATTGCATAATTAAAATGCAAGTTTCGAAATTGATTAATAAAATAAAGAAAAATATATATTTTGAAAATTATTTAAATTTAAGTTGAAAAATTAAATTTCAACTAAAAAATAATTTTCTATTTAATTAAGTGTCATGAAAAATCAATAAATATTTAAGTATCATGATGAAAATCAACTTAGATCTTTAGATTTTTCAAGTTAATTAAATGTATTAAATTCAAGAAATAAATAATTAAGTGTAGAGAAGGCTTAATTATTAGTTTCTATTTAATACTAGGAAAAATATACTTAATAAAATTGTACCAAAATTAATTATTTAAATAATTAATTTCACAAAGTATAATATTTTCCTATTTAAATATTAGAAATAATAAGTAGTCTAGAAATTACTATCTAGAAAATATCTTATTTGACTAAGTATCTTTTCAAAAATTTGAAAAATATCTAATTTAAGTTAGATAAAAAAAATCTAAAACTTAAATAATTTCAAATTTAGATTTAATTAAATATCAAAAATTAAGTTGTAACCACTTAATTTGAAGATATCTTTTTATAGTTAATATTTGAAAAGATATTAACCAAAAAATATCTAAAATATTCCATTTTAAGTTAATATCTCAAAAGATATTAACTTAAAAAATATCTTAAGAATCTTTAATAACTAATGCCTAGGATTCCTCAACTTGATTTAAAATTTAAATCAAATATTCAAATTTAAGTTAGATAAGAAAAATGAGTTGTTACAACTAATTTATAACTTAAATAGGAATATTTAATTAAATAAGCTCCAGAAAGAATCTTAGTTAGTTAAAATTCTATATTTAATTAAATACAAGAAAAATACAAATAGTTTGTCTAGAAATAATATCTAAACTAAAAGTGTTTTTCTTAAAATTAACTTTAAAATATTAAAATGAAAAATAAATTTTCATATATTTTAAAAGTTAATTATGTTGCTAATTCAATTTTATTAGGTCAAACTAATATAATTAACCTAGTACAGTTATTCAAATCAGGCAAATGGGCCTTCACAATTGGGGTAGTTCATGTGAGGGGGTGCTGTAAAATTCACCTGTTACAAATTATTAACTTGACCAAGGGAGCCATCAGATCATTAGATCTGGCAAAAAGTAACCATGGCTATTTGCAATCAAATAATAATAGGTTTTGAAAACTTACACACAAGTTAAAACCACATACTCCTGCAACAAGGTTAGCTGGATAGTTGGAAGTAGGATTTATTTAATTTTAAATAAATAATTTCGAAAAATAAATAATTAAATAAAAAATATTTTAATTTTTCGAAAAATAAAAAAAAAATTTAATTTCGGAAATAAAAAAAATAAATTTAAATTTCGAAAAATTAAAAAAAATATAAAATTAAACCTACTATTTTGAAATATTAGGTTTCAACCAACTTAAATATCATTTCAAAAAAAAATTTGCTAACTACTTTTAAAAATTAAATGTTATTTTAAAAATAAAAATTAGAAAAGATAAATGAAATATCTTTTCAGATTTTAAATTTAATTTAAATAAATAAAATAAAAATATTTAAAAGTTAGCAAAATATCTTACATCTATTTAAAATTACATGATTATAAATATCTTATTTTAAATTTAAATAAGGTCAAAATATCTAAAAAAGATTTGATTTTAAAAAAAAAATATATAAAATCTGACCTTAAATTTAAAAATAAGATAAGATATAATCAAATTTAAAAATAAGATAGATTTTTAAGCAAGAAGATAGATACTAATTCTATTCAAATTCAAATTACACTAATATCTTGAATTAAATTTAAAAAATATTAAATTAATTCAAAATGATAATTAGAATTGAATTAGGAATAGTAATAGTATATAAACAAAACTATACAAAAAATCGGAAGTTAATTCCATGAAAAAGTATGAAAAATCGAAGAAAAACGAAAAAATTGTGAACTGTAAGGACAGATTTGCGATCGCAGGAAAATTTCAGCACAGCCGCGATTTTTTCAAATATTCAAAAATTCATAACTAATTCAAATAAAATCAAAATTGAGTTCTGTAAAAGGCTAACTTGCTTAATTTTTTCCATACTATCCAATAAAAATAATTCCAGAGACAGAATCGCAATTATTTTTCACGAAAATTTACAAACATCAATCAATCATCAAATAACACTCAATACAACATGATACCATCCAAAAATAAACAAACAATCGTTTTAAAGTCCAAATTTCATGTAAGTAAATCAATTACCATGGCTCTGAGGCCACTTGTTGGAAATTATTTTACCAAGATCTTAGATCTACTCACAAGTATGTTGTTTAAACACCCTAAATATGAACTTTCTAAAACGATAAATTAAACACATATAAAGTTAAGAAAACCTTACATTGATGCAGCGGAATTAATGTCTCCTTCCACTCAGATCTCTAACACTTGAATCCTTTCTGTAGCAGAGTATAATCAAGATCTGAGCCCGAATGTCCTTCTTCTTCAAGTTTGATCCTTCACAGTCTTCTAATCTATGATTGAGATACTGCTTGCTGTGTGTGGGCACTTACTCTTTCACGAGGGTCACGAAAAAGATGAAGGGAAAAGGGAGAGGGATTTCGGCCGGGTATAGAAAGTGGGGAAGGCTCAGTTTTTCTGAAGAGAGAAATTTCTGTCAGAAAGGCTTGTTGAAAACTTGTAATTTGACTAAGCCATCACTTTCTATTTATAGGCAACTACTAGGTTTAGGTTAGGATTTATTTGGCCTTAAAATAATGAAAATATTAATTTGAAAAATCAACTTAAGTGGCCGGCCATGGTGTGTTATTGGGCCTCACTTAATTTTGCAGTTTCATCAAATTTTATCTTTATTTTCTCAAAAATGCCAATTTTCCAATTCTGACCATTTAAATGCCAAAACTAATTATTTAATAACTAAAATAGATTATTAAATAATATTGTCATTTAATTTAATTATTAATTAGACATATAAAGTCCATTAATAAATAAATAAACCTAGAAACTCTTTTCTTTACAATTTCACCCCTGCTTAGTGAAAATTCATAAAATTAGACATAGTCTAACTTTAGAATTATAATTGATCAATCACGAATCAATTAATGAGTCTTACAAGCAGAATGTTCAAAACTCAAATGGGGACCATGGATCTATGTGACAGTCAGTAGTCCCGTGATCCGTAAGGGGAAACACCGGGTAAGCTGTGCAATCCCACACCGCCTGGGGAAGGTCAAGTGGGATGATTCTGAGACTGTGTAGGTATGGGACTACACAGTTGAAGAGAGCTTAAATGGATTGATTGGTACTACCTATGTCAACAAGGTGCATCTTGTTTTTCGGTAGCCCATCACGAAAGAACTCCACAGTTAAGCGTGCTTGACCTGGGAGCAATTTCAGGATGGGTGACCTCCTGGGAAGTTTTCCCAGGAAGCGTGCGAGTGAGGACAAAGCACGCTGGAAACACTCGTGTTGGTCTGTAGGGTCAGTCATCAATCCAGGAAGCAGCCAGAGTGGCGTACTCGTGTATAAGAGCCATTCATTCCGTGGGTGTAAGGACCCAATGGAGGCTTGAAGCGGGGACGTTACAAATGGTATCAGAGCCTTGACCCAGCCGGAAGTGTGGTCGACGAGGACGTCGGACCCCGTAAGGGGGGGTGATTGTGATAGTCAGTAGTCCCGTGATCCGTAAGGGGAAACACCGGGTAAGCTGTGCAATCCCACACCGCCTGGGGAAGGTCAAGTGGGATGATTCTGAGACTGTGTAGGTATGGGACTACACAGTTGAAGAGAGCTTATTGGATTGATTGGTACTACCTATGTCAACAAGGTGCATCTTGTTTTTCGGTAGCCCATCACGAAAGAACTCCACAGTTAAACGTGCTTGACCTGGGAGCAATTTCAGGATGGGTGACCTCCTGGGAAGTTTTCCCAGGAAGCGTGCGAGTGAGGACAAAGCACGCTGGAAACACTCGTGTTGGTCTGTAGGGTCAGTCATCGATCCAGAAGCGACGAGTGGGCGTACTCGTGTATAAGAGCCATTCATTCCGTGGGTGTAAGGACCCAATGGAGGCTTGAAGCGGGGACGTTACAAATGGTATCGCAGCCTTGACCCGGCCGGAAGTGTGGTCGACGAGGGCGCTCTGACCCCGTAAGTGGGGGTGATTGTGACAGTCAGTAGTCCCGTGATCCGTAAGGGGAAACGCCGGGTAAGCTGTGCAATCCCACACCGCCTGGGGAAGGTCAAGTGGGATGATTCTGAGACTGTGTAGGTATGGGACTACACAGTTGAAGAGAGCTTAAATGGATTGATTGGTACTACCTATGTCAACAAGGTGCATCTTGTTTTTCGGTAGCCCATCACGAAAGAACTCCACAGTTAAGCGTGCTTGACCTGGGAGCAATTTCAGGATGGGTGACCTCCTGGGAAGTTTTCCCAGGAAGCGTGCGAGTGAGGACAAAGCACGCTGGAAACACTCGTGTTGGTCTGTAGGGTCAGTCATCGATCCAGAAGCGCGCAGTGGCGTACTCGTGTATAAGAGCCATTCATTCCGTGGGTGTAAGGACCCAATGGAGGCTTGAAGCGGGGACGTTACAAATGGTATCAGAGCCTTGACCCAGCCGGAAGTGTGGTCGACGAGGACGTCGGACCCCGTAAGGGGGGGTGATTGTGACAGTCAGTAGTCCCGTGATCCGTAAGGGGAAACACCGGGTAAGCTGTGCAATCCCACACCGCCTGGGGAAGGTCAAGTGGGATGATTCTGAGACTGTGTAGGTATGGGACTACACAGTTGAAGAGAGCTTATTGGATTGATTGGTACTACCTATGTCAACAAGGTGCATCTTGTTTTTCGGTAGCCCATCACGAAAGAACTCCACAGTTAAACGTGCTTGACCTGGGAGCAATTTCAGGATGGGTGACCTCCTGGGAAGTTTTCCCAGGAAGCGTGCGAGTGAGGACAAAGCACGCTGGAAACACTCGTGTTGGTCTGTAGGGTCAGTCATCGATCCAGGAAGCAGCCAGAGTGGCGTACTCGTGTATAAGAGCCATTCATTCCGTGGGTGTAAGGACCCAATGGAGGCTTGAAGCGGGGACGTTACAAATGGTATCAGAGCCTTGACCCAGCCGGAAGTGTGGTCGACGAGGGCGTCGGACCCCGTAAGGGGGGGTGATTGTGACAGTCAGTAGTCCCGTGATCCGTAAGGGGAAACACCGGGTAAGCTGTGCAATCCCACACCGCCTGGGGAAGGTCAAGTGGGATGATTCTGAGACTGTGTAGGTATGGGACTACACAGTTGAAGAGAGCTTAAATGGATTGATTGGTACTACCTATGTCAACAAGGTGCATCTTGTTTTTCGGTAGCCCATCACGAAAGAACTCCACAGTTAAGCGTGCTTGACCTGGGAGCAATTTCAGGATGGGTGACCTCCTGGGAAGTTTTCCCAGGAAGCGTGCGAGTGAGGACAAAGCACGCTGGAAACACTCGTGTTGGTCTGTAGGGTCAGTCATCGATCCAGGAAGCAGCCAGAGTGGCGTACTAGTGTATAAGAGCCATTCATTCCGTGGGTGTAAGGACCCAATGGAGGCTTGAAGCGGGGACGTTACAAGTAAGGTTTTGGTTCATAAATTCATACACAGTTCAGAAAATAACAAATAATCACATATGTTATAGAAATACTAAATCTAAAATAGTTTATTTTCCAAGGTATTTCAACAAACTGATACAGTGTCCCGTTTAGGCGAGAGTCAAAGCATCATCCATTGAATAGAGTTGTCAGCTCATCTAAAATGATAACCATTCTAGCAACATTTTATTCGGTCAAGATTGGAATTTAGCGTTGTCCCGTTTAGGCGAGACTCAAGGCAATTCTATCTTATGAGCTTCCACTATTGTTTCATAATTTGCAAGTCAAGTATGGTCGCCACCATTAGGGTGATCAATACCATACAAAACACTTACAAACTACTTATCATTCGAGATTAAACGGTACGAAATTACTAATGAACGTTCCTCCATTAGGGAGGATTACTCACTAAAACACACGCGATGTAAAACCCACAATGGAGATCGAATATCTCTTGATTAAAAGCTCATTATTTAAAAATATTATAGGTATTTTGTATAATCATTTTAATTCGATATTATAATAATGAAAAATTACAAACTAAAGTTGGTTTAAATCAAAAATCAACTTTAAGTAATTTTTAATTATTATTTAATTTAAAAAATAAATTCAAATAAATATCGAACAAGCTCCATAATATAATAATGAAAAATTACAAATCAAAGTTGGTTTAAATAAAAAATCAACTTTAATTAATTTTCAATTATTAATTAAATTCGAAAATTAAATTCGAATAATAAATGGAACAAATTTGAAAATATCTTGTTTAAGTTGTTTTAGAAGAATCTAAAAAATCAACTTAAATATCTTTCAAATCAGATTTAATTAAGCAAATAAGATATATACTAACTATTTTTAAATTCAAATTACACTAATATCTTGAATTAAATTTAAAAAATATTAAATTAATTCATAATGATAATTAGAATTGAATTAGGAATAGTAATAGTATAAATACAGAACTACACAAAAAATCGGAAGTTAATTCCATGAAAAAGCATGAAAAAACGAAGAAAAACGAAAAAATTGCAAGTTGTACGGATGGGATGCTGTGCATACCCGTCCGCGTGCGCAAGAGGGTGTCGTGGGCGAGTTTGCTCGGCAGAATCATGTCGTGCATGATTTCCGCGCGCGCATGCAAGTTTCAGCACAACTCCGATTTTTTCGAATCTTCAAAAAATCATAACTAATTCAAATTAAATCGAAATTGAGTTCTGTAAAAAGTAAATTGCTTAATTTTTTTCCATACTATTTAATAAAAATAAATCCAGAAACAGAAATTCAATTATTTTTCACGAAAATTCACAAACACCGATCAATCATCAAATAACACTCAATACAACATGATACTATCCAAAAACAAACAAACAATCGTTTTAAAGTCCAAATTTCTTGCAAGTAAATCAATTACCATGGCTCTGAGGCCAGTTGTTGGAATTTATTTTACCAGGATCTTAGATCTGCTCACAAGTATGTTTATTAACACCCTAAATATGAACTTTCTAAAACGATTAAATAAACACATATAAAGTTTAAGAAACCTTACATCAGTTTAAAATGCCTACAAAAGTGTTCGGCCATGGCTTGATGGATTTGGGCCTCGCTTTTTGCAATTTTGCAATTTTAACACTTTTGTATCTAATTTTCTCAAAAATGCCAATTTTCTAATTCAACCATTTAAATGCCAATTCTAACTATTTAATAACTATAAATAATTATTAAATAATATTGTCATTTATCATATTTATTCATTGAACCATACGAAGTATCATAATTAACAAATATGCCCCTAATAACTCTTTCTTTACAATTTCGCCCTTACTTAGTTAAAATTTCACAAATAGACATAGTCTAATTTGTGAATTATAATTAATTAATCAAAACCAATTACATGAGTCTTACAAACAATATTATCTCAACTAGTGCGGGGACCATGGGTCTATATAACCGAGCTTCCAATAAGTAGATCAAGAATTTAGCACTAAAATTCACTAACTTATTAATTCTTCGTTGAACCCACGCATAGAACTTAGAATTGCAATCTCAGTATATAGAATGCTCTATATGTTCCACCATATAGACGCATCATTAGTTATCCATTGTTATAATCCTAATGTGATCAATGATCCTCTATATGAATGATCTACACTGTAAAGGGATTAGATTACCGTAACACCCTACTATGTATTTTATCCTTAAAACACTTGACCCCGTATAAATGATATTTCAGCTTATGTGAAATGTGTAAAGCCCGCTTAGTTAATTTGGAAATTATCAGTTTATTGTGATTAATTATGAAATTATTTATAGCTATTTAAATAATTTATTATACTGTTATTTATGTTATTCAGTATCTTGCATATTTTGCATTTCCGGTGTCCGGTATTTTGGAACTCGGCGTTTGGCTCAGTAGAAATCACAACTTAGTATGTTAGTAGTTTGGGGACGGGTTTTAGACATTGGGAATGTCGGGAATGGCCGGGAATTTAGAATGTCCCAAAAATACCCCTTTAGTTTGATTTATGTGATTTTATGGTGGAGGGGCAAAATGGTCTTTTTGCCCCATTAGTGTTTTGTCTTTTAGTGACTTTTTATTTGAAAATTAAATGTTTATTTTTAGTATTATTTGGCTGAAATAAGGTTTATGTAATGGGGGTTTAATTCATTTATCAAAAATTTCAAAGTTTAGAAAAAAATTAGAAAATTGGAAACTATTTCTCTCTTTTCTCTCTCTCTTTTTTCGGCTGAAAGCTTGGGGTTCAAGGGTTGATTTTTCTTCAATTGGCAAGCTAGTTTCATCCAATCTAAGTGTTCTTCAAATCTTTGGTAAGTTTCTAACCTTTTCTTGTTGTAATTTCTTGAAAAAAATGATGAAAATGGTGATGCATGCTTGATGTTTTGATGTTGCTGCTGCTGGTTATTGTTGTTGTTGTTTCTATGTTTAAAGTGTTGAATTCAGTAGGTTTGATGAGATTGAATTGCATGCTTAAGTTCTTGTTCTAGTTGGTTAGATGTTTATGTGTAAAAGTTATGAATTTTTGAATGAAATGGTTCAAATGGTTGCTGTGAAGTTGCTGGATATTCTTAGTTGTTTTCAGTGGCTTAATTATGCATGATTTAGTAGATTCTAGCTTGTTTGAATGCATGATTGTGGGAATTGCTCAAGTTTGAGTTTAGAACTCAAAGCTTGAGCTTTAATGGTGATTTTTGTTTCTGTGGTTTCTGGGTTAGTTTGTTGCCTTAGATTTGTTCTTTGGGGTGTTTAGAGCAGGTCTGGAAGGTTTGGAACCAATTGGGTTTGTTTTGGTTGAGTTAGGAATTTTTGAAAAATTCCTGCGAGGAACCGGAATTCCGGTTGTGCAACCGGAATTCCGGATGGGTGTCCAGTAATTCCCAGAACCGGAATTCCGGTTGGGCAACCGGTCTACCGGTTGGGGAATTTTCAGAAACCCTAGTTTTCCTCGTTTTTATGTTTTTAGGGGTATTGCCATGCTTTTTATCGATAGGGAAACTTTTAGTTCTAAGTTTTAGTCCCCGGGAAGTGATTTAGCGTGTCACTTATAGCGTTGTGATTTTTATGGTTTAGGAGCCAGTAATCCGCCGCTCAGCTTCAGTTCCAGTCAGGTTGACCGGCACACCTGAAATCGGAATCCAGGTAAGATTAGTATAACAGTATGCATATGTAGATTACATGTTTAGCGTGCATGTAGGAAGCCTGCTAGATTACATTAGTTATGTATATAGGCTTCGAACCATCCAACCCTGTCACGTCGGTACGAGTGGAGTATGACCGACGGCCGGAGTATGACCGGTTCGACCGATCAGGCTGACATTTGGTTGGTGGTTCAGTGCTATTGACCTATCCGTCGGTGACAGTGGAGTATGACCGACGGCCGGAGTATGACCGGTTCGACCGATCAGGAGGATACTTGTCAATAGTACCGTCCCTATGAACGTTCAAAACTCAGTACCATGTTGGACATGGCAGTAGTGGCTCAGTACCATGTTGGACATGGCAGTAGCGGGACTCAGTATCGTGTTGGACACGGCAGTTAGAATTATGTATGATATTATTATGCTTTTCTTACTGAGTCTGTCGACTCACAGTTTACGTTTATGTGTAGGTAAAGGCAAGGCTATAGCTGATGGACCGTGAGCGAGCTTATGAGATTGTACATGTCGGGGCGGTTAGGCCTGGAGCGTACGATCCTCGGGACAGCAAGGTTGATTTTTTTGTAACTGGCGTTAGACGACTTTTATTTTATGTAACAGTTAAACAATTAAACTTTTTGTAAATATTTTTATAATTGGGATCCCGAGTCTTTTGTAATATGGTTTATAAGTTTAATTAAAAAGCAAAATTTTAATTAATCACGCTTTTCCATAAACCTCGTTGATTAGCAACGAGCTGCACAGTACGTTTAAAAATCACGTAATACGCCTAAGGTAGTTAGGGTGTTACAAAATGAGTACTCCACCATTTATGTCGTTTGGTCAAGCTCGAAGGAGATCATCCTTTGCTTACTATTCGCCAGATAGAAGCTATAGATTCCATGTTTATGCTAGCGCTCCCACTCAATTGCACTACCGTGTTCCCAAAATGTACGTATCACCCTGTCCTAAAAGAGGCTTAACTAACAAATCAAAGAACATGAACAACCTTTCAAGATCGAGCCTAATCATAAGAGGATTAAGAACATTTGATCTAGGATCAACTTGGTGATATTGACTTGAATAAATTTTACGGTAAGTTTAATTAAATCTAAGTCAAAGTTCAATGCATACTCCATGCATCCAACCTGAGCTTTACTTTAACCAATGTTCTGGAAAGAACATAGCATTTCTCCAAATGCAAGTAAACTCTTGTTGTAGATTATCATATCAGTAAAACCCTGCGTCTGATAAATCTAGGAAACTTTATTCACATAGTCATGTTTACTTTCCAATGTGATGACAACACAATAAATAGGATCAAGTATGTGAAAAGGGTTTAAGATGAATTTATAAATCAAATAGTCAAGCAATTGATAAACTGAACCAAAACTTACACAAATGAATGAAAAATACTTCTGTTTCTTTATTGATGTTGAATAAAATAGATTACATTGAAATGGAGTTTTATTTAGGGCATAAAACCTAACAATTTAGTGATCTAAGAATTAGTCACTTAAACAAGAGCTCATCCATTTACTTTTATTTAGCTAAGCTCGAAGGAAATCATCACTTAACTTCTATACACCAGTAGAAGCTATAGATTCCATATTTATGTTCAGCACTCCACTCAATCATACTATCATGTTCCCAAAATATATGTATCACCTTGACCCAAAAGTAGGCTTAACTAATAAATCAAAGAACATGAATAGTACTCCTGAGTTGAGCCTAAGCATATCAGGATTTAGATTCTTTTAATCTTAAGATCAACTACTGATATTGACTTGGAAAGATATAACGGTAAGTTTATAATATCTTAACTAAGTTGCAATATTGGTCCAGTCCAATGTATACTCCATACATTTCGAAACTAGTATACTTTACTAATGTCCTGGAAAGAACATAACACTTACTCCAAGTGTAAGTATACATCATCGTTGATTATCACATTAGTGTAAATCCAAAACACTGATGAAACAGGGACTTAGTCTTTTGATTCATATGATCACAATCACATTCCACTGTGTTGACGATACTGTAATTGTGAATAAACATATGATCTGGATTTAACTGATTTTGTGTGTAAATGTAATAAACATATTAAACCATTAGCATGGAAAATTCATGCAAACATAAATCACTTCAAATTTCTTATATTGATAACTAATCAGATTGTAAAGGATTTTATTTAGGGCACAAAACCCAACAACCACTACAATATAAAAAGTCAATGTCAAAAACTATACTAATTTCTTTATGATTAAAAATTTAAATTATATTATAAAAATACAATAGTACTTACATTTTTTTTCAAGATAATCTCTTGGATCTTTCGACATATATATGTCGTATTCTTCTGTTTTTATAACATTTTCTGATTTCATAAGTACTTATATCAATCAATAACAAACACAATAAACATAATTGAAAATTGAGTAAAGTTTCTTGTATTTTTATAATATTTCCCAATTTAATAAGTACCTATTATATTACACATAACAACAACAAATCATAAGTTTCTTCCTTATATCTCCGCAGCACACAAATTTCTCAGAACTTACTTCACTAAAACACATAAGTTTTCACCTTTTATTATCACTACAACACAAAATTAATCTTAAAACTTTCTTCATTATGGATTAATATTTAAAAAAAAATTAATTCTTCTAAAATTAGCATTATTATATCACTTAACAAAGAAATGACTAATTGTACATGCCTCTAATAATGAACCACCAAGCAATTTTCCGTTCACTTTGTAAAATTATTCCTTCCTAATTAATTCAATTCAAAACTTATAATATTAAGTATATTATAAAATATGTTAAGAAAAATAATAAGAACATATATATTACAGTCATTTAACACTATATACAAACACTTTATTTGACTACTCTACTAGTCTCACATCTTCTATATACTTTACTACTATGCATATCATTTACTTGAATCAAATATATATCAATTTAGAAATTACAAAAAACTTACAAGATCATTAATACTATACAAATCTTTTAGGGCTCGTTTGGAACGCCGTATTAGGTCGTATTGTATTGTATTGTATTATATTGAATTGTATTTTATGCAATATTTTTATGTAAAACTATATGTAGTATTAACTTCTATGAACACCTAAATATATAATATTTTAGTATAAATTAAAGTTTAACATAGTATTATATAAAAATATGATATATAATCCAATTCAATATAATATAATACAATACAATACGACCTAATACGGCGTTCCAAACAAGCCCTTACTTCACAATTATTCATAACAACACACGTACCAATCATTCATCATATAAACCAATTTCATACAATTATATACACTATTTTACAACTTAAATTAACCAAGGACGGAGCCAGAATCAAATGGTAGGGGGGCCAATGTTAAAAAAAACATATACGAAATTTTTTTGTGGCAAGAAATTTTGTGATTAAAACTCTTTTTTAAGTAGTGTGTGTTAATTGATGAAAGGTATTATGTAAAGCCCGCTTAGTTTAATTTGGAAATTAGCAGTTAATTATGATTAATTATGAAATTATTTATAGCCATTTAAATAATTTATTATACTGTTATTTATTGAATTCAGAAATGCATTGCTATGTCATTCTGTAGTTTTCATATTTTGCATTTCCGGTGCCCGGTATTTTGGAACTCGGTGTTTGGCTCAGTAGAAATCACAACTTAGTATGTTAGTAGTTTGGGGCGGTTTATTAGACATTGGGAATGTCGGGAATGGCCGGGAATTTAGAATTTCCCAAAAATACCCCTTTAGTGTTATTTATGTGGTTTTAGTGTGGAGGGGCAAAATGGTCTTTTTGCCCCATTAGTATTTTGTCTTTAGTGATTTTAGTAATTGAAAATAAATGTTTATTTCATTGTTTATTTGGCTGAAATGGTTATATGCCAGGTGTCTTTTATTCATTTTTTTTCATTTTACAAAAAATCACAAAGTTAGAAAAAGTTAGAAAATTTTCAAAGAAAAGCTCTCAAGCTCTCTCTCTTTTCGGCTGGGTTTGTGTGTGCTTGAAGCTGGATTTTCCTTTGATTTTCAGCTAGTTTCAACCTAAATTCAAGTAATCTTTTGTTGTGGTATGTCTCTCTAGCTTTATTTCTTTGTTTCTTGGAAAAAAATGATGAATATAGTTGATGCATGCATGATTGTTAGTTGTTGTTGCTGCTGTGAATTTGTTCTTAATTTAAGAGGTTTAAAACTTGTTAGATTAGGGTTATTTAAGTTGTTTTGAAGCATGATAGCTAGGTTGAGTAAAGCTTTGGTTTTTCTATGTAAAATATATGATTTTTGAGAGAAATGATTTGAATCTGTTGCTGGAATGTTGTTGATGTTTGTTATTGTTTTCTGAGGTTACTCTAAGCTTGATTAAGTAGAATTAAGCTAGTTTGATTGCATGTTGTTTAGATTTGCTCAAGTTTGAGCTTAGAACTCAAAGCTTGAGCTCCAATGGTGTTTTTCATTTCTGTGCATTCTGGGTAGATTTGATGCTTTAGAAATGTTATTTGGGTTATATGGAGTAGGTTTGGAAGGTTTGAATCAATTTGGAGTTGATTTGGTTGAGATATGAATTTTTGAAATTCTATCTGCGAGGAACCGGAATTCCGGTTGTGCATCCGGAATTCCGGATGGGCTTCGAAAATTCCCAGAATCGGAATTCCGGTTGGGCAACCGGTCTACCGGTTGAGGAAATTTCAGAAACCCGTGTTTTCCTCGTTTTTATGTTTTAGGGGGTATTGCCATGCTTTTTATCGATAGGGACACTTTTAGTTCCTAGTTTAAGTCCCCGGGAAGTGATTTAGCGTGTCACTTATAGCGTTGTGATTTTTATGGTTTAGGAGCCTGTAATCCGCCGCACAGTTAAAGTTCCAGTCAAGTTGACCGACACACCTGAATTCTGAATCCAGGTAAGATTAGTATAACAGTATGCATATGTAGATTACATGTTTAGCGTGCATGTAGGAAGCCTGTTAGATTACATTAGTTATGTATGTTGGCTTCGAACCATCCAACCCTGTCACGTCGGTACAGGCTGGAGTATGACCAGCAGCCGGAGTATGACCGGTTCGACCGATCAGGCTGACACTTGGTTGGTGGTTCCGTACTATTGACATATCCCGTCGGTACAGGGTGGAGTATGACCAGCAGCCGGAGTATGATAGGTTCGACCGATCAGGCGGATATAGTAACACGTCGGTACAGGCTGGAGTATGACCAGCAGCCGGAGTATGACCGGTTCGACCGATCAGGTTGTTACGTGTCAATAGTACCGTCCCTATGAACGTTCAGAACCCAGTACAATGTTGGACATGGCAGTAGTGGCTCAGTACCGTGTTGGACACGGCAGTAGCGGGACTCAGTATCGTGTTGGACACGGCAGTTAGGGTTGTGATCAGGGGTATGGGCGTCTGATCATGACCGGGATTTATGTATGAGTATTATTATTATGCTTTTCTTACTGAGTCTGTCGACTCACAGTTCTACGTTTATGTGTAGGTAAAGGCAAGACTAAAGCTGATGGACAGTGAGCGAGCTTATGAAGGTTGTACATGTCGGGGCGGTTAGGCCTGGAGCGTACAATCATCGGGACAGCGAGGCTGATTTTGTAACTAGTCGCTAGGCGACATTATTTCGTATGAACAGTTAAATCTTTTTGTAAATGATTTTGTAATCGGGATCCCGAGTCTTTTGTAATATTATTTTCTAAGTTTAATTAAAAAGCAAAAATTTTAATTAATCACGTTTTTCCATAAACCTCGTTGATTAGCAACGAGCTGCAAAGCATGTTCAAAAAAATCATGTAATACGCCTATGTTAGTTAGGATGTTACATATTCACATATAGTTAGTTATGAGTCTCATATACTATGTTTGTCATTCTCCATAAATTAACGCATATTTACATTTATTTTTAAACATTCGACCAAAGTAGTTAGATAGTATTTTTGAGACTTGTAATTAGTAATCTCACAATTTTCGATAAAGAAGAAATGAAACAACTACATCTACTAATACTAATTCAAGAACACATAAATTTGTTTGCTCCACTAATATTAATAGAAAATGTACAAATGGATTTTTACTTTTAAATTAAACGAGACATATACTTTTCAACCACTTAATTTTTCTTATTAATTCAAATGAGAAGTATGAGTACAACATAATTATACATTCATACATTATATGGTAAATAATATTTTGGACTCTATGATTTGTAAAAGTTAATAATACCTCTTGTTTTGTTAAATGATAAAACGGACTCTGTATTTTTTAAAATAGTACAAATAGAACCCTAAATTAATTTTTTGTCAAAATAAAATTTAATTATAATCCGATCTAGAAGTGTTATGACAAAACGTTTTATATTTTCTGTATATGTTCGTATTAAGAATGATCTTCAAGTTGGTTATATTAAAGAAAAGTTGTCAAAAATTAATCTCAGGGTCCTATTTGTACTACTTTAGAAAATACAGGGTCTATTTTATTATTTAACAAAATACAAAGTCCAATCGGTAACTTTTGCAAAACACAGAGTTCAAAATAGTATTAACCCTATATTATATTAAAAAATATTATAATTAATGAGAAAATATTACATATATGTTAGATTTGAATAAGTCGAACAAATTATTTATATAATTCCTTGAAGGTGAGAGAGAGAGACACATGTTATATATGGCATGTACTATAAATTAGTTACATATAAAATGAGTTTTGAAGAATTGGAGGGGGGAGGGGGGAGGGGGGGGGGGGGAGGCATGGCCCCTTTGAGCTAACACATACCTCCGTCCCTGTACATAACCATTACAAATTTCCAATAAAGGTTAAATTTCTAAAATAAATATTTACACAAAAAACCTAATTTACATATTTAATAATCATTTTCATCCAAAAAATTTAACAACTCGCTCAAATGTCTGAAGAACTTTTCAAGCTATTATAATGTTGTTTGAAAAGTATTCAACATAGAAAACTAATAATATACAAAGGAAAACCCGCACATAATGAACAAACATGACTCATTTTTTTATTTAAAAAAACAACCATTTTCAGCAAAAAATAATATATATAAAGTAGTTCAAAACTAACCTAAATAAAAATTCAAGCAATTCACAAGCTTCCTTTGTGTTGTATTGATATTGCCCAAACAAATTTAAACCTAAAATATCCAAATACAATCTAGTATTTTATTATTTTACTAACTTTTTTTTTTTAAAAAAAAAACAAAATTAAAAGCCATTTTCAATCAAAAACATAAAAGAAAGAAAAAAATAATCAAAACTCACACAAGTGAAGCTCTAAACAATTCTCAAGCTTCCTTTATGTTGTATGAAGCTTACCCAAACATATTCAAACCTAAAAAATCAAAATACAAGATAGTATTACTACTATTAATTAAAAACTATTAGGGAAAATATATTATAAAATAAATCAATAGTTACATTCAAACTCACATT
This sequence comes from Cannabis sativa, assembly GCF_029168945.1. Lineage (NCBI taxonomy): Eukaryota > Viridiplantae > Streptophyta > Magnoliopsida > Rosales > Cannabaceae > Cannabis > Cannabis sativa. Next base: position 17,659,104 of record NC_083605.1, on the reverse strand, counting down.
TGCTTCTTAGAGTGATTGTGATGAAATAGAGTAGAAGAAAATTAAGATTTAGTGGAGGAATTTTCAGACCCAATAATGGCTGCCTTTTTCGGAGGTTTAGAGAAAAGAGTGAAAAAAATTGGGGAGAAGAAAAAAGAGGGAAGAATGGGCAGGCTGGCAGGCTAATTGAGGTTTTAAAATTTTAGAAGAGAAATCACAACGTGCATATATTGGCCCGTCGTGATTGGTAAATCTCAACCCGAATTTTTTTAAAAAATAAGGCACTAATCTTAGCGGGCCTTTTGCGGCCCGTCATTATTGGTAAACTTCAGGGCAAAATTTCATTTTAAGGGACCAAGAACGGTACGCGACAAATGGCCCGCCGTTGTTGGTCAAATTTTTAATTATGAAAAATTTCTATAATGCCAGTACACTCAATGCCCACCGAGATTGCTATACTCGAGAATTTTTTTTTTTAATTTTCAAGCTTAACTCGGCAGACACACATGTGCCAAGCCAAATTGAAACGCTGAGATAGGCCATTTTTTTGTAGTGATTTTTTTACATATAATTTTTTTCTTCTTTTCTTTAGAATTTGTTAGTTATATTTTACTTAAATATTATAATTTATTGTTGGAGATATAAAACAATAATAATTTGCTTTATTTTGTTAGTGTTGGATTAAATCCTATTTGTAGGTACATATGTAAAATGTATATGTTATTATAAATTGTGATACAAAATAAAGTGACCAATTATATTATGGGTATTGTTGACCTCACTTTTATCCAACGATAATGAATCTTAATTAAAGGGATGAGAATAATTAAATAACAGAAAGTAAAGAGCATCAAGTAAAGAAAAGACCAGATTTGTAGAGGTTCGGCCACTTAAAGTTGGTAATAGTCTACTCCCCTTTATGTTGTATTAACATGTGAGAAATAATGAACTACTCTCTCTTGAAAGCTCTTACAAAGATCTCTCAGTAGTTTACTCATAGATCAAGAATATTTTACTCTTGAGTGTGTACTCTCTGAATAGTTTTGTGTTCCTAAATAGTGAGATGATCAAACAATTATTTATAGGGATGAATTATATGAAAATGGTTTCCATTAATCTATAACAAATTAAATAAGAAACTACCTTAGTTCCATAATTACAATAAATAAATTAAGAAATTTATGTTGATTACCTTTATTCTTTATAGATACGAATCAATTCCACCAATGTAGGGATTACATCGTGACATGCAAGCTTGGAAATAACGATGTGCATATCTAAAATTGCTAACTCACACATCCTTGTCAATGCATGTGAGTTACCTATGTGATCAACTTGGTCGGATGTCTACCTGTAACTTTGTTTGGACATCCTATCATCTATGCTTGGCTTTGAACACCATAACAATTTACACGACCTGCTTGGAGTAGAATCATCCACCCAAGTTATGAGATATGATACACGTGTCACCTAGATTGATGCCACGTCATAGTACAGAAATTAGGCTAACATTTTCCTCCTAAATCTGCGTGGAATCTTCTTGGTCCCACGTGGACTTATTCAGCCAGGAAGCTGTCCGGATGGGTGATGCATGTCTAGTTGTCAACTTTGATACCATGTAACTTGATCGAAGGTCCTTTCAGTGTATGGGGCATTAAATACTGCTTGAAAGTTATACCTCGAATCACACATTGACGGTTGAGTGATACCGCATGCATGATGTTTGTACTTTTGCAATGAGTACTAACGTTCATTTGAATTTGAAATGAATTAATTTCCCCTTGAAGATGCCCATAAAAGGGAATTAAGCCTTATTGAAACTCTTTTAGCCATTTTCATTCCCAAAAAACCTAGAGCCATGAAATTTCTCTTTTATTTCCAAATCTTCAAAGAAAATTCTACTTGAAACTTCATTGTTGATACCCTATGAGTAGATCTATAAGGTTTTGAATTGTGAGTAAGTTATTTTTCCCTTAACTTTATGCAATATTTGTCAAATATGCATATTATTTTTTTGAATTCCTTGCTGCAAAATTATCTATTCTTGAACTATTCTTGACTTATCATAGAATATAAGATATTAGAGCTTGTAACTTTGACTAACATTCGATTTGGCCTTCTGATTCTCTAACTACGTATCATTTTTGACCTAAAATTGATCATATTCACCCATTCCATAGATTTTAAAGATTTCTAGTAATTTCTTTGAAGTTTTGAACTTCTATGTTTGGGAATTCCATTTTAGAATCAAATCCTTCCTTTCTGTCTTTAATCGGCCTAGTTGGCATTTTAAACTCGTTTTTCAACCTTCCCTCTATCCAACTCTTATCTCTTATCTCCCATCTTTTTTTAGATGAACCCTGGTGAATTCTAGGGAAGCAAACACCATATTGACCAGGATCTACTTTAGCTTTTGTACGAAGACACTCCTCGGCTCCATGTAAATTCATCTTCATCCAATGAAAATCTTTCAAACTCTAGCTTTGAGGATGGGAAGTGAGTAGTGAGCATAAAGTGTCTCCAGAGCCTGCGGTGCAACACAATCAGTACCCCGACCAAATACGTGGAGAAGGATATAGGTATTTTATTTGGGAACTAAAGAATTGTTGGAGGCCCTATCTTCCTACATCTTGGATGTATAGGGTCTATCCTGGGGTTGCTGAGATACTACTTGAAGCGTGACCATCTCTATCTGCTAAGGGAGCTGTTGTAGATGATTTAATTGTGACTATTGTAAGACATACCAATGAATCAAACACCCTCCCCGAACATAGAATGATGGCACGGACAAAGAAGACCATAAGGAAGGCTTTAGAAACAGACCTTCAGTTTGCTTGGATGTTTGCTGCAGCTAGAGAAGAACAAGCTAGGCCTTTGAATGAGGAAAAAATTATAAATGATAGGGACGTTGAGGTCCAAGCAGTGGAGGACCAGGGCAATGTCTGTCCTACCACCGCTCCTGCGGCTGAGGGAGAAGGAAAAGAAGAGGAGAAGGAATTTTGGGTACAACCCTTTGGCTGTTTCAATAAGGATGAAGAACCTATCTCTGAGGACGGTGAAGTTCTAGTGGCTAGTTGTAATTACGTTGAAGAAGAATACACTGAGGCCCGAATTATAAACAATCATCGTCAAAGGGGTGCTCGGTGGGTCACCACCATCCGTCCTGACCTTTTAGAGATTGACTAATCTCCATAAAGAAGGTCTTCTTTGGAAAGCTCAGGCATTTCTCCCTAGTCCCGGGTAGTTGGTGACTAATAGGTGGCTTTTGTGCATGGTCGGGACCACATGCCTAGTAAGGTGTAATGCTATCGTTGCATCCTTATTTGAAGGAAATAACAAACTATTATCACATTGATCGTCCCAACTTACTCCAAAAGGTATAAAATATCTTTCTATGTTGTTCTTGTTGTATGCTTCACAAAGATGGGGTCAGCCTTCTCCCCACAACACTAATTGGTTGTTTAACTTGAAGTCAACCCCTAAGCAGAATAGATTTAGGTACTTTTACTTTTCTCAGATGAGCATAAGTGGCTGCCCAAAACCACGAACATGAACGTATCCAAAATTGGTAGATTTGTAGAGGACTACCATTTTATCAAGGACATGGGCACCAATCGTATTAACTTTCAGAATATTCCATCTTACTGCCAACCTCCCTTTACACTAGAACTTATGAACAGAGCCCAAAAAATACTGTAACTTCTTGAATAGGCTCGGAATATCAAAATCTTGGCCAATAAGGCCAATTTCATCAAGTGCGCACTCTATCCATCTGACAAAGTCCATGAGCTCGAGCACCTGATTAAGAGTGTTGCATTCGAGTAGAAAGCTTCGACGAAAAAGAAGAAGAAGAAGAAAGATCCCCAAGGTGACCAAGTACCTGTGGAGCAGTCCATTAAGATTAGAGATTATCTTGAAGAGGCTGCTCGTCCTTCTATCTAGGTGGAAGGAAAGGGAAAGGCTATTGTAGTTGAGGAAGAAGAAGATGACTCTTTTGATGAGGATGCTCCTTCATTGCTTATTTGGGAGGCTGCTCCCGTTCATGTGTAGGGTAGATTATTTTTTACTTTTACACCCTGTTCGTTCTTAGTTAATTATGTTTTCTGACAAGTGTTCATTCTTTTTATGCTGTCATGTCGTAGACAGCATTGCGTGTTTTGAAGAAGAGGTCAAGTGATGCTTCTTGTAAGAAATCTTCGACCAAACGTCTGAAGGTGGGCGATACTCTGCTAAAGAGTATTGCTCCAAGCACTAAAACTCCTAAAATTACCACTGAGGGAAACCTGACTGTTGTGTCTTTGGATGTTCATCAGGTGGTGGTTTTTAATTAAATTCCTTTGACCAAGAAAAATTCCATGTCTCAAGCATCTACTGCTTGGGCCAAAATCTCTAAGGGGGCAAACACTGAGGGACCCAGTTTGCCAAGTCCATTTGCTACTCTGTCCGCACTAAATCTAGAGACCAATGCTCACTTTCTATCAGGATTGAGTGATGCATGTGGTGAATGAGCAACTTACTAGGGTGGAGGAGATGTCGGTGGAACTGCTAATGGGTGGTATGATGAAGGAAGCCACCAGAGTCAGTACTTTTCCTTCCATTATTATATACAGGTTTTGCGTCGTGCACGTTTAACCCTATTTTAGCGTGAAGCTTAATCTAAAGATGGCATAGACTTATTCCAGAGCAAAATCTGCTCATCTAAAAGTCACAATAGCCCCCAACACTCTGAAGAAAACACTAGAAGATGCCAAAAAGGAGGTCGAGCGTCAGACTTTTAAGTTAGGGTGAATAAAACAAGTCGATTGCTGCTGCAAAAAAGCTCATCAAAGATCTTTAGTAATAGATTGATGATACATCGTCCACAGCCAAGCTTGAGGAGGACCTGGAGGCGGTGACCAAGGAAGTGAACACTTAGAAGGAGGAAAAGGAAAACCTCAGTATTCTCCTTCAAAATCAAGAAGCGAAGGTCACTACGCGGATTGAAGAGAAGAAAACTGTAACACGCTAACTACCTTAGGCGTATTACGTGATTTTTAAACGTACTGTGCAGCTCGTTGCTAATCAACGAGGTTTATGGAAAAACGTGATTAATTAAAATTTTGCTTTTGATTTAAACTTGTAAAACATATTACAAAAGACTCGGGATCCCGATTATAAAAATATTTACAAAAAGTTTCACTGTGTAACTATTACATCAAAATAAAAGTCGTCTAACGACAGTTACAAAAATTCAGCCTTGCTGTCCCGAGGATCGTACGCTCCAGGCCTAACCGCCCCGACATGTACAATCTCATAAGCTCGCTCACGGTCCATCAGCTATAGCCTTGCCTTTACCTACACATGAACATAAACTGTGAGTCGACAGACTCAGTAAGAAAAGCATAATAATATCATACATAATACTAACTGCCGTGTCCAACACGATACTGAGTCCTGCTACTGCCATGTCCAACATGGTACTGAGCCACTACTGCCATGTCCAACATGGTACTGAGTTTTGAACGTTCAGGGGACGGTACTATTGACAAGTATCCTCCTGATCGGTCGAACCGGTCATACTCCTGGTCATACTCCGGCCTGTACCGACGGGATAGGTCAATAGCCGAACCACCAACCAAGTGTCGACTGATCGGTCGAACCGGTCATACTCCGGCTGCTGGTCATACTCCGGTACCTCGTACCGACGTGACAGGGTTGGATGGTTCGAAGCCTAAATACATAACTAATGTAATCTAGCAGGCTTCCTACATGCACGCTAAACATGTAATCTACATATGCATACTGTTATACTAATCTTACCTGGATTCCGATTTCAGGTGTGCGGTCAACTTGATGGAACTGAAGCTGAGCGGCGGATTACTGGCTCCTAAACCATAAAAATCACAACGCTATAAGTGACACGCTAAATCACTTCCCGGGGACTAAAACTTGGAACTAAAAGTTTCCCTATCGATAAAAAGCATGGCAATACCCCTAAAAACCTAAAAACGAGGAAAACTAGGGTTCGGAAAAATTCCCCAACCGGCAGACCGGTTGCCCAACCGAATTCGGTTACGGGAATTACCGAACCCTCATCCGAATTCCGGATGCACAACCGAATTCCGGTTCCTCGCGAGCAGCCAACTAAAATTCTCATAACTCGACCAATTCAACCCCAATTGGTACCAAACTTTCCGGACACGTTCTAAACACCCCAAAGAACAAATCTAAGGCCTCAAAACCACCCGGAAAACACGAGGCAAAATTCACCATTAAAGACCAAGCTTTGAGTTCCAAAACTCAAACTTGGTTAAATCCACTAACATGCATCCAAACCTAGTTAATTCTACCCAACTAAGCATGAATAAGCTTCTGAAAACACACAAGAACATCCAGCAACTTCACAGAACAAAATGAACCATTTACTTCAAAAATTCATAACTTTTTCACATAAAAACTAAAAGCTTGAACAACCTAACTAACATGCTTTCAACATAGCTCAACTAATATCAATTAACATGCTTTAAACCACATATATCAACAACAAAATCACAGCAGCAACATATTCCAAAATCATGCATGCATTCCATCAATTTCACATAAAATTCAAGAAAACACAAAGGGAATTTACAAGAGATCACACCTTGACTAGAATTACACAAGGATGAGTTGAAAATCACAAGCTTTGAGCGAGAAAAATCCCAGCCCTAGCGGAAGCTTTGGCCGAAAAGAGGGAGAGAGAGAGAGCTTTGAGTGTTTTTGAAAATTTCTTAAGTTTTGACTAAGTGTTGAATGTTTGAGAAAAGAAGAATATAAATCACATTACTCATTTTATTTCAGCCATGTAATAATAAAATAAACATTTATTTTTCCATTTCATAAAGCCACAAAAGACAAAACACTAATGGGGCAAAAAGACCATTTTGCCCCTCCACCATAAAATCACAAAAATCATACTAAAGGGGTATTTTGGGAAATTCTAAATTCCGGCCATTCCCGACATTCCCAATGTCTAAACCCGTCCCCAAAGTACTAACATACTAAGTTGTGATTTCTACTGAGCCAAACGCCGTGTTCCAAAATACGGACACCGGAAATGCAAACTATAAAAGCTACTGATGACATAATCATGCATTTCTGAATTCCATAAATAACAGTAATAAATTATTTAAATAGCTATAAATAATTTCATAATTTAGACATAAACAATCGCTAATTTCCAAATTAACTAAGCGGGCTTTACAACTATTCCCCCCTTAAAAGGATTTCGTCCCCGAAATCTAACTCCGAATAACTGCGGATATTGAGCTCGCATATCTGACTCTAGCTCCCAGGTGGCTTCTTCCACCTTACTGTTTCTCCAGAGAACCTTGACCAAAGCTATGGTCTTATTCCGAAGGACTTTATCCTTTCTATCCAGGATCTGCACTGGTTGTTCCTCATATGACATGTCTGGCTGAAGCTGAAGACTCTCATAACTGAGTATATGAGAGGGGTCTGAAACGTATTTTCTCAACATTGAGACATGAAATACGTTGTGCACTGCTGATAAGGCTGGAGGCAATGCTAACCGATATGCCACTTGACCTATCTTCTCGAGAATCTCGAAAGGTCCTGTAAATCTAGGGCATAACTTGCCTCTTTTCCCGAAACGTTTAATCCCCTTCATCGGAGATACCCGTAAAAATACATGTTCCCCTACTTGGAACTTAACATCTCTGCGTTTCGGATCTGCGTAACTCTTCTGTCTGCTCTGTGAGGCAAGCATTCTAGCTTTTATCTTTTCTATTGCCTCATTGGTCCGCTGAACTGACTCTGGACCTAGGTATTTCCTCTCCCCTGTCTCATCCCAGTGGATAGGGGATCTGCACTTCCTACCGTACAACAGTTCATAGGGAGCCATCCCTATCGTACTCTGATAACTGTTGTTGTATGAAAATTCTATTAACGGTAGATATTTACTCCATGAACCCTCAAAGTCCATAACACAGGCTCTCAACATATCCTCCAATATCTGAATTGTCCTTTCGGACTGACCATCTGTCTGAGGATGGAATGCTGTACTGAATTTTAGCTTCGTACCCATTGCCCGTTGCAAACTTTACCAAAATTTGGAGGTGAATTTCGGATCCCTGTCCGAAACTATAGACTTCGGTACCCCGTGAAGTCTCACTATCTCCCTGATATATAACTCTGCCAACTGATCCACTGTAAATGTTGTTCTGACCGGCAGAAAATGCGCAGATTTCGTAAATCGGTCCACCACTACCCAGATGGAATCATGCAAACTCGTGGTCCTAGGTAACCCGATCACAAAATCCATCGTAATCTCCTCCCATTTCCATTCTGGTAGGGTTAGAGGCTGTAACAACCCTGCAGGTCTTTGATGTTCAGCCTTGATCTGCTGACAAGTGAGGCATCTCGATACGAATTCTACCAAATTCTTCTTCATACCGCTCCACCAGAAGTACGGTTTCAAATCTTGGTACATTTTGGTGGTGCCGGGATGCAGAGAATACGGGGTAGAATGAGCCTCCTCAAAGATCTCATTTCTCAGTTCCACACTGTTCGGAACACAAACCCTGGCTTTATACAAAAGCATCCCACTATCTGACACTGAAAAGTCTTTGGCTTGACCAGCCAATACCTCATCTCGGATCTTCACTAACTCCGGATCTGTCATCTGAGCGACCTTTATTCTTTCCAACAGATCAGATTGCAGCGTTAAGTTGTGAAGCTGACCTACCACAAACTCAATGCTGGATCTAACCATATCCTCTGCTAGCTGAGGTGAGATCTGAACCATGCTAGCTACTTGCCCGGGACCCTTTCTGCTCAGGGCATCGGCCACTACATTGGCTTTTCCGGGATGATAGAGGATCTCGCAATCGTAGTCCTTCACTAATTCCAACCAACGCCTTTGTCTCATGTTCAAATCTTTCTGAGTAAAGAAATACTTGAGACTCTTATGGTCGGTATAGATCTCACACTTCTCTCCATACAGGTAATGCCGCCAAATCTTCAGTGCAAAAACCACTGCGGCTAATTCTAAATCATGAGTCGGGTATCGCTGTTCATAATCCTTTAACTGACGGGAGGCATAAGCGATGACCCGATCGGCCTGCATCAATACACACCCCAAACCCTGTTTGGATGCGTCACAGTAGACTACGAACTTTTCCTTGTCCGAAGGCAAAGCTAGTACGGTGTGCAAAAGAATCAATCTCTGTTTCAGCTCCTGAAAACTAGCTTCGCATTTATCTGAACAGATAAATCGCTGATTCTTCTTTGTAAGCTCGGTTAGGGGCATTGAAATTTTGGAGAACCCCTCTACGAACCTACGGTAGTACCCAGCTAAACCCAAGAAGCTTCTGATCTCTGTCACTGTCTTCGGTGTCGGCCAATCTCTGACGGATTCAATCTTCCCGGGATCCACCTTGATCCCATCTTTACTCACAATGTGCCCTAGGAAGGACACCTGAGACAACCAGAACTCACATTTCTTGAACTTGGCGTAGAGCTTATGTTCTCGAAGTCGTTGCAGTACCATCTGAAGATGTAACTCGTGCTCCTCTTCTGATTGAGAGTACACGAGGATGTCGTCGATAAACACAATCACACAGATATCGAGGAAATCCTTGAATACTCTATTCATCAGGTCCATGAATGCTGCAGGAGCATTGGTTAGTCCGAATGACATAACCAGAAACTCGTAATGTCCATACCTAGTGCGGAAAGCCGTCTTTGGAATGTCCTCCTCTCGAATTCTCAACTGATGATAACCCGAACGGAGATCAATCTTAGAAAAGACCGTCTTCCCCTGAAGCTGATCGAACAAGTCATCGATCCTAGGTAATGGATATTTATTCTTCACCGTCAGCTTGTTCAACTCCCTGTAGTCGATGCACATCCTCATAGATCCATCCTTCTTCTTGACGAACAAAACCGGGGCTCCCCAGGGTGACACACTGGGCCGAATGAACCCTATGTCAAGCAACCCTTGGAGCTGAATCTTTAATTCCTTAAGTTCAGCTGGAGCCATCCTAAACGGGGCTTTGGAAATCGGTTCCACCCCTGGTGCCAAGTCGATTACAAAATCAATCTCCCGCTGAGGTGGTAACCCTGGAAGTTCTTCGGGAAAGACGTCCAAAAATTCCCGAACCACTCTGATGTCCTCTGGCCGAATGGTGTCTGGCCGAGTGGTGTCCACCACCACGGCCAGAAACCCTAAGCACCCGCCGTGCAATAATTCTCTCGCTGACATAGCCGAGATCACCGGGATCCGAGATCCCTGAACCGAACCCACAAATACAAACGGGTCTTCACTTTCCGGTTGGACGACCACCATCTTCCTCTTACAGTCAATGCTCGCCGAATATTTAGATAGGAAATCCATTCCTAAAATAATATCAAATTCGACTAAGCTCATCTCTATCAGATCAGCGCTTAACTCTCTACCATCTATCCTGATCGGCATAGCCCTAATCCACCTATTGGAGATAACCAATTCTCCGCCAGGTAACAGGGTTCCAAACCCTGATTCATATCTATCATAGGGTCTACCCAATTTACTAAAGACTCTGGCCGCCACATAAGAATGTGTAGCCCCAGAATCAAACGATCGAATATAGCGAGTTGTTAATAAAAAGCCGACTGTGACAACCGATGGGCCGGCATCCGCATCGGCCTGCGTGATAGCGAACACCACCGGCCGGAGTGGGTATCGCTGGAGCTCTCGGTGCCTCTGGTCGGAGCTGGGGACATTCCCTCTTGAAGTGTCCGGGCATGCCACAATGAAAGCATCCCTGACCTTTGCACTCACCCCGATGATGCCTCTTGCAGCTAGGGCACTCGGGATAGGAGAATCGGGTCTCAGTACCACCAGGACGACTCCCTCTGTTCTGGTTCCCCCGGAACCTCTTGTTCTGACTCGAGCCGCCGGAAGCAGTGGGTGCCCTCTTCCTCTGATCAATGGCCGAACCACTACTCCCCCTGCTATAGCCTGATGCAGGAGGGGTAGGAGCCCCGCCACTAACCGGAGTACTCGCTGATTCTGACATGCACCCCACTGCGCCCTCAGCTCGCAGTGCCTTCTCCACCATCTGAGCATAGGTGGTGCTGTCGTCTGTGGTGATCATCAGGTCATGCCTGATCTTGGGATTCAACCCGTCCAGATACTTCTCCTTCTTGCTGAAGTCGGTCGGCACAATTCCCGAGGCTAACCTCGCCAACCGATCAAACTGAGTAGTATACTCAGTGACGCTCATGTTCTCCCGCTGGGTCAGGTGAACGAACTCTTTCCTCTTGGCGCTCCTAACCGCCTCGTTGTAATATTTTGCGTTAAAGAGTTCCTGGAACCTTTCCCAGGTCATGGTGGTGACATCATGAATCTGAGACACCATGTCCCACCATACCAGTGCGTCTTCCTGGAACTGAAACGTGGCGCACACCACTCTGTCGTTACCGGTGACACCCATGAAATTCAGTATCTTGGTGATCACCGTCAGCCACTGTTCGGCTTTCATTACATCCGGACCTCCCAGGAATACCGGAGGTGCCTGCTTCCGGAACCGCTCATACAATGGTTCCAATCTATGGGCCGCCACCACTATCTCGGCCTGGGCAGCAGGGGCAGGTGCCACTGGAACTATGGGCACAGGAACTGCAGGAGCACCCTGCTATCTCAACCTCTGAATCTCGAGGTCTTGTTCTTCGATCCGGGCTTGCATCTCTACAAACTGTAACTCCCAGTTCGGGGCTCCCTGATCGGCTGGGGGAGCCTGGGCAGTCTGTGGCGGGTTCTCATCACCCCGGCCACGAGCCCTGCCTCGGGGACCTCTGCCTCGGCCCCTAGCAGGTGGGGGAAACTGAGCTCCCTGTCCCTGATTCGACCCTACGGAGTTGCCCTGACTCCTGGTAGTCCGCCTGGCGTCCATCTAGTTAGAACCGCCTGCGAAACCAAGAGTTGGCATATCAGGTCGTATTCAAGGCGAGCTTACTAATGCCGCTTAATTTGGAAATTAAAACGAAACATGCGCCTATTCTACTATCGAGTGCACAACATGCTTCCTAACAGGCTTTTCTTTTTCATAACTGAATAAAATAAACTACTAAAGCAATAAAGGCTTACTGAACCGTGAGCCGAGCTAACTGCTGATGATGATTGTACATGTCGTGACGATCTTCGGAAGACAACCTGGCGGCTCTGATACCAAATTGTAACACCCTAACTACCTTAGGCGTATTACGTGATTTTTAAACGTACTGTGCAGCTCGTTGCTAATCAACGAGGTTTATGGAAAAACGTGATTAATTAAAATTTTGCTTTTGATTTAAACTTGTAAAACATATTACAAAAGACTCGGGATCCCGATTATAAAAATATTTACAAAAAGTTTCACTGTTTAACTATTACATCAAAATAAAAGTCGTCTAAAGACAGTTACAAAAATTCAGCCTTGCTGTCCCGAGGATCGTACGCTCCAGGCCTAACCGCCCCGACATGTACAATCTCATAAGCTCGCTCACGGTCCATCAGCTATAGCCTTGCCTTTACCTACACATGAACATAAACTGTGAGTCGACAGACTCAGTAAGAAAAGCATAATAATATCATACATAATACTAACTGCCGTGTCCAACACGATACTGAGTCCCGCTACTGCCATGTCCAACATGGTACTGAGCCACTACTGCCATATCCAACATGGTACTGAGTTTTGAACGTTCAGGGGACGGTACTATTGACAAGTATCCTCCTGATCGGTCGAACCGGTCATACTCCGGCTGCTGGTCATACTCCAACCTGTACCGACGGGATAGGTCAATAGCACTGAACCACCAACCAAGTGTCAGCCTGATCGGTCGAACCAGTCATACTCCGGCTGCTGGTCATACTCCAACCTGTACCGACGTGACAGGGTTGGATGGTTCGAAGCCTAAATACATAACTAATGTAATCTAGCAGGCTTCCTACATGCACGCTAAACATGTAATCTACATATGCATACTGTTATACTAATCTTACCTGGATTCCGATTTCAGGTGTGCGGTCAACCCGATCGGAACTGAAGCTGAGCGGCGGATTACTGGCTCCTAAACCATAAAAATCACAACGCTATATGTGACACGCTAAATCACTTCCCGGGGACTAAAACTTGGAACTAAAAGTTTCCCTATCGATAAAAAGCATGGCAATACCCCTAAAAACCTAAACACGAGGAAAACTAGGGTTCGGAAAAATTCCCCTACCGGCAGACCGGTTGCCCAACCGGAATTCCGGTTCTGGGAATTACTGAACCCTCATCCGGAATTCCGGATGCACAACCGGAATTCCGGTTCCTCGCAGGCAGCCAACTAAAATTCTCATAACTCGACCAATTCAACCCCAATTGGTACCAAACTTTCCAGACCTGTTCTAAACACCCCAAAGAACAAATCTAAGGCCTCAAAACCACCCAGAAAACACAGAGGCAAAATTCACCATTAAAGACCAAGCTTTGAGTTCCAAAACTCAAACTTGGTTAAATCCACTAACATGCATCCAAACCTAGTTAATTCTACTCAACTAAGCATGAATAAGCTTCTGAAAACACACAAGAACATCCAGCAACTTCACAGAACAAAAAGAACCATTTCTTTCAAAAATTCATAACTTTTTCACATAAAAACTAAAAGCTTGAACAACCTAACTAACATGCTTTCAACATAGCTCAACTAATATCAATTAACATGCTTTAAACCACATATATCAACAACAAAATCACAGCAGCAACATATTCCAAAATCATGCATGCATTCCATCAATTTCACATAAAATTCAAGAAAACACAAAGGGAATTTACAAGAGATCACACCTTGACTAGAATTACACAAGGATGAGTTGAAAATCACAAGCTTTGAGCAGAAAAATCCCAGCCACGGCCAAGCTTTGGCCGAAAAGAGTGAGAGAGAGAGAGCTTTGAGTGTTTTTGAAAATTTCTTAAGTTTTGACTAAGTGTTGAATGTTTGAGAAAAGAAGAATATAAATCACATTACTCATTCTATTTCAGCCATGTAATAATAAAATAAACATTTATTTTTCCATTTCATAAAGCCACAAAAGACAAAACACTAATGGGGCAAAAAGACCATTTTGCCCCTCCACCATAAAATCACAAAAATCATACTAAAGGGGTATTTTTGGGAAATTCTAAATTCCCGGCCATTCCCGACATTCCCAATGTCTAAAACCCGTCCCCAAATTACTAACATACTAAGTTGTGATTTCTACTGAGCCAAACGCCGAGTTCCAAAATACCGGACACCGGAAATGCAAAATATAAAAGCTACTGATGACATAATCATGCATTTCTGAATTCCATAAATAACAGTAATAAATTATTTAAATAGCTATAAATAATTTCATAATTTAAACATAAACAACTGCTAATTTCCAAATTAACTAAGCGGGCTTTACAAAAACCTTACATGAGACTCTTGATTTTTCACATATAACCTTTAATTCTGATCAAGAAACTTTTGAGGTTGAATGGGAGGCAATTCAAAAGGAAGTTAAGAGCTTTGAATCAGCTGCCTTGGATATTTTTATGAGTTTTGGAAGGAGAATCTCAAGGAAAACTTTGACTACCTCAAGGACAACAAGGATGCTTATCTTGGCTTTTGCAAGGCACAAAAATCTGAGGAGGAAGCTAAGATTGATGACAACAACTCTTCTACCATCCAAGAGCCTGGGACTCATGATGTTTGATATTTTAAGAATTTTTTCATCTGTTTGGCTTACTGGCCTATTTTTCAGTACAATAAAGCTGACCAAGCAACTTTTAAACTTGGAAAATATTTTAATTTTGTTTAAGACAACTGGCTGTCCACACATCTTTTAATCTTGGACTTATCTTTCTTTGTTATCTTAATATGAATATTTTCTTTTAAGTCTGAAATTTTGGTTTCTAGTTTTTGTTGGAGCTTGTTTTTTACCAATGCTTGTACAGATGTAGTTGCCCCTCAAGTGACCGAGCAGACTTTTGACTCTTGGTCACTTGCATTTCATAAGTTTTATTGTGTCCATCAAGTTTTTAGGTCTAAGAAAACTTTTTGTACGCATTTTAGGTAATTAAATAATTTGCTATAATTGGCAAAAAAGATATAAAATCTACACAATTTGAATGATAATTAATATCTTTATTCATTTATTGGTCGACATGTACTGTTACTGTGGTAATGTACATATATTGAATTATAAAAGCTATTATATGATCTAACTGATCTTTAGCTAATTAAAACATAAAGCAATTCAACAGTATATTCTGGCCAAAAGACATACTCAAGAGTAATGATTTTGAAAAATATGTACTTTGAAAATGGTCATCCGACCTTAGTACCAGTTATTTTCCAAACGTTTGATCGAGGTCTACTCAGAAGGCCACCACTTAAGAGTAGGTATTCGAGCATTGTGCAACTTGTGTGGTCTTCAGACCTTTTGCACTGTAATTGCATAATTTTTCTTGTTTAATTACCGAGATTTTCAAAAAATGAATTAAAAATAATTAGCAATGAAGAAATAAATAATTCAAAGAGAAAGAGTAAGAATAATACAAACAATTTTTACGTGGTTGGAGCGTTAATGAGCCTTATCAACAAGTTGATATTATTTGTAATTAAAGCTAGAAAAGCCTTTGGGAATACAATGAGCATAAATTCTCCATTTTTCTCGAGCAAGTATTGCAAGTGAATTCAATCCTTAATCAAAAGAATTCATTAGATATTTATAGTGTTTAGAGAATTGCACTTATTTTTCCTTTTTCCATCTAATGGAGAGTTTACATTGAATTACATAATTTGGGTCGTCTTGTGAAGTCCAGCCAACTAAGGAGATGATTGCTGACTTGGCAGATTAGATACAGTTTCATTAGTCAAAATTGTGTCCTATACTTCTGGGCAATTACTCATGAATTAATTTCTTGATTTCCATTTTAGGTAGTTTTCTCTTTTATCTTGATACAATCTTTTGTGGAGATCCGAGGAACATTTATTCCCTTATTTTGTGTGCTTGATTAAAAAGGGAAGCTGGACTTGTCTTCCAAGAACACACTATCTGACCTTTCGGTCTCAAGTACCGAAACTGCTTCTGGGTAGAGGCTGTCACTGGCGAAAGTCCATCTGGTCACGGAGCTAAGATATTCTTGGAAGGATCCATATGATCCGGGCTTGGCCAAAATTATCATCTTTGGGACCCAATAGTTAGTTTTTTATGCAAACCTTGGTTCTATGTGTCCCTTGTTGGAAACACAGATAACATTTACCGCCCAAGCTTCAAGAATGTTGCGTACGGTGGAAGCTTGCCGCATTCTATCAATGTCGACATGTGGAGGTTTAAACGTATTCTTTCATGACTTTCCAGATGGTAATTTATAATGGAAGGTAACTTCCATCTTCAGTTTTGGTAGGTCAACGTGGCAGTTACCTAGTGGCGGAGGAGCACATATATTGAGGGGTTACTTTCAGGTAAAGCTTTTGTTTTGATGACTTTTTAGTTTTTGGCACGAGAATTAAAAAATAGCATCTTTATCATTGATTTGTGCCTCAATTCTAAAGGGCATTAATTATGTTGACATGCTTGACTATTGGAGTCCCCAACCGTCGAGTGTATTTTGTGCTTTTAGAGATACGATCGTGGATCGTCCATCCCTCTTACGTGGATAGCCATCTTGGGTATAAATACCCCTAAAAGGCTCTAGTTATCACTTTTCCCCCAATTTCAAATTTTTATCTTTCAGAGCTCTAGTTTTCTCTGTAATCTTTGAGAGTTAGAACTGAACGGAAAGCCAAAATAACCTAATCGATCTGGATTAGGAGTCGAGTTTTGCACTCAACTTCTGTTAAGGATTAGGGCTCAAGAATTTCCAAATTATCCACCCCTAGTGATCGAGAGTTCCATGATAGAAGAAGTTGTGACTCTTGATTTCTACACAAAGATTGATTCGTTAATCACCGTTGCCCCTCGTCTTGCAAAAGATGTGCTCAACTTCCTTAACAAAACCTAGCAACAATTAGTTTGCTACCTTTGCTTTCATTACTAGGTACATATTGGCTTCCTTTCTCGTCTTTTAACTGTGTTATTTGGATTTACTATTGCATGTTCTGTTTTTAAATGAAATCGGGATTTCTTTGCCTAGAGATTGATATTGTTTGTAGATTTATGAATTGTAAGCTATATTGCCTTCTAGTTTTGGGTATTTTGTTGATTCCATTCCTCCTCTTCAATGTTCCTGACTTTTCATTTGGAACGAATGACCCCTGAAGTTTTTCGTTTCTTAATGATATGTCTAATAGGGACCTCTCCAAGCAGTTTATGGAGGTGGACTTCCCTACTCCCATTCTATATTAGGTAGTTTGGGTAGTTGATTGCTTAGTCTTCTGTCTTTTTACAGAAACTATGTCTAAGAGGATCTAGAAAGAAGAGGTTGAAGTTGAAGAAGAAATTCTACAGCAGGAGGATGCTCCAAGACTTGTTCTTGATGATAGTCCATGGAAGATGGACCAACATGTAAATACGTTTAGGAATTACAATAACTTAATGAATTACAAGATCTTGTAAGGGCTCGAAAGTGTTTTGGGATTATACTGGAATAGGCTCCGCGTTCATGGAGAGAAGCCCAGTAAATGCACGGATGGGGGCTTCGACATCTAGAGCTGGGCACAAGTGGAAATGGGTGCACACCTTCCGTTGAGGTGATACTTCACCAACTTCTGTGTCATGGCTTGAGTGGCACCTTTCCAGTTCATTCCCAAAGTATATCGCCTTTATTTTGGGTGGTATGTCCTTTCTGCTCAGCTTAATAAATCTGCACCAACACTGGAAGAGATCTTGTACTTCTACAAGATTAAATCCCAGCCTATGTAGGGTCACAAGGAAAAGGTGGGATTCTATAGACTGGAGCACCATTCCAAGAGTGTAGCTTGCCCCATTATTTCCACAAAGTACAAGCACGACTTTTGGGATTACTGGTTCTACACTTTTGACTTCCCACTAAAGAGAGTCACTGCACTTAACTTGGACTTTAATACAACAAGTAAGTGTTTCTTCTGTTCTTGGGTTTCACTTCTCTTTTTTTCCTTTTGTTATATTTTGATTTACATTTCATGTCTTCCAGATTGCATTCCATAATTTCCACTGACTCTAGAGTTTGAGGAGGTAATCACTTTC
Organism: Cannabis sativa; assembly: GCF_029168945.1. NCBI lineage: Eukaryota > Viridiplantae > Streptophyta > Magnoliopsida > Rosales > Cannabaceae > Cannabis > Cannabis sativa. The sequence goes on along the minus strand of NC_083605.1, from coordinate 17,640,941 downwards.
TATAATTCCTTATTATCTAAGGAGTTGCAGGTGGCTCACATGGTGACCACCGAGAACCTTCAAAGAGTTGGCCTCATTGCTCCTCATTAAAAAAATTATTCAATGTCAGTCCAGGAGTCAATTCAGGAATCACACAGGGGGATCTTGATGAGGTGAAGGAGGCCATTGCGACCATAACTATTGAATAGTCCTTAAAAGTTGTGAAGGTTGATGAATAGTGGCTAGCTGATTGGAAGAGCAAATTTCGAGAAAAAATTAAGCAAGGTTGTAGAGCTCACGATCCGTTTTAAGGACATAGTCCCAAATGAAGGTGCTGAAGGAGCGAGCACTTTTTTTAATGATGAGACACTCTTTCAAATAATTAGGGTTCCTTCCTTGGCAGATTTAAGTAGTACTGACCAAGGGGCATTTGATCCATATTTCTTAAGCTTAGACAAGAATAAGTACCCTAGCAGCGACTTCATAGATAAACTCGATTGCATAGTAAGAAATCCAAACTATTTTGTTCCACCAGTGCATCACCACGTTAAAGTAGATGTACTTAGTAAAATATCTTTCCCAGGGTTCTTCTAGCAGAAGACTAATTTATGTCGAGAGGATATTGCCCTTTTTGCTATAGGAAAAATTAATTATGCTAAGATAAATTGTTCGTATCCTTCTGGCATATTATCTGGTAGGTTGTATTTGTAATTATCTCTGTTGTAATTTGATGTGTGATATATTTTTCTTACTCCTTGCAGAACAACCTGCCACTTTTCAAATGAGTCTTCTTAACAACTTCTTAGATGCTAACAGGGGAGTTCTTCTGGCCAGTTTCCTTTGGCATCTTCGAGTTTCTTCTTTAGTATATCCTTCAAGGTTTTGTTGACTGCTTCAACCTGACCATTTGTTTGAGGATGTGCCACTGCAGATAAACTTTTGATGATACTATGGTTCTCACAGAAATCGGTGAAAGATTGGCTGTCGAACTGTTTGCCGTTGTCTGAGACTATTTTGTACGGTAGTTCGCACCGGCATATAATGTTCTTCACTATAAATTATTGAACTTTCTTTGATGTAATGGTTGCAAGTGGTTCGGCTTCAGTCCACTTATTAAACTAGTCGACTGCTACCACTGCATACTGCAACCCGCCTTTACCCTTAGGTAACTGCCCGATTTGGTCAATTCCCCAAATGGCAAAAGAGCCACGGACTTTGCATCTGTGTTAGCTCGTTGGGCGGAGCACTTGGTATCTTTGAAAATCTCTGGCACTTGTTGCACTTCTTAACATAGGCTCTCGAATCTTCAATCATCGTTGGCCAGAAGTAGCCTTGCCTTAGAATTTTCTTTGATAAGCTCTACCCGGCTGCGTGATTTCCACAGAATCTGTCCTGAACTTCAGAGAGAAGTCGTGCAACTTCATCTTGTGTGACACATCTGAGTAATGGCATCGAGAATCCTCTTCTGTACATGACCCCTTCTACTATGATGTACCGTGCTGCCTTTCTTCTCATTTTTTTGAGCTTCGTTTCGGTTTTCTGGGGGTTCCCCAGAGTTGAGGTAGGTTGCTATTGGCGTCATCCAGTTTGGGGATGTGTTGATCATTTCAATTTCTTCCGTGCCAGTGATGCTAGGCTCTTCAAGGAACTGGATAGGGACCAAGTTTGCCTTGTCATTTACATTACTGCTTGCCAATCGAGCCAACCCGTCCGCAGTTGTATTTTCTTATCTTGGAATTTTTCTGAGACCGTAGCTTTGGAATTGTGCGAGCAGGTCGTGTATTTTGCTCAGATACGCTATCATGTTTTCTTCCCGAGCCACGTATTCACCGGATACATGATTTCCCACCAGCTGTGAATCATTGTAGATCTCAACGTTTTCAGCCTTCATTGCCTTGGCTAGCTTAAGTCCAGCGATTAGAGCTTCCTCTCCCGCTTCGTTGTTAGAGGCCTTGAATCCGAACTTGACTGCAGCGCGCAGGTGTTGCCCCCCAGGTGTGACGAGGGCAATTCCTGCGCCAGATAGTTGATCTGTTGCCGACCCATCCACATGTAGTTTCCAGGTTGGTTTGTCTTCATTATTACTTAGCTATGGTACTGGCTCGGGATTGCTTTCCGGTATGCCTTCTTTTTTGCATGTGCATTCTCCCACAAAGTCGACCAAGGCTTGGCCCTTGATTCTTGTTCGGGGTTGGAAGTTGATTTCATACTGACCCAATTCTACCGCCCACTTGAGTAACTGCCCAGAGGCATCTGGCTTTTGCAGTATTTGTCGTAGTGGTTGGTCGGTGTATACCCGAACAGGATGAGCTTGAAAATAAGGCCTCAACTTCCTTGTTGCTAGATTAAGGCAGTAGGCGAGCTTTTCTATCAACGGATATCGGCCCTCGGCCTCGATGAGTCTCTTACTAATTTAATAGACTAGGTGTTGTGCGTTGTTCTCTTCTCTGATTAGCACGACACTTACGGCATGCTCCGTGACAGCTAGGTATATCCCCAGCTCCTCACCCTCCAGAGGTTTAGAAAGTACGGGAGGTTTTGCGAGCTATACCTTTAAATCTTAAAAAGCTCTTTCACATTCTTCTGTCCACTCGAAGTTTTTGTTTCCTCGCATGATTTTGAAGAATGGAAAACATTTATCCGTTGATTTTGATACGAATCTGCTAAGTGCGGCAATTTGACAAGTTAGGCTTTGCACCTCTTTGGTTTTTGTTGGCGAGTTCATATCCAGGAGGGCTTGAATTTTTTGGATTGGCTTCAATTCCTCGGGCATTGACTATAAAGCCTAGAAACTTTCCCGAGCTAACTCCAAAGGAGAACTTTAAGGGATTTAGTTTCATGTTGTATTTCCTGAGGACTTTGAAACATTCGTCCAGGTCGTCGATGTGCCCCTAGCCTTTCTGGATTTGACGAGCATGTCATCCACATACACTTCCATATTTCGCCAGATCTGGTCCTTAAACATCTTGTTTACCAATCTTTGGTACGTAGCTCCAGCATTTTTTAGACCAAACGACATGACTTTGTAGCAGTAGAGACCCATGTCCGTTCGGAAATTTGTATGTTCTTGGTCTGGCAGATGCATTTTGATCTGATTGTAGCCTGAATAAGCGTCCATCAAGCTTAAAATTTCGTGCCCGGTTGTTGCGTCTACGAGCTGATCGATCCTTGGAAGTGGAAAACAGTCTTTAGGTCATGCTTTGTTGAGGTCTGTGAAATCAATACAGACTCGCCATTTCTTGTTCAGCTTGGGCACAAGTATGGGATTTGCGACCCAAGCCGCGTAAAAAGCTTCAATTATGAAGTTGTTGTTGCGCAGCTTTTCAACTTCATCTTTCACGGCAACTCCTTGTTCTTTATCCAGCAGTCTTTGTTTTTGCTGAACTGGCCGGATGTTAGGATCGATATTTAGTACGTGTGAAATAATAGAAGGGTCGATTCCGACCATATTCGCATGTGACCAGGAAAAAACATCTAGGTTTGCTCTCAGAAATTTTATCAACTCTGATTTTACTTCGAGCAAAAAACCTTTTCCAATTTTTATCTTTCTGGTCGGGATAGCTGGATCGATCTTGAACTCTTCTAATTCTTCCACAGGTCTAACATTGTTGCTTGGGTCCCCAAGTCGAGGATCCACATCTTCATCCTCGCCTTGGGAAGTTTCCTACTTGGGAATGTTTTTTCCCTTGTCTGGGCTCTGGCTGGAGGAGATTTCCTTCTTAGCCTTGGCCACTGCAAGGTTGTAACATTCCCGAGCAGATTGCTCGTTCCCTCTAAGACACCCTACCCCATTCTTTGTTGGAAACTTCAGGCAGGAGTGAAATATTAATGTGACAGCTTTTAAGCCATACAAGGCTGGTCGGCCAAGCATTACGTTAAAGGCTGAAGGAACATCCAATATTAGGAACTGTGCCATGATAGCTATGCTCGTCGGAGCTTCTCCAACAGTGAGGGGTAGCCGGATTTTTCCTAGAGGTGCAACTCCTTGACTGGAGAAACCATAGACAGGCTGGAGGCATGGAGTGAGATCCTTGAGTTGGAGCCCCATCTTCTCGTAAGCAGTCTTGAACAAAATATTTGAAGAAGCACCATTATCGATCATGGTTCTAGCCACCATTTTATTTGCTATCTGGACTTCCACGACCAGCGGGTCATTGTACGGAAATCTAATCTTGACATCATCTTCATCGTTGAAAGTTATGGTTGGCTCTCCTGCTCGTGGAACTTCGGGCTTCCTTTCTTCCACGGCCAGGATGACTTCTTCTTGCTCGTGCTGAGCTATCCGGGGATACCTCTCTCGAGCTTTGCCGGAATCTCCAGCGATGTGCAGTCCTCCAATAATGACTTGTAAGTGTCCATATATGGGTGGAGGTAGCAGATCCTAGTTGTTTTGACCTTGGTTGGTATTGACATACTTCTTCAGGTGCCGTAGTCTCCGCGGAACCGACAAAATTTTGTCATGTCTTATTTGTTGGTATCTTTCTTCATGGGCCCGGGCTTCCTGTACGGAATTAACGATTGAGTTGCCATATACACACTCTCTATATCTTCAGTTAGAATAGTGAATGCAGTGTGTTTGGCATTGTCACGGGGAGTCTGTCCGGATTTATCAGTGAATTTTCCTTTCTTCCCGTTTCCTTTCTTGTGGTTGTTGCTTGAACGCTTGCCACTTGAATTGTTGGAATAGTGGGGAAGTTGGGCGGATGTTCCAGTGGAAGGAGCCTTCGTTTTACCCGGCTTTTGCTCTCCTTCTGCTCGTTGAATGGCTTCTCTGAGCTTGATGAAGCCTTCGGATCGGTCAAGGAAATCACTCATTGAGTCTATCGGCCTGTTCTTCCTTATATCTTTCAATATTTCACCAAGGACTTTAATGCCCCCCAGTATCGCGGATAACTTTCTATCCTCGGTTACCCGCGAAACTTTGGTCGCTTGCGTCATGAATCTATTGATGTATGCCCGGAGTGGCTCGCCTAGTCGTTGCTTTACTTCGACCAAATCTCCCAGATGGAATGGGAGCTGACGTGAGGAAGAGAATTGCGCATGGAATTCCGAAGAAAAGGTTTTCCATGAACTAAACTTTCCAAGAGCGAACTTGAAATACCATTGCTATGCGGCTTCCGATAGAGTGGCGGGGAAGATTCTACAGCATACATCCGCTGGTACTACTTGTAAATCCATTTGCATCTCAAAGTACTTGAGATGGGAAAGAGGATCTTCTCTCCTAGTATACATCTTCCACGTTGGCATTTTGAACTTGTGAGGTAGTGGCTAGAGATTGATCTCTGGTGAGAAGGGAGTTCCGCGAGCACGGTCTAACTGAAGATCATTGTTACGCTGTCCGGCCATGCCATGAAACATATTTTTCAACTCGTCAAGCTAGGTCTGTACGGCTGGGCTTACTTGCTCAGCATTCTGGTCGAGTTGGACTATGTCAGCGTCTTTCTGAGTGGGGATTTGAGTATGGGCTCTGGACTGCACGATCGTTGTAGTATTCTGCTCAACTGTTCCTCTTCTTCTGTTTAGATCGTTCCTTAGGTCATGGGTTGTTCCCAACCCATCGAACACAGAAGAGCCTGGTTGTCTTAGCGATTGATTCGCTTGGTTGACAGGTGGAATAACGCCATTATTCTGGTTGGGACCGTCAGGTATGGATCCGCTAGATGAATTTCCAGACAGAGTCTGCCCGCCTACCTCTTGGTTAACGAGTGGAACTCGTAACGGGGGATTTGGCGACTGACCATTATTTTTCTGGGAAATATTCATCGTCGGGTCATCTTCCGTTTCTCCCAGGGGAATGACGTTCGGCGTTTGCTGTCCTACAGTTTGGTAGGCTCTTCGTATCAGCACGGTAGCTTGCCGACTGCAATCTTCGATCTCTGCATGGTGAGCCCTTAATGCCTCCATCTCTCTATCTCTCCATTCAGCGAACATACGCCTTTGTTCGTCAAATGCGAGATTTACTACAGCACGCAGTTCATCCTGGTCATGATGCAAAGTGTTGATATGACTCTGCATGAGTCCGAGCGCGGCACAGAGATTTTGCAATTCAGTTCCGTCTCTGATAGTCGTGTGGGTGTTGGTTCCAGGCGCAACAGTCGTGTTATGAATGCACTGGCTGTGTGCGGAACTGTTATTCACAGTCTCTTGCACACTAGGCGCAGTTTCAGTAACAGGAGCTGTTTCACCATTCACTACGCTTCCCGTCTGTCCAGGATTGACAGTAGGCAGAATATTCTGTAATGTCGGATCCAACGTCTATGAATTTGCTGGGTCAGACAGGCCTCTACGAGTTTGCACCATCGTGTTGGCGGTTGAGTGTTGAAAAGAGCGACTTGTGATCTTTCTCTCAATGAAAGCACCAAAATGTTGACTTCGCTTTTAGCAAACAACAATGAGTCTTTTTCATAAGCAATAAGCGATATGTTGTAACAAATATATAATAAAGCAATAGTGAGACACAGGAATTTTATAGAGGTTCAGCCCCGAGCAGTTCGGTAATAGCCTAATCCTCGTTATTTGTATTGACTCAAGAACAAGGAAGAAGATTTCTTCTCTAATAGCTCTTACAACAGTATCTCTCAATATGTAATTCTTTGATAACAATATAGTCTTAGCTTAGCTGCGTATCAACTTTCAATCTCTCGGTCCCCTTGCCTAGTGAACATACCTCACCATTTATAGGGCTAGAAAACTTGAGGAGGAAGAGCTTCCTCTCTCGTTACAATGCGCATAAACAGAAAGATCGTGTGATCAATGCTGAATGCAAGTATCGTGGGATTGATGCTGAATACACTAATAGTGGGATCGTGTGTATGTCGTATCCACGTAAGTTGATACCTGAGTTATAGGGATTGAGCTAATGACTCATGATGCGAAAGCTAAATTCGCTAAGTGTTGATTGCTCTGCACGCGTCGTTGAATATCTTACTTAGGATGTGCCAGCGTGGCATCCTGCTCGGTCTATTTTCCCGGGCAGACGCTCCAAGCGGACTCCACGTGTCACCACTCTTGTAATGCCACGTCAGCGAACATACGCCTTTGTTCGTCAAATGCGAGATTTACTACAGCACGCAGTTCATCCTGGTCATGATGCAGAGTGTTGCTATGACTCTGCATGAGTCCGAGCGCGGCACAGAGATTTTGCAATTAAGTTCCGTCTCTGATAGTCGTGTGGGCGTTGGTTCCAGGCGCAACAGTCGTGTTATGAATGCACTGGCTGTGTGCGGAACTGTTATTCACAGTCTCTTGCACACTAGGCGCAGTTTCAGTAACAGGAGCTGTTTCACCATTCACCACGCTTCCCGTCTGTCCAGGATTGACAGTAGACAGAATATTCTGTAATGTCGGATCCAACGTCTATGAATTTGCTGGGTCAGACAGGCCTCTACGAGTTTGCACCATCGTGTTGGCGGTTGAGTGTTGAAAAGAGCGACTTGTGATCTTTCTCTCAACGAAAGCACAAAAATGTTGACTTCGCTTTTAGCAAACAACAATGAGTCTTTTTCATAACCAATAAACGATATGTTGTAACAAATATATAATAAAGCAATAGTGAGACACAGGAATTTTATAGAGGTTCAGCCCCGAGCAGTTCGGTAATAGCCTAATCCTCGTTATTTGTATTGACTCAAGAAAAAGGAAGAAGATTTCTTCTCTTATCGCTCTTACAACAGTATCTCTGAATATATAATTCTTTGATAACAATATAGTCTTAGCTTAGCTGCGTATCAACTTTCAATCTCTCGGTCCCCTTGCCTAGTGAACATACCTCACCATTTATAGGGCTAGAAAACTTGAGGTGGAAGAGCTTCCTCTCTCGTTACAATGCGCATAAACAGAAAGATCGTGTGATCAATGCTGAATGCAAGCATCGTGGGATTGAGGCTGAATACACTGATAGTGGGATCGTGTGTATGTCGTATCCACGTAAGTTGATACCTGAGTTATAGGGATTGAGCTGATGACTCATGATGCGAAAGCTAAATTCGCTAAGTGTTGATTGCTCTGCACGGGTCGTTGAATATCTTACTCAGGATGTGCCAGCGTGGCATCCTGCTCGGTCTATTTTCTCGGGCAGACGCTCCAAGCGGACTCCACGTGTCACCATTCTCGTAATGCCACGTCAGAGTGCAAAATTTGGGATAACACATTTTATATAATATATATATCAGTATGAACTAAAAACCCTGAAAAAAAGAGAATAAGAAGAGGTTTGAGAGAAAATAAGATTAATTTTTTCACTCTCACTCTCTCTCCTATACAAACACGCCTCTCTCTCTCTCTCTATCTCCTTAACTCAGTGTGGTGTGAGTTTTGTGATCATCCCTATCGCTTCACAGTATCTCATAAGTTAAGAAAATATTGTGATTGCATAATTGTAATCATTCTATAGAATCTAATGGCCCACGATCTATTCCTGAGTGTTAAGGTTGGCTTGAAAGATTGTGGTGTAAACTTTTCAACAAGTTCTTAGATTGGATGTTAGACTAATGATACAAAAAGAAAGCGAGGATCCCCTGATAGGCTACAATCGGTATTATCTCTGTATTTACTAGTCTAGATTTAATCTATATATATTACATTGAGATCCTTATGCTTATGGTTCATATTTGATTCAATTAATTTTAGTCAAATCCATTTATGCTTTTTTTTAATTCTAATATGGACCATAAAAATTAACAGAGAATATATTATGCTAATTTAAGTATACTCATCCAAAAGAATCTAACAACGCCCTCTATTCTTGAGTGTTGATGATATCTTGGAAGATTGTGGTGTGAACTCTTCAGAAAGTTCTTGGATTGGATGTTCGATAAAAATAGAAAAAGATAGTGAGGATCCCTTGATAGGCTACAAGAGGTATTGCCTCTCTTATTATTAGTCTAGATTTAATCTATATACATTATATTGAGATATCATTGGGCTTATTGTTCATATTGGATCAAATTATTTTTAATAAAATCTGCTTTTGCTTTTCTAACTCTTATATGGACTATAAAAACAAACAATTAGTATCGAGAGCTATCTTCATGATTGTATAGATTAAATACTGTGTTGGATATTTATGAATTTATATATGTTAATAATTATAAATTGATTGATTTAATCCTTTTTATGCAAGATTGTGAATCATTAATTATATGGTAAAATTGAGTTAGAGATTTTACGGTCTTTATTTGAAAAATTTGTACACCATAATTGTGGCATAGGATTTTGTGGTAATTTCTCATTAAAATTTATTTGTAATCTTTCGTCAAATTATGTACATATAATATTCCAAAAATCCACCAATGATGAGTAAGCTCAGGATTAGGGAGTAAACCCCAACTTCATCAAAATGGTGTTAGAAACTCGAAATGGCAAGCCATGAACCCCAAATGGTGCAGTTTCAAGTTGTGAGGCACAAAAGTGAGCCACGTGAAAAATTTCACGTGTGCATGTGCCATGCATGGCTGCCATGCACGTGAAATGGACGACAATGGAGGGGAGCCTTTTGGGTCCGAGTTGCACGAGTGGCAATCGTAGGGATCGATCGATCTTGTAGCTGTCTTCTGGTGGTCGATCGGACCTATTGGTCCCATGGTCGACATCGACATGGAGGAGGAGGCTAACAAAGGTGGTCTCAAGTCATGAGGCACCGATGAGCATGCAATCTGTTGTGGCTTATCTACAGCGGCACTGGCCCAGGTGGTTTCTCAGCCGCAGCCATTGGCTTAGGTGGCTTCTCAACCGTTGGCCGACCGACTACTTCCCCTCTGACCTCCCCTGATCATCTTCGATCACCACCGCCACCATCAAGACCATTTAAGCTTGACCCCGAATATATATATGTATACACATTATACATATCTTTTAGAAATTATTTTTATTAATTAATTAATTTGAATATTAATTTTGAAAAATAAAATTTCAGATATTTTTATACTTCAAAATTAAATGTGTATTATTTTTTATTTTAATAAGTTAAAATAAAATTTTCAAGGAGAACTTATTATTTTTATATATACTATTCTATTTTAAAATGATTTAAGTATATAAATATTTTAGTTTTCAAATTATGTATTTATTATATATATTGTATAAATTAATATTATTTATAGAAAGAGGTTAGTGATATTTTTAGAAATATATTAAAATAATGTTTTTTAATAATTGGTGAACTAATTTTTCTAAAAAAGTATATAGGTTTTTATAAATTATTTTCAAACTTGTATTAAAATATTATTTTAAACTAACTAAATGTAAATAAATCTTGTCATTAGTTAGTGAATCAATATTTTTTTTAAAACTTAATTTTTTATTATGTATAAATAATAATTATTTATTATACATAATAAGTAATTTCACAAATTAATTAGGTGGCGTTTGGTAATATTTTTTTAATCAGTTTTTTATTTTTAAAATTAGAAAAGTAAAAATACATTCTAAAGACATGTTCTATAAAACTGTTTTTACTTTTTCAATTTTTTAATTGAGAATCAAAATTTTAAAAAAAAAAAAATTACTTTCAGTATTTTTTTAAACAATTTTCTTTTCTTAATCAATATTTTAGACTCTCACCAGATGCAGACACAAATCTGCCCCCCACTGCCCTGGCGCTGACCCGGCCTCTAATCCGAACCCGACTCCGACTCTGGACCTAGACCCAACTTAAACAAAATCAAAAATTGAAAATGAAAATGAACTTTACAGAACACACTTTTATTTTCTGTTTTTAAAATTAAAAAACAAAAATGGTTGTAGAATACATTTTTGTTTTTCAAAAACAAAATCTTTGAAAACAAAGGTGACGTTTGGTAACACTTTTGTTTTTAAATTTTTTTTAATCACAAAAATAAAAGTATGTTTTTAAAATTTTATTTTTAAAAATAATAATGTGTTCTAGAACATCTTTTTTTTTTTAATTTTAAAAACAAAAAACAAAAGTGTGTTTTGTAAATTTCATTATTAGGGACCGGATTTCGTCCCGTTACTGTACGGACACGGATTTCAATCCGTGATGTACTGTAACCGTTGGATGGGTAGTTAATTTGATCCAACGGTTGGGGTTCATGTAGGGGTTCATGTAGGGGTAATTAGGTATCAAAAAATGGCTACCGGTTACTTTTTTTGAAATTTAAATTTATTAAAAATGGAAAAGTGAAAAGTGACATCTATCCATCAATCAAGTCTAATCAACCGTCGTACTCCTCCACTCCTCCACTTCTTCACTTCCATTTTCTTTCATTGTTCTATTTATCATTCGTTTTTCCATTTTCGTCTCTGCTAGGGCAAAGTTCTTCCTCTTCCATTTTCTTTTCATTTTCCATTTTGTTTTTCCATTTTCTATTTTCGTTTGAGGTAGTAAAAACCATATTGTACATTGTGGTGACTGTGGTGTACATTACTCGAAGTGCCATTGTTGGAGTTGTTAGAGGGGGGTGTCGACGGTGAGTTATACATTACTCCGTTCTACTTTACATACATTTTCTTATTGACAGAAAAAAAAAATATATTTTTGAAGGGAATGTGGTGTTTTTCCATTTTCGTGTACTTAATAGTTTCATTTTGTCTCAGGTGTGGAGGTTGAGGTGGTGAAGGGAGTTTGCATATCTTTGTCGAGGTATTTCTTTGTCTCTCTCTCTCTCTATCTCTCTCTCGTCTCTGGTTCTGTGTTTAAGGGAGTTTGCATTTCTTTCTGTGTCTCCCCCCGTGCATGTGTTGTGGTTCTTAGTGTGGAATGTACTGTGTGTTATGAGTTTTTTGTTTTAGTTATTTATGAATATGTGATTTGGTATTTTGATTGAGTTTGTTGCAATAAAGAGTTGCATTGTTTAAATTGAATTAGTTGCATTGTACTATAATTTAGGGGTTTTGATTTGGGTATTTTGATGTATGTATTTTTGGAATGTGTTAGTTGATTCGGTTGGATTTTAAATATTTGGGAATATGATAAATGGAGATTTTTTGAGCAATATGACAAAAAAATAATGCATGAGTTCTATAATATTAGGCTGGATGGTCTTTTAGTGATCTTATGATTGTGGAAATGATTTGGCTTTATTTGTTGTTTTTGGGATAAAATATGAAATCATCAAATATTGGTAAGTATGGTACCCGATTTTAGAGGCACTATACTCATACAATTTAAAGATCGTAATAGAAGTAGGAGATTAATATAAATAGGAGATATTATGAAACCAAACAATTTGTATCAAACAAAACAAGTTGTGTATTGAACTAAAAACTTAACACACATAAATTAGGAATACTATTAAAAATTCGGATAACAATAACTGAAAAAAATATCTGTTTAAAATTTTTGCAACCCCATCAAAGCTTAATGTGCATACTTGAGGGTATTGTAATCCAGTTCCTGGTCTTACAGTTCCTTGTCAATTATTTTTTTCTTTTTTCATGAGTGTACAGATCAAACTCCTAAACACCTTCAATTGACCTTCGCATTGCCTATAAACACAAATTTTGTATAATCTTTTGGGCCATACAAAAATCCTTAGTAAATGCTTGTCCTTTTTCAATTACAAATTTTGTATAATCCTTTGGCCATACAAGAAACTATATTTTACAACTTGTAAGAAAGATGTGATTCGAATTCAGTTTAGTGGCTTGAGAGGATCAAATTCTAGGTTGCTACTTGTATTTATAAAACAAAATACTTTGACAACTTTCTTTCTTAGATCTTTGTAGAGAATGGGGAAGTTTTCTGTACTAATTATGCTTCTTCTTTTTTTTGTGCCTTTACTGCATTTTGCATAAGTTTGGTACTGTACTTTGTTGGTGTTTTGTGTCCACGGATTTCCTCCACCATGAGTGAGAGGTCTCAATATATTTGGGAGGAGGTCACCCGTGGACATGTGAACCTTTTTGTCTCTTTTCCAAAAAATTAGAAATTGTTGTAATGTTTTTGACCATTGGCAAACTTCATGCTTAATTGAGGCCCTAAGAACCTCAAGATCTAGAGTTCCAAGATTTAATTGAGAAGGTCAATAATTTTTTCTAAATTTTATGTTACATATGTTGGCATCATTGTATGTTAAAAGTGAATACTGTATAACTGACTTTACTGTGATGTTATTGTAATAGTATAGTATGTAAGGAAAATATGCTTACTTGTTGCGAAGGGAGACTAACAAGTTACAGAATCCATTATTTAGGCATATTGGTACATTGTACTTAACAGTTTCCATGTAGTACATTTAAGAAATAGACTATAGTACATATAATGATAGTATGTTATATAGGAAGAGATGCTTACCTGTTATTGTACACATATAGGAAATTAAGTGTCGGGATGTCATGAATACACTGAAATGTTAGACGATTGCATGAATTATTCAAAGTCTTTGTCTTCCAATATTTTAGTGTTTTGAATGTTTGTTAATTTAAGTTATTTTGTCTTGTGTAATAGGTTTATAAAATGGTATTTAAACGGAAGAGGGGGGCTGCTGCAGACAAAAAGGATGCAGCAGAGATAAAGAAGAAGGATCCGAAGGAAGCTTGGCCGAAGTACTAGTGAGTTATTTGTGGCAGTTATTTTAGTGGTAATATTTTTTGGTTTTGAAAATAATATTTATAATTCCATTCCTTTCTTTAATTGATGCAGCCAAGCCAATTTCTATGCTTATGCTGATGCACACAAAGAGAAACCTAAAGCAGATGTGAGTGACTTGGACTGTGTTATGGATCTTTTATTTTTTATCTTTGATTTAGCGTACTTTTGTTAATAATCGAGTCTTAATATTGCAGGTGCTTCGTAGTTTTAAGGAGCAATTCAAGCTTCTTACCGATGAAGAGATTGAGAATTGGGCTGCATACGAAGTCGAGGCTTCCCCCTCCAAGGTTGGTGGTAGAGGGAAAGGGAAGAAGGTGAAGGAGACATTATCTGCTGAGCCAGGGATTGACAACAACGAAGGTGTGGGGGACGTTCAAGTTTCTGGTCGTTGCTCATTCGAGCGTTTGGGGAGAATAGTCCCACTGCTGAACGAGGCTCAAAAAGAAATGGTGAGAAATGCCGGTTTCTCAACATTTTTAAGGGAGGATGCCCCGTACATAGACGCTAAGATAGTTAGTTGGCTGATCGATCACGTGGATCCAACCACTTCTCGGCTGGAGATATTTGGAAGAACAATCCAACTATCCTCCAAGCTGTTTGAGGATGTCATGGGAATCCGGGATGGCGGAGAACCCGTGGCAACCGAAAGTGAGCGTGACCTGGTTGAGTTTGACGTCCTCTTCAAGGCCAAGGACTATAGGTATTCCCTGACTTTGCTGGAGAATGAGCTCAGGGAAACCAGCGACAGTGACTACCTGTTTCTCATTAAGTTTCTCCTTGTCCGTATTGAACCGTGTTGCTGCTTGAGAAGAATGGTACCGAGGTCAGCACTAGCTACATGCATTCTTTAGTTGACATAAGGTCAATTAAGAAGAAGAATTGGGCGACTGCCGGATATCGATATCTAATGAGCTCTCTACACCGGTACAAGACGAAGAACACCAAAAATGTCTCCGGTTGCACGATATTTTTACAGGTAAGTTTTCGAATTATTGTGATGGTAGTAATTTTATTCTCTCGTGTACTGGTGTGGTAATATATGTATGCACTTTTGTTTGGTGGCAGCTTGTATATTTGACGCACGTAGACTGGACTGCTACTCACGTGGACCGAACTGTGGCTCCAATTGACTTTTGGACCACAAAACACTGCAAGTCAGTGTACAAGTGGATTCGAGACCAGGGTGGTCACACAAGTGGAAAGGTACATTTAGTACTTCAATTTTCTAATGCGTTAGAATTTTATTTGAGAGATATGCTAACTAGTTTTTTTGGTGTACTAAGCAGGTGAAGTTGACTAACACGTATGTGTTACTGCCAAGTTTTGAATCCGCTGCAGTTGGGCAACCCACAAATGACGCAATATACAAAGCTGTGTGTGAGTTGAAAGATGAGGTCTTCCGGCTTGATTTGAAGGTGAGCAGCGCAAAAGAGCTGTTACTGAAGGTACTCTCCACTTCCCTTGGGAAGGGGACTATGAAAGAAGTGTTGGAGATACCTGAGACGAGCAAAGTTCAGCGCTCGCTTTCGTTCAACGGGGAGACCGAGAAGAAGGATGACGTGGGTGTCGAGGAAAAGGATGGTGAAGGGACGAAGGATGACGTGGGTGTCGAGGAAAAGGATGGTGAAGGGACGAAGGATGACGTGGGTGTCGAGGAAAAGGATGGTGAAGGGACGAAGGATCAATTGGAAGAGGATGTTGATGATGTAGAGAGTGTCCCTTCACTTAATCTATCAGAAGAGAAGGTCGTTGTTCCAACTAAGGTGGTTGTTTCTGATGATTCGTTTGAGGTTATGAACTTTTGGGGAGAAGATCTCCCCGCTATTGTAAAAGAGGAAGTTGAGCAGACAGTGAAGGATGATTTTGATGATGCTGCGTTCGAAAGATTCAAAGAATCTGGAGGGAAGGTGATTGGTCCGTTCACTGTGAAGAAGGGTTACTCAAATCAACAGTACGAGTTGTTCCGTTACATTTTCTCTAGCGCCAATGATCCGAGGTAATCTCATGTGTCATGATTACTGTGTACGTAGTTGATATTAGTACATTCGTTTCGTTGTTGATTATTTGTTTGGTATTTCAGTGAAGTGTTAGCCCATTTTGGGAAGGTTGAGGTCGAGCGGATGTATTTCAAATGCATGAAACCGGAGACCGATATATCAAACAGTGTACGTAGAAGTTGGCATTTGGGTGCTTTGAAATTTGTAGTTCATTATTTTAGTTAATGCCATTTACAAATTGTATGAATGACAACATAACGGATATTGTTTGTGTAAATGTCAGGTCATTGATTGCTTTGCTCAAATCATGAATTTTCGAGAGAAGAAGCGCAACGGCATTGGAAGTAAGAGAACTTGGTTTATGCCCACCAGAATTTCGGTATGAAATTTGATATTTAAAAGTGGACATGAATCTTTTGTATTTGTGCTGTAAACTCTGTTAAATCTATGTTTTTATTTAAAATGTAATCTATTATGTGTGCTTATTGTGCAGAGCAAGTTACTTGGAAGAACGATGACTGTGGAGAGGATGGCGAAGCAGCAAGAGTGGTCCACTCTTTATTACGATGCAGATTTGAGTTTATGTCACACTGTAATTTGCATTTTCTTGAAACTTTTGTGTTGAATCAAATGTGTGTAGTTCAATTTTCCGATGACGTTGTTTGTTTTACTTTGTCGCAGATGGTGGTACCCCTACTGGATACCGAGAGTGCTCCGCACTGGTTTGCGGCGAATGTGAGCATGGTTAATACAACAGTGGAAATTAGGGACTCGTTGTCTTCTGCAATGCATAAGAGGTCACGTCGGAGCACCTGCGTAGAGATGGTATGCACGTGTGTACACGGTTTGCCGTTTTATTAGTGTAATTGCACTAATCTCAACTGTGATTGTTTTAATTTTTTTGCAGCTCCAGACTTTGGACCAATTGTTTGCCCCTGTCAAGCCAGGAGACCTGAATTTCAGCGAGTTTGTAATTATTTCTTCAAGCAAGGACTACCCACAACAACAAAATGGCCACGATTGTGGAATGTTTGTAATGAAGTACATGGAATCACTGTTCGAGGAAAATGAAATATTGGAAGAGGTAATGTAATGTTGATTTCTTTAGTTTAAGTTTTCATCCAGTTAACTAACTGTTTATATTGTGAAAATTGAGTTGTCAATCTATTTTTTGATGGATTTGTTTCTATGGATTTGGTTGTCATGTGTATTACTGAATTGGTTTCCTAATGTACACTGCAGTTTGATCCTATTGAAGCCAGACTGGATTGTGTTGGGAAAATTGTCACCCACGAGAGTAACAAGGCTAAACATGCTGTGATGGAGGGAGTTAAGAAGCAATTTGGATTGAGCAAAACCAAAGTTCTTCCATCAACATCTACAACTATAGCATTACGTAGTCCATCAAGGTCTCCTCGAGACCCCCGATTCAGCACAGCGAAGGCCAGGTCCGAAAACATGTGGACTGGCAAGAGCAAGTCCCCGAAAACACGTCATTCTAAAAGGCTGGCCATAAGTAACAAGTAGTATATTACAATGATTACAAAAGTTACTTTATTTATATATTTACTATGTTCAGTACAATGGTTACAAAAGTTAGGTTTTAGGTCGTAAATTATATTTAGTCAGTCATGTTATATACTTGCATCATACTACTGTTAGGTGATTTGGAATTGCACTAATGTTGGTGATTTTATAATTTACTATAGGGTAAGACTTGTGGTAGTTTTTAGAATTTGGTGGAACTGATTATTATTATTGTATGGTCATTATTACTATTATTGTGAATATTATTTCGGTTGTTATACTTTGCCATTACTATTAGGTTTTGGATTTTTTTTTACCATAACAATATGTGAAGTACATTATTCTGAAAATGAAACCAACCAATTTTACATTCTTTTTCGCACTATCTGTTTTAGTCCAATGATGTCCATAGCCAAAATAATAAAAATACTTATACTTATGTACTTTCCCATTATTATTGTGAATATTATTACTGTTGTTATATTTTGCCAGTACTATTAGGTTTTGGATAGTGAAGTACATTATTTTCAAAATGAAATTGACCAATTTTACTCCAATTATGTCCAAAATAATAAAAATACCTACACTCAACAACGAAGGCATTAATTCTGGCCTTGGACATAAATTTGGATCAAAAAGAGTAAGTACAGTACAATTATGAGAAATAATAACTCTGTCACACAATTTCCTTTGTAACAATTTTACCACTTCTAAATAATGTAATTAAAGGCTATAAAAAAAACTGTTTTCCAAAAATGCAGTGTATAGAACATCAACCTTTACAACAATTATATGGATACCTCCAACATATTAAAAATTAAAAACAATGGTACCAATCTATTCAACATTAAACACATAGTTAAAGTACTGTACAGTAATGAGACATAATAACTCTGAATTTCACCATTTCTAAATAATGCAATTAAAAGCTACCAAAATAAATAAAGGTTACTGTTTTTCAAAAATGCAATGTATTGAACATCAACGTTTGAAAATGGTAGCAATCTATTAAACATTAAACTTTGAAAAAAAAGTTGAAGTATTTTTAAAATGCAAATTAGTGAAACACAACAATATTGACTAAGTTATTATGACACTTTTTGGATTATATTGTGAAAATTACCGATATTTATCTTTAAATCCTAGTATTTCACACTAGATTAATTACTGTACTACGCACATATTGACATTCACAATCAATGACGAAATAGTAATTAAGAAATTTTTAATAGAACCAACTTAAATGCCTACCTTTCCTTTGAATTACGTCCTTAAAAAACATAAAATAAACATCATACCACATACAATATCTCTAACGAAATAAAAGTTGGCAAATGATGAAGAGGCAAATAAATATAATGAAATATAATTTTTTAATAATGTTTTCATGGTGCATCTTCTCTTTCTCCAAACTCCTTACTTGGTTTCGCAAACCGAGAGTAGTGTCTGCAGGTTTTTTAGGATGAGCTTGATCGATCCAACAAAAGTAATCACATCCTCGACTTTCGTTGTTCTCCTGAATTTAAAATAAGTACATCACCATATTTACAAAGCCTAGTTTAAAATATTATTAAGGCGTTCGAAGTCTTACATAGTGCGGACATCCAAAGAAGCGACGACCCGGATTTGCTCTACTGCTAGAAGTCCAAACATAAGCTAGATCACCACAGTAGCAATGGGGGTGTCCCCCAAGTGAATTTTTCCATGAAGGGAAATCCCTCTCGAACCCGTAGGGGTCCTCTCCAGAACCAGCCACCATGTTTTTTTTTAACAAACCAAATTAGGGTGTTAGTGAGGCTTGAAAAGGAGTGTTTCCGTTGACCTTATGGTGGAAATAGGTTGTGAAAATAAATTTAGGGGGGAAACCGAATTTCTTTGAAAACGTTAGAAAGTATATTAAAATTGGGGAGCATATTTCGTGCTTCCTCTCAAATATTTGCTTCAAAGTCTTTGGTGCACTATACTTATATACAAAAAAGTAGTGTCAATCAATCACAAGCAGTCCAATCAAATTAAAATAATATTTTATGTTAACTCTATGAACAGTTAAAAGTACAACACATAAATATTTCTCCCCACATGAATAAACCACATATACAAATTTCGGTTTAGTTTGGTTTAATGGAATTGTATGAACTTTCTTATATTTTATGTTATGTCCAAATACAAACTGGTACGGCTAAAGATGGGGTGATATGACACCAATACAAACCTGATTTTGTCAATGCATTGAAAACCGTTACTTCAACATACCCAACCAACTAATAAATTTTCCTTGGAAGACCTTTTTTGTATTTTAAAATAATAAACATTTTAATAATATTTTCCCATCAATCCATATACGGTCAAATCAGTAGGTTGTACATGAGGAAGCAATTTGACCTAAGACTGTAAAAAACGCTGACATTCGCCTCCCGCATATCTTTTCTTCAAGAGTCTGGCGCACCGTTGTGTCAAATATTATAACACTCATTCCTCGGTCGCCTTGTCCACTCGGGAGGTTAAGGTTCGGTAGGATGACATATTTGGGTGGCCGTTTTGGAAGTAGTTCCCGCCACCCTAGTCCACCCATCCCAAACCTTCGTCAACATTTCCTGAATACACATGTACCACATACATAAAATTTTTAAGAAACAATTTGTAATAATATAATATTGAAATAAATAGACATAAAGAGTTGAGTTATTACCAAAATTTGTTATGAGATGATTTATTGAATTGCTGTTGATGCACCTACAACACACGGTTGCAGTGCATACCAATCCTTCTGTTTACACATCTTCACTTTGGTGCAACAACAATACATAATTTATTTTTTTAATATATTATACACACGTCTACATATAGGGAGTGAGTTCTCTAGGATAGAAAACAATACGAAATTGTGAAGGAGTAAGGAGAGGTAGAGGGGTATATATAGTACTTGTGGATGTGATTGTTGAGTGTAGTCTTGACAAAAATTTAAAAATAATAATTAATAATATAACCCTAGGTACGGCTACAAATAACCTAAAGCTATTTATTTGACTTTTTCAATCCCTTGAAAAACGTAGTATCAACAAACCCAACCCCCTACTAACTTTTCCTTGGAAGACGTAATTGGAACCAATATGCATGCTCGGTGACAACATTGAATTGGTTCACTGTGCTAAACAAAAATTATGTATTTAAATAAGGTAAATGTTGCTCCCATTGTTATCACATGTAGCAACAAATATCCTAATATTATGTCCAAATAAACATGTGTAGCCAAATGAATAAGAAATTAAATTAGGATGTTTACTAATAATGAAAACTCAATATTTATTTAAATACCATTTTAATATTTCATTAAAATATTATTCGTTGGAGTAAATATTGCAATAATTTTTGTAAGATTACATTAACGTATCAATCGTTGGAATCAAGATTACAATAATTTTTTGAATACTATATAAATATAGATATTTAATAACAAAACTGTTTAATGTTATGAATACAATAGTAGTTTAAGACAAGAAGTGACTCTAGTAATAAAATCAGGAGAATAGTGAATCCGGTACGCTTCATGATGAACTGAGTACACACTCAGCCCAAACAACCTAAATTCATAGTGCGACTTCTCCCATACTGCATCGGTGTCACTCTGTACAACCCTAGGTCAAACTTGATTCGGTGAGTTCGTTAGAAGAGGAGTGACTCCGGTACCCAACAGCAAACTTCACTACATACTGTGTCACCGCGCATGTAAACACCGCGAGTGACAACGTCAGTACTACGAATGGTTAACTGTCGCGTCGTACAACCCTAGCTCGAACTAGATTCAGTGAGTTTTTTAGGAGGATAGTGACTCCGGTACACCAAAGCTAACTTGACTACATACTGTGTGTCACCTTAACCAAAAAACACCGAATCCAGTTCGACCTGGGGTACCGGAATCACTACTCTCACAACGAACTAACCGAATCCAGTTCGACCTGGGGTTGTACTGAGTGACACTCAACCATTCGTACTACTCACAATGTGACTTGCGGTGTTTACGGGCCCGGTGACACACAATATGTACTCAAGTTCGCTTTGGGGTACCGGAATCACTACTCTCCCAACGAACTAACCGAATCCAGTTCGACCTGGGGTTGTACTGAGTGACACTCAACCATTCGTACGACTCACAATGTGACTTGCGGTGTTTACGGGCCCGTCGTCACACAATATGTAGTCCAGTTCGCTTTGGGGTACCGGAATCACTACTCTCCCAACGAACTAACCGAATCCAGTTCGACCTGGGGTTGTACTGAGTGACACTCAACCATTCCTACTACTCACAATGTGACTTGCGATGTTTACGGGCCCGTCGTCACACAATATGTACTCAAGTTCGCTTTGGGGTACCGGAATCACTACTCTCCCAACGAACTAACCGAATCCAGTTCGACCTGGGGTTGTACTGAGTGACACTCAACCATTCCTACTACTCACAATGTGACTTGCGGTGTTTACGGGCCCGTCGTCACACAATATGTACTCAAGTTCGCTTTGGGGTACCGGAATCACAACTCTCCCAACGAACTAACCGAATCCAGTTCGACCTGGGGTTGTACTGAGTGACACTCAACCATTCCTACTACTCACAATGTGACTTGCGGTGTTTACGGGCCCGTCGTCACACAATATGTACTCAAGTTCGCTTTGGGGTACCGGAATCACTACTCTCCCAACGAACTAACCGAATCCAGTTCGACCTGGGGTTGTACTGAGTGACACTCAACCATTCGTACTACTCACAATGTGACTTGCGGTGTTTACGGGCCCGGTGACACACAATATGTACTCAAGTTCGCTTTGGGGTACCGGAATCACTACTCTCCCAACGAACTAACCGAATCCAGTTCGACCTGGGGTTGTACTGAGTGACACTCAACCATTCGTACGACTCACAATGTGACTTGCGGTGTTTACGGGCCCGTCGTCACACAATATGTAGTCCAGTTCGCTTTGGGGTACCGGAATCACTACTCTCCCAACGAACTAACCGAATCCAGTTCGACCTGGGGTTGTACTGAGTGACACTCAACCATTCCTACTACTCACAATGTGACTTCCGGTGTTTACGGGCCCGGTGACACACAATATGTACTCAAGTTCGCTTTGGGGTACCGGAATCACTACTCTCACAACGAACTAACCGAATCCAGTTCGACCTGGGGTTGTACTGAGTGACACTCAACCATTCGTACTACTCACAATGTGACTTGCGGTGTTTACGGGCCCGGTGACACACAATATGTACTCAAGTTCGCTTTGGGGTACCGGAATCACTACTCTCCCAACGAACTAACCGAATCCAGTTCGACCTGGGGTTGTACTGAGTGACACTCAACCATTCGTACGACTCACAATGTGACTTGCGGTGTTTACGGGCCCGTCGTCACACAATATGTAGTCCAGTTCGCTTTGGGGTACCGGAATCACTACTCTCCCAACGAACTAACCGAATCCAGTTCGACCTGGGGTTGTACTGAGTGACACTCAACCATTCCTACTACTCACAATGTGACTTGCGGTGTTTACGGGCCCGTCGTCACACAATATGTACTCAAGTTCGCTTTGGGGTACCGGAATCACTACTCTCCCAACGAACTAACCGAATCCAGTTCGACCTGGGGTTGTACTGAGTGACACTCAACCATTCCTACTACTCACAATGTGACTTGCGGTGTTTACGGGCCCGTCGTCACACAATATGTACTCAAGTTCGCTTTGGGGTACCGGAATCACTACTCTCGCAACGAACTAACCGAATCCAGTTCGACCTGGGGTTGTACTGAGTGACACTCAACCATTCCTACTACTCACAATGTGACTTGCGGTGTTTACGGGCCCGTCGTCACACAATATGTACTCAAGTTCGCTTTGGGGTACCGGAATCACTACTCTCCCAACGAACTAACCGAATCCAGTTCGACCTGGGGTTGTACTGAGTGACACTCAACCATTCCTACTACTCACAATGTGACTTGCGTTGTTTACGAGCCCGTCGTCACACAATATGTACTCAAGTTCGCTTTGGGGTACCGGAATCACTACTCTCCCAACGAACTAACCGAATCCGGCTTCGACACGGGGTTGTACTGAGTGACACTCAACCATTCCTACTACTCACAATGTGACTTGCGGTGTTTACGGGCCGTCGTCACACAATATGTACTCAAGTTCGCTTTGGGGTACCGGAATCACTACTCTCCCAACGAACTAACCGAATCCAGTTCGACCTGGGGTTGTACTGAGTGACACTCAACCATTCCTACTACTCACAATGTGACTTGCGGTGTTTACGGGCCCGTCGTCACACAATATGTACTCAAGTTCGCTTTGGGGTACCGGAATCACTACTCTCCCAACGAACTAACCGAATCCGAGTTCGACCTGGGGTTGTACTGAGTGACACTCAACCATTCCTACTACTCACAATGTGACTTGCGGTGTTTACGGGCCCGTCGTCACACAATATGTACTCAAGTTCGCTTTGGGGTACCGGAATCACTACTCTCCCAACGAACTAACCGAATCCAGTTCGACCTGGGGTTGTACTGAGTGACACTCAACCATTCGTACGACTCACAATGTGACTTGCGGTGTTTACGGGCCCGTCGTCACACAATATGTAGTCCAGTTCGCTTTGGGGTACCGGAATCACTACTCTCCCAACGAACTAACCGAGATCCGAGTTCGACACGGGGTTGTACCGAGTGACACTCAACCATTCCTACTACTCACAATGTGACTTGCGGTGTTTACGGGCCCGTCGTCACACAATATGTACTCAAGTTCGCTTTGGGGTACGGAATCACTACTCTCCCAACGAACTAACCGAATCCGATTCGACCTGGGGTTGTACTGAGTGACACTCAACCATTCCTACTACTCACAATGTGACTTGCGGTGTTTACGGGCCCGTCGTCACACAATATGTACTCAAGTTCGCTTTGGGGTACCGGAATCACTACTCTCACAACGAACTAACCGAATCCCAGTTCGACCCGGGGTTGTACTGAGTGACACTCAACCATTCCTACTACTCACAATGTGACTTGCGGTGTTTACGGGCCCGTCGTCACACAATATGTACTCAAGTTCGCTTTGGGGTACGGAATCACTACTCTCCCAACGAACTAACCGAATCCCGATTCGACTCGGGGTTGTACTGAGTGACACTCAACCATTCCTACTACTCACAATGTGACTTGCGTTGTTTACGAGCCCGTCGTCACACAATATGTACTCAAGTTCGCTTTGGGGTACCGGAATCACTACTCTCCCAACGAACTAACCGAATCCAGTTCGACTCGGGGTTGTACCGAGTGACACTCAACCATTCCTACTACTCACAATGTGACTTGCGGTGTTTACGGCCCGTCGTCACACAATATGTACTCAAGTTCGCTTTGGGGTACGGAATCACTACTCTCCCAACGAACTAACCGAATCCAGTTCGACCTGGGGTTGTACTGAGTGACACTCAACCATTCCTACTACTCACAATGTGACTTGCGGTGTTTACGGGCCCGTCGTCACACAATATGTACTCAAGTTCGCTTTGGGGTACGGAATCACTACTCTCCCAACGAACTAACCGAATCCGATTCGACTTCGGGGTTGTACTCGGTGACACTCAACCATTCCTACTACTCACAATGTGACTTGCGGTGTTTACGGGCCGTCGTCACACAATATGTACTCAAGTTCGCTTTGGGGTACCGAATCACTACTCTCCCAACGAACTAACCGAATCCGGTTCGACTCAGGGGTTGTACTGAGTGACACTCAACCATTCCTACTACTCACAATGTGACTTGCGGTGTTTACGGCCCGTCGTCACACAATATGTACTCAAGTTCGCTTTGGGGTACGGAATCACTACTCTCCCAACGAACTAACCGAATCCAGTTCGACACGGGGTTGTACTGAGTGACACTCAACCATTCCTACTACTCACAATGTGACTTGCGGTGTTTACGGCCCGTCGTCACACAATATGTACTCAAGTTCGCTTTGGGGTACGGAATCACTACTCTCCCGACGAACTAACCGAATCCAGTTCGACACCGGGGTTGTACTGAGTGACACTCAACCATTCCTACTA
Organism: Cannabis sativa; assembly: GCF_029168945.1. Taxonomy (NCBI): domain Eukaryota; kingdom Viridiplantae; phylum Streptophyta; class Magnoliopsida; order Rosales; family Cannabaceae; genus Cannabis; species Cannabis sativa. The sequence goes on along the minus strand of NC_083605.1, from coordinate 17,615,764 downwards.
CTCACAATGTGACTTGCGGTGTTTACGGCCCGTCGTCACACAATATGTACTCAAGTTCGCTTTGGGGTAGGAATCACTACTCTCCCAACGAACTAACCGAATCCAAGTTCGACACGGGGTTGTACTGAGTGACACTCAACCATTCCTACTACTCACAATGTGACTTGCGGTGTTTACGGGCCCGTCGTCACACAATATGTACTCAAGTTCGCTTTGGGGTACGGAATCACTACTCTCCCAACGAACTAACCGAATCCAGCTTCGACTCCGGGGTTGTACCGAGTGACACTCAACCATTCCTACTACTCACAATGTGACTTGCGGTGTTTACGGGCCCGTCGTCACACAATATGTACTCAAGTTCGCTTTGGGGTACCGGAATCACTACTCTCCCAACGAACTAACCGAATCCAGTTCGACCTGGGGTTGTACTGAGTGACACTCAACCATTCCTACTACTCACAATGTGACTTGCGGTGTTTACGGGCCCGTCGTCACACAATATGTACTCAAGTTCGCTTTGGGGTACCGGAATCACTACTCTCGCAACGAACTAACCGAATCCGCCCGACCCGGGGTTGTACTCGGTGACACTCAACCATTCCTACTACTCACAATGTGACTTGCGTGTGTTTACGGGCCCGTCGTCACACAATATGTACTCAAGTTCGCTTTGGGGTACCGAATCACTACTCTCCCAACGAACTAACCGAATCCGTTCGACTCGGGGTTGTACTGAGTGACACTCAACCATTCCTACTACTCACAATGTGACTTGCGTTGTTTACGAGCCCGTCGTCACACAATATGTACTCAAGTTCGCTTTGGGGTACCGGAATCACTACTCTCCCAACGAACTAACCGAATCCAGTTCGACACAGGGTTGTACCGAGTGACACTCAACCATTCCTACTACTCACAATGTGACTTGCGGTGTTTACGGCCCGTCGTCACACAATATGTACTCAAGTTCGCTTTGGGGTACCGAATCACTACTCTCCCAACGAACTAACCGAATCCAGATTCGACTCGGGGTTGTACTGAGTGACACTCAACCATTCCTACTACTCACAATGTGACTTGCGGTGTTTACGGGCCCGTCGTCACACAATATGTACTCAAGTTCGCTTTGGGGTACGGAATCACTACTCTCCCAACGAACTAACCGAATCCGATTCGACCTGGGGTTGTACTCAGTGACACTCAACCATTCCTACTACTCACAATGTGACTTGCGGTGTTTACGGGCCCGTCGTCACACAATATGTACTCAAGTTCGCTTTGGGGTACCGGAATCACTACTCTCCCAACGAACTAACCGAATCCGATTCGACTCCGGGGTTGTACTGAGTGACACTCAACCATTCCTACTACTCACAATGTGACTTGCGGTGTTTACGGGCCCGTCGTCACACAATATGTACTCAAGTTCGCTTTGGGGTACCGAATCACTACTCTCCCAACGAACTAACCGAATCCCGGTTCGACTCCGGGGTTGTACTGAGTGACACTCAACCATTCCTACTACTCACAATGTGACTTGCGGTGTTTACGGGCCCGTCGTCACACAATATGTACTCAAGTTCGCTTTGGGGTACGGAATCACTACTCTCCCGACGAACTAACCGAATCCAGCCCGACCCGGGGTTGTACTGAGTGACACTCAACCATTCCTACTACTCACAATGTGACTTGCGGTGTTTACGGGCCCGTCGTCACACAATATGTACTCAAGTTCGCTTTGGGGTACCGGAATCACTACTCTCCCAACGAACTAACCGAATCCAGTTCGACCTGGGGTTGTACTGAGTGACACTCAACCATTCCTACTACTCACAATGTGACTTGCGGTGTTTACGGGCCCGTCGTCACACAATATGTACTCAAGTTCGCTTTGGGGTACCGGAATCACTACTCTCCCAACGAACTAACCGAATCCAGTTCGACCTGGGGTTGTACTGAGTGACACTCAACCATTCCTACTACTCACAATGTGACTTGCGGTGTTTACGGGCCCGTCGTCACACAATATGTAGTCCAGTTCGCTTTGGGGTACCGGAATCACTACTCTCACAACGAACTAACCGAATCCAGTTCGACCTGGGGTTGTACTGAGTGACACTCAACCATTCCTACTACTCACAATGTGACTTGCGGTGTTTACGGGCCCGGTGACACACAATATGTACTCAAGTTCGCTTCGGGGTACCGGAATCACTACTCTCCCAACGAACTAACCGAATCCAGTTCGACCTGGGGTTGTACTGAGTGACACTCAACCATTCCTACGACTCACAATGTGACTTGCGGTGTTTACGGGCCCGTCGTCACACAATATGTAGTCCAGTTCGCTTTGGGGTACCGGAATCACTACTCTCCCAACGAACTAACCGAATCCAGTTCGACCTGGGGTTGTACTCATTTTAATATGTGAGAAACATAAAATGAAGAATAATATTAAAAGTATTTTTTTGTTACTTTTTTATATTTTTAAGCTATATTATGTTATTATATTATTTAAGATACCCTGAAGTTACTTTTTTTTTTTTTAAATGTAACTCATATAATGTTTTAAATGTAACTTATTAAAATAGTTTTATAAAAATAAGTTTATTTTTTATTTAATTTTCTAATTTCAAATATAAAAAATTTAAAAGTAGTAACTTGTTTTCATACATTAAATTTTATTTAAATTTAAATATTCCTTATTTATTAACAAAATATATAAAAAAAAAAGAAAAAGACTAAAATATTTTTAAAAAAAATTTAAAAAAAAAGAGAATGTTTGACAAGTTTATTATTATTATTACAAAAAATATATTTTTACTATATATGTCATGAGTCATATACAAATAATAAATAAAAAAGTAATTGGCAAAAAAAAAAAAAGAAAACGTACAAGCACTGAATTAATATATTTTAAAATTATTAAAGTGAGAATATGTGAGTAGCTCATTATTTCAGTTTTTTAATAATAATATTAATAAAAGAGAAATTTTTTCTAACCACAATCAACCAAACCACAACAAAATCGATAATTTCGTTGGTTGGAATTACGTCTTCCAAGGAAAAGTTAATAGGGGGTTGGGTTTGTTCAAATTACGTTTTTCAAGGGATTGACAAAATCAAATTTGTCTTGGGGTTATACCACCTTTAGCCGTACCTAGGGTTATATTAATTATTATTTTGTAATATTTGACAAGACTACACTCAACAATCACATCCACAAGTACTATATATACCCCTCTACCTCTCCTTACTCCTTCACCTCTCAATTTAGTATTGTTTTCTTTCCTAGAAAACTCACTCCCTATCTGTAGACGTATGTATAGGGATAATATATATAAAAAAAAAGTAAATTATGTATTGTTGTTGCACCGAAGTGAAGATGTGTAAACAAAAGGATTGGTATGCACTACAACCGTTTGTTGTAGGTGCATCAAGGGAATTTCAGCAATTCAATCAATCATCTCATTAGAAATTTCGGTAATAACTCCACTATTTACGTCTATTTTTTTAAAAATTATATTATTACGAATTGTTTCTTAAAAATTTTATGTATGTGGTATATGTATATTCAGGAAACGTTGACGAAGGTTTCGGATGGGTGGAGTAGGGTGGCCCGAACAACTTCCAATACGGGCACCCAAATATGCCATCCAACCGAACCTAAACCTCCAATAAGGCCACCGAGGGATGAGTGTTATCTATCATATTTGACACAACGGTGCGCCATACTCTGGAACAAAATGATACGCGGGAGGCAAATGTCAGCGTTTTTACATTTTTAGGTAAAATTATTATTTTATTATAAAACCGTACTTGGGTGAGTTTTAAATATATATGTCACATCATATGTACTGTAGGAGTTTTTATTAACAAAAGACAAAAATTAATCCATTTTGTTGGGTTAATCCAAATGTTAATCCATTAGTTGGTTGTTCACTTTTATTATTTGAAAATTGTAATGTTGAATACTTTATTGTAATCAAGAAGTGAGAAATTGTAATGTGGTTACTACAAATTAATTAGCATATATAAAAGATTTCTTTATTCTAATAACGTATTTCTACGTATGTCTTTCCAACCCTAAAATCAATTTTCAACAGTCACAGAAATAAATTATATGAAAATATGTTTGGAACGTATTTCAATGTACGTCAGAAGCTGGATCTCCCATATCTCAATAAGTTTAAGTTTGAAAATAACGTACATCAATATACGTGCAGAGTACCTTAAATCGAAAATACAGTACGGTGCAATTATGTTAACTCAATATTTGAATTTAATGAGATAATAAGATTTTTTTTCAAATGTAAACTATAATTTCGAACATATTTATTCGTACATTACTTATTTTAATACATTTTGAACCATTTCCTATTTAGGACCACGTTTTTAAGTTGTTGGGAATTATTTAAAAATTGTCCAAATATTGTAATCTTCTTAACCAAGTATGGACTATTTCCTCTTTAATTTGTAGATACTAACTAAAAAAATCAATAGTTGTCTTATCAATATTTAATTTTCTGTGTACGTCCCACAGTGTACTCATTGACGTTAAATGGAGTATTTCCTACACTTTAAATAACGTACGTTAGCGATTTCACAGTGTAACATCAAATCAAACTGACTACATTCTGACATGCAGATCTCATGGGATTCCCTGATTTGAGTTAATTAATATACTATTTCAAAACACGAAACCTACCAGTAATTACTTAAGGAGATTTAATATTTGTTGGGCTCTAATATACTAATATGACATTTTTCTTATTAAAATTTGGACAAATCAATTAGGTCAGATTTAATAAATTATGATAGTAGTAGCAACAACGATTATGATGTCAAATTTTAATAAATTATTCACGACTGAAATGAGTAGATGTCACATCACCTTTTTAAATTTCACCATTTAAACCATGTACTTATTATTGCCATAACATTTAAATATTTAGGTGACAAAGTATTCATTAAATAATTACTCCTTCTGTGGGATCCGACCAAAATATTAAAAAAAAAAGACATACATGTCACGTGAATTCTTCGAGTATTGTGCCAAATATTATAAAAAAAAACTTGTTTTTATTATTTATTATAATTGTAGGGAATGTTCTATTCTATGTACCTTATATTTTGATCTCTATAAATAGACAAACATCCTACATATAGTTACTTTATTTCTAATAAAATAATTAGGATTAATACAATTAAGAGCACCATGATTTGATATCAATATATTATAACATTTTATGTTAATACATATAATACAGTTTCATTTTTTTTTCTTTTTCTGAAAATTAATTTTATAATTCTAAATTTTAATGCATATGGTGCATGGGACCTCACATTTGATCTTTATGTTCAATTAATATTGATTTTTTTTTTATATATAATATTTTATTTAGAAACATTTTGTGTTCTTATTTAAATTTAGGCTAGTAAATTTAAATTAATACAACATTTAACAAAAAAGAAGGCAAATACTTATTTTGACAAATTATTTAGATGGTGTTTTGGCACTATAATTAAAAAATAAATTTTATTCTTAACAACTGAATTTTTTTTTTTAATAATACAATTATAAGTGTTTGACAATATTTTCAGAATATTTTTTTTTTAAAAAAAAAAAAAAAAAAATATAAAATTTTGAGAACACCAAAAAGTTATTTGTCGGAGTTTAATTTCATCAATTTTTTTTTCCAAATTACTTTATCTCATTATTATTGAAAAAACTTTTAAAATGCATTTCTTTTTTATGAATATATTTATTAATTTTTTTATTGAAGTTTATTTTCTAAGAAAAAAAGAAAGAATAAATAAATACTTTCTGTTTTTAGAAAATTACATCAAACAAATATTTTTTAATTTTTGAAAACTTCAAAGTATGTTTTATATTATCATTATTTTAAACAATTTTAAAAAAAATAAAAACAAAACCAGAAAAATTCAGAGTGACTCCTCTTATTATTTAAGATTTGAAAACAATTTTATGTTTTTATAAACTCAAAAGGTGGGTCTACATAAAAATTCTTGATTTAGTTAAATATTTTCAAAAACAAAATCTGGGTATTATTTTGAATTTTAGATTGAAAAATAAAAACACTATTTTTTATGTTTCAAACCGTGTACTTATTACTTAAAGATGGTGATGTGACATTTTTATACGGCTGTAATAAATCAATTCACATCATTCATTATGTCTTCCATCTGTACTAATACTTAAAAGCATTTTATTTTTACTTTAATTCTGGAAATTATTATTTAAATCATAAAAACGTACGTAAATTTGTTTTTAATATAAACATGTCACATCACTTAGTACTTTCCCGATATTGCTTAGATTTTGTTTGTGGGATTTGATTCACCTTCTCCTTCTATTAAAATTGGTTAACTAATAAATGGGTAAATATTACCATTGTCAAAATTTATTAACTATGAAATGGTTAAATTCGGAAAAAGAAAACCAATATTATTACATCAACCCAATCACGTGTACATCAACCCACCAACCCACTATATAAGTAAAGGTTATGTCTATTTACTAAGCATTTTTATCAAACCCCGTTTTACTGTTACCTACATCAAATGGACCCTTACCAAAACTTCAACCCTTTTGAAACAAGTCCTCAAAAATCCCCACCGCATCCTTTTTCTTCCACAAGACCCGTAGGTACACCGTCACGGAGTCCAAGACTCCGTTCAGCGTCCATGTCAGGATGTCCTAACTGTGCAAGGCTCGAGTCTGTTCTCCACGAACACGAAAAAATTATAAAGAAGGCTCATTTACGAGCCACGGAGGCCAAGCAAGAGTCATACAAACTCGCGGAACATCTGTACCATTCAGCCCACGCCATGCAAGAAGCCAACACTTCAAGAGAAAAATTAGAGGGTATCATGGATGACATTCTCGACTACACCGAGGTGTCCATTCCCCACTACCTACTTCATGTGAAACAAGAATCACCAAGCACTACTCCAAGAGAAAGCCCTTCACGACCAAAGTCCCCGTTCAGAGACAATAGCCCTCCGTCTCAAAGGAAGTTCCCTCAAGTTATAGAACTTGATTGAACATCCGTTCGGTTTCGCCGTGGTATTTTTCATATATATATATACTTGTACTTTTGTTACAACTCATCTCATATGGCCGGTGAATCAACTTTTTGTTAGGCCATTTAATGAGATTGAAGCACTTCTATTATATATCTACTTGTTTGTAACTTTACTATATTATTTTAAGTTTTTTGCTTTCTGTTTGCAGTTGTGATTTCACAATGATTCACTTCACTTTTACTTCCACAATTAATTAATGAGGAAAGTGACATTAATACTCCAAAATAAACCAAAGTACATATTTCATAACAAATACTGATCGTACAAAGATTATAGCTTAAAATATAAAATAACATAACTTGGACACTAACACAAGGCATCATTTATCGTTTTTGGGAGAAGTATCCACTCCTCCTTTCTCCCCAACTTCTATATCATCTCCATTTCGGTCCTCACCTTTCTCGCCGAATCTTTCACATTGTCTGTTCGGGTGATTTAATTGCACCGTAACATTCACCCTCATCAAACAGTGACCAAACAGAATTAAGGATAGCCTCTTCATCATTATCATCATCGAATCCCACATGCGGGAAACTCATTAACACAAGAAAGTTCTCGAACTTTACGCCGGAAGCATTCTCCCGTCTCTCCATGTAGACATAAAGCAGAAAAAGCTTCTATGAAAGATTCATAACGAATTATTTTTATGGACGCATCAGAAGTAGTGTTTTTGCTTACAGCATCTTCGTACGTACTATAGATACCTTCATTTGGTCCATTGAAAATAACCCAGTGTGGACCTGAACTCATACTTGATATATTGTAATGCTAATAACTAAGTTACAAATTAATTTCTCTATAAACTTGATGCTGGATTGGAAAACGTCTCAAGTGTCTTATATAAGTCGTGGAGAATAACCCTATAGTACGTTTTTAGGTTAGCTGTACTCCATTGGGATGTACTCCATTGGGCAAATGTGATGTGTCAAAAGAGGGGTGCTTAAATCTCTGAATTACACAATTAAATACACGTGTAGGCGTACGTAGTATGGTCAAATGTCAACATTATTCATCAATCCCGTTTTTCCAAAAAACCTAATGTACTACGCATCGTTCTAACGTACGACGATGGTTTAACTTATAAGAAGATGTAGGTGAAGGGCCCATTAATATCAGCCCAACATAAATAAATCCCCAACATATATAAATCAGTAAAACTATCCATTTTACTAAAAAAAGACATCACTTTAATACACGTGTACACGCATGGGGTTTTCATAATAGTACTGCGTTATCTTTGTAAAGTACAGGAATGGTTGAATTCATTAAAAGATGTTGGTATAGGCCCATTAATATAAGCCCAATGGATTTAAATGTGAACAACTAACCATTTATTAAAATTTTCTTCTTTTCTTAACATATTTTTTTTCAAAAACAATAAAAGTACAATGTTTTATTTCGGACGTACGAATATGGTTCAACTCATTGAAAAACTTAGGTGAAGGCCCATTAACATAACCCCAATCTATTTAAATCCCACCACCAAACCTTTCAACTCAATAACATCAACCCTTCAAATTTTTCGTCAAATAACCTTATTTCACAATTACATGTGGAATGAAATTAAAACAATTTGTACTATTCTACTGTTATGACGTACGAGAGGAGTTGAGTTCAGATTGTAATATTGAAGAGGCCCATTAATATCAGCCCAATAGCTTTAAATGTGATCACCAACTCCACACAACCCTATTATCTCAGCCTTTTAAACTCACAAAATCTAATTTCAATCCCCTCAGCACCCTCTACACCTTACTCCTCATCTACAATTCTTACAAATCAATAACAAGCCAACATGAATGACGAACACACTTATGAATGGGAAACCATCACAGCAGAGCTAAACATCATAAAACCAGTGAATGAGATTGAGATACAGGACGTGCTAGGCAAGAGTCTCGACAAACTGGAAAAATGGGAAGCATTCTACGAAATGTATGCGAAACGGATGGGTTTCGGCACAAGGAAAGACGATGTACGACGTTCTCATGGGGTCATTGTAATGCGGAGGTGGGTTTGTTGTTCAGAGGGTTCGAAAAAAATCGCATCACCGGACACACCAAGAAAAAAAAGACCTCATGATGTCACTAGAACCGGATGTCAGGCAGCATTGCGTATTTTACTCACACAACCGTCTAACACTTGGAAATGCAAAGAGTTCAGCACAATGCACAATCACGAGCTGGCTTCATCAAGTGAGGTACAATTTTTGAGATCATATAGAGTTGTCTCCGATGGGTTGCTTGCCCAAGTTATGTCGATGAACTCCGTAGGAATTAAAACTGCCAACATAATGTCTCATGTTGCTTTGCAAAGTAGAGGTTACGAGAAAATGCCATGTCAACTTCGAGATGTGTACAATAGGGTTGCTGGTGCGAAGCGAGAAGAGAAGATAGAGACGGACTCAGAAGGGGCTCTGGGATTTCTTGATTGTCTCGCAGAGAAGGATCCTAATTTCTTCGTTGTCTATCAGGTTGACGACGAGAATCGCTTGGCTAACTTATTCTGGGCAGATGGAAACTCACGCGTGGACTATGTAGCTTTTGGGGATGTACTAGGATTTGACACAACCTACATGACGAATGAGTACAATAAGCCCCTCACTGTTCTCATTGGCGTCAACCACCATTTCAACACATGCATCTTCGGATTTGCTCTCCTCCTCCACGAGAAGCTTCCATCATATTCTTGGCTACTTCAAAAATTTCTAGAATGTCATGGAGATAAGAAGCCAAGTGTTGTAGTTACTGACCAAGATGCGGCCATGCAACAGGCTATCGTTGAACACATGCCTGATGTTACGCACCGTCTCTGCGCTTGGCATCTCAATACAAATGCTTCGAAAAAGGTTAAAGATCCGATCTTCTTAAAAACATTTAAGGATCTCATGTACAACTACTACGAGGAGGAAGAATTTGAAGCAAGATGGTTAGACGTCATCCAAACCCAACAACTAACAGATAATGAATGGTGTCAAACAACATTCGAGTCAAGACAACAATGGGCAGAAACGTATTTAAGGGGTTCATTCGTTGCAGGAATGAGAACCACACAACGTTGCGAATCCATCAACTCCGCTCTAAAAAAATTTTTAGAGAAGAATTATTGCTTGCGTGAATTTGTAACAACCATAGATATGACAGTCTCAAAGCTCAGACACAACGAGACTGCAAATGACTTCAAAAGTAGATGCACTCGACCTCACCCACCTAATCCTACATGCTTGACCACTTACTACAACCAATGTGCCGAATTCTACACAAGAACTATGTACCACAAGGTTGCCGAGAAAGCCTTGATTTAGAGAATAACTATTTGGTCCTAACTCAAGAGCAAGAAGGAGAGTGGCAGATATTCACCATTGGAAAGTTCCAAAGATCCGGACGTCCAATACCGAGTTCATTACTGTGAAGGCCGACGAGCACTACACTGTAGTTGCTTGCTCTATGAAAGTCAAGGGTACCCTTGTAGACATTTATGGGCTACAATGAAAAGATTAAACATGAGAAGAATACCTAATTCTCGTCTCATGAAGCGATGGAGCAAATCCGCAAAGATAAATCTCCACCTACATTTTAACCCGCCAGCACAACCACAACAGCACATTTACGAGATGGCTAGGTTTGGATCTCTCAGTTCACTGACTTATAACTTCACTTTCTATGCAGCGAAATCAGAGGACTCGTACAACCGTGCAAAGGAAGAGCTTGAACGGCTAACTCTAATGTTCAAGGAAGAATTTGACTTGAATTCCAATCCGGAAGGAGAGACGCCACAACCTGGAAGATATCGTAGCAACCCCAACATTATTAAAGACCCCGAAGTTGTGAGAACAAAGGGTACGGGAAATACAAGGGAAGGACCAAACGGGGAGCAGATCCCAAGAAACTCAAGACATTGTCGCATTTGTCGCTCATCAGACCATGATTATCGACGGTGCCCAAATCGTCAACATAACACTGGATCTCAGGGGCAACAACCTCCAAACAATCAACCAGCATCTGACTCATTCAATGACCACTCCAACGCGTATTTCCCGGAACCGCCTTCCTCCACACAAGAGTCTTACTATGGTCATTCTTATAACTAGCTACTTTTAGCCATTGTTGTTTCTGCATATATGACTCTACTTATTGCTTCAAAAATTCTACATTTATATACTTCTTGTTATGTTTGCTGTGTTTAAGGTAATTCTCTCATCTTCACCAAACCTCAAAATTATTATTGACGAACAACTAAATTATGCCTAGGAAAAAAAACTGAATCTTATAAGGTGAAAAAATATATTTTTCTGGTAATTTTTAATATACGAAATATTTACAATTACAAAATTACACCAACTAAAAACTCAATGTATAACAACAAATAATTTCATCACTAAAAAAAAAATTTCTAAACAATATACTACGAAACGTAAATGAACGTACTCGGTACGTGAAATTTTGTACTCGGTACGTGATATTATGTACACTAATTTTACTAAACATCACGCAGAAATAAGTAATGTACACGGTACTCTATATAATGTACTTAATTACCATCCCACAAATACATATGATCTTATGAATGAAGGAAAATACCAAAATAGCCTTAATCCGACAACATGGACCCACTGCCTAAAGTATTTTCGTACCATCAACTGCCAGGAACAGTGAAGACTGATGTACCTTTTTGTACTCTAACTAACACAAACAGTACCATTTTGTACATTTTCCGTACCTAATTATTTTATAATTAAAAAAATAAACTCCCAACCGGTAACCACACCTACAACAACCGGTTACCACTTACATTTCAAAAATTAAAAAACATTTAAAAGTACGGTGGGGCCCCCCTGCCGTACAACGGATTCCAATCCGTGTTTTGCATATATGGGCACAAAATCGGCTGCCTTTATTTTTATATGTGGCTTTTATTTAAGTCAGGTTTGGAGCCAGGGTCGGGATTCGTGTCCGGGTCTTAGTTAGGGTTATGGTCGGGATCCGACCTCAAGTATCAAGGTCTAGGTTGGGGTAGGAGTCCAAAATATTGATAAAAAATATTGTTTAAAAAATTTGAAAGTGTTTTTTTTTTTTTTTTTCAAAATTTTTCTTCTTAGTTAAAAAATTAAAAAGTAAAAACAATTTTATAGAACATGATTTTGGAAAATATTTTCATTTTTCTAATTTTAAAAACAAAAAATTGATTAAAAAATATTACCAAACACACCCAAAAATTTTACTTTTACTTTTTACTTTCAAAATTTTTACTTTTATTTCAGTGAGAGAGAGAATGTGTAAATGTTGTGGGAGAGAGATAGAAAATAGATTAGTTTTCAGTTAGAGAGAGAATGTGTGAAAGTTGTGGGAGGAGTATTTTATGTAGAATAAAAATTGTTAGTACAATTTGGTAGTAAATTTAACTTTTGAAATATTTTTTTTACATGGTGTGTCCTGCTTAAAAAGAATAAACTCAAATTTCTCCCAAATATATTTATATATAATTATACATCCTGTATATTACAATATCATCATCATCAACACTTTCTTTTTCCTTTTTTTTTTTATTTAGAGCGCCAAAATAATAGAATTTAATCATACAATTTTTTTTTTTGAAGTAACTGTAAAGATGTTGAACAAAGTGACACGAAATAGATACAAAGAGGGAGAGGGAAACTAACACCTCCAAATAAGATCCTTATCCTGTCGAAGAGCTTCTCTAGCATTGTTATGGGCTGCACTATTAAAAACTCGAGAGATATGGTGTAGAAAAGCATTAGGGAATAAGAATAGGGATTGTTAGATCAACTTCACAACACTTGGCAAAGGCAAATTGTCATTCTAATGACTGTTAACCCTTGAAACTAACTGCAGACTATCTAATTCAATGGACTTGAGGGGAATCTTAATTATTGAACACCAATGCAGACAATCTAAAAGGGCTTGAGCTTCAGCAAAAAGGGGAGTGGAATAACTATCATTACTCCCACTCAACAGCAGGTGTCTGGACTAAGGCATACTAAAGCATATCTAAGACCTCTCACTGTTGATTTAAGAAATTATTTCATGGCTTTATCTTTTCTGGAATAGTTGAGACTTTTCCTTCGATAAATAAAATCTATGTCTAGAAGTCGAGAAGCTTCTATAGATTGCCATTAGAAAAGAAAATGCTTCATCATCTTACTAAAGTAAGTTGCTTGCATTAGAGTAAGTAATTACCAGGTGCACCACAAGCCATAGGTTTAGATAAACTCAAACCTATAATACTAGGAACAGGAAGTTTTGTTAAGTCCATTGAATAGACTTATTAACGAAAATTTCCTTTTATGTCATTGTAATAGAAAAATTTAGGTTATTCCATGTGAATGGATCAAACAATAGTTCTATTGGCTTTCTTCTTAGTTTCTTATTTTGACAATCCATTACTTGTTTAAACTTACAATGGATTTTAATCACTAGTGTCTTCCAAGTCATAAGAAGTAAAGTTCCTTGAAACTCTCCCACTACGACAAGGTGCCGTGAATTATGTCTAAGAAAACTAAATGGTATTGACCTCTTCGAGTGTGACAAGACAACAGAGGCAGTGGGATCATCATATGTGAAATAAGATGATAGAACACTTTTTGAATCAAGAAAAAACATCTCCTTTATTTGCTACATTATTTTCAGACTTAGTCATTTTCTTAGAAAAGTAGTATTTGTTTAAACAAACACTTTCTTATCTAATGACTATGGGATGGTCCACACCTAATCACTTAGAATAGCTAAGAAACATGCAAACCATGGTTAACAGTTCTAGCTTTTCTTAAGATTTTGATTAGATCATCCATGAATCTAGTAATGATTTACACTAAGTACCCAACCATTGCATCATTCTAAAATTGTATTACCATAGAAGGATTTAGGCAACGACTAGTAACTAATCATCAATATGCAAATCGAAATTTCTGGGGAGGTAAGTTTGGATATAATTCAAAAAATTAATTTAATGATCTTTGAACTGCATATCTACTAACTATTTCTCAACCCGTATCAGTTCGCAAGATCTTTAACCACTTACCTTAATGGTTTTTCACCATTGCTTGAAATTCATGAAATTTTTTAAACATTTCAAATTTCTTTTGCATAAGGTAAAATCTAGAGTGATCATTTTAAGAATACAACGAAAAACTCATATCCACCCCTGAATGTACATCCATCTGCGAATGAGATGAACTTACTTTCAGTGGATATAGGCATAAAGACTCTTTGCTGAATTTGATCTTGTCAAAACAACTATGAACAAGATACTTATGCCATAGATTTAGAAAACGTGGTTGTGTCTTTTGATGACTCAGGTTTAGTTACATTAAAGAGTTCTTAGAATAGTGTAAGTGGATTCTGGTCACAGAATACTAAACTCATATTCCTTACTAACATACAGTTTGAATCCATTGATAGAAAATAGTTATTAAACACTTGTGAAAGTGTAACTGTATAATGAGTAATTCTTTCTTGGACCACCACTACTAATCTAACTCTAAGACTGATTTGCCATACAAGTAGGAGATTTCTAAGATTGAGGATTTATATCATTTTGGGATAGAATTTCGGGAATATAATCATATGTGTCATTTAATTTCTTAAGAGAAAATATAATGACATGAAATGATTTATAGACCATTCATCCAATGATATGTTATTGAGCTAATTCGAAATAAATAAGCTAAGAGGAATTAGGATAATTTATTATTTAAATAAGAATCCAACGATGCTTCGATTAGCGAGAGTCAAAGTAATCTTATTTATACAATCTTCTTGTTTCATATTGTAAATACTAGTCTAACGTGTCATCAATTGATGAATAGCTAGATGTTGCATTGATAATATTTATCATTCGAGATCTAACACTATTATGTTTGTTTAATGGATGACAATCCATTAGGGATTTGTCCCATTAAAACAACAAGGCTAGTTAGACCAACAATGAAGATTCGAAATTAAACTACAAATAATAACAGAAAATAACATGGTTCAATATAAAATCATACACAATTCAGAAATTATCAAACATATAGCAAATAACAAAGACATGTGAAAATACAAAACATGCACATCTTAAATAATTTCTAAGGTTTCCAACAAACTGATACAGTGTCTCGGTAGGCGAGAGTCAAAGTATCATTCATTGAATAGAGTTGTCAGCTCATCTAAAATGCAAACCATTCTAGCAACCTTTTATTCGATCAAAATAAGAATCCAACGTTGTTCCGGTCGGCGAGAGTCAAGGTTATTCTCATTTTATGAGCTTCCACCATTGTTTCATGTTTTATAAGTTTATCTCTAAGTAGTCACCGTAGGGGAGAGTCTAATAGAGACGAAAACTTACAAAACACTTATCAAATGAGATCTTACGGTGTTCAATACGTTCAACGAATAACCATCCATAAGGGGGACGAACTCTAGCGTCTCGAGGTTATATTGAAAAAATTTAACTATTGCAAGACCAACAATGGAGATCGAATATCCTAATAATAATAAAGCTCATTATTTAAAAAAATTTATTTTCTTCTAATATTTATTTTAATCAATTTATTTTAAATATATATTTATTTAATTAAAATTTCCAATTTAGAATGAAAAATTCTAAATATAAATTTTAATTTAATATTTATAAATTATACTTAGATGGATATGAAAATAAAATGAATTATTTCCATCCTAGTAATAATTTCCAATAAATATTTAGAAAATTATTCAATTTAAGTTGTTTCAAAATTAATTTAAATTAATTTACAACTCAAATTTAATTTTCTATAAATATATATTGCATTTTGAAAAATTAAAATATTTAAGAATACAATTTTCGAAATTGCTTGTTAAAATAAAATAAAAATAAATCTTGGAACAATTATTCTAATTTTATGTTGGCCAAAAATTAATTAATAAAATTAATTTACAACAAAAATATAATTTTCCTATTTAATTAAATATTAAAGAAAATTTTAAATATTTAAGTATCATTATTAAGAATCAACTTAAATATTAATTTTCTCTGTAATTAAATATCACTAGAAAAATACTTCAAGCAAAACAGATAATATCTATCTAGACTTTCATTGACTAATTAATTCATTTTCTAATTAAATATATTTTAGTTCATTTATTTCAATTAATCATTAAATGAAAAAATCATTGATTTAAGTTGGTCCAAAATTAAAATAAATAATTTCAACTTTAATCTATTTTTCAAATCAAAATTCGAAATTTCTGCATTTAAATTTTAAATTCAAATCAAGAAATAAATTAAATGTATTAAATTCAAGAAATAAATAATTAAGTGTAGAGGAGACTTAATTATTAATTCTAGTTTAATACTAGGAAAAATATACTTAACTTAGATTGTACCAAAATTAATTATTAAACAATTAATTTTACAATCTATGATATTTTCCTAATTAAATATTAGAAAAAATAACTAGTTCTAGAAATAACTATCTAGAATATATTTCATTTACTAAGCGTTTTTCTAAAATTAACTTTAAAATATTAAATGAAAAAAAATCATATATTTTAAAAGTTAATTATGTTGCTAATTCAATTTTAATTAGGTTAGACTAATATAATTAACCTAATACAATTATTTAAATAAGGCAAATGGCCTTCACAATTGGGGTAGTTCATGTGAGGGGGAGCTGGGTTCAGTATGTCGTACACACTTCTATTGGCCCCCAACTCTCACAAAAGGCCCCAAAGAGAGGAATTTAACATTTAAATAAATAATTGTTATTCATTGAATAAGCCCAAATCTAATTGGGCCTAAATAAATTTACTTATGTCAAAATTTATTTTAGCAACCTAGTCCATTTACTTAGTAAAACTTAAATGGGCTTCCTATATGCATCTAAGCCCAATAGAAAACATATAGGCTCACACAGGTCAAATGATTTGGATGGGCCCTATCATGTTACTAGGTTTACACAAATGAAAGAAATAGCAAAAATTACCTCTTACAAATTATTTATAAGATCTTTTGACAATTGGACTATGATTAAAATCAGATTATTGGATCTGTCAACAAGTTAATCATATCAATTTAGATCAAATAAATAATAGGTTTGTAAAAAAAAAATTGTATATTAATATATAAATAAATAATACAAACAAATAACTGATCTGGAATATCTGGAAAGTAAGCTAAAATATCTCAATTTTGAAATTTAAAATAAAATTAAATTTCAAAATAAATATCTTAACTAGAATTCAAATTTAGGTTGTTAGAGTATATTTGAAAAAATTCAAAATTCAACAAACTCCTAAATTTCCTAAATTCTAAGAAAAAATCAAAAATATCTAACCAATTTTTTAAATATCAAGTTTATTCAAAATTTAAATTTATTTAAAATTTCTAATAAGATAATATAATAAAATATCTTGAATTTTAAATTTAGATATTTCATTATTATATTCTACGTCTTATAATTTAATAAATTTAAATATTACATAAATAAACTAATTGAAAAAAATAAGATATTTTATATGGTTAGAATATTTTAAAAAATAATAATAATAAGTTTGAAAAATTTATGGTTTGAAACCGTAAAATATCTAATCAAACTAAACTAACCAATTTCTTAAATCTTCATGTTATTTTTGCCAAAATATAATTTTAATAAAAAAAATGTCTAATAAGATAAATTTTAAGCCTAACATATTCCTAATCTTATAATTTTAATTAATAAAATATATTTCAAAAAATAACAAATTTGAAAAAAAAAAATATGATATGGTTAGCAAACTTTGAAATTTGAACAAGATTATTTTAAAAGATAATATTTTAATATCAAAGTAAGATCATTCAAATTTAATAAAAAATAATATCTGATCTTATAATTAAAATAAATAAAATAATCTAAAATTTCAAAATTAACCATAAGGCTCTTTTGTGAGAAATTAAATTTTCAAAAATCAAAGCCTACTAATATCTTAAACTAATTTTAATTAATTAAAAATTAATAAAAATTGATTTTATTTTGACAATTAGATTTTTGATTGAAATTCAGATTCTACACAAAATTCTACCAAAAAAAGGCTTTTGTTTCAATGAAAAACGATTTTTGAATCAAAAGTTATCACGAAAACAAGTTTGAGGCACAGGGGTATGCATTGCATACCCCTGTGCGTGCGGATTGGGGTGTCTGACCGAGCATCAAGGCTGCATGCAACCTATCTGACCGAGGGACACGGGCGGGACAAGGGAATGCTTCGGACAAGGCTTTGTCTGAAGGGATTTTGTCCCATGCGCGCGAGCGAGTGTGTTTCAAACCCTGATATTTTTGTTTAACTTCAAAAAATCATAACTAATTCATAAAAAAATCCAAATTAGGTTCTGTAAAGCCTGAATTTATTATTTTTTTTGTCTACTTTCCAGAAAAAATAATTCTAGATCGAAATAAAAAATATTTCAGTAACATATATTGTGATTTCTAAACTATCATCAAATAAGCACATAAACCACATGAAACAATCCAAATCAACACATAACATCGTTTTAATTCATATTTCATGAAAGTAAATCATTACCATGGCTCTGAGGCCAGTTGTTGGAAATATTTTACCAGGATCTAGATTTACTAACAAGTATGTTTCATTAACATCCTAATATGAATTCTAAAACAATGAAATAAACACATAAGGGTTTAAGGAAACTTTACATTAGGTGTAGCGGAATATAATGACTCCTTCCGTTCAGATATCTAGCCCTTGATTCCTTTCTGTAGCAGAACATAATCAAGATCTGAACCAGGATCTCTTTCTCTCCTTCCTTTGATGCTGATTCTCCTTCTTGTTGTTTGGAATCTCCTACAGTCTTACACACTATGATTGTGATACCACTTGATGTGTGTGGGCACTACTCTATCACTAAGGATTTCGAAAATTGAAGAAGAAGAAGAGAAGGGAAGTGGCGGCTATAGAGAAAGAATAGGAGGCTCAATTTTCATCTGACAAAGTTAACAAAAGTTAAGTGTGAATGAGAACCATCACTATCTATTTATAGGTAACCACCCAGGTTTAAGTTAGAATTATTTGGCATTAAAATAATGAAAAAATAAATGATAAAAGCCTATAAGAGTGGCCGACCATGGGCTTTGGATAATGGGCCTCACTTATGCAATTTTGCTGTTTTATCATTTCTGCATCTCATTTTCTCAAAATGCCAATTTTCAAATTCAACCATTTAAATCTCAATTCTAATTATTTAATAACTAAAAATTAATTATTAAATAATATTTTCATTTAATATTTATTAATTAGACATATAAAGTCTCTTAATTAATAAATAAACCTAGAATCTCTTTTCTTTACAATTTCGCCCTTCCTTAGTGAAAATTCATAAAGTAGACATAGTCTAACTTTAGAATTATAATTGATTAATTAAAATCAATTAACTGAGTCTTACAAGCAGTATGGTCTCAACTAGTATGGGGACGATGGGCCTATATTTCCGAGCTTCCAATAAGTCGAACCGAATTTACCAAGTAAATTCCCTAACTTATTAATTCCTTATTGAATCAACACTTAGAACTTGGAATTGCACTCTCAGTCATATAGAACGCTCTATATGTTCCACGATATAGATACGTCATTAATTATGCATTGTTATAATCCTAATTTGATCAATGACCCTCTAATAGATGATCTACATTGAATAGGCACTAAGTTACCGTTACACCTTCAGTGTATTTTATCCTTAAAACACTTAGCCCCGTATAAATGATATTTCAGCGAAGTGAAATGAGATCTCCACCATTTATCTCTATTTAGCCAAGCTCCAAGGATATCATCGTTTCACTTCTAAATTCCTATAGAAGTTGTAGATTCCATATTTATGTTAGCGCTCTCACTCAATTATACTATCATGTTCCCAAAATGTACGTATCACCCTGACCCAAAAGTAGGCTTAACTAACAAATCAAAGAACATGTATAATACTCTTGAGATCAAACCTAAACATATCAGGATTAAGATCATTTAATTTAGGATCAACGGGTGATATTGAATTGAATAGATATTACGGTAAATTATTATATATCTAATCAAAGTTCAATATCGGTCCCTTCCGATGTATACTCCATACATCCGATACTGGTAAACTTTACCAATGCCCTGCAAAGGACATAACACTTATCCAAGGTGTAAGAATACCGATCGCTGATTATACCATGTCAGTATAAATCTATTGTTCTGAAAAATGAGGGAATAAACTTTCGAACATATAATCAAGATTATATTCCACTGTGCTGACAACACTATAATCATTAATAAATTCATATGTTCTGGACTTAAATAGAATTCATACATTATATATACATATAAAATCATGAAATAAATCATGTGAACCATGCAACATAAAATGTTACTTCTGATCTTTATTAATAAGTAAATCTGATTATATTGAAATGAGTTTTATTTAGGGCACAAAACCCAACAAAATAGACGTGTGAGTGTAACACGTAGGTCTATGCCCCATAGACATAAATAGACATGTGAGCGTAACACGTAGGTCTATTCCACATAGACATAAATAGGCATGTAAGTATTACACGCGGGTCTGTGTCATACAGACAAATGTGAAATAGCATTAATATTTATGTGATGTGTCAATTATGATTATTGATAATTATACTATCTTGTTGGGCTTGGCTCACGGGACCTCTACTGTGCAGGAAATGGTAAATTTGTCTCTGGTCAGCCATGAGTGTGGGAGCTGGGCGATGTATGTACATGTTCGGGCCACACTAGACCGAGCGAGTTGGGGTCTACCAGTGATGTACTTTTGAAACTCTGATATTGCCGCCTAAGTCGGCTAGTGAAAAGACTTGTAATATTTTGTAAAATATTTTTGGGATCCCGAAACATGTTATTTTTTATTACAAAGTAAAGTTTATTTCAAGCTTTATTTTCAATCTGTTTTCGATTAAAGTTGAGATTACCCGTGTTTATGTTTATAGTAATCTCGTTTAGGGGGTTAGGGTTTTTTAATCACCTTAGGTAACGTGCCTAATTGTTAGGGCGTTACACAATGATTTTAAAAAATAAAATTGTTAAGATTCCTAGGTTTCCTAATTTCATCGTCTAGAGCGATCTTTAAAGCTAAATGATCATTCCAATAAAACCCAAGGTGGAAGAGGGAGGCCATGGGGAAAAGAGACTGCCAGGTATTGTTGGCGATAGTCCAGTCGAGCCACTGAAGGAGTGGACCATGCTTCCTGGTGTATATGGTACCAATATGAGTGAGGGGTAACAATTTGTACTTGTGAAGAGAAGACTGAAAACTAGTTATGGCATGGTTAGGGGGACTATTATTAGCATTTTTATCGTTAATTGAAAGATAGTCATTAAAATCACCACAAATAAGCCATGGTAAATTAGCAGCAGAATCAAAAAGTCTATTCAAAAGAGTCCAAGTGAAAGGATTGTTACTATGGGATGGTCCACCCCTAATCACTTAGAATAGCTAACAAAAATGCAATTAGCAGTTCTAGCTTTTCTTAAGATTTTGATTAGGTCATCCATGAATCTAATAATGATTTACATTAAGTATACAACCATTGCATCATTCTGAAATAATATTACCATATAAGGATTTAGGCAACGACTAATAACTAATTATCAATATGCAAATTGAATTTCTGGGGAGGTAAGTTTGAATATAATTCAAAATCAAATTAATGATCTTTGAACTGCATATCTACTAACTTTTTCTGCACCCCTATCAGTTCGCAAGATCTTTAACCACTTACCATTGCTAGAAATTCATAAAATTTTTCAAACATTTCAAATTTCTTTTGCATAAGGTAAAATCTAGAGTGATCGTTTTAAGAATACAACGAAAACTCATATCCACCCCTGAATGTACATCCATCTGCGAATGAGATGAACTTACTTTCAGTGGATACAGGAATATTAACTCTTTGCAGCGATTGATCTTGTCAAAACCACTATGAACAAGATACAAAAGCCATAGATTTATTTGGTTGTGTCTCTTGATGACTTGATTTAGTTACATTAAAGAGTTCTTAGGATAGTGCAAGTGGATTTTGGTCACAGAATACTCAACTCATACAGTTTGAATACATTGATAGAAAATGGTTATTAAACACTTGTGAAAGTGTAACTGTATTATGAGTAATTCTTTCTTGTACCACCACTACTAATCTAACTCTAAGGTTATTTGCCAATACAAGTAGGAGATATCTAAGATTGAGGATTTATATCATTTTGGGATAGAATTTCGGGAATATAATCATATGCGTCATTTAATTTCTTAAGAGAAAAAAGAATGACATTGTATGATTTATAAACCATTCATCCAATGATATGTCATTGAGCTAATTCGAAATGAATAAGCTAAGAGGAATTAGGATAATTTAGTTTTAAATAAGAATCCAACGATGCTCCGATTAGCGAGAGTCAAAGTAATCTTATTTATACAATCTTCTTGTTTCATATTGTAAAATACTAGTCTAAGGTGTCATCAATTGATGAACAGCTAGATGTTGCATATACAATATTTATCTTTCGAGATCTAACACTATTATGTTAGTCTAATGGTGAAAATCCATTAGGGATTTATCTCATTAGAAAAACAAACCAAGTTAGACCAACAATGAAGATTCGAAATTAAACTACAACTTAATAACAGAAAATAACATGGTTCAATATAAATTCATACACATTTCAGAAATTATCAAGCATTTAGCAAATAACAAAGACATGTGAAAATATAAAACAGGCACATCTTAAATAATTTCTAAGGTTTCCAACAAACTGATACAGTGTCCCGGTAGGCGAGAGTCAAAATATCATTCATTGAATAGAGTTGTCAGCTCATCTAAAACGCAAACCATTCTAGCAACCTTTTATTTGATCAAAATAAGAATCCAATGTTGTCCGGGTAGGCGAGAGTCAAGGTTATTCTCATTTTATTAGCTTCCACCATTGTTTCATGTTTTATAAGTTTATCTCTAAGTAGTCACCGTAGGGGAGAGTCTAATAGAGACAAAAACTTACAAAACACTTATCAAATAAGATCTTACGGTGTTAAATGCGTTCAACGAATAACCATCCATAAGGGGGACGAAGTCTAGCGTCTTGAGGTTATATTGAAAATATTTAACTATTGTAAGACCAACAATGGAGATCGAATATCCTTATAACTAAAAGCTCAGTATTTTAAGGAGTTGTATTTTCTTCTAATATTTATTTTAATCAATTTATTTTTAAAATATATATATTTATTTAATTAAAATTTCCAATTTAGAATAAAAAATTGTAAATATAAATTTTAATGTAATATTTATAAATTATACTTAGATGGATATGAAAATAACGTGAATTATTTCTATCTTAGTAATAATTTCCATAAATTAATTAGAAAATTATTCAATTTAAGTTGTTTCAAAATTAATTTAAATTAAATTACAACTCAAATTTAATTTTCTATAAATATATATTGCATTTCGAAAAATGAAGTGTATAAGAATACTACTTTCGAAAATGCTTTAAAATAAAATAAAATAAATCCTGGAAAAATTATCTAATTTTATGTTGGCTCAACAAAAAATATAATTTTCCTATTTAATTAAATATCTAAGAAAAATTTCAAATATTTAAGTATCACGATTAAAAATCAACTTAAATATTAATTTTCTATTTAATTAAATACACTAGAAAAATACTTCAAGCAAAACAGAAAATAACTATTTAGACTCTCATTGAATAATTAATTCAATTTCTAATTATAATATATTTTAGTTCATTTATTTTAATTAGCCATTAAATGAAAAAATCATTGATTTAAGTTGGTCCGAAATTAAAATAAATAATTTTCAACTTTAATCTATTTTTCAAATAAAATTCGAAATTTCTACATTAAAGAAATGCAATTTCAAAATTTTGGGAAAAAGATTAATAAAATAAAATAAAATATATTTTGAAAATTATTCAGATTTAAGTTATTCTGAAATAAGATTCCCAACTTAAGATAATTTTCAACTTTAATTAAATAACATGAAAATAACAATATATAAGTATCATGATGAAAAATCAACTTAAATATTTAAATTTTCAATTTAATTAAATGTGTTAAATTCAAGAAATTAAATAATTAAGTATAGAGGAAACTTAATTATTAATTCTAGTTTAATACTAGGAAAATATACTAAACTTAGATTGTACCAAAATTAATTATTAAACAATTAATTTCACAATGAATGATATTTCCTTATTTAATATTAGAAATAATAACTAGTATAGAAATAACTATCTAGAATATATATCATTAACTAAGTGTTTTTCTAAAATTAACTTTAAAATATTAAAATGAAAAATAATGTTCATATATTTTAAAAGTTAATTATGTTGCTAATTAATTCATTTTTAATTAGGTTAGACTAAGATAATTAACCTAATACAATTATTTAAATAAGGCAAATGGACCTTCACAATTGGGATAGTTCATGTGAGGGGGAGCTGGGTTCAGTATGTCGTACCCACTTCTATTGGTCCCCAACTCTTACACAAGGCCCAAAAGAGAGGAATTTAACCTTAAATAAACAATTGTTATTCATTGAATAAGCCCAAATCTAATTGGGCCTAAATAAAATTACTTATGTCAAATTTTATTTTAGCAACCTAGTCCATTTACTTAGTAAAAACTTAAATGGGCTTCCTATATGCATCTAAGCCCAATAGCAAACATATAGGCTCACACAGGTCAAATGATTCGGATGGGCCCTATCATGTTACTAGGTTTACACATATGAAAGAAGTACAAAAATTACCTGTTACAAATTATTTATAAGATCTATTGACCATTGGACTATTATTAAAATCAGATCATTGGATCTGTCAACAAGTTAATCATAGCAATTTAGATCAGATAAATAATAGGTTTGTTAAAAAAAAAAATTTGAATAAACAATATAAAATTAAACAAACATTGTCGTATGTAACAGATGTGAAATAAGATATTAATATAATTAAATTATTATTCTTAAACTAACCAACTTGATTCTGAAAATTTAGAGTTGTTAAAACAAACCCTGAAAATTTCAAAATAAAGGAAACTAATTTTAAAATATCTAGGTTTATTTGAATCAAATTAAATTAAATATCTAATAAGATCAATGATTTAAAAGGAAATAATCTTCAATATCACTTTCAGATCTATAATTTATTAAAATAAACTAATTTTAAAATAGATTTGGTTAGATAATTATTATTTTAGTACTAAAATAATAAATGAATAATAATTACCATAATTATATGTCAAAATATCTCAAATTAAGCAATATTTAAATTTCTACAAAATATCTAAGTTATTTGAATATTTAAGATATGATTTATAAATTTCCAATAAGGAAAAAAAATGATATATATAGAAAAAATATCATTTTTAAACTTATAATATATAAATAATTAAATATTTAACAAAATAATAAATTTTGAATTTGAAAATATTATGGTGAGTGTATCTATAAAAATATCTATGTTAATTTCAAATTTATTAATTATTTAATTTGTCATATAAGATAATTTTAATATAATATTTTAAATAAAAAGACAAAGTTATCTTTTAATTTAAAATATGTTAAATATCAAAATATCTAATCTTATAATTAAATAATATATAAATATTAAAGAAGTTAACAAATTTTTAAATCTTACCATAATAGGAAATATTTAAAATTGGAAATACTTGAAAAAGGAAAATATTTCAAATTGGAAATATTTAAAATTGGAAAAATCTAAAATTGAAAAAATCGGATTTTAGGAAATGGTCCCATAAAAAATTGAATTTTTGGGGAAAAAAACCCACAAAATTCGCAATTGATGCACCACTCGACAGCCTTGAATCCCGATTTTCTAAAATTCATAACTTTTTCAATTTTTATCGGAATCGAGTTCCGTAATAAACAAATCAACATGAAACCATCCAAATCAACACAAAAAACTATAAAACATCGTTTTAATTCATATTTCATGAAAGTAAATCATTACCATGGCTCTGGTGCCAGTTGTTGGAATTATTTTACCAGGATCTAGAATTACTAACAAGTATGTTTGATTAACATCCTAATATGAATTCTAAAACAATGAAAATAAACACATATAAAGTTTAGAGAACCTTACAGTGGGTGCAGCGAAATATTATGACTCCTTCCATTCAGATCTCTAGCCCTTGATTCCTTTCTGTAGCAGAGCATAATCAAGATCTGAATCTGGATCTTCTTTTCTCCTTCTTTGATGCAGAATTTCCATAGTCTTACATACTATGATTGAGGTACCACTTGATGTGTGTGGGCACTACTCATCACTCAAGGAATTTCGAAATTTGGAGAGAAGAAAAGAGAGAGAAGGTGGCGTGTGGCCTTTTCTGAAGGAAACAATGTTCAAAGTTGTGTGTGTGTTGTATGTTTCCTGAAGGCAACACTTTCTATTTATAGAATACCATCTAGGTTTAGGTTAGAATTGTATGACATTAAAATAATGGAAACTACAAATGGTAGTTCTTGTGCATAGTGGCCGGCCATACAAAGGGAATTGGGCCTCACGTTGCAACTTTCCCATTTTGTTATTTTCTATTCCTATTTTCTCAAAAATGCTAATTTTCTAATTTAACCTTTTAAATGCCAATTCTAATTATTTCATAACTTTAAAATAATTATTAATTAATATTGCCATTAATTAATACATTTATTAATTTAGACATGTAAAGTCTCTTAATTAATAGATAAACCTAGAATCTCTTTTCTTTACAATTTCGCCCTTGCTTAGTGAAAATTCATAAAGTAGACATAGTCTAACTTTTAGAATTATAATTGATTAATTAAAATCAATTAACTGAGTCTTACAAGTAGTATGGTTTCAACTAGTATGGGGACTATGGGTCTATATAACCGAGCTTCCAATAAGTCGAACTGAATTTACCAAGTAAATTCCCTAACTTATTAATTCCTTATTGAATCCACACCTAGAACTTGGAATTGCACTCTCAGTCATATAGAACGCTCTATATGTTCCATGATATAGACACGTCATTAGTTATCCATTGTTATAACACTAATGTGATCAATGACCTCTAATAGATGATCTACATTGAAAAGGCTCTAAGTTACCGTTACACCTTCAATGTATTTTATCCTTAGAACACTTGGCTCCGTATAAATTATATTTCAGCAAAGTGAAATGAGATCTCCACCATTTATCTCTGTTTAGCCAAGCTCGAAGGATATCACCGTTTCACTTCTAAATTCCTATAGAAGTTATAGATTCCATATTTATGGTAGCGCTCTCACTCAATTATACTATCATGTTCCCAAAATGTACGTATCACCCTGACCCAAAAGTAGGCTTAACTAACAAATAAAAGAACATGTATAGTACTCTTGAGATCGAACCTAACCATATCAGGATTAAGGTCATTTGATCTAGGATCAACAGGTGATATTAAATTGAATAGATATTACGGTAAGTTTTAATATATCTAATCAAAGTTCGATATCGGTCCCTTCCGATGTATACTTCATGCATCCGATACTGGTAAACTTTGCTAATGTCCTGGAAAGGACATAACACTTTTCCAAGGTGTAAGAATACCTATCGCTGATTATACCATGTCAGTCAAAATCCAGTATTCTGACAAATCAGGGAATAAACTTTTGAACATATAATTAAGATTATATTCCACTGTGCTGACAACACTATAATCTTTAACAAATTCATATGTTCTGGACTTAAAAAGAATTCATACATTATATATACATATAATCATGAAATAAATCATGTGAACCATGCAACATAAAATGTTATTTCTGATTTTTATTAATAAGTAAATCTGATTATATTGAAATAAGTTTTATTTAGGGCACAAAACCCAACAGTGTGAGTGATCACAGAAGTGACCATAACAAGGGAGGGTGAAAGAGTGGAAAAAGCCATATTCAATCTAGTTGGGGGTATGCACTTCATTAGGAGCATCGGTTATGTCCCGATTGAGGGTTGGAGCAGTGAAGTCAGAAGCAAGGTTCAAAAATTAATCCATTACTTGTTAAAGGCCTTTGTCAGAGTCATTACCATGGGATAGATATTCATCAAT
The DNA here is from genome assembly GCF_029168945.1 of Cannabis sativa. Lineage (NCBI taxonomy): Eukaryota > Viridiplantae > Streptophyta > Magnoliopsida > Rosales > Cannabaceae > Cannabis > Cannabis sativa. The sequence continues at coordinate 17,587,531 of NC_083605.1, read as the reverse complement.
TGGGGTGGATCAATCGGAGAGATCAAAGGGGTTCTTTTTAAACTTGGATTTGGCAGGGACACGGAGGGTTTCCTTATAACCAAGTTTAGGGGGGACTACAAAGTTATCACATCTCATGAGGTATCTTCCACATTTGTTATAAGTGTGGTCGAGCATGCTGCCGAAATAATAGAAGTTTTGTAGTCACTCATATTTAAAACTTAGCCATTTAGTCTTGGCGATCATACAAAAGCGGATGTTCATACCACGCCTGAGAGGCTTGGTGATATCAAGGAGGATTCTGATCCTAAGGAACGAAACTTAAAAGGGGGTGAATTTTTATAAGGTCCCCAAGCTCATCAGTAATTAACTGGGCAAGTTGGGTAGATTTTCGGCCAAAAGTAATGTAGTGAGCTTGGATCCAGAAAGGGACGAAATGGAATTGGTCTGGTGTGAGGGTGTCAAGGTCTTATGCGTTGGCGAAGATCATGAGGCTTTTGTCGAAGTGCCAAGATTGGTCTTCTAGAACCCTTCTCCTTTACCCTGGAAAGTGGCTAGGAACAATCTTGAGTGATACTTGGAGATAGTGGTTGGAAAACGAAGAGCCCATGCCTTAGTCATGGTTTTCTCGAATCAGTAGGGTTTAGGAGATTTAGAAGTGTGAATTATGATAACAAGACAATGGGAATCAGAGGATGTTCCAAAGTTAAGGGAAACATGATCGAAGACATGGATGCGGTTTTCTTCTTTAGTGAGTGAGAAGGTGGTAGGTGGGTTTTGGGACAAGGAAGACGCCATAGGAGAAGGTTGAGAACTTAGGTAGGTGAAAGCTAGAGAACGTGTGCATGCAGAATCATTAACCCAGATCTTTATTAAATTGTAAAAACGTAGAGTGAGGAGATAATACCTGGAGATAAAGAGATTTTTTGGAGAGTGGAAAAAACCAGTGCATGTTTGCTCAGATTCTCCCTGAACTAGAGTAGCTATCATTTGAGTAGTAATGATTACTCTCTGTGGCCTCCAAGAGCTAAAATTTACAGTTGGATGATCCGAGTAGAGAGAGTAGAAGGGGTTGGAGCCATAAATATTAAATGTGATAAAACATGTGCTGTCAAAAGTAATGGTTAGGAGAGCAATTAATGAAAGGAGGATTTGAATTTTAAATATTAGGAGCGTAATCATCATGACAGAGGAATTAAAATGGCAGTTAAGGGCATTAAATGTAAAAGAGGGAGGGAAAGAAAAGAAACCCAAAAAACCTAGAAAAACATTTTTCAAGTGTAACCCATTTTAAAATATAAAGTTATACTCAGAACTTGTTTTATTTTAATATCATTTTTGACACCATAAATTATTTAAAATTTCTCCATAGACTAAATTCTTATTAAAACTACAATATACATTAACCAATCGTTTGGAACGTCGTATTAGGTCGTATTGTATTGTATTGTATTATATTGAATTATATTTTATGCAATATTTTTATGTAAAACTATATGTGGTATTAATTTTTATGGACACCTAAATATATAATATTTTAGTATAAATTAAAGTTTAACATAGTATTATATAAAAATATGATATATAATCCAATTCAATATAATACAATACAATACAATACGGCCTAATACGGCGTTCCAAACGAGCCCTAAATGTCAATATGAGTGGGAGGCGATGAGTATCTTAATTTAGACCGCTCAAAGAAGATTAAAATAATGAGAGATATTTTTGGTTTTAATTATAAACAAAACATAAAGGAAAGAGAGAACAGTTGGCTATATTTACCAAAAAATGTAGATTTTCCGGGGTAAATCTAAACTTTTATTCAAACTAAAATCATGAAGCCACAGATTCTGCGCACTTGTATACAAAGTGTTTATTTTCAATACAAATAAATATATAATGTACGTGTGCAACATAATCTCATGATCTACCTTGCCGAAATAAACTAGTTATATTCTTGAAAAGATAAGTACAAGTAATAAAGACGAATTAATGAGTTTATTATTTCAAAAGAAATAAATAACGGCTATAAAAGAGTGGACATGGCCAAAGAAATAAACTTGAACTAAACAAACATGGTCGGAATCGGTTCCTGCAGTAATACCTATTTATAGCATAGCATGCATGACAAGAATCGCCAACAAAAGCAAAATAATATTTATATATTATGAATTCCCATGTTCTGTATAATACTAAATTATTTGAACGTATCTCTTCATGATGATGTTGACACATTTTACAAGACTTGTTAGAGATATTTTTCCTTGGATGAAATAAAATTAGTGGTGAGGTGGGAATGGGATGCCACGATTTCAAAACTTCACATCTTATTACTCATATATACGTCATCGTAGTCTGTCTCTTCGATTCGAGAGTTTCATATATATATATAGTAGGTGAATGTACCTGCCGAGCCACGTATTGCTAGTTTTATTTAAGATTTTGTTATTTTTAAGATTTTGAATGTATTTTATTTTTAAAGATTACAAATTTTTTGTTTGAAAAAATTAAATATTTATATTTGAAATATTATTTAATAATGTATTAAAAATAATATTAGTGTAATTATAAAATTGTAAATAAATTTATTATTGGAGTAGTAGATTATTCTATTTAGTTCTTTTTTTAACATAGCATTGTAATGTAAGTTTATATTTATAAATATTCTGTAAAGTGTTAATATTATATGAACATCTCCATTTATAAAGCTAAAAAGTGGGTCAATGACAGAAGTGGTATATCTGCAATCACACAAAGATAGAAATGGTATTTCTGCTTCCTATGCTTATCCAGAGAAAATATTAGATTTTTCTTTTTTAAAAAATAAATAAAAAAAAATATTAATATTCTCCCAAAATAGGTTTGTTAGAGAGATATGTGGGTAAAATGATTTTTTTCATTTAAAAAAAGATTATTAATATTTAAAAGATTGTTTAATTTTTTGGGTTTAATTATTGGGTTTATTTGTTAACGGGAGATCAAACCTAATCGTTAAATTTAACAGAATATTCTTTTTATTTTTAAGAATATTCTGTTAAACCAAGAATTGCCGTTAGATAGGCACTTTTAATATATAAAGATATACATCATAACAAAATAATAAAAAATTAAAAATCATTCAAACTTAGTACTTTTATGATATTCAAAGACATTGTTTACAATGATCGTTTGTTAGCTCCAGAGCGCTAGATATGCTTTGGTCTGTGAAGAAAATGAATTTGTCATAGGTGCCTTTTAGTCATTTCAGCTGCACTAAATTTTAGGACAGCTCATCATTGTGCAATGATTGATTGTACAAATTCTGTTATGATTTTGTACCTCAGAATATCCTGATTTTGTATACGTGTAATAGATCTAGAATATTCCTGTATGTACAAACTTTGCCTATATAATGAAATGTTAGACCTCAGCTACATTTGAGCTGAGCAAAATCATTCCCCTGCATCTCTCTGCATTTTTTATCTTGGTATCAGAGCTCTGTAGACGCTCGTCTTCTCGGACCATGGCCGGAATCGAAGGTGACTCTGCTATCTCAGGCGGAAATGGCAGACAGCACTCTGCTTCAAACTTTCCTGCACCAAGCAGCCAAGCTCAGACTCCAAATGTTGTTGTGCCTCATTTCGGAAGCACCTTGAATCAGCCATTTACGCTGAAGCTCGACATAAACAACTTCACGCTGTGGAGAACCATGTTTGTTGCGATTGTGCGTGGCCACAGACTAGATGGTTATCTTAAAGGTACTCTTCCTAGACCTCAAGAATACAATTCTGTTACTACTAACGTCGATGGTAGTGAAAGTGTTACAGATGAAATCAACCCAGCTTTTGAGCAATGGATCGTTAACGATCAATTGCTTCTCGGATGGCTCTATGACAAAGGGGATTGCTTCGGAAGTCATGGGCTGTGATTCTTCATCTGCTCTTTGGTCTGCTCTTGAAGCCCTCTACGGTTCACACTCAAAAGCCATAATGGATGAGTATAGAACCAAGATTCAGACAGCTAGGAAGGGTTCTCTCACCATGGCTGATTACCTTCGACAAAAACGATAGTGGGCTGACACTCTTGCTCTTGCAAGAGATCCTTACCTAGAAAAGCTGCTGGTTTCAAATGCATTGTCTGGTTTAGATCTGGACTATCTTCCAATCGTTTTGCTCATCGAAGCAAGACCTTCAACATCATGGCAAGAGTTGCAAGATATGCTTCTCAGTTTCGACAGCAAGATGGAGAGGCTTACGGCTTTTTCAACCACAAACAAACTTGGAAATAACTCAGGAAATCCAAGTAATCCATCTGCAAAATTTGGCCAACAGAAACAACAGCAACAACAACAACAGTAATCACAACAACAGTAACGGCAGAGGGTCCAACTACAATAGAGGAAATTACCCTGGAAATCGAGGTGGCTCAGGAGGTAGATCTAGAGGAAGAGGAGGAAGGAACTCTGGTCCCAAGACCACTTGCCAAGTGTGTGGCAAATATGGACATTCAACAGCCTATTACTACAATAGATATGATGAAACCTTTATGGGAGCCTCACCTGGTAACAACAATAATCAAAACAAAGGCCCAGCAGGACCTCAAGCCTTTGTAGCTTCACCAGATACCTTGGATGATGAAGCATGGTACGCTGATAGTGGAGCAACAAGTCATTTCACAGCTGACCCGAATAAAATACAGCAAAAAGATGAATATAATGGTAAGGAAACACTCATGGTTGGTGATGGAAATCAGTTAACTATAAAACATATTGGCACTAGTCATTTATCAACAGATTCTGGTGTGGTTTTATCTCTCAAAGAAATGTTGCATGTCCCAAATATTGCAAAAAATCTTGTTAGCATCTCAAAATTAACCACTCACAATAATGTGTTTGTTGAATTTTTTTCTAATTTGTGCTATGTTAAGGACAAGGTGACAAAGCAGGTGGTGCTTCAAGGGAGACTTAAAGATGGGCTTTATCAACTTGAACTTCCTTCCACACAACACCAAACCCATACTGCTGCTTCTTCTTCACAGTCGAGTCATTTCTCTGGTCTAGTTACTTCCACCAAACAAAATGTAAACCAATCTAAAACTGGTAGTTTATCTTCTTCAATCAAGGATACATGGCATAAGCGATTATGCCATCCATCCACACGTGGCTTAGATTTTGTTTAAAAGAAATTAAATGTAAAAGTTGTCCACATGAATGAAAGTTTTTGTGAAGCCTGTCAACTTGGTAAATCCCATCGATTGCCTTTCGAACTCAATGCTTATCGTGCTAAAGTTCCACTTGAAATTGTGCATACCGATATATGGGGACCTGCACCTGTCCTATCCAATACAAACTTTAGGTTTTATATCCATTTTATAGACGACTACAGTCGATATACATGGATATATCCCTTAAGAACCAAAGTTGAAGCCTTAATTGCCTTTACTCAGTTCAGGGTTTTAGTTGAGAACCAATTTGATAGGAAGATATAAAACCTTCACACTGATGATGAAGGTGAATACCAGGCCTTTACTCGGTTTGTCACTGATCACAGCATTGCTTTTGATCATTCTTGTCCCCATACTTCAGCTCAAAATGGTCGAGCTGAACGTAAACATCGACACATTGTCGAGATGGGCCTTACCCTCCTTGCTCAAGCAAGTGTTCCCCAAAATTATTGGTGGGATGCCTTTCAAACGTCAGTATATCTTATTAATAGATTGCCCACTTCTGTTCTTGGAAACAAAACGCCTTATGAGCTTGTATTTTCCAAACAACCCGACTATAGATTTCTCAAAGTCTTTGGTTCAGCATGCTTTCCTTGTCTTCGCCCTTATCAATCACACAAGTTTCAATTTCATTCCACAAAGTGTGTCAATCTTGGTTATAGTGATAGTCATAGAGGATATAAATGTTTAAGTAGCATTGGCAGGCTTTACATCTCTCAGCATGTAGTGTTTAATGAACATGAGTTTCCTTTTCGTCATGGTTTTTTGAACACTCATCACGTTGAAACTCCTGTCTCGCCATCGTCCTCATCGTCCGCTCTCGTCCTAAATCCACCATCTCAATCACTCACACCGGGACCTTCGGTGATGCCGTTCACGGGGGAACAACTCACGGCCGCAATCACCACGCATCACCTATGTCCTCCTCTCACCAAAGACAAATCAGGTACGTAATAGTGGTTATTTTGATCATTTTGAGATGACTAATACTCCTGAGGGTGTCACTGAGTTTCCAGCCCCCACTATTGTTCCTGACAACAACGGCTCTAGAGACGAAAGTGAGAATTTCACTGCTGAACCAGATACTACAGCAGCAACAACAAATGTTAAAAGTCTACAACCTACACATCCTATGATCACTCGAGCAAAAGCCGGAGTTTTTAAACCAAAGACTTATTTGAGCAGTGCAAAATGGGAGACAATAAGCTCAGAACCATGCTCACTTGAAGAGGCTTTGAGACATAGTGGATGGAACGCTGCTATGAAAGATGAAATCCATGCTTTAGTTCGAAACAAGACTTGGAAGATGGTTCGAAGAACGGCTGATATGAACGTGATTGAAAACAAATGGGTATTTAGAGAAAAGAGAAATGCTGATGGGTCATTTCAAAGATACAAGGCACGATTAGTAGCGAAGGGATATAATCAACGACCTGGTGTGGACTTTGGAGAAACCTACAGCCCCGTGATCAAGGCCTCAACGGTGCGAATTGTATTGACTTTAGCTGTAATGAAGTCTTGGGAAGTTAGGCAACTCGACATCAACAATGCCTTCTTGAATGGACATCTAACCGAGGATGTCTACATGACACAACCAAGTGGTTTTGAAGACAAAACACAGCCAGACTTAGTATGCAAACTGTCCAAAGCTTTGTATGGACTAAGGCAGGCACCGAGAGCCTGGTTTGACCGATTGAGAGGAACTTTGATGAACTGGAATTTTAAAAATTCCAAGGCAGATTCTTCGTTGTTCATTTACCAAACATCTTCACTTGTGATCCTTGTATTGATTTACGTGGATGACATAATAGTCACAGGTAACAACATCGAAAAGCTGAAGCAATTTACCTCCAAGTTGAATGAGATTTTTGCCTTAAAAGACCTTGGGCCTCTACACTACTTTCTGGGGATAGAGGTTCATCGAGATGAGTCAGGATTTTATTTAAATCAATCCAAGTATGTTGAAGAGCTACTGCAGAGAACCAAAATGCTGCACTTAAAGTCATGTCCAACTCCCATGTCAGTGGGGAAGACAATGTCTATTACTGATGGTGTGCCTCTTGAAAATCCAACTGAATATAGAAGTATTATAGGAGGATTACAGTACTTGACTTATACTAGACCAGATATCAGCTATGCCACAAACAAGTTGAGTCAATTTTTAAAGGCTCCAACAAATGTTCATCTTAGTGCAGCCAAGCGGGTGTTAAGATACATCAAAGGAACTCCACATCATGGTCTACATATTCCTTACTCAGAAAGACTTGTGTTAACGGGTTTCTCTGATGCAGATTGGGCGTGTTGTCCAGATGATCGAAGGTCAATTGCAGGGTACTGCGTATACCTTGGTGATGCCCTTGTCTCGTGGTCCTCCAAGAAACAACCAGTTGTGTCTCGATCAAGCACGGAATCTGAATACAGATCTCTTGCTCAAGTGACTGCCGAAATATCCTGGATCCAAGCTCTCTTACAAGAACTCAATATTCCTCTGGACAGAACACCAATTACTTGGTGTGACAACATGGGCGCCAGCGCTTTAGCCTCGAATCCCGTTTACCATGCTCGGACGAAACACATTGAATTGGATGTTCATTTTGTCCGAGATAAGGTGCTGAACAAAGCTTTGGAAATCAGATACATTCCCTCAAGTGAGCAAATTGCAGATTGCCTTACCAAGAGCCTTTCCCATACTCAGTTTCATTTTCTTGTGACCAAACTCGGTGTGTTGAAGAACCCACTTCGTTTGAGAGGGGATGTGAAGAAAATGAATTTGTCATAGGTGCCTTTTAGTCATTTCAGCTGCACTAAATTTTAGGACAGCTCATCATTGTGCAATGATTGATTGTACAAATTCTGTTATGATTTTGTACCTCAGAATATCCTGATTTTGTATACGTGTAATAGATCTAGAATATTCCTGTATGTACAAACTTTGCCTATATAATGAAATGTTAGACCTCAGCTACATTTGAGCTGAGCAAAATCATTCCCCTGCATCTCTCTGCATTTTTTATCTGTCAACCCAATTATATATGTAGTAATGCTCCACATAATAAATAACGTACAATTATTGTCTAGTGCTCCACATATATAACCAAATAATTTCGAGCCAAACTCATGCTTCTTTTCATAACAAATTTGTACTAGGTAACTACAGCATTTTTCCAAATACATCAATAGTATATGTACATATTATTGACTTATATACATTTATATATATATATATCTATTAGTAATATTACTTTCTTTCTATATTAGTCACACAAGATCAAGATAATTAAAGAATGAACAGTAATTTGGTAAGATTGACATAATAGAAAGCATGAATGTTCGATATTGATCTATATTTGAAACAATATATGCATTATAATAATTTTAATGTGACAAACAATTAATTTGTTAGAAAACGATGAAAATGGTACGTGTGTGATGAGGTAATAATAAGAAAAATATAGTAAGGACGAGCTGCAGAGACCCTTACATTTTCCTTTATCTTTTTTAATGTTTATAATATCATCAGAAGAATGTTGTTGCATTTAAGAACAAACACCACGACAAATTTGGCAAGTATCCTCTGAATTCTCCTATTACACAACCCTCCAAAGTTCCAGATATTAAAATATAAAACAAGAATAAATCCAAACATATTAATTTATCGAAATAAATCTCGAATGGATTCTAGCACTCTATTACTCTGAATCACCAAATTTTGTGGGCCCTCTTTTCTTTTGGATTATTCTCTTATCTTAGTTTTTAAGCACAATCAGTAATATGTATATAGCTCAACATCTTCCAACTGCGAAAAAGTAACTACATTAATTAGTTACACAGAAATAAACATCTTCCTTTTCTTTTTCAGTCAATAATAAATAAAATTTGACTCATTCAAATATAAACTTGATGGACCATTCGCATTAAAGTAAAGTTCTATTTGATTATATCTTACTATTATAAAATATCTTAATCATGTGATAGTTATACAGACAATTTTACTCTTTTTATAATAGATATTAACAATGTTACTATTTTGTTGACTAGTCATAGGTCAAGTTTTCTTACTCTTCATTTTTCTTCGAAAATTAGGTATTAACAATTTAGCCCTGTTGACTAATTCAACTTTTAGCTCTTCCTCTTTCTTCTCTCTCATAATTCCTTCTGCAAGGAGAGATTATAAACTAGCCACGGTGTTGTCCCAAGCCAACTTCCATAAACTTCATTCTCTTCTTCTTCTTCTCTCCTTCTCTTTCTCTCTAACTACACTACTAACATCATATGATATATGGGTTGCTTTGTACTACTACTCTTGGTCTTCACATTAATATTATTATGAAGATTTAATGCTGTGTGCCAGTGGCGAAACTACTTGTATCTATAAAGTGGCCATACCCTCCTAATTTTTTAGAAAAAAAATATAAATAATATGTAAATTAAATTAAGATAATTAGATTTTACTTATTAGAAAAATGTGATAATTCTCTTATTGGTAAGCCTATTAATAAATTGTAAAGTTGAAATTGAAAAATAAGTCCAAATCCAATAGTACATTTAAATTAGTTATCTATTTTATGGTAAAAATTGACAAAAAAAATGATTAATATAATTTATTTTTGAAGAGTAATTTTGTATGATATATATATATGTTGGAATTATTTTACTAGGATCTTAGATCTACTCACAAGTATGTTTATTAACACCCTAAATATGAATTTTCTAAAACGATGAAATAAACACGTATAAAGTTTAAGAAACCTTACATTGGGTGTAGCGGAATTAAATGACTCCTTCCCTTCAGATCTCTAACCCTTGTATCCTTTCTGTAGCAGAGTATTATCAAGATCTGAACCTGGATCTCTTTCTCTGAATCCTTGATGCTGAAACTCCTTTGCTGATGTTCTTTCTTCACGATCTTCCTCACTATGATTGAGGTATTGCTTGCTGTGTGTGGGCACTACTCTAATCACTAAGGTAATTTCGAAATATGAAGGAAGAAGAGAGAGAGAGAGTGGCGGCCAAGGAAGAGAGAGAAGGCTCAGGTTTTTCTGATTTAGAAGTGTAATTTTCCTGAAGCCTTCACTATCTATTTATAGCATTCCACTAGGGTTAGGTTTGAATTATTTGGCATTAAAATAATGAAAATATCAGCTTAAAATGCCTACAAAAGTGGCCGGCCATGGCTTGATGGATTTGGGCCTTGCTTTTTGCAATTTGCAATTTTAACACTTTTGTATCTGATTTTTCTCAAAAATGCCAATTTTCCAATTCAACCATTTAAATGCCAATACTAACTATTAAATAACGATAAATAATTATTAAATAATATTGTCATTTATCATATTTATTAATTGAACCATACAAAGTATCATAATTAACAAATATGCCCCTATTAACTCTTTCTTTACAATTTCGCCCTTACTTAGTGAAAATTTCACAAATAGACATAGTCTAATTTGTGAATTATAATTGATTAATCAAAACCAATTACATGAGTCTTACAAACAATATTATCTCAACTAGTGCGGGGACCATGGGTCTATATAACCGAGCTTCCAATAAGTAGATCAAGAATTTAGCACTAAAATTCACTAACTTATTAATTCTTCGTTGAATCCACGCATAGAACTTAGAATTGCACTCTCAGTATATAGAATGCTCTATATGTTCCACCATATAGACGCATCATTAGTTATCCATTGTTATAATCCTAATGTGATCAATGATCCTCTATATGAATGATCTACAATGTAAAGGGATTAGATTACCGTAACACCATACTAAGTATTTTATCCTTAAAACACTTGACCCCGTATAAATGATATTTCAGCTTATGTGAAATGAGTACTCCACCATTTATGTTCGTTTGGTCAAGCTCGAAGGAGATCATCCTTTGCTTACTATTTGCCAGATAGAAGCTATAGATTCCATGTTTATGCTAGCGCTCCACTCAATTGCACTACCGTGTTCCCAAAATGTACGTATCACCCTGACCTAAAAGTAGGCTTAACTAACAAATCAAAGAACACGAATAGCCTTTCAAGATTGAGCCTAATCATAACAGGATTAAGAACATTTGATCTAGGATCAACTTGGCGATATTGACTTGAATAGATTTTACGGTAAGTTTAATTAAATCTAAGTCAAAGTTCAATATCGGTCCCTTCCGATGCATACTCCATGCATCCAACCTGAGCTTTACTTTAACCAATGTTCTAGAAAGAACATAGCATTTCTCCAAATGCAAGTAAACTCTAGTTGTAGATTATCATATCAGTAAAACCCTGTGTCTGATAAATCTAGGAAACTTTATTCACATAGTCATGTTTACTTTCCAATGTGATGACAACACAATAAACATGATCAAGTATGTGAAAAGGGTTTAAGATGAATTTATAAATCAAATAGACAAGCAATTGATAAAGTGAACCAAAACATACACAAATGAATGAAAAATACTTCTGTTTCTTTATTGATGTTGAATAAAATAGATTACATTGAAATGGAGTTTTATTTAGGGCATAAAACCTAACAATATACATATATATATATATTTATATGTGTTTTTATATATGTACTCTTATGGTATTTAATACCATATTAATATGACACTTTATAAGTGGTTAGTGGTTTCTTATATTATTTATTAAGTCAAAATATTTAGGACTCAATATTATTTTACACCAATAACGACATGTCACTTTTTATAGTACTTGGCACTATAAGGTGCCCTTTATTATTTCTCATTAATTTATATATGTTGTATAAAGCTAATTAACTTTTTATATTGATTTATAAAATACTACATATTAAAAAAATAAGGTGAAAATATATTTTATTTGGCCCCTTTTTATTTCGTCGCCTGTATCCTCCACTGTGTGTCGTTGGTGATGATGAGTTTGAGTGATTCAACCACAATCTCGATCTAGGTTTCTCAGTGTGATTCATCCATTTGTTTATTTTCTTAATTATTTATTTTTATTATTATTATTTTTTTTCTGTAAAGAGCATATATCTATTTGGAATATATTTTGTGGCAAATCTACAACTTTGACATGCACACCTCTAGGATTGATTTAGATGTTAATAGCAGGTATGTTTATTGATTTCAAAATCCCTAATTCTTTTACCTCTCTTTCTCTTAATCTGTACATATAAATGTAAAATCACTAATTTTTTTATCCATATGTTTCAATTTTTTTTTCATTTACTTAAAAGCAAGAGCGGATGCATATAGATGGCGGAAGTCAAACCAAATACAATGTTATCTCACTACTTAAAAGTGATGTTGAGTCGAACACCTCAAATACTGCTAAAGATACTTGAAGTATGTACAAAATAATATAAATAAATATATAAGTTATATACAAATATTATAAATACTATGTAAAATATATTTAAATAATATATATATTTACACTTTTCACATCATTTAAAAATATTAAATCTCAATTTTACATTTTTTATTTTATCACAATTAATTATACAATAAAAATGAAAATAAAAAATCAAATGAAGAGTGACACGTGCAATTGCACGTGTAAACTCACCTGGTACATATAAATATATACAGGTGACATACTTATGTTGTGATCATTTTCATTTGGGCGGAATATGTGTAGTATTTTTTTTTTTTTGAGATTATACTATTTTTTAATTTTGTTCTTTAAATTTACAGTTTGGGTTGCTCTGGTAGTTTCTATGTAGGTTACTATATGTGGATTGTTGTTCCGATTTAAGTTATTCTGTTAGTTGCTATGTGGATTTCTATAAAAATAAAAAAAATTGCTTTAAAGTATAAAAATAAAAAAACCCTACTTTTTTTTAAGTGACATTTGAAGCTGATTTGTAATAATACACATTTGTAATGAGTGAAATAATTTTGGTGATTTGTGTTACTCTTCCCTACCAGATACATTGATCAATTGTGAACGGGACAATTTGTAAAAAATATTGATTTTGGAATTTATAAACTTATAGAAATTTAAATATATTTTTATTTTTTTTTTTTAAAAAAAAGAGGTTACTACCTTATTTTTAATTATTATTTTATTTGAGGAGAGAAAAAGTGAAGAGAAATAGCAAGTGAGAATGAAAATGAAAATCCAATAAATAAAATAATTATGAAAGAGAATACAAAATGAACAATGACTACAAAAGTGAGATGGATTTAATAAATCTTACACCAGTCTGATGACCTGGATTTTACTTTACCCAAAGTATAAAATTTCAAACTTAATTTGGACGATGATTCCTTCACTTTTAGACAAAATTTCAAAAATAATATTATACATATCTTTCTAAACTTTATGAATCATCTCATTTGAAGTTCAAGTGAGAAAGCTATGGGCGTTTTATTAAACGATGTCGAATTAGGAAAATCAAAATCTCATGCATGTGGGGTGGGAGCTCGACCATTGGCTCGGTTAATTCCACTGCGGCCTCAATGGCTAATCAAGTGGGTTCGGAAGTTGATTTCTTGAGTGAAATTTTTTTTCCTCCAGCGTCGCTGGCCAGAAAGTTTTTCCCATGGGCCGAGTCGAGATTTGAACGTATTTAAGTTATATTTTAAGCAAAAAGAGATGAGAAATTTATTATTTCACTACTAAAAATGTGACTTTTGTCAGCGTATTTAGTCAAAGGAATCGCAAAAAATAGCCAGCAAAAGAAGGGGTACGTGAAAGCCCAAATTTTGTTAGTGGAAATTTGCGCTGGAAAAACAATAGAAATGCGTCAGTACAAGTTTGGGTGTAAATCGAAAAGAGGTAGGTAAATCTTGACGGGTCAGAGACCTTTAACTGGCATTTTTTTGCACCGACAACAGTCCAAAAAAATTTGGTGGGATATATTGTTGGGAAAATTTTGGTAAAAATATATGTTACTGGCACATTTTTTGCGCCAGCAAAACTTAATCAAAATTGGTGGTAAATAGCATAGTTTTATAGGACCTTTGCCGAATCATTTTTGCGACGGCAGTAGTCCGAAATTTTTTTGTGGAAAATTCACGCGTACGTGGGTAAATATATTAGGGCGGAAAACTTTTACTGGTGCATTTAAATGTGCTGAAAATGTGAATTACTCAATGAAAAGCATCATTTTAACGTAGGGTTGACATTTTAACAATTGTCGGGGCCATATTTGTCTTTTTGTGGTGCAACCGCGTTGACAATAGTTACAAATTAAAATCGAGTATCAGACCTTTAGTCAGTTGAAAAAACATACCTAACGAGATTGATTTGTATTTCACGTAAATTAATATTTAATATAAATACTAATTTCCTATAACACTAATTTCACATATTGACTATAGAATACATACAAAATGTTGTAGAACGAAATATGACTCAACCTATTTAGGAAACTAACCCCTGTTCATTTCTTTCGTAGAGTAATAACAATGACTTAATATGGATCTTCTATAAAACGAAACAATAGTTCAATTTCATCATAGTCTTCCACAGAAAAATTACTATAAAATTCACTATTCACGTCGGCCAAAACGACTGTTCATCGTGTTGACTAACGTGAACAGTATCATATTAAATGTAATTTTCATTTTTAAAATGACACAAATAATAGATGGTTTGTATCAGTTCGATATCCTTCTCTAATTACACAAACGCAAAATGAAAAAACTGAACAAAAAAATATATAAGATTAGCATTGTTTTAAAAGCCTCGTGAACTTTGTCTCGATCATTTTCAAACTGATAGTAAAAAGGTTGTGACTGTGACCAACTTAGGTTGAATTAACTACAAGAGAAGGTGTTTTTGCCGGCGCATTTCGTGACATGCGTCGGTTAAAGTTGTCGAGACAAAGAAAATTCTGTTAACACAAATTTATTTTTGGTTTACTTTTGTCGGCGCATTTGTGCGCCGGTAAAACATAACAATGCCGACGTAGTCAAGTAAAATGCGCCGGTAAAACGTAACACCATTAGGCGCGAGAATTTGCCGCCTTTGATTTCATTTTTGGGGCGCATTTCTTCTTTTACCGGCGCATATATGCGCCGACAAAAGGCTAAAAAAAAGTTGGAGGGAAGATTCCCGCGTGGGTTTTATGTGGTAGGTGGGGACACTTTTACCGGCGCAATTATGCACCGGCAAAAGTGTTAGTGAAACGCGCGTTTTACTGGTACGTCAAAATAATTTTTTTAACACTTTTACCGGCGCAATTGGATGCGCCGGTAAAAGTACTTATATGTATCAGGGGCACGAAACCCCCTTTCTTCCCCACATTCATTTTCAGAAAACAGTCGGCCCCCTCAATCCCTCTCTCTCTCGTTCTCTCTCGTTTCCCTCTCAATCTCTATCAAACTCTCTCAATCTCTCTAAATTTATCTCAAAATCTCTCTTTTCTCACTCAATCCTTCTTTGTTCATCTATGTTTTCCCAAAAAAAAAAGGTCTGATCACCACTCCGTCCTCACCACCGCCGTCCGCACCACCGCACCGCCCAACGCACCACCTAAAAGGTATTTTTAAATTTTAATGTATTGTTTAAATATTTAAATTTATATATATGTGTGTATGTGTATGTGTATGGTATATATGTATGTATATGGATGTGTATGTATGTATATATGTGTATGTGAGTGTATATACGTATATGTGTGTGTATGTGTATGTATGTATATATGTGTGTATGTGTATGTGTGTATATATGTATGTATGTATATATGTATGAATATATGTATGTAAAATGTATGTGTATATATGTGTATATGTGTATGTATGTATATATGAATGTGTGTATTTATGTAAATATGTATGTATATATGTGTGTGTATGTATGTATATATGTATGTAAATATATATGTATATATGTGTGTATGTGTGTGTATAAGTGTATGTGAGTGTATGTGAGTGTATGTGGTTGTGGTTGTATGTATATGTGTATGTGTAAGTGTATGTGTATGTGTAAGTGTATGTGTATGTGTATGTGAGTGCATATACGTATATATGTGTGTATATGTTGATATTAGTTAATATGTATAAGCATGTTAGTGAAGTAGGTTTTGTGATAAAATTGACTGCTCTTGGATGGGTGGATTATTTTTTTGTTTATATATTGTCGTAAAATATTTGTTTGTGTTGTTTATAGGTTTTGAAAATTTTAGATTTACAATTTTTAAGTCGTTACGCTGCCGAAATTTTAGTAGAGAAAATGTAAAATTAATTAATTGTTTAAATAAAAATTAAGAATAAATTAATAAATTAATTATTGATAAAACAAAATAAATAAGGTAAAACATAAAATTGAAATTGAAACATGTAATTTAAAAATTTAGTGAAGTAATATTTTTTTTAAAAAAAAAATATTTTCAATTCAAATAATAAATAATTAGAAAAATATTTAATAATGACATGTAATATCAAAATTTTAAATATGATAAAGTGATATTATTAATTTTAATAAGTTAGTAATTTTAATTTAATTAATAAATGATTGAAAAATAATAAATGATTAAAAATAAAAAAAAATTAAAAAATGTAATAAAGTGGTATTAAATTTTTTAAAATGTTAGTAATTTTAATTTAAATAATAAATGATTAAAAAATAATAAAACTAAAAAATAATGTAATATATAATTTACAATATATTATAAATTTTAAAAAGTTAGTAAATTAAATTTAAATAATAAATGATTAAAAAAAATAATAAAAGTAAAAAATGTAATGTATAAATTAGTATATATTATAAAATATAATAGGTAATCAATTTTTTTTTTTTTATTTTAAAAAATTTGTAATCTTTAATTTAAATGAATAAATGTGAAAATTATGAATTACTATTTATTGTTTAATTTTAAAAAAGTAAGTAAGTGATATTATCAACTTTAAAAAAGTTGTAATTTTTAAGTTAAATAAATAAAATAGAAAATTATAAATGAATATTTATTACAAAATTAAAAATGTAAGCAAATGATGATATTTTGAAGATTAAAAAGTTTGTAATTTGTAATTTAAATAAATAAAATAAAAAATTATAAATTAATATTTACTATAAAATTTAAAATGTAATCTAAGTGATATTTTTAAAATTTTAAAACTTTTATACTTATAGTATAAAAATAAAATAAAATAAAATTTTAAAGTAATTGTAAGAATTTAATCTAATTATCATAAAGTAAGTGTAATTATAAACTAAGTACAAATGAGCATAAGATATTGTAAAATAGCATAAAATTAAAATTTTATTATCTTTTCTTGATCTCTTTGGTTATACACCAAAGATAGGATAGAACAACTGTATTTATATTTGTATTATCACATAGTGATAATTTATTTTTTTTTAATTTTACACATGCACGAAATACCTTAGACCCGTTTGGAGAGGCCGAGTCAATAAGGACTCTTAAATACACTTCTCCAAATTATCCAGGACTGTTTGTCCACATGGATAGTTTGGGCTTGTTTTATACTACTTATAGTATGATCTATTGCTTATTTGATTATTTCATTAGTAGATATTTTGGTACAACGTCTTCTTACACGTTCTTGTAAGTCGGCAAACTTAATTACTACAACTTTGCTTACTTATAAGAATTGTGGGGAGGTGCTGCCGAAATTTTTACAAAAATAAAATAATCTTAAGAGCGTAGATTGTACCATATGTATATTACAAACCTGAATGGGATAGGTTCTTTACCCTTTTAGTAATGGAGTGAGAAGGTGGATTAGGACACTTGTACATTTTCTTGTTTATTTTTAAATTTTTTTGTTAATTACTTCATAGTGGAAGATGCCTACCAACCGAAGTTGGATGAAGGCTCACCGGCGCTCTGCAGAGTTTCGAAGTGGCGTTGACGAGTTCGTTGCGGTAGCAACGAACCACATGAATTCTGACGGATTTGATCGATGCCCATGCATGCGGTGTTTGAATGTGAATTTCCACACACCTGCAACTATAAGGGTTCATTTATTTTTCAGCGGGATCCAACCTTTGTACAATCCCTGGTATTTCAACGGGGAGACTTTTTCTCAGCCCGTAGTTGAATTTCCTGAAAATGACGAAGAGGAAATGGCAGATGTGTTGGCAGATATGTTAAGAGGGGACCCTGGGTTTGACGAATCTTCCAGCACTACTGATTCTTTCAGAGAACCCCCTATTAATGACAACAACAAGTTTGATGACTTGTTTAAGGAGATGGAGTCTGAGTTATATCGAGGTTGCAAAAAATCAGCCCTCAATGCACTGGTAAAGCTTATGCACTGCAAGGTTTTGAATAGGTGGAGTAACCACTCTTTCGATATGTTGCTGTCCATCTTGATTGATCTATTTCCAGAGGGGAAAAAATTACCGAAGTCGCATTATGAGTCGAAGATGCAATTGCGCAATCAAGGTTTGGGCTACGACTCAATAGATGTGTGCAAGTATAATTGTGCCATTTTTTGGAAGGAGAATGAGAAGAAAGAGTTTTGCCCTGTATGTGGCGAATCACGATGGGTGAAAAAAAAGGGTAAGGGTAAAAAAGTTCCTCACAAAGTTATGCGTTACTTCCCACTCAAACCGAGACTAAAACAATTATATTGCTCAAGACACACTGCGGAGGATATGCGGTGGCATTACTCGCAGAGACCAAAAGAAGACGGTGTGCTTAGGCATCCTAAGGATGCTGAAGAATGGAAGCGGTTTGACCGCCTTCATCCGTCTTTTGCTGTTGAACCAGAAATGTCAGACTGGGATTGGCTACTGACGATTTTAATCCATTTGGCAACATGAGCAACTCTTACAGCCTGTGGCCAGT
The DNA here is from genome assembly GCF_029168945.1 of Cannabis sativa. Lineage (NCBI taxonomy): Eukaryota > Viridiplantae > Streptophyta > Magnoliopsida > Rosales > Cannabaceae > Cannabis > Cannabis sativa. Next base: position 17,568,607 of record NC_083605.1, on the reverse strand, counting down.
TATTTGTGTCCCATATAATTTGCCACCGTGGAAGTGTATGAGTTCTAAATCGTTGTTGTTGGCCTTATTAATTGCAGGTCCGTCATCTCTTGGGAAAGACATAGATGTATTCATGAGACCGTTAATTGATGAACTGAAACAATTGTGGGAGACGGGTGTTGAAACCCGAGATGCCTACAACGGAACTGTGTTTTCAATGCGTGCGGCAGTGTTGTGGACAATAAATGATTTTCCTGCTTATGCTCTAATGTCTGGTTGGAGCACAAAAGGGTATATGGCGTGTCCCACTTGCAATGAACACACTCCTTCCATTGGCCGAAATAGTAAGATTGGATATGTTGGCCACAGACATTTTCTCGAAATGAGTGATTCGAGAAGGAGAAGCAAAAGTACAATGGTGAGCCTGAGAAGAGAGCACCACCGCCTGTATTGACGGGGGATGATATTTTATCTCAATTAGACCGAATTCCATTGAGTTTTCCTGGAAAACACAAACAGTTCGGGGGTGTGAAACGGAAGCGTTCTAGTGAAGAGCTAAATTGGTCTAAAAAAAGTATTTTTTTTGAGCTTGAGTACTGGAAGCATTTGTCTTTACGACATAATCTTGATGTAATGCACATTGAGAAAAATGTGTGTGACAGCTTAGTAGGTACTCTTCTAAGTATCGACGGGAAGTCAAAGGATACCGACAAGGAGAGAATGGATTTGCAAGACTTGCAAATACGACGTGAGTTGTGGTTGTATGAAGACCGAAATGGGAAGTGGAAAAGCCCCCAGCTAGTTACACACTTAGTGTTCAAGAACGGATTTAATTTGCAGACTTCATAAAGTCTGTACGATTTCTAGACGGTTTTGCAGCAAACTTAGACAAAAATGTAAATTTGGATACGGGCAAGATTTTCAGGCTCAAATCACATGATTGTCATGTGTTTTTACAACGTTTACTACCGGCAGGTATCCGTAAGTTCTTGAAAAAAGAAATCTGGGACATAATCATTGAGCTGTGTGTGTATTTCAAACAATTATGCTCAAGAACACTTAATGTTTCGGATTTAGAAAAAATGCAAACAAATATTCTAACTATTTTGTTCAAGTTAGAAACTATTTTTCCACCGGCTTTTTTCGACATAATGGTTCACGTCGTTATGCATCTCCCTAAAGAAGCTATACTAGGTGGACCGGTGCAGTAAAGGTGGATGTATCCCATTGAGCGGTCAATGTCTGTGTACAAGCAATATGTCAGGAATCGTACCCGTCCGAAAGGCTCTATTGCTGACTCTTTTGTGGTTAATGAGGCATTAACATTTTGCTCAATGTACTTCCGAGAGGTGGAAACTCGATTAAACCGTCCTGACCGGAATAATTTATTTTTATCCAGGGTGCACAGTGAACGGTATTAAATTTTTGGTCAAGGAAAGGGATGATAACCGCAAAACACAAAATAGCAGTGTTATGGTGCCCGGTGAAGATGGACAAAATTTTTACGGCACACTTGAAAAAATTATGGAGTTCACTTATTTAAAAGACTGCAGTGCTCTCTTATTTTTGTGTAAGTGGTTTGACACTAATGGGAGTAGAATGGATAGTGACGGTGTTATTACTAGCATTTGCGTCAACCGAGAGTGGTACCAAAATGAACCATTCATACTTGCATCTTAAGAAAAATTGATCTATTACATTCCTGATTTGAAGAATGGTAAAGACTGACTGATTGTAAATGAGTACATACCGCGAAATGTTTGGGACTTCCCGCACACTGATGGGGAGACACCCTTTGTACATGAAAACAATTCAGCTGAAACCGAATTCGTTGTTCAACTTCCACAGTTGGATGATGTTGACAATGTTCGCCAAGATGTCGACCCAACTGAAGTTGCAAACATCCATCGTGTGAATTCATAGCCTCAACAATTAGATGATTTCATTGTCGATGAGGACAACGAGGGTCTAAATACCGAAGAAGACAACTCCTTAGAATTAGAGAGTGACAGTGATGATAATACTGTATATGTAACTGATGATGAGGATGATGAATTGTAATTGAAATAGTGTTTTAAATAAAATAAAAATTACAACGCTTTTTCTTTAATATGTTTTGAATATGTTAGTTTATTTTAAATGAATAATATGTTTTGTATATGTAGTATGTCTACACCAGGTGGCAGCAGTTCGAAAAAGAAAGAGGTCAGAGGTAAATACAAAGGCAAGAATGTTGAGGAGGAGCTCTCCAAAACACAATCTGCCAAGTTACAGATTGAGTTGCATGGAGAGACTGGCACTCCCGTCGGCAAACACGGAAAAAAATTCTACAATATGGCTAAATGGATGACTCGGATGTCTATCCCCATCAATAAATTCAAATGGGAAGATGTTAGTAAAGCTGACATCAATGCACTCTGAGATAGAGTTGAGGTATGTTGTAATAATTTTTTTAATTTTTAAATTACTATACTCTTATTAAATTGTAATTAATGTATTAATGTGTAACTTTTTGCAGACCAAGTTTGTCCTCCCACGAGATAACCCTACATTCGTAGACTACGGTGAGTACGAGATGTCAAAGGGTTTACGTGATTGGAGGGCAGACTGCAAGAAAAACTGGATACAAAACATTGAGGAGCTTGGACAGGAGAGGGCCGACATGTCACCTCCTGAGGGAGTAACTCAGGAGGTGTGGAGGGACTGCATCGCTTACTGGAGCACAGACAAACAAAAGGTACATTTTTTAAAATTTCTAATTTTAGTAATGTTTAATTTATATAGTCAATAATAAATAATTAATTGTTAGAAAAATTATTAACTTCAGGCGAGAGCAGCGAAAAATAAAGAAAGTCGGGGTAAGATGAAACTTCAAGGAGGCTGGGGCTCGAAGCCTATTGTTTCACATGTTGTCGAGGGGGTAAGTTTATATATTACTATCATTCATTTAATTTTTTCTAGTAAAATAACAATACTAATATATTTCCTCTTGAAAATAGGCTAACCCCGACACAGGAGAACTACCAACTGTGGTGGAAACTTTTCAAAAGTTTCACCATAAAGGAAACAATTGGCGCAACGAGTTCGCGCAACAAGCTTAAGTAAGTTTACATTTTAATTCAATTTTTATTTACTTCTTTCAATTTCTTTTGTAATAAAATTAACCATTTAACTTATTTGTTTGTTTTAGGAGCAAATGGTTGAAATAGCGGCAACTCAACTAGCGCCCACTGAAGATGAGCCCGATGAGCCTACTGTCAATCCGACACAGTACCCCCGAGACTTACTTGTTATGACGCAAGTACTCGGGGAACGATCTTGACATCTTAGAGGCTTTGGCCATCTCCCCTGACTGACGGGAGTTGGAGCCGAAAGAGCACCTGCCACCCATTCTTCGGCCCCACCGACTGTTACAATGGAACAGTACGAGGCTTTACAGAAAAAAGTGGAGGAAACGAAGCAGACAACTCAACATACGAGGCAGCAGTATGAGACACAACAACTCTACCTCAGACGATTCCAAGATCAGTTTGAGTATCTTTCTCGAGCTGTGCCGGGTTTCAACTTGCCTCCCATGGATCTTCCACCATTGCCCACTCATGGTGCTAGATCGTCGGCTGCTCTTGGTGCTGGATCGTCATCGCAGCCTCTTGAGACTCAGAGAAACAACGATGACGACATTACCCGCCTATAGAACTTTACTTTTTTTTATTATCCGATTCGAACATCGATCTTTTAATATTTTGTTTATATACTGATTTTAGTAGAACATAATATGATTTTAGTAGAACATAATATTGCAATTATTTTAAAAAAAATTAATTAATTAAATTTAATTAATTAATATAATAATTAATTATTTCTTTTTTAAAAAAAATAAATACTTTTGCCGGCGCATTATTGCGCCGGTAAAAAGTGGCCAAAACTATTGGCGCCAACCATCAAATTGGCGCCAATAGTTTTGCCGGCGCACTATTACGCTGGGAAAAGCTGATCAAAGAGGGTTCATAGCGAATAAGGGTATTTTTTAACACCGACGTTTTTTTTTCACCGGCGTGATTTCTCGCCGGTAAAACTATGCGCCGGTAAAAAGTCTTTTACCAACCAAGATTCCCAGATAAGCTTTGCCGGTGCAAAAATACGCCGGCAAAATAGGGTTTTCTTGTAGTGATTACAAGGTTTGTTGTAGCTAAAGTCTAGGTTGTTTGAATCTATTTTGGGAGCTCAATTTAGGTTGGTTTTGTTTTATTTAGTTGAGTTAGGGATGTTGTTGTGAGTGTTGAGCAAGCTGGAGTTTTTGAACAAAAAGTTTGCTCAACAATGAAAAGTTTGGTTAATTTGTAATGACCGCATTTTAGAATATGAATTAGTAAAGAAAATTCGCATTAATTATTGATATTTTTATAAGTATTTATGAAATTATTTAATTGTGCGTCCCATTATTAAAAATGGGCATTAGAGTTCTAATTTCTAAATTTCGGAGATTTTATTAAAATCTAGGGGACTGTTTGCTACGCAGGATCAGACTGGATTAGACTGAAAAGGATTGGACTGGATTGGACAAGATTGGATTAAGCTAAAATTAATCATGTGTTTGGTTAAAGAATATACTGAACTAATTTTTTTATTTCAATTTTAAAAAAAAACTTAAATATAAATAAAATATATAATATTAAATTAAAATTTAAATATATAATAATAAATAAATAAAAATGAATGATTCACAGCAAAAAAAAATAAAAATAAAAATAATAATTAAATTATAAAATAACATAAAAGAATATATGTTATGTAATCAATTATATATCATAAATATATAATAGAATAGTTTATCATATTTTTTATTTAATAAATAATTAAAATAATAAAATAAAAATACTTGAATAATATAAAATTATTTATGTTTATTGACCAAGATTTTCGGCAACCAATTTAATAATATATATGAGAAAGCTGTAGAAAGTTTAATGCATGAGATTTTTACGTGGTTGGGGCATTAGCGAGCCTTAGTCCACGAGTCTTTCTTATTTATGAGAGTATTTATTACAAAGAATGTTCTTGGTAGATATTCCTCTTAGTTGCTCTCTTTAATTCTTATGAACCAAGCATTCTCGAGCCCCGTCTCAGTGCGGTTGGGGGGTATTTATAGTGTTTTTTTTGGGGCGATCCCTAGAATTGAGTCACTTGTCTTTCTGTGCAGGTTCGATAGGGGCACATATTCCTAGTTGATGCAAAATAGGAAATACATGGCCTATACTGTAGGTATCTTAGGGGTTAGGTGGATATAATCCTTTATCCCTTCTTGATTTATGTGATCCCTCATAAAGTAGCCGTCACTAGCCTTATTAATCATAGCGTAATAGCTGCAAAAGAGGGGTTACACCGTCAGACATATTGCTTATGGCAGTTCCAATACGTTTTCTCCCATGCGGCATTAAATGAGAGGTGACTGTTCAAATAGGGTCCAGTACCTCCCGGAGATACCTTAGCGTTCCCTTGGTCTCCGGGAGTATGTGGAGCCTTCACCTCTCCTCCGGGAGGTATCTTCCTATCGACACTCCTGATGCAAAAAAGACTTAGTCGATTGATCTAACAGTCGTGCCTCTTAGATCCACGTTTCGTTGTCATATTGGTCCACGTATTTTGGGCGAAATTAAGGGCAACATTTACCCCCAAGCCTTGTCTGGTGCAAAGTATACGAGGCTTGCCAGGATCCTCCGGCTTTCTCATTGATTTTCTGGCACGTGCTTCGGGCGCGTGGGCTGCATTTATGACATTCATCATTAAAATTTATTGGTTTTTGCAGAAAACAGTTTGCTTCCTGTCCATTAATGATCCGTCGCATTTAATTGGTGTCAGACAAAAACTCAAGCGTTTCAAGCCGCCCTGATGAGCATTTATCCCAACCGTTAGATCTGTAGATTGCGAATCGATTCGATTCACACCATTCGATGATGCCTGATCAGAGCTGCTTTGTACCCGTTCTGGCCTATAAAGCCCAACCTTTCTCCTTCATTTGGTTACTTTCACCACTTTGCCATTCTTTCACTAAAGCCCCTTTGAGAAATAACTTCAGACACCATAGATTTCTTGCTACTATTTCTCCGTCGCTGCCAATCCACTTTTTACCGTCGGCCGACCCCAACCCCCAGTCTTAAACTTCCATGTAAGTTTCTTGGACACTCTATGTCTTTACTGTTACTTGGTACACAAAGTCCCTTTTATTTGTGTTTCGTTATTTTCCTCCCTTCTTTTCCTTCCCAACCGATCCTTTTTATCGAAAGATTATTTAGGGTATGGGGCGATTTTTGTTCCCACATTCTGCGTTTTTTGCTTTTCGTCTGCTTTCGCTGCCTTTGGGATTTTTGCACTCGATGTTTGCTAAGGAAAATCCTTTGGGTTTCCATTTTTGGCAAACATCCGGAGGGGGCCTCTTTCCAGCAATTAGGGGACCCCCATTCCCTCTTTTAACATTAGGGTTAGGTTTGGGGGCTAACTACTGGATTCTTTATTTTTTCAGAACAAAAGATGTCTACCCCTGCATTTGGAACCAAATCTTCCTGGAAGGGAGCAGCTGCCTTGGCCACCCTGGAGGAGGTCATGAAGGGCCCGGTTGCCCAAGAGAACTACACTTGCCGTTCTAACGGATGGGAAGCGGACGAACTCCGCTCCACCTTGATCTGCGCTCATCAGTTAGAGAAGATTGTGACCGTAGCTGGCATTAAGTCATCCGCGTCTGGGGTCTTTCATCGGTTACGTCGGGACGAAGAGACGCCCAATCACAACTACGAGGGTTTTGTAGCTTAGAGACAGACCCATCTTATGTCCGGAGCCATGCCTCCCCTACAAGATTACTTCATTAATTTTCTTGTTTTTGTTAGCCTTGCGCCTTACCAACTTATTCCCCAAGCTTACCCCCTGCTCTCAAGCTTATTTTTTTTATGTAGCTCGAGGCTAGGCTTCACCTAGCCCAGCTAAAATTATGTATTCTTATGAACTTGTGTCTGTCCTCCCAAAGGGGAACAAGTTTAAGGATGATTTTTTCACTCTCTGGGCCCATCCTCCTAACGAGGGCTCGGTCCCTTTTAATATTCGAAAGAATATTAAGGAGTATCGCCACCACTTCTTCTTTTCTTCTGGCTTCCAAGCCGTGGATCACCCGAAGCTTCTAACAGAGTGGGTCAGGATCCCCCCTCTGCTTCGTACTGTTCCTACCCATCTTTTTCTCTAGCATGGCAAGGTTTTCTCGACTTATGAAAAAAATGGTCTTAACGTGGGGGACTTTGTCACAACGGAGAACTGCCAGAAGGCCAAACTTATCTCGGGCACCCAGTATGACTTCAACCTCTCCAAGGTCCTCTGCCTAAACATTTGTACTCCGGACGCTGAAAAGGTGCTCCGGGCGGACATCATAGCCTCGGCAGAGGATCGATACCAGAAGTATCTCTTCAGGAGAGAACATGAGTTAGCCTATATCAAGGCTCTGGCTGCTGCTGGGAGGACCCTTCGACTGGAAGCGGGAAAAGAAAGGACGCCCTCTCGGCCTAAGTTGCTGGTCTTGGTTCCTAATACTGGGGCTCCTGATGCTAGCACATCCGGATCTGGTAAGTCTCCCTTAACAGTCTATCACATCCCTTCTTCCCAAGATTATTCCCGGTGTAGGCCTATAAAATTTAACGAGCGTCTCCTTAGATTTTGGATGCCCCCCACCTGGTGGGGTGATCATGCCAAGGCCTTTTATTTTTTCAACTTAGGTCATTTTCTAGGCCGATCCCGGATGGGGTCCGGACCTCCTGCACCTATTCCCCTGTATCATTTAGCTTATCTGTCTTCCAGCTGGTTTCTCCCCTCGGATAGCTTTCTTGGGAATGATGAAGCCAGTATTGTAGTGCAAGACTTTGCTAGGGCTGAGTTAGATAGTCAGGGTAGGACTACTTTTACCGCTTTGTTTTCGTGTGCATATTTTCTCATGGCCACTCTGACACTTAATTTGTTTGTCTTTTTGTAGCAGCCAAGCCAATGGACGATTTTTTGACGACTCTTGCCCAAACCTAGCCTTGACTCTGCTCTTCCTTTTGCGCCTGACCAGTTAGTGACCCCGAGAAGGTCTTCTTCTAGCGCCTATCTAGGCCAAATCGTCTTGATCGATGAAGACAAAGAAGTCAAGGAGGAGGAGGATGAGGGTGAGAGCTTGGCCCCCTTGGACCGAAAACGCAAGGGCAAAATGGTGGAGGCAAAGTCTTCCAAAAAGGCTAAGAGGGTGAACACTCCGGCCGTCAGCTCTGACTCGGGGATTCTGCCAGAAGCAGAGGAGTACAATGTGCCTCCAAACATAATTCTTACCCCCGTTCCCGCAGATGAGGAGAGACAGCAGCTCCGGATAGCCAAGCACAATCATGCTATGGCCGAGTATACAAGAGGTAACGCCGAGGTAGAGGCTTTGAAAAAGGTCTTGTGAGAGGCCCAGCAAAATTCCTTGTGCGAGGAGGCCTTCAAGAACGCTTGGGACCTGAATATGGATCCCCTGACGGACTGGTTCAATCACTTTGTCGGGCCTACTCTTGCTCCTTTCACCTCCGAGTTGACAAGCCATTTTGTCTCCAACCTGACCCAACTTCTGGCCAAAAGATACGCAGCCTGCGCTTCCACGAACTCCATCTATCAGATTTAGGATATCAGCGCTGCTATGACCGCGGTAAGTCTCTGCTACATTTCTTGGGGTTTTACTCTGTGGCACCTGATCTCCAATACTTAACCCTTTTTTCTTATTTTGTCAGATTGCTGCAGAGACCGGCTGCCTTTCAAAGACTTTAATTGATCATGGGTACGTCATGTACGAGTTTGGGGGCATGGACGAGGCCATGAAAAGTGTGAGAGATCAGGCGGCTGAGAGGAAGGCGTTCTGGGATAAAGTCCAACAGAGAGAGGCTCGGGCGGAGAGGAGGCATCAGGAGGCGCTGAAGGCGAAGGTAGAGGAGATGAAGAGCCCAAATGAGGCCGTGGCAAAGGCAAGGTGTGAGCTGAGGGAGGCCAAGGAGGCAGTTGAAGATCTAACTGCCAGGCTAAAGTATATGGAGCAGCTGCATCAGGTTGACTTGCAGACGATGACCAAATTGACCGTTGAGGTGAAGGAGGTCAGGGATTTCAAAGATCAGGCCCTTAAGAAGGCGAAAAAGGGATGAGCTCTTGGCCCCTATTTTTTGCAAGAACTAGACCAAATGCTCTGATGATGGGGTCTTTATGGCCTGGCAGACTAATGGCCAAAACTTCAAGCTCAACTTCTATCCAAAGCCTAAGCAGGTTCTTGTCCGCTTCTGGGAGAAGAAGAAGAGAATTGATGCGCTGCTGGAGGAGCGCAGGGGGCCTGCTCTTCCACCTCGCATTGATTAAGCGACCTGTTAACCACTATTGCTATTATCAATATCTCTTTTTTTTTTTTATTTACAATTATAGTCCCTTTTCCCCTCTCTAAGAAAATTTATATTTTCTCTTAAGGGGAGACATTTAAGGCCCGTCCCCAGGCCCTTATTATTTTTTTTAGAGCTTTCCACTGGGTTTGAACACTTTATATTTATGCTTAAATACATACTTTGCTTTTTAACTTTTGGCCTGTTTTACATTTGTCCTCGTGGTAGCCTTACCATCCCCCTGAGTGACATGAAAATTGTTTTTAGGGCACTCAGTTTTACAAACTTTAATTTAGAGGTTGCATATACTTGTCCAGTACAAATTTACTTTACAGGGTATAAACTTATATTTTTTGACTATTGGTAATACTTTCTGAGGTGATCAGCATTCTAGGCCCTAGGCACCATGGTTCCGTCCATTCTTTTGAGCTTGTAAGTCTCGGAGTCGATTTCATCCTCCATTTTGTATGGTCCTTTGCAATTAGGTCCAAGTACCCCCACTTTGGGTTCCTGAGTGGCTGTGAAGACCCGTCTTAGGACCAGATCACCAATAGTAAATTTTTTATTTTTAACCTTCGAGTTGAAGTGTTTAGGCACCTTCTTTTGATAAGTTGTCATTCGTATTTGAGACTCATCCCGGAGTTCATCAATCTGATCCAACACTTCTTGTAATAAAGCCTTATTTGTTGTTGGATCGTAAGTCGTTCTCCTGTGGCATGGAAATAGTGTTTCCACCGGGACCATTGTGTCACAACCGTACGCCATTGAAAATGGCGAGTGGCCGGTTGTGGTTCTTAGGGTTGTCCTGTAGGCCCATAACACTCTGGGAAATTCATCTGGCCAATTGTTTTTGCAGGCGAGCAACTTTTTCTTTAGGGTGACCTTTAGGATTTTTTTGATCGCTTCTGCTTGTCCGTTTGTTTGTGGCCTTGCCACAGCGGAGAAGCCTTTGATGACTCCGTGTTGGTTGCAGAAGTCGGTAAATTCTTCGCAGTCAAACTGCTTCCCGTTGTCTGAGACTATCTTGTGAGGGAAGCCATATCAACACACTATGTTTTTTATAACAAAGTCTAGTGATTTTTTAACAGTTACAGTCTTCATTGGCTTGGCCTCCGTCCACTTTGTGAAGTAGTCTACTGCTACTATGACATACTTTACGGTTGGAAATTATTTTACCAGGATCTATTTACTATCATGTATGTTGGACTAATAACCTAATATGAATTCTAAAACAATGAAAATAAACACATATAAAGTTAGAAAACCTTACAGTGGGTGCAGCGGAATAATATGACTCCTTCCATTAAGATCTCTAGCCCTTGATTCCTTTCTGTAGCAGAGCATCACCAAGATCTGAACCTGGATCTTCTTTTCTCCTTCTTTGATGCAGAATTTCCATAGTCTTACATACTATGATTGAGGTACCACTTGATGTGTGTGGGCACTACTCATCTCACAAGGATTTCGAAATTTTCTCTCTTTTTCTCTCTTGAATTTCGTGGCTTATGATGCTTACAAAGACATGCTAGAGAACAGAACAAGGGTTGCTTTATATAGGGAAAAGGGAGAGCACAACTTTCCAAATAAACAGTTTCCTCTTTTACTGTGTAATTGATTAACTGCATTATTTAGTGTGATCCACCACTTTCCTATTTTTCCTAGGCTTTGATTAGCAATTACATGGCAATTAAAATTGAAAATAATAATTGGGAAAATCACAAATAGGTGGCCGGCCATAGGGTGATATGGGCCTCACTTGGATTTTGCAGTTTCCTCAATTTTATTTCTATTTCTCCAAAAATGCCATTTTTCCAATTCTAATAATTTAAATGGCAAAACTAATTATTTAATAACTAAAATAGATTATTAAATAATATTGTCATTTAACATAATTATTAATTAGACATACAAAGTCTCTTAATTAATAATTAAACCTAGAAACCCTTTTCTTTACGATTTCATCCTTAAACTGTGAGAATTCGTAAAGTAGACATAGTCTAACTTTTAGAATTATAGTTGATTAATTAAAATCAATTAACTGAGTCTTACAAGCAGTATGGTCTCAACTAGTATGGGGACCATGGGTCTATATAACCGAGCTTCTAATAAGTCGAACTGAATTTACCAAGTAAATTCCCTAACTTATTAATTCCTCATTCAATCCACACTTAGAACTTGGAATTGCACTCCCAGTCATATAGAACAACGCTCTATATGTTCCACGATATAGACAAGTCATTAGTTATCCATTGTTATAACCCTAATGTGATCAATGATCCTCCATATAGATGATCTACATTGAAAAGGCACTACTGTTACCGCTACACCTTCAATGTATTTTATCCTTAAAACACTTAACCCTGTATAAATGATATTTCAGCTAAGTGAAATGAGATCTCCACCATTTATCTTCGTTTGGTTAAGCTCGAAGGAAATCATCCTTTACTTCTATTTGCCAAATAGAAGCTATAGATTCCATATTTATGTTAGCGCTCCCACTCAATTGCACTACCGTGTTCCCAAAATGTAAGTATCACCCTGACCCAAAAGTAGGCTTAACTTAACAAATCAAAGAACACGAATAACACTCTTGAGATTGAACCTAACCATATCAGGATTAAGATCATTTGATCTAGGATCAACAGGTGATATTGAATTGAATAGATATTACGGTAAATTTTAATATATCTAATCAAAGTTCAATATCGATCCCTTCCGATGTATACTCCATACATCCGATACTGGTAAACTTTGCCAATGTCCTGGAAAGGACATAACACTTTTCCAAGGTGTAAGAATACCTATCGCTGATTTTACCATGTCAGTCTAAATCCAGTGTTCTGACAAATCAGGGAATAAACTTTTGAACATATAATAAAGATTATATTCCACTGTGCTGACAACACTATAATCTTTAACAAACTCATATGTTTTGGACTTAAAAAGAATTCATATATTATATACATATAATCATGAAATAAATCATGTGAACCATGCAACATAAAATGTTATTTCTGATCTTTATTAATAAGTAAATCTGATTATATGAAATGAGTTTTATTTAGGGCATAAAACCCAACAAACTCCCACTTGCACTAATATAAAGCAAAAAGTGCATTTCAAATAATCATTAACACCTTGATATACAAATCAAGTGTAATAGTAGTAAACTCCTCATAATAGGATCTAACAGGTTGAATTAAACACAACCTCTTCTCCACCATTACTCTTCCTTAATCACAAAATCCTTGATAATGTGAAATTCATCTCTATATGTCTACTCTCTTGGGATACTGGATTCTATACTTTTGGGCAACTACTCTTTGGTTATTCAGGAAGAAACCCTAGTAGTTATGGCAAGTTGGAACGGTGCCACAAAAGTATAGAACTTTCCTTAGACTGAATAAGTATCTTTCCTGCAACTTTTAGCATTCAGTCTCTTTCTGGTAGACCAAGAGATTTCAGATAGGTTTTTACACTTCTCCAAAATCACTAGTCCACCCCCAAAGTAATCACCATCTCATCAGCAGACTTTCTAGCACAAAGGCAAGTCTTGAAATCTGATGTGGTGTAGTCTAAGAGTCTTGAACAAACACCCTCATTGACTAACATATAGTTCATCTTCTTAATCTTAAGATTTACTTGATTGTCTTCAAGTGTTCCTCTCCTGGATTAATCTGATACTTACTCATTACTCCCACTCAACAGCAGGTGTCTGGTCTAAGGCATACTAAAGCATATCTGAGACCTCTCATTGTTGACTTAAGAATTCTTTCATGGCTTTATCTTTTCTAGAATAGTTGAGACTTTTCCTTAGATAAATAAAATCTATGCTTAGAAGTTGTGAAGCTTCTATAGATTGCCATTGGAAAGAAAATGCTCCAACATCTTACTAAAGTAAGTTGCTTGCATTAGAGTAAGTAATTACTAGGTATACCACAAGCCATAGGTTTAGATAAACTCAAACCTATAATACTAGGAATAGGAAGTTTTGTTAAGTCCATTGAATAGACTTATGAACTAAAATTTCCTTTCATGTCCTTGTAATAGAAAACTTTAGGTTACTCCATGTGAATGGATCAAACCATAGTTCTATTGGCTTTCTTCTTAGTTTCTTACCAAGACAATCCATTACTTGTTTAAACTCACAATGGATTTTAATCACTAGTATCTTCCAAGTCATGAGAAGGTGAAGTTCCTAGAAACTCTCCCACTACAACAAGGTACCGTGAATTATGTCTAAGAAAACTAAATGGTATTGACCTCTTCGGTTGTGTTAAGACAACAGAGGCAGTGGGATCATCTTGTAATGAATAAGATGATAGAACACTTATGGAATCAAGAAAAAATTATCTCCTTTATTTGCTACTTTATTTCCAGACTTAGTCATTTTCTTAGAAAAGTAGTATTTGTTTAAACAAACACTTTCTTATCTAATGACTATGGGATGCTCCACCCCTAATCACTTAGAATAGCTAACAAACATGCAAACCAGGGTCAGCAGTTCTAGCTTTTCTTAAGATTTCAATTAGGTCATCCATGAATCTAGTAATGATTTACATTAAGTATACAACCATTGCATCATTCTGAAATTATATTACCTTAGAAGGATTTAGGCAACGACTAGTAACTAATCATCAATATGCAACTCAAATTTCTAGGGAGGTAAGTTTGGATATAATTCAAAATCAAATTAATGATCTTTGAACTGCATATCTACTAACTTTTTCTCCACCCCTATCAGTTCGCAAGATCTTTAACCACTTACCATTGCTAGAAATTCATGAAATTTTTCAAACATTTCAAATTTCTTTTGCATAAGGTAAAATCTAGAGTGATCGTTTTAAGAATACAACGAAAACTCATATCCACCCCTGAATGTACATCCATCTGCGAATGAGATGAACTTAATTTCAGTGGATATAGGCATATTAACTCTTTGCAAAGAATGATCTTGTCAAAAACACTATGAACAAGATACAAATGCCATAGATTTATAAAATGTGGTTGTATGTTTTAGTTACAGCAAAGAGTTCTTAGAATAGTGGAAGTGGATTCTGGTCACAGAATACTAAACTCATACAGTTTAAATCCATTGAAAGAAAATGGTTATGAAACACTTGTGAAAGTGTAACTGTATAATTAGTAATTCTTTCTTGGACCACAACTACTAATCTAATTCTATGATTTGCCAATACAAGTAGGAGATATCTAAGATTGAGGATTTATATCATTTTGGGATAGAATTCCGGGAATATAATCATATGCGTCATCTAATTTCTTAAGAGAAAATAAGACTTTATATGATTTATAGACCATTCATCCAATGATATGTCTTTAAGCTGATTCGAAATGAATAAGCTAAGAGGAATTAGGATAATTTCGTTTTAAATAAGAATCCAACGATGCTCCGATTAGCGAGAGTCAAAGTAATCTTATTTATACAATCTTCTTGTTTCATATTGTAAAACACTAGTCTAAGGTGTCATCAATTGATGAACAGCTAGATGTTGCATATACAATATTTATCTTTCGAGATCTAATACTATTATGTTAGTCTAATGGTGAAAATCCATTAGGGATTTATCTCATTAGAATAACAATCCAAGTTAGACCAACAATGAAGATTCAAAATTATACTACAATTTAATAACAGAAAATAACATGGTTCAATACAAATTCATACACAATTCAGAAATTATCAAGCATATAGCAAGTAGGAATGACAAGTGAAAATACTAAAACATACAATCCTAAATAATTTCCAAGGTTTTCAACAAAATGATATCAGTGTCCCGTTTAGGCGAGAGTCAAAGCTACCATTCATTGAATAGAGTTGTCAGCTCATCTAAAATGATCAACATTCTAGCAACCTTTTATTCAATCAAGATGTGAATCCGCGTTGTCCCGTTTAGGTGAGAGTCAAGGCTATTCCATCTTATGAGCTTCCACCATTGTTTCATATTCTTGCAAGTCTTATACAGTCGCCACCATTAGGGTGGTCATAAACTGTATAAAAAAACTTACAAGATTACTTATCTTTCGAGATTAAACGGTTCTAACTTGCTAATGAACATTCCTCCATTAGGGTGGATTACTCACTAAAACAATAGTTATGTAAAACCAACAATGGAGATCGAATATCCTTATAATAAAAAAGCTCATTATTTAATGAAGGGTTGTATTTTCTTCTAATATTTATTTTAATCTATTTATTTTAAATATATATTTATTTAATTAAAATTTCCAATTTAGAATAAAATATTCTAAATATAAATTTTAATGTAATATTTATAAATTATACTTAGATGGATATGAAAATAATATGAATTATTTCCATCTTAGTAATAATTTCCATAAATATTTAGAAATTACTCAATTTAAGTTGTTTCAAAGTTAATTTAAATTAATTTACAACTCAAATTTAATTTTCTATAAATATATATTGCATTTCGAAAATGCTTTAAAATAAAATAAAATAAATCCTGGAAAATTACTCTAATTTTATGTTGGCACAAAATTAATTAATAAAATTAATTTTCAACAGAAAATATAATTTTCGTATTTAATTAAATATCTAAGAAAAATTTCAAATATTTAAGTATCATGATTAAAAAATCAACTTAAATATTAATTTTCTATTTTATTAAATACACTAGAAAAATACTTCAAGCAAAACAGATAATATCTATCTAGACTTTCAATGACTAATTAATTCAATTTCTAATTATAATATATTTTATTTCATTTATTTTAATTAATCATTAAATGAAAAAATTATTGATTTAAGTTAGTCCAAAATAAATAATTTTCAACTTTAATCTATTTTTCAAATAAAATTCGAATTTTCTGCATTAAAGAAATGTAATTTCGAAATTTTGGGAAATGATTAATAAAATAAAATAAAATATATTTTGAAAATTATTCAGCTTTAAGTTATTCTGAAATAAGATTCCAAACTTAAGATAATTTTCAACTTTAATTAAATAACATGAAAATAACAATATTTAAGTATCATGATGAAAATCAACTTAGATATTGAATTTTCAATTTAATTAAATGTATTAAATTCAAGAAATAAATAATTAAGTAAAGAGGAAACTTAATTATTAATTCTAGTTTAATACTAGGAAAATATACTAAACTTAGATTGTACCAAAATTAATTAGGAAACAATTAATTTCACAATCTATGATATTTTCCTATTTAATATTAGAAACCATAACTAGTACTAGAAATAACTACCTAGAATATATCCTTAACTAAGTGTTTTTCTAAAATTAACTTTAAAGTATTACATGAAAAATAAATTTCATATATTTTAAAATTTAATTATGTTGCTAATTCAATTTTAATTAGGTTGGACTAATATAATTAACCTAATACAATTATTTAAATAAGGCAAATGGGCCTTCACAATTGGGGTAGTTCATGTGAGGGGAAGCTGGGTTCAGTATGTCGTACCCACTTCTATGGCTCCCAACTCTCACACAAGGCCAAAAAGAGAGGAATTTAACCTTAAAATAAACAATTGTTATTCATTGAATAAGCCCAAATCTAATTGGGCCTAAATAAATTTCCTTATGTCAAAATTTATTTTAGCAACCTAGTCCATTTACTTAGTAAGAACTTAAATGGGCTTCCTATATGCATCTAAGCCTAAAAGCAAATATATAGGCTCACATAGGTCAAATGATTTGGATGGGCCCTATCATGTGACTAGGTTTACACAGATGAAAGAAGTACAAAATTTACTTGTTACAAATTTTTTATAAGATCTATCGTCAATTGGACTATGATTAAAATAAGATCATTGGATCTGTCAACAAGTTAATCATAGCAATTTAGATCAGATAAATAATAGGTTTGTAAAAAAATTTGAATAAATAATATAAATAAACAAACATTGTCCATGTAACAGATGTGAAATAAGATATTAATATAATTAAATTATTATTATTAAACTAACAAAATAAAGGAAACTAATTTTAAAATATCTAGGTTTATTTGAATCAAATTAAATTAAATATCTAATAAGATCAATGATTTGAAAGGAAAGAATCTTCAATATCACTTTCAGATCTTATAATTTAATAAAATAAACCAATTTTAAAATAGATTTGGTGAGATAATTATTATTTTAGGAATAAAATAATAAATGAATAATAATTATCATAATTATATGTCAAAATATCTCAAATTAAGCAATATTCAAATCTCTACAAAAATATCTATGTTATTTAAATATTTAAGATATGATTTATAAATTTCTAATAAGGAAAAAAATGATATATATAGAAAAAATATCATTTTTATACTTATAATTTATAAATAATTAAATATTTAACAAAATAACAAATTTTTGAATTTGAAAAACATTATGGTAAGTATATCTATAAAAATATCTATGTTAATTTCAAATTTATTAATTATTTAATTTGTCATATAAGATAATTTTAATATAATATTTTAAATAAAAAGACAAAGTTATCTTTTAATTTAAAATATCTTTAATATCAAAATATCTAATCTTATAATTAAATAATAAATAAATATTAAAGAAGTTAACAAATTTTTAAATCTGACCATAATAGGAAATATTTAAAATTGGAAACATTCCAAAATAGAAATATTTAAAATTGGAAAAAATTCCAAATTGAAAATATTTAAAATTGGAAACATTTCAATTTAGAAATATTTAAAAAAGAAAAAATGAATTTTGGGAAACAATCCCATCAAAAAATTGGATTTTTGGGGAAAAAATCTCAAAAATTCGCAATTTGTGGGGAACTGCCAGGATAGGCTGCATGTAGCAACCATGATTTCCAATCTTCCAAAATTCATATCTTTCTCAATTTTTATCGGAATCGAGTTCCATAAAAAACAAAATCGCTTAATTTTTCACAAGGAATCGAAATAAAATATTTTCAAAAATTGAAAAAATATTTTTCATGGAAAACGAAACTGTACAACATCAACATTCATCAAACAACACATAAACCAACATGAAACCATCCAAATCAACACAAAAACATGCAATCATCGTTTTAATTCATATTACATGAAAGTAAATCATTACCATGGCTCTGGTGCCAGTTGTTGGAAATTATTTTACCAGGATCTATTTACTATCATGTATGTTGGATTAACAACCTAATATGAATTCTAAAACAATGAAAATAAACACATATAAAGTTAGAAAACCTTACAGTGGGTGCAGCGGAATAATATGACTCCTTCCGTTAAGATCTCTAGCCCTTGATTCCTTTCTGTAGCAGAGCATCACCAAGATCTGAACCTGGATCTTCTTTTCTCCTTCTTTGATGCAGAATTTCCATAGTCTTACATACTATGATTGAGGTACCACTTGATGTTTGTGGGCACTACTCATCTCACAAGGATTTCGAAATTTTCATTCTTTTTCTCTCTTGAATTTCGTGGCTTATGATGCTTACAAAGACATGCTAGAGAACAGAACAAGGGTTGCTTTATATAGGGAAAAGGGAGAGCACAACTTTCCAAATAAACAGTTTCCTCTTTTACTGTGTAATTGATTAATTGCCTTATTTAGTGTGATCCACCACTTTCTTATTTTTTCTAGGCTTTGATTAGCAATTACATGGCAATTAAAATTGAAAATAATAATTGGGAAAATCACAAATAGGTGGCCGACCATAGTGTGATATGGGCCTCACTTGGATTTTGCAGTTTCCTCAATTTTATTTCTATTTCTCCAAAAATGCCATTTTTCCAATTCTAATCATTTAAATGCCAAAACTAATTATTTAATAACTAAAATAGATTATTAAATAATATTGTCATTTAACATAATTATTAATTAGACATACAAAGTCTCTTAATTAATAATTAAACCTAGAAACCATTTTCTTTACGATTTCATCCTTAAACTGTGAGAACTCATAAAGTAGACATAGTCTAACTTTTAGAATTAAAATTGATTAATTAAAATCAATTAACTGAGTCTTACAAGCAGTATTGTAAAGCCCGCTTAGTTAATTTGGAAATTAGCAGTTGTTTATGTTAATTATGAAATTATTTATAGCTATTTAAATAATTTATTACTGTTATTTATGGAATTCAGAAATGCATGATTATGTTATCAGTAGTTTTTATATTCTGCATTTTCGGTGCCCGGTATTTTGGAACTCGGCGTTTGGCTCAGTAGAAATCACAACTTAGTATGTTAGTAGTTTGGGGACGGGTTTTAGACATTGGAAATGTCAGGAATGGCCGGGAATTTAGATTTCCCAAAAATACCCCTTTAGTATGATTTATGTGGTTTTAAGGTGGAGGGGCAAAAGGGTCTTTTTGCCCCATTAGTATTTTGTCTTTTGTGACTTTATGAAATGAAAAATAATTATTTATTTAATGTTTGCTTGGCTGAATGAAATATGATAAGTGGATATTTATGTTTATTTCTTTCATTTTTATAAAAACACTTAGAAAAGAAAAAATTGAATTTTCCAAACACTCTCTTTTCTCTCTCTCTTTTTCGGCTGAAGGCTTGGGGTTCAAGGGCTGGTTTTCTTTCAATTTTCAAGCTAGTTTCATCCTATCTAAGTATTCTTCTAATCCTTGGTAAAGTCTCTAACCTTTCTTGTTGTAATTTCTTAAAAAAAAATGATGAAAAATGATGATGCATGCATGATTAATTGAGGTTGTTGCTGCTGTGTTTTGTTGATGTTTTCTGTGGTTCAAAGCATGTTTAATTGATGTTAATTGAGTTGTTTGAAGCATGTTAGTTAGGTTGTTCAAAGCTTTTAGTTTCTATGTTAAAATATGTGATTTTTGAATGAAATGGTTCTATTTGTTGCTGTGAAGTTGCTGGATGTTCTTTATAGTTTTCAGAGGTGATTATATGCTAGTGTAAGTAGATTTAAGCTAGTGGAATGCATGTTTAGGTGGATTTGCTCAAGCTTGAGTTTGGAACTCAAAGCTTGAGCTCCAATGGTGATTTTTGTATATGTGTTTTCTGGGTGGTTTTGAGGCCTTAGATTTGTTCTTCGGGGTGTTTAGAAAGAAGTCCGGAAAGTTTGGTACCAATTGGGTTGAATTGGTCGAGATATGAAAATTTTAGTTGGCTGCTCGCGAGGAACCGGAATTCGGTTGTACATCCGGAATTCCGGATGAGGGTTCTGAATTTTCCAACCGAATTCTATTGGGCAAACTTTGCCTACCGGTTGGGGAAAATTCAAGGACCCTAGTTTTCCTCGTTTTTATGTTTTTAGGGGTATTGACATGCTTTTTATCGATAGGGAAACTTTTAGTTCCTAGTTTTAGTCCCCGGAAGTGATTTAGCGTGTCACTTATAGCGTTGTGATTTTTATGGTTTCAGGAGCCGCAATCCGCCGCTCACTTCGCCTTCCAAATGTTGACCTACACACCCGAAATCGAATCCGTAAGATTAGTATAACAAAGATGCATATGTAGATTACATGTTTAGCGTGCATGTAGGAAGCTCCGCTAGATTACATTAGTTATGTATTTAGGCTTCGAACTATCCAACCCCGTCACGTCTAAGATGTGCCGGGAGTATGACCGCCACGGAGTATGACCGGCTCGACCGATCAGCCGACATTTGGTTGGTGGTTCAATGCTATTGACCTATCCCGTCTCTGTGACAGCCGGGAGTATGACCAAGAATGAGTATGACCGGCTCGACCGATCAGGAGGATACTTCTCAATAGTACCGTCCCTATGAACGTTCAAAACCCGCACCATGTTGGACATGGCAAGAGGGCTCGCACCGCACTCATGTTGGACA
Organism: Cannabis sativa; assembly: GCF_029168945.1. Lineage (NCBI taxonomy): Eukaryota > Viridiplantae > Streptophyta > Magnoliopsida > Rosales > Cannabaceae > Cannabis > Cannabis sativa. The sequence continues at coordinate 17,547,436 of NC_083605.1, read as the reverse complement.
TGGCGAAAGGGCAGACTCCGCATCGTGTTGGACACGTAGCTAGTATTATATATGATATTATTATGCTTTTCTTACCGAGTCCGTCGACTCCGCGCTTATGTTCATGTGTAGGTAAAGGCAAGGCTATAGCCGATGGACCGTGAGCGAGCTTATGAGATTGTACATGTCGGGCGGTTAGGCCTCGGAGCGTACGATCCTCGGGACAAGAAGGGCCGAGTTTTTTTGTAACCGGTCGTTAGACGACTTTTATTTTGATGTAACAAGTTTATACGCTAAACTTTTGTAAATGATTTTATAAATCGGGATCCCGAGACTTTTGTAATATGGTTTATAAGTTTAATTAAAAAGCAAAATTTTAATTAATCACGTTTTTCCATAAACCTCGTTGATTAGCAACGAGCTGCACAGTACGTTTAAAAATCACGTAATACGCCTAAGGTAGTTAGGGTGTTACAAGTATGGTCTTAACTAGTATGGGGACCATGGGTCTATATAACCGAGCTTCCAATAAGTCGAACCGAATTTACCAAGTAAATTCCCTAACTTATTAATTTTTCATTGAATCCACACTTAGAAATTGGAATTGCACTCTCAGTCATATAGAACAACGCTCTATATGTTCCACGATATAGACACGTCATTAGTTATCCATTGTTATAACCCTAATGTGATCAATGATCCTCTATATAGATGATCTACATTGAAAAGGCACTACTGTTACCGCTACACCTTCAATGTATTTTATCCTTAAAACACTTAACCCTATATAAATAATTTTTCAGCTAAGTGAAATGAGATCTCCACCATTTATCTTCGTTTGGTTAAGCTCGAAGGAAATCATCCTTTACTTCTATTTGCCAAACAGAAGCTATAGATTCCATATTTATGTTAGCGCTCCCACTCAATTGCACTACCGTGTTCCCAAAATGTAAGTATCACCCTGACCCAAAAGTAGGCTTAACTTAACAAATCAAAGAACACGAATAACACTCTTGAGATTGAACCTAACCATATCAGGATTAAGATCATTTGATCTAGGATCAACAGGTGATATTGAATTGAATAGATATTATGGTAAAGTTTAATATATCTAATCAAAGTTCAATATCGGTCCCTTCCGATGTATACTCCATACATCCGATACTGGTAAACTTTGCCAATGTCCTGGAAAGGACATAACACTTTTCCAAGGTGTAAGAATACCTATCCCTGATTATACTATGTAAGTCTAAATCCAGTGTTCTGACAAATCAGGGAATAAACTTTTGAACATATAATAAAGATTATATTCCACTGTGTTGACAACACTATAATCTTTAACAAACTCATATGTTCTGGACTTCAAAAAAAAATTCATACATTATATACATATAATCATGAAATAAATCATGTGAACCATGCAACATAAAATGTTATTTCTGATCTTTATTAATAAGTAAATCTGATTATATGAAATGAGTTTTATTTAGGGCATAAAACCCAACCCCTCCCTTTCCCATTGGTAGGGACCCAATAAGATCTATCCCCTAGACCGCGAAGGGCCAGTGGCTAGTCATCAGGGTAATCTCGTTGGGGGGGTGGGAATCTTGGTATGTTTGCGAATCCTTGGCACGAATCACATTTTTGGACATAGTCTATACAGTCTTTTTTCATGGTTGGTCAGAAGTATCCTTGTCTCCGTATCTTCTTTGAGAGACTCGGGCCTCCTGTATGATCTCCATAGAACCCCTCATGCACCTCTAGCATAATTTGCTTAGCTTTTGGGTCCGATACACACCTTATGTAAGGCATGCTTAGCTTGATACTGTATCCTTCTGGACAGTGCCCTTTCTTGGGGATACTCGCCTTTGGTTATGTATTCGATGATGGGGATCATCCAGTTGGGCTCTTACTCAACTGCTGCCACAATATTTTTGGTTTTAATGCTTGGGTCCGTGAGCCGTTCAACGGCACCACCCCTAGTTTCTCAATCTTGCTGTCTGATGCTAACTTAGCCAAACAGTCTGCGTGGGCATTTTTTCCTCTGGGAATTCTTTCCACTTTATAATTCGTGAACTCGTGGAGTAGCTCCCGGACAATTACTACATGCGCAACCATTTTTTCTCCACGCGTTTGATATTCTCCTGACACTTGGTTTACCACCAACTGTGAATCACTGAAGACTTTTACTCTTGTGGCAGCTACGACTTTTTCTAACCTCAACACTGCAATCAGGGCTTCATATTCTGCCTCATTGTTGGAAGCTGTGAATTCGAAACGTAGGGCCGCCTTGAGTCAGAGTCTCTTCGGAGATATCATTGCTACTCCAGCTCCTAATCTGTTTTTGTTGGAGGCACCGTCCACGAAAACTTTCCACGCTGGGGTTTGTGGTTTTGGTACGTTTGCGCTAGCATGTGCTTCATTGCACTCAGTTATAAAGTACGCCAGCGCTTGTCCTTTTATAGAAGTGCGTGGTATGTAGTGTATATCGAACTGGCTTAATTCCATGGCCCACTTGAGGAGTCTCCTAGACGCCTCCGGCTTCTGTAGGACTTGCCAGAGTGGATGGTTAGTCAACACCTTGATGGGGTGAGCCTGGAAGTAGGGTCTTAACTTTCTTTAAGCCATCGGGAGGCAAAAGACCAGCTTCTCAATTAGTGGATACCGTATCTCCGCCCCTATCATGCGCTTGCTGACATAGTACACGGGGTGCTGAGTTTTTTCCTCTTCGCGAACTACGGCTGTGCTGACCACATTCTCAGAGACAACTAAGTATAGTAACAAGTCCTCTCCAAGAATGGGTTTTGATAGGATAGGAGGCTTGGCCATGTGCTCTTTTAATTTTTGAATGCCTCCTCGCATTCTTCGGTCCATTTAAATTTTTGACATTTCTTCAAAATGTTGAAGAAGGGAATGCACTTGTTTGTGGATCGGGAAATAAATCGGCTCAGAGCAGCAACTTTTCCGATTAGGCTTTGCACGTCTTTGTCCTTCTTGGGAGAAGGCATGTTCAGGAGGGCTTGAATTTTTTCCGGGTTTGGCTCTATCCCCCGTTGAATAACGATAAATCCCAGAAACTTTCCTGATTAAACCTTGAAAGTGCACTTATTCGGGTTAAGTTTCATTCCATATATCCCGACCACTTCAAAGAATTCCTCGAGGTCGTCTGCATGACTTGCACATGCCTTTGATATGACCAACATGTCGTCCACGTACACCACCATGTTCCGTCCCAGAAGGCCTTTAAACATCCAGTTAACCATTCTCTAATACGTTGCACCAGTGTTTTTCAGCCCGAAGGGCATGACCAGGTAGCAGTATACTGCCTCATTGGTCCTGAAGCTAGTGCATTCTTGATCCGCAATGTGCATCTTGATCTGGTTGTAGCCAGCATAGGTGTCCATGAAGGACAATAGCTTGAATCCAGAGGTGGCGTCCAGCATTTGGTCAAATGGGGAAGGGGAAGCAGTCTTTTCGGCAGACCTTGTTTAGATCAGTAAAATCTATACACACCTGCTATGTCCCATTTTGTCTAGGTACCCATACTAGATTGAAAAGCAATTCTGGGTAATATACATTGCGGATCATGCCACTACCTAGTAGCTTGTCCACCTCTTTCTCCAGAGCTTCTGCCTTCACTGGATCGAGGGGGCATCGCTTCTGTTGAACTGGTGGCATATCCGGGTTAACATTAAGGACATGGGTTATTACACGAGGACTTATGTCGGTCATGTCTCCTTGGCACCACGCAAAAAAATCTGTGGCTTCCCTTAGTGCTTTAATTATTTTTTCTTTTTCCTCCAGTTCTAGGCTCTTTCCGAGCTGGAGGATTTTGGTTGGGTCGAGGTCGCATACTGTCACTTCCTCGACGTCCTCCATTGGTTCCACAATTTTTTTGAATCCCACAAGGGAATCCAACTCATCTTCTTCTGCCAATTCTGGTTCGATCCCTTCAAGGACCATCAAAACTGACAAGTGGGCCGCGACATTATAACATTGTCTGGCCTCACCTTGATTGCCCCTCACAGTCCCTACTCCGGCCTCCTGGGTGGGGACTTTCAGACACAAGTGTCGGATGGATGTAACTGCGCCAAAGTATACTAGGGTCGGTCGACCAAGGATTACGTTATAAGCAGTTGGGCAGTCTACTACCACAAACATGCAGTACTTAAAAGTACTCTGCGGTGTGTCCTGACACAGGGTGACTTACAACCTCAGTTTTTCCATTGGGATAAGTGTGGTTCCGTTGAATCCCGTGTGCTGGGAACCACTTGGCAACAGATCTCGGTCCGTGAGGCCTATCGCCGTGAAGGCTTCTTTAAACAATTAATTCACGGAACTCCCATTGTCCATCAATATTCTAGCCACGATCTTATTGGCGATGGGAGTCTCTATGACCAGGGGGTCATGGTGAGGAAAACATACCATCTTTGCGTCTTCTTCCGTGAAAGTAATTAGATGATCTACGAGTCGCGGCCTTTGATTCGGAAGCTGAGTGACTTCCCACACCTCATCGTGTTGAACGGCCCCAGCATAACACTTTAGTTCCTTTCGAGTGGTCCCTCTAATATGGGGCCCACTGGAGATCATAGCCACTCTTTTCCGTTGGGTATTGGTGGCAGGCCAGGGGTCTGCTGAGGTCCACCTAAGGGTGCAGCTAGTGCCAGCGCTCTGGGTGCACCCCCTGGCGTCCCCTATGGCAAAGGACCTCCTACCGTAACTGGGTTGGGATGGGGCAGCCGGTTCTTGATCCACTCATAGTGGTGGCCCAACCGAATCAAATTTTTGATCTCATCTTTCAGGTTTTTGAACTTATTAGTACTGTGTCCAATGTCGTTGTGGTACTCGCATCTTTTGTTGGGATCCCTTCGGGAACTATCTCGGTGTAGGGGAGGCGGTCTCCGATAGGGTGTATTTCACCTTAAGGCGAAATACACGCGTTCCTGCGAGTCCGTCAGCTGCGTGTACTAGGTGTATTGGGGAGTATAACCTCTTTTTTGGCGCTTGTCCTCCGTTCGGTTGCTGCCTTCGAGGACCCCTTGCTCCGGGAGCCTTGAGAAGGTCCGGTTAGGCTTGCAGCAGGAGCAGAGTGAGACTGGACTTGTCCGCTTACCCCCGAGGGGTTCCCGTAGGGCGACGATGCAGGAGCCAAGGCTTGGCTCTGATTGTATTCTTGAGTAGCTAAGAATTGTATATCGCTCATTTGTGGAGTAACCAAAGGTAGGGTTCCCGGGAGTTGAACTCCAGGTACATATCCCGCAACTCCGGTTGGATAGTATCCTCCGTAGGCCATTATTTGGGTCTCTTCCAAGTTGATGTATTTTTGGACCCTCTTCTGGAAATCTTGGTGATTCGCGGCTCCTTCTTGTTGTAATTCGTTCCAGAACGGGGGTCCGGTACGGATCCCAGCTTTGAGAAGTGCAAGCTGTTGTCTGTCATCAACTTTCTTAGTTTTCGAGGCCTCATCCTTGAACCTCTTTATGAAATTTTTCAATGTCTCTGTGGGTAGTTGCTTGATGTTAGTCATGGCACTAACTTCGAGATTAATCTTCCTCGCGGCACCGAACTATCTCTTGAAGCTGACTTGTAATTTGTTCCAGCAGTCCATAGATCCTGGTTCCAACTTTTTGAACCATTCCTCCGGGGAACCACTTAACGTCAATGGAAAGCATAAGAACTTGGCGTCATTGCTGACTCTCATGACCGTCATTACTCAGTTAAATCGAGACAAATGATCGCTGGGGTCTAAGTCCTCGGTGTAAGCTGCCGTTTCGGGCATCTTAAAATTTTTGGGGAGCTCTGCCTCTAGAATGTGTCTGGTGCATGGCTCCCGTTCCTCACAGTCAGAGTCCGAGTCGTCCCCTTATTCTCTCCAGGAGACTCGGGCAATGTCCTTGCGCAGTATGGCTTGCTCAGCAAGAATTCCTTCGTTCAGCGTTCCTGCGGAGACCACCGGTGCGTGTTTCTTTTTGTCCAAGTGAGCACGTAAATCACCGTACCTCTCGTTGATTTGAGTTCTTAGATCAATGGGAGGGTATCTTCGGTTCCCTCTTCCCTTTTCCTTGGGATCCTGATGCACAGAAACGCTCTTTCGGTCCTCTCGATCCTGAGGGCCAAGACTCCCTTTTTGGAGTTTGCCCCTTTGCGGACCTTCCCCTTTCGGGAAATCTGAGCGGACCTTTTGCGGATCATGTATCTTTTTCATTTTCCCTGGGGTGGAAGTAGGTTTTTTCTGTTGGTTTCCTTCAGAGGGATACCGTATGGGGCTAGGCTCCCTGGACTTATGCTTCTGATTGCTTGGTGAGGACTCTTTCGGTGTTTCCTCGAGTTCTGCAGGGATGGCTTTAGGGTGTATGTGGATCCCTGCTGTCTCCATGGCTTTTTCCATGGTGATCATCACCTCTTGCATCTTTTTGTTTTGCTCTTTTTGGGCTGTGATCTCAGCTTCATGATCAGCAGCCTTTTGTCTTAAGTGCAGCAGCTCTATGTAACTGCCTTCGTCGTAGGTGTCACACTCGTCAAAGTTTTCCTCGTACTCGTCATCATTGGCCTCCTCTTGTTCCTTAGAATCCACATTGACTCTTGAAGCCACTTCCGCATCTTCAGAGTTTTGAGCGTCTTGAGGAGGACGAGGCTGACGTGTGTTACGAGTTTCCACCGTTGTTGCTTGAGCATATAAGACTGTTGTCTATCTAGAGATGCTTCCTTCAGCTCTCAATGAAAGCACCAAAATGTCGACCAAGGTTCTCAGCAACCAATTTAATAATATATATGAGAAAGCTGTAGGAAGTTTAATGCATGAGATTTTTACGTGGTTGTGGCATTAACGAGTCTTAGTCCACGAGTATTTCTTATTTATGAGTGTATTTATTACAAAGAATGTTCTTGGTAGATATTCCTCATAGTTGCTCTCTTTAATTCTTATGATCCTAGCATTCTCGACCCCCGTCTCAGTGCGTTTGGGGGGTATTTAAAGTGTTTTTTCTCGGGTGATCCTTAGAACTGAATCACTTGTCTTTCTGTGCAGGTTCGATAGGGGCACATATTCCTAGTTGATGCAAAATAGGAAATACATGGCCTATACTGTAGGTATCTTAGGGGTTAGGTGGTTATAATCCTTTATCCCTTCTTGATGGATGTGATCTCTTATTAAGTAGCCGTCACTAGCCTTATTAATCATAGCATAATAGCTGCAAAAGAGGGGTTACGCCGTCAGACATATTGCTTATGGCAGTTCCAATAAGTTTTCTACCATGCGACATTAAATGAGAGGTGACTGTTCAAATAGGGTCTTGTACCTCCCGGAGATACCTTAGCGTTCCCTTGGTCTCTAGGAGTATGTGCAGCCTTCACCTCTCCTCCAGGATGTATCTTCTTGTTGACACTCCTGATGCAAAAAAGACTTAGTCGATTGATCTAACAGTTGTGCCTCTTAGATCCACGTGTCGTTGTCATATTGGTCCACGTATTTTGGGTAAAATTAAGGGCAACAATTTTAAGCACTAATTTATTATAAATATTAATTTTTTAAAATATTTATATAAATTTTTTAGTAATTTAAAAATAATTTAGAATTTTATTGTCATATTGTTTCTCTTAGAATCAATTTAAGTAATTACGGTTTAATTAATAATATTATAAATTTTGAAAACTTATGTTTAGTAATTTAAAATTATATATTTTTATTAATTTTAATAAATAATTTTTGACAAAAAATATTTATAAATAAATGTGTGATAATTTTTTCATTTGAATTCATATAAATAAAATCAAAATTTAAAAAAACGATAGAAAAATTTCTCCTGCATGGGATTATTTATCCCACCCTACTAGATGGGATAAATAATCTGTTAAACCCAAAATTTAGCTGAAGGACACGTGTCAAGATAAAGAGAACGTGAATCAATGATATTGCTTCTTGTGGAATTACCCATTAATTACGTAAGTATCAAAGTATATTTGTAACCCGCTGACTGTAAGGTCTTAGGCGAGGAATCCATGTACAAACTGGCACTTAGTATATTAGCGAGAAACTATATGTCGCCAAATGCGAATAGCGAGGCAACAAAGAAAGCGACACATATCAATTGTGAAAGTCCTTAGCGCACAATGAACAAACTAAGTGTAAAATTCGAATTGGCTCAAGAACAAGTAAGCGAGGTGACCGTCTCATTATGGGAAGACTTCATATAACTTCATCCCATTAGCGTTAGCAACGCTTACAATCTTGGCGAGCCAGAAGATAACATTCAAATGAGACTCGAAGAATTCTTTGAGGATAAGAACCACGATCCACACCAGACATACATCGTCGACCTCATAAGGAAGAATGGTCCCAGCTCTCTATTGAGATCACTGGAACAAAGTTTCTGTCGAGACATCTCCAGATACAATGACTAAAGACATGTTTAATACACGATTATTTTGACCCACTAAAAGCATAAAATCACAACTATATGATTTTTAAATCCTAAACCGCATTTACATTACGTGATATGTAATCAAATCCCAATATTTTAAGGATGGTTGTTGTAAATGTTGGGTTTTATGCCCTAAATAAAACTCATTTCAATATAATCAGATTTACTTATTAATATAGATCAGAAATAACATTTAATGTTGCATGGTTCACATGATTTATTTCATGATTACATAAACATAATCTATGAATTCTATTTAAGTCCAGAACATATCAATTTGTTAATGATTATAGTGTTGTCAACACAGTGGAATATAATCTTAATTATATGTTCGAAAGTTTATTCCCTGATTTGTCAGAACACTGGATTTAGATTGACATGGTATAATCAGCGATAGGTATTCTTACACCTTGGATAAGTGTTATGTCCTTTCCAGGACATTAGCAAAGTTTACAAGCATCAGATGTATGGAGTATACATCGGAAGGGACCGATATTGATCTTTGATTAGATATATTAGAATTTACAGTAATATCTATTCAATTCAATATCACCTGTTGATCCTAGATCAAATGATCTTAATCTTGATATGATTAGGTTCAATCTCAAGAGTGTTATTCGTGTTCTTTGATTTGTTAGTTAAGCCTACTTTTGGGTCCTAGTGATACGTACATTTTGGGAACACGGTAGTGCAATTGAGTGGGAGCGCTAACATAAATATGGAATCTATAGCTTGTATCTGGCGAATAGAAAGTAAAGGGTGATTTCCTTCGAGCTTAACCAAATGAAAATAAATGGTGGAGATCTCATTTCACTTAGCTGAAATATCATTTATACAGGGTTAAGTGTTTTAAGGATAAAATACATTGTAGGATGTTACAGTAATTTAATCCCTTTACAGTGTAAATCATCTATGTAGAGGATCATTGATCACATTAGGGTTATAACAATGGATAACTAATGACGTGTCTATATCGTGGAACATATAGAGCGTTGTATATACTGAGAGTGCAATTCTAAGTTCTATGCGTGGATTCAACGAAGAATTAATAAGTCAATGAATTTAAGATATAAATTCTTGATCTACTTATTGGAAGCTCGGATATATAGACCCATGGTCTCCATACTAGTTGAGACCATACTGCTTGTAAGACTCAGTTAATTGATTTTGATTGATCAATTATAATTCTAAAGTTAGACTATGTGTAGTTTATGAATTTTCACTAAGCAAGGGCGAAATTGTAAAGAAAAGAGCTTCTAAGTTTATTTATTAATTAAGAGACTTTATATGTCTAATTAATAAATATATTAAATGACAATATTATTTAATAATTAATTTTAGTTATTAAATAATTCGAATTGGCATTTAAATGGTTAAATTTGAAAATTGGCGTTTTTTTGAGAAAATCATATGCAGGAATGATAAAACAGCAAAATTGTATAAGTGAGGCCCATTATCTAAGCCCATGGTCGGCCACACTTTATGGGTTTTATCATTATTTTAATGCCAAATAATTCTAACTTAAACCAAGGTGGTTACCTATAAATAGATAGTGATGGCTCTCATTCACACTTAACTCTGTCAGATGAAAGTTGAGCCTCATTTCTATACATATCCGCCACTTCCCTTCTCTCTTCTTTTCTTCTCTAAATTTCTAAATCCTTGAGTGAATGAGTGAGTGCCCACACACATCAAGTGGTATCTCAATCATAGTGTGTAAGACTGTGGAAAATCAACCTACAAGAAGGAGAATCAGCATCAAAGGAAGGAGAGAAAGAGATCCAGGTTCAGATATTGATAATGCTCTGCTACAGAAAGGAATCAAGGGCTAGATATCGGAACGGAAGGAGTCATTATATTCCGCTGCACCCAATGTAAGGTTTTCTCAAACTCTTATGTGTTTATTTCATTGTTTTAGAATTAATATTAGGATGTTAATGAAACATACTTGTTAGTAAATCTAGATCCTCGTAAAATATATCCAACAGTAAATATATTCCGGTCAACTTTGTAATTAACTATCCACTATGTAATTGTAAATAGTGACAAAGAAGATCAGAAAGGGGACGGAAAAACTCATACGAGAGAGTTCCTAAAAAATAATCAGAAATCTAAATAAGATTGACTTGTGGACTATGCCGAATTTTAACTGCATAATCACGTAAAAAACCCTTTGTTCGTGTCTTTATTTCTATAGTTTTTATTTTTTTGTGAAATTTCTACTGTGAAGCTCGAATTTAGTTAAAGGAAAAATCTTCGTTAACAGTTTGGTGCTTTCATTGAGAGCCTCTGTGAGAAAGCTCAGAGAAAACCCTCCCTTCTTTTGAAGAAAAACCACCTCCTTCATGGTTGAAAATCCAGAAAATGTTAACACCCCACATGAGGAAACCAATCATCTTTTTGGGAAAGAGCCCATGGGCTCCCGAAGATCTACCAACCCGCAGTCCAGAAGGACCACCCATTCCAGGAGGGCTCAACCTGAGGATGGACCGAATGCACGGACCACACGTTCCTGGAGAACTCGACCCGATATTGGTCCTAGTATGCGTACAACACGCTCAAGGAGAACTTAGCATGGGAATGGTCTGAACCCCAAGACGAGGGATGAAGAACTCAATCGTGGAGGTGCACAATCTGTGGGTGAAGGATCTTATGAAACAGAAAACCGTCACCTGGGACATCATTTGGAAGAGGCATAGCGTCGAAACACTGAGTTAGAATGTGATGCAGCCTCGGTCAGGGCGGCACAGGGGACAAATGCTCAAAATCAACCTGCACCTTGAGTGAGAAGACCACGAGGTAGACCTCGTGGCTTGTTGGAATTTATTTTAACAGGATCTTAGATCTACTCACAAGTATGTTGATTAACACCCTAAATATGAACTTTCTAAAACGATGAAATAAACACATATAAAGTTTAGGAAACCTTACATTGGGTGCAGCGGAACATAATGACTCCTTCCGTTCAGATATCTAGCCCTTGATTCCTTTCTGTAGCAGAGCATTATCAATATCTGAACCTGGATCTCTTTCTCTGAATCTTTGATGCTGAAACCTCCTTCTTGCTGAAAGTCTTTCTTCACGATCTTCCTCACTATGATTGAGGTATCACTTGCTGTGTGTGGGCACTACTCATACACTAAGAATTTTGAAATTGAAGGAAGAAGAAAGAGAAAGTGGGTTCGGCCAAAGATAGGGAGAGAGAAGGCTCAGGTTTTTCTGATTCAGAAAGTGTCAGAAGAAAAGTGTAGAAATTTAGTGTAAATTTCCTGAAGCCTTCACTATCTATTTATAGCATTCCACTAGGGTTAGGTTTGAATTATTTGGCATTAAAATAATGAAAATATCAGAGGGAAAAACCCTACAAAAGTGGCCGGCCCTACACAGTGGATTTGGGCCTCACTTTTTGCAATTTTGCAGTTTTATCTTTTCTGCATCTGATTTTCTCAAAAACGTCAATTTTCTAATTCAACCATTTAAATGCCAATTCTAACTATTTAATAACTATAAATAATTATTGAATAATATTGTCATTTATCATATTTTTTAATTGAACCATACAAAGTATCATAATTAACAAATATGCCCCTATAAACTCTTTCTTTACAATTTCGCCCTTACTTAGTGAAAATTTCACAAATAGACATAGTCTAATTTGAGAATTATAATTGATTAATCAAAACCAATTATATGAGTCTTACAAGCAATATTATCTCAACTAGTGCGGGGACCATGGGTCTATATAACCGAGCTTCCAATAAGTAGATCAAGAATTTAGCACTAAAATTCATTAACTTATTAATTCTTCGTTGAATCCACGCATAGAACATAGAATTGCACTCTCAGTATATAGAATGCTCTATATGTTCCACCATATAGACACATCATTAGTTATCCATTGTTATAATCCTAATTTGATCAATGATCCTCTATATGAATGATCTACACTGTAAAGGGATTAAATTACCGTTACACCCTACATTGTATTTATTCCTTAAAACACTTGACCCCGTATAAATGATATTTCAGCTTATGTGAAATGAGTACTCCACCATTTATGTTCGTTTGGTCAAGCTCGAAGGAGATCATCCTTTGCTTACTATTCGCCAGATAGAAGCTATAGATTCCATGTTTATGTTAGCGCTCCCACTCAATTGCACTACCGTGTTTTCAAAATGTACGTATCACCATGACCTAAAAGTAGGCTTAACTAACACATCAAAGAACATGAATAGCCTCTCGAGATTGAGCCTAATCATATCAGGATTAAGATCATTTGATATAGGATCAACTAGGCGATATTGACTTGAATAGATATTACGGTAAGTTTAATAAATCTAAGTCAAAGTTCAATATCGGTCCCTTCCATGCATACTCCGTGCATCCAACCTGAGCTTTACTTTAACCAATGCTCTGGAAAGAACATAGCACTTCTCCAAATGCAAGTAAACTCTGTTGTAGATTATCATATCAGCAAAACCCTATGTCTGATAAATCTAGGAATCTTTATTCACATAGTCATGTTTACTTTCCAATGTGTTGACGGCACAATAAACAGGATCAAGTATGTGAAAAGGGTTTCAGATGAATTTATACATTATGTACATATAATCATGAAATAAATCATGTGAGCCATGCAACATTAAATGTTATTTCTGATCTATATTAATAAGTAAATCTGATTATATTGAAATGAGTTTTATTTAGGGCATAAAACCCAACAAACTCCCACTTGCACTAATATAAAACAAAAAGTGTGTTTCAAATAATCTCAACACCTTGATATACAAATCAAGTGTAGTAGTAGTAAACTCCTCGTAATAGGATCTGAAAGGTTGAATTAAACACAACCTTTTCTCCACCATTACCCTTCCTTAATCACAAAATCATTGATAATGTGAAATTCCTCTCTATATGTCTACTCTCTTGGGATACTGGATTCTATATCTTTGGCAACTACTTTTGGTTAATCAGGAAATTAACACTAGTAGTTTAAGGCAATTTGGAATGATGCCAAAAATGTATAGAACTTTCCTTAGACTGAATAAGTACGTTTCCTGCAACCTTAACATTCAGTCCCTTTCTGGTAGACCTAGAGACTTTAGATAGGTTTTTACACTTCTCCAAAATCACTATTCCACCCCCAGAGTAATCACCATCTTATCAGAAAGATTTACTAGCACAAAGGCAAATTTCGAAATCTGATATGGTGTAGTCTAAGAGTTTTATACACACCCTTATAGACTAACATATAGTTCCTCTTCTTTATCTTAAGATTTACTTGATTGTCTTCCAATGTTCTTCTCCTAGATTAATCTGATACCTACTAATTACTCCCACTCAACAGCAGGTGTCTGGTCTAAGGCATACAAAAGCATATCTAAGACCTCTCACTGTTGATTTAAGAAATTCTTTCATGGCTTTATCTTTTCTGGAATAGTAGAGACTTTTCCTTAGATAAATAAAATCTATGCCTAAGAAGTTGTGAAGCTTCTATAGATTGCCATTAGAAGGAAAATGCTTCAGCATCTTACTAAAGTAAGTTGCTTGCATTAGAGTAAGTAATTACCAGGTATACCACAAGCCATAGGTTTAGATAAACTCAAACCTATAATACTAGGAACAGAAAGTTTTGTTAAGTCCATTGAATAGACTTATAAACGTAAACTTCTTTTTATGTCCTTGTAATAGAAAACTTAAGGTTATTCCATGTGAATGGATTAAACCATAGTTTTATTGGCTTTTCTTCTTAGTTTCTTATCTTGACAATCCATTACTTGTTTAAACTCACAATGGATTTTAATCACTAGTGTCTCCCAAGTCATAAGAAGGTGAGTTCCTAGAAACTCTCCTACTATAACGAGGTACCGTGAATTATGTCTAAGAAAACCAAATGGTATTGATCTCTTCGGTTGTGACAAGACAACAGAGGTAGTGGGATCATCATATATCAAATAAGATGATAGAACACTTTTGGAATCAAGAATTAAATATCTCCTTTATTTGCTACTTGTTTTCAGACTTAGTCATTATCTTAGAAAAGTAGTATTTGTTTGAACAAACACTTTCTTATCTATTGACAATGGGATGGTCCACCCCTAATCACTTAGAATAGCTAACAAACCATGGTTAACAGTTCTAGCTTTTCTTAAGATTTTGATTAGGTCATCCATGAATCTAGTAATGATTTACATTAAGTACCCAACCATTACATCATTCTGAAATTGTATTACCATAGAAGGATTTAGGCAACGACTAGTAACTAATCATCAATGTGCAAATCGAAATTTCTGGGGAGGTAAGTTTGGATATAATTCAAAAATCAAATTAATGTACTAACTATTTCTCCACCCCTATCAGTTCGCAAGATCTTTAATCACTTACCCTAATGGTTTTAACCATTGCTAGAAATTAATAAAATTTTTCAAACATTTCAAATTTCTTTGCTAAAAGGTATAATCTAGAGTTATCGTTTTAAGAATACAACGAAAAACTTATATCCACCCCTGAATGTACATCCATCTGCGAATGAGATGAACTACTTTCAGTGGATATAGGCATATTAACTCTTTACAGAGATTGATCTTGTCAAATCCACTATGAACAAGATACAAATGCCATAGATTAAAAAAATGTGATAGTGTCTATTGATGACATAGGTTTAGTTACATCAAAGAGTGTTAGAATACTGCAAGTGGATCCTGGTCACAGAATACCTAACTCATATTCCATACAGTTTTAATCCATTAATAGAAGATGGATATTAAACACTTGAGAAAGTGTAACTGTATTGTATTCTGGAATTAGAAATATAAGAAAACTTCTATTTGGAATCTAAAATTAAAGTCAAAGACTTAAATTTATACCAAATATAATGAGTAATTCTATCTTGGACCAGCACTATTAATACAAACTCTAAGTCAGATTTGCCACTACAAGTAGGAGATTTCTAAGATTGAGGATTTATATCAATTGGGAATAGAATTTCGGGATTATAATCATATGCGTCATTTAATTTCTTAAGAGAAAATATAATGACATGAAATGATTTATAGACCATTCATCGAATGATATATTATTAAGCTAATTCGAAATGAATAAGCTAAGAGGAATTAGGATAATCTCGTTTATAAATTAGAATCCAACGATGCTTCGATTAGCGAAAGACAAAGTAATCTTATTTATGTAATCTTCTTGTTTCATATTGTAAAAATACTAGTCTAAGGTGTCATCAATTGATGAACAGCTAGATGTTGCATATACAATATTTATCTTTCGAGATCTTACACTACTATGTATGTCTAATGGTGAAAATCTATTAGGGATTTATCTCATTAGAAAAACAAACATGTTAGACCAACAATGCAGATTCGAAATTAAACTACAACTTAATAACAGAAAATAACATGGTTCAATATAAATTCATACACAATTCAGAAATTATAAGCATATAGCAAGTAGGAATGACAAGTGAAAATACTAAAACATACAATCCTAAATAATTTCCAAGGTTTTTCAACAAACTGATATAGTGTCCCGTTTAGGCGAGAGTCAAAGCATCATCCATTGAATAGAGTTGTCAGCTCATCTAAAATGATAACCATTCTAGCAACCTTTTATTCGATCAAGATTGGAATTCAGCGTTGTCCCGTTTAGGCGAGAGTCAAGGCAATTCTATCTTGTAAGCTTCCACCATTGTTTCATAATTTGCAAGTCAAGTATGGTCGCCACCATTAGGGTGATCTATATCATACAAAACACTTACAAACTACTTATCATGCGAGGTTAAACGGTGCGAAATTGCTAATGAACGTTCCTCCATTAGGGAGGATTACTCACTAAAACAAACGCGGTGTAAAACCCACAATGGAGATCGAATGTCTTAATAATAAAGCTCATTATTTCAAAAGAGTTGTATTTTCTTTGATTCTCTTTATTTAATCTATTTATTTTAAATATATATATTTATTAATAAAAATTTCCAATTTAGAATGAAAAATTCTAGATATAAATTTTAATTTAATATTTATAAATTTTACTTAGATGGATATGAAAATAACATGAATTATTTCCATCTTAGTAATAATTTCCAATAAATATTTAGAAAAATATTCAATTTAAGTTGTTACAAAATTAATTTAAATTAATTTACAACTAAAATTTAATTTTCTATAAATATATATTGCATTTCGAAAAATTAAAGTATTCTAGGACACAATTTTCGAAAATGCATGTTAAAATAAAAAATTAATCCTGGAAAAATTATTCTAATTTAATGTTGGCCCAAAATTAATTAATAAAATTAATTTACAACAAAAAATATAATTTTCCGATTTAATTAAATATATAAGAAAAATTTCAAATATTTAAGTATGATGATCAAAATCAACTTAAATATTAATTTTCTATTTAATTAAATACACTAGAAAAATACTTCAAGCAAAAATATCATCTATCTAGATTTTCCTTTGACTAATTAATTCAATTTCTAATAATATACTTTAATTCAATTTATTTTAATTAATCATTAAATGAAAAAATTATTGATTTAAGTTGGTCCAAAATTAAAATAAATAATTTACAACTTTAATCTATTTTTCAAATAAAATTCGAAATTCCAGCATTTAAGAAATGCAATTTCGAAATTTGATTAATAAAATAAAGAAAAAATATATTTTGAAAATTATTTAAATTTAGTTGATAAAATAAATTTCAACTAAAAATAATTTTTTATTTAATTAAGTGTCATGAAAAAGAAATATTTAAGTATCATGATGAAAATCAACTTAGATATTTAATTTTCAAATTAATTAAATGTATAAAATTCAAGAAATTAATAATTAAGTGTAGAGAAGGCTTAATTATTAATCTCTAGTTTAATACTAGGAAAAAATAAATTGTACCAAAATTAATTATTTAAAATAATTAATTTCACAATGTATAATATTTTCCTATTTAATATTAGAAATAATAAGTAGTCTAGAAATAACTATCTAGAAAATATCTTATTTAACTAAGTATCTTTTCCACAAAATTTGAAAAAATAATATCTAATTTAAGTTGTATTAGAAAAAATCTAGAACTTAAATATTTTCAAATTTAAATTTAATTAAATATCAAAAATTAAGTTATAACCACTTAATTTAAAAATATATCATTTTAAGTTAATATTCGAAAAGATATTAACTTAAAAAATATCTAAAATATTCCATTTTAAGTTAGTATTTGAAAAGATATTAACTTAAAAAATATCTAAAGAATCTTAATAACCAATGCCTAAAATTCCTCAACTTAATTTTGAAATTTTAAATCCAAAAGATATTCAGATTTAAGTTGGTTAGTTGTAGATAACTAAATATCAACTTAAATAGGAATATTTAATGAAAAATTTAAATTAAGCTCCAGAAAGAATCTAGATGGTTATAATTTTATATTTAATTAAATACAAGAAAATACATATAGTTTAGCTTAGAATAAAGAATTCTTTAAACTATAATTTTTCTTAAATTAATTTCAAAATAAATGAAATTAATTATGTTCCTAATCAATTTTATTAGGTTAAACTAGTTTAATTAACCTAGTACAGTTATTCAAATCAGGCAAATGGGCCTTCACAATTGGGGTGGTTCATGTGAGGGGAGTCTTTGGAGTTCAGTATGTCGTACCCACTACTATGGCTCCCAACTCTCACACAAGGCCCAAAAGAGAGGAATTTAACCTTAATGAGAACAACTGTTATTAATTGAATAGGCCCAAAAACTAAATGGGCCTAAATAAATTCTATCAAGAACTATCAGGTTTTTCTGATTCAGAAAGTGTCAGAAGAAAAGTGTAGAAATTTAGTGTAAATTTCCTGAAGCCTTCACTATCTATTTATAGCATTCCACTAGGGTTAGGTTTGAATTATATGGCATTAAAATAATGAAAATATCAGAGGGAAAATGTTGGGTTTTATGCCCTAAATAAAACTCTTTACAATATGATTAGTTATCAATATAAGAAATTTGAAGTGATTGATGTTTGCATGAATTTTACATCCTAATGGTTTAATATGTTTAATATGTTTATTACATTCATACACACAAAATCAGTTAAATCCAGATCATATGTTTATTCACAATTACAGTATC
Source organism: Cannabis sativa (assembly GCF_029168945.1). Lineage (NCBI taxonomy): Eukaryota > Viridiplantae > Streptophyta > Magnoliopsida > Rosales > Cannabaceae > Cannabis > Cannabis sativa. The sequence goes on along the minus strand of NC_083605.1, from coordinate 17,528,907 downwards.
GTCAACACAGTGGAATGTGATTGTGATCATATGAATCAAAAGTTTTGGTCCCTGTTTCATCAGTGTTATTGGATTTACACTAATGTGATAATCAGCGATGATGTATACTTACACTTGGAGTAAGTGTTATGTTCTTTCCAGGACATTAGTAAAGTATACTAGTTTCGAATGTATGGAGTATACATTGGACTGGACCGATATTGCAACTAAGTTAAGATATTACAAACTTACCGTTATACATATCTTTCGAAGTCAATATCAGTAGTTGATCTTAAGATTAAAAGAATCTAAATCCTGATATGCTTAGGCTCAACTCAGGAGTGCTATTCATGTTCTTAGATTTATTAGTTAAGCCTACTTTTTGGTCAGGGTGATACGTATATTTTGGGAACATGATAGTATGATTGAGTGGGAGTGCTGAACATAAATATGGAATCTATAGCTTCTACTGGTGTATAGAAGTCAAGTGATGATTCCCTTCGAGCTTAGCAAATAGAAGTAAATGGATGAGCTCTTGTTTAACTGACTAATTATTAGATCACTAAACACCATTTACAGGTAGCTAAGTGTTTTAAGGGGCAAAATACATTGAGGGGTGAGAACGGTAAACAAATCCCATCTCGATGTAGATCATCTATATAGAGGATCTTTAAATCACAATAAGATTATAACAATGGTTAAATGAGATAGTATATTGAAATCGTGGAACATACAATATGCTCTATATAAGTCTGAGAGTGCAATTCTAAGTTCTAAGAGTGGATTCAACGAAGAATTAATAAGTAGGAATTTACTTGGTAAATTTGGTTCACTTATTGGAAGCTCAGCATATAGATCCATGGTCCCCATTCTAGTTGAGAACATTCTGCTTGTAAGACTCATTAATTGATTCGTGATTGATCAATTATAATTCTAAAGTTAGACTATGTCTAATTTTATGAATTTTCACTAAGCAGGGGTGAAATTGTAAGGAAAAGAGTTTCTAGGTTTATTTATTTATTAATGGACTTTATATGTCTAATTAATAATTAAATTAAATGACAATATTATTTAATAATGTATTTTAGTTATTAAGTAATTAGTTTTGGCATTTAAAAGGTTAGAATTGGAAAATTTGCGTTTTTGAGAAAATAGAGATAAAATTTGATAAAACTGCAAAATCAAGTGAGGCCCAATACAACACCATGGCCGGCAACTTAATGTGGGATTTCAAATTAATATTTTCATTATTTTAATGCCAAATAAATCCTAACCTAAACCTAGTAGTTGCCTATAAATAGAAAGTGATGGCTCAGTCAAATCACAAGTTTTCAGATCATCTTTCTGACAGAAATTTCTCTCTTCAGAAAACTGAGCCTTCCCCACTTTCTATACCTGGCCGAAACCCTCTCTCTCTTTTCTCCTTCATCTTTTTCGACCCTAGTGAAAGAGTAAGTGCCCACACACAGCAAGCAGTAACTCAATCATAGATTGGAAGACTGTGAAGGATCAAACTTGAAGAAGAAGGACATTCGGGCTCAGATCTATATTATACTCTGCTACAGAAAGGATTCAAGGGTTAGAGATCTGAGTGGAAGGAGACATTAATTCCGCTGCATCAATGTAAGGTTTTTTTAACTTTATATGTATTTATTTATCGTTTTAGAAAGTTCATATTTAGGGTGTTTAAACAACATACTTGTGAGTAGATCTAAGATCCTGGTAAAATAATTTCCAACAACTGGTGTCAGAGCCATGGTAATTGATTTACTTGCATGAAATTTGGACTTTAAAACGATTGTTTGTTTGTTTTTGGATGGTATCATGTTGTATTGAGTGTTATTTGATGATTGATTGATGTTTGTAAATTTTCGTGAAAAATAATTGTGATTCAGTTTCTGGATTTTTTTTTATTGGATAGTATGGAAAAAATTAAGCAAGTTAGCCTTTTACAGAACTCAATTTCGATTTTATTTGAATTAGTTATGAATTTTTGAAGATTTGAAAAAATCGGGGCTGTGCTGAAATTTTCCTGCGATCGAGAAAACTGTCCGTACAGTTCACAATTTTTTCGTTTTTCTTCGATTTTTCATGCTTTTTCATGGAATTAACTTCCGATTTTTTGTATAGTTTTGTATATATACTATTACTATTCCTAATTCAATTCTAATTATCATTTTGAATTAATTTAATATTTTTTTTTTAAATTTAATTCAAGATATTAGTGTAATTTGAATTTGAATAGAATTAGTATCTATCTTCTTGCTTAAAAATCTATCTTATTTTTAAATTTGATTATATCTTATCTTATTTTTAAATTTAAAGTCAGATTTTATATATATTTTTTTTAAATTAATTTTTTTTTAGATATTTTGACCTTATTTAAATATAAAATAAGATATTTATAATCATGTAATTTTAAATAGATGTAAGATATTTTGCTAACTTTTAAATTTTGTTATTTTATTTATTTAAATTAAATTTAAAATCTGATAAGATATTTCATTTATCTTTTCTAATTTTTATTTAATTTTTATTTATAAAATAACATTTAATTTTTAAAAGTAGTTAGCAAATTTTTGAAATGATAGTTAGGTTGGTTGAAACCTAATTTTTCAAAATTGTAGGTTTAATTTTAGATATTTTTTTTAATAATTTTGAAATTTAAATTAATATTTTATTTTTATTTTTCGAAAATTAAATTTTTTTTAATTAAATATTTTATTTATTTAATTATTAATTTCGAAATTTATTTATTTAAAATTAAATAAATCCTACTTCCAACTATCCAGCTAACCTTGTTGCAGGAGTATGTGGTTTTAGCTTGTGTGTAAGTTTTCAAAACCTATTATTACTTGATTGCAAATAGCCATGGTTACTTTTGCCAGATCTAATGATTTGATGGCTCCCTTGGTCAAGTTAATAATTTGTAACAGGTAAATTTTACAATCTTCTTTCATCTGTGTATGACCTAGCAACATGATAGGATCCATCCAAAGTGTGCGTGTGTGAGCCTATATGTTTATTTTGTTTTAATATAGATACATATAGGTTGTTGCTAAATAAAATGTCACACCATGATAGATTTTATTTAGGTCCATTTAGTTATTGGACCTATTCAATTAATAACAGTTATTTATTTTAAGGTTAAATTCCTCTCTTTTGGGCCTTGTGTGAGAGTTGGGAGCCATAGAAGTGGGTACGACATACTGAACCCAGCACGCCCTCACATGAACTACCCCAATTGTGAAGGCTCATTTGCCTGATTTAAATAACTGTACTAGGTTAATTATATTAGTTTGACCTAATAAAATTGAATTAGCAACATAATTAACTTTTAAAATATATGAAATTTATTTTCATTTTAATATTTTAAAGTTAATTTTAAGAAAAACACTTTTAGTTTAGATATTATTTCTAGACAAACTATTTGTATTTTTCTTGTATTTAATTAAATATAGAATTTTAACTAACTAAGATTCTATCTGGAGCTTATTTAATTAAATATTCCTATTTAAGTTATAAATTAGTTCTAACAACTGATTTTTCTTATCTAACTTAAATTTGAATATTTGATTTAAATTTTAAATCAAGTTGAGGAATCCTAGACATTAGTTATTAAAGATTCTTAAGATATTTTTTAAGTTAATATCTTTTCGAATATTAACTTAAAATGGAATATTTTAGATATTTTTTAGGTTAATATCTTTTTCGAATATTAACTTAAAAAGATATCTTCAAATTAAGTGGTTACAACTTAATTTTTGATATTTAATTAAATCTAAATTTGAAATTATTTAAGTTTTAGATTTTTTCTATATAACTTAAATTAGATATTTTTCAAATTTTTGAAAAGATACTTAGTCAAATAAGATATTTTCTAGATAGTAATTTTTAGACTACTTATTATTTCTAATATTTAAATAGGAAAATTATACTTTGTGAAATTAATTATTTAAATAATTAATTTTGGTACAATTTTATTAAGTATATTTTTCCTAGTATTAAATAGAAATTAATAATTAAGCCTTCTCTACAATTAATTATTTATTTCTTGAATTTAATACATTTAATTAACTTGAAAAATCTAAATATCTAAGTTGATTTTCATCATGATACTTAAATATTTATTGATTTTTCATGACACTTAATTAAATAGAAAATTATTTTTAGGTTGAAATTTAATTTTTCAATTTAAATTTAAATAATTTTCAATATATATATATTTTTTTTATTTTATTAATCAATTTCGAAATTTACATTTTATTTATGCAATATTTTCGAATTTTTTATTTTGAAAAATAGATTGAGTTGTAAATTAATTATTTATTTTAATTAATTCTTGGGCTAACTACAATCAATGATTTTTTTCATTTAATTGATTAATTTAAAATAAATGAATTTAAAAAATATATATATATATTATTAGAAATTGAATTAACTAGTCAAAAGAATATCTAGATAGGTGATATTTTTGCTTGAAGTATTTCTTTTCTATTTTTATTATTTTCGAAAATTGTATTTTTATATATTTTAAATTTTCGAACCCAATAAATATATTCTCAAAGGAAATTTTTAAGTTGCTAATTATTTAATTTAATTCAACTTAAATTAATTTCCTTAATATTTATATTTAAGATTACTACTAAGATGGAAATAATTAATTTTATTTCAATCACCATCTAAGTATAATTTTATAAATATTATATTAAATTCTTATTTTTTTTGAATTTTAATTCTTAATTTTGAATTTAATGAGAATTTATTTATTAGAATAATAAAGAAAATACATTTTAAAGAATGAGCTTTATTATTATTAAGATATTCGATCTCCATTGTGGGTTTTACACCGCGTTTGTTTTAGTGAGTAATCCTCCCTAATGGAGGAACGTTCATTAGCAATTTCGCACCGTTTAATCTCGCATGATAAGTTGTTTGTAAGTGTTTTATATGGTATAGATCACCCTAATGGTGGCCACCATATTTGACTTGCAAATTGCGAAACAATGGTAGAAGCTCATGAGATAGAATAGCCTTGACTCTCGCCTAAACGGGACAACGCTGGATTCCAATCTTGATCGAATAAAAGGTTGCTAGGATGTTTAACATTTTAGATGAGCTGAAAACTCTATTCAATGGATGGTAGCTTTGACTCTCGCCTAAACGGGACACTGATATCAGTTTGTTGAAAACCTTGGAAATTATTTAGGATTGAATTTTTTAAGTATTTTCTCATATCATTCCTACTTCCTATGTGCTTATAATTTCTGAATTGATTTTGTGTGTTAAACCATTATTTAATTTCTATTTGTTAATTTCTATTATTTTGTAGTATCCTGTATTTGTCAAAATGAATCCCATGTTATCACTGTTGACTGAAAATAAGCTGAATGGATCTAACTTTAATAAATGGAATGAGAACATTAATATTGCTCTCATAGGAGAAAGTGCCTTGTTTGTTTTAACTGAGCCGTCACCTGAAGTGCCTGGGGACAATACTTGCAAAGCTGTGAAAGAAAAGTATGAGCGTTGGCAGAAAGCAAATGACAAAGCTCTATACTTTATGCTTTCCAGCATGGTTGACACCCTCAAAACTCAGTTTTCTAAAACCGAGAAGGCCGCTGAAGTAATGACAAAGTTAAATGAGCTATTCGGTAAGGCATCACTTCAGTCACGCTTTGACGCGACTAAGAAGTACATTAATGCACGGATGGAACCTCATCAAAACGTGCGTGACCATGTTCTCCTCATGTCTAGTTATTTCCAAGAAGCTCAGGATCATGGTGCTGAAATGGACAGTGCTACTCAAGTTAGTGTTATCTTGAATAGCCTGACTCCAGCATTTCTACCATATACATCAAATTATGTCATGAATAAGAAGGAAATTGACTTTCATGAATTAGTCAATGACCTTCAAACTTATGAAAATTTTATTGGAGGACCCAAGAAGAAAGGGAGTAAACCTCATAATCCTGGTAACCGTAATGGGACGATAAAACCTGAAGCAAATGTTGCCTCTGCTTCAAAGCCCGAATCGAAGAGGAAGTGGCACAACACCAAGAAGCGAACAAAAGCCAATAAAAAGGCTGCTCCTTCCGGTGATGCTACACTTAAAGGAAAGTGTTTCTACTGCAATGAGAAAGGTCATTGGAAACCCCAATGTCCTAAACTTCTTGCAAAGAAACAAGGTATTTCCATTTATAAACTTTAAGAGTTTTAGTGAATTGTTATCCAATTGGATTTATGATTCTGGACTAAACTTTGTTTATTTGTTTTCTTCTTCTTATAGGCCAAGCTACTTGAACTCAATTGAGTTGGATCAGCAAGCTGGACAAGGGTGAAATCGTCCAGATGAAGATGAAGCTCTTCAATTTATTTTTGAATTAATTGTTTTAGTTTAAAGACGATTTGGATTTCAAATTTTAGTTAGGGATATTTATCCCTGTTTCTCTCATATTGTTGCAATACATTTTTTTTATTAATAAAGTTTATAATTTTCGAAATTCACTATTGCAATTTATGAGATTGAGCTTCATTTAATTTTATCTTCATCAATTATTACCACATTATATTTGTATGTTTGTATGTGTAAGTGTTTTTATTATTGATACAAATTATATAATATTTACAACTATTCATAGAGTTATATTATATAAACACTAGAAATTATTTCTATGTTTATCAATAATTGTTAATTCTCATACAATTATTAAGAATTTGTTTAATAAAAGGATCTTTTGATCTGATAGGGGTGGAGAAAAGTTAAGAAAACTATGCAGTTCAACGATCTTTTATATCTAATGAACTCTGGATAGTATTCAACTCCACATATACTCTATCACACTAAGAGAATCATGATCTTTACAACCTTAAGGGGCGGATCATAATCTCTATATACTTAGGGGTTGAGGTTATCCATAGTACCCTATATGTATATTAATAGGGGTGGAGTCCATTCCACAATTCCCTATGAAACACATATCTTCTTTAAACATGGAAGTAATATAATGAGTCAGCTATTGTCAATATAAATTCTTGATCTTGATTGTATGTTCCATTTCGATTTTACTGTTGTAAGTAAAAGTTTGATACCTTTGAAAGTTCTTTGTTAAAGTTTCACACTACCTTAATTGAGTGGGAGAATTTTAAAGTTCTATACCCATCTTCATTAGGTTGATACTTGTGATAGATACTTAAGAACACTACTGAAAAGCAAATCTAACCATTCACATGGATAGGTATAGCTTATCAGAATTATGAGAATAAGATAAAGAACTCTAGTTCAGTCCATTCAAATGACTTGAACCAAGAATTCTTAATCGATCCTCATAAAATTTGATGGTATCTTAATTTTGATTACTTTATCTCTGGCATGTATTTTTCACTTCAAATACTAGTCTGCTATGTTGATGACTTAGTCTTAACTTAAAGTTTCAGACTAATACAAAAGTCACAACTAGGTAACTCTCCAAACAATCAGAGGTTAAAAGTATTATTTAACCAGACATCTGCTATTGAGTGGGAGCTATCTGAGATGTAATCAAATAGGGAACATTAGAAGATATTCAAGAAGGATTTATGAAAGTGATCTATATGTTAGATATTAAGGAACTGTGTATCAGTTGTCTTTGTATCACACCATCTAATTTTGAAATTCTTAAGATGGTGCTTACTTTGGGGGTGGAGGAATTATTGTATAATAATTCAAGCTCTACCAGAGAAGAATTATAACTTTGTGTATTTGAAATCCAAGAAAGTTATATCACTGAAGAAAAGTCTACACTGTATTATCTCAATTACATATTTTAAAATATGAGAGATATGTCTTCTGTTAATTCAGATGTACTTTTAAAACAGTAAAGATTTCAGTATCCCTTGATAAGTAAAGCATATAGTAAAGGATGTTTCATAAGAGTTTTTATGAACTAGTTTCCAGATGTTTGGGTGGATTCAAATATACTACACTTGATCTAAAGATCAAGACATCAGATTGACCTATTTGCACAGTTTGTTTTATATTAGTGCAAGTGGGAGTTTGTTGGGTTTTATGCCCTAAATAAAACTCTTTACAATCTGATTAGTTATCAATATAAGAAATTTGAAGTGATTGATGTTTGCATGAATTTTACATGCTAATGGTTTAATATGTTTAATATGTTTATTACATTCATACACACAAAATTAGTTAAATCCAGATCATATGTTTATTCACAATTACAGTATCGTCAACACAGTGGAATGTGATTGTGATCATATGAATCAAAAGTTTTGGTCCCTGTTTCATCAGTGTTATTGGATTTACACTAATGTGATAATCAGCGATGATGTATACTTACACTTGGAGTAAGTGTTATGTTCTTTCCAGGACATTAGTAAAGTATACTAGTTTCGAATGTATGGAGTATACATTGGACTGGACCGATATTGCAACTAAGTTAAGATATTACAAACTTACCGTTATACATATCTTTCCAAGTCAATATCAGTAGTTGATCTTAAGATTAAAAGAATCTAAATCCTGATATGCTTAGGCTCAACTCAGGAGTGCTATTCATGTTCTTAGATTTATTAGTTAAGCCTACTTTTGGGTCAGGGTGATACGTATATTTTGGGAACATGATAGTATGATTGAGTGGGAGTGCTGAACATAAATATGGAATCTATAGCTTCTACTGGTGTATAGAAGTCAAGTGATGATTCCCTTCGAGCTTAGCAAATAGAAGTAAATGGATGAGCTCTTGTTTAACTGACTAATTATTAGATCAATAAACACCATTTACAGGTAGCTAAGTGTTTTAATGGGCAAAATACATTGAGGGGTGAGAACGGTAAAGAAATCCCATCTCGATGTAGATCATCTATATAGAGGATCTTTAAATCACAATAAGATTATAACAATGGTTAAATGAGATAGTATATTGATATCGTGGAACATACAATATGCTCTATATAAGTCTGAGAGTGCAATTCTAAGTTCTAAGAGTGGATTCAACGAAGAATTAATAAGTAGGAATTTACTTGGTAAATTTGGTTCACTTATTGGAAGCTCAGCATATAGATCCATGGTCCCCATTCTAGTTGAGAACATTCTGCTTGTAAGACTCATTAATTGATTCGTGATTGATCAATTATAATTCTAAAGTTAGACTATGTCTAATTTTATGAATTTTCACTAAGCAGGGGTGAAATTGTAAAGAAAAGAGTTTCTAGGTTTATTTATTTATTAATGGACTTTATATGTCTAATTAATAATTAAATTAAATGGCAATATTATTTAATAATCTATTTTAGTTATTAAATAATTAGTTTTGGCATTTAAAAGGTTAGAATTGGAAAATTGGCGTTTTTGAGAAAATAGAGATAAAATTTGATAAAACTGCAAAATCAAGTGAGGCCCAATGCAACACCATGGCCGGCCACTTAATGTGGGATTTCAGATTAATATTTTCATTATTTTATTGCCAAATAAATCCTAACCTAAACCTAGTAGTTGCCTATAAATAGAAAGTGATGGCTCAGTCAAATCACAAGTTTTCAGATCATCTTTCTGACAGAAATTTCTCTCTTTAGAAAACTGAGCCTTCCCCACTTTCTGTACCTAGCCGAAATCCTCTCTCTCTTTTCTCCTTCATCTTTTTCGACCCTAGTGAAAGAGTAAGTGCCCACACACAGCAAGTAGTAACTCAATCATAGATTGGAAGACTGTGAAGGATCAAACTTTAAGAAGAAGGACATTCGGGCTCAGATCTTGATTATACTCTGCTACAGAAAGGATTCAAGGGTTAGAGATCTGAGTGGAAGGAGACATTAATTCCGCTGCATCAATGTAAGGTTTTCTTAACTTTATATGTGGTTATTTATCGTTTTACAAAGTTCATATTTAGGGTGTTTAAACAACATACTTGTGAGTAGATCTAAGATCCTGGTAAAATAATTTCCAACAGAAAAACGCTACAAAAGTGGCCGGCCCTACACAGTGGATTTGGGCCTCACTTTTTGCAATTTTGTAGTTTTATCTTTTCTGCATCAGATTTTCTCAAAAACGCCAATTTTCTAATTCAACCATTTAAATGCCAATTCTAACTATTTAATAACTATAAATAATTATTAAATAATATTGTCATTTATCATATTTTTTAATTGAACCATACAAAGTATCATAATTAACAAATATGCCCCTATAAACTCTTTCTTTACAATTTCGCCCTTACTTAGTGAAAATTTCACAAATAGACATAGTCTAATTTGAGAATTATAATAGATTAATCAAAACCAATTATATGAGTCTTACAAGCAATATTATCTCAACTAGTGCGGGGACCATGGGTCTATATAACCGAGCTTCCAATAAGTAGATCAAGAATTTAGCACTAAAATTCACTAACTTATTAATTCTTCGTTGAATCCACGCATAGAACTTAGAATTGCACTCTCAGTATATAGAATGCTCTATATGTTCCACCATATAGACACATCATTAGTTATCCATTGTTATAATCCTAATATGATCAATGATCCTCTATATGAATGATCTATACTGTAAAGCGATTAAATTACCGTTACACCCTACAATGTATTTATTCCTTAAAACAGTTGACCCCGTATAAATGAAATTTCAGCTTATGTGAAATGAGTACTCCACCATTTATGTTCGTTTGGTCAAGCTCGAAGGAGATCATCCTTTGCTTACTATTCGCCAGATAGAAGCTATAGATTCCATGTTTATGTTAGCGCTCCCACTCAATTGCACTACCGTGTTCCCAAAATGTACGTATCACCCTGACCTAAAAGTAGGCTTAACTAACACATCAAAGAACACGAATAGCCTCTCGAGATTGAGCCTAATCATATACGGATTAAGATCATTTGATCAAGGATCAACTAGGCGATATTGATTGGAATAGATATTACGGTAAGTTTAATAAATCTAAGTCAAAGTTCAATATCGGTCCCTTCCGGTGCATACTCCATGCATCCAACCTGAGCTTTACTTTAACCAATGCTCTGGAAAGAACATAGCACTTCTCCAAATGCAAGTAAACTATGTTGTAGATTATCATCTCAGTAAAACCCTATGTCTGATAAATCGAGGAATCTTTATTCACATAGTCATGTTTACTTTCCAATGTGTTGACGGCACAATAAACAGGATCAAGTATGTGAAAAGGGTTTCAGATGAATTTATACATTATGTACATATAATCATGAAATAAATCATGTGAACCATGCAACATTAAATGTTATTTCTGATCTATATTAATAAGTAAATCTGATTATATTGAAATGAGTTTTATTTAGGGCATAAAACCCAACATGGCTCACGAACCAGGAGATAGGAAAAGGCCCAGGAAGAACAACCCAAGGAAAATGAGATACCCCCTGAAAATTAGGATGAACAGCCATATGGGAGACAATAGGAAATTGATGAACGAGAAATCCCTCATGAGAATGAAGAGGATCCTGGCATTCAACTGGGGGAACGTGGGTCACTTGATAGAAAGCATCAACGTTCTTCGCAAACCCATAGAGTGATGATTCGTACAGACCCTGATGAGGGAAATACGACAAACTACTCTTGGGGGGAAAGAACAGAGCGTGAAGAAGAAAGTGTGACTTCGAGGCGGTAAAGAACCCATAGTCGATCAACTTGAAGAGTAGAAAGTACTCAACGAGCTAATGATCGAGAAGGTATGGGAACTAGTAAATCTGCGAGACACTCAAAGACAAAGTGTATGAGTAGGACAAGATTTGTGAGTAAGAGAAGGTCTGCCAGTAATTACTCCCAATTGGATTTGCAAGATCACTTGAATCGGAAGAAACCTGACCTTCGCTAATAGCTTTGTCCAAAGCAAGAGGATCTAATCCAATTATGGATAAACGAGCTAGAGGACAAGTTCAGGAGAAATCAAGTCGGGGAATTAGGGAAATTATCTTGATACGACTCTAACGAGGAGCTTGAGCCGTATCATCCAGACATAATGAAAACCCTTTTTCCTTTGGGATTCAACAACCCGCATGTCTCTTCATATGAGGAAACCACTGATCCAGTCTCACATTTGAATAACTTTAACACAATAATGCAAGCAAGTAATGTGACGAACAATTTACGCTGTATTTTGTTCCCCACCTCACTTGTTGGAGCAGCGAGTAGCTGGTTTAATAAGTTTACTCCTCATTCGATAACTTCCTAGGATCAGCTGTCCAGGGATTTCAAGAAACTGTTCCACGCTGCTAGGGATAGATGACCTGAAGCGGCCTCACTAACCAATATAAAGCAGCAGCTCGACAAGATATTTAAGGCATACTTAAGTCGTTTTAGCACGTCTACTACTAGGGTTAGAAATTTGGATGACAACATGCAACACACAACCCTTCAGGCGGGGATCTCTACTGATCCATTGACCGCATGGGGCGAGTTGTGGGATGACTTACAAGGACGCCTGGTGAGAATCATCAACTGTGTTCAGCGAAAGGGCTCATGTGTTCGTTTGGAAGGAAGAAGCCCAAAAGGAAATGAATCTGTTGAAAACAAGCTCACGAGGAAAACCCATCAATGTTTCAACAAGAACTGTTTCCGCGAGAATTGATAACTCGGGGGCTTCGGGTTCGAAGAGAAAGGACGGAGTTAAGGAACCGTCGAAAGATAAAAAGAAACAAAAGAAGTATGAAAAATACGTGCAAGTGTATACTATTTATACCGAGCTTAATAAAACTCGAGTGAATATTTAGCTCGTACATGAGCAGAAAGTGGCTTTAAGTAAGCCTGAACCCATGAGGAATGTCGTTAACTGAAATATGAGATAGAAAGTCTCATTGCTCGAGGAAATTTTAAGCAGTACGTGAAAAGACAGGGCCATGAATACAACTAGCCCAGTCTGCCCGATAACCCAAACAACTAGGGGTTACAACCTATTCCTGTGTAGGGAGAGGACATCTTGGTTATTTCAAGAGGGCCACATATTGTAGGAGAAAGCAATAATGCCCAGAGAAGATATGTGAAAGAGATAAAGAACGAGCAGTCAGCCTTTGCCCTAGAACCTTCCAAGAAGGTAAAAACCGAGGAGCCTCCCATTGTATTCACAGAAGAAGATGAGAAAAACGTGAGGTATCCTCACGTCGATCCATTGGTGATTACCATTCAACTCGTCATTAAACGGATGAAAAGAGTATTAATAGACAATGGGAGCTCGGTAAATATCCTTTATGAGGAGACTCTATAGAAAATGGGGCTCAAAAAAGCCAAATTAAGGCCTTGTATGGTGAACCATTACGGATTCATCAGAGACAGCATCGCTAGCCTTAGCGTAATCGAGCTCGCATTAACCTTAAGTGAGGCACCTTTATCTGCTTCTGTCATGCAAGACTTCTTATTTGTCGACCTACCCTCGGCTTACAACATATTGTTGGGTTGTCATGCATTGATCCGACTAGGGGCAGTCAGTTCGATCAAGCACCTATCTTTGAAACTCTAGACACCAGATGGCCTGGAAGTGGTGCGAAGTGACTAGATGCTGGCTCGCGATTGCTATCGCATTGACTTGCAGCATAGGAAAGCCGGTCATTAATTGATGGCGATCTTGGCAGAAGAAAACGAGAAGAAACACGAAGATCTTGACCCCCAAATTCAAGATGAGAGAAACCTATTGAAACCAATCGAGGAATTGGAAGAGGTTATTCTCGACCCAAGAAATCCCACAAAATGTGTACACATTGGGAAGAACCTGGACGAGCAGCTCAAATAGCAACTAATAAGCTTTTTGAAGGCAAACCAAGATCATTAAGTCTAGAGCCATGGACTATGATTGGGATCGACCATAATATTATCTACCATCATTGAAATGTTGAGCCAAGTAACCCAGCGAAGTGACAGAAAAGGAGACCCTTGGATACCGAGAGGCAAGGGGCCCTAAAACAGGAAGTGGACAATTTGTTAGTCAATGCCTTTATACGCGAGGTGTTTTATCCCTCGTTGATAGCCAATCCTATTCTCATCCTGAAGCCCAACAGAACTTAGAGAACTTGTATTGAATTCTCTGATATGAATAAGGCGTGCCCCAAAGACTGTTTCTCACTTCCAACGATCGACTAGTTAGTTGATGCAACTGTTGGGCACGAGCTTATGTCATTTATGGACGCATATTCTGGATATAACCAGATAAAAATGTACATTCCATATGAAGAACATACAAGCTTTGTAACCAACACGGGACTCTATTGTTATAAAGTCATGTCGTTCGGACTGAAGAATGCTGAGGCAACGTATCAGCGATTGGTAAACAAAATGTTCTCAAACAAAATAGGGCAAAATGTGGAGGTTTACATCAATGATATGTTGGTAAAATCAATAAAAATAAAATTTTTGGGATTCATAGTTAATGTGAGGGGTATTGAAGCAAATCCTAAAAAAATCAAGGTATTAATAGACATGTCGTCACCGACAAAGCCTAAGGATGTACAGGCCCTGACAAGTGGAATGGTTGCACATAACAGATTCATTTCGAAGTTAACTGATAAGTGTGTGTCGTTGTTCAACATATTGCGAGGCAACAAAAACTTCGAGTGGAAAAAAGAGTGTGAGGAAGCCTTTCAAAGCATACAAAAGGCATCTAGCAATGCTTCAAGTTTTGGTGAAACCAATAACTGGAGAGACGTTGTTTCTCTATTTAGCCATCTCAGAAGATGCAATTAGTCCAGCCATACTGCAAGAAGACGACAAGCACCAACAACCTATTTACTATGTAAGCAAGAGGTTACTAGGGGCAGAATCTAGATATCCCCCTCTAGAAAAACTCGCGTTGTACCTAGTCCATGCCTCCCGTAAACTACGGCTATACTTCCAGGCTCACCCCATAAAAGTGTTAACCGATCAGCCCTCGAGACAAGTTGTATTAAAACCAAATGCTTTTGGAAGATTGATAAAATGGTAGATTTAACTAGGGCAGTTCGACATAACATACCATACTCAAATATCCATCAAGGGCCAAGCTTTGCCTGACTTCTTCATAGAAGGAATAACAGCAAAAGAAATTCCACCTGATCAATGAGACGCAGAAACCTAGAAGTTATATGTAATACCCAGAATTAAGAAAAGGATTAGCAAAACCCTAATTAGATAATTGTGAGTTAATTGAGGAATTATATTATTGTATAGTTCAAGATATGTGAAATTATATGAAATTTAATATGTTAAAGACCCCGTTGGTGAGCCAGGGGCATTTTGGTAATTATGACCCGAGAAGGGTAAATTGTTGAGATTAATTTAATTACGTGCTTAATAGAACTATATTATTATATAGTATGCCTGTGTTGTCTTTTCAGGTGTGTTCTGACAGGTTGGCGCGGTATAGTCACACCCGGGAATTTCGGGCCGAACCGGGTTCGGGCCCGAAATGTAAATTGAATTGATTATTTGGCATTTTATTTGATAATATGATAATCTGAAATTTATTTGGCAATATTTGAGTGTGAAATGGCATTTATGCCCTTAAAAAGGAATATGTATGTGTTATAGGCCTATGGGCAAAATGGTCATTTGACCATTATTGAGTAAATGGAATTTATTGGATTTTAGAGAAAATGAATTGTATTTTCTGATTTTCTCTCTCTCTCTCACCGAACCCTCTTTCTCTCTTTCACCCCTTTTCTTTTTCAAAGTTCAATTTGTGGAAAGAACTAGTTGATTTGAAGTTGGTTGTTTGAAAGAAAGGTGTTGGGAGGCTTGAGGCTTGGTTGTGCAAGTATTTAAGGTAGTTTTCTTGATTTTTAATTCATGTTTTTTGGCTGAATATTGTGATAGAAACATGTTAAGTTTCTTAATTTTGGTTATGCATGGGTTAGGTTGTTCTTGCTTCATGATTGGGTAATTTGGAACTATCTTGGATTGGATTTGAGTTTAGAATTGTTGTATGCTTGTTAATGAGTTGGGCTGAGAATATTGGTAATTCTAGGTTGAAATTTCAGGTGTGAAACTAATGTCTAATTGCTGGTTTTGACTTGAAGAACTTGGTTTTGAAGTTCTTGAGTTTGAGCTTAGATTTTGTTAATCTTAAGCATGATATTGGGTGTTTTTGAGCAATTTGAATTCTGGGATTTTGATGCATGTCATGTGATAAATGAGTATTTAGTATGTGCTATTAATCCTATGTGCAAATTTGTGTTTTGATTGTGAAATTGGCAATGAAAGATTGGGTTTTTGGGCTGAAATTCGAAGGTTTGCTGCTGGTTTTCTGGGTTCTGCACCCAGATGCCGCGGCATGCTCTGGAGCATGCCGCGGCCCGCTCCTTTGAGTGAACCTGGGAATTTTCCCAGGTGCCGCGGCATGGTCAAGAGCATGCCACGGCCCGCCCTCGTGTTTTTGGGCAGTTTGTGTTGAATTTTCAAAATTTCATAACTTTGTGATCCGAACTCCGATTCGGGAGTTCTTTATATCATTGGAAAGCTCGTTCCGAGCTCTGTATGATTATCTGAGTTATAAATGCCATGTTTGAATTTTTTATGAGTTGAAAATCAGGGGTTAACCCTAAGTTTGAATTATCCCGGATTTGTGTGACTAGGATTACCGGCACCTGATCAGGAGCACCCGGGGATTCAGAATCTCCTTTTATAGCTGGACAACAGGTAAGACAGTAGTTTGCATGTAGAGTATGCGCAGTGGCGCTTATGTGAATATGATATGCATGAATGTTT
Source organism: Cannabis sativa (assembly GCF_029168945.1). NCBI lineage: Eukaryota > Viridiplantae > Streptophyta > Magnoliopsida > Rosales > Cannabaceae > Cannabis > Cannabis sativa. Next base: position 17,512,241 of record NC_083605.1, on the reverse strand, counting down.
AGTAACCGGGATTAGGGTTATTACCCTAATAGGAACGGTCTATTAGCCTAGGGTTATTACTCTAGTGGAATATGTGTATAATGCCATGCCATGTTAAATGAAATGAAATTTAAGGATTATGCGCTCAAGGCATAATTAGGTTGGACTCGGTACTCATAACCGAGATGAACCACTTCTAAGGCCTTAATGTAATTAGACGTGTGAGAGCAACACGTGGATCTACGTCACGTAAATTTAATTAGATGTGTGAGCGCAACACATAGGTCTACGCCACGTAGACATAAATGGGCATGTTGATATAGTGATTAGGTCTGTGCTATACAGACATATATGTGAATAAGCTTGATATATGTGTTATGATTTATACTGTCTTGCTGGGCTTGGCTCACGGGTGCTCTACTGTGCAGGAAAGGGTAAGGCAATAGCTGATCAACCATGAGTTTCTGGAGCAGACGAAGAATGTACATGTTCACGCCACTTCAGACCAAGCGGGTTATGGGTCTAGCAGTGTTGACTTTTGTATTCTTTTTTGCCGCTTAGGTCGGCTAGTAAGAAAGAGCTTGTAATAATTTTGTAAATATTTTTGGGATCCCAACTATGTTTGAAAAGTTTAAATATATTACAAGTTTATTTTCAGTCTGTTTAATATAAAAGTTTAAATTCTGCGCTATTTTTAATTAGTAATCCCGGTTAGGGGATTAGGGTTTCATAATCATTTTTGGGTAGCGTGCCTAATTATTTAGGGCGTTACATTATATGTGCATGGCGCATCCAATGAACAGGGTTCGGGTGCTGGGGTAATATTAATATCGCCAAAAGGCTTAAAGTTTCACTATTCTCTGAGGTTTCAATTTGACGCATCCTACAATGAGGCTGAATATGAAGCCTTGATCGCCGGCTTAAAGATAGCAGAGGCATGGAAAGTGAAAAATCTCATTTGTCATAGTGATTCGAAGCTAATCGTGAACAGGTCCTCGGAGAATACCAGGCCAAAGGCTTAAAAATGGCGAAGTATTTAGAGAAAGTTTGAAAGAACTTCGAAAGATTCGATTACTTTAACATTGAACAGATTCAGAGAGAACAAAACTCCAACGACAATGCCTTAGAAAAATTGGCTTCGCAAGATGACTTGGATGAATTGAACTTAGTTTTGGTAAAGATGCTCAGCGAGCCAAGTATATGTGAAACTAAAGACGTCGAGATGATAGATAGCTGTCCAACATGGATGCACCTATTATCAATTATGTACTCGACAATTATCGAAGGCAAACTATATAGAAGAGGGTACTCAATGCCCCTACTTCGGTTTGTTCTTCCTGCAGAAGGAAATGAAATCATTAAAGAAATTCATGAAGGCTTCTGTGGGGATCATGCGGGCTGGCAAAGTCTGTCTAAAAGATCATTGGACAAGGATATTACTGGCCAACGATAAATAAGGACACACATGAGTTTGTCAAGAAATGTGATAAATGTCAGAGGTTTTCGCATATACCTTGCATTTCGCCAACAGAACTTAGAATGATGACCTCACCCTATCCATTTGGTAAATGGGGGATTGACGTAATTGGGGCATTACCCACTGGGCGAGGTGGAGCTAAGTACGCGGTAGTAGCAGTCAACTTCTTCACTAAACGGACGGGGGCCGAGCCCCTCGTTTCCATAACCTGGAAGAAAGTCCTTGACTTTGTCGTGAAGAACATTATCTTTAGGTTTGGAATTCCCATGAAGATAATATCCGATAATGGAACCCAGTTTGATGACAATTTGTTCACTGAATCGGAAGGGACCCATATTGAACATGGATTAGTTATGATAAATTTACCATAATATCTATCCAATTCAATATCACCTAGTTGGTCCTAGATCAAATGATCTTAATCCTGACATGGTTAGGTTCGATCTCAAGAGTATTATTCATGTGCTTTGATTTGTTAGTTAAGCCTACTTTTTTGTTAGGGTGATACATACATTTTGGGAACATGGTAGTGCAATTGAGTGGGAGCGCTAATCATAGATATGGAATCTATAGCTTCTATCTGGACATAGAAGTGAAATGATGATTTCCTTCGACCTTAGATAAACAGAGATAAATGGTTGAGTTCTCATGTAGTGATTATGTTAGTTCACTAAAATATCATTTATAGGTGGCTAAGTGTTTTAAGGATAAAATACATTGAAGGGTGTAACTGTAAATTAATCCCTCTATAATGTAAATCATCTATAGAGGATCATTGATTATTGGGATTATAACAATGGATAACTAATACGGTATCTAGATCGTGGAACATATAGAACGTTCTATATAACTGAGAGTGCAATTCCAAGTTCTATGGTGGATACAGTGAGGAATTAATAAGTTAGTGGATTTACTTAGTAAATTTTCATTCTGTGTATTGGAAGCTCGGATATTTAGGCCCATGGTCCCCATACTAGTTGAGACAATACTGCTTGTAAGACTCAGTTAATTGATTTTAAATAATAAATTATAATTCTAAAATTAGACTATGTCTAGTTTATGAATTTTCACTAAGCTAGGGCTTAATTGTGAAGAAAAGAGATTCTAAGGTTTATTTGTTAATTAAGAGAATTGATCCTCTAGAATTTACCAAGTAAATTCCTTAACTTATTAATTCCTCATTGCATCCACCATAGAACTTAGAATTGCACTCTCAGTTATATAAAACGCTCTATACGTTCAATGATATAGATATGCTATAAACATTTAACCATCGTTCTAATCCCAATAATTAAAGATCCTCTATAGATGATTTACACCGAGTAGGGATAAATTTACCATTTCACCCCTCAATGTGTTTTATCCTTAAAACACTTAGCTTCCTATAAATGATATTTCTGTAAACTAATATAATCACTAAAATAAGAGCTCTTCCATTTATCTCTATTAATCCAAGCTTGAAGAAAATCATCGTTTCACTTCTATGTCAAAATAGAAGCTATAGATTCCATATCTATGTTTAGCGCTCCCACTCAATTGTCTAGAGTTCAAAATGAACTATGTCAATAGCTTCATCCACTCCTAAGTGTTATAGAGATCATGTGGAGTTATGAATTGTTGGAAATATTTTACTAGGATCTAGATTTACTACAATGTATGTTTCATTAACATCCTGATATGAATTCTAAAACAATGAAATAAACACATAAGAGTTTAAGGAAACCTTACATTGGGTGCAGCGGAATATAATGACTCCTTCCGTTCAAATCTCTAGCCCTTGATTCCTTTCTGTAGCAGAGCATCACCAAGATCTGAACCTGGATCTCTTTCTCTCCTTCCTTGATGCTGATTCTCCTTCTTGCTATTGGATTCTTCACAATCTTCCACACTATGATTGAGATACCACTTGATGTGTGTGGGCACTCACTCATTCACTCAAACGTTCGAAAATTGAAGAAGAAAAGAAAGGTAGAAAGTGGCGGCTAGGGTATAGGTAGAAGGCTTAGAATTTTTCTCTGAAGGAATGAGATGCATCATCTTTTCCTGAAGCCATCCCTAACTATTTATAGGTAACAACATAGGTTTAGGTTAGAATTATTTGGCATTAGAATAATGAAAAAATAAATTGTAAAATACACTAAGTGTGGCCAGCCATGAATTGTTGATTGGGCCCACTTTGTAATTTTTCCATTTTGTCATTTTTCCATCTCATTTTCCCAAAAAAGCCAATTTTCCAATTTAACCACTTAAATGACAATTCAAATTATTAATAACTAAAAATTAATTATTAAATAATATTATCATTTAATATATTTATTAATTAGACTTATAAAGTCTCTTAATTAATAAATAAAACCTAGAATCTCTATTCTTACAATTTTGCCCTTGCTCAGTGAAAATTCATAAACTAGACATAGTCTAACTTTAGAATTATAATTGATTCATCAAAATCAATTAACTGCGTCTTACAATCAATATGGTCTAAACTAGTGTGGGGACAATGGGCTTATATAACCGAGCTTCTAATAAGCCAAACGGAATTTACCAAGTAAATTCCCTAACTTATTAATTCCTTATCGAATCCACTCTTAGAACTTGGAATTGCACTCTCAGTTATATAGAACGCTCTATATGTTCCACGATATAGATACCCTATTAATTATCCATTGTTTTAATCCTAATTTGATCAATGATCGTCTAATAGATGATCTACATAATATAGGGATTAAATTACCGTTACACCCTTCAGTGTATTTTATCCTTAAAACACTTTGCTCTATATAAATGATATTTCAGCGAAGTGAAATGAGTACTCAACCATTTTTCTCTGTTTAGCCAAGCTCGAAGGAGATCATCGTTTCACTTCTAAATACCTATAGAAGTTATAGATTCCATATTTATGTTAGCGCTCCCACTCAATTATACTATCATGTTCCCAAAATGTATGTTATCACCCTGACCCAAAAGTAGGCTTAACTAACAAATCAAAGAACATGTATAATACTCTTGAGATCGAACCTAATCATATCAGGATTAAGATCATTTGATCTATGATCAACTAGGTTATACTGAATTGAATAGATATTACGGTAAATTTTAATATCTAATCAAAGTTCAATATCGGTCCTTTCCGATGTATACTCAATACATCCGATACTGGTAAACTTTGCCAATGCCCTGGAAAGGACATACCACTTATCCAAGGTGTAAGCATACCTATCGCTGATTACCATGCCAGTCTAAATCCAGTGAACTGACAAATCGAGGAATGAAACTTTCGATCATATAATCAAGATTATATTCCACTGCGCTGACAACACTATAATCATTAACAAATACATATGTTCTAGACTTAAATAGAATTTATACATTATATATAATCATGAAATAAATCATGTGAACCATGCAACATTAAATGTTCTTTCTGATCTTTATTAACTAGTAAATCTTATTATATTGAAATGGGTATTATTTAGGGCACAAAACCCAACAAACTCCCACTTGCACTAATATAAAACAAAAAATGCATTTCAAATAATCTCAACACCTTGATATTTAAATCAAGTGTAGTAGTAGTATACTCCTTGTAATAGGATCTGACAGGTTGAATTTAACACAACCTTTCCTCCACCATTACATTTCCTTACTCACAAAAAACTTGATATTGTGAAATTCCTCTCTATATGTCTACTCTCTTGGGATACCGGATTATATAATTTTGGCAACTACTTTTGTGTTAGTCAAGAAGTGACACTTGTAGTTAAGATATGTTGGAACGGTGCCAAAAATGTATAGAACTTTCCTTAGACTGAATAAGTACCTTTCCTGCAACTTTAACATTCAGTCTCTCTCTAGTAGACTAATAGACTTCAGATAGGTTTTTACACTTCTCCAAAATCACCAGTCCACCCCCAGAGTAATCACCATCTCATCAACAGACTTTCTAGCACTAAGGCAAGTCTAGAAATCTGATTTGGTGTAGCCTAAGAGTATTAAATACACCCTTATTGACTAACATATAGTTCCTCTTCTTGATCTTAAGATTTACTTGTTTGTCTTCCAATGTTCCTTTCTTGGATTAATCTGATACCTACTCATTACTCCCACTCAACAGTAGGTGTCTGGTCTAAGGCATACTAAAGCATATCTGAGACCTCTCACTGTTGATTCAAGAAATCCTTTCATGGCTTTATCATTTCTAGAATAGTTGAGACTTTTCCTTAGATAAATAAAATCTATGTCTAGAAGTTGAGAAGCTTTTATAGATTGACATTAGAAAAGAAAATGCTTCAGCATCTTACTAAAGTATGTTTCTTGCATTAGAGTAAGTAATTACCAGGTATACCACAAGCCATAGGTTTAGATAAACTCAAACCTATAATACTAGGAATAGGAAGTTTTGTTAAGTCCATTGAATAGACCTACCAACGAAAATTTCCTTTCTTTTCCTTGTAATAGAAAATTTTTGGTTGTTCCATATGAATGGTTTTGACCATAGTTCTCTTGGCTTTTCTTCTTAGTTTCGTATTTTGACAATCCATTACTTGTTTAAACTCACAATGGATTTTAATCACTAGTGTCTTCCAATTCATAATAAGGTGAGTTCCTAGAAACTCTCGCAATACGACAAGGTACCGTGAATTATGTCTAAGTAAACGAAATGGTATTGACCTCTTCGGTTGTGTTAAGACAACAGAGGCAGTGGGATCATCATATGTAGAATAACATGATAGAACACTTTTGGAATCACGTAAAAAAATATCTCCTTTGTTTCCTACTTTGTTTTCAGACTTAGTCATTTTCTTAGAAAAGTTGTATTTGTTTAAACAACACTTTCTTATCTAATGACTATGGGATGGTCCATCCCTAATCACCTGGGATAGCTAAAAAACATGCAAACATTGGTTAAACGTTCTAGCTTTTCTTAAGATTTCGATTAGGTCATCCATGAATCTAGTAATGGTTTACACTAAGTACACAACCATTCCATCATTCTGAAATTTTTCTTTCACTGGGGTATTACCTTAGAAGGACTTAGGCAACGACTAGTAACTAATCATCAATATGAAAATTGAATTTCTTGAGAGGTAAGTTTGGATATGATTCAAAAATCAACTTAATGATCTTTGAACAACATATCTACTAACTATTTCTCCAACCCTATCAGTTCGCAAGATCTTTAACCACTTACCTAAATGGTACCTCACCATTGCTAGAAATTCAGGAAATTTTTCAAACATTTCAAATTTCTTTGCATAAGGTAAAATCTAGAGTAATCGTCCTAAGAATATAACGAAAAACTTATATCCACCCCTGAATGTACATCCATCTGGGAATGAGATGAACTTACTTTTTGTTGATATAGGCATATTGACTCTTTGCAGAGATTGATCTTGTCAAAACCACTATGAACAAGATACAAATGCCATAGATTCATAAAATATGTTGTTGTGTGTTTTGATGACTTAGGTTTAGTTACATTAAAGAGTTCTTAAAATTATGCAAGTGGATCCTGGTCACAGAATACTAAACTCATATTCCATAGTAACATACAGTTTGAATCCATTGAAAGAAGATGGATATTAATCACTTGTGAAAGTGTCACTGTTTTGTATTCTGGAAATAGAAATATAAAATCTTTATTTGGAATCTAAAATTTAAAGTCAAAGACTTAAATTTATACCAAATATAATAATAAATTCTTTCTTGGACCACCACTACTAATTTAACTCTAAGTATGATTTGCCCATACAAGTAGGAGATTTCTAAGATTGAAGATTTATATCAATTCGGGATAGAATTTTGGGAATATAATCAAAAGCGTCATTCAATTTCTTAAGAGAAAATACAGAATGACATTATATGATTTATAAACCATTCATCCAATTATATATATTTAAGCTAATTCGAAATGAATAAGATAAGAGGAATAAAGGATAATTTCGTATTTAAATAAGAATCCAACGATGCTCCGATTATCGAGAGTCAAAGTTACTCTTATTCATACAATCTTCTTGTTTCATATTGTAAAAATACTACTCTAAGGTGTCATCAATTGATGAACAACTAGATGTTGCATATACAATATTTATCTTTCGAGATCTAACACTATTATGTATGTCTAATGGTGAAAATCCATTAGGGATTTATCTCATTAGATAAACAAACCAAGTTAGACGAACAATGAAGATTCGAAATTAAACTACAATTTAATAACAGAAAATAACATGGTTCAATATAAATTCATACACAATTCAGAAATTATTAAACATATAGCAAGTAGGAATGACAAGTGAAAATACTTAAACATACAATCCTAAATAATTTCCAAGGTCTTCAACAAAGTGATATCACTGTCCCGTTTAGGCGAGAGTCAAAGCTACCATCCATTGAATAGAGTTGTCAGCTCATCTAAAATGTTAAACATTCTAGCAACCTTTTATTCGATCAATATTGGAATCCAGCGTTGTCCCGTTTAGGCGAGAGTCAAGGCTATTCTATCTTATGAGCTTCCACTATTGATTCATATTTTGTAAGTCAAATACAGTCGCCACCATTAGGTTGATCCATACCATATAAAATACTTACAAAGCTACTTATCTTTCGAGATTAAAAGGTGCGAACTTGCTAATGAACGTTCCTCCATTAGAGAGGATTACTCACTAAAACAAACGCTATGTAAAACCAACAATGGAGATCGAATGTCCTAATAATAAAGCTCATTATTTAAAGTGTATTTTCTTTAATATTTATTTTAATCAATTTATTTTAAATATATATATTTATTTAATTAAAATTTCCCATTTAGAATGAAAAATTGTAAATATAAATTTTAATTTAATATTTATAAAATTATACTTAGATGGACATGAAAATAAAATGAATTATTTCCATCTTAGTAATAATTTCCAATAAATATTTATAAAATTATTCAATTTAAGTTGTTTCAAAATTAATTTAAATTAATTTACAACTCAAATTTAATTTTCTATAAATATATATTGCATTGCGAAAAATTAAAGTATATAAGAATACTATTTTCAAAAAATGCTTTAAATAAAATAAAAATAAATCCTGGAAAAATTATTCTAATTTTATGTTATTAATTAATTTTCAACAAAAATATAATTTTTCTATTTAATTAAATATTAAAGAAAAATTTCAAATATTTAAGTATCATGAAGAAAATCAACTTAAATATTAATTTTCTATTTAATTAAATATCACTAGAAAAATACTTCAAGCAAAACAGATAATATCTATCTAGACATTCATTGACTAATTAATTCATTTTCTAATTATAATATATTTTAGTTCATTTTTTTAATTAATCATTAAATGAAAAATCATTGATTTAAGTGTTGGGTTTTATGCCCTAAATAAAACTCATTACAATCTGATTAGTTATCAACTTAGAAGTGAAGAATGTTTACATGTATGTTACATGTTTATGGTTTAATACATATACTTGATATATGCAAAAAATCAGTTAAATCTAGAACATATAGTTATTCACAATTACAGTATCGTCAATACAGTGTTATGTGATTGTGATTATATGATTCAAAAGATTTGGTCCCTGTTCATCAGTGTTTTGGATTTACACTGATGTGATAATCAGCGATGAAGTATACTTACACTTGGAGTAAGTGTTATGTTCTTTCCAGAACATTGGTAAAGTATACTGGTTTCGAATGCATGGAGTATGCATTGGACTGGACCGATATTGAACTTGGTTAAAGATATTGTAAACTTACCGTTGTATCTTTCCAAGTCAATGTCAGAAGTTGATCTTAGATTAAGAGAATCTAAATCCTGATATGCTTAGGCTCAATCTCAGGAGTGCTATTCTTGTTCTTTGATTTATTAGTTTAAGCCTGTTTTGAGTCAGGATAATACATATTTTTTGGGAACATGATAGCATAACTGAATGGGGAGTGCTAAACATAAATATGGAAATCTATAGCTTCTACTGGTGTATAGAAGTAAAGTGATGATTCCTTTTGAGCTTAGTTAAATAGAAGTAAATGGATGAGCTCTTGTTTCAGTGACAATATATTAGATCACTAAAACATCATTTACAGGTAACTAAGTGTTCAAATGGGCAAAATACATTGAGGGGTGTAAACGGTAAATTAGTCCCATCTCGATGTAAATCATCTATATAGAGGATCTCTAAATCACATTAAGATTATAACAATGGTTAAATGAGATAGCATATTGATATCGTGAAACATATGATATGCTCTATATAAGTCTGAGAGTGCAATTCCAAGTTCTAAGAGTGGATTCAACGAGGAATTAATAAGTTGGGGATTTACTTGGTAAATCGGTTCAACTTATTGGAAGCTCAGAATATAGATCCATGGTCCCCATTCTAGTTGAGACTATACTGTTTGTAGGACTCTATAATTTATTTATGATTAATCAATTATAATTCTAAAAGTTAGACTATGTCGAATTTGTGAATTCTCACAGTTTAGGGATGAAATCGTAAATAAGAGGGTTTCTAGGTTTAATTATTAATTATGAGACTTTGCATGTCTGAATTAATAATTAATTTTAAATGGCAACATTATTTAATAATCTATTTTAGTTATTAAATAATTAGTTTTGGCATTTAAATGATTAGAATTGGAAAAATGGTATTTTTGGAGAAATAGAAATAAAATTGAGGAAATTGCAAAATCAATGTGAGGCCCATTCACACCATGGCCGGCCACATCATTGCTTTTTCCCAATTATTATTTTTCAATTTAATTTGTCATTTACTTGCTAATCAAAGCCTAGCCTAAATAGGAAAGTGGTGAATCACACTAAATAAGGCAGTTATTCTATTACACAGTAAAAGAGGAAACTGTTTATTTGGAAAGTTGTGGTCTTCTCTTTTCCTATTTATAGCAGCCCCTCTCTTCTCTTTGTATGCATGTGTTGCTTGAGAAACTTTGCTCTGCAAAGTGTATCACACGAAAATAAGAGAGAAAACAAAGAGAGATTTCGAAATTCCCTAGTGAGAGAGAAGTGCCCACTCACATCATTCAGTATCTCATCATAGTTTGGAAGACTGTGAAGGATCACATCCAACTGAAGAACTTTCGGGCTCAGATCTTGATTATACTCTGCTACAGACAGGAATCAAGGGTTAGAGATCTGAGTGGAAGGAGACATAAATTCCGCTGCAATCACTGTAAGTTATTCTTAACTTTTATGTGTTTAGTTCATCGTTTTAGAAGTTCAATATTAGGTTGTTAAATCAACATACTTGCAAATAGATCTAAGATCCTGGATAAATATAATACCAACAACTGGCACCAGAGCCATGGTAATTGATTTGCTTGCAAGAAATTTGGACTTAAAACGATTTGCTTGTGATTTGGATGGTGTCATGATGTGTCATATTGATGTTTGATTGATGTTTGTGAATTCTGGGAAAAATAATTGATTGTATGTATCTGTAATTATTTTTATTGGATAGTTTGGAAAATTCTAAGCAATTTACTTTTTTACAGAACTCGATTTCGATTTAATTTGAATTAGTTATGAATTTTTGAAAATCGGGAAAAACCTAGGTGGTGAGCACCTCCCCTACGCGCGCGGAAATCATGCGCAGGGGTGCTTGCGCCCAGATTTTTGGGCTGTGGCTCCTCTCCCACGCGTGCGGACAGCATGCTTTGCAGGCTGTCCGTACCACCTGCTATTTTCTTCGTTTTCTTCGATTTTTCATGCTATTTCATGGAATTAAATTCCGATTTTTTGTGTAGTTTTGTATGTTGATTTTTGTTTTTCAAATTTCAAATCTAATTATCAGAAATAAATTAATTTTAATTTTTAAAATTAATTTTAGATATTAGTGCAATTTGATTTTGAAAATGGGAAAAATTAAGTTTTGCTTACCTTTTTCTTATTTCCTTTAAAATTTGATTATTTTTTTTTTTTTAAGGTCAGATATTTTTTTTGTAACTTGACCTTAATTAAAATAAGATCCTAATAATCATGATAATTTTAAAATAGGAAATAAGGTATTTTTGTTAACTTTTAAATTTTGTTATTTTTCAATTAAATTAAATTGTAAAATAAGAAAAGGGTATGTATTTACCATTTTCTATTTTATTGTTTAATTTATTAAATAACATGATATTTAAAAGGAAAGTTAGCAATTTATTTTGAAATGACATTTAGGTTACCCAAAACCTAATTTTTCAAAATTGTAGGTTTAATTTTAATATTATTTTTCGAAATATAGATTTAAAATTAAATAAATCCTACATCCAACTATCCAGATCTAACCTTGTTGCAGGAGTATGTGTTTTAGATTGTTTGTATTTTTTTCTAAAACCTATTATTACTTGATCTAAATTGCCAGGGTTAACTTGTTGACAGATCCAATGATCTGATTTTAACCCATGGTTCAATTGATGATAGATCAAGTTGATAATTTGTAACAGGTAATTTTTACAAACTTCTTTCATCTGTGTATGACCTAGTAACATGATAGGATCCATCCAAATCTGTGTGCCTGTGTGAGCCTATATGTTTAATTTCTATTATAGATACATATAGGTTGTTGTTGCTAAATAAAATGTCATAACCTGACAGATTTTATTTAGGCTCATTTAGTTAATGGGCCTATTCAATTAATAACAGTTGTTCATTTTAAGGTTAAATTCCTCTCTTTTGGGCCTTGTGTGAGAGTTGGGAGCCTTAGAAGTGGGTGCGACATACTGGACCCAGCTCCCCCTCACATGAACAACCCCAATTGTGAAGGCCCATTTGTATGATTTGGATAACTGTGCTAGGTTAATTATATTAGTTTGACCTAATAAAAATTGAATAGCAACATAATTAATTTCTTCGAAATTAATTTAAGAAAAACATAGTTTAATGAATTTCATTTTTGGATAAACTATTTGTATTTTTCTTGTATTTAATTAAATAAAGAATTTTAACTAACTAGATTCTTTCTGAAACTTATTTTATTATTTCATTAAATATTCTTATTTAAGTTATGAATTAGTAATTACTAATTTTTTATAATAACTTGAATTTGAATATATTTTGATAATAATTTTAAGCTGAAGAATTCTAGGAATTAGTTATTGAAGATTCTTAGAAGATATTATTTTAAGTTGGTTTTAAACTTAAAAGGGGAATATCTTTAAATTAGTTAGTCACCACCTAATTTTGATATTTAATTAAATGATGTTTGGAAAATTTTAAGTTTGTAAATTATAGATTCTTTCTATAATAACATAAATCAGATATTTTCTAGATCTTGAAAAGATACTTAGTAGAATTGAGATATTTTCTAGATAGTTATTTCCATACTAATTATTATTTCTAATCTAGGAAAATATCATTGATTGTGAAATTAATTGGTTAATAATTAATTTTGGTACAATTCAATTAAGGATATTTTTCCTTGTATTAAATTGGAAATTAATGATTAAGCCTTCTCTATACTTAATTATTTATTTCCTGAATTTAATACATTTAATTAAATTGAAAATTAAATGTCTAAGCTGATTTTCATTATGATACTTAGATATTATTATTTTCATGATATTTAATTAAATAAGAAAATTATTTTAAGTTTGGTATTTCCATAACAACTTAAATTTGAATAATTTTCATAATATATTTTATTTATTTTATTAATCATTTTTCAAAATAGCATTTAAATATGCAAGATGATTTTGAATTTATCTTGAAAGATAGATTTGAAGTTGTAAATTAATTATTTTAATTAATTTTGAATCAACTTAAATCAATGATCATTTCATTTAATGATTAATTTAAAATAAAGGAACTGAAATATATTATTAGAAATTGGATTAAATAGTCAAGAAAATCTAGATAGATAATATTTTTGCTTGAGGTATTTTTTCTAAGTAAAGTTTGATTTATTTTAAATGTATTTCGAAAATTGTATATTTTTGGAAATACAATATATATATTTGTAGAAAATTTTAATTTGAGTTGCAAATTAATTTAAATTAATACAACTTAAATTATGTAATTTTCTTAATATTTGTTGGAAAATTAACACTAAGATGGAAATAATTCATTTTATTTTCTTAACCATCTAAGTTTAATTTTACAAATATTAAATTAAATTTTATTTAGATTCTATTCTAAATTTAAAATTTAATAAATATATATAGATTTAAAATAAATAAATAATAGAAGAAAATACAATTTAAACAATGAGCTTTATTATTTTGAGATATTCGATCTCCATTGTTGGTTTTACATAGCTATTGTTTTAGTGAGTAATCCTCCCTAATGGAGGAACGTTCATTAGCAAGTTAGCACCGTTTAATCTCGAAAGATAAGTATGTTTGTAAGTGTTTTATATTAGTATTAACCACCCTAATGATGGGTACTGTATTTGACTTACAAACATATGAAACAATGGTAGAAGCTCATGAAATAAGAATGACCTTGACTCTCGCCTAAACGGGACAATGTCAGATTCTCTTTTCGATCGAATAAAAGGTTGCTAGAAGGTTTGCTATTCTAGATGAGCTGACAACTCTATTCAATGAATGATAGCTTTGACTCTCGCCTAAACGGGACACTGATATCAGTTTGTTGAAAACCTTGGAAATTGTTTAGGATTGAATTTTTTTTTGTATTTTCTCTAGTCATTCCTATTTGCTGTATGCTGATAATTTCTAAATGAGATTTTGTGATAAACCATAACTGATATCTATGTATAATCTTGTAGTATCCTGAATTGAAATGTCAAATCCCATGTTGTCACTCTTAACTGAAAATAAGCTAAATGGGTCTAACTTCCCAAAGTGGAGAGAGAACATTCATATTGCTCTCATAGGTGAAAGTGCCTCGTTCGTGTTGACTGAGCCGTCCCCTGAGCAGCCAAGTGACAATGCAACCAAAGCTGTAAAAGAGAAGTTCGAGCGTTGGCATAATGCTAACAATAAAGCTCGTTACTTCATGCTTTCCAGCATGGTTGACACCTTGAAAACAAGGTTTGCAAACACTGTCACGGCTGCAGAAATCATGACGCAGTTAACTGAGCTATTCGGTATGGCATCTATTCAGTCTCGTTTCGACGCGACTAAGAAATTCATCAACGCACGGATGGAACCCCATCAGAATGTGCGTGATCACCTTCTCCAGATGGCTAGTTATTTCTAGAAAGCCCAGAATCATGGTGCTGAAATGGATCAGACTACTCAAGTGAGTCTCATCTTGAATAGCCTGACTCCAGATTTTCTACCCTAAACATCAAATTATGTCATGAATAAGAAGGAACAAGACTTTCATACTTTAGTCAATGACCTTCAGACATATGAAAATTTGATTGGAGGTCCCAAGAAAAGAGGGAATAAACCTCAGAATTCTGGAAATGGTAATAAGACAAGTAATCCTGAGGCACTTGTTGCTTCTACTTCCAAATCCCATCATAAGAAGAAGTGGAAAAATGCCAAGAAGCGAGCTCAAGCTGCGAATGCAGCTAGGAACAAAAATGCTGGAGCTTCTGGCAATGCACAAAATGGAAAATGTTTCTACTGCAATGAGAAAGGCCATTGGAAATCCCAATGTCCTAAGTATCTCGCAAAGAAACAAGGTATTTTCTTTATAAACTGGTGTGTTTTTATTGAATTATTATCCTTTTGGATTAATAATTCTGGACTACTAACCTTGTTTATTATTCTTCTTATAGCTAAAGCTTCTTAAACTCGGGTGCTGTCTTAACGAGTTGGATTAGAAAATTTGGATGGTGGATGGAGATTGTCTATAATAAAGAAGAAGCTCTTTCATTTGAATTAATTGTTTAGTTTTTCAAACAATTTGGATTTCAAGTTTGGGATCTTAATTCCCTGTTTGGTTCTCATAAATATTGCAAACAATTTTTTTTGGGTTTATAATAAAATATCTTTTTCAATTATATTGCAATTTATGAGTTGAGCTTCAGTTCTTTATTTTATCTATTACCGATTATTATATTTATTATGTTTGAATGTGTATGTGTTTTTATTATTGATGCAAATTCAAAAGTATTTAAACTCTTTACAGAGTTATTACTACATAAACACTTGAAGTTATTTCTATGTTTATGAATAATTGTTGGTTTCAAAAACAATTATTTGAGAATTTGTTTAATAAAAAGATCTTTTGATCTGATAGGGGTGGAGAAAAGTTAAGAATAATATGCAGTTCAAACGATTTTTTATATCTAATGAACTCTGGATTATATTCAACTCCACAGACTCTCTATCACACTTAGAGATTTATAACCTTTAGGGGTGGACCATAATCTCTATAAACTTAGGGGTGGACTTTATTCTACAGTACCCTTTGTGGCACATATTTTTAAACATGGAAATAATATAATAAATTAGCTATTATCAGAATAAATCCTTGATCTTGATTATATGTTCCAGTTTAGATTTACTGTTGTAATAATTATTGATACCATTAAAGTTCTTTGATAATGTTTCACATTACCTTGGTTGAGTGGGAGAATATTAAAAATCTTTACCCATCTTCGTTTGGTTGATAATTGTGATAGGAACTTAAGAACACCTCTGATAAAAACAAGTCTAACCATTCACATGGATAGAAATAACTTATCAGAATTATGAGAGTAAGATAGAAGAATTCTTGCATAGTCTATTCGAAAGACTGATTCAAGATGTCTATTTCTCATAACATTTTATGGTATCTTGATTTGATTGCTTAAATCTCTAGCAAGTATTTTTCACTTCAAATACTAGACTGCTATGTTGTTGAACTAATCTTAAAGAAACTTACAGTTTCGGCTTAAGATAATAAGTCACAACGAGATGTTCCCAGAAACAATAGTAAAAGGTTAAAAGTTTCTAACCAGACATCTGCTATTGAGTGGGAGCCATCTGAGATGTAATCAAATAGGGAACATTAGGGGACAATCAAGAAAGATTTACAAAAGTGACGTATATGTTATTAAGGAACTATTCATTAGTGATCCTGATATGCACACCGACTCATTGTGAGATGGTGGTTACTCTGGGGGTGGAGGAATCATTATAGAAGAGTGTTAAAACCCATCTATAATAATTCAAGCTTCATCAGAGAAGATATAACTTTGTAAATTCAAAATTACCAGAAAGTTATTTTATCGAAGAAAATTCTACAACTTTGCTTTATCTCAATTCCAAATTTTAAAATTTGAGAGATATGTCTTCTGGTTGTTCAGATGTACTTAATGGGCAGTAAGGATTTCAGTATCCCTTGACGAGTAAAGCATAAGTTAGGGAAGGTTTCATGTGTCTCATGAACCTGATTCCAGATATATGGGTGGATTCAAAGATACTACACTTGATCAGAGGATCAAGACAAAAGATTGATTGTAATGCACTACTTGTTTTATGTTAGTGCAAGTGGGAGTTTGTTGGGTTTTATGCCCTAAATAAAACTCATTACAATTTGATTAGTTATCAATTTAGAAGTGAAGAATGTTTACATGTATGTTACATGTTTATGGTTTAATACATATACTTGATATATGCACAAAATCAGTTAAATCCAGAACATATAGTTATTCACAATTACAGTATCGTCAATACAGTGGAATGTGATTGTGATTATATGATTCAAAAAGATTTGGTCCCTGTTCATCAGTGTTTTGGATTTACGCTGATGTGATAATCAGCGATGAAGTATACTTACACTTGGAGTAAGTGTTATGTTCTTTCCAGAACATTGGTAAAGTATACTGGTTTCGAATGCATGGAGTATGCATTGGACTGGAACGATATTGAACTTGGTTAAAGATATTGTAAACTTACCGTTGTATCTTTTCAAGTCAATGTCAGAAGTTGATCTTAGATTAAGAGAATATAAATCCTGATATGCTTAGGCTCAATCTCAGGAGTGCTATTCTTGTTCTTTGATTTATTAGTTAAAGCCTGTTTTGAGTCAGGATAATACATATATTTTGGGAACATGATAGTATAACTGAATGGGGAGTGCTAAACATAAATATGGAAATTTATAGCTTATACTGGTGTATAGAAGTAAAGTGATGATTCCTTTTGAGCTTAGTTAAATAGAAGTAAATGGATGAGCTCTTGTTTCAGTGATTATATATTAGATCACTAAAACATCATTTACAGGTAACTAAGTGTTCAAATGGGCAAAATACATTGAGGAGTGTAAACGGTAAATTAGTCCCGTCTCGATGTAAATCATCTATATAGAGGATCTCTAAATCACATTAAGATTATAACAATGGTTAAATGAGATAGCATATTGATATCGTGAAACATATGATATGCTCTATATAAGTCTGAGAGTGCAATTCCAAGTTCTAAGAGTGGATTCAACGAGGAATTAATAAGTTAGGGATTTACTTGGTAAATCGGTTCAACTTATTGGAAGCTCAGAATATAGATCCATGGTCCCCATTCTAGTTGAGACTATACTATTTGTAGGACTCTATAATTTATTTATGATTAATCAATTATAATTCTAAAAGTTAGACTATGTCTAATTTGTGAATTCTCACAGTTTAGGGATGAAATCGTAAATAAGAGAGTTTCTAGGTTTAATTATTAATTATGAGACTTTGCATGTCTGAATTAATAATTAATTTTAAATGGCAACATTATTTAATAATCTATTTTAGTTATTAAATAATTAGTTTTGGCATTTAAATGATTAGAATTGAAAAAATGGCATTTTTGGAGAAATAGAAATAAAATTGAGGAAATTGCAAAATCAATGTGAGGCCCATTCACACCATGGCCGGCCACATCATTGCTTTTTCCCAATTATTATTTTTCAATTTAATTTGTCATTTAATTGCTAATCAAAGCCTAGCCTAAATAGGAAAGTGGTGAATCACACTAAATAAGGCAGTTATTCTATTACACAGTAAAAGAGGAAACTGTTTATTTGGAAAGTTGTGGTCTTCTCTTTTCCTATTTATAGCAGCCCCTCTCTTCTCTTTGTATGCATGTGTTGCTTGAGAAACTTTTCTCTGCAAAGTGTATCACACGAAAATAAGAGAGAAAACAAAGAGAGATTTCGAAATTCCCTAGTGAGAGAGAAGTGCCCACTCACATCATTCAGTATCTCATCATAGTTTGGAAGACTGTGAAGGATCACATCCAACTGAAGAACTTTTGGGCTCAGATCTTGATTATACTCTGCTACAGACAGGAATCAAGGGTTAGAGATCTGAGTGGAAGGAGACATTAATTCCGCTGCAATCACTGTAAGTTATTCTTAACTTTTATGTGTTTAGTTCATCGTTTTAGAAGTTCAATATTAGGTTGTTAAATCAACATACTTGCAAATAGATCTAAGATCCTGGATAAATATAATACCAACATTAAGTTAGTCCAAAATTAAAATAAATAATTTTCAACTTTAATCTATTTTTCAAATAAAATTTGAAATTTCTGCATTTAAATAAAAAATGCAATTTCCAAAATAATAAAAAAAAAGATTAATAAAATAAAATAAAATATATTTTTTGAAAATTATTAAAATTTAAGTTATTCTAAAATAAGATTTGAAACTTAAAATAATTTTCTATTTGATTAAATATCATAAAAATAATAATATTTAAATATCAAGAATGAAATTAACTTAAATATTTAATTTTCAATTTAATTAAATGTATTAAATACAAGAATTAAATAATCAAGTATAAAAGAAACTTAATTATTAATTCTAATTTAATACTAGGAAAAATATTCTATAATTAAGTTGGTCCAAAATTAATTAAAATAAATAATTAATTTACAACTTAAAATATTTTCCTAATTTAAATATTAGAAAATATAACTAATACTAGAAATAAGTATCTAGAATATATATCAATTAACTAAGTGTTTTTCTAAAATTTGAAAAAATATCTAATTTAAGTTGTTATAGAAAAAATCTAAAATATCCAACTTAAATATTTTTCAAATAAAATTTAATTAAATATCAAAATTAAGTTTTAACCACCTAATTTGAAAAATATTTCATTTTAAGTTTATCCATATTTGAAAAAATATTAACTTAAAAAAATATCTAAAGAATCTTCAATAACCAATTCCTAGAATTCATTAACTTAATTTTGAAATTCAAAAGATATTCAAATTTAAGTTGATTAATAAAATTAGTTAGAAATAACTAATTTATAACTAAAATAGGAATATTTAATGAAATAATTAAAATAACCTTCAGAAAGAATCTAGTTAGTTATAATTCTATATTTAATTAAATAGAAGAAAAATACATATAGTTTATCTAGAAATTAATTCATGAAACTAAGTGTGCTTTTCTTAAATTAATTTTAAAATATACGAATGGAAAAGTAAATTCCAATTACTTTGAAATTAATTATGTTGCTAATCAATTTTATTAGGTTAAACTAATTTAAGAAGAAAAGGAGAGGGAAAGTGACGGCTAGGGTATAGGTAGAAGGCTTAGAATTTTTCACTGAATGAATGAGATGCATCATCTTTTCTTGAAGCCATCACTACCTATTTATAGGTAACCACCTAGGTTTAGGTTAGAATTATTTGGCATTAAAATAATAAAAAAATAAATGGTAAAATACACTAAGTGTGGCCGGCCATGGATTGTGGATTGGGCCCACTTTGCAAATTTGCCATTTTGTCATTTTTCCATCTCATTTTCTCAAAAACGCCAATTTTCCAATTTAACCACTTAAATGCCAATTCCAATCATTTAATAACTAAAAATTAATTATTAAATAATATTGTCATTTAATATATTTATTAATTAGACATGTAAAGTCTCTTAATAAATAAATAAAACTTAGAATCTCTTTTCTTACAATTTTGCCCTTGCTTAGTGAAAATTCATAAACTAGACATAGTCTAACTTTGGAATTATAATTGATTAATCAAAATCAATTAACTGAGTCTTACAAGCAGTATGATCTCAACTTGGAATTGGACTCTCAGCTATATAGAACGCTCTATACGTTCCACGATATAGATACGCTATTAATTATCCATTGTTATAATCCTAATTTGATCAATGATCCTCTAATAGTTGATCTACATAATATAGGGATTAAATTACCGTTACGCTCTTCAATGTATTTTATCCTTAAAACACTTAGCTCCGTATAAATGATATTTCAGCGAAGTGAAATGAATACTCAACCATTTATCTCTGTTTAGCCAAGCTCGAAGGAGATCATCGTTTCACTTCTAAATACCTATAGAAGTTATAGATTCCATATTTATGCTAGCGCTCCCACTCAATTATACTATCATGTTCCCAAAATGTACGTTATCACCCTGACCCAAAAATAGGCTTAACTAACAAATCAAAGAACATGTATACTACTCTTGAGATCAAACCTAATCATATCAGGATTAAGATCATTTGATCTAGGATCAACTAGTTGATATTGAATTGAATAGATATTACGGTAAATTTACATATCTAATCAAAGTTCAATATCGGTCCCTTCCGATGTATACTCCATACATCCGATACTGGTAAACTTTGCTAATGCCCTGGAAAGGACATACCACTTATCCAAGGTGTAAGCATACCTATCGCTGATTACCATGCCAGTCTAAATCCAGTGAACTGACAAATCAGGGAATGAAACTTTCGAACATATAATCAATATTATATTCCACTGTGCCGATGACACTATAATCATTAACAAATACATATGTTCTAGACTTAAATAGAATTTATACATTATATATAATCATGAAAGAAATCATGTGAACCTTGCAACATTAAATGTTATTTCTGATCTTTATTAACTAGTAAATCTGATTATATTGAAATGGGTTTTATTTAGGGAACAAAACCCAACATGACTATAATCCAGAGTTCAATAGATATAAAAGATCGTTGAACTGCTTATATTACTTTAACTTCTTCCACCCCTATTAGATCAAAAGATCTTTTAATTAAACAAAGTCTTAATAATTTCTTAAGAAATTACAATTATTCATAAATATTGAATTTAAAATTCTAAGTGTTTATGTGGTATATGATCTCTTTGCAAAGATGAATATACCATAGATTTTGTATCAATAATAAAACACAAACACATACAAACTTGATAAAAATATAAATATAATTAGTATTGCCATACACAAGAAAAAGAAAAACATGAAGCTCAATTCATAATTAAAAGAGAAAACTTTTTTAATATTCTCAAAAAAAAATAAATTGTCTGCATAAATATGAAATAGGGAATAAAATCCCAAACCAATAATTGAAACTTTATTGTTTATAAATTGAAACAATTAAATCAAAAATATAAAAGTAGATTTCGAGCTTCATCTTCAATCTTGGACAATCTCCACCCTTCTGTACATCCATCCGACTCAACTCACTAGGATAGCAACCAAGTTTAAGCAGCTCCAGGTGAAATAAGAAGAAAACAAACATGGTTAGTAGATCGAGAATTAATAACCCAAGGGGATAATAATTCTCTAAAACACATGAGTTTATAGCATAGATAGAAATCCCTTGTTTCTTTGCTAGAAACTTAGGGCACTGGGGTTTTGAGTGGCCCTTTTCATTGCAATAGAAGCACTTTCCTTTTTGCTTTGCGTCGGGATTAGCAGTCTTTTTATTTTTAATTATTTTAACAGCTTTAAGAGGCTTCTTGCTATTCTTCCAATTCTTCTTGTTACTGGGTTTCGAAGCAGAGGCATTGTGTGCCTTAGCTTTGGTCGTACCATTGCAGTGCCAGAATTAGGAGCTTTAGTTCCTCCTTTCTGTGCTCCTCCAATCAAATTTTCAAATGTCTGAAGGTTATTAATTAACTCGTGGAAGTCAAGCTCCAACTTGTTCATCACATAATTTGATGTAAAGGGCAGAAAAGCTGGAGTCAAACTATTCAAGATCAAACTCACTTGAGTTGTCTGATCTATAATAGCTCCATGATTCTTAGCCTCTTGGAAGTAACAAGTAATCTGGAGTAGGTGGTCACGCACGCTCTGATGAGCTTTCATCCGTGCATTGATGAATCTTGGTCGCCTCAAAGTGTGCTTGAATTGACGCCATCCCAAACAGTTCAGTTAAATGGTTCATGAATTCTGCAGCCGTGAGAGTGTTGACAAACATTGTTTTCAAGGTGTCAACCATGCTAGATAGCATAAAGTATCGAGCTTTGTTGTTAGCATTCTGCCAATGCTCAAACTTTCCATTGACTGCCTTGGTCGCATTCTCACATGGCTACTGAGGAAGGTTTTACTTATTTAGCATTAAAAAAATGATAAAAGAAATGGTAAAAAAGCCCATAAGTCGCCAGCCATGGATGTGGGCCACCACTTTGTAATTTTTCTATTTTTTCAACTATTTATCTTATTATCTCAAAAATGTCATTTTTCCAATTCAACCATTTAAATGCCAAAATTATTTATTTAATAATTAAAATATATTATCAAATAAAATTTCCATTTAACATATTTATTAATTAGACATAATAAAGCCTCTTAATTAACAAATAAACCCTAAAATCTCTTGTCTTCACAATTAAGCCCTAACTTAGTGAAAATTCATAACCTAGACATAGTCTAATTTTGAAATTATAATTGATTAATTAAAATCAATTAACTAAGTCTTACAAGAAATATTGTCTCAACTAGTAAGGGGACCATGGGCCTATATAACCGAGCTTCCAATAAGCAGCTCTAGAATTTACCAAGTAAATTCCCTAACTTATTAATTCCTCATTGCATCCAATATAGAACTTGGAATTGCACTCTCAGTTATATAGAACGCTCTATACGTTCCACGATATAGATACGCTATAAACATTTAACCATCATTTTAATCTCAATAATCAAAGATCCTCTATAGATGATTTACACCGAGTAGGGATAAATTTAGCATTTCACCCCTCAATGTATTTTATCCTTAAAACACTTAGCTTCCTATAAATAATATTTCAGTGAACTAATATAATCACTGAAATAATAGCTCTTCCATTTATCTCCATTAAGCAAAGCTCGGACGAAATCATCATTTCACTTCTATGTTCAGATAGAAGCTATAGATTCCATATCTTTGTTTAGCGCTCCCACTCAATTGTACTATCATGTTCCCAAAATGTATGTATCACCTAGACGAAAAGGTAGGCTTAACTAACAAATCAAAGAACACAAATAACACTCTTGAGATCGAACCTAAACATGTAAGGATCAAGATCTTTTGATCTAAGATCAACCAGTGATATTAACTTAGAAAGATACAACGCTAAGATTATAATATCTTTACCAAGATAAATATCGATCCCAGTCCAATGTATACTCCATACATTTGAAACTAGCATACTTAGCCAATGTTCTTGAAAGAACATAATACTTTTCCAAGGTGTAAGTATACTTTATTACTGATTATCACATCAGTGTAAATCTAGTGCACTGATGAATAAAGAGACATTATCTTTTGAAGCATATAATCACAATTACATTCCACTGTGTTGACATCACTATAATTGTGAATAACTATATGTTTTGGACTTAATAGATTTTGTACACGTTAAACCATAAACATGAAAATAATATGTAAACATAAATAACTTCTAATCTTCTATTTATAACAAATCAGATTAAATTTAAATAAATTTTATTTAGGGCATAAAATCCCACGATTGGTTATCTTCCAAACTATCTTCATTTTTTTTTTTTTTAATTTTCGAGTAGTTGTCAACTCTTTCTCACTATAGCAATTACAATCTGCCTTAAGCAAATTTAAATATACATTAATGATTTGGTAACTTTGCATATTTTAAATTTGCTCGTATGAATAGTTAGATTATCTATCCATTTTCTAGGTTCAAATACTATTCTCAAGGAATCATGATGCCTCTTTTTTTACTTTCCTAGCTCGTGAGAACAATTAGTATTTAGTTTTATACGCAAGTTATAACTTTTGATTTTCCTTTCCCGTCAGATAGGTTTTTAATAAAAAATTATACTTGTTTGATCCCTTCTTTGTCAAAAAGGTTTGATCAAGATGTTATAACAATTCGACCCCTCTCTCGTAAAAAAGGTTTGGTCATGGAGTTGTAACAGTTCGACTCCTCTCTCGTCAAAGAGGTTTAGTCGAGAACCTTTAAATTTCAAAAAAAAAAATTAAAATGGCAGGTTTGCATTATACCATGTATTTCCAGATGAATTCCAATTAATCATACAAAAATGTTGTTGGTATTATATTTATCCAGGATCTTAGATCTATTTGCAAGTATGTTGATTTAACAACCTAATATTGAACTTCTAAAACGATGAACTAAACACATAAAAGTTAAGAATAACTTACAGTGATTGCAGCGGAATTTATGTCTCCTTCCACTCAGATCTCTAACCCTTGATTCCTGTCTGTAGCAGAGTATAATGAAGATCTGAGCCCGAAAGTTCTTCAGTTGGATGTGATCCTTCACAGTCTTCCAAACTATGATGAGATAGTGAATGATGTGAGTGGGCACTTCTCTCTCACTAGGGAATTTCGAAATCTCTCTTTGTTTTCTCTCTTATTTTCGTGTGATACACTTTGCAGAGCAAAGTTTCTCAAGCAACACATGCATACAAAGAGAAGAGAGAGGCTGCTATAAATAGGAAAAGAGAAGACCACAACTTTCCAAATAAACAGTTTCCTCTTTTACTGTGTAATAGAATAACTGTCTTATTTAGTGTGATTCACCACTTTCCTATTTAGGCTAGGCTTTGATTAGCAATTAAATGACAAATTAAATTGAAAAATAATAATTGGGAAAAAGCAATGATGTGGCCGGCCATGGTGTGAATGGGCCTCACATTAATTTTGCAATTTCCTCAATTTTATTTCTATTTCTCCAAAAATGCCATTTTTTCAATTCTAATCATTTAAATGCCAAAACTAATTATTTAATAACTAAAATAGATTATTAAATAATGTTGCCATTTAAAATTAATTATTAATTCAGACATGCAAAGTCTCATAATTAATAATTAAACCTAGAAACCCTCTTATTTACGATTTCATCCCTAAACTGTGAGAATTCACAAATTAGACATAGTCTAACTTTTAGAAATATAATTGATTAATCATAAATCAATTATAGAGTCCTACAAACAGTATAGTCTCAACTAGAATGGGGACCATGGATCTATATTCTGAGCTTCCAATAAGTTGAACCGATTTACCAAGTAAATCCCTAACTTATTAATTCCTCGTTGAATCCACTCTTAGAACTTGGAATTGCACTCTCAGACTTATATAGAGCATATCATATGTTTCACGATATCAATATGCTATCTCATTTAACCATTGTTATAATCTTAATGTGATTTAGAGATCCTCTATATAGATGATTTACATCGAGACGGGACTAATTTACCGTTTACACCCCTCAATGTATTTTGCCCATTTGAACACTTAGTTACCTGTAAATGATGTTTTAGTGATCTAATATATAGTCACTGAAACAAGAGCTCATCCATTTACTTCTATTTAACTAAGCTCAAAAGGAATCATCACTTTACTTCTATACACCAGTAGAAGCTATAGATTTCCATATTTATGTTTAGCACTCCCCATTCAGTTATGCTATCATGTTCCCAAAATATATGTATTATCCTAACTCAAAACAGGCTTAAACTAATAAATCAAAGAACAAGAATAGCACTCCTGAGATTGAGCCTAAGCATATCAGGATTTAGATTCTCTTAATCTAAGATCAACTTCTGACATTGACTTGGAAAGATACAACGGTAAGTTTACAATATCTTTAACCAAGTTCAATATCGGTCCAGTCCAATGCATACTCCATGCATTCGAAACCAGTATACTTTACCAATGTTCTGGAAAGAACATAACACTTACTCCAAGTGTAAGTATACTTCATCGCTGATTATCACATCAGTGTAAATCCAAAACACTAATGAACAGGGACCAAATCTTTTGAATCATATAATCACAATCACATTCCACTGTATTGACGATACTATAATTGTGAATAACTATATGTTCTGGATTTAACTGATTTTGTGCATATATCAAGTATATGTATTAAACCATAAACATGTAACATACATGTAAACATTCTTCACTTCTAAATTGATAACTAATCAGATTGTAATGAGTTTTATTTAGGGCATAAAACCCAACAAATGTCCCATAAGTAATTTTTAAAGAATAAAACTTTGTAATGACTTAAATATAAATGATTCTCTTTATTCATAACTGAAGTTTAAATTTTACATTAGTAATGTAAGTTACATCAATTATTTATTGGTAGTAGGTTCGCAAATGTTCCACGTTCCAGTAGTTCTTTATTAGCGAGTCGTTGAGTCGAGCAAATTTATAATGTCCAACTCCAACTACTGCTTCGACGACACATGGACCCTCCAAATTTGGGTTGAACACTCCTGCATATGCATCTCTCGTATTTTCAAATACTCATCTTAGCATCAAGTCTCCAACATTGAATAGTCTTTTCTTGACTTTTTTGTTAAAATATCTTGTAACTCGGTGTTGGTATGCAGTGTTGGTAATTTACGACTCAATTCATTTTTCCTCAAGTAGATCAAAGGAAATTTTCAAAACTTCCTTGTTTTCTTCTTGATTATAAAACTCTTATGTGTGAGTCGATATGTTCACTTAAACATGCAGCATTGCTTCCGAGCCAAACACTAGCGAGAAAGGAGTGTGTCTCGTCGCTGTCTTCTCGATAGTTCTGTCGGCCCAGACTACCTGAGGTACCTCGTCAACCCATCTGCCTTTGGCGGGGTCTAGCTTCTTCTTAATAGTATCCTTTAACGTTTTATTAACTGCTTTCACTTGTCTGATTTTTTGGGGATTTTTCACCCAATTTCGGATTTTTTCCAATTTCAAACCCTAAAAAATCAAAATAAAATATTATTTTTAATATAATTAAATAAAAATATCAATTTTAAATTAGTAATATTAAATTTTTAATAGATTATTATTAATTTTATGATATTTTGAGGTTGAAATTTAAAAATTGATTATTTTTTTTTTAAATTATGGTCAGATTTAAAAATTTGTTTATTTCTTTAATGTTTATATATTATTTAATTATAAGGTTAAATATTTTAATATTTAATATATTTTAAATTAAAGATAGCATTATCTTTTTAATTTGAAATATTATATTAAAATTACCTTATATGATAAATTAAATAATTAATAAATTTTAAATTAACCTAGATATTTTTATAAATACTCTAACCATAATATTTTCAAATTCAAAATTGGTTATTTTGTTAAATATTTGATTGTTTATAAATTATAAGTTAGAAAAATAATATTTATGCTATTTTATATCATTTTACTTATTAGAAATTTATAAATTGTGTTTTAAATATTTAAATAACCTAGATATTTTTGTAGAAATTTGAACAATGCTTAATTTGAGATATTTTGAAATATAATTAGGATAATTATTATTTATTTATTATTTTATTCTTAAAATAATAATTTCCTAACCATATCTATTTTATAATTGGTTTATTTATTATTTTAATTTTATTAAATTATAAGATTAGAAAATGATTTTAAAAATATCTTTTTAGTTATTTTCAAATCAATTATCTTATTAGATATTTAATTTAATTTGATAAAATAATTCAAATGAACCTAGATATTTTAAATTAGTTTTCATTTTTTGAATTTTAATTTTTGGATGAGATATTTAAGGTTGGTTTTAACAACCCTAAATTTTCACAATCTAGCTGGTTAGTTTAAAATAATAATTTAATTATATTAATATCTTATTTCACATATTGTTACATGGATATTGTGTTTGTTTTATTTAATTGTTTATTCAAAACTTTTTTTTAACAAACCTATTATTTATTTAATCTAAATTGCTATGATTAACTTGTTGACATATCCAATGATCTGATTTTAATTATAGTCCAATTGTCAGTAGATCCTATAAATAATTTGTAACAGGTTAATTTTGTACTTTTTTCATCTGTGTAAATCTAGAAACATGATAGGGCCCAACCAAATCAATTTGACCTGTGTGAGCCTATATGTTTGCTTTTGGGCTTAGATGCATATAGGAAGCCCATTTAAGTTTAATTAATTAAATGAAAAAGGTTGCTAAAATAAAATTTCACATAAGTAATTTTATTTATGTCCAATTCGTATTGGGCTTATTCAACGAATAACAATTATTTATTGAATGGTTAAATTCCTCTCCTTTGGGCCTTGTGTGAGAGTTAGGGGGCCAATAGTAGTGGGTACGACATACTGAACCCAGCCCTCCCTCAGATGAACCACTCCAATTGTGAAGGCCCATTTGCCATATTTAGATAATTGTATTAGGTTAATTATATTTGTCTAACCTAATTAAAATTGAATTAGCAACATTATTAGCTTTAAAATATATAAAATTTATTTTTCATTGAATATTTTAAAGTTAATTTTAGAAAAACACTTAGTTAATGAGATATATTCTAGATAGCTATTTCTAGCAACTAATTATATTTTCTAATATTTAATTAATTAGGAAAATATTTTTGAGTTGAAAATTGATTATTTATTAATTAATTTTGGACAAACTTGAATTACAATATTTTTCCTAGTATTAAATTAGAATTAATAATTAAGTTGTTTTTTATACTTAATTATTTGATTCTTATATTGAATACATTTAATTAAATTGAAAATTAAATATTTAAGTTGATTTTATTCAAGATACTTAATTATTAGTTATTTTCAGAATATTTAATTAAATAGAAAATTATTGTAAGTTAGAAATTTTAATTTGAGAACAACTTAAATTAGAATAATTTTCAAAATATATTTCATTTTATTAATCATTTTTTTCACACCAATTTCGAAATTACATTATTTAATGCAGATAATTATGTTTTTTTTTAATAGATTAAAGTTGAAAATTAATTATTTATTAATTAATTTTAGATCAACTTAAATCAAGTAAATTTTTCTCATTAAATGATTAATTAAAAGAAATGGACTAAAATATATTATATTTTAATTAGAAAATAAAGTAGTTAGTTAGTGAAAATCTACATAGGTATTTTCTGTTTGATTGAAGTATTTTTCTAGTTATATTTTATTAAATAGAAAATTAATATTTAAGTTGATTTTATTCATGATACTTAAATATTTGATAATTTTCTTAATATTGAATTAAATAGAATATTATATTTCTGTTGAAAATTATTTTATTAATTAATTTTGGACCAACATAAATTAGAATAATTTTTCACGATTTATTTTATTTTATCTTAAGCAATTTCGAAAATGTATTTTTTTAAATACATTGGGTTTCAATTTTTTTTTTTTTTTGATCATGAAGAAAAAACTTCATTAATCGAACAAGACAAATACACCCTCAATCTTTCTCAAAGAAAGACCAACCTCACAACAATAATTAATTACAAATCATTCTCTTAAGTAAATCAATCTCTATTCTTGTCCCTTTTCTTTTCTTGATCATGCTCAATCTATACTTTACATCTTTTCTAATACTTTGAACAATACAATTCACTGTTTTATAATAATTCGAGTATATACAATTGTTCCTATTCCTCCAGAGATGGTATATAGTTGCTGCCAACAAAACCACCAGCAACCGACCTATGAAGCTCGGCTGCAAAGAAGACAACCAGCAGCACCAGCCGCTAAAGGAAGAATCCTAACCATTGAAACCCAGCCAACTAGACAGTTTGGTAAGAACCAAACTAGAAAGCCTACAATAAAAAAATAGGTGATGATGACTCTCCAAACCTGTTCCACAACTAGCAGAACAAGTATTTTCAACAACAATCTGAAACCTGCCAAGCATGTCTCTAGTGAGAAGGTTCGAATGAACCGCCTGCCAAAGAATGAAACCACGCTTCGGAATATTAAGGCTGCACCAGATCGCTTTGGCAGCAGGGTCTATAAGTTGATTAAAGGATGAATTAAAGAAATTAAAAACTCTAAAAGTTCCCCTCACACCAGCAAAATCGATGTCCTGTTGAGTGTAATCCATTCTCAGCCTGTATAACTTCTTCCAATACCAACTAGTGTCAGCTTTTAAGTTGTAAGTCTAGAAACTGGCACCGTTGAGATACACTGCATTAACCCATTTCACGCACAACAAGTCCTTTTTGTTCATTATGTCCCAGATAAATCTCGCAAGGGAGGCTATATTCCAACGAGAGCCATCTTTAAAACCAAGACCTCCAAGAGCTTTAGGGAGACACACCTTCTCCCAGCTAGCCAAATGGATCTTGGGCCGATTGTCCTTCAGACCCCATAAAAAACCACGACAAAGCTTCTCAATCTCCTTTATCACACTCTGAGGAAGAAGAAAGACTATAATCCAGTAGTTTCTAAGACCAATCAAAGTGGATTTAATAAGTTGAACACGACCAGCAAATGAAAGATGTTTATTTGCCCAAGATAGGATTCTCTGTTTCATCTTTTTGAGAATGATTCCGCAATCTTCAAGTCTCCATTTAGTAGGCTTAAGAGGAATCCCCAAGTATTTTAGAGGAAAGCTCCCAATAGTTAAGTTGTTTCTCTGAGCTAAGTCTTCAGGACAAGTCACTCCCCCACAATAAATTTGGGACTTATCAAAGTTAATTTTCAAGCCAGATGTTCTAATGAACTCCTCTAAAGCCTCCTTTATTACATGAACTTAATCCTTATCCCCTTTACAGAAAACAACAAGATCATCTGTGAAACAGAGATTCGTAACCTTAAGTTTTCTACAAATAGGGTGATACCTGAATTTTTTCTCCTTGGCTGCAAGCTGGAATCTCAGAGACAAGTATTCTGTTATAAGAACAAATAGAAGCAGCGATATTGGATCCCCTTGCCTTAACCCCTGCTTTCCTTTAAAGCTACCCTGAAATCTTCCATTCATAAGTAAGGTATAAGATGTCTCTCTCACACAAATCATAATCCATCTTATGAATTTAGCAGGGAAGCAATAAGACTTCAGCACTTGTTCAAGAAACTCCCAGTTGACTGTATCATAAGCCTTGCTGATGTCAATTTTTATAGTGCACCTCGGGGAGCAATTTTTCCTCTTATAGTTCTTCAAAAGATCCTGAAGAATCAAGATATTGTAAGCAATCGACCTACCCTTGACAAAAGCACCATGATTCTGATTGATTAAATTTGTAAGAACTCTAGCCAATCGAGAACATAAGAGTTTAGATATGCATTTATACAAGGTAGTGCAACAAGCAATTGGTCGATAATCAACAGCCCTGGAAGGATTATCAATCTTCGGTACCAAAGTTATGGCAGTATTATGAAGCTCAGCCGGAAGATTATTAGTATCAAAAAAATGAGTGATCGCACTATGGATATCCTTCCCCAACTCAGGCCAAAAAGATTTAAAAAACCCCGAACCAAATCCATCAGGACCTGGGGATTTAGTACTAGGAATACTGAATATCGCAGCTCTAACCTCTTTGAGAGAAAAAGGATTAAGAAGAGATACATGTTGGTCTATGCTGAGTTTTGGTCCCATGTCAATGCATTCTTGCTTGATGGCCAGTGTAGTCGGGTTCTCTTTTCCTATGATGTTCCGAAAGTGATTGAGAAAATGATTAACAACATCAGGGAAATTGTCAATGAAGTTTCCTTCATCAGAAATAAACGAAACAATTCTGTTATCCTCCTTTCTTTTTTTCTAGCAAGGCATGAAAATAGGCCGTATTAGCATCGCCTTTTTGAATCCAACTAACTTTGCTCCTTTGCTCATGATAAAGAAACTGTTGGGCTGCCACTTTCTCTCTATCCACAAGCGTTTTGTTTAGAGGATAAGCTTGGAGAACTAGCTGAGATAACTTGTATTCGCTCTTAGCCTTTTCATATGTCTCACCAATATCACCAACCGAGCGCCTATTGAACTCTTTAAGCTTATGTTTCAGCCTCATTGTTCTATAATAAACACCCTGGAGACCATAACTTCTCATCAGTTCACCCCAACTGTCTAACACAACCTCCTTAAACTCCTTATGCTCAGCCCAAAAGTTGTAATATCAGAAAGGTTTGCTGCCTAAATTTGCAGCCGAGATCATGTGAATGGTGCACAAGCAATGGTCAGAACAAGTTTCACAAGAAAAATGTGCCTGAGAATTGGAAAAATCATCCAACCAAGCTTCATTATGAAAAACATGATCTATCTGAGAAAAAAATCGATAATCTTGCTTATTAGACCATGGGAAGTTAGAACCTGTTCTCTTCGTTGGATCGACATCTATTTAGGCATACCAGGCTGTTGAATCTGCAAGTTCAGAGGCTGAAATAGGCTTTCCCCCCTTCCTATCATTGTGATGAAAAGCCGCATTGAAATCTCCCAATATGAGCCAGGTAGTTTGCAGCTTGATCCTAGATAAGTCGGACCACATCTCCAATCTACTCTCTAAAGAGTTGGCACCATAAACAAAGGTGGCAAGGAACTCCGTTTGTTGCCCTATCAATTTGATTTTACAGTGTACATGTTGCTTTGACTCCTTCAAGATTTCCATCTGAACAAACCTTTTCTTCCACACAATTAGAATTATGCCCTCGATCATGTTACTACTATAATAATCCCAGTTAAAAAAATTGGCAGCCATCATCTCCTTCAATTTATTCCCCTTTATTTTTGTCTGCACAAGAGCTCCAACACCTATTTTATTAACACGTAATACATCTACAACAAAATCTTTCTTCTCTTTTTTGTTCAACCCTCTCACGTTCCAACTACATATGTTGTTACTATCCATCAACAACAAAATAAGTTCGAACCTTCAACCCCATTTGAATCTCCTTGATTCTCCATAAGAAGATCAAAGGAGTTCCTCAACACTTGTGTTCGGCAATCATCTCTTTTCTTGGTTGACCCTGAACCTCTCAACTTAGCTTTAGGTGATTTCCATCCATCCTTATTCGAATTCAAACCATCCCTTTCCACCATTGTTTGAGTGCTTTCCATCTCACTATTCATTGGGGTAACAGGTTGTAAAGTGCCTCTATTTGTCTCTCTAGTAGCAGCATCAACATTCCCTTGAATAGCTGCCTGATTTTTATTCACTTGACTACCCAAGTCTTTGTCCCTGCTCATGTCAATCTTCTCAGCCTTCTTTCTCCCCTTGTCACTCTCTAGTTGCTTGTCTTTTTTCCTACAATCTGCCACTATGTGTCCATACCCCAAACAATGTTTACACTGAACCGACAACCATTCATAATCAATCCCATGTTCCACAAGCTGTCCATACTCATTCAGATACCAAAAGGAGCGTTTCGGTTTGTCTGCTATGTCCATTTTGACAAGCACTCTAGCAAACTGAACTCTTGTTCGATCTTTAGTATATTTATCAACCATGATTGTTTTCCCAATTGTGCTGATAAGTGCACTTAATGTCTTGTTACCCCAGTATTGAAGTCCAAAGTTCATGAAGCCTAATCCATAGAGGAACAGACTTCACAAGCTTGACCACATTCAGATCCGAGGTCCAAGGCCGAACAATGACAGGCTTCTTGTCAAACTTAATTACTCCTTTCTCAAGCACTTCATCATTAAATTTAACCATAGTGAGACCCTTAGTCATCCTAGCAATCTGATTGATACCTAGATGCCCCAAAATTCGTCTAATAAATCCATCAAACACAGCAGCAGGTATGTTAGCCCCCAAAACCATACAGATTACAGCAGACTTCCAATTAGCTTCCTCTAATTTCACCTCATCGATATCTACCTGAGAAATTTTCCTACCATCTTTAACAATAGGGCTTGTAAATTTCAGTTTGGGATCAGAACAGACGGTCTTACCCTCTCTAAATTTTTTCCAGTTATTTTGAGCAGTCGACTGGAGGTTCTGGGTTGCAGACAGCTCCAAATCTACCTCCTCCGCCCAGCTTCGACTCCACGCCAATTTTAGTGATTCCATTTCCTCGCAACCTACTTCTACAAAATAAGGACTCTATGAACATCCTCAGTTATTTGCAGCAACTCAGACTCTATTAGTGACTCATCTACGTCATTCTTCTCACTCTGGATCTCCGGCACCACCTTCGCTGGACTAGAAATCGACCGTCGGACCACCTTCCTCTTCCTCGCCATGGAAGAGAGAGAGAACGCGAGCCAAAGTTTTGTTTTTATGGTTTTTTTAGATGATAATTAATTAATTGGGTTTCGAATTTTGCTATACATATATTTATAGAAAATTAAATTTGAGTTGAAATATTAATTTTTTTAATTAATTTTGGATCAACTTAAATTGAATAATTTTCGAAGTATTTATTGAAAATTATTACTAAGATGGAAAATAATTTTATTTATTTTCAGATCAATTTAAGTATAATTTAATAAATATTAGATTAAAATTTATATTTAGAATTTTTTTGTAAATTGGTAATTTTAATTAAATAAATATATATTTAAAATAAATAGATTAAAATAAATATTATATGAAAATACACTTTAAAATAAAGAGCTTTAGTTATAAGGATATTCGATCTCTATTGTTGGTTCTACATATAGTTCTTGTCTTAGTGAGTAATCATCCCTAATGGATGAACGTTCATTTGCAATTTAACGCCGTAGAATCTCGAAAGATATGTATTATTTGTAAGTGTTTTATTCTTAGTATGGATCACCCTAATGGTGGCGACTATTAGTAAGACTTACAAAAGTATAAAACAATGGTGGAAGCTCATAAGATAGAATGGCCTTGACTCTCGCCTAAACGGGACAACGCTGGATTCTCATCCTTATCGAATAAAAGGTTGCTAGAATGCTTGTTATTTTAGATGAGCTGACACCTCTATTCAATGAATGGTATCTTTTTCTCTCGCCTAAACGGGACACTGATATCATTTTTTTGAAAACCTTGGAAATTATTTAGGATTATATGTTTTAGTATTTTCACTTGTCATTCCTACTTGCTAAATGCTTAATAATTTCTGAATTGTGTATGATTTATATTGAACCATGTTATTTTATGTTATTAATTGTAGTTTAATTTCGAATTTTCATTGTTGGTCTAACTTGGCTTGTTGTTTTTAATGGGACAAATCCTAATGAATTGTCATCCATTAGACAAACATAATAGTGTTAGATCTCGATAGATAAATATTTGTAAATGCAACATCTAGTTGTTCATCAATAGATTACACCTTAGAGAAGTATTTACAATATAAAACAATGAAGAAATTTATAAAAATAAAAATAACTGACTCTCGCCAATCGGGACATCGTTGGATTCTTATTTTAAATTTTAAATTATCCTTTAATTTTTCCTCTTAGCTTAAATAATACATATCATTAGATGAATGGTTTATAAATCATTTGCTTATGATGTCATTCTGCTTTCTCTTAAGAAATTGAATGATATAAATCCTTAATCTTGAATCTCCTATTGTATATATGTTTTGTTTACTATAGGCAATTTAAACTTAGAGTTAGATTAGTAGTGGTGGTCCAAGAAAGAATAATAACTCATGTATATTTGGTTAAATTTAAGTCTTTGACTTTAAATTTTAGATTCCAAATAGAAATTTTATAATTCTATTTCCTAGAACACATTATAAATTACAGTATGACTTTCACAAGTTTTTTTTAATATCCATTTTCTGTCAATAGATTCAAACTGTATGTTTATGTGTGGATTTGAGTTTAGTATTATGTGACAAAGATCCACTTGGACGATTCTAAGAACTTTATCTTGTAACTAGACCTAAGTCATGAAAAGACCACAGCTACATTCTTATATATCTATGGCATTTGCATCTTGTTCTTAGTTGTTTTGACAAGATCAATCTCTGCAAAGAGTCAATATGCCTATATCCACTGAAAGTAAGATCATCTATATTCGAAGATGGATGTACATTCAGGGGTGGATATGAGTTTTGTTATATTGTTAAGATGATCAATATTGATTTTACCTTATGCAAAAGAAATTTGAAATGTTTGAAAAAAAATTCATGAATTTCTGGCAATGGTGGAAAACAATTAAGTTAAGTGGTTAAAGATCTTGCGAACTGATAGGGGTGGAAAAATATTTGGTAGATATGCAGTTCAAAGATCATTAAGTTGATTTTTGAATTATATCCAAACTTTCCTCTCCAAAAATTTTATTTGCTTATTGATGATAGGATAAGGTCTATGATTAGTTACTAGCCGTTGCCTAAGTCCTTCTAAGGAAATACCCTAGTGATAGGAAAATTTCAGAATGATGGAAGTGTTGTGTACTTAGTATAAACCATTACTAGATTCATGGATGACCTAATCGTAATCTTAAGAAAAGCTGGAGCTGTTAACTAAGGTTAGCATGTTTGATAGCTATTCTAAGTGATTAGGGGTGGACCATCCCATAGTCATTAGATAAAAAAGTGTTTGTTTTAACAAATACTAATTTTCTAAGAACATGACAAAGTCTGAAAAAAAAAGTAGCAAAATAGAGGAGATAATTTTCTTTTTCATTCCAAAATTGTTCTATCATCTTATTCTGTATAGGATGGTCCCACTGCCTCTGTTATCTTGACACAACAAAAGATGACTATACGACCTATGTTCTTAGACAGAAAATCACAGTACCTTGCCGTAGTGGGAGGGTTTCAAGGAACTTACCCTGTTATGACTTGGAAGACACTTGTGATAAAAATCCATTGTTTGTTTAAACAAGTAATGGATTGTCAGTATAAGCAAGAGAACTATGGTTAAAACCATTCATATGGAATAACCAAAAGTTTTCTATTTCAAGGACAAGAAAGGAAATTTTGTTAGTAATTCTATTCAATGGACTTAACAAAACTTCCTATTCCTAGTATTATAGGTTTGAGTTTATCTAAACCTATGGCTTGTCGTATGCCTGGTGATTTACTTACTCTACTGCAAGCAACTCACTTTGGTAAGATGTTGAACCATTTTTTTTTTCTAGTGGCTAAATCAATTGAAGCTTTTCGACTTCTAGATATAGATTTCATTTATGGTAATTACTCTGGGGGTGGAGTAGTGATTTTGGAAAAGTGTAACAACCTATCTGAAGTCTCTAAGTCTACTAGAGAGACTGAATGTTAAAGTTGCAGGAAAGATACTTATTCAGTGTAAGGAAAGTTTTGTACAATTTTTTGCATTGTACCAACAATTTATTAACTACTAGTGTTACTTCCTGACAAACACAAAAGTAGTTGCCAAAAAGTAAAGAATCCATTATCCCTAGAGGAGTAGACATATAGAGAGGAATTCCACAATATGAAGGATTTTGTGATTAAGGAAGTGTAATGGTGGAGGAAAGGTTGTATTGAATACAACCTATCAGATCCTATTACGGAGAGAATACTACATATTACACTTGATCTGGATATCAAGGTGTAGAGATTATTTGAAATGCACTTTTTGTTTTATGTTAGTGCAAGTCAGAGTTTGTTGGGTTTTGTGCCTTAAATAAAACCCATTTCAAAATAATCTGATTTAATAATTAATAAAGATCAGAAACTGCATTTTATGTTGCATGGTTCACATGATTTATTTCATGATTATTTAATGTATGAATTCTGTTTATTCCAGAACATGTGTATTTGTTCATGATTATAGTGTCGTCAGCACAGTAAAATATAATCATCATGATATGTTCAAAAGTTTAATTCCCATGATTTTTCAGGTCACTAGATTTAGACTGGCATGATAATCAGCGATAAAGTATACATATACCTTGTATGTCCTTTCCAGGGTATTGGAAAAGTTTACCAGTATCGGATGTATGGAGTATACATTGGAAGGGACCGATATTGATCTTAGATAAGATATGATAAACTTACTTTTATAGCTTTCTAAGTCAATATCAATGGTTGATCTAAGGTCTATGGATCTTAATCCTTATATGGTTAGGTTCAGTTTAGTTGTATTATTTATGTTCTTTGACTTGTTCGTGGAAGCTGATTTTGGTTCTAGTGGATACCTACATCTTGGGAACATGATAGTTCAATTGAGTGGGAGCGCTAAACATATATATGGAATCTATAGCTTGTATAAGTTTTCAGAAGTGAAACGATGATTTCCTTTGAGCTTGACTGAATAGAGATAAATGATTGAGGCTTCATTTCAGTAATTATATTAGTTTACTGAAGTATCATTTATAGGTTGCTAAGTGTTTTAAGGATAAAATACATTGAAGGGTAGAACAATAAATTTGTCGCTATTCAGTGTAGATCATCTTAGGTAACACATCGGAGCAATGGCATAGAGAACCCTCGTCTGTACTTAATTCCCTCTACTATGATGTACCTTGCAGCATTCCTTCTCATCTTTCGAGCTTCATTTCGATTATCTGGGAGTTCCCCAGTGTTGAGGTAGGTCGCTATTGGCGTCATCCAGTTTGGGGAAGTTTTAATCATTTCGATCTCTTCCGTGCCAGTGATGCTAGGTTCTTTGAGGATCTGGATTGGAACCAAATTTGCTCTATCACTTACATTACTACTCGCAAGCCGGGCTAACGCATCAGCCGTAGTGTTTTCTTCCCTTGGAATTTGTTAGTGTACATCTGAATAGGATGAGCTTTAAAATAGGGCCTTAACTTTCTTGTTGCTAGAATCAAGTAGTAAGTGAGTTTCTTTATCAATGGGTATTGGCCTTCGGCCTCAATGAGTCTTTTGCTAATGTAATAGACCGGGTGTTGTATGTTGTTTTCCTCTCTGATCAGCACGGTACTTACAGCATGCTCCGTGACAGCCAAGTACATCCCAAGTTCTTCTCCGTCCAGAGGTTTCGAGAGTACAGGAGGCTTTGTGAGTTGTGTTTTTAGCTCTTGAAAAGCTTTTTTACATTCCTCCGTCAACTTAAATAGCTTGTTTCCTTGCAAGATGTTGAAGAACGGAACACATTTGTCTGTTGATTTTGAAACAAATCGGCTGAGTGCGGTGATCTGAACAGTCAAACTTTGTACTTCCTTGGTTCTTTTTCGCGATTTCATATATAGGAGGGCTTGAATCTTCTCTGCATTAGCTTCAATTCTTTGGCCATTGACGATAAAGCCTAGAAACTTACCCGAGCTGACTCCAAAGGAGCACTTTAAGGGATTGAGTTTCATGTTGTATTTCCTGAGGACTTTGAAGAATTTGTCCAGGTCATCTATGTGCCCCTAGACTTCCTGGATTTGACGAGCATGTCATCCACATATACTTTCATGTTTCGTCCGTTCTGGTCTTTAAAAATCTTGTTTACCAATCTTTGGTAATTTGCCCCAGCATTTTTGAGACCCAGTTGCATGACTTTGTAGCAATATAGACCCATATTTTTTCGGGAAGTTTTATGTTCTTGGTCCGATGGATGCATTTTGATTAACATATACCCTGAATAGGCATCTATGAAGCTCAATATTTCGTGTCCGGCTGTTGCATCTACAAGTTGATCGATTCTTGGGAGTGGAAACAGTCTTTAGGGCACGCCTTGTTGAGGTCTATGAAATCAATACACACTCGCCATTTCTTATTCGACATGGGTACCAGTACAAGATTCGCAACCGAAGCTAGGTAGAAAGCTTCAATTATGAAATTTTTATGTCATAACTTTTCTACCTCTTCCTTCAAGGCTTGAGTTCGCTCCTTGTCCAACAGCCTTCGCTTTTGTTGAACTAGTCAGAAATTGGGATCAATATTTAGGACATGCAAAATTACAAAAGGATCCATTCCGACCATATCCTCATGTGACTAGGCAAAAATGTCCAGGTTTGCTCTCAAAAATTTTATCAAGGCTTATTTTACTTAGAGCAACAAACCTTTTCCAATTATAAGTTTTCTGGCCAGAATATTTGGGTCGTTCTCAATCTCTTCTAGTTCTTCCATAGGCCAACACTGCTGCTTGATTCCCCAAGTCGAGGATTCACATCTTCATCCTCGCCATGGGAAGTTCCCTACTTAGAAATGTTTTTTCCCTTGTCCGAGCTTTGGCTAGAGGATACTTCCTTCTTAGCCTTGGCTATGGCAAGGTTATAACATTCCCAAGCAACTTCCTGGTTTCCTCTTAGACACCCTACCCCATTCTTAGCTGGAAATTTCAAGCATGAATGAAATATCGATGTAACGACCTTTAAGTCATATAAAGCTTGTCGGCTTAGCACGACGTGAAAGGCTGATCGAACGTCCAATACCAAAAATCGTGCCATTATAGTTATGCTTGTCGGAGCTTTCCCAACAGTGAGGGGTAGGCGAATTTGTCCTAGAGGTGCGACTCCTTGAACGGCGAAACCACACACGGGCTGAAGGCAGGGGGTTAAATCTTTGAGTTGGAGCCCCATCTTTTCATATGTGGTCTTGAATAAGATGTTGGAAGTGTTGGGTTTTATGCCCTAAATAAAACTCATTTCAATATAATCAGATTTACTTATTAATATACACTACTACAAAAGTCACTATTCACGTCGGTCAACGCGACTGTTCATCGCGTTGACCGACGTGAATAGTACCATATTGAATATATTCGTCATTTTTAAAATGTCACAAAAAATACATAAATTGCGTCGGTTCTTACTCCGTCACTAATTACCCAACCGACGGTAAAAGTAAAAAAATTAAAAAAATTCGTTCATTATTAGCGTCGTTTTAAAAGCCTCACTTATGCTTTATGTGGCCTTTTAAAACCGACGGTAAATCTATTGTGAGTGTGACAAAACGACGCTAATCCTCCTATTTTTCACTTACCCCCAAACACACTTTCATTTAGATCGAGCTCTCTTTTTCCCTCTCTTTTTCTACGAGCATGCCGCCCTCTCTTTCCCTCTCTTTCTCTCTTGCGATTTCGAAGGTGTAAAGGTGTCAATGGAGCTGCGATTTTCCCACCTCCGTTAGTCTCTCTCTTTCCCTCTCTTTTTCTCTTGCGTTCTCTCTCTCTCAATCTCTCTCTCTCTCTCAGTCTCTCTGTGTTATAATAGGTCTCGCCCGTCCTCATCAGCTCTGAAGGTTGTGATTTCGAACCGGCCGGCCACCTCCGTAAGTCTCTCTACTTCCCTCTCTTTCTGTCTTGCTCTATGTTATAACAATAACATGGTATATATGCTCTATTTTCATCATCAATGGATAATTTCTCATTTTGTTGAGAGTTTTGAATCTAAGTGATTTATTATAATTCAAGGGTTTGATATATTAACCAATTTGTTAAAACAACCCAATGACGTTAACAGGTTCAGAGTTTGATTCCTTTTAAGTACTGGCATAGCTTATTGCTAGATATATATGCTTCTCAAGGATTTTAGGGTTGAACTGGGAGGAGAAATTAATAATTTTATACAATATATAATTGAGAATATTTCAATGGTGCATCACGAATAGGATAGGTTTTAAGTTAAGCTATATTGAAGATCGAAGATACTGGAATTGGGTTCCCACAGAAGAGTCAAGGTTAGTATTAATACCATAGCATAACCTTATTATAGTGTGACTCAGGCAGTAGTTTGAAGGTTCTTAAGCTACTAATTTTTATGGAATGAGTCCATTTTGGGAATCTTTGTGCTTTCTTTTAGTTTAAATGCTAATCTTGTATGGTATTCTCTTATATCTTTGCTTACTTATTAGCTTGCGCGTGTGGAGGTAACCAAGTTTTGATCCGTTACATTTCTTCAATTGTTGGAGGAGGGTTCTAATTGATTCCTTTTTCCCTCTCTTTTTTCTTGGTGTGATTACTATCTTGCGATAGTTAACATTTGTGGGATTGCTTTACTTGTATAATTTGTCATGAAATTTCTCATTTACATGGGAAGTATAGCAGTAATCTTGAAATCCGGAAAGGCTTTTTAAATTCAGGAAATTGAGAAGTTATAGTGTCTCACTCTCTTTAGATTTCACTTACTTTTTTATCTTGTTAAATCCTTTACAATTTAAAAGTGGGACACTAGATGGTGTTGGGGGCATCCAACGAACCAGCTTTTGCTGCTGTTACCTCAGTTCTAGCAGCAACACCTACTGCCAGGCCCTCTGCTCCACCAACTGGCTGGGCCTCTACTACACCAAATGCCAGGGCCTCTGCTCCACCAGCTCCCAAGGCCTCTGCTCCACCAGCTCCCAAGGCCTCTGCTCCACCAGCTCCCAAGGCCACTATTCCAACACCTCCACTTGTTGCCCCACTCGCCCACACCTTGTGCGAGCCCACCAGCACCATCTCCGGTTACTTCTGATAATGTATT
The DNA here is from genome assembly GCF_029168945.1 of Cannabis sativa. Classification (NCBI taxonomy): domain Eukaryota; kingdom Viridiplantae; phylum Streptophyta; class Magnoliopsida; order Rosales; family Cannabaceae; genus Cannabis; species Cannabis sativa. The sequence continues at coordinate 17,469,689 of NC_083605.1, read as the reverse complement.
ATTTACTTGCTTTTTAAAATAATTTTCATTATGCATGTTTAATTTTTATATCATAATTATTTAAGTTCTTTTTAAAATAAATTTTGTTTGTCTCTTGTTTTGTTTGCAAATGAAGAGATTGAGGTGTGATATGTACGTGATTGATCCCAAAGAAAAAGATCTGGTCTTAGTTGCATCAGGTTATGTGAAACTTGAAAAGGCAGACAAAGAAGGCAATATTATAATACATGGAGTTAAAAAGAAGTTTGATGATTTCAAACGTGTCTTTATTGAGAAGGTGGTTGAAGAAAATGCCATTCTACCATGCCCTATAGAACATGAAGGCTTCGACACGGTTGGTTTAATTCGTAAACAATTTTGTAGCTTGGCCAAAGAACCTAATCAACATACATCCAGATGATTTAGCGAAGGTACATCATTTTTTTCCTTTTCAAGTATATTTTCTTGAATAATGAGTAGGTTGAACTCAAATAGTTATTTGGTGATACTTTCTTTTTAAAGAAGCTAATGATAGTGTCTAGTGGGATGGGAATGCATTATTGGTGAAAATTTTGTGGCCATGATATATTCAAAGCTAGTTTTGTAAGTATTTTAAGACTTTAACCTCGGGATATTATTATATTTTGAAATTGTAATTAATTGTTTGATGTAGATGAAAGGAAAGAAGAAAGTTTCAAGAGATCATTTGGCTCCACCGAGCTCGGCCACCGATAAACCCAAAGGGGCCTAATAAACGGTCCACAAACGGTACATTCCCCACTGCAAAGACACAATTATTGTACGGACTTTCGAGATTGTGAAGAATTGGCACGCTAAGAAATCAATGAGATACTATATTAAACTAGGAAGTGTTCGGAGGAGAAGGCCAAGAGTGTTGGATCGGCGGCGACGAGGTGGAAGATGTGTGCGAGCTCCATATGATTGGAAATCTTGTTATGTCTCTTTGGTGCAGGTATAATAGTTAATAACTAAGTTAATATCTAAGTTAAAAATTATATATACAACTGTTTATTAATAATCTGTTTTAATTTAGTTATTTGCAAGAACACACACTTAATCTTGGTGGGTTGAGGAATACATATGCATTTAATAATCTCAGCCGGTATCAACTGAAGCTGGTAAACTCAAACAACGTTCAGAGAATCTATGTCAGCGAATGATGGGTATGCAACCTGAACAATGGTTGATATGTCCGTGGAATTCAGGGTAAGTATGTTTTTATATTAATAAATGTAACAAACTAATGGATCGATTAGTGAGTTGACTGAATTAACATGTTTTGTTCTGTAGTGATCATCGGTTGACAATTATGATTCATGCCAATACTCAAAGTGTTGCATATCTTGACTCGACGAATGACTTTATCCGAACCGATATTATGAAATGTATCCAAAACTAAGTTATAATTTTTTAAATTTAGATTATGTTACAAATCAATTCATTAATTAATTTCTTTTTTGTTTAGTCGTGGACATGTACGGGATCGAAAAAAATATACGAAACAAGGGTCCGGTAAAAAATCAACCAATACACGTGTCGGCAATGGGATGGAATACAATGTGGTTATTATGTTATGAAGATTATTCGAGTTTCATGACGGTTGTTAATCCTGCAAGTTTTTTGAAAAATCATGTAAACATGAATAACTACTCTTCTCTATTTAGTTTGTATTTTAATTATATATACTTTTAATATGTTGATTAATGTTTTTTGATCTTTTATTTTACAGTTCAAGTTAGACGCTCCCTATAGTAACGAGGAGATCAATGCCGTACGGGATGAGTTGGCCGAATTTGTGAAGCCATTGATTATAGATTAAGTACTTAAGGTTACTACACTTTTGATATAATACATGAGTAACAAGTTTTATGATTATTGTTATCTTTTGCATATATTATTAGTTTATATTTAGTTTACGATATACATGGAATTTAAGTTTTAGAATCGATTTTATTAACAATTTTGGTATTGTGTGATTAGTTAATAGAATCGATTACTAATTTAATATAAGTTTCAAAAATGTTATTTTAATTTTTTTTTGTATTATGTATTTACTATTATATAGAGTTATTCTAAAATTTGATAATGCAGGTGGGGAAAATTGCATGAAAAGTTTGCAATTTTCCCTTACTTATATTTGTGCTTCATTTTATAAGTGACGCAATAGGTAAAAAAAAAAAGTTTTTTCGAAATAGATATGACATTTTTAAACCGACGGAATAAGTTTTTTGTGACAATTTTAAAATGCCATGACACATTTAGCGTCACTTTTTAACCGACGCTTAAAATAAAATAGAAAAGTAATTTTTTAGCGTCGGTTTTAAAATGACGAAAATTGTATTTTGCGTCTTTTTAAAAACGACGCAAATAAAACACTATTTACGTCTACGGATTACACGTCGGTTCTGTAGACCGACGCAAAATCTTTATATGTCACTTATAAAACGACGAAAATACCCCTTTTTGTAGTAGTGATACATCAGAAATAACATTTAATGTTGCATGGTTCACATGATTTATTTCATGATTATATGTACATAATATATGAATTCATCTGAAACCCTTTTCACATACTTGATCCTGTTTATTGTGTTGTCAACATATTGGAAAGTAAACATGACTATGTGAATAAAGTTTCCTAGATTTATCATACATAGGGTTTTACTAATGTGATAATCTACAACAGAGTTTACTTGCATTTGGAGAAATGCTATGTTCTTTCCAGAGCATTGGTTAAAGTAAAGCCCAGGTTGGATGCTTAAAGTATGCATCGGAAGGGACCGATATTGAACTTTGACTTAGATTTATTAAACTTACCGTAATATCTATTCAAGTCAATATCGCCTAGTTGATCCTAGATCAAATGATCTTAATCCTGTTATCATTAGGCGCAATCTCAAGAGGCTATTCGTGTTCTTTGATTTGTTCGTTAAGCCTACTTTTAGGTCAAGGTGATACGTACATTTTGCGAACACGGTAGTGCAATTGAGTGGGAGCGCTAACATAAACATGGAATCTATAGCTTCTATCTGACAAATAGCAAGTAAAAGATGATCTCCTTTGAGCTTGTCAAAACGAAAATTAATGGTGGAGTACTCATTTCACATAAGCTGAAATATCATTTATACGGGGTTAAGTGTTTTAAGGATTAAATACATTGTAGGGTGTAAACAATAATCTAATCCCTTTACAGTGTAGATCATTCATATAGAGGATCATTGATCAAATTAGGATTATAACAATGGATAACTAATGATGTGTCTATATGGTGGAACATATAGAGCATTCTACATACTGAGAGTGCAATTCTAAGTTCTATGTGTGGATTCAACGAAGAATTATTAAATCAGTGAATTTAGGTTATAAATTCTTGATCTGCTTATTGGAAGCTCGGTTATATAGACCCATGGTCCCCCCACTAGTTGACATAATATTGCTTGTAAGACTCATTCAATTGGTTTTGATTAATCAATTATAATTCTCAAATTAGACTATGTCTATTTGTGAATTTTTCACTAAGTAAGGGCGAAATTGTAAAGAAAGAGTTTTAGGGGCATATTTGTTAATTATGATACTTTGTATGGTTCAATTAATAAATATGATAACTGACAATATTATTTCATAATTATTTATAGTTATTAAATAGTTAGAATTGGCATTTAAATGGTTGAATTAGAAAATTGGCGTTTTTGAGAAAATCAGATGCAAAAGTGATAAAACTGCAAAATTGCAAAAAGTCAGGCCCATATCCACATTGTATAGGGTCGGCCACTTTTGTTGGGTTTTACCTCTGATATTTTCATTATTTTAATGCCAAATAATTCAAATCTAACCCTAGTGGAATGCTATAAATAGATAGTGAAGGCTTCAGGAAATTTACACTTAACTTTCTACTTTTTCCTTCAGAGAAAAACCTGAACCTTCTCTCTCTATTCCTAGCCGCCACTTCTTCTCTCTCTTCTTCCTTAAGATTTTGAAATACTTAGTGATTAGAGTAGTGCCCACACACAACAAGTGATAGCTCAATCATAGTGAGGAAGATCGTGAAGAAAGACTTTCAGCAAGAAGGAGTTTCAGCACTAAAGAAGGAGAGAAAGAGATCCAGGTTCAGATCTTGATAATACTCTGCGACAGAAAGGATACAAGGGTTAGAGATCTGAATAGAAGGAGTCATATTATTCCGCTGCACCCAATGTAAGGTTTCCTAAACTTTATATGTGTTTATTTCATCGTTTTAGAAGTTCATATTTAGGGTGTTAATCAACCTACTTGTGAGTAGATCTAAGATCCTGGTAAAATAATTTCCAACAACTGGCCTCAGAGCAATGGTAATTGATTTCCTTGCAAGAAATTTGGACTTAAAACGATTGTTTGATGTTTTGGATGGTATCATGTTGTTTTGAGTGTTGTTTGATGATTGATTGATGTTTGTGAATTTTCGTGAAAAAAAATTGAAATTCTGTTTCTGGAATTATTTTTATTGGATATTATGGAAAAAATTAAGCAATTTTTTTTTTACAAAACTTAATTTCGATTTAATTTGAATTAGTTATGATTTTTTGAAGTTTCGAAAAATATCGGGATGGTCTCACTGCCCCACGAGCGCGCAAACTGTCCGTACAGCTCGCATTTTTTTTTTGTTTTTCTTCGATTTTTCGTGCTATTTCATGGATTTAACTTTCGATTTTTTGTGTAGTTTTGTATTTAGACATTTACTATTCCTAATTCAATTCTAAATATCATAATTAAATTAATTTTTTTTTTTTTTTTAATTCATGATATTAGTGTAATTTGAATTTGAAAATAGTAAATATCTATTTTTTTTGCTTAATTATCTATCTTATTTTTTAAATTTGATTATATCTTATCTTATTTTTAAATTTAAGGTCAGATATTAAATTTTTAAATTAAAAATATTTTTTTAAATAATTTGACCTTATTTAAATTTAAAATAAGATAACTATAATTATGATATTTTAAATAGATGTAAGGTATTTTGCTAACTTTTAGATTTTGTTATTTTATTTATTTAAATTAAATCATAAAATCTGAAAAAAGATATTTATTTATCTTTTTAAATTTTTATTTAATTTTTATTTGTAAAATAACATTAAATTTTTAAAAATAGTTAGCAAATTTTGAAATGATATTTAGGTTAGTTGAAACCTAATTTTTCAAAATTGTAAGTTTAATTTTAAATATTATTTCTTTTCAAAATTCAATTATTTAAAATTAAATAAATCCTACATCCAACTATCCAGCTAACCTTGTTGCAGGAGTATGTGTTTTAGCTTGTTTGTAAGTTTTTAAAATCTATTATTGCTTAATTGCAAATAGCCATGGTTAACTTGTTGACAGATCCAATGATCTGATTTTAACTCATGGCTCCCTTGGTCAAGTAAATAATTTGTAACAGGTATATTTTCACAATCTTCTTTCATCTATGTATGACCTAGCAACATGATAGGATCCATCCAAATTGTGTGCCTGTGTGAGCCTATGTGTTTAATTTCATTATAGATGCATATAGGTATATTGTTGCTAAATAAAACATCATAGTTCTTAATAGATTTTATTTAGGCCCATTTAGTTTTTGGGCCTGTTCAATTAATAACACTTGTTCATTTTAAGGTTAAATTCCTCTCTTTTGGGGCTTGTGTGAGAGTTGGGAGCCATAGTAGTGGGTACGACATACTGAACCCAGCCCCCCTCACATGAACTACCCCAATTGTGAAGGCCCATTTGCCTTATTTGAATAACTGTACTAGGTTAATTAAATTAGTTTAACCTAATAAAATTTATTAGCAACATAATTAATTTCATTTATTTTGAAATTAATTTAAGAAAACCATACTTTAAAGAATTTTATATTCTAAGCTAAACTATATGTATTTTCTTGTATTTAATTAAATATAGAATTATAACCATCTAGATTCTTTCTGAAGCTTAATTTAAATTTTTCATTAAATATTCCTATTTAAGTTGATATTTAATTATCTATAACTAACAAGCTTAAATCTGAATATCTTTTGGATTTAAAATTTCAAAATTAAGTTGAGGAATTTTAGGCATTGGTTATTAAGATTCTTTAAATATTTTTTAAGCTGATATTTTTTCAAATATCAACTTAAAATGGAATATTTTCAAATTAAGTGGTTACAACTTAATTTTAATTTAATTCAGTCTAATTTGAAAGATATTTAAGTTGATTTTTTAGATTCTTCTAAAACAACTTAAACAAGATATTTTTTTCAAATTTTGTGGAAAAGATACTTAGTCAAATAAGATATTTTCTAGATAGTTATTTCTAGACTACTTATTATTTCTAATATTAAATATTAAAACATTATACATTGTGAAATTAATTATTTAAATAATTAATTTTGGTACAATTTATTTTAAGTATATTTTTTCCTAGTATTAAACTAGAGACTAATAATTAAGCCTTCTCTACACTTAATTATTTATTTCTTGAATTTAATACATTTAATTAACTTGAAAATTAAATATCTAAGTTGATTTTCATCATGATACTTAAATATTTCTTTTTCATGACACTTAATAAATAGAAAATAAATTTTAGTTGAAATTTATTATTTCAACTAAATTTAAATAATTTTTAAAATATATTTTTTCTTTATTTTATTAATCAATTTTCGAAATTGCATCTCATAATGCAAGATGATTTTGAATTTATCTTGAAAAATAGATTAAGTTGTAAATTAATTAATTATTTTAATTAATTCTTCGATCAACTTAAATTAATGATTTTTTCATTTATTGATTCACTTAAAATAAATGAATTAAAGTATATTATTAGAAATTGAATTAATTAGTCAAAGGAAAATCTAGATAGCGGATATTTTTGCTTGAAGTTTTTTTTTCTAAGTAATTATTATTTAAGTATTTCGAAAAATATAAAGTTTTTATACATTCTTTTTCAGAATACAATAAATATATTCTCATGAAAATTTATTTTGAGTTGCAAATTAATTTAAATTAATACAAATTAAATAATTTCTTAATATTTATATATCAAAATTACTACTAAGATGGAAATAATTCAACTTATTTTAATCACCATCTAAGTATAATTTTATAAATATTAAATTAAATTTTAATTTAGAATTTTAATTCTAAATTTGATATTTAATGAATATATTTTATTATAAATAATAATGAAAATACATTTTAAATAATGAGCTTTATTATTAAGATAATCGATCTCCATTGTTGGTTTTACATCGCGTTTGTTTTAGTGAGTAATCTTCCCTAATGGAGGAACGTTCATTAGCAATTTCGCACCGTTTAATCTCAAAAGATAAGTAGTTTGTAAGTGTTTTATATGGTATGGATCACCCTAATGGTGGCGATCATATTTGACTTGCAAATTATGAAACAATGGTGGAAGCTCATAAGATATAATTGCCTTGACTCTCGCGTAAACGGGACAACGCTGAATTCCAATCTTGACCGAATAAAAGCTTGCTAGAATGTTTTACATTTTAGATGAGCTGACAACTCTATTCAATGGATGGTAGCTTTGACTCTCGCCTAAACGGGACACTGATATCACTTTGTTGAAAACCTTGGACATTATGTAGGATTGTATGTTTTAGTATTTTCACTTGTCATTCCTACTTGCTTTATGTTTAATAATTTCTGAATTGTGTATGAATTTATATTAAACCATGTTATTTTCTGTTATTAAATTGTAGTTTAATTTCGAATCTTCATTGTTGGTCTAACTTGGTTTGTTTATCTAATGAGATAAATCCCTAGTGGATTTTCACCATTAGACATACATAATAGTGTTAGATCTCGATAGATAAATATTGTATATGCAACATCTAGCTGTTCATCAATTGATGACACCTTAGACTAGTATTTTTACAATATGAAACAAGAAGATTGTATAAATAAGATTACTTTGACTTTCGCTAATCGAAGCATCGTTGGATTCTTATTTAAACAACGAAATTATCCTAATTTCTCTTAGCTTATTCATTTCAAATTAGCTCAATAACATATCATTGGATGAATGGTCTATAAATCATTTCATGTCATTCTATTTTCTCTTAAGAAATTAAATCATATGATTATAACCCGAAATTCTATTCCACAATGATATAAGTCCTCAATCTTAGAAATCTCCTACTTGTATAGGCAAATCTGACTTAGAGTTTAAATTAGTAGTGGTAGTCCAAGAAAGAATTACTCATTATATTTGGTATAAATTTATGTCTTTGACTTTAATTTTAGATTCCAAACAGAAATTTTTTTATATTTCTAATTCCAAGATACAATACAGTTACACTTTCACAAGTGTTTAATAACCATTTTCTATTATTGGTTTCAAACTGTATGGAATATGAGTTTAATATTCTGTGACCAGGATCCACTTGCACTATTCTAAGAACTCTTTGATGTAACTATACCTAAGTCATCAAAAAGACACAACCACATTTTTATTAATCTATGGCATTTGTATCTTGTTCATAGTGGTTTTGACAAGATCAATCTCTATAAAGAGTTCAGATGCCTATATCCACTGAAAGTTGTTCATCTTATTCATAGATGGATGTACATTCAGGGGTGGATATGATTTTTTCGTTGTATTCTTAAAACGATCACTCTAGATTATACCTTATGCAAAGAAATTTGAAATGTTTGAAAAATTTCATAAATTTCAAGCAATGGTTAAAACCATTAAGGTAAGTGGTTAAAGATCTTTGCGAACTGATAGAGGTGGAGAAATAGTTAGTAGATATGCAGTTCAAAGATCATTAAATTGACTTTTCAATTATATCCAAACTTACCTCCCCAGAAATTTCGATTTGCATATTGATGATTAGTTACTAGTCGTTGCCTAAATCCTTCTATGGTAATACTTTTTCAGAATGATGTAATGGTATTATAATTAATGTAAATCATTACTAGATTCATTGATGACCTAATCAAAAATCTTAAGAAAAGCTAGAACTGTTAACCATGGTTTGTTAGCTATTCTAAGGGATTAGGGGTGGACCATCCCATAGTCAATAGATAAGAAAGTGTTTGTTTAAACAAAGACTACTTTTCTAAGAAAATGACTAAGTCTGAAAATAAAGTAGCAAATAAAGGAGATATTTATTTCTTGATTCCAAAAGTGTTCTATCATCTTATTTGACATATGACGATCCCACTGTCTCTGTTGTCTTTTCACAACCGAAGAGATCAATACCATTTGGTTTTCTTAGACATAATTCATGGTACCTTGTCGTAGTGGGAGAGTTTCTAGGAACTCACCTTCTTATGACTTGGAAGACACTAGTGATTAAAATCCATTGTGAGTTTAAACAAGTAATAGATTGTAAAGATAAGAAACTAAGAAGAAAAGCCAACAGAACTATGGTTTAATCCATTCATATGGAGGAACATAAACTTTCTATTACAAGGACATAAAAGGAAATTTTCGTTTATAAGTCTATTCAATGGACTTAACAAAACTTCCTGTTCCTAGTATTATAGGTTTGAGTTTATCTAAACCTATGGCTTGTGGTATACCTGGTAATTACTTACTCTAATGCAAGCAACCTACTTTAGTAAGATGCTGAAGCATTTTTTTTCTAATGGCAATCTATAGAAGCTTCTCGACTTCTAGGCATAGATTTTATTTATCTAAGGAAAAGTCTCAACTAGTCAAGAAAAGATAAAGCCATGAAAGAATTTCTTATATCAACAGTGAGAGGTCTCAGATATGCTTTAGTATGTCTTAGACAAGACACCTGCTGTCAAGTGGGAGTAATGAGTAGGTATCAGATTAATCCAAGAGAGGAACATTGGAAGACAATCAAGTAAATCTTAAGATTAAGAAGAGGAACTATATGTTAGTCAATAAGGGTGTATTTAAAACTCTTAGACTACACCACATCAGATTTCGTGATTTGCCTTTGTGCTAGAAAGTCTGCTAATAAGATGGTGATTACTCTGGGGCTGGAATAGGGATTTTGGAGAAGTGTAAAAACCTATCTGAAGTCTCTAGGTCTACCAGAAAGGGACTGAATGTTAAAGTTGTAGAAAAGGTACTTATTCAGTCTAAGGAAAGTTCTATACATTTTTGGCTTCATTCCAAATTGCCTAAACTACTAGTGTTATTTCCTGACTAACCAAAAGTAGTTCCCAAAAGTATAGAATCCAGTATCCCAAAAAGAGTAGACATATAGAAAGGAATTTCACATTTATCAATGATTTTGTGATTAAGGAAGAGTAATGGTGGAGAAAAGGTTGTGTTTAATTCAACCTTTCAGATCCTATTACGAGGAGTTTACTACTACTACACTTGATTTGTATATCAAGGTGTTGAGATTATTTGAAATGCACTTTTTGTTTTATATTAGTGCAAGTGGGAGTTTGTTGGGTTTTATGCCCTAAATCAAACTCATTTCAATATAATCAGATTTACTTATTAATATAGATCATAAATAACATTTAATGTTGCATGGTTCACATGATTTATTTCATGATTATATGTCCATAATGTATGAATTCATCTGAAACCCTTTTCACATACTTGATCCTGTTTATTGTGTTGTCAACATATTGGAAAGAAAACATGACTATGTGAATAAAGTTTCCTAGATTTATCAGACATAGGGTTTTATTGATATGATAATCAACAACAAAGTTTACTTGCATTTGGAGAAATGCTATGTTCTTTCCAGAGCATTGGTTAAAGTAAAGCTCCGGTTGGATGCATGGAGTATGCATCGGAAGGGACCGATATTGAACTTTGACTTAGATTTATTAAACTTACCGTAATATCTATTCAAGTCAATATCGCCTAGTTGATCCTAGATCAAATGATCTTAATCCTGTTATGATTAGGCTCAATCTCAAGAGGCTATTCGTGTTCTTTGATTTGTTAGTTAAGCCTACTTTTAGGTCAGGGTGATACGTACATTTTGGGAGCACGGTAGTGTAATTGAGTGGGAGCGCTAACATAAACATGGAATCTATAGCTTCTATCTGGCAAATAGTAAGTAAAGGATGATCTCCTTCGAGCTTGACCAAACGAAAATAAATGGTGGAGTACTCATTTCACATAAGGTGAAATATCATTTATACGGGGTTAAGTGTTTTAAGGATTAAATACATTGTAGGGTGTAACTGTAATCTAATCCCTTTACAGTGTAGATCATTCATATAGAGGATCATTAATCAAATTAGGATTATAACAATGGATAACTAATGATGTGTCTATATGGTGGAACATATAGAGCATTCTATATACTGAGAGTGCAATTCTAAGTTCTATGCGTGGATTCAACGAAGAATTAATAAGTCAGTGAATTTAGGTTATAAATTCTTGATCTGCTTATTGGAAGCTCGGTTATATAGACCCATGGTCCCCCCACTAATTGAGATAATATTGCTTGTAAGACTCATTTAATTGGTTTTGATTAATCAATTATAATTCTTAAATTAGACTATGTCTATTTGTGAATTTTTCACTAAGTAAGGGCGAAATTGTAAAGAAAGAGTTTTAGGGGCATATTTGTTAATTATGATACTTTGTATGGTTCAATTAATAAATATGATAAATGACAATATTATTTAATAATTATTTATAGTTATTAAATAGTTAGAATTGGCATTTAAATGGTTGAATTTGAAAATTGGCGTTTTTGAGGAAATCAGATGCAAAAGTGATAAAACTTCAAAATTGCAAAAAATCAGGCCCATATCCACATTGTATAGGGTCGGCCACTTTTGTTGGGTTTTACCTCTGATATTTTCATTATTTTAATGCCAAATAATTCAAACCTAACCCTAGTGGAATGCTATAAATAGATAGTGAAGGCTTCAGGAAATTTACACTTAACTTTCTACTTTTTCCTTCAGAGAAAAACCTGAACCTTCTCTCTCTATTCCTAGCCGCCACTTCTTCTCTCTCTTCTTCCTTAAGATTTCGAAATACTTAGTGATTAGAGTAGTGCCCACACACAGCAAGTGATACCTCAATCATAGTGAGGAAGATCGTGAAGAAAGACTTTCAGCAAGAAGGAGTTTCAGCACTAAAGAAGGAGAGAAAGAGATCCAAGTTCAGATCTTGATAATACTCTGCGACAGAAAGGATACAAGGGTTAGAGATCTGAACGGAAGGAATATTATTCTGTTGCACCCAATGTAAGGTTTCCTAAACTTTATATGTGTTTATTTCATCGTTTTAGAAGTTCATATTTAGGGTGTTAATCAACATACTTGTTAGTAGATCTAAGATCCTGGTAAAATAATTTCCACAGGAAGAGGGTCCATTATCTATAATGGTTTTGGCCGCCATCTTCTTGGCTATCTGGACTTCCACGACCAACGGGTTATTGTGCAGAAATATGATCTTGACAACATCTTCATCATTACATGTGATGGTGGGTTCCCCGGCCTATGGGATCTTCGGCTTCCTTTCCTCTACGGCCAAGACTACTTCTTCTTGCTCATGCTGTAATGTTCGGGCATACCTCTCCTAGGCTTTGCCTGAATCTCCAGCTATGTGCGAACCTTCAATGATGACTTGCAGATGTCCGTCTACTGGTTGTGGTACCAAGTCTTGGTTGTTATCGCCCCACTGGTGCTGATCGGCCTTGACATACTTCTGCACGTGCAGATTATATTCCTTATCAGGAATTCGATTTCTCGCTTCAGTTTGTTGCATGCATTAGTATCATGGCCGTAATCTCCATGAAAACGATAAAAAATTGTCATATCTCTCTTGCTGACATCGTTTTTCATGGGTGCGGGCTTCTTGTACGGGGCTAATGACTGAGTACCCACATAAACACTTTCTATGTCCTCTGTCAAGACAGTAAATGCAGTATACTTGGCAGGATTCTCCTGGGGAGCTTGTTCAGTCTTGCTAGTGAACTTTCCCTTTTTCCCATTCCCTTGCCTATTTTTATTGTTGGACCCTTTACAACTAGAGCTTGAATTTCTTGGGTAATGGGGGAGTTAAACGGATGTCCTAATGGAAGGAGTTTTTGACTGGCTAGGTTTTTTTTCACCTTCTGCTCGCTGAATGTCCTCTTCTAGTTTGATAAAACCTTTTGCACGGTCAAGAAAAGCACTCATCGAGTCTACTGGTCTGTTCTTCCTTATGTCATTCGAAAGTTCGCCAAGGACTTCAGTGCCCCCTAGTATCGCAAACAACTTTCCGTCTTCGGTTACCCGTGCAAACTTAGTCGCCTCCGTCATGAATATGCTCGTGTAGGCTCGGAGAGGCTCTCCTAGTCTTTTCTTTACTTCGACCAGAGCTCCTAGGTTTAACGAAAGTTGGCGAGAGGAAGAGAATTGTGCATGGAACTCCGAGGAGAAAGCCTTCCTTGAGTTGAACTTTTCGGGTGCCAACTTGAAATACCATTATTGGGCGGCTTCTGAAAGGGTTGCAGGAAAAACTCTGCAGCGTACATCTCCTCATACTCCTTGCTGGTCCATTTGCATCTCGAAATACTTAAGGTGGGATAAGGGATCTTCCTTCCCAGTATACATCTTCCAGGTTGGCATCTTAAACTTCTGAGGAAATTCCAGGATATTAATCTCGGCGGAGAAAGGGGTTCCACATGCTCGGTCCAGTTCGAGATTGTTGTTCCTCTGACCGGCAAGGCCTTGGAAAATATTTTTTGACTCCTCCAACTGTGCCTACACGGCTAGACTAACCTGTTCGGCCTCACAGCCGACCTGAGTCACATCAACCTCTCTATGAGCGGGATTTTGAGCGCGGGTTCCTGGTTGCACGATTGGTGCGTCAAGCTGATCGTCCACTCCTCTCCTCTTGTTCAAATCGTTTTTTAGATCATGAGTCATTCCCATTCTATAAAATACAGAAACACTTGGCTGCTTCACTGACTGATTAGTTTGGCTAATTTGTTGACCGGCACCATTAACTGTTGGAAATATTTTACCAGAATCTAGATTTACTAACAAGTATGTTTCATTAACATCCTAATATGAATTCTAAAACGATGAACTAAACACTTAAGGGTTTAAGGAAACTTTACATTGGGTGCAGCAGAACATAATCACGCCTTCCGTTCAGAACTCTAGCCCTTGATTCCTTTCTGTAGCAGAGCATCACCAAGATCTGAACCTCGATCTCTTTCTCTCCTTCCTTTGATGCTAATTCTCCTTCTGGTTGTTTGGAATCTCCTACAGTCTTACACACTATGATTGAGATACCACTTGATGTGTGTGGGCACTACTCTATCATTCAAGGATTTCGAAATTTAGAGAAGAAAAGAGAAGGGAAGTGGTTCGGCCTATAGAGAAAAGAATAGGAGGCTCAAATTTCATCTGACAGAATTAAGTGTGAATGAGAGCCATCACTATCTATTTATAGGTAACCACGTAGGTTTAAGTTAGAACTATTTGGCATTAAAATAATGAAAAAATAAATGATAAAAGCCTATAAGAGTGGCCGGCCATGTGCTTTGGATAATGGGCCTCACTTATGCAATTTTACTGTTTTATCATTTTTGCATCTCATTTTCTCAAAAACGCCAATTTTCCAATTCAACCATTTAAATGCCAATTCTAATTATTTAATAACTAAAAATTAATTATCAAATAATATTGTCATTTAATATATTTATTAATTAGACATATAAAGTCTCTTAATTAATAAATAAACCTAGAATCTCTTTTCTTTACAATTTCGCCCTTGCTTAGTGAAAATTCATAAAGTAGACAAAGCCAAACTTTAGAATTATAATTGATTAATTAAAATCAATTAACTGAGTCTTACAAGCAGTATGGTCTCAACTAGTATGGGGACCATGGGCCTATATTTTCGAGCTTCCAATAAGTCGAACTGAATTTACCAAGTAAATTCCCTAACTTATTAATTCCTTATTGAGTCCACACTTAGAACTCGGAATTGCACTCTCAGTCATATAGAACGCTCCATATGTTCCACGATATAGATACGTCATTAGTTATCCATTGTTATAATCCTAATTTGATCAATGACCCTCTAATAGATGATCTACATTGAATAGGGACTAAGTTACCGTTACACCTTCAATGTATTTTATCCTTAAAACACTTAGCTTCGTATAAATGATATTTCAGCGAAGTGAAATGAGATCTCCACCATTTATCTCTGTTTAGCCAAGCTCGAAGGATATCATCGTTTCACTTCTAAATTCCTATAGAAGTTATAGACTCCATATTTATGTTAGCGCTCCCACTCAATTATACTATCATGTTCCCAAAATGTACGTATCACCCTGACCCAAAAGTAGGCTTAACTAATAAATCAAAGAACATGTATAATACTCTTGAGATCGAACCTAAACATATCAGGATTAAGATCATTTGATGTAGGATCAACATGTGATATTAAATTGAATAGATATTACGGTCAATTTTAATATATCTAATCAAAGTTCAATATGGGTCCCTTCTGATGTATACTCCATACATCCGATGCTGGTAAACTTTTCCAATGTCCTGGAAAGGACATAACACTTATCCAAGGTGTAAGAATACCTATCGCTGATTATCATGTCAGTCTAAATCCAGTGAACTGACAAATCAAGGAATAAACTTTCAAACATATAATCAAGTTTATATTCCACTGTGCTGACAACACTATAATCATTAACAAATTCATATGTTCTTGACTTAAATAGAATTCATACATTATACATATAATCACGAAATAAATCATATGAACCATGCAACATAAAATGTTATTTCTGATCTTTATTAATAAGTAAATCTTATTATATTGAAATGAATTTTATTTAGGGCATAAAACCCAACAAACTCCCACTTGCACTAATATAAAATAAAATGTGCATTTCAAATAATCTCAACACCTAGATATACAAATCAAGTGTAGTAGTAGTATACTCCTTGTAATAGGATCTGACAGGTTGTATTAAACCCAACCTTTTCTCCACCATTACTCTTCCTTAATCACAAAATCCTTGATAATGTGAAATTCCTCTCTATATGTCTACTCTCTTGGGATACTGGATTCTATTATTTTGGCAACTACTTTTTGGTTATACAGGAATTAACACTAGTAGTGAAGACAAGTTGGAACGGTACCACAAATGTATAGAACTTTCCTTAGACTGAATAAGTACCTTTCCTGCAACTTTAACATTCAGTCTCTCTCTGGTAGACTAAGAGACTTCAGATAGGTTTTTACACTTCTCCAAAATCACTACTCCACCCCCAGAGTAATCACCATCTTATCAGCAGACTTCCTAGCACCAAGGCAAGTCTCGAAATCTGATGTGGTGTAGTCTAAGAGTTTTAAACACACCCTTATCGACTAACATATAGTTCCTCTTCTTAATCTTAAGATTTACTTGATTATCTTCCAATGTTCCTCTCCTGGATTAATCTGATACCTACTCATTACTCCCACTCAACAGCAAGTGTCTAGTCTAAGGCATACTAAAGCATATCTGAGACCTCTCACTGTTGATTTAAAGAACTCTTTCATGGCTTTATCTTTTCTGGAATAGTTGAGACTTTTCCTTAGATAAATAAAATCTATTCCTAGAAGTCAAGAAGCTTTTATAGATTGCCATTAGAAAGAAAATGCTTTAGCATCTTACTAAAGTAAGTTGCTTGCATTAGAGTAAGTAATTATCAGGCATACCACAAGCCATAGGTTTAGATAAACTCAAACTTGTAATACTAGGAACAGGAAGTTTTGTTAAGTCCATTGAATAGACTTATTAACGAAAATTTCCGTTTATGTCCTTGTAATAGAAAACTTTAGGTTATTCCATGTGAATGGATCAAACCATGGTTCTATTGGATTTTCTTCTTAGTTTCTTGTCTTGACAATCCATTACTTGTTTAAACTCACAATGGATTTTAATCACTAGTGTCTTCCAAGTCATAAGAAGGTGAGTTCCTAGAAACTGTCCCACTACGACAAGGTACCTTGAATTGTGTCTAAGAAAACTAAATGGTATCAACCTCTTCAGTTGTGTAAAGACAACAGAGGCAGTGGGATCATCTTGTATCGAATAAGATGATAGAACACTTGTGGAATCAAGAAAAAAAATATCTCCTTTATTTGCTACTTTATTTTCAGACTTAGTCATTTTCTTAGAAAAATGGTATTTGTTTAAACAAAAACTTTCTTATCTAATGACTATGGGACGGTCCACCCCTTCTTAAGATTTTGATTAGGCCATCCATGAATCTAGTAATGGTTTAGACTAAGTACCCAACCATTGCATCATTCTGAAATTGTATTACCATAGTAGGATTTAGGCAACGACTAGTAACTAATCATCAATATGTAACTCGAATTTCTGGGGAGGTAAGTTTGGATATAATTCAAAATCAACTTAATGATCTTTGAACTGCATATCTACTAACTATTTCTCCACCCCTATCAGTTCGTAAGATCTTTAACCACTTACCTTAATGATTTATCACCATTGCTAGAAATTCATGAAATTTTCAAACATTTTAAATTTCTTTTGCATAAGGTAAAATCTAGAGTGATCGTTTTAAGAATATAACGATAAACTCATATCCACCCCTGAATATACATCCATCTGCAAATGAGATGAATTTACTTTCAGTGGATATAGGCATATTAATTCTTTGCAGAGAATGATCTTGTCAAAACCACTATGAACAAGATACAAATGACATAGATTTACAAAATATGTGGTTTCTTTGGATGACTTAGGTATAGTTACATTAAAGAGTTCTTAGAATAGTCCAAGTGGATCCTGGTCACAGAATGCTAAACTCATATTCCATACAGTTTGAATCCATTGATAGAAAATGGTTATTAAAAACTTGTGAAAGTGAAACTGTATTGTATTAAAAAAATTATTTGGAATCTAAAATTTAAAGTCAAAGACTTAAATTTATACCAAATATATATGAGTAATTCTTTCTTGGACCACCACTACTAATTTAACTCTAAGTCTTATTTGCCCATACAAGTAATAGATTTCTAAGATTGAGGATTTATATCAATTCGGGATAGAATTTCGGGAATATAATCAAAGGTGTCATTTAATTTCTTAAGAGAAAATATAGAATGACATTATATGATTTATAAACCATTCATCCAATGATATATTATTGAGCTAATTCGAAATGAATAAGCTAAGAGGAATTAGGATAATTTCGTATTTAAATAAGAATCCAACGATGGTTCGATTAGCGAGAGACAAAGTAATCTTATTTATACAATCTTCTTGTTTCATATTGTAAATACTAGTCTAAGGTGTTATCAATTGATGAACAGCTAGATGTTGCATTTATAATATTTATCTTTGGAGATCTAACACAATTATGTTTGTCTAATGTTGACAATCCATTAGGGATTTGTCCCATTAGAACAACAAACCAAGTTAGACCAACAATGAAGATTCCAAATTAAACTACAAATAAGAACAGAAAATAACATGGTTCAATATAAATTCATACACAATTCAGAAATTATCAAACATATAGCAAATAACAAAGACATGTGAAAATACAAAATAGGCACATCTTAAATAATTTCTAAGGTTTCCAACAAACTGATACAGTGTCCCAGTAGGCGAGAGTCAAAGTATCATTCATTGAATAGAGTTGTCAGCTCATCTAAAATGCAAACCATTCTAGCAACCTTTAATTCGATCAAAATAAGAATCCAACGTTGTCACGGTAGGCGAGAGTCAAGGTTATTCTCATTTTATGAGCTTCCATCATTGTTTTATGTTTTATAAGTTTATCTCTAAGTAGTCACCGTAGGGGAGAGTCTAATAGAGACAAAAACTTACAAAACACTTATCAAATGAGATCTTACGGTGTTAAATGCGTTCAACGAATAACCATCCGTAAGGGGGACGAAGTCTAGCGTCTGGAGGTTATATTGAAAACATCTAACTATTGTAAGACCAATAATAGAGATCGAATGTCCTAATAATAATAAAGCTCATTATTTTTTTAAAAAAAATTGTATTTTCTTCTAATATTTATTTTAATCAATTTATTTTAAAAATATATATATTTATATAATTAAAATTACCAATTTAGAATGAAAAAATCTAAATATAAATTTTAATTTAATATTTATAAATTATACTTAGATGGATATGAAAATAAAATGAATTATTGCCATCTTCGTAATAATTTCCAATAAATATTTAGAAAATTATTCAATTTAAGTTGTTTTAAAATTAATTTAAATTAATTTGCAACTCAAATTTAATTTTCTGTAAATATATATTGCACTTCGAAAAATTGAAGTATTTAAGAATACAATTTTCGAAATTGCTTGTTAAAATAAAATAAAATAAATCCTGGAAAAAATTATTCTAATTTAATGTTCACCCAAAATTAATTAATAAAAATTAATTTACAACAAAAAATATAATCTTCCTATTTAATTAAATATTAAAGAAAAATTTCAAATATTTAAGTATCATGATGAAAATCAACTTAAATATTAATTTTCTATTTAATTAAATACACTAGAAAAATACTTCAAGCAAAACAGTTAATATCTATCTAGACTTTCATTGACTAATTAATTTATTTTCTAATCCAATATATTTTACATCATTTATTTTAATTATTCATTAAATGAAAAAATCATTGATTTAAGTTGGTCTAAAATTAAAATAAATAATTTTAAACTTTAATCTATTTTTCAAATAAAATTCGAAATTTCTGCATTTAAGAAATGTAATTTCGAAATTGTGGGAAAAAGATTAATAAAATAAAATAAAATATATTTTGAAAATTATTCAAATTTAAGTTATTCTGAAATAAAATTTCAAACTTAAAATAATTTTCAATTTCAATTAAATAACATGAAAATAATAATATTTAAGTATCATAATGAAAATAAACTTAAATATTTAAATTTTCAATTTAATTAAATGTATTAAATTCAAGAAATCAATAATTAAGTATAGAGGAGACTTAATTATTAATTCTAGTTTAATACTAGGAAAAATATACTTAACTTAAATTGTACCAAAATTAATTATTAAACAATTAATTTCATAATCTATGATATTTTCCTAATTAAATATTAGAAAAAATAACTAGTTCTAGAAATAACTATCTAGAATAATTTCATTTACTAAGTATTTTTCTAAAATTAACTTTAAAATATTAAATGAAAAATTAAATTTCATATATTTTAAAAGTTAATTATGTTGCTAATTCAATTTTAATTAGGTTAGACTAATATAATTAACCTAATACAATTATTTAAATAAGGCAAATGGGCCTTCACAATTGGGATAGTTCATGTGAGGGGGAGCTGGGTTCAGTATGTCGTACCTACTTCTATTGGCCCCCAACTCTCACACAAGGCCTAAAAGAGAGGAATTTAACCTTTAAATAAACAATTGTTATTCATTGAATAAGCCCAAATCTAATTTGGCCTAAATAAATTTACTTATGTCAAAATTTATTTTAGCAACCTAGTCCATTTTCTTAGTAAAGCTTAAATGGACTTCCTATATGCATCTAAGCCCAATAACAAACATATAGGCTCACACATGTCAAATGATTTGGATGGGCCCTATCATGTTACTAGGTTTACACAGATGAATGAAATAACAAAAATTACCTGTTACAAATTATTTATAAGATCTATTGACAATTGGACTATGATTAAAATGAGATCATTGGATCTGTCAACAAGTTAATCATAGCAATTTAGATCAAATAAATAATAGGTTTGTAAAAAAAATTTGTATGTTAATATATAAACAAACAATACAAACAAATAACTAATCTGGAATATCTAGAAAGTAAGCTAAAATATCTCAATTTTAAAATTTAAAATAAAATTAAATTTTAAAATAAATATCTTAAATAGAATTCAAATTTAGGTTGTTAGAGAATATTTGAAAAAATTCAAAATTCAACAAACTCCTAAATTTTTTAAATTCTAACAAAAAAATCAAAAATATCTATCCAATTTTTCAAATATCAAGTTTATTCAAAATTTAAATTTATTTAAAATTTCTAATAAGATAATATAATAAAATATCTTGAATTTTATATTTAGATATTTCATTATTATATTCTAA
Organism: Cannabis sativa; assembly: GCF_029168945.1. Classification (NCBI taxonomy): domain Eukaryota; kingdom Viridiplantae; phylum Streptophyta; class Magnoliopsida; order Rosales; family Cannabaceae; genus Cannabis; species Cannabis sativa. Next base: position 17,448,627 of record NC_083605.1, on the reverse strand, counting down.
GTCTTATAATTTAATAAATTTAAATATTACATAAATAAACTAATTGAAAAATAAGATATTTTATATGGTTAGAATATTTAGAAAAAAAATAATAAGTTTGAAAAATTTATGGTTTGAAACCCTAAAATATCTATTCAAACTAAACTAACCAATTTTTCAAATCTTCATGTTATTTTTCCAAAAATATAATTTTAATAAAAAAATGTCTAATAAGATAAAATGTTAAACCTAACATATTCCTAATCTTATAATTTTAATTAATAAAATATATTTCAAAAAATAACAAATTTGAAAAAAAAAATATGATATGGTTAGCGAACTTTTAAATTTGAACAAGATTATTTTAAAAGATAATATTTTAATATCAAAGTAAGATCATTCAAATTTTTTTAAAAAAATGATCTTATAATTAAAATAAATAAAATAATCTAAAATTTCAAAATTAACCATAAGGCTCCTTTGTGAGAAATCAAATTTTCAAAATTCAAAGCCTACTAATATCAGAAACTAATTTTAATTAATTAAAAAAAATTAATAAAAATTAATTTTATTCTGACAATTAGATTTTCGATTGAAAATTCAGACCCTACACAAAATTCTACCAAAAATTGGCTTTTGTTTCAATGAAAAACGATTTTTGAATCAAAAGTTATGAAGAAAACAAGTTTGGTGCACAGGGGTATGCATTGCATACCCCTACGTGCGCGGAACGGCCCATCTGACCGAGACAGGACGCTGCATGCAGCCTCCATGACCGAGGGACATGGGCGGGATAGGGGCAAGCTTCGGACACGCCTGTTGTCTGAAGCGATTTTGTCCGAACGAGCCTCACTTGTGCCCATGCGCGCGCGCGTGTGCATCCCGAAACGAGATATTTTCATTCAAATTCAAAAAATCATAACTAATTCATAAAAAATCCAAATTAGGTTCTGTAAAAGCCTAAATTTATTAATTTTTTTTCTACTTTCCAGATCAAAATAAAAAATATTTCAGTAACATATATTGCGATTTCTAAACTATCATCAAATAAGCACATAAACCACATGAAACCATCCAAATCAACACAAAATATCGTTTCAATTCAAATTTCATGAAAGTAAATCATTACCATTGCTCTGAGGCCAGTTGTTGGAAATATTTTACCAGGATCTAGATTTACTAACAAGTATGTTTCATTAACATCCTAATATGAATTCTAAAACAATGAAATAAACACATAAGGGTTTAAGGAAACCTTACATTGGGTGCAGCGGAATATAATGACTCCTTTTGTTCAGATCTCTAGCCCTTGATTCCTTTCTCTAGCAGAGCATCACCAAGATCTGAACCTGGATCTCTTTCTCTCCTTCCTTTGATGCTGATTCTCCTTCTTGTTGTTTGGAATCTCCTACAGTCTTACACACTATGATTGAGATACCACTCGATGTGTGTGGGCACTACTCTATCACTCAAGGATTTCGAAATTTAGAGAAGAAAAGAGAAGGGAAGTTGTTCGGCCTATAGAGAAAAGAATAGGAGGCTCAAATTTCATCTGATTGAATTAAGTGTGAATGAGAGCCATCACTATCTATTTATAGGTAATCACCTAGGTTTAAGTTAGAATTATTTGGAATTAAAATAATGAAAAAATAAATGATGAAAGCCTATAAGAGTGGCCGGCCATTGGCTTTGGATAATGGGCCTCACTTATGCAATTTTGCTGTTTTATCATTTCTGCATCTCATTTTTTCAAAAATGCCAATTTTCCAATTCAACAATTTAAATGCCAATTCTAATTATTTAATAACTAAAAATTAATTATCAAATAATATTGTCATTTAATATATTTATTAATTAGACATATAAAGTCTCTTAATTAATAAATAAACCTAGAATCTATTTTCTTTACAATTTCGCCCTTGCTTAGTGAAAATTCATAAAGTAGACATAGCCTAACTTTAGAATTATAATTGATTAATTAAAATCAATTAACTAAGTCTTACAAGCAGTATGGTCTCAACTAATAAGGGGACCATGGGCCTATATTTCCGAGCTTCCAATAAGGCGAACCGAATTTACCAAGTAAATTAACTAACTTATTAATTCCTTATTGAATCCACACTTAGAACTTTGAATTGCACTCTCAGTCATATAGAACGCTCTATATGTTCCACGATATAGATACGTCATTAGTTATCCATTGTTATAATCCTAATTTGATCAATGACCCTCTAATAGATGATCTACATTGAATAGGCAATAAGTGACCGTTACCCTTCAATGTATTTTATCCTTAAAACACTTAGCTCCGTATAAATGATATTTCATCAAAGTGAAATGAGATCTCCACCATTTATCTATGTTTAGCCAAGCTCGAAAGATATCATCGTTTCACTTCTAAATTACTATAGAAGTTATAGACTCCATATTTATGTTAGCGCTCCCACTCAATTATACTATCATGTTCCCAAAATGTACGTATCACCCTGACCCAAAAGTAGGCTTAACTAACAAATCAAAGAACATGTATAATACTCTTGAGATCGAACCTGAACATATCAGGATTAAGATCATTTGATCTAGGATCAACGGGTGATGTTAAATTGAATAGATATTACGGTAAATTTTAATATATCTAATCAAAGTTCAATATCGGTGCCTTACGATGTATACTCCATACATACGATGCTGGTAAACTTTGCCAATGTCCTAGAAAGGACATAACACTTATCCAAGGTGTAAGAATACCTATCGCTGATTATCATGTCATTCTAAATCTAGTGAACTGACAAATCAGGGAATAAACTTTCGAACATATAATGAAGATTATATTTCACTGTGCTGACAACACTATAATCATTAACAAATTCATATGTTCTGGACTTAAATAGAATTCATACATTATATATATAATCATGAAATAAATCATGTGAACCATGCAACATAAAATGTTATTTCTGATCTTTATTAATAAGTAAATCTTATTATATTGAAATGAGTTTTATTTAGGGCATAAAACCCAACATTAACTTGGTTGGAATTGTTGGGTATGACTTAGCCTGATGAATTACTAGACAAGGTCTGTCCACCTCCACTTGGCCCACAGGTGGAACCTGTGACTGAGGATTTGGCGGCTGACCATCTATAGTCAGAGAGGTATTCACTGCTGGATCTTCGTCTGTTTTGGCCAAGGGGATGACGGTCACATGCTATTGCCCGGCAGTCTGATTGGCCTTTCGTATCAGCACAGTGGCCTAGGGACTACGATCGTCAATGACCACTTGTTGCGCCCTTAACGTTTCCATCTTGTTGTCCCTCCATTCGGCGAACATGCACCTTTGCTCTTAAAATGTGAGATTTACCGAAGTGCAGAGTTCCTCCTGATCATGGTGCAAGGTGTTGGTATGACCTTGCATGATTCCAAGAGAACCACGGAGGTTCTAGATTTCAGTGTTATCTCGAATGGTCGTTTGAACATGGTAACGGGAGGAACGACTGTGTTATGAATGCCCTGGCTGGCTACTGAACTGGTATTCCCAGTCTCTTGCACGCCAAGCGCGATTTCACTCACAGGAGTTGTCACACCGTGACCCGCACTTGATGGCTGTCGGGGATTTACTGTTGGCGGAACCCTTGAGTTCCCTGGGTTCTGTAGAGCAGGATCCATCGCCTGTGGATTTGCTGGATCAACCACGCTTCTGTGAGTCTGTACCACCATCGTACTTGTTATTCGATTTGAGATAAAGAGCGATCCTTGAGTTCAGCTCTCAATGAAGGCACTAAAATGTTGACCTCGCTTTTAGCCAACGACAATGAGTCTGATTTGTAAGCGACAAGTAGTTTATTACGAGTGTAATATAGTAAAAAAAATAAAGACGCAAGAATTTTATAGAGGTTCAGCCCTCGGTAGTTTGGTAATAGCCTAATTCTCGTTATTTGTATTGACTTAAGAACAAGGAGAATGGTTCCTTTTCTTAGAGCTCTTACAACAATGTCTCTGAATATAAATTCTTACACAAAATGTTTCGACCCCTTGCCCAGTGAGTATGATTCACTATTTAAATGGCTATAAACTTGGGAGAGAAGTATTTCCCTTCTGATTACAATCGATATAAGTAGAAAGATTGCATAGTTAATACAGAATACACTAATTGTAGGATTTCGACAGCTTTCCATATCTCTGTAATCTGATCCCAATGTTATAGGGATTTCTTTGATTACTCACGATGCAAAAGCTTAATTTGCTATGTGTTGGCATGTTGCGCGGCTTGCCCAGTGCCCGGCTAAGAGGAAATCGTCCGAGAAAATGTTCGTGGTGTTCTGTCTGGCATATTTCTTGCGAGCAGCGTCATAGAGTTGATTCCACGTGTCACCATCGCGTGATGCCACATCAGAGTGCAAAAATTGGGATAACAAATATCATTTTCTAATCTTATAATTTAATAAAATTAAAATAATAAAATAAACAAATTTTAAAATTTATATGGTTAGACAATTATTATTTTAACAATAAAATAATAAACATGTTATAATTATCTTAATTATATATTAAAATATCTCAAATTAAGTCTTTTTCAAATTTTTATAAAAATATTTAGGTTATTTAAATATTTAAATTACTATTTATAAATATCTTATAAGTAAAATAATATAAAAAATTTAATAAAATAACCAATTTTGAATTAAAAGATATTATGGTTAGAATATCTATAAAAATATATATCTAGGTTAATTTTAAATTTATTAATTATTTAATTTATCTTATAAGATAATATTAATATAATATTTCAAATTGAAAGGATATAAATATCTTTTAATTTAAAATATGGCTAACTTTAAAATATCGGATCTTATAATTAAATATCATATAAATCTTAAAAGAAATTCGCAAATTTTTAAAATCTAATCATAAATAAAAAATAAAATAATAAATTTTTAAATTTGAACCTCAAAATAAAAAAAAAAATTAATAATAATCTATTAAAAAATTAAATATTATTAATTTAAAATTGATATTATGTTTAAATATATTAAAAATAATATTTTATTTTAAAATTAGGTTTTGAGAATTCCAAAAATTCGAAATTGGGGAAAAATCCCACAAAATTTGGGTATTGGGAGGTGGCTGCCCAGGAGGTTGCATGTGCAGCCAAGAGAGGATGCCAGCAGCCCTCATGCGAGAGCGGGAGGAGGAGATGTAACCTCATTGACCGAGAAATCTCGGTAAGCTGTTGGGTGCTGGGCCGGCGCTTGCAGCATCACCTGGGCGAGGTGCAGGGTATCGTGTCTGAAGTCACGGGCGTGACACGGTTCAGACAGGGTTTTGTCCCGTGTCACGCGAGCGCGAATCCCACCTTGTCTGAGATGCTGGTGCACTCGATGCACCATTGAAGCCCAAAATTTCAAACCTTCATAACTTTTTTAATTTTTATCAGGATCGAGTTCTGTAGTAAACAAAATTTCTTATTTTTTCACATGGAATCAAAATAAATTATTTGCAGAATGAAAATAAAATTATTTTCATGGAAAAATTTCGTAAATCACATACATTCATCAATTAATACATAAACCAACATGAACCCATCCAAATCAATGTACAAACAATATTTATCCTTTTAAATCCATATTTCATGAAAGTAAATCATGACCATGACTCTGAGGCCAGTTGTTTGAAATATTTTACCAGGATCTAGATTTACTAACAAGTATGTTGATTAACATCCTAAATAAGAATTCTCTAAAATAATTAAATAAACACATAAGGGTTTAAGAAAACCTTACATTGATTGCAGCGGAACGTAATGACTCCTTTCGTTTAAGATCTCTAGCCCTCAATTCCTTTCTATAGCAAAGCATTATCAAGATCTGAACCTGGATCTCTTTCTCTCCTTCGGGTTTGGTTACCACCGTCTTACTCACTATGATTGAGTGCTTGACCTTGTATGTGTGGGCATGGCAATCATCACTCAAGGTTCGAATATGGAAGAACAATGAAGGAGGTGAGAAATCACTACGGAAGGAACTCTCTCATCTAGGTTGGTTGAATAGTCAAGATGACATTAGTTTGACGAAATGTTAAGTGGATGAGATGAGAGCATCATGTTCCTCTTATAGTGTTTCAACTAGGGCTTAGGGTTAAATTAAATGGATTACAAAAGAATAAAATACTGGGCAATAATCCTTAAGTGTTGTCCACAATAATGGACCACTTTCTAGTTACAATTTTGCCACTTTATTTCAACCACTTATTCTTCTATTCAATAATACCATATTTTCCAATTCAATCCTATAAATACGAAAACTATTTATTTAATAATTACAATTAATTACTAAATAAAATTTTCATTTATGTAATTTAATAATTTGACCATACAAAGTCTCTTAATTAATAAATTGACCCCAAAATCTCTTTTCTTCACAATTAAGCCCTTGCTTAGTAAAAATTCATAAAGAAGACAAAGTCTAACTTTAGAATTATAATTGATTAATTAAAATAAATTAATTGAGTCTGCAAGCAGTATTATCTCAACTAGTGAGGGGACCATGGGCCTATATAACGGAGCTTTCAATAAGTAGATCTACAATTCACCAAGTAAATTCTCAACTTATTCATTCCGCCTTGCTCCACTATAGATTTTGAATTGAACACACTCTCAGTTATATAGAACGTTCTATATGTACCACGATATAGATACGTTATGGTTATCCTTTTTTACAATCCTAATAGTCAAGGATCCTCTATAGATGATCTACACTTAATCGGGACAAATTTACCGTTCTACCCTTCAATATATTTTATCCTTAAAACACTTAGCAACCTATAAATAATACTTCAGTAAACTAATATAATTACTGAAATGAGGCCTCAATCATTTATCACTATTCAGCCAAGCTCGAAGGAAATCATCGTTTCACTTCTAGAAACATATAGAAGCTATAGATTCGATATCTATGTTTAGCGCTCCCACTCAATTGAAGTACCATGTTCCCAAGATGTAAGTATCCACCAAAACTAAAATTAGCTTCCACTAACAAGTCAAAGAGTATAAATAATACAACTAAGCTGAATCTAACCATATCAGGATTAAGATCCATAGACCTAAGATCAAACATTGATATTGACTTAGAAATATATAACAGTAAGTTTATGATATCTTAGCTAACATCAATATCGGGTCCCTTTCAATGTATACTCCATACATCCGATACTAGTAAACTTTTCCAATGCCCTGGAAAGGACATAACACTTATCCAAGGTGTAAGTATACCTTATCGCTGATTATCATGCCAGTCTAAATCCAGTGAACCGACAAATCATGGGAATTAAACTTTTGAACATATAATCAAGATTATATTCCACTGTGATGACGACACTATAATCATGAACAAATAAACATGTTCTGGACTTAATAGAATTTATACATTAAACATTCATGAAATAAATCATGTGAACCATGAAACATAAAATGCAGTTTCTGATCTTTATTAATTTGAAAATATGATTATATTGAAATGAGTTTTATTTAGGGCACAAAACCTAACAAAAATAACACAATTGTTAAGGCCCAAGAAAAGTGTTTCCATAGGGACATGACTCCAAAGAACAACCAAATGAGGGACCTTATGCAAAGCATTCTAGCAAACTACACCACACACTCGGTTGTACAAATAATCAATCATTTAAAAGTAATAAGTAAACAGTAGTATTACTATTAGAGATATTTGAAAATAGAATAAATAATTTTTTTACCTTCTAAAGAAACTACTAATAAGAAAAGTTAAGGCGATGTTAGGGAAAAACGATAAAAAAAACTAGAAAGAAACCTTCACACTCTCATCAGCTTGGTTCTTCTTTTTCTTCACTTCAGGGAGGAAAATGTTTTTCAGCAACATTAACCTTCGATTTCAAAACTGAAATGAAACTGAAAAAATAAAAAAGAAAAGGAGGAAAAATAGATTGTGAAGGTGGTATAATGACATCATACATGTGTAAAAGGTATTAGTGTAAATAAAACTATATGAGAAGTAAAAATGTAGGAGTGGCCTTCTAAGGATATATGGGTAATATTTTTGAGTTTTTATTTTTATTTTTTCATGTAAATTTTCATTAAATTAAGATATCATTCCTCGTTATTTTTTTTACATAAATATATTTATATTTATAATAATTTTATAATAGCTGCAATTATTTTTATAAAATAAAAATAGATATTTTCAACAAATTTTTATGAATAAGGATAATTTATTTTTCCTGCCTTTTCATAACATTTGCCTTTAGAATTTTTCATTCGTTCGTTACTTTTGTGCTTATGACATCTCTCAATTCTTCTTCTTCTGATGGAGCCAATTTGAGAACGCTTTTAGGGTATGCATGTCAGCTCTGTAATGGTTAATAGTGAAGTCAACAAACTCAGGCCATGTAAAATCTGGGTAAATTCGAGGGCTCCAATCATTGACCAACTCACTTGGTGGACTTATCAATTTATCACTATTAACAGTCAAAAAGAATGCCAGAGTTTTCCTAGGCTTTTCGCTATTCACAACTACACGATGAAAGCAGCTCTTGTAGATCCCATTAGAAAGTGCCTTCACAAAAAAAAAAAAACAACAAAAAAAAAGTTAAGTAAAATGCCATCCCAAATGTTATTAAGAATTGATATGATTTGTAGTTTAGAGAGTTACCATGAATGTATCACCGATGTTAACAACAAAGGCATCAGAATTTGAACTAATTTTCTGCCATTTATTATCGACGAACACTTGAAGTCCTTCCACTTGTTGTTGGTGAAGAATTGTTACGGAAGATGGATCAGAATGAGGTCCGATTCCTAATGTTAGCTCAGGTTTTGGACATACAGGGTAGTTATTAAGTCTCATTATGGAGTCGGTTTCTTCATAAAAATCCTTAAAACGAGCTTTACCTACTCCAAGGCTTGCTCCCAAAAGTTCTACAATTTGAAGGGATAGCTTATTCATTGCTTCAGCTAAATCCTGAAAAACCCTCCTAATAATGAAACAAAACAAATGAAATAAAAAAATAATAAAAAATAATTGAACATATAATTAATAATAAATTAGAAAAAGGAAGTATTGTACCCTGTCTCTTCGAAATTTTCACCCAATTTGTTTTGAAAATAATTTTTGATGATGTTGGTAGGAGTGTATTTTATAGTAGAATAACGAACAGAAAGGGTTTCTTTCCATGGGAGTTTGGACTGGAAACGACCAATCAAACTACTGGAGTAGCCGAACAACTCTCCTTGTTTTTTTAGAGCTTTCTCTTTTTCCAAGGGTGGCAGCTCAAAGAAGCTGTCCATGAAGCGATGAGCATCAGCAATAAGTTTGGAGTCAATACCGTGATTGACAACAAGGAAGAATCCATGCTTTCGACAGGCCTCGTCAACAAGCTGACAAGCCTCCATTACCTTCTCTTGGTCACCTGAGAGAAAGGCAGACAAGTTGATGAGCGGGACTTGGAGATGTGGGGCATCGATAATGGACCTTTCTTCCTCAGGCCATATGAATTGGGTGGGTATGTTAGAGTGGTCTTTCAGCGCTGAAAAATCAAAAATCAATGTTTTTGGATCTTCATGTTCATTCATGGGTTTAGTTGATATAGGAGGACGGGCCATTAACATAAAATTATATCTTAATCTTATATTCTAGTTTGTCTCTTCCTCTTTTTGATAAGTTGTTACAGGAATGAAATCATAAATAAATATATTTATAATGTATTTTACATTATGAAATTGAAATCTACCCTAACAGAAGAAAGAAAGAAATCATAATCTGAATATTCATTCTTTATGATTTTTTCATTAAATGAAAAAAAAAAAAAAATCTGAATATTATTATGCTTTCCTAAAAAAAATCTCCATGTGATTTTTTTTTACTTAATTTAGATTTTTTAAATTAATGGCAGATTGTAATTTTACTTTTGTAGGAATTATTTTCTTTTGTAGATGTTTCTTTCAAAAATAAAAAAGTACGAAATATACATTGTTTTGGTTCATGAAACTTTTCCTTGCTCTAGTTTTAATGGAAAGATTTCATTATAGTATTTACTTTTAAATCAAAAATTATAAAGTATATCTTGCACTTTTAAATTTTTGGGTTTTTTTAGGAAATTAATATCATAAGGGTTATTAGATTTTATTTTATGCTAAATCAAACTTTTATTACGAATTTACATATACAAGGTATTTTAAACATTTGTATTTCTTATAAAGTTTTAATTAAAAATTACCTCTGCTCATACTATTGGTTTTATTATTGGTTTTATGATACTAAATCAAATACGCAGCGGAAGAGTTTAGTAATGGTGATTTTCATGTACCACATCCCAAAGGGTCTCCAGATATGTGTATCCCTTAACCAGTGATGAGGATAATGCAATTGGACTTACACAAGTATCTTCAAAATTATTCCACTACACACAAAGAATAGTCTTCACTATTCAGATAAAGTGCATAAGTTTGTTCTTGTTGAGTTCTCAATATATGAACAAGAACAGATGAGAAAAAAATTCTTCATTTCTTATACTCTTTATATTTTTAAATTATAGTGTCAAAATGTCCATTTCATTTCTCAAGTCAAGCTTCTTTTGATAGTAGTTAAATATCTTTTATTAAATCATATTTAACTATTTAAATAAATAAATATCTATAACCGAATTTTGTTACTGATATGTATGAAAGAATCTCTCAAACACTTGACATAATATCTCAACAACTTTGAAATATCTATAATCACTTTTTAAATTAGATATTTACCTTATTAAATTAATTAATTAACAAAAAAAAAAAAATAAATGCATAGGACAGACTATATGCTAAGCGCCTACCTTTGTCTGTTTCGGACAAGGTTGGTGCCTTTTTTCCTGACAACTTTTGTCTCAACAAATCCTTTCTTAACAAATTTTGTCTTAACAATTATTGTCTTTTCCATATTTAATTAATTTGAAAATTATTTATTTATTATAAAAATAAATAATTACAATTTTTATAATGCAAAATAAATTTTTCTAAATGACATTATACAACTATTTATCCCAACCCTTGACAGTATTTCAAGGTGGAGATTCACGGATAATGAACCTATAATTCTAAGTTCACAATAAACTATAGAATATTTATTGAGTCTTATTAACCAAATAATTCTTGTTTATTAATTTCATGATTACCCCACTAAATATATGGAACTGAACTCTTAGTAATTAAGGAATTATATTTATCGAATTTTAATGCAGTGTCTATTGATTAGCCCTCTATGTCTTTGTTTGTAATTAGTTTTTGTCAAATTACCATTTTACCATTCTAATTACTTCTTTATCCTTTAGTACTATTAATTCAGTAGTGGAAGTATAATTTAGATTCTATCTAAATTTGTGCACAACATTCCAGTTCTAGAATTAACACATAACGAGAACTAGCATTCGATTCCTTAGGAAAGTCTGGATTCCATAATTTTAATTAATGTTTTCAGCCATCCACATTATTAGATTCACATAACAGAAGTTGTAAGAATCATCTTCTCTGGAAAAATTAACGAGTGAATCAAAGAAACTTATGACATGAATAAAAGTTCATGATTACTCAAGATTTAGGTTCATCTACTATTTATCATCTTTATTATATGAATTAGGTCTTTATAGCAAAGGAAATGTTAGATACAGAAAATTCATTCATATCCGTCCTTGTGCTTCTTGGAGGAAGTCATGTCAACAAATGCTTTGATCTTCTCTGTGTTTGTCTCGATTCCTCGAGAGTTGACAATAAATCTCAAGAACTTCTTGAAGGGGACTCTAAATGTGCAATTCTTGGGATTAAGTTTATTCCCATACATCTGAAGGAGTCAAAAGCGTCCTTGAGATAAGTGTTGTGCTTTATGGATGTTTTGGATTTAACTAGCATGTCATCCATGTACCCTTCCATGTTCCATCCAAAGCTTGTCCTTAAACATCTTGTTCACTAGTCGTTTATAGGTGGCTTTAGCATTCTTCAACCTAAACTGTATCAATTTATAATAGTACACTCCCTTATCCGTTTGGAAACTGGTGTGTTCTTCAACAGTAATGTGCATTTTGATCTGATTATAGTCGGAGTAGGCATCTATGAAGCTAAGCAACTCATAACCGGATATGGCATCAACTATTTAGTCAATTCGTGGGAGTGGAAAATAGTCTTTAAGGAAAGCTTTGTTTAGGTCTGTGAATTATGTGCACATTGTCCATGTGCCATTGGGTTGAAGTACCAAGACAAAATTCGCTAACCAAACCGAGTACAATGTTTCCAGGAGGAGGTCATTAGTAGTTAACTTGTCAAACTCCACCTTAAGTACTTCTGCCCTTACAGGATCTAAGAGTATTCACTTTTGTTAGACAAGAGTTGCATCTTCATTAATGTTCAGAGCATGTAAGATTACTTGGGTTGATCCTTATCAGGTCAGGATGGCTCCATGCTAGCACATCCTTGTTCTTCTTAACAATATTAACAATATTTTCTTTTACAACTGGGGGCAAGTTTCTTCACACCTTAATGGTCTTGGTGGGACTAACTTTGCAGATTTTGATCTCTTCTTCATCTTCCATTTGCTCAATCATTCTTTCTATCCAAATTTTGGGATCCAATTCATCTTGAAAATCCTCCCAAACAGCTTCAACGTGGTTGATCTGACAAATCCAGAGGCAGTGGATCCTGCATTGCAGAACCTGAGAAACACAAGGGTTCCGCCAGATGTTAATCCCGAACAACCGTCAAATACGGGTCATGGTGTGACAACTCTTGTGGATGAAATTGCGCCTGGTGTGCAAGAGACTGGGAATACCAGTTCAGCAGCTAGCCAGGGCATTCATAACACAGCCCTTCCGCCTGCTACCAATGTTAGAATAACCATAGGAGATGATACTGAGCTCCAAAACCTCCGTGCCGCTCTTGGACTCATGCAGGGTCATACCAACACCGTACATCATGATCAGGAGGAACTCCGCGTTGCGGTAAATCTTGCGTTCGAAGAACAGAGACACATGTTTACCGAATGGAGGGACAAAGAGACGCAACCATTAAGGGCTATGTTGGAAATTATTTTACCAGGATCTTAGATCTACTCACAAGTATGTTGATTAACACCCTAAATATGGACTTTCTAAAACGATGAAATAAACACATATAAAGTTTAGTAAACCTTACATTGGGTACAGCGGAATAATATGACTCCTTCCGTTCAGATATCTAGCCCTTGATTCCTTCTGTAGCAGAGCATTATCAATATCTGAACCTGGATCTCTTTCTCTGAATCTTTGATGCTGAAACTCCTTCTTGCTGAAAGTCTTTCTTCACGATCTTCCTCACTATGATTGAGGTATCACTTGCTGTGTGTGGGCACTACTCTAACACTAAGTAATTTCGAAATTTCAAGGAAGAAGAAGAGCAAGGAGTGGCGGCTAGGTATAGAGAGAGAAGGCTCAGGTTTTTCTCTGAAGGAAAAGTGTGAAAGTTAAGTGTTAATTTCCTGAAGCCTTTACTATCAATTTATAGCATTTCACTAGGGTTAGGTTTGAATTATTTGGCATTAAAATAATGAAAAAATCAGATGATAAAGCCTATAAAATTGCTCGGCCTATACAATATGGATTGAGGCCTCACTTTTTGTAATTTTGTAGTTTTATCATTTCTGCATCTCATTTTCTCAAAAACGCCAATTTTCAAATTCAACCATTTAAATGCCAATTCTAACTATTTAATAACTATAAATAATTATTAAATAATATTGTCATTTCTCATATTTATTAATTGAACCATACAGAGTATCATAATTAACAAATATGTCCCGAAAACTCTTTCTTTAAAATTTCGCCCTTACTTAGTGAAAAATTCACAAATAGACATAGTCTAATTTGAGAATTATAATTGATTAATCAAAACCAATCAAATGAGTCTTACAAGTAATATTATCTCAACTCGTGTGGGGCCATGGGTATATATAACCGAGCTTCCAGTAAGCAGATCAAGAATTTATAACCTAAATTCACTGACTTATTAATTCTTCGTTGAATCCACGCATAGAACTTAGAATTCCACTCTCAGTATATAGAATGCTCTATATGTTCCACCATATAGACACATCATTAGATATCCATTGTTATAATCCTAATTTGATCAATGATCCTCTATATGAATGATCTACACTGTAAAGGGATTAGATTACCGTTACACCCTACAATGTATTTTATCCTTAAAACACTTAACCCCGTATAAATGATATTTCAACTTATGTGAAATGAGTACTCCGCCATTTATTTTCGTTTGGTCAAGCTCGACGGAGATCATCCTTTACTTACTATTCTTCAGATACAAGCTATAGATTCCATGTTTATGTTAGCGCTCCCACTCAATTGCACTACTGTGTTCCCAAAATCTACGTATCACCCTGACCCAAAAGTAGGCTTAAATAACAAATCAAAGAACGCGAATAGCCTCTTGAGATTGAGCCTAATCATAACAGGATTAAGATCACTTGATCTAGGATCAACTAGGTGATATCAACTTGAATAGATATTACGGTAAGTTTAATAAATCTAATTCAAAGTTCAATATCGGTCCCTTCCGATGCATACTCCATGCATCCAACCTGAGCTTTACTTTAACTAATCCTCTGGAAAGAACATAGCATTTCTCCAAATGCAAGTAAACTCTGTTGTAGATTATCATATCAGTAAAACCCTGTGTCTGATAAATCTAGGAAACTTTATTCACATAGTCATGTTTACTTTCCAATATGTTGACAACACAATAAACAGGATCAAGTATGTGAAAAGGGTTTCAAATGAATTCATACATTATGTACATATAATCATGAAATAAATCATGTGAACCATGCAACATTAAATGTTATTTCTGATCTATATTAATAAGTAAATCTGATTATATTGAAATGAGTTTTATTTAGAGCATAAAACCCAACAAACTCCCACTTGCACTAATATAAAACAAAAAGTGCATTTCAAATAATCTCAACACCTTGATCTACAAATCAAGTGTAGTAGTAGTAAACTCCTCGTAATAGGATCTGAAAGGTTGAATTAAACACAACCTTTTCTCTGCCATTACTCTTCCTTTAATCACAAAATCATTGATAATGTGAAATTCCTCTCTATATGTCTACTCTTTTGGGATACTGGATTCTATACCTTTGGCAACTACTTTTGGTTAATCAGGAAATAACACTAGTAGTTTAGGCAATTTGGAATGGTGCCAAAAATGTATAGAACTTTCCTTAGACTGAATAAGTACCTTTCCCGCAACTTTAACATTCAGTCCCTTTCTGGTAGACCTAGAGACTTCAGATAGGTTTTTACATTTCTCCAAAATCACTATTCCACCCCAGAGTAATCACCATCTTATCAGAAAGATTTTCTAGCACAAAGGCAAATCACGAAATCTGATGTGGTGTAGTCTAAGAGTTTTAAATACACCCTTATTGACTAACATATAGTTCCTCTTCTTAATCTTAAGATTTACTTGATTGTCTTCCAATGTTCTTTTCTGGATTAATCTGATACCTACTCATTACTCCCACTCAACAGCAGGTGTCTGGTCTAAGGCATACTAAAGTATGTCTGAGACCCCTCACTGTTCATATAAGAAATTCTTTCATGGCTTTATCTTTTCTGGAATAGTTGAGACTTTTCCTTAGATAAATAAAATCTATGCCTAGAAGTCGAGAAGCTTCTATAGATTGCCATTAGAAAGAAAATGCTTCAGCATCTTACTAAAGTAAGTTGCTTGCATTAGAGTAAGTAATTACCAGGTATACCATAAGCCATAGGTTTAGATAAACTCAAACCTATAATACTAGGAACAAGAAGTCTTGTTAAGTCCATTGAATAGACTTATACACGAAACTTCCTTTTATGTCCTTGTAATAGAAAACTTTAGGTTATTCCATGTGAATGGATTAAACTATAGTTCTTCTTGGCTTTCTTCTTAGTTTCTTATCTTGACAATCCATTACTTGTTTAAACTCACAATTGATTTTAATCACTAGTGTCTTCCAAGTCATAAGAAGGTGAGTTCCTAGAAACTCTCCCACAACAACAAGGTACCGTGAATAATGTCTAAGAAAACTAAATGGTATGGACCTCTTTCGTTGTGACAAGACAACAAAGGCAGTGGGATCATCATATGTCAAATAAGATGATAGAACACTTTTGGAATCAAGAAATAAATATCTCCTTTATTTGCTACTTTATTTTCAGACTTAGTCATTTTCTTAGAAAAGTAGTATTTGTTTAAACAAACACTTTCTTATCAATTCACTATGGGATGGTCCACCCCTAATCACTTAGAATAGCTAACAAACCATGGTTAACAGTTCTAGCTTTTCATAAGATTTTGATTAGGTCATCCATGAATCTAGTAATGATTTACATTAAGTATAAAACCATTACATCATTCTAAAATTGCATTTTCATAGAAGGATTTAGGCAACGACTAGTAACTAATCATCAATATGCAAATCGAAATTTCTGGCGAGGTAAGTTTGGATATAATTCAAAAATCAATTAATGATCTTTGAACTGCATATGTACTAACTATTTCTCCACCCCTATCAGTTCGCAAGATCTTTAACCACTTACCTTAATGGTTTTCACCATTGCTAGAAATTCATGAAATTTTTCAAATATTTCAAATTTCTTTGCATAAGGTATAATCTAGAGTGATCGTTTGAAGAATACAACGAAAAACTCATATCCACCCCTGAATGTACATCCATCTACGAATGAGATGAACAACTTTCAGTGGATATAGGCATATTAACTCTTTGCATAGATTGATCTTGTCAAAACCACTATGAACAAGATACAAATGTCATAGATTACTAAAAATGTGGTTCTGTCTTTTTGATGACTTAGGTTTAGTTACATCAAAGAGTTCTTTGAATAGTGCAAGTGGATCCTGGTCACAGAATATTAAACTCAAATTCCATACAGTTTGAAACCAATGATAGAAAATTGTTATAAAACACTTGTAAAAGTGTAACTGTATGTATCCTGGAATTAGAAATATAAGAAAAATTTCTGTTTGGAATCTAAAATTAAAGTCAAAGACTTAATTTATACCAAATATATTGAGTAATTCTTTCTTGGAGCACCACTACTAATATAACTCTAAGTCTGATTTGCCCATACAAGTAGGAGATATCTAAGATTGAGGATTTATATCATTTTGGGATAGAATTTCGGGAAAATAAATAAAAATGTCATTCAATTTCTTAAGAGAAAAAATAGAATGACATTAAATGATATATAGACCATTCATCCAATGATATGTTATGGAGCTAATTCGAAATGAATAAGCTAAGAGGAATTAGGATAATTTTGTTGTTTAAATAAGAATCCAACGATGCTCCGATTAGTGAGAGTCAAAGTAATCTTATTTATACAATCTTCTTGTTTCATATTGTAAAAATACTAGTCTAAGGTGTCATCAGTTGATGAACTGCTAGATGTTGCATATACAATATTTATCTTTTGAGATCTAACACTATTATGTATGTCTAATGGTTAAAATCCATTAGGGATTTATCTCATTAGATAAACAAACCAAGTTAGACCAACAATGAAGATTCGAAATTAAACTACAATTTAATAACAGAAAATAACATGGTTCAATATAAATTCATGAGAATATATTTATTGTATTTTGAAAAAGAAAGTATAAAAACTTTATATTTTCGAAATACTTAAATAATAATTACTTAGAAAAATACTTCAAGCAAAAATATCATCTATCTAGATTTTTCTTTGACTAATTAATTCAATTTCTAATAATATACTTCAATTCATTTATTTTAAATTAATCGATAAATGAAAAAATTATTGATTTAAGTTGGTCAAAGAATTAATTAAAATAAATAATTAATTTACAACTTAATCTATTTTTCAAGATAAATTCAAAATCATCTTGCATTATGAAATGTAATTTCGAAAATTGATTAATAAAATAAAGAAAATATATTTTGAAAATTATTTAAATTTAGTTGAAAAAATAAATTTCAACTAAAAATAATTTTCTATTTAATTAAGTGTGATGAAAAAGAAATATTTAAGTATCATGATGAAAATCAACTTAGATATTTAATTTTCAATTTAATTAAATGTATTAAATTGAAGAAATAAATAATTAAGTGTAGAGAAGGCTTAATTATTAATCTCTAGTTTAATACTAGGAAAAAATATACTTAAAATAAATTGTACCAAAATCAATTATTTAAATAATTAATTTCACAAAGTATAATATTTTCCTATTTAATATTAGAAATAATAAGTAGTCTAGAAATAACTATCTAGAAAATATCTTATTTGACTAAGTATCTTTTCCACAAAATTTGAAAATATATCTTGTTTAAGTTGTTTTAGAAGAATCCAAAAAAATCAACTTAAATATCTTTCAAATTAGATTTAATTAAATTTAAAATTAAGTTGTAACCACTTAATTTGAAAATATTACATTCTAAGTTAATATTTGAAAAAATATCAACTTAAAAAATATCTAAAGAATCTTAATAACTAATTCCTAAAATTCCTCAACTTAATTTTGAAATTTTAAATCCAAAAGATATTCAGATTTAAGTTGATTTGTTAGAGATAACTAAATATCAACTTAAATAGGAATATTTAATGAAAAATTTAAATTAAGCTTCAGAAAGAATCTAGATGGTTATAATTCTATATTTAATTAAATACAAGAAAATACATATAGTTTAGCTTAGAATAAAATTATTTAAACTATGTTTTTCTTAAATTAATTTCAAAATAAATGAAAATAATTATGCTGCTAATCAATTTTATTAGGTTAAACTAATTTAATTAACCTAGTACAGTTATTCAAATCAGGCAAATGGGCCTTCACAATTGGGGTAGTTCATGTGAGGGGGTGCTGGGTTCAGTATGTCGTACCCACTTCTATGGCTCCCAACTCTCACACAAGGCCCAAAAGAGAGGAATTTAGCCTTAAAATGAACAACTGTTATTAATTGAATAGGCCCAAAAACTAAATGGGCCTAAATAAAATCTATCAAAAACTATGATATTTTATTTAGCAACAACAACCTATATGCATCTATAACAAAATTAAACATATAGGCTCACACAGGCACACAATTTTGGATGGATCCTATCATGTTGCTAGGTCATACACAGATGAAAGAAGATTGTAAATTTTACCTGTTACAAATTATTTACTTGACCAAGGGAGCCATGAGTTAAAATCAGATCATTGGATCTGTCAACAAGTTAACCATGGCTGTTTGCAATCAAGCAATAATAGGTTTTAAAAACTTACAAACAAGCTAAAACACATACTCCTGCAACAAGGATAGCTGGATAGTTGGATGTAGGATTTATTTAATTTTAAATAATTAAATTTCAAAAAATTAATTAAATAAAAAATATATTTTCGAAGTAATAATAATATATTTAAAATTAAACCTACAATTTTGAAAAATTAGGTTTCAACTAACATAAATTTAATTTCAAAATTTGCTAACTACTTTTAAAATTTAATGTTATTTGATAAATTAAATATTCAATAAAAATCAAAAAGATAAATAAATATCTTTTTAGATTTTATGATTTAATTTAAATAAATAAAATAATAAAATTTTAAAGTTAGCAAAGTACCTTACTTCTATTTAAAATCAAATGATTATAGTTATCTTATTTTAAATTTAAATAAGGTCAAATTATTTAAAAAAATATTTAATTTAAAATTTAAAATCTGACCTTAAATGTAAAAAATAAGATAAGATATAATCAAATTTAAAAATAAGATAGATAATTAAGCAAAAAAAGATAGATATTTACTATTTTTAAATTCAAATTACACTAATATCATGAATTAATTTAAAAAAAAATGTTAATTTAATTATGATATTTAGAATGGAATTAGGAATAGTAAATGTCTAAATACAAAACTACACAAAAAATCGGAAGTTGAATCCATGAAATAGCATGAAAAAACGAAGAAAAACGAAAAAATTGCGAGCTGTACAGACAGTATGCATTGCATACTGTCCATGGGCGCGAATGGGAGTGATTGGGCGAGGAAACACGGCGCAGTGTCACGGGCTCACCTTTTCAGGCAGCGGAACACCCGTGCGGCACCTTGACTTTTCTAAGCCAAGGTCAGCCTTCCAACCATCCGAGTAACAATGGGTTCATTTTCCGCGCGACCGTGTGCCACATGCACACTTCCGTCTCTCGAACAACTCCCGCCGAGTCATGCTCGCAAGCATCCATGAGTGCATCCATGCATCGAGGCTCTCTAGCCAAGATAATCACGTGCCATCATAGACTGACAAGGTGAGCGTCGGTGTTGGGATTTGTCTTACCATGGTGGGAACCTATGGACAGTGTGAGTATCTTGGCTAGAGAGCCTCGATGCATGGATGCACTCATGGATGCTTGCGAGCATGACTCGGCGGGAGTTGTTCGAGAGACGGAAGTGTGCACGTGGCACACGGTTGCGCGAAAAATGAGCGCATTGTTACTCGGATGGTTGGAAGGCTGACCTTGGCTTAGAGAAGTCAAGGTGCCGCACGGGTGTTCCACTGCCTGAAAAGGTGAGCCCGTGAAAGTTGGTATCAGAGCCAAGTTCATCTCAGTGGGAGGTGAACCTGGTTGGCCTATCCTAGAGAGGATGTAGGCGTCTGGAGGGATCGAGATGGTCTGAATGTTGGAACAAGACGTCGTTGAGCCAGTTAGTCTTTTAAAGAGGATCAGTAGGCTGAGATGGAGTTAAGACTTGGTTGATTCTCTTCATGGGAATACTGGACATCCTAAAGAGGAGACATGGATGGTTGCTTCGAGTCAAGTTCAGGGATGCTAGAAAGACAACTACCACATGCAACTGTAGAGGGGCGCAACAAAATGTTTGAAACTCGTTGGAATAGTCCATGCTGTATGCTTGGTACACTCGGCCAAGTGTGCCGGAATGACATCGTAAGCTGCAGGAGGCGCTTTTGTTGAAAAGAAAGCTTGTTGGCAGGAGTGTGGAAGTAGTGCAGGGTCCGTCAGATTCTTGCTAGTCACGACAGAGGTCGAGAGTTGATAACCGAGATGGTTCAAATTGGGACAGACATGGGATGATTCAGTTGCTACATGTGTGTGTCAAGAGGGGCGCATATGGAGACCAAGGCAAGCAAGAGGCCGCAATCGTCAGAGGATTGTTGTACTTGGAGGTGTTCGCATGCGAGTTGTATTTGATCCATATGGAAGCGCCGAGGCAGTTGAGTTGAATGTGTTGGCTTGTTGAACCGCCAGAGGGCGTAAGTCACACAAAGACATCGACAGAGATGCGGAGTTGTGGAATAAAGGCATCAAGGAAGCCAGCAGGGCTGAGAAGACCGAGCACAAGTGTTGAGATGGCGCTAGAGTTTGTGTGGAGGCCAGAGGGTCGTGCCAGTGAGACTTAGTAGTCATGTTGACCTGCGAAGGTCGAGAAGTGTGCTAGAGTTTGCATGAAGGCCAGAGGGCTGCATCATTGGAACTTAGTACATTGTGGGAGCCAGAAGGGCGTGATGCAAGTGTGAATCAGTTGGGTGGTTGAGCGGACATTGCATGCATATGGAAATCGACAGGGGTGCTAATGAGATAGTTGATTCCAGAGTCACATCCTGCGGGATGCACTTTTAGATGACATGGTGTGCATGAAGAGTTCGGGCGGTCAGGCATTTGTGTGTGGGCATGTTGTCGAGGACGCCAACAGATGAAGTGGGGGAGAGACCTTCACGGTTCACTCAACAAGACTAGTTATTCATTACAAGCATCGATATGGGTATCACAAAGATTGATTGTTGTTCAGGATGCAAAGTCAAGAAGACTCGGGACACAGGCAGAGCCAGTTATCTAGGGTGAAAGTCTACGAGACTCAGGTACTAAGATAACACCATGGCAATGTTGGCCTAAGGCAAAAGTCAGCAGGACTAAGGTACTAAGACAACATTGAAATGTCGAGGGGCGAAGAGTCAGAATGACCGAGGCATTAGTTCAACATCTTCATCAAAGTGAAATGTGGAATGGAGGAACCGTATGCGAGTATGCGGTTAGCTTGCGAGCTGTACCTTGAAGGGTATTCCTCTAAGAGAGAAGTTGTTCCCAAGTTGAAGTGGGGGAGCCCACTAATTCATATGCTTGAAGAATCAGGGTACTTGTTCAATTTTGGTGTGTGAATCCAGAGGGAAACACTGCGACAGATGGGTTGTTCGGTGCGAAGACTTGCATGATTGCTGCAAGCTGCAGATAGACAATATGCAAGGGCGTAGACTGAGATCAAGACTGAACTAGTTTGTGGCATGTATGGGCATGTTTTTTGTTTATGGGGACACTGGTGTTGTATTAGACACTGTAAGCCAATGGTTCAGAGAGCATATGCCGATGGGAGATAGCGGATTGGGATGACTTCAAGTCTTAAGAGTAAGACTGGGTGTCATCAAGTTTATCAAAAATTAGCGAGTCATCAGAGGATGCAGGGTTGATTTTGGGAGATAAACTTGTGACACAATTTTGGGAGCCGACACAAGTAGGAGCTCAGAGGAGCAAGTATGCAGTGGGTCATTGGGACGTTTGCATGAAGCCGTGGGTATGCGGTTGGGCCAGAGGGCCAATGTTGTGAACTTCGCGAAGAGAATCAGTGTAAGAGTGCACTTGGTGCTGCATTGGGTGCAGTTGGCTTGCGAGCCTCGTCCAGGTGGGACGCACCAAAGTTTATCCTGCGATGAGAGTGTCTTGCTCGATTGCCATCAAGAGGATGGTGCGCCATAGAGTTGATATTTAGGATATTTTAAATTAAAAGATAACTTTGTCTTTTTATTTAAAATATTATATTAAAATTATCTTATATGGTAAATTAAATAATTAATAAATTTGAAATTAACATAGATATTTTTATAGATATACTTACCATAATGCTTTTCAAATTCAAAAATTTGTTATTTTGTTAAATATTTAATTATTTATAAATTATAAGTATAAAAATGATATTTTTTCTATATATATCATTTTTTCCTTATTAGAAATTTATAAATCATATCTTAAATATTTATATAACATAGATATTTTTGTAGAGATTTGAATATTGCTTAATTTGAGATATTTTGACATATAATTATGGTAATTATTATTTAACCAAATCTATTTTAAAATTGGTTTATTTTATTAAATTATAAGATCTGAAAGTGATATTGGAGATTCTTTCCTTTCAAATCATTGATCTTATTAGATATTTAATTTGATTCAAATAAAACTAGATATTTTAAAATTAGTTTCCTTTATTTGGTTAGTTTAAGAATAATAATTTAATTATATTAATATCTTGATTCACATCTGTTACATGGACAATGTTTGTTTGTTTATATTGTTTATTCAAAACTTTTTAACAAACCTATTATTTATCTGATCTAAATTGCTATGATTAACTTGTTGACAGATCATGATCCAATGATCTGATTTTAATCATAGTCCAATTGACGATAGATCTTATAAATAATTTATAACAGGTAAATTTTGTACTTCTTTCATCTGTGTAAACCTAGTAACATGATAGGGTCCATCCAAATCATTTGACCTGTGTGAGCCTATATGTTTGCTTTTGGGCTTAGATACATATAGGGAGCCCATTTAAGTTTTTACTAAGTAAATGGACTAGGTTGCTAAAATAAATTTTGACATAAGGAAATTTATTTAGGCCCAATTAGATTTGGGCTTATTCAATGAATAACAATTGTTTATTTTAAGGTTAAATTCCTCTCTTTTGGGCCTTGTGTGAGAGTTGGGGGCCATAGAAGTGGGTACGACATACTGAACCCAGCTCCCCCTCACATGAACTACCCCAATTGTGAAGGCCCATTTGCCTTATTTAAATAATTGTATTAGGTTAATTATATTAGTCTAACCTAATTAAAATTGAATTAGCAACATAATTAACTTTTAAAATATATGAAATTTATTTTTCATGTAATATTTTAAAGTTAATTTTTAGAAAAATACTTAGTCAATGATATATTCTAGATAGCTATTTCTAGTACTAGTTATTATTTCTAATATTAAATAGGAAAATATCATTGATTGTGAAATTAATTGTCTCATAATTAATTTTGGTACAATCTAAGTTTAGAATATTTTCCTAGTATTAAACTAGAATTAATAATTAAGTTTCCTCTTTACTTAATTATTTATTTCCTTAATTTAACACATTTAATTAAATTGAAAATTTCAATATCTAAGTTGATTTTAATCATGATACTTTAATATTGTTATTTTCATGTTATTTAATTAAAGTTGAAAATTATTTTAAGTTTGAAATTTTATTTCAGAATAACTTAAGTTTGAATAATTTTCAAAATATATTTTATTTTATTTTATTAATCATTTCCCAAAATTTCGAAATTGCATCACCTTGATGCTGAAATTTCGAATTTTATTTGAAAAATAGATTAAAGTTGAAAATTATTTATTTAATTTTGGATCAACTTAAATCAGTGATTTTTTCATTTAATGGTTAATTAAAATAAATGAACTAAAATATATTGTAATTAGAAATTGGATTAATTAGTCAATGAAAGTCTAGATAGATATTATCTGTTTTGCTTGAAGTATTTTTCTAGTGTATTTAATTAAATAGAAAATTAATATTTAAGTTGATTTTTAATCATGATACTTAAATATTTGAAATTTTTCTTAGATATTTAATTAAATAGGGAAATTATATTTTTTGTTGAAAATTAATTTTTATTAATTTTGGGCCAACATAAAATTAGAGTAATTTTCCAGGATTTATTTTATTTTATTTTAAAGCATTTTCGAAATGCAATATATATTTATAGAAAATTAAATTTGAGTTGTAAATTAATTCAAATTAATTTTGAAACAACTTCAATTGAATAATTTTCTAAATATTTATGGAAATTATTACTAAGATGGAAGTAATTCACGTTATTTTTTATCCATCTAAGTATAATTTATAAATATTAAATTAAAATTTATATTTGGAATTTTTCATTGTAAATTGGAAATTTTAATTAAATAAATATATATTTAAAATAAATGGATTAAAATAAATATTAGAAGAAAATACAACCCTTCATTAAATAATGAGCTTTATTATAAGGATATTCGATCTCCATTGTTGGTTTTACATAGCTATTGTTTTAGTGAGTAATCCTCCCTAATGGAGGAACGTTCATTAGCAAGTTAGCACCGTTTAATCTCGAAAGATAAGTAATCTTGTAAGTTTCTTTTATATAGTTTATGCCAACCCTAATGGTGGCGACTGTATAAGACTTGCAAGAATATGAAACAATGGTGGAAGCTCATAAGATAGAATAGCCATGACTCTCGCCTAAACGGGACAACGCGGATTCAAATCTTGATCGAATAAAAGGTTGCTAGAATGTTTGACATTTTAGATGAGCTGACAACTCTATTCAATGGATGATAGCTTTGACTCTCGCCTAAACGGGACACTGATATCAGTTTGTTGAAAACCTTGGAAATTATTTAGGATTGTATGTTTTAGTATTTTCACTTGTCATTCCTACTCTCTATGTGCTTCATAATTTCAGAATTGTGTATATGAATTTGTATTGAACCATGTTATTTTCTGTTATTAAATTGTAGTTTAATTTCGAATCTTCATTGTTGGTCTAACTTGATTTGTTTTTCTAATGAGATAAATCCCTAATGGATTTTCACCATTAGACTAACATAATAGTGTTAGATCTCGAAAGATAAATATTGTATATGCAACATCTAGCTGTTCATCAATTGATGACACCTTAGACTAGTGTTTTACAATATGAAACAAGAAGATTATATAAATAAGATTACTTTGACTCTCGCTGATCGGAGCATCGTTGGATTCTTATTTAAAACGAAATTATCCTAATTCCTCTTAGCTTATTCGTTTCAAATTAGCTTAATGACATATCATTGGATGAATGGTCTATAAATCATATAAAGTCTTATTTTCTCTTAAGAAATTAGATGACGCATATGATTATATTCCCGGAATTCTATCCCAAAATGATATAAATCCTCAATCTTAGATATCTCCTACTTGTATAGGCAAATCATAGAGTTAGATTAGTAGTGGTGGTCCAAGAAAGAGTTACTAATTATACAGTTACACTTTCACAAGTGTTTCATAACCATTTTCTATCAATGGATTCAAATTGTATGAGTTTAGTATTCTGTGACCAGAATCTACTTGCACTATTCTAAGAACTCTTTGATGTAACTAAAGTAAGTCATCAAAAGATACAACCACATCTTTTATAAATCTATGGCATTTGTATCTTGTTCATAGTGGTTTTCACAAGATCATTCTCTGCAAAGAGTTAATATGCCTATATCCACTGAAAGTAAGTTAATCTCATTCGCAGATGGCTGTACATTCAGGGGTGGATATGAGTTTTCGTTGTATTCTTAAAACGATCACTCTAGATTTTACCTTATGCAAAAGAAATTTGAAATGTTTGAAAAATTTCATGAATTTCTAGCAATGGTGAAGGTAAGTGGTTAAAGATCTTGCGAACTGATAGGGGTGGAGAAAAAGTTAGTAGATATGCAGTTCAAAGATCATTAATTTGATTTTGAATTATATCCAAACTTACCTCCCCAGAAATTCGAGTTGCATACTAATGATTAGTTACTAGTGGTTGCCTAAATCTTTATATGGTAATAAAATTTCAGAATGATGTAATGGTTGTATACTTAATGTAAATCATTACTAGATTCATGGATGACCTAATCGAAATCTTAAGAAAAGCTAGAACTGCTAACCCTGGTTTGCATGTTTGTTAGCTATTCTAAGTGATTAGGGGTGGAGCATCCCATAGTCATTAGATAAGAAAGTGTTTGTTTAAACAAATACTACTTTTCTAAGAAAATGACTAAGTCTGAAAATAAAGTAGCAAATAAAGGAGATATTTTTTTCTTGATTCCATAAGTGTTCTATCATCTTATTCGTTACAAGATGATCCCACGACCTCTGTTGTCTTAACACAACTGAAGAGGTCTATACCATTTAGTTTTCTTAGACATAGTTCACGGTACCTTGTCGTAGTGGGAGAGTTTCTAGGAACTCACTCTTCTTATGACTTGGAAGACACTAGTGATTAAAATCCATTGTGAGTTTAAACAAGTAATGGATTGTCAAGATAAGAAACTAAGAAGAAAGCCAAGAGAACTATAGTTTGATCCATTCACATGGAGTAACCTAAAGTTTTCTGTTACAAGGACATGAAAGGAAATTTTCGTTCATAAGTCTATTCAATGGACTTAACAAAACTTCCTATTCCTAATATTATAGGTTTGAGTTTATCTAAACCTATGGCTTGTGGTATACCTGGAAATTACTTACTCTAATGCAAGCATGAGATGTTGATGCATATTCTTTCCAATGGAAATCAATAGAAGCTTCACAACTTCTTAGATATAGATTTTATTTATCTAAGGAAAAGTCTCAACTATTCCAGAGAAGATAAAGCCATGAAAGAATTTCTTAAATCAACAGTGAGAGCTCTCAGATATGCTTTAGTATGCCTTAGACCAGACACCTGCTGTTGAGTGGGAGTAATGAGTAAGTATCAGATTAATCCAGGAGAAGAACATTGGAAGACAATCAAGTAAATTTTAAGATTAAGAAGAGGAACTATATGTTAGTCAATAAGGATGTTTGTTTTTTGAAACTCTTAGACTACACCACATCAGATTTCGAGACTTGCCTGTGTGCTAGAAAGTCCGCTGATGAGATGGTGATTACTTTGGGGGTGGAGTAGCGATTTTGGAGAAATGTAAAAACCTATCTGAAATCTCTTGGTCTACCAGAAAGAGACTAAATGTTAAAAGTTGCAGGAAAGATACTTTTTCAGTCTAAGGAAAGTTCTATACATTTGTGGCAGTGTTCCAACTTGCCTTAATTACTAGGGTTACTTCCTGTATAACAAAAGAGTAGTTGCCCAAAAGTATAGAATCCAGTATCCCAAGAGAGTAGACATATAGAGAGGAATTTCACATTATCAAGGATTTTGTGATTAAGGAAGAGTAATGGTGGACAAGAGGTTGTGTTTAATTCAACCTATCAGATCCTATTACGAGGAGTATACTACTATTACACTTGATTGGTATATCAAGGTGTTAATGATTATTTGAAATGCACTTTTTGTTTTATATTAGTGCAAATGGTAGTTTGTTGGGTTTTATGCCCTAAATAAAACTCATTTCATATAATCAGATTTACTTATTAATAAAGATCAGAAATAACATTTTATGTTCCATGGTTCACATGATTTATTTCATGATTATATGTATATAATGTATGAATTCTTTTTAAGTCCAGAACATATGAGTTGGTTAAAGATTATAGTGTTGTCAGCACAGTGGAGTATAATCTTTATTATATGTTCAAAAGTAGATTCCCTGATTTGTCAGAACACTGGATTTAGACTGACATGGTATAACCAGCGATAGGTATTCTTACACCTTGGAAAAGTGTTATGTCCTTTCCAGGACATTGGCAAAGTTTACCAGTATCGGATGTATGGAGTATACATTGGAATAGACCGATATTGAACTTTGAATTAGATTTTGAAACTTACCGTAAACATCTATTCAATTCAATATCATAAGTGGATCCTAGATCACATGATCGAAATCCTGATATGGTTAGGCTCAATTTCAAGAGTATTATTCGTGTTCTTTGATTTGTTAGTTAAGCCTAATCTTTAGTCTGGGCAATACGTACATTTTGGGAACACGGTAATGCAATTGCGTGGGAGCGCTAACATAAATATGGAATCTATAGCTTCTATTTGGCAAATAGAAGTAAAGGATGATTTCCTTCGAGCTTAACCAAACGAAGATAAATGGTGGAGATCTCATTTCACTTAGGTGAAATATCATTTTTATAGGGTTAAGTGTTTTAAGGATAAAATACATTGTAGGGTGTTACGGTAATTTAATCCTGTACAGTGTAAATCATCTATATAGAGGATCATTGATCACATTAGGGTTATAACAATGGATAACTAATGACGTGTCTATATCGTGGAACATATAGAGCATTTCTATATGACTGAGAGTGCAATTCCAAGTTCTAAGTGTGGATTCAATGAGGAATTAATAAGTTAGGGAATTTACTTGGTAAATTCGGTTCGACTTATTGGAAGCTCGGTTATATAGACCCATGGTCCCCATACTAGTTGAGACCATACTGCTTGTAAGACTTAGTTAATTGATTTTAATTAATCAATTATAATTCTAAAAGTTAGACTATGTCTACTTTATGAATTCTCACAGTTTAAGGATGAAATCGTAAAGAAAAGGGTTTCTAGGTTTGATTATTAATTACGAGACTTTGTATGTCTAATTAATAATTATTTTAAATGACAATATTATTTAATAATCTATTTTAGTTATTAAATAATTAGTTTTGGCATTTAAATGATTAGAATTGGAAAAATGACATTTTTGGAGAAATTGAAATAAAATTGAGGAAACTGCAAAATCCAAGTGAGGCCCATATCTCCCTATGGCCGGCACCTCTTTGCTTGTTTCCCAATTATTATTTTCAATTTTAATTGCCATGTAATTGCTAATCAAAGCCTAGCTATAATAGGAAAGTGGTGGATCACACTAAATAAGGCAGTTAATTGATTACACAGTAATTAAGTAAACTGTTTTATTTGGAAGGTTGTGCTCTCCCTTCTCCCTATATATAGCAGCCATTGTTCTCTTCTCTTGCACATCATAATATGCATGATAAGCCACGAAATTAAGAGAGAAAAGAGAGAGAGAATTTTCGAAATCCTTTTGAGATGAGTAGTGCCCACACACATCAAGTGGTATCTCAATCATAGTATGGAAGACTATGGAATTTCTGCATCAAAGAAGGAGAAAAGAAGATCCAGGTTTAGATCTTGGTGATGCTCTGCTACAGAAAGGAATCAAGGGCTAGAGATCTGAACGAAATGAGTCATATTATTCCGCTGCACCCACTGTAAGGTTTTCTAACTTTATATGTGTTTATTTTCATTGTTTTAGAATTCATATTAGGTTGTTAATCCAACATACTTGTTAGTAAATCTAGATCCTGGTAAAATAATTTCCAACAGTAGTTTCTGGAGGGACTTGTCCAGAAGGACTTGGCTTCAGTGGAAGCGTGTTTGTAGGTGCCGTTGGGAGCGGTTGGTTTGCGAACCTCACCCCGAGGGGTGCACCATACTTAGTCCGTGTCAAAAGGAGTATGCATTGGACGATTGGCGAGTGAGCTGCAATCAGAGGATGTGGTAGCTTCAGGGCAGTGTTGCAAGGGCTACTTGGTTGACTGGAGGGACGTCGTGATGGACTCAGAGGAGTTCATGTTGGGGGAAGAGATATTCTAGTGCAGAGGCATTACTCCATGGGTGGATCTGAATAGCGACAGTGGCACATCAAGTCCAAGAGTGGGCGTGCGAGATCATCACTAAGAGGGTCGTTCTACGGAGGTAGAGGGACAAGTGCAGACTTAGGATTCGGGAGAAGCTTGGGGTAAGCTTAGGAGTCGAGAACGGGAAGAGTTGCCTGTGGTCCGTCGATGAGGGCATCGACATGTTGAAGTGGGGGAGAATGTTAGGTGCAGTCTATGATGGCACATTACGAGCTAAGAGATGCCCACAAGTTGGCCAAGTGGTGGCGCATGTTGTGGTGCATGCAGGTGGCATGCTGATGCTTAGTTTGTATGCAGTGGTATTTTCGTAAATATCTTCAGTATTGTCCGGATCGGGACGGGACTTCGTATTCACCATTTATTTGGGTCTTCAAATAGAATGGTGCAATCGGTTTGGCGAAACTAGGTGATTTGGGATATGGTGCTTCCCATATGTCTGCAGAGCAAAAATCATCTATGTTCCTGGTAGAAGGCTAAAAGCTCAGAATGCTCTTTAAGGGGGTACCTTGGTGTCAGCTCTCCACCACCCCTTGCACCTTGGTGCTAAGTGAGCTACTACTAGCCAGTGGGGACTAGTAGGGTGGGCATATGAGGACCACGAGGGGACTCATATGTCTCCATGAATTGGAGTACTCATGGACATTATCGGGCCGACCCGGTAGTGCGTCGAAGAATGCCGCCAGAGGTTCAATGGTACGTTTCCCTTGGCTTGCCGGTATGCCGCTTGCACGGGACGTGGCCTAGATCCTCCTAGAGACGTTGTGGTGCGCCTAGACCACGAGTCTCAACACGAGATGACACGGGTAGTCATTCGTGGACTAGTTTGCATACCCGCATAGGACGGATGCACCATGTTGGAAAGGGACAGAGGTTTAATGTATGCAACTAGTTTGGTGGCTTGTCTTGAGGGCCTGCTAACTTGCGTGGAGGCATGGCGCCTTGAGGATTGGTCCATGGACGCATGGGAGTCCTTGGGCGACGAGGGAGACTATTCGGACAGTATCGAATGGGGCATGATAGAGGCGTTGGCACGTTAGCTTGGTGTTGGCATCTTTCCACCCATGCTACCTTGGTCACGAGTGACAAGGTGAGCGTCGGTGTTGGGATTTGTCTTACCATGGTGGGAACCTATGGACAGTGCGAGTATCTTGGCTAGAGAGCCTCGATGCATGGATGCACTCATGGATGCTTGCGAGCATGACTCGGCGGGAGTTGTTCGAGAGACGGAAGTGTGCACGTGGCACACGGTCGCGCGGAAAATGAGCCCATTGTTACTCGGATGGTTGGAAGGCTGACCTTCTCTTAGAGAAGTCAAGGTGCCGCACGAGTGTTCCGATGCCTGAAAAGGTGAGCCCGTGACACGCAGCAAGGGTGCTGCATGATTTTCGCGCGCGCGTGGTGCAGTGAAACCATCCCGATATTTTTCGAAATTTCAAAAAGTCATAACTAATTCAAATTAAATCGAAATTGAGTTTGGTAAAAAAGTAAATTGCTTAATTTTTTCCATACTATCCAATAAAAATAATTCCAGAAACAGATATTCAATTATTTTTCACGAAAATTCACAAACGTCAATCAATCATCAAACAACACTCAAAACAACATGATACCATCCAAAACACAAACAAATCATTTAAGTCCAAATTTCTTGCAAGAAAATCAATTACCATGGCTCTGAGGCAAGTTGTTGGAAATTATTTTACCAGGATCTTAGATCTACTCACAAGTATGTTCATTAACACCCTAAATATGAACTTTCTAAAACGATGAAATAAACACATATAAAGTTTAGTAAACCTTACATTGTGTGCAGCGGAATAATATGACTCCTTCCGTTTAGATCTCTAACCCTTGTATCCTTTCTGTCGCAGAGTATTATCAAGATCTGAACCTGGATCTCTTTCTCTGATTCTTTAGTGCTGAAACTCCTTCTTGTTGAATATCTTTCTTCACGATCTTCCTCACTATGATTGAGGTATCACTTGCTGTGTGTGGGCACTACTCTAACACTAAGTGATTTTGAAATTTCAAGGAAGAAGAAGAGCAAGGAGTGGCGGTTAGGTATAGAGAGAGAAGGCTCAAGTTTTTCTCTGAAGGAAAAGTGTGAAAGTTAAGTGTTAATTTCCTGAAGCCTTCACTATCTATTTATAGCATTCCACAAGGAAAAGTTTTGTCAGTTTCATGGAGACTACGGCCACGACACCAATGAATGCAACAATATGAAATGGGAAATTGAATTCTTGATAAGGAAAAATAAACTGCATGTACAGAAGTATGTCAAGGCCGGACAGAATCAAAGGAACGACAATAACCAAGACTTGCTCGTGCTGTGCTGTTCGGGCATACCCCTTCTGAGCTTTGCTGCACATAGCTGGAGATTCGGGCAAAGCTCGGGCGAGGTATGCCCGAAAAGCACAACACAACCAAGAAGAAGTGATCCTGGCCGTAGAAGAAAGGAAGCCTAAAATCCCACGGGCAGGAGGGCCTACCATAACCTTCAAGGATGAAGATGCTGTCAAATTAGGTTTCTGCCCAACGACCCATTAGTTGTGGAGGTCCATATAGCTAACAAGATGGTGGCCAGAACCATGATTGATAATGGAGCCTCTTCAAACATCTTATTCAAAACTGCCTATGAAAAGATGGGGCTCCAGCTCAAAGATCTAACCCCCTGTCTCCTGCCTGTATATGGTTTCTCCGGACAAGGAGTCGCACCTCTAGGACAAATTTGCCTACCGCTCACTGTTGGGCAAGCTCCAACGAGCATGACTATTATGGCACAATTTCTGATATTAGATGTTCCTTCAGCCTTTAACGTAATGCTAGGCCGACAAGCTTTGTATGTCTTAAAGGCTGTCACATCGATATTCCACTCATGCCTGAAGTTTCCAACGAAGAATGGGGTAGGGTGTCTAAGAGGAAACCAGCAGACTGCTCAGGAATGTTATAACCTTACAGTGGCCAAGGCTAAGAAGGAAGTATCCTCCAGCCAAAGCACAGACAAGGGAAAAAATTATTTCCAAGTAGGTGGCTTCCCAAGGTGGGGATGAAAATGTGGATCCTTGACTTGGGGACCCAAGTAGCAATGTTGGACCTATGGAAGAATTAGAAGAGATCGAGATCGATCCAGATATCCCGGCCAAAAAGCTAAGGATCGGAAAAGGTTTGTTGCTCAAAGTAAAATCAACATTGATGAAATTTCTGAGAGCTAACCTAGACGTTTTTGCCTTGTCACATGAGGATATGGTCGGAATTGATCCTTCTATCATTTCGCACGTCCTAAATATTGATCCCAACTTCTGACCAGTTCAACAAAAGTGAAGGCTATTGGACAAAGAGCGAGCACTAGCCCTAAAAGAAGAAGTATAAAAACTATGCAACAATAATTTCATAATTGAAGCTTTCTACCAAGTTTGGGTTGCAAATCCCGTATTGGTACCCATGCCGAACAAGAAATGGCGAGTATGTATTAATTTCACGGACCTCAACAAAGCATGCCTCAAAGAATGTTTTCTACTTCCAGGAATCGATTAGCTCGTGGATGCAACAACAGGGCATGAAATCTTAAGCTTCATGGAAGCTTACTCGGGGTACAATCAAATCAAAATGCATCCACCAGACCAAGAACATACAAGTCTTTGAACCAATATGGGTCTATATTGCTGCAAAGTAATGCCGTTTCATCTAAAAAATGCTAGAGCCACATACCAAAGATTGGTAAACAAAATGTTTGAAGACCAGATCTGGCGAAACATGGAACTGCAGGAACTGGAATTCTATTAGTCCCCAGGAACCCCACCGAATTGATCTTCTGATTGGTGAACCGGTCTGCCGATTGGGGCAGTTTTGGGAACCCTAGTTTTTCTTGTTTTTGTGATATTTATGTTATTGCCAAGTTGATAGGGAAACTTTTAGTTTCAATTTTAAGTCTCTGAAAATTAATTTAGCATGTAACTCATCAGTTTTCTAAATAATGTTATTTAAGGGCCTATAAATCGTCGAGCAGCAGTTCCACTCAGGTTGGCCACCACACTTTAATTTGAAAGTGAGGTAAGATTAGTATAATGATATGCATATGTGTTTACATGTTTAGTGTACATGTCTATTAAGCTTGTTATATTACGTGGATAGCGGTATCAGTATATGTAGAGTTATATTAGATACCGATAGATGTATGTTTGGCTCAAATACTGATTGATGCTATCACATCAGTACGGCTACAGTATGACTAGCATACCGAGTATAGGCTTATATTATGGTCGATAGTACTATTGTACAAACATTCTTGACTCAGTATCGTGTTGGTCATGGGGATAGGGTTATTGTTTGCATGTGTAGGTAAGGGCAAGGCTAAGGTTGAGCAGCCGTGAGAGCGAGCGGATGAAGATTGTATATGTCGAGGCAGTTAGGCCTAGAGCGTACGATCTTTGGGACAGCTGGACATATTTTGTATAGTTGTTAGGTGACAGCTTTTGTATCTAGTACTTGAAACAATTGTAAATAATTTGTACACGGGATCCCAGTTATATATCTATATTATTGGGGTATTTTATAAGTATTTTAATATTGTTTTAATTAATCACGATTTTTTTTAAAAAAATTTTATTAGCAACGAGCTGCACAGTTAGTATAAAATCATGATAACACGCCTAAACTAGTGGGGTGTTAAAATTGGGTATCAAAGCTGCCAGGTTGTTTTTCCAAGCCTTTATTGATTTAGTAGTTTCATTTATTAGTATGCTATAAGAAAATCCTGATAGGAAGCATGTTAGTATCCTGATAGCTAAACAGGTGCATGTTTTGATTTCCAAAATAAGCGGTAATTAGTAAATTCTTCTTGATGGCGATCTAACCATGTTAGCTCTCGGTTTTGTATGTTGTTCTAATAGAATGGACGCTAGGGGAAACACTAATGCCAGGGTAACTTGGTCTGATCCAGTGGCGGTCAGGGAGCTCAGATTCCCCTTAATATATGAGGGTGAGGCAGACACCTTAGAGGAAGGGCACGCGGTTGGGGAGATGCAAACCCGCTATAGGTTTCCTAGGAATGGGAAAACAAGTTTGCAACAATGAAAGCCAAAATCAACGAACAAGATGGACAAATCAGACGCTTGAGGCAGTAGGGTGCTCCTGCAATGCCTGCTCCAGTGATGCAAGTGGCTCCTGCTCCTGATGTGCAGGCGGGGTCGATTGCTGCAGTGAACTGAATGGAACCACTATATGAAAGGATCTGTAAGGAGGCACCTCCAGTCTTTCTGGGAGGGCCTGATGTGATGAAAGCCAAGCAGTGGCTGATGGTAATTACAATAATTTTGAATTTTATTGGCATCACTGGTAATGACAGAGTGGCCTGTGCCCTGGTATGGTGGGACATGGTTCCCTAACTCGGGATGTTACCACTATTATGTGGGAAGAGTTCCAAGAATTGTTTAATTCAATTTACTGTAACGCGGCACTCAGAAGTGTGAAGAGGAAAGAATACCTAGCGGACCCAGAAAGAGAATATGAGTGTTACCAAGTGCACAACTCAATTTGAATGATTGGCTAGGTTGGCCTTGGGAATCAGACGTACCGACTTCAGTAAGAAAGAAAAGAACCTGGATGGATTGAATCCAAAAATAAAGCGTGACCATATTATTACCACTGATGACAACACCACTTATGCTGATATGGTGGTAAAGTCACTATGATCTGAGGGCACAGTTGAGTGCACCTAGCAGTCCCGAGGGACTCAGGTTGTCGGTGGAGCCCCTACTCCTCCTACCTCTGGTTATGATAGGGGTAGTAGTGACTCGACCACTGACTAGAAAAGAAAAGCACCATTTGCACCTTCTGGCTCTAATCAGAACAAGAGGTTTTGAGGGAACCAGGGTAGAGGCAACTGTAAAGGTGGTTCCGAAACCCGATACACTTACTTGGAATGTCCCAGTTGTAAGAAACATTATCTTGGTGAGTGTAGAGGGCAAGGATGTTTCCAGTGTGGTTTCCCTGGACGGTGTAAGAGAGATTGCCCGTAGCTCATGAAACTGAAACTGAAGACAACAACAAAACTTTCTGCAGCAAGGGTGTTTGCTTTACCTCAGGATGATTTTAGATGTTAGCCCTTCACTTGTTACAGGCCAGCTCTCGGTAAACAACTCTTACTTCTCTGTATTGTTTGACTCTAGGGCCACTCATTCTTATGAGTTAGCCATAATTATTGATAAATTGGGTAGATCACATGATAGTCATGATAAAGGGTTTGGAGCACTACTGCCAGGAGGAGAATTAGGTATCTCAAAAAGGTGGGTTAGGTCTATGCAAATTAGAACTTAGGATAGGGAGTTGAGTGCTAATTTTGTAGTATTGGTTTTAGCAAATTTCAATATTATACTTTGAATGGATTTCTTGTCCACGTACTCAGCTAGTATTGATTGTAAATGGAAGATGGTGATCTACGAACCCGAGGGCGAGGAACCGTTCATATTTGTTCGATCAGTTCAGGGATCCCGAATTCAAATAATATAAGTACTAAAAGCTAAAGAATTATTATAAGATGGATGTCTAGGGTTTTTGGCAGTGGTATTGGATATCACACGGCCTAAGTCATTTTGGCCAGAGGATATCCAGGTAGTTCAGGAATTTTTAGATGTTTTTTCTGATGAACTTTTGGGTTTACCACTACAGAGAGAGATAGATCTTGTTATTGATTTAACACCTGGAGCAGAACCAGTTTCTAAGGCACCGTACAGAATAGCTTCAGTAGAGCTTAAAGAATAGAAGATTCTACTTCAAGGGTTGCTTGACCTAGGATTTTCACGGCCTAGTCTGTCACTCTGCGGAGCTCCCTGTACTTTTTGTTAAGAAGAATAATAGATCCCTACGCATGTGTATTGACTGTTGGGAACTAAATAAACTGACTATCAAGAACAAGTATCCTTTACCTACGATCGACAACCTTTTCGATCAATTTCAAGGGAAGATAGTCTTCTCTATCTCTGATCGGGCCATCATTAATTGAGAATTTTAGAGGAGGGAATTTCAAAGACTACTTTCCACACTAGGTATGGGCACTATACACTACTACAAAAAAGATTATTTTCGTCGGTTACAAGGTGACATATAAAGAATTTGCGTCGGTCTTTAAAACCGACGTATAAACTGTAGACGCAAATAGTGTATTATTTGCGTCGGTTATAAAATGACGGAAATAACTATATGCGTCATTTTGAAACCGACGCAAAATAGAAAATGTTTTTTATAATATTCTGCGTCAGTTTGGAAATGACGCGAAAAGAATTGTGCCATTTCAAAACCGACACAAAAAACTAATACTGTCAGTTCTTAAATGACGCATAACCTACTGCAAATACTTTTTTTTTTCACATGTTGCGTCAGTTATAAAATGAAACATAAGTGTAGGTAAAGGAAAATTACAAATTTCCATGTAATTTTCCATACTGCATGTTCATATTTTAAAATGACTTTATATAACAGTAAATACATAATACAAAAAAAAGTTAAAATAACAATTATAAAACACATAAAAATTTCATATTTAGTAATCAATTCTATAATCGATAACGATAAAACTAACTATAAATAATTACATAATACAAAAATTGTTAATAGAAACAATCCTAAAACTTATATTCCACGTATCATTAAAACTAACTATAGATTAATTAAATAATACATAAGAGTTAATAACAATAATCATAAAATTTATATCCCATGTATCATAATAATAAGTGATAACCTTGTACTCAATCAATAATCAAAAGCTTCACTGCATTAATCTCTTCGTTGCTGTAGGGAGCGTCGAGTCGAGGTATGCAACACTTTGAGTATCGACATGGATCAAAATTGTTATCAAGTGTTTACTACACATAATAAAAAATATTAGTTTAATCAACTCACTAATCGATCTATTCATAAATGCTTATATACATATAATAAGAAAGGAGATATGGATTTTTAATTTTTTTACCACTATATAGTAAAGTACCGCAAATATTTATGAATTTATACTTTTAGATCAATAAAAAAGGGACAAAAGAGCATTCATTTCAAGAAAAAAAAAAAGAAAGGCGTATGTATATTTCTAAGAAATAAAACCTAAATCGACTGATTCTACATACATATGGTTTAGAATTTTTTCTTCGCAACAATTGTGTTTTTAATAAAAAAATTTCAAATGTTCACTTCACATACTATAAAATAATCTCATATATTTGCAATGAAACAAAAACTGAAGTCATTCCAAGTTTGAATTATACTATACAAAGATGTAAACTTTGATATTTTAAAACGAAATCTAACATACGTAATCTGTACTCTACAAAAGCCTAGCTCCATTTTCAAAAGTATTATTAAACTAGACATTTGGTAGTGAAACTTATAAACAATATTGATAATTACTTGTGTCAGCTCAGTAATAATATTGAATAGCTACAAAGGAAGGCCTGAATAAGAAGGATATGATGATGAGAGTAACCAACCTGGTTCAAATGTGTTGCAATGCAAGGAAGAACCAGCAAACCCGACTCACCAAATGCACCTCCAAGCTTCTCCTCAACAGCCACCATTACAGAAAGTTTTCTATACAACACAAATCTCAGTGCATTATTAATCTTATCTTACTAATTTTCTTAAACCAGACATATGTTAAATAAAGGAACCTTAAACATTTAAGATGACAGCGATAAATGTATCGCACACCTAGCTTGCAACAAGTACAAAAGCAATGGAATTTTCTTCCTTGGCAAAAACTAATTGACCACCCCCAGAGAGTGTTAAAAGGCTCTTTATAACCATAATATTAATTGCTAATAGGATGAAATGCAGCACCCTGAAATACAAGAAATAAGTCACTTTACTGTAGGTGACCACTTATTTGAGATTATAACATTACTACTAAGAGTGATCAAACTATCCAAACAGACCATGAAACATTCACTGATCGAGAGCTATTAAAACCTCAGCTCAAGACTGTTTATATACACTGTAATAAGGGAGCAATTGGGTATGTGTCAACATAAAGATAAATCTTATAGGAGACTACGGTTAATTGATTTCAATAGTAAAAAATCTCCTTAATTCATTTCTAGTACAACCTATGCAATTCATCATTAGTACATTATTCATTAATACACACATATATTTATGTAGCAGAGGAAGAAAAAGAAAAGGATGGGTTTTGAGGATTGAGGAATATCATACAGAAGAGGTAGTACTAGTAGGTGCTGCTGCATACAAATTGCCAAGTTTTGCAACAAAGACAACGAGTGCACATCAAAGCATAATGTATATCTCTTTTACTGAAACATTCTACATAATCTCAACTTCTCAAGTCAGAATGCACATCTTATAAGATTTTTCCAAAAAATTCTGTCAACAAATTATTTAAATACAAAAACAAAGAAATTATAAGTGCCTCCAATAATAACAAAATATATTTCTTAAGGAAAAGTTATTTTTCTATTCATTCTGAAAATCTTGCTTTTAAAAGAGGTTGTTTCTGAAAACAACGTGAGACAATAGCAGAGTGCTTTAAGAGATATTTGCACCTATAAAAACAGTTCATTAAACAAAACTGCTTATTCCATTAATATATATGTTGCAAAACATACCAAAATCAAGGTCAGATGAGGATCCTTCTTCAATATCATCATCACTAGCAATGTTTTCAAAACCTTGTTGCTTCATCACTGATTCCATGTCTTTAATGAAACGGTCCACATCTAGGTTCACCTCTTTTAGGTTCCTTTAAAAAAAAAAACAGTGTTGGATGAGCTGCTTATGCGACAAGAACACAAGAAACAAAGCATGGTCACTTAAATAAAGTATCACTTGACTTTCATTACAGCTTGAGCAAAGTATTTGGTTGCAGCCTGAAGCAAATTTCCATTCAGAATTTCATTGATAAAATTCAAACAGGCAACTCACTAAAAGAATTTCAACAATGGGGTTTAGAAAAAAGAGTAGCTTGGAATGTATACCCAACATGAAATATACAAACTGATTTCCAATCACTCAATCATAAGATTCAGTCCAATTAAGAGCATACATAGAAGTAGATGAGTTTCCAAATCAAAGAGAAAAATACTGCCTAAACCTAAGCCCCAAATACTTTTCCAAAAGTTATATTGTTTCAGCCTCTAAAACCTTATTGCTAGGACCAGTTGAAAAGAAACCGTAGCAAACTTTTATTCTTTCCATACCACAACGACAAGATTTAAAAACTAAGAATGTTTGGCCAGGCTGGCTACATCGTGTCAATTACAAAAATAACAGAGAAAAATGAAGATATGTTCAAGCTGCATGGTGCAAACAACAATAAAATTAAACCAATCCATACATATATCTAAAAAGTAACAACAAAATTAAACTCCATATTTATATATATAAAAGAAAACAACAACAACAATAAAATTAAACCAAAAGAAATACCCAATTCATTGTTTTTAGATTTAACTATCGAAATGGCCTACGGTTCTTTTCTCTCTACCAGAGTAAGGGAAAAAAAGAGAGAGAGAGAGAATCGTGTAGTGTTGGACCTGCCTGGAAGATGAATGATTTGGAAGTGGAGGGTGACATCGTTGACCGCAGCACATACATCTCTGGCAAGACTATCGCTAACCCTCTTTTTAGTATTATCATAATTTTCAAATTTCCCTGTAAGAAAACTTTCCAAATTGAAATAAAAAAAAGTAAAAATAATCATCAAACATGATATAATTTACAGATTTGAATAATGAAGGAGAAAAAGACTCACCTTAGGCCTCACGAGAATGAGTTGCTTCCTCTTCGAAGGTCCAAGGAAGAAGATGAAGTTGACCTCGGCCCTTTGCCTAATGAAGAGAAATCTGATCGAGAGACAAAAAAAAACACCCATGAGATTCGAAGAAAATAGAAAAGAAAGAACAAGACTTACTGAGTTGGAGTTTTCGTCGAATCTTGTTGGGTTTTCCTCAAATCCTATTGGGTTTCCACTGAATGGGGTTGGGCTTGGGCAGAGATGGGGTTGGACTTGGGCGAAGATGGGGTTGGGACAGAAGACGAGGAGCATGGAGGAGGAGGAGGACGGGACGAGGAGGACAGAGCGGAGGAGGAGGCTTAGGATCAAAGGTTGAAGATAAAGTGAAATGAAGATTTGCTTGACTTCAATTGAGGGGTTAGGGTAAATTAATAAGATTTGTGTCGGTGGATAATAGAAGCTATAGGTTTAAGCTTCAGTTTTAAAATGAAGCAAAAAAGATTAGCTAGACTTTCAAACCGACGCTAAAAAATAAATATTTTTTTAAAAAAAATTTCTATTAGCATCGGGTATTGTATTAGCGTCTAATATACAACCGACGCTAATTAATACTTTTTTGCGTCAGTTTAGAAGTGACGCCCCAATGTTTTGTTGTACTATTCACGTCGGTCAACGCGATGAATAGTAGCGTTGACCGACGTAAATAGTGCTTGGTTATGTCTTTTGAACTAACCAACACCCTAGCATCTTTTAAGGATTTGATGAATAGGGTATTACAGGATTTTCTTGATATCATTGTTATTGTATTTATCGACGATATCCTTGTGTACTCTTAATTTGAAGAAGAACATGAGCAACATCTCTATATGGTTATGCAGTGATTACGAGAACATCAATTGTATGCCAAGTTCAAAAAGTGCGAGTTTTAGCTATCTTAGGTGTCTTTACATGGACACATTGTCAGTAAAGATGGGATCAAGGTCGATCCAGGGATGATTGAATATGTCAAGGAATAGTCGAGATCGAAGGCAGTTATAGAAGTTAGAAGTTTCATGGGTCTCGCTGGTTATTACTGTGAGTTTGTTGAGGGATATTTTAGGACCTCAACACCCTTAACCGAACTCACTAAAAAGAATCAGCGATTTTCATGGACAGACAAGTGTGAAGAAAGCTTACAAGAACAAAGATTGATTACAACTCAAGTATTAGTTCTACCATCTGACATATTGAGATGCATCTAGACAGAGTCTACAGTGTGTTTTGATGCAAGCTGATCGATTCATCGCCTATGCCTCTCGTCAATTAAAGGAATATGAATAGTGATACCCAACTCATCACTTAGGAATTTCTGCAGTGGTTTTGGCATTGAATGTTTGGCAGCATTATCTCTACGGAGAAAAGTGTGAGATTTATACAGATCACAAGAGCCTCAAATATTTCTTTACTCAAAAGATTTGAAGATGAGGCAGACACGTTTGTTGGATTTGGTTAAAGATTATGACTGTGAAATCCTTTATCATCCTGGGAAGGCCAATGTTGTGGATGATGTCCTGAGCAGAAAGTGTCCTAGGCAGGTAACTAGTATGATTAAGATATCACCTCAGCTAGCAGATGACAAGGTCAGATCAGGTATTGAGTTTGTTGTAGGAAAAAATTCATAATTCGACATAACAATTTGATTTGTTAAACAGAATTAAAGATGCTCAGTTAATTGATCAAGAACTGGTAAGGATTTGAGAAGAGGTTTTAGGTTGTTAAGCTATAGATTTTACGGTGTCAGGTAACAGGATGTTGTTATACAAAACAAGAGTTTGTGTTCCAGATAATGCAAAACATAGGAATGAGATTCTCAAGGAAGCTCACACCACTCAACATTCACTGCATCCTGGCACTACCTAGATGTGTCAAGATTTAAGACTTTTC
Organism: Cannabis sativa; assembly: GCF_029168945.1. Lineage (NCBI taxonomy): Eukaryota > Viridiplantae > Streptophyta > Magnoliopsida > Rosales > Cannabaceae > Cannabis > Cannabis sativa. Next base: position 17,405,502 of record NC_083605.1, on the reverse strand, counting down.
TACTAGTGGTGCGGGATGAAGAAAGATATGGTTGAATTTGTATCCTGGTGTTTAACTTATCAGTACATTAAGGTTGAACATCAAAGACCTACAGGGTTGTTACAACCATTGAGTCTTCCTGAATGGAAATGGGAGGATATCACCATGGATTTTGTGGTTGGGTTACATAGAACCACAAGAATGTATGATTCTATTTAAGTTGTGATAGATTTATTTACGAAGTCTTCATATTTACTACTAGTGAAAACAACCCTTATAGTGGATCAGTATGCAGAGTTATACGTGAAGGAAATAGTAAGATTACATGGGGCTCCAAAGTCCATTATATCAGATAGAGATTAGAAGTTCACCTCAAAACTTTTGCAGAGTCTCCAATGTGCTATGGGTACCAGACTGTTACGTGCTTGTGTGTTGGACTTTAAAGGCTCTTGGAGCATGCACCTGCCACTGATAGTGTTTTCATACAACAACAGTTATCAGAGTACTATAGGGATGGCTCCCTATGAGATTTTGTATGGTAGGAAGTGCAGATATCCAATTCAATGGAATGAAACTGGAGAAAGGAAATATCTAGGTCTAAAATAAGTGCAACAGACTAATGAGGCTATAGTAAAGATTAAGGCCAGAATGCTTGTCTCTGAGAGTAGGCAAAGAGTTATGCAGATCCAAAGCGTAGAAATGTAGAATTTTAGGTAGGAGATCATGTATTCCTACGAGTGTCTCCAATGAAGGGGATCACACGTTTAGGGAAAAAGGACAACTTATGCCCTAGGTTTACAAGACCTTTTGAGATTCTTTAGAAGGTTAGACTGGTGGCATATCGTCTAGCCATGCCTCCACATTTTTAGCTGTCCATAAGCTATTTAATGTCACTATGTTACGGAAATACGTTTCAAATCCCAATCACGTGTTGAGTTACGAAAACCTAAAGCTTCAACCAAATTTATCGTATGAAGAACAACTAGTTCAGATCTTAGACAGAAAAGATAAAGTCCATCAAAACAAGACCATAGCTTTGGTCAAGGTGCTCTGGAGAAATAGTAAGGTGGAGGAAGCCACCTGGGAGTTGGAGTCCAAGATGAGGGCTCAATATCCAGAATTGTTTAGGTCAGATATTGTGGACAAAATCCTTTTAACGGGGGGTAATTGAAAAGACCGCTTAGTTTTAATACAAAAATTAGCTAATAATTAGGGCTTAATTATGAAATTATATTACTAATTATGATTTATGAATTGACGAAGATTTATGTGAATTCAATGTGTATTAATTATGCTATATATGAATTTTTATATTTTTCATGTCTTGTGCCAGGCAAAATTGGAACGCGGCATTAGGCCAATAGAATCAAATTTTAGTATTTTAGTAATAGTGGGAGAATATACTTAGACATTGGGAATGTAAGAAATATCAGAGGTTTTGGAAATGACAATATTACCCCTAAGTGACAAGTGCACTTTTCGATCTGTGCAAGGGCAAAATGGTCTTTTTGCCATTTGGGATTTTTGTCTTTTAATGACATTAATTGATTTATGTAGCTTGATTTTATTTTATTATTTTAGTTACATAAACACTTAACTTAACCATTATTTCATTTTATCCAATTTAGAAAGAAAACAACGTAAACCCTCTTATCTCTCTCTTTCTTTATCGAGCACTCAAGCAACTTGCTAGTGTTGGAAGATTTCTAGTTTGATTCTGGGTATTTTGACAAGATTAGAGTGTATCCAACTCTAGGTAAATGTTCTAGCCTCTCCCTTGGTGTTTTCTTAAGCTCAAAGTTACGTTTTTGCATGGTTTTGCTAAGGTTAGGGTTCTAAGGTATTTTACGGTGTTTAAATTCGTATTTTGTAGTTGAATTATTATTATTTGAGTTGTTTTGGTGTTGTTTGATGGCTTGGTTATGTTTTTGGACATGGTTTGAGCTTTAAAGCTCAAACATTGGTCTTTAATGGTGATTTGAGTTTCAAGGGTTGTTTTTGGGTTTTCTTGCATGGATTATGTTTATTATGGTGTAATTAGGTACTCTGTAAGGTTTGGTAGCATTTTTGTTTGAATTGAGGTTGTTGTGGGGTTTTAGGTTTTTCCTGCACTAAACTGGTTGACTAGTTCAGTGGGACCTATCAAAACTGGAATTTTGATTGGTCCCCAAGAACCCTACCGAATCGGTCTTCCAGTAAGGAAACGGGCCTGCCGGTTGGCGTAGTTTATGGAACCCTAGTTTTTCCAATTTTTTCTATATTTAGTGTATTTCTATGTTATCCATTGATAGGGAAACTTTTAGTTTTAATATTAGGTCCCTGAAAAGTTGTTTAGCGTGTAAGTCATTAGTTTTTTTGAATAATATGATTTAAGGGCCTACAAATCGTCGAGTAGCAATTCCACTCAAGTTGGCTGGCATATTAATTTAGAAATGAGATAAGATTAGTATAATGATATGCATATGTGTTTACATGTTTAGTCTACATATTTATTAAGTTGTTAGATTACATTGATAGTGGTATCAATATACATAGAGTTATATTGGATACCAATGTTTGTATGGTTCAAATACTGATCAACCCTATCACATAGGTATGACTAGAGTATGACTAGCGTACCGAGTATACGCTAATATTATGGTCGATAGTACTATTGTACAAAAATTCTAGACTCAGTCCTATGTTGGACACGGAGATAGGATTATGGTTGGGTGTATGGGCGCCTGATTATAATCTGGGTTATTTTTATGTTATTGATTATACTTTTATTACTGAGTCTATTGACTCACAAATATTTTTTTTCAGGTGTAGGTAAGGGCAAGGCTAAGGTTGAGCAACCGTGTGAGCGAGGGGATGAAGATTGTACATGTTGGGGCGATTAGGCATAGAACGTACAGTCTTTAGGAGAGTTGGACATATTTTGTATAGTCGTTAGGCGATAACATTTGTATCTAGTAATTGAAACAGTTGTAGATATTTTGTACACAGGATCCCAATATATATATAAATGTTAGTTTGGTATTTATAAATATTTAAATAAAGTTTCAATTATTCACGATTTTTAATAAACTCATTGATTAGCAATGAGCTTCACAATTAGTATAAAATCCTAATAACACTCCTAAACTAGTAAGGTGTTATATTTATTAGACTTAGCATTAAATAATTACATATATTTTATATGTGGTAGCTATTATCTCTAGAACTACATATAATATATATTAATATAAATAATTAATTCGACATAACATTAAATATTTATATATATTGTATATGTGGTAGATATTATCTTGATTATGATGATAATTGTTATTCTATTTTTCGCACTATGACGTTGCATCATATACTGGTGACACGTGGCTCCTATTTCCTACATTGAGCTAAAGTGATATTCCGAACAAAGCTCAGCATACACCTGCACGGATAGAGTTTTCTCGACCGAGCAAGGTAAGGGTAGACTTTGGAGCAGCGTATCACCACTTAGCAATTCTAAGACTTGCATCGTGATGCACAAAACCAATCCCTATAATCTAGGGATCGTATCAAAGGAATATGGCAAGCTGTCTGAATCCCATAATCTACGTATTCTAAATATGTAATGTATGTTCTTACCAATTATAGATATTGCAAGCAAAAGGGGAACCTTCCCTCAAGCATTTAGCCCAATAAATAGTCATCCATTCTCACTGGTATTGGGGTCGAAAGAATTGCTTCAGAAAGATCTAACAAAATACACTAAGAGATTTCATTGTGAGAGCTTTAAGAGAGGAAACACCGTATTCTTTCTTCTTTAGTTGATTCAATTCAAGGGGAGTAGGCTATTACCAAACTAACGAGGCCGAAACTCTTTAAAATCTTGTGTTCTTTACTACTCATTAATTCTTATTTTATTTTAATTATATTTTCTATCGCTTACTATTTGACTCATTATCGCTGGCTAAGAGCGAGGTTAACATTTTGGTGTTTTCATTGAGAGCAATAATCCAAGTTTGCTATTTTCTTTAAGTTTAATTAGACACATAGAATGGTGGACCAAACTCGCAGAGGCATGGTCGATCAGGTTAATCCATTTCCAGATCCTACATTGCAGACTCCTGGGAATGCAAGTGTCCCACCAGTCCCCAATCTTGAGCAACTAAACACACAACCACCTACAGTGGGTCATGGTGTGACATCTGCTCTAGCTTGGATCACACCTGGTGTGCGAGAGACTGGAAATACAAGTTTGGCCGCCAACCTGGGTACTCCCAGTATTAGAATCCCTTCAGCAAACAATATTCAAACGACCATAGGAGATGACACTAAGATTCAGAACCTCCGCAATGCTCTTGGGCTTATGCAAGGTCGTACCAATTCCTTGCATCATGATTAGGAAGAGCTCCGTGCTGTACAGAACCTTGCATTCGAAGAGCAAAGGCTTTAGTTCACTGAATGGAGGGACAGAGATATGGAAATGTTGAAGGCTCAACAAACCGCCATCGTTGACCGAACAAGACAAGCCACCATATTGATACGAAGAGCCTACCAAGTTGCTAACCAGCAACCAGCGTCCAACATCCCACTGGGCGGTGCGGAAGAAATTCCTGCTTGGCCTATCGACAAAACTCTGAACGATCAGCCATCCAATCCATGGTCACAGGTTCCACCTGTGGGCCATGTTGTAGGCGGCCAGACCTTATTTGGAAATTCATCAGGAGGTATTATACTTAATAACTCTGCCCAGACTAGCAGTTCTGGCCAACATATCGGCCAACCAACCAGTCCCTGAGACAACATGGTGTTTCTATATTCAACAGACTGGGAACAACTCATGACCTCAGGGATGATCTAAATAGAAGGAGGGGTTAGGACGAACAATATGTTCAACTGCCCACTCAGCTCGGTATTTGTATCCAAGAACCAGCTCAAAGAGACCTTGACGTGGCACAGATTGGCCAAGAGGGCGAACAAGTTCACCCATCTTTGCAGGCACAGTTGGATGAATTGAAAAATATGTTTCAAGGCCCGGCCGACAAAAAATTCAATGATCTCGAGTTGGATTAAGCACGTAGATTGTCCTTCATTCTTGAGATCAATGTTCTAGAGTTACCTCTCAAGTTCAAAATATTTACCTGGAAGATGTACACAGGGAAAGAAGATCCCTTATCACATCTGAAATATTTTGAAATGCAAATGGATTTGCAAGGGGTACGAGGAGATGTGCGCTGCAGAGTATTCCATGCCACACCTTCAGAAGCCACACAGCAGTGGTATTTCAAGTTATCACCAAGAAGGTTCAACTCCTGGAAAGCCTTCTCCTCAGAGTTTCATGCACTGTTCTCTTCTTCTCGCTAACTCCCAATGCATTTAGAAGACCTGGTTGAAGTGAAGCAAAGACCAGGAGAGCCTCTGTAGGCCTACATGAGCAGATTCACGAAAGAGGCTACGAAAGTAGCACGGTTAATTGAAGAGGGGAAGCTAGCCACAATACTAGGGGGCATCGAGATTCTCATAATACTATGGAAATACATCAAGAAAACTTGTCCTGTAGACTCTTTGACGGATATCCTCGACCGAGTAGATGGTTTCATCATACTTGAAGAAGCCATTCAATGGGTAGATGTCGAGCCTAGACCGGGCCAACCACAAGCTCCCTGGACAAGAGCGTCTGCCCAAAACCGCCAGTACCCTAGTAGCTCAAATTCGATCGGCAAAGGATCTAGCAACAATGGCAGACAAGGCAATGGGAAAAAGAGAAAGTTCGCAGGCAAAGCCAAACAGACCCTTAGAGAAAATCCTTCCAAGTTCAGTACTTTCTCTATCTTGATTAACGACTTGGAGACCATCTACATGGCAACTCAGTCAGTGGTCCCGTATAAAAAACCTGCTCCCATGAAAAAGTACATAACCAGGCAAGACATGTCCGAATTTTGCCATTTTCAAGGAGACTATGGCCATGACACTAACAAGTGCAACAATCTGAAATGAGAAATTGAATTATTTATATGAAAAAATAACCTGTACGTGCAAAAGTATGTCAAGGCCAACCCAAATCAAAGACCAACAAAGACCTGTTCGTGTCCCCACCAGTGGACGGGCATTTGCAAGTTATCATTAGGGACCCACATATTGCTAGAGATTTGGGCAAAGCTCGGGAGAGGTATGCTTGAACTTTACAACCCGAACCAAAGGAATTGGTTCTAGCCGTAGAGGAAAGGATGCAAAAAATATCACGGGCAAGGGAACCCACTATATGTTGGAATTTATTTTACCAGGATCTTAGATCTACTCACAAGTATGTTGATTTAACAACCTAAATATGAACTTCTAAAACGATAAACAAAACACATAAAAAGTTAAGAAACCTTACAGTGATGGCAGCGGAATAATGTGTCTCCTTCCACTCAGATCTCTAACCCTTGATTCCTGTCTGTCCCAGAGTATAATCAAGATCTGAGCCCGAATGTCCTTCAGATGGATGTGATCCTTCACAGTCTTCCAATCAATGATTGAGGTACTGTTTGCTGTGTGTGGGCACTTCTCTCTCACAAAGGATTTTGAAATTCTCTCCCTTTTTCTCTCTTGATTTCGTGTGTGAATGATGCATTCAAAGGGAAGAGAGGAGGGCTACTATATATAGGGAAAAGGGAAGCTCAACTTTCCAAAATAAATAGTTTCCTCTTGTACTGAGTAATTGATTAACTGCCTTATTTGGTGTAATCCACCACTTTCCTATCACTGCTAGGTTTAGGTTAGCAATTACTTGGCAATTAAAATTTAAAAATAATAATTGGGAAACACACAATAGTGGTCGGCCATGGTGTGACTTGGGCCTCACTTGGGTTTTGCAAATTCCACAATTTTATTTCTATTTTTCCAAAAAATGCCATTTTTCCAATTCGAACAATTTAAATGCCAAAACTAATTATTTAAAAACTAAAATAGATTATTAAATAATATTGCCATTTAATATCATTATTAATTAGACATACAAAGTCTCTTTGTTAATAAATAAACCTAGAAACCCTTTTCTTTACAATTTCATCCTTACTTAGTGAGAATTCTCAAATTAGACATAGTCTAACTTTTAGAATTATAATTGATTAATCATAAATCAATTATAGAGTCTTACAAACAGTATGGTCTCAACTAGAATGGGGACCATGGATCTATATTGCTGAGCTTCCAATAAGTTGAACCGAATTTACCAAGTAAATCCCTAACTTATTAATTCCTTGTTGAATCCACTCTTAGAACTTGGAATGGCACTCTCAAACTTATATAGAGCATACTATATGTTTCACGATATACATATGATATCTCATTTAACCATTGTTATAATCTTAATGTGATTAAAGTTCCTCTATATAGATGATTTACATCGAGATGGGATAAATTTAGCGTTTCCACCCCTCAATGTATTTTGCCACTTAAAACACTTAGCTACCTGTAAATGATGTTTTAGTGATCTAATATATAGTCACTGAAACAAGAGCTCATCCATTTACTTCTATTTAACTAAGCTCGAAGGGAATCATCACTTGACTTCTATACACAAGTAGAAGCTATAGATTCGATATTTATGTTCAGCGCTCCCACTAAATCATGCTATCATGTTCCCAAAATATAACATATCACCCTGACACAAAAGTAGGCTTAACTAATAAATAAAAGAACATGAATAGCACTCCTCAGGATTTAGATTCTTTTAATCTAAGATCAACTTCTGATATTGACTTGGAAAGATACAACGGTAAGTTTATAATATCTTTAACCAAGTTCAATATCGGTCCAGTCCAATGTATACTCCATACATTCGAAACTAGTATACTTTACGAATGTCCTGGAAAGAACATAACACTTACTCCAAGTGTAAGTATACTTCATCGCTGATTATCACATCAGTGTAAATCTAAAACACTGATGAACGGGGACTTAGTCTTTTGAATAATATAATCACAATCACATTCCACTGTATTGACAATACTGTAATTGTGAATGAATATATGTCCTGGACTTAACTGATTTTGCGTATATATATTAAACCATAAACATGAAAAATACATGTTAACATAAATCACTTCAAAATTCTAAATTGATAACTAATCAGATTGTAATGGGTTTTATTTAGGGCACAAAACCCAACAAACTCCCACTTGCACTAACATAAAACAAGTTGTGCATTACAATCAATATTTTGTCTTGATCTTCAGATCAAGTGTAGTATATTTGAATTCACCCATATTTCTGGAACCAGGTTCATAAAACATTATGAACTATCCTTTAACTATATGCTTTACTCATCAAGGGATACTAAAATCCTTACTGCTTATTAAGTACATCTGAACAAACAGAGTAATGAAGCTCAACTCATAGATTGCAATTTATTTGTAAAAGAAACTTTATTGTAAATTAAAAAATTGTTTGCAATATTATGAGATCAGGGAATAAAATCCCAAACTTAAAGTCCACATTGTTTTAAAATTTAAACAATTAATTCAAAAATAAATAAATAAATAAATGAGCTTCTTCTTTATCTTTGACGAACTCCATCCATAATCTAGCTTTTAGATCCCACTCGCTATAAGAAGAAAAATAAACAAGGTTAGTAGTCCAGAATTAATAATCCAAATGGATAATAATTCACTAAAACACATCAGTTTATATAAAGAAATACCTTGTTTCTTTGCAAGAAGCTCAGGACATTGGGGTTTCCAATGGCCTTTCTCATTGCAGTAGAAACATTTTCCTTTTGGTGTATCACCAGAAGCTGCAGCCTTTTTGTTCTTAGCTGCTTTCCAAGCTTGAGCTCACTTCTTGGTATTTTTCCACTTCTTCTTATTAATGGATTTGGAAGTAGAGGCAACGTGTGCCTGAGGATTATTCGTCCTATAACCATTTCCAGAATTATGAGGTTTACTCCCACTATTCTTGGGACCTCCAATCAAATTTCATATGTGTGAAGGTCATTGACTAACGTGTGAAAGTCTTGTTCCTTCTTGTTCATGACATAATTTGATGTATAGCGCAGAAAATCTAGAGTCAGACTATTAAGGATGAGTTTTGATCAGTTTCAGCACCATGATTCTGGGCTTCTTGGAAATATCCTGCCATTTGGAGAAGGTGATCATGCACATTCTGATGGGGTTCCATCCGTGCATTGATAAATTTCTTTTGGGTTTTATGCCCTAAATAAAACTCATTTCAATATAATCAGATTTACTTATTAATATAGATCAGAAATAACATTTAATGTTCCATGGTTCACATGATTTATTTCATGATTATATGTATATAATGTATGAATTCATCTAAAAACCTTTTCACATACTTGATCCTGTTTATTGTGCTATCAACACATTGGAAAGTAAACATGACTATGTAAATAAAGTTTCCTAGATTTATCAGACATAGGGTTTTACTGATATGATAATCTACAACAGAGTTTACTTGCATTTGGAAAAATGCTATGTTCTTTCCAGAGCATTGGTTAGAGTAAAGCTCAGGTTGGATGCATGGAGTATGCATCGGAAGGGACCGATATTGAACTTTGACATAGATTTATTAAACTTACCGTAATATCTATTCAAGTCAATATCGCCTAGTTGATCGTAGATCAAATGATCTTAATCCTGTTATGATTAGGCTCAATCTCGAGAGGCTATTCGTGTTCTTTGATTTGTTAGTTAAGCCTACTTTTGGGTCAGGGTGATATGTACATTTTGGGAACACGGTAGTGCAATTGAGTGGGAGTGCTAACATAAACATGGAATCTATAGCTTCTATCTGGCGAATAGTAAGTAAAGGATGATCTCCTTCGAGCTTGACCAAACGAAAATAAATGGTGGAGATCTCATTTCACATAAGCTGAAATATTATTTATACGGGGTTAAGTGTTTTAAGGATTAAATACATTGTAGGGTGTAACGGTAATCTAATCCCTTTACAGTGTAGATCATTCATATAGAGGATCATTGATCAAATTAGGATTATAACAATAGATAACTAATGATGTGTCTATATGGTGGAACATATAGAGCATTCTATATACTGAGAGTGCAATTCTAAGTTCTATGCGTGGATTCAATGAAGAATTAATAAGTCAGTGAATTTTAGTAATAAATTCTTGATCTGCTTATTGTAAGCCCGGTTATATAGACCTATGGTCTCTGCACTAGTTGAGATAATATTGCTTGTAAGAGTCATATAATTAGTTTTGATTAATCAATTATAATTCTCAAATTAGACTATGTCTATTTGTGAATTTTTCACTAAGTTAGGGCAAAATTGTAAAGAAAGAGTTTTAGGAGCATATTTGTTAATTATGATACTTTGTATGGTTCAATTAATAAATATGATAAATGACAATATTATTTAATAATTATTTATAGTTATTAAATAGTTAGAATTGGCATTTAAATGGTTGAATTAGAAAATTAGCGTTTTTGAGAAAATCAAATGCAGAAAAGATAAAACTGCAAAATTGCAAAAAGTGAGGCCCAAATCCACTATGCATGGCCGACCACTTTTGTAGCGAATTTAAACTGATATTTTAATTATTTTAATTCCAAATAATTTAAACCTAACCCTAGTGGAATGCTATAAATAGATAGTGAAGGCTTCAGGATATTGACACAAAATTTCTACACTTTTTTTTTCTGACGTTTCATTCAGAAAAAACTGAGCCTCTCTCTCTCCCTATCTTTAGCTGCCACCTTGCTCTCTTCCTTCCCTCTTCAATTTTGAAATTCTTAGTGTTAGAGTAGTGCCCACACACAGCAAGTGATACCTCAACCATAGTGAGAAAGATCGTGAAGAAAGACTTTCAGTAAGAAGGAGTTTCAGCATCAAAGATTCAGAGAAAGAGATCCAGGTTCAGATATTGATAATGCTCTGCTACAGAAAGGATTCAAGGGCTAGATATCTGAACGGAAGGAGTCATTATATTCCGCTGCACCCAATGGAAGGTTTCCTAAACTTTATATGTGTTTATTTCATCGTTTTAGAAAGTTCATATTTATGGTGTTAATCAACATACTTGTGAGTAGATCTAAGATCCTTGTAAAATAATTTCCATAAACTGGCCTCAGAGCCATGGTAATTTATTTGCTTGCAAGAAATTTGAACTTTAAAACGATTGTTTGATGTTTTGGATGGTATCATGTTGTATTGAGTGTTATTTGATGATTGATTGATGTTTGTGAATTTTCTTGAAAAATAATTGAATATCTGTTTCTGGAATTATCTTTATTCGATAGTATGGAAAAAATTAAGCAAGTTACATTTTTACAGAACTCAATTTCGATTTAATTTGAATTAGTTATGATTTTTTGAAGTTTCAGAAAAATTTCGGGATTGGGCAACAAAGTTGCGCGCGCGGAAATCATGTAGATTTCCCCTGCGCCGAGTTTGCACGCCCAAATCACCCATGCACGCGCGCGGACGGGTATGCACAGCATCCCGTCCGTACAACTTGCAATTTTTTCATTTTTCTTCGATTTTTCATGCCTTTTTATGGATTTAACTTCCGATTTTTTGTGTAGTTCTGTATTTATACATTTACTATTCCTAATTAAATTCTAATTATCATAATTAAATTAATTAATATTTTTTAAATTTAATGCATGATATTAGTTTAATTTGAATTTAAAAATAGTAAATATCTATCTTTTTTGCTTAATTATCTATCTTATTTTTAAATTTGATTATATCTTATCTTATTTTTAAATTTAAGGTGAGATATTAAATTTTTTAAATTAAATTTTTTTAAATAATTTGACCTTATTTAAATTTAAAATAAGATAACTATAATCATGTAATTTTAAATAGATGTAAGATATTTTGCTAACTTTTAAATTTTATTATTTTATTTATTTAAATTAAATTATAAAATCTAAAAAAAATATTTAATTTATCTTTTTTAATTTATTATTTAATTTTTATTTATAAAATAACCTTAAATTTTTAAAAGTAGTTAGCAAATTTTGAAATAATATTTAGGTTGGTTGAAACCTAAATTTTCAAAATTGTAGGTTTATTTTTAAATATTATTATATTAATTTCGAAAATATTTAAATTTTATTTTATTTTATTATTTTTCGAAAGTAAATTTTTTTTATTTAATTAATTTTTGGAAATTATTTATTTAAAATTAAATAAATCCTACATCCAACTATCCAGCTAACCTTGTTGCAGGAGTATGTGTTTTAGCTTGTTTGTAAGTTTTCAAAACCTATTATTGCTTGATTGCAAATAGCCATGGTTAACTTTTTGCCAGATCTAATGATCTGATGGCTCCCTTGGTCAAGTCAATAATTTGTAACAGGTATATTTACAATCTTCTTTCATCTCTGTATGACCTAGCAACATGATAGGACCCATCCAAAGTGTGTTTGTGTGAGCCTATGTGTTTGATTTCATTATAGATGCATATAGGTTGTTGTTGCTAAATAAAATATCATAGTTTTTGATATATTTTATTTAGGCCCATTTAGTTTTGGACCTATTCAATTAATAACAGTTGTTCATTTTAAGGTTAAATTCCTCTCATTTGGGCCTTGTGTGAGAGTTGGGAGCCATAGTAGTGGGTACGATATACTGAACCCAGCACCCCCTCACATGAACCACCCCAATTGTGAATGCCCATTTGCCTGATTTGAATAACTGTACTAGGTTAATTAAACTAGTTTAACCTAATAAAATTGATTAGCAACATAATTAATTTCATTTATTTTGAAATTAATTTAAGAAAACCATAGTTTAAAGAATTTTTTATTCTAAGCTAAACTATATGTATTTTTTGTATTTAATTAAATATGGAATTATAACTATCTAGATTCTTTCTGAAGCTTAATTTAAATTTTTCGTTAAATATTCCTATTTAAGTTGATATTTAGTTACCTATAACTAACTAGCTTAAATCTGAATATCTTTTGAATTTAAAATTTCAAAATTAAGTTGAGGAATTTTAGGCATTGGTTATTAAGATTCTTTAGATATTTTTTAAGTTGATATCTTTTTCGAATATTAACTTAAAATGGAATATTTTCAAATTAAGTGGTTACAACTTAATTTTTATATTTAATTAAATTTAATTTGAAAAATATTTAAGTTCTAGATTTTTTCTAATACAACTTAAATTAGATTTTTTTTTTTTAAATTTTGTGGAAAAGATACTTAGTCAAATAAGATATTTTGTAGATAGTTATTTCTAGACTACTTATTGTTTCTACTATTAAAATAGGAAAATATTATACATTGTGAAATTAATTATTTAAATAATTAATTTTGGTACAATTTATTTTAAGTATATTTTTCCTAGTATTAAACTAGAGATTAATAATTAAGCCTTCTCCACACTTAATTATTTATTTCTTGAATTTAATACATTTAATTAATTTGAAAATTAAATATCTAAGTTGATTTTCATCATGATACTTAAATATTTTTTTTTCATGACTCTTAATTAAATAGAAAATTATTTTTAGTTGAAATTTATTTTTTCAACTAAATTTAAATAATTTTCAAAAATTATTTTTTTCTTTATTTTATTAATCAAATTTCGAAATTCCATTTCTTAAATGCTGGAATTTCGAATTTTATTTTGAAAAATATATTAAGTTGTAAATTAATTATTTATTTTAACTAATTTTTGGACCAACTTAAATTAATGATTTTTTCATTTATTAATTAATTTAAAATAAATGAATTAAAAATATTATTAGAAATTGAATTAATTAGTCAAAGGAAAATCTAGATAGGTGATATTTTTACTTGAAGTATTTTTCTAGTGTATTTAATTAAATTGAAAATTAATATTTATGTTGATTTTCATCATCATACTTAAATATTTGAAATTTTTCTTATATATTAAATTAAATAGGAAAATTATATTTTTTGTTGTAAATTAATTTTAGCAATTAATTTTGGGCCAACATTAAATTAGAATAATTTTTCCAGGATTTATTTTTTATTTTAACAAGTATTTTCGAAAATTGCATTCTTAAATACTTTAATTTTTTCGAAATGCAATGTATATTTATAGAAAATTAAATTTGAGTTGTAAATTAATTTAAATTAATTTTATAACAACTTAAATTGAATATCTTTCTAAATATTTATTGGAAATTATTACTAAGATGGAAGAAATTCATGTTATTTTCATATCCATCGAAGTAAAATTTATAAATATTAAATTAAAATTTATATTTAGAATTTTTCATTCTAAATTGGAAATTTTAATTAAATAAATATATATTTAAAATAAATAGATTAAAATAAGTATCAAAGAAAATACAACTCTCTTTAAATAATGAGCTTTATTATTATTAGGATATTCGATCTCCATTGTTGGTCTTACAATAGTTAAATGTTTTCAATATAACCTCGAGACGCTAGACTTCGTTCCCCTATGGATGGTTATTCGTTGAACGCATTTAACACCGTAAGATCTCATTTGATAAGTATTTTGTAAGTTTTCGTCTCTATTAGACTCTCCCGTACGGTGACTACTTAGAGATAAACTTATGAAACATGAAACAATGGTGGAAGCTCATAAAATGTGAATAACCTTGACTCTCGCCTACCGTGACAACGTTGGATTCTTATTTTGATCGAATAAAAGGTTGCTAGAATGGTTTGCATTTTAGATGAGCTGACAACTCTATTCAATTAATGATACTTTGACTCTGGCCTACCGGGACACTGTTTCAGTTTGTTTGAAACCTTGGAAATTATTTAGGATTGTATGTTTTAGTATTTTCACTGGTCATTCCTACTTGCTATATGTTTAATAATTTCTGAATTGTGTATGAATTTATATTGAACCATGTTATTTTCTGTTATTAAATTGTAGTTTAATTTCGAATCTTCATTGTTGGTCTAACATGTTTGTTTATCTAATGAGATAAATCCCTAGTGGATTTTCACCATTAGACATACATAATAGTGTCAGATCTCGAAAGATAAATATTGTATATGCAACATCTAGCTGTTCATCAATTGATGACACCTTAGACTAGTATTTTTATAATATGAAACAAGAAGATTATATAAATAAGATTACTTTGACTTTTGCTATTCGAAGCATCGTTGGATTCTTATATAAACAACGAAATTATCCTAATTCCTCTTAGCTTATTCATTTCGAATTAGCTCAATAACATATCATTGGATGAATGGTCTATATATCATTTCATGTCATTCTATATTTTCTCTTAAGAAATTAAATGACGCATATGATTATAATCCCGAAATTCTATTCCCAATTGATATAAATCCTCAATCTTAGAAATCTCCTACTTGTATGGGTAAATCTGACTTAGAGTTTATATTAGTAGTGGTGGTCCAAGATAGAATTACTCATTATATTTGGTATAAATTTAAGTCTTTGACTTTAATTTTAGATTCCAAACAGAAATTTTCTTATATTTCTAATTCCAGGATGCAATAGAGTTACACCTTCACAAGTGTTTAATATCCATCTTCTATTAATGGATTCAAACTGTATGGAATATGAGTTCGGTATTCTGTGACCAGGATCCACTTACACTATTCTAAGAATTATTTGATGTAACTAAACCTAAGTCATCAAAAGACACTACCACATTTTTTTTAATCTATGGCATATGTATCTTGTTCATAGTTTATTTGACAAGATCAATCTCTGCAAAGAGTTAATATGCCTATATCCACTGAAAGTAGTTCATCTCATTCGCAAATGGATGTATATTCAGGGGTGGATATGCGTTTTTCGTTGTATTCTTAAAACGATAACTCTGGATTATACCTTTTAGCAAGAAATTTGAAATGTTTGAAAAATTTCATTGATTTCTAGCAATGGTTAAAACCATTAAGGTAAGTGGTTAAAGATCTTGCGAACTGATAGGGGTGGAGAAATAGTTAGTAGATATGCAGTTCAAAGATCGTTAAATTGATTTTTGAATTATATCCAAACTTACCTCCCCAGAAATTTCGAGTTGCATATTGATGATTAGTTACTAGTCGTTGCCTAATTCCTTCTATGGTAATACAATTTCAGAATGATATAATAGTTGTATACTTGATGTAAATCATTACTAGATTCATGGATGACCTAATTAAAATCTTCAGAAAAGTTAGAATTGGTAACCATGGTTTGTTAGCTATTCTAAGTTATTAGGGGTGGACCATCCCATAGTCAATAGATAAGAAAGCGTTTGTTCAAACAAACACTAATTTTCTAAGATAATAACTAAGTCTGAAAATAAAGTAGCAAATAAAGGAGATATTTAATTCTTGATTCCAAAAGTGTTCTATCATCTTATATGACATATGATGATCCCACTGCCTCTGTTGTCTTGTCACAACCAAAGAGGTTAATACCATTTAGTTTTCTTAGACATAATTCAAGGTACCTTGTCATAGTGGGAGAGTTTCTAGGAACTCACCTTCTTGGGAGACACTAGTGATTATTAAAATCCATTGTGAGTTTAAACAAGTAATGGATTGTCAAGATAAGAAACTAAGAAGAAAGCCAAAAGAACTATGGTTTAATCCATTCACATGGAATAACCTAAAGTTTTCTATTACAAGGACATAAAAGGAAATTTTTGTTTATAAGCCTATTCAATCGACTTAACAAAACTTCCTGTTCCTAGTATTATAGGTTTGAGTTTATCTAAACCTATGGCTTGTGGTATACCTGGTAATTACTTACTCTAATGCAAGCAACTTATTTTAGTAAGATGCTGAAGCATTTTCTTATTGGCAATCTATAAAAGCTTCTCGACCTCTAGGCATAGATTTTATTTATCTAAGGAAAAGTCTCAACTATTCTAGAAACAATAAAGCCATGAAAGAGTTTCTTATATCAACAGTGAGAGGTCTCAGATATGCTTTAGTATGCCTTAGACTAGACACCTGCTGTTGAGTGGGAGTAATGAGTAGGTATCACATTAATCCAGGAGAAGAACATTGGAAGACAATGAAGTAAATCTTAAGATTAAGAAGAGGAACTATATGTTAGTCTATAAGGGTGTGTTTAAAACTCTTAGACTACACCACATCAGATTTCGAAATTTGCCTTCGTGCTAGAAAATCTTTCAGATAAGATGGTGATTACTCTGGGGGTGGAATAGTGATTTTGGAGAAGTGTAAAAACCTATCTGAAGTCTCTAGGTCTACCAGAAAGCAACTGAATGTTAAAGTTGCAAGAAAGGTACTTATTCAGTCTAAGGAAAGTTCTATACATTTTTGGCACCATTCCAAATTGCCTTAACTACTAGTGTTACTTCCTGAATAACCATGAAGTAGTTGCCAAAGGTATAGAATCCAGTATCCCAAGAGAGTAGACATATAGAGAGGAATTTCACATTATCAATGATTTTGTGATTAAGGAAGAGTAATGGTGGGAAAAGGTTGTGTTTAATTCAACCTTTCAGATCCTATTACGAGGAGTTTACTACTACTACACTTGATTTGTATATCAAGGTATTGAGATTATTTGAAATGCACTTTTTGTTTTATATTAGCGCAAGTGGGAGTTTGTTGGGTTTTATGCCCTAAATAAAACTCATTTCAATATAATCAGATTTACTTATTAATATAGATCAGAAATAACATTTAATGTTGCATGGTTCACATGATTTATTTCATGATTATATGTATATAATGTATGAATTCATCTGAAACCCTTTTCACATACTTGATCCTGTTTATTGTGCTGTCAACACATTGGAAAATAAACATGACTATGTGAATAAAGTTTCCTAGATTTATCAGACATAGGGTTTTACTGATATGATAATCTACAACAGAGTTTACTTGCATTTGGAGAAATGCTATGTTCTTTCCAGAGCATTGGTTAGAGTAAAGCTCAGGTTGGATGCGTGGAGTATGCATCGGAAGGGACCGATATTGATCTTTAACTTAGATTTAATAAAGTTACCGTAATATCTATTCAAGTCAATATTGCCTAGTTGATCCTAGATCAAATGATCTTAATCCTGTTATGATTAGGCTCGATCTCGAGAGGCTATTCGTGTTCTTTGATTTGTTAGTTAAGCCTACTTTTGGGTCAGGGTGATACGTACATTTTGGAAACACGGTAGTACAATTGAGTGTGAGCGCTAACATAAACATGGAATCTATAGCTTCTATCTTGCGAATAGTAAGTAAAGGATGATCTCCTTCGAGCTTGACCAAATGAAAATAAATGGTGGAGATTTCATTTCACATAAGCTGAAATATCATTTATACGGGGTTAAGTGTTTTAAGGATTAAATACATTGTAGGGTGTAACGGTAATCTAATCCCTTTACAGTGTAGATCATTCATATAGAGGATCATTGATCAAATTAGGATTATAACAATGGATAACTAATGATGTGTCTATATGGTGGAACATATAGAGCATTCTATATACTGAGAGTGCAATTCTAAGTTCTATGCGTGGATTCAACGAAGAATTAATAAGTTAGTGAATTTTAGTAATAAATTCTTGATCTGCTTATTGGAAGCTCGTTTATATAGACCCATGGTCCCCGCACTAGTTGAGATAATATTGCTTGTAAGAGACATATAATTGGTTTTGATTAATCAATTATAATTCTAAAATTAGACTATGTCTATTTTTGAATTTTTCACTAAGTAAGGGCGAAATTGTAAAGCAAGAGTTTTAGGGGCATATTTGTTAATTATGATACTTTGTACGGTTCAATTAATAAATATGATAAATGACGATATTATTTAATAATTATTTATAGTTATTAAACAGTTAGAATTTGCATTTAAATGGTTGAATTAGAAAATTGTCGTTTTTGAGAAAATCAGATGCAGAAAAGATAAAACTGCAAAATTGCAAAAAGTGAGGCCCAAATCCACTATGCATAGCCGGCCACTTTTGTAGGGAATTTAAACTGATATTTTAATTATTTTAATGCCAAATAATTCAAACCTAACCCTAGTGGAATGGTATAAATAGATAGTGAAGGCTTCAGGAAATTGACACAAAATTTCTACACTTTATTTCTGACTTTTCATTCAGAAAAAACTGAGCCTCTCTCTCTCCCTATCTTCAGCACTAAAGATTAAGAGAAAGAGATCCAGGTTCAGATATTTATAATGCTCTGCTACAGAAAGGATTCAAGGGCTAGATATCTGAACGGAAGTAGTCATTATATTCCGTTGCACCCAATGTAATGTTTCCTAAACTTTATATGTGTTTATTTCATCGTTTTAGAAAGTTCATATTTAGGGTGTTAATCAACATACTTGTGAGTAGATCTAAGATCCTGGTAAAATAATTTCCAACCATTTCTTAGTCGCGTCAAAGCGAGACTGGATAGATGCCATACCGAATAGCTTAGTTAACTGCGTCATAATTTCTGCAGTCGTGACAGCGTTAGCAAACCTTGTTTTGAAGGTGTCAACCATGCTGGAAAGCATGAAGTATCGAGCATTATTGTTAGCATTCTGCCAACGCTCGAACTTCTCTTTAACAACTTTGGTTGCATTGTCACCTAGCTGTTCAGGAGACGGCTCAGTCAACACAAACAGGGCACTTTCACCTATGCGAGCAATGTTAATGTTCTCTCTCCATTTTGGGAAGTTAGATCGATTTAGCTTATTTTTAGTTAACAGTGATAACATGGGATTTGACATGGAAATTGAGGATACTACAAAATAATTAATAGAAATCAATTATTGTTTAACACAAAATCCTATTCAGAAATTATTAGCACATAGCAATTAGAAATGGCTAGAGAAAATACTAAAAAATACAATCCTAAATAATTTCTAAGATTTTCAGCAAACTGATATCAGTGTCCCGTTTAGGCGAGAGTCAAAGCTATCATCCATTGAATAGAGTTGTCAGCTCATCTAAAATGACAAACATTCTAGAGACCTTTTATTCGATCGAAAAGAGAATCCGACATTGTCCCGTTTAGGCGAGAGTCAAGGTCATTCTTATTTCATGAGCTTCCACCATTGTTTCATACGTTTGTAAGTCAAATACAGTCGCCACCATTAGGGTGATCAATACTATATAAAACACTTACAAACATACTTATCTTTCGAGATTAAACGGTGCTAACTTGCTAATGAACGTTCCTCCATTAGGGAGGATTACTCACTAAAACAAAAGCTATGTAAAACAAACAATGGAGATCGAATATCTTAATAATAATAAAGCTCATTATTTAAAATGTATTTTCTTCTATTATTTATTTATTTTAAATATATATATTTATTAAATTTTATATTTAGAATAAAACTCTAAATAAAATTTAATTTAATATTTATAAAATTAAACTTAGATGGTTAAGAAAATAAAATGAATTATTTCCATCTTAGTATTAATTTTCCAATAAATATTAAGAAAATTACTTAATTTAAGTTGTATTAATTCAAATTAATTGACAACTCGAATTAAAACTTTCTATAAATATATATATATATATTGTATTTCAAAAAAATTAAAGTATAAAATTATACAATTTTCGAAATACATTGAAAAATAAATTAATCTTTACTAGAAAAAATACTTCAAGCAAGAATACTATCTATCTAGATTCTCTTTAACTAATTAATTCAATTTCTAATAATATATTTTAGTTCTTTTATTTTAAATTAATCATTAAATGAAAAAATTATTGATTTAAGTTGATTCAAAATTAATTAAATAAATAATTAATTTACAACTTTAATCTATTTTTCAAGATAAATTTAAAATCATCTTGCATAATCAAATGCAATTTCGAAAAATGATTAATAAAATAAATAAAACATATTTTGAAAAATTATTCAAATTTAAGTTGTTATAAAAATATCCAACTTAAAATAATTTTCTATTTAATTAAATATCATGAAAATAACAATATTTAAGTATCATTATGAAAATCAACTTAGATATTTTATTTTCAATTTAATTAAATGTATTAAATTCAGGAAATAAATAATTAAGTATAGAGAAGGCTTAATTATTAATTTCCAGTTTAATACTAGGAAGAATATCCTTAACTTGAATTGTACCAAAATTAATTATTAAACAATTAATTTCACAATCAATGATATTTTCCTATTTTAAAATTAGAAATAATAATTAGTATATAAATAACTATCTAGAAAATATCTTAATTTAACTAAGTATCTTTTCAAGATTTGGAAAATATCTGATTTAAGTTGTTATAGAATGAATCTAAAATAAGCAATTTAAAATTTTTCCAAATAAAATTTAATTAAATATCAAAATTAAGTAGTAACTACCTAATTTAAGGATATTCCATTTTAAGTTTAAAATCAACTTAAAAAATATCTTTTAAGAATCTTCAATAACTAATTCCTAGAATTCCTCAACTTAATATTAAATTCAGAAGATATTAAAATTTTAATTAATAAGGAAAATTAGCAATAACTAATTTATTACTTAAATAAAAATATTTAATGAAATAATAAAAGTAAGTTTCAGAAAGAATCTAGTTAGTTAAAATTCTTTATTTAATTAAATACAAGAAAAATACAAATAGTTTATCTAAAAACAATATCTTAAACTAAGAGTGTTTTTCTTAAAATTAACTTTAAATTATTAAAATGAAAATAAATTTCATATATTTTAAAAGTTAATTATGTTGCTAATCAATTTTATTAGGTTAAACTAATTTAATTAACCTAGTACAGTTATTCAAATCAAGCAAATGACCTTCACAATTGGGGTAGTTCATGTGAGGGGGAGCTGGGTTCAGTATGTCGTACCTACTTCTATTGACCCCCATCTCTCACACAAGGCCCAAAAGAGAGGAATTTAACCTTAAAATAAATAACTGTTATTAATTGAATAGGTCCAAAAACTAAATGGACCTAAATAAAATCTAACAGGGTGTGATATTTTATTTAGAACAACTTATATGCATCTATAATAAAATAAACATATAGGCTCACACAGGCACACAGATTTGGATGGACCCTATCATGTTACTAGGTCATACACAGATGAAAGAAGAATGTAAAATTTATCTGTTACAAATTATTTACTTGACCTATTGACAATTGAACCATGGGTTAAAATCATATCATTGGATCTGTCAACAAGTTAACCATGGCAATTTAGATCAAGCAATAATAGGTTTTAGAAAAACTTACAAACAATCTAAAACACATACTCCTGCAACAAGTTAGATTTGGATAGTTGGATGTAGGATTTATTTAATTTTAAAATATTAAATATATTTCGAAAATAATAAAATAAAAAAAATTGGTTTTTAAAATGAAATAAAATAATATTTAAAATTAAACCTACAATTTTGAAAAAAAAAAAATTAGGTTTCAAGTAACCTAAATATCATTTATAAAAAAAAAAATTTAACTTACCTTTTAAACTTCATGTTATTTAATAAATTAAATATTCAATAAAATAGAAAATGATAAATACATACCCTTTTCTGATTTTATAATTTAATTTAAGTAAAAATAACAAAATTTAAAAGTTAACAAAAATATCTTATTTCCCTTTTTAATGACTATGATTATAGTAATCTTATTCTAAATAAGGTCAAAATACTTTAAAAAAGAAATTTTACAAAAGGAATTTAATTTCTGAGCTTAAATTTAAAAACAAGATAAAATAATCAAATTTTAATGAAAATAAGAAAAGAGATAAGCAAAACTGGATTTTAACCTATTTTCAAATTCAAATTACACTAATATCTAAAATTAATTTTGAAAAATCAAATTAATTTATTTCTGATAATTAGATTTGAAATATGAAAAATAAAATCAAATTACCAAACTACACAAAAAATCGGAAGTTAATTTCATGAAATAGCATGAAAAATCAAAGAAAACGAAAAAAAATTGCACGCTGTACAGATGGTATGCATTGCATACCACCCGCGCGCGCAGGAGAGGTGATTTGCCTTGTTTCCACGGCGCTGGGAGGCTGCAAGCAGCCCTTCCGCGCGCGTGGGACAGGTGATCACCACCTTGATTTTTCCCGATTTTCCAAAATTCATAACTAATTCAAATAAAATCGAAATCGAGTTCTGTAAAAAAGTAAATTGCTTAGAATTTTCCAAACTATCCAATAAAAATAATTTCAGAAACAGACAATCAATTATTTTTCCCAGAATTCACAAACATCAATCAAACATCAATATGACACACCATTAAACCATCCAAATCACAAACAAATCATTTTAAGTCCAAATTTCTTGCAAGCAAATCAATTACCATGGCTCTGGTGCAAGTTGTTGGAATTTATTTTATCAGAATCTTAGATCTACTCACAAGTATGTTGATTTAACAACCTAAATATGAACTTCTAAAACGATAAACAAAACACATAAAAGTTAAGAATACCTTACAGTGATGGCAGCGGAATTAAGTTTCTCATTCCACTCAGATCTCCAACCCTTGATTCCTGTCTGTAGCAGAGTATAATCAAGATCTGAGCCCAAATGTCCTTCAGTTGGATGTGATCCTTCACAGTCTTCCAAACTATGATTGAGGTACTGAATGATGTGTGTGGTCACTTCTCTCTCACAAAGGATTTCGAAATTCTCTCTCTTTTTCTCTCTTGATTTCGTGTGTGAATGATGCATTCAAAGGGAATAGAGGAGGGCTGCTATATATAGGGAAAAGGGAAGCTCAACTTTCCAAAATAAACAGTTTCCTCTTTTACTGAGTAATTGATTAACTGCCTTATTTGGTGTGATCCACCACTTTCCTATTACTGCTAGGTTTAGGTTAGCAATTACTTGGCAATTAAAAATTGAAAATGATAATTGGGAAACACACAATAGTGGCCGGCCATGGTGTGACTTGGGCCTCACTTGGGTTTTGCAGTTTCCACAATTTTATTTCTATTTTTCCAAAAATATCATTTCTCCAATTCTAAACATTTAAATGCCAAAACTAATTATTTAATAACTAAAATAGATTATTCAATAATATTGTCATTTAATATAAGTATTAATTAGACATACAAAGTCTCTTAATTAATAAATAAACCTAGAAACCATTTTCTTTACAATTTCATCCTTACTTAGTGAGAATTCTCAAATTAGACATAGTCTAACTTTTAGAATTATAATTGATTAATCATAAATCAATTATAGAGTCTTACAAACAGTATGGTCTCAACTAGAATGGGGACCATGGATCTATATTGCTGAGCTTCCAATAAGTTGAACTGAATTTACTAATTAAATCCCTAACTTATTAATTCCTTGTTGAATCCACTCTTAGAACTTGGAATCGCACTCTCAGACTTATATAGAGCATACTATATGTTTCACGATATACATTTGGTATCTCAATTAACTATTGTTATAATCTTAATGTGATTAAAGATCCTCAATATAGATGATTTACATCGAGATGGGACAAATTTACCATTTCCAACCCTCAATGTATTTTGCCCCTTAAAACACTTAGCTACCTGTAAATGATGTTTTAGGGATCTAATATATAGTCACTGAAACAAGAGCTCATCTATTTACTTCTATTTAATAAGCTCGAAGGGAATCATCACTTGACTTCTATACACAAGTAGAAGCTATAGATTCCATATTTATGTTCAGCGCTCCCACTCAATCATGCTATCATGTTTCCAAAATATAACGTATCACCCTGACCCAAAAGTAGGCTTAACTAATAAATCAAAGAACATGAATAGCACTCCTGAGATTGAGCCCAAGCATATCAGGATTTAGATTTTAAATCTAAGATCAAATTCTGACATTGACTTGGAAAGATACAACGATAAGTTTATAATATCTTTGACCAAGTTCAATATCGGTCCAGTCAAATGTATACTCCATACATTCGAAACTAGTATACTTTACTAATGTCCTGGAAAGAACATAACACTTACTCCAAGTGTAAGTATACTTCATCGCTGATTATCATATCAGTGTAAATCCAAAACACTAATGAACAGGGACTTAGTCTTTTGAATCATATAATCACAATCACATTCCACTGTATTGACAATACTGTAATTGTTAATGAATATATGTTCTGGACTTAACTGATTTTGTGTATATATATTAAACCATAAACATGAAAAATACATGTTAACATAAAAATCACTTCAAAATTCTAAATTGATAACTAATCAGATTGTAATGGGTTTTATTTAGGGTACAAAACCCAACACTATAGCCTTCAATGGCCCAGACTATGATAAACAATGAAGCCTCAGCAAACATTTTGTTCAAAACACCATACGAGAAGATGGGACTCCAACTCAAAGATCTAATCCCCTGTCTCCAGCCAGTATATGGATTCTTCGGTCAGAGTGTTGCACTTTTACGGTGAATTTGCCTACAGCTCACTGTTGGACAAGCTTCGAGGAGCATAACTGTAATGGCACAATTCTTGGTACTTGATGTTCCATCAGC
This sequence comes from Cannabis sativa, assembly GCF_029168945.1. Taxonomy (NCBI): domain Eukaryota; kingdom Viridiplantae; phylum Streptophyta; class Magnoliopsida; order Rosales; family Cannabaceae; genus Cannabis; species Cannabis sativa. The sequence continues at coordinate 17,380,165 of NC_083605.1, read as the reverse complement.
CTTTAATGTCATGTTAGGCCCACCAGCCTTATATAATTTAAAAGATGTTACATCGATTTTCCATTCGTGCATCAAGTTTCCAACAAAGAATGGAGTAGGATGCCTAAAAGGAAACCAACAAGTTGCACGAGAATGTTACTGTAACACCCTAACTACCTTAGGCGTATTACGTGATTTTTAAACGTACTGTGCAGCTCGTTGCTAATCAACGAGGTTTATGGAAAAACGTGATTAATTAAAATTTTGCTTTTTAATTAAACTTATAAACCATTTTACAAAAGGCTCGGGATCCCGATTTATAAAATCATTTACAAAAGTTTTAACTGTTTAACTACTACATAAAATTTAAAAGTCGTCTAACGACCCGGTTACAAAAATTCGGCCTTGTCGTCCCGAGGATCGTACGCTCCAGGCCTAACCGCCCCGACATGTACAATCTCATAAGCTCGCTCACGGTCCATCAGCTATAGCCTTGCCTTTACCTACACATGAACATAAACTGTGAGTCGACAGACTCAGTAAGAAAAGCATAATAATATCATACATAATACTAACTGCCGTGTCCAACACGATACTGAGTCCCGCTACTGCCATGTCCAACATGGTACTGAGCCACTACTGCCATGTCCAACATGGTACTGAGTTCTGAACGTTCATAGGGACGGTACTATTGACACGTAACAACCTGATCGGTCGAACCGGTCATACTCCGGCTGCTGGTCATACTCCAGCCTGTACCGACGTGTTACTATATCCTCCCGATCGGTCCGAACCGGTCATACTCCACCGCTGGTCATACTCCAGCCTCGTACCGACGGGATACGTCAATAGCACGGAACCACCAACCAAGTGTCACTGATCGGTCAAACCGGTCATACTCCGCCGCATTGGTCATACTCCACCGTACCGACGTGACGGGGTTGGATGGTTCGAAGCCAACATACATAACTAATGTAATCTAACGTGCTTCCTACATGCTCTCTAAACATGTAATCTACATATGCATACTGTTATACTAATCTTACCCGGATTCCGATTTCGGGTGTGCTTGGTCAACCCGACCGGAACCGAGCCGAGCGGCGGATTACGGCTCCTAAACCATAAAAATCACAACGCTATAAGTGACACGCTAAATCACTTCCGGGGACTAAAACTTGGAAAACTAAAAGTTTCCCTATCGATAAAAAGCATGGCAATACCCCTAAAAACATAAAAACGAGGAAAACTAGGTTCTCGAAAACCCGAAACTAGCACAAAACGGAAAGTTGAGAAAAACCGGCTTTCTCACCCCGCCGCAAAATCCGGTAATTCCGGTTTTACATGCACAACCGAATTTTCAAAAACCCCAAAAAACATTTCACCAACCAAAACGTTCTAACCCAAACTCAATCCAAACCTTCCGACACATTCTATATGCCCCAAATAAACATTTTCCAAGTGATAAAACAAATTCAAACTCACAGAGACAAAATTCACCATTAAAGACCAAGCTTTGAGTTCCAAAACTCAAACTTGGTTAAATCCACCTAACATGCATCCAAACCTAGTTAATTCTACTCAACTAAGCATGAAATAAGCTTCGAAAACACATCAAGAACATCCAAAGCAACTTCACGAAACAAAATGAACAACATTTCTTTCAAAAATTCATAACTTTTTCACATAAAAATCTATACCTACAAGAACCTAAGGAACTCAAGCATGCTATACAATCTCATTAAACCTATTTATTTCAATATTTAAACAAAGAACAACAACAATAATAATCAGCAGTAACAATCACCAAAACATCATGCATTTCACTCAATATTTCATCATCTTTTTCATAATTTCAAGGAGGAAATCAAGAGAAGCTAACCTAGCTTGGAAAAAGCTTAGATTTGGATGAGAATCCACTTGAAAATTTGAGCAAAACCCAGCTCCAAGCACTCACATGCACAGCCGAAAATGGAGAGGAAAAAGGGAGCTTTTCTTTTTCAAAGTGTTCTAATTTTTTGTTAAGTGTTGAAAATGAAAGAAAATAAAAGAATAAAGCCATTTAACTAATTTATTTCAGCCACTAAAACACATAAAATAACTATTTAAAATAAACATTTAATCCATTTAATTCACATAAGACAAAATACTTATGGGGCAAAAAGACCATTTTGCCCCTCCACCATAAAATCATGAAAATCATACTAAAGGGGTATTTTTGGGACATTCTAATTTCCCGGCCATTCCCGACATTCCCAATGTCTAAAACCCGTCCCCAAAATACCAACATACTAAGTTGTGATTTCTACTGAGCCAAACGCCGAGTTCCAAAATACCGGACACCGGAAATGCGAAATATAAAAACTACTGATGACATAATCATGCATTTCTGAATTCCATAAATAACAGTAATAAATTATTTAAATAGCTATAAATAATTTCATAATTAATCATAAACAACTGCTAATTTCCAAATTAACAAGCGGGCTTTACAACTATTCCCCCCTTAAAAGGATTTCGTCCCCGAAATCTAACCTGAATAACTCTGGATATTGAGCTCGCATATCTGACTCAAGCTCCCAGGTGGCTTCTTCCACCTTACTGTTTCTCCAGAGAACCTTGACCAATGCTATGGTCTTATTCCGGAGGACTTTATCCTTTCTATCCAGGATCTGCACTGGCTGTTCCTCATATGACATGTCTGGCTGAAGCTGAAGACTCTCATAACTGAGTATATGAGAGGGGTCTGAAACGTATTTTCTCAACATTGAGACATGGAATACGTTGTGCACTGCTGATAAGGCTGGAGGCAATGCTAACCGATATGCCACTTGACCTATCCTCTCGAGAATCTCGAAAGGTCCTGTAAATCTAGGGCATAACTTGCCTCTTTTCCCGAAACGTTTAATCCCCTTCATCGGAGATACTCGTAAAAACACATGTTCCCCTACTTGGAACTCAACATCCCTGCGTTTCGGATCTGCGTAACTCTTCTGTCTGCTTTGTGAGGCAAGCATTCTAGCTTTTATCTTTTCTATTGCCTCATTGGTCCGCTGAACTGACTCTGGACCTAGGTATTTCCTCTCCCCTGTCTCATCCCAGTGGATAGGGAATCTACACTTTCTATCGTACAACAGTTCATAGGGAGCCATCCCTATCGTACTCTGATAACTGTTGTTGTAAGAGAACTCTATCAACGGTAGACACTTACTCCATGAGCCTTCAAAGTCCATAACACAGGCTCTCAACATATCCTCCAATATCTGAATTGTCCTTTCGGACTGACCATCTGTCTGAGGATGGAATGCTGTACTGAATTTTAGCTTCGTACCCATTGCCCGTTGCAAACTTTGCCAAAATTTGGAGGTGAATTTCGGATCCCTGTCCGAAACTATAGACTTCGGTACCCCGTGAAGTCTCACTATCTCTCTAACATACAGTTCTGCCAACTGATCCACTGAAAATGTTGTTCTAACCTGCAGAAAATGAGCAGATTTCGTAAATCGATCCACCACTACCCAGATGGAATCATACAAACCCGTGGTCCTAGGTAACCCGACCACAAAATCCATCGTAATATCCTCCCATTTCCATTCTGGTAGGGTTAGAGGCTGCAACAACCCTGCTGGTCTCTGATGTTCAGCCTTAATCTGCTGACACGTGAGGCATCTCGATACAAATTCTACCAAATTCTTCTTCATACCGCTCCACCAGAAGTACGGTTTCAAATCTTGGTACATCTTGGTGGTGCCGGGATGCAGAGAATACGGGGTAGAATGAGCCTCCTCAAAGATCTCATTTCTAAGTTCCACACTGTTCGGAACACAAACCCTGGCTTTATACAAAAGCATCCCACTGTCTGACACTGAAAAGTCTTTGGCTTGACCAGCCAATACCTCATCTCGGATTTTCACTAACTCCGGATCTGTCATCTGAGCGACTTTTATTCTTTCTAATAGATCAGATTGCAGCGTCAAGTTGTGAAGCTGACCTACCACAAACTCAATGCTGGATCTAACCATATCCTCAGCTAGATGGGGTGAGATCTGAACCATGCTAGCTACTTGCCCGGGACCCTTTCTGCTCAGGGCATCGGCCACTACATTGGCTTTTCCGGGATGATAGAGGATCTCGCAATCGTAGTCCTTCACTAATTCCAACCAACGCCTTTGTCTCATGTTCAAATCTTTCTGAGTAAAGAAATACTTGAGACTCTTATGGTCGGTATAGATCTCGCACTTCTCTCCATACAGGTAATGCCGCCAAATCTTCAGTGCAAAAACCACTGCGGCCAATTCTAAATCATGAGTCGGGTATCGCTGTTCATAATCCTTTAACTGACGGGAGGCATAAGCGATAACCCGATCGGCTTGCATCAATACACACCCCAGACCCTGTTTGGATGCGTCACAGTAGACTACGAACTTCTCCTTGTCCGAAGGAAAAGCTAGCACGGAGCAAGAATCAACCTCTCGTTTCCGGCTCCTGAAAGCTAGCTTCACATTTATCTGACCAGATAAATCGCTGATTCTTCTTTGTAAGCTCGGTTAGGGGCATTGAAATTTTGGAGAACCCCTCCACGAACCTACGGTAGTACCCAGCTAATCCCAAGAAGCTTCTGATCTCTGTCACTGTCTTCGGTCTCGGCCAATCTCTAACGGATTCAATCTTCCCGGGATCCACCTTGATCCCATCTTTACTCACAATGTGCCCTAGGAAGGACACCTGAGACAACCAGAACTCACATTTCTTGAACTTGGCGTAGAGCTTATGTTCTCGAAGTCGTTGCAGTACCATCTGAAGATGTAACTCATGCTCCTCTTCTGATTGAGAGTACACGAGGATGTCGTCGATAAACACAATCACAAAGATATCGAGGAAATCCTTGAATACTCTATTCATCAGGTCCATGAATGTTGCAGGAGCATTGGTTAATCCGAATGACATAACTAGAAACTCGTAATGTCCATACCTAGTGCCGAAAGCCGTCTTCGGAATGTCCTCCTCTCGGATTCTCAACTGATGATAACCCGAACGGAGATCAATCTTAGAAAAGACCGTCTTCCCCTGAAGCTGATCGAACAAGTCATCGATCCTAGGTAATGGATATTTATTCTTCACCGTCAGCTTGTTCAACTCTCTGTTGTCGATGCACATCCTCATAGATCCATCCTTCTTCTTGACGAACAAAACCGGGGCTCCCCAAGGTGATACACTGGGCCGAATGAACCCTATGTCAAGCAACCCTTGGAGCTGAATCTTTAATTCCTTAAGTTCAGCTGGAGCCATCCTATACGGGGCTTTGGAAACCGGATCCACCCCTGGGGCCAAGTCAATCACAAAATCAATCTCCCGCTGAGGTGGTAACCCTGGAAGTTCTTCGGGAAAAACGTCCAAAAATTCCCGAACCACTCTGATGTCCTCTGGCCGAATGGTGTCTGGCCGAGTGGTGTCCACCACCACGGCCAGAAACCCTAAGCACCCGCCGTGCAACAATTCTCTCGCTGACATAGCCGAGATCACCGGGATCTGAGATCCCTGAACTGAACTCACAAATACAAACGGTTCTTCACTTTCCGGTTGGAAGACCACCATCTTCCTTTTACAGTCAATGCTCGCCGAATATTTAGATAGGAAATCCATTCCTAAAATAATATCAAATTCGACTAAGCTCATCTCTATCAGATCAGCGCTTAACTCTCTACCATCTATCCTGATCGGCATAGACCTAATCCACCTATTGGAGATAACCAATTCTCCGCTGTAACAGGGTTCCAAACCCCGATTCATATCTATCAAAGGGTCTACCCAACTTACTAAAGACTCTGGCCGCCACATAAGAATGTGTAGCCCCAGAATCAAACAAAGACCGAATATAGCGAGTTGTTAATAGAAAGCCGACCCGTGACTACCGATGGCCGGCATCCGCATCGGCTGCGTGATAGCGAACACCCTGGCCGGAGTGGGTATCGCTGGAGCTCTCGGTGCCTCTGGTCGGAGCTGGGGACATTCCCTCTTGAAGTGTCCGGGCATGCCACAATGAAAGCATCCCTGACCTTTGCACTCGCCCCGATGGTGCCTCTTGCAGCTAGGGCACTCGGGATAGGAGAATCGGGTCTCGCACCACCAGACGACTCCTCTCGTTCGGTTCCCCCGAACCTCTTGTTCGACTCGAGCCACCGGAAGCGGTGGGTGCCCTCTTCCTCTCGATCAATGGCCGAACCACTACTCCCCGCTATAGCCCGATGCGGGAGGGGTAGGAGCTCCGCCACTCACCGAGTACCGGGCCGATTCGACATGCACCCCACCGCGCCCTCGGCTCGCGGTGCCTTCTCCACCATCTGAGCATAGGTGGTGCTGTCGTCGGTGGTGATCATCAGGTCATGTCTGATCTTGGGATTCAACCCGTCCAGATACTTCTCCTTCTTACTGAAGTCGGTCGGCACAATTCCCGAGGCTAACCTCGCCAACCGATCAAACTGAGTAGTATACTCAGTGACGCTCATGTTCTCCCGCTGGGTCAGGTGAACGAACTCTTTCCTCTTGGCGCTTCTGACCGCCTCATTGTAATATTTCGCATTAAAGAGTTCTTGGAACCTTTCCCAGGTCATGGTGGTGACGTCATGGATCTGAGACACCATGTCCCACCATACCAGGGCGTCCTCCTGGAACTGAAACGTGGCGCACACCACTCTGTCGTTACCGGTGACACCCATGAAATTCAGTATCTTGGTGATCACCGTCAGCCACTGTTCGGCTTTCATCACGTCCGGACCTCCCAGGAATACCGGAGGTGCTTGCTTCCGGAACCGCTCATATAAAGGTTCCAATCTATGGGCCGCCACCACTATCTCGGCCTGGGCAGCAGGGGCAGGTGCCACTGGAACTACGGGCACTAGAACTGCAGTAGCACCCTGCTGTCTCAACCTCTGAATCTCGAGGTCTTGTTCTTCGATCCGGGCTTGCATCTCCGCAAACCGTAACTCCCAGTTCGGGGCTCCCTGATCGGCTGGGGGAGCCTGGGCAGCCTGTGGCGGGTTCTCATCACCCCGGCCACGAGCCCTGCCTCGGGGACCTCTACCTCGGCCCCGAGCAGTTGGGGGAAACTGAGCTCCCTGTCCTTGATTCGACCCTACGGAGTTGCCCTGACTCCTGGTAGTCCGCCTGGCGTCCATCTGATTAGAACCGCCTGCGAAACCAAGAGTTGGCATATCAGGTCGTATTCAAGGCGAGCTTACTAATGCCGCTTAATTTGGAAATTAGAAATGAAACATGCGCCTATTCTACTATCAGGCTACTAACATGCTTCCTAACAGGCTTTTCTTTTTCATAACTGAATAAAATAAACTACTAAAGCAATAAAGGCTTACTGAACCGTGAACCGAGCTAGCTCGCCGATGATGATTGTACATGTCGTGACGATCTTCGGAAGACAACCGCGCGCTCTGATACCAAATTGTAACACCCTAACTACCTTAGGCGTATTACGTGATTTTTAAACGTACTGTGCAGCTCGTTGCTAATCAACGAGGTTTATGGAAAAACGTGATTAATTAAAATTTTGCTTTTTAATTAAACTTATAAACCATTTTACAAAAGGCTCGGGATCCCGATTTATAAAATCATTTACAAAAGTTTTAACTGTTTAACTACTACATAAAATTTAAAAGTCGTCTAACGACCAGTTACAAAATTCAGCCTTGCTGTCCCGAGGATCGTACGCTCCAGGCCTAACCGCCCCGACATGTACAATCTCATAAGCTCGCTCACGGTCCATCAACTATAGCCTTGCCTTTACCTACACATGAACATAAACTGTGAGTCGACAGACTCAGTAAGAAAAGCATAATAATATCATACATAATACTAACTGCCGTGTCCAACACGATAGTGAGTCCCGCCATCGCCATGTCCAACATGGTGCCGAGCCACTACCGCCATGTCCAACATGGTACCGAGTTTTGAACGTTCATAGGGACGGTACTATTGACACGTAACAACCCGATCGGCCGAACCGGTCCATACTCCGGCCGTCGGTCATACTCCACTGTACCGACGTGTTACTATATCCTCCGATCGGCCGAACCGGTCCATACTCAGCTGGTCATACTCCAACCCGTACCGACGGGATACGTCAATAGCACGGAACCACCAACCAAGTGTCGGCTGATCGGTCAAACCGGTCATACTCCGCCCGCCGGTCATACTCCACTCGTACCGACGTGACGGGGTTGGATGGTTCGAAGCCAACATACATAACTAATGTAATCTAGCGAGTGCTTCCTACATGCACGCTAAACATGTAATCTACATATGCATACTGTTATACTAATCTTACCTGGATTCCGATTTCAGGTGTGCCGGTCAACCTCACTGGAACTGAAGCTGAGCGGCGGATTACTGGCTCCTAAACCATAAAAATCACAACGCTATAAGTGACACGCTAAATCACTTCCCGGGGACTAAAACTTGGAACTAAAAGTTTCCCTATCGATAAAAAGCATGGCAATACCCCTAAAAACATAAAAACGAGGAAAACTAGGGTTCGGAAAAATTCCCCAACCGGTAGACCGGTTGCCCAACCGAATTCCGGTTCGGGAATTACCGGACACCCATCCGAATTCCGGTTGCACAACCGAATTCCGGTTCCTCGCAGAATTTTTCAAAAATTCCTAACTTGATCAATTCTAACGTTTCCAAACTCAATCCAAACCTTCCGGACCCGTTCTATATGCCCCAAATAACCATTTTCCAAGTGATAAAACAAAGCTTCAAGAACTCACAGAGACACAATTCACCATTAAAGACCAAGCTTTGAGTTCCAAAACTCAAACTTGGTTAAATCCACCTAACATGCATCCAAACCTAGTTAATTCTACTCAACTAAGCATGAAAAGCTTCGAAAACACATCAAGAACAATAGCAACTTCACAGAAACAAAATGAACCATTTCTTTCAAAAATTCATAACTTTTTCACATAAAAATCTAACCTACAAGAACAAGGAACTCAAGCATGCTATACAATCTCATTAAACCTATTTATTTCAATATTTAAACAAAGAACAACAACATTAATAATCAGCAGTAACAATCACCAAAACATCATGCATTTCACTCAATATTTCATCATCTTTTTCATAATTTCAAGGAGGAAATCAAGAGAAGCTAACCTAGCTTGGAAAAAGCTTAGATTTGGATGAGAATCCACTTGAAAATTTGAGCAAAACCCAGCTCCAAGCACTCACATGCACAGCCGAAAATGGAGAGGAAAAAGGGAGCTTTTCTTTTTCAAAGTTTTCTAATTTTTTGTTAAGTGTTGAAAATGAAAGAAAATAAAAGAATAAAGCCATTTAACTAATTTATTTCAGCCACTAAAACACATAAAATAACTATTTAAAATAAACATTTGATCCATTTAATTCACATAAGACAAAATACTAATGGGGTAAAAAGACCATTTTGCCCCTCCACCATAAAATCATGAAAATCATACTAAAGGGGTATTTTTGGGACATTCTAATTTCCCGGCCATTCCCGACATTCCCAATGTCTAAAACCCGTCCCCAAAATACCAACATACTAAGTTGTGATTTCTACTGAGCCAAACGCCGAGTTCCAAAATACCGGACACCGGAAATGCGAAATATAAAAACTACTGATGACATAATCATGCATTTCTGAATTCCATAAATAACAGTAATAAATTATTTAAATAGCTATAAATAATTTCATAATTAATTATAAACAACTGCTAATTTCCAAATTAACAAGCGGGCTTTACAGTTACAACCTTGTCCTAATCAAGGCCAAAAAGGAAGAATCCTCAGGTCAGAGTACTGACAAGGGAAAAGCACTACCAAATAGGGAACTGCCCAAGGCGGGGACAAAGATGTGGATCCCCGACTTAGGGAACCAAACAAAAATGTTGGGCCGGTGGAAGAATTAGAAGCGATAGAAATTGACCCAAATGTCTTGCCCAGGAATCTAAAAATTGGAAAAGGCTTGTTTCTTGAAGTAAAATCAGCTTTGAGAAAATTTCTAAGAGCAAACCTAGGTATTTTTGCCTTGTCACATGAGGACATGGTCGGTATCGATCCTTCTATAATTTCACACACCCTAAACATCAGTCAAAACTTCTGGTCCGTTTAGCAAAAAAGACTGTTGGACAAAGAACATGCACAAGCATTGAAAGAAGAGGTAGAAAAGCTGCGTAACAACAACTTCATCATCGAGGCTTTCAACCCGGCTTGGGTAGCTAACCACGTACTTGTACCCAAGCCCAACAAAAAATGGCGAGTATGTATTGACGTCACCGACCTCAACAAGGCGTGCCCCAAAGACTATTTTCCACTTCCAAGAATAGATCAGCTCGTGGATGCAACAGCCGAACACAAGATATTAAGCTTCATCGACGCCTATTCGGGGTATAATCAAATTAGAATGCATCCACTGGACCAAGAACATACAAGTTTGTGAATAGATATGGGTCTATACTGTTATAAGGTCATGCCATTTGGTCTAAAGAACGCTAGAGCCCCATACAAAAGATTGGTAAACAAAATGTTCAAAGACTAGATCAGACAAAATATGGAAGTATATGTGGATGACATGCTCGTCAAATCAAAGAAGGCTAAGGGCATATAGGTTACCTCTACAAATGCTTTGATGTCCTAAGAAAATACATCATGAAAATCAATCTTTTAAAATAAGCTACAAAACTACAAAATTTAAAATTCTACAGTACAATTAAGAAGAAAACTATATTTTAATTATGTATATGTAAAGATGAAAAAAAGTTCAAAGTTATTGTCATCAATGTATCTAACTCGTAGTCATCATGCCGCTACATTCAAAGCCCTTGTTAATTATCATCATATCTCACTTGTAGTCACCTTAACATTCAAAGTTATTGTCATTACTGTATTTTACTTGTAGTGGTCACTATATTCGAAATTATTGTGATCATCGTATCAAAATTTAACCAAATGTTATCGAAATTTATAGAATAAAAAAATTAATAAAACCTTCATTTATTGTTGCTACCACAATACATTATCATATATATAATAATATTTTTTTAAAAAAATCACACTAAGCATAGTATTTGTCCAATTATAAAAATCCTATAATGAGATTAAGAGATTATCATGGGGTTATGAGATATAGTAACGTACAATATAAGGATGAATACACTGAAAATTAAAAACTTTGTAAAGAAACTCACAAAAAGAGAAGTCTAAAAAAAACTTGCCATGAAAAGGCCAATAATGTGAAATTCATAAAAGAAAAACAAAATAAATAATCACTACACAATGTTAGATCTACAAAAGAGAAAGGGATATAACATAACTTTTATTAAAAAATGAGAACTTTATAACCAATTCATAAAAAGAGATTTCTTTATAGAAACTTACTATAGAATGTCAAATCTGTAACGAATTGACCAGTTTTTTCATTGATTGGGTTTAGCATAAAAAGAGAAGTCTAAACAATTGTTGGTTTAGCATTACATATAATAAATATATAATATTTATAATTTATTACACATTGCATTAAATAATTATATATATTATATATGTGGGAGCTATTATTTTGATTATGAAAATAATGATGAATTTTTTAAAGAACTATGAAAAGAATAAAATTAAGGCAATTTCTCATAAAATGTCCAATAATAATATAAAAAAAATAAAAGATAGATGCTATATTAAATTTGTAGTTTAAGCTTCAATTGTCTAATATTTTAACCAACAATGCATCTTGCTATTTGCTAGAAATAATAATCATAAAAGAAAAAAAAGAATAGAGTAGAAAAAGGATGAGAAGGGAGATCTCGTAAAAATAATTAGATTTAGTATTAATGTTGTTTAAAATATATATACGTCAGTTATAATCGGTAGAGATGATTAAATGATATGTATGTTATTAGAGATTTTAGCTTTTTTTAATAGTATAATAGAAAGAAAACAATAATTAAATGTATATAAGTGAAAGAGATATGTATGTTGTATATGATTAAATACCTGTGGCGAGTTACATTTAGAGATTTTTTATTCGTTTTGTTTGAAGTTAATTAATAGTTAAATGATAATTATATATGTTTGATATAAGATATGTGATTTTTAAACCTATTAAAAATTAAAAAAAAAAATAAGAAAATTAAGCAAAAAATAAATAATTGAAATTGTAATTACACCAAAAATACAAAAAAGAATTTTTCATACATAAATACTCCCATACGTGTGTACTTCCTTTTGTACTCTTCGAGTTTTTTATTTATAATTATACCAAAAATACAAAAAAAGAATTTTTAATACATAAATACTCCCATACGTGTGTACTTCCTTTTGTACTCTTCGAGTTTTTTTATTTATAATTATACCATTTGCACACACATTACATGTAGAACAAGTGTTGAAACACATCAGGTGATAGACATGACCTTTATTAATTACTCCATGCTTTCCCTCTCTTTTTTTCTTTTTATTTTCAACTTTGTTTCAATTTTTTTTTTTTAGAAAAACAAAATATCCATAACTGAACTTTGTCTCTCCCCACGATCAATGTAAAGCCCGCTTAGTTTAATTTGGAAATTAGCAGTTAATTATGATTAATTATGAAAATTATTTATAGCTATTTAAATAATTTATTATACTGTTATTATTGAATTCAGAAATGCATTGCTATGTCATTCAATAGTTTTCATATTTTGCATTTCCGGTGCCCGGTATTTTGGAACTCGGTGTTTGGCTCAGTAGAAATCACAACTTAGTATGTTAGTAGTTTGGGACGGTTTATTAGACATTGGGAATGTCGGGAATGGCCGGGAATTTAGAATTTCCCAAAAATACCCTTTAGTGTGTTTTATGTGGTTTTAGTGTGGATGGCCAAAATAGTCTTTTTGCCCCATTAGTATTTTGTCTTTTAATGAGTTATTAATTGAAAAATAAGTGTTAATTGATATTAAATGTTGGCTGAAACAAAGAGTAAGTTGTTGCATGTTATTCATTTTCATTTTACAAAAAAATCACAAAGTTAGAAAATTCAATACACTCTCTCTCTTTTCCTCTCTCTCTCGGCTGAGTGTGTGGGTGCAAGGAGTTGGGTTCTTGCTTTGATTTTCAAGTAATTTCTCTTCCAATCTAAGCATTCTTCAAGCTAGGTTAGCTCCTCTTCATTGTTTCTTTAAAAATTGTTGAATTTTGATGAAATAAGATGAGTAAATGCATGATGATTTTGAGTTTGTTGCTGCAGTAGTTTAGGGTTGTTTTCTATGATTTTCTATGTTTGAATTGAATGGAATTAAGTAGGTTTCATGCATGCTAGTTACTTGGTTCAAGTTTATGAGATTTTGTTCAAAAGCTTTGATTTTGAAGATATATGTGGAATCTGTAATTACTTGCTATAGTTGGTTGTTTTCATTTTCAGAGGCTTAGTTATGCAGGATTATGTAGGTTTGATCTAGTTTGATTGCATGTTAGTGGATTCTAACCAAGTTTGAGTTTTGGAACTCAAAGCTTGGTCTTTAATGGTGTTTTGTGATTCTGTGAGTTCTGGGTGGTTTTGTTGCCTTTGAATGGTTATTTGGGTCATATAGAACAGGTCTGGATGATCTTGTGTGATTTGGGTTAGAATTGATCGAGTTATGAATTTTTGAAAAATTCCTGCGAGGAACTGGAATTCCGGTTGTGCAACCGGAATTCCGAATGAGGGTCCAGTAATTCCCAGAACTGGAATTCCGGTTGCAGAACCGGTCTACCGGTTGGGGAATTTTCAGAAACCCTAGATTTCCTCGATTTTATGTTTTAGGGGGTATTGTCATGCTTTTTATCGATAGGGAAACTTTTAGTTCCTAGTTTAAGTCCACGGGAAGTGATTTAGCGTGTCACTTATAGTGTTGTGATTTTTATGGTTTAGGAGCCTGTAATCCGTCGCGCAGTTAAAGTTCCAGTCAGGTTGACCGGCACACCTGAATTCGGAATCCAGGTAAGATTAGTATAACAGTATGTATATGTAGATTACATGTTTATCGTGCATGTAGGAAGCCTGTTAGATTACATTAGTTACGTATGTTGGCTTCGAACCATCCAACCCCGTCACGTCGGTACGAGCCGGAGTATGACCGACCGGTTCGACCGATCAGCCGACACTTGGTTGGTGGTTCCGTACTATTGACGTATCCCGTCTGACAGCCGAGTATGACCAGACGCAGTATGACCGATTCGACCGATCGTGTGGATATAGTAACACGTCCAGACAGCCGGAGTATGACCAGCAGCCGGAGTATGACCGGTTCGACCGATCAGGCTGTTACGTGTCAATAGTACCGTCCCTATGAACGTTCAGAACTCAGTACCGTGTTGGACACGGCAGTAGCGGGACTCAGTATCGTGTTGGACACGGCAGTTAGGGTTGTGATCAGGGGTATGGGCATCTGATCATGACTGGGATTTATGTATGAATATTATTATGCTTTTCTTACTGAGTCTGTCGACTCACAGTTCTACGTTTATGTGTAGGTAAAGGCAAGGCTAAAGCTGATGGACCGTGAGCGAGCTTATGAAGATTGTACATGTCGGGGCGGTTAGGCCTGGAGAGTACGATCCTCGGGACAGCGAGGCTGATTTTGTAACTAGTCGCTAGACAACAATTATTTTGTATAAACAGTTAAATCTTTTTGTAAATGATTTTGTAATCGGGATCCCGAGTCTTTTGTAATATTATTTTATAAGTTTAATTAAAAGCAAAAATTTTAATTAATCACGTTTTCCATAAACCTCGTTGATTAGCAACGAGCTGCACAGTATGTTTAAAAATCACGTAATACGCCTATGTTAGTTAGGGTGTTACAATCAAAACCTATTTTCCCACTTCCTAATTTTCTGCTATTTTATCTTCAAACTTCCATTAACAAATTTTCATAACAATTTGTACTCTTCTTTTCTTGTTGTGAATCTATATATAATTATGAGTATTACTTGTTCTTCAACCTCCCCTTCTCTATTTCCCAAAAAAAATTCGAAAATAGGTGTTAAATCTGTAGGAAAAGGTTCAAAGGAAAACGCCCAATTGTAGAAGATGATGACTCCGACTTTGCTCCTCCTGTATTGAAACGGGATTGTGGACCTGCGAAGAAGAAAGCTAAAGTTTCTGTTCCTTAGAAAATTTCCCCTGCCTTTGAGAACAAGAAGGAGAAGGTTCAAGAGGATCATGGGTTGGAGGTTTGTTTTCAATTTCTTTTTAGTTTTCCCCCAACATTGATTCTTTTATTTAGTTCTAATTTTATGTTTAGTGTATATTGTTTTTATTTTTTTAGGGTTTAGTTTCTAAGTTATTTTTTATTTCTGTTGTTTTTAGTTTTAATCATTCCATTTTCTTTTAATTTGGTTAACGTTTAGGCTATTATGTTCTTCTTTTTTATTTTTCCAGTTTTAAATTTTGTTATCTTTTTGGTTGTTTTTATTTTTCTATGATTTCCATATGTGTTATGTGTTTGATTTCATTTTGTTCATTTGATATGTGTATTTGTTTCTTTACAGTTTAAATACTATAAATTATTAAACAATAGTTTTAAGTATTGATCATATTTCTTTTTATATTTTGCACATCTTTTCATCATATATATTTTCTATGATATCCATATAAAAAATCAAGGAGTAAATATAAGAACTATCCTAGAACTTGATATTAAAGGAGCTTAATTGGGTCGGTCTACTATTTTTTTTCATATTTATGTTTTTTATGTATTTCTATATGTTTTGTTGTTTATATTAGGTTTTATTTTTAGCTCTATTTAGGTTTATGTATTGCTTTTACTTTTTACTATGTGTGAATGATTTTTCATGGTTGTTTTATAGTTGTATTACAGTTTGGAAACTTCTGTTTTTCTATTCAT
This sequence comes from Cannabis sativa, assembly GCF_029168945.1. NCBI lineage: Eukaryota > Viridiplantae > Streptophyta > Magnoliopsida > Rosales > Cannabaceae > Cannabis > Cannabis sativa. The sequence continues at coordinate 17,364,293 of NC_083605.1, read as the reverse complement.
TATTTTATCTTTCTTTTTTAATGCAGGATTGGGTATAAAAATTTAGTCCTAGAGATTATTATAGATCCAAGTGTATTTCTACATGCACCTACTCTGTTATTCTTAATATAAAAAAACACTATCTCGAGTAATTTTTGAACATGTTTCGAGATACCCACTTTGGTCATATTTTAGATATTCCTGAGTTCGTATTCCATCCTGAAATTTTGCACAACCATCTATTGAGGGAGGTTAACTAGTCAAATTTTAAAAAAATTTGGGCAAAGGTTGCTTGCCATTGTATACGGTTTTAGTGTGGAAGAGTTTTATTTGATTTCTGGTTTGAAATGTTATGGTGATTGCAATAAATGGTTTTTTACTCAAGAATCAAACCAATTGGTTGATGTATGTTTTTCTGAAACAAAAACTATTGACCGTAAGTCTATTGAGGATGCTTTTTTGGGCACTAGGTGGGGCCCTGATGAATCACTTGGTTTGAAATTGACCATTTTGTATTTCATTAATAGTTTCCTTCTAAGTAACACTACTGAGAAGAAAGTTCTTTGGTCAGAATTACATATCATTGATAGTGGTTGTTGGGATGATTATTTTGGGGTAGGAAGTCCTTTGAGTTGAAAATTAATTCATTCAAGGATAGAGTTGAACATGGTATCAAGATGAAAAACAAGAAACAGAAAAAGGCAGTTCAGTCTTATGATGGTTGGTATAGAGGTTTGGGGTGTTTGTGGGTGTTTATTGTATGGTTTAATGAATATTCGCAGAATTCTTTTTACAAACGAGTTGCTTCTACTATTCTCAGAATTCTCAATTGGACCAATGATATCAGGGCAAAAAATCCAACTTTTAGGGATTTGAAAGACAAGATATTTGATTTTCTATTAAAGCAACTGATTTTTAGATTCTTTACTATTTTATTATTGTTTTTTCCCGTTCTGATGATCTTCTTTATTTATTTTTTTGGTAATTTTTGATTTATAATTATTGCAACTTTTTTTTGCAGTTAAAGTTGAAGAACATTCGTCTTTCTGATGAAGAAAGGAAGTCTTTGACATTGGATGCCTTATTGAGGATCAATCGATTGATGATCGTGCTCCATTAAACGCAACCATTGACACTGGTTCGCCATCCAAAAAATTTGAGTCTGACGATATAGAAATGTTAAAAGCTAAGTTGGAATTAGTTATTTCCAGTCAGGAATCATTGGCCGAAGATTTTATTTCGTGGAGTTGTTTTGTTTGTCTTAATTTCAAGTCTTTGTTGACTGTTATTGAAAAAAAGTTATTGTCATTTATGACTGACCTTTTGTTGAGGTATATGTTTTCATAGTTTTGGTTTATTTTTTTCAATTCATTATTTTGTTATTGTTGGTTTCTTTCTTGTTTTATTTCAGTTGCATTACTATCTTTATGCAGGTGAAAACATCTGATGACCTTGATTCAGATGATGCTGATGGTGTTGTTGTTGAAGATGATGATGGCAAAGGATTACCAGATTCATAGAATATTGAAATTGAGTCTGCTGATGGTGATTCGTCTGGTGAAGATCGTGGTGATGGTTCTACTGATGATAATCATTATTATGATAAGGTTGGTGCTGATGCTTCTGCTGTTGGGGAGGTCCAAGGTGTTGTTGTTCCATGTAGTGAAGATGATAATTCCAGGGATGTAGATAATGTCAAGGGCAAAGAAATTGATGTAAAGGGAGATGATTTTTTCAACGGCTTAAGCCAGCTTGAGATTGATGATGACCAAGTTATTTTTGCTGGTTTGGAGGCTGTTGCAAAAATCAATGTAAACTGCTTTTTTTTTACTAAAGAGGAAATTTCATTAAAATAAAATTGTTCCATTCAAAAAAAATTGAAGAAGTCATTTGTGTTCTCTCTAGTCTTCTTCCATGTTGAAGACGCGAAGGGCGATCCGAAAGCCAGTTGTTCGAGAATTGAGTGTGGAATTAGGAGCTAGGAGTGAGAAGGAGGCTCGAATCGGTCAGGAAAATGTGGTGGAGGAAGTTCGAACTTCCCAGGAGGCTGTGATTGAAGCGATTTTGAAGGATGGTGCTTGCGATCTAATAATGGAGAATGAAAATTTTGACCTAGGGGAAGGGGAAGAGAAGATCGGTGAGCATTGTTGGGCAGATATTTTTTAAAATGAAGAACATCAGACTCAATCTCAGAGTCATTAGAGGAAATTTTTTGTGAGCAAGCTTCAAGATCAGGAAGCGCGATTGAGATTTGAGGAGCCTCTGATTAAGGAAGGCATCAAAATCCCCCAAATTGATGCTGAGGAAGTAGAGTTATAGGCAGCTAGTTGGAGCACTGTTGTGATCTGTGTGGTGTTGGGTGTGAACCCACCATTTGCAATCTTCGAAGGGTTCTTGCGAAGGATATGGGGAAAGCCGGGAATTGCTCAAATTATTTGAATGAATGGAGGGTTTACCATTGTCAAGTTCAATGATGAAGCTATCATGTGCTGGAGCATGGAGTGGTTCAATTCAATCGGAAACCGATAATTAGTAGACCTTGGACTACTTATTTAGATGCTGTTAAACTAGTTAAATTAGTACCATTGTGAATTCGACTACATGATTTGGGTCTGTAATATTGGGGTAAGAAGTGTTTGAGTGCTTTAGTCAGTACTATTGGGAGCCCTATCATTGTAGATAAAGTAACTAAAGAATGGTCCATGGTTAAATTTGCTACAATTTTGGTGGAAATTGATATAACTGATACTCTTCCGAGAGTTATTCATTTTATCAATGAAAAAGGGAGACTAATTGCGTAAGGGGTAGATTATGAATGGTTGCCGGTTAAGTGCAAGAGTTGTTGGGGTTTTGGGTTTATCATGGCTGATTGTAGAAAGGGGAGACTAAACAATGGGTGAAAAAAGTGGAGAAAGGAGGAGGAATGGAGAAGAATAACGATAAGGAAGTTGAATTAAAAGATATAGAGAAGGAGGCTGTTAAAAAGGAAGCTAAAAGCTTGGAAAAGGAAGATGAAGGTAAGGGGGCTGAGAATTATTGTAAGTCGTTGGGGACAATTGGGGTCCATAATAATGGGGAGGCTCTTTGTAATTCAAAATAGGGAGATATTTGTACTATTTCAATAGTTAACTCTAAAGAAGAAGGAGTTGATTGAGATTGGGAGACACCTAAAAGAACTCACTTGATTAAGTCTAAGCAATTTGCTTCGGATCAGGGAACAAATAACAAGGGTAGAAACTCTTTTGAGATGTTACAGAAAAAGGTGAGTAGGATACATGGAGAACTTGTTGAATTAGTTTCATCATGAATTGTTGCAATATATTATGTTAGAATGTTAGGGGCCTTAATATAGAGAAAAAGTTAGAGGCGGTGTTGAATGTCTATCGAATTAAGGAGGTTGGAGTTGGAGATTTTGTGGAGACTAAGTTGAAAGGAGAGAAAGTGAAAGCTATGATGTCCAATAAATTTGTTTGTTGGGATAGTTATATTAGCTCTGTTATTGCAGGAAGACTGTTGATTATTTGGAAAAGGACTTTTGCTAAGGTGATAGTGGTTGAAGAAACAAGTCAAAATGTGCATTATGTGAAGTTAGCTAGTCATACTCAGGCTTTTTGTTCGACTTTTGTGTATGGGTTGAATTGTTTGGAGGAGCGTAAGGAGCTTTGGAAGAGCCTAGTTAATCTAAGGTTCCCTGTTAAACCTTGGATTATTCTAGGTGATTTAATGCCCTTATACACTATGGAGATTGAGTTGGTGGGAAGCCGATGTCAAGGAATGAGATTAAAGACTTTAATAATTTGTTGAGTTTGGGTCATGTGGACCCTTTGAAGAGGTCCAAATCATTTTTTACTTGGTCCAACAACCAAGGTTGTCACGATAGAATTTATTCAAGAATTCACCATGCATTTAAGAATGGGGAATGGATTGATTTATTTCCTAATTCAATGGCTACATTCAGCTGGGAAGAGGATTCTGAAAATTGTGCCATAGTCATTTCCTCAACAGTTATGGTTGAGATAGGAGTGAAGCCTTTCAAGTTTTTCAACTACTAGACTGAACATAGGGATTTTAAAAATCTGGTTATGGAAATTTGGCAAAAGCCAGTGAACGCTACTGGGTTAATGGGCATCTGGTGTAGATTGGCTCAGATGAAACATGTGTTGAAGGTGTTTAATACATCCAGGATTGGTAATGTGGAGTCTAACTACCAGAAAGCTAGAGACATGTTTCTTGTGGCTAGATTGGAAGCTCAAAACAGCCGAGATGAGATTTATTTGAATGAAGAGTCGGTTGTTGCTGCTGATTTTGTGCTTCATAAAAAAATGCTGAGAAGTTTTCTTGTTCAAATGAGTAAAGTTAACTGGCTTAACCAAGGTGATGGAAACACAACTTATTTCTTTGCTTGTATTAAGAAGAGAAGGGAGGAAAATAGAATAGCAAGCTTCATTGATTACAAAGGAAATATTATTAAAAACTATCCTGAGGTGGTTAAGCACTACATTGATCATTTTAAGAGCTATATGGGCATTTGTAGCACTTTTGGTTGTCGGCTAGATAGCAGTGTTTTGGATATTGGAAATCGGTTGAATCTTTCTCAGCAGCTGAAGTTGATTCATCCTTTTACTAATAAGGAGATCAAGGAGGCTATGCTTAGCATCCCTATTTTGAAAAGTCCGGGCCCAGATAGATACAATTTTGAGCTCTTTAAGGTGCTATGGTCTGAAATTGGAGTTGAAGTGTGTAGTGCTATCATGGAGTTTTTTAGTTCTTGTAAGATCCGTTCTCAGTTGAATGAAACTATTATTTGTCTTGTTCCTACGGTTGGAATCCTATGAGGGCTATTCATTACAGGTCGATTGCTTGTTGTTCTACAATATATAAGTGCATCACAATAGATCTATTGTTCACAATATCTTCTACAATATATAAGGACTTGATGAAGTGCTTCCTTGATATATTGCTAAAGGACTTGTTGGTTCATCAAAATTAGGGGCGTTTATCAAGAATAGATCTATTGCTCGTAATATCTTAATTTTTTAAGATCTGATAAAGAATTATGGTAGGAAGATTGTCTCTCTTAGGTGTGCTATCAAGATAGACTTGAGTAAAGCCTATGACACAGTGAATTGAAGATTTGTTGAGGAATTACATGTTGGATTAAACTTTCCTTCTATTTTCATGTAACATCCCCGCTTCAAGCCTCCATTGGGTCCTTACACCCACAGAATAATGGCTTTTATACACGAGTACATTTCACTGGCTGCTTCTTGGACTGATGACTGACCCTACAAACCAATACGAGTGTTTCGAGCGTGCTTTGTCCTCACTCGCACTCTTTCTTAGAAAACTTCCCAGGAGGTCACCTATCCTAAAATTACTCCAGGTCAAGCACGCTTAACTGTGGGGTTCTTTTGTGATGGGCTACAGAAAAACAAGATGCACCTTGTTGACAAATGTAGTACCAATCAATCCATTTAATCCCTCTTCAACTGTGTAGTCCCATACCTACGCAGTCTTAGAATCATCCCACTTGATCTTCCCCAGGCGATGTAGGATTGCACAGCTTACCCGCTATTTCCCCTTACAGATCACGGGCCTACAGACAGTCACAGTTCATTTTGTAGATTATGAAGTCTTTGAGAGGCACCTTTTATACAATCTTGATGAATGGAAGATTTCAAGGCAACTTTAAGGGGAAAAAGGGGCTTCGACAAGGGGACCCGATGTCACCTCTTTTTTTTGATTAGTCTATGCTTTGTGGATGATCTTATCCTCTTTAGCAAGGGTACACCTTCGGTTGTCCACCATCTTAAGGTTGCTTTGGAGAGCTTTCGGAGGTTTCAGGTTTGATGCCTAACAAGGATAATTCATTGGTTTATTTTGGGGGGGTCTCCACGAGTGATAAAGATGTGATTTTGGATGATGTGCATTTTCGAGAAGGATCATTCCCTCTTAACTATCTTGGAATGCCTCTTAGATAAACTAAGTGGAGGCGAGAAGATTGTGATGCAATTCTTAAGAAGATTAAATTGCGGCTGAATACTTGGGCAACTAGGCATCTTTCTTATGCTAGCCAAATTCAACCTATTCATTTGGTTTTAAAATATTTTGTTAAAGATTATGATTCCAATAATTTTGTAAAGCTTTATATTTTAAAGGTTATGAATAATAAATATTTTGTTTTAAAAATAATGAGATCTCTTGCTTAGTTATTTTTATTAAAGAAGTCTTTTACTGTCTTTATCTTAAATGGTTTTAAATGGACTAGTAAGCGTGACGTCTCGGGAAATCGAGGCGTTACAACTTATGTTTCATTTTTCCTCTGATGTCTTGTGGCATTTGAGTTGTTTTTATATTGGTAAAGCTTGGCTTGATGTAGTTTTCACTCAACTTTCTTGTAGCTTGTCTTTTGTCTATAATTCTTATGTTTGGATCACAAGTGTGTATCACCTTTTTGTCATATTTATAGACTATGAAAGACTTTGTTGGTCCGTTTCTAGATGCTGCGAGTCCCCACTTGTATTTTGGATCCAAGCAACAAATTTTGTTTGTTCTTGTGCAAGACTTTTATATCTTGTATTGGAAGTTATTTCTAATTGCATTGAAACTAAGCACACTTTGTAGTGTTTCATTGTCCTTGTATATTTGTGCTTCCTCTATTTGAGGATTTTGCGGATCTGGGATTAGTAGTTCGTCATAATCTGTGATTTCTGCTTCTCTGTCTTGATTGTATTCTAGTTGGTCAACTATTTCCTTTGCCACAAGTTTTGCATAGTCCATAAAGTCAAACATTATTTCACCATCTTCTAGCATTGTTTTTTTGCATTGTAGGTTGTTGAGTTGTTGATTCTTCTATTGGTTGTGAATTGTCTTTCATTTTTCTATTGCATTTGTTCATGAAAATACTGAGTTGCTCATTTTCAAGAACGATGGATTGTTTGTTGTTGTTGTGTTGCTGATCACGTTCACACACAATGTATATGTTGTGAAGTTAGGTTCCTTTAGTTTTAGTTCTATGTAGAAATATAGGCTTTGACTGTCCTTTCTCCTCAATGGTTGGTATCCTTCTTTAACATGGTATCTCAGTTGCAGGATAGTGTTTTCATGGTTGCATTGTAGAATTTCTTTCAACTTGTGTATTAGTTCATCATATTTACAATCGATTGAGATGTATTTCCCACTAGCTTCATAATTTGTATAATTCAATCGATCATCAAATTGTCTGTGGTAAAAGGTTAGGAATTGAATTTCATCTTTTTCTTGAGTATCCGAAATTATTATTATTGCAAGTCAACTATTCAAAAACTATATTAAATCTGTAAATGCTTCTGTCATAAATGAGTCCGAATTTTTTGATAAAAACTTTAAAAAAAAAAAGAAAAATTGAAATAGTATGTATGAAGTAGAAAAGAAACTTACTTCTATCGGCTTTAATCTATTCAAGTCATGTATTGCAAATTATGAACCCTATATTTTATATTATTCTTTTTTGTATCACCACTATTTTACAACTACAATAAAACTAAAATGCTACTAATTATCAATTAGTTGAATAATTTCATAAAACTAACCATTTTGTAGAAGTATTTTTGAAGCGATTTCTCTTTTTTGTTGTCAAATGAAATACCTCCAATGTTGATGAACACCATAATAAAATGATAATACAACTATAAAGCAATCTAGAAAAACCTGGAACATACTTCTACGTATGTGGCTGCAGATTCATTCGAATTTTCTTTTCTTTTTTTGTTTATGAATTAATATATTAAATATTGGAAATTTGAAATCAACAATAATGCAACTCGATATACCTTAGATCTATTATTTATACTTTTTTTCATGTCTTTGGAATAGACTAGATTTGGATTGATGGGGAGCTCCAATCTTTATTTTAGAGATATAAGTTATATGAATCTGAATTTTGATATTAGGAGAAGTTGTTTTGTTCGAATAAAACAGAAATACAGTGTTGAATTTCACTTTCAACCAAGTTTTTCTTCTCTTATTTTCGTCAATTTCAGGTTAAATCGATTGGTGTCTTCTTTTCAAGTGAATTCCTTGGAATTAATTGCGGTCTTCCTCTTGATATGGTTTCATTTCGGTTGTGTTGCCAATTTGAACGATCGACGCTTTTTGTTGGTGATCCTTCTGTTTCGTGCGGCTGAAGGTCTAGAAGAGGTGGTATTTTTGTAATTGTTTGTTTATGGGCTGTCTAATTTTTGAAATGGCCGACCCACTGTATTTTAGTAATTTTTATGGCTTTTTGGTATTTTCTTGTTTATTCTCCGAACCAGTTCTAATTGAAGAGATCTTAAAGTGTCATGTCATATATATAGAGTTTAGTAAGTGATAGAAAAAATGATCATTTTTTAAATATCTTAATAAAAAAAAGCCAAAATGCCAAATTTTGTCTAAAAACTTAGATCAGAGATCTTAATTTCAATAAAAAAGCCAAAAAAAACAAAAAAATGAGGACCTAAAATAATGTTAATAAAAAATTAAAAATTTAATAATGTTAAGTAAATACTCATTCTTTGTTGGAAACTTCAGGCATGAGTGGAATATTGATGTGACAGCCTTTAAGTCATACAAGGTCGGTCGACCTAGCATTACGTTAAAAGCTAAAGGAACATCTAATATCAGGAACTGCGCCATGATAGTCATGCTCGTCGGAGCTTGTCCAACAGTGAGGGGTAGACGAATTTGTCCTAGAGGTGCAACTCCTTGACCGGAGAAACCATAGACAGGCTGGAGACATGGGCTTAGATCCTTGAGTTGGAGTCCCATCTTTTCATAAGTAGTTCTAGCCACCATTTTATTGGCTATCTGGACTTCCACGACCAGCGGGTAATTGTGCAGAAATTCAATTTTGACAGCGTCTTCATCGTTGAAAGTTATGGTAGGCTCTCCTGCTGGTGGAACTTTGGGCTTCCTTTCTTCCACGGCCAGGATAACTTCTTCTTGTTCGTGCTGCGCTGTTCGGGCATACCTCTCCCGAGCTTTGCCTGAATCTCTAGCAATATGTGGGCCTCCAATGATGATTTGCAGATGCCCATCTATCGGTGGAGGTAGTAACTCTTGGTTATTGTCATTCCTCTGACCCTGATCGGTCTTGACAGACTTCTACAAGTGTGGGTTGTTTTGCTTTATCAGGAATTCAATTTCCCTCTTCAGGTTGTTGCATTCATTAGTGTCATGGCCATAGTCTCCGCGGAATCGACAAAACTTTGGCATCTCCCTTTTGTTGACATCTTTCTTCATGGGCCCGGGCTTCTTATATGGAGCCAGGGACTGAGTTTCCATGTAAATACTTTCTCCGTCTTCAGTCTAGATAGTTAACATAGTGTACTTTGCTTGATTCTCCCGGGGATCTTGTTCAGATTTACCGGCAAATTTTCCTTTCTTCCCGTTCCCTTGCCTATGGTTGTTGTTGGAACGTTTACCACTTCAACTTGAATTATTTTAATAATGGGGAAGTTGGGCAGATGTTCCACGAGAAGGAGCCTTTGACTTCCCAGGCTTTTACTCACCTTCCGCTCGTTGAATGGCTTCTTCGAGCTTGATGAAGCCTTCGACACGGTCAAGAAAATCACTAATTGAGTTTACCGGTCCGTTCTTCCTTATATCCTTCCAAAGTTCGCTGAGGACTTCAATGCCCCCTAGTATCGCAGATAACTTTCCATCTTCAGTTACACGAGAAACCTTGGTCGCCTTCGTCATGAATCTGCTTATGTATGCCCGGAGAGGCTCACCTAGTCTTTAGTTAATTTCGACCAAGTCTCCTAGATGCAATGGATGTTGGCAAGAGGAGGAGGACTGTGCATGGAATTTCAAAGAGAAGGCTTTCCATGACCTGAACTTTCCAGGGGCCAACTTGAAATACCATTGCTGGGCGGCTTTTGACAGGGTAGCAGGAAAGATTCTGTAGCACACATCTCCTCGTACCCCTTGTAAATCCATTTGAATTTCGAAATACTTGAGGTGGGAAAGAGGATCTTCTCTTCCTCTGTACATTTTCCATGTTGGCATTTTAAACTTGTGGGGCAACGCCAGGAGATTGATCTCGGGAGAGAAAGGAGTGCCACATGCTCGGTCTCGCTCGAGATCATTGTTTCTTTGTCCAGCCATGCCTTGGATCATATTTTTCAGTTCGTCTAGCTGTGCCTGTACGGCTGCGCTAACTTGCTCGGCATTCTAATCAATTTGAATCACGTCTGCATCTTTTTGAGTGGGAATTTTAGCACGGGCTCCAGGCTGCACGATCTTCATGACATTCTGATCGTCTACTCCTCTCCTTCTATTCAGATCATTCCTTAGGTAATGAGTTGTCCCCAACCTTTCGAATACAGAAGCGCCTGGCTGCCTTAGCGATTGATTTGCTTGGTTGACAGGTGGAATGGCACCGTTAATCTGGTTTGAACAATCAGGTATGATCTCTCCCGATGACTTACTAGACAAGTTCTGCCTGCCTACCGCTTGGCCCACAAGTGGAACTCGTGACCGGGGATTGGGCGGCTTACAATTTGTAGTCTGGGAAGTATTCATCGCTGGATCTTCATCTGTCTCACACAGGGGGATGACATTCGGAGGTTGCTGACCTACAGTTTGGTAAGCTTTTCGTATTAGCATGGTAGCTTGCCAACTAAGATTTCAATCTTTGTATGATGAGCTCTTAACGCCTCCATCTCTCTGTCTCTCCACTCGGTAAGCATACGCCTTTGTTCTTCGAATGCGAGATTTACCGCAGCGCGGAGATCATCCTGATCATGATGTAGGGTATTGTTATGATCCTGCATGAGTCCAAGAATGTCACGGAGATTTTGTAACTCAGTAGCATCTCCAATGGTTGTTTTAGTATTAGTACTGGGTGGAACGACTGTGTTATGAATGCCCTGGTTGGGTGCGGAACTATTTTTCCCAAGTCTCTTGCACACCAGACGCAATTTCATCTATAGTAGTTGTTACACCGTGACCCACGGTTGCCGGCTGTTTAGGATTAACAGCCGGTAGAACCCTTGTGTTTCATGGGTTCTACAATGCAGGATCCAGCGTCTGTGAATTGGCTGGATCAACCTGACCCCCACGAGTCTCCACCACAATCGTACTTGTGGTTAGATTTTGAATGAAGAGCGATTCTTGATTCTTCTCTCAATGAAAGCACCAAAATTTTGACCTTGTTGGGTTTTATGCCCTAAATAAAACCCATTTCAATATAATCAGATTTACTTATTAATAAAGATTAGAAATAACATTTTATTTTGCATAATTCACATGATTTATTTCATGATTATATTTATAATGTATAAATTCTATTTAAGTCCAGAACATATGAATTTGTTAATGATTATAGTGTTGTCAACACAGTGGAATATAATCTTAATTATATGTTCGAAGGTTTATTCACTGATTTTTTAGTTCACTGGATTTAGACTGACATGATAATCAGCGATAGGTATTCTTACACCTTGGATAAGGGTTATGTCCTTTTCAGGGCATTGGCAAAGTTTACCAGTATCAGATGTATGGAGTATACATCGGAAGGGACCGATATTCAACTTTGAATAGATATATTAAAATTTACCGTAATATCAATTCAATTCAATATCACCTATTGATCCTAGATCAAATGATCTTAATCCTGATATGGTTAGGTTCGATTTCAAGAGTATTATACATGTTCTTTGATTTGTTAGTTAAGCCTACTTTTGCGTCAGGGTGATACGTACATTTTGGGAACATGATAGTATAATTGAGTGGGAGCGCTAATATAAATATGGTGTCGATAACTTCTATAGGAACTTAGAAGTGAAACGATGATATCCTTTGATCTTGGCTAAACAGAGATAAATGGTTGAGATCTCATTTCACTTCGCTGAAATATCATTTATACGGAGCTAAGTGTTTTAAGGATGAAATACATTGAAGGTGTAACGGTAATTTAGTACCTATTCAATGTAGGTCATCTATTAGAGGGACATTGAAAAAATTAGGATTATAACAATGGATAACTAATAGTGTATCTATACCGTGCAACTAATAAGTTAGGGAATTTACTTGGTATATTCGGTTCGACTTATTGGAAGCTCGGTTATATAGGCCCATGGTCCCCATACTAGTTGAGAACATACTGCTTGTAAGACTCAGTTAATTTATTTTGATTAATCAATTATAATTCTAAAGTTAGAGTATGTCTAGTTTATGAATTTTCACTAAGCAAGGGTGAAATTGTAAAGAAAAGATATTCTAGGTTTATTTATTAATTAAGAGACTTTATATGTCTATTTAATAAATATATTAAATGACAATATTATTTAATAATTAACTTTTTGTTATTAAATAATTAGAATGTGCATTTAAATGGTTGAATTGGAAAATTGGCATTTTTGAGAAAATGGGATTGAGAAATGACAAAATGGAAAAATTACAAAGTGAGGCCCATTATCCACTAATATGGCTTGCCACTTTGTATAGGATTTACCATTTATATTTTTCATTATTTTAATGCCATACAATTCAAACCTAACCCTATGTGGTATTCTATAAATAGAAAGTGATGGTTTCAGGAAACTATGCACAAGCATCTCATTCCTTTCAGAGAAAACTTTCTAGCCACAACTTCCCTTCTCTTTTCCTCTTAAATTTTGAACCCTAGTGATAGAGTAGTGCCCACACATATCAAGTGGTATCTCAATCTTAGTGTGGAAGATTGTGTAGACTCCAATCAAGAAGGAGAATCAACATCAAAGGAAGGAGAGAAAGAGATCCAGGTTCAGATCTTGATTATGTTCTGCTACAGAAAGGAATCAAGGGCTAGAGATCTGAACGGAATGAGTCATTATATTCCACTGCAACCAATGTAAGGTTTTCTTGAACCGATATGTGTTTATTTCATTGTCTTAGAATTCATATTAGGATGTTATTGAAACATACATGGTAGTCAATCTAGATCCTGGTAAAATATTTCCAACAACTCGTACCAGAGCCATGGTAATGATTTACTTTCATAAAATATGAATTAAAACGATGATATGTGTTGATTTGGATGGTTTCATGTGGTTTGATGAAGGTACGTGTTGTACAGAATTTTTTCCATAAAAAATATTTTTTTCTGTTTTTGAAAATATTTTATTTGGATTCCTTGTGAAAAATTAAGCAATTTTTTTTTTCGGAAGTCGATTCTGATAAAGATTGAGAAAGATATGAATTTTGGAAAATTGGGTGCCATGGTTGTCGAGTAAGTGCATCAATCGCACCACGCACTCGGACAACTTGGGTTACGCGCGCGAGCACCCTGCATATCTGCCCACGATCAACTTGTTGGCGCCGAGGTTTCTCGCCCAGCTCCTCAAGATCCGCACGCGGAAGGCTGTTTTGCAGCCTCTTGAGGCTGCACCTGCAGCCTACTGGGCTGCCAAACCCCAATTTCCGAATTTTATGGGATTTTTTCCCAAAAATTCCAATTTTCCAATTTTAAAACCCTAAATTTAAAATAAAATATTATTTTTAAATATATTTGAACTTAAATATCATATTTCAATTAATAATATTTATTTTTAGTAATTATTATTAATAATGGTATTTTGAGGTTTAAATTTAAAAATTGATTATTTTATTATGGTCAGATTTAAAAAAAAAAAAATTGTTAATTCTTTAATATTTATATATTATTTAATTATAACATTAGATATTTTGATATTTAACATATTTTAAATTAAAAGATAAGTTTATCTTTTTATTTAAAATATGATATTAAAATTATCTTTTATGACAAATTAAATAATTAATAAATTTGAAATTAACCTAGATATTTTTATAGATATTCTACCAATAATATTTTCAAATTCAAAAATTTGTTATTTTGTTAAATATTTAATTATTTATATATTATAAGTTTTAAAAATGATATCTTACTATTTTATATCATTTTTTTTACTTATTAGATATTTATAAATTATCTTTAAATATTTAAATAACTTAGATATTTTTGTAGAAATTTGAATATTGCTTAATTTGAGATATTTTGACATATAATTATGGTAATTATTATTTATTTATTATTTTATTCCTAAAATAATAACTATCTAACCGTATCTATTTTAAAATTAGTTTATTTTATTAAATTATAAGATTTGAAAGTGATATTGAAGATTCTTTCTTTCAAATCATTGATCTTATTTGATATTTAATTTAATTTGATAAAAATAATTCAAATAAACCTAGATATTTTAAAATTAGTTTTCATTTTTTTTTTTAATTTAAATTTTGAGTTTTGTTAAGGTTTGTTTTAACAACCCTAAATTTTGAAAATTTATTTGGTTAGTTTAAGAATAATAATTTAATTATATTAATATTTTATTTCACATTTGTTACATGGACAATGTTTGTTTAATTTTATATTGTTTATTCAAATTTTTTTAACAAACCTATTATTTATTTGATCTAAATTGCTATGATTAACTTGTTGACAGATACAATGATCTGATTTTAATCATAGTCCAATTGTCAATAGATCTTATGAATAATTTGTAATAGGTAAATTTTGTACTTTTTTCATCTGTGTAAACCTAGTAACATGATATGACCCATCCAAATCATTTGACCTGTGTGAGCCTATATGTTTGCTGTTGGGCTTAGATGCATATAGGAAGCCCATTTCAGTTTTTACTAAGTAAATGGACTAGGTTGCTAAAATAAAATTTGACATAAGTAATTTTATTTAGGCCCAATTAGATTTGGGCTTATTCAATGAATAACAATTGTTTATTAAAGGTTAAATTCCTCTCTTTTGGGCCTTGTGTAAGAGTTGGGGGCCAATAGAAGGGGGTACGACATACTGAACCCAACTCCCCCTCACATTAACTACCCCAATTGTGAAGACCCATTTGCCTTATTTAAATAATTGTATTAGGTTAATTATATTAGTCTAACCTAATTAAAAATTGAATTAGCATCATAATTAACTTTTAAAATATATGAAATTTATTTTTCATTTAATATTTTAAAGTTAATTTTAGAAAAACACTTAGTTAATGATATATATATTCTAGATAGTTATTTCTAGTACTAATTATAGTTTCTAATATTTAATTAGGAAAATATCATAGATTGTGAAATTAATTATTTAATAATTAATTTTGGTACAATCTAAGTTAAGTATATTTTTCCTAGTATTAAACTAGAATTAATAATTAAGTCTCCTTTATACTTAATTATTTATTTCTTAAATTTAATACATTTAATTAAATTGAAAATTCAATATCTGAGTTGATTTTCATCATGATACTTAAATATTGTTATTTTCATGATATTTAATTAAATAGAAAATTATTTTAAGTTGGAAATTTTCTTTAAAATTTCATAATAGCTTAAATTTAAATAATTTTGAAAATATATTTTATTTTATTTTATTAATGTTTTTCCAATAATTTTGAAATTGCATTTCTTTAATGCAGAAATTTCGAATTTTATTTGAAAAATAGATTAAAGTTGAATTTTTTTTTTGAACCAACTTAAATCAATGATTGTTTCATTTAATGATTAATTAAAATATATTATAATTAGAAATTGAATTAATGAGTCAATGAAACTCTAGATAGATATTATCTGTTTTGCTTGAAGTATTTTTCTAGTGATATTTAATTAAATAGAAAATTAATATTTAAGTTGATTCTTCATCATGATACTTAAATATTTGAAATTTTTTCTTAAATATTTAATTAAATAGGAAAATTATCTTGTTGTTGTAAATTAATTTTATTAATTAATTTTGGGCCAACATAAAATTAGAATAATTTTCTCTAGGATTTATTTTTATTTTATTTAAACAAGCATTTTCGAAAATTGTATACTTATATATACTTCAATTTTTCGAAATGCAATATATATTTATAGAAAATTAAATTTGAGCTGTAAATTAATTTAAGTTAATTTTGAAACAACTTAAATTGTTTTTTTTTTTAAATATTTATTGGAAATTATTACTAAGATTGAAATAATTCATGTTATTTTCATATCCATCTAAGTATAATTTATAAATATTAAATTAAAATTTATATTTAGAACTTTTCATTCTAAATTAGAAATTTTAATTAAATAAATATATATTTAAAATAAATTGATTAAAATAAATATTAGAAGAAAATACACTTTAAATAATGAGCTTTATTATTATTAAGATATTCGATCTCCATTGTTGGTTTTACATAGCTATTGTTTTAGTGAGTAATCCTCCCTAGTGGAGGAACGTTCATTAGCAAGTTAGCGCCGTTTAATCTCGAAAGATAAGTAATTTTGTAAGTGTTTTATATTAGTATTGATCGCCCTAATGGTGGCGACTACATTTGACTTAGACAGGTATGAAACAATGGTGGAAGCTCATAAGATAGAATAGCTTTGACTCTCGCCTAAAAGGGACAACGTTGGATTCCAATCTTGATCGAATAAAAGGCTGCTAGAATGTTTATCATTTTAGATGAGCTGACAACTCTATTCAATGGATGGTATCACTGACTCTCGCCTAAACGGAACACTGATATCAGTTTGTTGAAGACCTTGGAAATTATTTAGGATTGTATGTTTTAGTATTTTCACTTGTCATTCCTACTTGCTATGTGTTTATTAATTTCTGAATTGTGTATGAATTTATATTGAACCATGTTATTTTCTGTTATTAAATTGTAGTTTAATTTCAAATCTTCATTGTTTGTCTAACTTGGTTTGTTGTTCTAATGAGATAAATCCCTAATGGATTGTCAACATTACACAAACATAATAGTGTTAGATCTCGAAAGATAAATATTGTAATTGCAACATCTAGCTGTTCATCAATTAATGACACCTTAAACTAGTATTTACAATATGAAACAAGAAGATTGTATAAATAAGATTACTTTGACTCTCGCTGTAAAGCCCGCTTAGTTAATTTGGAAATTAGCAGTTGTTTATGTTAAATTATGAAATTATTTATAGCTATTTAAATAATTTATTACTGTTATTTATGGAATTCAGAAATGCATGATTATGTTATCAGTAGTTTTTATATTTTGCATTTCCGGTGCCCGGTATTTTGGAACTCGGCGTTTGGCTTAGTAGAAATCACAACTTAATATGTTAGTAGTTTGGGGACGGGTTTTAGACATTGGGAATGTCGGGAATGGCCGGGAATGTAGATTTCCCAAAAATACCCCTTTAGTATGATTTATGTGGTTTTAAGGTGGAGGGGCAAAAGGGTCTTTTTGCCCCATTAGTATTTTGTCTTTTGTGACTTTATGAAATGAAAAATAATTATTTATTTAATGTTTGCTTGGCTGAAATGAAATATGATAAGTGGATATTTATGTTTATTTCTTTCTTTTTTTATAAAAACACTTAGAAAAGAAAAAATTGAATTTTCCAAACACTCTCTTTTCTCTCTCTCTTTTTCGGCTGAAGGCTTGGGGTTCAAGGGCTGGTTTTCTTTCAATTTTCAAGCTAGTTTCATCCTATCTAAGTGTTCTTCTAATCCTTGGTAAAGTCTCTAACCTTTGTTGTTGTAATTTCTTGAAAAAAATGATGAAAAATGGTGATGCATGCATGGTGTTTTGGTGTTGTTGCTACTGGATATTATTGTTGTTGTTTCTGTGTTTAAAGTGTTGAATTCAGTAGGTTTAATGTGATGGAATTGCATGCTTGAATCCTTGTTCTAGTTGGTTAAATGTTTATGTGAAAAAGTTATGAATTTTTGAGTGAAATGGTTCATTTTGTTTCTGTGAAGTTGCTGGATGTTCTTGTGTGTTTTCAGAAGCTATTTCAAGCTTATTTGAGTAGAATTAACTAGGTTTGGATGCATGTTAGTGGATTTAACCAAGTTTGAGTTTTGGAACTCAAAGCTTGGTCTTTAATGGTGAATTTTGTCTCGTGAGTTCGGGGTGAATCGTTGCCTTTAAATGGTTATTTGGGCATATAGAAAGGTGTCCTGAAGGTTTGGATTGATTTGGGTTAGAATTGATCAAGTTAGGAATTTTTGAAAAATTTCGTTGCGAGGAACCGAATTCTTGTACAACCGAATTCCGGATGGGTGTCCGCATTCCTCGAACCGGAATTCCGGTTGGGCAACCTACCAATTGGGGAATTTTTCCGAACCCTAGTTTTCCTCGTTTTTATGTTTTTAGGGGTATTGCCATGCTTTTTATCGATAGGGAAACTTTTAGTTCCTAGTTTTAGTCCCCGGGAAGTGATTTAGCGTGTCACTTATAGCGTTGTGATTTTTATGGTTTAGTAGCCAGTAATCCGCCACTGCCTTCGGGCCCAAATACGTTGATCAAGCACACTCGAAATTGGAATCCAGTAAGATTAGTATAACAAAGATGCATATGTAGATTACATGTTTAGCGTGCATGTAGGAAGCCCGCTAGATTACATTAGTTATGTATATAGGCTTCGAACCATCCAACCCCGTCACGTCTGGAGACAGTGCCGGAGTATGACCAAGCAATGGGAGTATGACCGTGCTCGACCGATCAAAGCCGACACTTGGTTGGTGGTTCGGCTATTGACCTATCCCGTCCAGACAGCCGAGTATGACCAGAAATGGCATGACCTGGGCTCGACCGATCAGAGGATATTTGTCAATAGTACCGCCCCGTGAACGTTCAAAACTCGCACCATGTTGGACATGGCGTAGTGGCTCGCACTCATGTTGGACATGGCGGTAGCGGACTCCGCATCGTGTTGGACACTCAGCTTAGTATTATGTATGATATTATTATGCTTTTCATCGAGTCCGTCGATTCACGCTTATGTTCATGTGTAGGTAAAGGCAAGGCTATAGCCGATGGACCGTGAGCGAGCTTATGAGATTGTACATGTCGGGGGCGGTTAGGCCTCGGAGCGTACGATCTCGGACGCAAGGCTGAATTTTGTAACTGGTCGTTAGACGACTTTTAATTTTATGTAATAGTTAAACAGTTAAAACTTTTGTAAATGATTTTATAAATCGGGATCCCGAGTCTTTTGTAATATGGTTTATAAGTTTAAATAAAAAAGCAAAATTTTAATTAATCACGTTTTTCCATAAACCTCGTTGATTAGCAACGAGCTGCACAGTACGTTTAAAAATCACGTAATACGCCTAAGTTAGTTAAGGTGTTAAACTCGCTAATCGAAGCATCGTTGGATTCTTATTTAAAAACGAAATTATCCTAATTCCTCTTAGCTTTTTCATTTCAAATTAGCTCAATAACATATCATTGAGTGAATGGTCTATAAATCATTTCATGTCATTCTATTTTTTTTCTTAAGAAATTAAATGACGCATATGATTATATTCCCGAAATTCTTTCCCAAAATCATATAAATCCTCAATCTTAAAAATCTCCTACTTGTATGGGAAAATCAGACTTAGAGCTAAATTAGTAGTGGTGGTCCAAGAAAGAATT
This sequence comes from Cannabis sativa, assembly GCF_029168945.1. Taxonomy (NCBI): domain Eukaryota; kingdom Viridiplantae; phylum Streptophyta; class Magnoliopsida; order Rosales; family Cannabaceae; genus Cannabis; species Cannabis sativa. Next base: position 17,344,899 of record NC_083605.1, on the reverse strand, counting down.
ACTCATTATACAATTACACTTTCACAAGTGTTCAATAACCATTTTCTATCAATGGATTCAAACTGTATGTTAGTATGGAATATGAGTTTAGTATTCTGTGACCGGAATCCACTTGCACTATTCTAAGAACTCTTTGATGTAACTAAACCTAAGTCATCAAAAGATACAACCACATAGTTTTTAAATCTATGGCATTTGTATCTTGTTCATAGTGGTTTTGACAAGATCATTCTCTCCAAAGAGTTAATATGCCTATATCCACTGAAAGTAAGTTCATCTCATTCGCAGATGAATGTACACTCAGGGGTGGATATGAGTTTTTCGTTGTATTCTTAAAACGATCACTCTATATTTTACATTATGTAAAAGAAATTTTAAATGTTTGAAAAATTTCTTGAATTTCTAGCAATGGTGAAAAACCTTTAAGGTAAGTGGTTAAAGATCTTGCGAACTGATAGGGGTGGAGAAATAGTTAGTAGATATGCAGTTCAAAGATCATTAAGTTGATTTTGAATTATATCCAAACTAACCTCCCAAGAAATTCGAGTTGCATATTGATTAGTTACTAGTCGTTGCCTAAGTCCTTCTATGGTAATAAAATTTTAGAATGATGGAATGGTTGGGTACTTAGTGTAAACCATTACTAGATTCATGGATGTCCTAATCGAAATCTTAAGAAAAGCTAGAAATGTTAACCATGGTTTGCATGTTTGTTAACTATTCCAAGTGATTAGGGGTGGACCATCCCATAGTCATTAGATAAGAAAGTGTTTGTTTAAACAAATACTACTTTTTTTAAGAAAATGACTAAGTCTAAAAATAAAGTAGCAAATAAAGGAGATATTTTTTTCTTGATTCGAAAAGTGTTCTATCATCTTATTCTACATATGATGATCCCACTGCCTCTTATGTCTTGACACAACCGAAGAGGTCAATACCATTTAGTTTTCTTAGACATAATTCACGGTACCTTGTCGTAGTGGGAGGGTTTCTAGGAACTCACCTTCTTATGACTTGGAAGACACTAGTGATTCAAATTAATTGTGAGTTTAAACAAGTAATAGATTGTCAAAATAAAAAACTTAGAAGAAAAGCCAAAAGAATTATTGTTTAATCCATTCACATGGAGTAACCTAAAAGTTTCCTATTACAAGGACAAGAAAGGAAATTTTCATTTGTAAGTCTATTCAATGGACTTAACAAAACTTCATGTTCCTAGTATTATAGGTTTGAGCTTATCTAAACCTATGGCTTATTGTATACCTAGTTAATTACTTACTCTAGTGCAAGCAACTTATTTTAGTAAGATGCTGAAACATTTTCATTTCTAATGGCAATCTATAGAAGCTTCTCAACTTCTAGGAATAGATTTTATTTATCTAAGGAGAAGTCTCAAATATTCGAGAAAAGATAAAACCATGAAATAATTTCTTAAATCAACAGTGAGAGGTCTCAGATATGCTTTAGTATGCCTTAGACCAGACACCTACTGTTGAGTTGGAGTAATGAGTAGGTATCAGATTAATCCAGGAGAGGAACATTGGAAGACAATCAAGTAAATCTTAAGATTATGAAGAGGAACTATATGCTAGTTGATGAGGGTGTGTTTAAAACTCTTAGACGACACCACATCTGATTTCTAGACTTCCCTTTGTGCTAGAAAGTCTACTGATAAGATGGTGATTACTCTGGGGTGGAGTAGTTATTTTGGAGAAGTGTAAAAACCTATCTGAAGTCTCTAGGTCTACCAGAGAGAGACTGAATGTTAAAGATGCAGGAAAGGTACTTATTCAGTCTAAGGAAAGTTCTATACATTTGTGGCAGCGTTCCAACTTGTCTTAACTACTAGTGTTATTTCCTGATTAACCAAAAGTAGTTGCCAAAAGTGTAGAATTCAGTATCCCAAGAGAGTAGACATATAGAGAGGAATTTCACAATATCAAGGATTTTGTGATTAAGGAAGAGTAATGGTGGAGAAAAGGTTGTGTTTAATTCAACCTGTCAGATCCTATTACGAGGAGTATACTACTACTACAATTGATTTGTATATCAAGGTGTTGAGATTATTTGAAATGCACATTTTGTTTTATATTAGTGCAAGTGGGAGTTTGTTGGGTTTTACGCCCTAAATAAAACCCATTTCAATATAATCAGATTTACTTATTAATAAAGATCAGAAATAACATTTTATGTTCCATGGTTCACATGATTTATTTCATGATTATATATATAATTTATAAATTCTACTTAAGTCCACAACATATGAATTTGTTAATGATTATAGTGTTGTCAGCATAGTGGAATATAATCTTAATTATATGTTCGAAAGTTTATTCCCTCAGTTCACTGGATTTAGACTGACATGATAATCAGCGATAGGTATTCTTACACCTTGGATAAGTGTTATGTCCTTTCCAGGGCATTGGCAAAGTTTACCAGTATCGGATGTAGTACCTATTCAATGTAGATCATCTATTAGAGGGCCATTGAACAAATTAGGATTATAACAATGGATAACTAATAGCATATCTATATCGTGGAACACATAGAGCGTTCTATACGACTGAGAGTGCAATTCCAAGTTCTAAGTGTAGATTCAATAAAGAATTAATAAGTTAGGGAATTTACTTGGTAAATTTTGTTCTACTTATTGGAAGCTCGGTTATATAGGCCCATGGTCCCAATACTAGTTTAGACCATACTTCTTGTAAGACTCAGTTAATTGATTTTGATTAATCAATTATAATTCTAAAGTTAGACTATATCTAGTTTATGAATTTTCACTAAGCAAGGGCGAAATTGTAAAGAAAAAAGATTCTAAGTTTATTTATTAATTAAGAGACTTTATATGTCTAACTAATTAATATATTAAATGACAATATTATTTAATAATTAATTTTTAGTTATTAAATAATTAGAATGGGCATTTAAATGGTTGAATTAGAAAGTTGGCATTTTTGAGAAAATGGGATTGAGAAATGACAAAATGGCAAAATTGCAAAGTGAGGCCCATTATCCACTAATATGGCCGGTGACTTTGTATAGGGTTTACCATCTATATTTTTCATTATTTTAATGCCATATGTGGTATTTTATAAATAGAAAGTGATGGTTTCAGGAAACTATGCAGAAGCATCTCATTCCTTTCGGAGAAAACTTTCTTGCCACCACTTCCCTTCTCTTTTCCTCTTAAATTTCGAACCCTAGTGATAGAGTAGTGCTCACACACATCAAGTGTTATCTCATTCATAGTGTGGAAGATTGTGTAGAATCCAATCAAGAAGGAGAATCAGCATCAAAGGAAGGAGAGAAAGAGATCCAGGTTCAGATCTTGATTATGTTCTGCTACAGAAAGGAATTAAGGGCTAGAGATCTGAATGGAAGGAGTCATTATATTCCTCTACAACCAATGTAAGGTACACGGTAGTAAATCTAGATCCTTATGGTTTTATTTCATTGTTTCAGAATTCATATTAGGATGTTAATGAAACGTACATGGTAGTAAATCTAGATCCTGGTAAAATATTTCCAACAGACCTCGCTTTTAGCCGATGACAATGAGTCTTATTTAGTAAGCGATAAGTGATTTATAGCGATCGATATATAGTAAAGCAATGTAAAGACATAAGAATGTTAAAGAGGTTCAGCTCCGAGCAGCTCGGTAATAGCCTAAGCCTCGTTATTTGTATTGACTCAAGAACAAGGAGAAAGGTTCCTTTTCTTATAGCTCTTACAACAATATCTCTGAATATGAATTCTTAGATAATATCTCTAGTGTAAAGTCTCGACTAAACTGTTTGCGACCTTTTGCCCATTGAACATGCATCACTATTTATAGGGTTATGAACTTGGAGAGGAAGTCTTTCCCCTCTCGTTACCATGGATAGTAAACAGAAAAGATCGTGGGATAAATGCATAATACAAAGATCGTGGGATAAATGTAGAATACTCTGATCGTGGGATCGTGGGTATCCCATATCTCTGTAATCTGATCCCCAAGTTATAGGGATTTCGTTGATGACTCACGATGCGAAAGCTAAATTCGCTAAGTGTTGGTTGCTCTGTGCGGATCGCTGATCGCTGATCGCTTTGCTTCGGGTATGCCAGCGAGGCATCCTGTTGGGACAGTATTCTCCGACCAGATACTCAAAATTGATTCCACGTGTCACCATCGTGTGATGCCACATCAGAGTGCAAAAATTGGGATAACATATTTAAAATAGATAGATTAAAATAAATATTAGATGAAAATACACTTTAAATAATGAGCTTTATTATAAGGATATTCGATCTCCATTGTTTGTTTTACATAGTTCTTGTTTTAGTGAGTAATCATCCCTAATGGATGAACATTCATTAGCAATTTAATGTCGTAGAATCTCGAAAGATAAGTATTATTTGTAAATGTTTTATTCTTAGTATGGATTACCCTAATGGTTGCGACTATTAGTAAGACTTACAAAAGTATGAAACAATGGTTGAAGCTCATAAGATAGAATGGCCTTGACTCTCGCCTAAATGGGACAACGCTGGATTCTCATCTTGATCGAATAAAAGGTTGCTAGAATGTTTGTCAGTTTAGATGAGCTGAATACTCTATTCAATGGATGATATCTTTGACTCTCGCCTAAACGGGACACTGGTATCAATTTGTTAGAAACCTTTGAAATTATTTAGGATTGTAAGTTTTAATATTTTCACTAGTCCTTCCTATTTGGTAAATGCTTCATAAATTCTGAATTGTGTGTGAATTTATATTGAACCATGTTGTTTTCTGTTATTAACTGTAGTTTAATTTTGCATCTTCATTGTTGGTCTAACTTGGCGTGTAGTTTTTAATGGGACAAATCCTAATGAATTGTCATCCATTAGACATACATAATAGTGTTAGATCTCGATACATAAATATTTGTAAATGAAACATCTAGCTGTTCATCAATTGATGACACCTTGGACAAGTATTTACAACATGGAACAATGAAGACGTTTATAAAAATAAGAATAACTTTGACTCTCACCAATCGGGACATCGTTGGATTCTTATTTTAAATTCAAAATTATCCTTTAATTTTTTCTCTTAGCTTATTCAATTCGAATTAGCTTAAATAATATATATCATTGGATTAATGGTTTATAAATCATTTTCTTATGATGTCATTCTATTTTCTCTTAAGAAATTGAATGGCACATATAATTATTTTCCCGACAGTCTATCCTAAAATGATATAAATCCTTGATCTTGAATCTCCTATTGTATATATGTTTACTATAGGAAATTTAAACTTAGAGTTTGATTACTAGTGGTGGTCTAAGAGAGAATAATTACTCATGTATATTTGGTTAAATTTAAGTCTTTGACGTTAAATTTTAGATTCCAAATATAAATTTTATATTTACATTTTCTAGAACACATTACACATTACAGTATGACTTGCACAAGTTTTTTCTTAATATCCATTTTCTGTCAATGGATTCTAACTGTATGTTTATGTGTGGATTTGAGTTTAGTATTCCGTGACAAGGATCCACTTGGACTATTCTAAGAACTTTATTTTGTAACTAGACCTAAGTCATCAAAAGACCACAACCACATATTTTATAAATCTATGGCATTTGTATCTTGTTCATTGTGGTTTTGACAAGATCATTCTCTGCAAAGAGTCAATATGCCTATATCCACTGAAAGTAAGATCATCTATATTCGAAGATGGATGTACATTCAGCGGTGAGTATGAGTTTTTGTTATATTCTTAAGATGATCACTCTAGATTTTACCTTATGCAAAAGAAATTTGGAATGTTTAAAAAATTTCATGAATTTCTAGCAATGATGGAAAACCATTAAGGTAAGTGGTTAAAGATCTTGCGAACTAATAGGGGTGGAGAAATATTTTGTAGATATGCAGTTCAAAGATCATTAAGTTGATTTTTGAATTATATCCAAACATACCCCCCCATAAATTCAATTTGCATATTGATGATAATATAAGGTCTATGATTTGTTACTAGCAGTTGCCTAAGTCCTTCTAAGGAAATACCCTAGTGATAGGAAAATTTCAGAATGATGGAATGGTTATGTACTTAGTGTAAACCATTAGTAGATTCATGGATGACCTAATCCTAATCTTAAGAAAAGTTAGAACTGTTAACTAAGGTTTGCATGTTTCATAGCTATTCTAAGTGATTAGGGGTGGACCATCCCATAGTCATTAGATTAGAAAGTGTTTGTTTCAACAAATACTACTCTTCTAAGAAAATGCCTAAGTCTAAAAACAAAGTAGCAAAATAGAGGAGATATTTTTTCTTGATTCCAAAAGTGTTCTACCATCTTATTCTGTATAAGATGGTCTAAGTGCCTCTGTTGTCTTGACACAACTGAAGATGATAATTCAACTTATGTTCTTAGACAGAAAGTCATGGTACCTTGTCGTAGTGGGAGGGTTTCAAGGAACTCACCCTATTATGACTTGGAAGACACTTGTGATGAAAATCCATTTTTAGTTTAAATAAGTAATGGATTGTTAGAATAAGAAACTAAGAGGCAAAGCTAAGAAAACTATGGTTAAAACCATTCGTATGGAACAACCAACAGTTTTCTATTACAAGGACAAGAAAGGAAATTTTTTTAGTAAGTCTATTCAATAGACTTAACAAAACAACATGTTCCTAGTATTAAAGGTTGGAATTTATCTAAAGATATGGCTTGTGGTATGCCTGGTAATTTACTTACTATAGTGCAAGCAACTTACTTTAGTAAGATGCTGAAGCATTTTTTTCTGGTGGCTAAATCTATAGAAGCTTTTCGACTTCTAGATATAGATTTCATTTATCTAATGAAAAGTTTTAACAATTAAGGCCAATGAAAGAATTCCTTAGGATCAACAGTGGGAGATCTCAGATATGCTTAGCTATGCATTAGACCAGGCACCAACTGTTGAGTGGGACTAATGAGTAGGTAACACATTAACCTAGGAAATTAACATTGGAAGGCAATCAAGTGAATCTTAAGATCAAGAAGAAGAACTATATGTTAGTCGATAAGGGTGTATTTAATACTCTTAGACTACACCAAATCAGATTTGTAGACTTGCCTTAGTGCTAGAAAGTGTTCTGATGTTATGGTGATTACTATGGTGGTGGAGTAGCGATTTTGGGGAAGTATAAAAACCTATCTGAAGTCTCTAAGTCTACCAGAGAGACTGAATGTTAAAGTGTTGGGTTTTATGCCCTAAATAAAACTCATTTCAATATAATCAGATTTACTTATTAATATAGATTAGAAATAACATTTAATGTTGCATGGTTCACATGATTTATTTCATGATTATATGTACATAATGTATAGATTCATCTGAAACCCTTTTCACATACTTGATCCTGTTTATTGTGCCATCAACACATTGGAAAGTAAACATGACTATGTGAATAAAGTTTCCTAGATTTATCAGAGACAGGGTTTTACTGATATGATAATCTACAACAAGAGTTTACTTGTATTTGGAGAAATACTATGTTCTTTCCAGAACATTGGTTAAAGTAAAGCTCGGGTTGGATGCATGGAGTATGCATCGGAAGGGACCGATATTGAACTTTGACTTAGATTTATTAAACTTAGCGTAATATCTATTCAAGTCAATATCGCCTAGTTGATCCTAGATCAAATGTTCTTAATCCTTTTATGATTAGGCTCAATCTTGAAAGGCTATTCGTGTTCTTTGATTTGTTAGTTAAGCCTACTTTTAGGTCAGGGTGATACGTACATTTTGGGAACACGGTAGTGCAATTGAGTGGGAGCGCTAGCATAAACATGGAATCTATAGCTTCTATCTGGCCAATAGTAAGCAAAGGATGATCTCCTTCGAGCTTGACCAAACGAACATAAATGGTGGAGTACTCATTTCACATAAGCTGAAATATCATTTATACAGGGTCAAGTGTTTTAAGGATAAAATATATTGTAGGGTGTAATGGTAATTTAATCCCTTTACAGTGTAGATCATTCACATAGAGGATCATTGATCACATTAGGATTATAACAATGGATAACTAATGATGTGTCTATATGGTGGAACATATAGAGCATTCTATATACTGAGAGTGCAATTCTAAGTTCTATGCGTGGATTCAACGAAGAATTAATAAGTTAGTGAATTTTAGTGCTAAATTCTTGATCTACTTATTGGAAGCTCGGTTATATAGACCCATGGTCCCCCCACTAGTTGAGATAATATTGCTTGTAAGACTCATGTAATTGGTTTTGATTAATCAATTATAATTCTCAAATTAGACTATGTCTATTTGTGAATTTTTCACTAAGTAAGGGCGAAATTGTAAAGAAAGAGTTTTATAGGGGCATATTTGTTAATTATGATACTTTGTATGGTTCAATTAATAAATATGATAAATGACAATATTATTTAATAATTATTTATAGTTATTAAATAGTTAGAATTGGCATTTAAATGGTTGAATTTGAAAATTGGCGTTTTTGAGAAAATCAGATGCAGAAAAGATAAAACTGCAAAATTGCAAAAAGTGAGACCCAAATCCACTTGTATAGGGCCAGCCACTTTTGTAGGAAATTTAAACTGATTTTTTCATTATTTTAATGCCAAATAATTCAAACCTAACCCTAGTGGAATGCTATAAATATATAGTGAAGGCTTCAGGAAATTTACACTAAATTTCTACACTTTTTTTCTGACACTTTTGATTCAGAAAAAAACTGAGCCTTCTCTCTCCCTATCTTTGGCTGACCCTTCTCTTTCTCCTTCCCTCTTCAATTTCGAAAATCTTAGTGTGAGAGTAGTGCCCACACACAGCAAGTGATACCTCAATCATAGTGAGGAAGATCGTGAAGAAAGATCATCAGCAAAGGAGTTTCAGCATCAAAGATTCAGAGAAAGAGATCCAGGTTCAGATATTGATAATGCTCTGCTACAGAAAGGAATCAAGGGCTAGATATCTGAACGGAAGCAGTCATTATTTTCCGCTGCACCCAATGTAAGGTTTCCTAAACTTTATATGTGTTTATTTCATCGTTTTAGAAAGTTCATATTTAGGATGTTAATAAACATACTTGTGAGTAGATCTAAGATCCTGGTAAAATAATTTCCAACAACTGGTATCAGACCCATGGTAATTGATTTACTTGCAAGAAATTTGGACTTTAAAAAGATTGTTTGTATGTTCTTTGGATGGTATCATGTTGTATTGAGTGTTATTTGATGATTGATTGATGTTTGTGAAATTTTCGTGAAACATAATTGCGATTTCATCTCTGGAATTATTTTTATTGGATAGTATGGAAAAAATTAAGTAAGTTAGTCTTTTACAGAACTTAATTTGGATTTTATTTGAATTAGTTATGATTTTTTGAAAATTTGAAAAAATCGGGGCTGTGCTGATTTTTTCCTGCGATCGCAAATCTGTCCGTACAGTTTCGAATTTTTTTGTTTTTCTTCGATTTTTCATGCTTTTTCATGGAATTAACTTCCAATTTTTTGTATAGTTTTGTATTTATACTATTACTATTCCTAATTCAATTCTAATTATCATTTTGAATTAATTTAATAATTTTTAAATTTAATTCAAGATATTAGTGTAATTTGAATTTGAATAGAATTAGTATCTATCTTCTTGCTTAAAAATCTATCTTATTTTTAAATTTGATTATATTTTATTTTTTTAAAATTTAAGGTCAGATTTTATAAGATATTTATAAAATCTTTTAAGATATTTTTAATTATATCTTATCTTTTAAGATTTTTTTTAAAATTAAATCTTTTTAGATATTTTTTAAAATTAAATCTTTTTAGATATTTTGACCTTATTTAAATTTAAAATAAGATATTTATAATCATCTAATTTTAAATAGATGTAAGATATTTTGCTAACTTTTAAATTTTGTTATTTTATTTATTTAAATTAAATTTAAAATCTGAAAAGATATTTCATTTATCTTTTCTAATTTTTATTTAATTTTTATTTTTAAAATAACATTTAATTTTTAAAAGTAGTTAGCAAATTTTGAAATGATATTTAGGTTGGTTGAAACCTAATTTTTCAAAAAAAAAAAGGTAGGTTTAATTTTAAATATTTTTTTTAAATTTCGAAATTTAAATTTTATTTCCGAAATTAATTTTTTTTTTATTTTTCGAATATTAAAATATTTTTTAATTATTTATTTTTCGAAATTATTTATTTAAAATTAAATAAATCCTACTTACAACTATCCAGCTAACCTTGTTGCAGGAGTATGTGGTTTTAGCTTGTATGTAAGTTTTTAAAACCTATTATTACTTGATTGCAAATAGTCATGGTTACCTTTTGCCAGATCTAATGATCTGATGGCTCCTTGGTCAAGATAATAATTTGTAACAGGTATATTTACAATCTTCTTTCATCTGTGTATGACCTAGCAACATGATAGTACCCATCCAAAGTGTGCCTGTGTGAGCCTATGTGTTTAATTTTATTATAGATGCATATAGGTTAATGTTGCTAAAATAAATTATCATAGTTTTTGATAGAATTTATTTAGGCCCATTTAGTTTTTGGGCCAATTCAATTAATAACAGTTGTTCTTATTAAGGTTAAATTCCTCTCTTTTGGGCCTTGTGTGAGAGTTGGGAGCCATAGAAGTGGGTACGACATACTGAACCCAGCACCCCCTCACACAAACCACCCCAATTGTGAAGGCCCATTTGCCTGATTTGAACAACTGTACTAGGTTAATTACGCTAGTTTAACCTAATAAAAATTGATTAGCAACATAATTAATTTCATTTATTTTGAAATTAATTTAAGAAAATTATAGTTTAAAGAATTTTTTATTCTAAGCTAAACAATATGTATTTTCTTGTATTTAATTAAATATAGAATTATAACCATCTAGATTCTTTCTGGAACTTAATTTAAATTTTTCATTAAATATTCTTATTTAAGTTGATATTTAGTTATCTACAACTAACCAACTTATATCTGAATATCTTTTGAATTTCAAATTTCAAAATTAAGTTGAGGAATTTTAGGCATTGGTTATTAAGATTCTTTAGATATTTTTTAAGTTAATATCTTTTCGAATATTAACTTAAAATGGAATATTTTCAAATTAAGTGGTTACAACTTAATTTTTGATATTTAATTAAATTTAAATTTGAAAAATATTTAAGTTCTAGATTTTTTCTAATACAACTTAAATTAGATATTTTTTCAAATTTTGTGGAAAAGATACTTTGTCAAATAAGATATTTTCTAGATAGTTATTTCTAGACTACTTATTATTTCTAATATTAAATAGGAAAATATTATACATTGTGAAATTAATTATTTAAATAATTAATTTTGGTACAATTTATTTTAAGTATATTTTTCCTAGTATTAAACTAGAGATTAATAATTAAGCCTTCTCTACACTTAATTATTTATTTCTTGAATTTAATACATTTAATTAATTTGAAAATTAAATATCTAAGTTGATTTTATCATCATACTTAAATATTTGTTTTTCATGACTTTAATTAAATAGAAAATTATATTTAGTTGAAATTTAATTTTTCAACTAAATTTAAATAATTTTCAAAATATATTTTTTCTTTATTTTATTAATCAATTTTCGAAATTGCATTCTTAAATGCTAGAATTTCGAATTTTATCTTGAAAAATAGATTAAGTTGTAAATTAATTATTTTAATTAATTCTTGGATCAACTTAAATCAATGATTTTTTCATTTATTGATTAATTTAAAATAAATTGAATTAAAGTATATTATTAGAAATTGAATTAATTAGTCAAAGGAAAATCTAGATAGGTGATATTTTTACTTGAAGTATTTTTCTTGTGTATTTAATTAAATAGAAAATTAATATTTAAGTTGATTTTCATCATCATACTTAAATATTTGAAATTTTTCTTATATATGTAATTAAATAGGAAAATTATATTTTTTGTTGTAAATTAATTTTATTAATTAATTTTGGGCCAACATTAAATTAGAATAATTTTTCCAGGATTTATTTTTTATTTTAATATGCATTTTTTGAAGATTGTATTCTTTTATACTTTAATTTTTCGAAATGCAATATATATTTATAGAAAATTAAATTTGAGTTGTAAATTAATTTAAATTAATTTGGTAACAACTTAAATTGAATAATTTTCTAAATATTTATTGGAAATTATTACTAAGATGGAAATAATTCATGTTATTTTCATATCCATCTAAGTAAAATTTATAAATATTAAATTAAAATTTATATTTAGAATTTTTCATTCTAAATTGGAAATTTTAATTAAATAAATATATATTTAAAATAAATAGAATAAATAAAGAGAATCAAAGAAAATACAACTCACTTTAAATAATGAGCTTGATTATTATTAAGATATTCGATCTTTATTGTTGGTCTTACAAAAGTTAAAAGTTTTCAATATAACCTCGAGACGCTAGACTTCGTCCCCCTATGGATGGTTATTTGTTGAACGCATTTAACACCGTAAGATTTAATTTGATAAGTGTTTTGTAAGTTTTCGTCTCTATTAGACTCTCCCCTACGGTGACTACTTAGAGATAAACTTATGAAACATGAAACAATGGTAGAGGCTCATAAAATGAGAATAACCTTGACTCTCGCCTACCAGGACAACGTTGGATTCTTATTTTGATCGAATAAAAGGTTGCTAGAATGGTTTCTATTTTAGATGAGCTGACAACTCTATTCAATAAATGATGCTTTGACTCTCGCCTACCGGGACACTGTATCAGTTTGTTGAAAACCTTGGAAATTATTTAGGATTGTATGTTTTAGTATTTTCACTAGTCATTCCTACTTGCTATATGTTTATAATTTCTGAATTGTGTATGAATTTATATTGAACCATGTTATTTTCTGTTATTAAGTTGTAGTTTAATTTCGAATCTTCATTGTTTGTCTAACATGTTTGTTTTTCTAATGAGATAAATCCCTAGTGGATTTTCACCATTAGACATACATAATAGTGTTAGATCTCGAAAGATAAATATTGTATATGCGACATCTAGCTGTTCATCAATTGATGACACCTAAGACTAGTATTTTTAAGATATGAAACAAGAAGTTTACATAAATAAGATTACTTTGTCTTTCGCTAATCGAAGCATCGTTGGATTCTTATTTATAAACGAAATTATCCTAATTCCTCTTAGCTTATTCATTTCGAATTAGCTTCAAAACATATCATTGGATGAATGGTCTATAAATCATTTCATGTCATTCTATATTTTCTCTTAAGAAATTAAATGACGCATATGATTATAATCCCGAAATTCTATTCCCAATTGATATAAATCCTCAATCTTAGAAATCTCCTACTTGTATGGGCAAATCTGACTTATAGTTTAAATAGTAGTGGTGGTCCAAGAAAGAATTACTCATTATATTTGGTTGAATTTAAGTCTTTGACTTTAATTTTAGAATCCAAACAGAAATTTTCTTATATTTCTAATTCCAGAACACAATACAGTTACACTTTCTAAAGTGTTTAATATCTATCTTCTATTAATGGATTAAAACTGTATGGAATATGAGTTAGGTATTCTGTGACCAGGATCCACTTGCAGTATTCTAAGAACTCTTTGATGTAACTAAACCTATGTCATCAATACACACTACCATTTTTTTTAATCTATGGCATTTGTATCTTGTTCATAGTGGATTCGACAAGATCAATCTCTGCAAAGAGTTAATATGCCTATATCCACTGAAAGTAGTTCATCTCATTCGCAGATGGATGTACATTCAGAAGTGGATATGAGTTTTTCAGTGTATTCTTAAAACGATAACTCTAGATTATACCTTTTAGCCAGAAATTTGAAATGTTTGAAAAATTTCATTAATTTCTAGCAATGGTTAAAACCATTAAGGTAAGTGGTTAAAGATCTTGCGAACTGATAGGGGTGGAGAAATAGTTAGTAGATATGCAGTTCAAAGATCATTAAATTGATTTTTGAATTATATCCAAACTTACCTCCCCAGAAATTCGAGTTGCATGTTGATGATTAGTTACTAGTCGTTGCCTAAATCCTTCTATGGTAATACAATTTCAGAATGATGTAATGGTTGTATACTTAATGTAAATCATTACTAGATTCATGGATGACCTAATCAAAATCTTAAGAAAAGCTAGAACTGTTAACCATGGTTTGTTAGCTATTCTAAGTGATTAGGGGTGGACCATCCCATTGTCAATAGATAAGAAAGTGTTTGTTCAAACAAATACTACTTTTCTAAAAAAATGACTAAGTCTGAAAAACAAGTAGCAAATAAAGGAGATATTTAATTCTTGATTCCAAAAGTGTTCTATCATCTTATATAACATATGATGATCCCACTGCCTCTGTTGTCTTGTCACAACTGAAGAGATCAATACCATTTAGTTTTCTTAGACATAATTCACGGTGCCTTGTCGTAGTGGGAGAGTTCCTAGGAACTCACCTTCTTATGACTTGGGAGACACTAGTGATTAAAATCCATTGTGAGTTTAAAGAAGTAATGGATTGTCAAGATAAGAAACTAAGAAGAAAGCCAATAGAACTGTGGTTTAATCCATTCACATGGAGTAACCTAAAGTTCTCTATTACAAGGACATAAAAGGAAATTTTCGTTTATAAGTCTATTCAATGGACTTAACAAAACTTCCTGTTCCTAGTATTATAGGTTTGAGTTTATCTAAACCTATGGCTTGTGGTATACTTGGTAATTACTTACTCTAATGCAAGCAACTTACTTTAGTAAGATGCTGAAGCATTTTCTTTCTAATGGCAATCTATAGAAGCTTCACAACTTCTTAGACATAGATTTTATTTATCTAAGGAAAAGTCTCAACTATTCCAGAAAAGATAAAGCCATGAAAGAATTTCTTATATCAACAGTGAGAGGTCTTAGATATGCTTTTGTATGCCTTAGACCAGACACCTGCTGTTGAGTGGGAGTAATGAGTAGGTATCAGATTAATCCAGGAGAAGAACATTGGAAGACAATCAAGTAAATCCTAAGATTAAGAAGAGGAACTATATGTTAGTCTATAAGAGTGTGTTTAAAACTCTTAGACTACACCACATCAGATTTCAAAATTTGCCTATGTGCTAGTAAATATTTCTAATAAGATGGTGGTTACTCTAGGGGTGGAATAGTGATTTTGGAGAAGTGTAAAAACCTATCTGAAATCTCTAGGTCTACCAGAGAGGCACTGAATGTTAAGGTTGCAGGAAAGGTACTTATTCAGTCTAAGGAAAGTTCTATACATTTTTGGCATCATTCCAAATTGCCTTAAACTACTAGTGTTAATTTCCTGATTAACGAAAAGTAGTTGCCAAAGGTATAGAATCCAGTATCCCAAGAGAGTAGACATATAGAGAGGAATTTCACATTATCAATGATTTTGTGATTAAAGGAAGAGTAATGGTTGAGAAAAGATTGTGGTTAATTCAACCTTTCAGATCCTATTACGAGGAGTTTACTACTACTACACTTGATTTGTATATCAATGTGTTGAGATTATTTGAAACGCACTTTTTGTTTTATATTAGTGCAAGTGGGAGTTTGTTGGGTTTTATGCCCTAAATAAAACTCATTTCAATATAATCAGATTTACTTATTAATATAGATCAGAAATAACATTTAATGTTGCATGGTTCACATGATTTATTTCATGATTATATGTACATAATGTATAGATTCATCTGAAACCCTTTTCACATACTTGATCCTGTTTATTGTGCCGTCAACACATTGGAAAGTAAACATGACTATGTGAATAAAGTTTCCTAGATTTATCAGACACAGGGTTTTACTGAAATGATAATCTACAACAAGAGTTTACTTGTGTTTGGAGAAATACTATGTTCTTTCCAGAACATTGGTTAAAGTAAAGCTCGGGTTGGATGCATGGAGTATGCATCGGAAGGGACCGATATTGAACTTTGACTTAGATTTATTAAACTTACCGTAATATCTATTCAAGTCAATATCGCCTAGTTGATCCTAGATCAAATGTTCTTAATCCTGTTATGATTAGGCTCAATCTTGAAAGGCTATTCGTGTTCTTTGATTTGTTAGTTAAGCCTACTTTTAGGTCAGGGTGATACGTACATTTTGGGAACACGGTAGTGCAATTGAGTGGGAGCGCTAGCATAAACATGGAATCTATAGCTTCTATCTGGCCAATAGTAAGCAAAGGATGATCTCCTTCGAGCTTGACCAAACGAACATAAATGGTGGAGTACTCATTTCACATAAGCTGAAATATCATTTATACGGGGTCAAGTGTTTTAAGGATAAAATACATTGTAGGGCGTAACGGTAATTTAATCCCTTTACAGTGTAGATCATTCATATAGAGGATCATTGATCACATTAGAATTATAACAATGGATAACTAATGATGTGTCTATATGGTGGAACATATAGAGCATTCTATATACTGAGAGTGCAATTCTAAGTTCTATGCGTGGATTCAACGAAGAATTAATAAGTTAGTGAATTTTAGTGCTAAATTCTTGATCTACTTATTGGAAGCTCGGTTATATAGACCCATGGTCCCCCCACTAGTTGAGATAATATTGCTTGTAAGACTCATGTAATTGGTTTTGATTAATCAATTATAATTCTCAAATTAGACTATGTCTATTTGTGAATTTTTCACTAAGTAAGGGCGAAATTGTAAAGAAAGAGTTTTATAGGGGCATATTTGTTAATTATGATACTTTGTATGGTTCAATTAATAAATATGATAAATGACAATATTATTTAATAATTATTTATAGTTATTAAATAGTTAGAATTGGCATTTAAATGGTTGAATTTGAAAATTGGCGTTTTTGAGAAAATCAGATGCAGAAAAGATAAAACTGCAAAATTGCAAAAAGTGAGGCCCAAATCCACTTGTATAGGGCCAGCCACTTTTGTAGGAAATTTAAACTGATTTTTTCATTTTTTTAATGCCAAATAATTCAAACCTAACCCTAGTGGAATGCTATAAATATATAGTGAAGGCTTCAGGAAATTTACACTAAATTTCTACACTTTTTTTCTGACACTTTTGATTCAGAAAAAAACTGAGCCTTCTCTCTCCCTATCTTTGGCTGACCCTTCTCTTTCTCCTTCCCTCTTCAATTTCGAAAATCTTAGTGTGAGAGTAGTGCCCACACACAGCAAGTGATACCTCAATCATAGTGAGGAAGATCGTGAAGAAAGATCATCAGCAAAGGAGTTTTAGCATCAAAGATTCAGAGAAAGAGATCCAGGTTCAGATATTGATAATGCTCTGCTACATAAAGGAATGAAGGGCTAGATATCTGAACGGAAGCAGTCATTATTTTCCGCTGCACCCAATGTAAGGTTTCCTAAACTTTATATGTGTTTATTTCATCGTTTTAGAAAGTTCATATTTAGGATGTTAATAAACATACTTGTGAGTAGATCTAAGATCCTGGTAAAATAATTTCCAACATAAAGTTACAGGAAATATACATATTTAGTCTTAGGAGAGTTCTATACATTTTTGGCATTGTTCCAACATTTATTAACTACTAGTGTTTCTTCCTGATTAACGCAGAAGTAGTTGCCAAAAAGTAAAGAATCCAGTATCCCTAGAGGAGTAGACACATAGAGAGGAATTTCACAATATCAAGTATTTTGCGACTAAGGAAATGTAATGGTGGACGAAATGTTGTATTGAATACAACCTGTCAGATCCTATTACGGAGAGAATACTACATACTACACTTGATTTGGATATCAAGGTGTTGATATTATTTGAAATACATTTTTTTTTATATTAGTGCAAGTGAGAGTTTGTTGGGTTTTGTGCCCTAAATAAAACCCATTTCAATATAATATAATTTACTTATTAATAAAGATCAGAAATCACATTTTATGTTGCATAATAGACATGATTTATTTCATGATTATATTTAATGTATAAATTCTATTATGTCAAGAACATATGTATTTGTTCATTATTATAGTGTTGTCAGCACAATGGAATATAATCATGATTATACGTTCAAAAGTTTAATTCCCCGATTGCTCAGTTCACTGGATTTAGACTGGCATGTTAATCAGCGATAGGTATACTTACACCTTGGATAAGTGTTATGTCCTTTCTAGGGCATTGGCAAAGTTTACCAGTATCCGATGTATGGAGTATACATTGTAAGGGACCGATATTGAACTTGATTTAGATATGATAAATTTACCGTAATATCTATTCAATTCAATATCACCTTGTTGATCCTATATCAAATGATCTTAATCCTGACATGATTAGGTATGATCTCAAGGGTGTTATTTGCGTTCTTTGATTTGTTAGTTAAGCCTACTTTTTAGTCTAGGTAATACGTACATTTTGGGAACATGGTAGTACAATTGAGTGGGAGCGCTAATCATAGATATGAAATCTATAGCTTCTATCAGGACATAGAAGTAAAGCGATCATTTCCTTCGAGCTAGGCTAAATTGAGATAAATGATAGAGCACTCATTTTAGTGATTATATTAGTTAACTAAAATATCATTTATAGGTAGCCAAGTGTTTTAAGGATAAAATACATTGAAAGGGCGTAACGGTAATTTTTTCCCTATGTAAAGTAGATCATATATAAAGGATCATTGATTATTGAGATTATAACAATGAATAATTAATAGTTGTTGCCCCTGAATTCGCCCAAAATACGTGGACCAGTCGAAACGGGACACGTGGATCAGATAACTTGTAAATATTTGATAAGTCTTCGTACGCCACAAGGAAGCGCCATGGGCATGGGTCCCGGAGGAGGCATCCGGAATACAAGGTGCTCCCAGAAGCGTGCATAGCATGAAGCCTCTCCGGGATGTGTTAGGCCTCTCCTGAGCAATCAAGTCGCATTTAATGCCGCATGGGAGGAAGCGTGTTGGGACTGTAACACGCAATAAAGTCTGACGGCACAACCCCCAAACAGCAGCGCTACAGTAATGATCATTTAAGTCTAGCGACGGCTACTCTGCGAAGAGTCACGTCAATCACAAGGGAAAAAGGACATTCCTCATAAAAACCCTACAGCACCTAGGGATTTGACCATGCATCACCCATGGTATATTCATTGGAAATGCCCAACTTTATGGATACTTACAGATACATGTGTAAGAACAATCCTAGGGATTACCCCACCAAAACACTATAAATACCCCCTCAAAGCTCATTTAATGGGGTCGAGAATCTTGGGTTGCATAAGAGCAAGAAGAGAAAATACTCACCAAGAACATTATCTGTATTTATGAGAAAAGCATTCTCTCAAGTGTGGAATCTGTATTAAATACATCCATTAATAACAAAGACTCGTGGACTAAGGCTCATTAACGCCCCAACCACGTAAAAATCTTCATCTCACTTTCTTACAGCTCTTTAATATAATTATATTCTAATAGTTGCCGAAAATCTCGGTCAACATTTTGGTGCTTTCATTGAGAGCTGAGGAAAGCTGCTGCATAACAAGCATTTGACTTCACAACAATGGTGGAGACAAGAAGTACACGTCATCCTCGCCCTCTGGAAGATGCTCAAGATCCAAATGAGGAAGATGTAGCCTCAAGAGCAGCAGAGGAGTCCGAGGAAGAAGAAGAAGAAATAGTTCCCGACGAGAACTATGAGGAAAACCTCGACGAGTATGCCTACGACGGAGGAAGTTACTCGGAGTTGGTGCTCCTCAGACAAAAACCTATCGATCATGAAGCCGAGATCGAAGCTCAGAAAGCGCAAAATAAAAAAATGCAGGAAGTGATGCTAGCCATGCAGAAAGCCATGGAGGCAGCTGGCATTCACGTGCACCCCAAGGCAATGGCCGCTGGGCTCGACGGAGAGCCAGCGACGTCCTCGCCTAATTCCCAGCAGCAAAGACCTAGGGAACCTAGCCCTGTAAGGCACCCTGCTGAGGAAAATCAAACAAAAAACCCTACTTCTACCCCTGGGCGAAAGAAAAAGGTGCAGGATCCGCGAAGGGTCCGCTCAGATTTCTCTAATGGGAAAGGTCCGCAGAGGGGCAAGCCCCAGAGAGGGAGTCTTGGCCCTCAGGATCGAGGGGACCGGAAAAGTGTTTCTGTGCACCAGGAACCAGGGGGTAGAGGAAGAAGAGGACAGAGATGTCCTCCCATCGATCTGAGAAATCAAATCAATGGGAATCAAGGTGACCTCCGGGATCACCTTGACCAAAAAAGATACAGGCCCGTGGTCTCCTCGGGTACTGTAAACGAAGGGATTATGGCGGAACTTGCCATACTTCGAAAAGATATTGCTCGAGTCTCCCAGAGACAGAAGGGAGACGACTCCGACTCGGACAGCGAGGATCGGGAGCCATGTGCCAAGCATATCCTGGAGGCGGAGCTCCCTAAAAACTTCAAGATGCCCGAAATGGCGGCATATACTGGGAACTCCGATCCCAGTGACCACTTGTCACGGTTCAACCGTGTCATGACAGTCATGCGGGTCAGCAATGACGCCAAATGCTTGTGCTTCCCCCTCACTCTGAGCGGATCAGTGGAGTAATGGTTCAAAAAGCTGGAACCAGGATCCGTGGGTTGTTGGAACAAACTCCAAACCAACCTCCGGAGACAGTTTGTCGCCGCCAGGAAGGTTAACTTGGAGGTTAGTGCCTTGACCAACATCAAGCAACTGCCCACCGAGACCTTGAAGAATTACATCAAGAGGTTCCGAGAGGAAGCCTCGAAGACTAACAAAGTCGATGACGGACAACAGCTTGCGCTTCTCCAAGCAGGAATCCGCACTGGGACTCCCTTTTGGAACGAGTTGCAGCAAGAAGGCGCTGCTAGAGTCCAAAAATATATTAACCTCGAAGAACCAGATCGTGGCTTACGGAGGCTATTATCCCACCGGGATAGCAGGATACATGCCAGGAGTGTCGCCCTCGGGTACTGTCCCGACCGCAACTCCACAAGTAAGTGGCATACAGTTCTCTGCTACTCCCGGATACAGCCAGGGCCAAGCCTTGGCACCGGTATCTTCCCATTTCGGTAACCCGTCCGGGGTGAATGGACGAGCTCCTTCACAGGCGACCCCGACTGTTAGCTTGGCAGGCCCTACCCAGGGGTCGAGGAGCAAAAGGTTCTCCAAGGGCAGCACCCGAACGGGGGAGAAGCGCCAAAAGAAGGGGTACACACCCTAATATACTCAGTACACAGAGCTCACGGACTCCCAGGAACGTGTATATTTTGCTACTACGCAAAATACGCACTACCGGAGACCACAGCCATTATACAAGGATAGCTCCCGGAGAGATCCGAGTAAAAGATGTGAGTACCACAACGACATTGGTCATAGCACCAATGAGTGTAAGAATCTCAAAGACCAGATTGAAAATCTGATCCGCTTGGGCCACCTCTATGAGTGGATCAAAAATAGGTTGCCCCACCTTAATCCAGGGCAGGTGGCCGGGGGTATGCCTCCGGGAACGCCAGGGGGTACGACGGAGTATTGCCTCCAGCTGCTCCCGCAGGTGACACCCAGCATATCCCCGAGCTACCGCCCCGGCCTAATGGACGGGTAGCCATGATCTCCGGAGGTCCCCATATCGGAGGAAACACTCGCAAGGAGCGAAAACGATATGCCGAGGCCGCAAAACACAGTGAGGTGTGGGAGGTTACTCAACTCCCAGCTGAAAGGCCTCGGCTAATGGACCAACCCATAACGTTCACGGAAGAAGACGCCAAGACGGTGCGTTTTCCTCACCACGACCCGCTGGTCATAGAGACCCCCATCGCAAATAAAGTGGTGGCTAGGGTCCTGATTGACAATGGGAGTTCTGTGAACTTGCTCTTCAAAGAAGCCTTCACTGCGATAGGGTTGACCGACCGGGACCTCTCGCCTAGTGGGTCACAGCTCACGGGGTTTAACGGGACGACGCTAATCCCGATGGGAAAAGTAAGGCTCCCGGTTACCCTGTGCCCGAACACCCCCCAGAGCACATTTAAGTATTGCACATTCGTGGTGGTAGACTGTCCAACAGCCTACAACGCGATCCTAGGCCGACCGGCCCTAGTGGACTTTGGTGCGATTACTTCAATCCGACACCTGTGCCTGAAATTCCCTACCCAGGAAGCCGGAGTCGGAACTGTGAGGGGAAATTAGGGAGAGGCCAGGCAATGTTACAATGTTGCCACCCACCTACCTATACTCATGGTCCGGGAATCCCCCGAAATAGAGAAGGCTGAAGAGGATGAGCTGGATCCTCGCATCGGGTCCGAAAGGGTCGTGGAACCAATGGAGGACGTTGAAGAAGTACCAGTGTGCGACGACGACTCCACTAAAGTACTCCGGATAGGGAAAAGCCTGGATCCGGAGGAAAAAGACAAAATAATAAAAACACTGAAGGGCGCCATCGACAACTTTGCATGGCGCCAAGAAGACATGACCGGCATAAGCCCTCATGTCATCACTCATGTACTCAATGTCAACCCGGACATGCCCCCTGTACAGCAAAAGAGACGCCCGCTCGACTCGGTGAAAGCCGAGGGCTTAGAGAAAGAGGTGGACAAACTTTTGTCCAGTGGCATGATCCGCGACGTGTACTATCCGGAATGGCTGGCCAATCCGGTCTTGGTGCCCAAGCCGAATGGGACTTGGCGGGTTTGTATAGATTTCACAGATCTAAACAAAGCCTGCCCAAAGGACTGCTTCCCGCTACCCAGGATCGACCAGATGGTAGACGCCACGTCCGGATTTAAGCTGCTGTCTTTCATGGACGCCTATGCTGGGTACAATCAAATAAAAATGCATACGGCAGACCAGGAATGCACTAGCTTCAGAACCGATAAGGGGGTATACTACTACCTAGTCATGCCTTTCGGACTGAAAAACGCCGGAGCAACCTATCAAAGAATGGTTAACCGGATGTTTAAAAGCCTCCTGGGACGAAACATGGAGGTATATGTAGACGACATGCTCGTCAAATCCAAAGCATGCTACAGCCATGCAAGCGACTTAGAAGAATGTTTCGAAGTCATCTAGAGATACGGTATGAAGCTCAACCCGAAAAAGTGCACCTTTGGGGTCAAGTCAGGAAAATTCCTAGGCTTCATAGTCAGCCAAAGGGGGATCGAAGCAAACCCGGAGAAAATCCAAGCTCTATTGGACATGCCATCCCCCAAGAAGCATAAAGACGTACAGAGCTTGACTGGAAAGGTAGCCGCACTAAGCCGCTTTATCTCACGATCCACGGACAAGTGCATACCCTTCTTCAACATATTGAAGAAATGCCAAAAGTTCGAATGGTGGGATGAATGCGAGGAGGCATTCAAGAGGTTAAAAGACCACATGGCCAAACCTCCTATCCTATCGAAACCCGTCCTTGGAGAAGACTTGTTCCTTTACTTAGCCGTCTCCGAGCACGCGGTCAGCGCTGCCCTGGTCCGGGAGGAAGAAAAAACTCAGCACCCCGTGTACTATGTCAGTAAGCGCATGATAGGGGCCGAGACAAGGTACCCGGTCATTGAAAAATTAGTATTCTGCCTCCTGATAGCATCAAGGAAGCTGAGGCCATACTTCCAAGCCCATCCGATCAAAATCTTGACCAACCATCCACTCCGGCAAGTTCTCCAGAAGCCTGAAGCATCCGGAAGACTCCTCAAGTGGGCGATGGAGCTGAGTCAATTCGACTTACATTACGTACCCCGGATTTCCATAAAAGGCCAATCCTTGGCAGACTTCATCACTGAATGTAACGAAGCCGAGGCAACAGCTGATACGCCGGTACCGCCAATCCCCATTTGGAGGGTGTTTGTAGACGGAGCTTCTAATGAGAACGGTTCGGGAGCCGGAGTGGCTATGATATCACCTACTGGATTGCGACTCCAGGCAGCACTCCGATTCAACTTCACAGCTTCAAACAATGAAGCCGAATATGAAGCCTTGATAGCAGGGCTGAAATTGGCCAAAGCTGTAGGAGCCAAAAGAGTGGAAGTCTGCAGTGAATCTCAACTGGTCGTAAACCAGGTATCCAGAGAATACCAAACTCGCGGTGAGCGGATTGCCACGTACGTAACAATAGTCCGAGAACTGCTCCACGAGTTCGCGGACTATAAAATAGAAAGAATCCCCCGAGAGAAGAACGCTCATGCGGACTGTCTGGCTAAGTTAGCCTCGGACAGTGAAATCGAAGAGCTGGGGGTAGTACCAGTGGAACGCTTGGCAGAGCCAAGCATCAAAATAAAAGAGACCACACTAACGGTTGGGCAAGAACCCAGCTGGATGGTCCCCATCATAAAATACATAACCACAGGTGAGTTGCCACAAGAGAGGGCACTGTCTCGAAAGATTCAGTATCAGGCTCATCGTTATGTAATGATGGACCAAATTCTCTACCAGAGAGGACTCACCATGCCTTATTTAAGGTGTGTATCGGACCCTGAAGCTAGACAAATCATGCTAGAGGTCCATGAAGGGTTCTGTGGAGATCATACGGGAGGACCCAGCCTCTCAAAGAAAATATTGAGGCAAGGGTACTTCTGGCCAACAATGAAAAAAGATTGTATAGACTATGTCCAAAAGTGTGACTCGTGCCAAAGGTACGCGAACATACCGAGAGCTCCTCCAAACGAGATCACCCTGATGACCAGCCCCTGGCCCTTCGCGGTCTGGGGAATAGATCTCATCGGGTCTCTACCTACGGGAAAAGGAGGAGTAAAGTATGCAATAGTAGCAGTAGACTACTTCACCAAATGGACAGAGGCTGAGCCTATGAAGACAATAACTGCCAAGAAGGCATTGGACTTTGTTATCAAAAACATAGTGTGTCGATACGGCTTGCCTCACAAAATAGTCTCAGACAATGGAAAGCAATTCGATTGCGAGGAATTTACTGACTTCTGCAACCAACACGGAGTAGTGAAAAGCTTCTCCGCGGTAGCCAGGCCTCAAACAAACGACCAGGCGGAAGCGGTCAATAAAATCCTAAAGGTCACCTTGAAGAAGAAGCTGCTGGCCTGTAAAAATAACTGGCCTGAAGAATTGCCAAGGGTATTATGGGCCTACCGGACGACCTCAGAACCACGACCGGACACTCGCCATTCTCAATGGCGTACGGTTGTGAAGCAATGGTCCCGGTGGAAACATTATTCCCATCCCACAGGAGGACGACTTATGATCCTGCCACTAATCAGGCACTGCTCCAAGAAGCTTTGGATCAAGTCGAAGAACTCCGGGATGAGTCTCAAATACGGATGGCTGCTTATCAAAAGAAGGTGACAAAGTATTTTCACTCCAAGGTTAAAAGCAAAAAATTCGCTATTGGGGATATGGTCCTAAGAAGGGTTTTTCCAGCCACCCAAGAACCCGGAGTGGGGGTACTTGGACCAAATTGGGAAGGACCATATGAGATCGAGGACGAGATCGGTTCTGGCACTTACAAACTAAAAAGAATGGACGGAACCACCGTCCCAAGAGCCTGGAATGCCGATCACCTCAGAAAATATTACCAGTAGCGAATTAAAACTTAGATTTTGTTCAAAGGGTTTGTACCGTCCAAATGTATACCTCCTCTATATTAAATAAAACTGAGTGCCTTAAAAACAAAGTTTCTATGCCACTCAGGGGGGTACTAGGGTATACCGCACAGACAAACAAAAAACAAACTAAGTAAAATATCCTGACCCAAAGGCAGGTCAAAGAGTATGCACAAAAATAAAGAGCATAAGTATAAAAACCCTGATCCAAAGGACAGGTTAAAAGACATAAGTGTGACAAAGAAAGATCGCATAAAAAAAAATATCCTAGCCCAAAGGGCAGGTCATATACATATAAACGGCCCGGGGACAGGCCTTAAAATATAATTGTCTCCCCTTCAAATGAAAGCTACTACCTATATGTAAATTGTTCTAAGGCAGCAGCAAATATGTACAAACAAACAAAAAAAAAAGTGATAAAAGAAATGGGTAGAATCTGGGTCAATAATACGGCAGCTCAGTCGGCCCGCGGAGGAAGACGAGGTCCAATCCGTGCCTCAAGCGCGGCATCAAGCTTCTTCTTCTTTTCCCGAAATTTGGCAATCATCTCCTCGGGTTTGGGATAAAAAGCAAGCTTGATATTTTGATCGTTGCTGGACCAAGCCATGTAGACTCCATCGTCGAAGCGCTTCGGACAACGGGCGCAGGAAACGGGAGAGAGGAGCTCGGCCCTCTTGGCCTTCCTGACGGATTGTTCTTTGAAGTCCCTCAGCTCCTTCAACTCCGCAGCTAGAGCGGCCTTGGACTCTATGTCCGCCTGGTGAGTTTCCTCTAAAGATCTCACTTTGGCGACCATTTCATCCAAAGCCTCCATGGCCTCCCGGAGGTCTCGCCTGGCCTTCACAGCAGCCTCGGTTTGAGCCCTTAGTTCCTCCTGATGATGGGCCTCCATCCTGTCCCTCCGTTGAGCCTCGTCCTGGATCATGGCCTCCGCCTGAGCCTCCCTCCGTTTGGCCTCCTCTTCTTTGGCCTTGGCAGCCGCCTCCTGGCGCTCGGCAGCCTCCTGGTAGATCTGCCTCTCCGCTGTGAGGTCCTGGAGGACCTTCCTGACATCGTTCATGTCCCCAAAGTCGGACAAAGCGAAGCCATGGTTTATGATGTTCTTGGAGAGGCGGCCAGCCTCAGCAGCAAGCTGAACCATAATGCAAGCATAAGAAGGAGGAATTTCTCAAAGGGAAAAATAAAATATAAAAGGAAAAGAAAAAATTGCAAAGTACTTACGACCGTGAGAGAATGGCTGAGGTCCTGGACCTGGAAGATGGAGTTCAGGGAAGCGGAAGTGGCAAACCGCTTAGGCGCGCAACGGGTGAGCTGAGATGCAAACTCGCCGGTCATCTCCGCGGCAAAAGGAGCCAAGGTAGGCCCTAGGAAGCGACGGAACCAGTCCGATAAGGGGTCCAGATTAAGGTCCCACGGATCCTGGTATTCCGGGTGGTTGATGCTCGCCTCAACCTCAGCTCGCAGAATCCTCCTAAGGGCTTCCACTTCGGCATACCCCCGGGAGTACTCATCCATAGCATAGTTGTGTTTGGCTATGCGAAGCTCCTGCCTCACCTCGTCCCCCGGAATCGGGGTAAGCTCGATGTTGGGAGGAGCATGATTTTCCTCTATCGGGGAGACCCCGCCGTCCAGACCATGGGTAGGAGTGTCGGCTCTCCGAGGCCTCTTCGGCTCATCCTGGGCAATCATCTTGCCCTTGCGCTTACGAATCAGAGCCACCTCAGGCTCCTCTTCGCCCTCCTCTGCTTCCTCCAGAAGGGCTCGAGGCTCTCCCGCACCCTCAGCGGCTTCCTCCGAGAAGTCCCATCCCTTCCCTTGGCCTTCTCCCGGAAGCACCTCCTCGTCATCCACTAAGTCAATAGTGTCGGGGGGAGCGCTGGAAGAAACCTTCAATGAAGGGGCCGGGGGAGAGGAGGTGAAGGCCGGAGGAGCCACGGGAGTATGAACTCCGGCAAGCTGTTCCAGGATGGCATCCATGGAGACACCTGTTTCAAAAAATAAGCAAGTGTTAGAAGTCCGTGAGGAACCGCTTATACAAGATACAGCAAATAAACTACTCCTACCCGAACTTCCTAATTTGGCCCTAGCAAAGTCCTGAACTTTAATGCTGGCGGCGTCATCTCCGAGATAACTGTCCGAGGGCCGGAACCAGCTGGACGTTATGTAAGCAGAGGGACCTAAGGGAATAGGTTTCGGAGGGCCAGAGCCCATCCGGGACCGACCTAGGTAATCTCCTAAGTTCGAAAAATAAAACTCCTTCAAACGATCCCCCCACTGGGTCGACGACATCCTAAATCTACGAAGACGCTCGTCGAACCCTACGGGCCTATGACTGGTGTATTCATCAACGGAAGGAACATAGCGAATTATCAAGGGAGACTTACCGCCGGCACCGGAGGTGCTAGCACCGGGAGCCCCCGAGTTTGGTTCAGGGGCCGAAGGCTATGGCCGGGAAGTTTGCTTCTCGGAAGAATCTTCAATACGAAGGGGCCTCCTGGCAGGACGACCCCCAATCTCTTCTTGAAGAATCTTGTCAAAAAATTTAGCTTCGGACTTCCCGGTAATGGCTTGGCTCCTTCGCACCACCGCACTCCCCACGCGGAGTCCTCTCCCAGAGGCAGCCTGGGCCTGAGAGTATGCTTTCTCCTGGGCCTTCCGGTAGAGATAATCTTGGTACTTCTTCTCTGCCGTGGCAATGAGCTCATCCCGGAAGGCCTTCTCCGCAACCGACGCCCTCATGTTGGGGCAGACGACCCGGGAGAGGTTGGAGTCCTCTACGGATTGGTGAGAAAGGATGAGTTTGGATTTCCTACAATTCTCCGTGGTGACTAGGCCCCCAACATCAAGATCGGCGCGGTCATAGGAGGCAAAGGCTTGGGCCCTTCGGAGGAAAGCCTGAGTAGGAGGTGTCCGCTGGTAAGGTGGGATCCGCACCCACTCCGTGAGAAGCTCCGGGTGGTCCACGGCCCTGAACCCGGAGGAGAAGAAAAAGCGGTGGCGGTACTCCTTAACGTGAGTCTGCCTATTGTACGGAACCACCCCCTCGTTAGCAGGGTGAATACGGAACCCATAAAAACCATCCTTAAGTTTGTCCCCTTTCTTGGGGACGGATACAAGTTCGTAAAAATACAAAATTTCCGCCGGGCTGGGAGACCCCCAGCCGCGGGCGGTATAAAAAATAAATAAGCCTGAGAGCAGGCGGTAAGCTTGAGGAATGAGTTGGTATGGCGCAAGGCCGACAAATACAAGGAAATTAACAAAGTAATCTTGGAGCGGGAGCATGGCACCGGCCATCAAATGAGTCTGGCTCCAAGCCCCGAAGCCGTCATAGTTATGATTAGGCGTCTCCGAGTCGCGAGGAGGCCGGTGATAGGTCCCGGAAGTGGAGGGTTTGATCCCAGCAACTTCTATAATATTCTCCAGCTGGTGAGGACAAGTCAAGGTGGATCGAAGTTCAGCCGCTTCCCACCCAGTCGCACGGGATTTATACCCCTCCTGGGCAACAGGTCCCTGGGAAACCTCCTCCAGCGTGGCCATGTCTTTTCCCTTCTTCTTCGAAGATTTCGAACCAGAAGCAGACATTTTGTGTTCTGCGAAAGACAAAAAGGGAAAAAGAAAATTCCAGCAGTTAGGTCCCATACCAAACCCTAAATCAAGAAAAAGGGAGTGGGGGTCCCCTAACCGCTGGAAAGAGGCCCCCTCCGGACACGTGTCACATGGGAAACCCTAGAGAGATTCCCTGAACAAGTGTCGGGTGCAGTGAAATCGCAGAAAGTGGTTTTTTAAAGAAAAAAAAAACATTCTATGCCCTAAGCGATTGTTGAACGAAGAACACATGGCTCTCTTCAACAAAGCTGTACGATTATAACGAAGGCATGATAATGGCGATTCTACAAATGAAGCAGTAAACATAAAGCAGAACACTCAAAGAACTTAAAACACTCACACACTCAGAACTCAAAGTACGAACCCAGAAAACGAACAAAGTAAATGAAAGCATGTTATTATCTAAGGATGCAAGAAACTTACAGTAGATCGTTGAACTGGGGGTACTGGATGTGGTTGAGTAAAAGTTGAGAAGAACTGGCGAAGGCAAACGCTGGAAAACTGAAAGAAACGTCTAAGTGCTAGGTCAGTTCGTGCTACTTTGAAGAATTTCCTCTCTGAGAAATTCGAGCAAAAATGGCAAGAAATGGAAAGTAACCGAAATGAAGGAAAGGTGGTGGCTTTTATAGGCAAAAACGCATGAGGAACAGGCGTCATCACCTACCAATCGCACGGTGGGGGAGACGCACGATTCGAATTCCCGAAAATCAACGGATCAGATCAATCTGCCATAAAGGCGGTGGAAACGTTTGAGTATCCGTCTGACACCATTAATGCGCCGCATCAATCAAAGGACGCGAAACGAATCGACCTCTGCAAAAGCGAATCGCTGCATTTAATGCCATCATTAGACGGCTCTTCACGCGCCCCAAACTCGAGTCAGGAGACCGAGGAGGCGACCGGAGACATTCTTGCAAAAAGCAAATCGCTGCATTAAATGTCATCATTAAATGTGCCCCCACGCGCTCCAGGCTTAAGCCAGGGAAATGAGGAGTCGACCGGAGGCACCTAAGCAAGCCTTGGTTTATTTTTTCCAAGTAAACAAGGCTTGAGGGGTAAATGTTGCCCCTGAATTCGCCCAAAATACGTGGACCAGTTGAAACGGGACACGTGGATCAGATAACTTGTAAATATTTGATAAGTCTTTGTACGCCACAAGGAAGCGCCATGGGCATGGGTCCCGGAGGAGGCATCCGGAATACAAGGTGCTCCCAGAAGCGTGCATAGCATGAAGCCTCTCCGGGATGTGTCAGGCCTCTCCTGAGCAATCAAGTCGCATTTAATGTCGCATGGGAGGAAGCGTGTTGGGACTGTAACACGCAATAAAGTCTGACGGCACAACCCACAAACAGCAGCGCTACAGTAATGATCATTTAAGTCTAGCGACGGCTACTCTGCGAAGAGTCACGTCAATCACAAGGCAAAAAGGACATTCCTCATAAAAACCCTACAGCACCTAGGGATTTGACCATGCATCACCCATGGTATATTCATTGGAAATGCCCAACTTTATGGATACTTACAGATACATGTGTAAGAACAATCCTAGGGATTACCCCACCAAAAGACTATAAATACCCCCTCAAAGCTCATTTAATGGGGTCGAGAATCTTGGGTTGCATAAGAGCAATAAGAGAAAATACTCACCAAGAACATTCTCTGTATTTATGAGAAAAACATTCTCTCAAGTGTGGAATCTGTATTAAATACATCCATTAATAACAAAGACTCGTGGACTAAGGCTCATTAACGCCCCAACCACGTAAAAATCTTCATCTCACTTTCTTACAGCTCTTTAATATAATTATATTCTAATAGTTGCCGAAAATCTCGGTCAACAATAGTGTATATATATCGTGGAACATATAGAGCGTTCTATGTAACTGAGAGTGCAATTCCAAGTTCTGTGGTGGATACAATGAGGAATCAATAAGTTAGTGAATTTACTTGGTAAATTCTAGATCTGCTTATTGGAAGCTCGGTTATATAGGCTCATGGTCCCCATACTAGTTCAGACAATACTGCTTGTAAGACTCAGTCAATTGATTTTAATTAATCAATTATAATTCTAAGATTAGACTATGTCTAGTTTATGAATTTTCACTAAGCTAGGGCTTAATTGTGAAGGAAAGAGATTCTAGGGTTTATTTGTTAATTAAGAGACTTTATTAAGTCTAATTAATAAATATATTAAATGACAATTTTATTTAATAATTAATTTTTAATTATTAAATAATAGGTTTTGGCATTTAAGTGGTTGAATTAGAAAAATGCCATTTTTGAGAAAATATGATAAATAATTGAAAAAAATGGCAAAATTGAAAAGTGGGGCCCATATCCATGGCCGACCACTTAAGGGAAAATTTATTATTTATTTTTTCAATATTTTAATGCCAAATAACTCTAACCTAACCCTAGGTGGATTCCTATAAATAGGTAGTGATGGCCTCAAAGAAAAAGATGATGCAAACACTTTCCTTCATTCAAATTTTGAGCCATCTTCTCTATGCCAATTTCGAATCCTCCTCTTTCTCTTTCTCTCTTCAATTTGTACCCTATAGTGATTAGAGTAAGTTCCCACACACATCAAGTGGTACTCAATCATAGTGTGTAAGACTGTGAAGAATCCAAATTCAAGTGAGGGACAATTGGGCTCAGATCTCGGTGATACTCTGCTACAGAAAGGATACAAGGGTTAGAGATCTAAGCAGAAGGAGTCATTTAATTCCGCTGCAACCACTGTAAGGTTTCTCAAACTTTATGTGTTTAAATTACATTGTTATAGAAATTCATATTTAGGATGTTAAATAACATACATGGTAGTAAATCTAGATCCTGTTATAATATATTCCAGCACAATACCCAACTCTCGATTTAGAACTTGTCGCGATAGTGTTTGCTTTAAAGATTTGGTGGCATTATCTCTACGAAAAAAGTGTGAGATTTATACCGACCGTAAGAGCCTTAAATACTTCTTTGCCCAGAAAGATTTGAATATGAGACAGAGGCATTGGTTAGAGTTTATTAAGGATTATGACTGTTAAATCCTTTACGATCCTAGGAAGGCCAAGTAGTGGCCGATACCCTGAGGAGGAAAGGTCCCGGGCAGGTAACTAGTATGACTAAGATTTCACCTCAGCTTGCAGATGACATGGTCAAATGAGGCATTGAGTTTGCTGTAGGAAAACTTTATAATTTGACATTGCAATCTGATTTGTTAGACATAATTAAAGCCGCTCAGTAAATTGACCTAGAACTGGTGAAGATCTTAGAAGAGAGCTTAGCTGGTCAAGCTAAAGATTTTAAGGTATTAGATAACGGGATGTTGTTGTATAAGACCAGGGTTTGTGTTCCAGATACTGTGAAACATAGAAATGAGGTTATTCAGGAAGCTCATACCACTCCATATTCATTACATCCTGGCACTACCAAGTTTTACTAAGATCTAAAACATTACTATTGGTGGTGTGAGATGAAGAGAGGTGTGGTTTAATTGGTATCTCGGTGCTTAAGTTGTCAGCAGATCAAGGCTGAATATCAGAGACAGGCAGGATTATTGCAGCCACTAACACTTCTTGAGTTGAAGTGGAAGGATATCATAATGGATTTTGTACTTGGGTTACCTAGGACCACGGGAATGTACGATTCTATTTGGGTTGTGATAGATCGATTTACGAAGTCTGCACATTTTCTACCGGTGAAAACATTCTTTACAGTGGATCAGTATGTAGAGTTATACAAGAAAAAGATAGTGAGGTTACATGGCACTCTGAAGTCTATTATATGAGATAGGGATTCGTAGTTCAACTCAAAATTCTGGTACTGTCTTTAACGGGATATGGGTAGCAAACAAAAGTTTAGTACAACTTTCCATCCTCAGATTGATGGACAGTCTGAAAGGATAATTCAGATACAAAAAGATATGTTACGAGCCTTTGTAATTGATTTCCAAGGCTCCTGGAGCAAGT
Source organism: Cannabis sativa (assembly GCF_029168945.1). Classification (NCBI taxonomy): domain Eukaryota; kingdom Viridiplantae; phylum Streptophyta; class Magnoliopsida; order Rosales; family Cannabaceae; genus Cannabis; species Cannabis sativa. The sequence continues at coordinate 17,311,797 of NC_083605.1, read as the reverse complement.
ACCTGTCACTGATAGAGATTTCATACACTAACAGTTATCAAAGTACTATATGGATGGCTCCCTACGAGATGTTGTATGGTAGAAAGTACAAATCTCCTATTCACTTGGATGAAATGGGAGAAAGAAAATACCTTTGTCCGGAATCAGTGCAACGGACTAATGAAGCCATAGAAAAGATCAAGGCCATAATGCTTGCCTCTTAGAGTAAGAAAAAGAGTTATGCAGATCTGAAGCATAGAAATGTATAATTTTAGGTAGGAGATCATGTATTCCTACGGGTGTCTTCCATGAAGGGGATCAGAAGTTTCGAAAAAAGGGGCAAGTTATGCCCTAGGTTTACAGGGTCTTTCGAGATTCTCGACAAGATTGGACTGGTAGCATGTCGTCTACCCTTGCTTCCAGCACTTCCAACAGTTTACAACATATTCCACGTCTCTATGCTACGGAAATACGTTTCATATCCCACCCATGTGCTGAGTTATGAGAACCTGGAACTTGATCCAGATCTATCACACATAGAACAACAAGCTCAGGTTTCAGACAGAAAAGATAAAGTCCTTCGGAACAAGACCATAGCATTGGCCAAGGTGCTCTGAAGAAATAGTAAGGTGGGGGAAGCCACCAGGGAGTTAGAGTTTGACATGAAGGCTCAATATCCACAGTTGTTTAGGTTAGATCTAGAGGATGAAATCCTTTTAACGAGGGGATAATTGTAAAGACTGCTTAGTTTTAATTTGGAATTAGCAAAAATTAGGTCTTAATTATGAATAATATTATTAATTATGATTTATTATTTTATGGGGATTTATTTGAATTCAGGGTGTATTATTTGTGCTATGTATAAAATTTTATGTTTTTGCATATTTTTTCCCAGTAGCATTAGAACGCAACAATTAGCCAATGGAATCACATTTCAGTATTTTAGTAGTAGCAAGGCAACTTAGTTAGACATTGGGAACGTCAGGAATTATTCGTGGTTTAGAAATGACCAAAATACCCCTAGGTGTAAGTGGCCTTTCATTTTAGGCGAGGGGAAAATAGTCTTTTGCCATTTTGTTAATTTGTCCCTTAGTGCAAGATGTTGGAAGTGGTTTAGCGCTGTGATACTTACACTTGATTTAATAAAATAAAATTTAGTTTAATTTTCTATTATTCAAAGTTGGAAAAATAAAACAATAACTTCTCTCCCTCTTCCTTGCTTGCGCACCCAAGAACCTACTAGTGTTCAGAATTTTTCAACTGGATTCTAAACAATTTAGCAATATTAGAGTGATCCTAATCCAAGGTAAATGTTCTAGTCTCTCTTTTTATGTTTTCTTAAGCTCAAGGTTGAGTTTGGCATGGTTTTTATAAAGGTTAGGGTTCTGTGTTTAATTTGATATTTGCATTCGTGTTGTGTAGTAGAACTATGGTTATTTTGATTGTTTTGGAGTAGTTTGAAGGCTTGGTTTTGTTTTTGAATAATGTTTGAGCTTTCGAGCTCAAACTTTGGCCTTTAACGGTGAATTGAGTTTCAGGGGTTGTTTCTTGTTTTTGTTGCTTGAATTCTCTTCATTATGATGTAATTAGGTATCATGGAAGCTTTGGTGTGAATTGGAGTTGAATTGAATTGGTTATGATGTTTTGTTTGTTTCCTGCACTGAATCCAAATTCCAGTTCAAGGGGACCTGTAGGAACTGGAATTCTGGTTGGTCCCCAGGAAACCCCTTAGAACCGGAACTCTAGTTGGGGAACCGGTCTACCGGTTGAGGCATTTTAGGGAACCCTAGTCTTTTCTATTTTTATAATATTTAGGGTATTTCCATGTTATCCATTGATATGGAAACTTTTACTTTCATGTTTAAGTCCCCGAATAGTGTTTTAGCGTGTCACTCATTAGTTTTACGAATTATGTAATTTAATGGTCTGTAAATCGTCGAGTAGCTGTTCCACTCAGTTTGGCTGGCATACCTGAATTGTAATGAGCGCTTTAGTAATTTGGATTACTAAAGGCAATTAGCACTAATTTCTGTTATTTATTATTTATGAATTTATTTATTTGTAGACCCCATTATTATTAATGAGTATTAGAGTTATGATTTCACAATTCCGGAGATTTTATTAAAATCTAAGGGCATTATTTCTCCTATATGTTAATTATGTAATTTTTGTAATTTTTGCTAGGCGACAACAGAAAATGCGATGGATGGCTAGTTTGATCACATGGGTAAGTTTAGAACCTTATTTCTTATTAGGAATTATTTTTGAGAAAATAAAATACCGAGATTAAGCAGGGTTATGGAACTTGACCATTTTACCCCTACCTTTAGAAATACCGTAGTTTTAAAGCAAAAAGGGTAGAGTTAGGTGGCTGCCAAGGATTTATGCGGGAAATCCATCTTATTTCATTTAGAAAGAAATTAAGTAAACTAAGAAAATTAAGTCAAAAATCAACATAACCTCTCTTCCTTCTTCTCTCTTTCGAACCAGCCCTAAACCAAGGAATTGGTTGCTGATTCTTGGTGTTTTCAACAAAGAGTTTCAAGGGAAATCAGCCCAAGGTAAGCCCTAGCATCCTTATCATCTACTTCTTGAATTTTAGTTTTAGTTGAGTAGTGATTTTGCTAAGTAGGGGTTGTTAGGGTTAGAAATTCTTAGGGTTCTGATTTTATGTTAATTTTAAGTTGATACTAAGTTCTGGTTATTGAATTTGAGCTATGGAGGTGGAGTTGAGCAAGTTTGAACTTTGAAACTCAAATTTAGGTCATTAATGGCATATTTGTTTACACTAAGTTTTTCTGTGAAATATTGGTTGGAATATGTTGTGTATACCCTAATCAGGTAATCTTGAAGGTTTGGTTGCATTTGCTGGAGAACTGAGCAAGAAATGAAAAAGTTGGTGTGTACTGGTGCAAATCGGGTAACCGGTTTTTGCAGGATCCCCAAATGCTTCGTTTTCTCAATTCTCGTCCATTCCGTGCCGTGGTTAGGTGTTTCCCTATTTCCAGAGTTACAGTAACCTCTAGAAAGTATAGCAGAACCAAGGGTTGTAGATTTGGGTTTCGTGGGATTAGGGTTTTGATCTTGTAACTTACCCGGTTTCATAATGTGATTAGGGCATCCATCTAGCGCGAGGTTTTCCGTTCAGGTCGGCCAGCACACTTGAATTCAAAGAGAAGGTAAGAACTGTGTATAATGTGTGATATCAATGTTTCAGTGTATGTATAGGTTATGTGCATATGCATGCTTAAAGTATTAATTGCACTACCAACACTTGTACAATTAAGGTATAGAGTGCATAGGTATAGTGAATGTTATTTGAGAGTACAATATAGTGATACCAGCACAAGTACGGGTGAATACTGAGTGTGTGTGGTATATCACTCAGTGGTACTCAGGGTATGAAACAAACCCTACCAACACTCGTACGGTGAGGTACTTAGTGTATGTGGTATAATTGCAATACCCTAGTATGGTAGTTCTTACTCATCTGTTGAGTGTGGTAAATAGGTGTATGGGTGCCTAAATGCAAGTCAAAAGTTATATGATATGTTATACGCTTTTCTTACTAAGTCTGTCAACTCACAGTTTTGCTTCAATGTGTAGGTAAAGGAAAGGCAAAAGCTGAACATGAGTGAATCTGAGCTGGATGAGGTTGTACATGTCAAAGCAGCGCGACCTGGAGTGTTCAGTCTCGGGACATCTAGGGTTGTATGTTTTAGTTGCTGTGCGACTTGGATATTATGTATTTTGAAGTATTATATTTAAAAAAGTTTAAAACGCGATCCCGCAACTTGTAAATAATTTTATAAATTATAAAGTTTAATAATTGATATAAAAGTTTTAATTTGACACGTTTTTCAAGAAAATTCTTTGATTAGCAAAGACACCATTGTAATTGAAAAAGCACTGTAGCATGCCTTAGCATTAGGACGTTACAATTTTGGTATCAGAGCTGCCTGGTTTGTCTACCGAAGCTTGCTAAGACATGTACAATCTTCATCAGAGAAGCTTGCTAAGACATGTACAATTCTTTGATTATTAAAGCATGCTAGGAAGAATATTAGATTATAATTCTTTATTTTCAGTGTGTTGCCTTTAAGTTCGTAAGAGCGGTATTAAGTTTTATGATCGCTGTCTAACCTGCCTGGCTTATTGGTTCGCAAGCTAAGTCCTATAAAATGGGCGCCCAGCGAAATACAAGAAGTCAGGGTAACATGGTTTAGACCAGAGGCAGTAAGGGAAATCAAAATCCCCAAAATCCCCTTGGTCGCGGTCGTGGCTGTGGCAAAGCTCAAGGTGGTCACCTGTAAATCCACCACAAGCTCCTTCGGATTGGGAGCAGAGGTTTGCAGAAATGCAAGATCGAATCCGCCAGCAGGATGAAGAAATTCAGAGCTTGAGGTAGCAGGGTCTTCTTGTCGTGCCTCCTTAGCAAGTTGCTCACGCCTAGCTCCAGCGGTGCCAGCAGAACAACATGTTCTGGTAACCTTATGGAGCCCTTATACGAAAGGTTTCGCAAGCAAGCACCTCCATTGTTTCTGGGAGGTCCTGATGTGATGAAGGCAGAGCAATGACTCACAGTAATTGAGCGCATTCTAAAATTTATGGGAGTGGTTGTTAATGATCGGGTGTTCTGTGCCACTTTCCACTTCCAGGAGGACGCTGTCGTCTAGTGGGAGTTGATAACCCTCACTTGGGACATCACGGTTATGACCTAGGAAGAATTCAGGGAGTTGTTTAACTCTAAATATTATAATGAAGACATCCGCAACGGTAAGCAGAAAGAGTTCACCAAGTTAGTGCAAACCGAGGGGATGTCGGTTACTGATTATACGACAAAGTTTGATCGTCTGGCCAATCTGGCTGTGGGTATTGTGCCAACGGACTTCAGTAAGAAAGAAAAGTACCTGGCTGGATTGAATGTGAAGATTAGTCATGATCCGGTGATCACTACCACTGAAGCAACCAATTATGCTGAGATGGTTGAAGAAGCTCTGAGAGCCGAGGGTGCTGTGAAATTCTTTCTAGGGCCTTGAGTGACTGTGAATGTTGGTGGAACCCCCACTTTTCCTACTCCTGCCTATGGTAGGGATGGTGGTGATTCCACCACAGATTAGAAAAGGAAACTTACCCCAGCATCTGGTGGTTTGGGGCAGAGTAAGCGATTCCGTGGGAACCACAGCAGAGGTGGACGCCTGGGTTACTCTTACCCTGACTGCCCACGTTGCAAGAAACATCTTCCGGGAGAGTGCAACCAGAAGACATGCTTTTTGTGTGGCATGGTGGGGCATTTCAAGAAAGATTGCCCTCAGACAAAGAAAGAGTTGAAAGTTGAGGTAAAACCGACACCTGCTCGAATGTTTGCTATCACACAAGCTGATGCCGCAGCCAGTCGTTCTGTTGTGACAGGTTAGCTTCTCGTCAACAACTCATTGTTTACAGTATTATTTGATTCAAGAGCTACACGCTCATATGTGGCTACGAGAATAATATATGTTTTTGGTAGGCCTTGGGATATTTTAGAAAGAGTGTTTGGAACCCTTATGCCTAGCGGGGAGTTGGTTATCTCCAATAGGTGCACTAGGTCTATTCCGGTTAGGATCGAGGATAGGGAGTTGAGTGATGACCTTATAGAGCTGGAATTAACTGAGTTTGACATCATACTTGGGATGGATTTTCTGTCCAAGTATTCGGCCAGTATGTGAAGATCCATTTGTCTATGTTGGATCGGTTCAGGGGTCTCGGAGCTCGGTTATTTCTGTATTAAGGGCTAGGGATCTACTACAGAGTGGATGTGTAGGATTCTGAGCAGTGGTGATTGAGTCCAGTAGAGTCAAAACATTTGGGCCTGACGTAGTCAGAGTGGTAAAAGACTTTCTCGACGTGTTTCCCGAGGAGTTTTTGGGATTGCCGTCGCAACGAGAATTGATTTTGTGATTGACCTGACACCTTGAGCCGAACCTGTTTCTAAAGCTCCATATAGGATGGCTCCGGCAGAACTCAAAGAGCTTATGTTACAGCTTCAGGGGATGCTTGATATTGGGTTTACCCAACCCAGTGTATAGCCCTGGGGAGCTCCTATATTATTGTTCGTGAAAAAGAAAGATGGTTCCCAGAATGTGTATTGATTATCGAGAGCTAAACAAGTTGACGATCAAGAATAAATACCCGTTACTAAGAATCGACGATTTGTTCGATCAGCTTCACGGAAAAATAGTGTTTTTGAAGATTGACCTACGATCTGGTTATAACCAACTCAGAATCCGGGAAGAAGACATACCAAAGACTGCATTTCTAACCAGATATGGGCACTATGAGTTTTTGGTAATGTCATTCGGATTGACTAATGCTCATGCGGCCTTTAGGGATATCATGGATAGGATATTCAAGAATTTCCTCGATAACTGCGTCATAGTGTTTATCGATGACATCCTTGTGTACTCTCAGTTAGAAGAGGAGCACGAGCATCATCTTCGAATGGTGTTGCTGCGACTTAGGGATCACAAGTTGTATGCAAAGTTAAAAAAGTGGAAATTCTAGTTGTCTGAGGTATCCTTTCGAGGCCATATTATAGGGAAGAATGGGATTATGGTTGATCCAATTAAGATTGAGTCAGTGAAGAATTGGCCGAGGCCAAAATCTGTGATAGAAGTTCGAAGTTTTCTCAGTTTAGCAGGATATTACCGACGTTTCGTTTAGGGATTCTCTAAAATCACTATGCCCCTGACCGAGTTGACTAAGAAAAATCAGCGATTTTTGTGGTCAGACAAATGTGAAGCAAGTTTTTAGGAGTTGAAGCAACGTTTGATAACAGCTCCGGTGTTAGCTTTGCAATCAGAGCAAGCGAAATTCGTTGTTTATTGTGATGCATCCAGACAGGGACTGGGATGTGTTCTGATTCAAGCTGATAGAGTCATAACTTATGCCTCTCGTCAACTGAAGGATTATGAGCAGAGCTACCGAACTAATTGTTGGGTTTTATGCCCTAAATAAAACTCCCTTTCAATGTAATCCATTTTATTCAACATCAATAAAGAAACATAAGTATTTTTCATTCATTTGTGTATGTTTTGGTTCACCTTATCAATTGCTTGTCTATTTGATTTATAAATTCATCTGAAACCCTTTTCACATACTTGATCCTGTTTATTGTGTTGTCAACATATTGGAAAGTAAACATGACTATGTGAATAAAGATTCCTAGATTTATCAGACATAGGGTTTTACTGATATGATAATCTACAACGGAGTTTACTTGCATTTGGAGAAATGCTATGTTCTTTCCAGAGCATTGATTAAAGTAAAGCTCAGGTTGGATGCATGGAGTATGCATCGAAAGGGACCGATATTGAAATTTGACTTAGATTTATTAAACTTACCGTAATATCTATTCAAGTCAATATCGCCTAGTTGATCCTAGATCAAATGATCTTAATCCTGTTATGATTAGGCTCAATCTCAAGAGGTTATTCGTGTTCTTTGATTTGATAGTTAAGCCTACTTTTGGGTCAGGGTGATACGTACATTTTGGGAACACGGTAGTGCAATTGAGTGGGAGAGCTAACATAAACATGGAATCTATAGCTTCTATCTAGCGAATAGTAAGTAAAGGATGATCTCCTTCGAGCTTCACCAAACGAAAATAAATGGTGGAGTACTCATTTCACATAAGCTGAAATATCATTTATACGGGGTTAAGTGTTTTAAGGATAAAATACATTGTAGGGTGTAACGGTAATCTAATCCCTTTACAGTGTAGATCATTCATATAGAGGATCATTGATCAAATTAGGATTATAACAATGGATAACTAATGATGTGTCTATATGGTGAAAGATAGAGAGCACTCTATATACTGAGAGTGCAATTCTAAGTTCTATGCGTGGATTCAACGAATAATTAATAAGTCAGTGAATTTAGGTTATAAATTCTTGATCTGCTTATTGGAAGCTCGGTTATATAAACCCATGGTCCCCCCACTAGTTGAGATAATATTGTTTTTAAGACTCATATAATTGGTTTTGATTAATCAATTATAATTCTCAAATTAGACTATGGCTATTTGTGAATTTTTCACTAAGTAAGGGCGAAATTGTAAAGAAAGAGTTTTAGTGGCATATTTGTTAAATATGTTACTTTGTATCATTCAATTAATAAATATGATAAATGACAATATTATTTAATAATTATTTATAGTTATTAAATGGCTGGAATTGACATTTAAATGGTTGAATTTGAAAATTGGCGTTTTTGAGAAAATGAGATGCAGAAATGATAAAACTGCAAAATTGTAAAAAGTGAGGCCCAAATCCATATTGCCTAGGCCGACCACTTTTATAGGCTTTATCATGTGATATTTTCATTATTTTAATGCCAAATAATTCAAACCTAACCCTAGTGGAATGCTATAAATAGATAGTGAAGGCTTCAGGAAATTTACACTTAACTTTCACACTTTTCATTCAGAGAAAAACTTGAGCCTTCTCTTTCTAAACCCTAGCCGCCACTTCTTACTCTTCTTCTTCCTTGAAATTTCGAACCACTTAGTGTTAGAGTAGTGCCCACACACAGCAAGTGATACCTCAATCATAGTGAGGAAGATCGTGAAGAAAGACATTCAACAAGAAGGAGTTTCAGCACAAAAGAAGGAGAGAAAGAGATCCAGGTTCAGATCTTGATAATACTCTGCGACAGAAAGGATACAAGGGTTAGAGATCTGAACGGAAGGAGACATTTAATTCCTGTGCATCCAATGTAAGGTTTCTAATACTTTATATGTGTTTATTTCATAATCGTTTTAGAAGTTCATATTTAGGGTGTTAATCAACATACTTGTGAGTAGATCTAAGATCCTGGTAAAATAATTTCCAACAACTGGCCTCAGAGCCATGGTAATTGATTTTCTTGCAAGAAATTTGGACTTAAAACGATTTGTTTGTGTTTTGGATGGTATCATGTTGTTTTGAGTGTTGTTTGATGATTGATTGATGTTTGTGAATTTTCATGAAAAATAATTGAATATCTATTTCTGGAATTATTTTTATCTTAAGCAATTTACTTTTTTACAGAACTCAATTTCGATTTAATTTGAATTATTTATGATTTTTTGAAGCTTCAAAAAATATCAGGAGTCGTGCATCATCACACGAGCGCGAGGACGAGGGGCAACCTTCGGACAACACGCGCACAGACAGGATTCCTGTCTAAAACTGAGCCTTGCGTGCGCGGAGAGGGTGCTAGCAGCCTCCTGCGCCGAGGTTTCTCGGTCATGCATGCTGATGCGCGCGCGCGGACAGTATGCAATGCATATTGTCCGTACAACTCGCAATTTTTTCGTTTTTCTTCAATTTTTCATGCTATTTCATGGATTTAACTTTCGATTTTTGTGTAGTTTTATATTTAGACATTTACTATTCCTAATTCAGTTCTAAATATCATAATTAAATTAATTATTTTTTTTTTAAATTAATTCATGATATTAGTGTAATTTGAATTTAAAAATAGTAAATATCTATCTTTTTTTCTTAATTATCTATCTTATTTTTAAATTTGATTATATCTTATCTTATTTTTAAATTTAAGGTCAGATTTTAAATTTTAAATTAAATATTTTTTAAAAAAAAATTGACCTTATTTAAATTTAAAATAAGATAACTATAATCATGTAATTTTAAATAGAAGTAAAATATTTTATTTATTTAAATTAAATCATAAAATTTGAAAAAGATATTTATTTATCTTTTTTTTATTTTTATTCAATATTTAATTTATAAAATAACATTAATTTTTTAAAAGTAGTTAGCAAATTTTGAAATGATATTTAGGTTAGTTGAAATCTAATTTTTCAAAATTGTAGGTTTAATTTTAAATATTATTTTATTAATTTCAAAATATATATATTTTATTATATTATTATTTTTTTTTTGAAAATAAATATTTTTTTTATTTAAATATTTTCGAAAATAATTATTTAAAATTAAATAAATCCTACATCCAACTATCCAATTCTTCTTGTTGCAGGAGTATGTGTTTTAGCTTGTATGTAAGTTTTATAAAACATATTATTGCTTGATTGCCAATATGAATAACCCTCACCCCGATCCTCTCCTAGTTAATATCTTAGCAAAAGAACTCTATAGTGTGAAAATGCATCCTGGTAGTTGCATAAACTCGCACCTGTTGATGATGAATCTGAAGTTCCAAAAGGAAAATCTACTAGGGATTGATTTATCAAGAGAACAATGGGGCCAATTCATTATTAATAGTCTTCCTTCGGAGTATAATGAATTTGTTGTTTCTTACATCATCAACATTTTCAACTCCTCTGACATGGACAAGCTCGAAGCAGAACTACGAGCCCATGAACGGAATTTGATTGCAATGGGTCCTCCTGGGTTTGGAAATCTTAAACAGAGGAAAAGGATTAAGCATGAAGGCTCTAGCAAAGCTGCTTCTTCAAGTATAATTATCAGAGATAATCTTCTATGTTCGAATTGTAATGAAAAGGGACATCAAGAAGAACGATGTCCCCGACTTCTAAACAATTTAAACGAAGGTAATGCTTTTGTCTTTGAATCATGTGTTTTAGAGAACAACAAATCTGCTTGGATTGTTGATTCTGGGTCTACTAACCATGTATGTTCTTCACTGCAGCAGCTTGAAACTTGGGAAAATATGCTTCCAGAAGAGTTAAAGCTTAAAGTTGGTAATGGCGAGTTAGTGTCGGTCAAAGCTAGAGGAAAAGTTCGCATCAAGTTTCAACAAAGATTTTTAATTTTAGAAAATGTTTTATTTATTCCAAACTTTAGTAGAAACTTGATTAGTGTCTCATGTTTGGAAACACAATCTTATATATTGAATTTTTCGAGTTCTAATTGTTCAATTTCTTGTAATGGATTTCAAATATGTGTTGCTACCGTGAAACAATGGCTTTATGTTTTAAGACCAAATACACAAATCTCACTAAACAGTGAACTTTTCAATGTAGCTAAACCTAGAAACCTCAAAAGAAAAGAGATTGATAATGATGATCAAACTTATCTATGGCATTTACGGTTAGGTCATATAGGCTTTGATAGACTCAATAGGCTAACCAAAGACGGTCCATTGAAAAATGTCGTCCTAGGTGAATTGCCAGCATGCGAGTCCTGCCTGGAAGGAAAAGTAACTAAACGTTCTTTCTCTGCAAAGGGAGAGCGTTCCAAACAACCCCTAGGGTTAGTGCATTCCGATGTCTGCGGACCTTTGAATGTAAAAGCCCGAGGTGGTTATGAGTATTTTGTCACTTTCATTGACGATTACTCTAGATATAGTTTTCTTTACCTAATGCAAAAGAAATCTAAAACGTTTGAAAAGTTTCAAGAATTTCATGCTTTGGCTCAAAACCAATTAGGTAAAACATTAAAGATCTTGCGAACTGATAGGGGTGGAGAATATATGGATATGCAGTTCAAAGATCATTTAATTGAGCTTGGAATTGAATCCCAATACACTGCCCGAGGCACTCCACAATAAAATGGAGTTCCAGAAAGAAGAAATCGCACTCTTTTGGAAAGGGTTAGGTCTATGCTGAGTTATTCAACTCTGTCTACGTCCTTCTGGGGATATGCTATACAGATGGCTAATGACATTTTAAATGTTGTTCCATTAAGACACCCATCGAACTTTGGAATGGCCATACACCTAGTTTACTCCACTACAGAATTTGGGGGTGCCCTGCTCATGTCTTAAGAAAGAAAGAAGGCAAACTTGAATCACGAACTGAAGTGTGCATGTTTGTCGGAAATTCTAAAGAGACTAGGGGTGGACTATTTTATAGTCACAAGGATAACAAAGTTTTTGTTTCTACAAATGCTACTTTTCTTAAAGAGAACTATATTAAAGACAACAAACCGAAAAGTAAAGTTGTTTTAGAGGAAATGCTTTCAGATATAACTCCTTCCAATGTTCCGTCCTCTTCCACTCAAGAAGAGGACAATCCCACTCCCTCAGTCGAACCAACTGAGAAAACTACTACCAAAGTTCCTGTTTAGAAGATCACCATTCCTCGTCGTAGTGGGAGGGTTTCAACAAAACCAGCTCGTTATAGCTTGGATGGTGAAATCAATATGGTCGTTGGTGAAGGTATTGAAGACGATCCATTAACCTATAAACAGGCAATGGCTAGTCCGCAACGGAAACGATGGTCAGCCGGCATGGATTCAGAAATGGATTCCATGAAAAAGAATAAAGTCTGGGAATATGTACACGCACCTGATGACTATCATCCGATAGGATGCAAGTGGGTTTACAAGAAGAAAAGAGGAGCTGGAGGCGAAGTCGAAACTTTGAAAGCTAGACTTGTAGCCAAGGGTTATACCCAAAGAGAAGGCGTTGACTATGAGGAAACTTTTAGTCCTGTTGCCATGCTCAAATCCATCCGAATTCTTCTCTCCATAGCTGCTGCTTTCGATTATGAAATCTGGCAAATGGATGTCAAGACTGCCTACCTCAATGGGGTACTTGAAGAAACCATCTATATGGAGCAACCAGAAGGCTATGTTCTTCCAGGGCAAGAAAAGAAAGTTTGCAAACTAAATAGGTCTATCTATGGACTTAAGCAAGCTTCTCGCTCATGGAATAAAAGGTTTGATGAAATCATCAAGACCTACGACTCTCTTCAGAATGAAGATGAACCTTGTGTTTACCAACTCAAGGAAGACCAAGTAGTAGTATTCCTGGTCCTTTATGTTGATGACATTTTGATTATTGGAAACAATATCAAGAAAATTACTCACATCAAGGAATGGCTTAACACTCAATTTGATATGAAAGATTTGGGTGAAGCAGCCTATGTTCTTGGTATTCAGATTATCAAAAATCGGAAGAACCGATCTCTTGCTCTCTCTCAAACAACCTAAATTGACAAAGTTTTAGAGAGATTCTCCATGAACAACACCAATGGGGCAAATATGCCTTCTAGATATGGTATTCGTCTATCTAAGGAACAGTCTCCTACTGATCCTCAAGAGATAGAAGACATGGCGAAAGTTCCCTATGCTTCTGCAGTTGGAAGTCTAATGTATGCAATGTTATGCACTAGACCTGACATCTGCTATGCAGTGGGAATCGTGAGCAGGTATCAGTCTAATCCAGGACAGGAACATTGGAATGCAGTTAAGTATATTCTGAAATACTTAAAGAGTACAAGGAATCTTATGTTAGTCTACAGGGGTGGTGCTTTAAATCCCATAGGCTATACTGATTCAGATTTCCAGGCATGTCTTGAAGACAGGAAATCAACATCTGTGATGGTGTTTACGCTTGGGGGTGGAGCAGTGGTTTGGAGAAGTGCTAAACAAACCGCGATATCAGACTCGATGATGGAAGCTGAATACATAGCTGCAGCAGAAGCTGCTAAAGAACTTGTCTGGCCAAGAAAGTTCTTCACCAGTATCGGTGTCGTGCCTGGAATGGAAAAGCCTCTGGTCCTACTTTGTGATAATAATGGAGCAATAGCCAATAGTAAGGAACCTCGAAGCCACAAGAGAAGCAAACACATAGAAAGGAAGAATCATATCATCAGAGAATATGTGGCAAGAGGGGATGTACTAGTTGAGAAAGTGGACACAGAAGACAACTTAGCTGATCCATTCACCAAAGTCTTGGCCGTGACTGCATTTGAAAAGCACCGTCAGAATTTAGGATTAATAGATATGTACTGATTAGTTTTACATTAGTGCAAGTGGGAGTTTGTTGGGTTTTATGCGCTAAATAAAACTCCATTTCAATGTAATCCATATTATTCAACATCAATAAAGAAACAGAAGTATTTTTCATTCATTTGTGTATCTTTTGGTTCACCTTATCAATTGCTTGTCTATTTTATTTATAAATTCATCTGAAACTCATTTCACATACTTGATCCTGTTTATTGTGTTGTCAACATATTGGAAAGTAAACTTGACTATGTGAATAAAGATTCCTAGATTTATCAGACATAGGGTTTTACTGATACGATAATCTACAACAGCGTTTACTTGCATTTGGAGAAATGCTATGTTCTTTCCAGAGCATTGGTTAAAGTAAAGCTCAGGTTGGATGCATGGAGTATGCATCAGAAGGGACCCATATTGAACTTTGACTTAGATTTATTAAACTTACCGTAATATCTATTCAAGTCAATATCGCCTAGTTGATCCTAGATCAAATGATCTTAATCCTGTTATGATTAGGCTCAATCTCAAGAGGTTATTCGTGTTCTTTGATTTGTTAGTTAAGCCTACTTTTGGGTCAGGATGATACGTACATTTTGGGAACGCGGTAGTGCAATTGAGTTGGAGCGCTAACATAAACATGGAATCTATAGCTTCTATCTGGCCAATAGTAAGTAAAGGATGATCTCCTTCGAGCTTGACCAAACGAAAATAAATGGCAGAGTACTCATTTCACATAAGCTGAAATATCATTTATATACGGGGCCAAGTGTTTTAAGGATAAAATACATTGTAGGGTGTAACGGTAATCTAACCCCTTTACAGTGTAGATCATTCATATAGAGGATCATTGACCAAATTAGGATTATAACAATGGATGACTAATGATGTGTCTATATGGTGGAACATATAGAGCATTCTATATACTGAGAGTGCAATTATATGTTCTATGCGTGGATTCAACGAAGAATTAATAAGTCAGTGAATTTAGGTTATAAATTCTTGATCTGCTTATTGGAAGCTCGGTTATAAAGACCCATGGTTCCCCCACTAGTTGAGATAATACTGCTTGTAAGACTTATATAATTTGTTTTGATTAATCAATTATAATTCTAAAGTATGTCTGTTTGTGAATTTTTCACTAAGTAAGGGCGAAATTGTAAAGAAAGAGTTTTAGTGGCATATTTGTTAATTATGATACTTTGTATGATTCAATTAATAAATATGATAAATGACAATATTATTTAATAATTATTTATAGTTATTAAATGGTCAGAATTGACATTTAAATGGTTGAATTTGAAAATTGGCGTTTTTAAGAAAATGAGATGCAGAAATGATAAAATAACAAAATTGCAAATAGTGAGGTCCAAATCCATATTGCCTAGGCCGACCACTTTTATAGGCTTTATCATCTGATATTTTCATTATTTTAATGCCAAATAATTCAAACCTAACCCTAGTGGAATGCTATAAATAGATAGTTAAGGCTTCAGGAAATTTACACTTAACTTTCACACTTTTCATTCAGAGAAAAACCTGAGCCTTCTCTTTCTAAACCCTAGCCGCGACTTCTTACTCTTCTTCTTCCTTGAAATTTCGAACCACTTAGTGTTAGAGTAGTGCCCACACACAGCAAGTGATACCTCAATCATAGTGAGGAAGATCGTGAAGAAAGACATTCAACAAGAAGGAGTTTCAGCACTAAAGAAGGAGAGAAAGAGATCCAGGTTCAGATCTTGATAATACTCTGTGACAGAAAGGATACAAGGGTTAGAGATCTGGACGGAAGGAGACATTTAACTCCTGTGCATCCAATGTAAGGGTTCTAATACTTTATATGTGTTTATTTCATAATCGTTTTAGAAGTTCATATTTAGGGTGTTAATCAACATACTTGTGAGTAGATCTAAGATCCTGGTAAAATAATTTCCAACAACTGGCCTCAGAGCCATGGTAATTGATTTTCTTGCAAGAAATTTGGACTTAAAACGATTTGTTTGTGTTTTGGATGGTATCATGTTGTTTTGAGTGTTGTTTGATGATTGGTTGATGTTTGTGAATTTTCATGAAAAAAAATTGAATATCTATTTCTGGAATTATTTTTATCGGATAGTATGGAAAAAATTAAGCAATTTACTTTTTTACAGAACTCAATTTCGATTTAATTTGAATTATTTATGATTTTTTGAAGCTTCAAAAAATATCAGGAGTCGTGCATCATCACACGAGCGCGCGGACGAGGGGCAACCTTCGGACAACACGCGCACAGACAACATCTGAACGGAAGGAGACATTTAATTCCTGTGCATCCAATGTAAGGTTTCTAATACTTTATATGTGTTTATTTCATAATCGTTTTAGAAGTTCATATTTAGGGTGTTAATCAACATACTTGTGAGTAGATCTAAGATCCTGGTAAAATAATTTCCAACACTCATGACCTAGAGCTTGCTGTTGTGGCTTTTGCTCTAAAAATGTGGGATTTATACTCATCATAAGAGTCTCAAGTACTTTTTCACCAAGAAAGATTTGAACATGAGGGAGAGGCGGTGGCTGGAATTTGTTAAAGACTGCGATTGTGAGATTTTGTATCATCCAGGAAAAGCCAATGTTGTGGCTGATGCCTCGAGTAGAAAAGGTCCCGGGCAGGTTTGCACCATGATTTTGATAGCCCATCAACTAGCCTGTGAAATGAATAGTGCAGGGATTGAGTTTATAGTTGGAAAGTTGCACAACTTAACACTTCAATCTGATTTGTTGGAAAGAATTAGAAAAGCTCAATTAGAAGATCTTGAGTTAGTCAAGGTTCGAGATGAGGTGATGGCTAGTCGTCCTAAAGACCTTTTAGTCTCGAGTAATAGAATGTTGTTGTATAAAGCTCGAGTTTGTGTTCCTAGTATTGATGAGCTTAAGAAAGAGATACCTGATGAAGCTCACACCAGACCTTACTCACTTTATCCGGGAACCACTAAAATGTATCAGGATTTAAAACCCTACTTCTGGTGGTATGGGATGGAAAGAGATGTGGTGGACTACGTGTCCAAATGTTTAACCTGCCAGCAAATCAAAGCCTAACATCAAAGGTCGGCAGGGTTATTGCAACCTTTAGTCCTTCCTGAGTGGAAGTGGGAGGACATTGCAATTGATTTTGTAACTGGTTTGCCTAGAACCATAGGAATGTATGATTCAGTGTGGGTCATAGTGGACAGATTTACAAAATCAGCTCACTTTCTGCCAGTAAAAGTTACATATTCAGTGGATCAGTACACTGTATGTAAAGGAGATAGTTCGTCTCCATGGAGCCCCTAAATATATTGTTTCAGATAGGGATCCAAAGCTTACATCAAAGTTTTGGGTGAGTCTTCAGAAGGCTATGGGTACCAAGTTGAAGTTTAGCATAGCCTTTCACCCTTAGAGTGTTGGTCAGTCAGAAAGAACAATTTAGATACTGGAAGATTTAGTGTGAGCCTGTGTCATGGAATTTGAAGGTTCATGGAGTAAGTACTTGCCTCTACCTGAATTCTGCTACAACAATAGCTACCAGAGTACAATAGGGATGGCTCCCTATGAGATGTTATGTAATGACCGCTTTAGTAATTTGGATTAGTAAAGGCAATTAGCACTAATTTCTGTTATTTTATAGTTATTTATGAATTTATTTAATTGTGTACCCCAATATTTAGAAATAAATATTAGAGTTATAATTTCTCAATTTCAGAGATTTTATAAAACTCTAGGGGTATTATTTAGCTTATATGTGAAATATGCAAATTTTGTAATTTTTGCTCGGCGACAACGGAAAATGCGATGGATGGATAGTTTGATCACATGGGTAAGTTTAGAACCTTATTTCTTAGTGGGAAATATTTATGAGAAAATAAATTATCGGGATTGAGCGGGGTTATGGGATTTGACCATTTTACCCCTAGCTTTAGAATACCCTAGTTTTATGCGTTAGGGGAATTTTAGTAAAGTGGTTAATGAGGGTTAGGTGGCAGCCTTGGTTGATGACACCTATTTTATTTCAGCCTAATTGAATTTAAGAGAGAAGTATTACCTTGGAAAGAAAGTAAAATAAGAAAAGAAAGGAAAAATTAGAGAAAATACCCCTTTCTCTCTCTTGGTGTTCGACCCCTCTCAACCAGAAGGAAAACTCGGCTCAAGTTCCCTTTTTCTTGTGATTTTGCAAGGATTCAAGGTTGGTGCAAGTGAGGTAAACCCTAGAAACCTTTATCTTTTGAGTTGCAAGTTTTTAGTTGAGTTTACTTTGGTTTCAAGCATGATTTTGAATAATGGTGGCTGTTAGGTTTAGGGTTCGAATTTTAGGGTTCTTTTGAGTTGATTTTAACTCCTAGCAGCTGGTTTTAGTGTTTGATGTTGGTCTTATGCAATTTTAAGCTTTGAGTTCAAAGTTTTGTTCATTAATGGTAACTTGAGTTTCAATGGTTTGTTCTGTGATTTTCTGGCTGGAATGTATTGTGTATACCCTTATTAGGTACTCTAGAAGGTTTCATTACATTTGGTCGAGAGTTGAGCAAGGAATGAGAGGCTTTGGGAACTCTGGTGCAAATCGACTAGCCGGTTTGTAGAGCCACAAAAACCGGCTAGCCGGTTTTGGCAGGGTTCCCCGGGCCTTTCATTTTCTTAATTTTCGTCTTTGCGGTGCCTTGGTTGGGTATTTCCCTATTTCCAGAGTTATAATAACCTATAGAAAGTATAATAGAACCTAGGGTTAAGGTTTTGGGTTTCCCGGGATTAGGGTTTTAATCATGTAACTTACCCAGTTTTAAAATGTGATTAGGGCATCCATCTAGCACCAGATTTCCGTTCAGGTCGGCCAGCACACTTGAATTCAGAAATAAGGTAAGAACTGAATATAATGTGTGATATGATTATCTGAGTGTATGTATATGTTATGTGTATATGCATGCTTAAGTTGTTAAATCCACTACCAACACTTGTACGGTTATGGTACGAAGTGCATTAGTATAGTAAATATTATTTGTGAGTACAGTACAGTGATACCAACACAAGTTCGGGAAAGTACTAAGGTGTGTGGTATATCACTCAGTGGTACTCAGGGTACGAAACAAACCCTACCAACACTCGTACAGTAAAGTACGTAGTGTTTGTGGTATAGTTGTTGTACCCTAGTATTGAACGTTCATGCTCATCTGTTAAGCCTTCTAAATAGGTGTATGGGCACATAATTACAGGTCAAAAATTTTATGATACGTTATATGCATATCATACTGAGTCTGTCGACTCACAGTTCTGCTTCCATGTGTAAGTAAAGGAAAGGTGAAAGCTGAACGGTAGTGAACCTGGGCTCTGATGGGACTGTAATAAATGTAATAAATGTATTTTGGAATATTTACTTTAAAATGTTTGAAAACGGGATCCCGACACTTGTAAATATTTTAATATGTTATAAAGTTTAGTAATTAATATAAAAGTTTTAATTTGACATGTTTTTCGAGAAAATTCTTTGACAAGAAAGATTGCACTGTAATTGAAAAAGCACTGTAGCATGTCTTAGCATTAGGGCATTACTATTATTTATCAGAGCCGCCAGGTTTTTCTACCGAAGCTTGCTAAGACATGTACAATCTTCATTAGAGAAAGCTCGTTTCACGGTTCAGTAAGCCCGTACTTGTTTAGTATTTTAAATAATTGTGAATGTGAAAGTATGTTAGGAAGCATATTAGATTTTAATTATTTTAAATTGTGTTGCCTTTAAGTCCTTAAGAGCGGTGTTAAGTTTTGATCGTTGTCTAACCTGCCTGGCTTATGGATTCGCAGGCTAAGTCCTATAATATGGACGCCCCGCAAAATACACGAAGTCAGGGTGATATGGTTGAGACCGGAGGCGGTCAGAGAAATCCCCAAAATCCTCATGGTCGTGGCCGTGGTCGTGGAAGAGCTCAGGGTGGTCGCCCTGTAAATCCACCACAAGCTCCTCCGGATTGGGAGCAGAGATTTGCAGAAATGCAAGATCGGATCCGTCAACAAGAGGAAGAGATTCATAGATTGAGGCACCAGGGTCCTCCTGCCGTGCCTCCTGAACAAGTTGCTCAGGCCGTTGCAGTTCCAGCGGTGCCAGCGGAATAAAATTATTGTTGGCAACCGTATAGAGTCGTTGTACGAAAGGTTTCTAAAGTAAGCACCTCCAGTGTTCTGGGAGGTCCCGATGTAATGAAGGCTGAGCAGTGGCTCATAGTGATCGAACGCATACTTAACTATATGGGACTGGTTGGTAATGATCAGGTGACCTGCGCCACTTTCCAGTTTCAGGAGGACGCTCTCGTGTGGTGGGAGTTGATAACCCCCACTCGGGATGTCACAGTGATGACCTGGGAAGAATTCAAGGAGTTGTTTAACTACAAATATTATAATGAAGCTGTTCGCAGTGCAAAGCGGAAAGAGTTCACCGAATTGGTTCAAACCGAGGGAATGTCGGTAACTGAGTACCTTTGGAAGTTATTTTACTAGGAACTTAGATCTACTCACAAGTATGTTGATTTAACAACCTAAATATGAACTTCCAAAACGATGGAAAATTAAAAACATAAAAGTATCAGAAATCTCACATTGAAGGCAGCGGAATATATGTCTCCTCCCACTCAGATCTCTAACCCTTGATTCCTTTCTGTCCCAGAGTATAATCAAGATCTGAGCCAGATAGTCCTTCTTTGTTGTTTCTGAATTCTACACAACCTTCCTCACTATGATTGAGGTAATACTTGATGTGTGTGGGCACTACTCTACCAATTATAGATTTCGAAACAGTGAAGGAATAGAAAGAGAGATGGTGGCGGCTTAGAGAGTTTTTGAGTGAGAAAATTCTGTCAGAATTATGTGTGTTCAAAAACTGAAGACTTTGCCTTCTATTTATAGAAGACCACCTAGGGCTATGGTTGAATTAATTGGCATTTAAAAATTGGAAAATCAATGAGAAAAGGGAAGCTTAGTGGCCGGCCTTAGGCAATGTGGAAACAAAGCTTGCCACTTTTCCAACTTTCCTTTTCCTACATTGATAGTTTCCAGTTTTGTCAAAAACTGCCAATTCCTTTGTTCAATCACATAAATGTCAAATCTAATTATTTAATAATTAAAATTAATTATCAAATAATATATTGTCATTTACTTATTAATAATAAAACTAATTAAAGTTTCTTAATTAATAAAAATTCCATTCAAAATCTCTATTTACTGTTTTGCCCTTAATAAGTGATAAATTGTCAAATAGACTCAGTCTAACTTGAGAATTATAATTGATCAATTAAAATCAATTAAATGAGTCTTACAAGTAATATTATCTCAACTAGTGGGGGGACCATGGGTCTATATATCCGAGCTTCCAATAAGCAGATCTAGAATTTACTACTTAAATTCATTGACTTATTAATTCTTCGTTGAATCCACGCATAGAACTTAGAATTGCACTCTCAGTATATAGAATGCTCTATATGTTCCACCATATAGACACATCATTAGTTATCCATTGTTATAATCCTAATGTGATCAATGATCCTCTATATGGATGATTTACACTGTAAAGGGACTTAATTACCGTAACACCCTACAACGTATTTTATCCTTAAAACACTTAACGCTGTATAAATGATATTTCAGCTAAGTGAAATGAGTACTCCATCATTTATCTCATTTGGTTAAGCTCGAACGAAATCACCCTTTGCTTACTATTCGCCAGATAGAAGCTATAGATTCAATATTTATGTTAGCGCTCCCACTCAATCGCACTACCGTGTTCCCAAAATGTACGTATCACCCTGACCCAAAAGTAGGCTTAACAACAAATCAAAGAACACGAATAACTCTCTTGAGATTGAGCCTAACCATATCAGGATTTCGATCATGTGATCTAGGACCAACTTAGTGATATTGAATTGAATAGATATTACGGTAAGTTTTATAAATCTATTTCAAAGTTCAATATCGGTCCATTCCAATGCATACTCCATGCATCCAACCTGAGCTTTACTTTAACCAATGTTCTGGAAAGAACATAGCATTTCTCCAAATGCAAGTAAACTTTGTTGTAGATTGTCATATTAGTAAAACCAAGTGTTCTGATAAATCTAGGAATCCTTTATTCACATAGTCATGTTTACTTTCCACTGTGTTGACAACACAATAAACATGATCAAGTATGTGAAAGGGGTTTGGATGAATTTATAAATCAAACAGACAAACAATTGATTAAGTGAACCAAAATATACACAAATGAATGAAAAATACTTCTGTTACTTTATTGATATTGAATAATATGGATTACATTGAAATAGAGTTTTATTTAGGGCATAAAACCCAACAAGTACACCACTAAGTTTGACCGTCTGGCCAAGCTCGCTGCTGGAATCGTGCCAACTGACATTAGCAAGAAAGAGAAATATTTGGTCGGTTTGAATGCAAAGATTAGGCACGATTTGGTGATTACTACTACAGAGGCAACCACATATGCTGAAATGGTTGAAAAGGCTTTTAGAGCCGAGGGTGCGGTGAAATTTCTTCAGGAGCCCCAAGTGACTCTGAGTGTTGGTGGAACCCCCAGTGTTCCTACTCCTGTCTATGGTAGGGATGGTGGTGACTCCACCACTGAACAGAAAAGAAAAGTTATCCCAGCTTCTGGTGGCTCCGCGCAAAGTAAGCGGTTCCGTGGGAACCAAGGTAGAGGTGGACGCTAGGGTTACTCTTACCCTAAGTGTCCTCAGTGCAAGAAACATCATCTGGGAGAGTGTAACAGGAAGACATGCTTTTTGTGTGGCATGGTGGGGCATTTCAAGAAAGATTGCCCTCAGGCAAAGAAAGAGGAGTCGAAAGCTGTGGTGAAATCGGTTCCTGCTCGAGTGTTCGCTATCACCCAAGCTGATGCTGGAGCCAGTGTTTCTGTTGTGACAGGTCAGCTTCCCGTCAACAACTCCTTGTTTAAAGTATTATTTGATTCGGGAGCTACACACTCATATGTAGCTACAAGAATAATTGATCTTTTGGGTAGGCCTTGTGATATTTTAGAAAGAGGGTTTGGAACCCTAATGCCTAGTGGGGAGTTAGTTATCTCTAATAGGCGCATTAGGTCTATGCCGGTTAGGATCGAAGATAGGGAGTTGAGCGCTGACCTTATAGAACTGGAATTAACTGAGTTTGACATTATACTGGGGATAGATTTTCTGTTTAAGTATTCAGCCAGTATAGATTGTAAGCGGAAAATGGTGACTTTTCAGCCAGAAGGTGAAGATCCATTTGTTTATATTGGATCAGTTCAGGGATCTCGGATCCCAGTTATTTGTGTACTGAGGGCTAAAGATTTACTATACAGTGACTGTGTAGGATTTCTTGCAGTGGTGATTGACTCCAGCAGACCCGAAACATTTGGGCCTGAGGTAGTCAAGGTGGTGAGAGATTTTCTCGATGTGTTTCTTAAGGAGTTGCCGGGATTGCCGCCGCAACGAGAAATTGATTTTGTAATTGATCTAGCACCTGGAGTCGAACCTGTTTCTAAAGCTCCATATAGAATGGTGTTCGGTTTTGTGCCCTAAATAAAACTCATTTCAATATAATCAGATTTACTTATTAATAATGATCAGAAATAACATTTTATGTTGCATGGTTCACATGATTTATTTCATGATTATATGTATATAATGTATGAATTCTTTTTAAGTCATGAACATATTAGTTTGTTAAAGATTATAGTGTTGTCAGCACAGTGGAATATAATCTTAATTATATGTTCAAAAGTTTATTCCTTGATTTGTCAGAACACTAGATTTAGACTCACATGGTATAATCAGCGATAGGCACTCTTACACCTTGGAAAAGTGTTATGTCCTTTCCAGGACATTGGCAAAGTTTACCAGTATAAGATGTATGGAGTATACATCGGAAGGGACCGATATTGAACTTTTATTAGATATATTAAAACTTACCGTAATATCTATTCAATTCAATATCACCTGTTGATCCTAGATCAAATGACCTTAATCCTGATATTGGTAGGTTCGATCTCAAGAGTACTATACATGTTCATTGATTTGTTAGTTAAGCCTACTTTTGGGTGAGGGTGATACGTACATTTTGGGAACATGATAATATAATTGAGTGGGAGCGCTACCATAAAGATGGAATCTATAACTTCTATAGGAACTTAGAAGTGAAACGATGATATCCTTCGAGCTTAGCTAAACAGAAATAAATGGTGGAGATCTCATTTCACTTCGCTGAAATATCATTTATACGGAGCTAAGTGTTTTAAGGATAAAATACATTGAAGGTGTAGCGGTAACAGTAGTGCCTTTTCAATGTAGATCATCTATTAGAGGCTCATTGATCACATTAGGGTTATAACAATGGATAACTAATGACGTGTCTATATCATGGAACATATAGAGCGTTTTATATGACTGAGAGTGCAATTCCAAGTTCTAAGTGTGGATTCAATGAGGAATTAATAAGTTAGGGAATTTACTTGGTAAATTCGGTTCAACTTATTGGAAGCTCGGTTATATAGACCCATGGTCCCCATACTAGTTGAGACCATATTGCTTGTAAGACTCAGTTAATTGATTTTAATTAATCAATTATAATTCTAAATTTAGACTATGTCTACTTTATGAATTTTCACTAAGCAAGGGCGAAATTGTAAATGTTGACCGAAATTTTCGGCAACTATTAAAATATGATTATAATAAAGAGCTGTAAGAAAGTGAGATGAAGATTTTTACGTGGTTGGGGCGTTAATGAGCCTTAGTCCACGAGTCTTTGTTATTAATGGATGTATTTAATACAGATTCCACACTTGAGAGAATGTGTTTCTCATAAATACAGAGAATGTTCTTGGTGAGTATTTTCTCTCCTTACTCTTTTGCGAACCAAGATTCTCGACCCCATTAAATGAGCTTTGAGGGGGTATTTATATTGTTTTGGTGGGGTAATCCCTAGAATTGTTCTTACACATGTATCTGTAAGTATCCATAAAGTTGGGCATTTCCAATGAACATACCATGGGTGATGCATGGTCAAATCCTTAGGTGCCGTAGGGTTTTTATGAAGAATGTCCTTTTTGCCTTGTGATTGACGTGACTCTTTGCAGAGTAGCCGTCGCTAGACTTAAATGATCATTACTGTAGGGCTGCTGTTTGGGGGTTGTGCCGTCAGACTTTATTGCGTGTTACAGTCCCAACACGCTTCCTCCCATGCGGCATTAAATGCGACTTGATTGCTCGAGAGAGGTCTGACACATCCCGGAGAGGCTTCACGTCATGCGGTCTTTCCGGAGTACCTTGTACTCCGGGTGCCTCCTCCGGGACCCACGCTAACTGCGCTTCCTTGTGGCGCACAAAGACTTATCAAATGTTTACAGGTTATCTGATCCACGTGTCCTAATTCGACTAGTCCACGAATTTTTGGCGAATTCAGGGGCAACATTTACCCCCCAAGCCTTGTTTACTTAGTAAAAATAAACCAAGGCTTGCTTAAGTGCCTCCGGTCGACTCCTCGTTTCCCTGGCTCAAGCCTTGAGCGCGTGGGGGCACATTTAATGATGACATTTAATGCAGCGATTCGCCTTTTGCAGGAATGTCTCCAGCCGCCTCCTCGGTCTTCTGACACGAGCTTGGGGCGCGTGAAGGCGTGTCTAATGATGGCATTAAATGCAGCGATCCGCTTTTGGAGAGGTCGATTCGTTTCACGCCCTTTGATTGATGCGGCGCATTAATGGTGTCAGAAGGATACTCAAACGTTTCCACCGCCTTTATGGCAGATTGATCTGATCCGTTGATTTTCGAGAATTTGAATCGTGCATCTCCCCCACCGTGCGATTGGTAGGTGATGATGCCTGTTCCCCATGCGTTTTTGCCTATAAAAGCCACCACCTTTCCTTCATTTCGGTTACTTTCCATTCCTTGCCATTTCTGCTCGAATTTCCCAGAGAGAAAATTCCTCAAAGTAGCACGAACTGTCTTAACACTTAGACACTTCTTTCAGTTTTCCAGTGTTTGACTTCGCCAGTTCTTCTCAACTTTCACTTTACCACATTCAGTACCCCCAGTTACACCAACTACTATAAGTTTCTTGCATCCTTAGATAACATGCTTATATTTACTTCGTTCGTTTTCTGGGTTCGTACTTAGAGATTTCTGGGTGTGTGAGTGTTTAAGTCCTTCGAGTTCTGTTTTATGTTTACTACGTTAGTTGTAGAATCGCCATTATCATGCCTCTGTTGTAATCGTACAACTTTGTTGAAGAGATCCATGCGTTCTTCGTTCAACAGTTGCTTAGGGCATAGAATGGTTTTTCTTCCTTTTTTTTTTTTTTTTTTTTTGTTGTTGTTTTTTTTGTAACTCGTAAAACCTCTTCGCGATTTCATCGCACCCGACACTTGTTCGGGGAATCTCTCTAGGGTTTCCCATGTGACACGTGTCCGGAGGGGCCTCTTTCCAACGGTTGGGGGACCCCCACTCCCTTTTTCTTGACTTAGGGTTTGGTATGGGACCTAATCGGGAATTTTCTTTTCCCTTTTTGTTTTTCTCAGAACACAAAATGTCTGCTTCTGGCTCAAAATCTTCGAAGAGGAAGGGAAAAGACATGGCCACGCTGGAGGAGGTTTCCCTGGGACCTGTTGCCCAGGAGGGGTATAAATCCCGTACGACTTGGTGGGAAGCGGCTGAGCTTCGATCCACCTTGACTTGTCCTCACCAGCTGGAGAATATTATAGAAGTCGCTGGGATCAAACCCTCCACCTCAGGGACCTATCACCGGCCTCCTCGTGACTCGGAGACGCCTAATCATAACTATGATGGCTTCGGGGCTTGGAGTCAGACTCATTTGATGGCCGGTGCCATGCTCCCGCTCCAAGATTACTTTGTTAATTTCCTTGTATTTGTCGGCCTTGCGCCATACCAACTCATTCCTCAAGCTTACCGCCCGCTTCTCGTGCTTATTTATTTTTTACACCGCCCGTGGCCGGGGGGTCTCCCGGCCCGGCGGAAATTTTATATTTTTATGAACTTGTATCCGTCCCCAAGAAAGGGGACAAACTTAAGGATGGTTTTTATGGGTTCCCGGATCCACCCTCGCTAACGAGGGGGTGGTTCCGTATAATAGGCGTACTCACGTTAAGGAGTACCGCCACCGCTTTTCTTCTCTTCCGGTTCGGGGCCGTGGACCACCCGAGCTTCTCACGGAGTGGGTGCGGATCCCACCTTACTGCACGGACGCTTCCCACTGTGCTTTCCTTCGAAGGGCCCAAGCCTTTGCCTCCTATGACCGCGCCGATCTTGATGTCGGGGCCTAGTCACCACGGAGAATTGTAGGAAGGCCAAACTTATCCTTTCTCACCAATCCGTGGATGACTCCAACCTCTCACGGGTCATCTCGCCCCAATGTGAGGGCGCTGGCTGGAGAAGGCCTTCCGGACGAGCTTATTGCCACGACAGAGAAGAAGTACCAAGATTATCTCTACCGAAGGCCTGGGAGAAAGCATACTCTCGTGCTCAGCCGCTTCGGGAGAGGACTCCGCGTGGGGAGTCCAGGTGGTGCGAAGGAGCCAAGCCATTGCCGGGAAGTCCGAGGCTAAATTTTTTGACAAGATTCTTCAAGAAGAGATTGGGGATCGTCCCGTCGTGAGGCCCCTTCGTATTGAAGATTCTTCCGAGAAACAAACTTCCCGCCACGGCCTCCTGGCCCCGAACCAAACTCGGGGGCTCCTGCAAGACCTCCCAAGTGCCGGCGGTAAGTCTCCCGTGGTAGTTCGTTATGTTCCTTCCGTTGATGAGTACACCGCCGTAGGCCCGCAGTGGTTCGACGAGCGTCTTCGTAGATTTAGGATGCCGTCGACCCGGTGGGGGGATCGCTTGAAGGAGTTTTATTTTTCGAACTTAGGAGATTACCTAGGCTCGGCCCCGGGATGGGCTGCCCTCCGAACCTATTCCCTTAGGTCCCTTCTCGCTTACATAATGTCCACCTGGTTCGGCCCTCGGACGCTTATCTTGGAGATGACGTCGCCGGCATTAAAGTTCGTGACTTTGCTAGGGCCGAATTAGGGAGTTCGGTAGGAGTAGTTTATTTGCCGTATCTTGTATAAGCGGTTCCTCCGCGACTTCTAACACTTGCTTATTTTTTGAAACAGTATATCTCCATGGATGCCATCCCCGGAACAAATTTGCGGGTTCATACTCCCCGTGGCTCCTCCGGCCTTCACCTCTTCTCCCGCCCCTTCCTTGAAGGTTTCTTCCGGCGCTCCCCCGACACTATCGACTTAGTGGATGACGAGGAGGTGGTTCCGGAGAAGGCCAAGGGAAGGGATGGGACTTCTCGGAGGAAGCCGCCGAGGGTGCTGGTGAGCCTCGAGCCCTTCGGAGGAAGCGAGAGAGGGCGAGGAGGAGCCCGAGGTGGCTCGATTCGTAAGCGCAAGGGCAAGATGATTGCCCGGGATGAGCCAAAGAGGCCTTGGAGAGCCGACACTTCGCTCATGGTCTGGACGGCGGGGTCTTCCCGATGGAGGAAAATCCTGCTCCTCCCAACATCGTTCTTACCCCGATTCCGGGGGACGAGGTGAGGCAGGAGCTTCGCATAGCCAAACACAACTATGCTATGGACGAGTACTCCCGGGGGTATGCCGAAGTGGAGGCCCTTAGGAGGATTCTCGCGAGCCGAGGTTGAGGCGAGCATCAACCACCCGAATACCGGGATCCGTGGGACCTTAATCCGGACCCCTTATCTGGACTGGTTCCGTCGTCTAGGGCCTACCTTGGCTCCTTTTTGCGAGATGACCGGCGAGTTCGCTTCTCGCCCTCACCCGTTGTGCGCCTAAGCGGTTGCCACTTGCGCTTCCCCGAACTCCATCTTCCAGTGCCAGGGACCTTAGCCATTCTCTCACGGTGGTAAGTACTTTGCAATTTTTGCGTTTCCTTTTATTGTTTGTATTTCGCTTTCTCCTTTGAGAAATTCCTCCTTCTTATCCTTTCATTATGGTTCAGCTTGCTGCTGAGGCTGGCCGCCTCTCCAAGAACATCATAAACCATGGCTTCACTCTGTCCGACTTTGGGGACATAAATGATGTCAGGAAGGTCCTCCAGGACCTCACAGCGGAGAGGCAGACGCACCAGGAGGCTGCCGAGCGCCAGGAGGCCGCGGCCAAAGCCAAGGAAGAGGAGGCCAAACGGAGGGAGGCTCAGGCGGAGGCCATGATCCGGGACGAGGCTCAGCGGAGGAACAGGATGGAGGCCCATCATCAGGACGAACTAAGGGCTCAAACCGAGGCTGCTGACAAGGCCAGGCGGGATCTCCGCGAGGCCAGGGAGGCTTTGGATGAAATGGTCGCCAAGGTGAGATCTTTAGAGGAAACTCACCAGTCGGACACTGAGTCCAAGGCCGCTCTAGCTGCGGAGTTGAAGGAGCTTAGGGATTTCAAAGAACAATCCACCAGGAAGGCCAAAAGGGCCGAGCTCCTTTCTCTCGTTTCCTGCGCCCGGTGCCCGAAGCGCTTCGATGATGGTGTCTACATGGCTTGGGCCACCAATGATCAAAATATCAAGCTTACTTTTTATCCCAAACCCGAGGAAATGATTGCCAGATTCCGGGAAAAGAAGAAGAAGCTTGATGCTGCGCTAGAGGCGCGTATTGGACCTCGCCTTCCTCCGCGGGCTGATTGAGCTGCCGTACTATTGACCCAAATTCCACCCATTTCTTTTATAACTCTTTTTTTTTTGTTTGTACATATTTGCTGCTGCCTTAGAACAATTTACATATAGGTAGCAGCTTTCATTTGAAGGGGAGACAATTATATTTTAAGGCCTGTCCCCGGGCCGTTTATATGTATATGACCTGCCCTTTGGCCTAGGATATTTTTTTTTTATGCGATCTTTATTTGTCACACTTATGTTTTTTAACCTGTCCTTTGGCTCAGGGTTTTTATACTTATGCTTTTTATTTTTGTGCATACTTTTTGACCTGCCCTTTGGGTCAGGATATTTTACTTAGTTTGTTTTTTGTTTGTCCGTGCGGTATACCCTAATACCCCCCTGAGTGGCATAGAAACTTTGTTTTTAAGGCACTCGGGCCATTTAATATAGAGGAGGTATACATTTGGACTCGGTACAAACCCTTTGAACAAAATCTAAGTTTTAATTCGGCGATCGGTAATATTTTCTGAGGTGATCGGCATTCCAGGCTCTTAGGACGGTGGTTCCGTCCATTCTTTTTAGTTTGTAAGTGCCAGAACCGATCTCGTCCTCGATCTCATATGGTCCCTCCCACTTTGGTCCAAGTACCCCCACTCCGGGTTCTTGGGTGGCTGGAAAAACCCTTCTTAGGACCATATCCCCAATAGCGAATTTTCTGTTTTTAACCTTGGAGTTAAAATACTTGGTCACCTTCTTTGATAAGCAAACATCCGTATTTGAGACTCATCCCGGAGTTCTTCGACTTGATCCAAAGCCTCGGGAGCAAAGGCTCGATTGGGTGGCCGGATCATAAGTCGTCCTCCCGTGGGATGGGAATAATGTTTCCACCAGACCATTGCTTCACAACCGTACGCCATTGAGAACGGCGAGTGACCGGTTGTGGTTCTCGGGGGTCGTCCGTAGGCCCACAATACCCTTGGCGATTCTTCGGAAGCCGCTTATTTTTACAGGCCAGCTGCTTCTTTTTCAAAGTGACCTTTAGGATTTTATTGACTGCTTCCGCCTGGCCGTTTGTTTGAGGCCGGGCTACCACGGAGAAGCTTTTTACCACTCCGTGTTGGTTGCAAAAGTCAGTAAATTCCTCGCAATCGAATTGCTTTCCATTGTCTGAGACTATCTTGTGAGGCAAGCCTTATCGACATACTATGTTTTTGATAACAAAGTCCAATGCCTTCTTAGCAGTTATTGTCTTCATAGGCTCGCCTCGTCCACTTGGTGAAGTAGTCCATCGCTACTATTGCATACTTTACCCCTCCTTTTCCCGTAGGTAGAGACCCGATGAGATCTATTCCCCGTACCGCGAAGGGCCGTGGGCCGGTCATCAAAGTGATCTCATTTGGAGGAGCTCTCGGTATGTTTGCGTACCTTTCGGCACGAGTCACACTTTTGGACATAGTCTATACAATCTTTTTCATTGTTGGCCGTAAGTACCCTTGCCTCAATATTTTCTTTGAGAGGTTGGGTCCTCCCGTATGATCTCCACGAACCCTTCATGGACCTCCAAAGCATGATTTGTCTAGCTTCGTGTCCGATACACACCTTAAATAAGGCATGCCGAGTCCTCTCCGTAGAGAATTTGGTCCATCATTACATAACGATGAGCCCGATACTCGAATCTTTCGAGACAGTGCCCTCTCTTGGGGCAACTCACCTGTGGTTATGTATTTTATGATGGGGACCATCCAAATTCGGGTTCTTGCCCAACCGTTAGTGTGGTCTCTTTTATTTTGATGCTTGGCTCTGCCAAGCGTTCCACTGGTACTACCCCCAGCTCTTCGATTTCACTGTCCGAGGCTAACTTAGCCAGACAGTCCGCATGAGCTTTCTTCTCTCGGGGGATTCTTTCTATTTTATAGTCCGTGAACTCGTGGAGCAGTTCTCGGACTATTTCTACGTACGCGGCCATCTGTTCGCCGCGAGTTTGGTATTCTCCGGAGACCCGTTTACGACCACCGAGAGTCACCGTAGACTTCCACTCTCTTGGCTCCTACCTTTAGCCAATTTTAGCCCCGCTATCGTGGCCTCATATTCGGCTTCATTGTTTGAAGCCGTGAAGTTGAATCGGAGTGCTGCCCGGAGCCGCAATCCAAGAGGTGATATCATAGCCACTCCGCTCCCGAACCGTTCTCATTAAGCTCCGTCTACAAATACCCTCCAAGTGGGGATTGGTTGTACGGTGTATTGGTCGTTGCCCTCGCTTCATTACATTCGGTGATGAAGTCTGCCAAGGCTTGGCCTTTTATGGAAATCCGGGGCACGTAATGTAAGTCGAATTGACTCAGCTCCATCTCCCACTTGAGGAGTCTTCCGGATGCTTCAGGCTTCTGGAGAACTTGCCGGAGCGGATGATTGGTCAAGATTTTGATCAGATGGGCTTGGAAATATGGCCTTAACTTCCTTGATGCCATCAGGAGGCAGAATACTAATTTTTCAATGACCGGGTACCTTGTCTCGGCCCCTATCATGCGCTTACTGACATAGTACACGGGGTGCTGAGTTTTTTCTTCCTCCCGACTGTATGGCCGCCGACCGCGTGCTCGGAGACGGCCAAATAAAGGAACAAGTCTTCTCCAAGGACGGGTTTCGATAGGATAGGAGGTTTGGCCATGTGGTCTTTCAACCTCTTGAATGCCTCCTCGCATTCATCCGACCATTCGAACTTTTGGCATTTCTTCAGTATGTTGAAGAAGGGTATGCACTTGTCCGTGGAGCGTGAGATAAAGCGGCTCGGTGCGCCATTCCTTCCGGTCAAGCTCTGCACGTCCTTATGCTTCTTGGGGGATGGCATGTCCAGGAGAGCTTGGATTTTCTCCGGGTTTGCTTCGATTCCGCTTTGGCTGACTATGAAGCCCAGGAATTTTCCCGACTTGACCCCAAAAGTGCACTTTTTCGGGTTGAGCTTCATACCGTATCTCCGGACGACTTCGAAACATTCTTCTAAGTCGTTTGCATGGCTGTTGCATGCTTTGGATTTGACGAGCATGTCGTCTACATATACCTCCATGTTTCGTCCCAGGAGGCTTTTAAACATCCGGTTAACCATTCTTTGATAGGTTGCTCCTAAGCTTTTTCAGTCCGAAAGGCATGACTAGGTAGCAGATACCCCCCTTATCGGTCCCGAAGCTAGTGCACTCCTTGTCCGCCGTATGCATTTTTATTTGGTTGTACCCGGCATAGGCATCCATGAAAGACAAGCGGCTTAAATCGGACGTGGCGTCTACCATCCGGTCGATCCCGGGTAGCGGGAAGGCCCCGGGGCGGTGGCTTTGTTTAGATCCGTGAAATCTATACAAACTCGCCAAGTCCCGTTCGGCTTGTCTTGGGACCGGATTGGCCAGCCATTCGGATAGTATACTTCGCGGATCATGCCATTGGACAAAAGTTTGTCCACCTCTTTCTCTAAGGCCTCGCTTTCACCGAGTCGAGCGGCGTCTCTTTGTCAGCATGCGGGGCATGTCCGGGTTGACATTGAGTACATGGGTGATGACATGAGGGCTTATGCTAGTCATGTCTTCTTGGTGCCATGCAAAGATGTCTATGGCGCCCTTCAGTGTTTTTATTATTTTTTCTTTTTCCTCCGGATCCAGGCTCTTCCCTATTCGGAGTACTTTAGTGGAGTCGTCGTCGCACACTGGTATTTCTTCGACGTCCTCCATTGGTTCCACGACCCTTTCGGATCCTATGCGAGGATCCAACTCATCCTCTTCAGCCTTCTCTATTCCAGGGGATTCCCGGAGCGTGAATACAGGTAGGTGAGTCGCAACATTGTAACATTGCCCTCGGCCTCTCCCCGATTTCCCCTCACCAGCTCCGACTCCGCTTCCCGGGTAGGGAATTTCGTGCACGTGTGTCGATTGAAGTAATCGCACCAAAGTCCACTAGGCCTGCCTAGGATCGCGTTGTAGGCTGTTGGACGGTCTACCACCACGAAGGTGCAATACTTAAATGTGCTCTGGGGGTATCCGGCACGGGGGTAGCAGGAGCCTTACTTTTCCCATCTAGATTAGCGTCGTCCCGTTAAATCCCGTGAGCCGTGACCCACTAGGCGAGCAGGTCTCATTTGGCCAACCCTATCGCAGTGAAGGCTTCTTTGAAGAGCAAGTTCACGGAACTCCCATTGTCAATCAAGACCCTAGCCACCACTTTATTTGCGATGGGGGTCACTATGATTAGCGGGTCGTGGTGAGGAAAACGCACCGTCTTGGCGTCTTCTTCTGTGAACGTTATGGGTTGGTCCATTAGCCGAGGCCTTTGGGCTGGGAGTTGAGTAACCTCCCACACCTCACTGTGTTTCGCGGCCTCGACATATCTTTTTTGCTCCTTGCGAGTGTTTCCTCCGATATGGGGACCTCCGGAGATCATGGCTACCCGTCCATTAGGCCGGGGCGGTAGTCCGGGAATATGCTGGGTGTCACTCGCGGAGCAACCGCAGGCAATGCTCCTGCTGTACCCCCTGGCGTTCCCGAAGGCATACCCCCGGCCACCTGCCCTGGATTAAGGTGGGGCAACCTATTTTTGATCCACTCATAGAGGTGGCCCAAGCGGATCAGATTCTCAATCTCATCTTTGAGATTCTTACACTCATTGGTGCTATGACCAATGTCGTTGTGATACTCGCATCTTTTACTCGGATCTCTCCGGGAGCTATCTTTGTAAAACGGCTGGGGCCTCCGGTAGTGCGTATTTTGCCTAGTGGCGAAGTACACACGTTCCTGAGAGTCCGTGAGCTCTGTGTACTGAGTGTATTGGGGTGTGTACCCCTTTTTCTGGCGCTTCTCTCCCGTTCGGGTGCTGCCCTTGGAGGACCTTTTGCTCCTCGACCCCTGGGTAGGGCCTGTCAAGCTGGGTCACCGGGCCGCCTGTGAAGGAGCTCGTCCATTCACCCCGGACGGGTTGCCGTAATGGGAAGACGCCGGTGCCAAAGCTTGGCCTTGGCTGTACCCGGGAGTAGCAGAGAATTGTATGCCACTTACTTGTGGAGTCGCGGTCGGGACAGTGCCCGATGATGACACTCCGGGCATGTACCCTGCTATCCCGGTGGGATAGTAGCCTCCGTAAGCCACGATCTGGGCTTCTTCGAGGTTAATATATTTTTGGACTCTCTCCGGAAGTCCCGAGTGGCTCGCGCCTTCGTCGCAACTCGTTCCGAAGGAGTCCGAAGTGCGGATTCCCCGCTTGGAGAAGCGCAAGCCGTTGTCCGTCATCGACCTTCTTGGTCTTCGAGGCTTCCTCTCGAACCTCTTGATGTAATTCTTCGGGGTCTCGGTGGGCGCTGTTTGATGTTGGTCAAGGCACTAACCTCCAAGTTAACCTTCCCTGGCGCGACAACCGTCTCCGAAGTTGGTTTGGAGTTTGTTCCAACAACCCACTCGGATCCCCGGGTTCCAGCCTTTTGAACCATTCCTCCGCCGATCCGCTCGCAGTGAGGGGGAAACACAAGCATTTTGCGTCATTGCCGACCCGCATGATCGTCATGACACGGCTTGAACCGTGACAAGTGATCACCGGGCCTGAGTTCCCGCATATGCCGCCATTTCGGCATCTTGAAGTTTTTAGGGAGCTCCGCCTCCAGGATATGCTTGGCACATGGCTCCCGATCCTCACCGTCCGAGTCCTGAGTCGTCTCCTTCGCCTCCGAGAGACTCGAGCAATATCTTTGAAGTATGGCAAGTTCCGCCATAATCCCTTCGTTTACGCACCCGAAGAGACCACGGGTCCGTATCTTTTCGTCAAGGTGATCCCGGAGGTCACCTTGATTCCCATTGATTTGATTTCTCGTATCAATGGGAGGACATCTTGGTCCTCTTCTTCCTCTACCCCCGGTTCCCTGGTGCACAAACGCTTTTCCGGTCCCCTCGATCCCGAGGGCCAAGACTCCCTCTTTTCGGGGCTTGCCCCTCCGCGACCTTTCCCTTTGGGGAAATGCGAGCGGACCCTTCGCGGATCCTGCACCTTTTTCTTTCGCCCAGGGGTAGAAGTAGGGTTTTTTGTTTGATTTTCCTCAGCAGGGTGCCTTATAGGGCTAGGTTCCCTAGGTCTTTGCTGTTGGGAATTAGGCGAGGACGTCGCTGGTTTCCCGTCGAGCCCAGCGGCCATTGCCTTGGGATGCACGTGAATACCAGCAGCCTCCATGGCTTTCTGCATGGCTAGCATCACTTCCCGCATTTTTTGATTTTGCGCTTCGAGCTTCGATCTCGGCTTCATGATCGATAGCTTTTTGTCTAAGGAGCACCAACTCGAGTAACTTCCTCCGTCGTAGGCATACTCGTCGAGGTTTTCCTCGTAGTTCTCGCTGAACTATTTCTTCTTCTTCTTCCCCACCTCTCGCCGCTTCGAGGCTACATCTTCCTCATTTGGATCTTGAGCATCTTCCAGAGGGCGAGGGTGACGTGTACTTCTTGTCTCCACCATTGTTGTGAAGTCAAATGCTTGTTATGTAGTAGCTTTCCTCAGCTCTCAATGAAAGCACCAAAATGTTGACCGAGATTTTCGGCAACTATTAAAATATGATTATAATAAAGAGCTGTAAGAAAGTGAGATGAAGATTTTTACGTGGTTGGGGCGTTAATGAGCCTTAGTCCACGAGTCTTTGTTATTAATGGATGTATTTAATACAGATTCCACACTTGAGAGAATGTGTTTCTCATAAATACAGAGAATGTTCTTGGTGAGTATTTTCTCTCCTTACTCTTTTGCGAACCAAGATTCTCGACCCCATTAAATGAGCTTTGAGGGGGTATTTATAGTGTTTTGGTGGGGTAATCCCTAGAATTGTTCTTACACATGTATCTGTAAGTATCCATAAAGTTGGGCATTTCCAATGAACATACCATGGGTGATGCATGGTCAAATCCTTAGGTGCCGTAGGGTTTTTATGAAGAATGTCATTTTTGCCTTGTGATTGACGTGACTCTTCGCAGAGTAGCCGTCGCTAGACTTAAATGATCATTACTGTAGTGTCATTGCTTTGGGGGGTTGTGCCGTCAGACTTTATTGCGTGTTACAGTCCCAACACGCTTCCTCCCATGCGGCATTAAATGCGACTTGATTGCTCGAGAGAGGTCTGACACATCCCGGAGAGGCTTCACGTCATGCGGGCTTCCCGGAGTACCTTGTACTCCGGGTGCCTCCTCCGGGACCCACGCTAACTGCGCTTCCTTGTGGCGCACAAAGACTTATCAAATGTTTATAGGTTATCTGATCCACGTGTCCTAATTCGACTAGTCCACGTATTTTGGGCGAATTCAGAGGCAACAGTAAAGAAAAGAGATTCCGATAAAAATTGAGAAAGATATGAATTTTGGAAGATTGGAAATCATGGCTGCTGCATGCAGTATATCCTCGCAGCCTCTACAAATTGCAAATTTTGTGGGTTTTTTTTCCCCAAAAATCCAATTTTTTCTGGAATTGTTTCCCAAAATTCATTTTTCCATTTTTAAATATTTCTAAATTGAAATATTTCTAATTTTAAATATTTTCAATTTGGAATTTTTCCAATTTTCAATATTTCCTTTTTGGAATATTTCCAATTTTAAATATTTACTATTATGGTTAGATTTAAAAATTGGTTAACTTCTTTAATATTTATTTATTATTTAATTATAAGATTAGATATTTTGATATTTAATATATTTTAAATTTAAAGATAACTTTGTCTTTTTATTTAAAATATTATATTAAAATTATCTTATATGACAAATTAAATGGTTAATAAATTTAAAATTAACATAGATATTTTTATAGATATACTTACCATAATATTTTCAAATTCAAAATTTTTTATTTTGTTAAATATTTAATTATTTATAAATTATAAGTTTAAAATGATATTTTTCTATATATATCATTTTTTTTCTTATTGAAAATTTATAAATCATATCTTAAATATTTAAATAACATAGATATTTTGTAGAGATTTGAATATTGCTTAATTTGAGATATTTTGACATATAATTATGATAATTATTATTCATTTATTATTTTATTCCTAAAATAATAATTATCTAGCCAAATCTATTTTAAAATTGGTTTATTTTATTAAATTATAAGATCTGAAAGTGATATTGAATATTCTTTCCTTTCAAATCATTGATCTTATTAGATATTTAATTTAATTTGATTCAAATAAACCTAGATATTTTCAAATTAGTTTACTTTATTTGGTTAGTTTAAGAATAATAATTTAATTATATTAATATATTATTTTCACATCTGTTACATGGACAATCTTTGTTTGTTAATATTGTTTATTCAAATTTTTTTTACAAACCTATTATTTATCTGAACTAAATTGCTATGATTAACTTGTTGATAGATCCAATGATCTACTTTTAGTAATAGTCCAATTGTCAATAGATCTTATAAATAATTTGTAACAGGTAAATTTTGTACTTCTTTCATCTGTGTAAACCTAGTAACATGATAGGGCCCATCCAAATCATTTGACCTGTGTGAGCCTATATATTTGCTTTTGTATTTAGATGCATATAGGAAGCCCATTTAAGTTTTTACTAAGTAAATGGACTAGGTTGCTAAAAGAAATTTTGACATAAGGAAATTTATGTAGGTCCAATTAGATTTGGGCTTATTCAATGAATAACAATTGTTTATTTAAAGGTAAATTCCTCTCTTTTATCCTTGTGTGAGAGTTGGGGGCCAATAGAAGTGGGTACGACATACTGAACCCAGCTCCCCCTCACATGAACTACCACAATTGTGAAGGCCCATTTGCCTTATTTAAATAATTGTATTAGGTTAATTATATTAGTCTAACCTAATTAAAATTGAATTAGCAACATAATTAACTTTTAAAATATATGAAATTTATTTTTCATTTTAATATTTTAAAGTTAATTTTAGAAAAACACTTAGTTAAAGATATATTCTAGATAGTTATTTCTAGTACTAGTTATTATTTCTAATATTAAATAGGAAAATATCATTGATTGTGAAATTAATTTTCTCATAATAAATTTTGGTACAATCTAAGTTAAGTATATTTTCCTAGTATTAAACTAGAATTAATAATTAAGTTTCCTCCATACTTAATTATTTATTTCTTGAATTTAATACATTTAATAAAATTGAAATTTCAATATCTAAGTTGATTTTCATCATGATACTTAAATATTGTTTAATTAATGTTGAAAATTATTTTAGGTTTGGAATCTTATTTCAGAATAACTTAAATTTGAATAATTTTCAAAATATATTTTATTTTATTTTATTAATCATTTTCTCAAAATTTCGAAATTACATTTCTTTAATGTACAAAATTTCGAAATTTATTTGAAAAATAGATTAAAGTTGAAAATTATTTATTTAATTTTGGACCAACTTAAGTCAATGATTTTTTCATTTAATGATTAATTAAAATAAATGAACTAAAATATATTATTATTAGAAATTGAATTAATTAGTCAATGAAAGTCTAGATAGATATTATCTGTTTTGCTTGAAGTATTTTTCTAGTGTATTTAATTAAATAGAAAATTAATATTTAAGTTGATTTTTAATCATGATACTTAAATATTTGAAATTTTTCTTAAATATTTAATTAAATAGGAAAATTATATTTTTGTTGAAAATTAATTTTTATAAATTTTGGGCCAACATAAAATTAGAGTAATTTTCCAGGATTTATTTTTATTTTATATTAAAGCATTTTCGAAAGTTGTATTCTTATACACTTCATTTTTTCGAAATGCAATATATATTTATAGAAAATTAAATTTGAGTTGTAAATTAATTTAAATTAATTTTGAAACAACTTAAATTGAATAATTTTCTAAATATTTATGGAAATTATTACTAAGATGGAAATCATTCACGTTATTTTCATATCCATCTAAGTATAATTTATAAATATTAAATTAAAATTTATATTTGGAATTTTTTCATTCTAAATTAGAAATTTTAATTAAATAAATATATATTTAAAATAAATTGATTAAAATAAATATTAGAAGAAAATACAACCTTCATTAAATAATGTGCTTTATTATTAGGATATTCGATCTCCATTGTTGGTTTTACATAGCTATTTGTTTTAGTGAGTAATCCTCCCTAATGGAGGAACGTTCATTAGCAAGTTAGCATCGTTTAATCTCGAAAGATAAGTAATCTTGTAAGTTTTTTATATAGTTTTGATCACCCTAATGGTGGCGACTGTATAAGACTTGCAAGAATATGAAACAATGGTGGAAGCTCATAAGATAGAATAGCCTCGACTCTCGCCTAAACGGGAAAACACGGATTCCAATCTTGGTCGAATAAAAAGTTGCTACAATGTTGATCATTTTAGATGAGCTGACAACTCTATTCAATGGATGGTAGCTTTGACTCTTGCCTAAACGGGACACTGATATCAGTTTGTTGAAAACCTTGGAAATTATTTAGGATTGTATGTTTTAGTATTTTCACTTGTCATTCCTACTTGCTATATGCTTTAATAATTTCTGAATTGTGTATGAATTTTCATTGAACCATGTTATTTTCTGTTATTAAATTGTAGTTTAATTTCGAATCTTCATTGTTGGTCTAACTTGGATTGTTTTTCTAATGAGATAAATCCCTAATGGATTTTCACCATTAGACTAACATAATAGTGTTAGATCTCGAAAGATAAATATTGTATATGCAACATCTAGCTGTTCATCAATTGATGACACCTTAGACTAGTATTTTACAATATGAAACAAGAAGATTGTACAAATAAGATTACTTTGACTCTCGCTAATCGGAGCATCGTTGGATTCTTATTTAAAACGAAATTATCCTAATTCCTCTTAGCTTATTCATTTCGTATTAGCTCAATGACATATCATTAGATGAATGGTCTATAAATCATATAAAGTCATTCTATATTTTCTCTTAAGAAATTAAATGACGCATATGATTATATTCCCGAAATTCTATCCCAAAATGATATAAATCCTCAATCTTAGAAATCTCCTACTTGTATAGGCAAATCATAGATTTAGATTAGTAGTGGTGGTCCAAGAAAGAATTACTAATTATACAGTTACACTTTCTCAAGTGTTTGATAACCATTTTCTTTCAATGGATTCAAACTGTATGAGTTTAGTATTCTGTGACCATAATCCACTTGCACTATTCTAAGAACTCTTTGATGTAACTAAACTGAAGTCATCAAAAGATACAACCACATATTTTATAAATCTATGGCATTTGTATCTTGTTCATAGTGGTTTTGACAAGATCATTCTCTGCAACTAGTTAATATGCCTATATCCACTGAAAGTAAGTTCATCTCATTCGCAGATGGATGTACATTCAGGGGTGGATATGAGTTTTCGTTGTATTCTTAAAACGATCACTCTAGATTTTACCTTATGCAAAAGAAATTTGAAATGTTTAAAAAATTTCATGAATTTCTAGCAATGGTAAGTGGTTAAAGATCTTGCGAACTGATAGGGGTGGAGAAAAAGTTAGTAGATAGATATGCAGTTCAAAGATCATTAATTTGATTTTTGAATTATATCCAAACTTACCTCCCCAGAAATTTGAGTTGCATATTGATGATTAGTTACTAGTCCTTGCCTAAATTCTTCTATGGTAATATAATTTCAGAATGATGCAATGGTTGTATACTTAATGTAAATCATTACTAGATTCATGGATGACCTAATCGAAATCTTAAGAAAAGCTAGAATTGCTAACCTTGGTTTGCATGTTTGTTAGCTATTCTAAGTGATTAGGAGTGGACCATCCCATAGTCATTAGACAAGAAAGTGTTTGTTTAAACAAATACTACTTTTT
Source organism: Cannabis sativa (assembly GCF_029168945.1). Lineage (NCBI taxonomy): Eukaryota > Viridiplantae > Streptophyta > Magnoliopsida > Rosales > Cannabaceae > Cannabis > Cannabis sativa. The sequence goes on along the minus strand of NC_083605.1, from coordinate 17,270,633 downwards.
TAAGAAAATGACTAAGTCTGAAAATAAAGTAGCAAAAAAAGGAGATTATTTTTTCTTGATTCCATAAGTGTTCTATCATCTTATTCGGTACAAGATGATCCCCATGCCTCTGTTGTCTTGACACAACCAAAGAGGTCAATACCATTTAGTTTTCTTAGACATAATTCACGGTACCTTGTCGTAGTGGGAGAGTTTCAAGGAACTTCACCTTCTTATGACTTGGAAGATACTAGTGATTAAAATCCATTGTGAGTTTAAACAAGTAATGGATTATCAAGACAAGAAACTAAGAAGAAAGCCAAGAGAACTATGGTTTGATCCATTCACAATGAGTAACCTAAAGTTGTTTATTACAAGGACATGATAGGAAATTTTCATTAATAAGTCTATTCAACGGACTTAACAAAACTTCCTGTTCCTAGTATTACATGTTTGAGTTTATCTAAACCTATGGCTTGTGGTACACGTGGTAATTACTTACTCTAATGCAAGCATAAAATGCTTAAGCATTTTCTTTCCAATGGCAATCTATAGAAGCTTCACAACTTCTTAGATATAGATTTTATTTATCTAAGGAAAAGTCTCAACTATTCCAGAAAAGATAAAGCCATGAAAGAATTTCTTAAATCAACAGTGAGAGGTCTCAGATATGCTTTTGTATGCCTTAGACCAGACACCTGCTGTTGAGTGGGAGTAATGAGTAGGTATCTAATTAATCCAGGAGAAGAACATTGGAAGACAAACAAGTAAATTTTAAGATTAAGAAGAGGAACTATATGTTAGTCAATAAGGGTGTGTTTAAAACTATTAGACTACACCACATCAGATTTCGAGACTTTCCTTTGTGCTAGAAAGTCTGCTGATGAGATGGTGATTACTTTGGGGGTGGAGTAGTGATTTTGGAGAAGTGTAAAAACCTATCTGAAATCTCTTAGTCTACCAGAGAGAGACTGAATGTTAAAAGTTGCAGGAAAGATACTTATTCAGTCTAAGGAAAATTCTATACAGTTGTGGCACCATTACAACCTGTCTTAACTTCTAGTTTTTTTTCCTGAATAACCAAAAGTAGTTGCCAAAGGTATAGAATCCAGTATCCCAAGAGTAGACATATAGAGAGGAATTTCACAATATCAAGGATTTTGTGATTAAGGGAAAGTAATGGTGGAGAAAAGGTTGTTGTTAATTCAACCTGTCAGATCCTATTACAAGGAGTTTACTACTACTACACTTGATTAGTATATCAAGGTGTTAATGATTATTTGAAATGCACATTTTGTTTAATATTAGTGCAAGTGGGAGTTTGTTGGGTTTTGTGCCCTAAATAAAACTCATTTCAATATAATCAGATTTACTTACTAATAAAGATCAGAAATAACATTTTATGTTGCATGGTTCACGTGATTTATTTCATGATTATATGTATATAATGTATGATTTCTTTTTAAGTCCAGAACATATGAGTTTGTTAAAGATTATAGTGTTGTCAGCACAGTGGAATATAATCTTAATTATACGTTCAAAAGTTTATTCCCTGATTTGTCAGAACACTGGATTTAGACTGACATGTTATAATCAGCAATTGGTATTCTTACACCTTAGAAAAGTGTTATGTCCTTTCCAAGACATTGGCAAAGTTTACCAGTATCGGATGTATGGAGTATACATCGGAAGGGACCGATATTGAACTTTGATTAGATATATTAAAACTTACCGTTATATCTATTCAATTCAATATCACTTGTTGATCCTAGATCAAATGACCTTAATCCTGATATGGGTAGGTTCGATCTCAAGAGTACTATACATGTTCTTTGATTTGTTCGTTAAGCCTACTTTTGGGTCAGGGCGATACGTACATTTTGGGAACATGATAGTATAATTGAGTGGCAGCGCTACCATAAAAATGGAATCTATAACTTCTATAGGAACTTAGAAGTGAAACGATGATATTCTTCGAGCTTGGCTAAACAGAAATAAATGGTGAAGATCTCATTTCACTTCGCTGAAATATCATTTATACGGAGCTAAGTGTTTTAAGGATAAAATACATTGAAGGTGTAGCGGTAACACTAGTGCCTTTTCAATGTAGATCATCTATTAGAGGGTCATTGATCACATTATGGTTATAACAATGGATAACTAATGGCGTGTCTATATAATGGAACATATAGAGCGTTTTATATGACTGAGAGTGCAATTCCAAGTTCTAAGTGTGGATTCAATGAGGAATTAATAAGTTAGGGAATTTACTTGGTAAATTCGGTTCAACTTATTGGAAGCTCGGTTATATAGACCCATGGTCCCCATACTAGTTGAGACCATATTGCTTGTAAGACTCAGTTAATTGATTTTAATTAATCAATTATAATTCTAAATTTAGACTATGTCTACTTTATGAATTTTCACTAAGCAAGGGCGAAATTGTAAAGAAAAGAGATTCTAGGTTTATTTATTAATTAAGATACTTTATACGTTTAAATTAATAAATATATTAAAAGACAATATTATTTAATAATTATTTTTAAATTATTAAATAATTAGAATTGGCATTTAAAAGGTTAAATTTGAAAATTGGCATTTTTGAGAAAATGGGAATGAGAAATAACAAAATGGGAAAGTTGCAAAGTGAGGCCCAATTTCCTTATATGGGCTGCCCACTATGCATAGGCTTTTACCATTTTATTTTTCCATTATTTTAATGCCACACAATTCTAACCTAAACCTAGAGGGCATTCTATAAATAGAAAGTAATGGCTTCAGGAAACAACACATAATTGCATCTCATTCTTTTCAGAGTGAATTCCTGAACCACCACTTTCCTCTCTCTTTTCTTCTCTTCTTAATTTCGAATTCCTTGAGTGATGAGTAGTGCCCACACACATCAAGTGGTATCTCAATCATAGTATGTAAGACTATGGAAATTCTGCCTCAAAGAAGGAGAAAAGACGATCCAGATTCAAATCTTGATTATGCTTTCCTATAGAAAGGAATCAAGGGCTAGAGATCTGAATGGAAGGAGTCATAATATTCCGCTGCACCCAATGTATGGTTTTCTTAAACTCTTATGTGTTTATTTTCATTGTTTTAGAATTCATATTAGGATGTTAATAAAACATACTTGGTAGTAAATCTAGATCCTGGTAAAATATTTCCAACAAATGGCTCCAGCAGAACTCAAGGACCTTAAGTTGCAACTTCAGGGGATTCTTGACATTGGGTTTATCCGACCTAGTGTATCGCCCTAGGGAGCTCCGGTTCTATTTGTGAAAGAGAAAGTGTTAACTCAAACTTTTCGATCTCCTTGTTTTGATGATTAGCAAATATTTGATTATTATTTGTTACTAATGATTTATTGATTTTGTAGCAAATTTAAAAGAGAAAATAAATATTTTGGTATTTTTACCAAACTTTTAAAAGCAACACTAAATGGACTCAACAAGCATATCAAGAGCAAAAGATTCATCAAGGGATCAACAACTCAAGACCCTATTCAAAAGAGGTCTTCAAAATCCCAAAGTCAAAAAGTCAACCCGAAAGTCAAAGTCGAAGTCAAAGTCAAGGTCAACTCTCGGGAAAAATCAACTTGGGATCAAAAACATGCAAATCAAGCTAGGAGGCTCTTCTACATCAAGACTACTCAAAATTAAATGGTATAAATCTACTTTAGTCTTGTTAAAGTGATTTGCATAGCACACTAAGTTTTTATAAATTTGAATTTTGGCCCATTCACTAACTTGTGCAACAAGTTTTCTCACACGATAGTTCAAAAAATTTTTTGATTGAATTTCTAAATTACATTTTGTTTAACTAAGAGAACAAAGTTGGAATTTCTGAAATCGGATAATCGAGTAAGAAGTTATGCGCGTTTAAGTCCCAAAAAATGGCACTTTTGCCACTGGTCAGTCATCCGGAATTCTGGATGGCAACCGGAATTCCGGTTGTAATCAATCCGGAATTCCGGTTCCCATCCGGACTTCCGGTTCATGGCTGACCTCACCTCGGGAAACGTGCTAACGGCTATAAACGGCTAGTTTTTTATCAAACACTATAAAAACTCGATTTTTCTTTCAAAAAATAAGTTGGTTGAGCATTTATTACATATATCTAACCTATCTAAGTGAGATTAAGGAGCTTCTAAGTTTGAAATCCAAACCAACACATTTCACACACTTTGAGCCAAAATTTGATTTTATTCATCTTAAGTGTGCTTGCTTTTCACTCTAGGTTTCCATTGTATCATCATATTTCTAGAGTGATTTTAGCTTGTATATCAAACACATTTCCATATTGTGATTGAGGTGAGGTTGGCACCGGTTTTGTAAACAACCCGGAAATAGTGAGATTGGCACTTTAACAATCCGAGAAAGAGGTTAATAGTCCTCGGGGGTGCGAAACTATTGTAAGAGGTTTGGAAATACCTTGGTGAAAATTTCCCGGTTGTAAGGGTTAGTCAAGCCCGTTAACTTGGCTCGATATTGGAACTCAAAGCTAGGTCCATAGCTTTGAAGACCAAGGACGTAGGTGGCATAGTTCTACCGAACCTTGTAAAAATCGAGAGTTTGCATTTTCTAATCCTTAAACTCTTTACTTTACAAGTTTAATTATTTGTCTTAATATATTGCTTGCCATACTACTTGCTTTTACTTGATTAATTGACTAATTGCATAATTTTGTGTTAAAAGTTTTAATTTTCCGAAATTAGTTTAAATTTCCAATTCACCCCCCCTCTTGGAAACATATCTTGGGCTAACAGAAAGATGGTACCCTCAGAATGTGTATTGATTATCGGGAACTAAACAAGCTAACGATTAAGAACAAGTACCTGTTGCCCAGAATCGATTATTTGTTGGATCAACTTCAAGGAAAGACAGTGTTTTCAAAGATTGATTTACCATATCGTTATCATCAACTCAGAATTCGAGAGGAGGACATACCGAAGACTGCTTTTAGAACCAGATATGGGCACTATGAGTTTTTGGTAATGTCATTCGGGTTGACAAATGCTCCTGCAGCCTTGATGGATCTCATGAATAGGGTATTCAAGGATTTCCTCGATAACTTCGTCATAGTGTTTATCGACGACATTTTTGTATACTCTCAGTCAGAAGAGGAGCACGAGCATCATCTTCGAATGGTATTGCAGTGATTTAGGGACCACAAGTTGTACGCAAAATTTAAAAAGTGTGAATTCTTGTTGTTTGAGGTGTCTTTTCTGGGTCATATCGTTGGGAAGAATGGGATTATGGTTGATCCAAACAAGGTGGAGTCAGTGAAGAATTTGCCGAGGCCAAAGTTTGTGACAGAGGTTCGAAGTTTTCTCGGTCTAGCAGGGTATTATCGACGTTTTGTTGAGGGATTCTCTAAAATATCTATGCCCCTAACCGAATGGACTAAGAAAAATCAGAGGTTTGTATGGTCAGATAAGTGCGAAACAAGTTTCCAAGAGTTAAAGCAACGTTTGATAATAGCTCTGGTGTTAGCTTTGCCATCAGATCAAGAGAACTTTGTAGTTTATTGTGATGCATCAAGACAGGGTCTAGGATGTGTTCTGATGCAAGCTGACAGAGTCATAGCCTATGCCTCTCGTCCACTGAAACATTATGAGCAACGTTACCCAACTCATGATCTAGAGCTTGCTGCTGTGGTTTTTACTTTAAAGATATGGCGGCATTATCTTTACGATGAAAAATGTGAGATTTACACTGATCATAAGAGTCTTAAGTACTTTTTCACCCAGAAGGATTTGAACATGAGACAGAGGAGACGGCTGGAATTGGTAAAAGATTATGATTGTGAGATTATGTTGTGGTCCATGCTTTGAGTTGAAAGGGTCCCCGACAGGTTTGCACCACAATGATGATATCCCCTCAACTAGCCTCTAAAATGGTTAATGGAGGGATTGAGATCGTAGTATCGAAATGGCACAATTTGACATTTCAATCTGATCTATGAGAAAGAATCAGAAAAGCGCAATGGGAATATCCCAAGCTAATTAAGGTTCGAGACGAAGTAATGGCTGGTCGGCCTAGAGACTTTTCAGTCTGGAACAGTGGAATGTCGTTATACAAAGCTTGAGTTTGTGTTCCTAATGTTGATGAGCTTAAGAAAGAGATACTTGATGAAGCTCATACCACAACTTATTCACTGCATCCGGGAACCACCAAAATGTATCAGGATTTGAAACCCTACTTCTGGTGGTATGGGATGAAAAGAGATGTGGTGGACTATGTGTCCAAATGTTTAACCTGCCAGCAAATCAAGGCTGAACATCAAAGGTTGGCAGGGTTATTGCAACATTTGGTCCTTCCTGTGTGGATGTGGGAGGACATTGCAATGGATTTTGTAACTGGGCTGCCTAAAACTACAGGAATGTATGATTTAGTATGGATCATAATGGACAGATTCACAAAATCAGCTCACTTTCTACCGGTCAAAGTTACATATTCAGTGGATCAGTACACTGATTTGTATGTAAAGGAGATAGTTCGTCTACATGGAGCCCCTAAATCTATTGTGTCGCACAGGGATCCAAAGTTTACATCAAAATTTTGGGTGAGTCTTCTGAAGGCTATGGGTACCAAGTTAAAGTTTAGCATAGCCTTTCACCCTCAGACTGATGGTCAGTCACAAAGAACAATTCAGATATTGGAAGACTTACAGCGAACCTGTGTCATGGACTTTGAGGGTTCATGGAGTAAGTACTTGCCTTTAATTGAATTCTCTTACAACAATAGCTACCAGAGTACAATAGGGATGGCTCCCTATGAGATGTTATATGGTAGGAAATATCGTTCTCCTATTCATTGGGACGAAAAAGGAGAAAGGAAGTACTTGGGTTCGGAGTTGGTGTAGAGGACCAATGAGGCTATTGATAAGATCAAGGCTCGGATGCTTGCTCCTCAAAGCAGGCAAAAAAGTTATCCTGATCCGAAGCGCAGAGATGCCACATTTCAGGCAGGGGAACATGTTTTCCTTCAGGTTTCACCCATGAAGGGTATTAGGCGCTTCAGGAAGGGTAAGTTGAGCCCTAGGTTCATTGGGCCATTTCAGATACTTGAGAAGGTAGGGCAGGTAGCGTATTGGCTAGCCTTACCACCAGCATTGTCGGCTGTTCATGACGTATTTCATATTTCTATGTTGAGGAAATACGTATCACACCTGACTCATATCTTAGAGTTATGAAGCCCTTGAACTGCAATTAGACTTATCCTATGAAGAGCAACCTGTATAGATCCTAGACAAAAAAGAAAAGGTTCTTCAGAACAAGACCATTGCTCTAGTTAAGGTGCTCTGGAGGAACAGTAAGGTTGAAGAAGCCACCTGGGAATTAGAGTCTGACATGAGGACTCAACATCCAGAGCTATTCAGGTTAGATTTCGAGGACGAAATCCTTTTAACGGGGGGATAATTATAATGACCGCTTTAGTAATTTGGATTAGTAAAGGCAATTAGCACTAAGTTCTGTTATTTTTATAATTATTTATGAATTTAATTATTTGTGGACCCCATTAATATTAATTAGTATTAGAGTTATAATTTCTCAATTCTAAAGATTTTATTAAACTCTAGGAGTATTATCTATCCTATATGTGAATTATGTAATTTTTGCTCGGCGATAACAAAAAATGTGATGGATGGCTAGTTTGATCACATGGGTAAGTTTAGAACCTTATTTCTTAGTAGGAATTATTTTTGAGAAAATAAAATACCGAGATTAAGCGGGGTTATGGAACTTGACCATTTTACCCCTAGCTTTAGAAATACCCTAGTTTTAACGAAAAGGGCATTTTAGTAAAATGCAAAAAGGGTAGAGTTAGGTGGCTGTCTTGTATGGTGACACCTAGCATGTAGTTTCAGCCAAGGATTTATGTGGGAAATCCATCTTATTACATTTAGAAAGAAATTAAGTAAAATAAGAAAATTAAGCCAAAAATCAACATAACCTCTCTTCCTTCTTCTCTCTTTCGAACCAACCCTAAACCAAGGAATTGGTTGCTGATTCTTGGTGTTTTCAGCAAAGAGTTGCAAGGGAAATCAACCCAAGGTAAGCCTTAGCATCCTTATCTTATAGTTCTTGAATTTTAGTTTTGGTTGAGTAGTGATTTTGCTATGTATGGGCTGTTAGGGTTAGAAATTCGTAGGGTTCTGATTTTATGTTAATTTTAAGTTGATACTAAGTTCTGGTTATTGAATTTGAGCTATGGAGGTGGAGTTGAGAAAGCTTAAGCTTTGAAACTCAAGTTTAGGTCTTTAATGGCATATTTGTTTACACTGAGTTTTTCTGTGAAATATTGTTTGGAATATCTTGTATATACCATAATTAGGTACTCTGGAAGGTTTGGTTGCATTTGGTGGAGAATTGAGCAAGAAATGAAAAATTTGGTGTGTACTGGTGCAAACCGGGTAACTGGTTTTGGCAGGATCCCCAAATGCTTCGTTTTCTCAATTCTCGTCCATTCCGTGCCGTGGTTGGGTGTTTCCCTATTTCCAGAGTTAGAGTAACCTCTAAAAAGTATAGCAGAACCAATGGTTGTAGATTTGGGTTTCCTTGGATTAGAGTTTTGATCTTGTAACTTACCCGGTTTCATAATGTGATTAGGGCATCCATCTAGCGCGAGACTTTTCGTTCAGGTCAGCCAGTACACTTGAATTCAGAAAGAAGGTAAGAACTGTGTATAATGTGTAATATCAACATTTGAGTGTATGTATATGTTATGTGTATATGCATGCTTAAAGTATTAATTGCACTACCAACACTTGTACATTTAAGGTATAGAGTGCATTGGTATAGTGAATGTTATTTGAGAGTACATTATAGTGATACCAGCACAAGTACGGGTAAATATTGAGTGTGTGTGGTATATCACTCAGTGGTACTCAGGGTATGAAACAAACCCTACCAACACCCGTGCAGTGAGGTATGTAGTGTATGTTGTATAGTGGCTATACCCTCGTATGGAACATTCTTACTCATCTATTGAGTCTTGTAAATAGGTGTTATATGCTTTTCTTATATGATATGTTATATGCTTTTCTTATTGAGTCTGTCGACTCACAGTTTTGCTTCCATGTGTTGGTAAAGGAAAGACGAAAGCTGAACATGAGTGAATCTGAGCTGGATCAGGTTGTACATGTGAAAGCAGCGCGACCTGGAGTGTTCGGTCTCGGGACATCTGGGGTTGTATTTTGTAGTCGCTGTGTAACCTGGATATTATGTATTTTAAAGTATTATATTTAAAAAGTTTAAAAACGGGATCCCGGAACTTGTAAATAATTTTATAAATTATAAAGTTTAATAATTGATATAAAAGTTTTAATTTGACATGTTTTTGAAGAAATTTCTTTGATAAGCAAAGATAGCACAGTAATTGAAAAAGCACTGAAGCGTGCCTTAGCATTAGGGCGTTACATGAATTTAGAAATGAGGTGAGATTAGTATAATGATATGCATATATGTTTACATGTTTAGCGTACATGTTAGTTAAGCCTGTTAGATTACATTATAAAAGTTGTATCAGTGTATTTAGTATTATATTGGATATCGATAAATATATGTTGGCTTAAGTACTACACGACAGTATCACATCGGTACGACTAGAGTACGACTAGCGTACCGAGTATAGGCTGATATTATGGTCGATTGTACGATACCACTTGAGAGTATCACATCGGTATGACTCGAGTATGACTAACGTACCGAGTATAGGCTGATATTATGGTCAGTAGTAAAATCGTACGAACGTTCTTGACTCATTACCGTGTCGGACAAGCAGATAGGGTTATGGTTGGGTTTATGGTGCCTGATTATAATTTGGGTTTTAGTTATGTTATTGTTATGCTTTTCTTACTAAGTCTGTGGACTCACATGTATTGTTTGCATGTGTAGGTAAGGGCAAGACTAATGTTCAGCAGCCTTGAGAGCGAGCAAATGAAGATTTTACGGTCTTTGGGACAGCCGGACATAATTTGTATATTTGCTAGGCAACAACTTTTGTACTATGCACTGTGAAACATTTGCAAATATTTTGTATAAAGGATCTCGATTTTATATAAGTATGTTATTTTGGTATTTATAAATAGTTAAATAAAATTTTAATTATTCGCGTTTTTTAATAAACTCGTTTATTAGCAATGAGCTGCACAATTAAGTTAAAAACCATGTTAACACGCCTAAGCTAATAGGGTGTAACATTAAGGACATAGTAGTTCAATTGAGTGGGAGCGCTAATCATAGATGTGAAATCTATAGCTTCTATAAGTATTTAGAAATGAAACGATGATTTCCTTCGAGTTTGGCTTAATAGAGATAAATAATTGAGACCTCATTTAAGTAATTATATTAGTTTACTGAAATATCATTTATAGGTAGCTAAGTGTTTTAAGGATAAAATATATTGAAGGGTAGAACGGTAAATTTGTCCCTATTAGATGTAGCTCATCTATAGAGGATCTTTGACTATTTAGATTGTAACAATGGATAATTTATAACGTATATATATCTTGGTACATATAGAGTGTTTTATATAATTAAGAGTGCGATTCTAAATCTCTAGTGGTGCAAGGAGAAATTAATAAGTTCGAGAATTTACATGCTAAATTCTAGTTCTACTTATTGGAAGCTCTATTATATAGGCCCATCCCCACACTAGTTGCGATAATACTGCTTGCGGACTCAATTAATTAGTTTTAATTAATATATTATAATTCTAAAATTAGACTATGTCTTATTTATGAATTTTCACTAAGCAAGGGTTTAATTGTGAAGAAAAGAGAATTCGGAGTTTTTTGTTAATTAAGAGACTTTGTTAAGTCTAATTAATAATTAATATAAATGGTAATTTTATTTGATAATTATTTATGATTATTAAATAAATGGCTTTGACATTTATAGGATTGAAATCGGAAAAATATTGTATTATTGAAAGATGGATAAGTGGTTAAAATAAAGTGGTAAAATTGTAACTAGTGAGTCCCATTAGTGTGGCCAACCACTTAAGTATTTTTTGCGCATTATTTTATTCTTTTTTAATCCATATAATTAAATTTTAAACCCTAGTTAAAATACTATAAAAGGAAGATGATGCTCTTATTCTCATCCAACTCACATTCAACAAAACTAAATCTAGTTTTTATTCTCTGGGAACTAGTAGATGAGATACTCCTTTCTATAGTTATTTCACACTTCATTCATTGTTCTTCATCAATTTGAGCCATATTGATAGAGTAGCATGCCCACACATAACAAGTAAAGTACTCAATCATAGGGCGAAAGACGGTGGTTAACCAAACTGAAGGAGAGAAAGAGATCCAAGCTCAGATCTTGTTATTACTCTGTGACAGAAAGGAACAAGGGTTAGAGATCTAAACGGAATGCGTCATATTATTCTTGTTCCATCAATGCAAGATTTTCTAAACGCTTATGTGATAATTTCATCGTATTAGAGAATTAATATTTAGTATTTTAATTAAACATACAAAATTAGTAAATCTAGATCCTGGTAAAATAAATTCCAATCTATGATAATATTATATCATTTTAGTTATCAAAAATTTATAAATAATATTTTAAATATTTAAATAACCTAGATATTCTTGTAGAAATTTGAAAAACGATTAATTTAAGATATTTTGACATATAATTTGGAAAATTATCATATACTTGTGAGTAGATCTAACATCCTGGTAATATAATTTCCAACAAAGACTACATGTCCTTATATTGATCTTGTTTAGAAGAAAATCAACTGAATTTAGTCCAAATGGATGACCTAAGAGGGCTTTGTGTTGATTTGCAATCTCAAGAGTTGGAATTAGTCTGTTTGAGATTGTTGTCAGTGCAATAAGAAAGATAAGTAAATGCCTACTATTTATAAATTGGAAACTCAAAACCAAGTTTTTAAGAAAAGGTAATACTTACGTACTAGACGAAATAATGTTGTATTGATGGGAGACAGACCAGTTATCTAGATTAATGCATCCTTGAATTCAAACTTATTTGGCACCACACTATGATCCTTCAATCATTCGTGTGGGTCCCGAGATAGTAAAAACCACCTAATATTTGTCTCCTTGAGGGAACAACCTTCACGAATTAGAAATATAAAATTTCTAGGGGAGTTGGACACTCCCACCTCATAACTTGGTATAAAACCTTCAAGTAGGCTAGAATTCTATAAGAACTCAGAATTAACTAAAAAAGGGAAATTTCGAGATAATTACGAAATTCCTTATAATAATCCCTCAGAGGGAGTACTGCTCAAGCTCTTATATGCTTAAGGCTCCAAGTGCCTATTCTAGACGAGCTACCGGTACTAGTACCAGCACACTCTTCTCGGATCACTCTTTTAGGGGAAAACAACAAAACTCCCCCAGAGCTACAAACCTAACACGACATCCTTTTTTTATGTAATGCCGCAAGATCTTAGTACATCTCCCACATATGCTCCTATAGATTTAACATTTGATTCAATCAGTTCAGCCTCGAATGTGATTGTGGGATCCTAAGGGGTCTTGGATTTTCAAGCTTGTGAAGTCATAATTTTGAAATATAAGTCACCTAGTGTAAAAGCAACAGTGACTCTAGGTAAAAATAAAGCTCTCGCAAAAGAAATAGAAGATAAAGTCTGAGGTTCGAGCCAAGCTGCATCTCGCAAAAAACAACGTTTACCCTCAATTCTTTTTTTTTTTGCAAAAATCATTTATAGCCACTTGATACCTCATCATTATTGGCTTTAACTAGATAATCTCTAATTTTTACATCATTTATCTCAAGAATGGTTTTAGGAACATAAGTTTTGGGTTCGAATGGAAGGGATAAATTTTAAGGACAATTAATTTCTAGAATTCGGGATTGTGTTTTCTAGAGAAAATTGGGTCATGTATGTGGGCGAATTTTATCTGAATTTCTAGAAAAATAAATACAGACTAACCCAGGAATCTATGAATCTAAAAACGTAAAAATTTTCTTAACCCTAAAATCACCCAAATTAAAGAAACAAAAATTACCTAAACTAAACAAACAAAGAAGATAAATGAAGCAACAAATTACAAAGACAAGACTTCAAATACAGAAAAGAAAGATGGTAGAAATAAGAGAATGAGCCACTTACTATTTTGACGAAGATTTCTGGATAGTGAAAAACTTTGTGATTGGGGCTTCGACAATTGAAACGATGAATTTTGAGATTCTTTGAGGATGGAAATGTAATCGGATTAAACACGCAAGAAATATGTTAAGGACAGTGAGGGCATGCATGATGAAAGAGGAAAAATCGTAGGTTGCAGAGGAAATTTGAAGGCTTAAAATTTGAAAATGGCAAAATAGAATGATGTTCTTGTTTTTGTACCCTGTTATAAAACACCGTTAGACCAAAAGAAGTCTGATCTAACGGATGGGAACAATGCAAATTAAAAGAGACGGAATATTTAATGCTAATGATGTGCCTCAAAATTCTAAACTGCCAAAAACCCAAAGCATGCAATTTTTTGAAATTGGGTTAAGACGAAAATACCCTTGTAATCATTTATGAAATTCTTTTTAATCAAAATATACTTTTTAAGGGGCAATTTTTATACTCAAAATTTGGCTACACCTCAAAAATTGACACGTGTCCAACAAAAGGAATATGAATGAATTCTGAATGATATCATAATGTTATATCAATATATGCATATTAAATAACTCGTTATTATTAAATAAATGATTAATAGATATTATTCAAAACTCTTTGATTTTATAGTCAAAAGCGAGACAAGAATAATAACTATTCATTCGAGATTAGCGAGACATATGCATGGATTGGAATATACAAACAAGAAGGCGATATTCATCCACCCGAGCAGAATGAATGTATCAAAACTACCTCGCATTACATATAGCGAGAAGATCACCTCGCATTACAAAAGCCACAAAGAGGACATAACGAGGTGAAAACCCTCCTAACACTTAGCGTTTTTTCTTATTAAGATGGATAAGAAAGATAACTCAAATCAGAGAAGATATAACGTTCCACGTAAGCAATAACCATCAAAAGGATAAAACTAATTAAATAGCGGTTGGGTAGTTATTTAATATTATCCCACATGTGATTTAAATGTAACGTTTGGATTGTCCACGTTCCATGAACAATTATATTTGAATTAATCCCAAAAAAGATAATTGCCAACTTATATCCTTATAAATAGGGGTAGATTCCATGAGAACGAGGATGACAAATTTGAGAGAAAATATTATTATTCAAAATTAGACATTGTATTTTGTACGCGAAAAATATCCCTCATAATAAAGACTCGTCGAATATGTAGATTTTAATTACAAAATCACGTAAAAATATCTGTAGTTATTATATCTTTTATTACTATAAATTTTTGTAGAGAATTTATTACTGAAAGGTTATTTAATTTTTGTTAACGAAAATCTGCGTTAATAAGGTGAATTCCTATTTATACAAAAATATGAGTCAACTAATAGGAAGCTAAATCAATGTAATTAAGGAAAATACAACGAAGCATTAATGGTACTAATTAATTTCGTAATTTGGACATCCATAAATAATATTTGATATCACTCATCCTTAGATGTCCATAAAAATTGTCCCGTTAAAAACTTTGCTGAAAAAACTAGGTCAAAGAAAAAAAAATGTAATGTAAACTAACTCAGCCTTCTCATTTAGGTTAAATATATATATATAGGGTAAAAAATAATAATTAAATATATATATTATTAGAGGATTAATATAAAAAGGAAAGTATAATAAATGCGATTTAAATATTGAAAGATTATACATATCGAAACTATAATTAAAAAAAAAAGTATATAACTGAATGTGAATTATGTATAGAAAGTTTAAAGAATTTTCTAACAAAATTATGCCATATAGAGTACTAAAATACACTTAAGTTGTAAATGTCTCATCCGCATAAAATAAGGGAATAATATATTTAACATTAAATATATTTTTAAACAACTCAGTAAGAGAAAAATAAATTAAAAAGATCTGAAATAATAAAAATTGGAATAAAATTAATATTAATTGTCTCAATAGCACATTCAAAACAAGGCACTGATTTAAAATTAATTATATGCGCCTGAGGGGTAATGAGTAGAGTATTTCATTTAAACAAAACTATGGTAGATCTTATTGCTTAATGTGCTTATTAATAATAGAAAATTAAATCCAATTTGCTAATGCTACCGCATTAGTTAATCGATTTTTTTTATGAGTGGAAATTGAAAACCTTCGTTGAATGCAACGAAAACTTCAGATGTATACTAAAATATCATAATATAATTAATGAGCAAGCAAAACACAATTCACCTAGACACTTAGATACATCTATATATGGTGTGCAAGTTCATGTATGTTATTCTAAGCTGATGATGCTGTAGAGGTTCATGAAACCTTCTTTAAATGCGTTTGACAAAGAATCAATAAATTATTTTATTATTAGTTAATAAACAAAAACTTATAAAGTACACCCCTTTAATAACGGTGGCATCCCAAATTTATATATATGTGCGTTTAGTGTAATTCGTGTTCGACTTTATACCCTAAATAAAATTCTATTTCAATAAAAAAATTTCTATTCAATTATCAATAAATAAACAGATTTAATTTCATTACTCGTTTAATGTGTTATTTGGTTCATGTGATCATTTATTTATTTATTTGATTTATAAATTTATCAAAATCCTTATCACTGATATTCTTGTTTATTGTGTTGTCAACACAGTACAAAATAATCAAGATTGTGTGATTAAATGTATTCATATGATTTATCAGTACATAGAGTTTAAGTGATATGATAATCTACAACGTAGTTTACTTGCACCTTGGATAAGTGCTATGTCATTTCCAGGGCATTGGTTAAAGTAAGCTTGGATTGGATGTATGGAGTATGCATCGGAAGGGACCGATATTGAACTTGAACTAGATATGATAAACTTACCATAATATCTATTCAATTAAATATAACCTAGTTGATCTTAGATCAAATGATCTCAATCCTGAGATGGTTAGGTTCTTGTTCAATTGTATTATTTGTGTTCTTCAGTCTATTCGTTAAAGTCGACCAATGGATCTTCTGTTGGAAATTATTTTACCAGGATCTTAGATCTACTCACAAGTACGTTGATTAACACCCTAAATATGAACTTCTAAAACGATGAAATAAACACATATAAAGTTTAGTAAACCTTACATTGGGTGCAGCAGAATAATATGACTCTTTCCGTTCAGATCTCTAACCCTTGTATCCTTTCCGTCGCAGAGTATTATCAAGATCTGAACCTGGATCTCTTTCTCTCATTCTTTAGTGCTGAAACTCCTTTTTGCTGAAAGTCTTTCTTCACGATCTTCCTCACTATGATTGAGGTATGACTTGCTGTGTGTGGGCACTACTCTAATCACTAAGTATTTCGAAATCTTAAGGAAGAAGAGAGAGAGAGAGTGGGCGGCCAGGTATAGAGAGAGAAGGCTCACGTTTTTCTGAATGAAAAGTGTAATTTTCCTGAAGCCTTCACTATCTATTTATAGCATTCCACTAGGGTTAGGTTTGAATTATTTGGCATTAAAATAATGAAAATATCAGAGGTAAAAGCCTTCAAAAGTGGCCGGCGCTATACAGTATGGATTTGGGCCTCACTTTTTGCACTTTTGCAGTTTTATCTTTTTCTGCATCTGATTTTCTCAAAAACACCAATTTTCTAATTCAACCATTTAAATGCCAATTCTAATTATTTAATAACTATAAATAATTATTAAATAATATTGTCATTTATCATATTTATTAATTGAACCATACAAAGTATCATAATTAACAAATATGACCCTAAAATTCTTTCTTTACAATTTTGCCCTTACTTAGTGAAAAATTCACAAATAGACATAGTCTAATTTCAGAATTATAATTGATTAATCAAAACTAATTATTTGAGTCTTACAAGCAATATTATCTCAACTACTGAGGGGACCATGGGTCTATATAACCGAGCTTCCAATAAGTAGATCAAGAATTTATTAACCTAAATTCACTGACTTATTAATTCTTCGTTGAATCCACGCATAGAACTTAGAATTGCACTCTCAGTATATAGAATGCTCTATATGTTCCACCATATAGACACATCATTAGTTATCCATTGTTATAATCCTAATTTGATCAATGATCCTTTATATGAATGATCTACACTGTAAAGGGATTAGATTACCGTTACACCCTACAATGTATTTTATCCTTAAAACACTTAACCCCGTATAAATGATATTTCAGCTTATGTGAAATGAGTACTCCACCATTTATTTTGATTTGGTCAAGCTCGAAGGAGATCATCCTTTACTTACTATTCGCCAGATAGAAGCTATAGATTCCATGTTTATGTTAGCGCTCCACTCAATTGCACTACCGTGTTCCCAAAATGTACGTATCACCGTGACCCAAAAGTAGGCTTAACTAACAAATCAAAGAACACGAATAGCCTCTTGAGATTGAGCCTAATCATAACAGGATTAAGATCATTTGATCTAGGATCAACTAGGTGATATTGACTTGAATAGATATTACGGTAAGTTTAATAAATCTAAGTGAAAGTTCAATATCGGTCCCTTCCGATGCATACTCCATGCATCCAACCTGAGCTTTACTTTAACCAATGCTCTAGAGAGAACATAGCATTTCTCCAAATGCAAGTAAACTCTGTTGTCGATTATCATATCAATAAAATCCTGTGTTTGATAAATCTAGGCAACTTTATTCACATAGTCATGTTTACTTTCCAAAGTGTTGACAACACAATAAACAGGATCAAGTATGTGAAAAGGGTTTCAGATGAATTTATAAATCAAATAGACAAGCAATTGATAAGATGAACCAAAACATACTTCTGCTTCTTTATTGATGTTGAATAATATGGATTACATTGAAATGGAGTTTTATTTAGGGCATAAAACCCAACAAACTCCCACTTGCACTAATATAAAACAAAAAGTGCATTTCAAATAATCTCAACACCTTGATATACAAATCAAGTGTAGTAGTAGTAAACTCCTCGTAATAGGATCTAAAAGGTTGATTTAAACACAACCTTTTGTCCACCATTACTCTTCCTTAATCACAAAATCATTGATAATGTGAAATTCCTCTCTATATGTCTACTCTTTTTGGGATACTGGTTTCTATACCTTTGGCAACTACTTTTGGTTAATCAAGAAATAACACTAGTAGTTAAGGCAATTTGGAATGGTGCCAAAGATGTATAGAACTTTCCTTAGACTGAAAAAGTACCTTTCCTACAACTTTAACATTCAGTCTTTTCTGGTAGACCTAGAAACGCAAGTCTTGAAATCTGATGTGGTGTAGTCTAAGAGTTTTAAACACACTTTTATTGACTAACATATAGTTCCTCATCTTAATCTTAAGATTTACTTGATTGTCTTCCAATGTTCTTCTCCTGGATTAATCTGATACCTACTCAACAGCAGGTGCCTTGTCTAAGGCATACTAAAGCATATCTGAGACCTCTCACTGTTTATATAAGAAATTCTTTCATGACTTTATCGTTTGTGGAATAGTTGAGACTTTTCCTTAGATAAATAAAATCTATGCCTAGAAGTCGAGAAGCTTCTATAGATTGCCATTAGAAAGAAAATGCTTCAGCATCTTACTAAAGTAAGTTGCTTGCATTAGAGTAAGTAATTACGAGGTATACCATAAGCCATAGGTTTAGATAAACTCAAACCTATAATACTAGGAACAGGAAGTCTTGTTAAGTCCATTGAATAGACTTATACACGAAATTTCCTTTTATGTCCTAGTAATAGAAAACTTTAGGTTATTCCATGTGAATGGATCAAACTATAGTTCTCTTGGCTTTTCTTCTTAGTTTCTTATCTTGACAATCCATTACTTGTTTAAACTCACAATGGATTTTAATCACTAGTGTCTTCCTAGTCATAAGAAGGCGAGTTCCTAGAAACTCTCCCACCACGACAAGGTACCGTGAATTATGTCTAAGGAAACTAAATGGTATTAACCTCTGTTGGTTGTGTCAAAACAACAGAGGCAGTGGGATCATCATGTGTCAAATAAGATGATAGAACACTTTTGGAATCAAGAAATAAATATCTCCTGTATTTGCTACTTTATTTTCAGACTTAGTCATTTTCTTAGAAAAGTAGTATTTGTTTAAACAAACACTTTCTTATCTATTGACTATGGGATGATCCACCCCTAATCACTTAGAATAGCTAACAAACATGCAAACCATGGTTAACAGTTCTAGCTTTTCTTAAGATTTTTATTAGCTCATCCATGAATCTAGTAATGATTTACATTAAGTATACAATCATTACATCATTCTGAAATTGTATTATCATAGAAGGTCTTAGGCAACAACTAGTAACTAATCATCAATATGCAAATCGAAATTTCTGGGGAGGTAAGTTTAGATATAATTCAAAAATCAATTTAATGATCTTTGAACTGCATATCTACTAACTATTTCTCCACCCCTATCAGTTCGCAAGATCTTTAACCATTTTCCTTAATGGTGTTAACCATTGCTAGAAATTAATGAAATTTTTCAAACATTTCAAATTTCTTTGCATAAGGTATAATCTAGAGTGATCGTTTTAAGAATACAACGAAAAACTCATACCCACCCCTGAATGTACATCCATCTACGAATGAGATGAACAACTTTCAGTGGATATAGGCATATTAACTCTTTGCAGAGATTGATCTTGTTAAAACCACTATGAACAAGATACAAATGCCATAGATTAATAAAAATGTGGTTGTGTCTTTTTGATGACTTAGGTATAGTTACATCAAAGAGTTCTTAGAATAGTGCAAGTGGATCCTGGTTACAGAATACTAAACTCATATTCCATACAATTTGAATCCATTAATAGAAGATGGATATTAAATACTTGTGAAAGTGTAACTGTATTGTATTCTGGAATTAGAAATATAAGAAAATTTTTGTTTGGAATCTAAAATTAAAGTCAAAGACTTAAATTTATACCAAATATAATGAGTAATTCTTTCTTGGACTATCACTAATAATTTAAACTCTAAGTCAGATTTGCCCATACAAGTAGGAGATTTCTAAGATTGAGGACTTATATCATTGTGGAATAGAATTTTGGGTTGTAATCATATGTCATTTAATTTCTTAAGAGAAAATAGAATGAAATGATTTATAGACCATTCATCCATTGATATGTTATTGAGCTAATTTGAAATGAATAAGCTAAGAGGAATTAGGATAATTTCGTTGTTTAAATAAGAATCCAACGATGCTTCAATTAGCCAAAGTCAAAGTAATCTTATTTATACAATCTTTTTGGTTCATATCGTAAAAATACTAGTCTAAGGTGTCATCTATTGATGAACAGCTAGATGTTGAATATACAATATTTATCTTTCGAGATCTAACACTATTATGTATGTCTAATGGTGAAAATCCATTAGGGATTTATCTCATTAGATAAACAAACCAAGTTAGACCAACAATGAAGATTCGAAATTAAACTACAATTTAATAACAGAAAATAACATCGTTCAATATAAATTCATACACAATTCAGAAATTATTAAACATATAGCAAGTAGGAATGACAAGTGAAAATATTAAAACATACAATCCTAAATAATTTCCAAGGTTTTCAACAAACTGATATCAGTGTCCCGTTTAGGCAAGAGTCAAAGCTACAATCACTTGAATAGAGTTGTCAGCTCATCTAAAATGTTAAACATTCTAGCAACCTTTTATTCGATCAAGATTGGAATCCAGCGTTTTCCCGTTTAGATGAGAGTCAAGGCTATTCTATCTTATGAGCTTCTACCATTATTTCATATATTGCAAGTCAAATACATTCGCCACCATTAGGGTGATCCATACCATATAAAACACTTACAAAGCTACTTATCTTTCGAGATTAAACGGTGCGAACTTGCTAATGAACGTTCCTCCATTAGAGAGGATTACTCACTAAAACAAACGCTATGTAAAACCAACAATGGAGATCGAATATCTTAATAATAAAGCTCATTCTTTTAAAATGTATTTTCATTATTATTTATAATAAAATATATTCATTAAATATCGAATTTAGAATTAAAATTCTAAATTAAAATTTAATTTCATACTTATAAAATTATACTTAGACGGTGATTAAAATAAATTGAATTATTTCCATCTCAGTAGTAATTTATATAAATATTAAGAAAATTATTTAAGTTGTATTAATTTAAATTAATTTGCAACTCAAAATAAATTTTCATGAGAATATATTTATTGTATTTTGAAAAAGAAAGTATAAAAAATTTATATTTTTCGAAATACTTAAATAATAATTACTTAGATAAATACTTCAAGCAAAAATATCACCTATCTAGATTTTCCTTTGACTAATTAATTCAATTTCTAATAATATATTTTAATTCATTTACTTTAAATTAATCAATAAATGAAAAAATTATTCATTTAAGTTGGTCCAAAAAATTAATTAAAATAAATAATTAATTTACAATTTAATCTATTTTTCAAGATAGATTCAAAATCATCTTGCATTATCAAAGCAATTTCGAAAATTGATTAATAAAATAAAGAAAAATATATTTTGAAAATTATTTAAATTTAGTTGAAAAAATAAATTTCAACTAAAAATAATTTTTTATTTAATTAAGTGTCATGAAAAAGAAATATTTAAGTATCATGATGAAAATCAACTTAGATATTTAATTTTTAATTTAATTAAATGTATTAAATTCAAGAAATAAATAATTAATTGTAGAGAAGGCTTAATTATTAATCTCTAGTTTAATACTAGGAAAAAATATACTTAAAATAAATTGTACCAAAATTAATTATTTAAATAATTAATTTCACAATGTATAATATTTTCCTATTTAATATTAGAAATAATAAGTAGTCTAGAAATAACTATCTAGAAAATATCTTATTTGACTAAGTATCTTTTCTACAAAATTTGAAAAAATATCTAATTTAAGTTGTATTAGAAAAAATCTAGAACTTAAATATTTTTCAAATTAAATTTAATTAAATATAAAAATTAAGTTGTAACCACTTAATTTGAAGATATTCCATTTTAAGTTAATATTTGAAAAATTATCAACTTAAAAAATATCTAAAGAATCTTAATAACCAATACCTAAAATTCCTCAACTTAACTTTGAAATTTTAAATCCAAAAGATATTTAGATTTAAGCTGATTAGTTATAGATAACTAAATATCAACTTAAATAGGAATATTTAATGAAAAAATTTAAATTAAGCTTCAGAAAGAATCTAGATGGTTATAATTCTATATTTAATTAAATACAAGAAAATACATATAGTTTAGCTTAGAATATAAAATTCTTTAAACTATGGTTTTCTTAAATTAATTTCAAAATAAATGAAATTAATTATGTTGCTAATCAATTCTATTAGGTTAAACTTGTAACACCCTAACTAACATAGGCGTATTACGTGATTTTTAAACATGCTGTGCAGCTCGTTGCTAATCAACGAGGTTTATGGAAAAACGTGATTAATTAAAATTTTTGCTTTTTAATTAAACTTATAAAATAATATTACAAAAGACTCGGGATCCCGATTATAAAATCATTTACAAAAAGATTTAACTGTTTAACTGATACACAAAATAAATGTCGCCTAGCGACCAGTTACAAAATCAGCCTCGCTGTCCCGATGATCGTACGCTCCAGGCCTAACCGCCCCGACATGTACAATCTTCACAAGCTCGCTCACGGTCCATCAGCTTTAGCCTTGCCTTTACCTACACATAAATGTAGAACTGTGAGTCGACAGACTCAGTAAGAAAAGCATAATAATATTCATACATAATCCCGGTCATGATCAGGCGCCCATACCCCTGATCATAACCCTAACTACTGTGTCCAACACGATACTGAGTCCCGCTACTGCCGTGTCCAACACGGGTTTGAGCCACTACTGCCATGTTTAACATGGTACTGAGTTCTGAACGTTCATAGGGACGGTACTATTGACACGTAACAACCTGATCGGTCGAACCGGTCATACTCCGGCTGCTGGTCATACTCCAGCCTGTACCGACGTGTTACTATATCCTCTTGATCGGTCGAACCGGTCATACTCCGGCTGCTGGTCATACTCCAGCCTTTACCGACGGGATACGTCAATAGTACGGAACCACCAACCAAGTGTCAGCCTTATCAGTCGAACCGGTCATACTCCGGCTGCTGGTCATACTCCAGCCTGTACCGACATGACAGGGTTGGATGGTTCGAAGCCAACATACAACTAATGTAATCTAATAGGCTTCCTACAGGCTCGCTAAACATGTAATCTATATATGCATACTGTTATACTAATCTTACCTAGATTCCGAATTCAGGTGTGCCGGTCAACCTGACTGGAACTTTAACTGCGCGGCGGATTACAGGCTCCTAAACCATAAAAATCACAACACTATAAGTGACACGCTAAATCACTTCCCGGGGACTAAAACTAGGAACTAAATGTTTCCCTATCGATAAAAAGCATGGCAATACCCCCTAAAACATAAAAACGAGGAAAACTAGGGTCCCTGAATTTTCCCCAACCGGTAGACCGGTTGCCCAACCGGAATTCCGGTTCTGGGAAAATTCAGAACCCTCATCCGGAATTCCGGATGCACAACCAGAATTTCGGTTCCTCGCAGGCAGCAAACATAAAAATTCATAACTTGCACAATTCAACCCCAAATCACATGAAACCTTCCAGACCTGTTCTATACCTTCCCTAGAACATTTCTAAGGCATCAAAACTACCCAGATTGCACATAATCAAAAATCACCATTAGAGCTCAAGCTTTGAGTTCTAAACTGAAACTTGAGCAAACCTAACTAGCATGCAATCAAACTAGCTTGAATCTCCTAAAACAAGCATAACTAAGCCTCTGAAAACAATTAAAAACATTAACAACAACACAGCAACAGATTCACAACAATTTCTTCAAAAATCACATTTTTGAGCTAGAAATTCCAAACTTGAAACAAGGTAATTTACATGCATTTCTAATAGCTTAATTAACCTCAAATCATCATGCTTACATTACAGAAATTAACAATAAAACACAGCAGTAACAACAGCCACAAATTCATGCATGCATCATACCATACTTTCTTAAAACACAAGAGAACACAAAGAGAAGTGATAAATGATCAAACCTTGACTTGGATTACACAAAGAGGAGATGAAAATCACAAGATTTGAGCAGAAAAACCCCAGCCCTAGCAGCCCAAGCCTTGGCCGAAAAGAGAGAGAGAGAGCTTGAGAGAGTTTTGAAAATTTTCTCTTTTTTAAACTTATGATTTTTTTTGTAAAATGAAAAATGAATAAAGACACCTAGCCTATAACCCATTTCAGCCAAATAAACAAATAATTAAACATTTATTTTCAAATAATAAGTCACAAAAGACAAAACACTAATGGGGCAAAAAGACCATTTTGCCCCTCCACACTAAAACCACATAAAACACACTAAAGGGGTATTTTTGGGAAATTCTAAATTCCCGGCCATTCCCGACATTCCCAATGTCTAATAACCCGTCCCAAACTACTAACATACTAAGTTGTGATTTCTACTGAGCCAAACGCCGGGTTCCAAAATACCGGGCACCGGAAATGCAAAATAAGAAAACTACTGAATGACATAGCAATGCATTTCTGAATTCCATAAATAACAGTATAATAAATTATTTAAATAGCTATAAATAATTTCCATAATTAATCATAATTAACTGCTAATTTCTAAATTAAACTAAGCGGGCTTTACAATTATCCCCTCCTTAAAAGGATTTCGTCCCCGAAATCTAACCTGAATAACTCTAGATATTGAGCTCTCATATCTGGCTCTAGCTCCCAGGTGGCTTCCTCCACCTTGCTGTTTCTCCAGAGAACCTTGACCAATGCTATGGTCTTATTCCGAAGGACTTTATCCTTTCTATCCAGGATCTGCACTGGTTGTTCCTCATAAGTCAGGTCTGGCTGTAGCTCAAGACTCTCATAACTGAGTATATGAGAGGGATCTGAAATGTATTTTCTCAACATCGAGACATGGAATACGTTGTGAACTGCTGATAAGGCTGGAGGCAATGCTAACCGATATGCCACTTGACCTATCTTCTCGAGAATCTCGAAAGGTCCTGTAAATCTAGGGCATAACTTGCCTCTTTTCCCGAAACGTTTAATCCCCTTCATCGGAGACACCTGTAAAAACACATGGTCCCCTACTTGGAACTCAACATCTCTGCGTTTCGGATCTGCATAACTCTTCTGTCTGCTCTGTGAGGCAAGCATTCTGGCTTTTATCTTCTCTATTGCCTCATTGGTCCGCTGCACTGACTCTGGACCTAGGTATTTCCTCTCCCCTGTCTCATCCCAGTGGATGGGAGATCTACACTTCCTACCGTATAACAATTCATAGGGAGCCATCCCTATCGTACTCTGATAACTGCTGTTGTAAGAAAATTCTATCAACAGTAGATTCTTATTCCATGAGCCTTCAAAATCCATAACACAGGCTCGCAACATGTCCTCCAATATCTGAATTGTCCTTTCGGACTGACCATTTGTCTGAGGATGGAATGCTCTACTAAATTTCAGCCTTGTACCCATTGCCCGTTGCAAACTTTGCCAAAATTTGGAGGTGAATTTCGGATCCCTGTCCGAAACTATAGACTTCTGTACTCCGTGAAGTCTTACGATCTCCCTAACATACAATTCTGCCAACTGATCCACTGTAAATGTTGTCCTAACTGGCAGAAAATGAGCAGATTTCGTGAATCGATCCACCACTACCCAGATGGAATCAAACAAACCCGTGGTCCTAGGCAATCCGACCACAAAATCCATCGTGATATCTTCCCACTTCCATTCTGGTAGGGTTAGAGGCTGCAACAACCCTGCTGGTCTCTGATGTTCAGCCTTAATCTGCTGACAAGTGAGGCATCTCGATACGAATTCTACCAAATTCTTCTTCATACCGCTCCACCAGAAGTACGGTTTCAAATCTTGGTACATCTTAGTGGTGCCGGGATGCAGAGAATACGGGGTAGAATGAGCCTCCTCAAAGATCTCATTCCTAAGTTCCACACTATACGGAACACAAACCCTGGCTTTATACAAAAGCATCTCACTGTCTGACACTGAAAAGTCCTTGGCTTGACAAGCCAATACCTCATCTCTGATCTTTACTAAATCTGGATCCGTCATCTGAGCGACTTTTATCCTTTCCAACAAGTCAGATTGCAGCGTTAAGTTGTGAAGCTGACCTACCACAAACTCAATGCTGGATCTAACCATATCCTCTGCTAGCTGAGGTGAGATCTGAACCATACTAGCTACTTGCCCGGGACCCTTTCTGCTCAGGGCATCGGCCACTATATTGGCTTTTCCGGGGTGATAGAGGATCTCACAATCGTAATCTTTCACTAATTCCAACCAACGCCTCTGTCTCATATTCTAATCCTTCTGAGTAAAGAAATACTTGAGGCTTTTATGGTCGGTATAGATTTCACACTTTTCCCCATAAAGGTAATGCCGCCAAATCTTCAATGCAAAAACCACCGCGGCCAACTCTAGATCATGAGTCGGGTATCGCTGCTCATAATCCTTTAACTGACGGGAGGCATAAGCGATAACCCGATCGACTTGCATCAACACACACCCTAAACCCTGTTTGGATGCGTCACAATAAACTACGAACTTCTCCTTGTCCGAAGGCAAAGCTAGCACTGGAGCGGTAATTAACCTCTGTTTCAGCTCCTGGAAACTAGCTTCGCATTTGTCTGACCAAATAAACCGCTGATTTTTCTTTGTAAGCTCGGTTAGGGGAATTGAAATTTTTGAAAACCCTTCCACGAACCTACGGTAGTACCCAACTAAACCTAAGAAGCTTTTGATCTCTGTCACTGTCTTCGGTCTCGGCCAATCCCTGACGGATCCAATCTTCCTGGGATCCACTTTGATCCCATCTTTGCTCACAATGTGCCCTAGGAAAGACACCTGAGATAGCCAGAACTCACATTTCTTGAACTTGGCATAAAGCTTATGTTCTCGAAGCCGTTGCAGTACCATCTGAAGATGTAACTCATGCTCCTCTTCTAATTGAGAGTACACGAGGATGTCGTCGATAAACACAATCGCACAGATATCGAGGAAATCCTTGAATACTCTATTCATCAGGTCCATGAATGCTGCAGGAGCATTGGTTAGTCCAAATGACATAACCAGAAATTCGTAATGTTCATACCTAGTGCGGAAAGCCGACTTCGGAATGTCTTCCTCTCGGATTCTCAACTGATGATAACCCGAACGGAGATCAATCTTAGAAAAGACCGTCTTCCCCTGAAGCTGATCGAACAAATCATCGATCCTAGGTAATGGATATTTATTCTTCACCTTCAGCTTGTTCAATTCCCTGTAGTCGATGCACATCCTCATATATGCATCCTTCTTCTTGACGAACAAAACCGGGGCTCCCCAGGGTGACACACTGGGCCGAATGAACCCTATGTCAAGCAACCCTTGGAGCTGAATCTTTAATTCCTTAAGTTCAGCTGGAGCCATTCTATACGGGGCTTTGGAAACCGGTTCCACCCCTGGTGCAAAATCTATCACGAAGTCAATCTCCTGCTGCGGTGGTAACCCTAGAAGATCTTCGGGAGAAACATCCAAAAATTCCCAAACCACCCTGATATCCTCTGGCCGAATGGTATCTGGCCGAGTGGTGTCCACCACCACGGCCAGAAACCCTAAACAACCGCCGTGCAACAATTCTCTAGCTGACATAGCCGAGATCACCGGGATCCGAGATCCCTGAACTGAACCAACAAACACAAATGGTGCCTCACTTTCCGGTTGGAAGATCACCATCTTCCTTTTACAATCAATGCTCGCCGAATATTTAGATAGGAAATCCATTCCTAAAATAATATCGAATTCGACTAAACTCTTCTCTATCAGATCAGCACTTAACTCTCTACCATCTATCCTGATCGGCATAGACCTAATCAACCTATTGGGGATAACCAATTCTCCGCCAGGTAATAGGGTTCCAAACCCTGATTCATAGCTATCGTACGGTCTATCCAATTTACTAAAGACTCTGGCCGCCACATAGGAATGTGTAGCCCCAGAATCAAACAGCACTGAATATAGCGAGTTATTAATAGAAAGCTTACCTGTGACAACTGATGGGCTGGCATCTGCATCAGCCTGAGTGATAGCGAACACCCTGGCTGGAGTGGGTATCGCTGGAGCTCTCGGTGCCTCTGATCGGAGCTGGGAACAGTCCCTCTTGAAGTGTCCGGGCATGCCACAGTGAAAGCATCCCTGACCTTTACACTCACCCCGATGGTGCCTCTTGCAGCTAGGGCACTCGGGATAGGAGAATCGGGTCTCAGTACCACCAGGACGACTCCCTCTGTTCTGGTTCCCCCGGAACCTCTTGTTCTGACTCGAGCCACCGGAAGCAGTGGGTGCTCTCTTCCTCAGATCAATGGCCGAACCACTACTCCCCCTGCTAAAACCTGATGCAGGAGGGGTAGGAGCTCCGCCACTCACCGGAGTACTAGTTGACTCCGACATACACCCAACTGCGCCCTCAGCTCGCATTGCCTTCTCCACCATCTGAGCATAGGTGGTGTTGTCGTCCGTGGTAATCATCAAATCGTGTTTGATCTTCGCATTCAACCCGTCCAGATACTTCTTCTTCTTGCTGAAGTCGGTCGGCACAATTCCCGAGGCTAACCTCGCCAACCGATCAAACTGAGTAGTATACTCAGTGACGCTCATATTCTCACGCTGGGTCAGGTGAGCGAACTCTTTCCTCTTGGCGCTTCTGACCGCCTCGTTGTAGTACTTTGCGTTGAAGAATTCTTGGAACCTTTCCCAGGTCATGGTGGTGACGTCATGAATCTGATACACCATGTCCTACCAGACCAGAGCGTCCTCCTGGAACTGGAAAGTGGCACACACCACTCTGTCGTTACCGGTGACACCGATGAAGTTCAGGATCTTGGTAATCACCGTCAGCCACTGCTCGCCTTTCATTACGTCTGGACCTCCCAGGAAAACCGAAGGTGCTTGCTTCCGGAACCACTCATACAGAGGTTCCAATCTGTGGGCCGCCACCACTATCTCGGCCTGGGCAGCAGGGGCAGGTGCCACTGGAACTACGGCACCGGAACCGGCAGAGCACCCTGCTGTCTCAACCTCTGAATCTCGAGGTCTTGTTCTTCTATCCGGGCTTGCATTTCCGCAAACCGTAACTCCCAATTCTGGGCTCCCTGATCGGCTGGGGGAGCCTGGGCAGCCTGTGGTGGGTTCTCATCACCCCGACCACGAGCCCTGCCTCAGGGACCTCTACCTCGGCCCCTAACAGGTGGGGAAAAATTAGCTCCCTGACCTTGATTCGACCCCACTGAGTTGCCCTGACTCCTGGTGGTCCGCCTGGCGTCCATCTGATTAGAACCGCCTGCGAAACCAAGAGTTGGCATATCAGGTCGTATTCAAGGAGAGCTTACTAATGCCGCTTAATTTGGAAATTAAAAACGAAACATGCGCCTATTATACTATCAGGCTACTAACATGCTTCCTAACAGGCTTTTCTTTTTCATAACTGAATAAAATAAACTACTAAAGCAATAAAGGCTTACTGAACCGTGAAACGAGCTAACTGCTGATGATGATTGTACATGTCGTGACGATCTTCGGAAGACAACCTGGCGGCTCTGATACCAAACTGTAACACCCTAACTAACATAGGCGTATTACGTGATTTTTAAACATGCTGTGCAGCTCGTTGCTAATCAACGAGGTTTATGGAAAAACGTGATTAATTAAAATTTTTGCTTTTTCATTAAACTTATAAAATAATATTACAAAAGACTCGGGATCCCGATTATAAAATCATTTACAAAAAGATTTAACTGTTTAACTGATACACAAAATAAATGTCGCCTAGCGACCAGTTACAAAATCAGCCTCGCTGTCCCGATGATCGTACGCTCCAGGCCTAACCGCCCTGACATGTACAATCTTCACAAGCTCGCTCACGGTCCATCAGCTTTAGCCTTGCCTTTACCTACACATAAATGTAGAACTGTGAGTCGAAAGACTCAGTAAGAAAAGCATAATAATATTCATACATAATCCCGGTCATGATCAGGCCCCCATACCCCTGATCATAAACCTAACTGTCGTGTCCAACACGACACTGAGTCCCGCTACTGCCGTGTCCAACACGGTACTGAGCCACTACTGCCATGTCCAACATGGTACTGAGTTCTGAACGTTCATTGGGACGGTACTATTGACAGGTAACAACTTGATCGGTCGAACCGGTCATACTCCGGCTGCTGTTCATACTCCGGCTGCTGGTCATACTCCAGCCTGTACCGACGTGTTACTATATCCTCCTGATTGGTCGAACCGGTCATACTCCGGCTGCTGTTCATACTCCAGCCTGTACCGACGGGATACGTCAATAGTACGGAACCACCAACCAAGTGTCAGCCAGATCGGTCGAACCGGTCATACTCCGGCTGCGGGTCATACTCCAGCCTGTACCGACGTGACAGGGTTGGATGGTTCGAAGCCAACATACAACTAATGTAATCTAATAGGCTTCCTACATGCTCGCTAAACATGTAATCTACATATGCATACTGTTATACTAATCTTACCTGGATTCCGAATTCAGGTGTGCCGGTCAACCTGACTGGAACTTTAACTGCGCGGTGGATCACAGGCTCCTAAACCATAAAAATCACAACACTATAAGTGACACGCTAAATCACTTCCCGGGGACTAAAACTAGGAACTAAAAGTTTCCCTATCGATAAAAAGCATGGCAATACCCCCTAAAACATAAAAACGAGGAAAACTAGGGTCCCTGAATTTTCCCCAACCGGTAGACCGGTTGCCCAATCGGAATTCCGGTTCTGGGAAAATTCAGAACCCTCATCCGGAATTCCGGATGCACAACCGGAATTCCGGTTCCTCGTAGGCAGCAAACATAAAAATTCATAACTTGCACAATTCAACCCCAAATCACATGAAACCTTCCAGACCGGTTCTATACCTTCCCTAGAACATTTCTAAGGCATCAAAACTACCCAGATTGCACATAATCAAAAATCACCATTAGAGCTCAAGCTTTGAGTTCTAAACTCAAACTTGAGCAAACCTAACTAGCATGCAATCAAACTAGCTTGAATCTCCTAAAACAAGCATAACTAACCCTTTGAAAACAATTAAAAACATTAACAACAACACAGCAACAGATTCACAACAATTTCTTCAAAAATCACATTTTTGAGCTAGAAATTCTAAACTTGAAACAAGGTAATTTACATACATTTCTAATAGCTTAATTAACCTCAAATCATCATGCTTACATTACAGAAATTAACAATAAAACAGAGTAGTAACAACAGCCACAAATTCATGCATGCATCATACCATACTTTCTTAAAACACAAGAAAACAGAAAGAGAAGTTATAGATGATCAAACCTTGACTTGGATTACACAAAGAGGAGATGAAAATCACAAGATTTGAGCAGAAAAACCCCAGCCCTAGCAGCCTAAGCCTTGGCCGAAAAGAGAGAGAGAGAGCTTGAGAGAGTTTTGAAAATTTTCTCTTTTTTAAACTTATGATTTTTTTTGTAAAATGAAAAATGAATAAAGACACCTAGCCTATAACCCATTTCAGCCAAATAAACAAATAAATAAACATTTATTTTCAAATAATAAGTCACAAAAGACAAAACACTAATGGGGCAAAAAGACCATTTTGCCCCTCCACACTAAAACCACATAAAACACACTAAAGGGGTATTTTTGGGAAATTCTAAATTCCCGGCCATTCCCGACATTCCCAATGTCTAATAACCCGTCCCAAACTACTAACGTACTAAGTTGTGATTTCTACTGAGCCAAACGCCGGGTTCCAAAATACCGGGCACCGAAAATGTAAAATAAGAAAACTACTGAATGACATAGCAATGCATTTATGAATTCCATAAATAACAGTATATTAAATTATTTAAATAGCTGTAAATAATTCCCATAATTAATCATAATTAACTGCTAATTTCCAAATTAAACTAAGCGGGCTTTACAAAACTAATTTAATTAACCTAGTACAGTTATTCAAATCAGGCAAATGGGCCTTCACAATTGGGGTGGTTCATGTGAGGGGGTCCTGGGTTCCGTATGTCGTACCCACTACTATGGCTCCCAACTCTCACACAAGGCCTAAAAGAGAGGAATTTAACCTTAAAATGAACAACTGTTATTAATTGAATAGGCCCAACAAGGTTAGCTGGATAGTTGGATGTAGGATTTATTTAATTTTAAATAAATAATTTCAAAAAATTAATTAAATAAAAAAAAATTATTTTCAAAAAATAATAAAATAAAATTTAAATATTTTCGAAATTAATAAAATAATATTTAAAATAAAACCTACAATTTTGAAAAATTAGGTTTCAACCAACCTAAATATCATTTCAAAATTTGCTAACTACTTTTAAAAATATAATTTTATTTTATAAATAAAAATTAAAAAAGATAAATGAATATCTTTTTCAGATTTGATGATTTAATTTAAATAAATATAATAACAAAATTTAAAAGTTAGCAAAATATGTTACATCTATTTAAAATTACATTATTATAGTTATCTTATTTTAAATTTAAATAAGGTCAAATTATTTTAAAAAAAAATAATTTAAAAAATTTAATATCTGACCTTAAATTTAAAAATAAGATAAGATATAATCAAATTTAAAAATAAGATAGCTAATTAAGCAAAAAGATAGATATTTATTATTTTTCAAATTCAAATTACACTAATATCATGAATTAAATTAAAAAAATATTAATTAATTTAATTATGATAATTAGAATTGAATTAGGAATAGTAAATGTATAAATACAGAACTACACAAAAAATCGGAAGTTAAATCCATGAAATAGCATGAAAAATCGAAGAAAAACGAAAAAAAAAATGCGAGTTGTACGGACGGTATGCTGTGCATACACGTTCGCGCGCGCAGGGAAGTGCACAGCCGAGTTTTCTCGGCGGAGGGAGGGTTCCAGTATGATTTCCGTGGGCGGAACCGTGTGGCACGATTCCTGATTTTTTCTGAAACTTTAAAAAATCATAACTAATTCAAATTAAATCGAAATTGAGTTCTGTAAAAAAGTAAATTGCTTAATTTTTTCCATAGTATCCAATAAACACTCAATACAACATGATACCATCCAAAACATCAAACAATCGTTTTAAGTCCAAATTTCTTGCAAGCAAATCAATTACCATGGCTCTGAGGCCAGTTGTTGGAAATTATTTTACTAGGATCTTAGATCTACTCACAAGTATGTTGATTAACACCCTAAATATGAACTTCTAAAACGATGAAATAAACATATATAAAGTTTAGTAAACCTTACATTGGGTGCAGCGGAATAATATTACTGCTTCGTTCAGATCTCTAACCCTTGTATCCTTTCTGTCGCAGAATATTATAAAGATCTGAACCCGGATCTCTTTCTCTGATTCTTTAGTGCGTAAACTCCTTTTTGCTGAAAGTCTTTCTTCACGATCTTCCTCACTATGATTGAGGTATCACTTGCTGTGTGTGGGCACTACTCTAATCACTAAGTATTTCGAAATCTTAAGGAAGAAGAGAGAGAGAGAGTGGGCGGCCAAGAATAGAGAGAGAAGGCTTAGGTTTTTCTGAATGAAAAGTGTAATTTTCATGAAGCCTTCACTATCTATTTATAGCATTCCACTAGGGTTAGGTTTGAATTATTTGGATTTAAAATAATGAAAATATTAGAGGTAAAACCCTACAAAAGTGGCCGCCCCTATACAGTATGGATTTGGCCCTCACTTTTTACAATTTTGCAGTTTTATCTTTTCTGCATCTAATTTTCTCAAAAATGCCAATTTTCTAATTCAACCATTTAAATGCCAATTCTAATTATTTAATAACTATAAATAATTATTAAATAATATTGTCATTTATCATATTTATTAATTGAACCATACAAAGTATCATAATTAACAAATATACCCCTAAAACTCTTTCTTTACAATTTCGCCCTTACTTAGTGAAAAATTCACAAATACACGTAGTCTAATTTGAGAATTATAATTGATTAATCAAAACCAATTATATGAGTCATACAAGAAATATTATCTCAACTAGTGGGGGGACCATGAGTCTATATAACCGAGTTTCCAATAAGCAGATCAAGAATTTATTAACCTAAATTCACTCACATATTAATTCTTCGTTGAATCCACGCATCGAACTTAGAATTGCACTCTCAGTATATAAAATGCTCTATATGTTCCACCATATAGACACATCATTAGTTATCCATTGTTATAATCCTAATTTGATCAATGATCCTTTATATGAATGATCTACACTGTAAAGGGATTAGATTACCGTTACACCCTACAATGTATATTATCCTTAAAACACTTAACCCCGTATAAATGATATTTCAGCTTATGTGAAATGAGTACTCCACCATTTATTTTGGTTTGGTTAAGCTCGAAGGAGATCATCCTTTACTTACTATTCGCCAGATAGAAGCTATAGATTTCATGTTTATGTTAGCGCTCCCACTCAATTGCACTACCGTGTTCCCAAAATGTACGTATCACCCTGACCCAAAAGTAGGCTTAACTAACAAATCAAAGAGCACGAATAGCCTCTTGAGATTGAGCCTAATAATAACAGGATTAAGATCATTTGATCTAGGATCAACTAGGCGATATTGACTACAGTAGATATTACTGTAAGTTTAATAAATCTAAGTAAAAGTTCAATATCGGTCCCTTCCGATGCATACTCCATGCATCCAACTTGAGCTTTACCTTAACCAATGCTCTGGAAAGAACATAGCATTTCTCCAAATGCAAGTAAACTCTGTGGTAGATTATCATATCAGTAAAACCCTGTGTCTGATAAATCTAGGCAACTTTATTCACATAGTCATGTTTACTTTCCAAAGTTTTGACAACACAATAAACAGGATCAAGTATGTGAAAAGGATTTCAGATGAATTTATAAATCAAATAGACAAGCAATTGATAAGATGAACCAAAACATACTTCTGTTTCTTTATTGATGTTGAATAATATGGATTACATTGAAATGGAGTTTTATTTAGGGCATAAAACCCAACATCTTCTCGTGTCATATAGATTAAGGACAAGGTCGTTCAATTGAGTGGTAGTGATAATTATACATATGGAATCTATAGCTTTTACCCCGACATAGAAGTGAAACGATAGTTTCTTTGGTGCTTGGCTAGATAGAGATAAATGATAGAACACTCATTTTAGTGATTATATTAGTTTACTGAAATATCATTTATAGGTTGCTAAGTGCTTTAAGGATAAAATACATTGAACGGTGTAACAGTAATTTTGTCCCTACTCGATGTAAATCATATATAGAGGATCATGGATTATTAGGGTTATAACAATGGATAACTCGTAGTGTATCTATATCGTTGAACATATAGAGCGTTCTATATAATTGAGAGTGCAATTCCATATTTGCTTATTCGAAGCTCGGTTATATAGGCCCATGGTCCCCATACTAGTTGAGACAAACTACTTGTAAGAATCAGTTAATTGATTTTAATTAATCAATTATAATTCTAAAATTAGACTATGTCTAGTTTATGAATTTTCACTAAGATATGGCTTGATTGTGAAGAAATAGAATTTTAGGGTTTATTTATTAATTAAGACACTTTGTGGAGTCTAATTAATCAATAATATAAATGACAATTTTATTTCATAATTAATTTAATTATTAAATAAATAGTTTTGGTATTTATATGATTAAAATTGCAAAAAGTGGTATTTCTAAAAAATAGATAAATAGTTGAGAAAAATGGCCAAAAATCTAACTAGTGATGGGCCCTCTTCATGACTGGCCATTAGGTGTCATTTTTGCTATTATTTTATCATTTTTTATTCCAAATAAATCAATCCTAACCCTAAGTGAATTAGTATAAAAAGAAAAGAATAGTCTCATAATCCAACTAATGACTCTTAACCTAGTTTACATCTTGTCAGACAAATAGAGAGTTTTAGACTTCTTCTTCTTCTTTTCTTCTCTAATTCGCCTATAGCATTCTTCACTATCAAATTCTAGCCTTAGTGATTGAGTGCATGCTGTTGGGAATATTTTACGAGGATCTAGATTTACTAACAAGTATGTTGAATTAACATCCTAAATATGAAATCTCTAAAACAATGAAATAAACACATAAGTGTTTAAGAAAACCTTATATTGGTTGCACCCGAATAATATGACTCCTTTCGTTCAAGATCTCTAGCCCATGATTCCTTTCTGTACCAGAGCATTATCAAGATCTCTAGTCATTTAATTTTGCTGCAACCAATGTAAGGTTTCTCATACCTTTTATGTGTTTATTTTCATCGTTTTAGATATTCATAGTTAAGATGTTAAAAAATATACTTGTTCGCAAATCTAGATCCTCGTAAAAGATATTCCAACAATTCGTTCCTTAATATATAAATGTTGAGAAATGCTATAAGACACCAGTAGTGCCTAGCACCTTTCTATTTATTAATATTGCTATTTGTCCAACTAAGTTTCAGATCCCACATAGTATAATATAATAACTTTTAAGGAGTATCGCTAGCCAATTGTAAGGTAACATGTTTAGAGGTTTTAGGCACTACTGGTGCAAAATAACATATATGTTGACTAAGATTTTTGGTAACCAATAATTAGAGTTGTGTGAAGTAATGAATGAGTTTTTTTTCTACTAGTCACTGTATTTATGAGAGTATTTATTATAGAAAATTTTCTGACCGATCTCCTTATATATACATCAATGCAGTATTTATAGACTCATTATGGTTGTAAAAAGAAACAATCGTCGTGTTTGTTTGAACGAGACTTTGTACAATTTCCCAAATCTAATTAATCTTAGATCATGATTATCTACTTCGATGATGTATTTAGGTTGTCTACAGGTGTTTGATTGGATTTGGCTCATCTTTAGTTATGACTTGACAACTCATTTATTAGCCATCGATTGATGTATGGGGTCTCGTGAAATTAGAGAATAATGGGTCTAAACCCTTAAGCACGTTTGTTCAGCGTAAGGGGATGGATTTTCTTCCCCATGCCATATTAAATGTGTAAACAATCTTCTTCTTCAAGACTTTTACTCTCACAATTCTTAGAACTCTAAGCCAGACAAAATTCCAAATAGCCTAGATTTTCTTTTACTATTTTGTCATCATTGCCAAGCTCAATCATACCGAGGAATTGCAACAGAATCTACAGCTACTCAATTTTCCTCTATTTGTAAGTTACTAGTCACAAGCATTTCTTCTTTTTCTTATTTCATTGTTGTAACTTCATTTATCGATATTTTTATCCTAATTTTTGTCCTCCTGAAGTGTGACTTCATTTCATTGTTATTACAAAATCAATGGCATGTGGCAGCACAACTCACCAATAGGAAAGCCGAGTTAACACATGAAAAAACAGAGACCCCGACACTCAAACGGGTATCAGTAACAGACCAGCTCCCACTAAGGAGTTGGTCGGCCACCCTTGTGACTACACCATGGCCGGCTAGCTTGGCCTCCGCAGGGTCGTGACTGGCCAGGAGGTTCTCTGCACAGTTACCTGTGCACTTCAACACGTCAACAACAAGTCATGGGCTGCGAATTGGGCCCTAAAAGCCCAACAAAATGGATGAATAATAGCTAGATTCAAGGGCAATTTAGTCTTTTGTAAAGATCTAACAAACTATGAAAGTATTTAGGGATTTTAACTGTAATCTAGGGTTTTAGGCCTCCTATATAAACGCGTTAACCTTTGCCTAAAAATCTAAGTTGCATTTAAGCCGGAAACCTGCCTCCAAGCTCTAAGCGTTTGACAAACTCTCTCTTCCTCACTTCCTCACTCACACACCTACACTATCATAATCTAAACACTTTAGTTTTTCAATTATTGATTCATACCTTGTATTCCTAAGAGTGCTACAAAATATCCCATCTATATTCATCTAGATAGTATTACCCTCGGTATTGATAAAACTAAATGGGGAGTAGGTGATTACCTTCTGTCATAAGAGGGCCAAACATCTATATCAAATTTGTTGTTTATTACTTTTCATTCTTAATTGTGCAAACACATGGCTAGCATCTGATCCATACAACCTCGCTGTCAGTTGATCACTTTTTGAGGTCAACTTTTTATGAGAGCGTGGATATAGTAATCTGATCAAATGCCATGGTGAACAGAAGAATAACTATTGTTGCATCATCTGCATCTTCGGGTCTCCCTAAAGACCCCTAGATTGCAGATCTAGGCACTCAGATTCTAATTATAACTGGGATCCCGATGAGTACTGTAGATGTGGTGAATCCTGTCACCACAAGCCTGGCAACTACAGCTGGCGAAACTGATACGAGTACCCCGTTGGATCCAAGTTCCAGGCCATTGCCTCCAAGGGTAGACTGTGGGATTTTATGCCCTAAATAGAATCCATTTCAATCTAATCTGATTTGTTCTCAATGAAAGATTAGAAGTCATTAATATTTGCATGTAGTTTTCATGTTTATCGTTTAATGTGTAAAAAATCTGTTAAGTCCAGAACATACAGTTATTAACAATTACACTGATGTCAACATAGTGGAATTTAATTGTGATTATATGTTTCAAAAGATAATGTCCCTGATTCATCAGTGCACTGGATTTACACTTATGTGATAATCAGCGATAAAGTATACTTAAACCTTGGATAAGTGTTATGTTCTTTCCAGAACTTTGGCAAAGTATGCTAGTTTCAGATGTATGGAGTATACATTGGACTGGGACCGATATTGATCTTGGTAAAGATATATAATCTTACTGTTGTCTCTTTCTAAGTCAATATCACCAGTTTATCTTACATCAAGAGATCTTAATCCTGATATGCTTAGGGTCAATCTCAGGAGTGTTATTTGTGTTCTATACTTTGTTAGTTAAGCCTACTTTTTGTTCAGGGTGATACGTAAATTTTGGGAACATGATAGTTCACTTTAGTAGGAGCGCTAAACATAGATATGGAATGTATAGCTTCTATTTGGACATAGAAGTGAAACGATGATTTCCTTCGAGCTTGGCTTAATAGAGATAAATGGAAAAGCTCTTATTTCAGTGATTATATTAGCTCACTGAAATATCATTTATAGGAAGCTAAGTATTTTAAGGATAAAATATATTGAGGGGGTGAAACGGTATATTTATCCCTGCTTGGTGTAAATAATCTATAGAGGATCTTTGATTATTGGGATTAGAACGATGGTTAAATCTTTATAGTTTATGTATATCGTGGAGCATATAGAGCATTTTATATGACTAAGAGTGTAATTGGAAGTTCTATGGTGGATGTAATAAGGAATTAATAAGTTAGGGAATTTACTTGGTAAATTCTAGATCTGCTTATTGGAAGCTCGGTTGCATAAGTTCATGGTCCCCATACTAGTTGAGACAATACTGCTTGTAAGACTTCGTTCATTGATTTTAATTGTTTATCTGGAAAAATTAATGAGCAATATTTCAAAAAACACATCTTTGGCAGGCCTTCGCAATGGGGCTCGCCAATCATTATGAAACTCTTGTGTTGGAACTGCTCTGGGCTTGGGCTGACACGGAATGTTCAGTTCCTAAACAATTTGGTTACTAATAAACGGGCCAATATTTCTTTTTTATGCGAAACATTGTGTAAAAAGCTGAAAGTGGATCACTTGAGTAGAGCTTTGGGCTTTGATGGGTGCGTTGTAGTGGAAGCCGAAGGAAGAAGTGGAGGTTTCGCTATGTTATGGAAAAATCAAGAAGAGGTTACTGTGGATTCCTTTTTCTGAGAATCATATTAATTGCAAGGTTAAGTTAGAAGGGCAAAGAGAGTTTAGACTCACATGGGTGTTTGGAGAGCCTAATAGAAGCCTTAGAAAGAAGACTTCGGATCTTCTAAGAACACTTCTTAGTCGATAAACTCTGCCTTGGTGTCTCATGGGAGACTTTGACAATGTTCTTAATCAATCGGAAAAGATAGGGGGACAACCGTACCCGTCATGGCTGATCGAAGGTTTTCAGGAGGTGGTTTAGTTTTGTGGGCTGGGAGATATGGAGTTGCACGGGCACCCTTTCACTTAGAAGAAGAGAAGAGACTCACCTAATTGGATTGAAGCTAGATTGGATAGAGCTTTGGTGAGTCATGATTTGCTGACCATCTTCGCTTCGAACAAGCTTATTAATTTAGAAGTCTCTCCTTCGGATCATTGTCCTCTGCTATTGGAGTTTCAATTGGGTACTTCTATTGTTCAAGACCATCACTTTAAGTTTGAAAATTGGTGAACAAATCATCAAGGTTGTGAGGAGGTTATTCATGACTGTTGGGATAGAATGTTGGGGCATGGTATTGAGGAGAAAATTGAAGAATGTGGCAGTGTGCTACAGTAGTGGGGAAAAGATAGCTTCGGTAGTTTCTCTACTCGTATCAAACATTGTAACCGTGAGCCTAAGTCGTATAAAAGTAGAAGGGATGATGAGGGGAAGAAACCTTTTTATGAGTCCAAAAAATAACTTTTTATCATGCTTAGTCAAAGGGAAGTGTTTTGGAGACAAAGATCAAAACAACTTTGGCTGAAAGAGGGAGATCAAAATAGTAAGTTCTTTCATTCCAAAGCTTCTAGTAGAAGACATAATAATCATATATTTTGTTTAAAAGCTACTTATGGGAACTTGAGACACTTGGAGAATGGATTAGATCATGTGATGACTGATTTTTACACTAAGCTTTTTACTGGTGAGTCTACATGGTGGGAGGAGGTTCTTGATTGTGTGACACCGACAGTGCGTGAGGACCATAATGAGATTTTGCTTCGGCCGATTGGTGATTAAGAGGTCAATGATGGTGTGTTTGAAATGCATCCAGATAAATCTTATGGCCCCGACGGTATGAACCCAAAATTTTTTCAAAAATATTTGTCCATAGTTAGAAAAGATGTGATTAATACTCTTAGAAACTTTTTCTGCTATGAGCAAATGCCGAGTAGAATGAATGATACAAATATTCTCTTAATTCTAAAGAAGAAGATGGAAGATCAGATGAGTGAGTTGCATCCTATTTCTCTTTGTAATGTTTTTGCTAAGATAATTACTAAAGTTCTTGCTAACAAAATGAAGGGATTATTATCTAAGATTATTTCTTTGAATTAAAGTGCATTTATTCCTGGGAGACTGATCACAGATAACATCATGGTTACCTTTTAAATTTTGCACTACTTGAAGAGAAAGAAAGTAGGCAAAGATGGGTAAATGGTGCTGAAATTTGATTTACGCAAAGCTTATGACAGAGTTGACTAGCATTTTTTGTGCGCAATGCTGAGACAAATGGGTTTCGCTGATAAATGGGTTCGGCTTATTTTCAGTTGCTTATCCTCAGTGCAATATCAGATTGTAAATACAGGACATACTTTGGGATCGATTGTTCCAAGCAGAGGGCTTAGATAGGGTGATCATATTCCTCCGTACCTTTTCCTTGTGTGTACTGAAAGTTTATCTGTTGTCATTAGAAGATTTGAGGAAAGGAAGTGGATTCATGGGATTAAAGTAGCAAATGGTTCTCCATTGGTGTCTCATATATTATTCGCTGATGATAGTTTTCTCTATTGTACGGCTAAAAATGGGGATGTCACTCGTATGCTACAACTTCTTCATCTGTTTACTATGGCTACTGGTCAGCAAGTTCACTTTGACAAGTCTTCTGTGTTCTTTAGTACGAATACAACATCAAAAACAAGACAAGAAATCTTTGCTAGAATGGGTATTCAGGAGGCGGCTGAGAATAGCAAATACTTAGGTCTCCAAAGTACGGTTGGTAGAAATAAAAATGTTGTTTTTGGCTAATTGAAGGATAAGGTGCAGAAACGGATTCAAACATGGGACAACAAAATCCTCTCTAGAGCAGGTAAAGAAGTGCTAATTAAGTCAGTTGTTCAAGCTCTGCCTGCTTATACAATGAATGTCTTTCTTATTCCAGTTGGAATTTGTAATGACATTGAGCGATCTATTAGTCAATTTTGATGGCGATGTTCATCAAAAAAAGGTATTCATTGGATGAAATATGCCAAATTATCAACTCATAAAGCTAATGGAGGAATGGGTTTCCATGACTTTAGGGACTTTAATCTTGCTTTGTTTGCCGAGCAAGGGTGGAGACTTCTCACATGTGGTGATAGCTTGATGGGGAAAATTTTCAAAGCTAGATACTTCTCCTTTGGCTCCTTTCTTTCTCCTACTTTGGGATTAAATCCAAGTTACATTTGGAAGAGTGTCTTTAAAGCCCAAAGTTTAGTTCGGGCAAGTGTTAGAAAGATTGTTGGTGATGGCTCTACAACAAATATTCTGTCTGATCCTTGGTTAAAGGATGAATTGAATTCCTTTATTGAGTCTCGGCATCAAACTCTTGTTGGGAATGTTGTTAGTTCTCTGATGAAGACCAACTTACTAGAGTGGGATGAAGAAATTGTCTCAGATGTGCTAAGTGTGAGAGATCAAGCTTTAATTTGGAAAATCCCTCTTACAAGAAGCTTTGGCAATGATACTTGGTATTGGATGGAGGAAGACACTGGTTTGTTCATTGTTAAAAGCGCTTATGCATTGCAGGAAGTAATTAATGGTATCAATGATATGGATTCAAATTCGGGGATTTGGAAACAACTTTGGCAGTTGAAACTCCCTCCAAAGGTTCTTAATTTTTTTATGGATAGTCTCTTCTAACTGTTTACCTATAAGATTTCAGCTTTTGACAAAACATGAGCCAATCAATACTCAATGTCCATCTGTGCTGTAGCTCCCGAAACATCTTTGCACGTTCTTGTTCGATGTTCTTTTGCTCAAAGCAGCTGGAGCATGTCACGGGTACCTAGTGTGGCTACTGCTGCAATAACCTTTGCAGCTTGGTTTGAGGAAGGGCTGAGTTGTTGGACCGTGTCCGAGAGGTTGGAGGCGGCCATGCTTTGTTGGTCGATTTGGAAGCACAAAAACGAGCCAGTTTGGAACTCTAAAAGGCCTGAGGTTAGTGAGGTTCTGACATTAGCTAAATTGAACTTTATTGACTGATATAATGCTCAAAAGAATACCATTCCTATTGTTGGAGTTAGTGGTTCGGTTGATGCAAATTTGGAGCATTGGACAGCTCCCTAATTTCATACAATTAAAGTTAATTTTGATGGAGAAATTTTCACAAATGAAAGGCGTTTTGGTATGGGTTTTGTGGCAAGAACGGCGGCTGGGGTAGTATTACAAGCCAAGAGTTTGATCAGAGTAGATGTTTCGCAGCCACATGTTGTGGAAGCCATTGGCATCAAGGAGGCTTTAAGTTGGATTAAAGTAAATGGTTCGACAAATGTAGTGGTGGACTAGTATTGCTTGAGAGTCATTATAGATTTAAAAAGGTTAAAATGTATGGCTTCTCCTTATGGCTATATAATCTCGGATTGTATGACTTTATGCTCGGAAATTGTTGATCTTTCTTTTAATTTTGTAAAACGATATGCTAATAAGGTTGCGCATGCTATTGCGCGATCTTCTCCCTTTGACGCTGATTGTAATATACTGCGGATGTGTTACCTATGGTTTATGCATCCTTAATTTCAGATGATTTGATTTAATAAATTTCATCATTATTCAAAAAAAAACTTAGCCTTCACACAATCAAATTGCTGCTGCAACCTGTGAAACTTCAGTCAATTATTTAAACCAGAATTTCAATCCTAAACTCTAATATTAATTCAGATGCTTACTTTGAAAAATAATGCAAAGATGCAAATTAACTTCAATATTTGAAAAACATCACATCAATTCTACTCATTCTAACTTTCCACAATCCAATGATCAATATGCTTGCATTACTTACCTCAATCTACTAATGTCAACAATTCTTGTTCGAAATAAAAAGGACTTTTAAGGTTGCAATGTATTGGCTTAGGTAATAGGTAGATGAAAAGTTATTTAGGCTATATTATACTATAAGCACACTATAAACCATCAACCACCCACAATATATTACATATCTCGAATTGTGCCCAAAAATTTCAATGATTGAGAATTTTACAACTCTTAGTTGCAACATCAATTTATTTATTCATCACTTTTTTTTCTTTTCTTTTTTTTCTTCTTTTTCTTTTAATCATGATTTTTTGAGAACGTAAATAACATTAGTGAGGTTGAAAAATATTTTTACAATCAATCACCCACTTTGAATAATAATTTCATCCACACACAATTCATCACCCTCGAACTTATTTCTAAGCTTATGGTATAATTCAAGGGACAAGGATAGAAAATTTTAAGTGGATTCAAAGTTAGTCTCATAAAGTGAGTGAAAATGATTGAACGGGCTAAGCTCAAATAGGAAAACTAGGGATAGTAAAGATAAAGGTAAGCTTCAAAGGCCCAAACGATCCGAAAAAAATTGGCTCATCATTTTCTAAACAAGCATTGTCAAGGATTTCTCTTCAAAAAAATAATTCATGCAAGTTCTATACTATTCAATCAATCTTACCACAAACCAAAGTAAAATAATTATGATACAATCTAACTATTGATAATTTACTTCAATA
Organism: Cannabis sativa; assembly: GCF_029168945.1. Taxonomy (NCBI): domain Eukaryota; kingdom Viridiplantae; phylum Streptophyta; class Magnoliopsida; order Rosales; family Cannabaceae; genus Cannabis; species Cannabis sativa. The sequence goes on along the minus strand of NC_083605.1, from coordinate 17,225,878 downwards.
CAAAATTTTCGCAAGCATCCAAATTAATTCAAAGAGTAAAAAAAATTCAGCACATGGTTTAAAATTTCAATCTATTCCACAAAGAACAACAACAGAAAAATTGACATCAGCTTAATTAACAACTAAAACAAATAAAACTAAATAATGAAAAATAAAATTAAGCCCTTCCCCCAAACATAAAATTAAACATTGTCCCCAATGTGAAGCAAAAAGAGAACTCACCTTAGGTCCAGGCCACATCAACAAGTGGTTGACGCCCATAATAAGCCTCATGCAAGACAACTTGAAAGTTGTTTTTGAAAATTCCCTCAAGCTTGGCATGCAATGAGTTTGAACTAAAAGTCGCACCAACAACAAAAGTCTTTCGATGATGAGCTTGGGGAGAAACCGTTGTTAGCTCGTAGAGAATACATTATGGAGAATGTGGTATTAGTGGAAAATTAGATTCCATTGCTTGATCATAATATAGTGATATTGACGACCTCAACTCAACAACTACATGTGATTCTTCACCCAATAATGACACCTCTTTCTCGCTTTCCTCAAATAACCTCTCAATTGGTTGTTCAGTTTTCTCATGACCGTCCAAATCTTTGACTGTGACTTGATCTTCAGTAAGTTCATAATTGAGGATGGATGATTCTTCATTTACAAAATTGAGATCATCATTTTTTGAGCAAGCGTCCATTGTACCCAAATTTTTAGCCACTTCAAAGGATTCTTTCTCTTCAATTATAAGCTCAATCTCTTCTATATATTCATCAAATGGTGCTTCTACTATATTCAAACAATTCTCATAACTTTCGTTATTTGAGTTATTATCCTTAAAACTCTCTGAATCATGCGCCATTAAATTATCACATAGAGCTTTTACCGTGTCCGCCAAGCGATTAATCTCTTCTGGAAGTAATAGTATATTCTCCTCTTCTTCAATAAGTGGGCGTGAGTTTGAACAATAAGGAGGCTATTCGTGACTCCAACCCTGAAGTGATGGATCCCAATGCAAATTGTAATCAAAATCTGCCATATCATTCAACAGATTTTTGCTTCATGACTTCTCCTTAACAAAGGCTCTCCAGTTACGTCTGCTCCATAATCCACCCAACTTTTTGTTTCATCATCAAGTCCATTGTAAAAGAATAGAATAAAACACCCACTTGAGAAATTGGCATAACATCTCTCTGTGACCTCCTTAAATCTCCCCAAAGCAGAATAGAATGAGTCATTGTGTCGTTGAGCAAAATTAACAAGGCATACCATTTGGATTTACCTTGCAGGTCAAACACATAAGTAAAATATTAGTAAAATTAAAAAAAACCAAATTAGAATTGAATTCAACTATATTGATATTAATTAAAACAGTCCCCGGCAACAGCGCCAAAAACTTGTTACGAAAAATATGTATAATACGCAAGTGCACGTATCGTTGTTCAAGTAATAAACTCACACGAGTGAGATCGAACCACAAGGAATTGAATCGAAACAACTAGATTAGACTGATGTTTCTATTTGGCAAACCAATAATTTTATGATTAAAATAAAAATAAAGATTAACAAGAAAATAAAATTCAGCAATAAAAAGATTTAATCAAAGATGGCAAATTAGGGAAAAGAATCTTGTTGATTTAATTACCCAATTGTTAATGCTAATTACTACTCTCTTACTTAATGTGAAGATTATAAAAATTAACCTAACTTTTTTTAGATCTTATATGTAACACCCTAACTACCTTAGGCGTATTACGTGATTTTTAAACGTACTGTGCAGCTCGATGCTAATAAACGAGGTTTATGGAAAAACGTGATTAATTAAAATTTTGCTTTTTGATTAAACTTGTAAAACATATTATAAAAGACTCGGGATCCCGATTATAAAAAATATTTACAAAAAGTTTCACTGTTTAACTATTACATCAAAATAAAAGTCGTCTAACGACAGTTACAAAAATCTCAGCCTTGCTGTCCCAAGGATCGTACGCTCCAGGCCTAACCGCCCCGACATGTACAATCTCATAAGCTCGCTCACGGTCCATCAGCTACAGCCTTGCCTTTACCTACACATGAACATAAACTGTGAGTCGACAGACTCAGTAAGAAAAGCATAATAATATCATACATAAAACTAACTGCCGTGTCCAACACGATACTGAGTCCCGCTACTGCCATGTCCAACATGGTACTGAGCTACTACTGCCATGTCCAACATGGTACTGAGTTTTGAACGTTCATAGGGACGGTACTATTGACACGTAACAACCTGATCCGTCGAACCGGTCATACTCCGGCTGCTGGTCATACTCCAGCCTGTACCGACGTGTTACTATATCCTACTGATCGGTCGAACCGGTCATACTTCGGCTGCTGGTCATACTCCAGCCTGTACCGACGGGATACGTCAATAGTACGGAACCACCAACCAAGTGTCAGCCTGATCGGTCAAACCGGTCATACTCCGGCTGCTGGTCATACTCCAGCCTGTACCGACGTGACAGGGTTGGATGGTTCGAAGCCAACATACAACTAATGTAATCTAATAGGCTTCCTACATGCTCGCTAAACATGTAATCTACATATGCATACTGTTATACTAATCTTACACGGATTCGATTTCGGGTGTGCTGGTCAACCCGACCGGAACCGAAGCCGAGCGGCGGATTGCGGCTCCTAAACCATAAAAATCACAACGCTATAAGTGACACGCTAAATCACTTCCCGGGGACTAAAACTTGGAACTAAAAGTTTCCCTATCGATAAAAAGCATGGCAATACCCCTAAAAACCTAAAAACGAGGAAAACTAGGGTTCGGAAAAATTCCCCAACCGGCAGACCGGTTGCCCAACCGGAATTCCGGTTCTGGGAATTACTGAACCCTCATCCGGAATTCCGGATGCACAACCGGAATTCCGGTTCCTCGCAGGCAGCCAACTAAAATTCTCATAACTCGACCAATTCAACCCCAATTGGTCCCAAACTTTCCAGACCTGTTCTAAACTATCCCTAGAACAAATCCAAAGCATCAAAACCACCCGGAAAACACATATACAAAAATCACCATTAAAGACCAAGCTTTGAGTTCCAAAACTCAAACTTGGTTAAATCCACTAACATGCATCCCAACCTAGTTAATTCTACTCAACTAAGCAAGAATAAGCTTCTGAAAACACACAAGAACATCCAGCAACTTCACAGAAACAAAATGAACCATTTCTTTCAAAAATTCATAACTTTTTCGCATAAGCATTTAACCAACTAGAACAAGGATTCAAGCATGCTATACAATCTCATTAAACCTAATTATTTCAACATTTAAACAAAGAACAACAATAATAATAATCAGCAGCAACAACATCAAAGATTCAAGCATGCAACACCCATTTTCATCATAAATTTCAAGAAAACAAAGTAAGAAATTAAAGCCAAGAAATACCTCAATGAAAATTCACTTTGATCTAGCTAAACCACTTGAAATCACCAAGCAAAACCCAGCCCTTGCACAGCCAAGCCTTGGCCGAAAAGAGGGAGAGAGAGAGAGCTTGAGTGTTTTGAAAATTCCTTTTTAAATTTGACTAAGTGTTGAATTTTAAGAAAAGAGGAATATAAATCACATTACTCATTTTATTTCAGCCATGTAATAATAAAATAAACATTTATTTTTCCATTTCATAAAGCCACGAAAGACAAAACACTAATGGGGCAAAAAGACCATTTTGCCCCTCCACCATAAAATCACATAAATCATACTAAAGGGGTATTTTTGGGAAATTCTAAATTCCCGGCCATTCCCGACATTCCCAATGTCTAAAACCCGTCCCCAAATTACTAACATACTAAGTTGTGATTTCTACTGAGCCAAACGCCGAGTTCCAAAATACCGGACACCGGAAATGCAAAATATGCAAGCTACTGAATAACATAAATAACAGTATCATAAATTATTTAAATAGCTATAAATAATTTCATAATTAAACATAAACAACTGCTAATTTCCAAATTAACTAAGCGGGCTTTACAACTATTCCCCCCTTAAAAGGATTTCGTCCCCGAAATCTAACCTGAACAACTCTGGATATTGAGCTCTCATATCTGACTCTAGCTCCCAGGTGGCTTCTTCCACCTTACTGTTTCTCCAGAGAACCTTGACCAATGCTATGGTCTTATTCCGAAGGACTTTATCCTTTCTATCCAGGATCTGCACTGGTTGTTCCTCATATGACATGTCTGGCTGAAGCTGAAGACTCTCATAACTGAGTATATGAGAGGGGTCTGAAACGTATTTTCTCAACATTGAGACATGGAATACGTTGTGCACTGCTGATAAGGCTGGAGGCAATGCTAACCGATATGCCACTTGACCTATCTTCTCGAGAATCTCGAAAGGTCCTGTAAATCTAGGGCATAACTTGCCTCTTTTCCCGAAACGTTTAATCCCCTTCATCGGAGATACTCGTAAAAACACATGTTCCCCTACTTGGAACTCAACATCTCTGCGTTTCGGATCTGCGTAACTCTTCTGTCTGCTCTGTGAGGCAAGCATTCTAGCTTTTATCTTTTCTATTGCCTCATTGGTCCGCTGAACTGACTCTGGACCTAGGTATTTCCTCTCCCCTGTCTCATCCCAGTGGATAGGGGATCTACATTTCCTACCGTACAACAGTTCATAGGGAGCCATCCCTATCGTACTCTGATAACTGTTGTTGTAAGAGAATTCTATCAATGGTAGATACTTACTCCATGAGCCTTCAAAGTCCATAACACAGGCTCTCAACATATCCTCCAATATCTGAATTGTCCTTTCGGACTGACCATCTGTCTGAGGATGGAATGCTGTACTGAATTTTAGCTTTGTACCCATTGCCCGTTGCAAACTTTGCCAAAATTTGGAGGTGAATTTCGGATCCCTGTCCGAAACTATAGACTTCGGTACCCCGTGAAGTCTCACTATCTCCCTGACATATAACTCTGCCAACTGATCCACTGTAAATGTTGTTCTGACCGGCAGAAAATGAGCAGATTTCGTAAATCGGTCCACCACTACCCAGATGGAATCATACATACCCGTGGTCGTAGGTAACCCGACCACAAAATCCATCGTAATATCCTCCCATTTCCATTTTGGTAGGGTTAGAGGCTGCAACAACCTGTTTGGTCTACGATGTTCAGCCTTGATCTGCTGACAAGTGAGGCATCTCGATACGAATTCTACCAAATTCTTCTTCATACCGTTCCACCAGAAGTACGGTTTCAAATCTTGGTACATCTTAGTGGTGCCGGGATGCAGAGAATACGGGGTAGAATGAGCCTCCTCAAAGATCTCATTTCTCAGTTCCACACTGTTCGGAACACAAACCCTGGCTTTATACAAAAGCATCCCACTATCTGACACTGAAAAGTCTTTGGCTTGACCAGCCAATACCTCATCTCGGATCTTCACTAACTCCTGATCTGTCATCTGAGCGACCTTTATTCTTTCCAACAGATCAGATTGCAGCGTTAAGTTGTGAAGCTAACCTACCACAAACTCAATGCTGGATCTAACCATATCCTCTGCTAGCTGAGGTGAGATCTGAACCATGCTAGCTACTTACCCGGGACCCTTTCTGCTCAAGGCATCGGCCACTACATTGGCTTTTCCGGGATGATAGAGGATCTCGCAATCGTAATCCTTCACTAATTCCAACCAACGCCTTTGTCTCATGTTTAAATCTTTCTGAGTAAAGAAATACTTGAGACTTTTATGGTCGGTATAGATCTCGCACTTCTCCCCATAAAGGTAATGCCGCCAAATCTTCAGTGCAAAAACCACTGCGGCTAATTCTAAATCATGAGTCGGGTATCGCTGTTCATAATCCTTTAACTGACGAGAGGCATAAGCGATAACCCGATCGGCTTGCATCAATACGCACCCCAAACCCTGTTTGGATGCGTCACAGTAGACTACGAACTTCTCCTTGTCCGAAGGCAAAGCTAGCACCGGAGCAGTAATCAATCTCTGTTTCAGCTCCTGAAAACTAGCTTCGCATTTATCTGACCAGATAAATCGCTGATTCTTCTTTGTAAGCTCGGTTAGGGGCATTGAAATTTTGGAGAACCCCTCCACGAACCTACGGTAGTACCCAGCTAATCCCAAGAAGCTTCTGATCTCTGTCACTGTCTTCGGTCTCGGCCAATCCCTGACGGATTCAATCTTCCCGGGATCCACCTTGATCCCATCTTTACTCACAATGTGCCCTAGGAAGGACACCTGAGACAACCAGAACTCACATTTCTTGAACTTGGCATAAAGTCTATGTTCTCGAAGTCGTTGCAGTACCATCTGAAGATGTAACTCATGCTCCTCTTCTGATTGAGAGTACACGAGGATGTCGTCGATAAACACAATCACACAGATATCGAGGAAATCCTTGAATACTCTATTCATCAGGTCCATGAATGCTGCAGGAGCATTGGTTAGTCCGAATGACATAACCAGAAACTCGTAATGTCCATACCTAGTGCGGAAAGCCGTCTTTGGAATGTCCTCCTCTCGGATTCTCAACTGATGATAACCCGAACGGAGATCAATCTTAGAAAAGACCGTCTTCCCCTGAAGCTGATCGAACAAGTCATCGATCCTAGGTAATGGATATTTATTCTTCACCGTCAGCTTGTTCAACTCCCTGTAGTCGATGCACATCCTAATAGATCCATCCTTCTTCTTGACGAACAAAACCGGGGCTCCCCAGGGTGACACACTGGGCCGAATGAACCCTATGTCAAGCAACCCTTGGAGTTGAATCTTTAATTCCTTAAGTTCAGCTGGAGCCATCCTATACGGGGCTTTGGAAACCGGATCCACCCCTGGTGCCAAGTCAATCACGAAATCAATCTCGCGCTGAGGTGGTAACCCTGGAAGTTCTTCGGGAAAAAACGTCCAAAAATTCCCGAACCACTCTGATGTCCTCTGGCTGAATGGTGTCTGGCCGAGTGGTGTCCACCACCACGGCCAGAAACCCTAAGCACCCGCCGTGCAATAATTCTCTCGCTGACATAGCCGAGATCACCGGGATCCGAGATCCCTGAACCGAACCCACAAATACAAACGGTTCTTCACTTTCCGGTTGGAAGACCACCATCTTCCTCTTACAGTCAATGCTCGCCGAATATTTAGATAGGAAATCCATTCCTAAAATAATATCAAATTCGACTAAGCTCATCTCTATCAGATCAGCGCTTAACTCTCTACCATCTATCCTGACCGGCATAGACCTAATCCACCTATTGGAGATAACCAATTCTCCGCCAGGTAACAGGGTTCCAAACCCTGATTCATATCTATCAAAGGGTCTACCCAACTTACTAAAGACTCTGGCCGCCACATAAGAATGTGTAGCCCCAGAATCAAACAGCACTGAATAAAGCGAGTTGTTAATAAAAAGCTGACCTGTAACAACTGATGGGCTGGCATCTGCATCAGCCTGCGTGATAGCGAACACCCTGGCTGGAGTGGGTATCGCTGGAGCTCTCGGTGCCTCTGGCCGGAGCTGGGGACATTCCCTCTTGAAGTGTCCGGGCATGCCACAATGAAAGCATCCCAGACCTTTGCATTCGCCCCGATGGTGCCTCTTGCAGCTAGGGCACTCGGGATAGGAGAATCGGGTCTCAGTACCACCAGGACGACTCCCTCTGTTCTGGTTCCCCCGGAACCTCTTGTTCTGACTCGAGCCGCCGGAAGCAGTGGGTGCCCTCTTCCTCTGATCAATGGCCGAACCACTACTCCCCCTGCTATAGCCTGATGCAGGAGGGGTAGGAGCTCCGCCACTAACCGGAGTACTGGCTGATTCTGACATGCACCCCACTGCGCCCTCAGCTCGCAGTGCCTTCTCCACCATCTGAGCATAGGTGGTGCTGTCGTCTGTGGTGATCATCAGGTCATGCCTGATCTTGGGATTCAACCCGTCCAGATATTTCTCCTTCTTGCTGAAGTCGGTCGGCACAATTCCCGAGGCTAACCTCGCCAACCGGTCAAACTGAGTAGTATACTCAGTGACGCTCATGTTCTCCCGCTGGGTCAGGTGAACGAACTCTTTCCTCTTGGCGCTTCTGACCGCCTCATTATAGTATTTCGTATTAATGAGTTCCTGAAACCTTTCCCAGGTCATGGTGGTGACATCATGAATCTGAGACACCAAGTCCCACCATACCAGGGCGTCCTCCTGGAACTGAAACGTGGCGCACACCACTCTGTCGTTACCGGTGACACCCATGAAATTCAGGATTCTGGTAATCACCGTCAGCCACTGCTCGGCTTTAATCACGTCCGGACCTCCCAGGAATACCGGAGGTGCTTGCTTCCAAAACCGCTCATACAATGGTTCCAATCTATGGGCCGCCACCACTATCTCGGCACAGGCGGCGGGGGCGGTGCCACCGGAACTGCGGCACAGAGGCTGCAGGAGCACCCTGCTGTCTCAACCTCTGAATCTCGAGGTCTTGCTCTTCGATCCGGGCTTGCAACTCTGCAAACCGTAACTCCCAGTTCGGGGCTCCCTGATCGGCTGGGGGAGCCTGGGCAGCCTGTGGCGGGTTCTCATCACCCCGGCCACGAGCCCTGCCTCGGGGACCTCTACCTCGGCCCCTAGCAGGTGGGGGAAACTGAGCTCCCTGTCCCTGATTCGACCCTACGGAGTTGCCCTGACTCCTGGTAGTCCGCCTGGCGTCCATCTAGTTAGAACCGCCTGCGAAACCAAGAGTTGGCATATCAGGTCGTATTCAAGGCGAGCTTACTAATGCCGCTTAATTTGGAAATTAGAAATGAAACATGCGCCTATTCTACTATCAGGCTACTAACATGCTTCCTAACAGGCTTTTCTTTTTTTTCATAACTGAATAAAATAAACTACTAAAGCAATAAAGGCTTACTGAACCGTGAACCGAGCTAACTGCTGATGATGATTGTACATGTCGTGACGATCTTCGGAAGACAACCTGGCGGCTCTGATACCAAATTGTAACACCCTAACTACCTTAGGCGTATTACGTGATTTTTAAACGTACCGTGCAAAATTTCGATGCTAATCAACGAGGTTTATGGAAAAACGTGATTAATTAAAATTTTGCTTTTTGATTAAACTTGTAAAACATATTATAAAAGACTCGGGATCCCGATTATAAAAAATATTTACAAAAAGTTTCACTGTTTAACTATTACATCAAAATAAAAGTCGTCTAACGACAGTTACAAAAATCTCAGCCTTGCTGTCCCGAGGATCGTACGCTCCAGGCCTAACCGCCCCGACATGTACAATCTCATAAGCTCGCTCACGGTCCATCAGCTACAGCCTTGCCTTTACCTACACATGAACATAAACTGTGAGTCGACAGACTCAGTAAGAAAAGCATAATAATATCATACATAAAACTAACTGCCGTGTCCAACACGATACTGAGTCCCGCTACTGCCATGTCCAACATGGTACTGAGCTACTACTGCCATGTCCAACATGGTACTGAGTTTTGAATGTTCATAGGGACGGTACTATTGACACGTAACAACCTGATCGGTCGAACCGGTCATACTCATTCTTGGTCATACTCCAGCCTGTACCGACGTGTTACTATATCCTCCTGATCGGTCGAACCGGTCATACTCCGGCTGCTGGTCATACTCCAGCCTGTACCGACGGGATACGTCAATAGCACGGAACCACCAACCAAGTGTCAGCCTGATCGGTCAAACCGGTCATACTCTGGCTGCTGGTCATACTCCGGCTGTCGTACCGACGTGACAGGGTTGGATGGTTCGAAGCCAACATACAACTAATGTAATCTAATAGGCTTCCTACATGCTCGCTAAACATGTAATCTACATATGCATACTGTTATACTAATCTTACCTGGATTCCGATTTCAGGTGTGCCGGTCAACCTGACTGGAACTGAAGCTGAGCGGCGGATTACTGGCTCCTAAACCATAAAAATCACAACGCTATAAGTGACACGCTAAATCACTTCCCGGGGACTAAAACTTGGAACTAAAAGTTTCCCTATCGATAAAAAGCATGGCAATACTCCTAAAAACCTAAAAACGAGGAAAACTAGGGTTCGGAAAAATTCCCCAACCGGCAGACCGGTTGCCCAACCGGAATTCCGGTTCTGGGAATTACTGAACCCTCATCCGGAATTCCGGATGCACAACCGGAATTCCGGTTCCTCGCAGGCAGCCAACTAAAATTCTCATAACTCGACCAATTCAACCCCAATTGGTCCCAAACTTTCCAGACCTGTTCTAAACTATCCCTAGAACAAATCCAAAGCATCAAAACCACCCAGAAAACACATATACAAAAATCACCATTAAAGACCAAGCTTTGAGTTCCAAAACTCAAACTTGGTTAAATCCACTAACATGCATCCCAACCTAGTTAATTCTACTCAACTAAGCAAGAATAAGCTTCTGAAAACACACAAGAACATCCAGCAACTTCACAGAAACAAAATGAACCATTTCTTTCAAAAATTCATAACTTTTTCGCATAAGCATTTAACCAACTAGAACAAGGATTCAAGCATGCTATACAATCTCATTAAACCTAATTATTTCAACATTTAAACAAAGAACAACAACAATAATAATCAGCAGCAACAACATCAAAGATTCAAGCATGCAACACCCATTTTCATCATAAATTTCAAGAAAACAAAGTAAGAAATTAAAGCCAAGAAATACCTCAATGAAAATTCACTTTGATCTAGCTAAACCACTTGAAATCACCAAGCAAAACCCAGCCCTTGCACAGCCAAGCCTTGGCCGAAAAGAGGGAGAGAGAGAGAGCTTGAGTGTTTTGAAAATTCCTTTTTAAATTTGACTAAGTGTTGAATTTTAAGAAAAGAGGAATATAAATCACATTACTCATTTTATTTCAGCCATGTAATAATAAAATAAACATTTATTTTTCCATTTCATAAAGCCACAAAAGACAAAACACTAATGGGGCAAAAAGACCATTTTGCCCCTCCACCATAAAATCACATAAATCATACTAAAGGGGTATTTTTGGGAAATTCTAAATTCCCGGCAATTCCCGACATTCCCAATGTCTAAAACCCGTCCCCAAATTACTAACATACTAAGTTGTGATTTCTACTGAGCCAAACGCCGAGTTCCAAAATACCGGACACCGGAAATGCAAAATATGCAAGCTACTGAATAACATAAATAACAGTATCATAAATTATTTAAATAGCTATAAATAATTTCATAATTAAACATAAACAACTGCTAATTTCCAAATTAACTAAGCGGGCTTTACATTATAGGCCCTAAACCACATGTTATCTAATCATCTCCAAATTAGACTAACATGTAATCATCATTAAGCAATAATCTAAATGTCACAAAGGCTATGCAAATACTTTCATTCCACATCAAAACCTAGTTTATCAAATTTTAGCATTCCCAATTCTCACTTTTTAGATTTTGAATTGGGATCATAAGGCATACAAAAGGTGATCAATCTTAAAAATATAATGAAACACAAATATGGATAAATTTCACAATCAAGAAATGAGAAATAGCAATCATCATTAACTAAAGATAATGTCAATCAACATTCATCATCTCCCCAAATAGGAGTGAAGTTCTTAACATCCATAATCAAATCAATAATTCAAATTGACACAGAAAATAGCATAGAAAAATTAAGAGAACAGAAAAGAACTATTTGAAGCAATTGATCCAGGCCGCCACAAGCCCCTCTTGAAGTCTCCTCCTTTGTTTCTAGCGCTCCAAATCTAAATCATCCTCACTTTTCACGAACTCCTTCTAATTTAACCAAGTCTTCTCTTTAAAATTCGTGAAATTATGAAATTGTACAAAAATTCCATCATTGCGGCTTCGCCGCGGCGAAGGAATTTCCATAAAACGGCAAAACTTTCTGCCAACTACCGTCGCGGCGAAGCTTTTTTCCCTGACGAGGTGGGATTAGACAGCAAAGTTTCTTATTTGTTTTTCTTCTCAATTCTTTCTCCACTTATCCTCAAGTCCTGTAAATACTTTCTTTAAACATCCGAGAATCTGAAACAAATGAATCAAGCGTAAAATAGTCCTAAAACTAGAAATAAAGAGCAAAAACTACTCAAAAGTATGACCCGAAACTTAAACTAAAATTAGCCTAACACCTACGCAGTTGTCACCTCCCCTATTCAACACCTGGCACTATCTGTATGGAAGAATTAAGGAGAGGTCAGCAACCAAACAAAGCTACAAACATATTCAAGTAACCCATACCCAAGGGTAGCTTCCAGGTAAAACAAAATGTAGAAGATCAATCAATGACCAAGTACTTTCTTAAGTACACATACTAAGACATATAGTAAGTCCTAAGTTGTATAATTGACTATATTGAACTCACTACCTCGCCTTATATAGAGTTTCCAAGAGAAACCACCCATAAGGCCACTGTAATGACCGCATTTATAATATGGATTAGTAAAGGCAATTAGTACTAATTATTGCGATTTTTATAGTCATTTGTGAATTTATTTAATTGTGGGTCCCATTATCAAAAGTGGGCATTAGAGCTATAATTTTTTAATTCTGGAAATTTTATTAAACTCAAGATGTATTATTTGAATTATATATGAATTATGTTATTTTTACAATTTTTGGTCGGCGACAACTATTAAAAGCGATGATTTCCAGTTTAATCACATGGGTAAGTCTAGAACCTTATTTCTCAGTGGGATGTATATTGGTGAAAATAGAATACCGAGTTTGAGCGAGATTATTGTTTTTGACCATTTTACTCCTAGACTTTATTTTGCTTAAGTTGTAAGTAACGAGGCATTTTAGTAATTTGGTAAATAGGGAGTTAGGTGGAAGGCTAGGGTGATGACACCTAGCTTAAGTTTATTCAAAAAAGAATTAATTCATTATCCTTCATTCATTTTAGAGAAAATTAAGAAAAAAGACAAAAAAAATAAGAGAAACTCTTTCTCTATCTCTCTTTCTCTTCGAGCAACTGTTGGAATTATTTTACCAGGATCTAGATTTACTACCATGTATGTTGTTTAACATCCTAATATGAATTTCTGAAACAATGAAAATAAACACATAAAAGTTTGAGAAACCTTACAGTGGGTGCAGCGGAAGTAAATGACTCCTTCCCCTCAGATCTCTAACCCTTGTATCCTTTCTGTAGCAGGGTATCACTAAGATCTGAGCCCGATGCTCCTTCTTGTTGATTGGATTCTTGACAGTCTTACACACTATGATTGAGATACCACTTGATGTGTGTAGGCACTCACTCTATCACTCAAGATATGAAATTATGAAGAATGAAAGAGAAGTGGCTGGTTCGAAATTAATAGAATAGAAGGCTCTGGAAAATTTAACTGAAGGTGAATTTGTTATCATCTTTAAGTGTGATCCATCACTATCTATTTACAGGGAACCACCTTGGTTTAGGTTAGGATTTATTAGGCATTAAAATAATAAAGGAATTAAATGGAAAATCCTATCCCTAGTGGTCGGCCATAGGATGTTTGGGCCCCACTTGGAATTTTTCCATTTTATCACAATCTTTCGTTATTTTCTCAATAATACAATTTTTCCAATTTTAACCACTTAAATGCCAAAACTATTTATTTAATAATTAAAATAACTATCAAATAAAATTTTCATTTAATATATTTATTAATTAGACTTAATAAAGTCTCTTAATTAATAAATAAGACCTAGGATCTTTTCTTCACATTTAAGCCCTTGCTTTGTGAAAAATTCATAAACTAGACATAGTCTAATTTTAGAATTATAATTGATTAACTAAAATCAATTAACTGAATCTTACAAGGAGTTTGTTTCAACTAGTATGGGGACCATGGGCCTATATAACCGAGCTTCCAATAAGCAGACGTAGAATTTACGAAGTAAATTCACTAACTTATTAATTCATCATTGCATCCACCATAGAACTTGGAATTGCACTCTCAGTTACATAGAATGCTCTATCTGTTCCATGATATAACTTCGCTATTAATTATCTATTGTTATAATCCCAATAATGAATGATACTCCATAGATGATTTATATTGCATAGGGATAAAATTACCATTACACCCTTTCAATGTATTTTATCCTTAAAACACTTGGCCACCTATAAATGATATTATAGTGAACTAATATAGTCACTAAAATAAGCGCTCTATCATTTATCTCTATTTAGCAAGCTCAAAGGAAATCATCGTTTCACTTTTAAATACCTATAGTAGCTATAGATTTCATATCTATGATTAGTGCTCCGACTCAATTGCACTATCATGTTCCCAAAATGTACGTATCACCCTGACCAAAAAGTAGGCTTAACAACAAATAAAATACCACGAATAACACTCTTGAGATCGAACCTAATCATGTCAGGATTAAGATCATTTGATGTAGGATCAATTCGGTGATATTGAATTCAATAGATATTACGGTAAATTTATCCCTTCCAATGTATACTCTATACATCAAATATTGGTAAACTTTGACAATGCCCTGGAAAATACATAACACTTATCCAATGTGTAAGCATATCTATCGCTGATTATCATGCCAATCTAAATCTAGTGAACTGACAAATCAGGGAATTAAACTTTTGAAGATATAATCATGATTATATTCCACTGTGTTGACAACACTATAATCATGAACAATTGTATATATGTTCTGGACTTAAAGAATTTATTCATTAAATATAATCATGAAATAAATCATGTGAACCATGCAACATAAAATGATTTCTGATCTTTATTAATTAGTAAATCTGATTATATCAAAATGGGTTTTATTTAGGGCACAAAACCCAACAAACTCCCACTTGCTCTAATATAAAACAAAAAGTGCAATTCAAATAATCTCAGCACCTTGATATCCAAATAAAGTGTAGAATGTAGTATACTCTCCGTAATAGCATCTGACCGGTTGTCTTTAATACAACCTTTCCTCCACCATTACATTTCCTTAATCACAAAATCCTTGATATTGTGAAATTCCTCTATATATGTCTACTGCTCTAGGGATACTGGATTCTTCACTTTTTGGCAACTACTTCTGCGTTAATCACGAAGTAACACTAATATTCAGTCTCTCTGGTAAACTTAGAGCATTCAAAATTACTACTCCACCCCAGAGTAATCACCATCTCATTAGCAGACTTTGTAGCACTAAGGCAAGTCTAGAAATATGATTTAGTGTAGTCTAAGAGTATTAAATATACCCTAATCGACTAACATATAGTTCCTCTTCTTGATCTTAAGATTCCCTTGATTATCTTCCAATGTTCCTGTCCTGGATTAATCTGATACCTACTCATTACTCCTAGTCAACAGCAGATGTTTGGTCTAATGCATAGGATAGCATATTGAGACCTCTCACTGTTGATTCAAGGAATTCTTTTCTTGGCCTTTATCTTTTCGGGAATAGTTGAAACTATTCTTTAGATAGATAAAATCTATATCTAGAAGTCGAGAAGCTTCTATAGATTGCCATTAGAAAAATGCTCAAGCATCTTACTAAAGTAAGTGTCTTGCACTAGAGTAAGTAAATTACCAGGCATACCACAAGCCATAGGTTTAGATAAACTCAAACCTTTAATACTCGGAACAGGAAGTTTTGTTAAGTCCATTGAATAGACTTACTAACAAAATTTTCTTTCTTGTCTTTGTAATAGAGAACTTTTGGTTGTTCCATATGAATGGTTTTAACCATACTTCCCTAGGCTTTCCTTCTTAGTTCCTTATTTTGATAGTCCATTACTTGTTTAAACTAACAATGGCTTTTCATCACAAGTGAAACGCCCTAATGCTAAGGCACGCTACAATGCTTTCTCAATCACAATGCAATCTTTGCTAATCAAAGAATTTTCTTGAAAAACGTGTCAAATTAAAATTTTTATATTAATTAATAAACTTTATAATGTACTAAAATATTTACAAGTGTCGAGATCCTGTTTTTAAGATTGGAGATCTTCTACTTGTGCCTTTTTGATTCTCTCTAAGACTGGAGTGATAAGTTATGCAAGTTTTCAACTACGAACTCAATCCCTACACTAACCATTTCAGAGGCTAGTTGAGGGGCTATCATCACCGTGGTGCAAACTTGCCCGAGCCACAATCTACTCAAAGCATCGACCACAACTTTGGCCTTCCCGGGGTGATACAGAATTTCACAATCATAATCTTTAACCAATTCCATCCATCTCCTCTGTCTCATGGTCAAATCCTTCTGGGTGAAAAAGTACTTGAGACTCTTATGGTCAGTATAAATCTCACATTTTTCATCGTAAAGATAATGCTGCCATATCTTTAAAGCAAAAACCACAACAGCAAGCTCTCACATGCTTTCATTAGTTATCTGACAGAAATTTCTTTCTTCAGAAAAACTGAGCCTTCCCTACTTTCTATACCTGGCCGAAACTCTCTTCTCTCTTTTCTCTTCATCAATTTCGTGACCCTACTAAAAGAGTAAGTGCCCACACACAACAAGCAGTAACTCAATCATAGATTGGAAGACTGTGAAGGATCAAACTTGAAAAAGAAAGACATTCGGGCTCAGATCTTGATTATACTCTGCTACAGAAAGGATACAAGGGTTAGAGATCTGAGTGGAAGGAGACATTAATTCTACTGCATCAATGTATGGTTTTCTTAACTTTATATGTGTTTAATTTATCGTTTTAGAAAGTTCATATTTAGGGTGTTAAACAACATACTTGTGAGTAGATCTAAGATCCTGGTAAAATAAATTCCAACACATCCAACTATCCAAATCTAACTTGTTGCAGGAGTATGTGTTTTAGATTGTTTGTAAGTTTTCTAAAACCTATTATTGCTTGATCTAAATTGCCATGGTTAACTTGTTGACAGATCCAATGATCTGATTTTAACCCATGGTTCAATTGATGATAGGTCAAGTAAATAATTTGTAACAGGTATTTTTTACATTCTTCTTTCATCTGTGTATGACCTAGTAACATCATAGGGTCCATCCAAATCTGTGTGCCTGTGTGAGCCTATATGTTTAATTTCTGTTATAGACACATATAGGTTGTTGTTGCTAAATAAAATGTCATCACTTGATAGATTTTATTTAGGCTCACTTAGTTAATGGGCCTATTCAATTAATAACAGTTGTTCATTTTAAGGTTAAATTTCTCTCTCTTGGGCCTTGTGTGAGAGTTGGGAATCTTAGAAGTGGGTACGACATACTGAACCCAGCCCCCCCTCACATGAACAACCCCAATTGTGAAGGCCCATTTGCCAGATTTGGATAACTGTGCTAGGTTAATTAAATTAGTTTGACCTAATAAAATTGAATAGCAACATAATTAATTTCTTTCTTTGAAATTAATTTAAGAAAAACATAGTTTGTAGAATATTATTTCTAGATAAACTATTTGTATTTTTCTTGCATTTAATTAAATAAAGAATTTTAACTAACTAGATTCTTTCTGAAACTTACTCTTATTATTTCATTAAATATTCCTATTTAAGTTATCAATTAGTTTTTACTAATTTTTCCCTTTTAACTTGAATTTGAATACCTTATGAATTTAATATTAAGTTGAGAATTTCTAGGAATTGGTTATTGAATATTCTTAAAAGATATTTTTAAGTTGGTTTTAAACTTAAAATAGAATATCTTTAAATTAGGTAGTTACCACCTAATTTTGATATTTAATTAAATTTTATTTGGAAAATTTTAAGTTGCAAATTATAGATTCTTTCTATAATAACTTAAATGAGATATTTTCCAAATCTTGAGAAGACACTTAGTTAAATTGAGATATTTTATAGATAGTTGTTTCTATACTAATTATTATTTCTAATATAAGAAAATATCATAGATTGTGAAATTAATTGTTTAATAATTAATTTTGGTACAATTCAAGTTAAGAATATTTTCTCTAGTATTAAACTGGAAATTAATAATTAAGCCTTCTCTACACTTAATTATTTATTTCCTGAATTTAATATATTTAATTAAATTGAAAATTAAAATATATAAGTTTATTTTCATAATGATACTTAAATATTATTATTTTCATGATATTCAATTAAATAGAAAATTATTTTAAGTTGGGTATTTCCATAACAACTTAAATTTGAATAATTTTCAGAATATATTTTATTTATTTTATTAATCATTTTTCAAAATTGCATTTGATTATGCAAGATGATTCTTGAAAGATAGATTAAAGGTGTAAATTAATTATTTTAATTAATTTTGAATCAACTTAAATCAATGATTTTTTCATTTAATGATTAATTTAAAATAAAGGAATTAAAATATATTATTAGAAATTAAATTAATTAGTCAAGAAAATCTAGATAGAGAGTATTCTTGCTTGAAGTATTTTTTCTAAGTAAAATTTGATTTATTTTAATGTATTTCGAAAATTGTATATTTTTGGAAATACAATATATATTTGTAGAAATTTTAATTTGAGTTGCAAATTAATTTAAATTAATACAACTTAAATTAAGTAATTTTCTTAATATTTATTGGAAAATTAATACTAAGATGGAAATAATTCATTTTATTTTCTTAACTATCTGAGTTTAACTTTATAAATATTAAATTTAAATTTATTTAGAGTTTTATTCTAAATTTAAAATTTAATAAATATATATAGATTTAAAATAAATAAATGATAGAAGAAAATACGTTTTAAATAACGAGCTTTATTATTATTAAGATATTCGATCTCCATTGTTGGTTTTACATAGCTATTGTTTTAGTGAGTAATCCTCCCTAATGGAGGAACGTTCATTAGCAAGTTACCGCCGTTTAATCTCGAAAGATAAGTATATTTGTAAGTTTTTTATATTAGTATTCATCACCCTACTGGGGGCGACTGTATAAGACTTACAAACGTATGAAAAAATGGTGGATGCTCATGAAATAGGAATGACCTTGACTCTCGCCTAAACGGAACAACGTCAGATTCTCTTTTCGATCGAATAAAAGGTTGCTAGAATATTTGTCATTTTAGATGAGCTGACAACTCTATTCAATGAATGATAGCTTTGACTCTCGCCTAAACGGGACACTGATATCAGTTTGTTGAAAACCTTGGAAATTATTTAAGATTGTATTTTTTTTGTGTATTTTCTTTAGTCATTCCTACTTGCTAAGTGCTAATAATTTCTGAATAAGATTTTGTGTTAAACCATAATTGATATCTATTTATTATCTTGTAGTATCCTGAATTGGAATGTCGAATCCTATGTTATCACTATTGACTGAAAATAAGCTAAATGGAGCTAACTTCCCAAAATGGAGAGAGAACATTAATATTGCTCTCATAGGTGAAAGTGCCCTGTTTGTGTTGACTGAGCCGTGTCCTAAGCAGCCAGGTGACAATAACAAAAGCTGTTAAAGAGAAGTTCGAGCGTTGGCAGAATGCTAACAATAAAGCTCGTTACTTCATGCTTTCCAGCATGGTTGACGCCTGGAAAACAAGGTTTTCTAACACTGTCACGGCTGTAGAAATCATGACGCAGTTAACTGAGCTATTCGGTATGGCATCTATCCAGTCTTGCTTTGACGCGACTAAGAAATTCATCAACGCACGGATGGAACCGCATCAGAATGTGCATGATCACCTTCTCCAGATGGCAAGTTATTTCCACGAAGCCCAAAATCATGGTGCTGAAATGGATCAGACTACTCAAGTGAGTCTCATCTTGTATAGTCTGACTCCAGACTTTCTGCCCTATACTTCAAATTATGTAATGAATAAGAAGGAACAAGACTTTTATACGTTAGTCAATGACCTTCAGACATATGAAAATTTGATTGGAGGTCCCAAGAAAAGAGCGCATAAACCTCAGAATTCTTGAAATGGTAATAAGACGAGTAATCCTGAGGCACACGTTTCCTCTACTTCCACATCCAATAATAAGAAGAAGGGGAAAAATGCCAAGAAGCGAGCTCAAGCTGCAAAAGTAGCTAAGAACAAAAAGGCTGGAGCTTCTGGTGACACACCAAAAGGAAAATGTTTCTACTGCAATGAGAAAGGCCATTGGAAATCCCAATGTCCTAAGCTTCTTGCAAAGAAACAAGGTATTTCTTTATAAACTGATGTGTTTTAGTGAATTATTATCCATTTTGATTATTACTACTAACCTTGTTTATTATTCTTCTTATAGCTCAAGCTTCTTAAACTCGGATGCTGTCTTAGCCAGTTGGATCTGAAAGCTGGATGGTGGATGGAGGTCGTCTATGATAAAGAAGAAGTATTTTTTGAATTAATTGTTTAATTTTTAAAAGAATTTGGATTTCAAGTTTGGGATTTTATTCCCTGTTCGTTTCTCATAATATTGCAAATAATTTTTTTTGGTTTATAATAATTTTTTTTTAATTGCAATTTATGAGTTGGGCTTCAGTACTTTATCTTATACCAATCGTTATATTTATTATGTTTGTATGTGTATGTGTTTTTATTATTGATCCAAATTCTATAGTTATTTAAACTCGTTACAGAGTTATTACTACATAAACACCAGAAATTATTTCTATGTTTATGAATAATTGTTAATTCTTAAAAATTTATTGAGAATTTGTTTAATAAAAAGATCTTTTGATCTAATAGGGGTGGAGAAAAGTTAAGAATAATATACAGTTCAACGATCTTTTATATCTAATGAACTCTGGATTATATTCAACTCCACAGACTCTCTATCACACTTAGGGAATCATGATCTTCACAACCTTTAGGGGTGGATCATAATCTCTATATACTAAGGGGTGGACTTTATTCCACAGTACTCTTTGTGACACATAATTTTAAACATGGAAATAATATAATAAATTAGCTATTATCAGAATAAATCCTTGATCTTGATTATATGTTTAGGTTTAGATATACTATTTTAATAGTTAATGATACCATTAAAAGTTCTTTGATAATGTATCACATTACCTTAGTTGAGTGGGAGAATATTAAAATTCTTTACCCATCTTCATTTGGTTGACATTTGTGATAGGAACTTAAGAACATCACTGATTAAACAAATCTGACCATTCACATGGGTAGAAATAAATTATCAGAATTATGAGAATAAGATAGAAGAATTCTTGCATAGTCTATTCGAATGACTTGAACCAAGATTTGTAATCGTCATAACATTTTATGGTATCTTGATTTGATTGCTTAATCTCTAGCAAGTATTTTACACTTCGAATACTAGACTGCTATGTTGTTGACCTAGTCTTAGAGAAACTTATATTTCATACTAAGATAATAAGTCGCAACGAGATATCCCTCAAAACAATAGTAAAAGGTTAATAGTTTCTAACCATACATCTGCTATTGAGTGGGAGCCATCTGAGATGTAATCAAATGGGGAACATTAGGGGGCAATCAAGAAAGATTTATAAAAGTGACCTATATGTTAGAAGGAACTATGCATAAGTGATCCTAATATCCACACCAACTCATAAAGAATTTTTAGATGGTGGTTATTCTGGGGGTGGAGGAATCATTGTAGAAACAAATCTATAATAATTCAAGCTTCATCTAAGAAGATATAACTTTGTAAATTCGAAATTACCAGAAAGTTATTTAACTAAAGAAAACCCTACACTGCATTATCTCAATACCAAATTTTAAAATTTGAGAGATATGTCTTCTGTTTGTTCAGATGTACTTAATGGGCAGTAAGGATTTCAGTATCCCTTGATGAGTAAACATATAGTTAAGGAGGTTTCATCAGTTTTACGAACCTGGTTCCAGAAATATGGGTGGATTCAAATATACTACACTTGATCAGAGGATTAAGACGAAAGATTGATTGTAATGAACAACTTTTTTTATGTTAGTGCAAGTGGGAGTTTGTTGGGTTTTGTGCCCTAAATAAAACCCATTAAAATCTGATTAGTTATCAATATAGAATTTTGAATTGATTTATGTTAACATGTATATTACATGTTTATGGCTTAATATATATATATTTAATATATGCACAAAATCAGTTAAATCCAGAACATATAGTCATTCACAATTACAGTATTGTCAATACAGTGGAATGTGATTGTGATTATATGATTCAAAAGACTTAGTCCCTGTTCATCAGTGTTTTGGATTTACACTGATGTCATAATCAGCGATGAAGTATACTTACACTTGGAGTAAGTGTTATGTTCGCTCCAGGACATTGGTAAAGTATACTAGTTTCGAATGTATGGAGTATACATTGGACTTGACCGATATTGAACTTAGATAAGATATTATAAACTTACCGTTGTATCTTTCCAAGTCAATATCAGAAGTTGATCTTAGATTAAGAGAATCTAAATCCTGATATGCTTAGGCTCAATCTCAGGAGTGCTATTCATATTCTTTGATTTATTAGTTAAGCCTACTTTTGGGTCAGGGTGATACATATATTTTGGGAACATGATAGCATAACTGAGTGGGAGTGTTGAACATAAATATGGAATCTATAGCCTCTACTGGTGTATAGAAGTCAAGTGATGATTCCCTTCGAGCTTAGTTAAATAGAAGTAAATGGATGAGCTCTTGTTTCAGTGACTATATATATTAGATCACTAAAACATCATTTACAAGTAACTAAGTGTTTTTAAGAAGCAAAATACATTGAGGGGTGTAAACGGTAAATTTGTCCCATCTCGATGTAAATCATCTATATAGAGGATCTTTTAATCACATTAAGATTATAACAAAGGTTAATGAGATAGCATATGGATATCGTGAAACATATAATATGCTCTATATAAGTCTAAGAGTGCAATTCCAAGTTCTAAGAGTGGATTCAACAAGGAATTAATAAGTTAGGGATTTACTTGGTAAATCGGTTAAACTTATTGGAAGCTCAGCAATATAGATCCATGATCCCCATTCAAGTTGAGACTATACTGTTTTTAAGACTCTATAATTTATTTATTATTAATCAATTATAATTCTAAAAGTTAGACTATGTCTATTTTGTGAATTCTCACAGTTTAAGGATGAAATTGTAAATAAAAGGGTTTCTAGGTTTAATTATTAAATAAGACACTTTGTATGTCTGATTAATAATTATTTTAAATGACAATATTATTTAATAATCTATTTTAGTTATTAAATAATTAGTTTTGGCATTTAAATGGTTAGAATTGGAAAAATGGCATTTTTGGAGAAATAGAAATAAAATTGAGGAAACTGCGAAATCAATGTGAGGCCCATACACACCATGTCCGGCCACATGCTTTGATGTTTCCCAATTATTATTTTTAATTTTAATTGCCATGTCATTGCTAATCAAAGCCTAGCAATAACAGGAAAGTGGTGAATCACACTAAATAAGGCAGTTAATCAATTACACAGTAAAAGAGGAAACTGCTTATTTTGGAAAACTGTGAAGGATCACATACAACTGAAGGACTTTCGGGCTCAGATCTTGATTATACTCTGCTACAGATAGGAATCAAGGGTTAGAGATCTGAGTGGAAGGAGACACTTAATTCCGCTACCATCACTGTAAGTTATTCTTAACTTTTATGTGTTTTGTTTATCGTTTTAGAAGTTCATATTTAGGTTGTTAAATCAACATACTTTTAATAGACTTACAAAAGTATGAAACAATGGTGGAAGCTCATAAGGTAGAATGGTCTTGACTCTCGCCTAAACAGGACAACGCTGGATTCCAATCTTGATCGAATAAAATGTTGCTAGAATGTTTATCATTTTAGATGAGCTGACAACTCTATTCAATGGATGGTATCACTGACTCTCGCCTAAACGGGACACTGATATCAGTTTGTTGAAGACCTTGGAAATTATTTAGGATTGTATGTTTTAGTATTTTCACTTGTCATTCCTACTTGCTATGTGTTTCAATAATTTCTGAATTGTGTATGAATTTATATTGAACCATGTAATTTTCTGTTATTAAATTGTAGTTTAATTTTGAATCTTCATTGTTGGTCTAACATGGTTTGTTGTTCTAATGGGATAAATCCCTAATGGATTGTCAACATTAGACAATCATAATAGTGTTAGATCTCGAAAGATAAATATTGTAAATGCAACATCTAGCTGTTCATCAATTGATGACACCTTAGACTAGTATTTACAATATGAAACAAGAAGATTGTATAAATAATGAAAAATCGTGTTTTTGCAAATGTCAATTATATGTAAGAAAATATAAAATTGTATGCGTCTGCAGAAGCAGAAAGTAATTCTGTTACTGCAGAAACCAGTTTTGCATTGACAAAACAGAACAGGCAGAGTATAAAATATTTGGAGAAAAATAAATAACTTAACACAAGAGATTTATACGTGGTATCAGTGTTCTCCCGAACACTACTAGTCCACGGGGCTATGCCCAGAGAATGAAATCAATTAATAAAGTATCGAAATTACAAAGACAATTGACTTAAACAAGTTTAGACTCCCTCTAAAGTATTGTCGCAATCCTTTGTAATCCACTTTATGAATCTGACTTCTGGAAACACCTTCAAGCCCGAACTCCCTTCGTCTTTAAAGTGTGAGTGCTTACTTCCTCCCGAAGTAAGGCTTCAACAAGTCTTCTCCCGAAGACCAAGTGCTTACTTCCTCTCGAAGTAAGGCTTTATCAAGTCTTCTCCCGAAGACCAATCTCTTGTTCAGTCAAGTACTTCTTCACAACCTCTAGGACAGAGTAAGAACAGAAATAAACAACTAGAACCTATATGAACAACTAGGCTCTCACAAAACAAAGAAAAACTCTCTTCTCTCAAATAAGATAAGTGCAAAAATGATTAATGGAAGAGCTAATTGGAATGGCTGCTCTCTAGGCTCTATTTATAGAACATAGAAACCTTAGAGGCAGTCACAAGATCGAATCTACAGCTAGTACAAAAACTTTCCTAAGAAAACACGATATGCAGCATCATATTCGGATGCTGACGTAGCAGATCACACCAGAAATGGGAAACTTGCTGTAATCGGGTCCGATCCTCTATTAATGCTTGATTCATGCCAAAAACAGATTAGATATTCTGATTGTATCAAGATACAATC
The DNA here is from genome assembly GCF_029168945.1 of Cannabis sativa. Taxonomy (NCBI): domain Eukaryota; kingdom Viridiplantae; phylum Streptophyta; class Magnoliopsida; order Rosales; family Cannabaceae; genus Cannabis; species Cannabis sativa. Next base: position 17,200,848 of record NC_083605.1, on the reverse strand, counting down.
GAAATCAATAAGGAAAAGGCAATAATCAAAGTTTCCCTAAAAAGGACAACTTTCCAAAAGAGAATTGCTTCTCTTTTAAGAAGATTCCAAACAAAGGAAATTTCAGCTGAAAAGTGCAACTTTCCTAACAAGGAAAATAGTAACTATAAACCGCATAAACAAAGTAAGAAATCGGTTATGATTGCACAAGAATCTTACCATAAACGAAAAAATATTTTGTCAACTAACTTGCCAAAAAAAGACTTTACAATCTCCTCCTTTGGCACTTTAGATGAACAAAATATTTTTTAACACACAGTACCTGCAAAGTCAAGTTAGCCATAACAAGTAACTACACCCCTTGAGTAACACAATCAAAAATCAACAATAACGAAAGAAACAAGCTAACTTTTAAATCAAAATAGTTCACAAGTACTAAACACAACTCCTCCTGGAAAAAGGGTCCAAAGTTGGTCCAAACAAACTGTTAAAAACAAAATATTACTCCCCTATTTTGTTTATCTAAGGGCCAAAGATAAAATAAGAAAATATAGTAATATGTCCAATCAAAAGCAAAGCAAGAAAAAGATAAAAACTTAGTCTCTGTAAAGCTTGACCAAGGAAGTAAACTGCTTGGACATCTCTTGCTGAAGTTCCTCCATGGCAGCAAGACTATTGTTGACAAGCTGAACCTCATTCTTGACTTCCTGGATTTCTGCAGCAGCAGCAGCACCAGCTTTAGGCCTCTTTTGAAACACACCATCAAAATACTCCGAGGGTTGGAATGTGGGTCCAGTGATCGAAGGCTCAGGAGTTTCATGAGATTGTGCCACATTTTTCTGAGAGGATAAAACCTTAAAGATTAGATTTGGAAATACAAGCTTAAAGGTTGGCTTTTTACCTCTTCGAAATGAAACAATTTGGTTCAAGATGTGGGAGGCAAAGTCAATTGAAGCTCCAGAGGTGATGCGGTGTAAGAATGAGGCAACATCTTGAGACCCCACGGTCTTGTTGGAGTTTTGGAACCCAGTTGCTAAGAGCAAACCGCATAAGAGAGGCATGAGCAAATGTGAGATGTGTAATCCGAAGACTCTCCCCCGATTTCAATTCAGAACGTGCACCAGTGAGTTCAGAGAGCATCAATTCACGATCCATAGACATAACTGCATTGGAGACATTCTCTGGAAGTTGCAAGGCTTGAGCAATGTCTTTTTCAGAAAAGGAAAACCAATGTCCCCTAACATAAACTCTTCGAAAAAGTCTAGAATTCTCATCAAGAAAATCATCAGTTAGATTAGCATAGAAATCCTTAACTATGTTTTCAATGTACCCATTGAATCCAGTGAGAGTGTTTTCCCATTGATGAAATTGAATACACTTAACAATTCCATAGACCCGATGAGCATGCAAATTATAATTCCTCTCACTTTCAAACTTACGGGTAGCATACAAATTCCAATCTCGCTCATTATCACGCTAATAAAATCGAGGACAGTGAGAAAGAGTTGAGAGAACGTTACCAGGAGAAGACTCCTTCATTGGCTGCTTGCCTTTGGCAGCAGCAGAAGCCTTTGCTGCTGAAGAAGAACGAGCAGGAGTTGGAGCAGATTTTGTCAATGGAGGCTCTGGCTCGAGTTCAGTGTCCTCACTGTCTGAGGAAACTCCCATGTCCTCTAGCATCTCCTTCTCAGAATGCAGAGACGCGGATTTGTCAGAGGAGACTTCCGTTGGATTTTCTTCTTCTGAAGAAGAAGAAGCCGAAGGCGGATTGGCTTTAAGCTTCTTCTTGGCTGGAGTCACTGCCTTATCATGACTTCGAGATGCACGAAGTTCTTTCTCCATAGATGCTTGCTAAGCTCGGGTTTGAGTACAAGGACCGATTGGAGTGGTAGCAGGAACTGATGCAGCAGGAGGAGGGACTGCTAAAGGTGGAGGAGATTCCTTCGAAGATGAAGACGAAGAAGAACAGGTTCGATAAGGGCGCACAGATTTTCGAGCAACTTACTTAGGGATGCGTTTTGGCTTCTCGGGTTGAGATTCACGCTGGGCAAGCGATGAATCTCCTGATTTTGCAGCAGCAGGAGGCAACGTTGAAGCAGCAGGGGGTGCAGTGGAAGGGGTTGCATCGGTTTCCACCAACTTTTTGGTATGCCATAGGTTCTTAGTTCTCACCATTTTCGATCTGAAAGGGAAGATGAACAGTAACAACAAGAGAAACAAGAAACTAGGTTCGGGTAGGTGTTGGGATAAATGACAAAGATTGGTTTAAATAGATATGGAAGCTAAAAGAGAAAAGGAAACCAATTTTGAAAATTTGAAAAATAACCGCCAGCCCATGAACAAAAAGGAAACCGCCCACTCTCTTGCCACTCCTTTCCCTTTTTTTTTAAAAAAAAAACAAAAAGGAAACTACAATTTCCAACATTATTTCCAAAAATAAGACAATCTTTCGAGATTAAAAACACATTACCATATAAAAGATCAATCTTTAAATGGAAACATATCAAAATAAATCAAGGAAGAATAAATATTGATACTCACCAATTAAGCACAAAATTTCCTTAGCCCATGAATCAAGTCACCACGCCTTCCCCTTTTTTTTGTTTTTTTTTTTAATTTTTTCTTATTATTATTTTTTTAAGAAACGGAAATAAAATAAAATACGTACAATAAATATAAGAGATTCTAACCAAGCAATTTAATCAAATATCATTAAAAAAATTGACAAAATAAAATACATGTTATGCTTTTAAAAGAAAATAACTAAATACAAAAAGGAAACTAGAATTTCCAACATTATTTCCAAAAATAAGACAATCTTTTGAGATTAAAAACACATTACCATATAAAAGATCAATCTTTAAATGGAAACATATCAAAATAAATCAAGGAAGAATAAATATTGATACTCACCAATTAAGCACAAAATTTCCTTAGCCCATGAATCAACTCACCACGCCTTCCCTTTTTTTTTGTTTTTTTTTAATTTTTTCTTATTATTATTTTTTTAAGAAACGGAAATAAAATAAAATACGTACAATAAATATAAGAGATTCTAACCAAGCAATTTAATCAAATATCATTAAAAAAATTGACAAAATAAAATACATGTTATGCTTTTAAAAGAAAATAACTAATTAGTATTTCAGGAACAAATCATAATTAATTAATGTTGAGGAAAAAGATATGCATGTTACTAAAAATTGTGAACCAGGATTATTAATTTAATTTAGTAGAGGAGACCTACAAATTTGAACACACTTGTCAGACATAAGTGTGTGCAGTGAAAATAGGATCATTGTCCTTGGCAAGATTTTTCATTTTCGCCTTTTTCAATTTGATCCCGCAACAGGATGCTATCACACCATACTGAGGGTAGCCCTTTTCTATGGTAGTGCATCCTCATCATAGTTGCCAATTACAATGTTCCAGCTTACTCAAAAGATGCCTTTCACACCTCAGTATGGGTAGCTCTATTCCAGCAAGGGGCCTGACAAGTAACTGAAACAAAAATTGCTCAACTCTCTATAAGTACATTATTTAATCCTAGACACAAATAAAGAGTAACATGAACCTTATAACACAACATCACAAAGTATGATAAGAGTGAGATCCTAACTAATTATAATCCAAAAGCATAAACATGATTTGTCAAATTAAAATGAAAGAAGATTAAATACTAGAAAAAAAAACTTAACAATATTGTACAAAAATATGAACAAGAGAGATTTAGACAATGCAAACTCCCAAAGATTTTCTGAGGGAGTCAAAGCGACTTGAATCTAGGGCCTTGGTGAAAATATCAGCTAACTGTTTTTCAGTATCAACATATTCTAATTGCAAAGATTTATTTTCAACAAGTTTCCTGATAAAGTGATGCCTTATATCAATGTGCTTTGTTCTAGAATGTTGAACAGGGTTTTTGGAAATATTTATGGCACTAGTGTTATCACAAAAGATAGTTAAAACACCCAATTCAAATCCATAATCAATCAACATTTGTTTTAACCATAACAGTTGAGTACAACAACTACCAACAGCTATGTACTCAGCTTCGGTTGTGGACAAAGAAATGGAATTTTTTTTCTTGCTGTGCCAAGATATTAGATTATTTCCAAGAAAGAAACAACCTCCACTTGTGCTCTTTCGATCATCAGCATTGCCTGCCCAATCTGCATCACTAAAACAAGCAAGGTTAGAATTAGTATTTTTAGAAAACACAATTCCATAATCAATTGTACTATTAACATATCGAATAATCCTTTTTACAGCTGATACATGAAATTCCATAGGATTACTTTGATATCTAGCACAAACACCCACACTGTAACAAATATCTGGACGACTAGTAGTTAAATACAATAGACTTCCAATCATACTACGATAAAGTGTAGTGTCTACCTTCACTCAATTCTCATCTTTTGTTAATTTCAAAGTGGTGCTCATTGGAGTACTTACCTGCTTAGCCGATTCAAGACCAAACTTCTTGACAAGGTTCTTAGCATACTTACTTTGAGATACAAATGTACCTCCTTTCATTTGTCTAACTTAAAGGCCCAAAAAGAAAGTAAGCTCACCAACCATGCTCATTTCAAATTCATTTTTCATTTGATCAACAAAAACCTGCACTTCATGGTTAGATGTAGTTACAAAAACTATATCATCAACATAAATTTGAGCAATGATAAAATCAGATTTTATATGCTTGATGAAAAGATTTTTATCCATACTACCTCTTTGATAATCATGAGAAAGTAAGAATTGAGTCAACCTTTCATACCAAACTCGTGGAGCTTGTTTCAGACCATACAAAGCTTTTTCAAGCTTGTACACATGGTCTGGAAATTGAGGATCTTCGAATCCTTTTGGTTGCTCGACATAAACTTCCTCACTCAAAATACCATTTAGGAAGGAAGATTTTACATCCATTTGAAACAATTTAATATCCAAAATACAAGCAATGAACAAAAGTAATCGAATTGATTCTAATCCTGCAACAGGAGCAAAAGTTTCATCAAAATCAATACCTTCTACCTATGTGTATCCTTGTGCCACCAATCTGGCCTTGTTTCTCACAATTGTACCGAACTCATCACTTTTATTTTTAAAAATCCACTTTGTTCCAATTATATTGATACCTTTTGGTCTTCGGACCAAAATCCAAACCTTGTTGCGAACAAATTGGTTGAGTTCCTCTTGCATTGCATTGAGCCATTCTTCAAATGTCACGACTTCCTTCACATTTTTCGGTTCATATTGAGAAACAAAACAGAGAAAGCTAATTAAATTAACATACCTTCTTCGATTTACCATGCTTTCTTCAGGATTTCCAAGAATGAGATCTTTTGGATGATTGAATTTGACTCTGGTGCTTGGTTCCTTCTGGATAGAATCAGTGATGATGTTTGGATGGGTCAAGATAGACAGTTCTGATTCTCCAGTCTCAGTTGCAGCAGCAGATTCGTCATTTGCAGAGATGGGTTCTGCTACATCTGGATCTGCTTTTGCTGCTTCTGGAGGAGTATCCATAAGACTATCCATCTTGGCTTCTGTGGAAAAGTCTGAAAAATCTTTAAAATCATCAACAATCACATTAGCTTATTCTAAAACAGTTTGAGTTCTCATGTTATAAACACGATAAGCTCTATTGTTTAAGGAATATCCAATAAAAACACCAACATCACTTTTAGCATCAAATTTACCAATATGCTCACGATCTCTATAAACATAACACACACATCCAAAAACATGAAAATGACTTACATTGAGGCGTTTACCTTTCCAGATTTCATAAGATGTTTTTGAGGTACCTGGACGAATAAACACTATATTTATTATATAGAAAGTTGTGTTAATAGCTTCAGCCCATAAACGCTTTGTCAACTTCTTGCTATTTAACATCACCCTTGCCATTTCCTGCAATGTTCGATTCTTCCTCTCAACAACTCCATTTTGTTGAGGTATTTTCGGAGCTGAAAATTCATGAGTTATACCTGTAGACTTACAAAAATCATCATACACAAAATTTTCAAACTCCTTACCATGATCACTCCGAATTCGACAATTTTTCCAATATTACAACCTTTTTCAACTATTAATCTCAAACAAAGAGTTTTGAAGGCATCAAAAGTGTCAGACTTTTCTCTTAAAAAATCTATCCAAGTGAAACGAGAGAAATCATCAACACAAACAAAGATATATCGTTTACCATATAAACTTTCAACTTGAATTGGACCCATAAGATCCATGTGAAGCAATTCCAATACTTTTGAGGTATTGATATCAGACACAGGTTTGTGAGTGATTTTTAATTGCTTCCCAAGTTGACATGGTTCACACTTACCAACACTTTCTTTACCAAGCTTGTGTAGACCTCGAATAATACCTGCATTTGACAAATTTTTCAGGTTTTTATAATAAATATGCCAAAGCTTGGCATGCCACAAATCCATGGTGTTGTTGATAGCTGAATGACAAGTAAACACAGGAGCTAGGGTATAACTGTTATCATTGGACCGAAATCCTTGCAAAATACATTCATTATCATCATGAAGTACATAACAATGATCACTGTCAAAAGAGATAGTATACCCTTGATCACAAATTTGACTAATGCTAAGTAAATTAGCCCTTAGTCCTTCAACTAACATCACATTTTTCAGTCTAGGTAACCCTTCAAAATTTAGAGTTCCTATACCAACGACTTTTCCAGCTAAGCCATTTCCAAAAGTGACTTCTCCACATTGCATAGGCTGAATGTTAGACAAAAAGGCATTGTCACCTGTCATATGTCTAGAGCAACCACTGTCAAAATACCACATTTGAGATGCAACACTTTTATTAGAAAAACGAGCTAGACAATTTTTCTTAACCCATATTTGTTTCAAACCTTTATGTTTCTTTTGAGATTTTTCCAAATTACCAAAATAATTTGTTTTAAACAAATTTTTCAACGTGAACCATTTAGGTCTGATATGTCCTTTTCTACCACAAAAATGACAAGTAGGAACAAATCTTTTTACCTGTGATCTTACTCTTTTCGTACATTCTGGAGATTTTACGGTAGTAGAAACAGCTTCTGCTACAACAGGTTGTGAGACTGTTGCAGCGGACTTCACATTTGAAGCCTCAGGAAGATTCGTTGGAACAATAGATTTTACAAACTTTGTGATTCCAGAACTTTCCATACCATTCGATCCAATGCCAACAAAACCTCTTTGACCCGCATTCTGAGCTTTTTCAAAAATAGAAGATCCAGGATTAAGCATTTGAACATTTTTCTAAAAATTTTCAAGTTCCTTCTTTAAGAGAGTGATTTTTTCATCTTTAGCACAAAAATCTATCTCATACTCTTTTATTTTTAGTTCACACATTTCAATTTGATGACAATTTTTTATTCAATTTATTCAACTCTCTATTCTCAGAAGTAACCAGAATCCATTTTTCATACATGACTTTGTATGATTCAGCAAGAGACTCTTCACAGATCTCAGACTCATCTGAATCTGATTCCTCTTGTTTAGTGGTATTATTCAAACATACCAATCTAGCTCTCACCTGTGAATCACACAACACATTAGTCATAACAGAAGTTAGGGCAACATTCTCAGAGTTATCTTCATCACTCCAAGTGACATTGAAACTTTTCTTATTCTTTTTCAAAGTGTTTGCACACTCAGATTGAATATGCCCAAAACCTTCACATTCCCTGCACTGAATTCCCTTTTTATTAGAAACAGATGGTTTAATAAGAGTATTAGTGCATGTTTGGCATCATAACTAAAAAACTGTTTTCTGTTTTTTATAAAAGAAATAAAACAATTTTGCTTGTTTGGCCTTGTTTTTTCAAAACAGTTTTCAGAAAACAAAGTTACAAAAAACAAGAATTTTGAAAACAACAAAATGTTTTTTTTCTGTTTTAAAAACCAATTCACTTAAGGTCAATATTGTTTTTAAAAAATACTAACCAAACATGACTTGTTTTTAAAAACTTCAAAAACTTTTTTTTGTTTTCATTTCCAAAAATAATTTTTTGAAAACAAAAAACAGAAAACAATACCAAACATGCTCTTACCCTTTGAAAATTTCGAAATATTCTTTTTATTTCCCATCTTTCTCATATATTTCTGAAAATTCTTTGTTAATAAAGCAATCTCATCATCACATTCACTATCAGAATTTTCATTATCAGCAACTTTCCAAGCGATACTTTTACCTATATCAGCAATGGATTTGGGTTTGTCCTTTTGTTTAATTTGTTGATTTAGTTCAAAAGTACGCAAGGAATCCATTAATTCTTCTACCTTCATTGTGCTAAAATCCTTAGCTTCCTCCATTGCCAAAAGCTTAGTATCGAATCTCTCTGGAAGAACTCTAACAATTTTTCTCACAAGAACAGAATCATCAAGTTTTTCACCAAGAGCAAAATATTCGTTTGCAATATCAGATAATTTTTCATAAAATTCAGGTAAAGTTTCATTATCTGACATTCTAAGCTCATCAAATTTATTTGGAAGCATAATAAATCTAGATCGCTTAACCTCAGAAGTTCCCTCAAACTGAGTTTGAAGGATCTCCCAGGCTTTCTTGGCAGAAACACAATATAAGTTTGATATAACCTTCACCTGCACCATTAAATATAGAAAGCAAAGCTTTGCTATTGTAGGCAGAAAATTTATCATCTTCAATAGACCATTCCAGTTCAAATTTTATAGTATTATTACTTGAAGAATCTGTCTCAACTGGAAGAGACCAACCTGATAGAACCATCCTCCAAGCTTTCTCATCTAGAGATTTGATGAAGGCCCTCATTCTAACTTTCGAATAAGGATAGTTAGAATCATTAAGCAACAGTGGTCTAGAAATACAACTTCCTTCTGCAAAAAATGACATCTTAACACAAAAACGTTATAGGACCACACTAAGAGTTTAGTGTCCCGCTCTGATACCAATTGAAAAATCGTGTTTTTGCAAATGTCAATTATATATAAGAAAATATAAAACTGTATGCGTCTGCAGAAGCAGATAGTAATTCTGTTACTGCAAAAACCAGTTTTCCAGTGACAAAACAGAACGGGCAGAGTATAAAATATTTACAGAAGAATAAATTACTCAACACAAGAGATTTATACGTGGTATCAGTTTTCTCCAGAACACTACTAGTCCACGGGGCCACACCCAGAGAATGAAATCAATTAATAAAGTATCGAAATTACAAAGACAATTGACTTAAACAAGTTTAGACTCCCTCTAAAGTATGGTCGCAATCCTTTGTAATCCACTTTATGAATCTGACTTCTGGAAACACCTTCAAGCCCGAACTCCCTTCGTCTTTGAAGTGTGAGTGCTTACTTCCTCCCGAAGTAAGGCTTCAACAAGTCTTCTCCCGAAGACCAAGTGCTTACTTCCTCCCGAAGTAAGGCTTTATCAAGTCTTCTCCCGAAGACCAATCTCTTGTTCAGTCAAGTAGTTCTTCACAACCTCTAGGACAGAGTAAGAACAGAAATAAACAACTAGAACCTATATGAATAACTAGGCTCTCACAAAACAAAGAAAAACTCTCTTCTCTCAAATAAGATAAGTGCAAAAATGATTAATAAAAGAGCTAATTCGAATGGCTGCTCTCTAGGCTCTATTTATAGAACATAGAAACCTTAGAGGCAGCCACAAGATCGAATCTACAGCTGTACAAAAACTTCCCTAAGAAAACACGATCTACAGCATCAGATTTCGATGCTGACGTAGCAGATCACACCAGAAATGGGAAACTTGCTATAATCGTGTCTAATCCTCTATTAATGCTTGATTCTTGCCAAAAACAGATTAGATATTCTGATTTTATCAAGATACAATTGAAATCAATAAGGAAAAGGCAATAATCAAAGTTTCCCTAAAAAGGACAACTTTCCAAAAGAGAATTGATTCTCTTTTAAGAAGATTCCAAACAAAGGAAAGTTCAGCTGAAAAGTGCAACTTTCCTAACAAGGAAAAGAGCAACTATAAACCGAATAAACAAAGTAAGAAATCGGTTATGAATGCACAAGAATCCATAAACGAAAAAATATTTTGTCAACTAACTTGCCAAAAGAAGACTTTACAAATAAGATTACTTTGACTCTCGCTAATCGAAGCATCATTGGATTCTTATTTAAAAACGAAATTATCCTAATTCCTCTTAGCTTATTCATTTCAAATTTTATCAATAACATATCATTGGATGAAGGGTCTATAAATCATTTCATGTCATTCTATATTTTCTCTTAAGAAATTAAATGACGCATGTGATTATATTCCCGAAATTCTATTCCAAAATGATATAAATCCTCAATCTTAGAAATCTCCTACTTGTATGGGCAAATCAGACTTAGAGTTCAATTAGTAGTAGTGGTCCAAGAAAGAATTACTCATTATATTTGGTATAAACTTAAGTCTTTGACTTTAAATTTTAGATTGCAAATAATTTTTTTTTATTTCCAGAACACAATACAGTTACACTTTCACAAGTGTTTAATCACCATTTTCTATCAATGGATTCAAACTGTATGCTAGTATGGAATATGAGTTTAGTATTCTGTGACCAAGATCCACTGGCACTATTCTAAGAACTCTATGATGTAACTAAACCTAAGTCATCAAAAGACTACAACCAATTTTTTTTTTAAATCTATGGCATTTGTATCTTGTTCATAGTTGTTTTGACAAGATCATTCGCTGCAAAGAGTGAATATGCCTATATCAACTGAAAGTTTATCTCATTCGCAGATGGATGTACATTCAAGGGTGGATATGAGTTTTCGTTGTATTCTTAAAACGATCACTCTAGATTTTACCTTATTCAAAGAAATTTGAAATGTTTGAAAAATTTCATGAACTTCTAGCAATGGTGAAAAACCGTTAAGGTAAGTGGTTAAAGATCCTGCGAATTGATAGGGGTGGAGAAATAGTTAGTAGATATGCAGTTCAAAGATCATTAAATTGATTTTGAATTATATCCAAACTTACCTCCCCAGAAATTCGAGTTGGATATTGATTTGTTACTAGTCGTTGCCTAAGTCCTTCTATGGTAATACAATTTCAGAATGATGCAATGGTTGGGTACTTAGTGTAAACCATTACTAGATTCATGGATGACCTAATGAAAATCTTAAGAAAAGCTAGAACTTTTAACCATGGTTTGCATGTTTGTTAGCTATTCTAAGTGATTAGGGGTGGAACATCCCATAGTCAATAGATAAAAAAGTGTTTGTTTAAACAAATACTACTTTTCTAAGAAAATGAGTAAGTCTGAAAATAAAGTAGCAAATAAAGGAGATATTTTTTTCTTGATTCCAAAAGTGTTCTATCATCTTATTCTACATATGATGATCCCACTGCCTCTGTTGTCTTGACACAACTAAAAAGGTCAATACCATTTAGTTTTCTTAGACACAATTCACGGTACCTTGTGTTGGAAATTATTTTACCAGGATCTTAGATCTACTCACAAGTATGTTGATTAACATCCTAAATAAGAACTTTCTAAAACGATAAAATAAACACATATAAAGTTTAGGAAACCTTACATTGGGTGCAGCGGAATTAAATGAATCCTTCCGTTCAGATATCTAGCCCTTGATTCCTTTCTGTAGCAGAGCATTGTCAATATCTGAACCTGGATCTCTTTCTCTGAATCTTTGATGCTGAAACTCCTTTGCTGATGATCTTTCTTCACGATCTTCCTCACTATGATTGAGGTATTGCTTGATGTGTGTGGGCACTACTCATACACTAAGGATTTCGAAATTCAAGAGGGAAGAGAAAGAAGAAGTGGCAGCTAAAGATAGGGAGAGAGAAAGGCTCGGTTTTTCTGAATCAGAAGTGTAGAAAATTTAGTCTAATTTTCCTGAAGCCTTCACTATTTATTTATAGCATTCCACTAGGGTTAGGTTTGAATTATTTGGCATTAAAATAATGAAAATATCAGTTTAAATTTCCTACAAAAGTGGCAGGCCCTATACTAGTGGATTTGGGCCTCACTTTTTGCAATTTTGCAGTTTTATCTTTTCTGCATCTGATTTTCTCAAAAATGCCAATTTTCTAATTCAACCATTTAAATGCCAATTCTAACTATTTAATAACTATAAATAATTATTAAATAATATTGTCATTTAACATATTTATTAATTGAACCATACAAAGTATCATAATTAACAAATATGCCGCTAAAAACTCTTTCTTTACAATTTTGCCCTTACTTAGTGAAAAATTCACAAATAGACATAGTCTAATTTGAGAATTATAATTGATTAATCAAAACCAATTACATGAGTCTTACAAGCAATATTATCTCAACTAGTGGGGGGACCATGGGTCTATATAACCGAGCTTCCAATAATTAGATCAAGAATTTAGCACTAAAATTCACTAACTTATTAATTCTTCGTAGAACCCACGCATAGAACTTAGAATTGCACTCTCAGTATATAGAATGCTCTATATGTTCCACCATATAGATACATCATTAGTTATCCATTGTTATAATTCTAATGTGATCACTGATCCTCTATATGAATGATCTACATTGTAAAAGGATTAAATTAACGTTACACCCTACAATGTATTTATTCCTTAAAACACTTGACCCCGTATAAATGATATTTCAACTTATGTGAAATGAGTACTCCACCATTTATGTTCGTTTGGTCAAGCTCGAAGGAGATCATCCTTTGCTTACTATTCGCCAGGTAGAAGCTATAGATTCCATGTTTATGCTAGCGCTCCCACTCAATTGCACTACCGTGTTCCCAAAATGTACGTATCACCCTGACCTAAAAGTAGGCTTAACTAACAAATCAAAGAACACGAATAGCCTTTCAAGATTGAGCCTAATCATAACAAGATTAAGAACATTTGATCTAGGATCAACTAGGCGATATTGACTTGAATAGATATTACGGTAAGTTTAATTAAATCTAAGTCAAAGTTCAATATCGGTCCCTTCCGATGCATACTCCATGCATCCAACCTGAGCTTTACTTTAACCAATGCTCTGGAAAGAACGTAGCACTTCTCCAAATGCAAGTAAACTCTGTTGTAGATTATCATATCAGTAAAACCCTGTGTTTGATAAATCTAGGAAACTTTATTCACATAGTCATGTTTACTTTCCAATGTGTTGACGGCACAATAAACAGGATCAAGTATGTGAAAAGGGTTTCAGATGAATTTATACATTATGTACATATAATCATGAAATAAATCATGTGAACCATGCAACATTAAATGTTATTTCTGATCTATATTAATAAGTAAATCTGATTATATTGAAATGAGTTTTATTTAGGGCATAAAACCCAACAAACTCCCACTTGCACTAATATAAAACAAAAAGTGCGTTTCAAATAATCTCAACACCTTGATATACAAATCAAGTGTAGTAGTAGTAAACTCCTCGTAATAGGATCTGAAAGGTTGAATTAACCACAACCTTTTCTCCACCATTACTCTTCCTTAATCACAAAATCATTGATAATGTGAAATTAACACTAGTAGTTTAAGGCAATTTGGAATGGTGCCAAAGATGTATAGAACTTTCCTTAGACTGAATAAGTACCTTTCCTGCAGCTTTAACATTCAGTCCCTATCTGGTAGACCTAGAGACTTTAGATAGGTTTTTACACTTCTCCAAAATCACTATTCCACCCCCAGAGTAACCACCATCTTATCAGAAAGATTTTCAAGCACTAAGGCAAATTTTGAAATCTGATATGGTGTAGTCTAAGAGTTTTAAACACACTCTTATAGACTAACATATAGTTCCTCTTCTTAATCTTAGGATTTACTTGATTGTCTTCCAATGTTCTTCTCCTGGATTAGTCTGATACCTACTCATTACTCCCACTCAACAGCAGGTGTCTGGTCTAAGTCATACAAAAGCATATCTAAGACCTCTCACTGTTGATATAAGAAATTCTTTCATGGCTTTATCTTTTCTGGAATGGTTGAGACTTTTCCTTAGATAAAATCTATGCCTAAGAAGTTGTGAAGCTTCTATAGATTGCCATTAGAAAGAAAATGCTTCAGCATCTTACTAAAGTAAGTTGCTTGCATTAGAGTAAGTAATTACCAGGTATACCACAAGCCATAGGTTTAGATAAACTCAAACCTATAATACTAGGAACAGGAAGTTTTGTTAAGTCTATAGAATAGACTTATTAACTAAAATTTCCTTTTATGTCCTTGTAATAGAAAACTTTAGGTTATTCCATGTGAATGGATTAAACCATAGTTCTATTGGCTTTCTTCTTAGTTTATTATCTTGACAATCAATTACTTGTTTAAACTCAGAATGGATTTAAATCACTAGTGTCTCCCAAGTCATAAGAAGGTGAGTTCCTAGAAACTCTCCCACTACGACAAGGCATCGTGAATTATGTCTAAGAAAACTAAATGGTATTGATCTCTTCGGTTGTGACAAGACAACAGAGGCAGTGGGATCATCATATGTTATATACGATGATAGAACACTTTTGGAATCAAGAATTAAATATCTCCTTTATTTGCTACTTGTTTTTCAGACTTAGTCATTTTCATAGAAAAGTAGTATTTGTTTGAACAAACACTTTCTTATCTATTGACAATGGGATGGTCCACCCCTAATCACTTAGAATAGCTAAGAAACCATGGTTAACAGTTCTAGCTTTTCTTAAGATTTTGATTAGGTCATCCATGAATCTAGTAATGATTTACATTAAGTATACAACCATTACATCATTCTGAAATTGTATTACCATAGAAGGATTTAGGCAACGACTAGTAACTAATCATCAACATGCAACTCGAAATTTCTAGGGAGGTAAGTTTGGATATAATTCAAAAATCAATTTAATGATCTTTGAACTGCATATCTACTAACTATTTCTCCACCCCTATCAGTTCGCAAGATCTTTAACCACTTACCTTAATGGTTTTAACCATTGCTAGAAATTAATGAAATTTTTCAAACATTTCAAATTTCTTTGCTTAAATTATAATCTAGAGTTATCGTTTTAAGAATACAACGAAAAACTCATATCCACCCCTGAATGCGCATCCATCTGCGAATGAGATGAACTTACTTTCACTGGATATAGGCATATTAACTCTTTGCAGAGATTGATCTCGTCAATTCCACTATGAACAAGATACAAATGCCATAGATTAAAAAAAATGTGGTAGTGTCTATGATGACATAGGTTTAGTTACATCAAAGAGTTCTTAGAATACTGCAAGTGGATCCTGGTCACAGGATACCTAACTCATATTCCATACAGTTTTAATCCATTAATAGAAAATGGATATTAAACACTTGAGAAAGTGTAACTGTATTGTATTCTGGAATTAGAAATATAATAAAATTTCTGTTTAGATTCTAAAATTAAAGTCAAAGACTTAAATTCAATCAAATATAATGAGTAATTATTTCTTGGACCACCACTACTAATACAAACTCTAAGTCAGATTTGCCCATACAAGTAGGAGATTTCTAAGATTGAGGATTTATATCAATTGGGAATAGAATTTCGGGATTATAATCATATGCGTCATTTAATTTCTTAAAACAAAAATATAATGACATGAAATGATTTATAGACCATTCATCCAATGATATGTTTTTAAAGCTAATTCGAAATGAATAAGCTAAGAGGAATTAGGATAATTTCGTTTAAAATAAGAATCCAACGATGCTTCGATTAGCGAAAGTCAAAGTAATCTTATTTATACAATCTTCTTGTTTCATATCGTAAAAATACTAGTCTAAGGTGTCATCAATTGATGAACAGCTAGATGTCGCATATACAATATTTATCTTTCGAGATCTTACACTATTATGTATGTCTAATGGTGAAAATCCATTAGGGATTTATCTCATTAGAAAAACAAACATGTTAGACCAACAATGAAGATTCGAAATTAAACTATAACTTAATAACAGAAAATAACATGGTTCAATATAAATTCATACACAATTCAGAAATTATAAGCATATAGCAAGTAGGAATGATAAGTGAAAATACTAAAACATACAATTCTAAATAATTTCCAAGGTTTTTCAACAAACTGATACAGTGTCCCGTTTAGGCGAGAGTCAAAGTATCATCCATTGAATAGAGTTGTCAGCTCATCTAAAATGTTAAACATTCTAGCAACCTTTTATTCGATCAAGATTGGAATTCAGCGTTGTCTCGTTTAGGCGAGAGTCAAGGCAATCTATCTTATGAGCTTCCACCATTGTTTCATAATTTGCAAGTCAAGTATGGTCGCCACCATTAGGGTGATCTATACCATACAAAACACTTACAAACTACTTATCATGCGAGGTTAAACGGTGCGAAATTGCTAATGAACGTTCCTCCATTAGGGAGGATTACTCACTAAAACAAACGCGGTGTAAAACCCACAATGGAGATCGAATATCTTAATAATAATCAAGCTCATTATTTAAAGTGAGTTGTATTTTCTTTGATTCTCTTTATTTATTATATGTATTTTAAATATATATTTATTTAATTAAAATTTCCAATTTAGAATGAAAAATTCCAAATATAAATTTTAATTTAATATTTATAAATTTTACTTAGATGGATATGAAAATAACATGAATTATTTCCATCTTAGTAATAATTTCCAATAAATATTTAGAAAAATATTCAATTTAAGTTGTTACAAAATTAATTTAAATTAATTTACAACTCAAATTTAATTTTCTATAAATATATATTGCATTTCGAAAAATTAAAGTATATAAGAATACAATTTTCGAAAAATGCATATTAAAATAAAAAATAAATCCTGGAAAAATTATTCTAATTTAATGTTGGCCCAAAATTAATTAATAAAATTAATTTACAACAAAAAATATAATTTTCCTATTTAATTAAATATATAAGAAAAATTTCAAATATTTAAGTATGATGATTAAAATCAACTTAAATATTAATTTTCTATTTAATTAAATACACTAGAAAAATACTTCAAGCAAAAATATCATCTATCTAGATTTTTCATTGACTAATTAATTCAATTTCTAATAATATACTTTAATTTAATTTATTTTAAATTAATCAATAAATGAAAAAATCATTGATTTAAGTTGATCCAAGAATTAATTAAAATAAATAATTAATTTACAACTTAATCTATTTTTCAAGATAAAATTCGAAATTCTAGCATTTAAGAAATGCAATTTCGAAAATTGATTAATAAAATAAAAAAAAATATTTTGAAAATTATTTAAATTTAGTTGAAAAAATAAATTTCAACTAAAAATAATTTTCTATTTAATTAAATGTCATGAAAAAGAAATATTTAAGTATGATAATAAAAATCAACTTAGATATTTAATTTTCAAATTAATTAAATGTATTAAATTCAAGAAATAAATAATTAAGTGTAGAGAAGGCTTAATTATTAATTTCTAGTTTAATACTAGGAAAAATATACTTAAAATAAATTGTACCAAAATTAATTAAATAATTAATTTCACAATTTTATAATATTTTCCTATTTAATATTAGAAATAATAAGTAGTCTAGAAATAACTATCTAGAAAATATCTTATTTGACTAAGTATCTTTTCCACAAAATTTGAAAAAATATCTAATTTAAGTTGTATTAGAAAAAATCTAGAACTTAAATATTTTTCAAATTTAAATTTAATTAAATATCAAAAATTAAGTTGTAACCACTTAATTTGAAAATATTCCATTTTAAGTTAATATTTGAAAAGATATTAACTTAAAAAATATCTAAAGAATCTTAATAACCAATGCCTAAAATTCCTCAACTTAATTTTGAAATTTGAAATTCAAAAGATATTCAGATTTAAGCTGGTTAGTTGTAGATAACTAAATATCAACTTAAATAGGAATATTTAATGAAAAATTTAAATTAAGCTCCAGAAAGAATCTAGATGGTTATAATTCTATATTTAATTAAATACAAGAAAATACATATAGTTTAGCTTAGAATAAAAAAATTCTTTAAACTATATTTTTCTTAAATTAATTTCAAAATAAATGAAATTAATTATGTTGCTAATCAATTTTATTAGGTTAAACTAGTGTAATTAACCTAGTACAGTCATTCAAATCAGGCAAATGGGCCTTCACAATTGGGGTGGTTTGTGTGAGGGGGTGCTGGGTTCAGTATGTCGTACCCACTTCTATGGCTCCCAACTCTCACACAAGGTCCAAAAGAGAGGAATTTAACCTTAATAAGAACAATTGTTATTAATTGAATAAGCCCAATAACTAAATGGGCCTAAATAAATTCTATCAAGAACTATGATAATTTATTTTAGCAACAACAACCTATATGTATCTATAATCAAATTAAACACATAGGCTCACACAGGCACACTTTGGATGGGTCCTATCATGTTGCTAGGTCATACACAGATGAAAGAAGATTGTAAATATACCTGTTACAAATTATTATCTTGACCAAGGGAGCCATCAGATCATTAGATCTGGCAAAAAGTAACCATGGCTATTTGCAATCAAGTAATAATAGGTTTTGAAAACATACACATAAGCTAAAACACATACTCCTGCAACAAGGTTAGCTGGATAGTTGGATGTAGGATTTATTTAATTTTAAATTAAATATTTAATTTCGAAAATAATTAATTAAAAAAAATTTCGAAAATTTTAAAAGAATTTGAAAAAATTCGAAAATTAAAAAAAAAAATTAAATTTAAAATTAAACCTACAATTTTGAAAAATTAGGTTTCAACCAACCTAAATATCATTTCAAAAATTTGCTAACTACTTTTAAAAATTAAATGTTATTTTATAAATAAAAATTAAATAAAAAATTAGAAAAGATAAATAAATATCTTTTTCAAATTTTAAATGTAATTTAAATAAATAAAATAACAAAATTTAAAAAATTAGCAAAATATCTTATATCTATTTAAAATTACATGATTATAAATATCTTATTTTAAATTTAAATAAGGTCAAAATATTTAAAAAGATTTAATTTTTAAAAAAAAAATCTTAAAAGATAAGATATAATTAAAAATATCTTAAAAGATAAGATATCTTAAAAATATCTTAAAAGATTTTATAAATATCTTATAAAATCTGACCTTAAATTTAAAAAAAAAAAGTAAGATATAATCAAATTTAAAAATAAGATAGATTTTTAAGCAAGAAGATAGATACTAATTCTATTCAAATTCAAATTACACTAATATCTTGAATTAAATTTAAAAAATATTAAATTAATTCAAAATGATAATTAGAATTGAATTAGGAATAGTAATAGTATAAATACAAAACTATACAAAAAATTGGAAGTTAATTCCATGAAAAAGCATGAAAAATCGAAGAAAAACAAAAAAAATCGAAACTGTACGGACAGATTTGCGATCGCAGGAAAAAATCATCACAGCCCCGATTTTTTCAAATCTTCAAAAAATCATAACTAATTCAAATAAAATCCAAATTAAGTTCTCTAAAAGGCTAACTTGCTTAACTTTTTCCATACTATCCAATAAAAATAATTCCAGAGATGAAATCGTAATTATTTTTCACGAAAATTTCACAAACATCAATCAATCATCAAATAACACTCAATACAACATGATACCATCCAAAGAACATACAAACAATCGTTTTAAAGTCCAAATTTCTTGCAAGTAAATCAATTACCATGGCTCTGAGGCCAGTTTTTGGAAATTATTTTACCAGGATCTTAGATCTACTCACAAGTATGTTGATTAACATCCTAAATAAGAACTTTCTAAAACGATGAAATAAACACATATAAAGTTTAGGAAACCTTACATTGGGTGCAGCGGAATTAAATGACTCCTTCCGTTCAGATATCTAACCCTTGATTCCTTTCTGTAGCAGAGCATTGTCAATATCTTAACCTGGATCTCTTTCTCTGAATCTTTGATGCTGAAACTCCTTTGCTGATGATCTTTCTTCACGATCTTCCTCACTATGATTGAGGTATTGCTTGATGTGTGTGGGCACTACTCATACACTAAGGATTTCGAAATTCAAGAGGGAAGAGAAAGAAGAAGTGGCAGCTAAAGATAGGGAGAGAGAAAGGCTCGGTTTTTCTGAATCAGAAGTGTAGAAAATTTAGTGTAATTTTCCTGAAGCCTTCACTATCTATTTATAGCATTCCACTAGGGTTAGGTTTTAATTATTTGGCATTAAAATAATGAAAATATCAGTTTAAATTTCCTACAAAAGTGGCAGGCCCTATACTAGTGGATTTGGGCCTCACTTTTTGCAATTTTGCAGTTTTATCTTTTCTGCATCTGATTTTCTCAAAAATGCCAATTTTCTAATTCAACCATTTAAATGCCAATTCTAACTATTTCATAATTATAAATAATTATTAAATAATATTGTCATTTATCATATTTATTAATTGAACCATACAAAGTATCATAATTAACAAATATGCCCCTAAAAACTCTTTCTTTACAATTTTGCCCTTACTTAGTGAAAAATTCACAAATAGACATAGTCTAATTTGAGAATTATAATTGATTAATCAAAACCAATTACATGAGTCTTACAAGCAATATTATCTCAACTAGTGGGGGGACCATGGGTCTATATAACCGAGCTTCCAATAAGTAGATCAAGAATTTAGCACTAAAATTCACTAACTTATTAATTCTTCGTTGAATCCACGCATAGAACTTAGAAATGCACTCTCAGTATATAGAATGCTCTATATGTTCCACCATATAGATACATCATTAGTTATCCATTGTTATAATCCTAATGTGATCAGTGATCCTCTATATGAATGATCTACATTGTAAAGGGATTAAATTACCGTTACACCCTACAATGTATTTATTCCTTAAAACACTTGACCCCGTATAAATGATATTTCAACTTATGTGAAATGAGTACTCCACCATTTATGTTCGTTTGGTCAAGCTCGAAGGAGATCATCCTTTGCTTACTATTCGCCAGATAGAAGGTATAGATTCCATGTTTATGCTAGCGCTCCCACTCAATTGCACTACCCTGTTCCTAAAATGTACGTATCACCCTGACCTAAAAGTAGGCTTAACTAACAAATCAAAGAACACGAATAGCCTTTCAAGATTGAGCCTAATCATAACATGATTAAGAACATTTGATCTAGGATCAACTAGGCGATATTGACTTGAATAGATATTACGGTAAGTTTAATTAAATCTAAGTCAAAGTTCAATATCGGTCCCTTCCGATGCATACTCCATGCATCCAACCTGAGCTTTACTTTAACCAATGCTCTGGAAAGAACATAACACTTCTCCAAATGAAAGTAAACTCTGTTGTAGATTATCATATCAGTAAAACCCTGTGTCTGATAAATCTAGGAAACTTTATTCACATAGTCATGTTTACTTTCCAATGTGTTGACGGCACAATAAACAGGATCAAGTATGTGAAAAGGGTTTCAGATGAATTTATACATTATGTACATATAATCATGAAATAAATCATGTGAACCATGCAACATTAAATGTTATTTCTGATCTATATTAATAAGTAAATCTGATTATATTGAAATGAATTTTATTTAGGGCGTAAAACCCAACACCTTGTCGTAGTGGGAGGGTTTCTAGGAACTCTTAGACTACACCACATCAGATTTTGAGACTTGCCTTTGTGCTAGAAAGTCTGTTGATAAGATGGTGATTACTCTGGGGGTGGCGTAGTGATTTTGGAGAAGTGTAAAAACCTATCTGAAGTCTCTAAGTCTATCTGAGAGAGACTGAATGTTAAAGTTGCAGGAAAGGTACTTATTCAGTCGAAGGAAAGTTCTATACATTTGTGGCACCGTTCCAACTTGTCTTAACTACTAGTGTTATTTCCTGATAAACAAAAAAGTAGTTGCCAAAAGTATAGAATCCAGTATCCCAAGAGAGTAGACATATAGAGAGGAATTTCACAATATCAAGGATTTTGTGATTAAGGAAGAGTAATGGTGGAGAAAAGGTTGTGTTAAATTCAACCTGTCTGATCCTATTACGAGGAGTATACTACTACTACACTTGATTTGTATATCAAGGTGTTGAGATTATCTGAAATGCACTTTTTTGTTTTATATTAGTGCTAGTGGGAGTTTTTTGGGTTTTGTGCCCTAAATAAAACCCATTTCAATATAATCAGATTTACTTATTAATAAAGATCAGAAATAACATTTTATGTTGCATGCTTCACATGATTTATTTCATGATTATATATATATAATGTATAAATTCTATATAAGTCCAAAACGTATGAATTTGTTAATGATTATAGTGTTGTCAGCACAGTGGAATATAATCTTAATTATATGTTCGAAAGTTTATTCCCTGATTTGTTAGTTCATTGCATTTAGACTGGCATGATATAATCAACGATATGTATTCTTACACCTTGGATAGGTGTTATGTCCTTTCCAGGGCATTGGCAAAGTTTACCAGTATCAGATGTATGGAGTATACATCGGAAGAGACCGATATTGAACTTCGATTAGATATATTAAAATTCACTGTAATATCTATTCAATTCAATATCACCTGTTGATCCTAGATAAAATGATCTTAATCCTGATATGGTAAGGTTCGATCTCAAGAGTATTATACAAGTTCTTTGATTTGTTAGTTAAGCCTACTTTTGGGTCAGGGTGAAACGTACATTTTGGGAACATGATAGTATAATTGAGTGGGAGCGCTAACCTAAATATGGAGTCTATAACTTCTATGGGAATTTAGAAGTGAAATGATGATATCCTTCGAGCTTGGCTAAACAGAGATAAATGGTTGAGATCTCATTTCACTTCATTGAAATATCATTTATACGGACCTAAGTGTTTTAAGGATAAAATACATTGAAGGTGTAACGGTAATTTAGTCCCTATTCAATGTAGATCATCTATTAGAGGGTCATTGATCAAATGAGGATTATAACGATGGATAATTAATAGCGTATCTATATCGTAGAACAGATAGAGCGTTCTATATGACTGAGAGTGCAATTCCAAGTTCTAAGTGTGGATTCAATAAGGAATTAATAAGTTAGGGAATTTACTAATTGGTAAATTCGGTTCAACTTATTCGAAGCTCGGTTATATAGGCCCATGGTACCCATACTAGTTGAGATCATACAGCTTGTAAGACTCAGTTAATTGATTGTAATTAATCAATTATAATTCTAAAGTTAGACTATGTCTAGTTTATGAATTTTCACTAAGCAAGGGCGAAATTGTAAAGAAAAGAGATTCTAGGTTTATTTATTAGTTAAGAGACATTATATGTCTAATTAATAAATATATTAAATAACAATTTTATTTAATAATTATTTTTTAGTTATTAAATAATTGGAATTGACATGTAAATGGTTAAATTGAAAAATTGGCATTTTTGAGAAAATGGGATTGAAAAATGACAAAATGGCAAAATTGCAAAGTGAGGCCCATTATCCATATCATGGCCGGCCACTATGCAAGTATTTTACCATTTATATTTTCATTATTTTAATGTCATATAATTAAAACCTAAACCTAGATGGCTTACTATAAATAGATATTGATGGCTTAGGAAATAATGAGATATGCATATTATTCCTTCCAGAGAAAAACGTGAGCCTCCTATTCTTTCTCCATAGCCTCCACCCTCTTCTTCTCTTTTCTTCTCTTCAATTTTGAAATACCCTAGTGATAGAGTAGTGCCCACACACATCAAGTGGTATCTCAATCATAGTGTGGAAGATTGTGAAGAATCCAATCAACAAGAAGGAGAATCAGCATCAAAGGAAGGAGAGAAAGAGATCCAGGTTCAGATCTTGATTCTGTTCTGCTACAGAAAGGAATCAAGGGCTAGGGATCTGAACGGAAGGAGTCATTATATTCCGCTGCACCCAATATAAGGTTTCCTAAACTTTATATGTGTTTAATTTCATTGTTTTAGAATTCATATTAGGATGTTAAAGAAGCATACATGGTAGTAAATCTAGATCCTTGTCAAATATTTCCAACACCATAATCCCATTCTTTCCAACAATATGCCCCAAAAATGATACCTCAGACAACCAGAATTCACACTTTTTGAACTTTGCATACAGCTTGTGATCCCTATGTCGCTGCAATACCATTCGAAGACGATGCTCGTGCTCCTCTTCTGACTGGGAGTATACAAGAATATCATCGATAAACACTATAATGCAGTTATCGAGGAAATCCTTGAATACCCTATTCATGAGATCCATCAATATTCATAAATATTGAATTTTAAATTCTAATTATTTATGTGGTATTAACTCTTTGCAGAGATAAATATACCATAGATTTTGTATCATTAATAAAAAAAAACACATACAAACATGATAAACATATGAATATAATTGATATTGCTATACTCCAGATAAAGAAATATATGAAGGTCAATTCATAAATGCAATTCATAACAGAATATCTTAAAGAGATTTTTTTTTAATAATCTCAAAATTGTCATAATGAATTGTCTGCATAAATATAAAATAGGGAATAAAATCCCAAATCAATAATTGAAACTAAATTGATCATAAATTAAAACAATTAAATAAAAAATTGAGATTTCGAGCTTTTTTACTTAGACAATCTCCACCCTTCTGTCTAACCATCCGACTCAACTCTCTAGGATAGCAATCCAAGTTTAAGCAGCTGGAACTAAAATAAGATTAAAATAAACATGGTTATTAGATCCATAAGTAATAACCCAAGGGGATAATAATTCTCTAAAACATATGAGTTCATAGCATAGATAAAAATACCTTGCTTCTTTGCCAAAAACTTAGGACATTGGGGTTTCTAGTGGCCCTTTTCGCTGCAATAGAAGCACTTTCCTTTTTGCTTTTCATTTAGATTAGCAGCCTATTTCTTATTATCTATTTTAACAGGTTTAATGGGCTTCTTGCTATTCTTCCAATTCTTCTTTTTGATGGGTTTCGAAGTGGAGGCAAGGTTTACCTTAGCCTTGGTCGTACCATTATCAGTGCCAGAACTAGGAGCTTTAGTTCCTCCTTTCTATGGTCCTCCAATCAAATTTTCAAATGTCTTAAGGTTGTTGATTAACTGATGGAAGTCAAGCTCCAACTGGTCCTTGACATAATTTGATGTAAAGGGCACAAAAGTTGGAGTCAAGCTATTCAAGATCAAGCTCGCTTTTGTTGTCTGGTCTATAACAGCTCCATGATTCTCAGCCTCTTGGAAGTAACAAGTGATTTGGAGCAGATGATCACGAACATTTTGATGAGGTTTCATCCGTCCATTGATAAAATTCTTGGTCGCCTCAAAGCGAGCTTGAATTGAGGCCACCCCAAACAGTTCACTCAAGTTGTTCATGATATCTGCAGTCGTGAGAGTGTTAGCAAACCTTATTTTCAAAGTGTCGACCATGGTAGACAGCATAAAGTATCGAGCTTTGTTGTTAGCATTTTGCCAATGCTCGCACTTTTCCTTGACTGCCTCGCTTGCATTCTCACCTGGCTGCTCAGGAGCCTCTTCAGTTAACACAAATAGGGTATTTTCACCAATGAGAGCAATATCAATGTTCTCTCTCCATTTGACAAAGTTAGCTCCAGAGAGCTTGTTGTCAGTCAACAGTGACACCATGTGGTTGTTCATAGTCATATTGGGTACTACAAATATCAATAAATAGAAATCAAGTAAGGTTTAACACAAAATCATACACATTCAAAAATTATTAGCACTTAGCAAGTACGAATGACAAGTGAAAATACTAAAAAATATACAATCCTAAATAATTTCCAAGGTTTTCAACAAACTGATACTAGTGTCCCGTTTAGGCGAGAGTCAAAGATACCATCCATTGAATAGAGTAGTCAGCTCATCTAAAATGACAAACATTCTAGCAACCTTTTATTCGATCAAGATGAGAATCGAGTGTTGTCCCGTTTAGGCAAGAGTCAAGGCCATTCTATCTTATGAGCTTCCACCATTGTTTCATACTTTCGTAAGTCTTACATCTAGAAGCCACCATTAGGGTGATCAGTACTTGGAGTAAAACAATTACAAATAATACTTATCTTTCGAGATTCTACGACGTTAAATTGCTAATGAACGTTCATCCATTAGGGATGATTACTCACTAAAACAAGAACTATGTAGAACCAACAATGGAGATCGAATATCCTTATAATAAATCTTAGTATTTAAAGTGTATTTTCATCTAATATTTATTTTAATCTATTTATTTTAAATATATATTTATTCAATTAAAATTTTTAGTTTAGAAAATTCTAATATAAATTTTAATTTAATATTTATAAAATTATACTTTGACAGATCTCAAAATAAATAAAATTTATTTCCATCTTAGTAATAATTCTTAATAAATATTTCAAAATTATTCAATTTAAGTTGATCCAAAATTAATTAAAATTAATTTTCAACTCAAATTTAACTTTTTATAAATAAATATAGAAAAATTCGAAATCCAATGTATTTAAAATAAATAAATTTTCGAAATTGCATAAAATAAAATAAAATAAATCCCGAAAAATAATTCTAATTTATGTTGGTCCAAAAGTAATTAATAAATTAATTTTCCACACAAAAATAATTTTCCTATTTAATTAAATTTCTAAGAAAATTATCAAATATTTAAGTATCTTGAATAAAATAAACTTAAATATTAATTTTCTATTTAATTAAATACAACTAGTGTTATCTCAATTTTAGCACTCTGATGTGGCATCACATGATGGTGACACGAGGACTCGACTCTGAGTATCTGCTCGCAGAATATAGTTCGAATTGGATGCCTCGTATGCATGCTCGAAGCAAAGCGATCAGCAATCCGCACAGAGCGACCAACACTTAGCGAATTCAGCTTTCGCATCGTGAGTCATCAGAGAAATTCCTATAACTTGGGGATCAGATTGCAGAGATATGGCACACTCTCCAAATCCCACGATCAGGATATTATGTATTTATTATGCAATCTTTCTATTTATATCCATTGTAACGAGAAGGGAAATACTTCCTCTCCAAGCTCATAGCCCTATAAATAGTGATGCATGTTCACTGGGCAAAGAGTCGAAAGATTTTACTTGAGAGATATTATCTAAGAATTCATATTCAGAGATATTGTTGTAAGAGCTATAAGAAAATGAACCTTTCTCCTTGTTCTTAAGTTAATACAAATAACGAGGATTAGGCTATTACGAAACTGCTTGGGGCTAAACCTTTATAAAATTCCTGTGTCTTTATATTGCTTTACTATATATTAATTGTTTATTAACTACTTGTCGCTTACTAAATTAGATTCACTGTCGTTTTCTAAAAGCGAAGTTAATATTTTGGTGCTTTCATTGAGAGCAGAATCAGGAATCGCTCTTCATTCTAAATCTAACCACAAGTACGATGGTGGTACAAACTCCTAGGGGTATGGTTGATCTAGAAAATCCACAAGCGGTGGATCCAGCATTGCAAAACCCAGGAAACACTAGGGCTCCGCCAACTATTAATCCTAAACAGTCGTCTAACGCGGCTCATGGTGTGATGACTCCTATGGATGAAATCGCGCCTAGTGTGCAAGAGATTGGGAATTCCAGTTCAGCACTCAACTCGGGCATACATAACACAGTCGTTCCGCCCGCCACCAACGTTCGGACGACCATTGGAGATGATACTGAGATCCAAAACCTCTGCGCTACTCTTGGACTAATGCAAGCTCATACCAACACCTTACATCATGATCAGTAGGAACTCCACGCTGCGGTAAATCTTGCGTTCGAGGAACACAGACGCATGTTTGCCGAATGGAGGGACAAAGAAATGGAAGCGTTAAGGGCTCATCATGCAGAGATTGACAATCATAGTCGGCAAGTTATTGTGCTGATACGAAAAGCTTACCAAACTGTCGGGCAGCAACCCCCGAATGTCATCCCCCTCGGTGAAACAGACGAAGATCCAACGATGAATACTTCCCAGACTATAAATGGTCAGCCGCCAAATCTCCGGTCACAGGTTCTGCCTGTGGGCCAAGTAGTAGGTGGGCATACCTTGTCTAGTAATTCATTAAGAGAAGTCGTACTCGATGGTTCCAACAAGGCCAACGGTGCAATTCCACCTATCAACAAAGTTAATCAACCACCAAGGCAGCTAGGTGTTTCTGTATAGGAAAGGTTGGGGAGGACTCATGATCTCAGAAACGATCTAAAATTCTCGAAACCCGGAACCCGTGCTCAAATTCCCGCTCAAAAAGATACTGACGTGACTCAAATTGGCCAAAATGTTGAACAGGTTACTCAAGTTGTGCAGGCACAGCTAGATGAACTAAAGAGTATGTTCCAAGGCATGGCCGAGCAGAGAAACAATGATCTCGAGTTGGACCGAGCACGTAGAACCCCTTTCTCTCCCGAGATCAATCTCCTGGCGTTGCCCCACAAGTTGAAAATGCCAACCAGGAAATTGTACACTGGAAGAGAAGATCCTCTTTCCCACCTCAAGTATTTTGAGATGCAAATGGATCTGCAGGGGGTATGAGGTGACGTGTGTTGCAGAATTTTTCCTGCAACCCTCTGTGAAGCCGCCCAGCAATGGTATTTTAATCTGGTCCCTGGAATGTTCAACTCATGGAAAGCCTTCTCTTTGGAATTCCATGCACAATTCTCCTCCTCTCGCCAACTTCCGTTGCATTTAGGAGACCTGTTCAAAGTCAAGCAAAGACCAGGCAAGCCTCTCCGAGCATACATCAACAGATTCATGACAGAGGCGACCAAGGTTTCACGGGTAACTGAAGACGGAAAGTTGTCCGCGATACTGGGGGGCATTGAAGTCATCCGTGAACTTTGGACGGACATAAGGAAGAACGGCCTGGTAGACTCAATGAGCAATTTTCTCGACCATGCTAAAGGTTTCATTAAACTTGAAGAAGTTATTCAGCGAGCAGAACGCGAGCAAAAGCCTTGCAAGACAAAAGCTCCTTCCACTAAAAAGTCCGCCCAACTCCCCCATTACCTAAATAATTCAAGCTCAAATGGTAAACGTTCCAACAACAACAATAGGCAAGGGAATAGGAAGAAGGGAAAGTTCGCCAACGAAACCGAGCAGGCTCCCTCGGAGAATCAAGCAAAGTACACTGCATTTACCATCTTGACTGAGGATATAGAAAGTGTTTACATGGCCACTCAATCGCTAGCCCCGTATAAGTAGCCCGCGCCCATGAAGGAAGATGTTAGCAAGAGAGATATGACCAAGTTTTGTTGATTTAACGGAGACTACGGCCACGGCACCAATGAATTCAATAATCTGAAGCGAGAAATTGAATTCCTGATAAAGAGAAATAACCCGCACTTACAGAAGTATGTCAAGACCGATTAGAGTCAGAGGAACGACAATAACCAAGACTTGCTACCTCCACCAGTAGACGGACATCTGTAAGTTATCATTGGAGGTCCGCACATAGCTAGAGATTTAAGCAAAGCTCGGGAGAGGTATGCCCGAACAGCACAGCACGAGCAAGAAGAAGTTATCCTGGCCATAGAAGAAAGGAATCCCAAAATTCCAGGGCAAGAGGGCCTAAAATAACCTTCAACAACGAAGATGCTGTCAAAATCAGGTTTCCGCACAATGACTCATTGGTCGTGGATGTACAGATAGAAAACAAGATGGTGGCCAGAACAAGGATTGATAATGGAGCCTCTTCAAATATCTTGTTCAAAAGTGCTTATGAAAAGATGGGGCTCCTCCAACTCAAGGATTTAGCCCCATGTCTCCTGCCTGTCTATGGTTTCTCCGGCCAAGGAGTAGCACCTTTAGGACAAATTTGTCTACCCCTCACTGTTGGACAAGCTCTGATGATCATTACTATTATGGCAAAATTTCTAGTATTAGATGTTCCTTCAGCCTTTAACGTAATGCTAGGGCGTCCGGCTTTGTATGACTCAAAGGCTGTCACATCGATATTCCACCCGGGCCTGAAGTTTCCATCAAAGAATGGGGTGTGTTTCTAAGAGGAAACCAGCAGACTGCTCGGGAATGTTATAACCTTGCAGTGGCCAAGGCTAAGAAGGAAGTATCCTCCAGCCAGAGCACACACAAGGGGAAAAACATTTCCATGTAGGGTTAGAGGCAGGGCACGCGGTCGGGAAGATGTTAACCTGCCATAGGTTGCCCAGGAATGGGGAAATAGGTTTGCAGCAATGCAAGCTAGAATCAATGAAAAAGAAGAAGAAATCAGACGCCCAAGGCATCATGGTCCTCCTGCAATGTCTGCTCCAGAAAAGCAGATGGCTCCTACCCCTACTGTGCAGGCAGGTTCAGTTGCTGCAGTGAACCAAATGGAACCACTGTATGAAAGGTTCCACAAGCGGGCACCTCCAGTTAAACTGGGAGGTCCCGATATGATGAAAGTCGAGCAATGGCTGGCATTTATTACTAAAATCCTGAATTTTATGGGCATCACCGGCAACGATAGAGTGGCCTGTGCCACATTCCAGTTGCATGAGGATGTCCTCGTTAGCTGGGACATGGTGTCCCTGACCTATGATGTTACTACTATGACCTGGGAAAAGTTCAAGGAGTTATTTAACGCAAAGTACTACGACGAAGCGGTCAAAAGTGCAGAAAGAAAAGAATTTACCCAACTGACCTAGAAAGAGAATATGAGTGTTACTGAATACACAACTCAGTTTGATCGATTAGCTAGGTTGGCCTAAGGAATTGTGCCAACAGATTTAAGCAAGAAAGAAAAGTACCTGGATGGCTTGAATCCAAAAATAAAACATGATCTTATGATTACTCCTACGACAACACAACCTATACTGACATGGTGGGAAAGGCACTACGAGATGAAGGCGTAGTTGAGTGCACTCAGGAGTCTCGAGGAACTCAGGTTGTTGGTGGAACCGCTACTCCTCCTACCCCTGGTTTTGGAAGGGGTGGTTGTGGCTCGACGATTGATAAGAAACGAAAGGCACCATTTGCACACGGTGTCTCTGGTCACAATAAGAGGTTCTGAGGGAACCAGTGTCGAGGAAATCGTTAGGGTGGCTCCAAAACCCGATACACTTACGCGGTGTGTCCCAGTTGTAAGAAGCATCATTTGGGTGAGTGTAAAGGGCAAGGATGTTTCCAGTGTGGGTTGCCAGGACACTATAAAAGAGACTGCTCGTAGCTTCAGAAAGAAGAACATCAGACAGCTTCAAAACCCGCTCTAGCAAGGGTGTTTGCTTTAACACAAGTTGATGCAGAAACTAGCCTCTCAATTGTTAGAGGTTAGCTCTCGGTCAATAATTCTTATTTCTCTGTGCTGTTTGACTCTGGGGCCACTCACTCTTATGTGGCATACAAAATTTTTCACAAATTGGATAGACTGCATGATAGTTATGATAAAGGGTTTGGAACCCTATTGCCTGGCAGAGAATTAGTCATCTCTAAAAGGCTGATTAGGTCTATGCCGATCAGAATTGAGGATAGGGAGTTGAGTGCTGACTTAATAGAAATTGGTTTAGCGGATTTCGACATTATACTTGGAATGGATTTCTTATCCAAGTACTCAGCTAGTATTGACTGTAAATGGAAGATGGTGATTTTCCAACTCGAGGGCGAGGAACAGTTTGTATTTGAAGGATCGGTTCAGGGATCTCTGATGCTAGTGATTTCAATATTAACAGCTAGAGATTTACTACAAGACGGGTGTTTTGAGTTTCTGGCCGTGGTATTGGATACCACATGGCCTGAGACAGTTCGACCAAAGGATATGAGGGTTGTTCAAGAATTTTTAGATATTTTTCCTGATGAACTTCCGGGTTTACCACCGTAGAGAGAAATTAATTTCATCATTGATCTAGCACCAGGAGCAGAACTAGTTTCTAAGGCACCATACAGGATGGCACCGGTAGAACTTAAAGAATTGAAAATTTAGCTTCAAAGGTTACTTGACCTAGGGTTTTCACGGCCTAGTTTGTCACCCTGGGGAGCTCGCTTAATTTTTTATAATGAAGAAAGATGGATCTTTACGCATGTTTATTGACTACCGAGAATTAAATAAACTGATTGTCAAAAATAAGTATCCTTTACCTACGATCGATGATCTTTTCAATCAGCTTTAGGGGAAGACAGTCTTCTCAAAGATTGATCTCTGATTAGGCTATCATCACTTGAGAATCCAAGAGGAGGACAGTCCAAAGACTGCTTTTTGCACTAGGTATGGGCATTATGGATTTTTGGTTATGTCTTTTGGATTAACCCATGCTCCCACAACTTCTATGGATCTGATGAATAGGGTATTCAAGGATTTCCTCGATATTTGTTTCATAGTATTTATCGACGACATCCTTGTGTACTCTCAGTCAGAAGTGGAGCACGAGTAACACCTTTGAATGGTTCTGTAATGACAACAAGAACATTAATTGTATGTCGAATTCAAGAAGTGTGAGTTTTGGCTACCTCAGGTGTCTTTCTTGGGCACATTGTCAGTAAAGATGGAATCAAAGTGGATCTAGGGAAGATTGAGTTGGTCAGGGATTGGCCGAGACCGAAGTTAGTTATAGAGGTTAGAAGTTTCCTTGGTCTTGCTGGTTATTATCGTAGATTTGTTGAGAGATCGTCTAAGATCTCAACACCCTTAACTGAACTCGCTAAAAAGAATCAGTCGTTTGTGTGGACAAACAAGTGTGAAACAAGCTTTCAGGAGCTGAAATAGAGATTGATAACAGCTTCGGTATTAGTCCTACAATTTTATAAGAAAAAGTTTGTAGTTTACTATGATGCATCCAGACAGGGTCTGGGGTGTATATTGATGCAGACTTAACGGGTCATCGCTTATGCCTCCCATTAATTAATGGAATAAGAACACTAAAACCCAACTCATGATTTAAAACTTGTAGCGGTAGTGTTCACTTTGAAGATTTGGCTCCCTTATCTCTATGGAGAGAAATGTTAGATTTATACTGACCATAAGAGCCTAAAATACTTCTTTACTCTGAAAGATTTGAATATGAGACAGAGGGGTTGTTTGGACTTGGTTAAGGGTTATGATTGTGCAATCCTTTACCATCCTGAGAAGGCCAACGTAGTGGCTGATGCCCTCATCTAGCAGATGACATGGATAAGGTAGCTCAATTAACTGATTCGGTATTAGTGAAGATCAGAGAAGAGGTTTCAACTGGGCAAGCGAAAGATTTTATGATATCAGATAAAGGAATGATGTTGTATAAGACTAGGGTTTGTGTTCTAAGTAGTGCAGAATGTAGAAGTGAAATCCTTGATGAAGCTCATACCATTCCATATTCACTGCACCCTGGCACTACCAAGATGCATAAGGATCTTAAACCATACTTCTAGTGGTGCAGGATGAAGAAAGATGTGGTGAAATTTGTATCCCAGTGCTTGACTTGTCAGCAGATCAAGGCTGAGCATCAGAGACAAGCTGGATTATTGCAACCACTAGCACTTCGTGAGTGGCAGTGGGAGGATGTCACCATGGACTTCGTGGTTGGATTACCTAGAATTACGGGCATGTACAATTTAATTTGGGTTGTGGTAGATCGATTTACAAAGTCTGAACATTTTCTACCATTAAAAACAACCTTTATAGTGGATCACAATGCAGATTTATATGTTAAAGAGATAGTTAGATTTCATGGCGCTCCAAAGTCCATTAAGTCGGATAACAATCTGATATTCACTTCAAAATTCTGGGAGAGTCTTCAGCGAGCTATGGGTACCAAATTGAAATTCAATACAGCTTTCATTCCTCAGACTGAAAAAAAGTCTGAAAGGACAATGCAGGTACTAGAAGACATGTTCCGAGCCCGTGTGATGGATTTCGAAGGCTCTTGGAGCAAGTACCTGCCACGAATATATTTTTTGTATACTAACAGTCATGAGAGTACTATAGGGATGGCTCCTTACGAACTATTGTATGGCAGGAAGTGCAAATCTCCTATTCACTGGGATGAAACGGGAGAAAGAAAATACCTAGGTTCGAAATCAGTGCAACGGACTAATGAAGCCATAGAAAAGATTAAGGCCAGAATCTTTGCCTCACAGAGTAGGCAAAAGAGTTATGTGGATCCAAAGCACAGAAAATGTAGAATTTCAGGTAGGACATCATGTATTCCTACGGGTGTCTCCAATGAACGGAATCAGACATTTTGGGAAAAGAGGCAAGCTATGCCCTAGGTTTACAGGACCTTTCTCGATTCTCGAGAAGGTTGGACTAGTGGCATATCGTCTAGCTTTGCCTCCAGCACTTTCAGCAGTTCACAACGTTTTTCATGTTTCCATGTTACGAAAGTACGTTTTAGATCCTGCTCATGTGCTATGTTATGAATATCTTTAGCTGCAACCAAACCTATCATACGAAGAACAAGAAGTTCAAATCTTAGACAGGAAAGATAAACTTCTTCGGAATAAGACCATAGCTTCGGTCAAGGTTCTTTGGAGAAACAGTAAGGTGGACGAAGCCACCGGGGAATTGGAGTCTGACATGAGGGCTCAATATCCAGAGTTATATTAAGGTTAGATTTCGAGGAAAAAATCCTTTTAACGGGGGGTAATTGTAGGGACTGCTTAGTTTTTACATGGAAATTGGCAAATAATTAGGGTTAATTATGAATTAGAATATTAACTATGATTTATCATTTTACGGAGATTTATTTGAATTCAGGGTGTATTATTTATGCCATATATGGAATTTTGCGTTTTCGCATGTTTTGTGCCCGATAGCATTAGAACGTGGCGTTTGGCCATTAAAATCACAGTTTAGTATTTTAGTAGTAATGGGGCAACTTTGTTAGACATTAGACATGTCAGGTTTTACCCGAGGATTTAAAATGACCATTTTACCCCTAGAAAATTTTATTAGTTAAGCTTGTGGGGAGGGGTATTTTTTTCATTTTACCATAGGATGTGGTGACTGATTTTTAGAGTGGCAGCTGGTCACTATTTGTTTAATTATCCTAAGATTATTATAGTTTTTAGAAAACTAAAGAAATTAGAGGAAATAGGAAAAATTAAGAGGACTCTTGTCTTTCTCTCTCCCTTTGTTCGAATCCTCAAGGAACAGCAGCTTTTGGGGATTTTCCTTGCTGCAAAACAGTGAATTAGACAAGGTTTTAGTGATCCAATCCAAGGTAAAACCCTTAGACCTCTCATTTTATGATTTCTTAAGTTCTATGTTAATGTTTTATGTATAGTTTTTGGGATTTAAGGTTGCTGTTGTTTTGTTTTGGTTGAGTGTTTAAAGTGGAATTGGTGTTGTGTGAGCTGAAATTGAGTTAACTGATGACATCTTTTGATGTTTGGACAATGTTTAAGCTTTAGAGCTCAAACTTTTGTCTTTAATGGTGATTTTTGTATTTCTCGGTATTCCTTGGTTTTATTGCATGAAATATGTCTATTATGGTATAAATAGAAGATGTGGAAGTTATGGTTCTGTTTGGGTTTGATTTGAGGTTGTGGGGTGAGTTGGTCGGAGTTCTTGTTCAGGGAGACCTATAGGAACCGGGCGACCAGTTGGTCCCCAGGAAACCCCACAAAATTGGAATTCTGGTTGGGGAACCGGTCTACTGGTTGGGGCATTTTTGGGAACCCTAGTTTTTCCCGTTTTGAAATAATTAGGGTATTGCCATGTTATCCATCGATAGGGAAACTTTTGGTTTCAAGTTTAAGTCTCCAAAAAGTTGTTTAGCATGTCACTTATGCGTTTTACAATTAATGTTATTTAGGGGTCTGTAATTCGTCTAGTAGCTGTTCCACTTAGGTTCGTCGGGGCACCTGAATTAAAAAACGATGTAAGATTAGCATAATGATTTGCATATATATATATACATGTTTAGTGTGCATGTTAGTTGCCATCAGATTAGTATATCAAGGTATAAGTGAAGTGTACATAAAACTGTACAGAGATACTATATGCTAGGCCTCTCGATAGTATGAATTACTGCTACCACATCAGTACGACTAGAGTACTTAGTATAGGCTGGATTCGCAGTTAGTCATACTTAGTATGAATTACTGCTACCACATCAGTATGACTAGAGTACTGAGTATAGGCTGGATTTGCAGTTTGTCATACTTTGTTAAGAACGTTGCTAACCTTGTTAGCAGATTGTAATTAGGTGTATGGGCGCTTAGTTACGATTTGGATATATGTTTATGTATATGATTATACTTTTTCTACTGACTCTGTCGACTCACAGATATGGTTTGCATGTGTAGGTAAGGGCAAAGCTAAGGTTGAGCAACAATGAGAGCGAGCAGATGAAGATTTTACATGTCGGGATGGCTAGGCCTGGAGCGTACGGCCTTTGGGACAACATGGGCTTATTTTGTATAGTCGCTAGGCGACAAACTTTTGTATTATGCACTGTAAAACTTATGTAAATATTTTGTAACGGGATCCCGTTATAATATAAGTATGTTATTTTTGAATTTTCAATTAGTTATATAAAGTTTTAATTAAACATGATTTTTAATAAACTCGTTGATTAGCAATGAGCTGCACAATTAAGTTATAAATCACGTTAATATGCCTAAACTCTATATCTAAAGTTAAGGTAAAAATATATTTGATTACAATTAGACTCAATGTATCATTAATTATATTTTACTTTGCGAACCTCAATATATAAATTAAAATTTAACTATCCTATCTATCTATCTATGTATATATTTATATAAAGGAGGACAATAAATAAATTAAGTGGTATTTTATATGATTTTTTTTTTTTAATTTATGAAGCTTTGTCATTTTGTGAAGAAAATTTGATGATAAGTGTTTTAGAAATAATGTCACATTGTCTAGGAATCATTTTTTATGTTGTCCTATATAATATAAATAAGTTTATTGATTTTCATTTTTAATTGTCCCAAAATTAAATTTTTTAATCACAGTATAATTGTTGTATAAAATTATTTAATTATCCAAACTAATATTAAGTGGTTTTTATGGTTTTGAGATCTTGCAGTGTAGTTGCGGTTTGAAAAATTATACAAATTGGATGTGCGGTTTGGCTTGAAAAATTAGCTAAAAACCACACCGCCTGCACCATGAACGCCCTTCATTGTAATTGGATGTCTAATTTTTTGTAATTGAATTGGATTAGATTAGTTCGTTGTAATTGAATCGGTTCAGTGTAATTAGATCATGAATCGAATCACAATAAGTATTGAGAGTTAAGAAGAGAAAATTTTAATGTCAGGATTAAAATATTTGATTACAATTAGACTCAACATAACATGATATTTTATTTTACAAAGCACTATATAACATGATATTTTATTTTACAATTAGACTCAACATAACATGATATTTTATTTTATTTTAAATTATAATTTAACTTAATAATTAAAAAGAATGATCAATAATTTTTAAAATACAGAACAAAAATTTATATTTACTCTATTATATAACTGCACGAAGCGCATCTACGTTTACTAGTGCAATATAATCTAACATAATTTTATACAACCTATTAGTCACTAAAAAAATAGCTATTTTTAGTGACAACTTTTTAGTCACAACATAAATTTTTTGTGACTAAATGTGTTTTAATCACAACAAAAAAGTTATTACTTGTGATTAAAACATAGTATTTAGACATAAATTGTCACTAATTTAGTTTTATTCACAACAAGTATTATGACTAAAAACACATTTAGTCACAACAATTTGTGATTTTTGTAACTAATATCTTTAGCCATAGACTTTTTAGTCACAACATAGGAATGATGATTTGTAATTAGACACAACTATTTTACTTTAGCCACAAATTATGTTGTGACTAAAAACAAAAATTTTTGTAGTGGGTACAAGACAATATTAAACATAATAGTGTATTAAGTAATATTACGTGTACCAAACCAACCCTAAAATATTTATATCTCACCAATCATTAGTAGTTATGTGTGTGTGTGAACGTGTGAAAAGAAAAGAAAGGAAAGAAAGAAAAAAAAGTCAATTGTTAAGATGACATTAAGTGGAGTACCCTTCCATTAAGCGTCCCAATGCCTTTACGATGCGTTAAACCAATAATGATCCTATAATTGATAAATTGAATTAACCCATTATAAATATTTTCTGCTAAAATGTAGATCCTCAAGGCCCCATTGGCAAATGATGAGTCAAAAGACAAAACACCTAACCAATGCTTTATGTAGAAAATGAGTACTAATTGTACTAATCGATCGACATAACACTACTTGTGATTATAACATTAAAAAAAAAAAAAACAATCACAACACTCCAACTACTATATGTTTCAAGCTGTTTATTTTCGCTTCATATTTTCTTGTCAAACGCACCACCATGGATCTTCAAATTTGACACAAATATAAGTCAGTTTATTTACTATTTCCGGCAGCCTTTAAAAATATACATTATATGATGTTGTGGTATTAGTTTGATCCACTTAGCTACTAAAAACTTTTTTATGGTTTAGGTTTACCCATTATTATTTGGATAGTCTATAACTATATAACATGAGAGAATACTGTTTTTGAGCTTTCTTAAAGTAAATGACAAAAATGTCATTGATTTTTTTTTTTTTTGATTATTAATTACTATTAAATCTTTTTATTTAATGGCAAGAGAATTATACCTTTTTCAAATATGATTTGCTTACATAAAAAGAAGACCACAGGACATAAATTAAAGAGCTTCCTTTTTTTATCATTATCTTTTAGTAAATTTTTTAACAATATAATTTTATAATATATATATTATATAAACATATATATATGTATTTCTCCTGTGATAATACAAAGCTATTAAATTTATATTATTTAAATCTTATAAAATAATAAAAGAAAATTTATATATAATCTATAACTCTAGAAAATAAGATATACAACATATATATATATTTCAAAACAATTCAAATTATAGTAAATATGATCAATGTGCTTTCTTAGAGCATTTTTAATAGAGTACTACAAAAAAATAGGATAGAGTTATATTTTAGCACATTAATAAAAATTATTACTCGAATAGTATACTTTAACACATGTTAAAAGTTATACTAAATTAAACACAAGATATAGTATTGTGTCGAATTTGGCTCATAATAAATATTACATTTTTATTTATTATAACGCTACTAATTATTATAATTTATTAACTTTAATTAAATTTTCAAATCTTTATTTACCCAATTACCATTAACTATAATTTCTGGACTCATATACCTTTTGATAAATGTCGAAGTGGTGACAATTAAATCATGGAGTAGCTCATTTAGTGGACAAGAGATCAACTTTCAGCATGATAATGAATATGCTTTATCTAATTTTTTTCAAGCCCAAGATACTTTATTGCAAGAGCTTAAACAATTTGGGAGCTTGGACAATTATAAGATTCGCAATTTCGGAGCTGACTTTGAGGCCATGCTGACTTCTACAATTAACGCTAGAACTACTTCCTTCAAGAAAAGAAGGTTATTCGATGGCTCTTCCTCTGTTTGCTCTAGAGCTCATAAATTTCTTCGGCTACACCTTGGGGTGGTTTGGGATGTTCCTTTGGAGCCTACTAGCCAAGGGCATGCAACTAAGGTCGCGATGGAAGAATCATCAAATGATAAATCGATCTCTATCTACCGATCGGATGAGCTGCCTGAAGGGAGTTCCAAAGGAAGAAATAATTTATTGGAACGTCCTTTCGTAAGCAGCTTTTTGTTTGGTGCCTCTGGCTCTCTTAGGTCGGCTCACTCTCATACCCATGTGGACGAGAATGTCATATCTCCTCCACAGGAGACATGAGAGGCCTTGCTTGGAACTATAGAGGGTTAGGGCAAACCTCTACAGTTCGCGAGTTGAAGTTCCTGATTCGGTCGCGCTCCCCAGACTTTATTTTCATGACCGAGCTCAAAGTTAATGCTACTTCTTTGGTACGTACTCTTAATTCCCTGCACTTTTACTTTGATGTCCATGTTGCGGTTGTTGGGAATGCAGGGGGAATTATTCTGGCTTGGAAGATCGAATTTGTCTTTCAATGTGTTGCTTGTTCCAAAAACCATATTTCGGGTCTTGTTTACTCGGATTCCCTCACACACCCTTGGTTATTGTCATGTGTGTATGGTCCACGCTATTCTAATGCTGAGAAGGCTTTCAGGGAGAAGTTCATGAATATAGGGGACAGGTTTGGTGGGCCGTAACTTATCTTGGGTGATACAAATTTTGTGCTAAGTGATTCAGAAAGAGTGGGCTCTAAGGGCAGGGACCGTTTCATCCCATTTATCTCTAATTTTGTGAATTCTAGGGGGCTTATCAACATGCCTATGTATGGTTATAAGCTCACATGGGATAATCACCGGTCTGGGTCGAAACATGTTAAATCTGCGCTTAACAAAGGTTTAGTCAACGAGGCGTGGCTTAGGCTTTCCCGAATGCTGCCCTGTGCTCCTCTCAGACTTGCAACTCTGACCATAGACCTCTTTGCCTCCTCTCTGGTGGCCGTGAAGATAAATTTAAAAGAAGCTTTAAGTTTGAAGAAGGTTTGACTAGGTATGAAAGAAGCAAGTTAGTTGTTGATTATGCCTAGAAGACGGTTATTCACTCTTGGGCCCCCACCAGGGTTTTCCAAAAAATGGGGGCTACTCGGGTTGCTCTTTTTCATTGGAACAGAACTCAATTTGGTAAATTTGATAGTTTAATTAAGGATTTGTAAAGGAAGCTTGATTGCATCCAGCGACTCCTGGCGGGATTGAGAGTTTGGGACACTGAATGTGCTATTCGTCGGTCTCTCAATGAGGCTTGGAACCGAAAGGAGTTATACTAGAAACAGAGGGCCAGGGTTTCTTGGCTTAAGGAAGGAGATAAATGCTTGAAGTTTTTCTTCCTTTCCCCAGCTATCAAAGGGAGACAGAATGCTATTGAAAGTATCTTGAATAAAGATGATATTTGGATTTCTAGACGGGATCTAATCGATAACGAATTTATTGACATATTCAAGGGAATTTTCTCGGGTACTAACGTTGGTAATGACTTCAATGGTAGCCATCTGATTCAAGATAGGATCTCTATCGTTGACTAAGCTGAACTGGTTAAGAGGCCTTCTCACGATGAAATTCGTAGTACTCTGTTTGCCATGAGTAACAATAAGGCTTGGAATGTTTGTTCTTTTCATCAAGCAC
This sequence comes from Cannabis sativa, assembly GCF_029168945.1. NCBI lineage: Eukaryota > Viridiplantae > Streptophyta > Magnoliopsida > Rosales > Cannabaceae > Cannabis > Cannabis sativa. Next base: position 17,159,755 of record NC_083605.1, on the reverse strand, counting down.
TACTGGGGATCTGTGGGTAGGGACGTTTGCGATGCAGTGTCTAATTTTTTTCAGACGAGAAGAATGCATAAGGGTGTCAATGCTACAAATATTGTGCTTATTCCCAAGGTGCAGAATCCGAAAAGAACCAACCATTACAGGCCTATCTCCCTCTGTAACGTTATGTATAAGGTCATCTCTAAAATCATTGCCAATAGAATCAAGCCCCTGCTTCCTTCCCTAATTTGTCCTACCCAAGCGGCTTTTGTCCCAGGAAGGAACACTCAAGACAATAATGTGATTATCCAAGAAATTATCCACTCTTTCAACAGGAAAAGAGGAAAAGAAGGTTTTTTTGCCATAAAAATTGACCTTATGAACGCGTACGACAAGTTGAGTTTGAATTTTATTGACTAAGTGCTTGCTAGTTTTGGAGCGCCACAAAAAATTTAGAGGTTGGATCTCCTAGTGTATCACTACCACCTCACTCAACATTTGCATTAATGGAGGGCAGTTTGGTAGAATTATACCCTGTTGTGGCCTGCGCCAGGGCGACCCTTTATCTCCTTACCTTTTTATTTGCGCAGCGGAAATTTTGTCCAAACTTTTGATTGATGCCCAAGATAATGGCTCTATAAGGGCATTAAGCTCAGTAGAGGGGGCCCCATTATCTCTCATATCTTCTTTGCAGATGATTTAATATTGCTGGGAAGAGCAAACATGGAGGAAGCCAAAGGTTACTCACATTGCCTTGAGAGATTCTGCGCTGGGTCAGGTCAGCAAGTCAACAAGATCAAAACCTCTATATTATTTAGCAAAAATACCTCTAATGGGATCAAAAGAATTATTAAGGAGGCTCTGGGTTTGAGCTCTCCGGAAGGTAACATAAAATATCTGGGGCTACCTCTTTTTAGATCTAGGCAAAAGGATGCAGATTTCAACTTTATCTTGGATAACCTCACGTCTAAACTTCAGGGCTGGAAAGCTAAGACTCTGACCAAAGCAAGTCCTGCGACCCTTATAAACTCTGTGGGCTTTGTTGTTGCCTATGTATGCTATGCAAACAACTAAGCTTTCGAACCGTCTTGCTGCTCAAATTGATGGGCTGGTTAGGGACTTCTAGTGGGGGTCGGAAACGGGTAACCATGGTCTCCATCTTAAAGCTTGGGACAAGCTTTGCCTCCCTAAGTCTCTAACTGGTTTGGGTTTCAGGAAAACTAAAGAAATTAACCAAGCGTTCTTGGCCAAATGGGGATGGAACCTCCTGTCTGGCAGTCAATCCCTTTGTTGCAAAATCTTGGAAGCTAAATACCTTAAAGGAAAGCGCTTTCTCAATTATACTTCAAAAAGATTCTGATTCTTCGTTTTGGAAAAGTTGTGTCAGTGCCATCCCTATTTTAAAAAAAGGAGCGTGCAAGGTGGTTGTGAATGGCAAAGATACTAAGGTCTGGGAGGACCCTTGGATAGCTCATAAGAAAGGTTTCAGCCTTCATGCTAATGGTTCCTCCATTTGTTGAATGGATAAGGTGGCTGAGCTTCTGATAGATAATGGCGGCTGGGATATCCAATTTTTTTTTTTTTTTGATAAATCAGGACATTATATTGCACAAACATTATTTACAAACTATAGGCACCCAAATCGGGCCCAATCAATCTATACATCACATCTTATCTACATTATAGTTCATCGAACCATTTTTTATCTACTTCTTTAGTCTTCTTGGGTGTAAACACAGCAATACGTGTTTTGATATTCCATTTTGTCTCCACAGTAACTCGGTTAGAGGATAACGATCCCCCTTGCCAAGTAATGTTGTTCCTCAGTTTCCAAACATTATAAACCAGTCTAGCAATTGTAGCAGTATATACCTTCTTTCAAAATTTCGAAATCTTTGCCCTTGCAATCCACCTGAGTAAAGTAGAAAGATTCAATGAAAACACATTCCAAGACAGCCACTGTTTGATATCCTGCAACCATTTCACAGCCACATCACATTCGAAAAATAGATGTTGCACTGTTTCAGCTTGTTCATTACACAAGCAGCATAGCTCACTAATTTGTAATCCATGCTTGAGCAATCTCTCTTTTGTTTTCAATCTATTTAACATGGCTAACCACAAGATAACACTATGTTTGGGGATATTCAATCTATTCCGTACCTCATTGCACCATTTATGTTTAGTTCCTGGAGGAGAAAAAAGTACATAACCTGCTGCAATTGTGCATTGTCTCTGCTGGAATTCTGCTGTATCACACTTCAGTTTCAGCTGATCTTTGATGGCTACCAGCTTTTTCCAATACCAGCTAGCATGGATAGAGGCTGTGTAGTTCCACCAATCTTGATCCTTAAGGTATACACTATGTATCCATCTTTGCCATAGACTGTCCCGCTTGTTGGATATGGCCCATATGTACTTAGAAATAGCCGCTTTATTCCACTCTTCTATCTTTATTATTCCCAAACCACCTGCTTTTTTTGGTTGACATATGTTTTCCCAAGCTACAGCCCCAGGACCATTGAACATTGCTTGGCCCTTCCACAAAAAAGTCGTACACACGGCTTCTATTGCTCTTACAAAGTTTTTTGGCAACACCATCATCTGACTCCAATATGCCTGAATTGCCATTAATACTGAGTTAATTAGAGTAATCCGACCTGCAAAGGAGAGATTCCTTGAGCTCCAACTCTTAATTCTAGCCGTCATTTTTCCAACAAAAAGTTCACATTCCTTACCTGAAATCTTCCCAGAGCAAATAGGTATCCCTAGATAAGTAAATGGCAAGACTTGTCTAGAGAACCCCAATGCTTTAATCAATTTCTTCACACTTCCTTCCTTCATGTTACTGCAATATTGCAGTTTTGCTAGCATTCGGGTGAAGCCTAGAAGTGAAAGAAAAAAGCTTGAGAGCTTGAAGCATATAAGTGATGCTCTGTGTATCTCCATGACAAAAGAGAAGCACATCATCTGCAAAAGCCAGATGATTCAATTTGAGTGAGGAACATCTGTCATGAAATAGGAAGTCCTTTTTCTCCCCTATCTTCTTCATAAGTCTAGATAAGTATTCCATTCCCAAGACAAATAACAGAGGAGACATGGGGTCCCCTTGCCTAAGTCCCATTCTAGCTTCAAAGAACCCATGTAAGGACCCATTGAACATAAGAGAGGACCTCGGAGTTGTAATACAATTCATTATCAACTTAATGAATTCCTTAGGAAAGTTTAAACCTTCTAGCATCTCTTCCAAAAATCCCCACTCAATAGTATCATATGCCTTTTGAAGGTCGAGCTTGATCATACAACTTGGTTTATTGGCTTTCCTACTATAATGTCTCACCAGGTCCTGACAAATCATAATATTATGCCCTATGAATCTTCCTTTAATAAATCCTCCTTGGGAAGGAGAAATTATTTCAGGAAGAATGTCTCGAATTCTAGAACTCAAAAGATTTGTTGCAATCTTGTAAATAACATTACAACAAGCTATTGGCCTAAAATCTTTGACAGTGTTAGAACATTTTATTTTTGGAACCAAGGTAATAATAGTTGAATTGATTTCTCTGAGAATATTACCTGAATCCAAAAATGATATGACTGCTTCACTTATGTCATCACCAATAGCCTCCCAATTGTCTTGGAAGAAACTACTAGAGAATCCATCTGGACCTGGGGCTTTGCCACTCGGAATACTAAAAGCTGCTGCCTTTACTTCCTCTGTAGTGAATCCCCGAAGTAGTAATTTTGATTGCTCTGCTGATACCCCTGCTCCTTTAGAGATTACACTATTCTTAACTTTCTTTCTATTCACCATTTTAGTCCCAAGCAAGTCTTTGTAGAACCTCAGAAGTGCACCAGTGATGAGCTCTGGTTCATGTACCCGCTGTCCATCTTGTGCTTCTATCGAGAGGATGCGGTTTTGTCTAATTCTATGCTTAATGCAAGCATGGGATATCCAAAAGTTAAATAATCTATTTGATAGGGAGACTGTTTCTGCAATCCTAAAAGGGGGAAATTCGTCGGTTCAGGGAGATGATAGATGGATTTGGACTTTAGAAACTAATGGTAGATTCTCATGCAAGTCAGCCTACCTGGCCCAAGCTGTTGACAGGGCTCCCCCTTGTGACGTTGCTCCTTCACTTTAGAATAGGCTTTGGAATTGTAAGATCACAGGAAGGATGAAGACTCTCTGGTGGTGTCTCTTATCTAAGGTAATCCAAGTGCGAGCTGAGATCTGTAAAAGGTTTCTTATTAAGGATGTTACATGCCCCTTTTGTTAGACAGAGAATGAATCTATTGAACACCCTTTTCTCTCTTGTAACGTGGCTTTCCACTTGTGGAAGTCTTCTCCTTGAGGAATTTACCTAGTTTGTGGTACTGGAATTTGATTATGGGACCAGGTCAAATTCATCTGGGACCTTAAAAACAAGGGCATTAATGCCGATGAGGTGTTCCTTTACGCATCGCTAACCGTGGATACAATCTGGCGGACCCGAAACGAAAAGGTACATAATAATGGTCTAGTCGATGTTTATAAGTGTGTTGACAATATTCGCTCCTCTTTTGCAGGTCACCATGCTTTTTTGTTCCCCTGCGTACCACCGCGTCGGCTGGATGCCTGGCGTACTCCCCCCCAGGGCTGGTTGAAGCTCAATTGTGATGTTAAAGTGGTATTGGACAGCATGTGTTCAGCGGTCGTTGCAATGGATTATCTAGGTAGGGTGATCTGGGTGCATACTTCTAAGCTGGATTTTGCTGATGCTTTAGGTGGAGAAGCGGCGACTTGCTGTCTTGCTCTAGATGTCGCGAAACATAATGGAGTTAAGTATATTATTGTCTAGAGTGACTCGAGGGTAGCGATCAATGCTCTCAATAGGGAGGTTGCCCATTGGGAGATTGAGAACTACGTCTCTTTTTGTCTTAGATCCTCTCCTTATTTTGTTAGTTGTATTTTTAATAATATTAGCAGAAACTGGAATTTTGCTGCTCATAATAAGGCTAAGTGGGCGTGTATCCACCAAAATTTCGGCAGTATTTACTTGTCCTCTATCTTGGAACACCTGTTTTGTAATGACCGCGAGGTCTAACTGCGTTTGATTATAATATAAGTACGCTTTTCTTCACAAAAAAGACTAAATATAACACAAACTAATTTTTTTTACTAAATTTAATAAAAAATTTACATCTTTCATTAGAGATGATCTTTGTTGTATTGATAATTTGATACAATTCGAGAGTTTTTACAAAAAAAAAAAGAATATGCATTAATTTTGATAAATTTTAGCTAATTAACAAAGAAACATTTGTAACACAATCATGCATGCTCTTGATCATAATCTATATTAACACATTACCTTTTAGAAAATGAAAAGAGGTGCAACTAAAGATATACATTTACAATACTATGCAATATTTTCATAAATTTTAAATAATTTATTATACCAAAACTATAGTTAAAATAACTTATTATATATATTTTTACATAAGTGCACCTTTGTACATAAAGTATTAATGTATACTTTTTTATTTGTAGGTGTACCACATAATTTTTTTTATAAATAATTGAGATATATAGGGTCATATAAAAATAGATGTACTGGCATTTTCATTGTGTTTATATAAGTATGAAATTAGTAGAAATTACTATATAGTAAATAAAAATTAATATTTCATTTACAAAAATATCTACATAAGGTGTGGACAATATTTATACCTTTTATGTGCTTTTAATTACCAAAATACCTTCTACACTATCTGTTGTCGAGTGAATTTCGCAACACCGAATTATATTGTTTTGTTAATATCAAAGAGAATTTTATGGGTAATGACAAGTGCGAGTATTCAACCTAGAATGGCGAGTACTCGATTGGGAACGGGAAAACAATCAACAAAAACTGGAAAATAACAATAAGACAGAGAATTATAGTGGTTCAGTCAGATTATGATCTGCTTAGTCTACTGTAGCAAGGGATTCGTAGGTGCCATTTGATGGTGGATCACCTCTTTATATACAAAGCAGGTGTCCAATCGGTTACACAAGGACCACATTCATTGTTAATCCATTATGTACATATTTAATTGCAATAATTAAACCCAAGAAACGTTAACATTAATAAATGAACGACAGTTACTAAGTCCATCAACGTATGCGTCTTCCGCATCTGCGAGTTGACTGTTCATGTTCTGTTGTTGAGCTCGCAGGGTCATCAGTACGTTTGGAACGTGTTGTACCCTTAGGTAATTGCCTCTTGTAGACATCGCATGTCGGGCTGGTAGAACCTAGACATGCGAATCTATATCGGCTTGTCAGGGCTATTGGGTCGTTTGGGACTAAATCGCACCATAGAGAGTTGGTCTCTATGCTCTCGCATAAGTATAGAGGGGATATTCGCATATATCCTGGCACATGAGAGTTGGGTCTACCCTGCATAATGCGAACTACGGTTATGCGATCTGACTTAGGTCATACTTGCTGGCTTTATCCTGGGCGAGGTTGAAACTTCGTGAAGTCTCTCACGGAAAATTCAGCTTTCATTGGAAATCTGAATACACGTGTCCCTTAAATAGGATTCTGGTCTCGAGTTTCTAGGTGAGAGAAATCTCACTATAACACATGCCCCTAGTTTCGCGATGTGACAGGTGCGGTCACAGAGGGAAACTATTGCTCGAGAGACAGGTGAAGGGTTGTCACGAGGAGGTGACCTTTTGGTTGTCCCATCGAGGGTTTCGAAAAATGACGGCTGTAATTATTACCTTTTATTGCATTTATGGTGCCACGTCACTAAAACTCCTCGATTTTCGTGTAGGCGTGGCCATTGTTGGTCGTTGGATTTGGCGACCTTAGGCATTCAAGTTGCCACGTGTCGTGATCCCAATTAATGAGGGATATGGGTATTTAAACCCTTTGATACGAATCAAATTCCCTATTTTTCCCTCTTGTTTCTTAACTTCCTCTCTTCCTTACTGAAACTTCAAAAAACCATTTTACCTATTGTTCAGATTTCCACCGTTCTTCCAAAGCATCCTTCAATCTCAGAAGTAATCAAGAGTAACCGCAGGAACAACTTGCCAAACTAAAGGTTAGTTTCGAGTTCCATTGTATTTCTTGCTTTCTGTATTTGAGAAAGGGTGTTCTTTCTGGGTTTTGGTATTTTGGGGCTTTTAGAAAATGCATGTTTGTAAGGGATATGTATGAGGTTACATTTTTTGGGTAAAAAACTGGGTAATTTTATGAAAAATGACCTGTAATTTGGAATAACCGCATACTTTGTAAGAAACATTTAAATAGACGTTGTTTCATACTTTGAATACTCGCGGGTATTCGGATGCACAGTTCGAATACTCGCACACTGACAGAACTTATTTACCTTTGACTATTTAGCTAGATTTTTTAGGATTTTATATGCTGTGGGTTGAATTGCGAGAGTATTAATCGCTATTCAAAATGGTGGGTGTGTCTCAGTATTCTAATGGTAATATATGCAATTATATGCCCCTTGAGATACTAAGATACACCCTGCCATTTGCAGCATGCGTTAATATTCAAATGAGCGTACTCCTTGGCTGATAGGTAGTCTCGGAACGGTGGGAGTAACTCAGTAATTTCAGGGTCATGCCTGAGAACGCATGCCCCATGAGTAACTGAGTTTCTCCCAGCCGTTCCTGGAGATATATCACTTGGCCCAGGATGCGCGACTTACTCGCGTTTCAACTCGCATACAAATGGGGTGGTCAGCATTCGTAAGGATGCTGACTATTCTGGCAACTGCGATTCTATAGTTTTAATGCGGGTGAGATCACTTATTTTTGTTTTTCACACATTCATCACGCTGAAAAGATCTTCTATCTTTCAGATGAGCGACTTGTCGGATAGCAAACAGCTCGGCTCAGGAGGCCATGCATTCGATGGCGACGATGACCAGGAGGAAGACAGCTTTCTCCCAACCTCGATTTCAGAAGAGGAGGCCGCACCAATAGAGCTAGGCCCGATGTCTTCTGCAGACATCAAAAGAATGGTGCAGGAACTTGCCGAACCTGGGACCATCGACATTCGAGACAGCGAGTCCACGGTGTCGGCCCGCGACTAGCTTATTCACTCGAGGCATGCTCCTGACGTCGAGGTCGAGGAGATGGACGATGACTGGACGGCCCCAGCTCGCGAATCAGGCGAGGATGAAGAAGAGGCGGAAGGGAGTGGGACGGACTCGGTCGATGACACTCAACTGAACGAACCCTTCGCGTGTGAAGATCTGATTTTGAGGGTCACCAAATCAGATTTCACTACCTTTACGAGGTTAAATCTGCTGCAACTTGCGTTTCAGCGACCTAAACTGACCCAAAGGGCGCATCTCCCTTTTACCAACCCTGCGATTACTCCCACAGAGGATGTGGTAGTCTCAATACCCATTCTCCGATGTGGGGTATCGGTCCCCTTCCATCCTTTCATCGCAGCCATCCTTAGGCGGTACGATGTATCACCATTTCAACTTACTCCAAACAGTTATCGCACTGCCCTAGCCTTCTACGCGATGTACATGGAGTACGTTCATAGGGCTCCCTCAGTAGAAGAGTTCAGCTATTTCTACGACATAAAAAGCGTAGATCTTCATAACGGTTTCTACTGCTTTACCAAATGGGCGACTTCTGAAATCAACGGAGTAGAAGGAATGGTGTCGAACATGGGGGACTAGAAATCAAAGTGGTTCTATGTCTTTAAAGTTTATGGGATTAGAACTAACTTTAATCGCAGACCTAGTATGTCACGTGTTTCTTAACTTAGGCATTTTCTGATTTATTTTGAGATTTTATGCTAACTCGCTTTTCCTTGTTCTCGCAGATAGACCAGCTCGACCGACACTTGACTCGACTCGCAGAGAGACTGCTGAAATCCTTGGGAGCCTTCCGGTATAAGATCGCGACTGGCGACTACTGTGTACCACTGCGAAGCTGCGAGAACACCAGCTGATTCCAGAGAACGCAAGTCTTCAAAGAGAGCCAGTATACAAAGAACCGTCTGAGAGGCAACAAGAGCGGATAGACAAACGCCTCTCCAAGCAAACTTCTCGACCAGTCTCAGGTAATTTATCTCTTGTTATAAACTGATGTCTGGAGTTTTATTTACACTTATCTTTCATTTATCCTCGCAGAGATGACTTTTTTGAAGTCCGCGCCCGTCCTTCAGATCAAGCCGAAGGGTGGAGCAGCGACGACCTCGCCCGTTGTTGCCCAGAAGAGGAAGAGCGACGTTGTGGCTACTCTTGCCGCAGATTCTTCCAAGAAGTTGGACAAGACCACGCAGGACAAGGGGAAGAAAGTCCTGATAGAACCAACTGTCCGAGCTCGCGACTTCCTGGCTATGCAGGAGAAGTTCGTGGGCGAGGAGTTCATGTCCAAGGCGGAGAGGATCCCTTCTGAGGAGCTTGTTCCGCGTTCTGTGGAGTTGGCTTCGCAGTCGATGACCCTGTTCCTGAAAGCTGCTGCCGCTGGTTCGAAGGAAGCTGACTCGCTGAAGAGGCACAATGCCCAGCTTCAGGAGAACATGAAGAGGCTGAAGCAAGAGGCAGCTAGAAAGGATAAAGAGCTTGAAGAACTTTGCAAGGCTAAGGAGCAGGCTGAGCTCGAGGCCAAGAACTCGCGGGCGAAGATCGAGGAGATGACTCGTGACTTGGAGGCCGAGGAAGAGAATGGGAAGAAACAATATGATCAGGCAGTTTCTGATTATATTTACTGTTGTCGAGTGAATTTTGCAACACCAAAATATATTATTTAATTAATATAAAAAGAGAAATTTCAGAGAAGTGACAAGTGCGAGTATTCGACCTAGAATGGCGAGTACTCGACTGGGAATGCAAGAACAATCAACAAAGCTTGAAAATATCAATAAGACAAAGAATTATAGTGGTTCAGTCAGATTGTGATCTGCTTAATCCACTGTAGCAAAGGATTCGTCGGTGCCATTTCATGGTGGATCACCCCTTTATATACAAAGTAGGTGTCCAATCGGTTACATAAGGATCACATTCATTGTTAATCCATTATTTACATATTGAATTGCAATAATTAAACCCAAACAACGTTAACATTAATAAATGAGTGACAGTTACTAAGTCCATCAACATATGCGTCTTCCGCATCTGCGAGTTGACTGTTCATGTTCCGTTTGTTGAGCTCGCAAGGTTATCATTACGTTTGGACTGTCCGAGTCCTTAAGCAATCACCTCTTGTAGACCCTGCATATCGAGCTGATAGAACCTAGACATGCGAGCCTATAGAGGTTTATCAAGGCTATTGGGTCGTTGGGACCAAATTGCACCATAGAGAGTTGATCTCTATGCTTTCGCAGAAGTATAGAGAGGATACTCGCATATGTCCCGACACATGCGAGTTGGATCCATTCTTTCCTCCTGCATAACGCGAATTACGCGATCCGACTTTGGTCGTGCTCGCAAGATCTTGCTGGCTCTATCCTAGCGAGGATCAAATTTCGAGGAGCCCCTTATGGACATTTCAGCTTCCATTGGAAATCTGAATATACGTGTCCTTTAAATGGGAGTCTTGTCTCGAGTTTCTAGGTGAGAGAAATCTCACTATAACACATGCCCCTAGTTCCGCGACGTGACAGATGCAGTCACTGAGGGAAACTATTACTCGAGAGACAGGTGAAAGGTTGTCACGAGGAGGTGACCTTTTGGTTGTCCCGTCGAGGGTTTCGAAAAATGACGTCTGTAATTATTAGTTTTTATTGCATTTATGGTGCCACGTCACAAAACTCCTCGTTTTTCGTGTAGGCGTGGCAATCGTTGGCCGTTAGATTGGGCGACCTTAGGCATTCTGGTTGCCACGTGTCGTAATCCCAATTAATGAGGGATATGGGTATTTAAACCCTTTGATACGAATCAAAACTTCCATTTTTCCCTCTTGTTCTTAACTTCCTCCTTCCCTCCATTACAGAGACTTCAAAACCCACTTCCAGATTTTCTACCACTCTTTCTACAATATTCTGAATCTCAGAAGTGATCGAGAGCAATCGCAGAAATCAAAACTAAAGGTTAGTTTTCAAGTCACTGCATTTTCGTTTTCTGTTTGGAGAAAAAATGCTTTACTTTCTGGGTTCTGGTATTTTAGAGGTTTTTTTAGGAATTATGTATGCTTGTATGTGTTTATGAGGCTATGTGTTTTAGGTAAGAAACCTTGGTAAATTCATAGAATATGACCTGTAAACTGACATAACCGCACACAATATATAAGCACTGTTTTACGTCTTGAATACTCACGAATATTCAGATGAACAACTCTAATATTCGCTGCTATTCAGATGAACGATTTGAATACTCGCGTATTGCCAAGATTTACTTTCATTTGACTGTTAGCTAGATCTTTTAGGATTTTTATATGTCGCAGGTTGAGTTGCGAGGGTATCAATCGCCGTTCCAAATGGTGGGTGTATCTCGGTATTCTAATGGTCATATATGCGATTATATGCCCCTTGAGATACTGAGGTACACCCAGCCATTTGCAATATGCGATGATATTCAAATGATCGTACTCTTTGGCTGATTGGTAGTCTCAGATACTGAGATACTGAGGTACACCCAGCCATTTGCAATACTGAGGTACCCCTTGAGTCACTGGGAAACTCCCAGCCAATTCTGGAGGTATACCGCTTGGCCCAGCATGCGTGAATTACTCGCCCAAGAAAGTATTATCTCTTATCGCATATCGAGGGGATGGTCAGTATTCGCAAGGAGGCTGACCATTCTATCGAGTGCGACTTTATAGTTTAATGCGGGTGAGATCACTTACTTTGCTTTTCACACATCCATCACGCTGAAAAGATCTTCTATCTTCCAGATGAGCGACTTGTCGGATAGCCAACAGCTCGGCTCCGGAGGCCGTGCATTCGACGGTGAGGCTGACCAGGAGGAGGACAGCTTTCTCCCTACTTTGCTTTCCGAAGAGGAGGCCGCTCCAATAGAACTAGGCCCGATGTCTTCTGTGGACATCAAAAAGATGGTGCAAGCACTCGCAGAACCTGGGACCATCGATATTCGAGACAGCGAGTCCACGGTGTCGGCACACGATTACCTTATCCACTCGAGGCATGCTCCTGATATTGAGGTCGATGGACGATGAATGGACGACTCCAGTTCGAGAGTCAGGTGAGGAAGAGGAGGAGGCGGAGGGGAGTGGGACAGATTCGGTTGACGATTCCTAGCTGAATGAACCCTTCGCGTGTGAGGATTTAATTTTGAGAGTTTCCAAATCAGACTTTACCACCTTTGTGAGGTTAAATTTGCTGCGACTCGCGTTTCAGCGACCTAAGCCATCTCAGAGAGCGCATCTTCCGTTTACTAACCCTGCGATAATCCCCACAGAGGATGTGGTAGTCTCAATACCCATTTTCCGATGTGGGGTATCGGTCCCCTTCCATCCTTTCATCGCAGCCATCCTTAGGCGGTACGATGTATCACCATTTCAACTTACTCCAAACAGTTATCGCACTGCCCTAGCCTTCTACGCGATGTACATGGAGTACGTTCATAGGGCTCCCTCAGTAGAAGAGTTCAGCTATTTCTACGACATAAAAAGCGTAGATCTTCATAACGGTTTCTACTGCTTTACCAAATGGGCGACTTCTGAAATCAACGGAGTAGAAGGAATGGTGTCGAACATGGGGGACTGGAAATCAAAGTGGTTCTATGTCTTTAAAGTCCCTGGGATTAGAACTGACTTTAATCGCAGACCTAGTATGTCACGTGTTTCTTAACTTAGGCATTTTCTGATTTATTTTGAGATTTTATGCTAACTCGCTTTTCCTTGTTCTCGCAGATAGACCAGCTCGACCGACACTTGACGCAACTCGCAGAGAGATAGCTGAAATCCTTGGGAGCCTTCCGGTATAAGATCGCGACTGGCGACTACTGTGTACCACTGCGAAGCTGCGAGAATACCAGCTGATTCCAGAGAACGCAAGTCTTCAAAGAGAGCCAGTATACAAAGAACCGTCTGAGAGGCAACAAGAGCGGATACACAAACGCCTCTCCAAGCAAACTTCTCGACCAGTCTCAGGTAATTTATCTCTTGTTATAAATTGATGTCTGGAGTTTTATTTACACTTATCTTTCATTTATCCTCGCAGAGATGCCTTTTTTGAAGTCCGCGCCCGTCCTTCAGATCAAGCCGAAGGGTGGAGCAGCGACGACCTTGCCCGTTGTTGCCCAGAAGAGGAAGAGCGACGTTGTGGCTACTCTTGCCGCAGATTCTTCCAAGAAGCTGGACAAGACCACGCAGGACAAGGGGAAGAAAGTCCTGATAGAACCAACTGTCCGAGCTCGCGACTTCCTGGCTATGAAGGAGAAGTTCGTGGGCGAGGAGTTCATGTCCAAGGCGGAGAGGATCCCTTCTGAGGAGCTTGTTCCGCGTTCTGTGGAATTGGCTTCGCAGTCGATGACCCTGTTCCTGAAAGCTGCTGCCGCTGGTTCGAAGGAAGCTGACTCGCTGAAGAGGCACAATACCCAGCTTCAGGAGAACATGAAGAGGCTGAAGCAAGAGGCAGCTAGAAAGGATAAAGAGCTTGAAGAACTTTACAAGGCTAAGGAGCAGGCTGAGCTCGAGGCCAAGAACTCGCGAGCGAAGATCGAGGAGATGACTCGTGACTTGGAGGCCGAGGAAGAGAATGGGAAGAAACAATATGATCAGGCAGTTTCTGATTATATTTACTGTTGTCGAGTGAATTTTGCAACACCAAAATATATTATTTAATTAATATAAAAAGAGAAATTTCAGAGAAGTGACAAGTGCGAGTATTCGACCTAGAATGGCGAGTACTCGACTGGGAATGCAAGAACAATCAACAAAGCTGGAAAATATCAATAAGACAAAGAATTATAGTGGTTCAGTCAGATTGTGATCTGCTTAATCCACTGTAGCAAAGGATTCGTCGGTGCCATTTCATGGTGGATCACCCCTTTATATACAAAGTAGGTGTCCAATCGGTTACATAAGGATCACATTCATTGTTAATCCATTATTTACATATTGAATTGCAATAATTAAACCCAAACAACGTTAACATTAATAAATGAGTGACAGTTACTAAGTCCATCAACATATGCGTCTTCCGCATCTGCGAGTTGACTGTTCATGTTCCGTTTGTTGAGCTCGCAAGGTTATCATTACGTTTGGACTGTCCGAGTCCTTAAGCAATCACCTCTTGTAGACCCCGCATATCGAGCTGATAGAACCTAGACATGCGAGCCTATAGCGGTTTATCAAGGCTATTGGGTCGTTGGGACCAAATTGCACCATAGAGAGTTGATCTCTATGCTTTCGCAGAAGTATAGAGAGGATACTCGCATATGTCCCGACACATGCGAGTTGGATCCATTCTTTCCTCCTGCATAACGCGAATTACGCGATCCGACTTTGGTCGTGCTCGCAAGATCTTGCTGGCTCTATCCTAGCGAGGATCAAATTTCGAGGAGCCCCTTATGGACATTTCAGCTTCCATTGGAAATCTGAATATACGTGTCCTTTAAATGGGAGTCTTGTCTCGAGTTTCTAGGTGAGAGAAATCTCACTATAACACATGCCCCTAGTTTCGCGACGTGACAGATGCGGTCACTGAGGGAAACTATTACTCGAGAGACAGGTGAAAGGTTGTCACGAGGAGGTGACCTTTTGGTTGTCCCGTCGAGGGTTTCGAAAAATGACGTCTGTAATTATTAGTTTTTATTGCATTTATGGTGCCACGTCACAAAACTCCTCGGTTTTCGTGTAGGCGTGGCAATCGTTGGCCGTTAGATTGGGCGACCTTAGGCATTCTGGTTGCCACGTGTCGTAATCCCAATTAATGAGGGATATGGGTATTTAAACCCTTTGATACGAATCAAAACTTCCATTTTTCCCTCTTGTTCTTAACTTCCTCCTTCCCTCCATTACAGAGACTTCAAAACCCACTTCCAGATTTTCTACCACTCTTTCTACAATATTCTCAATCTCAGAAGTGATCGAGAGCAATCGCAGAAATCAAAACTAAAGGTTAGTTTTCAAGTCACTGCATTTTCGTTTTCTGTTTGGAGAAAAAATGCTTTACTTTCTGGGTTCTGGTATTTTAGAGGTTTTTTTAGGAATGTATGCTTGTATGTGTTTATGAGGCTATGTGTTTTAGGTAAGAAACCTTGGTAAATTCATAGAATATGACCTGTAAACTGACATAACCGCACACAATATATAAGCACTGTTTTACGTCTTGAATACTCACGGATATTCAGATGAACAACTCGAATATTCGCTGGTATTCAGATGAACAATTTGAATACTCGCGTATTGCCAAGATTTACTTTCATTTGACTGTTAGCTAGATCTTTTAGGATTTTTATATGTCGCAGGTTGAGTTGCGAGGGTATCAATCGCCGTTCCAAATGGTGGGTGTATCTCGGTATTCTAATGGTCATATATGCGATTATATGCCCCTTGAGATACTGAGGTACACCCAGCCATTTGCAATATGCGATGATATTCAAATGATCGTACTCTTTGGCTGATTGGTAGTCTCGGAACGGTGGGGGTCTCCCAGTAACTTCAGGGTTATGCTCGAAAACGCATACCCCTTGAGTCACTGGGAAACTCCCAGCCGTTTCTGGAGGTATACCGCTTGGCCCAGCATGCGTGAATTACTCGCCCAAGAAAGTATTATCTCTTATCGCATATCGAGGGGATGGTCAGTATTCGCAAGGAGGCTGACCATTCTATCGAGTGCGACTTTATAGTTTAATGCGGGTGAGATCACTTACTTTGCTTTTCACACATCCATCACGCTGAAAAGATCTTCTATCTTCCAGATGAGCGACTTGTCGGATAGCCAACAGCTCGGCTCCGGAGGCCGTGCATTCGACGGTGAGGCTGACCAGGAGGAGGACAGCTTTCTCCCTACTTCGCTTTCCGAAGAGGAGGCCGCTCCAATAGAACTAGGCCCGATGTCTTCTGTGGACATCAAAAAGATGGTGCAAGAACTCGCAGAACCTGGGACCATCGATATTCGAGACAGCGAGTCCACGGTGTCGGCACGCGATTACCTTATCCACTCGAGGCATGCTCCTGATATTGAGGTCGATGAGATGGACGATGAATGGACGACTCTAGTTCGAGAGTCAGGTGAGGAAGAGGAGGAGGCGGAGGGGAGTGGGACAGATTCGGTTGACGATTCCTAGCTGAATGAACCCTTCGCGTGTGAGGATTTAATTTTGAGAGTTTCCAAATCAGACTTCACCACCTTTGTGAGGTTAAATTTGCTGCGACTCGCGTTTCAGCGACCTAAGCCATCTCAGAGAGCGCATCTTCCGTTTACTAACCCTGCGATAATCCCCACAGAGGATGTGGTGGTCTCAATACCCATCCTTCGGTGTGGGGTATCGGTCCCCTTTCATCCCTTCATCGCAGCTATTCTCAGGCGCTATGATGTATCCCCTTTTCAGCTAACTCCAAACAGCTACCGCACTGCCCTAGCCTTCTATGCGATGTACATGGAGTATGTCCGTAGGGCTCCCTCAGTAGAAGAGTTCAGCTATTTCTACGACATAAAAAGCGTAGGTCTTCATAATGGCTTCTACTGCTTTAGCAAATGGGGGAGTTCTGAGATCAACGGAGTCGAAGGAATGGTGTCGAATATGGGGGATTGGAAATCGAAGTGGTTTTATGTCTTTAAAGTCCCTGGGATTAGAACTGACTTTAATCGCAGACCTAGTACGTCGCGTATTTTTTAACTTAGACACTTTCTGCATTACTTTTGTGATCTTTCGCTTACTCGTTCTTTGTTGTTATCGCAGATAGACCAGTTCGACCGACCCTTGACGCGACTAGCAGAGAGACAGCTGAAATCCTCGGGAGCCTTCCAGTGCAAGATCGCGACTGGCGATTACTGTGTACAACTGCGAAGTTGCGAGAACATCAGCTGATTCCTGAGAACGCAAGTCTTCAAAGGGAGCCAGTATACAAAGAGCCATCCGAGAGGCAGCAAGAGCGAATAGACAAACGCCTTTCTAAGCAAACTCCTCGACCAATTTCAGGTAATTCATCTCTTGTTATAAATTAATAGGTAGAGTTTGACTTATACTTATCTTTCATTTATCTTCGCAGATATGACTTTTCTGAAGTCCGCACCTGTCCTGAAGATCAAACCGAAGGGTGGAACAACGACGACTTCGCCGGTTGTCCCCCAAAAGAGGAAGAGTGATGCGATGGCTACACTTGCCACAGACTCTTCCAAGAAGCTGGCCAAGACTGCACAGGACAAGGGGAAGAAAGTCGTAATTGATCCACCTGTTCGAGCTCGCGACTTCCTAGCCATGCAAGAGAAGTTCCTGGCTGAGATTCCTTACGAGGATCTTGTTACGCGCTCTGCCGAGCTGGCCGCGCAGTCGATGACTCTGTTCAAAAAAGCTGCTGCTACTCCTTCGAAGGAAGCCGACTCGCTGAAGAGGCAAAATGCTCAGTTTCAGGAGAACATAAAAAAGCTGAAGCAAGAAGTGGCGAGGAAGGAGAAGGAGCTCGAGGAACTCAGCAAGGCTAAGGAGAAAGAGCTCTAAGAACTCAGCAAGGTGAAGGAGCAGGCGGAGCTTGAGGTCAAGAAATCGGAGGCGACGATCGCGGAGATGGCCCGCGATTTTGAGACTGAGAAAGAGAATGGGAAGAAGCAGTATGATCAGGCAGTGTCTGATTATATTTATACCACACTTTCCAAAGTTCCAGATTTCGACTTCTCTCTTCTCGGAACAGAAGCCGCTGAGATGGCTGAGGCTTTTCGTGCCATGTCGCCTACTCAGACCCAAGGTGGGGGAGGGAACCTTCTTGATGAGGTCGAGGGTGCACAAGCTGAAGAAGTCGAGAACGAGGTCATCAGAACAGTCGCGGATGAGACTACTCCGGATGAAACTACTTCTGCTGCTCCAGATGCTTAATTATCCTCTATATTATGTTGTTTTTTAATTTTAATTCTCTTTTTTTTTATATATGCGGTACAAGGGTACTCGCGCTTTTGTACTTAGACAAATTACTTTTTATTTTGGACAAATTTATATCCTCGCGGGGATAGCTATCCTTTGACAGTTTCGCAGTACATGGGTACTCGCGTTTTATATATATATCTGCGACTTAAATTACAGCTTGGTGTAATAAGTAGGAATATTTACAAAGCTGATAAAACTTTTGAAAATTTAGCAAGTAATTTCATTCATATAATCAATAGTACATTCGGGCATATATACCCCCCTATACTTAGGATTTTTTCCTTTTGAAAAATATCTAAAGTATAAGTACAAGAGTGAACATGATCGAATAATGCGAGTACTATTGATAATAAAATTTCAAACTCTCGCTATTCCATGCTCGTGGAATCGCGGTTCCATCGAGTGTTGTGAGTCGATACGTTGCATCATCAATTTTTTCTGCGATGAGGTATGGTCCTTCCCAATTATCCCCAAAGACCCCATGCGACGAGTTTTTGGTATTTGGCATTACTCTTCTAAGGACCAAGTCTCCTGCTCACAGGGCTTTTACTTTCACTTTGGAGTTAAAATATCTTGCAGTTCGCTGTTGGTAAGCTGCATTTTTTAGGTGCGCTTTGTCACGCTTTTCCTCCAAAAGATCAAGGCAGAATAGCTGATTCTTGTTGTTCTGTGAGAAGTTGAAAATATCCCTGCGTAGGGAACCTGCCCCAACCTCAACTGGCAACATGGCCTGGCACCCGTAAGAAAGTGAGAAGGGTGTTTCGCCAATTGTAGATCGAGGGGTCATATTATAAGACCATAGGACTTGCGATAACTCGTCTGGCCAAGCTCCTTTGCGATCTTCTAGTTTCCCCTTTATGGTGTGTTTGATTATTTTATTAATGGCTTCAGTTTGTCCGTTACTCTGCGGGTAAGCAACTGCGGAAAAAGCCTTTTTAATCCCCAAATCGTCGCATAGCTGTCGCATCTCTTTACAGTCAAACTGTTTTCCATTGTCTGAAATGAGTTTATGCGGAATGCCAAAACGACAAATGATGGAGGTATAGACAAACTCGCGCAATTTCGTTGCTGTGATGGTTGCGAGTGCTTTGGCTTTGGCCCACTTTGTGAAGTAATCAACTGCGACTACAACATATTTGACTCCGCCTTTTCCTTTGGGTAACTGGCCGATTAAATCAATTCCCCATACTGCAAAGGGCCATGGACTTGTGATAGAATGGAGGTTACTCGGAGGCTGGTGGGTGTAAGTGGCTATTCGCTGACATCTGTCACACCTCTTTGCAAACGCGAGAGCATCTTGTCGCAATGTTGGCCAGTAATACCCTTGCCGCATAATTTTTAACGCAAGGGAATTACCTCCGGTATGATTGCCACAAATCCCCTCGTGTACTTCACGAAGTATGTAACCACAGTCCTCTCCACTGATACATTTGAGAAGTGGTTGACTAAAACTTCTGCGATACAACCTTTGGTCATATATTACATAACGGGCTGCTCGCTGTCGCAATTTTCTCGCCTCTACTTTATCATCGGGTAAGAGCCCCTTCTCAAGATATGCGAGGATAGGAGTCATCCAGGTAATCTCCTGAACGTCATCTATCTCCATGATTACTTCTTGATTTATGGTTGGGTGTGCCAGTACGTCTACCGGAATCACATCGAGCAATTCGGCTTCTCTAGTTGAGGCCAAACGGGCCAATGCGTCTGCGTGGCCATTTTGAGCACGCGGTACTCGAGATACAACTACATTTTTGAACTTCTGCATTATTTCGCGAACAATGGCTAAGTATTTAACCAATCTTCCGCCTCTTGCTATGTATTCTCCATTCACCAAGCATACCACGATTTGGGAGTCGCTAAAAGCCTGAAGATACTCGACTTTCATCTCGAGGGCAAGTTTTAATCCTGCGATTAAAGCCTCATACTCGGCTTCATTGTTAGATGCAGAAAATTCAAAACGTAGAGCAGCGTGTACTTTGAAATTATTGGGACTGATTAACAAGATCCCACTACCAGAACCTTCGTTATTTGAGGCTCCATCGACGTACAATGTCCATGTTTCTCTGCCTGCTATAGCGATGTCACTTCTGTCCTCTACGACTGTCACCTCGGTGCTGGAGAATTCAAGTATAAAATCTGCCAAGGCTTGCCCCTTGATCGCAGTTCTTGGTATATACTTGATGTCGAACTGACTCAACTCCATCGCCCATTTTAACAATCTCCCCGATGCTTCTGGTTTCGCTAGAACTTGTCTTAAGGGGAAGTTCGTCAAAACTTCAATGCTGTGAGCTTGGAAGTAGGGCCGCAATTTTCTTGAGGATATTATCAAGGCAAAAGCCAATTTCTCCATTTGGGGATAACGCGTCTCGGCATCCAGTAATCGCTTACTGACGTAACACACTAGGTATTGGCGTCCTTGGTCCTCGCGTATTAGTACTAAACTAATCGCATATTCTAAGACGGCCAAATAGATGGACAAGACTTCTCCGGACAATGGATTTGACAAGATCGGAGGTTGTCCCAAATGCGTTTTTAAAGCTTGGAAGGCTTGCTCGCATTTTTCGTTCCAATGAAACCTTTTGTTGCCTTTCAAAATCTGAAAAAACTCCTTGCACTTATCAGAAGATCTGGATATAAAGTGGTTTAAAGCTGTGACCTTACCTGTGAGGCTTTGAACCTCCTTTGTCTTGGTCGGTGATGGCATCTCCACAAATGCCCTCATCTTCGCAGGATGAGCTTCTATTCCTCGCTGATTAACCATAAAACCAAGGAATTTCCCAGAGCCAACCCCAAAGACGCATTTCAATGGAGTTAGACGCATCTTGTATCGTCGCAGTATGTCGAACATGGCCTGCAAGTGGGCAATATGATCCTTCGCATGCTGTGATTTTACGAGCATATCGTCAACATATACCTCCATGGTTTTTCCAATGAGATCTGCGAACATCATGTTCACTAGCCTTTGATAAGTCGCACCTGCGTTTATTAAACCAAAAGGCATTACTTTGTAACAGTATAATCCTCGATCAGTAATGCACGAGGTATGCTCTTGGTGTGGTTCATACATCGGGATTTGATTGTATCCCGAGTATGCATCCATGAAGCTCAAAAGTTCGTGACCTGCAGTGGCATCGACAAGCTGGTCAATGCTAGGAAGAGGAAAGCTGTCTTTGGGACAGGCTTTGTTTAGATCTGTAAAGTCAACGCATGTGCGCCATGAGCCATTAGGCTTTGGCACAAGTACGGGGTTTGCTAACCAGTTGGGGTAAAACGACTCCCGTATAAAGCCGCAGGCAAGGAGGCGGTCGACTTCTTCTTTCAGCGCTTGGTACCTCGCGGGGTCCATTTTGCAACGCTTTTGTCGGACACCTCGCACTTCGGGGTCAATGTTCAAGCGATGACACATGACTTGCGGAGATATCCCGACCATATCTGAATGTTTCCAGGCAAAGACATCAAGATTTTGCTTTAGAAAGGTCGTTAATTGTTCTCGCAGCTGTAAATTTAATTTAGAACCCATTTTTAAAACCATGTTATTATCTACAGGATCTATAGGTACCTCGATTGTGTCTTCCGCGACTTGGGCTGCGGCGGTGTGATCGAGAATTCTTGGATCCAAGTCTGGTTCGTCTACGTGCAGCACCTCCTCGATCCTGGGGATCTCCTGGCGAGGAGGTGGTGCTTCCAAAAGGTATATAACATTTACCGTCCTTTTTTCTGCGAGTTTAACGGCTGCGTTATAACATTCTTATGAGTCGGATTTAACTCCCCGCACCGAACCTACTCCAACGGGAGTAGGGAACTTCATCGTCAGATGATAGATCGAGGTTATGATCTTCATCTCCTTCAGGATTGGTCGACCAATTACGGCGTTATACGCTGAGTATTGGTCGATTACTGCGAAGTCGGCCATTGACTTGGCTGTCACTGGGGCAGTTCCCAAAGTGATTGGGAGCTTGATCATTCCTTTAATTGCTATGACATCTCCCGAAAAGCCATAAATGCTCGATGTCATGGGTCGCAAATCCTTCTCTTGCAACCCCATTTGTTTGAAGGCTTGGAAATTCAGCAGATTCACTGAACTCCCATTGTCAACCAGTATACGATGGACATTGTCCCCACCAATATTGGCGACTATCACCAGTGCATCAGAATGCGGGTGATGGACCCATCTCGCATCACTCTCCATAAAGATGATGTCGTCGCATTCTTTCTTAAAGAGCTTCTCGGGCCGTTCACCGAGATTATTCACATTGGTAAGCGGCTTCTCCTTGGCTTCTCTGGCATACCGTTCTTGTCATTTGCGAGAGTCGCCTGCGATGTGTGGTCCTCCGATTATAGTCAGGATATTGCGAGGTGTTCTGGAGCCACTCGCATTCTGGTTTTCTCCTTTGTCATCCGCTTGGGGATGACTTTCCTCGCTCTTTTTATACTTGTCGAATTTCCCTCTCCGGATCAGCTCCTCTATTTCATCCTGCAAGACCCAACATTCTAGAGTAGTGTGACCAATGTCCTTGTGGTACTTACAGAATTTTTTAGGATCCCTCCGGTCGCGATTCCCCCTGATGGGGGGCGGCTTCTTGAAGACTTCGTTCCTTTCTTCAATCGTGTAGATATGGTCTCGAGGGACTGCGAGTTCAGTATAATTGACGAAGCGAGGTCCACCCTTCCTTTTTGGCGAGGACTCCTTCTTTGGAGGAGACTTAGCCAGCTTCGGACTTCGCTGTCTTCGCGGGCTGCGTCTTCTCGGGCTTCGGCCCCTGGAGTTCTTCCCTCGCGGACTGCGAGATCGTGACCGCGGTATGGGTGACCGGCCCTTGTCCTTCCCCTTCTCTAACTCCGCTAGAGAATTCTCAATTCTTTTGTGAGGTTCGGCCATGGCGAAGAACTCTACTAAGGACTCGGGCCTTCGAGCTTGTAGTTCCTTCCAAAAGTCAGTCCTCGGCAAGATACCTGTTATCAACATTCAAACAAGCGAAGACTCGGGGGCCTTCTCGACCTTTGTTACTTCTGCATTAAAACATTTGAAATAGTCTTGTAAAGACTCACCAGGTTCTTGTTTGATGTTGGCCAAAGTCGTATAGGGTGGTCTATACGTGTCATCGTGGCCTGGAAAATGCGTGAGGAATAGGTCGACGAAGGTTTCCCACGTCGATATTGATGCCTCGGGTAATTGGGTGAACCAATCATGAGCATTTTCCTCGAGTGTTGCCGCAAGAATGTGGCACTTTGCGAGTTGTGGTACCTGGTCTACTTCCATTATAGTATTAAATTTTTCTAAATAGTCTATCGGGTTAGAAGTACCTTTATATTTGAGGGATTCGGATAGAAGAAACCCTTTTCTAAGTTGAGCCTACCGCACCTCTGTAGTAAAAGGCGAGGTGCCATGCAGCTTATATATAGGCTTACGCTGCTGCTCGAGCATCTTCAAAGCCTGCAGAAGTATGCTTTGGTCGATTCCTCCTGTCGCAGGGGCTGAAGTCGCTACAACTGCGGGGCTCGCAATTACTACAGCAAGGTTTGCTGGGACATTAATCCCAGTGGTCGCGATCGGCGCGATAGGCGGGTTATTATCTGCGTTGACACCCTGATCGCCCGCCTGGGGATCACGGAGTGTCTCGGTATTATGTGGGCCGCGGGAGCGTGCCCTGAAAACTGCGTTGAGATGATCACGTAGATCACCTCGGTGTACTTGATAACGTCCTCCCTGGTGTGTCTGTACAGAGCAGGACCTTGTATACCTGCTCAGAGTGCGACCATGCGACGACGAAGAGGCTGATTCTGCGTTGTTGTCTCTCGATGGTCGACTGCGAGGATTACGGTGCTCAGGATCTTCGTCAATTTGTGCGCTCTGGTTTGGAAACCTTGCGGATTGATCCCTTGACATCGAATGGTTCAGGTCCAGAGCTTCAGGGTTAGTTCTTCGTTCCCTGCGTACACGGTTAGTATGACGTCTAGAAGCTGTTACCTGAGGGTTATCGTTGCGAATGGCGGGAACTCGAGGAGGGCGTCGAGCTCGACTCTGTCCATCTACATCGACTTGTAGTGCCCGCAGTTGATCCTGAATCGCAGCATATTGATCAGTGGTAAGCTGGATCATTCCTTCGGATACAACCGCTGGAGTGACGGGGGAAAAATGCATGGTTGCTGGTGGCGTGGACGTGTCCCCGACTTGAGGGCCAGTCGTTTCTGGGAATAGGTTGAGACGTCTGATATTGCTCCTCCCTACTCCGCCGTTGATGACGTCCACAGGTGGCACTCCAGCTCCAGACAGTGGTACACTCATCATTCCAATATTGATGGACCCGTTGTTAGCTTTGTTAGCGTGACTTCCAGCCATGATGATTAGTGTTCTTTGAAGTGAATGAAATCTTTAGTCGATTTCCCACAGACGGCGCCAAATGTTTTCGAGTGAATTTCGCAACACCAAAATATATTATTTAATTAATATAAAAAGAGAAATTTCAGAGAAGTGACAAGTGCGAGTATTCGACCTAGAATGGCGAGTACTCGACTGGGAATGCAAGAACAATCAACAAAGCTGGAAAATATCAATAAGACAAAGAATTATAGTGGTTCAGTCAGATTGTGATCTGCTTAATCCACTGTAGCAAAGGATTCGTCGGTGCCATTTCATGGTGGATCACCCCTTTATATACAAAGTAGGTGTCCAATCGGTTACATAAGGATCACATTCATTGTTAATCCATTATTTACATATTGAATTGCAATAATTAAACCCAAACAACGTTAACATTCATAAATGAGTGACAGTTACTAAGTCCATCAACGTATGCATCTTCCGCATCTGCGAGTTGACTGTTCATGTTCCGTTTGTTGAGCTCGCAAGGTTATCATTACGTTCGGACTGTCCGAGTCCTTAAGCAATCACCTCTTGTAGACCCCGCATATCGAGCTGATAGAACCTAGACATGCGAGCCTATAGCGGTTTATCAAGGCTATTGGGTCGTTGGGACCAAATTGCACCATAGAGAGTTGATCTCTATGCTTTCGTAGAAGTATAGAGAGGATACTCGCATATGTCCCGACACATGCGAGTTGGATCCATTCTTTCCTCCTGCATAACGCGAATTACGCGATCCGACTTTAGTCGTGCTCGCAAGATCTTGCTGGCTCTATCCTAGCGAGGATCAAATTTCGAGGAGCCCCTTATGGACATTTCAGCTTCCATTGGAAATCTGAATATACGTGTCCTTTAAATGGGAGTCTTGTCTCGAGTTTCTAGGTG
The DNA here is from genome assembly GCF_029168945.1 of Cannabis sativa. Lineage (NCBI taxonomy): Eukaryota > Viridiplantae > Streptophyta > Magnoliopsida > Rosales > Cannabaceae > Cannabis > Cannabis sativa. The sequence goes on along the minus strand of NC_083605.1, from coordinate 17,134,525 downwards.
AGAGAAATCTCACTATAACATTTACACCACTCTTTCCAAAGTCCCAGACTTCGACTTCTCGATCCTCGGAGCAAAGGCCGCTGAGATGGCCGAGGCTTTTCGCGCTATGTCGCCCACTCAAACCCAAGGTGGTGGAGGGAACCTTCCTGAAGAGGTCGAGGGTGCGGATGCTGAGGAAGCCGAGAACGAGGTCGTCAGCAAAGTCGCGGATGAGACTGCTCCTGTTGCTCCAGATGCTTGACTTTTCTATGTTAAAACTGTTATGCTTTTTAATTTTACTTGTTTAGTTTTTTTTTATGCGGTACAGGGGTACTCGCACTTTGTACTTAGACAAATTTGCTTTTTACTTTGGACAAATTTATATCCTCGCGGGGATAATTATCCTTTAACATTTTCGCAGTACACAGGTACTCGCGTTTTTAAATATATATATATCTGTGACTTTAATTACAGCTTGGTGTAATAAGTAGAAATATTTACAAGTCTTTTGAAAAAATTTTGAAAATTTAACAATCATAAATCAATTTCCTTTATATAATCAGTAGTACATTCCGGCATATATACCCCCCTATACTTAGGATTTTTTATGAAAAATATCTAAGTATAAGTACAAGAGTGAACATAGTTTAACAATGCGAGTACTATTGATAATATAATTTTAAACTCTCGCCATTCCAAGCTCGTGGAATCGTAGTTCCATCGAGTGTTGCGAGTCTTTACGTGGCATCACCAATTTTTTCTGCGATGAGATATGGTTCCTCCCAATTATCCCCAAAGACCCCATGTGATGGGTTTTTGGTATTTGGCATTACCCTTCTAAGGACCAAGTCTCCTGGTCGTAGGACTTTTACTTTCACCTTAGAGTCAAAGTATCTTGCAGTTCGCTGCTGGTAAGCCGCATTTTTTAAGTGCGCTTGGTCACGCTTTTCCTCCAGAAGATTAAGGCAGAAAAGCTGTTTCTCGTTGTTCTGGGAGATGTTGAAAACATCTCTGCGTAGGGAACCTGCCCCAATCTCAACTGGCAACATGGCCTTGCACCCGTAAGAAAGTGAGAAGGGTGTTTTGCCAGTTGTAGATCGAGGAGTTGTATTATAAGACCATAGGACTTGCGGTAACTCGTCTGGCCAAGCCCCTTTGCGATCTTCTAGTTTCCCTTTAATGGTGTGCTTGATTATTTTATTAACAGCTTAGTCTGTCCATTGCTCTGCGGGTAAGCAACCGCGGAGAATGCCTTCTTGATTCCTAAATCGTCGCATAGTTGTCGCATCTCTTTGCAATCAAACTGTCTTCCATTGTCTGAGATGAGTTTGTATGGGATGCCAAAGCGACAAATGATGGAGGTATAGACAAACTCGCGTAATTTTGTTGCTGTGATGGTTGCGAGTGCTTTAGCTTCGGCCCACTTCGTGAAGTAATCTACTGCGACTACTGCATATTTGACTCCACCTTTTCCTTTAGGTAACTCGCCGATTAGGTCAATCCCCCATATTGCAAAGGGCCATGGACTTGTGATAGAATGGAGGTTACTTGGAGGTTGGTGGGTATATGTGGCTATTCGTTGACACCTGTCACACTTCTTCGCAAATGCGAGAGCATCTTGTCGCAACGTTGGCCAGTAAAACCCTTGCCGCATGATTTTTAATGCAAGGGAGTTACCTCCGGTATGATTTCCACAAATCCCCTCGTGTACCTCACGAAGTATGTAACCACAATCCTCTCCGCTGATACATTTGAGAAGAGGTTGACTAAAACTTCTGCGATATAACCTTTGGTCATATATTACATAACGGGCGGCTCGCTGTCGCAACTTTCTTGCTTCTATTTTATCATCAGGCAAGAGCCCTTTTTCCAGATTTGTGAGGATTGGAGTCATCCAGGTAATCTCCTGAATAGTATCTATTTCCATGATCACTTCTTGATTTATAGTTGGATGAGTCAATATGTCTACCGGAATCACATCGAGCAATTCGGCTTCTCTAGTTGAGGCCAAACGGGCCAATGCGTCTGCGTGTGAATTCTGAGCACGCGGTACTCGAGACACGACTATTTTTTTGAACTTCTGCATTATTTCGCAGACAATGGCTAAGTATTTAACCAATCTCCCGCCTCTTGCCAGATATTCTGCATTTACCTAACATACCACGATTTGGGAGTCGCTAAATGCCTGAAGATACTCGACTTTCATCTCGAGAGGGAGTTTCAATCATGCGATTAAAGCTTCATACTCGGCTTCATTGTTAGATGCAGAAAATTCAAAACGTAAAGCAGCGTGTACCTTAAAATTATTGGGACTGATTAACAAGATCCCACTACCAGAACCTTCGCTATTTGACGCTCCATCGACGTACAATGTCCACGTCTCTTTGTTTGCTATAGCAATGTCGCTTCTGTCTTCTATGAGTGCTACCTCGGTGCTGGGGAATTCAAGTATAAAATCTGCCAAGGCTTGCCCCTTGATCGCAGTTCTTGGTTTATACTTGATGTCGAACTGACTCAACTCCATTGCCCATTTTAACAATCTCCCTGATGCTTCTAGTTTCGCTAGAACTTGTCTTAAGGGGTAGTTCGTCAAAACTTCAATGCTGTGAGCCTGGAAATAAGGTCACAATTTACGTGATGATATTATCAAGGCGAATGCCAACTTCTCCATTTGGGGATAACGCATCCCGGCATCCAGTAATCGCTTACTGAGATAATACACCGGGTATTGGCGTCCTTGGTCCTCGCGTATTAGTACCGAACTAATCGAATATTTCGAAACGGCTAAATAGATGGATAGAACCTCACCGGTCAATGGTTTTGACAAGATCGGAGGTTGCCCCAAGTGTATTTTTAAAGCTTGAAAGGCCTGCTCGCACCTTTCGGTCCAATGGAACTTTTTGTTGCCTTTCAAAATTTGAAAAAACTCCTTGCACTTATCAGAAAATCTCGATATAAAGCGGTTTAAAGCTGGGACTTTACCTGTGAGGCTTTGAACCTCCTTTGGCTTGGTTGGTGATGGCATTTCCACCAATGCCCTGATCTTCGTGGGATTGGCTTCTATTCCTCGCTGATTAACCATGAACCCAAGGAATTTCCCAGAGCCAACTCGAAAGACGCATTTCAGAGGGTTTAAGCGCATCTTATACCGTCGTAGTATATCAAACATGGTCTGTAAGTGGGCAATATGATTCTTCGCATGTTGAGATTTTACGAGCATATCATCAACATATACCTCCATGGTTTTTCCAATGAGATTTGCGAACATCATGTCCACTAGCCTTTGATAAGTCGCACTTGCGTTTATTAAACCAAAAGGCATGACTTTGTAACAGTATAGTCCTCGATTAGTAATGAACGAGGTATGCTCCTGGTCTGGTTCATACATCGAGATTTGATTATATCCCGAGTATGCGTCCATGAAACTCAAGAGTTCGTGACCTCCAGTGGCATCGACAAGCTGGTCAATGCTAGGAAGAGGAAAGCTGTCTTTGGGACAGGCTTTGTTTAGATCTGTAAAGTCAACGCATGTGCGCCATGAGCCATTAGGCTTTGGCACAAGTACGGGGTTTGCTAACCATGTGGGGATAAAACGACTCCCGTATAAAGCCGCAGGCAAGGAGGCGGTCGACTTCTTCTTTCAGCGCTTGGTACCTCGCGGGGTCCATTTTGCAACGCTTTTGTCGGACACCTCGCACTTCGGGGTCAATGTTCAAGCGATGACACATGACTTGCGGAGATATCCCGACCATATCTGAATGTTTCCAGGCAAAGACATCAAGATTTTGCTTTAGAAAGGTCGTTAATTGTTCTCGCAGCTGTAAATTTAATTTAGAACCCATTTTTAAAACCATGTTATTATCTACAGGATCTATAGGTACCTCGATTGTGTCTTCCGCGACTTGGGCTGCGGCGGTGTGATCGAGGATTCTTGGATCCAAGTCTGGTTCATCTATACGCGGCACCTCCTCGATTCTGAGGATCTCCTGGCGAGGAGGTGGTGCCTCGAAAAAGTAGATAACATTTACCGTCCTTTCCTCTGCGAGTTTAACTGTTGCGTTGTAGCATTCTCGCGATTCTGCTTGGACTCCCCGCACAGAACCTATTCCAGCAGGAGTGGGGAACTTCATTGTCAGATGATAGATCGAGGTTATGATCTTCATTTCTTTTAGGATTGGTCGACCAATTACGGCGTTATTCGCTCAGTATTGGTAGATTACGGCGAAATCTGCCATTGATTTGGCTGTCACGGGGGCAGTTCCCAAAGTGATTGGGAGTTTGATCATTCCTCTTATCGTTATGACGTCTCCCGAAAAACCATAAATGCTCGATGTCATAGGTCGCAGATCCATCTCCTGCAACCCCATTTGTTTGAATGCTTGGAAATTCAGCAGATTCACTGAACTCCCATTGTCGACAGGTATGCGATGGACATTATCCCCGCCGATATTGGCGACTATCACTAGTCCATAGAAATGCGGGTGATGGACCCATCTCGCATCACTCTCCATAAAGGTGATGTCGTCGCATTGTTTCTTAAACAGCTTCTCGGGCCGCTCACTAAGGTTATTCACATTGGTAAGCGGCTTCTCTGGCATATCGCTCTTGTGACTTGCGAGAGTCCCCTGCGATATGAGGTGCTCCAATTATAGTTAGGATGTTGCGAGGTATTCTAGAGCCACTCGCATTCTGGTTTTCTCCTTTGTCATCTGCTTGGGGACGACTTTCCTCGCTCTTCTTATACTTGTCAAATTTCCCTCTCCAGATTAGCTCCTCGATTTCATCCTGCAAGACCCAACATTCTAAGGTAGTGTGACTAATATCTTTGTGGTACTTACAAAATTTTTTAGGGTCCTCCTGTCGCCATTTCCCCTGAGGCGGGGCGGCTTCTTGAAGACTCCGTTTCTTTCCTCGATTGCGTAGATATGGTCTCGAGGGACTGTGAGTTCAGTATAGTTGACGAAGCGAGGTCCACCTTTCCTTTTCGGCGAGGATTCCTTCTTTGGAGGAGACTTGGCCAACTTCAGACTTCGCTGTCTTTGCGGGCTGCGTCTTCTTGGGCTTCGGCCCTTGGAGTTCTTCCCTCGTAGAGTGCGAGATTGTGACCGCGGTATGGGTGACCGGCGCTTGTCCTTCCCCTTCTCTAACTCCGCTAGAGAATTCTTGATTCTTTTGTGAGGTTCGGCCATGGCGAAGAATTCAACTAAGGATTCGGGCCTTCGAGCCTGTAGCTCCTTCTAAAAGTCGGTCCTCGGCAAGATACCTGTTATCAGCATGAAAACAAGCGGAGACTCGGGAGCCTTCTCGACCTTTGTTACTTCTGCATTAAAGCGTTTAAAATAGTCTCGAAAAGACTCACCAGGTTCTTGTTTGATGTTTGCGAAAGTCGTATAAGGTGGCCTATACGTCATTGTGGCTTGGAAATGTGTGAGGAATAAGTCGACGAAGGTTTCCCACGTCGATATCGATGCCTCGGGTAATTGGGTGAACCAATCATGGGCATTTTCCATGAGTGTTGCCGCAAGAATGCGGCACTTTGCCAGCTGCGGTACCTGATCCACTTCCATTATAGTATTAAATTTTTCAAGATAATCTATCGGGTTAGAAGTACCTTTATATTTGAGGGATTCGGATAGACGAAACCCTTTTGGAAGTTAAGCCTTTCGCACTTCTGTAGTGAAAGGCAAGGTACCATGCAACTTATATATAGGCTTTCGTTGCTGCTCGAGCATTTTCAAAGCCTGCAGAATCATGCTTTGGTCAATCCCTCCAGCCGCAGGAGCCGGGGCTGCTACAACTGCGGGACTCGCAACTACTGCTGTAAGATTTGCTGGGACATTAATCCCAGTGGTCGCGATCGGCGCGGTAGGCGGGTTATTATAAGTATTGGCACCCTGATCGTCCGCATGGGGATCACGGAGTGTCTCAGTATTATGTGGGACGCGAGAGCGTGCCCTAAAAATTGCGTTGAGATGATCACGCAGATCACCTCGGTGTACCTGATAATGTCCTCCCTGTTGTGTCTGTACAGAGCCGGACCTTGTGTACCTGCTTGGAGTGCGACCATGCGATGATGAAGAGGCTGACTCTGCGTCGTTGTCTCTTGATGGTCGACTGCGAGGATTACAGCGTTCAGGATCTTCATCAACTTGTGTGCTTTGGTTTAGATACCTTGCGGATTGATCCCTCGACGTTGGATGGTTCAGGTCCAGACCTTCAGGGTTGGTTCTCCGTTCCCTACGTACACGGTTAGTATGACGTCTAGAAGTCGTTACCTGAGGGTTATCGGTGCGAATAGCAGGAACTCGAGGAGGGCGTTGGGCTCGGTTTTGTCCATCTACTTCGGCCTGTAGTGCACGCAGCTGATCCTGAATCGCAGCATACTGATCAGTGGTGAGCTGGATCATTCCCTCGTGTACCACCGCCAGAGTGACGGGGGAAAATGCATGGTCGCTGGTGGCGTGGATGTGTCCCCGACTTGAGGGTCAGTCGTTTCTGGGAATAGGTTGAGAGGTCTGATATTGCTTCTCCCTACTCCGCCGTTAATGACGTCCACGGGTGGCACTCCAGCTCCAGATAATGGTACGTTCATCATCCCAATGTTGATGGACCCGTTGTTAGCTCCTCCTTTGGCGTGATTTCCAGCCATGATGATATTGTTCTTTGAAATGAATGAAATCTTAGTCGATTTCCCACAGACGGCGCCAAATGTTGTCGAGTGAATTTCGCAACACTGAATTATATTGTTTTGTTAATATAAAAGAGAATTTTATGGGTAATGACAAGTGCGAGTATTCAACCTAGAATGGCGAGTACTCGATTGGGAACGGGAAAACAATCAACAAAAACTGGAAAATAACAATAAGACAGAGAATTATAGTGGTTCAGTCAGATTATGATCTGCTTAGTCCACTGTAGCAAGGGATTCGTAGGTGCCATTTCATGGTGGATCACCTCTTTATATAAAAGTAGGTGTCCAATCGGTTACACAAGGATCACATTCATTGTTAATCCATTATTTACATATTAAATTGCAATAATTAAACCCAAGCAACGTTAACATTAATAAATGAATGACAGTTACTAAGTCCATCAACGTATGAGTCTTCCGCATCTGCGAGTTTACTGTTCATGTTCCGTTGTTGAGCTCACAGGGTCATCAGTACGTTTGGAACGTGTTGTACCCTTAGGTAATTGCCTCTTGTAGACATCGCATGTCGGGCAGGTAGAACCTAGACATGCGAATCTATATCGGCTTGTCAGGGCTATTGGGTCGTTTGGGACCAAATCGCACCATAGAGAGTTGGTCTCTATGCTCTCGCATAAGTATAGAGGGGATATTCGCATATGTCCTGGCACATGCGAGTTGGGTCTACCCTGCATAATGCGAATTACGGTTATGCGATCTGACTTAGGTCATACTCGCTGGCTTTATCCTGGGGGAGGTTGAAACTTCATGAAGTCTCTCACGGACAATTCAGCTTTCATTAGAAATCTGAATACACGTGTCCCTTAAATAGGAGTCTGGTCTCGAGTTTCTAGGTGAGAGAAATCTCACTATAACACTATCACTTACACATTTAGATGAATGTTGTTGGGTGGTTGGTGGGTAGTGTGTCGAAGGTTGCATGAGACGAAGGATGCTGTGTGGTTGATCGAAGGTTGCATCACACAAAGGTTACTGGGTAGTTGACGGAAGGTTGCATCAGACAAAAGTTTCGATACCATGAAGCATGGATCGTGGGTTACTGTTGAAACTGTACTGCAACAATTATATATGCCGCGAGCCAGCTACGTGCAATCTAATTGCAACTAAAAAATATAAAATGTGAATGGGTATATGTAAGAAATTATTTATCAGTATTTTATTTTTTTACTGATCGAGAATTCTTGTACCCTAATAGTAATATGTGGAGAAATAACTGTTAGCTAAATGTTTATACAACTGTTATGAAACATTAAAAATCAGAACAATATTGTCACGTACGTCACTCTATCTACATGTCTCTTCTTGATTTAATATGATCAAATTTACCATTAAAAATTTAGTAAACAACAAAAATTGTAATATCCCGATAAGCCTAATGGTAAATAATTAGGGTTTTTATTTATATTATGGATTAATCAAGTAATAAGTGGGATTATGACAATACTAATTTATTTCAGCATGAAATTTAAATTTTTCTATAAGTAAATAAGCGTAATTTGTTAATTACGAAGATTTATATAGAAAGTGTTAATGTAATACGAGCTATATGTGAAATAAAAATATTTTCAGGTTCGGCAACCCTGAAGACTCGATAAGTGGATATATAAGCGTAATTTGTTAATGATGAAGATTTATTTGAAATAAGTGGATAAAATATAGATTATTTGTGAAATAAAAATATTTTCATGTTCGGCGACCCTAGAGACTCGATTGGAGGCTAAAAATGTCACAATAGTTTTATTTAGAAATATTGATGGAATTATTGGGATAAGTTAATTTTTTAAAAATATCGGAATATTTTAGAATACTCGAAGTTGACCAAATACCTTAAAAATAGAGATTTGTTAGTGGCTAAAAAATAATTAGATAACTATTAATAATAAAGTATTTATTAATATTATATTATTATAATATTATTTTTATACATACATAAAAATGATCGTTAATCTTAGTTACAGTATATATAATATTATTTATATATATTATAATATTATTTTTACATATACATAAATGAAACAAATAATGAAACCCTCGTTCTTTATCATCCGATAAACTTTTCTCTCCTTATATTTATTTTCTTCGATTTTCAATCAAAAACCTAACTATCTAAGCTCCGATAGTAGCAACATAGCAAATCTTAGATGCTGGAAAGCTTAATGTATACTTTAGTTTCGTTTTAATTTTAAAAATAATTGGTTTCGTATAGGGGTTTTATGAATCAGAACAGTTATGAAGATTCTGACCTTATAGGATTGTTCTCGGGTAGATGGGACTAGTTCCGATGTTTTGTTGATGAAATTGATGTGATTTTTCTAACGACATACCGGGCATAGGTACCAACGTTAGTGATATATGATGAGCACCGAGCGTAGGTACGGGCTCACCTGATTAGGTGATGCAATTTTCCTGGCAACTTACCGGGCGTAGGTACATGCGTCAGTGATATATGATAAGTACCGAGCGTAGTTACGGGCTCACCTGATTAGGTGATGTGATTTTCCTGGCGACGTATCGAGCGTAGGTACGGGCATCAGTGATATGAAAATGTCTTGTTATGGTATAGATCAAAATCGTTGTCGGGTTTCTTTCTGGCGATGTATCGGGCATAGGTACGAGCGTCAGTTATATATGATAAGTACCATGTGTTGGTACGAGCTTGCCTGATTAGATGATGCCATATATTGGTGTCAAGTTGTGGCACGAGCTCACCTGATTATGTGACGCAGTTATGTGATATATGGGTGCAGGTTATTAGCACGAGCTCACCTGATTAGGTGTTGTAGTTATGCGATATATGGGTGATAGGCTATGGCATAGGCTTGCCTGATTAAGCAATGCAATGCAGGATTATCAGATTAAAGTATCAACTTGCCTGATTAGGCAACATGATGTAACGAAATGGTTACTTTTTGAGGTAACACATATATATTATTTATATGATTAAATGAATATGAATTCTATTATTGGTATAATAGTTTTTTATTACCAAATATTTGTATACTGATGTTTATTCGTGGAAGATGCCAGTAGTGATTTGGATTTCATCTTATGAACAATTCGTGGATGTTTGATTCTGATTGTGTATAAATGACAATATTCGAATTATAAACTATATGATTATTATTATTACTTTTCTTGCTCAGTCCTTGTGAATCACGGGTGCTATGTGGTGCATGTAATTGCAAAAAAAAACCTAGATCAACCATGATGAGGTGACAGTCTTCTCCAGCACTGTACATATTCACCTCACCGGCCTATAGGTCAGGTTTTTAGGAGTTGTTTTGGGCTGTATCTATTGTGTATTTTGGTTTTATATTTTTGAGGCATCGTCGTATATAGTTCTTTTATAAAACTTTTTATAATTGGGATTCCCAGAACACGCTTTTTATGCCCTTATAGTGTCCATTTTTAGTCTTTTATTTTAGTCAAATTTTTAATCTTATCACGGTTTTTAATAATTAATTAATTTATTAGTATTAAACTAGTTTATAAAATCACACACGTGGCGTCCCTATAGATTAGGGTGTTACAACTTGGTATCAGAGCAGCCATGGTTTTAAAGGTCCTAAAGACTGGTCGAATATGTACATTTGCTGCGAGGACAGGTCCACTCATGGTATAGTAAGTATTTATATTATTTGCTATTGGATTATCTCCCTAAGCTATTATAAAGTATGTTGGGAAAAGTAGCATAGTGTTAATTTTGATAACAATATGTGTATGGTATATTCATATTGATATGATATACGTCTAAGTTTTAAATTGTTAGAAGATATAGACTAAATGTGTGAGAAGTTATGCTGTAAGGGCAATCGAATAGTCTGATTAGCGAGTTATCTATGCTCGGGGAAAACGGTATGAAAGAGAATTCTTTGTTGCCATAATGCTGGGAACATGTAAATTCTGTTATGCAGGATATGATTAGACAGCAAGAGAAAACAGATCCGAGATCTGAAAGAATAATAGGCTAATCTTGTGTCTGTTGTTGTACTACCGACACTTATTTTTGTACCACTAGAAGTTGTGGAATATATGAAGCCAACTTACTAGTAGATCAGGAAGTGAAAACTAAATGAACCACCAATTATGGGATAGGATAAAAAGGTTCCAGGGTGGTCAGGATAGAGGTCAAGGTGAGAATAAGAAATGGTGACCTTCTCTTGAGTGTTTAAGATGCAAAAAGGCGCCATTTGAACCAATGTAGAGCCAGTTCTTGTTTTATTGTTGGGTAGTGGGTCATTTTAAAAGAACCTACCCGTAGTTAAGAAAGACTGATCTTAAAGAAGAAAAGTGTATGGGTCCTGCACAAGTGCCAGATATGATTCAAAGGGACCCAAATATCTGTCCTTCGGCCCACTCAAATTAAAATTTTATGGGAAATATTACAATTGTTGTTTCAATGTATATAAAAAATTGTACATTCAGTTACAGACATCAAGAAATCTTAATAGACTGTGCTTGTATGTTATTTAGTGGTAACCCATTTGACGGGGTAGACAAATTAGAGAAATGACGATATGAGTTAAATTGCTGATATTCCTAAGTGAAATATAGGACACGAGTAGTTAATAGACGCATTGATCTAATTGATTCAAATAACAAAATATTCTATTTATGAGTGATCTACCATTAGCAAAGTTGGGACAATTTATGAGTATTGTTTGGAATCTTAAGTGAATTGAAGGTGGCGATTGTGTACTAATTTTGAGATTATGTAGGCGTGGGACTACCTATGTTAGCAAGAAGCATCTTGTGTTTGGTAGCCCACCATGAAGGAATTCTATGGTTTGGTGTTCTTGTTTTGGGGTGATTTCATTTAGGAAACTTCCCCATGAAGCGTGGACGTTACTGGGGTAGCGTATAAAAGAACGTCAGAAAAGTAGTGGTATCAATAAAGCAAAGAAGATTACCTAAATTACTTTAGGTGATACGGTAATGATAGAGAGTACTTTATAATTTATTTGATATTCAATATCGTATTTAAGGAGACCATTGACATTATTGGAAAATATCACTTTATTATGCAATTATGGAAATGCATACTCACACAGAATGAGGAAAAGCTTATGAATTGAGATGCAATTTATTAGACCACAAAGTAGGCTGTTTATTAAACAAAAGGCTATTTAATTTAGTGTAAAATAAGTTTTAAAGTTGTTAACCAAGTATGAAGATAGTGATGATTGCAAGGAAGCATTGGTAGCGTATGAACTAGGGAGTGAAACCTTAGTGGTAATGATGGAAAATAACACGAGAATCTTAGATGTTGATGAATCAACATTATCAACGGGGGACTCACTATAAGTTTGCATAGTAGTTCATGCCAAGGGATTATCAATAAAACAGAGATTCTACTTGAGGTATGTATATTTCAAAATGTGTTTGAAAAGATATTAAGATTTCTACCAAACACATAAAAGAAACTTCAGGATCAAGGAATGATCTTTAATTAATTGTTATTAGATGAGATTTCGAGAAATGCTTAGCTAGTATGAGAAATGTTGCCTCTATTGTCTAGGTTACATCAATTCACTTTATAATGGTAGTTAACTGTAAGTGATTGGGAAATTTTAATGTTGTTGTTATCCCAATTTTTGCACTCTGACGTGGCAGCACATGATGGTGACACGTGGAATCCAATCTGAGTACCTGCTCGCAAATCATAGGCCGAACAGGGCACCTCAAACACTTGCTCAGATGAATCCGTGAGCAATCTGCGCAGAATGACAACACTTGCGAATTTAGCTTTTGCATCGTGTCATCAGAGAAATCCCCCTAACTTTGGGATCAGATTACAGAGATATGGCAAGCTGTCCAAATCCCACAATCAGTGTATTCTGTATTTATTATGCAATGTTTCTACTTATATCGATTGTAATCATAAGGGAAATACTTCCCACCAATGCTCATAGCCCTATAAATAGTGACTCATGTTCACTAGGCAAAGGGTCAAAGATTTTGTCTAAGAATTCATATTCAGAGATATTGTTGTAAGAGCTCTAAGAAAAGGAACTATTCTTTTTGTTCATAAGTCAATACAAATAATGGGGATTAGGCTATTACTGAACTACTCTGGGCTGAACCTCTATAAAATTCTGGTGTCTTTATTTGTTTTATTATAGTTCAATCGTATTAAACTATTTATTGCTTACAAAATTAGAATCACTGTCATTGGCTAAAAGTGAGGTCAATATTTTGGTGCTTTCATTGAGAGCTGAACTCAAGGATCGCTCTTTATTTCATTGAGAGCAGAACCCACATCTAATTAGGCCTAAATAAAATTACTTATGTCAAATTTTGTTTTAGCAACCTAGTCCATTTACTTAGTAAAAACTTAAATTGGCTTCCTATATGCATCTAAGCCCAATAGCAAACATATAGGCTCACACAGGTCAAATGATTTGGATGGGCCCTATCATGTTACTAGGTTTACACAGATGAAAGAAGTTCAAAATTTACCTGTTACAAATTATTTATAAGATCTATTGACAATTGAACTATGATTAAAATCAGATCATTGGATCTGTCAACAAGTTAATCATAGCAATTTAGATCAAATAAAGAATAGGTTTGTTAAAAAAAAATTTTGAATAAACAATATAAAATTAAACAAACATTGTCCATGTAACAAATGTGAAATAAGATATTAATATAATTAAATTATTATTTTTAAACTAACCAACTAAATTTTGAAAAATTAAGGGTTGTTAAAACAAACCTTAAAAATCTCAAAAAATTTAAATTTAAAATATCTAGGTTTATTTGAGTCAAATTAAATTAAATATCTAATAAGATCAATAATTTGAAAGAAAGAATCTTCAATATCACTTTCAAATCTTATAATTTAATAAAATAAACCAATTTTAAAATAGATTCGGTTAGAGAATTATTATTTTAGGAATAAAATAATAAATAATAATTATCATAATTATATGTCAAAATATCTCAAATTAAGCAATATTTAAATTTCTACAAAAATATCTAAGTTATTTAAATATTTAATTCATAAATTTCCAATAAGGAAAAAAATGATATATATAGAAAAATATTATTTTTAAACTTATAATTTATAAATAATTAAATATTTAATAAAATAACAAACTTTTGAATTTGAAAATATTATGGTAGGTGTATCTATAAAAATATCTACGTTAATTTCAAATTTATTAATTATTTATTTTCTCAGATAAGATAATTTTAATATAATATTTTAAATAAAAAACAAAGTTATCTTTTAATTTAAACTATGTTAAATATCAAAATATCTAATCTTATAATTAAATAATGTATAAATATTAAAGAAGTTAACAAATTTTTAAATCTTACCATAATTGGAAATATGTAAAATTAGAAATATTTCAAATTGGAAAAACTAAAATTGGAAAAATTCAATTTTAGGAAACAATCCCATAAAAAATCGAATTTTTGGGGAAAAATCCCACAAAAATTGGTTTGGGAGTGTGTTGGCAGCTAGGCTGCACGTTGCAGCCCCAGGAGGCTACAAATGACTCGGACGAGCGCGCGGAGGGAGGAGACTTGCCGAGGAAACTCGGCAGATGCAGCCTTCTGGAAGGAAACTTGTAAGGTCCTCGTGGGCGGGAGGCTCGACATTAGACAATGCTTGTCCGAGGCACACTCGCGCGCATGGCTTCCTAGTCTGAAGCCTGGTGTGCGTGCGATTGAGGCATGTGCACTCGATTTTTCCAAAATTCATAACTTTCTCAATTTTTATCGGAATCGAGTTCCATAAAAAAAATTGCTTAATTTTTCGCAAGAAATCCAAATAAAATATTTTCGAAAAAAGAAAAAATGTTTTTCATGGAAAAAAAAATTCTATACAACCCATACATTCATCAATTAACACATAAACCACATGAAACCATCCAAATCAATACAAAATATCGTTTTAATTCATATTTCATGAAAGTAAATCATTACCATGGCTCTGGTGCCAGTTGTTGTAAATATTTTACCAGGATCTAGATTTACTACCATGTATGTTTTATTAACAACCTAATATGAATTCTAAAACAATGAAATAAACACATAAGAGTTTAAGAAAACCTTACATTGGGTGCAGCGGAATATAATGATGCCTTCCATTCAAATCTCTAGCCCTTGATTCCTTTCTGTAGCAGAGCATTATCAAAATCTGAATCTGGATCTTTTTCTCTCCTTCCTTTGATGCTGATTCTCCTTCTTGTTGTGTGGATTCTCCACAATCTTACAAACTATGATTGAGATACCACTTGATGTGTGTGGGCACTACTCTATCACTCAAGGAATTTCAAAATTGAAGAGAAGAAAAGAGAGGAAAGTGGTGGCTAGGCTTTTCTCTAAAAGAAACAATGTGCAAGTCATGAGTTTCCTGAAGCCAACACTTTCTATTTATAGAATGCCATATAGGTTTAGGTTAGAATTGTATGGCATTAAAATAATAGAAAAATAAAATGGTAAAAGCTTGCATAGTGGCCGACCCATATAAGGAAATTGGGCCTCACTTTGCAACTTTCCCAATTTGTTATTTTTCAATCCCATTTTCTCAAAAATGCTAATTTTCCAATTTAACCATTTAAATGCCAATTCTAATTATTTAATAACTGAAAATTAATTATTAAATAATATTGCCATTTAATATATTTATTAATTTAGACATATAAAGTCTCTTAATTAATAAATAAACCTAGAATCTCTTTTCTTTACAATTTCACCCTTGCTTAGTGAAAATTCATCAACTAGACATAGTCTAACTTTAGAATTATAATTGATTAATTAAAATCAATCAACTCAGTCTTACAAGCGGTATGGTCTCAACTAGTATGGGGACCATGGGCCTATATTAACCGAGCTTCCAATAAGTCGAACCGAATTTACCAAGTAAATTCCCTAACTTATTAATTCCTTATTAAATCTACACTTAGAACTTGGAATTGCACTCTCAGTCGTATAGAACGCTCTATGTGTTCCACGATATAGATACACTATTAGTTATCCATTGTTATAATCCTAATTTGATCAATGACCCTCTAATAGATGATCTACATTGAATAGGCACTAAATTACCGTTACACCTTCAATGTATTTTATCCTTAAATTACTTAGCTCCGTATAAATGATATTTCAGCGAAGTGAAATGAGATCTCCACCATTTATCTCTGTTTAGCCAAGCTCGAAGGATATCATCGTTTCACTTCTAAATTCCTATAAAAGTTATAGACTCCATATTTATGTTAGCGCTCCCACTCAATTATACTACCATGTTCCCAAAATGTACGTATCACCCTGACCCAAAAGTAGGCTTAACTAACAAATCAAAGAACATGTATAATACTCTTGAGATCGAACCTAAACATATTAGGATTAACATCATTTGATCTAGGATCAACGGGTGATATTGAATTGAATAGATATTACGGTAAATTTTAATATATCTAATCAAAGTTCAATATCGGTCCCTTCCGATGTATACTCCATACATCCGATACTAGTAAACTTTGCCAATGTCCTGGAAAGGACATAACACTTATCCAAGGTTTAAGAATACATATCGCTGATTATCATGTCAGTGTAAATCTAGTGAACTGATAAATCAGGGTATAAACTTTCGAACATATAATTAAGATTATATTCCACTGTGCTGACAACACTATAATCATTAACAAATTCATATGTTCTGGACTTAAATAGAATTCATACATTATATATATAATCATAAATAAATCATGTGAACCATGCAACATAAAATGTTATTTCTCATCTTTATTAATAAGTAAATCTGATTATATCGAAATGGGTATTATTTAGGGCATAAAACCCAACAGTCCAACCATGCAAGCATAGTGGGACGAACTAAAAAGTATGTTCCAAGGCACGACCGATCAGAGGAACAATGATTTTGAGTTGGACCGAGCACATCGAACCCCTTTCTCCCCTAAGATCAATATCGTGGAGTTGCCCCACAAGTTTAAGATGCCAACCTGGAAGATGTATACTGGGAAGGAAGATCCATTATCCCACCTAAAGTATTTTGAAATGCAAATGGATCTCTAAGGAGTACGAGGAGACGTAGGATTTTTCCTGCTACCCTCTCAGAAACCGCCCAACAATGGTATTTCAAGTTTGTGCCCGGAAAGTTCAACTCGTGGAAGGCTTTCTCCTCAGAGTTCCATGCACAATTTTCCTCCTCTCATCATCTTTAGTTGCACTTAGGAGATTTGGACAAGGTAAAGTAAAGACCAGGAGATCCTCTCTGAGCCTACATCAGCAAATTCATGATGGACGCGACTAAGGTTTTGTGGGTAACCGAAGACGGGAAGTTGTCTGTGATACTGTGGGCATTGAAGTCCTTGGTGAGCTTTGGAAGGACATAAGAAAGAACGGTCCAGTAGACTCGATCACTAATTTCCTTGATCCTGCATAAGGTTTTATCAAACTCGAAGAGGCTATCCAGCGGGCAAAAGGTGAGCAAAAACCTAGCAAGTCAAAAGCTCCTTCTACTGGGACTTTCGCCCAGCTTCCCCACGACCCAAGCAATTCAAGTTCAAATGGTAAATAGTCCAGCAACAATAATAGGCAAGGGAATGGAAAAAAGGGAAAGTTCACCGGTAAAATGGAACAAGCTCCCCGGGAGAATCCAACCAAGTATACTGCATTTACCATCCTGACAGAGGACATAGAAAATGTTTACATGGCGACACAGTCATTAGCCCCGTACAAGAAGCCCGCACCCATGAAAAAAGATGTCAGCAAGAGAGACATGACCAAGTTTTGTCGTTTTTATGGACACTACGGCCACGACACCAATGAATGCAACAATCTGAAATGGGAGATTAAATTTCTGATAAGAAAAAACAACCCACATGTATAGAAGTATGTCAAGGCAGATCAAAATCAGAGGGGCGATAACAACCAAGACTTGCTACCACAAACCGTAGAGAAGCATCTGCAAGTCATTGTTGAAGGCCCGCACATATCTGAAAATTCAGGCAAAGCTCACGAGAGGTATGCCCGAACAGTACAGCACGAGCAAGAAGAAGTGATCCTGGCCGTAGAAGAGAGGAAGCCGATATTAGTTTTTTTGCCCTAAATAAAACTCCATTTCAACGTAATCTATTTTATTCAACATCAATAAAGAAACAAAAGTATTTTTCATTGATTTGTATATGTTTTGGTTCACTTTATCAATTGCTTGTCTATTTGATTTATAAATTCATCTTAAACCCTTTTCACATACTTGATCCTGTTTATTGTGTTGTCATCACATTGGAAAGTAAATATGACTATGTGAATAAAGTTTCCTAGATTTATCAGACACAGGGTTTTACTGATATGATAATCTACAACAAGTGTTTACTTGCATTTGGAGAAATGCTATGTTCTTTCCAGAACATTGGTTAAAGTAAAGCTCAGGTTGGATGCATGGAGTATGCATCGGAATGGACCGATATTGAACTTTGACTTAGATTTAATTAAACTTACCGTAAAATCTATTCAAGTCAATATCGCCAAGTTGATCCTAGATCAAATGTTCTTAATCCTATTATGATTAGGCTCAATCTTGAAAGGTTATTCGTGTTCTTTGATTTTTTAGTTAAGCCTACTTTTAGGTCAGGGTGATACGTACATTTTGGGAACACGGTAGTGCAATTGAGTGGGAGCGCTAACATAAACATGGAATCTATAGCTTCTATCTGGCAAATCATAAGCAAAGGATGATCTCCTTCGAGCTTGACCAAATGAACATAAATGGTGTACTCATTTCACATAAGCTGAAATATCATTTATACGGGGTCAAGTGCTTTAAGGATAAAATACATAGTACGGTGTTACGGTAATCTAATCCCTTTACAGTGTAGATCATTCATATAGAGGATCATTGATCAAATTAGGATTATAACAATGGATAACTAATGATTTGTCTATATGGTGGAACATATTGAGCATTCTATATTGTGAGAGTGCAATTCTAAGTTCTATGCGTGGATTCAATGAAGAATTAATAAGTTAGTGAATTTTAGTGCTACATTCTTGATCTACTTATTGGAAGCTCGGTTATATAGACCCATGGTCCCCGCACTAGTTGAGATAATATTGTTTGTAAGACTCATGTAATTTTTTTTGATTAATCAATTATAATTCTCAAATTAGACTACGTCTATTTGTGAAATTTTCACTAAGTAAGGGCGAAATTGTAAAGAAAGAGTTGTTAGGGGCATATTTGTTAATTATGATACTTTGTATGGTTCAATTAATAAATATGATAAATGAAAATACTATTTAAACATTATTTATAGTTATTAAATAGTTAGAATTGGCATTTCAATGGTTGAATTAGAAAATTGGCATTTTTGAGAAAATCAGATACAAAAGTGTTAAAATTGCAAAATTTCAAAAAGCAAGGTCCAAACCCAATAACCCATGGCCGGCCACCTTTGTAGGCATTTTAAACTGATATTTTCATTAATTTAATGCCAAATAATTCAAACCTAACACTAGTGGAATGCTATAAATAGGTAGTGAAGGCTTCAGGAAAATTACACTTCTGAATCAGAAAACCTGAGCCTTTCTCTCTCTACCTTGGCCGCCACCCTCTCTCTCTCTCTCTTCTTCCTTGATAATTTTGAAACCCTTAGTGATTAGAGTAGTGCCCACACACAGCAAGCAATACCTTAATCATAGTGAGGAAGATCGTGAAGAAAGATCATCAGCAAAGGAGTTTCAGCATCAAAGATTCAGAGAAAGAGATCCAGGTTCAGATCTTGATAATACTCTGCGACAGAAAGGATACAAGGGTTAGAGATCTGAACGGAAGGAGTCATTTAATTCTGCTTCACCCAATGTAAGGTTTCCTAAACTTTATACGTGTTTATTTCATCGTTTTAGAAAGTTCATATTTAGGGTGTTAATAAACATACTTGTGAGTAAATCTAAGATCCTGGTAAAATAATTTCTACAGCCGAAAATCCCAAGGGCAGGAGGGCCTACCATAACATTCAACGACGAAGATGCTGTCAAAATCAGATTTCCACACAATGACCCGTTGGTCATGGAGGTCCAGATAGCCATTATGATGGTAGCCAGAACCATGATAGATAATGGAGCCTCTTCCAACGTCTTATTCAAGACCACATATGAAAAGATGGGGCTCCATCTCAAAGATCTAATCCCCTGTCTTCGGCCCGTATATGGTTTCTCAAGCCAAGGAGTGGCACCTCTAGGGAAAATTTGCCTACCCCTCACTGTTGGGCAAGCTCTGACGAGCATAACTATAATGGCACAATTCCTTGTATTAGACGTTCCATCAGCCTTTAACGTCATGATAGGCTGACTAGTGTTATATGACTTAAAAGTTGTTATGTCGATATTCCATTCATGCCTAAAGTTTCGAACAAAGTATGGGGTAGGGTGTCTAAGGGGAAACCAGTAGATTGCTGGAGAATGTTATAACCTTGTCGTGGCCAAGGCTAAAAAGGAAGTATCCTCTAGCCAAAGCATAGAAAAGGGAAAAAATATTCCTAAGTAGGAATGTTCCCAAGGCGGGGATGAAGGTGTGGATTCTCAACTTGGGGACCCAAGCAGCAATGTTGGACCTGTGGAAGAACTGGAAGAGATCGAGATCGATCCAAATATCCCGGTCGGGAAACTAAAAATTGGAAAAGGTTCGTTGCTCGAAGTAAAATCAGCGTTGATAAAATTTCTGTGAGCAAATCTGGAAGTTTTTTCCTGGTCACATGAGGATATTGTCGGAATTGATCCTTCTTATAATTTCACATGTCCTAAATATTGATCCTAACTTCCGGCTAGTTCAACAAAAGCGAAGGCTATTGGATAAAGAGCGAGCACTAACGCTGAAGGAAGAGGTAGAAAAGCTACGCAATAATAATTTCATGATTGAAGCTTTCTACCCGGCTTGGGTTGCTAATCCTGTACTAGTACCCAAGCCAAACAAAAAATGGAGAGTTTGTATTGATTTTACACACCTCAATAAAGCATACCCAAAGGACTGTTTTCCACTTCCAAGAATCGATCAGCTTGTGGACGTAACAGTGGGGTACAATCAAATTAAATTGCATCCACCAGACCAAGAACATACAAGTTTCAGAACAGATATGGGTCTATATTGCTACAAAGTCATGCCATTTGGTCTCAAAAATGCTGGAGCCACATACCAAAGATTGGTAAATAAGATTTTTAAAGACTAGATCCGGCAAAACATGGAAGTATATGTGGATGACATGCTCGTCAAATCCAGGAAGGCTGGGGGGCACATAGATCACCTGGACGAATGCTTCAAAGTCCTCAGGAAGTACAACTTGAAAGTAAATCTCTTAAAGTGGTCCTTTGGAGTATGCTCGGGAAAGATTCTGGGCTTTATTGTCAATGCCCGAGGAGTTGAAGCCAATCAAGAGAAGATTTAAGCCAATCTAGATATGAAATCGCCAACAAGAGCCAAGGAAGTACAAAGTTTGACTGGTCGGATCGTCGCACTCATCAGATTTGTTTCAAAGTCATTAAACAAGTGTGTTCCATTTTTCAACATCTAGTGAGGAAATAAGCAATTTGAGTGGACGGAGGAATGTGAAAAAGCTTTCCAAGAGCTAAAAATGCAACTCTGAAAGCCTCCCGTACTCTCGAAACCTGTAGACGGAGAAGAACTTGGGATATACTTAGCTGTCACAGAGCATGTTGTGAGTGCCGTGCTGATCAGAGATGAAACAACATACAACACCGGGTCTATTACATTAGTAAAAGACTCATTAAGGCTGAAGGCTGGTACCTGTTGATAGAGAAAGTGGCTTATTGCCTGATTCTAGTAACAAGAAAGTTAAGGCCCTATTTTCAAGCTCACCTTGTTCGGGTGTACACTGAGCAACAATTACACATAACATTGCAAAAATTGGACGCTTCTGGACAGTTGCTCAAGTGGGCAGTGGAGCTAGGTCAGTATGAGATTACTTTCCAACCCTGAATAGCAATCAAAGGCCAGGCCCTAGCAGACTTTATGGTAGAGTGCACAAGCAAAGAAGAAAGCATATTGGAAGGCAACCCCGAGCCAGTAAAAACACCTCAGCCAAGCAACCGTGAAGACAGGTCGACCTAGAAACTACATAAGGGCAGGTTGGCTACGAATCAACTATCCAATGTAGGAATCGACCTTGTCAGACCTAGGGGCAGCACCTCCACGCACCAGTTAACTTTGGATTCAAGGCATCCAATAACGAAGCCGAATATGAAGCTTTGACTGCTAGCCTAAAACTAGCCCAAGAAAATAGAGTCGAACACATTAAAATCTACAGTGATTCACAGTTGGTGGTAAATCACGTATCTGGAGAATACGAGGCTCGGGGAGAAAAGATGATAGCGTATCTGAGCAAAATAAATGACTTGCTCGCACAATTCAAAAGCTACGGCCTCAGATAAATTCCAAGGGAAGAAAACACGATTGCAAACGCGTTAGCTTGACTGGAAAGCAGTAATGTAAGTGATAAAGCGAACTTGGTTCCATCCAGTTCCTCGAAGAGCCTAGCAGTACTGGTATAGAAGAGATCGAAATGATTGATACTTTCACAAACTCGATGACACCAATAGCAACCTGCCTCAATACTGGGGAACTCCCAGATAATCGAATTGAAGCTCGAAAAATGAGGAGGAAGGACCATATGAAGTGATCGAAGTTCTCGAGTCAGGAGCATACAAATTGGGTAAGTATGATGAAAAAATGCAACTTGTAAGAAAATACTACCAATATAAGTACCAGGTAGGATGACCACATTAAGTACTAAAAGAACATTTAATTTTAAGTGAATGGCCTGCTGGGTGGACCACGCCCAAAGGTTCAGACAAAATTGAAAAGTACTTAGGTCGGACAACCACCATCTAAAGTACAATTTCTAAATTCTGCAATTTGTTTTATTTCATGTTAAGCTAAAAGATCAGATTAGATCAACTAGCTCTGATGTAACTTACTACGGTAACAAACACATTTTCGATCAATAAACAAAGATGTTTATTTCAAAATTCAAATTGAGTTAAAATTACTAACAGGTTGTTGATTTACCATCCAGTGCGTACAAAGGTTTGGTCGAACGCAAAACCCCGAACACACAAAAGAGCATACTTGCAAAAAATTATAAGTGACCCAGAGTCATAAGTCTGATCGGTCACTTAGGGGGCACCTATACCTATACAAAGCATTTAGTAAAGATAAAACAAGCACAATTGCACGATGATCATAAACAGCGGATGAAAGTCATTAAAAATAACAAAAGTATGTAAAATCGGGATTAAAAGCTGCTCGGTCAGCCTGTTGTCTGTAAAATGAAAAATAGTTCCAAGTTTAAAGACTGCTTTGCCGGTCATGTTGTGTTAAAAAAGGCCTTATGGCCAGACAAATGTAAGAAAAAGGAAAAGAGAAGTAGTTAGATAGCTAGAGTCCCAGGCTCTTTGTACGGGTCTTCTAGGCCGGTCGGAGCTGGAGGATCTGTTGTCTAAGCGGGGGGCACGCCAACATCCTGGCCAAAGGCAGAAGTGGTCGCCTCGGGTTGACCATAAGCCACCTGAGAAGCACAATACTCGAGAAACATGTCTTTGGAATCACCCTAGTAATCAAAATTTACGTTGGGATTAGCCTTCCAGAAGTCATAAAAAACCTCGAGACTTGCTGTGTCTAAGGCATGTACCTTCTCTCCAAGCCTCCTCACCTCCGCTCTCTACTGCTCAGCTTATGCTCTTTGCTGTTCAGCCTCCGATTTGTGCTTCTTGACCTCAGCTTTAAGCTCCTCCTCCGTAGACTTCTTCTCTCCTTCCAACCTACGGAAGACAGTCCGAAGAACTCCCCTTTCATCCTGGAGACTGTTCACTTCTACTGATAGGGTGGCAATGGTAGCTTCAAGCTGGTCGAAATCCTGGAGGTCCTTAGTCAGCTCGGCTACCTTCTTCTCGGTGGCAAAAAGTTTCTTGTTGATTTCACCAAGTTCCATTCGGACAGCTCCGAGTTGAACCCTAGCTTCATCACCATCCTTCTAGGTCAGGTCAACTTCTGTCCTCATAGTATTGTACATGGGAGTGTTCTTGGATGCAGCAGACTTAGCTCAAGATTTAGTGTAAGCCATCTTCAGACAACCACAGAAAAAAAACATTTGAGTCTGAGCCAAGTAAAAAAGGACTAAAGGAAACTGTCCAGAAAGACTCACCTTTGTAAACTCCTTTAGGACTCTTCCAATCAACAACTCTAGGGAAGATTCGTTGTCACCTCCGGCCAGCTGCTCGTTCACCTTAGCAACCAGCCGATTCATTTAGTGAGTGAGCATCTCCTTGCCTTTTTTGGTCTCTGGATGCAGTGATGGAGGTGGGGTAGTAGCTCGGATCTGCTCAGATCCACTTTTGGCAAGCTCAGTTCCGCCTTTCAACTGTTCGGGCCTCTCCAAACTTTCTCCTCGAGAGACTTTAGACTTAGCAGCTTTCGGGCCTGAAGAATCCACAATGGTTAGCTCCTCAGAAAGATCGATAACAGCTTCGGCTGGTGCCTTCTCTCTAGACAGTGTTGTCCCATCACCCTTAGGCTTCTTGGGCGGAGGAGATGAGCTTGAGCTTCCTCCCACTCTCTTATTCAGAACTTCAAGCATCTTCTGAGACATGTCTGTGCAAAATAAAAGTAACGTGGTTAGAAGAAAAAAGCACTAGAAGTATAAAAGTGTAATAATCAAGAGGATTAAAAACAAGACGGAGTATCCTACGCTTCGGGAGAAGCGTTTGCCCGAGCAAGACTCGAAAGTTCATCATCACCTGACAAGTCTCCTATCTCCGCCATGACAGTTTTCCCCTTTCCTACTACAGGAGTGGATGGTCGAGCAGGTGAACTGGGCTACCTATTTCAAATGGCATGTTCAACAGGCGTGGGCTCGGCCGGAAGTGTCTTCTTCCTTTTTAGTGGAGTCACCGGCTCTTCCTCAACCTCATCTTTAGGATTCAGAGGCTCATGAGCATGCTGTTTTGCTCCTGCACCACCCTTCAACTTAGCTTAACGCTTAAGTTGAATTAGTTCATTCTCCTTATGAGCTCCCTCATCTTGGCCAGCACTGGACTTCCTCTTCTTCTCCTTCACATGTCAGGCAATGAATCCTTCGGGTAAAGCCCGTACTCCACAAAGTTGTCCTCGGAGGTCAACAAAATGATGTTTCGGGCATCACCCAGCAGCTGAGTAAGATTTTGAGCTCTATCCTTGAGAGCAAGTGTGAGGGCTGGACGGTTATATACAGGAATCTGTTGGAACCGAGTATAGGTGGTACCCATGCCTTCCACCATATAGTATTCATCAGTAAAATGCCAAATTTTGCTAATGCCCTTGTCCACTGTGCTCGTCAACCACTGTGCTCGTCAACCACTTGAAGTCTGGCTGAAAAAAGTAGAAATATCCTGACCTACCTTGTTTGGGAGTAGACTTGAAATCGAAGAACCAGCCAACCTCATTGGGAGAAGGCATATCCCACTTCTATGTGGCATAGAGAACGAAAATGGCAGATAGATACTTGATGCCCTTAGGAGTGAACTGGGTCGGGCAGAGACAAAAGAAGTCTGCACCTTCCTAAAGTACGGGTGCAGAGGCAGCAATGCCCTTGTTTAGCATGAGCACCCTGTTAGGATTTTATGCCATAAATAAAACCCATTACAATCTAATTTGATTTGTTATCAATAAGAGATTAGAAGTTATTTATGTTAACATGTAGTTTTCAGTCCTAAACATATAGTCATTCACAATTACAGTGATGTCAACACAATAGAATGTGATTGTGATTATATGATTCGAAAGATAATAATGTCCTTGTTTCATCAGTGCATTGGATTTACACTATTGTGATAATCAGCGATGAAGTGTACTTACACTTTGCATAAGTGTTATGTTCTTTCCAGAACATTTGAAAAGTATACTAGCTTCGAATTTGTGGAGTATACATTGGACTGGACCGATATTGATCTTGGTTAAGATATTATAGTACTTACCGTTGTATATTTCCAAGTCAATATCACTAGTTGATCCTAGATCAAAAGATCTCAATCCTGATATGCTTAGGCTCAATCTCAAGAGTGCTATTCATGTTCTTTGATTTGTTAGTTAAGCCTACTTTTGGGTCAGGGTCATACGTACATTTTGGGAACATGATAGTATGATTGAGTAGGAGCGCTGAACATAAATATGGAATCTATAGCTTCTATAGGTAGTTAGAAGTTAAGTGATGATTTCCTTCGAGCTTAGCTAAATAGATGTAAATGGAAGAGCTCTTTTTTCAGTGATTATATTTTAGTTCACTAAAACATCATTTACAGGTAGCTAAGTGTTTTAAGGTTCAAAATACATTGAAGGGTGAATCGGTAAATTTATCCCTACTCAATGTAAATCATCTATAAAGAGGATCTTTGATCATTGAGATTATAATGATGGTTAAATGTGATAGCGTATCTATATGGTGGAACATATAGAGCGTTCTATATAACTGAGAGTGCAATTCTAAGTTCTAAGAGTGGATGCAACAAGGAATTAATAAGTTAGGGAATTTACTTGGTGAATTCGGTTCAGCTTATTGGAAGCTCAGTTATATAGGCCCATGGTCCCCATTCTAGTTGAGACTATACTGCTTGTCAGAGTCAGATAATTGTTTTCAATTAATCAATTATAATTCTAAAATTACACTGTGTCTAGTTTATGAATTTTCACTAAGCAAGGGCAAAATTGTGAAGAAAAGAGATTCTAGGTTTTATTTATTAATTGAAAGACTTTATTATGTCTAATTAATAATTGTATTAAAAGACAATATTATTTAATAATTTATTTTAGTTATTAAATAATTAGTTTTGGCATTTAAATGGTTAGAATTGGAACATTGGCATTTTTGAGAAAATAGATATGAAATTTGTCAAAATTGCAAAATACCAAGTGGCGCCCGTTAACACTATGACCAGCCACTTTGTGAGGCTTTTTTCAATTATTATTTTCTTTATTTTAATGCCAAGTAATTACTAACCTGAACCTAGTGGTTACCTATAAATAGATAGTGATGGCTCACACTTAACATGAGATTGAAAATCAGAAAAATTGAGCAACTCACTATCCTTCTATAGCCGACCCCTCTCTCTCTCTTTTCTTCTTCTAATTTTCAAAAACCTTGAGTGATAGAGTATTGCCCACACACATCAAGTAGTATCTCAATCATAGTCTGGAAGATCGTGAAGAATCCAAACTGAAGAGAAGGACATTCAAACTCAGATCTTGGTGATACTCTGCTACAGAAAGGATACAAGTGTTACAGATCTGAGTGGAAGGAGACATATTATTCCGCTGCACCCAATGTAAGGTTTTCCGAGACTTTATATGTGTTTAATTTATTATCATTTTAGAAGTTCATATTTAGGATGTTAAACAACATACTTGTTAGTAAATCTAAGATGCTAGTAAAATAATTCCAACACACCCGACCAGGCGCACATCCCCCTCTCAGGGTTTGTGGCTCGGTTGTTTGAGGCAGGAATGTAGCAGTCCAGGTTTCCTAGATAGCCACCCTTGTCAAGATCCCATAAGTGTGCCACAGTGATTTTAGACGGAGGGCTCACCCATCTAGCACCCAAAGCACTCTGCCTCCTTTGAGGAACTGCGGCAGTAAGTTCCTCCGTGAAGTAATCTACGCCCTTGACAAGGACGCCGCTATCCGCATCGAGTGGCTCCCAAGCCTCATTGTATCCCCCAAAGTTTAGAAGTACAACCTCCTCCTCTTCTTCTGCCTCGGAAGGACTGCCAGGACAAACATCGCCCTGCTCCTCGATTTGGGGGCAAATGTTATCCCAATTTTTGCACCCTGGCGTGACAGCACACGATAGCGACATGTGGAATCGACTATGAGTACCTGCTCACAAAACATAGGCCGAACAGGGCACCTATCACACTTTCTCAAACTAAGCAGTGAGTAATCCGTTCATAATGACAACTCTTAGCGAATTCTACTTTTGCATTGTGAGTCATCAGAGAAATCCCCCTAACTTTGGGATCAAATTACAGATATACGGCAAGCTGTCCAAATCCCACAATTGGTGTATTCTGTATTTATTATGCAATCTTTCTACTTATATCGATTGTAATCAGAAAGGAAATACTTCCCTTCCAAGCTCATAGCCCTATAAATAGTGACTCATGTTCACTGGGCAAAGGGTCAAAGATTTTGTGTAAGAATTCATATTCACAGATATTGTTGTAAGAGCTCTAAAAAAAGGAACTATTCTCCTTGTTCTTAAGTCAATACAAATAACGAGGATTAGGAACTGCTTGGGGCTGAACCTCTGTAAAATTGTTTTGTCTTTATTTGTTTTATTATAGTTCAATCATATTAAACTATTTATCGCTTACAAAATTACACTCACTGTTGTTGGCTAAAAGCGAGGTCAACAGTTCTGACAGTTCAAGAGAAATCGATACAAGTTAAGATAAGAAGAAATGACCAAGATTCAAGTTGATAATAAGACGGGAATTCCTCAAGTTTAAGTGAATGAATCCTATAAGGAATTGTAAGAGGTGAATGAAGGGAGTGGTGGGACTTGATCTTCTTTTCTACGAAAGAATGAAAGTAAGAAATACAATTAGGAACGACAAAGAGGCATCTACTTTCTGATAACCCACCATGTTGTTACTTTGGAGTTGAGCATACTTAATTTGGGGTAATCTCAAGATGGGAAATATTTTGGGGAGTCATCTTAGAAAGCGTATGAGTGAGGATAAAGTACGCTAGAAAGATTCATATTAGGATGCATAATCGGTAGTCCTTCCAAAGATTATCAAGAGGGAGTGATATGTTAATAAACAAAAATTTACAAGGTATTGAGATAAGTGTATATTAGTTAGTGGAAATAAGAAATGCTTTAATTGAATATCTATCAGAAATAAATATTTAACTTGTTACTAAGTTAAGTCAGTAGATCAGCTTAGGAGATCTCATAGAAGGAATAGAAAGACATAATTGTGAATTATGTACTATGGGATCTTATGATTTGGACCAAGTAGTAACGGTTGGACATACCGAGTTAATATGTTGTCTATTAGTGTATACAATTTATACCATAAATGAAGATATCGAATTCATACAAAGGAATAGTCTAATCTGGTGAAATTCCAAGGTCGATATCTTTGGCTACAATGTTAAGAATTAAACAAGGTTTTTGAGAACCATGGAGATTAAATAAAAAAAATAGTATGATGTTCTATCCTTGAAAGGTGCGTAACCTGAGTAGATCAATAGAATATTAGAAACATGTTGTGAGCATATTTGATAAAATTTGGATTATCTTAGATTAATCTCGTCTCTAACGAGGTGTTTATTCAAAAAGGATAATTTAATATACCAGTTGTTAGGTACCTTAATAAGTGTTGTACGAGAAAAATATTAGATACATGTTCACTAGAGTAAGTAGGCCAGGTAGCCTATCAACTAGCCTTAACTCCTACGTTGTCCAGAGTATATAATGTGTTTCATGTGTCCATGCTGATAAACAATGTATCAGACTCGACCCGTCTATTGAGCTATGATGATGTTAAGCTTCAGACAAATTTATTGTAATACCCGGGATTAAGAAAAGGATTAGCAAAACCCTAATTAGATAATTATGAGTTAATTGAGCAATTATATTATTATATAATTCAATATATGTGAAATTATATGAAATTTAACATGTTAAAGACCCCGTTGGTGAGCCAGGGGCATTTTGGTAATTATGACCCGAGAAGGATAAATTGTTGAGATTAATTTAATTACGTGCTTAATAGAACTATATTATTATATAGTATGCCTGTGTTTTCTTTTCAGATTTGTTCTTACAGGTTGGCGCAGTATAGTCACACCAGGGAATTTCGGGCCGAACCGGGTTTGGGCCCGAAATGTAAATTGAATTGATTATTTGGCATTTTATTTAACATGTGTTAATCTAAAATTTATTTGGCAATATTTGAGTGTGAAATTACATTTATGCCCTTGAAAATGAATATGTATGTTATATAGCCCTAAGGGCAAAATGGTCATTTGACTATAATTAATTTACTTTGAATTCAATGGTTTTTTGAAAGAAAAAGGGATTGATTTTTTGGTTCTCTCTCTCACTCTATATCTAACCTAGTTCAAAATTGAGGAAAAATTGATTGGGAGCTTGCTTGAATCAAGCTTAAGTGTTGGGGAATTTTGTTTGGAGGCTTGGAATTGGAGTGTGAAGGAATTGAGGTAATTGTTTTCAGATTTCTTTTAATTGAACTCTTGCTGAAATTTTAGGGTAAAAAGCATGTTTTGATTATTTTGTTCTTGAGTTGCATGTTATGGAATTGATGCATGGTTTTGTAGATTTTGGGTGTTAATTCCTTTATCTTGTGGTGTTTTTTACCTTTGAGTCTTGGATAAAATTCTAGGTTGATTCTTGTGTTTGAAACCTAGTATTTCTTGGTACTTTTACTGCTGGAATTGTTTGATTTGGCTTGAGATCAAGCTGAAGTTTTGAGCTTGAGTTCTTGTTGAAGAAGTTTGATTTTTGTGTTGTTGAATAATCTGAAATTAGGGGTTTTCATGTTGGAATTGTTGTTTTAGCTCTCTGTTGTGATGATTCTTATCTGTAAGAAATTAATTTTGGGTATGGTTTGGTTAAGGTTTGATTATATGGTAAAGTGGGCATGTTTAGACCTTAAAATCTGGTTTTCAGGGTTTTTCGAACCAAGTGGCCGCGGCCAGAAACCCAGTAGAGAGCCATCTTTTTCAAGATTTTGTTTTGGCCATAACTTTTGACTCGGGACTCCATTTGGGACGTTCTTGATACCGTTGGAAAGCTCTTTTCGAGCTCTATGTGATTATCTGTATTTGAAATGCCATGAATTTACTTTTTGAATGTGAAATCAGGGGTTAAACCTATCTGTGAAATCCCGGATTGTGTGTGACTAGGATTACCGGCACCTGGTCAGGAGCACCGGGGGATTCGGAATCTCTACTATTGCGGGACAACAGGTAAGACAGTGATTAGCACGTAGAGTATGCGCAGTTGCGCTTATATTGAGAATAATATATACGAATGTTTAAGTAACCGAGATTAGGGTTATTACCCTAATAGGAACGGTCTAGTAGCCTAGGGTTATTACTCTAGTGATAAATGTTTGTAATGCCATGAAATGTTAATTGAAATGAGATTTAGGGATTATGCGCTCAAGGCATAATCAGGTTGGACTCGGTACTCATAACCGAGATGAACCACTTCTAAGGCCTTAATGTATTTAGACGTGTGAAAGCAACACGTGGGTCTACATCACGTAGATTTAATTGGATGTGTGAGCGCAGCACATAGGTCTACGCCACGTAGACATAAATGGGCTTGTTGATATAGTGATCATGTCTGTGCTATACAGACATATGTAATTGAGCATAATATATTTGAAATGATTTATATTGTCTTGATGGGCTTGGCTCACGGGTGCTCTACTGTGCAGGAAAGGGTAAATCAGTGGCTGATCAACCATGAGTTTTAGGAGCAGTGGCGAAGAATGTACATGTTCATGCCACTTCAGACCAAGCGGGTTATGGGTCTAACAGTGTTGACTTTTGTATTCTGTTTTGCCGCTTAGGTCGGCTAGTAAGAAAGAACTTGTAATAAGTTGTAAATATTTTTTGAGATCCCAACTATTTTGAAAAGTTTAAATTAATTACAAGTTTATTTTCAGTCTGTTTAATATAAAAGTTTAAATTCTGCGGTATTTTAATTAGTTATCCCGATTAGGGGATTAGGGTTTCCTAAGCATTTTGGGTAGCGTGCCTAATTATTTAGGGCGTTACAATTTGGTATCAGAGCGCCAAGGTTCTTAAACTTCCTGTAGACAGGCCGAACATGTACATTCGTCGTCAGAGATAAGCTCGACTCATGGTGCAGTAAGTATTGAGAGTAAATACTTCACTGTATGTATGATTATCTGTTTACCGCTTTCCATTTTAGGCAGTATGCAAGCATCTAGAGTATGTATGTGTTATGTGATGCCATGCTATAAATGTTATTTGTTTATGTAAATATGTATGAGGTAAATAGATGAGTTAGGGTTTAAGGGAATAAGTGCGTAAGTGTGGTATTGGTGCTTAACTCGCTTGGGTTGTTCATTACAGGGGTACTAGTAATGGACCCTCCGCAATCATCTAGACAACAGGGAGAGCAAGTAGAGCCTAGGGCTACCCGAACCGATCCACCAGCACCGCCTCCACCTCCGCAAAATCTGGGGAATAATGCGGAGGCTGTTAATGCTAATCCTCCTGCTGACTGGCAGCAGATGTTTCATGAAATGCGGAGTGTCATACTTCGTCAAGAAGAAGAGTTGCAACGTTTGAGGAAACAAGCTGTCCAAGCTAATCAAGGGTTACCACCAGCTCCTGTGCCAGTGGTGGGTAACCAAGGGTATGTTATGCCGCACCGGGACTCTGTGTTCGAGCAGTTTGTGAAGCTACAACCTCCGGCTTTTCTAGGAGGCATTGACATTATTAAGGCTGATCAGTGGATGAGCACTGTTACTCGTATCCTCGATAATATGGGGGTGACGGGAACTGAGAGGGTAAATTGTGTGGCCATTATGTTTCAAGATCATGCCCGAGTTTTGTGGGACATAGTGAATCAAACTCGGGATGTCAATGTGATGACATGGGAAGAGTTTAAGAAACTTTTTGAGGAAAAGTTCTATAATGTGGCTGTAAGGACTTCACATCAGGAAGACTTTGTGAAGTTGACTCAAGGGAAGATGTCTGTGGCCGAATATACTCTAGAGTTTGACCGGTTATCTAAATTTGCTAGTGATTTGGTGCCTACAAGTTTTACCAGAAAACAGAAGTATGTTTGAGGACTGAATGCTACAATCAGTCGAGACTTGAAAATTACCACATCCCATGACACTCTGTAAGAGAGTGGTAGACTTGGACTTAATTGCTGAGGAGGCCGAGCAACAAGTGATGAAAGAGCAGGCTGCAAAGGATGCCGCCATGGCATGAAACCCTCCTGCTAGTGGTAATGTCAGTAAGGGGATTGACAGTAGAACCCCCTGAGCACAAGCGGAAGGCTGAGGCTTCCAGAGCTTCAGGAGGAAATAGAAAGTTTCGGGGAAACAGAGGTGGCCGTCAAGGTCACAGGTCCTCATTCTGGTCATACCCCGAGTGCCCTAAATGTAAGAAGCATCATCCTAGTGAGTGCCGAGCCAAGGCATGTTTCCAGTGTGGCGTGGTGGGCCACTTTATCAGGGACTGTCCCCAAGCTAAGAGAGAAGAGCCTAAGAAGAATGTTGCTCAGAACTCACGGCGACTTTTCACTATCACTCAGGCAGATGCTGATGCTAGTCCGTCAGTTGTGACAGGTCAGTTATCTATTAATGGTTGTGCTTATACTGTGTTATTTGATTCGGGAGCTACTCATTCATATGTATCGAGTAGAGTGATAGAAAGTTTACATAAGCCGTGTCATATTTATGCTTCGGGGTTTGGAACCCTGTTACCCTCGGTAGACCTGATAGTATCCACAAGGTGGATTCAGTCCTTGTCTTTTTAGATTGACGGTTGTGAGTTGACCGCCAATCTAATTGAACTGCAATTATCTGATTTTGACATAATCCTGAGAATGTATTTTCTATCTAAATATGGAGCAATGATTGACTGTAAACGGAAGATGGTGGTGTTTGAGCCCGATAGTGCTAACCCATCAGTGTTCGTGGGTAAAGTTCAAGGGGCACGCATACCGAGAATACCGTTGTTGAAAGCTAAAGACCTGATGGGTAGAGATTGTCTAGGGTTCATAGTTACTATAGTGGACACTAGCCAACCTGTGACATCAGGGCCTGAGAATACGAGATTGGTATGTGAGTTCCTTGATGTCTTTCCAAAATATTTGTCGGGATTGCCACCTGTTCGGGATATTGAATTTGTTATTGAACTGGCTCCAGGAGTGGATCCAGTATCTAAGGCACCATACCAAATGGCACCAGCTGAGTTGAAGGAATTGAAGATACAATTGCAAGAGTTACTGAATCTGGGATTCATCAGACCGAGTTACTCACCTGGCGGTGCTCCGGTTTTGTTTGTGAAGAAGAAAGACGGAACCTTGCAAATGTGTATTGACTACCGAGAGTTGAACAAGCTTACCATTAAGAACAAGTATCCTTTACCTCGGATAGATGATATGTTTGATCAATTGAAGGGGAAGACGGTCTTTTCCAAGATTTATCTTCGCTCAGGCTATCATCAGCTGAGAATTCGAGAGGAAGATATCCCGAAAACTGCGTTCCGTACTCGGTATGGACAGTATGAATTTCTTGTGATGTCTTTCAGACTCACTAATGCCCCGGCGGCATTCATGCATTTGATGAACTGAGTGTTTAAAGATTATCTGGATAGGTTCGTGATTGTGTTCATTGACGACATTTTGGTGTACTCTGAGACAGAAGAAGAGCATGAGTTGCATCTCTGAGCGGTTTTACAAAGGTTACGGGATCACAAGCTTTATGCCAAGTTCAAAAAGTGTGAGTTTTGGTTATCTAGTGTCTCATTTTTGGGGCACATAGTGGATAAAGATGGGATCATGGCGGATCCGGCCAAAATTGAAGCTCTTCGCGATTGGCAAGCACCGAAGTCAGCTATAGAGGTTAGAATTTTTCTGGGTTTGGCTAGTTATTATCGTCGGTTCGTTGAGGGTTTTGCAAAGATTGTTGTACCCTTAACGGAGCTGACCCGAAAGAACCAGAAGTTTGTTTGGACTGATCGGTGTGAGAAAAGTTTCCTGGAGTTAAAGCAACGCTTGATTACCGCTCCTGTACTAACTCTTCCTTCAGATAAGGAAAAGTTTGTGGTATATTGTGATGCCTCGAGACAGGGTCTCGGCTGTGTGCTTATGCAGGCTGGGAGGGTAATAGCTTATGCTTCTCGGCAGTTAAAGGAGTACGAGCAGAGGTACCCTACTCACGATTTAGAACTCGCAGCAGTGGTATTTGCACTAAAGATTTGGCGGCATTACCTTTATGGCGAGAAATGTGAGATATACACTGATCATAAAAGTCTGAAATATTTCTTTACCCAGAAAGACTTGAATATGAGGCAGAGGCGTTGGCTAGAGTTGGTGAAGGATTATGATTGTGAGATCCTTTATCACCCTGGTAAAGCCAACGTGGTTGCTGATGCCCTGAGTAGAAAAGGTCAGAATCAGTTGAATTCTATGAAGCAAATCTCCTAACAACTATCAGGCAACAATCGGGATGGCTCCTTATGAACTTTTATATGGAAGAAAATGTAGATCACCTATTCACTGGGATGAAGTAGGTGAAAAAAAGTTCTTGGGTCCTAAAGCTGTTCAGAAAACAAGTGAGGCATTTGATAAGATTAGAGCGCGAATGCTCGCGGCTCAGAGTATGCAGAAGAGTTATGCTGATCCAAAGTGTCGAGATATTGATTTTTAGGTCGGGGACATGGTATTTCTTCGAATATCTCCGATGAAAGGCATAAAGCACTTTGGGAAAAAGGGAAAACTTAGCCCGAGGTTCATTGGACCTTTTGAAATCCTAGAAAGGATAGGGCAAGTAGCGTATAGGTTGGCTATGCCCCCAGCACTGGCAGCTGTACATAATGTGTTTCATGTTTCAATGCTTCGGAAGTATGTCTCGGACTCGTCCCATGTTCTGAGTTATGAAGCATTGGAACTTCAGCTGGACTTATCATACAAGGAACAACCAGTGCAGATACTTGATAGAAGAGAGGAAGTCTTCAGAAGCAAGACTGTGGCACTAGTGAAAGTACTTTGGAGGAACAGTAAAGTAGAAGAGGCAACCTGGGAGCTCGAGACGGATATGCAGCAGAAATATCCGGAGTTGTTCAGGTAAATTTTGGGACAAAATTTCTATAAGGAGGGGGTAATTGTAATACCCGGGATTAAGAAAAGGATTAGCAAAACCCTAATTAGATAATTATGAGTTAATTGAGGAATTATATTATTATATAATTCAATATATGTGAAATTATATGAAATTTAACATGTTAAAGACTCCGTTAGTGAGCTAGGGGCATTTTGGTAATTATGACCCGAGAAGGGTAAATTGTTGAGATTAATTTAATTACATGCTTAATAGAACTATATTATTATATAGTATGCCTGTGTTGCCTTTTCAGGTGTCTTCTGACAGGTTGTGGCGGTATAGTCACACCCGGGAATTTCGAGCCGAACCGGGTTCGGGCCCGAAATGTAAATTGAATTGATTATTTGGCATTTTATTTGACATGTGGTAATCTGAAATTTATTTGGCAATATTTGAGTGTAAAATGACATTTATTCCCTTGAAAATGAATATGTATGTTATATAGCCCTAAGGGCAAAATGGTCATTTGACTATAATTAATTTACTTTGAATTAAATGGTTTTTTGAAAGAAAAAGGGATTGATTTTCTGGTTCTCTCATTCACTCACCCGAACTCTCTCTATCTAACCTAGTTCAAAATTGAGGAAAAATTGATTGGGAGCTTGCTTGAATCAAGCTTAAGTGTTGGGGAATTTTGTTTGGAGGCTTGGAATTGGAGAGTGAAGGAAGGTAATTGTTTTCAAATTTCTTTTAATTGAATTCTTGCTGAAATTTTAGGGTAAAAAGCATGTTTTGATTATTTTGTTCTTGAGTTGCATGTTATGGAATTGATGCATGGTTTTGTAGATTTTGGGTGTTAATTCCTTTATCTTGTGGTGTTTTTTACCTTTGAGTCTTGGATAAAATTCTAAGTTGACTCTTGTGTTTGAAACCTAGTATTTCTTGGTACTTTTACTGCTGGAATTGTTTGATTTGGCTTGAGATCAAGCTGAAGTTTTGAGCTTGAGTTCTTGTTGAAGAAGTTTGATTTTTGTGTTGTTGAATAATCTGAAATTAGGGGTTTTCATGTTGGAATTGTTGTTTTAGCTCTCTGTTGTGATGATTCTTATCTGTAAGAAATTAATTTTGGGTATGGTTTGGTTAAGGTTTGATTATATGGTAAAGTGGGCATGTTTAGACCTTAAAATCTGGTTTTCAGGATTTTTCGAACCAAGTGGCCGCGGCCAGAAACCCAGTAGAGAGCCATCTTTTTCACGATTTTGTTTTGGCCATAACTTTTGACTCGGGACTCCGTTTGGGACGTTCTTTATACCGTTGGAAAGCTCTTTTCAAGCTCTATGTGATTATCTGTATTTGAAATGCCATGAATTTACTTTTTGAATGTGAAATCAGCGGTTAATCCCTATTTGTAAAAATCCCGGATTGTGTGTGACTAGGATTACCGGCACCTGGTCAGGAGCTCCAGGGGATTTGGAATCTCTACTATTGCGGGAGAACAGGTAAGACAGTTATTAGCACGTAGAGTATACGCAGTGGCGCTTATATTAAGAATGATATGCACGAATGTTTAAGTAACCGGGATTACTCTAGTAGCCTAGGGTTATTACTCTAGTGATAAATGTTTGTAATGCCATGCCATGTTAATTGAAATGAGATTTAGGGATTATGCACTCAAGGCGTAATCAGATTGGACTCGGTACTCATAACCGAGATGAACCACTTCTAAGGCCTTAATGTATTTAGACGTGTGAGAGCAACACGTGGGTCTACGTCACGTAGATTTAATTAGATGTGTGAGCGCAACACATAGGTCTACGCCACGTAGACATAAATGGGCATGTTGATATAGTGATCAGGTCTGTGCTATACAGACATATGTAATTGAGCATAATATATTTGATATGATTTATACTTTGTTGCTGGGCTTGGCTCATGGGTGCTCTACTGTGCAGGAAAGGGTAAGTCAGTAGCTGATCAACCATGATTTTTAGGAGCAGGGGCGAATTATATACATGTTCCTGCCACTTCAGACCAAGCGGGTTATGGGTCTAACAGTGTTGACTTTCGTATTCTGTTTTGCCGCTTAGGTGGGCTAGTACGAAAGAACTTGTAATAAGTTTGTAAATATTTGTTGGGATCCCAACTATTTTGAAAAGTTTAAATATATTACAAGTTTACTTTCGGTCTGTTTAATATAAAACTTTAAATTCTGCGCTATTTTAATTAGTAATCCCGATTAGGGGATTAGGGTTTCCTAAGCATTTCGGGTAGCGTGCCTAATTATTTAGGGCGTTACATTTATTATATTGGAAAAATATTGGACAAGAAAAAGAAGGTACTATGAAATGAGACAATTCCACTAGCTCACAAAGTGCTATAGAAAAATAGCAAGAGAGAGTTAAAATCATTAATACGGGGCTAATATCCCAAATTATTTAAATAAATTTCGAGGACAAAATTTCTATATAGAGGGGATGGTTGTAATATCCCGATAAGCCTAATGGTAAATAATTAGGGTTTATATTTATATTATGGGTTAATTAAGTAATAAGTGAGATTATGACCCTACTAATTTATTTCAGCATGAAATTTAAATTTTGCTATAAGTAAGTAAATAAGCGTAATTTGTTAATTACGAAGATTTATGTAGCATGTGTTGATGTAATATGAGTTATATGTGAAATAAAAAAATTCTCAGGTTCGGTGACCCTGAGGACTCGATAAGTGGATATATAAGCATAATTTATATATTACGGAGATTTATTTGAACTACGTAGAAATAATAAGGGCTATTTGTGAAATAAAAATATTTTCATGTTCTGCGACCCTAAAGACCCGATTGGAGGCTAAAAATGTCACAATAGTTTTATTTAGAAATATTAATGGAATTATTGGGACAAGTTGATTATAGAAATACCAGAGTGTTTTAGGATACTCGAAGTTGGCCAAATACCCTAGAAATAAAGATTTCTTAGTGGCTAAGAAATAATAAGATAACTATTATAATAAAGTTTTTATTAACATTATTATTAATATTATATCATTGTTATATTATTTTTATATATACATAAAAATAATCGGTAATCTTGGTTACAGTATATATAATATTATTTATATATATTATATAAGTTAAAGTAACATAAACGAAACGAATAATGAAACCCTCGTTCTTCTTCGTTCGACAAAATTTTCTTCCCCTATATTTATTTTCTTCGATTTTCAATCCAAAACCTAACTATCTAAGCTCCGGTAGTAGCAAGATAGCAAATCCTTGATGAGGGAAAGCTTAAGGTATTGTTTAATTTCGTTTTAAGTTTAAAAACAATTAGTTTCGTATAGGGATTTTGTGAATTAGAATAGTTATGAAGGTTCTGACCTTATAGGATTGTTCTTGGGTAGTCATGGGACTAGTTCCGATGTTTTGTTGCTAAAACTGAGGTGATTTTGGGTTAGAAATCGAATTTTAAACTTTTTAAAGCTTAGTTCGAACGTTAATCATATTTTTCATTTAAGAGCTCGATTTTAATTTTTGTTGCATAAGGATGGTAATATTTATGGTATTATATGTGCCTTGTGAGGTT
Source organism: Cannabis sativa (assembly GCF_029168945.1). NCBI lineage: Eukaryota > Viridiplantae > Streptophyta > Magnoliopsida > Rosales > Cannabaceae > Cannabis > Cannabis sativa. Next base: position 17,095,389 of record NC_083605.1, on the reverse strand, counting down.
TGGAGTTATTTGGATAAGTTTTAGTAGTATTTCGGTGAGTGCAAAAGTTGAGATTTTCGTGTTTCATAGTTTTTAGAAATTCATAGGAGATCAGAATTCGTATTTTTGTCATAACTTTTGAGTTGAGTGTCCGTTTTGGACGTTCAATATACCATTTCAAAGCTTGCAATGAACTCTCCAGTATTTTGTATATTTTAGAGCCAAAATATAAGTTTTATTTTAGTGTATTTATACCACGGAATTCGGTAGAAAACCTTAGATTGTATTATGTGAGTATTAAACAGTATTTTGGGATAAACACTTATTAGTTTATCGTTGTTGTGACATAGGGCCGAGATCATTATGGATAGTTCTCCAATTAGGTTGGCCGACATGTATGAACCTGGATTAAAGGTAAGAAAAGTATATTGTACTGCATAGTACGTTGTATGTAATACAATTACTATTGTTATGAATTGATTAATATTGAGATATAGTTAATATTGTTATATAATGAAAAGATTGATTAGTTGAGTATCGATAATGTGATGATATTATGCATATGATATATGGGCTCACCTGATTAGGTAATGCGACTTTCTAGACAACGTACCGGGCATAGGTACCAGCGTTAGTGATCGATATATGATGAGTACCGAGCGTAGGTACGGGCTCACCTGATTAGGTGATGCAATTTTCCTGGTGACGTTCCAGGCATAGGTACATGTGTCAGTGATATATGATGAGTACTGAGCGTAGGTACGGGCTCACCTGATTAGGTGATGCGATTTTCTTGGCGACGTATCGAGCTTAGGTACGGGCGTCAGTGATATGAAAATACCTGGTTATGGGATAGATCAAAACCATTGTTTGGTTTCTTCCAGGCGTAGGTACGGGCATCAGCTATATATGATAAGTATCGGGCGTAGGTACGAGCTTGTCTGATTAGACGATGCCATATATTGGTGTCAAGTTGTGGCACGAGCTCACCTGATTAGGTGATGCAGTTATGTGATATACGAGTGCAGGTTTTTAGCACGAGCTCACCTAATTTTGTGATGTAGTTATGCGATATATGGGTGCTAGGCTATGGCACAGGCTTGCTTGATTAGGCAATGCAATACAGGATTATCAGATTAAAGTTTCGACTTGCCTAATTAGGCAACATGATGTAATGAAGATGGTTACTTTATGAGGTAACACGTATATATAATTTATATAATTAAATGAATATGAATTTTATTATTGGTATAATGGTTTTTTATTACCAAATATTTGTATACTGGTCTTTATTCATGGAAGATGCCAGTAGTGATTTGGATTTAATCTTATGAACAATTCGTGGTGGTTTGATTCTGATTGTGTATAAATGATAGTATTCGAATAATAAACTATATGATTATTATTATTACTTTTCTTGTTGAGTCCTTGTCACTCACGGGTGCTATGTGGTGCAGGTAATGGCAAAAAAAGCTAGATCAACCATGAGGTGACAATCTTCTCCAGCAATGTTCATATTGACCTCGCCGACCTGCGTGCCAGATTGTTAGGAGTTGGTTCAGGCTTTATCTATTATGTATTTTAGCTTTATGTTTTTGAGGCGTCGTTGTATATAGTTCTTTTATAAAAAATTTTATAACAGGGATTCTCAGATTACTCTTTTTATGTCGTTATAATGTCCGTTTTTAGTGTTTTTTTTTGTCATGTTTTTAATATTATCACGGTTTTTAATAATTAATTAATATATTAGTATCAAACTAGTTCATAAAATCACACACGTGCCGTCCCTATAGATTAGGACGTTACAAAAATACACCAGGATAAATATTTTACTTCAGTATTAATGTAATTTTTTTTAGTTATACTTGAGTTTTATTGTTTGAGAACTCTAGTTAAACTTTTTGAGATTTACATTTCATGGATATGAAAATTGAAATGAGGATATTAGTTTTATGTAAATTAAACTTGATTTCTAGTCAAATTTTGGTTTCGTAGTAGTTTTTCTGCACTTCTATTCTTGAATTTGAAACAGTCACTGTTTTGATTAGGGGTGTTCGGGGTGTAGGTGGTGCGGTTTTGACTATTTTTTCAAATCAACTCGCACATGAGGTTTTTCGAATTTCCCAAACCTCACCCGCACCGTGAAACTAAAACACCACAAAAACCGCTTTGCAAGAGATGGTGGGGTGCGGTGGGGTGCAGTTTTTGCATTTTTTGTAGTTGGGACTATCACCAAATAATTAAACTATCACAAATACAACAAAATTTTAGCAACATTTATCAAAAATACCATGACTTGAAAATAAATATTAAAAAACAATTAAGTTTCAAAAATACAATAATTAGTGGGCTTTGAGTTTAACATTCACATATAAATAAATATAAAAATTGGTATTTTTATAATGTGTGGTGCGGTGTAATTTTAAACGGATATTAATAATTCAAAATCCTAAACCGCACCGCACCGCACAGTTTAGGAAAAATTCATACCGCAACCGCACCATAAATAATTTCAAGGCACATTTTTTTTTCAGTGCGGTGCGGTGCAGGTAGTTTGAGTGGTTGAAGCGCTTTGATGACCCCTGTTAACCCCAAAAATTGACAGTTAATTTTCGAGATTAGTCAACAATCAGCCCTAATAGTCGAGAGACATCAATTGTAAGAGTCAGTCGAAGAATGACTGAGTCAATGCATATTGCCTAAGGATCGTTAATCTTGGAAATCTTTGCTTACAAGTCTTGGGGTATATCCGTGCAACTCGAAGGTCAACCCCGTAACAACTCATTACTAGAGTTAGCAAGATCAACTTACTAGGTTATAATTGTTAGAGGACTTTTGTAGTGATATGTTCAGAATTAGATCATTCCACAAACATAGTATTCAAACATCTCTTTCTTATTTTTCCAACGCATCTTGAATTGTCCGATTCCGATGTATATTGCGAATCTTTGGCCAAAATACTAAGACTTCCAATTTAAGACAGCTTGCTATGCGAGATGACGGCTCCCATGCGAGTTGACCGATTGTTGTGTGGTCCCATGGCTATTGTGACCCCATGGGTTGTTGTGCAAGCCCGTGGGCCAATGGGTGAGACGGGGGCATGTGGGTGAGTCATGGAACTTTCATGCAAGTGGTGGAGCATTTGTTTGACCCGCGAGTGAAAGAAGGAGAGGCTATACATGTGTGGATAGACATCATGTGCGAGGTATTGTCGGAGTGAGTGCATGGGGGCTCCATGTGAACCCAGGGGGGGGGGGCATGCAAGTCGTGGATGAGTGGTGAAGGGTGACCTTGGCATGGTGCGAGGCGGTATGGGGCTCACGTGCGAGCCCATGGGGGCTAGCACGTGAGCCGTAAGTGCATGTGCGGGAGGGAGTGCAAGTGAGGGGGAGTGTGGTGTGTGCAAGTGGGGGGCTCACATGCAAGCCATGTGTGCATGTGGGGGAGTGTGTCCAAGTGAGGGGGTGTGTGGTGTGTGCGAGTTGGGGGCTGGCATGCAAGCCCATGGGGGGCTCGCATCTAAGCGGTGTTTGCATGTGGGGGGATTCGGGTATGCATATAGGGGAATTTGGGTGTTTGGGAGAAGGGAGTCAAAGGTGAGGTTGCATGGGTGTATTTGGAGGGACGTGCGTATAAGGAAAGAAGCAAAGGCATGTAGACAAGGAGGACGTTGGATGAAAGCTCCAAGAACAAGGCGTGTAAGGGAAGAGCGTACCACCACGCCATCTGAAGACTGAGCGCAAGGAGGTACAAGTAACGGTGACAACAAATCTGCAAGGCCTGAAGACCCGACCAAGGGTACGCTGCAACCACTCTCCAACACCCTATACGCGAAGACCATCCTCCTGCAGCCTGTAACTAGGAACCATTTGATACTAGACAAGGGAACAGGGTGCCTGGCTACCCTAGCACCTGCAGCATGCAGCGAGAAAGTGATGTCTTGTCCCAATGGGACCATTTTCTACATCAAGCAATTAGAGCCTATAAATACACCCCATCTCAGATGTGAAATGGGGTTGGAAGATAATTTGGTGTAACTCAGATATTGAATTCACTATAGAGAGGAATATTCAGACATCTTTTCACCTTCATCTTTATCTTATCTTTATCACATAATTGGGTGACCTTGCATTTTTGACCACTAACTTATTTCACGAGTTCTCACTGTCAACAATCTGGCACCGTTTGTGAACGAAAAGCTCAAACCAAGTCGCTCCTTTACAAACAATTGTTACATAATGGGTAGACGTTCTCGTGTTTGTCAGTACATGGAAAATCACCTTGACGAAGAACGGTTGGTTGCACCAGAGCAAGATCTACCACTGTCTGCCATCGGTGATAGGGAGGCGAACATAGATAGGGCACAAGCAGATGAAGAGCACCAACAAAGAGTGCCCATCGGAGTCCCTAATGCACCGAAGGACGTCAAAACAGTCATGAGAGGGCCTTGTCTAGGAGGGGAAGCTCGAAGGAAAAGGGATAGGTACGCCCTTGAGGCAAGGTGAGAAACTCACTCCTAGAATTTGGAGTGGAGGCCCCTAAATAATTTTGAGGGGGAGAACACCTAATCACCTTTATAGAGGAGGACACAACAGGTGTACATTTTCCACACAATGACCCCCTAATGCTTACGGTGCAAATTGTTAACACCCAGGTACACTGAACATTAGTCGACGACAGAAGCTCAGTAGATATCCTATATTACACTACTCTAAAGGAGATGGGATTGGACCTTGAGTATCTCAAATCATGTACGTCACCAATATACGGGTTCACCAGAAAACCAGACTAACTACGGGGAACGATAGAATTGCTGCTAACGAGGGGGAGGAGACCCTAACATTCTATAATGATGGCCACCTTCTTGGTAGTGGATTCTCCGTCAGCTTACAATATTTTGTTGGGAAGGCCATTGCTAATCCGGTTGAAAACGGTCATCTCAATGTACCACTTGACCATGAAATTTCCAACCCCCGAGGGTGTCGCCACATTGAAAAGGGATCAGGATGAAGCTAGAGAATGATATAGCATGTTGCTTTCGATTGCCTCGAGGCCTCAACAACCATTGACAGTGATCACCAATGGGGGCCCCGATAGAGAGACAAAGTCTCGTCACAACTAGATGGCAAAGTTTGTGAGAAAGTGCGAGTGGAGTCTTTACAGCAGTTGGAAGAAATAGTAATCTTTGAAAGCCCCCCTAAGGTCCTCAAAATTTGAAAAAGGCTCCTTGAAACCCTTAAGAAGGAGTTGAAGTAGCTTCGAGCGAGTAATCTACATGTGTTCGCATGAGGGCATGAAGATATGGAAGGAATAGATCCAACCGTATTGTGCCACCATCTCAACATAGATCCGAACGCAAATCTAGTAAGGCAGACTTAGCCAATTGATTTTAATTAATCAATTATAATTCCAAAATAAGACAATATATTATTTATGAATTTTCACTAAGCAAATGCTTAATTGTGAAGAAAAGTGGTTTTTCGGATGAATTTATTAATTAAGAGACTTTGCATGGTCTAATAAATAAATAATAAAAATGGAAATTTTATTTGATAATTAATTATAATTATTAAATAAATAGTTTTGGCATTTATAGGATTGAATTAGAAAATATGGTATTATTGAAAGAAGATTAAGTAGTTGAAAAAAGTGGCAAAATTGTAACTAGATATTGGTCCTTTGTATGGCCAGCCCTAGTGTTGATTTTTGCCCAATATTTTATTCTTTTTTAATCCATATAATTCATACCTAATCCCTAGTTAAAGCACTATAAAAGGAACATGATGCTCTCACTCATCCACTTGATGCCTTCAACTAAATAAAACCTAGTTTTCTATTTCAGACAAGTAGTAGATGAGAGAGTTCATTCTATAGTGATTTCACCTCCTTCATTGTTATTCGCCATTCGACACCCTTACTGAAAGAGTGCCATGCCCACACATAGCAAGTCAAGTACTCAATCATAGTGAGTAAGATAGTGGTAACCAAACCCGAAGGAGAGAAAGAGATCCAAGTTCAGATCTTGATAATGCCCTGGGATAGAAAAGAATCAAGGGCTAGAGATCTTGAACAGAAGAAGCATTATATTTTGCTCCAACAAATGTAAGGTTTTCTTAAACTCTTATGTGTTTAATTTCATTTTTTTGCGATATTCATATTTAGGATGTTAATTTAACATACTTGTTAGTAAATCTATATTCTAGTAAAATATTCCCAACAAACAGTTCATCGTTTTTCCCTGTAGAAAACCCAACGTCGAAACCCTGCTCTAAACTACTCCAAATTCAATAAAACCTTCCAAGACACTTAAATAAGACATAGAGAGCCAAACCTGACCACAAAAAGCATCATCAAGGAGCTGGATTAAGTTTTGCCATTGATGAGCTAAGTATGAGCTCTCTAAACTCAAACATATTTAACCAGCACCAATACTCTAACAAATTAATCAAACCAGCTCTAACAAACTCAATTCAAACACCTAAAACTTACTCCAAACATCCTAAAGCCAATTAGAAAACAAAACCTAGAATATCAAGCTTATGTCAGACTTTTACACTTAAAATTAAATAAGAACTTATAGTTAGGGCTTATCTTTGTCTTAATTATAACAAAGATTCCTTCAAAGCTTAGCTAAAAATCACCCAGAATCAACTCTTAATTTTGAAGTTTTGATGGGGTTCCTTTGGTTGTTCTTTGACTGAAATAGAGGAAGGGAAGAAAGAGAGAGTTCAATTATTTTGATTTTAAAAGATAAACTTGAAATAAATTTTTTTTCTAATACCTATCAGGCTACATCTTTTAAAAATTAACTAGAAAAAGTACTAAAATCCAATTAATAACAACATAAGGAAAAATTACCATTTTGCGCTTCCCTACAAAGAGTTAATCTAATCACTTTGGGGTAACATTATCAAAAACTATAACACCGAATAATCCTAAAACATCAAAGTCCAGCTATCTTGCCCCACTAATTCTACAACACTCAACTATATCTAAGTTTCTCTTATTGGTCAAATCGTCGCATTTCACCGAAACTGGTCAGAAAACATAAAAATTGTAAAATTTCATATATAACATATACATTACATCTAGTATTAAAACATTTCTCCATAATTGAGAAAATATATTCTTAAGGCCTATTTCTGACAATAAGTCTTAATTTCTACTAAGAAGTACATAATCATAAATTAATAATTTAATCATTAATTATCTGATCATTCCCATGATTTAACTATGCTATCATTATAATTATCCCCCCGTTAAAAGGATTTTGTCCTCAAAATCTCATCTGGAATACTCCGGAAACTGAGTCCTCATGGTTGTTTTCCACCTTACTATTATTCGAAGTACGGTTAATAACTTTATCTTTCTTATCAAGAATCTCAACTTATTTCTCCTGTGAAGAAAGATTTGACAGAAGTTCCACGGTTTCATAGCTTTAGGATATGAGTCAAATTTTTTAACACACAACATGAAAACATCATGTGTGCTGGCAATGTTAATCATAAGGCTAGACAATAAATTACTAATTTGATTTTCTCGAGAAGCTCAAAAAATTTCTATTGATAAATAATTGTTCTGGGAATAATTAAAGTAATTATCATATTTCAGGTGCCTTACTTAAGTGCCTCATTTGAAGTTATCTATGATCTTGTAAAACCTACTGTAAGTAATTTTTTGTTTTTTTCTTGTATTTATGTTCGTGAACTATGAATATGTTTGTTCAACAATTTTGCTGTCAAACTCTCAATATGCAGACTTACGCAATTATTTCAAAAGCATCAAGCTCAAGCAATCAGTTTTGTTCCCAAAGTGCATGAAAAATCATGAACTGACACTCATTATAGAAGAGATGCAAGTTTTTTACTTATTCCATTCTCTAAATTTACTCTCTTTTTCTCTTTTTCAGGGTAAAGCGCAAGGATTTGTTGCTGGTGTGCAATCCATAGCGAGCTTGCTATCGACACTCACTATGAGTCCACTTACTTGTGAGATTTTTTAATTGTTTTTCTCTTTTCAATATTAATGTTTTACTTTCAAAAATTTGGATTTTAGTTCTTTTATTGACTTGTGGGAAATTAATCAAATATCAGCATGGTTCTTACGTGAAGATGCACCTTTAAACTGCAAAGGCTTCAACATAGTAGTTGCATCCATTTGCATGGTAATACGAAACTCTTCTTTCTCCTCATAAGTAAATGCTCTCTCATTTTCTTTTGCCTTTCTAATGTTAATTCTTATATTTTTATGTTATTATTTTTTTCAGGTAATATCATTATGTTATGCTTGTCAGATAGAAATTGAAAAAATATCAAGCCATGAATCAAAAGTTATAAAATAATAATATTAAATTATTTGAATAAAGATTTATGACCGAATATGTTATAGATATTTCTTTCTTAAAACCGATTGAGGGAATCTGTCAACAAGTTGAGAGAATATAATATCTCAAAAACTAGAAATATTTCTAACTATTTTTCAAATTAATATTCAAATATATTATCTTTTGAATTAATTAATTAATCTAAAAGAAAATCTAGTAGGGACAAACCCTATCCATAGGCACCTATAGCTGTGTCATAACACAGTGATAGTGGCACCACCTCTATCCTAGATAGATAGTGGTGGTATTTTTGTCCAAAAAACTTTTTTTTTTCAATTTTTTTATTAATAAATTTGAAAATAAAATATTTATTACAAAATAAATAAATACTATTTTGAAAAATAAATATAGATTTTTCCAAACATCAATATACAACTTTTATCCATACCCTTGACAGTGTTTCAAGGTGGCAATCCGAGGACCATGGACTTATAATTCTAAGCTCCAATAACTATAACATTTGTTAAATCTCATCAACTAAATAATCTTGTTTATTAATTCCATGATTACTCCACTATAAATATAGAATTGAAATCTTAGTAATTATAGAATTGTATTTACTTAATTTTACTACAGTATCGATTGATATAATTAATTCTAGTGATTAGCATTTTCTGTCTCCGTTCGTAATTAGTTTTGGTCAATTTACTATTTTACCCTTGTAATTTCATCTTTATCCTTAAGTACATTAATTCACTAGTAAAAGTATAATTTAGATGCAATTTAAATTTGTGCACAAATTTTCAGTTCCAGAATTAACACTTAAAGGGAACCAACATTCAATTCGTTAGGAAAGTTAGGATCTATAATTGTAGAGCATGTTATATCCATTCATATTATTAGATTCCCAAAATAGAAGCTCTAAGAATCATCTTCTTTGAGAAACTTTAACAAATGAATCCAAGAAACTAATAACATGAGTAGGAGTTCATGATTACTTAGGATTTAGGCGGATCATTGATCATCCTTATAATATAAATTAAGTCTTTATAGTAAATGACATATTTGAAAAAATAACTTAATTACATATCGATCCATGTCATATATAATATCTATCATATACAACGCCTTCACTTAGATATTATACTACATCAGCAATCTGAATCGAGATTGCTTGCACAGAATAACAGGTATCAGTGAAGCACACTAGCAAGCGTTGATTAAAAATTCTATAATTTTAATATGTTGCAGACAATTTTATCCATGGCTAAGTGATCTTAATTCTCCGTACAATACAAGTCTTAACTTCATGTATTAATAAGAAATATTTCGATATTATATATAAATTATTTAATATTCAATCATATATAAAAATATTCAACTTATATTTATAAATAGAAATGTCTTTATAGCCTTTTCAAGGCATAAACCCTAAAGGATGTTCTAGTCACATTTAAAGCACAAACCATGACATTTCTTTTATTTTAGTCCTCTATTAGTCATCATGCGATATCCAAGAATTTTCCATATTCACAATAAACGAAAGGAGAAGTTATTGATTATAGAGGTAAAGAGGACGAATTACCAAAAATTCAAGTAAAGGCCTTGGAACAATTGTATTGTATTGCGTTTAAGGGGTGGATAACTGTTGATCCCACCTTTCTAGGCCCAAATCGATGAGCTCTAACTAAAGCTTGGCTTTAACAAATTCAACAAGTTCCATTGTTTGGACCAACCTATTAAGCTTTAAAATTTGTAACGAGCCTTGGATTTATATTTGAAGTCTTTTTAAAAAACTCAACTCTTGGGTATGCTCTCTCGTAGTTCCTGTTGGGTTTTATGCCCTAAATAAAACTCATTTCATATAATCAGATTTACTTATTAATAAAGATCCGAAATAACATTTTATGTTGCATGGTTCACATGATTTATTTCATGATTATATGTGTATATAATGTATGAATTCTTTTTAAGTCCAGAACATATGAGTTGGTTAAAGATTATAATGTTGTCAGCACAGTGGAATATAATCTTAATCATATGTTCAAAAGTTTATTCCATGATTTGTTAGAACACTGGATTTAGACTGACATGGTATAATCAGCGATAGGTATTCTTACACCTTGGAAAAGTGTTATATCCTTTCCAGGACATTGGCAAAGTTTACCAGTATCGGATGTATGGAGTATACATCGGAAGGGAACGATATTGAACTTTGATTAGAGATGTTAAAACTTACCGTAATATCTATTCAATTTCAATATCACCTGCTGATCCTAGATCACATGATCGAAATCCTGATATGGTTAGGCTCAGTCTCAAGAGTGTTATTCGTGTTCTTTGATTTGTTAGTTAAGCCCTTTTCTGAGTCAGGGCAATACATACATTTTGGGAACACGGTAGTGCAATTGAGTGGGAGCGCTAACATAAATATGGAATCTATAGCTTCTATTTGGCAAACAGAAGTTAAGGATGATTTCCTTCGAGCTTAACCAAACGAAGATAAATGGTGGAGATCTCATTTCACTTAGGTGAAATATCATTTATACAGGGTTAAGTATTTTAAGGATAAAATACATTGTAGGGTGTTACGGTAATTTAATCCCTGTACAGTGTAAATCATCTATATAGAGGATCATTGATCACATTAGGGTTATAACAATGGATAACTAATGACGTGTCTATATCGTGGAACATATAGAGCGTTTCTATATGACTGAGAGTGCAATTCCAAGTTCTAAGTGTGGATTCAATGAGGAATTAATAAGTTAGGGAATTTACTTGGTAAATTCGGTTCGACTTATTGGAAGCTCGGTTATATAGACCCAGGGTCCCCATACTAGTTGAGACCATATTGCTTGTAAGACTCAGTTAATTGATTTTAATTAATCAATTATAATTCTAAAAGTTAGACTATGTCTACTTTATGAATTTTCACTAAGCAAGGGTAAAACAGTAAATAGAGAGTTTAAAGGGTATATTTATTAATTGGGAAACTTTGATTAGTTTTTATTAATAAATAAAATAAATGACAATATATTATTTAATAATTAATTATAGTTATTATATAATTAGTTTTGACATTTATGAAGTTGAAAGAGAGAATTGACAATTTTGAGAAAATGGGAAACTAGAAATGATGAAATAGGAAAGTTGGAAAAGTGGAAGGATTTGTGTTTCCTCAACACATGGCCGGCCACCTTTACCCCTATTTCTCATTTTATTTTTCATTTTTTAAATGCCAAATAATTCAACTTTAACCCTATGTGGTATTCTATAAATAGAAGGTAAAGGCTTCAGGTTTGAGATACACTTTACAGTTTATTCTCTCAAACACTATGAAACCGCCACTCTCTCTCTTTCTTTCTTCTCTGTTTTTCGAATTCCCTTGAGTGAATGAGTAGTGCCCACACACATCAAGTGGTATCTCAATCATAGTATGGAAGACTATGGAATTTCTGCATCAAAGAAGGAGAAAAGAAGATCCAGGTTCAGATCTTGGTGATGCTCTGCTATAGAAAAGAATCAAGGGCTAGAGATCTGAACGGAAGGAGTCATATTATTCCGCTGCACCCACTGTAAGGTTTTCTAACTTTATATGTGTTTATTTTCATTGTTTTAGAATTCATATTAGGTTGTTAATCCAACATACTTGTTAGTAAATCTAGATCCTGGTAAAATACTTTCCAACAACTGGCACCAGAGCCATGGTAATGATTTACTTTCATGTAATATGAATTAAAACGATGATTTGCATGTTTCTCTGTTGATTTGGATGGTTTCATGTGGTTTATGTGTTGGTTGATGAATGTTGATGTTGTACAGTTTCATTTTCCATGAAAAATATTTTTTTCAATTTTTGAAAATATTTTATTTGGATTCTTTGTGAAAAATTAAGCAATTTTGTTTTGTACGGAACTCGATTCCGATAAAAATTGAGAAAGATATGAATTTTGGAAGATTGGAAATCATGGTTGCTGCATGCAGCCTGTCCTGGCAGTTCCCTACAAATTGCGAATTTTTGAGGTTTTTTCCCGAAAAATCAAATTTTTTCATGGGATTGTTTCCCAAAATTTATTTTTCCAATTTATAAAAATTTCTAAATTGAAATGTTTCCAATTTTAAATATTTTCAATTTGGAATTTTTCCAATTTTTAAATATTTCTATTTTGGAATGTTTCCAATTTTTAAATATTTCCTATTATGGTAAGATTTAAAAATTTGTTAACTTCTTTAATATTTATTTATTATTTATTTATAAGATTAGATATTTTGATATTTAAGATATTTTAAATTTAAAGATAACTTTGTATTTTTATTTAAAATATTATATTAAAATTATCTTATATGACAAATTAAATAATTAATAAATTTGAAATTAACATAGATATTTTTATAGATATACTTACCATAATGTTTTTCAAATTCAAAAATTTGTTATTTTGTTAAATATTTAATTATTTATAAATTATAATTCTAAAAATGATATTTTTTTCTATATACATCATTTTGTCCTTATTAGAAATTTATAAATCATATCTTAAATATTTAAATAACATAGATATTTTTGTAGAGATTTGAATATTGCTTAATTTGAGATATTTTGACATATAATTATGGTAATTATTATTCATTAATTATTTTATTCCTAAAATAATAATTATCTAACCAAATTATTTTAAAATTGGTTTATTTTATTAAATTATAGGATCTGAAAATGATATTGAAGATTCTTTCTTTTTAAATCATTGATCTTATTAGATATTTAATTTATTTGATTCAAATAAACCTAGATATTTTAAAATTAGTTTCCTTTATTTTGTTACTTTAGGAATAATAATTTAATTATATTAATATCTTGATTCACATCTGTTACATGGACAATGTTTGTTTATTTATATTGTTTATTCAAAAATTTTTAACAAACCTATTATTTATCTGATCTAAATTGCTATGATTAACTTGTTGACAGATCATGATCCAATGATTTGATTTTAATCATAGTCCAATTGACGATAGATCTTATAAATAATTTGTAACAGGTAAATTTTTTACTTCTTTCATCTGTGTAAACCTAGTAACATGATAGGGTCCATCCAAATCATTTGACCTGTGTGAGCCTATATGTTTGCTTTTGGGCTTAGATGCATATAGGAAGCTCATTTAAGTTTTTACGAAGTAAATGGACTAGGTTGCTAAATTAAATTTTTACATAAGGAAATTTATTTAGGCCCAATTAGATTTGGGCTTATTCAATGAATAACAATTGTTTATTTTAAGGTTAAATTCTTCTCTTTTGGGCCTTGTGTGAGAGTTGGGGGCCATAGAAGTGGGTACGACATACTTAACCCAGCTCCCCCTCACATGAACTACCCCAATTGTGAAGGCCCATTTGCCTTATTTAAATAATTGTATTAGGTTAATTATATTAGTCTAACCTAATTAAAATTGAATTAGCAACATAATTAACTTTTAAAATATATGAAATTTATTTTTCATTGTAATATTTTAAAGTTAATTTTAGAAAAACACTTAGTCAATGATATATTCTAGATAGTTATTTCTAGTACTAGTTATTATTTCTAATATTAAATAGGAAAATATCATTGATTGTGAAATTAATTCTCTCATAATTAATTTTGGTACAATCTAAGTTTAGAATATTTTCCTAGTATTAAACTAGAATTAATAATTAAGTTTCCTCTTTACTTAATTATTTATTTCTTGAATTTAATACATTTAATTAAATTGAAAATTTCCATATCTAGGTTGATTTTCATCATGATACTTTAATATTGTTATTTTCATGTTATTTAATTAAAGTTGAAAATTATTTTAAGTTTGGAATCTTATTTCAGAATAACTTAAGTTTGAATAATTTTCAAAATATATTTTATTTTATTTTATTTTATTAATCATTTCCCAAAATTTTGAAATTGCATTTCTTTAATGCAGAAATTTCGAATTTTATTTGAAAAATAGATTAAAGTTGAAAATTATTTATTTAATTTTAGACCAACTTAAATCATTGATTTTTTCATTTAATGATTAATTAAAATAAATGAACCAAAATGTATTATAATTAAAAATTGGATTAATTAGTCTATGAAAGTCTAGATAGATATTATCTGTTTTGCTTGAAGTATTTTTCTAGTGTATTTAATTAAATAGAAAATTAATATTTAAGTTGATTTTTTAATCATGATACTTAAATATTTGAAAATTTTCCTAGATATTTAATTAAATAGGAGAATTATAATTTTTGTTGAAAATTAATTTTTATTAATTTTGGGCCAACATAAAATTAGAGTAATTTTCCAAGATTTATTTTTTATGTTATTTTAAAGCATTTTCGAAATGCAATATATATTTATAGAAAATTAAATTTGAGTTGTAAATTAATTTAAATTAATTTTGAAACAACTTGAATTGAATAATTTTCTAAATATTTATGGAAGTTATTACTAAGATGGAAATAATTCACGTTATTTTCATATCCATCTAAGTATAATTTATAAATATTAAATTTAAATTTATATTTAGAATTTTTCATTCTAAATTGGAAATTTTAATTAAATAAATATATATTTAAAATAAATGGATTAAAATAAATATTAGAAGAAAATACAACCCTTCATTAAATAATGAGCTTTATTATTATAAGGATATTCGATCTCCATTGTTGGTTTTACATAGCTATTGTTTTAGTGAGTAATCCTCCCTAATGGAGGAACGTTCATTAGCAAGTTAGCACCGTTCAATCTCGAAAGATAAGTAATCTTGTAAGTTTTTTATATAGTTTGACCACCCTAATGGTGGCGACTGTATAAGACTTGCAAGAATATGAAACAATGGTGGAAGCTCATAAGATAGAATAGCTTTGACTCTCGCCTAAACGGGACAACGCGGATTTCAATCTTGATCGAATAAAAGGTTGCTAGAATGTTGATCATTTTAGATGAGCTGACAACTCTATTCAATGGATGGTAGCTTTGACTCTCGCATAAACGGGACACTGATATCATTTTGTTGAAAACCTTGGAAATTATTTAGGATTGTATGTTTTAGTATGTTCACTTGTCATTCCTACTTGCTATGTGCTTCATAATTTCTAAATTGTGTATGAATTTGTATTGAACCATGTTATTTTCTGTTATTAAATTGTAGTGTAATTTTGAATCTTCATTGTTGGTCTAACTTGATTTGTTTTTCTAATGAGATAAATCCCTAATGGATTTTCACCATTAGACTAACATAATAGTGTTAGATCTCGAAAGATAAATATTGTATATGCAACATCTAACTGTTCATCAATTGATGACACCTTAGACTAGTATGTTACAATATGAAACAAGAAGATTGTATAAATAAGATTACTTTGACTCTCGCTAATCGGAGCATCATTGGATTCTTATTTAAAACGAAATTATCCTAATTCCTCTTAGCTTATTCATTTAGAATTAGCTTAATGACATATCATTGGATGAATGGTCTATAAATCATATAAAGTCTTATTTTCTCTTAAGAAATTAGATGACGCATATGATTATATTCCCAGAATTCTATCCCTAAATGATATAAATCCTCAATCTTAGATATCTCCTACTTGTATAGGAAAATCATAGAGTTAGATTAGTAGTGGTGGTCCAAGAAAGAATTACTAATTATACAGTTACACTTTCACAAGTGTTTCATAACCATTTTCTTTCAATGGATTTAAACTGTATGAGTTTAGTATTCTGTGACCAGAATCCACTTGCACTATTCTAAGAACTCTTTGATGTAACTAAACCTAAGTCATCAAAAGATACAACCACATATTTTATAAATCTATGGCATTTGTATCTTGTTCATAGTGGTTTTGACAAGATCATTCTCTGCAAAGAGATAATATGCCTATATCCACTGAAAGTAAGTTTATCTCATTCGCAGATGGATGTACGTTCAAGGGTGGATATGAGTTTTCATTGTATTCTTAAAACGATCACTCTAGATTTTACCTTACGCAAAAGAAATTTGAAATGTTTGAAAAATTTCATGAATTTCTAGCAATGGTAAGTGGTTAAAGATCTTGCGAACTGATAGGGGTGGAGAAAAAGTTAGTAGACATGCAGTTCAAAGATCATTAATTTGATTTTGAATAATATCCAAACTTACCTCCCAAGAAATTCGAGTTGCATATTGATGATTAGTTACTAGTCGTTGCTTAAATCCTTCTAAGGAAATAAATTTCAGAATGATGCAATGGTTGTATACTTTATATAAATCATTACTAGATTCATGGATGACCTAATCGAAATCTTAAGAAAAGCTAGAACTGCTAACCTTGGTTTGCATGTTTGTTAGCTATTCTAAGTGATTAGGGGTGGAGCATTCCATAGTCATTACATTAGAAAGTGTTTGTTTAAACAAATACTACTTTTCTAAGAAAATGACTAAGTCTGAAATTAAAGTAGCAGATAAAGGAGATATGTTTTCTTGATTCCAAAAGTGTTCTATCATCTTATTTTACAAGATGATCCCACTGGCTCTGTTGTCTTAACACAACTGAAGAGGTCTATACCATTTAGTTTTCTTTCACATACTTCACGGTACCTTGTTGTAGTGGGAGAGTTTCTAGGAACTCACCTTCTTATAACTTGGAAGACACTAGTGATTAAAATCCATTGTGAGTTTAAACAAGTAATGGGTTGTCAAGATAAGAAACTAAGAAGAAAGCCAATAGAACTATGGTTTGATCCATTCACATGGAGTAACCTAAAGTTTTCTATTACAAGGACATGAAAGGAAATTTTCGTTCATAAGTCTATTCAATGGACTTAACAAAACTTCCTGTTCCTAGTATTATAGGTTTGAGTTTATCTAAACCTATGGCTTGTGGTATACCTGGAAATTACTTACTCTAATGCAAGCAACTTACTTTAGTAAGATGCTGAAGCATTGTCTTTCCAATGGAAATCTATAGAAGCTTCACAACTTCTTAGATATAGATTTTATCTAAGGAAAAGTTTCAACTATTCCAGAAAAGATAAAGCCATGAAAGAATTTCTTGAATCAACAGTGAGAGGTCTCAGATATGCTTTAGTATGCCTTAGACCAGACACCTACTGTTGAGTGGGAGTAATGAGTAAGTATCAGATTAATCCAGGAGAAGAACATTGGAAGACAATCAAGTAAATTTTAAGATTAATAAGAGGAACTATATGTTAGTCAATAAGGGTGGTTTTGAAACTCTTAGACTACACCACATCAGATTTCGAGACTTGCCTTTGTGCTAGAAAGTCTGCTGATGAGATGGTGATTACTTTGGGGGTGGAGTAGTGATTTTGGAGAAGTGTAAAAACCTATCTGAAATCTCTTGGTCTACAAGAAAGAGACTGAATGTTAAAAGTTGTAGGAAAGATACTTATTCAGTCTAAGGAATGTTCTATACTTTTGTGGCACTGTTCCAACTTGCCTTAACTACAAGGGTTACTTCCTGAATAACCAAAGAGTAGTTGCCAAAAAGTATAGAATCCAGTATCCCAAGAGAGTAGACATATAGAGAGGAATTTCACATTATCAAGGATTTTGTGATTAAGGAAGAGTAATGGTGGAGAAGAGGTTGTGTTTAATTCAACCTGTCAGATCCCATTACGAGGACTTTACTACTATTACACTTGATTGGTATATCAAGGTGCTAATGATTATTTGAAATGCACTTTTTGTTTTATATTAGTGCAAGTGGGAGTTTGTTGGGTTTTATGCCCTAAATAAAACTCATTTCATATAATCAGATTTACTTATTAATAAAGATCAGAGATAACATTTTATGTTGCATGGTTCACATGATTTATTTCATGATTATATGTGTATATAATGTATGAATTCTTTTTAAGTCCAGAACATATGAGTTTGTTAAAGATTATAGTGTTGTCAGCACAGTGGAATATAATCTTAATCATATGTTCAAAAGTTTATTCCCTGATTTGTCAGAACACTGGATTTAGACTGACATGGTATAATCAGCGATAGGTATTCTTACACCTTGGAAAAGTGTTATGTCCTTTCCAGGATATTGGCAAAGTTTACCAGTATCGGATGTATGGAGTATACATCGGAAGGGAACGATATTGAACTTTGATTAGAGATGTTAAAACTTACCGTAATATCTATTCAATTTCAATATCACCTGCTGATCCTAGATCACATGATTGAAATCCTGATATGGTTAGGCTCAGTCTCAAGAGTGTTATTCGTGTTCTTTGATTTGTTAGTTAAGCCCTTTTCTGAGTCAGGGCAATACATACATTTTGGGAACACGGTAGTGAAATTGAGTGGGAGTGCTAACATTAATATGGAATCTATGGCTTCTATTTGGCACATAGAAGTAAAGGATGATTTCCTTCGAGCTTAACCAAACGAAGATAAATGGTGGAGATCTCATTTCACTTAGGTGAAATATCATTTATACAGGTTTAAGTGTTTTAAGGATAAAATACATTGTAGGGTGTTACGGTAATTTAATCCCTGTACAGTGTAAATCATCTATATAGAGGATCATTGATCACATTAGGGTTATAACAATGGATAACTAATGTAAAGACCGCATATGATTAATACTTTGAATTATTAAATAATTGGGGTTTATGTATGAGATTTTATTATTATTAATAATAATACGATTATGGGAATTTATTTGAGTTCATATATATTTATTATGCTATTTATGTAATTTCTCAATTTCTGTGATTGTGTTCGGAAGCTGTGGAAAGCGACGTTGGGCCTTTAGAGAATTGTATTATATGGTTTAGAATATTTTTCGGGGTATCATTGTTAAGCTTTAGCGGTGTTGGTATTTTCGGGGTTTAGTAAATGACTATTTTACCCTTGTGATGTTTTAATTCTTTTTTTTAGTGAGGGGGGCAAGAAGGTCTTTTAGTAAGACTTTTCTTTTGACTTTAATGGTTAAGTCTTGGCTGGGAATGGATTATTACTAAGCAATTAATAAAAAAAATAAGAAAGAAAAGAAGAAAGAAGAGAGGTTGCTTAAGTTTGAAGGAAAAAGAAGGAAAATAGCTGATTTTTTTCTCTCTCTCTCTCTCTATCGATTCTCTTGGGCAGCAGCTGGGGGTTGAGAATTTGTGTTGAATCAAGGGATTCTAGTAGTAATTGAAGCTTTGTTCAAGGTAATCCTTTTCTCTATCTCTTACTTGAAGTTTGGTTTAAGTTAGGTTTTGGTGTGAATTTGGGGAAATTGATGGCTGTTTGATTTGGGAATTGTTTAGGTTAGTTTCTGGTGTTAAATAGAGATTGTTATCTTAATTGTAAGATAAGCTAGGTGAGTATTTTAATGTTTGAGTTGAATTTGAGTTTGTGAGTTCAAGTTGGAGCTCAAATGGTAAATTGGAATTTTGTTTCATTTGTTGAGTTCTGTTGGTTGGGTTTGGTTTGGAATAGTGTATGCAGGTATTCTGGAAGTTTTTAGAAGATTTGGTTTTGATTTGAGTAAAGGGGAGGAATTTTTGGGTTCCCAGCTCAGAACCGGAATTCCGGTTCCTGGGGCCCTGTTGCAACCGGTCGACCGGTTGGTGCCAGGAACCGGACTTCCGGTTGGCAACCGGTTTGCCGGTTGGGACTTTTTCCCGAGCCCTAGTTTTTCCCGTTTTCACGTAATTTAGGGTGTTGTCATCCTTTTTATCGATAGGGTTAAGCTTAGTTTGTATTTTAAATCCCCGTAAAGTATTTAGCGTGTCTCTCACCGAAGTTTGAACATTATGGTTTAGGGCCCTGTAAAACGTCGAGCTGCACTTCCACTCAGGCTGACCGGCACACTTGAGCACGGAACGAGGTAAGATAGCGTAAGAATATATATATATGAATGTATATGGTTGTTTTGATTGTTATACTACTAGCACTAATTTAAAATGATTACTAGAGTGTTAGTATAGTATTGCATGTTAATGTGGTTACGGTGTTACCACTACGAATACCCTGGGTACGTCGTGTTCGTGGTACAACACTTAGTAATCCCCGGGAGTACAGTTAGGGCTCTACCAACACGAGTACAGAGTTGGTACTTTAGTGTATATGGTACAGTAGTCGTACTACCCTTAAGAACGTTCTTAACCATTTGGTGAGCTTGGTTATTGAGCTCAGGGCGGCTTAATCATAAAGTCGACATTGCAACACTTTTACATATTTCTTGCATATCTTACTGAGTCTGTTGACTCATCAGTTTGCTACCTTGTGTAGGTAAAGGAAAAGCAAAGCTAGAGGAAGAGTGAGGCAGAACTCGGCATGGTTGTACATATCGCGGCAGTGCAACCTGGAGGGTTTCGATTACTTAGTATTTTGGAGTCTGTATTTTGAGGATGCATGTCCGCTAAACTTTTAAAAAAAATATATATATATGTATATAGTAGTAAAGTACTTTTAACTTGTATTTTGATACTCGGGATCCCGATTCATGTGGTTATTAATATATAAATTATTAAAATTAATTTTCGAGTTTATTATTATAAAATACGGGCGTTACAGTTTGGTATCAGAGCCACTGGGTTGTCCACTGAAGACCGTCAAGATATGTACAATCAAGGCCAGTGTCGAGTTCAGCTCACGTTTTCGTAAGCTTTATTTCTTTTGCAAACTGTTTTAAGATATGCTGTGTTGTATATATGATTAATTGAGATGTTTTAAATCTTAATTGCGGTCTTGAAAGTATTTTGACGACAGTCTGACCTACGTGCCTTGTGGGTTCGCAGGCTAAGTCCTAAATAATGGACGACCAGCGAAACGTTAGAAGGCAGGGTGAATTGGTTGAGACCGGAGGTGGTCGGGGTGGTAGAAATCCCCAAAACCCTCATGGGCGCGGTAGAGGCCGCGGTCGTGTCCCGAGAGGTGGACAGGAGAATCCACCTCAGGCCCCGGTTGATTGGGAACAAAGGTTTGCTGAGATGCAAACTAGAATTGAGCAACAAGAAGAGGAGATTCGACGACTCAGGCAACGGGATGCTCCTGTTGAGCCTCCCCCGCAACCGCCTGCTGCGGTTCCTGTAGCCCCTGCGGTGCCAGCTGAGCAACATGTTGCTGGTAACCGCATGGAGCCTTTATATGAGAGGTTCAGAAAGCAAGCACCTCCAGTATTTCTGGGAGGTCCTGATGTTCTTAAGGCTGAACAGTGGTTGACTGTTATTGAAAAAATACTAAATTTTATGGGAGTGGTCGGAAATGATAGGGTGGCATGTGCAACATTTCAATTTCAAGAGGATGCCCTGATTTGGTGGGAAATGGTATCCCTCACCAGGGATGTGACCAGAATGACCTGGGAAGAGTTCCGGGAATTATTCAACGCCAAATATTACAATGAGGCGGTCCGCAGTGCAAAGCGGAAGGAATTTGTTGAGTTGGTACAAGGTGAGGGTATGTCAGTGACTGAATATACAACCAAGTTTGATCGCTTGGCCAAGTTAGCCTCCGGGAACGTACCAACAGAGTTCAGTAAGAAAGAAAAGTATTTGGCTGGGCTGAATGCAATGATCAGGCATGACCTGGTTATTACAACAAATGATACCACAACTTATGCAGAAATGGTTGATAAGGCTCTTCGAGCTGAAGGAGCAGTTAAATTTTTACAAGAAACCCGAGAGTCTTCTGGTGTTGGTGGGATCACTACTCTCCCTATGTCGGGTCCTGAAAAAGAGAGTGGGGGTTCTACCTTTGAACAGAAGAAAAGAACTTTTCCATCTTCGGGAAGTTCAGGGCAAGGAAAAAGGTTTCGAGGAAACCAGAACAGAGGAGGACGTAAGACTTATTCTTATCCTGAGTGCCCGCGTTGCAAGAAGCACCATCCCGGGACTTGTAACCGGAGAGCCTGCTTTCAGTGTGGTTCAGTGGGACATCTCAGGAAGGACTGTCCTCAGTTGAAGAAAGAGGAACCAAAGCCCGAGGTCAAACCTGTGCCTGCACCGGCTCGTGTTTTTTCTATAACTCAGGCTGATGCTGCAGCTAGTCCTTCAGTAGTTACAGGTCAGCTTCTAATCAATGGTTTTGCTTATACTGTTTTATTTGATTCGGGTGCTACTCGGTCTTATGTGTCATCAAGACTTCTTGATCAATTTGATAGACCTAGTGATATTCTCAAGACGGGGTTTGGAACCTTGTTGCCTAATGGAGAATTAATTATTTCAAGAAAGTGGATTCGATCTGTAATGATTAGAATTGAAGATAGAGAATTAAATGCTGATCTTGTGGAGTTGCCATTGCTCGAATTCGATATCATACTTGGTATGGACTTTTTGTCTAAATACTCTGCTAGTATTGATTGTAAACGGAAAATGGTGACTTTTGAACCAGAAGATGAGGAACCTTTTGTTTTTGTTGGTTCGGTCCAAGGTTCTCGTGTCCCAAGAATCTCAGCGTTGAAAGCTAGGGATTTGTTACGTAATGGATGTGTTGGATTCCTAGCAGTGGTAGTAGATTCCAGTAAACCTGTGTTACTTGGACCAGAAGAAGTTAAAGTGGTTAAGGAATTCCTGGATGTGTTTCCAGAGGAATTGCCTGGATTACCACCTCAGCGGGAGATAGATTTCATCATTGATTTAATTTCTGGAGCAGAACCTGTTTCAAAAGCACCCTACCGTATGGCACCTGCTGAATTAAAAGAACTGAAGATACAACTCCAAGGGATGTTGGATCTAGGGTTCACTCGGCCTAGTGTGTCACCTTGGGGAGCCCCTGTGCTATTTGTGAAGAAGAAAGATGGAACTCTTCGGATGTGTATCGATTATCGGGAGCTGAATAAGTTAACTATTAAGAATAAAGATCCTCTGCCCAGAATTGACGATTTGTTTGACCAACTTCAAGGCAAGACAGTATTCTCCAAGATTGACTTGAGATCTGGATATCATCAATTGAGAATTCGAGAAGAGGATATCCCGAAGACAGCTTTCCGAACCAGGTATGGTCATTATGAATTCCTGGTTATGTCTTTTGGATTAACAAATGCACCAGCAGCCTTTATGGATCTCATGAATAGGATATTCAAGGATTTCCTCGATAATTTTGTAATTGTGTTTATCGATGATATTCTTGTATAATCTCGGTCAGAAGCAGAACATGAGCAACATCTTCGAATGGTTCTGCAGCGACTTAGAGATCATAAACTCTACGCAAAGTTTAAAAAGTGTGAGTTCTGGCTGTCACAAGTGTCTTTTCTGGGGCATATTGTTGGAAAAGATGGAATTATGGTTGATCCAGGAAAGATTGAAGCAGTAAAGAATTGGCCTAGACCTAAAACAGTCACTGAAATTCGGAGTTTTCTCGGTTTAGCGGGTTATTATCGGCGTTTTGTGGAAGGATTTTCCAAAATTGCGATGCCGTTATCCGAGTTAACTAGGAAAAATCAGCGATTTATATGGTCAGATAAGTGTGAAAAGAGTTTTCAAGAGCTGAAGCAACGATTGATTACAGCTCCTGTTCTAGCCTTGCCATCTGATCAAGAAAAGTTTGTGGTGTATTGTGACGCTTCAAGGCAGGGTTTAGGCTGTGTGTTAATGCAAGCAGATAAAGTCATAGCTTATGCTTCTCGGCAATTGAAAGATTATGAACAGCGTTACCCGACTCACGACCTAGAACTTGCAGCAGTGGTGTTCGCCTTGAAAATTTGGTGACATTACTTGTATGGTGAAAGGTGTGAGATCTATACTGACCACAAGAGTCTCAAGTATTTCTTCACTCAGAAGGATTTGAACATGAGACAGAGAAGGTGGTTAGAATTGGTAAAAGACTATGACTGTGAAATCCTGTATCATCCTGGAAAGGCAAATGTTGTTGCCGATGCTTTAAGCAGAAAGGGACCTGATCAGATATCCAATATGGTCATGATTTCCTCTCAGTTAGCCTCGGAAATGGCTAGGGCAAACATTGAGTTGGTGACTGAGAAATTATTTAATCTGACACTTTAGTCAGATTTGTTGGAAAGAATCAAAATGGCCCAGTTAGAAGATTCTGAATTGGTTAAAACTCGAGAAGATGTCTTAGCAGGCAAAGCTAAGGACTTCTCAATTTCTGACAATGGGATGTTGTTGTTTAAAGCACGGGTGTGTGTCCCTGATATCAATGAGCTTAAAAAGGAAATTTTAGAAGAAGCTCATACTACCCCTTACTCATTACATCCAGGAACCACCAAAATGTATCAAGACTTGAAGCCCTATTTCTGGTGGTATGGGATGAAGAGGGATGTAGTGGACTACGTCACTAAATGCTTAACCTGTCAGCAAATCAAAGTTGAGCATCAACGACCGGCGGGGTTACTTCAACCATTAACACTTCCAGAATGGAAGTGGGAAGACATTGCAATGGACTTTGTGGTTGGCTTGCCTAGAACCACAGGAATGTACGACTCAGTTTGGGTTGTGGTGGATCGTTTTACAAAGTCAGCACATTTCTTACCTGTTAAGGTAACCTATACAGTGGATCAGTATGCTGATTTGTATGTGAAAGAAATTGTCCGTCTTCATGGAGTACCGAAGTCAATCGTTTCAGATAGGGATCCTAAATTTACCTCAAAGTTTTGGGTGAGCTTGCAAAAGGCTATGGGAACTAATTTGAAATTCAGCACAGCCTTTCATACTCAAACAGATGGGCAATCTGAACGAACTATCCAAACACTTGAAGACCTGTTACGAGCTTGTGTCATGGATTTTGGAGGGTCATGGAGTAAGTGTTTGCCTCTGATTGAATTCTCCTATAATAATAGCTATCAAAGTACCATAGGAATGGCTCCCTATGAGCTGCTCTATGGAAGAAACTGTCGTTCGCCAATTCATTGGGACGAAACAGGAGAACGGAAATACTTGGGCCCTAAATTAGTCTAGAAGACGAATGAAGCAATAGACAAGATCAAAGCTCGAATGCTTGCTTCTCAAAGCAGGCAGAAAAGTTATGCAGATCCCAAGCGACGGGATGTTATATTCCAACCTGGTGATCATGTCTTTTTACGAGTATCCCCGATGAAGGGAATCAGACGTTTTGGAAAGAAAGGTAAATTGAGTCCTAGGTTTATTGGACCTTTTGAAATTCTGGAGGAAGTTGGGCAAGTTGCTTATCGGTTAGCCTTACCTCCTTCCTTGTCAGCAGTGCATAACGTGTTTCATGTTTCCATGCTGAGGAAGTATGTATCTGATCCAATGCACGTTTTGAGTTATGAAGCATTGGAATTACAACATGACTTATCATATGATGAACAACCAGTGCAAATTTTGGATAGGAAGGAAAAGGTCCTTCGAACTAAAACCATATCGTTGGTTAAAGTACTCTGGAGGAATAGTAAAGTGGAAGAAGCCACTTGGGAACTAGAGTCTGATATGAGGACTCAGCACCCTGAATTGTTCAGGTAGATTTCGGGGGCGAAATCCTTTTAACGGGGGGATAACTAATGTAAAGACCGCATATGATTAATACTTTGAATTATTAAATAATTAGGGTTTATGTATGAGATTTTATTATTATTAATAATAATACGATTATGGGAATTTATTTGAGTTCATATATATTTATTATGCTATTTATGTAATTTCTCAATTTCTGTGATTGTGTTCGGAAGCTGTGGAAAGCGACGTTGGGCCTTTAGAGAATTGTATTATATGGTTTAGAATATTTTTCGGGGTATCATTGTTAAGCTTTAGCGGTGTTGGTATTTTCGGGGTTTAGTACATGACTATTTTACCCTTGTGATGTTTTAATTCTTTTTTTTAGTGAGGGGGGCAAGAAGGTCTTTTAGTAAGACTTTTCTTTTGACTTTAATGGTTAAGTCTTGGCTGGGAATGGATTATTACTAAGCAATTAATAAAAAAAAAAGAAAGAAAAGAAGAAAGAAAGAGAGGTTGCTTAAGTTTGAAGGAAAAAGAAGGAAAATAGCTTTTTTTTTTCTCTCTCTCTCTCTCTATCGATTCTCTTGGGCAGCAGCTGGGGGTTGAGAATTTGTGTTGAATCAAGTGATTCTAGTAGTAATTGAAGCTTTGTTCAAGGTAATCCTTTTCTCTATCTCTTACTTAAAGTTTGTTGTAGTTTAAGTTAGGTTTTGGTGTGAATTTGGGGAAATTGGTGGCTGTTTGATTTGGGAATTGTTTAGGTTAGTTTCTGGTGTTAAATAGAGATTGTTATCTTAATTTTAAGCTAAGCTAGGTGAGTATTTTAATGTTTGAGTTGAATTTGAGTTTGTGAGTTCAAGTTGGAGCTCAAATGGTAAATTGGAATTTTGTTTCATTTGTTGAGTTCTGTTGGTTGGGTTTTGTTTGGAATAGTGTATGCAGGTATTCTGGAAGTTTTTAGAAGATTTGGTTTTGATTTGAGTAAAGGGGAGGAATTTTTGGGTTCCCAGCTCAGAACCGGAATTCCGGTTCCTGGGGCCCTGTTGCAACCGGTCGACCGGTTGGTGCCAGGAACCGGACTTCCGGTTGGCAACCGGTTTGCCGGTTGGGACTTTTTCCCGAGCCATAGTTTTTCCCGTTTTCACGTAATTTAGGGTGCTGTCATCCTTTTTATCGATAGGGTTAAGCTTAGTTTGTATTTTAAATCCCCGTAAAGTATTTAGCGTGTCTCTCACCGAAGTTTGAACATTATGGTTTAGGGCCCTGTAAAACGTCGAGCTGCACTTCCACTCAGGCTGACCGGCACACTTGAGCACGGAACGAGGTAAGATAGCGTAAGAATATATATATATATGAATGTATATGCTTGTTTTGATTGTTATACTACTAGCACTAATTTAAAATGATTACTAGAGTGTTAGTATAGTATTGCATGTTAATGTGGTTACGGTGTTACCAACACGAATACCCTGGGTAGGTCGTGTTCGTGGTACAACACTTAGTAATCCCCGGGAGTACAGTTAGGGCTCTACCAACACGAGTACAGAGTTGGTACTTTAGTGTATATGGTACACTAGTCGTACTACCCTTAAGAACGTTCTTAACCATTTGGTGAGCTTGGTTATTGAGCTCAGGGCGGCTTAATCATAAAGTCGACATTGCAACACTTTTATATATTTCTTGCATATCTTACTAAGTCTGTTGACTCATTAGTTTGCTACCTTGTGTAGGTAAAGGAAAAGCAAAGCTAAAGGAACAGTGAGGCAGAACTTGGCATGGTTGTACATATCGCGGCAGTGCAACCTGGAGGGTTTCGATTACTTAGTATTTTGGAGTCTGTATTTTGAGGATGCATGTCCGCTAAACTTTTAAAAAATATATATATATGTATATAGTAGTAAAGTACTTTTAACTTGTATTTTGATACTCGGGATCCCGATTCATGTGGTTATTAATATATAAATTATTAAAATTAATTTTCGAGTTTATTATTATAAAATACGGGCGTTACAACTAATGACGTGTCTATATCGTGGAACATATAGAGCGTTTTTATATGACTGAGAGTGGAATTCCAAGTTCTAAGTGTGGATTGAATGAGGAATTAATATGTTAGGGAATTTACTTGGTAAATTCGGTTCGACTTATTGGAAGCTCGGTTATATAGACCCATGGTCCCCATACTAGTTGAGACCATACTGCTTGTAAGACTCAGTTAATTGATTTTAATTAATCAATTATAATTCTAAAAGTTAGACTATGTCTACTTTATGAATTTTCACTAAGCAAGGGTAAAACGGTAAATAGAGAGTTTAAAGGGTATATTTATTAATTGGGAAACTTTGATTAGTTTTTATTAATAAATAAAATAAATGACAATATATTATTTAATAATTAATTATAGTTATTAAATAATTAGTTTTGACATTTATGAAGTTGAAAGAGAGAATTGGCAATTTTGAGAAAATGGGAAACTAGAAATGATGAAATAGGAAAGTTGGAAAAGTGGAAGGATTTGTGTTTCCTCAACACATGGCCGGCCACCTTTACCCCTATTTCTCATTTTATTTTTCATTTTTTAAATGCCAAATAATTCAACTTTAACCCTATGTGGTATTCTATAAATAGAAGGTAAAGGCTTCAGGTTTGAGATACACTTTACAGTTTATTCTCTCAAACACTATGAAACCGCCACTCTCTCTCTTTCTTTCTTCTCTGTTTTTCGAATTCCCTTGAGTGAATGAGTAGTGCCCACACACATCAAGTGGTATCTCAATCATAGTATGGAAGACTATGGAATTTCTGCATCAAAGAAGGAGAAAAGAAGATCCAGGTTCAGATCTTGGTGATGCTCTGCTACAGAAAGGAATCAAGGGCTAGAGATCTGAACGGAAGGAGTCATATTATTCCGCTGCACCCACTGTAAGGTTTTCTAACTTTATATGTGTTTATTTTCATTGTTTTAGAATTCATATTAGGTTGTTAATCCAACATACTTGTTAGTAAATCTAGATCCTGGTAAAATAATTTCCAACAGTTCCAATGGTAGCCACTTAATTGTCAAATTGTATAGGTATTCCTAGATTGAAGAAACTTGTTAGAGGTTGAGAAATATATTATAAATCGTTCACTCATGTGTTGGACAAAATTTCCTAATGATCATGCACTTTAATTACAACCAGGTATTGATTACCTATTGGAGGTTTTCCCACCTGATAAAACAAGGATAATCCCTATATGTCCAATTCTCTAAATCATCCCCTGAATACACGAGAAGTTCAATTTTTTGGGGTTGTAACTCTTGTCATCTTCATCTAACTTCATTTTCATGTATACCTAACCCAGTCGGTCCTAGGGTTGATGAATTCTCTTCAAAAAATTTCAGACCAAGGGTTTGAGATGTTGCAGAGGCTTCATAGATGTTAGCAAGTTCATTGAAAATTTTATCTTGACCATTCATTAAATTTTTTAATTGTTAAGTGATTGCTGTCAAGTTTATGTCATGTGATTTCAGGTGTTCCTTTACACCTGTGACTTTTGCCTCCAACATTTTTGTTCTCGTCTTCATTTTTGTAGTTAATATTCACCAGAATCAATGCTCTAATACAAAATGATATGACGCCAACTTTTGTTGCCAGGTTACACTACTACAAAACTAGGTTTCAATGACCCTCTATAAGAGACTTTAAAGATTTTTAGTGACCCTTCAATGTGGGTCGCTAATGTAAGAGTCAGTAAAAATATTTTTTAGAGATTCAAAATGTGGATCACTATCATTTTTTTATTTTGTATATGGAGTGTCTGCATAATACCGACAATATATCTTTGTTTAATTATTTTTTCCAATTCGAGATAATATTAAATATTGTAATGTTACTATCTTAAAAAAATTTGTTACATTATTTTTTTAAAAAAAACAATCAATATAATAAAATTGATTAATTAACTAAAAAGTATATTTTATTAATCATTTTCTCAAAATCACCAGAGTTTACAAATCAACAATTTTTTTACAAATACTAATCTTTTTTCATACAGAAAATTTAAATGTACATTACGAACTCAACCAAAATAACACTTGATATCAACACTTCAAACCTAGAACATAAGAAATAAAATAAGTTACAGCTCAAACCTAGTTACAAAATACATTTTTTTAAAAAAATTGCTCATTTTCTGAACATGAGAATTCTAGATCGACCACGAGCCTAGCTCTAGATCCCCATGAATTGCAAAGCCTTGTTGAAAGTCTACATCATGACAAACTTTTTTCGTCCACCTACATACACACAAACACACATAAACATACAACAGAGGACAATCAACGAGGAGACTTGTGGTAGTATCTGTTTGTGTTCATGACAGTGGAGGTAGCATGTCAAACTGAGCGAAAATGAGAGAGAGAGAGAGAGAGAGAAAAAAATGAGCGAGAGAGAAGGTCGACGCATTGTGTGTTGGGTATTTTGGGTTCTTGGACTGGAGGCAAATGGATCTGTGGCTCTAGCGCAAAAATAGAGAGAGAGTGAGAGGTCAAGCGAGAGAGAAGGCTAGGGTTGTGGCCCCATTGCAAAAACAAAGAGAGGGGGAGAGGTCGAGGTCGTAGATCCAGTATGAAAATAGAGAGAGGCTGAGATGAGAGGCCTCATGCAGGTGAGTGTTGGGTGTTTAGAAACTTTAGGGTTTTTTTTTGTATTTAAGAGAGACGAGGAAGAGATAAGGGCTAGTATTTATGTATTTGTTTATTTAAAAGGAAATATAGGTTGGAACAATTACGATATACAACATTAATTTAGATATTTTCTTTTTTCTTCCTTATGCATTATTTTTTTACTTTTTTTTTTGTAGAACCAGCAAGCATTATTTTTTCAAAGTGTATATTGTTAGAAATTATTTTACCAGGATCTTAGATCTACTCACAAGTATGTTGATTAACACCCTAAATATGAACTTTCTAAAACGATGAAATAAACACATATAAAGTTTAGTAAACCTTACATTGGGTGCAGCGGAATAATATGACTCCTTTCGTTCAGATATCTAGCCCTTGATTCCTTTTTGTAGCAGAGCATTATCAATATCTGAACCTGGATCTCTTTCTCTGAATCAGTAGTGTTGAAACTCCTTCTTGCTGAAAGTCTTTCTTCATAATCTTCCTCACTATGATTGAGGTATCACTTGCTGTGTGTGGGCACTACTCTCACACTAAGGATTTCGAAATTCAAGAGGGAAGAGAAAGAAGAAGTGGGGGCTAAAGATAGGGAGAGAGAAAGGCTCAGGTTTTTCTCTGAAGGAAAAATAGAAAATTTAAGTGTAATTTTCCTGAAGCCTTCACTATCTTTTTATAGCATTCCACTAGGGTTAGGTTTGAATTATTTGGCATTAAAATAATGACAATATCAATTTAAAAATTCAAACCAAGTGGCCGGCCATGTAGAGTAATGGGCCTTACTTGGATTTTGCAGTTTTCTCAATTCTGCATCTGATTTTCTCAAAAACGCCAATTTTTAAATTCAACCATTTAAATGCCAATTCTAACTATTTAATAACTATAAATAATTATTAAATAATATTGTCATTTATCATATTTATTAATTTAACCATAAAAAGTATCATAATTAACAAATATGCCCCTAAAACTCTTTCTTTATAATTTCGCCCTTACTTAGTGAAAAATTCACAAAAAGACATAGTCTAATTTGAGAATTATAATTGATTAATCAAAACCAATTATATGAGTCTTACAAGCAATATTATCTCAACTAGTGCGGGGACCATGGGTCTATATAACCGAGCTTCCAATAAGCAGATCAAGAATTTATTACTAAAATTCACTAACTTATTAATTCTTCGTTGAATTCACGCATAGAGCTTAGAATTGCACTCTCAGTATATAGAATGCTCTATATGTTCCACCATATAGACACATCATTAGTTATCCATTGTTATAATCCTAATTTGATGAATGATCCTCTATATGAATGATCTACACTATAAAGGGATTAGATTACCGTTACACCCTACAATGTATTTAATCCTTAAAATACTTAACCCCGTATAAATGATATTTCAGCTTATGTGAAATGAGATCTCCACCATTTTTTTTCGTTTGGTCAAGCTCGAAGGAGATCATCCTTTACTTACTATTCAGATAGAAGTTATAGATTCCATGTTCATGTTAGCGCTCCCACTCAATTGCACTACCGTGTTCCATAAATGTACGTATCACCCTGACCCAAAAGTAGGCTTAATTAACAAATCAAAGAACACGAATAGCCTCTTGAGATTGATCCTAATCATAACAGGATTAAGATCATTTGATCTAGGAGCAACTAGGCGATATTGACTTGAATAGATATTACGGTAAGTTTAATAAATCTAAGTCAAAGTTCAATATCGGTCCCTTCCGATGCATACTCCATGCATCCAACCTGAGCTTTACTTTAACCAATGCTCTGGAAAGAACATAGCACTTCTCCAAATGCAAGTAAACTCTGTTTTAGAGTATCATATCAGTAAAACCGTGTGTCAGAGAAATCTAGGAAACTTTATTCACATAGTCATGTTTACTTTCCAATGTGTTTACAGCACAATAAACAGGATCAAGTATGTGAAAAGGATTTCTGATGAATTCATACATTATGTACATATAATCATAAAATAAATCATGTGAACCATGCAACATTAAATGTTATTTCTGATCTATATTAATAAGTAAATCTGATTATATTGAAATGAGTTTTATTTAGGGCATAAAACCCAACAAACTCCCAGTTGCATTAATATAAAACAAAATGTGCATTTCAAATAATCTCAACACCTTGATATACAAATCAAGTGTAGTAGTAGTAAACTCCTCGTAATAGGATCTGAAAGGTTGAATTAAACACAACCTTTTCTCCACTATTACTCTTCCTTGATCACAAAATCATTGATAATGTGAAATTCCTCTCTATATGTCTACTCTCTTGGGATACTGGATTCTATACCTTTGGCAACTAATTTTGGTTAATCAGGAAATTAACACTAGTAGTTAAGTCAATTTGGAATGGTGCCAAAAAATGTATAGAACTTTCCTTAGACTAAATAAGTACATTTCCTGC
Organism: Cannabis sativa; assembly: GCF_029168945.1. Classification (NCBI taxonomy): domain Eukaryota; kingdom Viridiplantae; phylum Streptophyta; class Magnoliopsida; order Rosales; family Cannabaceae; genus Cannabis; species Cannabis sativa. The sequence goes on along the minus strand of NC_083605.1, from coordinate 17,062,636 downwards.
AACTTTAACATTCAGTCCCTTTCTGGTAGACCTAGAGACTTCAGATAGGTTTTTACACTTCTCCAAAATCACTATTCCACCCCAGAGTAACCACCATCTTATCAGAAAGATTTTCTAGCACAAAGGCAAATTTCGAAATCTGATATGGTTTAGTCTAAGAGTTGTAAACACACCCTTATAGACTAACATATAGTTCCTCTTCTTAATCTTAAGATTTACTTGATTGTCTTCCAATGTTCTTCTCCTGGATTAATCTGATACCTACTCATTACTCCCACTCAACAGTCTAAGGCATACAAAAGCATATCTAAGACCTCTCATTGTTGATTTAAGAAATTCTTTCATGGCTTTATCTTTTCTGGAATAGTTGAGACTTTTCCTTAGATAAATAAAATCTATGCCTAAGAAGTTGTGAAGCTTCTATAGATTTCCATTAGAAAGAAAATGCTTGAGCATCTTACTAAAGTAAGTTGCTTGCATTAGAGTAAGTAATTACCAGGTATACCACAAGCCATAGGTTTAGATAAACTCAAACCTATAATACTACGAACAGGAAGTTTTGTTAAGTCCATTGAATGGACTTATAAACGAAAATTTCCTTTTATGTCCTTGTAATAGAAAACTTTAGGTTATTCCATGTGAATGGATTAAACCATAGTTCTATTGGCTTTTCTTCTTAGTTTCTTATCTTGACAATCCATTACTTGTTTAAACTCACAATGGATTTTAATCACTAGTGTCTCCCAAGTCATAAGAAGGTGAGTTCCGAGAAACTCTCCCACTACAACAAGGTACCGTGAATTATGTCGAAGAAAACTAAATGGTATTGATCTCTTCGGTTGTGACAAGACAACAAAGGCAGTGGGATCATCATATGTTAAATAAGATAATAGAACACTTTTGGAATCAAGAAATAAATATCTCCTTTATTTGCTACTTTATTTTCAGACTTAGTCATTATCTTAGAAAAGTAGTATTTGTTTGAACAAACACTTTCTTATCTATTGACTATGGGATGGTCCACCCCTAATCACTTAGAACAGCTAACAAACCATGGTTAACAGTTCTAGCTTTTCTTAAGATTTTGATTAGGTCATCCATGAATCTAGTAATGATTTACATTAAGTACCCAACCATTACATCATTCTGAAATTGTATTACCATAGAAGGAATTAGGCAACGACTAGTAACTAATCATCAATATGCAACTCGAAATTTCTGAGGAGGTAAGTTTGGATATAATTCAAAAATCAAATTAATGATCTTTGAACTGCATATCTACTAACTATTTCTCCACCCCTATCAGTTCGCAAGATCATTAACCACTTACCTTAATGGTTTTAACCATTGCTAGAAATTAATGAAATTTTTCAAACATTTCAAATTTCTTTGCATAAGGTATAATCTAGAGTGATCGTTTTAAGAATACAACGAAAAACTCATATCCACCCCTGAATGTACATCCATCTGCGAATGAGATGAAGTACTTTCAGTGGATATAGGCATATTAACTCTTTGCAGAGATTGATCTTGTCAAATCCACTATGAACAAGATACAAAAGCCATAGATTAAAAAAAAAATGTGGTTGTGTCTTTTGATGACATAGGTTTAGTTACTTCAAAGAGTTGTTAGAATACTGCAAGTGGATCCTGTTCACAGAATACCTAACTCATATTCCATACAGTTTGAATCCATTAATAGAAGATGAATATTAAACACTTGAGAAAGTGTAACTGTATTGTATTCTGGAATTAGAAATATAAGAAAATTTTTGTTTGGAATCTAAAATTAAAGTCAAAGACTTAAATTTATACCACATATAATGAGTAATTCTATCTTGGACCACCACTACTAATATAACTCTAAGTCTGATTTGCCCATACAAGTAGGAGATTTCTAAGATTGACGTTTTATATCAATTGGGAATAGAATTTCGGGATTATAATCATATGCGTCATTAATTTCTTAAGAGAAAATATAGAAAGACAAGAAATGATTTATAGACCATTCATCCAATGATATGTTATTGAGCTAATTCGAAATGAATAAGCTAAGAGGAACTAGGATAATTTCGTTGTTTAAATAAGAATCCAACGATGCTTCGATTAGCGAAAGTCAAAGTAATCTTATTTATATATAATCTTCTTGTTTCATATCGTAAAAATACTAGTCTAAGGTGCCATCAATTGATGAACAACTAGATGTCGCATATACAATATTTATCTTTCGAGATCTAACACTATTATGAATGTCTAATGGTGAAAATCCATTAGGGATTTATCTCATTAGATAAACAAACCAAGTTAGACCAACAATGAAGATTTGAAATTAAACTACAACTTAATAACAGAAAATAACATGGTTCAATATAAATTCATACACAATTCAGAAATTATTCAACATATAGCAAGTAGGAATGACAAGTGAAAATACTAAAACATACAATCCTAAATAATTTCCAAGGTTTTCAACAAACTGATATCAGTGTCCCGTTTAGGCGAGAGTCAAAGCTACCATCCATTGAATAGAGTTGTCAGCTCATCTAAAATGTTAAACATTCTAGCAACCTTTTATTCGATCAAGATTGGAATTCAGCGTTGTCCCGTTTAGGCGAGAGTCAAGGCAATTCTATCTTATGAGCTTCCACCATTGTTTCGCAATTTGCAAGTCAAATATGGTCGCCACCATTAAGGTGATCCATACCATATAAAACACTTACAAACTACTTATCTTTCGAGATTGAACGGTGCGAAATTGCTAATGAACGTTCCTCCATTATGGAGGATTACTCACTAAAACAAACGCGATGTAAAACTAACAATGGAGATCGAATATCTTAATAATAAAGCTCATTATTTAAAGAGAGTTGTATTTTCTTTGATTCTCATTATTTAATCTCTTTATTTTAAATATATATTTATTTAATTAAAATTTCCAATTTAGAATGAAAAATTCTAAATATAAATTTTAATTTAATATTTATAAATTTTACTTAGATGGATATGAAAATAATATGAATTATTTCCATCTTAGTAATAATTTCCAATAAATATTTAGAAAAATATTCAATTTAAGTTGTTACAAAATTAATTTAAATTAATTTACAACTCAAATTTAATTTTTCTATAAATATATATTGCATTTCGAAAAATTAAAGTATTTAAGAATACAATTTTCGAAAATACATGTTAAAATAAAAAAAAAATAAATCCTGCAAAAATTATTCTAATTTAATGTTGGCCCAAAATTAATTAATAAAATTAATTTACAACAAAAAATATAATTTTCCTATTTAATTAAATATATCTAAGAAAAATTACAAATATTTAAGTATGATGATTAAAATCAACTTAAATATTAATTTTCTATTTAATTAAATACACTAGAAAAATACTTCAAGCAAAAATATCACCTATCTAGATTTTCCTTTGACTAATTAATTAAATTTCTAATAAAATATATTTTACTTCATTTATTTTAATTAATCATTAAATGAAAAAATCATTGATTTAAGTTGGTCCAAAATTAAAATAAATAATTTACAACTTTAATCTATTTTTCAAATAAAATTCAAAATTCTAGCATTTAAGAAATGCAATTTCTAAATTTGATTAATAAAATAAGAAAAAAAAATATATTTTGAAAATTATTTAAATTTAAGTTGAAAAAATAAATTTCAACTTAAAATAATTTTCTATTTAATTAAATGTCATGAAAAAGAATATTTAAGTATCATGATGAAAATCAACTTAGATATTTAATTTTCAATTTAATTAAATGTATTAAATTCAAGAAATAAATAATTAAGTGTAGAGAAGGCTTAATTATTAATCTCTAGTCTAATACTAGGAAAAAATATACTTAAAATAAATTGTACAATAATTAATTATTTAAATAATTAATTTCACAATGTATAATATTTTCCTATTTTAATATTAGAAATAATAAGTAGTCTAGAAATAACTATCTAGAAAATATCTTATTTGACTAAGTATCTTTTCCACAAAATTTGAAAAAATATCTAATTTAAGTTGTATTAGAAAAAATCTAGAACTTAAATATTTTCAAATTTAAATTTAATTAAATATCAAAAATTAAGTTGTAACCACTTAATTTGAAAATATTCTATTTTAAGTTAATATTCGAAAAGATATCAAATTAAAAAATATCTAAAGAATTTTAATAACCAATGCCTAAAATTCCTCAACTTAATTTTGAAATTTTAAATCCAACAGATATTCAGATTTAAGCTGATTAGTTATAGATAACTAAATATCAACTTAAATAGGAATATTTAATGAAAAATTTAAATTAAGCTTCAGAAAGAATCTAGATGGTTATAATTCTATATTTAAATTAGCTTAGAATAAAATTCTTTAAACTATGGTTTTCTTAAATTAATTTCAAAATAAATGAAATTAATTATGTTGCTTATCAATTTTATTAGGTTAAACTAGTTTAATTAACCTAGTACAGTTATTCAAATCAGGCAAATGGGCCTTCACAATTGGGGTAGTTCATGTGAGGGGGTGCTGGGTTCAGTATGTCGTACCCACTACTATGGCTCCCAACTCTCACACAAGGCCCAAAAGAGAGGAATTTAACCTTAAAATGAACAACTGTTATTAATTGAATAGGCCCAAAAACTAAATGGGCCTAAATAAAATCTATCAAGAACTATGACATTTTATTTAGCAACAATAACCTATATGCATCTATAATGAAATTAAACACATAGGCTCACACAGGCACAATATTTGAATGGATCCTATCATGTTGCTAGGTCATACATAGATGAAAGAAGATTGTAAATATACCTGTTACAAATTATTTACTTGACCAAGGGAGCCATCAGATCATTAGATCTGGCAACAAGTTAACCATGGCTATTTGCAATCAAGCAATAATAGGTTTTGAAAACTTACAAACAAGCTAAACCACATACTCCTGCAACAAGGTTAGCTGAATAGTTGGATGTAGGATTTATTTAATTTTAAATTAAATAATTTCGAAAAAAAATAATTAATTAAATAAAAAAATATTTTCGAAAATTAAAAAATAATTTGAAAAATTCGGAATTAAAAAAAATTAAATTTAAAATTTAACCTACAATTTTGAAAAATTAGGTTTCATCCAACCTAAATATCATTTCAAAATTTGCTAACTACTTTTAAAAATTAAATGTTATTTTATAAATAAAAATTAAATAAAAAATTAAAAAAGATAAATGAATATCTTTTTCAGATTTTAAATGTAATTTAAATAAATAAAATAACAAAATTTAAAAGTTAGCAAAATATCTTACATCTACTTAAAATTACATGATTATAGTTATCTTATTTTAAATTTAAATAAGGTCAAATTATTTAAAAAAAGATTTAATTTAAAAATTTAAAATCTGACCTTAAATTAGAAAATAAGATAAGATATAATCAAATTTAAAAATAAGATAGATAATTAAGCAAAAAAGATAGATACTAACTATTTTTAAATTCAAATTACACTAATATCATGAATTAAATTTTAAAAAAATATTAAATTAATTCATTATGATAATTAGAGTTGAATTAGGAATAGTAATAGTATAAATACAGAACTACACAAAAAATCGGAAGTTAATTTCATGAAAAAGCATGAAAAAACAAAGAAAAACGAAAAAATTGCAAGCTGTACGGACGGGATACTGTGCCTACCCGTCCGCGCGCGTGCTAGGGCTGTTTGGGCGTGCAAACTCGGTGCAGGGGAAATCAGCATGATTTCCGCGCGCGCAGGTGGTGCAGCGACACAACCCGATTTTTTCAAAACTTCAAAAAAATCATAACTAATTCAAATTAAATCGAAATTGAGTTCTGTAAAAAAGTAACTTGCTTAATTTTTTCCATACTATCCAATAAAAATAATTCCAGAAACATATATTTAATTATTTTTCACGAAAATTCACAAACATCAATAAATCATCAAATAACACTCAATACAACATGATACCATCCAAAACATCAAACAATCCTTTTAAAGTCCAAATTTCTTGCAAGCAAATCAATTACCATGGCTCTGAGGCCAGTTGCTGGAAATTATTTTACTAGGATCTTAGATCTACTCACAAGTATGTTAATTAACACCCTAAATATGAACTTTCTAAAACGATGAAATAAACACATATAAAGTTTAGTAAACCTTACATTGGGTGCAGCGGAATAATATAACTCCTTCCGTTCAGATATCTAGCCCTCGATTCATTTTTGTAGCAGAGCATTATCAATATCTGAACCTGGATCTCTTTCTCTGAATCTTTAGTGCTGAAAGTCTTTCTTCACGATCTTCCTCACTATGATTGAGGTATCACTTGCTGTGTGTGGGCACTACTCTCACACTAAGGATTTCAAAATTCAAGAGGGAAGAGAAAGAAGAAGTGGGGGCTAAAGATAGGGAGAGAGAAAGGCTCAGGTTTTTCTATAAAGGAAAAATAGAAAATTTAAGTATAATTTTCCTGAAGCCTTCACTATCTTTTTATAGCATTCCACTAGGGTTAGGTTTGAATTATTTGGAATTAAAATAATGAAAATATCAGTTTAAAAATTCAAACCAAGTGGCCGACCATGTAGAGTAATGGGCCTTACTTGGATTTTGCAATTTTCTCAATTCTACATCTGATTTTCTCAAAAACGCCAATTTTCAAATTGAACCATTTAAATGCCAATTCTAACTATTTAATAACTATAAATAATTATTAAATAATATTGTAATTTATCATATTTATTAATTGAAGCATAAAAAGTATCATAATTAACAAATATGCCCCTAAAACTCTTTCTTTACAATTTCGCCATTACTTAGTGAAAAATTCACAAATAGACATAGTCTAATTTGAGAATTATAATTGATTAATCAAAACCAATTATATGAGTCTTACAAGAAATATTATCTCAACTAGTGCGGGGACCATGGGTCTATATAACCGAGCTTCCAATAAGCAGATCAACAATTTATTACTAAAATTCACTAACTTATTAATTCTTCGTTGAATCCACGCATAGAACTTAGAATTGCACTCTCAATATATAGAATGCTCTATATGTTCCACCATATAGACACATCATTAGTTATCCATTGTTATAATCCTAATTTGATCAATGATTCTCTATATGAATGATCTACACTGTAAAGGGATTAGATTACCGTTACACCCTACAATGTATTTAATCCTTAAAGCACTTAACCCCGTATAAATGATATTTCAGCATATGTGAAATGAGATCTCCACCATTTATTTTTGTTTGGTCAAGCTCTAAGGAGATCATCCTTTACTTACTATTCGCCAGATAGAAGCTATAGATTCCATGTTCATGTTAGCGCTCCCACTCAATTGCACTACCGTGTTCCCAAAATTTACGTATCACCCTGACCCAAAAATAGGCTTAACTAACAAATCAAAGAACACGAATAGCCTCTTGAGATTGAGCCTAATCATAACAGGATTAAGATCATTTGATCTAGGATCAACTAGGCGATATTGACTTGAATAGATATTACGGTAAGTTTAATAAATCTAAGTCAAAGTTCAATATCGGTCCCTTCTGATGCATACTCCATGCATCCAACCTGAGCTTTACTTTAACCCATGACTATGTGAACATAGCACTTCTCCAAATGCAAGTAAACTCTGTTGTAGATTATCATATCAGTAAAACCCTGTGTCAGATAAATCTAGGAAATTTTATTCACATAGTCATGTTTACTTTCCAATGTGTTAACAGCACAATAAACAGGATCAAGTATGTGAAAAGGGTTTCAAATGAATTCATACATTATGTACATATAATCATGAAATAAATCATGTGAACCATGCAACATTAAATGTTACTTCTGATCTATATTAATAAGTAAATCTGATTATATTGAAATGAGTTTTATTTAGGGCATAAAACCCAACATATATATATTGTTTTTTTATTAACCTACAGTGACGTGTTAACTATGACTGAGTATATGTATCCCAATATGCATATCGCGTCACTATATCCTCTTTAAAAACACCTATAGTGAGGTGCTAGGAAGGTTGGGACACGCTTTCCTAGTCAGTCCTGGTTGACTCTATAGGTTGGCATTTTTAAATGAAAAAAAAAATAGAAAATTATAGGTACTACTATTTGGTGACCTTTCATATTTTTAGTGACCTACATTACAAGAGACTAACATAAAAAATATAGAGTCTAATTATGCAGGTCACTAAAAATCAATCCTAACACTTTCGTGACGCGCACAAAAGAGTGAGTCACTAAATAATGTCACTAAAAGCCTCAGTTATAGTAGTGTTATTGTAAGTATTAGAATAAATTGATCTGACCTTGAAGGGAAATTTGATATTGATATTAAACAAACAAGCTACCATAATTCTGACAGGTTTTGAGAGCTTGGGGTCTCACCATTTGATGTTTAAATCAATAAGCAGACTAACCATAAACATAGTAAACCACTCAAGAAAAATATATAACACTTACATGTCAAACCAAAAGTAAAAAAATCTAACATAGTGTCTTGTCTTTTGACATCGTTTAATTGTTTTCTCTGAGTGTTTTTGTGTTTGTCTTGTTTGTTTTATGACTTGTTTTGATGGCTTCGCATCAAGTACTAGTAGCGAATATGGAGGCACAGTATGCCACTGTTACGATTGACGGTGAAGATAACATGTATCAATTGTTTGATGCACTGGTTGAGGATTCTGAGATTGATGATAGGTGGTGTTTTGTGGGATGTTTTTCACGAATCGATGTATCGACTTTCAAGCAATGCAACACAAAATGGCATTGCTTCGGCAACCAGGTAGAGGAGTTTACATGAAGGAATTAGATCTACATAACTATACATTGTAGTTTTATAATGAAGTTGATATAAAGAGGGTCATTAAAGGTAGCCCATGGACGTTTGATAGGGTGCCTTTGATATTTGAAAGACTCAAACAAGGAAAAATCCCCTACTTGTTCCTCTTAATCGTTTTGAGATGTGAATTCAACTCAGCGATTTGACAGTAAGATTCATGTCCTCACATATGGTCAAGGGAATTTGAAACTGTGTTGGAACTTTTGTCAAATCAGATACAAATAGCATTTTAGGGTTTTGGCGTGATTATTTAGGCATTTTTCTGAAGATTTGTGTGGATGTCCCATTAAAACGCAAAATGAAATTAGAGATGAAAGGAGGCCTGATGTTTTATTTGAGTTTTAAGTACGAGGACCTTACCACAATCTATTTTATTTGTCGGATTCTTGACCATATAGAGTGGTTTTGCAAAAGATTATTTGATACCCCATGGGAACAAATAGTTTAACAATACAATATAGAGTTGAAAGCGGCACCACAAAGAAGAAATTATTCAATGGGAGAAAAATAGCTACGTTTGGGAGTCACAACTAAAGGAGGTGCTCAGACATTTCCAGGTGATAGCTCAACATCCATGTCCATGGAAGGAATAAATCATGTTGCACAATTTAAGGAAATTAATTTGGGAGGACGTAGACTGAATTCTAACTCAAGATTGATGCAAAGAGTGGATACAGTTGGAGAAGAATTATTCTTTTTGGGGGCAAATGAAAAAGTTTCGAGCGATGGATTTTCTTTATAGAAAATAAAAGGAAAAGACTTGATAGTAATAAGTCCATTGGGCCTGGAGCTGATGCTAAAATGCAAATGGGCCTAAGTTGAAATGGCATACATGATCTTACAAAAATTGTTAACAATAACGGGGCATTAGAAAAAGATAGTTTTATTGAAGGTTTAAAAAACTTTTGTGGGGCGGGTATTGGTGTCCAAGCCCGCCAATCATTATAAATGTTTTAAGTTGGAATTGTAGGGGCTTGGGAACCAACGGGCTATTCAATTCTTATGTGAGATTTTTTCTGAAGAGAGACTCAATTCTATTTTTTGTGTGAAATAAAGCATAATAAAAAGAAGGTGGATGGGTATAGCCCATTTGTTGGGCTTTGATGGTGTTTTTGCGGTTGACTCTTGTGGGCAATCAGGTGGGTTGGCTTTTTTATGGAGAAAAAAAGAAGAGGGGGCTAAGGGGGCTCAGTGGTTTGTTGGGGATTGTTCTCTTATCTCGGTGGTTGGGGAGCACTGGCTGCCTAACTTCAATAATCCTTCTATTCTCTCTTCACGTCTGAGTTTAACTAATGCCAAGGTGTGTAAATTCGCTTGTTGTGAGGGGATTTATTGGGACAATGACATTCTTGAAGACTTGTTTGACTAAAGAGATAAAGAGTTAAATAGAAAGATACCTCTTCAGATCGCTCAAAGATCTTACCATCTTGGTGGAGTAAAAAAAATTTTGGCAATTACAATGTTAAGAGTGCATACAAGCTGCTTCAAGCATTGAAAGGAACTTGGGATTCAGAGGATACAATAGTAAAAAAAAATTGGAAGAAGCTTTGGGCTTTAAAATTCCACCAAAGATGAAAAATTTATTGTACCAGGCTGGCAGGGAATGTCTTCCAATAATGGTTCAGCTTCAAACCAAGAGAGTAGACGTCAGTTCTCTGTGCCATGTTTGTAATGTGGAGGAAGAGACTATTTTGCATGCTTTAATTTCTTGTACTTGTGCCGCTTCCTGTTGGGAAAGAGAAAGAATTGGTACTGATTTACAACTAGACTTTACATTTCTTGATTGGTGTATTTCTTGCTTTCAGCTTGTGGATTTGGATAAGAAATGCTTAATTGTGGTCATCTGTTGGGCCCTTTGAAATGCGAGGAATGATTGGGTCGGACAAAAGAAGGCGACAAGGACTGATAGAATACTATCATTAGCAGAAAGGTACGTTCATCAATGAAGAAATTTTCAAAACTCAGAGATTGAGTCATCTTGGTCTAAGTTTCAGTTGGGAGATGGAGTGGAACAATGGACGTCACCATCGTTGAATAGTATTAAGGTCAATATTGATGTCTCTTTTTTTTATGAAGGTTGCAAGTTCGGCCTTAGCTTTGTGGCTCGTGTTTCTAGAGGCTTACTTCTTGAAGGTTCCACAACCCTTCATAATTTGGCGGCCACCCCAGAACTTGCTGAAGGCTTGGGATTTCGCGACGCTCTAAGCTGGATCAAAAAGCGTCAATGGCAACGAGTGATTATAGAAACAGATTGTTTGACCATTGTGCAGGCTTTGCGGAGTTCCGCTAATATGATTTTTTGGTGTTTGGACAAGTGATTAATGATTGTAAAAGTTTACTTTCTCTTTTGTGAAATATTTCTATTGTTTTTGTTAAATGATCAGTTAATATGGTGGCTCGTAACTTTGTTAGAGCTTTTATATTATATCATGTTTAGAAGATGTTCCAACTCACTTGTTATCTTGTTTGATAGTTAATTTTAATGCAAAAATTTCCATTCAAAAAAAGCCAAAACAATAAACACACAATAATTAGACTAAAAAAATTGACAACCCAGCCAATTAATTCTATTGAAACAATTTACTTCTCGTAGCATAGGTGAAACGCATCAAGGGTCTAACACACCAACTAAACAGTGTGATGTGGAATTCCATCCAGTTTTTGATTGGATCTTTTTCGTCTACCGACTAAAACAATCGTAGAGAAGCACCCTCCAAACTTTCTTCAACAACTGCTACTTTCGCCTTCTTTGGTTCGATGATATGATCGTAGAAATATTCGTCAATGTGAAGAATCCAACCATAGTGATCCTCAATGATACGCCATTGTAGAGTCCCCAAGACCGGGTACCCTAATACCACAATGCTACCCAGCCAAGTCACAACAGAATGCTTCTAGAAAATAGGGCACCAAACAGAAAGGAAAAAGTAGATAAAAAGTAATTGGTACATTTGATATTGTATAATAGCTGAATAAAAATGCAAAGAAAACAATGAAACACGAGGTGCTCGAGAGACCTCAACTCTCCCGAGAGGCAATGCTGAATCTCATACAATTTCTATACCCCTCTCCTATATATAATGCTCAATTGCAGCCTACTCCCCCTACGATTACCCATTTACACTGTTTATTTAAGGCCTAATATACTGTCAATTAGTACATAATTGGCTTCATTAATTTCTTCTAACATAGCAAGTTTACTTGACCAAATACGATTGGCTTCCGAGATAGAGAAATATATTCTTCTAGTTAATGCATACTCCGGTTATATTTGCGTCAGATCTAAATAAAAAAGGTAGATACAATCACAACATATCTATTTCGAGAGCACATGCTAATAACGCATGTATTAGTTAATTCATATATATAAATATATGTATATATGTATCTATTGTTTGTTTATTCATTTTCCTAGCTGATTCTTAAGAGGACCCAAAACAATTATATAGATGATTATAAATCGTGATCTAATTAAAGGTTCATTCTCTGAATTGATTTCTAATTTTTATTACTCCCCACACTTAACTTGACAAAATTCTCTTAGCTTTTTTATGTACTAAATAAAAAGTAAAAGAACCAACAAATACTATATCTGCAAAGCCATAAACAATAGTAGTGGTGATATAATGAAAATAGACGTAACAGAACTTTTAGTAATCAGAAGATGAAGAAAAAGAAATTGTATTGAATTGAATGAATTACAACAGAACTGATATATATATATACAGACTCAAGCTCAGTAACAAACTGAGTAAAACAAACAGAGGACAAAGAGGTTAGGAGGTTAAGAGAACTAACTAACTCCAACAGAAATAACGACTTCTAACTAACCAAGACACGTGTACACTTCACCTTATATTCTAAGACTCCCCCTTAAGGTGGAGTGTAGATATCATACAAACCCATTTTATCCTTGAGAACTTGAAACTGAGTAGGCAGAAGTGCCTTAGTGCAGATATCACACCGCTCTTTTGCCGGAAGTGTGAGATGTCTTGATGATACCCTCTTGAACCTTTTGTCTAACAATGTGGCAATCAATTTCTATATGTTTAGTACGCTCGTGAAAAACGGGGTTGGTTTGCTATTTGTTGTCCGCTTTATTATCGCAGTGTAATATAGCAAGGGATATTCATGTTCAATCCCCAATTCTTTGAGCAAAGATAGCGACCAAACTAACTCACAAGTAGTGTTGGCCATTGCTCTATATTCGGCCTCTACCGAGTGAAGATCTAGACACAATTTGTTGTTTCTTGCTCTTCCAAGACACAAGGGAATCACCAAGAAAAACACAAAAACCCGTGGTAGACCTTCGAGTGTCGATGCATGATGCCCGGTCAAGCATCGGTATAAGCCTTTAGTCGATATGCGAGTTTGCGGGTAAAACAACCCCCTGTGTGTTCCCTTCACATATTGGAGGACCCTTGAGCAAGACATTGAGATGAGTAGTCCTAGGAGAAGCAAGAACTCGGCTTAGTTTATTGACGAGAATAAGCTAAGTCGTGCCTTGTTATGACTAGGTATTGTAACTTCCCAATGATTCTTCTATAGAGAGTAGGATCGGCCCGGCTTGTCATCACTATCTTGGCTAAGCTTTAAATTAATTTCCATGGGGGTATTTACAGATTGCGGCCTAAATACCCGAGATCCTCCAATAGTTGCAATGCATAGTGTCTTTGAGATACAAAAATCCTTATTAGACCTTGCAATCTCAAGGCCAAGAAAGTACCTAAGTTCTCCAAGGTCTTTCAATTTAAATCTATTATTGAGTCTGATTTTTAAAGCTTCAAGGTCTTTGATGTTGTTGCTAGCAAGAATAACATCATCCACATAAACTAGTAACAAGATCAAACTAGATCCATTTTGTCTAATGAATAAAGAATGATCCGAGGCAGAATGTTTGAACCACTTCTTCAATAAGAGCCGTGGAGAACTTTTCGAACCATTGTCTTGAAGCTTGTTTAAGACCATATATTGATTTTTGAAGCTTGCAAACAGCCCTTGGTGGAAGCTCCCCCTTAGGACTATACCCTTGAGGTATAGTCATATACACTTCTTCATGTAAATCCCCATGCAAAAAGGCATTGTTCACATCTAATTGATGTAAGAACCACCCTTGAGTAGCAGCAAGAGCTAGAATGAGTTTAACAGAGACTAACTTGGCCACAGGTGCAAAAGTGTCATTGTAGTCTATGCCTTCTTGTTGACTATAGCCCTTTGCTACTAACCTTGCTTTACATCTTTCAACACTTCCATCAGCATTATATTTTATTTTGTACACCCATTTACACCCGATTGCATGATGATGAGGAGGTAAGGTAACAATAATCCAAGTTCCATTTGTTTCCAGAGCAAGAATTTCAGATGCCATTGCATTATCCCAAACTGGAATTCCTTTAGCTTGGTGGTAAAATTCAGGTTCAAAAAGGCTAGAAATGGCAAGTATGCTTGCACGAAATCTAGGAGACAACCTGCTGTAGTTGATGACTTTAGACAAAGGATGTTCAGTAATGAGAGGGCTGCCCTGAGATGAAACATTGTTAGTAGACAAAAAGACATGATAATCATTTAAATATGATGGTCTTTTGGAGTTTCTGCTGGGTCTGTTGGAATTAATAGCAGCAGAATTTTGATATTCTGTGCTGTCATGGGATTCTGGTGCAATATTTGTGTGTTCTGGTGCTATTTCAGGTTGTATAGATGGTTGTGACAGGTGAGAATTGTTGGTGGTAGTAGCAGAACTAGGAAAGAAATCAAGGGATTCATGGGACATGGTTCCTGCAGTCACAAAAGGAAAGATTTGCTCATGAAAAATTACATCTCTAGAGCAGAAAACTCTATTTGTGTTTAAATCCAACAACTTATAGGCTTTCATTCCCATGGGATAACCTAAGAAAACACAAGCAATGGCTCGGGGAGCAAACTTAGTTCTGGCAGCACCTAAAGTTGAGGCATAGGCTAAACACCCAAAGGCTCTAAGATGATTGTAGTTGGGGGTTTTAGAATTTAGAATTTCAAATGGGGATTTGTGTTTGAGATTGGGAGTTGGTGTTCTATTTATGATATAAGTGGCAGTGTTAACACATTCTCCCCAATAAGGTAGAGGGATGTGAGATTGAAAAAGAAGTGCCCTAGCAACATTCAACAAGTGTTGATGTTTTCTTTCAACAACAGAGTTTTGTTGAGGAGTTTGGACACAAGAATGGTGATGAATAATACCAAGAGAACTGAATAGTTCAGGGAACTGAAGTTCTTTGGCATTATCCGATCTTATCCCTTTAATTTTAGCACTATATTGGGTGTTGACAAGTTTAATAAAGGCTGGTATAACATGTTGTGCATCAGATTTATTCTTAATGAGATGCACCCATGTATACCTAGAGCAATCATCAACTATAGTGATAAAATATCTAAACCCTTCAACAGTAGAGACATGATAGGGACCCCAAATGTCTATATGAATTAAATCAAAACATTTCTTGGCAATATTATGATTAGATACAAAAGGTAACTTCTTTTGTTTGGCAAAATGACAAATAGCACAATGGAAATCAGGACAACTAGAGTAATGAAAATTCAGCTCTTTATTCAAAGAAAGATTCTTTACACAAGAGGCATGGCCGAGTCTATAATGCCATATAGTATCACTACTAATTTTTGAATTGGTAATGGACAAAGCAGTAGGAAAAGTGGCTAAGGCAGTAGGAGAATCATTGTGTCTTAGGAGGTAGAGTTGTCCAACACGCTCACCCATCCCAATCACTTGACTCTTGGAAATATCCTGAATCACACATTTGTTAGGGAGAAAAAGGAAAGAATAGTTAGATGTGTTGGAAAGAGAGGTAACAGAGAGCAAGTTGCAATGAAATTTAGGAACACAAAGAACATTTTTAAGCACAATATTAGCAATATGCACAGTTCCAACAAAAGAAACAGCAATGTATCTACCATCGGGCAACCCAACATTATTGATTTTAACATTGTTTTCCACACTATGAAACAGGTTAGGATCACAACATACATGGTGAGTGGCCCCTGTATCTATTATCCAAGTAGATTTAGGGACACAAAAGTCATTACCAGAGACATTTGAGACAATGGGCTGATCTGGAGTCTGGTTTAGAGTGCTGTTTTCCTGCACTTTCTGAGTCAACATGGCAATGAGCTTTTGGCATTGAGAGGAAAAATCATGTTCACCTGTGGCTCCTTCTTGACTGTCAATATGCCCAGAAAAACTAGCAGTGGATCGATCATGTTGCTGAGAGGATCGATCACGCTGCTGGTTTTGTTGATTGCTTGGCTTATTAGGAAGATCTTTAGGCACTTTACCATGTAAACGATGCCAAGGAGGATATCCATGCAACCTATAGCATTTGGCAGCAGTATGTCCAACAAGACCACAGTGAGAACAAGTGGGTTTTCCATTCGTCTGGTTATTTCCACCTCGGTTTCCTTGTGTATTTCCTGCAAACTGTCCAGTATTTTCATTAGATTTTGGAATTTCAGGTTGATGATTAGTGATACCTCTTTGCCTTTCTTCTTGGATGACAGAGGCAAAAGCCTTGTTTACATTGGGAAGAGGATCTTGGAAAAGGATCTGAGATCTGGTACTGGAATAGGACTCATTTAGACCAATGAGAAACTCAAGAACCTTGTCTTCATCCTGGTAAGCCTGAATAGTTTTCATAGCGCCACACGAACACAATGGTTGTGGTCTGTATTCTTGCAGAAGTTCCCAAAGACTCTTGAGACGGGTGTAGTAGGAGGTAACATCATTGGAGCCTTGAGATAACAGCTGCAATGATCTTTTTACCTCATAAATTCTTGGGGCATTTCTTTGTTGAAACCTTTCCTGTAGTTCAGACCATATGTAAGACGCATCATCCATGTACATTATGCTTTCTGCAATCGAGTTGGAAACCGAATGTAAGATCCATGAAATAACCATGCTGTTACATCTTGTCCAGGCCTCATAATCTTCATCTTCTTCATCTGGTGCAGGGAGTTTTCCATTGATGAATTTCATCTTGTTCCTGGCAAGCAAAGCCACCACCATCGATCGACGCCTGCAGAACCGTAATTTTCGTCCATAGGTAAGAACCCGGGAACAAGATTAACGAGAGGATTGTCACCATGATTTAAGAAATACGGGCCGCGAGATCATCACCGGGTGAGCTGGCGAGTATTCTGATCAAGAACAGAGAATCGATTCGAATCACCATTGTTGGTGGTACTACGGGTCTGAGTTCCACCTCCTCTGGCCATGGTCGAAGATCGAACAACAAGCGGAAGAGTCGAAGAGCACACTCAGTCGAGTGGCTCTGATACCATTTTAGTAATCAGAAGATGAAGAAAAAGAAATTGTATTGAATTGAATGAATTACAACGGCGATATATATATATACAGACTCAAGCTCAGTAACAAACTGAGTAAAACAAACAGAGGACAAAGAGGTTAGGAGGTTAAGAGAACTAACTAACTCCAACAGAAATAACGACTTCTAACTAACCAAGACACGTGTACACTTCACCTTATATTCTAAGACCCAGCAGCTAGTCAGTAGCGTTTAGGCAGCTTTTCTTATTTTGGTCATGAAAATCATATAATTACTCGACATAAAAAGCGCAAGCTCTTTCAGTTTCTGTCACATTTAGATCCTTCAGGATATAATATCTTATATATTAATCCAAACAGATGCATATACGTATGTCACTTTGTCTCTTTTTTTGCATCCATGAGTAGGACTCACAATCATACATTTCTACTAGAGAAAAACCTACTCAGTACTAGTACTTTTGTCCACTAAAACAGAGCCAAATACAAGACCCTTGATAGCAAAACCCTTGCTCAAACATAACATTTTGCATTTCTCTATCTCTCTTGTAGAGAATACTTTGTACTGCTTTTCCAATTTTGAGAGTACTGGTATGTTGAGCCTTAACATTGATATAAAACAAGGATGTGGGGAATCATATTATTTTATTAGGCTAGCTTTTCACAAAACTTTCCATATAGCATTAAAAATTATAGAGCAAAATATCTTTATAATGAAAAAAATTTCACTCGGAGGTGATTCCAGGTGGCCTATATTTAGACACTGAAATTTGTTTGTCCAATTAGTATAATGAAATATATTGAATCTGTAGTGCGTGACGATATCATTCCCTCTTCCCATGAGATGACAAATAACATTGGGAACGCTTTCCTGTCAACAATAGAAAAGACAAATACTCCTTAAGATGGTTCCAAATTTTAATTTCTCTATTTCCAAAGCCCCTCGTTGTGTATATACTCATTATTTGTAGCCCTTATTTGCAAAACAATTTTTTAATTAAGAGAGAGAGAGAGAGTGTGTGTGCTTATAAGATTCCAATTTTTGTTCACTCATCCTCCCAATGAACGGCCTTGGCTTTTCTTTCATCATACCTCTCAAACTTATGCTACTCCCTCCTTCTTCCCTTTTCTCTCTACTAAAAATATAGCTCACTCAAAATCCCTCTCCTTCTCTTTCACCCCCGTTAAATATTTCTTTTTTCCCCCTCACGACCTCATAGCTTCTTTTATCTATTTTTTTAAAGAAAATTGTAGCACCAGAAAAAAGAAAAACAAGACTAAAAACAAAAGTAGGAGGAAAAAAAAATACATAAGAGTATTGCCATTAAATGCAATAATGGCTATTGATTGTATAAGTACCATGACTACCACAAGCAAATCATCCATGCCTCGTCATGTTTCGAAAATAGATGAGCAACACGACGATCATACGAAGCAGCTAGTTTTTGATGCTTCGGTACTTCGAAACCAGTCGAGCATACCCACCCAATTCATATGGCCAGACGAGGAGAAGCCCTGTGCCAATGCTCCAGAGCTCCATGTACCGCTCATAAACTTGGGGAGCTTTTTGTCTGGGGACCCGGCAGCAGCAATGGAAGCCTCGCGCCTTGTTGGCGAGGCTTGTGAAAAGCATGGATTCTTCCTGGTTGTCAATCATGGCGTCGATTCCAAGCTCGTTTCTGATGCTCACCGCTACATGAATGAATTCTTCCAATTGCCACTCCAGAAAAAGCAGAGAGCACAGAGGAAACTAGGGGAACACTGTGGCTACTCCAGCAGTTTCACCGGTCGTTTCTCTTCGAAACTCCCATGGAAAGAAACGCTTTCTTTCCACTACTCCGCTAACAAAAACTCCAACAACATCGTCCAAGACTATCTCCGAAACAAAATGGGAGAAGAGTTCGAACAATTGGGGTACGATTAGTAAAAACACGAAACAAACACTATTACTCTGTTTTTTCATATTTATTGGTTATGTTTAGAAACTCATCTGTTATGTTTACTTTGTTTTAATCAGGAAGGTGTACCAGGATTACTGCGATGCCATGAGTAAGCTTTCTCTTGGAATCATGGAACTTCTGGGAATAAGCCTTGGTGTAGGCAAAGCTCATTTCAAGGAATTTTTCGAAGATAACGATTCTATAATGAGACTCAATTACTACCCTCCATGCCGAAAACCCGATCTTACATTAGGAACCGGACCTCATTGTGATCCAACATCTCTAACCATTCTCCACCAAGACCAAGTGGGAGGACTCCAAGTATTCGTGGACGACGAATGGCATATCATTGCTCCAAATTTCAACGCCTTTGTTGTTAACATCGGTGACACCTTCACGGTAACTAAATATCTAACTTACTTCTTTTTAAACATGTAGTAATGTATTTTTATTATTATTGCTTTAGAAATATATTCACTTTTTGTCAAGTTATTAATTAATTTTTTGTTGTTAAAACTTTATGAAGGCTCTTTCGAATGGAAGATACAAAAGTTGTTTGCACCGAGCAGTGGTTAATAGCGAAGAGTCAAGAAAATCTCTGGCATTCTTTTTATGTCCAGGGAATGATAAAGTGGTAAGTCCACCAGGTGAGTTAGTGGACCATTCAAACCCTCGTGTTTACCCGGATTTCACTTGGCCTATGTTTCTTGAGTTCACTCAGAAGCATTACAGAGCTGACGTAAAGACCCTACAAAACTTCTCCAATTGGCTACGACAGAACAACAACTGAGAGAGATAATTTTCTTTTTTAACATATACAAAATCTGGGCTTCTTATGGGATCGATCTCTGTCTCTCTCAAATGCCTACAAGAAAAAATGTTATAAACAAAACAAACAGAAAAATTGATGTTGAGGAGAGTGATGATTGAGATGAAGGAAAAAAGTTGGGTTTTCTTTTTTCTTTATTTATTAAATTTCGAAACCACGAAAGAAGAATGTATTTTTAATGTGTCAGTTTAGTTAGCTATATAGCTTTAGGGATTAAAAAGGTACGACAGTGAGGTATATGAAACCAATAAAAAATGCTGGGCTCAACAACAGCTAAGTTTTGTAATTTTTCTTCCATAGTTTTATTATATAAAAATATATAGAAAGCTTATCATTAGCTAGTAATATTATAAACTACTGTCTTTTGAAGAAAACCGATGAGCTATTGCAATTAGAAAAAAGCTTTGCCCAGATCTTGATGCACAATTAATCTGTTTGTGGGTGTCGTGTCCATATTTGATCAGAATTATACTTGGAAGGAAATGAAAAAAAATAATGTAGAGAGAGAGATAGATAGATAGTATTTATAGTACTAGTGGAAGTAGTGTAAACTGTCTCAGTTGTTAAATTGATTCAATTTTGTTTTTCTTATTTCATGTAAAATTAAATGTGTAGATCGATCTGATTTCTCAAATATTGTAGATACAATATTCATGTTCTCGTTTCTAAACAAATTTAAAATAATCCAAACAAATTATATAATACAATTTTATGCAAAAAAAAAATAATAATAATAATAATAATAATAATAATAATAATAATATATATGCATATAATATAATACAATGAATTAATAATTACTCGTAGGGCACGTGCAAAATTTTTAATTACTCACTTATAAAATAGGGTGATTCTACAATGCACACTCTTAAAAGGGATGTACTGATACCCTCTTAACTTGTAAATAACTCATCCTAAGATCTACCCAACCAGTTTTCTTACTCACTTATAAAATAGGGTTATTCTACAATGCACTTTTTTAAAAAGGATGTACTGATACATTCTTAACTTCTAAATAACTCATCGTAAGATCAGCCTAACCAGTTTTCTTACTCACTTATAAAATAGGGTGATTCTACAATGCACCCTCTTAAAAGGGATGTATCGATACACTCTTAACTTGCTTCGGTCTCGAAAAAGATTTTTTAGTCTAATTATTTTTCATATTCATGTACATTATAATTATTTAAGATAATCTACAAAATTTTAAAACATTTCGAATAATTTACAATATAGAAAATAATGTTCAAATAGTCTATTTTACACGCGTATAAAATAAAATAGTCACGCATGCAATACACTGTTTGAACATAGTTTTTAGTGTGTTAAACTTTTCCAAATTTCTTAAAATTTTACAGAATGTCTTAAATAACTATAACGTACATGGCCATGAGAAAAAATTTGACTAAAAATTATTTCGGGTGCTAAAACAGATTAGGGTGCATCAATGTATCCATTTTAAGGGGGTGCATTGTAGAATTTACTTATAAAATATACCTCAATAAAAAATTACCGGTGATTCTACAATGCACCCCCTTAAAAGGGATGTATTGATACACCCTTAACTTGTTTCTGCATGCAGAAGAATTTTTTAGTCTAATTTTTTTTCATATTCATGTACGTTATAGCTATTTAATATAACCTATAAAATTTTGAGGAATTCTGAATAATTTACAATATAGAAAACAATGTTCAAACAGTCTATTTTACACGCGTATCAAATAAGTAGTCACGCGTGCAACACACTGTTTGAACGTAGTTTTTGGCATCTTAAACTTTTCCAAAAATTTTAAAATTTTGCAGGATGTCTTAAATAACTATAACGTACATAACCATGAGAAAAAATTTGATTAAAAAATTATTTCGGGTGCTAAAACAGATAAGGGTGCAGCAATGTATCCATTTTAAGGGGGTGTATTGTAGAATTTTCCAAAAATTACTTTTCTAAAAAAATTTAGGGAAATTCTATAATGCACCCCCTTAAAAGGGATACACTGATACCTCTCTATCTGTTTTAGTATCCGAAATAATTTTTTAGTCAAAATTTTTTCATGGTCATGTAAATTATATTTATTTAAGACATCTTGCAAAATTTTAAGAAATTCGGAAAAGTTTAACACACCGAAAATTACGTTCAAGTAGTGTGTTGCACGCGTGACTATTTTATTTTATACTTGTGTAAAATAGACTGTTTGAACATTGTTTTCTATATTGTAAATTATTCTGAATTTCTTAAAATTTTGTCGGATATCTTAAATAGCTATAACGTACATGAATATAAAAAAAATTAGACTAATTTTTTTTTCTGAATGCCGAAACAAGTAGAGGATGCATCAATACATCTATTTTAAGGGGATGCATTGTAGAATCACCCAAAAATTTATATTACATCCTAAATCATTTATTCTCTATTTTTATCTCCATATCATTTACATAGGTATATAAATAAATTAAAAGAGACTTCAATAAAAGAAAGAAAGTGGTGGAATTATAAAAAAAAAGAGTAAAAAAAAAATTAATTCAATATAACTCAATAAATAATTGTACAGTACCATATTAAGTAATTATAAATTTTTTTCACATAGGATAATATATGGAGAAATAGTTTAATTCTCTTTAAAATAATTTTAGAATAGTTGATTCAATGTATGAACTATTTGAGTATCTTTAGCTATATATTTAGAATAATTATTAATTTTATCTTGTAATTTTTTGATAATATTTATTTTATTCCTTAAAATATATGACTTGTTAAGAATTTCTTTTGAATTTTTACATTTACAAATTTTTAGTCCTTCTATTAGGTTTTGTTTCATTATTTTGTTTAAATAATGATGTGTCTTTGTAAATTAGTAACTTTCCTCCTTAAACATTGACAACTATCAAATCGTTTCCCCTTAAAACTAAAATGAGAAAGATTTAATATTTTTTAGTAAATCTTAAAATATTCATTTAGATCTTAAAAAAATTCATTTTCAATGATTAAGAAAATTAAAAAAGAAATTAAAATTTTAAACTAATTAAGCGATTTTAAAAAAAAATATTATTTACTTTTTATTAAAAAATTCATTTAGATATTAAAAAATTAATTTTTGTAAAAGCTAAATTTTACGGGAATAAACTTGAGTTTATTTTATTTTTCTCAAAAACTATAGATTTGTTTAAGTAAACATAATATTTTTTTAGTTTGATTTCTAATTTTTTTTTAAATAATTTTATATTTTTATTGAAATTTTAATTATTTTTCTTTATTTATTAAGATAAGAGTTCATAAATATAAATAAGTTCGATTTTTTTGTCAAAAAATATTTATTATTCAGTTTAAATTACTTATTGAATTTTCAATAATTTTAATTGATTTTTTAATATATCCTGTTAATAAATAAAATAAAGTTTGAAAATATTTTTTAGAAATAATTTATATTTTTTAAAGAAAAATTAATATTTTTTGAATTAATTTAATATTTTTATTAGGTTTTTTACTATTTTTAATTATTTTTCAAAATTAATTTTTTTAATAAAAGGGGTAAAATTTTGTATTGGTCAAAGTTCTAGGAGTAAAAATATTAATTTTTAACGGTAATAGAAACTGAACCTAACAGAAGGGACATAATTATGTAATTGTTATATTTTGGGGGAAATTTATAAACAAGCCTTATAATTTAAGGGACAAAATCAGATAGTGCCAAATATTCAGAGAGAAAAGTGCTATTTATTCATATATTACATATAAATGAATTTTGAAGGAGCCATAGTGAAAGTTAGAAATGGTATAATGCACTAGGAATGTCAGTCGGGCCGGGCCCGGCCCGGCCCGCCACAAACCCGGCCCGGCCCGACATCACTTTGGCCCGGCCCGGCCCGGCCCGACATCACTTTGGCCCGGCCCGGCCCGGCCCGACTCCTTCTTTTGGCCTAGCGGGTCAAGCCCGGCCCGAGATAATCGGGCCGGGTTAGGCCCGACCCGTTTTTTTTTTTTTTTTTTTTTTTTTTGAATATTTATTATTTCGTAAGCCTGTCTTAGGATATATTTATGATATTTGGATCTCGTTTTAAATGATCATATTCATAGATGCAATTTTGCTTCAAAGCATTGACTTCAAGTCTTGTATACATTAGCTATACTTACAGGCTAATATTCTATTGCACATCATGCTATATATATTAGATAGAACAATGCAAAGATAAGTCCAGTGCAGTGCACAGTATGACCAAAATGACTTGATAACATTACAACAAAATGAAAATTGTTAATAAAGAAAATTAAAATAACGAGGAAACAACAAGCATCCGAATAAATTTGTTTTATTAAATTGAAAAAAAAAAAAAAAACATTTTTGTACCGGGCCGGGCCGGGCCGGGCCAGAAGCCCGATAAGAGCCCGAATAATTCGGGCCACAGTCGGCCCGTCGGGCCGGGGGCCCGGCCCGGCCCGCGAAAATGGCCCAGATTGACATTCCTATAATGCACCCGTTGTCTTAGTACAAGTATGGGATGTTATATTATTTAATGTAATAATTTTTATGAAATATAATTAACTATTCAATAAATCACTATCTAGTGTTTATGCTAAGTATCACTAGTACTTAAAAATAATGTTGTAAGAAATATATTTTTCTCGCTTGATGACAAAACTTATTTAGAATGAAATATACACCTGGCCAACAACAGGCCCAAATAAAATATTAGACTGGACCTACAAGCAGTCAGTCCTTTCGAATAAGTAAAAGACTTGTTCAGGCGAGTGAGCAATCCGTTATAGCATACTTCTAAAAGATGTTAGACACCGCATCTGGGAGATGCAAACAACAAGTATCCGAAAATCCAATTGTGAAGCATTCTCATTGATTATGAGATCTCAAGATATCAATAATTACTTTTCAAGGACCTCATTCGAAGATTATATCTTTCTTAATATGGAAAGAAAGTAATTAGAAATAAGCATTAAATGTGTCTTTAATTATCCACGATGATAGATATGATTTTTGGCAAATATCAACATGATGT
This sequence comes from Cannabis sativa, assembly GCF_029168945.1. Taxonomy (NCBI): domain Eukaryota; kingdom Viridiplantae; phylum Streptophyta; class Magnoliopsida; order Rosales; family Cannabaceae; genus Cannabis; species Cannabis sativa. The sequence goes on along the minus strand of NC_083605.1, from coordinate 17,037,650 downwards.
GGAAACTACATCAACTTACACCAAGCACCTCATGGGTCGGTCATCACCAATTAAGTCCAAGTCCATATGTTACTTGTAATTACCCCATCAGTACACTACTACAAAAAATACTTTTTATGTCAATTAAAGTTTGACTAGATAAGTTTTTCTAGTCCATTTTTGTGTTGAACATAATGTCGAGGGACATAAAAATAATATTTTTAATGTCCAACAATATTGGACTAGAAAAAAAAAATTAATCCAACATTGCTAGAGGTAAGAATAGGACTCGCAAAATATTGAATTTCTAGTCCAACTTTCTTGGACTTGATTTCATATTTTATAAAACAAATAATAAATAATTTAAATGTATATTATTTTATATATATATAAATTTAACAAATAATAAATTAATAATTTCTTAATTTAATATTTAAATAAAATTAATAAAAATAAATCAATAATTTTTTAATTTCAATAATTAATTAATTACATTAAAATTGAAATACAATAATATCATGACACTCAAATAAAAGAAATTAATAATTAACAAATTAAAATATGTTTTACAAAATACCCCAACCATATTCAGAAAAAAAAAAACATGCTCGCCGTCGCCGCCATCTCTGCCCGAGTTGGGTCGTTAACCACTGTAACACTTTAATGATTAGGCACACTACAGTGACTTTCTAATTACAATGTATACCTTTGCTAATCAAAAGATTTTTTTCAAAAGTCGTGACAAATTTATGCTTTTCATTTAACTTTAAACTTTTATAAATGTATACATATCCATACAAAAAGTTGGGATCCCGCTTTAAAAATTTATATTCATTTTCAAAATAAACTTTACAAACATGTCGCATAGCGACTATATAATGAAGCCCAAGTCGTCCCAAGATCGAACTCTCTAGGTCGCACCATCTTCACATGTACAATCATCCTTGGCCTCTAGACTCACTCTTGTTCAACATTAGCCTTTCTTTTACCTTCACATGAAAATAATATGTGAGTCAACGAACTCAATAAGAAAATTACATAACATATATTATATTACCGGCTTGACTTTAGGTACCCATACACCTATCTACAAGGCTAAACAGATGATCAAGAATGCTCTTAAACCTTTGTACCACATGCACTGAGTACTGCTAGTGTACTAGTGTTGGTAGGGCTGAATTGTACCCTGAGTACCCCTGAGTGTTATACCACATGCACTACGTACTTAACCATACTAGTTTTGGTAACACCAAATCGTACCCCTTGAACATAAAATATTGTACCAATGCACTGTGTATTGCTATCGTACTAGTGCTAGTAGCATTTGAATCACAATATCAGCATGGATATTGTAAAGCCCGCTTAGTTAATTTGGAAATTTGCAGTTATTTATGTTAATCAGGAAATTATTTATAGCTATTTAAATAATTTATCATGGATATTTATGGAATTCAGATATGCATAATTATGTCTTCAGCAGTTTTTATATTTCGCATTTCCGGTGTCCGGTATTTTGGAACGCGGCGTTTGGCTCAGTAGAAATCACAACTTAGTATGTTAGTAATTTGGGGACGGGTTTTAGACATTGGGAATGTCGGGAATGGCCGGGAATTTAGAATGTCCCAAAAATACCCCTTTAGTATGATTTATGTGATTTTATGGTGGAGGGGCAAAATGGTCTTTTTGCCCCATTAGTGTGTTGTCTTTTATGATTTAATAAATGAATTAAATGTTTATTTCTAATTAATCTTTTGGCTGAAATGGTTTTATTAAGATGGTATTAAATGACTTTTCTTTCATTTTACAACACTTAGAAAAATTCCAAAAAAGTTTCAAACTCTCTCTTTCTTTCTCTTCCATTTTCGGCCAGCCTTGAGCAGCTAGGAGAAGATGTTTTTCCTTTGATTTTGGCTGGTTATTCTTCATCCTTTAAGGTCTATTGCAAGCTAGGTTGGTTCATGCCTCTTTCCCTCTTTAAATTCTTGAAGAAAATGTGTGAAAATGTGATTTGCATGTTGGATTTTTATGTTGTTGTTGCTGCTGTAATCTAGTGATTATTTTGTGTTTAAGCATGTTAGTTTAGGGTTGTTTTGATGCTTGATTACTAGGTTGAACATGCTAGAGGTTTATATGTGAAAATATGTGATTTTGAGAGAAAATGCCATGTTTTGTTGCTGTGAAGTTGCTGGGTGTTTCTGTATGTTTTCAGAGGTGATTATATGCTTAGTTAAGTAGAATTAACTAGGCTAGGGTGCATGATAGTGGATTTAACCAAGTTTGAGTTCTTGAACTCAAAGCTTGGTCTTTAATGGTGAATTTTGCATGTGTGATTTCTGGGTAGGTTTGATGCTCTAGAATTGTTATTTGGGACCTATAGAGGAGGTCTGGAAAGTTTGGGATCAATTGGGTTCGAATTGGTCAAGATATGTGAATTTTTGGTTGCTGCCTGCGAGGAACCGGAATTCCGGTTGAGCATCCGGAATTCCGGATGGGGTCCTGAATTTTCCCAGAACCGGAATTCCGGTTGGGCAACCGGTCTTCCGGTTGGGGATTTTTCAGAACCCTAGTTTTCCTCGTTTTTGGGTTTTTAGGGGTATTGCCATGCTTTTTATCGATAGGGAAACTTTTAGTTTCAAGTTTTAGTCCCCGGGAAGTGATTTAGCGTGTCGCTTATAGCGTTGTGATTTTTATGGTTTAGGAGCCGCAATCCGCCGTTCGGCTTCGATTCCAGTCAAGTTGACCTAAGCACACCCGAAATCGAATCCGGTAAGATTAGTATAACAAGATGCATATGTAGATTACATGTTTAGCGTGCATGTAGGAAGCCCGTTAGATTACATTAGATATGTATTTAGGCTTCGAACCACCCAACCCCGTCACGTCGGTACGAGGCCGGAGTATGACCAAAGAATGGAGTATGACCGGTTTGACCGATCAGCCGACACTTGGTTGGTGGTTCCGTGCTATTGACGTATCCGTCGGTACAGGCTGGAGTATGACCAGCAGCCGGAGTATGACTGGTTCGACCGATCAAGAGGATATAGTAACATCTCGGTACAGGCTGGAGTATGACCAACAGCCGGAGTATGACCGGTTCGACCGATCAGTTGTTACGTGTCAATAGCATCGTCCCCCGAACGTTCAAAACTCGCACCATGTTGGACATGGCAAGAAGTGCTCGCACCATGTTGGACATGGCAGCAGCGGGACTCGCATCGTGTTGGACACGGCGATCGATTTTATGTATGATATTAGTATGCTTTTCTTACCGAGTCCGTCGACTCGCGCTTACGTTCATGTGTAGGTAAAGGCAAGGCGCTTGCCGATGGACCGTGAGCGAGCTTATGAGATTGTACATGTCGGGGCGGTTAGGCCTGGAGCGTACGATCCTCGAGACAGCACGGCTGAGATTTTTGTAACTGTCGTTAGACGACTTTCATTTTGATGTAAAAGTTAAACAGTGAAAACGTTTGTAAATATTTTTATAAATCGGGATCCCGAGACTTTTTGTAAAATGGTTTATAAGATTAATGAAAAAGCAAAATTTTAATTAATCACGTTTTTCCATAAACCTCGTTGATTAGCAACGAGCTGCACAGTACGTTTAAAAATCACGTGATACGCCTAAGTTAGTTAGGGTGTTACAATTTGGTATCAGAGCCGCCAGGTTGTCTTCCGAAGATCGTCACGACATGTACAATCATCATCAGCAGTTAGCTCGGTTCACGGTTCAGTAAGCCTTTATTGCTTTAGTAGTTTATTTTATTCAGTTATGAAAAAGAAAAGCCTGATAGGAAGCATGTTAGTAGCCTGATAGTAGAATAGGCGCATGTTTCATTTCTAATTTCCAAATTAAGCGGCATTAGTAAGCTCGCCCTGAATACGACCTGATATGCCAACTCTTGGTTTCGCAGGCGGTTCTAACTAGATGGACGCCAGGCGGACTACCAGGAGTCGAGGCAACTCCGTGGGGTCGAATCAGGGAGAGGGAGCTCGGTTTCCCCCACCTGCTAGGGGCCGAGGTAGAGGTCCCCGAGGCAGGGCTCGTGGTCGGGGTGATGAGAACCCGCCACAGGCTGCCTGTGCTCCCCGCCCGATCAGGGAGCCCCGAACTGGGAGTTGCGGTTTGCGGAGATGCAAGCCCGGATCTAAGAACAAGACCTCGAGATTCAGAGGTTGAGACAGCAGGGTGCTCCTGCAGTTCCAGTGCCAGTAGTTCCAGTGGCACCTCGCCTCGCCGCCTGTGCCGAGATGGTAGTGGCGGCCCATAGATTGGAACCTTTGTATGAGCGGTTCCGGAAGCAAGCACCTCCGGTATTCCTGGGAGGTCCAGATGTGTCGAAAGCCGAGCAGTGGCTTACGGTGATCACCAGAATTCTGAACTTCATGGGTGTCACCGGCAACGACAGAGTGGTGTGCGCCACATTCCAGTTCCAGGAGGATGCCCTGGTATGGTGGGACATGGTGTCGCAGATTCACGATGTCACCACCATGACCTGGGAAAGGTTCCAGGAACTCTTCAACGCGAAGTACTACAATGAGGCGGTTAGAAGCGCCAAGAGGAAAGAGTTCGTTCACCTGACCCAGCGGGAGAACATGAGTGTCACTGAGTATACTACTCAGTTTGACCGGTTGGCGAGGTTAGCCTCGGGTATTGTGCCGACCGACTTCAGCAGAAAGGAGAAGTATCTGGACGGGTTGAATCCCAAGATCAGGCATGACCTGATGATTACCACTGACGACAGCACCACCTACGCTCAGATGGTGGAGAAGGCACTGCGAGCTGAGGGCGCAGTGGGGTGTATGTCAGATTCAGCCAGTACTCCGGTTGGTGGCGGAGCTCCTACCCCTCCTGCATCAGGATTTAGCAGGGGGAGTAGTGGTTCGGCCATTGATCAGAGGAAGAGGGCACCCACTGCTTCCGGCGGCTCGAGTCAGAACAAGAGGTTCCGGGGGAACCAGAACAGAGGGAGTCGTCCTGGTGGTAATGAGACTCGCTTCTCCTACCCCGAGTGCCCTATCTGCAAGAGGCACCATCGGGGAGAGTGCAAGGGGCAGGGATGCTTTCATTGTGGCATGCCCGGGCACTTCAAGAGGGAATGTCCCCAGCTCCGGCGAGGCACCGAGAGCTCCGGCGGTACCCACTCCGGCCCGGGTATTCGCCATCACGCAGCCGATGCAGATGCCACCCATCAGCTTGTTACAGTCGATTCTTATTAACGACTCGTTTTATTCAGTCTTTGTTTGATTCTGGGGCTACACGTTCTTATGTGGCGGCCAGAGTCTTTAGTAAGTTGGGTAGACCCTTTGATAGATATGAATCAGGGTTTGGAACCCTGTTACCTGGCGGAGAATTGGTTATCTCCAATAGGTGGATTAGGTCTATGCCGATCAGGATAGATGGTAGGGAGTTAAGCGCTGATCTGATAGAGATGAGCTTAGTCGAATTTGATATTATTTTAGGAATGGATTTCCTATCTAAATATTCGGCGAGCATTGATTGCAAGAGGAAGATGGTGGTCTTCCAACCAGAAAGTGAAGAACCGTTCGTATTTGTGGGTTCGGTTCAGGGATCTCGGATCCCGGTGATCTCGGCTATGTCAGCGAGAGAATTATTGCACGGTGGGTGCTTAGGGTTTCTGGCCGTGGTGGTGGACACCACTCGGCCAGACACCATTCGGCCAGAGGACATCAATGTGGTTCGGGAATTTTTGGACGTTTTTCCCGAAGAACTTCCAGGGTTACCACCTCAGAGGGAGATTGACTTCGTGATTGACTTGGCACCAGGGGTGGATCCGGTTTCTAAAGCCCCGTATAGGATGGCTCCAGCTGAACTTAAGGAGTTAAAGATTCAGCTCCAGGGGTTGCTTGACATAGGGTTCATTCGGCCCAGTGTGTCACCTTGGGGAGCCCCGGTTTTGTTCGTGAAGAAGAAGGATGGATCTATGAGGATGTGCATCGACTACAGAGAGTTGAACAAGCTGACGGTGAAGAATAAATATCCATTACCTAGGATCGATGACTTGTTCGATCAGCTTCAGGGGAAGACGGTCTTTTCTAAGATTGATCTCCGTTCGGGTTATCATCAGTTGAGGATCCGAGAGGAGGACATTCCAAAGACGGCTTTCCGCACTAGGTATGGACACTACGAGTTCCTGGTTATGTCATTCGGACTAACCAATGCTCCTGCAGCATTCATGGACCTGATGAATAGAGTATTCAAGGATTTCCTCGATATCTGTGTAATTGTGTTTATCGACGACATCCTCGTGTACTCTCAGTCAGAAGAGGAGCATGAGTTACATCTTCAGATGGTACTGCAACGACTTCGAGAACATAGACTCTACGCCAAGTTCAAGAAATGTGAGTTCTGGTTGTCTCAGGTGTCCTTCCTAGGGCACATTGTGAGTAAAGATGGGATCAAGGTAGATCCCGGGAAGATTGAATCCGTCAGGGATTGGCCGAGACCGAAGACAGTGACAGAAATCAGGAGCTTTTTGGGATTAGCTGGGTACTACCGTAGGTTCGTGGAGGGGTTCTCCAAAATTTCAATGCCCCTAACCGAGCTTACAAAGAAGAATCAGCGATTTATCTGGTCAGATAAATGCGAAGCTAGTTTTCAGGAGCTGAAACAGAGGTTGATTACTGCTCCGGTACTAGCTTTGCCTTCGGACGAGGAGAAGTTCGTGGTCTATTGTGACGCATCCAAACAGGGTTTGGGGTGCGTATTGATGCAAGCCGATCGGGTTATCGCTTATGCCTCCCGTCAGTTAAAGGATTATGAACAGCGATACCCGACTCATGATTTAGAATTGGCCGCAGTGGTTTTTGCACTGAAGATTTGGCGGCATTACTTGTATGGTGAGAAGTGCGAGATCTATACCGACCATAAAAGTCTCAAGTATTTCTTTACTCAGAAAGATTTGAACATGAGACAAAGGCGTTGGTTGGAGTTAGTGAAGGATTATGATTGCGAGATCCTTTACCATCCCGGGAAAGCCAATGTAGTGGCCGATGCCCTGAGCAGGAAGGGTCCCGGGCAAGTGGCTAGCATGGTTCAGATCTCACCTCAGCTAGCAGAGGATATGGTTAGATCCAGCATTGAGTTTGTGGTAGGTCAGCTTCACAACTTAACGCTGCAATCTGATCTGTTGGAAAGAATAAAAGTTGCTCAGACGACAGATCCGGAGTTAGTGAAGATCCGAGATGAGGTATTGGCTGGTCAAGCCAAAGACTTTTCAGTGTCAGATAGTGGGATGCTTTTGTATAAAGCTAGGGTTTGTGTCCCGAACAGTGTGGACTTGAGGAACGAGATCTTTGAGGAGGCTCATTCTACTCCATATTCTCTACATCCCGGCACCACCAAGATGTACCAAGATTTGAAACCGTACTTCTGGTGGAGCGGTATGAAGAAGAATTTGGTAGAATTCGTATCGAGATGCCTCACGTGTCAGCAGATCAAGGCTGAACATCAGAGACCAGCAGGGTTGTTACAGCCTCTAACCCTACCAGAATGGAAATGGGAGGATATTACGATGGATTTTGTGGTCGGGTTACCTAGGACCACGGGTATGTATGACTCCATCTGGGTAGTGGTGGATCGATTTACGAAATCTGCTCATTTTCTGCCGGTCAGGACAACGTTTGCAGTGGATCAGTTGGCAGAGTTATATGTCAGGGAGATAGTGAGACTTCACGGGGTACCGAAGTCTATAGTTTCGGACAGGGATCCGAAATTCACCTCCAAATTTTGGCAGAGTTTGCAACGGGCAATGGGTACGAAGCTAAAATTCAGTACAGCATTTCATCCTCAGACAGACGGTCAGTCCGAAAGGACAATTCAGATATTGGAGGATATGCTGAGAGCCTGTGTTATGGACTTTGAGGGTTCATGGAGTAAATATCTACCGTTAGTGGAGTTCTCGTACAACAACAGTTACCAGAGTACGATAGGGATGGCACCCTACGAACTGTTGTACGGTAGGAAATGTAGATCCCCTATCCACTGGGATGAGACAGGGGAGAGGAAATACCTAGGTCCAGAGTCAGTTCAACGGACCAATGAGGCAATAGAGAAGATTAAAGCTAGAATGCTTGCCTCCCAGAGCAGACAGAAGAGTTACGCAGATCCGAAACGTAGAGATGTTGAGTTCCGAGTAGGGGACCATGTGTTTTTGCGAGTATCTCCGATGAAGGGGATTAAACGTTTCGGGAAAAGAGGCAAGTTATGCCCTAGATTTACAGGACCTTTCGAGATTCTCGAGAAGATAGGTCAAGTGGCATATCGGTTAGCATTGCCTCCAGCTTTATCAGCAGTGCACAACGTATTTCATGTCTCAATGTTGAGAAAATACGTTTCAGACCCCTCTCATATACTCAGTTATGAGAGCCTTCAGCTTCAGTCAGATATGTCTTACGAGGAACAGCCAGTGCAGATCCTGGATAGAAAGGATAAAGTCCTTCGGAATAAGACCATAGCATTGGTCAAGGTTCTCTGGAGAAACAGTAAGGTGGAAGAAGCCACCTGGGAGCTTGAGTCAGATATGCGAGCTCAATATCCAGAGTTATTCAGGTTAGATTTCGGGGACGAAATCCTTTTAAGGGGGGGATAGTTGTAAAGCCCGCTTAGTTAATTTGGAAATTTGCAGTTATTTATGTTAATCAGGAAATTATTTATAGCTATTTAAATAATTTATCATGGATATTTATGGAATTCAGATATGCATAATTATGTCTTCAGCAGTTTTTATATTTCGCATTTCCGGTGTCCGGTATTTTGGAACGCGGCGTTTGGCTCAGTAGAAATCACAACTTAGTATGTTAGTAATTTGGGGACGGGTTTTAGACATTGGGAATGTCGGGAATGGCCGGGAATTTAGAATGTCCCAAAAATACCCCTTTAGTATGATTTATGTGATTTTATGGTGGAGGGGCAAAATGGTCTTTTTGCCCCATTAGTGTGTTGTCTTTTATGATTTAATAAATGAATTAAATGTTTATTTCTAATTAATCTTTTGGCTGAAATGGTTTTATTAAGATGGTATTAAATGACTTTTCTTTCATTTTACAACACTTAGAAAAATTCCAAAAAAGTTTCAAACTCTCTCTTTCTTTCTCTTCCATTTTCGGCCAGCCTTGAGCAGCTAGGAGAAGGTGTTTTTCCTTTGATTTTGGCTGGTTATTCTTCATCCTTTAAGGTCTATTGCAAGCTAGGTTGGTTCATGCCTCTTTCCCTCTTTAAATTCTTGAAGAAAATGTGTGAAAATGTGATTTGCATGTTGGATTTTTATGTTGTTGTTCGCTCGTAATCTAGTGATTATTTTGTGTTTAAGCATGTTAGTTTAGGGTTGTTTTGATGCTTGATTACTAGGTTGAACATGCTAGAGGTTTATATGTGAAAATATGTGATTTTGAGAGAAAATGCCATGTTTTGTTGCTGTGAAGTTGCTGGGTGTTTCTGTATGTTTTCAGAGGTGATTATATGCTTAGTTAAGTAGAATTAACTAGGCTAGGGTGCATGATAGTGGATTTAACCAAGTTTGAGTTCTTGAACTCAAAGCTTGGTCTTTAATGGTGAATTTTGCATGTGTGATTTCTGGGTAGGTTTGATGCTCTAGAATTGTTATTTGGGACCTATAGAGGAGGTCTGGAAAGTTTGGGATCAATTGGGTTCGAATTGGTCAAGATATGTGAATTTTTGGTTGTCGCTCGCGAGGAACCGGAATTCCGCTGAGCATCCGGAATTCGGATGGGGTCCCGAATTTTCCTAACCGAATTCCGGTTGGGCAACCTGGTCTTCGGTTGGGGATTTTTCGTAACCCTAGTTTTCCTCGTTTTTGGGTTTTTAGGGGTATTGCCATGCTTTTTATCGATAGGGAAACTTTTAGTTTCAAGTTTTAGTCCGGGAAGTGATTTAGCGTGTCGCTTATAGCGTTGTGATTTTTATGGTTTAGGAGCCGCAATCCGCCGTTCGGCTTCGGCCGGTCAGGTTGACGGCACACCCGAAATCGGAATCCGTGTAAGATTAGTATAACGGTATGCATATGTAGATTACATGTTTAGCGTGCATGTAGGAAGCCTGTTAGATTACATTAGATATGTATTTAGGCTTCGAACCACCCAACCCCGTCACGTCGGTACGCATGTGCCGGAGTATGACCAGAATGAGTATGACCGGCTTGACCGATCAGCCGACACTTGGTTGGTGGTTCCGTGCTATTGACGTATCCCGTCGGTACAGGCTGGAGTATGACCAGCAGCCGGAGTATGACCGGTTCGACCGATCAGGAGGATATAGTAACACGTCGGTACGAGGCCGGAGTATGACCAAGAATGAGTATGACCGGTTCGACCGATCAGGTTGTTACGTGTCAATAGTACCGTCCCCTGAACGTTCAAAACTCAGTACCATGTTGGACATGGCAGTAGTGCTCAGTACCATGTTGGACATGGCAGTAGCGGGACTCAGTATCGTGTTGGACACGGCAGTCAGTTTTATGTATGATATTAGTATGCTTTTCTTACTGAGTCTGTCGACTCACAGTTTACGTTCATGTGTAGGTAAAGGCAAGGCAGTTGCTGATGGACCGTGAGCGAGCTTATGAGATTGTACATGTCGGGGCGGTTAGGCCTGGAGCGTACGATCCTCGAGACAGCACGGCTGAGATTTTTGTAACTGTCGTTAGACGACTTTCATTTTGATGTAAAAGTTAAACAGTGAAAACGTTTGTAAATATTTTTATAAATCGGGATCCCGAGACTTTTTGTAAAATGGTTTATAAGATTAATGAAAAAGCAAAATTTTAATTAATCACGTTTTTCCATAAACCTCGTTGATTAGCAACGAGCTGCACAGTACGTTTAAAAATCACGTGATACGCCTAAGTTAGTTAGGGTGTTACAGATATAATACACATACACATATACATATACATGTTCTATACTAATCCTACCTTATTTTTAAACTCAAGTGTGTTGGTTAACCTGAATAGAAAATCACGCATTGAATGAAGGTCCTGCTGGAAATATTTTACCAGGATCTAGATTTACTTACAAGTATGTTGATTAACATCCTTAATATGAATTCTCTAAAATAATGAAAATAAACACATAAGGGTTTAAGAAAACCTTACATCGATTGCAGTAAAATAATATGACTCCTTCCGTTCAAGATCTCTAGCCCTTGATTCCTTTCTGTAGTAGAGCATTATCAAGATCTGAACCTAGATCTCTTTCTCTCCTTCAGGTTTGGTTACCACCATCTTACGCACTATGGTTGAGTACATGACTTGCTATGTGTGGGCATGGCACTCATTAACCATAGGTTTTGAATGTGAAGAACAATGAAGGACGTGAAATCACTAAGGAATAAACTCTCTCATCTAGGTTGGTTGAATTGTCAGGTTGACATTAGTTGGATGAGTGAGAGTATCATGTTCCTTTAATAGTGTTTCAACTAAGGCATAGGGCTGACTTATGTGGATTAAAAAACAATAAAATATTGGGCAAAAATCACTTCTTGGCCGTACACTTCAAAGGACCAAACTCTACTTAGATTTTGCTACTTTATTTCAACCACTTATTCTTCTTTTCAATAATACCATATTTTCCAATTCCATCCTATAAATTCCAAAACTATTTATTTAATAATTATAATTAATTATCAAATAAAATTATCATTTATGTAATTTATTAATTAGACCATACAAAGTCTCTTAATTAACAAATTGACCCCAAAACCTCTTTTGTTCATAATTAAGCCCTTGCTTAGTGAAAATTCTTAAATATGATATAGTCTAATTTTAGAATTAAAAATGATTAATTAAAATCAATTAACTGAGTCTGCAAGAAGTATTATCTCAACTAGTGAGGGGACCATAGGCCTATATAACTGAGCTTTCAATAAGTAGATCTAGAATTTACCAAGTAAATTTTTAACTTATTAATTCTGTCTTACGCCACAATAGATTTAGAATTGAATAGCACTCTCAATTATATAGAATGCTCTATATGTACTACGATATAGATACGTGATGATTATCTATTATTACAATCCTAATAGTCAAGGATCCTGTATAGGTGATCTACACTGAATAGGGACAAATTTACCGTTCTATCCTTCAATGTATTTTAACCTTAAAACACTTAGCTACCTATAAAATGACACTTTAATAAACTAATATAATTACTGAAATGAAGCCTCAATAATTTATCTCTATTTAGCCAAGCTCGAAGGAAATTATCGTTTTACTTCTAAATACTTGTAGAAGATATAGATTCCATATCTATGATTAGCGCTCCCACTCAATTGAACTATCATGTCCTTAATCTAGAAGTCACGAGAAGATCCAATTGGTCGACTTTAACGAACAAATTGAAGAACATAAGTAATACAACTAAGTTGAACCTAGCCATATCAAGTATAAGATCCATAGACCTAAGATCAACCATTGATATTAACTTAGAAATATATAATGGAAAGTTTATGATATCTTATCAAAGATCAATATCGGTCTCTTCCAATGTATACTCCATACATCCGATACTAGTAAACTTTACCAATGCTCTGGAAAGGACATAACACTTATCCAAGGTGTAAGTATACCTTGTTGCTAATTATCATAACAGTCTAAATCCAGTGAATAGACAAATCATGGGAATTAAACTTTTGAACATATAATCATGATTATATTCCACTGTGCTGACAACACTATAATCATGAACAAATATATATACATATCTACATATATTCTTGACTTAATAGAATTTATACAATAAGTATAATCATGAAATAAATCATGTGAACCATGCAACATAGAATGCAATTTCTGATCTTATATTAATTAGTAAATCTAATTATATTGAAATATATTTTATTTAGGGCACAAAACCCAACAAACTCCCACTTGCACTAATATAAAACAAAAAGTGCATTTCACCACCATTAAATATCCTTGATATTATGAAATTCCTCTCTATATGTCTACTGGTCTAGGGATACTGGATTACTTACTTTTTAGCAATTACTTCTGTTTTTGTCAAGAAGTAACACTTGTAGTTAATAAAGTGTTGGTACAATGCCAAAAAATTGTATAGAACTTTCCATAGATTGAATAAGTATCTTTCCTGCAACTTTAGCATTCAGTCTCAATGGTGGAGTTAAAGATTCCAGATCAGTTTTTACACTTTTCCAAAATCATTGCTCCACCCCAGAGTAATCACCATCTCATTAGTCAACTTTCTAGCATCAAGGCAAGTCTAGAAACCTGGTTTGGTGTGGTCTAAGAGTATTACATTACTAGACTAACATATAGTTCATCTTCTTGATCTTAAGCTTTACTTGATTGTCTTCCAATGTTCTTATCCTAGATTAATTTGATACCTACTCATTACTCCCACTCAACAGCAGGTGTCTGCTATAATGCATTGCAAAGCATATATGAGACCTCTCACTGTTGATCCTAAGGAATTATGTCTTTGGCGTTTATCTTTTCTGGAATAGTTGAAACTTTTCCTTAGATAAATAGAATCTATGCCTAGAAGTCGAGAAGCTTTTATATAGATTGCCATTACAAAAAAAATGCTTCAACATCTTACAAAAGTAAGTTGCTTGCACTAGAGTAAGTAAATTACCAGGTATACTATAAGCCACAGGTTTAGATAAACTCAAACCTTTAATACTAGTATCATGAAGTTTTAATTTGTTAAGTCCATTGAATAGACTTATTTTTTAAAATTTTCTTTCTTGCCATTGTAATAATAAACATTTGGTTACTCCATATGAATTGTTTTAACCATAGTTCTCTTGGCTAAGCTTCTTAGTTCTTTTTCTGACTTTCCATTACTTGTTTAAACTAACAATTGATTTTCATCACAAGTGTCTTCCAAATCATAACATGGTGAGTTCCTTGAAACGCTCCCACTACAACAAGGTACTGTGTCAAGACAACAGAGGCAGTGGGACCATCTTATACAGAATAAGATGATAGAACACTTTAGAATTAAAAAAAAATATCTCCTCTACTTTGCTACTTTGTTTTCAAACTTATTCATTTTCTTAGAAAAGTAGTATTTGTTGAAACAAATATTTTCTTATCTTATGACAATTGAATGGTCCACCCCTAAATACTTTGAATAGCTATTAAACATGCAAACTTAAGTTAAAAGTTTTAGTTTTTCTTAAGGTCACGGTTAGGTCATACATAAATCTTTTAATGGTTTAATCTAAGTACACAACCATTCCATCATTCTAAAATTTTCCTATCACTAGGGTATTCCCTTAGAAAGATTTAGGCAACTGCTAGTAACTAATCATAACCATATAGTATCATCAATATGCAAATTAAAATTGTAGGGAGGTAAGTTTGGATAAAATTTGGAGTTCAACTTAATGATCTTTGAACTGAGTATCCAAATATTTCTCAACCCCTATGAGTTCGCAACATCTTTAACCACTTACCTTAATGTTTTTCAGCATTGCTAAAAATTCTTGAAATTTCTCATACATTTCAAATTTCCTTGCATAAGGTAAAATCTAGAGTGATCACTAAAAGAATATAATAAAAACTCATATCCACCCCTGAACGTACATCCATATTTGAATATAGATGATCCTACTTTCAATGGATATAGGCATATTTCTTTGCAAAGAATGATCTTGTCAAAACCACTATGAACAAGATGCAAATGCCATAGATATATTAAACTGTGGTTGTCGTCTTTTAATGGAAAAGGCTTAGTTACAATAAAGAGTTCTTACAATAGTCCAAGTGGATCCTGGTAACAGAATACTAAACTCATATTGCATACATAAACATAAAGTTTGGATCCATTGACAAAAAATGGATATTAAAACTTGTGAAAGTTGAACTGTATTGTATTCGGGAAACTGAAATAAAAAAATTTATATTTGGAATCTAAAATTTAAATTCAAAGACTTAAATTTATACCATACATACATGAGTAATTATTCTAGCTTGGACCACCACTACTAATCTAACTCTAACTTTAAATTGCCTAAAGTAAGCCTATACAAGTAGGAGATTCTAAGATCGAGGATTTATATCATTTCGAGATAGAATGTCGAGAATATAATCATATGTGACATTTGATTTCATAAGAGAAATTAAAGTGACATCATAAGCAGATGATTTATAAACTATTTATCTAATGATATATTATTTAAGTAAATTCGAAATGAATAAGCTAAGGGAAAACATTAAAGGATAATTTTAAATAAGATAAGAATTCAACGATGTCCCAGTAGGCGAGAGTCAAAGTTACTCTTATTTGATGAATCTCTTCATTGTTTCATATTGTAAACACTAATCTAAGTTGTCATCTTTGGATGTACAACTAGATGTTACATTTATAAATACTTATCTATCGAGATCTAAACACTACTCGAAAAATGGGTTTTAGTGACACACATTGAGTAACTCTAAAATTATTTAGTGACACTTCAACGGGCGTCACTAATGAGGGTGACTAGAAAGATAATTTTTAATGAAACTTCACACGTGTCACTGAACCCTTTTACATTAACTTTTTGCTCGTCACTATAGGTGTATAGAGTCAAGTTTTGTTAGACTGAAAAGGTAACAACCACACACATGAAGTGTCACTATATCTTTTTTTTTTAATTTTTAATATTTTTTATTAATTCAAATTTTATATATTGTAAATAATGTTTAATTGTCAAAAAATCCTACAAATTATATATTTGAACCTAAAAAATTACATAACAAAAACAATTTCCACAATCAATTTTTGTCAACCACGAATAGCAACGAACCCTATTCCTTCGTCGACAATGAACCACTACAGAGCTTCAATTATCATAATCCAGACCTTCACTGCCTCGCCGGCGAAAGGGGATTCAAAAGTCGAGATCCACAGCATGAATGCAAAACACTGAGAGTCATGACGAGAACACCAAGCCATCCACCTACAAAGTAATGAGCGAGAGGGAGAAGCAAAAAAAAAAGGTGAGCAAAAGTTAAGACTACTGGTGCATTGGGGATATCGGATTTGGGGATTTTGGGGGTCGTGGATCATGGATCTATGTTCATCGGAGGTTGGGACGCTTTCCTCAAAAGTCTCTCGTCTGAAAAAGGAGAAGGGAGAAAGAGAGATATGAGACCACCTGTGCATTTTGGGAGGTGTAGATCACGAATCTGAGGTGCATTTTGAACATCATTCGTCGGAGATTGGTCATTCGATCTAAAAAAAGCTTCTCGATGAGAGAAGATAACAAGAAAAAAAATAAATGCGGTTGAAGAGAGAGAGTGAGAGAAAAGAAAGCTTGTTTGAAATTTTTTTAGGGTTATAATTTATTGTACCGTGTGTGTGTGTGGGGTTGTGTGGTTATCAATAATCTTTTTTTATTTTTAATTTATTTTTTGTTCTGCTTATTTTTTTAAAGGTATTTGTATTTATTATTTATTTATTAATGTCTTTACCTATTGGCCCACACACGACTTTATTTTTTACCATGATATTTGCTTTTTTTTTTCATTAACATACAGTGACGCGCATAATACGATTGGGTATGCATTTCCCAACGTTCTGGCACGTCACTATACAATATTTTTAAAATTATTTCAAATAATTAAATAAATAATTATGATATAGTGACGTGCTAGGTAAGTCGGGATATAGTTTCCCAAACGTTCTTGGTATGACTCTCTAAGTCAGCATTTTTAAAAATAAAAAAAAAAATAGAAACTTATGGGTATTACTCTTTAGTGACACTTCAGATTTTTAATGACCCACATTACAAGTGTCTAACAAGAAGGAGTTATATCTAAAAGCATTTCCACTGATACTAATTCGCTTTGCGGCTTGAAATTCTTAATATAGTCATCTTCAAGGAAAATGGCGTTTGTGGAAATGAACACTTCATTATCCATCCGACTACAAAATAGTCCACCCTAGTGTAAAGACCGCTTAGTTTAATTTGTAAATTAGCAGTTAATTATGATAAATTATGGAAAATTATTTATAGATATTTAAATAATTATTTATGCTATTATTTTCGACTCCTGAATGCATTTTTATGTCATTTAGTGAGATTTCATATTTTTGCATTTCCGGTGCCTAGCAACATGGAACTCGGTGTTTGGCTTTGTAGAATAACTGTTGGGTTTTATGCCCTAAATAAAACTCATTTCAATATAATCAGATTTACTTATTAATATAGATCAGAAATAACATTTAATGTTGCATGGTTCACATGATTTATTTCATGATTATATGTACATAATGTATAAATTCATCTGAAACCCTTTTCACATGCTTGATCCTGTTTATTGTGCTGTCAACACATTGGAAAGTAAACATGACTATGTGAATAAAGTTTCCTAGATTTATCAGACATAGGGTTTTACTGATATGATAATCTACAACACAGTTTACTTGAATTTGGAGAAATGTTATGTTCTTTCCAGAGCATTGGTTAAAGTAAAGCTCAGGTTGGATGCATGGAGTATGCACCGGAAGGGACCGATATTGAACTTTGACTTAGATTTATTAAACTTACCGTAATATCTATTCAAGTCAATATCGCCTAGTTGATCCTAGATCAAATGATCTTAATCTTGTTATGATTAGGCTCAATATCAAGAGGCTATTCGTGTTCTTTGAATTGTTAGTTAAGCCTACTTTTGGGTCAGGGTGATACGTACATTTTGGGAACACGGTAGTGCAATTGAGTGGGAGCGCTAACATAAACATGGAATCTATAGCTTCTATCTGGCGAATAGTAAGTAATGGATGATCTCCTTCGAGCTTGACCAAACGAAAATAAATGGTGGAGTACTCATTTCACATAAGCTGAAATATCATTTATACGGGGTTAAGTGTTTTAAGGATAAAATACATTGTAGGGTGTAGCGGTAATCTAATCCCTTTACAGTGTAGATCATTCATATAGAGGATCATTGATCAAATTAGGACTATAACAATGGATAACTAATGATGTGTCTATATGGTGGAACATATAGAGCATTCTATATACTGAGAGTGTAATTCTATGTTCTATGCGTGGATTCAACGAAGAATTAATAAGTCAGTGAATTTAGGTTATAAATTCTTGATCTGCTTATTGGAAGCTCGGTTATATAGACCCATGGTCCCCCCACTAGTTGAGATAATATTGCTTTTAAGACTCATGTAATTGGTTTTGATTAATCAATTATAATTCTCAAATTAGACTATGTCTATTTGTGAATTTTTCACTAAGGGCGAAATTGTAAAGAAAGAGTTTATAGGGGCATATTTGTTAATTATGATACTTTGTATGGTTCAATTAATAAATATGATAAATGACAATATTATTTAATAATTATTTATAGTTATTAAATAGTTAGAATTGGCATTTAAATGGTTGAATTAGAAAATGGGCGTTTTTGAGAAAATCAGATGCAGAAAAGGTAAAACTGCAAAATTGCAAAAAGTGAGGCCCAAATCCACTAGTATAGGGCCAGCCACTTTTGTAGGAAATTTAAACTGATATTTTCATTATTTTAATGCCAAATAATTCAAACCTAACCCTAGTGGAATGCTATAAATAGATAGTGAAGGCTTCAGGAAAATTACACTTAAATTTTCTATTTTTCCTTTAGAGAAAAACCTGAGCCTTCTCTCTCCCTATCTGGCTGACCACTCCCTCTCTTCTTCTTCAATATTTCGAAATCCTTAGTGTATGAGTAGTGGCCACACACATCAAGTGATACCTCAATCATAGTGAGGAAGATCGTGAAGAAAGATCATGAGCCAAGGAGTTTCAGCATCAAAGATTCAGAGAAAGAGATCCAGGTTCAGATATTGATAATGCTCTGCGACAGAAAGGAATCAAGGGCTAGATATCTGAACGGAAGGAATCATATTATTCCGCTGCACCCAATGTAAGGTTTCCTAAACTTTATATGTGTTTATTTCATCGTTTTAGAAAGTTCATATTTAGGGTGTTAATCAACATACTTGTGAGTAGATCTAAGATCCTAGTAAAATAATTTCCAACAACTGGCCTCAGAGCCATGGTAATTGATTTACTTGCAAGAAATTTGGACTTTAAAACGATTGTTTGTATGTTCTTTGGATGGTATCATGTTGTATTGAGTGTTATTTGATGATTGATTGATGTTTGTAAATTTTCGTGAAAAATAATTGCGATTTTGTTTCTGGAATTATTTTTATTGGATAGTATGGAAAAAATTAACCAAGTTAGCCTTTTACAGAACTCAATTTCGATTTTATTTGAATTAGTTATGAATTTTTGAAGATTTGAAAAAATCGGGGCTGTGCTGATATTTTCTTGCGATCGCAAATCTGTCCGTACAGTTCACAATTTTTTCGTTTTTCTTCGATTTTTCATGCTTTTTCATGGACTTAACTTCCGATTTTTGGTATAGTTTTGTATTTATACTATTACTATTCCTAATTCAATTCTAATTATCTTTTTGAATTAATTTAATATTTTTTAAATTTAATTCAACATATTAGTGTAATTTGAATTTGAATAGAATTAGTATCTATCTTCTTGCTTAAATATCTATCTTATTTTAAAATTTGATTATATCTTATCTTATTTTAAATTTAAAAATAAGATATTTATAATCATGTAATTTTTAAATGATATAAGATATTTTGCTAATTTTTTTTTAAATTTTGTTATTTTATTTATTTAAATTACATTTAAAATTTGAAAAAGATATTTATTTATCTTTTCTAATTTTTTTTATTTAATTTTTATTTATAAAATAACATTTAAAATTTAAAAGTAGTTAGCAAATTTTTGAAATGATATTTAGGTTGGTTGAAACCTAATTTTTCAAAAATTGTAGGTTTAATTTTAAATTTAAATTTTTTAAAAAAAATTTCGAATTTTTCAAATTTTTTTTAAATTTTTCGAAATTTTTTTTTATTATTTAATTAATTATTTTCGAAATTAAAAATTTAATTTAAAATTAAATAAATCCTACATCCAACTATCCAGCTAACCTTGTTGCAGGAGTATGTGTTTTAGCTTATGTGTAAGTTTTCAAAACCTATTATTACTTGATTGCAAATAGTCATGGTTACTTTTTGCCAGATCTAATGATCTGATGGCTCCCTTGGTCAAGATAATAATTTGTAACAGGTATATTTACAATCTTCTTTCATTTGTGTATGAGCTAGCAACATGATAGGACCCATCCAAAGTGTGCCTGTGTGAGCCTATGTGTTTAATTTGATTATAGATGCATATAGGTTAATGTTGCTAAAATAAATTATCATAGTTCTTGATAGAATTTATTTAGGCCCATTTAGTTTTTGGGCCTATTCAATTAATAACAGTTGTTCTTATTAAGGTTAAATTGCTCTCTTTTGGGCCTTGTGTGAGAGTTGGGAGCCATAGAAGTGGGTACGACATACTGAACCCAGCACCCCCTCACATGAACCACCCCAAATTGTGAAGGCCCATTTGCCTGATTTGAACAACTGTACTAGGTTAATTACACTAGTTTGACCTAATAAAATTGATTAGCAACATAATTAATTTCATTTATTTTGAAATTAATTTAAGAAAATTATAGTTTAAAGAATTCTTTATTCTAAGCTAAACTATATGTATTTTCTTGTATTTAATTAAATATAGAATTATAACCATCTAGATTCTTTCTGGAACTTAATTTAAATTTTTCATTAAATATTCCTATTTAAGTTGATATTTAGTTATCTACAACTAACCAACTTAAATCTGAATATCTTTTGAATTTCAAATTTCAAAATTAAGTTGAGGAATTTTAGGCATTGGTTATTAAGATTCTTTAGATATTTTTTAAGTTAATATCTTTTCGAATATTAACTTAAAATGGAATATTTTCAAATTAAGTGGTTACAACTTAATTTTTGATATTTAATTAAATTTAAATTTGAAAAAAAATTTAAGTTCTAGATTTTTTCTAATAAAACTTAAATTAGATATTTTTTCAAATTTTGTGGAAAAGATACTTAGTCAAATAAGATATTTTCTAGATAGTTATTTCTAGACTACTTATTATTTCTAATATTAAATAGGAAAATATTATAAATTGTGAAATTAATTATTTAATTAATTTTGGTACAATTTATTTTAAGTATATTTTTCCTAGTATTAAACTAGAGATTAATAATTAAGCCTTCTCTACACTTTATTATTTATTTCTTGAATTTAATACATTTAATTAATTTGAAAATTAAATATCTAAGTTGATTTTTATCATCATACTTAAATATTCTTTTTTCATGACATTTAATTAAATAGAAAATTATTTTTAGTTGAAATTTATTTTTTCAACTAAATTTAAATAATTTTCAAAATATTTTTTTTTATTTTATCAATCAATTTTCGAAATTGCATTTCTTAAATGCTAGAATTTCGAATTTTATCTTGAAAAATAGATTAAGTTGTAAATTAATTATTTTAATTAATTCTTGGATCAACTTAAATCAATGATTTTTTTCATTTATTGATTAATTTAAAATAAATTGAATTAAAGTATATTATTAGAAATTGAATTAATTAGTCAAAGGAAAATCTAGATAGATGATATTTTTGCTTGAAGTATTTTTCTAGTGTATTTAATTAAATAGAAAATTAATATTTAAGTTGATTTTCATCATCATACTTAAATATTTGAAATTTTTCTTATATATTTAATTAAATAGAAAAATTATATTTTTTGTTGTAAATTAATTTTATTAATTAATTTTGGGCCAACATTAAATTAGAATAATTTTTCCAGGATTTATTTTTATTTTAATATGCATTTTTCGAAAATTGTATTCTTATATACTTTAATTTTTCGAAATGCAATATATATTTATAGAAAATTAAATTTGAGTTGTAAATTAATTTAAATTAATTTTGTAACAACTTAAATTGAATATTTTTCTAAATATTTATTGGAAATTATTACTAAGATGGAAATAATTCATGTTATTTTCATATCCATCTAAGTAAAATTTATAAATATTAAATTAAAATTTATATTTGGAATTTTTCATTCTAAATTGGAAATTTTTATTAAATAAATACATATTTAAAATAAATAGAATAAATAAAGATAATCAAAGAAAATACAACTCACTATAAATAATGAGCTTGATTATTATTAAGATATTCGATCTCCATTGTTGGTCTTACAAAAGTTAAATATTTTCAATATAACCTCGAGACGCTAGACTTCGTCCCCCTATGGATGGTGATTCGTTGAACGCATTTAACACCGTAAGATTTCATTTGATAAGTGTTTTGTAAGTTTTCGTCTCTATTAGACTCTCCCCTACGGTGACTACTTAGAGATAAACTTATGAAACATGAAACAATGGTGGAAGCTCATAAAATGAGAATAACCTTGACTCTCGCCTACCGGGACAACGTTGGATTCTTATTTTGATCGAATAAAAGGTTGCTGGAATGGTTTCTATTTTAGATGAGCTGACAACTCTATTCAATAAATGATGCTTTGACTCTCGCCTACCGGGACACTGTATCAGTTTGTTGAAAACCTTGGAAATTATTTAGGATTGTATGTTTTAGTATTTTCACTAGTCATTCCTACTTGCTATATGTTTATAATTTCTGAATTGTGTATGAATTTATATTGAACCATGTTAGTTTCTGTTATTAAGTTGTAGTTTAATTTCGAATCTTCATTGTTGGTCCAACATGTTTGTTTATCTAATGAGATAAATCCCTAGTGGATTTTCACCATTAGACATACATAATAGTGTAAGATCTCGAAAGATAAGTATTGTATATGCGACATCTAACTGTTCATCAATTGATGACACCTTAGACTAGTATTTTTACAATATGAAACAAGAAGATTACATAAATAAGATTACTTTGTCTTTCGCTAATCGAAGCATCGTTGGATTCTTATTTTAAACGAAATTATCCTAATTCCTCTTAGCTTATTCATTTCGAATTAGCTTTATAACATATCATTGGATGAATGGTCTATAAATCATTTCATGTCATTCTATATTTTCTCTTAAGAAATTAAATGACGCATATGATTATAATCCCGAAATTCTATTCCCAATTGATATAAATCCTCAATCTTAGAAATCTCCTACTTGTATGGGAAAATCTGACTTAGAGTTTGTATTAGTAGTGGTGGTCCAAGAAAGAATTACTCATTATATTTGGTTGAATTTAAGTCTTTGACTTTAATTTTAGAATCCAAACAGAAATTTTCTTATATTTCTAATTCCAGATACAATACAGTTACACTTTTTCAAGTGTTTAACATCCATCTTCTATTAATGGATTAAACCTGTATGGAATATGAGTTAGGTATTCTGTGACCAGGATCCACTTGCAGTATTCTAAAAACTCTTTGATGTAACTAAACCTATGTCATCAAAAGACACTACCACATTTTTTTTAATCTATGGCATTTGTATCTTGTTCATAGTGGATTTGACAAGATCAATCTCTGCAAAGAGTTAATATGCCTATATCCACTGAAAGTAGTTCATCTCATTCGCAGATGGATGTACATTCAGGGGTGGATATGAGTTTTTCGTTGTATTCTTAAAACGATAACTCTAGATTATACCTTTTAGCAAAGAAATTTGAAATGTTTGAAAAATTTCATTAATTTCTAGCAATGGTAAAAACCATTAAGGTAAGTGGTTAAAGATCTTGCGAACTGATAGGGGTGGAGAAATAGTTAGTAGATATGCAGTTCAAAGATCATTAAATTGATTTTTGAATTATATCCAAACTTACCTCCCCAGAAATTTCGAGTTGCATGTTGATGATTAGTTACTAGTCGTTGCCTAAATCCTTCTATGGTAATACAATTTCAGAATGATGTAATGGTTGGCTACTTAATGTAAATCATTACTAGATTCATGGATGACCTAATCAAAATCTTAAGAAAAGCTAGAACTGTTAACCATGGTTTGTTAGCTATTCTAAGTGATTAGGGGTGGACCATCCCAATGTCAATAGATAAGAAAGTGTTTGTTCAAACAAATACTACTTTTCTAAGAAAATGACTAAGTCTGAAAAACAAGTAGCAAATAAAGGAGATATTTAATTCTTGATTCCAAAAGTGTTCTATCATCTTATATAACATATGATGATCCCACTGCCTCTGTTGTCTTGTCACAACCAAAGAGGTTAATACCATTTAGTTTTCTTCGACATAATTCACGGTACCTTGCCGTAGTGGGAGAGTTTCTAGGAACTCACCTTCTTATGACTCTGGAGACACTAGTGATTTAAATCCATTGTGAGTTTAAACAAGTAATGGATTGTCAAGATAAGAAACTAAGAAGAAAGCCAATAGAACTATGGTTTAATCCATTCACATGGAATGACCTAAAGTTTTCTATTACAAGGACATAAAAGGAAATTTTAGTTTATATGTCTATTCAATGGACTTAACAAACTTCCTGTTCCTAGTATTATAGGTTTGAGTTTATCTAAACCTATGGCTTGTGGTATACCTGGTAATTACTTACTCTAATGCAAGCAACTTACTTTAGTAAGATGCTGAAGCATTTTCTTTCTAATGGAAATCTATAGAAGCTTCACAACTTCTTAGGTATAGATTTTATTTATCTAAGAAAAAGTCTCAACTATTCCAGAAAAGATAAAGCCATGAAAGAATTTCTTAAATCAACAGTGAGAGGTCTTAGATATGCTTTTGTATGCCTTAGACCAGACACCTGCTGTTGAGTGGGAGTAATGAGTAGGTATCAGATTAATCCAGGAGAAGAACATTGGAAGACAATCAAGTAAATCTTAAGATAAAGAAGAGGAACTATATGTTAGTCTATAAGGGTGTGTTTAAAACTCTTAGACTACACCATATCAGATTTCGAAATTTGCCTTTGTGCTAGTAAATCTTTCTGATAAGATGGTGGTTACTCTGGGGGTGGAATAGTGATTTTGGAGAAGTGTAAAAACCTATCTGAAGTCTCTAGGTCTACCAGAGAGGGACTGAATGTTAAGGTCGCAGGAAAGGTACTTATTCAGTCTAAGGAAAGTTCTATACATCTTTGGCACCATTCCAAATTGCCTTAAACTACTAGTGTTAATTTCCTGATTAACTAAAAGTAGTTGCCAAAGATATAGAATCCAGTATCCCAAGAGAGTAGACATATAGAGAGAAATTTCACATTATCAATGATTTTGTGATTAAGGAAGAGTAATGGTGGAGAAAAGGTTGTGTTTAATTCAACCTTTCAGATCCTATTACGAGGAGTTTACTACTACTACACTTGATTTGTATATCAAGGTGTTGAGATTTTTTGAAACACACTTTTTGTTTTATATTAGTGCAAGTGGGAGTTTGTTGGGTTTTATGCCCTAAATAAAATTCATTTCAATATAATCAGATTTAGTTATTAATATAGATCAGAAATAACATTTAATGTTGCATGGTTCACATGATTTATTTCATGATTATATGTACATAATGTATAAATTCATCTGAAACCCTTTTCACATACTTGATCCTGTTTATTGTGCTGTCAACACATTGGAAAGTAAACATGACTATGTGAATAAAGTTTCCTAGATTTATCAGACATAGGGTTTTACTGATATGATAATCTACAACAGAGTTTACTTGCATTTGGAGAAATGCTATGTTCTTTCCAGAGCATTGGTTAAAGTAAAGCTCAGGTTTGATGCATGGAGTATGTATCGGAAGGGACCGATATTGAACTTTGACTTAGATTTATTAAACTTACCGTAATATCTATTCAAGTCAATATCGCCTAGTTGATCCTAGATCAAATGTTCTTAATCCTGTTATGATTAGGCTCAATCTTGAAAGGCTATACGTGTTCTTTGATTTGTTAGTTAAGCCTACTTTTAGGTCAGGGTGATACGTACATTTTGGGAACACGGTAGTGCAATTGAGTGGGAGCGCTATCATAAACATGGAATCTATAGCTTCTATCTGGCGAATAGTAAGCAAAGGATGATCTCCTTCGAGCTTGACCAAACGAACATAAATGGTGGAGTACTCATTTCACATAAGCTGAAATATCATTTATACGGGGTCAAGTGTTTTAAGGAATAAATACATTGCAGGGTGTAACGGTAATTTAATCCCTTTACAGTGTAGATCATTCATATAGAGGATCAGTGATCACATTAGGATTATAACAATGGATAACTAATGATGTGTCTATATGGTGGAACATATAGAGCATTCTATATATTGAGAGTGCAATTCTAAGTTCTATGCGTGGATTCAACGAAGAATTAATAAGTTAGTTAATTTTAGTGCTAAATTCTTGATCTACTTATTGGAAGCTCGGTTATATAGACCCATGGTCCCCCCACTAGTTGAGATAATATTGCTTGTAAGACTCATGTAATTGGTTTTGATTAATCAATTATAATTCTCAAATTAGACTATGTCTATTTGTGAATTTTTCACTAAGTAAGGGCGAAATTGTAAAGAAAGAGTTTATAGGGGCATATTTGTTAATTATGATACTTTGTATCGTTCAATTAATAAATATGATAAATGACAATATTATTTAATAATTATTTATAGTTATTAAATAGTTAGAATTGGCATTTAAATGGTTGAATTAGAAAATTGGCGTTTTTGAGAAAATCAGATGCAGAAAAGGTAAAACTGCAAAATTGCAAGAAGTGAGGCCCAAATCCACTAGTATAGGGCCAGCCACTTTTGTAGGAAATTTAAACTGATATTTTCATTATTTTAATGCCAAATAATTCAAACCTAACCCTAGTGGAATGCTATAAATAGATAGTGAAGGCTTCAGGAAAATTACACTTAAATTTTCTATTTTTCCTTCAGAGAAAAACCTGAGCCTTCTCTCTCCCTATCTGGCTGACCACTCCCTCTCTTCTTCTTCAATATTTCGAAATCCTTAGTGTATGAGTAGTGCCCACACACATCAAGTGATACCTCAATCATAGTGAGGAAGATCGTGAAGAAAGATCATGAGCCAAGGAGTTTCAGCATCAAAGATTCAGAGAAAGAGATCCAGGTTCAGATATTGATAATGCTCTGCTACAGAAAGGAATCAAGGGCTAGATATCTGAACGGAAGGAATCATATTATTCCGCTGCACCCAATGTAAGGTTTCCTAAACTTTATATGTGTTTATTTCATCGTTTTAGAAAGTTCATATTTAGGGTGTTAATCAACATACTTGTGAGTAGATCTAAGATCCTGGTAAAATAATTTCCAACAATAACAACTTAGCATGTTAGTATATTGGGACAGTTTATTAGACATTGGGAATGTCGGGATTGGTCGGGAATTTAGAATTTCCCAAAATACCGTTTTAGTACCCTTTATGTTATTTTAGTGTGGAGGGGAAAATTGGTCTTTTTACCCCATTTATATTTTGTCCTTTAGTGGACTAAGTGTAATGTGATTATGTGTTTTGAATTGTTATTTGTTGGGTGAAATAAGAAAGAATTTAGTCATTTATTTCATTTTATTCAAAGTTGGAAAAAATTGAAAAGTTTAAGAAAATTCAAAGCTCTCTCTCTCTCTCTCTCTTGGCTTGGTGTGAGCGGCTAGGGCTGGGAGTTTTCCTTAGTATTTCAAGCACTTTTCAACCATTCTAAGTGTAGTTCAATTGTTGGTAAGGTTCTTGAACTTGTTCTTGTTTGTTTTCTTGAGTTTTTAAGAAAAAGATGGTTAATTGCATGCTTAAATTGGAGTGTGGTTGCTGTAGAGATTCTTTTGGGCGTGGGTTTAGTTTTTGCAGTTTTATTATGCATGATTGAGTAGTTTTAAGCCAGGTTTGAATGCATGTTGTGGAGTTTAACCAAGTTTGAGTTTTGAACTCAAAGCTTGGGCTTTAATGGTGGTTTTTGATTTTGTGCATGAAACTTGGTTTTCTTGCTTTGGAAATGTTCTTTAGGGTCTAAATAGCAGGTCTGGAAGTTTTGGTGTGATTTGGGATTGTTTTGAGCAAGCTATGAAATTTTGTTTATTTCTTGCTCAGAACTGGAATTCCGGTTGCAGAACCGGTCTGGCGGTTGGGAGATTTTTGGGAACCCTAGTTTTTCCCATTTTTATGTTGTTTAGGGTATTGCCATGCTTTTTATCGATAGGGAAACTTATAGTTTCTAGTTTAAGTCCCCGGGAAGTGATTTAGCGTATCACTTATCAGTGTTGTGGTTGTTATGGTTTGAGAGCCTGAAAATCCCCGTGCAGTTCGTTCCATTCAGGTTGACCGGCACACCTGAATTCGGAATCGAGGTAAGATTAGTATAATAGTATGCATATGTATTACATATTTAGCGTGCATGTTAGGAAGCCTGTTAGATGACATTAGATATGTATGTTGGCTTCGTACCATCCAACTGTATCACATCGGTCAGGCTAGAGTATGACTAGCAGCTGGAGTATGACCAGTGTACCGAGTATAGGTTTATTCTAGGGTTGGTGGTACTGTACTGTCTGACCGTATCAACTCGGTAAGGCTATAGTTCGACTAGCAGCTGGAGTATGACCAGTGTACCGAGTATAGGCTGATCCTGTAACACATCGGTAAGGCTAGAGTATGACTAGCAGCTGGAGTATGACCAGTGTATCGAGTATAGGCTGTTACTTTGTCAAAAGTACCATCGTACGAACGTTCGGGACTCAGTATCGTGTGGGACACGACAATTAGGGTTGTGGTCAGGGGTATGGGCGTCTGATCATAACCCGGGATTTATGTATGATTATGTGTATGCTTTTCTTACTGAGTCTGTCGACTCACAGTGCTATGTTTATGTGTAGGTAAGGGCAAGGCCAAGGCTGAGGAACCGTGAGGACGAGCCGATGAATATTGTACATGTCGGGGTGGTTAGGCCTGGAGCATACGATCCTCGGGACAATAGTGCTTTTGTAGTTAGTAACTGGGCGACAAGTATTTTGTATTAGACAGTAAACTTTTTGTAAAGTATTTTGTAAATGGGATCCCAAAGTATTTTGTATGAAATATTATATAAGTTTAATTAAAAAGCAAAAATTTTAATTACTCACGATTTCCATAAACCTCGTTGATTAGCAACGAGCTGCACAGTACGTTTAAAAATCACGTAATACGCCTATGCTAGTTAGGGTGTTACACCTAGTCTCCTTAGAATATCCAACAAACATGCAAACCTCAGTTCGCTTTTCAAGTTTGCCATCTTTCTTTCTTAAGACATGAGTAGGGCACCTCCAGATTCTATAATGGTGTAAACTAGGTATACGACCATTCCACAATTCTAAAGGTGTCGTAGGGTCTGATTTAGATGGAACAACATTTAAAATGTCAGTTGTCATCTGAATAGCATATCCCTATAAGGACATAGGTAGAGTAGAGTAACTAAGCATGGACCTAACCATTTCCAAAAGCGTGTGATTTCTTCTTTCTGCAACTCCATTTTGTTGTGGAGTGCTAGAGGCAGTCAATTGGGATTCAATACCAGGTTCAACTAAATGATCTTTGAACTGCATATCCATATATTCTCCACCCCTACCAGTTTGTAATATCTTTAAAGTTTTACCCAATTAGTTTTGAGCCATTGCTAGAAATTCTTGAAACTTTTCAATCGTTTCAGATTTCTTATGCATAAGGTAAATATGACCATATGTAGAGTGATCGTCAATGAAAGTGACAAAGTACTCATAATCACCTCTAGCTTTGACATTTAGTGGTCCACAAAGATTTGAATGTACTATACCTAGTGGTTCCTTGGCACCCTCTCCCTTTGCAGAGAAAGAACGTTTTATCATTTTGCCTTCTAGGCAAGATTCACAAACTAGTAATTCACCTAAGGTGACATTTTTCAATGGACCACCTTTGGTTAAACTATAAAGTCTATCATAGCCTATTTGACCAAGACGTAAGTGCCATAGATATGTTTCATCTTCATTATCAATCTTTTGCTTTTTATGGTTTCTAGGTTTAGCTACTTTAAACAATTCGTTATTAAGCGCAAATATTTCTTCTGGTCTTAGAACATAAAGCCCCTATTCCATTGATGCAACACAAATTTGAATGTCATTTCGAGAAATAGTAGAACCAGAACTCAAAAAATCTAATTTGTATTGTTGCAATTGTAAGCATGAAACAGAAATCAAGTTTCTACTGAAATTTTGAATGAATAAGCCATTGTCTAATTCCAAAATTCTGTTCTGAAACTTGAGTTTGGCTTTTCCTCTAGCTCTAACCGATACCATTTCGCCATTACCAACTTTAAGTTTCAACTCTCTGGATTTCAAATAATTCTAGTTTTCAAGAAATTGCAATGAACAACTGACATGGTTTGTAGATCCAAAATCAACAATCCAGGTGGATTTATCATTCTCTAAAACACATGATTCAAAAATTAAAGCATCATTGCTTAACCGTTTTTGGATTATTCTTATTGTTGGTTCAATTTGTTGTGAAGGATAATCTGAGGAACTGGAATCACTTTCTCTACTCTTCTCAATTGAGCTTGAAGTAGTAGGATAGTCAGAGCAATGAACTCGATCTCTGCTCATTAGATAAAACAATTCCCAGCTTAGCTTCTTTCTGGAATTTCATGTTCATCATGAGCAAGTGTGAAGTGATACTCTGACCATGAGTCATCTTCACACTTTGAAGTTCATTCCTAAAGGAATATTCTATATGAGGATTGGGGTGTGGGTTGTTCATTTTGACACTACAAATATCAATAAACTAGAAATAAATCATTTGGTTCAATAAATTCATACACTAATTTAGAAAATAACAAGTATAGCAAATATGTTTGCAAAAATACCAAAAACTAAACATATTTATTATTTTCCAAGGTTTCCAACATAATAAAAATACAGTGTCTCGGTAGACGAGAGTCAAAGATAACACTAATTGAATAGAGTAGTCAACTCATCTAAAATGGACACCATTTTAGCAGCCTTTAACTCGATCAAAAAGAGAAACCAACGTTGTCCCGGTAGGAGAGAGTCAAGGTTATTCTCATTTTATGAGCTTCCACCATTGTTTCATGTTCTGTAAATTTATCTCTAAGTAGTCACCGTAGGAGAGAGTCTAATAGGGACAAAAACTTACAAAACACTTATCATGTGAGATCTTACAGTGTTAAATGCTTTCAACGAATGACCATCCACAAGGGGGACGAACTCTAGCATCTCGAGGTTATATTGAGAACATTCACTACTACAAAAATGCCTTTCAGTGAAACGTTTTGAGAGTGTCTAAATTGTTTTAGTGACACTTCAATGCGTGTCACTAATGGTGGTGTCACTAAAAATACTTTTTAGAGTTACAAAATGTGTGTCACTATATCCTTTTTATTATTTAATTTTAAATTTTATATATATAGTCACTAAAATGTGTGTCACAATATCTTATTTTATTTTATTTTTTAATTTATTTTTTATTTTATATATATATTTTAATTTTAATTGCATTAAATAATCTTTTAATTATCATTTTAATAAAATTAATTCAGTAATCAATATTTTCTAATTATCATGCTAAAATTTAAAGTTTACAAATGAATAAACTTTTTTACCAATAATAATCTTTTTCATATACATATACAGAATTAAAAATTCACAATTTAAACCCAACACAAACAAAATCAATACTAATTATATCATTAACTTCTTATACATCATACATTTCTGAAAAAAAAATCATTTACAGTAAAACAAAGTTCATTTACAACATACATTTTCTAAAAAAAAAAATCAATTACAGTAAACAATATCACACACAAAATGAAGAACCTAGATCAACCAGACCCAAAACTCAATCAACACACAAACCCTTTCCGTCCACCTGCACACACACACAAACAAAGGGAAATAAACAAAGAGGCGATGGAGAAGACCATCAATGAGGAGCATTCAAGCAAAACGGAGAGAGAGAGAGAGAGACGGCCGAGAGAGAGACGACCGAGAGAGAGGCATCGCCGGAGATGGGACCTTCAGTGCGCAAAAACAGAGAGAGGGAGAGACGACGAAGACAGGGTTGGGGTGTTGGGTTCTCGGACGGTGACGGTCGCCGGGTTCTTAGACTGGAAGAAGGTGACGATCGAGGTTCTCGGACTGGAGCGGGCTTAAGGTTTGCGATTGTTGGGGCTTGGGGTTCTGGTTCGACTGGAGGGGGCGGCTTGGGCGGTTCTGTTCGCAGTAGAGAGGGAGAGAGAGTTAGGTTATAATTTTTTAGGGTTTTGTAAGAAAGAGATGAATTTATACTCATCTAATTTCCTTTTTTTTAATTAATTTTTTAATATAATTAGTTTTTATTAATATTTATTTTTATTAATTTTATAATTATATATTTTATTTTTTTTATTAAAATAAAAGGGTATATAGTGACAAGCCGCGCGTGTGAGCAAACGTATTTACCCACATGTTGTGCGCGTCGCTAAAGCCACGTGATTCACATGGCTTTAGCGACGCGCATAACGTGGGGGTAAATATGTTTGCTCACACGCGTAGCGTGTGACTATAGGCCATAGTTTTTTTTATTTTTATAAAATTTTAAATTTTGGATTTTAGTAGTTAGTGACACTCTATATTTTTAGTGACACACATTCTGCGTAATAAATACCGAACATTTAGAGTCAAATGTTGTGTGTCACTAAAAACTACTTTTAATTTTTTAGTGACCCACACTTTTATGTGTGTCCCTATATAGTGTGGGTAAAAGCTTAATTTGTAGTAGTGATTTAACTATTGTAAGACCAACAATGGACATCGAATATCTCTTGATTAAAGCTCATTACTAAAAAAAGTGTATTTTTATTTAATCATTTACATCAATTATATTTTAATAATGAAAATTACTTAATTTAAAGTTGGTCCAAAATTAATTGAATAATTAATGTTCAACTTTAATTTAATTTTCAAAAAATTTAAGTTTCGATAATTATATATCAATATATAAAATTCGAAAAAATAAATTAAAATATAATAAAAAAAATATTTGAAAATTATCTATTTTAAGTTGTTCTAAAATAACAAAATTTTTGTATTTTCAAAAAATCTAATTAAATAACAAACTAAGTATCTTGAAATAACCACTTAATTTGAAAAATATTCCATTTTAAGTTGATCTAAAATTAGTAAATTTTCAACCTAAAATAATATTTAAAGAATTCAATAACTAATTGCCTAGAATATCTGAACTTAATAATGAATTTAAAAAATATTCAAATTCAAGTTAATCCAAAATTAGTTATAAATAACTAATTTTCAACTTAAGAAAATATTTAATGAAATATTAAATAAGTAAGCATCTAGAAGAATCTAATTTGTTATAATTCTTTATTTAATTAAATACAATAAAAATACATATAGTTTTTCTTGAAAAAGTTTCATTAAACTACGTGTGTTTTTCTTAAATTAATTTCATATATTTCGAAATTAATTATGTTGTTAATCAATTTTATTAGGTTAAACTAGTTTAATTAACCTAGTACAGTCATTCAAATGAGGCAAATGGGCCCTCGCAATTGGGGTTGTTCATGTGAGGGAGGACTGGGTTTAGTATGTCGTACCCACTTCTATGACCCCCTAACTCTCACACAAGGCCCAAAGGAGAGGAATTTAACCTTAAATGAACAATTGTTATTAATTGAATAGGCCCAAATACTAATTGGGCCTAAATAAAATCTATCAAGAGTGATTATTTTATTTAGCAACCTAGTCCATTTTCATTACAAACATTAAATTGGCCACCTGTATGCATCTAAGCCCAAAGCAAACATATAGGCTCAGACAGGCACACGGATTTGCATGGATCATATCATGTTACTAAGTTTATACACAGATGAAAGAAGATTACAAAATTTACCTGTTACAAATTATTTATTTGACCTATTGACAATTGAACCATTGGTTAAAATCAGATCATTGGATCTGTCAACAAGTTAAACATGACAATTTAGATCAAACAATAATAGGTTTTATAAAAAAAAAGTTTAATAATTAAACAATATATAAAACACACAAACATGTAACTAGTTGGATAGTTGGATATAGGATTTATGTAATTTTAAATTAATTAATTAATTTATTAATTTCGAAAAAAAAATAAATAAAACTTATTTTTTTTTCTAGAATAAAATTTAAATTAAATAAAAAAAATTATTTTAAAATTAAACCTATAAATTTTGAAACAATTAGGTTTCAACTAACCTAAATATCTATTTCAAAAAAAATGCTAACAACTTTTCAAATTTCATGTTATTAAAATAAAATTAAATGTTCAATAAAATAAAATGATAAATAAATATCATTTTTCTTATTATATGATTTAATTTAAATAAAATAATAAAATTGAAAAGTTAGCAAAATATCTTATTTCAATTTAAAATTTCATGATTAAAATAATCTTCTTTTAAATTTCAAATAAGGTCATTTAAAAAAAAAAATTAAATAATTTAAAAATAAAATATCTGATCTTAAATTTAAAAATATGATAAAATAATCAAATTTTAAAAAATAAGATAACCAACTAAGCAAAAAGATAGATTTTTACCTATTTTCAAGCTTCAAATTTCACTAATATCTTAAATTAATTTAAAAAATATTAATTAATTTAATTCTGATAATTAGATTTGAAATATGAAAAATGAAAATCTAAATACAAAACTAAAAAAAAAAATTCGAAATTAATTCCATGAAAAAGCATGAAAAAATGAAAAAATAAAAAAAATTGCATTTGGCATGGATGGTATGCAGTGCATACCATCCGCGCACGCAGCATGGGTGCACAGCCCTGATTGGGCGCACGGATCCTGCACAGTAGGATTTTCGCGCGCGGAATAGGGTCTTCAGACACGCTCATGCGTGTTCCTTCGGACAGGAAGCAGTCCTAATGCGCGTGCACACGGGTGATCATCTATGTCTGCGGGCGCTCATGGGGTGTACCCGATTTCAAGAACGGTCTGTGTGAGTCCCAAGATAGTAAAAACCCCCTGCTGCATTGGTCCTCCCAAGAACGACCTTGACAGAATAAAGATACTCTATTTCCAGGGTAGTGGGGCACTCCTAGTTCATGATTTTGTACAAAACCTTCAAACTTGCGAGGATTCAAGTGAAATGGGATTCAACTGGAATGGGGCAATTCCAAGGTGGTTTAGGAAGTTCTTGTAGTAGTCTCGCAGGGGGATAATTGCTCCAACCCTGATGTGTTCGAGGCTCCAAGCGCCTATTCCTGTCAAGCCACTCGTATTGGCCTCGCCACTGGTCCCCTCAGATGCTTCAGCAGTAAGTTGTTCTGGTGGGTAACGGCTGAACTCGCCAATAGCGACTGATCTATCTCAGCAGTCTTTCTTATATTTAATACCAAAAGTCCATATGGTACTACCTACGTAATCTCAAATTGTTCGCACTGTTGGAATATATTTTACCAGGATCTAGATTTACAAACAAGTATATTTTTAACATCCTAATATGAATTTCTAAAACGATGAAAATAAACACATAAAAGCTACGAGAAACCTTACAGTGGTTGTAGCGGAATTAAATGACTCCTCCCACTCAGATCTCTAACCCTTGTATCCTTTTTGTAGGAGAGTATCACCAAGATCTGGGCCCGATTCTCCTTCTTGTTGATTGGATTCTTCATAGTCTTACATACTATGATTGAGGACTCACTTGATATATGTGAGCATGCACTCAATCACTAATGGCTGAATTTGGTTTGTGAAGAATAGGCTATGGTATTTTTGAATTCAAGAGAAGAAAGGAATAGGTCTTATCAAACCTAGAGAGAAAGCTAGGCTTTTAGCTTTGGAGGCATCAGTTGGATAATGAGGCATCAGTGTGATTTATTTAGAATAAAAAAATGATAAAAAATGTAGCAAAATACACACATATTGCCGGCCACTTAATGGCCCCATATAAAATTGGCTTTTTTTGCCATTTTTTCAACTATTTTATCTACTTTCGACAAATACCACTTTTTGCCATTTCACCCTATAAATGCCAAAACTATTTATTAAATAATTTTTTTTATATATATACGAATAAAGTGAAGGTTTTACAATTATACCTTATAATATTTAAATGGCTGATTATGACGTTACACGTCAGCCAAATAATACCGGATGAGAAAATTAATACACTGAATTCAATTGTTAGTCCATTAAAATACATAGCATCAGACCTCACTATCACCAAAAGGAAAAAGCAAACATTTAGTTGCTTACAATATTTAAAAGAAAAAAATCTTAGAAATTGTTTTAGAGACATAAAAATAAAATATACCAAAGTATAAATTGCATAGATTATTAAAAAATTACTATTAAGTATAATACATAGTAACTTTAATGGAATTTTTTAACCACATATGTTATATGTTTATTTTTATTAAGAGAGTCACTTTTATAATTTTCGTGTGAGTAGTACGTAGTTATTTTTTATTAATCAAATATAAAATAAATATAAAAGTATTAGAATGTAATTACATAGAAATTTTGATATCCAAATTAAAAAATAATTAAGTTATTTTTTCAAACACAACTTAGTTACTTTTTGACTAACTAAATATATCCTTTTGGATTAAAAAAAAACTTTTAATTTCTTTTGATGATGGTAAAATACAAATCGGTAACTTTTATTTATATTTTTTTTTAGATCATATTTTTGAGATAATTTTTTGATTACCTTCAAAACGTAAATTTTTACATTGTAAGATACCAACTAATTATTTTTGAGTTGTACTAATAGAATCTTATTATTTAAGATATATTTTAGTAACTTTCAAGTTCATTTCAAAAAACTAATAAACTATCATCAATACATTTTAAAAAAATCTTAAGAAAATACATTGCTACATCATTAAGTAATATTTTTTGTTTAAGAAAAGCGTACCATTAAGTAATATCTTAATACCGAACTAATATGCCTGAAATAGAATAAATTCCAAAATTTTAATTTTTTTTTTCTGCATTATAAAAGTAACTTTTAAGTTACTTATGATATTGTTAAGAAACCAATAAGTTATACTTTATATAAGAAAAAAAAAACTATCATTTTATATGAAATAATTTGAGATATATTTTAATTGTCTCCAAAACAAATTATTTATATACATCTTAGTAATTAATTAGTTATTTTTATGTTATAATAATGCATTGAGTAACCTTCAAGTTTATAATAATGTGGTAATTTTGACTTGTAAAAACATATACATATTTTTCAATCGTCACTATAATGAAAAAGAACTATTTAGTTGCTTCTCATACCTAAAATGAAGCAATTATGATGTTACTTTTTCACACACAGTAAAAAAAAACGATTCATTCATTTATTAATTACCTTACTTTATTGAAGAAAAAAACTTTTTAGTTACTTAAGATGCCGATAAAAAATATTCTAATGTTGGAATTTTTTTTATGGTGACCAATGATATTTTAATTGGTAAATTAACGTAATACTAATGTGTTACTTGTTTATAAATTTTTTATTTTTATACTTATTTGTATACATTGTTAAAATGTAACTAATGAGTATATAATTAGTTTATTTTTTTTTTCTGGTCGAGACATCAAATCTGGTTGTACACAAAGTACATGACTGTAACACATCTTACATAGTAAACCTGGATAACAATATATGCACTTGTCAAAAATTTGAATATGATGAAATGTCTTGCTCATAAGTTTATTTGGTATATATACCTATACTCATATATGCCAAATAAACTTATTGGCATATTAAAATAAATTTTTATTTTCTTAGTTTACATAGTAGCCTTTTCGTACAGTCTATCATCGTATATGCTAATAAATCTATTAGTTTATTTTGGCATATTAAAATAATTTTTCATTTTTTTTTCGTATATTGGAAGAACAATTAATTCATTTCATTTTGTATAGCCCACCATTATATATTTCAATAAACCTACTAGTTTCTATTGTCGTTGGAACAACATTTTATTTTTTTTTCAATACAGAGTAAACTATGTAATCAAACATAGCGATATACGCCAATAAACCTATTAGTCTATTTTTCATATATTGAAACAACAATTCATTTTTAATTCAAACACAATGCGTGCCTATAAAATAATAAGCTAATTAATCTTTTTTTTTTAAGTTGAGACATCAAATCTAGTTGTATACAAAATACATGACTGCAACATGTCTTACTAGTAAACTTAGATAACAATATATGATTTCTCAAATATGATTAAATATCTTGCTCATAAGTTTATTTGGCATAGATGTCTATACTCATATATGCCAAATAAATTTATTAGTTTATTTTGGCATATTGAAATAAATTTTCATTCTTTTGTTTATATAGTAGCCTTTTCGTATAGTCTATTATCGTATGTGCTAATAAATCTATTAGTTTATTTTGGCATATTATAGTATCTTATTATTTAAAAAAATAAGAGAGAGAAAGATTTTTTTTTGAAGTTGGAGAAAGGAGAGAAAGAAATATTTATTTTATTTTATTCTTTTTATGTACAATTATTTAATTTTTTTAATTATGCAAGTCTGTGTTTTAAATAAAAAACAAAAGAAAAATCAATGTTAGTTAAGTTATAATATGTAAAACAATATAATAATTTAAAAAACGTTAGAAATGAACGTTAAAATTAATATTGTGATAGATTAAGTTATTATTGATAATAAAAGATAAAAAACGTATGTACATGTAAATTATCCTTAAAATAATTATCATATAAAATTTTTATTTATAATATTTATTAATTAGACTCCAGAAAGTCTTTTAATTAATAAATTTATCCTAAAATACCATTTCTTCACAATCAAGCCATAGCATAGTGAAAGTTCATAAACTATACATAGTCTAATTTTAGAATTAAAATTGATTAATTAAAATTAATTAACTGAGTCTTACAAGCAGTTTGTCTCAACTAGTATGGGGACCATGGGCCTATATAACCGAGCTTCCAATAAGGAGATCTAGAATTTACCAAGTAAATTCACTATTTTATTAATTCCTCGCTGAACCACTATAGAACTTGGAATCGCACTCTCAATTATATAGAACGCTCTATATGTTTCACGATACAGATACGCTATTAATTGTCCATTGTTATTATCCCAATAATCAATGATCCTCTATAGATGATTTACATTGCATAGGGATTAATTTACTGTTACACCGTTCAATGAATTTTATCCTTAAAACACCAAGCCCCCTAAAAATGATATTTCAGTGAACTAACATAATCACTAAAATGAGTACTGAACCATTTATCTCTGTTTAGCCAAGCTTGAAGGAAATCATCGTTTCACTTCTATGTCCAGATAGAATCTATAAATTCCATATCTATGATTAGCGCTCCCACTCAATTGTACTACCATGCTCCCAAAATGTACGTATCACCCAGACCAAAAAGTAGGCTTAACTAACAAATTTTTGAACATAAATAACACTCTTGAGATCGAACCTAACCATGTCAGGATTAAGATCATTTGATCTAGGATCAACTAGGTGATATTAAATTGAATAGATATTACGGTAAATTTATCATATCTAATCAAAGTTCAATATTGGTCCCTTCCAATGCATACTCCATGCATCCAACCCAAGATTTACTTTAACTAATGCCCTTGAAAGGACATAACACTTATCCAAGGTGCAAGTAAACTATGTTGTAGATTATCATATCAGTTAAACCCTGTGTACTGGTAAATCTAGGAATACATTTAATCACATAATCTTGATTACTTTCCACTGTGCTAACGACACAATAAACAAGAATATCAATGTGATAAGGATTTGGATGAATTTATAAATCAAATAAACATATTAATAATTACATGAACAAAATGACACACTAAATAAGTGATGAAAATACTTCTATTTCTTTATTGATAATTGAATGGTAAATATTACATTGATATATAGTTTTATTTAGGGCACAAAGCCCAACACGCTCCTTCGACTCTATTAATTCATCCTCGAAGGTGACATTAGGATCCTGGGGAGTCTTTGATTTTCGAGGCTTAGAAGTCATGATTTCAAAGTCCAAGTCACCTGGTTCAAAGCAATCTTTAATGTGGGTAAAAATAAAGGCCTAGCCAGAGGAATTGATGATAAATTGGGGGATTCAAGCCAAGTACCATCTCGCAAGAAATGACGTTTGCCTTCTTTAATTTCTTGCAAGAAGCGTCTGCGGCGATTGGTAATGGCATCTTGATGGGTTTTTACTAAGTGTTCCCTAATTTTTGCATCATTTATCTCTAATTTGGATTTGGGTTCTAAAATTCTGGGTTTATATGAGATGGCTAGTTCACTAGGACACTTTGTTTCTAAGTATTCTAGACGATAAACTTTTGAACTAGATTGAGACATTGTTGCTAAAAGAAACCAATCCCAATTCCAGGATGAAATTTATCAAACAAGAAGTTGGTAAATTTGAGAAACCCAGAAACCTACATTTTGCCTAAACCCTAAAATTTACCCAGGTACAATTCAACCCTAAAATTGCTAAAACAAGATAAGGAGATAAAGGTGCTAATTAAGAAACAAGTGATCAAACCCAGAAATGTGACATAAAAAGCTTGTAAGAAAAAAAAGTAAAAAGAGGAATCACTTTCGGTTTGAAGTTAGTTTTGGGAGCAATGGATGGTCTTACAATCGACGGTATAACAAACGGTGTGGTGATCCCTCTGAATGCTTGAGGTCGAAAATTAAATCGGACAAAACTCACAAGAAGAATTTCAGCGACAGAGAGGGCATTCAAAGCTTTAAGAAATCTGGGTATGGTTTTTAGCAGAGAAGCTTGAAAAATTTCCAAAGTTTTTGAAATGGCTAAGGTAATGAAAATGAGGTTCCTTTTTTCTTTTTATACTCTTGGGTTTATCTCTGTCGGATTAAGGAGGCAATTGATCCAACGGGTAAAGTTTAAAAAAGGTAGTGGAAAAGATGGTTATTAAATGCTAATGTGCCTTGAAACCACAAAACCGTCAAAATCAAAGGACATTCATTTTTTCAAAATGGATTAAAAAGACCCTCTATAATCATTTAAAAAGCACTTTTCACTGAAAAGAATTTTTTAAGGGTCAATTGCTATACCCGAAATTTGGCTGGCACTTCAGAGGAGGACACGTGTCAACCTTAGAGACTACGAATCAACGAATATAATGACAATTTTATTAAAGGATATTAGAATAGAATAACTCATTAATGCAGAGTTGACGAGAAACGGATGTACAAACTATTAATTAACGTATTGACGAGAAACCATTTTGTATTTAAAGACACAATCATAAGGATAACATCAACGAATATAATGACAATCTATCAACTCGCTTACTGTATAGTCTTATGCGAGACATGGATGTACAAACTATTAATTAACGTATTGACGAGAAACCATTTTGTATTTAAAGACACAATCATAAGGATAACATCAATAATGCATAGCGAGGTATCAGCCTCGTTACATATAAAGAGGCGTTGACGAGACAAGTTGAATGTTAGAACACTTAGCGTATAATATACATTATACTAACTAAGTATAATAGCTGGAAGAGTCTGAGTGAGGCATCCATCTCGCTTTAGGAAGACATATTCTTGGTACATTCATTAATCAGCTTCAACCATCTTTTAAAGTGATCCACTACTCCGTCAAGTTAGCTCTCTTAGATAGAAGCTGACATTCAAAAGTTGTTAACTGTTGAAGTTCACCTTGTCACCGAGAACTACGATTGTCAGATGGAGCATTTTGTCTTTAATAGCAGAAATGATGGGCTTCACATTATCAACCTTGAAAAGACATGGGAAAAGCTCTAGCTCGCTGCTAGGATTATTGTTGCTATTCAAGTTCCCAGCGAGATGCCTCAACAAGATACACTTTGGAAAATATTTAATTCCACATCAGCATTGACCTTATAAAAGCGGATAAATCACAACTGTAGAATTTTCAATTAATAATTGCATTTATTTACGTGTTACGTAAATGAAGCCCACAATTTTAGGAAATATTATTGTGGGATTTCAATCTGATTATAATTAACTACTACCTTATGTTACTATAAATATGGGCAGAATGTATTGAAAAAGGAGGGAAAATCCTAGAGAGAAAAGAACCCTAGTTTGTATTAGAATAATTTGAATAAGATTGACTCGTGAACTACGCAAAATTTTAACAGCAAAACCACGTAAAAAGCTCTGTGTTTTATTTTCTTCTTTTATTTTCTATAATTTTTGTGCAAATTAATTGCGAAATATGCCTTATTATCGTTAACAAAAATCTTCATTAACAGAAAGAATAACAGGCTCATCTTGTGTCTACTCTTGCACTACCAACACTTATTATTGTACCACTAGATGTGGGGGAATATATAAAGCTAACTGACTAGTAGATTAGGAAGCAAAAACTAAATGAACCACCAATTATGGGGAAGAATAAAAAGGATCCAAGGTGACCAGAATAGCAGTCAAGGTGAGAATATGAAATGGCAAACTTATTCTTAGTGTTAAAGATGCAAAAAGGTGCCATTTGAGCCAATGTAGAGCCAAATATTGTTTTATTGTGGAGTAGTGGGTCATTTGAAAAGAACATACTCGCAGTTAAGAAAGACTGATGTGCAAGGAGAAAAGTGTATGGGTCTTGCACAAGTGCTGGTTATGACTCAAGGGGCGGACTCGGGTATTGGTCCTTCGAGAAAGTCAAATTAGAAATTTATGGGAAATATTACAATTATCATTTCAATTGATATCGATATGAAACATTATATAATTAGTTAGAGACATCAAGAATTCCGAATGGACTATGCATGTATGTTATTTAGTGGTAATCCATTTGACGGGATACACAAATTAGAGAAATTACAATATGAGTTAAATTTGCTAGTATTCCTAAGTGGAATATAGGAAATGAGTAGTTAATGGAGGCATCGATCTAATTGATTCAAATTACAAATATTTTGTGTAGGAGTGATCTAGCATTAGCAAAGGTTGGACAATTTTTGAGTATTGTCTGGAATCCTAAGTGAATTGATGGTGATGATTGTGTACTAATTTTGAGATTACGTAGGCATGGGACTACCTATGTTAGCAACGAGCATCTTGTTTTGGTAGCTTACCATGAGGGAACTCCATGGTTGAGTGTCCTTGACTTGGGGTGATTTTATTTAGGAAATTTCCCCATGACACGTGCGAGTCGGAGCAAGGCACGTTGAAAATACTTGGATTGGTCCATGGGGGCCAGTCGTCAGTCTAGGAAGTAGCTAGAGTGATGCACTCATGTATAAGAGCCATCATTCTGTGGGAATAAGGGCCCAATAGAGGCTTAAAGCGGGGACGTTACTGGGGTAACATATAAAAGAACGCCAAGAAGAGTAGTGGTATCACTAAGGTAAAGAAGATTACCTAAATTACTTAAGGTGATTAGGTAATGATGGAGAGTACTTTATAATTGGCTGAATAGTCAATGTGGTATGTAAGGAGACCATTGAAATTTTAGGAAAATATTACTTTATTAAGCAATTATAGAAAGGCATACTTACCCAGAATAGGGAAAAGCTTATGAATTGAGATGAAATTTAATGGACACGTATTTGAGCGACTGGTGAATGTTGGATCACAAATTAGGTTTTTTATTAAGCAAAAACATTATAATTGATTGTAAAATAAGTTGTAGAGTGGTTAACTAAGTATGAAGATGGTGATGATTGCAAGGGAGCAATGGTGGCGTATGAAGTAGGGAGACAAACCTTAGTGGTAATGACGGAAAAAAAAAGTATACGAGGGTCTTCGATGTTGATGAATTAGCATCGTCAATGGGGGACTCACTATAAGTTGGCATAGTAGTTAATGCCAACGGATTGTCATTGAAACGTAGAATATACTTGAGGTATGTATATTTCTGAATGTGTTTGAAAAGATTATCAAGATTTTTACCAAACACAGAAAAGAAACTTCAGGATCAAGGAAAGATCTTTGATTAATTATTATTAGTTGAGAATTTGGGAAATGGGTATTTCTAGTTTAGTTATGAGAACCTAGTATGAGCAATGTTTCCTCTACCATGCATGTTACAGCAATTCACTTTATAACGGTAGTTAACTGTAAGTGTTTGGGAATTTTAAAATTGTGTCAGTTCAAGAGAAGTTGATGCAAGTTAAGATAAGTAGAAATCAATAGATTCAAGTTGACAGTAAGATGGTAATTCCTCAAGTTTAAGTGAAAAAAATTGATGAGAAATTATACGAAGTGAATTAAGGGAGTGATGGGAGTTGATTTCTTTTACGAAAGAATGAGAGTGAGAAATACAATTAGGGACGATAATGAAGCATCTACTTTCTGATAACCCACCATGGGCTTACCTTGTAGTTAAGCATACTTAACTTGGGTAATCTCAAGATGGGAAATCTTTCGGAGAGTCATCCCGAAAAAAACGTATGAGTGAGGACAAATTATGCTAGAAAGATTTATATTAGGTTGCAGAATCAATAGTCGTTCCAGAGATTTCTAAAAGGAAAGAATGTGTTAACAAGTAAGGATTTACAAGGTATTAAGTGGAGTTCATGTTAGTGGGAGGAAATAAGACATGCTCTAATTGAATACCTATCAAAAATGAATATTTAACTTGTTATTAAGCTAAGTTAGTAGGTCAGCTTAGGAGATCCCATATAAGGAATGGAAAGACATAATTTTGAATTATGTATTGTGGGATCTTATGATTTCGACAGAATAGTAACGATTGGACATACCGAGTTAATATGCTATCTA
This sequence comes from Cannabis sativa, assembly GCF_029168945.1. Taxonomy (NCBI): domain Eukaryota; kingdom Viridiplantae; phylum Streptophyta; class Magnoliopsida; order Rosales; family Cannabaceae; genus Cannabis; species Cannabis sativa. The sequence continues at coordinate 16,992,975 of NC_083605.1, read as the reverse complement.
TAAGTATAAAAAAATTATACAATAAATAAGGATATGGAATTCATACGAAGGAATAATCTAATCTTGTGAAATTCAAAGGTTGATATCTTTGGCTATGATGTTAAGAATTAAAGAAGCATATTAGGAACAATGGAGATTAAAGAAAAAATAGTATGATGTTTTATTCTTGAAAGGTAGGTAATCTAAGAAGATGAATGGAATATTAAAAACATATTGTGAGCATATTTGATAAAGGTTAGATGATCTTAGTGTTATCCCAATTTTCGCACTCTGACGTGGCATCACATGCTGGTGACACGTGGATTTGATTCTCCATACCTACCTATAAGAGATGTGCCAAGCAGAACATCGTATATGCCTGCACGGGTGAGGTCCTTCTAGCCGAGCAGTGGAGCAATCCCTATAAATTTGGGATCGTATCACAGAGATATGGCAAGTTGTCCGAATCCCACAATTAGTGTATTCTAAATATGTAATATGTATCCTTACCAATTATAGGTATTGTAAGAAAAAGGAAAACCTTCCCTCAAACATGTAGCCCTATAAATAGTGACTCAGTCTCACTAGAAGAGGGGTCGAAAGAATTACTATAGGGAAAGATCTAAGAGAGCACTTAGAGATTTCATTGTAAGAGCTTTAAGAAAGGAATCACTATATTCTTTGTTGTTAAGTCAATACAAATCAAGGGGAATAGGCTATTACCGAACTGCTCAGGCCGAACCTCTTTAAAAACACTGTAATCTTTATTTATCTTTTCATATCATATTTTAAGTATATCCTTCATCGCTTTATTATTAAGACTCATTGTCGTTGGCTAAAAGCAAGGTCAATATTTTTGTACTTTCATTGAGAGCAAGGATCATAAATTTTCTCTTTACTTCAAGTTTAATCATAAACGTGATGGTGGTACAAACTCGTAGAGGTGTAGTTGATCAGGTGGACCCAGTAGCAGCAGATTCCGCACTGCAGACTCCAGGGAATGCAAGGGTCCCACCAGCCACGAATCCTGAACAACCAATCACGCAACCACCAACCGTGGGTCAAGGTGTGACATCTCCTTTGGGTGGAGTTACACCTGGTGTGCAAGAGACTGGAAACACCAGTTCATCAGCCGATCTGAATATCCCCAACACTGGGATTCCTTCAGCGGCAAATGTCCAGACAACCATTGGAAATGACACCGAGATCCAGAACCTTCATAATGCTCTTGGGCTCATGCAAGGTCATACTAATACTCTGCATCATGATCAAGAAGATCTTTGCATTGCAGTGAACCTTGCGTTTGAGGAGCAAAGGCGTAAGTTTGTCGAATGGAGGGATAGAGAGATGGAAATGTTGAAGGCTCAGCAAGCAGCCATCGACAACCGAACAAGACAAGCTATTGTGCTGATACAAAGAGCCTATTAAGTTGCAGTAACTCGCATCCAGCATTCTGCTGGGCGGCTCGAATGAAATCTAGGTGAGAACACTTCCCAAACTCTGAACGGCGAGCCGTCCAACCCTCGGTCATAGGTTTCACCTGTGGGCCAAGCGGTAGGCGGCCATACCGTATCTGGTAATTCATCAGGAAGGGTTATACCTAATAACTCCACCTAGACTAGCAGTTCTGGCCAAGTGCTCGGTCCAACCAACCAGTCGTTGAGGCAACCTGGTGCATCTATATTTAATAGACTAGGAACAGCTCATGATCTTAGAGATGATCTAAATAGAAAGAGAGGGTTAGACAAACAATATGTTCCACTAGCAACTAAGCCTGGGGCCCGCGCTAAAGATCCATCTCAAAGAGATCCTGGCGTGACATTGATCAGTCAAGAGGCTGAACAAGTTCATCCATCCGTGCAGGCACAGATGGATGAACTTAAAAACATGTTCTGAGGTTTGGCCAGTTAAAACCACAATGACCTCGAGTTGGACCGAGCACGTGGATCCCCCTTTTCTCCAAAAATCAATGTTCTAGAGCTACCTCACAAGTTAAAGATGCCAACCTGGAAGATGTATACAGGGAAAGAGGATCCCATAGGCATCTCAAGTATTTTGAAATTCAAATGGACTTGCAGGGGGTACGAGGATATGTGCATTGCTGAGTCTTTCCGGCCACACTCTCAAAAGTCGCTCAATAATGGTACTTCAAGTTGACATTAAGAAAGTTCAATTCTTAAAAGGCTTTCTCTTTAGAATTTCATGCAAAATTCTCTTCTTCACGCCAACTCCCATTGCATTTAGAAGACCTGGTCAAAGTGAAGCAAACAGCAAGAGAGCCTCTCTGAGCTTACATCAGCAGATTCATGACGGAGGCAACAAAAGTGGCACGGTAAACCGAAGAAGGGAAATTAATCCCAATACTGGGGGCCATCGAAGTTCTCAGAGAGATTTGGAAGGACATCAAGAGAGATGGACCAGTAGATTCTACGAATGACTTCCTCCATCGCGCAAATGGTTTGATCAAGCTCGAAGAAGCCAATCAACGAGCAGAAGTCAAGCTCAAACCAAACCAATCACAAGCTCCCTCTACTGGAACATCCGTTCAACACCCCCAGTACCCAAGAAATTTAAGCTCGGGTGGTAAAAGGTCTAACAACAACAACATGCAAGCCAATGGGAAAAGGGAAAGTTCTCTGGCAAAGCCAAACAGGCCCCTAGAGAAAATCCTTCCAAATTCATTGCTTTCTCTATCCTAATTGACGATTTAGAGACCATCTACATGGCTACACTGTCCGTAGCTCCATACAAGGAACCCGCTCCCATGAAAAAGGATATAAGTAAGAGAGACATGTCCAAGTTTTGCCAATTTCATGGTACTATGGCCACGACACCAATGAATGCAAGAATTTGAAGTGGGAAATTGAATTTTTTCTAAGAAATAATAACCCACACGTGCAAAAATATGTTAAGACTGACTAGAATTAGAGGGCCACCCAGACAGATGATAACCAAGATTTATTGCCGCTACCAGTGGACGGGCATTTGCATGTCCTCATCGGAGGCCCACACATAGTTGGAGATCAGGCAAAGCTCGGGAAAGGTATGCCCAAACCTTACGACACAAGAAAAAAAAAGTGGTCCTGCTGTAGAGGAAAGAAAACCGAAAAAACCACGGGTAGGGGAACCCACTATAACGTTCAGTGAAGAAGATACTGTCAAAGTAAACTTTCCACACAATGATCCGTTGGTCGTGGAAGTACAGATGACAAACAAAGCAGTGGCCCAAACCATGGTAGACAATGGAGCTTCAGCAGATATTTAGTTCAATACTCCATATGAGAAAATGGGGCTCCAACTTAAAGATTTAACCCCTTGCCTCCAGTCCTTAGACAATTTTTTTGGCAAGAGTGTTGCACCTTTAGGGAAAATTTTCCTACCGCTCACTGTTGGGCAAGCTCCGAAGAGTATAACTGTAACGGCACAATTTTAGGTATTGGATGTCCCATAAACTTTTAATCTCATGTTAGGCCGACTAGCCTTATATGACCTAAAAGTTGTTACATCGATATTTCATTCGTGCCTCAAGTTTCAAACAAAGAAAGGGGCAGGTGCCTGAGAGGAAATAAACAAGTTGCACTGGAATGTTACAACCTTGCCCTAACCAAGGCTAAAAAGGAAGTATCCTCTAGTTAGAGTTTGGACAAGGGAAAAGACATTGTCGAATAGGGAACTGCCTAAGGCGGGGACGAAGATGTGGATCCCCGACTTAGGGAATCGAATACCAATGTGGGGCTAGTGGATCGACCTAAATGTTCCGACTAGGAAACTCGAAATTGGAAAAGGTTTGCTGCTCGAAGTGAAATCAGCATTGATAAAATTTCTAAGAGCAAACCTAGACATTTTTGCATGGTCACATAAGGACATGGACAGAATCGATCCTTTTATAATTTCATACCCCTTGAATATTGATCCTAATTTCCTGCCGGTTCAACAAAAAAGAAGATTGTTAGATAAAGAATTAGCCCTAGCCTTAATAGAAGAGGTAGAAAAGCTGCGCAACAAAAATTACATAATTTAATCTTTCTACCCGTCCTTGGTTGCTAATTCCGTACTAGTGCCCAAGCCTAACAAAAAATGGCAAGTATGTATCGACTTCACTGACCTCAATAAGGCGTTCCCCAAGGACTGCTTTCCACTTCCAAGAGTAGATCAACTTGTGGATGCAATAGCAGGATACAAGATATTAAGCTTTATGGATGCCTATTCGAGGTACAATCAAATCATGATCCATCCACCGGACCAAGAACATACAAGTTTCCGAATAGATACAGGATTGTATTGCTATAAAGTCATGCCCTTTGGGCTTAAGAATGCCGAAGCTACATACCAAAGATATTGGTAAATAAAATTTTCAAAGACCAGATCAGACGAAATACGAAAGTATACGTGGATGACATGCTCGTCAAATCCAAGAAGGTTAGGGGGCATATAGACGACTTGGACGAATACTTTTTAAGTCCTCAGGAAATACAACATGAAACTCAATCCCCTAAAGTGCTTCTTTGGAGTCAGCTTGGATAAGTTTCTAGGCTTTATCGTTAATGCCCGAGGAATCGAAGCTAATCAAGAGAAAATTCAAGCCCTCCTGGATATGAAATTGCCTACAAAAACCAAGGATGTTTAAAGTTTAACTGGTCAGATCGCTGCACTCAGTAAATTTGTTTCAAAGTGAACAGACAAGTGTGTTCCATCCTTTAACATCCTGCGAGGAAATAAGCAATTTGAATTGATTGAGGAATGCAAAAAGCCTTTCAAGAGCAAAAGACACTACTTGCAAAACCTCATGTACTCTCAAAACCTCTAGACGGAGAAGAACTGGGCATATACCTGGGTGTCAGGGATCATGCAGTAAGTTCTGTACTGATCAGAGAAGAGAACAATATCAAACATCTGATCTACTACGTTTGCAAAAGACTCATTAAGGCTGAAGGCTAGTGCCCATTGATAGAATAGCTCACCTATTGCCTAATCTTAGCAATAAGAAAGCTATGACCTAACTTTTAATCTCATCTTGTTCAGGTGTACACTGACCAACCATTACGTCAAGTGCTACAAAAACTGAATGCCTCTACATAGTTACTCAAATGGGCAGTAGAGTTGGGTCAGTATGAAATCATCTTTCAGCCCTGAACAACGATTAAAGGATAAGCCTTAGCAGATCTTGTGGTTTAATGTATGGGTAAAGAATAGAGCACTCAGAAAACAACCCAGAGTGAGTATAGAAACCTCAACCGAGTAGCAGTAAAGGCGAACCAACCTGGAAACTACATGGGGATGGGTCAGCTATAGATCAACTGTTCGGCACAGGAATTGCTCTTGTCACACCTGGGGCCAAGATTTGCACGGAGCAATCAAATTTGGGTCGAAAGCATCTAACAAGGAAGTGGAATATGAAGCCCTTATTGCTGGTCTAAAAGTTTCTCAAGAATTGTATGCCGAACACATTGAGATCTACAGTGACTCACAATTAGTGGTAAATCATGTATTTGGGGAATACGAGGCTCGGGGATGAAGAATGATAGCTTATCTAAGTAAAATACATGATTTGCTCGCGCAATTCAAAAGCTATGCTCTTAAGAAAATTCCAAGAGAAGAAAACACAACTGCAGATGCATTTGCCTGGCTCGCGAGCAGCAACATAAATGTAATACCTAAGTTTAGAAATGGATTAGTAAACCCTAATTAGTAATTATGAATAGTTGAGAAATTATATTATTATATAATTCAATATATGAGAATTTATTTTATTAATGACATGTTAAGACCCCGTTGGTGAGCCAGGGGCATTTTAGTAATTATGAACTGAGAAGGGTAGAATGATGAAATTAATTTAATTACGTGCTTCATGGAACTATATTATTATATAGTATGCCTGTGTTTTCTTTTCAGGTGTATTCTGACAGGTTGGCGCGGTATAGTCACAACCGGGTAATTCGGGCCAAACGGGGTTCGGGCCCAAAATGCAATTTGGAATTAAATGTTTGCATTTTATTTAATAATGTGAAATTTAAAATTTAATTGGAATTAAATATGCTTGAAATTGAAATTATGCCCTTATGAGTATAAATACATGTTATATGGCCCTAAGGGCAAATTGGTCTTTGACCTAATCTGATTTATTTAGTTAAAAGTGAATTTTGAGGAAATGAATTAAAACTTTCTGGTGTTTATCCCTCTCTCACCTGACCCCTCTCCCTCTCTCTAGCTCTGTTTCATTTCTCTTGAAATTTGTTGGTGAAATTGCTTGAGTTTGGATTAAAGTGAAGCTTGGTTTTGGGGAAATCTTTGGTTTTGCCTTTGGTATGATTTTGAGGTAATTTCTTCAACTTTGATCACTTTAATTCAAGCTGAATTATGTTGGAAAAATATGGATTAAGTGATGTTATTCTTGAGCTTGCATGTTCTGTGAATTGTGGTTGATTTTGATGATTTTAAGTGTGATATTGCTAGTTGTTGTATGGATTATGTTGTTATGTGTTAAGATGAGTTTTCAAAGTATTTTTCTAGTGGAAAATATAATTTAATTGGTGTTTTTGTTGCTGGAAGAATATTTGGATAAGTTGGAATTAAGCTCAAGTTTAAAGAGCTTGAATTTTACAAGTTTGGAACCTGATTTTTTATGCTTTTGGGCAATCTGAATTTTGATTTTAATATGGGATTTTGATGCATGAAATATGTGTTTTTGACCCTCTATTATATGCTAGCAGCTCTATTTCGTGATTCTGAGAGATATGTATGTTTGGGGTGAGTTTGGGTGAGTTTTGATACTTATTTTGGAAGCAGAAAACTGGGTAGTTTTCTGGGTTTTTAAACCCAGTGGTCGCGACTATCATAGCTCTGGTCGCGACCATGATAATGGCTGTTTATTTATTTTTTTGAGTTTTTATTTTTGCCATAACTTTTGACTCGGGACTCAGGTTGGGACATTTTCATACCGTTGGAAAGCTCTTTTCGAGCTCTATGTGATTATTTGTGATTTGAATGCCAATTTCATATTTTTGTGCAAGTGGATTTAGGGATTAACCCTATTTGTGTAAATCCCAATATTGTGACTAGGATTACCGGTACTTGGTCAGGAGCACCTGGGGATTTGGAATCTCTACTATTGTGGGACATCAAGTAAGACAGTAGTTAGCACGTAGAGTTATGCGTGGTGGCACTTATATTGGAAATGGTATACATGAGTAATCAGTAACCGGGATTAAGGTTATTACCCTAACATGAGCGGTTTAATTGCCTAGGGTTATTACCCTTGTCATATATGTTATATGAATGATATGCCATGATATATATGAGTATATGAATATGTAAGATTTAGGGTTATGTGTCAAGGCATAACCAGGTTGGACTCGGTGACTAGAACCTAGATGAACCATTCTAAGGCCTTATTGTAATTAGACGTGTGAGCGCAACACGTAGGTCTACGCTACGTAGACATAAATAGGCATGTGAGCGTAACATGCAGGTCTGTGTCATATAGGCATATGTGAATGGCATTACTGATTATATAGTGTGATAAATATGTTTATCATTATTTTATACTGTCTTGCTGGGCTTGGCTCACGGGTGCTCTACTGTGCAGGAAAGGGTAAGGCTTTAGCTGATCAGCCGTGAGTTCAGGAGCTGGGCGAAGAATGTACATGTCCGGGCCATATCAGACCAAGTGGGTTAAGGGTCTACCTGTGATGAATTTTTGAATCTCTATTTTGCTGCTTAGGCCGGCTAAAAGAAAGAGACTTGTAATAATGTTTGTAAAAGTTTAAATTATTACAAGTTTTATTTTTATTCCGTTTATTATAAAAGTTTAATTTATGCCCCATTTAAATTAGTAATCCCGTTTAGGGGATTAGGGTTTCGTATGTAACTTGGGTAGCGTTACAATAAAAGATAAAGAAAATCTGGTCCCCATCCAATTTCTTAAAAAATCCAGTATCATCGGCACGGAGGAGATTGAAAATGATTGATACATCCCCTAATTGGATGATGCTAATAGCAGCCTATCTCAACACCGGAGAACTCCCAGATAATAGGAATGAAGCTCAAAAAATGAGGAGAAACGTTGCACGGTACATCATTGTAGAGGGAGTTATGTATAGAAGAGGATTCTCCATGCCACTACTCAAGTGTATTAAAAACAAAGAAGCTGCACGACTTTTGTCAGAAGTACATGATGGATTCTGCAGCAACCACGCTGTTGGGCAAAGCTTATTTAAGAAAATTCTAAGGAAAGGTTATTTCTGCAAACAATGATCGAGGACCCCAAGGCCTACGTTAAGTATTGTGATAAATGCCAAAGATTTTCCAAGATACCCTGTGCACCGCCCAACAAACTAACTCAGATGCAAAGTCCTTGGCCTTTCGACATTTGGGTAATTGACCTGATCGGACATTTGCCCAAGGGCAAAGGTAGAGTACAATGCGTAGTGGTTGCAGTTGACTATTTTACCAAATGGACGGAGGTCGAGCCACTGACCACCATTACGTCAAAAAAAGTCCAAGACTTCATTGTGAAGAACATTATTTGTCGATTTAGATTACCATACAAGATAGTCTCAGACAATGACAAACAACTTGACAGTCAGTCCTTCACTGATTTCTATGCTTACCATGGGATCATAAAAAGTTTCTCTGCAGTGGCACATCCCCAAGAAATGGTCAAGTAGAAGCAGTCAACAAGACATTAAAGATACTCTAAAGAAACGAGTTGAAGATGCCAAAAGAAACTAGCCGGAGTAATTCCTGAAGTATTATGGTCATACCGCACAAATGAGAAAATAGCGACCGGACAGACTCCTTTTGCCGTGCATATGGTTATGAAGCTATGCTGCACGTAGAACTCGAACCACTGTCCCATAGAAGACTGACATATAATTAAAAAGTTAATCATACACTACTTGAAGAATCACTTGATGAAGTTGAAGAAAAAATGAATTGCAACAAACTTGAAATTGATAGCCCATCAACAAAAGGTAGCTCGATATTTTAACAAACAAGTGAGAGCATGGAAATTCTTTTTGGGAGATTGTTAGGCTTTGTTCCCTAAATAAATATATATTTCAATGTAATCTTTTCTATTCAATTATCAATAAAGAAACATATTTAATTTCTTTACTTGTTTAATGTGTTATTTCGTTCATGTGATCATTTACTTACTTATTTTATTTATAAATTCATCCAAATCCTTATCACACTGATATTCTTATTTATTGTGTTGTCAACACAGTGGAAAGTAATCAAGATTGTGTGATTAAATGTATTCCTATGATTTATCAGTACACAAGGTTTAACTAATATGATAATCTACAACGTACTTGTACCTTGGATAAATGTTATGTCCTTTCTAGGGCATTGGTTAAAGTAAACTTGGGTTAGATGTATGGAGTATGCATCAGAAGGGACTGATATTGAACTTGGATTAGATATGATAAACTTATCGAAATATCTATTAAATTCAATATCACTTAGTTGATCCTAGATCAAATGATCTCAATCCTGAGATGGTTAGGTTCTAGTTCAGCTGCATTATTCATGTTCTTTAACCTATTAGTGAAAGTCGACCAAATGGTTCTTCCCGTGACGTATAGGTTAAGAACATGTTAGTTCAATTGAGTGGGAGCGCTAATCATAGATACGGAATCTATAGCTTCTATCCAGACATAGAAGTGAAATGATAATTTCCTTCGAGCTTGGCTAAATAGAGATAAATGATATAGCGCTCATTATTGTGATTATATTAGTTCACAGAAATATCATTTATAGGTTTCAAAGTGTTTTAAGGATTAAATACATTGAAGGGTGTAACAGTGATTTTGTCCCTACTCAATGTAAATCATCTATAGAGGATCATTGATCATTGGGATTATAACAATGGATAACTAATAGTGTATCTATATTGTGGAACATATTGAGCGTTCTATATAGCTGAGAGTGAAATTCCAAATTCTATAGTGGTGCAAGGAGGAATTAATAAGTTATAGAATTTAGTTGGTAAATTCTAGATTTGCTTATTGGAAGCTCGGTTATATAGGCTCATGGTCCCCATACTAGTTGAGACAAATTGCTTGTAAGACTCAGTTAATTGATTTTAGTTAATCAATTATAACTCTAAAATTAGACTATGTCTAGCTTGTGAATTTTCACTATGTTATGGCTTGATTGTGAAGAAATAGGATTTTAGGGTTAATTTATTAATTAAGATACTTTGTGGAGTCTAATTAATAAATATTATAAATGACAATTTTATTTTATAATTAATTTAATTATTAAATAAATAGTTTTAGCATTTATAGGGTTTAAAGTGCAAAAGTGGTATTTGTGAACGATAGAAAAATAGTTGAGAAAAATGACAAAAATCTAACTAATGTTGGGCACACTAATTGCCGGCCACTGGGTCCCTTTTTTTACTCCATTTTATCATTTTCTTATTCCAAATAAATCAACCCTAACCTTAAGAGAAGTATTATAAAAAGAAAAGAAAGTCTCATTGTCCAACTAATGCTTCAAAGGCAATAAACCTAGGTTTCTTTCTCTCTAGGTTTAAGAGACTTCTTCTTCTTCTTTTCTTCTCTAATTTTCAAAATCTTTAGTGTTCTTCACAAATCAAATTCATGCCTTTAGTGATTCAGTGTGTGCCCACCCATAGCAAGTTAGTCCTCAATCATAGTGTATAAGACTCTGAAGAATCCAAACAATAGAAGGAGTTTTGGGCTCAGATCTTGGTGATACTGTGCGACAGAAAGGATAAAAGGGTTAGAGATCTTATCGGAAGGAGTCATTTAATTCTGCTGCAACCAATATAAGGTTTCTCATACCTTTTATGTGTTTATTTTCATCGTTCTAGACATTCATATTTAGGATGTTAAAAATATACTTAATAGTAAATTAGGTCCTGGTAATAGATATTCCAACAACTAGCCTTAGAGCCATGGTAATTGGTTTAATTTCAATAAATATGGATTTAAAACGATGTATGTGTGATTTGGATGTGATTCATGTTGATCTATGTGTTTATTGATGAATGATTGATGTTTGCAAAATGTTTACATAAAATAATTGGAATTTCGTTCTAGAATTATTTTTTATGGATAGTATGGAAAAAATTAAGCAATTCATTTTTTCTACAGAACTTCATTTTGATTTTATTTAAACTAGTTATGAATTTTTGAAAATTAGAAAAATCTTAGGGGTGGTGACACCCCATGCGCGCGCGGACACCAGGTGACACACGAGTGTAACGCGTGTTCGGACAGCCTCTTTCTGAAGAAACACGCACGTCATGTCTGAACAGGGGGGCCGTGTGCGCGCGGATAGGCTGCAAGCGCCAAGTTTTCTCGGTTGTGTATCCTTATCACGCGTGCGGATGGTATGCAATGCATACCAGCCGTACCAAATGCAATTTTTTTTCCACTTTTTCATGGTTTTCCATGAAATTAATTTAGAATTTTTTTGTGTAATTTTGTATTTAGATTTTTATTTTTCATATTTTAAATCTAATTATCATAATTAAATTAATTAATTTAAGATATTAGTAGTTTTTGAACCTTGATAATAGATAAAAATCTATTACTATGCTTAGTTGGTTATCTTATTTTTTTTTTTTTTAAATTTTGATTATCTTATCTTATTTTTAAATTTAAGGTCAGATATTTTATATTTTGTATTATTTAATTAATTTTATAAGATGACCTGATTTGAAATTTAAAATAAGATTATTTTACTCTAGAAATTTAAATTGTAACCAGATATTTTGCTAACTTTCAAAATTTTGTTATTTTATTCAAATGAAATTATACAATTAGATAAATAATATTTATTTATCATTTTATTTTATTGAATATCTAATTTTATTTTAATAACATAAAATTTGAAAAGTTGTTAGCATTTTTTTGAAATAGATATTTAGGTTTGTTGAAAACTTAATTTTTCATATATATAGCTTTAATTTTGAAATTGATTATTTAATTTTAAATTTATATTTTTTGAAAATAATAATTTAATTATTTAGATTTTTCAAAAATTATTTATTTAACTAAAATGAAATAAATCCTATATCCAACTATCCAATTTGTTGCATGTGTGTGTTTTATATATTGTTTATTATTAAAACTTGCTTTATAAAACCTATTATTGTTTGATCTAAATTTCTATGGATAAATTGTTGATAGATCCAATGATTTGATTTTAACCAATGGTTCCATTGTCAATAGGTCAAATAAATAATTTGTAACAGGTTAATTTTGCAATCTTCTTTCATCTGTTTATAAACCTACTAACATGATAGGATCCATCCAAATCAGTGTGTCTGTGTGAGCCTATATGTTTGTTTTGGGCTTAGATGCATAGAGGGAGCTCATTTAATTTTTGTAATTAAAATTGAGTATGTTGCTAAATAAAACTGTCATATTTGATAGATTTTATTTAGGCCCAATTAGTATTGGGCCTATTCAATTAATAATAGTTGTTTAAATTAGGGAAATTCACATGGTATACTAACTTTTGCCATTTTTGTACAAAAATACTTTCAAGCGGTATTTTTTACATTTTTACTGTGTTTTTTTATAAGTTTCATAATGCAGTATAATGTATTAAGTTTTCACTGGTGTTTTTTTAGTTGTTCTACTATTGTTTTGAGTTATACTGTTTGGTGTTCTACTGGTGTTTTATAAAAATTCAGTAGTTTTGAAAACTTTTCCGTGTGACAGTATTTTTGTAAAAGTTAACCCAACTTCCAGTATATTGGTAAGTTTCCCTTAAAATAAGGGCAAATTCCTCTCTTTTGGGCCTTGTGTGAGAGTTAGGGGGCCATTAGTAGTGGGTACGACATACTGAACCCAGCCCTCCCTCATATGAACAACCCCAATTGTGAAGGCCCGTTTGCCTGATTCGAATAACTATAATAGCTTAATTAAACTAGTTTAACTTAATAAAATTGATTAGCAACATAATTAATTTCGAAATATATGAAATAAATTTTTCATCAGAATATTTTGAAATTAATTTAAGAAAAATACACTTAGTTTAATGAAACTTTTCAAGATAAACTAGATGTATTTTTCTGTATTTAATTAAATAAAAGAAGTTATAACTATTAGATTCTTCTAGATACTTAATTATTTAAATTTTCATAGAAAATATATTTAAGTGGAAAAATATTTTTTCAAGCTAATTTTGGATCAACTTAAATTAGAATATTTTTGAAATTAATAACTAAGTAGAAGTATCTAGAAAATTAGTTACTCAGATATTCTTTAAAATATTTTTTAGTTAAAAATTTATTAATTTTGGATCAACTTAAATAGAAATATTTTTCAAATTAAGGTGATTAGCGCAAGGTACTTAATTTGATAATTAATTAAATTTTGAAAAAGTATTTAAGTTGAAAATTTTGTTATTTTAGAACAACTTAAATTAGATATTTTTCAGAAATTTATTTTATTATATTTTATATATAATTTCTAAATTTTATAATTATTTATAAATGGACTTTTGAAATTATTGTTTGAAAATTAAATTAAAGTTAAAAATTATTATTAAAATATATAGATTAAAATAAATGATTAATTAAAAATACATTACTTTAAATCAAGTTCAGGTTGCATTTGGAGAAATGCTATGTTCTTTCTAGAGCATTGGTTAAAGTAAAGCTCAGGTTGGATGCATGGAGTATGCATCGGAAGGGACCGATATTGAACTTTGACTTAGATTTAATAAACTTACCGTAATATCTATTCAAGTCAATATCGCCTACTTGATCCTAAATCAAATGATCTTAATCCTGTTATGATTAGGCTCAATCTCAAGATGCTATTCGTGTTCTTTGATTTGTTAGTTAAGCCTACTTTTGGGTCAGGGTGATACGTACATTTTGGGAACACGGTAGTGCAATTGAGTGGGAGCGCTAACATAAACATTGAATCTATAGCTTCAATCTGGCGAATAGTAAGTAAAGGATGATCTCCTTCGAGCTTGACCAAACAAAAATAAATGGTGGAGTACTCATTTCACATAAGCTGAAATATCATTTATACGGGGTTAAGTGTTTTAAGAATAAAATACATTGTAGGGTGTAACGGTAATCTAATCCCTTTACAGTGTAGATCTTTCATATAAATGATCATTGATCAAATTAGGATTATAACAATGGATAACTAATGATGTGTCTATATGGTGGAACATATAGAGCATTCTATATACTGAGAGTGGAATTCTAAGTTCTATGCGTGGATTCAACGAAGAATTAATAAGTCAGTGAATTTAGGTTATAAATTCTTGATCTGCTTATTGGAAGCTCGGTTATATAGACCCATGGTCCCCCCACTAGTTGAGATCATATTGCTTGTAAGACTCATATAATTGGTTTTGATTAATCAATTATAATTCTCAATTTAGACTATGTCTATTTGTGAATTTTTCACTAAGTAAGGGCGAAATAGTAAAGAAAGAGTTTTAGGGGCATATTTGTTAATTATGATACTTTGTATGGTTCAATTAATAAATATGATAAATGACAATATTATTGAATAATTATTTATAGTTATTAAATAGTTAGAATTGGCATTTAAATGGTTGAATTTGAAAATTGGCATTTTTGAGAAAATGAGATGCAGAAAAGATAAAACTACAAAATTGTACAAAGTGAGGCCAAAATCCATACTGTATAGGGCCGGCCACTTTTATAGGGTTTTTCATCTGATATTTTCATTATTTTAATGCCAAATAATTCAAACCTAACCCTAGTGGAAAGCTATAAATAGATAGTGAAGGCTTCAGGAAATTTACACTTAACTTTCTACTTTTTCCTTCAGAGAAAAACCTGAGCCTTCTCTCTCTATACCTAGCCGCCACCTTCTTCTCTTTCTTCTTCCTTGAAATTTCGAAATCACTTAGTGTTAGAGTAGTGCCCACACACAGCAAGTGATACCTCAACCATAGTGAGGAAGATCGTGAAGAAAGACATTCAACAAGAAGGAGATTCAGCATCAAAAGAAGGAGAGAAAGAGATCCAGGTTTAGATATTGACAATGCTCTGCTACAGAAAGGAATGAAGGGCTAGTTATCTGAACGAAAGGAGTAATTATATTCCGCTGCACCCAATGTAAGGTTTCTAATACTTTATATGTGTTTCTTTCATAACCCTTTTAGAAGTTCATATTTAAGGTGTTAATCAACATACTTTTGAGTAGATCTAAGATCCTGGTAAAATAATTTCCAACAACTGGCCTCAGAGCCATGGTAATTGATTTGCTTGCAAGAAATTTGGACTTAAAATGATTTGTTTGTGTTTAGGATGGTATCATGTTGTTTTGAGTGTTTTTTGATGATTGATTGATGTTTGTGAATTTTCGTGAAAAAAATTGGATATCTGTTTCTGGAATTATTTTTATTGGATAGTATGGAAAAAATTAAGCAATTTACTTTTTTACAGAACTCAATTTCGATTTAATTTGAATTAGTTATGATTTTTTGAAGTTTCGAAAAATATCGGGATGGTGTCACTGCACCGCGCGCGCGCGGAAATCATGCAGCAACCTTGCTGCGCCGTGTTTCCTCGCCCAAGCACTCCCATTCGTGCCCAGGGACAGTATGCAATGCATACTGTCTGTACAACTCGCAATTTTTTCATTTTTCTTCGATTTTTCATGCTATTTCATGGATTTAACTTTCGATTTTTTTGTGTAGTTTTGTATTTGGACATTTACTATTCCTAATTCAATTCTAAATATCATAATTAAATTAATTATTTTTTTTTAAATTAATTCATGATATTAGTGTAATTTGAATTTCAAAATAGTAAATATCTATTTTTTTTTTTTGCTTAATTATCTATCTTATTTTTAAATTTGATTATATCTTATCTTATTTTTGAATTTAAGGTCAGATTTTAAATTTTAAATTAAATATTTTTTTTAAGAATTTGACCTTATTTAAATTTAAAATAAGATAACTATAATCATGATATTTTAAATAGATGTAAGATATTTTGCTAACTTTAAAAATTTTGTTATTTTGTTTATTTAAATTAAATCATAAAATCTGAAAAAGATATTTATTTATCTTTGTTATTTTTATTGAATATTTAATTTATAAAATAACATTAAATTTTTAAAAAGTAGTTAGCAAATTTTGAAATGATATTTAGGTTAGTTGAAACTTAATTTTTCAAAATTGTAGGTTTAATTTTACATAATATTTTATGAATTTCGAAAATATATAAATTTTATTATTTTATTATTTTTTCGAAAATAATTTTTTTAATTATTTTTTCGAAATTTAATTATTTAAAATTAAATAAATCCTACATCCAACTATCCAGCTAACCTTGTTGCAAGAGTATGTGTTTTAGCTTGTTTGTAAGTTTTTAAAACCTATTATTGCTTGATTGCAAATAGCCATGGTTAACTTGTTTACAGATCCAATGATCTGATTTTAACTCATGGCTCCCTTGGTCAAGTAAATAATTTGTAACAGGTAATTTTCACAATCTTCTTTCATCTGTGTATGACCAAGCAACATGATAGGATCCATCCAAATTGTGTTCTTGTGTGAGCCTATACGTTTAATTTTGTTATAGATGCATATAGGTTGTTGTTGCTAAATAAAATATCATAGTTTTTGATAGATTTTATTTAGGCCCATTTAGTTTTTGGGCCTATTCAATTAAGAACAGTTGTTCATTTTAAGGTTAAATTCCTCTCTTTTGGCCCTTGTCTGAGAGTTGGGAGCCATAGTAGTGGGTACGACATACTGAACCCAGCCCCCCCTCACGTGAACTACCCAAATTGTGAAGGTCCATTTGCCTGATTTGAATAACTGTACTATGTTAATTAAATTAGTTTAACCTAATAAAATTGATTAGCAACATATTTAATTTCATTTATTTTGAAATTAATTTAAGAAAACCATAGTTTAAAGAATTTTATTCTAAGCTAAACTATATGTATTTTCTTGTATTTAATTAAATAAAGAATTATAACCATCTAGATTCTTTCTGAAGCTTAATTTAAATTTTTCATTAAATATTCCTATTTAAGTTGATATTTAGTTATCTATAACTAATCAACTGGAATCTGAATATCTTTTGGATTTAAAATTTCAAAATTAAGTTGAGGAATTTTAGGAATTGGTTATTAAGATTCTTTAGATATTTTTTAAGTTGATATTTTTTCGAATATTAACTTAAAATGGAATATTTTCAAATAAAGTGGTTACAACTTAATTTTTGATATTTTGTTAAATTTAAATTTGAAAAATATTTAAGTTCTAGATTTTTTCTAATACAACTTAAATTAGATATTTTTTCAAATTTTGTGGAAAAGATACTTAGTCAAATAAGATATTTTCTAGATAGTTATTTCTAGACTACTAACTATTTATAATATTAAATAGAAAAATATTATATATTGTGAAATTAATTATTTAAATAATTAATTTTGGTACAATTTATTTTAAGTATATTTTTCCTAGTATTAAACTAGAGATTAATAATTAAGCCTTCTCTACACTTAATTATTTATTTCTTTAATTTAATACATTTAATTAAATTGAAAACTTAATATCTAGGTTGATTTTCATCATGATACTTAAATATTTCTTTTTCATGACACTTAATTAAATAGAAAATTATTTTTAGTTGAAATTTATTTTTCAACTAAATTTAAATAATTTTCAAAATATATTTTTTCTTTATTTTATTAATCAATTTTTGAAATTGCATTTCATAATGCAAGATGATTTTGAATTTATCTTGAAAAATAGATTAAGTTGTAAATTAATTATTTATTTTAATTAATTCTTGGACCAACTTAAATCAATGATTTTTTTATTTATTGATTGATTTAAAATAAATGAATTAAAGTATATTATTAGAAATTGAATTAATTAGTCAAAGGAATTTCTAGATAGGTAATATTTTTGCTTGAAGTATTTTTCTAAGTAATTATTATTTAAGTATTTCGAAAAATATAAATTTTTCATACTTTCTTTTTCAAAATACAATAAATATATTCTCATGAAAATTTATTTTGAGTTGCAAATTAATTTAAATTAATACAACTTAAATAATTTTCTTAATATTTATATATCAAAATTACTACTGAGATGGAAATAATTCAACTAATTTTAATCACCATCTAAGTATAATTTTATAAATATTAAATTAAATTCTAATTTAGAATTTTAATTCTAAATTCGATATTTAATGAATATATTTTATTATAATTAATAATGAAAATACATTTTAAAGAATGAGCTTTATTATTAGGACATTCGATCTCCATTGTTGGTCTTACAATAGTTAAATGTTTTCAATATAACCTCGAGACGCTAGACTTCGTCCCCCTTATGGATGGTTATTCGTTGAATGCATTTAACACCATAAGATCATAAATGTTTGCAAGTTTTCGTCTCTATTAGACTCTCCCCTACGGTGACTACTTAGAGATAAACTTATAAAACATGAAACAATGGTGGAAGCTCATAAAATGAGAATAACCTTGACTCTCGCCTACCGGGACAACGTTAGATTCTTATTTTGATCGAATAAATGGTTGCTAGAATGGTTTGCATTTTAGATGAGCTGACAACTCTATTCAATGAATGATACTTTGACTCTCGCCTACCGGGACACTGTATCAATTTGTTGGAAACCTTGGAAATTATTTAGGATTGTATGTTTTAGTATTTTGACTTGTCATTCCTTCTTGCTATATGTTTAATAATTTCTGAATTGTGTATGAATTTATATTGAACCATGTTATTTTCTGTTATTAAGTTGTAGTTTAATTTCGAATCGTCATTGTTGGTCTAACTTGGTTTGTTTATCTAATGAGATAAATCCCTAGTGGATTTTCACCATTAGACATACATAATAGTGTTGGGTTTTGTGCCCTAAATAAAACTCATTTCAATATAATCAGATTTACTTATTAATAAAGATCAGAAATAACATTTTATGTTGCATGGTTCACATGATTTATTTCATGATTATATGTATATAATGTATGAATTCTTTTTTAAGTCCAGAACATATGAGTTTGTTAAAGATTATAGTGTTGTCAGCACAGTTGAAAATAATCTTAATTATATGTTCAAAAGTTTATTCCCTGATTTATCAGAACACTGGATTTCGACTGACATGGTATAATCAGCGATAGGTATTCTTACACCTTGGAAAAGTGTTATGTCTTTTTCAGGACATTGGTAAAGTTTACCAGTATCGGATGTATGGAGCATACATCGGAAGGGACCGATATTGAACTTTGATTAGATATATTAAAATTTACCGTAATATCTATTCAATTCAATATCACCTGTTGATGCTAGATCAAATGATCTTAATCCTGATATGGTTAGGTTCAATCTAAATAGTGTTATTCGTGTTCTTTGATTTGTTAGTTAAGCCTACTTTTGGATCAGGGTGATACGTACATTTTGGGAACGCGGTAATGCAATTGAGTGGGAGCGCTAACATAAATATGGAATCTATAGCTTCTATTTGGCAAATAGAAAGTAAAGGATGATTTCCTTCGAGCTTAACCAAACGAAGATAAATGGTAGAGATCTCATTTCACTTAGCTGAAATATCATTTATACAGGGTTAAGTGTTTTAAGGATAAAATACATTGAAGGTGTAGCGGTAACAGTAGTGCCTTTTCAGTGTAAATCATCTATATAGAGGATCATTCATCACATTAGGGTTGTAACAATGGATAACTAATGACGTGTCTATATCATGGAACATATAGAGCGTTCTATATGACTGAGAGTGCAATTCCAAGTTCTAAGTGTGGATTCAATGAGGAATTAATAAGTTAGGGAATTTACTTGGTAAATTCGGTTCAACTTATTGGAAGCTCGGTTATATAGACCCATGGTCCCCATACTAGTTGAGACCATACTGCTTGAAGACTCAGTTAATTGATTTTAGTTAATCAATTATAATTCTAAAAGTTAAACTATGTCTACTTTATGAATTCTCACTTAGTAAGGATGAAATCGTAAATAAAAGAGTTTCTAGGTTTAATTATTAAGTAAGAGACTTTGTATGTCTAATTAATAATTATTTTAAATGACAATATTATTTAATAATCTATTTTATTTATTAAATAATTAATTTTGGCATTTAAATGATTAGAATTGGAAATATGGCATTTTTGGAGAAATAGAAATAAAATTGAGGAAACTGCAAAATCCAAGTGAGGACCATTTCACCCTATGGCCGGCCACCTCTTTGTGTGTTTCCCAATTATTATTTTCAATTTTAATTGCCATGTAATTGTTAATCAAAGCCTAGCATTAATAGGAAAATGATGGATCACACTAAATAAGGCAGTTAATCAATTACACAGTAAAAGAGGAAACTGCTTATTTGGAAAGTTGTGCTCTCCTTTTCCCTATATATAGCAGCCCTCGTTCTCTTCTCTTTATGCTTCAAACACAGGAATTCAAGAGAGAAAAGAGAGAGAAAATTTCAAAATCCTTGTGAGATGAGTAGTGCCCACACACATCAAGTGGTACCTCAATCATAGTATGTAAGACTATAGAAATTCTGCATCAAAGAAGGAGAAAAGAAGATCCAGGTTCAGATCTTGGTGATACTTTGCTACAAAAAGGAATCAAGGGCTAGAGATCTGAACGGAAGGAGTCATATGTGTTTATTTTCATTGTTTTAGAATTCATATTAGGTTGTTAATCCAACATACATGATAGTAAATAGATCCTGGTAAAATAATATCCAACAAATAGTGTTAGATCTCGAAAGATAAATATTATATATGCAACATCTAGTTGTTCATCAATTGATGACACCTTAGACTAGTATTTTTACAATATGAAACAAGAAGATTGTATAAATAAGCTTACTTTGACTCTCGCTAATCGAAGCATCGTTGGATTCTTATTTATAAACGAAATTATCCTAATTCCTCTTAGCTTATTCATTTCGAATTAGCTCAATAACATATCATTGGATGAATGGTCTATATATCATTTAATGTCATTTTATTTTTTCTCTTCAGAAAATAAATGACGCATATGATTATAATCCCGAAATTCTATTCCACAATGATATAAATCCTCAATCTTAGATATCTCCTACTTGTATGGGCAAATCTGACTTAGAGTTTAAATTAGTACTGGTGCTCTAAGAAGAATTACTCATTATATTTGGTATAAATTTAAGTCTTTGACTTTAATTTTCGATTCCAAACAGAAATTTTCTTATATTTCTAATTCCAGGATACAATACAGTCACACTTTCACAAGTGTTTAATATCCATCTTCTATTAATGGATTCAAACTATATGGAATATGAGTTTAGTATTCTGTGACCACGATCCACTTGCACTATTCTAATAACTCTTTGATGTAACTAAACCTAAGTCATCAAAAGACACAACCACACATTTTTAATCTATGGCATTTGTATCTTGTTCATAGTGGTTTTGACAAGATCAATCTCTGCAAAGAGTTAATATGCCTATATCCACTGAAAGTAAGTTCATCTCATTCGCAGATGGATGTACATTCAGGGGTGGATGTGAGTTTTTCGTTGTATTCTTAAAACGATAAATCTAGATTAAACCTTATGCAAGGAAATTTGAAATGTTTGAAAAATTTCATTAATTTCTAGCAATTGTTAAAACCATTAAGGTAAGTGGTTAAAGATCTTGCGAACTGATAGGGGTGCAGAAATAGTTAATACATATGCAGTTCAAAGATCATTAAATTGATTTTTGAATTATATCCAAACTTACCTCCCCAGAAATTTCGATTTGCATATTGATGATTAGTTACTAGTCGTTGCCTAAGTCTTTCTATGGTAATACAATTTCAGAATGATGTAATGGTTGTATACTTAATGTAAATCATTACTAGATTCATGGATGACCAAATCAAAATTTGAAGAAAAGCTAGAACTGTTAACCATGGTTTGCATGTTTGTTAGCTATTCTAAGTGATTAGGGGTGGACCATCCCATAGTCAATAGATAAGAAAGTGTTTGTTTAAACAAATACTACTTTTCCAAGATAATGACTAAGTCTGAAAATAAAGTAGAAAGTAAAGGAGATATTTTTCTTGATTCCAAAAGTGTTCTATCATCTTATATGACATAAGATGATCCCACTGCCTCTGTTGTCTTGTCACAACCGAAGAGGTCAATACCATTTAGTTTTCTTAGACATAATTCACGGTACCTCGTCATAGTAGGAGAGTTTCTAGGAACTCACCTTCTTATGACTTGGGAGACACTAGTGATTAAAATCCATTGTGAGTTTAAACAAGTAATGGATTGTCAAGATAAGAAACTAAGAAGAAAGCCAAGAGAACTATAGTTTGATCCATTCACATGGAGTAACCTAAAGTTTTCTATTACAAGGACATAAAAGGAAATTTTCGTTAATAAGTCTATTCAATGGACTTAACAAGACTTCCTGTTCCTAGTATTATAGGTTTGAGTTTATCTAAACCTATGGCTTGTGGTATACCTGGTAATTACTTACTCTGATGCAAGCAACTTACTTTAGTAAGATGCAGAAGCATTTTCTTTCTAATGGCAATCTATAGAAGCTTCTCGACTTCTAGGCATAGATTTTATTTATCTAAGGAAAAGTCTCAACTATTCCAGAAAAGATAAAACCATGAAAGAATTTCTTATATCAACAGTGAGAGGTCTCAGATATTCTTTAGTATGCCTTAGACCAGACACCTGCTGTTGAGTGGGAGTAATGAGTAGGTATCTGATTAATCCAGGAGAAGAACATTGGAAGACAATCAAGTAAATCTTAAGATTAAGAAGAGGAACTATATGTTAGTCTATCAGGGTGTATTTAAAACTCTTAGACTACACCACATCAGATTTCGAGATTTGCCTTTGTGCTAGACAATCTTTCTGATAAGATGGTGATTACTCTGGGGGTGGAATAGTGATTTTGGAGAAGTGTAGAAACCTATCTGAAGTCTCTAGGTCTACCAGAAAGGGACTGAATGTTAAAGTTGCAGAAAAGGTACTTATTCAGTCTAAGGAAAGTTCTATACATTTTTGGCACCATTCCAAATTGCCTTAACTACTAGTGTTAATTTCCTGATTAACCAAAAGTAGTTGCCAAAAGTATAAAATCCAGTATCCCAAAAAGAGTAGACATATAGAGAGGAATTTCACATTATTAATGATTTTGTGATTAAGGAAGCGTAAGGGTGGAGAAAAGGTTGTGTTTAAATCAACCTTTCATATCCTATTACGAGGAGTTTACTACTACTACACTTGATTTGTATATCAAGGTGTTGAGATTATTTGAAATGCACTTTTTGTTTTATATTAGTGCAAGTGGGAGTTTGTTGGGTTTTATGCCCTAAATAAAACTCATTTCAATATAATCAGATTTACTTATTAATATAGATCAGAAATAACATTTAATGTTGCATGGTTCACATGATTTATTTCATGATTATATGTACATAATGTATGAATTCATCTGAAACCCTTTCACATACTTGATCTTGTTTATTGTGCTGTCAACACTTTGGAAAGTAAACATGACTATGTGAATAAAGTTTCCTAGATTTATCAGACACAGGGTTTTACTGATATGATAATCTACAACAGAGTTTACTTGCATTTGGAGAAATGCTATGTTCTTTCCAGAGCATTGGTTAAAGTAAAGCTCAGGTTGGATGCATAGAGTATGCATCGGAAGCGACCGATATTGAACTTTGACTTAGATTTATTAAACTTACTGTAATATCTATTCAAGTCAATATCGCCTAGTTGATCCTAGATCAAATGATCTTAATCCTGTTTTGATTAGGCTCAATCTCAAGAGGCTATTCGTGTTCTTTGATTTGTTAGTTAAGCCTACTTTTGGGTCAGGGTCATACATACATTTTGGGAACACGGTAGTGTAATTGAGTGGGAGCGCTAACATAAACATGGAATCTATAGGTTCTATCTGGCGAATAGTAAGTAAAGGATGATCTCCTTCGAGCTTGACCAAACGAAAATAAATGGTGGAGTACTCATTTCACATAAGCTGAAATATCATTTATTCGGGGTTAAGTGTTTTAAGGATAAAATACATTGTAGGGTGTAACGGTAATCTAATCCCTTTACAGTGTAGATCATTTAATAGAGGATCATTGATCAAATTAGGATTATAACAATGGATAACTAATGATGTGTCTATATGGTGGAACATATAGAGCATTCTATATGGTGAGTGTGCAACTCTAAGTTTTATGCGTGGATTCAACGAAGAATTAATAAGTCAGTGAATTTAGGTTATAAATTCTTGATCTGCTTATTGGAAGCTCGGTTATATAGACCCATGGTCCCCCCACTAGTTGAGATAATATTGCTTGTAAGACTCATATAATTAGTTTTGATTAATCAATTATAATTCTCAATTTAGACTATGTCTATTTGTGAATTTTTCACTAAGTAAGGGCGAAATTGTAAAGAAAGAGTTTTAGGGGCATATTTGTTAATTATGATACTTTGTATGGTTCAATTAATCAATATGATAAATGATAATATTATTTAATAATTATTTATAGTTATTAAATAGTTAAAATTGGCATTTAAATGGTTGAATTTGAAAATTGGCGTAAATGAGATGGAGAAAAGATAAAACTACAAAATGGCAAAAAGTGAGGCGCAAATCCATACTGTATAGGGCCGGCCACTTTTATAGGGTTTTTCATCTGATATTTCCATTATTTTAATGCCAAATAATTCAAACCTAACCCTAGTGGAATGCTATAAATAGATAGTGAAGGCTTTAGGAAATTTACACTTAACCTTCTACTTTTTCCTTCAGAGAAAAACCTGAGCCTTCTCTCTCTATACCTAGCCGCCACCTTCTTCTCTTTCTTCTTCCTTGAAATTTTGAAATCCCTTAGTGTTAGAGTAGTGCCCACACACAGCAAGTGATACCTCAATCATAGTGAGGAAGATCGTGAAGAAAGACATTCAACAAGAAGGAGATTCAACATCAAAAGAAGGAGAAAAAGGGATTCAGGTTCAGATATTGACAATGCTCTGCTACAGAAAGGAATCAAGGGCTAGATATCTGAACGGAAGGAGTCATTATATTTCGCTGCACCCAATGTAAGGTTTCTAATACTTTATATGTGTTTATTTCATAATCGTTTTAGAAGTTCATATTTAGGGTGTTAATCAACATACTTGTGAGTAGATCTAAGATCCATGTAAAATAATTTCCAACACTTCCAAGGCAGGAAACGAAAGTTTGCAAACTCAATAGGTTTATTTATGGACTTAAGCAAGCTTCTCGCTCTTGGAATAAAAGGTTTGATGAAATAATCAAGACCTACGGTTTTCACCAAAACGATTATCAACCTTGTGTTTACCAACTCAAGGATAATCAAGTTGTAGTATTCTTGGTCCTTTATGTTGATGACATTTGTATCATTGGTAACAATGTCAAGAAAATGGTTAACATCAAGGAATGGCTTGACACTCAATTCGAAATGAAAGATTTGGGTGAAGTTACTTATGTTCTTGGTATTCATATTTTTAGAAACGGGAAGAACACAACCCTTGCTCTCTCTCAAACAACTTACATTGATAAGGTGTTAGAGAGATTCTGAATGACAAATACAAAAGGGGCACAAATGCCTTCTAGATTTGGTATCTGTCTATCTAAGGAACAGTGTCCCACTAATCCTCAAGACATAGAGGACATGAGAAGGGTTCCTTATGCTTTAGCAGTTGGGAGTCTAATGTATGAAATGTTATGTACTAGACCTGACATATGCCATGCAGTAGAAATTGTGCGCAGGTATCAGACAAACCCAGGAATGGAACATTGGACTGTAGTAAATCATATTCTGAAATATTTGAAAAGTACTAGTAATTATGTGTTGGTCTACAAGGGTGGTTCTTTAAATTCTGTAGGCTATACCGACTCAGATCTCTAGGATTGTCTTGATGACAAAAAGTCTACATCTGGGATGGTGTTTACTTTTGGGGGTGGAGCAGTTGTTTGGAGAAGCTCTAAGCAAACCGTAATATCAAACTTACCATGGAGGCCGAGTACATATCAGACTCTACCATGCTGGCCACTGAGGCCAACTTTGTCAACTACAAACTCATCCTAGAGGACTTTGTGTCGAGGCTTGTGAAGGAGAAGAAGAAAAAGGCAAAGTTGAGCGGGGCTGGTGTGGCGGAGCATGAAAAGGGGCTCATTCAACTCAAGCATGAGGTGAAGTTGAAGGGAGACAACAACGCAAAGCAGTATGCTCAAGAATATTCAGAGCAGGAGAAGTCGAGCAAGAAGAAGAAGAAAACTCTCCCAAATGACCAAACACTAGTGGAGCACGCTATCAGGATAAGGGAACCTGATATGCCTGCTCGGCCATCTGCCCTAGTGGAGCGAAATACGAAAGTCGTCCTGGTGGAGTAGGATGAAGACTCTTCAGACAATGATGCTCTATCTGTGATTATTTGGGCAAATGCTTGTGCCCACGTGTAGGGTATCTTTGACTTGCATTTACTTCTTCTATAACATGCTTTACATCATATTTGCTTCTAACTGTGTTATTTTATTTGAGCGAAAATGTCTCTGAAGGTACTTCACGCCTTGAAGAAGAGAGTTAATGGCAGCTCGGGCCAATCTCCTCTGCCCAAAACATACAAAAGGAACTGAGGCTCCATCAAAGGAAAAGGGGTCGGCTGAAGAAGGCATTGACCTTTCCAAGGAACAGCCTACCGCACACCCTCCAGTCTAGAAGGTTTTGAAGCCAAACAGTTCTAGAGGAGGCATCTCGGACAAATTTGGTTAACCTAAAACCTCTTCAACGGTCATGGTAGCACAGAGGCGAAAAAAGGCAAAGACATGCTCTAGTACTACTTGGACCGATCACTTCCTGAAGTGAGCGTTCAGTTGTCTGGGGCGAACAATGAGTTGTCTTTGGAACTGGTCGTGGGAGGAGTCTTGAAGGAGGATACTCGAGTGAGTATTTCCTTCTTTATTTTTATTCTCTTTTCTTGTAGCTTGAGCTAAGTCCACCGGAGCCAAGAACCTTGCTACCACCAACACATTATAGAGGGACGTATATGCTGGTAAAAAGGAGGTTCGGGACGTGCAGAACGAGATCAAAGATGTGAACAAAAGGCTCCTTGCTGCTAACAAACGGGTTGAAGAGCTGGCCAAGGAGATTCAAGAGATGTCGTCAACCGCCCAGCTAGAGGCAAACGGTAACGCCTAATCTAGGGAGGTCAATGAGCTTAAAGATGAGAGGGAGAATCTCTGCATTATTCTTTCAAAGTTGGAGGGGATGTCCAAATTAAGCAGACTAGGGAGGAAGAGCTTGAGAAGGAGGTGGAAAGACTAGAAACGGCTACCCTTGAGGTCTTCTACGAATTTTGGAAGGCTAACCCCCCAAAAAATTTTTTATTACCTTTATGATTCCAAAGGGATGTATCTTGATTACTATGCAGGTTAGATGGCCAAAGCAAACCCCGAGGCAACCACTTCTACAGTTCCGACCGAAAAAAACACAAAAACTCCTATTGCTCAGAAAGTTAAGCGCTCGACCCCCACAGACCAAGTTGATCCGTACAAGGAGCTGGGGACCCCTGCCGTGTTAACGTTTTTTCTTCTTCATTTTTTTTGTTCGACCCATGAGCCTTTCTTAGAGCCTAAAATGACAAGCCAAGAGGTTTTTAGACTTGGGTTATATTTTCATTTTAAGATAACTAGCTGACCGGGTAGCCTTTTGATCCCGGGTTTACCGTGCTTTCTTTGTCCTTTTCAATGAATGTTATCGCTTATTTTGATAATTATCCATGCCGCTATTATGTTAGTTTTAGCTTGTTATTTACTTTTACCAATTCTTTGTATGGGTATAGTTGCCCCTCAAGTGACCGAGTAGACTTTTGACTCTTAGTCACTTACATTTCACAAGTATGGTTTTCATCTGTTCGGTCTTTTGGATTCGAGCAGACCTTTGTATACATTTAATGGTAAATTTATAACTTGCTAATAAAATTGACACAATCAGAATTTAAATAGACATCTTTATTCATTTATTGGTTGGAATTTTTTGATTACCGTATTAACTTACATGATAGTCATTATATGATCTACTTCAATCTTTAGCTAAACTTAAACAAAACAAATTGCACTTAAAAAGAAATCTTAATTTCAAAGGTGGTCATCCGACCTGAGTACTTAGTCATTTCTTTTGAACCCTTGGGTTTGATCTGCTCAAAAGGCCATTTACTTAAAAGTAAATATTCTTTGGTTTTATACTTATAGCGGTTGTAGAACTTGGTACTTTTACTGATAATACTTTCTTAAATGTTCCCCATTCCAATATCTCACTAGACGAGTTTCATAATTTAATTGAACTTGGAATTGAATCCCAATTGTCTGCCCCTAGCACTCCACAACAAAATGGAGTTGCAGAAAGAAAAAATTGCATGCTTTTGCAAATGGTTAGGTCCATGCTTAGCTACTCAACTCTACCTACGTCTTTCTGGGGATACGCTACTGAAAGGGCAACTGACATTTTAAATGTTGTTCTATCTAAATCAGTCCCTAAGATACCTTTAGAATTATGGAATGATCGTATACCCAATTTACGCCATTACAGAATCGGGGGGTGCCCTGCTCATGTCTTAAGAAAGAATGATGGAAAATTTGAAAAGAAAACTGAGGTTTGCATGTTTGTTGGAAATTCTAGGGAGACTAGGCGTGGACTATTTTATAGTCGCAAGGATGATAAAGTGTTCATTTCCACAAAAGCCACATTCCTTGAAGATGACTACTTTAAGAATTTCAAGCCACAAAGAAAAGTAGTTTTGGAGGAAATGCTTTCATATATAACTCCTAATATTCCATCATCTTCTACTAAAGTAGAGGATAATCCCAGTCCCTCGGTTGAACCTTTGCAAGTTGATAATTGAGAAATCTACCACTAATGTTCTTGTTAAGAAGATCACGGCTCCTCGTCGTAGTGGGATGGTTTTCACAAAACCATCTCGTTATGGCTTGGATGGTGAAATCAATATGGTCGTTGGTGATGGTATTGATGACAATCCTTTAATCTATAAACAGGCAATGGCAAGTTTGGAACAGAAACAATGGTCAGCCGGCATGGATTCAGAAATAGATTTCATGAAAAAGAACAAAGTCTGAGAATATGTAGATGCACCTGATGATTATCGTCCAATTGGATGTAAGTGGGTCTACAAGAAGAAAAAAGGTGTTGGAGGCGAAGTCGAAACTTTTAAAGCTAGACTGGTTGCTAAGGGTTATACCCAAAGAGAAGGTGTGGACTATAAGGATTCTTCTCTCCATCAAAATTCTTCTCTCCATAGCAGCCGCTTTCGATTATGAAATTTGGCAAATTGATTTCAAGACAGCTTTCCTTAATGGTATTCTTAAAGAAACCATTTATAAGGAGCAACATGAAGGCCATGTTCTTCCTGTTGGGTTTTATGCCCTAAATAAAACTCATTTCAATATAATCAGATTTACTTATTAATATAGATCAGAAATAACATTTAATGTTGCATGGTTCACATGATTTATTTCATGATTATATGTACATAATGTATGAATTCATCTGAAACCCTTTTCACATACTTGATCCTGTTTATTGTGCTGTCAACACTTTGGAAAGTAAACATGACTATGTGAATAAAGTTTCTTAGATTTATCAGACACAGGGTTTTACTGATATGATAATCTACAACACAGTTTACTTGAATTTGGAGAAATGCTATGTTCTTTCCAGAGCATTGGTTAAAGTAAAGCTCAGGTTGGATGCATGGAGTATGCACCGGAAGGGACCGATATTGAACTTTGACTTAGATTTATTAAACTTACCGTAATATCTATTCAAGTCAATATCGCCTAGTTGATCCTAGATCAAATGATCTTAATCTTGTTATGATTAGGCTCAATATCAAGAGGCTATTCGTGTTCTTTGATTTGTTAGTTAAGCCTACTTTTGGGTCAGGGTGATACGTACATTTTGGGAGCACGGTAGTGCAATTGAGTGGGAGCGCTAACATAAACATGGAATCTATAGCTTCTATCTGGCGAATAGTAAGTAAAGGATGATCTCCTTCGAGCTTGACCAAACGAAAATAAATGGTGGAGTACTCATTTCACATAAGCTGAAATATAATTTATACGGGGTTAAGTGTTTTAAGGATAAAATACATTGTAGGGTGTAACGGTAATCTAATCCCTTTACAGTGTAGATCATTCATATAGAGGATCATTGATCAAATTAGGATTATAACAATGGATAACTAATGATGTGTCTATATGGTGGAACATATAGAGCATTCTATATACTGAGAGTGCAATTCTATGTTCTATGCGTGGATTCAACGAAGAATTAATAAGTGAGTGAATTTAGGTTATAAATTCTTGATCTGCTTATTGGAAGCTCGATTATATAGACCCATGGTCCCCCCACTAGTTGAGATAATATTGCTTGTAAGACTCATATAATTGGTTTTGATTAATCAATTATAATTCTCAATTTAGACTATGTCTATTTGTGAATTTTTCACTAAGTAAGAGCGAAATTGTAAAGAAAGAGTTTTAGGGGCATATTTGATAATTATGATACTTTGTATGGTTCAATTAATAAATATGATAAATGACAATATTATTTAATAATTATTTATAGTTATTAAATAGTTAGAGTTGGCATTTAAATGGTTGAATTTGAAAATTGGCGTTTTTGAGAAAATGAGATGCAGAAAAGATAAAATTGCAAAATTGTAAAAAGTGAGGCACAAATCCATACTGTATAGGGCCGACCACTTTTATAGGGTTTTTCATCTGATATTTTCATTATTTTAATGCCAAATAATTCAAACGTAACCCTAGTGGAATGCTATAAATAGATAGTGAAGGCTTCAGGAAATTTACACTTAACTTTCTACTTTTTTCTTCAGAGAATAACCAGAGCCTTCTCTCTCTATACCTAGCCGCCACCTTCTTCTCTTTCTTCTTCCTTGAAAATCACTTAGTGTTAGAGTAGTGCCCACACACAGCAAGTGATACCTCAATCATATTGAGGAAGATCGTGAAGAAAGACATTCAACAAGAAGGAGATTCAGCATCAAAAGAAGGAGAGAAAGAGATCCAGGTTCAGATATTGATAATACTCTACTACCGAAAGGAATCAAGGGCTAGATATCTGAATGGAAGGAGTCATTATATTTCGCTGCACCCAATGTGAGGTTTCTAATACTTTATATGTGTTTATTTCATAATCGTTTTAGAAGTTCATATTTAGGGTGTTAATCAACATACTTGTGAGTAGATCTAAGATCCTGGTAAAATAATTTCCAACAACTTGCCTCAGAGCCATGGTAATTGATTTGCTTGCAAGAAATTTGGACTTAAAACGATTTGTTTGTCTTTTGGATGGTATCATGTTGTTTTGAGTGTTATTTGATGATTGATTGATGTTTGTGAATTTTTGTGAAAAATAATTGAATATCTGTTTCTTGAATTATTTTTATTGGATAGTATGGAAAAAATTAAGCAATTTACTTTTTTACAGGATAAGGGAACCTGATATGCCTGCTTGGCAATCAGCCCTAGTGGAGTGAAATAGGAAGGTCGTCCTTGTGGAGTAGGATGAAGACTCTTCAGACAATGATGCTCTATCTTTGATTATTTGGGCAAATGTTTGTGCCCACGTGTAGGGTATCTTTGACTTGCATTTACTTCTTCTATAACATGCTTTACATCATATTTGCTTCTAACTGTGTTATTTTGTTTGAGCAAAAATGTCTCAGAAGGTACTTCACGCCTTGAAGAAGAGAGTTAATGGCAGCTCGGGCCAATCTCCTCTGCCCAAAAGATACAAAAGGAACTGAGGCTCCATCAAAGGAAAAGGGTTCGGCTGAAGAAGGCATTGACCTTTCCAAGGAACAACCTACCGCACACCCTCCAGTCTAAAAGGTTTTGAAGTCAAAGAGTTCTAGAGGAGGCATCTCGGACAAATTTGGTTAACCTAAAACCTCTTCAACGGTCACGGTACTGAGCACGGAGGCGAAAAAAGGCAAAGACATGCTCTAGTACTACTTGGACCGATCACTTCCTGAAGTGAGCGATCAGTTGTCTGGGGCGAACAATGAGTTGTCTTTCGAAGTGGTCGTGGGAGGAGTCTTGAAGGAGGATACTCGAGTGAGTATTTCCTTCTTTATTTTTATTCTCTTTTCTTGTAGCTTGAGCTAAGTCCACCGGAGCCAAGAACCTTGCTACCACCAACACATTATAGAGGGACGTATATGCTCATAAAAAGGAGGTTTGGGACGTGCAGAACGAGATCAAAGATGTGAACAAAAGGCTCCTTGCTGCTAACAAACGGGTGAAAGAGCTGGCCAAGGAGATTCAAGAGATGTCGTCAACCGCCCAGCTAGAGGCAAACAGTGACGCCTAATCTAGAGAGGTCAATGAGCTTAAAGATGAGAGGGAGAATCTCTGCATTATTCTTTCAAAGTTTGAGGAGATCTCCAGATTAAGCAGACTAGGGAGGAAGAGCTTGAGAAGGAGGTGGAAAGACTAGAAACGACTACCCTTGAGGTCTTCTATGAATTTTTGAAGGCTAACCCCAAAAAAATTTTTTATTACCTTTATGATTCCAAAGGGATGTATCTTGATTACTATGAAGGTTAGATGGCCAAAGAAAACCCCGAGGCAACCACTTCTACACTTCCGACCGAAAAAAACACTGAAACTCCTACTGCCCAGAAAGTTAAGCGTTCGACCCCCACAGACCAAGTTGATTCGTACAAGGAGCTGGGGACCCCTGACGTCTTAACGTTTTTTCTTGTTCATTTTTTTTGTTCGACCCATGAGCCTTTCTTAGAGCCAAAAAAGACCAGCCAAGAGGTTTTTAGACTTGGGTTATATTTTCATTTTAAGATAACTAGCTGACCGGGAAGCCTTTTGATCCCGGGTTTATGGTGCTTTCTTTGTCCTTTTAATGAATGTTATCCCTTATTTTGATAATTATCCATGCCGCTATTATGTTAGTTTTATCTTGTTGTTTACTTTTACCAATTCTTTGTATGGGTATAGTTGCCCCTCAAGTGACCGAGCAGAGTTTTGACTCTTAGTCACTTACATTTCACAAGTATGGTTTTCATCTGTTTAGTCTTTTAGATTCGAGCAGACCTTTGTATACATTTAATGGTAAATTTATAACTTGCTAATAAAATTGACACAATCAGAATTTAAATAGACATCTTTATTCATTTATTGGTTGGAATTTTTTTATTACCGTATTAACTTACATGAAAGTCATTATATGATCTACTTCAATCTTTAGCTAAACTTAAACAAAACAAATTACACTTAAAAAGAAATTGTAATTTCACAGGTGGTCATCCGACCTGAGTACTTAGTCATTTCTTCTGAACCCTTGGGTTTGATCTGCTCAGAAGGCCATTTACTTAAAAGTAAGTATTCTTTGGTTTTATACTTATAGCGGTTGTAGAACTTGGTACTTTTACTGATAATACTTTCTTAAATGTTCCCCATTCCAATACCTCACTAGACGAGTTTCATATTTTTGTCATACCACCAAAGTTTGTACGCTCTTGATTGTAGATAATCAACCACCTGATAGGGTCCTTCCTTGTTTGGTCCAAGCACACCAGTCGTGCTGTCCTTGTGCTCAGAAATACTCTCCTTAGGACCATATCTTCCACAAAAAAATTTCGTGCCTTTACTTGCTTGTTGAACTACCGAGCCACCTTTTGTTGATGGGCTACCCACTTTAGGTTTGTTGAGGCTTGTTTTTCTTTAATTTCGCCAAGTGATTCTGCTAGAAGGGCATAATTAGCCTCTTGATTATAGGTCAATCTTCTGTGGGACAAAGGTTCTAGTTCTACGGGCAACATAGCTTCATAGCCATAGGCCATAGCAAATGGAGTCTGTCCAGTTGTTATTTTTTCAGTTGTGCGGTATGACCATAGTACTTTTGGTAGTTACTTCGGCCAGTTCCCTTTAGCTTCTTCAAGTTGTTTTGTCAAAGTATCTTTAAGTTCCTTATGGCCTGCTTTGACTTGACCATTTGCTTGAGGGTGTGCCACTACGGAGAAACTTTTTATCATTCCATGATTCATGCAGAAATCAGTATGCAATTAGTTATCAAATTGTGTGCCATTATCTGAGACTATTTTGTGGGGAAGTTCGAATCAACATATTGTGTTTTTCACCACAAAGTCAAATACTTTCTTAGATGTAATTGTTACCAATGGCTCGGCTTCCGTCAACTTTATAAAATAGTCTACTGCGACCATTGCATATTGTACTCCCCTTTT
Organism: Cannabis sativa; assembly: GCF_029168945.1. NCBI lineage: Eukaryota > Viridiplantae > Streptophyta > Magnoliopsida > Rosales > Cannabaceae > Cannabis > Cannabis sativa. The sequence goes on along the minus strand of NC_083605.1, from coordinate 16,958,666 downwards.
ACCTTTAGGCAATTATCAAATTAGGTTAATTCCCCAAATAGCAAAAGGCCAAGCACTTGCATCTGAGTTAGCGCATCGGGCGGTGCACGGGGTATCTTTGAAAATCTTTGGCATTTATCACATTTCTTTGCATAGCCTTTGAATCTTACATCATGGTCGGCTATAATTATCCTTACCTTAGTATTTTCTTCGATAGGCTTTTCCAGGCTGCGTGGTTTCCACAGAATCCATGATGTACTTTAGACAGAAGTCGTGTAGCTTCTACCTTCCTTCCTATTTTTTGAGCTTCATTTCTATAATTCGGAAGTTCTCCATTATTGAGGTAGGCTGCTATTGGTGTCATCTAGTTCAGACCTCTGTCAATCATTTCAATTTCTTCGACACAAGTGATGTTGGGTTTTTTAAGGAATTGAATTGGGACTAAATTAGTCTTATCAGCTATGTTGCTACTTGCAAGTCAGACTAAGGCATCGACAGTTGTGTTTTCTTCTCTTGGAATTTTCCTAAGAGTGTAACCCTTGAATTGTGCGAGGAGATCCTGTATTTTGCTTAAATCGCCTATCATTTTCTCCACTTGGGCCTCGTGCTCTCCTGACACATGATTCACTACTAATTGTGAGTCACTACACATCTCAATGTGTTCAGGTTGTAGCTCCCAAGCAAGTTTTAAGTCAACAATAAGGGCTTTGTACTCTACTTCATTATTGGAAGCCTTGAATCCAAATTTGAGTACTCCATGCAGATGTCGCCCCTCATGTGTGACAAGGGCAATCTCTGCACCAGAAAGTTGATTTGTAGCTGACTCGTCCACGTGTAAATTTCTAGGTAGGTATGTCTTCATTGTTGTTCGGCTAGGATTCTTGTACTAGCTCCGAGTTGTGCTTTGAACTGCTTTTTTCTTTGCAACTACAAAGTCTGCTATGACCTGTCATTTGACTGCTATTTGGGGTTAAAAGAATATTTTGTACTGACTCAACTCTACTGCCCATTTGACTAACCATCTGGAAGCATCAAGTTTTTGTTGGAATATTTATTTTACCAGGATCTTAGATCTACTCACAAGTATGTTGTTTAAACACCCTAAATATGAACTTTCTAAAACGATAAATTAAACACATATAAAGTTAAGAAAACCTTACATTGATGCAGCGGAATTAATGTCTCCTTCCACTCTGATCTTTAACCCTTGTATCCTTTCTGTAGCAGAGTATAATCAAGATCTGAGCCCGAATGTCCTTCTTGTTCAAGTTTGATCCTTCACAGTCTTCCAATCTATGATTGAGTTACTGCTTGCTGTGTGTGGGCACTTACTCTCTCACTAGGGTCACGAAATTGATGAAGGAGAAAAGAGAATATGGATTTCGGCCAGGTATAGAAAGTGGGGAAGGCTCAGTTTTTCTGAAGAGAGAAATTTCTGTCAGAAGATGATATTCAAAGATGTGTATTTGACTGAGCCATCACTTTCTATTTATAGGCAATTACTAGGTTTAGGTTAAGAATTATTTGGCATTAAAATAATGAAAATATTAATTTGAAAAACCCTTAATAAGTGGCCGGCCATGGTGTTATAGTGGGCCCCACTTGATTTTGCAGTTTTATCAAATTTTATCTCTATTTTCTCAAAAACGCCAATTTTCCAATTCTAACCTTTTAAATGCCAAAACTAATTATTTAATAACTAAAATAGATTATTAAATAATATTGTCATTTAATTTAATTATTAATTAGACATATAAAGTCCATTAATAAATAAATAAACCTAGAAACTCTTTTCTTTACAATTTCACCCCTGCTTAGTGAAAATTCATAAAATTAGACATAGTCTAACTTTAGAATTATAATTGATCAATCACGAATCAATTAATGAGTCTTACAAGCAGAATGTTATCAACTGGAATGGGGACCATGGATCTATATGCTGAGCTTCCAATAAGTGAACCAAATTTACCAAATAAATTCCTACTTATTAATTCTTCGTTGAATCCACTCTTAGAACTTAGAATTGCACTCTCAGACTTATATAGAGCATATTGTATGTTCCACGATATCAATATGCTATCTCATTTAACCATTGTTATAATCTTATTGTGATTTAAAGATCCTCTATATAGATGATCTACATCGAGATGGGATTTCTTTACCATTCTCACCCCTCAATGTATTTTGCCCCTTAAAACACTTAGCTACCTGTAAATGGTGTTTAGTGATCTAATAATTAGTCAGTTAAACAAGAGCTCATCCATTTACTTCTATTTGCTAAGCTCGAAGGGAATCATCACTTGACTTCTATACACCAGTAGAAGCTATAGATTCCATATTTATGTTCAGCACTCCCACTCAATCATACAATCATGTTCCCAAAATATACGTATCACCCTGACCAAAAAGTAGGCTTAACTAATAAATCAAAGAACATGAATAGTACTCCTGAGTTGAGCCCAAGCATATCAGGATTTAGATTCTTTTAATCTTAAGATCAACTACTGATATTGACTTGGAAAGATATGTATAACGGTAAGTTTGTAATATCTTAACTTAGTTGCAATATCGGTCCAGTCCAATGTATACTCCATACATTCGAAACTAGTATACTTTACTAATGTCCTGGAAAGAACATAACACTTACTCCAAGTGTAAGTACACATCATCGCTGATTATCACATTAGTGTAAATCCAATAACACTGATGAAACAGGGACCAAGTCTTTTGATTCATATGATCACAATCACATTCAACTGTGTTGACGATACTGTAATTGTGAATAAACATATGATCTGGATTTAACTGATTCTGTGTGTAAATGTAATAAACATATTTAAACCATTAGCTTGTAAAATTCATGCAAACATCAATCACTTCAAATTTCTTATATTGATAACTAATCAGATTGTAAAGAGTTTTATTTAGGGCATAAAACCCAACAGTTTTTGCAATACTTGTCGTAATGGTTGGTCAGTGTATACCCGAACTCGATGAGCCTAGAAAAAAGGCCTTAACTTCCTTGTTACTAAGATTAGGCAGTAAATAGCTGGGCTGGTTTCCTTAACTGGCCGAAGTCCTTCAAAGAGTTGCAGCAGCGAAGCTTCCCCGCCAAACCAGATTTAGCTGTGCAGATTCTGAATACAGTGATTGCAGCCACTCTCTATCATATTTGGAACAGAAATGATTGCCTGTTTAATGCTATTTGCTTGTCTGCTTCTTGTCTTAGTAAATGTATAAAAAATATGGTTAAGACAAGAATTATGGGCTTTCATTGTACTAGTACAAAGAAAAAAGACAGCTATTTTATAAATGTTGTAAATAGCTGGTAGTTGTTTTTCTTTTTGAGTTGGTTGGCTGCTGCACCTTCTTTTGTTTTGTATTTTGTTGGTATTTTTAATAAAAAGTTTCCTTTTGTTCAAAAAAAAAAGGATTAGGCAGTAAGTAAGCTTTTCTATCAATGGGTATCGTCCTTCAACTTTAATGAATTTTTTGCTGATATAGTAGACTAGGTGTTGGATGTTGTTCTCTTCTCTGATCAGCACGACACTCACAACATATTCTATAACAGCTAGGTATATTCTTAACTATTTTTTGTCCAGGGGTTTTGAGAGTATGGGTTGTTTTGCAAGTTGTCTTTTTAGTTCTTGAAAGGCACTCTCGCATTCCTCCATCCATTCAAATTTCTTGTTACCTCGAAGGATTTGGAAGAAAGTACACACTTATTTGTTGACTTTGAAACAAATCTAATGAGTGCGGTTATCCGACTAGTTAAGCTTTGGACTTCTTTAGGCTTTGTTGGCGATTTCATATCCAGGAGTGCTTGTATTTTCTCTAGATTGGCTTCAATACCTCAGGCATTAACAATAAAACCAAGAAACTTAGCTGAGCGGAATCCAAGAGAGCACTTTAAGGGATTGAGTTTCATGTTGTATTTTTTGAGGATTTTGAAGCATTTGTCCAGGTCATCTATATGCCCCCCACCCTTCCAAGATTTTACGAGCGTGTCATCCACAAATACTTCCATATTTTGTCTGATCTAATCTTTGAACATTTTATTTACCAACCTCTGGTTGGTAGCTCCAGCATTCTTTAGACCAAATGGCATGACCTTATAACAGTACAGACCCATATCTGTTTAGAAACTTGTATGTTCTTGGTCTGGTGGATGCATTCTCATTTGATTATACCACAAATAGGCATTCATAAAGCTTACGATCTCATGCCCGGCTGTTGCATCCACGAGCTGATCTATTCTTGGAAGTGGAAAACAGTCTTTGGGGCACGCCTTGTTGATATCAGTAAAATCAATACATACTCGCCATTTCTTGTTGGGCTTGGGTACCAGTATAGGGTTAGCTACCCAAGTTGGATAGAAAGCTTCAATGATGAACTTGTTATTACGTAGCTTTTTCACCTCTTCTTTTAATGCTTGTGCCCATTCTTTGTCCAATAATCTTCTTTTTTGTTGAACGGGATGGAAGTTCAAATCAATGTTTAGGACATGAGATATTACAGAAGGATCAATACCGACCATATCCTCGTGTGACAAGGCAAACATGTCTAGGTTTTCTCTTAAAATTTTATTAATGCTAATTTTACGTCGAGCAACAAACCTTTGCCAATTTTGAGTTTCCTGGTCGAGACATTAGGGTCGATTTCTATCTCTTCCAATTCTTCCACTGGTCATACATTGGTATTTGGTTCCCCAAGTTGGGGATCCAAATCCTCGTCCCCACCTTGGGGGACTTCCTATTGCGCAATACTTTTCCCCTTGTCCGAACTTTGGCCGGAGGAATTCTCCTTTTTGATCTTGGGCATGGCAAGGTTATAGCATTCCATGCAATTTTCTGATTCCCTTTGAGGCACCTTACCCCATTCTTCGTTGGGAACTTGATGCACAAATGAAAAACTGAAGTGATAGCTATCAGGTCATGTAGGACTGGTCGGCCTACATGATGTTGAAAGCTAATGGAACATCAATTATCAAAAAATTGTGCCATCACAGTTATGCTCCTTGGAGCTTGCCCAATAGTGAAGGGTAGACGGCCCCAAAGGTGCGACACTCTGGCCAGAAAAATCATACACCAATTGGGTACAGGGGATTAGATCTTTAAATTGGAGTCCCATCTTCTCGTATGTTGTCTTAAACAAGATATTCGAAGAGGCTCCATTGTCTATCATGGTCTGACCCACCATTTTGTTTGCTATCTATACTTCCACTCATTTGTGTCGTAGCTTTAGTCTGCATGAAAATGATAGAACTTGGACATGTCTCTTTTACTTACGTCCTTCTTCATGGGAGCAGGTTTTTTGTACAAGACCATAAACGGAGTTCTTGCATACATCATCTCTAGGTCGTCATCTAGCTTAGAGAAGGCAGTGAACTTGGAGGCATTTTCTCTAGGGGTGTGTTCGACATTTCCTGTGAACTTTCCCTTTTTCCCATTTCCTTGCCTGCCATTGTTATTGGACCCTTTTTTGCTTGGGGTTGAGCTGCTAGGGTATTGTGTACTCTAAGCAGGTGCTCTTGCCGAGGACACATGTGGTTGGCCCTTCTTAGGTTCGATGACGTCTACTCACCGAATAGCGTCTTCAAGTTTGATAAACCCATTTGCTCGGTCTATAAACTCTGCCATAGACTCCACAGGGCCACATCTTTTAATGTCCTTCCATAGTTCTCCAAGTGGCTTGATGCCCCTAGTTAATCTTGCAACTTTCGTAGCCTCTCTCATTAACCTACTTATGTAGGCTCTGAGGGGCTCTCCTGGTTTTTATTTTACTTCAACCAGGTATTCTAGGTGTGATGGGAGTTGACGAGAGGAAGAGAACTGCCCATGAAATCCTAAGGAAAAAGCTTTCCATGAATTAAATTTCCTTGGTGGTAGCTTGAAGTACCACTGTTGGGCAGCTTCTGTAAGTGTAGCAGGGAATACCCTACACCGCACATCACCCCGTACTCCTTGTAGATCAATTTGCTTCTCAAAGTATTTAGGATGTGCAAGGGATCTTCTTTCCCTGTATAAATCTTCCAGGTCGGCATCTTGAACTTTAGGGGAAGCTCAAGGACGTCGATCTCTAGGGTGAACGGTGATCCGCGTGCTCAGTCTAGCTCGAGATTGGTGAGTTTTGGGTTGGTCAGGCCTTGAACCATATTTTTTAGTTGATCTAACTATGCTTGAACATATGGATGTATCGGTTACGCCTCTTGACCAACCTGTCTCACGTTAGGATCTCTTGGACCTGGGTCCTGTATGCGGATACCTAGTTGAGCGGCTGGTTAAACGTATTGTTCGTCCAAACCTCTTCTTCTGTTCTGATCAGCCCTGAGCTCATGGGCTGCACCCAACCTATTGAATACTGATGTATCAGGTGGTCTCAGTGTTTGACAAGTTAGCCCAATGGGTTGACTAGAACTGTAATTTTGGATGAAATCATTAGGTATAACTCCACCTGAAGAACGGTCATGTAGGATTTGGCCATCTACTGCTCGACCCAAAGGTGGGACCTGACCGGGGATTGAACAGCTGTTCATTATGAGTCTGGGCGGCATGCCTAGTAGTCATTTCTTCTGTACTGCACAGTGAGATACTTAACATGGCATCCAGTTGCTGGTTAGCAACCTGAAAGGCCCTCCCTATTAGTATGGTTGTCTACCTTGTTCGTTCATCGATGACTGCTTGTTGTGCCTTCAATGTTTCAATCTGCCTGTACCTCCACTCAATGAATTGGCATCGCTGCTCATTAAATGCAAGGTTTATGGCAGCACGGAGATCCTCCTGATCATGGTCCAAGGCATTAGTATGACTTGCATGAGTCTAAAGCATCATGGAGGTTTTGAATCTTAGTATCATCCCCCTGTTGGTTTTTGAGACCTAAATAAAACTCATTTCAATATAATTAGATTTACTAATTAATAAAGATCAAATATCACATTTTATGTTGCATGGTTCACATGATTTATTTCATGATTATGTTTAATGTATAAATTCTATTAAGTTCAGGACATATGTATTTGTTCATGATTATAGTGTTGTCAGCAAAGTGGAATATAATCATGATTATATGTTCAAAAGTTTAATTCCCTGATTTTTCAGTTCACTGGAGTTAGACTGGCATGATAATCAACGATACGTATACTTACACCTTGGATAAGTGTTATGTCCTTTCCAGGGCATTGGAAAAATTTACCAGTATTGGATGTATGGATTATACATTGGAAGGGACCGATATTGATCTTAGATAAGATATCATAAACTTACTGTTATATCTTTCTAAGTCAATATCAATGGTTGATCTAAGGTCTATGGATCTAAATCCTGACATGGTTAGGTTTGATCTCAAGAGTGTTATTTGTGCTGTTTGATTTGTTAGTTAAGCCTACCTTATGGTTTGGGTGATACGTACATTTTGGGAACATGATAGTACAATTGAGTGGGAGCGCTAATCATAGATATGGAATCTATAGCTTCTATCTGGACATAGAAGTTAAACGATGATTTCCTTCGAGCTTGGCTGAATAGAGATCAATGATTGAGATTTTATTTCAGTAATTACATTAGTTTACTGAAATATCAATTATAAGTAGCTAAGTGTTTTAAGGATAAAATACATTGAAGGGTAGAACGGTAAATTTATCCCTATTCAGTGTGGATCACCTATAGAGGATCCTTGAATTTTAGGATTATAACAATGGATTATCATAACGTGTCTATATCATGGTACATATAGAACGTTCTATATAACTGAAAGTGCCCAACTCCAAGTTCTATAGTGGTTCAATGAGGAATTAATAATACTGCTTATTGGAAAATCGGTTATATAGGTCCATGGTCCCCTCACTAGTTGAGATAATACTGCTTGCAGAGTCAGTCAATTGATTTTAATTAATCAATTATAATTCTAAAATTAGACTACGTCTTATTTATGAATTTTCACTAAGCAAGGGATTAATTATGAAGAAAAGAGGTTTTATGGTCAATTTGTTAATTAAGAGACTTTGTATGGTCTAATTAATAAATTACATAAATGGCAATTTCATTAAGTAATTAATTATAATTATTAAATAAATAGTTTGGCATTTATAAGGATTGAATTGGAAAATATGGTATTATTAAAAAGAAGAATAAGTGGTTGAAATAAAGTGGCAAAAATCTAACTAGAGTTTCGCCCTTTGAAGTGTACGGCCAACAAGTTATTTTTGCCCAATATTTTATTCTTTTTTAATCCAGATAATTCAACCCTAAGCCCTAGTTGAAACACTATAAAAGGAACATGATACTCTCACTCATCCAAATTTTGTCAACTTGACTATTCAACCAAATCTAGATGAGAGAGTTCCTTCCTTAGTGATTCAAACATCCTTCATTGTTCTTCAATTATTTGAACACTTAGTGATGAGTGCCATGCCCACACATAGCAAGTCAAGTACTCAATCATAGTGAGTAAGACGGTGGTAACCAAACTCGAAGGAGAGAAAGAGATCCCGGTTCAGATCTTAATTATGCTCTGCTACAAAATGGAATCAAGGGCTAGAGATCTTGAACGGAAGGAGTCATTATATTCCGCTGCAATCAATGTAAGGTTTTCTTAAACCCTTATGTGTTTATTTCCATTATTTTAGAGAATTCATATTTAGGATGTTAATTCAATATACTTGTTAGTAAATCTAGATCCTCGTAAAATATTCCCAACATCTGGCCTCAGAGCCATGGCAATGATTTACTTTCATGAAATATTGATTTAAAATATTCCCAACACCAGATTTTGAAGAGAATCTGCCCGTTTAGTACGGTAGTAGCCTACTCCCCTTAGATAGTATTAACTCGAGAACAAAGAATACAGTGTTTCCTTTCTCAAAGCTCTCACAATGCAATCTCTTGAGTATTTCTTTTAGATCTCTCACTAAAGCAATTCTTTCAATCCCTATTACAGTGAAGCTAGATCACTATTTATTGGCGCTCAATGTATGATGGAAGGTTTCCCTTTTGCTTACAATATCTATAATTTGAAAGAACATTTACTACATAATTAGAATACATGAAATGGGGTATTGAGAAAACCTATGGTATCCCTTTTATTCAATCTCATGATTGTAGGGATTGCCTTTGTGCTTGGACTTCACGGTACCATTTTGAAGTAGTAAGTCCAGGTACACAGTTTGGAAAACCAAACTCGTACCATGCTTTGATAATCTGTCCTTTACCCTGCTCGAATGAGCTGACATTGTGTGTGCAGATATGTTACTTGAAGCCTGTTCAGATTATCTTTCTGCCCAAGTGCAAGGACTATTTGACACGTGTCACTCATACATGCTGCCATGTGATAGTGCAAAAAATGAGATAACAATATATATTCAGAATTTATTATTAGATCATTATAATTTTCTTCTGCACTCTTAACTTTACACCAAATTAGTAATACATAAGTACTATATCATCAAACTAGTAAATATTGAAGGAAATACAACTGCAAAACCACATTTATAATGAATGCGCTACATAAGAGGATTTTACTACACTCCAATAAATTAAAACCAGAAACAAAAACTACTTTAAGGTAACATTTGGTTGGAGGTAATGAAATAGAATGGAATGGAAATGAAACAATTTTTATTCCATTTTTTGTTTAGTTGCATTTTAAAGAATTAGAATATCATTCTAATAGAGTGATCTTTCCATTAGTTTAGTGGAATGACTATTCTATTTGAAATAGAAGAAAAGATCATTCTCATGCAAAATTTGAAAAAATTAAATAATTTATTTTACCAATTTTCTTATGCATTTTAAATTTTATTACATTCTTATTCCAATTCTCATTCTTATTCTCATTTTTATATTTTCATTCTTCTTAATCAAACGCCACCTAGAGTCATAATTTTTTAATAAAAAGAAATATAAATAATATAGTTGTCCAGAGATAATAGCTAGATGATGTTAACTGTTGGGTTTTATGCCCTAAATAAAACTCATTTCAATATAATCAGATTTACTTATTAATATAGATCAGACATAACATTTAATGTTGCATGGTTCACATGATTTATTTCATGATTATATGTATATAATGTATGAATTCATCTGAAACCCTTTTCACATACTTGATCCTGTTTATTGTGTCGTCAACACATTGGAAAGTAAACATGACTATGTGAATAAAGTTTCTTAGATTTATCAGACATAGGGTTTTACTGATATGATAATCTACAACAGAGTTTACTTGTATTTGGAGAAGTGCTATGTTCTTTCCAGAGCACTGGTTAAAGTAAAGCTCAGGTTGGATGGATGGAGTACGCATCGGAAGGGACCGATATTGAACTTTGACTTAGATTTATTAAACTTACCGTAATATCTATTCAAGTCAATATCGCCTAGTTTATCCTAGATCAAATGATCTTAATCCTGATATGATTAGGCTCAATCTCGAGAGGCTACTCGTGTTCTTTGATTTGTTAGTTAAGCTTACTTTTAGGTCAGGGTGATACGTACATTTTGGGAACACGGTAGTGCAATTGAGTGGGAGCGCCATCATAAACATGGAATCTATAGCTTCTATCTGGCGAATAGTAAGTAAAGGATGATCTCCTTCGAGCTTGACCAAACGAACATAAATGGTGGAGTCCTCATTTCACATAAGCTAAAATATCATTTATACGGGGTCAAGTGTTTTAAGGATAAAATACATTGTAGGGTGTTACGGTAATCTAATCCCTTTACAGTGTAGATCATTCATATAGAGGATCATTGATCAAATTAGGGTTATAACAATGGATAACTAATGATGCATCTATATGGTGGAACATATAGAGCATTCTATATACTGAGAGTGCAATTCTAAGTTCTATGCGTGGATTCAACGAAGAATTAATAAGGTAGTGAATTTTAGTAATAAATTCTTGATCTACTTATTGGAAGCTCAGTTATATAGACCCATGGTCCCCGCAATAGTTGAGATAATATTGCTTGTAAGACTCATGTAATTGGTTTTGATTAATCAATTATAATTCTCAAATTAGACTATGTCTATTTGTGAATTTTTCACTAAGTAAGGGCGAAATTGTAAAGAAAGAGTTATTAGGGGCATATTTGTTAATTATGATACTTTGTATGGTTCAATTAATAAATATGATAAATGACAATATTATTTAATAATTATTTATAGTTATTAAATAGTTAGAATTGGCATTTAAATGTGTGAATTTGAAAATTGGCGTTTTTGAGAAAATCAGATGCAGAAAAGACAAAACTACAAAATTGCAAAAAGTGAGGCCCAAATCCACTATGTAGGGCCGGCCACTTTTGTAGGGTTTTTCCCTATGATATTTTCATTAATTTAATGCCAAATAATTCAAACCTAACTCTAGTGGAATGCTATAAATAGATAGTGAAGGCTTCAGGAAAATTACACTTTTCTTCTGACACTTCTGATTCTGAAAAACCTGAGCCTTCTCTCTCCCTATCTTTGGCCGAACCCACTCTCTTTCTTCTTCCTTAAATTTCGAAAATCCTTAGTGTATGAGTAGTGCCCACACACAGCAAGTGATACCTCAATCATATTGAGGAAGATCGTGAAGAAAGACTTTCAGCAAGAAGGAGTTTCAACATCAAAGATTCAGAGAAAGAGATCCAGGTTCAGATATTGATAATGCTCTGCTACAGAAAGGAATCAAGGGCTAGATATCTGAACGGAAGGAGTCATTATATTCCGCTGCACCCAATGTAAGGTTTCTTAAACTTTATATGTGTTTATTTTATCGTTTTAGAAAGTTCATATTTAGGGTGTTAATAAACATACTTGTGAGTAGATCTAAGATACTGGTAAAATAAATTCCAACAACTGGCCTCAGAGCCATGGTAATTGATTTACTTGCAAGAAATTTTGACTTTAAAACGATTGTTTGTTAGTTTTTGGATGGCATCATGTTGTATTGAGTGTTATTTGATGATTGATTGATGTTTGTAAATTTTTCGTGAAAATAATTGTGATTCTGTTTCTGGAATTATTTTTATTGGATAGTATAAAAAAAATTAAGCAAGTTACTTTTTTACAGAACTCAATTTCGATTTAATTTGAATTAGTTATGATTTTTTGAAGATTAAAAAAAATCGGAGCTCTACTGAAATTTTCCTGCGATCGCGAAAACTGTCTGTACAGCTCACAATTTTTTCGTTTTTCTTCGTTTTTTCATGCTTTTTCATGGAATTAACTTCCGATTTTTTGTGTAGTTCTGTATTTATACTATTACTATTACTATTCCTAATTCAATTCTAATTATCATTATGAATTAATTTAATATTTTTTAAATTTAATTCAAGATATTAGTGTAATTTGAATTTGAAAATAGTTAGTATCTATCTTTTTTGCTTAATAATCTATTTTATTTTTAAATTTGATTATATCTTATCTTATTTTTAAATTTAAGGTCAGATTTTAATATTTTAAATTATTTTTTTTAAATAATTTGACCTTATTTAAATTTAAAATAAGATAACAATAATCATGTAATTTTAAATAGATGTAAGATATTTTGCTAACTTTTAAATTTTGTTATTTTATTTATTTAAATTACATTTAAAATCTCAAACAAATATTCATTTATCTTTTTTAATTTTTTATTTAATTTTTATTTATAAAATAACATTTAATTTTTAAAAGTAGTTAGCAAATTTTGAAATGATATTTAGGTTGGTTGAAACCTAATTTTTCAAAATTGTAGGTTTAATTTTAAATTTTAATTTTTTTAAAAATTTCAAATATTTCAAATTTTATTTTAAATTTTCAAAAATAATTTTTTTTATTTAATTAATTATTTTCGAAATTAATTATTTAATTTAAAATTAAATAAATCCTACATCCAACTATCCAGCTAACCTTGTTGCAGGAGTATGTGTTTTAGCTTGTGTGTAAGCTTTCAAAACCTATTATTACTTGATTGCAAATAGCCATGGTTACCTTTTGCCAGATCTAATGATCTGATGGCTCCCTTGGTCAAGATAATAATTTGTAACAGGTATATTTACAATCTTCTTTCATCTGTGTATGACCTAGCAACATGATAGGACCCATCCAAAGTGTGCATGTGTGAGCCTATGTGTTTAATTTTATTATAGATGCATATAGGTTGTTGTTGCTAAAATAAATTATCATAGTTCTTGATAGAATTTATTTAGGCCCATTTAGTTTTTTGGCCTATTCAATTAATAACAGTTGTTCTTATTAAGGTTAAATTCCTCTCTTTTGGGCCTTGTGTGAGTGTTGGGAGCCATAGTAGTGGGTACGACATACTGAACCCAGCACCCCCTCACATGAACCACCCCAATTGTGAAGGCTCATTTGCCTGATTTGAATAACTGTACTAGGTTAATTAAACTAGTTTAACCTAATAAAATTGATTAGCAACATAATTAATTTCATTTATTTTGAAATTAATTTAAGAAAATTATAGTTTAAAGAATTTTTTATTCTAAGCTAAACTATATGTATTTTCTTGTATTTAATTAAATATAGAATTATAACCATCTATATTCTTTCTGAAGTTTAATTTAAATTTTTCATTAAATATTCCTATTTAAGTTTATATTTAGTTATCTACAACTAACCAACTTAAATCTGAATATCTTTTGGATTTAAAATTTCAAAATTAAGTTGAGGAATTTTAGGCATTGGTTATTAAGATTCTATTGATATTTTATAAGTTAATATCTTTTCGAATATTAACTTAAAATAGAATATTTTAGATATTTTTTTTAGGTTAGTATCTTTTCGAATATTAACTTAAAATGGAATATTTTTAAATTAAGTGGTTACAACTTAATTTTTGATATTTAATTAAATTTAAATTTGAAAATATTTAAGTTCTAGATTTTTTCTAATACAACTTAAATTAGATATTTTTTCAAATTTTGTAGAAAAGATACTTAGTCAAATAAGATATTTTCTAGATAGTTATTTCTAGACTACTTATTATTTCTAATATTAAATAGGAAAATATTATACATTGTGAAATTAATTATTTAAATAATTAATTTTGGTACAATTTATTTTAAGTATATTTTTTCCTAGTATTAAACTAGAGATTAATAATTAAGCCTTCTCTACACTTAATTATTTATTTCTTGAATTTAATACATTTAATTAATTTGAAAATTAAATATCTAAGTTGATTTTCATCATGATACTTAAATATTTCTTTTTCATGACACTTAATTAAATAGAAAATTATTTTTAGTTGAAATTTATTTTTTCAACTAAATTTAAATAATTTTCAAAATATATTTTTTATTTATTTTATGAATTAAATTTCGAAATTGCATTTCTTAAATGGTGGAATTTCGAATTTTATTTGAAAAATAGATTGAAGTTGTAAATTCTTTATTTTAATTTTGGACCAACTTAAATCGATGATTTTTTCATTTAATGATTAATTAAAATAACTGAAGTAAAATATATTTTTCTTTATTTTATTTATCAATTTTCGAAATTGCATTTCATAATGCAAGATGATTTTGAATTTATCTTGAAAAATAGATTAAGTTGTAAATTAATTATTTATTTTAATTAATTCTTGGATCAACTTAAATCAATGATTTTTTCATTTATTGATTAATTTAAAATAAATTGAATTAAAGTATATTATTAGAAATTGAATTAATTAGTCAAAGGAAAATCTAGATAGATGATATTTTTGCTTGAAGTATTTTTCTAGTGCATTTAATTAAATAGAAAATTAATATTTAAGTTGATTTTCATCATCATACTTAAATATTTGAAATTTTTCTTATATATTTAATTAAATAGGAAAAATATATTTTTTGTTGTAAATTAATTTTATTAATTAATTTTGGGCCAACATTAAATTAGAATATTTTTTCCAGGATTATTTTTTTTTATTTTAACATGCATTTTCGAAAATTGTGTCCTAGAATACTTTAATTTTTCGAAATGCAATATATATTTATAGAAAATTAAATTTGAGTTGTAAATTAATTTAAATTAATTTTGTAACAACTTAAATTGAATATTTTTCTAAATATTTATTGGAAATTATTACAAAGATGGAAATAATTCTTGTTATTTTCATATCCATCTAAGTAAAATTTATAAATATTAAATTAAAATTTATATTTAGAATTTTTTATTCTAAATTGGAAATTTTAAATAAATATATATTTAAAATAAATAGATTAAATAAATAGAATCAAAGAAAATACAACTCACTTTAAATAATGAGCTTGATTATTATTAAGATATTCGATCTCCATTGTTGGTCTTACAAAAGTTAAATGTTTTCAATATAACCTCGAGACGCTCGACTTCGTCCCCCTATGGATGGTTATTCGTTGAACGCATTTAACACCGTAAAATCTCATTTGATAAGTGTTTTGTAAGTTTTCGTCTCTATTAGACTCTCCCCTACGGTGACTACATAGAGATAAACTTATGAAACATGAAACAATGGTGGAAGCTCATAAAATGAGAATAACCTTGACTCTCGCCTACCGGGACAATGTTGGATTCTTATTTTGATCGAATAAAAGGTTGCTAGAATTGTTTCTATTTTAGATGAGCTGACAACTCTATTCAATGAATGATACTTTGACTCTCGCCTACCTGGACACTGTATCAGTTTGTTGAAAACCTTGGAAATTATTTAGGATTGTATGTTTTAGTATTTTCACTGGTCATTCCTACTTGCTATATGTTTAATAATTTCTGAATTGTGTATGAATTTATATTGAACCATGTTAATTTCTGTTATTAAATTGTAGTTTAATTTCGAATCTTCATTGTTGGTCTAACATGTTTTTTTATTTAATGAGATAAATCCCTAATGGATTTTCACCATTAGACATACATAATAGTGTAAGATCTCGAAAGATAAATATTGTATATGCAACATCTAGCTGTTCATCAATTGATGACACCTTAGACTAGTATTTTTACAATATGAAACAAGAAGATTACATAAATAAGATTACTTTGTCTTTCGCTAATCGAAGCATCGTTGGATTCTTATTTATAAACGAAATTATCCTAATTCCTCTTAGCTTATTCATTTCGAATTAGCTTCAAAACATATCATTGGATGAATGGTCTATAAATCATTTCATGTCATTCTATATTTTCTCCTAAGAAATTAAATGACCCATATGATTATAATCCCAAAATTCTATTCCCAATTGATATAAATCATCAATCTTAGAAATCTCCTACTTGTATGGGCAAATCTGACTTAGAGTTTGTATTAGTAGTGGTGGTCCAAGAAAGAATTACTCATTATATTTGGTTGAATTTAAGTCTTTGACTTTAATTTTAGAATCCAAACTGAAATTTTCTTATATTTCTAATTCCAGAATACAATACAGTTACACTTTCTCAAGTGTTTAATATCCATCTTCTATTAATGGATTCAAACTGTATGGAATATGAGTTAGGTATTCTGTGACCAGGATCCAATTGCACTATTTTAAGAACTCTTTGATGTAACTAAACCTAAGTCATCAAAAAGACACAACCACATTTTTATTAATCTATGGCATTTGTATCTTGTTCATAGTGGATTTGACAAGATCAATCTCTGCAAAGAGTTAATATGCCTATATCCACTGAAAGTAGTTCATCTCATTCGCAGATGGATGTACATTCAGGGGTGGATATGAGTTTTTCGTTGTATTCTTAAAACGATCACTCTAGATTATACCTTATGCAAAGAAATTTGAAATGTTTAAAAAATTTCATTAATTTCTAACAATGGTTAAAACCATTAAGGTAAGTGGTTAAAGATCTTGCGAACTGATAGGGGTGGAGAAATAGTTAGTAGATATGCAGTTCAAAGATCATTAAATTGATTTTTGAATTATACCCAAACTTACCTTCCCAGAAATTTCGAGCTCCATATTGATGATTAGTTACTAGTCGTTGCCTAAATCCTTCTATGGTAATACAATTTCAGAATGATCTAATGGTTGTATACTTAATGTAAATCATTACTAGATTCATGGATGACCTAATCAAAATCTTAAGAAAAGCTAGAACTGTTAACCATGGTTTGTTAGCTATTCTAAGTGATTAGCGGTGGACCATCCCATTGTCAATAGATAAGAAAGTGTTTGTTCAAACAAATACTACTTTTCTAAGATAATGACTAAGTCTGAAAACAAGTAGTAAATAAAGGAGATATTTTTCTTGATTCCAAAAGTGTTCTATCATCTTATATAACATATGATGATCCCACTCTCTCTGTTGTCTTGTCACAACCGAAGAGGTCAATACCATTTAGTTTTCTTAGACATAATTCACGGTACCTTGTCGTAGTGGGAGAGTTTCTAGGAACTTACCTTCTTATGACTTGGGAGACACTAGTGATTAAAATCCATTGTGAGTTTAAACAAGTAATGGATTGTCAAGATAAGAAACTAAGAAGAACGCCAATAGAACTATGATTTAATCCATTCACATGGAGTAACCTAAAGTTTTCTATTACAAGGACAGCAAAGGAAATTTTCGTTTATAAGTCTATTCAATAGACTTAACAAAACTTCCTGTTCGTAGTATTATAAGTTTGAGTTTATCTAAACCTATGGCTTATGGTATACCTGGTAATTACTTACTCTAATGCAAGCAACTTACTTTAGTAAGATGATGAAGCATTTTCTTTCTAATGGAAATCTATAGAAGCTTCACAACTTCTTAGACATAGATCTTATTTATCTAAGAAAAAATCTCAACTATTCCAGAAAAGATAAAGCCATGAAAGAATTTCTTATATCAACAGTGAGAGGTCTTAGATATGCTTTTGCATGCCTTAGACCAGACACCTGCTGTTGAGTGGGAGTAATGAGTAGGTATCAGATTCATCCAGGAGAAGAACATAGGAACACAATCAAGTAAATCCTAAGATTAAGAAGAGGAACTATAGTGATTTTAGAGAAGTGTAAATACCTATCTGAAGTCTCTAGGTCTACCAGAGAGGGACTGAATGTTAAAGTTGTAGGAAAGGTACTTATTCAGTCTAAGGAAAGTTCTATACATTTTTGTCATCATTCTGAATTGCCTTAACTACTAGTGTTAATTTCCTGATTAACCAAAAGTAGTTGCCAAAGATATAGAATCCAGTATCCCAAGAGAGTAGACATATAGAGAGGAATTTCACATTATCAATGATTTTGTGATTAAGGAAGAGTAATGGTGGCGAAAAGGTTGTGGTTAATTCAACCTTTTAGATCCTATTATGAGGAGTTTACTACTACTACACTTGATTTGTATATCAAGGTGTTGAGATTATTTGAAACGCACTTTTTGTTTTATATTAGTGCAAGTGGGAGTTTGTTGGGTTTTATGCCCTAAATAAAACTCATTTCAATATAATCAGATTTACTTATTAATATAGATCAGACATAACATTTAATGTTGCATGGTTCACATGATTTATTTCATGATTATATGTATATAATGTATGAATTCATCTGAAACCCTTTTCACATACTTGATCCTGTTTATTGTGCCGTCAACACATTGGAAAGTAAACATGACTATGTGAATAAAGTTTCCTAGATTTATCTGACATAGGGTTTTACTGATATGATAATCTACAACAGACTTTACTTGCATTTGGAGAATTGCTATGTTCTTTCCAGAGCATTGGTTAAAGTAAAGCTCAGGTTGGATGCATGGAGTATGCATCGGAAGGGACCGATATTGAACTTTGACTTAGATTTATTAAACTTAGTGTAATATCTATTCAAGTCAATATCGCCTAGTTGATCCTAGATCAAATGATCTTAATCCTTATATGATTAGGCTCAATCTCGAGAGGCTATTCGTGTTCTTTGATTTGTTAGTTAAGCCTCCTTTTAGGTCAGGGTGATACGTACATTTTGGGAACACGGTAGTGCAATTGAGTGGGAGCGCTATCATAAACATGGAATCTATAGCTTCTATCTGGCGAATAGTAAGCAAAGGATGATCTCCTTCGCTATCATGATTTATTTCATGATAGCGAAGGAGATCATCCTTTGCTTACTATTCGCCAGATAGAAGCTATAGATTCCATGTTTATGATAGCGCTCCCACTCAATTGCACTACCGTGTTCCCAAAATGTACGTATCACCCTGACCTAAAAGGAGGCTTAACTAACAAATCAAAGAACACGAATAGCCTTTCGAGATTGAGCCTAATCATATCAGGATTAAGAACATTTGATCTAGGATCAACTAGGCGATATTGACTTGAATAGATATTACGGTAAGTTTAATAAATCTAAGTCAAAGTTCAATATCGGTCCCTTCCGATGCATACTCCATGCATCCAACCTGAGCTTTACTTTAACCAATGTTCTGGAAAGAACATAGCACTTCTCCAAATGCAAGTAAACTCTGTTGTAGATTATCATATCAGTAAAACCCTATGTCTGATAACTCTAGGAAACTTTATTCACATAGTCATGTTTACTTTTCAATGTGTTGACGACACAATAAACAGGATCAAGTATGTGAAAAGGGTTTCAGATGAATTTATACATTATGTACATATAATCATGAAATAAATCATGTGAACCATGCAACATTAAATGTTATTTCTGATCTATATTAATAAGTAAATCTGATTATATTGAAATGAGTTTTGTTTAGGGCATAAAACCCAACAAACTCCCACTTGCACTAATATAAAACAAAAAGTGCGTTTCAAATAATCTCAACACCTTGATATACAAATCAAGTGTAGTAGTAGTAAACTCCTCGTAATAGGATCTGAAAGGTTGAATTAACCACAACCTTTTCTCCACTATTACTCTTCCTTTAATCACAAAATCATTGATAATGTGAAATTCCTCTCTATATGTCTACTCTCTTGGGATACTGGATTCTATATCTTTGGCAACTACTTTTGGTTAATCAGGATATTAACACTAGTAGTTTAGGCAATTTGGAATGGTGCCAAAAATGTATAGAACTTTCCTTAGACTGAATAAGTACCTTTCCTGACTCTTTAACATTCAGTCCTTTTCTGGTAGACTTAGAGACTTCAGATAGGTTTTTACACTTCTCCAAAATCACTATTCCACCCCTAGAGTAACCACCATCTTATCAGAAAGATTTACTAGCAGAAAGGCGAATTTCGAAATCTGATATGGTGTAGTCTAAGAGTTTTAAACACACCCTTATAGACTAACATATAGTTCCTCTTCTTAATCTTAGGATTTACTTGATTGTCTTCCAATGTTCTTCTCCTGGATTAATCTGATACCTACTCATTACTCCCACTCAACAGCAGGTGTCTGGTCTAAGGCATACAAAAGCATATCTAAGACCTCTCACTGTTGATATAAGAAATTCTTTCATGGCATTATCTTTTCTGGAATAGTTGAAACTTTTCCTTAGATAAATAAAATCTATACCTAAGAAGTTGTGAAGCTTCTATAGATTGCCATTAGAAAGAAAATGGTTCAGCATCTTACTAAAGTAAGTTGCTTGCATTAGAGTAAGTAATTACCAGGTATACCTCAAGCCATAGGTTTAGATAAACTCAAACCTATAATACTAGGAACAAGAAGTTTGTTAAGTCCATTGAATAGACTTATAAATGAAAATTTCCTTTTATGTCCTTGTAATAGAAAACTTTAGGTTACTCCATGTGAATGGATTAAACCATAGTTCTATTGGCTTTCTTCTTAGTTTCTTATATTGACAATCCATTACTTGTTTAAACTTACAATGGATTTTAATCACTAGTGTCTCCCAAGTCATAAGAAGTGAAGTTCCTAGAAACTCTCCCACTACGACAAGGTACCGTGAATTATCTCGAAGAAAACTAAATGGTATTGATCTCTTCGGTTGTGACAAGACAACAGAGGCAGTGGGATCATCATGTAAAGCCCGCTTAGTTAATTTGGAAAATTAGCAGTTATTTATGTTAATCAGGAAATTATTTATAGCCATTTAAATAATTTATTATGGAATTCAGATATGCATGAGTATGTTATCAGCAGTTTTATATTTCGTATTTCCGGTGTCCGGTATTTTGGAACGCGGCGTTTGGCTCAGTAGAAATCACAACTTAGTATGTTAGTATTTTGGGGACGGGTTTTAGACATTGGGAATGTCGGGAATGGCCGGGAATTTAGAATGTCCCAAAAATACCCCTTTAGTGATTTTTATGTGATTTTAGAAAGGAGGGGCAAAATGGTCTTTTTGCCCCAATGACTTTTTGTCTTTTGTGACTTGTAAATGGAATTATATGTTGATTTTATTTATTTGTTTCTTGGCTGAAAGTAAATGAATAATATGTGAATAAATCCTTTCTTTTCTCTCATTTCAAACACTTAGTTAATTTTAAAAGAAAATAGAAAAAACTCTCTCTCTCTTTCCTCTCTTTCGGCTGTGGCTTGGAGGTTCAAAAAGCTGGATTTTCTTTGGTGATTCTAGCCCTAACTTGCAACTTGTTTGATCTCTTGTGTGGTATGTATTTCCTAGGCACTTTCTCTTTAAATTCTTGAAGAAAAATGATGAAAATGGATGATAATGCATGTGATTTTTGAGAGTTGTTTCTGCTGTGTTTTGTGGTTGATTTATGTTGTTCAAAGCATGATTTTTGATGTTAAATGAGTTGTGTGATGCATGAGTAGTTAGATTGTTCAAGCTTTTAAATTATATGTGAAAATTGATGATTTTTGTGAGAAAATACTATGCTTAGTTTCTGTGTAATTACTGGATGTTGTGGTTTGTTTTCTGGGGTAATTCTATGCTAGTTTAAGGTGAATTAAGCTAGTGGATTGCTTAGTTAGTTGGTTTTGCTCAAGCTTGAGTTTGAAACTCAAAGCTTGAGCTTTAATGGTGAATTTTGCATGTGGGATTTCTGGGTAGGTTTGATGCTCTAGAATTGTTATTTGGGACCTATTGAGGAGGTCTGGAAAGTTTGGGATCAATTGGGTTCGAATTGGTCAAGATATGTGAATTTTTGCTTGTCGCTCGCGAGGAACCGGAATTCGGTTGAGCATCCGGAATCTCCGGATGGGGTCTGAATTTTCGAACCGGAATTCCGGTTGGGCAACCGGACTTCCGGATGGGGGATTTTTCAGAACCCGAGTTTTCCTCGTTTTTGGGTTTTTAGGGGTATTGCCATGCTTTTTATCGATAGGGAAACTTTTAGTTTCGAGTTTTAGTCCCCGGGAAGTGATTTAGCGTGTCACTTATAGCGTTGTGATTTTTATGGTTTAGGAGCCGAGAATCCGCCGTTCGGCTTCGGTTCCGGTCGGGTTGACGGCACACCCGAAATCGGAATCCGTGTAAGATTAGTATAACGGTATGCATATGTAGTTTACATGTTTAGCGTGCATGTAGGAAGCTCCGTTAGTTTACATTAGATATGTATTTAGGCTTCGAACCACCCAACCCCGTCACGTCGGTACAGTGTGCCGGAGTATGACCAAGACGGCGGAGTATGACCGGTTCGACCGATCAGGCTGACACTGGTTGGTGGTTCAGTGCTATTGACCTATCCCGTCTGCAGTGGCCGGAGTATGACCGGCGGCGGAGTATGACCGGTTCGACCGATCAGGAGGATACTTGTCAATAGTGCCGTCCCCTGAACGTTCAAAACTCAGTACCATGTTGGACATGGCAGTAGTGCTCAGTACCATGTTGGACATGGCAGTAGCGGGACTCAGTATCGTGTTGGACACGGCAGTCAGTTTTATGTATGATATTATTATGCTTTTCTTACTGAGTCTGTCGACTCACAGTTTACGTTGCATGTGTAGGTAAAGGCAAGGCAGTTGCTGATGGACCGTGAGCGAGCTTATGGGATTGTACATGTCGGGGCGGTTAGGCCTGGAGCGTACGATCCTCGGGACAGCAGGGCTGAGATTTTTGTAACGGTCGTTAGATGACCTTATTTTGATGTAAAAGTTAAACAGTAGAAGCGTTTGTAAATATTTTTATAAATCGGGATCCCGAGACTTTTTGCAAAATGGTTTATAAGTTTAATGAAAAAGCAAAATTTTAATTAATCACGTTTTTCCATAAACCTCGTTGATTAGCAACGAGCTGCACAGTACGTTTAAAAATCACGTAATACCCCTAAGTTAGTTAGGGTGTTACACATCATATGTTATATAAGATGATAGAACACTTTTGGAATCAAGAATTAAATATCTCCTTTATTTGCTACTTGTTTTTCAGACTTAGTAATTTTCTTAGAAAAGTAGTGTTTGTTTGAACAAACACTTTCTTATCTATTGACAATGGGATGGTCCACCCCTAATCACTTAGAAAAGCTAACAAACCATGGTTAACAGTTCTAGCTTTTCTTAAGATTTTGATTAGGTCATCCATGAATCTAGTAATGATTTACATTAAGTATACAACCATTACATCGTTCTGAAATTGTATTACCATAGAAGGAAATAGGCAACGACTAGTAACTAATCATCAAAAGGCAACTCGAAATTTCTGGGGAGGTAAGTTTGGATATAATTCAAAAATAAATTTAATGATCTTTGAACTGCATATCTACTAACTATTTCTCCACCCCTATCAGTTCGAAAGATCTTTAACCACTTACCTTAATGGTTTTAACCATTGCTAGAAATTAATGAAATTTTTCAAACATTTCAAATTTCTTGCTAAAAGGTATAATCTAGAGTTATCGTTTTAAGAATACAACGAAAAACTCATATCCACCCCTGAATGTACATCCATCTGCGAATGAGACGAACTACTTTCAGTGGATATAGGCATATTAACTCTTTGCAGAGATTGATCTTGTCAAATTTACTATGAACAAGATACAAATGCCATAGATTAATGAAAATGTGGTAGTGTCGTTTGATGACTTAGATTTATAAAAGAATTCTTAGAATAGTGCAAGTGGATCCTGGTCACAGAATACCTAACTCATATTCCATACAGTTTGAATCCATTAATAAAAGATGGATATTAAACACTTGAGAAAGTGTAACTGAATTGTATCTGGAATTAGAAATATAAGAAAATTTCTGTTTGGATTCTAAAATTAAAGTCAAAGACTTAAATTCAACCAAATATAATGCTTAATTATTTCTTGGACCACCACTACTAATACAAACTCTAAGTCAGATTTGCCCATACAAGTAGGAGATTTCTAAGATTGAGGATTTATATCAATTGGGAATAGAATTTCGGGATTATAATCATATGCGTCATATAAAATGACATGAAATGATTTAAAGACCATTCATCCAATGATATGTTTTTAAAGCTAATTCGAAATGAATAAGCTAAGAGGAATTAGGATAATTTCGTTTAAAATAAGAATCCAACGATGCTTCGATTAGCGAAAGTCAAAGTAATCTTATTTATACAATCTTCTTGTTTCATATCGTAAAAATACTAGTCTAAGGTGTCATCAATTGATGAACAGCTAGATGTCGCATATACAATATTTAACTTTCGAGATCTAACACTATTATGTATGTCTAATGGTGAAAATCCACTAGGGATTTATCTCATTAGATAAACAAGCCAAGTTAGACCAACAATGAAGATTCGAAATTAAACTACAACTTAATAATAGAAAATAACATGGTTCAATATAAATTCATACACAATTCAGAAATTATAAACATATAGCAAGTAGGAATGACTAGTGAAAATACTAAAACATACAATCCTAAATAATTTCCAAGGTTTTCAACAAACTGATACAAAGGTCCCGTAGGCGAGAGTCAAAGCATCATTTATTGAATAGAATTGTCAGCTCATCTAAAATAGAAACCATTCTAGCAACCTTTTATTCGATCAAAATAAGAATCCAACGTTGTCCCGGTAGGCGAGAGTCAAGGTTATTCTCATTTTATGAGCTTCCACCATTGTTTCATGTTTTATGAGTTTATCTCTAAGTAGTCACCGTAGGGGAGAGTCTAAATAGAGACGAAAACTCACAAGACACTTATCAAATGAAATCTTACGGTGTTAAATGCGTTCAACGAATAACCATCCATAGGGGGACGAAGTCTAGCGTCTCGAGGTTATATTGAAAACATTTAACTTTTGTAAGACCAACAATGGAGATCGAATATCTTAATAATAATCAAGCTCATTATTTAAAGAGAGTTGTATTTTCTTTGATTCTCTTTATTTAATTTATTTATTTTAAATATATATTTATTTAAAATTTCCAATTTAGAATGAAAAATTCTAAATATAAATTTTAATTTAATATTTATAAATTTTACTTAGATGGATATGAAAATAACATGAATTATTTCCATCTTAGTAATAATTTCCAATAAATATTTAGAAAAATATTAAATTTAAGTTGTTACAAAATTAATATAAATTAATTTACAACTCAAATTTAATTTTCTATAAATATATATTGCATTTCGAAAAATTAAATTATTTAAGAATACAATTTTCGAAAATGCATGTTAAAATAAAAAATTAATCCTGGAAAAATTATTCTAATTTAATGTTGGCCCAAAATTAATTTACAACAAAAAATATAATTTTCCTATTTAATTAAATATATAAGAAAAATTTCAAATATTTAAGTATGATGATGAAAATCAACTTAAATATTAATTTTCTATTTAATTAAATACACTAGAAAAATACTTCAAGCAAAAATATCATCTATCTAGATTTTCCTTTGACTAATAAATTCAATTTCTAATAATATATTTTAATTCAATTTATTTTAAATTAATCAATAAATGAAAAAATCATTGATTTAAGTTGATCCAAGAATTAATTAAAATAAATAATTAATTTACAACTTAATCTATTTTTCAAGATAAAATTCGAAATTCTACCATTTAAGAAATACAATTTCGAAAATTGATTAATAAAATAAAGAAAAAATATATTTTGAAAATTATTTAAATTTAGTTGAAAAAATAAATTTCAACTAAAAATAATTTTCTATTTAATTAAATTTCATGAAAAAGAAATATTTAAGTATGATGATAAAAATCAACTTAGATATTTAATTTTCAAATTAATTAAATGTATTAAATTCAAGAAATAAATAATTAAGTGTAGAGAAGGCTTAATTATTAATCTCTAGTTTAATACTACGAAAAATATACTTAAAATAAATTGTACCAAAATTAATTAAATAATTAATTTCACAATTTATAATATTTTCCTATTTAATATTAGAAATAATAAGTAGTCTAGAAATAACTATCTAGAAAATATCTTATTTGACTAAGTATCTTTTCCACAAAATTTGAAAAAATATCTAATTTAGGTTGTATTAGAAAAAATCTAGAACCTAAATATTTTTCAAATTTAAATTTAATTAAATATCAAAAATTAAGTTGTAACCACTTAATTTGAAAATATTCCATTTTAAGTTAATATTTGAAAAGATATTAACTTAAAAAATATCTAAAGAATCTTAATAACCAATGCCTAAAATTCCTCAAGTTAATTTTGAAATTTTAAATTCAAAAGATATTCAGATTTAAGTTGGTTAGTTGTAGATAACTAAATATCAACTTAAATAAGAATATTTAATGAAAAATTTAAATTAAGTTCCAGAAAGAATCTAGATGGTTATAATTCTATATTTAATTAAATACAAGAAAATACATATAGTTTAGCTTAGAATAAAAAATTCTTTAAACTATAATTTTCTTAAATTAATTTCAAAATAAATGAAATTAATTATGTTGCTAATCAATTTTATTAGGTTAAACTAGTGTAATTAACCTAGTACAGTTGTTCAAATCAAGCAAATGGGCCTTCACAATTGGGGTGGTTCATGTGAGGGGGTGCTGGGTTCAGTATGTCGTACCCACTTCTATGGCTCCCAACTCTCACACAAGGCCCAAAAGAGAGGAATTTAACCTTAAAATGAACAACTGTTATTAATTGAATAGGCCCAAAAACTAAATGGGCCTAAATAAATTCTATCAAGAACTATGATAATTTATTTTAGCAACAACAACCTATATGTATCTATAATCAAATTAAACACATAGGCTCACACAGGCACACTTTGGATGGGTCCTATCATGTTGCTAGGTCATACATAGATGAAAGAAGATTGTAAATATACCTGTTACAAATTATTAACTTAACCAAGGGAGCCATCAGATCATTAGATCTGGCAAAAAGTAACCATGGCTATTTGCAATCAAGTAATAATAGGTTTTGAAAACTTACAAACAAGCTAAAACACATACTCCTGCAACAAGGTTAGCTGGATAGTTGGATGTAGGATTTATTTAATTTTAAATTAAATTATTAATTTCGAAAATAATTAATTAAATAAAAAAAAATTTTGAAAATTTTTAAAAAAATTTGAAAAAATCGAATTTTTTTTAAAAAAATTTAAATTTAAAATTAAACCTACAATTTTTGAAAAATTAGGTTTCAACCAACCTAAATATCATTTCAAAAATTTGCTAACTACTTTTAAATTTTAAATGTTATTTTATAAATAAAAATTAAATAAAAAATTAGAAAAGATAAATAAATATCTTTTCAGATTTTAAATTTAATTTAAATAAATAAAATAACAAAATTTAAAAGTTAGCAAAATATCTTACATCTATTTAAAATTACATGATTATAAATATCTTATTTTAAATTTAAATAAGGTCAAAATATCTAAAAAGATTTAATTTTAAAAAAAAATTCTTAAAAGATAAGATATAATTAAAAATATCTTAAAAGATAAGATATCTTAAAAATATCTTAAAAGATTTTATAAATATTTTATAAAATCTGACCTTAAATTTAAAAAAAAATAAGATATAATCAAATTTAAAAATAAGATAGATTTTTAAGCAAGAAGATAGATACTAATTCTATTCAAATTCAAATTACACTAATATCTTGAATTAAATTTAAAAAATATTAAATTAATTCAAAATGATAATTAGAATTGAATTAGGAATAGTAATAGTATAAATACAAAACTATACAAAAAATTGGAAGTTAATTCCATGAAAAAGCATGAAAAATCGAAGAAAAACAAAAAAATTCGAAACTGTACGGACAGATTTGCGATCGCAGGAAAAAATCCGCACAGCCCCGATTTTTTCAAATCTCAAAAAATCATAACTAATTCAAATAAAATCCAAATTAAGTTCTGTAAAAGGCTAACTTGCTTAATTTTTTCCATACTATCCAATAAAAATAATTCCAGAGATGAAATCGCAATTATTTTTCACGAAAATTTCACAAACATCAATCAATCATCAAATAACACTCAATACAACATGATACCATCCAAAGAACATACAAACAATCGTTTTAAAGTCCAAATTTCTTGCAAGTAAATCAATTACGATGGCTCTGAGGCCAGTTGTTGGAGATTATTTTACCAGGATCTTAGATCTACTCACAAGTATGTTTATTAACATCCTAAATATGAACTTTCTAAAACGATAAATTAAACACCTATAAAGTTTAAGAAACCTTACATTGGGTGCAGCGGAATATAATGACTCCTTCCGTTCAGATATCTAGCCCTTGATTCCTTTCTGTAGCAGAGCATTATCAATATTTGAACCTGGATCTCTTTCTCTGAATCTTTGATGCTGAAACTCCTTTGCTGATGATCTTTCTTCACGATCTTCCTCACTATGATTGAGGTATCACTTGATGTGTGTGGGCACTACTCTAATCACTAAGGATTTCGAAATTCAAAGGAAGAAGAAAGAAGAAGTGGTAGCTAAAGATAGGGAGAGAGAAGGCTCAGTTTTTCTGATTCAGAAAGTGTCAGAAGAAAAGTCTAATTTTCCTGAAGCCTTCACTATCTATTTATAGCATTCCACTAGGGTTAGGTTTGGATTATATGGCATTAAAATAATGAAAAAATCAATTTAAAACACTACAATAGGTGGCCGGGCAAGCATTAGTGGATTGGGCCTTGGGTTTTGCAATTTTGCAATTTTAACACCTTTTGTATCTGATTTTCTCAAAAATGCCAATTTCCTAATTCAACCATTTAAATGCCAATTCTAACTATTTAATAACTATAAATAATTATTAAATAATATTTTCATTTATCATATTTATTAATTAAACCATACAAAGTATCATAATTAACAAATATGCCCCTATAAACTCTTTCTTTACAATTTCGCCCTTACTTAGTGAAAAATTCACAAATAGACATAGTCTAATTTGAGAATTATAATTGATTAATCAAAACCAATTACATGAGTCTTACAAGCAATATTATCTCAACTAGTGCGGGGACCATGGGTCTATATAACCGAGCTTCCAATAAGTAGATCAAGAATTTAGCACTAAAATTCACTAACTTATTAATTCTTCGTTGAATCCACACATAGAACTTAGAATTGCACTCTCAGTATATAGAATGCTCTATATGTTCCACCATATAGACACATCATTAGTTATCCATTGTTATAATCCTAATGTGATCAATGATCCTCTATATGAATGATCTACACTGTAAAGGGATTAGATTACCGTAACACCCTACTATGTATTTTATCCTTAAAACACTTGACCCCGTATAAATGATATTTCAGCTTATGTGAAATGAGTACTCCACCATTTATGTTCGTTTGGTCAAGCTCGAAGGAGATCATCCTTTGCTTACTATTCGCCAGATAGAAGCTATAGATTCCATGTTTATGATAGCGCTCCCACTCAATTGCACTACCGTGTTCCCAAAATGTACGTATCACCCTGACCTAAAAGTAGGCTTAACTAACAAATCAAAGAACACGAATAGCCTTTCAAGATTGAGCCTAATCATATCAGGATTAAGAACATTTGATCTAGGATCAACTAGGCGATATTGACTTGAATAGATATTACGGTAAGTTTAATAAATCTAAGTCAAAGTTCAATATCGGTCCCTTCCGATGCATACTCCATGCATCCAACCTGAGCTTTACTTTAACCAATGTTCTGGAAAGAACATAGCACTTCTCCAAATGCAAGTAAACTCTGTTGTAGATTATCATATCAGTAAAACCCTATGTCTGATAAATCTAGGAAACTTTATTCACATAGTCATGTTTACTTTCCAATGTGTTGACGACACAATAAACAGGATCAAGTATGTGAAAAGGGTTTCAGATGAATTTATACATTATGTACATATAATCATGAAATAAATCATGTGAACCATGCAAGTGATAGGGTTTTACTGATATGAAATAAATCATGTACATATAATCATGAAATAAATCATGTGAACCTGAGCCTTCTCTCTCCCTATCTTTGGCCGAACCCACTCTCTTTCTTCTTCCTTAAATTTCGAAAATCCTTAGTGTATGAGTAGTGCCCACACACAGCAAGTGATACCTCAATCATAGTGAGGAAGATCGTGAAGAAAGACTTTCAGCAGGAAGGAGTTTCAACATCAAAGATTCAGAGAAAGAGATCCAGGTTCAGATATTGATAATGCTCTGCTACAGAAAGGAATCAAGGGCTAGATATCTGAACGAAAGGAGTCATTATATTCCGCTGCACCCAATGTAAGGTTTCTTAAACTTTATATGTGTTTATTTTATCGTTTAGAAAGTTCATATTTAGGGTGTTAATAAACATACTTGTGAGTAGATCTAAGATCCTTGTAAAATAAATTCCAACATTAACTACGTTTAAATATTAATAAATATATATAATTATATTCAGAATTAAATATCTATCTATCTATATAAAATGGGGCTATGTAACAGAATTTTTAGTTTAATAGTATTTTTTGGTTTACTGTGTTAACTTTAACAGAATGTCCTATTACTTAATAGAACATTCTTATTAACATAGATTTTTGTTAATGATATTAAAGCCTATTTCGTGATTGATTTGCACAAAAATAATAGTAGTAAAAGAAGAAAAAATAACACAAAGCTTTTTTACGTGATTTTGCCGTTAAAATTCTGCATAGTCCACGAGTCTATCTTATTAGATTTCTCTGATACAAAACTAGGGTTCTTTCTCTAAAGGACTTTCTGTCCCTTATTCAGTGTATCCTTACCCTATTTATAGTTACATAGGAAGGCAGCTAATTACAATAGAATTAATATTTCACAACGACAATCCCTTGAAATTGTGGGATTTGATTTCATCCCATGTAAAATAAATACGGTTATTATTTGAAAATTACACAGATATGATTTATCTTCTTTTACCGGGTCAATGCTGAGGTGGGTTTAGATACACTGGAAAATGTATCTCGTTGGGATATCTCGCTGGGAACTTGAATAGCAACAATAACCCTGGCAGCGAGCTAGAGCTTTTCTCATGTCTTTTTGAGGTTGATAATGAAAACACCGTCATTATCTGACAATCACAGCCCTTGATGAGAAGGTGAACTTCATCAATTAACATCATTTGAATGTCAGCTTCTATCTGAGAGAGATGACTCCACGGAGCAGTGGATCTCATTAAAAGATGTCTGAAGCTGAATAGTGAAGGTACCATGTGCATGTCTTCTTATAGAGAGATGGATGCGTCGCTATTCGTTGTTCAGATTCATTCAACAATTATGCTTAGTTTGTATAATGTATATTATATACTAAGTGTTCTAACAGTCAACATGCCTCGTCTACATCTCTTCATACGTAGCAAGGTTGGTGCATCACTTTATATTACTGATGTCATCTTTATGATTGTGTCTTCATGTACGAAATGGTTTCTCGTCAATATGCAACTTAAAAGTTTGTACATCCGTGTCTCGCTTAAAACTTTACAATCAACGACTTATAGATATACTCTATAAGCTCTGCATTTAATAAGTGATTCCATTTCAATATCTTCTAATATAATTGTCATTATATTCGTTGATTCGTTTTTTCTCAGGTGGACACATGTCCTCCTCTAAAGTACCAGTCGAATTTTGGGTATAACAATTGCCCCTTAAAAAATTCCTTTTAATGAAAAGTGCTTTATAAATGATTATAGAGGGTATTTTTGTCATAATCCCTTTTGAAAAAATGCATGTCCTATGACTTTGGTAGTTTTGCAGTTTCGATGAACATCAGCATTTAATGACCATCCTTTCCACTTCTGTTTCAGATTCTACCTATTGGATCGATTGTCTCCCTAATCTAACAGAGATTAACCCAAGAGTATAAAATGAAAAAAAGGAACCACCTTTGCACAACTTTTGCCATTTCAGAATCTCTAAAAACTTTTCAAGCTTTTCTGTAGAAAATACCATACCCAGATTTTCCAGAAACCTTGCATGCCATCGTTGTCATAAAGATTTTTCTTTCGAGTTTCGTCTGATTTAATTTTCAACTTCAAGCATTCAGAGGGATCTTCACGCAGTTCGTTGTTTCGCAGATTACAAAGACGCTAATCGTCCCAAAAAACCAACTCCAAACAGTAAGTGATTTTTCTCCTTATTTTCTTACATGCTTTTAATGTTGTGTTTATGGGTTTGATTACTAATTTTCTAGTTAACACCTTTGTTGCCTCATTTGGTTTTAGCAATTTTAGGGCTTTATTATATCTGGGTAAATGTTAGGGTTTAGGTAGAACATAGGTTTTTGAGATTCTCCAATTTACCAACTTCTGGTTTGATAAATTTCTTCAAGGATTTGGGATTGCTTTCTCCTTCCAGCAATGTCCCAATCTGGTTTAGAAGTTTATCGTCCAGAGTATTTAGACAAAGTGTCCTACTAAACTTTCCCTCCCATACAAACCTAGAATTTCAAAACCTAAATCCAAATTAGAAATAAATGATGCAAATATTAGGGAACACTTAGTGAAAACCCACCAAGAAGATATTGCTAGTCACCACATACGCCTCTTGCAAGAAATTACAGAAGGTAGATGTCGTTTCTTGCGGGACGCTGCTTGTCCTGAACCTCCCAGTTTGTCCTATATTCCTTTGGCTAAGCTTTTGTTTTTACCCAAGGTCACGATTGCTTTTGAACTAGTTGACTTGGACTTTGAAATTATGTATTCCAACCCACGTAAATCAAAGACTCCTCTGGACCCTAACCTCACCTTTGAGGCTGAGCTAATAGAGTCAAAGGTGCGAGCCATCAGAGACTATGTGGATAATATTTTGAGGACTTGTGGCGTTGAATATGAGCAAGACTGTCGAGTTAGATCGAGGCGTCTGGTGAGTTCAGTTGCTATCCATCAGTGTGACTTACACATGAAACATCTAAGGGGGCCAGTGGCGAGACCCGTACAAGTGGTTGGACTAGGATAGGTCCTTGGAGCCTTAAACACATTAAGGCTAGAGCAATAATCCCCCTGCGAGACTATATGGGGACTCATACAGGTGATCGTAAGATCATTGTGGATTTTCCATATAAAACTCCCTTTAAAGATGAATTCTTCTAGACAACCGGTCTCTTCCCCATTGGCACAACCACTGTCCGCATAATACGTAAGTGATTATTTGCACAAGACTTGGTTAAATTAGTTCATGTCTTTTATTCTAGTTTAGCTGATTGTAGTTTTGCTTTATTTTTGACAGTTTACTCAAAAAGACCTGCCCCTACTCCTGAGATGGTCGAGCACCGCAGGCTCCTGTTAGGTCTCCCATACGATCTTCGGTCATGCGAATTTCTTTGGAACGAGGCCAACCTTAGGTCTGTGGGTCTCCTAACTGATAAGGAGTTTACTTGTGATTATAAATATCCCAAGTATTCGTCTTGGTCGTAGGTTCCTATCCCAAATGAGGAGAAAGCTCAAGATCGCGTGGCTCAGGCACAATACCTCCAGAACACTGTCCCTCCGGAAGCCAAAGAAGGAGCATCCCGAGGTAATCAATGTGATTGGTCACCTACAGTGCTTAGGGCCAAGCATAATATTTTAGTTTCATTTCAAGATAGTCGCTATAACTTTTACTCCTGGAATCCCCTTATCATATATCATATTACACATAGGTTTGATAGTTGGTATCCCTAGTTCCACGTCCAACTTAACTGTACTGAGTCGTACTATGGCATAGCCGAGCAGTACGGGACCATGACGGATAGGGCAAGTCATTTAGACGCGAGCTGGGATTTAGAACTGATTAATCCCTATGATATATTCAGGATCATGGGCTGTAAGGATTTTAGTGGATTTTATAGTCCTTCTACCACGTCTTCTAGTGATTATGGTAAATTCCTTAGGCAGGAAATTATGCCCTAATCTCCCCTTTTACATGTCTTTCAATAAATGCTTAACACTTGATCTTGTGTCACAGAAATGAATTTCGAAGGTCTCGTCCACAGGAAGGGAAAGAAGAGGTTGACCATCTTGGAGGCCCCATCAGACGTCGAGGTGGAGCTCCCAAAAAGGCCCAAGAAGACTACAGCTAACAAGAAGCGAGCCTCCCAGACTTGTAACCTCGAGGTTCCTGAGACTAAGATTCAGGATCCAATCCCTCCTCCAACCACCGCAAGTACCGTCAAACCTATCCCCAAAGCAACTCAAGCTTCTCCCTCTTCGAGCCAAGCCCTTGAAACCTTGCCTGTCGAGGCAGGGAAAGCTAGCCCAGAATACACTAGAGACTTCAGTGCCGCATGCTAGCGTCATTTCAAGGCTTTCCTCCCCCATGAATGGGATTTAATTAAAAATGGGGATCTGGGGGAGATGCTCACAAGGAGTATATCTCACAGCCTCTCGGTAATCTTCTTTATCCTTATCTACTCATCTCCCTTTTTTATCCTTCGAAATACATACGTATTTTTGTTTGTTGGTTTCCAAATATCTTTCATTTCCTTTGTCGTCCAATGGAATGATGCCATACCGGAGAATACTCGCATCACCAAAGATGCCGAGAAGGTGAAGAGGAACCTTGAGGCCGAGCTTGAAGCTACTAAAAAGGAGGCAAAGGACAAGGTCAATGCATGCCAGAAACTCCATGGGGAACTTGATGCTACCAAGGTAACACTCGATGAAAAAGAAGCAAAAACCATTGGCTGATGCAACGTTGTTGGCCTTCGTACCATTTACTAAGCTTGGATGGAAAATCCAAAGATGGACACGAGTTTCTTGGGAGATTTTGAGGAGGAAATCCTTGCCTTCTGTGAGAACACTTAAAAGGAAGAATAAGATGTCGAGGCAGAAAAAAAAGTAGCACTGTCCAAGTCTCTTGCTATGTAGCCTTGGCTTTTATTTATTTTTATTTTATCTAGGTAAATGTCCTTAAGGCCGAGACAATGATTTGCCCCTTGTGGCACTTTTTGTAAAGACAAATTTACAAGGTTGGATGGCCAACTTTGCTTTTATCTTATCTTTATTGAATGCTTCATACTTTTCATTCACAACTTGAACAATTATATTTTGATCAAATTTAAAATACTTTAGGCATTTCCATTGCTCATATTTTCCTTTGATATTAATTAAGTATTTAGTGATCTACTATGTGTGCGAGCAATTATCAATTTTGCTTTGCATAAACAGTTATAATCTATTTTAAGCAAACTTGAATATACTTTAAATGATTTATCACTTTGTATATTTTTGATTGCTGATATGAATAGTTACATCGTCTATTCATATATTAGGTTTAAGTATTTTTTCAAAACATCTTGGTGTTTCGTTTAATACTTTCCTACGAAATGTGAGCCCTTAGTATTCAGCTTTGCACGTAGCTTATGAGTTATATCTCATTCACAACTTTTGATTTTCCTTTCTCATTAGAAAGGTTCTTTAATTAAAAGGTCATTCACAATTTTTTATTTTCCTTTCTCGTCAGAAAGGTTCTTTAATCAAAAAACTTTAAAAATTTTGAAATCTTTTAAAGTGGTAGGCTTGCAATATATCATGTATTTCCATAATTATTCTGGTGAATCATACATGTATGCCCCTCAAGTAATTTTAAATAATAACACTTTGTAATTACTTGAAAGCTGATTAACTTTATTAATAACTAAAGTTCAAAATATTACATTGAGAATATGAGTTACAGCATCAGTTTACTGGTAGTAGGGTCGCAAATGTTCCACGTTCTAGCAGTTCTTTATCCGCGAGCCATTCAACCGAGCCACTTTGTAAATCCCGGTTCCTACTATTGCTTCAATCATATAAGGACAAGTTGAATACTCCTGCAGATGCACCTCTTATATTTGCAAATACTCACCTTAGCACCAAGTCTCCAACGTTGAAGAGCCACTTTTTCACCCTTTTGTTGAAGTATCTTGTTACTCGGTGTTGGTATGCTGCATTAGTAATTTGCGACTTAGTATGTTTTTCATCAAGTAGATACAAGGATAATTTTAAAAGTTCTTGGTTTTCTTCTTGATTACAAAACTCTCGTCTGTGTGTCGAGATATTTACTTCAACTTGCAGTATTGCCTCCCAGCCAAATGCTAACGAGAATGGAGTATGTCCTATTGCTATCTTCTCAATTGTTGTATGAGCCCAAAGTACTTGATGTATTTCGTCGACTCATCTACCCTTGGCGACGTCTAGTTTCTTCTTGATAGTATCCTTTAAGGTCTTGTTAACAGCTTCCACTTGTCCATTCGCCTGAGGTCTAGATACTAACTAGAAGCTTTTGATAATTTTGTTCCTCTCGGAGAACTTAGTGAACAAATTGCCATCGAACTGAGTTCTATTATCGGATACTATCATCATTGGAATTCCAAACCTATAGACAATGTTTTTGACAACAAAGTCGAGGACTTTCTTGCAAGTTATGGAAACTAGAGGTTCAGCCTCTGTCCATTTGGTAAAGTTCTCGACAGCCACCACTCCATACTTGGCTCCTCCTCGCCCTGTGGGAACTGCGCCAATCAGATCAATCCCCATATTAAAAATGAGTAGGGCAAGGTCATCATTCTCAGTGTCGTTGGTGGGACGCGAGGTATATGCAAAAATCTCTGACACTTATCACACTTCTTGACAATTTCATGGGTGTCCTTGTTTATGGTTAGCCAGTAATATACTTGTCTAATAATCTTTTTTGATAGACTTTGCCAACCTGCATGATCCCCACAAAAGCCTTCACGGATTTCCTTGATGATCTCGTTTGCTTCTACAAAAAGAACACACCATAGGAGAGGCATTGAATAGCCCCTTCTATACAATTTACCTTCTACTATCGTGTAGCGAGGCACTAAATACAAGATTTTTCGTGCCTCATTTTTGTCAGTCGAAAGTTATCTGTTGAGTAGATAGGTTATTATGGGAGTCATCCACGTAGGGGAGCTGTCTATCATCTCGACATCTCCTTTTTCGCATATACTTGGTTCATTTAGCATCTCCATCAGAACCAAGTTTAATTCATCCAAACCATTCTGCGAGGCCAGTTTGGCTAAGGCTTTGGCATTAGAGTTATGTTCTCTTGTTACTTGCTCGATTTTGAAATAATCAAACATTTCTATGTTCTTACGAACTTTCTCTAGCTACTTTGCAATATTTAAGCCATTGCCCTTGTATTCCCCAAGAACCTGATTTACTATCAGTTGTGAATCACTATGACCTATGAGATTTTTAACTTTCAATGCTTCGGTTGTCCTTAAACCAGCAATCAAGACTTCATACTTAGCCTCGTTGTTTAGTGCGTCGAATTGAAATCTTAAGGTATAATGAAATTTAAAGCCCTCTGGCAAAATCAATGTCACCCTTGCACCCGAGCCCTGCTCATTGGATGCACCGTCCACGTATAATTTCTAAGTGTCCATGTCTAGCTGAATAAGCGGATTTTCCTCTAGAGTTATTCCTTCTATCAGGAAATCTACCAAGGCTTGGCCCTTGATGGATGTTTGTGGGTGATAAGTTATGTGAAACTGTCCCAGTTCCATTGACCATTTTATCAATCTTCCAGAAGCATCTAGTTTTGATAAAACCTGTCTCAGGGGTTGATTACTTAACACCTTAATCAGATGTTCTTGGAAGTAAGGTCATAACTTGCGAGATGCGTGGATTAGGCATAAGGCAAGTTTTTCAAGAGGGGGATACCTCGACTCTGCCCCCAGTAACCTCCTACTAACATAGTAATAAGGTTGTTAGTGATTTCCCTCTTCTCACACTATTACCGCACTAATCGCATTTTCTGAGACAACCAAGTAGAGGAGTAATGTCTCTCTGGTTACAGGTGTCGACAAATGCCATTTTATGCTCTTAAAGGCCTCCTCGCAATCCTTTGTCCATTCAAATTTCTTGTTGCCTCTCAATACATTGACAAACGGTAGACACTTATCAGTTGACTTCGAAATGAATCTGTTAAGTGCCCCCATTCTTCCTGTCAAGACCTGGACTTCCTTTGGTTTGGTTGGTGATGGCATATCTATCAAAGCCTTAATTTTCTCAGGATTTGCTTCAATGTCCCTCGCATTGACTATGATTCCCAAAAACTTTCCGAAAGAAACTCCAAAGGAACATTTTTTCGGGTTAAGTTTCATATTGTACTTTTTTAATATTTCAAGGCACTCTGCTAGGTCTATAGTATAATTTCCACTCTTTACCAACTTCAACAACATATCATCGACGTAGACTTCCATGTTTCTTCCAATTTGACTCGCAAACATTTCATTCACAAGTCGTTCATATGTTTCCCCAGTGTTTTTCAACCCAAATGGCATGACTTTATAGTAATAAAGCCCCATGTTTGTTACGAAGCTTGTATGTTCTTGATCAGGGACATGCATTTTTATGTGGTTATATCTAGAGTATGCATCCATAAATGACATAAGCTCGTCTCAAGTAATTGCATCTACCAACTGGTCAATACTTCGCAGTGGAAAGCAATCCTTTGGACACGCCTTATTTAAATCAGAAAAGTCAATAAAAATTGTCCAAGTCCCATTTGTCTTTGGGACGAGAACAGGATTGGATATCCACGAGGGATAAAATGCCTCGCGTATAAAGTTATTAACCAACAACTTTTCCACTTCCTGCTTGAGTGCCCCTTGTCTCAGAATCCAAGGGTCGCCTCTTCTGTCTCTTGGTGTGGTAATTCATATCGACATTTATGTGGTGGTAGATAATCTTAGGGTCGATCCCTATCATATCTCCATGGCTCCAGGCGAATTGGTCTTGTTTCACCTTCAAAAAGTTAATTAGCTGCTATTTCAATTATTCATCCAGGTTCTTCCCAATGTATAGACACTTTGTGGGATATCCTTGATCTAGAACAACCTCTTCCAGCTCCTCAATTTGTTTAAATAAATTTCTTTCATCTTGAATCTGAGGATCAAGATCTTCATTGTTCTTCTCACCTTCTTTAGTTTCCATTAGCTGGTGACCAGCCTTTGGTGCTGCAGCTCCATGCGATAGCATTTACGAGCTAGGATTTGATCACCTCACACTACTCCCACACCCATTGGTGTCTGAAACTTCAGGGATAAGTGCTTAATTGAGCTAACTGTCCCTAGTACAATTAAGGTTGGTTGAGCAAGTAGTATGTTATAAGCTGATGGAAGGTCGACAACCAAAAAGTCTTGCATTATTGTGGTGGATAAAGGTGCTTTGCCTAATGTCAATGGAAGCTTGATTATTCCTTAACTAGCGACAATGTCGCCTGTAAATCCACAAAGATTTACCATGCAAGGTTTTACTTTAGCTTTTTCAAGTCCCATCTTCTTCAGTGTATCCCTATAAAGGATGTTCACTAAACTTCTGTTGTCCACCAGCACCCTCTTTATCCTCTTATTAACGAGTTGGATGGTAATCTCTAGGGTGTTGACTTGAGGATACCTCACGTATTTTTCATCTTCCTTCGAGAATATAATCGAAGGTTCTTTAGTCTTTGCTTTCTTGGAATGTTCCAGAGCAAAGGTAGACTGCTCATTCTTCAGTTATTTCACATTCCTCTTTTGGGCATTGTGCTTTCTCTTGCAATATGTGGCCCTCTCAAGATAACTAGGATATCCTCTGCTTCAAGGGGAGCAGGTTGTAATCCTTGGTTGCATGGGTTATTGGGCAGATTTGGAAAGTTTTGCCCATTGCCTTGTCTTTTCACATATTGCTTGAAGTGAGCTCGTGCGATGAGACTCTCTATCTCATCTTTCAATTGACGACACTCGTCTGTTGTATGCCCAATGTCTTTGTGATACTTATAGAATTTTGTCGCATCTCTCTTATGTCTCGCATGCCTCATGGGCTCAGGTTTACGAAATGTGACCTTATGCTCAGCGCGAGATAAATGTTTTCTAGATTTTCATTAAGTTCAGTATAAATAGTGCAAATTGGCACGTACTTGTCGTGATTCTTTTGCTTTTTCTTATCCTTGGCTGACTCCTTAGAATTATCTTTTTTCTTTAAACTAGAGGCTCCTGGATTATCAGCCTTGGTTGAGACAATGCTTGTTAAGGCATTACTGGGTTTGCTTCTCGAACCAGTCCGTAATAACTTCATCTCTTTTCTTGCTTCCTCTTTTCGAACAAATACTTAAGCCCTTTCATTGATCTTAGTAATGTTTTTTACTGGGCGACCCGTAGGTCATCCCATAGCTCGCCTCCAGCAGTGGAGAGATCAGTAGAGATCCCTGGATAAAGAGCAGTAAGCTTGGTACTATCATCCAGGTTTCTCACCGTTGCAGCAGCTGTGCTAAATTTACTTAAGTAAGCCTGAAGCGTCTCGCCCGGCTGCTGCTTTATGTTTATGAGTGAGGATGCCTCAGGTCGCCTATCCCTTGCGGCCTGGAACTTCTTTTTGAAGTCCTTAGACAATTGTTCCCAAGAGGTGATTGAATGATGAGTAAATTTGATGAACCAGCTACTCGCTAATCCAACTAACGAAGTGGGGAACAAAATACAGCATAGATTGTTCGTAACATTACTAGCTCACATAATAGTATTGAAATTATTTAAATGAGAGACTGGATCTGTGGTCCCATCATACGATGAGACGTCGGGGTTCTTGAATC
Source organism: Cannabis sativa (assembly GCF_029168945.1). Lineage (NCBI taxonomy): Eukaryota > Viridiplantae > Streptophyta > Magnoliopsida > Rosales > Cannabaceae > Cannabis > Cannabis sativa. Next base: position 16,917,943 of record NC_083605.1, on the reverse strand, counting down.
CTTAAGAGAATGTAGTATGCATGATGTTTGGATGGAAAGGCTCGAGCTCCTCATCCAAGTGATATCCGGACTATTTCCCTTGCTCCCTGACTTGATACCTCCTGAATTTATCTTCCAACTCATATATTCACACTTGGATAGGATCCTCTTGCTTTAGACCGAGCTATTGGTGAAGAGCAGGTTTTTTCTAGTTCAAGTGGTTACGAAGATCCGGTTGTTGCTGTTTATAATTTCTAACAAACCTCATCCTACTCATGGACCTCGTCCTTAAGTAACTTTTAGTGTTACTTGTGCCGGTACTCTCTCGATTATTATTACGATGAGTTCTTTCCCTCCTTGCATTGATCGACTATGGGTTATCGTGCGTCCTGAGCTGACACTCGCCTTTTCACATCTCATCCTTCTCCCAGTGGTATGGGTCGTTGCATGCCCCCTGCTGGGGTTTGTACGTGCCCCTTCCCTTGTGATTCGAGAAGGATGTTGACCTTGGTGGCAACCCACTAGTCCCAGGTTGAGTCCCAGGATTTCCTTCGTTCTCATGGGGAATTTCCTGTTCCCTAGTCTCGGGTCGTCTTCTATTCTCAATTCTGTGAGAAGGCTTCGGTAGGTCATTTGTTTGTTCATTCTCAGGGGGACCCTCGATTTCCCCAGGTTGTTTTTCCTTAGCATTTTGAGGATTCTCCTGAGCCATCTCTTGCCTCCTGGTTTGTGAGCCACGAGGTCTGCCTCGTGCTCTCCTCACTCCAGGATCAGGTTGGTGTTGTGTGTTGTTCTCCTGTGCCACCAGGCCGCGGCTGCCTCACGTTCCAACTCAGCATTTCGTCAATTTGCCTCCTCCAAACGATGCCTGAGATGGAAATTTTCCAACTCGACAACTGGCACGTATCTCGTGGGATCATAGGCACCGTCATTATCATATTCGATAGGTTGAGCACCCCCATGATTGGGTTCTTCATTCCCTGCTTCTGGGCTCCATTCTCATCTTGAGTCCTCCTTGAACGTGTGGATCGTGTACTTGGGTCCCTTTTAGGTTGGGTCCTTCTAGGACGAGTGGTCCATGTAGATCGTGAATTGGGAGGCCTCCGTGAGCCCATTGGCTCCTTTCCAGGATGAGTACTAATGTTTTCTCCGTTACCAACCATGGAGAAAGGTTTTTCTTTTGATCAGAAGGGTCTTTTTTTCTAAGCTTTTTTCACGTAGGCTCTCAATGAAAGCACCAACCTGTTAACGCAGATTTTTGTTAAATATATTAAAACCTATTTCGTGACTGATTTGCATAGAAATAACAGTAGTAAAAGAAGAAGAAATAACACAAAGCTTTTTTACTTGGTTTTGCAGTTAAAATTCTGCATAGTCCACGCGAGTCTATCTTATTAGATTTCTCTGATACAAAACTTGGGTTTTTTCAATAAAGGATTTTCCGTCCCTTTTTCCAGTGTATCCTGCACCTATTAATAGTTACATAGGAATGCAATTAATTACAATCAAATTAATATCCCACAACTATAATCTCCTAAAATTGTGGGATTTTATTTTTTCCCACATAAAATAAAAGCGGTTATTATTTGAAAATCACACAGCTGTGATTTATCTGCTTTTACTGGGTCAATGCTGACGTGGGTTTAGATACGCTGCAAAATGTATCTCGTTGGGATATCTCACTGGGAACTTGAATAGTAACAATAATCCTAGCAGCGAGCTAGAGCTTTTCCCATGTCTTTCTGAGGTTGATAATGAAAACACCGTCGTTTCTGCTATTGAAGACATAACGCTCCATCTGAGAATCGTAGTTCTTGATGACAAGGTGAGCTTCATCAGTCAACATCATTTGAATGTCAGCTTCTATGTGAGAGAGCTAACTCGACGGAGCAGTGGATCTCATTAAAAGATGTCTGAAGTTGATTAGTGAAGGTACCATGTGCATGTCTTTTTATAGCGAGATGGATGCCTCACTATTCATTGTTCAGATTCATTCAACTCTTATGCTTAGTTTGTATAATGTATATGATACGCTAAGTATTCTAACAGTCAACATGTCTCATCTATATCTCTTCATATGTAGCGAGGTTGGTGCATGTCTCGCTTTATATTACTGATGTCATCCTTATGATTGTGTTTTCATATACAAAATAGTTTCTCGTCAGTATGCAACTTAATAGTTTGTACATCCGTGTTTCGTTGATTCGTTTTTTCTCAGGTTGACACGTGTCCTCCTATGAAGTATCAGTGGAGTTTTTGTTATAACAATTCTTTATTTATTTTATAATATTATTATATATATTTATAATAAAAATTATGTAGATAAAAATTATATAGAAATTTTATATAAGAAATTTTTTTATTTAAATTTAAAATACTTGAAATATTGTAGATATTTTATATAAGAATTTCATTTGTAAATATTTTATATTAGTCTTCTAATCATATTTAGTGTGCTGATATTATTTATTTTTTTTTTCTTTTTGATCAATATACAAGTGGAGTAAAACATAATGATTTTTATAATTTTATCGATGGATGCATTTCACGTGGTTTTTTTTTTTTTTGAATAGAAGTGTTCTTTATTGACTCGAGCAATCGCTCGTTAAAATAGACATGAAGTCCATAGGAACACTGTTAATAGGGAACATACGTTCAGCAAGAGAAATAGAGTGTCGGGCAACAAAATGCGCGGCACAATTCGCAGAACGCTTAACAAAAAATAAAGCAACATTAGACAAACTTTTTATCATATTTTTGCACTCATCAACAATAAAACCGAAGCCAGAAGCAATTATTTCAGCACTCCGAATTGCCTCTACACAGACCAAGCTGTCTGACTCGATGACTGCCTGGGTATTGCTGTTGCGCTTCAACCAACTTAAAGCCTCCTTTATCCCCATAATTTCAGCTAGCTCGGTTGTAACTTTGCCATTGTAGCAGCCAGCAAAAACAGAGATCAAGGCCCCCTGCGAGTTCCTCACCACGCACCCGTAACCGTGCTTAGAATCTCGATCAAAAGTAGCTGCGTCGACATTGAGCTTAATGCCTGAAACCGGTTTAATCCAACGCTCGGACCCGTCACCTGCTTTAAGTGGAGACAGCGAAGGGATATTCTCCCTACCTTGAGCTTTGAGAAATTGATTAAGACTCGAATTGGCGAACACGACCACATCCCGAATGGTACGAACACGCTGATGCCAAATTAAATCGTTTCTTGCAGACCAAATTGCCCAGCAAAGCACTACAATTTTACCCAGCTCCTCCTTGTTTGCACTGTTGGCCGAAGCTTCCATCCATGACAGCAATGAAGAAGAATCTCTGTCAGCAGTAGAGAGGCCCGAGAACTCCCAACAAGCCCAAGCAAACGGACAAGAAACAAGGAGATGCACTTCCGTTTCCGCGAAGACACCACACATGGGACAAAGGTTATCGACCAAGACTTTTTTGATACAAAGGTTAGCCTTGGTGGCGAGGCAGTTTGACGACGCTCGCCACACCAGATCCTTGGTCTTCGGAGGGACTTTCAATTCCCACAATCTTTTCCAAAATTGAGAGGTCTGGGGCGTATCCGCCTGTTGTTTTTGAGCTTGAAGCAGCTTGTATGCACTACGGACGGAGTAGAAGCCATTACTTTCAGCGAGCCAGTACCAAGAATCTTCCCCACCTACCTGCGAGATGGGTATACCCAGGATAATAGCAGCTTCTGTGGGAGTAAACAGATCACACACAACATCAGAATCCCACCTTTGCTGGCCTATTTGGAATAAGCAATTGACAGTGAAATTTTCCAGTCCAGGAACAGTCGGAGAAGGGTAGCATTTATCCAAAGTAGGGAGCCACGGATCGGAGGTAATCTGAACAGTAAGGCCGGCCCCAATTCGTTTCCTTAAGCCAAGCTTAACAGTGTCCTTAGCCGCATAAATACTACTCCAAATAAAGCTCGGGTTTGAGCCCAACTCAGCAGAAAGATAATCACCATTTGGATAGTATCTAGCTTTGAAGACTTTGCTAGCTAGGGAATCATGTCTGAAAAGCAATCTCCAACCTTGCTTGCCTAACATAGCAAGGTTAAAGTCTCTAAGATTACGAAACCCCATACCTCCTTCAACTTTGTGCTTGGTCATTCTATCCCAACTCATCCAACTAATGCCGCTCCCATTACCATTAGAGTTATTAGATTTCCACCAGAAGCTCGCCATCAATCTCTCCAGTTCCTTACAAGTGCCAATTGGGAAAAGAAACACATTCATGGCATACGACGGGAGGGACTGAACCACAGACTTGATAAGTACTTCTTTCCCAGCTCGCGAGAGGAATTTACCTTCCCAACTATTAATTCTTGATTTCATTCTCTCCTTAAGGAACCCCAACACTGCATTCTTATTACGACCAACGATACTTGGGAGCCCCAAATACATACTATCTACCCCTGCTTCATGGATGTGCATCAAGTCACAAATCCTACTTCTTGTGGTCAACAAGGTGTTAGAACTAAAAAAGGCCGAAGATTTGTGCAGATTGACCTTTTGACCGGAGGCGACTTCAAAGACATGTAATAACGAGAGAACACGAGATGCTTCTTCCTCCGTTGCTTGACAATACACATAACTATCGTCCGCAAACAACAAATGGGAGATAGTGGGCGCACTCCTAGCAACTTTACACCCCGTGAGAAGATGACTGGCTTCATAATGTTTAATCAAAGAGGACAAGCCTTCGGCACAAACAATAAAAAGATAAGGAGATAAGGGACAACCTTGTCGAATGCCTCTAGTAGGAATGATTGGCCCCAGCTTCACTCCTCCGTGCACAACATGATAACAAACTGAATTAACACAACCCATCATTAAGCCAATCCATCGTTCACTAAACCCCATTACCCGAAGGACTGCTTCCAAGAACCTCCACTCTACTCGGTCGTAGGCTTTACTCATATCTAACTTGAGTGCCATATAGCCTTTCCTACCCTTGGTTTTCCTTTTCAAATAGTGCATGACTTCAAAAGCCACCATAACATTGTCGGAAATCAACCGCCCGGAAACAAAAGCACTTTGAGTTTCAGAGATAGCATAATCAAGGACACTCTTCATACGGTTGGCTATGACCTTTGAGGCAATTTTGTAGAGAACATTACAAAGAGAGATTGGCCGCATGTCACCCATTTGAGTTGGGTTCTTCTTCTTAGGAATTAGAACAATGTGAGTATCATTAATCAAGTCCGGGAACTTACCGGAATCAAAGAAATCACGAACAAATTGTACCACGTCCGGCCCAACAATACTCCAATGCTTTTGATAGAAGGCCGGCGTCATACCATCAGCACTTGGGGATTTATCAGGATGCATCTGAAATAAGGCACTTCTCACTTCATCCTCCGAAATAGGCAACAAGAGCTCATCGTTTTGGTCTCGAGACACAGACGGGCGGACACCATCAAGCACCGTGCCTATGTTAATGTTAGAAGATTGGAACAACTCACAAAAGTAACCAGTAATGACGCTCTCCAAACCCGATTCCCAGTTTACCCAAGTGCCATTATTATCTTGGAGCTGACTTATAGTGTTGTTTCTTCTTCTAGAGCTTGCAACGGAGTGAAAGTATTTGCTGTTCTTGTCGCCAGAATTTAGCCAAAACTGCTTAGAGCGTTGTTTCCAAAAAATTTCACGTCGAGCTAACACTTCTGACAATTGCGCCTTAGCTTCCTGATGAACCTGAATAGAAGCCGAATCCCTGCCCCATTTGGTACTCTTAATCTGATTCTTACACTGGGCTATACGGCTTTTGAAACTCCCAGTAATGTCACGGCCCCATCTCTCCAAAACCTCCCCACACTCCTGAATTTTTCTTTGAATACTTGTATGTCCCGAACCCACCCAGCACCCTTCCACAAGTTGTTTACACAAAGGCTCACGGAGCCAAGCATTTTTGAACCGAAAGGAATGAAAGGAAGTAGCTGGAAACACTCCTTTAAACACCAACTGTATGGGACAATGATCAGACGTAGAGAATTCGAGGTTGTAAAGAACCGGTCGGGCAAACAAAGCCAACCAATCGGGATTCACCAAAGCTTTGTCAAGTCTTTCCTCTATCCACTCTCCACTATTTCTTCCCTTCTCCCATGTAAACGGGTAGCCGACAATGGGAAGGTCGACCAAATTGCAATCACTCAACGCCCCCACAAAACCATTTATGAGACTATCCGGATACGCCCTTCCACCTTTCTTCTCAAGTTGAGAGCCCAAGTTGTTTAAATCCCCCATAATACACCAAGGAAGCGTACTATCATTTTTAAGAGAACGAAGGAGAGTCCAAGTCTTGAAACGCAAATCCCGTTTTGGCTCACCATAGATACCCGTAAACCGCCACGGCAAGGAATTTTGAAGATGGATATTGGCGTCGATATGGTTAAAAGAGAAGCCTTGAATCACCACTTCATGCGATACTTTCCACAACAAAGCTAAGCCTCCGCTATGACCCCGATTTTCAACCACAAAGCAACAATCAAAACCCAACTGGGCTCTAATTTTCTCCATACTAACTTTACTACAAATTGTTTCACACAAAAATAACAAGATGGGCTTCTTTTGGAACACAAGGTCCGCTAAGAATTGTCTGGCCCGCGGGTTCCCAAGCCCACGGCAATTCAAACTTATACAACTCATAACTCTGGGCGGGTCTGGAAACCAGAGCCCGCCAAAAAGCCATTTTTTGAAACCCCCACCGTGTCATGTTCCATGACATCAACTCCATCGTTGTGATCTTTTTCTTCTAGGCCCACTATATCTCCCAGCCCATTATCAAGCCTTTTCCTTTTTGAATCAACCAAAGAGTTAAGATTAGAATAAAAAAAATCCCCATTTTTGTGGACATTTAACGCCACCTCATCACCATTATCTTCCAGATTTTCAAACATACTATTTCGGTGCACATTGATAGACAGGTTGGGAGGAAAATCAGCCCCATAATTCTTGTCATTCAATCCCCCAATCACCTCCGAAATTCTGGGGATCACAGTAGCATTCTGCATTGAATTATTGCCGGAGTAATCTTGGTGAGCTCCCCCGCGAACCGCCGCTCCTGATCGGAGCCATTGTGCCCCGAAAGTCGTCTGCCGTCGTTGGGGTAAAGCTTTCAGTTCAAGGCTGTATGGCTTTTCCTGGAGGTGCAAAGGTTTTAGAAAAAGTCTAGGACAAAATCTTTCCGAGTGTCCAATGATTCCGCAGATGAAACAAAAAGTGGGCAACCTTTCGTATTTGAAATTTACCCAGTACCATGAGGAGTCGTCTATGCTGATCTTCATTCTCCTTTTGATCGGCTTGTCAACATTAATCCTTACCCGAATGCGTAGGTAGTCCCTCCAAACTCCCAAGAAATTGTTAGGATCCGATTCAAGAAAAGTGCCTATGAAATTCCCAAGAGCCGTGATCACACTAAGGGTCATATTTCCGGTTTGTAGATTATGAAGCTGTACCCACATATCGACATGGTTGATTTTCACAAGCCTTGGATTGTCCCCTTCTTTCAACCTTGTGAAAATAAAAATAGATTCGGATTGAGTTCCTTGACGTACATTCCCATGCCCGGTTGCCAAAGAGATGCCATCATATTTTGAAAAACATTGAAATCAGAGACTCGACCCGTCAACAGTTTGCCCACCAAACACCATCTAGTATCAATTACCACTTCTTCTGCTTTGTTCACTGAGACCCGTAAAACCTCTCCCTCTTCCTCTTCTAGTGGAACCATGTCCCCACTTGTCAACACATCATTTCTACCCATAGTACTGGACGCCATATCGACACAAACAAAACAAAACTCAAGAACAGCAAACTCTCAAAACAGAGAGACAGCTACGTATCAAAAGATACGACTCAGCACTATTACTTAATAATAATATTACAGTAACAACTTTTAATGGTTAATTAATTATTTCACGTGATTTTTAAAGGTACATGATCTTGAAATATTATTTATATAAATTATTTTTTGATATCAAAATCGAAAATAATTTAAGCCAAATTATATTTGTAAGGTAAGTTAAACTTGATATATCATGATTATATGAAGTACTAATTAGTGATAGAAGACATATATACACTAATGTAGGTGCAGTAGTTAAAAAAATCTTAAAAATTAATATCTCAAATCTCATTTCAAAAAAAAAAATACATTTAATTAAAAAATTAAACATACATATATTGCACTAAAATCACTTCAAAAAAAATTAATTATACATACATTTACATGTAACATCAACCTAGTTATAAATAAAAGATTGTTTTTCAATTTGAGCTACCGTTTTTATTTAAATAAAAATTTATTGTCATCAATATATTTTAGAGCTGTCCTCGATTTTATTTTTATTATTTACAATCCGGTGGAAAACTTAAATTAATGTTATGTGCTTTTTTTTCTGAAGAATATTATGTTCATTGCTAAAGTTACTTTAGTTTCTGAAACAAACAGATGTAAACAAAAAAAAAAAAGACTATTATGTTACATGAGTTTAGATTATCATGTAATGGATGCTGCATGCAATTTTTCATAATATGTAAATGATTATGATTAAATTTCAGTTGAATATTTTGTTTACAAAAATATACGTTGTTTATTTAATGGTAGTAGTACTAGCTTTAATATGGTTGACCTTATTATTGATCTGATCTTCAGCTATAATATTGGATTTTAAATTCAACTACCTTACAATTCGTTTATTCATTTTAGTGCATATCTAGCGTAATCTTGAGTCTCTTTGCCTAAATCATGTAGTAAAATACGTAACTAATTAATAGATTATGTCCCATCCAGTACACATCACTAGCGTTTCAGTTTATAATATAGCCTTTCAGCAAACAAACACAAAAACAAACAGTGTCTGCTTTGTGTTACATTTTGTCTAGCAATTTCACTTGTGACTTGTGTGTTTGATCAATCATATCATTGATGATCGGCATGAAAATGTTTTCTTTTTTTCATTTCTTTTCTTCTTATCGAAACTGTTTTGAGCACCATGTCTTGAAGTGTCATCGTCCGGACAACTGTCCCAGAAAGTTTTAAATAAACTTCCTAAATTTCAAACATTCCCATATCTCAACTTCATATACCTCACTCCATGACAAACCATATTAGGTGGGATAGTTAGAAAAATGAAGACATGAAGGCCCATCGATGAGGCAACTAACATGATGGTGGAGTTGTCATAAAGTGATGCAGCTCAAAGAGGTGGGGGCAATTCATCAAATTACTATTTATTTAAAGGCACACCATTTATATATATATAGTTATATAATATCCCATGAAACTGATAGACCCAATAAGGTTGGATAATATCAATCAAACAAACTGCACTAAACAACATCACACTTAGAACATATACAGTTCCATCCTCTTAATATTATCCACTTTAGTTATTTATTATTATTTTAGTTACTCTTTATTTTTTCTCTAATTTGTCTGTTTCGATCATTATTTGACATATTGGGGTGGAATTTGTAGTTTTGGATTGAGGTTTTCGTAAAATGGGGGGCAAACACAATCTGGACTTGATTTGGGTTTTGGCTTTTGGAAAAAAGAAACAGACCAGCCCTCGGTGTCAATAATATCACTCTTTGAGTTGTGTTATGTGTGCGTATATATATATATATAATAATAATATGTTTGTACTATTCTTTGGGGAAAAGAGAGATAGATCATGAGCTAGAATGCTATAAAGTAATTATACTACTGAATCTGACCAATATTGGTTTTATCCTATTGAGGATTATGGGTCCTTTTAATTTACTACAATTAGGAACTCAAAAATGTATGGTACCCTTTTTGATCGACAAATGGACCCCAACCTCCTGTCACCTCATCCTAATACAAACCCACCATACATATTATTGCTATTCCGTTTCCCTTAAGAGAATACTCTTGCTTTATTAATAATAATATAAATATAATGGCTTTAATATATATGTACGTACCATAAAAATTAAAGACCAAACACCCTAGTTCAATGAAACATAAGTAGGCTTATTAACTTTGGTCAGTAGATTTTGCATTATATTGAGATAGTGAGTGCAATCAACTATAGCTAGAGAGCAAGTAGAGATATAGTGAGTCAAATCGTATAAGAGAGAAATGCCAATTAATTAGGTCATCATATATATTGAGAATATTATAGTTGTAATATGAACAGGTACTAGAAGGACAAAGCCACTGTCCCATGTCGAGTTGGTGCTATACCCCATTATGTCATTTAGGGAATTTAATTGAGACATGTCTTGGGTGTTGTATAGCAACCAAATAGTATTGTTATTCTCAACCATGCACCTTTTTATATAGTAGTACTACTTTATAGCGATATTCATATCTCTAGATAGCTACGTGTGTATAAATACATATATATTGGTGGTCTTTATTTGAGTTATTGCATACTGATCAGAAACCATATGAGGCGGTCGGCGATCTCCCATTTACTATATTGGAATGATTAATTTGATTTGCATTATATATTTGAGAGGCATCCTATGTGTGTTACAAGAATATTCTTTCCTTTTTCTTTCTTTTTTGTGAAATTTGGACCTCTTCAAAGAACGACCAGGTTGTGTAATAATTTGCTCAGTAGTAAAATATTACTGTATAAATATATCCAATTAGAACTAGATCAAACAGAATTTCGACGCTGAATAAAAGAACAGAGAAACAAAATGTATGTTTCAATTTCAGATACGTCAAGTAAATGGCAACCACACTTTACGTAATTGAATAAACTATAAATAATAAAACAGATTACTAGTTTACATGTATTTGTTAGAATATAGCTAATTAATTAGTTTGACACAGTATATTATTTATTGATCATAATGTGATGTACATAAAGTAACACTATTACAATTTAGATCTTAAGTTTTTTTACAATAAATAAAAAGCAGAAATAAAATGTTTTATCTCGTTTATTGTTGGGCGCATAACCTATATCTTCAGTTATATTTAAGAAAAATGATGATAAAGACCGTAAGAATAAAAAAAAATTAAAGACCTATGTCACGACCCGAGCCCTAGGCTGTGGCAGATGTGTAATATCCATAACTTGGGTGGTCAAAGGTCACACTTTGACCCTTGTAGGAAAATAAAGTTTATAAATGATCCTTTTATTTATATTACAAAATACTAATTTAAAAGAATGGATTAACTCCTATATTAATAAAAATATATTAGTAATAAAAATCAGGACCACTCATCAATATAAGAGAACAGTAATATCCCCACAGTTATGTAATCACCAAATAGATATATTTAATAAGTCAATAAAATACCAAAATAATACCTAGCATCCATCATTTCTCATTTCTAACTAGTACATAGCTAATTTAAGTCATCCAGACCATCCATTGGTTCTTAAATACAAAATCAGTCTCATTAGAAGGTGAAAGAGTAAAATATGACTAAACTAATAACGACATTCCTTTCCCAACAGTACCATCCTCATCCACTAGCATCAAACTGAGTTCCTGGAATGGGAGAAAATAGGGGGTGAGCTTATAAAGCCCAGTAGGAAAACAACTAATATCAAAGGACCCTTGGTTTAATAAAATTCCTGCATGGTTAGCTTTATAAAAATAAAATGTCTCATCAACAGTATGAATATGTACAAATAAAATAGAGAGACCACAAATAATCACAAATCAAACGTCAAATGCATATCACACCGTCCACTAGACCCCTAGCTCTCCATACCAAATCATAGAAAACGACATCCAAAACCGGGTAGTCGCATCTGATACCCACCATAAATAACGGGGCTCAGATTTAATTCACTCCTGTACAGATTCTAGGTCTTTCACCTACAGGTGAGTGCACACCTGATCTACCTATGATGACACAGAGACTAGGTCGTGAAACAACAATATGCATCGAACATGATCAACATGGCTCTCATCAATATAACCAAAGCAGGCAAATAATAAGCATAACAAAAGAACATATTCCTTTTTATTTTCTAGAAAATTCGGCAGCATAACATAATTTCGTATTTTGAATAAACCCAAAAATCATAACCTGCATAAATATTTGCACACAAAAATATAATTGGCACCCGGTGCCCCAGAACAGTCCAGAAAATATGCAGATTAAGTTTTCAATTTTTCAAACAATTTTGTAAATCATAAAAATTGGAATATGCCTAATGTTATACAACGCATATAAAAATCAAGTCCAAAAATCAAGTTGAGTCCCTACCTCTCCCGAGTCGTTAAACTTTTTTTTTCCAAAAGACGATCTTAAGCTCTCAAGTCCCGAGCTCCAATTGTTTAGTCCAAACTTACATATTACTCTCACCTATACCATCAAATGATTAAATAATTATCATCATCGCATTCTACATTCAAAACCGAGTCCAACGACATATAATATGACTATATTTAAAATTTGGGATTCCGAAACCTCACCTAAGCGGTGCACATTAACAATCGGTGGCGGTAAAAATTGGTGTACCGGAAATGTCGCCGAAAATAGGAGTAGTACATATCAAAACGACCACCTCGACGAGTAGATCACACTCATGCCAACCGTTTGTCAAAACGGTACACGAGGTCACCGGAAAGTCGCCGGAAAGGGGCGGAGCTACAAAAATGTCACCGGAAAAAGTTGCGAACCGGGAAAAATGGTTTAGTGTAGGTTGTTCTCCTCGACGAGCTGAGTGTAGTGGTGAAAACCTCTCGTCAAACGGACGCCGGAGGTGACCGGAAAACCCGTTCAAAGTTTGAAATCCCAAACTTTGACTTGCGATCCCGAGTCAACGGCGGCGAGAGGAGCGGCGCCGCTTGGGGTGTGAGGTCGCCGGCACTAGGAGGTCGGAGTAGTCCGGCGCGTGAGGTCGGGCGGTGGCCGGAGGTGGGTCGCCGGAGTGTGGTGGTTATGGAGGTTTATGGGTTTTATTTTTTTGGTATTTTAAAGAGAGAGAAAGAGAGAAAGATAGATAAATATATAAACAGAGAGAGAGAGAGAAAACGAAGTCTGTATATAATTAAATTTTTTTTTTTTTATATACATATATATATTATTTTATTATTATTTTATATATATATAAATATATTTGACTCGGTCAAACCGAGTCTTTTCATTCTCCCCCCCTTAAAGAAATTTCGTCCCGAAATTTTAAAGTACAACCTCAAGTTGAAAATTAAACAAATGAGGATACTTCATATACATCTCGGACTCTATCTCCCAAGTAGCCTCGTCTTCCCTGTGGTTTTTCCATAAGACCTTGACTACTGGAATCTCTCTGTTCCTTAACACCTTTAGCTCTCTCGCCAAGATTTTGACAGGTTGCTCTTCATAAGTCACATCTTCCTGGAGAGGGATAGCCTCATACTCAATAACATGTGACGGATCTGGAGTATACTTCCTCAACATAGACACATGGAACACATTATGAACATGTCCCAACCGTCCTGGTAAGTTTAATCGATAAGCGACCTCCCCAATCCTCTCGATAACCTCAAAAGGTCCAATATACCTCGGGGCTAGCTTACCCTTCACTCCAAATCTCGTTACGCCACGCATAGGAGTAACTTTCAAGAAGACATAATCACCAACATTAAACTCAACTTCCCGTCGATGGAGATCGGCATAGCTTTTTTGACGACTCTGAACAACCTTAAGTCTTTCTTGGATTCCCTTAATCTTTTCAGTGGTACTAGTGATAATCTGGGGTCCAATGGTGACATGCTCATCTGGTTCTGCCCAACACAATGGCGATCTGCATGGTCTCCCATATAAGGCCTCATAAGGAGCCATGCCTATACTAGCTTGGTAGCTGTTGTTGTATGTGAATTCCACTAGTGACAAATGTTCTCCCCAACTACCTCCAAAATCCAAAACACAAGAGCGAAGCATGTCTTCCAAAGTCTGTATGGTCCTCTCAGACTGTCCATCTGTCTGTGGATGGTGGGCAGTACTCAAGTGAAGTTCAGTCCCTAAGGCTTGTTGCAAGGCCTTCCAAAACCTTGATGTAAATCGAGGATCTCTATCAGAAACAATGCTTGAAGGTACTCCATGTAGTCGAACTATATTGTCTACATAAAGTCGAGCTAGCTTGGTAAGCTTGTAATCCTTCCTAATTGGAATAAAATGAGCAGACTTAGTCAAACGATCAACAATAACCCAAACAGCGTCATGCTTCAAAGGTGTCAATGGCAATCCAGTAACAAAGTCCATGGTAATCTTGTCCCACTTCCATTCTGGTATAGGCAAAGGTTGAAGTAAACCTGAGGGTCTCTGATGCTCAGCCTTCACTTGCTGACATACTATACACTTAGCTACAAAGCTGGCCACATCTCTTTTCATTCCTTCCCACCAATATTGTCTCTTTAAATCTTGGTACATCTTTGTACTTCCAGGATGTACAGCGAATTTGGATCTATGGGCCTCAATCAAAATGGTCTCCCTAAGTTCAGGGATATCTGCAACAACTAGTCTTCCCATATGGTATAGGTACCCTTCACCATTAACTGTCCACCCATCTAGTTGCTCACCATCCTGGATTCGGTTCCAAATAAGTCTTAATTTCTCATCTTGCCACTGACGTTGCTTAACTTGTTGAAGTAGTACTGGTGTAGCCACTAAGTTAGAGATACAAGCTACTCCTTCCCCTTCATAGTATTGCAAGTTATAATCACCCATTGTTATTGTCCTTTTCCAGTCCTCAAGAGCCAAACATGCCAAAGTACTATGAGGCTTTCTACTTAGTGCATCAGCTACTACATTAGCTTTCCCGGGGTGATACTGCAAAGTGAAATCATAGTCTTCCATATACTCAACCCATCTTCTTTGCCTCAAGTTCAAGTCCCTTTGAGTAAAAAGATACTTCAAGCTCTTATGATCTGAGTATAACTCAAATTTTACGCCATATAAATAACATCTCCAAATTTTCAAGACAAAGATTACCGCAGCAAGTTCTAGGTCATGTGTAGGGTAATTCTTCTCATGTGGTTTCAATTGTCGAGAAGCATAGGCAACCACCTTGCCGTTTTGCATGAGGACACCTCCTAATCCAGTACCTGAAGCATCAGTGAATACCACATATGGTTCCTCACTATTAGGAACAGTGAGAACAGGCGCCGAAGTTAATCTTTCCTTCAATTCTCTAAAAGCTTCTTCGCAACTATCATCCCACACAAACTTTACTTCTTTTCTTGTTAACTTTGTCAAAGGCATAGCAATTCGTGAGAAATTCTCCACAAAGCGACGGTAGTAGCCTGCCAACCCAAGAAAACTTCGAACTTCAGTGACATTCTTTGGTCTTTCCCACTGTAGAATAGAGTCTATCTTTGCAGGATCAACGGTGATACCATCTTGAGAAATTACATGGCCCAAGAACTTGACTTCAGTCATCCAAAATTCACACTTCTCTTTCTTAGCGTATAATTGATGATCTCTCAATGTCTGTAATACTGTTGTCAAGTGTTCAGCATGATCCTCACGTGTCTTAGAATACACCAAGATATCATCAATAAATACCACCACAAACTTATCCAAGAAAGGTCTAAAGACTCTATTCATAAGATCCATAAATGCGGCAGGTGCATTCGTTAACCCAAATGGCATTACCAAAAACTCAAAGTGTCCATACCGTGTCCTGAAAGCAGTCTTAGGGATATCTTCTTCCCTAATCCTCAATTGATGGTAGCCTGACCTCAGATCAATCTTTGAAAAGAACTTTGAACCACCAAGTTGATCAAATAGTTCATCAATCCTCGGTAAAGGATATTTGTTTTTAATTGTCATCTGATTCAACTTTCTATAGTCGACACAAAGTCGCAAAGTCCCATCAGCTTTCTTGGCAAACAAGACTGGAGCTCCCCATGGAGAAGTACTATGTCTGATGTAGCCCTTATCCATTAACTCCCCTAATTGTTTTTTCAATTCAACCAACTCTGCAGGTGCCATGCGATAAGGTGCAATAGAGACTGGTTGAGCTCCGGGAATCAAATCAATGCAAAACTCGATCTCCCTATCAGGTGGTAACCCTGGTAAATCCTCTGGAAACACATCCGGAAAACCACTAACCACTGATATCCAAGGGAACTGGTCTAAATTCCTAGACTCATCATCGATCGCAAACAGATTCCCATAACACTCTAAGTTTCTCTTTCCACCTAAACATGCCCTCAAGATAGGATTTTGTCTCACTGCACTCATGTTGGCTCGATAAACAATGAAATCACCACTAGGGGTTAAAAGAGTCACTCTTTTACGTGAACAATCCACAATAGCTTGGTATTTAGACAACCAATCCATACCAAGAATTACATCAAATTGCCCCATAGGCAACACTAATAAGTTTCCAGACAACTTGTGTCCCTCGAACACAATACAAATTGACCTACATATGGTGGATACCTCACCATGTCCCCCCATAGGTACACTCAAATGCAATGCAGGACTAAAAGTTTCCCAACTCAAACCCAACATACTAGCAAACATCAAAGATATAAAGGAATGCGATGCACCCGTATCAAATAACACATGAGCCCAAGAGTGTGAGATAAGAACCATACCATCGACAACTCCCTGGTCAGCACCGCCCTGCACATCATCAACCCCAAGAGCGTAGGCTTGAGCGGATGACTTTGCTTTTGCCTTGCCCCTTCCCTGACTAGGGTAGCTTGTACTTGCACCAGACCCTCCACCTTGATTGTACCCTCTTTGACTCCCACTAGGAGCAGGAGTCTTGGAGTACCCCATGTTGAACCCTGAACCTTGTGGCCTGAACTGATGTTGATACTGAGACTGCTGGCCCGATTGGGGTGTGAAACCATAGGATGAAGACTGAGACTGGTTTGTCCTGGGCTGTCCATGAAAAGGAGTAGACTCTACATAGTTCCCTATGGATCCTCCATGAGATGCTTGAAATCTTTGTTGTCGTTGCGGGCAATCTTTCTTCTTATGACCTTGTTGACCACAACTGAAACACCCGTATGGTCCACTACGAGTCTTTCCAGATGAACCACTACTAGTGCTACCCCCACTAAATTGTTGTCCTTGGGACCATTGTCCCTGATTCTTCTTGATCATCTTTCGGTCACTTCCTCTTCCTCTGTTTGTGTTCTTCTTCTCATTCCCCTCAACATGAGCCTCAGTTCGCAAGGCTGCTGTCACACACTCAGTCAGGTTGTTAAAGGTCAAAGGGGCTATAGGACCACGTATCGCTGGCCTCAAACGACGCATGAACTGTTCAATCACCAAGGGTTGATCAACAACACCAGGATATGCATAAGAGGATAGCTCTACAAACTTCATGTAAAATTCATTCACAGTCATATCCCCTTGTCTTAGACCATCAAATACTCCAATAAGAGCCCTCCTGTGAGATGGACTAAAATATTGTTCCCTGAAAACTTCCTCAAATTCTCGCCAAGTCATCCCATCAGTTTCCATTGTCCTGGACAAGGTCTCCCACCAATCTGCTGCACCACCCTCTAACTTGGACACAGCGAAAGTAACTTGGTATTCCTCAGGTGTCCCTATTGTGTTGAAATTTTTCTTTATTTGCCTCAACCACCTTTCAGCTACCATGGGATCTTGTCCACCCTCAAACTCAGGCACTTGGATTCGATGAAAGATCTGAAAATGATGACTCTGTCGAGCGGCAGGATCCATTTGTTGAGCGGGAATAGCTCTTAAGGCTTCGAGAAGGGCGTTCATAGGGAATTCAGCTTGTGGAAGTTGGACATTAGCTTGAGGGGCGTCTTCTCCAACCGTTCTCCTTGTCTTCTTTCCTTTTGGAGGCATTTTCTTAGGTCTGAGAACCAAAAGCTACTCAGTTAGTGAGGATTGGATGCTAATAATATAAATATGCCTTATACATATAAATACCAAGATATTTATTACTATTATTATTTAAAATAAATCTAAACTATTTGGTGACACACTCCGAGGTAATTAAACCCGGCGCTCTGATACCATTTTTCTGTCACGACCCGAGCCCTAGGCTGTGGCAGATGTGTAATATCCATAACTTGGGTGGTCAAAGGTCACACTTTGACCCTTGTAGGAAAATAAAGCTTATAAATGATCCTTTTATTTATATTACAAAATACTAATTTAAAAGAATGGATTAACTCCTATATTAATAAAAATATATTAGTAATAAAAATCAGGACCACTCATCAATATAAGAGAACAGTAATATCCCCACAGTTATGTAATCACCAAATAGATATATTTAATAAGTCAATAAAATACCAAAATAATACCTAGCATCCATCATTTCTCATTTCTAACTAGTACATAGCTAATTTAAGTCATCCAGACCATCCATTGGTTCTTAAATACAAAATCAGTCTCATTAGAAGGTGAAAGAGTAAAATATGACTAAACTAATAACGACATTCCTTTCCCAACGGTACCATCCTCATCCACTAGCATCAAACTGAGTTCCTGGAATGGGAGAAAATAGGGGGTGAGCTTATAAAGCCCAGTAGGAAAACAACTAATATCAAAGGACCCTTGGTTTAATAAAATTCCTGCATGGTTAGCTTTATAAAAATAAAATGTCTCATCAACAGTATGAATATGTACAAATAAAATAGAGAGACCACAAATAATCACAAATCAAACGTCAAATGCATATCACACCGTCCACTAGACCCCTAGCTCTCCATACCAAATCATAGAAAACGACATCCAAAACCGGGTAGTCGCATCTAATACCCACCATAAATAACGGGGCTCAGATTCAATTCACTCCTGTACAGATTCTAGGTCTTTCACCTACAGGTGAGTGCACACCTGATCTACCTATGATGACACAGAGACTAGGTCGTGAAACAACAATATGCATCGAACATGATCAACATGGCTCTCATCAATATAACCAAAGCAGGCAAATAATAAGCATAACAAAAGAACATATTCCTTTTTATTTTCTAGAAAATTCGGCAGCATAACAGCTGTATTTTGAATAAACCCAAAAATCATAACCTGCATAAATATTTGCACACAAAAATATAATTGGCACTCGGTGCCCCAGAACAGTCCAGAAAATATGCAGATTAAGTTTTCAATTTTTCAAACAATTTTGTAAATCATAAAAATTGGAATATGCCTAATGTTATACAACGCATATAAAAATCAAGTCCAAAAATCAAGTTGAGTCCCTACCTCTCCCGAGTCGTTAAACTTTTTTTCCCAAAAGACGATCTTAAGCTCTCAAGTCCCGAGCTCCAATTGTTTAGTCCAAACTTACATATTACTCTCACCTATACCATCAAATGATTAAATAATTATCATCATCGCATTCTACATTCAAAACCGAGTCCAACGACATATAATATGACTATATTTAAAATTTGGGATTCCGAAACCTCACCTAAGCGGTGCACATTAACAATCGGTGGCGGTAAAAATTGGTGTACCGGAAATGTCGCCGAAAATAGGAGTAGTACATATCAAAACGACCACCTCGACGAGTAGATCACACTCATGCCAACCGTTTGTCAAAACGGTACACGAGGTCACCGGAAAGTCGCCGGAAAGGGGCGGAGCTACAAAAATGTCACCGGAAAAAGTTGCGAACCGGGAAAAATGGTTTAGTGTAGGTTGTTCTCCTCGACGAGCTGAGTGTAGTGGTGAAAACCTCTCGTCAAACGGACGCCGGAGGTGACCGGAAAACCCGTTCAAAGTTTGAAATCCCAAACTTTGACTTGCGATCCCGAGTCAACGGCGGCGAGAGGAGCGGCGCCGCTTGGGGTGTGAGGTCGCCGGCACTAGGAGGTCGGAGTAGTCCGGCGCGTGAGGTCGGGCGGTGGCCGGAGGTGGGTCGCCGGAGTGTGGTGGTTATGGAGGTTTATGGGTTTTATTTTTTTGGTATTTTAAAGAGAGAGAAAGAGAGAAAGATAGATAAATATATAAACAGAGAGAGAGAGAGAAAACGAAGTCTGTATATAATTAAATTTTTTTTTTTTTTATATACATATATATATTATTTTATTATTATTTTATATATATATATAAATATATTTGACTCGGTCAAACCGAGTCTTTTCAACCTATCTCTTGAGTAATTACCAAATAACTAATAAAACATAGGCCTATACGAATCAGAATGTTTCATAGTGTATTAAAACAATCTAATTGTGACACTTCAATTAATTTGAGTATTTTAAAAAACAAAAACTGCATAAATGGTTAATTTTTTAATAAATGAAATATTAGTTAACAGTGTCAAATTTATATTGGTTTAACACAGTATGACACAACTTTTTAACAAGAGATCTTGATTCAGGCTGACACATGCATATACTTATGTCTTCGGTTATTGGATAATAGCCAAGACATGTATATGTATATATATTTTTGGAGAAAGTTGAAATTTTTCATTTTCTCTCTTCATTCATGGTCTTTCTCATCCAAGACTCTAATAACCACCGAAATCAAACCGCCATTTCCTCCATAACTATTTCTCTTTATTTTTTTTCTAAAATATTATAATTTTCATACGGAAAAATATAAATATATATAGCATAAAAATTGATTTATTTCAACCTTTAATAAGCTAAATAAATTATTTCTATTTTAGGGTTTTGTGAGTGTTTATATAAAAAATAAACACCAACAATTATCAATAGACAAGATTCATTGCCATAACTAAAATCCCAAATTGGACAGAGTACAACATGCATAAGAAATTACCCATACGATGTCACGAGTAAAAACAAAGCCAACAAGGTCCCACCTTGCGTGTACATTCTGGGGTATGTGAGGCCCCCTCGCGTGTACGACCTGGGAGAGTAACACCCCCCCCCCGCCCCGCGTGGTGGCCTGAGATGAGCCACCCCCTCGTGTGGTGGCCCAAGGTGACGAGGCCACCCCCTCTTGTGAATGGCCTGAGAAAAGTGAGGCCCATCCCCTCGCACATGTAGCCCGAGATGAGTGAGGCCACCTTTCCATGCATGGACATAGCCCATGAGGACCTCAGCTACCTCGCTTACCACATTTCATCGTCTATGCACAACGTGAAAGCATTAAGATGTGACCCTATCGTCTCATGCATGGGCCACATAGTTATTCTGTCCCTCTCTCCTCTAAGTCATGCATGGAAAACCCTTACCTTGTCTACGTATCACAAGCCTGAAGAAATGGATCACTTATATGGAGACCTGCACATCCTATAGTTCATAAAAAGCCCCAAGGTGCAAAGATACTATATACAACATTCTAAAAAGTATGGGCAAGTACTTGAGACAAAATTTATAGGTGTTAGTACGACTTAACACCCCACCACCACTACTTCCACTATCGTCTGGAAGGCTAGTTTTGTAGGTACAAGTCATGGTGTATTTTTTATTTTGGAACAACTTGTACACTATGGCCAATAGAGCCACTATAAATAGAACTTCCCTCAATTGGAAGGGGGTTGGAAAAGCAAACTTTGTACCTCATACTTAGAATTCAATAAAACAGTAGCATATCTTCATCTTTGTTTGAGTATTCTTAAGAACATAATAGATATCCATCTTCTATTCTCATACTTAAATTGATGTTCTAGCCTTAACTTTATTGACGAGCTCTTACCATCAATAATTTGGCACTGTCCTTAGGAAATACAAAGCTCTAGCTAGGCTTTTCTCTAAAAATCATCCATTAACACTCCAACATGCAAGGGCATTCAATGCGTCTCCAAGATATCGAAGTACTAGTTCACCTTGATCATAACCGACTAGTCGTTACAAGGAGTACTCTAGTGGATCAATCCATTAGGGAAAACCAAGCAAAAATCAATCCAAATGAAGGGCATAATAAGAGGCACCAAGGTGGAAACAATAGAGATTGAAACGAATTTGACAGCCACAACCAAGGTCGAGTAAGTTTGCCTCCAAGAATGATGCTCTTATCTCTTCCCACCAGAGACGATAACCCATCCCACGCCATGGAAGAAGATGTAAGCAAGAAAGATAGAGTTACAATTTCAGTGACAAAACTTGTTGGGAACAACCTATGCCTGTCAAGGATTCCAATATAAGGTACACTCCGCAACGGGTCCCACATGACCCTAGTACTTGGTGTTACCAACCTAAAAAAGAAAAATGTGTCCACTAAAATAGTTTTAGCTCACGCACCTACCTTCATGTAGAAGAAATGAATGACCTATGATTGACAAACTAGATGTTAAAAGAAACAATTGCCAATTGGTATGTAGGATGTTCTAAATGACTTGTTACAAGGACATTTTAATGTCCCTTGTACAAGCACAAGGCCAAAAAGGGTCAAGAATAAAAAAAAATTAGGGTTAGGTGAACCTCTAAATCCTTCCTAAGTAACATAGCACAAAACCTTGAAGTGGTGCGACAACGGGTGGCTAATGAAGGTAAAACCCTTGTACTCAATGAAAAATGAGCTCTATAAAGACAAATAATCCTATAACACCTTAGGAAAGTTGAGAAAGACCAAGGTTCACACTGTAAGACTTTCGAGACAAATTAAACTAAAAACATGAAAAAGCTAGACAAATAAATGGAAGACCTACGTAAGAAACTTGCTTCAGTCACATATGAAGAATGTAATTGTGATGGTGAAGAGTTTTATGAAGAATCAACATTTGTGAGAGAGATCTAATCTGAACTGTTCCCACCCCACCCCCCCCCTCCCCCCCGCAATTTTCTCACAATATGACAGGACAACAGACCCGAAGTGTTGGTTAGTACATATCAGAATTAATGTTTCTGGTTATCATCGTACCATATCCCCAAGATGAACGTATATATATTAAATTTAAAATTAAATAGATGAAAAGAAAATTTACCTGTCGAAGCCTATTAGGGTATCCTCTAGTCTTTTTGTATGTTGTATCCTTAAAACGATGACGTCAAACTCACACACATTGATCTTCCAGATCATCAACCACACACAAGGACTAGTGTGGACTACTAGAATAAAAAGTATATGAAGATCTTGTGGGATTCTCAACTCATGAGCAAGAGCAATTCTATAGTGTTTGAGATAAAAGATTAAATCCGTTTTAGGCTTTTGAAAAAGTTACGATAAAATTCATTTGTTATTAGATTACTGAAGTTTGTTTATATAGTATATTAAATAAACCCAATAAATGTTTTATTTAATTAATTATTTCATAACTCATATTTAATTATTTCAATAAATAATATAACCAAATTCTATTTGATATATTTATTTCCTATAATAGATTGAGGGAATCTCTCAACAATCAAAAATTTCTATAACTACTTTTTAAATTCAAATTTAAATAATTATTTATCTTTAATTAATTAATGAATTAATTAACCTAAAAAAAATCCAGTGGAGACCACCCTATATAATAAGCACCTTTTACTGTGCTAGGACAAAGTGATAGTGGTGCCACTTATGTCTTAACAAGACATTGGTGGTATCTTTTATCAAGAAAACTTTTGTCTTTTCCATAATTTATCTAATAAATTTGAAAAATAAATTATTTATTACAAAATAAATAATTATTATTTTGACAAATCAAAATAAATTTTTTTAAAGTTCCATATATAACTTTTATCCCTACCATTGTCAGTGTTTCAAGATAATGATCTGGGGAACATGAGCCTGTAAAAATAAGCTCTAATAAACTAGAATATTTATTGAATTTAATCAACCAAATAATCTTGCTCAATAATTCCATAATCACTGAACTACAATTATAAAATCAAACTCTTAGCAATTATAGAAATATTTTACTGAGGTTTACGGCAGTGTCCATTGATATAATCAATTCTAGTGATTCACTATCCATGTATTGGTTCGTAATTATTTTTTATAATATTACAATTTTACCCTTCCAATTACTTTTTTATCCTTTAGTACCATTAATTCACCAGTAGAAGTATAATTTAGATCTCATCTAACTTTAAGCCCAACTTTCCAGTTCTAGAATTAACACTTAAAGGGAACCAAAATTTGATACATTAGGTAAAGTCAAGATTCTATAATTGTAGATCATGTTCCTAGCCATCCATATTATAAGTGTAAAGACCGCTTAACTTTAACCTGGAAATTAGCATATAATTAGCGTTAATTATTAATATTTTTATATTTATGCATGAATATATCATGTCGTGGGTCCTATTTTTAGAAACAGGCATTAGAGTTATAATTTCTCAATTCTGAAGATTTTATTAAACTCTAGAGGTATTATTTGTACTATATATCAACTATACAAATTTTTATGATTTTTGCTCGGCGAGGATGGAACATGCGATGGATGGCCGTTAGAGTCAAATGGGTAAGTCTAGAACCTTTTTCTTAGTGGAATTGATATTTGAGATAAATAGCGTACCGGGTGTGAGCAGGGTTATGGCTTTTGACCATTTTACCCCTAGGATGGTTATGGTTAAACTTTTGGGATAAAAGTGCATTTTGGTCTTTTTTTTATTAATGGGTTAGGTGGTTGATTTGGATGAGATGGCTAGTCTCTCTCTCTCTCTCTCTCTCTCTCTCTCTCTCTCTCTCTCTCTCTCTCTCTCTCTCTCTCTCTCTCTCTCTCTCTCTCTCTCTCTCTCTCTCTCTCTCTCTCTCTCTCTCTTCGAGCCTTCCTTGAACTCAGAGCTTGTTGGAGTTTTCTTGGTGTGATTTTGAATTTTTTTCAGCTAGATTCAAGTAGAGAAATCCTAAGGTAAGAACTCTAGTTTCTCTTTTTGGAGTTTTTAAGTTGTTAGTTAGTTGAAGCATGTTGAAATTGAGATTTTGCTACTGTTCGAGTTAAGTTTTGTACTTGATTGTTTTCTAGTGATTAATGGAGTTTTTCTAGGTCTTATTTTACTGGTTTTGGAGCTTAATTCTTGGGTTGAGCATGTTTGAGCTCTAAGAACTCAAACTTGGCTCAACAATAGCATGTTTGGTTTCTGTGTGTGTTTCTTGTTTCTACTACTTGGATTATGATGTTTGAGGTTATTATATGTGTTCTACAAGATTTGGTATGGTTTTGATAAGAATTGGGCAAGGTTTCGAATTATTTTGGGTTACCTAGTGCAAACCGATTAACCAGATTAGAAATAGGTTTCCCACATTTTTGTTTTGTCGATTTATGTTAGTTTCATAGCCTTGGTTGCTTGATCCCTTGATACTTAGGGTATTGGGGGTATTAGTTATCAATACTAAAACCTTAAGTTGGAGATTTAGGTTTTCCGGATTAGGGTTTTGGTACATCGTTTACCCGTTTATGATATGTGATTAGGGCACCCATCTAGCACGAGGGTTTTCATTCAGGTCGGCCAACTCACTTGAATTTGGAAAAAAGGTAAGATTAGTATAATGATATGCATGTGTTTACATGTTTAGAGTACATGTTAATTAACCCTTTTAGATAACATCGATAGCGGTATCAGTGTAGATAGAGTTAAATTGGATACTGATAGATGTATGTTTGGGTCAGATATTGATCGACGCTATCACATCAGTACGACTAGAGTATGATCAGCGTACTGCGTATAGGCTTATATTATGGTCAATAGTATTTTCATATGAATGTTCTACACTTAGCACCGTGTTGGACACGGGGATAGGGTAATGCTTGGGTGTATGGGCGCCTGATTATAATTTGGGTTATTGCTATGTTATTATTTATGCATTTCTTATTGAGTCTGTCGACTCACAGTTGCAATTTTCATGTGTAGGTAAGGGCAAGGCTAAGGTTGAGCAGTCGTGAGAGCGAGCAGATGAAGATTGTACATGTCAGGGCGATTAGGCCTTGAGCGTACGGTCTTTGGGACAGCTAAGCTCATTTTTGTATGGTTGCTTGGCCAGAAACATTTGTAATATGCATTGTAAAACTTTTATAAATTCTTTTGAAAAGCAGGATCCCGATTTAATTGAAGTATGATATTTTGGTATTTATAATTAGTTAAATTAAATTTTAATTATTCACAATTTTCGGTAAACTCGTTGATTAGCAACGAGCTACACTATTAAGTTAAAAATCATGTTAACATGCCTAAACTAGTAGAGTGTTACAATTTGGTATAAGAACCGCCAAGTTATCTTCCGAAGATCATCACGGCATGTACAATCATCATAAGTGATCAACTCCTCTCACGGTTCAGGAAACCTTTATTGCTTTAGTAGTTTATTTTAATAGTATGTTTTAAGAAAACCCTGATAGGAAGCATGTTAATAGCCTAATAGCTGAATAGGCGCATGTTTTAAATTTCCAAAATACGCAGTAATTAGTAAGTTATTCTTGATCGTGATCTGACCAGACTAACTCTTAGTTTCGCAGGTTGCTCTAATATAATGGATGCCAGGTGAAACACTAGGAGTCAGGGTAACTCGATCGGGTCTAGTGGCGGTCAGGGAGCTTAGATTCCCTCAAATGTTTGTGGACGAGTCAGAGGCTCTAGAGGCAGGGCACGCGGTCGGGGTGATGTTAACCCGTCGCAACCTCGTAGGTTACCTAGGAATGGGAAAATAGGTTTGCGCCAATGCAATCCAAAATCAACGAATAAGAGGAAGAGATTATACACTTGAGGCAGTAGGGTGCTCCTGTAATGCCTGTTCCAAAAATGCAGGTAGCACCTGCCTCTACCGTGCAGGTAGGGCCAGTTGCTGTAGTGAACCTAATGGAACCATTCTATGAAAAATTCTACAAGTAGGCACCTCTAGTCTTTCTGGGAGGTCCTGATGTAATGAAAGTCGAGTAGTGGCTGGTGGTTATCAGAAGAATTCTAAATTTCATGGGCGTCATGGGTAATGATAGAATGGCCTCTGCCACATTCCAGTTTTAGGAAGATTCCCTAGTATGATGGGACATGGTTTCCCTGACTTGTGATGTTACGACTATGACTTGGGAAAATTTCCACAAGTTGTTTAACACAAAGTACTACAATGAAGAAGTCAAAAGTGCAAAAAGAAAGAATTTACCCAGCAGACCCAGATGGAGAATATGAGTTTTACTGAATACACAACTCAATGTGATCAATTGGCAAGATTGGGCTCGAGAATTGTGCCAACCGATTTCAACAAGAAAGAAATGTACCTGGATGGATTGAACCCAAAAACTAAAACATGACCTTATGATTACCATTGGCGACAACACCACCTATGATGACATGGTGGGGAAGGCACTGTGAGCTAAGGGTGCAGTTGGGTGTACTTAGGAGTCTCGAGGGACTCAGGTTGCTGGTGGAGCCCCTACTCCTCCTACCCCTTATTTCGGAAGGGGTGGTAGTGGCTCAACCACTGATCGGAAACGTAAAGCATAATTTGTACCCAGTGGCTCAGGTCAGAACAAAAGGTCTGAGGGAACCAGGCTTGAGGCAACCGTCAAGGTGATTCCAAAACCCGATACACTTACCCAGAGTGTCTTAGTTGTAAAAAGCATCATCTGGGTTAGTGTAGAGGGCAAGGGTGTTTTTTAGTGTTGGTTGCCAGTACACTACAAAAGAGATTGCCCACAGTTTAAGAAAGAAGAACAGAAGACAACTACAAAACCCGCAACAGCAAGGGTGTTTGCTCTAACTTAGGCAAATGCAGAGGCTAGCCCCTCAGTTGTAACAGGTCAGCTCTCTGTCAACAACTCTTATTTCTCTGTATTGTTTTACTTTGGGGCCAATAACTCCTATGTGGCAGCCAGAATTTTTAGAAAATTGGATAGATCGCATGATAGTTAGGATATAGGGTTTGGAACCCTACTACCTGGCAGAGAATGAGTTATCTCCAAAAGGTGGATTAGGTCTATGCCGATCAGAATTGAGGATAGGGAGTTGAGTGCTAACTTAATAGAAATGGGTTTAGCAAATTTCAATATTATACTTGGAATGGATTTTTTATCCAAGTACTCAACTAGTATTGACTGTAGACAGAAGATGGTGATCTTCCAATTCGAGGGTGAGGAACCGTTTATTTTTATGGGATCAGTTTAGGGATCCTCGATTCTAGTGATTTCAGTATAAAAAGCGAGTGATTTATTATAAGATAGATGTATAGAATTTTTGGCTGTGGTATTGGATACCACACGGCCTGAGACAGTTCAGCCAGAGGACATCAGGGCGGTTTGAGAATTTTAGATGTTTTTCTTGATGAAGTTCCGGGTTTACCACCACAGAGAGAAATCGATTTCATTATTGATTTAGCACCTGGAGCAGAACCAAATTCTAAGGCACCTTACGGAATGGCTCCAGAAGAACTTAAAGAATTTAAAATTCAGCTTCAGGGGTTTCTTGATCTAGGGTATACACGGCCTAGTGTGTCACCCTGGGGAGCTCCCATATTGTTTGTTAAGAAAAGATGGATCCTTGCGCATGTGTATTGATTATCAGGAATTAAATAGACTGACTGTCAAGAACAAGTATCCTTTACCTAGGATCGATGATCTTTTTGATCTTCAAGGGAAAATGGTCTTCTCAAAGATTGATCTCTGATCGGTCTATCATCAATTGAGAATCTAAGCGGAGGACATTCCAAAAATTGCTTTTCGCACTATGTATGGGCACTATGAATTTCGGGTTATGTCTTTTGGACTAACCAATGCTCCCACAAGTTTTATGGATCTGATGAATAGGGTATTCAAGGATTTCCTCAATATCTGTGTTATTATATTTATCGATGATATCCTTGTGTACTCTTGTAAAGACCGCTTAATTTAAATTTAGAAATTAGCAGATAATTAAGGTTTAATTATGAAAATTATTTATTTATATTAAAATAATTATTTATGATGATTTATTTGA
Source organism: Cannabis sativa (assembly GCF_029168945.1). Taxonomy (NCBI): domain Eukaryota; kingdom Viridiplantae; phylum Streptophyta; class Magnoliopsida; order Rosales; family Cannabaceae; genus Cannabis; species Cannabis sativa. The sequence goes on along the minus strand of NC_083605.1, from coordinate 16,889,267 downwards.
ATTCAGAATGTATTTTATATGTCATATATAGAAATTTTATATTTTTGCATGTTCAGTGTCTAGCAACATTGGAACGCGTTGTATGGCTCAGTAGAATCACATTTTAGTATTTTAGTATAGCAGGGTAGTTTAGTTAGACATTGGGAATGTCGAGAATGGTTGCGAATTTAGAGCTTTCCCAAAATACCCTTAGTATCCTTTAAAATAGTTTTGTGTGGGCAAGGGCATTTTGGTCTTTTCGCCCCTTTTGTGTTTTGTCTTTATGTGAGTTTAGTAAATAAAATTTATTCAGATTTTCTAGTTATATTTGGCTTAAGGTATTTAAATAAAACCAATTTTATTATTCTCATTTTACAAAAATTAAGAAAAGAAGCAAAAATCATTTTCTCTCAAACTCTCTCTCTCTCTCTCTCTCGAAAATTCCTTGGGCTGCTAGGGTGTGAGTTTTCTTCATCAATTCTAAGTGATATTAGCTCAATTCAAGTGTATCCAAGCCAAGGTGAATTCTTAGCTTCAATCTTTTTAGTTGCTTGAATTGTAAGAAAATGGAGTTTTGCATGAAATGTTTTTTAACTTGCTGTTCTTGTTGTTGTTGCAGATTATGTTTTCTGTAGTTATATTATGGTATTGTAGAGTGATTTGAGCAGGTTTTGTTGGCTAATTTGTTGGATGAGCAAGCTTTAAGTTTTTGAACTCCAGCTTGGCTCATCAATGGCATTTCTTGTTTTCGAGTTTGGGTATTGGTTTTGTTGCCTTGAATATGTTCTCTAAGGTGTATAGAACAGGTTTGGAAAGTTTGGATTGGATTGGGGTTGATTTTGTCGAGTTATGAAATTTTTAGTCATTCCTGCACTGAACTGGAATTCTGGTTCAGAGAGGCCTATAGGAACCGGAATTCCGGTTGGCTTCGAGGAACTTTTCCCAGAACCGGAATTCTTGTTAGGGAACCGGTCTACCGGTTGGGGAAATTTTGGGAACCCTAGTTTTTCCCATTCTTTTGTTATTTAGGGTATTCCCATGTTATTTATCGATAGGGAAACTTTTAGTTTCAAGTTTGGAAATTATTTTACCAGGATCTTAGATCTACTCACAAGTATGTTGTTTAAACATCCTAAATATGAACTTTCTAAAACGATAAATTAAAAACATATAAAGTTAAGAAAACCTTACATTGATGCAGCGGAATTAATGTCTCCTTCCACTCAGATCTCTAACCCTTGTATCCTTTCTGTAGCAGAGTATAATCAAGATCTGAGCCCGAATGTCCTTCTTCTTCAAGTTTGATCCTTCACAGTCTTCCAATCTATGATTGAGTTACTGCTTGCTGTGTGTGGGCACTCACTCTTTCACTAGGGTCACGAAAAAGATGAAGGGAAAAGAGAGAGAGGTATTTCGGCCAAGGTATAGAAAGTGGGGAAGGCTCAGTTTTTCTGAAGAGAGAAATTTCTGTCAGAAAGGCTTATCTGAAAACTTGTATTTTGACTGAGCCATCACTTTCTATTTATAGGCAACTACTAGGTTTAGGTTTAGAATTATTTGGCATTAAAATAATGAAAATATTAATTTGAAAAACTCATCTAAGTGGCCGGCCATATGGTGTTTAATGGGCCTCACTTGATTTTGCAGTTTTATCAAATTTTATCTCTATTTTCTCAAAAATGCCAATTTTCCAATTCTATCCTTTTAAATGCCAAAACTAATTATTTAATAACTAAAATAGATTATTAAATAATATTTTCATTTAATTTAATTATTAATTAGACATATAAAGTCCATTAATAAATAAATAAACCTAGAAAACTCTTTTCTTTACAATTTCACCCCTGCTTAGTGAAAATTCATAAAATTAGACATAGTCTAACTTTAGAATTATAATTGATCAATCACGAATCAATTAATGAGTCTTACAAGCAGAATTTTCTCAACTAGAATGGGGACCATGGATCTATATGCTGAGCTTCCAATAAGTGAACCAAATTTACCAACTAAATTCCTACTTATTAATTCTTCGTTGAATCCACTCTTAGAACTTAGAATTGCACTCTCAGACTTATATAGAGCATATTGTATGTTCCACGATATCAATATACTATCTCATTTAACCATTGTTATAATCTTATTGTGATTTAAAGATCCTATATATAGATGATTTACATCGAGATGGGATTTCTTTACCGTTCTCACCCCTCAATGTATTTTGCCCCTTAAAACACTTAGCTACCTGTAATGGTGTTTAGTGATCTAATAATTAGTCAGTTAAACAAGAGCTCATCCATTTACTTCTATTTGCTAAGCTCGAAGGGAATCATCACTTGACTTCTATACACCAGTAGAAGCTATAGATTCCATATTTATGTTCAGCACTCCCACTCAATCATACTATCATGTTCCCAAAATATACGTATCACCCTGACCCAAAAGTAGGCTTAGCTAATAAATCAAAGAACATGAATAGCACTCCTGAGTTGAGCCCAAGCATATCAGGATTTAGATTCTTTTAATCTTAAGATCAACTACTGATATTGACTTGGAAAGATATGTATAACGGTAAGTTTGTAATATCTTAACTTAGTTGCATTATCGGTCCAGTCCAATGTATACTCCATACATTCGAAACTAGTATACTTTACTAATGTACTGGAAAGAACATAACACTTACTCCAAGTGTAAGTACACATCATCGCTGATTATCACATTAGTGTAAATCCAATAACACTGATGAAACAGGGACCAAAACTTTTGATTCATATGATCACAATCACATTCCACTGTGTTGACGATACTGTAATTGTGAATAAACATATGATCTGGATTTAACTGATTTTGTGTGTATGAATGTAATAAACATATCAAACATATTAAACCATTAGCATGTAAAATTCATGCAAACATCAAGCACTTCAAATTTCTTATATTGATAACTAATCAGATTGTAAAGAGTTTTATTTAGGGCATAAAACCCAACAGTTTAAGTCCCCGGGAAGTGATTTAGCGTGTCGCTTATCAATGTTGTGATTGATGTGATTAGAGCCTGTAATTCGCCCAGCAGATTGTTCCACTCAGGTTGACCGACACACCTGAATTCGAAATCGAGGTAAGATTAGTATAACAGTATGCATATGTATTTTCATGTTTAGCGTGCATGTTAGTAAGCCTGTTAGATTACATTAAATATGTATGTTGGCTTTCGTGCTATTTGACAGTATCACATCGATACGACTAGAGTATGACTAGCGTACCGAGTATAGGCTGATATTATGGTCGATAGCACCGTACTATTTGACAGTATCACATCGGTACGACTAGAGTATGACTAGCGTACCGAGTATAGGCTAATACAGTATCACATCGGTTCGGCTAGAGTATGACTTGCGTACCGAGTATAGGCTGATAATATGGTCAGGCGTATGGGCGTCTAATCATAATCCGAGATTTATGTATGTTATATGATTTATGCTTTTCTTACTGAGTCTGTCGACTCACAGTGCTATGTTTATGTGTAGGTAAGGGCAAGGCTAAAGTTGAGGAACCGTGAAGACCAGCAGATGAAGATTGTATATGTCGGGGTGGTTAGGCCTGGAGCATACGATCCTCGGGACATTAGAGCTTTTGTTGTCAGTCGCTGGGCGAAAAATATTTTGTAAATGAATAGCAAACTTTTGTAAAGTATTTTGTTAACGGGATCCCGAAATATTTTGTATGTGATACGATAAGTTTTTAATTAAATAAGCAAATTTTAATTAATCACGATTTTCATTAACCTCGTTGATTCGCCACGAGCTTCACAGTATGTTTAAAATCACGTTAACGCGCCTATGCTAGTTACGATGTTACAATTTGGTATCAGAGCCGCCAAGTTGTCTTCCGAAAATCGTCACGACATGTACAATCGTCATCAGCAGTTAGCTCGTTCCATGGTTCAGTAAGCTTTTATTGCTTTAGTAGCTTATTTTAATAGTATGATTTAAGGAAAGCGTGTTAAAAAGCATGTTAGTAGCCTGATAGTAGAATAGGCGCATGTTTTTAATTTCCAAATAAGCGGCATTAGTAAGTTCTCGTTGATCATGATCTGACCATGCTAGCTCTTGGTTACGCAGGTTTTTCAGACTAGATGGACGCCAGGCGAAATACCAAGAGCCAGGGCAACTCAGTTGGATCAAAAGAAGGTCAGGGAGCTCAGTTTCCTCCAAATGTTTGGGGCTGAGGTAGAGGTTCCAGGGGCAGGGCACGTGGTTGGGGTGATGCTCAGAATTGGGAAAACAGGTTTGAAGAAATGTAAGCTAGAATCGAGGAACAAGATAATGAAATCCAGCGATTGAGACAGCAGGGTGCTCCTGCAGTGCCTGCTCAAGAAATTCCAGTGGCAACTGCCCCTGTTGTCCAGGCCAAACCAGTGATTGCAGTCAACCTGATGGAACCTCTGTATGAAAGGTTCCGTAAGCAGGCACCTCCAGTCTTTCTGGGAGGTCTGGATGTTATGAAAGCCGAGCAATGGCCAACAATGATTACTAGAATTTTGAATTTCATGGGCGTCATGGGGAACGATAGAGTGGTATGTGCCACTTTTCAATTCCAAGAAGATGCCTTAGTTTGGTGGGACATGGTGTCCATGATACATGACGTTACCACAATGACCTGGAAAAAGTTCCAGGAACTTTTCAATGCCAAGTATTATAATGACGCAGTCAGAAGTGCCAAGAGAAAAGAGTTCACTCACTTGAACCAGAAGGAAAACATGAGTGTTACAGATTATACGACCCAGTTTGATCGCTTGGCGAGGTCGGCCTTGGGTATAGTGCCAACCGATTTCAGTAAAAAGGAGAAATATCTGGATGGATTAAATGCAAAGATTAGACATGATCTAATGATTACTATAGATGACAAAACCACCTATGCTGAAATGGTGGATAAGGCACTGCGAGCTGAGGGCGCAGTTGGATGCATGACACAGTCTGTTGGGACTCTTGTGATTGGCGGGGCTCCTACCCCTCCTGCATCTGGTTTTAGCAGGGGAGGTAGTGGTTCGGCCATGGATCATAAAAGGAAAGCATCCACTGCAACTGGTGGCTCAGGTCAGAACAAGAGGTTCCAGGGGAACCAGGGTCGAGGCAGTCGTCAGGGTAGTTCTAAGGCCCGATACACTTATCCAGAGTGCCCCAGTTGTAAAAGGCACCATCTAGGGGAGTGTAGAGGCCAAGGGTGCTTTCAGTGTGGCATGCCAGGGCATTACAAGAGGGATTTCCCTTAACTCAGAACCAAAGCACCGAAGGCTCCAGCGAAACCCACTCTAGCAAGGGTGTTCGCCATTACTCAGGTTGATGTAGAAGCCAGTCCTTCAGTAGTAACAGGTCAGCTCTCGATCAACAACTTTTACTTCTCTGTACAGTTTGACTCTGGGGCCACACATTCTTATGGGGCAGCTAGAATCTTTAGTAAATTAGATAGACCGCATGATAATTATGAATCAGGGTTTGGAACCCTATTACCTGGCGAAAGTTAGTTATCTCCAAAAGGTGGATTAGGTCTATGCCGATCAGAATTGACGATAGGGAGTTAAGTGTTGACCTGATAGAAATGAGCTTAGCAGATTTTATATCATACTGGGAATGGATTTCTTATCCAAATATTCAGCCAGTATTTTCTGTAAGAGGAAGATGGTAATCTTCCAACCAGAAGGTGAAGAACCGTTCGTTTTTGTCGGTTCGGTTCAGGGATCTTGGATCCCGGTGATTTCAGCTTTATCAGCTAAAGAATTGTTGTGTGATGGATGTCTAGGATTTCTGGCCGTGGTATTAGACGCCACTCAGCTAGACTCTGTTCGGCCAGAAGGCATCAAGGTGGTTCGGGAATTTCTAGATGTTTTTCCTGATGAACTTCCGGGTTTACCACCTCAGCGAGAAATTGATTTTGTTATTGATTTAGCACCTTGAGTGGAACCAGTTTCTAAGGCTCCTTATAGAATGGCTCCAGCTGAGCTTAAAGAATTGAAAATTCAGCTCCAAGGGTTGCTTGACATAGGGTTTACTCGGCCTAGTGTGTCACTTTGGGGAGCTCCGGTATTGTTTGTTAAGAAGATGGATGGGTCTCTAAGAATGTGCATTGATTATCGGGAGTTGAACAAGTTAAAAGTCAAGAATAAATATCCTTTACCTAGGATCGATGATCTTTTTGATCAACTTTAGGGGAAGACGGTCTTTTCAAAGATTGATCTTCGATCAGGCTATCATCAGTTGAGAATCCGAGAGGAGGACATTCCAAAGACGACTTTCCGTACTAGGTATGGACATTATGAATTCCTGGTTATGTCGTTTGGACTAACCAATGCTCCTGCGGCATTTATGGATTTGATGAATAGAGTATTCAAGGATTTCCTTGATATCTGTGTGATTGTGTTTATCGACGACATCCTTGTGTACTCTCAATCAGAAGAGGAGCATGAGCTACATCTCTGAATGGTTCTGCAACGGCTTCGAGAACACAAGCTTTATGGCCAGTTCAAAAAGTGTGAATTTTAGTTATGTCAGGTGTCCTTTCTAGGACACATTGTTAGCAAAGATGGGATCAAGGTGGATCCAGGAAAGATAGAATCCGTCAGGGATTGGCCAAGACCGAAAACTGTGACAGAAGTTAGAAGCTTCTTGGGTCTAGCCGGTTATTATCGTCGGTTTGTAGAAGGGTTTTCTAAAATCTCAACACCCTTAACCGAGCTCACCAAAAAGAATCAGCATTTTGTATGGTCAGACAAATGTGAGGCTAGTTTTCAGGAGCTGAAACAGAGGTTAATTACAGCTCCTGTGCTAGCTTTGCCTTCTGACAAAGAAAAGTTCGTGGTTTATTGTGATGCATCCACATAGGGTCTGGGATGCGTGCTGATGCAAGCCGATCGGGTTATCGCATATGCCTCCCGTCAATTAAAAGATTATGAGCAGTGATATCTGACTCGTGACCTAGAATTGGCTGCTATAGTATTTGCTTTGAAAATTTTGCGGCATTATCTTTATGGAGAAAGATGTGAAATTTATACCGACCATAAAAGTCTCAAATATTTCTTTACTCAGAAAGATTTGAATATGAGACAGAGGCGATGGTTGGAGTTAGTAAAGGATTACGATTGTGAGATCCTTTATCACCTTGAGAAGGCCAATGTAGTGGTCGATGCCTTGAGCAAGAAGGGTCACGGGCAGGCAGCTAGTATGATTCAGATCTCAGCTCAGTTAGCAGAGGACATGGTCAGGTCTAGCATTGAGTTTGTTGTAGGCAAGCTTCATAACTTAACACTACAATCTGATTTGCTAGAACGAATCAAAGTTGCTCAGATGACCGATCCAGAGTTAGTAAAAATCAGAGAAGAGGTTTCATTTGGTCAAGTCAGAGATTTTTCAGTGTCAGATAGTGGGATATTATTATTTAAGGCCAGGGTTTGTGTTCCAAATAGTATGGAACTTAGAAACAAAATTCTCGAGGACGCTCATACCACTCCATATTCCCTAAATCCCGGTATCACCAAGATGTATCAGGATCTTAAACCTTACTTCTAGTGGAGTGGAATGAAGAAGAATTCAGTAGAATTCGTATCGAGGTGTCTGTCCTGTCAGCAGATTAAGGCTGAACATCATAGACCGGCAGGGTTGTTACAGCCTTTAACCCTACCTGAATGGAAGTGGGAGGACATCACGATGGACTTCGTGGTTGGGTTACCTAGAACCACGGGTCAGTTTGATTCTATTTGGGTTGTGGTAGATCAATTCACGAAGTTTGCTAATTTTCTATCAATTAAAACAACCTATTCAGCGGATCAGTTAGCAGAGTTGTATGTTAAAGAAATAGTAAGACTACATGGTGTGCCAAAGTCCATAGTTTCGGATAGGGATCCGAAGTTCACCTCCAAGTTTTGGCAAAGTTTGCAGTGAGCTATGGGTACAAAATTAAAATTCACTACAGCATTCAATCCTCAAATGGATGGACAGTCCGAAAGGACAATTCAGATATTGGAGGATATGTTACGAGCCTATGTTATGGATTTTGAAGGCTCTTGGAGTAAGTACGTGTTGGGTTTTGTGCCCTAAATAAAACCCATTTCAATATAATCAAATTTACTTATTAATAAAGATCAGAAATAATATTTTATATTGCATGGTTCACATGATTTATTTCATGATTATATCTATATAATGTATGAAATCTATTTAAGTCCAGAACATATGAATTTGTTAATGATTATAGTGTTGTCAGCACAGTGGAATATAATCTTAATAATATGCTCGAAAGTTTATTCCCTGATTTGTCAGAACATTGGATTTAGACTGACATGGTATGATCAACGATAGGTATTCTTACACCTTGGAAAAGTGTTATGTCCTTTCTAAGACATTGGCAAAGTTTACCAGTATCAGATGTATGGAGTATACATCGGAAGGGACCGATATTGAACTTTGATTAGATATATCAAATTTACCGTAATATCTATTGAATTCAATATCACCTATTGATCCTAGATCAAATGATCTTAATCATGATGTGGTTAGGTTCAATCTCAAGAGTGTTATTCGTGTTCTTTGATTTGTTAGTTAAGCCTACTTTTGGGTCAGGGTGATACGTACATCTTGGGAACACGGTAGTGCAATTGAGTGGGAGTGCTAACATAAATATGGAAGCTATAGCTTCTTTCTGGCGAATAGAAAGTAAAGGATGATTTCCTTCGAGCTTAACCAAACGAAAATAAATGGTGGAGTACTCATTTCACTTAGCTGAAATATCATTTATACAGGGTTAAGTGTTTTAAGGATAAAATACATTGTAGGGTGTTACGGTAATTTAATCTCTTTACAGTGTAAATCATCTATATAGAGGATCATTGATCAAATTAAGATTATAACAATGGATAACTAATGACGTATCTATATCGTGGAACATATAGAGCGTTCTATATGACTAAGACTGCAATTCCAAGTTCTAAGAGTGGATTCAATAAGGAATTAATAAGTTAGGAAATTTACTTGGTAAATTCGGTTCTACTTATTGGAAGCTCGGTTATATAGACCCATGGTCCCCATACTAGTTGAGACCATACTGCTTGTAAGACTCAGTTAATTTATTTTGATTAGACAATTATAATTCTAAAAGTTAGACTATGTCTACTTTATGAATTTTCACTAAGCAAGGACGAAATTGTAAAGAAAAGATATTCTAGGTTTATTTATTAATTAAGATACTTTATATGTCTAAATTAATAAATATATTAAATGGCCATATTATTTAATAATTATTTTTAAGTTATTAAATAATTAGAATTGGCATTTAAAAGGTTAAATTAGAAAATTGGCATTTTTGAGAAAATAGGAATGAAAAATAACAAAATGGGAAAGTTGCAAAGTGAGGCCCAATTTCCTTATATGGGCCGCCCACTATGCATAGGCTTTTACCAGTTTATTTTTTCATTATTTTAATTCCACACAATTCTAACCTAAACCTAGAGGGCATTCTGTAAATAGAAAGTAATGGCTTCAGGAAACAACACACAATTGCATCTCATTTTTTTCAGAGAGAATTCCTAAGCGCCACTTTCCTCTCTCTTTTCTTCTCTAAACTTTCGAAATCCCTTGAGTGAATGAGTAGTGCCCACACACATCAATTGGTACCTCAATCATAGTATGTAAGACTATGGAAAATCAACTTCAAAGAAGGAGAGAAAGAGATCGAGATTCAGATCTTGATTATGCTCTCCTACAAAAAGGAATCAAGGGCTAGAGATCTGAATTGAAGGAGTCATAATATTCTGCTGCACCCAATGTAAGGTTTTCTTAAACTCTTATGTGTTTATTTCATTGTTTTAGAATTCATATTAAGATGTTAAATAAAACATACTTGGTAGTAAATCTAGATCCTGGTAAAATATTTCCAACAACTGGCACCAGAGACATGGTAATGATTTACTTTCATGTAATATGAATTAAAACGATGTTATATATGTTTTGTGTTGATTTGGATGGTTTTATGTTGGTTTGTGTGCTTATGTGATGAATGTTTGTGTTGTACGAAATTTTTCCATGAAAAATAGTTTTTCTATTTTTGAAAATATTTTATTTGGATTCCTTGTGAAAAATTAAGCAATTTTTGTTTTTACGGAACTTAATTCCGATGAAAAACGAAGAAGATATGAATTTTGGAAGATTGGAAATCATGGCTGCTGCATGCAGCCTCTCCTAGCAACCCCTACAAATTGCGATTTTTGTGAGTTTTTCCTCAAAAATCCAATTTTTTATGGGATTGTTTCCCAAAATTCATTTTTCCAATTTTAAATATTTCCAATTTGAAATATTTCCAATTTTAAAATATTTTCAATTTGGAATATTTCCAATTTTAAATATTTCCATTTTGAAATATTTCTAATTTTAAATATTTCCGATTATGGTCATATTTAAAAATTTGTTAACTTCTTTAAGATTTGTTTATTATTTAATTATAAGATTAGAAATTTTGATATTTAACATATTTTAAATTAAAAGATAACTTTGTCTTTTTATTTAAAATATTATATTAAAATTATCTTATATGAAAAATTAAATAATTAATAAATTTGAAATTAACATAGATATTTTTATAGATATACTTACCATAATATTTTCAAATTCAAATTTTGTTATTTTGTTAAATATTTAATTATTGATAAATTATAAGTTTAAAAATGATATTTTTTTTTTCTATGTATCATTTTTTTCTTATTGGAAATTTATAAATCATATCTTAAATATTTAAATAACTTAGATATTTTGTAGAATTTTGAATATTGCTTAATTTAGATATTTTGATATATAATTATGGTAACTATTCTTTATTTATTATTTTATTCCAAAAATAATAATTATCTAACCAAATCTATTTTAAAATTTGTATATTTTATTAAATTATAAGATTTGAAAGTGATATTGAAGATTCTTTCTTTCAAATCATTGATCTTATTTGATATTTAATTTAATTTGATTCAAATAAACCTAGATATTTTAAAATTAGTTTCCTTTATTTTTGAGATTTTAAGGTTTGTTTTAACAACCCTAAATTTTCAAAATTTAATTGGTTAGTTTAAGAATAATAATTTAATTATATTAATATCTTATTTCACATCTATTACATGGCCAATGTTTGTTTATTTTTATATTGTTTATTCAAAACTTTTTTTAACAAACCGATTATTTATTTGATCTAAATTGCTATGATTAACTTGTTGACAGATCCAATGATATGATTTTAATCATAGTCTAATCGTCAATAGATCTTATAAATAATTTGTAACAGGTAAATTTTGTACTTCTTTCATCTATGTAAACCTAGTAACATGATAGGGCTCATCCCAATCTTTTGACCTGTGTGAGCCTATATGTTTGCTATTGGGCTTAGATGCATATAGGAAGCCTATTTAAGTTTTACTAAGTAAATGGACTAGGTTGCTAAAATAAAATTTGACATAAGTAATTTTATTTAGGCCCAATTAGATTTGGGCTTATTCAATGAATAACAATTGTTTATTTAAAGGTTAAATTCCTCTCTTTTGGGCCTTGTGTGAGAGTTGGGGGCCAATAGAAGTGGGTACGACATACTGAACCCAGCTCCCCCTCACATGAACTACCCCAATTGTGAAGGCCCATTTGGCTTATTTAAATAATTGTATTAGGTTAATTATATTAGTCTAACCTAATTAAAATTGAATTAGCAACATAATTAACTTTTAAAATATATGAAATTTATTTTTCATTTAATATTTTAAAGTTAATTTTAGAAAAACACTTAGTTAATGATATATATTCTAGATAGTTATTTCTACTACTAGTTATTATTTCTAATATTAAATAGGAAAATATCATTGATTGTGAAATTAATTGTTTCATAATTAATTTTGGTACAATCTAAGTTTAGTATATTTTCCTAGTATTAAACTAGAATTAATAATTAAGTTTCCTCTATACTTAATTATTTATTTCTTGTATTTAATACATTTAATTAAATTAAAAATTTCAATATCTAAGTTGATTTTCATCATGATACTTAAATATTGTTATTTTCATGTCATTTAATTAAAGTTAAAAATTATCTTAAGTTTGGAATCTTATTTAAGAATAACTTAAATTTGAATAATTTTTAAAATATATTTTTTATTTTATTTTATTAATCTTTTTCCCACAATTTCGAAATTGCATTTCTTTAATGCAGAAATTTCGAATTTTATTTGAAAAATAGATTAAAGTTGAAAATTATTTATTTTAATTTTGGACCAACTTAAATCAATGATTTTTTCATTTAATGATTAATTAAAATAAATGAACTAAAATATATTATTATTAGAAATTGAATTAATTAGTCAATTAAAGTCTAGATAGATATTATCTGTTTTGCTTGAAGTATTTTTCTAGTGTATTTAATTAAATAGAAAATTAATATTTAAGTTGATATTCATCATGATACTTAAATATTTGAAATTTTTCTTAAATATTTAATTAAATAGAAATATTATATTTTTGTTGTAAATTAATTTTATTAATTTTTGGGCCAACATAAAATTAAGATAATTTTTCCAGGATTTATTTTATTTTATTTTAAAGCATTTTCGAAAGTAGTATTCTTATACACTTCATTCTTCGAAATCCAATATATATTTATAGAAAATTAAATTTGAGTTGTAAATTAATCTAAATTAATTTTGAAACAACTTAAATTGCATATTTTTCTAAATATTTATGGAAAGTATTACTAAGATGGAAATAATTCACGTTATTTTCATATCCATCTAAGTATATATTTATAAATATTACATTAAAATTTATATTTAGAATTTTTTATTCTAAATTGGAAATTTTAATTAAATAAATATATATATTTAAAATAAATAAATTAAAATAAGTTTCAGAAGAAAATACAACTTTCATTAAATAATGAGCTTTATTATTAAGACATTCGATCTCCATTGTTGGTTTTACATAGCTTTTGTTTTAGTGAGCAATCCTCCCAATGGAGGAACGTTCATTAGCAAGTTAGCACCGTTTAATCTCGAAAGATAAGTATATTTGTAAGTGTTTTATATGGTATTGATCACCCTAATGGTGACGACTGTATTTGACTTACAAAATATGAAACAATGGTGGAAGCTCATAAGATAGAATAGCCTTGACTCTCGCCTAAACGGGACAACGCTGGATTCCAATCTTGATCGAATGAAAGGTTGCTAGAATGTTTATCATTTTAGATGAGCTGACAACTCTATTCAATGGATGGTATCACTCACTCTCGAATAAACGGGACAGTGATATCAGTTTGTTGAAGACCTTGGAAATTATTTAGGATTGTATGTTTTAGTATTTTCACTTGTCATTTCTACTTGCTATATGTTTAATAATTTCTGAATTGTGTATGAATTTATATTGAACCATATTATTTTCTGTTATTAAATTGTAGCTTAATTTCGAATCTTCATTGTTGGTCTAACTTGGTTTGTTTTTCTAATGAGATAAATCCCTAATGGATTTTTACCATTAGACAAACATAATAGTGTTAGATCTCGAAAGATAAATATTGTATATGCAACATCTAGCTGTTCATCAATTGATGACACCTTAGACTAGTATTTTACAATATGAAATAAGAAGATTGTATGAATAAGATTACTTTGACTCTCGCTAATCGGAGCATCGTTGGATTCTTATTTAAAACGAAATTATCCTAATTCCTCTTAGCTTATTCATTTCGAATTAGCTCAATGACATATCATTGGATGAATGGTCTATAAATCATATAAAGTCATTCTATATTTTCTCTTAAGAAATTAAATGACGCATATGATTATATTCCAAAAATTCTATCCCAAAATGATATCAATCCTCAATCTTAGAAATCTCCTACTTGTATGTCCAAATCAAACTTAGAGTTAAATTAGTAGTGGTGGTCCAAGAAAGAATTACTCATTATACAGTTACACTTTCACAGGTTTTTAATAACCATTTTCTTTCAATGGATTCAAACTGTATGAGTTTAGTATTCTGTGACCAGAATCCACTTGCACTATTCTAAGAACTCTTTGTTGTAACTAAACCTAAGTCATCAAAAGACTACAACCATTTTTTTAAATCTATGGCATTTGTATCTTGTTCCTAGTGATTTTGACAAGATCATTCTCTGCAAAGAGTTAATATGCCTATATCCACTGAAAGTAAGTTCATCTCATTCACAGATGGATGTACATTAAGGGGTAGATATGAGTTCTCGTTGTATTCTTAAAACGATTACTCTAGATATTACCTTATGCAAAACAAATTTGAAATGTTTGAAAAATTTCATAAATTTCTAGCAATGGTGAAAACCATCAAGGTAAGTGGTTAAAGATCTTGCGAACTGATAGGGGTGGAGAAATAGTTAGTTGATATGCAGTTCAAAGATCATTAATTTAATTTTTGAATTATATCCAAACTTACCTCCCCAGAAATTCAATTTGCATATTGATAATTAGTTACTAGTCGTTGCCTAAATCCTTCTATGGTAATATAATTTCAGAAAGATGCAATGGTTTTATACTTAATGTAAATCATTACTAGATTCATGGATGACCTAATCGAAATCTTAAGAAAAGCTAGAACTCTTAACCATGGTTTGCATGTTTGTTAGCTATTGAGTGATTAGGGGTGGACCATCCCATAGTCACTAGATAAGAAAGTGTTTGTTTAAACAAATACTACTTTTCTAAGAAAATGACTAAGTCTGAAAATAAAGTAGCAAATAATAAAGGAGATAATTTTTTCGTTGATTCCAAAAGTGTTCTATCATCTTATTTGACATATGATGATCCCACTGCCTATGTTGTCTTGACACAACCGAAGAGGTCAATACCATTAAGTTTTCTTAGACATAATTCACGGTACCTTGTCATAGTGGGAGAGTGTTGGAAATTATTTTACCAGGATCTTAGATCTACTCACAAGTATGTTGATTAACATCCTAAATATGAACTTTCTAAAACGATGAAATAAACACGTATAAAGTTTAGTAAACCTTACATTGGTTGCAGCGGAATAATATGACTCCTTCCGTTCAGATATCTAGCCCTTGATTCCTTTCTGTAGCAGAGCATTATCAATATCTGAACCTGGATCTCTTTCTCTGAATCTTTGATGCTGAAACTCCTTTTGCTGAATGTCTTTCTTCACGATCTTCCTCACTATGATTGAGGTATCACTTGCTGTGTGTGGGCACTACTCATACACTAAGAATTTCGAAATTTAAGAGGGAAGAAAGAGAGAGGGAGTGGTCGGCCAGATAGGGAGAGAGAAGGCTCAGGTTTTTTCTGAATGAAAAGTGTAATTTTCCTGAAGCCTTCACTATCTATTTATAGCATTCCACTAGGGTTAGGTTTGAATTATTTGGCATTAAAATAATGAAAATATCAGTTTAAATTGCCTACAAAAGTGGCCGGCCATGCTTAGTGGATTTGGGCCTCGCGTTTTGCAATTTTGCAGTTTTACCTTTTCTGCATCTCATTTTCTCAAAAACACCAATTTTCTAATTCAACCATTTGAATGCCAATTCCAACTATTTAATAACTATAAATAATTATTAAATAATATTGTCATTTATCATATTTATTAATTGAACCATACAAAGTATCATAATTAACAAATATGCCCCTATAAACTCTTTCTTTACAATTTCGCCCTTACTTGGTGAAAAATTCACAAATAGACATAGTCTAATTTGAGAATTATAGTTGATTAATCAAAACCAATTATATGAGTCTTAAAAGCAATATTATCTCAACTAGTGCGGGGACCATGGGTCTATATAACCGAGCTTCCAATAAGTAGATCAAGAATTTATTACTAAAATTCACTAACTTATTAATTCTTCGTTGACTCCACGCATAGAACTTAGAATTGCACTCTCAGTATATAGAATGCTCTATATGTTCCACCATATAGACACATCATTAGTTATCCATTGTTATAATCCTAATTTGATCAATGATCCTCTATATGAATGATCTACACTGTAAAGGGATTAGATTACTGTTACACCCTACAATATATTTTATCCTTAAAACACTTGACCACGTATAAATGATATTTCAACTTATGTGAAATGAGTACTCCACCATTTATTTTCGTTTGGTCAAGCTCGAAGGAGATCATCCTTTACTTACTATTCGCCAGATAGAAGATATAGATTCCATGTTTATGATAGCGCTCCCACTCAATTGCACTACCGTGTTCCCAAAATGTACGTATCACCCTGACCTAAAAGTAGGCTTAACTAACAAATCAAAGAATACGAATAGCCTTTCGAGATTGAGCCTAATCATAACAGGATTAAGAACATTTGATCTAGGATCAACTAGGCGATATTGACTTGAATAGATATTACGGTAAGTTTAATAAATCTAAGTCAAAGTTCAATATCGGTCCCTTCCGATGCATACTCCATGCATCCAACCTGAGCTTTACTTTAACCAATGTTCTGGAAAGAACATAGCATTTCTCCAAATGCAAGTAAACTCTGTTGTAGATTATCATATCAATAAAACCCTATGTCTGATAAATCTAGGAAACTTTATTCACATAGTCATGTTTACTTTCCAATGTGTTGACGGCACAATAAACAGGATCAAGTATGTGAAAAGGGTTTCAGATGAATTTATACAATATGTACATATAATCATGAAATAAATCATGTGAACCATGCAACGTTAAATGTTATTTCTGATCTATATTAATAAGTAAATCTGATTATATTGAAATGAGTTTTATTTAGGGCATAAAACCCAACAAACTCCCACTTGCACTAATATAAAACAAAGAGTGTGTTTCAAATAATCTCAACACCTTGATATACAAATCAAGTGTAGAAGTAGTAAACTCCTCGTAATAGGATCTGAAAGGTTGAATTAAACACAACCTTTTCTCCACCATTACTCTTCCTTAATCACAAAATCATTAATAATGTGAAATTCCTCTATATGTCTACTCTCTTGGGATACTGGATTCTATACTTTTGGCAACTACTTTTAGTTAATAGGGAAATAACACTAGTAGTTTAGGCAATTTGTAATGGTGCCAAAAATGTATAGAACTTTCCTTAGACTGAATAAGTACCTTTCCTGTAACTTTAACATTCAGTCCCTTCCTGGTAGACCTAGAGACTTCAGATAGGTTTTTACACTTCTCCAAAATCACTATTCCACCCCCAGAGTAATCACCATCTTATCAGAAAGATTTTCTAGCACAAAGGCAAATTTCAAAATCTGATATGGTGTAGTCTAAGAGTTTTAAACACACCCTTATAGACTAACATATAGTTCCTCTTCTTAATCTTTGGATTTACTTGATTGTCTTCCAATGTTCTTCTTTTGGATTAATCTGATACCTACTCATTACTCCCACTCAACAACAGGTGTCTGGTCTAAGGCATACTAAAGCATGTCTAAGACCTCTCACTGTTGATTTAAGAAATTCTTTCATGGCTTTATCTTTTCTGGAATAGTTGAGACTTTTCCTTAGATAAATCAAATCTATACCTAAGAAGTTGTGAAGCTTCTATAGATTGCCATTAGAAAGAAAATGCTTCAGCATCTTACTAAAATAAGTTGCTTGCATTAGAGTAAGTAATTCCCAGGTATACCACAAGCGATAGGTTTAGATAAACTCAAATCTATAATACTAGGAACAGGAAGTTTTGTTAAGTCCAGTGAATAGACTTATAAACGAAAATTTCCTTTTATGTCCTTGTAATAGAAAACTTTAGGTTACTCCATGTGAATGGATTAAACTATAGTTCTCTTGGCTTTCTTATTAATTTCTTATCTTGACAATCCATTACTTGTTTAAACTCACAATGGATTTTAATCACTAGTGTCTCCCAAGTCATAAGAAGTTGAGTTCCTAGAAACTCTCCCACTACAACAAGGTACCGTGAATTATGTCCAAGAAAACTAAACGGTATTGGTCTCTTCGGTTGTGACAAGACAACAGAGGCAGTGGGATCATCATATGTCAAATAAGATGATAGAACACATTTGGAATCAAGAATTAAATATCTCCTTTATTTGCTACTTTATTTTCAGACTTAGTCATTATCTTAGAAAAGTAGTATTTGTTTGAACAAACATTTTCTTATCTATTGACTATGGGATGATCCACCCCTAATCACTTAGAATAGCTAACAAACCATGGTTAACAGTTCTAGCTTTTCTTAAGATTTTGATTAGGTCATCCTTGAATCTAGTAATGATTTACATTAAGTACCTAACCATTACATCATTCTGAAATTGTATTACCATAGAAGGATTTAGGCAACGACTAGTAACTAATCATCAATATGCAACTTGAAATTTCTGGGGAGGTAAGTTTGGATATAATTCAAAAATTAATTTAATGATCTTTGAACTGCATATCTACTAACTATTTCTCCACCCCTATCATTTCGCAAGATCTTTAACCACTTATCTTAATGGTTTTAACCATTGCTAGAAATTTAAGAAATTTTTCAAACATTTCAAATTTCTTTGCATAAGGTATAATCTAGAGTTATCGTTTTAAAAATACAACGAAAAACTCATATCCACCCCTGAATGTACATCCATCTGCGAATGAGATGAACTACTTTCAGTGGATATAGGCATATTAATTCTTTGTAAAGATTGATCTTGTCAAATCCACTATGAACAAGATACAAATGCCATAGATTAAAAAAAATGTGGTAGTGTCTTTTGATGACATAGGTTTAATTACATCAAAGAGTTCTTAGAATACTGCAAGTGGATTCTGGTCACAGAATACCTAACTCATATTCCATACAGTTTTAATCCATTAATAGAAGATGAATATTAAACACTTCAGAAAGTGTAACTGTATTGTATTCTGGAATTAGAAATATAAGAAAATTTCTATTTGGAATCTAAAATTAAAGTCAAAGACTTAAATTTATACCAAATATTATGAGTAATTCTATCTTGGACCACCACTACTAATTTAACTCTAAGTCTGATTTACCCATACAAGTAGGAGATTTCTAAGATTGAGGATTTATATCAATTGGGAATAGAATTTCGGGATTATAATCATATGCGTCATTTAATTTCTTAAGAGAAAATATAATGACATGAAATGATTTATAAACCATTCATCCAATGATATATTATTGAGCTAATTCGAAATGAATAAGCTAAGAGGAACTAGGATAATTTCGTTTATAAATAAGAATCCAACGATGCTTCGATTAGCGAAAGATAAAGTAATCTTATTTATGTAATCTTCTTGTTTCATATTGTAAAAATACTAGTCTAAGGTGTCATCAATTGATGAACAGCTAGATGTTGCATACAATATTTATCTTTCGAGATCTTACACTATTATATATGTCTAATGGTGAAAATCCATTAGGGATTTATCTCATTAGAAAAACAAACATGTTAGACCAACAATGAAGATTCGAAATTAAACTACAATTTAATAACAGAAAATAACATGGTTCAATATAAATTCATACACAATTCAGAAGTTATTAAACATATAGCAAGTAGGAATGACAAGTGAAAATACTAAAACATACAATCCTAAATAATTTCCAAGGTTTCCAACAAACTGATACAGTGTCCCGGTAGGCGAGAGTCAAAGTATCATTTATTGAATAGAGTTGTCAGCTCAACTAAAATAGAAACCATTCTAGCAACCTTTTATTCCATCAAAATAAGAATCCAACGTTGTCCCGGTAGGCGAGAGTCAAGGTTATTCTCATTTTATGAGCTTCCACCATTGTTTCATGTTTTATAAGTTTATCTCTAAGTAGTCACCGTAGGGGAGAGTCTAATAGAGACGAAAACTTACAAAACACTTATCAAATGAGATTTTACGGTGTTAAATGCGTTCAACGAATAACCATCCATAGGGGGACGAAGTCTAGCGTCTCGAGGTTATATTGAAAACATTTAACTATTGTAAGACCAACAATGGAGATCGAATATCTTAATAATAATAAAGCTCATTATTTAAAGTGAGTTGTATTTTCTTTGATTCTCTTTATTTAATCTATTTATTTTAAATATATATTTATTTAATTAAAATTTCCAATTTAGAACAAAAAATTCTAAATGTAAATTTTAATTTAATATTTATAAATTTTACTTAGATGGATATGAAAATAATATGAATTATTTCCATCTTAGTAATAATTTCCAATAAATATTTAGAAAAATATTCAATTTAAGTTATTACAAAATTAATTTAAATTAATTTACAACTCAAATTTAATTTTCTATAAATATATATTGCATTTCGAAAAATTAAAGTATTTAAGAATACAATTTTCGAAATTGCATATTAAAATAAAAAATAAATCCTGGAAAAATTATTCTAATTTAATGTTGGCCCAAAATTAATTAATAAAATTAATTTACAACAAAAAATATAATTTTCCTATTTAATTAAATATATAAGAAAAATTACAAATATTTAAGTATGATGATGAAAATCAATTTAAATATTAATTTTCTATTTAATTAAATACACTAGAAAAATACTTCAAGCAAAAATATCATCTATCTAGATTTTCCTTTGACTAATTAATTCAATTTCTAATCATATACTTTAATTCAATTTATTTTAAATTAATCAATAAATGAAAATATCATTTATTTAAGTTGATCCAAGAATTAATTAAAATAAATAATTAATTTACAACTTAATCTATTTTTCAAGATAAATTCAAAATCATCTTGCATTATGAAATGCAATTTCGAAAATTGATTAATAAAATAAAGAAAAATATATTTTACTTCATTTATTTTAATTAATCATGAAATGAAAAAATCATTGATTTAAGTTCGTCCAAAATTAAAATAAATAATTTACAACTTTAATCTATTTTTCAAATAAAATTCGAAATTCCAACATTTAAGAAATGCAATTTCGAAATTTGATTAATAAAATAAAGAAAAAATATATTTTGAAAATTATTTAAATTTAGTTAAAAGAAAATTCAACTAAAAATAATTTTCTATTTAATTAAGTGTCATGAAAAAGAAATATTTAAGTATCATGATGAAAATCAACTTAGATATTTAATTTTCAAATTAATTAAATGTATTAAATTCAAGAAATAAATAATTAAGTGTAGAGAAGGCTTAATTATTAATCTCTAGTTTAATACTAGGAAAAAATATACTTAAAATAAATTGTACCAAAATTAATTATTTAAATATTTAATTTCACAATGTATAATATTTTCCTATTTAATATTAGAAATAATAAGTAGTCTAGAAAAAACTATCTAGAAAATATCTTATTTGACTAAGTATCTTTTCCACAAAATTTGAAAAAAAAATCTAATTTAAGTTGTATTAGAAAAAATCTAGAACTTAAATATTTTCAAATTTAAATTTAATTAAATATCAAAAATTAAGTTGTAACCACTTAATTTAAAAATATTCCATTTTAAGTTAATATTCGAAAAGATATTAACTTAAAAAAAATATCTAAAATATTCCATTTTAAGTTAATATTCGAAAAGATATTAACTTAAAAAAAATATCTAAAGAATCTTAATAACCAATGCCTAAAATTCCTCAACTTAATTTTGAAATTTTAAATCCAAAAGATATTCAGATTTAAGTTGATTAGTTATAGATAACTAAATATCAACTTAAATAGGAATATTTAATGAAAAATTTAAATTAAGCTTCAGAAAGAATCTAGATGGTTATAATTCTATATTTAATTAAATACAAGAAAATACACATAGTTTAGCTTAGAATAAAATTCTTTAAACTATGATTTTCTTAAATTAATTTTAAAATAAATGAAATTAATTATGTTGCTAATCAATTTTATTAGGTTAAACTAGTTTAATTAACCTAGTACAGTTATTCAAATCAGGCAAATGGGCCTTCACAATTGGGGTAGTTCATGTGAGGGGGTGCTAGGTTCAGTATTTCGTACCCACTACTATGGCTCCCAACTCTCACACAAGGCCCAAAAGAGAGGAATTTAACCTTAAAATGAACAACTGGTATTAATTGAATAAGCTCAAAAACTAAATGGGCCTAAATAAAATCTATCAATGACTATGACATTTTATTTAGCAACAACAACCTATATGCATCTATAATGAAATTAAACACATAGGCTCACATAGGCACACTTTGGATGGGTCCTGTCACGTTGCTAGGTCATACACAGATGAAAGAAGATTGTAAATATACCTGTTACAAATTATTAACTTGACCAAGGGAGCCATGAGTTAAAATCAGATCATTGGATCTGTCAACAAGTTAACCATGGCTATTTGCAATCAAGCAATAATAGGTTTTGAAAACTTACACACAAGCTAAAACACATACTCTTGCAACAAGGTTAGCTGGATAGTTAGATGTAGGATTTATTTAATTTTAAATTAAATAATTAATTTCGAAATAATTAATTAAATAAATAAAATATTTTCAAAAATTTAAAAGAAATTGAAAAATTCGAAAATTTAAAAAAAAATTAAATTTAAAATTAAACCAACAATTTTGAAAAATTAGGTTTCAACCAACCTAAATATCATTTCAAAATTTGCTAACTACTTTTAAAATTTAAATGTTATTTTATAAATAAAAATTAAATAAAAAATTAAAAAAGATGAATGAATATCTTTTTCAGATTTTAAATGTAATTTAAATAAATAAAATAACAAAATTTAAAAGTTAGCAAAATATCTTACATCTTTTTAAAATTACATGATTATAGTTATCTTATTTTAAATTTAAATAAGGTCAAATTATTTAAAAAAAAAAAGATTTAATTTAAAATATTTAAAATCTGACCTTAAATTTAAAAATAAGATAAGATAAAATCAAATTTAAAAATAAGATAGATTATTAAGCAAATAAGATAGATACTAACTATTTTTAAATTCAAATTACACTAATATCTTGAATTAAATTTAAAAAAATATTAAATTAATTCATAATGATAATTAGAATTGAATTAGGAATAGTAATAGTATAAATACAGAACTACACAAAAAATCGGAAGTTAGTTCCATGAAAAAGCATGAAAAAACGAAGAAAAACAAAAAAATTGCGAGTTGTACGGACGGGATGCTGTGCATACCCGTTCGCGCACGCATGGGGAGTGGGAGTGAAAACTCGGCGCTGGTGGGTTCTGGCAGGATTTCCGCGCGCGCACGAGGGTTTCAGCTCAACCCCGATTTTTTCGAAACTTCAAAAAATCATAACTAATTCAAATTAAATCAAAATTGAGTTCTGTAAAAAAGTAACTTGCTTAATTTTTTCCATACTATCTAATAAAAATAATTCCAGAAACAGATATACAATTATTTTTCACGAAAATTCACAAACATCAATCAATCATCAAATAACATTCAATACAACATGATACCATCCAAAACATCAAACAATCATTTTAAAGTCCAAATTTCTTGCAAGTAAATCAATTACCATGGCTCTGAGGCCAGTTGTTGGAAATTATTTTACCAGGATCTTAGATCTACTCACAAGTATGTTGATTAACATACTAAATATGAACTTTCTAAAACGATGAAATAAACACGTATAAAGTTTAGTAAACCTTACATTGGTTGCAGCGGAATAATATGACTCCTTCCGTACAGATATCTAGCCCTTGATTCCTTTCTGTAGCAGAGCATTATCAATATCTGAACCTGGATCTCTTTCTCTGAATCTTTGATGCTGAAACTCCTTTTGTTGAATGTCTTTCTTCAAGATCTTCCTCACTATGATTGAGGTATCACTTGCTGTGTGTGGGCACTACTCATACACTAAGAATTTCGAAATTTAAGAGAGAAGAAAGAGAGAGGGAGTGGTTGGCCAGATAGGGAGAGAGAAGGCTCAGGTTTTTTCTGAATGAAAAGTGTAATTTTCCTGAAGCCTTCACTATCTATTTATAGCATTCCACTAGGGTTAGGTTTGAATTATTTGGCATTAAAATAATGAAAATATCAGTTTAAATTGCCTACAAAAGTGGCCGGCCATGCTTAGTGGATTTGGACCTCACGTTTTGCAATTTTGCAGTTTACCTTTTCTACATCTGATTTTCTCAAAAACGCCAATTTTCTAATTCAACCATTTAAATGCCAATTCCAACTATTTAATAACTATAAATAATTATTAAATAATATTGTCATTTATCAAATTTATTAATTGAACCATACAAAGTATCATAATTAACAAATATGCCCCTATAAACTCTTTCTTTACAATTTCGCCCTTACTTAGTGAAAAATTCACAAATAGACATAGTCTAATTTGAGAATTATAATTGATTAATCAAAACCAATTTTATGAGTCTTACAAGCAATATTATCTCAACTAGTGCGGGGACCATGGGTCTATATAACCGAGCTTCCAATAAGTAGATCAAGAATTTATTACTAAAATTCACTAACTTATTAATTCTTCGTTGAATCCACGCATAGAACTTAGAATTGCACTCTCAGTATATAGAATGCTCTATATGTTCCACCATATAGACACATCATTAGTTATCCATTGTTATAATCATAATTTGATCAATGATCCTCTATATGAATGATCTACACTGTAAAGGGATTAGATTACCGCTACACCCTACAATGTATTTTATCCTTATAACACTTGACCCCGTATAAATGATATTTCAACTTATGTGAAATGAGTACTCCACCATTTATTTTCGTTTGGTCAAGCTCGAAGGAGAACATCCTTTACTTACTATTCGCCAGAAAGAAGCTCTAGATTCCATGTTTATGATAGCGCTCCCACTCAATTGCACTACTGTGTTCCCAAAATGTACGCATCACCCTGACCTAAAAGTAGGCTTAACTAACAAATCAAAGAACACGAATAGCCTTTCGAGATTGAGCCTAATCATAACAGGATTAAGAACATTTGATCTAGGATCAACTAGGCGATATTGACTTGAATAGATATTACGGTAAGTTTAATAAATCTAAGTCAAAGTTCAATATCGGTCCCTTCCGATGCATACTCCATGCATCCAACCTGAGCTTTACTTTAACCAATGTTCCGGAAAGAACATAGCATTTCTCCAAATGTAAGTAAACTCTGTTGTAGATTATCATATCAGTAAAACCCTGTGTGTGATAAATCTAGGAAACTTTATTCACATAGTCACGTTTACTTTCCAATGTGTTGACGGCACAATAAACAAGATCAAGTATGTGAAAAGGGTTTCAGATGAATTTATACATTATGTACATATAATCATGAAATAAGTCATGTGAACCATGCAACATTAAATGTTATTTCTGATCTATATTAATAAGTAAATCTGATTATATTGAAATGAGTTTTATTTAGGGCATAAAACCCAACAGAGAGTTTCTAGGAACTCACCTTCTTATGACTTGGAAGACACTAGTGATTAAAATCCATCGTAAGTTTAAACAAGTAATGGATTGTCAAGATAAGAAACTAAGAAGAAAGCCAATAGAACTATGGTTTGATCCATTCACATGGAGTAACCTAAAGTTTTCTATTACAAGGACATCAAAGGAAATTTTCCTTAATAAGTCTATTCAATGGACTTAACAAAACTTCATGTTCCTAGTATTGTAGGTTTGAGTTTATCAAAACCTATGGCTTATGGTATACCTGGTAATTACTTACTCTAATGCAAGCAACTTACTTTAGTAAGATGCTGAAGCATTTTCTTTTAATGGCAATCTATAGAAGCATCTCGACTTCTAGGCATAGATTTATTTATCTAAGGAAAAGTCTCAACTATTCCAGAAAAGATAAAGCCATGAAAGAATTTCTTAAATCAACAGTGAGAGGTCTCAAATATGCTTTTGTATGCCTTAGACCAGACACCTGCTGTTGAGTGGGAGTAATGAGTAGATATCAGATTAATCCAGGAGAAGAACATGTTGGGTTTTGTGCCCTAAATAAAACCCTTTACAATCTGATTAGTTATCAATATAAGAAATTTGAAGTGATTTATGTTTGCATGAATTTTACATGCTAATGGTTTAATATTTTTATTACATTTACACACAAAATCAGTTAAGTCCAGATCATATGTTTATTCACAATTACAGTATCGTCAACACAGTGGAATGTGATTGTGATCATATGAATCAAAAGACAAAGTCCCTATTTCATCAGTATATTGGATTTACACTGATGTGATAATCAGCGATGATGTGTACTTACACTTGGAGTAAGTGTTATGTTCTTTCCATGACATTGGTAAAGTATACTAGTTTCGAATGTATGGAGTATACATTGGACAGGACCGATATTGCAACTTAGTTAAGATATTATAAACTTACCGTCATATCTTTCCAAGTCAATATCAGTAGTTGATCTTAAGATTAAAAGAATCTAAATCCTGATATGCTTAGGCTCAACTCAGGAGTGCTATTCATGTTCTTTGATTTATTAGTTAAGCCTACTTTTGGGTCAGGGTGATACGTATAGTTTGGGAACATGATAGTATGATTGAGTGGGAGTGCTGAACATAAATATGGAATCTATAGCTTCTACTGGTGTATAGAAGTCAAGTGATGATTCCCTTCGAGCTTAGCTAAATAGAAGTAAATGGATGAGCTCTTGTTTAAGTGACTAATTCTTAGATCACTAAACATCATTTACAAGTAGCTAAGTGTTTTAAGGGGCAAAATACGTTGAGGGGTGAGAACGGTAAAATTATCCCATCTCAATGTAAATCATCTATATAGAGGATCTTTGATCACAATAAGATTATAACAATGGTTAAATGAGATAGCATATCTATATCGTGAAACATATAATATGCTCTATATAAGTCTGAGAGTGCAATTCTAAGTTCTAAGAGTGGATTCAACGAAGAATTAATAAGTAGTAATTTACTTAGTAAATTCGGTTCACTTATTGGAAGCTCAGCATATAGATCCATGGTCCTCATTCTAGTTGAGACTATACTGCTTGTAAGACTCAATGATTGATTTGTGATTAATCAATTATAATTCTAAAGTTAGATTATGTCTAATTTGTGAATTTTCACTAAGCAGGGGCGAAATTGTAAAGAAAAGAGATTCTAAGTTTATTTATTTATTAATAGACTTTATATGTCTTATTAATAATTCAATTAAATGACAATATTATTTAATAATCTATTTTAGTTATTAATTTTGGCATTTAAATGGTCAGAATTGGAAAATTGGCGTTTTTGAGAAAATAGAAATAAAATATGTGAAAACTCCAAAAACCAAGTGAGGCCCATTACACACCATGGCCAGCCACTTGGGGTGGTTTTTTAAATTGATATTTTCATTATTTTAATGCCAAATAATTCCTAACCTAAACCTAGTAGTTGCCTATAAATAGAAAGTGATGGCTCAGTCAAATAATAAGTTTTCATAAGCTTTCAACAAGCTTTCTGTCAGAAAATTCTTTCTTCAGAAAAACTGAGCCTTCCCTTTTTCTTTCTATAGCCGAAATCAACCCTCTCTCTTTTCTTCTTCTAAATTTCGTAACACTGAGTGATAGAGTAGTGCCCACACACAGCAAGTGGTACCTCAATCATAGATTGGAAGACTGTGAAGGATCACACACAAAGAGAAGGACATTCGGGCTCAGATCTTGATAATACTCTGCGACAGAAAGGATACAAGGGTTAGATATCTGAGTGGAAGGAGACATTATTCCGCTGCAACCAATGTAAGGTTTTCTTAACTTTACATGTGTTTATTTATCGTTTTAGAAAGTTCATATTTAGGGTGTTAAACAACATACTTGTGAGTAGATCTAAGATCCTGGTAAAAAAAATTCCAACAACTGGCCTCAGAGCCATGGTAATTGACTTTCTTGCAGGAAATTTGGACTTTAAAACGATTGTTTGTGATTTGAATGGTTTCATGTTGTGTTGAGTGTTATATGATGATCTATTGATGTTTGTGAATTTGCGTGAAAAATAATTTAAATTCTGTTTCTGGAATTATTTTTATTGGATAGCATGGAAAAAATTAAGCAATTTACTTTTTTACAGAACTCAATTTCGATTTAATTTGAATTAGTTATTATTTTTTGAAGATTCGAAAAAAATCAGGGTCGTGCAACAGGGCCGCGCTCGCGGACGAGGGTGACACCCTCGGACAGCACGCGTTCAGACAGTGCTCGACCGAGCTTCCTGTCTGAACCTCGCCCATCCGCGCGCAGAAATCATGCAGCACCCTTGATGCGCCGTGTTTCCTCGCCCAAGCACTCCCATACGCGCGCACGGGCAGTATGCTCAGCATACTGTCTATACAGCTCGCATTTTTTTCATTTTTCTTCGATTTTTCATGTTATTTCATGGATTTAACTTCCGATTTTTTGTGTAGTTTTGTATTTAGACATTTACTATTCCTATTTCAATTCTACATATCATAATTAAATTAATTAATATTTTTTTAATTTAATTCATGGTATTAGTGTAATTTGAATTTGAAAATAATAAATATCTATCTTTTTGCTTAATTATCTATCTTATTTTTAAATTTGATTATATCTTATCTTATTTTTAAATTTAAGGTCAGATTTTAAATTTTAAATTAAATTAAATTTTTTTTAACATAATTTGACCTTATTTAAATTTAAAATAAGATAACTATAATCATGTAATTTTAAATAGAAGTAAGATATTTTGCTAACTTTTAAATTTTGTTATTTTATTTATTTAAATTAACTCATAATATCTGAAAAAGATATTTATTTATCTTTTTTAAATTTATTGAATATTTAATTTATAAAATTACATTAAAATTTTAAAAGTAGTTAGCAAATTTTGAAATGATATTTAGGTTAGTTGAAACCTAATTTTTCAAAAATTGTACGTTTAATTTTAAATATTATTTTATTATTAATTTCGAAAATATATATATATTTTTTTAATTCGAAAATTAAATATTATTTTTTTATTATTATTTAATTTTTTTTTTTGAAATTTAATTATTTAAAATTAAATAAATCCTACATCCAACTATCCACCTAACCTTGTTGCAGGAGTATGTGTTTTAGCTTGTTTGTAAGTTTTATAAAACCTATTATTGCTTGATTGCAAATAGCCATGGTTAACTTGTTGACAGATCCAATGATTTGATTTTAACTCATGGTTCAATTGGTCAAGTAAATAATTTGTAACAGGTAAATTTTACAATCTTCTTTCATCTATGTATGACCTAGCAACATGATAGGATCCATCCAAATGTGTGCCTGTGTGAGCCTATATGTTTATTTTATTATATAGATGCATATAGGTTGTTACTAAATAAAATGTCACACCATGATAGATTTTATTTAGGTCTATTTAGTTTTTGGACCTATTCAATTAATAACAGTTATTTATTTTAAGGTTAAATTCCTCTCTTTTGGGCCTTGTGTGAGAGTTGGGGGCCATTAGAAGCGGGTACGACATACTGAACTCAGCTCCCCCTCACATGAACTACCCCAATTGTGAAGGCCCATTTGCCTGATTTGAATAACTGTGCTAGGTTAATTAAATTAGTTTAAACTAATAAAAATTGATTAGCAACATAATTAACTATTTAAATATATGAAATTTATTTTCATTTTAATATTTTAAAGTTAATTTTAAGAAAAACACTTTTAGTTTTAGATATTATTTCTGGACAAACTATTTGTATTTTTCTTGTATCTAATTAAATAAAGAATTTTAACTAACTAGATTCTTTCTGGAGCTTATTTAATTAAATATTCCTATTTAAGTTATAAATTAGTTATTTTAACTCATTTTTCTTATCTAACTTAAATTTGAATATTGTATTTAAATTTAAAATTAAGTTAAGGAATTCTAGGCATTAGTTAATTTTTTTTTTTTTGATCAAAGGAGAAAATTCTCATTAATCAACGAACAACAAACAAACAACAGCCTTAACAGGCTCGGCAACCAGCCAGAAAAGAAACAACAAAAAAACTTAGGCTAGAATTCTATTAATTAGCCTTTGACTAGAGGTATCTATCTTCTTTTGCCTATGACTATACAACCTGTATTTGGCTATCTTTTTAATTTCTTTAACAATGTAAGTCACCATATAAGAATTATCATCATGTACACATTTGTTTCTATTCATCCAAATAAAATAAACAGCAGCAACCAGCAAGGAGACTACAATTTTATCTTAAGCTGTCACCTGTTGTTGTCAAAAAATTCCTCAATCAGCCAAATTGAGTCTCCAAGCTTGAAAACCCAGCCAGTTGAAAATGTCTAGCACCACCTGCCTTGAAAACAAACAGTCAAAGAATAAGTGTTGATGTATTTCAACCGCCCGCCCACAAACAGCACACTCAGAGTTTTAAATGTTGATGTGGAAGACAGCCAACTGATCTCTAGTGAGGAGATGGATATGCACCAATTGTCATAATATAAACCTGTGTTTTGGAATATTAAACCTATTCCAAACAGCTTTGTGATATTTGTCCTCCTCACAAGTCACCAAACTATTATAAAGTCTAGCAGCCTTGAACTTGTCACGCATACCAGCAGCCAAGATTTGTTGTTGATTGAAATCAATCCTAAGATGGCAAAGTTTTCTCCAGTACCAACTAGAATCTTGAGCAAGCTTGTAGTTCCAGATGTCAACACCCTTCAAGTAAACAACGTTAATCCATTTGACCCATAACACATCAAACTTCTTCATAATAGCCCACAGGTACTATGCCAAAATAGCCTTGTTCCATTTCGCCTCTTCTCTGAACCCGAGACCACCAAAATGTTTAGGCCTACACACCTCCACCCAAGAGCCTAAGTGAATTTTACACTGATTCCCAGCTTGACCCCAAAGAAACAATCTGCAATGCTTCTCTATCTCCTTGATAACACTTTGGGGAAGAACAAAATGTTCATCCAGTAATTTCTCAGAGCAAGCAACACAGTATGGATAAGTTGGATCCTACCTGCATAGGAAAGATGCCTCGTAGCCCAAGAATGCAACCACTTTTTAATCTTGTCCACAATAACTCCACAATCTTCCATTATCCATTTAGTAGGTCTCATAGGCACTCCTAGATATTTAAGAGGGAACCTACCTTCCTCAAGATCAATCATTCTGATTATCTCATTTTTGGTTGCTTCATCTACCCCTCCAAAGTAGATATTAGATTTAGTAAGATTAATGGATAAACCAGTACTCTTACTAAAATCATTCAAGGCAACCTTCAAGTGATTCACAACCTGACTAGTACCTTTGCAAAATAAAATTAGATCATCCGCAAAGCAAAGACTAATCAGATTAAGGCTCTTACAGAAAGGGTGATACCTACGAGTACCTTCCTTAGACTCTTGCAGCAACCTTCGAGTAAGAAATTCCATAACCAACACAAACAAAAGAGGAGAGATTGGATCCCCTTGCCTGAGCCCTTTTTTGCCTTTGAACTTGCCTTGAAGCCTACCATTCATCATTAAGTTGTAAGATGTTCCTTTTAAGCATGTCATAATCCAATTAACAAACTTAGCAGGAAAACAGAGACAGTTCAGCCATCTTTCGAAGAAGTTCCAATCAACCGTATCATAAGCCTTTCTCAAATCAATCTTCAGAGCACAACGAGGAGACACGTTCTTGCTATTGTAATTCTTGATAAGATCCATGAAAATCAGGATGTTATGAGCAATTGATCTTTGTTGAATGAAAGCTCCTTGGTTCTGATTAATCAGGCTGGGCAAAACTTCAGCAAGTCTTGAACACATCTGTTTCGAGATACATTTGTAAACTGTAGTACAACACGCAATCGGTCTATAATCAACTGCACTCGAAGGGGAATCTGTTTTGGGGATCAAGGATATAGTGGTCTCATTAAATTCCTCAGGCATTATCCCTGTGTTAAAGAAACTTTGAATAGTAGAACAGAATTCTTCACCCAAGATAGGACACATTCTCTTGTAAAATTCCAAGCTAAAACCATCTGGACCTGGGGACTTTATGCTGGGAATGCTAAACATTGCTTTCTTGATTTCTTTCCTTGTGAAAGGCCGAGTTAAAAGGAGCTGCTGATCTAAAGAAAGCTTGTTTCAAAATTCAAGGCACTGAAAAGAATGGTGATGATCAGGTCTAGCACTACCCATGAAACTTGTAAAGTGATCCACAAAATGCTTGACCACTTCTGAATAATCATCAACAATCTCATCATTCTGATTCTTGAAGAAGGCTATCCGGTTCTCCTCTCTTCTCTTTTTGATGCACGCATAAAAGTAAGCATTATTCTCATCTCCTTTTTGCAACCAAGTTACCTTGCTCCTTTGTTTAAGGAAGCTATGAAGCATTTTATCCCTGTTACAAAACTCCTCAGCTGCTGCCTTTTCGGCCTCCAATAACCTGATGTTTCCTGGATCACTTGAGCTTCATGCCTTGAACTTAAGTAATTCTCTTTGGCCTGCTGATAGGTGATCTCCACATCTCTCACTATCTTATTAAAATTTCTGAGAACATGTTTCAGCCGAAGACACTTAAGGTGAATTGCCAGAAGACCTGAAGCTTTTATCGGTTTGACCCAACTATCCATCACCACTTGAATAAAATTTTCATGCTCAGTCCAGTGATTATAAAACCTGAAAGGCTTTATTCCAATGTCCTGAGTGATTGCAGATAAAACGATACAAGAACAATGGTCAGATAAAGTCTCCAACTCATATTGACAAACGAATTAGGAAGCAAATCCAACCATTCTTCATTCTTGAAGACATGATCAATTCTAGAATAAATTCTATCACTTCCCCCTTGATTGTTGGACCAAGTGAAATGAGACCCAGTCTTCCTTAGAGCGTCAGCTAGGCCCAGAGCTAACCAATTGTTAGCATCCTCAATTTCAGTTCTAGTAATTCGGTTCCCCCCACTCCTGTCACCAAAATCCATAACTGCATTAAAATCTCCCATTATTATCCAAGGTTTGGACAAAACGAGAAGGTTAGCCAAACCATTCCATAAACTTTTCCTATCCTCCCCCACATTAGCACCATACACAAAAGTTGTCATACACTCAGTTTTGTGACAAGCCATCTTGACTTGTAAATGAATAAACTGAGTAGCCTCTTCTAAAACCTTCACCTAAACAAAATCCTTCTTCCAAATAACCAAAATTCTCTCTTCAATGATTGGGCTAGAATAAAAATTCCACCCAACAAACTTATTAAACATGGTGTCACTAATTTTAGAGCCTCTCATTTTTGTTTCAATGATAACCCCTAAACCAATTTTCCTTATTCTACACAAATCCACCACCGCCTCTTGCTTCTTATTACTATTGAAGCCTCTTATGTTCCAACTCATGATATTGCAACTATCCATTAGTAACTTCATCAGGATTAATTGCCTTTTTTTCACCACCATTTTGACCCTGCAGTACTATAAAAGAATGGCCTTCTTTCTCATCTGCTATCTCTGTCCTTTGCTCAACTGTCCTCTTACTTTGAACTTTTCTCTTGGGAGTTTTCCATTCACCCTTAGAACTTCCATTATCTGTGGTCTTCTTAGCTTGCAAAGGCTGAGTGGAGTCTTTCCCCTGCTTCTGTTCTGTAACATCTACCATTTCAACATCACTAATCTTACTTGAACACACTACTTGCTGAAGTGGTTTCGACACCACCTTACTGCCTTCATTGCTCTCCTTTTTCCTCCTACAATCAGCAATTAAATGACCATAACTACAAAAATTTTACACTGAACCGGTAGCCATTCATACTCTACAGGCTACTCAATCAACTGCCCATGTTCATTCAAAAACTCGATCCCTCTTGGAGGTTCATCAGAGATATCCATCTCTACCAACACCCTAGCAAACTTCACCATTGATCTCTCTTTGGTGACTTTATCCGTCATTATAGGTTTCCCCAATGTACTCACCAATGCACTAAGACACTTGGTACCCCAATATTGCAAGCCAAGATCATATAGACGGATCCAAAGAGGAACCGATTTCACCAAGCTTAGAGTTGTTATATCAGATGACCAAGGGCGAATTATAACAGGTTTTTTATCAAATTGCAACACACCTTCCTCCAGAACTAGATTTTGGGTCTCTGTATCATTGAATTTCACTATAGTAAAGCCTCCATTCATCCTCACAATCTGTTGAATACCAAGCTTGCCCCATTTCCGTTTAAGGAATCCCTCAAATACTGCAAACGGAGGGTTAGCCCCTAACACCATACAAACAACTGCAGTGTTCCAAATAGCAGCTTGGTCTTTCACCTCTTCCAAATCAACTTGAGCTATTTTCTTCCCATTTTTCAGAATAGGTTCAGTATAGGAAAGCTTAGGTTCAGAAATCGAAAGCTTACCTACAGAAAACTGTTGCCATTTTTGTTGCGATTTCATGAACAGATCGTCCTTCTCGACCTCATCTGCCCAAGAGCCCTGTTCCTTCTTCTCCGCCTCCGAGCCAGATTTCAGATCCAGTTGAAGGATGTCCTCCATTTGCAACGCCATCTCCGCCAAGTTAGACTCAGTCGGGTCATTCTCTTGCTCAATCAAATTGCCTTGGATTGAAGGGGGATCCGTTAAGTTTAGTGTGGTAGCAGGCTTCCGTACCACTCTCTTCTCTTTCGCCATGGAAGAGAAGAGCTGATACTCACGCCCAATTGGCATTAGTTATTAAAGATTCTTAAGATATTTTTTAAGTTGATTTTAAACTTAAAATGGAATATTTTTCAAGTTAAGTGGTTACAACTTAATTTTTTGATATTTAATTAAATTTAAATTTAAAAATATTTAAGTTCTAGATTTTTTTTTTCTATAACAACTTAAATCAGATACTTTTTCAAATTTTTTTTGAAAAGATACTTAGTGAAATAAGATATTTTCTAGATAGTTATTTCTAGACTACTTATTATTTCTAATATTAAATAGGAAAATATTATACATTGTGAAATTAATTATTTAAATAATTAATTTTGGTACAATTTAATTTAAGTATATTTTTTCCTAGTATTAAACTAGAAATTAATAATTAAGCCTTCTCTACACTTAATTATTTATTTCTTTAATTTAATACATTTAATTAAATTGAAAAATTAAATATCTAAGTTGATTTTCATCATGATACTTAAATATTTATTTTTCATGACACTTAATTAAATAGAATTTTTTTTTTGTTGAAATTTAATTTTTCAACTTAAATTTAAATCATTTTCAAAATATTTTTTTTTGTTTATTTTATTGATCAATTTTGAAATTGCACTTTAATTATGCAAGATGATTTTGAATTTATCTTGAAAAATAGATTAAGTTGTAAATTAATTATTTATTTTAATTAATTCTTGGACCAACTTAAATCAATGATTTTTTTCATTTATTGATTAATTTAAAAATAAATGAATTAAAATATATTATTAGAAATTGAATTAATTAGTCAAAGAAAAATCTAGATAGGTGATATTTTTGCTTGAAGTATTTTTTCTAAGTATTTATTATTTAGTATTTCAAAATAGTAAAGTTTTTACACTTTCTTTTTCAAAATACAATAAATATCTTCTCATGAAAATTTATTTTGAGTTGCAAATTAATTTAAATTAATACAGCTTAAATAATTTTCTTAATATTTATATATCAAAATTACTACTAAGATGGAAATAATTTAATTTATTTCAATCACCATCTAAGTATAATTTTATAAATATTAAATTAAATTCTAATTTAGAATTTTAATTCTAAATTCGTATTTAATGAATATATTTTATTAAAATAATAAAGAAAATACATTTTAAAGAATGAGCTTTATTATTATTAAGATATTCGATCTCCATTGTTGGTTTTACATAGCGTTTGTTTTAGTGAGTAATCCTCCCTAATGGAGGAACGTTCATTAGCAAGTTCGCACCGTTTAATCTCGAAAGATAAGTAGCTTTGTAAGTGTTTTATATGGTATGGATCACCCTAATGGTGGCGACCATATTTGACTTGGAAAATATGAAACAATGGTAGAAGCTCATAAGATAAGATAGCCTTGACTCTCGCCTAAACGGGACAACGCTGGATTCCAATCTTGATCGAATAAAAGGTTGCTAAAATGTTTAACATTTTAGATGAGCTGACAACTCTATTCAATGGATGGTAGCTTTGACTCTCGCCTAAACGGGACACTGATATCAGTTTGTTGAAAACCTTGGAAATTATTTAGGATTGTATTTTTTTTTTTTTGTTATTTTCTCTTATCATTCCTACATGCTATGTGCTTATAATTTCTGAATTGGATTTTGTGTTAAACCATTATTGATTTCTATTTATTATTTTGTAGTATCCTGTATAACCATGATGAATTCCATGTTATCACTCTTGACCGAAAATAAGCTAAATGGATCTAACTTTCCAAAATGGAATGAGAACATTAATATTGCTCTCATAGGAGAAAGTGCCTTGTTTGTGTTAACTGAGCCGTCTCCAGAAGTGCCGGGGGACAATGCATCCAAAGCTGTGAAAGAAAAGTATGAGCGTTGGCAGAAAGCAAATGACAAAGCTCTATACTTTATGCTTTCCAGCATGGTTGACACCCTTAAAACTCGGTTTTCTAAAACCGAAAAGGCTGCTGAAGTTATGACGAAGTTAACTGAGCTATTCGGTAGGGCATCTCTTCAGTCTCGCTTTGACGCGACTAAGAAATACATCAATGCACGGATGGAACCCCATCAAAACGTGCGTGATCATGTTCTCCTCATGGCAAGTTATTTCCAAGAAGCCCAGGATCATGGTGCTGAAATGGATCATACTACTCAAGTAAGCCTTATCTTGAATAGTCTGACTCCAGCATTTCTGCCCTATACATCAAATTATGTCATGAATAAAAAGGACATAGACTTTCATGAGTTAGTCAATGACCTTCAAATATGAAAATTTGATTGGAGGCCCCAAGAAGAAAGGGAATAAGCCTCAAAATTCAGGGAATGGTAATGGGACGGTCAAACCTGAGGCAAATGTAGCCTCTGCTTCTAAACCCAAATCAAAGAAGAAGTGGAGAAACACCAAGAAGCGTGCCATAGCCATGAAAAACAAAAAGGCTGCTGCTTCTGGTGATGCTCTCAAAGGAAAGTGTTTCTACAGCAATGAGAAAGGTCATTGGAAACCCCAATGTCCTAAACTTCTTGCAAAGAAACAAGGTATTTCTTTCTATAAAATTTAAGAGTTTTAGTGAATTATTATCCAATTGGATTATTGATTCTGGACTAACTTTGTTCAGTTGTTTCTTCTTCTTATAGGCCAAGCTACTTGAACTCAGATCCTATCTTCATGAGTTGGATCAGAAAGCTGGACAAAGGGTGAAGATCGTCCAAGATGAAGATGAAGCTCATTTATCTATTTTTGAATTAATTGTTTTAGTTTAAAGACAATTCAGATTTCGAATTTTAGTTAGGGATTTTTATCCCTGTTTTTCTCATATTGTTGCAATACATTTTTTTTTTATTATTAATAAAGTTTATTTTATTTCAAACAAATTGCAATTTATGAGATTGAGCTTCATTTACTTTAAACCACAATTCCCACATTATATTTATATGTTTGTATGTGTAAGTGTTTTTATTATTGATGCAAATTCTATAATATTTACAAATCTTCATAGAGTTATATTAAATAAACACTAGAAATTATTTCTATGTTTATTAATAATTGTTAATTCTAATACAGTTATTAAGAATTTGTTCAATAAAAGGATCTTTTGATCTGATAGGGGTGGAGAAACGTTAAGAAACCTATGCAGTTCAACGATCTTCTATATCTAATGAACTCTGGATTGTATTCAACTCCACATAAACTCTATAACACTTAGAGAATCATGATCTTTATAACCTTTAGGGGTGGATCATAATTTCTATATACTTAGGGGTGGAATTTTTCCACAATACCCTATGTAACACATATTTTCTTTAAACATGGAAGTAATATAATGACTTAGCAATTATTAGTATAAATCCTTGATCTTGATTGTATGTTCCAATTTAGTTTTACTGTTGTAGTAAAAATTGATACCTATAAAAGTTCTTTGATAATGTATCACACTACCTTAATTGAGTGGGAGAATTTTAAAATTCTTTACCCATCTTCATTAGGTTGACACTTGTGATAGGAACTTAAGAACACTACTGAAAAGCAAATCTAACCATTCATGTGGATGGATATAACTTATCAGAATTATGAGAATAAAATAATAGAATTCTAGTTCAGTCTATTCGAATGACTTGAACCAAGATTTCTTAATCCTCATAACATTTTATGGTATCTTGATTTTGATTACTTAATCTCTGGCATGTATTTTTCACTTCAAATACTAGTCTGCTATGTTGATGATTTAGTCTTAAAAGAAACTTTAAGTTTCAGACTAATACCAAAAGTCACAGCTAGATAACTCTCCAACAATAAAGAGGTTACAAGTATTATTTAACCAGACATCTGCTATTGAGTGGGAGCTATCTGAGATGTAATCAAATATGGAACATTAGAAGATATTCAAGAAAGATTTATGAAAGTGATCTATATGTTAGATATTAAGGAATTGTATATCAGTTATCCTTGTATCTACCCCAACTCATTCGAAACATTGAGATGGTGGTTACTTTGGGGGTGGAGGAGTTATTCTATAATAATTAAAGCTCTACCAGAAAAGAATTATAACTTTGTAAATTCGAAATTACCAGAAAGTTATATTACTGAAGAAAAGTCTACGCTGTATTATCTCAATTCCATATTTTAAAATATGAGAGATATGTCTTCTGTTTATTCAGATGTACTTTAAAACAGTAAGGATTTCAGTATCCCTTGATGAGTAAAGAATATAGTAAAGGATGTTTCGTAAATGTATTTATGAACTAGTTTCCAGAAGTATGGGTGGATTCAGATATACTAAACTTGATCTGAAGATCAAGACATCAGATTGATTTATTTGCACAGTTTATTTTATGTTAGTGCAAGTAGGAGTTTCTTGGGTTTTGTGCCCTAAATAAAACCCTTTACAATCTGATTAGTTATCAATATAAGAAATTTGAAGTGATTTATGTTTGCATGAATTTTACATGCTAATGGTTTAATATTTTTATTACATTTACACACAAAATCAGTTAAGTCCAGAACATATGTTTATTCACAATTACAGTATCGTCAACACAGTGGAATGTGATTGTGATCATATGAATCAAAAGACTAAGTCCCTGTTTCATCAGTATTTTGGATTTACAATGATGTGATAATCAGCGATGATGTGTACTTACACTTGGGGTAAGTGTTATGTTCTTTCCATGACATTAGTAAAGTATACTAGTTTCGAATGTATGGAGTATACATTGGACTGGACCGATATTGCAACTTAGTTAAGATATTATAAACTTACCGTCATATCTTTCCAAGTCAATATCAGTAGTTAATCTTAAGATTAAAAGAATCTAAATCCTGATATGCTTAGGCTCAACTCAGGAGTGCTATTCATGTTCTTTGATTTATTAGTTAAGCCTACTTTTGGGTCAGGGTGATACGTATATTTTGGGAACATGATAGTATGATTGAGTGGGAGTGCTGAACATAAATATGGAATCTATAGCTTCTACTGGTGTATAGAAGTTAAGTGATGATTCCCTTCGAGCTTAGCTAAATAGAAGTAAATGGATGAGCTCTTGTTTAAGTGACTAATTCTTAGATCACTAAACATCATTTATAGGTAGCTAAGTGTTTTAAGGGGCAAAATACGTTGAGGGGTGAGAACGGTAAAATTATCCCATCTCAATGTAAATCATCAATATAGAGGATCTTTGATCACAATAAGATTATAACAATGGTTAAATGAGATAGCATATCTATATCGTGGAACATATAATATGCTCTATATAAGTCTGAGAGTGCAATTCTAAGTTCTAAGAGTGGATTCAACGAAGAATTAATAAGTAGGAATTTACTTAGTAAATTCGGTTCACTTATTGGAAGCTCAGCATATAGATCCATGGTCCCCATTCTAGTTGAGTCTATACTGCTTGTAAGACTCAATAATTGATTTGTGATTAATCAATTATAATTCTAATGTTAGACTATGTCTAATTTGTGAATTTTCACTAAGCAGGGGCGAAATAGTAAAGAAAAGAGATTCTAGGTTTATTTATTTATTAATAGACTTTATATGTCTTATTAATAATTCAATTAAATGACAATATTATTTAATAATCTATTTTAGTTATTAGTTTTGGCATTTAAATGGTTAGAATTAGAAAATTGGCATTTTTGAGAAAATAGAAATAAAATTTGTGAAAACTGCAAAAACCAAGTGAGGCCCATTACACACCATGGCCGGCCACTTGGGGTGGTTTTTCAAATTGATATTTTCATTATTTTAATGCCAAATAATTCCTAACCTAAACCTAGTAGTTGCCTATAAATAGAAAGTGATGGCTCAGTCAAATAACAAGTTTTCATAAGTTTTCAACAAGCTTTCTGTCAGAAAATTCTTTCTTAAGAAAAACTGAGCCTTCCCTTTTTCTTTCTATAGCCGAAATCAACCCTCTCTCTTTTCTTCTTCTAAATTTCAAAACCCTGAGTGATAGAGTAGTGCCCACACACAGCAAGTGGTACCTCAATCATAGATTGGAAGACTGTGAAGGATCACACACAAAGAGAAGGACATTCGGGCTCAGATCTTGATAATACTCTGCGACAGAAAGGATACAACGGTTAGAGATCTGAGTGGAAGGAGACATTATTCCGCTGCAACCAATGTAAGGTTTTCTTAACTTTATATGTGTTTATTTATCCTTTTAGAAAGTTCATATTTAGGGTGTTAAACAACATACTTGTGAGTAGATCTAAGATCCTGGTAAAATAAATTCCAACAGAACATTGGAAGACAATCAAGTAAATCTTAAGATTAAGGAGAGGAACTATATGTTAGTCAATAAGGGTGTATTTAAAACTCTTAGACTACACCACATCAGATTTCAAGACTTGCCTTTGTGCTAGAAAGTCTGCTGATAAAATGGTGATTACTCTGGGGGTGGAGTAGTGATTTTGGAGAAGTGTAAAAACCTATCTGAAGTCTCTTAGTCTACCAGAAAGAGACTAAATGTTAAAGTTGCAGGAAAGGTACTTATTCAGTCTAAGGAAAGTTCTATATTTGTGGCACTGTTCCAACTTGCCTTAACTACTAGTGTTACTTCCTGAATAACCAAGAAGTAGTTGCCAAAAGTATAGAATCCAGTATCCCAAGAGAGTAGACATATAGAGAGGAATTTCACATTATCAAGGATTTTGTGATTAAGGAAGAGTAATGGTGGAGAAGAGGTTGTGTCTAATTCAACCTGTCAGATCCTATTACGAGGAGTTTACTACTATTACACTTGATTTGTATATCAAGGTGTTCAGATTATTTGAAATGCACATTTTGTTTTATATTAGTGCAAGTGGGAGTTTGTTGGGTTTTGTGCCCTAAATAAAACTCATTTCAATATAATCAAATTTACTTATTAATAAAGATCAGAAATAACATTTTATGTTGCATGGTTCACATGATTTATTTCATGATTATATATATAATGTATGAATTCTATTTAAGTCCAGAACATATGAATTTGTTAATGATTATAGTGTTGTCAGCACAGTGGAATATAATCTTAATAATATGTTCGAAAGTTTATTCCCTGATTTGTCAGAACACTGGATTTAGACTGACATGGTATGATCAGCGATAGGTATGCTTACACCTTGGAAAAGTGTTATGTCATTTCCAGGACATTGGGAAAGTTTACCAGTATCGGTTGTATGGAGTATACATCGGAAGGGACCAATATTGAACTTTTATTAGATATATCAAATTTACCGTAATATCTATTCAATTCAATATCACCTGTTGATCCTAGATCAAATGATCTTAATCATGATATGGTTAGGTTCAATCTCAAGAGTGTTATTCGTGTTCTTTGATTTGTTAGTTAAGCCTACTTTTGGGTCAGGGTGATACGTACATTTTGGGAACACGGTAGTGCAATTGAGTGGGAGCGCTAACATAAATATGGAATCTATATCTTCTATCTGGCGAATAGAAAGTAAAGGATGATTTCCTTGAAGCTTAACCAAACAAAAATAAATGGTGGAGTACTCATTTCACTTAGCTGAAATATCATTTATACAGGGTTAAGTGTTTTAAGGATAAAATACATTGTAGGGTGTTACGGTAATTTAATCTCTTTACAGTGTAAATCATCTATATAGAGGATCATTGATCAAATTAGGATTATAACAATGGATAACTAATGACGTATCTATATCGTGGAACATATAGAGCGTTCTATATGACTGAGAGTGCAATTCCAAGTTCTAAGAGTGGATTCAATAAGGAATTAATAAGTTAGGGAATTTACTTGGCAAATTCGGTTCGACTAATTGGAAGCTCGGTTATATAGACCCATGGTCCCCATACTAGATGAGATCATACTGCTTGTAAAACTCAGTTAATTGATTTTGATTAGTCAATTATAATTCTAAAAGTTAGACTATGTCTACTTTATGAATTTTCACTAAGCAAGGACGAAATTATAAAGAAAAGAGATTCTAGGTTTATTTATTAAATAAGATACTTTATATGTCTAAATTAATAAATATATTAAATGGTAATATTATTTAATAATTATTTTTAAGTTATTAAATAATTAGAATTGGCA
Organism: Cannabis sativa; assembly: GCF_029168945.1. Taxonomy (NCBI): domain Eukaryota; kingdom Viridiplantae; phylum Streptophyta; class Magnoliopsida; order Rosales; family Cannabaceae; genus Cannabis; species Cannabis sativa. Next base: position 16,846,629 of record NC_083605.1, on the reverse strand, counting down.
TTTAAAAGGTTAAATTAGAAAATTGGCATTTTTGAGAAAATGGGAATGAAAAATAACAAAATGGGAAAGTTGCAAAGTGAGGCCCAATTTCCTTATATGGGCCGCCCACTATGCATAGGCTTTTACCATTTTATTTTTTCATTATTTTAATGCCACACAATTCTAACCTAAACCTAAAGGGCATTCTATAAATAGAAAGTAATGGCTTCAGGAAACAACACACAATTGCATCTCATTTTTTTCATAAAGAATTCCTGAGCGCCACTTTCCTCTCTCTTTTCTTCTCTAAACTTTCGAAATCCCTTGAGTGAATGAGTAGTGCCCACACACATCAAGTGGTACCTTAATCATAGTATGTAAGACTATGGAAAATCAGCATCAAAGAAGGAGAGAAAGAGATCCAGATTCAGATCTTGATTATGCTCTGCTACAGAAAGGAATCAAGAGCTAGAGATCTGAATGGAAGGTGTCATAATATTCTGCTGCACCCAATGTAAGGTTTTCTTAAACTCTTATGTGTTTATTTCATTGTTTTAGAATTCATATTAGGATGTTGATAAAACATACTTGGTAGTAAATCTAGATCCTGGTAAAATATTTCCAACATTATCTACCGTTGATAGAATTTTCGTACAATAACAGTTATCAAAGTACTATAGGGATGGCTCCCTATAAACTGTTATATGGAAGAAAGTGTAGATCTCCCATCCACTGGGATGAGACAGGGGAAAAGAAGTACCTAGGTCCAGAATCAGTGCAGCGGACCAATGAGGCAATTGAGAAAATTAAAGCTAGAATGCTTGCCTCTCAGAGTAGGCAAAAGAGTTATGCAGATCCGAAACGCAGAGATGTTGAGTTCCAAGTAGGGGATCACGTGTTTTTACGAGTATCTCCAATGAAGGGGATCAAACGTTTCAGGAAAAGAGGCAAGTTATGCCAGGTTTACAGGACCTTTCGAGATTCTAGAGAAGGTTGGACAAGTGGCATATCGGTTAGCTTTGCCTTAAACTCTTTTAGCAGTTCCCAATGTATTCCATGTCTCTATGTTGAGAAAATACGTTTCAGACCGTGCTCATAAACTTAGTTATGAAAACCTTGAACTGCAACCAGATATGTCTTATGAAGAACAGCCAGTACAGATCCTTGATAGAAAAGATAAAGTTCTTCAGAATAAGACCATAGCTTTGGTCAAGGTACTCTGGAGAAACAGCAAGGTGGAGAAAACCACCTGGGAGTTAAAATCAAATATGAGAATTCAATACCCAGAGTTATTCAGGTTAGATTTCGAGGATAAAATCCTTTTTAAGGGGGGGACAGTTGTAAAGACCGCTTAGTTTAAATTTGGAAATTAGCAGATAATTAAGGTTTAATTATGAAAATTATTTATTTATATTAAAATAATTATTTATGATGATTTATTTGAATTCAGAATGCATTTTATATTTCATATATAGAAATTTCATATTTTTGCATGTTCAGTGTCCGGCAACATTGGAACGCAGTGTACGGCTCAGTAGAACCACATTTTAGTATTTTGGCAAAACTAGCGGTACTCTATGTTTAACACTATTCTTAATTCTTTGTACAATTACATCTTTGTTTTCCATGTGTTTATTCCACAAGACCAACATTTTGAGTATGAATCAATTGCTTGATCAAACTTTGTTTTTGTTGGTTGTTGGCTCCTCGGACATTCCAAGATAGTATTCTATCCATTTGAAAGAGGAGGCTCTTCCCCTCCTCCTTTCTTATCTCGATCTGCACCTTGTAATTCTTGTACCTCCTCTGTTGAAGTTTCTTCTTGCAGAACAGTAAAGGAATTCCTAGTGTTAGTGCCTCCTTCCAATACTTTCTCTTTAAATTTCCAGCCTTTACTGACTAACTGAAATCCATCAGTTGATGCTGGTTTTTCTCCCTTTGAATTCACTTTTTGCTCTTTGACAACCCACTGCTGCTGTTTCTGGGTTCCTTGTGTCTTCCTGCAGTCCACAGTTTTGTGTCCCAAACCCTTACAGTTGTTACAAATTGTATGCTTCCACTCATACTTAATTCCCACTTTTGCCATTCCTCCATATTCATCCTCAAACTCTATTGATTCTGGCAGTTCTTGATTCATGAGCACTTCAAGAAGCACCCTTGGGAAAGTTAACTTCTGCCTCTGCTTAGTTATTTCATCAACCAGAATCGGTTCACCAATCTGCCCAACCAGTTTAAAAAGTGTATTCTGACCCCAGTACTTCAATTCCAAGTGCTCTAACTGAACCCAAATAGGCACCTTCCTTATATCCTCCTTTCGAAAATTAGTATCAGGATTCCAGGCTTTCATAATGACCGGCCTCTTATTGAAGAAAGTATAGCCCCCATTCAAGACTGCATTCCTCTCTTCAACAGAAGTGAATCTTATGATGAAAATTCCATACGAAATTAGCCCTACCCTATCAACTTTTTCCTTCCAAATTCTTCTGGCAAAACCTTCAAGCACTTCCAATGGAAGGTTAGCTCCTAACACATACCATACAATTGCTGATTTCCAAAAAGAAACCTCCTCCTTAATATCATCTAGTGTTATTTTCACATTAGGTTTTCCAACATTCTGAAATGTAGAGCTCAGATTTTGAACAACAGATCTAGATCGTAAGACAGGGGGAACAGAGTTCTTACCTTGGCTAAGATCACTGTTACATTGCCTATTTGCCTCTATGAAGTGTGTGAATTCAGTTCGAACATCATCTTGGCGTTGCAACTCTCGAAGTGAAGATCTAGGAGACAAGATTCACATACAGAAAGAGTTCCAACTTTTAGTTCTCTCAAAGCTCCATCTTTTGTTAGTCGGTTTATTCTGTCTAGGACAATATACCTTAAACATATATATGCCATAGATATATTTTATCATCATTTGAAACCTTTTGCCTCTTATTTTGTAGAGGCAATGCTACTCCAAACAATTCATTATTTAAAATTAATCCCTCACATGGCTTAAGCACATAATGTTTGTTACTCGATTTTGCAGAACAAATAGGTGTACCATTCCTAGAAATAATAATCTCATTATTAATAATCCAATATTGAAAAAAAAAATCATGCAAAAGAGATAATGAAATAATGTTCATGATACATTCATTAATAAAATAAATATTGCTTAATAACAAAATTTATTGTAAAATTTCAAACGAACTCTACCAACACCCTTGGCAGACACTTATGATCCATTCTCCAAGCGCATAGTCACCTCGCCATCGGCTAGCTCCCTTGACGATTCAAGTATCTACATAGAAGAACAAATATGATTTACGGCTCCACAATCAACAATCCATAAGAATTTATCATCCTTTATAGAATTTGATCTTCAAAACATAGCTTGCGTCTCCCAAATCCTTCATTTGGAATTTTTCAGCTAACCACTTCTTTACATCTGATATCCTTTCTACATTATTCCCAATAAATAGAATGTCATCAAGATTAAGAACTAAGAATACCACTACATTACTATTAATGTATTCATATACATAGGCCTTGTCCTCATTTTGTTCGAAGTTACTCTTTAATACTTTTATTAAAGTTGGTATTTCACGATCTAGAGGCTTTCTTTAATCCATAAATGGATTTAAGCAACTTGCACACCTTTCAATCTTTTACTAGTAACACATACCCTTCTGGTTGTTCCATATATATGGTTTCATCAAGATTTTCATTTCGAAAAGCAGTCTTCACATCTATTTGTAATATCTCATAGGCAGCTATGTGAAGAAGAATGCAAGTGAATTTAAGCATTGTCACAGGAGAGAAGGTTATGTCATAGTCGATGCCTTCTCGTTGTGTTTAGCCCTTGGCTACAAGCCTAGCTTTAACGGTCTCTACCTTCCTTTTAGCATTTCTCTTCTTCTTGAAAAGTCACTTACACCCAATGGATGTAATGTCCTTAGGTGGAATTTCATATTTCTAGACTTTATTGGTGCGCATGGAATCTATTCCATGGCATTGTTCCACTTATCTGAGTTAGGGTCTTCCATTGCTTCTTTATAAGTCAATAGATCATCCTTGTCTGTGTTAGAGACAAGAACATGTACTTCATGTTCATAGCGGACAAGTTGTCTCACAATCCACCCACTGAAAAAATGTACTGGGTTTTCCTTTTCAGGAACTGTGGTATTCGTTGTCAGTCGTTCAACTAATGGTGCTGAAATCATTGGTTCAGAAATCTCATTTCTAATTTCTTCAAATTTCCTCTGAATATCTTATAGTCATACATAGTTCAAAGCTAGGAACAAGTTTTCTAGTCTTCGATTTAAGAACATGAGCAAGACAACCCCAAATACAGAAATGTTTCAAAACTAGGTTTTGTCCCATTCCATAATTCCATTGGAGTATTGATTATGCTCTTCAAGGGTACTACATTTAAAATGTAAGGAGCTACCAAAAGCGCGTATCCCTAGAAGTGTAGGGGCAGTGATGAGTGGCACATCATCGATCTGACCATGTCTAACAAGGTTTGGTTTGTTCTCTCTATAACACCGTTCTGGTGAGGTTCCCCGGGTGCGGTAAGTTGGGACAAGATCCTTTCTTCCAGAAAATTGTCTTTGAATTCGGAATCCATGTACTTGCCACCACGATTTGATCGAAGTGTCTTTAATGATTTATCTAATTACTTTTCAGACATAGCCTTGAAGTCTTTGAACTTTCCAAAAGTTTTAGATTTCTTGGCCATTAGGTAAGTATGATGTTAACTCAAACTTTTCGATCTCCTTGTTTTGATGATTAACAAATATTTGATTATTATTTGTTACTAATGATTTATTGATTTTGTAGCAAATTTAAAAGAGAAAATAAATATTTTGGTATTTTTACCAAACTTTTGAAAGCAACACTAAATAGATTCAACAATCATATCAAGAGCAAAAGATTCATCAAGGGATCAACAACTCAAGACCCTATTCAAAAGAGGTCTTCAAAAGCCCAAAGTCAAAAAGTCAACCCGAAAGTCAAAGTCAAAGTCAAAGTCAAGGTCAACTCTCGGGAAAAGTCAACTTGGGATCAAAAACATGCAAATCAAGCTAGGAGGCTCATCTACATCAAGACTACTCAAAATTAAATGGTATAAATCTACTTTAGTCTTGTTAAAGTGATTTGCATAGCACACTAAGTTTTTATAAATTTGAATTTTGGCCCATTCACTAACTTGTGCAACAAGTTTTCTCACACGATAGTTCAAAAATTTTTTTGATTGAATTTCTAAATTACATTTTGTTTAACTAAGAGAACAAAGTTGGAATTTCTGAAATCGGATAATCGAGTAAGAAGTTATGCGCGTTTAAGTCCCGAAAAATGGCACTTTTGCCTCTGGTCAGTCATCCGGAATTCCGGATGGCAACCGGAATTCCGATTGTAATCAATCCGGAATTTCGGTTCATGGCTGACCTCACCTCGGGAAACGTGCTAACGGCTATAAACGGCTAGTTTTTTATCAAACACTATATAAACTCGATTTTTCTTTCAAAAAACAAGTTGGTTGAGCATTTATTACATATATCTAACCTATCTAAGTGAGATTAAGGAGCTTCTAAGTTTGAAATCCAAACCAACACTTTTCACACACTTTGAGCCAAAATTTGATTTTATTCATCTTAAGTGTGCTTGCTTTTCACTCTAGGTTTCCATTGTATCATCATATTTCTAGAGTGATTTTAGGTTGTATATCAAACACATTTCCATATTGTGATTGAGGTGAGGTTGGCACCAGTTTTGTAAACAACCCGGTAATAGTGAGATTGGCACTTTAACAATCCGAGAAAGAGGTTAATAGTCCTCGGGGGTGCGAAACTATTGTAAGAGGTTTGGAAATACCTTGGTGAAAATTTCCCGGTTGTAAGGGTTAGTCAAGCCCGTTAACTTGGCTCGATATTGGAACTCAAAGCTAGGTCCATAGCTTTGAAGACCAAGGACGTAGGTGGCATAGCTCTACCGAACCTTGTAAAAATCGAGAGTTTGCATTTTCTAATCCTTAAACTCTTTACTTTACAAGCTTAATTATTTGTCTTGATATATTGCTTGCCATACTACTTGCATTTACTTGATTAATTGACTAATTGCATAATTTTGTGTTAAAAGTTTTAATTTTCCGAAATTAGTTTAAATTTCCAATTCACCCCCCCTCTTGGAAACATATCTTGGGCTAACATATGACTGTTATCTTGAATAATCATCAATAAAAGTGATGAAGTATTCATAACTACTTCGAGCTTGAATATTAATAGGTTCGCACACATCAGTGTGAATAAGCTCAAGTTGTTCTTTGGCTCTTATGCCTTTTACAGAAAAAAAAAAAATAAAAAAAGGTCTTTGCGCCATCTTGCCTCCTAGACAAGATTGGCATATTGGAAGAGTTCTAACTTTTAGTTCTCTTAAAGGACCATCCTTTGTTAAATTGTTTATTTTGTCTAGGCCAATATGACCTAAATGTAGATGCCATAGATACGTTTCATTATCATTAGAAACCTTTTTGCCTCCAATTATGTTGAGGCAATGCTAGTCTGAATTATTCTTTAATTGCTCACTTAGCTTGAGCACATAAATTCTATTACTTTATTTTGCATAAAAAATGGTGTTCCAAACTTGGAATTAATAATCTCATTATTAGTAAACCTAAACGAACTTTGCCAACACACTTGAGAGACACTTGTGCTCCATTTTCCACTCTTATGGTCACCTTTCTATTAGCCAGTTTTCTTGACAAATTAAGTATTTACTTTAAAGAAGAAATATTATTAGTAGCCCCTGAATAAACAATCCATAAGAATTAATCATCTTCTACTAATTTTGCTTCAAGAACAAATAAATCAAAATTTATTTTTCTTAAGCTCGGAGAGATACTTGTTACAATTTCTCTTCTAGTGTCCCATTACGCCACAATGGAAGTACTTGCATTTTGCTTTTCTTGTCCATGGACATAGGGCTAGCTTAGTTCTCCTTGGCTTTTGGTGCCTTCTTGCCTTTCAGCTTGGTCTTCACATTGTTGTTCTTACCGTCCCATTTCCTTTTCTTATCCGAATAAGAAGGAAAGTTAGACTTTCCTTCAACTTATTTGACTCACCTTCCTTGGACTTATCCTTGTAAAGGTTTTTAAACATAGTCAACTCGTTCAACTATTGAGTCATGTTGAACTATAGGTTGTTCATCACACAGATGAACACTTTGAAGCAATGAGTGAGCGACTCAAGAATAATGTTCACTTGAGTCCTCTTGTCTACAATAGACTTATGTGTCTCCGCCTCATGTATTAGTGTAATTATGTGCTTTACATGAGTTTTGATAGAGACACTACTTAGTAAAGACAAATGTGTGGTTCTCACAAACTAAGATCATATTCAAATTAGATTTCTACTTAAGGAAATATTCACCATTCAATTTTCAATTGCTAGTAAAACATTAAGGGAATTTGGCATAGTAGATATTTTTGAAATAAATAAAGTGATAGAATAAATAATAAATATCATTTTAAAATTACTGTAAATATGATGCATGAGCGCATACAAGTAAAATACATAAAATATTATTTAAGTTATTCCACAATAAAAATCTTTGACAATTATCACCGCCTTAGGGTCAGTATCGAGTCAATTTCATTGAGTTTATGAGACAATTGTCATCTTTGTTATTTGAAACCTAAATATCTCATATTTTCTTTTCAAAATATAAAGTACTGCCTTTTGACCACTTTAACAACTAACCACTATGAAGCTTAGTTGCACTTTGTGAGTGTAACTCATTATTTCAGAATTCATGACTTAACTTAGTGTGTCACCTTAAGGGTTGATGTCACACTAAAATACATCACTTTCTCTTATCTTAGGGAGATGAAAATAAACTTGTCTCAAGGCCAGTCTATACTCCCTCGGTATTGACTAATAATGGAAGTCGCATGTCACATACATTGAGATATACTCTTTCTCCTACTCACTATTTTAGATTAATGTGTTTGGTTTATTAATTCTTAGAATTAACACATGTCAACAACTTGAATAATTATGATTAATTTATTTATAATAAAAGTCTCAAATTATAAATAAATTTCTCACCATAATTATTAAATCTGAGTTAACTCTTTAATTCATAATATAAAACTCTTTTAAATTATCAAGTTCATTATGAATTAAAATAAGTTAGTTTACATGCTTAAGTTTCAAAAATTATAAATATATAAACACATAGGACAGTCCTATTATCTCATGTTTCTACTATGAGATGCATAATAATATAATTGTGTGAGATTTTTATCTATGTCATGTTATTCACTAATGCATGAGCATGTTATTAATCAACTATTAATGAACATTTATTTAAAAGCAATAAATAAACAATGATGATGAACGAGGTATTAATTGAGTATTTCTAATTTTACAACCTTTGAAATTAAAAATTAAATTACAAAACTAATCTCCATAGCAGCAATGGCATTTTAGTAATTTTATAGGATAGTCGTAAGCCTCAAAATTAATTAAGACATTTTTAATTAATTATTCTTAAATAAACTTTTTATTTAAGAGATCTTTTAAACCCTCTAAATTAATTAAAACAATTTTAATTAATTTATTCTTAAATAAATTATTTATTTAAGATATTTTCAAAATTCATAAATTACTTAAAATAATTTTAATTAATTTATTCTTAAATAAACTCTTTCTTTAAGATAACTATATTACCCATAAATTAATTAAAACAATTTTAATTAATTTATTTTTAAATAACCTTTTATGATAATCTTATAACCCATAAATTAATTAAAACAATACTAATTAATTCATTCTTAAATAAACTTTTTATTCAAGATAACTTTATTATCATATAAGTTTGTTTTAAAATAATAACATTAATTATTTATTTTTGGTTAAAACAATAAAACTATTACATTATTTTATTATTAAATAATTAAGATATTTATCAATTTGAATTTATAATTCAAATTAATAATTATAATATTCATTTAGAATTTAAATGTAAATAAATATCTCAAAACAATAGTTAATTATTTACATTAAATTATTAAATGATAAATTATAGTGTATATATTATATATACACTATATATTATGTATATACATTATATATAGGGCTTTTTCCATAAATGTACAATAAAACTAACATAATTACATAAAATGTGAAAAAAAATTATTTTAAAAACTTATACATTTTGAAAACTTATTACAACATGAAACCATACATTTTAATCATTAAATAATAAAATATATTTATTAAAACTCAAAATATACAATTTCGTAAAATTAATTAGTTTTATAAAAATAAACAAGTTAAATATTTTTTTATTAAAAGATAAATATTTATTATCTATTTTAGTATGAATTATTATAATTTAATAAGATTTTTTTTAATAAAATACAATATCAAAATTATAAACATTAATGTATATAAATATAAATCAATACTTAAAATTAGTAAAAATAAACATGACACATAGAGTGATATAATAAACATATGTGAATATTATTATTTTGTTATTAAATTTATATGTTTAATAAATAGAAAACAAAATAAACATTTCTATACAAAGTATTTGATATTATTAGTATGTTAAATAAATAGAAAACAAAATAAACATATATATACAAAGTATTTTATATTGTTAGTATGTTTATTATAATTGTAAACATAAAAATAGACATATATAGCCAATTTATACTATACTAAAATAAGTATATTTTCTTTCTATTATTTCTATACATTGATTATTTTCTAATGAGTTAGAGAACGAATTTTCTATTAAAGTATAATTCTTATAACATCAAAAAATAAATAAACAAACATAACTTTATAAACTCTAAAAATTATTTAATTAGAAAAAATAAACATGACACAATAAACAAAGAAAAAGATAAAGATAAATAATTTTTTATATATATTATTTATTTTCTAAAAAATAAACATAACACACATAGAGTGATATAATAAACCTATTATTAAATTAGTCTGTTTAATTAATAGAAAATAAAATAAACACATATATAAAATATTTTATATTATTGGTATGTTTATTATAATTGTAAATATAAAAATAAACATAGCCAATATTACCATATATATAATAATCAATAATTATTACCATATATATTATAAAAAAAATTAAAAAAAAAGTTTTTAATTTTAAATAAAAATGTATGAGAAAATGATGATAAGTTTTTTTCACATATTTTGTAATTAATTAAAATAATGTACACAAAATTATAAATGCCCTTATATATAATATACATACTATATATATCGTAATACATATATGCAAGTTTTGGGTTTAGGGCCAGCCACCATGGTCCACATTTGCCGGCGTTTGACAGCCACCATAGGGCCTACGGTGGCCATGGAGGCCATGATGAGAAGCTTGACATAGAAGCCACACAGGTCAGTTGATCCCGAGGCCCATTCAGGTTTATTAGACGTCTCACATCCTAGTCGGTGCAAGGAGGAGGGACTCAAGTCCTTGGGGTTCATGAGACGGTTGTTTGACCACCATCATGCTGTTTGGGGAGCATGGGGGTTGAACCCGCCAAAGACCTAATCAGGTCTTTGCTCTTCCACAAAATCAAACATAAAAATGTCCTTGCATGCGACATGCCTGTATGTGTTCGTGGAAGAGGAGGGTGGTCCAACCACTACCAACGTCGACCGTCAACATTAATCTCCGGTACCAAAGTCCCTTGCTCTTGAAGTGCTACCGGTGTCGAGGGGCACGACCGGGGTCATGGAGATCCAACCTCCATGGATGACTGAGGTCGCGTGCATGGCCGGAGCACTTGGTGCTCGAGCTCCATGCATGGGGATCATCATGGTCAGTCATGGCTGGATTTCGATTGAATTCGAACTCCGTGATATAAGCATTACACAGGTATATAATTTACATATAAATTAATTTTTATAAAATTAAAACTACATAAAAAATTCTTATGCCCCAATTAGCTTACATTATTTTCTAAAAAATAATAACAACAAAACCTACACTTAATTATACCATATAATTATTGATTCATCACCTCTCATACATTTATAATAAAAATAACATCCATTCACATACATATCACATATATATAAATGCATTAAATTGGAAAATTGGCATTTTTGAGAAAATAGGAATGAAAAATAACAAAATAGGAAAGTTGCAAAGTGAGGCCCAATTCCCTTTGTATGGTCGGCCACATGCACAAGAAATGCCATTTATAGTTTCCATTATTTTAATGCCATACAATTCTAACCTAAACCTAGAGGGTATTCTATAAATAGAAAGTGTTGGCTTCAGGAAACACACAACTTTGAACATTGGTTTCTTTCAGAAAAGCCACACGCCCCTCTCTCTCTTTTCTTCTCTCTAAATTTCGAAACACTTGAGTGAATGAGTAGTGCCCACACACATCAAGTAATACCTCAATCACAGTATGTAAGACTATGGAAAATCTGCATCAAAGAAGGAGAAAAGAAGATCCAGATTCAGATCTTGATTATGCTCTGCTACAGAAAGGAATCAAGGGCTAGAAATCTGAATGGAAGGAGTCATAATATTCCGCTGCACCCACTGTAAGGTTTCTTAAACTTTATATGTGTTTATTTTCATTGTTTTAGAATTCATATTAGGATGTTAATCAAACATACTTGTTAGTAAATCTAGATCCTGGTAAAATAATTCCAACAGTTATCTCACATGTTGTAGCAGCAACTGCCCTGTATTCAGCCTTTGCTAAGCTTCTGAAATAGTAGGTTACTTCTTAGTTTTTCGGGAGATAAGGCAGTCGCCTAAGAAAATACAAAAACCTGTTGTCGATCATCTTGTGATTGGACAGGAAGCCCAATCGGAGTCAGAAAAACCTCTGAAATGAAAAGATGAGTTGGCTGAGTATAGAATGCCTTGGCTAGGACTGCCTTTTAAATACCTTATGAGATGATGTAAGGCCTGCTTCTGAGGAGTCCTTGGAGATGCCATGAACTGGCTCAGGACATTTACAGCGTATCTAATATCAGGTCTTGATAATGTTAGGTATAGGAGTTTTCCTATGAGTTGCCAGTAGTTGGATGGGTTGGTCAACATTTCACCTTGTTGGTCATCGAGTTTGTGCCGTGGATCAATTGGGGCTTTGGCAAGTTTGCTGCCAATGTATCCTGTATCTTCAAGAAGTGGCAACGTGTACTTCCTTTGAGAGAGGAGTAGGCTATCTTTTGTTCGAGCTATCTCAAAGCCTAGGAAGTATTTTAGATTACCAAGAGCTTTGAGCTTGAACTTGTCATGTAGAGAGTCTTATAGTTGCTGAAGAATGGTGAGATTTGGTCCCGTGATAACTATATCATCAACGTATACGAGAAGAGCGATGAAGTTGTAATTCTGGCCTTTAGTAAAAAGGGTATAATCAGCTTGAGATTGGTGAAATCATTCTTGGATGAGGGCCTCAGTCAGTTTCTTGTACCATTGTCTGGAAGATTGTCGTAGTCCATATATGGATTTTTGAAGCTTGCAAACTAGATTGGTACCTACAAGAGCAGAGGCAAACAAGTTAAGACCAAGTGGTAAAGTCATGTAGACCTCTTCATTGAGGTCTCCATTTAGAAAGGCATTATTAATGTCTATTTGAAGCATATGCCATTGTTTTATAGTGGAAATGGCAAGCATCAACTTAAATGTGACCATTTTGGCCACAGGAGAAAAAGTATCAAAGAAATAAAGGTCTTCTTGTTGTGTGTAGCCTTGAGCCACCAATCAAGCCTTGAATCTTTCTACAGAGCCCTCACTATTGAGCTTGATCTTGTAAACCCAACGACATCCAATGGCTCATTTATTTGGAGGGAGTGGCACGACAATCCCTGTCTTGTTGTTGCATAAAGTTGTTAATTCAAAGTCCATAGCATCCAACCAGTGTTGGAATTGAATGACTTGTTGGTATGTTTGTGGTTCCTTAAGAGAGGTCACTGCAACAATAAAAGCTTTGTAAGATTTGGTTAGTTTATTATAAGACAAATATATATCAAGAGAATGAGGAGTATGTTGGGTGTTATGCCCTAAATAAAAATCTATGTCAATGTAATCCCTATCATTTAAATATCAATAAAAAAAAATAGAAGTATTTTCATCACTTATTTGTGTGTCATTTGGTTCATGTTATCATTTACTTGTGTATTTGATTTATAAATTCATCCAAACCCATATCATATTTATATTCTTGTTTATTGTGTCGTCAGCACAGTGCAAAGTAATCAAGATTATGTGATTAAATATATATTCCTAGATTTATCAGTATACAGGGTTTAACTGATATGACAATCTACAACATAGTTTACTTGCACCTTGGATAAGTGCTATGTTCTTTTCAAGGCATTGGTTAAAGTAAACCATGGGTTGGATTAATGGAGTATGCATCGGATGAGACCGATATTGAACTTTGAATCAGATATATTAAACTTATCATAATATCTATTCAATTCAATATCACCTAGTTGATCCTAGATCAAATGATCTTAATCCTGATATGGTTAGGTTCGATCTCAGGAGTATTATACATGTTCTTTGGTTTGTTAGTTAAGCCTACTTTTTGGTCAGGGTGATACGTACATTTTGGGAACATGGTAGTGCAATTGAGTGGGAGCGCTAAATATAGATATGGAATCTGTAGCTTCTATCTAGCAAATAGAAGTGAAATGATGATTTCCTTCGAGCTTGGCTAAACATATATAAATGGTTGAGTACTCATTTCAGTTCACTGAAATATCATTTATAGGTGGCTAAGTGTTTTAAGGATAAAATACATTGAAGGGTGTAACGATAATTTAAGCCCTTTATAATGTAAATCATCTATAAAAGATCATTGATTATTGGGATTATAACAATGGATAATTGATAGCGTGTCTATATCGTGGAACATATAGAGCGTTCTATATAACTGAGAGTGCAATTCCAAGTTCTATGCGTGGATGCAACAAGGAATTAATAAGTCAATGAATTTACCTAGTAAGTTCTTGGTCTGCTTATTGGAAGCTCGGATATATAGGCCCATGGTCCCGATACTAGTTGAGATAATACTACTTGTAAGACTCACTTAATTGATTTTGATTAATCAATTATAATTCTAAAATTAGACTATGTCTAATTTATGAATTTTCACTAAGCAAGGGCTAAATTGTGAAGAAAGAGTTTCTAGGGTTCATTTGTTAATTAAGAGACTTTGGTTAGTCTAATTAATAAATATATTAAATGACAATATTATTTAATAATTAATTTTTAGTTATTAAATAATTGAAATTGGCATTTAAGTGGTTAAATTGGAAAATTGACGTTTTTGAGAAAATGAGATGTAGAAATGATAAAATGACAAATTTGCAAAAGTGGGGCCCATTATCCTATACATGGCCGACCACTTATGTAGTCTATTTATCATTTATTTTTTCATTATTTTAATGCCAAATAAATCTAACCTAACCCTAGGTGGTTGACTATAAATAGGTAGTGATGGCTTCAGGAAAAAGATGATGCATCTCATTCCTTCAGAGAAAACACAAAGCCTTCTTCCTAAACCTAGCCGCCACCTTCTCTCTCTCTCTCTCTCTCTCTCTCTCTCTCTCTCTCTCTTTCTCTCTCTCTCTCTCTCTCTCTCTCTCTCTCTCTCTCTCTCTCTCTCTCTCTCTCTCTCTCTCTCTCTCTCTCTCTCTCTCTTTCTCTCTTCTAAAAATCGAACCCTATAGTGAATGAGTGAGTGCCCACACACATCAAGTGGTACCTCAATCATAGTGTGAAAGATTGTGAAGAATCCAGATTCAAGAGAAGGACAATCGGGCTCAGATCTTGGTGATACTCTAGGACAGACAGGATACAAGGGTTAAAGATCTGAGTGGAAGGAAACATTATATTCCGCTGCAACCACTATAAGGTTTCTTATACTTTATATGTGTTTATTTCATATCATTTTAGAAGTTCGTATTTAGGATGTTAAACAACATACTTGTTAGTAAATCTAAGATCCTAGTAAAATATTTCCAACAGAGTAGTGTGTTTGTCTTGTAGAACGGAGTAGCACTCAAAATCTCTTAGGTAAGCAAGGAGCCTCGTGGTTCTTCCTGTTCTTCGAGGAATTACTGCTAGTGTTTCAGTAGCAGTTTCTAGTGTGTTGGAAATCTCAGCAGACTCATTCATTGAGTCTGGTGCATCTGAATTGTTTTCCTGCAAGGGATCATTGTGACTAGGAACAACAATGTTATTAGGAGGGTAGTCATTATGAGTGTTAGTAACATCAGTAGAAGGCAAAACAATAGTAGTAAATGGATCAACGTTACCAGCATCCTCATTCAATTTTAAGAATGGGAAAATGTGTTCATGAAAGATCACATTTGTTGACAAAAATATTTGTTTAGTATTGATATCGTACAACTTGTATCCCTTCACTCCTTGGGGATAGCCTAAAAAACACAAGCTTTTGCTCTAGGAGCAAACTTAGTTTTGTTAGCAGTGAGAGTAGAGGCAAAGGCGAGGCATCCAAAAGTTTTTAGGTGAGCATAATCAGGTAGTTTTTGAAACAATAATTCAAAGGGAGTTTTATTATCTAAGTTAGGAGAAGGATGTGATTAATAAGATAAGCAGATGTCATTATACATTCAGACCAAAATTTAAGTAGTGTGTGTGCTTGAAAACAAAGAGCACGCGCAACATTCAATAAATGTTGGTGTTTCATTTCGGCAATAGCATTTTGTTAAGGCATTTCAACACATGTAAAAGCATGCATGATTCCATATTTTGAAAATAGATCTTTAAATACAAGCTCAGGAGAATTATCATATCAAAATTTCTTTATTTTACAACTGAATTGAGTTTCAACATAAGCAAAAAATTGAGGAATGATAGCATAAACATCGGATTTGTGTTTCAAAAGATATATTCAAGTAAATCTAGATCGATCATCAACAATGGTAAGAAAGAATCTAAAACCCGAGTGGGATATAACATGGTAAGGACCCCTTATATCATAATGAATCAAATCAAAATTGTTATCAGCAAAAGTAATGTTATTTTTAAAGGGAAGTTTCCTTTGTTTTTCCATAGGACAAATGTAACAAGGAGCATCTTTATGTAGATTAGAAGTATTACAATTTATTTTGCTATCTAAGAGTCTTAGGCATTTATTTGAGGGATGTCCAAGTCTTGAGTGCCAGACATCAGCTTTGATAGCAAGAATAGGAGATGCAAGAGGCTTAGAATCCAAAATGTACAGCCCATTCTTGGATTCACCTCTTCCAATCTTCTTCCTGCTGGCATGGTCCTATATGACAAAGTGATTAGAAAAGAATTGAACACAAAAATTATTGTCATCAGCAAGAAATCTAACAGAAATGATATTGTATATGAAGTTTGGAACATAAAGAACATTACTTAGGATTAAATCATTAGGGAGAACTATGGTGCCACTCTGATTGACAGTAAGACTTTCATTGTTAGGTAAAATAATCTAGTGGGATTAACATAACATATGCATTGAAATAGATTTTTGTCATAACATGTGTTGGGTAGCCTCAGAATCGAGTATCCAAGAATCTTTCAAATGTATATTGAACATACTCGAAAGAACAATACCTAGGTTACCTGTGTTGTTGCCAGTGTCTGTATTGGTCATGTTCGATTGTTGGACAGCCAGGAGGTTCAGTAATTGTTGATATTGTGCTGCTGTCAGTTGTGGTAATATTGCTTGTCCTTCATTTCCAGTATTTGTGTCACCATCGTTTGTATTTGATTTGCAGAGGCTTCTTTTCCCTTGTCATTTTTGTGAAATCCAGGAGGATAACCATGAATCTTGTAACATTTACTCGATGGTGTGTCCAAGTATGTTTCAATGAGTGCAAAAAGCTCGATTTCTTCTAGGAGAGTGAGACTTGTTGCCTTGAGGATTCGGCTTGTTATTACTCCTATCTCCTTGGAAGGCAAAAGCCATGTTGAAATTAGGATCAGTAGCAGGATTGATGTTGCCTTTCTGGTTTTCTTCCTAGGTCACCAAATGAAACACCTTGTCGACTTCTGGCAGGGGATCCATAATAAGGATTTTACTTCTGACCTGAGAAAAGGAATCTGAAAGCCCCCATCAAAAAGGACATTATGTACTCCATGTAGTGATGTTCTTGGAGCCTCTTAACACCACCACATGTACATCCATTGCAGACACAATTGGGTCTGTAATTCGACAGTTGCTCCCAAACTGTTTTGAGTCTTGTAAAGTACATGCTGACAGTTTGGTTTTCTTGCTTCAGGTTCTTCAATTTTTTCCTTAAATTGTATATGTGAGTTCCATTCTTTTGATGGAATCTAACTTTAAGATCAGCCCAAATAGTAGCTGCAGATTCATCATATAAAAGACTAGAGGAAATTTCTTTAAAAACTAAATTCAAGATCCAGGAAATTGTTGTTTTTATAGCAAGCATTGTACATAACAGAATTAGAAGAATGAAGTTTAGTGATACTACCATCCAAGAATCTAATTTTATTTTTAACAGATATAGCTAATTGCATAGCTCTCCTCCAGGACATATAATTGTCTTGCCCAGTTAGAGGTTACGATACAAGAATGTTACCTAGGTTATCTCCGTGGTGTAAATAGTAAGGATTCGAGGGATCCTCAAGGGGATTCCTTTGCTGCACATGATTATTTTGCACATTTGGTCCTATTCCTTCTTCAACAGTAGCAGAAACACCATCATTGGCAGTCCCTTGAGTTTCAGTTTGATTATCAGTTTCCATGGTGGAAACAGAGCCAGATCAGATTAGGAAAAGAAAACACTAATCGAGAAAGAAAAGAAAACAAGAAGAGGAAGTTCAGGACAGAACTTCAGAAGAACAAAAGAAGCTTCGCTAGAGAAGACGACACAGCGAAGGAGAAGACGAGAACAAGATCAAGATCAAGGGGAAGCTCCTCTTCCCCGCTCTGATACCATAACACGAAAAGACATTATGACAGAAAAGAAAGTCTTGAGTTTATTGATTGATGAAATGATACAAGAAACAAACGTATATATACAGAGCTCAACAGAGCAAATAACGGAAATAACGAACCAACCTAAGGATAAAAATACCTCTAATGAACAACTGAATACACCTGACATAATAACTAAAATAATGGTCACGACTGACCATTACTAACAGAGGTAAACAGCAAAAGGGGCTTGAAGACGATTCGTGTTAGATATTTAATATAAATTATTCAATGATAAATATTAATAATTTAACATTCAAGCATATATCAAGATGTTCAACTCTTTATTAATAATTAAAAATATCTTTATAAGCTTTTCAAGGCATAAATCTCAACACATAATTCACCTTCGAAGATAGATGAGCCCACATTTTTCGAGAGTGTTCTTGTAACTTTATTCTAGATCCCTTGTCTCAACCCGCTCTATCCAGAGTAGACGATCTCCAAATCATGTCTTGGTTCAAATACTCTTGCACTTCCTAAATTGAAGGAAGTTCCCCATCAAACTGATATGTGAATTCTGTTTATGCATCCTCCTAATTCTTCTCTTCTTGAGCCATAGTCTCAATAGTTGATTGCAAATCATTTTTTTGTGGAGTGGATAGAGGCTTTTGATGAAGCTTTTTTCATCTTCGCCATTGGAAAAGAGAAAGCTCATCTCACGTCTTTTTAAGTGTGCTAACTTAACTAATTTTAATATGATATTTTTTTTTTCTTAACATTAATCTCTAGACAACAAAAATCATTTTCAATTTAAAAATTATATGACCTACTATTCTTAGAGTGACTTAGTTTTAACTTACGAAATGTTTTAAGAAATAATTTAAAATTTATTCAATAAATAATATATAAATATTTTCATTATAACAAATTATTTGAAAATTTATATTATAAAGATATAAAATTGAATTCAGGAAATAATTGAAATAATATCATTTTTCAAACTAACCTTAATTTAATCTATATAATTTTATAAAAGGAAAGTAAAAAAAATTGATTAGAAAAACTAATATGTATAGCTTGTAATTTTGTTTTTATAATATAATTATTATTATTTATTAAGTATTTTAGTAATAGATTATTTTATAGTTTCAAATTGAAATATAATTTGTTTTATCTAATGATTTTCTTTTTCTTTTTAAATAAAAAACAAAGTTGGATTAAAAAAAATAAAATAAAAAAATCTGAATTAACTTGAAATTGTATTCATTATCACTTTCTTCTCTTAAATGATTTTTTTTTATGGTTTATTCTGTTTTAGTTGCATATTTAGAAATATAGGGATATGATTTTGTCCTTTTATTGTACTTTTACAGATTGTAATCCGTGATGTACGACAGCTGTTAGATGAGAGAGTTATTTGATCTGACGGCTGAGATTGATCTAGAGGTAATTAGGGTTAAAAAGTAGAAACCTACCCTAACACTCATTTAATGTACCCTAAGACCCATTTAATGTACCACGGAATACATTCCGTGAAAGTATATCACGGGACAAAATCATATCCCTAAAAATATATACATATAAATATATATATATTCATGCATATGTACGTGCTAAAATACTAATTTTTTTTTTTAAAAAAAAAAAGAATTATTACATAGAAAATATAAGTTGATATTTTATTTACAAAAATACCTCCATAAGGTAAAGACAATATTTATACCTTTTATGTAATTTTAATTACCAAAATACCACTTACACTATCATCACTTACACAATCAGATTATGGTTGTAGGTGGTTACTGCGTGGTTGCGCGGTGGTTGCATCAGATGAAGGTTTCAATCAAACGATAGTTGCATGGTGGTTGCTAGGTGGTTGGTTGAAGGTTGCATCAAACGACGGTTTCAATCAGACGAAAGTTTTTGGGTGGTTGCTGGGTGGTTGGATGAAGGTTTCATCAGAAGAAGGTTTCAATCAGACGAAATAACTATTAGCAAAATGTTTAGGCAACTGTTGTGAAACATTAAAAATCATACAATATTTCCACGTATGTAACTCTATCTACATGTCTCTAAATGATTTAATATGAATAAATTCACCATTAGAAATTTAGAAAACAACAAAAATACACCAGGATAAACATTTTACTATAGTATTGATGTAATTTTTTTTCGGATTATACTTAAGTTGGATTGTTAGGGAAGTCCAGTTCAACTTTTTGAGGTCTGCCTTTCATGGATCTAAAAATTGAAGTCAAGACATTAGTTTTATGCAAATTAAATTGGATTTCCAGTTGAATTTTAGTTTCGTAGTAGTTTTTCTACACTTTTTTATGAATTTGAAGCAGCCCCTGTTTTGATTGAGTCTAGTCGTCTTCTCAGGTGAAGTCGCCGGAATTAATGGTGGTTTTCTTTCTGATTGAATTTTTCGTTTCGGTTGTGTTGGGTTGCTGCGTAGTTGCGCGATAGTTGCCCAAGAAGCATGGATCCTGGGTTGAAGGTGTGTGTAAGTGGTATTTGTGTAATTTTTTTTATTTGGGCTGTATATTTGTTTATTTGATCAGCTGGAAGTATTTTTGTAATATTATTACTTTTTTTGGTTAAAATTGAAAAAAAAAAAAACCCCTTTTAAAAAAGGTTTAGATAAAAGAAATTTTATTTACACCTTAAAAATTTTTAAAGACACCTCATTTGAATGATTTTTATTTTATGTAAAATTTATATCTTTAATTGTACTAAGTATTTTTTTTCTTCCAGTTCATATTCTTAAAAAATATACCTATCAAATAAAAATAAATTACATTTTAAACATTATAACAAAAAAATTAAAATAAAAAATTATATGAAATATTCATAGAAAAAATAAAAAATATATATACATGATTTAGAAAAAAAAAATACGAAAATAAAATCAAAATAAATATTGAAATTAACATAAAATAATGTGAAAATATTTTCTTAAAAAAAATATTAAGAGTAATTTTTAAAAATTATTTAAATTTATTTTTTTTATAATGAGGTGTAATTATCATTTTATGAGGTACACGTAGAACTCCCCTTAGATAATGCTATATTGCTATTCATGCTTTGAAAATTTTTTATTTCTATTTTGCTCATATTTTTTTATTGATATTAAAAATATATTGTTTGAATGATATTGAGAAAAAAATAGTAGAGCTCATCCGAAAAAATATATAAAAAAAAATAGTAAAGTATTTTAAAAAGTAAAATTTGATAATATATTTTAAAAATTAAGGAAAAATATTGATGATTACACTAAGACAGTGCCAAACAACACCACATCATGACTGCTGTAATTAAATAGCTAATATCTTCAGACTATTTCGCCAAAATTATTAATTTTCTTCGAAAATCCACATAGGGTCTTAAAACTTGTTAATTTCATCTTTTATTAAAGCAGCTACTTCATGTTTTGCTGTCAGTTATGAACATTTCGATTCTTGAAAGACAATGAAGATCAGCAAAGCAAGAAAGGCATCATCTTTTTTAGGGGGAAAATTAGCATTTTATTTTATTTATGTAATATTCACATGTTTTACGCAGATGGGATTCTCATTTCTCAACCACATTATTAATTTTATTACCTAAAATGCAACCAAAATTGAACTGGACCAATATAAATAATAATAATAACCCGAGACAAAGGAAACAAAAAAAAAACAAAGGGTGGCTGGCCAATTATGCCTCAGCATAAAACTCGGGGTGATATTTGATCACCCTCGGCTACTTTTTGCTTTTTTGCTTCATGTGATGACCGTTGGCTTCTCCCTTCCTGTGAAGTCCTTCAGCTTTGATACAGACAGAGCCAAATCTATAGACCATAAACAAAGAAAATATGAAGAATAATACAAGCAATTTACATGAGATATTTACTGTAGAAGTGACAATGAACTAACCTATCAACGGTTTCAAAGCTATTTGGGCATCCACGTCATGCTTAGAGGCATCAGGCTCAAACTGTTCGATGTAAACTCGGACAGTTGCACCAGCTGAACCAGTCCCCTGTACAAATAAGCCATGAAACTAATGAACATGGAAACATTGTGAAAGGGAGTGTAATTAGGAAGGGAAAGGATCGACACATACTGATAAACGATATATGATTCTTGATCCATCAGTAAAAACAAATCGAACACCTTGCTTTGATGCTACACTACCATCAACCTGATCATTATTAATAAATATATCAGTTAAAAGAAACATAGCATGCAAAAAGTCTCAAAAGTCTCTTTTGGGTTTAACTTGCTAGTAGGTAAAGATGGCAAGCATGCAGCATCACTTTAAACTTACGGGATCAGTGTACGTAAAGTCATCAGCAAATTGGAGCGTGTAGTTTCCTGAGACAATAAATTCTTAATTAGTACCCGAATTGGGTCTGGAGGCTGTGCCCGTATCAAAGAAACATAGTAAAACTTACCGTACTTGTCACCAGCCTTGCTTTTAGAGATCAAATCTCTGAGGTAGTCTACCATTTTGTTAGCACCCTCTGATTCACATTCCTGGAAAAAGATTCAAAATGAGAAAAATTCTTTACTTCGGCTCCAAAAGCACAATTTAATGTGGCTCACAACACAGTAAGTTGTAAATCAAAAACTAGGAGTTTGTACTAGTGTAGAAAAATAGTCAACTTATTCAAGTCATGGACATAATTACTTCATAGTCATATCGAGAAAAGAAATTTCTTCCATAGATTGCCCAGTGTTCCTTTGCAACATCAGCGACAGAGACCAACTTTTCCCCAGATTTTTTGTCTTTGTTTTGATAAGCAATAATTGATAGCCAAGCTAACACTGCCCTGCAATTCAAAATATTTATGTTAAAGAAGGAAAATGGAAAATTGCTTTATCAGAAAGAACGGTAAAAGGGGATTTTTCCCCCTCTATTTCATGTTTCAATTTTTGGCAAAACCAATGAAAACTGTTGTAAGAACAAATCAAAATACCAAATTGTTTGAAGATGTTAGTCATTATGCTGGAGCAGCTAACTATACAAATGTTAAAGGTTAATTATTATCCGGTACTCCATGAAATCACTCGTAAATTGAAGTAATTAAAGCAAAGGGAGGAAGATCACAAAATCATCCGTAGCTAAATGGAGAAAAAGCAAGATACAATAATTCCAAAGTAAAATTCAAGAGACAAGTGTAAAAAATAAAGATAATTACCAAATTCCATCCTTCTCACGAATGTGGTCAGAACCTGTTCCAAAACTCTCCTCTCCACAAATCGATAATTTCCCTGCATCCATAAGATTCCCGAAGAACTTCCAACCAGTGGGAACCTGGCCCAATACAGTTTTTGGTTTGAAAAAGAACTGTGTAAGTAATAAAACCCATAGGCGAAGGAAATGATGGAATGGAAAAGATTTTATTTCTTTGTTTGGTTAGTATATATTCCTTTTCCTTTTCATTCTTCTATTTTCATTACTCCTAGTCCAGTTCAGCATACATATATTTTGATTACTCCCACTCCAATGGAGGATACATATATTTCCATTACTACTTTTAGAATGTTATAAAAATGTTAAAGATAGCCAAACTGCTGGGCCTCAAATAGTCAAATATGTTACATGCCAAACATATCCAGCTCCAAGAATAGGTAGCAAGTTAGTTAGAGAGTTATTGTTGAACTGTATAACTTATGTTACTTTAGGGCTGGCTGTATTACTAGTTAACTTGAGTGCATTTATTACTTTTAGTTAGAGGTTGTTTTAAAGACCAGTACTATCTTCTTAGAGGGGGTCTGATTTTTGGTATAGTGTAAGAAAGTGAAAATACTTTGCGGACTGTCCACACTGACTCGAATAGTTTGGGTTTTCACTGAACTTGTCATTCTTGAATAGCAATAAAGATTCAGCAACCTTCTTCACACTAATTCCAGATCTAGATCCTATCACAAACCTCAAAAAATGGAAGACCCAATTTTTCAGCAACTCGATCAAGTGCTCCGCTCGTCGGCATAGATCGGGCCAAACCCTAGGAAAATTGGAAAACAGAAAAGAAAATCACTTTCTTCTAGTTCTATGAATAAAATGTTAGATGAGTGAATACATAATGTAAAGAGGGCACGATTTCATACCTTTGGGCCATTTTGGAAATATGGAATTGCCTTTTGTGCATTGGCTGCAATAATTGCGACAGAATCCGAGGGTGTGATAAAAAATCCTTTGCCCAGAATCATGTTTCTATCACCATCACCTGATTAAAGACGGAAGTGTCAGGTTTCATAAATAAAAATTAAAAACCCATGTTCTAGATTGCCAAAACAAGTTCAATAAAGAGTACGAATGAGATCAGTTTATTGCAATTTCTAATATATATTTATGAAATTTTACATACCATCACTTGCTGCTCCAAAATCAGGTCCATTATCACCATACATAATGTTGACTAAATCCTTAGCATAGCTGTTTGACGATTAACAGTAAAAATTAACTAATGTCATCTAAATAACAAACTAGAAATTTCACAATTCAAGGCTTACGTCAGATTAGGGTCTGGATGACCATGTCCAAAGTCCTCCAAAGGCACTCCATTCAAAATTGAATCCTACAAGACATACCTAACATCTAACATCAGGAACTCAAATTCCAGCTAGCTAGCACATAAAAAGTTAATTTAATCCACCAAACCAATTACTGACCAGTCTAGCTCCGAGCTTATCAACAAAAATGGGCTGTGCATATGCACCGGTAACAGCATGCATGGCATCAAATATAAACCTGAAAATGAGGCAGTATTAAACAATGACACCTAAGAGCAACACCCAATCTTACACATTGACTCAAGCAACACAGCTAAATTCAAACACGCAAACATAAAGGCCTAAAAAATTTCTGCATGATGAGTTATAAGTAATACCTGTAATCAGACCTTGATACAAGACTTTTAATAAGCTGGAAATCAAATACATCCTGCAGAAAATCACATAAGATACTTGATCAAATTATAATTTTCAGGTAACATAAGTAAAAATTCTAAAGATGCATGTATTTTGCTTCACACCTCCATAAGGTCCAAGTAATCAGAAACTGGGTCTATCACTTCAACTGCAAAGTCTCCAAACTTAGTAACCCCAAGAGAAGACAGATCTACATCAGCAATGTCAGCAACTTTTATTTCAGAGATCTGCAATAAACTTAGTCAGCTTAGACAATATAAAATAAATTGAAGTTAAAAGTGAACATATAGGAAGGTAAAACAGAAAAGAAGAGATTAGAAGAAATGCATTGTATTGCTTGCATAAAATGAATCATAAAGACAGTACGGTAAGATATGTTACACAAGCAATGCATAAATGGTCAAAGGAGTTCATGTAAAACCAGATACTCACAGAAAGCGTGTTTCCATAAATTTTGTCAGTGATGGATTCAGGTGCAGGTTGACCACTACTGTAGTTGAACTGGAAAGAAAACATAATATTTAGGAGACTGCAGCAACAGGGTAGAGTTGCCCTGTATGATTTTCTTGAAATTTAAATTTAAATAAAATCAAAATCCCTTCTCTAAATATACAACACTAGATATTTTGTAGTTGGTAGAAAAAAAATTCTATGACTATCACCTCAATACAAATCTATAACTATATCATGAAGATGTTTAAAAATGAAATGAAATGAAATAAACTTACCTTAATTCCCCAGTCATATTCAGGTCCACCAGGATTGTGGCTTGCACTCATTATAAAGCCACCATTAGCCTGTGCAATAAAAACAAGTGATAACTTCCTATGATGTGAGAAGATGCTGAAATAAAAAGAGAATTAAAGTGCTGGAGTCGACAAAATACCTTTCTCTTCCGGATTACGGCAGACACTGCTGGAGTCGACAAAATACCTTCCCTACGTTCATAATAAATCCTCGTTAATTCATTGAGATCCAAAAGATTGATATTGAAATTGGATAAAAATTGGGCAGAGAGTCCAAATGATGACTTTGCAACTTCATAAAGACACTTGTACTGTCTTATGAGTTCTCATCCACCTGTATTACTTACTTGCCAACCAAAATTTTTCCAACACCATTCCCAGCTGCAATTTTAATAATAATCTGCATTTAAGTCCACATAATTAGTCAGATGAAACATATACAGCTTAAACATAAAGATACATATTAAAATCATACAGCTTAAACTAAAATTAAAGCATTTAATAAACGAGTAAAACAAACCTGCGCAGCTTCACGATTAAAGTATCGGCCATCGCCACCTAACACCAATATCCCATTTTTGTAATCTTCGAGGGGCAATGAATTAAACAATGCCTATAAATTACAGAAGACAAGATTATTTTTGAAACCCAAACGCCATAATTATCTAAGGATAAATTTATGACAGCCACATAATGAAATAAATGTGAGAAGAATTCATACCTGAATCCAATTGGCAAGGTAATTTTCTTGCATAAAAACTTTCACCTGCATAACATGTGGATCATTAAATCAAGTCCCAAAAGAGTAAACAAAATAAAAAATCCGACATAGTGATTGATTAATGATGAAGAGAAAAAAAGAATCTCAATATGGCTTTGCTTATATGCAACATTCCTTTCAATCTTGTCCATCAAACCCAGAATCAGAATCATATTTCACTTTGTAACCAAACAAACAAGAAAAAGAAACAGTACAAAGACAATAAGAAATCTTTCTTTTTTAAGGAAGAAATTAAGAAATCTTAAATATGAAAAACAGACAAAATGAAAAAGAACCCTACTTTCTTTCGGAGACCACTGGTTCCGGTTTTCTGACCTTCAATCGGTTTAGTGGGCACAGAATTAATCTGAAATAATATCAAATCCCATATCAACAATAAAAAAAAATGTTCAAATCAAACTTTATAAGAAAAACAAATAAATACAATGTAAGAAAATAAACCTTGATGCCCTTTGGTTCAACAATGGTGGTAGGAGACGAAGAAGAAGATGGAGACGAAGATGCTTTGATTGCTACACACGCTGATGTGCTGAGATGTAGTGGACGAGCAGTGAGGAGTGAAGACAGAGTGACATACGACGAAGATGATGAAAACGACAATGAAAGTTGTGGCCTTTCCAGAGTCAAGTTTGAAGAGAGAAGATTGTGCAGCCTCGACGAGAGAGCCATTATTGATTGATGAGCGAGAGAGAGAGAGTGAGACAGAATCAGTGAGAAATTGGAGAAGATGTTAAGAGAGTTGAAGCCGAAGGAGTGATCGCCACATGTACTTTATACCTTGTGTAAAACAAAAAACACTATCTTGCACCTGTGAACCAACTGCTTTTTCCCTTTAATTTTTTTTTTTTTTTTTTTTAAGTAAATAGCAATAGGGAAATTACCTTCTTTATGATAATTTTATATATTCTTTATTAAATTTACGGTTTTTATTTTTATTTCCTTTTTTATAATTTCTCTTTTTTAATGTTTACACTTTACTAATAAGTAATGGGAATCAATAGTAAGGTAATCATTCTCTTACATTTGTTTACTTACATTATTAAATTAGGAAAGGGAGAACTTAATTAAATAAAGGAGAAAAGAAAGGGAGAACTTCCCCCACCAATTTTATAAGGAATGTCATTAAAGGTAATTAATTTTAATTATTTTTATTTTATTTTTTTAATATTAAATATATAATAACAATTTTTTCCTTTAAAATATGTCTTACAAAATAACTACCATATAATATAGTTTAACTCAAAAGGGCAATTTAGTCAATTTAAGCATTCCGATTACGTTTCCTAATAAAGTAAACAAGATAAATCACTACCATTCCATTTCCAAAAAAATTTAGTAAACAACATATTACAAATATTGATTCCGATTATTTTTCATTTATTCCGTTACATTTCTCCTTTAATTTATTCCGATTCTGAATACTGTATAGTAAACGTGCCATAAAACTATTCTTCCTTAACCATTTTTTAGGGTAACTGCTCATTTTTTTTCTCTTGTTTATTTAATGGGAAATTTACACCTTATATTAATTTTTTCCAATTACTATATTTTTACTGTATATAAATCTTTTTTTAAAAAAAAAAATTGAGTAAGCCTATTTAATTTAACATAATAATATATATGTATCTATATATAAAAAAAGTTTACAAAAATTGATTGATGACTTTTATGTTACTTTCATGTCAGATTTTTTATTTTATTTTTTACTTAAATTTAAAATTTAACTCCAACTCATTCACCTAAACCCATTTTTAAAAATTTATATATGTGTTTAGTTTATTAATGACTTATATCACTTTTTTGACAATTATTTTTTACTTAAGTTTGAAAGTGGGCACAACCCACATACATGATTCTCATTCCCAAGAATTTATATATGTATTTTATTTTTCTCTCCATCTCTTTTTGTGGGTTGGTATTTATAGAAAATTTCTTGAGATTAGTGTTTAAGATAAAGACCATCAACTAAAGACTTTACATAAAACCATTCTCCCCGCTCTTCACTATTTCAAAAACTTACCAAGCTCGCTCCTTTCATTCATTGTTTTTACTTGGGTTTTGAGAGAGAAAAGCAAGAAGAACAATGCAGAGGAAGAAGAAGAGCAACAGACAACTCAAACTTTTGTAAAAAAAATTCTCTTTTTTTCTTTATTTATTTTTTCTAGAACGACATAAACTTTATTGGGTTTTTGTTGTTTTTACTAATTCTGTTTTTTTTTCTTTTTTGGGGTTGTAGTTTAGCTCTTGTTTTGTGAGTGGTGGTGTTGTATCGTTTGATGGCTCTTATAGCTTATTTTGTTATTGTTTTAATGTTGTTTTCTTTCATTTTTTAATCACATTTTTCTAAATATTATTGTACTGTTTTATTTTTAATAGTAATAGGGAAATAATAAAATTTGTATGCAAGTTATTTTCTTCAGTATTATATACTCCAATATATGTTCAGTTTTCTTTCGTTGTTCTACTGTTGTTTTTTAATTGTTCTCATCCCTTTTATTTTTGATATCTTCTCCTGTATATTCTCTTGTTGTGTCCCAGCCCTCCACATTTACTGCATTTGTTAAGTTGTTTCTTTTTCTAGCCAGCTTTCATCCGTTTATTTTATTTTTTTTTTTGTCTTCTAGATTTTACCACTTTAATGGAAAGGTAAGACTATTACTGTCCATGATTCTTTTATTCTGGTTACCTCATACAAATATTCAGTGGTTGGTTTCAGTGACGAAGCCAGAAATTTCGCTGAGTGAGGGCTTAAATAAATATTAAGTCAAAGCTCATAAAAGTAACTGATAAATGTATCCTTTTAAATTTTCATCTTCAACAAAATAAAATAAAACATTGTCAATAATATTATTTTATTTTTTAATAAAGTGTTATTTTTTTTTATTATTTGTATTGGGCTACTTTTAAAATGGACTTGATTAGAATGAGGGTAGGTTTATGAATTATAATTAAGATATTGAGTGAGGACTTTTGTGAATTGGGCTTTAATAAGTTGAGTGAGTGAATTAATATATGTATATATCTACATGTAAAAAATTTGATGTATATATTTGAGTGAGGGCTTAAGCCTACATATAGGACTAAGTCCCTCCGTCCCTGGTTGGTTTAACCTGTGTAATTTAAAATAAATATTTGTTAAACATACGAAACAATAGTAGAACAACCCAAAAACAACATTAGAAAAATCAAGACAGCCCCAATATTAATAGTTTTAATGTTTCTGCTTCATCTCACCGGATTTAATGATTGTTTTTCGACTGTTCTGGTGTTGCTGTGGTGGTTTTGTCTGTGGGTGTGAAAGATGAAGATCTCGTTTTTTTATTTTTGGTGTTTATAGCATAAAAGAAAAAAAAAAGTCCCAAGACAGTATAAAAGTTATTTTTGCCGTGTGGCAGTATTTTTGTAAAGATTGAGTCAAAATCCAATATTTTTGTAAGTTACCCTATTTAAATTAAGAAACAAATTGAGCTTTCTGCTGTTTTATTTTGCATAGTAATATCTAAGTTAAAAAACTATATAAAATTTTAAAATTTTATTTTTTATAACTTTTTTTTTTTAAAAAAAAAAATATACGATTAATAATCCTCATATAAAATAGAAATCTTAGCAAAAAAATAATTAATAAATATATAGAAAACTCATCAAATAATTTTAAAACTAATGTCATACTTATAATCAACATTATATTTAAAGTTTTAATCTTCATGCCTTATTTCACTACTTATAGTCAAACTATTAATTATTGGTATGTGTTAGAAGTTTTTAAAACTCTATGCATACATATATAACTAGGTTGATGTTACGCGTAATGCACGTATAATTAGTTTTCTTTTTAATTAAGTTCAATTAGGTGATATTAAGTGCAATACATGTATGTTTAATTTTTTTTAATTAGGTAATGCATTTTTTTTATTTTTTGAAATAGTTTGAAATTTTGATCTTTAAGAAAAAAAAAAATTTAGCTATTGCTACATTAGTATATCATTTGCATGTGATTATATACATATGTATTTTTTAAATATTTAAAAAAAAATTAATTAAATAACTTATCTGATAATGCATATTAGGGTTGTTCATCAAACCGCTCCAACTACCCGCACCGCAAAAAAATGTGGTTTGAAATTCTTTGCGGTGCTATCGCGGTCTGAATTTGTCCTAAACTGCCCGGTGAGGTGCGGTTTGCGATTTTGAATTGTTAATATGCGGTTAAAATCGTACCGCACCGCATATTATAAAAATACTAATTTTTATATTTCTTTAAGTCCAATATGTTAATGTCCGACCCGAAGCCCACTAATTATTGTATTATTGAAACTTAAAAGTTTTTTTTCATATTTATTTTCAAATCTTATAGTATTTTTGACAAGTGTTGCTCATGCTTTGTTGTATTTGTGATAGTTTAATTATTTATATTTCTTTAAGTCCAATATGTGAATGTCCAACCCGAAGCCCACTAATTATTGTATTGTTGAAACTTATAAGTTTTATTCATATTTATTTTCAAATCTTATGGTATATTTGAGAAGTATTACTCAAGCTTTGTTGTATTTATGATAGTTTAATTATTTGGTAATAGTCCAAACTGCAGAAATTGTAAAAATCGTACCGCACCGCCCCATTTTTGCGGTGTGGTTTCTGCGGTATTTTAGTTTTGTAGTACGGGTGCGGTTTAGGATGTAAAAACCGCTTAGTTTAATTTGGAAATTAGCAGTTAATCACGTTTAATTATGAAATTATTTATAGCTATTTAAATAATTTATTTATACTGTTATTATTGAATTCAGAGATGCATTTCTATGTCATTCAGTAGTTTTCATAATTTTGCATTTCCGGTGCCCGGTATTTTGGAACTCGGTGTTTGGCTCAGTAAAAATCACAACTTAGTATGTTAGTAGTTTGGGACGGTTTATTAGACATTGGGAATGTCGGGAATGGCCGGGAATTTAGAATTTCCCAAAAATACCCCTTTAGTGTTATTTATGTGGTTTTTGTGTGGAGGGGCAAAATGGTCTTTTTGCCCCATTAGTATTTTGTCTTCTAGTGTTTTTATTAGTGGAAATATATGTTTACTTGGTATTATTTGTTGGCTGAAATGGTTAAGTAAAACCCCTTATTTTATTTTACAAAATTACAAAGTTTCAAAAGTTAGAAAAATTTAGAAAGAAAAGCAATTTTTTCTCTCAAGCTCTCTCTCTTTTCGACCCTCCTTGAGCAGCAAGGAAGTGGAGTTTTTCTTGGTGATTTAAGTTCATTTTGAGCAGATTTAGTGATCTCTAATTGTTGGTAAGCTTTCTTCATCTTTCTCTTGTGTTTCTTGAAATTTTTAAAGAGAAAAGGTAGGTTGCATGCTAGTTTTGGGATGGCTGTTGTTGATGTGTTTATATGTTGTTTTCAGAAGCTTAATTAGGTCTAAATTGAATAGATTATCTAGGTTTTAATGCATGCTTGCTATCTTGTTTAAGTTGTGGAATTTTTAGCTCAAAAATATGATTTTTTGAAAGAAATGTTTTGAATCTGTAGTATACTTGCTGTTGATGTTTGTTATTGCTTTCCGAGGTTATTTTATGCTTGTTTAAGTAGATTTGAGCTAGTTTGGATGCATGTTATCTAGGTTTAATCAAGTTTGAGTTTAGAACTCAAAGCTTGGGCTTTAATGGTGATTTTCGTTTCTGTACTTTTGGGGTGGTTTTGATGCTTTAGAAATGTTCTAGGGGAGGTATAGAACAGGTCTGGAAGATTTGGTTTGGTTTGGAGTTGATTTGAGCATTGTGTGAATTTTTGAGTTTGCTGCCTGCGAGGAACCGGAATTCCGGTTGTACATCCGGAATTCCGGATGGGGTTCTGAAATTTCCCAGAATGGGGATTCCGGTTGGGCAACCGGTCTACCGGTTGGGGAAAATTCAGGAACCCTAGTTTTCCTCGATTTTATGTTTTTGGGGGTATTGCCATGCTTTTTATCGATAGGGAAACTTTTAGTTCCTAGTTTAAGTCCCCAGGAAGTGATTTAGCGTGTCACTTATAGTGTTGTGATTTTTATGGTTTAGGAGCCTGTAATCCGCCGCGCTGATAGTTCCAGTCAGGTTGACCGGCACACCTGAATTCGGAATCCAGGTAAGATTAGTATAACAGTATGCATATGTAGATTACATGTTTAGCGTGCATGTAGGAAGCCTGTTAGATTACATTAGTTATGTATGTTGGCTTCGAACCATCCAACTGTGTCACGTCGGTACAGGCTGGAGTATGACCAGCAGCCGGAGTATGACCGGTTCGACCGATCAGGCTGACACTTAGGTTGGTGGTTCTGTACTATTTGACGTATCACGTCGGTACAGGCTGGAGTATGACCAGCAGCCGCAGTATGACCGGTTTGACCGATCAGGCTGATACTGTAACACGTCGGTACAGGCTGGAGTATAACCAGCAGCCGGAGTAGGACCGGGAGATTGTGTTTATCGACGACATCCTAGTGTACTCTCAATCAGAAGAGGAGCATGAATTACATCTTCAAATGGTACTGCAACGGCTTCGGGAACACAAGCTTTATGCCAAGTTCAAGAAATGTGAATTCTGGCTATCTCAGGTGTCCTTCCTAGGGCACATTGTGAGCAAAGATGGGATCAAGGTGGATCCCGGGAAGATCGAATCCGTCAGGGATTGGCCGAGACCGAAGACAGTGACAGAGATCAGAAGCTTCTTGGGTTTAGCTGGGTACTACCGTAGGTTCGTGGAAGGGTTCTCAAAAATTTCAATGCCCCTAACCGAACTTACGAAGAAGAATCAGCGGTTTTTCTGGTCAGACAAGTGCGAAGCTAGTTTTCAGGAGCTGAAGCAGAGGTTGATTACCGCTCCAGTGCTAGCTTTGCCTTCAGACAACGAGAAGTTTGTAGTTTACTGTGATGCATCCAGACAGGGTCTGGGGTGTGTGTTGATGCAAGCCGATCGGGTCATCGCTTATGCCTCTCGTCAGTTAAAGGATTATGAACAGCGATACCCGACTCATGATGTAGAGTTGGCCACGGTAGTTTTTGCATTGAAGATTTGGCAGCATTACCTTTACGGAGAAAGGTGTGAAATTTATACCGACCATAAAAGTCTCAAGTATTTCTTTACTCAGAAGGATTTCAACATGAGACAGAGACGTTGGTTGGAGTTAGTGAAAGATTATGACTGTTAGATTCTTTATCACCCTGGGAAGGCCAATGTAGTGGCCGATGCCCTGAGCAGAAAGGGTCCCGGACAAGTAGCTAGTATGGTTCATATCTCACCTCAGCTAGCAGAGGATATGGTTAGATCCAGCATTGAGTTTGTGGTAGGTCAGCTTCACAACTTAACGCTGCAATCTGATCTGTTGGAAAGAATAAAAGTCGCTCAGATGACGGATCCAGAGTTAGTGAAGATCAGAGATGAGGTGTTGGATGGTCAAGCCAAGGACTTTTCCGTGTCAGGCAGCGGGATGCTTCTGTATAAAGCTAGGGTTTGTGTTCCGAATAGTGTGGAACTCAGGAATGAGATCTTTGAGGAGGCTCATTCTACCCCGTATTCTCTGCATCCCGGCACCACTAAGA
The DNA here is from genome assembly GCF_029168945.1 of Cannabis sativa. Classification (NCBI taxonomy): domain Eukaryota; kingdom Viridiplantae; phylum Streptophyta; class Magnoliopsida; order Rosales; family Cannabaceae; genus Cannabis; species Cannabis sativa. The sequence goes on along the minus strand of NC_083605.1, from coordinate 16,812,688 downwards.
TGTACCAAGATCTGAAACCGTACTTCTGGTGGAGCGGTATGAAGAAGAATTTGGTAGAATTCGTATCGAGATGCCTCACTTGTCAGCAGATTAAGGCTGAACATCAGAGAGCAGCAGGGTTGTTGCAGCCTCTAACCCTACCAGAATGGAAGTGGGAAGATATCACGATGGATTTTGTGGTCGGATTACCTAGGACCACGGGTTTATTTGATTCCATCTGGGTAGTAGTGGATCGATTTACGAAATCTGCTCATTTTCTGTCGGTTAGAACAACATTTAAAGTGGATCTATTGGTAGAGTTGTATGTCAGAGAGATCGTAAGACTTCACGGGGTACCGAAGTCTATAGTTTCGGACAGGGATCCGAAGTTCACCTCCAAATTTTGGCAGAGTTTGCAGCGAGCAATGGGTACAAAGCTGAAATTCAGTACAACATTCCATCCTCAGACAGATGGTCAGTCCGAAAGGACAATTCAGATATTGGAGGATATGTTGCGAGCCTGTGTTATGGATTTTGAAGGCTCATGGAATAAATATCTACCGTTGATAGAATTTTCTTACAACAACAGTTATCAGAGTACGATAGGGATGGCTCCCTATGAACTGTTATACGGTAGGAAGTGTAGATCTCCCATTCATTGGGATGAGACAGGGGAGAGAAAATACCTAGGTCCAGAGTCAGTACAGCGGACCAATGAGGCAATAGAGAAGATAAAAGCTAGAATGCTTGCCTCACAGAGTAGACAGAAGAGTTACGCAGATCCGAAACGCAGAGATGTTGAGTTCCAAGTAGGGGACCATGTGTTTTTACGGGTATCTCCGATGAAGGGGATCAAACGTTTCGGGAAAAAAGGCAAGTTATGCCCTAGATTTACAGGACCTTTCGAGATTCTCGAGAAGATAGGTCAAGTGGCATACCGGTTAGCATTGCCTCCAGCTTTATCAGTAGTTCACAACGTATTCCATGTCTCGATGTTGAGAAAATACGTTTCAGATCCCTCTCATATACTCAGTTATGAGAGCCTAGAACTGCAGCTAGACATGACTTATGAAGAACAGCCAGTGCAGATCCTGGATAGAAAGGATAAAGTCCTTCGAAATAAGACCATAGCATTGGTCAAAGTTCTCTGGAGAAACAGCAAGGTGGAGGAAGCCACCTGGGAGCTAGAGTCAGATATGAGAGCTCAATACCCAGAGTTATTCAAGTTAGATTTCGGGGACGAAATCCTTCTAAGGGGGGAATAGTTGTAAAGACCGCTTAGTTTAATTTGGAAATTAGCAGTTAATCACGTTTAATTATGAAATTATTTATAGCTATTTAAATAATTTATTTATACTGTTATTATTGAATTCAGAGATGCATTTCTATGTCATTCAGTAGTTTTCATAATTTTGCATTTCCGGTGCCCGGTATTTTGGAACTCGGTGTTTGTCTCAGTAAAAATCAGAACTTAGTATGTTAGTAGTTTGGGACGGTTTATTAGACATTGGAAATGTCGGGAATGGCCGGGAATTTAGAATTTCCCAAAAATACCCCTTTAGTGTTATTTATGTGGTTTTTGTGTGGAGGGGCAAAATGGTCTTTTTGCCCCATTAGTATTTTGTCTTCTAGTGTTTTTATTAGTGGAAATATATGTTTACTTGGTATTATTTGTTGGCTGAAATGGTTAAGTAAAACCCCTTATTTTATTTTACAAAATTACAAAGTTTCAAAAGTTAGAAAAATTTAGAAAGAAAAGCAATTTTTTCTCTCAAGCTCTCTCTCTTTTCGGCCCTCCTTGAGCAGCAAGGAAGTGGAGTTTTTCTTGGTGATTTAAGTTCATTTTGAGCAGATTTAGTGATCTCTAATTGTTGGTAAGCTTTCTTCATCTTTCTCTTGTGTTTCTTGAAATTTTTAAAGAGAAAAGGTAGGTTGCATGCTAGTTTTGGGATGGTTGTTGTTGCTGTGTTTATATGTTGTTTTCAGAAGCTTAATTAGGTCTAAATTGAATAGATTATCTAGGTTTTAATGCATGCTTGCTATCTTGTTTAAGTTGTGGAATTTTTAGCTCAAAAATATGATTTTTTGAAAGAAATGTTTTGAATCTGTAGTATACTTGCTGTTGATGTTTGTTATTGCTTTCTGAGGTTATTTTATGCTTGTTTAAGTAGATTTGAGCTAGTTTGGATGCATGTTATCTAGGTTTAATCAAGTTTGAGTTTAGAACTCAAAGCTTGGGCTTTAATGGTGATTTTCGTTTCTGTACTTTCTGGGTGGTTTTGATGCTTTAGAAATGTTCTAGGGGAGGTATAGAACAGGTCTGGAAGATTTGGTTTGGTTTGGAGTTGATTTGAGCATTGTGTGAATTTTTGAGTTTTCTGTCTGCGAGGAACCGGAATTCCGGTTGTACATCCGGAATTCCGGATGGGGTTCTAAAATTTCCCAGAACCGGAATTCCGGTTGGGCAAACGGTCTACCGATTGGGGAAAATTCAGGAACCATAGTTTTCCTCGATTTTATTTTTTTGGGGGTATTGCCATGCTTTTTATCGATAGGAAAACTTTTAGTTCCTAGTTTAAGTCCCCGGGAAGTGATTTAGTGTGTCACTTATAGTGTTGTGATTTTTATGGTTTAGGAGCCTGTAATCCGCCGCGCTGATAGTTCCAGTCAGGTTGACCGGCACACCTGAATTCGGAATCCAGGTAAGATTAGTATAACAGTATGCATATGTAGATTACATGTTTAGCGTGCATGTAGGAAGCCTGTTAGATTACATTAGTTATGTATGTTGGCTTCGAACCATCCAACTGTGTCACGTCGGTACAGGCTGGAGTATGACCAGCAGCCGGAGTATGACCAGCAGCCGGAGTATGACCGGTTCGACCTATCAGGCTGACACTTAGGTTGGTGGTTCTGTACTATTTGACGTATCACGTCAGTACAGGCTGGAGTATGACCAGCAGCCAGAGTATGACCGGTTTGACCGATCAGGCTGATACTGTAACACGTCGGTACAGGCTGGAGTATGACCAACAGCCGGAGTATGACCGGTTCGACCGATCAGGCTGTTACTTGTCAATGGTACCGTCCCTATGAACGTTCAGAACTCAGTACCGTGTTGGACACGGCAGTTAGGGGGACTCAGTATCGTGTTGGACACGGCAGTTAGGGTTATGATCAGGGGTATGGGCGTCTGATCATGACCAGGATTTATGTATGAGTATTATTATGCTTTTCTTACTGAGTCTGTCGACTCACAGTGCTACGTTTATGTGTAGGTAAAGGCAAGGCTAGAGCTGATGGACCGTGAGCGAGCCGGTGAAGATTGTACATGTCGGGGCGGTTAGGCCCGGAGCGTACGATCATCGGGACAGCAAGGCTAATTTTGTAACTAGTCGCTAGGCGAAAATTATTTTGTATGAACAGTGAACTTTTGTAAATGATTTTGTAATCGGGATCCCGAGTCTTTTGTATAAATATTTTATAAGTTTAATTAAAAAGCAAAAATTTTAATTAATCACGTTTTCCATAAACCTCGTTGATTAGCAACGAGCTGCACAGCATGTTTAAAAATCACGTAATATGCCTATGTTAGTTAGGGTGTTACATAGGAAATTGGAAAAACTGCATGTGCGGGTTGGTTTAAAAAAATAGTCAAAAATTACACCACGTGCACCGCAAACACCTCTAATGCATATACTGTAATTTACTATACTCGTAACCAAAACTCACTTAACCGAATTTGATTGCGTCTATATATAGGTTGGATTTGTATATTTGATATGAAGGTTTTTTATTCCCAAACTTTACAAATAATATAATGTATGAATCGGTTTACCATAACTAAAACGGAAAGATATCAATTCCTTATTACAACTATTTCAATTTAAAATATAAAATAAATAATAATAAAGTTTTAAATTACTTTATATAAAATATCTACATAATTTTTCTTTTTGTTTTAATTTAAAATTAAATCAATAAATTGAAAAATATGATTAAAAATATCTACAATATTTTAAGTATTTTAAATTTAAATTAAAATTTCTTTATATAAAATATGTCTTTAAATTAAAATTAAAATTTCTTTATATAAAATATGTATATAATTTTTATTTTTAAATAGATATAATATTATAAAAATTAATAAAAAAAAAATTCTATTAGAGTTAACTTAGAAATCCGAAAAATATCGTTAAACTAAAAATTCTATTACATAACTAAATTTCACATAGAATAAATATTTGTATGATCAATTAATTAAATATAATAATTAACGATAACAAAAATAAATAATTATGTGTATTGTATTTATATTAGCTATTCCATTTACTTGAATAAATAAAATAATATAAAAAATTTATTTATTTTACTAGTGATAAAATATTTTATGAGAGATTAATTTTTAAAGAAGATCACTTTCATTAATGATGATTGATAATGTCTTGATTGTGCGCATATAATGATACAATTTATGTAAATGTAAAATTTTGTTTAAATTTATTTGAAAGTAAAATGGTTATAATACATATATTATTATAGTAAGTCCTCAATATTTGTTTTAGCAATTTTTAGTGATTTTTTTAGAATATAATTATTAAAAGTTATTTTACCATGATCTAAATTTACTAACAAGTATGTTTATTATATTCTATAATCTAACATCTTAAACATGAATTTCTTAAAACAATGAATTAAACACATATAAAGCTATAGAAAACCTTACATTGGTGGCAGCGGAATAATATGGCTCCTTCTACTCAGATCTATAATCCTTGTCCTTTCTTGTCGCAGAGTAATAACAAGATCTGAGCCTGGTTCTTCTTTAAATGTTAGAATTCTTCACAATCTTCCACACTATGATTGAGTACTAGTTAAATATGAGTGGAAAAGGTACTCTTATCACTATATGGGTTCAAAATTTATGAAGAAGAAGAAAAAGAGGGGAATTCAAAATTTCTATAGAAGGATGCTCTCAATTTTATTATATGACAAAATAGTCTAAATTAGGTTATTAGAATGAGAGTCATCTTATTCCTTATAGAATTTCTTCTAGGGTTAGAATTTGAATTATATGTAATAAAAAAGATAAAATAATAGTAAAATAATGCTTAAGTGGCTGGCCACAGTTAGTGGACCCTGTTGGAAATTATTTTATGAGGATCTTAGATCTACTCACAAGTATGTTGATTAACACCCTAAATATGAACTTTCTAAAACGATGAAATAAACACATATAAAGTTTAGTAAACCTTACATTGGGTGCAGCGGAATTAAATGACTCCTTCCGTTCAGATATCTAGCCCTTGATTCCTTTCTGTAGCAGAGCATTATTAATATCTGAACCTGGATCTCTTTCTCTGAATCTTTAGTGCTGAAACTCCTTCTTGCTGAAAGTCTTTCTTCACGATCTTCCTCACTATGATTGAGGTATCACTTGCTGTGTGTGGGCACTACTCTCACACTAAGAATTTCGAAATTCAAGAGGGAAGAGAGAGAAGAAGTGGCGGCTAAAGATAGGGCGAGAGAAAGGCTCAGGTTTTTCTCTGAAGGAAAAAGTAGAAAATTTAAGTGTAAATTTCCTGAAGCCTTCCCTATCTATTTATAGCATTCCACTAGGGTTAGGTTTGAATTATTTGGCATTAAAATAATGAAAATATCAGAGGTAAATTCCTATAAAAGTGGCCGGCCCTATACATGTGGATTTGGGCCTCACTTTTTGCAGTTTTATCTTTTCTGCATCTAATTTTCTCAACAAATGCCAATTTTCAAATTCAACCATTTAAATGCCAATTCTAACTATTTAATAACTATAAATAATTATTAAATAATATTGTCATTTATCATATTTATTAATTGAACCATACAAAGTATCATAATTAACAAATATGCCCCTAAAACTCTTTCTTTACAATTTCGCCCTTACTTAGTGAAAAATTCACAAATAGACATAGTCTAATTTTAGAATTATAATTGATTAATTAAAACCAATTATATGAGTCTTACAAGCAATATTATCTCAACTAGTGCGGGGACCATGGGTCTATATAACCGAGCTTCCAATAAGTAGATCAAGAATTTATTACTAAAATTCACTAACTTATTAATTCTTCGTTGAATCCACGTATAGAACTTAGAATTGCACTCTCAGTATATAGAATGCTCTATATGTTCCACCATATAGACACATCATTAGTTATCCATTGTTATAATCCTAATTTGATCAATGATCCTCTATATGAATGATCTACACTGTAAAGGGATTAGATTACCGTTACACCCTACAATGTATTTAATCCTTAAAACACTTAACCCCGTATAAATGATATTTCAGCTTATGTGAAATGAGATCTCCACCATTATTTTCGTTTGGTCAAGCTCGAAGGAGATCATCCTTTACTTACTATTCGCCAGATAGAAGCTATAGATTCCATGTTTATGTTAGCGCTCCCACTCAATTGCACTACCGTGTTCCCAAAATGTACGTATCACCTTGACCTAAAAGTAAGCTTAACTAACAAATCAAAGAACACGAATATCCTCTTGAGATTGAGCCTAATCATAACAGGATTAAGATCATTTGATCTAGGATCAACTAGGCGATATTGACTTGAATAGATATTACGGTAAGTTTAATAAATCTATGTCAAAGTTCAATATCGGTCCCTTCCGATGCATACTCCATGCATCCAACCTGAGCTTTACTTTAACCAATGCTCTGGAAAGAACATAGCATTTCTCCAAATGCAAGTAAACTCGTTTGTAGATTATCATATCAGTAAAACCCTGTGTCTGATAAATCTAGGAAACTTTATTCACATAGTCATGTTTACTTTCCAATGTATTGACAACACAATAAACAGGATCAAGTATGTGAAAAGGGTTTCAGATGAATTCATACATTATGTACATATAATCATGAAATAAATCATGTGAACCATGCAACATTAAATGTTATTTCTGATCTATATTAATAAGTAAATCTGATTATGTTGAAATTATTTAGGGCATAAAACCCAACAGACTTCACTAAATACAATTTTACAATTTTATTCAACAATTTATCTTTTCTTTCACTAATGCCATATTTTTCAATTTCAACCCCATAAATGTCAAAACTATTTATTTAATAATTATAATTGATTATCAAATAAAATTATCATTTAACTTATTTATTAATTAGACTTTACAAAGTGTAAAGACCGCTTATGATTAATACTTTGGATTATTTAATTAGGGTTTATGCATGAGATTAATTGTTATTTATAATATTGCAAGTTGGTGAAAATTAATTAATTTCAATATATGTTAAAAATGCTATATGTGAAATCCTCGTTGCTCTGTAATGTGTTTGGAAGTAGTGGAAAGAGATGTTGGGCCAGTAGAGTCACTTTTTCTGTGGTATAGAATGGATTTAATATCGGAGTATTATTGTTAGGTTTCGATATTATCGGTAATTTTGGTCGGGAGTTTGGTTTGACCATTTTGCCCTTGTTGAGCATGGTTACTTTTGTTTATACTTTAAGGGTATACTAGTCTTTCACCTTGGGGTTTTTGTCTTTATGTGAGGATATTAGTAGTTGTAGGTAATTTTAATATTAATAGGAATAAGGGTTATATTTTTTTTAGAAAATAACCTAGAATTACATGGTCCCCACCCATCCTCTTCTCTCTCTCTCTCTCGAAGCATCAAGAACCCAGCCTAGGGTTGGATTTTGTTAACCTATTTCAGAGAATTACTTCTTAATTGTGTGTGTGATAATCCAAGGTACCACTCTTAAGACTCTTCTTTTGATTTTTCATAAAGTTCAAGTTGGGTTTGTATGGAATCTTAGAATTTTAATTGTTGTTTGTTTAGGGCTATTCAATTCTATAATTTGAGGTTAAGTAGTGAATATTTATTCTGTTCTAAGCCTAATTTGATGATGGTTGTGTTGTTTGAATCAAGTAGGAGCTTAAGAGCTCACGTTGGAGCTCTAATGGTGATTCCATGATTTGAGTTGTTTATTATATTTTGATGATTGAAATGTATTATTTGGGGTATAAGCAGGTATACTAGAAGTTCTTAGAAAGTTTGGGATTGATTTGAATCAAGGGGGTTGATTTTTGGGTTCCCAGCACAGAACTGGTCGACCGGTTCTGGGAGACCATTAGAATCGGTCGACCGGTTGGTGCCCAGGAACCAGGCTTGTGGTTGGGAACCGGTCTGCCGGTTGGGGCTTTTTCTCGAACCCTAGTTTTTCCCGTTTTGTGTTGTTTAGGGTATTTGCATCCTATTTATCGATAGGATTATCCTTAGTTTCAATTTTAAATCCCCAATAGTGTTTTAGAGTGTCTCTCATCAAGTTTTGAATATTATGGTTTAGGGCCCTGTAAAGCGTTGAGCTGCGTTTCCACTCAAGCTGACCAACACACTTGAGCACGGAACGAGGTAAGATATCATAATAACGTATATATGAATATATGCTTGTTTTAACTATTCACACTACTAACACTAATTGTTTATGTGATTTTAAGGGTGTTAGTGTTGGGTTTTATGCCCTAAATAAAACTCATTTCAATATAATCAGATTTACTTATTAATATAGATCAGAAATAACATTTAATGTTGCATGGTTCACATGATTTATTTCATGATTATATGTACATAATGTATGAATTCATCTGAAACCCTTTTCACATACTTGATCCTATTTATTGTGTTGTCAACACATTGGAAAGTAAACATGACTATGTGAATAAAGTTTCCTAGATTTATCAGACACAGGGTTTTATTGATATGATAATCTACAACAGAGTTTACTTACATTTGGAGAAATGCTATGTTCTTTCCAGAGCATTGGTTAAAGTAAAGCTCAGGTTGGATGCATGGAGTATGCATCGGAAGGGACCGATATTGAACTTTGACTTAGATTTATTAAACTTACCGTAATATCTATTCAAGTCAATATCGCCTAGTTGATCCTAGATCAAATGATCTTAATCCTGTTATGAATAGGCTCAATCTCGAGAGGCTATTCATGTTCTTTGATTTGTTAGTTAAGCCTACTTTTAGGACAGGGTGATACGCACATTTTGGAAACACGGTAGTGCGATTGAGTGGGAGCGCTAACATAAACATGGAATCTATAGCTTCTATCTGGCGAATAGTAAGTAAAGGATGATCTCCTTCGAGCTTGACCAAACGAAAATAAATGGTGGAGATCTCATTTAACATAAGTTGAAATATCATTTATACGGGGTTAAGTGTTTTAAGAATTAAATACATTGTAGTGTGTAACGGTAATCTAATCCCTTTACAGTGTAGATCATTCATATAGAGGATCATTGATCAAATTAGGATTATAACAATGGATAACTAATGATGTGTCTATATGGTGGAACATATAGAGCATTCTATATACTGAGAGTGCAATTCTAAGTTCTATGCGTAGATTCAACGAAGAATTAATAAGTTAGTGAATTTAGGTAATAAATTCTTGATCTGCTTATTGGAAGCTCGGTTATATAGACCCATGGTCCCCCCACTAGTTGAGATAATATTGCTTGTAAGACTCATGTAATTGACTTTGATTAATCAATTATAATTCTCAATTTAGACTATGTCTATTTGTGAATTTTTCACTAAGTAAGGGCGAAATTGTAAAGAAAGAGTTTTAGGGGCATATTTGTTAATTATGATACTTTGTATGGTTTAATTAATAAATATGATAAATGACAATATTATTTAATAATTATTTATAGTTGTTAATAGTTAGAATTGGCATTTAAATGGTTGAATTAGAAAATTGGCGTTTTTGAGAAAATAGATGCAGAAAAGATAAAACTACAAAATTGCAAAAAGTGAGACCCAAATCCACTTTGCATGGCCGCCCACTTTTGTAGGGTTTTCCCTCTGATATTTTCATTATTTTAATGCCAAATAATTCAAACCTAACCCTAGTGGAATGCTATAAATAGATAGTGAAGGCTTCAAGAAATTAACACTTAAATTTTCTACTTTTTCATTCAAAAAAAACTGAGCCTCTCTCTCTCCCTTTCTTTGGCCGACCACTCTCTCTCTCTCTTCTTCCTAAAGATTTCGAAATTCTTAGTGTTAGAGTAGTTCCCACACACAGCAAGTGATACCTCAATCATAGTGAGGAAGATCGTGAAGAAAGACTTTCAGCAAGAAGGAGTTTCAGCACTAAAGAATCAGAGAAAGAGATCCAAGTTCAGATATTGATAATGCTCTGCTAAAGAAAGGAATCAAGGGCTAGATATCTCAACGGAAGGAGTCATATTATTCTGCTGCACCTAATGTAAGGTTTACTAAACTTTATATGCGTTTATTTCATCGTTTTAGAAAGTTCATATTTAGGGTGTTAAACAACATACTTGTGAGTAGATCTAAGATCCTAGTAAAATAATATCCAACAACTGGCCTCAGAGCCATGGTAATTGATTTGCTTGCAAGAAATTTGGACTTAAAACGATTTGTTTGATGTTTTGGGTGGTATCATGTTGTATTGAGTGTTATTTGATGATTGATTGATGTTTGTGATTTTTCGTGAAAAATAATTGAATATCTATTTCTGGAATTATTTTCATTGGATAGTATGGAAAAAATTAAGCAAATTACTTTTTTACAGAACTCAATTTCGATTTAATTTGAATTAGTTATGATTTTTTGAAGTTTCGAAAAAATCGAGGTTGAGCAGCCGCCGAGGTTCCTCGCCCAAATCACCCCCCTGCGCGCGCGGACGGGTATGCACAACATCCCGTCTGTACAACTTGCAATTTTTTTTCGTTTTTTCTTCGATTTTTCATGCTTTTTCATGGATTTAACTTCCGATTTTTTGTGTAGTTCTGTATTTATACATTTACTATTCCTAATTCAATTCTAATTATCATAATTAAATTAATTAATATTTTTTAAATTTAATTCATGATATTAGTGTAATTTGAATTTGAAATAGTCAATATCTATCTTTTTTGCTTAATTATCTATCTTATTTTTAAATTTGATTATATCTTATCTTATTTTTAAATTTAAGGTGAGATATTAAATTTTTTAAATTAATTTTTTTTTAAATAATTTGACCTTATTTAAATTTAAAATAAGATAACTATAATCATGTAATTTTAAATAGATGTAAAATATTTTGCTAACTTTTAAATTTTGTTATTTTATTTATTTAAATTACATTTAAAATCTGAAAAAAATATTCATTTATCTTTTTTAATTTTTTATTTAATTTTTATTTATAAAATAACATTAAATTTTTAAAAGCAGTTAGCAAATTTTGAAATGATATTTAGGTTGGTTGAAACCTAATTTTTCAAAATTGTAGGTTTAATTTTATTTTATTTTTTAATTTCGAAATTTTTTAAATTTTTTAAATTTTCGAAAATATTTTTTTTTATTTAATTAATTAATTTTTCAAAATTATTTATTTAAAATTAAATAAATCCTACATCCAACTATCCAGCTAACCTTGTTGCAGGAGTATGTGTTTTAGCTTGTTTGTAAGTTTTTAAAACCTATTATTGCTTGATTGCAAATAGCTATGGTTAACTTGTTGACAGATCTAATGATCTGATTTTAACTCATGGCTCCCTTGGTCAAGTAAATAATTTGTAACAGGTATATTTACAATCTTCTTTCATCTGTGTATGACCTAGCAACATGAAAATATCCATCCAAATTGTGTGCCTGTGTGAGCCTATGTGTTTATTTTCATTATAGATGCATATAGGTTGTTGTTGCTAAATAAAATACCATAGTTCTTGATAGATTTTATTTAGGCCCATTTAGTTTTTGGGCCTATTCAATTAATAACAGTTGTTCATTTTAAGGTTAAATTCCTCTCTTTTGGGCCTTGTGTGAGAGTTGGGAGCCATAATAGTGGGTACGACATATTGAACCCAGCACCCCCTCACATGAACCACCCCAATTGTGAAGGCCTATTTGCCTGATTTGAATAACTGTACTAGGTTAATTAAATTAGTTTAACCTAATAAAATTGATTAGCAACATAATTAATTTCATTTATTTTGAAATTAATTTAAGAAAACCATAGTTTAAAGAATTTTTTATTCTAAGCTAAACTATATGTATTTTCTTGCATTTAATTAAATATAGAATTATAACCATCTAGATTCTTTCTGAAGCTTAATTTAAATTTTTCATTAAATATTCCTATTTAAGTTGATATTTAGTTATCTATAACTAATCAACTTAAATCTGAATATCTTTTAGATTTAAAATTTGAAAATTAAGTTGAGGAATTTTAGGAATTGGTTATTAAGATTCTTTAGATATTTTTTTTAAGTTGATATCTTTTCGAATATTAACTTAAAATGGAATATTTTCAAATTAAGTGGTTATAACTTAATTTCTGATATTTAATTAAATTTAAATTTGAAAATATTTAAGTTCTAGATTGTTTTCTAATACAACTTAAATTAGATATTTTTTCAAATTTTGTGGAAAAGATACTTAGTCAAATAAGATATTTTCTAGATAGTTATTTCTAGACTACTTATTATTTCTAATATTAAAATAGGAAAATATTATACATTGTGAAATTAATTATTTAAATAATTAATTTTGGTACAATTTATTTTAAGTATATTTTTTTTCCTAGTATTAAACTAGAGATTAATAATTAAGCCTTCTCTACACTTAATTATTTATTTCTTGAATTTAATACATTTAATTGAATTGAAAATTAAATATCTAAGTTGATTTTCATCATGATACTTAAATATTTCTTTTTCATGACACTTAATTAAATAGAAAATTATTTTTAGTTGAAATTTATTTTTTCAAATTAAATTTAAATAATTTTCAAAATATATTTATTCTTATTTTATTAATCAAATTTCGAAATTGCTTTTCTTAAATGCTGGAATTTCGAATTTTATTTGAAAAATAGATTAAAGTTGTAAATTATTTATTTTAATTTTGGGCCAACTTAAATCAATAATTTTTTCATTTAATGATTAATTAAAATAAATGAAGTAAAATATATTTTATTAGAAATTTAATTAATTAGTCAAAGGAAAATCTAGATAGGTGATATTTTTACTTGAAGTATTTTTCTAGTGTATTTAATTAAATAGAAAATTAATATTTAAGTTAATTTTCATCATCATACTTAAATATTTGAAATTTTTCTTATATATATTTAATTAAATAGGAAAATTATATTTTTTGTTGTAAATTAATTTTATTAATTAATTTTGGGCCAACATTAAATTAGAATAATTTTTTCCAGGATTATTTTTTATTTTAACATGCATTTTTGAAAATTGTATCCTTGAATACTTTAATTTTTCGAAATGCAATATATATTTATAGAAAATTAAATTTGAGTTGTAAATTAATTTAAATTAATTTTGTAACAAATTAAATTGAATATTTTTCTAAATATTTATTGGAAATTATTACTAAGATGGAAATAATTCATGTTATTTTCATATCCATCTAAGTAAAATTTATAAATATTAAATTAAAATTTATATTTAGAATTTTTCATTCTAAATTGGAAATTTTAATTAAATAAATATACATTAAAATAAATAGATTAAATAAAGAGAATCAAAGAAAATACAACTCTCTTTAAATAATGAGCTTTATTATTAAGATATTCGATCTCCATTGTTGGTTTTACATCGCGTTTGTTTTAGTGAGTAATCCTCCCTAATGGAGGAACGTTCATTAGCAATTTCGCATCGTTTAATCTCGAAAGATAAGTAGTTTGTAAGTATTTTATATGGTATGGATCACCCTAATGGTGGCGACCATATTTGACTTGCAAATTATGAAACAATGGTGGAAGCTCATAAGATAGAACTGCCTTGACTCTCGCCTAAACGGGACAACGCTGAATTCAAATCTTGATCGAATAAAAGGTTGCTAGAATTTTAACATTTTAGATGAGCTGTCAACTCTATTCAATGGATGGTAGCTTTGACTCTCGCCTAAACGGGACACTGATATCAGTTTGTTGAAAACCTTGGAAATTATTTAGGATTGTATGTTTTAGTATTTTCACTTGTCATTCCTACTTGCTATATGTTTAATAATTTCTGACTTGTGTATGAATTTATATTGAACCATGTTATTTTCTGTTATTAAGTTGTAGTTAAATTTCGAATCTTCATTGTTGGTCTAACTTGGTTTGTTTATCTAATGAGATAAATCCCTAGTGGATTTTCACCATTAGACATACATAATATTGTTAGATCTCGAAAGATAAATATTGTATATGCAACATCTAGCTGTTCATCAATTGATGACACCTTAGACTAGTATTTTTACGATATCAAACAAGAAGATTGTACAAATAAGATTACTTTGACTCTCGCTAATCGAAGCATCGTTGGATTCTTATTTATAGACGAAATTATCCTAATTCCTCTTAGCTTATTCATTTTGAATTAGCTCAATAACATATCATTGGATGAATGGTCTATATATATATATCATTTCATGTCATTCTAATTTTTCTCTTTAGAAAATAAATGACGCATATGATTATAATCTTGAAATTCTATCCCAAAATGATATCAATCCTCAATCTTAGATATCTCCTACTTGTATGGGAAAATCTGACTTAGAGTCTAAATTAGTAGTGGTGGTCCAAGATAGAATTACTCATTATATTTGGTATAAATTTAAGTCTTTGACTTTAATTTTAGATTCCAAACAGAAATTTACTTATATTTCTAATTCCAGAATACAATACAGTTACACTTTCTCAAGTGTTTAATATCCTTCTTCTATTAATGGATTCAAACTGTATGGAATATGAGTTTGGTATTCTTTGACAAGAATCCACTTGCACTATTCTAAGAACTCTTTGATGTAACTAAAACTAAGTCATCAAAAGACACTACCACATTTTTTATAATCTATGGCATTTGTATCTTGTTCATAGTGGTTTTGACAAGATCAATCTCTGCAAAGAGTTAATATGCCTATATCCATTGAAAGTAGTTCATCTCATTCGCAAATGGATGTACATTCAGGGGTGGATATGAGTTTTTCGTTGTATTCTTAAAACGATAACTCTAGATTATACCTTATGCAAAGAAATTTGAAATGTTTGAAAAATTTCATTAATTTCTAGCAATGGTTAAAACCATTAAGGTAAGTAATTAAAAATCTTGCGAACTGATAGGGGTGCAGAATTAGTTAGTAGATATGCAGTTGAAAGATCATTAAATTGATTTTTGAATTATATCCAAACTTACCTCCCCAGAAATTTCGATTTGCATATTGATGATTAGTTACTAGTCGTTGCCTAAATCCTTCTATGGTAATACAATTTTAGAATGATGTAATGGTTGTATACTTCATGTAAATCATTACTAGATTCATGGATGACCTAATCAAAATCTTAAGAAAAGCTAGAACTGTTAACCATGGTTTGTTAGCTATTCTAAGTGATTAGGGGTGGATCATCCCATAGTCAATAGATAAGAAAGTGTTTGTTCAAACAAATACTACTTTTCTAAGATAATGACTAAGTCTGAAAATAAAGTAGCAAATAAAGGAGATATTTATTTCTTGATTCCAAAAGTGTTCTATCATCTTATTTGACATATGATGATCCCACTGCCTCTGTTGTCTTGTCATAACCAAAGAGGTTAATACCATTTAGTTTACTTAGACATCATTCACGGTACCTTGTCGTAGTGGGAGAGTTTCTAGGAACTCACCTTCTTATGACTTGGGAGACACTAGTTATTTAAAATCCATTGTGAGTTTAAACAAGTAATGGATTGTCAAGATAAGAAACTAAGAAGAAAAGCCAATAGAACTATGGTTTAATCCATTCACATGGAGTAACCTAAAGTTTTCTATTACAAGGACATAAAAGGAAATTTTCGTTTATAAGTCTATTCAACGGACTTAACAAAACTTCCTGTTCCTAGGTTTGAATTTATCTAAACCTATGGCATGTGGTATACCTGGTAATTACTTACTCTAATGCAAGCAACTTACTTTAGTAAGATGCTGAAGCGTTTTCTTTCAAATGGCAATCTATAGAAGCTTCACAACTTCTTAGGCATAGATTTTATTTATCTAAGGAAAAGTCTCAACTATTCCAGAAAAGATAAAGCCATGAAAGAATTTCTTATATCAACAGTGAGAGGTCTAAGATATGCGTTTGTATGCCTTAGACTAGACACCTGCTGTTGAGTGGGAGTAATGAGTAAGTATCAGATTAATCCAGGAGACGAACATTGGAAGACAATCAAGTAAATCTTAAGATTTAGAAGAGGAACTATATGTTAGTCTATAAGGGTGTGTTTAAAACTCTTAGACTACACCACATCAGATTTCAAAATTTACCTTTGTGCTAGAAAATCTTTCTGATAAGATGGTGATTACTCTGGGAGTGGAATAGTGATTTTAGAGAAGTGTAAAAACCTATCTGAAGTCTCTAGGTCTACCAGAAAGGGACTGAATGTTAAAGTTGCAGGAAAGGTACTTATTCAGTCTAAGGAAAGTTCTATACATTTTTGGCACCATTCCAAATTGCCTTAACTACAAGTGTTACTTCCTGAATAACCAAGAAGTAGTTGCCAAAGGTATAGAATCCAGTATCCCAAGAGAGTAGACAGATAGAGAGGAATTTCACATTATCAATGATTTTGTCATTAAGGAAGAGCAATGGTGGAGAAAAGGTTGTGTTTAATTCAACCTTTCAGATCCTATTATGAGGAGTTTACTACTACTACACTTGATTTGTATATCAAGGTGTTGAGATTATTTGAAATGCACATTTTATTTTATATTAGTGCAAGTGGGAGTTTGTTGGGTTTTATGCCCTAAATAAAACTCATTTCAATATAATCAGATTTACTTATTAATATAGATCAGAAATAACATTTAATGTTGCATGGTTCACATGATTTATTTCATGATTATATGTACATAATGTATGAATTCATCTGAAACCCTTTTCACATACTTGATCCTGTTTCTTGTGTTGTCAACACATTGGAAAGTAAACATGACTATGTGAATAAACTTTCCTAGATTTTATCAGACACAGGGTTTTACTGATATGATAATCTACAACAGAGTTCACTTGCATTTGGAGAAATGCTATGTTCTTTCCAGAGCATTGGTTAAAGTAAAGCTCAGGTTGGATGCATGGAGTATGCATCGGAAGGGACCGATATTGAACTTTGACTTAGATTTATTAAACTTACCGTAATATCTATTCAAGTCAATATCGCCTAGTTGATCCTAGATCAAATGATGTTAATCCTGTTATGATTAGGCTCAATCTCGAGAGGCTATTCGTGTTCTTTGATTTGTTAGTTAAGCCTACTTTAAGGTTAGGGTGATACGTACATTTTGGGAACACGGTAATGCAATTGAGTGGGAGCGCTAACATAAACATGGAATCTATAGCTTCTATCTGGCGAATAGTAAGTAAAGGATGATCTCCTTCGAGCTTGACCAAACGAAAATAAATGGTGGAGATCTCATTTCACATAAGCTGAAATATCATTTATACGGGGTTAAGTGTTTTAAGGATTAAATACATTGTATGGTGTAACCGGTAATCTAATCCCTTTACTGTGTAGATCATTCATATAGAGGATCATTGATCAAATTAGGATTATAACAATGGATAACTAATGATGTGTCTATATGGTGGAACATATAGAGCATTTTATATACTGAGAGTGCAATTCTAAGTTCTATGCGTGGATTCAACGAAGAATTAATAAGTCAGTGAATTTAGGTAATAAATTCTTGATTTGCTTATTGGAAGCTCGGTTATATAGACCCATGGTCCCCCCACTAGTTGAGATAATATTGTTTGTAAGACTCATGTAATTGGTTTTGATTAATCAATTATAATTCTCAATTTAGACTATGTTTATTTGTGAATTTTTCACTAAGTAAGGGCGAAATTCTAAAGAAAGAGTTTTAGGGGCATATTTGTTAATTATGATACTTTGTATGGTTCGATTAATAAATATGATAAATGACAATATTATTTAATAATTATTTATAGTTATTAAATAGTTAGAATTGGCATTTAAATGGTTGAATTAGAAAATTAGCATTTTTGAGAAAATCAGATGCAGAAAAGATAAAACTGCAAAATTGCAAAAAGTGAGGCCCAAATCCACTTTGCATGGCCGGCCACTTTTGTAGGATTTTCCCTCTGATATTTTCATTATTTTAATGCCAAATAATTCAAACCTAACCCTAGTGGAATGCTATAAATAGATAGTGACGGCTTCAAGAAATTAACACTTAAATTTTCTACTTTTTCATTCAGAAAAAACTGAGCCTCTCTCTCTCCCTATCTTTGGCCGACCACTCTCTCTCTCTCTTCTTCCTAAAGATTTCAAAATTCTTAGTGTTAGAGTAGTGCCCACACACAGCAAGTGATACCTAAATCATAGTGAGGAAGATCGTGAAGAAAGACTTTCAGCAAGAATGAGTTTCAGCACTAAAGAATCAGAGAAAGAGATCCAGGTTCAGATATTGATAATACTCTGCTACAGAAAGGAATCAAGGGCTAGATATCTGAACGGAAGGAGTCATATTATTCCGCTGCACCCAATGTAAGGTTTACTAAACTTTATATGTGTTTATTTCATCGTTTTAGAAAGTTCATATTTAGGGTGTTAAACAACATACTTGTGAGTAGATCTAAGATCCTGATAAAATAATATCCAACCGTTAGTATAGTGTAGGATATCGGTGTGGATACGGTGTTATCAACACGAGTACCATGGGGTACGTCGTGCATGTGGTACAACACTTAGTAACTCTCGGGAGTACAATAATGGCTCTACCAACACGAGTACAGGGTTGGTACTTTAGTGCATTTGGTATAGTGGTCGTACTTCCCTTAAGAAAGTTCTTAATCATTTGGTGGGTTCAGGTATAGAGCTCAGAGCGGCTTAAACATAAAGCCGGAATCGCATGGTATATATATATATGTTATGCATATCTTACTGAGTTTGTTGACTCATCAGTTTGCTACCTTGTGTAGGTAAAGGAAAAGCAAAGCTGGAGGAACAGTGAGATGGAGCTCGACAATGATTGTACATATCACGGCAGTGCAACCTGGAGAGTTTTTGGTTCTTCAATATTTTGAGATATAATTTAGTTGCCTGTAGTTTATAAAAAAAACTAATATACTAGTAAGTTTGGTATTAGTAAAAATACTTTAAACTGTATTTTGAAATTCGAGATCCTGACCTATATGATTATAAAGTTATTATTCTATAAAATTAACTTTTGAGTTTATTTAAATTTTAAATACGGGCGTTACACAAAGTCTCTTAATTAACAAATAAACCTTAAAATCTCTTTTCTTCTCAATTAAGTCATTACTTAGTGAAAATTCATAAATAAGACAAAGTCTAATTTAGAATTCTAAATAGTTAATTAAAAACTAATTAACTGAGTCTACAAGCAAATATTATCTCAACTAGTGTGGGAACCATGGGCCTATATAATCAAGCTTCCAATAAATAGATCTAGAATTTATCAAGTAAATTTTCTAACTTATTAATTCCTCCTAACTCCACTATAGATTCAGAATTGCACTATTAATTATATACAATGCTCTGTATGTTCCAAGATATAGATACACTACTAATTATCTATTGTTATAATCTAAATAATCAAAGGTCCTCTATAGATGATTTACATCGAGTAGGGATAAATTTACCGTTCTACCCCTCAATGTATTTTATCCTTAAAACACTTAGCTTCCTATAAATGATATTCTATTAAACTAATATAATTACTGACATAAGAGCTCTTCTATTTATCTATATTAAGCCAAGCTCAAAGAAAATCATCATTTCACTTCTATATCAAGATAAAAGCTATAGATTATGTATCTATGATTAGCGATCCCACTCAATTATACTACCATATTCCCAACATGTAAGGATTGGGTTGATCCAATTAGTCAGTTTTAACGAACAACTCAAAGAGCACAAATAACACAGTTAAGATCGAACATAACCATCTCAGGATTAAGATCTTTTGATCTAAGATCAACTAAGTGATATTGACTTAGAAAGATACAACAATAAGTTTATGATATCTTGTCCAAGTTCAGTATCGGTCCAGTCCGATGTATACTCTATACATTCGATACTAGTATACTTTACCAATACTCTAGAAAGGACATAACACTTATCTAGGGTCTAAGTAAGCTTTATCGTTGATTATCACTGTAATGCCCTAATGCTAAGGCACGATACAATGGTTTTTCAATTACAGTGATATCTTTGCTAATCAAAGAACTTTCTCGAAAATCATCTCAAATTTAAACTTTTATATTAAATATTAAACTTTATAAACTTTACATAATCATTTACAAGTACCGAGATCTTGTTTCTAAACTTTTTATAAAATATACAAAATACATAATCCAGATCCCATAACAACTACAAAATAACAACCCCAGATGTCCCGAGACCGAACACTCCAAGTCACGCCGCCATGACATGTACAACCTCATCCCAGCTCAGACTCACTCATGTTCAGCTTTCGCCTTTCCTTTACCTACACATGAAAGTAAAACTGTGAGTCGGCAGACTCAGTAAGAAAAATATATAACATATCATAAAATACAGACTTGTATATGTTGGAAATTATTTTACTAGGATCTTAGATCTACTCACAAGTATTTTGATTAACACCCTAAATATGAACTTTCTAAAACGATGAAATAAACACATATAAAGTTTAGTAAACCTTACATTGGCTGCAGCGGAATTATATGACTCCTTCTGTTCAGATATCTAGTCCTTGATTCCTTTCTGTAGCAGAGTATTATCAATATCTGAACCTGGATCTCTTTCTCTGATTCTTTAGTGTTGAAACTCCTTCTCTTCCTCACTATGATTGAGGTATCACTTGCTGTGTGTGGGCACTACTCTAACACTAAGAATTTCGAAATCTTAAGGAAGAAGAGAGAAAGGGAGTGGTCGGCCAAAGACAGGGAGAGAGAGAGGCTCAATTTTTTCTGAATGAACAAGTTAGAAGGAAAGTGTGTTTTCCTGAAGCCTTCACTATCTATTTATAGCATTCCACTAGGGTTAGGTTTGAATTATTTGGCATTAAAATAATGAAAATATCAGAGGGAAAACCCTACAAAAGTGGCCGGCCATCCAATGTGGATTTGGACCTCACTTTTTGCAATTTTGCAGTTTTATCTTTTCTGCATCTGATTTTCTCAAAAACGCCAATTTTCAAATTCAACCATTTAAATGCCAATTCTAACTATTTAATAACTATAAATAATTATTAAATAATATTGTAATTTATCATATTTATTAATTGAACCATACAAAGTATCATAATTAACAAATATGCCCCTAAAACTCTTTCTTTACAATTTCGCCCTTACTTAGTGAAAATTTCACAAATAGACATAGTCTAATTTTAGAATTATAATTGATTAATCAAAACCAATTACATGAGTCTTACAAGCAATATTATCTCAACTAGTGCGGGGACGATGGGTCTAAATAACCGAGCTTCCAATAAGCAGATCAAGAATTTATTACTAAAATTCACTAACTTATTAATTCTTCGTTGAATCCACGCATAGAACTTAGAATTGCACTCTCAGTATATAGAATGCTCTATATGTTCCACCATATAGACACATCATTAGTTATCCATTGTTATAATCCTAATTTGATCAATGATCCTCTATATGAATGATCTACACTGTAAAGGGATTATATTACCGTTACACCCTACAACGTATTTAATCCTTAAAACACTTAACCCCGTATAAATAATATTTCAGCTTATGTGAAATGAGATCTCCACCATTTATTTTCGTTTGGTCAAGCTCGAAGGAGATCATCCTTTACTTACTATTGGCCAGATAGAAGCTATAGATTCCATGTTTATGTTAGCGCTCCCACTCAATTGCACTACCGTGTTCCCAAAATGTACGTATCACCCTGACCTAAAAGTAGGCTTAACTAACAAATCAAAGAACACGAATAGCCTCTTGAGATTGAGCCTAATCATAACAGGATTAAGATCATTTGATCTAGGATCAACTAGGGGATATTGACTTGAATAGATATTACGGTAAGTTTAATAAATCTAAGTCAAAGTTCAATATTGGTCCCTTTCGATGCATACTCCATGCATCCAACCTGAGCTTTACTTTAACCAATGCTCTGGAAAGAACATAGCATTTCTCCAAATGCAAGTAAACTCTATTGTAGATTATCATATCAGTAAAACCCTATGTCTGATAAATCTAGGAAACTTTATTCACATAGTCATGTTTACTTTCCAATGTGTTGACAGTATAATAAATAGGATCAAGTATGTGAAAAGGGTTTCAGATGAATGCATACATTATGTACATATAATCATGAAATAAATCATGTAAACCATGCAACATTAAATGTTATTTCTGATCTATATTAATAAGTAAATCTGATTATATTGAAATGAGTTTTATTTAGGGCATAAAACCCAACAGTATCTAGGTGCCCATACACCTATTTACAAGGAACACTTTTTGGGCTTTAGCTTCATGTTATACTTCTTTAATATTTCAAAGCATTCCGCGACGTCCGAGGTATGATCCTTACTTCTAATCGACTTTACCAACATGTCATTGACGTAAATCTTCATGTTTTGCCCTATTTGGTTTGCGAACATTTTGTTTACCAATCGCTGATACGTTTCCCCAGTGTTCTTCAGTTTGAACGGCATGACTTCATAATAATAGAGTCCCATGTTGGTTATGAAGCTTGTATGTTCTTGATCTGGGACATACATTTTTATCTAGTTATATCTAGAATATGCATCCATAAATGATATAAGCTCGTGCCCAGTAGTTGTATCCACTAACTGGTCGATCCTGGGAAGTGGAAAACAGTCTTTTGGGCACGCCTTATTTAGATCATAGAAGTCAATACAAGTTCTCCAAGTTTCGTTGGGCTTCGGGACAAGAACAATAGGATTGGCTACCCACGAGGGATAAAATGCATCGCGTATAAAAGTCGTTGGCTAACAACTTGTCAACCTCCTGTGTTAGAGCCCCATGCCTCTTGGAATCAAAGGGCCTCCTTTTCTGTCTCTTTGCTGGGTAGTTTGGATCAACATTTAAGTGATGGCAGATAATATTAGGGTCGATCCCTATCATATCTCCATGACTCCGGCAATCTGATCCTGGTTCGCCTTGAAAAAGCTTATTAGTTGCTAATTGAGCTGCTCGTCTAGGTTCTTCCCAATGTATACACATTTTGTGGGATTTCCTGAGTTGAGAATAACCTCTTCCAATTCTTTGATTGGTTTTAGCAGGTTTCTTTCATCTTGAAGTCGAGGATAAAGATCTTTGTCTTTCTTCTTGTTTTCTTCCACCAAGATCGTCATCAACTGATGACCGGCTTTTTTATGCTGTAACTCTATGCGATAGCGATCGCGAGCCAGCATCTGGTCGCCACGCACTACTCCCATGCCATCTAGTGTTTGGAATTTCAAGGATAAGTGCTTGATCGAACTGAGTGCCCCTAGTCCGATTAGTGCTGGATGACCCAACAATACGTTGTAATCCGAGGGCAGGTCAACAACTAAGAAATGTTGCATAACAGTAGCAGTTAAAGGTGCCTTGCCTAACATTAATGCGAGCTCGATTATGCCAATGCTAGCGATGCTGTCTCTGGTGAATCCACAAAGGTTTACCATACAAGGCCTTAACTTGGCTTTTTCGAGCCCCATTTTCTTTAGAGTTTCCTTATAAAAAATATTTACCGAGCTCCCATTGTCTATTAACACTGTGTTGATCCTCTTATTGGCGAGTTGAATGGTTATCACTAGTGGATCGACGTGAGGATACCTCACGTTTTTCTCATCTTCTTCCGTGAATACAATGGGAGGTTCCTCAGTTCACCTTCTTGGAATGTTCTGGGGCAAAGGCCGATTGCTCGTTCTTTATTTCTTTCACATATCTTTTATGGGCGTTATTGCTTTCCCCTGCAATATGTGGCCCTCCCGAAATAACCAGGATGTCCTCTCCTTCCACATGAATAGGTTATAACCCCTGGTTGTTTGGGTTATTGGGTAGACTATGCTGGTTGTATCCCTAGCCCTATCTTTTCACGTACTGCTTAAAATGGCCTCGAGCGATGAGACTTTCTATCTCGTCTTTCAGGTGGCGACATTCATCGGTTGTATGCCCAATATCCTTATGGAATTTACAACATTTGTTAGGATTTCTTTTGCTCCTCAAATTCCTCATAGGTTCGGGTTTGCCGAAGGCTACCTTGTGCGAGGTAAATATTCTCCCGAGTTTCATTAAGCTCGGTATAAATAGTATACACTGGCACATATTTGTCATGCTTCTTTTGTTTCTTTCTCTCCTTCGACGGTGCCTTAATTCTGTCCTTTTTCTTCACACCAGAAGCCCCCAAGTTATTAATTCTCGTGGAAGCAGTACCTGTTGGAACATTGTTGGGTTTGCTTCCGAGCTTGTTTTCAACAAGTTCATCTCTTTTTGGGCCTCTTCCTTCCGGACAAACACCTGAGCCCTTTCATTGAACTCAGTAATGCTTCTCACCAGACGTCCTTGTAAGTCATCCCACAACTTGCCCCTTACAGTTAATGGATCTGTAGAGATTCCCGCTTGAAGGGCTGTAAGCTGCGTGTTGTCACCTAAATTTCTAACCCTAGCGGCAACCGTGGTAAAATGACTTAAGTACGCCTAAAGTGTTTCGTCGGGCTGATGCTTTATATTGGTTAGTGAGGCCACTTCAGGTCGCCTGTCCCTAGTGGCCTGAAACTGCTTCTTAAAATCACTGGACAGCTGCTCCCAGGAAATTATTGAATGATGAGTAAACTTGTTAAGCCAGCTACTCCCTGCTCCAATAAGCGAGGTAGGGAACAAAATATAGTGTAAATTGTTCGTCACATTACTCGCTCGCATTATTGTGTTAAAGTTATTCAAATGCGAGACCAAATCTATAGTTTTGTCATCGGAGGAGACATGTAGGTTTTGAATCTCGAAGGAAAAGGGGTATTCATAATATCTAGGTGATACGGCTCACGCTCCTTGTCAGAGTCGTATCCAAATAATTTCCCTAATTTCCCCACTTGATATCTCTTCAACTTGTCCTCCAGCTCGTTTATCCGCAATTGGATTGGATCCTCTTGCTTTGGACCAAGCTGTTGGCGAAAGTCAGGCTTCTTCCAATTCAGTTGCTCTCGCAGATCCAGCTGGGAGTAATTGCTGGCAGATCTTGTCTTACTCATAGATCACGTCTTACTCATTGACCTTGTCTTTGATTGGCTCGCGGATTTACTGGTTCCCATACTTTCTCGATCATTAGCTCGTTGAGTACTTTCTCCTCTTTGAGTTGATCGACTATGGGTTCTGGATCGCCTCGAAGTCACACTTGCTTCTTCACGCTCGTTCTTTCCTCCCGAGAGCAGTTTGTCGTATTTCCCCCATCAGGGTTGTATGAGTCCTCGCTCTATAGGTTTGGGAAGAACGGTTGTGATTTCTAGCCGGTGATCTCCGTTCTCCCGGTTGAGTCCCAAGATCCTCCTCATTTTCATGAGGGATTTCTCTTTCATCAGCTTCTGGTTGTCTCCCATCTGGCTGTTCATCCTAATTCTCAGGGGGTCTCTCATTTTCCCCGGGTTGTTCTTCCTGGGCCTTTTCCTGTCTCCTAGTTCGTGAGCCACGAGGTCTGCCTCGTGGTTTTCTCACTCCAGGTACATGTTGATTTTGAGCACTCATCCCCTGTGCTACTCTGGTCGAGGCTGCCTCATGTTCTAACTCAGTGTTCCTACGCTGCGCCTCTTCCAGACGGCGTCTTAGGCGGCGACTTTCTATTTCATAAGTTCTTTCTCTCATAGATTGGGCACCTCCACGATTGAGCTCTTCATCCCTCGTCCCGAGAATCTGACCATTTCTACGCTGAGTTCTCCTCAATCGTGTTGTCCGCATACTAGGACCAACGTCGAGTTGAGTTCTCTCCGCGCACTGGGGCGACCCTCAGGTTGAGCCCTCCTGGAACGGGTTGTCCTTCTGGACTACGGATTGGTAGATCTTCTAGAGCCCATGGGCTCTTTTCCAGAACGATGGTTGGCTTCCTCATGTGGGGTGTTAACATTTTCTAGATTTTCAACCATGTAGGAGGTTGTTTTTCTTTGAAAGAAGGGAGGGTTTTTTCTGAGCTTTTTCACAGAGGCTCTCAATGAAAGCACCAAATTGTTAATGCAGATTTTCGTTAACCAAATTTGAGCCTCACCCTAATAATTTCACACAGAAAAAATAAAAGCTATAGAAAAATAATATACAAACACAGGATTTTTAACGTGGTTTTGCCGTTAAAATTCTGCATAGTCGACAAGTCAATCTTATTCAGATGTCTGATTGTGTTTTCTCTTTAGGACCTCTCTTGTATAAGATTTTTTTGTCCCTTTTTTGAGCTTGTCTACCACTATTTATAATTACATAGTTTGACCGAAATAATTTTACAGCAATCATCCCTAAAATTGTGGGATTTTATTACATATTATGTAGTGTAAATACAGTTTATGATCAGAAAATCATAGAGCTGTGATTTTTCCGCTTTTACTGGGTCAAAACTATTGTGTATTAAACACATCTTTAACTGTTGAACCAGGAGATGTCTCGACAGAAACTTGATTATAGTGATCCCAATAGCAAGTTGGGGCCATCCTTCCTTCCGAGGTCGACAATGTATGTCTTGTGTCGATCGCGGTTATTTATAAAGAAATCTTCTGACTCGTCGGGGTTGTGAGCCTCGCTCCTGTTAGTTGGATGAAGCTATAAGAAGTCTTCCCATAGCGAGATGGCCATCTCGCATACTTGTTCTTTGAGCCGATCTGACTTTTACACTTAGTTTTCTCATTGCAAGCTAAGGACTTTTATAGTTAGTATGTGTAACTTTCTCCGGTGCCTCGCTATTCATATTTAGCAGCATATTGTTTCTCGCTAATACACTAAGACCTTATAGTCAGCGGGTTACAAATATACTCTAATACTTACGTAATTAATGAGTTATTCCATAAAGAGCTATTGCCCTGATTCACATTCTCTTTATCTTGACACATGTCCTCCAGCCGAATTTCAGGTATAACATTAGTCTATTTATTTTAAAAAATCATTAATGAAAAACTACTTGATTTAAGTTGATCCAAAATTAATTAAAATTATAAATTTTCAACTTTAATATATTTTTTAAAATTTCAAAATATCTACATTTAAAATATACAATTTGAAAAAATAATAATTAATAAAATAAAATAAAATTTTGAAAATTATTGTAATTAAAATTTTCAACTTAAATATAATTTTTTATCCAATTAAATTTCTTGAAAAATATCTAATATTTAAGTGTCTTTAATAAAATCAACTTAATTATTGATTCTAATTATTATGTAAGAAAACTATTCTAATTTAAGTTGATCTAAAATTAATAAAATTAATTTTCAACTTAAATATATTTTCCTACTTAATTAAATATTAAAAAAATATAAATTAATTACTAGAAATAACTATCTAAAATAAATTTCATTGAACTAAGTGTATTTTTCTAAATTAATTTTAAAATAATCAAATGAAAAATTAATTTTATTTATATTAAAATTAATTATGTTTCTAATAAATGTTAATTAGGGTAAACTAATATAATTAGCCTAATACAATTATTTAAATAAGGTAAATGGGGCTTGACACTTGGGGTGGTTCATGTGAGGGATGATTGGGTTCAGTATGTTGTATCCACTACTATGGTCCCCTAACTCTCACACAAGGTCCAAAAGAGAAGAATTTAACTTTTAATTAAATAATTGTTATTAATTGAATAAGCCCAATACTAATGGGGCCTAAATAAAAAATATCAAGTTCATATTTTTTTAGCAACCTAGTCCATTTAAATATTTATAATTAAATAGGCTTCCTATATATATGCATCTAAGCCCAATAATAAACATATAGACTCATACAAGATAAATGATTTGGATGAACCCTATCATGTTACTAGGTTTATCACATATGAAAAAAAATTACAAAATTTACATATTCTAAATTATTTTTATGATTTATTGGCAATTGGACTATGATTAAAATTAGATTATTGGATCTATTAATAAACTAATCATAGAAATTTAGATTATATAAAGAATAAGTTTGTTAAAAAGTTTTGAATAAATAATTAAACAAACCATCAAATAATGTAATAATATCTGGAAAGTAGGTTAAGATATTTCTATTCTAAAATAAAATATTTTAAAAAATATCTTAACTTAAATTCAAATTAGGTTATTAGAAAATATTTAAAAAATATTAAAATCTAACAAACTCCTAAATATCATAAATTCAAATTTAAAAATTAAAATGTCCAACTAATTTTCAAATATTTAGTTTATTAAAATAATTTAAATTAATTAAATAACTAATAAGATAATGTAGCATAGTATCTTAATTTGAAATTCAGATATTTCTAATATTATATTTCAAATCTTATAATTTAATAAATAAAATTTAACAAAATAAATAATTTAAAAAATTTGATATTTTTATAGTTAGGATATTATCAATTTTATTTAAAAAGTAAATAAAACAAAAATATTCTAAATTTGAAAATTTTATAGTTAGAAAACTCTAAAATATCTATTCAAACAAAATTAACCAACTTTTCAAAATTTCTTGTTATTTTGACAAAAATATAGATTTCAATTAAGCTAAATATCTAATAAGATAAAATATCAAAAACTAACATTTTTCTAATCTTATAATTTAAATTAATAAAAATATATTTTAAAAATTAACAAATTTTAAAAAATTTGATATGGTTAGCAATTTTGAAATTCAATTAGATTATTTTTAAGTTTTATTAATATTTTAATGTCAAAATAAGATCATTTCAAATTTTATTAATAAAATATGTAAATATACGATCTTATAATTAAAATTAATAAATCCAAATAAAAATAATTAAATTTCAAAATAACCATAAACGCAAGTTTGTGAAAAAATTAATTTTTCAAATTCAAAACCCACTAATATCTAAAAATAATTTAAATTAATAAAATTATATTTTTTTTTCTGATTATTATAATTTTATTTGAAAATTAAGATTCTACACAAAATTCTGCCAAAATTTAAATTTTAATCCATTGAAAATTGATTTTTAAATCTTGAAAAATCACATATTGGTGCAACAAAGGGAAGTATGTATTTCATAATCATATGAGGGAGATGCTGGGCGAGAAAAATAGCTGCATGCAGCCTTGTTTGACAGAGAAACCTCGGCGCATGCTTGCTTCGGACAAGGATTGTTTGAGAAACCTCGATCACGAGGTTTATCTGAGCCTCAGTCTTGACCGAAGTTGATGAGTGCATATTTGTACACTCACTCTTAGTCAATTATTAGATGGATTAGTATTTATTTTTGTATAGATTTGATGTGTTAAAGTGTGTAGGTTTGTGCTAAAAAGATATTTTGTGATGGACTGAGATCTTTGAGCCCATTTTTGACAATGATTTCATCATTTTCTCGAAGAGCTTATGAAACCCAAAATGATAGAGCTCGTTCCCATCTTTCCAAAACCTGTTAAATCATCTCATTTGGAATCAGGACGCAAAAGTTATGCATGATTGACTGAGCAAGGTCGAAGCAGAAAAAATTAGTATTGTGCGCTATAGCGTAGGGGGTCTGCGCTATAGCGCCCAGCTGAAAAAATAATGATTTGTTTACAAAAAAAAAAAAAGAAGATAATTTCAGCACGGGTTCAGGATTTTTCTCTTAGGCGTTGTAGCGCGGGATATAGGCGCTATAGCGCATCACATATCATTTTTTTAAAAAAATTCCTAATTCTAAGAGGATTGATCTATCTTTGTGTGCCTATATAAAGAAGGATGTAAATTAGATTAAAGGGAGACGACTAGAGAGATAGAAACTATTGGGCTTTATGCCCTAAATAAAACTACATTTCAATGTAATCTATTTTATTCAACATCAATAAAGAAACAGAAGTATTTTTCATTTATTTGTGTATGTTATGGTTCACTTAATCAATTGCTTGTCTATTTGATTTATAAATTCATCTTAAACCCTTTTCACATACTTGATCCTGTTTATTGTGTTGTCATCACTTTGGAAAGTAAACATGACTATGTGAATAAAGTTTTCTAGATTTATCAGACACAGGGTTTTACTGATATGATAATCTACAACAATAGTTTACTTGCATTTGGAGAAATGCTATGTTCTTTCCAAAACATTGGTTAAAGTAAAGCTCAGGTTGGATGCATGGAGTATGCATCGGAAGGGACCGATATTGAACTTTGACTTAGATTTATTAAACTTACCGTAAAATCTATTCAAGTCAATATCGCCTAGTTGATCCTAGATCAAATGTTCTTAATCCTGTTATGATTAGGCTCAATCTTGAAAGGCTATTCATGTTCTTTGATTTGTTAGTTAAGCCTACTTTTAGGTCAGGGTGATACGTACATTTTGGGAACACGGTAGTGCAATTGAGTGGGAGCGCTAACATAAACATGGAATCTATAGCTTCTATCTGGCGAATAGTAAGCAAAGGATGATCTCCTTCGAGCTTGACTAAACGAACATAAAAGGTGGAGTACTCATTTCACATAAGCTGAAATATAATTTATACGGGCTCAAGTGTTTTAGGGATAAAATACATAGTAGGGTGTAACGGTAATCAAATCCCTTTACAGTGTAGATCATTCATATAGAGTATCATTGATCAAATTAGGATTATAACAATGGATAACTAATGATGTGTCTTTATGGTGGAACATATAGAGCATTCTATATACTGAGAGTGCAATTCTAAGTTCTATGCGTGGATTCAACGAAGAATTAATAAGTTAGTGAATTTTAGTAATAAATTATTGATCTACTTATTGGAAGCTGGGTTATATAGACCCATGGTCCCCGCACTAGTTGAGATAATATTTCTTGTAAGACTCATGTAATTGGTTTTGATTAATCAATTATAATTCTCAAGTTAGACTATGTCTATTTGTGAAATTTTCACTAAGTAAGGGCAAAATTGTAAAGAAAGAGTTTCTAGGGGCATATTTGTTAATTATGATACTTTGTATGGTTTAATTAATAAATATGATAAATGACAATATTATTTAATAATTATTTATAGTTATTAAATAGTTAGAATTAGCATTTAAATGGTTGAATTAGAAAATTGACGTTTTTGAGAAAATCAGATACAAAAGTAATAAAACTGCAAAATTGCAAAAAGTGAGGCCCAAATCCAATAAGCCATGGCCGGCCACTTTTATAGGGTTTTACCTGTAATATTTTCATTATTTTAATGCCAAATAATTCAAACCTAACCCTAGTGGAATGCTATAAATAGGTAGTGAAGGCTTCAGGAAAATTACACTTTCATTCAGAAAAACCTGAGCCTCTCTCTCTACCTTTGGCCGCCACTCTCTCTCTGTCTTCTTCCTTAGAATTTCGAAACCCCTTTAGTGATTAGAGTAGTCCCCACACACAGCAAGCAATACCTCATTCATAGTTAGGAAGATCGTGAAGAAAGATTTTCAGCAAAAGGAGTTTCAGCATCAAAGATTCAGAGAAAGAGATCCAGGTTCAGATCTTGATAATACCCTGCGACAGAAAGGATACAAGGGTTAGAGATCTGAACGGAAAGAGTCATTTAATTCCGCTCCACCCAATGTAAGGTTTCCTAAACTTTATATGTGTTTATTTCATCGTTTTAGAAAGTTCATATTTAGGGTGTTAATCAACATACTTGTGAGTAGATCTAAGATCCTGGTAAAATAATTTCCAACAACTGGCCTCAGAGCCATGGTAATTGATTTGCTTGCAAGAAATTTGGACTTTAAAACGATTGTTTGATGTTTTGGATGGTATCATGTTGTATTGAGTGTTATTTGATGATTGATTGATGTTTGTGATTTTTCGTGAAAATAATTCAATATTTGTTTCTGGAATTAGTTTTATTGGATAGTATGGAAAAAATTAAGCAAGTTACTTTTTTACAGAACTCAATTTCGATTTAATTTGAATTAGTTATGATTTTTTGAAGTTTCGAAAAAATCGGGGTTGAGCAGCACACCTCCTGCGCGCGCGGATTTCATGCAAATCCTGCTGCCGCCGAGGTTGCACGCCCAAATCACCCCTATGCGCGCGCGGACGGGTATGCACAGCATCCCGTCCGTACAACTCGCAATTTTTTCGTTTTTCTTCGTTTTTTCATGCTTTTTCATAGATTTAACTTCCGATTTTTTGTGTAGTTCAATATTTATACATTTACTCTTCCTAACTCAATTCTAATTATCATAATTAATTTATTTAATATTTTTTAAATTTAATTCATGATATTAGTGTAATTTGAATTTAAAAATAGTAAATATCTATCTTTTTTGCTTAATTATCTATCTTATTTTTAAATTTGACTATATCTTATCTTATTTTTAAATTTAAGGTCAGATTTTAAATTTTTAAATTAAATCTTTTTTTTTTTTTAAATAATTTGACCTTATTTAAATTTAAAATAAGATAACTATAATCATCTAATTTTAAATAGATGTAAGATATTCTGCTAACTTTTAAATTTTATTATTTTATTTATTTAAATTACATTTAAAATCTGAAAAAGATATTCATTTATCTTTTTTAATTTTTCATTTAATTTTTATTATAAAATAACATTAAATTTTTAAAAGTAGTTAGCAAATTTTGAAATGATATTTAGGTTGGTTGAAATCTAATTTTTCAAAATTGTAGGTTTAATTTTAAATTTTAAAATTTCGAAATTTTTCAAATTTTTTTTTAATTTTCGAAAATAAATTTTTATTTATTTAATTAATTATTTTTCGAAATTATTTATTTAAAATTAAATAAATCCTACATCCAACTATCCAGCTAACCTTGTTGCAGGAGTATGTGTTTTAGCTTGTTTGTAAGTTTTTAAAACCTATTATTGCTTGATTGCAAATAGCCATGGTTAACTTGTTGACAGATCCACTTATCTGATTTTAACTCATGGCTCCCTTGGTCAAGTAAATAATTGGTAACAGGTATATTTACAATCTTCTTTCATCTGTGTATGACCTAGCAACATGATAGGACCCATCCAAAGTGTGCCTGTGTGAGCCTATGTGTTTAATTTCATTATAGATGCATATAGGTTGTTGTAGCTAAATAAAATGTCATAGTTCTTGATAGATTTTATTTAGGCCCATTTAGTTTTTGGGACTATTCAATTAATAACAGTTGTTCATTTTAAGGTTAAATTCTTCTCTTTTGGGCCTTGTGTGAGAGTTGGGAGCCATAGTAGTGGGTACGACATACTGAACCCAACACCCCCTCACATGAACCACCCCAATTGTGAAGGCCCATTTGCCTGATTTGAATAACTGTACTAGGTTAATTAAATTAGTTTAACCTAATAAAATTGATTAGCAACATAATTAATTTCAATTATTTTGAAATTAATTTAAGAAAACCATAGTTTAAAGAATTTTATATTCTAAGCTAAACTATATGTATTTTCTTGTATTTAATTAAATATAGAATTATAACCATCTAGATTCTTTCTGAAGCTTAATTTAAATTTTTCATTAAATATTCCTATTTAAGTTGATATTTAGTTATCTATAACTAACCAACTTAAATGTGAATATCTTTTGGATTTAAAATTTCAAAATTAAGTTGAGCAATTTTAGGCATTGGCTATTAAGATTCTTTAGATATTTTTTAAGTTAATATCTTTTCGAATATTAACTTAAAATGGAATATTTTAGATATTTTTTAAGTTAATATCTTTTCGAATATTAGCTTAAAATGGAATATTTTCAAATTAAGTGGTTACAACTTAATTTTAATTTAATTAAATCTGATTTGAAAGATATTTAAGTTGTTTTTTTTTTCTAAAACAACTTAAACAAGATATTTTCAAATTTGTTCCATTGTATTCGAATTTATTTTTCGAATTTAAATAATAATTGAAAATTAATTAAAGTTAATTTTTTATTTAAACCAACTTTGATTTGTAATTTTTCATTATTATAATATGGAACTTGTTCGATATTTATTCAATTTTTTTTTTGAATTAAATAATAATTGAAAATTAATTAAAGTTGATTTTTTATTTAAACCAACTTTAATTTATAATTTTTCATTATTATAATATCGAATAAAATGATTATACAAAATACATATTTTTTTTAAATAATGAGCTTTTAATCAAGAGACATTCGATCTCCATTGTTGGTTTTACATCGCGTTTGTTTTAGTGAGTAATCCTCCTTAATGGAGGAACGTTCATTAGCAATTTCGCACCGTTTAATCTCGAAAGATAAGTAGTTTGTAAGTGTTTTGTATGGTATGGATCACCCTAATGGTGTCAACCATACTTGACTTGCAAATTATGAAACAATGGTGGAAGCTCATAAGATAGAATTGCCTTAACTCTCTCCTAAACGGGACAACGCTGAATTCCAATCTTGATCGAATAAAAGGTTGCTAGAATGGTTATCATTTTAGATGAGTTGACAACTCTATTCAATGGATGATGCTTTGACTCTCGCCTAAACGGGACACTGTATCAGTTTGTTGAAAGACCTTGGAAAATAAACTATGTTAGATTTAGTATTTCTATAACATATGTCATTATTTGTTATTTTCTGAACTTGTGTGTGAATTTATGAACCAAAACCTTACTTCTGTTTTATTGATGTGTTGTAGTGTCATTATGAATAACCCTCACCCCGATCCTCTCCTAGTTAATATCTTAGCAAAAGAACTCTATAGTGTGAAAATGCATCCTAGTAGTTGCATAAACTCGCACCTGTTGATGACGAATCTGAAGTTCCAAAAGGAAAATATACTGGGAATTGATTTATCAAGAGAACAATGGGTCCAACTCATCCTTAATAGTCTTCCTCCGGAGTATGATGAATTTGTTATTTCTTATATGATCAACAATTTCAACTCCTCCGACATGGACAAGCTCGAAGCAGAATTACGAGCCCATGAACGGAATCTGATTGCAATAGGTCCCCTTGGGTTTGCAATTCATAATCAGAGGAAAAGGACTAGGTATGAAGGATCTAGCAAAGCTGCTTCTTCAAGTACAATTATTAGACATAACCTTCTATGTTCGAATTGTAATGAAAAGGGACATCAGGAAGAACGATGTCCTAGGCTTCTAAACAATTCAAACGAAGGTACTGCTTTTGTCTTTGAATCATGTGTTTTAGAGAACGACAAATCCGTCTGGATTGTTGATTCTGAGTCTACTAACCATGTATGTTCTTCACTGCAGTTGCTTGAAACTTGGGAAAATCTGCTTCCAGGAGAGTTAAAGCTTAAAGTTGGCAATGGCGAATTAGTATCGGTCAAAGCTAGAGGAAAAGTCCGCATCAAGTTTCAACAAAGATTTTTAATTTTAGAAAATGTTTTATTTATTCCAAACTTTAGTAGAAACTTGATTAGTGTCTCATGTTTGCAAATACAATCTTATATATTGAATTTTTCGAGTACAAATTGTTCAATTTCTCATAATGGATTTCAAATATGTGTTGCTACAATGGAACAAGGGCTTTATGTTTTAAGACCAAATACACAAATCTCACTAAATAGTGAACTTTTCAATGTAGCTAAACCTAGAAACCTCAAAAGAAAAGAGATTGATAATGATGATCAAACTTATCTATGGCATTTACGTTTAGGTCATATAGGCTTTGATAGACTCAATAGGCTAACCAAAGGCGCTCCATTGAAAAATGTCGTCTTAGGTGAACTGCTAGTATGCGAGTCCTGCCTAGAAGGAAAAATGACTAAACGTTCTTTCTCTGCAAAGGGAGAGCGTGCCAAAATCCCTCTAGGGTTAGTGCATTCCGATGTCTGCGGACCTTCGAATGTAAAAGCCCGAGGTGGTTATGAGTATTTTGTCACTTTCATTGACGATTTCTCTAGATATAGTTTTCTTTACC
The DNA here is from genome assembly GCF_029168945.1 of Cannabis sativa. Classification (NCBI taxonomy): domain Eukaryota; kingdom Viridiplantae; phylum Streptophyta; class Magnoliopsida; order Rosales; family Cannabaceae; genus Cannabis; species Cannabis sativa. The sequence goes on along the minus strand of NC_083605.1, from coordinate 16,776,686 downwards.
TAATGCAAAAGAAATCTGAAACGTTTGAAAAGTTTCAAGAATTTCACGCATTGACTCAAAACCAATTAGGTAAAACATTAAAGATCTTGCGAACTGATAGGGGTGGAGAATATATGGATATGCAGTTCAAAGATCATTTAATTGAACTTGGAATTGAATCCCAATTAACCGCCCCTAGCACTCCACAGCAAAATGGAGTTGCAGAAAGACGGAATCGCACACTTTTGGAAATGGTTAGGTCCATGCTTAGTTTCTCAACTCTACCTACGTCCTTCTGCGGATATGCAATTCAGATGGCAACTGACATTTTAAATGTTGTTCCATCTAAATCAATCCCTAAGACACCCTTAGAACTATGGATTGGTCGTACACCTAGTTTACGCCATTACCGAATCTGGGGGTGCCCTACTCATGTCTTAAGAAAGAAAGACGGCAAACTTGAGTCACGAACTGAAGTTTGCATGTTTGTCGGTAATTCTAAAGAGACTAGGGGTGGACTATTTTATAGTCGCAAGGATGATAAAGTGTTTGTTTCTAAAAACGCAACTTTCCTTGAAGATGACTATATTAAGAATTTCAAATCACAAAGTAAAGTAGTGTTAGAGGAATTGCTTTCAGATATAAGTCCTTCCAATGTTCTGTCCTCCTCCACTCGTGAAGAGGACAATCCCACTCCCTCAGTTGAACCCACTGAAAAATCTACTACTAAAGTTTCTGTTCAGAAGATCACCGCACCTTGTCGTAGTGGGAGGGTTTCAAAAAAACCAGCTCGTTCTGGCTTGGATGGTGAAATCAATATGGTCGTAGGTGACGGTATTGATGACAATCCATTAACCTATAAACAGGCAATGGCTAGTCCACAACGGAAACGATTGTCGGCCAGCATGGATTCAGAAATGGATTCCATGAAAAAGAACAAAGTCTGGGAATATGTAGACGCACCTGACGACTATCATCCGATAGGATGCAAGTGGGTTTACAAGAAGAAAAGAGGAGCTGGAGGCGAAGTCGAAACTTTTAAAGCTAGACTTGTAGCCAAGGGTTATACTCAAAGAGAAGGCGTGGACTATGAGGAAACTTTTAATCCTGTTGCCATGCTCAAATCCATCCGAATTCTTCTCTCCATAGCTGCTGCTTTCAATTATGAAATCTGGCAAATGGATGTCAAGACTGCCTTCCTTAATGGGGTACTTCAAGAAACCATCTATATGGAGCAACCAGAAGGATATGTTCTTCCTGGGCAGGAAAAGAAAGTTTGCAAATTAAATAGGTCTATCTATGGACTTAAGCAAGCTTCTCGCTCATGGAACAAAAGGTTTTATGAAATCATCAAGACCTACGGCTTTCTTCAGAATGAAGATGAACCTTGTGTTTACCAACTCAAGGAAGACCAAGTAGTAGTATTCCTGGTCCTTTATGTTGATGACATTTTGATTATTGGAAACAATGTCAAGAAAATGACTCACATCAAGGAATGGCTCAACACTCAATTCGATATGAAAGATTTGGGTGAAGCAACCTATGTTCTTGGTATTCAGATTATTAGAAACCGGAAGAACAGATCTCTTGCTCTCTCTCAAACAACCTACAGAGACAAAGTCTTAGAGAGATTCTCCATGAATAACACCAATGGGGCAAACATGCCTTCTAGATATGGTATTTGTCTATCTAAGGAACAGTCTCAGACTTATCCTCAAGAGATAGAGGACATGGCAAAAATTCCCTATGCTTCTGCAGTTGGAAGTCTAATGTATGCAATGTTATGCACTAGACCTGACATCTGCTATGTAGTGCGAATCGTGAGCAGGTATCAGTCAAATTCAAGACAACAACATTGGAATGCAGTCAAGTATATTCTGAAATGCTTAAAGAGTACAAGGAATCTTGTGTTAGTCTATAAGGGTGGTGCTTTAAATCCCATAGGCTACACTGATTCAGATTTCCAGGCAAGTCTTGAAGACAGGAAATCTACATCTGGGATGGTGTTTACTCTTGAGGGTGGAGCAGTGGTTTGGAGAAGTGCAAAACAAACCGCGATATTGGACTCAACTATGGAAGCTGGATACATAGCTGCAGCCGAAGCTGCTAAAGAACTTGTCTGGCTAAGAAAGTTCTTCACCAGTAGAGGTGTCGTTCCTGGAATGGAAAAGCCTCTGGTCTTACTTTGTAATAACAATGGAGCAATAGCAAACAGTAAAGAACCTCGAAGCCACAATAGAAGAAAACACATTGAAAGGAAGTATCACATCATCAGAGAATACGTGGCAAGAGGGGATGTACTAGTTGAGAAAGTTGACACAGAGGACAACCTAGCTGATCCATTTACCAAAGTCTTGGCCGTGACAGCATTTGAAAAGCACCGTCAGAATTTAGGATTAATTGATATGTACTAATTAGTTTTATATTAGTGCAAGTGGGAGTTTGTTGAGTTTTATGCCTTAAATAAAACTCCATTTCAATGTAATCTATTTTATTCAACATCAATAAAGAAGCAGAAGTATTTTTCATTCATTTGTGTATGTTTTGGTTCGCTTAATCAATTGCTTGTCTATTTGATTTATAAATTCATCTTAAACCCTTTTCACATACTTGATCCTGTTTATTGTGTTGTCATCACTTTGGAAAGTAAACATGACTATGTGAATAAAGTTTCCTAGATTTATCAGACACAGGGTTTTACTGATATGATAATCTACAACAAGAGTTTACTTGCATTTGGAGAAATGCTATGTTCTTTCCAAAACATTGGTTAAAGTAAGGCTCAGGTTGGATGCATGGAGTATGCATCGGAAGGGACTGATATTGAACTTTGACTTAGATTTATTAAACTTACCGTAAAATCTATTCAAGTCAATATCGCCTAGTTGATCCTAGATCAAATGTTCTTAATCCTGTTATGATTAGGCTCAATTTTGAAAGGCTATTTGTGTTTTTTGATTTGTTAGTTAAGCCTACTTTTAGGTCAGGGTGATACGTACATTTTGGGAACACGGTAGTGCAATTGAGTGGGAGCGCTAACATAAACATGGAATCTATAGCTTCTATCTGGCGAATAGTAAGCAAAGGATGATCTCCTTCGAGCTTGACCAAACGAACATAAATGGTGGAGTACTCATTTCACATAAGCTGAAATATCATTTATACGGGGTCAAGTGTTTTAAGGATAAAATACATAGTAGGGTGTAACGGTAATCTAATCCTTTTACAGTGTAGATCATTCATATAGAGGATCATTGATCAAATTAGGATTATAACAATGGATAACTAATGATGTGTCTATATGGTGGAACATATAGAGCATTCTATATACTGAGAGTGATATTCTAACTTCTATGCGTGGATTCAACGAAGAATTAATAAGTTAGTGAATTTTAGTAATAAATTCTTGATCTACTTATTGGAAGCTGGGTTATATAGACCCATGGTCCCCGCACTAGTTGAGATAATATTGCTTGTAAGACTCATGTAATTGGTTTTGATTAATCAATTATAATTCTCAAGTTAGACTATGTCTATTTGTGAAATTTTCACTAAGTAAGGGCGAAATTGTAAAGAAAGAGTTTATAGGGGCATATTTGTTAATTATGATACTTTGTATGGTTCAATTAATAAATATGATAAATGACAATATTACTTAATAATTATTTATGGTTATTAAATAGTTAGAATTGGCATTTAAATGGTTGAATTAGAAAATTGGCGTTTTTGAGAAAATCAGATACAAAAGTGATAAAACTGCAAAATTACAAAAAGTGAGGCCCAAATCCAATATGCCATGGCCGGCCACTTTTATAGGGTTGTACCTCTGATATTTTTATTATTTTAATGCCAAATAATTCAAACCTAACCCTAGTGGAATGCTATAAATAGGTAGTGAAGGCTTCAGGAAAATTACACTTTCATTCAGAAAAACCTGAGCCTCTCTCTCTATCTTTGGCTGCCACTCTCTCTCTCTCTCTCTCTCTCTCTCTCTCTCTCTCTCTCTCTCTCTCTCTCTCTTCTTCCTTAGAATTTCGAAACCCCTTTAGTGATTAGAGTAGTGCCCACACACAGCAAGCAATACCTCAATCATAGTGAGGAAGATCGTGAAGAAAGATTTTCAGCAAAAGGAGTTTCAGCATCAAAGATTCAGAGAAAGAGATTCAGGTTCAGATCTTGATAATACTCTGCGACAGAAAGGATACAAGGGTTAGAGATCTGAACGGAAGGAGTCATTTAATTCCGCTGCACCCAATTTAAGGTTTCCTAAACTTTATATGTGTTTATTTCATCATTTTAGAAAGTTCATATTTAGGGTGTTAATCAACATACTTGTGAGTAGATCTAAGATCCTGGTAAAATAATTTCCAACAGAAACAAGCTTCTTGGAGATTAGAAAACACATTGAAGAGTAAGAGAGAAGAGACTTCAAGCAATCATCATCAACTATCATCATTAAGAGTTCTTTTATTCTTCTTCTTCTTTATGCTTTATTTAGTTATTTAATTATGAACATGATTATTATGGTTATTATGTTTGTGATTATGAACTAAACACTCATTCTAGAGTGTTGATGGAACTATTTTAGATTATGAATTTAAGTTTCTTAGATTATTCCCATATTTGTTATTGTAATTTGTTTATGCAATTTTGTGTTAATTTTTATCTTCTTAATGCTTGATCACCATTAATTAGTATAGAGATTTTAGGTTTTACATTTAAGAGAGGTAATCTAAAATCGGACTTAGAATTGCATGACATCGGAAAAGTGTGAGATTGAGAGATTCCACTAATTCTATGAGTTTTATTTAAAGAGAATCATTTTTCTTTAAGAGTGTTTATTTGATTAACATTGAATAGAGATATCGTGTTAGTTATTCTAAGTTAAATCTATCATCGCTCGAGAGAGGTTAATAGGTTACATTAGGATTCTTGAAACTACAAATTATAAAATAAATTGAGATAATCGGTAAATTGAGATTCATAGTTTGAAATAGGGAAATCAATGCTCTAGGTTTTTTACTTTCCCATTAAAAGTCGTTGTTTGTCTATTTATTTTTCTATTTATCTTATTATTTGTTTATTAATTATAATTTACTCTATGTTATCTAATTAAAGTATAAAATTGAAAAGTATAATTGTAATACCCTAGAATTAAGGAATGGATTAGCAAAACCCTAATTAGATAATTATGAATAATTAAGGAATTATATTATGATATAATTCAGTATATGTGAATTAATATGATTTATTTGATTAATTATATGTTAAGACCCCGTTTGTGAGCTAGGGGCATTCTCGTAATTACCACCCGAGAAGGGTAAAATGATGAAATTAATTTATTAACGTGCTTATGGGACTATATTATTATTTAGTATACCTGTGTTGTCTTTTTCAAGTGTGTTCTGACAGGTTGGCACGGTGTAAAGCCCGCTTAGTTAATTTGGAAATTAGCAGTTGTTTATGTTTAATCATGAAATTATTTATAGCTATTTAAATAATTTATTACTGTTATTTATGGAATTCAGATATGCATGATTATGTCATCAGTAGTCTTTATATTTCGCATTTTCGGTGTCCGGTATTTTGGAACTCGGCGTTTGGCTCAGTAGGAATCACAACTTAGTATGTTAGTATTTTGGGGACGGGTTTTAGACATTGGGAATGTCGGGAATGGCCGGGAATTTAGAATTTCCCAAAAATACCCCTTTAGTATGATTTATGTGATTTTATGGTGGAGGGGCAAAATGGTCTTTTTGCCCCATTAGTGTTTTGTCTTATGTGAGTTTACTATTTGAAAAATAAATATTTATTTTAAGTGTTTTATGGCTGAAATGATTTATTAATAGTGGCTTGATTCATTTATGCCTTTTTACAAAATATGCTAAGTTAGAAAAAATAAAAATTTCAAAAGAAAAGCTCCCCTTTTTCCTCTCAAATTCGGCTGTGCATGTGTGTGTTTGGAGCTGGGTTTTGCTCAATTTTTCAAGTGGATTCTCATCCTAATCTAAGCATTTTTCCAAGCTAGGTTAGCTCTCTTGTTTTCTTCCTTTAAATTTTGAGAAAAATGATGATTATTGAGTGAAATGCATGATGATTTTAGTAATTGTTGCTGCTGTGATTTTGTTGTTTTTCTAAAGTTCAAAGCATGATTATTTGATGTTAATTGAGTTGTTTGAAGCATGAGTAGCTAGGTTGTTCAAGCTTTTAGTTTTTATGTGAAAAAGTGTGATTTTTTTGGAAGAAATGGTTCATTTTGTTCTGTGATGTTGCTGAATGTTCTTGTTAGTTTGCAGAGGTGATATTATGCTTAGTTGTGTAGAATTAAGTTGGTTTGCATGCTTGTTTAGGTGGTTTGCTCAAGCTTGAGTTTGGAACTCAAAGCTTGAGCTCCAATGGCAAATTTTGTATCTGTGGTTTCTGGGTAGGTTTGATGCCTTGGATATGTTATTTGGGACATATAGAGCAGGTCTGGAAAGTTTGGGACCAATTGGGGTTAAATTGGTCGAGTTATGAAATTTTATGGTTCTTGCTCGCGAGGAACGGAATTCGGTTGAGCATCCGGAATCTCGGATGGGGATTGATAATTCCAACCGAATTAGGTTGGTCAGCGTCTGACAGGTTGGGGAATTTTCCGAACCCTAGTTTTCCTCGTTTTTAGGTTTTAGGGGGTATTGCCATGCTTTCTATCGATAGGGAAACTTTTAGTTTCAAGTTTTAGTCCCCGGGAAGTGATTTAGCGTGTCACTTATAGCGTTGTGATTTTTATGGTTTAGGAGCCGATGTCCGTAGTTCGGCTTCGGTTCAGTCGGGTTGACGGCACACTGAAATCGGAATCCGGAGTAAGATTAGTATAACGGTATGCATATGTAGATTACATGTTTAGCGTGCATGTAGGAAGCTTTGTTAGATTACATTAGATATGTATGTTGGCTTCGAACCATCCAACCTGTCACGTCGGTACGGAAATTTGGAGTATGACCGACGGCGGAGTATGACGGTTTGACCGATCAGTGACAACCGGTTGGTGGTTCGTGCTATTGACGTATCCCGTCGGTACGGGCTGGAGTATGACCAGCAGGCGGAGTATGGCCGGTTCGACCGTCGGGAGGATATAGTAACACGTCGGTACGAATGGAGTATGACCCGGCGGCCCGGAGTATGACGGTTCGACCGATCGTTGTTACGTGTCAATAGTACCGTCCCTATGAACGTTCAAAACTCGGTACCATGTTGGACATGGCGGTAGTGGCTCGGTACCATGTTGGACATGGCGATGGCGGGACTCCGGTATCGTGTTGGACACGGCGATTAGTTATGTATGATATTATTATGCTTTTCTTGCGGGTACGTCGACTCACGGTTTATGTTCATGTGTAGGTAAAGGCAAGAAATGGGCGATGGACCGTGAGCGAGCTTATGAGATTGTACATGTCGGGGCGGTTAGGCACTGGAGCGTACGATCCTCGGGACGGCTGCAGCCGGAGATTTTTGTAAGCGTCGTTAGACGACTTTATTTTGATGTAAAAGTTAAACGGTTAAAACGTTTGTAAATGATTTTATAAATCGGGATCCCGAGACTTTTATAATATGGTTTTATAAGTTTAATGAAAAAGCAAAATTTTAATTAATCACGTTTTTCCATAAACCTCGTTGATTAGCAGTGCACAAGACGTTTAAAAATCACGTAATACGCCTAAGATAGTTAGGGTGTTACAATTTGGTATCGAGTCGCCAGGTTGTCTTAGAAGATCGTCACGACATGTACAATCATCATCGGCGGTTAGCTCGGTTCACGGTTCGGTAAGCCTTTATTGCTTTAGTAGTTTATTTTATTCGATTATGAAAAAGAAAAGCACATTAGGAAGCATGTTAGTAACTTTGATAGTAGGATAGGCGCATGTTTCATTTCTAATTTCCAAATTAAGCGGCATTAGTAAGCTCGCCTTGAATACGACACTGATATGCCAACTCTTGGTTTCGCGGGCGGTTAACTAGATGGACGCCGGGCGGACTACCGGGAGTCGTGGCAACTCTGTAGGGTCGAATCGGGGACGGGGAGCTCGGTTTCCCCCACGCTAGGGGGCCGAGGTAGAGGTCCCCGAGCGGGGGCTCGTGGCGGGGGTGATGAGAACCCGCCACAGCTCGGGGCTCCCCCGGCCGATCGGGGAGCCCGGGTGGGAGTTGCGGTTTGCGGAGATGCAAGCCGGATCGAAGAACAAGACCTCGAGATTCGAGAGGTTGAGACGAGCGGGGTGCTCCTGCGGTTCTGTGCCGTAGTTCCGGTGGCACCCTTGCCCCTCTGCCCGAGTGCCGAGATAGTGGTGGCGGCCCATAGATTGGAACCATTATATGAGCGGTTCGGAAGGCGCACCTCCGGTATTCACGGGAGGTCCGGATGTATCGAAAGCCGAGCGAGTGGGCCGACGGTGATTACCGAGTTCTGAATTTCATGGGTGTCACCGGTAATGACGAGTGGTGTGCGCCACATTTCGGTTCCGGGGAGGACGCCCTGGTATGGTGGGACATGGTGTCTCGGATCCATGACGTCACCACCATGACTTGGGAGAGGTTCCAAGAACTTCTTGACGCGAAATACTATAATGAGGCGGTCGAGCGCCCGAAGAGGAAAGAGTTCGTTCACCCGACCCGGCGGGAGAACATGAGCGTCCGCGAGTATGCTACTCGGTTTGACCGGTTGGCGAGGTTAGCCTCGGGAATTGTGCCGGCACCGAGCTTCGGCGGGGAAGGAGAAGTATACGGACGGGTTGAATCCCAAGATCGGGCATGACCCGATGATTACCACCGACGACAACGGCACCACCTATGCTCGGATGGTGGAGAAGGCCTTGCGAGCCGAGGGCGGCGCGATGGGGTGCATGTCGAATTCGGTCCGATTACTCGGTTGGTGGCGGGGCTCCTACCCCTCCCGCATCGGGCTTTAGCGGGGGGTAGTGGTTCGGCCATTGATCGGAGGAAGAGGGCACCCACTTTGCTTCGGCGGCTCGAGTCGGAATAAGAGGTTCGGGAACCGAACGAGAGGAGTCGTCACGGTGAGTGCGAGACCCGATTCTCCTATCCCGAGTGCCTAGCCGCAAGAGGCATCATCGGGGTGAGTGCAAGGGCGGGGATGCTTTCATTGTGGCATGCCGGGACACTTCGAGGGAATGTCCCCGGCTCGGCCGGAGGCAGCAGAGCTCCGGCGATACCCACTCCGGCCGGGGTATTCGCCATCACGCGAGCGATGCGGATGCCGGCCCATCAGTTGTTACAGGTCAGATTTTTATTAACAACTCGATTTATTCAGTGCTGTTTGATTCTGGGGCTACACATTCTTATGTGGCGGCCAGAGTCCTTAGTAAGTTGGGTAGACCCTTTGATAGATATGAATGAGGGCTTGGAACCCTGTTACCTGGCCGAGAATTGGTTATCTCCAATAGGTGGATTAGGTCTATGCCGATCAGGATAGATGGTAGAGAGTTAGCGGCGGTCGATAGAGATGAGCTTAGTCGAATTCGATATTATTTTAGGAATGGATTTCCTATCTAAATATTCGGCGAGCATTATTTGTAAGAGGAAGATGGTGGTCTTCCCACGGAAAGTGAAGAACCGTTCGTGTTTGTGGGTTCGGTTCGGGGATCTCGGATCCGGTGATCTCGGCTATGTCGGCGAGAGAATTATTGCACGGTGGGTGCTTAGGGTTTACGGGCCGTGGTGGTGGACACCACTCGGCCGTACACCATTCGGCCGAGAGGACATCGAGTGGTTCGGGAATTTTGGATGTTTTTCCGAAGAACTTCCGGGGGTTACCACCTCGGCGGGAGATTGACTTCGTGATTGACTTGGCACCGGGGGTGGATCGGGTTTCCAAAGCCCGTATAGGATGGCTCCGAGTCGAACTTAAGGAATTAAAGATTCGGCTCAAGGGTTGCTTGACATAGGGTTCATTCGGCCCAGTGTGTCACCTTGGGGAGCCCCGGTTTTGTTCGTGAAGAAGAAGGATGGATCTATGAGGATGTGCATCGACTACAGAGAGTTGAACAAGTTGACGGTGAAGAATAAATATCCATTACCTAGGATCGACGACTTGTCAGATCAGCTTCAGGGGAAGACGGTCTTTTCTAAGATTGATCTCCGTTCGGGTTATCATCAGTTGAGAATCCGAGAGGAGGACATTCCAAAGACGGCTTTCCGCACTAGGTATGGACACTACGAGTTTCGGTTATGTCATTCGGACTAACCAATGCTCCTACGACATTCATGGACACGATGAATAGAGTATTCAAGGATTTCCTCGATATCCGTGTGATTGTGTTTATCGACGACATCCTCGTGTACTCTCAATCGAAGAGGAGCATGAGTTACATCTTCGGATAGTCCGCAACGACTTCGAGAACATAAGCTCTACGCCAAGTTCAAGAAATGTGAGTTCTGGTTGTCTCAGGTGTCCTTCCTAGGGCACATTGTGAGTAAAGATGGGATCAAGGTGGATCCCGGGAAGATTGAATCCGTCAGGGATTGGCCGAGACCGAAGACAGTGACAGAGATCAGAAGCTTCTTGGGATTAGCTGGGTACTACCGTAGGTTCGTGGAGGGGTTCTCCAAAATTTCAATGCCCCTAACCGAGCTTACAAAGAAGAATCAGCGATTTATCTGGTCAGATAAATGCGAAGCTAGTTTTCAGGAGCTGAAACAGAGGTTGATTACTGCTCCGGTACTAGCTTTGCCTTCGGACGAGGAGAAGTTCATAGTCTACTGTGACGCATCCAAACAAGGTTTAGGGTGCGTATTGATGCAAGCCGATCGGGTTATCGCTTATGCCTCCCGTCAGTTAAAGGATTATGAACAGCGATACCCGACTCATGATTTAGAATTGGCGCGAGTGGTTTGCCTTTGAAGATTTGGCGGCATTACCTTTATGGGGAGAAGTGCGAGATCTATACCGACCATAAAAGTCTCAAGTATTTCTTTACTCAGAAAGATTTGAACATGAGACAAAGGCGTTGGTTGGAATTAGTGAAGGACTACGATTGTGAGATCCTCTATCATCCCGGAAAAGCCAATGTAGTGGCTGATGCCCTGAGCAGAAAGGGTCCCGGGCAAGTAGCTAGCATGGTTCAGATCTCACCGGCCCAGCGAGAGGATATGGTTAGATCCGACATTGAGTTTGTGGTAGGCCAGCTTCACAACTTAACGCTGCAATCTGATCTGTTGGAAAGAATAAAGGTTGCTCAGATGACAGATTCGGAGTTAGTGAAGATCCGAGATGAGGTATTGGCTGGTAAAGCCAAAGACTTTTCAGTGTCAGATAGTGGGATGCTTTTGTATAAAGCCAGGGTTTGTGTCCCGAACAGTGTGGAATTGAGAAACGAGATCTTTGAGGAGGCTCATTCTACTCCCTATTCTCTGCATCCCGGCACCACCAAGATGTACCAAGATTTGAAACCGTACTTCTGGTGGAGCGGTATGAAGAAGAATTTGGTAGAATTCGTATCGAGATGCCTCACGTGTCAGCAGATCAAGGCTGAACACCAGAGACCCGACGGGGGTTGTTGCGGCCTCTAACCCTACCGAGAATGGAAATGGGAGGATATTACGATGGATTTTGTGGTCGGGTTACCTAGGACCACGGGTTTGCATGATTCCATGCAGGTAGTGGTGGACCGATTACGAAATGCGCTCATTTTCGGGTCGAACAACATTTTCGAGTGGATCGGTGCGAGAGCGTATGTCAGGGAGATAGTGAGACTTCACGGGGTACCGAAGGCTATAGTTTCGGACAGGGATCCGAAATTCACCTCCAAATTTTGGCAAAGTTTGCAACGGGCAATGGGTACGAAGGTGAAATTCGGTACGGCATTCCATCCTCGGACGGATGGTCGGTCAGAAAGGACAATTCAGATATTGGAGGATATGTTGAGAGCCTGTGTTATGGACTTTGAGGGTTCATGGAGCAAATATCTACCGTTGATAGAGTTCTCTTACAACAACAGTTATCAGAGTACGATAGGGATGGCACCCTATGAACTGTTGTACGGTAGAAAGTGTAGATCCCACATGCCTTTGGGATGAGACGGGGGAGAGGAAGTATTTAGGTCCAGAGTCAGTTCAGCGGACCAATGAGGCAATAGAGAAAATAAAAGCTAGAATGCTTGCCTCACAGAGCAGACAGAAGAGTTACGCAGATCCGAAACGTAGAAATGTTGAGTTCCGAGTAAGGGACCATGTGTTTTTACGAGTATCTCCGATGAAGGGGATTAAACGTTTCGGGAAAAGAGGCAAGTTATGCCCTAGATTTACAGGACCTTTCGAGATTCTCGAGAAGATAGGTCAAGTGGCATATCGGTAAGCATTGCCTCCAGCCTTATCAGCAGTGCACAACGTATTCCATGTCTCAATGTTGAGAAAATACGTTTCAGACCCCTCTCATATACTCAGTTATGAGAGCCTTCAGCCTTCGGCCCGGACATGACATATGAGGAACGGCCCGGTGCGGATCCCGGATAGAAAGGATAAAGTCCTTCGGAATAAGACCATAGCATTGGTCAAGGTTCTCGGAGAAACGGCAAGGTGGAGGAAGCCACACAGGGAGCTAGAGTCAGATATGAGAGCTCAATATCCAGAGTTATTCAGGTTAGATTTCGGGGACGAAATCCTTTTAAGGGGGGAATAGTTGTAAAGCCCGCTTAGTTAATTTGGAAATTAGCAGTTGTTTATGTTTAATCATGAAATTATTTATAGCTATTTAAATAATTTATTACTGTTATTTATGGAATTCAGATATGCATGATTATGTCATCAGTAGTCTTTATATTTCGCATTTCCGGTGTCCGGTATTTTGGAACTCGGCGTTTGGCTCAGTAGGAATCACAACTTAGTATGTTAGTATTTTGGGGACGGGTTTTAGACATTGGGAATGTCGGGAATGGCCGGGAATTTAGAATTTCCCAAAAATACCCCTTTAGTATGATTTATGTGATTTTATGGTGGAGGGGCAAAATGGTCTTTTTGCCCCATTAGTGTTTTGTCTTATGTGAGTTTACTATTTGAAAAATAAATATTTATTTTAAGTGTTTTATGGCTGAAATGATTTATTAATAGTGGCTTGATTCATTTATGCCTTTTTACAAAATATGCTAAGTTAGAAAAAATAAAAATTTCAAAAGAAAAGCTCCCCTTTTTCCTCTCAAATTCGGCTGTGCATGTGTGTGTTTGGAGCTGGGTTTTGCTCAATTTTTCAAGTGGATTCTCATCCTAATCTAAGCATTTTTCCAAGCTAGGTTAGCTCTCTTGTTTTCTTCCTTTAAATTTTGAGAAAAATGATGATTATTGAGTGAAATGCATGATGATTTTAGTAATTGTTGCTGCTGTGATTTTGTTATTTTTCTAAAGTTCAAAGCATGATTATTTGATGTTAATTGAGTTGTTTGAAGCATGAGTAGCTAGGTTGTTCAAGCTTTTAGTTTTTATGTGAAAAAGTTGTGAATTTTTGAAAGAAATGGTTCATTTTGTTCTGTGATGTTGCTGGATGTTCTTGTTAGTTTGCAGAGGTAATATTATGCTTAGTTATGTAGAATTAAGTTGGTTTGCATGCTTGTTTAGGTGGTTTGCTCAAGCTTGAGTTTGGAACTCAAAGCTTGAGCTCCAATGGCAAATTTTGTATCTGTGGTTTCTGGGTAGGTTTGATGCCTTGGATATGTTATTTGGGACATATAGAGCAGGTCTGGAAAGTTTGGGACCAATTGGGGTTAAATTGGTCGAGTTATGAAATTTTATGGTTCTTTGCTCGCGAGGAACCGGAATTCCGGATTGAGCATCCGGAATTCGGATGGGGGTTCGGTAATTCCCGAGCCGGAATTCGGTTGGGCAACATGGCCTCTACGGTTGGGGAATTTTTCCGAACCCTAGTTTTCCTCGTTTTTAGGTTTTTAGGGGTATTGCCATGCTTTCTATCGATAGGGAAACTTTTAGTTTCAAGTTTTAGTCCCCGGGAAGTGATTTAGCGTGTCACTTATAGCGTTGTGATTTTTATGGTTTAGGAGCCGATGTCAGCTTCGGTTCCGGTCGGGTTGTGGCACACACGAAATCGGAATCCGAGGTAAGATTAGTATAACGAGTATGCATATGTAGATTACATGTTTAGCGTGCATGTAGGAAGCACATTAGATTACATTAGATATGTATGTTGGCTTCGAACCATCCAACCACTGTCACGTCGGTACGGTGGAGTATGACCGACGGCGGAGTATGGCCGGTTTGACCGATCAGCCGACACCGGTTGGTGGTTCGTGCCATTGACGTATCCCGTCGGTACAGTGGAGTATGACCAGCGGCGGAGTATGGCCAGGTTCGACCGTCGGGAGGATATAGTAACACGTCGGTACGAGCCGGAGTATGACCCGGCGGCGGAGTATGACGGAGTTCGGCCAGATCGGGTTGTTACGTGTCAATAGTACCGTCCCTATGAACGTTCAAAACTCGGTACCATGTTGGACATGGCGGTAGTGGTACCATGTTGGACATGGCGATAGCGGGACTCGATATCGTGTTGGACACGGCGATTAGTTATGTATGATATTATTATGCTTTTCTTCTGAGTCCGTCGACTCACGGTTATGTATGTTCATGTGTAGGTAAAGGCAAGGGCATGGGCGATGGACCGTGAGCGAGCTTATGAGATTGTACATGTCGGGGCGGTTAGGCCTGGAGCGTACGATCCTCGGGACAAGACGGGCGAGATTTTTGTAAGCTCGTTAGACGACTTTATTTTGATGTAAAAGTTAAACAGTTAAAACGTTTGTAAATGATTTTATAAATCGGGATCCCGAGACTTTTATAATATGGTTTATAAGTTTAATGAAAAAGCAAAATTTTAATTAATCACGTTTTTCCATAAACCTCGTTGATTAGCAACGAGCTGCACAGTACGTTTAAAAATCACGTAATACGCTTAAGATAGTTAGGGTGTTACACACGGTATAGTCACAACCGGGTATTTCGGGCCGAACGGGGTTCAGGACCGAAATGTAATTGGCATTTTAATTATTAGTGAGAATAATTCGAAATTTATTAGAGTTTAAATGAGCATGAAATGACATAAATGCCCTTGTGTGTGTATGCAAGCTTTATTAACCCTAGGGGCAAAATGGTCTTTTTGGACCTTTGATTTATGTTTAATAAAATGAATTTTAAGGGAAATAAATTAGAAATTTCTGGTGTTTATCTCTCTCTCACCCAACCCCTCTCCCTCTCTCTAGCCCTCTTTGATTTCTCTTGAAATTTGTTGGTGAAATTGCTTGAGATTGGATTAAAGTGAAGCTTGGTTTTGGGGAAATCATTATTTTTTCCTTTGGTGTGATTTTGAGGTAGTTTCTTCAACTTTGATCTATTTTATTCAAGCTGAATTATGTTGGAAAAATATGGATTAAGTGATGTTATTCTTGAGCTTGCATGTTTTGTGAATTGGGGTTGATTTTGATGATTTTAAGTGTAAGATTGCTAGTTGTTGTATGGATTATGTTGCTATGTGTTAAGATGAGTTTTCAAGGTATTTTTCTAGTTGAAAATACATGTTTATTGGTGTTCTTGTTGCTGAATATTTGGGGTTTTGATGTTCATGGTTATGGACTGATTTCTAGGTTGAATTTTGCTCATGTGAGGAGCTTGATGTTGGTTGTTGTTTAAATCTTAGTTTAGATGCATTTGAGCTGTGATTTTTGAGCCTTAATGTGTGTTTTTACCCTTTGTTTGGTTGGGGTTCGAATTTATGGAAAAGTTGGCACGTTTAGACCTTAAAAATGGAATTTTTGGGTGTTCTAAACCCAGTCGTCTCGACGGGATTTTTGGTCGTCGCGACTGGGTTTGGCAGTGAGAAATTTTATTTTCCCCAATTTTATTTTGGCAATAACTTTTGACTCGGGACTCCGTTTGGGACGTTCTTTATATCGTTGGAAAGTTTGTTCTGAGATCTATTTGATTATTTGTGTTTTGAATGCCATGTTTATATTTTGTGAAAGTGAAATTGGAGATTAACCCTATTTGTGAAATCCTGGAATGTGTGACTACGATTACCGGCACCTGATCAGGAGCACCCATGGGTTTGGAATCTCTGTTATTGCGGGACAACAGGTAAGACAGTAGTTTGCATGTAGAGTATGCGCAGTGGCGCTTATGTTGAATATGATATATGTGAGTAATTGTAACCGGGATTAGGGTTATTACCCTAATATGAGCGGTTAATAGCCTAAGGTTATTACTCTAGTGATATATGTTGTGTAAATACTATGCCATGTCGGATATATGTATATATTGAGATTATGAATTATGCGCTTAAGGAATAATTAAACTAGACTCGGTGAGCTAGTACCTTGAGTTTAATTTTAATGTCGTCTAGGGTTATTACCCTAGAATATTATGAATCCGGTGAAAGCATGAGTTAGGGTTGACACTCTTAGTAAATGTTATCTGAGTATATAGAAATGTATCATATGAGTGATTACATAATATGAAAGTTAGGGTTATTACCCTAAGATTATATATGCTGTAGTAAATATTGAATACACGGATGTATGTTAAGAATTATGTGTATAAGACATAACTGGGTTAGACCTGGTATATATCACCAGGATAAACCACCGAAAGAACGTAATACATGGATTACGTATATTCATGAATAGGGTTATGCGAGCAAGGCATAACCAGGTTAGGCTTGGTAACCAGAACCGAGGTAAACCCTACTGAGGCCTTATTGTATATAGACGTGTGAGTGCAACACGTAGGTCTACGCCACGTAGACATAAATAGGCATGTGAGCGTAACATGCAGGTCTATAGCAAATAGAAAAATATTGGAGTGGCACCAATAATTATGCGTTACATATTGAGATTAAGGGTTATGCGTCAAGGCATAATCAAGTTAGACTCGGTAACCAGAACCGAGATGAACTATTCTACGGCCTTATTGTAATTAGACGTGTGAGAGCAACACGTAGGTCTACGCCACATAGATATAAATAAATGTGTGAGCGCAACACATAGGCCTACGCCATGTAGACATAAATAGGCATGTGAGTGTGACATACAGGTCTGTGACATACAGACATATATGAATGGCATTACTATTTAAATAGCATGATGAGCATATTATATTTGTTAAGATTTATACTGTCTTGCTGGGCTTGGTTGACGGGTGCTCTACTGTGCAGGAAAGGGTAAGACTGTCGTTGATCAGCCATGAGTGCAGGAGCTGGACGAAGAATGTACATGTTCGGGCCACACTAGACCAAGCGGGTTGGGGTCTACCAGTGATGTATTTTGAGACTCTATTTTGCCGCTTAGGTCGGCCAAAGGAAAAGAACTTGTAATAGTGTTTTGTAAATACTTTTGGGATCCCAACTTTTGTAACTTTTAAATTATAAGGTTTAAATTATTACAAGTTATTTTCATTCCGTTTATTCCGCGCTGATTTTCTAGTAATCCCGATTATGGGATTATGGTTTCATAAGTTTATTGGGAAGCGTGCCTAATTATTTAGGGCGTTACAATTTGGTATCAGAGCGCCAAGGTTTTTAAACTTCCTGTAGACCGGCCGAACATGTACATTCATCGTCAGAGACAAGCTCGACTCATGGTGCAGTGAGTATTGAGAGTAAATACTTTACTGTTTATGTGATCATCTGTTTACTGTTTTCCATTTTAGGCAGTATGCAAGCATCTAGAGTATTTATGTGTTATGTGATGCCATGCTTTAAATGTTATATGATTAAGCGTTTATTTATATGGGGTAAATAGTTGAGTTAGGGTTTAAGGAAATAAGTGCGTAAGTGTGGTATTGGTGCTTAACTCGCTGGGGTTGTTGATTAAATGGGTACTAGTAATGGACCCTCCGCAATCATCTAGACCACAAGGCGAGCAAGTAGAGCCTGGGGCTGCCCAAACCAATCCACCGGCACCGCCTCCACCTTCGCAGAATCCGGGGGATAATGCGGGGGTTGGTAATGCTAATCCTCCTGCTGACTTCCAGCAGATGTTTCAAGAAATGCGAAGTGTCATACTTTGTCAAGAAGAAGAGTTGCGACGATTAAGGCAACCGGCACCGGCTGCCCCTGTTGATCAAGTGTTACCACAAGCACCTGTGCCAGTGGTGGGTAACCACAGGTTTGTTATGCCGCATAGGGACTCGGTATTTGAGCAGTTCGTGAAGCTGCAACCTTCGACTTTTCTGGGAGGTATTGATATAATTAAGGCCGAGCAGTGGATGAGCACTATTACCCGTATCCTAGATAATATAGGAGTGACGGGAACTAAAAGAGTGCACTGTGCAACCTTCATGTTACCAGATTATGCCCGCGTTTGGTGGGATATCGTGGGCCAAACGCAGGATGTCAGTGTAATGACCTGGGAAGAATTTAAAAGTTTGTTTGAGGAAAAGTTTTACTACATCGATGTGAGAACTTCACACATGGAAGACTTTGTGAAGCTTACTCAGGGAAAGATGTCAGTGGCCGAATACACCCTGGAGTTTGATCGGCTATCTAAGTTTGCTGGTGATCTGGTACCCACAGATTTCACCAGGAAACAGAAATATGTGAGAGGATTGAATGCCACAACCAGTCGGGGCTTGAAGATTACCACATCACATGACACTTTGTATAAGAAAGTGGTAGAGCTAGCCTTGATTGCTGAGGAGGCTGAGCAACATGTAGCAAAAGAGCAGACTCCAAAGGATGCCGTCACGACATCGAATCCTTCTGCTAGTGGTAATGTCTGTCAGGGGACCGACAGTGGTAACCTTGATCACAAATGGAAGGCTAAGGCTTCCGGAGCATTAGGGAGTATTAGAAAGCTTTAGGGAAATTGAGGTGGCCGTCAAGGTCAAGTATCCTCTTTCAGATCATATCTAGAATATTCAAAATGCAAGATTTCTATTAGGGTGAATGACGAGCCAAGGTTGCATATTATATTTGATATGGATTTTATGAAGCGGATGTTCCAGGATTACCTAATCAGATGTGTGATGGTGTTTGTCAATGACATCTTGGTGAATTCTGGATATCTTGTGTCTCTTTCTTAGGGCACATAGTAGATAAAGATGGAATCATGGTGGATCCAGCAAAAATTGAAGCTGTTCGGGACTGGCCAACACCAAAATCAGTTACTGAAGTTAGGAGCTTTTTGAGATTAGCTGGGTATTATTGCCAGTTTGTTGAGGGTTTTTTAAAGATTACTGTACCCTTAACGGAGCTGACTCGAAAGAACTTGAAGTTTGTTTGGAGTGATCGATGTGAGAAAAGTTTCTTAGAGTTAAAGCAGCGCTTGATTACTGCTTCAGTACTAACTCTTCCTTCAGATAAGGAAAAGTTTGTGGTTTACTGTGATGCCTCGAGACAGGGTCTCGACTGTGTGCTTATGCAAGCTGGAAAGGTAATAGCCTATGCTTCTCGGTAGTTAAAGGAGTACGAGCAAAGGTACCCTACTCACGATCTAGAACTCGCAGTAGTTGTTTTTGCGCTATAGATTTGGCGGCATTACCTATATGGTGAGAAATGTGAGATATACACTGATCATAAGAGTCTGAAATACTTATTTACCCAGAGAGATTTGAATATGAATTAAAGACGCTGGCTAGAGTTGGTGAAGGATTATGATTGTGAGATCTTTTATCACCCTGGTAAAGCCAACGTGGTTGCCGATGCCTTGAGCAGAAAGGGACAGAGTCAGATAAATACGGTGAAACAAATCTCCCAGCAACTAGCAAATGAGATGACCCGAGCTATGATTGAGTTGGTTGTAGGGCAGTTAGCTAATATTACTCTACAATCTACTCTTTTAGAGTGAATTCAAGTAAAGCTTGGGTTGGATGCATGGAGTATGCATTGGAATGGACCGATATTGAACTTTGATATAGATTTATTAAACTTACAGTAATATCTATTCAATTCAATATCACTTAGTTGATACTAGATCAAATTATCTAAATCCTGATATGATTAGGCTCAATCTCAAGAGTGTTATTCATGTTCTTTGATTTGTTAGTTAAGCCTACTTTTGGGTCAGGGTGATACGTACATTTTTGGAACACGGTAGTGCAATTGAGTGGGAGCGCTAACATAAATAAGGAATCTATAGCTTCTATCTGGCGAATAGAAAGTAAAGGATGATTTCCTTCGAGCTTAACCAAACGAAAATAAATGGTGGAGTACTCATTTCACTTAGCTGAAATATCATTTATACAGGGTTAAGTGTTTTAAGGATAAAATACATTGTAGGGTGTTACGGTAATTAAATCCCTTTACAGTGTAAATCATCCATATAGAGGATCATTGATCAAATTAGGATTATAACAATGGATAACTAATGACGTGTCTATATGGTGGAACATATAGAGCGTTCTATATAACTGAGAGTGCAATTCTAAGTTCTATGCGTGGATTCAACGAAGAATTAATAAGTCAGTGAATTTAAGTTGTAAATTCTTGATCTACTTATTGGAAGCTCGGATATATAGACCCATGGTCCCCACACTAGTTGAGACAATATTACTTGTAAGACTCATTTAATTGGTTTTAATTAATCAATTATAATTCTCAAGTTAGACTATGTCTATTTGTGAATTTATCACTTATTAAGGGTAAAACAGTAAATAGAGAGTTTACAGGGTATATTTATTAATTGGGAAACTTTGATTAGTTTTTCTTGATAAATAAAATAAATGACAATATATATTATTTAATAATTAATTATAGTTATTAAATAATTAGATTTGACATTTATGTGGTTTAATGAGAGAATTGGCAATCTTTGAGAAAATGGGAAACTAGAAATGATGAAATAGGAAAGTTGGAAAAGTGGAAGCCTTGTTTCCACAATGCTAGGGCCGACCACCTTTGCTTCCCTTTTCTCATTTATTTTTCATTTTTTAATGCCAAGTAATTCAACCATAACCCTATGTGGTATTCTATAAATTGAAGGTAAAGGCTTCAGGTTTCGGACACACTTTACTGCATTATATTCTTTCTCTGAAACACTCTTGAAGCCGCCACTCTCTCTCTCTCTCTCTCTCTCTCTCTCTCTCTCTCTCTCTCTCTCTCTCTCTCTCTCTCTCTCTCTCTCTCTCTCTCTCTCTCTCTCTTTCTTCACTGTTTTCGAAATCCCTCTAAGTGATAGAGTAGTGCCCACACACATCAAGTAATACCTCAATCATAGTGAAGAAGGCTGTGTAGAATTCAGAGTCAACAAGGAAGGACATTCAGGCTCAGATCTTGATTATACTCTGCGACAGAAAGGAATCAAGGGTTAGAGATCTGAGTGGGAGGAGACATTTTATTCCGCTCCACTCAATGTAAGGTTTCTTATCTTTATATGTGTTTAATTTATTATCGTTTTAGAAGTTCATATTTAGGTTGTTAAATCAACATACTTGTGAGTAGATCTAAGATCCCTGTAAAATATAATTCCAACAACTGGCACCAGAGCCATGGTAAATTGATTTGCTTGCAAGAAATTTGGACTTAAAACGATGGTATCATGTTGCTTTGTATGTCATATTGATGTTTGATTGTTGTTTGTTAATTCTGGGAAAAATAGTTATTTTTCTATTTCTGTAATTATTTTTATTGGATAGTTTGGAAAATTCTAAGAAATTTACTTTTTTACAGAACTCGATTTTGATTTAATTTGAATTAGTTATGAATTTTTGAAAATTGGGAAAATCGGGGTGGTGAACACCCTTCTACGCGCGCGGAAATCATGCAAGGGGACCCTTGCGCCGAGTTTACTCGGCAATTCCCCTCTCCTGCGCGCGCGGACAGTGTGTTTTGCATACTGTCCGCACCACCTGCCTTATTTTTTCGTTTTCTTTGATTTTTCATGCTATTTCATGGAATTAACTTCCGATTTTTTGTGTAGTTTTGTATTTTGATTTTTTTTTTCAATTTTCAAATCTAATTATCAGAAATAAATTAATTTGATTTTTCAAAATAAATTTTAGATATTAGTGGAATTTGATTTTGAAAATAGGAAAAATCAAGTGTTTGCTTACCTCTTTTCTTGTTTTCTTTAAAATTTGATTATTTTATCTTATTTTTAAAGGTCAGATATTAAATTTTTAGTATTTTGACCTTATTTAGATTTAAGATACCATAATCATGAAATTTTAAAAAGGGAAATAAGATATTTTTGTTAACTTTTAAATTTTGTTATTTTTACTTAAATTAAATTGTAAAATCAGAAAAAGCTATGTATTTATCATTTTCTATTTTATTGAATATTTAATTTATTAAATAACATGAAGTTTAAAAGGCAAGTTAGCAAATTTATTTTGAAATGATATTTAGGTTACTTAAAACCTAATTTTCCAAAATTGTAGGTTTAATTTTAAATATTATTTTATTTCATTTTTAAAACCGATTTTTTTTTATTTTATTATTTTCGAAATATATTTAATATTTTAAAATTAAATAAATCCTCAATCCAACTATCCAAATCTAACTTGTTGTAGGAGTATGTGTTTTAGATTGTTTGTAAGTTTTCTAAAACCTATTATTGCTTGATCTAAATTGCCATGGTTAACTTGTTGACAGATCCAATGATCTGATTTTAACCCATGGTTCAATTATCAATAGGTCAAGTAAATAATTTGTAACAGGTAATTTTTACATTCTTCTTTCATCTGTGTATGACCTAGTAACATGATAGGATCCATCCAAATCTGTGTGCCTATGTGAGCCTATATGTTTCATTTTTGTTATAGACACATATAGGTTGTTGCTGCTAAATAAAATGTCATAACTTGATAGATTTTATTTAGGCTCATTTAGTTAATGGGCCTATTCAATTAATAACAGTTGTTCATTTTAAGGTTAAATTCCTCTCTTTTGGGCCTTGTGTGAGAGTTGGGAGCCATAGAAATGGGTACGACATACTGAACCCAGGCCCCCCTCACATGAACAACCCCAATTGTGAAGGCCCATTTGCCTGATTTGGATAACTATGCTAGGTTAATTAAATTAGTTTGACCTAATAAAATTGATTAGCAGCATAATTAATTTCATTTTTTCTTGAAATTAATTTAAGAAAAACATAGTTTGATGAATAATATTCTAGAAAACTATATGTATTTTTCAAATGTTTAATTAAATATAGAATTATAACCAACTAGATTCTTTTGGAAGCTTAATTTCACAATTTCATTAAATATTCCTATTTAAGTTAAAAATTTGTTATTTCTAACAAATCAACTTAGATTTGAATATATTTTGAATTTCCTCTTATAAAATTAAGTTGAGGAATTTTAGGAATTGGTTATTAAGATTCTTTGGATATTTTTTTAAGTTGATAATTTTTTTTTTAAATATGGAAAACTTAAAATGGAATATCTTCTAAATTAAGTGGTTACAACTTCATTGTTAATATTTAATTAAGTCATTGATTGAAGAATATTTAAGTTGGATATTTTAGATTTCTCTAAACAACTTAAATAAGATATTTTTCAATTTTATTCCATTTTTGAAATTTAATTAAAGTTGGATTTTTTTTTTATATAAATTTTTTTTTTGAACTAAACCAACTTTAATTTGTAATGTTTCATTATTGAAATATGGAATATAAATGATTAAATAAAATACATATTTTAAATAATGAGCTTTAATCAAGAGACATTCGATCTCCATTGTTTGTTTTACATAGCTATTGTTTTAGTGAGTAATGCTCCCTAATGGAGGAACGTTCATTAGCAAGTTAGCACCATTTAATCTCGAAAGATAAGTGTTCTTGTAAGTTTCTTATATTAGTTTTGATCACCCTAATGGTGGCGACTGTGTAAGACTTACAAGAGTATGAAACAATGGTGGAAGCTCATAAGATAGAATTGCCTTGACTCTCGCATAACGGGACAACGCTGAATTCCAATCTTGATCGAATAAATGGTTGGTAGAATGTTTATTATTTTAGATGAATTGACAACTCTATTCAATGGATGATGCTTTGACTCTCGCCTAAACGGGACACTGTATTAGTTTGTTGGAAACCTTGGAAAATAAACTATGTTAGATTTAGTATTTTTATAACATATGTGATTATTTGTTATTTTCTCAACTTGTGTATGAATTTATAGAAGCAAAATCTTACTTCTGTTTATTGATATGTTGTAGTGCCAAGATGAATAACCCTCACCCCGATCCACTCCTAGTTAATATCTTAGCAAAAGAATTCAATAGTGTAAAAATGCATCCTGGTAGTTGCATTAACTCGCACCTATTGTTGATGAATTTGAAATTCCAAAAGGCAAATCTACTTGAAATTGAATTATCAAAGGAACAATGGGTACGACTCATTCTTAACAGTCTTCCTCCGGAGTATAATGGTTTTGTTCTATCTTACATGATGAACAATCCTCACTCCTTCGACATGGACAAACTCAAAACTGAGTTGCGAGCCCATGAGCGAAATTTGATTGCAATGGGACCTCCTGGTATTGCAAACTTTAATCAGAGGAAGAAGATTAAGCATGAGGGCTCTAACAAAGCTGCTTCTTCAAATAAAATTATTAGACATCATGTTCTATGTGCGAATTGTAATGGAAAGGGCCATAAATAAGAACAATGTCCCAGGCTTCTAAACAATTCAAACGAAGGTGATGCTTTTGTCTTTGAATCATGTGTTTTAGAGAACGACAAATCCACTTGGATCTAGATTGTGTATCAACACTGTTGGAACATATTTTATCAGGATCTAGATTACTAATATGTATGTTGATTATAAATCTATAATCTAATATCCTAAATATAAATTTCCTAAAATAATGAAGTAAATACATATAAAGTTATAAAAAATCTTACATTGATGGCAGCGGAATAATATGACTCACTACTACAATTTGGCCTTTTAGTGACACTATTTAGTGACACGCACAAAAGTGCGAGTCACTAAATAGATAAGAGTAATTTTTAGTGACATGCACGATTAGACTCTAAATATTCAGTATTAATCTCTTGCAATGTGTGTCACTGAAAATATAGAGTGTCACTAAAGATTAAAATTTATTTTATTTTATTTTTATTAATTTAAAAAATTGAGACTTATAGTGACACGCCAAGCGCGAGTGGGTAAATGTACCCTGACACACCTGGCGCGTCACTATATCAATACCCTAATTTTTTTTTTTTAAAAAAAACACAGCTGTAATTTAAAATAAATAAGAAAAATAAAAAATTATCAAACCCCAACTAAAATACAATCTGAAAAAATAAAAATAAAACAAAAAATTTATATAATTATTACCCCTCTCTCTCTCTTTCTTCTCAAAACCCCATAACAACCTTATCTCTTTCCTCTCTCTCTTAAACACAAAAAAAAACCCTAGTTTCTAACAGCCAACATCTCAGCCGCAAGAGGCCACTAATCCCAGCCCCTCTCTGTTTTTGCACCGGAGCCGACCTCGACCTCTCACCCTCTCTCTATTTTCTCAACGGAGCCATGACCCCAACCTTCTCTCTCGCTCGACTTCTCACCGTCTCTCTGTTTTCGAACCGAAGCCACAAATCCATTTGCCTCCATTCAAGAACCCAAAACACCCAACAGGCATTCCGACCTTCGTCACACCGTAGGCCGCCCCAGATGGCCATTGTTCTTACGAGCAGAAGTTTACCGTCGCCGCCTCTGGTAAATATCTTTCTTCTTTTTTTCTTTTTTTTTTATTTTTTCGTTTGCCTCTCTCTCTCTCTCCTTTCTCTGCAGCGTTTGTGGTGGACAACGATTGAAGCTAGTTGTGGATTTCGACTTTCATGGTGTAGGGTTCGTTTGAAGCTCCTTGGATCTGATTTTGCTTTAGGTCAATTTCTGGGTTTTTTTAACTGTTAGGAAGATTGTGTTTTTGTATATTATTTTGGGTTAAAATTTAGGTTAATATACCCATTATTATGTAATTAATTTTAATAGTGTTTGTTAAAGCAAGTGGTATTGGTTGTTTTGCATTTGACAGATTTGGTATTTGAAGGAGAGTTCTAGTTTCAAATCTTGGTTGACTGGCGTTGGGCCTTCAGTGTTTGATGGGAAAAATTGACTGGCGTTAGAATTTGATTGAGGGATTTGTATTTAGTTTATACTATTTTATGTTATTGTGATTGTTTTGTAATTTTTAGTGATTGTTTTGTAATTTTTAGTAAATTTATGAAGAAAATTTAAAATTGATTATAAAATATTTATTTGGAGGTAATTATGTAAAATAAGTTCTATAAAAATTGGAAGCATAGTGGAAAAAAAATGGTAATTTCTTATTATTGGTAAATTTTCTAATGTATATCAGATTTAGATTAATAATTATAATAGTATTTATAATTGTTAAATTTAATAGTATTAATATATAATTAATTAAATTATTATTTATAATTTTTATAATATATAAATCAGAATTAAAAAAATTAAATAAATATTATTTTTTTAAAAAAAAAATAAGATAGTGATTCTTTTTGTGTGTCACTATATCTCTAAAATAAAAATAAAAATTAAAAAAAAAAAGAAAAAAAAGATTTAGTGACGTTTTTTGTGGGTTGCTGTTACTTTTCAGTCTGACTCTAAATGCTTACAGTGACGCGCAATGAGTGAATGTAAAAAGTTTCAGTGACACGTGTGGAGTGTCACTATAAACTGCCTTTCCAGTCAGCCTCATTAGTGACGCGCGCTGAAGTGTCACTATACACTTTTAGAGTTACTCAATGTGTGTCACTAAAACCCTATTTTCTAGTAGTGACTCATTCCATTCAAATCTCTAGCCCTTGATTCCTATCTGTAACAGAGCATTATCAAGATTTGAACTTGGATCTCGTTTAGTTGACTATTTTTCTACCCAATCTTTCTCACTATAATAGGTATTGCTTTGACATGTGTGGACATATTCTCAAACCAAGGAGCATAAATTTCTATGAAGAAATCTCAAGAGGAATTCGAAAATAATAGTCTTCTTTTTTATTCGATTTGTCAAATAAAAGAGAGTCTAGAATCATCATCAGAATCAAAACCCTTAATGTTCTATTTGTAGGAATTCTTTAGGTTTAGGATTAGAGCTAAATGGGCCGATTAGAAAGACACAATGGCTTAGAATGAACCCTTATGGCCGAATCCCTTATGAAGCCCATGAGTTAGAATTTTGCCATTATTATGCTTCCTTAATGAAACAAACTTGTTTTTCTTCAGCAATGCCATTTTTTTCCTCTAGTTATTTAAATAATAATTCTATCTATTTAATAATTATAATTAATTATCAAATAAAATTGCTATTTAAATATATTTATTAATTAGACATTCCAAGGTCTCTTAATTAATAAATTAACCTTGAATTCTCTTTTCTTCTCAATTGTGCCTTTCTTTAGTAAAATTTACAAATAAGACACAGTCTTTATTTAGAATCCTCATTAATTAAATAAAATCATTTAATTTCTTTTACAAACAATATTATACCAGTTAGTCTGGGGACCATGGGCCTATGCAACCAAGCTCCCAATAAGTAAATCCGAAATTTACCAAGTGAATTTTCTAATTTATTAATTCCTCTTGACTCCAACTCAAAATTGCACTCTTGATTACATAGAACACTCTATGTATACCAAATAAAGATACACTATAAATTATCCATTGTTTCAGTCCAAATAATTAAAGAACCTCTATAGATGATCTATATCGAGTAGGGATAATTTTATCGTTTTTAATGTATTTTATCCTTAAAACACTTAGCTACTTGTAAATGATATTTTAGTAAACTAATATAATTACTAAAATGAGCGCTCTATCATTTATCGCTTTAAGCCAAGCTCAAAGAAAATCATTGTTTCACTTCTAATAGTTATAGAAGCTATAGATTCCGTATTTATGATTAGCGCTCCCACTCAATTGCACTACCATGTTCCCAAGATGTAAGTATTGGGCTGATCCATTTAGTCGGCTTTAATAAACAAGTTAAAAAACACAAATAATATATTTAAGCCAAAACCTAACAATCTCAGCATTAAGATCTATTGATCTAATATTAACTAAGAGATATTGACGCAGAAAGATATGATAGTAAGTTTATGATATCTTTTTCACTGTCAATATCGGTCCAGTTCGATGTATTCCCCATACATCTGATACTAGTATACTTTGCTAATGCCCTGGAAAAGACATTCCACATAACACGGTATAAGTAAACTTTATCGCTAATTATCATGTCAGTGTAAATCTAGTGCACTGATAAATTATGAGACTAAGTGCTTTGAAGCATATAATCACAATCACTTTCCACTTTTGTGATGACATCACTATAATTATGAATAATTATATATTCTAGATTTAATAGAATTTATATATTTAACATATAATTATGAAAGTAATCATGTGAACCATGTAACATAAAATGATTTCCGATATTTTATTAATTAGTAAATCTGATTGTTAATGCAGATTTTTGTTAACTAGATTTGAGCCTAAATTGTGATAAACTTGCACAGAAAATAAAAACAGTTAAGAAAAAATAGTAAGAACATGAAGGTTTTTACGTAGTTTTTCTATTAAAATTCTCCATAGTCCACGAGTCAATCTTATTAAATTTCTGATACAGTTCTAGGGCCTTTTCTCTTATAAATTTTTTGTCCCTTTTTTAGTATAACATTCCTCTATTTATAATTATATAGTCAGGCAGTTAATTACATAGTTGACTGATATCTTTACAACAATTATCCCCTGAAATCGTGGGGTTTGATTACATACCACGTAAAATAAATGTGGTTAATATTTGAATATCACACAGCTGTGATATGTCCGCTTTTATCACGTCAAGGTAATCGTGTATTAAACACGTTGTAAATCATAATATTCTGGGATGTCTCGATGGAAACACAACATCAATAATCTTGATAGCAAGCTAGAACATTCCCACATCTTTTTTGAGGTTAATAATATAAGTCTTGTCGTTTCTGCGCTCGAAGACATAATGCTCCATTTGACAACTGCAACTCTTGGCGACAAGGTGAACTTCAACAGTTAACATCATTTGGATGTCAACTTCTATCTGAGAGAACTGCCTTGATGAGACTATGAATCTCATTGAAAGATCTCTGGATCTTATTAGTGAAGGTACCAGAAGCGTGCCTTCCTATAGCGAGATGGACGCCTCGCTATTAGTTGTTCAGGTTTGCCCGACTATTACACTTGTTTGTATACTGTGTATTATATGCTAAGTGTCTTAACAGTCATTATATCTCGCTTACGTCCCTTCATGCATAACGAGGTTGGTGCCTCGCCTTACACATTCGAGGGCATATGATTTCTCGTTAAGGCACGTGACAATAGTTTGTATACCTTTATCTCGCGTAAGACCTTTTAGTCAGCAAGTTGTAAATATACTCTATTACTTCTGCATTAATGAGTTATTCCATTTTCAAATGTAATTACCGTTACATACATTGATTTATATTCTTCCCAATTTGACACGTGTGTTCGTTTTAAATGATGGTTGAATTTCGGGTATAACAATTGCCCCTTAAAAAGTTCTTTTTAAATGACCACAGAGTGTACATTTGTCATAATCCCTTTTTCAAGATCACGCATGTCCTTAATTTTAACGGCTTCATGGTTTCGAGGGTCATTAGCATTAATGACTTGCCCTTTCTACTTCTTCTTCACTCCTAGCCGTTAGATCTCCCATCTTTTGGCCTTACCATTACTAGGCTCAAAGTATAAAATGACAGTTCATGTTAGCCATATTCTATAAACTCCTGGTTTGGAGAATTTTGTCCATAAATTGGATTGTCCTTCTCCAGCAGAGATGTCCCATCCTGGTTAAGAAATTTATCCTCCAAAATTTGTAGCACCAGAATATACCAAACGCCTATCCTCCCCATATATACCCAAAAGCTTCAAACCTTAGTTCAAATTGGACATGAATGATTCTAGGACTGAAGATTGTTCGATTAATCCAAACCAAGAAAACACTGTCGATCGTTATAGACGATTCTTACAAGAGATTTCTGAAGGTAAGCATCGTTCTTTGTAAATGCTGGCCTGATTTGAACTTATTTTTTTTATCTGCAAACCCAATGTTTTATTCAACATCACTCTTGCTTCATTGATCTTTTACCTTTGTCTTCACAGGAATGGACGTAGATTTTGAGAGTATGTTCAAAGGTCCTCCCAAAGCCGACAAGAAATCTAGGAAGAAGATAGTCCAAGCTGATGAAGTCGCGAATTCCACTAAAGAACCCAAACGGCCAAAGACCAAAGCTTACACGAAGAGATCTTCAAGCCAGCCTGTCATTGATGTTGATAAAATTTCGCGTGGGGAATGAGGTCTTAGCTGTAGGGAAGGAGGTCGCTGCTGCGAGGGAATGAGGTCTCTGCTCCGAGGGTTATCGAGGTGCATTCCATCGAGTCAGCACACCAGGTCGAGTCCTCTGGTTCTTATCTGGAGATGGTTTTCCTCGAGCCCTGCTGCCCCTATAATGAGTTTTATTTTTTGTTTTAGGAAAATGGCCTAACGGTTTGCCCCTTGTGGCACTTTCGTAAAAGCAAGTTTGTGAAGTTAGCTGGCCAACTTAGCTTTATTTCTATCTTAAATGCTTTGTAACTTTGCATTCGAACTTAATATATTTATGTTTGCTTGCGTTTTCACTCACAATGTAAACAATTATATTTTGATCAAATGCAGAGTACTCTTGGTTTTTCCATTGCTCATTATTTTCCTATTTAAGTAGTTAGTAATCTACTATTTACGCGGGTAGTTTATTATCTACCAGGCTTTTGATTAACGAGCAGTTATCGATTCTGCCTCGCAATAATAACTATAATCTGTCTTAAGCAAACTTGAATATACTTTTAATGATCTTATCACTTTATAAATTTTTGATTGCTTACATGAATAGTTATATTATCTATCCATACACTAGGTTTAAGTACTTATATCAGAACACCCGGATGTCTAATTTAATACTTTCCTATATTGTGCGAGCTGTTAATATTCAGCTACGCACGCGAGTTATGAGTTATATCTGTTGGGTTTTGTGCCCTAAATAAAACCCATTTCAATATAATCAGATTTACTAATTAATAAAGATTAGAAATCATTTTATGTTGCATGGTTCACATGACTTATTTCATGATTATATTTAATCTAAAAATTTTATTAAGTCCAGAACATATGTATTTATTCATGATTATAGTATTGTCAGCACAGTAGAATATAATCATTTTCATATGTTCAAAAGTTTAATTCCCTGATTTGTCAGTTCACTGGATTTAGACTGGCATGATAATCAGCGATAGGTATACTTACACCTTCGATAAGTGTTATGTCATTTTCATGGCATTGCCAAAGTTTACTAGTATCGGATGTATGGAGTATACATTGGAAGGGACCGATATTGAACTTGGATTAGATATGATAAATTTACCGTAATATCTATTCAATTCAATATCACCTAGTTGATCCTAGATCAAATGATCTTAATCCTGACATGGTTAGGTTCGATTAAGAGTGTTATTCGTGTTCTTTGATTTGTTAGTTAAGCCTACTTTTTGGATCAGGGTGATACGTACATTTTGGGAACACGATAGTACAATTGAGTGGGAGTGCTAATCACAGATATGGAATCTATAGCTTCTATCTGGTTATAAAAGTGAAACGATGATTTTCTTCGAGCTAGGCTAAATAGAAATAAATGATAGAGCGCTCATTTTAGTGAATATATTAGTTCACTAAAATATCATTTATAGGTGGCCAAGTGTTTTAAGGATAAAATACATTGAAAGGGTGTAACGGTAATATTGTCCCTATGCAATGTAGATCATTTATAGAGGACCATTGATTATTGGGAATATAACAATGGATAATTAATAGCGTGTCTATATCGTGAAACATATAGAGTGTTCTATGTAACTGAGAGTGCAATACCAAGTTCTATGGTGGATGCGAGGAATTAATAAGTTAGTGAATATACTTGGTAAATTTCACATCAGCTTATTGGAAGCTCGGTTATATAGGCCCATGGTCCCCATACTAGTTGAGACAAACTGCTTGTAAGACTGTGAAGAATCCAAACACAAGGAAGAAGAATCGACCTCAGATCTTGGTGATACTCTACTACAGAAAGGATACAAGGGTTAGAGATCTGAGTGGAATGAGTCATTTAATTCCGCTGCACCCACTGTAAGGTTTCTCAAACTTTATATGTGTTTAAATTACATTGTTTTAGAAATTCATATTTAGGATGTTAAAAAACATACATGGTAGTAAATCTAGATCCTGCTAAATATAATCCAACAATTGGCCTCAAAGGCATGGTAATAATTTACTTTCATGAAATATGGATTTAAAACGATGTTTGTGTTGATTTGGATGGTTTCATGATGGTTTATGTGCTTATTTGATAATGGTATGGAAATCGCAATGTATGTTGTAAAATATTTTTATTTCGTTCTAGAAATATTTTTCCTGGAAATTTGACAAAAAATTAATGAATTTAGGCTTTTACGGAACTCAATTTGGATTTTTTATGAATTAGTTATGATTTTTTGAATTTGGATGAAAATATTTGAAAGTGAGCAACACGTTGTGCGCGCGCAGATAAGGTCTGACACAGCTTCAGACTCGCCCATGTCTGAATTCACTCAGACAAGGGCTGTCCTAAGCCCCTCCTGACCAAGGTTTGTCTCCCATGAGGTTGCTAGCAGCCCTCCCGTCGCCCATTTGCATCCAATTGTGCGCATGGCAAGTATGCAATGCATACTCCCCTAGTGCAATCTTGTTTTGGTGATATCTTTTATTTCAAAAATCATTTATCATTGAAACAAAATTCAAATTTTGGTAGAATTTTGTGTAGAATCTGAATTTCAATTAAAAATCTCATTATCAGAATAAAATTAACTTTTATTAATTTTTAATTAATTAACATTAGTTTTAGATATTAGTAGCCTTTGAATTTAAAATTTTGATTTTTCCACAAAAATAGCCTTATGGTTAATTTTAAAATCTTGATTATTTTATTTATTTTAATTATAAGATCAGATATTACTTATTTTATTATTAAAATTTGAAATGATCTTATTTTGATATTAAAATACAATAAAATTTAGAATAATCTAGTTTGAATTTCAAAATTTGCTAACCATATCATATTTTTTCAAAATTTGTTATTTTTTTTTTAAATATTTTATTAAATTAAATTATAAGATTTGAAAAATGTTACTTTTGATATTTTATCTTATTAGATATTTTTTATATTAAAATTAATTTTTGGCAAAATAACATGAAATTTTGAAAATTTGTTAATTTAGGTTTGAATAGAAATTTTAGGGTTTCTAACCATAAAATTTTCAAACTTAGGATATTTTGTTTTATTTAATTATTTTATTTAAATAAAATTGATAATATCCTAACCATAAAATATCTTATTTTCAAATTGTTTATTTTTGTAATATTTAATTTATTAAATTATAAGATTAAGAATATAATCTTAGAAATATCTAAATTTTAAATTCAAGATATTATATTATATTATCATTTTAGATATTTAATTAATTTAAATTATTTAAATAAACTTAAAAATTTGAAATTGATTAGATATTTGAATTTAAGTTAGAATTTAGGATATTTAGGAGATTTGTTAGATTTTTAATATTTTCAAATATTCTCTAACAACCTAAATTTTAAATTCTAGTTAAGATATATTTTAAAAATATTTTAATTTTGAAATAGAAATATCTTAACCTACTTTCCAGTTATCTGTTACATGTTTGTTCGTAATGTTTGTTTATTTATTTATTTATTCAAATTTTTTCTACAAACCTATTATTTATTTGCTCTAAATTGTTACGATTAACTTGTTGACAGATCCAATAATCTGATTTTGATCATAGTCCAATGGTCAATAGATCTTATAAATAATTTGTAACAGGTAACTTTTTACAATTTATTTCATATGTGTAAATCTAGTAACATGATAAGGTCTATCCAAATCATTTAACCTGTGTGAGCCTATGTGTTTGCTTTTGGGCTTAGATGCATATAAGAAGCCCATTTAACTTTTAATTAATTAAATGGACTAGGTTGCTAAAATAAAATTTCACATAAGTAATTTTATTTAGGCCCAATTAGTATTGGGCTTACTCAATGAATAACAATTATTTATTTAATGGTTAAATTCCTCTCCTTTGGGCCTTGTGTGAGAGTTAGGGGGCCATAGTAGTGGGTACGACATACTGGACCCAACCCTCCCTCACATGAACCACCCCAATTGTGAAGGTCTATTTGCCTTATTTAAATAATTGTATTAGTCTAACCTAATTAAAATTGTTTAGCAACATAATTAGCTTTAGAATATATGAAATTTATTATTCATTGAATATTTTAAAGTTAATTTTAGAAAAACACTTAGTTAATGAGATATATTCTAGATAGTTATTTCTAGTAACTAATTATATTTTCTAATATTTAATTAATTTGGAAAATATTTTTAAGTTGAAAATTAATTTATTAATTAATTTTGGACCAACTTAAATTAGAATACTTTTCCTAATATTAAATTAGAATTAATAATTACGTTGTTTTTATACATAATTATTTGATTCTTTTATTTAATACATTTTATTAAATGAAAAATTAAATATTTAAGTTGATTTTATTCTAGACACTTCAATATTAGTTATTTTTCAGAATATTTAATTAAATAGTAAATTATATTTAAGTTGGAAATTTAATTTCAAAACAACTTAAATTTAAATAATTTAAAAAATATATTTTATTTTATTTTATTAATCATTTTTTTATATAAATTCAAAATTGCATTTTTTAATACAGAAAATTTTGATATTTTTTTTTTGAAAAAAAAAATAGATTAAAGTTGAAAATTAATTATTTTAATTAATTTTATACCAACATAAATCAATAAATTTTTCATTTAATGATTAATTAAAATAAATGGACTAAAATATATTATAATTAGAAAATATAGTAATTAATTAGTGAAAGTCTAGATAGTTATTTTCTGTTTGCTTGAAGTATTTTTCTAGTTATATTTAATTAAATAGAAAATTTATATATAAGTTGATTTTAATCATGATAATTAAATATTTGATAATTTTCTTAATATTTAATTAAATAGGAAAATTATGTTTGTGTTGAAAATTAATTTTTTTTTATTTAATTTTGGACCAATATAAATTAGAATATTTTTTTAGGATATATTTTATTTTATTTTATAGCATTTTCGAAAAATGTATTTATTTTAAACACATTAATTTTCGAATTATGCAATATATATTTATAAAAAAAATTAAATTTGAGTTGAAAATGATTTTTTTAACTAATTTTGGATCAACTTAAATTGAATAATTTTCGTAATATTTATTGAAAGTTATTACTAAGATGAAAAATAATTTTATTTATTTTCAGATCCATCTAAGTATAATTTTATAAATATTAAATTAGAATTTATATTTAGAATTTTATTCTAAATTGGAAATTTTAATTAAACATATATATTTAGAATAAATATTAGATGAAAATATATTTTAAATAATGAGCTTTCTTATAAGGACATTCGATCTCCATTATTGGTTCTACATAATTCTTGTTTTAGCGAGTAATCTTCCCTAATGGAAGAACGTTCATTAGAAATTTAACGCCGTAGAATCTCGAAAGATAAGTATTTTTTTTTTTGATTAATCAATGAATTGTATTGCCCAAAACCAATTTGAATACACAGTAAGAGCAACCCAGCCGGTCCTCAATCTATACAAAACTTTCTGCACTATACTGCTATTTCATCTATTTACAAAGCAAAGAACCACTCTCTATCTACATTTGAGATTTTCTTTGGCAAAACAACATTAATCCGAGTCCTTAGACTCCACTTAATGTCACAAACAACCTGCCTTTGATTGATCTGTTCCTGCTGCCATATGAGTTGATTTCGTGCCTTCCAGCTGCTGTAAACAATTGCAGCAACTGCTGCAGAGAAAACTTGCTTTTTGAATTTTGACACCTTTGCCTTCTCAATCCATCGAACCAGCTGTTGCATGTTTGTTGCTTTTGCTTTCCATCCTAGCCAGCTTTTAATCTCATCAAGCCAATGGCTAGTTGTCTTGCACTCAAAAAACAGGTGCTGAATATTCTCCTTGTACTCATCACATAGGCAGCAGGTTTCTTGAACCTTAATGCCCATTTTCATCAGCCTATCTTTTTTTTTTAATCTGTTAAGCATAGTAAGCCAGAAAATAACACTATGTTTTGGTGTATTCAATCGAGCCCATACCTCTTTACTCCAAGGTTTCCTTGCTTGTGGATTGCTGAACATGTTATACCCAGCTGTTATGCTATACTTGCTTCTCTAAAACTCAGCAACATCAGTAACAGAACTGAGGTAGTTCTTGAGGTTAACTAGCTTCTTCCAGTACCAACTAGAGTATATAGAAGCCTTGTAATCCCACCAAGCTTGATCTCTTATGTATACACTATTCACCCATCTAAGCCATTAGCTTTCTTGATTATTTGCAATGGCCCAAATGTACCTGGACATTGCAGCCTTGTTCCAAAGCTCTAGCTTTTTGATCCCCAATCCACCTGAAGATTTAGGTTGACAGATATTATCCCAAGAAACAGCCCCTGCGCCATCGAAAACTGCCTGCCCTTTCCATAAAAAAGCTCTGCAAATATCTTCAATGGATAAGTATTATTTGTAAGTATTTTATTTTTAGTATGGATCACCCTAATGGTGGCGACTATTAGTAAGATTTACAAAAGTATGTAATAATGGTAGAAGCTCATAAGATAGAATGGCCTTCACTCTCGCCTAAATGGGACAACGCTGGATTCTTATCTTGATCGAATAAAAGGTTGCTAGAATGTTTGTCATTTTAGATGAGCTAACTACTCTATTCAATGGATGATATCTTTATCTCTCGCCTAAACGGGACACTGGTATCAGTTTGTTGGAAACCTTGAAAATTATTTAGGATTGTAAGCTTTAGTATTTTCGCTAGTCATTCCTATTTGGTAAATGCTTAATAATTTCTGAATTGTGTGTGAATTTATATTGAACTATGTTATTTTTTGTTATTAATTGTAGTTTAATGTTGCATATTCATTGTTGATCTAA
Organism: Cannabis sativa; assembly: GCF_029168945.1. Classification (NCBI taxonomy): domain Eukaryota; kingdom Viridiplantae; phylum Streptophyta; class Magnoliopsida; order Rosales; family Cannabaceae; genus Cannabis; species Cannabis sativa. Next base: position 16,739,590 of record NC_083605.1, on the reverse strand, counting down.
CTTGACTTGTTGTTTTTGATGCGACAAATCCTAATGAATTGTCATCCATTAGACAAACATAATAGTGTTAGATCTCGATAGATAAATATTTGTAAATGCAACATCTAGCTGTTCATCAATTGATGACACTTTAGACAAGTATTTACAATATGAAACAATGAAGAATTTTATAAAAATAAGAATAACTTTGACTCTCGCCAATCGGGACATCGTTGGATTCTTATTTTAAATTCAAAATTATCCTTTAATTTTTCCTCTTAGCTTATTCATTTCGAATTAGCTTAAATAATATATATCATTGGATGAATGGTTTATAAATCATTTGCTTATGATGTCATTCTGTTTTCTCTTAAGAAATTGAATGGCGCATATGATTATATTCCCGACATTCTATCCCGAAATGATATAAATCCTCGATCTTGAATTTCCTATTGCATATATGTTTTGTTGGATATATTTTACCAAGATCTAGATTTACTAATTAACAAGTATGGTTCATTAACATCCTAATATGAATTCTAAAACAATGAAATAAACACATATAAAGTTTCGGAAACCTTACATTGGGTGCAGCGGAATATAATGACTCCTTCCGCTCAGATCTCTAGCCCTTGATTCCTTTTTGTAGCAGAGCATCACCAAGATCTAAACCTGGATCTCTTTCTCTCCTTCCTTTGATGTTGAATCTCCTTCTTGTTGTTTGGAGTCTCCTACAGTCTGACACACTATGATTGAGATAACACTTGATGTGTGTGGGCACTCACTCATTCACTCAAGGATTTCGAAAAATTGAAGAGGAAAAGAGAAGAAGAAGTGGCGGCTAGGGTAAATAGAAATAGGCTCAGTTTTCATCTGACAAAGTTAACAAAAGTTAAGTGTGAATGTGAGCCATCACTATCTATTTATAGGTAACCACCTAGGTTTAGGTTAGAATTATTTGGCATTAAAATAATAGAAAAATAAATAGTAAAATTACACTAAGTGTGCTGCCCATGGATAGTGGATTGGGCCCACTTTGCAATTTTGTCATTTTGTCATTTTTCTATCCCATATTCTCAAAAACGCCAATTTTCCAATTTAATTATTTAAATGCCAATTCTAATTATTTAATAACTAAAAATTAATTATTAAATAATATTGTCCTTTAATATATTTATTAATTAGACATATAAAGTCTCTTAATTAGAAAATAAACCTACAATTCTCTTTTCTTTACAATTTTACCCTTGCTTAGTGAAAATTCATAAACTAGACATAGTCTAACTTTAGAATTATAATTGATTAATCAAAATCAATTAACTGAGTCTTACAAGCAGTATGGTCTCAACTAGTATGGGGACCATGGGTCTATATATCCGAGCTTCCAATAAGAAGATCAAGAATTTATATCTCAAATTCACTGACTTATTAATTCTTCGTTGAATCCACGCATAAAACTTAGAATTGCACTCTCAGTATATAGAATGCTCTATATGTTCCACCATATAGACACGTCATTAGTTATCCATTATTATAATCCTAATTTGATCAATGATCCTCTATATAGATGATCTACACTGTAAAGGGATTAGATTAGCGTAACACCCTACAATGTATTTTATCCTTAAAACACTTAACCCCGTATAAATGATATTACAGCTAAGTGAAATGAGTACTCCATCATTTATTTTCGTTTGGTCAAGCTCGAAGGAAATCATCCTTTACTTTCTATTTGTCAGATAGAAGCTATAGATTCCAAATTTATGTTAGCGCTCCCACTCAATTGCACTATCATGTTCCCAAAATGTACGTATCACCCTGACCCAAAAGTAGGCTTAACTAACAAATCAAAGAACATGTATAATACTCTTGAGATCGAACCTAAACATATCAGGATTAAGATCATTTGATGTAGGATCAACAGGTGATATTGAATTGAATAGATATTATGGTAAATTTAATATATCTAATCAAAGTTCAATATCGGCCCCTTCCGATGTATACTCCATACATCCGATGCTGGTAAACTTTGTCAATGCCCTGGAAAGGACATAACACTTATCCAAGGTGTAAGAATACCTATCGCTGATTATACCATACCAGTCTAAATCCAGTGTTCTAACAAATCAGGGAATAAACTTTCGAACATATAATTAAGATTATATTCCACTGTGTTGACAACACTATAATCATTAATAAATTCATATGTTCTGGACTTAAATAAAATTCATACATTATATATATAATCATGAAATAAATCATGTGAACCATGCAAACATTAAATGTTATTTCTGATCTTTATTAATAAGAAAATCTGATTATATTAAAATGAGTTTTATTTAGGGCATAAAACCCAACAAACTCCCACTTGCACTAATATAAAACAAAATGTGCATTTCAAATAATCTCAACACCTTGATATACAAATCAGGTGTAGTAGTAGTATACTTGTCGTAATAGGATCTGACAGGTTGAATTAAACACAACCTCTTCTCCACCATTACTCTTCCTTAATCACAAAGTCTTTGGTATTGTGAAATTCCTCTCTATATGTCTACTCTCTTGGGATACTGGATTCTATACTTTTGGCAACTACTTTTGGTTAATCAGGAAATAACACTAGTAGTTAAGACAGGTTGGAACGGTGCCACAAATGTATAGAACTTTCCTTAGACTGAATAAGTACCTCTCCTGCAACTTTAACATTAAGTCTCTCTCTGGTACACTAAGAGACTTCAGATAGGTTTTTACACTTCTCCAAAATCACTACTCCACCCCCAGAGTAATCACCATCTTATCAGCCGACTTTCTAGCACAAAGGCAAGTCTCGAAATCTGATGTGGTGTAGTCTAAGAGTTTTAAACACACCCTTATCGATTAACATATAGTTCCTCTTCTTAATCTTAAGATTTACTTGATTGTCTTCCAATGTTCCTTTCCTGGATTAATCTGATACCTACTCATTACTCCCACTCAACAGCAGGTGTCTGGTCTAAGGCATACTAAAGCATATTTGAGACCTCTCACTGTTGATTTAAGAAATTCTTTCATGGCTTTATCTTTTCTGGAATAGTTGAGACTTTTCCTTAAATAAATAAAATCTATGCCTAGAAGTCGAGAAGCTTCTATAGATTGCCATTAGAAAAGAAAACGCTTCAACATCTTACTAAAGTAAGTTGCTTGCATTGGAGTAAGTAATTACATGGTATACCACAAGCCATAGGTTTATATAAACTCAAACCTATAATACTAGGAACAGGAAGTTTTGTTGAGTCCATTGAATAGACTTATTAACGAAAATTTCCTTTTATGTCCTTGTAATAGAAAACTTTAGGTTACTCCATGTGAATGGATCAAACCATAGTTCTATTGGCTTTTCCTCTTAGTTTCTTATCTTGACAATCCATTACTTGTTTAAACTCACAATGGATTTTAATCACTAGTGTCTTCCAAGTCATAAGAAGTGAAGTTCCTTGAAACTCTCCCACTACGACAAGGTACCGTGAATTATGTCTATGAAAACTAAATGGTATTGACCTCTTCGGTTGTGACAAGACAACAGAGGCAATGGGATCATCATATGTCAAATAAGATGATAGAACACTTTTGGAATCAAGAAAAATATCTCTTTTATTTGCTACTTTATTTTCAGACTTAGTCATTTTCTTAGAAAATTAGTATTTCTTTAAACAAACACTTTCTTATCTATTGACTATGGGATGTTCCACCCCTAATCACTTAGAATAGCTAACAAACATGCAAAGCATGGTTAACAGTTATAGCTTTCTTAAGATTTCGATTAGGTTATCCATGAATCTAGTAATGATTTACATTAAGTATACAACCATTACATCATTCTGAAATTGTATTACCATAGAAGGACTTAAGCAACGACCAGTAACTAATCATCAATATGCGAATTGAATTTGTGGGGAGGTAAGTTTGGATATAATTCAAAAATCAATTTAATGATCTTTGAACTGCATATCTACTAACTATTTCTCCACCCCTATCAGTTCGCAAGATCTTTAACCATTTACCTTAATGGTTTTTCACCATTGCTAGAAATTCATTAAATTTGTCAATCATTTCAAATTTCTTTTGCTTAAAGTAAAATCTAGAGTGATCGTTTTAAGAATACAACAAAAAACTCATATCCACCCCTGAATGTACATCCATCTGCGAATGAGATGAACTACTTTCAGTCGATATAGGCATATTAACTCTTTGCAGAGATTGAGCTTGTCAAAACCACTATGAACAAGATACAAATGCCATAGATTAAAAAAAGTGTGTTGTTGTGACTTTTTGATGACTTAGGTTTAGTTACATCAAAGAGTTCTTAGAATAGTGCAAGTGGATCGTGGTCACAGAATATTAAACTCATATTACATACAGTTTGAATCCATTGATAGAAAATGGTTATTAAACACTTGTGAAAGTGAAACTGTATTGTATTAAAAAAATTATTTGGAATCTAAAATTTAAAGTCAAAGACTTAAATTTATACCAAATATACATGAGTAATTCTTTCTTGGACCATCACTACTAATTTTAACTCTAAGTCAGATTTGCCATACAAGTAGGAGATTTCTAAGATTGAGGATTTATATCATTTTGGGATAGAATTTTGGGAATATAATCATATGCGTCATTAAATTTCTTAAGAGAAAATAGAATGACATGAAATGATTTATAGACCATTCATCCAATGATATGTTATTGAGCTAATTCGAAATGAATAAGCTAAGAGGAATTAGAATAATTTCGTATTTAAATAAGAATCCAACGATGCTTCGATTAGCGAGAGTCAAAGTAATCTTATTTATACAATCTTCTTGTTTCAATTGTAAATACTAGTCTAAGGTGTCATCAATTGATGAACAGGTAGATGTTGCATTTACAATATTTATCTTTCGAGATCTAACACAATTATGTTTGTCTAATGGTGACAATCCATTAGGGATTTATCCCATTAGAACAACAAACCAAGTTAGACCAACAATGAAGATTCTAAATTAAACTACAATATAATAATAGAAAATAACATGGTTCAATATAAATTCATAAACAATTCAGAAATTATTAAACACATAGCAAGTAGGAATGACAAGTGAAAATACTAAAACATACAATCCTAAATAATTTCCAAGGTTTTTAACAAACTGATATCACTGTCCCGTTTAGGCGAGAGTCAAAGCTACCATCCATTGAATAGAGTTGTCAGCTCATCTAAAATAATAAATATTCTAGCAACCTTTTATTCGATCAAGATTGGAATCCAACGTTGTCTCGTTTAGGCGAGAGTCAAGGCTATTCTATCTTATGAGCTTCCACCATTGTTTCATATTTTGTAAGTCAAATACAGTCGCCACCATTAGGGTGATCAATACCATATAAAACACTTACAAATATACTTATCTTTCGAGATTAAACGGTGCTAACTTGCTAATGAACGTTCCTCCATTAAGGAGGATTACTTACTAAAACAAAAGCTATGTAAAACCAACAATGGAGATCGAATGTCCTAATAATAAAGCTCATTATTTAAAGTGTATTTTCTTCTAATATTTATTTTAAATAATTTATTTTAAATATATATTTATTTAATTAAAATTTCTAATTTAGAATGAAAAATTCTAAATATAAATTTTAATTTAATATTTATAAATTTTACTTAGATGGATATGAAAATAATATGAATTATTTCCATCTTAGTAATAATTTCCAATAAATATTTAGAAAAATATTCAATTTAAGTTGTTTCAAAATTAATTTAAATTAATTTACAACTCAAATTTAATTTTCTATGAATATATATTGCATTTCGAAAAATTGAAGTATTTAAGAATACAATTTTCGAAATTGCTTGTTAAAATAAAATAAAAATAAATCCTGGAAAAAATTATTCTAATTTAATGTTGGCCCAAAATTATTAAATAAAATTAATTTACAACAAAAAATATAATTTTTCTATTTAATTAAATATATAAGAAAAATTTCAAATATTTAAGTATCATGATGAAAATCAACTTAAATATTAGTTTTCTATTTAATTAAATACACTAGAAAAATACTTCAAGCAAAACAGATAATATCTATCTAGACTTTCATTGACTAATTAATTCATTTTCTAATTAAATATATTTTAATTCATTTATTTTGATTAATCATTAAATGAAAAAATCATTGATTTAAGTTGGTCCAAAATTAAAATAAATAATTTTTAACTTTAATCTATTTTTCAAATAAATTCGAAATTTCTGGATTTAAGAAATGCAATTTCAAAATTGTGGGAAAAAGATTAATAAAATAAAATAAAATATATTTTGAAAATTATTTAAAATTTAAGTTATTCTGAAATAAGATTTCAAACTTAAAACAATTTTCAATTTTAATTAAATAACATGAAAATAATAATATGTAAGTATCATTATGAAATCAACTTAGATATTTTAATTTTCAATTTAATTAAATGTATTAAGTTCAAGAAATAAATAATTAAGTATAGAGGAGACTTAATTATTAATTCTAGTTTAATACTAGGAAAAATATACTTAAATTAGATTGTACCAAAATCAATTATTAAACAATTAATTTCACAATCTATGATATTTTCCTAGTTAAATATTAGAAAAGATAACTAGTTCTAGAACTATCTAGAATATATTTCATTTACTAAGTGTTTTTCTAAAATTAACTTTAAAATATTAAACGAAAAATAAATTTCATATATTTTAAAAGTTAATTATGTTGCTAATTCAATTTTAATTAGGTTAGACTAATATAATTAAACTAATAAAATTATTTATATAAGGCAAATGGGCCTTCACAATTGGGGTAAATCATGTGAGGGGGAGCTAGGTTCAGTATGTCGTTGTAATGACCGCTCTAGTAATTTGGATTAGTAAAGGCAATTAGCACTAATTTTTATTATTTTATTATTTTATTATTATTTGTGAATTAATTTAATTATGGACCCCAATATTTAGAAATAAATATTAGAGTTATAATTTCTTAATTCTGGAGATTTTATTAAACTCTAGGGGTATTATTTAGCTTATATGTGAAATATGTTAATTTTGTAATTTTGCTCAGCGACAACGGAAAATGCGATGGATGGCTAGATTGATCACATGGGTAAGTTTAGAACCTTATTTTATAGTGGGAAATATTTTAGAGGAAATAAATTATCGGGGTTGAGCGGGGTTATGGAATTTGACCATTTTACCCCTAGCTTTAGAAATACCTAAGTTATACATTAAAGGGCATTTTTGTCATTTGGACAAATGGGGAGTAGGTGGCTGCCTAGGTGTAACACCCTAACTATCTTAGGCGTATTACGTGATTTTTAAACGTACTGTGCAGCTCGTTGCTAATCAACGAGGTTTATGGAAAAACGTGATTAATTAAAATTTTGCTTTTTCATTAACTTATAAACCATTTTACAAAAAATCTCGGGATCCCGATTTATAAAAATATTTACAAACGTTTTCACTGTTCAACTTTTACATCAAAATAGAGTCGTCTAACGACAATTACAAAATCTCAGCCGTGCTGTCCCGAGGATCGTACGCTCCAGGCCTAACCGCCCCGACATGTACAATCCCATAAGCTCGCTCACGGTCCATCAGCAACTGCCTTGCCTTTACCTACACATGCAACGTAAGCGTGAGTCGACGGACTCGGAAGAAAAGCATAATAATATCATACATAAAACTGACTGCCGTGTCCAACACGATACTGAGTCCCGCTACTGCCATGTCCAACATGGTACTGAGCACTACTGCCATGTCCAACATGGTACTGAGTTTTGAACGTTCAGGGGACGGCACTATTGACAAGTATCCTCCTGATCGGTCGAACCGGTCATACTCCGGCTGCTGGTCATACTCCAGCCTGTACCGACGGGATAGGTCAATAGCACTGAACCACCAACCAGTGTCAGCCTGATCGGTCGAACCGGTCATACTCCGGCTGCTGGTCATACTCCAGCCTGTACCGACGTGACAGGGTTGGGTGGTTCGAAGCCTAAATACATATCTAATGTAAACTAACAGGCTTCCTACATGCACGCTAAACATGTAAACTACATATGCATACTGTTATACTAATCTTACCTGGATTCCGATTTCAGGTGTGCCGGTCAACCTGACTGGAACTGAAGCTGAACGGCGGATTACTGGCTCCTAAACCATAAAAATCACAACGCTATAAGTGACACGCTAAATCACTTCCCGGGGACTAAAACTCGAAACTAAAAGTTTCCCTATCGATAAAAAGCATGGCAATACCCCTAAAAACCCAAAAACGAGGAAAACTAGGGTTCTGAAAAATCCCCCATCCGGAAGTCCGGTTGCCCAACCGGAATTCCGGTTCTGGGAAAATCTGAACCCCCATCCGGAATTCCGGATGCTCAACCGGAATTCCGGTTCCTCGCAGGCAGCAACCAAAAATTCCCATATCTTGACCAATTCGAATCCAAATGGTCCCAAACTTTCCAGACCTCCTACATAGGTCCCAAATGACCATTTCAAGGCCTCAAACCTACCCAGAAACCTCACAAGCAAATTTCACCATTGAAGACCAAGCTTTGAGTTCAAGAACTCAAACTTGGTTAAACCCACTAGCATGCACCCTAGCCTAGTTAATTCTACTTAACTAAGCATATAATCACCTCAGAAAATATACAGAAACACCCAGCAACTTCACAGCAACAAAACATGGCATTTTCTCACAAAATCACATATTTTCACATATAAACCTCTAGCATGTTCAACCTAGTAATCAAGCATCAAAAACAACCCTAAACTAACATGCTTAAACACAAAATGATCATCGATTACTGACAACAACAACATAAAAATCCAACATGCAATTCACATTTTCATACATTTTCTTCAAGAATTTAAAGAGGGAAAGGGACATGAACCAACCTAGCTTGCAATAGACCTTAAAGGATGAAGAATAACCAGCCAAAATCAAAGGAAAAACACCCTCTCCAAGCTGCTCAAGGCTGGCCGAAAATGGAAGAGAAAGAAAGAGAGAGTTTGAAACTTTTTTGGAATTTTTCTAAGTGTTATAAAATGAAAGAAAAGTCATTTAATACCATCTTAATAAAACCATTTCAGCCAAAAGATTAATTAGAAATAAACATTTAATTCCATTTAAAAATCACATAAGACAAAATATCATTGGGGCAAAAAGACCATTTTGCCCCTCCATACTAAAACCACATAATAACCACTAAAGGGGTATTTTTGGGACATTCTAAATTCCCGGCCATTCCCGACATTCCAAATGTCTAAACCCGTCCCCAAAATACTAACATACTAAGTTGTGATTTCTACTGAGCCAAACGCCGCGTTCCAAAATACCGGACACCGGAAATGCGAAATATAAAAACTGCTGATAACATACACATGCATATCTGAATTCCATAACAAATTATTTAAATAGCTATAAATAATTTCCTGATTAACATAAATAACTGCTAATTTCCAAATTAACTAAGCGGGCTTTACAACTATCCCCCCCTTAAAAGGATTTCGTCCCCGAAATCTAACCTGAATAACTCTGGATATTGAGCTCGCATATCTGATTCTAGCTCCCAGGTGGCTTCTTCCACCTTACTGTTTCTCCAGAGAACCTTGACCAACGCTATGGTCTTATTCCGAAGGACTTTATCCTTTCTATCCAGGATCTGCACTGGCTGTTCCTCGTAAGACATATCTGACTGAAGCTGAAGGCTCTCATAACTGAGTATATGAGAGGGGTCTGAAACGTATTTTCTCAACATTGAGACATGAAATACGTTGTGCACTGCTGATAAAGCTGGAGGCAATGCTAACCGATATGCCACTTGACCTATCTTCTCGAGAATCTCGAATGGTCCTGTAAATCTAGGGCATAACTTGCCTCTTTTCCCGAAACGTTTAATCCCCTTCATCGGAGATACTCGCAAAAACACATGGTCCCCTACTCGGAACTCAACATCTCTACGTTTCGGATCTGCGTAACTCTTCTGTCTGTTCTGGGAGGCAAGCATTCTAGCTTTAATCTTCTCTATTGCCTCATTGGTCCGCTGAACTGACTCCGGACCTAGGTATTTCCTCTCCCCTGTCTCATCCCAGTGGATAGGGGATCTACACTTTCTACCGTACAACAGTTCGTAGGGTGCCATCCCTATCGTACTCTGATAACTGTTGTTATACGAGAACTCTATCAACGGTAGATATTTATTCCATGAACCCTCAAAGTCCATAACACAGGCTCTCAGCATATCCTCCAATATCTGAATTGTCCTCTCGGACTGACCATCTGTCTGAGGATGAAATGCTGTGCTGAATTTTAGCTTCGTTCCCATTGCCCGTTGCAAACTTTGCCAAAATTTGGAGGTGAATTTCGGATCCCTGTCCGAAACTATAGACTTCGGTACCCCGTGAAGTCTCACTATCTCCCTGACGTATAACTCTGCCAACTGATCCACTGTAAACGTCGTTCTGACCGGCAGAAAATGAGCAGATTTCGTAAATCGGTCCACCACTACCCAGATGGAATCATACATACCCGTGGTCCTAGGTAACCCGACCACAAAATCCATAGTAATATCCTCCCATTTCCACTCTGGTAGGGTTAAAGGCTGCAACAACCCTGCTGGTCTCTGATGTTCAGCCTTGATCTGCTGACACGTGAGGCATCTCGATACGAATTCTACCAAATTCTTCTTCATACCGTTCCACCAGAAGTACGGTTTCAAGTCTTGGTACATCTTGGTGGTGCCGGGATGCAGAGAATACGGGGTAGAATGAGCCTCCTCAAAGATCTCGTTTCTCAAGTCCACACTGTTCGGGACACAAACCCTGGCTTTATACAAAAGCATCCCACTATCTGACACTGAAAAGTCCTTGGCTTGACCAGCCAATACCTCATCTCGGATCTTCACTAACTCCGGATCTGTCGTCTGAGCAACTTTTATTCTTTCTAACAGATCAGATTGCAGCGTTAAGTTGTGTAGCTGACCTACCACAAACTCAATGCTGGACCTGACCATATCCTCTGCTAGCTGAGGTGAGATCTGAACCATGCTAGCCACTTGCCCGGGACCCTTTCTGCTCAGGGCATCGGCCACTACATTGGCTTTCCCGGGATGGTAGAGGATCTCGCAATCATAATCCTTCACTAACTCCAACCAACGCCTCTGTCTCATGTTCAAATCTTTCTGAGTAAAGAAATACTTGAGACTTTTATGGTCGGTATAGATCTCGCACTTCTCCCCATACAAGTAATGCCGCCAAATCTTCAGTGCAAAAACCACTGCGGCCAATTCTAAGTCATGAGTCGGGTATCGCTGTTCATAATCCTTTAACTGACGGGAGGCATAAGCGATAACCCGATCGGCTTGCATCAATACGCACCCCAAACCCTGTTTGGATGCGTCACAATAGACCACGAACTTCTCCTTGTCCGAAGGCAAAGCTAGTACCGGAGCAGTAATCAACCTCTGTTTCAGCTCCTGAAAACTAGCTTCGCATTTATCTGACCAGATAAATCGCTGATTCTTCTTTGTAAGTTCGGTTAGGGGCATTGAAATTTTGGAGAACCCCTCCACGAACCTACGGTAATACCCAGCTAATCCCAAAAAGCTTCTGATCTCTCGTCCACCGTCTTCGGTCTCGGCCAATCCCTGACGGATTCAATCTTCCCGGGATCCACCTTGATCCCATCTTTACTCACAATGTGCCCTAGGAAGGACACCTGAGACAACCAGAACTCACATTTCTTGAACTTGGCGTAGAGTCTATGTTCTCGAAGTCGTTGCAGTACCATCTGAAGATGTAACTCATGCTCCTCTTCTGACTGAGAGTACACGAGGATGTCGTCGATAAACACAATCACACAGATATCGAGGAAATCCTTGAATACTCTATTCATCAGGTCCATGAAGGCTGCAGGAGCATTGGTTAGTCCGAATGACATAACCAGGAACTCGTAGTGTCCATACCTAGTGCGGAAAGCCGTCTTTGGAATGTCCTCCTCTCGGATCCTCAACTGATGATAACCCGAACGGAGATCAATCTTAGAAAAGACCGTCTTCCCCCGAAGGCCGATCGAACAAGTCATCGATCCTAGGTAATGGATATTTATTCTTCACCGTCGCCTTGTTCAACTCTCTCGTAGTCGATGCACATCCTCATAGAGCCATCCTTCTTCTTCACGAACAAAACCGGGGCTCCCCAAGGTGACACACCGGGCCGAATGAACCCTATGTCAAGCAACCCGAGCTGAATCTTTAACTCCTTAAGTTCAGCTGGAGCCATCCTATACGGGGCTTTAGAAACCGGATCCACCCCTGGTGCCAAGTCAATCACGAAGTCAATCTCCCGCTGAGGTGGTAACCCTGGAAGTTCTTCGGGAAAAACGTCCAGAAATTCCCGAACCACACGGATGTCCTCTGGCCGAATGGTGTCTGGCCGAGTGGTGTCCACCACCACGGCCAGAAACCCTAAGCACCCACCGTGCAATAATTCTCTCGCTGACATAGCCGAGATCACCGGGATCCGAGATCCCTGAACCGAACCCACAAATACGAACGGTTCTTCACTTTCCGGTTGGAAGACCACCATCTTCCTCTTACAATCAATGCTCGCCGAATATTTAGATAGGAAATCCATTCCTAAAATAATATCAAATTCGACTAAGCTCATCTCTATCAGATCAGCGCTTAACTCTCTACCATCTATCCTGATCGGCATAGACCTAATCCACCTATTGGAGATAACCAATTCTCCGCAAGGTAACAGGGTTCCAAACCCTGACTCATATCTATCAAAGGGTCTACCCAACTTACTAAAGACTCTGGCCGCCACATAAGAACGTGTAGCCCCAGAATCAAACAGCACTGAATAAAACGAGTCGTTAATAAGAATCTGACCTGTAACAACTGATGGGCTGGCATCCGCGTCGCCGCGTGATCGCGAATACCCTGGCTGGAGTGGGTATCGCTGGAGCTCTCGGTGCCTCTGGCCGGAGCTGGGGACATTCCCTCTTGAAGTGCCCGGGCATGCCACAATGAAAGCATCCCTGCCCCTTGCACTCTCCCCGATGGTGCCTCTTGCAGATAGGGCACTCGGGGTAGGAGAAGCGAGTCTCATTACCACCAGGACGACTCCCTCTGTTCTGGTTCCCCCGGAACCTCTTGTTCTGACTCGAGCCGCCGGAAGCAGTGGGTGCCCTCTTCCTCTGATCAATGGCCGAACCACTACTCCCCCTGCTAAATCCTGATGCAGGAGGGGTAGGAGCTCCGCCACTAACCGGAGTACTGGCTGATTCTGACATGCACCCCACTGCGCCTCGCCCGCGGCGTTGCCTTCTCCACCATCTGAGCATAGGTGGTGCTGTCGTCAGTGGTAATCATCAGGTCATGCCTGATCTTGGGATTCAACCCGTCCAGATACTTCTCCTTTCTACTGAAGTCGGTCGGCACAATACCCGAGGCTAACCTCGCCAACCGGTCAAACTGAGTAGTATACTCAGTGACACTCATGTTCTCCCGCTGAGTCAGGTGAACGAATTCCTTTCTCTTGGCGCTTCTAACCGCCTCGTTGTAGTACTTCGCGTTGAAAAGTTCCTGGAACCTTTCCCAGGTCATGGTGGTGACATCGTGAATCTGTGACACCATGTCCCACCATACCAGGGCATCCTCCTGGAACTGAAATGTGGCGCACACCACTCTGTCATTGCCGGTGACACCCATAAAGTTCAGAATCCTGGTGATCACCGTAAGCCACTGCTCGGCTTTCGACACATCTGGACCTCCCAGGAATACCGGAGGTGCTTGCTTCCGGAACCGCTCATATAAAGGTTCCAATCTGTGGGCCGCCACTACTATCTCGCCTCGGGCGCAGGGGCAGTGCCGCCGGAACTACTCCAAGACTCGGAACCCCGGGCTGCAGGAGCACCCTGCTGTCTCAACCTCTGAATCTCGAGGTCTTGTTCTTCGATCCTGGCTTGCATCTCCGCAAACCGCAACTCCCAGTTCGGGGCTCCCTGATCGGCTGGGGGAGCCTGGGCAGCCTGTGGCGGGTTCTCATCACCCCGACCACGAGCCCTGCCTCGGGGACCTCTGCCTCGGCCCCTAGCAGGTGGGGGAAGGCCGAGGCTCCCTGTCCCTGATTCGACCCTACGGAGTTGCCCTGACTCCTCGTGGTCCGCCTGGCGTCCATCTAGCTAGAACCGCCTGCGAAACCAAGAGTTGGCATATCAGGTCGTATTCAGGGCGAGCTTACTAATGCCGCTTAATTTGGAAATTAGAAATGAAACATGCGCCTATTCTACTATCAGGCTACTAACATGCTTCCTAACAGGCTTTTCTTTTTCATAACTGAATAAAATAAACTACTAAAGCAATAAAGGCTTACTGAACCGTGAACCGAGCTAACTGCTGATGACGATTGTACATGTCGTGACGATCTTCGGAAGACAACACAGCGGCTCCGATACCAAATTGTAACACCCTAACTATCTTAGGCGTATTACGTGATTTTTAAACGTATCGTGCAAACTTCGTTGCTAATCAACGAGGTTTATGGAAAAACGTGATTAATTAAAATTTTGCTTTTTCATTAACTTATAAACCATTTTACAAAAAATCTCGGGATCCCGATTTATAAAAATATTTACAAACGTTTTCACTGTTCAACTTTTACATCAAAATAGAGTCGTCTAACGACAATTACAAAATCTCAGCCGTGCTGTCCCGAGGATCGTACGCTCCAGGCCTAACCGCCCCGACATGTACAATCCCATAAGCTCGCTCACGGTCCATCAGCAACTGCCTTGCCTTTACCTACACATGCAACGTAAACTGTGAGTCGACAGACTCAGTAAGAAAAGCATAATAATATCATACATAAAACTGACTGCCGTGTCCAACACGATACTGAGTCCCGCTACTGCCATGTCCAACATGGTACTGAGCACTACTGCCATGTCCAACATGGTACTGAGTTTTGAACGTTCAGGGGACGGCACTATTGACAAGTATCCTCCTGATCGGTCGAACCGGTCATACTCCGGCTGCTGGTCATACTCCGGCTGTACCGACGGGATAGGTCAATAGCACCGAACCACCAACCGGTGTCGGCCTGATCGGTCGAACCTGGTCATACTCCGCCTGCCGGTCATACTCCGGTACCGTACCGACGTGACAGGGTTGGGTGGTTCGAAGCCTAAATACATATCTAATGTAAACTAACAGGCTTCCTACATGCACGCTAAACATGTAAACTACATATGCATACTGTTATACTAATCTTACCTGGATTCCGATTTCAGGTGTGCCGGTCAACCTGACTGGAACTGAAGCTGAACGGCGGATTACTGGCTCCTAAACCATAAAAATCACAACGCTATAAGTGACACGCTAAATCACTTCCCGGGGACTAAAACTCGAAACTAAAAGTTTCCCTATCGATAAAAAGCATGGCAATACCCCTAAAAACCCAAAAACGAGGAAAACTAGGGTTCTGAAAAATCCCCCATCCGGAAGTCCGGTTGCCCAACCGGAATTCCGGTTCTGGGAAAATCTGAACCCCCATCCGGAATTCCGGATGCTCAACCGGAATTCCGGTTCCTCGCAGGCAGCAACCAAAAAGTCCCATATCTTGACCAATTCGAATCCAAATGGTCCCAAACTTTCCAGACCTCCTACATAGGTCCCAAATGACCATTTCAAGGCCTCAAACCTACCCAGAAACCTCACAAGCAAATTTCACCATTGAAGACCAAGCTTTGAGTTCAAGAACTCAAACTTGGTTAAACCCACTAGCATGCACCCTAGCCTAGTTAATTCTACTTAACTAAGCATATAATCACCTCAGAAAATATACAGAAACACCCAGCAACTTCACAGCAACAAAACATGGCATTTTCTCACAAAATCACATATTTTCACATATAAACCTCTAGCATGTTCAACCTAGTAATCAAGCATCAAAAACAACCCTAAACTAACATGCTTAAACACAAAATGATCATCAGATTACAGCAGCAACAACAACATAAAAATCCAACATGCAATTCACATTTTCATACATTTTCTTCAAGAATTTAAAGAGGGAAAGGGACATGAACCAACCTAGCTTGCAATAGACCTTAAAGGATGAAGAATAACCAGCCAAAATCAAAGGAAAAACACCCTCTCCAAGCTGCTCAAGGCTGGCCGAAAATGGAAGAGAAAGAAAGAGAGAGTTTGAAACTTTTTTGGAATTTTTCTAAGTGTTATAAAATGAAAGAAAAGTCATTTAATACCATCTTAATAAAACCATTTCAGCCAAAAGATTAATTAGAAATAAACATTTAATTCCATTTAAAAATCACATAAGACAAAATATCATTGGGGCAAAAAGACCATTTTGCCCCTCCATACTAAAACCACATAATAACCACTAAAGGGGTATTTTTGGGACATTCTAAATTCCCGGCCATTCCCGACATTCCAAATGTCTAAACCCGTCCCCAAAATACTAACATACTAAGTTGTGATTTCTACTGAGCCAAACGCCGCGTTCCAAAATACCGGACACCGGAAATGCGAAATATAAAAACTGCTGATAACATACACATGCATATCTGAATTCCATAACAAATTATTTAAATAGCTATAAATAATTTCCTGATTAACATAAATAACTGCTAATTTCCAAATTAACTAAGCGGGCTTTACACTAGGTGTTTGACACCTAACCTAGGTTTTATTTTCAGCAAAGAGTTATTGGAAAAAACTCTTGTCATTTGTGGAAAATTACGAAAAAGAAAAAAAATGGAAAATTGTATTGTTCTTGAACTCTCTCTCTCTCTCTCTCTCTCTCTCTCTCTCTCTCTCTCTCTCTCTCTCTCTCTCTCTCTCTCTCTCTCTCTCTCTCTCTTTCCTTCGGCTAAAGCATACCAAGGCAAGGATCAACTTGTTCATCCTATTTTTCTGGGATTTAGCTAGAATTCAAGGAGGTTTCATCTAAGGTAAAGCTCTAGAACCTTTGAAGATGTGATTTTAAGCTTTTTCTTTGATTTGAATATGTGAAATTGTAAATTAGGGGCTGTTAAGGTTTGAAGTGCCTAGGGTTCGAATTTTAGGGTTTAGTTGAGTTGATTCTAAGTCCTAGCTGCTGGTTTTAATGGGTGTTGATGGTTTTATGCAATTTTAAGTTTAGAGTTCAAAGCTTTGAGCTTTAATGGCATAATTTGATTTATTAGCTTGTTCTGTGAATTATTGGTTGGAAATGGTTGTTTATGCATTGTATAGGTGTACTGGAGAGTTTGATAAAGTTTGGTTGAGATTTGAGGTCATGGGGGGAATTTTTGGGTTCCCAGCACAGAACCGGAATTCCGGTTCTGGGGGACCTGTACCAACCGGTCGACCGGATGGTGACCCAGAACCGGATTTCCGGTTGGGAACCGGTTTGCCTGTTGGGAGAAATTCCAGAACCCTAGTTTTGGCCAATTTTAAGATATTTAGGGTATTGCCATGAGGTTTATCGATAGGGAAACTTTTAGTTTCAAGTTTAAGTCCCAGAAAGTGATTTGGTGAGTCACTCATCTGTGTTACAATTATTGTGATTAGGGCATCCATCTACCACGAGAATTCCGTTCAGGTCGGCCAGCACACTTGAATTCGAAAAACAGGTAAGAACTGTGTATAATGTATGATGTGATTATCTGAATGTGTGTATATGTGTTTATATATGCATGCTTGAATTATGTTAAGCACTACCAACACTTGTATGAGTAAGTTATAGAGTGCATTGGTATAGTGATTATTGTAGTTGTGAGTACGATACAGTGATACCAACACAGGCATCGGAAAATGCTAAGGTGTGTGGTACATCACTCAGTATTACTTAGTGTTCGGGATAAACCCTACCAACACTCGTACAGTGAGGTACGATGTGTATGTGGTATAGTGGTTGTACCCTGGTATTGAACGTTCATACTCATCTGTTAAGCTCTGTAAATAGGTGTATGGGCGCCTATTTACAGGTCAGAAAATTATATGGTATGTTATATGCATTTCTTACTGAGTCTGTTGACTCACAGTTTCTGGTTCCATGTGTAGGTAAAGGAAAGGCGAAGGCTGAACAGGAATGAACCTGAGCTCGGGTGAGATTGTACATGTCAAGCAGCGCGACTTGGAGTGTTCGGTCTCGGGACATCTGGGAGTTGTATTTTGAAAGTCGCTGTGCGACCTAGAACTTATGTATTTTTAAATGTATAGTTTGAAAAGTAAATTTTACAAAGTTTGAAAACGGGATCCCGGAATTTGTAAATATTATATTATATTGCAAAGTTTAATATTTAAAGCAAAAGTTTTAATTTGACACATTTTTCGAGAAATTTCTTTGATTAGCAAAGATTGTACAATAATTGAAAAAGCACTGTAGCGTGCATTAGCATTAGGGCGTTACAATTTTGGTATCAGAGCCGCCAGGTTTGTCTACCGAAGCTTGCTAAGACATGTACAATCTTCATCAGAGAAAGCTCGGTTCACGGTTCAGTAAGCCTGTACTTGTTTAGTATTTTAAATAAATATGAATGTGAAAGCATGTTAGGAAGCATATTAGATTTTAATTAATTATTTATAAAAAGTGTGTTGCCTTTAAGTCTTTAAGAGCGGTGTTAAGTTTTGATCGCTGTCTAACCTGCCTGGCTTATGGATTCGCAGGCTAAGTCCTATAAAATGGACGCCCCGTGAAATACAAGAAGTCAGGGTGGCATGGTTGAGATCGGAGGCAGTCAGGGGAATCCTCAAAATCCTCGTGGTCGCGGCCGTGGCCGTGGCAGAGCTCAGGGTGGTCGCTCAGTAAATCCACCTCAAGCTCCTCCTGACTGGGAGCAAAGATTTGCTGAAATGCAAGATAGAATTCGCCAGCAAGATGAAGAGATTCAAAGATTGAGGAAGTAGGGTCCTCCTGCCGTGCCTCCTCAATTGGTTCAGGCCGTTGCAGTTCCTGCGGTGCCAGCAGAACAACCTGTTGTTGGCAACCGTATGGAGCCGTTGTATGAAAGATTCCGGAAGCAGGCACCTCCAGTGTTTCTGGGAGGTCCTGATGTGATGAAGGTCGAGCAGTGGCTTTCGGTGATTGATCGTATTCTCAATTTTATGGGAGTGGTTGGAAATGACCGGGTGACCTGCGCCACTTTTCAGTTTCAGGAAGACGCTCTCGTGTGGTGGGAGTTAATAACCCTCACTCGAGACGTCACGCTGATGACCTGGGAAGAATTCAAGGAGTTATTTAACTCCAAGTATTACAATGAAGCAGTCCGCAGTGCAAAGCGGAAAGAGTTCACTGATCTAGTTCAAACTGAGGGAATGTCGGTTACAGAGTATACGACAAAGTTTGACCGGTTGGCTAAGTTGGCAGCGAGAATTGTGCCAACTGATTTTAGCAAGAAAGAAAAATATTTGGCGGGTTTGAGTGCAAAGATTCGGCATGATCTGGTTATTACTACTACTGAGGCAACCACATATGCGGAGATGGTTGACAAGGCTTTGAGAGCCGAGGGTGCAGTGAAATTTCTTCAGGAGCCCCGGGTGACTCCGAGTGTTGGTGGAACCCCCGCTGTTCCTACTCCTGTTTATGGTAGGGATGGTGGTGACTCCACCACTGAGCTGGAAAAGAAAAGTTGTTCCAGCTTCTGGTGGCTCGGGGCAAAGTAAGCGGTTCCGTGGGAACCAAGGCAGAGGAGGACGCCAGGGTTACTCTTACCCTGAGTGTCCACGGTGCAAGAAACATCATCCGGGAGAATGTAACCGGAAGACATGCTTCCTGTGTGGCATGGTGGGGCATTTTAAGAAAGATTGCCCCCAGGCAAAGAAAGAGGAGCCGAAAGCTGAAGTGAAACCGGTTCCTGCTCGAGTGTTTGCCATCACCCAAGCTGATGCTGCAGCCAGTCCTTCTGTTGTGACAGGTCAGCTTCCCGTCAACAACTTATTGTTTACAGTATTATTTGACTCGGGAGCTACACGCTCATATGTAGCTACAAGAGTAATTGATCTTTTGGGTAGGCCTTGTGATATTTTAGAAAGAGGGTTTGGAACCCTAATGCCTAGCGGGGAATTGATTATCTCTAATAGGCGCATTAGGTCTATGCCAATTAGGATCGAAGATAGGGAATTGAGTACTGACCTCATAGAATTGAAATTAACTGAGTTTGATATTATACTGGGAATGGATTTCCTATCCAAGTATTCGGCCAGTATAGATTGTAGGCGTAAAATGGTGACTTTTCAGCCGGAAGGTGAAGATCCATTTGTTTATGTTGGAACAATTCAGGGGTCTCGAATCCCGGTTATTTTTGTGCTGAGGGCTAGAGATTTACTACGCAACGGTTGTGTAGGATTTCTAGCGGTGGTATTTGACTCCAGCAGACCTGAAACATTTGGGCCTGAGGTAGTCCGGGTGGTGAAAGATTTTCTTGACGTGTTTCCCGAGGAGTTGCCGGGATTGCCGCCACAGTGAGAAATTGATTTTCTAATTGATTTGGTACCTGGAGTCGAACCTGTTTCTAAAGCTCCATATAGGATGGCTCCAGCAGAACTCAAGGAGCTTAAGTTGCAACTTCAGGGGATGCTTGACATTGGGTTTATTCGGCCCAGTGTATCGCCCTGGGGAGTTCCGATTCTCTTTGTGAAAAAGAAAGATGGTACCCTCAGAATGTGTATTGATTATCGGGAACTTAACAAGCTGACGATTAAGAACAAGTACCCGTTGCCCAGAATCGATGATTTGTTCGATCAGCTTCAGGGAAAGACAGTGTTTTCAAAGATTGATTTACGGTCTGGTTATCATCAACTTAGAATTCGGGAGGAGGACATACCGAAGACTGCTTTTAGAACCAGATATGGGCACTATGAGTTTCTGGTAATGTCGTTCGGATTGACTAATGCTCATGCGGCCTTTATGGATCTCATGAATAGGGTATTCAAGGATTTCCTCGATAACTGCGTTATAGTATTTATCGATGACATTCTTGTATACTCTCAGTCAGAAGAGGAGCACAAGCATCATCTTCGAATGGTATTACAGCGACTTAGGGATCACAAGTTGTATGCCAAGTTCAAAAAGTGCGAATTCTGGTTGTCTGAAGTGTCCTTTCTAGGTCATATTGTTGGAAAGAATGGAATTATGGTCGATCCAAACAAGGTAGAATCAGTGAAGAATTGGCCGAGGCCCAAGTCTGTGACGGAAGTTTGAAGTTTTCTCGGATTAGCAGGGTATTATCGGCGTTTCGTTGAAGGATTTTCTAAACTTTCTATGCCCCTAACAGAATTGACCAAGAAAAATCAGAGATTTGTGTGGTCAGATAAATGTGAAACAAGTTTTCAGGAGTTGAAGCAACGTTTGATAACAGCTCCGGTGTTAGCTTTGCCATCAGATCAAGAAAAATTTGTGGTTTATTGTGATGCATCCAGACAGGGTCTGGGATGTGTTCTGATGCAAGCTGACAGAGTCATAGCCTATGCCTCTCGTCAATTGAAGGATTATGAGCAGCGTTACCCAACTCATGATTTAGAGCTCGCTGGTGTGGTTTTTTCTTTAAAGATATGGCGACATTATCTTTACGGTGAAAAGTGTGAAATTTATACTGATCATAAAAGTCTTAAATACTTTTTCACCCAGAAAGATTTGAATATGAGACAGAGAAGGTGGTTGGAGTTAGTTAAGGACTACGATTGTGAAATTTTGTATCACCCCGGGAAAGCCAATGTTGTGGCCGATGCTTTAAGCAGAAAAGGTCCCGGGCAAGTTTGTACTACAGTTATGATAGCACCTCAACTAGCCTCGGAAATGGTTAGTGCTGGGATTGAGTTCGTGGTCGGGAAATTACATAATTTAACACTCCAATCTGATCTGTTGGAAAGAATCAGAAAGGTACAGCTGGAAGATCCTGAGTTAGTTAAGGTTCGAGACGAAGTAATGGCTGGTCGGCCTAGGGGTTTTTCAGTCTCGAACAGTGGAATGTTATTATACAAAACTCGAGTTTGTGTTCCTAGTGTTGATGAGCTTAAGAAAGGGGTACTTGATGAAGCTCACACCACGCCTTATTCGTTGCATCTGGGAACCACCAAGATGTATCAGGATTTGAAACCCTACTTCTGGTGGTATGGGATGAAAAGAGATGTGGTGGACTACGTGTCCAAGTGCTTAACCTGCCAGCAAATTAAAGCTGAACATCAGAGGTCGGCAAGGTTATTGCAACCTTTAGTCCTTCCAGAATGGAAGTGGGAGGACATTGCAATGGACTTCGTAACTAGTTTGCCTAGAACTACGGGGATGTATGATTCAGTATGGGTTATTGTGGACAGATTTACAAAATCAGCTCACTTTCTACCAGTGAAAGTTACATATTCAGTGGATCAGTACGCTGAATTGTATGTGAAGGAGATAGTTCGTCTCCATGGAGCCCCTAAATCTATTGTGTCAGATAGGGATCCAAAGTTCACATCGAAGTTTTGGGTGAGTCTTCAGAAGGCTATGGGTACTAAGTTAAAGTTTAGTACAGCCTTTCACCCTCAGACTGATGGTCAGTCAGAAAGAACTATCCAGATCTTGGAAGACTTGCTGCGAGCCTGTGTCATGGACTTTGAGGGTTCATGGAGTAAGTACTTGCCTTTAATTGAATTCTCCTACAACAACAAGCCTACTGTGAGTACAATAGGGATGGCTCCCTATGAGATGTTATATGGTAGAAAATGTCGTTCTCCTATTCATTGGGACGAGACAGGAGAAAGGAAGTACTTGGGTCCAGAGTTAGTGCAGAGGACCAATGAAGCTATTGATAAGATCAAGGCTCGGATGCTTGCTGCTCAAAGCAGGCAGAAAAGTTATGCTGATCCAAAGCGCAGAGATGTTACATTTCAGGCAGGGGAGCATGTTTTCCTGCGAGTGTCACCAATGAAGGGTATTAGGCGCTTCGGGAAGAAGGGTAAGTTAAGCCCTAGGTTCATTGGACCATTTCAGATACTCGAGAAGGTCGGGCAGGTAGCATATCGGCTAGCCTTACCACCAGCATTATCGGCTGTTCATGACGTATTTCACATTTCTATGTTAAGGAAATACGTGTCGGACCCGACTCATGTCTTGAGTTATGAAGCCCTTGAACTACAACCAGACTTATCCTACGAAGAGCAACCTGTTCAGATTTTGGATAGAAAGGAAAAAGTTCTTCGCAACAAGACTATTGCACTGGTTAAGGTGCTCTGGAGGAATAGTAAGGTGGAAGAAGCCAGCTGGTAATTGGAGTCGGATATGAGGACTCAACATCCAGAGCTATTCAGGTTAGATTTCGAGGACGAAATCCTATTAATGGGGGGATAATTGTAATGACCGCTCTAGTAATTTGGATTAGTAAAGGCAATTAGCACTAATTTTTATTATTTTATTATTTTATTATTATTTGTGAATTAATTTAATTATGGACCCCAATATTTAGAAATAAATATTAGAGTTATAATTTCTCAATTCTGGAGATTTTATTAAACTCTAGGGGTATTATTTAGCTTATATGTGAAATATGTTAATTTTGTAATTTTGCTCGGCGACAACGGAAAATGCGATGGATGGCTAGATTGATCACATGGGTAAGTTTAGAACCTTATTTTATAGTGGGAAATATTTTAGAGGAAATAAATTATCGGGGTTGAGCGGGGTTATGGAATTTGACTTTTTTACCCCTAGCTTTAGAAATACCTAAGTTATACATTAAAGGGCATTTTTGTCATTTGGACAAATGGGGAGTAGGTGGCTGCCTAGGTGTTTGACACCTAACCTAGGTTTATTTTCAGCAAAGAGTTATTGGAAAAACTCTTGTCATTTGTGGAAAATTAAGAAAAAGAAAAAAATTGGAAAATTGTATTGTTCTTGAACTCTCTCTCTCTCTTTCCTTCGGCTGAAGCAAACCAAGGCAAGGATCACTTGTTCATCCTATTTTTCTGGGATTTAGCTAGAATTCAAGGAGGTTTCATCTAAGGTAAAGCTCTAGAACCTTTGAAGATGTGATTTTAAGCTTTTTCTTTGATTTGAATATGTGAAATTGTAAATTAGGGGCTGTTAAGGTTTGAAGTGCCTAGGGTTCGAATTTTAGGGTTTAGTTGAGTTGATTCTAAGTCCTAGCTGCTGGTTTTAATGGGTGTTGATGGTTTTATGCAATTTTAAGTTTAGAGTTCAAAGCTTTGAGCTTTAATGGCATAATTTGATTTATTAGCTTGTTCTGTGAATTATTGGTTGGAAATGGTTGTTTATGCATTGTATAGGTGTACTGGAGAGTTTGATAAAGTTTGGTTGAGATTTGAGGTCATGGGGGGAATTTTTGGGTTCCTAGCACAGAACCGAAATTCCGGTTCTGGGGGACCTGTACCAACCGGTCGACCGGATGGTGACCCAGAACCGGATTTCCGGTTTGGAACCGGTTTTCCTGTAGGGGGAAATTCCAGAACCCTAGTTTTGGCCAATTTTAAGATATTTAGGGTATTTCCATGAGGTTTATCGATAGGGAAACTTTTAGTTTCAAGTTTAAGTCCCGGAAAGTGATTTGGTGAGTCACTCATCTGTGTTACAATTATTGTGATTAGGGCATCCATCTACCACGAGAATTCCGTTCAGGTCGGCCAGCACACTTGAATTCGGAAAACAGGTAAGAACTGTGTATAATGTATGATGTGATTATCTGAATGTGTGTATATGTGTTTATATATGCATGCTTGAATTATGTTAAGCACTACCAACACTTGTATGAGTAAGTTATAGAGTGCATTGGTATACTGATTATTGTGGTTGTGAGTACGATATAGTGATACCAACACAGGCATGGAAAAATGCTAATGTGTGTGGTACATCACTCAGTATTACTCAGTGTTCGGGATAAACCCTACCAACACTCGTACAGTGAGGTACGATGTGTATGTGGTATAGTGGTTGTACCCTGGTATTGAACGTTCATACTCATCTGTTAAGCTCTGTAAATAGGTGTATGGGGGCCTATTTACAGGTCAGAAAATTATATGGTATGCTATATGCATTTCTTACTGAGTCTGTTGACTCACAGTTTTTGCTTCCATGTGTAGGTAAAGGAAAGGCGAAGGCTGAACAGGAATGAACCTGAGCTCGGGTGAGATTGTACATATCAAGCAGCGCGACCTGGAGTGTTCGGTCTAGGGACATCTGGGAGTTGTATTTTGAAAGTCGTTGTGCGACCTAGAACTTATGTATTTTGAAATGTATAGTTTGAAAAGTAAATTTTACAAAGTTTGAAAACGGGATCCCGGAATTTGTAAATATTATATTATATTTCAAAGTTTAATATTTAAAGCAAAAGTTTTAATTTTACACGGTTTTCGAGAAATTTCTTTGATTAGGAAAGATTGCACAATAATTGAAAAAAGCACTGTAGCGTCCCTTAGCATTAGGGCGTTACAGTCGTACCCACTACTATTGGCCCTCAACTCTCACACAAGGCCCAAAAGAGAGGAATTTAACCTTTAAATAAACAATTGTTATTCATTGAATAAGCCCAAATCTAATTGGGCCTAAATAAATTTACTTATGTAAAAATTTATTTTAGCTACCTAGTCCATTTACTTAGTAGAACTTAAATGGGATTCCTATATGCATCTAAGCCCAAAAGCAAACGTATAGGCTCACACAGGTCAAATGATTTGGATGGGCCCTATCATGTTACTAGGTTTACACAGATGAAAGAAATTGCAAAATTTACCTGTTACAAATTATTTATAAGATCTATTGATAATTGGACTATGATTAAAATCAGATCATTGGATCTGTCAACAAGTTAATCATAGCAATTTAGATCAAATAAATAATAGGTTTGCAAAAAAAAAAAATTGTATATTAATATATAAACAAACAATACAAACAAATAACAGATCTGGAATATCTGGAAAATAAGCAAAAAAAAATCTCTATTTTAAAATTTAAAATAAAAATTTAATTTTAAAATAAATATCTTAACTAGAATTCAAATTTGAGTTGTTAGAGAATATTTGAAAAAATTCAAAATTCAACAAACTCCTAAATTTTCTAAATTCTAACAAAAAAATCAAAAAATATCTAACCAATTTTTCAAATATCAAGTTTATTCAAAATTTAAATTTATTTGAAATTTCTAATAAGATAATATAATAAAATATCTTGAATTTTAAAATTTAGATATTTCATTATTATATTCTAAGTCTTATAATTTAATAAATTTAAATATAACATGAATAAACTAATTGAAAAAATAAGATATTTTATATGGTTAGAATATTAAAAAAATAATAAGTTTGAAAAATATGGTTTTAAACCCTAAAATATCTATTCAAACTAAACTAACTAATTTTTCAAATCTTCATGTTATTTTTGCCAAAATATAATTTTTTAAAAAAATGTCTAATAAGATAAAATGTTAAACCTAACATATTGCTAATCTTATAATTTTAATTAATAAAATATATTTTGAAAATAACAAATTTGAAAAAGATATGATATGGTTAGCAACTTTTGAAATTAGTATAAGATTATTTTTAAAGATAATATTTTAATATCAAAGTAAGATCATTTAAAATGAAAAAAAATAATATCTGATCTTATAATTAAAATAAATAAAATAATCTAAAATTTCAAAATTAACTATAAGGCTCCTTTGTGGGAAATCAAATTTTCAAAATTCAAAGCATACTAATATCATAAACTAATTTTAATTAATTTTTTTAAAAAATTAATAAAAATTAATTTTATTCTGACAATTAGATTTTTAATTGAAAATTCAGATTCTACACAAAATTCTACCAAAAATTGGCTTTTGTTTCAATGAAAAACGATTTTTGAAACAAAAGTTATGACGAAAACAAGTTTGAGGCATAGGGGTATGCATTGCAAGGTTTTGGCCGAGCATCAAGGCTGCATGCAGCCTACCTGACCAAGGGACACGGGCGGGACAAGGGCATGCTTCGGACACGCCTGTTGTCTAAAGCGTTTTTGTCCGAGCGAGCCCAAGCACCGTGCGCGCGCGTGTGACACTCAAAACCTGATATTTTCATTCAACTTCAAAAAATCGTAACTAATTCATAAAAAATCCAAATTAGGTTCTGTAAAAGCCTAAATTTATTAATTTTTTTGTCTACTTTCCATTAAAAATAATTACAGATCGAAATAAAAAATATTTTAGTAACATATATTGCAATTTCTAAACTATCATCAAATAAGCACATAAACCAAATGAAACCATCCAAATCAATGCATATCATCGTTTTAATTCATATTTCATGAAAGTAAATCATTACCATGGCTCTGAGGCCAGTTGTTAAATATATTTTACCAGGATCTAGATTTACTAACAAGTATGTTTCATTAACATCCTAATTTGAATTCTAAAACAATGAAATAAACACATATAAAGTTTAGGAAACCTTACATTGGGTGCACCGGAATATAATGACTCCTTCTGTTCAGATCTCTAGCTCTTGATTCCTTTCTGTAGCAGAGCATCACCAAGATCTGAACCTAGATCTCTTTCTCTCCTTCCTTTGATGCTGAATCTCCTTCTTGTTGTTTGGAATCTCCTACAGTCTTACACACTATGATTGAGATACCACTTGATGTGTGTGGGCACTCAATCATTCAGATAAAGGATTTCGAAAAATAGAAGAGGAAAAGAGAAGAAAGAGTGGCGGCTAGGGTAAATAGAAAGAGGCTCAGTTTTCATCTGACAAAGTTAACAAAAGTTAAGTGTGAATGTGAGCCATCACTATCTATTTATAGGTAACCACCTAGGTTTAGGTTAGAATTATTTGGCATTAAAATAATAGAAAAATAAATAGTAAAATCACATTAAGTGTGCCGCCCATGGATAGTGGATTGGGCCCACTTTGCAATTTTGTCATTTTGTCATTTTTCTATCCCATATTCTCAAAAACGCGAATTTTCTAATTTAATTATTTAAATGCCAATTATAATTATTTAATAACTAAAATTAATTATTAAATAATATTGTTATTTAATATATTTATTAATTAGACATATAAAGTCTCTTAATTAAAAAATAAACCTAAAATTCTCTTTTCTTTACAATTTCGCCATTGCTTAGTGAAAATTCATAAACTAGACATAGTCTAACTTTAGAATTATAATTGATTAATCAAAATCAATTAACTGAGTCTTACAAGCAGTATGGTCTCAACTAGTATGGGGACCATGGGTCTATATATCCGAGCTTCCAATAAGCAGATCAAGAATTTATATCTCAAATTCATTGACTTATTAATTCTTCGTTGAATTCATGCATAGAACTTAGAATTGCACTCTCAGTATATATAACGCTCTATATGTTCCACCATATAGACACGTCATTAGTTATCCATTGTTATAATCCTAATTTGATCAATGATCCTCTATATAGATGATCTACACTGTAAAGGGATTAGATTACCGTAACACCCTACAATGTATTTTATCCTTAAAACACTTAACCCCATATACATGATATTTCAGCTAAGTGAAATGAGTACTCCATCATTTATTTTTGTTTGGTCAAGCTCGAAGGAAATCATCCTTTACTTTCTATTTGTCAGATAGAAGCTATAGATTCCATATTTATGTTAGCGCTCCCACTCAATTGCACTATCATGTTCCCAAAATTTATGTATCACCCTGACCCAAAAGTAGGCTTAACTAACAAATCAAAGAACATGTATAATACTCTTGAGATCAAACCTAAACATATCAGGATTAAGATCATTCGATGTAGGATCAACAGGTGATATTGAATTGAATAGATATTACGGTAAATTTAATATATCTAATCAAAGTTCAATATCGGCCCCTTCCGATGTATACTCCATACATCCGATGCTGGTAAACTTTGCCAATGCCATGGAAAGGACATAACACTTATCCAAGGTGTAAGAATACCTATCGCTGATCATACCATGCCAGTCTAAATCCAGTGTTCTGACAAATCAGGGAATAAACTTTCGAACATATATAATTAAGATTATATTCCACTGTGTTGACAATACTATAATCATTAACAAATTCATATGTTCTGGAGTTAAATAGAATTCATACATTACATATATAATCATGAAATAAATCATGTGAACCATGCAACATTAAATGTTATTTCTGATCTTTATTAATAAGTAAATCTGATTATATTGAAATGAGTTTTATTTAGGGTTTTATGTTTACAATAGGAAATTTAAATTTTGAGTTAGATTAGTAGTGGTGGTCCAAGAGAGAATAATTACTCATGTATTTTTGGTTAAATTTAAGTCTTTGACTTTAAATTTTAGATTCCAAATAAAATTTTTATATTTCTATTTCCTAGAACACATTACACATTACAGTATGACTTTCAGAAGTTTTTTTTTTTAATATATCCATTTTCAATTAATGGATTCAAACTGTATGTTTATGTGTGGATTTGAGTTTAGTATTCTATGACAAGGATCCACTTGGACTATTCTAAGAACATTATCTTGTAACTAGACCTAAGTCATGGAAAGACCAGAACCACATATTTTATAATTCTATGGCATTTGTATCTTGTTCATAGTGGTTTGGACAAGATCATTCTCTGTAAAGAGTCAATATGTCTATACCCACTAAAAGTAAGATCATCTATATTCGTAGATGGATGTATATTCAGGGGGTGGATATGAGTTTTTGGCATATTCTTAAGACGATCACTCTAGATTTTACCTTATGTAAAAAAATTTGAAATGTTTGAAAAAAATTCATGAATTTTTAGAAATGGTGGAAAACCATTAAGGTAAGTGGTTAAAGATCTTGCGAACTGATAGGGGTGGAGAAATATTTGGTAGATATGCAGTTCAAAGATCATTAAGTTGATTTTTTGATTTATATCCAAACTTATCTCCCCAGAAATTTGATTTGCATATTGATGATAGTATAAGGTCTATGATTAGTTACTAACCGTTGTCCAAGTCCTTCTAAGGAAATACCCTAGTGATAGAAAAATTTAAGAATGATGGAATGGTTGTGTACTTAGTGTAAACCATTATTAGATTCATGGATGACCTAATTGTGATCTTAAGAAAAGCTAGAACTGTTAACCAAGATTTGCATGTTTGATAGCTATTCTAAGGGATTAGGGGTGGACCATCACATAGTCATTAGATAAGAAAAGTGTTTGTTTTAACAAATACTACTTTTCTATGAAAATGACTAAGTCTGAAAAAAAGTAGCAAAATAGAGGAGATATTTTTTTTTCTTGATTCCAAAAGTGTTCTATCATCTTATTCTGTATAAGATGGTCCCACTGTCTCTGTTGTTTTGACACAACAGAAGAGGATAATTCCACTTATGTTCTTAGACAAAAGTCACGGTACCTTGTCGTAGTGGGAGGGTTTCAAGGAATTCACCCTGTTATGACTTGGAAGACACTTGTGATGAAAATACATTGTTAGTTTAAATAAGTAATGGATTGTCAGAATAAGAAACTAAGAAGCAAAGCCAAGAGAACTATGGTTAAAACCATTCATATGGAACAACCAAAAGTTTTCTATTACAAGGACAAGAAAGGAAATTTTGTTAGTAAGTCTATTCAATGGACTTAACAAAACTTCCTGTTCCTAGTATTAAATGTTTGAGTTTATCTAAACCTATGGCTTGTGGTATGCCTGGTAATTTACTTACTATAGTGCAAGTAACTTACTGTAGTAAGATGTTGGAGCATTTTTCTAATGGCAATCTATAGAAGCTTCTCAACTTCTAGATATAGATTTCATTTATCTAAACAAAAGTTTCAACTATTCTAGAAAAGATAAAGGTCAATGAAAGAATTCCTTAGGATCAACAGTGAGAGGTCTCAGATATGCTTTAGTATGCATTAGACCAGATGCCTGCTGTTGAGTGGCAGTAATGAGTAGGTATCAGATTAATCCAGGAAAGGAACATTGGAAGACAATCAAGTGAATCTTAAGATCAAGAAGATGAACTATATGTTAGTCGATAAGAGTGTATTTAATACTCTTAGACTACACCAAATCAGATTTTTAGACTTGCCTTAGTGCTAGAAAGTCTGCTGATGAGATGGTGATTACTCTGGGGTGGACTAGTGATTTTGGAGAAGTGTAAAAACCTATCTAAAGTCTCTAAGTCTACCAAAGCGACTCAATGTTAAAGTTGCAGGAAAGATATTTTTTCAGTCTAAGGAGAGTTCTATACATTTTTGGCATTGTTCCAACATTTATTAACTACTAGTGTTATTTCCTGATTAACGCAGAAGTAGTGTCCAAAAAGTAAAGAATCCAGTATCCCTAGAGGAGTAGACATATAGAGAGGAATTTCACAATATCAAGGATTTTGTGATTAAGGAAATGTAATGGTGTAGGAAAGTTTGTATTGAATACAACCTGCCAGATCCTATTACGGAGAGTATACTACATACTACACTTGATTTGGATATCAAGGTGTTGAGATTATTTGAAATGCACTTTTTATTTTATATTTGTGCAAGTGGGAGTTTGTTGGGTTTTGTGCCTTAAATAAAATTCATTTCAATATAATCAGATTTACTAATTAATAAAGATCAGAATTCATTTTATGTTGCATGGTTCACATGATTTATTTCATGATTATATTTAATGTATAAATTCTATTAAGTCCAGAACATATGTATTTCTTCATGATTATAGTGTTGTCAGCACAGTGGAATATAATCATGATTATATGTTCAAAAGTTTAATTCCCTGATTTTTCAGTTCACCGGATTTAGACTGGCATGATAATCAGCGATAGGTATACTTACACCTTGGATAAGTGTTATGTCATGGGCATTGCCAAAGTTTTCCAGTATCGGTGGTATGGAGTATACATTGGAAGGGACCGATATTGAACTCGGATTAGATATGGTAAATTTACGATAATATCTATTCAATTCTATATCACCTAGTTGATCCTAGATCAAATGATCTTAATCTTGACATGGTTAGGTTCGATCTCAATAGTGTTATTCGTGTTCTTTGATTTGTTAGTTAAGCCTACTTTTTGGTCAGGGTGATACGTACATTTTGGGAACACAATAGTACAATTGTCGTTTATGCGCTCGAAGACATAATGCTCCATATGACAACCGCAACTCTTGGCGACAAGGTGAACTTCAACAGTTAACATCATTTGGATGTCAACTCTATCCGAGAGAACTGCCTTGATGAGACTATGAATCTCATTGAAAGATCTCTGGAGCTGATTAGTGAAGGTACCAGAAGCGTGCCTTCCTATTGCGAGATGGATGTCTCGCTATTAGTTGTTCGGGTTTGCCCGACTATTACACTTAATTTGTATATTGTGTATTATACGCTAAGTGTCTTAACAGTCATTATATCTTTCTTACATCCCTTCATGCGTAACGAGATTGGTGCCTCGCCTTACACATTCGAGGGCATATGATTTCTCGTTAACGCACGTGATAATAGTTTGTATATCTTTATCTTGCTAAGACATTTTGGTCAGCAAGTTGTAAATATACTCTGTTATTTTTGCATTAATGAGTTATTCCATTTTCAAATGTAATTACTGTTGCATACATTGATTTATATTCTTCCCAATTTGACACGTGTGCCCGTTTGAAATGATGGTTGAATTTTGGGTATAACAATTGCCCCTTAAAAAGTTCTTTTTAATAAAAAGTGCTTTTTAAATGACCACAGAGTGTACATTTGTCATAATCCCTTTTTCAAGATCACGCATGTCCTTAATTTTAACGACTTCATGGTTTCGAGGTTCATTAGCATTAATGACTTGCCCTTTCTACTTCTTCTTCAATCCCAACCGTTAGATCTCCCATCTTTTGGCCTTACCTAGACAGAGTAATGTACAGATGGAGTTTCTCAATGCCACTTTTAAGATGTGTCACCAAGATAGAAGCTGAGCATTTTATGATAGAAGTGCATGAAGGATTCTGTAGCAATCATGCTAGGGGCAAAGCCTATCCAAAAAGATACTCTGATAGGGGTACTTTTGGACAACAATGATCGAGGATTTGATGGACTCAGTCAGAAAAATGTGACAAGTTCCAGATATTCTTGAAGATCCATAGAGCTCCACCCAATGAGCTTACGATGATGCAGTCTCCTTGGCCCTTAGTTGTATGGGGGATACACCTGATTGGTCAACTCCCAAAGGGAAAAGGAGGGGTATAGTATGTTGTAGTTGTTGTAGACTACTTTACCAAGTGGTCAGGCAACAGTAACTTCCAAAAAAGTCCTCGACTTTGTTGTCAAGAACAACATATGTCAGTTTGGACTTCCACAAAAGATTGTGTCAGAAAACGGAAAGTAGCTTGACAGTGACATGTTTACTTATTTTTGAAATAGACACGACATCATAAAAAGCTTCTATGGCATGGCCCATCCTTAAGCAAATGGACAAGTAGAAGCTATATACAAGACCCTTAAGGACACTTTGAAGAAGCTCCTTGAAGAGGAAAAAGGTAATTGGCTAGAATTGCTCCTAGAGGTCCTTTGGTCTCACAAGATCACTAAGAAGACAGCCACCAGGAAAACTCCATTTGCTTTAGCTTACGACTATGAAGTGATGTTGCCTATAGAGCTTGTGCTGCAATCTCATAGGAGGACAACCTATGACCAAGATACCAACAACATCTTGCTGGAAAAATCCCTTGAAGAAGTAGAAAAAAGAAGAGAATAAGCCAACCTAAAGTTGTAGGCCTACAAGTGAAAGGTTGCAAGACACTTTAACAAGCAAGTTAAGGAAAGGAAATTCTTCATAGGAGACCTAGTGCTCTAAAGAGTGTTTCTGAACACCAAAGATCTAGAAACACAATTGTGTGGACCCAACTGGGAAGGCCTCTACCAAGTTACAAAGATATCAAGTAAGGGAGCCTACAATCTGGGAAGGTACAACGAGAACATGGAGCTGGTTCTCCTACCAAGATATTGGAAAGAGCTGTTGGGTTTTGTGCCTTAAAAAAAACCCATTTCAATATAATCAGATTTACTATTTAATAAAGAACAGAAATAACATTTTATGTTGCATGGTTCACATGATTTATTTCATGATTGTTTAATGTATAAATTCTATTATGTCCAGAACATATGTATTTGTTAATGATTATAGTGTTGTCAGCACAGTGGAATATAATCATGTTTATATGTTCGAAAGTTTAATTCCCTGATTTGTCAGTTCACTCGATTTAGACAGGCATGATAATCAACGATAGGTATGCTTACACCTTGGATAAGTGTTATGTCCTTTCCAGGGCATTGGCAAAGTTTACCAGTATCGGATGTATGGAGTATACATTGGAACAGACCGATATTGAACTTTAATTAGATATGATAAATTTACCGTAATATCTATTCAATTCAATATCACCTAGTTGATCCTAGATCAAATGATCTGAATCCTGATATGGTTAGGTTCGATCTCAAGAGTGTTATTCGTGTTCTTTGATTTGTTAGTTAAGCCTACTTTTCGGTCAGGGTGATACGTACATTTTGGGAACATCATAGTGCATTTGAGTGGGAGCGCTAATCATAGATATGGAATCTATAGCTTCTAGAGGTATTTAGAAGTGAAACAATAATTTCCTTCGAGTTTGCTAAATAGAGATAAATGATAGAACCTTCATTTTAGTGACTATCTTAGTTCACTATAATATCATTTATAGGTGGCAAGTGTTTTGAGGATAAAATACATTGAAAAGGTGTAACGGTAATTTTATCCCTATGCAATGTAGATAATCTATAGAGGATCATTGATTATTGGGATTATAGCAATGGATAATTAGTAGCGTATCTATATCATGGAACATATAGAGCGTTCTATGTGGCTGAGAGTGCAATTGCAAGTTCTATGCTTTGATGCAACAATAAAATAATAAGTCAGTGGATTTACTTGGTAAATTCTTGATCTGGTTATTGGAAGCTCGGTTATATAGGCCCATGGACCCCATACTAGTTGAGACCATACTACTTGTAAGACTCAGTTAATTGATTTTGATTAATCAATTATAATTCTAAATTAGACTATGTCTAGTTTATGAATTTTCACTAATTAAGCAATGGCAAAATTGTGAAGAAAAGAGATTCTAGGGTTTATTTGTTAATAAAGAAACTTTGATTAGTCTAATTAATAAATATATTAAATGACAATATTATTTAATAATTAATTTTTAGCTATTAAATAATTGGAATTGGCATTTAAGTGGTTAAATTGGAAAATTGCCATTTTTGAAAAAAATGAGATGGAAAAATGACAAAATGTCAAAATTACAAAGTGGGACCCAATCCAATACATGGCCGACCACTTAGTGTGGATTTTACCATTTATTTTTCTCTTATTTTAATGCTAATTAAATCTAATCTAAACCTAGGTGGTTACCTATAAATTGATAGTGATGGCTCACACTTAAAGTGGATGAAATTTCTTGCCTTCAGAAAAAAGTTGCGCCTCCTATACGATTGCGAGATCCTCTATCACCCCGGAAAAGCCAATGTAGTGGCCGATGCCCTGAGTAGAAAGGGTCCCGGGCAAGTAGCTAGTATGGTTCAGATCTCACCCCAGCTAGCAGAGGATATGGTTAGATCCAGCATTGAGTTTGTGGTAGGTCAGCTTCACAACTTGACGCTGCAATCTGATCTGTTGGAAAGAATTAAGGTCGCTCAGATGACAGATCCAGAGTTAGTGAAAATCCGAGATGAGGTATTGGCTGGTCAAGCCAAAGACTTTTCAGTGTCAGATAGTGGGATGCTTTTGTATAAAGCCAGGGTTTGTGTTCCGAACAGTGTGGAACTTAGAAACGAGATCTTTGAGGAGGCTCATTCTACCCCGTATTCTCTGCATCCCGGCACCACCAAGATGTACCAAGATTTGAAACCGTACTTCTGGTGGAACGGTATGAAGAAGAATTTGGTAGAATTCGTATCGAGATGCCTCACTTGTCAGCAGATCAAGGCTGAACATCAGAGACCAGCAGGGTTGTTGCAGCCTCTAACCCTACCAGAATGGAAATGGGAGGATATTACGATGGATTTTGTGGTCGGGTTACCTAGGACCACGGGTATGTATGATTCCATCTGGGTAGTGGTGGATCGATTTACGAAATCTGCTCATTTTCTGCCGGTCAGAACAACATTTACAGTGGATCAGTTGGCAGAGTTATATGTCAGGGAGATAGTGAGACTTCACGGGGTACCGAAGTCTATAGTTTCGGACAGGGATCCGAAATTCACTTCCAAATTTTGGCAAAGTTTGCAACGGGCAATGGGTACGAAGCTGAAATTCAGTACAGCATTCCATCCTCAGACAGATGGTCAGTCCGAAAGGACAATTCAGATATTGGAGGATATGTTGAGAGCCTGTGTTATGGACTTTGAGGGTTCATGGAGCAAATACCTACCGTTAATAGAATTTTCATACAACAACAGTTATCAGAGTACGATAGGGATGGCACCCTATGAAGCTCGTTGTACGGTAGGAAATGTAGATCCCCTATCCACTGGGATGAGACAGGGGAGAGGAAATACCTAGGTCCAGAGTCAGTTCAGCGGACCAATGAGGCAATAGAAAAGATAAAAGCTAGAATGCTTGCCTCACAGAGCAGACAGAAGAGTTACGCAGATCCGAAACGCAAAGATGTTGAGTTCAAAGTAGGGGAACATGTGTTTTTACGAGTATCTCCGATGAAGGGGATTAAACGTTTCGGGAAAAGAGGCAAGTTATGCCCTAGGTTTACAGGACCTTTCGAGATTCTCGAGAAGATAGGTCAAGTGGCATATCGGTTAGCATTGCCTCCAGCCTTATCAGCAGTGCACAACGTATTCCATGTCTCAATGTTGAGAAAATACGTTTCAGACCCCTCTCATATACTCAGTTATGAGAGTCTTCAGCTTCAGCCAGACATGTCATATGAAGAACAGCCAGTGCAGATCCTGGATAGAAAGGATAAAGTCCTTCGGAATAAGACCATATCTTTGGTCAAGGTTCTCTGGAGAAACAGCAAGGTGGAGGAAGCCACCTGGGAGCTAGAGTCAGATATGAGAGCTCAATATCCAGAGTTATTCAGGTTAGATTTCGGGGACGAAATCCTTTTAAGGGGGGGATAGTTGTAAAGCCCGCTTAGCTAATTTGGAAATTATCAGTTAATTGGGATTAATTATGAAATTATTTATAGCTATTTAAATAATTTATGATACTGTTATTTATGTTATTCAGTAGCTTGCATATTTCGCATTTCCGGTGTCCGGTATTTTGGAACTCGGCGTTTGGCTCAGTAGAAATCACAACTTAGTATGTTAGTAATTTTGGGGACGGGTTTTAGACATTGGGAATGTCGGGAATGGCCGGGAATTTAGAATGTCCCAAAAATACCCCTTTAGTATGATTTATGTGATTTTATGGTGGAGGGGCAAAATGGTCTTTTTGCCCCATTAGTGTTTTGTTTTATGTGAGTGTATTATTTGAAAAATAAATATTTGTTTAATGTTTACTTGGCTGAAATGAGGTGTGATAAATGAGATAAATGACTTTGCTTTTTCTCCATTTTTTTACAAAATTGACTAAGTGTTGAAAAGAAAGAAAAATTTCAAAGAAACACTCCCTTTTCTCTCTCTCTTTTTCGGCTGAAACTTGGGGTTCAAGAGCTGGGATTTTTGGTGGTGATTCAAGCTTGGATTGCAAGCTCTAGTAACCCTTTGTTGAGGTATTTCTTTATATAATTTCCCTACCTTGTTTTCTTGAGTTTGTTTGATGAAAAAGTTGAGAAAATGCATGTTAATTTGAAGTTCTTGCTGCTGTATTTAATTGTTGTTTCTAGTAGCTTAATTAGGTTTTAAATGGATGGATTATATAGGATTTAATGCATGCTAGTGGTGTTGTTTAAAGCTTTGAATTTCCTATGCAAATATGTGATTTTTGAGTGAAATGGTTCATTTTGTTTCGTGAAGTTCTTTGGGTGTTCTTGTATGTTTTCAGAAGCTTGTTCTTGCTTAGTTGAGTAGAATTAACTAGGTTAGGTTGCATGTTAGTGGATTTAACCAAGTTTGAGTTTTGGAACTCAAAGCTTGGTCTTTAATGGTGAATTTTGTATATGTGTTTTCTGGGTGAATTTGATGCCTTGGATTTGTTCTAGGGATAGTTTAGAACAGGTCTGGAAAGTTTGAGACCAATTGGGGTTGAATTGGTCGAGTTATGGGATTTTTAGTTGGCTGCCTGCGAGGAACCGAAATTCCGGTTGTGCATCCGGAATTCCGGATGGGGGTTCAGTAATTCCCAGAACCGGAATTCCGGTTGGGCAACCGGTCTGCCGGTTGGGGAATTTTTCCGAACCCTAGTCTTCCTCGTTTTTAGGTTTTTAGGGGTATTGCCATGCTTTCTATCGATAGGGAAACTTTTAGTTCCAAGTTTTAGTCCCGGGAAGTGATTTAGCGTGTCACTTATAGCGTTGTGATTTTTATGGTTTAGGAGCCAGTAATCCGCCGCTCAGCTTCAGTTCCAGTCAGGTTGACCGGCACACCTGAAATCGGAATCCAGGTAAGATTAGTATAACAGTATGCATATGTAGATTACATGTTTAGCGTGCATGTCGGAAGCCTGCTAGATTACATTAGTTATGTATTTAGGCTTCGAACCATCCAACCCTGTCACGTCGGTACGAGTGGAGTATGACCGACGGCCGGAGTATGACCGGTTCGACCGATCAGCCGACACTTGGTTGGTGGTTCAGTGCTATTGACCTATCCCGTCGGTACAGGCTGGAGTCTGACCGCGGAGTATGACCGGTTCGACCGATCAGGAGGATACTTGTCAATAGTACCGTCCCTATGAACGTTCAAAACTCAGTACCATGTTGGACATGGCAGTAGTGGCTCGCACCATGTTGGACATGGCGATGGCGGGACTCGCATCGTGTTGGACACGGCAGTTAGTATTATGTATGATATTTTTATGCTTTTCTTACTGAGTCTGTCGACTCACAGTTTATGTTCATGTGTAGGTAAAGGCAAGGCAGTTGCTGATGGACCGTGAGCGAGCTTATGAGATTGTACATGTCGGGGCGGTTAGGCCTGGAGCGTACGATCCTCGGGACAGCAGGGCTGAGATTTTTGTAACTGTCGTTAGACGACTTTTATTTTGATGTAATAGTTAAACAGTTAAAACGTTTGTAAATGATTTTATAAATCGGGATCCCGAGACTTTTATAATATGGTTTATAAGTTTAATCAAAAAGCAAAATTTTAATTAATCACGTTTTTCCATAAACCTCGTTGATTAGCAACGAGCTGCACAGTACGTTTAAAAATCACGTAATACGCCTAAGGTAGTTAGGGTGTTACAATTTGGTATCAGAGCCGCCAGGTTGTCTTCCGAAGATCGTCACGACATGTACAATCATCATCAGCAGTTAGCTCGGTTCACGGTTCAGTAAGCCTTTATTGCTTTAGTAGTTTATTTTATTCAGTTATGAAAAAGAAAAGCCTGTTAGGAAGCATGTTAGTAGCCTGATAGTAGAATAGGCGCATGTTTCATTTCTAATTTCCAAATTAAGCGGCATTAGTAAGCTCGCCTTGAATACGACCTGATATGCCAACTCTTGGTTTCGCAGGCGGTTCTAACTAGATGGACGCCAGGCGGACTACCAGGAGTCAGGGCAACTCCGTAGGGTCGAATCAGGGACAGGGAGCTCAGTTTCCCCCACCTGCCAGGGGCCGAGGTAGAGGTCCCCGAGGCAGGGCTCGTGGCCGGGGTGATGAGAACCCGCCACAGGCTGCCCAGGCTCCCCCAGCCGATCAGGGAGCCCCGAACTGGGAGTTACGGTTTGCGGAGATGCAAGCCCGGATCGAAGAACAAGACCTCGAGATTCAGAGGTTGAGACAGCAGGGTGCTCCTGCAGTTCCTGTGCCCATAGTTCCAGTGGCACCTGCCCCTGCTGCCCAGGCCGAGATAGTGGTGGCGGCCCACAGATTGGAACCTTTATATGAGCGGTTCCGGAAGCAAGCACCTCCGGTATTCCTGGGAGGTCCGGACGTGATGAAAGCCGAGCAGTGGCTGACGGTGATTACCAGAATCCTGAATTTCATGGGTGTCACCGGTAACGACAGAGTGGTGTGCGCCACGTTTCAGTTCCAGGAGGACGCCCTGGTATGGTGGGACATGGTGTCTCAGATTCATGATGTCACCACCATGACTTGGGAAAGGTTCCAAGAACTCTTCAACGCAAAGTATTACAATGAGGCGGTCAGAAGCGCCAAGAGGAAAGAGTTCGTTCACCTGACCCAGCGGGAGAACATGAGCGTCACTGAGTATACTACTCAGTTTGATCGGTTGGCGAGGTTAGCCTCGGGAATTGTGCCAACCGACTTCAGCAAGAAGGAGAAGTATCTGGACGGGTTGAATCCCAAGATCAGGCATGACCTGATGATCACCACAGACGACAGCACCACCTATGCTCAGATGGTGGAGAAGGCACTGCGAGCTGAGGGCGCAGTGGGGTGTATGTCAGAACCAGCCCGGTACTCGGTGAGTGGCGGAAGCTCCTACCCCTCCCGCATCGGGTTATAGCGGGGAGGAGTAGTGGTTCGGCCATTGATCAGAGGAAGAGGGCACCCACTGCTTCCGGCGGCTCGAGTCAGAACAAGAGGTTCCGGGGGAACCAGAACAGAGGGAGTCGTCCTGGTGGTACTGAGACCCGATTCTCCTATCCCGAGTGCCCTATCTGTAAGAGGCACCATCGGGGTGAATGCAAAGGTCAGGGATGTTTTCATTGTGGCATGCCCGGACACTTCAAGATGGAATGTCCCCAGCTCCGGCCAGAGGCACCGAGAGCTCCAGCGATACCCACTCCAGCCAGGGTGTTCGCTATCACGCAGGCTGATGCAGATGCCAGCCCATCAGTTGTCACAGGTCAGCTTTTTATTAACAACTCGCTTTATTCAGTGCTGTTTGATTCTGGGGCTACACATTCTTATGTGGCGGCCAGAGTCTTTAGTAAGTTGGGTAGACCCTTTGATAGATATGAATCAGGGTTTGGAACCCTGTTACCTGGCGGAGAATTGGTTATCTCCAATAGGTGGATTAGGTCTATGCCGATCAGGATAGATGGTAGAGAGTTAAGCGCTGATCTGATAGAGATGAGCTTAGTCGAATTCGATATTATTTTAGGAATGGATTTCCTATCTAAATATTCGGCGAGCATTGACTGTAAGAGGAAGATGGTGGTCTTCCAACCGGAAAGTGAAGAACCGTTTGTATTTGTGGGTTCGGTTCAGGGATCTCGGATCCCGGTGATCTCGGCTATGTCAGCGAGAGAATTATTGCACGGCGGGTGCTTAGGGTTTCTGGCCGTGGTGGTGGACACCACTCGGCCAGACACCGTTCGGCCAGAGGACATCAGAGTGGTTCGGGAATTTTTGGACGTTTTTCCCGAAGAACTTCCAGGGTTACCACCTCAGCGGGAGATTGACTTCGTGATTGACTTGGCACCAGGGGTGGATCCGGTTTCCAAAGCCCCGTATAGGATGGCTCCAGCTGAACTTAAGGAACTAAAGATTCAGCTCCAAGGGTTGCTTGACATAGGGTTCATTCGGCCCAGTGTGTCACCTTGGGGAGCCCCGGTTTTGTTCGTCAAGAAGAAGGATGGATCTATGAGGATGTGCATCGACTACAGAGAGTTGAACAAGTTGACGGTGAAGAATAAATATCCATTACCTAGGATCGATGACTTGTTCGATCAGCTTCAGGGGAAGACGGTCTTTTCTAAGATTGATCTCCGTTCGGGTTATCATCAGTTGAGAATCCGAGAGGAGGACATTCCAAAGACGGCTTTCCGCACTAGGTATGGACACTACGAGTTTCTGGTTATGTCATTCGGGCTAACCAATGCTCCTGCAGCATTCATGGACCTGATGAATAGAGTATTCAAGGATTTCCTCGATATCTGTGTGATTGTGTTTATCGACGACATCCTCGTGTACTCTCAATCAGAAGAGGAGCACGAGTTACATCTTCAGATGGTACTGCAACGACTTCTAGAACACAAGCTCTACGCCAAGTTCAAGAAATGTGAGTTCTGGTTGTCTCAGGTGTCCTTCCTAGGGCACATTGTCAGTAAAGATGGGATTAAGGTGGATCCCGGGAAGATTGAATCCGTCAGGGATTGGCCGAGACCGAAGACAGTGACAGAGATCAGAAGTTTCTTGGGATTAGCTGGGTACTACCGTAGGTTCGTGGAGGGGTTCTCCAAAATTTCAATGCCCCTAACCGAGCTTACAAAGAAGAATCAGCGATTTATCTGGTCAGATAAATGCGAAGCTAGTTTTCAGGAGCTGAAGCAGAGATTGATTACTGCACCGGTACTAGCTTTGCCTTCGGACAAGGAAAAGTTCGTAGTCTACTGTGACGCATCCAAACAGGGTTTGGGGTGTGTATTGATGCAAGCCGATCGGGTCATCGCTTATGCCTCCCGTCAGTTAAAGGATTATGAACAGCGATACCCGACTCATGATTTAGAATTAGCCGCAGTGGTTTTTGCACTGAAGATTTGGCGGCATTACCTGTATGGAGAGAAGTGCAAGATCTATACCGACCATAAAAGTCTCAAGTATTTCTTTACTCAGAAAGATTTGAACATGAGACAAAGGCGTTGGTTGGAATTAGTGAAGGATTACGATTGCGAGATCCTCTATCACCCCGGAAAAGCCAATGTAGTGGCCGATGCCCTGAGTAGAAAGGGTCCCGGGCAAGTAGCTAGTATGGTTCAGATCTCACCCCAGCTAGCAGAGGATATGGTTAGATCCAGCATTGAGTTTGTGGTAGGTCAGCTTCACAACTTGACGCTGCAATCTGATCTGTTGGAAAGAATTAAGGTCGCTCAGATGACAGATCCAGAGTTAGTGAAAATCCGAGATGAGGTATTGGCTGGTCAAGCCAAAGACTTTTCAGTGTCAGATAGTGGGATGCTTTTGTATAAAGCCAGGGTTTGTGTTCCGAACAGTGTGGAACTTAGAAACGAGATCTTTGAGGAGGCTCATTCTACCCCGTATTCTCTGCATCCCGGCACCACCAAGATGTACCAAGATTTGAAACCGTACTTCTGGTGGAACGGTATGAAGAAGAATTTGGTAGAATTCGTATCGAGATGCCTCACTTGTCAGCAGATCAAGGCTGAACATCAGAGACCAGCAGGGTTGTTGCAGCCTCTAACCCTACCAGAATGGAAATGGGAGGATATTACGATGGATTTTGTGGTCGGGTTACCTAGGACCACGGGTATGTATGATTCCATCTGGGTAGTGGTGGATCGATTTACGAAATCGCTCATTTTCCGCCGGTCGAACAACATTTACAGTGGATCAGTTGGCAGAGTTATATGTCAGGGAGATAGTGAGACTTCACGGGGTACCGAAGTCTATAGTTTCGGACAGGGATCCGAAATTCACTTCCAAATTTTGGCAAAGTTTGCAACGGGCAATGGGTACGAAGCTGAAATTCAGTACAGCATTCCATCCTCAGACAGATGGTCAGTCCGAAAGGACAATTCAGATATTGGAGGATATGTTGAGAGCCTGTGTTATGGACTTTGAGGGTTCATGGAGCAAATACCTACCGTTAATAGAATTTTCATACAACAACAGTTATCAGAGTACGATAGGGATGGCACCCTATGAACTGTTGTACGGTAGGAAATGTAGATCCCCTATCCACTGGGATGAGACAGGGGAGAGGAAATACCTAGGTCCAGAGT
Organism: Cannabis sativa; assembly: GCF_029168945.1. Classification (NCBI taxonomy): domain Eukaryota; kingdom Viridiplantae; phylum Streptophyta; class Magnoliopsida; order Rosales; family Cannabaceae; genus Cannabis; species Cannabis sativa. The sequence continues at coordinate 16,695,829 of NC_083605.1, read as the reverse complement.
CAGTTCAGCGGACCAATGAGGCAATAGAAAAGATAAAAGCTAGAATGCTTGCCTCACAGAGCAGACAGAAGAGTTACGCAGATCCGAAACGCAGAGATGTTGAGTTCAAAGTAGGGGAACATGTGTTTTTACGAGTATCTCCGATGAAGGGGATTAAACGTTTCGGGAAAAGAGGCAAGTTATGCCCTAGGTTTACAGGACCTTTCGAGATTCTCGAGAAGATAGGTCAAGTGGCATATCGGTTAGCATTGCCTCCAGCCTTATCAGCAGTGCACAACGTATTCCATGTCTCAATGTTGAGAAAATACGTTTCAGACCCCTCTCATATACTCAGTTATGAGAGTCTTCAGCTTCAGCCAGACATGTCATATGAAGAACAGCCAGTGCAGATCCTGGATAGAAAGGATAAAGTCCTTCGGAATAAGACCATATCTTTGGTCAAGGTTCTCTGGAGAAACAGCAAGGTGGAGGAAGCCACCTGGGAGCTAGAGTCAGATATGAGAGCTCAATATCCAGAGTTATTCAGGTTAGATTTCGGGGACGAAATCCTTTTAAGGGGGGATAGTTGTAAAGCCCGCTTAGCTAATTTGGAAATTATCAGTTAATTGGGATTAATTATGAAATTATTTATAGCTATTTAAATAATTTATGATACTGTTATTTATGTTATTCAGTAGCTTGCATATTTCGCATTTCCGGTGTCCGGTATTTTGGAACTCGGCGTTTGGCTCAGTAGAAATCACAACTTAGTATGTTAGTAATTTTGGGGACGGGTTTTAGACATTGGGAATGTCGGGAATGGCCGGGAATTTAGAATGTCCCAAAAATACCCCTTTAGTATGATTTATGTGATTTTATGGTGGAGGGGCAAAATGGTCTTTTTGCCCCATTAGTGTTTTGTTTTATGTGAGTGTATTATTTGAAAAATAAATATTTGTTTAATGTTTACTTGGCTGAAATGAGGTGTGATAAATGAGATAAATGACTTTGCTTTTTCTCCATTTTTTTACAAAATTGACTAAGTGTTGAAAAGAAAGAAAAATTTCAAAGAAACACTCCCTTTTCTCTCTCTCTTTTTCGGCTGAAACTTGGGGTTCAAGAGCTGGGATTTTTGGTGGTGATTCAAGCTTGGATTGCAAGCTCTAGTAACCCTTTGTTGAGGTATTTCTTTATATAATATCCCTACCTTGTTTTCTTGAGTTTGTTTGATGAAAAAGTTGAGAAAATGCATGTTAATTTGAAGTTCTTGCTGCTGTATTTAATTGTTGTTTCTAGTAGCTTAATTAGGTTTTAAATGGATGGATTATATAGGATTTAATGCATGCTAGTGGTGTTGTTTAAAGCTTTGAATTTCCTATGCAAATATGTGATTTTTGAGTGAAATGGTTCATTTTGTTTCTGTGAAGTTGCTGGGTGTTCTTGTATGTTTTCAGAAGCTTGTTCTTGCTTAGTTGAGTAGAATTAACTAGGTTAGGTTGCATGTTAGTGGATTTAACCAAGTTTGAGTTTTGGAACTCAAAGCTTGGTCTTTAATGGTGAATTTTGTATATGTGTTTTCTGGGTGAATTTGATGCCTTGGATTTGTTCTAGGGATAGTTTAGAACAGGTCTGGAAAGTTTGAGACCAATTGGGGTTGAATTGGTCGAGTTATGGGATTTTTAGTTGGCTGCTTGCGAGGAACCGGAATTCCGGTTGTGCATCCGGAATTCCGGATGGGGGTTCAGTAATTCCCAGAACCGGAATTCCGGTTGGGCAACCGGTCTGCCGGTTGGGGAATTTTTCCGAACCCTAGTTTTCCTCGTTTTTAGGTTTTTAGGGGTATTGCCATGCTTTTTATCGATAGGGAAACTTTTAGTTCCAAGTTTTAGTCCCCGGGAAGTGATTTAGCGTGTCACTTATAGCGTTGTGATTTTTATGGTTTAGGAGCCAGTAATCCGCCGCTCAGCTTCAGTTCCAGTCAGGTTGACCGGCACACCTGAAATCGGAATCCAGGTAAGATTAGTATAACAGTATGCATATGTAGATTACATGTTTAGCGTGCATGTAGGAAGCCTGCTAGATTACATTAGTTATGTATTTAGGCTTCGAACCATCCAACCCTGTCACGTCGGTACAGGCTGGAGTATGACCAGCAGCCGGAGTATGACCGGTTCGACCGATCAGGCTGACACTTGGTTGGTGGTTCAGTGCTATTGACCTATCCCGTCGGTACAGGCTGGAGTATGACCAGCAGCCGGAGTATGACCGGTTCGACCGATCAGGAGGATACTTGTCAATAGTACCGTCCCTATGAACGTTCAAAACTCAGTACCATGTTGGACATGGCAGTAGTGGCTCAGTACCATGTTGGACATGGCAGTAGCGGGACTCAGTATCGTGTTGGACACGGCAGTTAGTATTATGTATGATATTTTTATGCTTTTCTTACTGAGTCTGTCGACTCACAGTTTATGTTCATGTGTAGGTAAAGGCAAGGCTGTAGCTGATGGACCGTGAGCGAGCTTATGAGATTGTACATGTCGGGGCGGTTAGGCCTGGAGCGTACGATCCTCGGGACAGCAGGGCTGAGATTTTTGTAACTGTCGTTAGACGACTTTTATTTTGATGTAATAGTTAAACAGTTAAAACGTTTGTAAATGATTTTATAAATCGGGATCCCGAGACTTTTATAATATGGTTTATAAGTTTAATCGAAAAGCAAAATTTTAATTAATCACGTTTTTCCATAAACCTCGTTGATTAGCAACGAGCTGCACAGTACGTTTAAAAATCACGTAATACGCCTAAGGTAGTTAGGGTGTTACAATCATAGTGTGGAAGACTGTGAAGAATCCAAACAACAAGAAGGAGAATCGGGCTCAAGAAGGAGAGAAAGAAATCCAGGTTCAGATCTTGATAATGCTCTGCTACAGAAAGGAATCAAGGGCTAGAGATCTGAACGGAAGGAGTCATTATATTCCGCTGCACCCAATGTAAGTTTTCTTAAACTTTATATTTATATGTGTTTATTTTATTGTTTTAGAAATTCATATTAGGATGTTAATGAAACATACTTGTTAGTAAATCTAGATCCTGGTAAAATATTTCCAACAAGAGCACCTCCAAAAATACTACTAGTGACTAGCTTATAGAATGCTACTCTTTAGTAGTAGTTTTATCAATTAATTATTAGAGTATAGTTTAAAAGAGCAAGTACCCATGGCCTTTTGGCATGGCCTCCTATCGTTCTTCAATGATGGCCTCTCCTGGCATGTCGAATAGGGGTAGCCACTTGATTCCTAGAAGCAAAATTTTTTATTTTGTATGCTTATAGATTTAATTTATGTAAGTTACACATCAACAAATACCAATTGATGAATAAAAACAATATTTTAGTTTAAATATATGTTTTGTTTAAACCACTTGCTAATAAGGTTAACTTCTTGGGGGGAATCCACACCGTACAATGCATCGAACTAGCACAGGGAGCTTATGTAGAGAAATTTTAACGCTTAGTATAAGTTGCTAAACCTTCCTCTATGTCAAGTACAGGCATACTTCAGCTTGGCATAAAGAAAAGTAAATCTCTCGATACTTTTAAGTCAAGGCAATAAGAAGATAGCTAGGATTAAAGACCCCCTGGTTGGTCACACAGCCATGATAAAAGGCTTTAGGAATAAACAATAGTAAAGTTCAAAAACAAAGTGCCTATAGGCAAAAAGTAAGAACATGAAAGCCTCGAGGCCAAAGATAAGTAGTGTTCAAAAGTACAAGCTAGTAGGCCATACAGAACATGAAACTAATATGTCTATGAATGTAAAATCATAAATCCAAAGTACAAATAAAGTGGGTCTAATGGTGTGCAGGAGCAGATAGAGTTGATCCAGAAGCTGCAAAATAGTGGGCCGGCCATGGCCTCTAAAGGCTGGTCGACCACCTAGTCAGTGGTCTAGCTGGCCACCTCCTCAGTAGGTGTGTCGGCCATAGCCTCATCAAAGTGGCCAGATGACGAATCTTCAGGCTCGACAATGGTCTGGTCTATTTGCATCCTGCTCTCACACAATTCTCTCCCCTGGTCCAATGTTCTTTCAAGGAAAGAGGCTCCCATGTAGGAGAAGTCAACATAAGGGTTTTGTAGCTTAACCTCGTATAAGACCTCTGAAGAAAAGCCAACATACTCGTCTTTAATGGATTGTTGGCCATCAAAGGCAAGCTTCAGTGCTTTGTCCCTCTTCCCAAGTTCCACCTCTTACCTGGAGGCCTCAACAACAAGTGTATTTTTCTCCTAGTTCCTGATGTTAAGCATGCACTCCAAACTAGTGATCACACCCTACCTCTACACAGTAAGAGCCTCTGCAAGGTGAGGGATTTCCCCTTTTATCAAAAGCTCGATCTTTTAGGCCTTAAGCTTCTCTTGGAGAGCACCCGAGGACCCCTTGGTCTTGCCATGAGAGAGGTTTAACTTCAACAGGGCCTGAAAACAAAATAAAACTGAGTTAGTGCTAGAAATAGGTACTGGGTGGCCAGTCCCTCTATGGTGCTTCTATGGCCAGCCAGCTTCTCAAAACTACAGCATTGGCCAGCCAGCTTTACAAAGCTTCGTACATGGTTGGCCAACCTTTGACAGTACAATCATTTGAGCAAAATTAGATGTGTAACTTACCGAGGTCAAGGCTTGGAGACCACTAGATGATAACCTCTTTGGCTCGCCATCGTCAAGTTCTCGAAGCTCACAACCAACAATGGGTAAGACTATATCAATACGTCTATGAGCTGCCTTTGCAGCTCTCTATTCGGTGGATGTGTGTGCCCCATTGCTGGACCTCTGGGTGCCCCTACTCGAAGGCTAGCATGGAGGTGGGGTCCTCCTCGATGGAGGATCAACAATCATCGGTTGGCTAGCCGGTGTAGGCCCCAAAGGAGGGGGAGGTAGTGAAGACCCTGTAGCATCACCAAATTGGGTGGTCCAGGCCACCTTAGCCTTAGGACGACCAGAAGCCTTGCCCGAGGGCTCTCTAGTAAGATCCTAAGCCATGAAGCCATATCTACAGAAGAAAGTAACAAAGTCAAAATACAGGTTACAAATATTCAATACAAGGAAAAAGTAAAAAAGTTGGTGCAATCAACTATCAACTACCATCATCCTTTAAATAGGAGTCATCTAAACTGTGAGCAGTTGCCGTTCCCTTGCCTCTAGATGTAGGCAAGCGGCAAGTGGGCCTGGTAGAACCCTGATCTCCAAGCCTAATCAGTAAAGTGGCGTCCCCAATAGTGCCTCTACGAGCCAAGCATTAGCGGAGGGCCTTTTCTCTACTCTCCATGTTCCATGCAATTCTTGAGAGGGGGATGTCATCGTCCATATCAGGAGTACGTCCGCCATCTGGGCAAGCGTCCTTAGCTGATGGGGCTCCTTTTAGACCTCTTAATGGGCCCTCAGTCCATACAATGCCAAACTCTAAGGGACACAAACTGTATCTTTGGAAGTTGGCTGTATAGGCTAGCCACAATATGTTCTTCCTATCAACTGGGAGAGATAGAATACTATTGGATCTATCCCGCATTTGAAGGGTGTGAATGGAGCGTTTATAGGTTGGCACTCTCTAAAAGCGATGATGACAAACTTGCTATGTCCAAAAAATAGTGCTTGGCATATCTTTCCACCTTCGATAAGGGTGTGTTGTTAGTATCACCCAACATCTAGTAGCTAGTCTGACTAAAGTTGAAGTATCTTTTCTGGTTCTGTTTCAAGACAAACTTCAAGTCAAGGAAGTACCCTCTCTTGTAAGGGAAAAGCTGAGGCCAGCCTAGCTCAGCGTAAAGAATGAATATCATTGAAAGGTACTTATACCTTTTATGGTGATTTGGGTTGGGCACATTCTGAAGCATGCAGTAATGTCTCTAAAGTAGGGGTGTAAAGGTAATAATACCCCCTACTCAATGTGGTGCTTTGACCACGCAATCCAATTGAGGGCCAACCAATGCAGTCGTTGCTCCCTCGACAGCTGCTCACACTGGACACCTCCTACTACTCCACTCTCTTTGATCTTGTTGACTGTCTTGACACTGATGGCAGATGGAGGAGAGAACCATCAGTCCTTCTACTCCCCTTGATCAAGAACCTGAGGCTCAGCAGCCTCACCTAGACTGTGATCTACACCGACCACTGAAGGCTGGCCAAGCCTATTCAAGGGCTGACCGACCTCATCATATGAGCACAGAGGGCTATTGAAGAAAATAGAACAGGTCTTGTACAGTCTCCACCTAACAAGTATAGCCTCCTCAACCTCGGACTCACTATTCGAGCTCTCCATATCTTGGTCGGCCACAGGCACCTCTACCTAGACAACCTTTGGCTTTCTGCCATCTAGAGGCTGCGTAGCCTCCTCCAATACACTGACTCTACCCTTAGTTGCTAGCCTAGTAGTGTGAAGGTCAAAAGGTAGCAACTTGCGACAAGTTTGTTTGATCCTTACCACCATGGACAAATATAAGCCTCAAGATCACTCGAATAGCTGCTAGAGGAACAGATTGAATACTAGTCCACGAAGGGAAGATCAACTGAATCTATGTTGACACTGTTTTCACCTCCCCCAAAGGTCACTCGAGATCACCTGCATAGAGATAAGAGGAGGTGAGCAACCTAACAAAGCAATAAGGTACAGACAAAATTCTGGCCAATCGTACCCAAGGTTGCTTGCCAGATAAATTTCATCGTATAAGGATGATTATAAGTGAAGTACTCTCTTAAGTACAAAAACTTAGGCAAATGTTGAGTTTTAAGTTGAGCATTCGACTACAATAGACTCACCATTAAGTTTCATACAGAGTTTCTAAGGCAACCACGTATGAGACTAAGGTTGTACATGCCTAAAAGGCGTTAACGAAATTCTTGCCAAGGTCAAAAGAGGACAAAACCTTGGCCGCCCACTTGGAACCTAGGCCTAGGCCGATCGGGGTTCCTAAGCTATGAGAGGATCGGTAAGGGTTCCATGACCCAGCCAAGAATCAGATAAGGGTCCCAAGACCAAGCATGGGCAGCCAGCCTTTTAAGGTGAACCCCTATGGTTGGCCAGGTCTTAAACAAGACCCCTATGGTGAGCCAGGGTCTATGATGAATCAAAGTGTGTGTTTTTCAAAAACTCAAACGTGTTCTTCGTGACTCAAAGAGTTAAGAATCATAACAAATGTCAAAATTAAATCTTTTTCGTTGGGAAATCACACATTATGCATTCTAAAACTATCATGTTGATCAAAATACCCAAAAGATTACAATCTAATGTGTGAATAAGAAAATGTTGAAAGCAAAGAAAAACTTCAAGGCAACCATGGAAAATCCAAATAAATAAGTAAAGAATGGGATTTGAAAGCTTACCCACTAATAGAAACTTTTAAGGAAGATGGTGCAATGTTTGAATCGTTGAAATATCACAAAAATCCTAGGAGATGGAGGACAAGGATGCGTCAGCTTCAAGGGAAGTGAAGAGCTTTCCAAAACTTTCTTTTTGAAGAGAGAGAATAAAATGTGGGAAATGAGAAGTGAGTTACTCCCATGAGCTTATATAGCTTCTCTCGGACCCTCTCTCACTTGCCATGTAGCATCCATCAAAATACATGCAGAAGTGTAGTTTTATTAATTGGTTGTTGATGAATGTGATCAGACAAAAAAGAGAAAATATTTCAAAGGCTAAATATACTGGAAGAGTTGTCCAATAAAGGCTACATCGGTCCCAAATAAGCTAAAACGTCCCTATCTGTATAGACATCTGAACAGGGACTTGGGGGAAAATGCTATCTCGATTTTTGCCTACCTGACACGGCATGTCCACGTGGCTAAGATCAATGCCATGTGAGAGTATAACTCAACAACAAGAAGGCCAAACCATCAACTCAACACTTAAGCTAATAGGGGGTCCGAGTACTTAGGAGGGGCGGTGAAATGACAAACATCCCTGCAATGGGTTTAGCTGGCCACCCCAGGCTGGCCTTACGCCAGCATAGGCCGTCCAACTTCCAAGCATTGTGTGGCCAGCCAGCCTGTACCTGGCAAGTGCATGGCCAACCAACTTTTTCCTGACAGGCCTTTAGTGTGCAGCCTTCTTCCGGGGATAGCAAGTTAAGCAACGATTTGGGCCTTAACAACCCACAAAAATAGGGAGAAAATATCAGCAACTTCCCTATATTCGAGGGACAATCATGTCATTTAAAGTTTATTATTTAAGTATGTAAACATATCTTCATTAACCAATTTTTTAGGAATATTAGTGGTTATTCTTGATGTAAGCTCTACTATATAAAGGACATTAGTTAAACCCTAATTTCCTAAGTCTTAAGCTCTCAAGCTCTAAGTCTGAAACTCAACTCACTCTGTTCTGTCTCTCTCTCACACATGTCATAGGCATATTCTCTCCATCACTTGAGATTTTCTTACTCAATTCTCATATTGTAATCTTAAGAGAGTCACTTCAGATTCCACAACAATTGTTATTTGAGTGGTATTACCTCTAATATCAATACAACCAAAAGAGGAGTAGGTTATTATCCAATAACAAAGGGATCGAACCACTATAAAATCTTGTGTCTTATTTACTTTTCTATTCTTATTGTGTAACACGTGACAAGCATCAGTAATTATAAACATGACTCCATTGTCAGTTGGCCGAATCTGAGGTCAACATAGAGGTTCGTGTTGGAATTATTTTACCAGGATCTTAGATCTACTCACAAGTATGTTGATTAACATCCTAAATATGAACTTCTAAAATGATTTTACATAAACACATATAAAGTATGAGAAACCTTACATTGGGTGCAGCAGAATAATATGTCTCCTTCCACTCAGATCTCTAACTCTTGTATCCTTTCTGTCGCAGAGTATTATCAAGATCTAAGCCCGAATGTCCTTCTTTGTTGAATCTGGATTCTTCACAATCTTCCACAGTATGATTGAGGTACCACTTGCTGTGTGTGGGCACTACTCTATCACTTACGGATTTTGAAACAATCAAAGAAGAAGAAGAAAGAGAGGTGGCGGCTAGGTTCAGAGAGATGGCTCAGGTTTTTCTGTGAAAGGAATGAGATGCATTGTTTTACTTTCCTTAAGCCATTACTTTCTATTTATAGAATACCACATAGGGTTAGGGTTGAATTACTTGGCATTAAAATAATTATTTTAATGAAAATATTAAATGATAAACCCTATGCATGTGGCCGGCCATGGCTTGTGGATATGGGCCTCACTTTTCCAATTTTTCTGTTTTATCATTTCTGCATCCCATTTTCTCAAAAATTGCCAATTTTCAAATTCAACTATTTAATAACTATAATTAATTATTAAATAATATTGTCATTTATTATATTTATTAATTAGACTAGCCAAAGTCTCTTAATTAACAAATATACCCTATAAACTCTTTCTTTATAGTTTTGCCCTTAATAAGTGATAAATTCACAAATAGACGTAGTCTAACTTGAGAATTATAATTGATTAATCAAAACCAATTAAATGAGTCTTATAAGTAGTATTGTCTCAACTAGTGTGGGGACCATGGGCCTATATATCCGAGCTTCCAATAAGCAGATCAAGAATTTACCTCTTAAATTCACTGACTTATTAATTCTTCGTTGAATCCACACATAGAACTTAGAATTGCACTCTAAGCTATATAGAACACTCTATATGTTCCACCATATATACACGCTATTAATTATCCATTGTTATAATCCTAATTTGATCAATGATCCTCTATATAGATGATTTACAATGTAAAGGGATTAAATTACTGTAACACCCTACAATATATTTTATCCTTAAAACACTTAACCCCGTATAAATGATATTTTAGCTAAGTGAAATGAGTACTCCACCAATTATTTTTCGTTTGGTTAAGCTCAAAGGAAATCATCATTTACTTTTTATTCGCTAGATAGAAGCTATAGATTCCATATTTATGTTAGCGCTCCCACTCAATTGCACTACCGTGTTCCCAAAATGTACGTATCACCCTGACCCAAAAGTAGGCTTAACTGAAAAATCAAAGAACACGAATAACACTCTTGAGATTGAACCTAATCATATCAAGATTAAGATCATTTGATCTAGGATCAACTAGGTGATATTGAATTGAATAGATATTACGGTAAGTTTAATAAATCTATGTCAAAGTTCAATATCGGTCCATTCCGACGCATACTCCATGCATCCAACCCAAGCTTTACTTTAACCAATGCTCTGGAAAGAACATAGCGTTTCTCCAAATGCAAGTAAACTCTGTTTTAGATTGTCATATCAGTAAAACCCCAATGTTCTGATAAATCTAGGAATCTTTAATCACATAGTCATGTTTACTTTCCACTATGCTGACAACACAATAAACAGGATCAAGTATGTGAAAAGGGTTTGGATGAATTTATAAATCAAATAGACAAATAATTAATAAGGTGAACCAAAACATACACAAATGAATGAAAAATACTTCTGTTTCTTTATTGATATTGAATAATCCGGGTTATATTGAAATGGAGTTTTATTTAGGGCATAAAACCCAACAAACTCCCACTTGCACTAATATAAATCTAATCAGTACATCTCAATTAATCCTAAATTCTGATGGTGCTTTTCAAATGCAGTCACTGCCAATACTTTGGTGAATGGATCAGTTAAGTTGTCTTCTGTGTCCACTTTTTCCACCAGTACATCCCCTCTTGCCACATATTCTATGATGATATGCTATTTCCTTTCTATATGTTTGCTTCTCTTGTGGCTTCGAGGCTCCTTACTGTTGGCTATTGCTCCAGTGTTATCATAACGTAAAACTAAAGGCTTTTCCACTCCAGGCACAACACCAAGACTGGTGAAGAACTTTCTCAGCCAGACAACCTCTTTGGCAGCCTCTGCAGCAGCTATGTATTCTGCCTCCATGGTAGAATCTGAAATCTCGGTTTGTTTAGCACTTCTACAAACCATTGCTCCACCCCCAAGAGTAAACACCATCCCAGATGTAGATTTCCTGTCATCAAGATATGCCTGGAAATCTCAGTCGGTATAGCCTATGGGATTTAAAGCACCCACCTTGTAGACTAACACGTAATCTCTTGTACTCTTCAAGTATTTCAGAATATACTTAACAGCATTCCAATGTTCTTGACCTGGATTTGTCAGATACCTGCTCACGATTCCAACTGCATAGCAGATGTCAGGTCTAGTGCATAACATTGCATACATTAGACTTCCAACTGCAGAAGCATAAGGAACTTTTCCCATGTTCTCTATCTCTTGAGGATCAGTAGGACATTGTTCCTTAGATAGACAGATACCATATCTAGAAGGCATAGTCGCCCCTTTGGTGTTGGTCATGGAGAATCTCTCTAAAACTTTGTCAATGTAAGTTGTTTGAGAGAGAGCAAGGGATCTGTTCTTCCGGTTTCTAATAATTTAAATACCGAGAACATAGGCAACCTCACCCAAATATTTCATATCGAATTGAGTGTCAAGCCATTCCTTGATGTCAGTAAATTTCTTGATATTGTTGCCAATGATCAAAATGTCGTCAACATAAAGGACCAGGAATACTACTACTTGGTCTTCCTTGAGTTGGTAAACACAAGGTTCATCTTCATTCTGAAGAAAGCCGTAGGTTTTGATGATTTCATCAAACCTTTTGTTCCACGAGCGAGAAGCTTGCTTAAGTCCATAAATAGACTTATTTAACTTACAAACTTTCTTTTCTTGCCCTGGAAGAACATAGACTTCTGGTTGCTCCATATAGATGGTTTCTTCAAGAACCCCATTAAGGAAGGCTGTCTTGACATCCATTTGCCAGATTTCATAGTCAAAAGCGGCTGCGATGGAGAGAAGAATTCGGATGGATTTGAGTATGGCGATAGGACTAAAAGTTTCCTCATAGTCCACACCTTCTCTTTGGGTATAACCCTTGGCGACCAGTCTAGCTTTCAAAGTTTCGACTTTGCCTCAAGCGCCTCTTTTCTTCTTGTAGACACACTTACATCCGATTGGACGATAGTCATCGGGTGCGTCTACATATTCCCAGACTTTTTTCTTTTTCATGGAATCCATTTTTGAATCCATGCCGGCTGACCATCGCTTCCGTTCTGGACTTGCCATTGCCTATTTATAGGTTAATGGGTCGTCTTCAATACAGTTACAAACGACCATACTGATTTCACCATCCAAGCCATAACGAGACGGTTTTGTAGAAACCCTCCCACTACGACGAAGAGCGATGATCTTCTAAACAGGAACTTTGGTAGTAGTTTTCTCAGTTGCTTTGACTGAGGGAGTGGGATTATCCTCTTCTTGAGTGGAAGAGGACGAAACATTGGAAGGAGTTATATCTGAAAGCATTTCCTCTAATACAACTTTACTTTTTGGTTTGTTGTCTTTAATATAGTTATCTTCAAGAAAAGTAGCATTTGTAGAAACAAACACTTTGTTATCCTTGTAACTATAAAACAGTCCACCCCTAGTCTCTTTAGAATTTCCGACAAACATGCAAACTTCAGTTCGCGATTCCAGTTTGCCTTCTTTCTTTCTCAAGACATGAGCAGGGCACCCCCAAATTCTATAATGGCGTAAACTAGTTGTACGACCATTCCATAGTTCGACGAGTGTCTTAGGGACTGCTTTAGATGGAACAACATTTAAAATGTCGTTTGCCATCTGAATAGCATATCCCCAGAAGGACGTAGACAGAGTTGAATAACTCAGCATAGACCTAACCATTTCCAAAAGAGTGTGATTTCTTCTTTCTACAACTCCATTTTGCTGTGAAGTGCTTGGGGCAGTGTATTGGGATTCAATTCCAAGTTCAATTAAATGATCTTTGAACTGCATATCCATATATTCTCAACCCCTATCAGTTCGCAAGATCTTTAATGTCTTACCTAATTGGTTTTGAGCCAAAGCATGAAATTCCTGAAAATTTTCAAACGTTTCAGATTTCTTTTGCATTAGGTAAAGAAAACTGTATCTAGAGAAATCTTCAATTAAAGTGACGAAATACTCATAACCACCTCGGGCTTTTACATTCAGGGGTCCACAAACATCTGAATGCACTAACCCCAGGGGTTGTTTGGCACGCTCTCCATTTGCAGAGAAAGAACGTTTGGTCATTTTTCCTTCTAGACATGACTCACATACTGGAAATTCACCTAAGATGACATTTTTCAATGGACCGTCCTTGGTTACCCTTTTGAGTCTATCAAAGCATGTATGACCTAAACGTAAATGCCATAGATAAGTTTGTTCATCATTATCAATCTCTTTTCTTTTAAGGCTTTTAGGTTTTGCTACATTAAAAAGTTCAGTATTTAGTGAGATTTGTGTATTCGGTCTTAAAACATAAAGCCCTTGTTCCACGTGAGCAACACATATATGAAATCAATTACGAGAAATTGAACAATAAGAACTCAAAAAATTCAATATATAAGATTGTGTTTGTAAACATGAAACACTAATCAACTTTCTACTAAAGTTTGGAATAAATAAACATTTTCTAAAAGTAAAAATTTCTGTTGAAACTTGATACGGGCTGTTCCTCTAGCTTCGACCGATACTAACTCGCCATTTCCAGCTTTAAGCTTTAACTCTTCTGGAAGCAGATTTTCCCAAGTCTCAAGCAGCTGCAATGAAGAACATACATGGTTAGTAGACCCAGAATCAACAATCCATGTGGATTTATCATTCTCTAAAACACATGATTCAAAGACAAAAGCATTACCTTCGTTTGAATTGTTTAGAAGTCGGGGACATCGTTCTTCTTGATGTCCCTTTTCATTACAATTCGAACATAGAAGATCATGTCTGATAATTGTACTTGAAGAAGCAGCTTTGTTAGAGCCTTCATGCTTAATCCTCTTCCTCTGATTAAAGTTTGCAAAACCAGGAGGTCCCATTGCAATCAAATTTTGTTCATGAGCTCGTAATTCTGCTTCGGGCTTGTCCATGTCGGAGGAGTTAAAATTGTTGATTATGTAAGATACAACAAATCCATTATACTCCGAAAGAAGACTATTAAGAATGAGTTTTACCCATTGTTCCTTTGATAATTCAATTCCAAGTAGATTTGCCTTTTGGAACTTCAGATTCATCAACAATAGGTGCGAGTTAATGCAACTACCAGGTTGCATTTTCACACTATAGAGTTCATTTGCTAAGATATTAATTAGGAGTGGATCGGGGTGAGGGTTATTCATATTGGCACTACAACACATCAATAAAACAGAAGTAAGGTTTTGGTTCAATAAATTCATACACAAGTTTAGAAAATAACAAATAATAACTTATGTTATAAAAATACAAAATCTAACATAGTTTATTTTCCAAGGTTTCCAACAAACTGATACAGTGTCTCGTTTAGGCGAGAGTCAAAGCATCATCCATTGAATAGAGTTGTCAATTAATCTAAAATGATAAACATTCTAGCAACCTTTTATTCGATTGAAAAGAGAATCCGATGTTGTCCCGTTTAGGTGAGAGTCAAGGTCATTCCTATTTCATGAGCTCCCACAATTATTTCATACTTTTGTAAGTCAAATACAGTCGTCACCATTAGGGTGATCAATACTAATATAAAACACTTACAAATAATACTTATCTTTCGAGATTAAACGGCGTTAACTTGCTAATGAACGTTCCTCCATTAGGGAGGATTACTCACTAAAACAAAAGCTATGTAAAACCAACAATGGATATCGAATGTCTCTTGATTAAAGCTCATTATTTTTAAAAAAAAAATGTATTTTTTTTAATCATTTATTTTATTCTATATTTTAATAATGAAAAATTACAAATTAAAGTTGGTTTAGTTAAAAAAAATATTTATATAAAAAAAATCCAACTTTAATTAAAGTTCAATTATTATTTAAATTCAAAAAACAAAAATCGATATTAAACAAAAAAAATGGAACAAATTTGAAAAAAAATATCTTATTTAAGTTGTTTAGAAGAATCTAGAATATCCAACTTAAATATTTTTCAAATAATAATTTAATTAAATATTAAAATTAAGTTGTAACCACTTAATTAAAAAAATATTCCATTTTAAGTTTATCCATATTTAAAAAAAAAAATATCAACTTAAAAATATCCAAAGAATCTTAATAACAAATTCCTAAAATTCCTCAACTTAATTTTCAAATTTGAAATTCAAAAGATATTCAAATTTAAGTTGATTTGTTAGAAATAACAAATTTTCAACTTAAATAGGAATATTTAATGAAATAATAAAATTAAGCTTCAGAAAGAATCTAGTTGGTTATAATTCTATATTTAATTAAATACAAGAAAATACATATAGTTTATCTAGAATATAATTCATCAAACTATGTTTTCTTAAATTAATTTTAAAAAAATGAAATTAATTATGTTGCTAATCAATTTTATTAGGTTAAACTAACTTAATTAACCTAGTACAGTTATCCAAATCAGGCAAATAGGCCTTCACAATTGGGGTAGTTCATGTGAGGGGGAGCTGGGTTCAATATGTCGTACCCACTTCTATGGCCCCCAACTCTCACACAAGGCCCAAAAGAGAGGAATTTAACCTTAAAATGAACAACTGTTATTAATTGAATAGGCCCAAAAACTAAATGAACCAAAATAAAATGTATCAAGATATGACATTTTATTTAGCAACAACAACCTATATGCATCTATAACAAAAGTAAACATATAGGCTCACACAGGCACACAGATTTGGATGGATCCTATCATGTTACTAGGTCATACACAGATGAAAGAAGAATGTAAAATTTACATGTTACAAATTATTTACTTGACCTATTGAAAATTGAACCATGGGTTAAAATAAGATCATTGGATCTGTCAACAAGTTAACCATGGCAATTTAGATCAAGCAATAATAGGTTTTAGAAAAAACTTACAAACAATCTAAACATATACTCCTCCAACAAGTTGGATTGGATAGTTGGATGTAGGATTTATTTAATTTTAAATTAATTAATAAAAAGAATTCGAAAATAGTATTTAAATAAAAAATATTTTCAATTTTAAAAAAAAAAATTAAAAATTAAACCTACAATTTTTAAAAAATTAGGTTTCAACTAACCTAAATATCATTTCAAAAAAAATTGCTAACCACCTTTTAAATTTCATGTTATTTTATAAATTAAATATTCAATAAAATAAAATGATAAATAAATATCCTTTTCTCATTTTAAATTTAATTTAAATAAAAAATAACAAAATTTAAAAGTTAGCAAAAATATCTTATTTCTATTTAAAATACCATCATTATAGTAATCTTATTTTAAATTTAAATTAGGTCAAATTATTTAAAAAATAATAAAAAAAAAATTAATATCTGACTTTAGATTTAAAATTAAGATAAAATAATCAAATTTAAAAATAAGATTAAAAAAAGAAGCAAAAAATAGATTTTTACCTATTTTCAAATTCAAATTACACTAATATCTAAAATTAATTTTAAAAAATCAAATTAATTTATTTCTGATAATTAGATTCGAAATATGAAAAGTAAAAATCAAAATACAAAACTACACAAAAAATCGGAAGTTAATTACATGAAATAGCATGAAAAATCAAAGAAAACAAAAAAATTTGTGAGCTGTACGGATGGTATGCTGCGCGCGCACAAGGGGAAGGTGGGTCGAGAATCCTCGGCGCAGGAGGCTGTAAGCAGCCATTCCGCGCGCGTGAGGGTGTGTCACCACCCCTAACTTTTTTCAAATCTTCAAAAAATCATAACTAATTCAAATAAAATCGAAATTGAGTTCTGTAAAAAAGTAAGAGCATGTTTGGTATTGTTTTCTGTTTTTTGTTTTAAAAAATTGCTTTTAGAAATGAGAACAAAAAATAGTTTTTGAAGTTTTTAAAACACAAGTCACGTTTGATTAGTGATTTTTAAAAACAATATTGACCTAAAGTAAATTAGTTTTTAAAACAGAAAACAACATTTTGTTATTTTCAAAATTCCTGTTTTTTGTAACTTTGTTTTTTGAAAACTGTTTTTAAAAAACAAGGCCAAACAAGTCAAATTGTTTTTAAAAACAATTTTCTGTTTTTAAAAACAAAAAATAATTTTTTAGTTATGATGCCAAACATGCACTAAATTGCTTAATTTTTTCCAAACTATCAAATAAAAATAATTCCAGAAACGAAAATTCAATTATTTTTCCAGGATTTCACAAACATCAATCAATCATCAAACAACACACAAAACAACATGATACCATCCAAATCACAAACAAATCGTTTTAAGTCCAAATTTCTTGCAAGCAAATCAATTACCATGGCTCTGAGGCTAGTTGTTGGAATTATTTTATCAGGATCTTAGATCTACTAACAAGTATGTTGATTAAAATCCTAAATATGAACTTCTAAAACGATTATAAGTAAACACATTTAAAGTATGAGAAACCTTACATTGGGTGCAGCGGAATAATATGTATCCTTCCACTCAGGTCTCTAACCCTTGTATCCTTTCTGTCGCAGAGTATTATCAAGATCTGAGCCCGAATGTCCTTCTTTGTTGAATTTGGATTCTTCATAATCTTCCACACTATGATTGAGGTACCACTTGCTGTGTGTGGGCACTACTCTATCACTTAGGGATTTCGAAACAATCAAAGAAGAAGAAGACAGAGAGGTGGCGGCTAGGTTGAGAGAGATGGCTCAGGTTTTTCTCTGAAAGGAATGAGATGCATTGTTTTACTTTCTTGAAGCCATTACTTTCCATTTATAGAATACCACATAGGGTTAGGGTTGAATTACTTGGCATTAAAATAATGAAAATATTAAATGATAAACCCTATGCATGTGGCCAGCCATGGCTGCTGGATATGGGCCTCACTTTTGCAATTTTTCTGTTTTATCATTTCTGCATCCCATTTTCTCAAAAATTGCCAATTTTAAAATTCAACCATTTAAATGTCAATTTCAACTATTTAATAACTATAATTAATTATTAAATAATATTGTCATTTATTATATTTATTAATTAGACTAACCAAAGTCTCTTAATTAACAAATATACCCTATAAACTCTTTCTTTATAGTTTCGCCCTTAATAAGTGATAAATTCACAAATAGACATAGTCTAACTTGAGAATTATAATTGCTTAATCAAAACCAGTTAAATGAGTCTTACAAGTAGTATTGTCTCAACTAGTGTGGGGACCATGGGCCTATATATCCGAGCTTCCAATAAACAAATCAAGAATTTACCTCTTAAATTCACTGATTTATTAATTCTTCGTTGAATCCACGCATAGAACTTAGAATTGCACTCTCAACTATATAGAACGATCTATATGTTCCACTATATAGACACGCTATTAATTATCCATTGTTATAATCCTAATTTGATCAATGATCCTCTATATAGATGATCTACACTGTAAAGGGATTAAATTACCGTAACACCTTACAATGTATTTTATCCTTAAAACACTTAACCCCGTATAAATGATATTTCAGCTAAGTGAAATAAGTACTCCACCATTTATTTTCGTTTGGTTAAGCTCGAAGGAAATCATCTTTTACTTTCTATTCGCCAGATAGAAGCTATAGATTCTATATTTATGTTAGCGCTCCCACTCAATTGCACTACTGTGTTCCCAAAATGTACGTATCACCCTGATCCAAAAGTAGGCTTAACTAACAAATCAAAGAACACGGATAACACTCTTGAGATTGAACCTAATCATATCAGGATTAAGATCATTTGATCTAGGATCAACTAGGTGATATTGAATTGAATAGATATTACGGTAAGTTTAATAAATCTATGTCAAAGTTCAATATCGGTCCATTCCGATGCATACTCCATGCATCCAACCCAAGCTTTACTTTAACCAATGCTCTGGAAAGAACATAGCATTTCTCCAACTGCAAGTAAAATCTGTTGTAGATTGTCATAGCAGTAAAATCCCAGCAGTAAAATCCCAGTGTTCTGATATAAATCTAGGAATCTTTAATCACATAGTCATATTTATTTTGCACTGTGCTGACAACACAATAAACAGGATCAAGTATGTGAAAAGGGTTTGGATGAATTTATAAATCAAATAGACAAATAATTGATAAGGTGAACCAAAACATACACAAATGAATGAAAAATACTTCTGATTCTTTATTGATATTGAATAATTCGGATTACATTGAAATGGAGTTTTATTTAGGGCATAAAAGCCAACAGTTCGACCCCTTATGATTGGTAATAGCCTACTCCCCATATTTGTATTAACTTGTGAGAAAAGTGAGCAACAATACTCTGATCTCTCTCGAAACCTCTTACAATGATCTCTAAGTAATTCACTCTTAGATCAAGGTTTCACTCTTGAGTGTTTTCACTCTGAATTATTTCGTGTCCCTGAATAGTGAGATTAAACCACTATTTATAAGGGCTAATTACATGAAGAATGGTTTCCCTTAATCTATAACAAATACAATAGGAAACTAGTATGTTTTCATAATTATAATAAAGAGATTGAGAAATCTAAGCTAATTGCCTTTATTCTTTAGAGAAGCGAATTAATCCCAAAAATATAGGGATTTTTTTTTGTGACATGCAAGCTTGGAAATAACGATGTACGTCGCTAAATTTGCTAACTCCCAACCCCTGGTCGGTCCATGCAAGTTACTCATGTGATCAAGTTGGTCGGATGTCCACCAACCTTTCTCGGACATCCTACCATTCATGTATGACTTTGGGCTTTATATTAATCTTCATAGCTTGCTAGGAGTAGAATCATCTGCCCAAATTATAAAACATTATACACATGTAACCTAGTTAGATGCCACATCATAGTACAAAAATTAGGAAAACAAGTTTTATTCAATAAAATAATATTAATTAGTTAAAAAAATATTATTATTAAATAGTATTAAAGAGAGAAAAATATTATTTTAATGAAAATAATTGTTAACTTGGAAACTTTTCCTAGTGACGTGGACATCAATGTTTGACACGTGGCATGAAGGATGATGTCACAGAGTTGAGTAGACTTGAGTAATAGCAGTCATCCTGGGTGGGCAACCTAGACCTATGCCTAAATTGACTTTAGGATCTCTAGGGTAGAAGTTCAGACTTTAATAACTTGTATCCAACTGACTATCTTTTAGTATTATATACCATGAGGAGATGGAGCAACCTAATACAAGCCATGGGAGTTGAAATTACAAGGGTTTCCGTTTCCATGACCGTCTTAGTGTGAAATAGTCAAAACATGCATTGGGACATCAACTAGACATACCACGTACATATTTGAGGCATCAAAATTGAATCGGAGCAAGTTAATTTTTGAGCAGTCGGGGCCCCTAGCACCCAGCGCCCAGGTTGACAATTTGTCAGTTTGGATGCCTTCCAAGTATCAGATTGGACATTTGACTTTTGCATCTTTGTTGAATTAATCAAAAATAGGGAAATAGGTCCTTACGGAGAAAAACAACAATTCTTGGGTACAAATATCGGGGCCAAATGCCTAGTTTGACACTTGGGGCTAGCCCTGTGCCCAGGTTGACATTTTATAAACCTGGGCAATTTAAAATGGAGTGTTTTATGAATTCTTTTGAGAAACTTCTTTGTCTCAAAAAAATATTGAAATTCAATTATTTTCGGGCACCAAATAGAAGTTTCAAAGGGTCAAAAGGAGGACCCAGAGCCCAGGTTGACATACAGAGCTGGGTTTAGCGCCCAACGGCCAGCGCCAAGTTGACATACTATTAACTTGGGATATTTTTGATCAAGTTCAGCAAAAAGTGTTTTGGGAATTTTTTCTGTCATTAGAAATAACAAAGATTCAAGCAAACTTAGGGAGAAAACCACAATCCCGAGTCCCTAGAAATAGGGCCCACCGCCCAGGCCGAGCTAGGGTTAAACCCAGCAACGAGGTTGATAATCAACCTGGGGCACTGCCTTCAATTGCTCAAATGCCGAATTCGATGCGGCCATTGAATCTAGAATGGTGAAAAACATGGTAGAAAACCTCGTCCGCAAGTTCAGAAGCCTTGGAAATATCAAAAATAAAATCCCAAGAGCTCGGGAGTAAGTACCCAACACCCAGGTTGACAAAAGGCCTGGTACGCTGGGTTTTGTTTATCCTAATCTAATGTCATTTCGATCGTTTATCTAGTTTTACACAATGACAATGATCTATGAAGTTAGAGAAATCAAATTCACAACTTTTCATTTCTCATTTCCAACTCACCTGGAATTGGAGAGTTTCGAGTTTCTCATTTCTGCAAAACAATAACATCTCCAAGAATTGGTGACCAGCTTTGTCAGAACACATAAATAGACTAAGTGATGTCAAAATATTACTTAAGTATCTTAAAGCACACTCTTGGTCATTTTTACACTTACCCAGCGTCCAGGTTGACGTCATATGTCAACCTAGGCACTGGATGTCAACCTGGATGCTAGATGTCAACCTGTGCGCTAGGTCATGAACTGCCTTCAGTAAGCAAGCCACAACTCACTCAAATTTGATCAAGTTGACGCGATTCAACCTGTATTTTGAAGTTAATTCAAGCTCTATCAGGTCATGTCTCACACTCTAGACATAATTCTGAAGCTATCATTATCCAAATTTACCCCCAATGGAGTTACAAAAATAAGCTTCGGTTACCCGCAATGGGATCCATCAGGCTCCAAAAAATGGCCATCAGCACCAAGAGCTAGTTTTCACAATTAGATCATCATCAATAGTCAACTGAAAACTTATTTGTATTTTCCCCTATTTTTGTGGGCCTCCTTCACCTATAAAAGGAGAGCTCCATAAGCTCATTTTTCACATTCACAAAACTACATACAAGGTCAGAGTTTCTCTCTCTATATATATATTCTCTCACTAAAATTTAGAGCTTCTGACACTTAGCCTATTATTGTAATTACCATCTCGTAAGAAATAAAAACTAGAAGTAGACGTAGCTCCATTACTATCACGATATAGGGATTGAACGATTATAAATTTAATGTGTCTCTCTTATAATTGCTTAACTACTTATTCATTCTCGCCAATCTAGCAAGCGGGTGTGGCTTAAAAGTCTAGTTTGATTTTTGAGTCAACAATAATATTTATTTTAATCCTACTAAAATTAGAGATTAATGAGAATTAATCAATTACTATTTGTTGGCAAAATAAATATTAATTATTATTGGTGGTAAAATTGAGAAATTAATTTTGGACCTTAAAATATGACTCACACGTGTAGGTGTGACATATAAAGGTAAATGAAAATTTTGTTTGATTATTTTATTAATAAATTAAATCAAATTAAATTAATAATATTATCTTTTAATTAATTAAATTAAATATATTATTAGATAATATATTTAAATTAAAAGATAATATAACACAATAAAAGAATATAATCGATTATGGTTATTCGGCTATATAATATTTGTTTCAAATTATTTGAATTAAAATAAATATTTTTTTTATTTATTGAATAAAGATTTTATTTATTATTAAATGATTATATATGTTTGATATATATAAATAATAATATGCTATATATAAGATATATATCAGAGAAGAGAAGACGAGATTTTGGAGAGATTAGTTTTAGGTTAAAAAATTAATAATGGAATTTTCCAACTCTCTCTCTCTCTCTATCTATCTATCTAGCTCACGCGCATCTCTCTCTCTCTCTACCCCTTTCTCACGCATCACTCTCTTTAAAGGGTAATTGTGTGTTTTCTCAATCTTAATCACAGTGTCTCATGAGTTGAGTATGATCATAAAATTATATTTATTTTAATTGAATATATCTAATAGATCACTCTATTCCTGAAATGTTGAGGCTCACTTGGAACACCTTGGCGTGAACTCTTTAATAAGTCTTACTGGATTGGATGATCGTTTCATTAATACGAAAAGATAGCAAGGAAATCATGATAGGCAACAAGAGGTAAAATCCTCTAAACTAATAGTTAATTTTGTATTATGTATTATTCTATTGAGATCCAGGGTTTATGGTTTATATTGGATTCAATAATTTTTTTATTTAATTCGATTTTATTCTCTTCTACTGCAACTCTTATATGAACCCTAAAAACCAATAAAGGGCACGTGCTATTGGAGCTACTCCGAAAATATAGCCAAAAAAAAAAAAAGTTAGAAAGATATCTATCTTTTAAATAATTATTTTATTATTATTTTCATATTTTAAATGTAACTTAGCCTTGGTTAAGAAAAAGATATAACAAGGTTAAGAAACCCTAGTTTATGATGTAAACTTATATAAAGATTATAAGTCAATTTTAAAGGGATGCTCTCTCTCTCTCTCTCTCTCTCTCTCTCTCTCTCTCTCTCTAAAAATTTACTTGAGGATTGAACTCTTGGAGAATATACCTCTGGAGAACTCTCCTCAAGCATTGAGATCAATTAAACAATAAGTGGACTAGCCTATTACCTCTGAAAAGAGGTAAACTACTATAAAACCGTATGTTCCTCATTGTCAATTTTCTTTTTTACAAATTAGATTATTTTGTTAGCATTCACTTATATTTATCTTACTTATTTACAATTTTTTTATATCTGTTAACGATAATTCGTGTTAACAAATTAAAATTTTATTATTTTAAAAAAGATAATTTATTATTTTAAACTCAAATACATATTTAGTTGATGAAAGTAATAATAATTATAATTATTGTCTTGTTGACGTGAAAACAATGAGTACTCCTTCATTAAGTCATGGCAGTTCAAAGTGTAGCTAGCGCTATCATGAATGGGTTAATTAGTAATGAATATTTGTCTTCATTACATGTGTATTCAATCTATGCATAATTTTGTTTATTAACTCTTGTACATAAGAAATAGACATAAAATTATTTAACATTATTACTATTGAATACTGACTTTGACAAAGACGAGCGAAATAATATTGGCGTATGAAACTAGATAAGTACACCCTTCATGTTATTCAAAACTAGTAATTTAACACCGTTCGAATTATATAATATATTCTTCCAAAAAAAAGAATTATATAATATACATTTATTTATATGTGTTAATATTAATTAAGTAATATAATGCATGAGATAGGAGTGCATATGGACTAATAATTTGGTTGGATTAGAAGTGTTTAATTATATAATGAGACAATTTAATGATTGTGGTTTAAAGAAGTTATAAACGTTTCAATTTATTTTTTATTTTTATTATTATATAACCCAACCCTATTTAATATAATAATATTTCTCAGTGATTCAAATAGTTCAATGTAAGTTCGTCTTACTCTTCTAGCTCTAAAGATTTTAAAATTAGTAGCAAAAAGTCTCCAGTCACATAGAAAAGGGTCAAAGAGAAAATTTGATTATTAGGAGAAAGACAAAGAGGGGGCGTTAGTGGGATGAAAAAGAAATATTAAAAAAAAAGTTTTTTTTTTTGTTATTTTTTTAATAATTTTATAATTTTAAATTATTTTTTGTAACTTCAAAATAATTTTTTACAATTTTTTATAATTTTTAAATAATAATAGTAAGTATGTCAATATAAATATACTACGTGTACAAAATTGTACACATAAGTCGTCTATATTGACAGTTAATTGAAAAAAATGGATGACACCTTTAATTTGTAATAATTTATTGGTTTGAAGAGTCTTACCACTCAAATTTAAATTTAAAAGGTTAAATGCAAGTGAAACGATAATTGAGAATGTTTCACCACCAAAAATTTTAAATTTATATTACAAACGTGATAACATGATTTAATTTTGTGCATACACAAAAAACGATATATGTAAGGTTAATTAGTAATTTCCCCCCTCCCCCGAATTTTGACATGCACTAAATCGTGCTCCCTGTACTTTTTTGGCCGTTAGAAATTCCCCCCGAACTATTGAGATTGTTAAATTTAAGGATTTTTGTCTAATTTTATTCAATTTTACTGTTTCAGTGATTGTTTACGTATAAAACCATGTTCCCCGGACTTTGATATCTACCAAATCATGCCCCTCAAACTTTGATATGTACTAAATCATGCTCCTTGAACTTTCATCAATATTAGAATTTTTTTACTAAAATTAGACAAAAGTCCTTAAATTTAACAATCTCAATAGTTCGGGGGGGAATTTTTAACGGCTAGAAAAGTTCAGGAGGCACGATTTAGTACATGTTAAAGTTCGGGGGGAAAAATTAGTGGCTATATGTAAATATGTGTATTCTAAAATAGTAGTAGTATCAGGGTGACAAAGTTAATAATAATTATTAATTTTCATGTTAGACTTACTGTTAAAAGTAGTAGATAACTACAAAATGTCTATTTTGGTTAATTCATACATAATAATATAATTGATTTATTAAATATGAAATATATATTTTGTGAGTGTAAAATATAATCTCAATTTTGAAAGGTCTCTAAAGAAATGGGTTGACTTGAGTGATACCCAATTTACAAGTAACACATAATTATATTACTTATCATTTTTTCAGCCCAAAGAGCCCCAACTTAGTCTTAACATAAATTAAAGAAAGAAAAGGAGGAAGAAAAATGAGGGAGAGGAGATAAGGGGCGAGTTAGGTATGGAAGGGGGGCCAGAAGATAAAAGAGTACATACATAATATATTATGATATTGTACTATTATGAATAGTAAAGTGGGTTGTTGTCAGAATCTCATTGGGCTTAAGCTGAAAAGTAGGTCTCCAAGCTATTTGATTCTCTTGAGCGTTGGAATTGGCTGATGACACGCGTACGAGAGTATGAGAGTGTTGACAGAGACTCTACACATTCGATTTGTTTTTGTTACAGCCATGGCACAACCACACTTCCACAACAAGGAGAGTACTGTTTATCATTATTATTATTATTATTAGCTATGCTATAAGCTAAACCCACGAGGGAGTACATGTGATATCATTTATCATTATGTACAAATTCAAACCCAACAAACACTCACTCATATATATTACAATAGTATGTACACTTCTCCATAAATTAATGAAAAGTAATTAAGAAAGAGAAAAAAAACTAGTACAAACTATGTAAACAGTTTTCTTCGTCCCACAAAGCACTGTTACCATGAGCCAAAAGGAGATAAAAGTAAATAAAAGAAGCCCTTTAGGGTTAGGTCCATGCTAGTACGTATAACCTCTTTTTACAAAGATAGAGAGAGAAAGAGAGAAAAAAAAAAGAAGACAATATATATTGTGTTGGAAGGAGAAATATATATTAATTATATAATATATATATACTTTTCTAACAGTACTAGTTTGGCAGTTTCTTCCATTTCTGAACAGTATTATAGTAATTGCTAATTAGGTATACAAATAATTAATAAGAACCTGGAATATACATCATATATATGTATAGATATATACACATATATATATACGTTTCAGCTATTTGTAATAGATAAAAGAAGAGAAAAAACCAAATAGAGAGCATAAGATAAAGGAGAGCCAAATTAGGATTAGAGGTGGGAAAAGATGGGAAGAGGGAAAGTGGTATTGGAAAGAATCGAAAACAAGATCAACAGGCAAGTGAGCTTCTCAAAGCGTAGGAATGGTTTGCTGAAGAAAGCTTATGAGCTTCATGTATTGTGTGATGCTGAAGTTGGTCTCATCATTTTCTCAAGTCGTGGAAAGCTCTACGAGTTTGGCAGTTCAGAGTATATAAATATATTTATATATACCATTTCCCTTTCTCTTTTTCTCTCCATCTATATATAATTACGTATATATATATTTATGTGTGTAATTAAATGATATCTTAGGTTTCTATTTATTAGCTGACTCGATCTGATTTCAACATTGAAAATCATCTGATATATGGATGAAATCAATATTATCAGTTAGCCATGATCCGATTTACTGACAATTAATACACCACCGCAGTGCTCAACACGCTTCTCTTCATTTTCAGTATTTTATCATTTATTTATTTTTACAAGTGTACGAATGGTCACTATAGCTGTTACAGACAGGCACACACATAATAGTTCAAATGTATAATTTTAGGGGTTTTATGATTTTTCGTTATATATTCCAATTTGCTTGGAATTTTCTTTTTAGGGTTTCTCTCTCTAAATTAATAGTTCGAAAGCAAGAGCTTGTTTCGTGTTCTGATGTATGTGCAGTGATATGGCACCATATACCTATATATATAATATAGATCTTGAATTTTATCCTTTATCGATACAAAATTGTAGAGTACATCAAATTTATCAACTACTTTCATGGTTGAATTTGGTTTAATTTGAATTTAGTTCGTTTTCTAATTTATTTATTTTGCACAAGTATTTTAAAGTCGATCTGCGTGCACAATGAAAGTCTTTCTTATTAACACACTTTTTTTTTTCTTTAGAAAATAAAAAAATTTCTGCTGTGTTCTTTTCTTTAGTCACAGAAAAATTCTTCATTAATCACCTCACCAATTACAGCGAGCTACCTAAGCAGCCAAATTAAATAATAAAACCAATTTCCATATATAAATATATATAGTATAAAAAATTCATTGTAAATACAATCATTTGGATAATGCTTTTCCATGTTTAAATTAACCAACATTCTAAATTTATTTCTTTGTTGTTTGCAATCTATTTAGGATTTGATTTGATAAGATTTAGTAGCATAAAAATGGTATATAATAGTAATTTGATGACTTTTCAATTAACAGCCTGAATACAATTGTGGAGCGGTACAGGCAGAGTACATACGCCTTACAAAACAACAATGTTGAAGGCGAGGAACCACAGGTTTGCCTTTTTTACTCGTCTCCTTAATTTATCATCATCTTCAATTTTTTTTTACTTTGAATATAGATATTAATCTATATATTTATATATATACACGCACTGACTCTCTTTTATAAAGTTTTTTTTAATCCCAGAATTAATCCACAATATACTATAACATCTTTATTATTACTTTTCCAAAGAAAAATATTATTATATTATTATTTTTACCGGAAACTTTTCTCAATAACATGATGATGAAAAATTCTACGATTTGAACATTATATTTTACATAAAAAATAAAAAAGAAAAGAAAAGAAATACCATTTTGCAAGGCCTAATGATCTAATAATGGGGCGGTCACAAAATTAAAGCACATACATATACATAAACAGTTGGTATAAGCGTACGTATATAATAATATTTACACTTACATATATAATAATGGAATAATAATAAGATTAGTCATATATACTGTTAGGCTAAATAAAACACGTACGTGTGTGTATACTGTTGAGTTAGTCCTATAACTAATTCGAAAAGTTTTCAAAATGCTATGTATTCCGTGGTAATTTGTAGTACCAATGAGAGCTACTACGTACGAAGTTCATAAAAGGTAGCAATTTTTTCATATAAATTATTTTAGTTTTATGGGATAATATATTAATTGTATTATTTTCAAGCAGAACCTAATACTGGAGATTCCAAAACTGAAGGCCAAATATGAGTCTCTTCAGCGTACAGAAAGGTGTGTCATCATGTGTATATATGCTTAAATCTGATAACATTTACATTTGGGCCGTAACTTATTCATCATTGGAATTTTGTAGTACAGCTTTTCAGTTTTGGAGTAGTACGTACGTATGTAGATAGTGACTTTATTTTTGGCTATATTATCTTGGCATACGCTTATTAGAAAAGCAATTGTCGTTGTTATTTCATTTGAAGGCATTTTCATGGAGAGAATCTTGAAGAGCTTGGTCTTAAGGAATTACAAAATCTTGAGAAACGGCTTGATAGGACTCTCTCACAGGCTAGGCAACATAAGGTACGGTTTCTGTACACTCTCTCTTATCTATTCACTGTTACTGTTACTAAACTCCTTAAACATTTTTCATTTCTATATTGTTAAGAAGAAATAAACATCTTTCAAATACACAAATAAGTTACTTTCAAAAGAAAAATAAATACAAAAGTTAAGATTGCTGTTGTTCAATAATTTCGTCATTTAAATCTAGATTAAACTTTTCCCAGATTTGTAGATGTAAATTATTAAAACCAATCATGTCCTTTTATTGTATATTTTACCACACCTAATTGTTCCTGTAATATTTAAAATTATTGATATACTCCCAATTAATTACTTTTGTTGTCAAAGCTTTTTGCGTCTTTTTTTTTTTAGAAAAAAAAAATGAGATAATTGTATTACTTCAAAACTGGAACCAATTACAAACATCAACATTTATCATTTTTCTGTACAAATCAAAGCAAACCAGCCCCTATCTTTTTTGTCAATTTTCTCAATATGTTTAATCTTTTAATTATAGTTTATTTTATAAAAATAATTGTATTTTTAATTGTAGGAACTTCTTCATGTCATGATGCCACAAACTTTTATTCCTTGTCTTCCATATAGTATATACACTTGCATTAAAGACCATTAATATATGTAATCTTCTTTCTTGAGCTCACTTGCTTTAAACCGACGAATCCAATTTTGGATACCTTCATATATGATTGATCAGATCTAATAACCACCCATCCGAGTAGAGCTTGGACTCACAATCTGCTATACACACACACCTAAAGAATAGGTGCTAAGAATGAAAATTGGCAGTTAATGTACAGGGAATACAAACCGCGCCCCATCTCCGCTATCTATTTATGCTCCTATCTTCGCTCCATCCCTGTTTAATAACCAGCGGATTTAATGGGAATACCCATTGATTATGGAGAACCTATTAAGTATCCATTAAGGCAAACTAAAAAAAAAAAATTATAATAATTGAAAAAACATTTAAATTTAAATTAAAATAATATTCTCACACATATTTATTATGCCTTCATAATCTATAGAAGATAAGAAATAAATTTGGCTCAAAGTTAAAAAAAAAATAACTCATTAGAAGATAAAAAATAAATCTGTCTCAAAGTTTGAAAAGAAAAACAAAAAAAAAATCATAACCCAAGTATAGTATCATAGTCTCATACTTCTCGAGACTTCCAACAAATTAAAAATTAAAAAAAAGATGAAACTAAGAATCGAGAAGAAAATATCCTTACACTTGTAATCCACAATGATCACCAGTTTACTATTGTCATTAGATCTTCATAATTTAAGCATATAATATATAATTTTGATTATTATATATATTTTATATACATTAAGAATAAAAAGGAAACTATATATATCAAAATCGAATATGGTGCAGATAGTATTATTTCCGCCCTGCATCATCCTCACTTCGGGTATTAAAATTATCTCCCACCACCACCCCATTAACCACTAAGACAGGGAACTCTAATACGGCGCTGATGTGTCTCTTCTTCTTGGCCACAAATCAAGCAGGCTCCATTCCAAAGCATGCCTTGTTTCTTCAACTTGTGGATTGTTTTCAATCCTTTCCAAAAAGTTATCCATGTGATATATCTATGTTTAAGAATACTATACCTCTTCCATTAAATGCTTGCATACCATATAAAGTCCTCCTTACTTGAAAACATCTCCTTGCTGCTCATTTTTGCCCTATTCTAAAATGTTGCAAAAAAAATTAAAATTATAAGAGAAATACTAAAAAGCACTACTAGTGTCTAACACGATCCTTAGTGTTATACTGTTATTGGACTAACCAATTGTAGGATGCCACCAATAGAAGGTGCTAGACATGTCCAAAAACAATTCTCAAATAATAAGCCTATCACCTAGTAAGCTTTTAGTTATTTTGTATATTTGTACGGATCGATCGATATGTGGGGAAATTAATTAAAATATTATTACATTAAATACGCAAAGCTTCAGGTTTCATTCTTGAACAGTAGAGTAGAGAAGGAATAAAAAAAATAATTATAAAAACTCATATTACTTGCAATTGGATGAGAGCTTTATATTTTTTGGAAAGGCAATTTAAAAGAATAAAAAAGAAAAATTAGTTCTTACTTATTACTGGTTGATTTGTGGTTCAATTGTCATTAATAAAAATCTCTAATTAAAATTAAATACTTGATCAGCTATTACTGTTATGAATGTCAAAGTGACATATATAGAAGAACTTGTAGCACCTGTATCTTCATATACATCATGACTCTGGTACACATGTGTGAGCCCCAGACAAAGAGGTTATTCAAACTCATTAATGTGCCACTCATTTGTATTTTTTGAACAATCTAATTGACCCCTAATTGTTATCATAAATAAATTAGTCATGCCTGTAGCACAAAACAACTTATTCTTACTTGACCATCTTTCACTATTATTGAATTATGGTATATGTGACAGCTGAAGTTGAGGTAATTAGAAAAGGCTAAATTTTTAACTCAATTGATGGATCATTGTTATTGGAAGCTACTTTTCCAGGTGCTTCCATATGAATCCTACAGATAAGGCATAACCAACTAGTTCAAATAAAATAATATAACAAATTAATTAAAAAAAAAACAGCCATCATCCTTGAATTGAAGAAAAACAATAATATGTTACTCATAATTTAATATTTTATTATTTACTATAATTATTAATTTTTGTGACTATTATCATTATGCAACTTTTTATTGATATTAAAAATAACGAAAATATTAAAGTGATGAATTTCAACATCAAATATTCAACATTCAAAAGTCTCATTAATCTTAAGCAATATGATTTAACAATATTTTTATAATGTTTTGACTGCACATCTGAACCTGGCCCAAATCGGATTCTAGACCCAGACACATGACCCTCGGCGTGACCCCAGCACAAATCTCTATAACTTCGATTCGCACCCGCACCTCGACCACGAATTGATCTGAAACCTGAATTAAGACCCACACTTCTAATCCAGACCCCAAACCCTTGCTTCGACCTCAAATTCCAAACCACAACGTGAACCTAAACCTGATCCTAATCCTGTCCCCAATCATGATCCTTGGACCTTTGGATCCCAAACCCAACAGTGACACTAATTAATCCCGATCCCAAACCTTGGATCCTGGTCACAACCCTCACCCCGATAAACCAAGAACCTAAACATTAGACCATGAGTGGACCCAAACCTACAGCCACACTTCGGCCCTAAGCCTGAACTTGAACCTCACCAAACCTCAATCGTGACAACACAAGTCTTCATCTAACTCCAAAGTGTTTTTTGCTAAACCATGAGCAACTTGGTTAGCCTTCCTCCTTACATGAGAAACAATAGTTTTAGAGAAAAAAGATAAAAGACAAGGAACATCGAGGATTAAATTTGAGAAACAAGATAAATCCTTTGATGTAGAGTTCAAAGCATCAGAGACTCACGATGCATTTGTTTCAATTTTTGTAATCTACAATTGCATCTGCAATACCTAATTAAAGCTATGGAAAAGGGTTTAACTTCTATTTTATTAGAGCAAAAAGAACCTTGTACTGGCTTCGGGAGAGCAGCGATCACATGACTAGTATGATCTCGAGCGATCACACCAACACCCAGTATTTTTGATGCAAAATTTAGGGCAGTATCTATATTAAGTTTAAGCCCTTGTTATTTTGAAGTTTCCAAGATGTTTCTTCTATTATGTTACTGGTGACAGTTCTTGTTGTATGTACAGGAGCAGAAATAATCACAACATGTCCTTGTTGGGTGCGTATAGAAACTGAGTGAAACTTTTCCATGTAATTCATAGCATAACCATAAATACAGGCACCATTTGTTAAATTTCCACCATGAAAAACCTTGTTTCTTTCCATCCAAATTGCCTAAATGACACAATTGATATGTTTAAAATTAGTTTGAGAATGTAATGTGGAAAGATAGATTAGATAATCACCATTATACATGTGTTGAGCTTTTTGATAATCAATGGTGAACCAGAATGTTTCCAAACTAACTTTTCTTGTGAACAACAAAAAAGAGCGTGCCCAATTGATCCCCATGCGTTTGTGCATATAGAACAAGTTGCGAAGTCGATTAATTTCCTTTGGTGAAGGGATGCTGATGTCGAAAGGGCATTGTGCAGTGCTTTCCATGCAAAAATTTTATTTTTTGACGGTAGATTTAGACTCTAAAAAGTTTTCCACCAATGCCTATGATTGTCCGAATAGGAAGATTGTTGTTGTTCTTCTAAACTTGCTGCCAAATGAAAACATGATTTTACAGTATAAATTCCTGAGGTTGTGTGACGCTAAATCAATCTGTCAGTGGATGGAAAAAAACTCAGGGGGATCGTAACTATTCTTTCAATATCCATCTCTCCGAAAAAATCCTAAAGTAGCTCCAAATTTTATTCTCTTTCCTCTGTGATGAAATGTGCAACTAGGAGTGAGGCAGGCCCAATATATGTCATTAACTTAAACTCAGTGAATTCGTGTACCAATTTGTCCAAACCACATTGAATATTAAAGCCATAACCTATTTTATACCGATGCTCTTTTGTCAACAACTCTCAACCCCAATGAATGCTTTGTCATGTTAGAGATGGTGAATGTCCTAGCCTTTCTTCCAAAAAGAATTGTTTAAAAAATACCTACACTTCAATAATCGACTCAACAAAGAATTTGACATTTCAAATATCCTCCATGCTTGTTTAGCTAAGAGAGCTTGATTATAATCCACAAAAGAATGAAAACTCGTGCCACCATTAAATTTGAATTTACAAAGAAACTTCTTTATTTTCCAATGAATTTCTGTGCCATCCTTGTTAGATCCCCACCTGAAATTTGTCATGATGCTTTCCAATTGTTAACAAAAAGTTTTCGTTAAGAAAAAATAATTCATAGCATAAGTAGAAATTGACTGAACAACTGCTTTAAGTAAAACCTCTTTTCCACCAATGGAGAACAATTTGTCATTCCAAGCATGTATTAGCTTCCAAATACGCTCCTTGATAGTACTAAGCAACTCCTTTTTATCTCAGCTTAAGTATGAAGGAAGACCAAGATATCTTTCATGACACTCACTAATTGGCATATTTAAAGTTTGATGGAACAAATTTTTCGCAGCCTCAAGAGTTTTACGGGAAAATACATGACTAATTTTTTATTGTTGAGCATTTATCCTGAAGCTCAATGGTATAGGTTCAAGACTCGTTTAATTTCCAAAGCAGAAGTTTCAGTGGTCTCGTAAAATAAAAGGTTGCCATTAGCAAAGAGTAAGTGTGAGACAGAAGGTGCTCTTTTTGTAAGATGTAGACCTTGAAGATTTCATAATGCTTCCTCACATTGTAACAATCTCAATAGTCCCTCAGAGGAAATCTAAAAGATATATGGCAATAGAAGATCTCTTTGTCTTAGACCTCTAGTTGGCTTCACATGACCCACTACTTCACCATTGAGTGAGAAAGAGAAACTTGTACATGACGGGGAATTTTGTATCAAGGCTATCCATTTGCTGTGACATCCCATTTTCTCATAACTGCCGAAAGATATGTCCATTCTACTCGAACGCTTTACTCATGTCCTACTTCAGTGCTAAATAACTTTTCCTTCCCCTAATTTTATGTTGGATGTGATGGACAACTTCAAAAGCAACAATGATGTTGTTTGTGATGAGCCTATTGGAAAGGAAAGCAATCTATGTTTCAAATATTTTAAAAGGGAGAGCTTCCTTAAATCTTAAAACTACCATCTTTGAGATGAGCTCATATATGCAGTTGCACAAACTTATTGGACAAAAGTCACCCATACCACGCGACGATTTAATCTGAGGGATGAGAGTGATCACTGATGTGTTAATCAAATTCATGTTATGGCCTTCATTTAAAACTTCTAAAACCACTTCAATGACTGTATTACCCACAATATGCCAATAGTTTTGATAAAACATAGCTGACATACCATCACTTCCTGAGCTTTTACCCGGGCTCATAGACTTTAAGGCAGTAAGAACTTCATTAGTAGTAAAGGGAAGTAGGAGAGACTCATTTATTTCATCAGTAATAGTGGTGGGAATTGCATCTGTAATAAAATTCAAAGCTTCAATGTCCACCGAAGAAGCTGAGAATAGCTCAACAAAATATGCAGAAATAATTGTAGTCAATTCAGCCTCTAAGGAGATTTCTGCTCCATTATTGTCAATGAGTGATGTAATCTTGTTGCCTGATCTGCGAGAAGAAGCATGTGCATAAAAAAACTTTATATTTTGATCTCCACTGTGTAGCCAATCCACTCGAGATCTTTGTTGCCAATACGTTTCCTCCTGAGCCAAAAGTTCATCAATAATGTTCTTTGGATTTTTTAATTCCTCCATTACTGTTGCGGTTTTGTCATTTTGATTATTCAGCATGGTAACTTTTTTATTGCATCTTGGTAATTTGAAGAATGAAATCTTTACAAGTTAGGTAAAAACTACAGTTTGACCATTAAAATAATTTTGTTTATTCTTATACGCTAAGCTAAGGCCTACAAAAGCTTGTTTTGTCCTTCTATAGATGATACAAGCAATTAAAAAAATAATAGTACTCCCCACTATAAAAGATAATGGGTTTCGTTTATATATTAATCGCTACAAGATAACCCGATTCCAATTAGGTATCGCCTCTAAACTTTCAATTTAAATTCTTATACTTTTTTGTTTTTCCCTTCTTGTTTTTTCTATTTGGGCCATTGATTTGTTATAGAGACTGTTCGAACTAAGACGAATACATAAAATGGATTTCAAATCTGGAATGTCTTCAAATTCAAGATCAAAAAATAGGATGAATGTTATTTATAGGATATCAGATAATTACAGACAACTAAAAGTTATATTGAAAGCATGTTAAGAGCAAGTATAAGCTAGAGCTTACCTTAAAAGTTGGCGCCAAGAAAATAAAAGTAAGAATATTCTTTGAATCTTCAAAATCTATATGTAAAATCTAAGAAAAGTAGAAAACTGAAGGTTAGATTCCAATAGAAAAAGACAACCTCAAAATGAAGTAAAACATGGCTTGATCTCTTACTGGCTATTGAAAAAAAACAATTAAGAGTTCTCAACTCAATAGAAGCAAATAAAAAATTATTAAGACTAACTACTTATGCTTGACTATGTGCATAATACCCACACTATCAAACATAATCCCCAAAAGTTTCTAATGTCAACCTAAAACTCTTTAGAAAGAGATGACTACTAAATGTTAAAAGATCAAGCGAGTAGCTTATACACCAAAACAAATCCTACAGATTTAATTTTCATTTATTTGAAAGTGTGTAAGACAGTCATATGATTCTCTAAACATAAATTACACTAATTATCTTTGGTCATGTGCCTTTCCTATGAGACACTATCAAGGAACCTAAAAACATATCACAATATCATTACTTCACTTTCAAGAACATCATATTGTTAACTAAATATCTTAGTATACTTACACAACCAATATTAACCCATAAGAGAAAGGAAAAAAACTTCAAAAGAATCAATAGTTACTTGTTTGCATAGTTTTTTGAAAAAGAAAAACAAAACCCCATAAAAAAAGTTGAAGAAAAAACACCTCTAAATGGTTAAATCAAGAGCTGCGATTTCCAAATTTTCTCTACCTGCTTCCTAGTCGTGGTTTGAAGTTGAAGGAGGGAGAAGAATGGGTTTGACGCTAGATGGAGGTATTAGGTGGGTGGGGTGTTTAATTTGAGGCCCAACATCTATCAAGGTTGGACGTGGCCCACGATTCACGTCCAATACGGTAGGATATGAATTGTGGGCCATGTCCAACACTGATGGATGTTGGGCCTCTCTAAAAAAGGTTTCTCTTAATTTTTAATATATCATGTCCCCCACCTTTTTTTCTAGTCCAACATTGATGGACATGATAATTTTTTTTCTAGTTCATCAATGTCAGACTAGGAATCTCCCAAATTTATTTTCATGTCCAATACCTTTTTTGTTGGACATGAAAAAGAGACATGGAAAAAGTTATTTGTAGTAGTGTTTTTGAAATTTCCAAATTTTGATTTGTGCCACTACCGCAAAGAAGATGGACAAGCTTCCAAGTTATCCAAAAACCATTTATAACAGCATCAGTTCGTGGAGCCTTCCAATGTTGTTGAATGATGGTGGCTTCTTCTTCATGTTGTAACCAAAGCTTTTCAAATCTAAATCTTGTATGCCTTTTACCTTGTTGGTTTTGGGTATTATGTAAGCAGACATCAACTGAAAGGGCCGACTCTATGATCTATGTTGTAGTAATCTAGATTGTGCATAGTGATGGGATCAAAGTTTAAATCCGAAAGATCATTAACAAAACATTAATCTAATCTTTCTGTAATTATGTCCACTGAGTGTCTCCCTTTAACCCATGTGAAATGATCTCCCTCAAAAGATTGTTCATTTAAATGGCTATTGTCAAGAACTCTTCTGAAATGTTCCATTTGTGCTTCATTTTTCAAGGCTTCTCTCGATTTGTTTTGATTAGAGAAAAATTTCATTAAAATCTCCAATAACTAGCCATGGAGATAAACGTTCCATATTCTTAATCGTTCAAATAGTGACCACGTATGAACTCTATTTTGAATTTATGGGGCTCCATAAAAAGCTGTGAAATGCCATCTTGTTTCATTTGCAAAAGCTATATAATAGTCAAGTATATTAGTATTAATGTTTAAAAGTATTACATCTACATCAGTCCTTCCATAACAACATCAAACCATTCCCAAACCTACTCTAGGGACTTCAAGTCCATTATTGAAATATAAAGCTTGACAAAAATGATAAATTACAATAGGACCTAACTTAGTTTCTATTAAAAAAAAATAACATGTGGGGATTGTTCTTTAACAAGCAAACAGAGATGAATAAATGTGCTAGGATTCCCCAAACCCTGTGCAACTAACAATTTTCATGGCTGAATGCGGGGTTGGAAACTTGCCTCTGCTGCATTGTCAAGAGATAGCCAGAAGAATGCATTAGAACAACAGAAACTACGTGGTTTAGTTCTTCTTCAACTGACAAGGTAGAATCAAACATGGATGGTTGGTTACCCTACATCTCTTTAGTGTGTCTCTAAGTGAACTCCCTTCAAGCTGTCTCTTTGATTTGCAGTTTGGAGAGTTATTTTATTTCCTTTATTTTTCCATTCGAGTAAGGATAATGACTGCTATGGAGTATTTGGCAGTGCTCAGAGGCATATTCCAATTGTCTCTACTTTGTGACATAACAGTGGTGGGGTTTGGTGGGTAAGTGGCTATGGTGTTAGAACTGGTTCCAAGACATGAGCTAGGCATATATATTGCAGACAAATCAGAGTAAGTATCTTGGTTCTGGTTTAAAGGTGTGCCCGAAGCAACATTTGAAGGGTGAGTAAACTTTGGGGCAGTGAAACATTTATCAGAAGGTGATAGGTTAGTAAAGGTCGTTGCTGGTGTAAAATGGACAGTGGGCATTCAAGATTCTTTTTTATCCGAAATGGAATATTGTTGAACTGAGATACTATTTGTCAAGTTGGAGATAGTTTCCCCCTTCAATTTTGGTGTAGAACCATCTAGTTTGAGGAAGAACTAGCAAAGTCATTATTGTCAAACTCATCTTGGTGTTGTTGAGAAGACTCATCTCGAAACAGTTGTCGAGGCTGCAGTTGTGTTCTACCATTGAAAGATGGAACCGTCATAATCAGTGAAGACCTGGGTAAACGAGTGAGTAAAGGCCAAGCATTTCCTTTGGCAAAGTCAGTTCTGTATCAATCATAGCCACAAGTTAGGAGTCTAGAACCTTTAATTATTAGCCTACACTCATGTTCCGGTTCCTCACCATTGTCAAGCTTTTCGAGAAAGATCATACATTTATTAAAAGGATGGCCTAATCTTTCACATTCCATACAATATTCTGACAATCTCTCATAATGGAATTCAACCAAAACTTATCTCGAACTTGAGATAGTGTGATCATTCAACCCCTCATTAATGGTTTTGGGACATTAATTTTTACTCGAATACGCAAGAAAAGATATCTTTCAAAGAGAGAATCTTCAAAAACTTTAATAAATTCACCAATTATTTTACCAAGTGCCTCGACCAATTTTTCAGTTTTGCTCATAAAAGGAAACCTGTATACTTGTATCCAGAATGGTAAATAGATAAGATTTGATGTTGTGCACTTCCACAAATATTATGCATGTAAAGCACGATGTAATAATTCTTAAAGTGAAATGGTTCTCCAGTTATTAGTACACATTGCTTATCTCCTTCACACCAAAAGTAAGCATGAACATGTCTTCATCTTCAGAGATTTTCATAGAGAATCAACCATTCCAATGTTTAGTTTGCCCTTGTAGAGTAGAAAGCCAAACTTTTTTCGTGGTCAGGATTCGTGCATACAGAACACCATCAAGAACCAAATCAGAATTCATTGGTTCTCCAATGTTAAACTCAAAAGCAGATTGTTCTTTCTCAATGAGAGTTATATTTTTGCTTTTTATTTTATCATTCAAGGGATCCATGACTATGATTTTTGTAAACTACAACCAGACAAGCTAAGTATACTTTGGATTGAAGGGAGCAGTTGTAGCAAAAAGTGGGAAAAAAATCGAAGAAAGATGGAAGAAAAATTAAAAGAAAAAACTAGAAAGAAAACTGTTAAAAAAAACCATTTAGGAAATAAAGGCCACGAAACAAAAATGGGCAGTTGTTCAGTATTATATTATTATCTACAAAATACATCTTTAATCTCAATGTTAACGGTTAAATCAATATTAATATATATTAGTTATATATATGAAAAATTAAATAATTAAAATTGTGTTCTTAATGGGCGCCTCATTGCATGCAATAGACTGAGGCATTTTTTATCACCCTAAGGCGTCTGTTTCTTCAGAAACGTCTATTGCGTACACCTCAAACGAATGAGGCAGTCAAAAATTATTGAGGCATTGTAGATTTGTGAGACACACCTGCCTTTGAATTTATTTGCAGAATATTAATAAGTTCCAATTCTATTTCTTTTACATGACAGAATATGTAGTTTTAAAAATTTTACATAAATTCTTTTAAAAAATTAAAATAATTTAAAATATGGAATTTATAATTTATTATATATATATATAATTAAATTACTTACCAATCGTGATACTTATAATATTATAAGTGATAGGCTTCAATTAAATATATATGTGTAGATACAAACTAACTATCTTCACCAACTCACAAAAATAATAACTTAACTATTTTATAAATATATGGTTGCACTCTTAATAAGTATTCTCATAAATGAGTAATATAAAAAAAATCACACTTTTATATATGGTATGGAATTATTCTATCGGCTAAAAGAGATAACAAAAATTGAGTTTATTGTATATTTTTTATATAAACATATTTTGAAATTAATAGTGTAAAACGAGAGTTTATTTTTTTTTTAATTAAGTAGATAAATTAAGTATATAAACTCAAATTAATTCTCTTTTATTTTAGTCATTAAGTAACAATCAATTTTTTAATATTTCTAAAATTATTGTTTATAGTTATTTTTTTAATAAAAAATACATATATAATTTAATAATAAACATATTAAAATAATCAAAGAGTATTTAAAATTGGTGGAAAATATTTCATCCAAACAATTTACTTATTTATCTTAAATATATATAGCTATTAGGTACAGTGCCTAACACCACTATGATGTAGCGTCTTGCAAATGTTTTAGCGATATTTTATTATTGTTATTAAATTAAATTATGTGAGATTGGATATTTAATTCTACTAATAGCAATATACTATGCACCAATTTTAACATTTCTCTATTCACAACTAATTCATAAAAAAAACAAATATAGAATAGCTGGTGATCCTTTACATGATAGCAAACTTGAAACAACCCATAGTTAAGATTATTTACACCAACACTAAAATAATATTGCTTAATGCCAAACAAAGTTCTCATAACAAAAATGTAGACTATGCAAAATATTGCATCAAAGCAATTATCATAGCTAGCCACATTCTATAAAAGAACCTCTACATCTACATTAATCAATAGATTAAAAAAAAAAAGAATTTACAGCTATAAACTAAATTTTAAATATAAGGGTGAGCATTCAATCAAATTCAATATTTTTTCTTCTAATTAGATCTAATTAAATTAATAATTAGATTTAAAAAAATCATCATTCATTCCAATTTAATTAGACTTCAAATCCAATATAATCCAATAATTTTTTAGGAATAATTCCATAAAAATATAAAAAACAAAAAATTACAAAAATACGGTCGTACAGAATTTTAAATATTTTCTTATAGTTTTTAAAATTTTATTTACATAAAATACTATTTTTTTGATGTATTTTTATGTTTTACTCTTATTATTTTATTGTTTATGTATTATTTTTGATGTTTTATATAAGTATTACATATCTATTCTATATAAAATGTGGCTATGTAACAAAATTCTTGGTTTAACGATTTTTTTTTTTGTTTCTATGTTAACTTTAACATGATATCTTTTATTAATTTTATAATATTATTATATATATTTTATAAAAAAATTATATAGATATTTTATATAAAAACTTTTAATGAAATTTTAATTTTAATTCAAAATATTATAAGTATTTTAAATTTATTGGCTTAACTTTAAATTAAAATAAAAAGAAAAATTATGTAGATATTTATATAAAGAAATTTAAATTTAAAATATTATATATATTTTATAACCATATTTGTAATTTTATTATTATTTATTTTATATTTTAAATTAAAATGGTTGTAATAAGAAATTGATTGCTTTTCATTTTAGTTATGGTAAACTGATTCACACACCATATTTTTCGTTTGGGAATAAAAAAGCTTAATATAAAATTTACGAATCTAGCCTATATATAAACACACTCAAATTTTGTTGTGTGAGCTTTGGTTAATTATATACTAAATTACAATATATGCATTATCAAATACGTTACCTAATTAAAATAAATTAAAATTAAAAAAATACGTATATATAATTATATTCAAATGACACTAGCAATAGCTAAAAAAAATTCCTAAAAATAAAAAGCTCAAACTCTATTTCAAAAATTAAAAAAAAAATATATATATTACCTAATTAAAAAAATTAAACAAACATATATTGTACTTAACATCATTTAATTAAACCTAATAAAAAGAAAAGTAATTATATTTGCATTGCACATAATATCAATCTACTGTATAGTATATATATACATGTGGCTTTCTTATTATTTTCCAGTTATTGATACCTATTAAAAATATTTCATATATATACGTATATAAAAGACAAGAAGTGGATACTACAACGGTAAAATGAAAGAGAAGAGAAGTTGGGAAATAGATCTCCGACCCAAGGAGTGCTTGTCTGGTTGTGAGAGAAATGTGAAACTACTAGTATGCTTATAACCACTAAAAATACTTTCTTTAATTTAAATCTTTTTTTTTCTTTGATTTCACTTAAAATAGTTATACCATGAAATCAAACTATATAATAACTATCTACATATGTTAAGATAATAATATAAATAAATAAAACAAAATCAGACATACTATTAATAATGATTTCATGTTGATTTATGTTTTGTAGAAGTAAATTTTTCATTAAAATTTTGAAATATTTCATTAAGAATAATGATCATATAAAACATATTAAAGAGGATAAATTCATAACCCGGAATAAAAAATAACTACATACGTATAGAACTCTTTTTATTATGTCAGTTTGAAAATTGTCCTATAGTTTCTATATAACCGAGTTCAGTATGATCACTTCATTAGAAACCTCTCTACCTCCCAAATGTATGCTTATTAAAAGCTTAAAATAAAACCTAATTGTAAAATAAATATATAAATAAAAAATATTATATAAAGCAATACAAAATACAAGGAATATGCATCGAGCTCGTATAATGGAAATAGTTATATGGGCATAGTTATATATGAGGGCATAATAGTAAGCTTACTTAATTTTATCCAACAGTAGACGTTTGACATGAAAATTGATGCACTGTGAAGTGAAACCCTGCAATAACAGGAACAGTTGAGAACATATGACAAGGGTTGATGAATACGAAAATAGAGTCTTCAGTTTATCATTAAAAACTAGAGACTGAGAATATAAATATACACAGTTTTCTTGTTCATATCCAAGTCCACCATTGTCAATGATTCTTGGGCGCATGCAACTGAAGATGATCTAATCTAGTAAGAGAATAGAGAGAGAGAATACATAGTTGATACGATAGCTAGCTAGCTAGAAGGTTTGTGTTCTTATTTTGTATTAACCTTTTTTGAGAACCATCTCCATCTTTTACTCACTTAGGCGTGAAGTTTCCATTCAGTTTTTACCCCTTTAACCATCATACGTAGAAACTTTCTGTACCACATATCAAACTTATTCAAGTTTCAATGAGATTTTTCACACCACTTTTTTTTTATTGCTATTATTATAATTTACTCTAGGTAACCTTCTTAAAAGATTAAACCAGACTGCCAGTCATATGTCACTTTCTCATCATACAATTTCATTTTCTTCTCATTATTTTTTCATTTCAGTATTGTCATTGATATAAATAAATAAATATATATATATTATTATATAAAGTTGAACATATTTGTGTTCAGAATACTTGTAAGTGCATTTATGGTTTGATGATTTTATGATATGCGTACGTTGGATCTAGCTATAAGGATATATATAACTGACGGCATATATAGGCAATCATACATGCTTCTATGTCCTTACAACTGTGCATATATAGCATCTCATTATGCTGAGACTGTACACTTATTCATTTTTATTTATTTGTACTGTGTTTTTATTGATTTCTCAATTTTTTCGTTTAAAGGAATTTAAAATAAAACAAACAGTATAGAAAAATTTAATCAAGTTATTACTTATTTTAAAAATTTATGTGTTTATGTGATACCTTTTTTTTTTTTCAAAAACAAGGTTAACTTTCTAATATTTTCCTCAAAAAAAAAAAAAAGGTTAACTTTCTAATAATAAGGCTCTATTATCTGTTTATAAGATACCAGATTTACGAAACTGATAGAATATAACATCTCGTGATTTATATGTGCAGTGGCAAATGTTGTTAGACCGCCTAGAAGAAATCCGCCAAAATGTAAGATTAGAATCACAATTGATATATATCATAATCATGTATATATATAT
The DNA here is from genome assembly GCF_029168945.1 of Cannabis sativa. NCBI lineage: Eukaryota > Viridiplantae > Streptophyta > Magnoliopsida > Rosales > Cannabaceae > Cannabis > Cannabis sativa. Next base: position 16,651,908 of record NC_083605.1, on the reverse strand, counting down.
ATATGTCATATTAGTAAAATAGAGTTGTCTAAACTTTTTATTTTTTCTTTCTAATTGTAATAGGACCACAGTCTTAGAGAGACGAATGAACAGCTGAAGTCCAAGGTTCGTTTGCTAATTGATTCAAGATAAATAATATATGCATCGATTAGTTAAATCTTAATATATGTATATACATTATATATTTATAAATGAATATAACATTACCATTCGGTTATTTTTATTAATATTAATTTTGTTTTAATTAGCTTGAAGAAGGAAGAAATAAGGGCCGGTCTAATAAAAATCAAGGGAACGATATCGACCCACACGCAGAAAACGATTATGACACCACCTATAATCCGGACTCCATACAACCCAATAATCACATGATATCACAACCTGATTTACACGACAAAGGGTTAGTAAAAAAATTCTCCAATATATTATATATTATTTGATCATTTCATATTTATGTACTGTGGTTCAATTTATAAAACTCATTCGAATGTTATGACAAGGTCATTCAAATTTTAAGAATGGTAACTAAAAGGTTGTGGTGTGGTTCTGTGACAGGCCGTATCATAGATACGTTCCCCAACTAACAAATGAACGTGATCAAGGAATGTTTATATATAGGGGTTGGGAATGACCTCATGCGCATCAACAAGCCTAATCGTTTACCTGAATTAGGTTTTTATATAGCTAATTATATAAATATTTATATATATATGCATATTTTTGGATTTTGGATATCCATATGTATGTAAATAAATGCAAGTGCAGGATATTAGCTAAATTTGTATTATGATGTAGTGTGATGATCGTTTGCTTACTATTAATAAAATTATTCGAACTACTGGGATTGAAAGATAAGATACGACTACTAATAACTAAGTGAATACGTAATCATGATTATAAAATTAAAAGTGAGGTTTTCGTTTTTGTTTTTTTCTAAGATATTAATCACATCAAGCATTAATTTCAATAAAAGTGAGGTTGATAATTAGAGAATAATTATGATGTGTGTCATACAATTAACAGTGAGTAGTTCTATAAAAAAAAAAATAAATAATAACACTGATTTGGTACGTTGAATTAATTGTATTAAATTGTATTGTGTTGTATTAGTATTTGTTAACCTCAAAAGTTAGTGCTGCTAACTTTTGAAGTTTTTCTAACTTATCTTGGAGTAATTAGTGAAAGCGCATTCAATGAGCTTATATACCTGCTCAGTACATATGTCGCAACATCGCCCTTGATATTCACAATTTCAGGGATGTATGTGTACGCACTACTATAATATGAGCTTTTAGAGATTGTTTTTTTCAACCATTTTCATAAAAAAGATAAGACAAAGGGTGTAAAATACTCGCCTGATACAAAATTGACATTTAAATGCAGTTTTTTTAATAAAAACCGTAGGTATATAATTTATGTAGTACATTTAGAGGCAGTTTTGGAATCAGTGTTGTGAACGGTTGGAATTTCCCTTTATGGCGTCAGTTATTTGAAATTAATCGACGCTATATGTATAGCTAACACGTGTATTTTTACACTATGGCGTCAGTTAATTTCAAATAACTGACGCCATAGAGGTATAAGTCTAATCCTTCAGCAAACAGACCTCTCTTCGTCTTCTTCTTCATCACGGTAGCCACATCCCAAAAAAATTACCCAAATCCTCGCCAACCACCACCCTAAATCCTTCTATCTCCACTATTTTTACACCATTTGAGCCCATTTTATTTTTTAAAATCTTCTATTTTTGATACCTAAACCCATACACCAAAAAAGTTACGATTTTTTCCCTATTTCAGTGTCAACCGAACCTATTAGAAAATAGTGGTGGGTATAACTCCGAATAACGATTTTTGTTGAGAAAATATTGAATATCAACATCCATTAAGGTATAAATATAATTTCTTTTCATTTTTGTAATGTACATTGCTTTATTTTTTATTTTTATAAAATTTTTTGGGATTTTTTCATATTATTAACATTGTTGTTGTGTATGTGCATGGTAGTGAGAATTTTTACGGAATTGGTCACCGACTTGCGCTTAAATTTAAACTTTAATATATAGTATATATATTTATATGTATTTTGTGTTTTATTAAATATGTGTGTATATATATTGTGTATATTAGTTATGTAAATATATTATTGTAATTGTATTGTATATATTCTAAGTAATATATATGTATTGCGAATGAGAATGAGATATGAGAGATTTAATGAGTTTAGAAATAAAAATTTTAAAATTTTGTTAGTGTGAGATATATTTATTATACATGTATGTATATGTAAATTTTTCAAAAATGTATATAATTTTCTAACTAGTAACTAGTTACTTTTTTTTATAACTAGTAAGTAATTAAATAATTAAAACTCTAATTTTATTGTATTTAATTATATTGTAGGGTCTGAGCTAATTTTCAAGGTTTTAAAAAATTTGGGTTGATCAGGTTTAGCTTGATATAGTTATATACAATCATTAACTTTTTGTTATTAATTAATTATCAATGCAATCTTAGTAAAGTTTGAATATCTTAAATATTCATCTGTAGTGAAGTAAGTTTTGCGATACATTATACTGCGGTCAGATGGGTGTAATAATATGCATGTTAGTTGAGTTTGAATATCTTAAATCTTTAACTATAGTGAAGTATGTTCTGTGAATACATGCACTGCGGTCGAATGGGTGGATAAATTTTGTATTGTTATATTATTTTTTTTTTGTTTTGTATTATTTTATTTCTTTTATTTGTTATTTTACACTACAAAAAACTGCTACTTTTAGTGACAACATTTTAGTCACAACATAATTTTTTTGTGACTAAATGTGACTTTTTTTTTTGAAAGAGAGAGAACATCGATGTGCCGTAACGACGGAAAAATCATCGGCTCTGCATGCAATCAAGGCGAACAGGCGGCCATTCTTCAGAGAACGACATGACCCGAATCCATTTGAGAGCAAAGCCTCATTCTTAAACTAATGATATTTAATCACAACAAAATGTTACTTGTGATTAAAACATAATATTTAGTTACAAATTGTCACTAATTTAGTTTTAGTCACAACAAGTATTGTAACTAAAAATACATTTAGTCACAACAAATTGTAATTTTTGTGATAAATACTTTTATCCACGGACCTTATAGTCACAACATAGGAATCATGATTTATAATTAGTCACAATTTTTTACTTTTAGTCACAAGTTTTGTTGTGACTAAAAGTAAAAAAATTTGTAGTGTTAGGCATGTTTAAAATTTTTGGGAACGCCTAATTTCAACCGTTATGCTGTCAAAATTTTGGTAGAATTAGGATAAATTTTTCTAAAAATCCATAAATGTTAAATGAAATGTGCATAACACAATTAATTAGTTAATTACTAGCTAGTTGCAAGAAACTAGGTGGCATAACACATATAATTATATACACATTTATATAATTTAATCATCACATATATTCTATATAATTATATTTATGTCTAATTTTAAAAGCTCAAATTAGTAAAATTCTAATAGTAAAACTTTTTTTACATTTTAAAAAATGTACATTTGACATAATTTAAATAATGTTGTGAAGGAATCACTTTTCACTTTATTTTGTTGTGAAAAGATAAATCCTATATCCACATGAATTACAATTCCAAAGGAATAAGCACTATAAGAAATGTTACTTTTGCCAGCACAATTCGTTATTGTGCTGGTAAAAGTCACTTTTCCCAGCACAAATTTGTATTGGCAAAAGTTAGACTTTTCCCAGCGCACATTTGGGCTGGCAAAAGTTAGACTTTTGCCAGAGCATTAATGTGTTGGGAAAAGTCATTTTTGCCCGCACTTTTTATTTTGCACTGACAAAAGTTCCAATACCAACATAGATTTGCCAATCCCCTTTACCAGCACAAAAATGCGCTGGCAAAAGTAAATGTTGTTTTACCAGCACAATATCTAACTTTTGGCAGCACAAAAATGCGCTGGTAAAAGTCTTATTTCTTGTAGTGAAGGTTTCTAATTATAAATGCCAAACCAAAAAAATGAATGGATTCACTTTACGATCAAAATTCATTCCATTCTTGGATCCATTCCAATCAACTAAGTACTACCCTAGTTAGTTAATTACAACTTATACAATTTAATAACATGAACTAAAGTAAAACAAGAATTATAGAATATATAAATTAATATGAAATAATTGTGAGAAACCTAGTTAGTTACATTATGTATGTAGTAACTATTTATAATTGTTACTAAATACTGAGATTTTTTTTAGAATTTTTGTTATGGATAAATCATGGATGCATGATGTAATGTCCTAACAATTAGGCAAGCTACGATTTTTTGATAAACATAACCTAATCCCGCTAAACCGGGATTACTAGCAAAAAGAGCATAAATTACTCTTTAAATTATTCACAAAATGAAAATATAACCTGTAACAATTTCAAACCTTGCAAATCATTCCAAAAAATATTATACATGTTTCGAGATCCCATAAAAATTTTCACAAAATATTACAAGTGATTTTAACTTGTCGTCCTAAGCGAAAAAACTGAGAACACAGAATACATCAACTGGTAGACCCAACCCGCGTGGTCTAGTATGGCCCGAACCTGTACAATCTACCGCCAAGCCCTCGAACTCATGGCTGATCACAAACACATTTACCTTTTCCTGCACAGTAGAGCACCCGTGAACCAAGCGCAACAAGACAGTATAAATAACAATATACATAATAATCAAAGTGTTGGAAATATTTTACCAGGATATAGATTTACTACCAAGTATGATTAACATCCTAATATGAATTCTAAAACAATGAAATAAACACATAAGACTTTAAGAAAACCTTACATTGGGTGTAGCGGAATATAATGACTCCTTCCATTCAGATCTCTAGCCCTTGATTCCTTTCTGTAGCAGAGCATAATCAAGATCTGAACCTGGATCTCTTTCTCTCCTTCTTTGATGCTTATTTTCCATAGTCTTACATACTATGATTGAGGTACCACTTGATGTGTGTGGGCACTACTCTATCACTCAAGGGAATTCGAAATTTTAGAGAAGAAAAGAGAGAGAAGGGGCGGCTTGGCTTTTGTCTGAAGGAAACAATGTTCAAAGTCATGAGTTTCCTGAAGCCAATACTTTCTATTTATAGAATGCCCTCTAGGTTTATGTTAGAATTGTGTAGCATTAAAATAATGAAAAAAATAAAATGGTAAAAGCCTATGCATAGTGGGCGGCCCATATAAGGAAATTGGGCCTCACTTTGTAACTTTCCCATTTTGTTATTTTCCATTCCCATTTTCTCAAAAATGCCAATTTTCTAATTTAACCATTTAAATGCCAATTCTAATGATTTAATAACTTAAAAATAATTATTAAATAATATTGCCATTTAATGTATTTATTAATTTAGACATATAAAGTATCTTAATTAATAAATAAACCTAGAATCTCTTTTCTTTACAATTTCGCCCTTGCTTAGTGAAAATTCATAAAGTAAACATAGTCTAACTTTTAGAATTATAATTGATTAATTAAAATCAATTAACTGAGTCTTACAAGCAGTATGGTCTCGACAAGTATGGGGACCATGGGTCTATATAACCGAGCTTCCAATAAGTCGAACCGAATTTACCAAGTAAATTCCCTAACTTATTAATTCCTTATTGAATCCACTCTTAGAACTTGGAATTGCACTCTCAGTCATATAGAACGCTCTATATGTTCCACGATATAGATACGTCATTAGTTATCCATTGTTATAATCCTAATTTGATCAATGATCCTCTATATAGATGATTTACACTGTAAAGGGATTAAATTACCGTAACACCCTACAATGTATTTTATCCTTAAAATACTTAACCCTGTATAAATGATATTTCAACTAAGTGAAATGAGTACTCCACCATTTATTTTCGTTTGGTGAAGCTCGAAGGAAATCATCATTTACTTTCTATTCGCCAGATAGAAGCTATAGATTCCATATTTATATTAGCGCTCCCACTCAATTACACTACCATGTTCCCAAAATGTACGTATCACCCTTACCCAAAAGTAGGCTTAACTAACAAATCAAAGAACACGAATAACACTCTTGAGATTGAACCTAATCATACCAGGATTAAGATCATTTGATCTAGGATAAACAGGTGATATTGAATTGAATAGATATTACGGTAAATTTTAATATATCTAATCAAAGTTCAATATCGGTCCCTTCCGATGTATACTCCATACATCCGATACTGGTAAACTTTGCCAATGTCCTGGAAAGGACATAACACTTTTCCAAGGTGTTAGAATACCTATCGCTGATTATACCATCTCAGTCTAAATCCAGTGTTTTGACAAATCAGGGAATAAACTTTCGGACATATAATTAAGATTATATTCCACTGTCCTGACAACACTATAATCATTAACAAGTTCATATGTTCTGGACTTAAATGGAATTCACACATTATATATATAATCATGAAATAAATCATGTGAACCATGCAACATAAAATGTTATTTCTGATCTTTATTAGTAAGTAAATCTGATTATATTGAAATGGGTTTTATTTAGGGCACAAAACCCAACACAAAGATCACTTAGTTATTGATGCCACTGCATCTATTATCTATTTGACATAGACCTACGTGTTACGCTCACACGTCTACTTACAATAAGGCCTTAGAATAGTTTATCTTGGTTCTAATTATCGAGTCTAACCTAATTATGCCTTGAGCGCATAATTCTTTATTTCAACATATATAGCATCACAATTGCATTCAAAATTATTTAATCACAGGGTAATAACCCTAGGCTTTATAACCGCTTACCTTAGGGTAATAACCCCAATCCTGGTTTGTCATTTAATCAAAATCATAATATCAAATATGAGCGCAACCGCGCTTAACTCTACGTGCTAACTACTATCTTACCTGGTATCCCAAGTATGTGGAGATTCTCTGGGTGTTCCTGAACAAGCGTCAGTAATCCTAGTCACAATTCTTGGGATTTTACATATAGAGTTAATCCCAAAATTCAATTTTATATAATCACATAATTGGCATTTCATTTATAGATAAGCATATATAGCTCAGAACGAGCTTTTCAATGATATAAAGAATGTCCCAAATAGGGTCCTAAGTCAGAAGTTATGATAAAAATAAAATTTAAAAATCCCCAGGGCAAGTAGGGCCTCGCCGCGGCGAGCAAGGCCGCAGTGAGCAACAACAGGTTGCTCTCACCACGATGAGCCTAGCCGTGGCCGCGGTGAGGGGCCTTGTATCCTTAAAAATGCCATTTTTTAATAACTTCGAAAATCAACCTAAAATCCATTCCAACCCATAACAAAGCTGCATATCATCAAATTTAATATCTCACAAACCAAATTAAACATCAACAATGAATTTAAAGCTTAAAACAAAGCTCCATATCAAGTACAAGAACAAGAAATTCAAGTCTCAAGCAAAAATACTATAATTACTCAAAGTTCACAAGCTTGAACAACCAACTTCAAATCTTCAAAGAAAATCCCAGAGTTTCAAGACCAAACCCAAAAAATTAATCAACATTAACAACCCTAAAATCTCACACAAATAGTCTAGATACAATAACATCTAATCCTATAAGCTCAACTACACGAAATCACCATATTTTACTTCACAATTATCAACATTCATCATAACTCATAAGAACTTCAAGAACTTCATCAAGCATTATCAATAAGTATTTTAATTCAGAAACTAATCAAGAACTAATTCAAAATAACTACCTCAAATACTCAAAACTCCCAAGCAAGCAAGATCAAACCACAAATTCCTAGTTTTTCTTCAAAGTTGGGTGAAATTGGAAAAGATGAGGAAGAGAGAGAAAAAAGGCCGGTTATGGGGTTCAAACCCAGAAATTATGATTTTCCAATTAATAATATCTAATTTTTTTCCCTTTTGATGAAAATAGAATAGGTGCTCAAATGACCAAAATACCCTTGGGGCCAATATAATCACACACGCACACATCAAGGGCAAAATTGTCGTATAAATCACACACATAACACAATATTTCAAATTTCTCATTTATCACCTTAACACATTAATTAAATCCCAAAAATACATTTTGGGCCCCGAACCCAGTTCGACCCAAAATACCCAAATGTGACTATACTGCGCCGGCTTGTTAGAGAATACGTGCAGATAGATAGAACAAGTATACTATATAATAATATAGCTCATAAGCACAATATATCATTAGAATTACGATTTTACCCTTCTCTGGTTAAAATTACAAAAATGCCCCTAGTACACTAACGAGGTCTTAAAATGCAATTTATCAGTATAGTTTCACATATTAAATTATATAATAATATAATTCCACATTAATACATAAGTAAACAAGTTAGGGTTGCTAATCCGATTCCATAAATCCTAGGGTATTACACATGAGGAGAGAGACACAATACTGTAATTTTAAGTAGGGTTTGATGCATTTATAGAGTTTGCCCTAAGGACTTCTAGAAATCCCAAACGTATTCATCGTCCATGTGTAGATTGTTGTAGTAGATCTAAAAGAAATATTACGATAATTAAGGATTATGTGTATTTACGATGTCTCAATAGAAGTTATACTACTTGGTATTGGCATGATGAACATTTAGCTGATGATACATATCCATTAGAGAAGCAGGGGTAGATGATGTTGAGAGTAATGATTTCGATGATCATCCATTGGACTTGCTTGACGAAGCATAGGAGGAATTTCTTAATGATCCTAAAAAAATTCGATAATTTTCTAAGTGATGCAAATAAACCCCTGTTTGATGGTTGTAGAATACTAAGATTACTAAGAATGGTTAAATTTAATAACATCAAAGTAGAAAATAGAGTGAGAGATAAATGTTTTAATCAATTTTTAGTTGCTTTTAAAGACATCTTTCCATTTGACAATAACTTGATGAACCTTATATGTTTTGCAGTGACCATATGGAGATATTTCAATCACTGGTTCTAATAAATCATAAAAATAAACAAAAATAGATTGCAGACGAGCATCGTCAAACTTTTATTAGGGGGTTAAGGAATACCATTATATAGCAAAGTTGAACGAACTCAATCATGGAGTATCCGATGAGTTGAGTCGTATTACCCTTGGAACAAATTTTGTAGTAGCAAAGCATGAAGCGTACATTGTAAGGGGTAAACATTTTCATACAAAGTCAAGAGATGATGCTTGAGAGGTTCAAAATAGTGGCATATGTCTTGTCGAAGAAACCATCCATTTTGCAAGTGCAAAAGATAAAAGTCATGTTTCAGGTACCATGACGTATTATGGGGTTATTGAAGAAATATGGGAGCTCCATTATTTTGCGTTTTGAATTCCACCTTTTTAATGTTCTTGGGTTGACAACAATGTTCGAGTAAAAACTAATGAGCTAGGTTTTACTTTGGTTAATTTAAGTAAGAGAAGAAGCAAGAATGATCCATTCATCACGGCTAGCCAAGCAGTACAAGTGTTTTACATTTATGATACGGCTAATGATAAATGGTTTGTTGTTTTATCGACACCAGAGAGAAGGTTCTTAGAGAATGAAGAGGATGAGAAGAATGCATATTTATGTTATGATGACTTCATTGTTGGGCAACCAATTCATGAACAAACTGTGAAAATTGATCGTAACCTTGAGGAAGATGCTGCTAAATACATTAGAAACGATGTCAATGAGGGAATATGGGTCAATTGTGATTTAGGCAAAGATAAACAAAAAAGAAAAAAAAAACGTGTCTAATTAGTAACTTACTTGTGATAATGTTTGTTTATGTAGTTAATATTTGTTATAGCTTACTTGTGATACTTTTTTTAATGTACATAGTTACTCTATTATAGCTAATTTTATATTTTGTTTGTTAATGGTGTAGATATGGCTAACATAGCTTCAAACTCAGATTCAGAACCAACAACAGAGTGTCCTAGGTAGATTCCTAAACGAGGTAGAACTGAGATGAATGAAGTGTCCAAGCTGATGGACCAATGAAAAAGACTTCGTCTCCTTGTCAATGATAAAGGACAGTATTGTGGAAAAAACTATGTCAAGCTAGTATTGACTTTAGGAGTTAGATGTCGTATGACAATAGGGATGTCATATGAAAATTGGAAGCAGGTCAACCCTCAACTTAAAAATAAGATTTGGAAAGATATTCAGGTAAGCGGTTATTTGTGAGAATTTTGATCTGTGTTTGATTAATTCAAATGTTAACTTTAATCATGTTTTTTTTCTTCCTAAAACTAGACGGGTTTTGTAGTTCAAGATGATTTCAAACATAATTACATGATCATTTGCTGGGAAGTTAATGAAAGACTTTAATAACAGAATGAAAAAAGAAATTTATTATGCCCGCATTAAAAGAAAATAATTTGAAACGGTTGGCATACGTCCCTAAAATGCATCCCGAGATTGACCAAAAAAATTGGTTGAAATTTGTTCAAAGTCGACTAGCTCTTGAATTTCAGGCACTAATTATATTTGTACTAAATAAACTTTTAAATACAAGTACTGGTAGCTAAAGTATTTTTTTTGGAATTGTAGGAATTGAGTAAGGTGCAAAGGGAGCGTTCGTCAAAAATCCAATCTAGACATCAAAGTGGTTGGAGTAGAATGGTGAACGTAAGGGAAGATGTGGTGAGTAATTAATAATTTCTTACAATGTGCATCAAAATATAATAGAACTCATTTAATTTTTATAAAATAATTTTAAAAAAAGACCTTGAGGATCAAGATTCCCCATGCCACCTTGTTTGGATCAAATCTCGGACCAAGAGAATGAAACTTGTCACTGATTACGACAAGGAAATTTTTGAAACGATAGTAAGTATATATTAATCGTTGATTAAGTACTAATAATGAGTTAATATATACATAAATCATAAACTAATTGCATGAATATGTGCAATAGGCTCAACTAGAGGAGCAAGTTAGTCAGGGACAAGTTTAGGTCCATGGCCAAAATGACATTCTAACGCAGGCGCTCGGGACACCAGATCATCTTGGACGTGTTTGGGCTGCTGGGTATGCTAGTACTTAAACTGTTGTTTCATTAGTTATACAAAATAAATTATAGCTAACTTTATTTATTTATTTACAGGTTCCTTGTTAAGGCATCTAAACTATTTGGTAAGAAAAAAAGGGAAGTTTCTAATGCTGTGGCTCAGAAATAGAAGGAGATTGAGAAATTAAAAGCCGAAATCAAATTCCTTAAGCAGAATAAAAATATTATCAAAACAAGAGCAGAATGAGGATGAGGATGAGGATGAGGAAGAAGGACAGGTGGCTTATCAAGCGTATATTCCACAACAATATGCTCAGGAGGATGAGGGTATAAAATTATGCTCAGGAGTTTGTTTCCTTAAATGAGCCACCTCTCATGTACAATTTCACTGAACAGAGGGCAGCTAATCAGCCAGTATTTCTCTGCTCAAACAATATCGATAACATGGTTGCCAGAGCTTATCTGGATGAACATGAAGGTGAAATCATAGTTCACACTAAGTCCTACGATGATTCACATGCCCCGGTTCTCATTTCAAAAATGATGCAAGAGGATGCTGAAATCCCAATCTCAATTGAAGGTTGCAGATATACGTTAAAGAAGTAGAAAACATGTTCCTTCCTTGGCCTAAATACCTCATTATAACACATGAGGTAATGGTTTGTTATAATTAATCATCAATGATTAGTGGAGTTTGAATATCTTAAATATTCAACCATAGTGAAGTAGGTTCTGCTAATACATGTGCTGCGGTCGCATGGATGAAGACTTAATTGTTTTATCTGTTTTGTTTGTTATTAGGCATGTTTAAAATTCTTGGGGGCGTTCAATTACAGTCATTATGCTGTTGAAAATTCGGTAGAATTAGGATCAAATTTGATATATTATATAGTGTTTTATATAGGGTCCACTAGCATAATCACCATCAAGACGTGATCTATCGAAGGGAAAAGGTGCCATGCCTTGTCGAAAAGGCGGTGGTGATCAAGAAGATCAATTATTCACACAAGAGATCATGGCACTAATCCCCAAGTCACTTAAATAGATTGTTAAAGAATTTTTAAGAGTCAAGGATAAACGTGATATAATCCCAATTTGGGTACCTCGTGGATTCATAGCACCTCATACCCTGATCACAATATCTGGAGAATATTTGTAGTAGGTGGCATTGTGTGACTTCATCGACAACCAGGGAATGCTTTTTGAAATGACTTATATTCTTCTTTAATCTAATTAACCTTATATATCAAATTCTACTGAAATTATTATAAAACACTAATATTTAACAATTTAATGCAGGCACATATGGGAGAGCATAAATAATTTGAGATGAATTTTTAAGTTTTACGACCCAGAACTTCTCGCAGTGAGTAGTATTAACGTTTAATGCATCACAAGGATTGATTCATTAGTTATCATCGATGAATAACCAACACTAAATGTTCTTTATTCCTTGGAATATCGGGTAAACACAATTTAATTTTTTAGTGCTCATTGTTTTCTATATTATAGCTTGAAATTATTTTTACACTATCTTACATACATCCTAATATAAATTTTTAGTGCGCAGTGGATGCTAGAGATCGTTGCGTCAGGGAAAATTATCCATTTAGACTCTATATGTGGCCACAAAGTTTCCCCACAAATTAATACAATGTTGGAAAGGTAATAATTTAATTACTCTTTATGTAGCAAATCATTTAATTAATTAAGTTATATATATTTATGTTAATGAATTGAAATATTGATATAATTTTTAAAACATATGAGATTATAGGGGCATCTAATGCGTATCGTGCGATGTGGCCAGAAATTTCAGTAGCAAATTATCCAAGATAACCTAAAAACTAAGAATGTGATTTTTATGTTTTGAAATACATGACTTACATCGTCGCACGTGTAAACCCTAACCGTTATATACATGATTAAAAAACTCCAAATTTTAATTATTAATTATCGTATTTATTATACTAACAAATAATAATATATATATATATATAAACTAATATAATTTTTACTTCTTCTTACAGTTTGGGGAAAAGAAGACATATAATTAATGAAGGTTTGGACGATTGATGCTGAAATGTATAAGAATTTTTCTTCTCTAACTTATTTTTTAGGTTAACTTGTAATTAGATTTATTAACTCGTTAACTATTAGAATTATTTTAAATATTTGTATAATATAATTGTAGTTTTTTTAAATTGCTTCTATGAAATTAATTTAAGTATATTGGCTAATCATAAAATTAATTTAAATAATATTTAATTTAACTTTCAAAAAATAAATATTTAATTTAAATGAAGTAATATTTATATTAAATTAATAAATATATAATTTGAATAAATTAAATTTCAAAATTTATAATAAGTTTTGAACTAAAAGAAATTAATTATTAAGAATTTGACATCGATTTTTAAGCCTTTAACGTCGGTTATTAGTGCATATGGCGTTGCTTATTTATATATAACCGACACCATAGTGTATATATATATGGCATCGATTACTATCAAATAACCGATGCCATAGGGTACACTTTTGCATCGATTGTTTTCAATCCTGTAGCATTGCTTGGATCAGCGTCAGTTCTTCTTCTTCTTCTTCTTCTTCTTCTTCTTCTTCTTCTTCTTCTTCTTCTTCTTCTTCTTCTTCTTCTTCTTCTTCTTCTTCTTCTTCTTCTTCTTCTTCTTCTTTTCCTTCTTCTCCTCCTATCTTCTTCTTCTTCTTCTTCTCCTCCTCCTCCTCTCCTCCTCCTTCTTCTTCTTCTTCTTCTTCTTCTTTCTTTTATTACAACCACGATCCCACTACAATAATTGTCACACCTCAATCACCATTATCACCATCACTGTCCACCATTACCACCACCACCACATTTTTACTAAACCTAAAATATTTTCAACAACCATTATCACCATCAAAAGAATTTTCTCTAAATTAGACAAAAACAAATATAGATATAATAAAAAAAAAATATAGAGGAAGGGTGGGGTCATCGCCCAACACCTTCAACGATTGATGACCAGAGATGGGATCGTGGTCCACTGCCCTTCTTCATCAAAGAGAGAGATAGAAGAGAGAGGAGAGTGAGTGCAAGAGAGACCGAGATAGGAGCACGCGATCGAGAGAGAATTGGGGTATGGGTTTTTGGGTCTTGGAGTTTTTTGGGTATGGGGTTTGGTCGTCGATCTGGGTATTAGGAGTTGGGGGTTCGTTGATGGCTAACAGAGAAGGAGAGGGAGATCTGGGAGATAGAGATAGAGAGAGATTAAGGTTTGAAGAAGAAGAAGAAAAAGAAAAAAAAAAGTAATGTAAAAGTAAAAAAAATTATTTTTTATTTTTTTTATTCTTTAAATTTTTAAATATTTTTTCTAATTTTTAAATTTTTAAAATTATTTTTATTAATATTATGTGGATCACTAAAAATGTGTCACATGTACACTTATGTACATGTAGGCAGTCTACTGAGATAGTTAACTGAGACTTTTCGATGAAATGAGTAAATTGCTAATAGAAAGAGGGTTTGGATCGTTTGGCCACCAAAAATTGATTAACGTAGTTAATTGTTAAAAAATCTAAAGTATAAGTGGTTTTACCGCCCATATCCCTATTTAATACAACAACTTTTATAAATATTATTAACCATTCACAAAGGTGCCACCTCATGAAAATACCACTACTGTCTCATAGGGGTGCATATGGGTTGGGTTAGCTAGGTTAGAGGTATTTTAATGGCCCAACCCAATAACTACAGTTTGAAGAAGTTATAAACCATTGAATTATTTTTTATTAGACAACGCAACCCTGCTTTATACAATAATATAGGGGGTAAGTTGGATTGAGCCCATTGGGTTGAGATGACTATATTAGGCTTTAATATTTAATGATAAAATAATTTAACTTAGTGCATACACAAAAAAATGATATATATATAAATATAGATATAGATATATGTGTGTGTGTAAATATAGTACTTTAAGAAATATAAAGTGTTGGTAGTATCATTATGTGGATAGCAATATTAATAATGGTGATTGATTATCACGTTAGACTTGTTTGTATAGAAGTAATAGGGTAACTATAGACTACTTGTTAGTGGTGTGTTTTGGCTGTTTCACTCTTTAAAGTTATTGTAATAATATAATTTATTTATTAAAATGTAAAATATATATTTTTTTAAAAAATATTTTGCAAATCGAAAATATATTTTATATATGAAAGTTGTTTCGAATTTGGAACGCCTCTCAAAAAAATAGGTTGGGTTGAATTATATAGAGTTAGAGTGTGCCCTACCCATAACCAACCTATAATTATATGGCCTATCACTTTTCGACCCAATGAGTCTTAGTATACCCTCCTAAAGGGTTATTTTGGTAGACTTGCTATCTGCTCGACATTTAAAAGAGTTTTTAGTCATTTTTTTATGATTGCGTACATTGCAACTATATAGGATCACCTGTAAATTTTTTAAAAAATCAAATAATGTACAATACCAAATATAAGGTTCTCATATTTTATTGCAAGCGTGACTTTTTTTCTTATGCGTGTGGTAAGAAACTGTTAAATTTTACTTTTGGCATTGTAAACTATTCAAATTTTTTAAAAATTTACAAGTGATCCTATAAATTTTTTTTGAAACAGATAAGGAATCTACCGAAACAACCTTTGAGGGTGTTGTACTATAAATATTTCCAATAAAAATATTTAATATCTAGATTTTTAATATTTGTTCACTGCTTTTTGTTATAGATTTCTCTTTAATTTACCACTGCAAACTATCATTAATTAATAATATATAATATTAGAGAATTACTAAAGGTACTACTAGTGTCTAGCACCTTTCTTCGTGCCATACCGTTATTGGTATAATTAAGTAGCGGGTCCTCTAAAACTTAAAAAAAAAAAAAATTAGAAAATATCACTAACCAATCGTATGGCTCTACCTATGAAAAGTGCTAGGCACCACAGTGCCCAATAGCAATGCTCATATCATTAAATAGAGCTCAATCTAATCACTTTGTTTGCTAAGGTAGTAGTTTCACTATCAGGTGTAGCTTGGTTTGAAATGAGAGAAAACAATTTGTACATGTTATATTTCGCATTATTTATACAAGAATAATTGGTGGGTTTTATAGAATTACTAAATTTTAATGCTATGATAAGTGTTTGGTAATTTAATAAACATTATTTTTAGTATAAATATCTATCAATTAGTTATTAATAATAAAATACAATAAAATGCCTAAAATAAAAATTTATCCTAAAAACTAAAATAAAATAGTAATAGTGGTTTGGATTTAATCATTAGCCTTATACAAAAAAAAAAAAAAAAAAAAAAAATACAAAATGCAATAGCATATGTATGTAAATAATATTTATGTAAGCATCATATGGCCACCGTCTATGTGCCTATGTCTTATTTACTTTTAATATAATTTGTAGGTTAAATTGGTCGAGTTGAATAATTTAGCCAATATTGGTTACACTTAAGGATGTATATTTTCCCCATAGAAGTGAGACCCCGCAAGGACCTGCCCTTAATGGGACTGAGAATTTTTCGTCTAAATGAAGAATGGGGCGGAGACGGAAATTACTTTTTGTTCCTGAATGATAAACGGGACGGGAACGGGGATCACACTCGTTTGGTATTTTATTTTATATTTGTAATAATATTTTATAATTTATAATGTATGTTTGTATTTTTTCTTTTAGTATATTAGTATTCTTTTTGTGAATTTAAAGTTGTGTTTTTGATAATAATTAATGTGTAATATTTTAATTTTTATGTAGTTTAATATTTATATATATCTAAATTTTTATGTAAGCTTTATTTTTTATTATAGGATATTTTCCGCCCCGACCCCGACTCCATTAAGGAATTTCCCGCCCTATCTTTGATGGGGATCAATAAGCGAGGATGGAAATTAAAATTCTTAATAGGAATGGAGATCAGAAGAATACTCTCTGCCAATTTCCCGCCCCGTGTGCATCCTTAGTTGCACCCTTAGTATCTAACAAAAAAATTCTCTCATAAGCTTTTGTTAAAGAAATTTATATTTTTCTTCTTTCTAGCAATACGTATTAATTCGCTGGTAGATTATATTTTTTTATAATATATGCATATGTATGTACACACTTATTAAGATATGGAGAAAAGATTTTATAATATATTCAAATAAAAAATTTAAGGGTTTTTTCATTGTTATTACACTTTAAAATACATATATATATATACTAGGTGATTGTTACGTGTCAAGCCACGTAGTGTTAATTTTATTTAATATTTTAGTTTTTTATTTTAATTAATAATTAAAATAGTATAATTATTTGAACGATTTGTTTTATAAAAATAAAATATGTGTCAGTATATTTAGTAAGTAAAACATAGTTGTGTTATAATAATGTATGTTATTAATAGTAAAATGTACATTAATCTTCTAATTGAAAAAAGTTCTATTATCTCATTTCATATTTAATAATAGCTACACAACTATATATTTATAGACTTTCACATTCTTTGCAAATTACTAATAAGCACCAATAATATTTTCATATTCTAATATTTTTCAACCTTCTCCTCTTGGTGGTAAAATTAAAAATAAAACTAAAAATAAGCACAAACATATAAGGTAAATACTAATTACAGCCCATTTCATCTTTTTTTATTATTATTTTTTTAAGCCCAAGCCCAAAAATCTCTAAGCCAACACAATCAATCTTCTTTTATATTATCTTTTCTAGATATTTTATCTATATTTTTCTTTTTTAAAAAATAAATAAAAAAAATTATTAATATTCTCCCAAGATAGGTTTGTTAGAGAGATATGTGGCTAAGATGATTTTTTTAATTTAAAAAGAGATTATTAATATTTAAAAGATTATTTATTTAAAAGATTGTTTAATTTTTTGGGTTTAATTATTGGGTTTATTTTTTAACGAAA
Source organism: Cannabis sativa (assembly GCF_029168945.1). NCBI lineage: Eukaryota > Viridiplantae > Streptophyta > Magnoliopsida > Rosales > Cannabaceae > Cannabis > Cannabis sativa. The sequence goes on along the minus strand of NC_083605.1, from coordinate 16,633,947 downwards.
GATCAAACCTAATCGTTAAATTTAACAGAATATTCTTTTATTTTTAAGTATATTCTGTTAAACCAAGAATGTTAAACCAAGAAATGCCGTTAGATAGGCACTTTTAATATATAAAGATATATATATTTTTTGTATTTTAACGGATTTTACACAAAAATTTTGATAGCAATTAACGGACCAATCTAAATCACAACCAAAATTCGTATAACAACCCACATGGAAATTACCAAAGCAACCCAATAAAACATTCTTTATTTTAGGTATAAATCAGTACTATTTCATTCATTTGGTCATTTATAAGAGAAGATAAAGAAAACATTAAGGGTTGATTTGGCACATTATTGTATTAAATTATATTTTGGGTTATATTTTCATATAAAATTATATGTGATATTAAGTTATATGGGTGTATAAATATATAATATTTTATTATAAATTAAAATTTAATGTAATATTATAAAAATAGAGTGATTTACAGCATAAATAGTTAAGTTTAACTCCCGGTTGTAAATAAATGTCTAAGTTTAATTTTTTGTGGTAATTAATAATATCTAAGTATAATTAATTCTGAAACTTCTGTAAGTACCTGACTGTTAAGTGTTAAGTAGATTGCTACGTGACAATTCTTGATTGACCCAAGTTATTAAATTTTTATTTTTTAAAAAAAAAATTAGTTTGAATACATTAATAAGAAAATGACACGTGGATAATTTCTTGACATTTAAGGGATAGATATCTACGAAATTTCAGAAATATAACTTAAGTATTATCACTGTCAAAAAATTTAACTTATGTATTTATTTATAATCAAAATTAAAATTAAACTTAAGTATTTATACACAAATTACTTTATAAAAATATAACATAAAACTCAATTCGATATAATATACATTACGCCTAACACCACTTACCGAACGAGCCCATATTAATGTCCCTAGCCCTAGGTAATCCTAATTGAACACAAACGTACTTAATTACCATATTAACACCCCCAAAATTTTGTTTTTATTTTCTAACTGATAATGAGTTCAGATTAGACTAAGCTGATAAAGTACGACACATATTTATATGGCATTACTTAAATTCCATGTCCATTCAATGAAAATATTTTAACTTGAAAAATGGTTGATGAGAGTTTGTGTTTGTACCAAAATGAATAGGAATCTAGTTCGTATTTGATGGGACTCAAAGCTATTTATGTGTTAGTAATTCAGTGGTTCCAATATGGAATATTTGGAAGGTGTCATATTTCATAGAATATTATATATATAAATGAACGGACCACCCATACATATCTTATATCTTCATGTATATCGTGATTCCCGTAGTTTATAATTAATAACGGTCATCTTCCTCAATTTGGTCTTGTATCACACAGGTTTCACTTTCATAAGAGTTTGTTTATTATAAATAGTTCTCCTTACTGACAGACCGAGGATTTTTACTTTGTAGAGACTTATTTATCATAAAAAATATTTATAGCTACATTATAATCACTCTAACTAAATTTATTAAATTTTGTGGGGACTTTTCTACTATTTTGACCTATAATTATTAAATTAAAAAATTTACATTTAATTTTTTAAAAGGCAATATTTTTATTCGTAAGGGCTATAGTCCCCACATCAATCTTAATGGGTCCGTCCCTTGTTCTTCTCCCTTCTTTGTAACTGTATTGTGTTTCTTTGATTATTATATATTTTTATTAAAATTAATTTAGGGTATAAATATTGGGAAAAAAACAAAAAAATACAAAAAAGGAAAAAAAATTACAAAAATACTTTGGGCCGACCCATTAAACATTTATACAGTCCACATACAAATATTTACAAAAATACCACATGCACTAACCCTTCAGCTGTACAGAGCGAACCATGAAGATGAAAATACGCGCTCGTTTCAAAACCGCAAAACAACCAAAACGAGAAAAATAAAACTATTAATTCTGGCAAAAACAACTGGAAAAAAATACCTGCAATGATCTAAACTGAAAATGACGAAAAAAAAAAATCAGAAAAACTGTGAAGAAACTGAAATTACACATTTGTTTTCTGTTTTATTCGATCAAAACAACTCCCCCTAATATCGAAATCCAGATTCATGAAATGTAGATCTGTAACAAACAGATCTGGACCTCCCACCAAATTCAAAACAATGTATGATGTGAAATTTTTTAAAAAAACCTCATGAATAATACATCTACGTTATATACAGTTACATTTTGATTTATTTTTTGTTTTGGTTGCCTTATAGTTGCATTATCGTTTTATGATAGTTTATATATTATGCAAGAATTTAATTTGATGGGGACTAAGAAATAGTAGTTATACATAGCAAGTTTTGTGCAAATAGTTGCATATTAATTTTATAGTGAAATAACATATGCCAGTAGCAAAACTATAATAAAACTACAAAACAACTGTATGCAAGTGCAAATAGTTGCCTTATAGTTGCATTATCGTTTTATGATAGTTTATATATTATGCAAGAATTTAATTTGATGGGGACTAAAAAATAGTAGTTATACATAGTAAGTTTTGTGCAAATAGTTGCATATTAATTTTATAGTGAAATAACATATGCAAGTAGCAAAACTATAATAAAACTACAAAACAACTATATACAAACTAAAATACAGGAAAAACTCTTTGAACATCAACATCCATGATAAATCTCATTGTTACCCATTGATGATATAAAAAGGGACAGGAAACAACTAGATAAAAAACATATTAAAAAAATACATATAGAAGGTGTAAAATTTCAAATATGGGAGAAAACCAAAAAGAAACCGAAAACAAACCTCGGTTCGAACATCAGCACCAACATTAGCTTTTTTCCCAGAAACGTTGACAATGAAATCTCTGCATTATTTGTTGAGCAAACATCACTACTAAAAAACCTCAAATTCCCGTCAGTTTTACACTGTCGGCCAAAAAATTCCCGACAGTCCATAAAACCGTCGCCTATACGAGCGTCGCGGATACTGGGTAAAATAGACGACGGTTTTAAACCGTCGAGAAAATACTATAGGCCACGGTTTAAAACTGTCGCCTATAGTGACACTATAGGCGACAGTTTTAAACCGTGGTCTATAGTTTAGGCTACATTTTAAAACCATGGGCTAAAGTAGAGGCTACAGTTTAAAACTGTCGCCTATAGTGTTATAGGCACAGTTTTAAACCGTCGCTTATAGTAAAATTTTCAGTTCACTTATAAATTTCATATTTTTTAGCGACAGTTTCTGCCCGTCATTGGTTTGCAAATAAAAAAGAAAAAAATAAAAAAAAATATTTTTTTCCTTGCAATAATTAATTTTTACTAATTTATATATTGTCACAATTAGTTAGAATAAAGTATAAACATAAATTGAAAATGAACAAAAACTGAAATATATACAAACTACGTACTCAAACTTACTTAATCGTTAGTTATATGAAAGTAATTGGTTATAGTGTAAAATATAAACAAAAACATAAATTGATCATGATAATAGCTCTTGTCCTGTGTTCAGACGAATTCAATCTACTGATCACGCAAAAAATTCATCTCACCATTTGAGTATGGATTGCTCTTACCTGCAAAAAAAAATAAAAAAAAATTACACATCTTATCTTAAGATTAAATTTATTTTCTCCAATAAATTCCTAGAACCCATAATATATATCTAACATGGTTTACAAAATATCAATTTTGGTGGGCAGGTGTGACTTCTTTTCCTAAATGAGAAAACTACTAAATCATTACACATCCTTACTCGTACTGTAAAGAAAACCAGCTCATTAGTAAACAGTAAACACACTATCAAAGCACCCCTAATATAATGAAAGCCAATACTTATATAACTTGTGTTCTTAATGAAAGCCAATACTTGTATAACTTGTATAACTTTGACACAGCAAGATATATTACAACAAATCATTCACAGTCATTGCAAAGTGCTATGTGATTCAGTGATTGAATACTGTCCACATATTTTCTTACCAACTCTATATCTCATAGAGCTTCATCAAGGGAAAACTACCCTTGTCTCATGTGATTGTATTGCTTGAGATGTTGCATGAATTGAGTTAAAAGACAGCAAGAAAGATGGCCTCAGAAAATCGCAACAAAGAATTTCAAATTATCATTTAGTAACAAAAAAAATAAAAATCTTATAACTAAACAATAAAAATAATATACAGGTATAACTTAATTATAAAATTTATTGTGACTGAAATTATATTGTAATTATTTTTACTCATACTTTATATTTTTTAGGAAGAATTTTAGTGTCTTTGAGAAGTTGAAAACATTCTCCACTATTATACATAGCTATGGATTTTTAACAGAGATAATCAAGCATAGCCAAAAGGTTGCCTTATTAACTTCATGAAGATAACACATTGACTATAAACTACACATTCTCTTGGAAAGAGTTACAGTCAAACAAATGACGAGGATTGAATGTTACATCTCTATCAACAAACAATATGCCCTTTTCAACTCCCAAACTTTCACAAAACACACAAGACCGATTCCCCTTATCAACTTGAATCTATTCCTTAATCTAGAAAGAACCTTTTATCTTTCCTTAAAGAAAATGTTGCCCATTCATTTCATGCATATATATACATCAGCGAACAAAGACACATAATCCCATCTTAATAATAAAAAAAAATAATAATAACAAATCGAATACAATGTTCTTGTTATCGAGCTCTGGGCAAGGTCCAGAACCGGTGGTGATCAAGGTCGAGCTTAATATCCTCGTTGTCTTTGTTTTCTATTTTCAATGATATTGCTCGCTCATTCACATTTAAATTGAGAAAAAAGAAATACATATAAACAAAAAATATAGCAAGAGATGAGAAAGAACCTGATGGCCAGCTCTCAATGTTTTATAGAGACATTTCTGGCTAATGTCTATGATCTGCAACATGTATTTTAATGAGCACAGAATCAGAATAGAAGAAACACAACCAAAATGTCTGGCTACAATTTCAGCTTTTTTTGCTGATGAGAATGTCTAAAATTTATTGTTTAATGAACACTAACAGAAAATTATCTATGAAATAGATGGTAAGAACCTTGCCACCATCATCTGCAGCTGTAAGCAAAGAAGACTTGAAGTTGCAAGCAATCTGCAAGAACAGGATTATGATTCCATGTGTAAGAATTAGCGGAATCGGATCACTTAAAAATAAAAATTCACAAATCTAGCTCATTTTTTTCCTCTGAAATTAATAGTGTAAGAGAATGAACTTAATGTCTACCTGATTTATCTCATCCTTATTATATTCATAAGTCTCCAACGGCTTCCAAGAGAAGGCCTGCAAAATAAATTACCTACAAACTTAATAGAAACAAAACATACTTTGTTAAAATAAAAGAAAAAATACTATTATATATCACAAATTCCGCATAAAGATAAACGATATATGTTAATGTGAACAAACAAGATACCAATAGAAAAACGTATAATACCAAAACCAAGAGCAAGAATGGTTACCAGATGGACATCAAAGCTCTTGACTTCACTTCCCGAGGAAACATAAATGATGTTTTCATTTCCTATATCAAATGTGTGATTAATACCAATTAGAAACTACCAAGGAGAAAATAATAAGCCCACCAGAATTTCCCAGAAATAATCATAATCTTGAGAAGAATATTATGTTGTATTATACATACATAAGATATAAATATATGAGTTATATGAGATCCAAATACATACATTTTGTTTCAATTTTCGCATAAATTAACCACATATGAGCTAAAATGGTTCTCCATAAAAATGTCATAATTATGATATGAAAATAAAACTACCCAGTTCCGAGAATTACTACATACACAAAAAATTAAAAGTAGAAGTAGTTTCCAATACTTTCTCACAGGAAAGGAATCAATGAGGACACCCACAATCAAATCTCAAGCGAAACATATACTCGTACCGTACCAGACTTAAACAAATGGATGAGATCGCTTCGTTCCCCACTTCCATGGTGTTCACCACATCTTTGCACCGCATATCAAATCAGCACACACAACCATCTTGTGATACATGAATATATATAGAAATTGATATATAATTCGGACATAAAATATACCAGAGATAGGGGGCTCGGGAGAGAGAAAGAGAGAGGGAAACCAGAGATAGGGGGCTCGAGAGAAAGAAGAGAGAAAGAGTTATGGGTTTTGAAGGCCGGAGACCATCGCCGGCGAAGGTGGTGTTGAGGTTTGGGGCGAAGAACGGCTCGCGAGAGAGAGAGGGGGAAACCAGAGATAGGTGCGATAGGGTTTGAGTATTGTGGTCTGAATGTCTTGATGAGAGAAGGGGTTTTTATTTCATTAACCTCATACCCGACGGTTTCGAACTGAGGGTCAAAGTATGGGCCACTGTTTAAAACTGTGGCCAATACTTTGCGCAATGGTTCTAAACCGTCGGTAATAGTAAATTAACTTTTTTTCTAATTTTTTTTCCGCACTTATAAACCGTCGCGTATTTTATACGAGTATTAAAAACTGTCGCCTATAATATACTATAAGCGACGGTTTTTAACACTCAGATAATTTTTTTAGCGACGGTTCCCAAAAAAAAGCGTTTTTGGAACCGTCGCGAATTTCGCCTTTTGTAGTAGTGCATACATAAGAAGCACAATGATTTCTATACTCTTTCTGGCTTTATTCTCTACACAGTCGCTCCATATGTTATCAAGGTCGATTTCTTCGTAAGAATATATAAGAAACTAGCTTTACAATTAAAAATTCAAAATAAAAAGAAAAGAAGAATTGTTATGTAAAAAAATTTAAAATTAAAAACTGAAATAAATTTAAAAATTAAAAATTAAAAATGAAATAAAATTAAAAATAAAAAGAAAAGAAGAAAAAAGAGAGTGAAATGATGGATTGATTGATAGAAGTCAATCCTAGACCTAAGCAACAATATATAAGAAACTAGCTTTACAATTAAAAATTAAAAATAAAAAGAAAAGAAGAATTGTTATGGAAAAAAAATTAAAAATTAAAAACTGAAAATAAAATTAAAAATAAAAAACTAAAAACTGAAATAAAATTAAAAATAAAAAATTAAAAACTGAAATAAAATTAAAAATAAAAAGAAAAGAAAAAAAAAAGAGAGTGAAATGATGGATTGATTGATAGAAAATGAAAAAAGAGAGGGAAGAGAGTAGGATTTGATTGATGATGGATGGAATGATGACTAAGTGGTATTTGTGTAATAAAAGCAACTTTGTAAGTAAAAATGTAGTCATAGGCGTGTGTGAGTAATTTTGTAATAAATTGTGTAAAATGGATTTTTCATGTAAAAATTTCATAAATATTTAAGTTTAATTTTTAATTACAGATAAATACTTAAGTTTTATTTTTGACGGTAATAACACATAAGTTATATTTTGTAAATTAAATTCTGTAAGTAACTAATAGCAAATGTCATGTCGATAGCCACATGGCAGACCTCGATTAGTTCAAGTCATTAATTTTTTTTTATTTAAAAATTAACTTGAATATACCAATATAAAAATGACAAGTGAATAATAACTTCACACTTAATAGCTAGATTTTTATAGAAGTTTAATAAATATAACTTAAGTATTATTACTGTCAAAAATTAAACTTCGGTATTTATCTACAATCAAGAATTACTTAAGTATTTACGCTGTAAATTTTTTTATTTTTTATATATCATTTTTATTTATGACTAATTAAGATTTTCGCCCCTCGAACTTTGACATGCGCACCAAATCATGCTCCCTGAACTTATCTTGTCGTTAAAAATCCCCCCTGAACTATTGAGATTGTTAGATTTAAGGGCTTTTATCTAATTTTAGTAAGAAAATTCTAACATGGATGGATGTTTAGGGGGCATGATTTGGCACATGTCAAAGTTCAAGGGGCATGATTTGGTAGATATTAAAGTCTAGAGAGCATAATTTAGTACATAAACAATCATTACATTACTAAAATTGAATGATATTTGACAAAAATCCTTAAATTCGATAATCTCAATAATTAAGGGGAAATTTTTAATGGTCAAAAAATTCAGGAGACATGATTTGTTACATGTCAAAGTGTTAACGTAGATTAACGATTATGAACCTATTTTCGTAATAGATTCGGTACAGAAATTATCAGAGATCTAAGAAAGAATAATAAAAATAGAAATAACACTAGGTTTTTACGTGGTTTTGCAGTTAACTTTGCATAGTCCACGAGTCAATCTTATTCAGATTTTTCTGATATAGAACTAGGGTTCTTGACAATCAATGTATTCCTCTCTCTCTAAGATTTTCCGTCCTCTTTTTTTGTATAATCTGCCCCTATTTATATTAATATAGGTTGGCAGTTAATTACATTTAATTTCAAATCCCACAACAATATTCTCGAAATTGTGGGCTTTAATTATGCTCCACGTAAATAAATACAACTCTAATTTAATCTGTTTTGAAGGAAGTCAGCGCTGACGTGGATTAAGACACGCTGCCAAGGGTACCTCGCTGAGGTGTCTTGCCTAGTACATAAACAACTTGTTTTATTCATAAGTCTTCCAACAATGGCATGAGCACTAGTGTACTGAGAAAATTTAAGAATTGCTCTTTGACCATAAGGCCTTATAGACTGGACAATCATGTCCTTCAAGCTATTACACTTAGTTAGTATAATGTATATTACACACTAAGTGTTCTAACAGCCAATTCACCTCGTCGATACCTCTCTACATATTGCGAGGTAGAGGCCTCGCTATGTATTATGATGTCTTCCTTGTGATTATGTCCTCTGACATGAAATGGTTTTTGGTCAATACGTGAATCAACAGTTTGTACATCCTTGTCTTACTAAAGACTGTGCAGTCTCCGAGTTATAAATATACTCTATTAATTTTGTATTTAATGAGTTATTCTATTTTACATTTAATAATATAATTGCCATTATATTTGCTGGTTCATATCCTCTGAGATTGACACGTGTCACCTTCTAAAGTACCAACTGAATTTTGGGTATAACAATTGCCCCGTAAAAAGTCCTTTTTAATAAAAGGTATTGTTTAAATGATTACTGAAGGTATTTTTGTCATAATCTATTTTGAAAATATGCATGCCATTGATTTTGGTAATTTTGTGGTTTCGAGAGACATCATTAGCATTAATGATCTATCTTTTCCACTTCTCCTCCATTTCTATCCATTAGATCTTCTATATTTTGATCTTAGAGTTACTAGGTTCAAAGTATAAAACAGTAAAGAATCCATTTTTCACCATTTTCTTCTTTTAAAAAACTCAAGCTTTTTGAGAATTTTCATCCCACCTTGCCTGAAACCTTCCATGCCCTCTTTATCTTTGCTATTCTTTCTGCGAATTTACTCGAATTTGATTTTTGACCTCAGGTGTTCAAAGAATTCATCACGTCGTTCATCCTAACTCCGTTTGCAGGCTTTTCCACCACTCAACTTTTTGACTTCTAACAGTAAGTATCTCATCCTTCTCCCGCCCCCTCTTTTTTTATCTGTATTATGATTATCTTGCATCTTGTCACTCTATTTGTTTTAACAACTTGGGTTTACATTTTCTGAGTAATTTTTAGGGTTTAGGCATGATTTAGATTTATCATATTCTTTAAGCCTTTGGCTTAATAAATTTCATCCAGGAATTGGGATTGTTCCTTTTTGTAGAAATGTCCCAATTTGGCTCGGAACTTTATTCTCCAGAATTTTCAGAAACAGATTATCCTAAACAATTAGCCTTCCTATATAAACCCAAAAATTTCCAACCTCGATCCAAATTGGAAGTGACTGATGCCAAAATTAGAGACCATCTGATTAAGTTGAACCAAAAAGAAATTGCAAGTCGTTATAGGCAATTCTTACAAAAGATTTCTGAGGGCAAACGTTATTTTTTGCGAGATGCAGCTTGGCCTGAACCCACAATATTAGCTTCTATTCCACTCGCGAGACCACTATTTTTACCCGAAGTCACTGTTGCTTTTGAGCTAGGTGACCTTGAGTTTGACATTATGTCTCCTAAGCCTCGCAAATCAAAGACCCCACAAGATTCCAGTGTCACTTTCGAGGCTGAGCTCATCGAATCCAAGGTTAGGTCGATCGGAGCCTACGTTGGTGGCATCTTGAAGTCCTATGGCATCAAGCAGAGGAAAGGTTGTGTCATAAGGTCCGTGGCCCCTAGGGAATTTAGTTGTTTTCCTCCAGAAAGGGTAATACGCGAGGATTGTAGTGGGGCTAGCACGAGTAATTCCTCGGGCACTAGAGCCTGGAGCCTCGAGCACATTAAGGTTGGGGCGTCCTTCCCTTTAGGGATTACTTTAAGGAGTACTGTAACTATCTTAGGGTTGCCCCATTTCAGCTGAACCCCATCTTGTATAGGATCCTTGCAAGCTTGAAAGTCCTATACCATATTTTAGGATGGGAGAGCCCCACTCCTTTGGAGATAGCCTGCTTTTACTCAGCCAAAGCAGTCCCTGCGAGGAAGAATGCTGCAGGAGGCTTCTACTATCTTGGGACTTATACTTTTGATCACAGGATCATAGTTAGGTTGCCAAATAAGAAAGATCTTAAAGAAGACTTCTTCTGGACGACGGGCCTCTCTCCCATAAATACAACTGCCTTTCACATTATACGTAAGTTCTTTTCCTTAGAAACTTAACTTTAAAATGTATTAATTTGTATCTTTAAAGTCGCTTACTAAAATTTTGCCTGCTTGCAGTGGTTCCTCGGAGACCAGTTCCTACTCCTGAGATAGTCGAGTGCCACAAAATTCTGTTAAGTCTTCCATATGGGCTGCAAGCAGCAGACTTCTTATTAAATGAGAAGAATCTGAAGAACATGGGCCTACTTGCCTCAGACGAATTCACTTGCGATTACAAAAAACCCAAGTATTCTTCGTGGAAAAATGTCCTGGTTCCTACCGAAGAGCAAAGTGAAGACTTCGTGGCTCGCGCACACTATCTCGAGAGGACTATCCCTCTGGAAGAAGGAACATCCTGAGCTAATCAATGTGGGTGGTCACCCACGGTGCTTAGGGCCGAATGTAACACCTTAGTATCTTTCTGAGATAATCGATATAAATTTTACACTTGGAATCCCCTCCTCATAAATCGCATAACTCATAGGTTTGATAGTTGGTACCCAAAGTTTCACGTTCAGACTAGCTGCACTAGTTCTTACTATGGAATTGTCGAGCAGTATGGGACCATGTTGGATAGGTCAAGTCACATAAATTCAAGCTGGAATTTAGATCCACTAAACCCTTATGATATATTTATGATCACAGGATCTAGGGAGTTTAGTGAATATTATAGTCCTCCCACGTCATCTTCTGAAGATTTTGGTAACCTTCTCAAGTGGGAGTTTTTCCCATTTTCACTTATTTATTTTGTTTAAGTGCTAATGAACTTTTCTTGCCTCCCAGATATGATTTGGATTTGGAAAACATGTTCAAAAGTCCTCCCCCAGTTGACAAGAAGTCTAAGAAGAGAGTTGCCCAAGTTGGTGAGGCCTCGCGTTCTACCAAAGAACCCAAAAGGACCAAAACTACTACCAACAAGAAGAAGTCCTCAAACCAGCTTACCATCGAGCCAGCCAAGTCTGTAGAGAAAGAGAATGAGGTCTCTGTTGCAGGGAATGTCGTCGAGCAATTGACTGGGTCAGTGCACCAGGTGAAAGTCTCTAGTTTTAATCTAGAGATTGTTCTCCTCGAGCCCTCATGTCTACTACACCCCGAGGTTGGCACTGAAGGCTTGCAACTCTGCTCGGAGCATGCTACCAACGATTGGCATAACATCTTGACTCTTGGGTCCGGCGACAAGGACCTTCTCATGCGAGGCAGTTCTAAGAATCTGGCCAAAAGGAGTTACAAACTTCTGCAGCAGGTTAATTTCCTTTTCTTCTTGTTCTCATTTTTCCTCACTTTATCATTTTTTACTAACTTCGAGTTGCCTTCTCCTTGGAAGCTTCTTTCCTCTCGTACGTTACCCATCATCGGTCGTCTTAGTGAGTTGAAATGCTCGAGACTGAGCTTTGCCATATCGGGAGCATAGGGATACCTTAGCCAGAAAGTGGAATGACTCGGTGGCCAAGGTTTCTCGCATAAAGGAGGAGGCAGAAAAGTAGCATCTAGCCAACCAAAAGAAGATCAAAGAACTTGAGGATTCTCTCAAGTCCCTCGAGGTGGATCATGACAAAAAACTTAAGGAAATGGAGGCTGAAACCAAAGACAGGGTCAACAGCATTGGTAGGAGGACCATCTACCAAATCTGGTCGACTAACCCTGATTTGGACTTTAGCTTCTTAGGTGATAATGCCGATGCCATGCTTTCCTTTTGCGAGAAGACAAGGAAAGAAGAACTGGGCGAGGAAGAAGAGGTTGAAGGGGAACTAAAAGATCCATCCAAGTCTCCTACAATGTAGGCTTGGTTTTTAAGTTGCATTTTTTTATATATATTTATTTAGGAAAATGGCCATATGGTTGAGACAATGGTTTGCCCATTGCGACACTTTTGTAAAGACAAATTTGCATTGTTGGATGGCCAACTTTGTGTTTTGTCTTATCTTTTATTTATTGCCTCGTATTTCTGCATTCGAACTTATTATATTTACTTGCATTTTTACTCACAATTTAAACAATTATATTTTGATCAAATCTAAAATACTTTAAGCCTTTCGAGTGCTCTTATTTTCCTTTGATATTGTAAGTAATCTACTATGTGCGCGAGCAGTTATTATCTGCTATGCTTTTGATTTGCAAGTAGTTATCAGTTCTGCTTCGCGTAAACAGTTATGATCTGTTTTTAAACAAACTTAAACATACTTTAAATAATTCATCTCATGAATCACTTTGTATATTTTTGATTGCCTGTATGAATAGTTAAGCTTTCTATTCACACCTTACGTTAAGTTTTTTTTCAAGGCATCTTGGTGCCTCGTTTTAATACATTCCTATAAAATGCGAGTCGTTAATATTTAGCTTCGCACGTAGCTTAATGTTGTTTTTATGAGTTAAACCTCATTTACAATTGCTACTTTTGACTTTCCTTTTTTACGAGAAAGGTTCTTTAATATCAATTATTTGATAAAAACTTTAAAATTTTAAAGTGGAGTGAGTTTGCAATATATCATGTTTTTACAGATGGATTACGGTTAATCATACACACATATATATGCCCCTCAAGTAATTTCAAAGAATAAAACTTTGTAATTACTTGAATAGTGCTTTAACTTTATTAATAATTGAATTCAAAATTACATCAGAAAGAGAGATTACAACATTAGTTTACTGGTAGTAGGGTTGTAAATGCTCAACATTCCAGTGGTTCTTTATTAGTGAGTCATTAAGTTGGGTTAATTTATAAACCCTGGTTCCCACTATTGCCTCGATCACATAAGGCCCTTCCTAGTTTGGGTTAAATACTCCTGCAGATGCATCTCTCGTGTTTGCAAATACTCGCCTTAGCACCAAGTCACTAACGTTAAAGAGCCTTTTCTTCACTTTCTGGTTGAAATATCTTGTCACTCGACGTTGTTATGTTGCATTAGTAATTTGTGACTCAGTATGTTTTTCCTCAAGTAGATCCAAGGATAATTTCAAGAGTTCTTGGTTTTCTTCTTGATTATAGAAATCTTGTCTGTGGGTCGCAATATTGACTTCTACTGGCAGCATTGCCTCTGAGCCAAATGCCAGCGAGAATGGAGTATGCCTTGTTGTTGTTTTCTCAGTTGTTCTGTGAGCCCAAAGTACTTGTGGTAGTTCATCGACCCATCAACCTTTTACAGCGTCGAACTTCTTTTTGATAGTTTCTTTCAAGGTTTTATTAACAGCTTCTACTTGCCCATTCGCTTGAGGCCTTGATACTGACGAGAAGCTCTTAATAATCTTGTTCTTCTCGCAAAACTCAGTGAATAACTTACCATCGAACTGTGTTCCGTTCTTAGATACTATCTTAATGGGTATTCCAAACCTACAAATTAAGTTCTTGACAACAAAGTCGAGAACTTTCTTGTAGGTTATGGAAACAAGATGTTCCGCCTTTATCCACTTTGTGAAGAAGTCGACCGCCACCACTACGTACATTGCTCCTCCTTGCCCTGTGGGGCGTGCCCCATATTGAAAATGGGTAAGGCGAGGTCATCATTCTTAGCTCTGTGGGTGGTACACGAGGTATATGTGAAAACCTTTGACATTTATCGCATTTTTTTGACAAATTTGTGTGTGTCTTTATTTATAGTTGGCCAGTAGTATCCTTGTCAAATTATTTTCTTTGACATGCTTTGCCAACCTCCATGGTCTCCACAAAAGCCTTCATGGATTTCTTTGATAATATTATTTGCTTCAGTGAAGGAGAACACACCGTAGGAGAGGCGTTGAATAACCCTTTCGATACAATTTGCGTTCTATTATCGTGTAGCAAGGCACTGAATACAAGAGTTTTCGTGCCTCATTTTTGTTAGCTGAAAGTTGCCCGTTGAGAAGATAGTTGATTATGGGTGTCATCCAAGTAGGCAAGTTGTCTATCATCTCAACTTCTTCCTTTTCACATATACTCAGCTCGTCTAACACTTCAACCGGTACCAAGTTCAATTCATCAAGTTCGTTTTACGAGGCCAGTTTTGCCAGGGCGTCGGCATTTAAATTTTGTTCTCTTATAATTTGTTCAATTTTAAAATAATCAAACTAAGTTTTTCCTAACCTTCTCTAATTATTTTGCCATTTTTAAGCCCTTTGTCTAGTATTTGCCTAGAACTTGATTTAAAATTAATTGCGAATCACTGTGGCATATAAGATTTTTGACCTTTAACACTTCAACTGTCTTTAAACCAGCGATCAAGGCTTCATACTCAGCCTCGTTGTTTGAAGTGTCAAATTGAAATCTTAAGGCAAAGTGAAACTTAAAGCCTTTTGGCGAGATTAATATTACCCCTGCACCCGAGCCATGTTCATTAGATGCTCCATCCACGTACAACTTCCAAGTGTCTGCATCTCGCGGGATAATTGGATTTTCATCTGGAACTATTCCTTCTATTAAGAAATCAGCCAAAGCCTGGCCCTTGATGGATGTTCTTGGGTGATAAGTTATGTCGAACTGTCCCAGCTCAATAGACCATTTTATCAATCTTCCAGAAGCATCTGGTTTTGACAAAACTTGTCTCATGGGTTGATTAGTTAACATCTTAATCGGATGTGCGTGGAAGTAGGGCCTTACTTTGCGAGATGCATGAATTAGGCATAGATCCGGTTTTACTTTAATTATAACGTGTTTGAGTTATTTTGTATTATTCATTTCTATTTATTATTTTATAGAACCGGTTCTATTTTAATTTATATCTGAGATATCTAACTCTGATGACTAATCTGACGATGATGACAACTTCGGTAATTTTTCCGACAACTTTTCTCGCGATGACGACTTTTCTGGTGACAATGACTTTTCTGGTGACTTTTCTAGCACTAGTAACTTTTCTGAGGCCGGTGATTTTTTCGGCAAAACTTATTATTAGAAGTTTTATCAAAATTATATATTTTTTTTATTTTCCATATTTTAAACTTTGATTATTTTTTAATCCCATATTTTTTTGCATTATTTATTTATGCCTTATAAAAGTAAACTCTATTAAATTTTTTTTCATACCGAAAAATATTCTCGTTATATAATGATATAATCTCATTCATGCTCTCCTAACATAATAATGAGGGTACTTAGGCCAATTCCAATAAAACGTTAAAATGTCAAATTTAATGAGATTTTACACTAAATTTATTTTAAACACACTCTAAAAGTTATCATACATATAGTATTATTTATAGTGTTCCACTATTATTAGTATGACACTATTGATTACCACTACATAAAATCTTATTTTTAGTCACAACAAAACTTATGATTAAAAGTAAAAGAATTGTGACTAATTATAAATTATCATTTCTATGTTGTGACTAAAAAGTCCGTGGCTAAAGGCATTATTCACAAAAATTATAATTTATTGTGACTAAATGTATTTTTAGTCACAATACTTGTTGTGACTAAAATTAAATTAGTAACAACTTGTATTTAAATATTATGTTTTAGTCAAAGTAATTTTTTGTTGTGACTAAAAGTCACAATTTAGTCACAAAAAAATTATGTATGTGACTAAAAAGTTTTTTTTTTTGGTAAATCAGCAAGTGTATTAAAAAAATCAAACAATAATTCATACAACCTAAGAGCATCCTCAAGAAGAGGACCTCCAACTCTAAAATCTATAATCTTTACAATGGACTTACAATGAATTAAACCAACACTTCTCTCTATTAGTTACGTACATCTTTTGGCCATATACAAACTATTCTATTTTTAATGACAGCTTTAACTTTGTATACAATTCTATGATAATTTTCTATCTTCCCATTCTAAAAACCATTATTTTGGTTGCTCCAAATCAAGTATATCAGCGCTGCAATGGCAGCAACAAATACTTTCCTTCAGAAGCTGTCACATTTTGCCTTTTTTAACCACTTGCTAATGCTTTTCAAGGTTGTTGCTGAAGTCCTCCATTGAAGCCATTGCTTGATTTGTGTCAAGCAATCCTTCAAAAACTGGCAGCCAAAAAAGAGGTGTTCTATTGTCTCGCTGCCATTGTTACACAGAAGGCAGTCATCACTATTAATTACCCCAAATCTCTTCAATCTTTCCTTTGTCTTTATTTTCCCAAGCATAGCTAACCATACAGTAAAGCTATGCTTCAGAATATTAAAACGACTCCATACAAACTTGCTCCAATCCACTTTAGATGCCTGTGTATGTACTTCTCTATAGCCAACAACCACAATGTAATTGCCTTGTACCTTGTTTAATGAACCCAAACTCTTCATTTGATCTTTTATCATCACCAATTTCCTCCAATACCAACTTGCTTGAGTTGAAGGTTAATAGGTCCACCAATCCTCATCCTTGATGTATACATTGTGAACCCATTTAACCCATAGGTTGTCTTCCGTCTTAGCAATAGCCCATACATATTTGTACAACGCAGCCTTGATCCAATCTGAGATACATCTAAATCTCAGCCCTCCTGAACTGTTAATGTGTATTGTCCATTCCATAAGAAACTACGGTAAATAGATTCTATTTCACTTACAATTTTCTTTGGCAGCATCATCACTTGGCGCGAGTAAGAGTGTATGGCCATGAGCACTGAATTAATGAGAACAACACGCCCAATAAAAGAAAGGTTTCTCGTGCTCCAAGTTTTGGTCTGAGCAATCATTTTTTCCACCAATAGCTTGCAATTTGCTGAAGAGATCCTCTTTGGGCAAATAGGCACTCCCAAATAGTTGAATGGCATGTAAAGACCGCTTAGTTTAATTTGGAAATTAGCAGTTAATCATGTTTAATTATGAAAATTATTTATAGCTATTTAAATAATTATTTATACTGTATTATTGAATTCTGAAATGCATTTTATGCCATTTAGTAGTTTTCATAATTTTGCATTTCCGGTGCCCGGTAACATGGAACTCGGTGTTTGGCTCAGTAAAATCACAACTTAGTATGTTAGTATTGTGGGACAATTTATTAGACATTGGGAATGTCAAGATTGGCCGGGAATTTAGAATTTCCCAAAAATACCCCCTTTAGTGTTATTTATGTGATTTTAGTGTGGAGGGGCAAAATGGTCATTTTGCCCAATTGTTAGTTTGTCCTTTAGTGGACTTAGTAAGTGGAATTATATGGTTCTATTAAGTTAATGTTGGCTGAAATAAAGGGTTTATATGCATTTGTTTTCTTTTTCAAAAGTTTTAAAAAATTAGAAAGTTAGAAAATTTCAAAGAAAAACCATTTTTCTCTCTAGTCTCTCTCTCCCTTTCGGCCTCTTTGAGCAGCAAGAAACCAGCCAATTTCCTTGGTGATTCAAGCTCTCTTTAGTCAAGTTTTGTGATCTCTTGTTGTTGGTATGTTCTCTTTAGCTCTCCTTTAAGTTTTCTTAAAATTTTGATGAAAAAGAAGTGTTGTATGCATGCTTAGTTTAGGTTGTTCTTGCTGCTGGATTTTTGATGTTGTTTCTGAGATTTAAGCATGTTTAATTGAGTTGAATTGAGCTGCTAGTAATGCATGGTAGTTAGGTTGTTTGAGTTATGGTTTTTCTATGCAAAAGTTTAGTTTTCAAAGAGAATTTTCGAAATTGGTGGCTGTAGTTATTGCATGAGTTAGAGTTTGTTTTCTGCAGTGTTATTATGCATGATTATGTGGTTTTAATCAAGGTTTGATGCTAGTAAGTGAGTTTTAGCCAAGTTTGAGTTAGAAACTCAAAGCTTGGAGCTCACATGGCACTTTTTGTATCTGTGCATTCTGAGCTGTTTTAGTGCTTTGGTTTTGTGCTATAGGGTATTTAGAGCAGGACTGGAAGGTTGGGTGATTTTCATAAACCCTAGATTTCCTCGTTTTTATGTTATTTGTGGTATTTCCATGCTTTTTATCGATAGGGAAACTTTTAGTTCCTAGTTTAAGTCCCCGGGAAGTGATTTAGCGTGTCACTTATAGTGTTGTGATTTTTATGGTTTAAGAGCCTGTAATCCGCCGCGCAGTTAGTTCCAGTCAGGTTGACCGTCACACCTGAATTCGGAATTGAGGTAAGATTAGTATAATAGTATGCATATATAGATTACATGTTTAGCATGCATGTTTGGAAGCCTGTTAGATTACATTAGACATGTATGTTGGCTTCGAACCATCCGACTGTGTCACATCGGTACAGGCTAGAGTATGACTAGCAGTTGGAGTATGGCGAGTTTGACCGAGTATAGGATGACACTGTATCACATCGGCACAGGCTAGAGTATGACTAGCAGCTGGAGTACGACCAGTGTACCGAGTATAGGCTGATACTTAGGTTGGTGGTTTCGTACTATTTGACGTATCACATCGGTACAGGCTAGAGTATGACTAGCAGCTGGAGTATGACCAGTTTGACCGAGTATAGGCTGATACTGTAACACATCGGTAGAGGCTAGAGTATGACTAGCAGCTAGAGTATGACCAGTTCGACCGAGTATAGGCTGTTACTTGTCAATAGTACCTTCCCTATAAACGTTCAGGACTCAGTATCGTGTTGGACACGGCAGTTAGGGTTATGGTCAGGGGTATGGGCGTCTGATCATGACTCGGGATTTATGTATGATTATTATTATGCTTTTCTTACTGAGTCTGTCGACTCACAGTTCTATGTTTATGTGTAGGTAAGGGCAAGGCTAAGGCTGATGGACCGTGAGCGAGCCGGTGAAGATTGTACATGTCGGGGCGGTTAGGCCTGGAGCGTACGATCCTCGGGACAGCAGGGCTATTTTTGTAATTAGTCGCTAAGCGACAAGTATTTTGTATAGACAGTAAACTTTTGTAAATGGTTTTGTAATCGGGATCCCGAGTATTTTGTATAAATATTTTATAAGTTTAATTAAAAAGCAAAAATTTTAATTAATCACATTTTCCATAAACCTCGTTGATTAGCAACGAGCTGCACAGTATGTTTAAAAATCACGTAATACGCCTATGCTAGTTAGGGTGTTACAATTTGGTATCAGAGCCGCCAGGTTATCTTCCGAAGATCGTCACGACATGTACAATCATCATCAGCAGTTAGCTCGTTCTACGGTTCAGTAAGCTTTTATTGCTTTAGTAGTTTATTTAATTTTTTCTGAATAAGAAAAGCCTGATAGGAAGCATGTTAGTAGCCTGATAGTAGAATAGGCCCATGTTTCGTTTTTAATTTCCAAATTAAGCGGCATTAGTAAGTTCTCCTTGAATATGACCTGATATGCCAACTCTTGGTTTCGCAGGCGGTTCCGACTAGATGGACGTCAGGCGGACTACCAGGAGCCAGGGCAATTCAGTAGGGTCGAATCAGGGACAGGGAGCTCCGTTTCCCCTGCAAGCTAGGGGCCGAGGTAGAGGTCCCAGGGGCAGGGCTCGTGGTCGGGGTGATGAGAACTCGCCACAGGCTGCCCAGGCTGCCCAAGCCGATCAGGGAGCCCAGAATTGGGAAGTTAGGTTTGCTGAAATGCAAGCCAGAATTGAAGAGCAAGACTTAGAGATTCAGAGATTGAGGCAGCAGGGTGCTCCTGCAGTGCCTGTGCCAGAAGTTCCAGTGGCACCTACCCCTGCTGCTCAGGCCAAATTGGTAGTTGCGGCAAATAGAATGGAACCTTTGTGTGAAAGGTTTCGGAAGCAAGCACCTCCGGTCTTTCTGGGAGGTCCATATGTGATGAAGGCCGAACAGTGGCTAACGGTGATCACCAGAATCCTGAATTTTATGGGTGTCACCGGGAATGACAAAGTGGTGTGTGCCACCTTCCAGTTCCAAGAAGACGCTCTTGTCTGGTGGGACATGGTGTCTCAGATCCAGGACGTCACGACCATGACCTGGGAAAGGTTCCAGGAACTCTTCAACGCCAAGTATTATAACGAGGCGGTCAGAAGCGCCAAAAGGAAAGAGTTCACCCACCTGACTCAGCGGGAGAATATGAGCGTGACAGAGTATACTACTCAGTTTGACCGTTTGGCGAGGTTAGCCTCAGGAATAGTGCCAACCGACTTCAGCAAAAAGGAGAAGTATCTTGACCGGTTAAATGTGAAGATTAAACACGACTTGATGATCACCACTGATGACAAGACCACCTATGCTGAGATGGTGGAGAAGGCACTACGAGCTGAGGGCGCAGTTGGATGTATGTCGGAGTCAGCTAGTACTCCAGCGAGTGGCGGGGCTCCTACCCCTCCTGCATCAGGCTTCAGTAGTGGGAGTAGTGGTTCGGCCATGGACCAGAAGAGGAGAACATCCACTGCATCCGGTGGCTCGAGTCAGAACAAGAGGTTCCGGGGGAACCAGAGTAGAGGTAGCCGTCATAGTGGTGCAGAGACCCGGTTTTCCTATCCTGAGTGCCCCAGCTGCAAAAGGCACCATCAGGGTGAGTGCAAAGGTCAGGGATGCTTTCACTGTGGCATGCCCAGACACTTCAAGAGGGATTGTCCCTAGCTCTGATCAGAGGCACCGAGGGCTCCGGCGAGACCCACTCCAGCTAGGGTGTTCGCCATCACTCAGGCTGATGCAGATGCCAGCCCCTTAGTTGTAACAGGTCAGCTTTCAGTTAATAACTCGTATTACTCAGTGCTGTTTGATTCTGGGGCTACACATTCTTATGTGGCAGCCATAATCTCTAGTAAATTGGATAGACCTTATAATAGATATGAATCAGGGTTTTGAACCCTATTACCTGGCGGAGAGTTAGTTATCTCCAAAAGGTGGATTAGGTCTATGCCGATCAGAATAGATGGTAGAGAGTTAAGCGCTGACTTGATAGAGATGAGCCTCGTAGAGTTCGATATTATTTTAGGAATGAATTTCCTATCGAAATATTCGGCTAGTATTGATTGCAAGAGGAAGATGGTGATCTTCCAACCGGAAAGTGATGAACCTTTTGTGTTTGTTGGTTCAGTTCGGGGATCCCGGATCCCGGTGATTTTGGCCTTGTCAGCTAGAGAATTACTGCATGGTGGATGCTTAGGGTTTCTGGCCGTGGTGATGGACACCACACGGCCAGATACCATTCGGCCAGAGGATATCAGAGTGGTTCGGGAATTTCTGGATGTTTTTCCCGAAGAACTTCCAGGGTTACCACCTCAGCGGGAGATAGACTTCGTAATAGATTTGGCACCAGGGGTGGAACCGGTTTCCAAAGCTCCATATAGAATGGCTCCAGCTGAACTTAAGGAATTAAAGATTCAGCTCTAGGGGTTGCTTGACATAGGGTTTATTCGGCCTAGTGTGTCGCCCTGGGGAGCCCCAGTTTTATTCGTCAAGAAGAAAGATGGAACTATGAGGATGTGCATCGATTACAGAGAATTGAACAAGCTAACAGTGAAGAATAAATATCCACTACCTAGAATCGATGATCTGTTTGATCAACTTCAGGGGAAGACGGTCTTTTCTAAGATTGATCTCCGCTCGGGTTATCATCAGTTGAAAATCCGAGAGGAGGACATTCCGAAGACGGCTTTCCGTACTAGGTATGGACATTATGAATTCCTGGTTATGTCGTTTGGACTAACCAATGCTCTTGCAGCATTCATGGATTTGATGAATAGAGTATTCAAGGATTTCCTCGATATCTGTGTGATTGTGTTTATCGACGACATCCTTGTGTACTCTCAGTCAGAAGAGGAGCATGAGTTACATCTTCAGATGGTA
This sequence comes from Cannabis sativa, assembly GCF_029168945.1. NCBI lineage: Eukaryota > Viridiplantae > Streptophyta > Magnoliopsida > Rosales > Cannabaceae > Cannabis > Cannabis sativa. The sequence continues at coordinate 16,611,725 of NC_083605.1, read as the reverse complement.
CTGCAACGGCTTCGGGAACACGAGCTTTATGCCAAATTCAAGAAATGTGAATTTTGGCTATCTCAGGTGTCCTTGGGGCACATTGTCAGTAAAGATGGGATCAAGGTGGATCCCGTGAAGATAGAATTTGTCAGAGATTGGCCGAGACCGAAGACAGTGACTGAAATTAGAAGCTTCTTGGGTTTAGCTGGATATTATCGTAGGTTCGTGGAAGGGTTTTCAAAAATTTCAACACCCTTAACCGAACTTACAAAGAAGAATCAGCGGTTTGTCTGGTCAGACAAGTGCGAAGCTAGTTTTCAGGAGCTGAAACAGAGATTGATTACCGCTCCAGTGCTAGCTTTGCCTTCAGACAACGAGAAATTCGTAGTTTATTGCAATGCATCCAGACAGGGTCTGGGGTGTGTGCTGATGCAAGCCGATCGGGTTATCGCTTATGCCTCCCGTAAGTTAAAGGATTATGAACAGCGATACCCGACTCGTGATCTAGAGTTGGCCGCGGTGGTTTTTGCATTGAAGATCTGGCGGCATTACCTTTACGGAGAAAGGTGTGAAATCTATACCGACCATAAAAGTCTCAAGTATTTCTTTACTCAGAAAGATTTGAACATGAGACAGAGGCGTTGGTTGGAATTAGTGAAAGATTACGACTGTGAGATTCTCTATCACCCTGGGAAGGCCAATGTAGTGGCCGATGCCCTGAGCAGGAAGGGTCCCAGGCAGGTAGCTAGCATGGTTCAGATCTCACCTCAGCTAGCAGAGGATATGGTTAGATCCAGCATTGAGTTTGTGGTAGGTCAGCTTCACAACTTGACGCTGCAATCTGATCTGTTGGAAAGAATCAAAGCCGCTCAGATGACTGATCCAGAGTTAGTGAAGATCAGAGATGAGGTTTTGGCTGGTCAAGCCAAGGATTTCTCAGTGTCAGACAACGGGATGCTTCTGTATAAAGCTAGGGTTTGTGTTCCGAGTAGTGTGGAACTCAAGGGTGAGATCTTTGAGGAGGCTCATTCTACCCCTTATTCTCTGCATCCCGGCACCACTAAGATGTACCAAGATCTTAAACCGTACTTCTGGTGGAGCGGTATGAAGAAGAATTTGGTAGAATTCGTATCGAGATGCCTCACTTGTCAGCAGATTAAGGCTGAACATCAGAGACCAGAAGGGTTGTTGCACCCTTTAACCCTACCTGAATGGAAGTGGGAAGATATCACGATGGATTTCGTGGTCGGGTTACCTAGAACCACGGGTTTGTTTGATTCCATCTGGGTAGTGGTGGATCGATTCACGAAATCTGCTCATTTTCTGCCTGTTAGAACAACATTTTCAGTGGATCAGTTGGCAGAATTGTATGTTAGAGAGATTGTAAGACTTCACGGGGTACCGAAGTCTATAGTTTCGGATAGGGATCCGAAGTTCACCTCCAAGTTTTGGCAGAGTTTGCAACGAGCAATGGGTACAAAACTGGCATTCCATCCTCAGACAGATGGTCAGTCCGAAAGGACAATTCAGATATTGGAGGACATGTTACGAGCCTGTGTCATGGATTTTGAAGGCTCTTGGAATAAATACCTACCGTTGATAGAATTTTCTTACAACAACAGTTATCAGAGTACGATAGGGATGGCCCCCTATGAACTGTTATACGGTAGGAAGTGTAGATCTCCCATCCACTGGGATGAGACAGGGGAGAGGAAGTACTTAGGCCCGGAGTCAGTGCAGCGGACCAATGAGGCAATAGAGAAAATAAAAGCTAGAATGCTCGCCTCACAGAGTAGACAGAAAAGTTACGCAGATCCGAAACGCAGAGATGTTGAGTTCCAAGTAGGGGACCATGTGTTTTTACGAGTGTCTCCAATGAAGGGGATCAAACGTTTCGGGAAAAGAGGCAAGTTATGCCCTAGATTTACAGGACCTTTTGAGATTCTCGAGAAGATAGGTCAAGTGGCATACCGGTTAGCATTGCCTCCAGCTTTATCAGCAGTTCACAACGTATTCCATGTCTCGATGTTGAGAAAATAAGTTTCAGATCCCTCTCATATACTCAGTTATGAGAGCCTGGAACTGCAGTCATATATGTCTTACGAAGAACAGCCAGTGCAGATCCTGGATAGAAAGGATAAAATCCTTCGGAATAAGACCATAGCATTGGTCAAAGTTCTCTGGAGAAACAGCAAGGTGGAGGAAGCCACCTGGGAGCAAGAGTCAGATATGAGAGCTCAATATCCAGAATTATTCAGGTTAGATTTCGGGGATGAAATCCTTTTAAGGGGGAATAGTTGTAAAGACCGCTTAGTTTAATTTGGAAATTAGCAGTTAATCATGTTTAATTATGAAAATTATTTATAGCTATTTAAATAATTATTTATATTGTATTATTGAATTCTGAAATGCATTTTATGCCATTTAGTAGTTTTCATAATTTTGCATTTCCGGTGCCCGGTAACATGGAACTCGGTGTTTGGCTCAGTAAAATCACAACTTAGTATGTTAGTATTGTGGGACGGTTTATTAGACATTGGGAATGTCGGGATTGGCCAGGAATTTAGAATTTCCCAAAAATACCCCCTTTAGTGATTTATGTGATTTTAGTGTGGAGGGGCAAAATGGTGATTTTGCCCCATTGTTAGTTTGTCCTTTAGTGGACTTAGTAAGTGGAATTATATGGTTCTATTAAGTTAATGTTGGCTGAAATAAAGGGTTTATATGCATTTTTTTTCTTTTTCCAAAGTTTAAAAAAATTAGAAAGTTAGAAAATTCAAAAGAAAAACCATTTTTCTCTCTAGTCTCTCTCTCCCTTTCGGCCTCTTTGAGCAGCAAGAAACCAGCCAATTTCCTTGGTGATTCAAGCTCTCTTTAGTTAAGTTTTGTGATCTCTTGTTGTTGGTATGTTCTCTTTAGCTCTCCTTTAAGTTTTCTTGAAATTTTGAAGAAAAAGAAGTGTTGTATGCGTGCTTAGTTTAGGTTCTTCTTGCTGCTGGATTTTTGATGTTGTTTCTGAGATTTAAGCATGTTTAATTGAGTTGAATTGAGCTGCTAGTAATGCAAGGTAGTTAGGTTGTTTGAGTTATTGTTTTTCTATGCAAAAGTTTAGTTTTCAAAGAGAATTTTCGAAATTGGTGGCTGTAGTTATTGCATGAGTTAGAGTTTGTTTTCTGCAGTGTTATTATGCATGATTATGTGGCTTTAATCAAGGTTTGATGCTCGTAAGTGAGCTTTAGCCAAGTTTGAGTTAGAAACTCAAAGCTTGGAGCTCACATGGCACTTTTTGTATCTGTGCATTCTGGGCTGTTTTAGTGCTTTGGTTTTGTGCTATAGGGTATTTAGAGCAGGACTGGAAGGTTTGTGTAACACCCTAACTAGCATAGGCGTATTACGTGATTTTTAAACATACTGTGCAGCTCGTTGCTAATCAACGAGGTTTATGGAAAACATGATTAATTAAAATTTTTGCTTTTTAATTAAACTTGTAAAATATTTATACAAAATACTCGAGATCCCGTTTACAAAACCATTTACAAAAGTTTACTATCTATACAAAATACTTGTCGCCTGGCGACTAATTACAAAAATAGCCTCGATGTCCCGATGATCGTACGCTCCAGGCCTAACCGCCCCGACATGTACAATCTTCATAGGCTCGTCCTCACGGTTCCACAGCTTTGATCATGCCCTTACCTACCCATGAACATAGCACTGTGAGTCGACACACTCAGTAAGAAAAGCATAATAATAGTCATACATAAATCTCGGTCATGATCAGATGCCCATACCCCTGACCATAACCCTAACTGCCGTGTCCAACACGATACTGAGTCCTGAACGTTCATAGGGACGGTACTATTGACAAGTAACAACCTATACTCGGTCGAACTGGTCATACTCCAACCTGTACCGATGTGTTACAGTATCAGCCTATACTCGGTAGAACTGGTCATACTCCAGCTGCTAGTCATACTCTAGCCTGTACCGATGTGATACGTCAAATAGTACGAAACCACCAACCTAAGTATCAGCCTATACTCGGCACACTTGTCATACTCCAACTGCTAGTCATACTCTAGCCTGTGCCGATGTGATACAGTGTCAGCCTATAATAACATAAATAAACATATAAAACTCATTTACTAAGTCCACTAAAGGACAAAATACCAATGGGGCAAAATGACCATTTTGCCCCTTCACACTAAAATCACATAAATAACACTAAAGGGGTATTTTGGGAAATTCTAAATTTCCGGCCATTCCCGACATTCCCAATGTCTAATAAACCGTCCCAATCTACTAACATACTAAGTTGTGATTTTACTGAGCCAAACACCGAGTTCCATGTTACCGGGCACCGGAAATGCAAAATCATGAAAACTACTAAATGACATAAAATGCATCTCAGAATTCAATAATAACAGCATAAATAATTATTTAAATAGCTATAAATAATTTTCATAATTAAACATGATTAACTGCTAATTTCCAAATTAAACTAAGCGGTCTTTACAACTATTCCCCCTTAAAAGGATTTCGTCCCCGAAATCTAACCTGAATAACTCTAGATATTGAGCTCTCATATCTGACTCTAGCTCGCAGGTGGCTTCCTCCACCTTGTTGTTTCTCCAGAGAACTTTGACCAATGCTATGGTCTTATTCCGAAGGACTTTATCCTTTCTATCCAGGATCTGCACTGGTTGTTCTTCGTAAGACATATCTGGCTGCTGTTCAAGGCTCTCATAACTCAGTATATGAGAGGAATCCTTTAACTGACCATCTGTCTGAGGATGGAATGCTGTACTGAATTTCAGTTTTATACCCATTGCTCGTTGCAAACTCTGCCAAAACTTGGAGGTGAATTTTGGATCCCTATCCGAAACTATAGACTTCGGTACCCCGTGAAGTCTTACAATCTATCTAACATACAATTCTGCGAACTGATCCACTGTAAATGTTGTTCTAACAGGCAGAAAATGAGCAGATTTCGTGAATCGATCCACCACTACCCAGATGGAATCAAACAAACCCGTGGTCCTAGGTAACCCGACCACAAAATCCATCGTGATATCTTCCCACTTCCATTCAGGTAGGGTTAGAGGCTTCAACCACCCTGCTGGTCTCTGATGTTCAGCCTTAATCTGCTGACAAGTGAGGTATCTCGATACAAATTCTACCAAATTCTTCTTCATACCACTCCACCAGAAGTACAGTTTAAGATCTTGGTACATCTTAGTGGTGCCGGGATGCAGAGAATAAGGGGTAGAATGAGCCTCCTCAAAGATCTCATTCCTGAGTTCCACACTACTCGGAACACAAACCCTAGCTTTATACAGAAGCATCCCGTTGTCTGACACTGAGAAATCCCTGGCTTGACCAGCCAAAACCTCATCTCTGATCTTCATTAACTCTGGATCAGTCATCTGAGCGGCTTTAATTCTTTCCAACAGATCAGATTGCAGCGTTAAGTTGTGAAGCTGACCTACCACAAACTCAATGCTGGATCTAACCATATCCTCTGCTAGCTGAGGTGAGATCTGAACCATCTTAGCTACCTGCCCGGGACCCTTCCTGCTCAGGGCATCGGCCACTACATTGGCCTTCCCAGGGTGATAGAGAATCTCACAGTCGTAATCTTTCACTAATTCCAACCAACGCCTCTGTCTCATGTTCAAATCTTTATGATCGGTATAGATTTCACACCTTTCTCCATAAAGGTAATGCCGCCAGATCTTCAATGCAAAAACCACCGCGGCCAAATCTAGATCATGAGTCGGGTATCGCTGTTCATAATCCTTTAACTGACGGGAAGCATAAGCGATGACCCGATCGACCTGCATCAGCACACACCCCAGACCCTGTCTAGATGCATCCCAATAAACTACGAATTTCTCGTTGTCTGAAGGCAAAGCTAGCAGTGGAGCGGTAATCAACCTCTGTTTTAGCTCTTGAAAACTAGCTTCGCACTTGTCTGACCAGACAAACCACTGATTCTTCTTTGTAAGTTCGGTTAAGGGCGTTGAAATTTTAGAAAACCCTTCCACGAACCTACGATAATACCCAGCTAAGCCCAAGAAGCTTCTAATCTCTGTCACTGTCTTCGGTCTCGGCCAATCCCTGACGGATTCTATCTTCCCGGGATCCACCTTGATCCCATCTTTGCTAACAATATGCCCTAAGAAGGACACCTGAGATAGCCGAAATTCACACTTCTTGAACTTGGCATAAAGGTTGTGTTCCCAAAGCCGTTGCAAAACCATCTGAAGATGTAATTCATGATCCTCTTCTGATTGAGAGTACACGAGGATGTCGTCGATAAACACAATCACACAGATATCGACGAAATCCTTGAATACTCTATTCATCAAATCCATAAACGATGCAGGAGCATTGGTTAGTCCAAACGACATAACCAGAAATTCATAATGTCCATACCTAGTACGGAAAGTCGTCTTCGGAATGTCTTCCTCTGGGATTTTCAACTGATGATAACCCGAGCGGAGATCAATCTTAGAAAAGACTGTCTTCCCCTGAAGCTGATCGAACAAATCATCGATCCTAGGTAATGGATATTTATTCTTCACTGTTAGCTTGTTAAATTCTCTATAATCGATACACATCCTCATAGTTCCATCTTTCTTCTTGACGAACAAAACCGGAGCTCCCCAAGGATACACACTAGGCCGAATAAACCCTATGTCAAGCAACCCCTGGAGCTGAATCTTTAACTCCTTAAGTTCAGCTGGAGCCATTCTATACGGGGCTTTGGAAACCGGTTCCACCCCTGGTGCCAAATCTATTACAAAGTCAATCTCCCGCTGAGGTGGTAACCCTGGAAGTTCTTCGAGAAAAACATCTAAAAATTCCCGAACCACCTTGATGTCCTCTGGCCGAATGGTATCTGGCCGAGTGGTGTCCATCACCACGGCTAGAAACCCTAAGCATCCTCCATGCAATAACTCTCTAGCTGACAAGGTCGAAATCACTGGGATCCAAGATCCCCGAACCGAACCAACAAATACAAAAGGTTCTTCACTTTCCAGATGGAAGATCACCATCTTCCTCTTGCAATCAATACTAGCCGAATACTTAGATAGGAAATCCATTCCTAAAATAATATCGAACTCTACTAGGCTCATCTCTATCAAGTCAGCACTTAACTCTCTACCATCTATTCTGATCGGCATAGACCTAATCCACCTTTTGGAGATAACTAACTCTCCGTCAGGTAATAGGGTTCCAAACCCTGGTTCATATTTATCATACGGTCTATCCAATTTACTAAAGACTCTGGCTGCCACATAAGAATGTGTAGCCCCAGAATCAAACAGCACTGAGTAATAGGAGTTATTAACTGAAAGCTGACCTGTTACAACTGAGGGGCTGGCAACTTCATCAGCCTGAGTGATGGCGAATACCCTAGCTGGAGTGGGTATCGCCGGAGCCCTAGGTGCCTCTGATCGGAGCTGGGGACAATCCCTCTTGAAGTGTCCGGGCATGCCACAATGAAAGCATCCCTGACCTTTGCATTCACCCCGATGGTGCCTTTTGCAGCTGGGGCACTCAGGATAGGAAAACCGGGTCTCTGCACCACTAGGACGACTACCTCTACTCTGGTTCCCCCGAAACCTCTTGTTCTGACTCGAGCCACCGGATGCAGTGGATGTTCTTCTCTTCTGGTCCATGGCCGAACCACTACTCCCCCTGCTAAAGCCTGATGCAGGAGGGGTAGGACCCCCGCCACTCGCTGGAGTACTAGCAGACTCCCACATACATCCAATTGCGCCCTTAGCTCGCAGTGCCTTCTCCACCATCTCAGCATAGGTGGTCTTGTCGTCAGTGGTGATCATCAAGTCATGTTTAATCTTCGCATTTAACCCGTCCAGGTACTTCTCTTTCTTGCTAAAGTCGGTTGGCACTATACCCAAGGCTAACCTCGCCAACCGGTCGAACTGAGTAGTATATTCTGTCACGCTCATATTCTCCCGCTGGGTCAGGTGGGTGAACTCTTTCCTCTTAGTGCTTCTGACCGCCTCGTTATAATACTTGGCGTTGAAGAGTTCCTGGAACCTTTCCCAGGTCATGGTGGTGACGTCATGGATCTTAGACACCATGTCCCACCAGACAAGAGCGTCTTCCTGGAACTGGAAGGTGGCACACACCACTCTGTCATTCCCGGTGACACCCATAAAATTCAGAATTTTGGTCATCACCGTTAGCCACTGTTCGGCCTTCATCACATCTGGACCTCCCAGAAAGACCGGAGGTGCTTGCTTCCGAAACCTTTCATACAAAGGTTCCATTCTGTTAGCCGCCACAACTATTTCGGCCTGAGCAGCAGGGGCGGGTGCCATTGGAACTACTGGCACAGGCACTGCAGGAGCCCCCTGCTGCCTCAACCTCTGAATCTCTAAGTCTTGTTCTTCAATTCTGGCTTGCATTTCAGCAAACCTAACCTCCCAATTCTGGGCTTCTTGCTCGGCTTGAGCAGCCTGGGCAGCCTGTGGCGGGTTCTCATCACCCCGACCATGAGCCCTGCCCCTGGGACCTCTACCACGGCCCCTAGCTTGCGGGGGAAACTGGGCTCCTTGACCCTGATTTGACCCGACTGAGATGCCCTGACTCCTAATATTTCGTCTGGCGTCCATCTGGTCTGAACAGCCTCGAAACCCCGAGTTGGCACTTCAGGTCACGATCAACGAGAGCTTACTAATGTCGCTTAATTTGGAAATTAAATTCAAAACATGCGCCTATTCTACTATCAGGCTACTAACATGCTTCCTATCAGGCTTTTCTTATTTCATAATAAATAAATAAACTACTAAAGCAATAAAAGCTTACTGAACCGTAGAACGAGCTAACTGCTGATGATGATTGTACATGTCGTGACGATCTTCGGAAGACAACCTGGCGGCTTTGATACCAAATTGTAACACCCTAACTAGCATAGGCGTATTACGTGATTTTTAAACATACTGTGCAGCTCGTTGCTAATCAACGAGGTTTATGGAAAACGTGATTAATTAAAAATTTTGCTTTTTAATTAAACTTGTAAAATATTTATACAAAATACTCGGGATCCTGATTACAAAAGCATTTACAAAAGTTTACTGTCTATACAAAATACTTGTCGCCTAGCGACTAATTACAAAAATAGCCTCGCTGTCCCGATGATCGTACGCTCCAGGCCTAACCGCCCCAACATGTACAATCTTGATAGGCTCGTCCTCACGGTTCCACAGCTTTGATCTTGCCCTTACCTACACATGAACATAGCACTGTGAGTCGACAGACTCAGTAAGAAAAGCATAATAATAGTCATACATAAATCACGGTCATGATCAGATGCCCATACCCCTGACCATAACCCTAACTGCCGTGTCCAACACGATACTGAGTCCTGAACGTTCATAGGGACGGTACTATTGACAAGTAACAACCTATACTCGGTCGAACTGGTCATACTCCAGCTGCTGATCATACTCTAGCCTATACCGATGTGTTACAGTATCAGCCTATACTAGGTCGAACTGGTCATACTCCAGCTGCTAGTCATACTCTAGCCTGTACCGATGTGATACGTCAAATAGTACAGAACCACCAACCTAAGTATCAGCCTATACTCGGCACACTGGTCATACTCCAGCTGCTAGTCATACTCTAGCCTGTGCCGATGTGATACAGTGTCAGCCTATAATAACATATATAAACATATAAAACTCATTTACTAACTCCACTAAAGGACAAAATACCAATGGGGCAAAATGACTATTTTGCCCCTTCACACTAAAATCACATAAATAACACTAAAGGGGTATTTTGGGAAATTCTAAATTCCCGGCCATTCCCGACATTCCCAATGTCTAATAAACCGTCCCAATCTACTAACATACTAAGTTGTGATTTTATTGAGCCAAACACCGAGTTCCATGTTACCGGGCACCGGAAATGCAAAATTATGAAAACTACTAAATGACATAAAATGCATCTCTGAATTCAATAATAACAGCATAAATAATTATTTAAATAGCTATAAATAATTTTCATAAGTAAACATGATTAACTGCTAATTTCCGAATTAAACTAAGCGCTCTTTACAGTTTGAGATTAATTGGATTTGTTTTGGTGTAGTTATGAAATTTTTTGTTCTGCCTGCGAGGAACCGGAATTTCGGTTGTGCATCCGGAATTCCGGATAGGTTTTGAAAATTTCCAGAACCAGAATTCCGGTTGGACAACCGGTCTGCCGGTTGGGTGATTTTCAGAAACCCTAGATTTCCTCGTTTTTATGTTATTTGGGGTATTGCCATGCTTTTTATCGATAGGGAAACTTTTAGTTCCTAGTTTAAGTCCCCAGGAAGTGATTTAGCGTGTCACTTATAGTGTTGTGATTTTTATGGTTTAGGTGCCTGTAATCCGCCGCACAATTAGTTCCAGTCAAGTTGACCGGCACACCTGAATTCAGAATTAAGGTAAGATTAGTATAACAGTATGCATATATAGATTACATGTTTAGCGTGCATGTTAGGAAGCCTGTTAGATTACATTAGATATGTATGTTGGCTTCGAACCATCCGACTGTGTCACATCGGTACAGGCTAGAGTATGACTAGCAGCTGGAGTATGACCAGTTTGACCAAGTACAGGCTGACACTGTATCACATCGGCACAGGCTAGAGTATGACTAGCAGCTGGAGTATGACCAGGGTGCCGAGTATAGGCTGATACTTAGGTTGGTGGTTCCGTACTATTTGACGTATCACATCGGTACAGGCTAGAGTATGACTAGCAGCTGGAGTATGACCAGTTCGACCGAGTATAGGCTGATACTGTAACACATCGGTACAGGCTAGAGTATGACTAGCAGCTGGAGTATGACCAGTTCGACCGAGTATAGGCTGTTACTTGTCAATAGTACCGTCCCTATGAACGTTTAGGACTCAGTATCGTGTTGGACACGACAGTTAGGGTTATGGTCAGGGGTATGTGCGTCTGATCATGACTCGGGATTTATGTATGATTATTATTATGCTTTTCTTACTGAGTCTGTCGACTCACAGTTCTATGTTTATGTGTAGGTAAGGGCAAGGCTAAGGCTGATGGACCATGAGCGAGCCGGTGAAGATTGTACATGTCGGGGCGGTTAGGCCTTGAGCGTACGATCCTTGGGACAGCAGGGCTATTTTTGTAATTAGTCGCTAGGCGACAAGTATTTTGTATAGACAGTAAACTTTTGTAAATGGTTTTGTAATCGGGATCCCGAGTATTTTGTATAAATATTTTATAAGTTTAATTAAAAAGCAAAAATTTTAATTAATCACATTTTCCATAAACCTCGTTGATTAGCAACGAGCTGCACAGTATGTTTAAAAATCACGTAATACGCCTATGCTAGTTAGGGTGTTACATGGCAGGTCTTGCTTTTGGAAACCTGATACCTCCAGAATTCTTTGCACATCTGCATCAGACATGTTACTACAGTATACAGCCGATTTAGAGGGATTAGGAAACAAGCCTGATGTGTGAGAGAAAAGCTTCAATCCCTGCAACATGTAATATATGCTCTTGAAATTCCCATTGCAAAACAATAGAACATCATCAGCGAAGCTTAAGTGATTCAACGCAAGACCCCGACATCTTTCATGAAATATAAAATCCTGCTTTTTACCAATCTTCCTCATCATTCGAGAAAGGTATTCCATCCCCATAAAAAAATACGAGCGGCGACATTAGATCTCCCTACCTCAAACCTCGCTTGGCCTCAAAGCCATGTAATGATCCATTTATCACCAAGAGAAATGAGGAGTTTGAACACAAGTCATTACCAAGTTAATAAACTTTGGTGGAAAATGGGAACCATATAACATCTCTTTTATGATATCCCATTCAATGGTATCATATGCCTTCTGTAAGTCCAGCTTTATCTTTGTCTTCCTTCCATAGTGTCTGATGAGATCTTGGAAAATCATTATATTGTGTCCAATAAATCTTCCATGAACAAATCCTCCTTGATTCTAAAAAACCAAGTTTTTTTAAATATCAACAATAAATACGTATATATAAAACTGTATACGTCTGCAGAAGCAGAATGTAATTTTGACATTGCAGAGACCAGTTTTACAGTGACAAAACTGAGCAGACAGAATATAATTATAATTGCAGAAAATTAAATCACTTGACACAAGAGATTTGTACGTGGTATCAGTGTTCTTTCAAACACTCCTAGTCCACAGGGCCACACCCAGAGAATGAAATCAATTAATAAAGTATCAACAATTACAAAAAACATTGACTTAAACAAGTTTAGACTCCCTCTAAATTATTGTCGCAATCCTTTGTAATGCCTTTATGAATTTGACTTCTGAAACACCTCCAAACAGCGAACTCCCTTCGTCTTTGAAGTGTGCATGTTGACTTCCTCCCGAAGTAAGGCTTGAACAAGTCTTCTCCCGAAGACCACTCTCTTGTTCAGTAAAGTCATTCTAACAAACTCTAAGACAGAGTAAGAACAGATATGAAAAACACTAGAACCTAGATGAAAAACTAGGTTCTCACAAAAAGAAACTCTCATCTCACAAATAAGAAAAAATGCAAAAAATGAATACTAAAAGAGTTGATCCGAATGGTTGCTCTCTAGGTTCTATTTATAGAAAATGGAAATCCTAGAGACATCCACAAGGTCGAATCTACACCTCTACAAAACTTTCCTAAGATAAACATGATATGCAGCATCAGAAACAAATTCTGACGCAGCAAATCAAACTAGAAAATGAAACTTATCATAAACGAGTCCGATCTTGTATTGGGTCTTGATACCTGCCATAAACAGTTTCTATATTCTGATTGTATCAAGACACAGTTGAATTTAATAAGGAAAAAGGCAATAGTCAAAGTTTCCTTTCAAAACCAACTTTCCATAAGAGAATTACTTCTCTTAAAAGAAGTTTCTGTTGGGTTTTATGCCCGAAATAAAACTCATTTCATATAATCAGATTTACTTATTAATAAAGATCAAAAATAACATTTTATGTTGCATGGTTCACATGATTTATTTCATGATTATATGTATATAATGTATGAATTCTTTTTAAGTCCAGAACATATGAGTTTGTTAAAGATTATAGTGTTGTCAGCACAGTGGAATATAATCTTTATTATATGTTCAAAAGTTTATTCCCTGATTTGTCAGAACACTGGATTTAGACTGACATGGTATAATCAGCGATAGGTATTCTTACACCTTGGAAAAGTGTTATGTCCTTTCCAAGACATTGGCAAAGTTTACCAGTATCGGATGAATGGAGTATACATCGGAAGGGACCGATATTGAACTTTGATTAGATATATTAAAATTCACCGTAATATCTATTCAATTCAATATCACCTGTTGATCCTAGATCAAATGATCTTAATCCTGATATGGTTAGGTTCAATCTCAAGAGTGTTATCCGTGTTCTTTGATTTGTTAGTTAAGCCCACTTTTGGGTCAGGGTGATACGAACATTTTGGGAACACGGTAGTACAATTGAGTGGGAGCGCTAACATAAATATGGAATCTATAGCTTCTATTTGGCAAATAGAAGTAAAGGATGATTTCCTTCGAGCTTAACCAAACGAAGATAAATGATGGAGATCTCATTTCACTTAGCTGAAATATAATTTATACAGGGTTAAGTATTTTAAGGATAAAATACATTGAAGGTGTAGCGGTAACAGTAGTGCCTTTTCAATGTAGATCATCTATATAGAGGATCATTGATCACATTAGGGTTATAACAATGGATAACTAATGACGTGTCTATATCGTGGAACATATAGAGCGTTCTATATGACTGAGAATGCAATTTCAAGTTCTAAGTGTGGATTCAATGAGGAATTAATAAGTTAGGTAATTTACTTGGTAAATGCAGTTCGACTTATTAGAAGCTCGGTTATATAGACCCATGGTCCCCATACTAGTTGAGACCATACTACTTGTAAGACTCAGTTAATTGATTTTAATTAATCAATTAAAATTCTAAAAGTTAGACTATGTCTACTTTATGAATTTTCACTAAGCAAGGGCGAAATTGTAAAGAAAAGAGATTCTAGGTTTACTTATTAATTAAGAGACTTTATGGGTCTAAATTAATAAATATATTAAATGGAAATATTATTTAATAATTATTTTCAAGTTATTAAATAATTAGAATTGACATTTAAATGGTTAAATTGGAAAATTGGCATTTTTGAGAAAATGGGGATGAAAAATAACAAAATGGTAAAATTGCAAAGTGAGGCCCAATATCCCTTGTTTGGCCGCCCACTATGCATAGCAATTACCATTTATAGTTTTCATTATTTTAATGCCATACAATTCTAACCCAAACCTAGAAGGAATTCTATAAATAGAAAGTGTTGGCTTCAGGAAACTTATCACTTTGCACATTGTTTCCTTCAGAGAAAAAGCCATGCATCACTTTCCTCTCTCTTTTCTTCTCTCTAGATTTCGAAACCTTGAGTGTATGAGTAGTGCCCACACACATCAAGTGGTACCTCAATCATAGTATGTAAGACTATGGAATTTCTGCATCAAAGAAGGAGAAAAGAAGATCCAGGTTCAGATCTTGGTGATGCTCTGCTACAGAAAGGAATCAAGGGCTAGAGATCTGAACGGAAGGAGTCATATTATTCCGCTGCACCCACTGTAAGGTTTTCTAACTTTATATGTGTTTATTTTCATTGTTTTAGAATTCATATTAGGTTGTTAATCCAACATACTTGTTAGTAAATCTAGATCCTGGTAAAATAATTTCCAACAGTTTCCATACAAGAAAAATTCAGTCTAAAGTACATCTTTCCTATCGTAGAAAATAGCAATTAAACCGAATAATAAAGGTGAGAAAATCCAATTGGAAACACAAAGCAAACTCACCATAAATAAAAAATATTTTCGCATCTAACTTGCCCAAAAAAGGACTTTACAATCTCCCCCTTTGGCACTTTAGATAATCAAAATATTTTTTAATCAAGGAAGTACCTGCAAATCAAAGTTAGCAAGAGCAAACAAAACCCCCCCTAAGAAACACAATCGAAAACTGAAATAACAAAATAACAAGCTAACTTTTAATCCAAAGTTAATCACAAGTACCAAACACAACTCCCCCTGGAAAAAGGGTCCAGAGTTGAGAAATTAAAAACAAATTATTACTCCTCCTTTTTGTTTATCTAAGGGCCAAAGATAAAAAAACATGAAAATATAGAAATATGTCCAACAAAATCATAAAACATAAAAAAGAAAGAGAAACTTATGCCCCATAGAGCTTGATCAAAGAGGACAGCTGCTTGGACATCTCTTGCTAAACCTCCTCCATGGTAGCAAGATGATTGTTCACTTGTTGGATCTCATGCTTGACCTTCTAGACATCTGCAGGAGCAGAACTCGAGCTTGCACCAGCAGCAGCACCACCACTAGCTTTACGGCGCTTGGGAAAAGCTCCATCAAAATACTCTGAGGGTTGGAATATGGTGCCAGTAAGGGGAGGCTCAAGTGTTTCATAAGAGTAGGCTACATCTTTTTAAGAGGAAAAATTTTTATAGATTAAGTTAGGAAACACAAGCTTATGAGTTCACTTTTTACCTCTTCGAAATGACACAATCTGATCCAAGATATAGCAAGCCAAATTGATGGATGCTCCCGAGGTGATACAAAAGAGAAAAGATGCCACATCTTGAAACACCACGGTTTTGTTGGAATTGGGAACCCAATTGCTAAGTGCAAACCTCATGAGTGATGCATGTGCATAAGTGAGATGAGTAATATGAAGACTCTGTCCAGATTTCCACTCAACCCGTGCACCAGTGAGTTCAGTGAGCATTAGATGGCGCTCCATGGACATTATAGAATTTATCACATCTTCTGGCAGTTGCAAAGCCTTGGAAATGTCTTTTTCAACAAATGAAAACCAATGTCCTATAACATACACTTTACAAAGGAATTCAGAATTCTTATCAAGAAAATCATTAGACAAGTTAGCATAAAATTCTTTGACAATTCTATCAATATATCCCTCAAAACCAGTAAGAGTATTTTCCCAATGATGGTATTGAACAAACTTCACAATACCATACACCCTATGAGCATGCAAATCATAATTCCTCTCACTTTCAAACTTTCGGGTAGCATAAAGATTCCAATCACGTTGATTATCACGGTAATAAATTCTAGAATTGACAGCTTAAGATGGAGAGATATTACCAGGAGATGAACTCTACATAGGTTGCTTGCCTTTGGCAGCAGCAGAAGCTTTGGCTGCTGAAGATGCACGAGAAGGTGCTGGAGCAGATTTGGTCAAAGGTGTCTCGGGTTCGAGTTCAGTTTCTTCACTATCAAAGGAGACTCTAAAGTCTTTTGGAAGCGCTTTTTCAGAATGGATAGACTCGGATTTGGTCTCAGAATCATCAGAGGGGACCTCCATTGGTTCTTTTTCTTCACAACTTGAAGAAGTCGAAGGGGGATTCAATTTCAGCTTCTTGGGAGGATGAATGGGTCTGTCATGGCTTCGTTTAGAGCAAAGTTCTTTCTCGAGAGACACCTACTGGGCACGAGTGCAAGTGGAAGGGCCTATTGGAGTTGAGGCAGCAACGCCCTTACTTGATGTAGCAGGAGGAGATGTAGTAGGACGAGGTGGACACCCCTTCAACGAAGAAGACGATGAAGTGCAAAATTTGTGGGGACGCACAGATTTCCTAGCAACTTGCTTGGGAATTCGTTTTGGCTTGGGCTTCACAGGCTGAGATTCACGCTGAGGAAGCGATGAACCTCTTGGGTTTGATGCAGTTGCAGCAGTAGGCAACAAGATTGGAGCAGCAAGAGGAGCATTCGAGGGGGCCTTGTTTGGATTCCACCATCTTGCTTGGATGCCCTAGGTTCTTAGTCTTAGCCATGAATTTTTGAAAGAAGAATGAGAAACAAAGAACAAGAACACAAAGAAGATGGATCTAGTAGATGGTGAGAATAAATGACAAAGAAAATTGGTTTAAATAAACATGGGTTTAATGCCCTAAATAATTAGGCATGCTACCCAAGTCACTTATTAAAGCCTAATCCCCTAAACGGGATTACTAATAAAAATGGCGCAGAGTTTAAACTTTAATAATAATTGGAATGAAAATAAACTTGTAATACTTTAAACTTTATAATCTAAAAGTTACAAAAGTTGGGATCCCAAAAACATTTATAAAATATAATTACAAGTCCTTTTCTTTCAGCCAGCCTAAGCAGCAAAACAGAGTCTCAAAAACACCACACTGGTAGACCACAACTCGCTTGGTCCGATATGGCCCGGACATGTACATTCTTCATCCAGCTCCTGCACTCATGGCTGATCAGTAATAGTCTTATCCTTTCCTCCACAGTAGAGCACCCGTGAGCCAAGCTCAGCAAGACAGTATAAAATATTAATAACATGTTCATCATACTATATAAACAATAATGTCAATCTCATATGCATGTATGTCACAGACCTGCATGTTACGCTCACACGCCTATTTAAGTCTACGTGGCGTAGACCTACGTGTTGCGCTCACATGTCTAAATACAATAAGGCCTTCGAATAGTTCATCTCGGTTCTGGTTACCGAGTCCAACCTAATTATTCCTTGAATGCATAACCCTTAATCTTAATATATATTTATCACATAATTAATGGTGCCACTGCACTATTTGTCTATTTGCTATAGACCTGTGTGTTACGCTCACACGCCTATATATGTTTATGTGGCATAGACCTATGTATTTCTCTCACACGTCTATATATGTCTATATGGCATAGACCTACGTGTTACGCTCACACGTCTATTTACAGTAAGGCCTTAGTAAGGTTTATCTCAGTTATAATTACTGAGTTTAACCTGGTTATGCCTTGCTCGCATAACCCTATTCATATATATTTATGTAATCCATACATTACGTGCTTTCAGTGGTTTATCCTAGTAATATATGTTGGATTTATGCCCTAAATAAAACTCCATTTCAATGTAATCTTTATCTTTTAAATATTAATAAAGAAACGGAAGTATTTTCATCACTTTGTGTGTCATTTGGTTCATGTTATCATTTATATGTTTATTTGATTTATAACTTCATCCAAACCCTTATCACATTTATGTTCTGGTTTGTTGTGTCGTCAGCACAGTAGAAAGTAATCAAGATTATGTGATTATATATATATTCCTAGATTTATTAGCACACAGAGGGTTTAACTGATATGACAATCTACAACATAGTTTACTTGCACCTTGGATAAGTGCTATGTTCTTTCCAGGGCATTGGTTAAAGTAATTTATTAGCACACAGAGGCTTTAACTGATATGACAATCTACAACATAGTTTATTTGCACCTTGGATAAGTGCTATGTTCTTTCCAGGGCATTGGTTAACGTAAAGCTTGGGTTGGATGCATGGAGTATGCATCGGAAGGGACCGATATTGAACTTTGATTCAAATATATTAAACTTACCGTAATATCTATTCAATTCAATATCACCTAGTTGATCCTAGATCAAATGATCTTAATCCTGATATTCTTAGGTTCAATCTCAAGAGTATTATACATGTTCTTTGATTTGTTAGTTAAGCCTACTTTTTGGTCAGGGTGATACGTACATTTTGGGAACATGGTAGTGCAATTGAGTGGGAGCGCTAAATATAGATATGGAATCTATAGCTTCTTTCTAGACATAGAAGTGAAATGATGATTTCCTTCGAGCTTGGCTAAATAGAGATGAATGGTTGAGTACTCATTTGAGTGAGTATGTTTAGTTCACTGAAATATCATTTATAGGTGGCTAAGTGTTTTAAGAATAAAATACATTGAAGGGTGTAACGGTAATTTAATCTCCATACAATGTAGATGAAGTTTGATAGCGTATCTATATCGTGGAACATATAAAGTGTTCTATGTAACTGAGAGTGCAATTCCAAGTTCTATGAGTGGATGCAACAAGGAATTAATAAGTTAGTGAATTTACTTGGTAAAGGGTTTGCTTATTGGAAGCTCAGATATATAGGCACATGGTCCCCATACTAGTTGAGACAATACTACTTGTAAGACTCAGTTAATTGATTTTGATTAATCAATTATAATTCTAAAATTAGACTATGTCTAGTTTATGAATTATCACTAAGCAATGGCTAAATTGTGAAGAAAGAGATTCTAGGGTTCATTTGTTAATTAAGAGACTTTGATTAGTCTAATTAATAAATATATTAAATGACAATATTATTTAATAACTAATTTTTGGTTATTAAATAATTAGAATTGGCATTTAAATGGTTAAATTGGAAAATTGGCGTTTTTGAGAAAATGAGATAGAAAAATGACAATTGGAAAAATTGCTAAGTGGGGCCCACTATCCATACATGGCTGGCCACTTATAGTGTAATTTATCATTTATTTTTTCATTATATTAAATGCCAAATAAATCTAACCTAACCCTAAGTGGTTTACTATAAATAGGTAGTGATGGCTTCAGGAAAAAGATGATGGATCTCATTCCTTCAGAGAAAAATTCAAAGCCTTCTTCCTATACCCTAGCCGCCACCTTCTCTCTCTCTTCCTCTCTTCTAAAACCGAAGCTCTATAGTGAGTGAGTGAGTGCCCACACACATCAAGTGGTATCTCAATCATAGTGTACAGGCTGTTAAGAATCCAGATTCAAGAGAAGTACATTCGGGCTCAGATCTTGGTGATACTCTGCTACAGAAAGGATACAAGGATTAGAGATCTGAGTGGAAGGAGACATTATATTCCGTTGCAACCACTATAAGGTTTCTTATACTTTATATGTGTTTATTTCATATCGTTTTAGAAGTTCATATTTAGGATGTTAAACAACATACTTGTTAGTAAATCTAAGATCCTAGTAAAATATTTCCAACAATATACTAGGTCTAACTAAGTTATGTCTTATGCACACAACTCTTGACATATATGTATGCATTTTATAGATATAAAAGCATATACAATCTTAGGGTAATAACCCTAACTTGCATACTAAATACTAATTCCTACAACATATTACGGTATGCCCGAAATAACATTTATTGAGGGTAATAACCCTAACTTATGCCTTCATTTAAATAACAACATAACCATACATTATTGCTTCCTTACTTTTATAACATTCTAGGGTAATAATCCTATACCACATTAAAATTAACTCGAGGTACTATGTAACACCCTAACTACCTTAGGCGTATTACGTGATTTTTTAAACGTACTGTGCAGCTCGTTGCTAATCAACGAGGTTTATGGAAAAACGTGATTAATTAAAATTTTGCTTTTTGATTAAACTTGTAAAACATATTACAAAAGACTCAGGATCCCGATTATAAAAAAATATTTACAAAAAGTTTAACTGTTTAACTATTACATCAAAATTAAAGTCGTCTAACGACAGTTACAAAAATCTCAGCCTTGCTGTCCCGAGGATCGTACGCTCCAGGCCTAACCGCCCCGACATGTACAATCTCATAAGCTCGCTCACGGTCCATCAGCTACAGCCTTGCCTTTACCTACACATGAACATAAACTGTGAGTCGACAGACTCAGTAAGAAAAGCATAATAATATCATACATAAAACTGACTGTCGTGTCCAACACGATACTGAGTCCCGCTACTGCCATGTCCAACATGGTACTGAGTTTTGAACGTTCATAGGGACGGTACTATTGACAAGTATCCTCCTGATCGGCCGGGTCCCATACTCCATCGCTTGGTCATACTCCACTCGTACCGACGGGATAGGTCAATAAGACCGAACCACCAACCAAATGTCGCCGCCCGACGGCCGAACCGTCATACTCGCCGGCCGGTCATACTCACTCGTACCGACGTGACGGGGTTGGATGGTTCGAAGCCTAAATACATAACTAATGCAATCTAGCGGGCTTCTACATGCACGCTAAACATGTAATCTACATATGCATACTTGTTATACTAATCTTACGGATTCCGATTTCGGGTGTGCTTGGTCAACCCGACCGGAACCGAAGCCGAGCGGACGGATTGCGGCTTCCTAAACCATAAAAATCACAACGCTATAAGTGACACGCTAAATCACTTCCCGGGGACTAAAACTAGGAACTAAAAGTTTCCCTATCGATAAAAAGCATGGCGACACCCCTAAAAACATAAAAACGAGGAAAACTAGGGTCCCTGAATTTTCCCCAACCGCATAGGCAACCGACCCGGCTCGAGGAAAATTCGGTACTCCTCATCCGAATTCCGGATGTACAACCGAATCGGTTCCTCGCAGGCAACAACTAAAATTCTCATAACTCGACCAATTCAACCCCAATTGGTACCAAACTTTCCCGGAAACACTGTTCTAAACACCCCAAAGAACAAATCTAAGGCCTCAAAACCACCCGAGAAAACACGAGAGGCAAAATTCACCATTAAAGACCAAGCTTTGAGTTCCAAAACTCAAACTTGGTTAAATCCACTAACATGCATCCAAACCTAGTTAATTCTACTCAACTAAGCATGAATAAGCTTCTGAAAACACACAAGAACATCCAGCAACTTCACAGAACAAAAAGAACCATTTCTTTCAAAAATTCATAACTTTTTCACATAAAAACTAAAAGCTTGAACAACCTAACTAACATGCTTTCAACATAGCTCAACTAATATCAATTAATATGCTTTAGACCACATATATCAACAACAAAATCACAGCAGCAACATATTCCAAAATCATGCATGCATTCCATCAATTTCACATAAAATTCAAGAAAACACAAAGGGAATTTACAAGAGATCACACCTTGACTAGAATTACACAAGGATGAGTTGAAAATCACAAGCTTTGAGCGAAAAATCCCGGCCTTACAGCCACTGACTTTAGAAAAGAGGGAGAGAAAGAGAGCTTTGAGTGTTTTGAAAATTCCTTTTAAATTTGACTAAGTGTTGAATTTTAAGAGAAAAGAGTTTATAAAGCATTTACCATATTATTTCAGCCAACTAAAAATAAACAAATAACATTTAATTCCCATTTAATAAATCACATAAGACAAAATACTAATGGGGCAAAAGACCATTTTGCCCCTCCACCATAAAACCACATAAATCATACTAAAGGGGTATTTTTGGGACATTCTAAATTCCCGGCCATTCCCGACATTCCCAATGTCTAAACCCGTCCCCAAATTACCAACATACTAAGTTGTGATTTCTACTGAGCCAAACGCCGAGTTCCAAAATACCGGACACCGGAAATGCGAAATATAAAAACTGCTGATGACATAATCATGGATTTCTGAATTCAATAAATAACGTAATAAATTATTTAAATAGCTATAAATAATTTCATAATTAAACATAAACAATTTGCCGATTTCCAAATTAACTAAGCGGGCTTTACAACTATTCCCTTAAAAGGATTTCGTCCCCGAAATCTAACTCCGAATAACTCGGGATATCGAGCTCTCATATCGACTCTAGCTCCCGGTGGCTTCCTCCACCTCGTCGTTTCTCAGAGAACCTTGACCAATGCTATGGTCTTATTCCGAAGGACTTTATCCTTTACTATCCGGGATCCGCACCGGCTGTTCCTCATATGACATGTCCGGCCGAGCCGAAGACTCTCATAATCGAGTATATGAGAGGGGTCGAAACGTATTTTCTCAACATTGAGACATGGAATACGTTGTGCCTTTGCTGATAAGGCTGGAGGCAATGCTAACCGATATGCCACTTGACCTATCTTCTCGAGAATCTCGAAAGGTCCTGAAAACCTAGGGCATAACTTGCCTCTTTTCCCGAAACGTTTAATCCCCTTCATCGGAGATACTCACAAAAACACATGGTCCCCTACTCGGAACTCAACATCTCTACGTTTCGGATCTGCGTAACTCTTCGTCGCTCTACGTGAGGCAAGCATTTTAGCTTTTATCTTTTCTATTGCCTCATTGGTCCGCCGAACCGACTCTCGACTAGGTATTTCCTCTCCCCGTCTCATCCCAGTGGATAGGGGATCTACATTTCCTACCGTACAACGAGCTTCATAGGGTGCCATCCCTATCGTACTCTGATAACTGTTGTTGTATGAAAATTCTATTAACGGTAGATATTTACTCCATGAACCCTCAAAGTCCATAACACAAGCTCTCAACATATCCTCCAATATCTGAATTGTCCTTTCGGACTGACCATCTGTCTGAGGATGGAATGCCGATCTTGAATTTTAGCTTCGTACCCATTGCCCGTTGCAAACTTTGGCAAAATTTGGAGGTGAACTTCGGATCCCTGTCCGAAACTATAGACTTCGGTACTCCGTGAAGTCTCACTATCTCTCTGACGTACAGTTCTGCCAACTGATCCACTAAAAATGTTGTTCTAACCGGCAGAAAATGAGCAGATTTCGTAAATCGATCCACCACTACCCAGATGGAATCATACATACCCGTGGTCCTAGGTAACCCGACCACAAAATCCATCGTAATATCCTCCCATTTCCATTCGGCAGGGTTAGGCCGCAACAACCCCGCGGTCTCTGATGTTCAGCCTTGATCTGCTGATAAGTGAGGCATCTCGATACGAATTCTACCAAATTCTTCTTCATACCGTTCCACCAGAAGTACGGTTTCAAATCTTGGTACATCTTGGTGGTGCCGGGATGCAGAGAATATGGAGTAGAATGAGCCTCCTCAAAGATCTCATTTCTAAGTTCCGCACTGTTCGGAACACAAACCCTGGCTTTATACAAAAGCATCCCTTTGTCGACATCGAAAAGTCTTTGGCTTCGACTCACCAATACCTCATCTCGGATCTTCACTAACTCCGGATCGTCATCCGAGCGACTTTTATTCTTTCTACCGTATCGGATTGCGGCGTTAAGTTGTGAAGCCGACCTACCACAAACTCGAATCCGGATCTAACCATATCCTCTGCTAGCTGAGGTGAGATCTGAACCATCCTAGCTACTTGCCCGGGACCCTTTCTGCTCAGGGCATCGGCCACTACATTGGCTTTTCCGGGATGGTAGAGGATCTCGCAATCGTAGTCCTTCACTAATTCCAACCAACGCCTTTGTCTCATGTTCAAATCTTTCTGAGTAAAGAAATACTTGAGACTCTTATGGTCGGTATAGATCTCACACTTCTCTCCATACAGGTAATGCCGCCAAATCTTCAGTGCAAAAACCACTTTGCGGCTAATTCTAAATCATGAGTCGGGTATCGGCTTGTTCATAATCCTTTAATCGACGGGAGGCATAAGCGATGACCCGATCGGCTTACATCAATACGCACCCCAAACCCCGTTTGGATGCGTCTGATGCAGACTACGAACTTCTCCTTGTCCGAAGGCAAAGCTAACACCGATAATCAATCTCTCGTTTCGGCTTCCCCGAAAGCTAGCTTCACATTTATCGACGGATAAATCGTGATTCTTCTTTGTAAGCTCGGTTAGGGGCATTGAAATTTTGGAGAACCCTCCACGAACCTACGGTAGTACCGGCTAATCCCAAGAAGCTTCGATCTCCGTCACCGTCTTCGGTCTCGCCAATCACGACGGATTCAATCTTCCCGGGATCCACCTCGATCCCATCTTTACTCACAATGTGCCACAGGAAGGACACTCGAGACAACCAGAACTCACATTTCTTGAACTTGGCGTAGAGCTTATGTTCTCGAAGTCGTTGCAGTACCATCTGAAGATGTAACTCATGCTCCTCTTCTGATTGAGAGTACACGAGGATGTCGTCGATAAACACAATCACACAGATATCGAGGAAATCCTTGAATACTCTATTCATCGTGTCCATGAATGTTTTGCGGGGAGCATTGGTTAGTCGAATGACATAACCAGAAACTCGTAGTGTCCATACCTAGTGCGGAAAGCCGTCTTTGGAATGTCCTCCTCTCGGATTCTCAACTGATGATAACCCGAACGGAGATCAATCTTAGAAAAGACCGTCTTCCCCTGAAGCTGATCGAACAAGTCATCGATCCTAGGTAATGGATATTTATTCTTCACCGTCAGCTTGTTTAACTCTCTGTAGTCGATGCACATTCTCATAGATCCATCCTTCTTCTTGACGAACAAAGCGGGGCTCCCTGTAGGTGACACCTTTGGGCCGAATGAACCCTATGTCAAGCGAACCCTTGAGGCCCGAATCTTTAATTCCTTAAGTTCAGTGGAGCCATCCTATACGGGGCTTTGGAAACCGGATCCACCCCTGGTGCCAAGTCAATCACGAAATCGATCTCCCGCTGAGGTGGTAACCCTGGAAGTTCTTCGGGAAAAACGTCCAAAAATTCCCGAACCACTCTGATGTCCTCTGGTCGAATGGTATCAGGCCGAGTGGTATCCACCACCACGGCCAGAAACCCTAAGCAACCGCCGTGCAACAATTCTCTCGCTGACATAGCCGAGATCACCGGGATCCGAGATCCCTGAACCGAACCCACAAATACAAACGGTTCTTCACTTTCGGTTGGAAGACCACCATCTTTCTCTTCTGATCAATGCTCGCCGAATATTTAGATAGGAAATCCATTCCTAAAAAATAATATCAAATTCGACTAAGCTCATCTCTATCGAGATCGGCCGCTTAACTCTCTACCATCTATCCCGATCGGCATAGACCTAATCCACCTATCGAGATAACCAATTCTCCGCTGTAACGGGGTTCCAAACCACGATTCATATCTATCATAGGGTCTACCCAATTTACTAAAGACTGCGGCCGCCACATAAGAATGTGTAGCCCGAGAATCGAACGGCTTCGAATATAGCGAGTTGTTAATAGAAAGCCGACTGTGACTGCGATGGGCCGGCACGCATCGGCTGCGTGATAGCGAATACCCCGTGGAGTGGGTATCGCCGATTTCTCGGTGCCTCGATCGGGCCGGGGACATTCCCTTGAAGTGTCCGGGCATGCCACAATGAAAGCATCCACGACCTTTGCACTCACCCCGATGGTGCCTCTTGCAGGCTAGGGCACTCGGGATAGGAGAATCGGGTCTCATTACCACCGGGACGACTCCTCGGTTTGGTTCCCCGGAACCTCTTGCGACTCTCGACTCGAGCCGCCGGGAAGCGATGGGTGCCCTCTTCCTTCGATCAATGGCCGAACCACTACTCCCCGCTATAGCTCGATGCGGGAGGGGTAGGAGCCCCGCCACTAACCGAGTACTCGCCGATTCCCGACATGCACCCCACCGCGCCCTCGGCTCGCGCAGTGCCTTCTCCACCATCCGAGCATAGGTGGTCCGTCGTCTGTGGTAATCATCAGGTCATGCCTGATCTTGGGATTCAACCCGTCCAAGTACTTCTCCGTCTTGCTGAAGTCGGTCGGCACAATTCCCGAGGCTAACCTCGCCAACCGATCGAACTGAGTAGTATACTCGCTGACGCTCATGTTCTCCCGTGGGTCGGGTGAACGAACTCTTTCCTCTTGGCGCTTCGACCGCCTCATTATAGTATTTCGCATTAAAGAGTTCCCGAAACCTTTCCTGTGTCATGGTGGTGACATCATGAATGCGAGACACCATGTCCCACCATACCGGGCGTCCTGGAGGCGAAACGTGGCGCACACCACTGCGTCGTTACCTGCGGTGACACCCATGAAATTCGGGATTCCGGTAATCACCGTCGGCCCATCGTTCGGCTTTCATCACGTCCGACCTCCCAGGGAATACGGAGGTGCGCTCGCTTCCGAACCGCTCATACAATGGTTCCAATCTATGGGCCGCCACCACTATCTCGGCCGGGCAAGCAGGCGGCGGTGTGCCACCGGAACTACGGCAGCGCGGGAGCACCCCGCTCGGCCTCACGAATCTCGAGGTCGTGCTCTTCGATCCGGCTTGCATCTCCGCAAACCGCAACTCCCCGGTCCGGGGCTCCCCGATCGAGGCTGGGAGCACAGGCGATCTGTGGCGGGTTCTCATCACCTCGGCCACGAGCCTGCCTCGGGGCCTCGCCTCGGCCCCTCACAGTGGGGGGAAGGCGAGCTCCCTGTCCTTGGTTCGACCCCACGGAGTTGCCCCGACTCCCGGTAGTCCGCCCTTTGGCGTCCATGCTAGTTAGAACCGCCCGCGAAACCAAGAGTTGGCATATCGGGTCGTATTCAAGGCGAGCTTACTAATGCCGCTTAATTTGGAAATTAGAAATGAAACATGCGCCTATTCTACTATCAGCTACTAACATGCTTCCTAACGGGCTTTTCTTTTTCATAATCGAATAAAATAAACTACTAAAGCAATAAAGGCTTATCGAACCGTGAACCGAGCTAATCGATGATGATTTTACATGTCGTGACGATCTTCGGAAGACAACTCCGGCGGCTACGATACCAAATTGTAACACCCTAACTACCTTAGGCGTATTACGTGATTTTTAAACGTACTGTGCAGCTCGTTGCTAATCAACGAGGTTTATGGAAAAAACGTGATTAATTAAAATTTTGCTTTTTGATTAAACTTGTAAAACATATTACAAAAGACTCGGGATCCCGATTATAAAAAAATATTTACAAAAAGTTTAACTGTTTAACTATTACATCAAAATTAAAGTCGTCTAACGACAGTTACAAAAATCTCAGCCTTCCGTCCCGAGGATCGTACGCTGCCTAACTGCCCCGACATGTACAATCTCATAAGCTCGCTCACTGGTCCATCGCCCATGACCTTGCCTTTACCTACACATGAACATAAGCGAGTCGACGTACCCCGGTAAGAAAAGCATAATAATATCATACATAAAACTGACTGCCGTGTCCAACACGATATTGAGTCCCGCTACTGCCATGTCCAACATGGTACTGAGTTTTGAACGTTCATAGGGACGGTACTATTGACAAGTATCCTCCTGATCGGTCGAACCCGGTCCATACTCATTGCCGGGTCATACTCCGACTGCTTACCGACGGGATAGGTCGATAGCCGAACCACCAACCAAATGTCGGCTGATCGGTCGAGCCGGCCATACTCTGCTGGCTGGTCATACTCCGGCTCGTACCGACGTGACGGGGTTGGATGGTTCGAAGCCTAAATACATAACTAATGCAATCTAGCGGGCTTCCTACATGCACGCTAAACATGTAATCTACATATGCATACCGTTATACTAATCTTACCCGGATTCGATTTCGGGTGTCGTCAACTTAGTAGAACCGAAGTCGAGCGGCGGATTACTGGCTCCTAAACCATAAAAATCACAACGCTATAAGTGACACGCTAAATCACTTCCCGGGGACTAAAAC
The DNA here is from genome assembly GCF_029168945.1 of Cannabis sativa. NCBI lineage: Eukaryota > Viridiplantae > Streptophyta > Magnoliopsida > Rosales > Cannabaceae > Cannabis > Cannabis sativa. The sequence continues at coordinate 16,583,487 of NC_083605.1, read as the reverse complement.
TAGGAACTAAAAGTTTCCCTATCGATAAAAAGCATGGCGACACCCCTAAAAACATAAAAACGAGGAAAACTAGGGTCCCTGAATTTTCCCCAACCGGTAGACCGGTTGCCCAACCGGAATTCCGGTTCTGGAAAATCTAACCCTCATCCGAATTCCTGATGTACAACCGGTTCCTCGCGAGCGACCAACTAAAATTCTCATAACTCGACCAATTCAACCCCAATTGGTACCAAACTTTCCAGACCTGTTCTAAACACCCCAAAGAACAAATCTAAGGCCTCAAAACCACCCAGAAAACACAGAGGCAAAATTCACCATTAAAGACCAAGCTTTGAGTTCCAAAACTCAAACTTGGTTAAATCCACTAACATGCATCCAAACCTAGTTAATTCTACTCAACTAAGCATGAATAAGCTTCTGAAAACACACAAGAACATCCAGCAACTTCACAGAACAAAAAGAACCATTTCTTTCAAAAATTCATAACTTTTTCACATAAAAACTAAAAGCTTGAACAACCTAACTAACATGCTTTCAACATAGCTCAACTAATATCAATTAATATGCTTTAGACCACATATATCAACAACAAAATCACAGCAGCAACATATTCCAAAATCATGCATGCATTCCATCAATTTCACATAAAATTCAAGAAAACACAAAGGGAATTTACAAGAGATCACACCTTGACTAGAATTACACAAGGATGAGTTGAAAATCACAAGCTTTGAGCAGAAAAATTCCAGCCCTAGCAGTCCAAGCTTTGGCCGAAAAGAGGGAGAGAAAGAGAGCTTTGAGTGTTTTGAAAATTCCTTTTAAATTTGACTAAGTGTTGAATTTTAAGAGAAAAGAGTTTATAAAGCATTTACCATATTATTTCAGCCAACTAAAAATAAACAAATAACATTTAATTCCCATTTAATAAATCACATAAGACAAAATACTAATGGGGCAAAAGACCATTTTGCCCCTCCACCATAAAACCACATAAATCATACTAAAGGGGTATTTTTGGGACATTCTAAATTCCCGGCCATTCCCGACATTCCCAATGTCTAAACCCGTCCCCAAATTACCAACATACTAAGTTGTGATTTCTACTGAGCCAAACGCCGAGTTCCAAAATACCGGACACCGGAAATGCGAAATATAAAAAGTACTGATGACATAATCATGCATTTCTGAATTCCATAAATAACAGTAATAAATTATTTAAATAGCTATAAATAATTTCATAATTAAACATAAACAACTGCTGATTTCCAAATTAACTAAGCGGGCTTTACATACTAGTTTATCGAGTCTAGCTTAATTATGCCTTAGACGCATAATTCTTTATTCCAACATATTTATCATGGTATAACATTCAACATCTTTTAACTACTAGGGTAATAACCCTAGACCAAACAACCGCTCATTTTAGGGTAATAACCTTAATCTCGGTTCTTAATTGATCACAATCACAATATTCAATATGAGCACCACTGTGCTTAACTCTACGTGCATACTACTGTCTTACCTATTGTCCCGCAAAAGCAGAGATTCCAAATTCCCGGGTGCTCCTGACCAGGTGCCGGTAATCCTAGTCACACAATCTGGGATTCTCACAAATAGGGTTAACCCCTGATTTCACATTCATGAAATATTTACATGGCATTTAAATTATTCTATTTTTTAAATAATTTGACCTTATTTAAATTTAAAATATGATTAGTGTAATCATGATATTTGAATAGAAATAGGATATTATGCTAACTTTTAAATTTTGTTATTTTTTTATTAAATTAAATTATAAAATCATAAAAATGATATTAAATTATCATTTTATTTTATTGAATATTTAATTTTTAAATAACATGAAATTTGAAAGGTAGTTAGCATTTTTTTTGAAAAAGATATTTAGGTTAGTTGAAACCTAATTTTTCAAAATTATACGTTTAATTTTAAATTTTATTTATTTATTTATTTAAATATTTATTTTAACCGAAAAAAAATTATTATTTATTTATTTTTTTGAAAATTATGAAATAAATAAATTAATTTAAAATTAAATAAATCATATATCCAACTATCCAACTTGTTGCAGGTGTATGTGTTTTAGCTTGTTTGTAAGTTTTATAAAACCTATTATTGCTTGATCTACACTACTAGAAAAAACCCCATTTTAAGTCCATCAACATTGGACTAGACAAGTTTTTCGAGTCCCTTTTGTGTTGGACATAATAGCCTGGGACATAAGAGTTTAGTGTCCCGCTCTGATACCAAATGAAAAACCAAGTTTTTGTAAATATCAATAATAAATACGTATATATAAAATTGTATACGTCTGCTGAAGCAGAATGTAATTCTGTTACTGCAGAGACCAGTTTTGTAGTGACAAAACAGAACATACAGAATATAAAAATAATTGCAGAAAGTTAAATCACTTGACACAAGAGATTTGTACGTGGTATCAGTGTTCTTTCAAACACTCCTAGTCCACGGGGCCACGCCTAGAGAATGAAATCAATTAATAAAGTATCAACAATTACAAAGACAATTGACTTAAATAAGTTTAGACTCTCTCTAATTTTTGTCGCAATTCTTTGTAATGCACTTTATGAATCTGACTTCTGAAACACCTCCATACAGCAAACTCCCTTCGTCTTTGAAGTGTGTGTGCTTAGTTCCTCTCGAAGTAAGGCTTGAACAAGTCTTCTCCCGAAGACCACTCTCTTGTTCAATCAAGTCGTTCTAACAAACTCTAAGACAGAGTAAGAACAGATTTGAAAAACACTAGAACCTAGATGAACAACTAGGTTCTCACAAAAAGAAACTCTCTTCTGACAAATAAGAAAAAATGCAAAAAATGAATACTAGAAGAGTTGATTCGAATGGCTGCTCTCTAGGTTCTATTTGTAGAAAATGGAAATCCTAGAGACATCCATAAGGTCGAATCTACAGCTGTACAAAACTTTCCTAAGATAAACATGATATGCAGCATCTGAAACAAATTCCGACGCAACAAATCAAACTAGAAAATGAAACTTATCATAAATGAGTCCGATCTTGTATTGGGTCTTTATACCTACCATAAACAGCTTGTATATTCTGATTGTATCAAGACATAATCGAATTTAATAAGGAAAAATGCAATAGTCAAAGTTTCCTTTAAAAACCAACTTTCCATAAGAGAATTGCTTCTCTTACAAGAAGTTTCCATACAAGAAAAGTTCAGCTAAAAATACATCTTTCCTATCATAGAAAAGAGCAATTAAACCGAATAATAAAGGTGAGAAAATCAGATTGGAAACACAAAGCAAACTACCATAAATAAAAAATATTTTGGCATCTAACTAGCCAAAAAAAAGACTTTACAAATTCTATGCCACCAACTCTGGTAAGATCATCTTAAGCCGGGTGCAAATAAGTTTGGTAGCAGCCTTATATAGCACATTGCAGCATGCAATAGGCCTATAATCCCCCACAGTGTTTGGACACTTGCTTTTGGGAACAAGGGTCAAAATAGTGGAGTTTAATTCCTTTAATAACTGGCTCGAAAGAAGGAAAGAGATAATGGCTTTAGCTGTCTCTTTGCCTATTATCTCCCTTTGCCTATTATCTCCCAATTATCTTGAAAAAAGAAACTCCCATACCCATCGGGCCTTGGGGATTTGTTCCCCGGGATATCAAAAATAGCCTTCTCCACTTCATCAATCGTATACTCAGCTAAGAGTGCATCAGCTCCCTGGAGACAACAGGACCCTGCATTAACACACAGTTTTGGACTTCTTCTTGCAATTAACTTTGCTTCCTAATAGACTTTGATAAAAAAAAAAATCATAAATGCATTAATCACCTGATCAAGATTTTCAACTCTAACTCCTTCCATGTTTGTAATGGATAGCACCCCTTTTTGAGTTCTTCTAGCCTGAAGGTAAGAATGGAAAAAACCAGAGCTAATGTCGCCCTCTTTCAGCCAATTCAAGTTACTTTTTTGCTGCAAAAAAGAATGATAATTATCAAGTGCTAGAGCATAAGTTTCTCGTGCGAGCTTTTCTTACTGCTGTAATTCATAGTTCAGGGGGTCATTCCTCAAACAATCTTGGTAAAGATCGAGTTCTTCCTTTGCTGTCACAGCAGTAGCAGGTAAATCAGCAAAAGAATTTTGATTTAGAGCCCATAACACATGCTTTTAACTTCTTAGCTTAGACACAACTTGATACATTTTTGAACCACTTACTTGCTTTGCCCAACTTTCAACCACCGATTCCTTATATTTAGGATGTTTGGACCACATCCTAAAATAACAAAAAGGCCTTTTGTTCCCACTAGGCATATTGTAGACAGTAATTATAGCAGGAGAATGATCAAATATACTTTCATTTTGAAAAAATACCTCAGTAGCAGGAAAAGAATCCAGCCAAGCTTGATTTGCTAAAACTCTGTCAATCTTGGAGTAGATTCTATCTTCTCCTTGTTGCTTGTTGCTCCATGTAAAATAGTTCCCTGTATATTTGACATCTTCCAAATGGCACACTTCCACACATTCATGAAACTCACTTGCTTCTTTGTACCTTGCTCAAACACCAATCCTCTCTTCCTTGTGAAGGATCTCATTGAAATCCCCAAGCACCAACCCAGCATCCTTTCTAGCCAAATCCTTAAGGTCCTGCCAAATAATTCTTCTCCCTTCATCATAATTGAATCCATAGATAAAAGTGACAAAGAATTTCGCTTTTCTATCTATGGATTCCATAAAGAGAGGAATCATTTGGCTTGTACATTTTATGATATTGACTCAATAACTACCCGGCTTCCAACACACAATTATTCTACCTCCCTTGTGCCAAGCACAATTCGATGTAAAGAACCACCCTTCAAACATACACACTTATAAGGCTCCTAAATTCCAAGCCTTAACTCTTGTCTCGAAGGGTCCAACCAGCCCTATCTTTTGTTGCTCAATCAATTGCTTGACTGACATTTGTTTTTGCTAGTTGTTTATTCCTCGGACATTCCATGCCATTATTTTATCCATCTCCAAGAGAGGAAACTCCCCCCTCCCTTGTTAACAATCTCATGCCCTTGTTTCTTCATCTCACCCATTTGGTCATTATCCATTCCTTTATCTAGCTGCTACAACACCTGGAAAGAGTTACTATTGCTTGCTGCACCTGATTCCTCCCCCTTATCCTTAGTTTTCCAGCCCTTTACAACTGGCCGGAACCCATCTGCATCAAGTTTTATCTCTGCTTTGTCCTGTTTCTAAGCATTCTTAACAATCCACTCTTGCTTTCTTTCCATTTTCTTTCCATTTGGTTGTGGCTAAAAAGTTGTTACTAAATGTAGCTATTTTTTGTAGTGTAGACTAAAACTTTTTTTATTAGTTTATAATATATTTATACAACTTTTTTTTGAGATATATACTTAGAAAATTTTGTATATTATGTGTTTATTTATAATTTAATAAAATAATATAATAATAAAGAATATAATTTTAGTGTAAATTTTAGTATTATAATTGGAATAGAAAAAAAAATTAGTATCATAATTTTATCTTTTATGTGTTGATTTAATACCAAATTTAACATTTATCCTTGAAGGAGTTGCCCTTAACTTTATTACATTCTACAAAATATTATGAGTTGGATTAGGGGTGTTCATAAAATAGCTGATCCAACAGAATTTATACAATCTAATCCAATTAAATCCGCAAAATGCGGATATCCGCACTTGTACGGATTGGATAGGAAAATTTAAAATCCACACTTGTGTGGATTAGATGTTGATTAATATGTAAAATAACCGATCCAATCCAATTCACACATATTTATAACAAAAATTAAAAAGTTATACATGCAATTAACATTTTAATGTAAAAAAAAACAATAATTAAAAGTCTAATACATATAGTACAATTATTTTCAAAACTTAATAGATCAAATGTATATTCCATTCTTATATATTGGGAAATTTAATATTATATGCTTAAAATTAATTTATCCACTAAAAATATACTAGCATATTTTGTATCATGCAAAATATACTCACACTATTTTTCTCATCCAATTTTACCTTTAAGCAAATAAAAACCAAACATACATGTCTCTCTCTCTCTCTCTCTCTCTCTCTCTCTCTCTCTCTCTCTCTCTCTCTCTCTCTCTCTCTCTCTCTCTCTCTCTCTCTCTCTCTCTCTCTCTCTCTCTCTCTCTCTCTCTCTCTCTCTCTCTCTCTCTCCCGCGTTAATCCCGACCTAGAACCCCTACCGTCGAACACACAGACCCAGAACCTCGGTCGCAAGGCCTCACTATCATCTTCTCTCACGGTCTCTCTTGTTTTTTGCATTTTTTTCTTGTAGTTTACTAATTTTTTGCGATATTTAGCTATGTATTTGCAATGATAGAACAAATCTAAGATCATGGATGAAGTTTAGTGATGATTTGTGATATTTAGCGATGTTTCGCGATGTTTAACGATGATATTCGCGATGTGTTTCTCGATGTTGTGAATTAGAGACATTAAGAGATGTTTTCGCGATTTTGCGATGTTTCGCGACATCGTCAAAAACCAAAAAAAAAAATGCAGAAAACAAGCGCTATTGTGAATTGGAGATATTTAGAGATGTTTCATGATTTTGCAATGTTTTGCGACATTTAGCGATGTTTCGCGACATCGTCAAAAACCAGAAAAAAAATGCAGAAAACAAGCGAGTGGGTTTTGCTCGAAGTGGTGCGGTGATCGTGGGTTGTCTTGGGTGCTTCTCGTGGGTCGTCGCAATTCGTCATGGGTCTTCTCCGTCGTGGGTCGTCTTGGTCATGGGTTGTCTTGGTCGGTCGGAGCTCGTGAACAGTCGGGGCTTGAAAGGTTTGGGGCTGGGAATAATAGTGGGGGAAGTTAGACAGAGAGAGTGGGAGAAGAGAGTTATTAAATTGTAAGGGTAATTTTGGGTTTTTGTTTGAATAATATTTAGAGTATTTGTTTAAAGGTAGTATATTGAAAGAATAATTTAAATTTTTAAGTATGTTTTAACAAATTTCTATATATATTTACATACAATTTAAGAAAAAATTACACATTTCTTTATACATACAATTTTTTTTCTTCCTTTGAATTTGTTATTTTATTTATTACTGTTGGAGACATAAAATAACAATAATTTATTTTAATTTGTTGCTACTTATGTGAAAAAAAAAATGTTTTTTTTCATAAATATTAAATAATTTAATATTAAAAAGTAACCAATCCAAAATAACTAATCCAATCTACACTTTTGCAGATTGAATTGGATTCAAAATATGAAATCCACACTTAGGTTGCGTTTGGTTGGAAGGAATAAAAATATAGGAATAGGAATGAGATTGAGAATAGGAATAAGAATAGAATGAAATAAAATTTAAAATGCATAAAAAAAAATTATTAAATTATTACATTGGAATGGTCTTTCTTTACTTTTTAAAATGGAATAGTCATTCTACTAAAATGGTAGGAAGAGCATTCTATCGAAATGTCATTCTAATACTTTAAAATGTAATTAAAGAAAGAAATTGAATGAAAATTGTTTCTTTTCCATTCGATTCTATTTCATTACCTCCAACTAAACGCCACCTAGTGTGAATCGGATACACTATGAGCAAAATAGTACAGATTGAATTAAATAAACACCCTTAACTCATATAAAATAAAATCCATTTTATAAATAAAAATATTATACATTATATCATAATTTCAAAACAATTTGGGAAGAAAAATATTAGAAAGCGGTGAATGATGAGGCCCCAAAGCATTAGATGAGTCAGGAGTAATTAGTCATGAGTTGTCTCACAACTGCACAAAAGGTTTCCTAGGAAAAGTAGTTATGCTGCACACCTACTCGGACAATTCTCAAGCCCCCACGACAACGACAAATTAGTACCTTCACAACAATTATTGAATCTTTCATCATCTCATCAATGTATATCTCTACATCTCTTTTTTACATTCTTACCACATTTTTACAATTTTTTATTTTTATTTTTAATTTTTTTATTATTCCACCGTTTGGAATAAAAAAAAGTAATGTTTTAAAATATTTAATGTGCAAATTTCATAGACAGCTAAAGTCCAGTTGGCTAATCACCAACCTAGCTTTTAATTTTTTTCTTTCCTTATATTTAACTTTATTTTAATTAGATTGAATTTATATTTTAATTAAAGAAAATGCATACCAAAATACTTTTTGAGTATGTTTCAAAAGGAAGGGGAGTTATATTTAAAGAAATTTACACAATATAACATTTTTTTTTATAATTTTATGAATTTTTTTATATATTTTTACACACTTTTCTTTTTTATTTATTTTTTTACGAATTTTTTTTACATATTTTCATGAACAATAACATTATTCTGAAACAATAAAAAAATAATACTCTATATATTTGTATAAACAAATTATATTGTAAAATAATATTTATTTCTTTTAGAAGCATTAGAAAGACAACACTTCATATATTTGTGAAAAATAATAAAATTGTAAAAATGTAAGAAAATCAACAAATTCGTAAAAATGTAAAAAAAAAAAATGTCACTTTTATATTTTTATGAAATCATTCCTTATATTTACACCCCAAATAAAATTATAAGCACGTCGTAAAACTTTTAAAATATTGACTTAAATTAATTTTAAAAAATTATTCTTAATATTTTTTTAATTTTTTTTACATAATTTTGTATTAAATTCAAGAGTAATTTACGGTATAAATACTCAAGTTTAACTTTCGATTGTAAATAAATACCCTAATTTAATTTTTGACAGTAATAATATCTAAGTTATAATTCTGGAACTTCTGTAAGTACCTGACTGTTAAGTGTTAAGTAAATTGTCACGTGAAAATCCATAATTAGTCGAGGTCATGAATTTTTATTTTTATTGAAAAAAGAATTTAAATATAATAATAAAAAAATAATATGTGGACAATGACTTGACATTTAACGGTCGGGTACCTACAAAGTTCCAGAAATATAATTTAGATATTATTACTGCCAAAAATTTAACTTAGATATGTATTTACAACCAAGAGTTATGCATTTATTGGGCCAAAATTATTTTCCTAAACCTAAGTTATTCAATATTGGTAGAATAGGTAACTTTTTCCTAAAACCGCATTCCCTCTCTCTCTCTCTCTCTCTCTCTCTCTCTCTCTCTCTCTCTCTCTCTCTCTCTCTCTCTCTCTCTCTCTCTCTCTCTCTCTCTCTCTCTCTCTCTCTCTCTCTCTCTCTCTCTCTCTCTCTCTCTCTCTCTCTAAATATATATATAAACACGCACACGAGAGAGCACACAATCGAACCATCCACATGACCTACGACTGACGGACCACCTCGACCTCACAACCACACCACCGAACGCTGACATTGTCTTCGTCAAAGGTAATCCCTAATTTTTTCATGAATTTTTAACTATAATCATTTTTTTTCATGATTTAGGGTTAAAGTAGGGCTGTACATCGGTCGGTTTGGGCGGTTTATCCTATATATTTTCTAACCCAATCTAAAGTTCAGGTTGCTAAAATTTAAGTGCAACCCGCCCAATTTAAAAAAAAAAAATCTATAAACCGACCAACGGTTTGGGCGGTTTGGTCGGGTTAACCCGCCCAAACCGGCCAAACTTTTTTTTTCTTTTTAGTTTTAAAGTCAAAATCAATAAAAATTAAAAAAATAAATTAAAAATATCACATTCCACTAAACTACAATACCATATATATGACTTTAAAACTAATAATTAAATATATAACTTTATATTATTATATATTTAATCATTTATATTATATATAATAAAAACTTAAAAGTTAAAAAAAAAAATAAAGGTGCAAAATCGGGTTGGTCGGGTTGGTCAGTTTAATTGGGCGGGTTGGACCTATTTTCAACCTGCCCAATTAACAGATTGGGCGGTTTGTAATTTTTTCGGGTTATTTCAGTTTGTAATTTTTATCGGTTTTTTCGGTTCGGTTTGGGCGGGTTATTCGGTTTAGGCGGTTTACAAATTTTTTTGTACAGCCCTAGGTTAAAGCAATTAGATTTAGGGTTAGGTCTGTATTTTTAGTAGAAAATATGTGATTTTTGAGGGTTTTAGGCTCAAGTCTGTGTTTTGGGGGAGAATCTGTGATTCTTGCCTGGCTCGATACAAGTTTGATGTTGCCCTGATATAGGAAGCGATGGTAGGTTAATGTTGAAGGGGCTGAAGGTTGAAGAAGATAGCCTGATAAGTCCGATATTGGGCCCGATAGCAGGCCCGACGGTCCTCATAATTTTCACAATAAAACTTAAAATTATGAGGACCATCAGGCCTACTATCGGTCCCTATATCGGACCTATCGAGTTATCTTCTTCAACCTTCAACCCCTTCGACATTAACCTACCATCAGGCCCTATATCAGGCCTACATCAAACATGCATCGGGCTAGGCAAAAATCGTAAATTTCCTCCAAAAGACAGATCCTTGCCTAAAAACCTCAATAATTACATATTCTCCACTAAAAACATAGACTTAACCCTAAATCTAATTTTTTTTAACCCTAAATCATGAAAAAAAAATGATATGATTACAGTTAAAAATTCATGAAAAAATTAGGGATACCTTTGATGAAGACATTGTCGGTGTTTGGTGGTGGTTGCGGTGGTCCGATCGCGGTGGTCCATGGGTCGTGTGGGTGGTGTGGTCGCGAGGTCGAGGTTGTTTGTGAGTCGTGGGTCGTGTGGGTGGTATGATTGTGTGCTCCTCCGTGTGCGCGTTTACAGAGAGAGAGAGAGAGAGAGAGAGAGAGAGAGAGAGAGAGAGAGAGAGAGAGAGAGAGAGAGAGAGAGAGAGAGAGAGAGAGAGAGAGAGAGAGAGAGAGAGAGAGAGAGAGAGAGGTTTTAGGAAAAAATGACCTATTCTACTAATATTATATAGAGGAAATTACACTTAGTATGGGATTTTAAAAGTTCTTATGATAAATATGGCACATTTAAGTTTGGCCAATTTATATGGTATTTTTTTTGTTTTTAGGTTTTTGTATGGTATTTGATATGCCATATATATGTAATTAGGTTTCTAAATCCCATATTTACTGTTTTTATTTGTTTAGGAAATTTTATTTGTCATTGATGCCGGAAAAGTCACCGGAGTTTGCTGCCGGTGCCGGAAAAGTCACCGGAGTAGCGGTCGGTGCCGGAAAAGTCGTCGGAGTTGCTGCCGACGCCGGAAAATTCGTCGGAATTGGCATTTTCGCCGGAAAAATCACTGAAAAATCACCAAGAAACCGGTTTCTTAAAGTCTAAGAAACCGGTTTCTTGGTGATTTTTCCGTTGACAATGCCAATTCTGACGACTTTTCTGACGCTAGCAGCTACTCCGGCAACTTTTCCCAAGACCGACAAGAAACTTCTAAAAAGTCATTAGAATTGGCATAGTCGCCGGAAAAATTACCAAGAAATCGGTTTCGGTTTCTTGATGAAGAAACCGCTTTTTGGTAATTTTTCCGTAATTTTCGACGACAATGGCTCGACGAATTTTCTAGCGTTGGTAGCAACTCGACGACTAATACATCGATACTCCGGTGACTTTTTCGGTACCAACAAGAAACTCTAGGAAATTCGTCAAAATTGTCATTGTCACGGAAAAATTATCGGGCTAATCACCAAGAAATCGGTTTTTTTCGGTTTCTTGATGAAGAAACAAGCTTTCTTGGTAATTTTTTTATATTTTTTTTCTCTATTTGGTTGATTGATGAAACTGGTTTCAATTATTTTCAGTGTATATCATTTTTGTTTTGTTTTCATAATCTTTATTATTGTTGTGTAACAAAATTAGTTCCTTGATGAAGAAACCACTTTCTTGGTGAAGAAACCAGTTTCTTGATGAAAAAACCACTTTCTTGGTGATTTTTCTAATGATTTTGCTGGCGACAATGCCAGTTCTGACGACTTTTTCTACGCCGCAATAACTGCGGCGATTTTTCCAACACCGGGAACTACTCCGCAACTTTTTCGCACCGACATCAAACTCCAGAATAGTCGTCGGACTTAGCATTGTCACTGGTAAAATTACCGAAAAATCACCAAGAAACCGGTTTCTAACATCAAGAAACCGGTTTCTTGGTGATTTTTCCAACGACAATGCTAATTCTGATGACTTTTTCGGCGGCGGCAACAACTCCGGCGACTTTTCCGGCACCAGCGGCTACTCCGACGACTTTTCAGGGGCCGACAGTAAACTCCGGTGACTTTTCCAGCACGAGTGACAACTTTGGCAATCACTATAGTTTTATTTGTTTTATTTTTTTTAAAAAATAAATATGAAGGGAATTTTAATATTTTTTATGGTAATTTAATTAAGTTTTTATTTTTTATGAATTTTAAATTCAGATTTCTTTTTAATGTTTTGTATGGATTTTTTTAGAAAAAAACCATATTTTTAGTTTGATTGGTTAGATAATGCCATATTTAGTGGTATTTACTTTTTATGCCATATTTATCATAACCTTAATAATTTTTCCCATATTTTTGAAAATAGCCCCATTATATAGCTTAGGTTTAAGAAAATAATTTTAGACCAATAAATATAATTAGTCAAATTTCCCTTTTAAAAGGGGTTTCTTTTAATCCCTGAGCTAGGTGGACCCTAGGCACAGGCCTAGTCCACTTATGCACAGAGTCTAGTATACTTTTATATAATTTTGGAATTTTTATAAAAATACTGGATTTTGAGCAAAAGTTTACAATTTTACTGTCACACATAATCTTTTACAAAAATACTGTCTTTTTATAAAACAACCGTAAAACAATAAAACATAACAATTAAAAGTAACAACTAAAAAATAACTGTAGAATAGCCGTAAAAACTTAACACAGTACATAGTATAAAACTTATACAATATTTTTGAAAATAAAATTTAGTATTTTTGAAAAAAAAATTCTGCTCCACAATAAAAAATTAAAAAATTTAAAATTTTCAGTAAGTAATGTAAAAATTTCTATAATTTTAGGACTTAAATCCTTAGTTTAAAAATAAAAAATAAAAATTGGCAGCCCATGATAAAAGGTTATCTCCGAGACGTAAACTATTAATTAAAAGGGGTAAGTTGAAAAATGCCTCTTTTATTTATCAATTAATCAAATTTACCTCTAATTTTATATTTATTTGAAACATACCTCTTTTTATGTGTATTGTACCTAAAATACCCTTACATAAGAGAATCACATGGAGAGTATCTTGAAGTGACATGGGCAAAATTGGTACAATGTTTAAAAAAAGAGGTAAAAATGATAGATTTTAAAAAAGAAGGTAAAAGTAAAAGAGGACAATATAAAAAGGGTATAGAGTGTAATTTCCTCTAATTAAAATAAGTATAATTAAAATAAGTATGCTTTATTTATTTTATTTTTTCATTCGTGATGGAAAGTTGCAATTTGATTTGATGATTGTTAGGACTCAAATTGATTTATTGAGCCTGCCTTTCAAGGGTAGCATAGCAGTGTTCTAATTCTATAGACTCCTTTTATTATATGTTGAGTACACTCTTTTTTTTTTTTGTTTAACATTATGTTGAGTTGAGTGGACTCAAGGGTTGAATTGGAAGCTAGTAATGATAAATAATAGGGAAATTTACATGGTATACTAATTTTTGCTATTTTTTTACAAAAATACTGCCAGGCGGTATTTTTTACTTTTTTACTGTATTTTTTTATAAGTTTCATACTGCAGTATACTGTGTTAAGTTTTACTAGTGTTTTACTAGTGTTCTACTGTTGTTTTGAGTTATACTGCTTTGTATTTTACTGGTGTTTTATAAAAACACAGTATTTTTGAAAAAAAATTCCGTGTAATAGTATTTTTGTAAAAATTCACCCAAATTTCAATATTTTTGTAAGTTTTCCTAAAAAAAAAATTCGTTTGACCACATCACTATTCACTATCTAGAATATTAATACATTTTGGAATATTTTAGTTTTATTAGCTATCATGACTGAATTTAATTTTAAATCGAAGGAGAAATAGATTTTGATGGAATATTTATATATAACATGAACTTAATCACAAGAGTTTGTACTTTGTAGGAAAGATAAATTAATAAAATTTGATCATAATAACTTGTCTTTATCCCTTTTCCTTTTCCCTTTCCCATGCCTATTTCTTACATTTATTTGTGTGCAAATTTTTGTTTGTTTTTCTTTTGGCTAAAAATTTTAATGTGAACTAATTTTATTTTAATTATTATATACATCTTAAATAAATAAAAAAAAAAAAACTAATTAGGATTTTTACCTCCTAAACTTTAACATGTATTAAATTATGCCTTCCAAATTTTTTTGGACATTAAAAATTTCCTCTAAACTATTGAGATTGTTAAATTAAAGGGCTTTTGTCTAATTTCATTCAATTTTACTATTTCAGTGATTGTTTATGTACTAATCATGCTCCCCAAACTTTGATGTCTGCCAAATCATGTCCCTCGAACTTTGAAATGTACTAAATTATGCTCTTTGAACTTTCATCCATGTTAGATTTTTTTTACTAAAATTGGACAAAAGTCCTTAAATCCAACAATCTCAATAGTTTAAAAGGCATTTTTAACGATCTTAAAAATTAAGGGAGCATGATTTAATACATGTCAAAGTTTAGAGTAGGGGTGAGCAAAAAATCCAAAAAACCGACCAAACCGAATACACCGACCGTCCGAACACCGAAAAAACCGACACCGAAAAAATCGAAACTGAAAAAACCGCCTTCGGTTAAAACCGCCTTAACATGGTCGGTTTTAGTGTTAATGGCAAACCGACTGATTAAACCGAAAACCGACCAAACATATATATATATATTATAGATAATATATATTACTTTTCTACATATTTAATATACAATTTTATTAAACTAGTTTTACTTATATCTTTTTTATTTAAAGTCTCAATTATTCATTGTTTTGTTTTATTATAGTTTGATGCATTTACATATTATATATACACATTCATAAAATAATACAAGTTTTTTAATATAACTCATTACCATATTAATAGCACAAATAATTTGAACAAATTTAAAAAAGTTTATTTTACATTAGTTATATAACTAAGAAAGTTTTATTCTCAAATTATATGATATTTGATACAATACTCTAAATTTTTAGTTTTCAAATAATTATAAAAAAATTAAAAACTTATTTTTTTTAAAAAAATAAAGTTCGCTTTGGTCGGTTTAGACAGACCAAACCGTGAGTTAAACGGTCGGTGTTTTTTACATTTGTATAATAGTCGGTCGGTTTTCGGATTATAACCCTGAAAACCTAAAACCGAATTTTGAATTTTTTTTGTGTAAAAAACCGACCAAACCAACCGTTGCTCATAAATTATATACATTTGTTTGTGTGCATTTTAAGTGTGTTTTGAAAAGAAATTATATATTTACAAATTATTTGGCAAATAAGTACTATAATCCTAAAAAAAATAGATAGTATTTCATAAATAATCTTCTTTCCAATTGAAAAAATATATATATATATATATGGTAGAGGTTTCAATGGTTACATTTTTATTGTAACCATCATGGTTACATTTTTTTAAGCCATTGAATTACTATTAAATGGTTGTGATTAATTTAAAAATTAAATAAAAATAAATAATAAATAACTTGTAACCTGAAAGTGACCTAATCATTTATTTCCTTATAAAACTTTAATTAAGACTAATTATATTTTAAAATTAAATTAATTATAATTATTAATTAATTTTTTGCAATTTATTACTATATAAGGATCTTTTAGCAATTTATTTTTTTATACTTAAATTATTTAAAATTTTATAGCAAAACTTTTTATAATTTAAAATTATATACATATAATTTCACAATTTAAATTTTAATATACTTGTAATCTTAATTTTAAATTATTACACTTAATTATTTAATTTTTTTATTTAAATATTTAAAAAGTAAAAAATAAAATAAGTTGAAGGATTTTTAGAAAAAAAATGGCTGCGCTTGTTATCGATTGATTAGCTTGAGGCCTCATACTTAGTTCATATAATTGTTACAAAATAATTAAATATCATTTAAAAATAATTAATCATGTGAAAATTTATTATAAGAAGAGAATTTTAATTTGTGTCAAAAGAAGTTTAATCTTTGTAAAAAAAATAAATTTTATTGTAAATATTATAATTAAATGGCTTAATTATTAAAATAATTCAAGTAAAGATTTAAATATAAATATTAATTGCTAAAAGAGGTCTTGTTAAATATTTAATTAATTATTTTAAGAAAATAATTAATTATAATTAAATAATTCTAAAAAAGGAATGTCTACTATTTAATTAATTATTTTAAGAAAATAGTTAATTATAATTAATTAAATCTAAAAAAGGAAAGTCTACCTATTAGTAACCTGCTATTACAGGTTAAAAAAAAATGTAACCATATGGTTACAATAAAAATGTAACCATTGAACAGTCACCCATATATATATATTTATGTTACTTAATCTAATTTTGTCCATGTGTGAAAAATGGAAACCCTGCATGTCTTTATTCAATAATTAACACCATTTATAGGGGAAATGCAGGGAATAAGATTTTAATTAATTACCCGAAATAAAAAATTAAATAAGATTTCAATTGTATTTATTTAAGAAAAAGACTGGAACATGCGTCGGCCTGGGTTATAAAACTGGTTTGGGAAACTGAGGACGAATGGTCAAATGATTTGTTTGGTACTGTCACCTCACAAACCATTATTCAAGATTTAAACCCAACCCAACCCACCACTCTTCTACTTCTCCTCTTCTTCTTAACTTTTTTTGGTTCTCTCAATTCACCAACCTGTAACCTTCTCTCTCCCTCTCTGCAATTCTTATTGCACCACCTCTGTTCTCATTTTTATCTTCATTATGGCTACGGATCCCACCTCAGGTTTGCTTTGTCTCCTTCACATCTTTCGTTGATTTTTTACACATTATATATGTATATATACGTACACAAATACACAATCTTTACTTTCTTGATTATAAATATTAAGATTTTGGATGTGTTTATATGCTTTTCAAGAGATTTCGTATCTGGGTTTGAGCTATTTTATGAGCTCAAGATCGTTTCTTTCTTGTTCATTTGTTCTGGGTTTTCTTCCTTCTGCTCTTATGCTGAATCTGTGTTCTTTTGTTTTATTCTTCTTCTTTCTCTATTTTAATCGGGCAATACACATTTACAATTTGATTAGTGGCGTTTTTTCTGATGTGTGAATCATTTTTATTTATCCCAAATCCTTAGTGCCAGTTTGTGCGCTAATAATAGTGTAAATTCAGTCATTTTTCTTTTGTTTAATATGTAATCATGCATTGGTTGTTTGTGTATGATATGAGTTACTCTGAAATCTGAATCTTAAAAATGGTGTCAAGTGTTCCTTGCTTGCACGACTCGTCAATATGCTAAGTTTTTCATGGCTCGTGACTTTGAAAAGTTCAGCCAAAACAGTTTTTAGGCTTTTGGGAAATTTTGTAATGATGATGAAATTCTTTTTAAGAATTGTCTTTGGAATGATCGAACAGATTTTCTGTCGTGTCGTTTCTGGTAAAATTAAAAAAAATAATAATAAAAAAAAGGGGCCTTTTTGGTCGCCCCATACCAGTTGGAGTACCTGTTTGAATTTGAAATGAAATCATTTCTCTTTCATTCTTGTTATATTTTTTGCTTTAAATTTCTTCCATTTTCTGATTCATTTTCATAATTTCTTAATTTTCATTTTCTCTAGGCTTCAATCATGACCCCCACTCAAGGCTAGGGAGGGGAACACAAAACTCCAGTCTTAATTAGTCTAGTAATTAAGTTAGAATTACCATTAATATCAGTTATAGCATGTCTAAAATGTATAGTTTTTAATTCTATGCAGTTATTTATACTATCAAAATCATTTTTACTATGATCTTTCCTCAGCTACAAATGGAGTATCAGAAAATAACAATTCACTTGTTGTTTGCTTTGGTGAACTATTGATTGACTTTGTGCCAATGGTTGCTGGAGTTTCACTTGCTGAAGCACCTGCTTTCAAGAAAGCTCCAGGCGGTGCTCCTGCAAATGTGGCCGTTGGCATCGCAAAACTTGGAGGTTCTTCAGCTTTCATAGGCAAGGTGAAATAGAATTCCTTTCCATTACTTCTATTGAATAGTTATTAGAAAGATGTGATAATTTATTTTTCTGTGACTGAATTTTTCATTAACATTCTACTTGTAAAAGTGAGTTGGATGTTCTGCTGCAAATTAAGATTATCTTTTTGTCCTCAATTTGTCTCCTAACTGTAAATTGAGGAAAAGGCCAATACTAATTATACATTTTCAGAATATGCAAACTATGTTATCTGTGTTTTTCATGGCTGTCTGTTTGTATCTTCACCTAATTTTGAAATCTGCTATCCCTTTTCCATAGTGATTTAAACAATAATTTCTTTAACTTGATTTGACTAAACTGTATGTTCTAAAACAAAAAAGATAATGTGTTTTTCACTCTATAAGTGGCATCATTGGAAATTGAGGTGTGTGTTGTGCTCTTTTCCCATTCGACTGGCTTAAATATAAATTTTTCTAAGTGCTTTCCATATGTTTCATAGGTCGGTGATGATGAATTTGGATACATGCTAGCTAAAATTTTAAAAGATAACAATGTCAATAACTCTGGTGTGCGATTTGATCCAACTGCAAGAACTGCATTGGCGTTTGTTACACTCAGAGCCGATGGAGAGCGTGAGTTTTTATTTTTCCGAAACCCAAGTGCTGACATGCTTTTTCGTGAAGAAGAACTTGATGTTGCTCTTATTAAAAAGGTGTGTCTCTCATCCCATTTTTATCTAGAAAACAGAACAGAAACAATTGACATACTGTAATAAGCACACTTAGCTGATATTATTATTATACGAATTCAATCTTAAATTTTATTGCAGGCAGGGATCTTTCACTATGGCTCCATTAGTTTGATTGAGGAACCGTCCAGGTCAACTCATCTTGCTGCCATGGGCATTGCGAAAAAAGCTGGTTGCTTCCTCTCATATGATCCAAATTTGAGATTAGCTTTGTGGCCCTCACCTGAGGCAGCTAGAGAAGGCATAATGAGTATATGGGACCAGGCTGATCTTATTAAGGTATAATACTCCCTCTGTGATTTTCATAGTTTGAAATCTGCTACCACTCCTGAGGCAAAAACAATTTTACTTTCATTTCATTTCCTCTTAGTCTTACAAAGGGAACATACATAAATCACAACTGTATTCTCTAATTTTTTTTGCAGATAAGTGAGGATGAAATTACATTTCTTACTGGTGGTGATGATCCTTATTCTGATGAAGTGGTGTTAACAAAGCTTTTTCATCCTAAGCTTAAGCTTTTGATTGTAACTGAAGGGTCGGCGGGTTGCAGATATTACACAAAGGTAGTATAATCAACCGAAACTATTTCTAATGTAGTGAGCATATCTTGTATTTATCTTCCAAGGGATCATCTAGCAGTGAAGATAAACTAATTAGTCAATTTAGTAGCTTAGATCAGTGAAAATTCAATTCTTTACAGGAGTTCAAGGGCCGGGTTCCTGGCGTTAAAGTTAAAGCTGTTGACACAACTGGTGCTGGTGATGCTTTCGTCAGTGGGGTACTAAACAGCATAGCTTCTGACCAAAGTGTTTGTCAGGTACACATTTTTCTTGCTCAACGCCACCACATTTACTCGCCATTGAAAATTATTTTTATAGAACATAGTTATGGCCAGTCTTGTGGTATAGAGTGATCTTAAGAGTAAGGTACAAAACAACTGATAGCTAGTGTTCTTGAAATAATTGTAACTTTGGTTTAAATTCTCAGGATGAAAAGCGACTGCGAGAAGCTCTACTTTTTGCAAACGCTTGCGGTGGCCTCACAGTTACAGAAAGAGGCGCCATTCCAGCAATGCCCTCAAAAGATGATGTGCTCCAATTCTTATCAAATCAAGAGTAGGGAGCTGCTTGATTATATAAAAGTTAATGAAGCAGAGAAGAGACTAGAGTAAGTCATAAAACATGTACCAAACTATTATGTAATCTGAGTTGTCGTTGATGAGCTAAATCAAATGGCATAAGCTCATTTTAACTAGGTGTTTTGTATATTTTTAAACCATTTTCTCGATGAGTTTTTCTTTTTTCTTTTTTTTTTCTTTCTCCTTTGTTTAAATTCAGTCATGGTATTATATAATTGGTTGGTGGAAGGAAACTCTCCACTCCCCATCTTACAAATAAATAAATAAATAAAATACATTTCCTTTTCTCTAATGATCCTCTTACATGAAAGTTTTGTTTGTTTAAATAGAATTTATAAAGAAGTATGGGTGTACCTTTATACTGTTATTCGTTAGTGACGTTTTCCCTCAAAACAAATAAAAATATTCAATAACATGGCATGATTTCTCTCCCCTGTAATGAGTTTCATCATCAATAAAGGGTAACGTTGACATTTCTCCACTACGTATTTCCTTTTTCTTCTTAGATGAAACTGGCCACTTTAATTACTGCGTCGCTTTCGCCTCTATTCACGTACGAAGCATGTGTTGACGTGTTGTAGCACATAAAGTAGAGTGAAAGGAAAACATAAGAGTGGGAAAAAAATGAAACTCAAAACGATAAAATTTATCATTAGTTTTAATATATTTGGAGTAATTTGTGAGATTTATATTATATTTTAGTAAAATAAATGTTGTGCTTTGTGTAATTAAATTTATTAAAAAAATTATTTTGAATTTTTACCATCCAACTATTAAAAAAAATTCAGAGTACAATTTAATAATTTTAATAATTTGGAGAGTTAAAATTCTAAATATAACAAAAAATGATTTTAATATTAGGATAATTACAAGAGGCACTATTTTTTTTGTAAAAAAATTACATTTTTACGTTTACAGATTGTTTTTTTTTTTTACATTTTTACGTTTTTCCATAAAAACAACACGAAAACAACAAGAAAACAACATAAAAGTAACAAAAAAATAGCATCAAAACAACAACAAAAAATAACATACATATAACAAAAACTCAACAACAAATTAACAAGAGTACAACATAAAAATACCGTATTTTCTATAAATAAAATTAAAAAAATTGTAAAAATGTTTAAATTCCGTAAAATCGTATTTTTGTAATTTTTTTATTGTTTTTGTGTATTTGTGAAATAATCCCTTAATTTTAGTGGTTGCATAAGATAGTGCACCACACTCCGACAACTGACTTTACCACTAGAAAAAGGGAGATAACATATTATATCATATATATATATATAAAGGAAAGCACAAAAAGTGTCTATGTGTCCTCTTATAATTTTTTCTTTCCATTTTTTCTATTTTCTAACACATTTTCCTATTTTGTTTGAAAACCAAATCATATGTACAAACTGTTTAGATTTAATATATGTAGGTTATAAATAATATTCTTACAATATTACTTTCTTTGTCTAAAAAATATTATTTTTTATGGGTGATTGATGAACATAATATTATCCAATTAGTTTCAATTGTTTTTTGAAGAGAATGCAAAATATATTTTTGTACTTTTCAATATTTGTCAAGTTTAAAATAATTATAAAAAAAAGCCCTTTAATTATTTTTTCATATAAAAAGTATTATATTTATTTTCTATGTGGGTGATTGGTGAACTTAATCTTGCCCAATTAGTTGTAATTTTTTTAATGTGATTGCAAAATATATTTTTGTATGTTTCAATCTTCTTTTTAAAATGATTATAAAAAAAAAATTAATTTAATTATTTTTTCATATTAAAATTATTTTTTTTATAATTTTTATTTTAATTTTATTTAAATAATTAAAATTATATTGATTTATTAATATATAATATTTATTAGAATAATAAGACACCTTAAATATATATTTTTAATAAATACTTCCGTGATATGAGACTATTATGAATTTTAAAATTTTAAGTTATATATATTTCATCAAATATGTGAATGATAGATATTATTTATTTACACATATTTTTACATTTTTTAATTTTTTTTAAAATATTTAAAACTAAAAAAAACCATTTTTTAACAAATAAGTCAATATCTATATCTATATATAAATATAAAGGAAAGCACTAAAGAAAATGAGGTGACATCCTACAATATTTTGATCCATTTTTACTATTAAAAGAATTTTAATAAATTTAATTAATTTTATATATTTGTAGATGTTGAGAATTGAGAAATATGACTTCTTAGTAATTTTTTTTTTTTATTTATAAAAATCTCACATGGATTAAGAATTACATGATTAGTATACTTCTAAACTATAAATAAAGTATTCTTACACTAACTTTTGCTCGAAAAATATATAAATTATTCTAACAAAGTACTCTTATATTAATTTATATATTTATCTAATATATCTATAGATTTATAAGCCAAAAAATATGAGGCATCATTATATTGTTTTTTTTTAAAATGCATCATTCTCTTATTGTAGGATTCTTTTTTCTTTATTTTTTTTTTTTTTGCATATTTTTAATTCATTTTTGTTTTAAGTGACGTTTGATATACTTGCAACAATAAAGTATAAATAATGATATAATAGAACCTAATTATGATAAAATGAAGTAATAAAAAAATTAAAGTGATAGAATAGGAATTAAAAAATTATTTTATTGTTATAAATATTAATAATTATGTGGATGTCCAAATTTTTTATTTATTACCATTAATTGTAATCAACATTCCTCTTTTTCTTAGTTTCCCTTTTCTTAGTTTCTTAATATTTCACTCTTATATTTGTATAAATAGGGGTTCACCCCATTGGAATAAACAACTCAGAAATTTTCATTCACTTTCTCTTCATCTTCTTCTTCTTTCTTCTCATCTACTTTATATTATTTTATAACACGTTATCAGCACGAGTCTCTGCCCAAGCTTTAAGCATGAGTCTCTGCCTAAGACCCAATGTAAGTATTTTGTTAAAGTTCTTGAATTGTTTCAAAGTCACGATACATTAAATATATATTTATATATATACTTATCTGACTGAAATAATTTCAAGAATCTTTTGTTTTATTTTTTTTTTATCTATATATCTATATATTATATATGTATGTATATGTTTTTATATATTTATTATTGATTTTATATATATATATACATATTATGTTCTTATCATTCATAATATTTACAATATATGTTTGCCTATGATATGATAGAGAAAATTTATATAAATTATACATATATCCTGAAGATTATATATCCTCGATAAAATATTGCATACATCTTAAAGATTATGCATCATCGATAAAATATTGCATATATCCTGAAGATTATGCATCCTTGATAAAAATATTGCATATATCCGGATGATTCTGCGTCCTCAATAAAATCTTGCATATATCCTGAAGATTATGCAAACGTAATATTCATTATATAGTTGATGGATATATAATGAAAGAGATAAATACATATTTATATATATGTTCTTGTATTCTTTGAGGACAATGAAAAGTAATCTAATATCGATATAGATTTTGACAAACATTTCCTGAATTAAATATTTTATATTTGTCAAAAAAATGATTGTATTTATGTAAATACAACTAAAGAATCATTAAAAATGATTATTATTGATGCAATTTTATAGTGGGTTTTGAATACCTAAAAAGAATGTTAAGAAAATTGCATTGAAACATCAAAGTATAAGAATAACAGTGAGCATGACTAATGTTATTTAAATACATGAGACATGTATTTATTGTTCATCATTCCCTGCAGAGAATGATACGAATTGAATTCAACTACTTTTAAAGATTGTTTGTATTAGTCATGTTACTATACATTGTTATTACTTGCAATGTTGGAAATTATTACATGTGACATATATTAAAGATCAAATTTTGCATACATCTTGGAGATTATGCAAAAATTGTATTCATATATTCTTTGAAATATTGTCAAAGAAATTGCTGAGTAATTTCTTTTTATATATGAATAAGTAATAAATTTTTAAGAGATTTATATTAATGTTCTACTTGTTCAACGTCATTCCCCGAAGTGAATGTAATGATTTTAAATAATCAATGGCATTGTTTGCTACTCAAATATTTCCAGAAGAAATTGGAAACAACCAAAAGGTGAAATACCACACACAATCAAAGTGCATGAAATCTATATATCATATGTGGGATTGAATAATAGTAGTCGTGTATCTGTAGTATGGACACACTTATAATCAAGATAAAAGTATATTTGATTATTGAATAAGTGTGAATTGTACAAATTGATTATACATTTAGAATATTTAAATATCATTCCCTGAAGAGAATGAATAGACATGAAATTCTATTTCAAAGAATATAGATTTCACATATATTGGCAATGCCAGAAGTAAATTAATATATACATATTTTATTATTTCTTGAAATCAATAGTTTCAAACTATTATTGGTACAAGATATGTATATATGCAGTTACTATTTAATTCAGTTTGCATATTCCCAAAAGTGAATATATAACTTACTAATATTTGTTAGTTATCTAATATAATCAAAGTGATAAAGAATCACAAAATGATTATTTGAAAAGCTTCCTGAAGAAGTCTTACATACAATTGCTACTTTGAGTAGTAAAATATCTTTGTATCTACCTAGATGTATAACTTTTATCTAGTTATGAAAGTGATAATAAATAACTTATTATATGTACTTGTTGTACATTTA
This sequence comes from Cannabis sativa, assembly GCF_029168945.1. Lineage (NCBI taxonomy): Eukaryota > Viridiplantae > Streptophyta > Magnoliopsida > Rosales > Cannabaceae > Cannabis > Cannabis sativa. Next base: position 16,558,810 of record NC_083605.1, on the reverse strand, counting down.
AATATATAATATATCAAGTCATGATAATTAGACTGATGAATAGTCTATTAATAAATTAGACGACTTGTTAAGAAGATACCAGGAAAAATGAATGATATATTATGGTTATATCTATTTGACCATTACAATAACATGATGAAGTTGTCATGTATCTTTTAAATTATACGCATCATTGAATTAATGATAGTAATTCCTGAAGAAATATAAAGTTTGATAAACATAATAGTGACTCCTGAAGAGTGTATATGTTTTGGAGAATAATATAATTATATTCTTCGTGTATATAAAAATAAAACTTGTAATGATTATGTTGTAGTGATTTTACATTACTTTATGAAAGTTTCATTGAAATACAAATTATAGTAAACCTGAAGTTCATGAATTGAATTATTTTGACATGATCAACCATATGTAATAAATTGTCAAAGGATTTGACTAAATTTTGTTGAAGAACTAGAAGATTCTTCTCATTGTTAATTTATAAGGCTCAAAAGAAGAATGTGCATATATTTGCACATAAAAAATATTTAAATTATATTTCTTTAACAATCTTGAGCCATTGTTAGATTTTTATTGCATAGTTTCTTATCGATGTGATAAGATTATATGATCATGCATTTACAAAATGTGTTAATTATGTATTTCTAATTATACACGTATGACTCATTCTTAGAAATGAATTAAGTTCATAAGGATTGAACTTGAAACTGAAGTTTATTGAACCTGAAGTTCAATGTCATATAGTATATATGAGTTTAGTTATGTAAAGCCCGCTTAGTTAATTTGGAAATTAGCAGTTCTTTATGGTTAATTATGAAATTATTTATAGCTATTTAAATAATTTATTATACTGTTATTTATGTTATTCAGTATCTTGCATATTTTGCATTTCCGGTGTCCGGTATTTTGGAACTCGGCGTTTGGCTCAGTAGAAATCACAACTTAGTATGTTAGCAGTTTGGGGACGGGTTTTAGACATTGGGAATGTCGGGAATGGCCGGGAATTTAGAATGTCCCAAAAAAATACCCCTTTAGTATGTTTTATGTGATTTTAGGGTGGAGGGGCAAAATGGTCTTTTTGCCCCAATAACTTTTTGTCTTTTAGTGAACTTTTATTAAATGGATTAAATGTTATTTTAAATAATTATCTTGGCTGAAATGATTATTGCATGTGGTTTATTTCATTTCTTTTTTTTATCAAAAATCACTAAGTTTAGAAAAAAAGAAAGAAAAGTTCCAAAATTTCACTCAAAGCTCTCTCTCTTTTCCTCTCTCTCTCGGCTGTGCATGTGGGTGATTAAGGGTGGATTTTTGCTTTGATTTTCTAGTGGATTCTCATCCAAAGCTAAGCAATCTTCAAGCTAGGTTAGCTCCTTTAGTTTTCTCTTGAATTTTGATGAAATATGATGATTCTTGCATGATTTTTTTAGTTGATTTTGCTGCTGTGATTTTGTTGTTAATTTATGTGGTTTAAAGCATGTTAAGTGATGTTAATTGAGCTGTGTTGAAAGCATGTTGGATAGATTGTTTAAAGTTTGAGTTTTCTTTACAAAAATGTGATTTTTGGAGGAAAATATTGTGAATATGTTTCTGTGTTGTTGCTGTAGTTTCTGTTAGTGTTCAGAGATGATTTCATGCTAGTTTAAGTAGAAATAAGCTTGTGGAATGCATGTTTAGGTGGATTTGCTCAAGCTTGAGTTTAGAACTCAAAGCTTGAGCTTTAATGGTGATTTTTGTATATGTGTTTTCTGGGTGGTTTTGAGGCCTTAGATTTGTTCTTTGGGGTGTTTAGAGCGGTGTCCGGAAAGTTTGGTACCAATTGGGGTTGAATTGGTCGAGTTATGAAAATTTTAGTTGGCTGCTCGCGAGGAACCGGAATTCGGTTGTGCATCCGGAATTCCGGATGAGGGTTCTAAATTTTCCAGAACCGGAATTCCGGTTGGGCAACCGGTCTACCGGTTGGGGAAAATTCAGGGACCCTAGTTTTCCTCGTTTTTATGTTTTTAGGGGTATTGCCATGCTTTTTATCGATAGGGAAACTTTTAGTTCCTAGTTTTAGTCCCCGGGAAGTGATTTAGCGTGTCACTTATAGCGTTGTGATTTTTATGGTTTAGGAGCCGATGTCCGCTCGGCTTCGATTCCGGTCGAGTTGAGCACACTGAAATCGGAATCCGTGTAAGATTAGTATAACAAGTATGCATATGTAGATTACATGTTTAGCGTGCATGTAGGAAGCCCGCTAGATTACATTAGTTATGTATTTAGGCTTCGAACCATCCAACCCCGTCACGTCGGTATAGGCCGGAGTATGACCAAGAACCGGAGTATGACCGGTTTGACCGATCAGCCGACACTTGGTTGGTGGTTCCGTGCTATTGACGTATCCCGTCGGTACGAGCCGGAGTATGACCAACGGCGGAGTATGACCGGTTCGACCGATCATGAGGATATAGTAACACGTCGGTACGGTGGAGTATGATCAGGCGGAGTATGACCGGTTCGACCGATCGAGTTGTTACGTGTCGCAGCACCGTCCCTATGAACGTTCAGAACTCAGTACCATGTTGGACATGGCAGTAGTGGCTCAGTACCATGTTGTACATGGCAGTAGCGGGACTCAGTATCGTGTTGGACACGGCAGTTAGAATTATGTATGATATTATTATGCTTTTCTTACTGAGTCTGTCGACTCACAGTTTATGTTCATGTGTAGGTAAAGGCAAGGCTATAGCTGATGGACCGTGAGCGAGCTTATGAGATTGTACATGTCGGGGCGGTTAGGCCTGGAGCGTACGATCCTCGGGACAGCAAGGCTGAATTTTTGTAACTGGTCGTTAGACGACTTTTATTTTGATGTAATAGTTAAACAGTTAAAACTTTTGTAAATGATTTTATAAATCGGGATCCCGAGTCTTTTGTAATATGGTTTATAAGTTTAATTAAAAAGCAAAATTTTAATTAATCACGTTTTTCCATAAACCTCGTTGATTAGCAACGAGCTGCACAAAGACGTTTAAAAATCACGTAATACGCCTAAGGTAGTTAGGGTGTTACAATTTGGTATCGTAGCCGCTGTGTTGTCTTCCGAAGATCGTCACGACATGTACAATCATCATCGGCGATTAGCTCGGTTCACGGTTCAGTAAGCCTTTATTGCTTTAGTAGTTTATTTTATTCAGTTATAAAAAAAAAAAAAGAAAAGCCTGTTAGGAAGCATGTTAGTAGCCTGATAGTAGAATAGGCGCATGTTTCGTTTTTAATTTCCAAATTAAGCGGCATTAGTAAGCTCGCCTTGAATACGACCTGATATGCCAACTCTTGGTTCGCAGGCGGTTCTAATCAGATGGACGCCAGGCGGACTACCAGGAGTCAGGGCAACTCCGTGGGGTCGAATCAAGGACAGGGAGCTCAGTTTCCCCCACCTGCTAGGGGCCGAGGTAGAGGTCCCCGAGGCAGGGCTCGTGGCCGGGGTGATGAGAACCCGCCACAGGCTGCCCAGGCTCCCCCAGCCGATCAGGGAGCCCCGAACTGGGAGTTACGGTTTGCGGAGATGCAAGCCCGGATCGAAGAACAAGACCTCGAGATTCAGAGGTTGAGACAGCAGGGTGCTCCTGCAGCCTCGTGCCCGTAGTTCCAAAGTGGCACCGCCCTCGCCGCCTGTGCCGAGATAGTAGTGGCGGCCCATAGATTGGAACCATTGTATGAGCGGTTCCGGAAGCAAGCACCTCCGGTTTTCCTGGGAGGTCCGGACGTGATGAAAGCCGAGCAGTGGCTGACGGTGATCACCAAGATTTTAAACTTCATGGGTGTCACCGGTAACGACAGAGTGGTGTGCGCCACGTTTCAGTTCCAGGAGGACGCCCTGGTATGGTGGGACATGGTGTCTCAGATCCATGACGTCACCACCATGACCTGGGAAAGGTTCCAGGAACTCTTTAATGCGAAATACTACAATGAGGCGGTCAGAAGCGCCAAGAGGAAAGAGTTCGTTCACCTGACCCAGCGGGAGAACATGAGCGTCACTGAGTATACTACTCAGTTTGATCGGTTGGCGAGGTTAGCCTCGGGAATTGTGCCGACCGACTTCAGCAAGAAGGAGAAATATCTGGACGGGTTGAATCCCAAGATCAGGCATGACCTGATGATCACCACCGACGACAGCACCACCTATGCTCAGATGGTGGAGAAGGCACTGCGAGCTGAGGGCGCAGTGGGGTGCATGTCAGAATCAGCGAGTACTCCGGTTAGTGGCGGGGCTCCTACCCCTCCTGCATCAGGCTATAGCAGGGGGAGTAGTGGTTCGGCCATTGATCAGAGGAAGAGGGCACCCACTGCTTCCGGCGGCTCGAGTCAGAACAAGAGGTTCCGGGGGAACCAGAACGGCAGGAGTCATCCCGGTGGTACCGAGACCCGATTCTCCTATCCCGAGTGCCCTAGCTGCAAGAGGCACCATCGGGGCGAGTGCAAAGGTCAGGGATGCTTTCATTGTGGCATGCCCGGACACTTCAAGAGGGAATGTCCCCAGCTCTGACCAGAGGCACCGCGAGCTCCAGCGATACCCACTCCAGTTAGGGTGTTCGCTATCACGCAGGCTGATGCAGATGCCAGCCCATCAGTAGTCACAGGTCAGCTTTCTATTAACAACTCGCTTTATTCAGTGCTGTTTGATTCTGGGGCTACACATTCTTATGTGGCGGCCAGAGTCTTTAGTAAATTGGGTAGACCCTTTGATAGATATGAATCAGGGTTTGGAACCCTGTTACCTGGCGGAGAATTGGTTATCTCCAATAGGTGGATTAGGTCTATGCCGATCAGGATAGATGGTAGAGAGTTAAGCGCTGATCTGATAGAGATGAGCTTAGTCGAATTCGATATTATTTTAGGAATGGATTTCCTATCTAAATATTCGGCGAGCATTGACTGTAAAAGGAAGATGGTGGTCTTCCAACCGGAAAGTGAAGAACCGTTTGTATTTGTGGGTTCAGTTCAGGGATCTCGGATCCCGGTGATCTCGGCTATGTCAGCGAGAGAATTGTTGCACGGCGGGTGCTTAGGGTTTCTGGCCGTGGTGGTGGATACCACTCGGCCAGACACCATTCGGCCGAGGACATCGAGTGGTTCGGGAATTTTTGGACGTTTTTCCCGAAGAACTTCCTGTGGTTACCACCTCACGGGAGATTGATTTCGTGATTGACTTGGCACCGGGGGTGGATCCGGTTTCCAAAGCCCCGTATAGAATGGCTCCACTCGAACTTAAGGAATTAAAGATTCAGCTCCAAGGGTTGCTTGACATAGGGTTCATTCGGCCCAAGGTGTGTCACCCCGGGGAGCCCCGGTTTTGTTCGTCAAGAAGAAGGATGGATCTATGAGGATGTGCATCGACTACGAGAGTTGAACAAGCAGACGGTGAAGAATAAATATCCATTACCTAGGATCGATGACTTGTTCGATCGGCTTCGGGGAAGACAGCCTTTTCTAAGATTGATCTCCGTTCGGGTTATCATCGATTGAGAATCCGAGAGGAGGACATTCCAAAGATGGCTTTCCGCACTAGGTATGGACATTACGAGTTTCTGGTTATGTCATTCGGACTAACCAATGCTCCTGCAGCATTCATGGACCTGATGAATAGAGTATTCAAGGATTTCCTCGATATCTGTGTGATTGTGTTTATCGACGACATCCTCGTGTACTCTCAATCAGAAGAGGAGCATGAGTTACATCTTCAGATGGTACTACAACGACTTCGAGAACATAAGCTTTACGCCAAGTTTAAGAAATGTGAGTTCTGGTTGTCTCAGGTGTCCTTCCTAGGGCACATTGTGAGTAAAGATGGGATCAAGGTGGATCCCGGGAAGATTGAATCCGTCAGGGATTGGCCGAGACCGAAGACAGTGACAGAGATCAGAAGCTTCTTAGGATTAGCTGGGTACTACCGTAGGTTCGTGGAGGGGTTCTCCAAAATTTCAATGCCCCTAACCGAGCTTACAAAGAAGAATCAGCGGTTTATCTGGTCAGATAAATGCGAAGCTAGTTTTCAGGAGCTGAAACAGAGGTTGATTACTGCTCCGGTACTAGCTTTGCCTTCGGACAAGGAGAAGTTCGTAGTCTACTGTGACGCATCCAAACAGGGTTTGGGGTGTGTATTGATGCAAGCCGATCGGGTTATCGCTTATGCCTCCCGCCAGTTAAAGGATTATGAACAGCGATACCCAACTCATGATTTAGAATTGGCCGCGATGGTTTTTGCACCGAAGATTTGGCGCATTACCTTTATGGGGAGAAGTGTGAGATCTATACCGACCATAAAAGTCTCAAGTATTTCTTTACTCAGAAAGATTTGAACATGAGACAAAGGCGTTGGTTGGAATTAGTGAAGGATTACGATTGCGAGATCCTCTATCATCCCGGAAAAGCCAATGTTGTGGCCGATGCCCTGAGCAGAAAGGGTCCCGGGCAAGTAGCTAGCATGGTTCAGATCTCACCTCAGCTAGCAGAGGATATGGTTAGATCCAACATTGAGTTTGTGGTAGGTCAGCTTCACAACTTAACGCTGCAATCTGATCTGTTGGAAAGAATAAAGGTCGCTCAGATGACAGATCCGGAGTTAGTGAAAATCCGAGATGAGGTGTTGGCTGGTCAAGCCAAGGACTTTTCAGTGTCAGATAGTGGAATGCTTTTGTATAAAGCCAGGGTTTGTGTCCCGAACAGTGTGGAACTTAGAAATGAAATCTTTGAGGAGGCTCATTCTACCCCGTATTCTCTGCATCCCGGCACCACCAAGATGTACCAAGATTTGAAACCGTACTTCTGGTGGAACGGTATGAAGAAGAATTTGGTAGAATTCGTATCGAGATGCCTCACTTGTCAGCAGATCAAGGCTGAACATCAGAGACCAGCAGGGTTGTTGCAGCCTCTAACCCTACCAGAATGGAAATGGGAGGATATTACGATGGATTTTGTGGTCGGGTTACCTAGGACCACGGGTATGTATGATTCCATCTGGGTAGTGGTGGATCGATTTCCGAAATTTGCTCATTTTCTGCCGGTTAGAACAACATTTTCAGTGGATCAGTTGGCAGAACTGTACGTCAGAGAGATAGTGAGACTTCACGGGGTACCGAAGTCTATAGTTTCGGACAGGGATCCGAAGTTCACCTCCAAATTTTGGCAAAGTTTGCAACGGGCAATGGGTACAAAGTTGAAATTTAGTACAGCATTCCATCCTCAGACAGATGGTCAGTCCGAAAGGACAATTCAGATATTGGAGGATATGTTGAGAGCCTGTGTTATGGACTTTGAAGGCTCATGGAGTAAGTATCTACCATTGATAGAATTCTCGTACAACAATAGTTATCAGAGTACAATAGGGATGGCTCCCTATGAACTGTTGTACGGTAGGAAATGCAGATCCCCTATCCACTGGGATGAGACAGGGGAGAGGAAATACCTAGGTCCAGAGTCAGTTCAGCGGACCAATGAGGCAATAGAGAAGATAAAAGCTAGAATGCTTGCCTCACAGAGCAGACAGAAGAGTTACGCAGATCCGAAACGCAGAGATGTTGAGTTCCGAGTAGGGGACCATGTGTTTTTACGAGTATCTCCGATGAAGGGGATTAAACGTTTCGGGAAAAGAGGCAAGTTATGCCCTAGATTTACTGGACCTTTCGAGATTCTCGAGAAGATAGGTCAAGTGGCATATCGGTTAGCATTGCCTCCAGCCTTATCAGCAGTGCACAACGTATTCCATGTCTCAATGTTGAGAAAATACGTTTCAGACCCCTCTCATATACTCAGTTATGAGAGTCTTCAACAGACATGACTTATGAGGAACGGCCCGGTGCAGATCCTGGATAGAAAGGATAAAGTCCTTCGGAATAAGACCATAGCATTGGTCAAGGTTCTCTGGAGAAACAGTAAGGTGGAAGAAGCCACCTGGGAGCTAGAGACAGATATGAGAGCTCAATATCCAGAGTTATTCAGGTTAGATTTCGGGGACGAAATCCTTTTAAGGGGGGAATAGTTGTAAAGCCCGCTTAGTTAATTTGGAAATTAGCAGTTGTTTATGGTTAATTATGAAATTATTTATAGCTATTTAAATAATTTATTATACTGTTATTTATGTTATTCAGTATCTTGCATATTTTGCATTTCCGGTGTCCGGTATTTTGGAACTCGGCGTTTGGCTCAGTAGAAATCACAACTTAGTATGTTAGCAGTTTGGGGACGGGTTTTAGACATTGGGAATGTCGGGAATGGCCGGGAATTTAGAATGTCCCAAAAATACCCCTTTAGTATGTTTTATGTGATTTTAGGGTGGAGGGGCAAAATGGTCTTTTTGCCCCAATGACTTTTTGTCTTTTAGTGAATTTTTATTAAATGGATTAAATGTTATTTTAAATAATTATCTTGGCTGAAATGATTATTGCATGTGGTTTATTTCATTTCTTTTTTTTTTATCAAAAATCACTAAGTTTAGAAAAAAAGAAAGAAAAGTTCCAAAATTTCACTCAAAGCTCTCTCTCTTTTCCTCTCTCTCTCGGCTGTGCATGTGGGTGATTAAGGGTGGATTTTTGCTTTGATTTTCTAGTGGATTCTCATCCAAAGCTAAGCAATCTTCAAGCTAGGTTAGCTCCTTTAGTTTTCTCTTGAATTTTGATGAAATATGATGATTCTTGCATGATTTTTTTAGTTGATTTTGCTGCTGTGATTTTGTTGTTAATTTATGTGGTTTAAAGCATGTTAAGTGATGTTAATTGAGCTGTGTTGAAAGCATGTTGGATAGATTGTTTAAAGTTTGAGTTTTCTTTACAAAAATGTGATTTTTGGAGGAAAATATTGTGAATATGTTTCTGTGTTGTTCTTTGTAGTTTCTGTTAGTGTTCAGAGATGATTTCATGCTAGTTTAAGTAGAAATAAGCTTGTGGAATGCATGTTTAGGTGGATTTGCTCAAGCTTGAGTTTAGAACTCAAAGCTTGAGCTTTAATGGTGATTTTTGTATATGTGTTTTCTGGGTGGTTTTGAGGCCTTAGATTTGTTCTTTGGGGTGTTTAGAGCAGGTCTGGAAAGTTTGGTACCAATTGGGGTTGAATTGGTCGAGTTATGAAAATTTTAGTTGGTCTGCTGCGAGGAACCGGAATTCGGTTGTGCATCCGGAATTCGGATGAGGGTTACGAATTTTCCGAACCGGAATTCGGTTGGGCAACCGGTCTCACCGGTTGGGGAAAATTCGAGCACCCTAGTTTTCCTCGTTTTTATGTTTTTAGGGGTATTGCCATGCTTTTTATCGATAGGAAACTTTTAGTTCCTAGTTTTAGTCCCCGGAAGTGATTTAGCGTGTCACTTATAGCGTTGTGATTTTTATGGTTTAGGAGCCGTGTCCGTAGCTCGGCTTCGGTTCCGGTCGGGTTGGCACACACGAAATCGGAATCCGGAGTAAGATTAGTATAACGGTATGCATATGTAGATTACATGTTTAGCGTGCATGTAGGAAGCACCGCTAGATTACATTAGTTATGTATTTAGGCTTCGAACCATCCAACCCCGTCACGTCGGTACGGTGCCGGAGTATGACCAACGGCGGAGTATGACCGGTTTGACCGATCAGCCGACACTTGGTTGGTGGTTCCGTGCTATTGACGTATCCCGTCGGTACAGTGGAGTATGACCAGCAGCCGGAGTATGACCGGTTCGACCGATCAGGAGGATATTGTAACACGTCGGTACAGCCGGAGTATGACCGGCGGCGGAGTATGGACCGGTTCGACCGATCGTGTTGTTACGTGTCGCAGCACCGTCCCTATGAACGTTCGTAACTCGCACCATGTTGGACATGGCAAGAAGTGGCTCGGTACCATGTTGGACATGGCAAGAGCGGGACTCGCATCGTGTTGGACACGGCAGTTAGAATTATGTATGATATTATTATGCTTTTCTTACCGAGTCCGTCGACTCACAGTTTATGTTCATGTGTAGGTAAAGGCAAGGCTATAGCTGATGGACCGTGAGCGAGCTTATGAGATTGTACATGTCGGGGCGGTTAGGCCTGGAGCGTACGATCCTCGGGACAGCAAGGCTGAATTTTTGTAACTGGTCGTTAGACGACTTTTATTTTGATGTAATAGTTAAACAGTTAAAACTTTTGTAAATGATTTTATAAATCGGGATCCCGAGTCTTTTGTAATATGGTTTATAAGTTTAATTAAAAAGCAAAATTTTAATTAATCACGTTTTTTCATAAACCTCGTTGATTAGCAACGAGCTGCACAGTACGTTTAAAAATCACGTAATACGCCTAAGGTAGTTAGGGTGTTACAAGTTAAATATTGATTCATTGTGATATATTGAAATCCCTATAGGTATATTAATATTATTAGATATCACAATTTTTAAAAATTCTCTCGATCGATCAGGGGGAGAGAAGCAGTTGGGATCGAGGATAATTTTTGAAAAATGATCCTTGCACAAAGTATATAAGAACGATATAGTTCAAAATGATATATACCAACTGCAAATCAATATTATTCAAAGTTGAGTTAGAATGAGTTGAAAACGCCTGAAGCGTAAATGAACAATATAGAAATTATTAGTAAATGTTCATTTGATTTGCCCTGAAGTTGTTAAATCTAGAGGTACTCATGGAGATACCTTAATGTTATAAAGTATTAAAATGATAACCGTGATGAAAACGGTACTTGAAGAGACTCCCAAAAGAAGTTAGACATAACACATTTGATCATAATTGAATCCCTGAAGTGATTCTATATAGGTACCTATAAATGATAAACATATTTGAAAAATATGTAATTTAAAGAGATCTCTATAAGTTATGTCAATATGGGAGTAAATTATCATATATTAAAATTTTTGTCGACAATAAATATTGAATGTGTGCATATGCAATAAACTAACATGAGATAGCAAGGATCATGGTATTAGATTTGTCGAGAATTATCGACATACATTTTGTTTTCGGCCAAAATATTATGACGCAGTCCAGGTAAATTTACTCACATAAAGTGAAGTAAGACCTGTAGGGTGTGCAAATAAATATTTCTAATGAAAAATTTGTATATATGTATTTGTTCATAATGAATTGTTGTACAAAGTTTGCATAGACATGAGATTGATTGAAGTAAGGCTTAAATATTGAGAAAATATAATCATGATTCGATTATAGCCTGGAATATATTTTATGAGAATTTATAAACGTCACATAAATGTTGCAACAAAAATTATTCATTTGGAGCTCCTAATATAGTGAGAATTTGAAATAAGCCTTATCTAAAAATTCTAGAAGAATTTAATACATGTCTTAAGTGATATAAATTCAAAGTCGCGCGCACTATATGACAAAGATTTTTGTATGAAATAAAGGCATGTAAGTAAATTATTGTTTGAAAAATACGTATGGTTGTCTATGCAATATAAATTCGTAAATTATACGTTTTGATCGACTCTTGAAGAGTTTTTGATTAATTGAAGAACAACTTTTATTTCTTTTGTATATCGAGAAATATTAAATGTATAAAGTTTGTTCATTAGTATTGAAGTCCTGAAGTACTTCATATGCATCAAGAATTATAGATATATGATCATTTGATATGGAAATTAAGATCATACAACAAGATGGAATAAATATATGGTCTTGGAGTACCATCATTTTCACAAATAAAAATTTATATTATCATTAATGTGTTATGTTCATATCTACTTGAAATTTTAAATTTTCGTATGAACAAAGTTGTATACACACATGAATGATACAATTAGTTGGATAAAGACTAATGTTCCACGAACCCCTCATCTATAATTTAGAAGTCCATACACTCTGGAAGAGTTATAAAAAATATATGATCAAAGATTATATTGTTGGGTTTTATGCCCTAAATAAAACTCATTTCAATATAATCAGATTTACTTATTAATATAGATCAGAAATAACATTTAATGTTGCATGGTTCACATGATTTATTTCATGATTATATGTACATAATGTATAAATTCATCTGAAACCCTTTTCACATACTTGATCCTGTTTATTGTGCCGTCAACACATTGGAAAGTAAACATGACTATGTGAATAAAGTTTCCTAGATTTATCAGACACAGGGTTTTACTGATATGATAATCTACAACAAGAGTTTACTTGTATTTGGAGAAATACTATGTTCTTTCCAGAACATTGGTTAAAGTAAAGCTCAAGTTGGATGCATGGAGTATGCATCGGAAGGGACCGATATTGAACTTTGACTTAGATTTAATTAAACTTACCGTAAAATCTATTCAAGTCAATATCGCCTAGTTGATCCTAGATCAAATGATCTTAATCCTGTTATGATTAGGCTCAATCTTGAAAGGCTATTCGTGTTCCTTGAATTGTTAGTTAAGCCTACTTTTAGGTCAGGGTGAAACGTACTTTTTGGGAACACGGTAGTGCAATTGAGTGGGAGTGCTATCATAAACATGAAATCTATAGCTTCTATCTGGCGAATAGTAAGCAAAGGATGATCACCTTCGAGCTTGACCAAACGAAAATAAATGGTGGAGATCTCATTTCACATAAGCTGAAATATCATTTATACGAGGTCAAGTGTTTTAAGGATAAAATACATAGTAGGGTGTTACGGTAATTTAATCCCTTTACTGTGTAGATCATTCATATAGAGGATAATTGATCACATTAGGATTATAACAACGGATAACTAATGATGTGTCTATATGGTAGAACATATAGAGCATTCTATATACTGAGAGTGCAATTCTAAGTTCTATGCGTGGATTCAACGAAGAATTAATAAGTTAGTGAATTTTAGTGCTAAATTCTTGATCTACTTATTGGAAGCTCGGTTATATAGACCCATGGTCCCCCCACTAGTTGAGATAATATTTCTTGTAAGACTCATGTAATTGGTTTTGATTAATCAATTATAATTCTCAAATTAGACTATGTCTATTTGTGAAATTTTCACTAAGTAAGGGCGAAATTGTAAAGAAAGAGTTTATAGGGGCATATTTGTTAATTATGATACTTTGTATGGTTCAATTAATAAATATGATAAATGACAATATTATTTAATAATTATTTATAGTTATTAAATAGTTAGAATTGGCATTTAAATGGTTGAATTAGGAAATTGGCATTTTTGAGAAAATCAGATACAAAAGGTGTTAAAATTGCAAAATTGCAAAAAGCAAGGCCCAATCCATTAAGTGTATGGCCGGCCACCTATGTAGGTATTTTAAGTTGATTTTTTCATTATTTTAATGCCATATAATTCAAATCTAACCCTAGTGGAATGCTATAAATAGATAGTGAAGGCTTCAGGAAAAACACTTCTTCTGATTCAGAAAACCTGAGCTTTCTCTCTCCCTATCTTTAGCTGCCACTTCTTCTTTCTCTTCCCTCTTGATAATTTCGAAATCCTTAGTGTATGAGTAGTGCCCACACACAGCAAGTGATACCTCAATCATAGTGAGGAAGATCGTGAAGAAAGATCATCAGCAAAGGAGTTTCAGCATAAAAGATTCAGAGAAAGAGATCCAGGTTCAGATATTGATAATGCTCTGCAACAGAAAGGAATCAAGGGCTAGATATCTGAACGGAAGGAGTCATATTATTCCGCTGCACCCAATGTAAGGTTTCTTAAACTTTATATGTGTTTAATTTATCGTTTTAGAAAGTTCTTATTTAGGATGTTAATAAACATACTTGTGAGTAGATCTAAGATCCTGGTAAAATAATTTCCAATAACTGGCCTCAGAGCCATGGTAATTGATTTACTTGCAAGAAATTTGGACTTTAAAACGATTGTTTGTATGTTATTTGGATGGTATCATGTTGTATTGAGTGTTATTTGATGATTGATTGATGTTTGTAAATTTTCGTGAAAAATAATTGCGATTTTGTTTCTGGAATTATTTTTATTGGATAGTATGAAAAAATTTAAGCAAGTTAGCCTTTTACAGAACTCAATTTCGATTTTATTTGAATTAGTTATGAAGTTTTGAAGATTTGAAAAAATCGGGGCTGTGCTGATATTTTCCTGCGATCGCAAATCTGTCCGTACAGTTCACAATTTTTTCGTTTTTCTTCGATTTTTCATGCTTTTTCATGGAATTAACTTCCGATTTTTGGTATAGTTTTGTATTTATACTATTGCTATTCCTAATTCAATTCTAATTATCATTTTGAATTAATTTAATATTTTTTAAATTTAATTCAAGATATTAGTGTAATTTGAATTTGAATAGAATTAGTATCTATCTTCTTGCTTAAAAATCTATCTTATTTTAAAATTTGATTATATCTTATCTTATTTTAAATTTAAAATAAGATATTTATAATCATGTAATTTTTGAATGATATAAGATATTTTGCTAATTTTTTAAATTTTGTTATTTTATTTATTTAAATTACATTTAAAATTTGAAAAAGATATTTATTTATCTTTTCTAATTTTTTATTTAATTTTTATTTATAAAATAACATTTAAAATTTAAAAGTAGTTAGCAAATTTTTGAAATGATATTTAGGTTGGTTGAAACCTAATTTTTCAAAAATTGTAGGTTTAATTTTAAATTTAAATTTTTTTTAAATTTCGAATTTTTCATTTTTTTTTTTAATTTTCGAATTTTTTTTTATTATTTAATTAATTATTTTCGAAATTAAATATTTAATTTAAAATTAAATAAATCCTACATCCAACTATCCAACTAACCTTGTTGCAGGAGTATGTGTTTTAGCTTATGTGTAAGTTTTCAAAACCTATTATTACTTGATTGCAAATAGCCATGGTTACTTTTTGCCAGATCTAATGATCTGATGGCTCCCTTGGTCAAATTAATAATTTGTAACAGGTATATTTACAATCTTCTTTCATCTGTGTATGACCTAGCAACATGATAGGACCCATCCAAAGTGTGCCTGTGTGAGCCTATGTGTTTAATTTGATTATAGATACATATAGGTTGTTGTTGCTAAAATAAATTATCGTAGTTCTTGATAGAATTTATTTAGGCCCATTTAGTTATTGGGCTTATTCAATTAATAACAGTTGTTCTGATTAAGGTTAAATTCCTCTCTTTTGGGCCTTGTGTGAGAGTTGGGAGCCATAGAAGTGGGTACGACATACTGAACCCAGCACCCCCTCACATGAACCACCCCAATTGTGAAGGCCCATTTGCCTGATTTGAAATTAAACTAGTTTAACCTAATAAAATTGATTAGCAACATAATTAATTTCATTTATTTTGAAATTAATTTAAGAAAATTATAGTTTAAAGAATTCTTTATTCTAAGCTAAACTATATGTATTTTCTTGTATTTAATTAAATATAGAATTATAACCATCTAGATTCTTTCTGGAGCTTAATTTAAATTTTTCATTAAATATTCTTATTTAAGTTGATATTTAGTTATCTACAACTAACCAACTTAAATCTGAATATCTTTTGAATTTCAAATTTCAAAATTAAGTTGAGGAATTTTAGGCATTGGTTATTAAGATTCTTTAGATATTTTTTAAGTTAATATCTTTTCGAATATTAACTTAAATTGGAATATTTTCAAATTAAGTGGTTACAACTTAATTTTTGATATTTAATTAAATTTAAATTTGAAAATATTTAAGTTCTAGATTTTTTCTAATACAACTTAAATTAGATATTTTTCAAATTTTGTGGAAAAGATACTTAGTCAAATAAGATATTTTCTAGATAGTTATTTCTAGACTACTTATTATTTCTAATATTAAAATAGGAAAATATTATAAATTGTGAAATTAATTATTTAAATAATTAATTTTGGTACAATTTATTTTAAGTATATTTTTTCCTAGTATTAAACTAGAGATTAATAATTAAGCCTTCTCTACACTTAATTATTGATTTCTTGAATTTAATACATTTAATTAATTTGAAAAATTAAATATCTAAGTTGATTTTATCATCATACTTAAATATTTCTTTTTCATGACATTTAATTAAATAGAAAATTATTTTTAGTTGAAATTTATTTTTTCAACTAAATTTAAATAATTTTTAAAATATATTTTTTCTTTATTTTATTAATCAATTTTTGAAATTGCATTTCTTAAATGCTGGAATTTCGAATTTTATTTGAAAAATAGATTAAAGTTGTAAATTATTTATTTTAATTTTGGATCAACTTAAATCAATGACTTTTTCATTTATTGATTAATTTAAAATAAATTGAATTAAAGTATATTATTAGAAATTGAATTAATTAGTCAAAGGAAAATCTAGATAGGTGATATTTTTGCTTGAAGTATTTTTCTAGTGTATTTAATTAAATAGAAAATTAATATTCAAGTTGATTTTCATCATCATACTTAAATATTTGAAATTTTTCTTATAAATTTAATTAAATAGGAAAATTATATTTTTTTGTTGTAAATTAATTTTATTAATTAATTTTGGGCCAACATTAAATTAGAATAATTTTTCCAGGATTAATTTTTTATTTTAACATGCATTTTCGAAAATTGTATTCTTAAATACTTTAATTTTTCGAAATGCAATATATATTTATAGAAAATTAAATTTGAGTTGTAAATTAATTTATATTAATTTTGTAACAACTTAAATTGGTATTTTTCTAAATATTTATTGGAAATTATTACTAAGATGGAAATAATTCATGTTATTTTCATATCCATCTAAGTAAAATTTATAAATATTAAATTAAAATTTATATTTAGAATTTTTCATTCTAAATTGGAAATTTTAATTAAATAAATATATATTTAAAATAAATAGAATAAATAAAGAGAATCAAAGAAAATACAACTCACTTTAAATAATGAGCTTGATTATTATTAAGATATTCGATCTCCATTGTTGGTCTTACAAAAGTTAAATGTTTTCAATATAACCTCGAGACGCTAGACTTCGTCCCCCTATGGATGGTTATTCCTTAAACGCATTTAACACCGTAAGATTTCATTTGATAAGTGTTTTGTAAGTTTTCGTCTCTATTAGACTCTCCCCTACGGTGACTACTTAGAGATAAACTTATGAAACATGAAACAATGGTGGAAGCTCATAAAATGAGAATAACCTTGACTCTCGCCTACCGGGACAATGTTGGATTCTTATTTTGATCGAATAAAAGGTTGCTAGAATGGTTTCTATTTTAGATGAGCTGACAACTCTATTCAATAAATGATGCTTTGACTCTCGCCTCTTAGGGACCTTTGTATCGCCTTTGTTGAAAACCTTGGAAATTATTTAGGATTGTATGTTTTAGTATTTTCACTAGTCATTCCTACTTGCTATATGTTTATAATTTCTGAATTGTGTATGAATTTATATTGAACCATGTTATTTTCTGTTATTAAGTTGTAGTTTAATTTCGAATCTTCATTGTTGGTCTAACATGTTTGTTTTTCTAATGAGATAAATCCCTAATGGATTTTCACCATTAGACATACATAATAGTGTAAGATCTCGAAAGATAAATATTGTATATGCAACATCTAGCTGTTCATCAATTGATGACACCTTAGACTAGTATTTTTACAATATGAAACAAGAAGATTACATAAATAAGATTACTTTTTCTTTCGCTAATCGAAGCATCGTTGGATTCTTATTTATAAACGAAATTATCCTAATTCCTCTTAGCTTATTCATTTCGAATTAGCTTCAAAACATATCATTGGATGAATGGTCTATAAATCATTTCATGTCATTCTATATTTTCTCTTAAGAAATTAAATGACGCATATGATTATAATCCTGAAATTCTATTACCAATTGATATAAAACCTCAATCTTAGAAATCTCCTACTTGTATGGGCAAATCTGACTTAGAGTTTGTATTAGTAGTGCTGGTCCAAGATAGAATTACTCATTATTTTTGGTATAAATTTAAGTCATTGACTTTAATTTTAAATTCCAAATAGAAATTTTCTTATATTTCTAATTCCAGAATACAATACAGTTACACTTTCTCAAGTGTTTAATATCCATCTTCTATTAATGGATTAAAACTGTATGGAATATGAGTTAGGTATTCTGTGACCAGGATCCACTTGCAGTATTCTAAAAACTCTTTGATGTAACTAAACCTATGTCATCAAAAGACACTACCACATTTTTTTTTCTATGGCATTTGTATCTTGTTCATAGTGGATTTGACAAGATCAATCTCTGCAAAAAGTTAATATGCCTATATCCACTGAAAGTAGTTCATCTCATTCGCAGATGAATGTACATTCAGGGGTGGATATGAGTTTTTCGTTGTATTCTTCAAACGATAACTCTAGATTATACCTTTTAGCAAAGAAATTTGAAATGTTTGAAAAATTTCATTAATTTCCAGCAATGGTTAAAACCATTAAGGTAAGTGGTTAAAGATCTTGCGAACTGATAGGGGTGGAGAAATAGTTAGTAGATATGCAGTTCAAAGATCATTAAATTGATTTTTGAATTATATCCAAACTTACCTCCCCAGAAATTTCGAGTTGCATGTTGATGATTAGTTAGTAGTCGTTGCCTAATTCCTTCTATGGTGATACAATTTCAGAATGATGTAATGGTTGTATACTTAATGTAAAACATTACTAGATTCATGGATGACCTAATCAAAAATCTTAAGAAAAGCTAGAACTGTTAACCATGGTTTGTTAGCTATTCTAAGTGATTAGGGGTGGACCATCCCATTGTCAATAGATAAGAAAGTGTTTGTTCAAACAAATACTACTTTTCTAAGAAAATGACTAAGTCTGAAAAACAAGTAGCAAATAAAGGAGATATTTAATTCTTGATTCCAAAAGTGTTCTATCATCTTATATAACATATGATGATCCCACTGCCTTTGTTGTCTTGTCACAACCAAAGAGATCAATTGTTGGGTTTTATGCCCTAAATAAAACTCTTTACAATCTGATTAGTTATCAATATAAGAAATTTGAAGTGATTGATGTTTGCATGAATTTTACATGCTAATGGTTTAATATGTTTAATATGTTTATGACATTCATACACACAAAATCAGTTAAATCCAGATCATATGTTTATTCACAATTACAGTATCGTCAACACAGTGGAATGTGATTGTGATCATATGAATCAAAAGTTTTGGTCCCTGTTTCATCAGTGTTATTGGATTTACAATAATGTGATAATCAGCGATGATGTGTACTTACACTTGGAGTAAGTGTTATGTTCTTTCCAGGACATTAGTAAAGTATACTAGTTTCGAATGTATGGAGTATACATTGGACTGGACCGATATTGCAACTAAGTTAAGATATTACAAACTTACCGTTATACATATCTTTCCAAGTCAATATCAGTAGTTGATCTTAAGATTAAAAAGAATCTAAATCCTGATATGCTTGGGCTCAACTCAGGAGTGTTATTCATGTTCTTTGATTTATTAGTTAAGCCTACTTTTGGGTCAGGGTGATACGTATATTTTGGGAACATGATAGTATGATTGAGTGGGAGTGCTGATGTAAAGCCCGCTTAGTTAATTTGGAAATTAGCAGTTGTTTATGTTTAATCATGAAATTATTTATAGCTATTTAAATAATCTATGGTACTGTTATTTATGGAATTCAGATATGCATGATTATGTCATCAGTAGTTTTTATATTTCGCATTTCCAGTGTCCGGTATTTTGGAACTCGGCGTTTGGCTCAATAGAAATCACAACTTAGTATGTTAGTAATTTGGGGACGGGTTTTAGACATTGGGAATGTCGGGAATGGCCGGGAATTTAGAATTTCCCCAAAAATACCCTTTAGTATGATTTATGTGATTTTAGTGTGGAGGGGCAAAATGGTCTTTTTGCCCCAATGACTTTTTGTCTTTTAGTGACTTTTATTTGAAAATTAAATGTTTATTTATTTAATTGTTGTTGGCTGAAATGGAATTAATAAATGGTTATATTAAGTGACTTTTACTCCTTTTCCCTCTTTTTACAAAACAAAACCCAACACTTAGAAAATTTTAGAAAAAACTCTCTCAAAGCTTTCTCTCTTTTCGGCTGGGAACTTGGGGTGCAAAGGTTGGGATTTTCTTCAAAATTCAAGCTTGATTCAACTTATAATTGTGAACTCTTGTTGTGGTATGTGGTCTCTAACTTCCTCTCTTTAAATTATTGGAAAAAAATTGATGAAAATGGTGATGCATGCATGATTTTTGGTTGCTGTTGCTGCTGTGTTTTGGTTGTTAAATTATGAGGTTTAAAGCATGTTAATTAATGTTAATTAAGCAATGTTGAAAGCATGTTGGATAGGTTGTTTAAAGTTTGAGTTTCTATGCAAAAAATGTGGTTTTTGGAGGAAAATATGGTGAATATGTTTCTGTGTTGTTGCTGTAGTTTCTG
This sequence comes from Cannabis sativa, assembly GCF_029168945.1. Lineage (NCBI taxonomy): Eukaryota > Viridiplantae > Streptophyta > Magnoliopsida > Rosales > Cannabaceae > Cannabis > Cannabis sativa. Next base: position 16,538,450 of record NC_083605.1, on the reverse strand, counting down.
TTAGTTTTCAGAGGTGTTATTATGCTAGTTTAAGTGGATTTAAGCTAGTGGAATGCATGTTTAGGTGTTTTTGCTCAAGTTTGAGTTTAGAACTCAAGCTTGAGCTCCAATGGCATTTTTCATGTTTGAGGTTTCTGGGTGGTTTTGATGCCTTGGATTTGTTCTAGGGATAGTTTAGAACAGGTCTGGAAAGTTTGGGACCAATTGGGGTTGAATTGGTCGAGTTATGAATTTTTGAAGTTGCTGCCTGCGAGGAACCGGAATTCCGGTTGTGCATCCGGAATTCCGGATGGGGTCCCGAATTTCCCGAACCGGAATTCCGGTTGGGCAACCGGTCTACCGGTTGGGGGATTTTTCAGAACCCTAGTTTTCCTCGTTTTTATGTTTTTAGGGGTATTGCCATGCTTTTTATCGATAGGGAAACTTTTAGTTTCAAGTTTTAGTCCCCGGGAAGTGATTTAGCGTATCACTTATAGCGTTGTGATTTTTATGGTTTAGGAGCGATGTCCGCCGCTCGGCTTGATTCCAAATCGGGTTGACGGCACACTGAAATCGGAATCCGGAGTAAGATTAGTATAACAGTATGCATATGTAGGTTACATGTTTAGCGAGCATGTAGGAAGCCTATTAGATTACATTAGTTGTATGTTGGCTTCGAACCATCCAACCCTGTCACGTCGGTACGAAATTTGGAGTATGACCGACGGCGGAGTATGACCGGTTTGACCGATCAGTGGACACTTGGTTGGTGGTTCCGTGCTATTGACGTATCCGTCGGTACAGCCGGAGTATGACCAGCGGCGGAGTATGACCGGTTCGACCGATCGGAGGATATAGTAACACGTCGGTACGGTGGAGTATGACCAAGGCGGAGTATGACCGGTTCGACCGTCGAGTTGTTACGTGTCAATAGTACCGTCCCTATGAACGTTCAAAACTCGGTACCATGTTGGACATGGCGGTAGTGGCTCGGTACCATGTTGGACATGGCGCGGGACTCCGGTATCGTGTTGGACACGGCAGTTAGTTATGTATGATATTATTATGCTTTTCTTACTGAGTCTGTCGACTCACAGTTTATGTTCATGTGTAGGTAAAGGCAAGGCTGTTGCTGATGGACCGTGAGCGAGCTTATGAGATTGTACATGTCGGGGCGGTTAGGCCTGGAGCGTACGATCCTCGGGACAGCAAGGCTGAGATTTTTTGTAACTGTCGTTAGACGACTTTATTTTGATGTAAAAGTTAAACAGTAAAAGCGTTTGTAAATGATTTTATAAATCGGGATCCCGAGACTTTTATAATATGTTTTACAAGTTTAATCAAAAAAGCAAAAATTTAATTATTCACGTTTTTCCGTAAACCTCGTTGATTAGCAACGAGCTGCACAGTACGTTTAAAAATCACGTAATACGCCTAAGGTAGTTAGGGTGTTACAGCTGAACATAAATATGGAATCTATAGCTTCTACTGGTGTATAGAAGTCAAGTGATGATTCCCTTCGAGCTTAGCAAATAGAAAGTAAATGGATGAGCTCTTGTTTAACTGACTAATCATTAGATCACTAAACACCATTTACAGGTAGCTAAGTGTTTTAAGGGGCAAAATACATTGAGGGGTGAGAACGGTAAAGAAATCCCATCTCGATGTAAATCATCTATATAGAGGATCTTTAAATCACAATAAGATTATAACAATGGTTAAATGAGATAGTATATTGGTATCGTGAAACATACAATATGCTCTATATAAGTCTGAGAGTGCAATTCTAAGTTCTAAGAGTGGATTCAACGAAGAATTAATAAGTAGGAATTTACTTGGTAAATTTGGTTCACTTATTGGAAGCTCAGCATATAGATCCATGGTCCCCATTCTAGTTGAGAACATTCTGCTTGTAAGACTCATTAATTGATTCGTGATTGATCAATTATAATTCTAAAGTTAGACTATGTCTAATTTTATGAATTTTCACTAAGCAGGGGTGAAATTGTAAGGAAAAGAGTTTTCTAGGTTTATTTATTTATTAATGGACTTTATATGTCTAATTAATAATTAAATTAAATGACAATATTATTTAATAATCTATTTTAGTTATTAAATAATTAGTTTTGGCATTTAAAAGGTTAGAATTGGAAAATTGGCATTTTTGAGAAAATAGAGATAAAATTTGATAAAATTGCAAAATTAAGTAAGGCCCAATAACACCATATGGCCGACCACTTAATGATGATTTTTCAAATTATTATTTTCATTATTTTAATACCAAATAAATCCTAACCTAGACCTAGTAGTTGCCTATAAATAGAAAGTGATGGCTCAGTCACAATACATGCTTTTTATTAGCTTTCTGACAGAAATTTCTCTCTTCAAAAAAACTGAGCCTTCCCTCACTTTCTACCTTGGCCGAAATCTCTTCCAATTTTTTGTATGGTTTTGTATATTTACTATTACTATTCTTAATTCAATTCTAATTATCTTTTTGAATTAATTTAATATTTTTTTTAATTTAATTCAAGATATTAGTGTAATTTGAATTCGAATAGAATTAGTATCTATCTTCTTGCTTAAAAATCTATCTTATTTTTAAATTTGATTATATCTTATTTTTTTTAAGGTCAGATTTTATGAGATATTTTTAATATCTTTTAAGATATTTTAAAAATATCTTATCTTTTAAGATATTTTAAAAATATCTTATCTTTTAAGATTTTTTTTTAAATTAAATCTTTTTAGATATTTTGACCTTATTTAAATTTAAATAAGATATTTATAATCATGTAATTTTAAAAAGATATAAGATATTTTACTAACTTTTAAATTTTGTTATTTTATTTATTCAAATTAAATTTAAAATCTGAAAAGATATTTCTTTTATTTTTTCTAATTTTTTATTTAATTTTTATTTTTAAAATAACATTTAATATTTAAAAGTAGTTAGTAAATTTTTGAAATGATATTTAGGTTGGTTGAAACCTAATTTTTCAAAAAGTAGGTTTAATTTTAAATATTTTTTTTTTAATTTCGAAATTTAAATTATTATTTCCGAAATTAAAATTTTTTTTTATTTTATTTTTCGAAAATTAAAATATTTTTTAATTATTTATTTTTCGAAATTATTTATTTAAAATTAAATAAATCCTACTTCCAACTATCCAGCTAACCTTGTTGCAGGAGTATATGGTTTAAACTTGTATGTAAGTTTTTCAAAACCTATTATTACTTGATTGCAAATAGCCATGGTTACCTTTTGCCAGATCTAATGATCTGATGGCTCCCTTGGTCAAGTTAATAATTTGTAACAGGTAAATTTTACAATCTTCTTTCATCTGTGTATGACCTAGCAACATGATAGGATCCATCCAAAGTGTGCCTGTGTGAGCCTATATGTTTATTTTATTATATAGATGCATATAGGTTGTTGCTAAATAAAATGTGACACCATGATAGATTTTATTTAGGTCCATTTAGCTATTGGACCTATTCAATTAATAACAGTTATTCATTTTAAGGTTAAATTCCTCTCTTTTGGGCCTTGTGTGAGAGTTGGGTGCCATAGAAGTAGGTACGACATACTGAACCCAGCACCCCCTCACATGAACTACCCCAATTGTGAAGGCCCATTTGCCTGATTTGAAAAACTGTACTAGGTTAATTATATTAGTTTGACCTAATAAAATTGAATTAGCAACATAATTAACTTTTAAAACATATGAAAATTTATTTTCATTTTAATATTTTAAAGTTAATTTTAAGAAAAACACTTTTAGTTTAGATATTATTTCTAGATAAACTATTTGTATTTTTCATGTATTTAATTAAATATAGAATTTTAACTAACTAAGATTCTTTCTGGAGCTTATTTAATTAAATATTCCTATTTAAGTTATAAATTAGTTGTATCAACTGATTTTTCTTATCTAACTTAAATTTGAATATTTGATTTAAATTTTAAATAAAGTTGAGGAATCTTAGGCATTAGTTATTAAAGATTCTTGAGATATTTTTTAAGTTAATATCTTTTCAAATAATAACTTGAAATGAAATATCTTAGATATTTTTTGGTTAATATCTTTTCAAATATTAACTTTAAAAGATATCTTCAAATTAAGTGGTTACAACTTAATTTGTGATATTTAATTAAATCTAGATTTGAAATTATTTAAGTTTTAGATTTTTTCTATATAACTTAAATTAGATATTTTTCAAATTTTGAAAAGATACTTAGTCAAATAAGATATTTTCTAGATAGTAATTTCTAGACTACTTATTATTTCTAATATTTAAATAGAAAAATTATACTTTGTGAAATTAATTATTTAAATAATTAATTTTGGTACAATTTTATTAAGTATATTTTTCCTAGTATTAAATAGAAATTAATAATTAAGCCTTCTCTACACTTAATTATTATTTCTTGAATTTAATACATTTAATTAAGTTGAAAAATCTAAATATCTAAGTTGATTTTCATCATGATACTTAAATATTTATTGATTTTTCATGACACTTAATTAAATAGAAAATTATTTTAGGTTGAAATTTAATTTTTCAACTTAAATTTAAATAATTTTCAATATATATATTTTTCTTTATTTTATTAATCAATTTCGAAATTTGCATTTTATTTATGCAATATTTTCGAATTTTTTTTTGAAAAATAGATTGGGTTGTAAATTAATTATTTATTTTAATTAATTCTTGGACCAACTACAATTAATGATTTTTTCATTTAATTGATTAATTTAAAATAAATGAATTTAAAATATATATATGTTATTAGAAATTGAATTAACTAGTCAAAAGATATCTAGATAGGTGATATTTTTGCTTGAAGTATTTCTTTTCTATTTTTTATTATTTTCGAAAATTGTATTTTTATATACTTTAAATTTTCGAACCCAATAAATATATTCTCAAAGGAAATTTTTAAGTTGCTAATTATTTAATTTAATTCAACTTAAATTAATTTCCTTAATATTTATATTTAAGATTATTACTAAGATGGAAATAATTAATTTTATTTCAATCACCATCTAAGTATAATTTTATAAATATTATATTAAATTCTTATTTTGAATTTTAATTCTTAAATAGAATTTAATGAGATTTATTTATTAGAATAATAAAGAAAATACATTTTAAACAATGAGCTTTATTATTATTAAGATATTCGATCTCCATTGTGGGTTTTACACCGCGTTTGTTTTAGTGAGTAATCCTCCCTAATGGAGGAACGTTCATTAACAATTTCGCACCCTTTAATCTCGCATGATAAGTGGTTTGTAATAGTTTTATATGGTATAGATCACCCTAATGGTGGCGACCATATTTGACTTGCAAATTGCGAAACAATGGTAGAAGCTCATGAGATAGAATAGCCTTGACTCTCGCCTAAATGGGACAACGCTGGATTCTGATCTTGATCGAATAAAAGGTTGCTAGAATGTTTAACATTTTAGATGAGCTGACAACTCTATTCAATGGATGGTAGCTTTGACTCTCGCCTAAACGGGACACTGATATCAGTTTGTTGAAAACCTTGGAAATTATTTAGGATTGAATTTTTAAGTATTTTCTCATATCATTCCTACTTGCTATGTGCTTATAATTTCGGAATTGATTTTGTGTGTTAAACCATTATTAATTTCTATTTGTTGATTTCTATTATTTTGTAGTATCCTGTTTTGTCAAAATGAATCCCATGTTATCACTGTTGACTGAAAATAAGCTGAATGGATCTAACTTTAATAAATGGAATGAGAACATTAATATTGCTCTCATAGGAGAAAGTGCCTTGTTTGTTTTAACTGAGCCGTCACCTGAAGTGCCTGGGGACAATGCATCCAAAGCTGTGAAAGAAAAGTATGAGCGTTAGCAGAAGGCAAATGACAAAGCTCTATACTTTATGCTTTCTAGCATGGTTGACACCCTCAAAACTCAATTTTCTAAAACTGAGAAGGCTGCTGAAGTTATGACGAAGTTAAATGAGCTATTCGGTAAGGCATCGCTTCAGTCACGCTTTGACGCGACTAAGAAGTACATTAACGCACGGATGGAACCTCATCAAAACGTGCGTGACCATGTTCTCCTCATGTCCAGTTATTTCCAAGAAGCCCAGGATCATGGTGCTGAAATGGACAGTGCTACTCAAGTAAGTCTTATCTTGAATAGCCTGACTCCAACATTTCTACCTTATACATCAAATTATGCCATGAATAAGAAGGAAATTGACTTTCATGAATTAGTCAATGACCTTCAAACTTATGAAAATTTGATTGGAGGACCCAAGAAGAAAGGGAGTAAACCTCATAATCCTGGGAATGGTAATGGGACGATAAAACCTGAAGCAAATGTTACCTCTGCTTCAAAGCCCAAATCGAAGAAGAAGTGGAAGAACACCAAGAAGCGAACAAAAGCCAACAAAAAGGCTGCTCCTTCTGGTGATGCTACACTTAAAGGAAAGTGTTTCTACTGCAATGAAAAAGGTCATTGGAAACCCCAGTGTCCTAAACTTCTTGCAAAGAAACAAGGTATTTCCATTAATAAACTTTAAGAGTTTTAGTGAATTGTTATCCAATTGGATTTATGATTCTGGACTAAACTTTGTTTATTTGTTTTCTTCTTCTTATAGGCCAAGCTACTTGAACTCAATTGAGTTGATCAGAAAGCTGGACCAAGGGTGAAATCGTCCAGATGAAGATGAAGCTTTTCAATTTTTGAATTAATTGTTTTAGTTTAAAGACAATTTGGATTTCAAATTTTAGTTAGGGATATTTATCCCTGTTTCTCTCATATTGTTGCAATACATTTTTTATTATTAATAAAGTTTTATTTTCAAAATTCACTATTGCAAATTATGAGATTGAGCTTCATTTATTTTATCATCATCAATTATTACCACATTATATTTGTATGTTTGTATGTGTAAGTGTTTTTATTATTGATGCAAATTCTATAATATTTACAACTCTTCATAGAGTTATATTATATAAACACTAGAAATTATTTCTATGTTTATCAATAATTGTTCATTCTCATACAATTATTAAGAATTTGTTTAATAAAAGGATCTTATGATCTGATAGGGGTGGAGAAAAGTTAAGAAAACTATGCAGTTCAACGATCTTTTATATCTAATGAACTCTGGATAGTATTCAACTCCATATAAACTCTATTACACTAAGAGAATCATGATCTTTACTACCTTTAGGGGTGGATCATAATCTCTATATACTTAGGGGTGGAGGTTATCCATAGTACCCTATATGTATATACTTAGGGGTGGAGTATATTCCACAATTCCCTATGAAACACATATCTTGTTTAAACATAGAAGTAATATAATGAGTCAGCTATTGTCAATATAAATTCTTGATCTTGATTGTATGTTCCATTTCGATTTTACTGTTGTAAGTAAAAGCTTGATACCTTTGAAAGTTCTTTGTTAAAGTTTCACACTACCTTAATTGAGTGGGAGAATTTTAAAATTCTATACCCATCTTCATTAGGTTGATAATTGTGATAGGTACTTAAGAACACTACTGAAAAGCAAATCTAACCATTCACATGGATAGGTATAGCTTATCAGAATTATGAGAATAAGATAAAGAACTCTAGTTCAGTCCATTCGAATGAGTTGAACCAAGAATTCTTAATCCTCATAAAATTTTATGGTATCTTAATTTTGATTACTTTATCTCTGGCATGTATTTTTCACTTCAAATACTAGTCTGCTATGTTGATGACTTAGTCTTAACTTAAAGTTTCAGACTAACACAAAAGTCACAACTAGGTAACTCTCTAAACAATCAGAGGTTAAAAGTATTATTTAACCAGACATCTGCTATTGAGTGGGAGCTATCTGAGATGTAATCAAATAGGGAACATTAGAAGATATTCAAGAAGGATTTAAGAAAGTGATCTATATGTCAGATATTAAGGAACTGTGTATCAGTTTTCCTTGTATCTCACCATCTAATTTCGATTTATATGAGATGGTGCTTACTTTGGGGGTGGAGGAATTATTGTATAATAATTCAAGCTCTACCAGAGAAGAACTATAACTTGGTCTATTCGAAAATACCAGAAAGTTATATCACTGAAGAAAAGTCTACACTGTATTATCTCAATTACATATTTTAAAATATGAGAGGTATGTCCTCTGTTAATTCAGATGTACTTTTAAAACAGTAAAGATTTCAGTATCCCTTGATAAGTAAAGCATATAGTAAAGGATGTTTCATAAGAGTATTTATGAACTAGTTTCCAGAAGTTTGGGTGGATTCAAATATACTACACTTGATCTGAAGATCAAGACATCAGATTGACCTATTTGCACAGTTTGTTTTATATTAGTGCAAGTGGGAGTTTGTTGGGTTTTATGCCCTAAATAAAACTCTTTACAATCTGATTAGTTATCAATATAAGAAATTTGAAGTGATTGATGTTTGCATGAATTTTACATGCTAATGGTTTAATATGTTTAATATTTTTATGACATTCATACACACAAAATCAGTTAAATCCAGATCATATGTTTATTCACAATTACAGTATCGTCAACACAGTGGAATGTGATTGTGATCATATGAATCAAAAGTTTTGGTCCCTGTTTCATCAGTGTTATTGGATTTACACTAATGTGATAATCAGCGATGATGTGTACTTACACTTGGAGTAAGTGTTATGTTCTTTCCAGGACATTAGTAAAGTATACTAGTTTCGAATGTATGGAGTATACATTGGACTGGACCGATATTGCAACTAAGTTAAGATATTACAAACTTACCGTTATACATATCTTTCCAAGTCAATATCAGTAGTTGATCTTAAGATTAAAAAGAATCTAAATCCTGATATGCTTGGGCTCAACTCAGGAGTGCCATTCATGCTCTTTGATTTATTAGTTAAGCCTACTTTTGGGTCAGGGTGATACGTATATTTTGGGAACATGATAGTATGATTGAGTGGGAGTGCTGAACATAAATATGGAATCTATAGCTTCTACTGGTGTATAGAAGTCAAGTGATGATTCCCTTCGAGCTTAGCAAATAGAAGTAAATGGATGAGTTCTTGTTTAACTGACTAATCATTAGATCACTAAACACCATTTACAGGTAGCTAAGTGTTTTAAGGGGCAAAATACATTGAGGGGTGAGAACGGTAAAGAAATCCCATCTCGATGTAAATCATCTATATAGAGGATATTTAAATCACAATAAGATTATAACAATGGTTAAATGAGATAGTATATTGGTATCGTGAAACATACAATATGCTCTATATAAGTCTAAGAGTGCAATTCTAAGTTCTAAGAGTGGATTCAACGAAGAATTAATAAGTAGGAATTTACTTGGTAAATTTGGTTCACTTATTGGAAGCTCAGCATATAGATCCATGGTCCCCATTCTAGTTGAGAACATTCTGCTTGTAAGACTCATTAATTGATTCGTGATTGATCAATTATAATTCTAAAGTTAGACTATGTCTAATTTTATGAATTTTCACTAAGCAGGGGTGAAATTGTAAGGAAAAGAGTTTTCTAGGTTTATTTATTTATTAATGGACTTTATATGTCTAATTAATAATTAAATTAAATGACAATATTATTTAATAATCTATTTTAGTTATTAAATAATTAGTTTTGGCATTTAAAAGGTTAGAATTGGAAAATTGGCATTTTTGAGAAAATAGAGATAAAATTTGATAAAATTGCAAAATTAAGTAAGGCCCAATAACACCATATGGCCGGCCACTTAATGATGATTTTTCAAATTATTATTTTCATTATTTTAATGCCAAATAAATCCTAACCTAGACCTAGTAGTTGCCTATAAATAGAAAGTGATGGCTCAGTCACAATACATGCTTTTTATTAGCTTTCTGACAGAAATTTCTCTCTTCAGAAAAACTGAGCCTTCCCTCACTTTCTACCTTGGCCGAAATCTCTCTCTCTCTCTCTCTTTTCCCTTCATCTTTTTCGTGACCCTAGTGAAAGAGTAAGTGCCCACACACAGCAAGCAGTAACTCAATCATAGATTGGAAGACTGTGGAGGATCAAAGCTTGAAGAAGAAGGAGATTCGGGCTCAGATCTTGATTATACTCTGCTACAGAAAGGAATCAAGGGTTAGAAATCTGAGTGGAAGGAGACATTTATTCCGCTGCATCAATGTAAGGTTTTCTTAACTTTATATGTGTTTAATTTATCGTTTTAGAAAGTTCATATTTAGGATGTTAATAAACATACTTGTGAGTAGATCTAAGATCCTGGTAAAATAATTCCCAACTTCAATACCATTTAGTTTTCTTAGACATAATTCACGGTGCCTTGTCGTAGTGGGAGAGTTTCTAGGAACTCACCTTCTTATGACTTGGGAGACACTAGTGATTAAAATCCATTGTGAGTTTAAACAAGTAATGGATTGTCAAGATAAGAAACTAAGAAGAAAGCCAATAGAACTATGGTTTAATCCATTCACATGGAGTAACCTAAAGTTTTCTATTACAAGGACATAAAAGGAAATTTTCGTTTATAAGTCCATTCAATGGACTTAACAAAACTTCCTGTTCCTAGTATTATAGGTTTGAGTTTATCTAAACCTATGGCTTATGGTATACCTGGTAATTACTTACTCTAATGCAAGCAACTTACTTTAGTAAGATGCTGAAGCATTTTCTTTCTAATGGAAATCTATAGAAGTTTCACAACTTCTTAGGTATAGATTTTATTTATCTAAGGAAAAGTCTTAACTATTCCAGAAAAGATAAAGCCATGAAAGAATTTCTTATATCAACAGTGAGAGGTCTTAGATATGCTTTTGTATGCCTTAGACCAGACACTTTCATTGTTGAGTGGGAGTAATGAGTAGGTATCGATTAATCCGGGGAGAAGAACATTGGAAGACAATCAAGTAAATTTTAAGATTAAGAAGAGGAACTATATGTTAGTCTATAAGGGTGTGTTTAAAACTCTTAGACTACACCATATCAGATTTCGAAATTTGCCTTTGTGCTAGTAAATCTTTCTGATAAGATGGTGGTTACTCTGGGGGTGGAATAGTGATTTTGGAGAAGTGTAAAAACCTATCTGAAGTTTCTAGGTCTACCAAAGAGAGACTGAATGTTAAAGCTGCAGGAAAGGTACTTATTCAGTCTAAGGAGAGTTCTATACATTTTTGGCATCATTCCAAATTGCCTTAAACTACTAGTGTTAATTTCCTGATTAACCAAAAGTAGTTGCCAAAGGTATAGAATCCAGTATCCCAAGAGAGTAGACATATAGAGAGAGGAATTTCACATTATCAATGATTTTTTGATTAAAGGAAGAGTAATAGTGGAGAAAAGGTTGTGGTTAATTCAACCTTTCAGATCCTATTCCGAGGAGTTTACTACTACTACTACACTTGATTTGTATATCAAGGTGTTGAGATTATTTGAAACACACTTTTTGTTTTATATTAGTGCAAGTGGGAGTTTGTTGGGTTTTATGCCCTAAATAAAACTCATTTCAATATAATCAGATTTACTTATTAATATAGATCAGAAATAACATTTAATGTTGCATGGTTCACATGATTTATTTCATGATTATATGTACATAATGTATAAATTCATCTGAAACCCTTTTCACATACTTGATCCTGTTTATTGTGCCGTCAACACATTGGAAAGTAAACATGACTATGTGAATAAAGTTTCCTAGATTTATCAGACACAGGGTTTTACTGATATGATAATCTAAAACAAGAGTTTACTTGTATTTGAAGAAATACTATGTTCTTTCCAGAACATTGGTTAAAGTAAAGCTCAGGTTGGATGCATGGAGTATGCATCGGAAGGGACCGATATTGAACTTTGACTTAGATTTAATTAAACTTACCGTAAAATCTATTCAAGTCAATATCGCCTAGTTGATCCTAGATCAAATGATCTTAATCCTGTTATGATTAGGCTCAATCTTGAAAGGATATTCGTGTTCCTTGAATTGTTAGTTAAGCCTACTTTTAGGTCAGGGTGAAACGTACTTTTTGGGAACACGGTAGTGCAATTGAGTGGGAGTGCTATCATAAACATGGAATCTATAGCTTCTATCTGGCGAATAGTAAGCAAAGGATGATCACCTTCGAGCTTGACCAAACGAAAATAAATGGTGGAGATCTCATTTCACATAAGCTGAAATATCATTTATACGGGGTCAAGTGTTTTAAGGATAAAATACATAGTAGGGTGTTACGGTAATTTAATCCCTTTACTGTGTAGATCATTCATATAGAGGATAATTGATCACATTAGGATTATAACAATGGATAACTAATGATGTGTCTATATGGTGGAACATATAGAGCATTCTATATACTGAGAGTGCAATTCTAAGTTCTATTCGTGGATTCAACGAAGAATTAATAAGTTAGTGAATTTTAGTGCTAAATTCTTGATCTACTTATTGGAAGCTCGGTTATATAGACCCATGGTGCCCCCACTAGTTGAGATAATATTTCTTGTAAGACTCATGTAATTGGTCTTGATTAATCAATTATAATTCTCAAATTAGACTATGTCTATTTGTGAAATTTTCACTAAGTAAGGGCGAAATTGTAAAGAAAGAGTTTATAGGGGCATATTTGTTAATTATGATACTTTGTATGGTTCAATTAATAAATATGATAAATGACAATATTATTTAATAATTATTTATAGTTATTAAATAGTTAGAATTGGCATTTAAATGGTTGAATTAGGAAATTGGCATTTTTGAGAAATTAGATACAAAAGGTGTTAAAATTGCAAAATTGCAAAAAGCAAGGCCCAATCCATTAAGTGTATGGCCGGCCACCTATGTAGGTATTTTAAGTTGATTTTTTCATTATTTTAATGCCATATAATTCAAATCTAACCCTAGTGGAATGCTATAAATAGATAGTGAAGGCTTCAGGAAAAACACTTCTTCTGATTCAGAAAACCTGAGCTTTCTCTCTCCCTATCTTTAGCTGCCACTTCTTCTTTCTCTTCCCTCTTGATAATTTTGAAATCCTTAGTGTATGAGTAGTGCCCACACATAGCAAGTGATACCTCAATCATAGTGAGGAAGATCGTGAAGAAAGATCATCAGCAAAGGAGTTTCAGCATCAAAGATTCAGAGAAAGAGATCCAGGTTCAGATATTGATAATGCTCTGCTACAGAAAGGAATCAAGGGCTAGATATCTGAACGGAAGGAGTCATATTATTCCGCTGCACCCAATGTAAGGTTTCTTAAACTTTATATGTGTTTAATTTATCGTTTTAGAAAGTTCTTATTTAGGATGTTAATAAACATACTTGTGAGTAGATCTAAGATCCTGGTAAAATAATTTCCAACATATATATGGTGATATTTTAAAAGTGATAACAATAATATTATGAGATTTATTATCACCAAAAGAATTATGGATCATATGTGCATGAGGGGGAGACATATTTATGTTGCACTCTTTTTTCCTTAGTTCAGGTTTTGTCCCACTGGGTTTTCCTGGCAAGGTTTTTAACGAGGCAACTTGCAAATAATTATGAATATGAAATATATATTGTACTCTTTTTCCCTAGCTCAGATTTTGTCCCACTGGGTTTTTCTGGCAAGGTTTTTAACGAGACAACTATAAATCATGTTAACATACTTGCATTTTATGAAGCAAGTAGAGAATGTGTGTGAGTGAGATCATTGACATGGCATATTCGGGAAACATATGGATTACACTCAATAAAGAAGTATCAACCCAAGCAATTCTCTATGGATAATACTGCTTGCATCGCTCAACTAAAAGGAGGTACATTGAAGGAGATAGAGTTAGAACACATTTCACGAAATTCTTCTTTATACGCTTCAAGAAAATGCATATTGGTGTTCAACAAATTCAATCAAGTGTCAATCTTGCAAACTTATTCACAAAGTTATTACCAACATCAATATTTGAGAAGACGACAGTTAAGATCGAAATTCGTCGATTAGAAGATCTCCACAAATGCCTAAATGAGGGGGAGTTAGTTTACACTATACTCTTTTTCCTTTGATCAAGTTTTCAGCAAGATTTTAAATAAGGCAGCTATTATGGACATCCAAGGGGGAGTGTTATAAATATTAATAATTATGTGGATGTCCAAATCTTTTATTTATTACCATTAATTGTAATCAACATTCCTCTTTTTCTTAGTTTCCATTTTCTTAGTTTCTTAATATTTCACTCTTCTATTTGTATAAATAGGGGTTCACCCCATTGGAATAAACAACTCAGAAATTCTCATTCACTTTCTCTTTCTCTCTTCATATTCTTCTTCTTTCTTCTCATTTACTTTATATTATTTTATAACATTTATATAAATTTAAAAATAATTATTTTACTTATTTAGTAAAAATATTTATAATTATTTATTAGAATATAAATTTATGAAATAAAAAATACAAAAAAATAATCATAAAATAAATTTTATTTTTTTAGTAATTATAACGATAATATTTGTCACAAAATCTTCACTTTTCTATATATTTTAGAATAGCAAACTATATTTTAACTTTTAATACTATTAGTTTGTTTATAATATACACGTTAAAATGTCATATTTTAAATTATATCACTTAATATAAATACAATATATATACATGTGAAGCGCAACTTAGTTCCCTCGTTATACATATAGAATTTTTCTTACTATAGAGCGTTTCTAAAAAACTCAATCGGTGAGGCATTTAAATTTGGTTGTTTGGACCAACATAATCTCATAACTGTGAAATGAGATGTATGTTTCGTGTGGTGGGTGTGTGGATGTAATTGATTTTATAAGTAACTAGGAAATAAACCGCGCTTCGCGTGCGGTTGTATTTTATTTAGTGAGATATTAATTTTTAATTTTTTTAATAATATCGGAAACTATATTTTCTTATTTTTAATTCGAAAATAAATTTAAATATAGTAAAAGAATTTATAACAACTGAAAAAGACAACCTTAATAATTAATAAGTGTCAACTTTTTTTTACCATAAGTCTACGTTTATCGTTTACATGTCATGGAGTACTCATATATTTATATAGGAAAATTTGACATTTTATGCTAAAAAATGACAAATGGTGTTTAATTATACCACCCTCCCAAATTTTTTTTTGACTATGCTAATCTTTTAGTGTTAACCCCAAAATGCCCCTCTCCTCAAATCTGAAAATTCTCTCTCTCTCTCTCTCTCTCTCTCTCTCTCTCTCTCTCTCTCTCTCTCTCTCTCTCTCTCTCTCTCTCTCTATTACTGCCATCGACTGCTCACTGCCGCCATTTTCACCCTCAACGTCCACGACCGACTGGCACCTCCACCATTTTCACCCTCAACGTCCACCACACTCAACAAACCAATGGGTAAGTGTTTTTGTAACGCCCTAATGCTAAGGCACGCTACAATGCTTTTTCAATTATTGTGCAATCTTTGCTAATCAAAGAAATTTCTTGAATAATGTGTCAAATTAAAACTTTTGCATTAAATACTAAACTTTGTAATTTAATAAAATATTTACAAGTGCCGGGATCCCGTTTTTTTTTAAACTTTAAACTTTATAAAATATACTTTTCAAGCATACATTCCAAAATACACAGATTTACAGGTCGCACAGCGACTTTCAAAATACAACTCCCAGATGTCCGGAGACCGAACACTCCAGGTCGCGCCGCTTGACATGTACAATCTCACCCGAGCTCAGGTTCACTCCTGTTCAGCCTTCGCCTTTCCTTTACCTACACATAGAAGCAGAAACTGTGAGTCAACATACTCAGTAAGAAATGCATATAACTGTTGGGTTTTATGCCCTAAATAAAACTCATTTCAATATAATCAGATTTGTTTATTAATATAGATCAGAAATAACATTTAATGTTGCATGGTTCACATGATTTATTTCATGATTATATGTACATAATGTATAAATTCATCTGAAACCCTTTTCACATACTTGATCCTGTTTATTGTGTCGTCAACACATTGGAAAGTAAACATGACTATGTGAATAAAGTTTCCTAGATTTATCAGACACAGGGTTTTACTGATATGATAATCTACAACAAGAGTTTACTTGTATTTGGAGAAATACTATGTTCTTTCCAGAACATTGGTTAAAGTAAAGCTCAGGTTGGATGCATGGAGTATGCATCGGAAGGGACCGATATTGAACTTTGACTTAGATTTATTAAACTTACCGTAATATCTATTCAAGTCAATATCGCCTAGTTGATCCTAGATCAAATGATCTTAATCCTGATATGATTAGGCTCAATCTTGAAAGGCTATTCGTGTTCTTTGATTTGTTAGTTAAGCCTACTTTTAGGTCAGGGTGATACGTACATTTTGGGAACACGGTAGTGCAATTGAGTGGGAGCGCTATCATAAACATGGAATCTATAGCTTCTATCTGGCGAATAGTAAGCAAAGGATGATCTCCTTCGAGCTTGACCAAACGAACATAAATGGTGGAGTACTCATTTCACATAAGCTGAAATATCATTTATACGGGGTCAAGTGTTTTAAGGAATAAATACATTGTAGGGTGTAACGGTAATTTAATCCCTTTACAGTGTAGATCATTCATATAGAGGATCATTGATCACATTAGGATTATAACAATGGATAACTAATGATGTGTCTATATGGTGGAACATATAGAGCATTCTATATAACTGAGAGTGCAATTCTAAGTTCTATGCGTGGATTCAACGAAGAATTAATAAGTTAGTGAATTTTAGTGCTAAATTCTTGATCTACTTATTGGAAGCTCGGTTATATAGACCCATGGTCCCCCCACTAGTTGAGATAATATTGCTTGTAAGACTCATGTAATTGGTTTTGATTAATCAATTATAATTCACGAATTAGACTATGTCTATTTGTGAAATTTTCACTAAGTAATGGCGAAATTGTAAAGAAAGAGTTTATAGGGGCATATTTGTTAATTATGATACTTTGTATGGTTCAATTAATAAATATGATAAATGACAATATTATTTAATAATTATTTATAGTTATTAAATAGTTAGAATTGGCATTTAAATGATTGAATTAGGAAATTGGCATTTTTGAGAAAATCAGATACAAAAGGTGTTAAAATTGCAAAATTGCAAAGCCCAAGGCCCAATCCATTAAGTGTATGGTCGGCCACCTTTGTAGCTTTTTTAAACTGATTTTTTCATTATTTTAATGCCATATAATTCAAATCTAACCCTAGTAGGAATGCTATAAATAGATAGTGAAGGCTTCAGGAAAATTACACTTTTCTTCGACTTTTCTATTCGAAAAAAGCTGAGCCTTCTCTCTCCCTATCTTTAGCTGACCACTCTCTCTCTTCTTCCTTGATAATTTCGAAATCCTTAGTGTATGAGTAGTGCCCACACACATCAAGTGATACCTCAATCATAGTGAGGAAGATCGTGAAGAAAGATCATCAGCAAAGGAGTTTCAGCATCAAAGATTCAGAGAAAGAGATCCAGGTTCAGATATTGATAATGCTCTGCTACAGAAAGGAATCAAGGGCTAGATATCTGAACGGAAGGAGTCATTATATTCCGCTGCACCCAATGTAAGGTTTCTTAAACTTTATATGTGTTTATTTCATCGTTTTAGAAAGTTCATATTTAGGATGTTAATAAACATACTTGTGAGTAGATCTAAGATCCTGGTAAAATAATTTCCAACAACTGGCCTCAGAGCCATGGTAATTGATTTACTTGCAAGAAATTTGGACTTTAAAACGATTGTTTGTATGTTCTTTGGATGGTATCATGTTGTATTGAGTGTTATTTGATGATTGATTGATGTTTGTGAAATTTTCGTGAAAAATAATTGTGATTTCGTTTCTGGAATTATTTTTATTGGATAGTATGGAAAAAATTAAGCAAGTTAGCCTTTTACAGAACTCAATTTGGATTTTATTTGAATTAGTTATGATTTTTTGAAGATTTGACAAAATCGGAAATTTTGTCTTGATAGTTTCACGCGATCATGCAGAACTGTCCGTACAGTTTCGGATTTTTTCCTTTTTCTTCAATTTTTCATACTTTTTCATGGAATTAACTTCCAATTTTTTGTATGGTTTTGTATATATACTATTACTATTCCTAATTCAATTCTAATTATCATTTTGAATTAATTTAATTTTTTTTAAATTAATTCAAGATATTAGTGTAATTTGAATTCGAATAGAATTAGTATTTATCTTTTTGCTTAAAAATCTATCTTATTTTAAAATTTGATTATATCTTATCTTATTTTAAATTTTAAAAATAAGATATTTATAATCATGTAATTTTTAAATGATATAAGATATTTTGCTAATTTTTTAAATTTTGTTATTTTATTTATTTAAATTACATTTAAAATTTGAAAAAGATATTTATATCTTTTCTAATTTTTTATTTAATTTTTATTTATAAAATAACATTTAAAATTTAAAAGTAGCTAGCAAATTTTTGAAATGATATTTAGGTTGGTTGAAACCTAATTTTTCAAAAATTGTAGGTTTAATTTTAAATTTAAATTAAAAAAAAAAAAAAAATTTCGAATTTTTCAAATTTTTTTTAAATTTTTCGAAAAATTATTTTTTTATTTAATTAATTATTTTCGAAATTAAATATTTAATTTAAAATTAAATAAATCCTACATCCAACTATCCAACTAACCTTGTTGCAGGAGTATGTGTTTTAGCTTATGTGTAAGTTTTTAAAACCTATTATTACTTGATTGCAAATAGCCATGGTTACCTTTTGCCGAATCTAATGATCGATGGCTCCATAGTCAAGTTAATAATTTGTAACGAGTAAATTTTACAATCTTCTTTCATCTGTGTATGACCTAGCAACATGATAGGACCCATCCAAAGTGTGCCTGTGTGAGCCTATGTGTTTAATTTTATTATAGATGCATATAGGTTAATGTTGCTAAATAAAATGTCATAGTCATTGATAGATTTTATTTAGGCCCATTTAGTTTTGGGCTTATTCAATTAATAACAGTTGTTCTTATTAAGGTTAAATTCCTCTCTTTTGGGCCTTGTGTGAGAGTTGGGAGCCATAGAAGTGGGTACGACATACCGAACCCAAAGACTCCCCCTCACACAAACCACCCCGATTGTGAAGGCCCATTTGCCTGATTTGAATAGCTGTACTAGGTTAATTAAACTAGTTTAACCTAATAAAATTGATTAGCAACATAATTAATTTCATTTATTTTGAAATTAATTTAAGAAAAATATAGTTTAAGGAATTTTATATTCTAAGCTAAACTATATGTATTTTCTTGTATTTAATTAAATATAGAATTATAACCATCTAGATTCTTTAAGGAACTTAATTTAAATTTTTCATTAAATATTCCTATTTAAGTTGATATTTAGTTATCTTCAACTAACCAACTTAAATACGAATATCTTTTGAATTCAAAATTTCAAAATTAAGTTGAGGAATTTTAGGCATTGGTTATTAAGATTCTTTAGATATTTTTTTAAGTTAATATCTTTTCAAATATTAACTTAAAATGGAATATTTTCAAATTAAGTGGTTACAACTTAATTTTTGATATTTAATTAAATTTAAATTTGAAAATATTTAAGTTCTAGATTTTTCTAGTACAACTTAAATTAGATATTTTTTCAAATTTTGTGGAAAAGATACTTAGTCAAATAAGATATTTTCTAGATAGTTATTACTAGACTACTTATTATTTCTAATATTAAATAGGAAAATATTATAAATTGTGAAATTAATTATTTATTAATTAATTTTGGTACAATTTATTTTAAGTATATTTTTCCTAGTATTAAACTAGAGATTAATAATTAAGCATTCTCTACACTTAATTATTTATTTCTTGAATTTAATACATTTAATTAATTTGAAAATTAAATATCTAAGTTGATTTTTATCATCATACTTAAATATTTCTTTTTCATGACATTTAATTAAATAGAAAATTATTTTTAGTTGAAATTTATTTTTTCAACTAAATTTAAATAATTTTCAAAATATATATTTTTTCTTTATTTTATTAATCAATTTTCGAAATTGCATTTCTTAAATGCTAGAATTTCGAATTTTATCTTGAAAAATAGATTAAGTTGTAAATTAATTATTTCTTTTAATTAATTCTTGGATCAACTTAAATCAATGATTTTTTCATTTATTGATTAATTTAAAAATAAATTGAATTAAAATATATTATTAGAAATTGAATTAATTAGTCAAAGGAAAATCTAGATAGGTGATATTTTTGCTTGAAGTATTTTTCTAGTGTATTTAATTAAATAGAAAATTAATATTTAAGTTGATTTTCATCATCATACTTAAATATTTGAAATTTTTCTTATATATATTTAATTAAATAGGAAAATTATATTTTTTGTTGTAAATTAATTTTATTAATTAATTTTGGGCCAACATTAAATTAGAATAATTTTTCCGGGATTTATTTTTTATTTTAATATGCATTTTTCGAAAATTGTATTCTTATATACTTTAATTTTTCGAAATGCAATATATATATTTATAGAAAATTAAATTTGAGTTGTAAATTAATTTAAATTAATTTTGTAACAACTTAAATATTTTTTTCTAAATATTTATTGGAAATTATTACTAAGATGGAAATAATTCATGTTATTTTCATATCCATCTAAGTAAAATTTATAAATATTAAATTAAAATTTATATTTAGAATTTTTCATTCTAAATTGGAAATTTTAATTAAATAAATATATATATTTAAAATAAATAGAATAAATAAAAAGAATAAAAGAAAATACAACTCTTTTAAATAATGAGCTTTATTATCAAGAGACATTCGATCTCCATTGTGGGTTTTACACCGCGTTTGTTTTAGTGAGTAATCCTCCCTAATGGAGGAACGTTCATTAGCAATTTCGCACCGTTTAACCTCGCATGATAAGTAGTTTGTAAGTGTTTTGTATGGTATGGATCACCCTAATGGTGGCGACCATACTTGACTTGCAAATTATGAAACAATGGTGGAAGCTCATAAGATAGAATTGCCTTGACTCTCGCCTAAACGGGACAACGCTGAATTCCAATCTTGATCGAATAAAAGGTTGCTAGAATGTTTAACATTTTAGACGAGCTGACAACTCTATTCAATGAATGGTAGCTTTGACTCTCGCCTAAACGGGACACTGATATCAGTTTGTTGAAAACCTTGGAAATTATTTAGGATTGTAAGTTTTAGTATTTTCACTTGTCATTCCTACTTACTATATGTTTATAATTTCTGAATTGTGTATGAATTATATTGAACCATGTTATTTTCTGTTATTAAGTTGTAGTTTAATTTCGAATCTTCATTGTTGGTCTAACTTGGCTTGTTTATCTAATGAGATAAATCCCTAGTGGATTTTCACCATTAGACATACATAATAGTGTTAGATCTCGAAAGATAAATATTGTATATGCGACATCTAGCTGTTCATCAATTGATGACACCTTAGACTAGTATTTTTACGATATAAAACAAGAAGATTATATAAATAAGATTACTTTGACTTTCGCTAATCGAAGCATCGTTGGATTCTTATTTTAAACGAAATTATCCTAATTCCTCTTAGCTTATTCATTTCGAATTAGCTTTCAAATATATCATTGGATGAATGGTCTATGAATCATTTCATGTCATTATATTTTCTCTTAAGAAATTAAATGACGCATATGATTATAACCCCGAAATTCTATTCCCAATTGATATAAATCCTCAATCTTAGAAATCTCCTACTTGTATGGGCAAATCTGACTTAGAGTTTGTATTAGTAGTGGTGGTCCAAGAAAGAATTACTCATTAAATTTGGTTGAATTTAATCTTTGACTTTAATTTTAGATTCCAAATAGAAATTTTCTTAAATTTCTAATTCCAGAATACAATACAGTTACACTTTCTCAAGTGTTTAATATCCATCTTTTATTAATGGATTAAAACTGTATGGAATGTGAGTTAGGTGATTCGTGACCAGGATCCACTTGAAGTATTCTAAGAACTCTTTGATGTAACTAAACCTATGTCATCATAGACACTACCACATTTTCTTAATCTATGGCATTTATATCTTGTTCATAGTGGATTTGACAAGATCAATCTCTGCAAAGAGTTAATATGCCTATATCCACTGAAAGTAGTTCATCTCATTCGCAGATGAATGTACATTCAGGGGTGGATATGAGTTTTTCGTTGTATTCTTAAAACGATAACTCTAGATTATACCTTATGCAAAGAAATTTGAAATGTTTGAAAAATTTCATCAATTTCTAGCAATGATTAAACACCATTAAGGTATGTGGTTAAAGATCTTGCGAACTGATAGGGGTGGAGAAATAGTTAGTAGATATGCAGTTCAAAGATCATTAAATTGATTTTTGAATTATATCCAAACTTACCTCCCATAAATTTCGAGTTGCATGTTGATGATTAGTTACTAGTCGTTGCCTAAATCCTTCTATGGTAATACAATTTCAGAATGATGTAATGGTTGTATACTTAATGTAAATCATTACTAGATTCATGGATGACCTAATCAAAATCTTAAGAAAAGCTAGAACTGTTAACCATGGTTTCTTAGCTATTCTAAGTGATTAGGGGTGGACCATCCCATTGTCAATAGATAAGAAAGTGTTTGTTCAAACAAATACTACTTTTCTAAGATAATGACTAAGTCTGAAAACAAGTAGCAAATAAAGGAGATATTTAATTCTTGATTCCAAAAGTGTTCTATCATCTTATATAATATATGATGATCCCACTGCCTCTGTTGTCTTGTCACAACCAAAGAGGTTAATACCATTTAGTTTTCTTCGACATAATTCACGGTACCTTGTCGTAGTGGGAGAGTTTCTAGGAACTCACCTTCTTATGACTTGGGAGACACTAGTGATTAAAATCCATTGTGAGTTTAAACAAGTAATGGATTGTCAAGATAAGAAACTAAGAAGAAAGCCAATAGAACTATGGTTTAATCCATTCACATGGAGTAACCTAAAGTTTTCTATTACAAGGACATAAAAGGAAATTTTAGTTAATAAGTCCATTCAATGGACTTAACAAAACTTCCTGTTCCTAGTATTATAGGTTTGAGTTTATCTAAACCTATGGCTTGTGGTATACCTGGTAATTACTTACTCTAATGCAAGCAACTTACTTTAGTAAGATGCTGAAGCATTTTCTTTCTAATGGCAATCTATAGAAGCTTCACAACTTCTTAGGCATAGATTTTATCTAAGGAAAAGTCTTAACTATTCCAGAAAAGATAAAGCCATGAAAGAATTTCTTAAATCAACAGTGAGAGGTCTTAGATATGCTTTAGTATGCCTTAGACCAGACACCTGCTGTTGAGTGGGAGTAATGAGTAGGTATCAGATTAATCCAGGAGAAGAACATTGGAAGACAATCAAGTAAATCTTAAGATAAAGAAGAGGAACTATATGTTAGTCTATAAGGGTGTGTTTAAAACTCTTAGACTACACCATATCAGATTTCGAAATTTGCCTATGTGCTAGTAAATATTTCTGATAAGATGGTGATTACTCTGGGGGTGGAATAGTGATTTTGGAGAAGTGTAAAAACCTATCTGAATTCTCTAAGTCTACCAGAGAGAGACTGAATGTTAAAGCTGCAGGAAAGTTACTTATTCAGTCTAAGGAAAGTTCTATACATCTTTGGCACCATTCCAAATTGCCTTAAACTACTAGTGTTAATTCCCTGATTAACCAAAAGTAGTTGCCAAAGGTATAGAATCCAGTATCCCAAGAGAGTAGACATATAGAGAGGAATTTCACATTATCAATGATTTTGTGATTAAAGGAAGAGTAATGGTGGAGAAAAGGTTGTGGTTAATTCAACCTTTCAGATCCTATTACGAGGAGTTTACTACTACTACACTTGATTTGTATATCAAGGTGTTGAGATTATTTGAAACGCACTTTTTGTTTTATATTAGTGCAAGTGGGAGTTTGTTGGGTTTTATGCCCTAAATAAAACTCATTTCAATATAATCAGATTTGTTTATTAATATAGATCAGAAATAACATTTAATGTTGCATGGTTCACATGATTTATTTCATGATTATATGTACATAATGTATAAATTCATCTGAAACCCTTTTCACATACTTGATCCTGTTTATTGTGTCGTCAACACATTGGAAAGTAAACATGACTATGTGAATAAAGTTTCCTAGATTTATCAGACACAGGGTTTTACTGATATGATAATCTACAACAAGAGTTTACTTGTATTTGGAGAAATACTATGTTCTTTCCAGAACATTGGTTAAAGTAAAGCTCAGGTTGGATGCATGGAGTATGCATCGGAAGGGACCGATATTGAACTTTGACTTAGATTTATTAAACTTACCGTAATATCTATTCAAGTCAATATCGCCTAGTTGATCCTAGATCAAATGATCTTAATCCTGATATGATTAGGCTCAATCTTGAAAGGCTATTCGTGTTCTTTGATTTGTTAGTTAAGCCTACTTTTAGGTCAGGGTGATACGTACATTTTGGGAACACGGTAGTGCAATTGAGTGGGAGCGCTATCATAAACATGGAATCTATAGCTTCTATCTGGCGAATAGTAAGCAAAGGATGATCTCCTTCGAGCTTGACCAAACGAACATAAATGGTGGAGTACTCATTTCACATAAGCTGAAATATCATTTATACGGGGTCAAGTGTTTTAAGGAATAAATACATTGTAGGGTGTAACGGTAATTTAATCCCTTTACAGTGTAGATCATTCATATAGAGGATCATTGATCACATTAGGATTATAACAATGGATAACTAATGATGTGTCTATATGGTGGAACATATAGAGCATTCTATATAACTGAGAGTGCAATTCTAAGTTCTATGCGTGGATTCAACGAAGAATTAATAAGTTAGTGAATTTTAGTGCTAAATTCTTGATCTACTTATTGGAAGCTCGGTTATATAGACCCATGGTCCCCCCACTAGTTGAGATAATATTGCTTGTAAGACTCATGTAATTGGTTTTGATTAATCAATTATAATTCACGAATTAGACTATGTCTATTTGTGAAATTTTCACTAAGTAATGGCGAAATTGTAAAGAAAGAGTTTATAGGGGCATATTTGTTAATTATGATACTTTGTATGGTTCAATTAATAAATATGATAAATGACAATATTATTTAATAATTATTTATAGTTATTAAATAGTTAGAATTGGCATTTAAATGATTGAATTAGGAAATTGGCATTTTTGAGAAAATCAGATACAAAAGGTGTTAAAATTGCAAAATTGCAAAGCCCAAGGCCCAATCCATTAAGTGTATGGTCGGCCACCTTTGTAGCTTTTTTAAACTGATTTTTTCATTATTTTAATGCCATATAATTCAAATCTAACCCTAGTAGGAATGCTATAAATAGATAGTGAAGGCTTCAGGAAAATTACACTTTTCTTCTGACTTTTTCTATTCAGAAAAAACTGAGCCTTCTCTCTCCCTATCTTTAGCTGACCACTCTCTCTCTTCTTCCTTGATAATTTCGAAATCCTTAGTGTATGAGTAGTGCCCACACACATCAAGTGATACCTCAATCATAGTGAGGAAGATCGTGAAGAAAGATCATCAGCAAAGGAGTTTCAGCATCAAAGATTCAGAGAAAGAGATCCAGGTTCAGATATTGATAATGCTCTGCTACAGAAAGGAATCAAGGGCTAGATATCTGAACGGAAGGAGTCATTATATTCCGCTGCACCCAATGTAAGGTTTCTTAAACTTTATATGTGTTTATTTCATCGTTTTAGAAAGTTCATATTTAGGATGTTAATAAACATACTTGTGAGTAGATCTAAGATCCTGGTAAAATAATTTCCAACAATAGCATATCATATAATATCCGACCTGTAAATAGGCGCCCATACACCTATTTACAGAGCTTAACAGATGAGTATGAACGTCCAAACTACTTGTGCTATTGACCATGATATCACTCCTACCAGCTTTATAATCGTGCTGTAGGACCGGCACTATGTTCGTGCCGCTATGATAGCGTCAACAACACCCAAAAGTATAATTGGTCATGGTATCACTCTTAACCAGTACGATACATGTACTGCTGAACCGACATGATGGTTGTGTCGCTATGATAGTACCAATACATACTTTCGGGGGAGAATATCACTCTTAACCAGTACGATGCCTGTACTGCTGAACCGACACAATGATTGTGTCGTTATGATATCACCTGAACATATACAATGACACAAACAGCATGCATATATATCATACATATACATACACCCAGATAATCACATCACACATTATACACAGTTCTTACCTGTTTTCCGAATTCAAGTGTGCTGGCCGACCTGAACGGAATTTCTGTGCTAGATGGATGCCCTAATCACATTTTGAAACTGGGTAAGTCACATGATTAAAACTCTAATCCCGGGAACCCAAAATCAAAACCCTAGGTTTTGCTATACTCTAAAGGGGCTATTCTAACTCTGGAAATGGGGAAACACCCAACCGAGGCACTGAAATGGACAAAAATTGAGAAAACGAAGTGTTCGGGATTCCTGCCAAAACTGGCTAGCCGGTTTTTGTGGCACTGCAAACCGGCTAGCCGGTTTGCACCAGTAATCCCAAATCATTTCATCTCTTGCTCAATTTTCCACCAAATGTTACCAAACTTTCCAGAGTACCTATTCAATGCATATACATCCATTTCCAATCAACAAATCACAGAACAAACCAATAATTCAATTTATGCCATTAAAGCTCAAAGCTTGAGTTTCAAAACTCAAGCTTGCTTAAAACCAACATCAAGCAATAAAATCAGCTGCTAGGAACTTCAATCAACTCAAACTAACCCTAGAATTCGAATCCTAAACACATCAAACCTTAACAGCCCCTAAATTACAAAATCATCAATTCACCCTAACTTTAAAACTTGGAAATTAGGAAAGGTTTCTTTAGGGCTTACCTCAACTTGAATCTTCCAAGCTTCCTTTGCTGGAAACTCCAAGAATCAACAGCCCTTCCCCCCTTGATCAAGCCCCAGCCGAAAGAGAAAAAAGACAAAGAGAGAGAGTTCTCTAGATTTTGATTTTTCTTTGATTTTTCCCTCAAATGAAATGGTTTTCCTTAATTAATTCATGGCTGAAAAGTCATGTACTAGGTGTCAACTAGAGGGACAGCCACCTAATCACCATTAAACAAAATGTCTAAAATGCCCTTAAACTTAAAACTAGGGTATTTTTGAAACTAGGGGTAAAATGGTCAAATTCCATAACCCCGCTCAATCCCGATAATTTATTTTCTCTAAATTATTTCCCACTATGAAATAGGGTTCTAAACTTACCCATGTGATCAATCTAGCCATCCATCGCATTTTCCGTTGTCGCCGAGCAAAAGTTACAAAATTAACATATTTCACATATAAACTAAATAATACCCCTAGAGTTTAATAAAATCTCCGGAATTGAGAAATTATAACTCTAATATTTATTCCTAAATATTGGGGTCCACAATTAAATTAATTCACAAATAATAATAAAATAATAAAAATTAGTGCTAATTGCCTTTACTAATCCACATTACTAGAGCGGTCATTACAGTTTTTCTTAGTAAATAGTGTTGTTTTTTGTTGTATTGTATGGATCTGAACGTTGTTAGTTGTAATTTGTGACTTTTGTGTCCTTGAAATGGAGATAGAGTTTGTTCCGAACACTCTGTGTTTTTCTGAGTTTTTTTGTTTTTTGCGATTTTATGCGATATTGTACGATGTTTTGTGCGATGTCATAAGAAATCTGAGGTTAGGGATGACATGATTAATTTTGGCGACATGGTACGATTTTTGTGCGATTTTGATGTTGGGCGATTTGTGTGCGATATTTTTGCAGCATTATGTGATTTTGTTATGTATGTTATCGTGTGCGACATTTTGTGATATTGTTTCTTTGTTGTGCGATTATTGTGCGACATGATACTTGTTTATATTATTTTTGTATTAGGCAACATTGTGCGACATTCGTCATAGCTTGTGCGATATAGTATGCCGATTTTTTCTGTTTATTTATTTGTATTTCTTTGGGACAGATTCAACTGTATTTGTGCCTGTACTGTATGATGGCATTTGGGCTGTGGAGGGTTTCAACTAGGAATTTGATTCCTCAAAAAGTAAGACAATGATGTTTGACATTGACTCTACACTGAAAAAGGTGCGTGAAGTTTTGCAAGAGGAGTTAAATGTGGACCCATTGGTGTATGAATTGAAATTAGAAGTTCTTTACATGTACATGAAAGGCACTAAGCATTCGCCTGAGGTTTTAGTGAAAGATAGTCAACTACGAGTGTTCTTGAGCATGAAGGCAAAAATGAGTGGACAACTTGTTGCCACTATTTGTAACTAAGGTGAAGAAGAATATGAATTTGGAGCCTACTCCCCAAAATGTAACCCCTAGAAGTATTGTTGGCACCTTTGTCCCAGAAACAGATTTTGGGGTTGGTTTGAATGAGCAACTTGGCACTAATATAGATGATGAGAGAGTGGGTATTGTATTCGATCATTCAGATGAGTTCGATGCTCCCTTTTACAACAATGATCCTGTGGTTGATTTAGGTATGGATGATGATGTGGCTACAGGTGTACCTCCCCTGAGGATGGAACTAACTCCAAGAAACCAAGTAGAGCGACAAAGAAGACCCCCTGTAGTGAGAATCGCCAAACACCAGGAACTAGTAGCAGTCGGCCAGGTCCTTCCAATAGTACTCCTGTATTTGAATTTGAAGTTTCTACTAAATTCAAACCTCTTATGTGGGTGGACAAGGGAAGACATAGAGGAAGATAATGTGTATACAACATCTCTTAGTGGTACACCTTTAGGGGAGATATATCTTGGCAAGTTGTACAAAAACAAGGAAGAATTAAAGAATGTAGTGGGAAGGTATGCACTGTTGTGATTAATCCAACACGCAAGTATACGTATCGTTTTAACAAGTAATACTCAGGTAAGTGAGATCGTTCCCACGAGGACTGTAGCTAAGTACCAATCAATTGAATTCTTGTTTTTATTTGGCAAAATCAATAATAAGGTTGAATAATTAAATAACTAAAAATTAAAAAGCAGGATAATAATAATAAAAAGTGTAATTAATTATGGATGAATATTTAGGGAAAAGAATCCTGTTGATTTAATTACCCAATTGTTAATGCTAATTACTATTCTCTTTCTCAATGTGAATGACAGATTATAAAAATTAACCTAACTCTTTTCAGATCTTTTAGGTCCTAAATCACATGTTATCTAATCATCTTTGGGATAGATTAACATATAATCAGCATTAAGCAATAATCTAAATGTCACAAAGGCTATGCAAATACTTTCGTTTCACATCAAAACATAGTTTATCCAATTTTAGCATTCCCAATTCTCACTTTTCAGATTTTGAATTAGGATCATAGAACATGAAGAAGGTGATCAATCTTAAACATGTAATTAAACATAAATATGGATAAATTCACAATCACGAAAGGAGAAATAGCAATTATCATTAACCAAAAGTAATTTCAATCAACATACATCATCTCCCTAAATAGGAGTTTAGTTCATAAAATCCATAATAACATCCATAATCAAAACTAAAACAGAAATTAACATAGAAACTAAGAGTTTAAGAAAGAACTAGTTGGTGATTGCATTCTGGATCGCCACAATTGCTTCCTTTGCCTCCTTCTTCATCTCTAGGGTTTTATTTCTGCCCCCCTTCCTTCTAAAACATGAGCCCCTTAAATAGAAATTAGGGTTGCTACCTCTTTGAAAAGTCAAAAACTGCCCAAAAATCTCGTTTTTTGCCCCTAGTCGCGACTACATAAAGCCTAGTCGCGACCATGGGCAAAATACGAAAAAAAACTCGCTGTTTGGCTCCTAGTCGCGACCATGAAAAAGGGTCGCGACCATGGAAAGTGGAGGTCGCGACTACTGGAGCAAAATTTGACAACTTCAGCATTTTTCAGTAAAATGTGAATAACTTTCACATACGAACTCCAAATGAGTTGATTCAAGATGCGTTGGAAAGAAGAAAAAGAAATCTAAAAGTTTTATGTTTTGACTTTTTCAAAACTCTGATTGGAAGATAGTCAAATTTAAGCTTGAAGTTTCAGCTTTATTTTCTTGCAGAATTTTCTCTATTCCATAGTTAGTTATTTTCCGAAATTTGATCAATTGATATATTCCAAGTGTGAAACCTGAAATCAAAGAAAACAGGCGTAATTCTATTCCAAAAAGAATAACAAAGAAGGAAAACAACTATAAAAAGTGACCCAAAATGTAGACTAAAAATAGCCTAACATGCACTGAAAAATAATTTTGAGTGGATGGTAAGTAAGTCTTGCACTGATGTGTTTTACGTTACTTGTAAGGATGAAAATTGTAAATGGAGATTAAGGGGGAAGAAGAAGGCATGTTGTGACTAAGACTAACACTAAAAACTCGATTAACTAAGCTATCAGATAATTATATTACTGCTTGCTCATGTGAAATTTCCTTGCATTAACTAAACTAGATTTTCAATTCCAAAAACTCTAACAATTAATTAGGATGCTCTTCTTATCACACAATGTAGAGATACAAACTAACTTCAATATTAAAATAATGTCATAATTGTTTCACTCCATCAAATCAGTCCACAAACTAATAGCCAATATGCTTGCATGCTTACCTCTCTCCACTAATGTTGACAACATTCTTTTCGGAATCAAAAGGACATTTTTAAGGTTAGAATTTATGGCTTAGATATTTGGAAAATGAAAGACAATTTTGGCTAGAGGTATCATAAGCACAAAAGAACCCACAAGCTTCTCATAATTTTAAAATTTCCCGAAGTGTTCCCACAACTAATCATGATTGAGATTTTTCAATTTTTTTTCAATCACCAGACATCACTGAAATTTTCTTTTATTTCTGATTTTTTTTAATTCTTTTTTTTTCAAGTGATGTCGAGTTACAATTCTTTCTTTTTTTCACATGTTTTTCAATCACGCAAGATTTTTTTTTCTTTTCTTCAATACTTACTCACACTATATATTTCACACCCCCAAACTTATTGTAAGGCTTATGATACCATTCAAAATGTAATGAGGACAAAAACAATAGTGTGAATACATCTTTTAGTTCAATGGGTGAGGAAACGAAACAGGTTTAGGCTCAAAAGGGTTCACAAAGGATATTCATATTATGGTAGGCTTGAAAGGCTCAAACTATCCAAACAAACTGCCTAAATCATGTTCCTATTAAATGTTGTCAAGGATTTCGCCTCAAAAGAATAAGACATGCAAGTTCTAAGCTATTCAATCAATCTTACCACAAATCATAGTAAAACAATTATAACATATTTCACAGATCGTCAAATTATATTCATACACAGGCTTTACAAGCATCCAAACTAATCCAAAGAGTTAACAGAATTAAGCACACAGTTTCAAAATTTCAGGACATATCACAAATAACAACAGCAACAAAATTGATCTTGGCTTAATTAACAACACACTAAACCACGACAACTAAAAAAAAACTAACTAAACAACTAAACAATCAAACAAATAAAAAAAAATTAAAATTAAGCCCCTCCCCCAAACTAATTTTTCACATTGTTCCCAATGTGAAAATAAAACTTAAAGAGAAGAAAGCTTACCTTAGGTCCATGTCACATCAACAAGCTTTCGCTGACGCCCATAATAAGCGTCATGCAAGACAACTTGAAAGTTGTTTTTAAAGATGCCCTCAAGCTTGGCATGTAATGAGTTTGAACCAAAATCTGCACCAACAACAAAAGACCTTGGATGATGAGCTTGGAGAGAAGCCTTTGGTAACTCGAAGAGAATACAATATGGAGAATGCGGTATTAGTGGAAAATAAGGGTCCATTGGTGGTTCATAATATAGTGGTGTTGACAACTTCAAATCAACAACTACAAGTGATTCTTCTGCCACCAATGGCACCTCTTTCTTACTTTTCTCAAATAACCTCTCAATTGGTTGTTCAATTTCCTCATGACCATCCGCATCCTTGACTGTGATTTGATCTTCAATAATTTCATCATTGAGGATGGATGTTTCTTCATTCACCAAATTGAGATCATCATTTGTTGAGCAAGCATCCAATGTATCCAAATTTTCAACCACTTGAAAGGATTCTTTCTCTTCAATTCTAGGCTCAGTCTCTTCTATGTATTCATCTGATGGTGCTTCTACTATATTCAAACAACTCTCATAACTTTCGTTATTTGAGTTATTATCCTTAAAACTCTCTGAATCATGCGCCACTAAATTATCACATAGAGCTTTAACCATGTTCGCCAAGCGATTAATCTCTTTTGGAAGTGATAGTAGATCCTCCTTTTCTTCAATTGGTTGGGGTGAGTTTGGACAATAAGGAGGGTATTGGTGACTCCAACCTTGAAGTGATGGATTCCAATGCCAATCGTAATCAAAATCTGCCATATCATTCAACAGATTTATTGCTTCATGACCTCTGCTTAACAAAGGCCCTCCAGTAACCTCTGCTCCATAATCCACCCAACTTTTTGTTTCATCATCAAGTCCATTATAAAAGAGCCACGTAAAACATCCACTTGAGAAAGTGGGATAGCATCTCTCTCCAAGCTCTTTAAATCTCCTCCAAGCAGAATAGAATGGTTCATTGTGTTGTTGGGCAAAATCCTCAAGATATAGCATCTGGATTTACCTTGCAGGTCAAACTCATCAATAAAACATTTATAAACATAAATAAAAAGAAACCAAATTAGAATAGAATTCAACTATATTGATATAGCTAAAACAACACCCCTAAGAATTCAGCGCCAAAAACTTGTTGTGATAAATCCAACACGCAAGTATACGTATCGTTTTAACAAGTAATACTCAGGTAAGTGAGATCGTTCCCACGAGGACTGTAGCTAAGTACCAATCAATTGAATTCTTGTTTTTATTTGGCAGAATCAATAATAAGGTTGAATAATTAAATAACTAAAAATTAAAAAGCAGGATAATAATAATAAAAATTGTAATTAATTATGGATGAATATTTAGGGAAAAGAATCCTGTTGACTTAATTACCCAATTGTTAATGCTAATTACTATTCTCTTTCTCAATGTGAATGACAGATTATAAAAATTAACCTAACTCTTTTCAGATCTTTTAGGTCCTAAATCACATGTTATCTAATCATCTCTGGGATAGATTAACATATAATCAGCATTAAGCAATAATCTAAATGTCACAAAGGCTATGCAAATACTTTCGTTTCACATCAAAACCTAGTTTATCCAATTTTAGCATTCCCAATTCTCACTTTTCAGATTTTGAATTAGGATCATAGAACATGAAGAAGGTGATCAATCTTAAACATGTAATTAAACATAAATATGGATAAATTCACAATCACGAAAGGAGAAATAGCAATTATCATTAACCAAAAGTAATTTCAATCAACATACATCATCTCCCTAAATAGGAGTTTAGTTCATAAAATCCATAATAACATCCATAATCAAAACTAAAACAGAAATTAACATAGAAACTAAGAGTTTAAGAAAGAACTAGTTGGTGATTGCATTCTGGATCGCCACAATTGCTTCCTTTGCCTCCTTCTTCATCTCTAGGATTTTATTTCTGCCCCCCTTCCTTCTAAAACATGAGCCCCTTAAATAGAAATTAGGGTTGCTACCTCTTTGAAAAGTCAAAAACTGCCCAAAAATCTCGTTTTTCGCCCCTAGTCGCGACTACATAAAGCCTAGTCGCGACCATGGGCAAAATACGAAAAAAAAACTCGCTGTTTGGCTCCTAGTCGCGACCATGAAAAAGGGTCGCGACCATGGAAAGTGGAGGTCGCGACTACTGGAGCAAAATTTGACAACTTCAGCATTTTTCAGTAAAATGTGAATAACTTTCACATACGAACTCCAAATGAGTTGATTCAAGATGCGTTGGAAAGAAGAAAAAGAAATCTAAAACTTTTATGTTTTGACTTTTTCCAAAATCTGATTGGAAGATAGTCAAATTTAAGCTTGAAGTTTCAGCTTTATTTTCTTGCAGAATTTTCTCTATTCCATAGTTAGTTATTTTCCGAAATTTGATCAATTGATATATTCCAAGTGTGAAACCTGAAATCAAAGAAAACAAGCGTAATTCTATTCCAAAAAGAATAACAAAGAAGGAAAACAACTATAAAAAGTGACCCAAAATGTAGACTAAAAATAGCCTAACATGCACTGAAAAATAATTTTGAGTGGATGGTAAGTAAGTCTTGCACTGATGTGTTTTACGTTACTTGTAAGGATGAAAATTGTAAATGGAGATTAAGGGGGAAGAAGAAGGCATGTTGTGACATGTTTGAGGTATTGGAAATATTTTAGCAGGATCTAGATTTACTACCATGTATGTTTCATTAACATCATAATATGAATTTTTAAACAATGAAATAAACACATATAAAGTTTAGTAAACCTTACATTGGGTGCAGCGGAATATAATGACTCCTTCCGTTCAGATCTCTAGCCCTTGATTCCTTTCTGTAGCAGAGCATCACCAAGATCTGAACCTGGATCTCTTTTTCTCCTTCCTTTGATGTTGATTCTCCTTCTTGTTGTTTGGAATCTCCTACAGTCTTACACACTATGATTGAGATACCACTTGATGTGTGTGGGCACTACTCTATCACTCAAGGATTTCGAAATTGAAGAAAAGAAGAGGGAAAGTGGTTCGGCTATAGAGAAGAGAATAGGAGGCTTAAATTTCATCTGACAAAGTTAAGTGTGAATGAGAGCCATCACTATCTATTTATAGGTAACCACCTAGGTTTAAGTTAGAATTATTTGGCATTAAAATAATGAAAAAATAAATGATAAAAGCCTGTAAGAGTGGCCGGCCATGGGCTTTGGATAATGGGCCTCACTTATGCAATTTTTCTGTTTTATCATTTCTGCATCTCAATTTCTGAAAAATGCCAATTTTCAAATTCAACCATTTAAATGCCAATTCTAATTATTTAATAACTAAAAATTAATTATTAAATAATATTGTCATTTAATATATTTATTAATTAGACATATAAAGTCTCTTAATAAATAAATAAACCTAGAATCTTTTTTTTTACAATTTTGCCCTTGCTTAGTGAAAATTCACAAAGTAGACATAGTCTAACTTTAGAATTATAATTGATTAATTAAAATCAATTAACTGAGTCTTACAAGCAGTATGGTCTCAACTAGTATGGGGACCAAGGGCCTATATTTCCGAGCTTCCAATAAGTCGAACCGAATTTACCAAGTAAATTCCCTAACTTATTAATTCCTTATTGAATCCACACTTAGAACTTGGAATTGCACTCTCAGTCATATAGAACGCTCTATATGTTCCACGATATAGATACATCATTAGTTATCCATTGTTATAATCCTAATTTGATCAATGACCCTCTAATAGATGCTCTACATTGAATAGGCACTAAATTACCGTTACACCTTCAATGTATTTTATCCTTAAAACACTTAGCTCCGTATAAATGATATTTCAGCGAAGTGAAATGAGATCTCCACCATTTATCTCTGTTTAGCCAAGCTCGAAGGATATTATCGTTTCACTTCTAAATTCTTATAGAAGTTATAGACTCCATATTTATGTTAGCGCTCCCACTCAATTATACTATCATGTTCCCAAAATGTACGTATCACCCTGACTGTTCAAAAGTAGGCTTAACTAACAAATCAAAGAACATGTATAATACTCTTGAGATCGAACCTAACCATATCAGGATTAAGATCATTTGATCTAGGATCAACGGGTGATATTGAATTGAATAGATATTACGGTAAATTTTAATATATCTAATCAAAGTTCAATATCGGTCCCTTCCGATGTATACTCCATACATCCGATACTGGTAAACTTTGCCAATGCCCTGGAAAGGGCATAACACTTATCCAAGGTGTAAGAATACCTATCGCTGATTATCATGCCAGTCTAAATCCAGTGAACTGACAAATCAGGGAATAAACTTTCGAACATATAATCAAGATTATATTCCACTGTGCTGACAACACTATAATCATTAACAAATTCATATGTTCTAGACTTAAATAGAATTCATACATTATATATATATAATTATGAAATAAATCATGTGAACCATACAACATTAAATGTTATTTCTGATCTTTATTAATAAGTAAATCTGATTATATTGAAATGAGTTTTATTTAGGGCACAAAACCCAACAATCTCCCACTTGCACTAATATAAAACAAAATGTGCATTTCAAATAATCTCAACACCTTGATATACAAATCAAGTGTAGTAGTAGTATACTCCTCGTAATAGGATCTGACAGGTTGAATTAAACACAACCTTTTCTCCACCATTACTCTTCCTTAATCACAAAATTCTTGATATTGTGAAATTCCTCTCTATATGTCTACTCTCTTGGGATACTAGATTCTATACTTTTGGCAACTACTTTTGGTTAATCAGGAAATAACACTAGTAGTTAAGACAAGTTGGAATGGTGCCACAAATGTATAGAACTTTCCTTAGACTGCATAAGCACCTTTCCTGCAACTTTAACATTCAGTCTCTCTCTGGTAGACTAAGAGACTTCACATAGGTTTTTACACTTCTCCAAAATCACTACTCCACCCCCAGAGTAATCACCATCTTATTAGCAGACTTTCTAGCACAAAGGCAAGTCTCGAAATCTAATGTGGTGTAGTCTAAGAGTTTTAAACACACCCTTTCGACTAACATATAGTTCCTCTTCTTAATCTTAAGATTTACTTGATTGTCTTCCAATGTTCCTCTCCTGGATTAATCTGATACCTACTCATTACTCCCACTCAACAGCAGGTGTCTGGTCTAAGGCATACTAAAGCATATCTGAGACCTCTCACTATTGATTTAAGGAATTCTTTCATGGCTTTATCTTTTCTAGAATAGTTGAGACTTTTCCTTGGATAAATAAAATATATGCCTAGAATTCGAAAAGCTTCTATAGATTGCCATTAGAAAGAAAATGCTTCAGCATCTTACTAAAGTAAGTTGCTTGCATTAGAGTAAGTAATTACCAGGTATACTACAAGCCATAAGTTTAGATAAACTCAAACCTATAATACTAGGAACAGGAAGTCTTGTTAAGTCCATTGAATAGACTTATACACGAAAATTTCCTTTCTTGTCCTTGTAATAGAAAAGGTTATTCCATGTGAATGGATCTAACCATAGTTCTATTGGCTTTTCTTCTTAGTTTCTTATCTTGACAATCCATTACTTGTTTAAACTCACAATAGATTTTAATCACTAGTGTCTTCCAAGTCATAAGAAAGTGAGTTCCTAGAAACCCTCCCACTACGACAAGGTACTGTGAATTGTGTCTAAGAAAACTAAATGGTATTGACCTCTTCGGTTGTATCAAGACAACAGAGGCAGTGGGATCATCATGTGTAGAATAAGATGATAGAACACTTTTGGAATCAAAAAAAATTATCTCCTTTATTTGTTACTTTATTTTCAGACTTAGTCATTTTCTTAGAAAATTAGTATTTGTTTAAACAAACACTTTCTTATCTATTGACTATGGGATGTTCCACCCCTAATAACTTAGAATAGCTAACAAACATGCAAACCATAGTTCTAGCTTTTCGATTAGGTCATCCATGAACTTAGTAATGGTTTACACTAAGTACCCAACCATTGCATCATTCTGAAATTGTATTACCATAGAAGGACTTAGGGAACGACTAGTAACTAATCATCAATATGCAAATTGAATTTCTAAGGAGGTAAGTTAGGATATAATTCAAAAATCAACTTAATGATCTTTGAACTGCATATCTACTAACTATTTCTCCACCCCTATCAGTTCGCAAGATCTTTAACCACTTACCTTAATGGTTTTTAACCATTGCTAGAAATTCATGAAATTTTTCAAACATTTCAAATTTCTTGTGCTTAAGGTAAAATCTAGAGTGATCATCTTTAGAATACAACGAAAAACTCATATCCACCCCTGAATATACATCCATTTGCGAATGAGATGAACATACTTTCAGTGGATATAGGCATATTAACTCTTTGCAGAGATTTGATCTTGTCAAAACCACTATGAACATGATACAAATACCATAGATTTATAAAATATTGTCGTGTCTTTTGATGACATAGGTTTAGTTACATCAAAGAGTTCTTAGAATAGTGCAAGTGGATTCTGGTAACAGAATACTAAACTCATATTCCATACTAACATACAGTTTGAATCATTGATAGAAAATGGTTATTAAACACTTGTGAAAGTGTAACTGTATTGTATTCTGGAAATAGAAATATAAGAAATTTCTATTTGGAATCTAAAATTTAAAGTCAAAGACTTAAATTATACCAAATATAATGAGTAATTCTTTCTTGGACCACAACTATTAATTTAACTCTAAGTCTGATTTGCCCATACAAGTAGGAGATTTCTAAGATTGAGGATATATATCATTTTGGGATAGAATTTCGGGAATATAATCATATGCGTCATTTAATTTCTTAAGAAAAAAAATATAATGACATGAAATGATTTATAGACCATTCATCCAATGATATAGTATTGAGCTAATTCGAAATGAATAAGCTAAGAGGAATTAGGATAATTTCGTTTTTAAATAAGAATCCAACGATGCTCCGATTAGCGAGAGTCAAAGTAATCTTATTTATACAATCTTCTTGTTTCATATTGTAAATACTAGTCTAAGGTGTCATCAATTGATGAACAGCTAGATGTTGCATTTACAATATTTATCTATCGAGATCTAACACTATTATGTTCGTCTAATGGTGACAATCCATTAGGGATTTGTCCCATTAGAACAACAAACCAAGTTAGACCAACAATGAAGATTTGAAATTAAACTACAATTTAATAACAGAAAATAACATGGTTCAATATAAATTCATACACAATTCAGAAATTATTAAACATATAGCAAGTAGGAATGACAAGTGAAAATACTAAAACATACAATCCTAAATAATTTCCAAGGTCTTCAACAAACTGATATCAGTGTCCCGTTTAGGCGAGAGTCAGTGATACCATCCATTGAATAGAGTTGTCAGCTCATCTAAAATGATAAACATTAATGGATCAAGATTGGAATCCAGCGTTGTCCCGTTTAGGCGAGAGTCAAGACTATTCTATCTTAAAGAGCTTCCACCATTGTTTCGTATTTTGTAAGTCAAATACAGTCGGCACCATTAGGGTGATCAATACTATATAAAATACTTACAAATATACTTATCTTTCGAGATTAAACGGCGCTAACTTGCTAATGAACGTTCCTCCATTAGGGAGGATTACTCACTAAAACAAAAGCTATGTAAAACCAACAATGGAGATCGAATGTCCTAATAATAAAGCTCATTATTTAAAGTGTATTTTCTTCTAATATTTATTTTAATCAATTTATTTTAAATATATATTTATTTAATTAAAATATCTAATTTAGAATGAAAAATTCTAAATATAAATTTTAATTTAATATTTATAAATTATGCTTAGATGGATATGAAAATAACATGAATTATTTCCATCTTAGTAATAATTTCCAATAAATATTTAGAAAAATATTCAATTTAAGTTGTTTCAAAATTAATTTAAATTAACTTACAACTCAAATTTAATTTTCTATAAATATATATTGCATTTCGAAAATTGAAGTATATTAGAATACTATTTTCGAAAAAAAATGCTTTAAAATAAAATAAAAATAAATCCTGGAAAAAAGGCCCAAAATTAATTAATAAAATTAATTTACAACAAAAAATATTATTTTCCTATTTAATTAAATATTAAAGAAAAATTTCAAATATTTAAGTATCATGATGAAAATCAACTTAAATATTAATTTTCTATTTAATTAAATACACTAGAAAAAATACTTCAAGCAAAACAGATAATATCTATCTAGACTTTCATTGACTAATTAATTCATTTTCTAATTAAATATATTTTACTTCATTTATTTTCATTAATCATTAAATGAAAAAATCATTGATTTAAGTTGGTCCAAAATTAAAATAAATAATTTTCAACTTTAATCTATTT
The DNA here is from genome assembly GCF_029168945.1 of Cannabis sativa. Taxonomy (NCBI): domain Eukaryota; kingdom Viridiplantae; phylum Streptophyta; class Magnoliopsida; order Rosales; family Cannabaceae; genus Cannabis; species Cannabis sativa. The sequence continues at coordinate 16,498,302 of NC_083605.1, read as the reverse complement.
TTCAAATAAAATTTGAAATTTCTGCATTTAAGAAATGCAATTTCAAAATTGTGAGAAAAAGATTAATAAAATAAAATAAAATATATTTCGAAAATTATTCAAATTTAAGTTATTCTGAAATAAGATTTCAAACTTAAAATAATTTTCAATTTTAATTAAATAACATGAAAATAATAATATTTAAGTATCATTATGAAAATCAACTTAGATATTTTAATTTTCAATTTAATTAAATGCATTAAGTTCAAGAAATAAATAATTAAGTATAGAGGAGACTTAATTATTAATTCTAGTTTAATACTAGAAAAAATATACTTAAATTAGATTGTACCAAAATTAATTAATAAAAAAAATAATTTCACAATCTATGATATTTTCCAAATTAAATATTAGAAAATATAATTAGTACTAGAAATAACTATCTAGAATATATATATCATTAACTAAGTGTTTTTCTAAAATTAACTTTAAAATATTAAATGAAAAAATAAATTGCATATATTTTAAAAGTTAATTATGTTGCTAATTCAATTTTAATTAGGTTAGACTAATATAATTAACCTAATGCAATTATTTAAATAAGGCAAATGGGCCTTCACAATTGGGGTAGTTCATGTGAGGGGGAGTTGGGTTCAGTATGTCGTACCCACTTCTATTGGCCCCCAACTCTCACACAAGGCTCAAAAGAGAGGAATTTAACCTTTAAATAACCAATTGTTATTCATTAAATAAGCCCAAATCTAATTGGGCCTAAATAAATTTACTTATGTCAAAATTTATTTTAGCAACCTAGTCCATTTACTTAGTAAAACTTAAATGGCTTCCTATATGCATCTAAGCCCAATAGCAAACATATAGGCTCACACAGGTCAAATGATTTGGATGGGCCCTATCATGTTACTAGGTTTACACAGATGAAAGAAATAGCAAATATTACCTGTTTCAAATTATTTATAAGATCTATTGACAATTGGACTATGATTAAAATCAGATCATTGGATCTGTCAACAAGTTAATCATAGCAATTTAGATCAAATAATAATAGGTTTGTAAAAAATTTTTGTATATTAATATATAAACAAACAATACAAACAAATAACTGATCTGGAATATCTGGAAAGTAAGCTAAAATATCTCAATTTTAAAATTTAAAATAAAAATTAAATTTCAAAATAAATATCTTAACTAGAATTCAAATTTTTAGGTTGTTAGAGAATATTTGAAAAAATGAAAAATTCAACAAACTCCTAAATTTTCTAAATTCTAACAAAAAATCAAAAATATCTAACCAATTTTTCAAATATCAAGTTTATTCAAAATTTAAATTTATTTAAAATTTCTAATAAGATAATATAATAAAATATCTTGAATTTTAAATTTAGATATTTCATTATTATATTCTAAGTCTTATAATTTAATAAATTTAAATATTACATAAATAAACTAATTGAAAATAAGATATTTTATATGGTTAGAATATTAAAAAAAATAAGTTTGAAAAAATTTAAGGTTTGAAACCCTAAAATATCTATTCAAACTAAACTAACCATTTTTTTTTTCAAATTTCATGTTATTTTTGCCAAAATATAATTTTAATAAAAAAAATATCTAATAGGATAAAATATTAAACCTAACATATTCCTAATCTTATAATTTTAATTAATAAAATATATTTCAAAAAATAACAAATTTTTTAAAAAAATATGATATGGTTAGCAAACTTTGAAATTTGAACAAGATTATTCTAAAAGATAATATTTTAATATCAAAGTAAGATCATTCAAATTTTAAAAAAATATCTGATCTTATAATTAAAATAAATAAAATAATCTAAAATTTTAAAATTAACCATAAGGCTCCTTTGTGAGAAATCAAATTTTCAAAATTCAAAGCCTACTAATATCAGAAACTAATTTTAATTAATTAAAAAAATAATAAAAATTAATTTTATTTTGACAATTAGATTTTTAATTGAAAATTCAGATTTTACACAAAATTTTACCAAAAATTGGCTTTTTTTTTTTCAATGAAAAACGATTTTTGAATCAAAAGTTATGACGAAAACAAGTTTGAGGCACAGGGGTATGCATTGCATACCCCTGCGCGCACGGAGAGCAAGGATCAGCCGAGAAACAAGGCTGCGTGCAGCCTCAAAGGCCGAGTAACCTCGGCGCATGCAGCCTCTTCAGACAGAGGCGTGTCCGAGAAAACTCGGCCATTGCTGTCTGAATGGGCGTGCTTGTCCGAGGGTTCTTAGGGCCGTGCGCGCGCGTGTGATATTCAAATCCTGATATTTTCATTCAACTTCAAAAAATCATAACTAATTCATGAAAAATTCAAATTAGGTTCTGTAAAAGCATAAATTTATTATTTTTTTTTGTCTAATTTCCAGAAAAAATAATTCCAAATCGAAATAAAAAATATTTCAGTAACATATATTGCGATTTCTAAACTATCATCAAATAAGCACATAAACCACATGAAACCATCCAAATCAATGCATAACATCGTTTTAATTCATATTTCATGAAAGTAAATCATTACCATGGCTCTGAGGCCAGTTGTTGGAAATATTTTACCAGGATCTAGATTTACTACCATGTATGTTTCATTAACATCCTAATATGAATTCTAAAACAATGAAATAAACCTTACATTGGGTGCAGCGGAATATAATGACTCCTTCCGTTCAGATCCCTAGCCCTTGATTCCTTTCTGTAGCAGAACATAATCAAGATCTGAACCTGGATCTCTTTCTCTCCTTCCTTTGATGCTGATTCTCCTTCTTGTTGTTTGGAATCTCCTACAGTCTTACACACTATGATTGAGATACCACTTGATGTGTGTGGGCACTACTCTATCACTCAAGGATTTCGAAATTGAAGAAGAAAAGAAGAGGGAAAGTGGTTCGGCTATAGAGAAAACAATAGGAGGCTCAAATTTCATCTCACAAAGTTAAGTGTGAATGAGAGTCATCACTATCTATTTATAGGTAACCACCTAGGTTTAAGTTAGAATTATTTGGCATTAAAATAATGAAAAAATAAATGATAAAAGCCTATAAGAGTGGCCGGCCATGGGCTTTGGATAATGGGCCTCACTTATGCAATTTTGCTGTTTTATCATTTCTACATCTCATTTTCTGAAAAACGCCAATTTTCAAATTCAACCATTTAAATGCCACTTCTAATTATTTAATAACTAAAAATTAATTATTAAATAATATCGTCATTTAATATATTTATTAATTAGACATATAAAGTCTCTTAATTAATAAATAAAACCTAGAATCTCTTTTCTTACAATTTCGCCCTTGCTTAGTGAAAATTCACAAAGTAGACATAGTCTAACTTTAGAATTATAATTGATTAATTAAAATCAATTAACTGAGTCTTACAAGCAATATGGTCTCAACTAGTATGGGGACCATAGGCCTATATTTTCGAGCTTCCAATAAGTCAAACCGAATTTACCAAGTAAATTCCCTAACTTATTAATTCCTTATTGAATCCACACTTAGAACTTGGAATTGCACTCTCAGTCATATAGAACGCTCTATATGTTCCACGATATAGATATGTCATTAGTTATCCATTGTTATAATCCTAATTTGATCAATGTCCCTCTAATAGATGATCTACATTGAATAGGCACTAATTTACCGTTACACCTTCAATGTATTTTATCCTTAAAACACTTAGCTCCGTATAAATGATATTTCAGCGAAGTGAAATGAGATCTCAACCATTTATCTCTGTTTAGCCAAGCTCGAAGGATATCATCGTTTCACTTCTTAATTCCTATAGAAGTTATAGACTCCATATTTGTGTTAGCGCTCCCACTCAATTATACTATCATGTTCCCAAAATGTACGTATCACCCTGACCCAAAATTAGGCTTAACTAACAAATCAAAGAACATGTATAATACTCTTGAGATCGAACCTAACCATATCAGGATTAAGATCATTTGATCTAGAATCAACGGGTGATATTTAATTGAATAGATATTACGGTAAATTTTAACATATCTAATCAAAGTTCAATATCGGTCCCTTCCGATGTATACTCCATACATCCGACACTGGTAAACTTTGCCAATGCCCTAGAAAGAACATAACACTTATCCAAGGTGTAAGGATACCTATCGCTGATTATCATGTAAGTCTAAATCCAGTGAACTGACAAATCAGGGAATAAACTTTCGAACATATAATTAAGATTATATTCCACTGTGCTGACAACACTATAATCATTAACAAATTCATATGTTCTGGACTTAAATAGAATTCATACATTATGTATATATAATCATGAAATAAATCATGTGAACCATGCAACATTAAATGTTATTTCTGATCTTTATTAATAAGTAAATCTGATTATGTTGAAATGAGTTTTATTTAGGGCATAAAACCCAACAATATATTCCTAAATGGAGCATATATACTAAAACAAAATATTAGTCGAAAACAATAGAAAATAGAATAAGAATATTCTTCGAAATTATTATTGTTATCGGAAAAATTATTAAAAAATTTGTCGGAGTTGTTGTCATTACTGAAAAGTCACTAGCATTAGAACTTGGAGTTGTCACAGGAGTTAGACATCGAAATTGTTACTAAAGTTAGACGTTGTAATCTGACACAAAGAAACCAGTTATGTTTATATATAAACTATTTAAAATATATGACACACAAAAAAAAAAAAATTATGTTAATTAAACTAAAATTTAGAACTAGTTATCTAAAATAACGAAAATAACAATTAAATATAGAAACTAGTTACCTATTGCAATCAACTAAAAATGTAAACAAACATAAGACACCTAAAACAATGAAAAAAAATATAATAAAATATAAAATAAAATATATTGTTGAAGAATTTTTACAATTACTTATAAATTAAATCACAGAAATTGATTATATCAAATAACTAATTAAAAAATTAAAATATAAAAACCGATTACGTAAAACAACAAATTAAAAACTAGTATATATAAAAATCAGTTTTCTGAATTAATTAACCAAATCAAAACCTAAAACTTAGAAATCACTTATATGAAACAACAAAACAACAATTAAACATAAAAACTAGTTACTTAATACAGATAACTAAAAAATTGAACTATAGACATAAAACACATAAACTAATAAATTAAAACACAAAGACTAGTCACTTTAAAAAAGAAAATAAAACATACCACAAAGTCTCTTAATTAATAAATAAAACATAGAATCTCTTTTCTTACAATTTCACCCTTGCTTAGTGAAAATTCACAAAGTAGACATAGTCTAACTTTAGAATTATTATTGATTAATTAAAATCAATTAACTGAGTCTTACAAGCAGTATGGTCTCAACTAGTATGGGGACCATGGGCCTATATTTTAGAGCTTCCAATAAGGAACCGAATTTACCAAGTAAATTCCCTAACTTATTAATTCCTTATTGAATCCACACTTAGAACTTGGAATTGCACTCTCAGTCATATAGAACGCTCTATATGTTCCACGATATATGTAACACCCTAACTAGAGTAGGCATGTTATGTGATTTTTAAACGTACTGTGCAGCTCGTTGCTAATCAACGAGGTTTATGGAAATCGTGATTAATTAAAATTTTGCTTCTTTAATTAAAACTTAGAATATTTCATACAAAATACTCGGGATCCCGATTACAAAATACTTTACAAAAGTTAAATAATTCTTTACAAATATTTGTCGCCCAGCGACTAACTACAAAAGCGCTGCTGTCCCGAGGATCGTACGCTCCAGGCCTAACCGCCCCGACATGTACAATCTTCATCGGCTCGTCCTCACGGTTCCTCAGCCTTGGCCTTGCCCTTACCTACACATAAACATAGCACTGTGAGTCGACAGACTCAGTAAGAAAAGCATAAATCATAAACATACATAAATCCCGGGTTATGGTCAGATGCCCATACCCCTGACCACAACCCTAATCCCCGTGTCCCACATGGTACTGAGTCTCGAATGTTCGTACGACGGTACTTTTGACAAATTAACAGCCTATACTCGGTACACTAGTCATACTCCAGCCACTAGTCATACTCTAGCCTTACCGATGTGTTACAATATCAGCCTATACTCGGTACACTAGTCATACTCTAGCTGCTAGTCATACTCTAGCTTTACCGATGTGATACAGTCAAACAGTACAGTACCACCGACCATAATATCAGCCTATACTCGGTACACTGGTCGTACTCCATCCGCTAGTCATACTCTAGCCTTACCGATGTGATACTGTCGGATGGTACGAAGCCAACATACATATCTAATGTAATCTAACAGGCTTCCTAACATGCACGCTAAACATGTAAATACATATGCATACTTTTATACTAATCTTATCTCAATTCCAAATTTAGGTGTGTCAGTCAACCCGAGTGGAACGATTAGCTCGGCGAATTATAGGCTCCTAAAACGTAACAATCACAACACTGATAAGTGACACGCTAAATCACAACTGGGACAAAGGTTTTAAAACCACTCTTAACCTACTGTAACTTAATACAAAAATACCCCAAACTAGCAGGGAACAAACTGCCTGAAAACCTGAAACTAGCACGAAATGACAAGCTGAGAAAAATCGGTTTTCATCCCTGCTGGAAAATCCGGGTAACCGGTTTTACAGGCAGTGTAAAACCGGTTAGCCAGTTTTACCCAGAAATCCCACAAAAATCAAACCCCTAATCAAAACGTTTCCAAACTCAACCAAACTTTCCAGACCTGCTAATTAGACCCTAATATACATTTCTAAAGCAACAAAACAAAGCTTCATGCATAAAATCAAAATCCACCATTAAAGCTCCAAGCTTTGAGTTCAAAACTCAAACTTGGTTAAATCTAATAAACATGCATCAAAACTTGATTTAATCTACTCAAAAAAGCATAATATAACCTCTGAAAACAACAGCAATCAACTACAACACGCACAACAATAGATTTCATCATTTTACCATTAAAATTAAGGTTTTGAGTCAAAATTCCAAACTTAGTTAAAATCAAAAAACACCAACACAATCTTGCTTGAATCAACATATTAAATCATATCCTAACTTCTGAAATCAACAACAAACAACCACAATAGCAACTAAACTCCATTACATGCATAATTTCTTTTCTTACAAATCAAGAAAATATGAAGGAAAGAGCTAAGAACCTTAACTAGATTAAAGATCACAAAGAACTTGATTGAAAACCTTAGATGAAGCAGCAAATTCACAAACCCTAGCTGGGTTCTTAAAAGAAAAACGAGAGAGAGAGTTTGAAGAGATAGAGAGAGATGTTATCTTTTTCAATTTCTTACTTTTTTAGAAAAATGGATAAAATGGGATAAAATAATAGTTTTATTAAATCACTACAGCCAAATAAACCTTAAAAACCTGATTAATAACTTAAAAATAAAGTCCACTAAAGGACAAAATACAAATGGGCAAAAAGACCATTTTGCCCTTCCCACACTAAAAGACATAAAGGGTACTAAAGGGTATTTTGGGAAATTCTAAATTCCTGACTAATCCCGACATTCCCAATGTCTAAATAAACTGCCCCAATATACTAAAATACTAAAATTGTGATTCTACTGAGCCATTCACCGCGTTCCATGTTGCCGGGCACCGAAAATGCAAAATTATGAAATTTCGCTATATGACATAAAAATGCATTCTTAATTCAAATATAACAACATAAATAATTATTTAAATATCTATAAATAATTTTCATAATTAAATCTTAATTAACTTCTAATTTCCAAATTAAACTAAGCGGCCTTTACAATATAGATACGTCATTAGTTATCCATTGTTATATTACTAATTAATTTGATCAATGACCCTCTAATAGATGATCTACATTCAATAGGCACTAAATTACCGTTACACCTTCAATGTATTTTATCCTTAAAACACTTAGCTCCGTATAAATGATATTTCAGCGAAGTGAAATGAGATCTCCACCATTTATCTCTGTTTAGCCAAGCTCGAAGGATATCATCGTTTCACTTCTAAATTCTTATAGAAGTTATAGACTCCATATTTATGTTAGCGCTCCCACTCAATTATACTATCATGTTCCCAAAATGTACGTATCACCCTGACTGTTCAAAAGTAGGCTTAACTAACAAATCAAAGAATATGTATAATACTCTTGAGATCGAACCTAACCATATCAGGATTAAAATCATTTGATCTAGGATCAACGGGTGATATTGAATTGAATAGATATTACGGTAAATTTTAATATATCTAATCAAAGTTCAATATCGGTCCCTTCCGATGTATACTCCATACATCCGATACTGGTAAACTTTGCCAATGCCCTGGAAAGGGCATAACACTTATCCAAGGTGTAAGAATACCTATCGCTGATTATCATGCCAGTCTAAATCCAGTGAACTGACAAATCAGGGAATAAACTTTCGAACATATAATCAAGATTATATTCCACTTTGCTGACAACACTATAATCATTAACAAATTCATATGTTCTAGACTTAAATAGAATTCATACATTATATATATAATCATGAAATAAATCATGTGAACCATGCAACATTAAATGTTATTTCTGATCTTTATTAATAAGTAAATCTGATTATATTGAAATGAGTTTTATTTAGGGCACAAAACCCAACATGAGGTTACTGTGTTTCACAGCGAACACACATGTTACTTGGATTCTAGATATTCTGATCACCGTCAAGCAACACTGTGGGTTATTGGTCACATTATTAAGAACAAGTACACATCAGATGGATCTAACTACAAGGCAAAAGATATACAGAGGGTGTTTGATGAATGTGGCATCAAGATGAGTTATGAGAAAGCTTGGAGGTGTAGAGAGAAGGCAGTTATGTACAAGAGGGGTACTTCAGCAGAATCTTATACAAAGTTATATGGTTACTTCTACATGCTGGAACAGAAGAATCCGGGTACTATAAGGAGGGGATTTAAGTACTTTTTCTGGTCACTCGATGCTTGTAGAGGGGATTTAAGTTTTGTCGTCCTGTGATTAGTATTGACGGAACATTCTTGAAGACGAAGTATGGAGGAACACTGTTAGTTGCTGTTGCGTACGATCAAAACAACCAATTATTAATTAAGAGACTTTATTAAGTCTAATTAATAAATATATTAAATTACAATATTATTTAATAATTAATTTTTAGTTATTAAATAATTGGAATTGGTATTTAAGTGGTTAAATTGAAAAATTAGTGTTTTTGAGAAAATGAGATGGAAAAATGACAAAATAGCAAAATTGCAAAGTGGGGCCCAATCCAATACCCATGGCCGGCCACTTAGTGGAGGTTTTACCATTTATTTTTTCTAATATTTTAATGTCAAATAAATCTAACCTAAACCTAGGTGGTTACCTATAAATAGATAGTGATGGCTCACACTTAAAGATTGATGAAATTTAACTTTCAGAAATTTTTCCTAAGCCTTCTTTCTTTCTAGGCTGAAGCCACTTCTCTTCTTTTTCTTCTTCATAATTTCAAACCTTGAGTGATATAGTGAGTGCCCACACACATCAAGTGGTATCTCAATCATAGTGTGGAAGACTGTGAAGAATCCAATCAACAAGAAGGGGAATCGGGCTCAAGAAGGAGAGAAAGAGATCCAGGTTCAGATCTTGATAATGCTCTGCTACAGAAAGGAATCAAGGCCTAGAGATCTGAACGGAAGGAGTCATTATATTCTGCTGCACCCAATGTAAGGTTTCTTAAACTTTATATGTGTTTATTTCATTGTTTTAGAGAATTCATATTAGGATGTTAATGAAACATACTTGTTAGTAAATCTAGATCCTGGTAAAATATTTCCAACATTTGAGACCATACTGCTTGTAAGACTTAGTTAATTGATTTTAATTAATCAATTAAAATTCTAAAATTAGGCTATGTCTAGTTTATGAATTTTCACTAAGCAAGGACAAAATTGTGAAGAAAAGAGATTGTAGGTTTTATTTGTTAATTAAGAGACTTAGATTAGTCTAATTAATAAATATATTAAATGACAATATTATTTAATAATTAATTTTTAGTTATTAAATAATTGGAATTGGGATTTAAATGGTTAAATTGGAAAATTAGCGTTTTTGAGAAAATGAGATGGGAAAATTACAAAATGGCAAAATTACAAAGTGGGGCTTAATCCAATACCCATGGCCGGCCACTATGCATGATTTTACCATTTATTTTTCTAATATTTTAATGCTAATTAAATCTAACCTAAACCTAGGTGGTTACCTATAAATAAATAGTGATGGCTCACACTTAAAGATGATGAAAATTCTTGTCTTCAGAAAAGTTGAGCCTCCTATTCCATACCTATAGCTGAAACACCTTCCCTCTCTTTTGTTCTTCAAATTTTCATACCTTGAGTGATAGAGTGAGTACCCTCACACATCAAGTGGTATCTCAATCATAGTGTGTAAGGCTGTGAAGAATCCAATCAACAAGAAGGAGAATCAGGCTCAAGAAGGAGAGAAAGAGATCCAGTTTCAGATCTTGATAATGCTCTGCTACAGAAAGGAATCAAGGGCTAGAGATCTGAACGGAAGGAGTCATTACATTCCGCTGCACCCAATGTAAGGTTTTCTTAAACTTTATATGTGTTTATTTTATTGTTTTAGAAATTAATATTAGGATGTTAATGAAACATACTTGTTAGTCAATCTAGATCCTGGTAAAATGTTTCCAACAGGGACAACCACCATAGTTGGGTGACCCCCCCTCCCCCCTCAAGACCCAAGTTGGGAGGGGGTGACAAACACCATAGTTGGGTGACCCCCCACCCCCAAGACCCAAGTTTGCGGGCCCCCCCCCCCTCTCAAAACCCAAGTTGGGGGGGGAAGGGTTTAACCCCTCGCTTGTTGTCAGTAACTATGATACAATGTCGATGTCCCCACACACCCTTGCGAATGTCATTGTTCTACGATAAAAGTCATGACTCGTACCATGAAGGTGTAGGGGGTGAGGGTATACCCTTAGACCAACCCTTTGGGAGGTAAGGGGTAGTAGTATATACCCCCTAGACTAACTTGGCATGTGGGTGCGTGTTGATTGTTCATCCTGCTTACGAAGGTGTTAGTCCATTATTTTTCCTTCTCGGAGATGCCCACCTTACTCAAGCTAGGGGAAAGGGTGATTGTTTGACTTTCATTCTAATGGTCAGACCACCCTTCATGATTAACGATCATGACTTTACATATTTTTCATTAATTTAGTCTCAGTATTTTTGTGCCACGTGTTGCTACTCTTGACACGTCATTGTCGTTAAAATTTGGGCAAACACTATGTCAGATAGCCTTTTCTCTTCTTTAAACTATTTCAAAATTCACTAGCAAAACTCATTTTCTAAATTGTTCAAAGTGAGTATTAGCCCACACAATTCAAGTAATTGATACTCAGATCTTTGTGGAAGACTATGATGAACACCATCAAAGGAGAAAATATCCAAGTTCAATTCTTAATAATACTCTACAACAGAAAGGTTCAAGTGTTGGATAATGGAACGAAATAAGATATTTATTCCGCTGCCCTTTTTGTAAAGTTTTTTAAACTTTATATGTATTTATTTATTGTTTTAAGATTGTTCATACTTAGATTGTTAAATTATAGATTTATAATTAAGATACATGTTAGCAAATATAGATCATAATAAAATAAGTTCTAACACATAAATGAAAATAAAATTATATAGAGAAAATTATAAAAAATGTTCTTTCAAGAAATTATAAAAGAAAAAAATGAAGGTTGATCATTTTTTAGGGTGGTCAATTGTACTCCCTAGTCTTGGTGTAGGTCTTTCCATGACTATAACACTTTATATTGTTTTTCTATATATATATATATATTTTTTTTTTAATTTTTACCATAAAAAGGATAAAAATGAAATTTCAACAAGGTCATTGAATTGAAAATTATTTGAATTTTTTAGGTTAAATTTGAAAGTTAAATTTTAGTAAGGAAAGAAAAAAGTGTGTAGAAAAAAAAAATCAGTTTTCAAATTTGATATGAAAAATTTAGTTGAGTCAAGTGTTTTACAATATAATTTTTCTTTCCATATCAAATATAAAAATTTATTATTTATTATATTCTATTATTTTTTTTTTTTTAATATTTTTCCAGTCTTTTACTTTCTTAACCAAAATTCAACTTTGAAAGATATTGGACATGATTTAGAGAACTATTTTTAACCTCTAACCACGTTTTGTTTCTCGTGCGAGCACATGTTTGCTCTCAAAATGAATGCAAAGCAAGATTGAAGAACTATACTAAACCTTTATTGAAATTAAATTTAATAAATATTTGAAAAGAAATCTGATTCAAATTGAAGTCAAATTTTCTCCCTATCGAACGAGAATGGGTTCGGCCCCATCACCAAATCCCTCACTGCTTCCTGAGATCGGACCCGACGGCCTCTCTCGTGAAGCCCCTGTCATTGCCTACACTGAGAAGGTCTCTTTTTCGCTCCATTTATCTCCACTTTCCTCAGCTTCATTTTATTGAATTTCTTGGGTTTTTTTTTTTGGTGGCAGATAATTGAGGCAGAGCAACTTCAATTGAGGAAGTAAGTTTTTTCTTTTCTCACTTTTTCACATTTTCATCAGATCTATTACTGTTTCGTCCTCTGGATTACTGAATTGAATATTGGATGAATGCTGTGAATTGATGATTGGATTAATGCTTTGAATTGTACAAAAATTGCTTTACTAATGCGAAAAATCACTTGGAAAAAATAATAATTAGTTGGAACTCAGTAAATCTTCATGTATGATCAAAATTAGCACTTTTGAGGATAAAAAGAAAACTCAGTTTTAGTTGCATTTCAATCGTTGTTTTTTCTTTTTGGATATTATTTGAAAGGATTAAGTGATGTGATTAAGGATGTACTTGAGATGGAAATGGGGTTGTTTTGAATAATACTAATAGCATATTGATCCTAATACTAATAGATGGGGGATAGAACAGAAGAGAAGTATTTCCCCTTTCCTGTCTAGTGTCTATTTAATTTATGTGTTTACTTACACAATTCGGAAACAAATTTTGGTGAATTGTTCACATGATTTTTATTTGTTTAATTACCAACTAGAGGATAATTCAAATTTGGTTCCTTCACATTTCCTAAAATATCATTTCCCTTTGATGTTTTCGATTACGGATTAGTTCATATCTAATGATAGTTGGTAAATTCCACGGCTTACAATTTGAGATTATAATATCTTCTAGATACATTGATGAAAATTACTCTAAAATTCGCGATGTTGAACGAGAGCTTGCGAGTCTTAATATGGAATTGAAACTTACAGCTGGGCCAAAGAAAGCAGGTTGGTACACCATCAATATGATTTCCTTTTCTTTGGTGTTCTTGTTTATTTCTATGGTTCAGTGATTTTTTTCCCACCTTTTTCCATTATGCTGTCATTTTTAGCACTTGAACATTTAAGAAAGAAAATAGAGATATCCACTGAGAAAATTCGTTTGGCCAAAGTGAAGGAAGAGGAAGCACGGAAGGTATGTTCTTCTTAGAAATGAGTTTACTGTGGTGCTTTGCACATCTCCGTTGCATATATTTGAGATATGATATTGTCTTTTATCCATTTTTATAACATGACAAGTCTATCATTCTGCAATATATTTGTTAAATGTGTCTTGGTTCCTTTTTTGAACTTGTTTTATTTACTTTAGACGTGGGAAGCAGCATCGAAGGTGGTGAAGGACGAGGAAGAAGCTAAGCAAAAGCTTTGTGAAGACTTAAACCAGCTGGTATAATATCTGGTTCAAATGTGGCTGATTCTTTATTTATACTTTTTGGATAGGTATATATGCTTGCTGTCATAACAAATTGCTTTTGAACTACTTCTAAATTAGGTTCAAGAAAGTAGCCAAACTCAGTTTGCTAGGCTGGAAGAGTTAAAGAGAAGATTAGAAGCATTGAATCCTGGTAGAGCATCATCAGCTGCAGTTTCTCATGTAAGTTCTCCATTCTACATTCGTAGCATAGTTAATAGCTTTGATGGACCCATCTGCCAGTACCATACCTGGATTTCACTTTATGATCTATATGTTGCAGTTTGAGGATACAAGATAACTGCTGTAACTGTTTCTCGCTCATCAGTGGGTTCAACCCCATTGAAATTTTGGGGTTCTGAATGGTCTTCAGTCTCATTAAAATTTCGGTGGCTCTAAGTGGTCTTGAGTAGTGTTCTTTGGATTATCTTAAACTTAATTTCATTCTTTTTTCCAACAACATTTTTTGAGGCTTAAAACTTTAGAATTGCTAGGTATAAAGTGACTTATTAAACACCAAATCTTATGATAAACTTTGACCCTTACTGCATGACTTGAGTAATAAATTAACATAGTCAACCTTAAATAATGTAAACTCATGTTTGAGAAATTTGGTCAAGTGCACCACTCCATGGATCAGGCCACCAGAAAATGTTGGAAGACAAAAAGGGAATATTTTTCTTCTAGTTCCATGGATAAAAAAACTGACATGGGTTTATCAAAATATGAAAACAATATTTGCATTTTGTGTAACGGCTGTTAGTTTTGTGCAAGAAGATGTTATTATGATTACTTTGGTAATTACTTATTGCCACTCAGAGTCCATGTTAAGTATATTTTGGCTTTAGAAAAATGATTTTCATTGTTTGCATATGGAACTATTTCTAGGATGGGGTCTCAACAGGGCCTCCTCCGACTATCATTGCAACAGATGCTTCCTCAGCTACTAATTCAACCGAAGCAGGGGGTGGGGGCAGAAAAAACATCACTAATGAAGGAAATTCTGGAAACACTCAAGCTGTGAATGGGATCAATCAACACATTTCCGCTGAGGGAGAAGGAAGAGGAAGGAAGAAGAATCAGTTTCAAGGAAAAGGAAGAGGACTTGGGGCTGTGCCCAAAGGTAAAGGGCCACCTGCTCCAGGTTGGACCGGCGCTGGTTTTGACGTTGATGGTAGAACTTAAAAGTAAATGTGTACCAATTCAGATTAGTTATTGAAGCCGCTGAACCAGAATGGTTTTGCCTTAATCACTGTACACAAGTTCGGTTAATGTGCTCCTTTACCCATTGTTTTCCTTGTATTTTTTGTTTACTATTTGCCTAAATGCCCGTAGCATGTTCATACGAGTGAGATGGGAATTTTTTTTAACTAATTGTTATCTAGCCGTGATCATGAACTTTTTACATACTAATTACTTTGTTTCATTTTGATGAAAACAACTTTTTATTTTATTTTATATGTACAAATTTTCAAACCATATGAAGAAAAAAGTTCATCATCAATGTGCCTTAAGAAATCGACTTTTGGAAAGGCCATGGGTCAACTGACACTGTTCAGTCCGTACTACAAATTGTAATTATATAATAATTAAACAACTATGAGATGTGATTTAAAAAATCTACAATATGAGGAGGACCACAATCAATTGAGTCCATGGATACGATAATTGGACCACTTACCCTGGTTTAACGACTCAGCTAGGCCTAGATTGCAGAAACTAGTGTCTACACTCACTCGTAGATCATATAAATAAGTATGATTATGTTGGTAAGTATCGAAACTATACAACAAGTGTAGGAGTTAAGCCACTGCACCTATTAGGTATATAATAATTATAAACGGTGTTGGTCAAGCACACAAGCACAAGCTGAAGCCCAAAATTTATTTTGAATTTAGAACTCAGGGCCACTCAGGTCTCAGACCCTGCTGGAGGTATAGCAATTAGTTTAATTAATTACATTTCTTACAAACTAGCTACTAGGCCTCTAACCAATTCACCACATAAAGTGAGTTTTAAATGTACACTTGGATGGGGGAATGGGCACAGTCATTTCTTCTTCTTCTTTTTTTTTTCTTTTGGAATGGAGGGCACATTCATTTATATATATATATATATATATATATATATATATATATATATATATGGCATCTCTCTCTTTCTTCTTTTAAATTTTTTTCTTTAGAAAACTATAGGAAATACCAACTATCAAATACCAAGAGCAATAATCACTCAAAAAAACAAAAAAAAAAAAAAACTGGGGTGAGAAATTATTCAAAGATAACATCTGCTATTAACATATTTTGAATACAATTGAAATTTCTTGGCCACCAAATGACACTATTACTTGCCGACCAAGCAAGTTTGGCCAAAGTATAAGCAACACCATTACAAGGTCTAGGACAATGGACAATTCTAACAACATAGATCTTATTACAAAGCTTAGCAATATCATATAATACAAGACCCGAAAAAGTAATGATAGAAACATTGTTTTTAATTTCAAGCATACATTTAGACAATCAGACTCAA
Organism: Cannabis sativa; assembly: GCF_029168945.1. Taxonomy (NCBI): domain Eukaryota; kingdom Viridiplantae; phylum Streptophyta; class Magnoliopsida; order Rosales; family Cannabaceae; genus Cannabis; species Cannabis sativa. The sequence goes on along the minus strand of NC_083605.1, from coordinate 16,481,947 downwards.
CAACGATGTTGTCATACCCAAAGGAGAGACATTGAGTCAAAGCATTTCGGATAGCCAAAACTTTAGCAACGTCAGGATCATAAAAACCTTCCACATACCAAATAGCCAAAGCTTTAGCCACACCCAAAACATCACGAATCACCATACTCAGATCACTGTAATGATTAGACGAATTAAGAGCAGCATTTGTATTAACTTTCAAAAAACTAAGAGGGGGAGGAACCCATTTGGGCATTGGCAGAATAGTCCTTCTCCGTTGTGACGGGAAAGTAGTCAACACCTGTTGTTTGTTGTGAAAGTTTCCAAGATAGTCCTTAGCCCAATTAGTGTTGAGTTCAGGAGTCAACTCAATATTGTTGTGAACTTTTCTGTTACGTCGAAACTAAATTCGCCACAAAATAACCAAAACCAATTCAATCAACTCTTTGGGAAGGGAACCAACAAATCTATGAATAAAGTCAAGAAAATCCACACAATTGATCCACAAGTCACCCAACAAAAACTTACAAATCTTCCTACAGTGAAGCAAAGAAAGACAGCCCCAAAGGGCATGATGAGTGGTTTTTTCTTCCACCCCACATAAGGGACATAAATCATCATATAAGAGACCATGACGAGCCAAGTTAACTTTAGTAGGAATGCAATTATGGGATATTTGCCACACTAAAAGTCTTACCATAGGGGGAAGGTTAAGGGACCAAATCTTCTTTCACCATCCAAAAAAGCCATTAAACAGTGAGGCATTATTCAAAGCCAAGTTATGACGAGCTAGCCAATAGCCACTCTTGACAGTAAACCATCTAGAGTTCACAAAATTCCAAATAAGTTTGTCTAAAATATCGTTCGCGGACCAAGGAATAGAGGATAGCCTCAACTTCATTAGCCAGAAAACTAGACCGAGCAAGCTCTTTATTCCAAACACCTGAAGTGTCACGAAGCAAAGAGACCTTTACAAACCCATCAAGTTGGTGAGGAGTTGACACAATATCTGGCGGAACTAAAGGAATCCAGTTGTCAGAGTAAATTTTGATGTCCATACCTTTCCCAACACGCCAAACCATCACTGTATCAAAGAGTTCCTTTCCCCACAAAATATTTTTTCGAAGAAAATACCCTCACTTGGACTTAGTAATTTCAGCAAATGACCTCTTTCTGAAGTACAAACATTTAGAACACGACCAGCCAAAGAGTTTAGGACATTGTAAATGTGAGAAGCTTGTTTGCCAAAAAAAACTCAGTTAAACAAATGAAGGTCTCGAAAGCCCATACCACCATCTTCTGCATGCAAAGTTTCTCCCAGGTATACTAATGCCTCTTTCTTTAACATCATTATCTCTCCACTAAAAGCAAACACACATACAATGAATATTTTTAGCAAATACTTTCGAAAGCTTAAAAAGATTCATCGTATAAGTAGGGATAGAATATATAACCAAAAGTAACAATATAATTACTACTTAATAATTACATATTAGATTAGAATAACTATACTCTATTTTAAAATATAATATATGTTATCAACTTTATTATATCTCTTTCATATCATTTAAACAATATATTTCTATAATAATATACATAATACATATTAATAAGACAAGAATAAAATTTATTCAAAAAAAATAAACATAAGAATAAAATAATACTTTTGAAGAAAGAATATAGCACTCTTTAATTGGATCTCCAAAATACATCATGTAAAATGGACTATAATTTTACCACTTTTTTTTTTACTTTTTCCTTTTTCTTTTAGAAAATAACTCCTTTCATGAGAAATTTACATAAATATAAGAAAAATAAAGCTAATGTAGATAAATAAGGTAAGAAAACTTAATAGGAAAAAGTACAAGAGACAGGCTTCACTTAGGGTTATGTTTTGCTAGTACCTACATAGCTCATACACCTGTATTTGACAGCCTTCTTAATATCCATGCTAATACAAGAGACAAATTTGCAACTAAGCTCAAAAATATAATTATTTCTATTAATCGAAATGTTATAGACAATAGCCAAGCAAACAACATTGAGCAATTTTTCTTGCAAGTTTTTGAGGGGTTTAGAAAACCAATCATACCAGTCCTTGGAGTTCTTCGGCAGTCTAATCTCCCTAACCATTTGCTAACTTCAGCCACAACCTTCAAAGTGTTCGGGCAATCCATGAAGATGTGAGCATGAGTCTTTGTCATCTATACACACTGAACAAAGATCATCTGGAATCAACATGATCTTGTTAATGTGGTCTCTTGTCAAGAGCTGATTATTGATCGCTTGCCAACTAATGAATCTATCTTGCTAATGTGGTCTCTTGTCAAGAGCTGATTATTGATCGCTTGCCAACCAATGAATCTATGTTTCAGGATGCACATCTTATGCCAAATTCGGTTAGCATAATCAACTTTTTGCATGGGGTTAGCTGATATGTAAAACAAATTGGTTTTGAACTTACCATTCTTAATAGAATTGACCATATCTAACATGTCAATAGTGTTTCTCAGTCGCAATAGTTTCTTGAAATACCAGCTCGCATCAAGTTTAAACTCAACCTGCCAAAAATCTTTTCCCTTTAAGTAAATAACATTTATCCACTTAACCCACAAGTTATCTTATTTGCTCGAGATGGCCCAAACAAATTTTTTCATCAAGGTTGTATTCCATTTTCTCCCCTCACGAAAGCCAATGCCTCCATACTTCTTCAGAAGGCAAAATTTTTCCCAAGAGGACAAGTGCAACTTGCTACGGTTACCTTTAGACCCCCAGAGAAAGTCCCTTCAACACTTGTCAATAGCTGCAGTGATTTTTTGAGGAAGAATAAACAAGCTCATCCAGAAGTTCCTAATTCCTAATAGAACTAAGTGAATCGATTGTGCCCTTCCAACAAAGGACAAGTTTCTACTAGCCCTGTTGTGTAGCTTTTTGTGAATCTTATCAATAATAACTCCACAATTAGAGGCACGCCACTGAGTCAACCCAAGTAGGACGCCCAAATAGTTAAGGGGGAAGCTTCCCTCTTCTATTTGCATCATCCTCAAGATTCTTTCTTTATGTATCTCACTCACACCACCAAAATAAGCCAGAGACTTATTGTTGTTAGCTGTAAGGCCCGTAGTTTCACTAAAAGTTTTAAAAGCTTCATGAATATGCCTGACCGATCTTTCATTTCCTTTACAAAAAATAATCAAGTCATCCGCAAAGCAAAGATTCACAAGTTTTAAGGACTTACATAGAGGGTGAAACCCAAATCCTTTCAAGCTGGATCTCAGAATCAGCAGTCTAGTCACGTATTCCATGGTCAACACAAAGAGAAGCAGGGACATTGGATCCCCTTGGCGAAGACCTTTCTCCCCTTTAAAGGATCCATGGGTGTGACCATTCATCATTAGGGAATAGGAAGCACCATGGAGGCAACGTGAAATCCAATCAATGAACTTGGCAGGGAAATAAAGGCCCTTTAAAAGGTCAAAAATAAATCTCCAATCAACAACGAGATCAATCTTGAAGATGCTTTGAGCGGAGACATTCTTCCTGGTGTACCCTATAAGAAGATCTTGAAAGATCAAGATATTATGGGCCAGCTGCCTATTCTTGATAAAGGCTCCATAGTTATCATGAATCAGGTTAGGAAGCACTTCTAAGAACCGAGCACAGATCATCTTAGAGATACACTTGTAGAGGGTATTGCAGTAGGCGATCGACCTATAATCACTCGCATTCTTAGGGTTATCAATCTTGGGGATAAGGGAGATCGTAGTCTCATTGAGTTCTGTTGGCAGGTTTCCTAATTGAAAGTAACCAAAAATGGCTTGAGAAACATCCTCACCAATTTCATTCCACAACCCTTTGAAGAAACCTGAGCCAAAACCATCCAGACCCAAGCTTTTGGTGGAGTGGATATCGAATAACACTTTCTTGACATTAGACTTACTGAAAGGCCGAATCAAGCAGATTTGTTGAGGAATGTCAAGCTTGGTCTCAAACCCCAGGCTTTCCTCATATATCCTTCTTGTAGCTGAGCTTTTCTTTCCCATAAATTTACAGAAATTTTGAAGAAAGTGATCAACTACTTTGGGATAGTCCTCAACAATAGTGTCCCCCTTCCAGTATGAAACAATCCTATTTTCTGCTTTTCTCTTCTTCTTGATGGCATGGGAGTAGCTTGAGTTCTCATCACCAAACCTCAACCAATTGATTTTGGAGTTATGATGTAAATAGCTATCATACTATTTTCAAGTAGCTAGGTAACTTTGATGCACTTCTTTCTCATTTTGCATAAGAATAGGGCAAGAAAGATTGCCAGCAAGATGCTCTTGAGCTCTTATGAACTCCTCTGTTGCCTCCATATACAAAGTTTAAGAGATTAGAGCCTCTAGAGTCCTTCCATCCTTTAAGCACAACCTCTTTGAACCCCTTTTCAAGCATCCAGAAATTACAAAATCTGAACGGTCTGTTACCATAGTTACCAACCTCAATAGGTTTAATAAGGCAATAACTATGGTCCGAGATCGTCCCACATCTACAGTTGGCTTTAGTATTTGGAAAGTGGTCTATCTAAGCTTCATTGGCAAAGACCCTATCTAGCTTTGAGTATATTCTCACTCCCTCATCATGTTTATTAGACCAAGTGAATAATGCCCCAAAACTTTTCAACTCATCAACCTGACCCATGGCGAGCCAGTCTTGAGCATCTTGAATTTTAGAGTGTTTGACTTGTCTTCCACCACTTCTATCCTTATAAAAGAACATAGCATTGAAGTCACCAATAATGATCTATGGCTCTTTCAAATTGCCAAGGCCTGCCAGTTTGCACCAAAGATCTTTCCTTTCATTAAGAGATCTGCCATAAACCGCCGTAACAAAAAACTCGTCTTTGAATCCAACCATTTTGATCTTGCAATGGACAAGTTGACTATCTTCCATAATCACCTTCATTTGAACTAGCTTGTCGATCCATATCAACATTATGCTATAGGACATATTCTGACTAGAAAAGAAATTCCAATTACACAAGTTCTTCCTCACATCATCTATTTTATCATGGCTGATTTTGGTCTCAAAGAGAGCACCAAAACCAACTTTATTATTCTTGCAATGTCAATCAAATCAAGCTGCTTCTCTTTTTTATTCAGCCCTCTAACATTCCACCCCAATACATTGTAACTATCCATCATTAAAGACAATTCTGAATAGTACTAACAACCTCTTCCTCTACCTTATTTAACACCTCATATCTGTTACTTATCTGGCTTTAGTACTCGAATTTTGCACACTTTTTGAGCCTTTTTTCTAGGAGTAATCCATTGATTTTTGTCATTGTTCCTGTCTGAAGTAACCCCGCTGCTGGTCTCTATTTTTTCCTCTTCAATCATCTTTTGTATCACTTTAACCTCATTCAATGTCCCTGTAGAGTTTGCATCAATATTGTGCTATTGATCATCACCATTCTACTGATTTTCCTACTGCAAAATACCTCTCCGCTGTTGCATTTCATCACAGGACTTATTCTAGTCATTAGTTCCCTGCTTCATTTGTCCTTTTGTCATGACAGTTTGCTGTTTCTTCTTCCAAGTCACATGTTTGCCTTTGTTACAATTAGCAACTGTGTGCCCCAAGAGAGCACAAGCTTTGCATTTTGATGGTAAACATTCATATTCAACACTTTTCTCCATTAGTTGCTTTCTCTCATTTACAAACGTAATAGTTTTAGGAGGGCAGTCTAATATCTCCACATCAACTAGGACTCTTGCAAACTTGATCATAGACCTCTCAAGTGTTACTTTATCCACCATGTTGGGTTTGCCTATTGTGCTCACCAAAGCACTCAAAGAATTCTTACCCCAATATTGAAGCCCCAGTCCATTTAGCCTAACACAGATAGGTACAGAACGCACCAATTGATTAGTGTCCAAATTTGATGATTGCGGCCTAAGAACAACAGGTTTTTTGTCAAAATGAATCACTCCCGTTTCAAGAATGATATCTCTAGTCAGCTCATCCCTGAAGCTTACTAATGTGAAACCAGAATGCATCCTTACAATCTTTTCCACTCCCAATTTCCCCCATATTCTCCTAATAAAACCCTTAAAAAATTTTGAATGGTGGATTCACACCTAAAACAATACAGACAATAGATGATTTCCAAAAGGAAGCCTCCACTTCTACTTCCTCTAGGTTAAGTTTTGCCACAATTTGATCCCCAATTTTCATAGGTTCAGTATAATCAAGCCTTGAAGAAGAAGTTTTAACCTGGTTTACATTGAAATTGCTCCATATATCCTTGGTTGAAGCTTGGAAATCTGTTGTCGCAACCTCATCAGCCCAGCAAGTAGGTCTATTTGGTTCGAACACATTCAGATCTTCATCTTCTTCCTTTAGAACATTCTCCAGTTCATCGCACGGGTCTGGAAAATCTCTACAGCTTGTTCCTTTTAGTGCGAAGGTCACTCGTTCTCACTATGGTTAGCTTCAATATTAGCTCCTGAATCAACACTCACAGATCGAATGGTAGGCTTTCGAATTGTTCTTCTCTTCTTTGCCATGGAAGAACAGAGAGAGAACACGCACACCCTTTTTTTATTTTATTGTAAATGAAGAGTTTCTTCTTCTTCTTCTCTTTTATTTTCAAAAATATAGAGGCTATTTTCTCTTGAGTTTCTTCATGAAATTTCGTGCTCCTTAGTGTTAAGAGCTTTCCCACACATGTCAAAGCAATACTCGGCATAGTGAGGAAGACTGTGATGGACACCATCGAAGGAGGAGAAGATCCAAGTTCAGATCTTGATAATGCTCTACTACAGACAAGAATCAATGGCTAGAGATCTGAATGGAAGGAGCCATATTATTCTACTGCCATCATTGAAGGGATTTTTTAATCTCTTATGTGTTTATTTCTCGTTTTAGGAATTTTATATTTACGATGTTAGATTATAAAATTATAATCATCATACATGTTAGTAAAGTTAGATCTTGGTAAAATAAGTTTCCGACAGCTTCCTCCACCTTTCTATTCCTCTTGAGTACTTTGACCAATGATATGATCTCTTTCGAAGAACTTTATCCTTCTTATCAAGGATTTGAATTGGTTATTCCTCATAGGATAAGTATGAATGTAATTCTAGGGCTTCATAATATAAGACATGATTCGAATATGATACATACTTCCCCAGCATCGATACATGAAAAATATTGTGTACAGTTGACAATGCAAGTGGTAAGGCTAGCCGATATCCTACCTGTCCAAACTTCTTAAGTATTTCAAATGACCCTATAAACCTAGGGCTCAACTTGCCCCTCTTTTCGAAGCGCCTATCACCCTTCATTGGTGAGACTCGTAGGAAAACATGTTCACCTACCTAAAACTCTACATCTCTACACTTAGGATCAACATAACTTTTCTATTACCTCACTGATCCGCTAATCTAACTCTGGACCCAAATACTTTCTTTCTCTGATTTCATCCTAATGAATCAGAGAATGACATTTCCTACCATATAACATCAATAAGGAGCCATCCCTATCGTACTCTGATAGCTGTTATTGCGAGAAAATTCTATCAAATGCAAATATTTTCCACAAACCCTCAAAGTCTATCACACAGGCTCGTCACATGTGTTCTAGTATCTGAATCATCCTCTCAGACTGACCATCTGTCTGAGGTTGGAAAGCTGTAATGAATTTCAACTTTGTACGCATGGTCCTCTGGAGCTTTTCCCAAAACATATAGGTAAACTTCAGATCCATATCTAAAATAATGGATTTCAGAGCTCCATGGAGATGAACTATCTCCTTCACATATAACTTTGCATATTGATCCACTATAATGTTGTCCTTACCAGCAAAAAAAAGTGTGCTGATTTTGTAAAATGATCCACTATAACCAAGATCGAATCATACATTCATGTGTAACTAGGCAAACCAACCACAAAATCCATAGTAATATCCTCCCATTTCCATTTGGGAAGTGCCAAAGTTTGTAGTAACCCTGCATGTTTCTGATGTTCATCTTTGATTTACTGACAAGTTAAGCACTTGGATACATAATCCACCACGTGTTCGTTCATACTGCATCACCAATAGTAGAGTTTCAAATCTAGATACATCTTGGTGGTACCTAGGTGCAAAGAGTATGGTGTTGTGTGAGCTTCATCTAAAATTTATTTTCTAAGCTCAAAGTTATTCGGAACACATACCCGAGTCTTGTAAAGTGGCATCCCATTATCTGAGACTGAGAAGTATTTAGCCTGACTAGCTAACACCTCCTCCCAAAACATGATTAACTCAGAATCTTCCAATTGCATACATCTGATTCTTTCTAAAAAATTAGACTGAAGTGTCAAATTATTATCTGTCAAACATAAATCAATACCTGCCTTGACCATGTCCCTTGCTAATTGAGAAGAGATCATCGTAGCACTAAAAACCTTTTTGGGACCTTTCCTACTCAAGGCATCGACCACCACATTGGTCTTCTCAGGTTGATAAAGAATCTCAAATTCATAGTCTTTAACTAATTCTAACCATTATCTCTGTCTCATATTCCATCTCTGACTTAGAACCTTGGAAGTTTCTGAAGAAGAAAGGTGTTTGGCAGCTCTAGAACAAGGAATTAAGCTTGTTGATGCAAATTAATTAGTCTTCCTCTCTTTTAATTTCATTAAATTATGTGCTTGAAGGTAAGAATTCAGTATATTATTGAGTCTATCTTGCTGAATTAGTTGGTGAAGAAAAGTTTACAGATTTTAAGTTAAGGCCCTGATTGTCAATGGTGTATTTTTAATTCTTTGTTTGACGGTGTTTTAAGATTATAATTATGTTTATTATGCTATATAAAACTGCTCTGGAAAATTTGGTTACATTTAGTGAAGTTTTGTAACACCATACTGGTTTAGGCATGTTAACATGATTTTTTAACTTAACTGTACAGTTCGTTGCTAATCAACGAGTTTATTGAAAATCTTAAATAACTAAAACTTTATTTAAGTAAATATAAATATCAAATGAACATACTTATACTAAACCAGGATCCCATTTACAAAAATATTTATAAAAGTTTTACTGTGCATATTACAAATGTTTGTCGCCCAACAACTATACAAAATGAGCCCAACTGCCCCAAAGACCGTGCGCTCCAGGCCTAACCACCCCGACATGTACAATCTTCATTTGCTCGCTCTCACGGCTGCTCAACCTTAGCTTTGCCCTTACCTACACATGCAAACAATATCTGTGAGTCAACAGACTCAGTAAGAACAGCATAAATAATAACATAGCAATAACTCGGATTATAATCTGGTGCCCATACACCCAACCATAACCCTATCCCCTTGTCCAACACGGCGCTGAGTCAAGAACGATCGTACAACGGTACTACTAACCATAATATCAGCCTATACTCGATACACCAGTCATACTCTAGTCATACCGATGTGATACTATCAAGTAGTATAGTACTATCGACCATAATATCAACCTATACTCGGTACACTAGTCATACTCTAGTCGTACCAATGTAATATTGTCGAGTAGCACTTAAGCCAAGATACATTTGTCGATATCAAACATAATACTAAACATAATACTCGGTACACTAGTCATACTCTAGTCGTACCAATGTAATATTGTCGAGTAGCACTTAAGCCAAGATACATCTGTTGATATCGAACATAATACTAAATATACTGATATTGCTATTATAATGTAATCTAACAAGCTTAACTAAGATGCACGCTAAACATGTTATGCATATCATTATACTAATCTTACCTCGTTTCTAAATTTAGGTCTGCCGACCAACCTGAGTGGAACAGTTGCTCGACGAATTACAGGCCCCTAAATCACATTATTCGTAAAATTGGTGAGTGACATGCTAAATCACTTTTTGGGGACTTAAACTTGAAACTAAAAGTTTCCCTATCGATGGATAGCATGGCAATACCCTAAATATCGCAACAATGGGAAAAACTAGGGTTTCCAAAAATTCCCCAACTGGTAGACCAGTTCCCCAACCAGAATTCTAGTTCTGTGGGGTTTCTTGAGAACTAACCGGTCGACCGGTTTCTACAGGTCCCCCTGAACTGGTCGAACGGTTCAGTGCAAGAAACACTAAAAAATTCACTACACCCGTAATTCGACCCCAAACCTTACCAAACCTTCTTAATTTACCACAATAGACATATTTCATGCAACAAAACAACTTAACATGTTTAGAATCAAAAATAACCATTAAAGACCAAAGTTTGAGTTCTAAAACTTAAACTTTGTCTAACAACCAAATAAAGCGACAAACTAACTTCAATTCAGCTCAATTAACCTAATTTTAACCTCAGAGTATAGTCTCAAACAACATGAATCACTCCAACACCAAACTATAGAAAAATCATAAAACACCTAACTTGAAACTTAAGAAAAACAACAATAGATGAGCTAGAACATTACCTTGAGTTTAAAATCATTAAAAGCTTGCTAGAAATCCTTGAATTAAGCAAAAATATTCCCAACCCTAGCTAGTTCTAGGGAGCTCGAGAGCGAGAGAGAGAGAGAGAGAGAGAGAGAGAGAGAGAGAGAGAGAGAGAGAGAGAGAGAGAGAGAGAGAGAGAGAGAGAGAGAGAGAGAGAGAGAGAGAGAGAGAGAGAGAGAGAGAGAGAGAGAGAGAGAGAGAGAGAGAGAGAGAGAGATTTAGCTTTTCTTGATTTTTCTTATTTTGGATAAAAATGAATAAATCAAATGGTTTTTTAATTTAATTAAAACCATATTTAGATTAATAAAACTTATCTAAAGCTCACTAAAGAACAAAGAACTAAATGGTCAAAAAGACCATTTTACTCCCCACTAAAACCAAAAAGCTTCTAAGTCACTTAGGGGTATTTTGGTCATTTCTAAATCTCGAATAACTCTCGACATTCCCAATGTCTAACTATATTGCCCCACTACTACTAAATACCAAAATGTGATTCTATTGGCCAAACGCCGTGTTCCAATGTTGTCGGGCACAAAACATGCAAAAACATAAAATTTCATGTATGACATAAATAATATATCCCGAATTCAAATAAATCTCCGTAGAATGATAAATCATAATTTTTATTCTAATTTCTTACTAAACCCTAATTATCTATTAATTTCCAAGTTAAAACTAATCGGTCTTTACAATTATCCCCCCGTTAAAAGGATTTCGTCCTCGAAATCTAACCTGAACAACTCTGGATACTGAGCCCTCAAGTCGGACTCAAACTCCCAGGTGGCTTCCTCCACATTACTGTTTCTCCAGAGCAATTTGACCAAAGTTATGGTCTTGTTCTGAAGGACTTTATCTTTTCTGTCCAAGATCTGAACATGTTGTTCTTGGTATGGTTGGTCTTGTTGTAGCTCAAGATTCTCATAACACATGAGTAGGGTCTGAAATGTACTTTCATAACATGGAAGCATGGAACACTTGTTGGGTTTTATGCCCTAAATAAAACTCCATTTCAATGTAATCCATTTTATTCAACATCAATAAAGAAACAAAAGTATTTTTCATTCATTTGTGAATGTTTTGGTTCATCTTATCAATTTCTTATCTATTTGATTCATAAATTCATCTGAAACCCTTTTCACATACTTGATCCTGTTTATTATGTTGTCAACACATTGGAAAGTAAACATGACTATGTGAATAAAGATTCCTAGATTTATCAGAACACGGGGTTTTACTGATATGACAATCTACAACAGAGTTTACTTGCATTTGGAGAAATGCCATGTTCTTTCCAGAGCATTGGTTAAAGTAAAGCTCAGGTTGGGTGCATGGAGTATGCATCGGAAGGGACCAATATTGAACTTTGACAAAGATTTATTAAACTTACCGTAATATCTATTCAAGTCAATATCGCCTAGTTGATCCTAGATCAAATGATCTTAATCCTGATATGATTAGGTTCAGTCTCAAGAGTGTTATTCGTGTTCTTTGATTTGTTAGTTAAGCCTACTTTTTGGTCAGGGTGATACGTACATATTGGGAACATAGTAGTGCAATTGAGTGGGAGCGCTAACATAAATACAGAATCTATAGCTTCTATCTGGCGAATAGAAAGTAAAGGATGATTTCCTTCGAGCTTGACCAAATGAAAATAAATGTTGGAGTACTCATTTCACATAGCTGAAATATCATTTATACAGGGTTAAGTGTTTTAAGGATAAAATACAATGTAGAGTGTTACGGTAATCTAATCCCTTTACATTGTAGATCATTCATATAGAGGATCATTGATCAAATTAGGATTATAACAATGGATAACTAATGACGTGTCTATATGGTGGAACATTTAGAGCGTTCTATATACTGAGAGTGCAATTCTAAGTTCTATGCGTGGATTCAACAAAGAATTAATAAGTCAATGAATTTAGGTTATAAATTCTTGATCTGCATATTGGACGCTCGGTTATATAGACCCATGGTCCCCCCACTAGTTGAGAAAATATTACTTGTAAGACTCATTTAATTGGTTTTGATTAATCAATTATAATTCTCAAATTAGACTATGTCTATTTGTGAATTTTTCACTAAGTAAGGGCGAAATTGTAAAGAAAGAGTTTTTAGGGCATATTTGTTAATTAAGATACTTTGTATGGTTCAATTAATAAATATGATAAATGACAATATTATTTAATAATTATTTATAGTTATTAAATAGTTAGAATTGGCATTTAAATGGTTGAATTTGAAAATTGGCATTTTTGAGAAAGTAAGATGCAGAATTGATATAACTGCAAAATTGCAAAAGTGAGGCCCAAATCCATAAAGCCTTGGCCGGCTACTTTTATAGGAGATATCATCTGATATTTTCATTATTTTAATGTCAAATAATTCAAGCCTAACCCTATGTGGTATGCTATAAATAGATAGTGAAGGCTTCAGGAAATATACACTGTCACATCTTGTTTCCTTCAGAGAAAAACCTGAGCCTTCCCTCTCTAAACCTAGCCGCCACCTTCACCCTCTTCTTCTTTCTTGAATAATTTCGAACCTTTTAGTGATAGAGTAGTGCCCACACACAGCAAAAGATACCTCAATCATAGTGAGGAAGATCGTGAAGAAAGACATTCAACAAGAAGTAGATTCAACACTAAGGAAATGAGAGAAAGAGATTCAGGTTCAGATCTTGATAATACTCTGCGACAGAAAGGATACAAGGGTTAGAGATCAAAACGGAAGCAGACATTTTATTCCGCTGCCCCCAATGTAAGGTTTCTCATACTTTATATGTGTTTAATTTTATAATCATTTTAGAAGTTCATATTTAGGGTGTTAATTAACATACTTGTGAGTAGATCTAAGATCCTGGTAAAATAATTTCCAACAACTGGCCTCAGAGCCATGGTAATTGATTTGCTTGCAAGAAATTTGGACTTAAATTGATTTGTTTGTTATTTGGATGGTATGATGTTGTCTTGTATGTTGTATGACGATTGATTGATGTTTGTGAATTTTTCGTGAAAAATAAAATCTATTTCTAGAATTACTTTTATTGGATAGTTTGGGAAAAATTAAGCAATTTACTTTTTTACAGAACTCAATTTCTATTTTATTTGAATTAGTTATGATTTTTTGAAAATCGGAAAAATATCGGGATGGTGCAACTGCCACAAGCGCGCGCATGAGGGAACTCCCTCGGACAGCACGCGCACGGACACAATTTTGTGTTTGAGAAACCTCCCTGCATGCGCGGAGAGGCTGCTAGCAGCCTCCTGCACTGAGGTTTCTCGGTCAGCTCCTCCCTTGCACGCGCGCGGACAGTATGCAATGCATACTGTCCGTACAGCTCGCAAATTTTTTCGTTTTCTTCGATTTTTCATGCTATTTCATGGAATTAACTTCCGATTTTTTGTGTAGTTTTGTATTTTGATTCTTACTTTTCAATTTTTAAATCTAATTTCAGAAATAAATTAATTTGAATTTTTTAAATTGAATTTTAGATATTAGTGTAATTTGAATTTGAAAACAAGTAAAAGTCTATCTTTTTGCTTGATTTTATATCTTATTTTTAAATTTGATTATTGTATCTTATTTTTTAAATTTAAAGGTCAGATATTAAATATTTTTTAAATTAATTTTTTTTAAATAATTTGACCTTATTTAAATTTAAAATAAGATTACTATAATCATGTAATTTTAAATAGAAGTAAGATATTTTGCTAACTTTTAAATTTTGTTATTCTTTATTTAAATTAAATTATAAAATCTGAAAAATATTTTTTTTTATTTTATATTTAATTTATAAAATAACTTTAAAAATTTAAAAGGTGGTTAGCAATTATTTTTGAAATGATATTTAGGTTCGTTGAAACCTATTTTTTTTCAAAAATTGTAGGTTTAATTTTAAATTTTTTTTTATTATTTTATTTTAATAAAAACCGAAATTTTTGTTATTATTTAATTATTTTCGAAAATTATTATTTAAAATTAAATAATTCCTACATCCAACTATCCAATTCATCTTGTTGCAGGAGTATGCGTTTTAGCTTGTTTGTAAGTTTTTAAAACCATTATTGCTTGATCTAAATTGCCATGGTTAACTTGTTGACAGATCCAATGATCTGATTTTAACCCATGGTTAAATTGTCAATAGGTCAAGTAAATAATTTGTAACAGGTAAATTTTACAATCTTCTTTCATCTGTGTATGACCTAGCAACATGATAGGATCCATCCAAATGTGTGCCTGTGTGAGCCTATATGTTTAATTTTGTTATAGATGCATATAGGTTGTTGTTGCTAAATAAAATATCATAGTTTTTGATAGATTTTATTTAGGCCCATTTAGTTTTTGGGCCTATTCAATTAATAACAGTTGTTCATTTTAAGGTTAAATTCCTCTCTTTTGGGCCTTGTGTGAGAGTTGGGGGCCAATAGAAGTGGGTACGACATACTGAACCCAGCTCCCCCTCACATGAACTACCCCAATTGTGAAGGCCCATTTGCTTGATTTGGATAACTGTACTAGGTTAATTAAATTAGTTTAACCTAATAAAATTGATTAGCAACATAATTAATTTCATTTATTTTGAAATTAATTTAAGAAAAACATAGTTTAATGAATTATATTCTAAGCTAAACTATATTTATTTTCTTGTATTTAATTAAATATAGAATTATAACCAACTAGATTCTTTCTGAAGCTTAATTTAAATTTTTCATTAAATATTCCTATTTAAGTTGAAAATTAGTTATCTCTAACTAATCAACTTAAATCTGAATATCTTTTGAATTTCAAATTTCAAAATTAAGTTGAGGAATTTTAGGAATTGGTTATTAAGATTCTTTAGATATTTTTTAAGTTGATATTTTTTCAAATATTAACTTAAAATGGAATATTTTCAAATTAAGTGGTTACAACTTAATTTTATATTTAATTAAATCTAATTTGAAAAATATTTAAGTTAATTTTTTAGATTCTTCTAAACAACTTGCATAAGATATTTTCAAATTTGTTCCATTATTTTCGAATTTAAATAATAATTGAAATTTAATTAAAGTTGATTTTTTAAACCAACTTTAATTTGTTATTTTTAATTATTAAAATATGGAACAGATGATTAAATAAAATACATATTTTTTTTTTAAATAATGAGCTTTAATCAAAAAGATATTCGATCTCCATTGTTGGTCTTACAATAGTTAAATTTTTTCAATATAACCTCGAGACGCTAGACTTCATCCCCCTTATGGATGGTTATTCGTTGAAAACTTTTAACACCGTAAGATCTCATTTGATAAGTGTTTTGTGAGTTTTCGTCTCTATTAGACTCTCCCCTACGGTGACTACTTAGAGATAAACTCATAAAACATGAAACAATGGTAGAAGCTCATAAAATGAGAATAACCTTGACTCTCGCCTACCAGGACAACGTTGGATTCTCATTTTGATCGAATAAAAGGTTGCTAAAATGGTTTTATTTTAGATGAGCTGACTACTCTATTCAAATAATGTTATCTTTGACTCTCGCCTACCGGAACATTGTATTTCATTATGTTGGAAACCTTGGAAAATAAACTATGTTAGATTTAGTATTTTTATAACATATGTGATTATTTGTTATTTTTAGAACTTGTGTATGAATTTAAACCAAAACCTTACTTCTGTTTTATTGATGTATTGTAGTGCCAATAACCCTCATCCCAATCCACTCCTAGTTAATATCTTAGCAAACGAACTTGAAGATATGAATAAAACTCCTGGTCAGAGTAATACTTCAAATGTGCTCATGATGAACATGAAATTCCAGAAAGCAGGTAAGTTGAGAATTGTTCACTCTGAAGAGCAAATAGTTCATAACTCTACAAATCCTACTATTTCAAGCTTAGTTGAGAAGATAACAGAAAGTGATTCCACTTCCTCAAGTTATACTTCACAACAAAATGAACCAGCAAGAACAACAATTCACAAGCGAATAAGCAGTGATGCTTTAGTCTTCGAATCATGTGTTTTAGAGAATGATAAATTCATTTGGATTCTTGATTCTGGGTCTACAAACCATGTAAGGTTTTCATTGCAATTGCTTGAGAAATGGAATTATTTGAAATCCAGAGAGTTGAAACTTAAGGTTGGTAATACCGAAATGGTTTCGGTTAGAGCTAGAGGAAAAGCCAAACTCAAGTTTCAAAATAGAATTTTGGAATTAGACAATGTCTTATACATTCCAAATTTCAGTAGAAACTTGATTTCTGTTTCATGCTTACAATTGCAACAATACAAATTAGATTTTTCGAGTTCTGGTTCTACCATTTCTCGAATAACATTCATATTTGTGTTGCATCCATGGAACAGGGGCTTTATGTTCTTAGACCAGATGAACCATTTGCCCTACATAACGAACTTTTTTAAGTAGCTAAACCTAGAAACCACAAAAAGCAAAAGATCGATGATGATAATGAAACATATCTATGGCATTTACGTTTGGGTCACATAGGCTATGACAGACTAAATAGCCTAACCAAAGATGGTCCATTGAAAAATGTCGTCTTAGGTGAATTACCTGTTTGCGAGTCTTGTCGAGAAGGAAAGATGACCAAACGTTCTTTCTCTGCAAAGGGAGAGCGTGCCAAACAACCCCTAGGGTTAGTGCATTCAGATGTTTGCAGACCTTTGAATGTAAAAGCCCGAGGTGGTTATGAGTACTTTGTCACTTTCATTGACGATTACTCTAGATATGGACATATTTACCTTATGCATAAGAAATCTGAAACATTTGAAAAGTTTCAGGAATTTCACGCATTGGCTTAAAACCAATTGAGTAAAACGTTAAAGATCTTGCGAACTGATAGGGGTGGAGAATATGTGGATATGCAGTTCAAAGATCATTTGATCGAACTAGGCATTGAATCCCAATTAACCGATATGGATATGCAGTTCAAAGATCATTTGATCGAACTAGGCATTGAATCCCAATTAACCGCCCCTAGCACTCCACAACAAAATGGAGTTGCAGAAAGATGGAATCGCACGCTTTTGGAAATGGTTAAGTCCATGCTTAGTTATTCAACTCTACCTACGTCCTTCTGGGGATATGCAATTCAGATGGCAACCGACATTCTGAATGTTGTTCCATCTAAATCTATCCCTAAGACACCTTTAGAACTATGGAATGGTCGTACACCTAGCTTACGCCATTATAGAATCTGGGGGTGCCCTGCTCATGTCTTAAGAAAGAAAGATGGCAAACTTAAAAAGCGAACTGAAGTTTGCATGTTTGTCGGGCATTCTAAAGAGACTAGGGGTGGACTATTTTATAGTCGGAAGGATGATAAAGTGTTTGTGTCCACAAATGCCACTTTCCTTGAAGATGACTATATTAAGAATTTCAAACCACAAAGTAAAGTAGTGTTGGAGGAAATGCTTGCAGATATAATTCCTTCCAATGTTTCGTCCTCTTCCACTCAAGAAGAGGATAATCCCACTCCCTCAGTCGAACCAACTGAGAAAACTACTACCAAAGTTCATGTTCAGAAGATCACCGCTCCTCGTCGTAGTGGGAGGGTTTTCACAAAACCAAATCGTTATGGCTTCGATGGTGAAATCAATATGGTCGTTGGTGACGGTATTGTTGACGACCCATTAACCTATAAACAGGCAATGGGTAGTCCGCAACGGAAACGATGGTCAGCCGGCATGGATTCAGAAATGGATTCTATGAAAAAGAACAAAGTCTGGGAATATGTAGACGCACCTGATGACTATCATCCAATCGGATGTAAGTGGGTTTACAAGAAGAAAAGAGGCGCTGGAGGCGAAGTCGAAACTTTTAAAGCTAGACTTGTAGCCAAGGGTTATACCCAAAGAGAAGGTGTGGACTATGAGGAAACTTTTAGCCCTGTTGCCATGCTCAAATCCATCCGAATTCTTCTCTCCATAGCTGCTGCTTTCGATTATAAAATCTGGCAAATGGATGTCAAGACTGTCTTCCTTAATGGGGTACTTGAAGAAACCATCTATATGGAGCAACCAGAAGGTTATGTTCTTCCAGGGCAGGAAAAGAAAGTTTGTAAATTAAATAAGTCTATCTATGGACTTAAGCAAGCTTCTCGCTCATGGAACAAAAGGTTTGATGAAATCATCAAGACCTACGGCTTTCTTTAGAATGAAGATGAACCTTGTGTTTACCAATTCAAGGAAGACCAAGTAGTAGTATTCCTGGTCCTTTATGTTGACGACATTTTGATTATTGGAAACAATATCAAGAAAATGACTAACATCAAGGAATGGCTTAACACTTAATTTGATATGGAAGATTTGGGTGAGGCAGCCTATGTTCTTGGTATTCAGATTATCAGAAACTGAAAGAACAGATCTCTTGCTCTCTCTCAAACAACCTATATTGACAAAGTTTTAGAGAGATTCTCCATGAACAACACCAATGGGGCGAACATGCCTTCTAGATATGGTATTCGTCTATCTAAGGAACAGTCTCCTACTGATCCTCAAGAGATAGAGAACATGGCAAAAATTCCTTATGCTTCTGCAATTGGAAGTCTAATGTATGCAATGTTATGCACTAGACCTGACATCTGCTATGCAGTTGGAATCGTGAGCAGGTATCAATCAAATCCAGGACAAGAACATTGGAATGCAGTTAAGTATATTCTGAAATACTTAAAGAGTACAAGGAATCTTGTATTAGTCTATAAGGGTGGTGCTTTAAATCCCATAGGCTATAATGATTCAGATTTTCAGGCATGTCTTGAAGATAGGAAATCAACATCTAGGATGGTGTTTACTCTTGGGGGGTGGAGCAGTGGTTTGGAGAAGTGCTAAACAAACTGCGATATCGGACTCTACGATGGAAGCAGAATACATAGCTGCAGCAGAAGCAGCTAAAGAGCTTGTCTGGCTAAGAAAGTTCTTCACCAGTATCAGTGTCCTGCCTGGAATGGAAAAGCCTCTGGTCCTACTTTGTGATAATAATGGAGCAATAGCCAATAGTATGGAACCTCGAAGCCACAAGAGAAGCAAACCCATAAAAAGGAAGTATCACATCATCAGAGAATATGTGGCAAGAGGGGATGTACTAGTTGACAAAGTGGACAGAGAAGACAACTTAGCAGATCCATTCACCAAAGTCTTGGCAGTAACTGCATTTGAAAAGCACCGTCAGAATTTAGGATTAATTGATATGTACTGATTAGTTTTATATTAGTGCAAGTGGGAGTTTGTTGGGTTTTATGCCCTAAATAAAACTCCATTTCAATGTAATCCATTTTATTCAACATCAATAAAGAAACAGAAGTATTTTTCATTCATTTGTGTATGTTTTGGTTCATCTTATCAATTGATTGTCTATTTGATTTATAAATTCATCTGAAACCCTTCTCACATACTTGATCTTGTTTATTGTGTTGTCAACACATTGGAAAGTAAACATGACTATGTGAATAAAGATTCCTAGATTTATCAAAACACGGGGTTTTACTAATATGACAATCTACAACAGAGTTTACTTACATTTGGAGAAATGCTATGTTCTTTCCAGAGCATTGGTTAAAGTAAAGCTCAGGTTGGGTGCATGGAGTATGCATCGGAAGGGACCGATATTGAACTTTGACATAGATTTATCAAACTTACCGTAATATCTATTCAAGTCAATATCGCCTAGTTGATCCTAATGATGTTAATCCTGATATGATTAGGTTCAATCTCAAGAGTGTTATTCGTGTTCTTTGATTTGTTAGTTAAGCCTACTTTTGGGTCAGGGTGATACGTACATTTGGGGAACACGGTAGTGCAATTGAGTGGGAGCGCTAACATAAATATGGAATCTATAGCTTCTATCTGGCGAATAGAAAGTAAAGGATGATTTCCTTCGAGCTTGACCAAACGAAAATAAATGGTGGAGTTCTCATTTCACATAGCTGAAATATCATTTATACGAAGTTAAGTGTTTTAAGGATAAAATACATTGTAGGGTGTTACGGTAATCTAATCCCTTTACAGTGTAGATCATTCATATAGAGGATCATTGATCAAATTAGGATTATAACAATGGATAACTAATGACGTGTCTATATGGTGGAACATATAGAGCGTTCTATATACTGAGATTGCAATTCTAAGTTCTATGCGTGGATTCAACGAAGAATTAATAAGTCAGTGAATTTAGGTTATGAATTCTTGATCTGCTTATTGGAAGCTCGGTTATATAGACCCATGGTCCCCCCCACTAGTTGAGACAATATTACTTGTAAGACTCATTTAATTGGTTTTGATTAATCAATTATAATTCTCAAATTAGACTATGTCTATTTGTGAATTTTTCACTAAATAAGGGCGAAATTGTAAAGAAAGAGTTTTTAGGGCATATTTGTTAATTAAGATACTTTGTATGGTTCAATTATTAATTATGATAAATGAAAATATTATTTAATGATTATTTATAGTTATTAAATAGTTAGAATTGTCATTTAAATGGTTGAATTTGAAAATTGGCATTTTTGAGAAAGCAAGATGCAGAATTGATAAAACTGCAAAATTTGCAAAAGTGAGGCACAAATCCATAAAGCCTTGGCCGGCCACTTTTATAGGAAATATCATCTGATATTTTCATTATTTTGATGCCAAATAATTCAAGTCTAACCCTATGTGGTATGCTATAAATAGATAGTGAAGGCTTCAGGAAATATACACTTTCACATCTTGTTTCCTTCAGAAAAAAAAACCTAAGCCTTCTCTCTCTAAACCTAGCCGCCACTTTTACCCTCTTCTTCTTCCTTGAATAATTTCGAACCTCTTAGTGATAGAGTAGTGCATACATAGAGCAAGTGATACCTCAATCATAGTGAGGAAGATCGTGAAGAAAGACATTCAACAAGAAGGAGATTCAACACTAAAGAAAGGAGAGAAAGAGATCCAGGTTCAGATCTTCATAATACTCTACGACATAAAGGATACAAGGGTTAGAGATCTGAACGGAAGGAGACATTTTATTCCGCTGCACCCAATGTAATGTTTCTCATACTTTAAATGTGTTTAATTTTATAATCGTTTTAGAAGTTCATATTTAGGGTGTTAATCAACATACTTGTGAGTAGATCTAAGATCCTGGTAAAATAATTTCCAACAATTGTGAACTGTTGAAAGTGCTGGAAACAAAGCTAGACGATATGCCACCAGTGCAATCTTCTTGAGAATCTCGAAAGGCCTTGTAAACCTAGGGCATAACTTGCCTCTTTTTCTGAAACATATAATTCCCTTCATCGGAGACACTCGTAGGAATACATGATCTCCTACCTAAGATTCTACATTTCTGCGCTTCAGATCTGCGTAACTCTATTGCCTATTCTGAGAGGCAAGCATCTAGCTTTAATCTTTTCTATGGCTTCATTGGTCCGTTGCAGTGATTCCGAACCTAGGTATTTTCTTTCTCCCACTTCATCCCAGTGAATAGGAGATTTGCACTTCCTGCCATACAACAACTCATAGAAAGCCATCCCTATTGTACTCTGGTAGCTGTTGTTGTACGAAAATTCTATAACTAGCAGGTACTTACTCTAGGAGTCCTCGAAATCCATCACACAGGCTCGTAACATGTCTTCCAGTATTTGAATTTTCCTTTCGGACTGTCCATCAATCTGAGGATGGAAAGCTGTACAGAATTTCAGTTTGGTACCCATAGCCTGCTGAAGACTTTGCCAGAAATTTAAAGTAAACTTCGGATCTCTATCCGATATAATGGACTTTAGAGCGCCAAGTAACCTCACTATCTTTTTCATGTACAAATCTGCATAATGATCCGCTGTAAATGTTATTTTTACTGGTAAAAAATGTGCAAACTTCGTAAATTGATCTACCACAACCCAAATTGAATCGTACATCCCGTGGTTCTAGGCAATCCAATCATGAAATCCATAGTGACATCATCCCACATCCACTCATGAAGTGTCAGTGGCTGTAATAACCCTACCGGTCTCTGATAAGCCTTGATCTGATGGCAAGTTAAGCACCGGGATACGAATTCTACCACATCTTCCTTCATCTCTCACCACCAGTATTAGGGTTCAAGATTTTGATACATCTTAGTAGTGTCAGGATGCATTGAATATGTAGTGGTATGAGCTTCCTCAAGAATCTCATTTCTAAGTTCTGCACTATTTTAAACACAAACAGTGGTCTTATACAACAGCATCCTGCTATTTGATATCATAAAATCTTTAGCTTGACCAGCTGAAACCTCTTCTCGGATCTTCACTAATTCTGGATCAACTAACTGAGCAACTTTAATTCATTCCAACAGATCAAATTGTAACGTCAAATTATGAAGTTTGCCTAGAACAAACTTGATGCTTGATCTAACTACCATATCATCTGCTAGCTGAGATAAAATCTTAATCATACTGGTTACTTGCCTGGGACCCTTCCTCCTCAAGGCATCAGCCACTACATTGGCTTTCCTAGGATGGTACAGGATTCCACAGTCATAATCCTTAATCAATTCCAACCAACGCCTCTATCTCATATTCAAATCTTTATGAGTAAAGAAGTACTTGAGGCTCTTATGGTCGTATAAATCTCACACTTCTCTTCGTAGAGATAATGCCGCCGAATCTTCAAAGCAAACACTACTACGGTAAGTTCTAAATCGTGAGTTAGGTATCGCTGTTCATATTCTTTCAACTGGCAGGAGGCATAAGTGATGACTCGATCGGCATGCATCAGTATACACCCCAGACCCTGTCTGGATGCATCGCAGTAGACTACAAACTTTTCTTTATCAGAAGGTAGGGCTAATACTGGAGTTGTGATTAATCTCTGTTTCAGCTCTTCAAAACTTGCTTCACACTTAGCTGTCCACAAAAATTGCTGATTCTTTTTAGTGAGCTCAGTTAAAGGTGTTTAAATCTTAGAGAATCCCTCTACAAACTGACGGTAATAACCAGCCATACCTAGGAAACTTCTAACTTCTGTAACTGTCTTTGGTCTTAGCCAATCCCTGACAGATTAATTCTTCCCTAAATCCACCTTGATTCCATCTTTACTGACAATGTATCCAAGAAAAGATACCTAAGATAGCCAAAACTCACACTTCTTAAATTTGGCATACAGTTTATGTTCTCGTAGTCGTTGTAGAACCATCCGAAAGTGTTTCTCATGCTCCTCTTCTGATTGAGAGTACACAAGGATATTGTTGATTAATACAATAACACAGATATCGAGAAAATCCTTGAAAACCCTATTCATCAAATCCATAAAAGCTGCAGGAGCGTTGGTTAGTCAAAAAGAGATAACCAGATATTCATAGTGCCCATACCTAGTGCAAAAAATAGTCTTTAGAATGCCCTCCTCTCGAATTATCAACTGATGATAGCCCGTTCAGAGATCAATCTTTGAGAAGACGGTCTTCCCCTGAAGCTGATCTAAAAGATCATCGATCTTTAATTCCCGATAAAGGATACTTGTTCTTGATAGTCATTTTATTTAATTCTCGGTAATTAATACACATAGGTAAAGATCTGTCTTTCTTCTTAACAAACAATACGAGAGCTCCCCAGGGTGACATACTAGGCCGTGTAAACCCTGGGTCAAGCAACTCCTTAAGTTGAATTTCAATTCTTTAAGTTCTATCGGAGCCATTCTGTAAGGTGCCTTAGAAACCGGTTCTGCTCGAGGTGCTAAATCGATGATGAAATCAATTTCTCTCTGCGGTGATAAACCCAGAAGTTCATCAGGAAAAACATCAAGAAATTCCTGAATTACCTTGATATCCTCTGGTCTAACTTTCTAAGGTCATGTGGTATCCAATACCACGACCAGAAACCCTAAATACCGTCTTGTAATAAATCTCTAGCTGTTAATACCAAAAACACTGGAATATGAGATCACTGAACCGATCCTTCAAAAATAAACGGTTCCTCAACCTCGGGTTGGAAGGTCAACATCTTCTGTTTACAGTCAATACTAGCTGAATACTTGGATGAGAAATCCATTCCAAGTACAATGTCAAAATCCGCTAAACCCATTTCTATTAAATCAGCACTCAACTCCCTATCCTTAATTCTGATCGGCGTAGACCTAATCCACCTTTTGGAGATGACTAACTCTCTTCCAGGCAGTAGGGTTCCAAAACCTTTATCATTACTACAATGCGGTCTATCCAATCTGCTAAAAATTATTGCTGCCACATAAGAGTGAGTGGCCCCAGAGTCAAACAATACAAAGAAGTAAGAGTTATTGACTGAGAGTTGTCCTATTACAACTGAGGGGCTAGCTTCTG
Source organism: Cannabis sativa (assembly GCF_029168945.1). NCBI lineage: Eukaryota > Viridiplantae > Streptophyta > Magnoliopsida > Rosales > Cannabaceae > Cannabis > Cannabis sativa. Next base: position 16,457,219 of record NC_083605.1, on the reverse strand, counting down.
CATCAGCCTGAGTTAAGCAAACACTCTTGCTGGACCAAGTTTTGCTGTTGACTTCTGCTCCTCTTTCTTAAGCATCGGGCAACCTCTTTTGTAATGTCCTGGCAACCCACACTGGAAACATCCTTGCCATCTACACTCACCCAGAAGATGCTTTTTAAAACTGGGATACTCCGATTAAGTGTATCGGGTTTTACAACAACCCTAATGGTTGCATCGACCTTGGTTCCCTCAGAACCTCTTATTCTGATCTGAGCCACCAGGTGTAGTTGGTGCCTTTCGTTTCTGATTAGTGGTCGAGCCACTACCACCCCTTCCAAAACTAGGGGTTGGAGGAGTAAGGGCTCCACCAGCAACTTGAGTCCCTCGAGACCCCTGAGTGCACTCAACTGCGCCCTCAGCTCGTAGTGCCTTTCCCACCATGTCAACATAAGTAATTGTGTCGTCAGTAGTAATCATAAGATTGTGTTTTATCTTCAAATTTAATCCATCCATGTACTTTTCTTTCTTGTTGAAATTGGTTGATACAATTCTCGAGGCCAACCTAGCCAATCGATCAAACTGAGTTGTGTATTTAGTAACACTCATATTCTCCTTCTAGGTCAACTGAGTAAATTCCTTTATTTTTGCACTTCTAACTGCTTCATTGTAATACTTTGTGTTGAAAAACTCTTGGAACGTTTCCCAAGTCATAGTAGTAACATCACAAGTCAGGGACACCATGTCCCACCAAACCAGGGCATCCTCCTGGAACTGGAATGCGGCACAGGCCACTCTGTCATTGCTGGTGACACCCATGAAATAAAAAATTCTTGTAATAAGCGTCAGCCACTACTCGGCTTTCATCACATTGGGACCACCCAGAAAGACTAGAGGTTCTTGCTTGCGAAACCTTTCATACAGTGGTTCGATCCTGTTCACTGTAGCATCTGGTCCTATCTACACAGCAGGGGTAGGAGCTACCTGAATTTATGGAGCAGGCATTGCAAGAGCCCTTGCTGCCTTAGGCGTCTGATTTCTTCTTCTTCTTTGTTGATTTTGGCTTGTATTGCTACAAAACTATTTTCCCATTCCTGGGCAGCCTGCGACGGGTTAACATCTCCCTGACCGCGTGCTCTGCCTCTAGGGCCTCTGCCTCGATCATGAACATTCGAGGGAAACTGAACTCCCTGACTGCCACTAGACCCGATCGAGTTACCCTTACTCCTAGTATTTTGCATAGCGTCCATACTATTATAACAACTTGCGTAACCAAGAGCTAGTATGGTCAGCTCGCGATCAAGAATAATTTACTAATTACCGCTTATTTTGAAAATTAAAACATGCACCTATTCAACTATTAGGCTACTAAAATGTTTTCTATCAGGGTTTTTTAAAACATACTGTTAAAATAAACTACTAAAGCAATAAAGGCTTACTTAACCGTTAGACGAGCTAATCGCTGATGATGATTGTACATGTCGTGACGATCTTTGGAAGATAACCTAGCAGCTCTGATACCAAATTGTAACACCCTACTAGTTTAGGCCTATTTACGTGATTTATAACTTAACTGTCCAACTTGTTGCTAATCAACGAGTTTATTGAAAATCGTGAATAATTTAAACCTCTATTTAACTAATTATAAATATCAAAATAACATACTTGTATTAAACTTGGATCCCGTTTACAAAAATATTTACAAAAGTTTTGCTTTTCATATTACACGAGTTTATCAACCAGTGACTATACAAAATGAGCCCAACCACCCCAAAGACCGTTCGCTCAAGGCCTAACCGCCCCAACATGTACAATCTTCATGTGCTCGCTCTCACGGCTGCTCAACCTTCGGTTTGCCCTTACCTACACATGCAAACAATATCTGTGAGTCAACAGACTCAGTAAGAAAAGCATAAATACTAACATAGCAATAACCCAGATTATACTTAGGTGCCCATACACCCAACCATAACCATATCCTCATGTATAACTCGATGTTAAGTCAAGAACGATCGGCCGACCATAATACAAACCATAATATCAGCCTATACTCGGTATGCTAGTCATACTATAGTCGTACCGATGTGATACTATCAGGTAGTATAGTACTATCGACCATAATATCAGCCTATACTCGGTACGCTAGTCATACTCCAGTCATACCGATATGATATTATCGAGTAGGACTTAAGCCAACATATAGATATCGATGCTATAATGTAATCTAAAAGGCTTAACTAATATGCACGCTAAACATGTAAACACGTATGCATATTATTATACTAATCTTACCTTGTTTTCAAATTCAGGTGTGCCGGCCAACCTGAGTGGAACAACTGCTTCATGAATTATAGGCCCCTAAATCCCATTATTTGTAAAACTGGTGAGTGACACGCTAAATCAATTTTCGGGGACTTAAAATTAAAACTAAAAGTTTCCTTATCGATGGATAGCATGGCAATACACTAAATATTGTAAAAAGAGAAAAAACTAGGGTTCCCAAAAATTCCTCAACCTGTAGACCAACTCCCCAACCAGAATTCCAATTCTACGGGGTTTCGTGGGGACCAAACGGTCGACCGGTTCAGTCACGAAACACTCAAAAATTCACTACACCCTCAATTTGACCCCAAACCTTACCAAACCTTCTAGACTTGCTTAATATACCACAATAGACATATTTCATGCAACAAAACAACTTAACATGCTCAGAATCAAAAATCACCATTAAAGACCAAAGTTTGAGTTCTAAATCTCAAACTTTGTCTAACAACCAAATCAAGCCACAAACTAACTCCAATTCAGCTCAATTAACCTAATTTTAACCTCAGAGTATAGTCTCAAATAACATGAATCACTACAGCACCCAACTATAGAAAAATCATAAAACACCTAACTTGAAACTTAAGAAAAATAATAATAGATGAGCTAGAACATTACCTTGAGTTTAAAATCACTAAAAGTAAGTCCTTGAATTGAGCAAAAAAATTCCCAACCCTAGCTGGTTCTAGAGAGAGAGAGAGAGAGAGAGAGAGAGAGAGAGAGAGAGTTTAGAGAGAGAGAGAGAGAGAGAGAGAGAGAGAGAGAGAGAGAGAGAGTTTAGAGAGGGAAGAGTTAGCTTTTCTTAATTTTTCTTATTTTGGATAAAAATGAATAAATCAAATGGTTTTCTAATTTAATTAAAACTACATTCAAATTAATAAAACTTATCTGAAGCTCACTAAAGGACAAAGACCTAAATGGTTAAAAAGACCATTTTGCCCCCCCCCCCCAAATAAAACCAAAAAGCTTCTAAGTCACTTAGGGATATTTTGGTCATTTCAAAATCTTGAATAACTCCCAACATGCCCAATGTCTAACTATATGGCCCTGCTACTACTAAATACCAAAATGTGATTCTATTGGCCAAACGTCACGTTCTAATGTTGTCGGGCACAAAACATGCAAAAACATAAAATTTCATGTATGACATAAATAATACATCCTGAAAACCAAAATTTTTGATGGTACTGGACTGTACCAACCGGAAGTCTAGTTGGATAGTTTTGGGGAAAATCAATTTTGTATTTTGGCAATAACTTTTCACCCATATGTCTATTTTGGATGTTTAATATATGGTTAGAAAGCTTGTAAAAAGTTAGACAACATGGTACATGATTTAGAGCCAAATTATTTGTTTTATTTTAGGGTGCTCTCACCATGTAGTTCAGTATAAAAACTCTTGGTTTTATATATGAGTATTAGAGAGTTTATTAGAATAGACACTTACTAGTTTATCGCTAATGTGACTTAGGGCCTCCAATCGTCGAGAAATTTTCTACTCAGTTTGACCAACACACCTAGATTCATAATTAAAGTAAGAATAGTATTCAGATGCCCATGTTTAGTATACATGTATATTATATTTCCTTGTAGCTAGCATGTCTGAGATAATGGTATGGTGTACATAGAGTTGCATCAGGATATTGATATCTAATATGGTTGGCAATGACGAAAAGTATGAATTAACGCTACAAACATTAGTGTGACTAGAGTACTAAGTGCAGTTTGGTATTATGGCTAATTAGTTACCAACGTTCGAGACTCAAACATATACACATTGGATGCAGTTTAATAGACTTATGCTAATTGAGTGTATCATGCTTTTCTTACTGATCCTGTTGACTCACAAATATGTTTTTATGTGTAGGTAAAGGTATGGCCAAGGCTGAACCACAATGAGAGCTGGGCTTGATGAAGATTGTACATATCCAGACGTCTAGACATGGAGGGTTGCAATCTTCGACACACTTCTAGCTTAGTTTTGAATATGTCATTAGATGACACTTTTGATTAATATGTAAATTATGTTTTTTTATATATAGATTTTGGGATCCCGAATAGTAAATATTTTATAAATAGGTTGTATGTTTAGTGAAGTTTTAATTATTATAAAAAAATTTATTAAATACACTTTTATGTTAAAACTCTTTGATTAGCAAAGGTTAGCACGATAATTAAGAAAATACCATAACGTGCCTTAGTTGGTAGGGCATTACACTGCTACTTGATGTTGGTCAGGGAACTAACCTCCATGTTAAAATCTTTAGCAAACACAAATTTCTTACTGAACATGGAATGCAAATCTCTCCTGTTCTGTACAGAACTGGTGGGCAATCTCTTGCACCACTCTTTAACAAATTTAGTTAAAGTGAGAGGGAAAGACAAACATCTTATGCCATCATTGACATGCACCATCGTCTTCAATCTTTTATACCGGGATAGGTGATCCCTGAGGTTTATCGAATCTTCATACAATTCCATTTGAGGCATGTGAAAGTGCTCTGACAATAGGGCATCAAAAATCATTTTAATGCATGGCTCTGGGTCTTCATCATCTGAATCGGACACAGTACCACTTTTCTTGCAGACCAATCAGTTTGTTATTTTGGTTAAGGCAACTATTTGATCCTTCAGCCTTATGGTGTTGTCTTCCAAAAATTCACGTCCACGAATTCAGTCATTTATATTATTTATGAGGTATCCTCCGTGAGGCTTGGCTTTCTCACATCTTACTTTTTCCCTTTTAGCATTCAAACGGTTCGTGAGGTTCATTGTTGACATGTTGTCTTTTTTATTTAAGTCCCCTATTTAAATGCTCTTGTTAACATAATCATTGAGGTAATTTTTTTTGGTCAGCTCTACTTCGTAGATCGAGTGGACGGTCTAGCCCTGAGACTCGAGCGGTCCTATCTTTACGCAAGAGTAGGTTGACCGTATTCCTATTGTTTTGTGGAACATTTTGCACAGCCCTTGGTGGATAGTTCTTCCTTTAGGACTTAACCATTTTGGCTTTTCTCTTGTTGTTTACTGGATTAAAGGGTCTAGCCCAAGATGGTTAAACTTTCCCACTAGTGTGGGTATTTTAGCATTGAGGTTCCCCTTTGCTACCATGTTTTGTAGCTGTATAAGGGTTTCTTAAATCTGGTGGGTAGCTTCTTCTTGATCTGATATTTTCCTTTGTTGATCAAAGACCACATGTCTTAGCCTCACCACCTCGGGTTCATCCTCATAGTAATCCTCTTTCTGGTGTCTGTCATAATCTTTGTCATAACCCTCCTTTTCATTTTCATTAAGGCCTTCCCTATTGTCCTCTTCGAAGGGATTTTCATCAACATGTTTTTCTAGCTATTTCCCTTTCAAGGCGGACCACTAACCACCTCTGATGTTTCACCATTCCTCATGACATTTTCTAGAACATTTGCAAGTGGGGTTCAGTTTATATCATCAGCAACATCATCTTCGCGATCTTAATGAGCGTGGGGTTTAACCATATTATTTCTGGTTGCAATTATTGTTGTAGATGACAATAGTGGATAATACTTTTCTTAGCTCTTAATGAAATCACCAAAATATTTATTGAGATTTTTAGAAACCAAATTAATAAAAGGTTAAGCTAAGAAAAAATAACTTTAAAGTAAGGAAGATAAATTTTTTTACGTGGTTGGATCGTTAATGAGAGCCTTAGTCCACAAGTCAGTATTATTGAAGCTCTTTAGCTATGAAATATTTTATACAAGTTTTCTTTGTCAAATTTCAATATAGGCTAACAGGATTTTTGGGTAATTCTAGACCCGTTAGGGTGTTACACATGGAAATAAGCCATTTGATGGGGTAAAATACATTTTTATATTGACATTAGGTCTGGTAGGTGAGGCCCAGTTTGAGAGATAGTTGTCATCTATAGGGATAGTACCATTTGATGGGGACAGGTGGGCATGCGTCGCCTATGGTGTGCAGTAAATGTTAGGATAGTGGACGTTTAACAAACAGTATGTAGCTTTTTGTACTGTGCGCTTTTCCCAGGTCCGACGTAGAGGAAAAATCCCTGATTTTGTTGGATTTGATGTGAGAAGGGTGCCACGTAAGGTAGCACCCGGACGCCTATTCAAATGCCTGATCTGGATTACCCTGTGAGGGCATCCAAATTTGTTCCAATAAGTCTTTCCTTCTCTGAACGAGTTGCCCTTTCGGAACAAAAAAGATTCGGCCTTAGATCCGGAGCTGTGGTTGGACACTGTTGTGGGCTGACCCACTGACTTATTTGGGCCTGTGAATGGGCCTGTCTTGGTTGACTTTTGGGGGATGAAAAGTACACGGGACACTTATACGAACACACAGATAACACATACAATAATAAATACATATACCATTCACCAAAAGAATATACTAACAATAATAATTGAAAAGTATATTACTAAATATATATATACTATGCTAACTAAATTATTTATCACGATTAATATATATATATATTTATACTATGGTAAAAAAAAAATTATATAGCACATTTGTATACAATAAAATAGAAACTAACTAAATATTATTTAAATAAATATTACATCTCACAATTAAAATATATAAAAATAATAATTAAATATATGTAGCATGACAGTAAAATTATATACATACATTAAAACATATTTATATATATATGAATATACTAACAAATACAATATTACACATAACAAAATAAATGTTAAATATCATCTAAAAATAATAATTAATACATTATACAATAAAAAATAAATATATATTATACACCAAAATATATATAAACCAACAACTTATAAAAAATTTAAAAAATCAACCTAACTTTAAAATAAAATAATTTTAACAAAACTAATATAAATATATCATGATATTTAAGTAATATAATTTTAATTCTTAAGAATATTATATATATATAAATTGAAAAATGAAAAAGTGAGAAATGTAAAAAATTTATTACACAAATGTGATCCTAATTCCAAAAGTTGATAACCTTAACAAGGTTTCTCAATTTAGACCAATCTCTCTCTGCAATGTGATTTTCATGGTTATCTCCAAAATCCTGGCTAACAGAATCCGGTCGTTGCTTCCCAGACTGATATGCCCCACTCAAGTGGCTTTTGTGCCGGGTCGTAGCATTAATGACAATAATGTTTTGGTCCAGGAAATCATTCACTCTTTCAAACGCAAGAAGGGTAGAGAAGGCCTCTTCGCAATCAAAATTGATCTGGTGAAAGCATATGAAACTTAGCTGGGGTTTTATTGATCATGTCCTCAATAGCTTCAAGGTTCCTGATTTATCTTGGAAATGGGTTTCCCAGTATATTACTACTACTACTTTTAATATCCATCTTAATGGAGGAAGGGTTAGCAGTCTTACTCCTGAGTGTGGGTTACGACAAGGTGACCCCCTATCCCCGTATCTTTTTATTTGGGCTGCTAACATTCTTTCTCGAATCCTGGAAAAGGCAATTGAGGAAGGAACTATTAAAGCCATCAGGCTGAGTAGAGATGGGCCTACTTTATCTCACATTTTCTTTGCTGATGATCTTATTCTTGTGGGTAGAGCGACGATTGCTGAAGCCAAAGGTGTTTGGAGCTGCATTGAGAAATTTTGTAACTTGTCAGGCCAACGTGTTAATAAGCTCAAAACCTCAATATTCTTTAGCAATAATACAAGGTGACAGAATGAAAAGGGATATCATGCAGGAGTTGTGACTCAACCTAACTACCACGAATATCAATTACTTGGGGCTCCCGCTGTTTAGATCTAACCGTAAGGATGTGGACTTCAACTTCATCCTAGACAGCCTTGTGTCAAAGTTACATGGATGGAAGTTAAAATTGCTCTCTAAAGCAGGTCGGGCCACACTTATAAAGTCTATGGGTCTGGCTCTGCCTGTTTACACACTACTACAAAAATGGGTTTTCCCGACGCTTTTAAACAGTCGTTTAAAGTATTGTCGTCGGTTTCTATAACCGTCGCCTATTCGGGCGTCGTAAATTGGGCAAAATAGGCGACGGTTCAAAACCGTCGCTAATCTGGGATTCCCGACGGTTAAAAACCGTCGCCTATAACTGGGTATAGGCGACGGTTTTAAACCGTGCCTTATATGCTGGTTTTGTTTTTGAATTTTTTTTAGCGACGGTTTTTTTCGGTCGGTACATTTGAAAAATAGGAAAAAAAAAAAACAAATTTTCTGCAATTTTTTTCCCTGCATTGATTTTTAAATTTTGTAAAAATCTGCATAGTCACAACAATTAAACTAACGTCTAAATATATTTAAAATTTTGTATAGTCACAATAATTGAACTAACGCTAATTAATATCATCTAAATATGTATATGTATACACACTGTCTAACACGGTAACTGTTGTCGCTCCGCTTCTGCTTTCACATAATGAATCCACCGATCACGCATAATATTTATCTCATCATTAGTGTACGAAGTGGAGAACCTATCTTGTCGGGTCAACAATTGTATTGGATCTTCTACGACCATGAAACTTTCAATGAATTTCATGACGTAGTATCCACACTGTTTGTCATCGGGTTGTTGAGGACAAATAGGAGTTATCCACTGGGTAGGTCGATCAAGTCGTCATACCATTCGGTTATACATTGTGAACGATCTACACAAAAAGTGAATTTAATTAGCATATATAAATTTATAAATAAAGAATACGCTAACATATTGGGATGTTTGATATAGAACTTACGTGGATATAATAAAGTTCAATCGTTAGGACATGCATGTATTTTTTCATATTGCATGCCTAACGAAGAAAGTGTCTTCTTCGCCTCATAAAAAGATGAAGGCACCACATTACCTTCCGGTAATAACTCTACTAGGAAAGCTAGTAAGTCTGAAAAACTCTTATCACTCCACTCGTGTTTGGCTTTTATGTTGTGTAATCTAATAAGTGTCGACAACTTAGTAAACCTATTACAATTAGGGTAAATAGGCTTCTCGGCATCCTCTACAAAACTTTGAAATTTCAAAGGATCAACATTTAATTCATATTGTGCATCTCCAATCATTTCTGAAATGTGATCATCCTCATACTCCAAATTAACACCCTTAACCTTGTTAGACTTAGACGTTCCCTCGCCCGGAACTCTATTCTTTTCCCCGTGGTAAACCCAAACCTTATAACTCTTATCTATTCCGTTCCTAAATAAATGCTCCTTTATACTAGCAATGTCCACACGCTCCATGTTACCACATTTAAGACAAGGACAAAGAACCAATTTAGTATTTTTAGCATTCTTCTGATAAAAGTCCAAGAAATGGTCAACTCCTTCACTATACTCCGCTAATAATCTATTCACACTCATCCAACTTCGATCCATTTCAAAACTTCTAAAAAAAACATTTTATTCAGTTATTTGTTCAAATATTTGTATATATTTTATTGAATTTTATGCATTTTAGTGAAATTTATCCTAATTCTAGTAAAATTTCGGCAGCATAACGACTGGTTTCGGACATTCCCAAAAATTACAAACATGAAAAAAATAACTAATAAACACATAAAACAATACAATAATAACAAAATAACATTAACAATATAAAAATATCCACCCATCCGACCGCAGTACATGTATTCGCAGAACCTACTTCGCCTCATAAAAAGATGAAGGCACCACATTACCTTCCGGTAATAACTCTACTAGGAAAGCTAGTAAGTCTGAAAAACTCTTATCACTCCACTCGTGTTTGGCTTTTATGTTGTGTAATCTAATAAGTGTCGACAACTTAGTAAACCTATTACAATTAGGGTAAATAGGCTTCTCGGCATCCTCTACAAAACTTTGAAATTTCAAAGGATCAACATTTAATTCATATTGTGCATCTCCAATCATTTCTGAAATGTGATCATCCTCATACTCCAAATTAACACCCTTAACCTTGTTAGACTTAGACGTTCCCTCGCCCGGAACTCTATTCTTTTCCCCGTGGTAAACCCAAACCTTATAACTCTTATCTATTCCGTTCCTAAATAAATGCTCCTTTATACTAGCAATGTCCACACGCTCCATGTTACCACATTTAAGACAAGGACAAAGAACCAATTTAGTATTTTTAGCATTCTTCTGATAAAAGTCCAAGAAATGGTCAACTCCTTCACTATACTCCGCTAATAATCTATTCACACTCATCCAACTTCGATCCATTTCAAAACTTCTAAAAAAAACATTTTATTCAGTTATTTGTTCAAATATTTGTATATATTTTATTGAATTTTATGCATTTTAGTGAAATTTATCCTAATTCTAGTAAAATTTCGGCAGCATAACGACTGGTTTCGGACATTCCCAAAAATTACAAACATGAAAAAAATAACTAATAAACACATAAAACAATACAATAATAACAAAATAACATTAACAATATAAAAATATCCACCCATCCGACCGCAGTACATGTATTCGCAGAACCTACTTCACTACGGATGAATATTTAAGATATTCAAACTCTTCTAACATGCATATATATTCCACCCATCCCTACGCAAGATTACAATTAATCGCAGAACCTACTTCACTACGGATGAATATCTAACATATTCAAACTCCACTAAACAAAGAATTATAAAGTTTTTAGAGATTACACCTTTCTCCAATAGATAGAGTTACAATTGCGCAATCTTCAATCAACACAAAGAACCCAAAACCTACAAATAAATACATAATCTGTTAACAAGTATCAACTCTCAAATGCAATATATTAATATAAATATGTATTGTATTGTACTAAGAGGAAATTGTATTGTATTATTAATTGTACTCACATATAGATCTATCACTCACTACATGATCATCAATTACCAATTCAATTAATTTCATTAAACAAATGGACTCTTATTTCATGTATGTATGCCACCAAAAATTGTATCAACTTCACCTCATTAATTTAATATATAGATAATACACATCTCTGTAGCTTTAACATATAAAAGTCTAAGCATAGTAACTTAATTTATTAGCTCAAGATGACATAGTGCTGTCGTAGTAAATAACGGGTCAAAAAATTAAACAAAAGTTAATAATCACCTTCATTATACCTTTATTTTTCACTCCCTATAATTGTGTGAAATGACTTCCACTACTCTCAAACATCATAATCATCATTAACCTAAGCTTATCCCTTTATTTTAAATATCCCTTTATTTTAAATATCTAAAATACAAAGTTTATTATGAAAGGAATTGAGATAAACAAGAGTGATAGAAGGAAGAGAAAATGTAATTAATGAGAGTGAGAGGCCCATAGATATTTATAGTTATATATACAAAATTTTACTTTGCTATATACAAAATTGGCTAGGCTAATTCCTAATTGGCTTCAAAACAAACCAAGGTTTTGTGTAAGCTAAACTAAACTCTCCTTACTGACTCATCATCAATCTTCATTTCTATTTCTATCACATAATTATTGTTCATTCTCTTTCAATGGAATGAAATTTTACAAAGCTACTATCACAGTTGTTTTAAAATGCATTCATCAATTGCTGTTATACTAAAAATTCAGCCACAAGAACCCACGAAAAAACACACAAAAAAAAGAAGAAACACAAATATGATATGTTTATGCTATTAATAATATTCTTCAAGATCGAATAATATAAAATCTATGATTAGTAATGAAATGGAATTTTAATATTCATCGAAAGGAGGTACCAATTCACTCTGTTAAAGAACATTTGTCGAAGGGAGGTATAGAAGTCAGAATCTAATTAATATTTAGAAAGCTTCACTACCGAGTAAGGTATACAATGTGAAGTAAATACTTTACCCCCAAGCGCGTACCATGTATTTATTTCTAGCAATTTTAATCCGTGGAACTCACCGCTGTAGTAATTTATTTAAATTTCTTGTATTTGAATAATATTCTAACAAGAACGAGTCATGAAATGACAAAAGAACACCTTAAAGACAAAAAAATATTCATGAAATGACAAAAGAACCATAATGAAAAATATACATAAACATATATAAGTCTTTATGAGAGATGAAATTTAATACCTTAGAGACGTATTTACAGTCGGCAAATTTGAAAGCTAAGCCAAGATAACTAAAGAGAAAGGAAATAAGAGAACAAGGTTCAGAAAAGGTATCCAATCTCAGCCGAAAACAATATATTGCAAGAAAAAATAAAGAAAACTTACCAATGCGAGACCAACAGAAGGTTGTGGTGTCGTCGTCGTCGACAGAGAAGAAGAGAAGGGGCTGGGTCACGTCGTCTTCGACAGAGAAGAAGAGAAGGGGCTGGGTTGTGCTAGAGAGAGAGGGGGCTGCGAAGAGAGAGTGGGCTGAGCTAGGTTAGAATGAAAAATAGATTTGGGGTTAAATATAATTAAGTACATAAAAAAAAAATTATAGGGGTATACCCGACGGTTTAAAACCGTCGGGTATACCCCTATAATTTTTTTTTTCGTATTTATGTATTAATTAATAATAACCGTCGCCTATTGTTTTAGCTACTGTTTAAAACCGTCGGGAATACTCATTTTTCCCGACGGTTTTAAACAGTTACTTAATTTTTTTAGCGACGGTCCTCGAAAAAAATCGTTTTCAAAACCGTCGCGAATTCGAATAATTGTAGTAGTGACACCATGCAAACTACTAAGCTCTCTAAGAAACTTGCTTCAAAAATTGACGGTATGGTGAGGTATTTTTGGTGGGGCTGTGAGCAGGGTAATCGTGGCCTTTACCTAAAGGCGTGGGAGCACATGTGCCTTCCTAAAGCGAGAGGTGGTCTTCGATTCTGAAAGGCTTCAGAATTAAACCAGGCTTTCTTGGAAAAATGGGGATGGGCCCTTCTTATCGAGGATCAGTCAGTTTGATGCAGGGTGTTGAGAGCCAAATACTTGAAAAGTAAACCTTTTTTGGATGCTACCTATAATAATGCTGATTCTTGGTTTTGGAAAAATGTGGTCAAGACTAAAGCTATCCTCAGAAAAGGCGCTTGAAAACTCATCTCAAATGGGAAGACACGAACGTTTGGTCGAATCCCTGGGTGGTTCATGGAACGGATTTCTACCCGAAACCCATCTCTTCCTATCCTAGGAGCGTAGAGAAGGTTTCGGAGCTGTTGTTGAGTAATGGGGACTGGGACATCTCCTTGCTAAGGTCTATGTTCGACTTTGCCACGATTACGAACATCCTAAAAGGGGGTAGACCTAGCGGTCAGGGGAGAGATAAGTAGATTTGGACTAAAGAGGGTTGCTGTAAATTCACTACCAAGTCTGCTTATCTGATACAGGTGTATGATAGAGCCCCTACCTGTGTGGTGGCTCCGGCCTTATGGAACAAACATTGGAATTCTAAAGTTCTTGAGAGCACAAAATCCTTTGGTGGAGTATCCGCTCTAATGCTCTGCCGGTCCAAAATACCCTGGCTAGGAGAATACATATTGATGACGAGACTTGCCCGTTGTGTGGGGAGGAGGCGGAGTCCATTGACCACCTTTTCCTCTATTGCAATTTTGCCTACCACATCTGGAGGTACTCTCCTTGGGGGGTATACCCGTTAAACGGTTCTGGTGGTAGGGTTTGGGATTGGGTTAAATTCCTTTGGAACTTAAATTTAAATGGGGATGATGCAGAAAAACTGTTTCTTTATGCTTCAATCGCGTGGACATGATTTGGAAAACCCACAATCATAAGGTACATAACTCGACTCAGGGTAATATTGTGAATATAATTAACTCTATCTCCCATTGTTATACAGATTATGTCTCCTACCTGTTCCCCCCAGTTCTTCCTGTGGTTACGCCTACTTGGACACCTCCATCGGAGGACTGGATCAAAATCAACTGTAATGTTAAAGTTGGTGGAGACTCCATGTGCATTGCGACCCTGGCCAGGGATCACTCAAAAGCGGTTGTGTGGGCTGCTACATCCTGTCTTAACTTCAGTGACCCTCTGATTGGTGAGGCGGCGGCGCGTCATCTTGCGTTGGACACGGCGAGGCTCAGGAGGCATGACTATGTCTTAGTGGAGAGTGATTCAGATGTGGTTATCAAAGCGCTGAAGGGAATGCACTACATTTGGAATATTGATAATTATGTATCTTTGTGTAATCAACTCTCTAATTATTTTCTTTCTTGTAACTTTTCTTTTATGTCCCGTATTTGTAATTTTGCTGTCCATAATGTGACTAGATGTGCTTTCGCCCAGAACTTTACAGGTGTTATGAAGTCATCCTCCATACTTGTTTCTATCCATTGTAATGACGAGGTCTAATTTTCTTTATCTATTGAACGTCTTATTTTTTTTAAAAAAAAAAAAACACAAAAAATAATATAAATAATAAATAATAATATAAAATAGTCATTTGTCTACATATTTTAAACGACTATATTTATTGGTGAACATTGAAATAAAACCAAAATTACGCCATGTTCACAATGAATGGATTCTTTACCGAAATTAATTTATTTTTATTCCGAATGAAAATACTTTTTGAAGAACATAATAGAGATGGCGTATATTGTGCAATTCTTTTGTAAAAAATATAGTATGGACCATGGTGATAAGCTTTCGTATAATTTTCTCTAACGTTTAATGCATATACCTGCAATGCAATGTGTTAAAGCCATTCATTCGTACATACAAGTAAATAATATATAACTACTAAGACTTGAATGGAGTACTACTAATTCAGACATGATTAATGAATGCCGGCAAAAGTAGCAGCAAAAGGATTTGATGCCCTTCAAATATTAAAGCAATACGTTATAAATATATAGTTATTTATTATTTTCGAGTTTTTTCATTTTTAAAACAGTTTTGTTTTGTATTTTTACAGAATTTTACATAGAAATTTTTATTGCAACTAGCGTTGCAATCTAAATTGTAACAAAAAATCGTACAGAAACCCCTATTGCAACTAGCGCTGCAACAAGTTTAAATTTTAAAAGAAAATTAAAATAATAGTATATGTGGTAATATCCCTATTATTCTTATATATTATTCGCACTATATTTTTTATATATACATTATTCGCACTATATTATTTTTATATATTATTCGTACTATATTTTTTTAAAAAATAATTCGCACTATTTATTTATATGTAAATATATATGTATATGCTAGCAAAAAGTTATTATGCTAGGAGAAGTGATACATTAATTAAAAATTAAAGAAAAATATAATTAGTTATTAGGTGAAATTATTATTATGTGTATCTAAATACTATAATTTATAATTTTTGACAATTAAAAAGTAAATACTGGATGCAATATATTAGTGTACATTATATTCTTTGTGGAGTTCTTATCTTGTTGTGCAGTAGTGACTAGTCAAATCAAAACTCTAACAATAAGTGTTGTTTTTGCTCTTGATAAAACTTTGTATAAGTGAAAAACTTGTTGGGGTAATCTAATATTTGGCCTAGACTAATTTAATCATTGCAAAACTTAAATCTTATAAAAAACTGAGTTCGTTTAAACGGAAAGCTAAAACAAGGATGTGGTAGAGAAATAGGGGAAGTAGAAACTTGATGATGAGTGTGCTTTATTTTTATAGTGTGAAAAGTTAATGACTTGTATAATTATTAATGAAACCAATAATAAGGAGTTAATTACTTTTGTTTAAAAGGAAAATTAAACAACTAGGAAGATGCAGATTAACAGTGCTACTAACCAACCGTATGAGTTTGACTAATAATATAGTATTATTTTGATATTTGAGGGTTTCTATTGAAAAGACAAAAATTGATTGAACAGAAGAGAAGTTTGGTCACAAGGAAAGTAATACTAGTAAGGAGACATAATAAGAGACAAAGGAAGAGTGATGATGTGAATTTCTAGTCTTGGTCCTATATGTCAAAACAAAACAAGGTATCAATGACTTCTGCATCAATTATTTCTATCAAACAAAAAGAAGAGTTTCCTGTTTTCCAATCTCATTAGCAGATTAAAAACTTAAAACCCTAAGTACAGTACCTGTTTTCCAATGAGTGAATATACATAAAACTTCAAAGTGAGCAGTGCAAACTCCAAATCTAATGAATTGAGTAATATTTTGTTCTTGAAAATTAGTGATGCATTAGGGGTATTGAATACAGTCATATAAATAAAGAGCAGAGAAAAACTCAATTCGATTAAAAAACATCAACGAAGATTTCTCACTAACCATACTTCTCAATCACATATGGAGAAGAGATTATACATGGAAATTTTTTACAAAGCTTCCAAATGCCCAAATCGACTCTACTACCGATCGCAGATCTTCCATCTTCAATCGACTCAACCATATGGCCAAATTACTCCGGCAGCCCAAATGGCAAGTTATACTTGGAGACTGAGGGGCCATCAATGGCTATGGGATTTTGGTTTCTTGTCATTGTACATAACGAAGGTGGCGAGGATGGCTTACGGGGATGGATTTTCAAAGAGAGAGAGAGAGAGAGAGAGAGAGAGAGAGAGAGAGAGAGAGAGAGAGAGAGAGAGAGAGAGAGAGAGAGAGAGAGAGAGAGAGAGAGAGAGAGACTTGGTGCATTCGACAATCAATGATAATTGATGGCTCAAAAAGAGGGTTAATATATATTTATTATTATTTATATTATATATTAGCTTACGAATCGTAAACTATTTAATATTAATTATATATTTAATTTTATTTTATTGGCTTGCTAACGTCAATCGTTAAATTAATTATTTAGTCTGAGATTTATTCGCTTGATAAAGTTTTCAAATTGATTGAGAATTTATTTCTTTTTATAAAAAAATAAATAAGTTATTACTTAAAAGCGATTAACAAACTTAATCGTTTTCGTGAGAATATATAGGAAGATTTGATTTGAAATATTTGAGAGTGTTAAAAAAAATTTCACACAATAATTTCTCATAAACTAAGAATTATGTTATATAGGCATATTTAATATAGAATAGATATATATATTTTAATGATCTGTTCGTTAAGATGTAAGGTATATACTTTTACAATAAAATTGTTTGCATACAATTAAATTTTTATACATATTATAATAATATTTAATTAAATGTTTATTTTAAAAAAATAAAAATAATTTTAATAATTATAAAATGTATTAGTTTTTAGTTTAAATTAAGGGAATTATTTCATATACTATTTTTTTCAAATTTACGGTTTGTGTTTCTAAAGTGGTTTCTCTGGTGGTTTCTATGTGGGTTGCTATAGGATTTTTTGTTGCGATTTAGGTCGCAGCGCTAGTTGCAATATGAGTAATTTCTATGTAGAATTCTATAAAAATGCCAAAAAAAAAAAAAAACTGTTTTGAAGTGTAAAATGGGAAAGCCGCTTAAATTTATTATTACTATTTTTAAAGTTAATTTAAATTATGTTTATATAGGTATTTATTTTATAAAAAATAATTTTATTTATGAATTTTGCTATCAATTTATTTATACTAATAATTAAATATAATAAAATTAATTCCTTAAGTATTAGTAACGCCATTTTTTTTAAACTCATAGTTCTGTTCTACCTAATCATCTTTTAAATTAATTTTTTTATCAAGAAAATAATTTCTATTAATGAAACCGAGCCAATTACATCCACGAAGGGATTCCCTTTCAAAATAAATTTGACAACTCTTTTACATTTTTAAGAACAATTTTATTTATGCTAGATAACTTCTTTTCATATACAAGATTAATTGTACTTTTGAAACTTTTTTAATGCTAATATTTATACGACTCGGATTTATACAATTTTTTTATTTATACACTAATTTTAGTTAAGCTAAATCTATAAATTGTACTTATTAACACATTCTTATAAACAAAATATATATAATTTTTATAACACATTCTAATATATATTTTTTAATTTTTAAAATTATATATGCATTTTGTTAAAAAAAATTGTTTTTAATAAAAAATATTAAAATAACAAAGCAATTAACTTAAAGCCAAAAAAAAAAAAAGTTTATTAATACATATATATGAAACAATCCTCTTTTTTGTTTTTTTTATGTTGAATAGGAACTTTAAATTAATCTAACCATATGATTCATATGGATAGTAATAAGTTATGTAAGATTTTTTTTTTTTATAAAGCACCTCCTTATTATTTCTTTAACAAAAAAAAAATCATTTATATACGTAGACACTACCATACTGTATACTGTGTAATCTCTATTTAATTTTAATTTTATTAGCCAAAAAAAAAAGTACCTGAATGCCATGAAGTACAAACTAAAGCTCTTACAATCAAATTACCTATATCGATTCAAACTAAAGTCTTGAATAGTTAGGCAGCTATACATTACATATATATATATTTATAACTCACCACCATAAGTAACAAGATATATATATATATATATATATATATATTTTTATATAGCAGATATGATAAATTTAAGGAAAATGGTCATATCAATCTCTCCATGCAAAAAGAAAGCCGACCATATACATATGTATAGTCATATCCATCACCCTATGTATACAACTTTCAAGAGGCACTAATAAATTTATGTAGGCCAATTTAGCATGAATGTCATTATTACAATAATGCATATATATGACCAAATCTGTACCCTCTAGTTCAATTTAGCAGGTACAAAAATCTTGAATCAAACTAATTTAGATATATGTAACAGAAAATGAGAAACTTAAGTCTAACTTACTACAAACAGTTTGATCCATCAAGACATTTATTAAAGAAAAATAATAAAGGGCACCACATATTTTAGTTATTATAATTAAAAATTAGTAAGCATTATTTCCAAAGGCATTGGTATTTAATAGCAATTTATTTTACTAAACTCTCCTGCCTTTTGCCTCCTCTCTTTTGATATGTGCAGAAATATAATCCCTTTACCTCTTCTTAGTTTTTATAAAATTATGAATATAATGTAGTATTGAAATTAAGTTTAGAAACAATTTATTTCATATGAGTATAAATACTTAATTAAAACGTTCTGTTTTGCATGTTTGACCATGTAAATTATCTAAATTTTTTAAAAATTTATGGAAGATTCTAATAAATAACATTATTCATCTTCATAAAAAAGATTCGGATTCCATTTCGGTGTCAAAAATTCAAAAACATGTACTTTGAAAGTTGTTTTATATTCATCAAATGAGAAATTTCAATATTTACTTTTGACATTAAAAATTATTCAAAATTTCACAAAAAATTTATGAATACCCTAAATAAGAATGTATCCTTCATATATAATTAAAACATTATTAAATTATAATTTCTCAATATTAAAAAAAAAAAAAAAAAAAAAAAAAAAACTCTTGGACTGGTGAGACGAAAAGAATGTTCCTACCTAATATTTTTTTTTCTATAGTTTTGCTCATACGTACTTTACATTTGAATTTCCCGCTGAATCAATTTAAAGAAATGTAAATTGTATTTTATATATGGGATATATTACACTATTCAATAAAAATATATTAATTTATATTAATTATGCTTCTGAAAGTAATGTTTGAGTAGTTATATATTGCATCCTTAAAGGGGTAGACCTAGCGGCCAGGGGCGAGATAAGTGGATTTGGACTAAAGAGGGTTGTGGTAAATTTACTACCAAGTCCGCTTATCTGACTCAGGCATATGAGAGAGCCCCGCCCTGTGTGGTGGCTCCGGCATTATGGAACAAGCTTTGGAATTCAAAAGTTCTCGAAAGACACAAAATACTTTGGTGGAGTATCCTCTCTAATGCTCTGCCGGTCCGTGGTACCCTGGCTAGGAGAATCCATATTGATGAGGAGACTTGCCCGATGTGTGGGGCAGAAGCGGAGTCCATTGACCATCTTTTCCTCTATTGTGATTTTGCCTATCATATCTGGCGGTCCTCTCCCTGGGGGGTGTACCCGTTATATGGTTCTGGTGGTAGGGCCTGGGATTGGGTTAAATTCATTTGGAACTTAAAGTTAAATGGGGATGATGCGGATAAGCTATTTCTTTATGCCTCGATCACGGTGGACATGATTTGGAAATCCCGGAATGACAAGGTACATAACTCAATTCAGGGTAATGTTGTGAATGTAATTAATACTATTTTCCATTGTTATACAGATTATGTCTCCTTCCTCTTCCCCCCGATTCTTCCTGAGGTCACACCGTCTTGGGCACCTCCGCCGGAGGACTGGATCAAAATTAACTGTGATGTTAAAGTTGGCGGAGACTCCATGTGCATTGCGGCCCTGGCTAGAGATCACTCAGGAACGGTTCTGTGGGCTGCTTCGTCCTGCCTTAATTTCAAGGACTCTCTAATTGGTGAGGCGGCGGCGTGTCAGCTTGCTTTGGATACGGCGAGGCGAAGGAAGCATAACTATGTCTTAGTGGAGAGTGATTCAGAAGTGGTTATCAAAGCTCTGAAAGGACTGCACTATGTTTGGAACATTGATAATTATGTATCTGTGTGTAATCAACTCTCTAATTATTTTTCATCTTGTAACTCTGCTTTTATTTCCCGTGTTTGTAATTTTGCCGCCCATAATGTGGCTAGATGGGCTTTCACCCAAAACTTTTCAGGAGTATTGGAGTCACCCTCCATACCTGATTCTATTCTTTGTAATGACCGAGAGGTCTAATGCTTCTTTATCTATGTCTTATTTAAAAAAAAAAGAGTAGTTATATATTGAAATTAATATTCAAATATATAATATAGCTCAGGACTCAGAAATCGATTCTCTCTCATTTAACGTCTTTGACTGTATAATGTCACATGTCATTCAATTCTATCATCACCTGAATTGACTCTATAATGTTTCAGCTTTAATTAGTGCTCATCTGATCATTTTTAAAATAATTATTATTTATTTAACTTTTTTTAGGAATAAAAAACAATTAGTTTTGGAATCTTTTAACGTCTCTAAATTATTGCACTTATCATAAATATAAATATTTATATGTAAATAAATCAATTGCTATTAATTTTGCCTGTTGTCTTCTTTATTTATTTATTTTTTTTGAATAAATATATACAATATATGTAGCTATCTTAGCTTGGCCTAATTACTTCATCCTGCATAATTTAAATGGCACATAAATATTTACAGAGAAGAGAGGATCAGAGAATAGTGTTTCAAATTTAAAAAATAAAAATAAATGGCAGTATTATTTATGGTTAGAAGAGACATTATGACAAAATATTGTCTTCTTTCTTATTTATTGCAATGTCTAAAAATAATTTTGGTGCTCTGTTCAAGCTTTATTTTTCACTCATGCCTTCATATATTTGTTTTAATATTTCATCTTGGTCACAAATTTTGTTGCAAACAGAACTTTAAACAATTACATACGGCTGGTTGGTAAGAAGTCCCATCACTACAATAATATATAATTATTTTCATTAAAAAAAACAGAACAGAAGAGAACATCATTCGATATTTTTATAACTTTTTTTTTTGAAAAATTATCTTTTTTACCTCCTGTACTTATGACACTATACTATTATGCCCCTTAATCTATTCAGCTTATTACAAATAGTCCTTGTATAATTTTATATGCATACATTTAGTCCTTCTGTTTATTTTGTTTAAAAATACTGTTTGTATTGATGATGTGGTATTATAACAAAGGATAGAGTAGTAATTTCATCTCTTTTTAGAGGAAAAATTGACTATGAGGTGGCATAATAACTGACAATGAAAGATGATTAAAAAATGATTTCATAACCTTTTAAAAAAAATTTAATAAAAAAATTTATTAAAATAATTCCAATCGTTTTTTAGCAATTCAAATTAGAAAAATGTGTAAAATTAGGATTCTACAGTATTTGAAGAGATGGATATCACTAGAAAGAACATGAGATTTTTGGAAAATTAAGGTAATGATATTCTATTTTTTGGGATGTTATTTTTCATTTTTTTTTTCCTGTGATTGTAATTTTTATGACTTGTAATTTATTTTCCTAATGGTATATAATTTTTCAACTACTATCTATGTATAATGCCACATTATTAATTTAACAGTCAACTTTAGTCAATTTTAACAAAATTAGATAGAAGGATTATACTATTCCAACTGATATATTTTAGGGGGTATTTTTAACTACACTTATAAATTAAGGGGCATCATAGTATAGTGTCATAAGTACAGGGACTAAAAAAGCTAATTATTCTTTTTTTTTTTCAGTTATAGCATGGACTCTCACTACATTAGCTATAACTTTTTTTTTTTTTTTTGAGGGGAAGGTGCCCATTAAGAAGAAAGGAACTCCGATAAATCACAAGGGTCATCACCAATCCAGATTGCTACTTCATCTAACCCTTTAGCCCAAGCTGTCAGATTGTGCGCGAACGAGTTTGCAGATCGGTTGACATAGGTAACAAAGGCTCCAGAGATGAGAGATAAAGTTTCCTTAATTTGCTTGATGAGGTCACCAAAAGGCGAAAGATCTTCTTTAGTGTGCGAAATAGCATCCGAGATAGTTGTACAGTCCGTTTCCACGCAGTGAATGGGGAAACACTCATCGATACACCACCGCAAGGAGAAGAGAAGAGATTTAGCTTCCAAAGTAGGAACGTCTCCTCCCCTGCATGAGAAGACGCCACTGCCGCCACTACCAAGCCGTCACTGTTTCGAATAATTCCTCCAAAGCCAGCTCTTGAAAAATCCTTCGGGAC
This sequence comes from Cannabis sativa, assembly GCF_029168945.1. Lineage (NCBI taxonomy): Eukaryota > Viridiplantae > Streptophyta > Magnoliopsida > Rosales > Cannabaceae > Cannabis > Cannabis sativa. Next base: position 16,434,349 of record NC_083605.1, on the reverse strand, counting down.
TGTGGCATCCACATTCAGTTTTAAGCGACCTGGATCTGGGGTTGTCCAAGAAGTGGCCGAGCGGGTTCTGCTTACACCTGCTTGATGGTTCCGAGTTGAAGTTGCTGATTTGTAGTCTGCCAAGAAACATTGTGCAAGTTCCACTATGGCGTCAGACTGATCTTGAGTTTGTCTTCTAACAGCCCTGTTCCTGTTATTCCAAATAAGCCAAGCAATGCAGAGAAAGGATTCTACCTCCTCCTTTGTTAAGTTAACATAGATGGTATGTGCAATATCATGAAAAATAATAGTGGGAAGGGAATAAGAAATGTAGTCATAAAAAATCGTACCTTTCAAGACTCTTCGAACACTCTTGCAAAAGAAGAGAGCATGAGAAACAGACTCAACATGGTATCCACACCGACTACAGGTAGGGGACTGGACGATTTTCCTAATGGCCAGATTCCTAAGAGTTGGAAGAGTAGAGTTTGAAGCGCGAAAAGCAAAATGTTTAACCTTAGGAGGGATATCAAGGTGCCATAGATTTTTCCACCAAGGGGAGGGGGTCGAAGAGGAAGGGATATCGGGAGGGGCAGAAGAAGATAGACTCAGATGGTAACCAGATTTAACCGAGTAAACCCCCGATTTTGTGAATTCCCAAATCAGAGTGTCGCTAGAGGGTTGAAAGGGTAGGGGGATGGAGAGAATTTCCTGAACAATGTGATTAGGAAAATAGTTTCTAAGCAGATGGGTATCCCAAGACATATCATTCCTAATCAGAGAAGAGACCGTATCAAGCGCAGGTATGAGAGTGGTAACTTGGCGATGCCCAGGAATCCAGTGATCACGAGAAATGAAAGTGCTATGCCCATTACCTATTTTAGAGATAAGGCCTTTTTGCAGCAGCTCTTTTCCCCAGAAAATGCTTCTCCAAACAAAAGAGGGGGAGTGACCTAAAGAGCAATCGATGAAAGAAGAATTGGGATAATACCTGGCAGCTAAAATCTTGGCAACAGTTGAGTTTGGATGCTTTAAGATACGCCACGCTTGTTTAGCCAGCAGAGCTGGATTGAAATGGGCAAGGGAGCGAAAGCCGAGCCCACCATCTTTCTTAGACTTACAGAGCTTTTGCCAACTTTGCCAATGGGTTTTAGGCCGGTTGTTGTCATTGAAACCCCACCAAAAGTTGGCCATAATGGACTCAAGGGAATAGCACGTGGCAGCCGGGAGACGAAAGCAGACCATGGTATAAGTGGGGATGGCCTGGATGACCGACTTAATAAGAGTCTCCTTGTCACCTTTGGAGAAGACCTTGTGTTTCCAGTGGTTTAGGTGGCCCCAAACTTTATCATGAAGGTAATGGAAAACTTGTTTTTTTGTTCGGCCAATATTTTGAGGGAGCCCCAAGTACTTTTCGAAAGAGGATCTCACCGGGATAAGCAAGTAGTCCGAGATAGGGGTTTGATCACGTAAGGCCACATTCGGGGAAAAGTAGAGCGAAGATTTTTGGAAGTTCACTTGCTGCCCTGTTGCTTTCCCATAGAGAGTCAGGACCTCTTTAATGATATTGCAAGAATGGATGGAGGCCTCACAGAATAAGAAATTGTCATCTGCAAAGAGGAGATGGGAGATGGTCGGGGCCGTGCAGGCCACTTTGAAGCCAGTGATTGTATTGTTCCTTTCGTGCTGCCTAAGAAGAGATGAGAGGCCCTCACCACAAAGAAGGAAGAGATAAGGAGAAAGAGGATCCCCTTGACGGATTCCCCGCGTGGGAGTGACATGACCTGCAATTTTGCCATTGATATTAAATTGGAGAGTGATTGTAGAGATGCAGGCCAAAATAAGCTGAATTATCTGAGGCGGGAAATCGAACTTCCTGAGAATGGCCAAAATAAACGACCATTCCACTCTATCAAAAGCTTTAGCCATATCCAGCTTAACAGCCATCCAACCTTTTTTTCCCCTGGCTTTGGTTTTGATTGAGTGAGCGACTTCCTGGGCAATGATTATATTATCAGAGATAAGTCTTCCCGGGAGGAACGCACTTTGGTTAGGGGAGATGAGGTTGTTAAGGACTAGCTTAAGTCTGTTCGCAATCGTTTTGGAGATGATTTGTAAGTTATGTTGCACAGACTTATAGGCATGAAATCCTTGACTGAAGTGGGCTGCTTGGTTTTAGGGATAAGAGTGATGAGAGTGGTGTTAAGAGGTGCTGTGTTTCCATGCCCATTCAAAAAGCTCATTACCGCAGGAAGCACATCTTTCTTGACAACTGACCAATTAGCTTTGTAAAAATTGGAATTAAATCCATCCATGCCAGGTGCTTTATCTAAAGGGAGCTGAGTAAAAGCTTTTTCAACTTCGTCAACAGTGAAAGATTCACTCAGGAAAGATTTATCAGTGTTAGACAGAGAGCAATCGATGCCATCCAAGACACTATGAATGTCGTGGGTAGATGGCGTTGAAGAAGAGAACAGCTCGTAAAAGTAGTTTTCAATTTCGCGAGTGATGTCTTCGTCCGAAGTGACAAGGCCTCCGTTGTCCGAATAGAGTTTAGAAATCTTGTTGACCTTCTTTCTTTGGGAAGCTTGGCGGTGGAAGAATTTGGTGTTCTTGTCACCATGGGACAGCCATTGAGTTCTGGCTCTTTGTTTCCAGTATGTCTCTTCTTTGTATAGAAGAGCATCAACCCTAGATTGAGTATCTTTGATGCTTCTAATAGTATGATCATCCCAAGTGCTGCTATTTCTAGCACGCTCCAGATCTCTCTCTAACTTTTCAATTTGAGTTTTGAACTGGAAATCTTTTTTGTGCTTCCAGGTATTCAGCTGAGTAGCGCAGGTGGCTTGAATTGCCGCAAGACGAGAGATTTCATCAGAGAAGCCAGGCTGAGTGGTCCAAGCCAAATCTAAGGTTGAGTCCCAATTCGGCTCAGAAAGCCAAACATTCTCAAAAAGAAAACGTTTATTGGTACGATCAGGAGATGGAGCAGCATCCCTGCTGGTAACAATTTCAAGGGCTCTATGGTCTGAGCCAAAGAAATCGAGATGAGAAAGAAGAGCATCCGGAAAAAGATCAAACCAATCAGGGTTAGCGATGCCCCAATCAATGCGTTCTTGGATATTTCTTGGGGAAGCAACATTGTTGTTCCAAGTAAGCAGAGGGCCTTTCGGGTCAAGAGGGGCTAAGTTAAAAGAGTTGAGCAAAAGCCTGAAATCAGGGGAGGGGCCCCTATCGGGATTTCCCCCTGTTTATCATCAGGGGAAAGAAAAGCGTTAAAGTCTCCCACAATAAGCCAAGGATCACGGGGGTTGTTATCCCCTATCCTATTTAGAATTTTCCAGGTGTGGGGTTTATTCGCCTCATTAGGAGAACCATAAAAAACAAGTAAGATAGAAAACGACATTATCAACAGAGAGCGAAACATAACAATCAAAATGACTAATGGATTGAGAAAGCAAAGTTAAAGTTACATCATTAGTCCAAAATAATAAAAGACCTCCACCTCTACCAATCCTAGGGACTTCCAAACCGGAGTCAAAGTGGAGCTTAACTCTAAGCATATCAACAACGTTTTTAGAGAGTCTAGTTTCCATGATAAACAAAATATCAGGTTTACATAAATTAACCAAACGAGAGAGGTGATGGAATGCACGATCACTCCCGATACCACATGCATTCCAGCTCACCAGCTTCATGGTTGAGGGTAGGCCTGCCATAACAGGAGAGATCTCAGTGTCCTGACGATTGTCGGAGCGTGAGTGCTTAACTTGGTGGCAGATACGCAAATAAGGACCCCAAGTTTCACGAAAAGATGGCCGATAAACTTCAAGAAGGTGGTCGAGAAAGGAAGAAACTAACTCCGCTAGTTGCTCAGATCGTTTAAAGAACGGCAAGTTGAATACTTGCACCCAAAGAGAAATTTTTAGAAGGCTATCCCCATTGAGAGTATCCAAGGAATTAGGAATGTCCATTAACAGGGGCTGGTTTAGATAAGTCCAAGACTGCTGGAGCAACACTCGGCGCCTATCTTTTTCGCATCCAAACTCAACTAAAGAAAGGCCATTTGACCGATCGGTAATAGTAACTGGGATTCGGGAAATGTGGTTTTACTTTTCGGTCATTTTATCAATAAAAACCTTATGATTGAAAGACTTAACTGAATGCAATTTAGCCACCAGGAAAAATTGGGTTGGGACTTGTTCGGTTTCATTTATGATTGCTGGGGTGGGTTCGTACAGGGTTCGAATGGTGACCTCGTGAGTGTAGAAATAACAAGAGGAGGAAATTGTGAAGATACTAGAAAACCAGAGCAGTAAGCTACAAAGGAAAGAAAAATTAGGCTTATATTTCGGCTCATTTAGGAATGAAAACAGAGATCCTTTTATGGTAAAATTTCCTAAAAGAGCAATAAATAAAGGACTTAGCAGTTGAAAATCACATCCCAGAGATAAACACTCACTAAAATAGGTGAAGAGATCTGCAGTGCAAACATTAAATGAGAAAAGCTTTGAAATAAATATAGGGCAAAGTACTTTCTATATTTAGAATAATTAAAAGAAGATGATTTTCTTTTCCATAGGAATAGTGAAGATCAGAAGAGTTATTTGGAATTGTAGTGCGCATACAATACCAACAAAATGAATAAAGCAAAAGGTCAGGGAAGGATTTAAATTTCCTTCTGTATTTATATCTAAGCATCATGATTGTTTCCTTATTTTGCAGGGACGATTTGACAGAAATCAAGAGATTTTGAGGGGGAAAAGGAATACCTGAGGGGGACGCATTAATGCTGGGTTGGGAAGATGAGAGGAGGTGCTGGCCGGAGTTAGTGGTGAGGCGGCTGGGGTTGCACAGATTGGTTCGACGAGGGTGGTTGTAGCTAGCCGAACTAGCAACGTCACCGTTCGAAGAGGAATCGAAGCCACCATGATCTCGAGATCTGGGGCTGAGAGAAGGTTTCACCGTGTGGAAACAGGTTGGGTTCAGATGTGAACAAGAAAAGTTTGATGAAGCCATGTTCATCTGAATGCTCAAAAGGGAGAGAGAAGCTTGAGATATTCGAAGAGTCTAAAAAGTTTTTTTCCCCACTCATTAGCTATAAACATTTACACATGATATTATTGTTGGGAATAATAGAAAGTATTTCAATTCTCCTTTAAGATTAGTATTTGCGGGAAAATATAATGAGGATTTGGAAATTCTTTTCTTATATAAAAGATCAGTCGCAACTACAATCATACAACATATTTAGAAGTTTTGAATATCTTCCAATATAAAAAGTACTTTACAAATAATAATTAAATGACTAAGTGCACACTAAGAAATTATCTGGTAGAAAATAAAAAACACAGTAAACTTGCCACTATAACAATAATAATAGGTACATAATATTACACTTTCAAATTATGATAGATACTTGAGGAATACGCTCAAAACTTTCACACTCACTAGTGTGATAATCTCACCATCTCTCTACAAAATATTTTTCACAATTTTATAGGAACTCTCAGCTTTTTTCTTCTCTCTTAAATTTTTCTCACTAAGAGGTATTATTCTCGCTATTTTTGTGATGGTTGTGATGGGATAAACAAATGAAAGGGATGAAGCTCTATTAATAGGCCTCCTTGAATGTATGAACAAGACACAAATTATCAATCTTGCATTAAATGCATAGTTCAATATATGAATATCCCTCAAGTCAAAAATTACCATTGTAATTCCACATAGTTGAAAAACACAACCCCATTTTCACATGGTTGAAAATCAACCACTACCCATCAATTCTCCCCCATTTTCAATCCATGAGGAAGAATTAGTCTTATATCTTCATCATCGAGAACTCATCTTAGGAGGCTTGGAACACAACTCAAGCTTATGCTAAGAAATCACCTTTGTTAGCATATCTGCTGCATTCTTGTCTATATGAATTTTTTGTACTTGGTATAACTTCTTTTCAAATGCGTCACGAGTCCAATGATATCTAATATCAATTAATTTGATTTGTTCTATAGTGGTAAGTAGCATTCTTACTTAGGCCAATCGCACTTTGACTGTCCCAATGAATCACGTACCTTTCTTACTTCAAATCCAATTATTGGAGAAAATTCTTTAGCCATAACATTTCTTTCCTAGCTTCTGCAAGAGCGATATACTCTGCTTCTATGGTAGATAAAGCAACACATTTTTGTAATTTAGAATGCCATGACACAACTCCCCCTGCAAAAGTACATATATATCCAGATGTGGACTTTCTATCGTCAAGATCACCAACCATATCTACATCTGCATATCCTTCCAACATTGGTTCTCATTTCCCAAAACTTAGGCACATTTTATATGTCCCTGTCCAATATCTGAAGATCCATTTTATAGCCTCCCAATGCTGCTTGCCCGGATTTGTAAGGAAACAGGTTACGACTCCCATTGCATGAGCAATATCCAATCTCATATAATCTATTGCATACATCAAACTTCCAACCGCTGAAGAGTAAGAAATAGCCAACATGTTTCACTTTTCTTCTTCCGAAGAAGGACGTGGGTTCTTAGTGAGTTTGAACTGGCCACCAAGTGGCAAAGAAATTGTTGGAGCTTATTTTACTAAGATCTAGATTTACTAACATGTATGTTGATTATGATCTATAGTCTAACATCCAAAATATGAATTTCTTAAAATAATAAAATAAACACATATAAAGTTGTAAAAAACCTTACATTGGTGGCAGCGAAATATAATGGCTTCTTCTGTTCAGATCTCTAACCCTTGTTCCTTTCTGTCGCGGAGTATAACTAAGAACTGAACCTGTACGTATCTCCTTAGATGATAGAATCTTCACAATCTTACACACTATATTTGAGTATTGCCTTGAATTATGTGGGTAAACACTCACTCACTATAGGGATCTCAAAAATTTGAAGAGGAAAAAGATAGGACTTTGAATTCTAGAGAGGAGCCTCTCTTATTTTGTCTGACAAAGTGATTTTGAGTTATCAGCTTATGAAAGTAAGAGCCTATCATTATCTATTTATAGGATTTCTTCTAGGATTAGGATTTAAATTATATGGAATTAAAAATATATATAAAAAATAATGGCTTATTTTTAAACCTTATGGCCAAACCCTTTAATGGGCCCTATAGGTTTCAATTTTATTATTTATTTAACTATTTATCTTTTCTTTTACAAATTTCATATTTTAATTCTTATCCTATTAATATCAAATTTATTTATTTAATAATATAAATAATTATCAAATAAAATTGTTATATAATCTTATTTATTAATTAGACCTTAAAGTCTGTTAATTAACATATAAATCCTAAATTATGTCTCTTTCTTCTCAGTTAAGCTCTTGCTTAGTGAAAATTCATAAACAAGACATAGACTAGTTTAGAATTCTAATTGGTTAATTAAAACGAATTAAATGAGTCTACAAGCCAATATTATATCAACTAGTGTGGAGACCATAATCTATATAATCAAGCTCTCAATAAGTAAATTCAAAATTTAACAAGTAGATTTCCAAACTTATTAATTCATCCTGACTCTACCATAGATTCAAAATTTCACTTTTGATTTTATAAAACGCTCTATATGTTTCAAATATAGATACACTATTAATTATCTATTTTTTCAATCCAAATAATTAAAGATCCTCCATAGATGATTTACATCGAGTAGGGATAAATTTACTGTTCTACCGCTCAATGTATTTTATCCTTAAACCACTTAGCTTCCTATAAATGATATTTTAATAAACTAATATAATTACTGAAATAAGAGCTATTCCATTTATCTCTGTTAAGCCAAGCTCAAAGGAAATCATTATTTCACTTCTATGTCATTATAGAAGTTATAGATTTTGTATCTATTGTTAGAGATTTTATTACAATGGAAGAAAATCAAGATGTATTACATCTCTATTGTAAAATAATACAAAGACTAAAATAAGAGATTGATTAAATATATGTTACAACACACATATATACACTATATATTGCATATATATAAAGTAGAAGAAGAAGAATACAACACATGTAATATAATACATATATAATAAGAGAATAATATACATGTATATACACTCACTGACAACCTTGAGTGTTGATTAGTGGGGATCACCTTGACTTGAACAAGGTATAACACCTTTGTCCAAAAGCTTATCTCCCCTATCTCTAAGCACTAAGGGAACTCTCTAGCTAGGAAATAAGTTTGGGAATTATCAAACCTTAGAGTTTTCTAGCAATTTACTATAGAAAACTTCTCATCTCAATATGAGCACCTTAGACCACTTTATATAAGTGTTTACGATATCACCATTTGAAATTCAAACTCATAACCCCCATGGATGTTATGGACTCAAATGTAACTCATGCACACACCATAACTCGTATAGCATTAAGAATTTCAAATTAAGATGTGTAACACTTTTTTACACTCTTAATATTGGTGATAATGGTGGAGGTTACTCATAGTAACAAGTAACTCCCTCAAATGTTACAAAATGATGAAACCTAATATATAATGTCATATGTTACATATTAATTTGTTACACATGTTACCTATTAAACTTAAGACTAGATCTTTACAAGTATTAAGATAGCTAACCATCAATGAGTGAAACACTAAGGAAGTTTAGGTCCCATCCCTAAAAAATTCATGCTTTAATCTTTTACGGAGATTGAGCGATTTGTTATAACCTTTCACTATTTATTACTTGTGAATCATACATGCCAAAATGTAGTGTTCACTTTGTGACCACTTTTCTCCTTAAGTACTTAAGCTTTGAAAATTCAATCATAAAAGATTAATTTTTACACAACTCAAATTATCAATAATTTTGATATCATGCATATCAAAATTAAATACTAATTTAGACACCAAACATGTCTTAATTATACTTTATTTTAAGACACCGAGAATGTCTCAAATTCTCATATCGGAGTATGTGCTCCCTCACTTTCACAATTCACTATCAAGATAATATCTTAATTTTAAAATATAGAAGACCACATTGTCTCTATAATTTCTCTAAAATTTAATTTCCTTCTTGAAATTATTTTCACTAAAATTTGACACCAAATATGTCAATATCTCCACTTATGCACATAGCCAAACTTGATTTAGAATTTGAATTCAAAATCAAATAAATTAATTAACAATATTTCAACACACTTTGATTAAATTTGTTGCTCACCCCCACATTACTAGCATAAAGTGAAATTTTTTATAAGAATCACTTTTAACCGATATTAGTTATCTATAAAATCTCCACATTATTTAAACAGCTTTAATTTAATTATTTTTTCAAAATGCCTCTTAGAGATCATTATTAGAAAAATATCATTTGACACTCTTAGTTTTCTCAACAAAATTAGAATATCAAACTTACATCATCACTTACAAAATAATGTGATTATTTTACCCATTATTTTAAAGTTTTCTCCTCAATTAGATTAACTCAAATAGTACACCAAAGTTAACAAAATTCTCATGAATTTTGTTCACAACTTTGATTATTTAAGATTCATAATTGCTTCTCCAATTTGTTATCTTTGCATAATTTTTGAATCCACATTGATTTACTTTATTTGAGTCTAAAATTGCTCTTCCAATTTATGACTCAATTCACAAGTGTAGATCCACTTTTGATCCATTTGTTCTTGTTATGACAAGATAATTCTCATAAATGTAACTCTCATAGTTCACTTTTTTTATCTCATAAAATGAGATAATTATCACTTTTAATTATTAAAGAATGTAAGTTCTCACAAATTATAATTTCTTTTCTAAAAATCACTAATGAAAAAAGAATTTCAAATTCTCTTTATTCAATGATAATAATAATCTTTACATCTATAATATATACAATATTGGAACACTTCTTAATGGGTATTACCCATTGATGGGTACTAAATAAATTTAACTATAAATATTAATTTTAAAAATATTAAGCCATTAGATTTTGATCCGATGGCGAATAATAAAAGAGAAATTTAAATTTCTACGCTTAAATTAGCTACTTAATTAAAAAAAAAATCAAAAAATACATCTTTTTACAATATATCAAAAATAAGTTTATATGAAATATATTTAAGTAAAACTCAATATTTTTTTATCATTTTTTTTGCTGAATTTTTTTTATTATTTTTTTTTTCAACCTATGGAACAACCTCAGGCCATATAATGAAAAAATGAGAGATTTTTCTAATTAAATAGAAAAATTAAGCACAAAAACTCAATTTTTTTAATATTACCCATTCATGGGTAATACCCATTAAGAGTGCACCCATATAATATTATATTACTATCAACATTATATTATCATACTACATAACTCATATATCAATATAAAATTAATGTATAACTCCCATACATAAAATTATAACTCCCAAATAATAATTTTATCCTAATTAATATGTTATGTATGTTACTAACAATATCTCATGTATAACATACACATAATATATTAATTATTACACAACTATATATGCTACATATCTCACATATATATAATCTTTAACATACATATGATTTATATTATATACACATAATATATATTATTTATGCATGTCTCATATAAATACATAAAAATAATTATTTCTACATATTTAATCTCACTAATATATATTATATTACATGCTCTATATATATTACTCATATATACATATTATATATTATATATATACATTTAATAACATGATATAAATTCAAATAGCATATTATCTACTATATATAATATATGATATAAACCTATATGATCACATAAATAAGCCACGTATACAGATATATAACTCACATATATATATATTTATCATATAAAATAGCAAATCACATAATATTCACCACCATGCTCACCCAATAAATGATTTTCACTCAAAATCTCTTATCCTTGTATTCTCAAAATCTTATTTATTTCCTATTCCATTAAAATTGGATAAGCTTTTAATTGTTAGAGAGTTTATTACAATGAAAGAAAATTAAGATGTATTACAACTTTATTATAAAATAATACAAAGACGTAATAAAAGATTGATTAAATGTATGTTCCAACACACATATCTACACTATATATATTGCATATATATAAAAGTAGAAGAAGAATACAACACATGTAATATAATACATATATATAACAAGAGAAGAATAGATATGTATATACACTCAATCACAACCTTGAGTGTAGATTAGTGGGGATCACCATGACTTGAACAAGGTATTACACTTTTGTCCAAAAACTTATTTCTCCTATCTCTAAGCACTAAAGGAACTCTCTAGGAAATAGCTTTGGGAATTATGAAGTCTCAAGGTTTTCTAGCAATGTGCTTTTTGATAGAAAACTTATTGTAAAGCCCGCTTAGTTAATTTGGAAATTAGCAGTTAATCATGATTATTTATGAAAATTATTTATAGCTATTTAAATAATTTATTATATTGTTATTTATGGAATTCAGAAATGTATGGTTATGTTATTCAGTAGTTTTCATATTTTGCATTTCCGGTGCCCGGTATTTTGGAACTCGGCGTTTGGCTCAGTAGAAATCACAATTTAGTACGTTAGTAGTTTGGGACGGGTTTTAGACATTGGGAATGTCAGGAATGGCCGGGAATTTAGAATTTCCCAAAAATACCCCTTTAGTATGATTTATGTGATTTTACTGTGGAGGGGCAAAATGGTCTTTTTGCCCCAATGACTTTTGTCTTTTAGTGACTTGATTAAATTGAAAATAAATGTTATTTTATTTAATTATTGGCTAAAATGTAATATGATATGTGGCTTTAATTCATTTTCTTCATTTTACAAAAAATACTAAGTTTAGAAAATAGAAATTGGAAAGCTCTCTTTCTCTCTTTTCCTCTCCTTTTCGGCTGGGTTGTGCAGCAAGGAAAAAGGAATTTTCCTTGGTAATTCAAGCTCATCTTGTGTAGATTTTGTGATCCCTAGTTGCTAGTAAGTTTTTCTTCAACCTTTCTTTATGTTCTTGAAGTTTTTGAGGTGAAAATGGTAGGTTGCATGTTAGTTTGTATGGCTGTTTGTTACTGTGTTTAATTGTTGTTTACAGAAGCTAAATTAGGTTTAAAATGAATGGATTATCTAGGTTTTATTGCATGCTTGCTACCTTGTTTAAAGCTTTGAGTTTTCTATGTAAAATATGTGATTTTGATGAAATGTGGTGTAATCTGTTTCTGTGTTGTTGCTGTTGTTTTTGTTTGTTTTCAGAAGCTTAATCATGCATATTTAAGTAGAATTAACCAGGTTTGAATGCATGTTTGTGGGATTTGCTTAAGTTTGAGTTTAGAACTCAAAGCTTGAGCTTTAATGGCAAATTTTGTATCTGAGGTTTCTGGGTTGTTTTTATGCTTTGAAAATGTTCTTTGGGGTATTTAGAGCAGGTCTGGAAAGTTTGGTTTGAATTGGGTTTGATTTGAGTGAGTTAGGAATTTTTGAAAAGTTCCTGCGAGGAACCGGAATTCCGGTTGTGCAACCGGAATTCCAAATGAGGGTTCAGTAATTCCCAGAACCCAATCCGGGCTGGGCAACCCGTCCGGGTTGGGGAATTTTCAGAACCCGTGTTTTTCCTCGTTTTTATGTTTTAAGGGGTATTGCCATGCTTTTTATCGATAGGGAAACTTTTAGTTCCTAGTTTAAGTCCGCGGGAAGTGATTTAGCATGTCACTTATAGTGTTGTGATTTTTATGGTTTAGGAGCTTGTAATCCGCCGCTCAGCTAAAGTTCCAGTCAGGTTGACCGGCACACCTGAATTCCGAATCCAGGTAAGATTAGTATAACAGTATGCATATGTAGATTACATGTTTAGCGTGCATGTAGGAAGCCTGTTAGATTACATTAGTTATGTATGTTGGCTTCGAACCATCCAACCCTGCCACGTCGGTACAGGCTGGAGTATGACCGGTTCGACCAATCAGGCTGGCACTTGGTTGGTGGTTCCGTGCTATTGACCTATCCCGTCGGTACAAGCTGGAGTATGACCAGCAGCCGGAGTATGACCGGTTCGACCGATCAGGAGGATACTTGTCAATAGTACCGTCCCTGTGAATGTTCAAAACTCAGTACCATGTTGGACATGGCAGTAGTGGCTCAGTACCGTGTTGGACACGGCAGTAGCGGGACTCAGTATCGTGTTGGACACGGCAGTTAGGCTTATGTATGAGTATTATTATGCTTTTCTTACTGAGTCTGTCGACTCACAGTTTATGTTTATGTGTAGGTAAAGGCAAGGCTAAAGCTGATGGGCCGTGAGCGAGCTTGTGAAGATTGTACATGTCGGGGCGGTTAGGCCTGGAGCGTACGATCATCGGGACAGCGAGGCTGATTTTTGTAACTGGTCGTTAGACGACCTTTATTTTGTGTAGTTAAATCTTTTTGTAAATAATTTTATAATCGGGATCCCGAGTCTTTTGTAATATTGTTTTATAAGTTTAATTAAAAAGCAAAATTTTAATTAATCACGTTTTTCCATAAACCTCGTTGATTAGCAACGAGCTGCACAACATGTTTAAAAATCACGTAATACGCCTATGTTAGTTAGGGTTTTACAATTTGGTATCAGAGCCGCCAGGTTGTCTTCCGAAGATCGTTACGACATGTACAATCGTCATCAGCAGTTAGCTCGTTTCACGGTTCAGTAAGCCTTTATTGCTTTAGTAGTTTATTTTATTCAGTTATGAAAAAGAAAAGCCTGTTAGGAAGCATGTTAGTAGCCTGATAGTAGAATAGGCGCATGTTTTGTTTTTAATTTCCAAATTAAGCGGCATTAGTAAGCTCTCCTTGAATACGACCTGATATGCCAACTCTTGGTTTCGCAGGCGGTTCTAATCAGATGGACGCCAGGCGGACTACCAGGAGTCAGGGCAACTCCGTAGGGTCGAACCAAGGACAGGGAGCTTAGTTTCCCCCACCTGTTAGGGGCCGAGGTAGAGGTCCCTGAGGCAGGGCTCGTGGTCGGAGTGATGAGAACCCGCCACAGGCTGCCCAGGCTCCCCCAGCCGATCAGGGAGCCCAGAATTGGGAGTTACGGTTTGCGGAGATGCAAGCTCGGATCGAAGAGCAAGACCTCGAGATTCAGAGGTTGAGACAGCAGGGTGCTCCTGCAGTTCCAGTGCCCATAGTTCCAGTGGCACCTGCCCCTGCTGCCCAGGCCGAGATAGTGGTGGCGGCCCATAGATTGGAACCTCTGTACGAGGGGTTCCGGAAGCAAGCCCCCCGTTGGTTTTCCTGGGAGGTCCGGACGTAATGAAAGCCGAGCAGTGGCTGACGGTGATCACCAAGATTCTGAATTTCATGGGTGTCACCGGTAACGACAGAGTGGTGTGCGCCACATTCCAGTTCCAGGAGGACGCTCTGGTCTGGTGGGACATGGTGTCTCAGATCTATGACGTCACCACCATGACCTGGGAAAGGTTCCAGGAACTCTTTAATGCAAAGTACTACAACGAGGCGGTCAGAAGCGCCAAGAGGAAAGAGTTCTCTCACCTGACTCAGCGTGAGAACATGAGCGTCACTGAGTATACTACTCAGTTTGATCGGTTGGCGAGGTTAGCCTCGAGAATTGTGCCGACCGACTTCAGCAAGAAGGAGAAGTATCTGGACGGGTTGAATGCCAGGATCAGGCATGATTTGATGATCACCACAGACGACAGCACCACCTATGCTCAGATGGTGGAGAAGGCACTGCGTGCTGAGGGTGCAGTTGGGTGTATGTCAGAATCAGCCAGTACTCCGGTGAGTGGCGGGGCTCCTACCCCTCCTGCATCAGGCTATAACAGGGGGAGTAGTGGTTCGGCCATTGATCAGAGGAAGAGAGCACCCACTGCTTCCGGTGGCTCGAGTCAGAACAAGAGGTTCCGGGGGAACCAGAACAGAGGGAGTCGTCCTGGTGGTACTGAGACCCGATTCTCCTATCCCGAGTGCCCTAGCTGCAAGAGGCACCATCGGGGCGAGTGCAAAGGTCAGGGATGCTTTCACTGTGGCATGCCCGGACACTTCAAGAGGGACTGTCCCCAGCTCCGATCAGAGGCACCGAGAGCTCCAGCGATACCCACTCCAGCCAGGGTGTTCGCTATCACTCAGGCTGATGCAGATGCCAGCCCATCAGTTGTCACAGGTCAGCTTTTTATTAACAACTCGCTATATTCAGTGCTGTTTGATTCTGGGGCTACACATTCTTATGTGGCGGCCAGAGTCTTTAGTAAATTGGGTAGACCGTATGATAGATATGAATCAGGGTTTGGAACCCTATTACCTGGCGGAGAATTGGTTATCTCCAATAGGTGGATTAGGTCTATGCCGATCAGGATAGATGGTAGAGAGTTAAGTGCTGATCTGATAGAGATGAGTTTAGTCGAATTCGATATTATTTTAGGAATGGATTTCCTATCTAAATATTCGGCGAGCATTGATTGTAAAAGGAAGATGGTGGTCTTCCAACCGGAAAGTGAAGAACCATTTGTGTTTGTTGGTTCAGAGCAGGGATCTCGGATCCCGGTGATCTCGACTATGTCAGCTAGAGAATTGTTGCACGGCGGTTGCTTAGGGTTTCTGGCCGTGGTGGTGGACACCACTCGGCCAGATACCATTCGGCCAGAGGACATCAGAGTGGTTCGGGAATTTTTGGATGTTTTTCCCGAAGAACTTCCAGGGTTACCCCCTCAGCGGGAGATTGATTTCGTGAGAGACTTGGCACCAGGGGTGGAACCGGTTTCCAAAGCCTCGTATAGAATGGCTCCAGCTGAACTTAAGGAATTAAAGATTCAGCTCCAAGGGTTGCTTGACATAGGGTTCATTCGGCCCAGTGTGTCACCCTGGGGAGCCCCGGTTTTATTCGTCAAGAAGAAGGATGGATCGATGAGGATGTGCATCGACTACAGGGAATTGAACAAGCTGACGGTGAAGAATAAATATCCATTACCTAGGATCGATGATTTGTTCGATCAGCTTCAGGGGAAGACGGTCTTTTCTAAGATTGATCTCCGTTCGGGTTATCATCAGTTGAGAATCCGAGAGGAGGACATTCCAAAGACGGCTTTCCGCACTAGGTATGGACATTATGAGTTTCTAGTTATGTCATTCGGACTAACCAATGCTCCTGCAGCATTCATGGACCTGATGAATAGAGTATTCAAGGATTTTCTCGATATCTGTGTGATTGTGTTTATCGACGACATCCTCGTGTACTCTCAATCAGAAGAGGAGCATGAGTTACATCTTCAGATGGTACTGCAACGGCTTCGAGAACATAAGCTTTATGCCAAGTTCAAGAAATGTGAGTTCTGGCTATCTCAGGTGTCCTTCCTAGGGCACATTGTGAGCAAAGATGGGATCAAGGTAGATCCCGGGAAGATCGAATCCGTCAGGGATTGGCTGAGACCGAAGACAGTGACAGAGATTAGAAGCTTCTTGGGTTTAGCTGGGTACTACCGTAGGTTCGTCGAAGGGTTCTCTAAAATTTCAATGCCCCTAACCGAGCTTACAAAGAAGAATCAGCGATTTATTTGGTCAGACAAGTGCGAAGCTAGTTTTCGACAACTAAAGCAGAGGTTGATTACCGCTCCAGTACTAGCTTTACCTTCGGACAAGGAGAAGTTCGTAGTATATTGCGACGCATCCAAACAGGGTTTGGGGTGTGTATTGATGCAAGCCGACCGGGTCATCGCTTATGCCTCCCGTCAGTTAAAGGATTATGAACAACGATACCCGACTCATGACCTAGAATTGGCCGCAGTGGTTTTTGCATTGAAGATTTGGCAACATTACCTTTACGGGGAGAAGTGTGAGATCTATACCGACCATAAAAGTCTCAAGTATTTCTTTACTCAGAAGGATTTGAACATGAGACAGAGACGTTGGTTGGAATTAGTGAAAGATTATGATTGTGAGATCCTCTATCACCCTGGAAAAGCCAATGTAGTGGCCGATGCCCTGAGCAGAAAGGGTCCCGGGCAAGTAGCTAGTATGGTTCAAATCTCACCTCAGCTAGCAGAGAATATGGTTAGATCCAGCATTGAGTTTGTGGTAGGTCAGCTTCACAACTTAACGCTGCAATCTGATCTGTTGGAAAGAATAAAAGTCGCTCAGATGACGGACCCAGAGTTAGTAAAGGCCCGGGATGAGGTGTTGGCTGGTCAAGCCAAGGACTTTTCAGTGTCAGACAGTGGGATGCTTTTGTATAAAGCCAGGGTTTGTGTTCCGAATAGTGTGGAACTTAGGAATGAGATCTTTGAGGAGGCTCATTCTACCCTGTATTCTCTGCATCCCGGCACCACTAAGATGTACCAAGATTTGAAACCGTACTTCTGGTGGAACGGTATGAAGAAGAATTTGGTAGAATTCGTATCGAGATGCCTCACTTGTCAGCAGATTAAGGCTGAACATCAGAGACCAGCAGGGTTGTTGCAGCCTTTAACCCTACCAGAATGGAAGTGGGAGGATATTACAATGGATTTTGTGGTCGGGTTACCTAGGACCACGGGTTTATTTGATTCTATCTGGGTAGTGGTGGATCGATTTACGAAATCTGCTCATTTTCTGCCCGTTAGAACAACATTCACAGTGGATCAGTTGGCAGAATTGTATGTTAGGGAGATTGTAAGACTTCACGGAGTACCGAAGTCTATAGTTTCAGACAGGGATCCGAAGTTCACCTCCAAATTTTGGCAAAGTTTGCAACGGGCAATGGGTACAAAACTGAAATTTAGTACAGCATTCCATCCTCAGACAGATGGTCAGTCCGAAAGGACAATTCAGATATTGGAGGACATGTTGAGAGCCTGTGTTATGGACTTTGAAGGCTCATGGAATAAATATCTACCGTTGATAGAATTTTCTTACAACAACAGTTATCAGAGTACGATAGGGATGGCTCCCTATGAACTGTTATACGGTAGGATATGTAGATCCCCTATCCATTGGGATGAGACAGGGGAGAGAAAATACCTAGGTCCAGAGTCAGTGCAGCGGACCAATGAGGCAATAGAGAAGATAAAAGCTAGAATGCTTGCCTCACAGAACAGACAGAAGAGTTATGCAGATCCGAAACGTAGAGATGTTGAGTTCCAAGTAGGGGACCATGTGTTCTTACGGGTATCTCCGATGAAGGGGATTAAACATTTCGGGAAAAGAGGCAAGTTATGCCCTAGATTTACAGGACCTTTCGAGATTCTCGAGAAGATAGGTCAAGTGGCATATCGGTTAGCATTGCCTCCAGCCTTATCAGCAGTTCACAACGTATTCCATGTCTCGATGTTGAGAAAATACGTTTCAGATCCCTCTCATATACTCAGTTATGAGAGCCTTGAGCTACAGCCAGACATGACTTATGAGGAACAGCCAGTGCAGATCCTGGATAGGAAGGATAAAGTCCTTCGGAATAAGACCATAGCTTTAGTCAAAGTTCTCTGGAGAAACAGCAAGGTGGAGGAAGCCACCTGGGAGCTAGAGTCAGATATGAGAGCTCAATATCCAGAGTTATTCAGGTTAGATTTCGGGGACGAAATCCTTTTTAAGGGGGGGATAGTTGTAAAGCCCGCTTAGTTAATTTGGAAATTAGCAGTTAATCATGATTATTTATGAAAATTATTTATAGCTATTTAAATAATTTATTATATTGTTATTTATGGAATTCAGAAATGCATGGTTATGTTATTCAGTAGTTTTCATATTTTGCATTTCCGGTGCCCGGTATTTTGGA
The DNA here is from genome assembly GCF_029168945.1 of Cannabis sativa. NCBI lineage: Eukaryota > Viridiplantae > Streptophyta > Magnoliopsida > Rosales > Cannabaceae > Cannabis > Cannabis sativa. Next base: position 16,415,664 of record NC_083605.1, on the reverse strand, counting down.
ACTCGGCGTTTGGCTCAGTAGAAATCACAATTTAGTACGTTAGTAGTTTGGGACGGGTTTTAGACATTGGGAATGTCGGGAATGGCCGGGAATTTAGAATTTCCCAAAAATACCCCTTTAGTATGATTTATGTGATTTTAGTGTGGAGGGGCAAAATGGTCTTTTTGCCCCAATGACTTTTGTCTTTTAGTGACTTGATTAAATTGAAAAGAAATGTTATTTTATTTAATTATTGGCTGAAATGTAATATGATATGTGGCTTTAATTCATTTTCTTCATTTTACAAAAATACTAAGTTTAGAAAATAGAAATTGGAAAGCTCTCTTTCTCTCTTTTCCTCTCCTTTTCGGCTGGGTTGTGCAGCAAGGAAAAAGGAATTTTCCTTGGTAATTCAAGCTCATCTTGTGTATATTTTGTGATCCCTAGTTGCTAGTAAGTTTTCTTCAACCTTTCTTTATGTTCTTGAAGTTTTTGAGGTGAAAATGGTAGGTTGCATGTTAGCTTGTATGGCTGTTTGTTACTGTGTTTAATTGTTGTTTACAGAAGCTAAATTAGGTTTAAAATGAATGGATTATCTAGGTTTTATTGCATGCTTGCTACCTTGTTTAAAGCTTTGAGTTTTCTATGTAAAATATGTGATTTTGATGAAATGTGGTGTAATCTGTTTCTGTGTTGTTGCTGTTGTTTTTGTTTGTTTTCAGAAGCTTAATCATGCATATTTAAGTAGAATTAACCAGGTTTGAATGCATGTTTGTGGGATTTGCTCAAGTTTGAGTTTAGAACTTAAAGCTTGAGCTTTAATGGCAAATTTTGTATCTGAGGTTTCTGGGTTGTTTTTATGCTTTGAAAATGTTCTTTGGGGTATTTAGAGCAGGTCTGGAAAGTTTGGTTTGAATTGGGTTTGATTTGAGTGAGTTAGGAATTTTTGAAAAGTTCCTGCGAGGAACCGGAATTCCGGTTGTGCAACCGGAATTCCGGATGAGGGTTCAGTAATTCCCAGAACCGGAATTCCGGTTGGGCAACCGGTCTGCGGGTTGGGAAATTTTCAGAACCCGTGTTTTTCCTCGTTTTTATGTTTTAAGAGGTATTGCCATGCTTTTTATCGATAGGGAAACTTTTAGTTCCTAGTTTAAGTCCCCGGGAAGTGATTTAGCATGTCACTTATAGTGTTGTGATTTTTATGGTTTAGGAGCCTGTAATCCGCCGCTCAGCTAAAGTTCCAGTCAGGTTGACCGGCACACCTGAATTCCGAATCCAGGTAAGATTAGTATAACAGTATGCATATGTAGATTACATGTTTAGCGTGCATGTAGGAAGCCTGTTAGATTACATTAGTTATGTATGTTGGCTTCGAACCATCCAACCCTGCCACGTCGGTACAGGCTGGAGTATGACCGGTTCGACCGATCAGGCTGGCACTTGGTTGGTGGTTCCGTGCTATTGACCTATCCCGTCGGTACAAGCTGGAGTATGACCAGCAGCCGGAGTATGACCGGTTCGACCGATCAGGAGGATACTTGTCAATAGTACCGTCCCTGTGAATGTTCAAAACTCAGTACCATGTTGGACATGGCAGTAGTGGCTCAGTACCGTGTTGGACACGGCAGTAGCGGGACTCAGTATCGTGTTGGACACGGCAGTTAGGCTTATGTATGAGTATTATTATGCTTTTCTTACTGAGTCTGTCGACTCACAGTTTATGTTTATGTGTAGGTAAAGGCAAGGCTAAAGCTGATGGGCCGTGAGCGAGCTTGTGAAGATTGTACATGTCGGGGCGGTTAGGCCTGGAGCGTACGATCATCGGGACAGCGAGGCTGATTTTTGTAACTGGTCGTTAGACGACCTTTATTTTGTGTATCAGTTAAACAGTTAAATCTTTTTGTAAATAATTTTATAATCGGGATCCCGAGTCTTTTGTAATATTGTTTTATAAGTTTAATTAAAAAGCAAAATTTTAATTAATCACGTTTTTCCATAAACCTCATTGATTAGCAACGAGCTGCACAGCATGTTTAAAAATCACGTAATACGCCTATGTTAGTTAGGGTTTTACACTTATCATCTTAATATGAGCACCTTAGATCTCTTTATATAGTATTTAGGATATCACCATTTGAAATTCAAACTCATAACCCACATGAATGTTATCGATTCAAATGTAACTCATAAACACACCATAACTCCTATAGCATTAAGAATTTCAAATTAAGATGTGTAACCCCTTTTTACACTCTTAATATTACTGATAATAGTGGAGGGTACTCATAGTAACAAGTAACTCCCCAAAATATTACAAAATGATGACACCTAATATATAATGTCATATGTTACATATTAGTTTGTTACACATATTTAATCTATACATTATATTATTTATAAATAATATAACAATGCCCCACTAGATTAAATATTATCTCATTAGTAACAAACTTATAATGTAATGACCGCTCTAGTTTATGAATTAGTAAAGGCAATTAGCACTAATTTTTATTATTTTATTATTATTTGTGAATTAAATTTTAATGTGGACCCCAATATTTAGAAATAAATATTAGAGTTATAATTTCTCAATTTCGGAGATTTTATTAAACTCTAGGGGTATTATCTAGCTTATATGTGTAATATGTTATTTTTGTAATTTTTATTCGGCGACAACGGAAAATGCGATGGATGGCTAGATTAATCACATGGGTAATTTTAGAACCCTATTTTATAGTGGGGAATATTTTAGAGAAAATAAATTACCGGGATTGAGCGGGGTTATGGATTTTGACCATTTTACCCCTAGCTTTAGAAATACCCTAGTTTTAAGTCTAGGGGCATTTTAGTCTTTTGGTTAAGCTTAATGTGGTGGCTGCCCATATAGTTGACACCTAGCATCTATTTTGGAAGAGTTAAGTAATTAACTCATTTTCATTTGGAAAGTAAAGGAAAATCAAAGAAAAAATCAAGAGGAACTCTCTCTTCTCTCTATTTCTCTTCGAAGGCAGCAAGGGGCAAGGATTTTGGGAGCTTGAGTTTGTGTTTTCAGCTAAGAATTCAAGAGGAATCAAAGCAAGGTAAACCCTAGAATCTTTGTGTATGTGAAGTTTCAAGTTTATGTTAGTTTGAATTAGTGAAATTGTGATATAATGGCTGTTAGGTTTAGGTAAGTTTAGGGTCCGAATTTTAGGGTTTAGATGAGTTGATTCTAAGTCCTAGCTACTGGTTTTAATGGCTGTAGATAGTTTTTATGCAAATTTAGGTTTAAAGTTCAAGCTTTGTTCATTAATGGCAACTTGGGTTGTGATGGTTTGTTCTGTGAATTACTGCCTGGAAATCATTGTGTATGCTTTGTATAGGTATACTGGAGAGTTTGGTAAAGATTGGGCTTGATTTGAATCAAGGGGGAGAAATTTTTGGGTTTCTGCAGATGAACCGGAATTCCGGTTCTGGGTGGTCTATACCAACCGGTCGACCGGTTGGTGACCCAGAACCGGGATACCGGTTGGATCCGGTCTGCCTGTTGGGGGTTTTTCCAGAACCCTAGTTTTAGCCAATTTTGGGTTATATAGGGTATTGCCATGAGGTTTATTGATAGGGAAACTTTTAGTTTCGAGTTTTAAGTCCCGAAAAGTGATTTGGCGAGTCACTCATCTGTGTTACCGTTATTGTGATTAGGGCATCCATCTAGCACGTGAATTCCGTTCAGGTCGGCCAGCACACTTGAATTTGGAAAACAGGTAAGAACTGTGTATAATGTATGATGTGATTATCTGAATGTGTGTATATGTGTTTATATATGCATGCTTGAGTTATGTTAAACACTACCAACACTTGTATAATTAAGTTATAGAGTGTATTGGTACAGTGATTGTTGTTGATTTGAGTACGATATGGTGATACCAACACAAGCATAGGAAAATGCTAAGGTGTGTGGTACATCACTCAGTGTTACTCACTGATCGAGGTAAACCCTACCAACACTCGTACGGCTAGGTACGTTGTGTATGTGGTATAGTGGTCGTACCCTGGTATTGAACGTTCATGCTCATCTGTTAAGCTCTGTAAATAGGTGTATGGGCGCCTATGTACAGGTCGGAAATTATATGGTATGTTATATGCATTTCTTACTGAGTCTGTTGACTCACAGTTTCTGCTTCCATGTGTAGGTAAAGGAAAGGCGAAGGCTGAACAGGAGTGATCCTGAGCTCGGGTGAGATTGTACATGTCAAGCAGCGCGACCTGGAGTGTTCGGTCTCGGGACATCTGGGAGTTGTATTTTGAATGTCGCTGTGCGACCTGTAAATCTGTATATTTTGGAATGTATATTTAAAAAGTAAAGTTTGTAAAGTTTTAAAAATCGGGATCCCGGCACTTGTAAATATTTTATTAAATTACAAAGTTTAATGTTTAATGCAAAAGTTTTAATTTGACACGTTTTTCGAGAAATTTCTTTGATTAGCAAAGATCGCACAATTATTGAAAAAGCACTGTAGCGTGCCTTAGCATTAGGGCGTTACAATTTTGGTATCAGAGCCGCCAGGTTTGTCTACCGAAGCTTGCTATGACATGTACAATCTTCATCAGAGAAAGCTCGGTTCACGGTTCAGTAAGCCCGTACTTGTTTAGTATTTTAAATAAGTGTGATGTAAAAGCATGTTAGGAAGCATATTAGATTTAAATTAAAAAAAAAAAAGAAAAGAAAGTGCGTTGCCTTTTTGCTATTAAGAGCGGTGTTAGTTTTGATCGTCGTCTAACCTGCCTACCTTATGGATTCGCAGGCTAAGTCCTATTAAATGGACGCCCCGCGAAATATAAGAAGCCAGGGTGGCATGGTTGAGGCCGGAGGCGGTCAGGGGAATCCTCAAAATCCCCGTGGTCGCGGCCGTGGCCGTGGTAGAGCTCAGGGTGGTCGCCCTGTAAATCCACCTCAAGCTCCTCCTGATTGGGAGCAAAGATTTGCTGAAATGCAAGAGAGAATTCGTCAGCAAGACGAAGAGATTCAGAGGCTGAGGCAGCAGGGTCCTCCTGCCGTGCCTCCTCAAGAAGTTCAGGCCGTTGCAGTTCCAGCGGTGCCAGCAGAACAACCTGTTGTTGGCAACCGTATGGAACCGTTGTATGAAAGATTTCGAAAGCAGGCACCCCCAGTGTTTCTGGGAGGCCCTGATGTGATGAAGGCCGAGCAATGGCTTTCGATGATTGAGCGTATTCTCAACTTTATGGGAGTGGTTGGAAATGATCGGGTGACCTGCGCCACTTTCCAGTTTCAGGAAGATGCCCTTGTGTGGTGGGAATTGATAACCCTCACACGGGACGTCGCGCTGATGACTTGGGAAGAATTCAGGGAGTTATTTAACTCCAAGTATTACAATGAAGCGGTCCGCAGTGCAAAGCGGAAAGAGTTCACTGATCTAGTTCGTACCGAGTGGTATGTCGATCCACTGAGTATACAACGAAATTTGATCGGTTGGCTAAACTGGCAGCAGGAATTGTGCCCACGGACTTCAGTAAGAAAGAAAAATATTTAGCGGGTTTGAGTGCAAAGATCCGGCATGATCTGGTTATTACCACTACCGAAGCAACCACGTATGCAGATATGGTTGAGAAGGCTTTGAGAGCCGAAGGTGCAGTAAAATTTCTTCAGGAGCCCCGGGTGACTCCGAGTGTTGGTGGAACCCCCACTGTTCCTACTCCTGTTTATGGTAGGGATGGTGGTGACTCCACCATTGAACAGAAAAGAAAGGTTGTTCCAGCTTCTGGTGGCTCGGGGCAAAGCAAGCGGTTCCGTGGGAACCAAGGCAGAGGAGGACGTCAGGGTTATTCTTATCCTGAGTGTCAAAGGTGCAAGAAACATCATCCGGGAGAGTGTAACCGGAAGACATGCTTTCTATGTGGCATGGTGGGGCATTTCAAGAAAGATTGCCCCCAGGCAAAGAAAGAGGAGCCAAAAGTTGAGGTGAAACCGGTTCCTGCTCGTGTGTTTGCCATCACCCAAGCCGATGCCGCGGCCGGTCCTTCTGTTGTGACAGGTCAGCTTCCCGTCAACAACTTGTTATTTACAGTATTATTTGACTCGGGAGCTACACGTTCATATGTGGCTACAAGGGTGATTGATCTTTTGGGTAGACCTTGTGACATTTTAGAAAGAGGGTTGGGAACCCTAATGCCTAGCGGGGAATTGGTTATCTCTAATAGGCGCATTAGGTCTATGCCGATTAGGATCGAAGATAGGGAATTGAGTACTGACCTTATAGAATTGAAACTAACTGAGTTTGATATTATACTGGGAATGGATTTTCTATCCAAGTATTCGGCCAGTATAGATTGTAGACGTAAAATGGTGATTTTTCAGCCGGAAGGTGAAGATCCATTTGTTTATGTTGGATCGATTCAGGGGTCTCGGATCCCGGTTATTTCTGTGTTGAGAGCTAGGGATTTACTATGCAATGGTTGTGTAGGATTTCTAGCGGTAGTATTTGACTCCAGCAGACCTGAATCATTTGGGCCTGAGGTAGTTCGAGTAGTGAAAGATTTTCTTGATGTGTTTCCCGAGGAGTTGCCGGGATTGCCGCCACAACGAGAGATTGATTTTGTTATTGATTTGGCACCTGGAGTCGAACCTGTTTCTAAAGCTCCATATAGGATGGCTCCAGCAGAACTCAAGGAGCTTAAGTTGCAACTTCAGGGGATGCTGGATATTGGGTTTATTCGACCCAGTGTATCGCCCTGGGGAGCTCCGGTTCTTTTTGTAAAGAAGAAAGATGGTTCCCTCAGAATGTGTATTGATTATCGGGAACTAAACAAGCTGACGATTAAGAACAAGTACCCGTTGCCTAGGATCGATGATCTGTTCGATCAGCTTCAAGGAAAGACGGTGTTTTCGAAGATTGATTTACGGTCTGGTTATCATCAACTCAGAATTCGGGAGGAGGACATACCGAAGACTGCTTTTAGAACCAGATATGGGCACTATGAGTTTCTGGTAATGTCATTCGGATTGACTAATGCTCCTGCGGCCTTTATGGATCTCATGAATAGGGTATTCAAGGATTTCCTCGATAACTGCGTTATAGTGTTTATCGATGACATTCTTGTGTACTCTCAGTCAGAAGAGGAGCACGAGCATCATCTCCGAATGGTGTTACAGCGACTTAGAGATCACAAGCTGTATGCCAAGTTCAAAAAGTGCGAATTCTGGTTGTCTGAGGTGTCCTTTTTGGGTCACATAGTTGGGAAAAATGGAATTATGGTTGATCCAAACAAGATAGAATCAGTGAAGAATTGGCCGAGGCCCAAGTCTGTGACAGAAATTCGAAGTTTTCTCGGGTTAGCAGGGTATTATCGACGTTTCGTCGAAGGATTTTCTAAACTTTCTATGCCCCTAACCGAATTGACCAAGAAAAATCAGAGATTTGTGTGGTCAGATAAGTGTGAATCAAGCTTTCAGGAGTTGAAGCAGCGTTTGATAACAGCTCCGGTGTTAGCTTTGCCATCAGATCAAGAGAAATTTGTTGTGTATTGTGATGCATCCAGACAGGGTCTGGGATGCGTTCTGATGCAAGCTGACAGAGTCATAGCTTATGCCTCTCGTCAACTGAAGGATTATGAGCAGCGTTACCCAACTCATGATTTAGAGCTCGCTGCTGTGGTTTTTGCTTTAAAGATTTGGCGACATTATCTTTACGGTGAAAAGTGTGAGATTTATACGGATCATAAAAGTCTTAAATACTTTTTCACCCAAAAAGATCTGAATATGAGGCAGAGAAGGTGGTTGGAGTTGGTTAAGGACTACGATTGTGAAATACTGTATCACCCCGGGAAAGCCAATGTTGTGGCCGATGCTCTAAGCCGAAAAGGTCCCGGTCAAGTGTGTACTACGGTTATGATAGCTCCTCAACTAGCCTCGGAAATGGTTAGTGCAGGAATTGAGTTCGTGGTCGGGAAATTACATAATTTAACACTCCAATCTGATCTGCTGGAGAGAATCAGAAAGGCACAACTGGAAGATCCCGAGCTAGTTAAAGTTCGAGATGAAGTGTTAGCTGGTCGGCCTAAAGGTTTTACAGTCTCGAGCAGTGGAATGTTGCTATATAAAGCTCGAGTTTGTGTTCCTAGTGTGGATGAGCTTAAGAAAGAGATACTTGATGAAGCTCACACCACACCTTATTCGTTGCATCCGGGAACCACCAAGATGTATCAGGATTTAAAACCCTACTTCTGGTGGTATGGGATGAAAAGAGATGTGGTGGACTATGTGTCCAAGTGTTTAACTTGCCAGCAGATTAAGGCTGAACATCAGAGGCCGGCAGGGTTATTGCAGCCTTTAGTCCTTCCAGAATGGAAGTGGGAGGACATCACAATGGACTTCGTAACTGGTTTGCCTAGAACCACAGGGATGTATGATTCTGTTTGGGTCATCGTGGACAGATTCACAAAGTCAGCTCACTTCTTACCAGTGAAAGTTACATATTCAGTGGATCAATATGCTGAATTGTATGTGAAGGAGATAGTTCGTCTCCATGGAGCCCCTAAATCTATTGTATCAGACAGGGATCCAAAGTTCACATCGAAGTTTTGGGTGAGTCTCCAGAAGGCTATGGGTACCAAGTTAAAGTTTAGTACAGCCTTTCACCCTCAGACTGATGGTCAGTCAGAAAGAACTATCCAGATTTTAGAAGACCTATTACGAGCCTGTGTCATGGACTTTGAGGGTTCATGGGTTAAGTACTTGCCTCTAATTGAATTCTCCTACAACAACAGCTACCAAAGTACAATAGGGATGGCTCCCTATGAGATGTTATATGGTAGAAAATGTCGTTCTCCTATTCATTGGGACGAGACAGGAGAAAGGAAGTACCTGGGTCCTGAGTTAGTGCAGAGGACCAATGAAGCTATTGATAAGATCAAGGCTCGGATGCTTGCTTCTCAAAGCAGGCAGAAAAGTTATGCTGATCCGAAGCGCAGAGATGTTACATTTCAGGCAGGGGAACATGTTTTCCTGCGGGTTTCACCAATGAAGGGTATTAGACGCTTCGGGAAGAAGGGTAAGTTAAGCCCTAGGTTCATTGGGCCATTTCAGATACTTGAGAAGGTCGGGCAGGTAGCGTATCGGCTAGCCTTACCACCAGCATTGTCAGCTGTTCATGACGTATTTCACATTTCTATGTTAAGGAAATACGTGTCAGACCCGACTCATGTCTTGAGTTATGAAGCCCTTGAACTTCAACCAGACTTATCCTATGAAGAGCAACTTTGTTCGGGGGATTTTGGATAGAAAAGAAAAAGTTCTTCGGAACAAGACTATTGCACTGGTTAAGGTGCTCTGGAGGAATAGTAAGGTGGAAGAAGCCACCTGGGAGTTGGAGTCAGATATGAGGACTCAACATCCAGAGCTATTCAGGTTAGATTTCGGGGACGAAATCCTATTAACGGGGGGATAATTGTAATGACCGCTCTAGTTTATGAATTAGTAAAGGCAATTAGCACTAATTTTTATTATTTTATTATTATTTGTGAATTAAATTTTAATGTGGACCCCAATATTTAGAAATAAATATTAGAGTTATAATTTCTCAATTTCGGAGATTTTATTAAACTCTAGGGGTATTATCTAGCTTATATGTGTAATATGTTATTTTTGTAATTTTTATTCGGCGACAACGGAAAATGCGATGGATGGCTAGATTAATCACATGGGTAATTTTAGAACCCTATTTTATAGTGGGGAATATTTTAGAGAAAATAAATTACCGGGATTGAGCGGGGTTATGGATTTTGACCATTTTACCCCTAGCTTTAGAAATACCCTAGTTTTAAGTCTAGGGGCATTTTAGTCTTTTGGTTAAGCTTAATGTGGTGGCTGCCCATATAGTTGACACCTAGCATCTAATTTGGAAGAGTTAAGTAATTAACTCATTTTCATTTGGAAAGTAAAGGAAAATCAAAGAAAAATCAAGAGGAACTCTCTCTTCTCTCTATTTCTCTTCGAAGGCAGCAAGGGGCAAGGATTTTGGGAGCTTGAGTTTGTGTTTTCAGCTAAGAATTCAAGAGGAATCAAAGCAAGGTAAACCCTAGAATCTTTGTGTATGTGAAGTTTCAAGTTTATGTTAGTTTGAATTAGTGAAATTGTGATATAATGGCTGTTAGGTTTAGGTAAGTTTAGGGTCCGAATTTTAGGGTTTAGATGAGTTGATTCTAAGTCCTAGCTACTGGTTTTAATGGCTGTAGATAGTTTTTATGCAAATTTAGGTTTAAAGTTCAAGCTTTGTTCATTAATGGCAACTTGGGTTGTGATGGTTTGTTCTGTGAATTACTGCCTGGAAATCATTGTGTATGCTTTGTATAGGTATACTGGAGAGTTTGGTAAAGATTGGGCTTGATTTGAATCAAGGGGGAGAAATTTTTGGGTTTCTGCAGATGAACCGGAATTCCGGTTCTGGGTGGTCTATACCAACCGGTCGACCGGTTGGTGACCCAGAACCGGGATACCGGTTGGATCGATCCGCACTGTTGGGGGTTTTTCCGAACCCTAGTTTTAGCCAATTTTGGGTTATATAGGGTATTGCCATGAGGTTTATTGATAGGGAAACTTTTAGTTTCGAGTGTTAAGTCCCGAAAAGTGATTTGGCGAGTCAACTCATCCGTGTTACCGTTATTGTGATTAGGGCATCCATCTAGCACGTGAATTCCGTTCGGGTCTGGCCTGGCACACTTGAATTTGGAAAACAGGTAAGAACTGTGTATAATGTATGATGTGATTATCTGAATGTGTGTATATGTGTTTATATATGCATGCTTGAGTTATGTTAAACACTACCAACACTTGTATAATTAAGTTATAGAGTGTATTGGTACAGTGATTGTTGTTGATTTGAGTACGATATGGTGATACCAACACAAGCATAGGAAAATGCTAAGGTGTGTGGTACATCACTCAGTGTTACTCACTGATCGAGGTAAACCCTACCAACACTCGTACGGCTAGGTACGTTGTGTATGTGGTATAGTGGTCGTACCCTGGTATTGAACGTTCATGCTCATCTGTTAAGCTCTGTAAATAGGTGTATGGGCGCCTATGTACAGGTCGGAAATTATATGGTATGTTATATGCATTTCTTACTGAGTCTGTTGACTCACAGTTTCTGCTTCCATGTGTAGGTAAAGGAAAGGCGAAGGCTGAACAGGAGTGATCTTGAGCTCGGGTGAGATTGTACATGTCAAGCAGCGCGACCTGGAGTGTTCGGTCTCGGGACATCTGGGAGTTGTATTTTGAATGTCGCTGTGCGACCTGTAAATCTGTATATTTTGGAATGTATATTTAAAAAGTAAAGTTTGTAAAGTTTTAAAAATCGGGATCCCGGCACTTGTAAATATTTTATTAAATTACAAAGTTTAATGTTTAATGCAAAAGTTTTAATTTGACACGTTTTTCGAGAAATTTCTTTGATTAGCAAAGATCGCACAATTATTGAAAAAGCACTGTAGCGTGCCTTAGCATTAGGGCGTTACATATAACTTTTGTAACATTTATTTAATCAATAAAAAATATAATATCAAAATAAAATATCTATGATTAGCGCTCCCACTCAATTGTATTACCATGATTCCAAGATTTAAGTATTGGGCCGATCTATTTGGTCAACTCTAACAAACAAGTCAAAGAACACAAATAATACAGTTAAGCTAGAACCTAACCATCTCAGGATTAAGATCTATTGATCTAAGATCAACTAAGTGATATTGACTTACAAAGATATAATTGTAAGTTTACGATATCTTATCCAAGTTCATTATCGGTCCAGCCTGATATATACTCCATACATCCGATACTAGTATACTTTATCAATGCCCTAGAAAGGACTTACCACATATCAATGTGTAAGTAAACTTTATCATTGATTATCACATCAGTTAAATCTAGTGGACTGATAAATCATGGGACTAGAACTTTGAAGCATATAATCACAATTACTTTCCACATTTGAAGACATCACTATAATTATTAATAACTATATGTTTTGGATTTAACAAAATTTGTATATTAAAACTATAAACATGAAAATAAGATGTAAACATAAATGGCTTCTAATATTCTATTGATGGCAAATTATATTATATTGAAATGAGTTTTATTTACAACATAAAATCCCAATAGAAACTGGCTTTGCATCTTTTATGTTGAACCCAGGGCCAACCCTAGGCATAGGCGGGCTAGGCCTGCGCCTAGGGTCCCCTCATTTTAGGGGCCCAAATAAAAAAATTTACCTTTTAAAAAATATACATATTTTTTTAATAATTTTTAAAAATACCATTTATCTTTATATTAAGGGTCCAATTTTTTTTGCTTATGGCCCATTTCAACTCAGTGCCGGCCCTTGAATCTCCCAAGTATTCGTTCAACATAGTTCTCTAGTGACAAGCATAACCTTAGAGAAGGTCTATCACGAATGATTTCTATTCCTAGCATTTGTTTAACTGCCCCCAAATCTTTCATATCAAAGACTCCTCATAGTTTGTTCTTCAGCCGATTTATCATCTTACCATTCTGGCTGACTATTAACATGTCATTGACATATAGTAATAAGATAAAAAAAAATTCATTAGAAAATTTCTTAATATAGACACACGAATCTATAACTAATCTCTTATAACTTCGATCCACCATAAGTGAATCAAATTTTTTGTACTACTATTGTAGAGCCTATTGTAGACCATACAAACTCTTTGTATACAAATTGAGTTGCACACAAAACTTTGAACAATTACATATAGTTATATAGTTGGTAAGAAGTCCTATCACTACAATATTATATAATTTTTATTTAAAAAACAGAACAGAACACATTCGATATTTTTTTAACTTATTTTTTTAGTTATAGCATGCACTCTCAGCACATTAGCTATGAATAACAAAAAAGAAAAATGATAACGTCTCAATCACCAAAAAATGTATCAAACTACTATTCGTGAAATTTAATATTAGATTTAACATTTTTTTTATTTAATAAATAATATGAGTAATGTTATTGGATAACAGTGGTGCCTAGCACCTTTTATAGGTGACATTTCATGATTGGTTAGTGATATTTTCTAAACACTATTTTTTTAAGTTATATGGGAGTCGATACTTAATTACACTAATGATGGTATGACACCTAGGATTGTAAATAGGTCGAATCTGATCTAACTATGATTCGACCTAAAGATCATGTAAGGATCTGCCCTGTCCCGCCCCGCTAGATCATATACTTAGATTGGATCTGATCCAAGCAATTTTTTTTTAAAATTTAATTTTATATCTAAACTTATAATTTTATATTTATTTTAATTTTGTATTAGTATTATTTAATACAATAATATATTTAGTATTGACTTGTATTAATAGATTAACTCCGGGTCCGGTTCTTGGGTTTGGATCCGGGTTTGAGTCCCGGGTCCCAAGTCCCATCTTTGGGTCTGGGTCTGGGTCTAGGTTTAGGTTTGTATCCTGATTCGGGTCCGGGTTTGGGTCTAAGTCTTGGGTCCAATCTAGGTCCCACGTTCAGGTCTGGTCCTGAGTTTGTGCCTCGGGTCCGAGTCTCAAGTCTCAGGTTCGAGTCTAGGTTCGGGTCCAAGGTCATGGTCTCGGGTCCCGTGTCTAGATTCAAATCCAATTTTGAGTCCGGGTTCGGGTTCAGGTCTATGTTAGAGTCTTAGTTTTGGGTCCGAGTCTAGGTTTGAGTTTGGGTTTGGGTCCAAGATCCGAGTCTAGTTTGGGTTCTAGGTCCCAGGTTTGGGTTAGGTCCGGTTCCTGGTTTAGGTCTCGGGTCTTTGGTTCGAGTCTCGGGCCTAGGTTCGGGTCTGGGTGCTGGTCCAAGTCTCCAGTCTCGAGTCTAGGTCCAGGTCCTTGGTCTCGGGTTCAGGTCTGGGTCCGGTTTGGATTCGGGTGCAGGTCTGAGTGTTCGGCTTCAGGTTTGAGTCCCAAAACCTGGGTCTTGGTCTAATCTCGGGTTCGGGTGAGGGTCTGGGTCTGGGTCTTGGGTCGGGGTCGAGTCCTAGGCTTGGTTCCCGGGTTCGGGTCTGGGTCTTGGTCTGAGTCCTGGGTCTGGGCCCGAATCCCAAGCATGGGTCCCAAGTTCGGGTGTGGGTCTTGGTCTGGTCCTGGGTCCGGGTTTGGATCCCGGGCAAGTCCGATCTGGGTCTTAATGTTAGAATTTATTTTACCAGGACCTAGATTTACTAACAAGTATGTTTTTAACATCCTAAACATGAACCTCTAAAACAATATAAAATAAATACATAAAAGGTATGAGAAACCTTACATTGGTTGTAGCGGAATTAAATGACTTCTTCCGCTTAGATCTCTAACCCTTGTATCCTTTCTGTAGCAGAGTATCACCAAGATATGAGCCCGACACTCCTTCAGTTGTTTACATTCTTCACAGTCTTACACACTATGATTGAGGACTAACTTTTTATGGGTGGGCATGCACTCAATCACTAAGGCTCAAGTTTTGATGGTGAAGAACACTAAGAATTTTGAAATTAGTAAAGAGAAAAGAAGAAGAAGAAGTCTCAAAAAAACTAGTTGTCTAACAGAATAAAAACTAGGTTTAAAAGCTATAGAAGCATTAGTTGGATAGTGAGACCTTTCTTTTTTTATACTAATTCTCTTAGGGTTAGGGTTGAATTATTTGAAATAAAAAATGATAAAATAAGAGCAAAAATAGGACCTAGTGGCCGACCCCTATGTGGATCCATCACTAGTTAAATTTTTGCCATTTTCTCAATCATTTATCTATTTTTCACAAATACCACTTTTTACACTTTTAATCCTACAAATGCCAAAACTATTTATTTAATAATTAAATTAATTATTAAATAAAATTGTCATTTATATTATTTATTAATTAGACTCCACAAAGTCTCTTAATTAATAAATAAACCCGAAAATTCTATTTCTTCACATTTAAGCTACAACTTAGTTAAAATTCATAAACTAGACATAGTCTAACTTTAGAATTATAATTGATTAACTAAAATCAATTAACTGAGTCTTATAAGCAATTTGTCTTAACTAGTATGGGGACCATGGGCCTATATAACCGAGCTTCCAATAAGCAAATCTAGAATTTTCCAAGTAATTTCTCTAACTTATTAATTTCTCCTTGCACCACTATAGATTTGGAATTACACTCTCAATTATATAGAATGCTCTATATGTTCCACAATATAGATGTAACACCCTAACTATCTTAGGCGTATTACGTGATTTTTAAACGTACTGTGCAGCTCGTTGCTAATCAACGAGGTTTATGGAAAAACGTGATTAATTAAAATTTTGCTTTTTAATTAAACTTATAAAACCATATTACAAAAGACTCGGGATCCCGATTATAAAATATTTACAAAAAGTTTAACTGTTCAACTATTACATAAAATTAAAAGTCGTCTAACGACCAGTTACAAAATTCAGCCTTGCTGTCCCGAGGATCGTACGCTCCAGGCCTAACCGCCCCGACATGTACAATCTCATAAGCTCGCTCACGGTCCATCAGCTATAGCCTTGCCTTTACCTACACATGAACATAAACTGTGAGTCGACAGACTCAGTAAGAAAAGCATAATAATATCATACATAATACTAACTGCCGTGTCCAACACGATACTGAGTCCCGCTACTGCCATGTCCAACATGGTACTGAGCCACTACTGCCATGTCCAACATGGTACTGAGTTTTGAACGTTCATAGGGACGGTACTATTGACAAGTATCCTCCTGATCGGTCGAACCGGTCCTACTCCGGCTGCTGGTCATACTCCAGCCTGTACCGACGGGATAGGTCAATAGCACTGAACCACCAACCAAATGTCACCGATCGGCCGAACCGGTCATACTCCGCCTTGGTCATACTCCAACTCGTACCGACGTGACAGGGTTGGATGGTTCGAAGCCTAAATACATAACTAATGTAATCTAGCAGGCTTCCTACATGCACGCTAAACATGTAATCTACATATGCATACTGTTATACTAATCTTACCTGGATTCCGATTTCAGGTGTGCCGGTCAACCTGACTGGAACTGAAGCTGAGCGGCGGATTACTGGCTCCTAAACCATAAAAATCACAACGCTATAAGTGACACGCTAAATCACTTTCCCGGGGACTAAAACTAGGAACTAAAAGTTTCCCTATCGATAAAAAGCATGGCAATACCCCTAAAAACATAAAAACGAGGAAAACTAGGGTCCCTGAATTTTCCCCAACCGGTAGACCGGTTGCCCAACCGGAATTCCGGTTCTGGAAAATTCAGAACCCTCATCCGGAATTCCGGATGTACAACCGGAATTCCGGTTCCTCGCAGGCAGCCAACTAAAATTTTCATAACTCGACCAATTCAACCCCAATTGGTACCAAACTTTCCAGACCTGCTCTAAACACCCCAAAGAACAAATCTAAGGCCTCAAAACCACCCAGAAAACACATAAACAAAAATCACCATTGGAGCTCAAGCTTTGAGTTCCAAACTCAAGCTTGAGCAAATCCACCTAAACATGCATTCCACTAGCTTAAATCTACTTAAACTAGCATATAATCACCTCTGAAAACTATAAAGAACATCCAGCAACCTCACAGCAACAAATAGAACCATTTCATTCAAAAATCACATATTTTAACATAGAAACTAAAAGCTTTGAACAACCTAACTAACATGCTTCAAACAACTCAATTAACATCAATTAAACATGCTTTGAACCTCAGAAAATAACAACCAAACACAGCAATAATAACAGCCACAAAAGCATGCATTTTACTCAACTTTTTCATCATTTTTTTCATAATTTTAAGGAAGAAATCAAGAGAGCTAACCTAGCTTGGAAAAATGCTTAGATTTGGATGAGAATCCACTTGAAAATTTGAGCAAAACCCAGCTCCAAACACTCACATGCACAGCCGAAATGGAGAGGAAAAAGGGAGCTTTTCTTTTCAAAGTTTTCTTCTAATTTTTGTTAAGTGTTGAAAATGAAATAAAATAAAAGAATGAAGCCACTTAACTATTTTATTTCAGCCATTAAAACACATAAAATAACTATTTAAATTCAAATAAACAATTCACATAAGACAAAACACTAATGGGGCAAAAAGACCATTTTGCCCCTTTACCATAAAATCATGAAAATCATACTAAAGGGGTATTTTTGGGAAATTCTAAATTCCCGGCCATTCCCGACATTCCCAATGTCTAAAACCCGTCCCCAAACTACTAACATACTAAGTTGTGATTTCTACTGAGCCAAACAGCGAGTTCCAAAATACCGGACACCGGAAATGCAAAATATGCAAGATACTGAATAACATAAATAACCGAATAATAAATTATTTAAATAGCTATAAATAATTTCATAATTAAACATAAACAACTGCTAATTTCCAAATTAACTAAGCGGGCTTTACAATAGATACGCTATTATCCATTTGTTATTACCCTAATAATCAATGATCCTCTATAGATGATCTACATTAAGTAGGGACTAATTTACCGTTACACTCTTCAATGTACTTTATTCTGAAAACACTTAGCTACCTATAAATGATATTCCAGTGAACTTATATAATCACCGAAATGAGTACTCAATTATTTATCTATGTTAGGCCAATCTCGAAGGAAATCATTATTTGACTTCTTTATCTGGATAGAAGCTATAGATTCTGTATCTATAATTAGCGCTCCCACTCAATTGAACTACCATGTCCTTAACCTATATGTCACGAGAAGAACCATTTGGTCGACTTTAACGAACAGATTTAAGAACACAAATAATACAACTGAACAAGAACCTAACCATCTCAGGATTGAGATCACTTGATCTAGGATCAACTAGGTGATATTGAATTGAATAGATATTATGGTAAGTTTATCATATCTAGTTCAAGTTCAATATCGGTCCCTTTCGATGCATACTCCATGCATCCAACCCCAAGCTTACTTTAACCAATGCCCTAGAAAGAACATAGCACTTATCCAAAGTGTAAGTAAACTACATTGTAGATTATCCAATCAGTTAAACCCTGTGTACTGATAAATCATAGGAATACATTTAATCACACAATCTTGATTATTTTCTACTGTGTTAACAACACAATAAATAAGAATATCAATGTGATAAGGATTTGGATGAATTTATAAATCAAATAAATAAATAAATGATCACATGAACCAAATAACACACTAAATAAGTACTTAAAATAAATCTATTTCTTTATTGTTGATTGAATAGAAAAGATTACATTGAAATAGAGTTTTATTTAGGGCACAAAGCCCAACACCCGGATCCTAGGGGGTCCAAGTTCGGGTACGGGGTCTGAGTCTTGCATTAAGGATTTTTTAAATATATTGAAACCGGATCGGATCAGATTCAATTTGAAAAAGTATTAGGCGGGGCGGGGTGGATCTGATCCGAGATCTAACAAGTATCTGAATGTTTTGGATCAGAAGTGATCCGCCTAATGACACTGAAAGAGTCCTAGACACCAACAATACTTTTTAACAACTTTCATACACTACTAAAAAACTCAAAATTCTCGATATGTTTACACCGTCGAGTAAAGAATTCGCGACAGTCTATAAAACTGTGTCGCCTATACGAGCGTCACAAATACTAAGTAGAATAAGCAACAGTAGAAAAATATCCTTATAAAAAAATTCCTGATAGTTTAAAACTGTCGGCTGTAGTTGTAACTATAGGCCACGGTTTAAAACCGTCGGCTATACTAAACCGTCGCTATAGTGGATTGCCCCCAAAAAAATTATCGTCTTCATCCTCCTCAAAACCACTTCTCGCATATATCGCATATGCTCCAAAACCTTTACAAGAATCATCCTCCTCCACTGTAGTTGTGCTTGTCTTCATCCTCGTCAAATTTTTTCTTACAAGTTTCAAATTTCTTTCCACTTGACGATCCTTGAAACTTTCTTCGCATTGCAAGCTTTAAATTTATTTTAAACACACACAGATCAATATCAACAAACCAAATCATGGCTAATTGAAATTTAAACAACAAGTAAGAGAATATTGTGCTTACCTTTGTGCTACCACGAGAGAGCATTGGAAAGGGACAGAGTGAGAGAGTAGAGGAGAGGGACGACGTGGCTCGTGGTCGCAAAGGAGCGAGAGCTGGGAAATAAAATGAAATTTACAAATGACTTTGAAAATAAGATATGATTTTTTTTTTTTTTGGGGGGGGGGGGGGGGGGGGGGGGGTTATATCTTAAAAGGAGGGAAATGAAATTTAAGATAGGGAAATTAAAAATTTGAAATTTAAGAAGTGGGAAATGACATTTTGATCCGAAACTCATGAAATTGAAGCATGAGAATTGTCAACGGTTTAAAATCGTCGGCAATTCCCTTTTACAAATGCATGGGAGTTTTTAAGGCACATTTAAAAACTGTTGCCTATACCTTTCAACAGTTTAAAACCATCGAGAATATCTTATTTTTCCTAATAATTTTAAACACTCAATTTTTTTAGTGACAGTTCTAAAAAAAAAAAAAAATTTAAAACCATCGCGAATATTCTTTTTTGTAGTAATGATATTTTCACATCGAGATAGTATTAAGTATCTTAAATGCCTTCTTGAATAATGCACGTCCATTTCTCGGGTATGCACAAAACCATCTTTTTCGTTATTGTCTTATTATTACTTTTTTTACAAGCTCAAACTCCCATGAAATAGAACCAAATCCTACGTATGATTCTCCTATATAGCATATACCCTTTTATAAACGCTATAAATATATATATATTAAATATATATAAATAGGATTAGTGGTTATTATCCTTGATTAATGTGTTCAAAATATTCTTTTATTAAGTACTATCTCATGATTTCTTAACAATATATTAACAGTTTTCACCAATCAGTTAACATTATCCTTATTTGCTAGCTGCCAATTATTCAAATTTATCCCTCTCATGTGCATCCATAAACAAAAGTACTACATATTAATGTACATTTATATATTAGATAATTAAATAAAAGTAAGAGATTGTTTTGAATTAATTATTTTATTCACATCTTAATAAGCTAGCTTCGTCATCAAGTCATTACGTACAATGACTGAATGACAAGACAAAGTGTACACGTATTATCCATATTCCATAATATATATCACATGATCAGCGAATCATATTAAAAGCTGAGCTGAAACATCACCTTAAAAGTTTCTTAAAGTTAAAGTTGAAAGAAAAGAAAGAACAACATCCCTATTTATATCAAACAAAAACTCGAATATATTAATATACAAGAAAGCAAGACAGAGAAGGAAGAGGATTATTTGAAGGGATTCCTCTGTCAATATTATTGTCTTTTGAAAACTGATCTTTAGAGAGCGCGCGAGGCCTTGTCGGGGGGACCCATCAAGACTCTCTGTCCTACGTGTCAACCCCTTAATCTCTTTACACATCAACCCAAGTAAAAACGACACCGTTTTCTTTATTGCATTTCTACTAGTAGTACGTAAGAGATCCAACCATTAGCATTGTCGTTTCAAGTAGTATTGTGTTAAGTATGTCTCTTTCAATCTCCATAACTAATCCTTCTCCTTCTTCTTCATATGCCATCTCACTTTGGATCTTCAACTGATGAGGAAGATCTCTATCGATTAACTCGTCAATGTCTTCCAACACCTGGCAATCTTTGTTGGGAAAGCTCTCAACTCTCCAACACAACGTGTCGATCAACTGGGACCCATGCATGATCCAAAACTCGGATGAGGAGGATGATCTTGACCGTCCACGTGTACTCCTATTATTAGTCCACGGCTTCAAGTTCATACAAGGTTTTAATATCTCCACCAAGATTTCGTCAACCACATCGAACACTAACCTCCGGTTCGACCGGAGTCGAAACTGGGACGAAAGATGTGCAAAAGTAGTTGATTCTTGGAGGTAGAAGGAGTTCTCGAGTCGGTGAAATATTGATTGGTCTAATGGGTGTGAGGGAGAGAACCAATTGGTGAAGGACACGTGGGATGTTCTCGCTATTCCTACACGGAATAGTATTCTGGAAATGTACTGGTTGAGGTCCGACCACCTGGCGCCGCGGCTGGTGGAGGCGGTGGTGGTGGTGGTTGTTACGACGTCGTTTGTAGTGTCTCGGGGTTCGAGCACGTGGGACTCTGTTTGGTGTTGGTACTTTTGGCTCTGAGAACTAGATAACTGTGACGACCTACGTTTCGATTCTTGGGCATTATTAGATACCTCTGTTATTTCTGCCTGCTTTTTCCAAAAACGCAACGTAACAAAGGATAAGTTGAAAAAATTATGAGCACAGAAATTATTGAAATTCAAAAATTAATATAATGAAACAAATAAATGGGTTTAAATTAAAAAAAAAAAAAAAATTGAAATATAGTTTTTGGACCTGTTTATTATGAGAGATGGGATGACTTTTCTTGACCGAAAAGAGAGTTGGGACATTGATGTTATTAAGAAGATTGTTAGACAAAGGGGTCTTCTTGCATTTCTTGTCAGGAATATTGCTTCTGGTAGATGTTGAAGAACGAACAAATGTCTCTTCCTGCATCTTTTGTAGCCTTGCACCGAACCCTGCTTCACGCCCAGCTTTTTTCGTTGATGTTCTACTTTTTTGGTGAAACGACGTCGTCTCATGATGGCCTCCTCTCTCTTGCAATGCCTTTGACTTGACTGTAGCTAATTTGTCCGGCGCAAGTGATGAAGATGATGTCGTCATTATTGGCAATGGCCTTGAAATTTGAATGCTAATTTGATCTTTACTACTGGCGCATAAAGATGTTGTTGCTGTTGATGCTGTTGTTGTTGTTGTTGTTGGAGCAGTAGTAGTACAAGTAGTACTAATAGTACTAATAGTCCTAATAGTCTTGGGGTCTGTGAATCTGAGCCTTGGAGAACAGGAATTGTTTGATATTGATAACGAGTAATTCTTTGCTCCGCTTGCTTGGTCATCAAGTTTGGCCAAACCCTTTGAAACTTTCTTGGATTTGAGCTGTTTAACAAGTTCATCTTTGCTCTGATTATATTCTCTGTTCCTAGAAGATGTGTTTGTTATGTCCACCAAACCAACTTTCCTGCTTACACTCTCTTTCACCTGCTTAACAATCTGTCTAGCGTAATGACCTGGACTTCGAGTACTGCTCTCGTAATGATGATGGTCGGTTTCATGAACTCTTAACTGCTTTCTTCTTAAAGCAGATAACTTTGAGAAGTCCAAATCATCAGTACAAAGATTAGCAGCGTTGTTGTTGTTGTTGTTGTTGTTGTTGTTCTCTTTATTGATTTGAAGCGAGAGACGGGGGTGATAGTCGACGTCGGATCTTCTGGCCAATGATATTCTTGGAGTCTCCGGCAATGAACGAGTGCCTGAATAATTAGTAAGATCTTTGGTTTGGAGCTGAGGTTGGCGAGGCCTTAGAGGTAATCTCTTGACACGATTTTGTTGGGCTGAATGAGAGGCCGGTGGAGTAAAACTTGGGGAGTTGGTCTCTGGAAGAAGGTCTAGGCCCATTAATCGTGCTACCAAGCTTGGAGTTTTGGTACTTGGAGAGCTACTAGTGTCCGAGGAAAAATCACTGATAGCTCCTCCAGCTTTTGATGATGATCTTGACCCTCCATTTGTTTTGATTTGAATACCCATCTGGATTTTTAATCAACCATCATAAATATTTATATAATAATAATAGTAATAAAATATATGAAATGTGGACACTGATAAGTACTTATTAAGACTCTTACAGTTGGGATAGTCAAATTGAAATTTTCTTTAGTATCTTCTTCTTCCTCTATGATAGATGATAGTGATGTACCCTCATCAGATTTCAAACTGTTTCTTGGTGCCTCTATACCTGAATGAATTTCACAAATTCCAGCCATAATATAGTAGTATAGTCAAGACATGAATACAAAAGAGAAAATAATTCATAATAACATTCATTATAAATAAGTGTATGTGCTTACCTTTTGGACTAACAGGCTCTTGGAGCTGAATGAAAGGACTGCTGCCTTGTTTGAAAGAGGGTTTAGCATCCTGGTTTAAATTAGGGAGCTGAAACTGTTGAAAATCAAACAACTGAAACACTGCGCACATGCAACCCGCCGAAGCAGTGGCTGCGTCTTTAGCTACTGCTTCTCTTCCTCTCTTCGAGGATTTTCCACCCCAATACCAGTATTCCTTCCCCATAACTACTTTAGCAACTACTTCACAGACCACAAAGCTCGATCTTCTTTATTTATTTATATAAAGGCTCGTTTTGAAATATGTGTGTTGTTATGAGCGAGAGAGAGAGAGAGAGAGAGAGAGAGAGAGAGAGAGAGAGAGAGAGAGAGAGAGAGAGTTTAGGCTTGAAAAGATCAAGAGCTTTGTGTCTCAAGTCTCAACTCCTAAAAAGAGATAGGAATAATGTAGTTTTATTATGGTGAAGGAGTGAAGAGAAGCGGGAAAAGTGGATCCATACGAAGCATAAAACAGCTCCATTTGATTTGGGGGAATTAAGTATTAAGTACAACAAAAGGTTTGCTTAGTAATATATGTACGGTAGTTATATTTAGTACAACACCCACCTCTATTCTACTTTCTCCTTTTCTATCTCTCTATCTCTTACACCAAATTTATTTATTTGTAATTTTTTTTTTAATTTTCTACAGTTCAAACACTCACTCCCAAGTTTTACCAGACCAAAAATCAGAACCAACTCTGCCTTTATTATCTCTTTCTCATTGGGAATTGAAACCCAAAGAAAATAAATAAAATAAAAATTGAATTAGCTGACGATATAGATGGTCATCCCTGGCCCCATTACCTCCCACGTATTAATAGATAATAAATATACTCTGTTTACTGCTAATCTATTTAAGCTCAATTTACAATGTGATGATTCCCCCCTCATGCCAGCCACGGGACTTGAATATATTTTTTACTCTTATTTTCAAATACGAGGTGAGTTTTATTGGGGATCTGCAATCTAATCCAACTCTTTTGTTAATTTTAGGATTATTATCATTACAGATATTATAAGACTATATCCTCCATACACTTTAGTTTTGCTTGCTTAAGACTACTCCCTATTTTTATTATCTTGGGCCTAGAGGAGGTTACTCCGACCAAAACAGAACAAAAGGACTAGGCAATGATGGGTCCAAGGACTTTGGATGAAATAATTGATAAGTTACACCGTCCTTTATAATCATATATCATCATGCCAAGAAATTTAAAATCCTACACTAATCGAAAGTTGCAAAATATATAGTTTATATATGTGGTTTCTGTTAATGGAAAACATTTACGGTACAAATTAAGTTGAAATTATAATCACTAATGATGAGTCCCCTCATTAGAACACTATAAATGGTTTCTGACTTCAGAGTGGTATAATTCGTTAATTGTTTGATGAATTGAGCTGGAAAGCAATCAATTCAAGGTATAGGCAATTATAGAATAGGAAATGTAGTGCAAATTAATCAGCAATACTATTATGTACATATAACGAGTTTGTTTATGTCAACAAGTTTTTTCCCCTTTTTACCATACACCCTCTAGTTTTAATTGGGGGACTTTATTGAATTTCAATTGATGGGTGGGTGGTCATTGATGTAATGTGAGTATCCCAATGTAACTTATATATATATAAACATAACTATGTAGATCTAAGAATTAAAAGAAGGAAAAAAAATGAGGCAAAATATAAAATTTGAAAAGCATATAGACATTGTGATAGAATATTGGTGAGTGGTGAGTGTGGTGAGTGGACCCATGATAAGATTATTATTATTAATAGGAAGCGCATCATGTGATGGTACAATGGCGAGTTGTATATATATGAGCATTAAGCAGCAGTGGACTTGTAATCTAACAGAGGACGTTGGAACAAAACGACGACGCTGCATGGGGCCCCAAAAACTTGTAATAAAATCCGAGTTGCACTGGCATTTTTAGGCGCATACTTGCAGCTCCAATGGTCCTACTGTTATAAATAACTTATAACGACACTTAATTAGGGACCACACATACCATACGATCCCAACCTATATGATTCTTCTCTACTTCTAGTTTTAATACCTTAATATGATTCTTTTCTTTTTTTTTTTTTTTTGAAATGACATTATATAATATATACTTTTCAAGGGTTTAATTTGTTCCCTCAGTGCATATCCCAAAAAAATCATTAGCAATATGCGTTTGTGTGTGTGAGTTATATGTATCTGCTTGTGAGAAAAATGAAAAAGTTGTGTGTTTTGAATGGTTACACTCACATCATCTATTACGTTTTATATCTCATAATTATAAATTTAAGTGTAAATTGCTAGATGTCTAACAATGAAAAATTGAGAATTACTAGCGACAATAATGTTTTCTCTAGATCCTTTTTAGGTATTGTAATAATTTATCACAAGAGAAATTAAAGATTTGAAAAATTAATTAAGAAAGAAATGTGTAAATATATATATATATATATATTTTTGAATCAAAGGTTTCATTAATTATCAGGTCTCGGCCTGAACAATGTCACACAAAAAAAAAAGAAGGAGCATTCAGCTCATTAAACATACAACCTGACGATAAATAAGAGGCCCTAGCAACACAATGCGCAGCCTTATTTGCAGATCGATTAACAAAAGAGACAAGGCATGATTTAAATATATATTAAATAGAGAACATTGTATAAAAAAATAAACTGCTAAATCTCAGTTTTAACATTAAAACATATATTAAAATCTCAGAAAGAGACGTTGTAACTAAGTATGCTTCCAAGCCAATTATATATATACAATATATATATAATTTTTGAAATGACCCAATTATATATTGAAGGAAATTGAGTACACCATCGATCAATTTTAACGTTTGGCCAGCACATGGTGAAAGTAAAATATTGTATTTTTACGCATTGCTAGTGGGACAATACTTATATTTTATATATTAAATTTAATTTTTCCCCCACTAATTAAACAAAACATATACCCGTTCAACGTCGACATTTTTGTTTTCTTTATTAGCTAAGATCCCTTTTATATTAAAAAGTATACTGATATATGTATTAATTATTTTAATGCAGGAATATTTTAATATATATAATAAAAGTAAATATATAGTGTGAAATAGTCCAATTTCAAATTCAGATTATGTTGGGACATTCACCCAACACAATATTCCTGACCATTAACAATTTTCTCTAAACTCCAAATTGAATCTTTCAGATAGAGTATAGTGTCTGTGGTATGTATACGTTGAGAGAGAACTATTTGAAATTCAAAGTGGTCCTTATAATTCTCTTCTTCGCGGGGACCTTATAATATTAATAATACATGCATAGAATCAATATCTTATAATATTTGAGACCATACCATATGATATAATATATATATATAATTATATCAAAGGGAGAAAAGCGAGAGAGAGAGAGGGAACATGTCATAAGAGAGCTATTATTGAAAATGAGAAGAAATGGAAATAATAGAGATGTGATCATGTGAGAGAGGTCCCATAAGTTTATGTGTTATGTGTATAGATATATATACATAATAGATATTCTTTGTAAAAAGGTTCTAAAAAAACATGATGATTGAAAGGGAAAGGCCCATACAACAACAATTAAAATAGGGTGAGATCTCTGTTCCACGTGGTGCTGTGTTGCCCTTGATTGATTCATTTTATAATAAGTTTACACAAGAAAGGACCCAATTCAAAAGGCGCCTGCCTTCCCTGCCCTATATATATATGGTTGTATATGTAACGTTGAATGCTATTACAGTCAAAACTTGGCTTTCTTATCTACAGTACAATTATTCTAAATCATAAGCTCTTTCTCATGACCAATACAATAATTTTTAGTTTCATTCTTCCAGTGGTAAATCGTAATTGTTTAGTGGGAAATTTACATGGTATACTAACTTTTGTTATTTTTTTACAAAAATACTGTCAGGCGGTATATTTACTTTTTTACTGTGTCTTTTTATAAGTTTCATCTTGTAGTATACTGTGTTAAGTTTTCACTGGTGTTTTACTGGTGTTTTGAGTTGGTCTGTCTTGTGTTCTATTGGTGTTTTATAAAAATACAGTATTTTTGTAAACTTTTCCGTGTGACAGTATTTTTGTAAAAGTTACCCCAAATTCCAGTATTTTTGTAAGTTTCCCTTGTTTAGTGGTACCTGCTCGGCCCAGAAAACTAAAAACTTAAGGCCCATTTCCATATTTTCTATAACATTTAGACTAAAAAAAGGGATATATTGAGAATTATTATTTTTTTTTATTACAAAGTAACTAAGTATAACTGTGAAATAATTTTAATTAATAAATACTTTTTTTACCATTAAAGTATCAAATATAACTTCAGATAATTTATTAAAATTAGAATTCCTAATGTATATAATAGGAATATGATCTATAAAATTAGGTATAAATTAAAAAATAATAAAAAAACATAAAAACTAAAATAGAAAATAAAAAGTGAATATACAATATAATTTTTTAAAAAAAAAGAAATTTAGGTAGACATATTTTCTTTCGCTCATTATTTACACAAATACCATTTATTATTTTATTTATATATATGTATACCGAATTCGAAAACAATAATTTATTTATATCAAAATGTTTCATCAGCATCATATATTAAAATATAAGGCAACTTTTATTAATGAGGAAAAAGATGAAGAAAAAGTGAGGAATTCAGGAAAAGATAATTATTTTGGAAGCTGAAGTCTAGACCAAACTCAACAACTACCAACGAAATTGATTTAAAATAGTTAAAACAACTTAGAAATGATTTCAGAAACAAACTGTAACCCTAATAATTAGGCACGCTACAGTAATTTTTAGTTACAATGTCCACCTTCGCTAATTAAAAATATTTTTTGAAAATCGTGATAAATTTAAACTTTTAATTTATTTAAAACTTTTATAACAATAACCATATATATCTGTACAAAAGGTCGGGATTCCGCTTTTAAACTTGTTTACATAATTAAAATAAACTTTACAACTTGTAGCACAACGACTACCAAATAAAACCTAAGTCATCCCGAGATCGAACTCTCCAGAACGTACCATCTTGACATGAACAATCATTCCTGAGCTCTTGACTCACTGTTGTTTAGCCTTAGTCTTTCCTTTACCTACACATGAAAACAATATCTGTGAATTGACAGACTCATTAAGAAAAGCATATAACATACAATATAATCAGATTTACTAATTAATAAAGAT
The DNA here is from genome assembly GCF_029168945.1 of Cannabis sativa. Classification (NCBI taxonomy): domain Eukaryota; kingdom Viridiplantae; phylum Streptophyta; class Magnoliopsida; order Rosales; family Cannabaceae; genus Cannabis; species Cannabis sativa. Next base: position 16,387,460 of record NC_083605.1, on the reverse strand, counting down.
CAGAAATCGTTTTATGTTCCATGGTTCACATGATTTATTTCATGATTATGTTTAATGTATAAATTCTATTAAGTCCAGAACATATGTATTTATTCATGATTATAGTGTCGTCAGCACAATGGAATATAATCATGATTATATGTTCAAAAGTTTAATTCTCTACTTTGTCAGTTCACTGGATTTAGACTGGCATGATAATCAGCATGTTGGAAATATTTTACCAGAATCTAGATTTACTACCAAGTATGTTTCATTAACATCCTAATATGAATTCTAAAACAATGAAATAAACACATAAGAGTTTAAGAAAACCTTACATTGGGTGCAGCGGAATATAATGACTCCTTCCATTCAGATCTCTAGCCCTTGATTCCTTTATGTAGCAGAGCATAATCAAGATCTGAATCTGGATCTCTTTCTCTCCTTCCTTTGATGCTGATTCTCCTTCTTGTTGTTTGGATTCTCCTACAGTCTTACACACTATGATTGAGATACCACTTGATGTGTATGGGCACTACTCTATCACTCAAGGAATTTTCGAAATTTGAAGAGAAGAAAAGAGAGAGGAAAGTGGCTATGGCTTTCTCTGAAAGAAACAATGTGCAAGTCATGAGTTTCCTGAAGCCAGCACTTTCTATTTATAGAATGCCATCTAGGTTTAGGTTAGAATTGTATGGCATTAAAATAATAAAAAAAATAAATGGTAAAGGCTTTGCATAGTGGGCGGCCATATAAGGAAATTGGGCCTCACTTTGCAACTTTCCCATTTTGTTATTTTTCATTCCCATCTTCTCAAATATGCCAATTTTCCAATTTAACCATTTAAATGCCAATTCTAATTATTTAATAACTTAAAAATAATTATTAAATAATATTGTCATTTAATATATTTATTAATTTAGACATGTAAAGTCTCTTAATTAATAAATAAACCTAGAATCTTTTTTCTTTACAATTTTGCCCTTGCTTAGTGAAATTTCATAAAGTAGACATAGTCTAACTTTAGAATTATAATTGATTAATTAAAATCAATCAACTGAGTCTTACAGCAGTATGGTCTCAACTAGTATGGGGACCATGGGTCTATATAACCGAGATTCCAATAAGTCGAACCGAATTTACCAAGTAAATTCCCTAACTTATTAATTCCTTATTGAATCCACACTTAGAACTTGGAATTGCACTCTCAGTCATATAGAACGCCTTATATGTTCCATGATATAGACACGTCATTAGTTATCCATTGTTATAATCCTAATTTGATCAATGACCCTCTAATAGATGATCTACATTGAATAGGCACTAAATTACCGTTACACCTTCAATGTATTTTATCCTTAAAACACTTAGCGATGTATAAATGATATTTCAGCAAAGTGAAATGAGATTTCCACCATTTATCTCTGTTTAGCTAAGCTCGAAGGATATCATCGTTTCACTTCTAAATTCCTATAGAAGTTATAGATTCCATATTTATGGTAGCGCTCCCACTCAATTATACTATCATGTTCCCAAAATGTACGTATCACCCTGACCCAAAAGTAGGCTTAACTAACAAATCAAAGAACATGTATAATACTCTTGAGATCGAACCTAACCATATCAGGATTAAGATCATTTGATCTAGGATCAACAGGTGATATTGAATTGAATAGATATTACGATAAATTTTAACAAATCTAATCAAAGTTCAATATCGGTCCCTTCCGATGTATACTCCATACATCTGATACTGGTAAACTTTGCCAATGCCCTGGAAAGGACATTACACTTATCCAAGGTGTAAGAATACCTATCCCTGATTATATCATGCCATTCTAAATCCAGTGTACTGACAAATCAGGGAATAAACTTTCGAACATATAATTAAGAGTATATTCCACTGTGCTGACAACACTATAATCATTAACAAATTCAAATGTTCTAGACTTAAAAAGAATTCATACATTATATATATAATCATGAAATAAATCATGTGAACCATGGAACATAAAATATTATTTCTGATCTTTATTAATAAGTAAATCTGATTATATTGAAATGGGTTTTATTTAGGGCACAAAACCCAACACAATGATAGGTATACTTACACCTTGGATAAGTGTTATGTCCTTTCCAGGGCATTGGCAAAGTTTACCAGTATCGGATGTATGGAGTATACATTGGAAGGGACCGATATTGAACTTAGATAAGATATCCTAAACTTACTGTTATATCTTTCTAAGTCAATATCAATGGTTGATCTTAGGTCTATGGAACTTAATCGTGACATGGTTAGGTTTGATCTCAAGAGTGTTCTTTGTGTTCTTTGATTTGTTAGTTTAGCCTACTTTTTAGTCTGGGTGTTACGTACATTTTGGGAACATGATAGTACAATTGAGTGGGAGCGCTAATCATAGATATGGAATCTATAGCTTCTATCTGAACATAGAAGTGAAATGATGATTTCCTTCGAGCTTGGCTGAATAGAGATAAATGATTGAGATCTCATTTAAGTAATTATATTAGTTTACTGAAATATCATTTGTAGGTAGCTAAGTGTTTTAAGGATACAATACATTAAAGGGTAAAATACATTAAAGCGTAGATCAGTAAATTTGTCCCTATTCAGTGTAGATCATCTATAGAGGATCCTTGACTATTAGGATTGTAACAATGGATAATCATAACGTATCTATATCGTGGTACATATAGAGCGTTCTATATAGCTAGGAGTGTATTCAATTCCAAGTTCTATAGTGGTTTAATGAGGAATTAATAAGTTGAGAATTTACTTGGTGAATTCTAGATCTACTTATTGAAAGCTCGGTTATATAGGCCCATGGTCCCCTCAGTAGTTGAGATAATACTGCTTGCAGACTCAGTTAATTGATTTTATTAATCAATTATAATTCTAAAATTAGACTTTGTCTTATTTATGAATGTTCACTAAGCAATGGCTTAATTGTGAAGAAAAGAGGTTTTGGGGGTCAATTTGTTAATTAAAAGACTTTGTTTGGTCTAATTAATAAATTACATAAATGAAAATTTTATGCTAACTATTTAATAACTATAAATAATTATTAAATAATATTGTCATTTATCATATTTATTAATTGAACCATACAAAGTATCATAATTAAAAAATATGCCCCTATAAACTCTTTCTTTACAATTTCGCCCTTACTTAGTGAAAAATTCACAAATAGACATAGTCTAATTTGAGAATTATAATTGATTAATCAAAACCAATTACATGAGTCTTACAAGCAATATTATCTCAACTAGTGCGGGGACCATGGGTCTATATAACCGAGCTTCCAATAAGTAGATCAAGAATTTACCACTAAAATTCACTAACTTATTAATTCTTCGTTGAATCCACGCATAGAACTTAGAATTGCACTCTCAGTATATAGAATGCTCTATATGTTCCACCATATAGACACATCATTAGTTATCCATTGTTATAATCCTAATGTGATCAATGATCCTCTATATGAATGATCTACACTGTAAAGGGATTAGATTACCGTAACACCCTACAATGTATTTATTCCTTAAAACACTTGACCCCGTATAAATGATATTTCAGCTTATGTGAAATGAGTACTCCACCATTTATGTTCGTTTGGTCAAGCTCGAAAGAGATCATCCTTTGCTTACTATTCGCCAGATAGAAGCTATAGATTCCATGTTTATGATAGCACTCCCACTCAATTGCACTACCATATTCCCAAAATGTACGTTTCACCCTAACCTAAAAGTAGGCTTAACTAACAAATCAAAGAACACGAATAGCCTTTCAAGATTGAGCCTAATCATATCAGAATTAAGATCATTTGATCTAGGATCAACTAGGCGATATTGACTTGAATAGATATTACGGTAAGTTTAATGAATCTAAGTCAAAGTTCAATATCGGTCCCTTCCGATGCATACTCCATGCACCCAACCTGAGCTTTACTTTAACCAATGCTCTAGAAAGAACATAGCATTTCTCCAAATGCAAGTAAACTCTGTTGTAGATTATCATATCAGTAAAACCCTATGTCTGATAAATCTAGGAAACTTTATTCACATAGTCATGTTTACTTTCCAATGTGTTGACGGCACAATAAACAGGATCAAGTATGTGAAAAGGGTTTCAGATGAATTTATACATTATGTACATATAATCATGAAATAAATCATGTGAACCATGCAACATTAAATGTTATTTCTGATCTATATTAATAAGTAAATCTGATTATATTGAAATGAGTTTTATTTAAGGCATAAAACCCAACAGTTTTGGGGGTCAATTTGTTAATTAAGAGACTTTGTATGGTCTAATTAATAAATTACATAAATGAAAATTTTATTTAGTAATTAATTATAATTATTAAATAAATAGTTTTGACTTATAAGGACTGACTTGGAAAATATGGTATTATTGAAAAGAAGAATAAGTGGTTGAAATAAAGTGGCGAAAATCTAACTAAAAAAAGGTCAACTATCTTGTACGGCCAAGGTTTTTTTTTTTGCCCAATATATTAATCTTTTTTAATCCATATAATTCAACCCTAAGCCCTAGTTGAAACACTATAAAAGGAACATTATACTCTCACTCATCCACTTTTGTCTACCTGACTATTCAACCAAACCTAGATGAGAGAGTTACTTCTATAGAGATTTCACCTCCTTCATTGTTCTTCACCATGTTCGAAACCCTTAGTGATTTGTGATATGCCCACACATAGCAAGTGAAGTACTCAAGCATAGTGAGTAAGACGGTGGTAATTAAACCCGTGTTGAATATGTTTTACCAGGATCTAGATTTACTACCATGTATGTTATTTAACATCCTAAATATGAATCTCTAAAACAATGTAAATAAACACATATAAAGTTTCAGAAACCTTACAGTGGGTGCAGCAGAATATTAATGCCTCCTTCCACTCAGATCTCTAACCCTTGTATCCTATCTGTAGCAGGGTATCACCAAGATCTGAGCCCGAATATCCTTCTCTTGAATCTGGATTCTTCACAGCCTTACACACTATGATTGAGTACCACTTGATGTGTGTGGGCACTTACTCTATCACTCAAGGGTTTGAAAATATGAAGAGAGAAAGAGGACAATGTGGTTCGAATATGGTATAGAATAGATGGCTCAACTTTTTCTTGAAGGCAAGAATTTTCATCATCTTTTAGTGTGAGCCATCACTATCTATTTATAGGCAACCACCTAGGTTTAGGTTAGGATTTATTAGGCATTAAAATAATGAAAAATTAAATGGTAAATACCCTTGCAAGTGGCTGACCATAGTAAGTGGGCCCCACTTTGCAATTTTTCCATTTTTCAATTATTTTCCTTATATTCTCAAAAATGCCATTTTTCCAATTCTAACAACTTAAACGCCAAAACTATTTATTTAATAATTAAAATTAATTATCAAATAAAATTACCATTTAATATATTTATTAATAAGACTTAATAAAGTATCGTAATTAATAAATAAACCCTAGAATCTGTTTTCTTCACATTTAAGCCCTTGCTTAGTGAAAATTCATAAATTAGACATAGTCTAACTTTAGAATTATAATTGATTAATTAAAATCAATTATCTGAGTCTTACAAGCAGTATGGTCTCAACTAGTATGGGGACCATGGGCCTATACAACCGAGCTTCCAATAAGTAGAACTAGAATTTACCAAGTAAATTCCCTAACTTATTAATTCCTTATTGCATCCACGATAGAACTTGAAATTGCACTCTCAGTCATATACAACGCTCTATATGTTCCACAATATAGATACGCTATAAACATTTAACCATCGTTCTAATCTCAATAATGAAAGATCCTCTCTATAGATGATTTACACCGAGTAGGGATAAATTTACCGTTTCACCCCTCAGTGTATTTTATCCTTAAAGCACTTAGCTTCCTATAAATGATGTTTCAGTGAGCTAATATAATCACTGAAACAAGAGCTCTTCCATTTATCTCTATTAAGGCAAGCTCGAAGGAAATCATCGTTTCACTTCTATGTCCAGATAGAAGCTATAGATTCCATATCTATGTTTAGCGCTCCCACTCAATTGCACTATCATGTTCCCAAAATGTACGTATCACCCTGACCAGAAAGTAGGCTTAACTAACAAATCAAAGAACATGAATAACACTCCTGAGATTGAACCTAAGCATGTCACGATTAAGATCTTTTGATCTAAGATCAACCGGTGATATTGACTTAGAAAGATACAACGGTAAGATTATAATATCTTTACCAAGATCAATATCGATCCCAATCCAATGTATCCTCCATACATCTGAAACTAGCATACTTTGCCATTGTTTTGGAAAGAACATAACACTTATCTAAGGTGTAAGTACACTGTATCGCTGATTATCACATCAGTGTAAATCCAGTGCACTAATGAATCAGGGACATTGTCTTTTGAAGCATATAATCACAATCACATTCCACTGTGTTGACATCAGTGTAATTATGAGTGACTATATATTCTGGACTTAACAGATTTTGTATATATTAAACCATAAACATGAAAAATACATGTAAACATAAATGACTTCTAATCTTATATTGATAACAAATCAAATTAGATTGAAATGGATTTTATTTAGGGCATAAAATCCTAACAACCCGAATGAGAGAAAGAGATCCAAGTTTAGATCTTGATAATGCTCTGCTACAGAAAGGAATCAAGGGCTAGAGATCTTGAACAGAAGGAGTCATATAATTTCGTTGCAATCAATGTAAGGTTTTCTTAAACCCTTATGTGTAATTTCATTATTTTAGAGAATTCATATTTAGGATGTTAATTCAACATACTTGTTAGCAATCTAGATTCTGGTAAAATATTCCCAACAATTGGCCTTAGAGCCATGGTAATGATTTACTTTCATGAAATATGGATTTAAAACGATGAATATTATTTGTGTGTTGATTTGGATGTGTTCATGTTAGTTTATGTGATTATTTGATGATTGAATGTGTATTACGAAATTTTTCCATGAAAATAATTTTATTTTCTTTCTGAAAATATTTTATTTGGATTCCTTGTGAAAAATTAAGCAACTTTTATTTTTACAGAACTTAATTACGATTAAAAATGTGAGAGATATGGCAATTTAAAAATCGGGGTCCATTGGGTGTCGAGGGTGGTGCTCATGCGCACCAGACCCTCAGACAAGAAGACCCAACGTGCGCGGAATTCAGACATTCGCTGTCTGAAGACACGGTCGAGTGCCTCGCTCAGATAGGAGATTCACGCCAGAAAGACTCTGCACACGCCGAGAAACCTCGGCGTAGGGACCCTACATTTTCCCTATGCGCGCGCGTCCATGGGCATTTGCAGCCTATCATGGCTGCACGTGTAGCCTAGCTGTGAGGAACCTTAAAAATCCATTTTTTGTGGGATTTTCCCCCAAATTTTAAATTTTTGCAATTTTCAAACCCTAAAATAAAAATAAAATTTTATTTTTGATATATAAAAACTTAAATATCAATTTTGAATTAATAATATTTAATTTTTAATAGATTATTATTAATTTTTTATATTTTGAGGTTTAAATTTAAAAATTGATTATTTTATTTTTAAATTATGACTAGAATTTAAAAATTTGTTAATTTCTTTAATATTTATATATTATTTAATTATAAGATCAGATATTTTCATATTTTCATATTGGACATATTTTATATTAAATGATAAGCCTTATCTTTTAATTTGAAATATTATATTAAAATTATCTTATACGATAAATTAAATAATTAATAAATTTGAAATTAACCTAAATATTTTTATAGATATTCTAACCATAATATTTTCAAATTCAAAATTAGTGATTTTGCTAAATATTTTAATTGTTTATAAATTATAAGTTAGAAAAATAATATTTATGCTATTTTATATCATTTTACTTATTAGAAATTTATAAATTGTATTTTAAATATTTAAATAACTTAGATATTTTTGTAGAAATTTAAATAATGCTTAATTTGAGATATTTTGACATATAATTAGGATAATTATTATCTTTTTATTATTTTATTCTTAAAATAATAATTACCTAACCATATCTATTTTAAAATTGGTTTATTTTATTATTTTAATATTATTAAATTATAAGATTAGAAAATAATTTTGAAAATATCTCTTTTAGTTATTTTCAAATCATTTATCTTATTAGATATTTAATTTAACTTGATAAAAATAATTCAAATAAACCTAGATATTTTAAATTAGTTTCATTTTTGAATTTTAAATTTTGATGAGATATTTAAGGTTGTTTTTAAGAGCCCTAAATTTTCAAAATTTAGTTGGTTAGTTTAAAATAATAATTTAATTATATTAATATCTTATTTCAAAAATGTTACATGGATATTGTGTTTGTTTTATTTAATTGTTTATTTAAAACTTTTTTTTTAACAAACCTATTATTTATTTGATCTAAATTGCTATGATTAACTTGTTCACAGATCCAATGATCTGATTTTAATCATAGTCCAATTGTCAATAGATCTTATAAATAAATTGTAACAGGTAAATTTTGTATTTCTTTCATCTATGTAAACCTAGAAACATGATAGGGCCCATCCAAATTAGTTTGACCTGTGTGAGCCTATATATTTGCTTTTAGGCTTAGATGCATATAGGAAGCCCATTTATTTCTAAATATTTAAATGGACTAGGTTGCTAAAATAAAATATCACCATATGATAGTTTTATTTAGGCCCAATTAGTGTTGGACTTATTTAATGAATAACAATTATTTAATGAAAAGTTAAATTCCTCTCCTTTGGGCCTTGTGTGAGAGTTAGGGGGCCATTAGTAGTGGGTACGACATACTGAACCCAACCCCCCCTCACATGAACAACCCGAATTGTGAAGGCCCATTTGCCTTATTTAAATAACTGTATTAGGCTAATTATGCTAGTTTAATGTAATTAAAATTGAATTAGCAACATAGTTAATTTTAAAATATGAAATTAATTTTTCATTGGATTATTTTAAAATTAATTTAGATAAATACACTTAGTTTAATGAAATATTTTAGATAGTGATTTCTAGTAACTAATTTATATTTTCTAATATTTAATTAAGTAGAAAAATATATTTAAGTTGAAAATTAATTATTTAATTAATTTTGGACCAACTTAAATTAGAATATTTTTCTTAGAACTTAAATAGAATTAATAAATAAGTTGATTTTATTCAAGATACTCAATTATTTGTTTCTAATTCATGAAATTTAATTAAAATAGAAAATTATATTTAAGTTGAAAATTAATTATTTAATTAATTTTAGACCAACTTAAATTAGAATATTTTTCTTAAATATTAAATTAGAATTAATAATTAAGTTGATTTTATTCAAGATACTTAATTATTTCTATTTTAATGAATTTACTTAAGTAGAAAATTATATTTAAGTTGGAATTTTTTTTAATTTCAGATCAACTTAAATTAGAATAATTTTCAGTATATATTTTAATTTATTTTAATAATCATTTTCCCACCTAATTTCGAATTACATTTATTTATTTTAAATGCAGATATTTCGAAATTTTTTTCAATTTTGAAAATTAAATTAAAGTTGAAAATTAATTTATTAATTAATTTTATATCAACTTAAATCAAGTAATTTTCATTAATGATTTAATTAAAATAAATAGATTAAAATATATTGTTTTATATTAGAAAATTAGTAATTAGTTTATGAATTATCTAGATAGATATTTTCTAGGTAGACTTTTTGGTATTTTTCTAGATATATTTAATTAAATTAGAAAATTAATATTTAAATTGATTTTATTCAAGACACTTAAATATTTGATATTTTTCTTAAGATATTTAATTAAATGGGAAATTTATATTTATGTTGAAAATTAATTTATTTAATTTTAGACCAACATAAATTAAAATAAATTTTCCAATTTTATTTTATATGAATTTCGAAAAATGTATCTTTATACATTGGATTTCGAATTCAGTTATAAATTTATAGAAAATTAAATTTGAGTTGAAAATTAATTATTTAATTAATTTTTGACCAACTTAAATTAAGTTATTTTAATAATATTTATTGAAAAATTAATACTAAGGATGAAAAATAAATATTTTATTTTTCAGATCTTCCTAAGGTATAATTTTATAAATATTAAATTATATTTTATATTTAGAGTTATCTAAATTAGTAATTTTAATTAAATAATTATATGTTAAAATAAATATATTAAAATAGGTATCAAAAGAAAATACAACTCTTTAAAATAATGAGCTTTAGTTATAAGGACATTCAATCTCCATTGTCGGTCCTACATGGTTAATTTGTTTTCAATATAACCTCGAGACGCTAGACTTCGTCCCCCTAATGGTTGGTTATTCATCGAAGCATTTAATACAGTAACGATCTTATGATAAGTATTTTGTAAGTTTTCGCCCGTATTAGACTCTCCCCTACAGTGACTACTTAGAGATAAATTTACGAGGTATGAAACAATGGTAGATACTCATAAAATAAGAATAACCTTGACTCTCACCTACTGGGACAACATTGGATTCTTGTTTTGATCGAATAAAAGGTTGCTAGAATGGTGTCCATTTTAGATGAGCTAACAACTCTATTCAATGAATGATTACTTTGACTCTCGCCTACCGGGACACAGTATCAGTTTGTTGGAAACCTTGGAAATTATTTAAGATATGATAGTTTTGTATTTTCACATGTCTTTTTTATTTGCTAAATGCTTAATAATTTTTGAATTGTGTATGAATTTATATTGAACCATGTTATTTTGTGTTATTAATTGTAGTTGTAAATTTCGTGTAAAATAAGAATAACTTTGACTCTCGCCTACCGAGACATCGTTGGATTCTTATTTTAAATCAAAATTATCCTAATTTTTCCTCTAAGCTTATTCATTTCGAATTTGCTTAAATAGTCTATCATTGGATGAATGGTTTATAAATCATTTTCTTATGATGTCCTTCTGTTTTCTCTTATGAAATTGAATGGCGCAAATGACTATATTCCCGACATTCTATCCCGAAATGAGATAAATCCTCGATCTTAGAAATCTCCTACTTGTATAAGTTTACTATAGGCACATTAGACTTAGAGTTAGATTAGTAGTAGTGGTCCAAGCTAGAATCATTACTCAATGTATATTTGGTATAAATTTAAGTCTTTGACTTTAAATTTTAGATTCCAAATATAAATTTTATATTTCTGTTTCCAGAATACAATACAGTTCAACTTTAACAAGTTATTAATATCCATTTTCTGTCAATGGATCTAAAGTGTATGTTAATGTATGGAATTTGAGTTTAGCATTCTGTGACCAAGATCCACTTGGACTATTCTAAGAACTCTTTATTGTAACTAGACCTAAGTCATCAAAAGACCACAACCACATTCTTTATATCTATGTCATTCGCATCTTGTTCATAGTGGTTTTGACAAGATCATTCTCTGTAAAGAATCATTCGAATATGGATGTACATTCAGGGGTGGATATGAGTTATCGTTAAATTCTTAAAACGATCACTCTAGATGTTACCTTATGCAAAGAAATTTGAAATGTTTAAGAAATTTCATGACTTTCTAGCATTGGTGAAAACCATTAAGGTAAGTGGTTAAAGATCTTGCGAATTGATAGGGGTGGAGAAATATTTGGTGGATATGCAGTTCAAAGATCATTAAGTTGAATTTTGAATTGTATCCAAACTTACCTCCCTAGAAATTAGATTTGCATATTGATGATAGTATAAGGTCTATGATTAGTTACTAGTCGTTGCCTAAGTCCTTCTAGAGATATGCCCTAGTGATAGGAAAATTTCAGAATGATGGAATGGTTGTGTACTTAGTGTAAACCATTACTAGATTCATGGATGTCCTGATCGTGACCTTAAGAAAAGCTAGAACTGTTAACTAAGGTTTACATGTTTGATAGCTATTCTAAGTGATTAGGGGTGGACCATCCTATTGTCATTAAGATAAGAAAGTGTTTGTTTTAACAAATACTATTTTTCTAAGAAAATGACTAAGTCTGAAAACAAAGTAGCAAAGTAGACGAGATATTTTTTCTTGATTCCAAAAGTGTTCTATCATCTTATTTGATATAAGATGATCCCACTGCCTCTGTTGTTTTGACACAACCGAAGAGGACAATACCATTAGTGTTCTTAGACAAAAAGTCATGGTACCTTATCGTAGTGGGAGGGTTTCAAGGAACTCACCCTGTTATGACTTGGAAGACACTTGTGATGAAAATCCATTATTAGTTTAAACAAGTAATGGATTGTCAGAATAAGAAACTAAGAAGTAAAGCCAAGAGAACTATGGTTAAAACCATTCATATGGAGTAACCAAAAATTTTCTATTACAAGGACAAGAAAGGAAGTCTTGTTAATTACGTCTACTTAATGGACTTAACAAAACTTCCTGTTCCTAGTATTATAGGTTTGAGATTTTCTATACCTATGGCTTGTGGTATGCCTGGTAATTTGCTTACTCTAGTGCAAGCAACTTACTTTAGTAAGATGCTGGAGCATTTTTCTAATGGCAATCTATAGAAGCTTCTCGACTTTTAGACATAGATTTTATCTATCCAAGGAAAAGTTTCAACTATTCCAGAAAAGATAAAGGCCGATGAAAGAGTTTCCTGAATCAACAGTGAGAGGTCTCAGATATGCTTTGTTATGCATTAGACCAGACACCTGCTGTTGAGTGGGAGTAATGAGTTGGTGTGAGATTAATCCAGGAAAGGAACATTGGAAGACAATCAAGTAAATCTTAAGATCAAGAAGAGGAACTATATGTTAGTCGATAAGGGTGGTATTTAATACTCTTAGACTACACCAAATAAGGTTTCTAGACTTGCCTTAGTGCTAGAAAGTCTACTGATAAGATGGTGATTACTTTGGGGGTGGAATAGTGATTTTGGAAAAGTGTAAAAACCTATATGAAGTCTCTAAGTCTACTAGAGAGACTGAATGCTAAAGTTGCAGGAAAGATACTTATTCAATCTATGGAAAGTTCTATACATTTTTTTTTGGCATTGTACCAACATTTATTAACTATTAGTGTTACTTCCTGACTAACACAGAAGTAGTTGCCAAAAAGTAAAGAATCCATTATCCCTAGAGGAGTAGACATATAGAGAGGAATTTCACAATATCAAGGATTTTGTGATTAAGGAATTGTAATGGTGGAGGAAAGGTTGTATTGAATACAACTTGTCAGATCCTATTACGGAGAGAATACTACATACTATACTTGATCTAGATATCAAGGTGTTAAGATTATTTGAAATGCACCTTTTGTTTTATATTATTGCAAGTGGGAGTTTGTTGGGTTTTGCGCCCTAAATAAAACCTATTTCAATATAATCAGATTTACTAATTAATAAAGATCAGAAATAATTTTATGTTGCATGGTTCACATTATTTATTTCATGATTATGTTTAATGTATAAATTCTATTAAGTACAGAACATATGTATTTGTTCATAATTATAGTGTCGTCAGCACAATGGAATATAATCATGATTATATGTTCAAAAGTTTAATTCTCTGATTTGTCAGTTCACTGATTTAAACTGGCATGATAATCAGCGATAGGTATATTTACACCTTGGATAAGTGTTATATCCTTTCCAGGGCATTGGCAAAGTTTACAAGTTTCGGATGTATGGAGTATACATTGGAAGGGACCGATATTGAACTTAGATAAGATATTCTAAACTTACCGTTATATCTTTCTACGTCAATATCAATGGTTCATCTTAGGTCTATGGATCTTAATCCTGACATGGTTAGGTTCGATCTCAAGAGTGTTATTTGTGTTCTTTGATTTGTTAGTTGAGCCTACTTTTTGGTCTGGGTGATACGTACATTTTGGAAACATGATAGTACAATTGAGTGGGAGCGCTAATCATAGATATGGAATCTATAGCTTCTATCTGGACATAGAATTGAAATGATGATTTCCTTCGAGCTTGGCTGAATAGAGATAAATGATTGAGATCTCATTTCAGTAATTATATTAGTTTACTGAAATATCATTTATAGGTAGCTAAGTGTTTTAAGAATAAAATACATTGAAGGGTAGAACGGTAAATTTGTGTCTATTCAGTGTAGATCATATATAGAGGTTCCTTGACTATTAAGATTGTCACAATGGATAATCATAACGTATCTATATCGTGGTACATATAGAGCATTCTATATAACTAAGAGTGTATTCAATTCCAAGTTCTATAGGGGTTTGATGAGGAATTAATAAGTTTAGAATTTACTTGGTGAATTCTAGATCTACTTATTGAAAGCTCGGTTATATAGGCCCATGGTCCCCTCACTAGTTGAGATAATACTGCTTGCAGACTCATTTAATTGATTTTATTAATCAATTATAATTCTAAAATTAGACTTTGTCTTATTTATGAATTTTCACTAAGCAAGGGCTTAATTGTGAAGAAAAGAGATTTTGGGGTCAATTTGTTAATTAAGAGACTTTGTATGGTCTAATTAATAAATTATATAAATCACAATGTTATTTAGTAATTAATTGTAATTATTAAATAAATAGTTTTGACATTTACAAGGATTGAATTGGAAAATATGGTATTATTGAAAAGAAGAATAAGTGGTTGAAATAAAGTGCCAAAAATCTAACTAGAAAGAGGTCCACTATCTTATACGGCCAAGGTTGTTTTTTTGCCCAATATTTTATTCTTTTTTAATCCATACAATTCAACCCTAAGCCCTAGTTGAAACACTAAAAAAGGAACATGATACTTTCACTCATCCACTTTTGTCAACCTAACTATTCAACCAAACCTATATGAGAGAGTTACTTCTATAGAGATTTCACCTCCTTCATTGTTCTTCACCATGTTCGAAACCCTTAGTGATGAGTGACATGCCCACACATAGCAAGTGAAGTAATCAATCATAGTGAGTAAGACGGTGGTAACCAAACCCGAAGGAGAGAAATAGATCCAAGTTTGGATAAGGAATCAAGGGCTAGAGATCTCGAACGGAAGGAGTCATATAATTCCGCTGCAATCAATGTAAGGTTTTATTAAACCCTTATGTGTTTGATTTCATTATTTTAGAGAATTCATATTTAGGATGTTAATTCAACATACTTGTTAGTAAATCTAGATCCTGGTAAAATATTCCCAACAAAAAATCCCACTTGCACTAATATAAAACAAAAAGTGTGTTTCAAATAATCTCAACACTTTGATATCCATATCAAGTGTAGTATGTATTATTGTCTCCGTAATAGGATCTGACAGGTTGTATAAAATAAAACCTTTCCTCCACTATTATATTTCCTTAGTCACAAAATCCTTGAAATTGTGAAATTCCTCTCTATATGTCTACTCCTCTAGGGATACTGGATTCATTACTTTTTGGCAACTACTTCTGTGATAGTCAAGAAGTAACACTAGTAGTTAATAAATGTTGGTACAATGCCTAAATTGTATAGAACTTTCCATAGACTGGATAAGTATCATTCCTGCAACTTTAACATTCAGTCTCACTGGTAGAGTTAGAGACTCCGAATCAGTTTTTTACACTTCTCCAAAATTACTTCTCCAACCCAAAAGTAATCACCATCTCATACACTTTCTAGCATTAAGGCAAGTCTAGAAACTTGATTTGGTGTAGTCTAAGAGTATTAAGATACTACCCTTATCGACTAACATATAGTTCCTCTTCTTGATCTTAAGATTCACTTGATTTTCTTCCAATGTTCTTTTCTTGGATTAATCTGATACCAACTCATTACTCCCACTCAACAGTGTGTGTTTGATCTAATGCATAACAAAGCATATCTGAGACCTCTCACTGTTGAACCTAAGGAATTCTTTCATTAGTCTTTATCTTTTCTGGAATAGTTGAAACTTTTCCTTAGATAAATAAAATATACGTCTAGAAATCGAGAAGGAAAAAAAATGCTCTAGCAACTTACTAAAGTAAGTTGCTTGCACTAGAGTAAGTAAATTACCAGGCATACCACAAGCCATAGGTTTAGATAAACTCAAACTTATAATACTAGGATCAGGAAGTTTTGTTAAGTCCATTGAATAGACTTATTTTTAAAATTTCCTTTCTTGTCCTTGTAATAGAAAACTTTTGGTTATTCCATATGAATGGTTTTAACCATAGTTCTCTTGGCTTTACTTCTTAGTTCCTTATTCTGACAATCCATTACATGTTTAAAATAACAATGGATTTTAATCACTAGTGTCTTCCAAGTCATAACAGAGTGAGTTCCTTGAAACCCTCCCACTACGACAAGGTACTGTGACTTTCTGTCTAAGAACAAAAGTGGTATTGACCTCATCAGTTGTACCAAGACAACAGAGGTAGTGGGACCATCTTAGAGAATAAGATGATTGAACACTTTGGAATGAAGAATAAAAAAATATCTCCTCTACTCTGCTACTTTATTTTCAAACTTAGTCATTTTCTTAGAAAAGTGGTATTTGTTGAAACAAATACTTTCTTATCTTAATGACAATAGGATGGTCCACCCCTAATCACTTAGAATAGCTATCAAACATGCAAATCTTGGTTAACAGTTTTAGCTTTCTTAAGATCACGACTAGGTCATCCATGAATCTAGTAATGGTTTACAGTAAATACACAACCATTCCATCATTCTGAAATTTTCCTATCACTAGAGTATATCTCTAGAAGGACTTAGACAACAGCTAGTAACTAATCATAAACCTTTTACTTTCATCATTGTGCAAATTGAATTTCTGGGGAGG
This sequence comes from Cannabis sativa, assembly GCF_029168945.1. Classification (NCBI taxonomy): domain Eukaryota; kingdom Viridiplantae; phylum Streptophyta; class Magnoliopsida; order Rosales; family Cannabaceae; genus Cannabis; species Cannabis sativa. Next base: position 16,370,677 of record NC_083605.1, on the reverse strand, counting down.
TAAGTTTGAATACAATTCGAAGTTCAACTTAATGATCTTTGAACTACATATCTACCAAATATTTCTCCACCCCTATCATTATTAGAAATTCATGAAATTTATCATACATCTCAAATTTCTTTGCTTAAGGTAAAATCTAGAGTGATCGTCTTAAGAATTTGACGATAATTCATATCCACCCCTGAATGTACATCCATATTTGCGAATATAGATGATCTTACTTTCAAGTGGATATAGGCATAATGATTCTTTGAAGAGAATGATCTTGTCAAAACCACTAAGAACAAGATGCAAATGCCATAGATATATAGAATGTGGTTATGGTCTTTTGATGATCTAAGTCTTGTTACAACAAAGAGTTCTTAGAATAGTCCAAGTGTCACAGAATACAAAACTCATAATCCATACATTAACATACAATTTGAATCCACTGACAGAAGATGGATATTAACAACTTTTGAAAGTTATACTGTATTGTCCAATGTATTCTAGGAAACTGAAATTTAAAATTTCTATTTGGAATCTAAAATTTAAAGTCAAATTATTTATACCAAATATTCAATGAGAAATAATTCTTGCTTGGACCACCATTATTAATCTAACTCTAACTCTAAGTTGCCTTAAGTAAGCATATACAAGTAGGAGATTCTAAGATCGAGGATTTATATCATTTCGAGACAGAATGTCGGGAATATAATCATATGCGCCATTCAATTTCATAAAAGAAAATACAATAACATTATAAGCAGATGATTTATAAATCATTCATCCAATATATTATTTAAGCAAATTCGTAGTGAATAAGCTAAGAGAAAAAATAAAGGATAATTTTGATTAAAATAAAAATTGAACGATGTCCTGGTAGGCGAGAGTCAATATTATTCTTATTTTATAAACTTCTTGATTGTTTCATATTGTAAATACTAGTCCAAGTTGTCATCTTTGGATGTTTAACTAGATGTTGCATTTACAAATACTTATCTGTCAAGATCTAACACTATTATGTTTGTCTAATGGATGACAATCCTTTGGGATTTGTCCCATTAAAAACAACAAGCTAAGTTAGATCAACTATTTATTTATTAATTATAATTAATTACTAAATAAAATTTTCATTTATGTAATTTATTAATTAGACCATACAAAGTATCTTAATTAACAAATTGACCCCAAAACCTATTTTCTTCACAATTAAGCCCTTGCTTAGTGAAAATTCATAAATAAGACATAGTCTAATTTTAGAATTATAATTGATTAATTAAAATCAATTAGCTGAGTCTGCAAGCAATATTATCTCAACTAGTGAGGGGACCATGGGCCTATATAACCGAACTTTCAATAAGTAGATCTAGAATTCACCAAGTAAATTCTCAACTTATTAATTTCGCCTTGCGCCACTATAGATTTGGAATTAAATAGCACTCTCAGTTATATAGAATGCTCTATATGTACCACGATATAGATACGTTATGATTATCCATTGTTACAATTCTAATAGTCAAGGATCCTGTATAGATGATCTACACTGAATAGGAACAAATTTACCGTTCTACCCTTCAATGTATTTTATCCTTAAAACACTTAGCTACCTATAAATGATATTTTAATAAACTAATATAATTACTGAAATGAGATCTCAATCATTTATCTCTATTCAGCCAAGCTCGAAGGAAATCATCGTTTCACTTCTAAATACTTGTAGAAGCTATAGATTCTATATCTATGATCAGCGCTCCCACTCAATTGAACTACCATGTCCTTAATCTGTATGTCACGAGAAGATCCAATTGGTCGAATTTAACGAACAAACTGAAGAACATAAATAATACAACTAAGTTGAACCTAACCATATCAGGATTAAGATCCACAGGCCTAAGATCAACCATTGATATTGACTTAGAAAGATATAACGGTAAGTTCATGATATCTTATCTAAGATCAATATCGGCCCCTTCCAAAGTATACTCGATACATCCGATACTGGTAAACTTTTCCAATGTCCTGGAAAGGACACAACACTTATCAAAGGTGTAAGTATACCTTATCGCTGATTATCATGCCAGTCTAAATCCAGTGAACTGACAAATCATGGGAATTAAACTTTTGAACATATAATCATGATTATATTCCATTGTGCTGACGACACTATAATCATGAATAAATATATACATATTTATATATGTTATGGACTTAATAGAATTTATACATTAAAAATAATCATGAAATAAATCATGTGAACCATGCAATATAAAATAATTTATGATCTTTTATTAATTAGTAAATCTGATTATATTGAAATAGGTTTTATTTAGGGCATGAAACCCAACACCCAGAAGCAATGTAGTATCATCATTCAAGTACAACACATTGGTGATAGTCGATTGCCCCCTGCTTTCAACCCCATTTCGAAAAGTCCATTTTTAATGGATGTCGGAGTAGTAACTCCAATGCCCATTTTTAATAGATTTCTAAATAGTACACTTAGAGTTTAATAAAATCTCTGAAAATGAGAAATTACAACAACAATGCCCATTTATGAAAATGGGGCCGACAATAAATATAAATTCATAAAATATCAATAATTAATGCTAATTGCCTTAACTAATCCATAATTTAAATATGTGTTCATTACACTGAGAAAGATATCCCCACCTCTGCCCTCGTGGAGTGAGTTTTATCGAGGGTCTTCCCTTGGTTGCTATATAGTTCCTTGTGCGTTGAGCGTCTTCTGAGTAGGGGTTTTTGTATGTCGTTGGCTAGTCACGTGAATACTTGTCTACCAAGCCAGAAAGTTATTTTATTAATCATGGATATCATACTTTGGGCATGCCCATCGCGGTGATCTGTGTAGACCCAACTATATTCGTGTATTACATTCCATCTTTAGGCTTTTTGCATGTGGAAAAATGAGCTTGCACGGTTGTTTATTCATCTTCACTGGAGGTAGCTCCAATGAGTGGAACCTCGGCGCGTAGATAGCTTTTTCTTACAAACAAGGTCAGGGGCTTCTTTTTGCTGGAAACCATTTTGGTCATTTGAGGTCGAATTTCTTAGGAAAGGGATATTTTTTTTGCCCACATGCCCTTTTAAAAATCATGGGTGCACTATCCTTGCCTTTGCCACCATGGGGTGAGTATTACTAGGGGTTCTCCCTTGGACATAGTGAGATCCCGATTACGAGGGGAATTTTCTGAGTAAGAGTCGTCGTATGTCTCTCGTAGGACATGTGGACGTTTGTTTCTTGAGCTGGAAGGTAACTTTGTTATCATTTGATACCATATTCAAGTGTCCTTCCTGGGAGGTACTGAGCCAATTTGACCACCCTTGCATTTTGTACCTCTTCCTTCAGGCATTTTACTGTTTATTGAACAAGAACATAAGATCTTTTTTTTCGATGTAGGAGATTGCCCCAATATTTGGTTTAGTAGAATTTAGGTGGACTTTCTCCGAAATGGTCTAAGGTTTCCCTTTGTTATATGTCCCATGGGGTCACCCTTCTGGTGTTCCCTTGAAGTAGCCTTTGCTGTGGTGGGGACCATGGTTTACCATAGTTTACCATGGCAAACCTTCTTGTCACGAGGAGGCTGAAGCTTTTCTCTAGGTACTTTGCTAGATTATTATTGGACATTGTCTTTATCCTTTCAGCTTGCTTTGGCATGCTTAGAGTCCTAGTTGAGTTAGAGAAGAATGTTTTGTAAGCTTGTTCTTCCCATAGATGGCAGTAAGATATTAATGGTTGGATCTGCTCATCTACGAATTTAAGGCCAAAAATTAAAGTCAAGATAGCAAATCTAGAATAATAATGAAAGTAAGAAAGCTTGAGGAAATATTTCCAGAGCAATAATGGAGAGAAAAAATGAGTTTTGTATTGCTCACATATGCTTGTGATTACAATGATTTTCTAACCCCCTTCTCAAACTGCGAATGGAGTTTTTATAGGCTCTAATGGCCTAATATACACAAGTGGTCCCCAAAGGCACAAGTAGGACGTTGTACTCTTACAGGTGGTAGGATGCAGGAGGTGGTCTTCTTTCAAGTGGAGGTTTTTGGGTGTTATGTGGTCCCATCATGTAAAAGTAGTGCTTGCAGTATACCCCTTATAATGCGTTAGGGCATGTAGGTGAGGCCTCTTCACTACTCGTACCCTCTCTCATAACTGTTTTCTTGTTCAAGGTCTTACAAGTGGCATAGCTTAACCATGATGTGTACTCGATCGCATCCTTGCCTTGTCCTTTTCATTCTTCATAAAATCCTTTCCTTCCCCTCTTAGAGAACTTTCACTAAGTGTTGGTTACATCACATCATCGAGATGGTCACTTAACTGAAGCTGGCTGCGATGGTCACTCACCAAGGTTGTCGAGATGGTCTCTTCACGAAGGTGTCTGAGATGGTAACTTCACCAAGGTGGTCGATATGGTTTCTTCACCAAAGTGACTAGATGGTCTCTACACTAAGGTGGCCGAGATTGTTGAAAATTTCTTTTCCTGATATAGTTTCCTTCTCTCCCTTCAAATTCCCTTATGTTCAGTATGAATTCAAGATTCTTACTTGGAGAATTTTGGGGTTAACAATATATATACTAGATGAAGTGAGGTGAGAGGGGGATAGCTTAGCCTTCAGGCCCATGAGACGAGGGGACTATGGGAGGAGCATAGGCCGATGAGACAAGGGGACAAGGGTGACAACTGTTGGGTTTTATGCCCTAAATAAAACTCATTTCAATATAATCAGATTTACTTATTAATATAGATCAGAAATAACATTTAATGTTGCATGGTTCACATGATTTATTTCATGATTATATGTACATAATGTATAAATTCATCTGAAACCCTTTTCACATACTTGATCCTGTTTATTGTGCCGTCAACACATTGGAAAGTAAACATGACTATGTGAATAAAGTTTCCTAGATTTATCAGACATAGGGTTTTACTGATATGATAATCTACAACAGAGTTTACTTGCATTTGGAGAAGTGCTATGTTCTTTCCAGAGCATTGGTTAAAGTAAAGCTCAGGTTGGATGCATGGAGTATGCATCGGAAGGGACCGATATTGAACTTTGACTCAGATTTAATTAAACTTACCGTAATATCTATTCAAGTCAATATCGCCTAGTTGATCCTAGATCAAATGATCTTAATCCTGTTATGATTAGGCTCAATCTTGAAAGGCTATTCGTGTTCCTTGAATTGTTAGTTAAGCCTACCTTTTGGTCAGGGTGATACGTACTTTTTGGGAACACGGTAGTGCAATTGAGTGGGAGCGCTATCATAAACATGGAATCTATAGCTTCTATCTGGCGAATAGTAAGCAAAGGATGATCTCCTTCGAGCTTGACCAAACGAACATAAATGGTGGAGTACTCATTTCACATAAGCTGAAATATCATTTATACGGGGTCAAGTGTTTTAAGGAATAAATACATTGTAGGGTGTAACGGTAATTTAATCCCTTTACAGTGTAGATCATTCATATAGAGGATCATTGATCACATTAGGATTATAACAATGGATAACTAATGATGTGTCTATATGGTGGAACATATAGAGCATTCTATATACTGAGAGTGCAATTCTAAGTTCTATGCGTGGATTCAACGAAGAATTAATAAGTTAGTGAATTTTAGTGCTAAATTCTTGATCTACTTATTGGAAGCTCGGTTATATAGACCCATGGTCCCCCCACTAGTTGAGATAATATTGCTTTTAAGACTCATGTAATTGGTTTTGATTAATCAATTATAATTCTCAAATTAGACTATGTCTATTTGTGAATTTTTCACTAAGTAAGGGCGAAATTGTAAAGAAAGAGTTTATAGGGGCATATTTGTTAATTATGATACTTTGTATGGTTCAATTAATAAATATGATAAATGACAATATTATTTAATAATTATTTATAGTTATTAAATAGTTAGAATTGGCATTTAAATGTTTGAATTAGGAAATTGGCATTTTTGAGAAAATCAGATACAAAAGGTGTTAAAATTGCAAAATTGCAAAGCCCAAGGCCCAATCCATTAAAGGCATGGCCGGCCACCTATTGTAGCATTTTAAATTGATTTTTTCATTATTTTAATGCCATATAATTCAAATCTAACCCTAGTGAAATGCTATAAATAGATAGTGCAGGCTTCAGAAAAACACACTTTTTCTTCTGACTTTTTCTATTAAGAAAAACTGAGCCTCTCTCTCTCCCTATCTTTAGCAACCACTTCTTCTTTCTTCTTCTTGATAATTTCGAAATCCTTAGTGATTTGAGTAGTGCCCACACACATCAAGTGATACCTCAATCATAGTGAGGAAGATCGTGAAGAAAGATCATCAGCAAAGGAGATTCAGCATCAAGGATTCAGAGAAAGAGATCCAGGTTCAGATATTGATAATGCTCTGCTACAGAAAGGAATCAAGGGCTAGATATCTGAACGGAAGGAGTCATTATATTCCGCTGCACCCAATGTAAGGTTTCTTAAACTTTATATGTGTTTAATTTATCGTTTTAGAAAGTTCATATTTAGGATGTTAATAAACATACTTGTGAGTAGATCTAAGATCCTGGTAAAATAAATTCCAACAACTGGCCTCAGAGCCATGGTAATTGATTTACTTGCAAGAAATTTGGACTTTAAAACGATTGTTTGTATGTTCTTTGGATGGAATCATGTTGTATTGAGTGTTATTTGATGATTGATTGATGTTTGTGAAATTTTCGTGAAAAATAATTGTGATCTCGTTTCTGAAATTATTTTTATTGGATAGTATGAAAAAAATTAAGCAAGTTAGCCTTTTACCGAACTCAATTTTGATTTCATTTGAATTAGTTATGATTTTTTGAAGATTTGACAAAATCGGGGCTGTGCTGATAGTTTCCTGCGATCACAGAACTGTCCTTACAGTTTCGAATTTTTCCTTTTTTCTTCAATTTTTCATATTTTTTCATGGAATTAGCTTCCAATTTTTTGTATGGTTTTGTATATATACTATTACTATTCCTAATTCAATTCTAATTATCATTTTGAATTAATTTAAATTTTTTTTTAATTTAATTCAAGATATTAGTGTAATTTGAATTTGAATAGAATTAGTATTTATCTTTTTGCTTAAAAATCTATCTTATTTTTAAATTTGATTATATCTTATTTTTTTTAAAATTTAAGGTCAGATTTTTTAAGATATTTATAATATCTTTTAAGATATTTAAAAATATCTTATCTTTTAAGATATTTATAATATCTTTTAAAGATATTTATAATATCTTTTAAGATATTTTAAAAATATCTTATCTTTTAAGATTTTCTAATTAAATCTTTTTAGATATTTTGACCATATTTAAATTTAAAATAAGATATTTATAATCATGTAATTTTAAATAGATATAAGATATTTTGCTAATTTTTAAATTTTGTTATTTTATTTATTTAAATTACATTTAAAATTTGAAAAAGATATTTATTTATCTTTTCTAATTTTTTATTTAATTTTTATTTATAAAATAATATTTAAAATTTAAAAGTAGTTAGCAAATTTTTGAAATGATATTTAGGTTGGTTCAAACCTAATTTTTCAAAATTGTAGGTTTAATTTTAAATTTAAATATTTAATTAATTTTCGAAAATCCATTTTAATAATATTTCGAAATTAATTATTTAATTTAAAATTAAATAAATCCTACATCCAACTATCCAGCTAACCTTGTTGCAGGAGTATGTGATTTTAGCTTGTTTGTAAGTTTTCAAAACCTATTATTACTTGATTGCAAATAGCCATGGTTACCTTTTGCCAGATCTAATGATCTGATGGCTCCCTTGGTCAAGATAATAATTTGTAACAGGTATATTTACAATCTTCTTTCATCTGTGTATGACCTAGCAACATGATAGGACCCATCCAAAGTGTGCCTGTGTGAGCCTATGTGTTTAATTTTATTATAGATGCATATAGGTTAATGTTGCTAAAATAAATTATCATAGTTTTTGATAGAATTTATTTAGGCCCATTTAGTTTTTGGGCCTATTCAATTAATAACAGTTGTTCTTATTAAGGTTAAATTCCTCTCTTTTGGGCCTTGTGTGAGAGTTGGGAGCCATAGAAGTGGGTACGACATACTGAACCCAGCACCCCCTCACACAAACCACCCCAATTGTGAAGGCCCATTTGCCTGATTTGAATGACTGTACTAGGTTAATTACACTAGTTTAACCTAATAAAATTGATTAGCAACATAATTAATTTCATTTATTTTGAAATTAATTTAAGAAAATTATAGTTTAAAGAATTTTTTATTCTAAGCTAAACTATATGTATTTTCTTGTATTTAATTAAATATAGAATTATAACCATCTAGATTCTTTCTGGAACTTAATTTAAATTTTTCATTAAATATTCCTATTTAAGTTGATATTTAGTTATCTACAACTAACCAACTTAAATCTGAATATCTTTTGAATTTCAAATTTCAAAAATTAAGTTGAGGAATTTTAGGCATTGGTTATTAGGATTCTTTAGATATTTTTTAAGTTAATATCTTTTCGAATATTAACTTAAAATGGAATATTTTCAAATTAAGTGGTTACAACTTAATTTTTGATATTTAATTAAATTTAAATTTGAAAAATATTTAAGTTCTAGATTTTTCAAATACAACTTAAATTAGATATTTTTTTCGAATTTTGTGGAAAAGATACTTAGTCAAATAAGATATTTTCTAGATAGTTATTTCTAGACTACTTATTATTTCTAATATTAAATAGGAAAATATTATACATTGTGAAATTAATTATTTAAATAATTAATTTTGGTACAATTTATTTTAAGTATATTTTTTCTAGTATTAAACTAGAAATTAATAATTAAGCCTTCTCTACATTTAATTATTTATTTCTTGAATTTAATACATTTAATTAATTTGAAAATTAAATATCTAAGTTGATTTTTATCATCATACTTAAATATTTCTTTTTCATGACATTTAATTAAATAGAAAATTATTTTTAGTTGAAATTTAATTTTTTAACTAAATTTAAATAATTTTCAAAATATATTTTTTCTTTATTTTATTAATCAATTTTCGAAATTGCATTTCTTAAATGCTAGAATTTCGAATTTTATCTTGAAAAATAGATTAAGTTGTAAATTAATTATTTATTTTAATTAATTCTTGGATCAACTTAAATCAATGATTTTTTTTTCATTTATTGATTAATTTAAAATAAATTAAATTAAAATATATTATTAGAAATTGAATTAATTAGTCAAAGGAAAATCTAGATAGGTGATATTTTTGCTTGAAGTATTTTTCTAGTGTATTTAATTAAATAGAAAATTAATATTTAAGTTGATTTTCATCATCATACTTAAATATTTGTAATTTTTCTTATATATTTAATTAAATAGAAAAATTATATTTTTTGTTGTAAATTAATTTTATTAATTAATTTTGGGCCAACATTAAATTAGAATAATTTTTCCAAGATTTATTCTTTATTTTAATATGCATTTTTTTCGAAAATTGTATTATTAAATACTTTAATTTTTCGAAATGCAATATATATATTTATAGAAAATAAAATTTGAGTTGTAAATTAATTTAAATTAATTTTGTAACAACTTAAATTGAATATTTTTCTAAATATTTATTGGAAATTATTACTAAGATGGAAATAATTCATATTATTTCATATCCATCTAAGTAAAATTTATAAATATTAAATTAAAATTTATATTTAGAATTTTTCATTCTAAATTGGAAATTTTAATTAAATAAATATATATTTAAAATAAATAGAATAAATAAAGAGAATAAAAGAAAATACAACTCTTTTTAAATAATGAGCTTTATTATCAAGAGACATTCGATCTCCATTGTGGGTTTTACACCGCGTTTGTTTTAGTGAGTAATCCTCCCTAATGGAGGAACGTTCATTAGCAATTTCGCACCGTTTAACCTCGCATGATAAGTAGTTTGTAAGTGTTTTGTATGGTATGGATCACCCTAATGGTGGCGACCATACTTGACTTGCAAATTATGAAACAATGGTGGAAGCTCATAAGATAGAATTGCCTTGACTCTCGCCTAAATGGGACAACGCTGAATTCCAATCTTGATCGAATAAAAGGTTGCTAGAATGTTTAACATTTTAGACGAGCTGACAACTCTATTCAATGAATGGTAGCTTTGACTCTCGCCTAAACGGGACACTGATATCAGTTTGTTGAAAACCTTGGAAATTATTTAGGATTGTAAGTTTTAGTATTTTCACTTGTCATTCCTACTTGCTATATGTTTATAATTTCTGAATTGTGTATGAATTTATATTGAACCATGTTATTTTCTGTTATTAAGTTGTAGTTTAATTTCGAATCTTCATTGTTGGTCTAACATGTTTGTTTTTCTAATGAGATAAATCCCTAATGGATTTTCACCATTAGACATACATAATAGTGTTAGATCTCGAAAGATAAATATTGTATATGCGACATCTAGCTGTTCATCAATTGATGACACCTTAGACTAGTATTTTTACGATATGAAACAAGAAGATTATATAAATAAGATTACTTTGACTTTCGCTAATCGAAGCATCGTTGGATTCTTATTTTAAACGAAATTATCCTAATTCCTCTTAGCTTATTCATTTCGAATTAGCTCAATAACATATCATTGGATGAATGGTCTATAAATCATTTCATGTCATTCTATATTTTCTCTTAAGAAATTAAATGACGCATATGATTATAATCCCGAAATTCTATTCCCAATTGATATAAATCCTCAATCTTAGAAATCTCCTACTTGTATGGGCAAATCTGACTTAGAGTTTGTATTAGTAGTGGTGGTCCAAGATAGAATTACTCATAATATTTGGTATAAATTTAAGTCTTTGACTTTAATTTTAGAATCCAAACAGAAATTTTCTTATATTTCTAATTCCAGATACAATACAGTTACACTTTCTCAAGTGTTTAATATCCATCTTTTATTAATGGATTCAAACTGTATGGAATATGAGTTAGGTATTCTGTGACCAGGATCCACTTGCACTATTCTAAGAATTCTTTTATAAACCTAAGTCATCAAAACGACACAACCACATTTTTCTTAATCTATGGCATTTGTATCTTGTTCATAGTGGATTTGACAAGATCAATCTCTGCAAAGAGTTAATATGCCTATATCCACTGAAAGTAGTTCATCTCATTCGCAGATGGATGTACATTCAGGGGTGGATATGAGTTTTTCGTTGTATTCTTAAAACGATAACTCTAGATTATACCTTTTAGCAAAGAAATTTGAAATGTTTGAAAAATTTCATTAATTTCTAGCAATGGTTAAACACCATTAAGGTAAGTGGTTAAAGATCTTGCGAACTGATAGGGGTGGAGAAATAGTTAGTAGATATGCAGTTCAAAGATCATTAAATTGATTTTTGAATTATATCCAAACTTACCTCCCCAGAAATTTCGAGTTGCATATTGATGATTAGTTACTAGTCGTTGCCTAAGTCCTTCTATGGTAATACAATTTCAGAATGATGTAATGGTTGGGTACTTAATGTAAATCATTACTAGATTCATGGATGACCTAATCAAAATCTTAAGAAAAGCTAGAACTGTTAACCATGGTTTGTAAGCTATTCTAAGTGATTAAGGGTGGACCATCCCATTGTCAATAGATAAGAAAGTGTTTGTTCAAACAAATACTACTTTTCTAAGAAAATGACTAAGTCTGAAAAACAAAGCAAATAAAGGAGATATTTAATTCTTGATTCCAAAAAGTGTTCTATCATCTTATATAACATATGATGATCCCACTGCCTCTGTTGTCTTGTCACAACCGAAGAGGTCAATACCATTTAGTTTTCTTAGACATAATTCACGGTGCCTTGTCGTAGTGGGAGAGTTTCTAGGAACTCACCTTCTTATGACTTGGGAGACACTAGTGATTAAAATCCATTGTGAGTTTAAACAAGTAATGGATTGTCAAGATAAGAAACTAAGATGAAAGCCAAAAGAACTATGGTTTAATCCAGTCACATGGAATAACCTAAAGTTTTCTATTACAAGGACATAAAAGGAAATTTTCGTTTATAAGTCCATTCAATGGACTTAACAAAACTTCCTGTTCCTAGTATTATAGGTTTGAGTTTATCTAAACCTATGGCTTGTGGTATACCTGGGAATTACTTACTTTAATGCAAGCAACTTACTTTAGTAAGATGCTGAAGCATTTTCTTTCTAATGGCAATCTATAGAAGCTTCACAACTTCTTAGGTATAGATTTTATTTATCTAAGGAAAAGTCTCAACTATTCCAGAAAAGATAAAGCCATGAAAGAATTTCTTATATCAATAGTGAGAGGTCTTAGATATGCTTTTGTATGCCTTAGACCAGACACCTGCTGTTGAGTGTGAGTAATGAGTAGGTATCAGATTAATCCAGGAGAAGAACATTGGAAGACAATCAAGTAAATCTTAAGATTAAGAAGAGGAACTATATGTTAGTCTATAAGGGTGTGTTTAAAACTCTTAGACTACACCATATCAGATTTCAAAATTTGCCTTTGTGCTAGTAAATCTTTCTGATAAGATGGTGGTTACTCTGGGGGTGGAATAGTGATTTTGGAGAAGTGTAAAAACCTATCTGAAATCTCTAGGTCTACCAGAGAGGGACTGAATGTTAAAGCTGCAGGAAAGGTACTTATTCAGTCTAAGGAAAGTTCTATACATCTTTGGCACCATTCCAAATTGCCTTAAACTACTAGTGTTATTTTCCTGATTAACCAAAAGTAGTTGCCAAAGACATAGAATCCAGTATCCCAAGAGAGTGGACATATAGAGAGGAATTTCACATTATCAATGATTTTGTGATTAAAGGAAGAGTAATGGTGGAGAAAAGGTTGTGTTTAATTCAATCTTTCAGATCCTATTACGAGGAGTTTACTACTACTACACTTGATTTGTATATCAAGGTGTTGAGATTATTTGAAACACACTTTTTGTTTTATATTAGTGCAAGTGGGAGTTTGTTGGGTTTTATGCCCTAAATAAAACTCATTTCAATATAATCAGATTTACTTATTAATATAGATCAGAAATAACATTTAATGTTGCATGGTTCACATGATTTATTTCATGATTATATGTACATAATGTATAAATTCATCTGAAACCCTTTTCACATACTTGATCCTGTTTATTGTGCCGTCAACACATTGGAAAGTAAACATGACTATGTGAATAAAGTTTCCTAGATTTATCAGACATAGGGTTTTACTGATATGATAATCTACAACAGAGTTTACTTGCATTTGGAGAAGTGCTATGTTCTTTCCAGAGCATTGGTTAAAGTAAAGCTCAGGTTGGATGCATGGAGTATGCATCGGAAGGGATCGATATTGAACTTTGACTTAGATTTAATTAAACTTACCGTAATATCTATTCAAGTCAATATCGCCTAGTTGATCCTAGATCAAATGATCTTAATCCTGTTATGATTAGGCTCAATCTTGAAAGGCTATTCGTGTTCCTTGAATTGTTAGTTAAGCCTACCTTTTGGTCAGGGTGATACGTACTTTTTGGGAACACGGTAGTGCAATTGAGTGGGAGCGCTATCATAAACATGGAATCTATAGCTTCTATCTGGCGAATAGTAAGCAAAGGATGATCTCCTTCGAGCTTGACCAAACGAACATAAATGGTGGAGTACTCATTTCACATAAGCTGAAATATCATTTATACGGGGTCAAGTGTTTTAAGGAATAAATACATTGTAGGGTGTAACGGTAATTTAATCCCTTTACAGTGTAGATCATTCATATAGAGGATCATTGATCACATTAGGATTATAACAATGGATAACTAATGATGTGTCTATATGGTGGAACATATAGAGCATTCTATATACTGAGAGTGCAATTCTAAGTTCTATGCGTGGATTCAACGAAGAATTAATAAGTTAGTGAATTTTAGTGCTAAATTCTTGATCTACTTATTGGAAGCTCGGTTATATAGACCCATGGTCCCCCCACTAGTTGAGATAATATTGCTTGTAAGACTCATGTAATTGGTTTTGATTAATCAATTATAATTCTCAAATTAGACTATGTCTATTTGTGAATTTTTCACTAAGTAAGGGCGAAATTGTAAAGAAAGAGTTTATAGGGGCATATTTGTTAATTATGATACTTTGTATGGTTCAATTAATAAATATGATAAATGACAATATTATTTAATAATTATTTATAGTTATTAAATAGTTAGAATTGGCATTTAAATGTTTGAATTAGGAAATTGGCATTTTTGAGAAAATCAGATACAAAAGGTGTTAAAATTGTAAAATTGCAAAGCCCAAGGCCCAATCCATTAAAGGCATGGCCGGCCACCTATTGTAGCATTTTAAATTGATTTTTTCATTATTTTAATGCCATATAATTCAAATCTAACCCTAGTGGAATGCTATAAATAGATAGTGAAGGCTTCAGAAAAACACACTTTTTCTTCTCACTTTTTCTATTCAGAAAAACTGAGCCTCTCTCTCTCTCCCTATCTTTAGCAACCACTTCTTCTTTCTTCTTCTTGATAATTTCGAAATCCTTAGTGATTTGAGTAGTGCCCACACACATCAAGTGATACCTCAATCATAGTGAGGAAGATCGTGAAGAAAGATCATCAGCAAAGGAGATTCAGTATCAAGGATTCAGAGAAAGAGATCCAGGTTCAGATATTGATAATGCTCTGCTACAGAAAGGAATCAAGGGCTAGATATCTGAACGGAAGGAGTCATTATATTCCGCTGCACCCAATGTAAGGTTTCTTAAACTTTATATGTGTTTAATTTATCGTTTTAGAAAGTTCATATTTAGGATGTTAATAAACATACTTGTGAGTAGATCTAAGATCCTGGTAAAATAAATTCCAACAACCGGCCTCAGAGGAGATGAGAGAGAGGGGGAAGAAGAAGGGGTCTTGCTTTAAGTGTTTCTAGTGAGACAGAGAGAGGACGGGGGGTAGGACAGAACAGTCAGTAATCTGGGATCGGAGTAGGACCTACTGCGACTAAGAGTGGTTAGGATTAGAGCTAACGTTTCAGCAAAAATAAAAAGTGACGAACAATAAAGGGGCTCATGCGACTTTGGGGTTTATTTGAAGTAAACCTCTATGGCATTGGTTCATAACCGACACTAAAGGATATTATTATTATTTTTATATAAATGTCAGATGAAACTTTGGTTACTAACAACACCATTGACTATTTTTAAAGGTCGGTTCTAAACCGAGACATCAAACTTGGGGTACTCTATATTGTCAGTTTTTAACATTAAGCTAAAGTGCTTTTGGTAGTTGTAGATTTATTAGTGTGATAATGTCATTGTTAATAAATTAATTCATTAAATCAATAGTTAGCAAGATAATTAATTTATTGGAGCACAGAACTACATGTCCACCTGTCCCAAGAGTAGCAACAAAGATAAAGTATTTGATAAAATAAAAAAAATAAAATAAAATAATAATGACTGTTATTTACGAAAAAAGAATAAAATGGTAAATTTATTTTATTTTAAATAAATTATAAAAAAATAATTTTTTTGAGAAAAATAGTTTCTAAAATAATGAAATATATATAAAAAAAATTAGTGATATTTTATAAAGAATTAATTTTGAGAAAATTAATTATTTATACAATTTATATTTTAAGAGAAATAATAGATGGTATAAATAAAAATGAGAAAATAATGTAGTATTGGACTGCTTAAAAGAAAAAGACCACCACAATCAATGTTAGGCAGCGCCCTAGCACAGTCCATGGACTGTGAAGCCCAACCCTAAGTATTGGTGTTACTTGGTCCTTATCAATGTTCTTCTATAAATAGAGGCCCAACCCTAACCCTTCTCTCTCTTTTCCTTTGTGTGTCACCCCTATTGTGAAAAACACATTCATTGTGTTCTTCAATTCACATAAATAATTACACTCTCACGGCTTGAGATACAGAAGTGTAATTGAAAAAGGAAACTACACATCCTCTTTAATGCGTGCAAGAGATATAATCTACAAAAAACAAGTGTTGATAGAAGCTAAATACACGCATAAGAGATAATTTTATATATGTATTAAATTATTTCTCTGTAATATCATGAACAAAATCTTGTTCTATTTATGGTTGTTAAATTTTGTTTTGTTAGATCTGAACAAGATCTTGTTCTAGTTATGGTTGCTTTGTATCGCTCTGCTTCCCCCGGAAGAAGAACATGAAGAACACTAAATTAAAATAACTTTGAATAATGTCGAATACATAAAGACAATTAAAGTAACTTTGAAATTTGAATAATGTAGGATAATTCTCTTAAAGAATCGAAAAAAATAGCACAAAAAAACACATGTGAAGAAGCACACAACACATTGAAGTCAAAATCAAAAAAGAAAAACAGAAGAGGGATCACGACTTGAGAAATTTATTATATAATACAAGCAAATCATGACCAAATTTGGAGTAATAATGATCTCATAATCATACATCGATCATTTTCGATTATTGTAAAAAATACATTTAAAATCAAAATAGTAGTTTTAGAGAACAAATATGTCTTCATCTACAAATTTTGTAAAATATTGATTTATAGATATACAAATGTTATACGAGTGGCAATGCCTTTGATGATTCATTAATTAATGATCAACACCGAATTTCAGGGAGCCCAATGAAGAGTCCTGTCTCCACCTCTGTATTAGTACTATTGCTACTTTTACTCCAGTACCTAACCACTTCTTTCTCTCGAAACATTGACTCTCGCAATAGGTTTTCTCCACTAGTATTCTGTCATACATACAATGCTATTATTAACTACAAATACAAATGCAAACATTAAAAAATGATAAATGATGAATGATCCACACTTCAAATTGTGTGACATTTAACATAGATTACACGTGACATTTTATCTTATGAACTGTTAAGAGTGTATAAATATTAAAACAACCTAAATATGTATACTCATGTGCCCTGAGACCCATCTAATGTACTACGGTGTATTCTGTGAAAGTACATCACGGGACAAAATCGTGTCCCTATATATATCTATGTGTGTGGAGTACCACAATTTTTTTATGTGGTATTGAGGTGCTGCTCGCTCCAGTTTACACGTGCCAAAGTTATATATTTCTCAAAGTTTTTACATAATAGTTTATTGTACTTAGAGAGCAGATATTCATGTCTTCAATAAATTTGAAATAGTTTAGGGTGCTACAAACAAGGTAAGATAATCCAAATAAAATATTGCACTTGAGATAGAAATGGAAGTTCAGACTCCAGATATTTCAAATTTTCTGAAAACGTGTAGAGAATTCTTAACTATAGTAAACATTACCATTCAACAAATAATGGTTAAGTTCTACATGTGTAACCACAACTGTTTCTTAATATAAATATATAGGTTTTGGACACTGTAAAAGGTTGAAGAATATACATAGGATCATAAAACCATTATAATTTTCGAGTATTTGATCCTTATGTATACTGTTTCCGTAAATTCCCTAGAATATAATTTTCTTTTTTTAAAAAAAAAGACTATGTATATATCTTATTTTTTATTTGTCTACGGTTGATCGCTGTTACGGTGGATTCTCTGCATCAACATTTCTCACATACATATATAATATATATAGGTACAAGATTAAGATTTTGTAGCGTGATGTACTTTTACGAAATGTATTCCGTAGTACATTAGATTGGGTCTCAGGTATGTCACCATTTTTTAACTCTAATTACCTTTAGATCAACCTCAGCCCTCAGATTAAATAACTCCCCCATCTAATGGCTGCCGTACATCACGGAATACATTCCGTGAAAGTAATCACGACACAAATCGTATCCCTATATATATAGCATATTTATCCTCAATTTTTATAAAATTAATACTCTATATATGGTCCTAGTTTTCAACTTGTTAAATTACTCGTAATATTGAATGGGAGCTAGCTAGTATTCTTCTGAAATTCTTTACTATTATAATACTGACATGCCTCCACAGAATTTGGATAGACAAGTAATAGTGATTGAAAGAGGTAGAGCGTTCACCTTTTCACGTAACTGCATATTCTCTTGTAAAAGAAGCCTTTCCTGAATTAGCCGAAAAGAAAAGCAATATTAATGACACTGAGTCTCTGAATCTCATCTCAACATATACAATAATTACTTTAAGTAAATTACATTGTCACCTTGGCTTTTAGTTTTTCTATCTGCTCTTGAAACAATTGCTCCTGATAATTAGGCAAGAAATTTTAGCATTAAAAAAAAAAAAAAAATAGCAAAATTATCATATAAGTAAAGTTAAGTACCTTTCTTGCTCTGATGCTGCGTAAGCTTTGTTCTAGTCGGTGCTCAATGTTAAGGAGTTCCTCATGAGAACAAGAGCTTATGTCTTGACCCAGAAACTTCCTATAAATATTTATAATATAAAATCAAAGCTGATTAGAAAATATTTAAGACATTAGTAAAATCTTGACAAAAGCCAAATTATAGGGGAAGAGAAATAGGATGGGCCACATCAAACCGTTTTGAGACTTCAAGGAGTTCAATCTTCTTTGCCATGTCTGCAGTTTCAAGTTTCAATCGCTGTATGTATCAAGATGAATCAACGAATTATGAATTTATAAATAAATCAATAAAATCAAAGAACTTGACTTTTATGTTAGCTAAGGTTGGCATATATATATATAGTTAATGTTCTCAACAAAACCTAACCATGTCAACTAATAAGATATTTAGGTATAAGGTGCATGGCGTTTAGAAACTCGGTTAAGAATGCGCACAAGAAGATAAATATCATGATCAATGTAATCCTTGAGCTTGTGACCCTTAATCAAAACTTATAATTGGGAAAATTACGAAGGAATGGATGAACCAGAAGGATCAAAAGAAGGTGATGGGAATGAAATGAGATAAAAGTAAGATGATGAAGAATCATTCATAAAAGAAGAAAGGTTAGAAATCCTAACCAAAATGCTCATACCATCTTAATGAATAGATTTTTGTAAATGGACGAAATGCAGATCATTAAACCAGAATAAGTTTACTATTTTAGCAAACTAACAATAATACAAAAAAAAAAAACAAAACAAAAATACCAATTGAATCGTAACTCCTATCAATAATTAATGAAACACTCTACATTTGTTGTTAATTTTCTAAGGTTTATAGATTTGTTGTTATTGTTGGAAAATAAAGAGTATTTGGACACTATACTTTAATATGGAAGAGACAACTTTTGTGATTTTTGACAAAATAGTAGAATTGCATCTTTATTTATAGGACTCTATGAACTATTCTAAAAATATTAGTACATGACCAACTTTTATATTTTTCTACATAAGTCTCACTACTAATTAACATAAGTACAGGAGAATTTTAGAAAATTCAAGAGCACTCAAACAAACTTCCAAATACAATTAAACTCTAGAACCTTTAATTAATATAGGAATACTTTAAAAATTCTAGTAACAACAACAAAATTCTAAGAATTAACTATATTAAATCTAGTTTAATATTTTCAACGCCCATCTAAGAAAACATACTTTACATCCATTTGGTGGATCCTCCATCTATTTTGGACAACTAAGAACTTATTAATCTAATAGTTTCAAGACAAGCAACCATAACAAACACCTCATCATAGCCTATGCCTTCTATTTGACTATAATGTTTAATTTGCCTCCAATCTTGTTTTATATTTCTTCACATCACCTTTAGCATTTTTATTTTTCTTCTACACCCACTTTATTCCGATTGGCTTGCATCTTTGTGGAAGAGTAGTTGACTTTAATTTGCTTCCTCGGTCATGCCCTCTTCCTTTTTGACTTTATTGTTGTCTGAATTTTCTTCTTTTAAGTTGAGTTATAGTAATTGCTCCATTTTCTTCGTTTGTTTCTTTTTCTTTTTTTATTTCTCCCCCTAGGCTTGTAAAGAACTCATGAGTTGCTTATTAGTTAAGGATTCAAAATTTTTATTTTCTTCAATGATTGTATCAATGTACTCATAGGTTAGACTCACAGTACAATTTTTTTTTTTCTATAACCTTTACTTCACTAATTTCTTCTTACTTGATTGACAAGATAATTCTTACAACCACAAAAAGCATAATTCCTGATGGTTTAAAATTCGTAATTTTGAAAAACTGTCGCTATTAAAAATTTGTTATTGTTTAAAATTATCGACTATAATTGGGTATTTCCAACGATTTTAAATAGTCTTAAAGAATTCCTGACGGTTTAATACAATAACTTAAAAATTGGGTGAGATTTTATGATGACTATCCCCGATGGTTTTAAACCGTCGGGGATACTCAGTAACAAAACCCACCGATTTTTTCATAAAAACCCCCAAATCAGATCTATCTCATTAATTTTTTATTTAAAATTATATATATATCTCTCTCTCTCTCTCTCTCTCGCTCATCCAATCTCTCTCGTCTTCTCTCTCTCTCTCTCTCTCTCTCTCTCTCTCTCTCTCTCTCTCTCTCTCTCTCTCATTCTCCATCCGCTCTTTCTCATCCCTCTCCTTTAACGGAGCACAATAGCAGCAGCCGCCAGTTAGACGAAGCTACCACCACTCGCACCAGCTGGTCCATCTTGGCATCATTTTCAATTGCACCACCTCGACAGTCGACACTGCCTTCCAATCACACCACATCAATAGTTGGCACCACCACCAGTCACACCATCATCTCGGCACTGCCTCCAACCACTAGTGCAACCACCGTTAATAATTATCATTTCTCTTTGCCTTTTATTTGTATTTATTATGTTATTCTTTGATTTGAGATGTGTATGAGTTTATTATTGTGACTATTTTTTATTTGAGATGTGTAGGATTTTTGGTTTTGCATCCGGTTCGTAGATGTGGTGAATGTTTCGAGAGGAAATCTAGTTTTTTTAATATGACAGTGCAAAATTGTCAGCTATAGTTTTCACTATTGCTGACGAATTTAAACTAACAGTAAAGTTTTTTGCCGACTGTTTTAAATCGTCGCTTATTCTACCTAGTTTTGCGACAGTCGAATAGGTGACGATTATAGAGACCAAAGGCAATACATTAGCCGGCTGTTTAAAATGATCAAGAATTATAATTCACCTCTTTTAGTAGTGGCTCTAGAAAAATAATCAGAAATGGATTCAGTATCTTCCATAAATAAAGTTTCAAACTTACCTCTAAGAGTGTAAAGACGAATCTTTTTCACTTGCTCCACTCCTTTGTTGCAAGTTTGAAGCTTCTCCTACACTTCTTTGGCTGAAGATGCATTCAATATCTTTTCGAACACATTTTCATCCATTGCTTGATAGATTAGGTAGAGAGCTTTCTTGAATCTCTTAAGGCATCTTGTTGAGTTTGGAAAAGAGCAATATCGTCTTGTTTTTTATGATCATTCTCAATAATATCTCACACATCCTAAGCTTCTAGCAATGTTTATTAAGGAATTTTTGAGGCGCGCCTCAAGCTGAGGCATTTGAATAGTGCATCAAAGCGTGCGCCTTGTTGAGGAGAAGTGAGGCGTGAGGCGTAAGAGGTGTGCGCCTCAAATTTTGAAAGTAAAATGGGCTATTTGAGCCCTAAAAAAAGACCTAAATTGCTATTGTAAATTTATTTTTTTGCTGCCTAACTTAAAAGACTTAAAAAACTTTTAAAAAGCCCACTAAAATACTTAAGTGGGCCCAAATAAAACTTAAAAATAAAACCCTTGTTCTATCTTCTTCCTATCTCACAGCAGCTCCCTCTCTTCTTCACAGCAGCACATGCTTATTTCTTCAACCAACGAAAAAAAAGCTTGCTGCCTTCTTCCTTCGAATTGGTGCACTGCCCCTTTATGTGATAGTTTATTTATTCTTAGGTGCTCTAAAAATATTCATTGTATTAATTTTTCAGGCTTATGCCTCATACGCCTCGAGGCTTACGTATCGCCTTACAAAAAAAAAAATGCCTCAAGGCTCATTTGCATTTTTTTTAAACATTGGCTCCTAGTAGCGCCTTCATCTTAAAACTTCAATTGTCATATTTGCTCTTGGTAGCATTGGAACTTAGAAAGGAATATCATTCCTCCACTTGCCATTTTATTACTCAATTAGTGAGATTTTTGACTTGGTACAAAATGACTAGCTTCTATATTTTTCTACATAATTCCCATTACTAACACAAGTGAAGGAGAATTATAGGAAATTCAAAAGTACTCAAACAAACTATACAATAAAATACTAGAAACTTTAGTAAATGTAGGTATACTCTAAAAACTCTAGCAACAACAATAAAATTTTTGGGTGCCTTGGCACCTCCCCTTAATCAAAAAAATATTTTCAAGAGTTATAACATTTTACGCTTGTGTCTCTGTTTATAAGTTGTTTTCTAGAGTTCTTAAAGCTCATCTTGGTCTCTACATGGATAAAGTTGTTCGGTAAGATGGACTAGTCTAATGCTTGATTAAAAAAAAAGGTCTAATTTTCTCTTTCACAATCTCAAATCTTAACGTATATAATTTTTGCATATTCATATAATCTAATCACTACAAAAAATCTTATTTTTAGTCACAATAAAATTTGTCACTAAAGTAAAATAGTTGTGACTAATTTTAAATCATCAGTCATATATTATAGCTTAAAGATCCGTAGCTAAAAGTATTAGTCACAAAAATTAAAATTTGTTGTGACAAAATATATTTTTAGTCACAATACTTTGTTGTGACATAAATTAAGTAGTGACAACTTGTATCTAAATATTATGTTTTAGTCACAAGTAACTTTTTATTATGACTAAAAATCACATTTAATTACAAAAAAATTTTGTTGTGACTTAAAAATGATCACTAAAGGTAGTTATTTTTGGTAGTGAATTACCATACATAGATAATGAAAATAGAAAGAAGAGAATAATGTTGCCTATAGACCAATTCATAGGGGTTTGCATTTAAATACTCATTTATTTTCTCATAAACTCTTAATTTTGAGAAAATTTAAAAAAATATGGGATAATATAAGCCTGAACACATTGAGAATCATCAATAAAGCTCAACAAAATTCATGTAAACGCCAAAAGCAATAGTGTTGAGACGTATGCACCAAAAATAATCATAAATATCAAACCACTATAACAAAATTAGTTAAATTAATTGAAGGCAAAATTGAATGAAGGAATTTTAGGATTAACTAACATTCTTTTCACATTGGAATAAATGAATGCCAACCTCAATTAATTAGAAGGATAAAAAATCTTCAAATTAGTTATATAAACTAGTAAAAATGTAAAATTGTATAAATGAAGTTCAGGGTTAACTAATTTTCTTTTCATATTGGAATAACACTGTATATCATCAAGATGCATAATGGAGTTTCTTACCTGCGTGTGTTGCTCGACTTCCATTTTATTGGTTTGCTCTTGAATTTTTGCATGTTTATGGTATCGTTCGATAATATTCTGCATACTAAAACATATTATAAACAAAAATTTGTGATCAGTACTTAATTTAATTTATGTATATAGATGTAATTCTTACTGGGCAAAGCAACTTAAGACGTACCGTATAGAAATTGTCTATATAAATACATAAAAACAGAATTAAATTCCACCAAGTTTAAAGATGAAAAATCAGAATTGTTTCGTCTCTCGATATATATATGCTATATATGACATTGGGGTTTTTATTAGGATACGGATGATGGCAGAATTAAAGTTTATACTGATTGGTTTTGGTTCAGGACAATAAAAATGAACAGAATGTAAAAAAAGAATCAACTTTCATTCTATTTTTTTTGTTTAATTGTATAATAAATATACTAAATTAATTTTAATGGAATAAATATACCACCATTATAGTGTCTATTTTAATTTAAAATGAAAAATAAATAATTCAAATATAAAATAAAAAACTAGTAAATTTTTTTATCAATTTTTCTCATGTATATTAATTTTTATTCAATTTTATTCTTATTCTAATTCCCGTTCCTACGTTCATTTATAGGATCATATTCTTGTGTTTGGTGGTGTATTCTTAAGAGTCTTAAGAATAATATTGAATGTAGAATAGCATATTATAGGTACTAAGGATGGCTTCTAATAAAAACCAATGGCTAATTAGAGAAAGAGTGTAACAATGTTAACGTATTGAGATATTGTAACATAATCTATCACTACAAAAAATCTTACTTTTAGTCACAACAAAACTTGTGATTAAAAGTGAAAAAGTTGTGACTAAATATAAATTATTGTTCTTATGTTGTGACTAAAAGATCCGTGGCAAAAAGTATTAGTCACAAAAATTAAAATTTGTTGTGACTAAACGTATTTTTAATCACAATACTTGTTGTGACTAAAACTAAATTAGTGACAACTTGTATCTAAAGACTATGTTTTAGTCACAAGTAACATTTTATTGTGACTAAAAGTCACATTTAGTCACAAAAAAAAAAAAATTATATTGTGACTAAAAAATTATATTGTGACTAAAAAATTATCACTAAAAATAGTAATTTTTTGTGGTGTATATATAAATTATTAAAGATGTAACTTGCTAAACAAAAGTTATAAAATATTTTCTTTCAAAAAAAAAAAAATATTTAACCTAGCAAGCATAGGATTCGTATTATCTCCTTAAAACTAATAATTAATTTAAAAAATAATAGCAACCAATAAACATATGATAAAAACATGACATGAAATGAAACTGTTGAACCTCTAAGGAGATTTGAGTTACATTGTCACAAAAATAGCTAGATCTATCTATCAATAAAGTGAATCAATGGGATCAAAGTGTATTTATATAGGAATAAAGTGTTTCCAGTTGGGAACTATGAGAAACATATCAAGTTCATCAAAAGACGTTATTCCTTATAATTACAATGGTTTGAGATACACGTATAAATACATAAATGTTCAAGTGTTGGGCTACAAAAATGTCCATATGGCATTCGGTCAACGATATAGAAATGTAGTGAAAATAGTTTTCTGAGATATTATAAGAAATTAATTGAGTTCAACAGTTCTTGTACAGCTACAAGATTGACTACAATAATGATTGAGTTGTTGACTCTAATTGCTCAAATCATATGACCGAGGAGACGAACAGAAGCTACAAAACGTGATCGAGTACAGAAGTGGTCGTATAGTGGTGACAACCAACAACTCAAGGTTACCAATCGCTCAAATCAGTAAAATAACAATCACGATGAGATTCAATCCAATAGAAGTTTCACTCCAGGATATCTACCATGTACTAGGATGAAGAAAAACTTACTATCAGTGGCGCAACTTACAACATCAAGCCACCATGTTATTTTTGGTCCTCAACATGTCAAGATCTACCAAGATCTTGAAATCTCTGGAACACCGATGATGGAAGGACAATATTTAAAGTCCATCTATGTAATGTTAGTAGAATCAACTTATGTAGGCAAGGCTCGAAATAACGAAACAACAGATTTGTGGCATGCAAAATAAGGACATGTCAGCTATCATAAACTCAAGGTGATGATGAAGAAGTTTATGCTGAAGGGTCTTCCTAAACTCGAGGTGAGAACAGACACCATATATGCTAGCTGCCAATACGATATTAAGGCGCATCAGTAATCCTATGAAGATTCAAAGTTCAAAGCGAAAGCACCATTGGAACTGGTCCATTCTGATGTGTTTGGGCGAGCCAAGCAACCATCAATCAGGGACATGCAATACATGGTTAGATTCATCGACAACTTCTCAAGGTACGTATGGGTTTCCTATATGAAAGAGAAGTCCAAACTTTTTCAATATTTAAAGAGTTCGTGGAAATAGTGGAAGGAGAAGTCGATAAGAAAATCCAATGCCTCCAAATAGAAAACAGTGGCAAATATACCTCAGATGAACTTTTTGAGTATTTTTAAGAATGCCACGTACGCCAACAATTCACATGTGCAGATACTCCACAACAGAATGGAGTAGCGGAGTGAATGAATCGCAACCTTGTAGAGACATGTCGAAGCATGCTACACACAAAGAATGTTGCAGAGAGGTTTGGGCAGAAGGCATGAACACAGTCGCTCATGTTATTTATACTTCCTCGAGAAAATTAAGGTTCATTTCACCTTTTTAGAAACTCTGGGGCTATACACCTGCAGTAAGCAGCTTTTGAGTATTTGGCTGTGTGCTATGTATTAATTTGTGCCAAGCTACTACTTAGCGAATTCGACAAGAAGGCAATACGATGTATCTTTGTGGGATACGACAGTCAATGAAAGGGATGGAAATGTTGTAACCTTACAACTGGAAAGTGTTATACCTCAAGAAATGTGGTATTCGATGAAGCTTCATCATAGTGGTCACTGTAAAAGGAAGCATTACAAGATTCTAAAGAAATGGAAAACAGTTTACAGCAAAAAAATAGGGGAACAAATCGTTGAGTTAAGAGAAAAATGAAGGCAACAAAGACACAACACATTTTTCCTAGCAAACAGGGGTGCATTAAAGAGCAGAACATGATGATGGCCAACAAGAACTTCAGAGATCAACAAGAGTGCAGAAGCCAAATCCCAAATATGCCAATGTTGTTGTAGCTGAAGAACAGAAGTTCAAATAATAGGAGTTATATGAGGAGGCATACTAGTACTCCAAGTGGCTTGAAGCTATGAAAGAAGAAATAACTGCTCTTAAGAAGAATAAGACTTGGGAGCTGGTGCCAAAACTCAAGGAAGTGAAACCCATTTCGTGTCATCAAGGTAAAGACTCGTCCTGACGGTTCAACTGAGAGATACAAGGATCAGTTAGTTGCTCTAGGATTCTCTCAATAGTATGGGCAAGATTATGATGAGACGTTTAACCCACTAGCTAAGATTACAATAGTGCACATTCTGCTAAGACATGCAGCCGGTAAAGACTGGAGGTTATGGAAGATGGATGTGAAGAGCGCCTTTTTACATGGAGAACTAGATCGAGAGATATACATAGAGTAACCAAGAAGATTTGAGGATAAAGCTCATCTAGACTATGTTTATAAACTGAAAAATGCACTCTATAGATTGAAGCAAGTTTCGAGAGAATGGTATGACAAGATTGCTGAATTCTTAGTAGAGAGCATTTACGTCATGACACACAGATTGAAGCTTATTCGTCAAAGTAAGAAAAGAAAAGATCATAGTTATTCTAGTATATGTCGATGATCTCATCATTACTGGCAATGATGAAGCAGAGATTCAGCAAACAAAGGAGAACTTGTAAGTTTACTTTCAAATGAAGGAGCTTGGAGAATTAAAGCACTTCTTTCTATGTCAACAAAAGTATATTAAAGATTTACTGCAAAGATTTGGAATACTCGAGTGCAAGCCCATCTTAACACCAATGGAAGCTAAAGCCAAGTTATATGCTCATGCTGGGAAGGACTTGCAAGATGGAGCAATGTATCAACAACTTGTAGGTAGTCTAATCTACCTTACATTGACTTGACCAGATATTTCATATGAAGTTGGATAGTGAGCCAATATATGCAACAACCAAAGAAACTATATTTAGAAGTAGTACGACAAATACTGAGATACGTGAAAGATACTATTAACTATGGTCTCTTCTATAAGAAAGGTGATGAGGTTAAAATTATTGGCTACTGCAATGCTAATTATGCTAGAGATCATGATACTTGCCAATTAATAACTAGTTATGTATTCATGTTTGGATCTATAGTAATATCTTGGTGTAGCAAAAGGTAATTTACAATGTTGTTATCAACCACAGAAGCAGAATATAGAGCAGCAGCAATGGCAGCTCAAGAGAGTATATGGCTGATGCAACTAATGAAGGATTTGCACCACTTTACAGATTATGCAGTGCAACTTCATTGTGATAATCATTGTTATTCGTCTAGCGAAAAATCTAGTATTTCATGTACGACCAAAGCATGTGGAGGTGCATGATTATTTTCTCAGAGAGAAAGTACATCAAGAAGATATGGAGATGCACCAAATAAAGAGCAAAGACCAGGTAGCAGACTTGTTCACTAAAGGACTCGACATTTCAAGATTTTTAAAGTCAAGAGAACAACTCAATATGAAAAGGTGTTGAGGGGGAGTGTTGAAAGTCAACACCTACTTTGAACATTCTAGAAACTTTAAAAAATGTTGAGATAAATTAAGTGCTATCTAGCACTTGGGCCTTAGACATAAGCCCAAAAAAATTGCTAGAAAACTCTAGCAAATTTAATTCATCACCACTGACCAACACCATCTATATACACGAACCTTGAATCCTTTGTGGTGAGTGCACAAAACAAGTGAAGTCCTAGTGTATGGTGTGTTGCTTATATACAAGTGCATATTCTAAAGTGCCCCAAAATAAAATTCCAAAGTGTGAGTTGTATATGTGTGTAGTAAGGTTGTCAAGTGGTAAAATAAAAGTGAGTGCTTGGTGCATTGTAGTCTAGTAAAAGTATTCAAGTCTTAGCGTAATTACTTTTGAAATAATAAAAGTAATTATGTTCTTCACGTGTTGTCGTGTTCAACACTCTTCACCTGTTGTCGTGTTCAACACTTTTGTGGTTCAAGAATAATGTCGATGAGTCCTTACATATAAATACACCCAAAGAGTAAAAGAGAGAGAACAGTCACTGCCAAATTAATAGTATATTGGATTGTCTAGAGTGAGGATAGAGTAAATACCTCTAAAGGAATATAATAAAAGAGGTGAGAAAGTGATTTTAATGTGGAGAATTTTAGTTGGTTGTATCCCGTGTAAGAGAGAACCAAGCTCTAGATTATCAAATATACACATTATTATTATATTCTTCATTTTTCTTTACTCTTCTAGATAACTAATCAACGGAAGAAACCCCTATTGAATTGGTATGGGAGTAGATGTTGTAAATTGATATCGGTCCTAAGAAGATACGCAATTGGAAGTTTGGAAAGAACACTTCAAAGCTTTACAATTATAACTTCATCGGGAAATATCTAAAGTCAAATTTTATTACCAGGAACTCAAAGAGCGGGAAATACTAAAATCAATTGTTCAGTGAATGCCAATGATAAAGAAAAAAGATGGATTATCGCCAGTGACGATCTCCAACTAAGGGTTGTAGATGGAGATGCCTCATTGGCACTAGTGTCTTTGTCGGTAGAGATTCAATGGGCTTAACATTCTCCAATAAACACTACAAGAAATGTCACTTTAACCAACACATTTTTGTGCTGGTAAAAGTTTGGTATTGCGCTGGTAAAATAGAATTTACTTTTGATGTATTGGCAAAAGAGGTTAGCAAATCAACGTTGGTATTAGAAATTTTGCTAGCACAAAATAAAAAAGCGCTGGCAAAAATGACTTTTTCCAACACGTAAATGCACTGGTAAAAGTTAGATTTTAGCCACTGTAAATGTGCGCTGGTAAACTTTGACCTTTTTGCCAGCGCAGTTTGCGAAATGCGCTGGTAAAAGTTACTTTTACCAAAGCAGTAGCAAACTGTACTTGTAAAAGTGACATTAATTTCTTGTAGTGAAATAAATCATACTTTTACTTCTATACTTAGTTTCAAGGCTGAGACTCCTAACTACCTCTAAAAGAATTACCATTGTTCTCCAGTGAAAATCATGATAGATGGAACTTTTAGGTTGAACATTAGTTTTTATTAACCCAAACGATTGAGACTCTCATGCTCGAGTCTGCTATGATTGGACTAGAAGGGAAAGCATTAACTTCATTTTAATGGGTAAACAAATGAACCAATAACATCATAGGCAAAAAATTCTATAGTTTATGCAAATGATCCTTTTGAGATATTGAGCATTGCTAGTCAAGTCACTTCCAACGGAGCATATGTTCGTTCATCAAGAAAACAAGGTGAAGAACTATTGAATCAAATGGGAGGTGTTGGCTTCGTGAGTCGCTAATGGCCCTGTTTAGCTTAGTTAAGCTCTTTTTTAACTTTTAGAATTAAAAAAATAGTTTAAGTGTGTTTGGATAAAGTCTTTTTTTTTAATTTAAAAGTCATTTTTGAAGAAGCTATGACTTTTAGCTTCTTCCAAAAAGACTTTTGAGAAACTATTTTTAAAATTAAAATAATTTATATAATTCTTAATTTACTCACAAAAGATCTTTTTTAATGATATCCAAATATTTTAAAAAGTAGTTTTTATTAAAAAAAATATTTATATAATAATTATCAAAACGGTAAAAAATAAAATAAAGCTTATACTTATCTTATACTTCTAGATATGAACAAAAGTAAAAGCTTAATCAAACAGGGCCAATATGCCCGAGCACATGTCAGAGGGTAGTTTTGTAAAAGGATTAAAAGAGGTCATAAGGTGGACCTACATAAAGCCCAGGGAGGACTTAAGCCCTTCCTCAATTTTTAAAACAGATTATATAAAATTAGAGGTAGAAATATTATATAATTTTTAGATAGTATAATTGGTGTAAGTGTTCATTCTTTACTTGGTAGTTATGGTTTTGAATATAATTCACTCAACTCTATCTTCTATTTTTATTTATATATATAAATATACTTTTTTGGAAAAAAAAATACAAAATATTGAGATAAAGTATTCAAACTACAAATAATTTTCTGTAGGAAAAAAGCTTATTATATAATAAATTATTTTAAATTATATTTGATCTATAATTAATATATACAAGTTTCAATATAAAAAATTAAATAAAAAAAGAATTATAGAATCTCATATTATTATTTAGATGCTAAAATTTGTTCTAATCTATATAATAACTTCATTTAAAAAAAAATTATTAACCCGCACTAAAATTATATCCTGGGTGGGTCTGTCACTAAAGTGGGGATCTTCACATCCTTCAACTTGTGGGCTTGGCTCCCACAATAGACATTTTCTCTCATATTCTCTTATTTATTACGTGTTGTCGTAACATATGATATAAAAATCCCTATAAAAGTTTGGCTAATAATTTTACGTACCTATGGAGAATCAATATGATTGTATGTAAGCAATAAATAAAATTATTGGCAACTCAGAGATGACATGAACAAACTATGCGAATATGAGGTTGAGGCAACAACTCTCACTGCAATCTTGCTTATTAGTTAGGGAGATAAAGTGTTGAGAGAAAATTGAAGGAGAAGGCACTCATGAATTGTGGAACAATTGTTAGCTTCCATTTACATGAAAAAATCCTTGTTGTAACAAGCTACATTTAAAAAAGAAATTATACACTTTAAATGGATGGCACAAAAGAGTTTTGCAAGCATCTCGATGACTTCAACAAAATTCTCTTTGATTGAAATAACATTGGTGTATAATTAACTTGAGGATGACTATTAAAAAATTATCTTTGGTGAAAATTTTTTAATCACAACATAATTTTTTGTGACTAAATATGATTTTTAGTCACAACAAAAATTACTTGTGGCTTGTCACTAATTTAGTTTAGTCACAAAAAGTATTATGACTAAAAATACATTTAGCCACAACAATTTATGTTTTTTATGATTAATATCTTTAGTGATAGACCTTTTAGTCAGATATATGAATGATGATTTATATTAATTAGTCACAATTTTTTAATTTTTAGTCACAAATTTTATTGTGACTAAAAGTAAAAAAATTTATAGTACCAAACTATTAACTTATATAGGTGTAATAACATTTTCTTTCTAAACAATGAAAATTGTGTATAAGCTTTTTGTGGACATAATACTTCTGAAAAATATACATTAGTAATGTCTATACTACACTAAATTTGAAATAGGTTCAGAGGAAATCAAATAATAAACTTGAATCAAGCTGATTTAGAAAGACATTTATGGCGTTAACGTTGTGAAAAATTAATGAGTGATTATATACATAAACATATATATATTCTGTCCCTACTTTCATATCCATCTATTTACTTTTATATCTTGTCAAAATACTAACACAATGATTATTAGACCTCATTAAACCATCTCACCATTACAATAAGTTGAGAAATTAAGAGATAAAAGAAAAGGATAATCCCATTTTAAAAGTTCGATTATAAAAGACAACTTTGATTATGTCTTAATAATGGGATCAGCTAGAGCTACTAACTAGCTAGAAACCTAATGCTGCATACGCATAACTGACGCAAGCCAAGCCAATTTTCTTGCTCCAAAAAATATATTGGAATGATGAAATCTAAATATATGCATACAGTTATTAATAAATGGCTATACAAAAATAAACACATGCATGGAAGCAAGCACATTTAGTGGTGTGTAGTCATATTTATGTCACATGTATAAGAGATTCATGGTTAAAGCCACCATAAATTATTATTAATGTAATCATAATTAATGTATGCGAGAAATTGAGCTTTCTATAAGATTTTTAAGTTCATGTAATGTCCATTGAATGTTTGTTATAGAATTCAGTTCTTGACTAGATTAACGATATTATTAAATGAAAACAAGTTTGATTAAAAGCGAGGTAATTAATCAATGATATTGATCAGTGTAGTCACATTAACTAGAGTTCTATTATTAATTGTAAGTTTTTTTCCTTTTGTTTCTTACAGAAGAATTTTATTTGTTGTATATATTAATATAGTTATGTTTTAAAAGAACTTTTATATAATATGATAATCGTATACAGTTAGTTTTTTAATTACTGTTTTATTGGAAGATGTCAACTATATCTACAATATCACCCTAAAAAAAACTATGTCTACAATATCAAACTAATTTTAATGATCATTGACACGAGAGCATAGTTTTAAAAGTTAGTTGAGGCATATGCTGTTGTTGCTATTGAGGATGGAAAAATTATATTTAAAATGTATTATTGATATCTAATTTAAGCTGATGTGAGAATAGGAAATTGATATATTAAATATTTTAATATTGATATGAGAAATTATTATGAATATTGTCATTAATCAATATCAATAATTTTATGAAATATTTTGCCACTTATGTTCACATTAGTATTCCAACTCATATAAATCAATAAAAAGAGGCTTCTCCTTTCATTCAAAACACACTAAATAAGAATACTCAAAAACTCCCTAGTCTTCTTATTTATTGTCTTTTTCGTAGTCTTAAGGATATAGGATGAATGTATTATTCGAGTTTTATATCTAAAATAGTAAAAGTGGTGTATTCATCTACAAGTTAGTCATTATATCTCAGAAAGTGATTGCTCACATATCCTCTAACAGGTAAAAAGGGAACAAATCTACTTTAAAAAAAAAGTGTGTTTTACTTGCCTCAACTTTCCTTTCAATTTATAACTTTGTATCTCATTATTCTATAATTATGTTTATGTTCTTCAATCTATGTTGTTATATTTGCTTGTTTATCTTGTCCATTCTCTATATGCTAGCTAACATATGCCATGTACACCTCAAACAAATGAGGTGCATGTCAGGCCAATGAGCTCTAAACCTCAGCTTTTGGCTTTGTTTTGTGTGATCGGACTGTTATTTTTGTGGGCTCACTTGGTCTTATTTTCAGAGCTACTTTACTCCTTACTAAGAATATGCCTTGTAAATATAAACGGCAAGATAAATGAAACCTTAAAAACCACAAACAATTGAGGCATCATCTCTTCAGCCTCTAAGTAACAAAATCGTGACAGACTCACACTTACTATCATCCTTACCAGGTTTATGCCTTCTTTATATGTTTAGACTTTTACCTCCTAATCCTCACAGACTCACTATTAATTAAGATTTTTCGTTTAAATTTAACTTTTTATGAACCTAGTTTATCATTTTAAGACTTAACTAGTAATTTTTATGATTTTTTTTGGTTTTGTTATAGAATTATGACATGTGTTATTTGTTATGAATTTTATGAGTTTCATGATATTTTGAGAAATTTGTGCCTCGAAGCTTATGCCTCTCGCAGGGCTAAGGAAAACGCCTTGGTACTCCTTTTTGCTTTTAAAAACTTGCATGAGACAATAAAAATTTTAAACTCATGAAGACACAAATAAAGCATAATAGAGTTATAATATCGTACATAAAATATAATTTTCAATCGTAAAATTAATTTTAATTAGATAAATACTATTAACATATAAGTAAGATTTATATTTTTCTATATATATTATGACAATGACAATATAGAAAATTCCTTTCCAAAAAACAAACTACATAAAATTTATATTAAGTATATCTCTTTGAGTATTGCTATTGGGTACCAGTAATGCCTAGCACCCTCAAGACGTGTCCCCTTGTGATTGGTTAGTGATACTCCCTAATAGCTATTATATTAAACTACATGAGACCCGATACTTAATTAGACCAATAGCGATATTGACACGTAAGAGGGTGCTTGACATTACTAGTGCATAGCTTTTAGCATTTCTCTATCTCTTTAGTGACTGGCACACATTTGGTGATTAAGAGACTCAATATCTAGAGATCAAATTCCAACTTTGGTCTCCCCATTTCCCAACCCCTCACCCATGTTCTAGACCAACCTATTATCATTACCTGTGTCTCTCTTTCATAAATATCCAAAATTACTTCTTGTTTTTATAATATAATATTGCTATTGGATACGTGGTGTTCATCATTTTTTATATAGGTGGCAATTTATGATTAGTTTGTAATATTTCCTAAAAACTATTTTTTTTAAGTTATATAAGATCTATACTTAATTACACAAATAACAGTATATTACTGACAAAAATATTAAGCATAAGTAGTACTTTTTAACATTTCAACGATTTTAAAGAAGTTAAGGGACTTAATTCTTTAGGATCGAAAACCTTAACGACAAATTCAACATTATTTCACACTTCCAAAACATTATTAATTCGGTAATAAAAACAAGTACGCTTTCTATATAAATATTTATGTATATATATCATGCCTAACTAAAGAGACTATTTTTTTAAAATATATATTATATGTATCTACTTTAAAATTTATGTAAGGGTTATCATTTGTCCACATTAACACCTCTTAAAATCCATTTAGTAATAAGAATGAACTACACGTACCTCATTTCTACATATGGTTAAATAACTTGCAGACTTGTTACTGTAGCTAATTTATGTTTGGATTTATCATGGGTTCGGAAGAAAATACTGAAAGATACTCGAGATGTTTAAGTCTAATATTAGCAATTTAACAAACAACACAATTTTGAAGGTTTTCTTATTATCTTTGATCAAAAGAGCTGCATAAAATCTCAATTATATAAGAAAGAGAAAAAGAAGTTCCATAAAATCTAAGTGAATATCCCATATATATATATATATAAGAAAAGATAAACATATATGCATATATATAATAGAATATGTATCTTGTTTTCATACAAAAATTGTATTTGTTCAAAAAAATACAACATATACTAATATAGAAATTTTAAATTTTGTTGATATCATTATTACTATATCTTGATATCCCTTTTGGCCTTTGTGATGATGGAACTTCTATCTAAGTTGTCAATTTATTAATTATGCAGAAGGTACTACTTTGTGTTATCTTTGTAAAAAATATTGTACTATACGGTAGCTGGTAATTAAAAAAAAGAATACACAAACTAAAAAGAAGAAGAAAAGAAAAATAATAAGTGAAATTATAAGTGTACTATAATACAATAGCAATAAAGAGAAACACGGTGGATTTGACGATATTTATTAATATTATTATTATTATTATTATATTAAATATAAAATCAAACCAAAAGCAGCTATAAGGTACAAAAGATAGAACAGCTAGTTATCCCCAGCTGGTACTCGAGGATATATGGAATCAAGTTGAAGATTATACACATAAGATTACTTTATATATCTTGAGATCTTTTTTGCTGCTGCTATGTATTTTTTACTGGCTTATTATTTGATCCTAATTGATCGTGAATTAGCTAGAGACCAAAAGTGATCAAATATTAGGTATGAGTAAGATAAAGATTAGTCTATACTGATACTTTTGTACTAAATGTGTCAACACCTAAACAAAATTACTCAGTCTTATTAGAGATACATAATTAATATATACAATCATCATAAACTAAAGCAATCAGTACAAACACATCCCGTACCTTTAATTGTAAGCGAACTAAAATTAAACTTTATATATATTAAAACAAACAATACACATATGAACAAAAAGGGGGAAAATCTCAGATCAAAGCATTTTTATTAAACAGAAATTTTATAGATAATGAAAGAAAAACTTACTCGGTAGTTGAGAACTCATAGAGTCTGCCTTTTTGAGAAAAAATGATGAGACCAAGTTGGACATCGCAAAGAACAGCAAGCTCCTGAGCTTTCTTCAACAACCCACTTCGACGTTTCGAGAATGTCACTTGTCTGCTGGTTGCATTCTCGATCCGTTTCATTTGGATTTTCCCTCTCACCATGATCTGCCATGCCAATATCAAGTAATAATTAATGATCAGATTTTTCAATATACTCAAAATGCTATGATTTTTTTTTAAAGTCATATAACGAAACTATCAACTCAATAGCTCTGTACAAATACACGTACGGTCGAAAATCTGAAATGGGAGAAAGATCAAGCGTAACAACCAAAATATCTTATCTCATCCACAACGAATTTTACTCAAAAGAGTTTCCATTATTAGGAATAAAAACACAGATGGGTTTGACTACCCAAAACCCACTACGCCAAATCTGTCGAAAAAAATTCCACAAATGATAGATCCCAAAAAACTCTACTGGACAGGTATGAGAACTATAGATATATATAGAAAGGGTACAAAGATGGAAAATTAGAAGATTTGACAAAAACCCTAGAAACTTTCAGGAAGTGAATGTAAGGAAGAAAATTATTATATGGTATGTAGACATATATGGGAATGTACAAAGTAAGCGTATAAATATG
The DNA here is from genome assembly GCF_029168945.1 of Cannabis sativa. NCBI lineage: Eukaryota > Viridiplantae > Streptophyta > Magnoliopsida > Rosales > Cannabaceae > Cannabis > Cannabis sativa. The sequence continues at coordinate 16,333,898 of NC_083605.1, read as the reverse complement.
TCTATTCTAAACCACAAAACTTCTATTTTGGATTCCTTATTCATCCACTTCTCCCTCGTTTCCATTATTGTCCTCTGTCTATCTTTTTCAAGGTCTTACCCACCCAAAAAGAGGAATACAATTTAATATAAATAAATGAAATAAATATGGACCTACCAATAAAAGAAAAAAATATATATACATATAATGAGAGCTCTTAAATTAAAGCGCATTAACTACCTTGATTTAGTAAATTAAACTGAGAAAAACATAGTTTACTTGGAAGAAAGACAAATGGAGTGAAAAAAATAATTAAAAAAATATGTTTTAAGATATTTATTAAAATAATTATATAATGTTAAACCTTATTATTCGTAAAAGGATAAAGGAAACCAAAAATGTGGAGAATAAGTTGTGTAAGATGGCAACTTCATCGTACAATGACTTGCGTGAAAGGCCAATGAGTCAGTGACAACACATCAGTGTGTGTCAGCAGAAAATCATCACTTGCACCAATCACAAACGACCGTGTCACATGGCTCTCTTGTGTGGGGAGTCCACTGCTGTACTATCCCCTATTATTTAATTATTGTATTACTCTTAAAAGCATTTAATATTTTTACATTTATTATTGTGGAAATATAATAGAGAATGGTGGAGAGACAATTCAAATTTCTTATTATTTGAACACTTACGTTTTTTTTTGCCATTTTCGGGGTATAATTCCCTCTTTGTCATTATAATGTCTTATTTATTTAGGTGTCGTTTGTTAACACTTTTATTTTCTAATTTTTTAATCAGAAAATGAAAGTAAATTTTTTTTTTTAAAAAAAATTATTTTTGAAAAACAAAAATGCGTTCTGTAACCACTTTTGTTTTTAAATTTTGAAAACAGAAAACAAAAGTGTGTTTAGTAAAATTTATTTTCATTTTTATTTTTTGATTTTATTTACGTCGGGTCTAAATTCGTAGTTGGATTCGGGTTCAAATCAGAAGTCGGGTTCAGCGCCAGGGCCGTGAGGGAGATTTGGGTCCGGGTCTGATCGAAGTCCAATATATTGATTAAGAGAAAAAAAACTGTTTAAAAAAAATATTGAAAGTGTTTTTTTTTTGTTATTAAAATTTTGATTCTCAATTAAAAAATTTAAAAGTGAAAACAGTTTTATAGAACATGTTTTTGAAAAAATATTTTTACTTTTTTTAATTTTAAAAATGCAAAACTGATTAAAAAAAGTGTTAGCAAACGACACCTTAATTTAAAAAAATCAACTATGTAATGAAGCAAGTGGGTAGAGAGGTTAGTGATCGAGAGGGGCGAAGTGTTTTTGTAACACCCTAACTAGCATAGGCGTATTACGTGATTTTTTAAACGTAATGTGCAGCTCGTTGCTAATCAACGAGGTTTATGGAAATCGTGATTAATTAAAATTTTTGCTTTTAATTAAACTTAAATAATATTTCATAAACATAGCACTGTGAGTTGACAGACTCAGTAAGAAAAGCATAAATCATAATCATACATAAATCCCGGGTTATGATCATACGCCCATACCCCTGACCACAACCCTAACTGTCGTGTCCCACACGATACTGAGTCCCGAACGTTCGTACGACGGTACTTTTGACAAAGTAACGCTATACTCTGCATTAATCGGTCATACTCCAGCTGCTAGTCATACACTAGCCTTACCGATGTGTTACAGTATCAGCCTATACTCGGTACACTGGTCATACTCCAGCTGCTAGTCATACTCTAGCCTTACCGATGTGATACGGTCAAACAGTACAGTACCACCGACCATATTATCAGCCTATACTCGGTAAACTGGTCATACTCTAGCTGCTAGTCATACTCTAGCTTTACCGATGTGATACTGTCGGATGGTACGAAGCCAACATACATATCTAATGTAATCTAACAGGCTTCCTAACATGCACGCTAAACATGTAATACATATGCATACTATTATACTAATCTTACCTCAATTCTGAATTTAGGTGTGACGGTCAACCTAAGTGGAACGAACTTTACCTCAATTCTGAAACGTACTTTCTCAACATAGAGACATGGAATATGTTGTGAACTGCTGAAAGAGTTGGAGGCAACGCTAACCGGTATGCCACTTGACCTACCTTCTCGAGAATCTCGAAAGGTCCTGTAAACCTAGGGCATAACTTGCCTCATTTTTCGAAACGTTTGATCCCCTTCATTGGAGACACCCATAAAAACACATGGTCCCCTACTTGGAACTCAACATCTCTGCGTTTCGGATCTGCATAACTTTTCTGTCTACTCTGTGAGGCAAGCATTCTAGCTTTAATTTTCTCAATTGCCTCATTGGTCTGCTGTACTGATTCCGGACCTAGGTACTTTCTCTCCCCTGTCTCATCCCAGTGGATAGAAGACCTACATTTCCTACCGTATAACAACTCATAGAGAGCCATCCCTATCGTACTCTGATAACTGTTGTTGTAAGAAAATTCTATCAACGGTAGATATTTACTCCAAGAGCCTTCAAAATCCATAACACAGGCTCGTAACATGTCCTCCAATATCTGCATTGTCCTTTCGGACTGCCCATCTGTCTGAGGATGGAATGTTGTACTGAACTTTAGTTTTGTACCCATTGCCCGTTGCAATCTCTGCCAAAACTTGGAGGTGAACTTCGGATCTCTATCCGAAACTATAGACTTCGGTACCCCGTGAAGCCTTACTATCTCTTTAACGTACAATTCTGTCAATTGGTCCACTGAATAGGTTGTTCTAACAGGCAGAAAGTGAGCAGACTTCGTGAATCGATCCACCACAACCCAGATGCAATCGAATAAACTTGTGGTTCTAGGTAACCCAACCACGAAGTCCATCGTGATATCCTCCCACTTCCATTTAGGTAGGGTTAAAGGCTGTAATAACCCTACTGGTCTCTGATGTTCAGCCTTAATCTGTTGACAGGTTAGGCATCTCGATACGAATTCTACCAAATTCTTCTTCATACCGCTCCACCAGAAGTACGATTTAAGATCCTGGCACATCTTGGTGGTGCCAGGATGTAGGGAATAAGGGGTAGAATGAGCCTCTTCAAAGATTTCATTCTTGAGTTCCACACTATCCGGTTGACAAACCCTAGCTTTATACAATAACATCCCGTTGTTTGACACTGAAAAATCCCTGGCTTGACCAGCTGAAACCTCTTCTCTAACCTTTACTAACTCTGGATCAGTCATCTGAGCGACTTTAATTCTTTCTAATAGATCAGATTGCACCGTCAAGTTGTGAAGCTGGCCTACCACGAACTCAATGTTAGATCTGACCATGTCCTCTGCTAACTGAGGTGAGATCTGAATCATGCTAGCTACCTGCCCGGGACCTTTCCTGCTCAAGGCATCGACCACTACATTGGCCTTCCCGGGGTGATAGAGAATCTCACAATCATAATCTTTCACTAACTCCAACCAACGCCTCTGTCTCATATTCAAATCTTTCTGAGTAAAGAAATATTTGAGACTTTTGTGGTTGGTATAGATTTCACACCTTTCTCCGTAAAGGTAATGCCGCAAAATCTTCAATGCAAAAACTACCGCGACCAACTCTTGGTCATGAGTCGGGTATCGTTGTTCATAATCCTTTAAGTGACGAGAGGCATAAGCGATAACCCGATCAGCTTGCATCAACACACACCCCAGACCCTGTCTGGATGCATCGCAATAAACTACAAATTTTTCTTTGTCTGAAGGCAAAGCTAGCACTGGAGCTGTAATCAACCTCTGTTTCAGCTCCTGAAAACTAGCTTCGCATTTATCTGACCACACAAACCGCTGATTCTTCTTCGTAAGTTCGGTTAAGGGTGTTGAGATCTTAGAAAACCCTTCCACGAACCGACGATAATAACCGGCTAAACCCGAGAAGCTTCTAATTTCTGTCACTGTCTTCGGTCTTGGCCAATCCCTGACGGATTCTATTTTCCGTGGATCCACCTTGATCCCATCTTTGCTAACAATGTGCCCTAAGAAAGACACCTGAGATAGCCAAAATTCACATTTCTTGAATTTGGCATAAAGCTTGTGTTCCCGAAGCCGTTGCAGAACCATTTGAAGATGTAACTCGTGCTCCTCTTCTGATTGAGAGTACACAAGGATGTCGTCGATAAACACAATTACACAAATATCAAGGAAATCCTTGAATACTCTATTCATCAAATCCATAAATGCTGCAGGAGCATTGGTCAGTCCAAACGACATAACCAAGAATTCGTAATGTCCATACCTAGTACGGAAAGCCATCTTTGGAATGTCCTCCTCTCGAATTTTCAGCTGATGATAACCCGATCGGAGATCAATCTTGGAGAAGACCTGCTTCCCCTGAAGTTGATCGAAAAGATCATCGATCCTAGGTAGTGGATATTTATTCTTCACTGTTAGCTTGTTTAACTCTCGATAATCGATGCACATTCTCATAGATCCATCTTTCTTCTTGACGAATAATACCGGAGCTCCCCAGGGTGACACACTAGGCCGGATAAACCCTATGTCAAGTAACCCTTGAAGCTGAATCTTTAATTCTTTAAGCTCAGCTGGAGCCATTCTAAACGGAGCCTTGGAAACCGGTTCCACTCCGGGTGCCAAATCAATAACAAAATCAATCTCCCGCTAAGGTGGTAAACTTGGAAGTTCTTCGGGAAAAACATCTAGAAATTCCCGAACCACCTTGATGTCCTCTAGCCGAATGGTATATGGCCGAGTGGTGTCCATCACCACGGCCAGAAACCCTAAACAGCCGCCACATAGTAGTTCCCTAGCTGACAGGGTCGAAATCACCGGGATCCGAGATCCCCGAACCGAACCAACAAATACAAATGGTTCTTCACTTTTCGGTTGGAAGATTACCACCTTCCTCTTGCAGCCAATACTGGCTGAGTATTTGGATAGGAAATCCATTCCTAGAATAATATCGAAATCTACAAAGCTCATCTCTATTATGTCAGCACTTAACTCTCTACCGTCTATTCTGATCGGCATAGACCTAATCCACCTTTTGGAGATAACTAACTCTCCGCCAGGTAATAGGGTTCCAAACCCCGATTTGTATCTATCATATGGTCTATCTAATTTACTAAAGATTCTGGCAGCCACATAAGAGTGTGTGGCCCCAGAATCAAACAATATTGAGTAAAATGAATTAGTTAACTGAGTGCTGACCTGTCACCACTGAAGGGCTGGCTTCTGCATTAGCCTGCGTAATGGCGAACACCCTAGCTGGAGTGGTCTTGCCAGAGCCCTTGGTGCTTCTATTTTGAGCTAGGGACAATCCCTCTTGTAGTGTCCGGGCATGCCACACTGAAAGCACCCCTGACCTCTGCACTCACCCAGATGGTGCCTTTTACAACTAGGGCACTCTGGGTACGAAAAACGGGTCTCAGCACTACCCTGACGACCGCCTCGACTCTGGTTCCCCCGGAACCTCTTGTTCTGCCCCGAGCCACTGGTTGCAGTGGATGCTTTCCTTTTCTAGTCCATGACCGAACCACTACCTCCCCTGCTAAAGCCTGATGCAGTAGGGGTAGGAGCCCCGCCACTCACTGGAGTCCTAACTGACTCTGCCATACATCCAACTGCGCCCTCAGCTCGCAGTGCTTTTTCCACCATCTCAGCATAGGTGGTCTTATCGTCTGTAGTAATCATCAAGTCATGCCTAATCTTCACATTCAGTCCATCCAATTACTTTCCCTTTTTACTGAAATCGGTTGGCACAATTCCTGAGGCCAACCTCGCCAACCGATCAAACTGAGTTGCATACTCTGTCACACTCATATTTTCTTTCTGGGTCAGGTGAGTAAACTCTTTCCTTTTGGCGCTTCCAATGGCCTCATTATAATACTTTGCGTTAAAAAGTTCCTGGAACTTTTCCCAGGTCATCGTAGTGACATCATGTATCTAGGACACCATGTCCCACCAGACCAACGCATCCTCTTGAAACTGAAAGGTGGCACACACCACCCTGTCATTCCCGGTGACACCCATAAAGTTCAAAATCCTCGTAATCACTGTTAGCCACTGCTCGGCTTTCATGACGTCTGAACCTCCCAAAAAAACCGGAGGTGCCTGCTTCCGGAACCTTTCATATAGGGGTTCCATTCTGTTAGCTGCTACTACTGGTTCGGCCTGGACAACAGGGGCAGGTGCCACTGAAACTTCTGGCACAGGCACTGCAGGAGCACCCTGCTGTCTCAATCTTTGAATCTCACTATCTTGCTCTTCTATTCTGGCTTGCATTTCAGCAAACCTAGTTTCCCAATTCTGGGCTTCCTAATTGGCTTGAGTAGCTTGGGCAGCTTGTGGCGGGTCAACATCATCCCGACCACGAGCCCTGCCCGTGGGACCTCTACCTCGGCCCCTAACATTTGGGGGAAACTGAGCTCCTTGACCTTGATTTGACCCGACCGAGTTGCCCTGACTCCTGGTATTTCGTCTGGCATCCATCTAGTCTGAACAGCCTGCGAAACCAAGAGTTGGCATATCAGGTCATGATCAACGAGAGCTTACTGATGCCGCTAAATTTGAAAATTAAAAACATGAGCCTATTCTACTATCAGGCTACTAACATGCTTCCTAACAGGCTTTTCTTAATTCATATTATTAAATAAACTACTAAAGCAATAAAAGATTACTGAACCGTAGAACGAGCTAACTGCTGATGATGATTGTACATGTCGTGAAGATCTTCGGAAGACAACCTGGCGGCTCTGATACCAAATTGTAACACCCTAACTAGCATAAGCGTATTACATGATTTTTTAAACGTACTGTGCAGCTCGTTGCTAATTAACGAGGTTTTATGGAAATCGTGATTAATTAAGATTTTTACTTTTAATTAAACTTAAATAATATTTCATACAAAATACTTTGGGATCCCATTTACAAAATACTTTACAAAAAGTTTACTGTCTATTACAAAATACTTGTCACCCAACGACTAACTACAAAAGCGCTGTTGTCCCGAGGATCGTACTCTCCAGGCCTAACCGCCCCGACATGTACAATGTTCATCGGCTCGTCCTCACAGTTCTTCAGCTTTAGCCTTGCCCTTACCTACACATAAACATAGCACTGTGAGTCGACAGACTCAGTAAGAAAAGCACAAATCATAATCATACATAAATCCCGGGTTATGATCATACGCCCATACCCCTGACCACAACCCTAACTGTCGTGTCCCACACGATACTGAGTCCCGAACGTTCGTACGACGGTACTTTTGACAAAGTAACAGCCTATACTCGGTACACTGGTCATACTCCAGCTGCAAGTCATACTCTAGCCTTACCGATGTGTTACAGTATCAGCCTATACTCGGTACACTAGTCACACTCCAGCTGCTAGTCATACTCTAGCCTTACCGATGTGATACGGTCAAACAGTACAGTACCACTAACCATATTATCAGCCTATACTCGGTACACTGGTCATACTCCAGCTGCTAGTCATACTCTAGCTTTACCGAAGTGATAGTGTCGGATGGTACGAAGCCAACATACATATCTAATATAATCTAACAGGCTTCCTAACATGCACGCTAAACATGTAATACATATGCATACTGTTAAACTAATCTTACCTCCATTCTAAATTCAGGTGTGCCGGTCAACCTGAGTGGAACGAATTGCACTGCGATTTACGGGCTCCTAAACCATAACAATCACAACACTGATAAGTGATACGCTAAATCACTTCCCGGGGACTTAAACTAGAAACTAGAAGTTTTCCTATCGATAAAAAGCATGGCAATACCCTAAACAACATGAAAATGGGAAGAACTAGGGTTCCCAAATTTTCCCCAACCGGTAGACCGGTTCTACAACCAGAATTCTGGTTCTGGGAATTCCTGGAAGCCCCCAACCGGTAGACCGGTTGCTGCAGGCTTCACTGAACCGAAATTCCGGTTCCGTGCAGGAAACTTCAAAAATCCATTTCTCACTCAATTCAAACCCAAACTCTTTCAAACCTTCCAGACCTGTTCTACATACCCCTGTTACAGAGTGATATTAGCAGGGGTATTATTGTCTTTGTCTGCTGTGGTGAGGTGTCTCCTAAGTTGTTGGAATATTGTATTCCCGAGGTAACAACCAGCTGTACAATCAATACCGTTAGGCATGATTGGGAGAATATTCTTGTGTGGTAAAAGTGATCTGTAATACGTGTAAGGCTGAGATTGTATCTTTGTTTTTCCCCTGTATTCCTCTGGTTCTATAAATGAAAAGTTTGCAATCAGTCTCGATTTGAGCTGATCAATTAATTCTGCATTTATCTTAAATTTAACTTGGTATCAGAGCCGCCCTTGCCTACGCAATGTCGATTCCCCAGGATCAATCAAGTGCACCGAACGTTGGTGATCAGACTCCAGCCTCAGTCATGGTTCAAACCTCTTCCATATCAAACCCAGCTCCGGTTGCAACACCTTTCAGCAACACGTTGAGCCAGCCCTTCTCCTTGAAGCTCGACAGAAACAATTTTCCACTGTGGAAAACAATGGTAAACACAATCATAAGAGGACATCGCTTGGAAGGTTTTATAAATGGTTCTCGACCAGCCCCAGCCGAGTTCATTCTCACAGGCACACCAGTCGAAGGAGTTCCAGGATCTGGTATGGATCCAAATCCAGATTATGAGACATGGCTTGTACATGACCAACTCTTAATGGGTTGGTTGTATGGGTCTATGACAGAAGCCATTGCTTCTGAGGTCATGGGTTGTCAATCTGCCCTTGGTCTGTGGAATGCTCTTGAAGAACTTTATGGAGCACACTCAAGAGCTAACATGGATGACTTAAGAACAAAAATACAGATTACTCGAAAAGGCTCTCAATCCATGGCTGACTACTTGAAGATGAAAAGGATGTGGGCAGATTCATTGGCACTTGCAGGTGAACCCTATCCTGAGAGACACTTAATTTCTAATGTACTTTCTGGCCTTGATGCAGAATACCTCTCCATTGTGGTGTTAATCGAGTCGCAAGGCAATCTATCATGGCAGCAACTACAGAGCTCTCTCCTCAGCTTTGACAATCGTTTGGAAAGACTCAATGGTATCTCTGTCAATAGCAAGCTTGTGAACAATGCTACTGCAAACATGGCTCAAAGACCAGGCTCAAGTGGATCCAGCAACAATGGAGGTCAGAGAAGGTACAACTCTAACCAAAGCAATGGCAGAGGTCAGCAACAAACTGGAGGAAACTCGAGAGGAGGAAGCTATAGAGGCCGTGGCCGTGGTGGAAGAGGAAATGGCTCAAAACCCACTTGCCAAGTGTGTGGGAAATATGGCCATTCAGCAGCAATCTGTTATAACAGATACGATGAGAGCTATATGGGGCAACAACCTAACACTGGTGGTAGTCAAGACAAGCAGTTCTCAGCTCTAATAGCCACACCAGAGATGCTGAATGATGACTCGTGGTATGCCGATAGTGGTGCGAGTAACCACTTGACTTCAGACCCTAACAAGATCCAAACCAAAACCGAATATGGGGGTAAGGAGTTGATTACAATTGGAGATGGCAGTCAACTGCCTATCTCTCATATTGGTACAGGTTCTCTTCAAACTAATACCTCAAAACCATTACTGTTGAACAATATGCTGCATGTTCCTGACATTTCGAAAAATCTTATCAGTGTTTCTCAACTTACAGCAGATAATAACGTCTCTATGGAATTTTTCTCTGGTTTTTGTTGTGTGAAGGATCAAAGAACGGGGAAGGTGGTTCTGCAAGGGACTCTTAAAGATGGCTTGTACCAACTCAATCCTTTTCCACAATCATCTCAAAGTCATTCTCCTTTCTCAGCTGTAGCAGTGACCAAGCCACCAGTAACTTTAGCTAATCATCATTCCCTAAAAGACATTTGGCATAGACGTTTAGGACACCCTTCTGTAAATGCTTTCAATCAAGTTCTAAAAATGTCAAATGTAAAGTTTCCTTTTAATGAAGTTCAACATTTCTGTGATGCTTGTCAGTATGGTAAATCTCATGCTCTACCATTTCAAAATTCTCAATCTAAAGCTGCTAATTTACTTGACTTAGTTCACACCGATCTATGGGGGCCTGCTCCCATAGCTTCACACACCAATTACCATTACTACATCCATTTTCTTGACGACCATAGCCGATTCACTTGGCTGTATTTGCTTAAGAGCAAGTCTGATGCTCTTGCTGCCTTTGTGCAGTTCAAGAACATGGTCGAAACTCAGTTTGGAAGGAAAATAAAAAAAACTTAGGAGTGATTCAGGTGGTGAGTATCAAGCATTCAATAGTCTGGTTATTCAAAATGGCATTCTATTTGATCATTCGTGTCCCAATACGTCTGCACAAAACGGCCGTGCAGAGCGCAAACATCGACATATTGTCGAAACCGGTTTGACTCTCCTAGCCCAGGCTTCTATGCCTCAAAAGTACTGGTCTGATGCTTTTCAGACTGCCGTGTACTTAATTAATCGGTTGCCAACTCCTGTGCTCAATCATCAATCTCCATATGAGATTATCTACTCAAAGAAACCAGACTATAGACAATTAAAAGTCTTCGGGTCTGCCTGTTTCCCTTGTCTAAGAACTTACCAAACTCACAAGTTTCAATACCACTCCACAAAATGTGTGAATCTAGGATTTAGTGATGTTCACAAAGGCTACAAATGCCTTAGCTCACATGGAAGAATCTATATCTCTAGGCATGTTATATTCAATGAAAAGGAATACACTTGTCAACATGGTTTCTTCAATAACCATCAACCAGAAAAAGAAGTTACTGTTGCAACTCCACATTCTTGGGTCAATTTGCCATTTAATTCAATGCCAACACAGTCCTCTGCAGAATCACCATCTCAGCAGCCTTCACAACAAAATCAGGTTTGCATTAATTCTGATCTTGGTTCTCCTATATCTGCTATGCCTTTTCCTGATTCAGGTTCAGAGTTAAGTCCTCTTTCATCTCCTAATATTGAATATGTTAGCCCTGCTTTGAATCGATCTACACCTTACCCTGAAGAACCTGAAACACAACAACCTGTACCTGAGAACACTGCTGCCATTTCAAAGATTCGCTCAATAAAGAAGAATACCACAACATCCCATGATTACTCGTGGAAAGGCAGGAATATTTAAGCCTCGAGTTCTGCTTTCTAAAACTGCTACAGCAGCTGATCTTTGTGAGCCTCGAACTGTTCAAGAAGCACTTAGTCACAAGGGGTGGAACTCAGCTATGAATACTGAAATGGTTGCACTCAAGAGGAACAAAACCTGGTATTTGGTACCTCCTTCACCCTATTACAATGTTGTTGGTAACAAGTGGGTCTATAAAATTAAATTAAATGCAGATGGATCGATTGAACGACTTAAAGCTCGCCTTGTTGCTAAGGGATTTCATCAAAGACCGGGTGTAGATTTTGGAGAGACTTTTAGTCCGGTAATCAAAGCGTCAACAGTCAGGATAGTTCTAACGATTGTTGTAGCAAACAATTGGGATATAAGATAACTTGATATAAACAATGCCTTCTTAAATGGAACACTTGATGAAGATGTCTACATGGTCCAACCACAAGGCTTTGAAGACCCCGACAAACCTAACTATGTGTGCAAGCTGCAAAAGTCCATCTACGGGTTGAAACAAGCACCAAGGGCCTGGTATGAGCAACTAAAAACAACACTGATGAAATGGAATTTTGAAAATTCAAGGGCTGACTCATCCTTTTTCTTGCTGAAGCAACATGACTATGTGATAATGGTATTGATTTACGTTGATGATATCATTGTCACGGGGAGTAAAACACAAGAGTTGGAAAAGTTTGTTGCAAGGCTGAACAGCACATTCTCACTTAAAGACCTAGGAGGATTACATTACTTCCTAGGAATTGAGGCATTTAGAGATGACACGGGCTTATACTTGTCTCAAGGGAAGTACATTTCTGAATTGCTTCAAAGAGTCAACATGTCCAACCTGAAGCCTAGCCCGACTCCTATGACAGCAAGCAAAACTCTTTCCATCAATGATGGAGAACCAATGACAGATCCATCTCAATATAGAAGTGTGATAGGGGCGCTTCAATACTTGAGCCATACGAGACCCGACATCTCTTTTGCAGTGAACAAGCTCAGTCAGTTTCTGAAGTGTCCTACAAATGTGCATTGGAATGCAACCAAACGTGTGTTGAGATATCTCAAGGGCACAATGCAGCATGGTATTCACATAGCACCAAGTGATAGACTCTCTCTCACTGGTTTTGCTGATGCTGACTGGGCATGTTGTCCAGATGATCGAAGATCCATAGCTGGGTACTGCGTCTTTCTGGGAGATTCTCTAATCTCTTGGTCCTCAAAGAAACAAACTGTGGTAGCACGATCCAGTACCGAGTCCGAATACAGAGCTTTGGCTCACTTAGCTGCTGAACTTACCTGGATACAAGAGCTACTCAAAGAAATGAAGTTCAAACTGCCAGCACCTCCAGTTATTTGGTGTGATAACATGAGTGCTAGTGCTCTCGCTGCAAACCCTGTTTATCATGCAAGAACCAAGCATATTGAACTAGATGTTCATTTCGTCAGAGACAAGGTTCTACAAAAGCAATTGGAAGTACGATACATTCCATCCCATGATCAGGTGGCTGATTGTCTAACTAAAGGGTTGTCACACACTCGATTTCAGTTTCTTGTCGACAAGCTTGGTGTGATTGCTTCACCCTCGCGCTTGAGGGGTGGTGTTACAGAGTGATATTAGCAGGGGTATTATTGTCTTTGTCTGCTGTGGTGAGGTGTCTCCTAAGTTGTTGGAATATTGTATTCCCGAGGTAACAACCAGCTGTACAATCAATACCGTTAGGCATGATTGGGAGAATATTCTTGTGTGGTAAAAGTGATCTGTAATACGTGTAAGGCTGAGATTGTATCTTTGTTTTTCCCCTGTATTCCTCTGGTTCTATAAATGAAAAGTTTGCAATCAGTCTCGATTTGAGCTGATCAATTAATTCTGCATTTATCTTAAATTTGACTACCCCAAATAACAAAACCCAAGCAATAGAACTAAGCTTCAAACACAGAAACACATTTCACCATTGGAGGTTCAGATTGAGTTCAAAAACTCAAAACTTGACTAACCCTCCAAACAGCCACTAAATCCTGCATAACTCAACCTATTTCAACATAATTTATCCACAAGAAACATCACTAAACAATAACAACAGCTACAACAACGAAAATCACCATATTACCTTGAAAACCATAGCTTTGAGTTTAAAATCTCTACACAAGGCTAAAACCCAAGAACTAACAATAAAACTAGCATGAATTCACTCAAATAAACTCATCAAAACTTCTGAAAACAACAACAACACATAGCAGCAAGTACAACATAAAAAACTAAGCATGCAACCATTTTCCTACTTGATTTTCAAGAAATTAAAGAGGGAAAGAGTAAGAGCTATACCTACAGCTTGAATTGAACTCAAAATCTGCTTGAAATACCAAAGAAACACCAAGAATCTTGCTGCTCAAAGAGGGGCCGAAGTAGAGAGAGTTTGAGAGAAAAAAGAATTTTTGCTTTTCTTGATTTTTTTCTAGTTTTGTAAAAAATGACAAAATAATTTTATTTCCTTATTTCAGCCAAATAAAACTTAGAAAATCAGATTTAAAACTAAATATTAAATCTTCACTAAAGACAAAACTCATAAGGCAAAAAGACAAAAATGCCCTTGCCCACACTAAAGAGTTAAAAGCACTAAAAAGGGTATTTTGGGAAAACTCTAAATTCCCGACCAATCCCGACATTCCCAATGTCTAATAAATTGTCCCAATATACTAACATGCTAAGTTGTGATTCTACTGAGCCAAACACCGAGTTTCATGTTACCGGGCACCAGAAATATAAAATTATGATATTTCACTATATGACATAAAAATACATTCTGAATTCTAAAATAACAGCATAAATAATTATTTAAATATCTATAAATAATTTTCCATAATTAAATCATAATTAACTGCTAATTTCCAAATTAAACTAAGCGGTCTTTACAGTTTTTATGCTTTATAAGATTTTACTTTTTTTTTTTTTGTTTTGATGAGAGAAGACTTATTACTTTGATGATAATGGTTAGATTGGGTTTGAGTGTATTAATTATATGAAATCATGTGAAGGTAGTAAGTATGACAATTTGGCTCTCAATTAGATTGGATATGTGGAATGACCCTTTTTTGTGCAATATAATAAAGAATTTGGATTTTGATTTTGGATTTACATAGGGAAATTTCACTATTTGACCCTAATAAAACACCCCATATCAAAATCTATACCCTCCATTAATTTGTACAAAACAATTCCACTATTACTCATTTCTACCCAAAATACCCCTCAAATTTAATTTTCCTATTCTCTCACTCTTTCCGTCTTTCCCTCTCTTTCCCTCTCTCTCTCTCTGTCGTTCCCTCTTCGACTTCGACTTTGCCCCACGACGACGACCCAACGACCCAACAACGCACCACCACGACCACAACCCCACTCCGGCCATCCACCCACGACCCCGACCCATCCCTCTTTTTCTCTTTCTCTCTCTCGGTGGGTAGTGAATTCGACCCGTGCCCGTTGAAACCACCACCAACCACCACGAACTGTCGCCACCACCACTACCCGTGGTCGTCGACACCGAACAGAGGCCATAGCCACCACCACGAGCAGGACCCGTCGCCGCCACCACGAATTTCATTCAAAGGTAAGTGTTTTTTTTTTTGAAAAAAAATATATATATTTTTCATAGATTTGGATGCCAATTATTGCATGTTATTGAGATTAGTGGAATTTTTGTAGATTTTGTGCTCTTTAGGTTGTAGATGTTGGTGTTTCAATGGTATATGTGATTGTTACAGGGTTATCGATGATATGTCGATAGAATATCGATAGGATTTCGATGGTTTTGGTGTTTGTGTTGTATTGCTGTTGTTGTATGTCGATAGGATATCGTTTGTATGTCGATAGGAGGTCGATAGAATTGGTGTCTGTTTGAATTGTATTGATGTTTTTGTATGTCGAAAGGATGTCGACTGAGGGTTGAGTTTATTTTTTGCCCTTAATTGTCGACAACTTGTCGACAGTATGTCGATGTGTTGTCGACTGTTTTAGGAAATTGCTTATAAGTTTGTATTGTCGACTGAATATCGACATGATGTCGATATTTTGTCGACATGCTGTGAAATTGTTGTCCGATTGAAATTGTCGACTGAATGTCGATATTTTGTCGACATAATTTAATTGTGTTGGCTGTTTGATAATGTCGATATCATATCGACATCATGTCTGTCGACCATTGTTTAAATTTTTTGGCAGTAATATTGATTTGTTTTTTGTTTTTTCAGATGGCTCCTAGACTCCTAATTCCAGCACCCGAGCATTTTACTGGCCGCGTGACATATAGAGGCACCATAATTTTTGCAAAAATCAAAGCTCGGTTTGAGGAGTACAACCTAAATAACACGGCGAAGGAAAGCCGTTTCGGCAACTTTTGGAAAGCCGTACCCCTGACATTCTCCTCGGTGTTATTTCACCAGCTGATGCTCCACAAAATGAAGGTTGATGCTCAGGAGGAGTTGAAGATGCGGTTTTACATTGGTCGGAAGGAGGTCAGATTCAGAGTGCTTGAGTTTGCCCTCATTACAGGCCTGGACTTCTCCTCGGGGCCAACAGAAGAGGAGAAGGCTGCGCAGGTTGTTCGCTCAGGCTCAGACCGATTGATCAACAAATATTTCAACAGGTCTGGTAGTGTGAAGACAGAAGCACTCCAAGATAGGTTCACAAACTGTCAGAACCCGGAAGACTTGTACAAGCTCGACTTGTGCTTGTTTGTGGAGTCAATGCTTCTGGGGCGCGAGGCTAACGCGCTGATTACTCCTGACATACTTAGATATGTCGAAGACCTCGAGTTCTTCTTCCAGATTCCTTGGGGGAAGCACTCATTTGCCAGACTCATGCACTCGCTTCAAAAAGATATGTTGAAACAGAAGGCTAACTACGAGAAGAAACTAAGTTCGGATGTTCAGCATGAGTGCAAATACACAGCATATGGCTTCGCACCTATAGTACAATATTGGGCGTACGAGGCCATTTTGAAGGTAGGGAAGAGGTATGGTACGAATCACGGGATTCGGTTTCCGGGGATGCTTAGCTGGACGAGCAAGGGTGATATTGGGAAGAAAGAAGTCAGTGCATTATTTTCTAGACGGGTATGAATTTCACTTATGTTCAGAGTAATTATTTAACATAAATGCTTGTAATAAACGCTAAATGGTTTTATTCTGATATTTTTTGAACCATAAACAGAATCTTGAAGTGGTGAAGGGGCTACTTCAACGGACAGAGGAGGAGGCATTTGTGAGGACCATATCTTACGATGGTGTGGAAAACCTGGTTGATGATGGTGTGGATGACACAGAGGCTGAGGCAGATACTCAGGTACCAGACAGTCAGGTACCAGACACTCAGGCACCAGACACACAGGTACCAATTATGATTGTTTTTATGATTGTATAACTTGATTTTTTATTGTTTTTGTTCTGTGATTTTTGTTACATTGTGGAATTATCGTATGCTTACTGTATGTTTTTGGTATATATTTTTTCAGGCCACTGGTTCAGACCCTCAGCCCAGTGCACCATCTTCATCAGGCGTTCGTGGTGCCAAGTACAGTGATTTAGTGGGGAGGTTGGATAGGATCGAGGCTGACACTCAGGGTATGTACGCTGCTCATGCCGAGCTGAAGAAGGCATACGAGACCAGCCATGTAGAGCTGAAGGGTGGTCAGAACGTAATTATGGAGCAGCTCAGAAACATATTGGCCATGTTGAATCGTCCGCCAACGACACCTTCAGCACCGGAGGCCCTAGCAGATCCATCTACCCCACTACCAGCTGCATCACCCCCACTAGAAGAGGAGGAGGTCTTCCCTGACGGGTACGATCCTTATGAGGGAGCTCCAGCGACTCCCATCGATACAGGTGTTATCCATGTACATGACAGCGAGTCCCAGGGTGACATTCTGTCGATAGAGGCACAACCTGTAGTGGTTAAGAGTCGGAAGAGGAAGAGAAATCCTCCTGTATGGTTCCGTGACTACACAGAGACGAAGAAGAGACAGAGGCCTTCTTCGACGTTTGATCCCCTGGCGCCACCGGATCAGCAATTGTTAGATACTTTCCGAAAGTGGTGTTGTGGACTCATTCCGAACCACCAACTTCGGGATTTGAGAAGTGGTGATTACGGTCCATCATTCTTTTGGAAGCTGCTGACACCGCAGGAATGGCTTACAGATGACGTAAGTAAAGTATTTTATAATATTACTTCACTTTAAAACTTTATGTGCAATTAATATATTTTGTTGTCTAACTGACATTTCCCTTTATATGCAGCATATAGATGCAGCAATGCATATGCTGAGGAGGCGACGCGCCGACTATCCATTGACATTTCCTCAGAAGGGTATCATTCTCTCCACATTCGTGACCAGCATGATCATCAGTGCATGGACGAACCACAGGGGTGCGAGGAGAAACTTTGTGTGGGAGAGTTATATCCTAGGGTACTGCAGAGGGGTTCATAAGGTATTGTTTTAGTAAGATTTTAAATGTTGAACTATGATTATAACTTCGATTGTTAATTGTTTAGGAGGATTATTATGGTTTGTTAATTGTTTCGTTGTTCTCCGTAATTACAGAACCAGTTCTTTCCGAGATGGATGGGTAACGACTTCATTTACTTCATTTTGCATCTTACCGACCAAAGGCACTGGGTCACAGTTGAAGTTGACATAGAGCTGTGGAAAATTAATGTCTACGACTGTGATTCCAGCGTCTGTCATTGGACCGCCATGGCACCCGTCTTGAAGACTTGGGAAGAACTGCTGCCCTCGCTAATCCATGCAACCGGGGATTTTTCACATAACAACCAGATCATGGCGTTAACTAACAAGGACATCAGGGTGCTTCCAAAAATGCATTCGAGTCGAGCCACTCATGACTTAGTTCCGAAGGCAACAAGCAGGTACATAGCGATAAAAAAGTACTATAGTATTAAAATATGTTTTACGTTAGACTAACTTTATATTTTATTTTGCATTTAGTGGTGATTGTGGCGTTTATTGCATTGAGTATGTGGAGCATCTCATGATGCAACGTGGATTGACCGATGTCACGCAAGGCCGGATCAAGTTGTTTCGTGAACGGTGGTGTGTTGATTTATTTTACCAGAATGTCGGCTGATTATATGTGTAATTATGGGGACATTGTATATTTTGTGTAATTAACATTACAGTTATGTATATATAGACTTTCTCTTCGTTCAAATTTTGATAATTATTCGTGGTTTCAAATATAAAATATCGACATTATTCAACAAAAATAAATATTAAACCTAAAAATAATTAAAATATTCAAAAAAATATTCAACCTCGACATTATTTTAAAGCAGTTTCAAACCTGAAATAGAAAACATGTTATTACAACGAATAAGTACACTACGCCTCAAATGCGGGCTTTGCATGTTGCTCTGTTGTGGCCTGAACTGCCACAGCGGCTGCAGTTTCGAGGTACAGAACCTTTTTTATCACCAGACGGGAAACGGTTCTCCCGTCTTCTTCCAGCGTTGCTTTTTCTTGGACGACCTACAGGCTTCTTTTCCACAGGTACCCCAACTTTCATATTCTTGATGTGTTCTGGGAGAACCCAATCATCCTCGTCACCAGCAAGATTGATGGTATCATCGTAAATCTTCTTCCACGTTTCTTTTGAATAATAAGGTGAGCAAAGCGTGTACACACTTGTGTTCGTTTTTAATGCCGCGGCACATGCATGAAGGCAAGGGAGTTTCAATAACGTGAACACTCCGCAGGTGCATGTTCTTTCAACTAGATTCACATCACCACCTCTTTCACCGTTAGGTCCCCTACCAACGTTATACTAATTGGCTCCATTTCGTTGGACGCGCCTGTACCTTGCGTTTTCATGAATTTTTGCCAAGTTTTTTTCAAAGAGCGTCGCCAAAGGGGTGGTACATTTGTCAGCATTTTCGGGGCGATCAGCGAACCATGATTGCAGTGTGAACCTGATAAATTCAACCAAAGTAGTTATTGGATATTTCCTGAACTCTTCTGTAACACTATTGAAGCTTTCAGCAGCGTTGCTCGTCATGATGTTGTATCTATCGCCCAAACAATAAGGGTGAGCCCACTTCTCAAACCCTATACTCTCCACATATGCAGCAATGGTCGGATTCATATTTCTAAGCTTCTCGAACTCTCTATCACATTCAGTCTTCGACCATGCGTAAGCAACATTATATATTTAGTTGTGAAAAGCATCAGTCTTGAACTTGGCGTTCACGTTCATAACAATGTGGTGATAGCATGCACAGTGGACTGCTTCAGGAAAAACAAGTTCAACAGCAAGATTAATGCTTTGATGCCTATCTGACACAAACACTAAGTTCTCAACCACGCCAATTGCTACCCTCAACTTCTGTAAGAAATACGTCCATGAGTCGTTATTCTCACTGTCAACGATACCATAAGCAACCGGCAACAATTGGTTGTTCGCATCGTATGCCATAACAACTAACATTATACCATCGTACTTCGTCTTCAAGAAGGTGCCATCGATACTCAAAACAAGACGACAAAAAGAAAAGCCCCTTCTACATGCACCGAGTGATATAAAACAGTACTTGAACCACTCATCCTCTAAATACAAGTCAGTAATGGTACCTTGATTCTTCTGTTCCAGCATGTACAAGTATCCAGGAAGCTTCATGTATGAAAACTCAGGCGTACCCCTAGCATACGTAAGTCCCATCTCCCTACACCTCCACGCCTTCACATAACTCATCTGGATACCATAGTTGTCAAACATGTCCCTCTGTATGTCTTTAGCCTTGTACTTAGTTCCATCTTGGGTGTACTTCCCCTTAATAAGGTGGCAAACCACCCATGGTGCTGCTTGACGGTGATCTGAACGTCTCGCATTCAAGTTACATGTGTGTTCATTGTGAAATACAGTGACCTCGAAGTTGTCAGAATGCATCTTCTTCCTCCCCCTCAATCTCCATTTACAATCTGGAGCCTTGCATGTAACGTACAACACATCAAGGGATGACTTCTTCACTATCCACTCAAAATTGTTATTAAGTGCAAACCTACCCACTACTTGTCTCAGTTCTTCCTTGTTTTCATAAAAATTACCAAGCTCTATCACCCCTGCTTCCTTACTTTGTAAACAAGTAGTTAGCTCATAATTTTCCATTATATCTTCCTTTGTCCACATAGGAGCTTTGAACTTGGTACAAACTTCAAAAGAGGAGAACGTTGAGAAGGTTGCATGACAAGAATGAGCATGTTCTTTAGTTCTGCCTTGTCGACTACTGCTAGTTCCAGGTGTACAGTGCGATTTTCACTACGAGGTTGTCGTTCTCGCTGTGTACCTTGGTTACTCGGTACACACTCTAACCTCAACGAAGGTCCCGCTACGGCTCTATCGACTGCCAAATCATGTTCATCGTCCATATTCAAATCTACAATAGGATCGTTATTGTAGAAGGTTGTATCGAACTCTTCAAACTGATGAAATCCTGTCGCTTCTTGTTCTTGCTCTACATTGGTCGGAACCTCTACATTGGTCAGAACCTCCTCATTCACACCAATCCCAATATCTGTTTCGGGAACGTAAGACCCTACAACACTCCGAGGGAGAGGATTAGTAGGCGGCATAGGCTCCGAATTCCCAACTTTTCTCACCTTGGTCACGAATAATGGCATAAACTCTGCATTTGACATTGTTGCCCTCATCTCTAAGAACGTTCTCAATTGGCGTTCTCTCTTAATAACCTCTGGCGCAACCATTTGTCCCTTCATGTACAAGGAACAAATCTCCAACTTTAAATCATACGCTACAGGATCAACTTCCAACTCTTCATATAAAATTTGGCGCAGTTCTTGTAGGATTGTCTCAGTTGTAACTGTCATTGTCAAGCTGCTATCTGCTTTGTAAATCCAATTATAATTCTCACATAACCAAACACCATCGTACGATACAACAAGGAACACTTTGTCTCCTGCAATTTCAAACCAAACAAACAAGGTGAGTAAAGGAAAAAACACCAAAAAAAAAAAACAAATATCGACATCCCATCGATATCAATCGACATAATGTCAATAACAACAACAGCAGAAAATATGACAGAATTATCGACATTTTGTCGACATAATATATACATAATGTTGACAACATTACCAAGCATGCTCCTCATCGATATATAATCGATACACCATTGACATCATATCGACATATACTCCCAAAGGAATTTGCATGTCGGACGCGTGTACAATGGTAATAAATCCATTCCTATGTCGACAAACAATCGATATAGTATCGACATTCACTCGACAAACACACAGTGCATGCGTTTCATATTTTACGGTTATTCATTTAATGTTAATAAATTTTACCTACGTTCCCAATAACCCTTCCCAACTGCCACGTTGCATGTCAGACACGTGTCCTATCGACAAGCTATCGACATAACGTCGACATAGTATCGACAAATAAGTTTGCCATGCCATTAAATTGGCATGTTGTCTACAACATATCGACATAGTATCGATATTCAGTCGACAAATACACCATTTCATGTGTTTCACCTGTACAGTTACACATGTAATGGCCATTAAATTTTCCTACATTCTGAACATGTATACTGCTCTATAAAAGCAAATCCCTTTCTTATTCATAAGTGCTCTTGTCTTCTACTTCTCTCTTACTCTTATAAATTTCTCTTATTCTTAAGTTCTAAATATGGCGCCAAGAAAGAACAAGGGAAAGTTCCCAATCTTAACTCCTGAAGAGCTGAAGCAGGAGGATGATGGCAAAATTACTCTTGAAATGCAAAAAGTTTTTGACGCCGATAGAGCTTTCGAAAGAGAACGAAATCGAAATGAGTTCAGGTTGATGCACCTTAAAGCACATTTTTGCAAAACTGGTGTATGGCCGGCTCTACCACCAGGGTTCCCTGAAGGATACCGTCGTTGCAAACTAGGCATCTTTAACGGTAAACCGGTGAAGCCTGGAACATTATGCAAGTATTGCAAGTCTCACCCACAAGCCAAACAATTTTAATAATTTGTTATGTTATGGCTTGTGGTGAGTTTTCTTTAATATTTTTTTTATGAACTTTATTTTCTATAATTTCAATGTTATTTTATGTTATGTTTAATGATATTTTATGTTTTATTTATGGCTTTTTTCATTTGCATCGATATATTGTCGACAAAATGTCGACAAGTTCTAAACAAAAGGTCGATTGCTTTTTGTCGACATGCTATCGACAAACTGTCGACAAAATTTCGACAAATTTTAAGTAATAGGTTGATTGCTTTTTGTCGACATGCTATCGACAAACAGTCGACAAAATACCGACAACTTATAAATAATAAGTTGATTGCTTTTCGTCGACATGCTATCGACACACTGTCGACAACACGTCGATAATGGTCATCACTGACCTTTCCTCGTAAAATTATCGACAAACCATCGATAAGTTATCGATATATCATCGATAACAACTGGAAAACCCAAATTTCGACTGAAAACCAGATCTGCCAGATCTCAACCATTTCAGACCAAAAAACAGCAGTTCCAACAAATACGATACATATAATAATTTTAAACTACATAAAGTCTAACAAAATGCTTAAAACACAACTTACCCATTGTAATGGTGTAAGATTCTTGAGTGATATTGGGGTGTGCTTCGGTTCTCCACCAACACCCACCGAGAAACAAGCATTCAAGAGGGAAGAGACAGAGGGACGAGAGAGTGGGACGAGAAAGAGGGAAATTTTTTAGAAGTTTTTTCAGTTTTTTCTAGAGAGAGAGAGTGGTGCACGAAAGAGAGAGAGAGAGAGAGAGAGAGAGAGAGAGAGAGAGAGAGAGAGAGAGAGAGAGAGAGAGAGAGAGAGAGAGAGAGAGAGAGAGAGAGAGAGAGAGAGTGGTGCACGAGAAAGAGGGAAATTTTTTAGAAGTTTTTTCAGTTTTTTCTAGAGAGAGAGAGTGGTGCACTAGAACGAGAGAGAGGGAAGAGAGAGAGAAAGATCCAATTTCAGTTTTTACCAATTTTATTTTTTTTTTAAAAAAAAGGGTAAAATGGGAAGTTCATGTAATCAATGGACTAAATTTGTACAAATTAAGGGAGGGTATAAATTTTGATATGGATTGTATTATTAAGGCCAAAAAGTGAAATTTCCCTTTACATATTACATTAGTGTGGGCGTACTCTCAGTCACTAGCATAGCCAAAATAGAGAGAGAGAGAGAGAGAGAGAGAGAGAGAGAGAGAGAGAGAGAGAGAGAGAGAGAGAGAGAGAGAGAGAGAGAGAGAGAGAGAGAGAGAGAGAGAGAGAGGAATAGGAGAGAGGTTCCACAACCTATAGAAAACTAAAGCTAGGGTTGATTTATGATTTTTTGATTCAGTTGTATGTGAGTTGTCTGACAACTATAACCTTAAGCTTCTTTATATACACAAATAATTAATTATCTTAGATTTAAATATTTAATTGATTTAAATAATGATATTTAATTTTAAATCTTAAAAAAATCATATTCTGATTAGAAATTAAACTAATTAAATAATATATATATTAAATCATTTAATTCAAGGTCAGCTCAAGTATTAGGTAGCTTTGGTGATTGTACTTACATAAATAATATTCTTGTACCTATAAAAAAATGATAAAAGATTGTAGTCCCGAACATTATTCTAAAATTCTTGCCAATTTTAGATTTTATGAAGTATTTTTTTAAATAAAAAGAGAAAAAAATAAATTTATGAAATATTGTTTGATAATTTTATTAATATAAGGTCAAATTTTAATTTTTTGCCCAAAGGTCCCAAACCGCTTGAGTCGGGACTGATTTAATTCCTTAGACAATTAATTAATCAAATGAAAAAAAAATGGGATAAAAATTCTATAATTGGTCAAAATCCTCAAAATCCATAGAGAAATAGTGGCTTCAATTTCTCTTCATTGATTCTTCAAGTCCAAGACTCAAAATTAATTATTATTTTTAATTATATCATAATTAATTGAATATTTATGTTTAAATACTTGTCATTTCCAAAATGGTCCTAATGATGTGGCATAGAATGATGTGACACATGGTGAACATGAAAGAGGTTGAGAGGATCTAAGACCCTCCAAAACTCTCCAAAAGATGTTGGTCGACTTTATGAACTAAATGGAGCAGTCTAGCCTCAGGCATATGTTGGGCAGACTATATCTACGAGTATTATTTCGAATCACCAAAGACCCACCATAGGAAATACATCCGACCAGATATCCTCACGAGAGGAGATGTCCAGATTCATTCCTTAACTAATTTTCAAGAAATAGTTAGCGAAAAATCCTTATTTTCGTGGGATTAATTTAGAAGGATGAGAAAATCATGCGATTAATGAAATTCCCACGATTTTCTCTGTTCATTTCATTATTTAAATGTAAATATTCTAAATTATCTTCTCCATGAATATTGGATCCATTTCAGTAAATGAGGACCGAATTCAATACATTCTCGAAAGAACAAAGAGTCTGCAGGCATATTCGTAACCTTGAGAGATAGCAAGAAACTCACCTGGCTAGTCCTTGTGATCGAACTTGTTATTTTCCATAGAAATACAACAAAAAAAAGGGGGTCAAACTTCTATAAAGTTCTTGTGTCGTTAATAGCTTTTTGATTATTCAAATAGTTATAATTGTTGTTTCATTGACTCCACGTCATTGAGCCAAAATGAGATCAATATTTTAGTGCTTTCATTAAGAGCCTGAAAGACCATTTTGCTCTCATCAACCTTCAATTATCAATCCACACTTTGAATCTGTAAATAATGGTTTTGACAAGAAGATCCTCGTCAAGTGAATCATGTGATCCGATGGCGATGGATCTAGCATCCATGCACCAACTGACTTAGGATTGGACAACCCTAACTCTTGGTTGTCTCCTCGAAATGTGTCAACTATAGGAGCGAGAGGTGGGAGTACAGTCCCTACGGCGACTAACAATAGAATTACTGGGGTCACTACCCGTACCACTAGATTCACACCTGGTGTTCAAGAGACGAGGACGACCAGTAGTCAATATGCCAGAGAAACTAGACCCAACACTAGGAAAGCCTCAAGTTGATCTGGGGGATAATTTTGAGTTGGAAAACTTGAGAGATCCACTAGGACAAGTTCATACGCATCCCAACACACTCCACCACAACCATGAAGAAACACGTAGCATTGTGAATCATGCATTCGAACATCAACGTCCTGAATTCTAGGAGTAGATGGACCGTCATGCTCAGTCCACGCGTGCCCAGCAAGAAGAAATAAATCATCGCTCGAGGGAGGCCACCAACCTGATCGGGTAATTTACCCAACAAATTGGGGGCAAAGGCAAGAGGTCCAGCCAGTCAAACAAGGCACTAGCAGAGGAAAAGGTCTTTACATCCTCAGCGAAGGACTAGAGGACGGGCTGGAGGAATGCCCAGACCCCAGAATTAAACCATTGATCGCCCTGCATATAAGCAAGTTTTGTTTGGCCCTTACCTTGGACGAGACGACTTGTAATGAACACATACTTAGAATATGTTTTAGTAGAAAATTAGCATTAATTAATTATTTTTGGTAATGTGAGCTCTATTTTCAAGAAATATGTATTTGAATTATTATTTCTCAATTTTAGAAATTTTACTAAATTCTAAGTGTATTATTTATAATAGAGATGAAATTTAATATTTTTTTTATGATTTATGCCTAGTAATGGTAGAAATCACTACTACAATTTATACATTTAGTGACACTCTTTAGTGACATGCATAAAAAGTGCATGTCACTAAATGTTTTAAGCAATTTTTAGTAACACACATTCTTAGACAGTGAAAATTTTACATTTATGTTTCATAATGTGTGTCACTAAAAATTTGAAGTGTCACTAAAAATTTATCTATTTATTTATATTTTTAAAAAAATATGTGTATATAGTAACGCGAAGTGCGTAACTCTAAAACTGTCCAGAGTCACACAAAGCATGTCACTAAAAGTTCAATAAAAATGAAAAAAAAAAAGCATTAAATCACTTGGAAACTTTCCTAAAATAATTCTTCAAGAAGCTCAACAAATTTCCCGTTTTGTACCTACAGAATTGTGAGCAGTAACTGAAACTTTCTTTTTATAGAAAAAGAAATTCTTGCATCAATTTTCTTCACAAGAAATTTGATTAAACATTTTAGGAAACTCATAAAGGATCAGATATACATAAGATATACACAACTGTATAGATAAAAATTGATTGAGTCATCAAACTTATCATTTATGCCTAACATTCCATAAATAGAAAAGCTAGTCATATTTCCTACCTTATATAATTTAATCAATATAAAAACAATTTTAAGGAAACAAACTAAACAACTCAGCCGAAAATAAATAATTAAATTATATATATAAATATTTGAGGAATTACCCCATATACTATTTTTTTTTCAAATTATAAATAATTTGCAGCGCTAGTTGCAATAGGGGTTTCTGTATGATTTTTTCTTGCAATTTAAGTTGCAGCGCTAGTTGCAATAGGGATTTCTATGTAGAATTCCGTAAAAATGCAAAAAAAAAAAATTGTTTCAAAGTGTAAAAATGAAAAAGCTTATCAATTGAAAGATGCCAAAAATAGAACTAACATGTTGTAATAAAATTATATTATATAGTTTTGTTATACCCAAAATTCAGCTACCACCTTAATGAATGACACGTGTCAGAATGAAGGGAATATGAACCAATGCAATTTCCCTTGTGGAATAACTCATTAATTACATAAGAGTCAGAGTATGTTTGTAACCCGCTGACTGTAAAGTCTTAAGCGAGGAATCAACGTACCAACTGGCACTTAGTGTATTAGTGAGAAACCATACATCGTTAAATGCGAATAGCGAGGCACTGGAGAAAGCGATATGTATCAGCCGTAGAAATCCGTAGCGTGCAATAAACATACTAAGTGAAAAAGATGGATTGACTCCAAGAACAAATAAGCGAGGTAACCATCTCGCTATAAGAAGAATTCCTATAGCTTCATCCAGCTAAAGGGAGCGACGCTTACAACCCTGGCGAGTCAGAAGAATTCTTTGTAAATAACTTCGAGCGACACAAGACATACATCGTTGACCGCAAGAAAGAATGGCCCCAGCTCACTATTGGGATCACTATAATTAAGTTTCTGTCGAGACATCTCTAGATACAACAATAAAAAACGTGTTTAAAAGACGATATTTTGACCCTGTAAAAGCGGGAAAATCACAGCTATACGGTTTTTAAATCATAAACTGCATTTACACTATATAATATTTAATCAAATCCCACGATTTTAGGGATGATTTGTTGTAAACATATTCTAGTCAACTTTGTTATTAACTGTCCACTATGTAATTATAAATAGTGGCAGATAAGCTCAAATAAGGGGAAGAAAAAAAAACTCATTTGAAAGATGCCCTGAAAAATACTCAGAAATCTGAATAAGATTGACTCGTGGACTATGCAGATTTTTAACTGCAAAACTACGTAAAAAAAATCCTGTGTTCATACATTATTTTTCTATAGCTTTTATTTTTTCTGTGTGGAATATTATCGTGACACTCAAAATTTAGTTAACGAAAATCTGCGGTAAACAGTTTAATTATACACCAAAAAGTTACATATGGGAGGTTACAAATTCGCAACTGATGAACCACATTGAATTAATTTGTGTAAATAAGTGAGTTACTACACAAAGAGGTTATGGATTCAAAGAGTTATGTTTCTAGCCATTAAAAATTGATATAGTACTCATTTATATTATTAAAAGTTTTGGGACGTTAGGGTATGAATTGGTTGGGACAGGAGTTACAAAACTCCATATTTGAGCACGCTTAAAACGTGTCAAGCGTCGCGTGGAGGTGAATTTTTCTCAAAATGCTCTAAAACGTACACCAATTCAATGGGGGTGTTACCAACAATCAAAATCAACGTTTCGAATCCTATTTACTCCCACATTTCGATCGGTAATAGCTATAAAATGTATGAATGTTTGAAATAGAGGGCTTGATAATCGAATTCATTTTGTGTGAGACTAGAGTTTCTATCAAGAAAGTACTTTGCTAGAAACATTTATAGACTTGATAAATCTATAAAGGTATTTCAATTATTTTTGTTCCATAAGTTCTTATGGTAGTGGGAAATAAGCTTTACTTATCACTTGGTGTTTATGGTGCTTGGTGTTTATGGTGATAAGATTGTTCATACATTTCTTATATATAAATATATATGTATACTATTTTTGTATATTGGTTTCTATTTGTTATGTAAAGTTGTAATCTTCTCTTTATTTTTACTATTCTCTATTTTATGTATATTTATGCTATAAAGTTGTAATATTATTTTATTAATGTTATTGTCTTTGTATTTCTCATCAGTTATATTTCTTGGTTTATACAAATACTCATCGTCATAATAAACATATGTTATTATTACATTCTTATTCAATTCCGAACTTCTTATACATCAACATCAATTAATCATATAAACAACCAATAATCCGATTATTAATTAATAAAACCACTCTTATTAGTCTCTCCCACAACAAAAAGAAACCTTGTTTTTCGTAAGAGCAGTCCCCTTCTCTTATACTCAATCTCTAATTGGCCACACGGCATTTCACTCTAACTTCTCCGTTTTCAATGACCCCAACATTTCCAAGTTTGACCATGGAAGCCGCGAACTCTCTAAAGAACAAACTTTGGTCACTGGCAAACGATTCAACAATCGACTTAGTCCTCAGATCACCACCCAAAGCTTGGTCCGAACCAAACACAGCTTTGCCTTGGATCAATCTCTTGTAATAATCGTTGTCGAAGCTGGACGAAGTTGAGTCCAAAAACTGTCCTGCGGTTATGTCATTGTTTGGCTTTGGACATTTCTGCCTGAGCTGTTGAGCGAATTCAACGCTCAAACTAGGATCAATATCATGGGACACGCTAAAGTTACGTAGCCGTGATTCGAAGGAAGAACAGTGCGAAAAGCCGAGAGTGTGTCCCCCAGACAGAGCAACCAAATCTTTAATTCCTAAACCTCTGTTGGAAAAGCTTTGAACTAGCTGAGACATGTTGAAGGTTGGAGCTGGTAAGTTTACGGTTTCTGAAGCTTTCGAAACTCTTCCATCTTTTCTTCCCTTTAGGACATTCCAGTAAGGGCCCCCAGACTATAAAAATTTAAACATATTAATAATTATAAGAATTAGGATGTATACACTTGTTATTAATATGCATGTTATGTTAAATAGGATTATACGTACTATGGTTACTACATCTCTGGCAGCAATGGCAACTACATCAGCACAGGAAACGGTTTGAGGACATGCAGCTTCAAGTTTAGCTTTAGCATCATCGATGACATAAAATGCTGCAAGAGAAAGATTGGGAGGTCCATCTTTCTCTGCTTGGTTCTCTGCTGTTGAGTCTAGTAATACAGACGCATCACATCCCTACATACAAGGCACCACATTAATACAAAAAGGAAACCATATAAATATTTGTGTATAAGTGAAATATATAGTACTATTAGCTACCCTAATGAAACAGTCGTGGAAGAACATCCTAAGGAGTCGAGCTGGAACTTTGGGATCGAATATGGAGGCGTTATAGACTGTCTGTAGAATGATTTTCTCAGCTTGTGGACATGTTTGGCTGTAATAATTTGCGTTTAAAGCTGCTTTTGATTGTGGAACTGTAGTAATTAAAAGTAGAGTTGTAAGATAGAAGATAGTAGTTTTTGGTGAAAAGGTTGCCATTTGATCAATAGAAAAAGAGAGAGAAAAGACAACAAAAACAGAAGTTGTCGAGATCAGTTGATGAATTTTAACATTCTAAGTTTAGCTATTTATAAATAAAATATCATGAATGCTTTAATTTCAGGATTATACACATACATTTTCTTTTGGTATATGCTTTTAAGTTACTCAATGGATGAAGAAGCTGTTAGAAATTTGACCCTGCTTTCTGGCTACTGTGCTTTGAGATCAAGTATTTACACCTGTGTGAGTGTGAGCTTTAAAACTAAATAACATATGTTGGGAGGAAATTAAAGACCTAAGTTTTCCCACACTTCTTTTTTATAACTCTTAGAATTTTTTTTATTAATTTAGGCATGCTCTACCAACTAATGTTCAAGTCATGACTTGACGCCAATTATTTAGAAAGAAATTCCTTTAATATTTTGTATAAAAATGGACTAACGTACAAGTATTCCAAGATAAGCAAACTATATACATATATCTATTGGTAATGTAAACATTCATGAAACTTTTTAGTGGCTGTTGGCTTATGTCTATATCAGGTTTGGTTAATAATGCGAGCGCAAGGCATTTAGCAAAAAAAAAAATGGGCAAGGCGCACAGTTTGGTGAGAAGTGAGACTATAGTACACATTTTTGTATGGTACAATATAATTCATTTGTATCTTATATATTTGTTATTGGTGTCCTATAGGAATACTCCCAAGGCTGATTAAGCGCAAAGAAAAGAAATGAAAAGATCACTCAATGTAAGCTTCAAGTTTATAAAGCTTTCTCTCCTTCGCATGCAAAACAGAGTCTAGCTATATATTATCAATTATATTACATATAAAGCTTAAAGGAGTACTACATCGAAGTACTGCATTAGAAAATTTAACAGCAGTCAACATTTTCCACTTTAATATCTGTCACCAAAAAGAGATTATATAGCTGAAACCTTTAAGCCTTATTTTGATGGAAAATAATAGTACTTTAGGATATATATATCTTTATATATTAAAAGTGTCTATCTAACGACATTTTTTGGTTTAACAGAATATACTTAAAAATAAAAGAATATTCTGTTAAATTTAACGATTAGCTTTGATCTCCCGTTAACAAATAAACCCAATAATTAAACCAAAAAATTAAACAATCTTTTAAATATTAATAATCTCTTTTTAAATTAAAAAAAATCATCTTAGCCACATATCTCTCTAACTAACTTATTTTGGGAGAATATTAATAAATTTTTTTTTTTTTTTAAAAAAAGAAAAATATAGATATTTACCTTATATGTTTGTGATTATTTTGGTTGAAAAATATTAGAATATGAAAATATTATTGGTGCTTATTAGTAATTTGCAAAGAATGTGAAAGTCTATAAATATATAGTTGTGTAGCTATTATTAGATATGAAATGAGATAATAGAACTTTTTTCAATTAGAAGATTAATGTACATTTTACTATTAATAACATACATTATTATAACACAATTATGTTTTACTTACTAAATATACTGACACAAATTTTATTTTTTTAAAACAAATCGTTCAAATAATTATACTATTTTAATTATTAATTAAAATTAAAATATTAAAATATTAAATAAAACTAACAGTACGTGGCTTGGCACGTAACGATCACCTAGTATATATATATATGGGTATGCTCTTAATGGGTATTATCCATGTATGGGTATTTTATTCTTGACCATCGGATCAAATATCTAATGGTTGATATTTATAATCATTGATTAAATATTAAAAAATTAATATTTCCTATTTTGTTATTCTCTATAGGATAAATACCATTTTAGATCCTATGTTTTACAAAAGTTATCAATTGGATCCTCTATTTTGTTAAATGACAAAATGGATCCTGTATTTTCCAAAATAGTACAAATAGGACCCTGAGCTTAATTTATAACAACTTTTTTTTTTAATATAACCAACTTGAAAATACAAACAGATACAGAAAATGTAAACAGTTTTGTCATAACACTTTTACATCGGATTATTATTAAATTTTATTTTGATAAAAAATCAGTTCAGTGTCCTATTTTTACCATTTTAAAAAATACAGGGTCCATTTTGTCATTTAACAAAATAGAGGGTCCAATTGGCAACTTTTGCAAAACACAGGGTCCAAAATGGTATTTACCCTTCTCTATATTCCTAAAATAGATAAAACTATTAATAGAAATAAAAAATTTATAAATGGAATTGGTATTTAAAAAATAAAACACACTAAAAAAACTAACAATTTTTTAATAAAAATCATTTTAAAGATTAAAAAGAAAAAAAATGTATATTTATATTTTTATAAAATTTCTTCAAACTAGAATTCTAAATTGCATTACTGAAAACAAAAAAAAAATAATAATTTTAAGCTTTAAACTGTAATACATATAAAATGTATAAGATTTTTTCTAAACCTAACATCTTTAATTTTATAATAATTAACAATTATTTATATGTTTTTATTTTTTAAAAAATACTTGAGCTTACCAAATCTATAAGAACAAAACCAATGAAGAAAATTTTAACAAAAAAAAAATGAAGGAAGAAAAAAGTGTCATATATAAACATTATTGAATAATGGCAATTGCCAACACGATCAACATAAAAAATTATATTTGACCCCTAGATAAGATTATCATCTTCCAATCCTAAAAATATAAATAATGAACAACACCTCATTAGTTATTCTAGGAGAATGATGCATGGTAATATCAAAAAAATCATTGGATGATAATAATATTTTTCTAACAATGATAGCCTAAGTAAGAACTAAGAAGTATTGTAGCATTTTATTTTTAAGAGTATGAATAATATTAAGACCATTGGATTCCATAATCAAACTCTTATTCTCCTAATAAAAAAAACACATTAATATACATGTAAATAATTTTTAGTTTTACAATAATAAATTATTAATCAACTCACAATTTCATAAAATAATAAAGTAGTAATTTTAATTAATTTTTAAAAATAATTTATAATTTTTTGTCAAACTATTAATTGTAATTATTATTTCCAATTTTATAAATAATAAATATAATTTTTTTCGAAAAATAATTGTTAGAAACTTGTCATAAAAGGTTATTAAATTGTTATCTTATTAATACTTTTTAGTTTCTATCCATGAGTATTACCCATTAAGAAGTGTTCCATATATATATATATTACTGGGTGCGAACAAAGCAACCTGGAACAAGGCCAAGCTAATGTATACAACCCAATTCTTTTACCTACTTCTTCTGTTATAATGTTGTCTTTTGGAGTCATCATCAACAGTTAGACGGTGCAAATGGCCTTCTCTCTCTTCTTTTTATTAAAAAAATAAAATAAAGAAAAAGAAAAGAAATTTTGCAAGAAAAACTAGCGGGGAATTCCGTAGTAGATTAATAAAAACATAATAATTAACAAGAAGAGTACTAAAGAAAATTGGTTCTTCAATATACATCACGGAGGTAGAAAATTATTATATGTGAGGGGCGACAGTGTAAAAATAAATATTTTAAAGGGTTTTTTACTAAATTTTTAGACAAACTTTTAAAAAATATATACATACAAAAAAGGGAAAATATTGAAAAGAAAAAAAAAAAAAGAAGTTTCCGGTCTGTGGCAAGGGGAATGAAAGGAAATAAGGAGAATAATTTTTATTTTTTTTGAAAGCATAGGAGAATTTTGGGACTTTTTTCATTTTTACATTTTAAAACAGTTTTTTTTTTTTTTTGCATTTTTATGTAATTCTGCATAGAAACTCGTATTGCAATTAGTGCTGCAACCTAAATCGCAACAAAAAATTGTATAGCAACCACATAGAAACCACCGGAGAAACCACTTTAGAAACTCAAACTGTAAATTTGAAAAAAATTAAAAAAAAACGGTATATTAAATAATTCCCCAATAATTTTTTATTGTATATGATTCAAAAAAAAAAAAAAATAGAAAACTTTACAGCAATATATACATTATAAAACTTTATTATAATATATGTGAAAAAAATTTATTTACAAATAATTGTATATATTTTTTTAAATATATATGAGAAACATATTTTTATTTTAATATACAAATTATATATAGTAACAAATTTGTATACACTAATTACCTCAAACCAAGTATAAGTGTGCCCTGTAGTAGTTTTGGTTTTTTAACTACTTTTTTGGGTGTTTAACTATTTTTTAAAATTTTATTTTCCCCTTTTTTTTTCCTGCTTTTAGTTTTCATCACCTCAGTGTGTTTGTGCGATAACTGCTATTATTGATCATATTTTTTCTGCTTGTTTCATTCTTGCCG
The DNA here is from genome assembly GCF_029168945.1 of Cannabis sativa. NCBI lineage: Eukaryota > Viridiplantae > Streptophyta > Magnoliopsida > Rosales > Cannabaceae > Cannabis > Cannabis sativa. Next base: position 16,299,720 of record NC_083605.1, on the reverse strand, counting down.
TGATGGATCCTCTTCTGCACTCCTTAGATTCAGCATTAACTCTTACAGAAGAAGAATGTTCTGTTGCTATTTTGCCTGCTGAAGTCGCCCCTGCTTCAACTGTTACCTCGAGCCACATCCTTATAGCACAGATTCTCACTGATAACTATGTTCATAAACCTACTTTCTATAATCAAATGTCTGGCCATTGGAAGGGAATATTTCTTGCCACAATCTCTGATTGTGGAGATGGTTAATTTGTTCAAAATTTCTTTCGGTTGTGCATGAGATAAATTTCATGTTTTGAACAAGGAACTTTGGTACTTTCAGAGCCCTATTGTAGTCTTTTGCTTTCCTAATACTCTGCAGAATGTCACAGCGAAAAACTTGATGACTACTCCTTTTTGGGTTCAAATTTATCGTTTGCCCTTCCTTAGCAAGTCAAAAATGCTTGCCACTGCCTTGGATAACATCATTAAAGAATTTATTGATGTCCATGAAGACTCTTTTGATGAAGGATGGGGGCCTTCCTTAAGGATTTGTGTTAGACTCCCTGTGGACAAACCTCTACTCAGAGGTCAAATGATCAGTTTGCCAAGGATTAAAGATGACTTTTAGATTGATTTCAGATATGAACGACTACCAGAATTTTTCTTTGAATGTGGTAGGCTTGGACATCCTTTTGAAAAATGTGAGGCTTTCATGGAAAGAATGGATAATAGTAATGATGATGATCTCTTGTATGGTCCTTGGATCAAAGGTGCGAAGTTGCCAACTAATGGTTACAACAAGTATCAGACAGATTTCTCCAAGGGTAATGCCTGGCCACTCTTGACACGCCTTGCTCGAAAATATCTGGTTTCTTCAATCCCAAAACTGGGTATCAGATCACAGCCTCAACCCCGGATTCTTTTTTAAGGAGAATCATCTGCTGTTGTATCAAACATGTCTATGAATAATAGCAATGCCTCTGCTGCCTTTCCACAGAATCCATATCAATCTGTGACCCTGCCACTTCATACAAATACAACTTCCCCCTATAACCAAATGTACTCCATAACCATTGCTGAATCAAACATGTTCATCACTGAACGCTCTACATCTCCTACCATACCTTTAACTACAAGTAGCACTGTCAGTCAGGGTTGCTCTGTAGCGAATTCACTTCCCCATAACCTTACACCCATCACCAATTTAGACAACATTTATACCCCTGATATTGGCTCTGCTAACCATCCACACATTCCATTTGCAACCTATCCACAAAATTTACAGCCTAATATCAGCACCAGTGGCAGTTCTTTGCATCTTTCTTCCTCTATAAATCCCTCTCTGATGACCATTCCACCCCCAATTACATCCACAATATGCAATAAACTAGAAGTTAGTAAAGAAAATATCAACCCCAATAGAGTTTTTAAGAGGCACACTGATGCTCCATCTATGAGACAAATGCTTAAGAGATTTTGACACCAGAATAATAATGTTGTCATTCCTTCATCGTCAAAAGGTGACTGCACAAACAAGAATGTTTCCTTGGTATTCAAGGATATTCAGACGACTCTGTGGAGATTGCTTTGCAATCTCGGAAAGGAACGCTTGGGGATTGGGGAACCCGAGAGCTTTAACACATCTACGATTGCTTGTTTAGCAGCAATCTCCCCATGTTCTCTTTCTTATGGAGACTTGACTCAGTAACAATACATTAAACCACTACGACAATCTTTAAAATTCACCCACAGTCTAGAAGCACCAAGGATAGGACTTAGCGGAGGTCTTATGTTGTTGTAGAAGGACGACATTAATGTCACCCTTAATACTTTTGGTTCCTCTTTTCTCGATTATTTTTTGATTGCAGCTGGAGGCCCACAATTCCATTTTACAGCTTTTTACGGAGCACCTGCTGCACAAAATAGATCTAGTTCATGGACACTTCTTTGTAGGCTTGCAGATGTGGCTCCTTTGCAGCCATGGTTAATCATTGGAGACTTCAATGAGATATTGTCAAATCAGAATAAATCAGGGGGGTCATTGCGAAGTGAAACACAAATAAGTGCTTTTCAAAGTGCCCTTGATCATTGTCATCTTTTTGATCCACCATTTCAAGGTGATAGCTACACCTGGGCAAAAAATAGAACACCAGTAAATACTTTATAGGAGCGTCTAGATGTTGGATTTTGTGCCCTAAATAAAACCCATTTCAATATAATCAGATTTACTAACTAATAAAGATCAGAAATCATTTTATGTTACATGGTTCACATGATTTATTTCATGATTATATTTAATGTATAAATTCTATTAAGTCCAGAACATATGTATTTGTTCTTGATTATAGTGTTGTCAACACAGTAGAATATAATCATGTTTATATGTTCAAAAGTTTAATTCCCTTATTTGTCAGTTCACTGGATTTAGACTGGCATGATAATCAGCGATAGGTATATATACTTACACCTTAGATAAGTGTTATGTCCTTTTCAGGGCATTGGTAAAGTTTACCAGTATCGGATGTATCGAGTATACATTGGAAGGGACCGATATTGAACTTGGATTAGATATGATAAATTTATTGTAATAATATCTATTCAATTCAATATCACCTAGTTGATCCTAGATCAAATGATCTTAATCCTAACATGATTAGGTTTGATCTCAAGAGTATTATTTGTGTTCTTTGATTTGTTAGTTAACCCTACTTTTTGGTCAGGGTGATACGTACATTTTGGGAACATGATAGTATAATTGAGTGGGAGCGCTAAGCATGGATATGGAATCTATAGCTTCTAAAGGTTATGGTCAATGAAACAATGATTTCCTTCGAGCTTGGCTGAATAGAGACAAATGATTGAGATCTCATTTTAGTGTTTATATTAGTTCACTAAAATATCATTTATAGGTGGCCAAGTATTTTAAGGATAAAATACATTGAAAGGGTGTAACGGTAATTTTATCCCTATGCAATGTAGATCATCTATAGAGGATCATTGATTATTGGGATTATAACAAAGGATAATTAATAGCGTACATATATCGTTGTAAAGACCGCTTAGTTTAATTTGGAAATTAGCAGTTAACTATGTTTAATTATGAAAATTATTTGTAGATATTTAAATAATTATTTATACTGTTATTATTGAATTCGGAAATGCATTTTATGTCATATAGCGATTTTCATAAGTTTGCATTTCTGGTGCCCGGTAACATGGAACTCGGTGTTTAGCTCAGTAAAATCACAACTTAGTATGTTAGTATTCGGGGACGGTTATTTAGACATTAGGAATGTCAGGATTGGCCGGGAATTTAGAATTTCCCAAAATACCCTTTAGTACCCCTTTATGTTATTTTAGTGTGGAGGGGCAAATTGGTCTTTTTGCCCCAATGTTATTTTGTCCTTTAGTGGACTTTATTTTAAGTTAATAAGCTGTTTCTATGTGATTAATATGTTGATTATTAGTGGTAGCTTTATTATTTCTTCATTTTATCAAAAATCAAAGAAAAGCAAAATTGCATCTTTTTCATTCAAGAGCTCTCTCTCTCTCTCTCACTCTCTCTCTCTCTCTCTCTCTCTCTCTCTCTCTCTCTCTCTCTCTCTCTCTCTCTCTCTCTCTCTCTCTCTCTCTCTCTCTCTCTCTCTCATTCAGCAATGCTTGGGAGCTGCTAGGGCTGTGTTTCTTTGCTTAATTCAAGTGATTTCCATCAAGTTTAGAGTAATTCTAGTGGAGGTAATCCTTATTCTAGCTTCTCTTTTAGTTTCTTGAAATTTTAGAAAAAAGTTGAGTATTGCATGCTAGTTTTTGAGGTGTTGTTGCTGCTGTGTTTGTGAGATGATTTCAGAGGCTTAATCTTGTTTAATTGAGTAGAATTGAGCTGCTTGTGATGCATGATAGTTATGTTGTTTAAAGTTGTGGAATTTTGGTTCAAAAAGCTTTAGTTTTCATAGAGAAAATGTGAAATTGGTTGCTGTGTTTGTTGCATGAGTTTGAAAATGATTTCTGCAGTTTTATTATGCATGATTATGTAGTTTGATTCTAGTTTTGATGCTTGTAGGTAAGCTTTAGCCAAGTTTTAGTTTTAAACTCAAAACTTGGAGCTCACATGGCATTTTTAGTATCTGTGTGTTCTGGGCTGTTTTGATGCTTTGGTATTGTTCTTTGGGGTATTTAGAATAGGTCTGGAAGGTTTGGGGTGAATTGGATTTGATTTGAAAGAGTTATGAATTTTTGAAAGTTTCCTGCGAGGAACCGGAATTCCGGATGAGGGTTCAAGAATTATTCCGGTTGCAGAACCGGTCTACCGGTTGGGGGATTTTTGGGAACCCTAGTTTTTCTCGTTTTTATGTTATTTGGGGTATTGCGATGCTTTTTATCGATAGGGAAACTTTTAGTTTCTAGTTTAAGTCCCCGGGAAGTGATTTAGCGTATCACTTATCAGTGTTGTGATTGTTATGGTTTAGGAGCTTGTAAATCACCGTGCAGTTCGTTCCACTCAGGTTAACCGGCACACATGAATTCAGAATCGAGGTAAGATTAGTATAACAGTATGCATATGTATTACATGTTTAGCGTGCATGTTAGGAAGCCTGTTAGATTACATTAGATATGTACGTTGGCTTCGAACCATTCGACTGTGTCACATCGGTACAGACTAGAGTATGACTAGCAGCTGGAGTATGACCAGTGTACCGAGTATAGGCTGTTACTTGTCAATAGTACCGTCTTATGAACGTTCGAGACTCAGTATTGTGTTGGACACGGTAGTTAGTGTTATGGTCAGGGGTATGGGCGTCTGATCATAACTCGAGATTTATGTATGATTATGTTTATGCTTTTCTTACTGAGTCTGTCGACTCACAGTGCTATGTTTATGTGTAGGTAAGGGCAAGGCCAAAGCTGAGGAACCGTGAGGACGAGCCGATGAAGATTGAACATGTTAGGGCGGTTAGGCCTGGAGCGTACGATCCTCGGGACAACACTGCTTATGTAATTAGTCGTTAGGCGACAAGTATTTTGTATTAGTCAGTAAACTTTTGTAAAGTATTTTGTAATCGGGATCCCGAGTATTTATGTATAAAATATTTTATATGTTTAATTAAAAAGCAAAAATTTTGATTAATCACGATTTCCATAAACCTCGTTGATTAGCAACGAGCTGCACAGTATGTTTAAAAATCACGTAATACGCCTATTCTAGTTAGGGTGTTACAATTGTGTATCAGAGCCGCCAGGTTGTCTTCCGAAGATAGTCACGACATGTACAATCATCATCAGCAGTTAGCTCGTTCTACGGTTCAGTAAGCTTTTATTGCTTTAGCAGTTTATTTAATTATTATGAAATAAGAAAAGCCTGATAGGAAGCATGTTAGTAGCCTGATAGTAGATTAGGCGCATGTTTTTAATTTCCAAATTAAGCGGCATTAGTAAGCTCTCGTTGATCATGACCTGATGTGCCAACTCTTGGTTTTGCAGGCTGTTCAGACTAGATGGACGCCAGGCGAAAGACCAGGAGTCAGGGCAACTCAGTCGGGTCAAATCAGGGTCAAGGAGCTCAGTTTCCCCCGAATGTTAGGGGCCGTGGTAGAGGTCCCAGGGGCAGGGCCCGTGGTCGGGGTGATGATAACCCGCCACAGGCTGCCCAGGCTGCCCAAGCCAATCAGGATGCCCAAAATTGGGAAACTAGGTTTGCTGAGGTGCAAGCTAGAATAGAGGAGCAAGACAGTGAGATTCAGAGATTGAGGCAGTAGGGTGCTCCTGCGGTGCCGGTGCCAGAAGTTCCAGTGGCACCTGCCCCTGTTGCTCAGGCCGAGATAGTGGTAGCGGCGAACAAAATGGAACGCCTGTATGAAAGGTTCCAGAAACAGGCACCTCCGGTTTTTATGGGAGGTCCAGACGTCATGAAAGCCGAGCAATGGCTAACGGTGATCACAAGAATATTGAACTTTATGGGTATCACCGGGAATGACAGGGTGGTGTGTGCCACCTTTCAGTTTCAAGAGGACGCGTTAGTCTGGTGGGACATGGTGTCCCAGATTCACGACGTCACAGCTATGACCTGGGAAAGGTTCCAGGAACTCTTTAATGCAAAATACTACAATGAGGCCGTTAAAAGTGCCAAGAGGAAAGAGTTCGCACACCTGACCCAGAAGGAAAATATGAGTGTGACAGAGTACACTACCCAGTTCGATCGGTTGGTGAGGTTGGCGTCGGGAATTGTGCCAACCGATTTCAGTAAGAAGGAAAAATATCTGGATGGATTAAATGTGAAGATCAAGCATGACCTTATGATCACTACCGACGACAAGACTGCCTATGCTGAGATGGTGGAAAAAGTACTGTGAGCTGAGGGCGCAGTTGGATGTATGTCGGAGTCGGCTAGGACTCCAGTGAGTGGCGGGGCTCCTACCCCTCCTGCATCAGGCTTCAGCAGGGGAGGTAGTGGTTCGGCCATGGACCAGAAGAGGAAAACATCCACTGCATCCGGTGGCTCGGGACAGAACAAGAGGTTCCGAGGGAACCAGAGTAGAGGCAGTCGTCAAGGTGGTGCTGAGACCCGATTTTCTTACCCTGAGTGCCCCAGTTGTAAAAGGCATCATCCGGGTGAGTACAGAGGTCAGGGATGCTTTTAGTGTGGCATGCCTAGACATTACAAGACGGATTGTCCCCAGCTCACAACAGAGGCACCAAGGGCTCCGGCGAGACCCGCTCCAGCTAGGGTTTTCGCCATCACGCAGGCTGATGCAGAAGCCAGCCCTTCAGTGGTGACAGGTCAGCTCTCAATTAACAACTCCTTTTACTCAGTGTCGTTTGATTCTGGGGCCACACATTCTGATGTGGCAGCCAGAATCTTTAGTAAATTGGATAGACTGTGTGATAGTTATGAATCAGGGTTTGGAACCCTAATACCTGGCGGAGAGTTAGTTATCTCCAAAAGGTGGATTAGGTCTATGCTGATCAGAATAGATGGCAGAGAGTTAGTGCTGATTTGATAGAAATGAGCATAGTGGATTTCGATATTATTTTAGGAATGGATTTCCTATCTAAATACTCAGCCAGTATTGATTGTAAGAGGAAGGTGCTGATCTTCCAACCGGAAAGTGAAGAACCATTTGTGTTTGTTGGTTAGGTTCGGGGATCTCGGATCCTGGTGATTTCGGCCATGTCAGCTAGGGAATTATTGCATGGCGGTTGTTTAGGGTTTCTGGCCGTGGTGATGGACACCATTCAGCCAGATACCATTCGGCCAGAGGACATCAAGGTGGTTCGGGAATTTCTAGATGTTTTTCCCGAAGAACTTCCAGGTTTACCACCTCAGCGGGAGATTAATTTCGTTATAGATTTGGCACCAGGAGTGGAACCGGTTTCAAAGGCTCGAGCTTAAGGAATTAAAGATTCAACTTCAGGGGAAGACGGTCTTTTCAAAGATTGATCTCCAATCGGGTTATCATCAGTTTAAAATCCGAGAGGAGGACATTCTGAAGACGGCTTTTTGTACTAGGTATGGACATTACGAATTCTTGGTTATGTCGCTTGGACTAACCAATGGTCCTGCAGCATTTATGGATTTGATGAACAGAGTATTCAAGGATTTCCTCAATATCTGTGTTATTGTATTTATCGACGACATCCTTGTGTACTCTCAATCAGAAGAGGAGCATGAGTTACATCTTCAGATGGTTTTGCAATGGCTTCAGGAACACAAGTTGTATGCCAAATTCAAGAAATGTGAATCTTGGCTGTCTTAGGTGTCTTTCTTAGGGCACATTGTTAGCAAAGATGTGATCAAGGTGGTGTTGGGTTTTATGCCCTAAATAAAACTCATTTCAATATAATCAGATTTACTTATTAATATAGATCAGAAATAACATTTAATATTGCATGGTTCACATGATTTATTTCATGATTATATGTACATAATGTATAAATTCATCTGAAACCCTTTTCACATACTTGATCCTGTTTATTGTGCCGTCAACACATTGGAAAGTAAACATCACTATGTGAATAAAGTTTCCTACATTTATCAGACATAGGGTTTTACTGATATGATAATCTACAACAGAGTTTACTTGCATTTGGAGAAGTGCTATGTTCTTTCCAGAGCATTGGTTAAAGTAAAGCTCAGGTTGGATGCATGGAGTATGCATCGGAAGGGACCGATATTGAACTTTGACTTAGATTTATTAAACTTACCGTAATATCTATTCAAGTCAATATCACCTAGTTGATCCTAGATCAAATGATCTTAATCCTGATATGATTAGGCTCAATCTTGAAAGGCTATTCGTGTTCTTTGATTTGTTAGTTAAGCCTACTTTTAGGTCAGGGTGATACGTACATTTTGGGAACACGGTAGTGCAATTGAGTGGGAGCGCTATCATAAACATGGAATCTATAGCTTCTATCTGGCGAATAGTAAGCAAAGGATGATCTCCTTCGAGCTTGACCAAACGAACATAAATGGTGGAGTACTCATTTCACATAAGCTGAAATATCATTTATACGGGGTCAAGTGTTTTAAGGAATAAATACATTGTAGGGTGTAACGGTAATTTAATCCCTTTACAGTGTAGATCATTCATATAGAGGATCATTGATCACATTAGGATTATAACAATGGATAACTAATGATGTGTCTATATGGTGGAACATATAGAGCATTCTATATACTGAGAGTGCAATTCTAAGTTCTATGCGTGGATTCAACGAAGAATTAATAAGTTAGTGAATTTTAGTGCTAAATTCTTGATCTACTTATTGGAAGCTCGGTTATAAAGACCCATGGTCCCCCCACTAGTTGAGATAATATTGCTTGTAAGACTCATGTAATTGGTTTTGATTAATCAATTATAATTCTCAAATTAGACTATGTCTATTTGTTAATTTTTCACTAAGTAAGGGCGAAATTGTAAAGAAAGAGTTTATAGGGGCATATTTGTTAATTATGATACTTTGTATGGTTCAATTAATAAATATGATAAATGACAATATTATTTAATAATTATTTATAGTTATTAAATAGTTAGAATTGGCATTTAAATGGTTGAATTAGAAAATTGGCGTTTTTGAGAAAATCAGATGCAGAAAAGGTAAAACTGCAAAATTGCAAAGAGTGAGGCCCAAATCCACTAGTATAGGGCCAGCCACTTTTGTAGGAAATTTAAACTGATTTTTTCATTATTTTAATGCCAAATAATTCAAACCTATCCCTAGTGGAATGCTATAAATAGATAGTGAAGGCTTCAGGAAATTTACACTTAAATTTTCTATTTTTCCTTCAGAGAAAAACCTGAGCCTTTCTCTCTCCCTATCTTTAGCTGCCACTTCTTCTTTCTCTTCCCTCTTGATAATTTCGAAATCCTTAGTGTATGAGTAGTGCCCACACACATCAAGTGATACCTCAATCATAGTGAGGAAGATCGTGAAGAAAGATCATCAGCAAAGGAGATTCAGCATCAAAGATTCAGAGAAAGAGATCCAGGTTCAGATATTGATAATGCTCTGCTACAGAAAGGAATCAAGGGCTAGATATCTGAACGGAAGGAGTCATTATATTCCGCTGCACCCAATGTAAGGTTTCCTAAACTTTATATGTGTTTAATTTATCGTTTTAGAAAGTTCTTATTTAGGATGTTAATAAACATACTTGTGAGTAGATCTAAGATCCTGGTAAAATAATTCCAACAGGTGGATCCCGGGAAAATAGAATCCGTCAGGGATTGGCCAAGACCGAAGACAGTGACAACAATTAGAAGCTTCTTGGATTTAGCCGATTATTATCGTCGGTTCGTGGAGGGGTTTTCTAAGATTTCAACACCCTTAACCGAATCAGCGGTTTGTTTGGTCAGATAAGTGCGAAGCTAGTTTTCAAGAGCTGAAACAGAGGTTGATTATAGCTCCAGTACTAGCTTTGCCTTCAGATAAAAAAATTTATAGTTTATTGCGATGCATCCAGACAGGGTCTGGGGTGTGTGCTGATGCAAGCCGATCGGGTTATCGCTTATTCCTCCCGTCAGTTAAAGGATTATGAACAGCGATACCCGACTCATGATCTAGAGTTGGCCGCGGTAGTTTTTGCATTGAAGATCTGGCGGCATTACCTTTACGGAGAAAGGTGTGAAATCTATACCGACCATAAAAGTCTCAAATATTTCTTTACTCAGAAAGATTTGAACATGAGACAGAGGCGTTGGTTGGAATTAGTAAAAGATTACGACTGTGAGATTCTCTATCACCTTGGGAAGGCCAATGTAGTGGTCGATGCCCTGAGTAGGAAGGGTCCCGGGCAGGTAGCTAGCATGATTCAAATCTCACCTCAGTTAGCAGAGGACATGGTTAGATCCAGCATTAAGTTTGTGGTAGGTCAGCTTCACAACTTGACGCTGCAATCTGATCTGTTGGAAAGAATTAAAGCCACTCAGATCACTGATCCAGAGTTAGTAAAAATCAGAGACGAGGTTTCGGCTGGTCAAGCCAGGGATTTTTCAGTGTCAGACAACGGGATGCTTCTGTATAAAGCTAGGGTTTGTATTCCGAGTAGTGTGGAACTCAGGAATGAGATCTTTGAAGAGGCTCATTCTACCGCTTATTCTCTGCATCCCGGCACCACCAAGATGTACCAGGATCTTAAACCGTACTTCTGGTAGAGCGGTATGAAGAAGAATTTGGTAGAATTCGTATCGAGATGCCTCACCTGTCAGCAGATTAAGGCTGAACATCAGAGACCAGCAGGGTTGTTACAGCCTTTAACCCTACCTGAATGGAAGTGGGAGGATATCATGATGGATTTCGTGGTTGGATTACCTAGAACCACGGGTTTGTTCGATTCCATCTGGGTTGTGGTGGATCGATTCACGAAATCTGCTCATTTTCTGCCTGTTAGAACAACCTTTACAGTGGATGAGTTGGCAGAATTGTACGTTAGAGAGATTGTAAGACTTCACGGGGTACCGAAGTCTAAAGTTTCGGATAGAGATCTGAAGTTCACCTCCAAGTTTTGGCAGAGTTTGCAACGAGCAATGGGCACAAAACTGAAATTCAGTACAACATTCCATCCTCAGACAGTTGGACAGTTCGAAAGGACAATTCAGATACTGGAAGATATGTTACGAGCTTGTGTTATGGATTTTGAAGGCTCTTGGAATAAATATCTATCGTTGATAGAATTTTCTTACAACAACAGTTATCAGAGTACGATAGGGATGGCTCCCTATGAATTGTTATACGGTAGGAAGTGTAGATCTCCCATCCACTGGGATGAGACAGGGGAGAGGAAATACTTAGGTACGGAGTCAGTGCAGCGGAACAATGAGGCAATTGAGAAAATAAAAGCTAGAATGCTTGCCTCACAGAGTAGACAGAAACGTTACGCAGATCCAAAACACAGAGATGTTGAGTTCCGAGTAGGGGGCCATGTGTTTTTACGGGTGTCTCCAATGAAGGGGTTCAAACGTTTCGGGAAAAGAGGCAAGTTATCCCCTAGGTTTACAAGACCTTTCAAGATTCTCGAGAAGGTAGATCAAGTGACATACCGGTTAGCGTTGCCTCAAGCTTTATCAGCAGCTCACAACGTATTCCATGTCTCTATGTTGAGAAAATACGTTTCAGATCCTTCTCATATACTCAGTTATGAGAGCCTTGAACTATAGCCAGATATGACTTACGAAGAACAGCCAGTGCAAATCCTGGATAGAAAGGATAAAGTCCTTCGGAATAAGACCATAGCATTGGTCAAGGTACTCTGGAGTAACAGCAAGGTGGAGGAAGCCACCTGGGAGCTAGAATCAGATATGAGAGCTCAATATCCAGAGTTGTTCAGATTAGATTTCGGGAACGAAATCCTTTTAAGGGGGGAATAGTTGTAAAGACCGCTTAGTTTAATTTGGAAATTAGCAGTTAACTATGTTTAATTATGAAAATTATTTATAGATATTTAAATAATTATTTATACTGTTATTATTGAATTCTGAAATGCATTTTATGTCATATAGTGATTTTCATAAGTTTGCATTTCTGGTGCCCGGTAACATGGAACTCGGTGTTTGGCTCAGTAAAATCACAACTTAGTATGTTAGTATTCGGGGACGGTTATTTAGACATTGGGAATGTCGGGATTGGCCGGGAATTTAGAATTTCCCAAAATACCCTTTAGTACCCCTTTATGTTATTTTAGTGTGGAGGGGAAAAATGGTCTTTTTGCCCCAATATTATTTTGTCCTTTAATGGACTTTATTTTAAGTTAATAAGGTGTTTCTTTGTGATTAATATGCTGATTATTAGTTGTAGCTTTATTATTTCTTCATTTTATCAAAAATCAAAGAAAAGTAAAATTGCATCTTTTTCATTCAAGAGCTCTCTCTCTCTCTTTCATTCGGCCATGCTTGGGAGCTGCTAGGGCTGTGTTTCTTTTCTTAATTCAAGTGATTTCCATCAAGTTTAGAGTAATTCTAGTGGAGGTAATCCTTTTTCTAGCTTCTCTTTTAGTTTCTTGAAATTTTAGAAAAAAGTTGAGTATTGCATGCTAGTTTTTGAGGTGTTGTTGCTGCTGTGTTTGTGAGATGATTTCAGAGGCTTAATCTTGTTTAATTAAGTAGAATTGAGCTGCTTGTGATGCATGATAGTTATGTTGTTTAAAGTTGTGGAATTTTGGTTCAAAAACCTTTAGTTTTCATAGAGAAAATGTGAAATTGGTTGGTGTGTTTGTTGCATGAGTTTGAGAATGATTTCTGTAGTTTTATTATGCATCATTATGTAGTTTGATTCTAGTTTTGATGCTTGTAGGTGAGCTTTAGCCAAGTTTGAGTTTTAAACTCAAAGCTTGGAGCTCACATGGCATTTTTAGTATCTGTGTGTTCTGGGCTGTTTTGATGCTTTGGTATTGTTCTTTGGGGTATTTAGAACAGGCCTGGAAGGTTTGGGGTGAATTGGATTTGATTTGAAAGAGTTATGAATTTTTGAAAGTTTCCTGCGAGGAACCGGAATTCCGGATGTGCAACCGAAATTCCGGATGAGAGTTCAGGAATTCCCGAACCGGAATTCTGGTTGTGGAACCGGTCTACCGTTTGGGGGATTTTCGGGAACAGTATGCATATGTATTACATGTTTAGCGTGCATGTTAGGAAGCCTGTTAGATTACATTAGTTATGTATGTTGGCTTCGAACCATCCGACTGTGTCACATCGGTACAGGCTAGAGTATGACTAGCAACTGGAGTATGACCAGTGTACCGAGTATAGGCTGACACTGTATCACATCGGTACAGGCTAGAGTAGGACTAGCAGTTGGAGTATGACCAGTGTACCGAGTATAGGCTGATACTAGGGTTGGTGGTATTATACTATTTGACCGTATCACATCGGTTAGGCTAGAGTATGACCAGTGAACCGAGTATAGGCTGATACTGTAACACATCGGTACAGGCTAGAGTATGACTAGCAGCTGGAGTATGACCAGTGTGTTGGGTTTTATGCCCTAAATAAAACTCATTACAATCTGATTAGTTATCAATTTAGAAGTGAAGCATGTTTACATGTATGTTACATGTTTATGGTTTAATACATATATTTGATATATGCACAAAATCAGTTAAATCCAGAACATATAGTTATTCACAATTACAGTATCGTCAATACAGTGGAATGTGATTGTGATTATATGATTCAAAAGATTTGGTCCCTGTTCATCAGTGTTTTGGATTTACACTGATGTGATAATCAGCGATGAAGTATACTTACACTTGGAGTAAGTGTTATGTTCTTTCCAGAACATTAGTAAAGTATACCGGTTTCGAATGCATGGAGTATGCATTGGACTGGACCGATATTGAACTTGGTTAAAGATATTGTAAACTTACCGTTGTATCTTTCCAAGTCAATGTCAGAAGTTGATCTTAGATTAAGAGAATCTAAATCCTGATATGCTTAGGCTCAATTTCAGGAGTGCTATTCTTGTTCTTTGATTTATTAGTTAAAGCCTGTTTTGAGTCAGGATAATACATATATTTTGGGAACATGATAACATAACTGAATAGGGAGTGCTAAACATAAATATGGAAATCTATAGCTTCTACTGGTGTATAGAAGTAAAGTGATGATTCCTTTTGAGCTTAGTTGAATAGAAGTAAATGGATGAGCTCTTGTTTCAGTGACTATATATATTCACATGTAACTAAGTGTTCAAATGGGCAAAATACATTGAGGGGTGTAAACGGTAAATTAGTCCCGTCTCGATGTAAATCATCTATATAGAGGATCTCTAAATCACATTAAGATTATAACAATGGTTAAATGAGATAGCATATTGATATCGTGAAACATATGATATGCTATATATAAGTCTGAGAGTGCAATTCCAAGTTCTAAGAGTGGATTCAACGAGGAATTAATAAGTTAGGGATTTACTTGGTAAATCGGTTCAACTTATTGGAAGCTCAGAATATAGATCCATGGTCCCCATTCTAGTTGAGATTATACTGTTTGTAGGACTCTATAATTGATTTATGATTAATCAATTATAATTCTAAAAGTTAGACTATGTCTAATTTGTGAATTCTCACAGTTTAGGGATGAAATCGTAAATAAGAGGGTTTCTAGGTTTAATTATTAATCATGAGACTTTGCATGTCTGAATTAATAATTAATTTTAAATGGCAATATTATTTAATAATCTATTTTAGTTATTAAATAATTGGTTTTGGCATTTAAATGATTAGAATTGGAAAAATGGTATTTTTGGAGAAATAGAAATAAAATTGAGGAAACTGCAAAAATCATGTGAGGCCCATTCACACCATGGCTGGCCACATCATTGCCTTTTCCCAATTATTATTTTTCAATTTAATTTGTCATTTAATTGCTAATCAAAGCCTAGCCTAAATAGAAAAGTGGTGAATCACACTAAATAAAGCAGTTATTCTATTACACAGTAAAAGAGGAAACTGTTTATTTGGAAAGTTGTGGTCTTCTCTTTTCCTATATATAGCAGCCCCTCTCTTCTCTTTGGATGCATGTGTTGCTTGAGAAACGTTGCTCTGCAAAGTGTATCACACGAAAATAAGAGAGAAAAACAAAGAGAGATTTCGAAATTCCCTAGTGAGAGAGAAGTGCCCACTCACATCATTCAGTATCTCATCATAGTTTGGAAGACTGTGAAGGATCACATCCAACTGAAGAACTTTCGGGCTCAGATCTTGATTATACTCTGCTACAGACAGGAATCAAGGGTTAGAGATCTGAGTGGAAGGAGACATAAATTCCGCTGCAATCACTGTAAGTTATTCTTAACTTTTATGTGTTTAGTTCATCGTTTTAGAAGTTCAATATTAGGTTGTTAAATACACATACTTGCAATAGATCTAAGATCCTGGATAAATATAATACCAACAACTTGCACCAGAGCCATGGTAATTGATTTACTTGCAAGAAATTTGGACTTAAAACGATTTGCTTATGATTTGGATGGTTTCATGTTGTGTCATATTGATGTTTGATTGATGTTTGTGAATTCTGGGAAAAATAATTGATTTGTCTGTATCTGGAATTATTTTTATTGGATAGTTTAGAAAATTCTAAGCAATTTACCTTTTTACAGAACTCGATTTCGATTTAATTTGAATTAGTTATGAATTTTTGAAAATCGGGAAAAATCTGGGTGGTGATCACCCTACCCACGCGCGCGGAAGGGCCGCCGGCGGCCCCACTGCGCCGAGGAACCTCGGCTGATCTCCTCCCCTGCGCGCGCGGATGGTATGCAACGCATACCATCCGTACTGTGTGCTATTTTCTTCGTTTTCTTCGATTTTTCATGCTATTTCATGGAATTAAATTCCGATTTTTTGTGTAGTTTTGTATGTTGATTTTTGTTTTTCAAATTTCAAATCTAATTATCAGAAATAAATTAATTATATTTTTTAAAATTAATTTTAGATATTAGTGCAATTTGATTTTGAAAATAAGGAAAAATCAAGTTTTGCTTACCTTTTTCTTATTTCCTTTAAAATTTGATTATTTTATTTTTTTTAAGGTCAGATATTAATTTTTTTTGGTAACTTGACCTTAATTAAAATAAGATCCAAATAATCATGATAATTTTAAAAGAGGAAATAAGGTATTTTTGTTAACTTTTAAATTTTGTTATTTTTCAATTAAATTAAGTTGTAAAATAAGAAAAGGGTATGTATTTACCATTTTCTATTTTATTATTTAATTTATTAAATAACATGAAATTTAAAAGGAAAGTTGACAATTTAATTTTGAAATGCATTTAGGTTACCCAAAACCTAAATTTTCAAAATGGTAGGTTTAATTTTAATATTATTTTTCGAAATATAGATTTAAAATTAAATAAATCCTACATCCAACTATCCAGGTCTAACCTTGTTGCAGGAGTATGTGTTTTAGATTGTTTGTAAGTTTTTTCTGAAACCTATTATTACTTGATCTAAATTTCCAGGGTTAACTTGTTGACAGATCAAATGATCTGATTTTAACCCATGGTTCAATTGATGATAGATCAAGTTGATAATTTGTAACAGGTAATTTTTACAAACTTCTTTCATCTGTGTATGACCTAGAAACATGATAGGATCCATCCAAATCTGTGTGCCTGTGTGAGCCTATATGTTTAATTTCTATTATAGATACATATAGGTTGTTGTTGCTAAATAAAATGTCATAACCTGATAGATTTTATTTAGGCTCATTTAGTTAATGGGCCTATTCAATTAATAACAGTTGTTCATTTTAAGGTTAAATTCCTCTCTTTTGGGCCTTGTGTGAGAGTTGGGAGCCTTAGAAGTGGGTGCGACATACTGGACCCAGCTCCCCCTCACATGAACAACCCCAATTGTGAAGGCCCATTTGCCTAATTCGGATAACTGTGCTAGGTTAATTATATTAGTTTGACCTAATAAAAAATTGAATAGCAACATAATTAATTTCTTCGAAATTAATTTAAGAAACACATAGTTTAATGAATTTCATTTCTGGATAAACTATTTGTATTTTTCTTGTATTTAATTAAATAAAGAATTTTAACTAACTAGATTCTTTCTGAAACTTATTTTTATTATTTCATTAAATATTCTTATTTAAGTTATGAATTAGTAATTACTAATTTTTTATAATAACTTAAATTTGAATATATTTTGATAATAATGTTAAGCTGAGGAATTCTAGGAATTAGTTATTGAAGATTCTTAGAAGATATTATTTTAAGTTGGTTTTAAACTTAAAAAGGGAATATCTTTAAATTAGGTAGTCACCACCTAATTTTGATATTTAATTAAATGATGTTTGGAAAATTTTAAGTTAGTAAATTATAGATTCTTTCTATAATAACTTAAATCAGATATTTTCCAAATCTTGAAAAGATACTTAGTAGAATTGAGATATTTTCTAGATAGTCATTTCCATACTAATTATTATTTCTAATCTAGGAAAATATCATTGATTGTGAAATTAATTGGTTAATAATTAATTTTGGTACAATTCAATTAAGGATATTTTTCCTTGTATTAAATTGGAAATTAATGATTAAGCCTTCTCTATACTTAATTATTTATTTCCTGAATTTAGTACATTTAATTAAATTGAAAATTAAATGTCTAAGTTGATTTTCATAATGACACTTGGATATTGATATTTTCATGATATTTAATTAAATAGGAAAATTATTTTAAGTTGGGTATTTCCATAACAACTTAAATTTGAATAATTTTCATAATATATTTTATTTATTTTATTAATCATTTTTCAAAATAGCATTTAATTATGCAAGGTGATTTTGAATTTATCATGAAAGATAGATTGAAGTTGTAAATTAATTATTTTAATTAATTTTGAATCAACTTAAATCAATGATCTTTTCATTTAATGATTAATTTAAAATAAAGGAACTGAAATATATTATTAGAAATTGGATTAATTAGTCAAGAAAATCTAGATAGATAATATTTTTGCTTGAGGTATTTTTTCTAAGTAAAGTTTGATTTATTTTAAATGTATTTCAAAAATTGTGTATTTTTGGAAATACAATATATATATTTGTAGAAAATTTTAATTTGAGTTGCAAATTAATTTAAATTAATACAACTTAAATTAAGTAATTTTCTTAATATTTGTTGGAAAATTAACACTAAGATGGAAATAATTCATTTTATTTTCTTAACCATCTAAGTTTAATTTTACAAATATTAAATTAAATTTTATTTAGATTCCATTCTAAATTTAAAATTCAATAAATATATATATTTAAAATAAATAAATAATAGAAGAAAATACAATTTAAATAATGAGCTTTATTATTTTGAGATATTCGATCTCCATTGTTGGTTTTACATAGCTATTGTTTTAGTGAGTAATCCTCCCTAATGAGGAACGTTCATTAGCAAGTTAGCGCCGTTTAATCTCGAAAGATAAGTATGTTTGTAAGTCTTTTATATTAGTATTAACCACCCTAATGGTGGGTACTGTATAAGACTTACAAACATATGAAACAATGGTAGAAGCTCATGAAATAAGAATGACCTTGACTCTCGCCTAAACGGGACAACGTCAGATTCTCTTTTCGATCGAATAAAAGGTTGCTAGAAGGTTTGCTATTCTAGATGAGCTGACAACTCTATTTAATGAATGATAGCTTTGACTCTCGCCTAAACGGGACACTGATATCAGTTTGTTGAAAACCTTGGAAATTATTTAGGATTGTATTTTTTTTTGTATTATCTCTAGTCATTCCTACTTGTTGTATGCTGATAATTTCTAAATAAGATTTTGTGATAAACCATAACTGATATCTATGTATTATCTTGTAGTATCCTGAATTGAAATGTCAAATCCCATGTTGTCACTCTTAACTGAAAATAAGCTAAATGGGTCTAACTTCCGAAAGTGGAGAGAGAACATTCATATTGCTCTCATAGGTGAAAGTGCCTCGTTTGTGTTGACTGAGCCGTCCCCTGAGCAGCCAAGTGACAATGCAGCCAAAGCTGTAAAAGAGAAGTTCGAGCGTTGGCATAATGCTAACAATAAAGCTCGTTACTTCATGCTTTCCAGCATGGTTGACACCTTGAAAACAAGGTTTGCAAACACTGTCACGGCTGCAGAAATCATGACGCAGTTAACTGAGCTATTCGGTATGGCATCTATCAGTCTCGTTTCGACACGACTAAGAAATTCATCAATGCACGGATGGAACCCCATCAGAATGTGCATGATCACCTTCTCCAGATGGCTAGTTATTTCCAGGAAGTCCAGAATCATGGTGCTGAAATGGATCAGACTACTCAAGTGAGGCTCATCTTGAATAGCCTGACTCCAGATTTTCTGCCCTACACATCAAATTATGTCATGAATAAGAAGGAACAAGACTTTCATACTTTAGTCAATGACCTTCAGACATATGAAAATTTGATTGGAGGTCCCAAGAAAAGAGGGAATAAACCTCAGAATTCTGGAAATGGTAATAAGACAAGTAATCCTGAGGCACTTGTTGCTTCTACTTCCAAATCCCATCATAAGAAGAAGTGGAAAAATGCCAAGAAGCGAGCTCAAGCTGCGAATGTAGCTAGAAACAAAAATGCTGGAGCTTCTGGCAATACACAAAAAGGAAAATGTTTCTACTGCAATGAGAAAGGCCATTGGAAATCCCAATGTCCTAAGTATCTCGCAAAGAAACAAGGTATTTTCTTTATAAACTGATGTGTTTTTAGTGAATTATTATCCTTTTGGATTAATAATTCTGGACTACTAACCTTGTTTATTATTCTTCTTATAGCTAAAGCTTCTTAAACTCGGGTGCTGTCTTAACGAGTTGGATTAGAAAGCTGGATGGTGGATGGAGATTGTCTATAATAAAGAAGAAGCTCTTTCATTTGAATTAATTGTTTAGTTTTTCAAACAATTTGGATTTCAAGTTTTGGGATCTTAATTCCCTGTTTGGTTCTCATAAATATTGCAAACAATTTTGGGTTTATAATAAAATATCTTTTTTAATTATATTGCAATTTATGAGTTGAGCTTCAGTTCTTTATTTTATCTATTACCGATTATTATATTTATTATGTTTGAATGTGTATGTGGTTTTATTATTGATGCAAATTCAAAAGTATTTAAACTCTTTACAGAGTTATTACTACATAAACACTAGAAGTTATTTCTATGTTTATGAATATAATTGTTGGTTTCAAAAACAATTATTTGAGAATTTGTTTAATAAAAAGATCTTTTGATCTGATAGGGGTGGAGAAAAGTTAAGAATAATATGCAGTTCAAACGATTTTTTTTTTATATCTAATGAACTCTGGATTATATTCAACTCCACAGACTCTCTATCACACTTAGAGATTTACAACCTTTAGGGGTGGAACATAATCTCTATAAACTTAGGGGTGGACTTTATTCTACAGTACCCTTTGTGACACATATTTTTAAATATGGAAATAATATAATAAATTAGCTATTATCAGAATAAATCCTTGATCTTGATTATATGTTCCAGTTTAGATTTACTGTTGTAATAGTTATTGATACCATTAAAGTTCTTTGATAATGTTTCACATTACCTTGGTTGAGTGGGAGAATATTAAAATTCTTTACCCATCTTCGTTTGGTTGATAATTGTGATAGGAACTTAAGAACACCTCTGATAAAAACAAGTCTAACCATTCACATGGATAGAAATAACTTATCAGAATTATGAGAGTAAGATAGAAGAATTCTTGTATAGTCTATTCGAAAGACTGATTCAAGATGTCTATTTCTCATAACATTTTGTGGTATCTTGATTTGGTTGCTTAAATCTCTAGCAAGTATTTTTCACTTCAAATACTAGACTGCTATGTTGTTGAACTAATCTTAAAGAAACTTACGGTTTCGGCTTAAGATAATAAGTCACAACGAGATGTTCTCAGAAACAATAGTAAAAGGTTAAAAGTTTCTAACCAGACATCTGCTATTGAGTGGGAGCCATCTGAGATGTAATCAAATGGAGAACATTAGGAGACAATCAAGAAAGATTTACAAAAGTGACGTATATGTTATTAAGGAACTATGCATTAGTGGTCCTGATATGCACACTGACTCACTGTGAGATGGAGGTTACTCTGGGGGTGGAGGAATCATTATAGAAGAGTGTTAAAACCCATCTATAATCATTCAAGCTTCATCAAAGAAGATATAACTTTGTAAATTCAAAATTACCAGAAAGTTATTTTACTGAAGAAAATTCTACACTGCATTATCTCAATTCCAAATTTTAAAATTTGAGAGATATGTCTTCTGGTTGTTCAGATGTACTTAATGGGCAGTAAGGATTTCAGTAACCCTTGACGAGTAAAGCATAAGTTAGGGAAGGTTTCATGTGTCTCATGAACCTGATTCCAGATATATGGGTGGATTCAAAGATACTACACTTGATCAGAGGATCAAGACAAAAGATTGATTGTAATGCACAACTTGTTTTATGTTAGTGCAAGTGGGAGTTTGTTGGGTTTTATGCCCTAAATAAAACTCATTACAATCTGATTAGTTATCAATTTAGAAGAGAAGCATGTTTACATGTATGTTACATGTTTATGGTTTAATACATATATTTGATATATGCACAAAATCAGTTAAATCCAGAACATATAGTTATTCACAATTACAGTATCGTCAATACAGTGGAATGTGATTGTGATTATATGATTCAAAAGATTTGGTCCCTGTTCATCAGTGTTTTGGATTTACACTGATGTGATAATCAGCGATGAAGTATACTTACACTTGGAGTAAGTGTTATGTTCTTTCCAGAACATTGGTAAAGTATACCGGTTTCGAATGCATGGAGTATGCATTGGACTGGACCGATATTGAACTTGGTTAAAGATATTGTAAACTTACCGTTGTATCTTTCCAAGTCAATGTCAGAAGTTGATCTTAGATTAAGAGAATCTAAATCCTGATATGCTTAGGCTCAATTTCAGGAGTGCTATTCTTGTTCTTTGATTTATTAGTTAAAGCCTGTTTTGAGTCAGGATAATACATATATTTTGGGAACATGATAACATAACTGAATAGGGAGTGCTAAACATAAATATGGAAATCTATAGCTTCTACTGGTGTATAGAAGTAAAGTGATGATTCCTTTTGAGCTTAGTTGAATAGAAGTAAATGGATGAGCTCTTGTTTCAGTGACTATATATTAGATCACTAAAACATCATTCATAGGTAACTAAGTGTTCAAATGGGCAAAATACATTGAGGGGTGTAAACGGTAAATTAGTCCCGTCTCGATGTAAATCATCTATATAGAGGATCTCTAAATCACATTAAGATTATAACAATGGTTAAATGAGATAGCATATTGATATCGTGAAACATATGATATGCTCTATATAAGTCTGAGAGTGCAATTCCAAGTTCTAAGAGTGGATTCAACGAGGAATTAATAAGTTAGGGATTTACTTGGTAAATCGGTTCAACTTATTGGAAGCTCAGAATATAGATCCATGGTCCCCATTCTAGTTGAGATTATACTGTTTGTAGGACTCTATAATTGATTTATGATTAATCAATTATAATTCTAAAAGTTAGACTATGTCTAATTTGTGAATTCTCACAGTTTAGGGATGAAATCGTAAATAAGAGGGTTTCTAGGTTTAATTATTAATCATGAGACTTTGCATGTCTGAATTAATAATTAATTTTAAATGGCAATATTATTTAATAATCTATTTTAGTTATTAAATAATTGGTTTTGGCATTTAAATGATTAGAATTGGAAAAATGGTATTTTTGGAGAAATAGAAATAAAATTGAGGAAACTGCAAAAATCATGTGAGGCCCATTCACACCATGGCCGGCCACATCATTGCCTTTTCCCAATTATTATTTTTCAATTTAATTTGTCATTTAATTGCTAATCAAAGCCTAGCCTAAATAGAAAAGTGGTGAATCACACTAAATAAAGCAGTTATTCTATTACACAGTAAAAGAGGAAACTGTTTATTTGGAAAGTTGTGGTCTTCTCTTTTCCTATATATAGCAGCCCCTCTCTTCTCTTTGGATGCATGTGTTGCTTGAGAAACTTTGCTCTGCAAAGTGTATCACACGAAAATAAGAGAGAAAAACAAAGAGAGATTTCGAAATTCCCTAGTGAGAGAGAAGTGCCCACTCACATCATTCAGTATCTCATCATAGTTTGGAAGACTGTGAAGGATCACATCCAACTGAAGAACTTTCGGGCTCAGATCTTGATTATACTCTGCTACAGACAGGAATCAAGGGTTAGAGATCTGAGTGGAAGGAGACATAAATTCCGCTGCAATCACTGTAAGTTATTCTTAACTTTTATGTGTTTAGTTCATCGTTTTAGAAGTTCAATATTAGGTTGTTAAATCAACATACTTGCAATAGATCTAAGATCCTGGATAAATATAATACCAACACAGTGTACCGAGTATAGGCTGTTACTTGTCAATAGTACCGTCTTATGAACGTTCGGGACTCAGTATCGTGTGGGACGCGACAGTTAGGGTTATGGTCAGTGGTATGGGCGTCTGATCATAACTCGGTATTTATGTATGATTATGTTTATGCTTTTCTTACTGAGTTTTTCGACTCACAATGCTATGTTTATGTGTAGGTAAGGGCAAGGCCAAAGCTGAGGAACCGTGAGGACGAGCTTACATGTCGGGGCGGTTAGGCCTGGAGCGTACGATCCTCGGGACAACAGTGCTTATGTCATTAGTCGCTAGGCGACAAGTATTTTGTATTAGTCAGTAATTTTTTGTAAAGTATTTTGTAATCGGGATCCCGAGTATTTATGTATAAAATA
The DNA here is from genome assembly GCF_029168945.1 of Cannabis sativa. Taxonomy (NCBI): domain Eukaryota; kingdom Viridiplantae; phylum Streptophyta; class Magnoliopsida; order Rosales; family Cannabaceae; genus Cannabis; species Cannabis sativa. The sequence continues at coordinate 16,275,931 of NC_083605.1, read as the reverse complement.
TTTTATAAGTTTAATTAAAAAGCAAAAATTTTGATTTATCACGATTTCCATAAACCTCGTTGATTAGCAACGAGCTGCACAGTATGTTTAAAAATCACGTAATACGCCTATTCTAGTTAGGGTGTTACAATCGTGGAACATATAGAGCATTCTATGTAACTGAGAGTGCAAGTCCCCATACTAGTTGAGACAAACTGCTTGTAAGACTTAGTTGATTGATTTTAATTAATAAATTATAATTCTAAAATTAGACTATGTTTAGTTTATGAATTTTTCACTAAGATATCGTTTGATTGTGAACAAATAGTGTTTTGGGGTTTATTTGTTAATTAAGAGACTTTATGGAGTCTAATTAATAAATATTATAAATGACAATTTTATTTGATAGTTATTTCAATTATTAAATAAATAGTTTTGGGATTTATAGGGTTGAAGTTGTAAAAGTGGTATTTATGAAAAATAGGTAAAATAGTTGAGAAAAATAACAAAGCCCAAACCAATGTGGGCCCCATTAAGTGGCCGGCCGTAAGGTGCTTATTTTACTCTATTTTTATCATTTTTTTATTCCAAATAATTCAACCCTAACCCTATTGAAGATAGTATAAAAGGAAAGCTATGGTCTCTTCATCCAAACTAATGCCTCCAAAGCTAAAAACCTAGCTTTCTGATGAGACCTCTTCCTTCTTCTTCTTCCTCTTCAATTTCGAAAAAAACTTAGCCTTTCTTCACAAAATATATTCAGTCATTAGTGATTGAGTAAGTGCCCACACACATGAAGTTGGTCCTCAATCATAGTATGTAAGACTGTGAAGAATCCAATCAACAGGAAGGAGAATTGGGCTCAGATCTTGGTGATACTCTGCTACAGAAAGGATACAAGGGTTAGAGATCTGAGTGGAAGAAGTCATTTAATTCCGCTGCACCCACTGTATGGTTTTTCAAACTTTTATGAGTTTAAATTACATTGTTTTAGAAATTCATATTAGGATGTTAAAAACATACATGGTAGTAAATCTAGATCCTTGTAAAATAATTCCAACACTAGATTGGTGCTTCGTGAATGATATGTGGGACTCCTCTTTTGTACAACCCAAAGTTTCACATCTGGACCATTTTAACTCTGATCACCGTGCAATATCAGCAGTTATCTCCAATGATTTGGCTACTCCTCAGCAGCATAAGAGATGCAACAGATTTTGTTTTGAGAAACTATGGTTAACAGACCCTGAAAGTAAGAGCATCATCTCAAATTGCTGGCTGGTAGAAAGCACATCAGACCCGATAAGGAGTGTCATTAATAATTTGGATTCCTGTGCTAAATCATTGCAACAATGGCATATTAAAAAATATGGCCGAATGAAGAAGAGTATAGCTGATGCACAATCCAAAGTTGACAACCTTAAATAATTCTCGTACTCTCAATAATGAGACAGTTGTTGCATTGAAACACGATGAATCAATTCTGGATGATCTGTTAGAACAAGAAGAGATATACTGGCAACAACGCTCTAGAATTGATTGGATGCAATTAGGGGATAGGAATATAAAATACTTTTACTCTAAAGCCTCGGCAAGAAAATCAAACAAAAAGATAGCTTTTCTCAAGACAGATGATGGTATAAAAGTCACCTCCAAACAAGACATGAGAAAAGTTATTCGAGATTATTTCTCCAACCTGTTCCAGGCTACTTCTATTGATAATAATGCTCTTACAGCAACTTTTTCTACCATCCCAGTTTTTGTCACTATGGACGTGAATGAGGCTCTTCTCAAACCGTTCACCAAATCAGATGTTGAACTGGCTCTGCAAACTATAATACTTGACAAAAGCCCAGGAATTGACAGAATGTCTGTAATGTTCTACTAAAGTAATTGGGATGTTGTCGGGAACATGGTCACTTCAACTGTATTAAGTGTCTTAAATGATGGTGCGGACCCTACACCTCTTAATAAAACTATGATTACCTCATTCCAAAGATCAAGAAGGCACAATACATGAGGGATTTCAGACCAATCAACCTATGCAATGTCATCTCCAAACTTATTGCTAAAGTTCTAGTTGCTCGTTTGAAGAATGTTGTTGGAATATATTTTACCAGGATCTAGATTTACTAACAAGTATGTTTTTAACATCCTAAACATGAACTTCTAGAATGATATAAAATAAACACATAAAATGTATGAGAAACCTTACAGTGGTTGCAGCGGATTTAAAAGGCTCCTTCCGCTCAGATCTCTAACCCTTGTATCCTTTCTGTAGCAGAGTATCACCAAGATCTGAGCCTGATTCTCCTTCTCTTGAATTTAGATTCTTCACAGCCTTACACACTATGATTGAGTACCACTTGATGTGTGTGGGCACTTACTCTAATCACTCTAGGGTTCGGTTTGAAGAGAGAAAGAGAGAGAGAGGGTTTCAAAAATAGGTGCAGTGAAGGTGGCTCAAATTTGACTGAAGGAAAGTGTTTGTATCATCTTTTCCTTTGAGGCCATCTATAAAAATTAAATGGCAAATTGCCCATTAAGTGGCTGGCCATGGATATTGGGCCCCACTTTGTAATTTTGCCATTTTTCTAATTATTCATCTTATTTTCTCAAAAATACTATTTTTCTAATTTAACTACTTAAATGCCAAATCTAATTATTTAATAATTAAAATTAATTATTAAATAAAATTTCCATTTAATATATTTGTTAATTAGACTTAATAAAGTCTCTTAACTAACAAATAAACCCTATTTCAAAAAAAAAAAAAAAAAAAAACAAATAAACCCTAGAATCTCTTTTCTTCAAAATTAAGCCCTAGCTTAGTGAAAATTTATAAATTAGACATAGTCTAATTTTAGAATTATAATTGATTAATTAAAACCAATTAACTAAGTCTTACAAGCAGTATTGTCTCAACTAGTATGGGGACCATGGGCCTATATATCCGAGCTTCCAATAAGCAGATCTAGAATTTACCAAGTAAATCCACTAACTTATTAATTCCTCATTGCATCCATCATAGAACTTGGAATTACACTCTCAGTTATATAGAACGCTCTATATGTTCCACGATATAGATACGGTATTAATTATCCATTGTTATAATCCCAAGGATCAATGATCCTCTATAAATGATTTACATTGCATGGGGACTATTTTACTGTTACACCCTTCAATGTATTTTATCCTTAAAACACTTAGCCACCTATAAATGATATTTCAGTGAACTAACATAATCACTGAAATGAGTACTCAACCATTTATCTCTGTTTAGCCAAGCTCGAAGGAAATCATCATTTCACTTCTATGTTGAGATAGAAGCTATAGATTCCATATCTATGATTAGCGCTCCCACTCAATTGTACTACCATGTTCCCAAAATGTACGTATCACCTTGACCAAAAAGTAGGCTTAACTAACAAATCAAAGAACATGAATAATAGTCTTGAGATCGAACCTAACAATGTCAGGATTAAGATCATTTGATCTAGGATCAACTAGGTGATATTGAATTGAATAGATATTATCGTAAATTTATCATATCTAATCCAAGTTCAATATCAGTCCCTTCCAATGCATACTCCATGCATCCAACCCAAGCTTTACTTTAACCAATGCCCTGGAAAAGACATAGCACTTATCCAAGGTGCAAGTAAACTATGTTGTAGATTATCATATCAGTTAAATCCTGCGTACTGATAAATCTAGGAATACATTTAATCACATAATCTTGATTACTTTTCACTGCGGTAACTACACAATAAACAAGAATATCAATGTGAAAAGGATTTGGATGAATTTATAAATCAGATAAACATATAAATGATAACATGAACCAAATGACACACTTAATAAGTGATGAAAATACTTCTGTCTCTTTATTGATAATTGAATGATAAAGATTACATTGAAATAGAGTTTAATTTAGGGCACAAAGCCCAACATGTCCTACCTCATGTGATCTCAAAAACACAAAGTGCATTCCTTCCCAATAGACTTATAACTGACAATATATTGGTTGTTTTCGAATTAGTACATGGTATTAAACTCAAAATGTAAGATCGAAAAGGGGTGGATGTTATGAAATTAGACATGAGTAACGCGTTTGATTGGGTTGAATGGACTTTTATCAAGGCTGTTGTGGAACGAATGGGATTTGCAGATGGTTGGACATCTCTCATCATGACTTGTTTGACAACGAAACACTTCACTTTCCTCTTAAATGGAGAGACTACTGGTTCTGTCACACCAACCAGAGGACTACGGCAACGGTACCCTTTGTCACCCTACTTGTTTCTAATATGTTCAGAAGGTCTTTCATGTTTACTGTAGAATTAAGAACACCTGGGACATCTTCAAGGCTACCCTCTCACCAGACGGGCTCCACCGATTTCTCATCTAATTTTTGTAGATGACAGCTTAATATTTTGTTATGCTAATGAAAGTTCATGCCTTATAATCAAGCGATCCCTAGATACTTACCACCGTGCCTCAGGGCAAGTATTGAATCCTGACAAATTAGTTCTTTCTTTCACACCAAATACGACTTTGGCTGCACAAATTCAATTCCATAGAATGTTGTCTATGACTATCCGAGACTGCCATGAAAAATACCTTGGGTTACCTGCGTATACAGACGAGAAAAACAACAATTGTTCAGTGATGTAAAAGAAAAAATTTGGAGACTCATGAGAACTTGGATTGATAAACTCTTCTCAGTTGGCGACAAAGAAATCCTCCTCAAAGTAGTTGTGCAATCCATTCCTACTAATGTAATGAGTTGTTTTCGGTTACCAGTCACGATTTGCAATCAGCTTGAGACGATGATGTCTAACTTTTGGTGGGGATCTAATGAAAATGGCTCAAAAATTCATTGGCACAGCTGGAAAGTCTTATGCAAAAATAAATTCGATGGTGGTATGGGGTTTCGGTCCATTGTGCATTTTAATCAAGCGTTGCTGGCTAAGAAATCATGGCGATTACTTGATAATCCTACCTCTCTTTTAAGTAGATTGTTAAAAATTCGTTACTTTCTCAACAACTCTTTCCTTGAAGCATCTCATGGTCATTCCCCTTCTTTAACTTGGCAAGGAATTCTTTTTGGAAGAGAGCTTCTTAGTGCTGGACTGAGATGAAAAGTTGGTGAGGGGAGAAACATAAATTGTGGATCTGAACCATGGATTCCTGGCCATACAGTGTTTGTCCCAACTAATTATAGGGGTCCTGATCAAGCTGTTGTTGCCAACCTGATCACAGAAGATCGTCAATGGAACTGCAACCTGCTACAAGAATATTTCTCCAGCGTGGATGTGGATCGTATACTCACTATAACCCTAAGCTATTTCTCAACCAGTGACAAACTCATTTGGCATCACCACTCTTCAGGTATTTAAAATGTCCATTTAGGTTACCATTTTGATGCATCTCTGGAAGAAACTGAACTTTCTTCGACATCAACTTCATCAGCAACCTGGTGGAAATATTTTTGGAAGTTACAGCTGCCCCAAAAGGTAAAAATATTTGCTTGGAGAGTTTTTCATGATGCTATTCCAGTTGCGACATCACTGATGAAGAGAAATATTATTACAGACTCGACTTGTTCAATTTGTCGTCAAGCTTGGGATCAATTGGTCACGCAATGTTTGTTGCAAGTACGCCCGAGTAGTTTGGCGTTCGACTAACCTTCATTTTGATTGGAACACTGCTACAATGATGCATAAAGGTGATTATTTAATTCACCTAACAACTCTACATTCGGTCAGTGAGATGGAGTTTATAATTAGCACATTATGGTGTATTTGGACTGAACAGAATCGTGTTGTTCATGGACAAAAAGCCAAACCAGCCGCACACTTAGCATCCTTTGCAAAGAACTATTTGTCCAATTACCGATCTGCTCAAGCCAAGTATTAACCACATCAAAATTCATCTCCTAAGACTTCAACAACCCCTGTTATTTCAACACCTTGGCTGCCACCTGACTTGGGAACACTTAAAATGAATGTAGATGCAGCTGTGGATTAAAACAACAATATAATTTGGGTAGGTGTTGTTGTTTGAACTAGGGAAGGTCATGTAATTACCGCCCTCTCCAAGCCTCTAATTGGTAATTTTGCTTCACATGAAATGGAGGCCAAGGCAATTTTCCACGGTCTAGTATGGGCTTTACAGTTGGGACTACAAATTGCTCAAGTAGAAATGGATGCTGTTATAGTTACAAATGCTTTCTATGGCTGATCCAATTGTATTGCTGCTTTTAATGATCTTATTATAGATATTTCTTGTCTTCTTTCCTTTCTCCCGGGTGTATCGGTTATGCATGTCAAATGTACGGCTAATATGGCTGCTCATGGTTTGGCTAGATATGCTACAGGGTTGGATGAAGCTTGCTATTAGGTGGAATTTGTTCCTCCATCTATTTACTATATTATTATAAATGACCGACCAATTTAATTTATAATAATAAGTATTTATCCTTAAAAAAAATTACCTCAAACTAAACACTACCTTACTTGAATGATGAATAATTCATTCACCTATATGCATTGGCATCTTTTTTTTTTTTCAATAATCATGGTGATATTGATATAGTTACTTTAAAAAAATATATGTGAATTTAGCAAAAACAATACATATAAACTCAGGTAGTATTTATTTAGTAATGGCTCCTCTGTTGGGTCTAGTCTCCTATTAGACTTTACTATTTTTTCAGTCGCTTCTTTCTTAGTTTTTCTTGTTTTTTCTCCAGGTGGTTAGTTTTCTTTCTTCTTTTAATGCTCTCAGTTCCTTTCCTGTGTGTTACTGTAGAAATTTTACCAATTTAACCTACGCACAACAGAAATTAATTAAGTACTAACCAAGGTCAAAATTGACCTTTTACCCCGAGTCAAACACAAGTTGAGTCCCCCATTTCTTGAGTCAGATAGTTGACTCACCCAAATGTATTATCGTTTGGTTGATTCCCTTAAACATTAGAACTCTCTCGAACTAGGTCCTTACCATTCTCACACACAATCAGATGGAAACCCTAGTAGAGCTTCGAATTTCTTCTCAAGAAACTCGAAGATTGCTAACGACCCCAAATCAAACCTTATGCCCTACCTAGATCAAACCAGAACCCTTAGATTCATACACGCAAATATGTAAAGCAGTAAAAGGAAAAATAAAACATTAGAGAGATAACAGTAGATTTATAGAGGTTCACTACAACAATTTTCTTAATTAGAGGCAGATTTATTAGCGGGGGACAAAATCTGCTGTTAATAATGGTAGTATTAGCGGCAAACCCTTGCTTCTGCGACTAAATGGGATTTTTTTTTTTTGAAAAATTGTTAGCGGCAGGTTGTCCGCCGCTAATAAGTGGACGGGAAAAATCTCGCCCATTCTGTTCGAATATTATTAGTGGCGGGGTATTAGTGACAGACCCCGCCGGTAATAATAATAAAAAATATTTAAAAAAATAAAAATATTTATTAACTATTAGCTGCAGAGCATTAGTGGCGGGGTCCGCTACTCATTTTGAGCTGCCACTTTATAGCCGCTACTAACTGTGTAATGGTCTGAGGGAGTGTAATGCCTAACCACATCATCTTCTGCACTTTAATTAAATGGAGCCAACCCCTTAATAAAAGGAGCAGTATCACCATGAAACTTACCGAGTATTAATGCTTCATTCCATGTACCATTTGAATATTTGAGGGTACTAAGAGTTGTTCCAGTAGCCACCGCAGCAAGAGCGCGAAGAGTGAAGGTCAAGGGATGAGGAATCCATTTATCCTCATTAATCTTAACTTGCATGCTAGATTTGATTTGCCATCGAACCTCTTTACCAATTAATTTCCTCTCCCAAAGGATACTACGCCACATAAATGAGTTGAACCCTCTTGGTTTTGCCTCCAACAATGAACCATTATGAAAGTAACATTCTTTGAGAACTCTTACTAGCAGAGAGTGGGGAGAGTGAATAACTTTCCACCCTTGTTTGGCGAAGAGGGCCTGATTAAATTTTTATATGTCTCGGAATCCCAATCCACCATTAGTTTTAGCTTTCCACACAGTCCCAATGACCCCAATGAATTTTCGTTTGCTGTTCGAGGAACCCCACATAAACCTTGCCATGATCGAGTGAATATCAGTAGTCAGCTCTTTTGAAAGTCTAAAGCAACTCATAATATAGCAAGGGATGCCAGTATGACTGTCTTAAGAAATATGGCATGCCTAGCTTGGGAAAAAAGGCTTGCTTTCCATCCTTGAAGGCGATTGCATGTTTTAGTGCAAAGAGCATCAAAAGGTGAGACAAGGTCAAGCCATTCGAATATAGCAATCAACCAGCTTTACACCCATAAGAGCAACCAAAAAATGACCCTCGACCTAATGTATTTGGCGGCCCAGACAAATGTAAGACTTTTGGAGATTAATTTGTTGACCCGACAAGTTAGCATATTGACCTAGAATTAGTTTTAGACAGTGACATTCTTCATCATTTGCATTAATGAACACAAGGCTATCATCCACATAAAAAAGTGAGACAAGGTCAAGCCATTTGAATATTAAAAAGCTAATAAATACATTAATTTTTTATTGAAAGTGTATAATTTTTTAAATTAAATATATAAATAAAGTATAAAATATTATTAAAGACATTATTAAATTGTAAAAGAGTAAATAAAAAATAATATTTATTGTGGTGTAAAATTTAGCTAACACTATAATACTAAACTTAGCACAAATTTTAATATGTGACTAATTTAAACCACATTATATATCACACCACCATTAGAGTTTAATTTTATGAGCATGGGTTAAAAATATATTTACACTATATTTAGAGGAAATTAGACTCTATACCTTTTTTATATTGTCCTCTTTTATTTTTACCCTCTTTTTTAAAAGCCTATAATTTTTACCTTATTTTTTTTAAACACTTTACCGATTTTACCACTATCACCTCAATATACTCTCCATGTGACTCCCTTATGTCAGGGTATTTTGAGTACAATACATATAAAAAGAGGTATGTTTCAATTAAATATAAAATTAGAGGTAGATTTGGTTAATTGATAAATAAAAGAGGTATTTATATTTATAGCTTTCCATTAGAGCATCTCTAATGGAGTGCTTCAAATATGGTATATTTTTATATTTTAGCCCACTTTCAATGATGTTCTAAATAGTAGGCTAAATTTCGCATATGCTAAAAATTGTATCAAATTGGACACAAGATGTAACCTGGTGCCACATTTAGCAACAATAAATACTACTTTTTTATTTACCATATTACTATTATCTATCTATATATATACATAAAGGAGAGATATAAAACAGTGATATGTCATTCTAAAATCACTCCAAATAGCAATATCATTTCTCTCCTTAATTCTCTCATTTTTTTTAAGTTTAAATAATAATTTAATAAAAAATTTATATATATAAAGGAGAGATATGAAACGCTGACATGTCATTCTAAAATCACTCCAAACAACATTATCTTTTCTCTCCTTAATTCTCTCTTTTTTATTAAGTTTAAATAATAATTTAATAAAAAAAAATAAAAAATACTTAATTATTATCTAAAAATTATTGAAAATTTCTACGAACTATTATTCTATTAATTTATTTTTCTTATTTTTTATTATATTTTTAATAATTTATACTTTAATTAAGTGTAAAGTTTTCACAAAAATTTTTAGTTTCAAATTTTACTTCCAAACTGTATGTATTAATTTATTTTCTTAAGCATATATTAACTAATTCATTAAAAGAATATATATTAACTAATGAATATAAAATACAATTAATAATTATCTATATACTTAATATGTATATAAATATATATTCAATTCTAGATTAGTGTTAAAGTCTTTATTTATATAAAACTAATTTAAATGTCTCACTGATTGATACTATATCTTGGGACAAGACATATTCCTAACTAATACGGTAAGATGCGATGATAACAATTAATGAGATACAATAATAACTACGGGTGAGATATGGTGAGACAACAGATGAGATACGATATTAAATGATTAGATATAAAAATAATGTAATATATTTATGGGGAAAACTCTAATTTTTTTTTACACTACCCTATTAATTTACTTATATTTATCGTAACAATTGTTTTTAATAAAAGAATTTAAAATTCTCTACATATACATTAGTATAATTTCAAATTTCTTAATAAAGCCCCAATAAAAGAATAATTACATAAAAAATATAAATTGACACTTTATTTACAAAAACTTCCATAAGGTAAAGACAACGTTATACCTTTTATATGATTTTAATTACTAAAATGCCACTTACACTATCACTTACACAATCATACGATAGTTGCAGGGTGGTTGCTGCGTGGTTGCATCAAACGATAGTTGCAGGGTGGTTGCTAGGTATTTGGCCGAAGGTTGCATCAGACGAATGTTTCAATCAACCGGAAGTTTTTGGGTGTTGTTGGTTGATTGGCTGAAGGCTGCATCAGACGAAGGTTTCAATCAGACGAAATAACTATTAGCAAAATATCTATGCAACTGTAATGCAACTGTTGTGAAACATTAAAAAACATAAAAGTGTTTCCACGTACGTAACTCTATCTACATGTCTCTTTATGATTTAATATGAACAAATTCACCATTAAAAATTTAGAAAATAACAAAAATACACCAGGATAAACATTTTACTATAGTATTGATATAATTTTTTTTTTTAGATTATACTTCAGTTGGATTGTTTGGGAACTCCAATTTAACTTTTTGAGATCTGCCTTCCATGGATCTAAAAATTGAAGTCAGGACATTAGTTTTATGCAAAATAAATTAGATTTCCGGTTGAATTTTAGTTTCGTAGTAGTTTTCTACACTTTTTTTTTTTGAATTCGAAACAGTCCCTGTTTTGATTGATTCTAGTCGTCTTCTCAGGTGAAGTTGCTGGAATTAATGGTGGTTCTCTTTCTGGTTGAATTTTCGTTTCGATTGCGTTGAATTGCTGCGTAGTTGCGCGATGGTTGCGCGATAGTTGCCCAGGAAACGAAGGTGTGTGTAAGTGGTATTTGTGTAATTTTTTTTTTATTTGGGTTGAATATTTGTTTATTTGGCCAACTGAAAGTATTTTTGTAATATTATTACTTTTTTTTTATTAAAACTTGAAAAAAGGTCAATAATAAATTATAGAACACACTAATGAACTTTTCAATAATCCTCCAAATAATCGTAATTAGTTATTGTGAATAGACATAATTTTTTCTTATTTTATAGAGTTATATTTTTAATAAATTTAATCAATAATATTATATATTATATAATTTCAATATCACTATTTATTAAAATAATTTTTATTATATTAATAATATTTATTTTTTATTATAATACTAAAAAAGATAAAATTAGCAGCGCGAAAAGTGATTATATTATCTAATTAAATAATAAAAGAATAAAAAATAATAATTTTTGTATATTTTCAACAAAATATTAAATAATCATAAATATTATATATTTTTTTTATTTTAAATCTTGCACAACATAAATAGTAAGCTAAATAAAGTATAAATTCATTTTTCTAACCCAATTTAACACAATTTTTTTATTAAAAAAAAAAACACAAATTTTAAATTTTCTTAGGGTGTGTTTGGAAGTAAGTGTGTAATCACTAGGTAGGGTAATTACTAGGGTGATAATTACACAGTTTAGTAATTACACTATATTTTAAAATGCAAGGTGTGTTTGGATATGAGGTAGTAATTACATATGAATTCCTAATATCTTGTTTGGCAAAATAGTTAGTAATTACATGGGAAAATAATATTTTTTAGTAGCTAATGTTTAATATGAAAAGTTTTTAGTAATTACACAGTGTAATTACATCCAATTCTCATGAGGAGCCATGAGATTACACAGTTACAGGGTAATTACATGGTCAGACAAACATGCCAAATTATGTAATTATCTCTAATTACACACAAATCCAATTGCATTATAGCTTTCTAAATGCACCCTTAAAGTGAGGTTATAAGTGCACCGTAGCATTTTCTTTCATTTTTGATATAAACATAACAAAAAATTTGAATGTCATTAAATATGTATTTTTGGCAGTTAAATAACAAAAGAAAATTACAAACCCTTCTTGTAATTGTACACTTTGACCATTTGAAGACACGGTTACTGATCCACCACGTGGCACAATCTAATGCATCCTTAGTTGCGTCCACGATGTTCAATCGTCGATTAAAGTCCCATCTCGTCCAAGTAAATATAAAAGGGTTTGGGGGTCCCTCTAGGGCTATCAAACTGGATAAGTGGGGCTGCTTCTTCTTCTTGTCTTCAGCTTAGTTTTTCGGTACACTCTCATCATTTTCTCCTTATTTTTATTTTATCACCATCAACAAGAGAAGATAAAACAAGAGAAGATAATTTCTCATTTTAAATTTTTTCTTGATTGTAGCAGAGAAAGAATCAAAACCTAGTTGTATAAACTTTTCTTTTTCCTTCACATCTGTTTGAAAAGTACGCTCATTACAAAGTTTCATACTTCTTAACCTTTTCCATTGTTTCATTGATTGATGTTTATTAGTAATATTTGTATAATTTTATCTAGGTTTTGTTTGAATGCTTCGGAGTCATTCCTTATCCGGTGGTATGTTCAGATTTTTGGCTTGTTCGAAAAATAATGGACAGTAATCGAGAAACAAATGAAATAATTGACGCAAACGACGACGAACAAAACATTAACACCAGCAACGACACCTCAGCCTCTGAAACTTCAATTGTAGAACATCTTCCGCCACAGGCGGCGACATCGGTGTAAAATTATATGGCTATTGAAGCATTTCCAACAATGATTACAATGAAAGAAGAGATCTCAGAAACCGAAGGAGAGTTGGATGACAAATCTCTCTCTGTTGTACCAATCTCGACGACATCGTCTAGGGCTGTGGTTGCAAAGAGGAAATCAAAGGACCGACACACGAAGGTGGAGGGTCGTGGTTGAAGGATTCGAATGCCGCTGGCATGTGCCGCATGAATATTCCAGCTGACGGAAGAATTAGGGCTGAAGTCAGACGGTGAGACCATCTGGTGGCTATTAGAGAAGGCGGAGCAGGCCATAATCAAAGCCACGGGGACCGGTACCATCCCTGCTATCGCGATCTCTGTGGGTGGGACCCTTAAGATTCCAACGACATCTTCCGCAAGACCGAACGGTAACATCATTGAAGTAAATTCCGAGAAACGACGTCGTAAGGAGTTAAATAGTGAGTTCATTGATGTAAGGGACAAGGCTTCATTGTCTTCTGGGCAAGCTCCTATAGCACCAATGACGTACGGGGCTAGTGATAATGGGGCACAAGGACTAGTGCCTGTGTGGCAAGTTGGAACAAATAATGCTGCTGGTGCTGGGCATTTTATAATGTTCCCGAATTTTGGGGGAGTTGTTCCTGGCATAGCAAATCAAGCCTAATACTGGGCGTTTCCAGCTGGGGATGGTGCAGCGACATCGTTTTTTGGTGTGCAAACGAGACCCATTTCAAATTTTTTCTCGGCCTTGCAGCCGGTTCAGCTCCGGGACCCACAAGCATCGGCCGGGTCAGTTTCAAGCAACGTTACACCTACAACTGGGGCCGGTGGGAGTGGTTCGTCTACTAATAGTGATAACAATGGTACCGACTCTACGACAACAACTCAGATGTTGAGGGGTTTCTCTTTAGAGATATACGACAAGAAGGAGCTGCCGCTTATGGGTCGTTCACAACAAACTTAATGCTCAAAGCCTTGACTTGAATTTTTTTTTTTTGTTTTACTTTAACATTTTTTCTCTTTCTTTACGCCCAAGTCCAACAACTCCCATTAAGCTAAGGTAGTTGCAAAATTATGAGTTGTTTTGTATTTTAGAGTAACTGAGAGTTATAGTTATTTCCTATTGGTTAATGCACAAAGATCTAGAACAACTTTTCCATTCTCCAATTTCTAATCTTGGGTTGAAGTTCTTTTATTCCAACTTATCTTTTACCTCGTTCTCTTCTTCATTGTTGTTCTGAACGTGTTTAATCACATGAAATTTCGTTTTCGATTGCACGAGATTTTAATTTTAGTGCTAGTTGCCAGTTAGTTTCTTGATTAGTACCTCACACGAGGGAGATGGGGTCACGTTAAAATGGGTTGTGCACGTGTGAGGTTCATGGGGTCCACTTTGGGCGCATTAAGTCTCCAACAAAAGAGAAATAAAAAGTAACGAGCAAAGGTAATCTGTGGCCCATGCCGAATGTGGGCCATGAGGTGTTGTTGGTCATGTGATGGTGAGACACGTGTCCCGGTACGAGTGGGCCCAGTTGTTTTCTTTTTTTAAATAATTACATAAGACATAATTTTTTATAAAATATTTACATTTTTACGTTCAAATAACGTTTTTTTATATTTTTACGATTTTCCAAAAAATAATACGAAAACAACATAAAATCAACAAGAAAATAATATAAAAGTAACATGAAAATAACATCAAAATAACAACAAAAAAATAACAAAAAATAACATACATATAACAAAAAATTAACAACAAGTGAACAAAATTTCAATATAAAAATACCGTATTTTATGTAAATAAAATCAAAAAAATCTTAAAATTATTTAAAATTCCGTGAGACCGTATTTTTGTTGTTTTTGTGCATTTGTGAAATTAACCCTTTGCGTGGTGGTCTCAGAAGGGAAACTTACAAAAATACTAGAATTTGAGTTAACTTTTACAAAAATATTGTCACACAGAAATATTTTTAAAAGTACGGTGTTTTTATAAAACACCAGTAAAACACAAAGCAGGACAACTCAAAACAACAGTAGAACACCAATAAAACACCAGTAGAACACCAGTAAAAAGTTAACACAGTATACTGCAGTATGAAACTTATAAAAAAACACAGTAAAAATATAAAAAAACACCGCCTGACAGTATTTTTGTAAAACAATGACAAAAGTTAGTATAGCATGTAAATTTCACTCTCAGAATGAGAAATGCTAAAGGACACCAGTAGTGTCTAACACCTTCCTATGTGTCAATATTGCTATTGGTCAAACTAAGTATCGGGTCCCATATAATTTAAACTGTAACGCAACATGTCGAGAAGGTGCTAGGCACTAGTAGTGCCTAATAGCAATATTCTCTCAGAATACATATTTTCCAGGTTGGCTCACCTCAACTGACACGTGGTGCCGCTTTTAGCTTCTTTGTGGGGACCGTCTATGAGTTATGACACCTGGAATGGTTATTATCTCTTTGAGCCAATTTAAGTCAGCAGCAAGTCAACGAGGAGGCTGGATCAAAGGTTGATTAGTCGGTGATAAATGATTATGAGTTCGGCCTTCGCAAGACCTTAACCCTGCTATTTGGATCCTCGGGCTGCAAAGTTATTTTGTAAACGATGTATTAAACTTTAAAGGAAAACACATGAAAAACAAATTATTCATAAGTGTTCACAAAATATCATATCTAATCTATACATATTCATACATGTATATTTTTTAAAAAAAAGTTGTACAAAGTTTCTACAATGCACACCATAAAAAGAATACACTAATATATTTTTTATTTATTTCGTTATTTAAAAGAATTTTTTAGTCTAATTTTCTTTTTTTTCATATTCATGTATGTTATAGTTATTTAAAATATCTTACAAAATTTTAGAGAAATTTGGAATAATTTACAATATAGAAAGCAGTGTTCAAAACATTTATTTTACATGCGTATAAAATAAAAATAGTCACGAGTGTTAAATTTGAATCTTGTTTTCAGCGTGTTAAATTTTTTTGAACTTTTTAAAATTTTACAGGATGTCTTAAATAACTATAATCTAAATGACAATGAGAAAAAATTTAACTAAAAAATTATTTCGGATACCAAAACAGATAAAGATGCATTGATACATCTTTTTTAAGGAGTTACATGTAGAATTTTCTAAAATTATATATAAAATTTATATTTTAATGTTAAAAATAATAATTGAAAATTCTCATACATATGATTGGACTATGGTCTAAAAGCATCTAGGTCGAAAAATAAATATATAGGCTCAAGTACACACAATGATAGGTTTATACACAGATGAACGAAGATTACAAAATAATCGATTTACATGCTTTTTTTTTTGAATAAAAATCATAAGATCTATTAATTAATAACGTTCAAAACAATAGAACGCACTTCAGAGGAACAATCCTCCAGTTGAAGCACACGACCTGTAGAGAAATAAGAGTCTCTTGCCAAGCAATGAGCCAACTTATTTGCAGATCGTTTTACAAACACAAATCAACAAAAGATAAAGCCAAAAGTAAATTTCGAACATCTTGAACAATAAGACCAGACTGTGAAAGCATAAAAATACCGCTCTGAATCACTTGGACACACACCAAGCTATTTGTTTCCAACATGACTCTATCCCACGAGTGATTTGCAATCCCACTCAAGGCTTCTTTAATGCCTATTATTTTAGCAATTTTGGGTTGAACACATCCAATCTTCCACTTTTTGAATGCTTCTACCATAGCACCATGATAATTCCGAGTTACACAACCTATGCCTAAAGACAAGACTCGAACCAGAAAAAACTAAGAGGAAATCTATTTACAATCCTAGCAACTTAGATAAAATAATGATAGATTTATATAAAAAAAAAATTGAATGAATAATAAAGCAACACACATGTAACAATATTGGATAGTTGATTATAGTATTTATTTAATTTAAAATAAATTAATTAATTTATTAATTTCAAAAATCTTTAAATTAAAAAATATTTAATTTCAAAATTTAGATTAAAAATTAATTTAAAATTAAACCTATAATTTAAAAATTATGGTTCTAACAACCTTAAATATCTTTTCAAAATTATCAACTAACTTTTCAAATTTATGTTATTTATAAAATAAAAAATTAAATATCTAATAAAATAAAATGATAAATAAATATCATTTTTTTTAATTTTTTAATTTAATTTTAAATAAAAAATAACAAACTTTTGAAAGTTGATAAATATCTCGTTATTTTTTTTTTTTAAGAAAAAAATATCTAGATTACTTTACTTAAAATGTATCATGTTTTTAAAATTTTAAATAAGGTCATTTTATAAAATAAATAAAATATATAATATCTAACATTAGATTTAAAAATAAGATAAAATAATAAAATTTTTTTTAAAAAATAAACTAATCAAGAAAAAAAAAATATAAAAATTATTCTTTTTTAGGTTCAAAATCTACTAATATCTAAAATTAATTAAATAAATAATAATTAATTTTAAATTGATATTAGATTTAAGATTCGAAAAATAAAAATGTACATAAAAATTTTACCCAAAATATTGAAATTAAATTCCAAGAAAAATCATGAAAAAATGAAAAAAAATGGATTTTTTTATTTTTTTATTTTATTTTATTTTATTTTTTTTTGTATTTGGCTTGGATGGTATGCATTGCATACCATTAGCGCGCGCATGCGGAGGTACCTGACTGAGTTTTGTCGAGCATGGAGGCTGTTGGCAGGATTTCTACCCTCGGGGAAAGGGTTTGGACAACTTGGACAAGCATTGTTCGAATGTGTGTCACGACCGAGTTTTCTCGAGTGTGCGCGTGCATAAGGGATGTATGCCCACCCTGATTTTTCCAAAATTTCAAAAATTCATAACTAATTCAATTTAAATCGAGATTTAGTTCTGTAAAAAAGTAAATTGCTTAATTTTTTCCATACTATCCAAATAAAATAATTCCACATTGTAAATTTAATTATTTTTCGTAAAAAATTCATAAGTATCAATCAATCATCAAATAAACACATAGATAAATATAAATCACATCTAAATATACATTCGTCGTTTTAAATCCATATATCATGAAAGTAAATCGTTACCATGGCTCTGAGGCCAATTGTTGGAATATATTTTACTAGGATCTAGATTTACTAACAAGTATGTTGGATTATATCTATAATCTAACACCCTAAACATGAATTCCTAAAACAATGAAATAAACACATATAAAGTTTAAAAAACCTTACATTGGTGGTAGCAGAATGTTATGGCTCCTTCCGTTTAGATCTCTAATTCTTGTTCCTTTCTGTCACAAAATAATAACAAGATTTGAACCTGGATCTCCTTTAGGTGTTGGAATTCTTCACAATCTTCCACACTATGATTGAGTACTTGGCTTGATATTAGTGGGCATGTACTCTATCACTAATGGCTCAAAATTTAATGAAGAAGAAGAGGGAGAAGTATTTCTAACTACAAAGAAGGAGGCTCTCAGTTTCTATTTGTCTGACAAAGAATGAAAACTAGGTTATTAAGTTATGAGAATGAGAGCCATCTTATTTCTTTTATAGTATTTCATCTAGAGTTTTGGATTTAAATTATTTGGAGTAAAAAAGGATAAAATAATAGCAAAATAATACTTAAGTGGCCAACCATAGTTAGTGGACCCCACTAGTTACAATTTTTCCATTTTATTCAATAATTTATCTTTTCTTTCACTAATGACATATTTTCCAATTTTAATCCTATAAATGTCAAAACTTTTTATTTAATAATAATAATTAATTATCAAATAAAAGTATCATTTAACTTATTTATTAATTAGACCTTACAAAGTCTCTTAATTAACAAATAAACCCTAAAACCTCTTTTCTTTACAATTAACATAACCTAATCCTGCTAAACCAGGAGTACTAGGAAAAAGAGAAAAATTTAAACTTTAAATCAAGTACAAAGTGAAAATATAATTTGTAACTATTTAATTTACAAACAATTACAAAAGATTACACATGTTTTGGGATCCCATAAAAATTTTCACAAAACATTACAAGTCATTTTTACGTGCCGACCTAAGTGACAAAAACCGAGAATACAAAATACAACAACCGGTAGACCCAATCCGCATGGTCTAGTGTGGCCTGAACATGTACAATGAACTGCCAAGCTCTCGAACTCATGGTTGATCACAAATTGATTAGTCCTTTCCTGCACAGTAGAGCATCTGTGAGCCAAGCCCAACAAGACAATATAAATAACAATATGCAATATATTATTAATTCAAATAAATACTGATGCCACTGCATCTGTTGTCTATTTAGCATAGTCCTACGTGCTGCGCTCACACGTCTATTTATAATAAGGCCTTAGATTAGTTTATTTCGATTCTGATTACCGAGTCTAACTGTAACGCCCTATCTCATAGGGACGCTACATGTGTGCTTTTACAAACTAATTCATAATTAATCTATTAGTTTAGAAAAAGTGCGGTTTAATTAAAAACTTTGAGATTAAGTAAAACGTAACTTTTATTCAAAAGATTGCTAAGTACGGGGATCCCCTGTTCAAAATTTTTTATAATTTAGTTCAAAACCAGATTACAAAATAGGATTACATTTCCATAAAAATAATCAAAAGGATGGATCCTATGCACTGGCAGTCGAAACATCGCGGTTGATATGTACATCGCCAAGAGGCCTCTGACTCATGGCCGAACCACAATTTCTTTTCCTTTTACCTACACCACGAAGCACCCGTGAGTCACAAAGACTCATCAAGAAGAGCCAATAAATACAAACACATATATTGCGCATTACAAGAAAATTGTAGCAAACCATGGCTAACAACTTATCATTGTACTAAATAAATAAATATTCACCCATTACATAATTACACATTACACAATCAAGTAATTACACATTAAGCATATATCTTCGTGTGTCTAGACAGGTTTCCCAGTCAGCATCAGAGAAGGCGTGAAGTTGGAATGGATTTGGTGTTGATGCAGAGGAGCTGAAGAAGAGACCTTGGCCAGGTACACCTTTCAAATATTGTAAGATCCTTGTGGAAACTTTCATGTGAGGTTGTCGAGGGTCACTGAGAAATTGGCTGAGGCAGTTGACAACATAGGTGATGTCAGGCCGTGTTAGTGTTAAGTATAATAGTTTTCCAATGAGACTCTTATAGGAAGTGAGGTTAGAAACAGGGGGCAATGTCTTTCTTGAGAGATAGGTTGGCCTCCATAGGAGTGGAGACTGTTTTGATGCCAAGGGATCCAGTTTCAGTGTGAATTTGTAGGGTAAAAGGTCTTTGAGAGACAGCAATGCCTGCTTTAGATTGAGCGATCTCTAATCCAAGGAAGAAACGAAGTGGACCAAGATCCTTGAGTTGAAATTTTGAGTTTAGAAAGGTTATAAAAGCAGATGCATCCAAGTCATTGTTACTTGCAATAACTATGTCATCGACATAGACAAGAAGGGCAAGGAAAGTGTTATTGGAAGATCTAATAAATAGGGAATGATCATTTAGGGATTGAGTAAAACTATTGCTAAGTAGAGTGGAACTTAACTTAGGAAACCATTGCCTAGAGGATTATTTTAAACCGTATAAACTCTTGCTTAATTTGCAGACATCATTGGGAGGAAGCTCGCCCTCATGTATATAGCATTTAGGGATTTTTTATGTAGACTTATTCATCAAGATCACCATGTAGGAAGGTATTGTTTATGTCCATTTGGTGAAGAGATCAGTTGTTAAGGGCAGCAAGAGCAAGAAAGAGTTTGAGTGTATTGAATTTTGCAACTGGTGCAAAAGTATCAACATAGTCAATACCATGTTGTTGATTGTAACCTTTTGCAACAAGTCGAGCCTTGTATCTTACAACTTCACCTTTGAAATTGTTTTTAATCTTATATACCCATTTTTTTTTGTAATAACATGGCAGTCTGGTGGAAGAGAGACAACAGACCATGTATTGTTTTGTTTAAGGACAAAAAATTCATTATCCACGGCTTTGAGCCATTTAGAAAATTTAGAAGCTTGACTGTATGAAGTTGGCTTGAGTTCGAGATATGCTTGGAGTATGGCATTTTGAAAAGATTTGTGGAGCCTGTCATACTTGATATAGTTTTCAAGTGAATATGCAGTAGAAGATGTGCATATGAAATCTTTTAAATGGGCAGTTATGCCAGTTTTAGTTGTTTTTGATGTACCAATAGATACAAGCGGAGGAGGAGTGGTAGGATCCTTAGGAGGATCAGTATGTGAATCTGTATCAATATGCTATGAAGGGATAGTAGTAGTAGGGTGAAAGTTGCAGCAGGGATAGTTGTAGCAGGTGTGGCAAAAAAGTTGTTGAGATCAGATTTTAAGGAACGTTTTAAAGGGAAAATGGTTTCATAAAGAATAACATCTCTAGAATTGAAAATAGCATTGCTAGCTAAATCAAGAAGAGTGTATGCTTTCATGCCATTGGGATAACCAATGAAGATGCAAGCATGAGCACGGGTAGAAAATTTATGTCTCTTGCTAGGTAAAGAAGATGCATATGCAAGAAAGCCAAAAATCCTCAAGTGACTGTAGGTATGCTTCTTATTGTGCAAGAGTTCATAGGCTGTTTTATGTTGTAATAAGGGGGTAGGCGTCCTATTGATGAGATAAACAACTGTGCTTATGCAGTAAGGCCAGTATGGTAGGGGAAGGGAGGATTGGAAAGCCAAAGCCCGATCAATATTTAAGACATGTTGGTGTTTTTGCTCAACTACAGAATTTTGTTAAGGTGTTTCAACACAAGAGTTATTGATTTTTATACCCTTTTGAGCATAGAAAGATGTCATATTAAGTTCTTTTGCATTATCACAACGAATAACTTTGATATTTGTAGCATATTGTGTGTGTACAAGAGTGTAAAACTAAGGGATATAAAGTTGTGCCTCAGCTTTTGTTTTTAACATATATACCCAACAGAAGCGACTGTGGTCATTTACAATAGTAAGAAAATAACAAAATCCTTCAATACTTTGGATATGGAAAGGGCCCCAAATATCCATGTGTATGAGGTCAAAGTTATATGCAGCAAAGTTGTTATTCGAAATAAAGGGATATTTCTTTTGCTTTGCAAGATGACATATGGAGCAAGGAGAAGAAACATTAAAATCTTTGGAATGTAACATTTTATTGATTAGATTTGTAGTTTACATAGATGGATGCCCATGTCAGGCATGCCATGAATGAGAGTTATTACAAGAGATGTTACAAACAGTATTATGATGGACAACAGGGGAATCATGCACTAGAAAATAGAGATGACCAATGCATTTCGCAATCCCAATCCTCTTGTTCTGGGAACCCTGTAAAATGCAGCAAGATTTTGTGAAAAATATGCTGTTAGTTAGAGTTTGGAGGAAAGTACGAACACTGAACAGATTAAATTAAAAATCAGGTACATAAAGAACGTTGCATAAGTAGAGTTGATTGGAAAATTTTATGTTGCTTGATTTATGAATTTTAGTACTCAAGCCATTTGCTAATTTGATGGATGTGGGAATGGGGATATCATGTAATTGAGAAAATAATAAAATGTCACAGAAAATGTGGTGAGTAGCACCACTGTCAACAATCCATAGAGAGTTTGAATTATGTTTGGTATTACAAGAAATGTTTGAAGCAAAAGGTTGTGCTTCTGAAGTGGAAGTAGTTGGTTGCAGCTTCTTAGTCAATAGAGAAATGAGGTTTTGAATGTCTTATGGTTTAGTCAGATTGGACAAGAGTGATAGAGGATCAGTAGAGGTAGATGCCTGATTAGCAGCTACCTGTGCTCTTTCTTCTTGTCACCATAGCCTGGTGGAAAACCAATGAGAAAGAAACATTTTTCTTTCAAATGACCAGGTTTGTGACAGATTGTACAATAAGGTCTCATTCTCTTGTTGCGATTTTGATTTTCATTAGCAGCAAATGCAAAGGGATTTTGTGCAAGAGCTGGATTGGTGGCAGAATCTTGAGTAGATGCAACAAGAGGTGGAATCTGAGGGGATTTGAGTTTTCGCTATCTTTCTTCATGGACGACCATGGAGAATACTTTGGACATGGATGGAAAAGGATTAATGAGCAAAATCAGAGCTCTAACAAGGTAAAGAGAGTCATTTAATCCTGTTAAAAATTGAAGAGCCTGTTCTTGATTCAAGAATGCAAGGTTATCAATGGATGTAGCACATGTGCAAGGAATCCGTGGACGAAGTTCTTGGATCTCATCCCACATGCACTTAAGTTTAGTAAAGTAAGAACTTACGGAATCATCGCCTTGATGCAGAGTGATGAGCGAGTCTCTGAGTTCAAAAATGTAAGGACCGTTTCCTTGATCATACCGTGAATTGAGCTACTGCCACATCTCAAAACTGTTTCGAAGAACATAATGCTACTTTTAATGTCAGGTGATACCGAATGGAGCATCCAGGACATAACCATCTGATTACAACAAAACCAATGGTGATGCAGTGGATGATCGACATGAGGTTGAGGTAGAGTTCCTTTGAGGAAGACGATCTTGTTTCGCGCACCAACAGAAAGCTCGAAATCACAACGCCATGATTGGAAATTCTTGTCAAAAGTAGAGGAGTGACTAAGGTGAGTCTAGGATTATAACCACAATTCAAGAAATAGGGACTCAAACTATCTTCATGGACAGGTCGTGTTGTTGCATTGGGTAGAGGAGGAGCAATGTCTCTAGTGATAGCAGAGGCCGGAAGAGTGATCGAAGGACTTGGAGGAGCATCTGGTATGGAGGAGGAATTGTTTGGCAGGGGAGCTAGGCTGGAGTTCCTGGAATAGATGCAGCACTGGAATTTTCACATGCAGAATGACAAGTAAGAATAGACGTGAGAGTGTAGCAATTATCAACAGATCTAAACCCTTGTAAAATGCATTGTTTATTTCTGTTAAGAACAAAGCAATGATCATTGTCAAAATTGACGGTATACCCTTGATCACTAGTTCGACTAATGCTAAGTAAATTAGCTTTTAGTCCCTCAATAAGCATAATATTTTTCAACCTTGGTAATCCTTCAAAATTTAGAGTTCCCATACCAATGACAGTTCCTGTTAAACCATTACTAAATGTGACCTCACCACATTGCATTAGTCTGATATTCATTAAAAAGTCCTTGTCACCTGTCATATGTTTAGAACAACTACTGTCAAAATACCACATTTTAGAAGCAGTACTTTTATCAGAAAAATTAGCTAGACATTTTTCTTTTTCAATCCATTTTTGTTTCAAAGCTCTATCTTTCTTTTGAAAAATTTTTAAATTACCAAAATAATTTGTTTTGTACAAATTTTACATGGTGAAACATTTAGGTCGAATATGCTCCTTAATACCACAAAAATGACAGTCTGGAACAAACCTTCTTACTTGAGATCTTATCCTTTTTGAACTTACTGGAGACTTTGCTTCTACAAACGACATTTTTGTAGTAGCAGATCTTACATTTGCATCAGCAGGTAAATTCGTTGAAACATTAGATTTTACAAACTTTATTTTTCGAGAACTTTCAGTTCATTTGATCCAAGACCAACAAAGCCTCGATGACCTGCATTCTGAACTTCCTCAAAAATAGAAGATTCAAGGTTAAGCATTTGAATATGTTTCTTGAAATTTTCAAGTTCCTTCTTTAATAGAATAATTTTCTCATCTTTTAAACAAAAATCAGTGTCATATTCTTTAATTTTTGATATAAGAGATTCAGTTTGATAAGACAATTGTTTATTTATTTTTGACAGTGATCTATTTTCAAAGTAACCTGTATCTACTTTTCATACATAACCTTGTAAGACTCAGTCAGTGACTCCTCACAGATTTAAGATTCATCCACTACTAGAAAATTGGGTTTTAGTGACACACATTGAGTAACTCTAAAAGTGTACAGTGACACTTCAACGCGCGTAACTAATGAGGCTGACTGGAAAGACAATTTTTAGTGACACTCCACACGTGTCACTGAAACCTTTTGCATTCATTTTCTACGCGTCACTATAGGCGTATAGTGTCAGGTTTTGTCAGACTGAAAAGGTAACAACTACACACATGAAGTGTCACTATATCCTATTTTTTTTTATTTTTTATTAATATATTTAGAGATATAGTGACACACAAAAAGTGTCACTATATTAAATATTTTTCTACAAAAAAATAATATTTAATTATTTTAATTTTAATTTTATATGTTGTAAATAATAATTTATATTAATTATATACAAATACAATTAAATATAACAATAATAATTTTAATTAAGTAAGCAAATATTTTGTATTAACCATTTTACCAAAATCAACAGAGTTTACAAAGGAACAATTTTTTTTTACCAATACTAATCTTTTTTCATACTAACAATCCAAATGTACAGTAACCCAACCAAAATAACACTTGATATCAACACTTCAAACCCAGAAAATAAGAAATAAAATGAAAGTTACAACTAAAACCCAGTTACAAAATACATTTCTGAAAAAAAAATTGCTCATTTTCTAAACATGAATAGTCTAGATTGAATACGAGCCCAGCTCTAAATCCCCGTTAAATGCAAAGCCCCGTCGAAGGTCTAGATCACCCCGAACTTTTTTCGTCCACCTGCATATACACACAGAAACATAGAACAGAAGATGACTACTAATTTAAATTAACAAAACTGAGGATGACTACTAATTTAAATTAACAAAACTTTTCACATTCATATAAATATAAAATTAAAAGGGTAAGGAGTTTCTAATAAATGATAACAACAATCCTATATATTTTACTCTTACAGCATCCAAATCACAAGTATGCACATTATCATAAGTTCTCACCTAAAAAAAATCAGCAATGCTTAACCTTCCTGCATAAAATCAAGATAAAACTTAACACATACAACCAACTATATGTATGGAATCTGATAATTCTAAATATATATTTCTATAAGGCATTTAAACAATCACAATGTGGGCAACCAAGGAGAAAAATAAAAATAAAGAAGAAACAAATCTTTATTACATATAGTAAATTAAATCACACATAGAATAATCAAAAACCATACTTAACAATATGTTTTCTCCCACTCCTCGTCACTGCTACCACTTCATATGAAGCTTTAAACTAACCATATATGTATGCTTAGTAGAATTACCAATATGTCTGTGAACTTTCTAATTGATCTTCAATCAAACCATTTTATGAAACTTTAAATATTCTTACTGTATGTTGAACCAGTAACAGATTAAGGCAAAAAGTTATAACAAGACAAAAAGGGGCAGCAAATATAATTCTAAATTTCTAATTCACCAAACTTTAGAATAATCCCAAATGTCAAACAATTTTTGAAATAAATCAAAGACTCCCAAGAAATCGTAATCAACAAGTAAACATTTCATTAATTTACAATACATCATTATACAATAATATATATAAATCAGAAAAGAAAAATACAAAGTATATATTTAGGGGTTTGAAGAGTAAGGTTGAGAGAAATACCAAATCGGAGTTGGAGATGGAGCTAGGCGGCGCCAGCGGAGGACCTCCAATGGCTGGCAGGTTTGAAACTGCCGAGAGAAGAGAGAGAGTAGGCGTGTAACGCCCGTATTTTATAATAATAAACTCGAAAATTAATTTTAATAATTTATATATTAATAACTACATGAATCGGGATCCCGAGTATCAAAATACAAGTTAAAAATACTTTACTACTATATACATATATATATATATATATTTTTTAAAAGTTTAGCGGACATGCATCCTCAAAATACAGACTCCAAAATACTAAGAAATCGAAACCCTCCAGGTTGCACTGCCGCGATATGTACAACCATGCCGAGTTCTGCCTCACTGTTCCTCCAGCTTTGCTTTTCCTTTACCTACACAAGGTAGCAAACTGATGAGTCAACAGACTCAGTAAGATATGCAAGAAATATATAAAAGTATTGCAATGTCGACTTTATGATTAAGCCGCCCTGAGCTCAATAACCAAGCTCCCCAAATGGTTAAGAACGTTCTTAAGGGTAGTACGACTACTGTACCATATACACTAAAGTACCAACTCTGTACTTGTGTTGGTAGAGCCCTAACTGTACTCCCGGGGATTACTAAGTGTTGTACCACGAACACGACGTACCCAGGATACTCGTGTTGGTAACACCGTAACCACATTAACATGCAATACTATACTAACACTCTAGTAATCATTTTAAATTAGTGCTAGTAGTATAACAATCAAAACAAGCATATACATTCATATATATATTCTTACGCTATCTTACCTCGTTCCGTGCTCAAGTGTGCCGGTCAGCCTGAGTGGAAGTGCAGCTCGACGTTTTACAGGGCCCTAAACCATAATGTTCAAACTTCGGTGAGAGACACGCTAAATACTTTATGGGGATTTAAAATACAAACTAAGCTTAACCCTATCGATAAAAAGGATGACAACACCCTAAATTACGCGAAAACGAGAAAAACTAGGGCTCGGGAAAAAGTCCCAACCGGCAAACCGGTCGCCAACCGGAAGTCCGGTTCCTGGCACCAACCGGTCGACCGGTTGCAACAGGGCCCCAGGAACCGGAATTCCGGTTCTGAGCTGGGAACCCAAAAATTCCTCCCCTTTACTCAAATCAAAACCAAATCTTCTAAAAACTTCCAGAATACCTGCATACACTATTCCAAACCAAACCCAACCAACAGAACTCAACAAATGAAACAAAATTCCAATTTACCATTTAAGCTCCAACTTGAACTCACAAACTCAAATTCAACTCAAACATTAAAATACTCACCTAGCTTAGCTTACAATTAAGATAACAATCTCTATTTAACACCAGAAAATAACCTAAACAATTCCCAAATCAAACAGCCACCAATTTCCCCAAATTCACACCAAAACCTAACTTAAACTACAACAAACTTCAAGTAAGAGATAGAGAAAAGGATTACCTTGAACAAAGCTTCAATTACTACTAGAATCCCTTGATTCAACACAAATTCTCAACCCCCAGCTGCTGCCCAAGAGAATCGAAAGAGAGAGAGAGAGAGAAAAAAAAAACTATTTTCCTTCTTTTTTCCTTCAAACTTAAGACCTCTCTTCTTTCTTCTTTTCTTTCTTTTTCTTTTTTTTTTTTTTATTAATTGCTTAGAAATAATCCATTCCCATCCAAGACTTAACCATTAAAGTCAAAAGAAAAGTCTTACTAAAAGACCTTCTTGCCCCCCTCACTAAAAAAAAAGAATTAAAACATCAGAAGGGTAAAATAGTCATTTACTAAACCCCGAAAATACCAACACCGCTAAAGCTTAACAATGATACCCCGAAAAATATTCTAAACCATATAATACAATTCTCTAAAGGCCCAACGTCGCTTTCCACAGCTTCCGAACACAATCACAGAAATTGAGAAATTACATAAATAGCATAATAAATATGTATGAACTCAAATAAATTCCCATAATCGTATTATTATTAATAATAATAAAATCTCATACATAAACCCTAATTATTTAATAATTCAAAGTATTAATCATATGCGGTCTTTACAATTATCCCCCCGTTAAAAGGATTTCGCCCCCGAAATCTACCTGAACAATTCAGGGTGCTGAGTCCTCATATCAGACTCTAGTTCCCAAGTGGCTTCTTCCACTTTACTATTCCTCCAGAGTACTTTAACCAACGATATGGTTTTAGTTCGAAGGACCTTTTCCTTCCTATCCAAAATTTGCACTGGTTGTTCATCATATGATAAGTCAGGTTGTAATTCCAATGCTTCATAACTCAAAACGTGCATTGGATCAGATACATACTTCCTCAGCATGGAAACATGAAACACGTTATGCACTGCTGACAAGGAAGGAGGTAAGGCTAACCGATAAGCAACTTGTCCAACTTTCTCCAGAATTTCAAAAGGTCCAATAAACCTAGGACTCAATTTACCTTTCTTTCCAAAACGTCTGATTCCCTTCATCGGGGATACTCGTAAAAAGACATGATCACCAGGTTGGAATATAACATCCCGTCGCTTGGGATCTGCATAACTTTTCTGCCTGCTTTGAGAAGCAAGCATTCGAGCTTTGATCTTGTCTATTGCTTCATTCGTCTTCTGGACTAATTCAGGGCCCAAGTATTTCCGTTCTCCTGTTTCGTCCCAATGAATTGGGGAACGACACTTTCTTCCATAGAGCAGCTCATAGGGAGCCATTCCTATGGTACTTTGATAGCTATTATTATAGGAGAATTCAATCAGAGGCAAATACTTACTCCATGACCCTCCAAAATCCATGACACAAGCTCGTAACAGGTCTTCAAGTATTTGGATGGTTCGTTCAGATTGCCCATCTGTTTGAGGATGAAAGGCTGTGCTGAATTTCAAATTAGTTCCCATAGCCTTTTGCAAACTCACCCAAAACTTTGAGGTAAATTTAGGATCCCTATCTGAAACGATTGACTTCGGTACTCCATGAAGACGGACAATTTCTTTCACATACAAATCAGCATACTGATCCACTGTATAGGTTACCTTAACAGGTAAGAAATGTGCTGACTTTGTAAAACGATCCACCACAACCCAAACTGAGTCGTACATTCCTGTGGTTCTAGGCAAGCCAACCACAAAGTCCATTGCAATGTCTTCCCACTTCCATTCTGGAAGTGTTAATGGCTGAAGTAACCCCGCCGGTCGTTGATGCTCAGCTTTGATTTGCTGACAGGTTAAGCATTTAGTGACGTAGTCCACTACATCCCTCTTCATCCCATACCACCAGAAATAGGGCTTCAAGTCTTGATACATTTTGGTGGTTCCTGGATGTAATGAGTAAGGGGTAGTATGAGCTTCTTCTAAAATTTCCTTTTTAAGCTCACTGATATCAGGGACACACACCCGTGCTTTAAACAACAGCATCCCATTGTCAGAAATTGAGAAGTCCTTAGCTTTGCCTGCTAAGACATCTTCTCGAGTTTTAACCAATTCAGAATCTTCTAACTGGGCCATCCTGATTCTTTCCAACAAATCTGACTGAAGTGTCAGATTAAATAATTTCTCAGTCACCAACTCAATGTTTGCCCTAGCCATTTCCGAGGCTAACTGAGAGGAAATCATGACCATATTGGATATCTGATCAGGTCCCTTTCTGCTTAAAGCATCAGCCACAACATTTGCCTTTCCAGGATGATACAGGATTTCACAGTCATAGTCTTTTACCAATTCTAACCACCTTCTCTGTCTCATGTTCAAATCCTTCTGAGTGAAGAAATACTTGAGACTCTTGTGGTCAGTATAGATCTCACACCTTTCACCATACAAGTAATGTCGCCAAATTTTTAAGGCGAACACCACTGCTGCAAGTTCTAGGTCGTGAGTTGGGTAACGCTGTTCATAATCTTTCAATTGTCGAGAAGCATATGCTATGACTTTATCTGCTTGCATTAACACACAGCCTAAACCCTGCCTTGAAGCGTCACAATACACCACAAACTTTTCTTGATCAGATGGCAAGGCTAGAACAGGAGCTGTAATCAATCGTTGCTTCAGCTCTTGAAAACTCTTTTCACACTTATCTGACCATATAAATCGCTGATTTTTCCTAGTTAACTCGGATAACGGCATCGCAATTTTGGAAAATCCTTCCACAAAACGCCGATAATAACCCGCTAAACCGAGAAAACTCCGAATTTCGGTGACTGTTTTAGGTCTAGACCAATTCTTCACTGCTTCAATCTTTCCTGGATCAACCATAATTCCATCTTTTCCAACAATATGCCCCAGAAAAGACACTTGTGACAGCCAGAACTCACACTTTTTAAACTTTGCGTAGAGTTTATGATCTCTAAGTCGCTGCAGAACCATTCGAAGATGTTGCTCATGTTCTGCTTCTGACCGAGAGTATACAAGAATATCGTCGATAAACACAATTACAAAATTATCGAGGAAATCCTTGAATACCCTATTCATGAGATCCATAAAGGCTGCTGGTGCATTTGTTAATCCAAAAGACATAACCAGGAATTCATAATGACCATACCTGGTTCGGAAGCTGTCTTCGGGATATCCTCTTCTCGAATTCTCAATTGATGATATCCAGATCTCAAGTCAATCTTGGAGAATACTGTCTTGCCTTGAAGTTGGTCAAACAAATCGTCAATTCTGGACAGAGGATATTTATTCTTAATAGTTAACTTATTCAGCTCCCTATAATCGATACACATCCGAAGAGTTCCATCTTTCTTCTTCACAAATAGCACAGGGGCTCCCCAAGGTGACACACTAGGCCGAGTGAACCCTAGATCCAACATCCCTTGGAGTTGTATCTTCAGTTCTTTTTATTCAGCAGGTGCCATACGGTAGGGTGCTTTTGAAACAGGTTCTGCTCCAGGAATTAAATCAATGATGAAATCTATCTCCCGCTGAGGTGGTAATCCAGGCAATTCCTCTGGAAACACATCCAGGAATTCCTTAACCACTTTAACTTCTTCTGGTCCAAGTAACACAGGTTTACTGGAATCTACTACCACTGCTAGGAATCCAACACATCCATTACGTAACAAATCCCTAGCTTTCAACGCTGAGATTCTTGGAACACGAGAACCTTGGACCGAACCAACAAATACAAAAGGTTCCTCATCTTCTGGTTCAAAAGTCACCATTTTCCGTTTACAATCAATACTAGCAGAGTATTTAGACAAAAAGTCCATACCAAGTATGATATCGAATTCGGCCAATGGCAACTCCACAAGATCAGCATTTAATTCTCTATCTTCAATTCTAATCATTACAGATCGAATCCACTTTCTTGAAATTATTAATTCTCCATTAGGCAACAGGGTTCCAAACCCCATCTCGAGAATATCACTAGGTCTATCAAATTGATCAAGAAGTCTTGATGACACATAAGACCGAGTAGCACCCGAATCAAATAAAAGAGTATAAGCAAAACCATTGATTAGAAGCTGACCTGTAACTACTGAAGGACTAGCTGCGGCATCAGCCTGAGTTATAGCAAAAACACGAGCCGGTGCAGGCACAGGTTTGACCTCGGGCTTTGGTTCCTCTTTCTTCAACTGAGGACAGTCCTTCCTGAGATGTCCCACTGAACCACACTGAAAGCAGGCTCTCCGGTTACAAGTCCCGGGATGGTGCTTCTTGCAACGCGGGCACTCAGGATAAGAATAAGTCTGACGTCCTCCTTTGTTCTGGTTTCCTCGAAACCTTTTTCCTTGCCCTGAACTTCCCGAAGATGGAAAAGTTCTTTTCTTCTGTTCAAAGGTAGAACCCCCACTCTCTTTTTCAGGACCCGACATAGGGAGAGTAGTGATCCCACCAACACCAGAAGACTCTCGGGTTTCTTGTAAAAATTTAACTGCTCCTTCAGCTCGAAGAGCCTTATCAACCATTTCTGCATAAGTTGTGGTATCATTTGTTGTAATAACCAGGTCATGCCTGATCTTGGCATTCAGCTTAGCCAAATACTTTTCTTTCTTACTGAAGTCTGTTGGTACGATCCCGGAGGCTAACTTGGCCAAGCGATCAAACTTGGTTGTATATTCAGTCACTGACATACCCTCACCTTGTACCAACTCAACAAATTCCTTCCGCTTTGCACTGCGGACCGCCTCATTGTAATATTTGGCGTTGAATAATTCCCGGAACTCTTCCCAGGTCATTCTGGTCACATCCCTGGTGAGGGATACCATTTCCCACCAAATCAGGGCATCCTCTTGAAATTGAAATGTGGCACATTCCACCCTATCATTTCCGACCACTCCCATAAAATTCAGTATTTTTTCAATAACAGTCAACCACTGTTCAGCCTTAAGAACATCAGGACCTCCCAGAAATACTGGAGGTGCTTGCTTTCTGAACCTTTCATATAAAGGCTCCATGCGGTTACCAGCAACATGTTGCTCAGCTGGCACCGCAGGGGCTACAGGAACCGCAGCAGGCGGTTGCGGGGGAGGCTCAACAGAAGCATCTCGTTGCCTGAGTTGTCGAATCTCCTCTTCTTGTTGCTCAATTCTAGTTTGCATCTCAGCAAACCTTTGTTCCCAATCAACCGGGGCCTGAGGTGGATTCTCCTGTCCACCTCTCGGGACACGACCGCGACCTCTACCGCGCCCACGGGGGTTTTGGGGATTTCTACCACCCCGACCACCTCCGGTCTCAACCAATTCACCCTGCCTTCTAACGTTTCGCTGGTCGTCCATTATTTAGGACTTAGCCTGCGAACCCACAAGGCACGTAGGTCAGACGGTGGTCAAAATACTTTCAAGACCGCAATTAAGATTTAAAACATCTCAATTAATCATATATACAACACAACATATCTTAAAACAGTTTGCAAAAGAAATAAAGCTTACGGAACCGTGAGCTGAACTCGACACTGGCCTTGATTGTACATATCTTGACGGTCTTCAGTGGACAACCCAGTGGCTCTGATACCAAACTGTAACGCCCGTATTTTATAATAATAAACTCGAAAATTAATTTTAATAATTTATATATTAATAACCACATGAATCGGGATCCCGAGTATCAAAATACAAGTTAAAAATACTTTACTACTATATACATATATATTTTTTTTTAAAAGTTTAGCGGACATGCATCCTCAAAATACAGACTCCAAAATACTAAGAAATCGAAACCCTCCAGGTTGCACTGCCGCGATATGTACAACCATGCCGAGTTCTGCCTCACTGTTCCTCCAGCTTTGCTTTTCGTTTACCTACACAAGGTAGCAAACTAATGAGTCAACAGACTCAGTAAGATATGCAAGAAATATATAAAAGTATTGCAATGTCGACTTTATGATTAAGCCTCCCTGAGCTCAATAACCAAGCTCACCAAATGGTTAAGAACGTTCTTAAGGGTAGTACGACTACTGTACCATATACACTAAAGTACCAACTCTGTACTTGTGTTGGTAGAGCCCTAACTGTACTCCCGGGGATTACTAAGTGTTGTACCACGAACACGACGTACCCAGGGTACTCGTGTTGGTAACACCGTAACCACATTAACATGCAATACTATACTAACACTCTAGTAATCATTTTAAATTAGTGCTAGTAGTATAACAATCAAAACAAGCATATACATTCATATATATATTCTTACGCTATCTTACCTCGTTCCGTGCTCAAGTGTGCCGGTCAGCCTGAGTGGAAGTGCAGCTCGACGTTTTACAGGGCCCTAAACCATAATGTTCAAACTTCGGTGAGAGACACGCTAAATACTTTACGGGGATTTAAAATACAAACTAAGCTTAACCCTATCAATAAAAAGGATGACAACACCCTAAATTACGTGAAAACGGGAAAAACTAGGGCTCGGGAAAAAGTCCCAACCGGCAAACCGGTTGCCAACCGGAAGTCTGGTTCCTGGCACCAACCGGTCGACCGGTTGCACTGTGTGGCCCTGTGAACCGGAATTCCGGTTCTGAGCTGGGAACCCAAAAATTCCTCCCCTTTACTCAAATCAAAACCAAATCTTCTAAAAACTTCCAGAATACCTGCATACACTATTCCAAACCAAACCCAACCACTTGAACTCAACAAATGAAACAAAATTCCAATTTACCATTTGAGCTCCAACTTGAACTCACAAACTCAAATTCAACTCAAACATTAAAATACTCACCTAGCTTAGCTTACAATTAAGATAACAATCTCTATTTAACACCAGAAACTAACCTAAACAATTCCCAAATCAAACAGCCACCAATTTCCCCAAATTCACACCAAAACCTAACTTAAACTACAACAAACTTCAATTAAGAGATAGAGAAAAGGATTACCTTGAACAAAGCTTCAATTACTACTAGAATCCCTTGATTCAACACAAATTCTCAACCCCCAGCTGCTGCCCAAGAGAATCGAAAGAGAGAGAGAGAGAGAAAAAAAAAACTATTTTCCTTGTTTTTCCTTCAAACTTAAGCAACCTCTCTTCTTTCTTCTTTTCTTTCTTTTTCTTTCTTTTTTTTTTTTATTAATTGCTTAGAAATAATCCATTCCCAGCCAAGACTTAACCATTAAAGTCAAAAGAAAAGTCTTACTAAAAGACCTTCTTGCCCCCCTCACTAAAAAAAAGGGATTAAAACATCAGAAGGGTAAAATAGTCATTTACTAAACCCCGAAAATACCAACACCGCTAAAGCTTAACAATGATACCCCGAAAAATATTCTAAACCATATAATACAATTCTCTAAAGGCCCAGCGTCGTTTCCACATCTTCCGAACACAATCACAGAAATTGAGAAATTACATAAATAGCATAATAAATATGTATGAACTCAAATAAATTCCCATAATCGTATTATTATTAATAATAATAAAATCTCATACATAAACCCTAATTATTTAATAATTCAAAGTATTAATCATATGCGGTCTTTACAAGGCGGGTGGATCCAAAACCACTCAGAGAAGAAGAAGAGCATGTGGGTGGTTTAAAACCACTGAGAGAAAGAGGGAGGAGATCAAAATTAAAGGGCGGAGGAGGGGCAATATTAATGGAAGTTTCTGGTTAAGTGAGAGAGAAGGGCAGAGGAGGGGGCGACGTTAATGGAGGCTTTTGAATGGAGGGGGAGAGAGAAGTTCTCAATCTCTTAGTTTCGAATGGAGGGAGGGAGTGAGAGGACTCTTGCGGCTGACGGGCTGAGATGTTGGCTGTTAGAAACTTTAGGATTTTTTTTTGTGTGTTTAAGATAGAGGGGAAAGAGATAAGGGCTGTTAGATTAGGGTTTTGGTTTGAGAAGAAAGAGAGAGAGGTGATAATTATATAAATTATTTTATTTTTATTTTTATTCTTATTTTTTCAGATTACATTTAGTTGGGGTTTGATAATTTTTTTTATTTTTTTTTAATTTTAAATTACCGCTGTGTTTTTTTTTTTTTAAAAAAATAGGGTATTGATATAGTGACGCGCCAGGTGTGTCAGGGTACATTTACCCACTCGTGCTTGGCGTGTCACTATAAGTCTCAATTTTTTAAATTAATAAAAATAAAAAAAAAAATAGATTTTAATCTTTAGTGACACTCTATATTTTCAGTGACACACATTGCAAGAGACTAACAATGAACATTTAGAGTTTAATTGTGCATGTCACTAAAAATTACTCCTATCTATTTAGTGACCCACACTTTTGTGCGTGTCACTAAATAGTGTCACTAAAAGGCCAAATTGTAGTAGTGATCAGAATCAGAATTTTCTTTTTCAAAAGTATTATTCAAACATACCAATCTTTCATTCACTTGTGAATAAAAAAAATTTAGAAGAAACTAAGGTTAGTGCAACATTTTTAGAAATATCTTCATCAAGATCAGTTTCATCGTCACTGTATGTGACATTAAAACTTTTCTTATTTTTTTTCAGTGTATTTGTACATTCAGATTGAATATGTCCAAAGTCTTCACATTATCTGCATTGAATTCTCTTTTGATTGTTAGTCATTGAAGGTTTTGAAAAGGTATTACCTTTGGAGAATTTTGGGAAATTCTTTTTGTCACTTATCTTTTTCATGTATTTGTCAAAGTTTTTAGTTAAAACATCCATCTCATCATTTTCTTCATCATCTGAAATTTCTTTTTACGCAACATTAAAAGCAATACATTTACCTTTATCAGCAATGGACCTGGGTTTTTCCTTCTGCTTGATTTGTTGATTAAATTCAAAAGTACGCAAAGAACCCATTAATTCTTCCACCTTCATTGTGCTAAAATCTTTAGGTTTTTCCATGGCCAAAAGTTTAGTATCAAACCTGTTTGGAAGAACTCTAGCAATTTTTCTAGACAAGAACAGATTCATCAAGCTTTTCACCAAGAGCAAAATATTCATTAGCTATATACGATAATCTTTCATAAAACTCAGACAAGGTTTTAGATTCAGACATTCTAAGATCATCAAATTTTGTCTGAAGGATAATAAACCTAGAATGCTTAACATTAAAAGTTCCTTCAAACTGTGTTTGAAGGATATGCCAAGCATCCTTAGTATATTCACAAGAAGATATAAGCTTAATATAGCCTTCACCTACTATATTAAATATAACATGTAAAGCTTTGCAATTATAAGCAAACAATTTATCATCTTCAGTAGACCATTCAAGTTCAGATTTTAATTTAGAATTACCTTTGGAATCTAGCACAACAAGAGAAGACCAACCTGAAAGAACAATCCTCCATGCTTTCTAATCTTGAGACTTGATAAAGACTCTCATTCTAACCTTCCAATAAGGATAGTTAGAATCATTGAGGAGTGGTGGGCGAACAATAGAACTTCCTTCTACAAAGGGAAACATATTGCAAAAACACAAAAAAAAAATGTTAAAAGCATCACACTAAGAGTTAAGTGTCCCGCTCTGATACCAATAGAAAAGTCAAGTTTTTGCAAATGCCAATAATTATTACAGAAATATACGAAATATAAAACTGTATACGTCTGTAGCAGCATAATGTAATTCTGTTACTGAATAAACTAGTTTTGTAGAAACAAACTAGAACTACCAGAATATAAAAATAATTGTAGAATATTAAATCACTTGACACAAGAGATTTGTACGTGGTATCAGCGTTCTTTCAAACACTACTAGTCCACGGGGCCACGACCAGAGAATGAATTCAATTAGTAAAGTATCAAAGAGTACAAAAGCAGTTGACTTAAATAAATTTAGACTCCCTCTAGTGATTTACCGCAACCCTTTGTAATCCACTTTGCTAATCTGATCTCTGAAACACACCAAGTAGTGAACTCCCTTCAACTATTGATGTGTGCTTACTTCCTCCCGAAGTAAGGCTCAAACAAATCTCCTCCCGAAGATATATGCTCACTTCATCCCAAAATGAGACTTGGAAAAGTCTTCTCCTAAAGACCCACACTTGTTCAAAGCTTCTCTTCAACCTATTCTATGAATAGTATGAGATCATAATAAGAAAACTAAAACCTAGTTGAACACTCTAGGTTTTTACAAATGAAACACTATTCTCACAAAGAAAGATATGAAAAGATGAGACTAGAAGAGATAAAAACGTTTGACTGCTCTGTAGGTCCTATTTATAGAAGATAGCAACCCTAGACACAACCACAAAAATGATTCCCAGATGTACAAAACTTTCTTTAAAAAATCCTTATTTGCAGAGCAGGTCAAAACCAAAAAGGAAACTTTCCAAATTGAACCAAGATCATGAATTTGGACTTCAAACGTGCCAAATAAAAATGTTTGACTGCTCTCTAGGTCTAATTTATAGAAGATAGCAACCCTAGACACAGCCACAAAAACGATTTCCCAGCTGTACAAAACTTTCTTTAAAAAATCCTTATTTGCAGAGCATGTCAAAACCAGAAAGGAAACTTTCCAAATTGAACCAAGATCATGAATTTGGACTTCAAACCTGCCAAATAAAGTTTATTTGATTTGGTCTAATAAAGGCAAAACCGAAATCATCCATTAGAAAAAGAGAAAGTCAAGTTTTCCAAAATTAAACAACTTTCCATAAAGAGAATTCCTTCTCTTGCAAGAAGTTTCCTAAACCAAAAAGAGACCAGCTGAGAAGGAATCTTTCCTTAGAAAAAAAGAGTAATTAAATGCACAAAATCAATGTAATAAAAATAGTTTAAATGCTCAATAAAAATGCTCATTAATTAAAAAATATTTTGACAACTAAATTGACAAACAATCTCCCCCTTTGACACTTTAGATAATCAAAATATTTTTAATTAACAAACACCTACAAAACAAAGTTAGCGAAATAAACATAAAAACTCTCCCTGAAAAGCACAACATTAAACCAAAATAAAAAACTAACTTTGACCAAAGATGAACACAAAAACAAACCTCAACTCCCCTTGGACAATTGAGTAAACAAACAAAATTAAAATCCCAAATACTCCCCCTTTTTAGTAAGGGTCAAAGACAAAAAGAAACCAAGATTTTCCAAAAATTAAGATCTAAAAACAATCATGATCAACAAACAAATAAAAAACAAAGAATAAGTAATAAAATTTTAAGAGGAAACTCATCAAAAACTTACCAAATAAAGCACATGTTAATACTTACGAGAAGAAAGACAAATGACCAAATTTTTTTAGCCCAAAAGTCAAGTCACATGACACCTTTTTTTTTAAATATTATTTTTTTCAAAAAACAAAAAAAAAAAAAAAAACAAGAGACTAAAATATTTTATACAAAAATCAAGTTATTCTAATGCAAGCATCTTTCTACATTTCATAAAAAAGACAAATAACCATGTTATGGTTTTAAAGATGACAAAAATTTAGTGTGTCAAATACAAACCATGCTTACCAGATGTCGAGAAAAAATAGACAAGTTACATAAAATGTGAACCAGGATTTTTTTTTTATTTTAGTAGAGGAGACTTACAAACTTGTACACACTTGTCAGACATTAGTGTGTGCAGTGAAAATAGGATCATTGTCCTTGGCAAGATTTTTATTTTTTGCCTTTTTCAGTTTGATCCCGCAACTGGATGCTATCACACCATACTGAAGGGAGCCCTTTTTTATGGTAATGCATCCTCTTCATAACTCTTAATTATAAAGTTCCAGCTTACTCAAAAGATGGCTCTCACACCTCAGTATGGGTAGCTTTATCTCTGTAAGGGGCTTGACAAGAAACTGAAATAAAAATTTCTAAACTCTGTACATTAATACTTTAATTTATCCTGATCACACATATGAAAGTAACAGAATCTTTTAACCCAACCTCAAAAGTATGAAGAGTATAAGACATTATGCTAATTATCACCCCAAAAGCATAAACAAGATTTTCCAACTATGAATGAAAGAAGGATAGATGCAATATAAGAACTACTCAAAAAAAATTTGCACAAAATATAGAACAAAAAGAAAAGAGTTAGACAATGCGAACCCCCAAAGATTTTCTGTGGGAGTCAAACCAACTTGAATCTAGGGCCTTAGTGAAAATATCAACCAATTACTTTTCAGTATGAACATATTCCAACTGCAATGTTTGGTTTGTTGGAAATTATTTTACCAGGATCTTAGATCTACTCACAAGTATGTTGATTAACACCCTAAATATGAACTTTCTAAAATAATGAAATAAAAACATATAAAGTTTAGGAAACCTTACATTGGGTGCAGCGGAATATAATGACTCTTTCCGTTCAGATATCTAGCCCTTAATTCCTTTCTGTAGCAGAGCATTATCAATATCTGAACCTGGATCTCTTTCTCTGATTCTTTAGTGTTGAAACTCCTTCTTGCTGAAAGTCTTTCTTCACGATCTTCCTCACTATGATTGAGGTATCACTTGCTGTGTGTGGGCACTACTCTAACACTAAGAATTTCGAAATCTCAAGGAGGAAGAGAGAGAGGAAGTGGTCGGCCAAAGATAGGGAGGGAGAGAGGCTCAGTTTTTTCTGAATAAAAAAGTAGAAAATTTTAGTGTTTATTTCCTGAAGCCTTCACTATCTATTTATAGCATTCCACTAGGGTTAGGTTTAAATTATTTGGCATTAAAATAATGAAAATATCAGGGGTAAAACCCTACAAAAGTGGCCGGCCCTATACATGTGGATTTGGGCCTCACTTTTTGCAATTTTGCAGTTTTATCTTTTCTGCATCTGATTTTCTCAAAAACGCCAATTTTCTAATTCAACCATTTAAATGAAAATTCTAACTATTTAGTAACTATAAATAATTATTAAATAATATGGTCATTTATCATATTTATTAATTGAACCATACAAAGTATAATAATTAACAAATATGCCCCTAAAACTCTTTCTTTACAATTTCGCCCTTACTTAGTGAAAAATTCACAAATAGACATAGTCTAATTTGAGAATTATAATTGATTAATCAAAACCAATTATATGAGTCTTACAAGCAATATTATCTCAACTAGTGGGGGGACCATGGGTCTATATAACTGAGCTTCTAATAAGCAGATCAAGAATTTATAACCTAAATTCACTGACTTATTAATTCTTCGTTGAATCCACGCATAGAACTTAGAATTGCACTCTCAGTATATAGAATGCTCTATATGTTCCACCATATAGACACATCATTAGTTATCCATTGTTATAATCCTAATTTGATCAATGATCCTCTATATGAATGATCTACACTGTAAAGGGATTAGATTACCGTTACACCCTACAATGTATATAATCCTTAAAACACTTAACCCCGTATAAATGATATTTCAGCTTATATGAAATGAGATCTCCACCATTTATTTTCATTTTGTCAAGCTCGAAAGAGATCATCCTTTACTTACTATTCGCCAGATAGAAGCTATAGATTCCATGTTTATGTTAGCGCCCCCACTCAATTGCACTATCGTGTTCCCAAAATGTACGTATCACCCTGACCTAAAAGTAGGCTTAACTAACAAATCAAAAAACACGAATAGCCTCTCGAGATCGAGCCTAATCTTAACAGGATTAAGATCATTTGATCTAGGATCAACTAGGCGATATTGATTTTAATAGATATTACGGTAAGTTTAATAAATCTAAGTCAAAGTTCAATATCGGTCCCTTCCGATGCATACTCCATGCATCCAACCTGAGCTTTACTTTAACCAATGCTCTGGAAAGAACATAACATTTCTCCAAATGCAAGTAAACTCTGTTGTAGATTATCATACCAGTAAAACCCTATGTCTGATAAATCTAGGAAACTTTATTCACATAGTCATGTTTACTTTCCAATGTGTTGACAACACAATAAACAGGATCAAGTATGTGAAAAGGGTTTCAGATGAATTCATACATTATGTACATATAATCATGAAATAAATCATGTGAACCATGCAACATTAAATGTTATTTCTGATCTATATTAATAAGTAAATCTGATTATATTGAAATGAGTTTTATTTAGGGCATAAAACCCAACATGGTTGTCAACAAGTTCCCTAATAAAACGATGCCTTATATCAATGTGTTTTGTATGAGAATGTTGAATAAGATTTTTGGAAATATATACTGCAGTAGTATTTTCACATGAGGAATGACAAGTAAGAATAGATGTGAGAGTGTAGCAATTATCAATAGATCTAAACCCTTGTAAAATGCATTGTTTATTACTGTTAAGAACAAAGCAATGCTCATTGTCAAAATTGACGGTATACACTTGATCACAAATCTGATTAATGCTAAGTAAATTAGCTTTTAGTCCCTCAATAAGCATAATATTTCTCAACCTTGGTAACCCTTTAAAATTGAGAGTTCTCATACCAATGAGATTTCATGTTAAACCATTACCAAACTTGACCTCACCACATTGCATTGGTCTGATATTCACTAAAAAATCCTTGTCATTTGTCATATGTCTAGAACAACCACGGTCAAAATACCACATTTAAGAAGCAGCACTTTTATCAGAAAAACTAGTTAGACATTTTTCTTTTTCAATCCATTTTTGTTTCAAAGCACTATGTTTCTTTTGAAAAAATTTCAAATTACTAAAATAATTTGTTTTGTACAAATTTTGCATGGTGAAATATTTAGGTCGAATATGCCCCTTAATACCACAAATATGACAGATTGGAACAAACCTTCTTACTTGAGATCTTATCATTTTTGAACTTACTAGAGACTTTGCTTCTATAGACAATATTTTTGTAGCAACAGATCTTACATTTACAGCAGCGGGTAAATTTGTTGGAACACTAGATTTTACAAATTTTGTTTTTCCTAAACTTCCAGTACCATTTGATAAAAGACCAACAAAGCCTCTTTGACCTGCATTCTGAACTTCCTCAAAAATAGAAGATCCAGGGTTAAGAATTTGAATATTTTTCTTGAAATTTTCAAGTTTCTTCTTTAATAGAATAATTTCTTCATCTTTTAAATAAAAATTAGTCTCATATTCTTTAATTTTCAATTCAAGAGATTCAGTTTGATGAGACAATTGTTTATTTATTTTTGACAATAATCTACTTTCAGAAGTAACTTGTATCCACTTTTCATACATAACCTTGTAAGACCCTGTTAGTGACTCCTCACAGATTTCAGATTCATTAGAATCAAAATTTTCTTTCTCAATGGTGTTATTCAAACATACCAATCTTTCTTTCACCTGTTAATCACAAACAAACTTAGAAGAAACTGAGGTTAGTGCAACATTTTTAGAAATATCTTCATCACTATCAGTTTCATCATCACTCCATGTAATATTAAAACTTTTCTTATTCTTTTTCAGTGTATTTGCACATTCAGATTGAATATGTCCAAAACCTTCACATTCTCTGCATTGAATTCCTTTTCGATTGTTAGTCATTAAAGGTTTTGAAAAAGTATTACCTTTGGAGAACTGTGGAAAATTCTTTTTGTCACTTATCTTTTTCATGTATTTTTGAAAGTTTTTAGTTAAAACATTTCTCTCATCATCTTCTTTATCATCTGATTTTTTTTTTTTTACAACAACATTTAAAGCAAACCTTTACCTTTATCAGCAATAGAGTTGGGTTTGTCCTTCTTCTTGATTTGTTGATTCAATTCAAAAGTACACAAAGAACTCATTAATTCCTCCACCTTCATTGTGCTAAAATCTTTAGCTTCTTCCATGGCCAAAAGTTTAGTATCAAACCTGTCTGGAAGAACTCTAACAATTTTTCTGACAAGAACAGATTCATCAAGCTTTTCACCAAGAGCAAAATATTTATTAGCTATATTAGATAATCTTTCATAAAACTCAGACAAGGTTTCAGATTCAGACATTTTAAGATCATCAAATTTTGTTTGAAGCATAATAAACCTAAAACGCTTAACATCAGAAGTTCCTTCAAACTGAGTTTGTAGTATATGCCAAGCATCCTTAGCGTATTCACAAGTAGATATAAGATTAGTATAGCCTTCACCTACTCCATTAAATATAGCATGTAAAGTTTTGCTATTTTAAGCAGACAATTTATCATCTTCAGTAGACCATTCAAGTTCATATTTTAATTTAGAATTACCTTCGTTATCTACCATAACATGAGAAGACCATCCTGAAAGAACCATCCTCCGTGCTTTCTCATGTTGAGACTTGATAAAGGCTCTCATTCTAACATTTCAATAAGGATTGTTAGAATCATTGAACAGTGGTGGGCGAACTATATAACTTCCTTCTACAAAGGAAAACATATTGCAAAAACATAAGAAAACGTTAAAAAGATCACACTAAGAGTTTTGTATCCCACTCTGATACCAATTAAAAAACCAAATTTTTGCAAATGCCAATAATTATTACAAAAATATATAAATATAAAACTGTATACGTCTGCAACAGCATAATGTAATTCTATTACTGCAGAAAGCAGTTTTGCAGAAACAAACCAAAACTAGCAGAATATAAAAATAATTACAAAAAATTAAATCACTTGACCCAAGAGATTTGTATGTGGTATCAGTATTCTTTCAAACACTACTAGTCCACAGGGCCGCGCACAGAGAATGAAATCAATTAGTAAAGTATCAAAAATTACAAAAGCAATTGACTTAAACAAATTTAGACTCCCTCTAGTGATTTGTCGCAACCCTTTGTAATCCACCTAGCTAATCTGATATCTGAAACACACCAAGTAGTGAACTCCCTTCAACTATTGATGTGTGCTTACTTCCTCCCGAAGTAAGGCTTAATCAAATCTTCTCCCGAAGATATATGCTCACTTCCTCCCGAAATAAGACTTGGAAAAGTCTTCTCCCGAAGACACACACTTGTTCAAAGCTTCTCTGCAACCTATTCTATGAATAATATGAGATCATAATAAGAAAACTAATACCTTATTGAACACTCTAGGTTTTTACAAATGAAACACTCTTCTTACAAAGAAAGATATGAAAATATAAAACTAGAAGAGATGAAAACGTTTGGTTGCTCTCTAGGTCCTATTTATAGAAGATAGCAACCCTAGAGACAGCCACAAAAACGATTTCCCAGCTGTACAAAACTTTCTTAAAAAATCATGATTTGCAGCATCACAATCGGGTTTTGCA
The DNA here is from genome assembly GCF_029168945.1 of Cannabis sativa. Taxonomy (NCBI): domain Eukaryota; kingdom Viridiplantae; phylum Streptophyta; class Magnoliopsida; order Rosales; family Cannabaceae; genus Cannabis; species Cannabis sativa. The sequence continues at coordinate 16,231,187 of NC_083605.1, read as the reverse complement.
ACAGCATGTCAGGACCAAAAAAGAAACTTTCTAAATTGAACCAAGATCTCGAATTTGGACTTCAAACCTGTCAAATAAAGTTTATTTGGTTTATTCTAATAAAGTCAAGTTTTCTAAAGTTAGACAACTTTCCATAACAGAATTCATTCTCTTACAAGAAGTTTCCTAAACCAAAAAGAGACCAACTGTGAAAGAATTTTTCCTTAAAAGAAAAGAGTAATTAAATGCACAAAATCAATGTAATAAAAATAATTTAAATGCTCTATAAAAATGCACATAAATTAAAAAATATTTTAACAACTAAATTGCTAAAAAAATGTTAGACTATAATATAGAATATGAAATATATCATATATATACGATATGAAATGTGGAAAATAAACTATAACCATATCGATAATATATATACAATGAAGGGTCAAAATATTTGTTGGATTTTGTGCCCTAAATAAAACCCATTTCAATATATTCAGATTTACTTATTCATAAAGATCAGAAATAATATTTTATGTTGCATGGTTCACATGATTTATTTCATGATTACATATATATAATGTATGAATTCTATTTAAGTCCAGAACATACGAATTTGTTAATGATTATAGTGTTGTCAGCACAGTGGAATATAATCTTAATTATATGTTCGAAAGTTTATTCCCTGATTTGTCAGTTCACTGGATTTAGACTGACATGATTATCAGCGGTAGGTATTCTTACACCTTGGATAAGTGTTATGTCCTTTCCAGGGCATTGGCAAAGTTTACCAGTATCGGATGTATGGAGTATACATCGGAAGGGACCGATATTGAATTTTGATTAGATATATTAAAATTTACCGTAATATTTATTCAATTCAATATCACCCGTTGATCCTAGATCAGATGATCTTAATCCTGATGTGGTTAGGTTGGATCTCAAGAGTATTATACATGTTCTTTGATTTGTTAGTTAAGCCTACATTTGGGTCAGGGTGATACGTACATTTTGGGAACATGATAGTATAATTGAGTGGGAGCGCTAATAGAATCTATAAATTCTATAGGAATTTAGAAGTGAAACGGTGATATCCTTCGAGCTTGGCTAAATGGAGATAAATGGTGGAGATCTCATTTCACTTCGCTGAAACATCATTTATACGGAGCTAAGTGTTTTAAGGATAAAATACATTGAAGGTGTAACGGTAACTTAGTGCCTATTCAATGTACATCATCTATTAGAGGGTCATTGATCAAATTAGGATTATAACAATGGATAACTAATGACGTATCTATATCGTGGAACATATAGAGCGTTCTATATGAATGAGAGTGCAATTCCAAGTTCTAAGTGTGGATTCAATAAGGAATTAATAAGTTAGAGAATTTACTTGGTAAATTCAGTTCGACTTATTGGAAGCTCGGTTATATAGACCCATGGCCCCCATACTAGTTGAGACCATACTGCTTGTAAGACTCAGTTAATTGATTTTGATTAATCAATTATAATTCTAAAGTTAGACTATGTCAACTTTATGAATTTTCACTAAGCAAGGGCGAAATTGTAAAGAAAGGATTCTAGGTTTATTTATTAATTAAGGACTTTATATGTCTAATTAATAAATATATTAAATGACAATATTATTTAATAATTATTTTTTAAGTTATTAAATAATTAGAATTGGCATTTAAATGGTTAAAGTGGAAAATTAGCATTTTTGAGAAAATGGGAATGAAAAATAACAAAATGGGAAAGTTACAAAGTGAGGCCCTATTTCCTTATATGGCAGCCCACTATGCAAAAGGCTTACCATTTTATTTTTTCATTATTTTAATGTCGTACAATTCTAACCTAAACCTAGAGGGCATTTTATAAATAGAAAGTGTTGGATTCAGGAAACTCATGACTTTGCATATTGTTCCTTTCTGATAAAGCCATGCGCCACTTTCCTCTCTCTTTTCTCCTCTTTGAATTTCGAAATCCTTGAGTGATAGAGTAGTGCCCACACACATCAAGTGGTATCTCAATGATAGTGTGTAAGACTGTTGGGGAATCCAAACAACAAAGAAGGAGAATCAGCATCAAGGAAGGAGAGAAAGAGATCCAGATTCAGATCTTGATAATGCTCTGCTACAGAAAGGAATCAAGGGCTAGAGATCTGAATGGAAGGAGTCATTATATTCCGCTGCACCCAATGTAAGGTTTACTGAACTTTATATGTGTTTATTTCATTGTTTTAGAATTCATATTAGGATGTTAATGAAACATACTTGGTAGTAAATCTAGATCATGGTAAAATATTTCCAACAACTCGTATCAGAGCCATGGTTATGATTTACTTTCTTGAAATATGAATTAAAACGATGTTTGTGTTGATTTGGATGGTTTCATGTTGGTTTATGTGCTTATGTGATGAATGTATGTGTTGTACAAAATTTTTCCATGAAATATATTTTTTCTATTTTTGAAAATATTTTATTTAGATTCCTTGTAAAAAATTAAGCAATTTTGTTTTTTACGGAACTCGATTCCGATAAAAATTGAAAAAGTTATGAATTTTGGAAAATCGGGATTCAAGGCTGTCGAATGGGTGCTCGTGAGCACCAGGCACTCGGTCTGGAAGCTCCATCCGCGCGCGTGACACGTCCGAGTGCACCCTGCATCCGCCCACAAGAGACCCTGTAAGCGCCGAGTTTTCTCGGCACCCCTCCTCTCGTCCGCGTGCGTAACAAGCTTTTGCAGCCTCTAGAGGCTGCACGTGCAGCCTCCTGGGCAGCCAACACTCCCAAATCGATTTTTGTGGGTTTTTCCCCAAAAATCCGAATTTTCATGGGATTATTTCCCAAAATTTGATTTTTTCAATTTTAAATTTTTCCAATTTGTAATATTTCCAATTTTAAATATTTCCAATTATGGTAAGATTTAAAAATTTGTTAACTTCTTTAATATTTATATATTATTTAATTATAAGATTAGTTTTTTTTTTTAATATATTTAACATATTTTAAATTAAAAGATAATCTTGTCTTTTTATTTAAAATATTATATTAAAATTATCTTATACGACAAATTAAATAATTAATAAATTTGAAATTAACATAAATTTTTTTATAGATACACGTACCATAATATTTTCAAATTCAAAAGTTTGTTATTTTGTTAAATATTTAATTATTTATAAATTGTAAGTTTAAAAAAGATATTTTTCCATATATATCATTTTTTTCTTATTGGAAATTTATAAATCATATCTTAAATATTTAAATAACTTAGATATTTTTGCAGAAATTTGAATATTGCTTAATTTGAGATATTTTGACATATAATTATGGTAATTATTATTTATTTATTATTTTATTCCTAATATAATAATTATCTAATCAAATTTATTTTAAAATTGGTTTATTAAATTATAAGATCTGAAAGTGATAATGAAGATTCTTTCTTTCAAATCATTGATCTTATTTGATATTTAATTTAATTGATTCAAATAAACCTAGATATTTTAAAATTAGTTTCTTTTTTTTTTGAGATTTTAAGGTTTGTTTTAACAACCCTAAATTTTCTAAATTTATTTGGTTAGTTTAAGAATAATAATTAATTATATTAATATCTTATTTCACATTTGTTACATGGACAATGTTTGTTTAATTCTATATTGTTTATTCAAAATTCTTTTTAACATACCTATTATTTATTTGATCTAAATTGCTATGATTAACTTGTTGACAGATCCAATAATCTGATTTTAATCATAGTCCAATTGTCAATAGATCATATAAATAATTTGTAATAGGTAAATTTCGTACTTCTTTCATCTGTGTAAACCTAGTAACATGATAGGACCCATCCAAATCGTTTGACTTGTGTGAGCCTATATGTTTCCTATTGGGCTTAGATGCATATAGGAAGCCCATTTAAGATTTTACTAAGTAAATGGACTAGGTTGCTAAAATAAAATTTGACATGTGTAATTTTATTTAGGTCCAATTAGATTTGGGCTTATTCAATGAATAACAATTGTTTATTTAAATGTTAAATTCCTCTCTTTTGGGCCTTGTGTGAGAGTTGGGGGCAATAAGAAGTGGGTACGACATACTGAACCCAGCTCCCCCTCACATGAACTACCCCAATTGTGAAGGCCCATTTGCCTTATTTAAATCATTGTATTAGGTTAATTATATTAGTCTAACCTAATTAAAATTGAATTCGCAACATAATTAACTTTTAAAATATATGAAATTTATTTTTCATTTAATATTTTAAAGCTAATTTTAGAAAAATACTTAGTTAATGATATATATTCTAGATAGTTATTTCTAGTACTAATTATTATTTCTAATATTAAAATAGGAAAATATCATTGATTGTGAAATTAATTGTTTAATAATTAATTTTGGTACAATCTAAGTTTAGTACATTTTCCTAGTATTAAACTAGAATTAATAATTAAGTTTCCTCTATACTTAATTATTTATTTCTTGAATTTAATACATTTAATTAAATTGAAAATTTCAATATCTAAGTTGATTTTCATCATGATACTTAAATACTGTTATCTTCATTTTATTTAATTAAAGTTGAAAAATTATTTTAAGTTTGGAATGTTATTTCAGAATAACTTAAATTTAAATAATCTTCAAAATATATTTTATTTTATTTTATTAATTTTTTTCCCACAATTTCGAAATTGCATTTCTTCAATGCAGAAATTTCGAATTTTATTTGAAAAATAGATTAAAGTTGAAAATTATTTATTTTAATTTTGGACCAACTTAAATCAATGATTTTTTCATTTAATGATTAATTAAAATAAATGAACTAAAATATATTATAATTAGAAATTGAATTAATTAGTCAATGAAAGTCTAGATAGTTATTATCTGTTTTGCTTGAAGTATTTTTCTAGTGTATTTAATTAAATAGAAAATTAATATTTAAGTTGATATCAATCATGATACTTAAATATTTGAAATTTTTCTTAAATATTTAATTAAATAGGGAAATTATATTTTGTTGTAAATTAATTTTATTAATTAATTTTGGTCCAACATAAAATTAAGATAATTTTTCCAAGATTTATTTTTATTTTATTTTAAAGTATTTTTCGAAAGTAGTATTCTTATATACTTCAATTTTTCAAAATGCAATATATATTTATAGAAAGTTAAATTTGAGTTGTAAATTAATTTTGAAACAACTTAAATTGAATAATTTTCTAAATATTTATTGGAAATTATTACTAAGATGGAAATAATTCACGTTATTTTCATATCAATCTAAGTAATTTATAAATATTAAATTAAAATTTATGTTTGGAATTTTTTATTCTAAAATGAAAATTTTAATTAAATAAATATATATTTAAAATAAATTGATTAAAATAAATATTAGAAGAAAATACACTTTAAATAATGAGCTTTATTATTAAGACATTCGATCTCCATTGTTGGTTTTACATAGCTATTGTTTTAGTGAGTAATCCTCCCTAATGGGCGAACATTCATTAGCAAGTTAACACCGTTTAATCTCGAAAGATAAGTATTTTTGTAAGTTTTTTATATAGTATTGATCACCCTAACGGTGGCGACTGTATAAGACTTGTAAGAGTATGAAACAATGGTGGAAGCTCATAAGATAGAATAGCCTTGACTCTCGCGTAAACGGGAGAGTGCTGGATTCCAATCTTGATTGAATAAAAGGTTGCTAGAATATTTATCATTTTAGATGAGCTGACAACTCTATTCAATGGATAGTATCACTGACTCTCGCCTAAACGGGACACTGATATCAGTTTGTTGAAGACCTTGAAAATTATTTAGGATTGGATGTTTTATTATTTTCACTTGTCATTCCTACTTGCTATATCTTTAATAATTTCTGAATTGTGTATGAATTTATATTGAACCATGTTATTTTCTGTTATTAAATTGTAGTTTAATTTCGAATCTTCATTGTTGGTCTAACTTGGTTTGTTGTTCTAATGGGATAAATCCCTAATGGATTGTCACCATTAGACAAACATAATAATGTTAGATCTCGAAAGATAAATATTGTAAATGCAACATCTAGCTGTTCATCAATTGATGACACCTTAGACTAGTATTTAGAATATGAAACAAGAAGATTGTATAAATAAGATTACTTTGACTCTCGCTAATCGAAGCATTGTTGGATTCTTATTTAAATACGAAATTATCCTAATTCCTCTTAGCTTATTCATTTCGAATTAGCTCAATAACATATCATTGGATGATCTTGTCAAGACTACTATGAAAAAGATACAAATGCCATAGATTTATAAAATATGTGGTTGTTTCTTTTGATGACTTAAGTTTAGTTACATCAAAGAGTTCTGAGAATAGTGCAAGTGGATTCTGGTCACAGAATACTAAACTCATACAGTTTGAATCCATTGATAGAAAATGGTTATGAAACACTTGTGAATGTGTAACTGTATAATGAGTAATTCTTTCTTGGACCACCACTACTAATTTAACTCTAAGTTGATTTGCCCATACAAGTAGGAGATTTCTAAGATTGAAGATTTATATCATTTTGGGATAGAATTTCGGGAATATAATCATATGCGTCATTTTATTTCTTAAGGGAAAATATGGAATGATTTTATATGATTTATAGACCATTCATCCAATGATATGTCATTGAGCTAATTCAAAATGAATAAGCTAAGAGGAATTAGGATAATTTCATTTTAAATAAGTATCCAACGATGCTCCGATTAGCGAGAGTCAAAGTAATCTTATTTATACAATATTCTTGTTTCATATTGTAAAATACTAGTCTAAGGTGTCATCAATTGATGAACATCTAGATGTTGCATATACAATATTTATCTGTCGAGATCTAACACTATTATGTTAGTCTAATGGTGAAAATCCATTAGGGATTTATCTCATTAGAAAAACAAACCAAGTTAAACCAACAATGAAGATTCGAAATTAAACTACAATTTAATAACAGAAAATAACATGGTTCAATATAAATTCATACACAATTTAGAAATTATCAAACATAGCAAGTAGGCATGACAAGTGAAAATACTAAAACATACAATCCTAAATAATTTCCAAGGTCTTCAACAAACTGATATCAGTGTCCCGTTTAGGCGAGAGTCAGTGATACCATCCATTGAATAGAGTTGTCAGCTCATCTAAAATGATAAACATTCTAGCAACCTTTTATTCGATCAAGATTGGAATCCGCGTTGTCCCGTTTAGGCGAGAGTCAAGGCTATTCTATCTTATGAGCTTCCACCATTGTTTCATATTCTTGCAAGTCTTATACAGTCGCCACCATGAGTGTGATCAATACTATATAAAACACTTACAAGATTACTTATCATTCGAGATTAAACGGTGCTAACTTGCTAAAGAACGTTCCTCCATTAGGGAGGATTACTCACTAAAACAATAGCTATGTAAAACCAACAATGGAGATCGAATATCGTAATAATAAAGCTCATTATTTAATGAAAGTTGTATTTTCTTCTAATATTTATTTTTTTTTAATCAATTTATTTTAAATATATATTTATTTAATTAAAATTTCCAATTTAAAATAAAAAAAATTCTAAATATAAATTTTTTTGTAATATTTATAAATTATACTTAGATGGATATGAAAATAACGTGAATTATTTCCATCTTAGTAATAATTTTCATAAATATTTTGAAAATTATTCAACTTAAGTTGTTTCAAAATTAATTTAAATTAATTTACAACTCAAATTTAATTTTCTATAAATATATATTGCATTTCGAAAAAAAGTGTATAAGAATACTACTTTCGAAAATGCTTTAAAATAAAATAAAAATAAATCCTGGAAAATTACTCTAATTTTATGTTGTTAATTAATTTTCAACAAAAAATATAATTTTCTTATTTAATTAAATATTTAAGAAAAATTTCAAATATTTAAGTATTATGATTAATATCAACTTAAATATTAATTTTCTATTTAATTAAATACACTAGAAAAATAGTTCAAGCAAAACAGATAATAACTATCTAGACTTTCATTGACTAATTAATTAATTTTCTAATTATAATATATTTTAGTTCATTTATTTTAATTAATCATTAAATGAAAAAATCATTGATTTAAGTTGGTCCAAAATTAAAATAATTAATTTTCAACTTTAATCTATTTTTCAAATAAAATTCGAAATTTCTACAATAAAGAAATGCAATTTCGAAATTTTGGGAAAAAGATTAATAAAATAAAATAAAATATATTTTAAATATTATTCAGATTTAAGTTATTCTGAAATAAGATTCCAAACTTAAGATAATTTTCAACTTTAATTAAATAACATGAAAATAACAATATTTAAGTATCATGATGAAAATCAACTTAGATATTGAAATTTTTAATTTAATTAAATGTATTAAATTCAAGAAATAAATAATTAAGTATAGAGGAAACTTAATTATTAATTCTAGTTTAATACTAGGAAAATTTTCTAAACTTAGATTGTACCAAAATTAATTATTAAACAATTAATTTCACAATCAATGATATTTTCCTATTTAATATTAGAAATAATAACTAGTATAGAAATAACTATCTAGAATATATATCATTAACTAAGTGTTTTTCTAAAATTAACTTTAAAATATTAAATAAATTTCATATATTTTAAAAGTTAATTATGTTGCTAATTCAATTTTAATTAGGTTAGACTAATATAATTAACCTAATACAATTATTTAAATAAGGCAAATGGGCCTTCACAATTGGGGTAGTTCATGTGAGGGGGAGCTGGGTTCAGTATGTCGTACCCACTTCTATTGGCCCCCAACTCTCACACAACGCCCAAAAGAGAGGAATTTAACCTTTAAGTAAACAATTGTTATTCATTGAATAAGCCCAAATCTAATTGGGCCTAAATAAATTTACTTATGTCAAAATTTATTTTAGCAACCTAGTCCATTTACTTTGTAAAAACGTAAATGGGTTTTCTATATGCATCTAAGCCCAATAGCAAACATATAGGCTCACAGAGGTCAAATGATTTGGATGGGTCCTATCATGTTACTAGGTTTACACAGATGAAAGAAGTACAAAATTTCCCTGTTACAAATTATTCATAAGATCTATTGACAATTGGACTATGATTAAAATCAGATCATTGGATTTGTCAACAAGTTAATCATAGCAATTTAGATCAAATAAATAATAGGTTTGTTAAAAATTTTTTGAATCAACAATATAAAAATAAACAAACATTGTCCATGTAACAGATGTGAAATAAGATATTAATATAATTAAATTATTATTCTTAAACTAACCAACTAAATTCTGAAAATTTAGGGTTGTTAAAACAAACCCTAAAAATCTCAAAAAAATAAAGGAACTAATTTTAAAATATCTAGGTTTATTTGAATCAAATTAAATTAAATATCAAATAAGATCAATGATTTGAAAGAAAGAATCTTCAATATCACTTTCAAATCTTATAATTTAACTAAAATAAACCAATTTTAAAATAGATTTGGTTAGATAATTATTATTTTAGGAATAGAATAATAAATAAATAATAATTACCATAATTATATGTCAAAATATCTCAAATTAAGCAATATTTAAAATTTCTACAAAACATCTAAGTTATTTAAATATTTAAGATATGATTTATAAATTTCCAATAAGGAAAACAAAATGATATATATAGAAAAATATCATTTTTAAACTTATAATTTATAAATAATTAAATATTTAACAAAATAACAAATTTTTAATTTGAAAATATTATGGTAAGTGTATCTTTAAAAATATCTATGTTAATTTCAAATTTATTAATTATTTAATTTGTCATATAAGATAATTTTAATATAATATTTTAAATAAAAAGACAAAGTTATCTTTTAATTTAAAATATATTAAATATCAAAATATCTAATCTTATAATTAAATAATATATAAATATAAAAAAAGTTAACAAATTTTAAATCTTACCATAATTAGAAATATTTAAAATTGGAAATATTTAAAAAATGGAAATATTTCAAATTTGGAAATATTTAAAATTAGAAATATTTCAAATTGGAAAAATCTAAAATTGGAAAAATTAAATTTTGGGAAACAATCCATGAAAAAATTGGATTTTTGGGGAAAAAACCCAAAAAATCACAATTTATGGGGAACACCATTGAACCCCGATTTTCCAAAAATCATAACTCTTTCAATTTTTATTGAAATCGAGTTTCTTAAAGATGAAAATTGCTTAATTTTTCACAAGGAATCCAAATAAAATATTTTCCAAAATAGAAAAAATTATTTTTTATGGAAAAAATTCGTACAACATAAACATTCCTCACATAAGCACATAAACCAACATGAAACCATCCAAATCAACAAAAAACATATAAAACATCGTTTTAATTCATATTACATGAAAGTAAATCATTACCATGGCTCTCGTGCCAGTTGTTGGAAATTATTTTACTAGGATCTAGATTTACTACCAAGTATGTTTTATTAACATCCTAATATGAATTCTAAAACAATGAAATAAACACATAAGAGCTTAAGAAAACCTTACATTGGGTGCAGCGGAATATAATGACTCCTTCCATTTAGATCTCTAGCCCTTGATTCCTTTCTGTAGCAGAGCATTATCAAGATCTGAATCTGGATCTCTTTCTCTCCTTTTTTGATGCTGATTTTCCATAGTCTTACATACTATGATTGAGCTACCACTTGATGTGTGTGGGCACTACTCTATCACTCAAGGGAATTTCGAAATTAGAAGAGAAGAAAAGAGAGAGAAGGGGCGGCTTGGCTTTTCTCTGAAGGAAACAATGTGCAAAGTTTATGAGTTTCCTGAAGCCAACACTTTCTATTTATAGAATGCCCTCTAGGTTTAGGTTAGAATTGTGTGACATTAAAATAATGGAAAAAATAAAATGGTAAACCTCTTGCATAGTGGGCGGCCCATATAAGGAAATTGGGTCTCACTTTGCAACTTTCCCATTTTGTTATTTTTCATTCCCACTTTCTCAAACATGCCAATTTTCCAATTTAACCATTCTAATGCCAATTCTAATTATTTAATAACTTAAAAATAACTATTAAATAATATTTCCATTTAATATATTTATTAATTTAGACATATAAAGTATCTTAATTAATAAATAATCCTAGAATCCCTTTTCTTTACAATTTCTCCCTTAGTGAAAATTCATAAAGTAGACATAGTCTAACTTTAGAATTATAATTGATTAATCAAAATCAATTAACTGAGTCTTACAAGCAGTATGGTCTCAACTAGCATGGGGACCATGGGTCTATATAACCGAGCTTCCAATAAGTCGAACCGAATTTACCAAGTAAATTCCCTAACTTATTAATTTCTTATTGAATCCACTCTTAGAACTTGGAATTTCACTCTCAGTCATATAAAACGCTCTATAGGTTTCACGATATAGATACATCATTAGTTATCCATTGTTATAATCCTAATTTGATCAATGATCCTCTATATAGATCATTTACACTGTAAAGGGATTAAATTACCGTAACACCCTACAATGTATTTTATCCTTAAAACACTTAACCCTGTATAAATGATATTTCAGCTAAGTGAAATGAGTACTCCACCATTTATTTTCGTTTGGTTAAGCTCGAAGGAAATCATCCTTTACTTTCTATTCGCCAGATAGAAGCTATAGATTCCATATTTATGTTAGCGCACCCACTCAATTGCACTACCGTGTTCCCAAAATGTACGTATCACCCTGACCCAAAAGTAGGCTTAACTAACAAATCAAAGAACACGAATAACACTCTTGAGATTGAATCTAATCATATTAGGATTAAGATCATTTGATCTAGGATCAACAAGTGATATTGAATTGAATAGATATTATGGTAAATTCTAATATATCTAATCAAAGTTCAATATCGGCCCCTTCCGATGTATACTTCATACATTCGATACTGGTAAACTTTGCCAATGTCCTGGAAAGGACATAACACTTTTCCAAGGTGTAAGAATACCTATCGCTGATTATACCATGTCAGTCTAAATCCAGTGTTCTGAAAAATCAGGGAATAAACTTTAAAACATATAATTAAGATTATATTCCACTGTGCTTACAACACTATAATCATTAACAAATTCATATGTTCTGGACTTAAATAGAATTCATACATTATATATATAATCATGAAATAAATCACGTGAACCATGCAACATAAAATGTTATTTCTGATCTTTATTAATAAGCAAATCTGATTATATTGAAATGGGTTTTATTTAGGGCACAAAACCCAACAAAGAAAGTGTTTGTTTAAACAAATACAACTTTTCTAAGAAAAATGACTAAGTCTGAAAATAAAGTAGCAAATAAAGGAGATAATTTTTCTTGATTCTAAAAGTGTTCTACCATCTTATTTTACATATGATAATCCCACTGCCTCTGTTGTCTTGACACAACCAAGGAGGTCAATACCATTTAGTTTTCTTAGACATAGTTCATGGTACCTTGTCGTAGTGGGTGAGTTTCTAGGAACTCACCTTCTTATGACTTGGAAGACACTAGTGATTAAAATCTATTGTAAGTTTAAACAAGTAAGGGATTGTCAAGATAAGAAACTAAGAAGAAAGCCAAGAGAACTATGGTTTAATCCATTCACATGGACTAACCTAAAGTTTTCTATTACAAGGACATAAAAGGAAATTTTCGTTAATAAGTCTATTCAATGGACTTAACAAAACTTCTTGTTCCTAGTATTATAGGTTTGAGTTCATCTAAACCTATGGCTTGTGGTATACCTAGTAATTACTTACTCTAAGGCAAGCAACTTACTTTAGTAAGATGCTGAAGCATTTTCTTTCCAATGGCTATCTATAGAAGCTTCACAGCTTCTAAGTATAGATTTTATTTATCTAAGGAAAAGTCTCAACTATTCCAGAAAAGATAAAGCCATGAAAGAATTTCTTAAATCAACAGAGAGTGGTCTCAGATATGCTTTAGTATGCCTTAGACCAGACACCTGCTGTTGAGTGGGAGTAATGAGTAGGTATCAGATTAATCCAGGAGAAGAACATTGGAAGACAATCAAGTAAATCTTAAGATTAAGAAGAGGAACTATATGTTAGTCGATAAGGGTGTATTTAAAACTCTTAGACTACACCACATCAGATTTTGCCTTTGTGCTAGAAAGTCTGTTGATAAGATGGTGATTACTCTGGGGGTGAAGTAGTGATTTTGGAGAAGTGTAAAAACCTATCTGAAGTCTCTAGGTCTACCAAAGAAAGACTGAATGTTAAAGTTGCAGGAAAGGTACTTATTCAGTCTAAGGAAAGTTCTATACATTTGTGGCACCGTTCCAACTTGTCTTAACTACTAGTGTTACTTCCTGAATAACCAAAAGTAGTTGCCAAAAGTATAGAGTCCAGTATCCCAAGAGAGTAGACATATAGAGAGGAATTTTACATTATCAAGGATTTTGTGATTAAGGAAGAGTAATGGTGGAGAAGAGGTTGTGTTTAATTCAACCTCCCAGATCCTATTACAAGGAGTTTACTACTACTACACTTGATTTGTATATCAAGGTGTTGAGATTATTTGAAATGCACATTTTGTTTTATATTAGTGCAAGTGGGAGTTTGTTGGGTTTTGTGCCCTAAATAAAACCCATTTCAATATAATCAGATTTACTTAATAATAAAGATCACATTTAACATTTTATGTTGCATGGTTCACATGATTTATTTCATGATTATATATATAATGTATGAATTCTATTTAGGTCCAGAACATACGAATTTGTTAATGATTATAGTGTGGTCAGCACAGTGGAATATAATCTTAATTATATGTTCGAAAGTTTATTCCCTGATTTGTCAATTCACTGGATTTAGACTGACATCATAATCAGCGATAGGTATTCTTATACCTTGGATAAGTGTTATGTCCTTTCCAGGGCATTGGCAAAGTTTACCAGTATCAGATGTATGGAGTATACATCGAAAGGGACCGATATTGAATTTTGATTAGATATATTAAAACTTAACGTAATATCTATTCAATTCAATATCACCAGTTGATCCTAGATCAAATGATCTTAATCCTGATGTGATTAGGTTCGATCTCAAGAGTATTATAGATATTCTTTGATTTGTTAGTTAAGCTTACTTTTGGGTCAGGGTGATACGTACATTTTGGGAACATGATAGTATAATTGAGTGTGAGCGCTAACATAAATATGGAATCTATAACTTTTATAGGAATGTAGAAGTGAAACGGTGATATCCTTCGAGCTTGGCTAAACAGAGATAAATGGTGGAGATCTCATTTCACTTCGCTTAAATATCACTTATACGGAGCTAAGTGTTTTAAGGATAAAATACATTGAAGGTGTAACGGTAACTTAGTGCCTATTCAATGTAGATAATATATTAGAGGGTCATTGATCAAATTAGGATTATAACAATGGATAACTAATGACGTATCTATATCGTGGAACATATAGAGCATTCTATATGACTGAGAGTGCAATTCCAAGTTCTAAGTGTGGATTCAATAAGGAATTAATAAGTTAGAGAATTTACTTGGTAAATTCAGTTCGACTTATTGGAAGCTCGGTTATATAGACTCATGGTCCCCATACTAGTTGAGACCATACTGCTTGTAAGACTCAGTTAATTGATTTTGATTAATCAATTATAATTCTAAAGTTAGACTATGTCTACTTTATGAATTTTCACTAAGCAAGGGCGAAATTGTAAAGAAAAGAGATTCTAGGTTTATTTATTAATTAAGGTACTTTACATGTCTAATTAATAAATATATTAAATGAAAATATTGTTTAATAATTATTTTTTAAGTTATTAAATAATTAGAATTGGCATTTAAATAGTTAAATTGGTATTTTTGAAAAATGAGAATGAAAAATAACAAAATGGAAAAGTTGCAAAGTGAGGGCCAATTTCCTTATATGGCCACCCACTATGCAAAAGGTTTACCATTTTATTTTTTTCATTATTTTAATGCCATACAATTCTAACCTAAACCTAGAGGGCATTCTATAAATAGAAAGTGTTGGCTTCAGGAAAGTCATGACTTTGCATATTGTTCCTTTCTGATAATGCCCTGCTACAGAAAGGAATCAAGGGTTAGAGATCTGAATGGAAGGAGTCATTATATTCCGTTGCACCCAATGTAAGGTTTACTATACTTTATATGTGTTTATTTCATTGTTTTAGAATTCATATTAAGATGTTAATGAAACATACTTGGTAGTAAATCTAGATCCTAGTAAAATATTTCCAACAATACCTCCAACCATTGATCTTAGAGCTTCAATCCCTGCGATAGCTTCGATATTGGAGTTCGAGCTTCCTCGTTCTCTCAACTCTTTTTAGATGGAATTTGCAGAATAATCAGAATGAGTGAGAAGCTTAGTGACCGAGACCCTATATTTATAGGTGAGATACTCCATCTGTAAAGACCGCTTAGTTTAATTTGGAAATTAGCAGTTAATCATGTTTAATTATGGAAATTTATTTATATATATTTAAATAATTATTTATACTGTTATTGTTGAATTTCTGAAATGCATTTTATGTCATTTAGTGATTTTTATAATTTTGCATTTCCGGTGCCCGCTAATATGGAACTCGGTGTTTGGCTCAGTAAAATCACAACTTAGTATGTTAGTATTGTGGGACGGTTTATTAGACATTGGGAATGTCGGGATTGGCCGGGAATTTAGAATTTCCCAAAATACCTTTTAGTGCCCTTTATATTATTTTAGTGTGAAGGGGGCAAAATGGTCATTTTGCCCCAATGTTAGTTTGTCCTTTAGTGGACTTTTAATGGTGAATTATATGGTTTAAAATGATAAGTGTTGGCTGAATAAAAGAGTTTAATTTTCATTTTATCTCTTATTTCAAAAGTTGGAAAAATTAGAAAAGAAAAGCAAAAAAATCTCTTTTTCTCTCCTTCTTCTCTTTTTAGTTTTGAGCAGCTGGAATTGGGGGATTTCTTTGTGTGTTTTCTTGCTGGAATTATCAAGTTCTTGTGGTCTCAACTCTTGGTAAGTCTCTTGCTTTTGTTCTTGAAGTTTTTGAAGAAAAGTGGATAGGTTGCATGCTAGTTTTTGATGTTGTTGTTGCTGTTAGTTGTTGTTGTTGTTTTTGTGTAGAAAATGCTGAATTAAATGTTATTAGATAGGTTGAAATGCATGCTAGTTATCCTTGTTCTAGTTTGAGAATTTTTGGTTCAAAAGCTTTGGTTTTTCAAAGAGAAAAGGTGAAAATAGTTGTTGTGATTGTTGCATGAGTTTGTGTATGTTTTTTGCAGTTTCTAAATGCATGAATATGTAGTTTGATTCTAGTTTTGATGCTTGTAAGTGAGCTTTAGCCAAGTTTGAGTTTGAAACTCAAAGCTTGGAGCTCACATGGCATTTTTATTATCTGTGTGTTCTGAGCTGTTTTAGTGCTTTGGATTTGTTCTTTGGGGTATTTAGAACAGGCCTGGAAGGTTTGGGGTGAATTGGATTTGATTTTAGCAAAGTATGAATTTTTGAATGTTTCCTGCGAGGAACCGGAATTCCGGTTGTGCATCCGGAATTCCTGATGGGGTTCTGAAATTCCAGGAACCGGAATTCCGGTTGGGCAACCGGTCTGCCGGTTGGGTGATTTTCAGAAACCCTAGATTTCCTCGTTTTTATGTTATTTGGGGTATTGCCATGCTTTTTATCGATAGGGAAACTTTTAGTTTCTAGTTTAAGTCCCCGGGAAGTGATTTAGCGTATCACTTAATAGTGTTTTTATTTTTATGGTTTAGGAGCCTGTAAACCGCCGTGGAGTTCGTTCCAGTCAGGTTGACCGACACACCTGAATTCGGAATTGAGGTAAGATTAGTATAACAGTATGCATATATATTACATGTTTAGCGTGCATGTTAGAAAGCCTGTTAGATTGCATTAGATATGTATGTTCGCTTCGTACCATCTGACCATATCACATCGGGTAGGCTAGAGTATGACTAGCAACTGGAGTATGACCAGTATACCGAGTATAGGCTGATACTAGGGTTTGTGGTACAGTACTATGTGACCGTATCAGATCGGTTAGGCTAGAGTATGACTAGCAGCTGGAGTATGACCAGTGAACCGAGTATAGGCTGATACTGTAACACATCGGTACAGGCTAGAGTATGACTAGCAGCTGGAGTATGACCAGTGTACCGAGTATAGGCTGTTACTTGTCAATAGTACCGTCTTATGAACGTTCGGGACTCAGTATCGTGTGGGACATGGCAGTTAGGGTTATGGTCAGGGGTATGGGCGTCTGATCATAGCCTGGGATTTATGTATGTTTATGATTTTTGCTTTTCTTACTGAGTCTGTCGACTCACAGTGCTATGTTTATGTGTAGGTAAGGGCAAGCCCAAGGATGAGGAACCGTGAGAGCGAGCCGGTGAAGATTGTACATGTCGAGGCGGTTAGGCCTGGAGCGTACGATCCTCGGGACAGCAAGGCTTTTTTGTAATTAGTCGCTAGGCGACAAGTATTTTGTATAGTCAGTGAACTTTTGTAAAATGTTTTGTAATTGGGATCCCACATTATTTTTGTATAAATATTTTATAAGTTTAATTAAAAAGAAAAAAATTTTAATTCATCACGATTTCCATAAACCTCGTTGATTAGCAACGAGTTGCACAGTACGTTTAAAAATCACGTAATACGCCTATGCTAGTTAGGGTGTTACAATTTGGTATCAGAGCCGCCAGGTTGTCTTCCGAAGATCGTCACGACATGTACAATCATCATCAGCAGTTAGCTCGTTCTACGGTTCAGTAAGCTTTTATTGCTTTGGTAGCTTATTTAATTATTATGAAATAAGAAAAGCCTGATAGGAAGCATGTTAGTAGCCTGATAGTAGAATAGGCGCATGTTTTTAATTTCTAAATTAAGCGGCATTAGTAAGCTCTCTTTGATCATGACCAGATGTGCCAACTCTTGGTTTCGCAGGCTGTTCAGACTAGATGGACGCCAGGCGAAATACCAGGAGCCAGGGCAACTTAGTAGGGTCGAATCAGGGTCAGGGAGCTCAGTTTCCCCCGCAAGCTAGGGGCCGTGGTAGAGGTCCCAGGGGCAGGGCTCGTGGTCGGGGTGATGAGAACCCGCCACAGGCTGCCCAGGCTGCCCAAGCCGATCAGGAAGCCCGGAATTGGGAGACTAGGTTTGCTGAAATGCAAGCCAGGATAGAGGAGCAAGATCTAGAGATTCAGAGATTGAGGCAGCAGGGGGCTCCTGCAGTGCCTGTACCAGAAGTTCCTGTGGCACCCGCCCCTGCTGCGCAGGCCGAGATAGTGGTAGCGGCAAACAGAATGGAACCCTTGTATGAAAGGTTCCGGAAGCAAGAACCTCCAGTTTTTCTGGAAGGTCCGGACGTCATGAAAGCTGAACAATGGCTGACGGTGGTCACCAGGATACTGAACTTTATGGGTGTCACCGGAAATGACAGGGTGGTGTGTGCCACCTTCCAGTTCCATGAAGACGCTCTAGTCTGGTGGGACATGGTGTCTCAGATTCATGATGTCACCACCATGACCTGGGAAAGGTTCTAGGAACTCTTCAACGCAAAGTATTATAACGAGGTAGTTAGAAGTGCCAAGAGGAAAGAGTTCACCCACCTGACCCAGCGGGAAAACATGAGCGTGACAGAGTATACCACCCAGTTCGATCGGTTGGCGAGGTTGGCCTTGGGAATAGTGCCAACCGATTTCAGTAAGAAGGAAAAGTATCTGGACGGATTAAATGTGAAGATTAAACATGACCTTATGATCACCACCGACGACAAGACCACCTATGCTGAGATGGTGGCAAAGGCACTGCGAGCTGAGGGCGCAGTTGGATGTATGTCGGAGTCGGCTAGTACTCCAGTGAGTGGCGGGGCTCCTTCCCCTCCTGCATCAGGCTTTAGCAGGGGAGGTAGTGGTTCGGCCATGGACCAGAAGAGGAGAACATCCACTGCATCTGGTGGCTCGAGTCAGAACAAGAGGTTCCGAGGGAACCAGAGTAAAGGTAGCCGTCAGGGTGGTGCAGAGACCCGGTTTTCTTATCCTGAGTGCCCAAGTTGTAAAAGGCACCATCTGGGTGAGTTCAGAGGTCAAGGATGCTTTCAGTGTGGCATCCCCAGACACTACAAGAGGGATTGTCCCCAGCTCAGATCAGAGGCACCTAGGGCTCCGGCGAGACCCACTCCAGCTAGGGTGTTCGCCATCACTCACGCTGATGCAGATGCCAGGCCCTCCGTTGTAACAGGTCAGCTCTCAGTTAATAACTCTTTTTACTCAGTGCTGTTTGATTCTGGGGCCACACATTCTTATGCGGCAACCAGAATCTTTAGTAAATTGGATAAACCGTTTGATAGTTACGAATCAGGGTTTGGAACCCTATTACCTGGCGGAGAGTTAGTTATCTCCAAAAGGTGGATTAGGTCTATGCCGATCAGAATATGTGGTAGAGAGTTAAGTGCTGACTTGATAGAGATGAGCCTAGTAGATTTTGATATTATTCTAGGAATGGATTTCCTATCCAAATACTCAGCGAGTATTGATTGCAAGAGGAAGATGGTGATCTTCCAACCGGAAAGTGAAGAACCATTTGTGTTTGTTGGTTCGGTTTGGGGATCTCGGATCCCGGTGATTTCGGCCATGTCAGCTAGGGAGTTATTGCATGGCGGTTGTTTAGGGTTTCTGGCCGTGGTGATGGACACCACTCGGCCAGATACCATTCGGCCAGAAGATATCAGAGTGGTTCGGGAATTTCTAGATGTTTTTCCCGAAGAACTTCCAGGGTTACCACCTCAGCGGGAGATTGATTTTGTTATAGATTTGGCACCAGGAGTGGAACCGGTTTCCAAGGCTCCGTATAGAATGGCTCCAGCTGAACTTAAGGAATTAAAGATTCGGCCTAGTGTGTCACCCTGGGGAACCCCGGTTTTATTCGTCAAGAAGAAAGATGGAACTATGAGGATGTGTATCGATTACAGAGAATTAAACAAGCTAACAGTGAAGAATAAATATCCATTACCTAGGATCGATGATCTGTTCGATCAGCTTCAGGGGAAGACGGTCTTTTCCAAGATTAATCTCCGATCGGGTTATCATCAGTTGAAAATCTGAGAGGAGGACATTCCGAAGACGGCTTTCCGTACTAGGTATGGACATTACGAATTCTTGGTTATGTCGTTTGGACTAACCAATGCTCCTGCAACATTTATGGATTTGATGAATAGGGTATTGAAGGATTTCCTCGATATCTGTGTTATTGTGTTTATCGACGACATCCTTGTGTACTCTCAGTCAGAAGAGGAGCATGAGTTACATCTTCAGATGGTTTTGCAACGGCTTCGGGAACACAAACTTTATGCCAAATTCAAGAAATGTGAGTTCTCGCTATCTCAGGTGTCCTTCTTGGGGCACATTGTTAGCAAAGATGGGATCAAGGTGGATCCCGGGAAGATAGAATCAGTCAGGGATTGGCCGAGACCGAAGATAGTGATAGAAATTAGAAGCTTCTTAGGTTTGGCCGGGTATTATCGTAGGTTCGTGGAAGGGTTTTCTAAGATTTCAACACCCTTAACCGAACTTACAAAGAAGAATCAACGGTTTGTCTGGTCAGATAAGTGCGAAGCTAGTTTCCAGGAGTTGAAATAGAGGTTGATTACAGCTCCAGTGCTAGCTTTGCCCTCGGACAACGAGAAATTCGTAGTTTATTGCGATGCATCCAAACAGGGTCTGGGGTGTGTGCCGATGCAAGCCGATCGGGTTATCGCTTATGCCTCCCGTCAGTTAAAGGATTATGAACAGCGATACCCGACTCATGATCTAGAGTTGGCCGCGGTGGTTTTTGCATTGAAGATCTGGCGGCATTACCTTTACGGAGAAAGGTGTGAAATCTATACCGACCATAAAAGTATCAAGTATTTCTTGTTTGAAATTATTTTACCAGGATCTTTGATCTACTCACAAGTATGTTGATTAACACCCTAAATATGAACTTTCTAAAACGATGAAATAAACACATATAAAGTTTAGGAAACCTAACATTGGGTGCAGCGGAATATAATGACTCCTTCCGTTCAGATATCTAGCCCTTGATTCCTTTCTGTAGCAGAGCATTATCAATATCTAAACCTGGATCTCTTTCTGTGAATCTTTGATGCTGAAACTCCTTCTTGGTGAAAATCTTTCTTCACGATCTTCCTCACTATGATTGAGGCATCACTTGTTGTATGTGGGCACTACTCTCACACTAAGGATTTCGAAATTCAAGAGGGAAGAAAGAGAGAGGGAGTGGTCGGCCAGATAGGGAGAGAGAAGGCTCAGGTTTTTCTTTGAAGGAAAAATAGAAAATGTAAGTGTAATTTTCCTGAAGCCTTCACTATCTATTTATAGCATTCCACTAGGGTTAAGTTTGAATTATTTGGCATTAAAATAATGAAAATATCAGTTTAAAATGCCTACAAAAGTGGCCGGCCATGCTTAGTGGATTTGGGCCTCACTTTTTGCAATTTTGCAGTTTTATCTTTTTACATCTGATTTTCTCAAAAACGCCAATTTTCTAATTCAACCATTTAAATGCCAATTCTAACTATTTAATAACTATAAATAATTATTAAATAATATTGTCATTTATCATATTTATTAATTGAACCATACAAAGTATCATAATTAACAAATATGCCCCTAAAACTCTTTCTTTACAATTTCGCCCTTACTTAGTGAAAAATTCACAAATAGAGATAGTCTAATTTGAGAATTATAATTGATTAATCAAAACCAATTATATGAGTCTTACAAGCAATATTATCTCAACTAGTGCGGGGACCATGGGTCTATATAACCGAGCTTCCAATAAGTAGATCAAGAATTTAGCACTAAAATTCACTAACATATTAATTCTTCGTTGAATCCACGCATAGAACTTAGAATTGCACTCTCAGTATATAGAATGCTCTATATGTTCCACCATATAGACGCATCATTAGTTATCCATTGTTATAATCCTAATGTGATCAATGATCCTCTATATGAATGATCTACACTGTAAAGGGATTAGATTACCGTAACACCCTACTATGTATTTTATCCTTAAAACACTTGACCCCGTATAAATGATATTTCAGCTTATGTGAAATGAGTACTCCACCATTTATGTTCGTTTGGTAAAGCTTGAAGGAGATCATCCTTTGCTTACTATTCGCCAGATAGAAGCTATAGATTCCATGTTTATGCTAGCGCTCCCACTCAATTGCACTACCGTGTTGCCAAAATGTACGTATCACCCTGACCTAAAAGTAGGCTTAACTAACAAATCAAAGAACACGAATAGCCTTTAAAGATTGAGCCTAATCATAACAGGATTAAGAACATTTGATCTAGGATCAACTTGGCGATATTGACTTGAATAGATTTTACTGTAAGTTTTATTAAATCTAAGTCAAAGTTCAATATCGGTCCCTTCTGATGCATACTCCATGCATCCAACCTGAGCTTTACTTTAACCAATGCTCTGGAAAGAACATAGCACTTCTCCAAATGCAAGTAAACTCTGTTTTAGATTATCATATCAGTAAAACCCTATGTATGATAAATTTAGGAAACTTTATTCACATAGTCATTTTACTTTCCAATGTGTTGACGGCACAATAAACAGGATCAAGTATGTGAAAAGGATTTCAGATGAATTCATACATTATATACATATAATCATGAAATAAATCATGTGAACCATGCAACATTAAATGTTATTTCTGATCTATATTAATAAGTAAATCTGATTATATTAAAATGAGTTTTATTTAGGGCATAAAACCCAACATTTCTTTACTCAGAAAGATTTGAATATGAGACAGAGGCGTTGGTTGGAGTTAGTGAAAGATTACGACTGTGAGATTCTCTATCACCCTGGGAAGGCCAATGTAGTGGCCGATGCCCTGAGCAAGAAGGGTCCCGAGCAGGTAGCTAGCATGATTCAGATCTCACATCAGTTATCAGAGGACATGGTTAGATCCAGCATTGAGTTTGTGTAGGTCAGCTTCACAACTTAACACTGTAATCTGATCTGCTGGAAAGAATTAAAGCCCCTCAAAGGACTGATCCGGAGTTAGTGAAAATCAGAGATGAGGTTTTGGTTGGTCAAGCCAGGGATTTCTCAGTGTTAAACAACGGGATGCTTCTGTATAAAGCTAGGGATTTCTCATTCCTGAGTTCCACACTACTCAGGAATGAGATCTTTGAGGAGGCTCATTCTATCCCTTATTCTCTGCATCCCGGCACCACTAAGATGTACCAAGATCTTAAACCGTACTTCTGGTGGAGTGGTATGAAGAAGAATTTGGTAGAATTCGTATCGAGATGCCTCACTTGTCAGCAGATCAAGGCTGAACATCAGAGACCAGCAGGGTTGTTGCAGCCTTTAACCCTACCTGAGTGGAAGTGGGAAGATATCACGATGGATTTCGTGGTTGGGTTACCTAGAACCACGGGTTTGTTCGATTCCATCTAGGTTGTGGTGGATCGATTCACGAAATTTTCTCATTTTCTTCCTATTACAACAACCTTTACAGTGGATCAGTTGGCAGAAATGTATGTTAGAGAGATTGTAAGACTTCACGGGGTACCAAAGTCTATAGTTTCTGATAGAGATCCGAAGTTCACCTCCAAGTTTTGGCAGAGTTTGCAACGAGCAATGGGTACCAAACTGAAATTTAGTACAGCATTCCATCCACAGACAGATGGGCAGTGCGAAAGGACAATTCAGATATTGGAGGACATGTTACGAGCCTGTGTTATGGATTTTGAAGGCTCTTGGAATAAATATCTACCGTTGATAGAATTTTCTTACAACAATAGTTATCAGAGTACGATAGGGATGGCTCCCTACGAACTGTTATACGGTAGGAAGTGTAGATCTCCCATCCACTGGGATGAGACAGGGGAGAGGAAATACTTAGGTCTGGAGTCAGTGCAGCGGACCAATGAGGCAATTGAGAAAATAAAAGCTAGAATGTTTGCCTCACAGAGTAGACAAAAAAGTTATGCAGATCCGAAACGCAGAGATGTTGAGTTCCGAGTAGGGGACAATGTGTTTTTTACGGGTATCTCCAATGAAGGGGATCAAACGTTTCGGGAAAAGAGGCTAGTTGTGCCCTAGATTTACAGGACCTTTTGAGATTCTCGAGAAGATAGGTCAAGTGGCATACCGGTTAGCGTTGCCTCCAGCTTTATCAGCAGTTCACAACATATTCCATGTCTCTAGGTTGAGAAAATACGTTTCAGATCCTTCTCATATACTCAACTATGAGAACCTTGAACTGTAGCCAGATATGACTTATGAAGAACAGCCAGTGCAGATCCTGGATAGAAAGGATAAAGTCCTTCGGAATAATATCATAGCTTTGGTCAAGGTACTCTGGAGAAACAGCAAGGTGGAGGAAGCCACCTGGGAACTAGAGTCAGATATGAGAGCTCAATATCCAGAGTTATTCAAGTTTGATTTCGGGGACGAAATCCTTTTAAGGGGGGAATAGTTGTAAAGACCGCTTAGTTTAATTTGGAAATTAGCAGTTAATCATGTTTAATTATGGAAAATTATTTATAGATATTTAAATAAATATTTATACTGTTATTGTTGAATTTCTGAAATGCATTTTATGTCATTTAGTGATTTTTATAATTTTGCATTTCCGGTGCCCGGTAACATGGAACTCGCTGTTTGGCTCAGTAAAATCACAACTTAGTATGTTAGTATTGTGGGACGGTTTATTAGACATTGGGAATGTCGGGATTGGCCGGGAATTTAAAATTTTCCAAAATACCCTTTAGTGCCCTTTATGTTATTTTAGTGTGAAGGGGGCAAAATGATTTTGCCCCAATGTTAGTTTGTCGTTTAGTGGACTTTTAATGGTCAATTATATGGTTTAAAATGATAAGTGTTGGCTGAATAAAAGAGTTTAATTTTCATTTTGTCTCTTATTTCAAAAGTTGGAAAAATTAGAAAAGAAAAGCAGAAAAATCTCTTTTTCTCTCCTTCTTCTCTTTTCGGTTTTGAGCAGCTGGAATTGGGGGATTTCTTTGTGTGTTTTCTTGCTGGAATTATCAAGTTCTTGTGGTCTCAACTCTTGGTAAGTCTCTTGCTTTTGTTCTTGAAGTTTTTGAAGAAAAGTGGATAGGTTGCATGCTAGTTTTTGATGTTGTTGTTGCTGTTAGTTGTTGTTGTTGTTTTTGTGTAGAAAATGTTGAATTAAATGTGATTAGATAGGTTGAAATGCATGCTAGTTATCCTTGTTCTAGTTTGAGAGTTTTTGGTTCAAAAGCTTTGGTTTTTCAAAGAGAAAAGGTGAAAATAGTTGCTGTGATTGTTGCATGAGTTTGTGTATGTTTTCTGCAGTTTCTAAATGCATGAATATGTAGTTTGATTCTAGTTTTGATGCTTGTAAGTGAGCTTTAGCCAATTTTGAGTTTGAAACTCAAAGCTTGGAGCTCACTTGGCATTCTTATTATCTGTGTGTTCTGAGCTGTTTTAGTGCTTTGGATTTGTTCTTTGGGGTATTTAGAACAGGTCTGGAAGGTTTGGGGTGAATTGGATTTTTTTTTTTTGAATGTGGTTGGATAATTTTATTAAATCAAATCCGCAATCACAATAGATTTGAGAGTACTAGGAAGAGTACTCTCTGAGAATTTACGATCAGACCAAAAACAAGAACCACGAGCCAAACAATGGGCAGCCTTGTTACCAGATCGCTTAACATGAGAAACAATGACATTAAATAAAGAAGACAGTAAAACTTTGCAGTCTTTCACAACAATTCCAAACATTGAAGGCATATCGACTTGACTTTGCAAAGCTTGGACAACAGTAAGGCAATCTGTCTCTATCACAACGTTAGACAAATTAGAGTCTTTTATCCAACTTAAGGCTTCTTTAATGCTAATTATTTCAGCAAAAGGAGCATTAGAGAAGCCATTAGAGAAAGTGGATGAGGCCAAAATGACAGCCCCTTTGGAGTCCCGAGCAATGAGGCCTGTCCCAAAAGAGTTGCTGGTTTCGAACGTGGCTCCATCGACATTGACTTTGATCATGCCATCATCTGGTTTTGTCCAAGACTCGTTGCTGTCATAACAGTTGGAGTTCAAATGCAAAGGTTCAAATCGGCAACTCTAAGCAAACTTCCACTGGTTTAAGGTTTGGTGCGTTGTAGTAACAATGGCAGCAGCGGAGCTTGTACGATTGTTCCAAATAATGTCATTTCTTGCTTTCCAAATGGACCAACTTACCATCAGAATTTCTTCAATGAAACCTCCACCATGCCGAGACCGAATTGCAGAAAACCAGTCGAAAAAACTGGTGCAATTCGAAGTGGGAAGAGAGATAGCTGATCTGTTCCAGCAGGATTTCGAGAAAGGACATTCGACAAACAAGTGGAGAGTTGTTTCAGCAGCATCATTACAAAACACACAGGTAGTTGCTACAGGGACATGTTTAATCTGTAGTTGAACTCGGGTTGCTAAGCAGTCGGTTAAAACACGCCAAGCAAAATGAAGGACCTTTAGTGGGACTTTAATTTTCCAATACTTTTTCCAGAAGTTAGTACCCTCATCATTGGCCCAATTTCCTTTTGAATCTTGAATGTGCTTATAGGCGCTCTTAACTGAGTAAAATCCAGTTGCTTCCTTACTCCAATACCAAGCATCTTCATGAACTTGAGCGCTAAGTGGGATTTGAAGAATGATTTGAGCATCTCTTGAGTTAAAGATGTCAGAAATTTCTTCAACATCCCTCTCCCTTTGATTAATCTTCATGAGTTGGTTAACTGTGCATGTTTCAAGGCTCGGGTGTGAAGAAGTAATACATGGTTGGGGGGTCATATGGAAGCCAAGGAGTGTGCAGAACAGCCATTGAAGTACCAGAACCAATTCGGATTCTTGCACCTGCTTTCACGAGATCTTGTGACTAAAAATGCTCTTCCAAATGAAGCTTGGGTTGCTTCCGAGTGTAGCCGTGAGGAAACTTCCATGGGGGTAATACCGTGCTTTGTAAACACGACTCACAAGGAATTGTTCATGAGTGAGAAGGCGCCAGCCTTGTTTTCCAAGTAAAGAAAAATTGTAATCACGAAGGCTACGAAAGCCCATGCCTCCATCATCTTTTTGCTTCGTTAATCGCTTCCAACTCATCCAGCTAATACCTCGACTATTTTGGTTTGAAGTATTCCACCAATACTTAGACATCATGCTCTCCAAAGAAGAACAAGTATCTACAGGTAGAAGAAACACTGACATTGCATAACTAGGTAGAGCTTGAGCAACAGTTTTCAATAGAATCTCACGACCAGCTTTGGAAAGAAATCGTCCCTCCCAACTCTGTATTCTTTTCTGCATTTTTTCTCTGGGAAACCCCAGAATAGCATTTTTATTCCGTCCCATTGTGCAAGGAAGACCAAGGTAGGTTAAATTTTCAAGGGCAATCTCCATACGAAGCAAAGAACAAATCAGCTGTTTAATCCCATCAGTAGTGTTAGAGCTAAAAAAGATAGAGCTTTTGCCAAAATTTACCTATTGTCCCGAAGCCAGCTCAAACAATTGAAGCAGTTGAAGTACATTGGAAGCTTCTCTTTCAGTTGCTCTACAATAAATGTAGCTATCGTCGGCGAACAACATGTAAGATATGATTGGGGCTCCATTCGCAACTTTACAACCTTTAATATGACCAAGCCCCTCAAACCTCTGAATCAAAGACGACAAACCTTCAGCAAAAATCAAGAACAAATAGGATGACAAAGGGTCTCCTTGACGAATTCCTCTGTGAGGGATAATAGGGCCAAGACTCTTTCCCCTGTGAACCACATTGTATTCAACTGAGGTGAGAGTCTGCAAAATCAAATCGACGAAGTAGCTAGCAAACCCCATACGAATCATCATAGCACGGATAAAATCCCACTCAACACGATCGTACGCCTTGCTAAGATCAAGTTTCAAAGCCATACAACCCTCTTTGCCTTTGCGCTTACGCTTCAAGTAATGCATAACTTCAAATGCTATCATGATATTATCAGAGATAAGGCGGCCTGGTATAAAAGCCGATTGTTGTTCGGAGATAATTGTATGCAACACAATCTTTAAGCGATTAGCAAGTACCTTAGAGATGACTTTGTAAAGGACATTGCAAAGAGAGATGGGACGTAAGTCGCTCATCGTACAAGGTTGTTTCTTCTTGGGGATGAGAACTATATTGGTGCGGTTTATCCCATCAGGTAAAGAGCAAGTTGTAAAGAATTCCTTCACTTGATTAATGACATCACGACCCACAATTGACCAATATTTCTGATAAAACCCCGGGGTCATACCATATGGGCCAGGAGACTTGTCGGGATGCATTTGGAACAAAGATTTCTTAACTTCTTCGTCAGTAATAGGAGCAAGTAGAGACTCATTTTCAACAGTGGTAATGGAAGGGACAATACTCAAAACAACATCATTAAAATCAGAATTAGTTGAAACAAAGAGATTCTGAAAATAGTCAACAATAAGAGAGTCCAAACCAGTTTCCCAATTGACCCAAGCTCCTGAATCATTTTGAAGACTATGAATGGCATTGTTCTTTTTTTCAAGATGTAGCCTTGGCATGGAAGAACTTACTGTTTTGATCACCTTCATGGAGCCAGAGCTGTTTAGACCGTTGGCGCCAAAAAACTTCCCTCTGATTCATGATTTCGCTTAGAAGTTTCTGAGCATCATCATACTTCTTAATAGACTCAGTATCACGCCCTCTCTTCCATCTTTTTATTTCTGCTTTGCACTTGGAAATTCTTTGTTTGAAATTTCCAGTATAGTCACGACCCCAAACCGCCAGATTTTCCCCACAAATTCTCAATCTTTCCAGGATATTACAATCATTATGTGCTTCCCATACTTTCTTAACCACTTGAAAGCATAAAGGTTCATGCAACCATGCATTTTCGAAACGAAATTGGTGGGCAGAGACAAAGACATGTTGGACCGTGGGCTGAAGCAGGATCAGGCAGTGGTCTGATGCGGTTAATTCGAGATTAAAAAGCTGAGCAGTAGTGAAAAAATTAGTCCAACTATGACTTACCAAGGCACGGTCAAGTCGAACTTCTATCAAATTAGGAGTTCCTCTTCCACGCTCCCAAGTGAATGGATAGCCAACAATATCAAGATCAATTAATCTACAATCAGATAAAGTTTGATTAAAACCATCGATTAATCTCTGCGGGTAGTTGTTACCTCCTCTTTTATCATTGTGGCTCGTGACGTTGTTCAAGTTTCCGATGATGCACCAGGGAAGAGTTGATAATTGCTGTAGGTTGCGAATGAGATTCCACGTATGGTGCCTTTGCTCTCTGTTAGGTTCGCCATAAAGACCAGTGAGTCTCCAAGGTGTTGAATTAGGTGACTCAATTTGGATATCAATGAAATTAGTAGAATAACGTAGAAGTTGGGCTTCAATGTTATTTCTCCAAAGCATTGCTACTCCTCCACTATGGCCTCTTGAATCAACTGAATATAAGCCCTCAAAGCCCAATTTTACTCTCAGCCTTTCAAGAACAATATTATTACTTAATGTTTCACAAAGAAAAAGAAACTTTGGTTTCTTTTGGATCACAAGGTCCACAAGGAATTGGAAGGTCCATGGGTTCCCAAGCCCACGGCAATTCCAGCTTAAAACACTCATGGTGATCGGTGGGCCTGAGAACCAGAGCCCACCAATAATTCGTTTTTTGAGCCCAATTGATGATCGGCCCTCTGAACAACACCTGTAGCAGTATCTTCTTCCATAACTTCATTAGAGATTCCATCATTATTCCCTCCAGTTGGCTCATCTTGGACCAAATCAATTACTGTAGACTCTCTCTCCAATCTTGTGCGCCTCCTCTTAGAATCAACAATCACATTATCTTCCAACTCCTCCTCTAGAGTATCTAATGGTGATTCACGTGGACTAGTGGACATATTTCCATATAAAGGTTGCATAATTTCAGGTACAATCACTCCTTTAGACTTGCCAAGATTGATACGATGATTGTTTAATGCACCCTGATCTGGAGCAATTGGTTCCTTGATTAGTGGAGCTTTGATGGTGCTTTGCTGTCTGTTCTCACCCAAGGGAGATCCGTCAGTACTCTCCACATCGTCGCCGTCTACGTTGCGTAACCATTGGCTGCCGATTAAGTGGTGTCGTCGACGTGGCTAGGCTTTCATCCATATTCCGTAAGGTTGAGCGAGTGCCCGAGAATTCCACATATAAAACAGAATGTGGGGAGAAACTCATACTTAAAATTAGCCCAGAAACCTTCATCTCCAGCTGTGCGTCTCAGTTTCGTCCTCCTTTTCAATGGAACAGTAACATTCAAAGTGACCCGAACCCGCATATAGTCTCTCCAAATGCCTCTGAAATTCTTAGGATCAGATTCAACAAATGTTCATATATAGTTGCCCGCTCTTTTAAGAACATTTTCAGACTTAAATCCATATTGAAGGCCATGAACTTGTACCCATATATCAAGAGAATTGAGAGGTACCAATCGAGGATCATCTGTTGGCTTCAGTTTTGTAAAAACAAACTGTATGCGATTGAAAGTCCACGGACTTCCTTCGATAGCACGATTCAAATTAATCTCATGGTAAAATTGAAATAAGAATCGGTTTGATTCCAGTTGCTTCACGTACATACCCTTTCTCGGTTGCCAAAGAGAGGCCATTATATGGCGCATAACATCATAATCAATCGCCCTGGCTGTAAGAAACCTTCCAACGATACATAGCTCTGCATTAGTGATTTCGACTTCGGATTCCTCAAACTCAAATGTATTGGCAACGTCATCTTCCCCTTCAATCTCAATATTAGCATAGAGATCTTCCAACTCATTCACTGAATAACTACTAGACGCCATAATCGAAATAGACAATCAAAGGTAGAAATTCTAATAAAAGACATAAATTCTAAGAAGACATTCTCACCATGTCAAAAGACAAGACTTTTTTAATATTTAAGTTATTAATATTAGGTAGATCGTGTACATTTTTGTGGGTGAATAGGATTTGATTTGAGCAAAGTATGAATTTTTGAATGTTTCCTGCGAGGAACCAAATTCCAGTTGTGCATCCGGAATTCCGGATGGGGTTCTGAAATTCCAAGAATCGGAATTCCAGTTGGGCAACCGGTCTGCCGTTGGGTGATTTTTAGAAACCCTAGATTTCCTCGTTTTTATGTTATTTGGGGTATTGCCATGCTTTTTATCGATAGGGAAACTTTTAGTTTCTAGTTTAAGTCCCCGGGAAGTGATTTAGCGTATCACTTAATAGTGTTGTGATTGTTATGGTTTAGGAGCCTGTAAACCGCTGTGCAGTTCGTTCCACTCAGGTTGACCGACACACCTGAATTCGAAATTGAGGTAAGATTAGTATAACAGTATGCATATATATTACATTTTTAGCGTGCATGTTAGGAAGCCTGTTAGATTACATTAGATATGTATGTTGGCTTGGTACCATCCGACCATATCACATCGGGTAGGCTAGAGTATGACTAGCCACTGGAGTATGACCAGTATACCGAGTATAGGCTGATACTAGGGTTGGTGGTACAGTACTATGTGACCGTATCAGATCGGTTAGGCTAGAGTATGACTAGCAGCTGGAGTATGACCAGTGAACCGAGTATAGGCTGATACTGTAACACATCGGTACAGGCTAGAGTATGACTAGCAGCTGGAGTATGACCAGTGTACCGAGTATAGGCTGTTACTTGTCAATAGTACCGTCTTATGAACGTTCGGGACTCAGTATCATGTGGGACACGGCAGTTAGGGTTATGGTCAAGGGTATGGGCGTCTGATCATAGCCCGGGATTTATGTATGTTTATGATTTATGCTTTTCTTATTGAGTCTATCGACTCACAGTGCTATGTTTATGTGTAGGTAAGGGCAAGGCCAAGGCTGAGGAACCGTGATAGCGAGCCGGTGAAGATTGTACATGTCGAGGCGGTTAGGCCTGGAGCGTACGATCCTCGGGACAGCAAGGCTTTCTTGTAATTAGTCGCTAGGCGACAAGTATTTTGTATAGTCAGTGAACTTTTCTAAAATGTTTTGTAATTGGGATCCCACAGTATTTTTGTATAAATATTTTATAAGTTTAATTAAAAAGAAATTTTTTTTAATTAATCACGATTTCCATAAACCTCGTTGATTAGCAACGAGCTGCACAGTACGTTTAAAAATCACGTAATACGCCTATGCTAGTTAGGGTGTTACACCATCAGTTTCTATGCCACATTAATTGTCATAATATTTTGGCAATTAATTCAGGAAATCAAATCGGGTAATGAATATAGAATTCTGACCATATATAGAATATTACATAATTCATTTTGTCCAGATTCAATGAATATAAAATATTCATTAATCAGAAAATCAATTATTTATTTTATTTCCTTAAATAGAAATTGATTTCCTAAAATAAAAATATTCTTATATTCTCCCACTTGGTCAGCATTTAAACTAAAATATTTAAACCCAACGTTCCTCATTATATAATAAACATACGAATCATAGTGACATGTCCTCATTATGAGTCGAGTATTATCTTCCATGTATTACAATACATTTACTATATAACAATGTACTTTATGTGGCATTGTACTTAAGTGAATAAACCCTAAACCTTATATTTATTCAGGTCCTCTGAAATTTTCTCAAATGTAAAATTAAGATGCGTATAAATATGAGAAAAATCAAAATAAGAGTTTCATTAATAATAACTTTATTTGTACAAATTACATAAGGGAACGAAGTCCCATGTTCTCTACATGATCCTTGAATTTTCTCTACAAATTAATGTTCGGTTTCTTCTTTCTACAAAACCATTTTGCTAGGGTGTACTGGGCAAGGTGTAATGGGCAACAATCCCATTTTCTTCAAGAAACTTCACAAATGGACCAGGTGCTTGTCCATCTTCTGTGTATCTACCATAATACTCACCTCCTCTATCTGATCTCACTATCTTAATTTGCTTGCTGCATTGTTTCTCTACTTCAGCTTTAAATATCTTAAAGACATCTAATACTTAACTTTTATTATGAAGTAAGTAGATATACATGTAGCGTGAGTAATCATCTATGAATGAGATGAAGTATTTCTGACCATGTGAGTCCATGTCTGGACTACATATATCAGTATGTATGATTTCTAATAATTCAGAACTCCTATGGACACCAGTTTTGATAGACTTGGAGGTTTGCTTTCCCTTAATGCAATCCACATAAGTATCAAAGTCAGTAAAATCTAAGGTATTGAGTACCCCATCTTTTACCAACCTTTTAATTCTATCAATGGAGATATGTTCCAATCTCTGCTGCCACAATGTACAGGAATCCTCTTTCATAACACATCTTTTAGTGCCAGCGTAAACATGCATAACATTATTAGTGGTATTTTTTTGTAAATTAAGGCAGTAAAGACCATCAGACAAAATACCATTTCTAACACATTCAGATTTATAATATAAATTGAAATATTTGTCTGAAAATGTAAAGGAAAAACCAAAGGGTATAAGTCTTGAAACTGAAATCAAGTTTCTAGAGAAACTTGGTACACAAAAAGTCTTTTCCAACTTTAACATAAAACCACTGCTTAAAACTAAATTGCATGTTCCAATAGCTTCCACTTGTGAGCCCATCTTGTTTCCAAATAGGATGCTTTGCTCACTTGCCATTGGCTTCCTTAGATTAACATTAGCCATATTACATTCATAACATACTAAGGCAATTGGATTACCTTTGTTATCCATCCATTTCTGGAACTGGTTGCACTCCTTTTTCGCATGTCCCTTTTGTTTACAAAAGAAAAATTTTATGAAATATTTCTTTATGGCAGCCTTGGGAGCCATGGGCTTTTTCCCTTTGTTCTTCTTGAATGGTTTGCGTTTCTTAGGTTGAGTGGTCAGGTGAACACTTTCTCCTTGCTCCTGTAGGAGCCTGGCTTCCTCTTGAGCACACATGGTCATCAATTCATTGATGCTCCATTTTTTCTTATGTGTGTTGTAGGAAAATTTGAAAGGCCCATACTGTGGAGGAAGATTGTGAAGGATGTAATGAACCAGGTTGGTATCAGGAATGATAACGTCGAGTTTCTTCAAATGAGCAGTGATGTCGCTCATTTTAGAAATGTGTTCTCGAACTCCTTTAACACCGGTGAGTTTTGTAGACAAGAACTCTTGGATGAGGTTGATGAACAAATATTTATCTGAAGTGTCAAATTGCTCATCCATCACTTTGAGAAAAAATTTCACCTTCTCAGGTGGCTCCACCGATCCACGCATTCCCATAGGAATTCTAGACATAATGAACATGATGCAAAGACGATTGGATTGCTCCCACTTTTCACGCAGTGCAATCTCAGCAGCAGTGCTAGTATCAGTGATAGCAGCTGGTTCGTCTTTCCTTAATGCATAGTCCATGTCAGTGCAAGCTAGGTGGAGAAGAACTCATTCCTTCCAGATTTTGAAGTTGTCACTCCGAAGCTCAAGGATTTCACTAGTGATTTCAGCATATTTAGAGGTGGATGAAATAGCTGCAAGAAAAGGATTACAAATTTAGATGTTAAAAGAAATTGAGGCTTTAATGAATTCATGTTTTACCAATGTAGAAACATGATGAAGATGAAAATTTTATTAAATCTAAAATTTCGTGTGGGCTAAATTTTAAATCTAATAAAATTACATGAACTTTATGATAAATTTAATGAAATATTTAATTTAGAAAAATGGAGGAATGAAATCTATCTTAATTAAAATTTGTGATAACACTATTAATCAAATCCTCATAACTCCCTGTGGGGTAAATTAAGAGAATTTAACTTAATATATTATCCTAATTAATTATAAAAATATAATAAAATCCCTGTGGGATAAAATTATTATATCTAAATAATTAATTACAAGTTTTGTCCATTAAGGTGAATTTCAATTGATATATAATTTTATATAATTAAAGATGCTGTGACTACTCCCTAATTATTTAAAATTATATATTTTCACTTAGACATTAGGTATTTGGCTTTACCTAAAAGTAATTTTGTTATTAACATAATAGACAATCACTGAGATTAGTGCTCCTAGTGCGGTCGTCCGAAGATCATTAAAAACCGTTCTAGATATGAGCATTTGTCCCAGGTTCATGTTTTCTTATGTCAAACCACAAAATTGCTTACGTTTTATTCATATTTTATTCATTTTATAAAATTTTATGAATATTTTATAAATAATTTTATGAAGTTTTATAAAACTTAATGTGCTAAATAAAATATTCAACTTATCGTAATGTTTGAATATTTCTAAATATATCTAGCACTATAAAAGGAATTTATGTATAGCATTTAAATTATACAAATCTAAATTAATTGCATTAAACACAAATTTGTCAAATAAAGACAAATTAATACAATTAATGTATGATAATTAATTAAATGCAAGTTCCTTAATATGTAATTAATGACAGATTTTTCAAAATTAATTAAGACAATAAATTGCATAAATTTGGTAATATATAATTAAATGCACAATTATACAAATTAGCATAATTATTACATGCCTAAATAAATCATGTAATAAATTACCAAATTAAACAAATTTCCACTTTCAATTTATCCTAAATATATGTATTAAACAAAAATGAAAAATTGACTAAATTAACATAAAATAGGAAAATAATTAATATTCTAAATAAATAAAAATTTATAAAAAATTTGGAATTTTTTCCTTTTTTTTTTTTTGAAAAATGCACTGCGTAAACGACATGTCGTTTTTTGCAAAACGCAAAACGACACGTCGTTTTATCAATTCCGAAGGGGCTAAATATGTATGCAAAAATGACACGTCGTTTTTCCATAAGGGGTAAAACGACACGTCATTTACTTTCTTGAAGGGCTACCTCAGAAGACGAAAAATGACATGTCGTTTGCAACAAATGACTACGACAAAAAACCTTACAAACGACACGTTGTTTTCCACAAACGACATGTCGTTTGCGTCGTCTTCTTCAGCTAAACTGGGTCGATTGTTACCCGTTTTTCTAGCACGGGTCCGACAGACCCGACCCAAACTCGATCGGAAAAGACAATTTCGACGACCAAAAAGGCCCAAATCAATTCCAAATGAATCTAAATGAAAAAAATTAAGACATTCATATAGATTTCATGCATCGAAAATACATAAAATAAAGACTTTAAAATCACCAAAATTTCCGGGTCCGAAAAATATATTCCAGAAAATTTTGAGATGTCTTTGTTTTTCAAAGTGGATTTTCATGCTTAGAACAATCTATATCAATATATGAATGTATTGATACATATACAATGCATATATAAACATATATACATACTGAAAAATATATATAGTATACCGTATATAATATATATAAATGAAATGTATATATGTATATGTATGTATTTAGCATTTATATATGTAAACAAATAATATAAAATAATGAATATATATGAATATAAACAAATGTATGAATACGCATATATATATATATATGAACGATATATATAAAAATATATATGAACGAAAACCAATCGTATACGTGTATATATATATATGAATGAAATTCAAATATAATCAAGACAGAGATTAAACCGCTCTGATATCAATTGTTAGACTATAATATAGTATATGAAATATAACATATATATACGATATGAAATGCAGAAAATAACTATAACCATATCGATAATATATATACAATTAAGGATTAAAATACCTCTAGCCATTGATCTTTGAGCTTCAATCCCTGCGATAGCTTCGATATTGGACTTCGGGCTTCCTCGCTCTCTAACCTCTCTTTAGATGGAATTTGCTTAATAATCAGAATAAGTGAGAAGCTCGAGGACCGAGATCCTGTATTTATAGGTGAGATACTCCATCAGTATCTACGCCACATTAATTGTTAGAATATTTTGAGAATTAATTCAGGAAATCAAATCGAGTAATGAATATAGAAATCTGACCAGATATAGAATATTATATAATTAATTTTGTCTAGACTCAATGAATATAAAATATTTATTAATCGGAAAATTAATTATTTATTTTATTTCTTTAAATAGAAATTTCTTTCTTAAAATAAAAATATTCTTATAAAAAAGAACTAACACGTCCCATAGACACTCCTTTGCTTTTAGGCAATGCTTTGATGGATATGTATGTCAAGTGTGAGCTTTTATGTGTAGCGAAAGCAAACCTTTGATGAGCTTTCAGAAAGGGATGTCGTTTCCTGGACACGCATCATAAGTGGATTAGTACAATGTGAACGTCCTAAGGGGTCACTAGAATTGTTCTGCGAGATGCGGCAATCAGGAAAAGAACCTGATAACATTTTACTTACGAGTGTGCTCTCTGCTTGCGTCAGTCTTGGGGCCCTTGATTATGGGAGATGGGTTGTAAAGCCCGCTTAGTTAATTTGGAAATTAGCAGTTGTTTATGTTTAATCATGGAATTATTTATAGCTATTTAAATAATTTATTACTGTTATTTATGGAATTCAGATATGCATGATTATGTCATCAGTAGTCTTTATATTTCGCATTTCCGGTGTCCGGTATTTTGGAACTCGGCGTTTGGCTCAGTAGAAATCACAACTTAGTATGTTAGTATTTGGGGACGGGTTTTAGACATTGGGAATGTCGGGAATGGCCGGGAATTTAGAATGTCCCAAAAATACCCCTTTAGTATGATTTATGTGATTTTATGGTGGAGGGGCAAAATGGTCTTTTTGCCCCATTAGTGTTTTGTCTTATGTGTTTTATTAAATGGAAAATAAATGATAATTGTTTATTTTAATGGCTGAAATAAAATGGTTTAAGTGGCTATTCTTTCACTTTTCTCTCATTTCACACTTAGTCAAATTAGAAAGGAAAATTTCAAAAAACTCACACACACAACTCTCTCTCTCTTTCGGCCAAGCTTTGAGCAGCAAGGAGGGGATTTTTCTCCTGTGATTTTGGCTGGTTTTTCATCATCTTTTAAGGTCCATTGCAAGCTAGGTTGGTTCATGTCTCTCCTTCTTTAATTTCTTGAAAAATTATGTGAAAAATGATGATGCATGCATGTTTTTGTGGCTGTTTTTATGGCTGTGTTTAGTTGTTATTTTCTGAGGTTCAAAGCATGATTATTTGATGATGATTGAGTTGTTTGAATGCATGTTAGTTAGGTTGTTCAAGCTTTTAGTTTTTATGTGAAAAAGTATGAATTTTGGAAGGAAAATGTTGTGATTATGTTCTGTGATGTTGCTGTTGTTTCTATGAGTTTGCAGAGGTGATATTATGCTAGTTTAAGTAGAATTAAGCTAGTGGAATGCATGTTTAGGTGGTTTTGCTCAAGCTTGAGTTTGGAACTCAAAGCTTGAGCTCCAATGGCAAATTTTGTATTTGTGGTTTCTGGGTAGGTTTGATGCCTTGGATTTGTTCTTTAGGGTATTTAGAACAGGTCTGGAAAGTTTGGGATCAATTGGGGTTGAATTGGTCGAGTTATGAATTTTTGAAGTTGCTGCCTGCGAGGAACCGGAATTCCGGTTGAGCATCCGGAATTCCGGATGGGGGTCCGGAGGATATAGTAACACGTCGGTACAGGCTGGAGTATGACCAACAGCCGGAGTATGACCAGCAGCCGGATTATGACCGGTTCGACCGATCAGGTTGTTACGTGTCAATAGTACCGTCCCTATGAACGTTCAGAACTCAGTACCATGTTGGACATGGCAGTAGTGGCTCAGTACCATGTTGGACATGGCAGTAGCGGGACTCAGTATCGTGTTGGACACGGCAGTTAGTATCATGTATGAGTATTATTATGCTTTTCTTACTGAGTCTGTCGACTCACAGTTTATGTTCATGTGTAGGTAAAGGCAAGGCAGTTGCTGATGGACCGTAAGCGAGCTTATGAGATTGTACATGTCGGGGCGGTTAGGCCTGGAGCGTACGATCCTCGGGACAGCAAGGCTGGGATTTTTGTAACTGTCGTTAGACGACTTTTATTTTGATGTAATAGTTAAACAGTGAAACTTTTGTAAACATTTTTATAAATCGGGATCCCGAGACTTTTATAAAATGGTTTATAAGTTTAATGAAAAAGCAAAATTTTAATTAATCACGTTTTTCCATAAACCTCGTTGATTAGCAACGAGCTGCACAGTACGTTTAAAAATCACGTAATACGCCTAAGATAGTTAGGGTGTTACAATTTGGTATCGTAGCCGCTGTGTTGTCTTAGAAGATCGTCACGACATGTACAATCATCATCAGCAGTTAGCTCGGTTCACGGTTCAGTAAGCCTTTATTGCTTTAGTAGTTTATTTTATTCAGTTATGAAAAAAGAAAAGCCTGTTAGGAAGCATGTTAGTAGCCTGATAGTAGAATAGGCGCATGTTTCATTTCTAATTTCCAAATTAAGCGGCATTAGTAAGCTCTCCTTGAATTCGACCTGATATGCCAACTCGTGGTTTCGCAGGCGGTTCTAATCAGATGGACGCCAGGCGGACCACCAGGAGTCAGGGCAACTCAGTGGGGTCGAATCAAGGTCAGGGAGCTCAGTTTCCCCCACCTGCTCGGGGCCGAGGCAGAGGTCCCCGAGGCAGGGCTCGTGGTCGGGGTGATGAGAACCCGCCACAGGCTGCGCGAGCTCCCCCTCGATCGGGGAGCCCCGAATCGGGAGTTACGGTTTGCGGAGATGCAAGCCAGGGATCGAAGAACAAGACCTCGAGATTCGGAGGTTGAGACGCAGGGGTGCTCCTGCAGGTTCCGGTGCTGTTGTACCGGTGGCACCTCGCCCGCCGCCGAGCCGAGATAGTGGTGGCGGCCCACGATTGGAACCTTTATATGAGCGGTTCGGAAACAAGCACCTCCGGTATTCTGGGAGGTCCGGATGTATCGAAAGCCGAGCAGTGGCTGACGGTGATTACCCGAATCCTGAATTTCATGGGTGTCACCGGTAACGACAGAGTGGTGTGCGCCACGTTTCAGTTCCAGGAGGACGCCCTGGTATGGTGGGACATGGTGTCTCAGATCCATGACGTCACCACCATGACCTGGGAAAGGTTTCAGGAACTCTTCAACGCGAAATACTATAATGAGGCGGTCAGAAGCGCCAAGAGGAAAGAGTTCGTTCACCTGACCCAGCGGGAGAACATGAGTGTCACTGAGTATACCACTCAGTTTGACCGGTTGGCGAGGTTAGCCTCGGGAATTGTGCCGACCGACTTCAGCAGGAAGGAGAAGTATCTGGACGGGTTGAATCACAAGATCAGGCATGACCTGATGATTACCACGGACGACAGCACCACCTATGCTCAGATGGTGGAGAAGGCACTGCGAGCTGAGGGCGCAGTGGGGTGCATGTCAGAGTCAGCTAGTACTCCGATTAGTGGCGGAGCTCCTACCCCTCCTG
Source organism: Cannabis sativa (assembly GCF_029168945.1). Lineage (NCBI taxonomy): Eukaryota > Viridiplantae > Streptophyta > Magnoliopsida > Rosales > Cannabaceae > Cannabis > Cannabis sativa. Next base: position 16,190,698 of record NC_083605.1, on the reverse strand, counting down.
CATCAGGCTTTAGCAGGGGGAGTAGTGGTTCGGCCATTGATCAGAGGAAGAGGGCACCCACTGCTTCCGGCGGCTCGAGTCAGAACAAGAGGTTCCGGGGGAACCAGAACGGAGGAGTCGTCCCGGGTGGTAATGAGACCCGATTCTCCTATCCCGAGTGCCCTAGCTGCAAGAGGCACCATCGGGGTGAGTGCAAAGGTCAGGGATGCTTTCATTGTGGCATGCCCGGACACTTCAAGAGGGAATGTCCCCAGCTCCGGCCAGAGGCACCGAGAGCTCCAGCGATACCCACTCCAGCCAGGGTGTTCGCTATCACGCAGGCTGATGCAGATGCCGGCCCATCAGTTGTTACAGGTCAGCTTTTTATTAACAACTCGCTTTATTCAGTGCTGTTTGATTCTAGGGCTACACGCTCTTATGTGGCGGCCAGAGTCTTTAGTAAGTTGGGTAGACCCTATGATAGATATGAATCAGGGTTTGGAACCCTGTTACCTGGCGGAGAATTGGTTATCTCCAATAGGTGGATTAGGTCTATGCCGATCAGGATAGATGGTAGAGAGTTAAGCGCTGATCTGATAGAGATGAGCTTAGTCGAATTCGATATTATTTTAGGAATGGATTTCCTATCTAAATATTCGGCGAGCATTGACTGTAAGAGGAAGATGGTGGTCTTCCAACCGGAAAGTGAAGAACCGTTCGTGTTTGTGGGTTCGGTTCAGGGATCTCGGATCCCGGTGATCTCGGCTATGTCAGCGAGAGAATTATTGCACGGTGGGTGCTTAGGGTTTCTGGCCGTAGTGGTGGATACCACTCGGCCAGACACCATTCGGCCAGAGGACATCAGAGTGGTTCGGGAATTTTTGGACGTTTTTCCCGAAGAACTTCCAGGGTTACCACCTCAGCGGGAGATTGACTTCGTGATTGACTTGGCACCAGGGGTGGATCCGGTTTCCAAAGCCCCGTATAGGATGGCTCCAGCTGAACTTAAGGAATTAAAGATTCAGCTCCAAGGGTTGCTTGACATAGGGTTCATTCGGCCCAGTGTGTCACCTTGGGGAGCCCCGGTTTTGTTCGTGAAGAAGAAGGATGGATCTATGAGGATGTGCATCGACTACAGAGAGTTGAACAAGCTGACGGTGAAGAATAAATATCCATTACCTAGGATCGATGACTTGTTCGATCAGCTTCAGGGGAAGACGGTCTTTTCTAAGATTGATCTCCGTTCGGGTTATCATCAGTTGAGGATCCGAGAGGAGGACATTCCAAAGACGGCTTTCCGCACTAGGTATGGACACTACGAGTTTCTGGTTATGTCATTCGGACTAACCAATGCTCCTGCAGCATTCATGGACCTGATGAATAGAGTATTCAAGGATTTCCTCGATATCTGTGTGATTGTGTTTATCGACGACATCCTCGTGTACTCTCAATCCGAAGAGGAGCATGAGTTACATCTTCGGATGGTGCGCAACGACTTCGAGAACATAAGCTCTACGCCAAGTTCAAGAAATGTGAGTTCTGGTTGTCTCAGGTGTCCTTCCTAGGGCACATTGTGAGTAAAGACGGGATCAAGGTGGATCCCGGGAAGATTGAATCCGTCAGGGATTGGCCGAGACCGAAGACAGTGACAGAGATCAGAAGCTTCTTGGGATTAGCTGGGTACTACCGTAGGTTCGTGGAGGGGTTCTCCAAAATTTCAATGCCCTTAACCGAGCTCACAAAGAAGAATCAGCGATTTATCTGGTCAGATAAGTGCGAAGCTAGCTTTCAGGAGCTGAAACAGAGGTTGATTACTGCTCCGGTACTAGCTTTGCCTTCGGACAAGGAGAAGTTCGTAGTCTACTGTGACGCATCCAAACAGGGTTTAGGGTGCGTATTGATGCAAGCCGATCGGGTTATCGCTTATGCCTCCCGTCAGTTAAAGGATTATGAACAGCGATACCCGACTCATGATTTAGAATTAGCTGCAGTGGTTTTTGCACTGAAGATTTGGCGGCATTACCTGTATGGGGAGAAGTGTGAGATCTATACCGACCATAAGAGTCTCAAGTATTTCTTTACTCAGAAAGATTTGAACATGAGACAAAGGCGTTGGTTAGAATTAGTGAAGGACTACGATTGCGAGATCCTCTATCATCCCGGAAAAGCCAATGTAGTGGCTGATGCCCTGAGTAGAAAGGGTCCCGGGCAAGTTGCTAGCATGGTTCAGATCTCACCCCAGCTAGCAGAGGATATGGTTAGATCCAGCATTGAGTTTGTGGTAGGTCAGCTTCACAACTTAACGCTGCAATCTGACCTGTTAGAAAGAATAAAGGTTGCTCAGACGACAGATCCGGAGTTAGTGAAGATCCGAGATGAGGTATTGGCTGGTCAAGCCAAAGACTTTTCAGTGTCTGATAGTGGGATGCTTTTGTATAAATCCAGGGTTTGTGTCCCGAACAGTGTAGACTTGAGAAACAAGATCTTTGAGGAGGCTCATTCTACTCCATATTCTCTGCATCCCGGCACCACCAAGATGTACCAAGATTTGAAACCGTACTTCTGGTGGAGCGGTATGAAGAAGAATTTGGTAGAATTCGTATCGAGATGCCTCACTTGTCAGCAGATCAAGGCTGAACATCAGAGACCAGCAGGGTTGTTGCAGCCTCTAACCCTACCAGAATGGAAATGGGAGGATATTGCGATGGATTTTGTGGTCGGGTTACCTAGGACCACGGGTTTGCATGATTCCATCTGGGTAGTGGTGGACCGATTTACGAAATCTGCTCATTTTCTGCCGGTCAGAACAACATTTTCAGTGGATCAGTTGGCAGAACTGTACGTCAGGGAAATAGTGAGACTTCACGGGGTACCGAAGTCTATAGTTTCGGACAGGGATCCGAAATTCACCTCCAAATTTTGGCAAAGTTTGCAACGGGCAATGGGTACGAAGCTGAAATTCAGTACAGCATTTCATCCTCAGACAGATGGTCAGTCCGAAAGGACAATTCAGATATTGGAGGATATGTTGAGAGCCTGTGTTATGGACTTTGAGGGTTCATGGAGCAAATATCTACCGTTAATAGAGTTTTCGTACAACAACAGTTATCAGAGTACGATAGGGATGGCACCCTATGAACTGTTGTACGGTAGAAAGTGTAGATCCCCTATCCACTGGGATGAGACAGGGGAGAGGAAATACCTAGGTCCAGAGTCAGTTCAGCGGACCAATGAGGCAATAGAGAAAATAAAAGCTAGAATGCTTGCCTCACAGAGCAGACAGAAGAGTTACGCAGATCCGAAACGTAGGGATGTTGAGTTCCGAGTAGGGGACCATGTGTTTTTGCGAGTATCTCCGATGAAGGGGATTAAACGTTTCGGGAAAAGAGGCAAATTATGCCCTAGGTTTACAGGACCTTTTGAGATTCTCGAGAAGATAGGTCAAGTGGCATATCGGTTAGCATTGCCTCCAGCTTTATCAAGAAGGCACAACGTATTTCATGTCTCAATGTTGAGAAAATACGTTTCAGACCCCTCTCATATACTCAGTTATGAGAGCCTTCGGACTTCGGTCGGATATGTCTTATGAGGAACGGCCCGGTGCGGATCCCGGATAGAAAGGATAAAGTCCTTCGGAATAAGACCATAGCGTTGGTCAAGGTTCTCTGGAGAAACGGTAAGGTGGAAGAAGCCACACAGGAGCTTGAGTCAGATATGCGAGCTCAATATCCAGAGTTATTCAGGTTAGATTTCGGGGACGAAATCCTTTTAAGGGGGGGATAGTTGTAAAGCCCGCTTAGTTAATTTGGAAATTAGCAGTTGTTTATGTTTAATCATGGAATTATTTATAGCTATTTAAATAATTTATTACTGTTATTTATGGAATTCAGATATGCATGATTATGTCATCAGTAGTCTTTATATTTCGCATTTCCGGTGTCCGGTATTTTGGAACTCGGCGTTTGGCTCAGTAGAAATCACAACTTAGTATGTTAGTATTTGGGGACGGGTTTTAGACATTGGGAATGTCGGGAATGGCCGGGAATTTAGAATGTCCCAAAAATACCCCTTTAGTATGATTTATGTGATTTTATGGTGGAGGGGCAAAATGGTCTTTTTGCCCCATTAGTGTTTTGTCTTATGTGTTTTATTAAATGGAAAATAAATGATAATTGTTTATTTTAATGGCTGAAATAAAATGGTTTAAGTGGCTATTCTTTCACTTTTCTCTCATTTCACACTTAGTCAAATTAGAAAGGAAAATTTCAAAAAACTCACACACACAACTCTCTCTCTCTTTCGGCCAAGCTTTGAGCAGCAAGGAGGGGATTTTTCTCCTGTGATTTTGGCTGGTTTTTCATCATCTTTTAAGGTCCATTGCAAGCTAGGTTGGTTCATGTCTCTCCTTCTTTAATTTCTTGAAAAATTATGTGAAAAATGATGATGCATGCATGTTTTTGTGGCTGTTTTTATGGCTGTGTTTAGTTGTTATTTTCTGAGGTTCAAAGCATGATTATTTGATGATGATTGAGTTGTTTGAATGCATGTTAGTTAGGTTGTTCAAGCTTTTAGTTTTTATGTGAAAAAGTATGAATTTTGGAAGGAAAATGTTGTGATTATGTTCTGTGATGTTGCTGTTGTTTCTATGAGTTTGCAGAGGTGATATTATGCTAGTTTAAGTAGAATTAAGCTAGTGGAATGCATGTTTAGGTGGTTTTGCTCAAGCTTGAGTTTGGAACTCAAAGCTTGAGCTCCAATGGCAAATTTTGTATTTGTGGTTTCTGGGTAGGTTTGATGCCTTGGATTTGTTCTTTAGGGTATTTAGAACAGGTCTGGAAAGTTTGGGATCAATTGGGGTTGAATTGGTCGAGTTATGAATTTTTGAAGTTCTTTGCGAGGAACCGATTCGGTTGAGCATCCGGAATTCGGATGGGGGTCCCGAATTTCGAACCGGAATTCGGTTGGGCAACGGTCTTCGGATGGGGATTTTTCGAACCCTAGTTTTCCTCGTTTTTGGGTTTTTAGGGGTATTGCCATGCTTTTTATCGATAGGGAAACTTTTAGTTTCGAGTTTTAGTCCCCGGGAAGTGATTTAGCGTGTCACTTATAGCGTTGTGATTTTTATGGTTTAGGAGCCGATGTAATCCGCTCGCTTCGGTTCCGGTCGGGTTGACGGCACACCTGAAATCGGAATCCGTGTAAGATTAGTATAACGGTATGCATATGTAGATTACATGTTTAGCGAGCATGTAGGAAGCCTCGTTAGATTACATTAGTTGTATGTTGGCTTCGAACCATCCAACCCCGTCACGTCGGTACGAGTTTGGAGTATAACCAAGAATCGGAGTATGACCGGTTTGACCGATCAGCCGACAACGGTTGGTGGTTCCGTGCTATTGACGTATCCCGTCGGTACAGCCGGAGTATGACCAAGAATGGAGTATGACCGGTTCGACCGATCGGGAGGATATAGTAACACGTCGGTACAGTGGAGTATGACCAGCAGCCGGAGTATGACCGGTTCGACCGATCAGGTTGTTACGTGTCAATAGTACCGTCCCTATGAACGTTCAGAACTCAGTACCATGTTGGACATGGCAGTAGTGGCTCAGTACCATGTTGGACATGGCAGTAGCGGGACTCAGTATCGTGTTGGACACGGCAGTTAGTATCATGTATGAGTATTATTATGCTTTTCTTACTGAGTCTGTCGACTCACAGTTTATGTTCATGTGTAGGTAAAGGCAAGGCAGTTGCTGATGGACCGTGAGCGAGCTTATGAGATTGTACATGTCGGGGCGGTTAGGCCTGGAGCGTACGATCCTCGGGACAGCAAGGCTGGGATTTTTGTAACTGTCGTTAGACGACTTTTATTTTGATGTAATAGTTCAACAGTGAAACTTTTGTAAACATTTTTATAAATCGGGATCCCGAGACTTTTATAAAATGGTTTATAAGTTTAATGAAAAAGCAAAATTTTAATTAATCACGTTTTTCCATAAACCTCGTTGATTAGCAACGAGCTGCACAGTACGTTTAAAAATCACGTAATACGCCTAACATAGTTAGGGTGTTACATGGGTCCACGAGTAGATTGATCGTAGTGGCATAAAACGGGATATTCAAATAGGGACTGCTATGATTGATATGTATGCAAAATGTGGCTGTATAAAGATGGCATTGCAGACTTTCAATGAAATGCCTAGTAGGAATATCGTTACATGGAATTAATGCCTTGTTGATTGGTTTGGCAATGAATGGGCAGGGACAGGAGGCAATAGGACAGTTCAAACAGATGACAAGGTTGAACATCAGACCGAGTGAGGTGACCTTTCTAGCAATTCTAACAGCTTCCGCTCATTCTGTCTTGGTTGATGAAGGACGTACGTACTTTCATCAGATGATGAGAGAACCCTATAATGTTTGCATGGTTGAATTTCTGTGTAGGGCTGGAGTCTTGAATGAGGCTCAACGATTGATAAAGTCTATGCCAATTGAGCCTGATATATGAATATGGGGAGCTCTTCTTAGTGCCTGCAAGACCATTGGAAATTTTGAACTTTCTCGTGAAATATTAGATGGCCTCCTAGAGTTCGAGTCTAAAGATCGTGGGGTGTATGTGCTCCTATCAAATATATATGCTACTAATAAAAAATGGAGTGATGTAACAAAGCTGAGGAGGCTAATGAAAGAGAAAGGCATAAGAAAGGCACCAGGGTCCAGTGTTAATAGAGGGGAATGGTAAACTTTGTTTTCTTAATTTTCTGTTTTCGGAGGCTTATTTTATTTATTTATTATGATGCATACTATTTGTATAATAATAAAATCAGAAAAGGGAAACTGATTTAATAAACTAATTAGATTTGTTTTTCGCAGAATCTTCACGCCACAACTTGAAGGAATTAATTTTTGGTCAAGAATCTATACATTTCTTTTTTCCAGACAACGAACCATTGCTTTTTAATAGTTTGCTCTTTGTGGAAGATGATTGTATTTGTTTTTCCCTCTCTAAAGAAAATGACATTGAATAAAATATGTAGATGGGGACAAGATATAATCTAAACATTCATAAACTAAAAGAGAAAAGTTCGTGTTTAGGCTCTGTGGAAGAATAAGTCTTGAGATGATTGGCTAGTGTAATAAATATATGATTGCGCTCATGTAGCAAATCAGTGTATATATATTATAGATATAAATATATTTCTTAATAAAAACTTGTACATGGGAAAGTCTTTTGAATATGCACTGTAGTGGTGGTAGGTGCCATATAACCTTTCTTCTTACCAAACCTGACCATAGCTGATGGAGACTTCTTAAAGGTTTTTGCCACACTGATACAGACAATATTTGCAATTTGGAAGACCAATCTTTTCTGATAATTAATTGAGCTTTGCTGTCTTCTGTTTGTTTTCTCTTGTAGATTTGTGCTACTCATTTGCAAGTGCATGAATAGAATATACTAAAGAAGGTGGACGAAGTGAATAATAACATAACGGCATAGTGATGATGTTCTGAAAGATGTTGGAATCCATTCTCTTGAAAGAATTAATACTTCAATATACATGTATTATGTATAAAATTTTGTGTTGACACAAATAGTTCAAGTTTTCTAAACTTTGGATGAAAGAATTAACAAATTTCAACCTTGAAAAGAAAAATAAAATTAAACTTCAATTGTATTCTGATTAAGAGCTGTATACCTCCACCTTTCCTTTTCCACAAAATCTGCATCTAGGAATTGTGCTACAAAAGCCCAAAGCCTGTATGTGTCTTCGAAATTGGCCAGGAAACCAAGTGCAGCTGTAACCACACTTATTCCTTGATCATATTTTCCCTTCAAGTTGTTGGGAGCTATTTGATTTGATCCTCCTCCTCTTGTCTTTAGGACACTGTTCTTCTCTTCTGCATACTTATCCGGGAAGTGAATGTGGTGTAAGAATCCATAGCTGAGAGATATGTTGCTTCTATCTGCAAGTTTCTGTACAAGAACAGGTTCAACCGGTTCTCTTTTCCAATCAAATATATTGAATGCCAATGCTGGCCCCCTATCAAATTTTACCTTTGGTCCATATATTTTTACCAATCGAAATCCCTCTGCATTTGGATGTTCAAGCTTCAACAAAGAGCTGACCAGCCAGTTTATTAAGTATCTTGCTCGGTTCGTAATCATTATCAATCCAAGTGAATCCACTTGATCCAAACTCCTGCATTCAAAGTCTAATGCCCCAGCTCTGGTTCTTTTGTCATGCTCAACTGGTATCTCTGATTTCCCCATTTCCAGATTTTGTGGTTCTTCCAATCTTGCAGTTATTTCTATATTTTGGATGTTGGAGGACTCTCCGTGCTCCAATTTTGGTGACCGCGGTGTTTGGTTCGATAAAGGACCAGAGAAGGAGCTTGAGGAAGATAAACCTGCTTCTTCCAAGCCAATTTGTGTTGTCTGCTCAAGTTCTAAATCAGTAACAGATGACTCATCTGCTAAGTGAAGTAACTCTTTTGCTGGAACAATATTAACAATCCCTGTACTTGTAGAATCCTCCAGGTTTGAAATGGCAGACTTCTTGACAAAGAGGCATCCAAACCCAGATGGGTTTTCTCCAAAAACCTTGTAGAAAGAACAGATAAGGAAATCAGGTCTTAAGAGAGAGAGGCCAAAGCAATCCATGTCCTTTGGTCCTAGTGCACAAGCATCTATCAATACATCCCAACCGTTCTCCTGTGCAACGTTCATCCACAAATAAGGGTATCTTGCTCCTGTGACTCTTGAGTGTAGTGGGAACACAAAAAGCCCCCTCTTCTTCTTTTGTTTCTTCTTGCTGACCAACATGTTCCTCAATTTCGATGAGTGGATCCTCAACCTTGGCCATGAAAATTCTGCTGACATGGCATGAGCTCCTCGTTTCTCTGAGCTATTAATCATTGACTCCACTGCTTCACTCTCATAATCATAAACTGTCAAAAGCTTACTACTAGTTTTGAAGGGGTAAGAATCAGCAACAAGTTTGAAAGCTGATGTTCTGTTGGCTGTGAAAACCATGCTGTAATCACTTTCTGAAATATTAAGAAATTCCATTATCCTTCTTTTCATGGAAGATTCGAGCTCTGATTCCTGTCCACCATGAAGTAATTGCACCTTTAAATTACCTGTCTTATACGATATGCTAAAGAAAGGAAAACTCAAACTCTGGGAAGGAGATGAAAAGAGAGAAGGAGAGGAACAAGACGAAGATGGAAATTGTGGGTCTTTCTGCTTTTGTAATTGGTCAAAAGAGAACAAACCAATACCGATGTAATCAAGGCAGGCATGGTTGGACAATGAAAGGTGGTAGTATTCTTGATCTCTTATATCATCAACTTGATGAGTTTCATAGTATTGAGGGTAGGCTTTAATGAACTCAAGGAATGACTCTTCTAAAGAAGGAAGAGTCTCATGGTTGGTGAAGCGGGTATTTGGGAAGATGGAAGCTGCTGTGGTTTGCACAAAATCTCGGCGCCAATCGGAGGAAGTGCTGCCGGACTTGGAGACTGTCTTTTGTGACTCTGTCACGTTGAACAAGGGTGTTGGGCAGCAGCTGTAGAGGAATACTTGTGAGGCCTCTTTCAGCCTTGGAGAGGGCATTTTTTCTTCTTCTTTTTTTTCACCCTTTACCTCAAAAAAACAAATGTTTTATTATCTTTGTTATGTATTCACTATATAGTTTCTCGACCAATCAGCTTTGTAGTCAATCATTTCGTCGGCCACTGTGCTTTACAGGATTGAAGAGGCTCCCTTTTCTTCTCTTCTCTTTTTCTTTTGTTGTTGTTTAATTGGGTTTTAGAACATAAAAGTATGTATATTTGTAGAATTCTTACTATACTTTAGATGTGTGTGGAAGGTGGATTGGGCAATGTGAATTTCCCTTCATATAAAGTTGACTTTGTCTTTCATTTCACTTGGTTGACTCTACCCACTTCGAATGGCTCTTTGGATTTAGCCGGTTTGGAATTGTTTTCAATCAACAACGGTCCTTGATCCACTACTGATAATCCAATGCCAAGTGTGACATTAGAAGGCTCGTTTGTCTTGCAACACTCTTTTGGACTGTGCTAAAATATTAGATAAGATTATTTTACTGTTTTTGAACTGTATTATTCTTGGAGTTGGTGCAGGTAATACTAAATTTATAAATAAAATGATTAAAAAAATAAAAAATTAAATTAGTAAAATAATACACTTAACTTTAGAAATTTAACCGAACGGTAAGTGATTTAATCACCAATATTCTTTTTTACTATATATATATATTTAATGAATACGTATATCTAAATTAAAAAAAAAACAGAGTAAAATAAAATCGTCAGGACTATAATTTCTGACTAGAAAGACAATTTTTGATTCGAAGGATGTCTAGTCTCATGTTTGAGTAAAGACTGTATAATTGTCTCAAGTCTCATATTTTCCTATTTCATTAGCAATACAATACAATATTGAATCAAGAACTTTAAACTTTGTAAGTACAGGATGCGTCATTCCCATTGCAAGGAATAAATTAAATAACAAATTGATATATGATACAATTAGAATATAGTTTTTGTTGAGATGTGAAATTAATTAATCTAGTTTTCTAATGTTGACAACTAGGATATCATAGTATTGCAATTCACAACTTGGATCTCAGAGACTCATGTGAATTTCATTTTCTCACTTTTGGGTTCTCAATGAAGTTTGAAAGAAAAAATGTGTAACTCTATCAATTAATGCAATGGACCATATTTCATCAATCAATCTCCGTCTGCCTAGTTGGCCTGACATCCATTGAATTTTTTGTACTGAATGACCAAGTTTACCATGCTTTACATTCATATGTGTGAGCTCATCAATATCCTAAGAAATATTATTAGTCTCTAACATTATTACGAGTTGTAATACTATTATTAATGTTATCGAATTCTATATTTTTAAATAAATAAATTGGTATAAACTTTTATATATTGACCAAGTTTGAAGCAAAATGAAGAACAAAAAGAGGCCGGCATTATCGATGGTGGCCGAATTTGCTTTTGAGCGTGAAAGGCTCCTCAGAGTGGGTTTGCTTAAGGCCTAAGTTTGAGAAAGCCCTTTTTCCGAAATATTCAATTCATGGGACCCTTAATTCATTTCCTTTGCTTTATCCAATTATTGAGTGGTTGTAAGAGGACCAACTTCTCTGCCATCTGTTTCGGCTATCATTTCATAATTCTTTTTACATAATATCACTAATATTATTCCAAAGTCCAGAAAAATAAATTGTAAAGTCTTTTTTTGGCAAGTTCATTGACAAAATATTTTTTCTTTTATGGTAAGATTCTTGTGCATTCAAAACCGATTTCTTACCTTGTTTATTCGGATTGTAGTTGCTCTTTTCCTTGTTAGGAAAGTTGCACTTTTCAGCTGGACTTTCTTTTATTTGGAAACTTCTTAAAAGAGAAGCAATTCTCTTTTGAAAAGTTGTCTTTTTTTAGGGAAACTTTAATTATTGCCTTTTCCTTATTGATTTCGATATACAATCAGAATATCCAATCTGTTTTTGGCAGGAATCAAGCATTAATAGAGGATCAGACCCGATTATAGCAAGTTTCCAGTTTCTGGTCTGATCTGCTGCGTCAGCATCCGAATCTGTTGCTGAAGATCGTGTTTTCTTTGGAAAGTTTTTGTACAGCTGTAGATTCGAACTTGTGGTTGCCTCTTTGGTTTCTATGTTCTATAAATAGAGCCTAGAGAGCAACCATTCGAATCAGCTCTTCCATTATTCATTTTTGCATTTATCTTTTGAGAGGAGAGAGTTATCTTTGTTTTGTGAGAGCCTAGTTGTTCATCTAGGTTCTAGTAGTTTATTTCTGTTCTTAATCTGTCCTAGAGGTTGTGAAGAACTACTTGATTGAACAAGAGATTGGTCTTCGGGAGAAGACTTGATAAAGCCTTACTTCGGGAGGAAGTAAGCAGTTTGTCTTCGGGAGAAGACTTGTTGAAGCCTTACTTCAGGAGGAAGTAAGCACTCACACTTCAAAGACGAAGGGAGTTCGGGCTTGAAGGTGTTTCAAGAAGTCAGATTCATAAAGTGGATTACAAAGGATTGCGACAATACTTTAGAGGGAGTCTAAACTTGTTTAAGTCAATTGTCTTTGTAATTTTGATACTTTATTAATTGATTTCATTCTCTGGGTGTGGCCCCGTGGACTAGGAGTGTTCGTCAGAACACTGATACCACGTATAAATCTCTTGTGTCAAGTTATTTATTTTTCTGCAAATATTTGATATTCTGCCAGTTCTGTTTTGTTGTAGCAGAATTACTTTCTGCTTTTGCAGACGCATACTATTTTATATTTTCTTATATATAATTGACATTTGCAAAAACACGGTTTTTCAATTGGTAACAGAGCGGGACACTAAACTCTAAGTGTGGTCCTTTTAACGTTTTCTTGTGTTTTTGCAATATGTTTCCCTTTGCAGAAGGAACTTCTATTGTTCGCCCACCACTCCTCAATGATTCCAACTATCCTTATTGGAAGGTTAGAATGAGAGCCTTTATCAAGTCTCAAAATGAGAAAGCATGGAGGATGGTTCTTTCAGGATGGTCTCCTCATGTTGTGGTAGATTCTGAAGGTAATTCTAAATTAAAATCTGAACTTGAATGGTCTACTGAAGATGATAATTTGTCTGCTTATAATAGCAAAGCTTTACATGCCATATTTAATGGAGTAGGTGAAGGTTATATTAAGCTTATATCTTCTTGTGAATCTGCTAAGGATGCTTGGCAGATCCTTCAAACTCAGTTTGAAGGAACATCTGATGTTAAACGTTCTAGATATATTATGCTTCAGACCAAATTTGATGATCTTATGATGTCAGATAATGAAACCCCAACTGAATTCTATGAAAAATTATCTGATATTGCTAATGAATATTTTGCTCTTGGTGAAAAGCTTGATGATTCTGTTCTTGTGAGAAAAATTGTTAGAGTTCTTCCAGAGAGGTTCGATACTAAACTTTTGGCAATGGAGGAAGCTAAAGATTTTAGCACAATGAAGGTGGAAGAATTGATGGGTTCTTTACGTACTTTTGAATTAAATCAACAGATTAAACAAAAGGACAAACCCAAATCCATTGTTGATAAAGGTAAAAGTATTGCTTTGAAAGTTGCTGATAATGAAAATTCTGATAGTGAATGTGATGATGAGATTGCTGTATTAACAAAGAATTTTCAAAAATATATGAAAAAGATGGGAAATAAAAAGAATATTTCGAAAGGTTCAAAAGGTAATACTTTTATTAAACCATCTGTCTCTAACAAAAAGGGAATTCAGTGCAGGGAATGTGAAGGTTTTGGGCATATTCAAGCTGAGTGTGCAAACACTTTGAAAAAGAATAAGAAAAGTTTCAATGTCACTTGGAGTGATGATGAAACCGAAAGTGATGAAGATAATTCTTAAAATGTTGCCCTAACTTCTATTATGACTAATGTGTTGTGTGATTCACAGGTGAAAGCTAGATTGGTATGTTTAAATAATACCACCGAACAAGAGGAATCAGATTCAGATGAGTCTGAAATCTGTGAAGAGTCTCTTGCTGAATCATACAAAGTCATGTATGAAAAATGGATTCAGGTTGCTTTTGAAAATAGAGAGTTGAATAAATTGAATAAAAAATTGTCTCATCAAATTGAAATGTGTCAATTGAAAATAAAAGAGTATGAGACAAGTGTTTGTGATAAAGATGAAAAAATCACTCTCTTAAAAAAGGAACTTGAAAATTTTAAGAAAAATGTTCAAATGCTTATCCCTAGATCTTCTATTTTTGAAAAAGCTCAGAATGCAGGTCAAAGAGGTTTCGCAGGCATTGGATCAAATGGGATGGAAAGTTCTGGAGTCACAAAGTTTGTAAAATCTAGTGTTCCAACGAACCATTCTGAGGCTACAAAGTCTGCTGCAACAGTTTCACAGCCTGTTGTAGCAGGAGCAGTTTCTGATGTCGCAAAATCTCCAGGATTTTTGAAAAGAGTAAGATCTCAGGTAAAATGTAACACCCTAACTACCTTAGGCGTATTAGGTGATTTTTAAATGTACTGTGCAGCTCGTTGCTAATCAACGAGGTTTATGGGAAAACGTGATTAATTAAAATTTTGCTTTTTAATTAAACTTATAAAACAATATTACAAAAGACTCGGGATCCCGATTATAAAATCATTTACAAAAAGATTTAACTGTTTAACTGTTACATAAATTAAAGGTCGTCTAACGACCAGTTACAAAAATCAGCCTTGCTGTCCCGAGGATCGTACGCTCCAGGCCTAATTGCCCCGACATGTACAATCTCATAAGCTCGCTCACGGTCCATCAGTTATAGCCTTGCCTTTACCTACACATAAACGTAAACTGTGAGTCGACAGACTCAGTAAGAAAAGCATAATAATACTCATACATAATTCTAACTGCCGTGTCCAACACGATACTGAGTCCCGCTACTGCCATGTCCAACATGGTACTGAGCCACTATCTTGCCATGTCCAACATGGTACTGAGTTTTGAACGTTCACAGGGACGGTACTATTGACAAGTATCCTCCTGATCGGTCGAACCGGTCATACTCCGGCTGCTGGTCATACTCCAGCCTGTACCGACGGGATAGGTCAATAGCACGGAACCACCAACCATATGTCAGCCTGATCGGTCGAACCGGTCATACTCCGGCTGCTGGTCATACTCCAGCCTGTACCGACGTGACAGGGTTGGATGGTTCGAAGCCAAAATACATAACTAATGTAATCTAATAGGCTTCCTACATGCACGCTAAACATGTAATCTACATATGCATACTGTTATACTAATCTTACCTGGATTCCGAATGCAGGTGTGCCGGTCAACCTGACTGGAACTTTAGCTGAGCGGCGGATTACTGGCTCCTAAACCATAAAAATCACAACACTATAAGTGACACGCTAAATCACTTCCCGGGGACTTAAACTAGGAACTAAAAGTTTCCCTATCGATAAAAAGCATGGCAATACCCCCTAAAACATAAAAACGAGGAAAACTAGGGTTTCTGAAAATTCCCCAACTGGTAGACCGGTTGCCCAACCGGAATTCCGGTTCGAAGTCGGGACCCTCATCCGAGTCGGATGCACAACCGGAATTCCGGTTCCTCGCAGGCAGCAACATCAAATTTTCATAACTCGACCAATTCAACCCCAAATTGATTCAAACTTTCCAGACCTGTTCTAAACCTTCCCTAGAACATTTCTAAGGCCTCAAAATAACCCAGAATACTCAGAAACAAAAATCACCATGTGAGCTCCAAGCTTTGAGTTAAAACTCAAACTTGGCTAAAGCTCACTCACAAGCCTCAAAGCTAGCTTAGAATCACATAATCAAGCATAGAAACACTGCAGAAAACAAAACCTAATTCATGCAATAACTACAACCACCAATTTCTCAATTTTTTACTTGAAAACCTTAGTTTCTTAACAAGAAAATTAACCAACTCAAGCAAGAACAACTAGCATGCATTTCAACCTAACTAAACATAATTAATTCAACATTTTAAACATAAAAACAGCAACAAACACAAGCAGCAGCAACAACATCAAAAAGCATGCATTTCACTCCATAATTCATCATTTTTTTCAAGAAAACAAAGAAAGACAAATAAGAAATACATACCACAATCAAGAGATCACTAGAGTTTGCAAACAAATGCTTGAATCACCACAAAAATCTAGCTCTTGAACCCCAAGTTTTCAGCCGAAAAAGAGAGAGAGAAAAGAGAGAAAAAGCTTCCAATTTTCTATTTTTTCTAAACTTTGAAATTTTGAAAAATAAACTAATAAATCACTTAACATATATTAACCCTATTTCAGCAAAGTAATAAGCATTTAAAAAGTCTTTTTCAATTAAATAAAATCACCAAAAGACAAAAATATCATTGGGGCAAAAAGACCATTTTGCCCCTCCACACTAAAATCACATAAAACACACTAAAGGGGTATTTTGGGAAATTCTAAATTCCCGGCCATTCCCGACATTCCCAATGTCTAAAACCCGTCCCCAAACTACTAACATACTAAGTTGTGATTTCTACCGCGAGCCAAGCCTTGAGGAGTTCCAAATTACCGGGCACCGGAAATGCAAAATATGAAAACTACTGAATAACATAACCATGCATTTCTGAATTCCATAAATAACAGTATAATAAATTATTTAAATAGCTATAAATAATTTCATAATTAAACATAAACAACTGCTAATTTCCAAATTAACTAAGCGGGCTTTACATAAAAAGTTTTGTTCCCACTTGTCATTTTTGTGGTAGAAAAGGACATATCAGACCTAAATGTTTCACGTTGAAAAATCTGTTTAAAACAAATCATTTTGGTAATTTGGAAAAATCTCAAAAGAAGCATAAAGGTTTGAAACAAATATGGGTGAAAAAAAATTGTCTAGCTGGTTTTTCTGATAAAACTGCTGCATCTCAAATGTGGTATTTTGACAGTGGTTGTTCTAGACATATGACAGGTGACAAGGACTTTTTGACTAACATTTGGCCTATGCAATGTGGAGAAGTCATTTTTGGTAATGGCTTATCTGGAAAAGTTGTTCGTATGGGAACTCTAAATTTTGAAGGGTTACCTAGACTGAAAAATGTGATGTTAGTTGAAGGACTAAGGGCTAATTTACTTAGCATTAGTCAAATTTGTGACCAAGGGTATACTGTTTCATTTGATAGTGATCATTGTTATGTTCTTAATGATGATAATGAATGTATCTTGCAAGGATTTCGATCCAATGATAACTGTTATACTCTAACCCCTGTGTTTACTTGTCATTCAGCTATCAACAACACCACAGATTTGTGGCATGCCAAGCTTGTGCATATTAATTATAAAAACCTGAAAAAATTGTCAAATGCAGGTATTGTTCGAGGACTTCCCAAGCTTGGTAAAGAAAGTGTTGGTAAGTGTGAACCGTGTCAACTTGAGAAGCAATTAAAAATCACTCACAAGCTTGTGTCTGATATCAATACCTCAAAAGTATTGGAATTGCTTCACATGGATCTTATGGGTCCAATCCAAGTTGAAAGTTTGAATGGTAAACGATATATATTTGTTAGTGTTGATAAAACTCTTTTCATCAAGCATATAAAATCTGATTTTATCACTGCTCAAATTTATGTTGATAATATAGTTTTTGGTTCTACATCTAACCATGAAGTGCAGGTTTTTGTTGATCAAATGAAGAATGAATTTGAAATGAGCATGGTTGGTGAGCTTACTTTCTTTTTGGGTCTTCAAGTGAGACAAATGGAAGGAGGTACATTTGTATCTCAAAGTAAGTATGCTAAGAACCTTGTCAAGAAATTTGGTCTTGAATCGGCTAAGCAGGTAAGTACTCCAATGAGCACCACATTGAAATTGACAAAAGATGAGAATGGAGTAAAGGTAGACACTACACTTTATCGTAGCATGATTGGAAGTCTCTTGTATTTAACTGCTAGTCGTCCTGATATTTGCTACAGTGTGGGAGTTTGTGCTAGATATCAAAGTAATCCTATGGAATCTCATGTATCAGCTGTAAAAAGGATTATTCGATATGTTAATAGCACTCTTGATTATGGAATTTGGTACTCGAAAGATACTAATTCTAATCTTGCTTGTTTTAGTGATGCAGATTGGGCAGGCAATGCTGATGATCGAAAGAGCACAAGTGGAGGGTGTTTCTTTCTTGGGAATAATCTAGTATCTTGGCATAGCAGGAAACAAAATTCCATTTCTTTGACCACTGCGAAGCTGAGTACATAGCTGCTGGCAGTTGTTGTACTCAACTGTTATGGTTGAAACAAATGTTGATTGATTATGGATTTGAATTGGGTGTTTTGACTATCTTTTGTCATAACACTAGTGCCATAAATATTTCCAAAAATCCTGTTCAACATTCTAGAACAAAGCACATTGATATAAGGCATCACTTTATCAGGGAACTTGTTGAAAATAAATCTTTGCAATTAGAATATGTTGATACTGAAAAACAATTAGCTGATATTTTCACAAAGGCCCTAGATTCAAGTCTCTTTGACTCCCTCAGAAAGTCTTTGGGAGTTTGTATTGTTTAAATCTCTCTTGTTCATATTTTTGTACAATATTGTTATGTGATTCTTCTTTAGCATTTAATCTTCTTTCTTTGTAATTTCACAAATCATGTTTATGCTTTTGGATTATAATTAGTTAGGATCTCATTCTTATCATACTTTGTGATGTTGTGTTAAAAGGTTCATGTTACTCTTTATTTGTGTCTAGGATTAAATAATGTCCTTATACAGAGTTGAGCAATTTTTGTTTCAGACTTGTCAGGCCCCTTGCTGGAATAGAGCTACCCATACTGAGGTGTGAAAGCCATCTGTTGAGTAAGCTGGAACATTGTAATTAGCAACTATGATGAGGATGCACTACCATAGAAAAGGGCTACCTTCAGTATGGTGTGATAGCATCCAGTTGCGGGATCAATTTGAAAAAGGCGAAAATGAAAAATCTTGCCAAGGACAATGATCCTATTTTCACTGCACACACTTATGTCTGACAAGTGTGTTCAAATTTGTAAGTCTCCTCTACTGAATCAAATTGATAATCCTGATTCACAATTTTTAGTAACATGCATATCTTTTTCCTTAACATCAATTAAGTATGATTTGTTCCTGAGATACTAATTAGTTATTTTCTTTAAAAAGCATAACATGGATTTTATTTTGTCAATTTTCAAGGATTTTTGATTCCATTGCTTGTGTAGAATCTCATATATTTATTGTACACATTTTATTTTATTTTTTCAGTTTCTTAAAAATAAAAAAAAAATTAAAAAAAAAAAGGAGAGGGAGGCGTGTGACTTGATTCATGGGCTAAGGAAATTTTGTGCTTAAATGGTAAGTATCAACATTTATTCTTCTTTGATTTATTTTGATATGTTTCCATTTAAAGATTAATCTTTTATATGGTAATGTGTCTTTAATCTTGAAAGATTGACTTTTTTTTTTGGAAATATGGTTGGTAATTCTAGTTTCCTTTTACTGTTTTTTTTTTAAGAAAAAGGAAAGGAGAAAAAAAAAAAAAATTTGCAAGATAGTGGGGTGGTTTCCTTTTGTGTTCTTGGGCTGGTAGTTTCTCTTTTTAAGTTGGTTTCCTCTTTTGATCCTCTCTCACATGATTATATAAACCAACTTCCTTTGTCTTTTATTTTCATAACCTAGCTACCCAATCCCTATTTCTTTGTGTTCTAGCTTCTTTGTTTCTCATTCTTACTTTCAGAAATTCATGGCTAAAACTAAGAACCTAGGGCATCCAAGGAAAATGGTGGAATCCGAACAAGCCCCCTCAAATGCTCCTCTTGCTGCTCCAATCGTCTTGCTGCCATGGAGGAGGTTCAGCAAGAGATGTCCAAGCAGCTGTCCTCATTAATCAAGCTTTGTGGGGCATAAGTTTTCTTTCTTTTTGTTTTTGTTGGACATATTTCTATATTTTCATTTCTTTTTGTCTTTGGCCCTTATAGATAAACAAAAAGGGGGAGTAATTGGGTTTTCAATTGTATACTCAACTGTCTAGGGGGAGTTGAGGTTTGTGTTTGTGTTTGTGTTCGTCTTTGGTCAAAGTTAGCTTTTTATTTTTTTTTTGGTTTAATGTTGTGCTTCTTAGGGGGAGTTTTTTATGTTTGTTTCGCTAACTTTGTTTTATAGGTGTTTGTTAATTAATAATATTTTGATTATCTAAAGTGCCAAAGGGGGAGATTGTTAGGTCCTTTTTTGGCAATTTAGTTGTCAAAATATAATTTAATTAATGTGCATTTTATTGAGCATTCAATTTGTTTTTATCAACTCTGGACCCTTTTTCCAGGGGGAGTTGTGTTTGGTACTTGTGAACTTATTTAGATCAAAAGTTAGCATGTTGTTTTGTTGTTTTACAATTTCGAGTGTGTTACTCAGGGGGAGTTGTTATTTGTTCTTGCTAACTTTAATTTGCAGGTACTTTGTGTTAAAAAATATTTTGTTCATCTAAAGTGCTAGAGGGGGAGATTGTAAAGTCTTTTTTTTGGCAAGCTAGTTGACAAAATATTTTTTCTTTTATGGTAAGATTCTTGTGCATTCAAAACCGATTTCTTACCTTATTTATTCGGATTGTAGTTGCTCTTTTCCTTGTTAGGAAAGTTGCACTTTTCAGCTGGACTTTCTTTTATTTGGAAACTTCTTAAAAGAGAAGCAATTCTCTTTTGGAAAGTTATCTTTTTTTAGGGAAACTTTAATTATTGCCTTTTTCTTATTGATTTCGATTGTATCTTGATACAATCAGAATATCTAATCTGTTTTTGGCAGGAATCAAGCATTAATAGAGGATCGGACCCGATTATAGCAAGTTTCCAGTTTCTGGTTTGATCTGCTGCGTCAGCATCCGAATCTGCTGTTGCAGATCATGTTTTCTTTGGAAAGTTTTTGTACAGCTGTAGATTCGAACTTGTGGTTGCCTCTTTGGTTTCTATGTTCTATAAATAGAGCCTAGAGAGCAACCATTCGAATCAGCTCTTCCATTATTCATTTTTTGCATTTATCTTTTGAG
This sequence comes from Cannabis sativa, assembly GCF_029168945.1. Classification (NCBI taxonomy): domain Eukaryota; kingdom Viridiplantae; phylum Streptophyta; class Magnoliopsida; order Rosales; family Cannabaceae; genus Cannabis; species Cannabis sativa. The sequence continues at coordinate 16,170,113 of NC_083605.1, read as the reverse complement.
AGAAGAGAGTTATCTTTGTTTTGTGAGAGCCTAGTTGTTCATCTAGGTTCTAGTAGTTTATTTCTGTTCTTACTCTGTCCTAGAGGTTGTGAAGAACTACTTGATTGAACAAGAGATTTGTCTTCGGGAGAAGACTTGATAAAGCCTTACTTTGGGAGGAAGTAAGCACTTGGTCTTCGGGAGAAGACTTGTTGAAGCCTTACTTCGGGAGGAAGTAAGCACTCACACTTCAAAGACGAAGGGAGTTCGGGCTTGAAGGTGTTTCAAGAAGTCAGATTCATAAAGTGGATTACAAAGGATTGCGGCAATACTTTAGAGGGAGTCTAAACTTGTTTAAGTCAATTTTCTTTGTAATTTTGATACTTTATTAATTGATTTCATTCTCTGGGCGTGGCCCCGTGGACTAGGAGTGTTCGTGAGAACACTAATACCACGTATAAATCTCTTGTGTCAAGTTATTTATTTTTATGCAAATATTTTATATTCTGCCAGTTCTGTTTTGCTGTAGTACTTTCTGCTTCTGCAGACGCATACTGTTTTATATTTTCTTATATATAATTGACATTTGCAAAAACACGATTTTTCACAAATTAACAAAGTCTCCCTACCGTCTGAATAACGTATGGTAAGTTTATAGTATACCTATTAAGACTGTGTTATTTGTATTACATAGCATTGTATAGGTATTATTTAATATAGTATTATATTTGATATTGATTTTTATTAATAGGTTGTATAAAATTGTACTAACTTTATCATAAATTCTGTTTACCCAAAATATTGGCTTGATGACATAGATACTATTTTTAGCACGTAGCACGAAGCAAACAACCCTTGAGCCATGCATCTCAGAATTGGGCAATATTACATGCACACAAGGAGAACCCAGGTCAGCACCAAGATCCAACAATGTCGTTTTTGAGAGTTATCCTTCAACAAGTAGGTCAAAATGACCTTAAAATGAATAATGAAACTGAGGATGTCACATGGACATCCCGGTGCTCAACCTAGGCCCAACACAGGTACTGGGTGCCCAGGCTGACAACTTGTGTCCTAGCTCCCATCAATTTTGGTTGCCAATAACTTCCTATGTGAGTTATGCTTAGCCATTACACTAGAATACATGAGAGACATGCCCTAGCCTAATTTTAGACCTTGGAGATCGAACATGGAGATACAAGGTGCACACTAGGCACCCCAAGTTGACATTCAATCAGCCTGGGCGGCAAGAAGGCGAGGGTTAAGGTTTTTTTGAAACTTCTTTGGACCCTGATTCCTCAAATTCAAAAAGGAACAATGACAGGACATGAGTTTTTATCAATGACATCATGAAGGCGCACATATATGTAGGTTGACAATGTGATTCGGGCAACAATTTAGCTCCACCGAGTAATGCCTGTGCAAATTAGACAAAACTGAAGTCAGGTTATTAGACATCAACAAAACATATTTCGGGAACATTGCCAAAGACCTGGGCGACTAATGCAGGCTCGCAGACTATCTATAGTTTCCCAGGTTAACACATGTAACCCTCGAGAGTTCAAAAAACGTCTCTTGGGTATTTTCTTTATATTCATAAACAATGAAGATAGTAGTGCTTTTAGGAAGCAAATACATTCATCTAATGCCCAAATGAAAAGGTGGGCACCCAGAGTGGCAGTTCGCCTGGCACTTATTGCCCAAGTTAACGTATTCCACACGTGTTGTGGTTTTGTCACTCAGAAAATGCAATTCTACGTACCTTCAACATTATTATTGTTTTGCTCCCAAAATAACATATGAGACTGGGAATCAGAAGAACCTATCATCCAAGTGGTGGTTAAGCCCCTAGGCATCACCAGACATCATACTGAGTGCTCAGGTTGACGTTCAACTTGAGCCTCAGTGTGTCATTGATAGGCTAGTTTTAGGTGCATTTTACAAAGTATTTTAGAGGTTTATTTCAAATTATTATATTCATTTTGTGCAGAATAAAGCTTGTTTTCTATTTGTTTCACGTTTTAATGGTAAAATTCATAATATAAATTAAAAATGAGAAGAAACGTGTTAAACTTGTTAAATGAGATGAATATGATGAATTATCATGGAATTTAGAGTTCTAGGATATAAGTGGTAAAAATTCTAAGTTTTGGATGCTCAACACGCTCCATTTGTGATTGAAAATAAAGTTTGAAGCTTCAAGCTAACTTTAAATTGTGATGTATTCACTTTGAGGAAAAATGTTGTGAATAAAAGCTCTAGATCTCTCTTTTAGCTTTCCAAAAATCTTAAATCATCCAATTTGGAGCAGTAATGAAAGAGTTATGGTCAAAAAATTATCAGTCATCACACTAGGAAACTCGCTACCAAAAATCCCACTACAAGGTTGTGTCACGGTCCACATGTTTTAAAGGACGAAAATTAGGGTTTTAACCCTGCTGGAAGGCTATATAATGGACCCTTCTGACACTTTTTCAAAGCAACAATCATTAGGGATATAAATTGAAGCAGAAAGCGGCTCTGGAGACTTTTATCAATATTTTTCAACGAGTTCTTTTTTTCTACTCTTATCTTATGTTCTTAATTAGTTGTTGTCAGTTGTTTTCAATGATTATGAGTAACTAGACTTTTTATTAGGGTGTTAATGGAGAGTGTTTGACACTTTATTTTGGTTTTAATGTAATTTAGTTCATCCTTAATTTTTTTATGTGCATCTATTTCATTCGTACTTAATTACTTTTAATTGTTTGATCACCAATTAATTATTTATGATTTCAATGCAAATTCTGAGAATTGAGTGTTGATTATATTATAGTAAAATATACATCGATTTTGATATACGATGAGAGTACCTATATGGTTTGTGTAGCATTTATGATTTTTATGCTTAATACCTCGTATATGTTTAAATTTATCACGAGAGTAAAAAAATTTCATATAAATTGAGATTTATATGTCCTAGCCCGATTATAAGTTTTTTACTGAATTCGTTATCACATGAAAATTTGAATTTGGGAATTAAATTATGTTAAACCATATAAAGTAGATTCAATTGAAATTAATCACGAAAAGCTTTAATAATTGTTAAATTTGTTGTGGTATTTTCAACACGCAAGTATACGTATCGTTAACAAGTTATAGACTCACAAAGAGTGAGGTCGATCCCACAAGGATTGTAGTTAAATACTTTAAAATTAAATCTTTACTTCTATTTAATTATATAAAATTTAAGAAAAAATTAAACTAGAAAACAATAAAAATAGTGAAAATAAAAAGCAGGTAAATTAAGAAGGAAATTAACGATGAATAAAAGTTAGGGCTTTCGATTTCAATTGCATATATTGATTATGGTTTAACATGATTATATTCCTATTACAAAATTCTACGCAATAGTAGGTTTACTAAGGTAATTTATAGTCTTCTTAAATATATAAACCTCAATTACATGTAATTTTTTACTCTCGTAATAAATTAAACATGTAATAGGTATTTCAACACAAAAGCCTTATAATCTATCTAAACAATATAGGTACTCTCATCTTATATCGAAATTTGTTCCTATTTCACTATAGCATAATTGACACTCACTTCTCAAATTTCGCATCAAAATCATAAATATTTAATTGGTGATCAGGTAATTAAGAGAAAATAAGTACGAATGAAATAGAATACATAGAAATTGAGAGGAAATTAAATCATATTAAAACCATGAATCAATGTAAGACAATCTCCATCTAGACCCTAATGAACTATTTAGCTACTTATGTTCATCGTAGTAATTTCACACATTAATTTCAGAATAGAGAAGAAAATAGGGAAGAAAAGAATGTTGAAAACCCTCTTGAAAACGCCTCCAGTATTGAATTCGATCTCCAAAATTCGTACTCCTTTGAGTGCTTCTGATTTCCTTCGGAATTGCTTGTTGAAAACCATTGAAGTCCACTTCTTTATAGCCAATAATAAAGGGATAAAAAAGATAGAAAATGATAACCCACGCTAAAAATCATATTCTTCCTTGAATTATATGGGCAGGCCGCAGCATGCACTTCCTATGTCGCGGCCCGTGTTGCAATTCCTCACATCTTCAAGGCTTTCATTGACACGTGTCGCATCCTGCTATTTCCATGCCTAGGCATGACCCCCACTTTGAGCACAGTTATCTTTTATGTGATCTTTTTATCTTTTTTTTTTTTCATCTTATTCTTTTGATATTTTCTATTCTTCCTATATTTTAAATCTGCAAAAATAAAAGATAAAAAGCGTGAAATTGCTCCAAACAAGAGTAAAACTATTTAAAAACATATTAAAATTAACCTTAAAATAGTACTAATAACAACCTAACAAAATTGCACTTTAATTTCATTTTGTTTTCTTTTTCAATAGATTTTAAACTCCTTTTCTCAATTATTATTGTCACCAAATAGAATTAGGATTTTATTGTTTGGTAATTAATATAGTGCTTATGACATCGACCTCACTCTTGTGAGTCTATTACCTATGAAGGATACGTATACTTGCATGTTGGATTTATCATAACATGTTTTTGGCACCGTTATCAGAGATTGTTTTTAGTTAATATTAAAACAATTGAATTTTATTCTAATTTTGTTTTCTCTTTCTGCTTTTTGCTAATTTGTTTGTATCAATTTTTATCTTTACTCAGAAGCATGTAGTTTATGCGCCGTCCAGGACCAACTACAAGAGTACTTGTTTATCTTAAAATTGAGAGGACATGTAGGAAAACAGAAGAAACAAGAGGTTTGAAAGATCTTCTACAAGGGTTGAGTTAGAAGAAACCATGGCTAAATAATGGGGTGTCGTATAAGACTAGGTTAATGGTTACAATGCAGTTGATAGAAGCTTGAGGGATTATGTGGTACCCACCATGACATTGAAGAAAATAATTTTGAGATCAAGCCAAGCATTCTTGAGATGGTTCAATCCATAGTCTAGTTTTGGGGACTATTGCCAGAAGACCATAACATGCATTTCGCTAACTTCGTGGAGCTTTGTCAAACATTCAAGATGAATGGAGTTAGTTCCCATTCTCACTATAGGAACGAGCTAAGAGTTGGTTGGTGTCTCTGCCACCTAACTCAATCAACACTTGGGATGAACTGGCTCTGATGTTCCTTTCAAACTTTTTCCTCCAACCAAAGCTGCCAAACTGAGAAGGGAAATCAACAACTTCTACCAGCTTGACAATGAATCTCTTTATGATATTTGAGAGAGATTTAAAGACCTGATCAGAAAGTGTTCTCACCACGGAATAGAAAAGTGCATGCTAGTTCATAATTTTTACAATGGGTTGAGCGCTACTACCCGCACTCTCATTGACATTGTAGCTTGTGGGGCATTCATGAGAAGGAGTGCCAATGAAGCCTATGAGCTCTTAGAAGAGATGACCATGAATAATCAGCAATGGCCTAGTGAAAGGAGAAATTTAAAGAAAGTGGTGGGGTTGCATAAAGTTGATGCAATCACAAAACTAACTGCTCAAGTTGAAGCCCTAACTAAACTAATGATAGCCCAAGTAAAAAAAGCTCAACATGTTAAATGTGAGTTGTGTGGAGGTCCCCATAGTTATGAGCAATGCCAAATTGTTAATGTTGATGACCTGCCCATGAAGCAAGCTAGAGCTATTTGGAACTACCCCCTCAATTAAAATTTTCCTCAAGGGAATTGTCAACAACAAGTGTTTTATCAACAAGGATAAATGCAACAACAATCACAACAACCCCAACAAACTCAACAACCAAATTTTTGTGGAAATTCCAGTGTTCAGTTTGACTTTCTAATACAATTTATGGCTAAAATAAGGGCTTTCATTAGAACTCTAGAGACTTAAATGGGATAGTTGGCTGCTCAAATGGCCAACCGCACGCAAGATAATTTGTCTAGCACTATGGAGGTAAACCAAAAAGAGACTTGTAAGACAATAGCGTTGAGGTGTGGGAAGAAATATGAGGGGCTAAGAGTAGATCAGTTAAGTGCTTAAAGAGGGTCAGGATCAACAAGTACAGGCAAAGGCACAAGTGGAGAAGAAGGCTAGAGGTGAGAAAGTTACTAAAGATCTGCCAAAGGAATACAAGGCACTACTTGTGAGCATAGACCACAACATAAAAATTCCTTATCCATAAAGCCTCCGCAAGAACAAGTTGGATAAGTTGTTTTCAAAATTTCTTGAAATATTCAAGAAACTACACATTAACATTCCCTTTGCAAAGGCTCTTGAGCATATTTCAACATACTTTAAATTTATGAAGGAAATTTAGCAAAGATGAGGAAGTTGGAGGTATATGATATAGTGGCACTTACTAAGGAGTGTAGTGCAATCTTGTAAAAGAAACTACTGCTTAAGCTTAAAGATCCAGGTAGTTTTAATATTTCATGTTCAATAGGTCGTTCGGTTGAAACAAAAGCCCTACGTGACTTGGGAGCGAGTATCAATCTAATGTCTCTATTAATTTTTCGAAGGCTAAAACTGGGAGAAGCTCATCCTACAACAGTTGCTCACCCTCGAGATATAATTGAAGATGTTTTGGTGAAGATTGGTAAATTCATTTTTCCTGTTGATTTATTAATTCTTGACATGGAGGAAGATGAAAACATTCTTATCATTTTGGGAAGACCGTTCTTCGCCACGGGGAGAGCGTTAATAGATATACAAAAGGGGGAATTAATGTTGCGAGTTCATGGTGAAGAGATGATTTTCAATGTATTTGCTCCAACTGACATTGCTACCTATCGTAAATTTGAATTTGTGAAGGATTGTCAAGAAGAAGAAAGGGAAGCGCAAAGAAATATTTTGAACTGTTCGACATCGTATGAAAAGATTGATCTGTGGGAATTGTGAAGTTGAATTTAGTTTCATGGACAGCTTCAACATTGCCAACATTAAAGGAGAGTTTTCTTAATTTGGTAGGAGGGCCTTATTGGATGCACAAGTTTTTCAATTTCAGAAATTTTATTAAACTCTAGGAGTATTATTTATGTTAAATATGAATTATGCAATTTTTATGATTTTTGCTTGGTGACGATAGAAAATGCGACGGATGGCCGTTTGAGTCACATGGGTAAGTCTAGAATCTTGTTGTTGGTGGGATAAATATTTGAGATAAATAGAATACCGAGTTTAAGTGAGGTTATTGTTTTGGACCATTTTACCCCTAGGCTTAATATTTCTTAAGTTTCAAGTGAGAAGGTTATTTTGGTAATTTTACTAAGGGGATTAGGTGGCATTCCTTATTATTGGCAGCTGGTCACTTTTTTTTACTCAGCCAAATTGCTAAGTTAATGGATAAATTATTTTGAAAGGAATTAAGGAAAAAGCAAAAAAAAGCTAGAATTCTTTCCCCATTTCTCTCTCTCTTCGCTCGACCCCTCAAACCAGCAGAGCCAACCCTAATCTCTATCATTTTTCTAGAATTGGACAAGAAACTAAGGTGTCATCATGGGGAGGTAAGCCCTAGCACCTTAATCTTTTAGTTACTTAAGGTTTAAGTTTAGCTCTATCTTGCAATTTTATGAATTAAGGGTTGTTGGGGTTAGAATTCCTTTTGGATCAATTCCTAAGTTGATTTTGAGTTGAAATTGTGTTCTTGATGCTAGTTTTGATGTTTGGTGTGGTGAATGAACAAGTTTGAGTTTGAAAACTCAAACTTGGGTCATTAATGGCATGTTTGGATTCTAAGAATAGTTATTACTGTTTTTTGTTGGAAATTACTCTTTGATGTTGTTATAGGTGATCTGGAAGGTTTGGTGAGATTTGGACACGAATTGGACAAGTTTCTAACTTTTTTGGGTTACCTGGTGCAAACCAGTTAACCGGTTTTACAGGACCTATAAAACAGGTTAACCAGATCAGGGGCAAGTTTCCTGAAAAGTTTGATTTGTCGATCCGTGTTATTTTTGATGCCTTAGTTGGTTAATTCCTTGATACTTAGGATATTGTTATAATAGTTACCAATAGAAGAACCCTTAGTTGGGGGTTTAGGTTTCCCCGATTAAGGTTTTGGCATGTTATTTACCCGTTTACATAAATGTGACTAGGGCATCCATCCAACACGAGGTTTTCCGTTCAGGTTGGCCAACTCGCTTAAAATCGAAAATAAGATAAGACAAGCATAGAACATGTTATATATGTGATTATGTGTATGTGTGATATATATGCATGCTTATTGTGATTTGTACACTACCAGCACTAGTACGGCGGCGGTACTGAGTGCATTGGTATAGTGTATGATATTTGAAGAGAAAAGTACGGTGTTGCCAATACTAGTACCGGTAGGTATGGAGTGTATAGGGTATAACACTTAGTGGTACTCGAGGTACGGGAAAAACCCTACCAACACTTGTACGGTAGCAGTACGTAGTGCATATGGTATAGTGGTCGTACCCTAGTAAAGAACGTTCTTACTTACCTTATAAGTCTTGTGGATAGGTGTATGGGCGCTTAAATGCATGTTGGTAATGTATTATTTGTTATATGCTTTTCTTACGGAGTCTGTTGACTCACAGTTGCCACTTTCATGTGTCTGTAAAGGAAAGGCAATGGTTGTACAAGAGTGAGCTCTGAGCTTGGATGGTGATTGTACATGTCGGGATTGCGCGATCTGGAGTGTTCGGGCTCGAGACATCTTGGGCAGTATTTTGTTGTAGCGGTGAGACATGTATACAAAAATATTTTGGTTCTATTTATAAAAGTTTAAACAGGAGATCCTGGCTTATGTAAAATATATTTATTTTTAAAAAGTTTAATAATGTTAATAAAAGTTTTAATTTGGCACAATTTTTGAGGAAAACCCTTTGACTAGCAAAGGTTGCAAGTCAATGAGAAAATCACTATAGCGCGCCTGTAAAGCCCGCTTAGTTAATTTGGAAATTAGCAGTTATTTATGTTAATCAGGAAATTATTTATAGCCATTTAAATAATTTATTATGGAATTCAGATATGCATAATTATGTTATCAGCAGTTTTTATATTTCGCATTTCCGGTGTCCGGTATTTTGGAACGCGGCGTTTGGCTCAGTAGAGATCACAACTTAGTATGTTAGTATTTTGGGGACGGGTTTTAGACATTGGGAATGTCGGGAATGGCCGGGAATTTAGAATGTCCCAAAAATACCCCTTAAGTATGATTTATGTGGTTTTTGTATGGAGGGGCAAAATGGTCTTTTTGCCCCAATGATATTTTGTCTTATGTGACTTTTAATTGGAATTAAATGTTTAATTTATGCATGTTATTTGGCTGAAAGAATTAGTGTGTAAAGACTCCTTTTTATTCATTTTCATTTAACTTAGAAAAAAATAGAATATTTTCAAAAAGAAACTCTCTTTTCTCTCTCTCTTTTTCGGCTGAGAACTTTGGGGTTCTAGAGCTGGATTTTGTGGTGATTCAAAGCTTGGGTTTGCAAACTTTATTGATCTCTTGTGTGGTATGTGTTTCCTAGTCCCTTTCTCCTTAAATTCTTGAAGAAAAATGATGAAATTGGATGATAATGCATGTGATTTTTGAGAGATGTTTCTGCTGTGTTTTGTTGTTGATTTAAGTTGTTTAAAGCATGATTTTTGATGTTAAATGAGTTGTGTGAAGCATGAGTAGCTAGGTTGTTCAAGCTTTTAAATTATATGTGAAAATTGATGATTTTTGTGAGAAAATGCCATGTTTTGTTTCTGTATATTTGCTGGATGTTATTGTTAGTTTGCAGAGGTGTTTTAATGCTTAGTTAAGTAGAATTAACTAGGCTAGGGTGCATGCTAGTGGGTTTAACCAAGTTTGAGTTCTTGAACTCAAAGCTTGGTCTTCAATGGTGAATTTTGCATGTGGGATTTCTGGGTAGGTTTGATGCTCTAGAATGGTTATTTGGGACCTATAGAGGAGGTCTGGAAAGTTTGGGATCATTTGGGTTCGAATTGGTCAAGATATGGGAATTTTTGGTTGCTGCCTGCGAGGAACCGGTCGGTTGAGCATCCGGAATCGGATGGGGGTTCGCAATTTTCAGAACCGGAATTCGGTTGGGCAACCGGACTTCGGATGGGGGATTTTTCAGAACCCTAGTTTTTCCTCGTTTTTGGGTTTTTAGGGGTATTGCCATGCTTTTTATCGATAGGGAAACTTTTAGTTTCGAGTTTTAGTCCCCGGAAGTGATTTAGCGTGTCACTTATAGCGTTGTGATTTTTATGGTTTAGGAGCCGTAATCCGCCGTTCGGCTTCGGTTCCGTCGGGTTGACCGCACACCGAAATCGGAATCCGAGTAAGATTAGTATAACAGTATGCATATGTAGATTACATGTTTAGCGTGCATGTAGGAAGCCTGTTAGATTACATTAGATATGTATTAGGCTTCGAACCATCCAACCCCGTCACGTCGGTACAGTGGAGTATGACCGACGGCCGGAGTATGACCGGTTTGACCGATCAGTCGACACTTGGTTGGTGGTTCCGTGCTATTGACGTATCCGTCGGTACGGTGGAGTATGACCAGCAGCCGGAGTAGGACCGGTTCGACCGATCAGGAGGGTATAGTAACACGTCGGTACAGGCTGGAGTATGACCAGCAGCCGGAGTATGACCGGTTCGACCGATCAGGTTGTTACGTGTCAATAGTACCGTCCCCTGAACGTTCAAAACTCAGTACCATGTTGGACATGGCAGTAGTGCTCAGTACCATGTTGGACATGGCAGTAGCGGGACTCAGTATCGTGTTGGACACGGCAGTCAGTTTTATGTATGATATTATTATGCTTTTCTTACCGAGTACGTCGACTCACGCTTATTTGCATGTGTAGGTAAAGGCAAGGCGATTCTTGCCGATGGACCGTGAGCGAGCTTATGAGATTGTACATGTCGGGGCGGTTAGGCCTGGAGCGTACGATCCTCGGGACAGCACGGCTAAGATTTTGTAAATGTCGTTAGACGACTTTATTTTGATGTAAAAGTTAAACAGTAAAAACGTTTGTAAATATTTTTATAAATCGGGATCCCGAGACTTTTTATAATATGGTTTATAAGTTTAATTAGAAAGCAAAATTTTAATTAATCACGTTTTTCCATAAACCTCGTTGACTAGCAACGAGCTGCACAGTACGTTTAAAGTCACGTAATACGCCTAAGATAGTTAGGGTGTTACAATTTGGTATCAGAGCCACCAGGTTGTCTTCCGAAGATCGTCACGACATGTACAATCATCATCAGCAGTTAGCTCGGTTCACGGTTCAGTAAGCCTTTATTGCTTTAGTAGTTTGTTTTATTCAGTTATGAAAAAGAAAAGCCTGTTAGGAAGCATGTTAGTAGCCTGATAGTAGAATAGGCGCATGTTTCATTTCTAATTTCCAAATTAAGCGGCATTAGTAAGCTCGCCCTGAATACGACCTGATATGCCAACTCTTGGTTTCGCAGGCGGTTCTAACTAGATGGACGCCAGGCGGACCACGAGGAGTCAGGGCAACTCCGTAGGGTCGAATCAGGGACAGGGAGCTCAGTTTCCCCCACCTGCTAGGGGCCGAGGTAGAGGTCCCCGAGGCAGGGCTCGTGGTCGGGGTGATGAGAACCCGCCACAGGCTGCCTGTGCTCCCCTGCCCGATCGTGGAGCCCCGAACTGGGAGTTGCGGTTTGCGGAGATGCAAGCCAGGATCGAAGAGCAAGACCTCGAGATTCAGAGGTTGAGACAGCAGGGTGCTCCTGCAGTTCCAGTGCCAGTAATTCCAGAGGCACCGCCCTCGCCGCCTGTGCCGAGATAGTGGTGGCGGCCCATAGATTGGAACCGTTGTATGAGAGGTTCCGGAAGCAAGCACCTCCGGTATTCCTGGGAGGTCCAGATGTGTCGAAAGCCGAGCAGTGGCTTACGGTGATCACCAGGATTCTGAACTTTATGGGTGTCACCGGCAACGACAGAGTGGTGTGCGCCACATTTCAGTTCCAGGAGGATGCCCTGGTATGGTGGGACATGGTGTCTCAGATTCACGATGTCACCACCATGACCTGGGAAAGATTCCAAGAACTTTTCAACGCGAAGTACTACAATGAGGCGGTTAGAAGCGCCAAGAGAAAGGAATTCGTTCACCTGACCCAGCGGGAGAACATGAGTGTCACTGAGTATACTACTCAGTTTGACCGGTTGGCGAGGTTAGCCTCGGGTATTGTGCCGACCGACTTCAGTAGGAAGGAGAAGTATCTGGACGGGTTGAATCCCAAGATCAGGCATGACCTGATGATTACCACTGACGACAGCACCACCTATGCTCAGATGGTGGAGAAGGCACTGCGAGCTGAGGGCGCAGTGGGGTGTATGTCAGATTCAGCCAGTACTCCGGTTGGTGGCGGAGCTCCTACCCCTCCTGCATCAGGCTTCAGCAGGGGGAGTAGTGGTTCGGCCATTGATCAGAGGAAGAGGGCACCCACTGCTTCCGGCGGCTCGAGCCAAAACAAGAGGTTCCGGGGGAACCAGAACAGAGGGAGTCGTCCTGGTGGTAATGAGACTCGCTTCTCCTATCCCGAGTGCCCTATCTGCAAGAGGCACCATCGGGGAGAGTGCAAGGGGCAGGGATGCTTTCATTGTGGCATGCCCGGGCACTTCAAGAGGGAATGTCCCCAGCTCCGGCCAGAGGCACCGAGAGCTCCAGCGATACCCACTCCAGCCAGGGTATTCGCGATCACGCAGGCTGATGCAGATGCCAGCCCATCAGTTGTTACAGGTCAGATTCTTATTAACGACTCGTTTTATTCAGTGCTGTTTGATTCTGGGGCTACACGTTCTTATGTGGCGGCCAGAGTCTTTAGTAAGTTGGGTAGACCACTTTGATAGATATGAGTCGTGGTTTGGAACCCCGTTACACAGCGGAGAATTGGTTATCTCCAATAGGTGGATTAGGTCTATGCCGATCAGGATAGATGGTAGAGAGTTGAGCGCTGATCTGATAGAGATGAGCTTAGTCGAATTTGATATTATTTTAGGAATGGATTTCCTATCTAAATATTCGGCGAGCATTGATTGCAAGAGGAAGATGGTGGTCTTCCAACCAGAAAGTGAAGAACCGTTCGTATTTGTGGGTTCGGTTCAGGGATCTCGGATCCCGGTGATCTCGGCTATGTCAGCGAGAGAATTATTGCACGGTGGGTGCTTAGGGTTTCTGGCCGTGGTGGTGGACACCACTCGGCCAGACACCATTCGGCCAGAGGACATCAGTGTGGTTCGGGAATTTCTGGACGTTTTTCCCGAAGAACTTCCAGGGTTACCACCTCATCGGGAGATTGACTTTGTGATTGACTTGGCACCAGGGGTGGATCCGGTTTCTAAAGCCCCGTATAGGATGGCTCCAGCTGAACTTAAGGAGTTAAAGATTCAGCTCCAGGGGTTGCTTGACATAGGGTTCATTCGGCCCAGTGTGTCACCTTGGGGAGCCCCGGTTTTGTTCGTGAAGAAGAAGGATGGCTCTATGAGGATGTGCATCGACTACAGAGAGTTGAACAAGCTGACGGTGAAGAATAAATATCCATTACCTAGGATCGATGACTTGTTCGATCAGCTTCAGGGGAAGACGGTCTTTTCTAAGATTGATCTCCGTTCGGGTTATCATCAGTTGAGAATCCGAGAGGAGGACATTCCAAAGACGGCTTTCCGCACTAGGTATGGACACTACGAGTTCCTGGTTATGTCATTCGGACTAACCAACGCTCCTGCAGCATTCATGGACCTGATGAACAGGGTATTCAAGGATTTCCTCGATATCTGTGTGATTGTGTTTATCGACGACATCCTCGTGTACTCTCAGTCAGAAGAGGAGCATGAGTTACACCTCCAGATGGTACTGCAACGACTTCGAGAACATAGACTCTACGCCAAGTTCAAGAAATGTGAGTTCTGGTTGTCTCAGGTGTCCTTCCTAGGGCACATTGTGAGTAAAGATGGGATCAAGGTGGATCCCGGGAAGATTGAATCCGTCAGGGATTGGCCGAGACCGAAGACAGTGACAGAAATCAGAAGCTTCTTGGGATTAGCTGGGTACTATCGTAGGTTGGTGGAGGGGTTCTCCAAAATTTCAATGCCCCTAACCGAGCTTACAAAGAAGAATCAGCGATTTATCTGGACAGATAAATGCGAAGCTAGTTTTCAGGAGCTGAAACAGAGATTGATTACTGCTCCGGTGCTAGCTTTGCCTTCGGACAAGGAGAAGTTCGTGGTCTATTGTGACGCATCCAAACAGGGTTTGGGGTGCGTATTGATGCAAGCCGATCGGGTTATCGCTTACGCCTCCCGTCAGTTAAAGGATTATGAACAGCGATACCCGACTCATGATTTAGAATTGGCCGCAGTGGTTTTTGCACTGAAGATTTGGCGGCATTACTTGTATGGTGAGAAGTGCGAGATCTATACCGACCATAAAAGTCTCAAGTATTTCTTTACTCAGAGAGATTTGAACATGAGACAGAGGCGTTGGTTGGAGTTAGTGAAGGATTATGATTGCGAGATCCTTTACCATCCCGGGAAAGCCAATGTAGTGGCTGATGCCCTGAGCAGAAAGGGTCCCGGGCAAGTAGCTAGCATGGTTCAGATCTCACCTCAGCTAGCAGGGGATATGGTTAGATCCAGCATTGAGTTTGTGGTAGGTCAGCTTCACAACTTAACGCTGCAGTCTGATCTATTGGAAAGAATAAAGGTTGCTCAGACGACAGATCCGGAGTTAGTGAAGATCCGAGATGAGGTATTGACTGGTCAAGCCAAAGACTTTTCAGTGTCAGATAACGGGATGCTTTTGTATAAAGCCAGGGTTTGTGTCCCGAACAGTGTGGACTTGAGAAACGAGATCTTTGAGGAGGCTCATTCTACCCCGTATTCTCTGCATCCCGGCACCACCAAGATGTACCAAGACTTGAAACCGTACTTCTGGTGGAACGGTATGAAGAAGAATTTGGTAGAATTCGTATCGAGATGCCTCACGTGTCAGCAGATCAAGGCTGAACATCAGAGACCAGCAGGGTTGTTGCAGCCTTTAACCCTACCAGAGTGGAAATGGGAGGATATTACTATGGATTTTGTGGTCGGGTTACCTAGGACCACGGGTATGTATGATTCCATCTGGGTAGTGGTGGACCGATTTACGAAATCTGCTCATTTTCTGCCGGTTAGAACAACGTTTACAGTGGATCAGTTGGCAGAATTATACGTCAGGGAGATAGTGAGACTTCACGGGGTAACAAAGTCTATAGTTTCGGACAGGGATCCGAAATTCACCTCCAAATTTTGGCAAAGCTTGCAACGGGCAATGGGTACGAAGCTAAAATTCAGTACAGCATTTCATCCTCAGACAGATGGTCAGTCCGAAAGGACAATTCAGATATTGGAGGATATGCTGAGAGCCTGTGTTATGGACTTTGAGGGTTCATGGAGTAAATACCTACCGTTAGTGGAGTTCTCGTACAACAACAGTTACCAGAGTACGATAGGGATGGCACCCTACGAACTGTTGTACGGTAGGAAATGTAGATCCCCTATCCACTGGGATGAGACAGGGGAGAGGAAATACCTAGGTCCAGAATCAGTTCAGCGGACCAATGAGGCAATAGAGAAGATTAAAGCTAGAATGCTTGCCTCCCAGAGCAGACAGAAGAGTTACGCAGATCCGAAACGTCGAGATGTTGAGTTCCGAGTAGGGGACCATGTGTTTTTGCGAGTATCTCCGATGAAGGGGATTAAACGTTTCGGCAGTGCACAACGTATTTCATGTCTCAATGTTGAGAAAATACGTTTCAGACCCCTCTCATATAATCAGTTATGAGAGCCTTCAGCTTCAGTCAGATATGTCCTATGAGGAACAGCCAGTGCAGATCCTGGATAGAAAGGATAAAGTCCTTCGGAATAAGACCATAGCGTTGGTCAAGGTTCTCTGGAGAAACAGTAAGGTGGAAGAAGCCACCTGGGAGCTTGAGTCAGATATGCGAGCTCAATATCCAGAGTTATTCAGGTTAGATTTCGGGGACGAAATCCTTTTAAGGGGGGGATAGTTGTAAAGCCCGCTTAGTTAATTTGGAAATTAGCAGTTATTTATGTTAATCAGGAAATTATTTATAGCCATTTAAATAATTTATTATGGAATTCAGATATGCATAATTATGTTATCAGCAGTTTTTATATTTCGCATTTCCGGTGTCCGGTATTTTGGAACGCGGCGTTTGGCTCAGTAGAGATCACAACTTAGTATGTTAGTATTTTGGGGACGGGTTTTAGACATTGGGAATGTCGGGAATGGCCGGGAATTTAGAATGTCCCAAAAATACCCCTTAAGTATGATTTATGTGGTTTTTGTATGGAGGGGCAAAATGGTCTTTTTGCCCCAATGATATTTTGTCTTATGTGACTTTTAATTGGAATTAAATGTTTAATTTATGCATGTTATTTGGCTGAAAGAATTAGTGTGTAAAGACTCCTTTTTATTCATTTTCATTTAACTTAGAAAAAAATAGAATATTTTCAAAAAGAAACTCTCTTTTCTCTCTCTCTTTTTCGGCTGAGAACTTTGGGGTTCTAGAGCTGGATTTTGTGGTGATTCAAAGCTTGGGTTTGCAAACTTTATTGATCTCTTGTGTGGTATGTGTTTCCTAGTCCCTTTCTCCTTAAATTCTTGAAGAAAAATGATGAAATTGGATGATAATGCATGTGATTTTTGAGAGATGTTTCTGCTGTGTTTTGTTGTTGATTTAAGTTGTTTAAAGCATGATTTTTGATGTTAAATGAGTTGTGTGAAGCATGAGTAGCTAGGTTGTTCAAGCTTTTAAATTATATGTGAAAATTGATGATTTTTGTGAGAAAATGCCATGTTTTGTTTCTGTATATTTGCTGGATGTTATTGTTAGTTTGCAGAGGTGTTTTAATGCTTAGTTAAGTAGAATTAACTAGGCTAGGGTGCATGCTAGTGGGTTTAACCAAGTTTGAGTTCTTGAACTCAAAGCTTGGTCTTCAATGGTGAATTTTGCATGTGGGATTTCTGGGTAGGTTTGATGCTCTAGAATGGTTATTTGGGACCTATCGAGGAGGTCTGGAAAGTTTGGGATCATTTGTGTTCGAATTGGTCAAGATATGGGAATTTTTGGTTCTTTGCGAGGAACCGGAATTCGGTTGAGCATCCGGAATTCGGATGGGGGTTCGTATTTTCGAACCGGAATTCCGGTTGGGCAACCGGACTTCCGGATGGGGGATTTTTCAGAACCCTAGTTTTCCTCGTTTTTGGGTTTTTAGGGGTATTGCCATGCTTTTTATCGATAGGGAAACTTTTAGTTTCGAGTTTTAGTCCCCGGGAAGTGATTTAGCGTGTCACTTATAGCGTTGTGATTTTTATGGTTTAGGAGCCAGTAATCCGCCGTTCAGCTTCAGTTCCAGTCAGGTTGACCGGCACACCTGAAATCGGAATCCAGGTAAGATTAGTATAACGGTATGCATATGTAGATTACATGTTTAGCGTGCATGTAGGAAGCCTGTTAGATTACATTAGATATGTATTAGGCTTCGAACCATCCAACCCTGTCACGTCGGTACAGGCTGGAGTATGACCAGCAGCCGGAGTATGACCGGTTTGACCGATCAGGCTGACACTTGGTTGGTGGTTCCGTGCTATTGACGTATCCCGTCGGTACAGGCTGGAGTATGACCAGCAGCCGGAGTAGGACCGGTTCGACCGATCAGGAGGGTATAGTAACACGTCGGTACAGGCTGGAGTATGACCAGCAGCCGGAGTATGACCGGTTCGACCGATCAGGTTGTTACGTGTCAATAGTACCGTCCCCTGAACGTTCAAAACTCAGTACCATGTTGGACATGGCAGTAGTGCTCGCACCATGTTGGACATGGCAGTAGCGGGACTCAGTATCGTGTTGGACACGGCAGTCAGTTTTATGTATGATATTATTATGCTTTTCTTACTGAGTCTGTCGACTCACAGTTTATTTGCATGTGTAGGTAAAGGCAAGGCAGTTGCTGATGGACCGTGAGCGAGCTTATGAGATTGTACATGTCGGGGCGGTTAGGCCTGGAGCGTACGATCCTCGGGACAGCACGGCTAAGATTTTGTAAATGTCGTTAGACGACTTTATTTTGATGTAAAAGTTAAACAGTAAAAACGTTTGTAAATATTTTTATAAATCGGGATCCCGAGACTTTTTATAATATGGTTTATAAGTTTAATTAGAAAGCAAAATTTTAATTAATCACGTTTTTCCATAAACCTCGTTGACTAGCAACGAGCTGCACAGTACGTTTAAAAATCACGTAATACGCCTAAGATAGTTAGGGTGTTACAGCGCCTAAGTATCACGGCGTTACAATTTTGGTATTAGAGCCGCCAGGTTTGTCTACCAAAGATCGTCAGGATATGTACAATCATTGTCAGAGAAAAGCTCGACTCACGGTTCAGTAAGCCTTTACTTGTTTAGTAATTTATGTGATTAGAAAAGCATGTTAAGAAGCATAATAGTTTATAATTATTTATTTGAATGCATTGCCTTAAAATCTATAAGTGTGGTATATAGAGTTTATGTGATCACTGTCTGACCCACCTGACGTATGAGTTCACAGGCATAGTCCTATTAGATGGACGCCAAGCGAAATACAAGGAGTCGGGGTAACAGGTTTGAGACCAGAGGCGATTAGGGAAATCAAATTCCCCAGAATCTCCATGGACGCGATAGAGGTAGTGGAAGGTTTTAGGGTGGTAGACATGAAAACCCACCTCAAGCTCCTTCAAAATGGGATCAAAGATTTGCGGAAATGCAAGCTCAGATCTGCCAGCAAGACGAAACGATTCTAAGGTTGAGACATCAGGGTCTTCCTGCAGTGCCTCCACCACAAATTCAGGCTACTTTGGTCCCTGCGGTGCCAGCAGAACTACTTGTTACTGGCAATTGTATGGAGTCACTGTACGAGAGGTTTTGCAAGCAGGCACCTCCAGTTTTTGTGGGAGGCCAAGATGTTATGAAGGCCGAGTAACCAGCACTACATTTTATTTCCAGGAAGACACACTCATGTGGTGGGAGTTAGTGTCCCTCACCCGAGATGTCACTGTTATCACCTGGGAAGAGTTTTGAGATTTGTTTAATGCCACATATTACAATGAGGTTGTCTGCAGTGTTAAGTGGAAAAAATTCATTTAACTGGTTCAGAGTGATGGTATGTCAGTAACGGAGTATAAAACGAAGTTCGATCGTCTTACCAAGGTGGCTTCGGGTATAGTGCCCACGGACTTCAGTAAGAAGAAAAAGTATTTGGTGGATCTAAATGCAAACATTAGACACGATCTGGGAATCACCACTAGTGAAGCAATAACTTATGCTGAAATGGTTGACAAGGCTCTACGAGCTGAAGGTGTAGTATGTTGGAAATTATTTTACCAGGATCTTAGATCTACTCACAAGTATGTTTATTAACACCCTAAATATGAACTTTCTAAAACGATGAAATAAACACATATAAAGTTTAGGAAACTTTACATTGGGTGCAGCGGAATTAAATGACTCCTTCCGTTTAGATATCTAGCCCTTGATTCCTTTCTGTAGCAGAGCATTATCAATATCTGAACCTTGATCTCTTTCTCTGAATCTTTGATGCTGAAACTCCTTTTGCTGAATGTCTTTCTTCACGATCTTCCTCACTATGATTGAGGTATCACTTGCTGTGTGTGGGCACTACTCATACACTAAGAATTTCGAAATTTGAGAGGGAAGAAAGAGAGAGGGAGTGGTCAGCCAGATAGGGAGAGAGAAGGCTCAGGTTTTTCTCTGAAGGAAAAATAGAAAATTTAAGTGTAATTTTCCTGAAGCCTTCACTATCTATTTATAGCATTCCACTAGGGTTAGGTTTGAATTATTTGGCATTAAAATAATGAAAATATCAGTTTAAATTGCCTACAAAAGTGGCTGGCCCTATACTAGTGGATTTGGGCCTCACTTTTTGTAATTTTGCAGTTTTACCTTTTCTGCATCTGATTTTCTCAAAAACGCCAATTTTCTAATTCAACCATTTAAATGCCAATTCTAACTATTTAATAACTATAAATAATTATTAAATAATATTGTCATTTATCATATTTATTAATTGAACCATACAAAGTATCATAATTAACAAATATGCCCCTAAAACTCTTTCTTTACAATTTCGCCCTTACTTAGTGAAAAATTCACAAATAGACATAGTCCAATTTGAGAATTATAATTGATTAATCAAAATCAATTACATGAGTCTTACAAGCAATATTATCTCAACTAGTGGGGGGACCATGGGTCTATATAACCGAGCTTCCAATAAGTAGATCAAGAATTTAGCACTAAAATTCACTAACTTATTAATTCTTCGTTGAATCCACGCATAGAACTTAGAATTGCACTCTCAGTATATAGAATGCTCTATATGTTCCACCATATAGACACATCATTAGTTATCCATTGTTATAATCCTAATGTGATCACTGATCCTCTATATGAATGATCTACACTGTAAAGGGATTAAATTACCGTTACACCCTACAATGTATTTTATCCTTAAAACACTTGACCCCGTATAAATGATATTTCAGCTTATGTGAAATGAGTACTCCAGCATTTATGTTCGTTTGGTCAAGCTCGAAGGAGATCATCCTTTGCTTACTATTCGCCAGATAGAAGGTACAGATTCCATGTTTATGCTAGCGCTCCCACTCAATTGCACTACCGTGTTCCCAAAATGTACGTATCACCCTGACCTAAAAGTAGGCTTAACTAACAAATCAAAGAACACGAATAGCCTTTCAAGATTGAGCCTAATCATAACAGGATTAAGATCATTTGATCTAGGATCAACTAGGCGATATTGACTTGAATAGATTTTACGGTAAGTTTAATTAAATCTAAGTCAAAGTTCAATATCGGTCCCTTCCGATGCATACTCCATGCATCCAACCTGAGCTTTACTTTAACCAATGTTCTGGAAAGAACATAGTATTTCTCCAAATACAAGTAAACTCTTGTTGTAGATTATCATATCAGTAAAACCCTGTGTCTGATAAATCTAGGAAACTTTATTCACATAGTCATGTTTACTTTCCAATGTGTTGACGGCACAATAAACAGGATCAAGTATGTGAAAAGGGTTTCAGATGAATTTATACATTATGTACATATAATCATGAAATAAATCATGTGAACCATGCAACATTAAATGTTATTTCTGATCTATATTAATAAGTAAATTTGATTATATTGAAATGAGTTTTATTTAGGGCATAAAACCCAACATAGTAAAGTTTCTTCAGGAGCCCCGAGTGACTCCAAGTGGTGGTGCAACCCCCGCTCTTCCTACTCCTGCATTTAGAAGAGATAGTGGTTATTCCACTGTCGATCAGAAAAGAAAGGCTACCCCAGATCTGGTTGTTCGGGATAGAGTAAGCAGTTCTAAGGGAACCAAGGGAGAGGTGGACGCCAGCATTATTCTTACTTTGAGTGCCCAGGTTGTAAGAAACATCATCTCGGAGAGTGCAACCGGAAAACATGCTTCTAGTGTGAAATGGTTGGGAGTTTTAAGAAGATTGCCCTCAGGTGAAGAAAGAAGAGCAGAAGTAGGAAGCAAAGCCAGTAGCTGCTTGGGTGTTTGCTATCACTCAAGCTGATGCTGCAGCCAGTCCTTCCGTGGTGACAGGTCAACTTCTTGTCAACAACTCCTATTTTACTATACTATTTGACTTTGGGGCTATACACTCATATGTGGCATCAAGAGTAATCAATGAATTGTGTAGGCCTTGTGATTTTATTGAAAGATGGTTTGGAACCCTACTACCTAGTGGGGAACTGGTTATCTCCAAAAGGCAAATTAGGTCTATGCCAATTAGAGTGGAAGATAGGGAGTTGAGCGCTGACTTAGTAGAGCTGGAATTAGCAGAGTTCGATATCATACTTGGGAATGGTATTCTGCCCAAAATTCAGCCAGCATTGATTGCAAGCGAAAAATAGTAACTTTCCAACCAGAGGGCAAAAATCTATTTGTTTATGTTGGATCTTTTCAGGAGTCTCGAATCACAGTTACTTCAATTTTAAGGGCTAAAGATTTACTACACAGTTGATGTGTAGGATTTTTAGAGATTGTGATTGACTCCAGCAGACCTAAAATATTGGGCCTAACAGAGTTGTAAAAGAATTTCTTGATGTATTTCCCAAGGAGTTACCGGGATTACCGCCACGACGAGAGATAGATTTTATAATTGATTTTGCACCTGGGGCAGAACTTGAGATGCTATCAGAGAACTATCATTTTTAAAGTGGCTAGAAATGTTTTCCTGTTGTTTAACCCATGAGTCGTTCTCAAACAAAATTATTTTGATATATAATATATATGTATTAAAATTAATGTAACCCAAGTGGGAGAATGCTAGACTTTTTATTTGGGCTTACATTAACTTTTATTGGTTTTATTAAAACTTAGGTTGATTGGATAGTTCTTTACTGTGTTAGCCCATATTGTTGGTGATCAATTGTTAGTGGGCTTAGCATCTGTGTGTAAAGTCTAGGTGAAGCAGAAGTGTGGGCTTTTCTAGTTAACTGAAGCTTTTGATGAGCAGGCCCAGTCCAACTAGCGTTATGTAGCTAAGTCCCCTCCCTAACTCTATAAATACATATTGTCTCATCACAATTGTATACTTTTGATAATTAGATAAATAAACTGCTTCTGATTTAGAGATTTAGGGAGGAATACTTAGTTGATAGTATTGACTATCGAATTGAAGTAATTATTATGGATCGAATTGAGGTAATTGCTATGTCTAAATCAGATACACATACTTAATTATTATATATTATTATTGTGTTGTATGTTATATACAAATTGATCTTGAATTTATTATTAATTTTTCTAACCAGGATTGCTATACTATACCCGACGGTTTTAAACCGTCGGGTATACCCCATTATTTTTTTTTCGTATATTTATTATTTTAATAATAACCGTCGCCTATTATTGTTGCTACTGTTCAAAACCGTCGGGAATGCTTATTTTTCCCGACGGTTTTGAACAGTTACTTAATTTTTTTAGCGACGGTCCCAAAAAAAAATCGTTTTTAAAACCGTCGCGAAAACGAATATTTGTAGTAGTGTTTGAGGCCAACTCTAATAGGCATGTCCACAAATTTTGGGTGCCCATAAGCTAGCATTATATATAATCTAATCGAGTCAATCGCAACAAAAGCAAAAGTGAAAGATAAGAATAGTACGACTGTCCTTATGTTTTGGAATGATGGAAAAAGCAAAGTCGCATACTCTCAAAAAGCTAAAGATTTCCAACCAAAAGAAAAAAAACAAAAAAGATAAAGATACCCAAATTATTATATATCATTACAAAAAAGTCATGCTACAATCATACACTTCCCACTACGACATTACCAATCTTATACAAAACGTTTATTATATATTCATTAATAATTTAAGGTCATTACTTTAATGCACCAAAGAAAATTACATTTAAAGTCCATTTATTTATTCTTTTATGTCAATTGTAGTTCTTTGATAAAGCTGTCCTAGTCCCAATTTGCATGCGTTAGTTAATGGGGTTTTTTATGAATTCATTGCCTTTGAACTATGAAGCAAGTCACACCATTATTTACTTTGATTACTATCGGTAGTTGGCTTCAAAAATATAGTGTAAAATAGGGTCATTATGTAGTCCCTCAGTTTGAAATTGAGGAACCTGCCACTTAGTATTTTGAAACTATTATGTATTGATGTAAAATTATTATGTATTGATGTAAAATTTATATGTTTAAAATTAAATTTTAAATTAATCGAAGAGATAGAAAAACTCACCAAGAACATTCTCTGTATATGAACTCTCATTAATAACAAAGACTCGTGGACTACGGCTCATTAATGCCTGAACCACGTAAAAGTCACATGCATTAATTATCCCAAAGCTCGCATAATTATCTCATTTAATTGGTTGTCAAAAACCTCGGTCAACATTTTAGTGTTTTCATTGAGAGCTGTGGGAAGCATTGTTGGGAGAACAAGAATCAAAGAATCAGAGCTGCAATGGTAGAAACTCGAAACAACACACGCCAACCTTGCCCCCCCAGGATCCTCAGAACCTAGAAGGTGAAGGGGCTGCTTCAGGGGTAAACGTGGTTTCTGAGGAATGAGATGAGACGAACGACGAGGAATATAAAGAAAATTTCGATGGGTATGATGCTTACGACAAAGGTAGCTACACTGAGTTGCTCTTCCTAAGGCAAAAAGCAGCTGATCACGTACGAGGCCGAACTGGCCACTTAAAAAGAACAGAATAAGAGGATGCATGAGTTAATGTTCGCCATGTAAAAGGCTATGGAAACGGCTGGAATACATCTCTACTAGAAATTTGGGTTTTAGTGAAATACATTGAGTAACTCTAAAAGTGTATAGTGACACTTCAACGCGCGTCACTAATGAGGGTGACTAGAAAGATAATTTTCAGTGACACTTCACACGTGTCACTGAAACCTTTTGCATTCATTTTCTGCGTGTCACTATAGGTATATAGAGTCAGATTTTGTCAGACTAAAAAGTTAACAGCCACATACATGAAGTGTCACTATATCATTTTTTTTTCTATTTTATTAATATTTTTGGAGATATAGTGACACACAAAAAGTGCCACTAAATTAAATATTTTTCTAAAAAAAATAATATTTAATTTAATTTAATACAGCTCTGTATTAAGAATTTAAATGGGTATAATTATCAATTTAAATTACAAATTATATAAACACATTCAGATTTTATTTAAGTAATATAAATATATATAAATAATTTAATCAATAAAATAAACTATAAACTTTTTTTAACTGAATCACACTCATCAAAAAATACACATTAGTGATTCAAATATTAGAAAAAAAAATCTCAATCTCAATGTTATTGTAACACCCTAACTATTGTAGACGTGTTAGCGTTATTTTTAACGTATTGTGCAGCTCGTTGCTAATCAACGAGATTATTAGAAATCGTGAATAATTAAAATTTTGCTTATTTAATTAAAATTCCAGGATGCCATTTGCAAAATACAGTTACAAAAGTTTACTATTCATATACAAAATATTTGTTGCCTAGCGACTAAACAGCAAAAGCCCTGATGTCTCGAGGATCGTACGCTCCAGGCCTAACCACCCCGACATGTACAATCTTCACCTGCTCGCTCTCACGGCTCCTCAACTTTAGCTTTGCCCTTACCTACACATAGCAATAGCATTGTGAGTCGAGAGACTCAGTAAGAAAAGTATAACATAAAAACATACTAATATCCCGGGTAATAATCAGGCGCCCAAACACCTAACCATAACCCTAACTGAGTCAGGAACATTCTTGACAAAGTATGACTAACCGCGAATCCAGCCTATACTCAGTACTCTAATTGTACTGATGTGGTAGCAGTTAACTCATACTATCTGATAGCCTAGCATATATCTGTTGGCATCTCGGTGCATCTCTATGTACACCTCACCGATGCCCTGATATGCTAATCTGAGGGCTATAGATTTGCCTATACTGACGGCAACTAACATGTACGCTAAACATGTATAAATATATGCATAACATTATACTAATCTTACCTTGATTCCGAATTCAGGTGTGCCGGCCAACCTGAGTGGAACAACTACTCGGCGAATTACAAGCTCCTAAATCACATCAATCATAATAAAGGTAAGTGACATGCTAAATTACTTTCCGGGGACTTAAACTCGAAACTAAAAGTTTCCCTATCGATGAATAACATGACCATACCCTAAACATCACAAAAATAGGAAAAACTAGGGTTCCTAAAATTTCCCCAACCGGTAGACCGGATTCCAACCAGAATTCCTGTTCTGCGGGGTTTCCTCGGGACCAACCAGAATTCCGGTTCCTGACTGGATTCCAAGTCAGTTTGCGGCAGCAGTTTGTCGCGGTAAGAAAGATCAACCTCGAGTTCAGCGTCCTGACCCACATAAAACAACTGCCAGCAAAAACCCTAAAGAACTTCATAAAGAGATTCAAAGAGGAGGCCTCGAAGACCAAGATAGTGGACGATAGACAACAGTTGTCCCTTCTTCAGGTTGGAATCCGTACGAGAACCCCTTTTTGGAATGAGTTGCAGCAAGACGGAGCAGCTAGCTCCAGGATATTCAAAAGAGAGTCCAGAAATACATTAATTTGGAAGAAGCCCAAATAGTGGCTTACGGAGGGTATTACCCGACCGGAGCTCAACTTCCAGGAGCTCCATCTCCTGCCACTCCCCAAGCAAGCAGGATATAATTATTCGCTACCCCAGGATACAATCAAAGTCTTACTTTAGCTCCTGCATCATCACATTTTGGAGCGCCCATGAACAATCCCTCTGGGTTGAGTATCCAAACTCTGTCGCAATCCGCACTAGCCATCAGTATGGCAGGAGCTTCGCAAAGCTCCCAGAGTAAGAGATCCTCAAAGAGTAGTACCCAGACTAAGACAAGTGACAGCGAAGGCGGTATACCCCCCAGTACACACAATACACAGAGCTTACAGATATTTAGGAGCGTGTATATTTCGCCACCCGACAAAATACACACTACTGGAAGCCTCCACTCTTGTACAGAGATAGCTCCCGGAGAGATCCCAATAAAAGATGCGAATACCACAACAATAATTGCCACACCACAAACGAGTGCAAAAACTTGAAAGACCAAATTAAGAACCTAATCCGATTAGGTTACTTGTATGAATGGATCAAAAGCAGGTTACCCCACTTAAACCCAGCTCCAGCAGGAGGCCCATTACCTCAGGGAGAAGCGGGGGGTATGCCCAAGAGACAAGTAACTCCCGGAGGGGTACTTCCTCAACAGGCGCCTGAATTACCACCCCGGCCGAATGGGAGAGTGGCCATGATCTGTGGTGGGCCTCATATTGGGGGAACCACCAGGAACGAGTTGAAGCGTTACGTTGGGGCCCTAAAACACGATGAAGTGTGGGAATTTGCTCAACTCCCACCAGAAAGGCCCAGACTCATGGATTAACCTATTGGTTTTATAGAAGAAGACGCGAAACCAGTGTGTTCCCCCATCATGACCCCGTAGTCATAGAAACTCCTTTCGCCAATAAGGTAGTGGCTAGAATATTGGTGAATAACGGAAGCTCTAAAAATTTATTATTCAAAGAAGCATTCACAGCCATAAGGCTCACGGATAGGGACCTATCGCCTAGCAGCTCTCAGCTCACAGGATTCAACGGGACAACACTCATCCCGATAGGAAAAGTAAGGCTTCCCGTCACCTTGTGTCCTGATACCCCACAAAGCACTTTCAAGTACTGCACCTTTGTTGTGGTAAACTGTCCCACCGCCTACAATGCCTTCCTTGGCCGACTGGCCTTGGTCAATTTTGGAGAAATGACCTCCATTCGATATACTTATGCCTTAAGTTCCCTACTTGGGAGGCTGAAGTAGGAACCGTGAGGGGAAACCAACGAGAGGCGAGACAATGTTACAATGTTGAAGTACATCTATCAGTTTTGATGGTACAAAGGGACACAAAGAGCCCATTTTAACAAAAAAGGAGGAGTTGGATCTTCGTGTGGGATTTGAAACAGCTATAGAACCTATGGAGGACATCGAGGAAGTAAGCATGTGCGACCTCGACTCCACTAAAATTATCTGCTTAGGAAGAAACCTAGAACCAGATGAAAGAAGCAAGATCATAGATACGTTAAAGGCAGCCACGAATGTCTTTGCGTGGTGCCAAGGGGATATGACTGGAATAAGCCCCCACGTGATCACCCATGTCCTGAATGTCAACCCAGATATGCCCCGGGTACAGCAAAAAAGACGTTCGCTTGACCTAGTGAAGGTTGACGACTTAGAATAAGAGGTGGATAAGTTGCTAACCAATGGCCTCATGTGGGACGTATATTACCCGGAGTGGCTAGCCAATCCGATGTTGGTACCCAAACCCAACAGAACATGGCAAGTCTACGTAGACTTTGCTGACCTTAATAAGGCCTGCTTAAAGGATTGCTTCCATTTGCCACGAATTGATCAAATGGTGGACGCCACCGCAGGTTTTAAGTTGTTGTCTTTCATGGATTCCTACTCCGGGTACAACGAAATTAAAATGCATGTCACAGATTAGGAATGTACTAGCTTCAGGACCGACAAGGGGGTATATTGCTACCTGGTCATGCCTTTCAGATTAAAAAACATCGGAGCAACCTATCAATGCATGGTTAACCGGATGTTTAAAGGCCTCCTAGGAAGAAACATCGAGGTATAAGTAGACAACATGCATGCTAGTTAAGTCCAAAACATGAATGGGCCATGCAGACGATCTCACGGAGTGCTTTGAAGTAGTCCAGAGATATGGGATGAAGCTTAATCCCAAAAAATTGACCTTCGGCGTCAAATCGGGGAAATTTCTTGGATTTATCGTGAGTCAACACGTAATAGAGGCAAACACTGAAAGAATACAGGTCTTGTTGAACATGCCTTCCCTAAAAAAACAAGCATGTACAGAGCTTGACTGGGAAAGTTACCGCCCTAAGTCGATTCATCTCCCGATCGACTAACAAGTGCATTCATTTCTTCAATATTTTTTTAAAAGTTTTTGATCAAACCTTTCAGACGAGAAAGGGATCAAACCATCACAACTTTTTGATTGAAAACCTGTTTGACGAGAAAGAAAAATCCAAAGTTATAAATGAGATATAACTCATAACTCGCGTGTGAAGCTGAATATTAACGGCTTCCACAGTGAAGGAAAGTATTAAATGAGACATCAATGTGTCTTGATAAATGTACTTAAACCTAGTATATGAATAGACGATCTAACTATTCATATAAGCAATCAAGAATATACAAAGTGACAAATCATTCAAGGTGATAAATCATATATAATATATTCAAGTTTGCTTAAGACATATTATAACTGTTATTGCGAGGCAGAATCAATAACTGCTTGCAAATCAAAAGTATGGCAGATAATAAACTGCTCACGCACATAGTAGATTACTAACTACTTAAATAGGAAAAATACGAGGAATGGAAAGACGGAGAGTACTCCGCATTTGATCAAAATATAATTGTTTGCATTGTGAATGAAAACGCAAGCAAACATAAATATATTAAGCTTGAATGTAAAGCTACGAGGCATTTAAGACAAATAAAAGCTAAGTTGGCCAACTAGCTTCCCAAACTTGTCTTTACAAAAATTCCACAAGGGGCACACGATTGGGCGATTTTCCTAAACAGAAAAGAAAAATAAATAAATGTACAAGACTAAGTCTACATTATTATAAGGGACTTGGCGAGATTTTCTTGTTCTGCGTCAACCTCTTCTTCCTTGCAATATTCTTCCTTCTGAGTCTTTTGGCAATAGGCAAGCATGGTTTCGGCCTTATCACCCAAAAAACTAAAGTCCAACTCGGGGTTGGCTGACCAAATCTGATAGATGGTCCTCCT
The DNA here is from genome assembly GCF_029168945.1 of Cannabis sativa. Taxonomy (NCBI): domain Eukaryota; kingdom Viridiplantae; phylum Streptophyta; class Magnoliopsida; order Rosales; family Cannabaceae; genus Cannabis; species Cannabis sativa. The sequence goes on along the minus strand of NC_083605.1, from coordinate 16,140,689 downwards.
ACCGATATTGTTGACGCACTCTTTGGTTCCACCCTCCAACTCTTTGAGCTTTTGATCATGGTCAACTTGTTTTTTAACAAGATTAGCTTGAAGGAATTTAAAAGAATTCTGAAGTTCTTTAATTGTTTGTTGGTCGGCTTGGTGTTGCTTTTCTACTTCATCCTTAGTGCGAGAAACTTCAGCTTCAGAATCGCTCCACTTCTTAGCTACGAAGTTCCTATGTTTCTTAATTTGGCGAAGCTCAATCTCTAGCATCTCGACCCATTGAGACGCCCGGTGATGTGTAGCGTGAACAAGAAAAAAAGCCTGAGGAGAAAGGACAAACTGAAGTTAGTAAGAAAGGCAGAGTAGGGAAGAGTAACCTGATGCTGAAGCTAATGACTTCTTTTGGTCAGGTCCTCAGTATTGCTATGAATAGCGAGATCCCAATCGCGAGACCCAAGTGTCAAGAGGTTGCACCAACTGTTTGTCGCGTGTTGCGAGCTCACTTATGACCCCTCAGTCCCAACTTCAAGGGGTAAGGTACAGGAGGGCTCGAGGAAAACCATCTCCGAACGAGAACCAAAGAACTTGACTTGGTGTGTTAACCCGGTAGGTTGCTTCTCGACAATCCCCGCAGTAGAGACATCAATCCCCGCAGTAGATACCTCATTCTCTGCCTTAGGAGATTTATCAGCATCAATAAGAAGCTGGTTCGAGGATTTCCTCATATTGGCCTTTGTCGACCTGTTAACTTTTTTCTTACCATTGTCTATGCTTTTAATGATAGACATGGTAGGAAAGAGTTAGGGAAGCATCTACAAGAAATTGTAGAACAGGAAGCTTGGCTAATCATGGGAGCTTTTAATGACATCCTTAATAAGGAAGAGAGGATTGGTAATAAAGTTAGCTATCATCCTTTTGATGATTTTATTAACTGTATTGCTAATTGTCTCTTGGAGGATGTTAAGTCATGTGGAAGTTTTATCACTTGGAGCATCAAGGAACAAGGTGAAGAGAGAATTTTCTTAAAAATTGACAGGGTGTTAGCAAATGTACAATGGCTTGACAAATATATAAACACTGAAGAAAATTTTCTAAATGAAGGGTTATTTGATCATACTTCAGCTCTACTTACTATTTATCTAGAAACACCTAATGGGAGAAAACCATTCAGGTACTTCAGGATGTGGTCCACACATCTTGAGTATCATACACGAATTAAGGAAGCATGGCAGGCCCAATAACTTGCACCAGAATGTTTCAAGCGGTGGCCAAATTTAAGAAGATTAAAGGAGTCCTAAAGGAGTTAAACAATCAAAGTTTTTCAGATATTCAAGTCTCTACTAACCCTGCGACGGAGAAGCTTGATGAATTTAAAAGAAAGTTGCAAGAAGAGCCCTTAAACCAGATGCTGCAAGCTGCTGAATTGGAAGCTAGAATCAGATATGTTGAACAGCTCAAGAACTACAGTTCATTTTTACATCAAAAAGCCAACGTAACATGGATTAAGAATGGAGATGAAAATTCAGCCTTATTTCATTTAAGTATCAAAGCTCAAAGAAGGCAAAACAAAATACTTTCCATCCTTAATCAAGATAACATCAGGATAGAAGATCCACAACAAATAATGGAAAAAAGGAGGCCAGTACTGACCAAATTAGTACAGGAGGGAGCAGTGATCACATAACAACATGCAAGGTTGCTCACTCAGGAATATACAAACTAAGGAAGAAATTAGAGAAACTGTGTTTGCAATTCCAGGAATCAAGGCTCTCTGAGCTGATGCTTTTTGTAGTTATTTTTATTAAGATAACTGGAAATTGATAGGAGATGAAATCTATGAAGCCATCAAATCATTTATGCATACAAGAAAGCTCTTAAAGGAGATCAATGCCACTGTCTTAGCACGCATCTTAAAGGTGAAATGCCCAAACAAAGTAAGTTAATTCAGACCTATTGCTTGTTGTAATGTTCTAATACAAGATAGCAACTAAGTTGATTTGTTCGAGATTGAAGCATGTATTACTTGATTTGGTGGCTCAAAACCAAGGTGGTGTCATCAAAGGAAGGTACATAGCACACAATATAATGATATGCCAAGACTTAATTTGTCATTATGGGAGGAATGCATCAAAAGCCAATTGTATGATCAAGTTGGATTTGCAAAAGACTTATGATACTATTGATTGGGATTTCTTGGAAGAATTGCTCACTTCCTTTAATTTTCTTGGACAACTCATTAAGTTGGTTATGAAGTGTGTTAGAACTCTGAAATACTCCTTACTGCTCAATGGAACATTGCAACGGTATTTTGATTCCAAGAGAGGATTACAGCAAGGGGATCATTTATTCCCAATACATTTTGTCCTTAGAATGGAATACCTAGCTATCAAGAATTATGGCAAGGATAAGCAAGAAACTAGATTTCCAATTGCATGATAGATGGAGCCTTGAATCTCAATCATCTCAGCTTTGCTGATGATGTTTTGTTATTCTACAAGGGAGACTTTAAAAGTGTATTCCTCAGTCGTATGCATAATTCAGAGGTGCAATGAATCATTGATGCAACAGGATACAGCAAGCAGTAGGTCCCTTTCACATACTTGGGAATCCCAATATGTGCCAAGAGGATCTCAGGTAAAGATTGTGCACTTCTAGATGAGAAAATGGCTATAAGAATGAAGGCTTAGAGCACAAGAAATATCTCTTTTGCAGGAAAAACAGTGCTCATCAATGCAGTTCTTATGTCCATACATACATATTGGATCCAAATAATGAAGTTACCTAGAAAGGTAATAGGAGAGATTGAAGCAATATGTAGGACATTTCTGTGAAAAGGACAGAATCAGATGCAGGGTTCTGGTCTAATAGCATGGGATCTGGTTTGTCTAGGAAAAAATGCAGGAGGAATTGGCTTCAGGAAAGTGTAGGAATGGAACCAGGCTGCAATATTCAAATGTGTTTGGGCAATTGCAAATAAAGAGGACAACTTGTGGGTCAAGTGGGTACACAATGTGTATATCAAGAACACAAGTAAATGGGATTACAAACTCCCTCCTAATGGAAGTTTATACTGGAAACAAGTTGTTGCTGCTGAAGAACAACTCAAAAATCTGACTGATACACAAGTATTCACTCAAACAAAGTACCAGACATCAAATGGTTATAAACTCTTACGTCCTAATCAAACCACAGTCAGATGGAATCAAGAGGTTTGGGGAAGGCTAAATACACCAAAACACAGTTTTGTATTTTGGTTGGATATTTAGAACAGATTGTGAAAAAAGGACAGGATGAAGAAATACAACATGGTGAGCGAGGATGTTTGTATTCTCTGTAATCAGCACCTGGAAACCAGTGGTCATCTCTTTTTTCGAATGCAACATCGCACTAGTGTGTTTACAGGCAGTAAAAAGCTGGCTAAATTTAGCACCGGCGCTTTTTAAGGGCATTTTTTAACACCGGCGCTTACTTTTCACCGGCGTGATTTCTCGCCAGTAAAAGTAAGTTTTACCGGCGCAGTTACTCTACGCGCCGATAAAAACTCCTTTACCGACCAAGCTTCCCAGATAAGCTTTGCCGGCGCAGTTAGGGTACTTTTGCCGGTGCAACAATGCGCTGGCAAAAGTGGCTTTTCTTGTAGTGAAATTAGAGAGCTCAAATAGTTTCCTTGCAACAAATTGTAAGGTGAATTGAAAGCGCAAAGCTATCAAAATTTAGGAAATATGTAGTTTCTGCAACAGTGGCAAACTTGGTGTATCATACTTAGTATGCTAGAAATGACAAATATTGGAATGCACAGAAGGAAAACACAAGGAATATAACACAGAAAGTCAAAGAGGAAGTTAGAAATCGAATTGCATTAGTATGGCCGAAGAAAGTTAGTTTAGAGGATGCTAATTAGTTTTATTCTTTGTAACCATATATGTACAACTTAAATTGTTTTATGTCCTAAAATTGAGGATGCTATTTGATGTAAGAATCAGTTTTTGAGCAATACAATTCTCTTGTCAATAAAAAAAAAAAAAATTACATTAACCTAAGGGGTATAATAGGAACATCATCTATAAAAGTGTGTATATCTTAAAGAATATGGAAATAAAGCTAGAAATTAAAACATGTAAACTAAAGTAAATATACAATAAAATTTCCTTAAAAAATTAAAGTTTTGATATATATGAGATACAAATTTAATTAAAATATAGCAGTTTTTTTTTTTTTTTTAAAAAAAAAGAACTTAAAATATGGGAAGATCATCATAGATTAGAAGGGATGCCATAAAAAACTTTAAAATTTTGATTCCTTTTTTTTATCATATAAAATAACCAGTGTTTTACACAAACATTGTAACTATAAAAGTTAATTTAAAAAAAAAATCTACAGAAACTAAAATAATAGTAATATAATTTTGTTAAGGCAATAAATTAAGAAAATAATTTCTTTCATTAAAAATCGAGCTACACAAATATGCAAACTCATATAAATTTTACATGTTTCTTATAAGCTCAAATACTTGATCATCAACCCATTACCAAAACTAATACCAAAATAATACTAATATTAAAACTAGTTACAAACTTCTCAGAAATTCCAACACTACTAGGCCATCAACCCACTACCAAAACATTCACTATCCACTAAAGCATGATATTAGCCTCAAAAGAAATAAAAAATAGAATGATAGTATATTTGCTACATAGGCGGACCCACATTGTAGCGAGGGGGGGCAATCGCCCCCCCTGAAAAAAAAAATCGAGAAAAAAATGTATATGTATTTTAATTAGTTACAACATATATTTGTATTAAAAGATGATATTTATAGACATAATAGTAACCTTGGTGTAATGGTTAAGGTTATTGGTAAATAGGTTAGAGGGTAAAGGTTCAAACCCCACTAACTACACTTTATATTTTCTTTTTAAATTTATTTACGCCCCCCTCACTTTAAATTCTGGGTCCGCCACTGATTTGCTAGAGTTGTTATTTTAATAAAAAAAAATGCTTACCGATACCAAAAATTATAAATAAACTTTACATACTTGTATTTTAAACACTGTATGGAATATTGAATAAATCAAATATTATACGAAAATTAAAATAATTACAAACTTCTCAAAAGCTCAATGACTTAACCATCAACCTACTACACTACCAAAAATAGTCATTATCTACTAAAATAAAATATTAGCCACAAAAAAAGAAGAAAATAGAATGAAAATACTCGCCGAAGTTGTTACCGTCGTCAAAAATCATTAAAAAAGTCACCAGAGTTGTGTTCATTACTAGAAAAGTCACCAGAGTTAGACATTGGAGTTGTCACTGGTGTTAGACGTTAGAATTTGACATACTGAAATCACTTACAATATTCACCTAGTTAAAACTATAATTGAGAAACCAATTATTTAATCAATCGAATTAAGAACAAGAATGTTAGAGTCAATTACATAAAACAACAAAAATAATAACTAAATAGGGAAACCTGTTACCAAGACAACCTAATTAAAACAATCAAAAGATATATTGAAACATAAAAACTAGTTTCTTTAAGAAAAAAAATTAACAATTAAATTGCAGAAACAAGTTACATTAGATAAATTGAAACATAAAAACTAGTTTCTTAAACAAAATGTAGGAACTAGTTACATTATATAGCCAATTAAACAAAACTAACAATTTATATAGAAACAAAAATATAAGAAGCCTAAAACAATAAATAAATTTAAAGCATACCACAAGAGAATTCTTAACGTATAAATTATTTTTTTCCCCTACAGTGTCGACTGCAACAGCGTCGATAATGAATTTTACCGAAATTGACGCTGTATGCCCCAAAAAACCTCCTCTAAAGCCTATTTTTCTAGTTGTGATTTTTGAAGTTACCTAAATGTATGTTAAATTATATAATCTATTATATTATAACTTAAAAATAACTAATAAATTACTAAGATGTATACAAATAAGTTTTAGATATAATATAACCAAAATGTATCTCAAATTATATGATTTAAAAATATATTTTTTTTTATATAAATGTAACTAATTGGTTTCTTATCAATACTATTAGTAACCGAAAAGTTAGTTTTAAAAATGTAGGAAAATAAGAAAAAAAAAACGAAAAATATCAGAAAACGTCATATGCCTCAAATTTAGCTGAAGTGGCACGCCAATAATACACTACAAAAAAAAGGCCATTTTTAGTGGAAAGTACTTTTTAGTCACAAAAAAAAAATTGTGGCTAAATTTAGTCACCAAAAAAGAGTTATTTGTGACTAAACATAAAATTTAGTTACAAGTTGTCACTAATTTAGTTTTAGTCACAACAACTATTGTGACTAAAAATACATTTAGTCACAACAAATTGTGCTTTTTGTAACTAGTACTTTTAGTCACGGACTTTTTAGTCGCAACATATAGGAATGACAATTTATAATTAGTTACTACTTTCTTACTTTTAGTCCCAAATTTTGTTGTGACTATAAAAGTAAGATATTTTTTAGTGATAATAATAATGTTATTATTGTAAATTAGATTCAAACAATGTATATCATTGTAAACTGAAGTCTTATGAGTTTACCATATATATTAAGAGCTTTATTATAAGGTATAATGGTGTTTAGCACTACTTTTATGAGGTAGCATCCTGAAATGGTTAACTATTTTGTATAATTATTATTAAGGGAAAATAAATTGGATCTAATATTAAATTGTAGCGCTAACAATATGACTACTGGTATAAAGTAAGGGTATTTTAATATTTTTACCGTTAAAGCTAACGGTATTGCACCCTTTAATTAGCATTTTTCTCATATAAAGCATATATAATTCATTATTCAGTGCTTGTGTATGTAAAAATGGTCTCACATAAAATATTCGAAATTCACAAAGAAAACCAGTTTGACTTGGAACATTTTTCAATTTATATTGCTATATTTAAATTGTTACCGATAGTTCAAATGAGTAATATCATATACATATGAGTACAACATTTCGTTTATCTTCTACTAAGTTTAGAGATTGATCGAACATGTGTAAGATGCACAAGAAACAGACTATAAATATATGCATCAGACCGTAGAGAGAGAGAGTAGAGAAGGCAGATAGTGAAATGATGAATACTTACCATAAAATTATGAATGTATTACGCCATATGAACATGGATTAATGAGACGAGTATTAATATATAAGCTAATTAAGCTAAAACAATGTTAGGGCAACTCTCCTTTGGCAAGTACGGAGACTATATATGACACTAATGATATTTATATTATAGTTAAATCAACACTTGCCAAAAGAGAGAAGCCCTATAACTGTTTTGCTTATATAGACAACCCCTACTCAATTCTTGATCATATTTCTTTCTGGGTTTTGGTTATCAGGCATCAAAATACTAAGCCTTTTATAAAAACAATCCGGCTTAATGAGTAGATGGAATAAACCTTGGAAGCAATGGCATATACTTGAGAATAATGCCATGTATATATAGGGACTTTTCTTTTCACCAGTTTTTTAGTGCAGAATATTGGTTCTGTATCCAAGTTTTGGAGAGGTCCTTTTCAAGAATATTGAGATTTTTGCTCATGATTTTGAAGGTGAGAAGGGGAAAATTGCAGCTGGAAGCAGGAGAAATCTTGATAATGAAGGGATATAAAAAGGGGAATATCCTGGTTTAACATTTCTGTCCTTTTATTCTTGTTTTATTTTTTTTTTGGATTTTCGGTGTTTCTACGTCCTTCGTTAAATTTGTGGTTTATGTGAAATAAAACTTCATTGTTCAATCCATATAGCACAAAATAGTGTGGACATTAATTTTCGTTTACAAATAAGCTAATTATAATTTATCGATATTTTATTATGATCATAATTAATACATCGATTAGTCGTATCAACATTGATCATAATTCATGCATGGGAATGATGCCATATATAAATAATCAATGATATTATTTCAATCCAATCTGCTAAGGATCATTTATGGATCTAGAAAGATCGCAAATCCCCATATTGCGGAATTGAGAAAGTGAAAGTGTGAAATGTTTATTGAATGAATTGAAGATTTACAGAACAAAGCAAGGCTATATATATACATGAGTCTCCACTAACTTATAAATCGACTTCATGTAATGCCTTACTAAATTAGGTACATTATTATAATTTTAAATGTACTCCTTTCCTAATTAAAAGATTTATTAAAAAACGTGATAAATAAATTAAAACATAAATATATAAATACATATTACATAATTCGAGATCCCATTTACAAAATTACAATAGTTTTTCAAAACATATAAATTGCAAAAGTTGTTGTCTAGCGATTGACAAAATAAAGCCTAACTGCTTCGAAGATAAAACACTACAGGTCTAACCGCATTGATATGTACAACCTCCATCTTGTCCGAGCTCACTGTTATTCATCCTTTGCTTTGCCTTTACCTACACATGTAATCCATTTCTATGAGTCGACAAACTCAGTAAAAAAAATATAAACATAAACATATAATCATATTACCACATCGTGACCAGCTCCCCATACACCTAATCACAACCTTTTTTTGTGTCCAATGCGTACTAGGTTTGGAAAGTTCGTACGACTGTACAACTGATCATAAATATCAACCTAAATTTGGTACCCTAGTCGTACTGATGCTATAGTGTCAATCCATACTTTGCCAAACATATATCTGTCATTAGTCAGTGCAACTCTATGTACACTAATATTGTTCTTACTTATATGTTATCTACTAAGCAATCATAAAACATGTACACTAAATATGTAAGCATGCATATCATTATACTAATTTTACCTCAATTCTAAATTCAGGTGCGCCAGTCAACCTAAGTGAAAACTTTTACTCGACGATTTAAATGCCCCTAAATCACAACATACATAAACGGGTAAGTGATACCCTAAATCACTTTTTGGGGACTTAAACTCAAAACTAAAAGTTTCCCTATTTTTTGGGTTTAGCTGGATCTTATTGCCAGTTTGTAGAAGGATTTTCCAAGATTTTAATGCCTTAACAAAGTTAACCAAGAAAAATTAGCAGTTTATCTGGTGAGACAAATGTGCAAGTTTTCAAAAGTTGAAGCAATTATTGACTACATCCCTAGTGTTAGCTTTATCGTTAGATCAAGAAAAGTTTGTGGTTTATTTTTATGCATCCAAACAAGGTCTAATGTGCGTTTTGATGCAAGATGATAGGATTATTATTAATGCATCTCGTCAGTTGAAGGAGTATGAGCAGCGATACCCAACTCATGATCTAGAACTTGACTCAGTGGTCTTTGCCTTGAAGATTTGGTGACACACTATCTCTACGGAGAAAAGTGTAAATATATAGTGACCACAAGAGCCTCAAATATTTCTTTACTTAAAAAGATTTGAATATGAGACAGAGGCAGTGGTTGGAACTAGTTAAAGATTACGATTGTAAATTTTTTTATCACCATGGGAAGGCCAATGTAGTGGCGGATGTTGTAAGCATGAAAGGTCCGAGAGGAAGATTTTTAGTATGAATATGATTTCTCCCCATTTGGTGGCTGACATGGTCAAATTAGGTATTGAGTTTGAGGATGGAAAACTTAATAATTTAACAGTGCAATCAAATTTGGTAGAAAGAATTAAAAGCGCTCAGTTGGTGGATCCATAATTGGTGAAGATTCGAGAAGAAGTATTAGTTGGTCAAGCTAAGGATTTCTCAGTGTCTGATAATTGATGTTATCTTATATAACCTGAGTATGTATCCTAAGCAATGTTGTACTTAGAAAGTGTTTGAATTATTTTACCAAGATATAGATTTACTAACAAGTATGTTTTTAACATCCTAAACATGAACTTAAAAAACGTTATGAAATAAACACATATAAAGTTTCAAAAATCTTACAGTAGTTGCAGCAAAATTTAATGGCTTCTTCCACTCAGATCTCTAACCCTTGTATATTGTATGTAGCAGAGTATCACCAAGATCTGAGCCCGAATCTCCATCTCTTGAATCTGGATTCTTCACAGCCTTACACACTATGATTGAGTGCCACTTGATGTGTGTGGGCACTTACTCTAATCACTCTAGGGTTCGGTTTGAAGAGTGGAAAAGAGAGAGAGGGTTTCGAAATAGGAAGAGTGAAGGTGGCTCAAAATTTTACTGAAGGAAAGAGTTTGCATCATCTTTTCTTTGAGGCCATCACTACCTATTTATATGAAACCACATAGGGTTAGGTTAGATTTATTTGGCATTAAAATAATGAAAAAGTAAAATGGTAAATTGATCCTCAAGTGACCGGCCATGGATATTGGGCCCCACTTTGCAATTTTTCCATTTTTCCAATTATTCATCTTATTTTCTCAAAAAGGCCATTTTTCGAATTTAACAACTTAAATGTCAAATCTAATTATTTAATAATTAAAATTAATTATTAAATAAAATTGTCATTTAATATATTTATTAATTAGACTTAATAAAGTCTCTTAATTGACAAATAAACCATATAATCTCTTTTCTTCACAATTAAGCCCTACCTTATTAAAAATTCATAAACTAGACATAGTCTAATTTTAGAGTTATAATTGATTAATTAAAATCAATTAACTGAGTCTTACAAGTAGTATTGTCTCAACTAGTATGGGGACCATGGGCCTATATATCTAAGCTTCCAATAAGCAGATCTAGAATTTACCAAGTAAATCCACTAACTTATTAATTCCTCATTGCATCCACCATAGAACTTGGAATCGCACTCTCAGCTATATAGAACGCTCTATATGTTCCACGATATAGATACGCTATTAATTATCCATTGTTATAATCCCAATAATCAATGATCCTCTATAGATGATTTTTGTTGGGTTTTATGCCCTAAATAAAACTCATTTCAATATAATCAGATTTACTTATTAATATAGATCAGAAATAACATTTAATGTTGCATGGTTCGCATGATTTATTTCATGATTATATGTACATAATGTATGAATTCATCTGAAACCCTTTTCACATACTTGATCCTGTTTATTGTGTCGTCAACACATTGGAAAGTAAACATGACTATGTGAATAAAGTTTCCTAGATTTATCAGACACAGGGTTTTACTGATATGATAATCTACAACAGAGTTTACTTGCATTTGGAGAAATGTTATGTTCTTTTCAGAGCATTGGTTAAAGTAAAGCTCAGGTTGGATGCATGGAGTATGCATCGGAAAGGACCGATATTGAACTTTGACTTAGATTTATTAAACTTACCGTAATATCTATTCAAGTCAATATCGCCTAGTTGATCCTAGATCAAAAGATCTTAATCTTGTTATGATTAGGCTCAATCTCAAGAGGCTATTCGTGTTCTTTGATTTGTTAGTTCAGCCTACTTTTGGGTCAGGGTGATACGTACATTATGTGAACATGGTAGTGCAATTGAGTGGGAGCGCTATCATAAACATGGAATCTATAGCTTATATCTGGCGAATAGTAAGTAAAGGATGATCTCCTTCGAGCTTGACCAAACGAAAATAAATGGTGGAGATCATTGTAGGGTGTAACGGTAATCTATTCCCTTTACAATGTAGATCATTCATATAGAGGATCATTGATCAAATTAGGATTATAACAATGGATAACTAATGATGTGTCTATATGGTGGAACATATAGAGCATTCTATATACTAAGAGTGCAATTCTAAGTTCTATACGTGGATTCAACGAAGAATTAATAAGTGAGTGAATTTAAGTTATAAATTCTTGATCTGCTTATTGGAAGCTCGGTTATATAGACCCATGGTCCCCCCACTAGTTGAGATAATATTGCTTGTAAGACTCATATAATTGGTTTTGATTAATCAATTATAATTCTCAAATTAGACTATGTCTATTTGTGAATTTTTCACTAAGTAAGGGCGAAATTGTAAAGAAAGAGTATTAGGGGCATATTTGTTAATTATGATACTTTGTATGGTTCAATTAATAAATATGATAAATGACAATATTATTTAATAATTATTTATAGTTATTAAATAGTTAGAATTGGCATTTAAATGGTTGAATTTGAAAATTGGCGTTTTTGAGAAAATCAGATGCAGAAAAGATAAAACTGCAAAATTGCAAAAAGTGAGGCCCAAATCCACATTGCATGGCCGGCCACTTTTGTAGGGTTTTCCCTCTGATATTTTCATTATTTTAATGCCAAATAATTCAAACCTAACCCTAGTGGAATGCTATAAATAGATAGTGAAGGCTTCAGGAAAATTACACTTTTCTTCTGACTTTTCATTCAGAAAAAACTGAGCCTCTTTCTCTCCCTATCTTTGGCCGACCACTCCCTCTCTCTCTTCTTCCTAAAGATTTCGAAATTCTTAGTGTTAGAGTAGTGCCCACACACAGTAAGTGATACCTCAATCATAGTGAGGAAGATCGTGAAGAAAGACTTTCAACAAGAAGGAGTTACAGCACTAAAGAATTAGAGAAAGAGATCCAGGTTCAGATATTTATAATGCTTTGCTACAGAAAGGAATCAAGGGCTAGATATCTGAATGGAAGGAGTCATTATATTCCGCTGCACCCAATGTAAGGTTTACTAAACTTTATATGTGTTTATTTCATCGTTTTATAAAGTTCATATTTAGGGTGTTAATCAACATACTTGTGAGTAGATCTAAGATCCTGGTAAAATAATTTCCAACAGATTTACATTGCATAGGGATTAATTTACCATTACACCCTTCAATGTATTTTATCCTTAAAATACTTAGCCACCTATAAATGATATTTCAGTGAACTAACATAATCACTGAAATGAGTACTCAACCATTTATCTCTTTTTAGCCAAACTCGAAGGAAATCATCATTTCACTTCTATGTCCAGATAGAAGCTATAGATTCCATATTTATGCTCCCACTCAATTGCACTACGATGTTCCCAAAATGTACGTACCACCCTGACCAAAAATTAGGCTTAACTAACAAATCAAAGAACATAGAGGATCCCCTATGACACCTTTTCCTTTGTCCATACTAGGATCAAAAGTTTCAAGGTCTTTAGGGTCAATTCTTTTCGCAGTATTATTATCTTGTGGGATGGGATCGTTAGGAATATTGGTGTTAGGAGTTTCATTTTCTGGCTCAAATATGGCCTCCTGTCTAGCAAAAGTTGCTTGCATCTGGCGAGAAACTTTTTCTTGTGCTGCCAGTTTTAGCTTAGTTTCAGCAAGTTCTTCAGCCATTTCAACGACTGCAGGATCCAGTTCGTAATAATACTCATCATCATCTTTTTCTTTCCCATTCTTCATGATCTTCATCTTTGGGATCTTCCTCTCAACCCGCATTGATGTGATTTTCATCACACTACTACAATGTTAGCCTTTAGAGGCTATTTTTTCAACCCATTTATAAAAAGGGAAGCGAAAGGGTGTGAAAATACCCGCTATGTTCGAAATTGACATTTAGAGGCGGTTTTTTGATAAAAACTGTAGGTATAAAATTGCATTATACCATTTAGAGGCGGTTGGAAATTAAATATTAATTTTTTTTCTTGTTGACCCTATGGCGTCGGTTCCTTCATAGGAACCGACGACATAGGGTACACGGTTTGCTGACACGTGTACCCTATGAAGGAACCGACGCCATAGGGTCGACCTTGATACATATACAGCAGCTTCGCCTTCCTCCTTCACTTCACTCAACAGACCCAGCAAACCAGAGAGAAAACAACGCAGAAAACCCTCGCTGAACCCTCTTTTCTCAACCATATCTCCCCCATTTCTCAACCATTTGAGCCCATTTTTTTTAAAATCCTCCATTTTCGATACTTAATAACATACACCTAAACAGTTTTCATTTTTTACTCTCTTTGAGTGTCATCCGAACCCAAATAGAAAAGTTTGGGTTTAAAATCCGGCCACCCATTTTTCTTGATAAATCCTTGAATCTCGACCTCGTTTAAGGTATAAATATTGTTTCTATTCATTTTTATAATGTACATTGTTTTATTTTTGGTTTTTGTAAATTATTATCTGAGTTTTTTTTTTATTTTATTAGTAATATTATTGTGTTTTATGTGTATAGTGCCGAGATTTTTTACGGTGGTCGTCGGATTGCGGTTATATTGTGGTTGTGAATGCTCAATACTTAACAATTTGTTTATGCTTTTAATATTTCATATACACTACTTGTTATATATAGCTAACTTTAAAGTTTGTTTGTTAATGGTGTAGACATGGCCAACTTGGGATCAGGATCTGATTCAGGCGCAGAAAATGAGTGTCCAACCGTAATACCTACACGAGGGCCGACGCAGATGAATGAAATATCCAAACTAAAGGATCAGGGCAAAAGAGTGGCCCTCGAGGTTAATGACAAAGGAAAATACTTCGGGAAAAGCTATGCGAAGCTCGTATCCACTTTAGGAGTCAGATGCCGGCAGACGATAGGGTTGTCCTATAAAAACTGAAAAGAAGTCAACCCGACTCTGAAAAATAATGTTTGGAAAGACATACAGGTAAGCTGTTACTTGTTAGAATTTTAATTTGTTTTTCTATTACTTCAAATGTTCACTCTAACCGTGTTTGTTTTCCTTCAAAATAGACGGGGTTCATTGTGCCAGACTCCTTCAAACATGATTGTCTCATCCTAGCTGGGAAGTTAATGAAAGACTTCAAGAATAGGATAACCAAAGACATCATAATGCTCGCTTTGCAAGAGAAGGATCTAGCACAAGTCCCTGAAAAGCACCCCGAGATCGACGCTGCTGATTGGTGCACTTCTGTTGAAAGTCGACTAACTCCTGAATTTCAGGTACGCTAATTATATTAACTCCTGAGGATGAGGTACAACCACAATCTTATGCTGAGGAGTTTATTTCCCTCAACGACCAAGGTATCCTGTACAATTTCGATGACCATGCGGCCCTTAATCAGCAAGTACATCTCTGCTCTGACAACATCGACAACATTGTGGCCCGAGCGTATTTGTACGAGCATGTTGTTATGATCAAAGTTCACTGCCAGGACTATGATGATTCACATGCCCGGATTCTGGTGTCAGAAATCCTGCAAGAGGACGCTGAAATCCCAATCCCAATTGAAGGGTGCAGATATGTTAGGGACGTATCACAGATGTTTCTTCCTTGGCCTAAACACTTAATTCTAATAACCGAGGTAACTTCTCTTATAAATTAATTCTTAATGATTAGTGGAGTTTAAATATCTTCAATATTCATCCGTAGTAAAGTAGGTTCTGCGAATATATGTGCTGCGGTGGGATGGATGAACAAACTACTGTTATATATATGTTATTTGTCGTTATACAGGCATGTTTAAAATTTTTGGGGGCATTCAATTACAACTGTTATGTTGCCGAAATTTTGGTAGAATTTGGATAAAATTTGATATATTATGTTCCGTTTTTTTTAGGGTCCACTCGCTCAACCGCCCTCAAGACGTGATGCGTCGAAGGGGAAAGGTCCGATGCTTTCTCCACAAGGCGGTGGTGCACGGGAGATGACTTGTTCACGGAAGAGAAGATGGCGTTGATCCCTAATTCGCTAAAATGGATGATTCGTGAATTTCTGAAGCTCAAAGATAAACGTGATATAATCACAATTCCTGTCCCCCGAGGATTTATTGCACCGCGTACCCAGATCACGTTATCTTGAGAGGATTTGCAGCAGGTTGCTACGTGTGACTACATCGGCAACCAGGGAATGCTGTTTGGAATGATGTATACTCTTCTTTAATCTAATTAACCTTATATATCAAATTATAGTCAAATTATTATAAGACACTAACACTTTTTTTGGCAGGCACATATAAGAGAGCATCAACGGTTTGAGGAAAATTTTCAAGTTTTACGACCCAGAGCTTCTCGTAGTGCATGGGAACACCAATGAAGAAAAGAGTCAGTCTTTTGACGATGCGGCAAGACAATTGGCTAATTGGTTATCATTAATGAATAACAACCACCAAATGTTCTTTATTCCTTGGAATATCGGGTAAACTCTATTTAATTCTTTAGTGCTAATTGTTCATTTCTATATTATGACTTCAAATTATTTTTATACTATCTTACTTATATTCCAATATAATTTTCTAGGATGCATTGGACGCTAGAGGTGGTTACGCCAAGGAAAATTATCCATTTAAACCCTGTAAGTGGGCGCCCAATTCCCGAAGAAATAGAACAAATGATCGTAAGGTAATAATTTAATGACTTCTTATGTAACAAATTTAAATTAACTAACGAATTGAAATGCTAATATAATTTTTTAAAACAGGGCATTCATGTATATAGGGGACGCACATGAGTATGTTGGCCCGTGGCTAGGAATTAACCAAGCAAACTGTCCAAGACAACCTAAAAGCCAAGAATGTGGTTTTTATGTTTTGAAATATATCACTGACATCGTCGCACGTGCAAACCCCAGCCATTACATACAAGATCAAAAAACTGTAAATTTTAATTATTGATTATAGTATATAAATTCTATAATAACAAATATATAAACTAATATTAATTTTTAATTTTTTTTTAACAGTTTGGGGGTAAGAAGCAATACGATCCAAAAACAGAATTGTTACCACTACAGCGAAAGTGGATAGAACAATTGATGGCGCTGATTCACGTTGACGATTGAGGTTGAAAAGCCCAAGAATTTTTCTTCATTATGTAATTTTTATAGATTAACTTGTAGTTAGATTTTTAACTTATTAATATTTTTGACTAATTTTACATTAGTGTTTGTGTAATATTTAATTACTTTTATGAAATGAAATTATGTATTTTACCCAAATTTAAATAATATTTAATTTACGTTTTAAAAAATAAATATGTAATTTAAATTAAATAAAATAATATATAAATTAATAAATATATAATGAAAATAAAATATATAATTAAATTAAAAAAAAAATTGAAAGAACTGAAATTACCTTGCTTTTGGCGTCGGTTGCAACGCCACATACGGCGTCGGTTATTGGCCATGAACCGACGCCATATGTACCCCTATGCGTCGTTTCCTAGCTAATAACTGATGCCATAGGGGTACATATGGCGTCGGTTCATACAAACCCTTTAGTGTCGCCCTGATTAGCGTCGGTAGCGAATTTCGCGAAAACCAACGCTGAAAGGGCTTAAAAATCGCCTCTAAAGGGGGTTTTTGTAGTAGTGTCAATGTATTTCTTAGTACGTTGAGTCTTTTTAGTAGTGTGACTGGTTTCCTCTGTTTAATCTACATCAATTCCTATCTTTGCCTGAGCTACAAGATCTACATTGTCCATAGGAGTGTCTCCATCACGACCACCAATTTTGTTTTGAATGATTACCATAGTTATGTAGTATACAGCCTTTGATGGTATCACTGCTTTTTTTAGCTCTCAATGAAAGCACCAAAATGCTTACCAAGATTTTCGAAAGTGATTTATTATATGTGAAAGCTAAAGATATTAATCAACAATAATGAAAATAACAATAAGGAGTTTTACGTGGTTAGGGCATTAATGAGTCTTAGTCCACTAGTCAATATTATTACTTTAAAGCTAGAAAAATCTTAAGGTTTACAAGAATGTATTAACTCTAGATTTTGCCTGAGGAATTGAAGAATTAGTTTCTAACCCTTTGCATGAACAATTTTACGTGGCTGAGGGCATTAACGAGCCTTAGGATTCCTACTTATTCGCCTTTATCAACTAATGGGGTGATTACAAGTACCATATTGACTTGGGCTTATATGGTGAAATATGACTCATGATAGGATTGGTATATGTTGATGTGGATGCCACATCACGTTGACAGTTGCCTAAAGTCGTGTCCTATCTTTGTGGAGAATAAAAACACATAAAATGCATGATTTCCAATTACCATCTTTCCGTGTTTAGTAAGATATGATCTGATGGACGAGATCAATCGTAGTCTATTCCTAATACTGTGGGATTCGATAATAAATAAATAGGAAATGGTACTTGACATTTGGATGCTCACTAATTACTTTTTCTGGATGTGCTGTCTAATATCTTCTGGACGTATGCCATGCTGGATGGGTATATCACCTGGACGAGGCTTCTACTTATCTGGTAGGACTAATTGCTTATGAGTCTGACCGAGTATTTCATTTGGGTCCATTGTTTGGCATGGGATATTTATATTGTGTCTGCTGGTAGAATTCCACTTGTCTCCATCTAGAAACACGGATAACACAATTTTTTATGAAATGCTTTACAAGATTTTCATGTAAATGTTTTTTTTAGGAAATTGATAAGATAAAAGAAAGTAAAGAAAATTTTACTACCATTGTTTTGGTAGCAGAGAAAATCTTACAATTTAAAAGGGATGTCCATACGTCTGATAGTGGAAGCCTAATAGAGTTGGCCAGGTCAGATTTTACCGATAAAGCATGCCATGTTCCCATCTTTCACTCATCCACTTATGAGGATTATACAATTCGAGGCCCCCTTATCGTGAAGCTCGACCGCAAAATGATAGAGTAGTTAAGGTTAGTAGATATCGCTAGCAAAAGGAGAAACCATGAGATTTTGTAGCTATGCGACCCCTGCAGGCTCATGCCAAATAAAATAGAGTGCACAAGTTTAGGGTTCCAAAGTGATAAAAGAAAAGAAATGTTTATAAAGCGCATGATCATGCATAATGTCATATTCTCATAAATTCACATACATATGCAGAATATTACTTACTGAATTTTAGTGTGTAATTGTCTTGTATTTGACTTTTACGTGTGGGAGGGTTGAGCCTTATACTTTTGACATGTTTATTTGACTTTTCATGAGGGCATGTTATTAATCTTTGTGTGCATGCTTTTAGTACTAAATAATGATAGCAAATACTTGTATGTATATGTATGTATGTAATAAATAGTAGGAACTCTATTTGAAGTTGTTTATGTTTTAATTAAAAGTTCAAATTAGCCATAAATTTTATAAGTAATTAATCATTTGAGTAAACAAGTTACACCTCAAATTGTGAGAGTCTAATACATTACTATTAGTAACGCGAAAGTAAGATGTTATAGATTTCACTAAAGAAATTTCTCATACATTTTCAATATACAAAAGGAACTTATGAATCACAAACAAGATACGCAGATCGCGAGCATATAATACACTTGAATGAAAACTATTTGGGAGGAGCTCCCGAATTATAGGCCTAATTATACATGTATCCATTGTATATGTGGAGGAGTCAAGAAACTCAAAGAACATCATAACATAGAGTACAGCATAGAGATTTTCATGTGGCTTAAGGTTCATACTATCAAGTTCATGAAACTATTTTTTATTGGATCCCCTCCTTGAACTAAGCAGTGCTTTTCACTTGGTAACTCAAGAAGAAAATCAAAGGGGGTCTTGTACAACTACTACAACAGATTCTACTTAAAATCTTTCTGAGTCGATCCCCAACACTTTGCTATCTTGCAAGGGTTGAAGGTTGTTATCAAATAGGTTGACTAACAAGATACCTTATATGATTGTATTATGCTGTAGTACCTTGAAATACATAATTCAAAATAGTCTTACAAGTTTACCGGTTATGTTCGTCATTTGTTAGCAACAAGAACTTCAGTTAAGCTTTCGGGATTCACATTTCAATTCTTTATACGTGCATAGGTGTAAAAAAACTAACATGTATAAGATAGTGAAAAATTAAAGCTTGTTCAATAACTTTTTTAAAATTAAAAAATAAAATTATATAACAGATTTTTATTTGTAAAATTAAGAAACAAAATTATTTACAGAACACATTTTTTGTTTTCCAAAACAAAAATTCTACTTTAAATTTTGTGATTAAAAAAAAAAAAAAGTGTATCAAATGCTCCTATAATGTTTAGGAAAGTTTTTGTAATTAATTTTATAATATATATTTTTATAGTTGATAAAAAAAAGTTAAGTAATGAGATTATAGGATAATTTACATGTATACACTTACTTTTCAATTAAATTATCCATATAACGTTGCACATTTAAATTACCGTGATTTATCTGTTAATTTGATCATGAGCTTGTTTTTTTTTTATTTAACTTTTTTGTTGTTGATTTGACTTTATAGTAGCATAAGCATACCTAGTTGTTGCATTCCTATTAATTTTTATTTCTTTTTCATTATCTTTTCACTTGTCTCTTTCTCTCCATTTTTATCAATTTCTCTTTCTTTTCTAACTTTCAAAATAATTTTTTATGACATTATTAATTTCAAAAATATTATCATTGCCACCTATTTTTTTAATATGATCATTTTAAGATGTAGAAAGTATATATTTTTCACCTTTTTCAAAATCAAAGTCACTATTTAATTACTTACCATATCAATTATATACTTATAATTAGTTACATTTCACTAATTTATAATTATAAAATTAAAATTTTATAAATAAGTAACAAATTAGTATTATATTAATTTACCTATTAAAATATCATCAGTCACCACCAAAAACCCCGACATTACAATATTTTTTATTGACATCCTAAACAACTAAAAATATTTTGTTTATCAACGAAAAAAAATACATATTAATAAAAGAATGAATCATTTTTTATGTTGTGTAGAAAAGTAATTTCATAGTTACTTCTAAATTTCACTTTCGGTATCATAAGCAACTAAATAGTTACTTTTAATTATGGTGACAATGAGAAAATACACATTTTTCTTACATGTCAAAATGACCACATTGAAAAGTAGTTGCTTCTTTCATTTAGTTAACCAAAAAGTAACTAGATTATTCTAAAACTATTTTCTAACTATATCGTTGCTCACTTAAGTTAAAAATAAATATATAGTTTTTAAATAACTAATCTAAAAATTGAAGATTATCTACGGGAGATATTTTTATCTAAAGTTGATTATTTTGTGAAAAATAACCAATTGGTATATTATCGAAATCATAGTTAATTTAAATATTACTATAAAGTATACTAAATAAAATTATTTCATATCTATGCTTATTTGTTATACAATATGAAAACTAATTAGTTTTTACTGTAAACTTAAAAGGTAACTAAAAATATAAATTTAAAATAAATAATTAGCAATATAAATATTTACCAATTTTACCAATAAGTTATGTGAGTTTTTTTTCAAAAAAAATTTACTGTAAGGTATTTTGCTCATGGGTGTAGTATATATTGTTTGGGGATATCATGATTTAGTGGGAGTGTGTATTTTGATTGCTCTATGTTTTCTAAGATATTTATATATGACATCACTTAAGTTTAGGGAGGATCAGTTGGAAATAGACATGTCCAGTTTACATTGCATGTAATTTTCATGTTACGTATCAATGATTGATCCATGTCTTTGGCTATATTTGTATAGGTGACTATTGATGGCTTTAGTCATGATTGATAAGATGAAAACTGCTTTTATCCCATATGGATATCGTTGATGGAGTAGATTGTTATGTATATCTTTATATAATAGCAAATTTTGATCAGTTCATAAGGTTATACATTTATAAGGTAACATATACTGTCAAAGTAGGGATTGTTGGATTAAAATCATATTAGTGGGCACATATGTAGATGCTATTATAAAGTATGGTATACAAAATAAAGTGACTAATTATGCTGTGGGTATCAAAATGTATTGAATTGTCATGAAAATAATTTATAGATACCATAAGTTAATTTATAATTTCTTGAGGGACTAACTTATAAATATCCAAAACTGATTCTGTAATTAGTCTATAAATATCTAGTGGTCCCTATCAGAAAAAAACAAATAAATAAATAATATATTTTTGAAAGATCATAATTTTCTCTGAAGTCTCTTAACTTTATGTTAGCGCTTCCGCTCATCTCATATTCTTCTTCTTTAATTTAGATAAAGTTCTATAAAAATATGATTTACAATTTTTTATATTGAAATACATTTAGAAATATAATTAGAAATTATGATGCAACACTACAAAAAATCTTACTTTTAGTCACAATACAATTTGTGACTAATTATAAATTATTATTCATATGTTGTGACTAAAAGGTCCGTGACTAAAGGTATTAATGAAGAAAGTGATAATTTGTTGTGACTAAATGTATTTTTAGTCACAATACTTGATGTGACTAAAACTAAATTAGTGACAACTTGTGTCTAAATGCTAGATATTAGTCCTAAATAATTTTTTGTTAACTAAAAGTCACCTTTAGTCACAAAAAATTTATATTGTCACTAAAAAGTTGTCATTAAAAGTAGCAGTTTTTTGTAGTGGAAATTTTAGTCGAACCCGACATCAATGCAGTGTCTATCAAATGCCAAACGGACACCTAAATTTTTTTTCTAATAATATTATTTTTGTGACAATTTTCTTTTCTAATAATATCATATATTCATAAAAGTAAAGTAAGTAGAGGTATCTCTCAAAAAAAAAAAAAAAGTAAGCAGAGGTAAAGGAAACAACAGTTTGTGCTATTGATTAAAGAATGATTTTTTTTTTTTTTCTGAATGCATGTTAATGAATGAAGTTGATTAGTACGGGAAGCACATATTTAACAAACGACTAATGGTCTAATAAGCAAAGGACAGAAATGTGAACCCTGTATATAGACGACACTTTGAACCTTAATTAGTTATCATAATCTATTCTTTGCAGCTGCAATTTTCCCCTTCTCACCTTTAAAAACATAAACAAAAATATCCATATTCTTGAAAAGGACCTCTGCAAAGCTTTGGATATAGAACCCAATTCTCACCAAGTAAAAAGAAAAGATAAATAATGGCATAATTCTGAAGCATATACCATTTCTTCTAAGGTTTATTCTATGTACCGATGAGACCAATATTTAGCTATTTAAGGCTTTGTTATTAGATGCCTGTGAACCAGAATTGATAGCAGTAGGACAATTAGTTGAGTTCAGGTCATGTATAAGCTAACCAGTTATAGGGCTTCTCTTTCTTGGCAAGTGTTGGTGATTTCACCAATATATATAATCCCAAATATACTTGCCAAAGGAGAGTTGCCCTGCGACTGATTTGGCTTGCTTATTTTATTACGTTATATATGCAGTACTCTCGTTGGTCTACTTTCTTATAGCGTACTTCTCAAAATTTTATGGTGAGTATCATTTTCACTAAAACCTACCTTGTTTCTGTACTTCTCTCATGCTTAGTTTAATTTGTAGTCGATTACATGCAGTCACAAATATTCGATCGATTTCGAATGTTTAGTTAAAGATAAAACTATTTTTTTCTTCTTTATTGATCTTCTGATCACCCAGACGTTGAACTATTGGTAATCAATATAGTAATATAACTACTAAAGGTAGTCTATAATGTTTCCTTTGCTTTTTGATATATCTATTTTATTTGAAGCGGCCACTTTAATGTATGGACTAATTCATTGCTTTTACAGTATGATATATATGAGCATTTTATGACCTATATACTGTACATTGTTTTGTTAGGCATGTACGTAATAATTTCTGAGGACTGTAATGGAATGAGCAATTATACAGAGTAAGTGCAATTGTATATATATATATATTTATATATACTAGCAAAAATTACGTGCGGGACACGTATACTAAATTTTATGGTAGTTTTTTTTCAATATTATTTGAAAGTGATACAATTAAAAATTAAAGAAAAAATATTATTAGTTATTAGGTGAGATTATTATTATGTGTATCTAAATATTATATAGTTTATAATATTGTCAATTAAAAGTGAATACCGAATGCAACATATCAGTGTTTAAAAAAGCTTGATGATTTAAATATGTTCTTAAGTTAATCCAAAAATAAATTAAAAATTGATGTTCCAATACTTAAAGAAACATTACTTAAATGGGTGTAAGATAAAAAAAAAATTAAAAATCAATCTCTAAATTGTTGATAATTGAAGATGGCATTTGTCTAAAAATTGTAGATAAGAAAACTAATGATAGTCATTGGTGGATTTCAATCTTCATTTACTTCGATAGAGACAATAGTGTAATTTTTGTATTTTGCACTTTTCATTCTAGCCGGGTCCGCATATATGTGGATTGTCTATTTTTTTGTTGATAAATTGAATATGGTAGTGTTGACAAAAAGTGAAAACCATGTTTAACAAAAAGTGATAGTATTCTATAACAAAATACTATTAAATTATTTGAATTTAAATTATTTTAAAATACTATATTTTATTAAAATAAAACTCTATACGATTAAAATTTCATATTTATCTTTATTCAAAAAGAAAAAAAAATTGATTAAAAAAAAGAAAAAAAAATGAAAAGTTTCTATTATTATTATTTCTACTGCCTTTCTAAATGTGAATAATGGTCTCTTATTTTATTTATTTTATTATATATAAATAAAAAGTGACCCATCAATTTCTCATAAACTATTTTATTTTTAATATAAATAAAAAGTCACCTATAAATTTCTCATAAACCAAGAATTCTGTTATATAGACACACTTTATATAGAATAGATATACACTAGTAAAAAGTTAAATGCTATCATGGAGTTTGTCTCAATTTATTGTTATATTATTTTTAATATAATAATATGTAGATTAAAATGTGGTAATATATAATATTATGTGAATAATATATATTAAGTGTGTATGGTAAATAAATGTGTAACCTATAACTTAACCTACACTTTTGTAACCTACATAGTAACTTGGAGAGGAGTTACAATTTGTTGTCATTTGTAACTCTTGTGTTGATCACACATTATTAGTGTAATAAAAGGGTTGTTACACAATTTGGTTTAAGGATTTCAAAATTATGATGATATAGTTGTTACAAAATGTAATACTCATTTATGGGAGAGAAATGAGGTGGTATTTTGAATCCTAAGAGTGATCATCTAAACACTATATAAAGGAGTCTAATGTGCTCATTGAGAAGAAGTTTTCTATCAAGAAAGCACATTGCTAGAAAACCCTAAAAGGCTTGATAATTCCCAAAGCTATTTCCTAGAGAGTTCCCTTAGTGCTTAGAGATAGGGGGAAATAAGCTTTTGGACAAAGGTGTAATACCTTGTTCAAGTCATGGTGATCCCCACTAATCTACACTCAAGGTTGTGAGTGAGTGTTTATATATATATTATTCTCTTGTTATATATATACATATATTATATTACATGTGTTGTAATCTTCTCTTCTACCTTTCATATATATATATATGTAATATATATAGTGTATATATATGTATTGTAACATATATTTAATCAAATCTCTTTTATTGTCCTTGTATTATTTTTACAATTGAGTTGTATATATCTTGGTTTATCTTCCATTGTAATAATATCTCTAACAATCAAAAGCTTATTTCTTTTCAATGAAAGAGGAGATAAATCAAGATTTCGAGAATACAAGGATAAGAGATTTTGTGTGAAAACTATTCATGGTGAGCATGGTGGTCATGAATATTATGTGATTTAGTATATTTTATATTATAGTAATATAATATATATTTATGATATATATATGTGAGTTATATGATATATATATAAGTTATATATATGTGATCATGTGTTTATATCATATTATATATATGATATTTGAAATTTATATCATGTTATTGTATATATATGTGAGATATATAATATATAACATGTATATATGAGTAATATATATTATATATATGTAGAGCATGTGGTATAATATATATTAGTGAGATTAAATATGTAGAAATAATTATTTCTATGTATTTATATGAGATATGCATATATAATATATATGTGTATATAATATATATCATGCATGTATATTAAAGTGTATATATGTTATATATATGTGTGAGATATGTAACATATATAGTTGTGTAATTAATATATATTATGTTTATATGATATATATTAAAGTATATATGTTACATGTATATGAGATATGTAACATATTTATTTGTGAATTTAATATTGACATTATGTGTATGTTACATATAAGATGTTGATTAGTAACATGCATATTATATTAATGTATGAGTTATATAGTATGATAATAATGTTGATAGTAATAATATAATATTATTTATTGCTATTGATGTGGAAATTATTATCATCTATTTTGTGAATAAAGAATATTTTAAATTCTTTTTCAATTTGGTAGTGAACATCTCACTTTATGAGATAATAAAAGATGACTTTTGAGAAGTTACATCTTTTATTGGGTTATAAGAGATAAGCATCTCATATTTGAGATAAGAAAAAGTGGACTATGAGAGTTACACTTTTATTGGACTTGCATTGTCATAAGCAAGAACAAATGGATTAAAAGTGAACCCAAACTTGTGAAATGAGCCATAAATTGGAAGAGCAATTTTGGACTCAAAAGTAAATGAATCAATGTGGATTCAAAAATAGTGAAAAGATAACAAAATTGGAGAAGCAATTTTGAATCTTAAATGATCAAAGTTGTGAACAAAATTCATGAGAATTTTGTTAACTTTGGTATAATTTTGGGCTAATCTCAATAAGGAGATAACCTTAAAATTATGAGTAAAAATAATCACATTATTTTATGAGTAGTAATGTGAGTTTGATATTTTAGTTTTGTTGAGAAAACTAAAAATATCAAATGGTATTTTTAAAGTGGCCTTAAAGAGTCATTTGAAGAGGAAAATACACAAAAGTGATATTTTATATACACTTTATGGTAAAAATGTGGGGGTGAGCCACAAATTTAATCAAAATGTGTTGAGACATTATTGATTAATTTATTTGATTTTGAATTCAAATTCTAAATCAAATTTGGCTATGTGTATATGTAAAATTTTGACATATTTTGGTGTCAAAGTTAAGTGAAAATAATTTCAAGAAGGAAATTAATTAAAAGAGTTATAGAGACAAAGTGGTCTTCTACATTTTAAAATCAAGATATTGTCTTAATAATGAAATGTGAAAGTGTGGGGGTGTATACTCTAATATGAGAAAGTTTAGACATACTTGGTGTCTAAAAATAAAATATGAGAATTTAGACATGTTTGGTGTCTAAATTGGTGTATTTTTGATATGTTTGGTATCAAAATTATTGAGAATTTGAGTTGTGTGAAAATTAATCTTTTATGATTGAATTTTCAAAGCTTAAGTACTTAAGGAGAAAAGTGGTCACAAAGTGAACACTATATTTTGGCATGCATGATTCACATGGAATCAATAGTGAGAGGTTATAACAAATCGCTTAATCTCCGTACAAGATTAAAGCATGAATTTTCGAGGGATGAGACCTAAACTCCCTTAGTGTTTTGCTCATTGATGGTAACCTATCTTAACACTAGTAAACATCTAGTCTTAAGTTCAATAGGTAATAACAAGTCAATAGAGTGAATATGATACTCAATTGTCTCATCTATGAATGAGTACATGTTGTGAAAATTGAGGGTTAAAACTAAAAGGTTTTTTAATGGAGCTTAAGCTTAAGAAAACTCACTTAAGCTTAAGAAGTGTCTAAAGAGTGGTGAGACACTAAAACTCCACCTATATGGGCTAGAGGTGGTGCCGCCTCTTATGAGAATTGGGAGTATTCTCTAGAGAGTCCATGAATTGGAATTTTGCACATGGCCATTAACGGTGCAAGAGCGAGACATGCTGTCTCAAGTGAGCATTAGCGAGGGTGTGTGTGTTATCACCGGTTTGTACTAAAGGAATAATGGTTCAATGCTACGGCAACCAAAATTTCATCAAACTTTGTGGTAACTACACTAAGGTAAAATTCAAGTCGAAAGACATTTTACCTAATGCACCTAAGCAAGACTTCTTTAAAAGTGTGTATTTATTCAATCAAAGTGGGGGAATGTTATATTTTGATATAATATTTTGATTGATTAAATAAATGTTACAAGTGTGTTACAAGTGTGTCACACATTTTAATCTAGTGGGGGATTGTTATATTATTTTTAATATAATAATATGTAGATTAAAATGTGGTAATATATAATATTATGTGAATAATATATATTAAGTGTGTATGGTAAATAAATGTGTAACCTATAACTTAACCTACACTTTTGTAACCTACATAGTAACTTGGAGAGGAGTTACAATTTGTTGTCATTTGTAACTCTTGTGTTGATCACACATTATTAGTGTAATAAAAGGGTTGTTACACAATTTGGTTTAAGGATTTCAAAATTATGATGATATAGTTGTTACAAAATGTAATACTCATTTATGGGAGAGAAATGAGGTGGTATTTTGAATCCTAAGAGTGATCATCTAAACACTATATAAAGGAGTCTAATGTGCTCATTGAGAAGAAGTTTTCTATCAAGAAAGCACATTGCTAGAAAACCCTAAAAGGCTTGATAATTCCCAAAGCTATTTCCTAGAGAGTTCCCTTAGTGCTTAGAGATAGGGGGAAATAAGCTTTTGGACAAAGGTGTAATACCTTGTTCAAGTCATGGTGATCCCCACTAATCTACACTCAAGGTTGTGAGTGAGTGTTTATATATATATTATTCTCTTGTTATATATATACATATATTATATTACATGTGTTGTAATCTTCTCTTCTACCTTTCATATATATATATATGTAATATATATAGTGTATATATATGTATTGTAACATATATTTAATCAAATCTCTTTTATTGTCCTTGTATTATTTTTACAATTGAGTTGTATATATCTTGGTTTATCTTCCATTGTAATAATATCTCTAACATTTATTGTATGAAAATTTATTTACTTTGTACTTTTTCTTTCACAACTAGGAACTTTATGTTAAAATGCTTTGACTTAGATGAGCTCATATTGTTATTGGAATATAGCACTGCTGAATTATTGTCACAAAATAAGTTGTGTGATCTTTCTATATTCTCCAAAATACACAGCCAAGTGTCAAAATTTCTCACCCATATTCCATGATTTGATGCTGTTATAGATTTCGCTATACCATAGTTGAAGAAGCTACAAGTGTTTGTTCGACACTTGTCTAGGATATAGCTCCTGTTAGACTTTTATTTGGGCTTACATTAAATTTTATTGGTTTTATTAAAACTTGGGTTGATTGGATAGTTCTTTGCTGTGTTAGCCCATGTTGTTGGTGATCAATTGTTAATGGGCTTAGCATCTGTGAGTAAAGTCTAGGTGAAGCAGAAGTGTGGGCTTTTCTAGTTGACTGAAGCCTTTGATGAGCAGGCCCAGCCCAACTAGGGTTTTGTAGCTAAGTCCCCTCCCTAACTCTATAAATACATATTGTCTCATCACAATTGTATACCTTTTGATAATCAGATAAAATAAACTGCTTCTGATTTAGAGATCTAGGGAGGAAGACTTAGTTGATAGTATTGCACTATCAAATTGGAGTAACTGCTGTGGATCAAACTGAGATAATTGCTATGGATCAATCAGGTACACATAGCTAATTATTATATCTTATTGTTGTGTTCTATGTTATATACAAATAGATCTTGGGTTAATTGTTAATTTATATAACATGTGGTATCAGATTGCCTATTGTATATGATTTAGAACCTATAATTAGTATAATTAATTTGTATATGTTAATTATCCATAATTTCATATCAATTTCGTTATTATTTTATGTGCAATTTTTTGTTTATAAATCTTAAAACTTTAGGGGTTTTATTGATCGTTAAATTCTCTTTCAATTGATATATTATATGCATGAAATCATTGTGTATATTAAGAGAATTTTAAATTTAAAGTTTTAGGGTTTATATGATTATAATGTGAAATTATAATTGTGTATTTTGATTTTATCGTTTTTAATCTAAAATTGATTATAGATATCTCATTATTAATTGTTTATGAATGTTCTTAAATGATTAATTTTGTATTTTGATTAAGATTGATATTCCAAATCAATTTTTTTTATGTTCTTTATTTTTTGGATAGCTTTTCTTTAGATCTATTGTTTTTTAGTCTTTAATACCCGAAATTAGTAGCATAGATCAATTAGAAATTCAATCCCGAGCAAAACCCATCCAAATTCCGGTGTTTTCGTCGAGTTTTTGGCCGGAAAACACGACCAGACCCGACTGGGGCCGAACCGGGTCGCGTGACCCATCACAGGACCCGCTGGAGGATGAAGGAGGAGTCCAGCAGTCACGCCCACTCGCGCAGGTGGCGCGTGGGGGCGCGTGAAGCATCGTCAGACGTCGTTTTTCGACGTTCTTTTTTCCAGCATCCTTAAAATTTAATTTCTGATTTTTCTATGATTTTTAATTAATTTTTTGACTCCGTTTAATAATTATTATTATTTTAATGATAATTATGTAGTTAAAAAATTATTAAAAATAATTTTTGATGATTTTTCAAAATCCATAAATCATAGAAATTTTTTTGAGTTTCTTCTCGTCCCATATGACATAGTCACTCTCTTATTTAATTTATTTTGACTATGTAGTCTCCACCAATTTTCTTATATTCACATCTTTTGATTATTTGTTGTTCTAAAATTATAAAACTTGGTTGTTTGATACAAAAATAATGTGTTATGGTGGACACTTTATTTTTTGATTATCAATATAATAAAAGCAATTATATATCTCTTTTGGAAATTTGGTTGAAAATTATTAATTTTCAATGATTGTTTTATCACCAAATTTCACATGTTGAAGAAAATATTATATATTTTTGGTTGACTATATGTGTAATTACTTGCCCAAAGGTAGTATTTACATATATTAGTTCACATTCCATGAAGTGAGTTAATATTAAATATATATATTTTAATTATTTGCCCAAAGGTAATAATTTAAATATATAAATTTATTATTATTTTTTGCTTGAATTAATACATATTTTTAAGAAATTTATTTGCCCAAAGGTAATAAAATTCTTAAATGATATGTATTTTTTTCCTTGTTGTTAACTTCATGAAGGTAGATCATGTGTGTGTTATATTCTCACCCCAAAGGGGAGTTTATAATGACCAGTTGATTCTACAATATTTTCTAATACATTGCTCATATTGCTTATTCAAGTTTTAATTTTTGAATTTTTTTCAGTCTCCTTTTCTGTGAACAACAATAATGCTTCCATCCATATTTTGAATGCTTCCAACTACAAGACATGGAAACGAGATGTGGAATTTACTTTAGGCATAATGGATATGGACTTGTGCCTACGAGAAGAAAAACCTGCTGATCTTACTGACTCCAGTACAGCTGCCGAGAGAACTCATCATGCACAATGGGAAAAGTCAAGTCGTCTTAGTCTTCTTACTATGAAAAGATCCATTCCTGAACATCTATTGAGTGGTTTGCCAGACACTACAAATGCCAAAGAGTTTTTCAATGCTGTAGAAAAATTATACGACACTGGTGAAAACGCCTGAAAATTTGGACATCTTATGGATGAAATGACAACCATTAAGTATGATGAATTAAAAGGAGTGCGAGATTTTATTCTAAAATTGGTGAATGTTCAGTCCAAGTTGAAAGATCATAATATTCCTCTTCCTGACTCTTTCATTATTCATCGAGCTCTTCATGCTGTTCCTGCCTCTTTCAGCCTTATCAAAACAGCCTACAACACTTACAATCAAACATGGACTATCAGCGACCTAATTTCTCAGTGTGTGGCTGAAGAAAGCAAGCTTAGAAGGGAGAAGAATGAATCTGCTAACTATGTTTCTCACCTCAAGCCCAACAAAGGAAAAGGAAAATTCAAGAATAAAAATGATGGTGCTACTAAACAGAATGGTAATGGTAAGGAGCATAAGAATAAACAGAAGAATAACAATGGAAAGTCCAAATACTCTAATGTGAAGTGTTACTTTTGTGAAAAATTGGGGCATCGGAGAACGGACTGTCACAAATTTAAGACTTGGTTAGAAAAGAAGCAAGCACAATCAGGTAATCCATTGGCATGTGTTTGTTTTGAATCTAATCTAGTTGATGTTCCTATTGATTCTTGGTGGTTAGACAGTGGTGCTACTGTTCATGTTTCTGCTTCCTTACAGGGGCTAAGGGATCTCAGGAAGCCAAGTGAGAGGGAGTCCAAGCTTAAAGTGGGCAATGATGTTGGAGTTGACGTTATCTATGTTGGAACATTTATTCTTGAATTACAGTCTCGTGATAAGATTATTCTGAACAATACTTTTTATGTTCCTACTTTTAAAAGGAATTTAGTTTCGCTTCCGCTTTTGGTTAAACAAGGATATTCTTTTCATTTTGCAAATGATAATGTTGACATTATGCTTGACTCTCGAATTATTGGAAATTGCTTTTATTCTGATGGTCTTTACAAGTTGTCATTGGCTCCTTTAGATTCCTCTTTTAATGTTGTGAATACTGTGGGTAAAAGACCTCATATTAAGGAAACATCCTTATTGTTATGGCACAAAAGATTGGGTCATATTTCCAGAGAAAGGG
Organism: Cannabis sativa; assembly: GCF_029168945.1. Classification (NCBI taxonomy): domain Eukaryota; kingdom Viridiplantae; phylum Streptophyta; class Magnoliopsida; order Rosales; family Cannabaceae; genus Cannabis; species Cannabis sativa. The sequence continues at coordinate 16,108,452 of NC_083605.1, read as the reverse complement.
TTGATCGTTTAATTAAATCTGAAATACTTCCTCCTCTTGATGCTTCTGATTGGGATACTTGTGTTGATTGTAGTCGTGGAAAATTGACTAAAACAAGAAAGAAGACTGCAAACCGCAGTCAATCTTTATTGGAAATTATCCACACAGACATCAGTGGTCCTTATTCCACCACGTTGTGCAGAAACAAGTATTTTATCACTTTTATCGATGATTTTTCTCGTTATGGATTCACCTATTTAATTAAAGAAAAATCTGACGCCCTTGATAAACTCAAAATTTTTCGAAATGAGGTTGAGAAACAATTAGGAAGAGTCATCAAAGTTGTTCATTCTGATCGTGGAGGAGAATATTATGGTCGTTATACAGAATCTGGACAACACATGGGGCTTTTTGCAGAGTACTTACAAGAAAATGGTATAGTTGCTCAATACACTATGCCTGGTTCACCTGAGCAAAATGGCGTTGCTGAAAGGAGAAATCGCACTCTCATGGATATGGTTAGAAGTATGATGAGTAGAACAAATCTTCCAGAGTTTTTATGGGGTGAAGCACTTATGACTGCAACTTATATTTTAAATCGTGTTCCCAGTAAATCTGTTCCAAAGACCCCTTTTGAGTTATGGGTAGGCGGAAGCCTAGTCTTAATCATCTTCGAGTATGGGGTTGTCCAGCTGAAGTAAAGATTTATGATCCTAATTTGAAAAAGTTAGATCCGAGAACAAATCACTGTTATTTCATTGGTTATCCAATGCGCTCAAAAGGCTATCGCTTTTACTGTCCCACTCGTGGTACGTGAATTGTTGAATCTCAGACTGCTAAATTTCTGGAATTTGATGTTGCTGAAAAAATTCCTTCAACATCTCTTGAAATGGGGGAGTCATCTAAAGGAATTTGTATTCCTATGTCATTTTCAAGAGATGATAATAGTAGTCTCCATCCTACTCCAGTTGGTAATGCTCCCATTGTTGATGAATATATTGCTCCCGATATCGAAGATGATGAAGGTCCTATTATTGATGAAGGGCCTATTAATGATGAAGCTCCTATTGTTAATGAGAATCCTGTTATTGAAGAAATTCCAGTTGTGGAAGATGTTATTCAAAACAATGATCAACAAAGAGAAGTTATTCCAGAAGTACCTCCTCTAAGAAGATCTCAGAGACAAAAGAAGTCAACAAAGTGTCATGATAATTTTGTTTATCTTGGAGAAGGAGAATATGATATTGATCATTTTGTGGATCCTGTCACTTTTAGTGAAGCACTTAATAGTCCACAATCTTCAAAATGGTTAACAGCTACGGATGATGAGATCGACTCCATGAAGAAAAATGGTGTATGGGAGCTAGTTTTATTACCTGATGGTTTTAAACCAATAGGTTGTAAGTGGATTTTAAAGGCTAAAAGGGATAAAAAGGGACAGATTGAAAGGTTTAAAGCGCGTTTAGTGGCTAAAGGCTTTACTCAAAGAGAAGGTATTGATTACACTGAAACTTTCTCACCTGTTTCCACTAAAGATTCATTCAGAATTATTATGGCCTTAGTTGCGCATTTTGATTTAGAGTTGCATCAAATGGATGTTAAAACTGCTTTTCTAAATGGAGAATTGAATGAGGAAGTCTATATGTCTCAACCTGAAGGCTACAAGGAGAAAGGAAAATAACACTTAGTTTGCAAGTTGAAACGATCCATTTATGGTCTCAAACAGGCATCTCGCCAGTGGTACTTGAAGTTTGACCAGGTTGTGACATCGTTTGGTTTCGTAGAGAACAAGTTTGATCAGTGTATTTATATGAAGATCAGTGGGAGTCGTTATATTTTTCTTGTTCTTTATGTAGATGACATTTTACTTGCCAGCAGTGATTTGTCACTACTAAATGAGACCAAAAATTTTCTGTCTTCCAATTTTGATATGAAAGATCTTGGAGAGGCATCCTATGTTTTGGGGATTGAGATCCATCGTGACAGGAATCGAAAAGTTCTTGGCTTATCTCAAGAAGCTTACATTAATCGTGTGCTCAAAAGGTTCAACATGGATTTGTGTAAAGCTGGTTCTGTTCCTATTCTGAAAGGGGACAAGTTCACTAAGCAGCAATGTCCTAAGAACGACTTGGAAAGAGGAGCAATGAAGAGCATCCCTTATGCAAGTGTAGTAGGGAGTTTGATGTATGCTCAAGTTTGCACTCGACCTGACATAGCTTTCGTAGTAAATATTCTTGGGAGATATTTATCTGATCCTGGCCTTGATCATTGGGTTGCAGCCAAGAAAGTTTTGAGATATTTGCAAAGAACGAAGAGTTTTATGCTTGTGTATAAGCATGTTGACAATCTTCGAGTTGTTGGTTATTGATTCGGATTTTGGTGGTTGTGTAGATGATTTAAAGTCAACTTCGGCTATATTTTCACCTTGGCGAGTCCGCTATTTCTTGGAAGAGTGTCAAACAGACTTTGATCACGTCATCTACTATGTATGCTGAGTTTGTTGCATGTTATGGGGCATCTTTGCAAGCTTTGTGGCTGAAGAATTTTATTTCGGAGATACGAGTGGTTGATTCTATTTCCACACCTATGCTAATCTATTGTGATAATAATGCTGCTGTTTTCTTTTCAAAGAATAACAAGATTAGTAGTGCTTCTAAACATATGGAAATAAAGTATCTCACTGTTAGAGACTTGGTCAAGAAAGGAGACATTGTCATTGAAAATTGCAAGACCGAGTCGATGTTAGCTGATCCTCTAACCAAAGGGTTAAGTGTCGTGCTGTTTAATAAACATGTTGTTAATATGGGCATTTTAGAATCTTTTGATCTTTTGGGTTAGTGGGAGTTTTGTTTTCTGTTTGTTTTTAGAAATTATTATTTATAATTTTCTGAATAAAGTTATGAACTACATTTTATGTTTCAAGATTTTTTATTATTGAATGGATATGTTTTCAATTATGTTTTGTTATATTCTCGAGAATGATTGAATTGAAAGCATGTGGTTCATATTGTTGTGATTATTGTCTTTTAAATTTATTTGCTTATTGACAATGATATGTTGTTGGCTTAATTCTTTAAGCAAGTTTAGTGACACTTACTTATTTTAAGTGGTGTATGTTTAATTTCACTGGCTTATTTATTAAGCATCACGGTATTAGTGAAATTGAGGACTGATAAGGATATTATGTTATTTTAAATTGATCACATGTTGAACATAATTCCTTACCACACTACTAGACTTATTGACCATGTCGATTTAATACTTTGGTATTTGTGATTATGAATGTCTTTTGTTGAGCTAAAAACAATATGACTGTCATAGTTCATTATCAAAGGTTAAATTGGACCGGTATGTTGAGATGCTATCAGAGAACTATCATTTTTTAAAGTGGCCACAAATGTTTTCCTGTTGTTCAACCCATGAGTCGTTTTCAAACAAAATTATTTTGATATATAATATATATGTATTAAAATCAATGTAGCCCAAGTGGGAGAATGTTAGACTTTTATTTGGGCTTACATTAAATTTTATTGGTTTTATTAAAACTTGGCTTGATTGGATAGTTCTTTGCTGTGTTAGCCCATGTTGTTGGTGATCAATTGTTAATGGGCTTAGCATCTGTGAGTAAAGTCTAGGTGAAGCAGAAGTGTGGGCTTTTCTAGTTGACTGAAGCCTTTGATGAGCAGGCCCAGCCCAACTAGGGTTTTGTAGCTAAGTCCCCTCCCTAACTCTATAAATACATATTGTCTCATCACAATTGTATACCTTTTTGATAATCAGATAAAATAAACTGCTTTTGATTTAGAGATCTAGGGAGGAAGACTTACACTACTACAAAAACACCCTTTAGAGGCGGTTTTTAAGCCCTTTCAGCGTCGGTTTTCGCGAAATTCACTACCGACGCTGATCAGGGCGACGCTAAAGGGTTTATATGAACCGACGCCATAGGGGTAATAACCGACGCCATAGGGGTACCTATGGCGTCGGTTATAAGCTTACACTACAAGAATTTTGGTTATTAGCAGCGGAAGAATTAGCAACGGACCAAATCCGCCGCTACTAATAGGACTAATACCGGCGGACTTCTGTTATTAAATGTTATTTATTTTTTTTTGTATAAAAATGTATTAGCGGCGGACCCATGTACTATTAGCGGCGGGGTTCCGCCGCTAATACTAAAATAAAAAAAGTGTGGGAAATTTCCCACTCAAATATTTTCAAAATTTTTTAGCAGCGGACTTTTTTTATTATTAGCGGCGGAAACCCGCCCCTAATAATAAGAAATCTGACAATTTTATTATTAGCGGCGGAATCCTATTATTACCAGCGGAATAGTCCGCCGCTAATAATATCGTATAAAAAAATGCTATCAGATTCATTTTCCTTCATTTTCCTTTCCTTCATATTTCTTTCTCTTCTCTCTCAAAAATTTCTTCTCTACACCCACCTTCCTCAGCCCTTCCCCGCCTCCCTCCGCCCACCCTAAACCCCTCTGCCGGAGCAACACCACCACCCTTAACGATCTACCAGTGCAAGTTTTTTTAACAGTAAGTTTTCTATTTTAACATTTATTATTTATATATATCAAAATATATTTTTAATTCTATAAATATTTTTCTAATTTTTTTTCTAATATTGTTAAGGTCTCTACTATCTCAACCACTATTGGCCGAAACCAAAAGTGCACAACCGATGCATATTTTTTAGTAGGTCAGTTTTTTCATCTCTTTTTTTTCCTTACAACTTATAATTTTTTGTTAACAAAATAGTTATATATTTGATTATTTTTAGTGTGAACGTTTAAAATATATATGGTTTGGTTAAGTGTGTACATATATATGTACGATTAAAAAATTTGAAAAAATTAGTATTTTTCTATATTAAATTTATAGTATATATGTATGCATTCGTTTATATGATTATATAGATGTAATATATAATAATAATCTCAATGCTTTATGTATTTATTATTTGATTATAATCTTGTGTTTTTTCAGATTTTTGGAATATTTTACAGCTTATTGGATCAGTATTATTCACAATTTTATTTTTGTGAAAGATATGTTTTTAACAATATAAGATTTTCTTTGGCTTGTTAAAATTATTTTATGACTATTCTATTAAGTTTAAATAATCATTTATTATATAGTCTTATTTCATTTAAGTATTTAATAATAATGACGAGTTTATTGACTTGTTAACAGGAGTAACATTTTTATCTACCCCAATACACCCAGAGTTTTGAGATTAGTTTGGGGACCTCGATCTTCTCTGTCGACCACAACAATCACAATTAACCTTATATTTTTTTTTGGAGTGATTATAAACGAGACTAGTGATTAACTTTTGTATTTTTGTTATATTAAGACATTGTAATTATTTACTTAGAGAATATTGTATTAACTAATTTGTGTAATGGCTATTATCATTCAATATTAAACTTAATTTTAATTTACGTTTATGTTAATTATTTGGCTTAAAGTTTATTATTTAATATATTTTTTTTAAAGTAATACTATTTTTTTTAAACATATTGATTAATAATTAATATTAAAAAAATTAAAAAAAAACATTAGAGGCGGACTGGTCCGCGCGCCGCTAATAATAGTGTCAGTTTACGAATTTGACATTATAATTAGCGGCCGGTGTGTCAGTCCGCTGCTAATACATGTTATTAGCGACCGGGTATTACCGGCGGATTAATAGCGGCGGGCTCCGCCGCTATTAACCTTTACCGGCGGATTTTGCTATCATTAGCGGCGGAAGGCTCCGCCCCTATTGATGATAAATGTTGTAGTGTTATAACCGACGCCATAGGGGCTTTATCAACCGACGCCAAAAGCAAGCGATTTTCAGTTTTTTCAAATTTTTTTTTATTTAATTATATAATTTTAATTTCATTTTAATTATATATTTAATAATTTTATATATTATTTTAATTTTATATTTATTAATTTATATATTATTTTATTTAATTTAAATTACATATTTATTTAAATTTTAAATTACATATTTATTTAATTTAATTATATATTAATTACATTTTAAATTAAATAGTAATTAAATTTGGGTAAAAACATAATTTGATTTCATAAAAATAATTAAATATTACACAAACATGTAAAATTAGTTAAAAATATTAATAAGTTAATAAATCTAATTACAAGTTAATCTATAAAAATTACATAATGAAGAAAAATTCTTCGACCTTTGAACCTCAATCGTCACCGTGAATCACCGCCATCAATTGTTCGATCCACTTTCGCTGTAGTGGTAACAATTCTGTTTTTGGATCGTATTGCTTCTTACCCCCAAACTGTTAAAAAAATTAAAAATTTATATTAGTTTATGTATATGTATATTATATATTTGTTATTATAAAATTTATATACTATGATCAATAATTAAAACTTACAGCTTTTTGATCTTGTATGTAACGGTTGGGGTTGGCACGTGCGACGATGTCAGTGATATATTTCAAAACATAAAAACCGCATTCTTGGCTTTTAGGTTGTCTTGGACAGTTTGCTTGTGAAATTCCTTGCCACGGGCCAAGATGCGATGTGCGTCCCCTATATACATGAATGCCTGTTTGGGAAAATTATATTAGCATTTCAATTCGTTAGTTAATTTAAATTCGTTACATAAGAAGTCATTAAATTATTACCTTCCGATCATTTGTTCTATTTCTTCGGGAATTGGGCGGCCTTTTACAGGGTTTAAATGGATAATTTTCCTTGGCGCAACCACCACTAGCGTCCAATGCATCCTAGAAAATTATATTGGAATATAAGTAAGATAGTATAAAAATAATTTGAAGACATAATATAGAAATGAACAATTAGCACTAAAGAATTTAATAAAGTTTACCCGATATTCCAAGGAATAAAGAACATTTGGTGGTTGTTGTTCATTAATGATAACCAATTAGCCAATCGTCTTGCCGCATCGTCAAAAGACTGACTCTGTTCTTCATCGCTGATCCCATGCACTGTGAGAAGCTCTGGGTCGTAAAACTTGAAAATTTTTCTCAGACCGTTGATGCTCTCCCATATGTGCCTGCCAAAAAAAAGTGTTAGTGCCTTATAATAATTTAACTATAATTTGATATAAGGTTAATTAGATTAAAGAAGAGTATACATCATTCCAAACAGCATTCCCTGGTTGCCGATGTAGTTACACGTAGCAACCTGCTGCAAATCCTCTCCAGATAAAATGATCTGGGTACGCGATGCAATGAATCCTCGGGGGACAGAAATTGTGATTATATCACGTTTATTTTTGAGCCTTAGGAATTCATGAATCATCCATTTTAGCGAATTAGGGATCAACGCCATCTTCTCTTCCGTGAACAACTCATCTTCCCGTGCACCACGGCTTTGTGGAGAAAGCATCGGAGCTTTCCCCTTTGACGCATCACGTCTTGAGGGCGGTTGAGCGAGTGGACCCTAAACAAAACAGAACATAATATATATATATATATATCAAATTTTATCTAAATTCTACCGAAATTTCGGCAGCATAACGGTTGTAATTGAATGACCCCAAAAATTTTGAACATGGCTGTATAACGACAAATAACACATATATAACAGTAGTTTGTTCATCCATCCCACCGCAGCACATATATTCGCAGAACCTACTTCACTACGGATGAATATTGAAGATATTCAAACTCCACTAATCATTAATAATTAATTTCAGTTGAGAAGTTACCTCGGTTGTTAAAATTAAGTGTTTAGGCCAAGGAAGGAACATCTGGTACACGTCCCTAACATATCTGAACTCTTCAATTGGGACTGGGATTTCAGCGTCCTCTTGCAGGATTTCCGAAACCATGATCCGAGCATGTGAATCATCGTAATCCTGGCAGTGAACTTTGATCTTACCCACATGCTCGTACAAATACCCTCGGGCCACAATATTGTCGATGTTGTCAGAGCAGAGATGTACTTGCTGATTAAGGGCCGCATGGTCATCAAAATTGTATAGGATACCTTGGTCGTTGAGGGAAATGAACTCCTCAGCATAAATTTGTGGTTGTACCTCATCCTGAGGAGCGTATGGTTGTGGAACATACGCCTCACCAGCCACCTCTCCTTCTTCCTCTTGTGCGGCAGCGTTCCTCTGCTGCTTAAGGGATTGGACTTCGGCTTTTAATTGTTCAATCTCCTTCGCTTGCCGAGCCACAACATCAGACACTTCCCTTTTCTTCCTGCCGAACAGTTGAGATGCCACAGTCGGGAACCTACAAATCATAAAATGCAAATTAGCAACGATTTCATTTGTGTAACTAAATAAATAACATTTGAAGTAATAGCATACCCGGCGGCCACGACACGTCCGGGATGCTGCGGTGTCCCGAGCGCCTGCGTGAGGATATCGTTTTGGCCCTGGACCTGAATTTGTCCCTGACTAAGCTTCTCCTCTAATTGAGCCTAATGCACGCATATATTCAAGCAATTAGTATATGAATTATATACACTAACTCATGAGTAGAACTCAATTAAGGATTAATATATACTTACTATCTTCTCGGCAATTTCCTTGTCGTAATCAGTGACAAGTTTTCTACTCTTGGTGCGAGATTTAATCCAAACACGGTGGCGGGGAGGATCTGCAACTTCGAGGTCCTTTTTCTACATAACGTTATAACAATGAAATGAGTACCAATTAAATTGTATAGCACATTATAGCACATTAAATTTTAAGTATTACTTACCACAGCTTCCCGTACGTTCACCATTCCACTCCGACCACTTCGATGTCTGGATTGAATTTTTGAAGAACGTTCACGTTGCACCTTACTCAATTCCTACAATGCCAAAAAAATACATTAGATACATGTACTTGTATTTAAGAGTTTATCTTAGTGTTAATATAATTAGCGTACTTGAAATTCAGGAGTTAGTCGACTTTCAACAAATTTGCACCAATCAGCAGCGTCGATCTCCGGGTGCTTTTCAGGGACTTGTGCCAGTCGTCCCAGATCATTCTCTTTCAACGCGGGCATTATGATGTCTTTTGTCATCCTATTCTTGAAGTCTTTCATTAACTTCCCAGCTAGGATGAGACAATCATGTTTGAAGGTGTCCGGCACAATGAACCCCGTCTATTTTGAAGGAAAACAAACACGGTTAGAGTCAACATTTGGAGTAATAGAAAAACAAATCAAAATTCTAACAAATAATAGCTTACCTGAATGTCTTTCCAAACTTTATTTTTCGAGTACGGTTGACTTCTTTCCGGTTTTTATAAGCCAACCCTATTGTCCGCCGACATCCGACTCCCGAGTGGATACGAGCTTCGCGTAGCTTTTTCCACAGTATTGACCTTTATCATTAACTTCGAGGGCCACTCTTTTGCCCTGATCCATTAGTTTGGATATTTCATTCATTTGCGTCGGCCCTCGTGTAGGTATTGTGGTTGGACACTCATTTTCTGCTCCCGAATCAGATCCTGATTCTGAGTTCGCCATGTCTACACCATTAACAAACAAACTTCAAAGTTAGCTACATATATAACAAGTAGTGTATATGAAATATTAAAAGCATAAACAAATTGTTAAGTATTCAGGACCATTCACAACCACAATATAAAGTAAGCTATATATCAAGTTACCAATTAGACACGTTTTCTTTTCTTTTTTTGTTTATGTTTGCCTGAATCACAATTGACCCATATTCCCTCATTGATATCGTTTCTAATGTATTCAGCGTCGTCTTCCTCAATGTTACGATCAATTCCCATGAGTTGCTCATGAATTGGTTGTCCAACAATGAAGTCATCGTAACATAAGTCAGCATTCTCCTCATCCTCTTCAGTCTCTAAGAACCTCCTCTCTGGTGTCGATAAAACAATAGACCATTTATCATTAGCCGGATCAGAAATGTAAAAAACTTGAGCTGCTTGGCTAGCCATGATGAATGGATCATTCTTGCTTCCTCTCTTACTTAAATCAACCAAAGTAAAACCAAGCTCGTCAGTTTTTACTCCAACGTTGTTGTCAACCCAAGAACACTTAAAAAGTGGAATTCGGAACGCAAAATAATTGAGCTCCCATATTTCTTCAATGACCCCGTAATACGTCATAGTACCTAAAACAGGGTTTCTATCTTTTGCACTTGCAAAGTGCATAGTTTCTGCGACGATACGTATACCACTATTTTGAACCTCTCGAGCATCATCTCTTGACTTTGTATGAAAACGTTTACCCCTTACAATGTACGCTTCATGCTTTGCAACCGCAAAAGTTGGTCCAAGGGCAATACGACTCAACACATCAGATACTCCATGATTCGGTTCGTTCAACTTTGCTATAATGGTATTCCTTAACCACCCAATGAAAGTTTGACGATGTTGGTCTGCAACCCATTTTTGTTTATTTTTTTGATTTCTTGGAACCATTGATTGTAACAGCTCCATATGGTCACTGTAAAACAAGTAAGATAAATCAAGTTATTGTTCATCGTGACTTAAGTAATGTTAATCAAGCTTGGACACTGTCACCATTGTCCCTTTGCCCCTTAATCCTCTATCAACATCATCTGGGTCAGTTCTTGGTTTGCTAATTCCTATTGCCTCAACTCCAGCCATGTACTCTGAACAAAATTCCACAGCCTCTTCAGATATGTAGCACTCAACCATACATGCTTCTGGCCGATAGTGGTTACGCACATAACTTTTAAGTACCTTCATATTTCTTTCAAATGGATACATCCATCTCGCCCACACCGGCCCACACAGCCTTGCTTCTCTCACTAGATGAACCATTAAATGGATCATGATGTCGAAAAAAGATGGCGGAAAAAACTTTTCCAGGTTGCACAATGTTTTGACTACATGTTCATGTAATGCATCTAACTTATCCAATTCTAATTCCTTCCCGCACAGCCTATTAAAGAAAATGCAAACATGTGTCAAACACTCTCGAACATTTTTTGGCAAGACTGATCTAATGGCAATTGGAAGTAGATGTTGCATTAACGCATGACAATCATGTGATTTCAGACCCATTAGTTTCAATTCAGTCTCATTCACCAAGTTTTTGATGTTAGACGAGTAACCATCGGGTACTTTCATATTTGCAAGTGATTTGCAAACTGTTTGTTTCTCTTTTTTGGATAAAGTGAAACAAGCAGGAGGCAAATATAAACGTTCACCTTTCTTCTCAGGTGCCAGAGATTGTCGTATACCCATTTCAACGAGATCTAAACGACTATTTAGACCGTCCTTAGTTTTGCCGGGAATATCAAGTAAGGTACCAATAATACTCTCACACACATTTTTTTCAATATGCATGACATCCAAACAATGTCGAACTAGTAGACTTTTCCAATATGGAAGACGAAAGAAGATTGACTTTCTTTGAAAACAACCATTAGTTTTTTTATTTTTTTGCGTCTTTCCATACTTAAAATCTACAAGTTGAACTTGTTGGAGAATTTGTTCCCCAGACAGTGGCAAAGGAGCCATATCACCCTCTTCAGTACCATCGAATGCTTTCTTCTTCCGTCTATCAGGATGATTTGCAGGCAAGTACCGTATGTGACCCATATAACACATCTTGTGTCCATTTGCCAAGCGACGAGCCGATGTGTTAGTGCAACAAATCCGACAACTTTCGTAACCTTTTGTGCTTAAGCCTGATAAATTACTATAAGCAGCGAAATCACTGACAGTCCACAACAACACGGCTTTCGCATTAAAAAATTCTTTTTAAAACCATCATAGACCTGAACCCCGTTCTCATACAATTCTATTAAATCGTCAATCAATGGTTCCAAATATACATCGATATTATGTCCAGGTTGTTGCGGGCCTGATATCATTAAAGAAAGCATGTTAAATTTCCTCTTCATCACTAACCAGGGAGGAAGATTGTACATAACTAGGAAGACAGGCCATGAACTATGACGACTACTTAGAGATCTATGTGGATTTACTCCATCCGCGAACGTACCGAGACGAATGTGTCTTGGTTCAGATTTGAATTCAGGATTTATGTAGTTCACTTTTTTCCAAGCTTGGGAATGCGGGATGTCTGAGTTTTCCATCTTTCACTCTCTTGGTCTCATGCCAAATCAAATTTTCAGAATGTTCTGCACTACGATATAATCGTTTCAGTCGCGGAATCAAAGGCATGTACCACATCACTTTTTGGGGGATAAGTTTCCTATTCTCCTTACTCTTGTTTACTTTATGGCGGGATAAACCGCAAGTCGGGCAATAATTCATGTCTGCATATTCCTTACGATATAAAATGCAATCGTTCGGACATGCATGAATTTTTTCATACTTCAATCCTATAGAATTTAACGTTTTTTTCACTTCATAAGTAGATTCGGAAAGCGGTTGGCAAATGGTAAGATATCTTTAAAAGCGGCTAAAAATTGAGTAAAACATTTATCGCTCACTCCATTTTCTCGCTTTTATGTTGTAAAACTTTACCATTGTTGGTAATCTTAGTTTTTTACAACCATCGAACGAGGTTTATCAGCATCACTAAGAAAATTATCGAATTTCTCAGGATCATTAAGAAATTCCTCCTGTGCTTCGTTAAGCAAGTCCAATGGATAATCATCGAAATCATTACCCTCGATATCATCTACCCCCCGCTTTCCTAATGGATATGGATCATTAGGTAAATGTTCGCCATGGTAATACCAATTAGTATAACTTCTATTGAAACCTCGTAAATACACATGGTCCTTAATCATTGTAATATTCCCTTTAGATACATTACAACAATCTACACATGGACAATGAATACGATCGTGATTTGTAGAATTCTTTAAGGCAAACTCTAAAAATGCATCGAACCCTACTTGAAATCGCAGTGTGTCTCTCTCCTCACGCATCCATGATTTATCCATAACAAAAATCCTATCCAAAAAAATTCCGTATTTAGTAACTACTTATAGCTAGTTACTAATTACACAATGTAACTAACTAAGTTTCTCACAATTTATTCATATTAATTTATAAATTACTCAAATTCTCGTTTTAGATTAGTTCATATTATTAGGTTGTTTTGTTGATTAGAATGTTATTAAAATGTTAAATATTTTTAATAAATAAAATTGAGGGGAAAATTTTTTGGTAAAGCAATAAAGGTATTAACTAATATTTTCCCCTTTTAATTAACTTTTGCTCTTTATTTTCTTTGAAAAATAAAAATCCACATTGAACCTCTCAAATGAAAGAAAAAAAAATAAAAAAAGAAGGATTTTATATGTTTATTTTGTTAATTTATTTAGTAACTAATTATATCTAGTTACTAATTACACAATGTAACTAACTAAGTCTCTCACACAATTTATTCATATTAATCTAAAAATTACTCAAATTTTCGTTTTACATTAGTTCATGTTATTAGGTTGTTTAGTTGATTAGAATGTTGGTAAAATTAAAAAGTTTACATAAATGTGAATATTATTATTTTTTATGTGACCTAACTTCTTATTACTATGTTATAATTAACTATATTATGAATGGTTTTAGTAAGATTTATCCTAATTCTACCGAAATTTCGGCAGCATAACGGCTGTAATTGGACGTTCCCAAAAATTTTACAAGTGCCTAAAATAACAAACAAAACAGATAAACAATACAAAATTAATCCACCCATCCGACCGCAGTACATGTATTCGCAGAACCTACTTCACTACGGATGAATATTTAAGATATTCAAACTCAACTAACATGCATTGATAATTAATTATATATTAAGAAAAAGTTAGTAAAAGTATATACCTATAATTGCAAGCCCAAGTACGCTACACACAAAATTATGCCGAACCCCTATAATATAAAGAAATACAACGAAATTACAAAATTAATTATTTCATAACTTATAACTAGTTATACAAAATTGTAACAAGTTACTTAGTTACTAAATTATACATACATATATATAATCAATTATATCTCACACTATTATCTCAAAAAAATAAAATTATATCACACACTAATTCCATTTTGAAATTTTTATTTCTAAACTAATTTTTTTTTTTAAACTAATGAAATCCCTCCAATGTCATTTTATTCACAATAAATATATATTGCAAAAAATATATAAAATACAATTACAAAATTTATTTTCATAAAAAATATACACACACTATATACACACACAATATATACACACATTATATACAAATATTCAATAAAATATACAAATACATATATATACTATACATTGTGGTATAAATTATTACCTAATAACCGCAATCCGACGACCACCGTAAAAAATCCCGACACTATACACATAAAACACAATAATATTACTAATAAAATAAAAAAAACTCAAATAATAATTTACAAAAACAAAAAATAAAACAATATACATAATACAATAAGAATAGAAGCAATATTTATACCTTAAATGAGGTTGAGATTGAACAATTTCTCAACAAAAATGGGTGGCCGGATTTCACACCCAAAATTTACTATTTGGGTTCGGATGACACTTTTAGAGGCTAAAAAATCAAAACTTTTTAGGTGTATGTTATTAAGTATCGAAAATGGAGGATTTTAAAAAAAAAAATGTGCTGAAATGGTTGAGAAATGAGGGAGATAGGGTGGGGACAAGGTGGTGGAGGCGAGGGTTTTGGCTGAGAAAATGGGGTCTCTGGTTTTTCTGGGTTGCTGAGTGAAGTGGGGAGGAAGAAGGAAGGTCGAGCAAAGAGATATACTCTGATCGACCCTATGGCGTCGGTTCCTTCATAGGAACCGACGGCATAGGGTACACGTGTCGAAGATCGTGTACCCTTATGCGTCGGTTCCTATACAGGAACCGACGCCATAGGGTAGTTCAGAAAAAAAAAAAATAATTTCCAACCGCCTCTAAATGGTATAATACAATTTTATACCTACGGTTTTTATCAAAAAACCGCCTCTAAATGTCAATTTCGAACATAGCGGGTATTTTCACACCCTTTAGCTTCCCTTTTTATAAATAGGGTTGAAAAAACTGCCTCTAAAGGCTAATATTGTAGTAGTGTTAGTTGATAGTATTGCACTATCAAATTGGAGTAACTGCTGTGGATCAAACTGAGATAATTGCTATGGATCAATCAGGTACACATAGCTAATTATTATATCTTATTGTTGTGTTCTATGTTATATACAAATAGATCTTGGGTTAATTGTTAATTTATATAACAGCTCCAACTAACAGAAGAATGTAGCCTGACATGTAGATGTTCTAGTATCTTGGCGTCCAACAAAATAAGAATATGAATACTTTACGACCTCTAAATGATTTAATTTTTTATATGTGAGCATCTAATATATATTTTTTCTCTTAAGATACCTCATAATTCTTTTGGCATACTATGGTTGCTTATATACCTTACATCTCAACTATAATACCAAGTTTAGTATTAGCAATTTATGTGTGATGATATTATTATTTTTGTGCGAGTAATTATGTATGTACGTATGTGTTTGTATCGATTTGTGGACAAAGATGATTATATGAGCTTAGAAAGTATGTTAATAATAAATCTTGTGTTACATCGATAATGTTTCATTAGACATTACATATTTATGGTAGATATATTATTAGCTTAATATAAATAGATATTATGATATAATTTCATGTTATTAGTAATACATCATATATATTTTATATAGTATTAAAAATGAATATATATTATTAGTAAAAAACTATTATGATATATTATGATAGTTTAAATATTAATTGTATATCTTAAGATAGTCATGTTAGTATAAAGAGGATTCAAGTTTAGATATGTTAGGATTATTTAAATTTATGTTTAGATATGTAGTGGCAAAAAATTGCACCAAATGCCTTTTACGGTCCAAATTAAAATTACAATCGTTCAAAACCAAGTCAGTAAATATAACCCAGTCATCCAAAATACATTGAGCTTTGGCTAAAATACAAGGCCCAAATGAGCCCAGTAGCTACAAGACAAATCAAATACAAAGGATAGGCACGAGTCTATAACTGATCCATAAGAATCGATCATTCATCCTAGAAAAGGGGAACACCACTTTCCACGTTCGTTCTTCAAAATAGATGAATTTGACCATTAGAGGCTCTTTACAAGGAGAACCCAGTAGTTTTGAATGATCATCTCATCATCACTCACTGAATACTTACTCAAGCATTTACGCAATACATTACTATTATTATTACCAATCCTTCTCCATCACTCTACGGTGAAAATATCTATATCTATCTTCTTTATTTACATTCGGTTATTCTTTATTCGAATTATTTACTGACTTTATCATCGGAGTACCTTCGGTTGGTACCATCCCGGTGTCCCAAGGTTAATTTCAACGCTCCTTTTTCATTTTGTTAGTGCCTGCGGTCCTTCCATTCCGATCATTGTAGATTTTTCCCTCTACAATTTGGCGTCCACCGTGGGGCCCTAACAAACTGAATCAGGAGCAAGGGACACGTATCCAATACCATGGAAAATTTGGAAGGAGAGATTGACGTTCAAGCCTAAATAGCTACTCTTATGTCTCAGATGAGAGAAACTAATGAAAGCCTTAGAATGGTATAAAAGAAGAGAATAAAGCATTCTGGGAAGAGAATGCTTTGCTGAAATCAAAGGTGGAGATACTAGAGACCGTTCAACGTAGTATGAGTCTCAGTCAAGGTTTCGTGTTCCAATTCCATCCACGCAATCCCTTGATTCCACTCTGACCACAAACTTAGGCTAACATCCAGCAATCACAGGAACACCACCAAAGTAAACAACACACCAACATTCAACTACAGCAAATACTGGAGTGGATAGATCAGTACCAGGGGATCTACTCTAACACATGGACCCTCTTTGGTATGGGATGAAACTATGACCGATTCCCAAGTCACATCGGTGCCAAACGGAAGCATTCCTGCGCCAAGTGCTCAAGAAGGAAAACTCAGGACCTCCAACCTATTCCCTCTAAGTATTTTGATATCTAATGTTCTTATTGTTCCATCTGCAGGTCAAGCCATCTTAATGACACCTAAGGAGATGATCGAACAAATGGTAACAAGGAAGCTTGAAGGCATGGAGGCTATGATTCATTGAATCCCAAGAGTGCCGCACCTTTGAAAAATGGCTTACCAAGTAGCTTTGCTTAGACTCCCCATTCTTGGATGCTATAGCTCTCGTGGAGATGCCAAAAATGTTTGTCTTCCCATCACAGAAGATGTACAGCGAAACAACGGACCCTAACAATTACATAGCAAATTTCAAGCAAAGAATGTTCACTATCGCCATCCCTCGTGAATTGTGAGAGGCTTGTATGTGTAAAGGATCCGGTTGTAGTCTGGTAGGGCCAGCCCCATAAAATGGATGATTAATATTGAATAAGTTTTGTTTTTATATCCACTTAAATTTTAATAAAATATTTTGAAATATATATAGATATACATATATATATTTGTAATAGAGGGGAAGCCAATCCTCCACCACTGAGGAGGGAGGTGAGAATGGAGGAAAAAAAAGGCTCGATATTCACATTTTATGTACAAAAAGTAAAATAAAAAAGGAACTATTAGGCAAGGAGCCCTAATTATAACTAGTTGATAACTAATGGCACTCTATGTGGATTGGGTTGGCCAATTTAACACTTTTATTTTATCTAATATTTATGCATTTTTAGTAAAATTTATTCTAATTTCATCAAAATTTTGAAAGCATAACAATTATAATTGGACGTTCCCAAAAATTTCAAACAAGAAAAAAATAAGAAACAAAATACAAAACAATACTACATAAACAAAATAACATTAACAATACAAAAAATTATCTACCCATTCGATCGGAATACATGTATTCACAGAACCTATTTTACTACATATAAAAATTAATTAAGATATTCAAACCTATCAACCATGCATATTCCACACATTTGACAATAGTGCAATTAATCGCACAGCATACTTCACTACGAATGAATATCTAAAATATGCAAACTCCACTAAAAGAATTTTAAAGTTTTTGTGTTATACCTTTCTCAAATAACGCTAGCCACTTTTACACTCTTCAATCAACACCAAGAACCCATACATAAAAAATAAATCTAAAATATACATCAATTAATTGAGACTAATCAATTTACACAAATTCTGTATCATATTACATAAACTTATCTAATTAAATAATAATAATATACAGAAAATGAGATCACTCAGAGAACAAATGAAAGAGGAGTTTGTTGGACCACCCAGAAAATAAATTAACTCCTAAGAAAATTAAACATTGGCAATTGATTAAAAATAATAATAATAGAACTTTTCAAACACATTACATACATATAATAACTAAACATATACAAAAAATTAAACAATTATAAATTATAATACATGTACTAAACTTTCTTTACATATAGCATTAATACATTAACTTAAACTAAATTACATAAAATAAATTTTTTACCTAAACTTTAAAAAAAAAAGTTACACTTACAAAACAAATTATTCTTTTCAGAAACAAATTAAACAAATCATTTATTTACATAATTTTTTTAAAAAAATACACACGTTTATATATAAAGTAGATTAAATTTCTACAAATATACAATTAAACTAAAAATATATATTTATAAATTAATTTATATGTTAATTTATAAATATATATTCTTTAAATTCTAAATATTTAAATAAATAAATTCATTAAAAAATAAAAATATAATTACATAATCTGAACTAATAAATAAATAAATGTGTACATATACCGTGAGAAGGAGAGAGCACCGAAGTACAGGGCAAAAATGAAGGTTTGGGTCGATGGTGGTGGTTTTCGTCAAATAATAAGAGAAGGAGAGAGTGAGAGATCGAGTGAGAGAGAAAGAAAGGAGGACGATGAGAACGTGAAAGAGAGGTTCGGGTGGCGGTGGATAGTGGGTGTTGGTTTTCGCCGAATGGGAGAATGAGAGAGCGAGTGATCAAGTGAGAGAGAGGGAGGAAAAGCGATGAGAACAAGAGAGAGAAAATATGTTTTCATCAGCGGTGGGTGGTGGTTTTCTTTGAGAAAATGGCGTTAGGGGTTTGGATTTGGGATTTTCGGCGAAGAGGGGCATTAGCTGGGGTCGGATAAGGCTTTTGTTGTGTGAAATGACGAAGTTGTAGTTGTTGGGGGTTATTATGCTCAAGGTATACACAATGGTTTATAACTGTTACTTATACTAAACAGTGCCTTATAGTATAGGCGGCAATTTAAAACCATCACGTATACTCCCTATTACAAATTGTGTTATACTTTTAAAATTATCACAAATTTCCTTATAACCTACGATGAAATATGCATGAAAATATTTAAAGGCTTATAATAAACAAAAAAGAAAGAACAGGAATATTTCAATATATGAAAGGATATACCACTAATAAATAAGGACCTTTATTGTCAATTGCACAATAAGCTACAAGCATATATTTGTCATTCTTACAGCTGCTTTTCTCCCCTTCTCAGCTGAAAATATATATGAACAAAAATCTCCATATTCTTGAAAACGACCAAAAGCTTCGATACATTCAGATCCAACCAATGAAAAGTGAAGAAGAATTATATTAGTTGTAAAGAGAGAAGTCTATCCATAGACATTGCTTCCTAGGTTTATTCCATGATCTTTCTACTGAGTGTACAATAATATTCTATATAAGGATCCATGTGTTGCATGAAACACACACTGAGATCATAGTTGGAGATGAAGAAAGGAGGTGGTATAATGTAAAGCCCGCTTAGTTTAATTTGGAAATTAGCAGTTGTTTATGATTAATTATGAAAATTATTTATAGCCATTTAAATAATTTATAATGCTGTTATTTATGGAATTCAGAAATGCATGGTTATGTCATTCAGTAGTTTTCATATTTTGCATTTCCGGTGCCCGGTATTTTGGAACTCGGCGTTTGGCTCAGTAGAAATCACAACTTAGTATGTTAGTTGTTTGGGGCGGTTTATTAGACATTGGGAATGTCGGGAATGGCCGGGAATTTAGAATTTCCCAAAAATACCCCTTTAGTATGATTTATGTGGTTTTAAGGTGGAGGGGCAAAATGGTCTTTTTGCCCCATTAGTGTTTTGTCTTTTAGTGACTTGATTATTTGAAAATAAATGTTTATTTGTTTAATTATTGGCTGAAGTAAAATGATATAAGTGGCTTTTATTTTTATTCTCTTCATTTTTACAAAAAATACAAAGTAAAGAAAAGAAGGAAATTTTCAAAAAAACTCTCATTCTCTCTCTCTATTTTCGGCCAAGTCTTGGGCTGCAAGGAGCTGGGTTTTGCTCTGATTTTTCAAGTAAATTCTCATCCATTCTAAGCATTCTTCAAGCTAGGTTAGCTTCTCTTCATTGTTTCTTTAAATTTGTTGAATTTTGATGAAATTGATGTAATGCATGCATGATAAATTGAGGTTGTTGCTGCTGTGTTTTGTGGTTGATTTTTGAGGTTTAAAGCTTGTTTATTTGAGTTGATTTGATCTGTGGTGAAGCATGATTCTTAGGTTGAGCAAGCTATGGTTTTTTCTATGTAAATATGTGATTTTTGAAAGAAAAAGTTATATTTTGTTGCTGTGATGTTGTGGAAGTTTGTTTGTGTTTTCAGAGGTTATTCTAAGCTTGTTTATGTAAGTTTAGATGGATTTGATTGCATGTTAGCCAAGTTTGCTCAAGTTTGAGTTTAGAACTCAAAGCTTGAGCTCTAATGGTGAATTTCGAATCTGTGATTTCTGGGTGGTTTTGATGCCTCAGATATGTTCTAGGGGTTATATGGAATAGGTCTGGAAAGTTTGAATCAATTTGGAGTTGATTTGGTTGAGATATGAATTTTTGATTGTTGCTGCCTGCGAGGAACCGGAATTCCGGTTGTGCAACCGGAATTCCGGATGAGGGTCCAGTAATTCCCAGAACCGGAATTCCGGTTGCAGAACCGGTCTACCGGTTGGGGAATTTTCAGAACCCGTGTTTTTCCTCGTTTTTATGTTTTAGGGGGTATTGCCATGCTTTTTATCGATAGGGAAACTTTTAGTTCCTAGTTTAAGTCCCCGGGAAGTGATTTAGCGTGTCACTTATAGTGTTGTGATTTTTATGGTTTAGGAGCTTGTAATCCGCCGCTCAGCTAAAGTTCCAGTCAGGTTGACCGGCACACCTGAATTCGGAATCCAGGTAAGATTAGTATAACAGTATGCATATGTAGATTACATGTTTAGCGTGCATGTGGGAAGCCTGTTAGATTACATTAGTTATGTATGTTGGCTTCGAACCATCCAACCCTGTCACGTCGGTACAGGCTGGAGTATGACCAGCAGCCGGAGTATGACCGGTTCGACCGATCAGGCTGACATTTGGTTGGTGGTTCCGTACTATTGACCTATCCCGTCGGTACAGGCTGGAGTATGACCAGCAGCCGGAGTATGACCGGTTCAACCGATCAGGAGGATACTTGTCAATAGTACCGTCCCTGTGAACGTTCAGAACTCAGTACCATGTTGGACATGGCAGTAGTGGCTCAGTACCGTGTTGGACACGGCAGTAGTGGAACTCAGTATCGTGTTGGACACGACAGTTAGGGTTATGATCAGGGGTATGGGCGTCTGATCATAACCGGGATTATGTATGAGTATTATTATGCTTTTCTTACTGAGTCTGTCGACTCACAGTTCTACGTTTATGTGTAGGTAAAGGCAAGGCTAAAGCTGATGGACCGTGAGCGAGCTTGTGAAGATTGTACATGTCGGGGCGGTTAGGCCTGGAGCGTACGATTATCGGGACAGCGAGGCTGATTTTTTGTAACTGGTCGTTAGAAGACATTTATTTTATGTATCAGTTAAACAGTTAAATCTTTTTGTAAATGATTTTATAATCGGGATCCCGAGTCTTTTGTAATATTATTTTATAAGTTTAATTAAAAAGTAAAATTTTAATTAATCACGTTTTTCTATAAACCTCGTTGATTAGCAACGAGCTGCACAACATGTTTAAAAATCACGTAATACGCCTATGTTAGTTAGGGTGTTACAATTTGGTATCAGAGCCGCCAGGTTGTCTTCCGAAGATCGTCACGACATGTACAATCATCATCGAGATTAGCTCGTTTCACGGTTCAGTAAGCCTTTATTGCTTTAGTAGTTTATTTTATTCAGTTATGAAAAAGAAAAGCCTGTTAGGAAGCATGTTAGTAGCCTGATAGTAGAATAGGCACATGTTTCGTTTTTAATTTCCAAATTAAGCGGCATTAGTAAGCTCTCCTTGAATACGACCTGATATGCCAACTCTTGGTTTCGCAGGCGGTTCTAATCAGATGGACGCCAGGCGGACCACCAGGAGTCAGGGCAACTCAGTGGGGTCGAACCAAGGACAGGGAGCTCAGTTTCACCCACCTGTTAGGGGCCGAGGTAGAGGTCCCCGAGGCAGGGCTCGTGGTCGGGGTGATGAGAACCCGCCACAGGCTGCCCAGGCTCCCCCAGCCGATCAGGGAGCCCAGAATTGGGAGTTGCGGTTTGCGGAAATGCAAGCCCGGATTGAAGAGCAAGACCTCGAGATTCAGAGGTTGAGACAGCAGGGTGCTCCTGCAGTTCCAGTGCCCGTAGTTCCAGTGGCACCTGCCCCTACTGCCCAGGCCGAGATAGTGGTGGCGGCCCATAGATTAGAACCTCTGTACGAACGGTTCCGGAAGCAAGCACCTCCGGTTTTCCTGGGAGGTCCGGACGTGATGAAAGCCGAGCAGTGGCTGACGGTGATTACCAAGATACTGAACTTCATGGGTGTCACAGGTAACGACAGAGTGATGTGTGCCACTTTCCAGTTCCAGGAGGACGCGCTGGTCTGGTGGGACATGGTGTCTCAGATTCATGACGTCACCACCATGACCTGGGAAAGGTTCCAGGAACTCTTCAACGCAAAGTACTACAACGATGCGGTCAGAAGCGCCAAGAGGAAAGAGTTCGCTCACCTGACCCAGCGTGAGAATATGAGCGTCACCGAGTATACGACTCAGTTTAATCGGTTGGCGAGATTAGCCTCGGGAATTGTGCCGACCGACTTCAGCAAGAAGGAGAAGTATCTTGACGGGTTGAATGCCAGGATCAGGCATGATTTGATGATTACCACGGACGACAGCACCACCTATGCTCAGATGGTGGAGAAGGCACTGCGAGCTGAGGGGCTCCTACCCCTCCTGCATCAGGTTTTAGCAGGGGGAGTAGTGGTTCGGCCATTGATCAGAGGAAAAGAGCACCCACTGCTTCCGGTGGCTCGAGTCAGAACAAGAGGTTCCGGGGGAACCAGAACAGAGGGAGTCATCCTGGTGGTACTGAGATCCGCTTCTCCTATCCCGAGTGCCCTAGCTGCAAGAGGCACCATCGGGGTGAGTGCAAAGGTCAGGGATGCTTTCACTGTGGCATGCCCGGACACTTCAAGAGGGAGTGTCCCCAGCTCCGATCAGAGGCACCGAGAGCTCCAGCGATACCCACTCCAGCCAGGGTGTTCGCTATCACTCAGGCTGATGCAGATGCCAGCCCATCAGCTGTCACAGGTCAGCTTTCTATTAGTAACTCACTATATTTAGTGCTGTTTGATTCTGGGGCTACACATTCTTATGTGGCGGCCAGAGTCTTTAGTAAGTTGGGAAGACTGTATGATAGATATGAATCAGGGTTTGGAACCCTGTTACCTGGCGGAGAATTGGTTATCTCCAATAGGTGGATTAGGTCTATGCCGATCAGGATAGATGGTAGAGAGTTAAGTGCTGATCTGATAGAGATGAGTTTAGTCGAATTCGATATTATTTTAGGAATGGATTTCCTATCTAAATATTCGGCGAGTATTGATTGTAAAAGGAAGATGGTGGTCTTCCAACCGGAAAGTGAAGAACCATTTGTGTTTGTTGGTTCAGTTCAGGGATCTCGGATCCCGGTGATCTCGGCTATGTCAGCTAGGGAATTGTTGCACGGCGGTTGCTTAGGGTTTCTGGCCGTGGTGGTGGACACCACTCGGCCAGATACCATTCGGCCAGAGGACATTAGGGTGGTTCGGGAATTTTTGGATGTTTTTCCCGAAGAACTTCCAGGGTTACCACCTCAGCGGGAGATTGATTTCGTAATAGACTTGGCACCAGGGGTGGAACCGGTTTTCAAAGCCCCGTATAGAATGGCTCCAGCTGAACTTAAGGAATTAAAGATTCAGCTCCAAGGGTTTCTTGACATAGGGTTCATTCGGCCCAGTGTGTCACCCTGGGGAGCCCCGGTTTTATTCGTCAAGAAGAAGGATGGATCTATGAGGATGTGCATCGACTACAGGGAATTGAACAAGCTGACGGTGAAGAATAAATATCCATTACCTAGGATCGATGATTTGTTCGATCAGCTTCAGGGAAAGACGGTCTTTTCTAAGATTGATCTCCGTTCGGGTTATCATCAGTTGAGAATCTGAGAGGAGGACATTCCGAAGATGGCTTTCCGCACTAGGTATGGACATTATGAGTTTCTGGTTATGCCATTCGGACTAACCAATGCTCCTGCAGCATTCATGGACCTGATGAATAGAGTATTCAAGGATTTCCTCGATATCTGTGTGATTGTGTTTATCGACGACATCCTCGTGTACTCTCAATCAGAAGAGGAGCATGAGTTATATCTTCAGATGGTACTGCAACGGCTTCGAGAACATAAGCTTTATGCCAAGTTCAAGAAATGTGAGTTCTGGCTATCTCAGGTGTCCTTCCTAGGGCACATTGTGAGCAAAGATGGGATCAAGGTGGATCCCGGGAAGATTGAATCCGTCAGGGATTGGCCGAGACTGAAGACAGTGACAGAGATAAGAAGCTTCTTGGGTTTACCTGGGTACTACCGTAGGTTCGTCGAAGGGTTCTCTAAAATTTCAATGCCCCTAACCGAGCTTACAAAGAAGAATCAGCGGTTTATCTGGTCAGATAAATGCGAAGCTAGTTTTCAGGAGCTGAAACAGAGGTTGATTACCGCTCCAGTGCTAGCTTTGCCTTCGGACAAGGAGAAGTTCGTAGTATATTGCGACGCATCCAAACAGGGTTTGGGGTGTGTATTGATGCAAGCCGATCGGGTCATCGCTTATGCCTCCCGTCAGTTAAAGGATTATGAACAGCGATACCCGACTCATGATCTAGAGTTGGCCGCAGTGGTTTTTGCATTGTAGATTTGGCGGCATTACCTTTACGGGGAGAAGTGTGAGATCTATACAGACCATAAAAGTCTCAAGTATTTCTTTACTCAGAAGGATTTGAATATGAGACAAAGGCGTTGGTTGGAATTAGTGAAAGATTACGATTGTGAGATCCTCTATCACCCCGGAAAAGCCAATGTAGTGGCCGATGCCCTGAGCAGAAAGGGTCTCGGGCAAGTAGCTAGTATGGTTCAGATCTCACCTCAGCTAGCAGAGGATATGATTAGATCCAGCATTGAGTTTGTCATAGGTCAGCTTCACAACTTAACGCTGCAATCTGATCTGTTGGAGAGAATAAAAGTCGCTCAGATGACACATCCAGAGTTGGTAAAGGTCCGAGATGAGGTGTTGGCTGGTCAAGCCAAGGACTTTTCAGTGTCAGACAGTGGAATGCTTTTGTATAAAGCCAGGGTTTGTGTTCCGAATAGTGTGGAACTTAGGAATGAGATCTTTGAGGAGGCTCATTCTACCCCATATTCTCTGCATCCCGGCACCACTAAAATGTACCAAGATTTGAAACCGTACTTCTGGTGGAGTGGTATGAAGAAGAATTTGGTAGAATTCGTATCGAGATGCCTCACTTGTCAGCAGATTAAGGCTGAACATCAGAGACCAGCAGCGTTGTTGCAGCCTCTAACCCTACCAGAATGGAAATGGGAAGATATTACGATGGATTTTGTGGTCGGGTTACCTAGGACCACGGGTTTATTTGATTCCATCTGGGCAGTGGTGGATCGATTTACGAAATCTGCTCATTTTCTGCCGGTTAGAACAACATTTACAGTGGATCAGTTGGCAGAGTTGTATGTCAGAGAGATAGTGAGACTTCACGAGGTACCGAAGTCGATAGTTTCGGACAGGGATCTGAAGTTCACCTCCAAATTTTGGCAAAGTTTGCAAAGGGCAATGGGTACAAAGCTGAAATTTAGTACAGCATTCCATCCTCAGACAGATGGTCAGTCCGAAAGGACAATTCAGATATTGGAGGACATGTTGAGAGCCTGTGTTATGGACTTTGAAGGCTCATGGAATAAATATCTACCGTTGATAGAATTTTCTTACAACAACAGTTACCAGAGTACGATAGGGATGGCTCCCTATGAACTGTTATACGGTAGGAAATGTAGATCTCCTATCCACTGGGATGAGACAGGGGAGAGAAAATACTTAGGTCCAGAGTCAGTGCAGCGGACCAATGAGGCAATAGAGAAGATAAAAGCTAGAATGCTTGCCTCACAGAGCAGACAGAAGAGTTACGCAGATCCGAAACGCAGAGATGTTGAGTTCCAAGTAGGGGACCATGTGTTTTTACGGGTATCTCCGATGAAGGGGATTAAACGTTTCGGGAAAAGAGGCAAGTTATGCCCTAGATTTACTGGACCTTTCGAGATTCTCGAGAAGATAGGTCAAGTGGCATATCGGTTAGCATTGCCTCCAGCCTTATCAGCAGTTCACAACGTATTCCATGTCTCGATGTTGAGAAAATACGTTTCAGATCCCTCTCATATACTCAGTTATGAGAGCCTTGAGCTACAGCCAGACATGACTTATGAGGAACAGCCAGTGCAGATCCTGGATAAAAAGGATAAAGTCCTTCGGAATAAGACCATAGCGTTGGTCAAAGTTCTCTGGAGAAACAGCAAGGTGGAGGAAGCCACCTGGGAGCTAGAGTCAGATATGAGGGCTCAATATCCAGAGTTGTTCAGGTTAGATTTCGGGGACGAAATCCTTTTAAGGGGGGATAGTTGTAAAGCCCGCTTAGTTTAATTTAGAAATTAGCAGTTGTTTATGATTAATTATGAAAATTATTTATAGACATTTAAATAATTTATAATGCTGTTATTTATGGAATTCAGAAATGCATGGTTATGTCATTCAGTAGTTTTCATATTTTGCATTTCCGGTGCCCAATATTTTGGAACTCGGCGTTTGGCTCAGTAGAAATCACAACTTAGTATGTTAGTTGTTTGGGGCGGTTTATTAGACATTGGGAATGTCGGGAATGGCCGGGAATTTAGAATTTCCCAAAAATACCCCTTTAGTATGATTTATGTGGTTTTAAGGTGGAGGGGCAAAATGGTCTTTTTGCCCCATTAGTGTTTTGTCTTTTAGTGACTTGATTATTTGAAAATAAATGTTTATTTGTTTAATTATTGGCTGAAGTAAAATGATATAAGTGGCTTTTATTTTTATTCTCTTCATTTTTACAAAAAATACAAAGTAAAGAAAAGAAGGAAATTTTCAAAAAAACTCTCATTCTCTCTCTCTATTTTCGGCCAAGTCTTGGGCTGCAAGGAGCTGGGTTTTGCTCTGATTTTTCAAGTAATTTCTCATCCATTCTAAGCATTCTTCAAGCTAGGTTAGCTTCTCTTCATTGTTTCTTTAAATTTGTTGAATTTTGATGAAATTGATGTAATGCATGCATGATAAATTGAGGTTGTTGCTGCTGTGTTTTGTGGTTGATTTTTGAGGTTTAAAGCTTGTTTATTTGAGTTGATTTGATCTGTGGTGATGCATGATTCTTAGGTTGAGCAAGCTATGGTTTTTTCTATGTAAATATGTGATTTTTGAAAGAAAAGGTTATATTTTGTTGCTGTGATGTTGTGGAAGTTTGTTTGTGTTTTCAGAGGTTATTCTAAGCTTGTTTATGTAAGTTTAGATGGATTTGATTGCATGTTAGCTAAGTTTGCTCAAGTTTGAGTTTAGAACTCAAAGCTTGAGCTCTAAGGGTGAATTTTGAATCTGTGATTTCTAGGTGGTTTTGATGCCTTAGATATGTTCTAGGGGTTATATGGAATAGGTCTGGAAAGTTTGAATCAATTTGGAGTTGATTTGGTTGAGATATGAATTTTTGATTGTTGCTGCCTGCGAGGAACCGGAATTCCGGTTGTGCAACCGGAATTCCGGATGAGGGTCCAGTAATTCCCAGAACCGGAATTCCGGTTGCAGAACCGGTCTACCGGTTGGGGAATTTTTAGAACCCGTGTTTTTCCTCGTTTTTATGTTTTAGGGGGTATTGCCATGCTTTTTATCGATAGGGAAACTTTTAGTTCCTAGTTTAAGTCCCCGGGAAGTGATTTAGCGTGTCACTTATAGTGTTGTGATTTTTATGGTTTAGGAGCTTGTAATCCGCCGCTCAGCTAAAGTTCCAGTCAGGTTGACCGGCACACCTGAATTCGGAATCCAGGTAAGATTAGTATAACAGTATGCATATGTAGATTACATGTTTAGCGTGCATGTGGGAAGCCTGTTAGATTACATTAGTTATGTATGTTGGCTTCGAACCATCCAACCCTGTCACGTCGGTACGAGTGGAGTATGACCAGCAGCCGGAGTATGACCGGTTCGACCGATCAGGCTGACATTTGGTTGGTGGTTCCGTACTATTGACCTATCCCGTCGGTACAGGCTGGAGTATGACCAGCAGCCGGAGTATGACCGCTTCGACCGATCAGGAGGAACGTTCAGAACTCAGTACCATGTTGGACATGGCAGTAGTGGCTCAGTACCGTGTTGGACACGGCAGTAGTGGGACTCAGTATCGTGTTGGACACGTCAGTTAGGGTTATGATCAGGGGTATGGGCGTCTGATCATAACCGGGATTATGTATGAGTATTATTATGCTTTTCTTACTGAGTCTGTCGACTCACAGTTCTACGTTTATGTGTAGGTAAAGGCAAGGCTAAAGCTGATGGACCGTGAGCGAGCTTGTGAAGATTGTACATGTCGGGGCGGTTAGGCCTGGAGCGTACGATCTTCGGGACAGCGAGGCTGATTTTTTGTAACTGGTCGTTAGACGACATTTATTTTATGTATCAGTTAAACAGTTAAATCTTTTTGTAAATGATTTTATAATCGGGATCCCGAGTCTTTTGTAATATTATTTTATAAGTTTAATTAAAAAGCAAAATTTTAATTAATCACGTTTTTCCATAAATCTCGTTGATTAGCAACGAGCTGCACAGCATGTTTAAAAATCACGTAATACGCCTATGTTAGTTAGGGTGTTACATATAATCTTTAAGCAAACCAGTTATAGGGCCTCTCTCTCTTGGCACGTACATTAGGATATATCTAGCAATATATATCAATGCATGTACATCTACGTACAAGCTTGTTACTATCCTGTACTACTTGCCAAAGGAGAGCTGCCTTATGACAGCTTTAGCTTAATTATCATGCATGCTACTCATCTATTTGTTCAATTACCTAATCAGAGATATGCCATACATAAAATTTCACGGTAAGTGATAACTTCTTATGTCACTATCTAGGTATGCCACTACTACAAAAATCCCTTTTAGAGGCAGTTTTTAAGATCTTTCAGCGTCAGTTTTTGCGAAATTCGCTACCGACGCTAATCAGGGCGATGCTAAAGGGTTTTGAGGAATCGACGCCATATGTAGCCCTATGGCGTCAGTTATTGGCTAGGAACCGACGCCATAGGGGTACATATGGCGTCGGTTTCTAGCCAATAACCGACGCCATATGTGGCGTAGCAACCGACACCAAAAGTGAGGGAATATGTAGTGTGTTTTATTCATGCATGTCAAATATGTGTCCTCAATTTAGAAACTTTAGAATAAAGAATGTTAAAGAAGGGTTAATGACATGCATGTTAGATATTATCACTGTCCTCAATAGTAATACATTAAATGGACTTTCTTTTTTTTCTTTTTTTTTTTTTTTTGTATTTTTACGGAATTCTACATAGAAACCTCTATTGTAACTGGCGCTGCAACCTAAATTGCAATAAAAAATCGTATAAAAACCCCTATTGCAACTAGCACTGCAACCACTTTAGAAACCCAAACCGTAAATTTGAAAAAAAAAAGTTATAAAAATAGTATATGGGGTAATTCCCCTACATTAAATATGTATAGGAAATTTTACATCTCAACACATTTTTCTTGATTTAATACCAATATTGAAGTGAATTTTCAAATTGTTCACTATTATAAAATTGGACTTTAAAGGCAGTTTTTAAAATATTTCAGCATCGATTTTAGTAAAATTCGTTACCGATGCTGTTTTAAGCGACGTTGTAGGGATTAAAACCAATCGACGACATAGGAATCTTATACCGCGTCGATTATTATTAAATAACATAGAGTCGGTTATTATAAACTGACTCCATAGAGGCTTTCTATGATTTTTTTACCTTTAAAATTTTGTATTTTAACATAAATTTTTTAATATTTATTAAAAATCTAATTTTATTTCTTCGTATATATTATTTTATTATTAAAATAATTAAATAATGTATAAATTATATATAATAAGTATAAGTCAAAATTAAATTGAAAATTTAAATAAAAATACATTTATATTACTCTGAGTATTTGTATATTAACTATTTTTTATTTATATTTCATATTTTATAATATGTGTATGTATTTTTATTTTAATAACATTTTTATAATTTTTAAGTTATATTTTATATAATAATTAGTATATTAAATAATAAATAATGTGTAATATTATAATTATTATGTAATTTAATAATTTTTATACATTGTAATTTTATAATATGATTTGGTATTTTTCTAGTATGTTAGTGTCATTTTTATAGTGCTTTAAGTTATGTTTTGTATAATAATTTGTATTTGAATAATAAATAATGTGCAATATTATAATTCGTTGTTTTACTTAAAATAAATTAATAGAATTCTTAAGTTAAGTATTATAGAATTAATGTTTAGGATGTATTTGTTAATTTTTATAAAAGTATTTTAAATAAAGCACACCTAATTCTATCGAAATTTCAGCAGCATAACGACTATAATTGAACGTTCTCAAAAAATTTAAATCTCTTAATAACAACAAAACACAATTAAAAATATAAAACAATTACAATAATATTTAGCAATACAAAAATTTACTGCCCATCTCATTGTAGTACAGGTATTCACAGATGCTACTTCACTACGGAGAAATATTTAATATATTCGAACTCATCTAACATTCATATACTTTCACACATCGATCTGGCCGTAGTATAATATATCACAAAACCTACTAAATTACTAGTTAGTAACTAACTATAGTATAATTAATAAAATTTGTAACTAACTAATAATTAATTTTACTCTAAATTACTAATTATATAATAACTGGCGCTCCTCATGCATCAATAATTTATCAATAAAGAAAATTAACAAAAAAAACCTAACAACCAAGTTTAAGATCGAAACTTATATCAAATAATTTTCCTAATTCTACTAAAATTTCGAAAACATAATCATGACTATAATTGAGCATTCGCAAAAAAATTAAGGTCGTTAATAACAATAAAAAAAATAATCTAAAACAAGATAAAATAAGTGATGATGACTTAGATTATTTTTAATCATCATTGAATTTTTTATTAATGTTTTAATTCGAGTTTTATGAGTCAAGTGTGCTCTAAGATAATAAAATTTAGGGTTCTACCTCAAAAAACATAATTATCTTTACTTTAGTTTAAGTTATATGATACATCTTTCTTATATTTAAATTTTATGTGACATTTTATTAATCCTTATTAACATATTATTTCAATATAATTAGTGAGGATTACACGTCAAACGTCTCAAGGCTTACAAAATTAGTAACTAGTAAATAATTATACTATACTAAATTATAAACTAGTAACTAGTCCTAGTTTCCACCGAAATTTTGGCAGCATAACAACATTATTAAAAAATTTAAAGCTATTAATAACAACAAACACAATTGTTGTGGTATTTTCAACAAGCAAGTGTACGTATTGTAAATAAGTAATAGACTCACAAAAAGTGAGGTTAATCCCACAAGGATTATAGTTAAGTACTTTGAAATTAAATCTTTACTCTTATATGGTTATGCCAAAATTAGGAGAAAATTAAATTTAGAAACACTAAAGAAACAGTGAAATTAAGAAGCAAATCAATCAAAAAGAAAATTTACGATAATTAAAGTTAGGGCTTTCGATTTCACGAACCCACAACCCAGCGAACCCAAAACCCTCGCCAACCACCACCTCCGCCACCCCCGTTCTCTCCCATTTCTCAACCATTTGAGCCTATTTTTTTTAAAAAAAAGAATCTTCCATTTTTGATACGCAATCCCATACACCCAAAATGTTTTAATTTTTTACCTTCTTTAAGTGTCATCCGAACCCAATAGAAAATAGTGGGTATATATAACTCCGGTCACCATTATTTGTTGAGAAAATATTGAATCTCAACATCCTTTAAGGTATAAATATGGTTTCTATTCATTGTTATAATGTACATTATTTTAATTTTTAGTTTTTCAAAATTATTTTTTGGGTTATTTTCATATTAGTAATATTATTGTGTTGTATGTTCATAGTGCCCAGATTTTTTGCAGAATTGCTCGTCAGATTGCGCTTAAAACGTATAAATTTAAACCTCAATATATAAATATTTTTCTATATTTTATTGAATATGTGTTTATATATTGTGTGTATATTTTTTATGTAAATACAATTTGTAATTGTATTGTATATATTCAAAGTAATATATATCAATTGTGAATGAGAATGACATTGGTGTAACGCCCGTACTTTTATAAAAATATTAATTTTATTTACAAGTGTAAAATGCGAAAAAATCATAATGTCGCATTTTTATTTAATACTTGAAAATATTCACAACTGGCTAGTTTTCGTACAAAAGACATAATAAATAATAACTAAAATAATTGCAACATAAACTTAATAGCGTAAATAAATAAATAGAGCGCCCTAAATTGCCCCCAGTTATATGGCCCTCAGCGAATTCCCACACACAAGCATCCAAAGTTCCACTCGCCACCGGCATTCTATACTTTGAGTTACTTTGGTCTGCACATGGTAATTTAATAAGGGCGAGCTACTAAACTCAGTAAGGAAATGTGGGTCAAGTAGTCACATAAATAAAAGTAAATCCTAACTAAAATGAACATGCACATATTTAGACAGATAGCAAAACATAAACTTAATTATATCACTAGTCACTAATAACTAGGTTCTAAGCTAAATCACATAATAATGATTACGCCCGAGTTCGACTTTGGCAAATAAACTCGAGCTATTGGACTAAATGGCGGAGGGCTGGGTTGAGTAAAATCGTACCCACTACTAAATGGCCCCATATCTACCATATTGACCCAACAATCAAGTATTTAACCATTTTCTTCTGGGTCAAACCATGTCACATAAACTATAATCTATCTAATTTAAATAATGTCAAACTACTATACATTATTTAAATAACATAACAATCATAACTAAATAACGTGAATCTTATAAACACACTATTTACATACATACTTAAATAACATGAATCTTATAAACACATTATTTAAATATATACCTTTAGCAATGGCCATGCTCTAATACTGTAAACATAAATAACATGAATCTTATAAACATATTATTTAAATAAATGTTATACAGTACATTAAATAACAAACAATAAAGAGTCACACAGAAGACCTTAGTTAACTTCTCTTCTACTATTCCCACTCTTCCTATGAATGTTATTACATAGGAAAACTTATGTTTTTCTACTTAATTTTCTTACCTCGAATGTGGAGTCCTAGCCTTGATTGCAATGAAAGTGACCCTTGAGAAATAATTTTCTTATGAAAAACCTAAATCTCATACTGATTAATTAGAACACATTATAGGGGTATATATATACATATATACATATACATATATACATATATACACACATATATATAAATATATGAAACCTTAAATTTGAATTTAGAAATCCAAAATTATAAAATGATATACCTGAGCTTCCAATAAGATCTAGTTGAGCACTAAAACTTGAACGTAAAATGATGGTAGTGGTGATGTCGATATAATGAAGGAGATATATATCTGTATATATATATATTTATGAGAGGATGATGGGGATAATAGTGTATAGTTTTGAAACTTGGAAAAAATAACGATAACAATGAGGACGATCTTGGAGATTGTGTTGGCTATGGCACACCGCAAGAAAACTTTGGTATGAAAGAATAGATAATGAAAATGGTATTTTGGATATATAAATATATATTATGAACTTGGTTTAGGGGAGTGCTGAAAAGTGTATAGGGTTATGAGAGCTTATAGCAAAAGACGAGAGAGAGTATTGGCTTTTCGTGTGCGAGTAAATAGGAAAATAGTGGCACTTATTTATAGCCTAAGAAGTAACCACACTCACCTAAATTACAGCACTTAGTTAACTATGATTAACCATTTTTAAATTAATAAATAATGAAGTAAATAGATACACAATTCAAAATGCCAAACTCCACTTATTAGTCGGCCAACTTGTATAATCAGGTTTGAAATCACTCATATACTAACCGAAACACAACAAATCATGGACTCAAGTCATATTTCTTGTGTACCAAAATCATTGAAGCTTACACGTGTACATTATGAAATTTTGACTATAACTAATCTTGACTATTACTAAGTCATACGTTCAAGACTTCATTTGAAATGCTTTACTATATAATTAGTTGAGTTGCATCATCTACTCCTAAAATGAACACGTTAAAATTAATGAAATGGTCTCCTCATCGCCAATTTTTACCTTATGCCACATATTATAATATAACTAAATAATATCATTTAATAATTAAAATAACTCCAAATTTTTTTAAGTGTAATCCATAAAGTGCCTAATTTAAAATCTATAATAATTAATGAAAGTCCAATAGTACTTTCATTCTACTAATACTCATTTTTTTTTCTTTTGTTATTTTAAAGACTAATAAAAATAATTCTCTATTCAAGAAGCTAACTTATTTTATGCAATCATTATTTCCACATCGAGATTTTCAGATAACGTAGTAATAAAAATATTTTTGATTATTACAATCTACCCTCCTTAAAGGAATTTTGTCCTCGAAATTTACTTACTTCAGAATAACTCGGGGTACTGATTTTGCATGTCCTTCTCCAACTCCCATGTCGCTTCTCTATCAGAACTATCATTCCATAGGATTTTGACTAAGGGTATAGTCTTATTTCGTAAGACCTTTATTCCTTTTTCTATCACGCGCACAGGGCGTGCCATATAACTCATGTCCTGCTGCAAGTTCAAGTTCTCGTATTTAAGCACATGTGTCGGATCAGGTACATACTTTCGTAACATGGAAATGTGGAAAACATTATGCGTTTCTGCTAATGTTGGCGGTAGGGCCAAACGGTAAGGTACCTGGCCAACTCTGTCCAGTATCTCAAAAGGACCTATAAATCTTGGGCTTAACTTTCCCCTTTTTCCGAAGCGCATAATCCCCTTCATAGGTGATACCTTCAAGAACACTAAGTCCCCTACGGAAAACTCAACCTCTCGTCTTTTCAAATCTACATAACTTTTCTGTCTACTTTGGGCGGTGAGCATCCTTTGCCGTATCTTTTCAACTGCTTCTGAAGTTTCTTTTACTGCTTCTGGACCTAGGTAGCGTCTTTCTCCTACTTCATCCCAATGAAGCGGTGATCTACATTTTCGTCCATACAACATCTCATATGGCGCCATTTTGATTGTGGCTTGATAGCTATTATTGTAGGAGAACTCCATTAGAGGTAAATATTTACTCCACGAGCCAGTGAAGTCCAGTGCACACGCTCGAAGCATATCCTCGAGTATTTGGATGGTGCGTTCAGATTGTCCATCTGTTTGGGGATGAAATGCTGTACTTAATTTCAATCGCGTCCCCATTGCCTTATGTAGACTCTCCCAGAACTTGGAGGTGAATACTGAACCTCTATCAGAGACTATCGTCTTTGGAACTCCATGCAACCTCAATATCTCCTGTACGTACAAGTCAGCGTACTGCTCTGCGTTGTAAGTAGACTTTACTGGAACAAAGTGTGCTGACTTTGTGAGTCTATCTATAATTACCCAAATTGAGTCGTGTTGCTTGGTTGTTCGGGGTAGTCCTGTCACAAAATCCATGGCTATATCTTCCCACTTCCATTCAGGGATTTCCAGGGGTTGCAACATTCCTGCTGGTCTCTGATGTTCAGCCTTAACTTGTTGACATGTGAGGCATCTAGCTACAAATTCAGCTACATCCTTCTTCATCCCTGGCCACCAATACAAGGTTTTTAAGTCATTGTACATTTTGGTTGACCCTGGATGCATTAAGTATGGTGTAGTGTGTGCTTCCATCATGATCTTTCTTTTAAGCTCTACGTCATTGGCTACACACACTCTTCCCTTATACCTCAGCATGCTGTCTATACCTTCAGAGAAATCCTTTGCCTCCTTCTCTGGCAAGCCTGCTCTCTTCTTTTGTAAGAACTCATCAAGAATCTGTGCATCTTTAAGTTCTTGTAGCAGCATTGAGACAATGGTTAGGTTGGCTAGTTTTGGAGTAATGATCTCTATACCACTTCTTTGGAGTTCTTGTTGCAGTGGCCTTTCTATTTTCGCCAGTATTGCCAAGCTGGCATAACTGCATCTACTTAGCGCGTCTGCTACTACATTAGCCTTCCCCGGGTGGTAGTGGATTTCACAATCATAGTCCTTAACAAGCTGTAGCCATCGCCTCTGCCTCATGTTGAGTTCCTTTTGCGTAAAGAAGTACTTAAGGCTCTTGTGGTCTGTATAAATTTCACATTTCTCCCCATAGAGATAGTGCCTCCATATTATTAGCGCAAAAACTACTGCTGCCAACTCTAGATCGTGTGTTGGGTACCTCTTTTCATACTCCTTAAGTTGTCTTGAGGCATACGCTACTACTTTGTCATTTTGCATCAGCACGCATCCCAGCCCTTGTTTTGATGCATCGCAGTACACCACAAACTTATCCTTGTTATTGGGAACACATAATACAGGTGTTGTTATTAGTTTATCCTTAATTGTTTGGAAGCTACCCTCAAACTTTTCTGACCAGACAAACTTCTACGTCTTTCGAGTTAAGTTGGTTAGAGGAGTTGCGATCTTGGAAAATCCTTCAACAAAGCGTCTATAGTAACCAGCGAGACCCAAGAAGCTTCTTACTTCACTTGCAGTCTTAGGTGTTGGCCAGCTCTTGACCGCTTCAATCTTTGTAGGATCCACCTCGACTCCATCTTTGGAAACTATATGGCCTAGGAATGCCACCTTCTCTAACCAGAATTCACATTTCTTGAATTTGGCATATAATTGGTTCTCCTTAAGTCGGTTTAGAGTCATCCTTAGGTGTTCCTCATGTTCCTCCATAGTTTTGGAGTAGATAAGAATGTCATCAATGAATACAACAACAAACTTATCTAGGTACTCCTTGAACACCCTATTCATCATATCCATGAAGGCTGTTGGGGCATTAGTTAGTCCGAAAGACATTACCAAAAACTCATAGTGTCCATATCGTGTTCTCAATGCTGTCTTGGGTATGTCTTCCTTCCGGACCTTCAGCTGGTGATACCCAGATCTTAGATCTATCTTTGAGAACACAGCCGAGCCTTGCAATTGATCAAAGAGATCGTCAATCCTTGGTAGAGGGTACTTATTCCTGATGGTCACCTTGTTGAGCTCACGGTAGTCCACACACATCCTCATACTTCCATCTTTCTTCTTGATGAAGAGTATCGGCGCACCCCAAGGTGAGTAACTCGGTCTAATGAACCCTTTGTCTAAGAGCTCCTGTATTTGTATTTTAAGCTCTTTTAACTCATTAGGTGCCATTCTGTATGGAACCTTTGAAATTGGATTAGTCACTGGGGTTAATTCAATGACGAACTCCACCTCTCTATCTGGAGGTAGTCCTAGTAGATCTTCTGGAAAGACCTCCGGAAATTCACAGACTATGTGCACATTCTCCACATTTAGTTGCCTCTCTATTGCTCGATCCACTATGCTGACCAAGAATGCCAGACACCCCGCCTTCATTAGCTGACTAGCTTTTAGGGAAGAGATTAATGGAGTCCTAAGGGCCAGCTTGTCGCCCTTGAAAATAAACCGATCCCCAGCCTTTGTTTCAAAAACGACCAGTTTCTTTCGGCAATTGATTGTTGCGCCGTGACTAGATAGCCAATCCATCCCAAGTATAACATCATATATCTTCATTTCCAGCTCTATTAGGTCGCCCATGAGTTCTTTGCTTTCGATTATTATAGGTACATCTCGCATTCTTCTTGTTGATAGCATGGTTTCTGCTGAGGGTAATTCTGTCACAATACCACATCTAAGTAGGTCGCATGGCTTATCAATACTATCAATACCCTAGTAGCCATATAAGAATGAGTAGCTCCAGAATCAAAGAGAACATTACATGGAAATTCGTAAATAGAAACCTGACCTGAGACAACAGTGTTGCTTGTGGCCGCTTCTCCTCTGGTGAGAGCAAACACTCGAGCAGGAGCGGCTTAGTTCTCCTTCTTTTGTCCCTTTGGGCAATTTTTCTTTAGATGGCCTAGCTGCCCGCAATTGTAGCACACCCCTGACTTCATCTTACACTCCCGAAGATGTTTCCTATTGCATGTGGGGCAAATTGGGAATTCTACATAGGACCTTTTCACCCCATTGTTGTTATTTTGGACCACTGCTTTCCCCTTTTTATCACGATCATTACCGTGATTTCCCTCGTGTTTTCTCTTATTCTCTTGATTTCCTTCATTGTTTCTTCGGGCTTCCCACTTAGACGCATTCTCCTTCTTTATATCATTTTCGAGCAACTCAGCTTCGAGAGCTTTTTCTAACACCTCAGCATAAACTGTGTTGGTCCCCACCATGATTTTCACATCTTTTTTAATCATGGGGTTCATCCCCTTGAAGAACCTTTTGACCCGAAGGGCCTCGGTTGGTACGATCTCTTGTGCAAACTTTGCCAGACGGTCAAATTGCCTAGCATACTCCGTGACAGTGAAATTGTTCTGCCTCAGATTCATAAACTCATCTTCTTTTGCAGCCAGTATAGCGGCACTGCAGTACTTCCTGTTGAACACATCAACAAAGTCCAACCAGGTCATAGTTGTTATGTTGCGACTCTGTCTTACTACTTCCCACCAGATCCGTGCATCCTTTTTAAGTAGGCTGGCAGCACAGGATACTCTTTCCCTATCATTGAGGTCCATATATTCCAATATGGACTCCACTGAGCGCAACCATTCCTCAGCTTCAAGTGAGTCCAAGCTCCCATTGAATATTGGTGGTTGTTGTTTCCTGAATCGCTCGTACACAGGTTTAAAACGCTGTATTGGTTCTGGATTCAATGCAGCTGGTTGAAGAGCTAGGTTTTTAACGAGTGGATTTTGATTCTTGCGTAACTCCTCATTCTGAGCTCGTAGCCTTGCAATTTCTTGAGTTAGCTCCTCACGTATACGAGCGTTTTCTCGGAGTATCTCAGCTTGAGCATTGGGAGGTGCTTGTTGTTGTTCGAGTGCTACTTCATCTACCGGTGCTACCGATGCTCCTTGTCTACCTCCCCTACCACTTTGGCCTCCACGTCGACCTCCGCGTCGACCATCAGCTCGGCCTACGCCCCTTGCGGGTGCTGGAGCTACATCCACGTGGATGTTTGTATTGCCGTTGATTCGAACTGATCTTCTTGGAGACATTATTTCCTAATGTTCCTTGTTTGTTTCTAAGAATCTTTAAAAGAAGATAAACTTAAATAAGATATCACTATTTTCAAAAAAATGGCCATACTTACATAACTAGTTCACCAATAATTTCTATTTATTCAAAGATAAAATAAATAATCACATAAAATAATAAGACATACATTTTTTTTTCCTTATATGGTTACTTAAAGAAAAATTTCTATGATTTTTTTTTCAAGAGTCATATGGTTCTATCTAACATCAAGTTCTAAAATTTCACGCAAAATTTTTATTTTAAACTAACTTGAAGTATATTTATATGTATTAAAAAAATTATTTCATATGGGTAGTACCTAAACTTGGATATTAGTACTAAGGTTTTTTTTTTTTTAAGTAAAATGCAAATTTAGAAATTACAAAAAAAAATATACATAAAATGCAAGCATATATAATGGACTTACTTGGTGGCAAGTGGAAACTTTTTGGCTGATGTGTGTAACTCGTGAGAACGTTCTGGACCGATATAACTGTGGCTCTGATACCAAATTGTAACGCCTGTACTTTTATAAAAATATTAATTTTATTTACAAGTGTAAAACGCGGAAAAATCATAATGTCGCATTTTTATTTAATACTTGAAAATATTCACAACTGGCCAGTTTTCGTACAAAAGACATAATAAATAATCACTAAAATAATTGCGACATAAACTTAATAGCATAAATAAATAACTAGAGCGCCCTAAACTGCACGCAGTTATATGGCCCTCAGCGAGTTCACACACACAAGCGTCCAAAGTTCCACTCGCCACCGGCATTCTATACTTTCAGTTACTTTGGTCTGCACATGGTAATTTAATAAGGGTGAGCTACTAAACTCAGTAAGGAAATGTGTGTCAAGTAGTCACATAAATAAAAGTAAATCCTAACTAAAATGCACATGCACATATTTAGACAGATAGCAAAACATAAACTTAATTATATCACTAGTCACTAATAACTAGGTTCTAAGCTAAATCACATAATAATGATTACGCCCGAGTCTGACTTTGGCAAATAAACTCGAGCTATTAGACTAAATGGCGGAGGGCTGGGTTCAGTAAAATCGTATCCACTACTAAATGGCCCCATATCTACCATATAGACCCAACAGTGAAGTATTTAACCATTTTCTTCTCGGTCAAACCATGTCACATAAACTATAATCTATCTAATTTAAATAATGTCAAACAACTATACATTATTTAAATAACATAACAATCATACCTAAATAATGTGAATCTTATAAACACACTATTTACATACATAATTAAATAACATGAATCTTATAAACACATTATTTAAATATATACATTTAGCAATGGCCATGCTCTAATACTGTATACATTAAATAAATTGAATCTTATAAACACACTATTTACATATTATATTTAAATAAATGTTATACAGTACATTAAATAACAAACAATAAAGAGTCAGGCAGAAGACCTTAGTTAACTTCTCTTTTACTATTCCCACTCTTCCTATGAATGTTATTACATACAGAAAACTTATGTTTTTCTACTTAATTTCCTTACCTCGAATACTGTAAACATAAATAACATGAATCTTATAAACATATTATATTTAAATAAATGTTATACAGTACATTAAATAACAAACAATAAAGAGTCAGGCAGAAGACCTTAGTTAACTTCTCTTTTACTATTCCCACTCTTCCTATGAATGTTATTACATACAGAAAACTTATGTTTTTCTACTTAATTTCCTTACCTCGAATGTGGAGTCCTAGTCTTCATTGCAATGAAAGTGACCCTTGAGAATTAATTGTCTGATGAAAAACATAAATTTCATACTGATTAATTAGAACACATTATAGGGATATATATATACATATATACATATATATATATATATATGAAACCTTAAATTTGAATTTAGAAACCCAAAATTATAAAATGATATACCTTAGCTTCCAATAAGATCTAGTTGAACACTAAAACTTGAACGTAAAATGATGGTAATGGTGATGTCGATAAAATGAAGGAGATATATATATATGTATATATATATATATATATTTATGAGAGGATGATGGGGATAATAGTGTATAGTTTTGAAACTTGGAAAAAATAACGATAACAATGAGGACGATCTTGGAGATTGTGTTGGCTATGGCACACCGCAAGAAAACCTTGGTATGAAAGAATAGATAGTGAAAATGGTATTTTCGATGTATAAATCTATATTATGAACTTGGT
The DNA here is from genome assembly GCF_029168945.1 of Cannabis sativa. Classification (NCBI taxonomy): domain Eukaryota; kingdom Viridiplantae; phylum Streptophyta; class Magnoliopsida; order Rosales; family Cannabaceae; genus Cannabis; species Cannabis sativa. The sequence continues at coordinate 16,066,534 of NC_083605.1, read as the reverse complement.
TTAGGGGAGTGCTGAAGAGTGTATAGGGTTATGAGAGCTTATAGCAGAAGACGAGAGAGAGTATGGGCTTTTCGTGTGTGAGTAAATAGGAAAATAATGGCACTTATTTATAGCCTAAGAAGTAACCACACTCACCTAAATTACAGCACTTAGTTAACTATGATTAACCATTTTTAAATTAATAAATAATGAAGTAAATAGATACACAATTCAAAATGCCAAACTCCACTTATTAGTCGGCCAACTTGTATAATCAGATTTGAAATCACTCATATACTAAGCGAAACACAACAAATCATGGAGTCAAGTCATATTTCTTGTGTAACAAAATCATTGAAGCTTACACGTGTACATTATAAAATTTAGACTATAATTAATCTTGACTATTCCTAAGTCATACGTTCAAGACTTCATTTGAAATGCTTTACCATATAATTAGTTGAGTTACATCATCTACTCCTAAAATAAACACGTTGAAATTAATGAAATTATCTCCTCATCGCCAATTCTTACCTTATGCCACATATTATAATATAACTAAATAATATCATTTAATAATTAAAATAACTCCAAATTTTTCTAAGTGTAATCCATAAAGTGCCTAATTCAAAATCTATAATTATTAATGAAAGTCCAATAATACTTTCATTCTACTAATACTCAATTTTTTTTCTTTTGTTATTTTAAAGACTAATAAAAATAATTCTCTATTCAAGAAGCTAACTTATTTTCTGCAATGACTATTTCCACATCGAGATTTTCAGATAACGTAGTAATAAAAATATTTTTGGTTATTACAATTGGAGGGATTGAATTAATTTTTAAAATTGAATTAGTGTGGGATATAATTGATTTAATATATATATGTATGTATAATTTAGTATCTAAGTAACTTGTTACTATTTTTTCTAACTAGTAAGTAATGAAATAATTAATTTTACAATTTCGTTGTATTTCTTTATATTGTAGGTTTAGCATAATTTTGTGTTGATTGCATTTAAGCTTGCATATATAGGTATATACTTTAACTAACTTTTTCTTATTATATAATTAATTATCAATGCATTTTATTTGAGTTTGAATATCTTAAATATTCAAACGTTGTGAAGTAGGTTCTGCGAATACATGTACTGCGGTCGAATGGGTGGATAAATTTTGTATTGTTTAGGTTATTTTGTTTGTTTTGTATTATTATATTTGTTTTGTTTGTTATTTTAGACACTTTGAAATTTTTTGGGAACGTCCAATGACAGTCGTTATGCTGTCAAAATTTCGATAGAATTAGGATAAATCTTACTAAAAAACATTATTATTTACATAACACAATTAACTTTAAATTTTGTTTGTTAATGGTGTAGATATGGCCAACTCGGGTTCGGATCAAGGCAAAAGAGTGGCCCTCGAGGTGCATGACAAAGGACAATATTGTGGCGAAAGCTACTCCAAGCTCGTATCAACTTTAGGAGTTAGATGCTGTCAGACGATAGGGGTGTCCTATAAAAATTGGAAAGAAGTCGACCCTACATTGAAAAATAAAGTTTAGACAGATATACAGGTAAGCAGTTATTGGTTAGGAATTTTGATTTGTTTTTGATTAATTCAGATGTTAACTCGAATCGTGTTTGTTTTCCTTCAAACTAGACGGGTTTCATTCTGCCGAATTCCTTCAAACATGGAAGTCTGATCCTTATTGGGAAGTTAATGAAAGACTTCATGAATAGGATGACAAAAGACATTATAATGCCCGCAATAGAAGAGAAGGATGTGCAACGATTGGCACAAGTTCCTGAAAAGCATTCTGAAATTGACCTTACTGATTTGTTGAAATTTGTTGAAAGTCGACTAACTCTGGAATTTTAGGTACACTAATTATATTTGTACTAAGATAAACTCTTATATACAAGTACATGTATCTAATATATTTTTTTGGCATTATAGGAATTGAATAAGGTGCAAAGTGAACGTTCCTCGAAAATCCAATCCAAACATCGAAGTGGTCAGAGTGGAATGGTGAACGTACGAGAAGCTGGTAAGTAATGCTTGAATTCTAATAATGTGCTTTAAAATGTAAGTTGTACTCATTTAATTGTTATAAAATAATGTAGAAAAAGGATCTCAACGTTCAAGATCCCCCGCGCCACCGTGTTTTGATCAAATCTCAGACCAAGAGAATAAAACTTGTCACTGATTACGACAAGGAAATTGCCGAGAAGATAGTAAGTATATTTTAATCCTTAATTGAGTTCTACTAATGAGTTATTATATAGAATTCACATACTAATTGCTTTAATATATGCGTGTATTATGCTCAATTAGAGGAGCAGCTTACTCAGGGACAAATTTAAGTCCAGGGCCAAAACGATATCCTAACGCAGATGCTCGGGAAACCAGAGCATCCTGGACGAGTCAGGGCTACTGGGTATGCTAGTACTTGAAATGTTTTTTGTTTAGTTGTACAAAAAAAATTGTAGCTAATTTTCATTTTATGATTTGCAGGTTCCTAACCAAGGCATCTAAATTGTTTGGCAGGAAGAAAAGGGAAGTGTCTGATGTTGTGGCCCAAAAATAGAAGGAGATTGAAAAATTAAAAGCCGAACTCCAATCCCTTAAACAGAAGAAAAACACTGTCGAACATAAGGAAGAAGGAGAGGTGGATGGTGAGGCGTATGTTCCACAACCATACGCTCATGAGGATGACGGTCTACCACAAACCTATGATGAGGAGTTTGTTTTCCTCAATGAGCCAGCTCTCTTGTACAATTTGGATGACCATTCGGCCCTTGATCAGCAAGTATATCTCTACTCTGACAACATCGACAACATTGTGGCCCGAGCGTATCTGTACGAGCATGTTGGTAAAATCACTGTTCACTGCACGGACTACAATGCTTCACATGCCTGGATTCTGATTTCGGAAATGCTACAAGAGGATGTTGAAATCCCAATCTCAATTGAAGGGTGCAAATATGTGAGGGGCGTACCAAACATGTTCCTTCCTTGGCCTAAACACTTAATTGTAACATCCGAGGTAACTTCTCTTATAAATTAATTATTAATGATTAGTGGAGTTTGAATATCTTCAATATTCAACCATAGTGAAGTAGGTTCTGCAAATATATGTGTTGCGGCGGGATGGATGAATAAACTACTGTTATATCTGTGTTATTTGTCATTATATAGGCATGTTTAAAAATTTTGGGGGCATTCAATTACACCCTTTATGCTGCCGAAATTTTAGTAGAATTTGGATCAAATTTGATATATTATATTATGTTCTGTTTTGTTTTGTTTAGGATCCACTCGCTCAACCTCCTTCAAGACGTGATGCGTCGAAGGGGAAAGCTCTCATGCTTTCTCCACAAGGGAGTCATCAACGAGAAGATGAATTATTCTCGTAAAAGGTCATGGAAAGGATCCCTAAATTGCTAAAATGGATGGTTGTTGAATTCCTGAATCTCAAAGATAAATGTGATATAATCACAATTCTTGTACCCCGAGCATTCATAGCACCGCGTACCCAGATCACGTTATCTGAAGAGGATTTGCAGCAGGTTGCATTGTGTGACTTTATCGGCAACCAAGGAATGCTGTTTGGAATGATGTATACTCTTCTTTAATCTAATTAACTTTATATATCAAATTCTAGTCAAATATTATAAGACACTAATAATTAAAAAATTTTTTGGCAGGCACATCTTGGAGAGCATCAACGGTTTGAGAAAATTTTTCAAGTTTTACGACCCAGAGCTTCTCGCAGTGAATGGTAAGAACGATGAAGAGAAGAGTCAGTCTTTTGACAATGCGGCAAGACGATTGGCTGCTTGGTTATCATCGATGAATAACAACCACCAAATGTTCTTTATTCCTTGGAATATCGGGTAAACACTATTGAATTCTTTAGTGTTAATTGCTCATTTCTATATTATGACTTCAAATTATTTTATACTATCTTACTTATATCCCAATATAATTTTCTAGTGTGCATTGGATGCTAGGGGTTGTTACGCCAAAGAAAATTATCCATTTAGACCCTATACATGGTCGTCAAGTTCCCGAAAAAATTACTCAATTGTTGAGAAGGTAATCATTTATTGAATATTTATGTAACAAATTTTAATTAACTAATGGTTGAAATGCTAATATAATTTTTCAAACAATGCATTTCGATATATAGGGGAAACACATGAATATCTTGGCCCGTGACAAGGAATTTCACTAGCAAATTGTCCAAGACAACCAAAAAAAAAAGAATGTGGTTTTTATATATGTTTTGAAATACATGACTGAGATCGTCGCACGTGGAAACCCCAACCGTTACATACAAGATCAAAAAGCTGTAAGTTGTAATTATTGATTATAGTATTTATTATAATAATAAATAATATGCATATATATAAACTAATATAAATTTTTACTTTTTTAAAAGTTTGGGGATAAGCAGCAATACAATCCAAAAACTGAATTGTTGTCAATACAACAATAGTGGATAGAACGGTTGATGGTGGTGATTCACGATGACGATTGATGCTGAAAGGCCCAAGAATTTTTCTTCCGTAGGTTATTTTTTAGGTTAACTTGTAGTTAGATTTATTAACTTGTTAATACTTAGACTAATTTTACAATATTTGTGTAATATTTAATTACTTCTATGAAATGAAATTATGTATCTTGGTCAATTCTAAAATTAATTTAAATAATATTTAATTTACCTTTTAAAAAATTAAATATGTAATTTAAATTTAAATTATTAAAATAATATATAGATTAATAAATATATAATTTAAATAAATTATATAAAATTAAAAAAACTGAAATTCGGGTATATATGGCGTGATTCCTACGCCATATATGGCGTCGGTTATTAGCTAGGAACCGACGCTATATATACCCCTATGTTCTAACAAATGGAGTTGGCTGCGTTAATCCGGATTTCTTTGATTTTTCATGAAAAATCAAAGAATTGTTGTGAATCAATTCTAAGTTGAAAAATGAATTGAATATTCATTAATTAAATCATTTACTCCATCAAAATCTGATAGATTTTTTGAAGACTTGATAAATCGGACGAGAATAAAGATAGAGTCCCATTCCACATGTCAATATCGACAACAATGAAATTTATAGTAAGAGGAAAATCCGTCGACTTTAAAAATCGTGAGGGTTCAAGTCCCTCTATCCCCAAAAAGGCCAAATGATTCCCTAATTATTTATCCTCTCATTCCGTTAGTGGTTTCTAATTTGTTATGTTTCTCGTTCAATGAATATGGCGTCGGTTATTAACTAATAACTGACGTCATATGAGTATATATGGCGTCGATTAAATTAAATACTACAGTGTCGCCCAATCAGCGTCGGTAGAAAATTTTGCCAAAAACGATGCTGAAAGCCCTAAAAAAATGCCTCTAAAGGTGGTTTTTGTAGTAGTGGTAATTTATAGTCTTCTCAGATATCTAAACCTCAATTACATGCAAATTTTCTACTCTCGTGATAAATTATACATACAAAAGTCATTAAACACAGAAACCCTATAAGCTATCTAAACCATACAGGTACTCTCGTCCTATATCGAAATTCAGCTCAGTTTCACTATAGCATAATTGACACTCACTTCTCAGATCTCGCATAAAATTACAGACACTTAATTGGTGATCAGACAATTAAAAGTAATTAAATACGAATGAAATATAATACATAGAGATTGAGGGTAGATAAAATGATATTAGAACCATAAAACCATATCAAAGAATATCCATCTAGACCCTAATTAAGTGTTTAGCTACTCAGGTTCAGTATAGCAAATCACACATATTAACTTAAAAAGAGAAGAAAATAGAGAAGAAAACAATGTTGAAAACCTGTAGAATGCCTCCATTATTTGATTCAATCTCTGAAATTCGTACACATTTTTCTGCCTTTTATTTCCTTCTGAATTGCTTAATGAAATAAACTGAAGTTCACTCCTTTTATAGCGATTGAGGGACTAAAAAGATAGAAAAATCGCAGATGCTAAAAGTGACATTCATCTTTGAATTAGGCGGCCACAATAAGCCTACGTTGAGAAAAGTAATCTTTTTTTGCTTCAGGATAGGGGCAGGCAGCGACATACCTTTCCTGGGCCGTGGCCCGTGTGCAACGATGATGTCGGCTTTTTACGATGCGGACTGTGGCATGCCCATTCCTGGGCCGCTGCTTGTTGATTCCATGCCCACGTTTTCAAGGTGTTCAATCTTTTTTTTCCTAGGTCGGATCTAAATTCTGCACAGCTGTCTTTTATGCGATCTTTTATTTTTTTTTTCATTTTATTTTCCTTTGATATTTTTCAAATCTTCTTCTATTTTAAATCTGCAAAAATAAAAGATAACAAGCATAAAATTACTCCAAGCACGAGTAAAACTAGATTAAAAATACACTAAAATTAATTTAAAATTATTACTAAAATAACCAAACAAATTTCCCTAAACTAAACATTTGCTCGACCTCGAGTAAAATACAAAAACGAAAAATAAAAGTTAAACAAGTCAATCTCCAAAACGTGAGTAATTTTTAAGTAGACTCAATAACATGATTATGAAAAATTTTACCTATGCATACAATTCAAAATTTCAGTTCAATTACACCCTCGACACACTTCAATTTATTTTCATTTAGCTCACAAAACCATAGAACGCAATTCACTAACAATTGAACCACTTTATGCATGCCAATTACCATCATCAATCCACTAACCCAAAATTCCATATGCTTGCAATACTTACTATTCTCCAATAATATAAATTAATACATCACCAAGAATGAGAACGTCTTTCTAGGCTTGTATTTTACTGTTAGGCTTAGGTAAGGGTAGTTGAAATGGTCATTTAGGCTTTCCTATATCATAAGCTTCTCCAATCATGTCATCTAAAATATTTTTAACACAATCCCAATACCTTTTTTTCTAATTACATGAGAGAATTTTTTTCACTATATTGCAACAACTTGATATGGATTTTTTTTTGCTAAATTTGACACTGGTTGTCAGATTTTTCTTTCTTTTCTTTTTGAAGTTGCTGTCAATCTAATTTTTTTTTTTCATATTCTCTAAATTTTCACACTTTTTCAACACACACACACACAACAAACTTCCCATCCAAATTCCCCCAAACTAAAGATCTACTTATGGTATAATTATGGTTAAATTTTTAGATATTCATGGGTTTATCTTTTTTATGCTTAATATTTGTAGAAACAAAGAATAGGTTAAGGCTAAAAAATAAAATTATAGGGATGGCTTGAAAGACACAATCGTTCGAAAAAATGCCTACATCACTTTCCTAGACATGCATTATTTATTATTTCGCCTCAAAGAGCAAGCAAGCAAGTTTTAGAGTTTTTCAAAAAACTTTCCATATTTCACAATTAGCATACATAAACCAATTCAATTACTAGAAAATTACCTAATATGAGTCCATGTTCTTTTAAAGCACAAAATTGAAATTAATAAAGAATGTAATATCACCAAGCACACAGTTTTTTCGAAAAATAAATAAACTTTTCAAATCATGCTATCTACCTACTTTCAAATTGACTCATATTAAGCAAATTAACTCAAAACAAAGACACGCGAAAAACTAAAAAACAATTAAAGACTTAAAAATTTAAGTTCACCCCCCAAACTAAAGTGACACATTGTCCACAATATGACATTAAAGAGAGATAAAAGGGAACTTACCTGAGCGCCACATCAGTATGGTGGTGGTGGTGGTTGCAAAATTCAACTTGGATACAGTCCGCCCCTTGCATCCATAAGGGCCCTTGTACCAAATGAAGAGAACTGTCCTCCAACACTGCAAATTTCAAAGTTATCCCTAGACTGAGAATCTGCTGGAATTTATTTTACCAGGATCTTAGATCTACTCACAAGTATGTTGTTTAACATCCTAAATATGAACTTCTAAAATGATAATAAACACATATAAAGTTTAGGAAACTTTACATTGGTTGCAGCGGAATAATATGTCTCCTTCCACTCAAATCTCTAACCCTTGTATCCTTTCTGTCGCAGAGTATCACCAAGATCTGAGTCCAAATGTCCTTCTCTTTGATTTGGATTCTTCACGATCTTCCAGACTATGATTGAGGTACCACTTGCTGTGTGTGGGCACTACTCTATCACTCAAGGTATTTCGAAATTGGAAGAGGAAAAGAGAGAATGAGAGGGTCAGCTATAGAGAGAAAGTGGATGGCTCAATTTTCTGATAGGCAATCTCTTGAATTACTGAAAAATCTCTTCTTTTGGTGTGAGCCATCACTTTATATTTATAGGCAACCACTAGGTTTAGGTTAGTAATTATTTGGCATTAAAATAATGAAAATAATAATTGGAAAAAAGTTATTCAAGTGGCTGGCCATGGTGTTAATGGGCCCCACTTGGAATTTTGCAGCTTTAACAATTTTTATTTCTATTTTCTCAAAAACGCCAATTTTTCAATTCTAACCATTTAAATGCCGAAACTAATTATTTAATAACTAAAATAGATTACTAAAAAATATTGTCATTTAACATAATTGTTAATTAGACATATAGAGTCTCTTAATTAATAAATAAACCTAGAATCTCTTTTCTTTACAATTTAGCCCTTGCTTAGTGAAAATTCACAAACTAGACATAGTCTAATTCTAGAATTATAATTGATTAATCATAAATCAATTATAGAGTCCTACAAGCAGTATGGTCTCAACTAAAATGGGGACCATGGACCTATATTACTGAGCTTCCAATAAGCCGAACCGAATTTACCAAGTAAATTCCCTAACTTATTAATTCCTTGTTGAATCCACTCTTAGAACTTGGAATTGCACTCTCAGATTTATATAGAGCGCTCTATATGTTCCACAATATAGATACGCTATCACATTTAATCATCGTTATAATCTTAATTTGATCAAAGATCGTCTATATAGATGATTTACACCGATAAGGGATAAATTTACCGTTTCACCCCTCAATGTATTTGGCCCCTTAAAACACTTAGCTACCTGTAAATAATGTTTTAGTGAACTAAGATATAATCACTGAAACAAGAGCTCATCCATTTACTTCTATTTAGCTAAGCTGGAAGGGAATCATCACTTGACTTCTATACATCTGTAGAAGCTATAGATTCCATATTTATGTTTAGCACTCCCACTCAATCATACTATATCATGTTCCCAAAATATAGGTATCACCCTGACCCAAAAGTAAGCTTAACTAATAAATCAAAGAACATGAATAGCACTCCTGAGATTGAGCCAAAGCATATCAGGATTTAGATTGTTTTGGTCTAAGATCAACTAGTGATATTGACTTAGAAAGATACAACGGTAAGTATTATAATATCTTGACTAAGTTCAATATCGGTCCAGTCCAATGCATACTCCACACATTCGAAACTAGTATACTTTACCAATATTCTAGAAAGAACATAACACTTACTCCAAGTGTAAGTATACTTCATCGCATATTATCACATCAGTGTAAATCCGAAAACACTGATGAAACAGGGACTTAGTCTTTTGAATCATATAATCACAATCACATTCCACTGTGTTGACATTACTATAATTGTGAATAAATATATGTTCTGGACTTCACTGATTTTGTGTATATATTAAACCATAAGCATGAAAAATACATGTTAACGTAAATCACTTCAAATCTCTTACATTGATATCTAATCAGATTAGATGGTAATGGGTTTTATTTAGGGCACAAAACCCAACAAACTCCCACTTGCGCTAACATAAAACAAGTTGTGCATTCCAATCAATCTGTTGTCTTGATCTTCAGATCAAGTGTAGTATATTTGACTCAACCCAAATTTCTAGAACCAAGTTCATAAAACATTATGAAACATCTTTAACTATATGCTTTACTCATCAAGGGATACTGAAATCCTTGCTGCTTCTTAAGTACATCTGAATAAACAGAAGACATATCTCTCATACTTTAAAGGTTGGAACTGAGATAATACAGTGTACAATTTTCTTCAGTAGAATAACTTTTTGGTAATTTCAAATTTACAAAGTTATATATATCTTCACTGATGGAGCTTGAATTATTATAGATGGGTTTTTACACTCTTCTAGAATAACTCCACCTCCAGAGTAACCACCATCTCAAAATTCTTAATGAGTTGGTGTAGATATGAGGATTACTAATATAAAGTTCCTTCATATCTAACAAATAGGTCACTTTCATAAATCTTTCTTGACTGTCCCCTAATGTTCCTTATTTGATTACATCTTAGATGGCTCCCACTCAATAGTAGATGTCTGGTTAAATTGTGCTTTTAACCTCTTACTATTCTTTTGAGGGATATCTAGTTGTGACTTATTATCTTAGTCTGAAACTATAAGTTTCTTCAAGACTAAGTTATCAACTTAGCAATCTAGTATTTGAAATGAAGAATAGTTGCTAGAGATTAAGTAATCAAATTGAGATACCATAAAATGCTATGAGGATTAGAAATCTTTGCTCAAGTCATTCAAATAGACTATGCAAAAATTCTTATTCTCATAATTCTGATAACGTATTTCTATCCATGTGAATGGTTAGATTTACTTTCTCAGTAGTGTTCTTAAGTTCCTATCACAAGTGTCAACCAAATGAAGATGGATAAAGAATTTTAAAATTCTCCCACTCATTTAAGGTAGTGTGAGACATTATCAAAGAACTTTATTGGTATCATATTCTATTACAACAGTAAATATAAACTGGAACATATAATCAAGATCAAGAATTTATTCTGATAATAGCTAATTCATTATATTACTTCCATGTTTAAAATTATGTGTCACAAAGAGTACTGTGGTATATAGTCCACCCCTAAGTATATAGAGATTATGATCTACCCCTAAGGGATGTAGAGATCACAGTTCTCAAAGTGTTATAGAGATTATGTGGAGTTTTGAATATAATCCAGAGTTCAATAGATATAAAAGATCGTTGAACTGCATATTATTCTTAACTTTTTCTTCACCCCTATCAGATCAAAAGATATTTTTATTAAACAAATTCTTAATAATTGTTTTTAGGATTAACAATTATTCACAAACATAGAAAGTAATTTCTAGTGTTTATGTAGTAATAAACTCTATGAAGAGTTCAAGATACTATAGAATTTGTATCGATAATAAAAACACATACACATACAAACATATAAATATAATTGGTAATTGATACATAAGATAAAGAAGATAAAGCTCAATTCATAAATTGCAATTTATTTTGAAAATAGAAAATTGTATTATAAAATCTTAAAAAAAATGTTTGCAATAATATGAAAGAAAATAGGGAATAAAATCTCAAACTAATAATTGATATCCAAATTGTTCTAAAACAGAAACAATTAATTCAAAAAAAACGAGCTTCATCTTTATCTTGGACGAACTCCACCTGTAACGCCCTAATGCTAAGGCACGCTACAGTGCTTTTTCAATTATTGTGCAATCTTTGCTAATCAAAGAAATTTCTCGAAAAACGTGTCAAATTAAAATTTTTGCTCTAAACATTAAACTTTGTAAAATAATATAATATTTACAAATCCCGGGATCCCGATTTCAAACTTTTGAAAATTTACTGTTTAAACTTTACATTCAAAATATACAAGTTCTGGGTCGCACAGCGACTTTCAAAATACAACACCCAGATGTCCCGAGACCGAACACTCCAGGTCGCGCCCCTTGACATGTACAATCTCACCCGAGCTCAGGTTCATTCCTGTTCAGCCTTCGCCTTTCCTTTACCTACACATGGAAGCAGAAACTGTGAGTCAACAGACTCAGTAAGAAATGCATATAACGTACCATATAATTTTCGACCTGTAAATAGGCGCCCATACACCTATTTACAGAGCTTAACAGATGAGTATGAACGTTCATTACCAGGGTGCAACCACTATACCACATACACATCGTACCTCACTGTACAAGTGTTGGTAGGGTTTATCCCGATCACTGAGTAACACTGAGTGATGTACCACACACCTTAGCATTTTCTTATGCTTGTGTTGGTATCACTGTATTGTACTCACATTAACAACAATCACTGTACCAATACACTCTATAACTTATTCATACAAGTGTTGGTAGTGTTTAACATAATTCAAGCATGCATATATAAACACATATACACACATTCAGATAATCACATCATACATTATACACAGTTCTTACCTGTTTTCCGAATTCAAGTGTGCTGGCCGACCTGAACGGAATTCACGTGCTAGATGGATGCCCTAATCACAATAATAGTAATACAGATGAGTGACTCGCTAAATCACTTTTCGGGACTTAAAACTTGAAACTAAAAGTTTCCCTATCGATAAACCTCATGGCAATACCCTAAATATCTCAAAATTGGCAAAAACTAGGGTTCTGAAAATTCCCCCAACAGGTAGACCGGTTCCCAACCGGCATCCCGGTTCTGGGTCACCAACCGGTCCACCGGTTGGTACATACCACCCAGAACCGGAATTCTGCTTCATTGGGAACCAAAAATCAACCCCCTTGATTCAAATCAATCCCAAACTTTACCAAACTCTCCAGTATACCTATACAATGCATATACAATGATTTCCAGGCAGCAAATCACAGAACAAACCATCACAACTCAAATTGCCATTAATGAACAAAGCTTTACATTCAAAGCTCAAGGTTGCACAAAGCTTAACCCAATCAACAATATCAGCTGCTAGGAACTTAATTTAACTCAAATAACCTATACAATTTGAACCCTAAGCATAAACAAACCTAACAGCCCCTATCAAACCAAAACACCATTTCAACCTAACTTAAAAGCTTGAAAATAAATAACCACTAGTCTAGGGCTTTACCTTACTTCCAATAGCTGAAAACCTTGCTGAAAATCCAAGAAAATGAAAGGAAAGAATCTGGTTTGCCTTTGATTTTCCCCAGCTGAAAGCAAGAAAGAGAGAGGAAAGGTTAATTTGATTTTTTTCTATTTCTTCTATTTCCTCTAAATGGGAAAAAGCCTAAGGAAAATCAATTTTCCCCTTGCTGAAAATATCTATGCTAGGTGTCAATCAACCAAAAGCCACCTATCTCTTATCCCTTCCAAATGACAAAAATGCCCTTAGACTTAAACTAGGGTATTTCTTTGAAACTAGGGGTAAAATGGTCAATTTCCATAACCCCGCCCAATCCCGGTAATTTATTTTCTCTAAAATATTCCCCACTATGAAATAGGGTTCTAAACTTACCCCTGTGATCAATCTAGCCATCCATCGCATTTTCCGTTGTCGCCGAGCAAAAATTACAAAATTAACATATTTCACATATAAGCTAAATAATACCCCTAGAGTTTAATAAAATCTCCGGAATTGAGAAATTATAACTCTAATATTTATTTCTAAATATTGGGGTCCACAAATAAATTAATTCACAAATAATAATAAAATAATAAAAATTAGTGCTAATTGCCTTTTCTAATCCACATTACTAGAGCGGTCAGTACACCACCCCTTTGTCCAGCTTTCCGATTCAACTCGCTAAGATAGCACCTGAGTTCAAGCAGCTTGGGCTGTAATAAGAAGAAAAACAAATAAACAAAGGTTAGTAGTCTAGAATTAATGATCCAAATGGATAATAATTCACTAAAACTCATTAGTTTATAATAAAAGAAATACCTTGTTTCTTTGCAAGAAGTATAGGACATTGAGGTTTCCAATGGCCTTTCTCATTGCAGTAGAAACACTTTCCTATTAGTGGGTCACCAGTAGCAGCAGCCTTTTCCTTTTAACTGTTTTCACAGCTTGAGCAGGCTTCTTGGTATTTTTCCATTTCTTCTTTGTTTTACGTCTGGAAGTAGAGGCATCGTGTGCCTAAGCTTTAATCGCCCCATTACCATTTCTAGAATTCTGAGGTTTACTCCCTTTCTTCTTGGGTCCTCCAATCAAATTTTCATATGTCTGAAGGTCATTGACTAACGTGTGAAAGTCTTGTTCCTTTTTATTCATGACATAATTTGATGTATAGGGCAGAAAATCTGGAGTCAGACTATTCAAGATAAGACTCACTTGAGTTGTCTGATCCATTTCATCACTATGATTCCGGGCTTCCTGGAAATAACTTGCCATTTGGAGAAGGTGATCACGCACATTCTGATGGGGTTCCATCCGTGCATTGATAAATTTCTTAGTCACATCAAAGCGAGACTGAATAAATGCCATTCCGAATAGCTCTGTTAACTTCGTCATTATTTCTACAGCCGTGACAGTGTTTGCAAACCTTGTTTTCAAGGTGTCAACTTGTTGGAAATTATTTTACCAGGATCTAGATTTACTACCATGTATGTTTCATTAACATCCTAATATGAATTCTAAAACAATGAAATAAACACATATAAAGTTTAGGAAACCTTACATTAGGCGCAGCGGAATATAATGACTCCTTCCGTTCAGATTTCTAGCCCTTGATTCCTTTCTGTAGCAGAGCATCACCAAGATCTGAACCTGGATCTCTTTCTCTCCTTCCTTTGATGCTGATTCTCCTTCTTGTTGTTTGGAATCTCCTACAGTCTTACACACTATGATTGAGATACCACTTGATGTGTGTGGGCACTCACTCATTCACTCAAAGATTTTGAAAATCAAGAAGAAAGAAGAGGGAAGTGGTTTCGGCTGTAGAGAAGAGGAGGCTCAATTTCATCTGACAAAGTTAACAAAAAGTTAAGTGTGAATGAGAGCCATCACTATCTATTTTTAGGTAACCACTTAGGTTTAGGTTAGAATTATTTGGCGTTAAAATAATAGAAAAATAGGAAAAATACACTAAGTGTGCCGCCCATGGATAATGGATTGGGCCCACTTTTCAATTTTGTCATTTTGTCATTTTTCTATCCCATATTCTCAAAAATGCCAATTTTCCAATTTAACCATTTAAATGAAAATTCTAATTATTTAATAACTAAAAATTAATTATTAAATAATATTGTCATTTAATATATTTATTTATTAGACATATAAAGTCTCTTAATTAATAAATAAATCTAGAATCTTTTTTCTTTACAATTTCGCCCTTGCTTAGTGAAAATTCATAAACTAGACATAGTCTAACTTTAGAATTATAATTGATTAATCAAAATCAATTAACTGAGTCTTACAAGCAGTATGGTCTCAACTAGTATGGGGACCATGGGTCTATATATCTGAGCTTCCAATAAGCAGATCAAGAATTTATATCTTAAATTCACTGACTTCTTAATTTTTTGTTGAATCCACGCATAGAACTTAGAATTGCACTCTCAGTATAGAGAACGCTCTGTATGTTCCACCATATAGACTCGTCATTAGTTATCCATTTTTATAATCCTAATTTGATCAATGATCCTCTATATAGATGATCTACATTGTAAAGGGATTAGATTACCGTAACACCCTACAATGTATTTTATCCTTAAAACACTTAACCCTGTATAAATGATATTTCAGCTAAGTGAAATGAGTACTCCATCATTTATTTTCGTTTGGTCAAGCTCGAAGGAAATCATCCTTTATTTTCTATTTGTTAGATAGAAGCTATAGATTCCATATTTATGTTAGCGCTCCCACTCAATTGCACTATCATGTTCCCAAAATGTACGTATCACCCTGACCCAAAAGTAGGCTTAACTAACAAATCAAAGAACATGTATAATACCCTTGAGATCGAACCTAAACATATCAGGATTAAGATCATTTGATCTAGGATCAACAAGTGATATTGAATTGAATAGATATTAAGGTAAATTTAATATATCTAATCAAAGTTCAATATCGGTCCCTTCCGATGTATACTCCATACATCCAATATTGGTAAACTTTGCCAATGCCCTGGAAAGGACATAACACTTATCCAAGGTGTAAGAATACCTATCGCTGATTATACCATGTCAGTCTAAATCCAGTGAACTGACAAATTAGGGAATAAACTTTCAAACATATAATTAAGATTATATTCCACTGTGTTGACAACATTATAATCATTAACAAATTCATATGTTCTGGACTTAAATAGAATTCATACATTATGTACATATAATCATGAAATAAATCATGTGAACCATGCAACATTAAATGTTATTTCTGATCTTTATTAATAAGTAAATCTGATTATATTGAAATGAGTTTTATTTATGGCATAAAACCCAACGTAACCATGTTGGAAAGCATGAAGTATTGAGCTTTGTTGTTAGCATTCTGCCAACGGTCGAACTTCTCTTTAACAGCTTTAGTTGCATTGTCACCCGGCTGTTCAGGAGACGGCTCAGTTAACACAAACAAGACACTTTCACCTATGAGAGCAATATTTATGTTCTCTTTCCTTTAGGGCAGTTAGATCCATTTAGCTTTTTTTCAGTCAACAGTGATAACATGGGATTTGACATAGTTATATAGGATACTACAAAAAATAAAAATAGAAATCAATTATGGTTTAACACAAAATCTTATTCAGAAATTATTAGCACATAGCAAGTAGGAATGACAAGAGAAAATACTAAAACATACAATCCTAAATATTTTCCAAGGTTTTCAACAAACTGATATCAGTGTCCCGTTTAGGCGAGAGTCAAAGCTACCATCCATTGAATAGAGTTGTCAGCTCATCTAAAATGATAAACATTCTAGGAACCTTTTATTCGATCGAAAAGAGAATCCAACGTTGTCCCGTTTAGGCGAGAGTCAAGGTCATTCCTATTTCATGACCTTCCACCATTGTTTCATACTTTTGTAAGTCTTATACAGTCGCCACCATTAGGGTGATCAATACTAATATCCAACTTAAATATTTTTCAAATTAAATTTAATTAAATATCAAAATTAAGTTGTAACCACCTAATTAAAAAAAAAATCTATTTTAAGTTTTAAAAAAAATACTTAAAAAATATCTCTAGAATCTTCAATAACCAACTCCTAGAATAACTCAACTTAATTTCAAATTCAAAAGATATTAAAATTTAAGTTGATATGAAAAAAAAATTAGTTAGAAATAACTAATTTATAACTTAAATAGGAATATTTAATGAAATAATTAAAATAAGCTTAAGAAAGAATCTAGTTAGTTAAAATTCTTTATTTAATTAAATATAAGAAAAATACAGATAGTTTATCTAGAAATAATATGATTAAACTAAGAGTGTTTTTCTTAAAATTAACTTTAAAATATTAAAATGAAAAATAAATTTCATATATTTTAAAAGTTAATTATGTTGCTAATCAATTTTTTTAGGTTAAACTAATTTAATTAACCTAGTACACTTATCCAAATCAGGCAAATGGGACTTCACAGTTGAGGTAGTTCATGTGAGGGGGAGCTGGGTTCAGTATGTCGTACGCACTTCTATTGGCCCCCAACTATCACATAAGGTCCAAAAGAGTGGAATTTAACCTTAAAATGAACAACTGTTATTAATTGAATAGACCCAAAAACTAAATGGACCTAAATAAAATCTATCAAGTTGTGACATTTTATTTAGCAACAACAGATATGCATCTATAACAAAATTAAAGTAAACATATAGGCTCACACAGGCACACAGATTGGATGGATCCTATCATGTTACTAGGTCATACACAAATGAAAGAAGAATATAAAATTTACCTGTTACAAATTATTTACTTGACTTAATTTACAATTCAACTATGGGTTAAAATCAGATCATTGGATCTGTCAAGAAGTTAACCATGGCAATTTAGAACAAGCAATGATAGGTTTTTTAAAACTTACACATAAGCTAAAACACATACTCCTGCAACAAGTTGAATTGGATAGTTGGATGTAGGAATTATTTAATTTTAAATTAATTAATTAAATTACGAAAATAATAAATAATAAAAAAAATATTTTCGGATTTTAAATAAATTTAGATAAAAAAAATTAATATTTAAAATTAAACCTACTATTTTCAAAAATTAGATTTCAACTAACCTAAATATCATTTCAAAAATTTGCTAAATATCATTTCAAAAATTTGCTTAATTTTTTCGAAACTATCCAACAAAAGTAATTCCAGAGACAATAATTCAATTATTTTTTACGAAAATTCACAAACATCAATCAATCATCATATAACACAAAGATCAACATGAAACAATCCAAATCACAAACAAATCATTTTAAGTCCAAATTTCTTGCAAGAAAATCAATTAACCTGGCTCTGATACCATTTGTTGGAATTTATTTTACCAGGATCTTAGATCTACTCACAAGTATGTTGTTTAACATCCTAAATATGAACTTCTAAAACGATAATAAACACATATAAAGTTTAGGAAACCTTACATTGGTTGCAGCGGAATAATATGTCTCATTCTCCTCAGATCTCTAACCCTTGTATCCTTTCTGTCGCAGAGTATCACCAAGATCTAAGTTTGAATGTCCTTCTCTTTGATTTGGATTCTTCACGATCTTCCAGACTATGATTGAGGTACCACTTGCTGTGTGTGGGCACTACTCTATCACTCAAGGTATTTCAAAATTGGAAGAGGAAAAGAGAGAATGAGAGGGTCGGCTATAGAGAGAAAGTGGATGGCTCAATTTTTTGATAGGCAACCTCTTGAATTACTGAAAAAATCTCTTCTTTTGGTGTGAGCCATCACTTTCTATTTATAGGCAACCACTAGGTTTAGGTTAGTATTTATTTGGCATTAAAATAATAAAAATAATAATTGGAAAAAGCTATTCAAATGGCCGACCATGGTGTTAATGGGCTCCACTGTGAATTTTGTAGTTTTAACAATTTTTATTTCTATTTTCTCAAAAACGCCAATTTTCCAATTCTAACCATTTAAATGCCAAAACTAATTATTTAATAACTAAAATAGATTATTAAATAATATTGTCATGTAACATAATTATTAATTAGACATATAGAGTCTCTTAATTAATAAATAAACCTAGAATCTCTTTTCTTTACAATTTCGCCCTTGCTAAGTGAAAATTCACAAACTAGACATAGTCTAATTCTAGAATTATAATTGATTAATCATAAATCAATTATTGAGTCTTACAAGCAGTATGGTCTCAACAAGAATGGAGACAATGGACCTATATTATTGAGCTTCCAATAAGCCAAACCAAATTTACTAAGTAAATTCCCTAACTTATTAATTCCTTGTTGAACCCACTCTTAGAACTTGGAATTGCACTCTCAAATTTATATAGAGCGCTCTATATGTTCCACAATATAGATATGCTATCACATTTAACCATCGTTATAATCTTAATTTGATCAAAGATCCTCTATATAGATGATTTACACCGAGAAGGGATAAATTTACCGTTTCACCCCTCAATGTATTTGACCCTTTAAAACACTTAGCTACCTGTAAATGATGTTTTAGTGAACTAAGATATAATCACTGAAACAAGAGCTCATCTATTTACTTCTATTTAGCTAAGCTGGAAGGGAATCATCACTTGACTTCAATACACCTGTAGAAGCTATAGTTTCCTTATTTATGTTCAGCGCTCCTACTCAATCATACTATCATCTTTCCAAAATATACGTATCACCCTGACCCAAAAGTAGGCTTAACTAATAAATCAAAGAACATGAATAGCACTCCTGAGATTGAGCCTAAGCATATCAGGATTTAGATTCTTTTGATCTAAGATCAACTAGTGATATTGACTTGAAAAGACACAACAGTAAGTATTATAATATCTTGACTAAGTTCAATATCGGTCCAGTCCAATGCATACTCCATACATTCAAAACTAGTATACTTTACCAATATTCTGGAAAGAACATAACACTTACTCCAAGTGTAAGTATACTTCATCGCTGATTATCACATCAGTGTAAATTCAAAAACACTAATGAAACAGGGACTTAGTCTTTTGAATCATATAATCACAATCACATTCCACTGTGTTGACATTACTGTAATTGTGAATAAATATATGTTCTGGACTTCACTGATTTTGTGTATATATTAAACCATAAGCATGAAAAATACATGTTAACATAAATCACTTCAAATCTCTTAAATTGATATCAAATTAGATTAGATTGTAATGGGTTTTATTTAGGGCACAAAACCCAACAGAATCACCTTTCTTCTTGTTGGTAGTTACTTCTCAACTATCCTTTACAACTTTCACTCGACAACAGAATGGAATTTGAGTTGCGGCAAAGACATTGAAAGTCTCTTATTCCTTTTGAACAAGCAACTTTAACTCCCCCTTTTACACATAAATTAACGCTCTCCCCGTGGCTAAGAATGGTCTTCCCAAAATGATGGGAATTTTCTCATCTTCCTCCATGTCAAGTATGAAAAAATTAGTAGGGAAGATAAACTTACCAACCTTCACCAAAATATCTTCAATTATACCCCGAGGACTATAGTAAACCTGTTGTGGTATATTCAACACGTAAGTGTACGTATCGTAAACAAGTAATAAACTCACAAAGAGTGAGGTCGATCCCACAAGGATTATAGTTAAGTACTTTAAAATGAAATCTTTACTTCTATTTGGTTATGTCAAAATTAAGAGAAAATTAAATTTAGAAACACATAAGAAATAGTGAAATTAAGAAGCAAATAAATCAAAATAGAAATTAACGATGATTAAAGTTATATATATTGATTATGGCCTTATATGATTATATTCCTATTACTAATTTCTATGCAATAGCAGGTTTACTAAGGTAATTTATAGTCTTCTCAGATATATAAACCTTAACTACATGCAAATTTTTTACTCTCGTGATAAATTAGACATGCAAAAGGCATTAAACACAGAAACCCTATAAGCTATCTAAACCATACAGGTACTCTCGTCCTATATCGAAATTTAGTTCTATTTCACTATAGCATAATTCACACTCACTTTTCAGTCTCGCATCAAAATCATAGACAGTTAATTGGTGATCAGGAAATTAAAAGTAATTAAGTACAAGGTAAATAGAATACATAGAGATTAAGGAAAAATAAAATCATATTAGAACCATAAAATAATGTCAAACAATATCCATCTAGACCCTAATTAAGTTTTTAGCTACTCATATTCATTATAGCAAAATCACACATATTAACTGAAGAAAAGAGAAAAAAATAGAGAAGAAAAGAATGTTGAAAACCCTTTGTAGAATGCCTCCAGTATTTGATTCAGTCTCTGAAATTGGTACCCATTTTTTTGCCTTTTATTTCCTTGTGAATTGCTTGACGAAATCAACTGAAGTTCACTCCTTATATAGCCATTGAGGGACTAAAAAGATAGAAAAATCGCACATGCTAAAAGTCTCATTCATCTTTGAATTTGGCAGCCACAATAAGCCCACGTTGAAAAAGTAATCTTTTTATGCTTCAGAATAGGGTAAGTCCGAGTGACTTTTGCCAGTGCATTACATGAATGCGCTAACAAAAGTCATTTTTACAAACGCGCGCACTTTTGTGCTAGTAAAAAGTATTATGGGAATGGTTTGTATAAGACTTGCTATGCCAGCGCAAATATGAGTTACGATAGTAAAAATATGGTTTGCCAGCGTAAATATGCGCTGGTAAAACTATGATTCTTTTACCAGCACAATTCGCGAGATGCACTAGGAAAAATGACTTTTACCAGCGCAATTACAAACTGCGCTAGCAAAAGTGGCATTTCTTGTAGTGAACCTACAATGAAATATGCTTGAAAATATTTAAAGGCTTATAATACACAAAAAGAAAGGACAGGAATATTTCAATATATGAATGGATATACCACTTATAATTAAGGACCTTTATTGTCAATTGGACAATAAGCTACAAGCATATATTTGTCGTTCTCTTTGTACAGCTGCTTTTCTCCCCTTCTCAGCTGAAAATATATATGAACAAAAATCTCATATTCTTGAAAACGACCAAAAGCTTCGATACTTACAGACCCAACCAATTAAAAGTGGAGAAGAATTATATTAGTGGTAAAGAGAAAAGTCTATCCATAGATGTAACTCCTACTCTAAGCATATGCCATTGCTTCCTAGGTTTATTCCATGATCTTTCTACTGAGTCTACAATAATATTCTATATAAGGATCCATAATGTGTTGCATGAAACACACACTGAGATCATAGTTGGAGATAGAAAAGAGGTGGTATAATCTTTAAGCAAACCAGTTATAGGGCTTCTCTCTCTTGGCACGTATTTTAGGATATGATTGATCTAGCAATATATAGCAATGCATGTACATCTACGTACAAGCTTGTTACTATCCTGTACTACTTGCCAAAGGAGAGCTGCCCTATGACAGCTTTTGCTTATTACTCATCTATTAATTTGTTCCATTACCTACACGGTGATATGCCGTACTTAAAATTTGACGGTAAGTGATAACTTTTAATTATGTCACTATCTAAGGTATATATGTTTGCACTGTAATTATAATTAGTAGTGTGTTTTATTCATGTAATCATGCATGTCGTGTGCTCAATTTGGAAACTTTAGAATAAAGAAATAAGTTAAAGAATGGTCCACTAATTGACATGCATGTTAGATATTATCACTGTCCTTAATACATCAAATATATATACCCGTAGATGGTTACGTTAGTTTTCTTATAAAAAGATTTATATTACAAAAATTGATTATAATTATTAATTAGTTAAAAATTATTCTTATATATTTTATTATTATTTTTTATACATATCACTTTATATATTACTTTATTAGATAGAAAATTATAATTAAGTGTCAACATTGAAATAGGAGAAAGGATCTCTTCTATCCAAAAAAAACTCATTGTCTATCCATATATATATATGATGATGACATTTGAGAGATATTGAATAAGATTTTAATGTCAAAAATAGATCACCTATAGCTCATTATAATACACGGAATCGTTCAGAGAAAAATTCTTTGACTTGAAATTCAATATCTCGAGCCCATCTAAATTATACCAACATATCCCAAAAGTTTCTACAAACTGATAATATACTTGTACACAACACGTTTATATAAGAGTCTGCCTACAAAATTATATATAGACACACAAAAAAATATTATAGTCACATTTTAAATATTTTTCAGTAAAAAAAAATTAATTATTAATATTAATTTTTCACCGATCAAATTATTCAGCAAAAAAGAATATCAAAATATTTATATACTAGGTAAGAATTGAACGTGCCATCTACCAGTATATACTTTTGTAACTTAATGCACCAGTTTACTAAATTAGACAAATTGTCGTGATTTTAATGAACCGCTTGTAATGAACCGACGAGATAAGATTTCCACTTTTAATTTTTCTTTACTTTCTTTGCCGTCAGTTTTATTTATAGCGTCATTTTACTATATGAAGCAAATCAATATTTCAAATTAAAAGAGAAGGCTACAATTTAATTTGAAATATATCCAATATTAAAATATTTGATCTTATAATTAAATAATATATAAATATTTTTAAATCTAACAATAATTTTTAAAAAATAAAATAATCAATTTTGAAATTTAAACCTCAAAATATCAAAAATTAATAATAATCTATTAAAAATTAAATATTATTAATTTATAATATTGATAGTTAGGTTTAAATGATAAAAATAATATTTTATTTGATTTTTAGGGTTTGAAATTGGGAAAATTCTCACTTTTGGTGCAAATCTCCCAGCTGCCCACGAAACAGGCTGCAAGCAGCCCATTCCGCGCGCGGGAGAGGTGTTTTGCAGCCTTGGGTGTGCGGTAAATACGGGCACTGCAAGGTGTCACTGGGCGGAGTTGCAGGGTCCTGGGCGCATGGCATCGTGTCTGAAGGCACCTGAACGAGGAATTCAGACAACGCATGTCTGAATCCGTGTGCGTCTCCCACCTTGTCCGAAGTACTTGGTGCGTGCGAGCACCATACTTCGACACCCATGCCATCCGATTTTCAAACAACCATAACTTTCTCAATTTTTATCGGAATTGAGTTCTGTAAAAACCAAAATTGCTTAATTTTTCACAAGGAATCCAAATAAAATATTTTTAGAACAAAAATTTCATAGAAAAATTTTGTAAAACACATTCAATCATCAAATAACACATAAATCAACATTATAACATCCAAATCAACATACAAACAATATTCATCATTTTAGATTCCATATTTCATAAAAGTAAATCATTACCATGGCTCTAAGGCGAGTTTTTGGGAATATTTTATTGGGATCTAGATTTACTAAAAAGTATGTTGATTAACATCCTAAATATAAATTATCTAAAACAATGAAATAAACACAAAAGGGTTTAAGAAAACCTTACATCGATTGTAGCGGAACATAATGACTCCTTCCGTTCAAGATCTCTAGCCCTTGATTCTTTTTGGTAGCAGAGCATTATCAAGATTGGAACCTGGATCTCTTTCTCTCCTTCGGGTTTGGTTACCACCGTCTTACTCACTATGATTGAGTACTTGACTTGCTATGTGTGGGCATGGCACCATTCACTCAAGGTTCAAATGGTGAAGAACAATGAAGGAGGTTTGAAATCACTAAGGAAGGAACTTTCTCATCTAGGTTTGGTTGAATAGTCAAGTTGACATTAATTGGATGAGTGAGAGTATCCTGTTCCTTTTATAGTGTTTCAACTAGAGCTTAGGATTGAATTATATGGATTAAAAAAGAATAAAATATTGGGCAAAAAATACTTGTTGGTCGTACACTTTAAAGGGCCAATCTCTAGTTACAATTTTGCCACTTTATTTCAACCATTTATTCTTCTTTTCAATAATACCATATTTTCCAATTCAAACATATAAATGCCAAAAACTATTTATTTAATAATTATAATTAATTACTAAATACAATTGTCATTTATGTAATTTATTAATTAGACCATAAAAAATCTCTTAATAATTTACAAATTGACCCCAAAACCTCTTTTCTTCACAATTAAGCCCTTGATTAGTGAAAATTCTTAAATAAGACGTAGTCTAATTTTAGAATTATAATTGATTAATTAAAATCAATTAACTAAGTCTGCAAGCAATATTATCTCAACTAGTGAGGGGATCATGGGCCTATATAACCGAGCTTCCAATAAGCAGATCTAGAATTCACCAAGTAAATTCTCAACTTATTAATTCCTCATTGAACAACTATAGAACTTGGAATTGAATACACTCTCAGTTATATAGAACGCTCTATATGTACAACGAGATAGATACGTTATGATTATCTATTGTTACAATCCTAATAGTCAAGGATCCTCTATAGATTATCTACACTGAATAGGGACAATTTTACCGTTCTACCCTTCAATGTATTTTATCCTTAAAACACTTAGCAACCTATAAATGATACTTCAGTAAACTAATATAATTACTGAAATGAGGCCTCAATCATTTATCTCTATTCAGCCAAGCTTGAAGGAAATCATCGTTTCACATCTATGTCTAGATAGAAGCTATAGATTCTATATCTATATTTAGCGCTCTCACTCAATTGTACTATTATGTTCCCAAAATGTACGTATCACCCAGACCAAAAGGTAGGCTTAACTAACAAATCAAAGAACACAAATAACACTCTTGAGATCGAACCTAACCATGTCAGGATTAAGATCCATAGACTTAAGATCAACCATTGATATTGACTTAGAAAGATATAACGGTATGTTTAGGATATCTTATCTAAGATCAATATCGGTCCCTTCTATTGGAAATATTTTACAAGGATCTAGATTTACTAATAAGTATGTTGTTTAACATCCTAATATGAATTTCTAAAACAATGAAATAAACACATATAAAGTTTAGGAAACCTTACATTGGGTGCAGCGGAATATAATGACTCCTTCCGTTCAGATCTCTAGCCCTTGATTCCTTTCTGTAGCAGAGCATTATCAAGATCTGAACCTGGATTCTCTCCTTCTTGAGCCTGATTCTCCTTCTTGTTGATTGGATTATTCACAATCTTCCACACTATGATTGAGATACCACTTGATGTGTGTGGGCACTCACTCTATCACTCAAGGGTATGAAAAATTGAAGAAGAAAAGAGAAAAGATGGTTTCGGCCTAAGGAATAGAATTGGAGGCTCAATTTTCTGAAGACATGAATTTTCATAAATCTTAAGTGTGAGCCATCACTATCTATTTATAGGTAACCACCTAGGTTTAGGTTAGATTTATTTGGCATTAAAATAATGAAAAAATAAATGGTTAATTCCTTGCATAGTGGCCGGCCATGATATGAATAATGGGTCTCTCTTTGCAATTTTGTCATTTTGTCATTTTTCCATCCTATTTTCTCAAATACGCTAATTTTCTAATTTAACCACTTAAATGCTAATTCTAATTATTTTATAACTAAAAATTAATTATTAAATAATATTGTCATTTAATATATTTATTAATTAGACATATAAAGTCTCTTAATTAACAAATAAAACCTAGAATCTCTTTTCTTCACAATTTTGCCCTTGCTTAGTGAAAAAATTCATAAACTAGACATAGTCTAATTTTAGAATTATAATTGATTAATTGAAATCAATTAACTGAGTCTTACAAGCAGTATGGTCTCAACTATATAGGTACCATAGGCCTACATAACCGAGCTTCCAATAAGCAGACCCAGAATTTACCATGTAAATTCACTGACTTATTAATTCCTTGTTGCATCCACGCATAGAACTTGGAATTGCACTCTCAGTCATATAGAACGCTCTATATGTTCCACGATATAGATACGCTATAAATTATCCATTGTTATAATCCAAATAATCAATGATCCTCTATAGATCTACATTGCATAGGGATCCTTAAAACACTTACCACCTATAAATGATATTTTAGTGAAATAATATAATCACTAAAATGAGATCTCAATCATTCATGTCTATTTAGCAAGCTCGAAGGAAATCATCGTTTCACTTCTAAATACCTATAGAAGCTATAGATTCCATATCTATGTTTAGCGCTCCCACTCCATTGTACTACCGTGTTCCCAAAATGTACATATCACACTGACCAAAAAGTAGGCTTAACTAACAAATCAATTAACACAAATAACACTCTTGAGATCGAACCTAATCATGTCAGGATGAAGATCATCTGATCTAGGATCAACTAGGTGATATTGAATTGAGTCGATAATACGGTAAATTTATCATATCTAATTAAAGTTCAATATCGGTCCCTTCCAATGTATACTCAATACATATGATATTGGTAAACTTTGCCAATGCCCTCGAAAGGACATAACACTTATCCTAAGTGTAAGCATACCTATCGCTGATTATCATGCCAGTCTAAATCTAGTTAACTGACACATCAGGAAATTAAACTTTTGAACATATAATCATGATTATATTCTACCGTGCTGACAACACTATAATCATGTACAAATACATATGTTCTGGACCTAACAGAATTTATAATTATGAAATAAATCATGTGAACCATGCAACATAAAATGTTATTTCTGATCTTTATTAACTAGTAAATTTGATTATATTGAAATGGGTTTTATTTAGGGCACAAAACCCAATAAACTCCCACTTGCACTAATATAAAACAAAAAGTGCATTTCAAATAATCTCAACACCTTGATATCCAAATCAAGTGTAGTATGTAGTATACTCTCCGTAATAAGATCTGACAGATTGTATCCAATACAACCTTTCCTCCACCATTACATTTCCTTAATCACAAAATACTTGATATTGTGAAATTCCTCTCTATATGTCTACTCCTCTAGGGATACTGAATTCCTTACTTTTGGCAACTACTTTTGCGTTAGTCAGGAAGTAACACTAGTAGTTTATAAATGTTGGAACAAAGCCAAAAATGTATAGAACTTTCCTTAGACTGAATAAGCATCTTTCCTGTAACTTTAACATTCATCTAAATCTGGTAGACGTAAAGACTTCAGATAGGTTTTTACACTTCGCCAAAATCACAAGTCCACCCCCAGAGTAATCACCATCTCATCACCAGACTTTCTAGCACTACGACATGTCTAGAAATCTGATTTGGTGTAGTCTAAGAGTATTAAATACACCCTTATAGACTAACATATAGTTCCTCTTCTTAATCTTAAGCTTCACTTGATTGTCTTCCAAAGTTCCTTTCCTGGATTAATCTGATACCTACTCATTACTCCCACTCAACAGCAGGTGTCTGGTCAAATGCATAGGAAAGCATATATGAGACCTCTCACTGTTGATTCAAGGAATTCTTTCATGGATTTATCTTTTCTGGAATAGGTGAGACTTTTCCTTAGATAAATAAAATATATGTCTAGAAGTGGAGAAGCTTCTATAGATTGCCATTAGAAAAATGCTCCAGCATCTTACTAAAGTAAGTTGCTTGTACTAGAGTAAGTAATTAACCAGGTATACCACAAGCCATAGGTTTAGATAAATTCAAACCTATAATACTAGTAACAGGAAGTTTTGTTTAGTCCATTGAATAGACTTACTAACGAAAATTTCCTTTCTTGTACTTGTAATAGAAAACTTTTGGTTACTCCATATGAATGGATTAAACCATAGTAGTTCTCTTGGCTTTGCTTCTTAGTTTCTTATTCTGACAATCCATTACTTGTTTAAACTAACAATGGATTGTAATCACCTGTGTCTTCCAAGTCATAACAAGGTGAGTTCCTTGAAACCCTCCGACTACGACAAGGTACCGTGAATTTTGTCTAAGAATACTAAATGGTATTGTCCTCTTCGGTTGTGTCAAAACAACAGAAGCAGTGGGATCATCATATATATAATAAGATGATTGAACACTTTTGGAATCAAGAAAAATATCTCCTTTATTTGCTACTTTACTTTAACACTTAGTCATTTTCTTAGAAAAGTAGTATTTGTTGAAACAAACACTTTCTTATCTAATGACAATGGGATGGTCCACCCCTAATCACTTAGAATAGCTAACAAACATGCAAACCTTGGTTAACAGTTCTAGCTTTTCTTAATATCAAGATTAGTTCATCCTTGAATCTAGTAATGGTTTATACAAAGTACACAACAATTTCATCATTCTGAAATTTTCCTATCACTAGGGTATTTCATTAGAAGAATTTAGGCAACGACTAGTAACTAATCATCAATATGCAAATTGAATTTCTGGGGAGGTAAGTTTGGATATAATTCAAAAAATCAACTTAATAATCTTTGAACTGCATATGTACCAAATATTTCTCCACCCCTATCAGTTCGCAAGATCTTTAACCACTTACCTTAATGGTTTTCACCATTGCTAGAAATTCATGAAATTTTTCAAACCTTTCAAATTTCTTTGCATAAGGTAAAATCTAGAGTAATCATCTTAAAAATATAACGAAAAACTCATATCCACCCCCGAATGTACATTCATCTGCGAATGAGATAATTATACTTCAGTGGTTATAGGCATATTGACTCTTTGCAGAGAATGATCTTGTCAAAACCACTATGAACAAGATACAAATGCCATAGATACTAAAATGTGGTTGTGTCTTTTGATTACTTAGGTTTAGTTACAATAAAGAGTTCTTAGAATAGTCCAAGTGGATCCTGGTCACAGAATACTAAACTCATATTCCATACTTTAACATACAGTGTGAATCCATTGATAGAAAATAGATATTAATAACTTGTGAAAGTTTAACTGTATTGTATTCTGGAAATAGAAATAAAAATTTCTAATTGGAATCTAAAATTTAAAATCAAAGACTTAAATTTATACCAAATATACATGAGTATTCTTGTATCTTGGACCACCACTACTAATCTAACTCTAAGTCTGATTTGCCTAAAGTAAGCATATATAAGTAGGAGATTTCTAGGATTGAGGATTTGTATCCTTTCAGGATAGAATTTCGGGAATATAATCATATGCGCCATTCAATTTCTTAAGAGAAAGTAGAATGACATTATAAGCAAATGATTTATAAACCATTCATCCAATGACATATTATTTAAGCTAATTCGAAATGAATAACCGAAGAGGAATAAAGGATAATTTCGAATTTAAAATAAGAATCTAACGATGTCCCGGTAGGCGAGAGTCAAAGTTATTCTTATTTGTATAATCTTCTTGTTTCATATTGTAAATACTTGTCTAAGGTGTCATCAATTGATGAACAGCTAGATGTTGCATTTCCAAATATTTATCTAACGAGATCTAACACTGTTATGTTTGTCTAATGGATGACAATTCATTAGGATTTGTCCCATTAAAAACAACAAGCTTAGTTAGACCAACAATGAAGATTCAAAATTAAACTACAACTAGTAACAGAAAACAACATGGTTCAATATAAATTCACACACAATTCAGAAATTATCAAGCATTTAGCAAATAACAAAGACATGTGAAAATACAAAACATACACATCTTAAATAATTTCTAAGATTTCCAACAAACTGATACAGTGTCCCGGTAGGCGAGAGTCAAAGTATCATTCATTGAATAGAGTTGTCAGCTCATCTAAAATGGATACCATTCTAGCAACCTTTTATTCGATCAAAATAAGAATCCAACATTGTCTCGGTAGGCGAGAGTCAAGGTTATCTTATTTTATGAGCTTCCACCATTGTTTCATACTTCGTAAATTTATCTCTAAGTAGTCACCGTAGGGGAGAGTCTAATAGAGATAGAAACTTACAAAATACTTATCATATGAGATCTTACGGTGTTAAATGCTTTCAACGAATAACCATCCATAAGGGGGACGAAGTCTAGCGTCTCGAGGTTATATTGAAAACATTTAACTATTGTAAGACCAACAATGGAGATCAAATATCCTTATAACTAAAAGCTCATTATTTTAAAGAGTTGTATTTTCTTCTAATATTTATTTTAATTAATATATTTTGAATATATATTTCTTTAATTAAAATTACCAATTTAGAATAAAATTCTAAATATAAATTTTAATTTAATATTTATAAAATTATACTTAAGGAAGATATGGAAAAATAAAAATAAATTATTTTCCATCCTTAGTATTAATTTTTCAATAAATATTACGAAAATTATTCAATTTAAGTTGATCCAAAATTAATTACAAATTTTTTACTCAAATTTAATTTTCTATAAATATATAATGCATTTCGAAAAATTAAAGTATATAAGAATATAATTTTTGAAAATGCTATAAAATAAAATAAAACAAATCCTGAAAAATTATTCTAATTTATGTTGGTCCAAAATTAATTAATAAAATTAATTTTCAACAAAAAATATAATTTTTCTATTTAATTAAATATTAAGAAAATTTCAAATATTTAAGTATAATGATTAAAATCAACTTAAATATTAATTTTCTATTTAATTAAATACACTAGAAAAATACTTCAAGCAAAACAGATAATATCTATCTAGACTTTCATTGACTAATTAATTCATTTTGTAATTATAATATGTTTTAGTTCATTTATTTTAATTAATCATTAAATGAAGAATATAATGATTTAAGTTGCTCCAAAACTAAAATAAATAATTTTTAACTTTAATCTATTTTTCAAATAAAATTCGAAATCCTTGCGTTTAAATAAAAAATGCAATTTCGAAAATAAAAGAAATGATTAATAAAATAAAATATATTTTGAAAATTATTCAAATTTAAGTTGTTCTGAAATTAAGATTTCCAAGTTAAAATAATTTTCTATTTAATTAAATATCATGAAAATAATATTATTTAAGTATCAAGAATGAAATCAACTTAAATATTTAATTTTCAATTTCATTGAATGTATTAAATACAAGAATTAAATAATCAAGTATAAAAGAAACTTAATTATTAATTCTAATTTAATACTAGGAAAAATATTATATAATTAAGTTGGTCCAAAATTAATTAAAATAAATAATTAATTTTCAACTTATAATATTTTCCTATTTTAATTAGAAAAAATAACTAGTACTAGAAGTAACTATCTAGAATATATATCATTAACTAAGTGTTTTTCTAAAATTAACATTAAAATATTGAATGAAAAATAAATTTCATATATTTTAAAAGTTAATTATGTTTCTAATTCAATTTTCATTAGGTTAGACTAATATAATTAACCTAATACAATTATTTAAATAAGGTAAATGGGCCTTCACAATTGGGGTTGTTCATGTGAGGGAGGATTGGGTTCAGTATGTCGTACCCCAATTGTGAAATTAGATCTAATTGGGCCTAAATAAAATTACTTATGTGAAATTTTATTTTAGCAACCTAGTCAATTTACTTAGTAAAACTTAAATGGGCTTCCAATACGCATCTAAGTCTAATAGCAAACATATAGGCTCACACAGGTCAAAATATTTGGATGGGCCCTATCATGTTACTAGGTTTACACAAATGAAAGAAGTACAAAATTTACCTGTTACAATTTATTTATAGGATCTATTGACAATTGGACTGTGATTAAAATCAGATCATTGGATATGTCAACAAGTTAATCATAGCAATTTAGATCAAATAAATAATAGGTTTGTTAAAATTATTTTTGAATAAACAATATAAAATTAAGCAAACAATGTCCATGCAACAAATGTGAAATAAGATATTAATATAATTAAATTATTATTCTTAAACTAACCAACTAAATTTTGAAAATTTAGGGTTGTTAAAAAAAAACCAACCTTAAAAAAACTCATCAAAATTTAAATTTAAAAAAAAATAAAAAATTAATTTAAAATATCTAGTTTTATTTGAATTATTATATGAAATTAAATTAAATATCAAATAAGATAAATGTTTTGAAAAAAAAAATATCTTCAATATCATTTTCTAATCTTATAATTTAATAAAATTAAAATAATAAATAAACTAATTTTAAAATAGATGTGGTTAGATAATTATTATTTTAAGAATAAAATAATAAATAAATAATAATTTTTCTAATTATATGTCAAAATATCTCAAATTAAGCAATATTCAAATTTCTACAAAAATATCTAAGTTATTTAAACATTTAAAATATAATTTATAAATTTCTAATAAGTAAAATGATATAAAATAGTAAAATATCATTTTTCAAACTTATAATTTATAAACAATTAAATATTTAACAAAATAACAAATTTTTGAATTTGAAATACCATGGTTAGAATATCTATAAAAATATCTAGGTTAATTTTAAATTTATTAATTATTTAATTTGTCATATAAGATAATTTTAATATAATATCTCAAATAAAAAAGATAAAGTTATCTTTTAATTTAAAATATGTTAAATATCAAAATATCTCATCTTATAATTAAATAATATATAAATATTAAAGAAATTAGCAAATTTTAAATCTCACCATAATTTAAAAAATAAAATAATCAATTTTTAAATTTAAACCTCAAAATATCAAAATTAATAATAATTATTGAAAAAATTGTTGGAATTTATTTTACCAGGATCTTAGATCTACTCACAAGTATGTTGATTAACACCCTAAATATGAACTTTCTAAAACGATGAAATAAACACATATAAAGTTTAGGAAACCTTACATTGGGTGCAGCGGAACATAATGACTCCTTCCGTTCAGATATCTAGCCCTTGATTCCTTTCTGTAGCAGAGCATTATCAATATCTGAACCTGGATCTCTTTCTCTAAATCTTTGATGCTGAAACTCCTTCTTGCTGAAAGTCTTTCTTCACGATCTTCCTCACTATGATTGAGGTATCACTTGCTGTGTGTGGGCACTACTCTCACACTAAGATTTTCGAAATTGAAGAGGGAAAGAGAAAGAGAAGGGTCAGCCAAAGATAGGGAGAGAGAAGGCTAAGTTTTTTCTGATTCAGAAAGTGTTAGAAAAAAGTGTAGAAATTTAGTGTAAATTTCCTGAAGCCTTCACTATCTATTTATAGCATTCCACTAGGGTTAGGTTTGAATTATTTGGCATTAAAATAATGAAAATATCAGAGGGAAAACCCTACAAAAGTGGCCGGCCATGCAAGGTTGATTTGGGCCTCACTTTTTGCAATTTTGCAGTTTTATCTTTTCTGCATCTGATTTTCTCAAAAACGCCAATTTTCTAATTCAACCATTTAAATGCCAATTCTAACTATTTAATAACTATAAATAATTATTAAATAATATTGTCATTTATCATATTTATTAATTGAACCATACAAACTATCATAATTAACAAATATGCCCCTAAAACTCTTTCTTTACAATTTCGCCCTTACTTAGTGAAAAATTCACAAATAGACATAGTCTAATTTGAGAATTATAATTGATTAATCAAAACCAATTACATGAGTCTTACAAGCAATATTATCTCAACTAGTGGGGGGACCATGGGTCTATATAACCGAGCTTCGAATAAGTAGATCAAGAATTTAGCACTAAAATTCACTAACTTATTAATTCTTCGTTGAATCCAGGCA
Organism: Cannabis sativa; assembly: GCF_029168945.1. Taxonomy (NCBI): domain Eukaryota; kingdom Viridiplantae; phylum Streptophyta; class Magnoliopsida; order Rosales; family Cannabaceae; genus Cannabis; species Cannabis sativa. Next base: position 16,032,234 of record NC_083605.1, on the reverse strand, counting down.
TAGAACTTAGAATTGCACTCTCAGTATACAGAATGCTCTATATGTTCCACCCTATAGACACATCATTAGTTATCCATTGTTATAATCCCAATGTGATCACTGATCCTCTATATGAATGATCTACACTGTAAAGGGATTAAATTACCGTTACACCCTACAATGTATTTATTCCTTAAAACACTTGACCCCGTATAAATGATATTTCAGCTTATGTGAAATGAGTACTCCACCATTTATGTTCGTTTGGTCAAGCTCGAAGGAGATCATCCTTTGCTTACTATTCGCCAGATAGAAGCTATAGATTCCATGTTTATGCTAGCGCTCCCACTCAATTGCACTACCGTGTTCCCAAAATGTACGTATCACCCTGACCTAAAATTAGGCTTAACTAACAAATCAAAGAACACGAATAGCCTTTCAAGATTGAGCCTAATCATATCGGGATTAAGATCATTTTATCTAGGATCAACTAGGCGATATTGACTTGAATAGATATTACAGTAAGTTTAATAAATCTAAGTCAAAGTTCAATATCGGTCCCTTCCGATGCATACTCCATGCATCCAACCTGAGCTTTACTTTAACCAATGCTCTGGAAAGAACATAGCACTTCTCCAAATGCAAGTAAACTCTGTTGTAGATTATCATATCAGTAAAACCCTGTGTTTGATAAATCTAGGAAACTTTATTCACATAGTCATGTTTACTTTCCAATGTGTTGACGGCACAATAAATAGGATCAAGTATGTGAAAAGGGTTTCACATGAATTTATACATTATGTACATATAATCATGAAATAAATCATGTAAACCATGCAACATTAAATGTTATTTCTGATCTATATTATTAAGTAAATCTGATTATATTGAAATGAGTTTTATTTAGGGCATAAAACCCAACAAAAATAAATATTATTAATTTTAAAAAAATAATATTCAATTTTAAATATATTAAAAATAATATTTTATTTTAATATTGGGGTTTGAAAATTGGAAAAATCCGAAATTGGGAAAAAATCCCACAAAAATTGCATTTTTGGGTGAGAAAATCATTGCTGCCTAGGAGGGCTGCACGTGCAGCCCCAGGAGGCTGCAAATGGGGTCGGACGCGCACACAGGAAGGGGTGACGCCGAGGAAACTCGGCATCTGCAGCCTCCCTGACCGAGAAATCTAGGTTAGCTGCATGGTCCTTGGCGCGGGACGTGATGTCCAAAGGAGGTGCGCGCGAGCGAGTTCATACAAGGAATTGTCTGAAGCACGCGCTCGGAATGAGCCCCTTGTCCGAGTGCCTGGTGCACCCGATGCACCCACTCGACAGCCATGCATCCAAAACTTCAAAAATTCATAACTTCCTCAATTTTTATCGGAATTGAATTCCGTAAAAAACAAAATTTCTTAATTTTTCACAAGGAATCCAAATAAAATATTTTCAAAAACAGAAAAAATATTATTCATGGAAAACTTTTGAACAACACATACATGTTAGAATTTATTTTACCAGGATCTTAGATCTACTCACAAGTATGTTAATTAACATCCTAAATATGAACTTTCTAAAACGATGAAATAAACACGTATAAAGTTTAAGAAACCTTACATCGGGTGCAACGGAATTAAATGACTCCTTCCGTTCAGATCTTTAACCCTTGTATCCTTTCTGTAGCAGAGTATTATCAAGATCTGAACCTAGATCTCTTTCTCTGAATCCTTGATGCTGAAACTCCTTTGCTGATGATCTTTCTTCACGATCTTCCTCACTATGATTGAGGTATTGCTTGCTGTGTGTGGGCACTACTCTAATCACTAAGGTAATTTTGAAATTCTAAGGAAGAAGAGAGAGAGAGAGTGGCGGCCAAGGTAGAGAGAGAAAGGCTCAGGTTTTCTCATTCAGAAGTGTAATTTTCCTGATGCCTTCACTATCTATTTATAGCATTCCACTAGGGTTAGGTTTGAATTATTTGGCATTAAAATAATGAAAATATCAGTTTAAAATGCCTACAAAAGTGGTCGGCCATGGCTTGATGGATTTGGGCCTTGCTTTTTGTAATTTTGCAATTTTAACACTTTTCGTTGAATCCACGCATAGAACTTAGAATTGCACTCTCAGTATATAGAATGCTCTATATGTTCCACCATATAGACGCATCATTAGTTATCCATTGTTATAATCCTAATGTGATCAATGATCCTCTATATGAATGATCTACACTGTAAAGGGATTAGATTACCGTAACACCCTACTATGTATTTTATCCTTAAAACACTTGACCCCGTATAAATGATATTTCAGCTTATGTGAAATGAGTACTCCACCATTTATGTTCGTTTGGTCAAGCTCGAAAGAGATCATCCTTTGCTTACTATTCGCCAAATAGAAGCTATAGATTCCATGTTTATGCTAGCGCTCCCACTCAATTGCACTACCGTGTTCCCAAAATGTACGTATCACCCTGACCTAAAAGTAGGCTTAACTAACAAGTCAAAGAACACGAATAGTCTTTCAAGATTGAGCCTAATCATAACAGGATTAAGAACATTTGATCTAGGACCAACTTGGCGATATTTACTTGAATAGATTTTACGATAAGTTTTATTAAATCTAAGTTAAATTTCAATATCGGTCCCTTCCGATGCATACTCCATGCATCCAACCTGAGCTTTACTTTAACCAATGTTCTGGAAAGAACATAGCATTTCTCCAAATGCAAGTAAATTCTTGTTGTAGATTATCATATTAGTAAAACTTTGTGTCTGATAAATCTAGGAAACTTTATTCACATAGTCATGTTTACTTTCCAATGTGATGACAACACAATAAACAGGATCAAGTATGTGAAAAGAGTTTAAGATGAATTTATGAATCAAATAGACAAGCAATTGATAAGGTGAACCAAAACATACACAAATGAATGAAAAATACTTATGTTTCTTTAATGATGTTGAATAAAATGGATTACATTGAAATGGAGTTTTATTTAGGGCATAAAACCTAACAAACTCCCACTTGCACTAATATAAAACTAATTAGTACATATCAATTAATCCTAAATTCTGACGGTGCTTTTCAAAGGCTGTCACGGCCAGGACTTTGGTAAATGGATCAGCTAGGTTGTCCTCTGTGTCAACTTTCTCAACTAGTACATCCCCTCTTACCACGTATTCTCTGATAATGTGATACTTCCTTTAAATGTGTTTGCTTCTCTTGTGGCTTCGAGGTTCTTTACTGTTTTCTATTTCTCCATTGTTATCACAAAGTAAGACCAGAGACTTTTCCATTCCAGGAACGACACCTATACTCGTAAAGAACTTTCTTAGCCAGACAAGTTCTTTAGCAGCTTCGGCTGCAGCTATGTATTCAGCTTCCATAGTCGAGTCCGATATCGCGGTTTGTTTAGCACTTCTCCAAACCACTGCTCCACCCCCAAGAGTAAACACCATCCCAGATGTAGATTTCCTGTCTTCAAGACTTGCCTTGAAATCTGAATCAGTGTAGCCTATGGGATTTAAAGCACCACCCTTGTAGACTAACACAAGATTCCTTGTACTCGTTAAGTATTTCAGAATATACTTAACGGCATTCCAATGTTCATGTCCTGGATTAGACTGATACCTGCTCACGATTCCAACAACATAGCAGATGTCAGGTCTAGTGCATAACATTGCATACATTAGACTTCCAACTGCAGAGGCATAGGGAATTTTCGCCATGTCCTCTATCTCTTGAGGATCAGTCGGAGACTGTTCCTTGGATAGACGAATACCATATCTAGAAGGCATGTTTTCCCCATTGGTGTTGTTCATGGAGAATCTCTCTAAGACTTTGTCTATGTAGGTTGTTTGAGAGAGAGCAAGAGATCTGTTCTTCCGGTTTCTGATAATCTGAATACCAAGAACATAGGCTGCGTCACCCAAATCTTTCATATTGAATTGAGTGTTGAGCCATTCCTTGATGTGAGTCATTTTCTTGACATTGTTTCCAATAATCAAAATGTCATCAACATAAAGGACCAGGAATTCTACTACTTGGTCTTCCTTGAGTTGGTAAACACAAGGTTCATCTTCATTCTGAAGAAAGCCGTAGGTCTTGATGATTTCATCAAACCTTTTGTTCCATGAGAGAGAAGCTTGCTTAAGTCCATAGATAGATCTGTTTAATTTGCAAACTTTATTTTCCTGCCAAGCAAGAACATAACCCTCTGGTTGCTCCATATAGATGGTTTCTTCAAGTACCCCATTAAGGAAGGCAGTCTTGACATCCATTTGCCAGATTTCATAATCGAAAACAGCAGCTATGGAGAGAAGAATTCGGATGGATTTGAGCATGGCAACAGGACTAAAAGTTTCCTCATAGTCCACGCCTTCTCTTTGGGTATAACCCTTGGCTACAAGTGTATCTTTAAAAGTTTCGACTTCGCCTCCAGCTCCTCTTTTCTTCTTGTAAACCCACTTGCATCCTATCGGATGATAGTCGTCAGGTGCGTCTACATATTCCCAGACTTTGTTCTTTTTCATGGAATCCATTTTTGAATCCATGCCGGTTGACCATCGTTTCCGTGCGGACTAGCCATTGCCTGTTTATAGGTTAATGGATCGTCTTCAATACCATCACCTACGACCATATTGATTTCACCATCCAAGCCATAACGAGCAGGTTTTGTTGAAACCCTCCCACTACGACGAGGTGCGGTGATCTTCTGAACAGAAACTTTAGTAGTAGATTTCTTAGTTGGTTCAACTGAGGGAGTGGGATTGTCTTCTTCACGTGTGGAAGAGAACGGAACATTGGAAGGACTTATATCTGAAAGCATTTCCTCCAACACTACTTTACTTTGTGATTTGAAATTCTTAATATAGTCATCTTCAAGGAAAGTTGCGTTTGTAGAAACAAACACTTCATCATCCTAGCAACTATAAAATAGTCCACCCCTAGTCTCTTTAGAATTACCGAAAAACATGCAAACTTCAGTTCGTGACTCAAGTTTGCCGTCTTTCTTTCTTAAGACATGAGCAGGGCACCCCCAGATTCTATAATGGCGTAAACTAGGTGTACGACCAATCCATAGCTCTAAAGGTGTCTTAGGGATTGATTTAGATGGAACAACATTGAAAATGCCGGTTGCCATCTGAATTGCATATCCCCAGAAGGACGTAGGTAGAGTTGAAAAACTAAGCATGGACCTAACCATTTCCAAAAGCATGCGATTCCGTCTTTCTGCAACTCCATTTTGCTGTGGAGTGCTAGGGGCGGTTAATTGGGATTCAATTCCAAGTTCAATTAAATGATCTTTGAACTGCATATCCATATATTCTCCACCCCTATCAGTTCGCAAGAACTTTAATGTTTTACCTAATTGGTTTTGAGCCAATGCGTGAAATTCCTGAAACTTTGCAAATGTTTCAGATTTCTTATGCATAAGGTAAATATGTCCATATCTAGAGTAATCGTCAATGAAAGTGACAAAGTACTCATAACCACCTCGGGCTTTGACATTCAAAGGTCCGCAGACATCGGAATGTACTAACCCTAGGGGTTGTTTGGCACGCTCTCCCTTTGCAGAGAAAGAACGTTTGGTCATCTTTCCTTCTAGGCAAGATTCGCAAACATGTAATTCACCTAAGACGATATTTTTCAATGGACCGTCTTTGGTTAGCCTGTTTAGTCTGTCATAGCCAATGTGACCCAAACGTAAATGCCATAGATATGTTTCATTATCATCAACTATCTTTAGCTTTTTGTGGTTTCTAGGTTTAGCTACTTTGAAAAGTTCGTTATGTAGGGCAAATGGTGTTTCTGGTCTAAGGACATAAAGCCCCTGTTCCATGGATGCAACACAAATCTGAATGTCATTTCGAGAAATGGTAGAACCAGAATTCAAAAAATCTAATTGGTATTGTTGCAATTGTAAGCATGAAACAGAAACCAAGTTTCTACTGAAATTTGGAATGTATAAGACATTGTCTAATTCCAAAATTCTGTTTTGAAACTTGAGTTTGGCTTTTCCTCTAGCTCTAACCGAAACCATTTTGCCATTACCAACTTTAAGTTTCAACTCTCCGAATTTCAAATAATTCAAATTCTCAAGCAATTGCAATGAACAACTTACATGGTTTGTAGACCCAGAATCAAGAATCCAAATGGATTTATCATTCTCTAACACACATGATTCGGAGACTAAAGCATTACTGCTTATTCGTTTGTTAATTGTTGTTCTTGCTGGTTCATTTTGTTGTGAAGTATAACTTAAGGAAGTAGAATCACTTTCTCTTATCTTCTCAACTAAGCTTGAAGTAGTAGGATTTATGGAGTTATGAACTATTTGCTCTTCAGAGTGAACAATTCCCAGCTTATCTGCTTTCTAGAATTTAAAGTCCATCATAAGCATATGTGAAGTATTACTCTGACAAGGAGTTTATAACTTCAAGTTCAATTGCTAAGATATTAACTAGGAGTGGAATGGGAAGAGGATTATAGACACTACAACACATCAATAAAACAGAAGTAAGGTTTTGGTTCAAAATTCATACACAAGTTCAGAAAATAACAAATAATCACATATGTTATAAAAATACTAAATCTAACATAGTTTATTTTCCAAGGTTTCCAACATAATGAAATACAGTGTCCCGGTAGGCGAGAGTCAAAGATAACATTAGTTGAATAGAGTTGTCAGCTCATCTAAAATAAAACCATTTTAGCAACCTTTTATTCGATCAAAATGAGAATCCAACATTGTCCCGGTAGGCGAGAGTCAAGATTATTCTCATTTTATGAGCTTCATGATCAAAATAAAACCATTGTTTCATGTTTTATGAGTTTATCTCTAAGTAGTCACCATAGGGGAGAGTCTAAATAAAGACGAAAACTCACAAAACACTTATCAACTGAAATCTTACGGTGTTAAAAGTGTTCAACGAATAACCATCCATAGGGGGACGAAGTCTAACGTCTCGAGGTTATATTGAAAAAATTTAACTATTGTAAGACCAACAATGGAGATCGAATATCTTTTGATTAAAAGCTCATTATTTAAAAAAAATATATGTATTTTGTATAATCAATTTATTCAATATTATAATAATGAAAAATTACAAATTAAAGTTGGTTTAAATAAAAAAAATCAACTTCAATTAATTTTCTATTACTATTTAATTCGAAAAATAATTTCGAATAAATATCGAACAAGTTCTATAATATAATAATGAAAAATTACAAATCAAAATTGATTTAAATAAAAAATCAACTTTAATTAAATTTAAATTATTATTTAAATTCGAAAAATAAATTCGAATAATAAATGGAACAAATTTGAAAATATCTTGTTAAGTTGTTTTAGAAGAATCTAAAAAAAAATCAACTGAAATATCTTTCAAATCAAATTTAATTAAATTAAAATTAAGTTGTAACCACTTAATTTGAAGATATTCCATTTTAAGTTAATATTCGAAAAGATATTAACCTAAAAAATATCTAAAATATTCCATTTTAAGTTAATATTCGAAAAGATATTAACTTAAAAAATATCTTAAGAATCTTAATAACCAATGCCTAAAATTTCTCAACTTAATTTTGAAATTTTAATTCCAAAAGATATTCTGATTTAAGTTGGTTAGTTGTAGATAACTAAATATTAACTTAAATAGGTATATATAATGAAAAATTTAAATTAAGCTTCAGAAAGAATCTAGATGGTTATAATTCTATATTTAATTAAATACAAGAAAATACATATAGTTTTGCTTAGAATATAAAATTCTTTAAACTATGGTTTTCTTAAATTAATTTCAAAATAAATGAAATTAATTATGTTGCTAATCAATTTTATTTGGTTAAACTAGTGTAATTAACCTAGTACAGTCATTCAAATCAGGCAAATGGGCCTTCACAATTGGGGTGGTTCATGTGAGGGGGTGCTGGGTTCAGTATGTCGTACCCACTACTATGGCTCCCAAATTTCACACAAGGCCCAAAAGAGAGGAATTTAACCTTAAAATGAACAACTGTTATTAATTGACTAAGCCCAAAAACTAAATGGGCCTAAATAAAATCTATCAAGAACTATGACATTTTATTTAGCAACAGCAACATAGATGCATCTATAATGAAATTAAACACATAGGCTCACACAGGCACACTATGGATGGGTCCTATCATGTTGCTAGGTCATACATAGATGAAAGAAGATTGTAAATATACCTGTTACAAATTATTAACTTGACCAAGGGAGCCATGAGTTAAAATCAGATCATTGGATCTGTCAACAAGTTAACCATGGCAATTTGCAATCAAGCAATAATAGGTTTTGAAAACTTACACATAAGCTAAAACACATACTCCTGCAACAAGGTTAGCTGGATAGTTGGATGTAGGATTTATTTAATTTTAAATTAAATAATTAATTTCGAAAAAAAAATTAATTAAATAAAAAAAATAATTTTCGAAAATTAAAAAAAAAGATTTGAAAAATTCGAAAAATTTTTTAAAAAAAAATTAAACCTACAATTTTGAAAAATTAGGTTTCAACCAACCTAAATATCATTTCAAAATTTGTTAACTGCTTTTAAAAATTTAAATGTTATTTTATAAATAAAAATTAAATAAAAAATTAAAAAAGATAAATGAATATCTTTTTCAGATTTTAAATGTAATTTAAATAAATAAAATAACAAAATTTAAAAGTTAGCAAAATATCTTACATCTTTTTAAAATTACATGATTATAGTTATCTTATTTTAAATTTAAATAAGGTCAAATTATTTAAAAAAAAAAGATTTAATTTAAAATATTTAAAAATCTGACCTTAAATTTAAAAATAAGATAAGATATAATCAAATTTTAAAGATAAGATAGATTATTAAGCAAATAAGATAGATACTAACTATTTTTAAATTCAAATTACACTAATATCTTGAATTAAATTTAAAAAATATTAAATTAATTCATAATGATAATTAGAATTGAATTAGGAATAGTAATAGTATAAATACAAAACTACACAAAAAATCGGAAGTTAATTCCATGAAAAAGCATGAAAAAACGAAGAAAAACGAAGAAATTGCGAGTTGTACGGACGGGATGCTGTGCATACCCGTTCGCGCGCGCATGGGTGTGTCATGGGCGAGTTTGTGCGGAGGAATCATGTCGTGCATGATTTCCGCACGCGCATGCAAGTTTCAGCACAACTCCGATTTTTTCGAATCTTCAAAAAATCATAACTAATTCAAATTAAATCGAAATCGAGTTCTGTAAAAAAGTAACTTGCTTAATATTTTTCATACTATCCAATAAAAATAATTCCAGAAATAGATATTCAATTATTTTTAACGAAAATTCACAAACACCAATCAATCATCAAATAACACTCAATACAACATGATACCATCCAAAAACAAACAAACAATCGTTTTAAAGTCCAAATTTCTTGCAAGTAAATCAATTACCATGGCTCTGAGGCCATTTGTTGGAATTTAGTTTACCAGGATCTTAGATCTACTGACAAGTATGTTTATTAACATCCTAAATATGAACTTTCTAAAACGATGAAATAAACACGTATAAAGTTTAAGAAACCTTACATTGGGTGCAACAGAATTAAATGACTCCTTCCGTTCAGATCTCTAACCCTTGTATCCTTTCTATAGCAAAGTATTATCAAGATCTGAACCTGGATCTCTTTCTCTGAATCCTTGATGCTGAAACTCCTTTGCTGATGATCTTTCTTCACGATCTTCCTCACTATGATTGAGGTATTGCTTGCTGTGTGTGAGCACTACTCTAATCACTAGGGTAATTTCGAAATTCTAAGGAAGAAGAGAGAGAGAGAGAGTGGCGGCCAAGGTAGAGAGAGAAAGGCCGAGGTTTTCTGATTCAGAAGTGTAACTTTCATGATGCTTTCACTATCTATTTATAGGATTCCACTAGGGTTAGGTTTGAATTATTTGGCATTAAAATAATGAAAATATCAGTTTAAAATGCCTACAAAAGTGGCCGGCCATGGCTTGATGGATTTGGGCATTGCTTTTTGCAATTTTGTAATTTTAACTTTTTTGTATCTGATTTTCTCAAAAATGCCAATTTCCTAATTCAACCATTTAAATGCCAATTCTAATTATTTAATAACTATAAATAATTATTAAATAATATTGTCATTTATCATATTTATTAATTGAATCATACAAAGTATCATAATTAAAAAATATGCCCCTATTAACTCTTTCTTTACAATTTCGCCCTTACTTAGTGAAAATTTCTCAAATAGACATAGTCTAATTTGTGAATTATAATTGATTAATCAAAACCAATTACACGAGTCTTACAAAATATATTATCTCAACTAGTGCGGGGACCATGGGTCTATATAACCGAGCTTCCAATAAGTAGATCAAGAATTTAGCATTAAAATTCACTAACTTATTAATTCTTCGTTGAATCCACGCATAGAACTTAGAATTGCACTCTCAGTATATAGAATACTCTATATGTTCCACCATATAGACGCATTCCATTTTGTCGCCAGCCATGATGTGGATAATGGGCCTCTCTTTGTAATTTTGCCATTTTGTTGTTTTTCCATCCCATTTTCTCAAAAACGCCAATTTTCCAATTTAACCACTTAAATGTCAATTCCATTTATTTAATAACTAAAAATTAATTATTAAATAATATTGTCATTTAATATATTTATTAATTAGACATAAAAAGTCTCTTAATTAACAAATAAAACCTAGAATTTCTTTTCTTCATAATTTTGCCCTTGCTTAGTGAAAAAATTCATAAACTAGACATAGTCTAATTTTAGAATTATAATTGATTAATTTAAATAAATTAACTGAGTCTTACAAACAGTATGATCTCAACTAGTATGGGGACCATGGGCTTATATAACCGAGCTTCCAATAAGTAGCCCAGAATTTACTAAGTAAATTCACTGACTTATTAATTCCTTGTTGCATCCACGCATAGAACTTGGAATTGCACTCTTAGACATAGAACGCTCTATATATTCCACGATATTGATACGCTATAAATTATCCATTGTTATAATCCAAATAATCAATGATCCTCTATACATGATCTACATTGCATAGGGATAAAATTACCGTTACACCCTTTCAATGTATTTTATCCTTAAAATACTTGCCACCTATAAATGATATTTTAGTGAAATAATATAATCACTAAAATGAGATCTCAATCATTTATCTCTATTTAGCAAGCTCGAAGGAAATCATCATCTCAATTCTAAATACCTATAGAAGCTATAGATTCCATATTTATGTTTAGCTCTCCCACTCAATTGTACTACCGTGTTCCCAAAATGTACATATCACCCTGACCAAAAAGTAGGCTTAACTAACAAATCAAAGAACACGAATAATACTCTTGAGGTCGAACCTAATCATGTCAAGATTAAGATCATTTGATCTAGGATCAACTAGGTGATATTGAATTGAATAGATAATATGGTAAATTTATCATATCTAATCAAAGTTCAATATCGGTCCCTTCCAATGTATACTCCATACATCTGATACTGGTAAACTTTGCCAATCCCCTGGAAAGGACATAACACTTATCCAAGGTGTAAGCATACCTATCACTGATTATCATGCCAGTCTAAATCCATTGAACTGACACATCAGGGAATTAAATTTTTGAACATATAATCATGATTATATTCCACCATGCTGACAACACTATAATCATGTACAAATACATTTGTTCTGGACCTAATAGAATTTATAATCAGAAAATTAATCATGTGAACGATGCAACATAAAATGTTATTTCTGATCTTTATTAACTAGTAAATCAGATTATATTGAAATGGGTTTTATTTAGGGCACAAAACTCAACACCTTCCAATGTATACTCCATATACATCCCATACTGGTAAACTTTGCCAATGCCCTGGAAAGGACATAACACTTATCCAAGGTGTAAGTATACCTATCGCAGATTATCGTGCCAGTCTAAATCCAGTGAACTGACAAATCATGGGAGTTAAACTTTTGAACATATAATCATGATAATATTCCACTGTGCGAACGACACTATAATCATGAACAAATACATATGTCCTAGACTTAATAGAATTTATACATTAAACATAATCATGAAATAAATTATGTGAACCATGCAACATAAAATGCGATTTCTGATCTTTATTAATTAATAAATCTGATTATATTGAAATGGGTTTTATTTAGGGCACAAAACCCAACATCTTGGTCAATCAATAAAGAAGGATTATGGTGGTGTTCTAGAATTAGAGTAGAGCGATAGATCACATCAATCTATAGGACTTGAACCAGTATATATCTTGGTGTTGATTTTTTTATTTACATTTGTTGTTTTCTAGTTTTTATACTCTTTTTGTCCGTCTTTTTTATACGATTGTTGTTCTCGATTTGATAATCTTGTCATTACTAATTGTTTGATTGTTTAAAATTTCATTGATTTGATTCTGAACATTTAGTCATAATTTCTCCACAAATATTTTTTTAACTTTTTTTTTTTTCAAATTTACGATTTGAGTTTCTTTGCTCGTTTCTATGTGCGCTGCCATGTGAATTTAGTTGCGATTTAAGATGATCTATTGGTTGCTCACTACAAAAAAAAAATTATTTTAGTCACAACAAAACATATGACTAAAAGTGAAAAAATTGTGACTAATTATAAATCATGATTCATATGTTGTGACTAAAACTAATAATTATGAAAACTTGTAACCAAATACTATGTTTTAGTCACAAGTAACATTTTGTTGTGACTAAAAGTCACATGACAAAAATGCTAAAATATTTAGTAGTTCAATAGAAATACTCTTAGTAATTAAATATTATTTTGTCGAGTTAGTTTAATTAGTACAAAATAAGTATATTTTTTATATGAAGATAAAAAAGTTAAAATCAATATTAAAAATTTAAATAATTTTTGTTTTTATTTTTGTAAACAGAGAAATGGTCTTGTTTTAAATTTAGGCCTGCCCATCACTCTAGATATATTTTTCTTGATGTTGGGGCAAAATATGCTCATTTTACCTTATAACCTACGATGACATATACATGAAAATATTAAAGGCTTATAATACAGAAAAAAGAAAGGACAGGAATATTTCAATATATGAATGGATATACCACTAATAATTAAGGACCTTTAATTGTTGTCAATTGCATAATAAGCTACAACGATATATTTGTCATTCTCCTTACAGCTGCTTTTCTCCCCTTCTCAGCTGAAAATATATATGAACAAAAATCTCCATATTCTTGAAAACGACCAAAAGCATAGATACGGAGCCAACCAATTAAAAGTGGAGAAGAATTATATTAGTGGTAAAGAGAAAAGTCTATCCATAGATGTAACTCCTACTCTAAGCATATGCCATTGCTTCCTAGGTTTATTCCATGATCTTTCTACTGAGTCTACAATAATATTCTATATAAGGATCCATAATGTGTTGCATGAAACACACACTGAGATCATAGTTGGAGATGAAGAACAGAGGTGGTATAATCTTTAAGCAAACCAGTTATAGGGCTTCTCTCTCTTGGCACGTATTTAAGGATATGATTGATCTAGCAATAGCAATGCATGTACATCTACGTACAAGCTTGTTACTATCCTGTACTACTTGCCAAAGGAGAGCTGCCCTATGACAGCTTTAGCTTATTACTCATCTATTAATTTGTTCCTTTACCTACACGGTGATATGCCATACTTAAAATTTGAGGGTAAGTGATAACTTATAATTATGTCACTATCTAGTTATTTATGTTTGCAGTGTAATTATAATTAGTAGTGTGTTTTATTCATGTAATCATGCATGTCGTGTGCTCAATTTGGAAACTTTAGAATAAAGAAATAAGTTAAAGAATGGTCCACTATATTGACGTGCATATGTTAGGTATTATACTGTCCTTAATACATCAAATATATATACCTGTAGATGGTTACGTACGTTAGTTTCCTTATAAAAAGATTTATTTTAAAAAAATTAATTATAATTATTACTTAGTTAAAAAATTATTATTATTTTTTTTATACATATCACTTTATTAGATAGAAAATTATAATTAAGTGTCACCATTGCAGCTAGGAGGAAGGATCTCTTCTATCCGAAAAAACTCATCGTCTATCCATATATATGACATGTGAGAGAGATACCGAATAAGATTTTAATGTCGAAAAAAGGACACCTATAGCTCATTATGATACACGGAATCGTTATTCAGAGTTAACCAACAAAGACAATCAGAGCAAAATTCTTTGACTTGAAATTCAATATCTCGGGGCCATCTAAATTCTACAAACATAACCCAAAATTTCTACAAACTGATAATATACTTGTACACAACAAGTTTATATAAGAATACAAAATTATAGACACACATTATCGAGTAAGAAAATATTATAGTCACATTTTACATATTTTTTTTAAAAAAAAAATTAATTATTAATATTAATTTTTCACCGCTCAAATTATTCAGCAAAAAAAATATAAAAATTTTCATATATCAAAATTAGGCAAACTGTCATTATTTTAATTTATTGTGCAACTAGGAAATGTATAGCCGCGCGAAGTGTTAGCTAATATTTTTTACTTTTTATATATATAACTTTGTGTTTTAATTTAGTATAGTATAATATGAAATATGGTATTGTGATGCTTTATAAAAAAAAAGTAACAGTTTCAATTATATTCATGCAACATTGATGTATGACTTCGTACAAACATTAATGAAAGAGTAAACTGCTTTCAGCAAAAAAAAAACAAATGAAAGAGTAAACATCATATGGAATATAGATCGTGCTTTTGAGGTAGAAGAAATCAATCCAAAAAGAAGCATCCACAAATGTATAATTTATTTTTATTATATATTATATAAAAAATAATTTTTTCTTAAGAAATTATACAAATCTATACATCTATTTATAAAAATAGCAAATGACATGTAACTTCTGTTCCTAATATAGAGAAAATACTACAGAAAGACACACAACAACATAGCAAACTTACATTGTAATTAAATTAGTGCAAACCAGTTAGAGATATAATAAATTATTTTTACCAATATGTCTCCTACATCTCCAAAAATTAGTACAATCCAATTAGATATATAGTGAGTGTAAAGTTCTTTTTTGGTGCAAATTAATTGACAAAATATTTTTCTTTTATGGTAAGATTGTTTTTCATACCCGATTTCTTACATTCTATATTCGGTTTTTAATTGCTCTTTTCTATGATAGGAAAGATGCACTTTTCAGCTGGACTTTCCTTTGTTTGGAAACTTCTTGTAAGAGAAGCAATTCTCTTACGGAAAGTTGGTTTTTTAAGGAAACTTTGATTATTGCCTTTTTCTTATTGAATTCGATTGATCTTGATACAATCAAAATATATAATCTCTTGGCAGGAATCAAGACTTGATAGACGATTAGACCCGATTATAGCAAGTTTCATTTTTCTGGTCAGATTTGCTGCGTCAGCTTCCGATTCCGATGCTGCAGATTGTGTTCATCTTAGGAAAGTTTTGTACAGCTGTAGATTCGATCTTGTAACTGTCTCTAGGGTTTCTATGTTCTATAAATAGAGCCTTGAGAGCAGCCATTCGAATCAGCTCTTTCATTATTCATTTTTTGTACTTATCTTATTTGAGAGAAGAGAGTTTCTTTGTTATGTGAGAGGCTAGTTGTTCATCTAGGTTCTAGTATTTTATATTCCTGTTCTTACTCTGTCCTAGAGTTTGTGAAGAACGACTTGACTGAACAAGAGATTGGTCTTCGGGAGAAGACTTGATAAAGCCTTACTTCAGGAGGAAGCAAGCACTCACACTTCAAAGACGAAGGGAGTTCGGGCTTGAAGGTGTTTCAGAAGTCAGATTCATAAAGTGGATTATAAAGGATTGCGACAATACTTTAGAGGGAGTCTAAACTTGTTTAAGTCAATTGTCTTTGTAATTTTGATACTTTATTAATTGATTTCATTCTCTGGGCGTGGCCCCGTGGACTAGGAGTGTTCGGGAGAACACTGATACCACGTACAAATCTCTTGTGTCAAGTCATTTAAATTTCTGCAATTATTTTTATATTCTGTCCATTCTGTTTTGTTGCTGCGAAACTGGTTTCTGCAGTATCAGAATTACATTCTGCTTCTACAAGATAATACAGTTTTGTATTTTTATATATATCATTGACATTTGTAAAAACTCGATTTTTCAGTGAGCTACCTCCGCTAATATGTCATTCTATAAATCTAATTGTTTTCACCAAAAAGAAACACTGTTAATAATATAAATTCAGGCAGCCAAGCCACTGTCAAACATTCTCACCAACTACAACAAATTCAGCAAGTCCACCTCTATTCTGACATATTACATAACATAAATTAGGTATACATATAATCAATTAAAACCACATCACCTCTACCAATAACCCAATTTATTATCTATAATTCTATGATTATAGAGACTTGTCAATATAATCATTAATTCTTTTATATCTTATTTCTATCTATTATTCTTCTTTTTACCCATAACAATCCTACATCTTAGAAAAATGATTGTGTATAGAGTCTTCACATATAATTTAAGCATCCCAAAAAACTTTTGTTTTATGGGTGAAATATTAAATTATTAGAATCATCGTGCTTTCATAGAATAAATTAATTGTAAGTAGAATATTTAATATGTTTATATATATATGAGAGAGGTATCTCACGATATGGCTAAAATAAGATTTTGTCACCAGCTATGAATTGTTGATTCCTTGTCCAACCTATACTACTTCACCAACCACATAAGTACCTCTTTCACTACCTCATCACACTTAACTTTTCATTTTATCAGTTATATAAATACACAACAGATCAAATGCATACATACACAACAGATCAAATGCATACATACATACACAACAGATCAAATGCATACATACTAATGAAGTCAAATGCATACATACTAATGACGTCACCAGATATTTAACTGTCGTCGGTAATTTTTTTTTTTTTTTGTAAAATTATAAATTAATGACGATTTTATATATTAATGATGTCATTGTCGTCAAATATGGTTTAATTTTTTTCAAAAAAAAAAAGAATGTTGAGAAAAGCGGGAGTTTTCCCTCTAAAAGCTTCATTAAAGCTCACGCTTTCATATTTCAGCTTTTCATATTTAAACCATTCTCAACTTTTCTTCAGTGCTCCCAGACTCGTCCCACTTCTCCGGTGATTCCGATCTCGGCCGCTCATTTTCGCAACATCCTCCGTTGTCATCGGACGTATACAAATTCGTATCTGGCTGTGTTTTTTTGTTTTTTTGCCGTATTAGTTTTCATCTGTAAAATCTGTTTCTTAACCACTTGAGGCTAGCTCAAGTGGCCATAGGTGGGTGTGTGAGTGTTGGAGGTCCTGGGTTTGAGTCCCAAGTAAAATATGTTGTAATATATAAACACTTAAATCAAAAAAAAAAAAAGTAAAATCTGTTTCTTATTTTTCCTATCTCTTAATCTTATAACTACCCATTTGCTCTCTTTAGTTCTTCAAAGGGTTTCTTTATTTGTTCACAGAGGTACTGAGATTTTTTTTTCAAATCTATTATTTGTTGTTTTGATTCTTGTTTTAAGTTTAGACTTTCATATGGATTTTTCTGCTATTTCATTTTAGGCTAAGAACAATAAGATTATGAATTAGATATATTGCTTATCAATAACTTTTTAAATTGTTTTATTTTCTTTGGCAGATGGGAGCTTCCCGAATATGAAAAGTTTTCAAAGGGCTAATGCAAAGATGGAACAACTGCACAAATGCAATATAGTTTTTTTTTTCTTTGATTTGAATGTATATGAAGATTTGATGATTTTAAGTTTTGAGAAGTAATTGTCTTAGAATAGTTAATATGTAATGTATAATTTGTTTTATTTATCAAAACGAATTGAATTTTGTTAATATTCTTTTAATGAAATTTGTTAGAATAAATTTATTTTAAGTTTGTATATTATATTTTTAAGAATAGTAAATTTAGATATATCATTAAATTACATTGTTATACAAAATATCATGCTTACAATTATATAAATTATATTTTTTAATAATTATTATATTTTTAATTTAAAAATATATATTTAAAAAAATAAATTCAATTATAATTATTATTTTTAAAAAAATGAAATATATTTTAATATAATTATTGAATTTTATTATTTCGACACACTCTTCAATGACGACAATAATGTCGTCATTGATTACATTATCAATGATGACATTGTCGTTGTTGATGTACCCAAATTTAAAAAAATAAATAAAAAAACTATTATTCCCAACGACAATGTCGTTGTTGATATTATCAATTGCCAACGACTTTAAAAGTCGTTGTTGATAATCGTTTTTACCGACAAACTATTTCCAACGACTTTTTGTTAGACTATAATATAGTGTATGTAATATAGCATATACAAACGATATGAAATGCAGAAAAACAACTGTAATCATATCTATAATATATGCAAGGAAAGGATCAATATACCTCCAGCCATTGATCTTTGAGCTTCAATCCCTGCGATAGCTTCGGTATTGGAGTTCGGGCTTCCTCGCTCTCTCAACTCTCTTTAGATGGAATTTGCTGAATGAAATCAGAATGAGTGAGGAGCTCGGGGACCGAGACCCTATATTTATAGGTGAGATACTCCATCATTATCTGCGCCACATTAATTGTCAGAATATTTTGACAATTAATTCAGAAAATCAAATCAGGTAATGAATATAGAAATCTGACCATATATAGAATATTACATAATTGATTTTGTCCAGATTCAATGAATATAAAATATTCATTTATCAAAAAATCAATTATTTATTTATTTCCTTAAATAGAAAATCATTTCCTTAATTAGAAAATAATTTCCATAAATAAAAATATTCTAATATTCTCCCACTTGGTCAGCATTTAAACTAAAATATTCAAACCCAACGTTCCTCATTATATAATAAACATACGAATCATAGCGACATGTCCTCATTATGAATCGAGTATTATCTTCCATGTATTACAATACATCTACTATATAACAATGTACTTTATGTGGAAATGTACTTAAGTGAATAAACCCTAAACCTTATGTTTATTTAGGTCCCATGAAAATTTTCTCAAATGTAAAATTAAGATGCGCATAAATATGAGAAAAATCAAAATAAGAGTTTCATTAATAATAACTTTATTTGTACAAAGTACATAAGGGAACCAAGTCCCATGTTCTCTACATGATCCTTGAATTTATGAGGTGGCAAGCCTTTTGTCATAGGATCGGCAATCATCACTTCAGTGCTAATGTGTTGAATGACCACTTTATTTTCCTTAACACGTTCTCTAATAGCTAAGTACTTAATGTCGATGTGCTTGCTTCGACTTCCACTTTTGTTGTTCTTAGCCATGAAAACAGCAGCTGAACTGTCACAGAACATCTTTAGCGGCCTTGCAATGGAATCAACCACTCTAAGGCCTGAAATGAAACTCTTTAGCCATACACCATGTGATGTAGCCTCAAAACAAGAAATGAACTCAGCCTCCATAGTAGAAGTAGCAGTCAAAGTTTGTTTGTTACTCCTCCAGGACACAGCTCCACCAGCAAACATAAAACACGTAACCAAATGTAGATTTACGTGAATCACTGCAACCAGCGAAATCTGAGTCTGAGTAGCCAACTACTTCTAGATTGTCAGTTCGTTTGAACATCAGTTTGTAATCCTTAGTACCCTGAAGATACCTCATTACTTTCTTTGCAGCTTTCCAGTGGTCTATCCCCGGGTTACTCTGAAATCTTCCTAACATTCTGACAGAATAAGCAATGTCGGGTCTTGTGCACACCTGAGCATACATTAGGCTTCCGACAACAGAAGCATAAGGAATATTCTTCATTTGTTCTCTTTCAAAATCATTCTTTGGGCACTGGCTCAAATTTAATTTATCACCCTTCACAATTGGAGCAACGCTCGGTGAACAATCTTTCATATGAAATCTTTCTAAAACTCTGTTGATGTAGGCTTCTTGAGATAAACCTAAGATACCTCGGTATCTATCTCTATGAATCTTAATGCCTATGACATAGGATGCTTCACCCATGTCTTTCATCTCAAAGTTCTTTGAAAGAAATTGTTTCACTTCACGTAGCAACCCTTTATCATTGGATGCTAGTAGAATATCGTCCACATATAAAACAAGAAAACAGATCTTACTCCCACTTTCCTTCAGGTATATGCATTGATCCATGACATTCTCTTCAAATCCAAAGGAAGAGATGACATCATGAAATTTTAAATACCATTGGCGGGATGCTTGTTTTAATCCATAGATGGACTTCTTGAGCTTGCATACCAAATCCTGACCTTCACTAGAGGAGAATCCTTCTGGTTGTTTCATGTATACCTCCTCCTCTAGATCACCATTCAGAAAAGCAGTTTTTACATCCATCTGCTCCAGCTCTAAATCAAAATGAGCAACTAATGCCAAGATGACTCTGAGGGAATCTTTCTTTGATACAGGAGAAAAAGTCTCCGTATAGTCAATTCCTTCCTCTTGAGTGAATCCTTTAGCAACAAGTCTCGCTTTATACCTCTCAGTGTTGCCTAATGAGTCTTTCTTAGTTTTATAGACCCATTTACAGCCAATGGCTCTCGCCCCATTAGGCAACTTTACAAGTTCCCAGACTCTGTTGCACCTCATAGAATTCATTTCATCATCCATAGCATTGTACCACAATTTAGATTCTCTACTGTTCATAGCTTGTAAAAACGTTTCTGGATCATTTCCAATTCCAATATCAGATTCTAATAAATACACAACATAGTCTTTGTAAATCTTTGGTTTGATAGGTCTAGTAGATCTTCTTAAGACTTCACCAACAGGCTCTTGGGGAGCAGCAGCTGGTTCAGCAGGTTGTTCAACAGTTGCAGGCAACTTTTGAACATTTTGATCTACTGGATTATCATTACCAACTTGTGGATCTTCAGTGATTGGTAATGGTTGTTCAACATTCGTTTGAACTACAGGAGTGTTAACCATTATCAATCTTGCTTTTGAAGTGGAAGGTTCTGAAGGATCTTTCTCAGGACCTAAGTCCTTTGATTGATCACTCCCACTGATCAAGGCATTCTCAAGAAATTTTGCATTCCTTGATTCCACAATTCTTGTGCTATGAGATGGACAATAAAACTTGTAACCTTTAGACTTTTCAGCGTACCCTATAAAGAATCCGCTTATGGTCCTTGGGTCCAATTTCTTCTCTTGTGGATTATATATTCTGACTTCAGATGGACATCCCCAAATGCGTACATGATTCAAACTTGGTTTCCAACCTTTCCATAATTCAAAAGGAGTTTTTGAGACTGCCTTTGTTGGAACTCGGTTTAATATGTACACGGATGTCTTTAATGCTTCAGTCCACAAGGATTTAGGAAGGTTAGAGTTGCTACTAAGCATACTCTGCACCATGTCCATTAATGTTCGGTTTCTTCTTTCTGCAACACCATTTTGCTCGGGTGTACCGAGCAAGGTGTAATGGGCAACAATCCCATTTTCTTCAAGAAACTTCGCAAATGCACCAGGTGCTTGTCCATCTTCTGTGTATCTACCATAATACTCACCTCCTCTATCTGATCTCACTATCTTAATTTGCTTGTTGCATTGTTTCTCTACTTCAGCTTTAAATATCTTAAAGACATTTATTGCTTCACTTTTATTATGAAGTAAGTAGATATACATGTAGCGTGAGTAATCATCTATGAATGAGATGAAGTATTTCTGACCATGTGACTCCATATCTGGACTACATATATCAGTATGTATGATTTCTAATATTTCAGAACTCCTATGGACACCAGTTTTGACAGACTTGGAGGTTTGCTTTCCCTTAATGCAATCCACACAAGTATCAAAGTCAGTAAAATCTAAGGTATTGAGTACCCCATCTTTTACCAACCTTTTAATTCTATCAATGGAGATATGTCCCAATCTCCGGTGCCACAATGTACAGGAATTCTCTTTCATAACACATCTTTTAGTGCCAGTGTGAACATGCATAACATTATTAGTGGTATTATTTTGTAAATTAAGGCAGTAAAGACCATCAGACAAAATACCATTTCCAACACATTCAGATTTATAATATAAATTGAAATATTTGTCTGAAAATGTAAAGGAAAAACCAAAGGGTATAAGTCTTGAAACTGAAATCAAGTTTCTAGAGAAACTTGGTACATAAAAGGTCTTTTCTAACTTTAAAACAAAACCATTACTTAAAACTAAATTGCATGTTCCAATAGCTTCCACATGTGAGCCCATCTTGTTTCCAGATACGATGCTTTGCTCACTTGCCACTGGCTTCCTTAGATTTTGAATATCCTGCAAGGAATTTGTTATGTGAATTGTTGAACCGGAATCAATCCACCATGTGTTAAGATTAACATTAGCCATATTAGATTCATAACATACTAAGGAAATTGGATTACCTTTGTCATCCATCCATTTCTTGAACTGGCTGCACTCCTTTTTCGCATGTCCCTTTTGTTTACAAAAGAAACATTTGATGGAATCTTTCTTTATGGCAGCCTTGGGAGCCATGGGCTTTTTCCCTTTGTTCTTCTTGAATGGCTTGCGTTTCTTAGGTTGAGTGGTCAGGTGAACACTTTCTTCTTGCTCCTGTAGGAGCCTGGCTTCCTCTTAAACACACATGGTCATCAATTCATTGATAGTCCATTTTTCTTTATATGTGTTGTAGGAAATTTTGAAAGGCCCATACTTTGGAGGAAGATTGTGAAGGATGTAATGAACCAGGAAGGTATCAGGAATGATAACGTCGAGTTTCTTCAAATGAGCAGTGATGTCCCTTATTTTAGAAATGTGTTCTCGAACTCCTTTAACACCGGTGAGTTTTGTGGACGAGAACTCTTGGATGAGGTTGATGAACAAAGATTTATCTGAAGTGTCAAACTGCTCATCCATAACTTTGATAAAGTCTTTCACCTTCTCAGGTGGCTCCACCGATCCACGCATTCCCATAGGAATTCTGGACATAATGAACATGATGCAAAGACGATTAGATTGCTCCCACTTTTCACGTAGTGCAATCTCAGCAGCAGTGCTAGTATCAGTGATAGCAGCTGGTTCATCTTTCCTTATTGCAGAATCCATGTCAGTGCAAGCTAGGTGGAGAAGAACTCGTTCCTTCCAGATTTTAAAGTTGTCACTCCTAAGCTCAGGGATTTCACTAGTGATTTCAGCGTATTTAGAGGTGCATGAAATAGCTGCAAGAATAGGATTACAAAAATTTAGATGTTAAAAGAATTGAGGCTTTAATGAATTCATGTTTTACCAATGTAGAAACATGATGAAGATGTAAATTTTATTAAATCTAAAATTGCCTGTGGGCTAAATTTTAAATCTAATAAAATTATATGAACTTTATGATAGATTTAATGAAATATTTAATTTAGATTAATGGAGGAATACAATCTATCTTTAATTAAAAATTGTGATAACACTATTAAATCAAATCCTCATAACTCCTTGTGGGGTAAATTAAGAGAATTTAACTTAATATATTATCCTAATTAATTAAAGTTTTGTCCATTAAGGTGAATTTTAATTAATATATAATTTTATATAATTAAAGATGCTGTGTGGCTACTCCCTAGTTATAAAAAATTATGTTTTCACTTTAGACATTAGGTATTGGGCTCTACCTAAAAGTAATTTCGTTATTAACATAATAGACAATCACTGAGATTAGTGCTCCTTGTGTGGTCGTCCGAAGATCATTAAAAACCGTTCTAGATATGAGCATTTGTCCCAGGTTCATGTTTTCTTATGTCAAACCACAAAACTACTTACGTTTTATTCATATTTTATTCATTTTATAAAGTTTTATGAATATTTTATGAATAATTTTATGAAGTTTTATGAAACTTAATTGCTAAATAAAATATTCAACCTATCTTAATGTTTGAATATTTCTAAATATATCTAGCACTATAAAAGGAATTTATGTATAGCATTTAAATCATACAAATCCAAATTAATTGCATTAAACATAAATTTGTTAAATAAATACAAAATAATACAATTAATGTATGATTATTAATTAAATGCTAATTCCTTAATATGAAATTAATGGCAGATTTTTCAAATTAATTTAGACAATAAATTGCATAAATTTGGTAATATATAATTCAATGCACAAATTAGCACAATTTTTACATGCCTAAATAAATCATGTAATAAATTACCAAATTAAACAAATTTCCATTTTCAATTTATACTATATATATGTATTAAACAAAAATAGAAAATTAACTAAATACAATTTATTGACTAAATTAACACAAAAAATAGGAAAATAATTAATATTCCAAATAAATAAAAATTTATAAAAAAAATTCGGAATTTTTTTGCTTTTTTTTTTTTTTGAAAAAATCACACTGCCAAACGACATGTCGTTTTTGCAAAAGGCAAAAACGACACGTCATTTTTTATATTCTGAAGTGTGCAGAAAACATACAAAAACGACACGTCGTTTTCCCTAAGGTAAAAACGACACGTCGTTTCATTCATGAAGAGACTGCCTCAGAAGATGGAAAACGACATGTCGTTTTCCACAATGTGAAAAACGACATGTCGTTTTTTCAACAACGACAACTGTAACGTGGTTTCAAACGACACGTCGTTTTGACAAATGACACGTCGTTTTTTGGCAAACAACACGTCGTTTTTTGACAAACGACCTGTCGTTTGCATCGTCTTCTTCAGCCAAACCGGGTCGATTTTGACCCGTTTTTCTGCACGCGGGTCCGTCCAACCTGACCCAAACCCGATCGGAAATTGCGTTTCCGACGACCAAATTGCGTGTTTTCAAATCTAAAATGTTCTAAATCAAATAATAAAGAGATCCACATAGATTTTATGCACGAGAACACGAAAAAATATATATTTTAATATCACGAAATTAATCGGGCCCGAAAAAGTTTTAACTGAAATTTTTTTTCCATCTTTAAGTTTTTCAATGGATTTTCAATGCTTAGATCGATCTATAATACTATACGAATATAGTGATATATTTAGAATTCGAAATAAACACCGAAAAAATGAAAAATGGAAAAAACTAAACAATGGACCGATCGTGTTTATATATATATGCATGTATATATCACATAAATGAAAATGAATATTATGATTATTATTATGCGATAAAACATATATATAATATACAATATATATAAACATATATACATATACGTAAATACACCGATAAAAATATATATATACACTGTACGAGTATGAATCTGTATGAGTATATAATATATATATATGAATAGTATGAATAAAGATATATATATATACTGATGAAAATGTATATATAATATAAATGGTATGAATATAAATATATATATACACACGAATAGATCCGAAAATAAATATATATATATAAACAGTATATATATGTATATATATGAAACTCAACCAAAATCAAGGCAGAGATAAATCCGCCCTGATACCAACTGTTAGACTATAATATAGTGTATGTAATATAGCATATACAAACGATATGAAATGCGAAAAAACAACTGTAATCATATCTATAATATATGCAAGGAAAGGATCAATATACCTCTAGCCATTGATCTTTGAGCTTCAATCACTGCGATTGTAACGCCCTAATGCTAAGGCACGCTACAGTGCTTTTTCAATTATTGGGCAAACTTTGCTAATCAAAGAAATTTCTCGAAAAACGTGTCAAATTAAAATTTTTGCTTTAAACATTAAACTTTGAAAAATAATATAATATTTACAAATCCCCGGATCCCGATTTCAAACCTTTGAAAATTTACTGTTTAAACTTTACATTCAAAATATACAAGTTCTGGGTCGCACAGCGACTTTCAAAATACAACACCCAGATGTCCCGAGACCGAACACTCCAGGTCGCGCTGCTTGACATGTACAATCTCACCCGAGCTCAGGTTCACTCCTGTTCAGCCTTCGCCTTTCCTTTACCTACACATGGAAGCAGAAACTGTGAGTCAACAGACTCAGTAAGAAATGCATATAACATATCATATAATTCCCGACCTGTAAATAGGCGCCCATACACCTATTTACAGAGCTTAACAGATGAGTATGAACGTTCAATACCAGGGTACAACCACTATACCACATACACATCGTACCTCACTGTACGAGTGTTGGTAGGGTTTATCCCGATCACTGAGTAACACTGAGTGATGTACCACACACCTTAGCATTTTCCTATGCCTGTGTTGGTATCACTGTATCGTACTCAAATTAACAACAATCACTGTACCAATACACTCTATAACTTATTCATACAAGTGTTGGTAGTGTTTAACATAAACCAAGCATGCATATATAAACACATATACATACATTCAGATAATCACATCATACATTATACACAGTTCTTACCTATTTTCCGAATTCAAGTGTGCTGGCCGACCTGAACGGAATTCACGTGCTAGATGGATGCCCTAATCACAATAATGGTAACACAGATGAGTGACTCGCCAAATCACTTTCCGGGACTTAAAACTCGAAACTAAAAGTTTCCCTATCAATAAACCTCATGGCAATACCCTAAATAACTCAAAATTGGCCGAAACTAGGGTTCTGGAAAATCCCCCAACAGGTAGACCGGTTCCCAACCGGCATCCCGGTTCTGGGTCACCAACCCGATCGGCCAGGTTGGTACAGACCACCCAGAACCGGAATTCCGGTTCATCTGCTGGGAACCAAAAAATCTTCCCCCTTAATTCAAATCAAGCCCAATCTTTACCAAACTCTCCAGTATACCTATACAATGCATATACAATGATTTCCAGGCAGTAATTCTCAGAATAAACCATCACAACTCAAGTTGCCATTAATGAACAAAGCTTGAACTTTAAACCTAAAATTGCATAAAAACCATCTACAGCCATTAAAACCAGTAGCTAGGACTTAGAATCAACTCATCTAAACCCTAAAATTCGGACCTTAAACTTACCTAAACCTAACAGCCACTATATCACAATTTCATTAATTCAAACTATCATAAACTTGAAAATTCACATACACAAGGATTCTAGGGTTTACCTTAGCTTGATTCTCCTTGAAATCTTGGTAGAAATCACAAATTCAGCAAGTAATCCCTTGGTTCCTAGCTGGTTCGAAGAGAGAGAGATGAAGGAAAGAGAGCTTTTTCTTGATTTTTTGGTATTTTTCTAATTTCTTGATTTTTCTTCAAATGGGACAAAAGGATTTTACATTAATCCTTTGCTGAAAACCAGCTTGCAATGTGTCACTCTCTAAGGGCAGCCACCTACCCCTTACCCAATAAAAATTACTAAAAGGCCCTTAAGGTTAAAACTTAGTTAATTTTAAAGCTAGGGGTAAAATGGTCAATTCCATAATCCCGCTCAATCCCGATAAAATATTTTCTCTAAAATATTTCCCACTATGAAATAAGGTTCTAAACTTACCCATGTGATCAATCTAGCCATCCATCGCATTTTCCGTTGTCGCCGAGCAAAAATTACAAAATTAACATATTTCACATATAAGCTAAATAATACCCCTAGAGTTTAATAAAATCTCCAGAATTGAGAAATTATAACTCTAATATTTATTTCTAAATATTGGGGTCCACATTCAAAATTAATTCACAAATAATAATAAAATAATAAAATAATAAAAATTAGTGCTAATTGCCTTTTCTAATCCACATTACTAAAGCGGTCATTACAGCGATAGCTTCGGTATTGGAGTTCGGGCTTCCTCGCTCTCTCAACTCTCTTTAGATGGAATTTGCTGAATGAAATCAGAATGAGTGAGGAGCTCGGGGATCGAGACCCTATATTTATAGGTGAAATACTCCATCAGTATCTGCGCCACATTAATTGTCAGAATATTTTGACAATTAATTCAGGAAATCAAATCAGGTAATGAATATAGAAATCTGACCATATATAGAATATTACATAATTGATTTTGTCCAGATTCAATGAATATAAAATATTCATTTATCAGAAAATCAATTATTTATTTATTTCCTTAAATAGAAAATCATTTCCTTAATTAGAAAATAATTTCCATAAATAAAAATATTCTAATACTTTTCACCAACGAAATATCCTCATAGATGAGAAATACTAACGAAAACAGGACTTTTTACCAACGCAATTTATCCTAATTGATGCACATTTTTCTTGTAGTGTTTTCAAAATGATTAATATATAAATTTTTAATTGATTGTATTCTTGTTTGAATTTAAAGAAAAACACCTCCTACCATATTTAATTTAAGCACATTTAAATTATTTGTCTTAATATACTTCTTTTGCATATCTTATAAAAACTTGTCATAGTAATTTAGTCTGGTGATCACTTTGATTTTTGAGGACAAAAGATGAGTTATGGGAGCTCTGATTTTGTAACACTTATCCTTGTAAATTGTAATAAAACTGAAGAAGAGAAATTAAAAATTCATTATTTGAAATAATGTTTGCAGGCTTGCCAGGATTCAAACACATGCAATGTTTACAAAAGAGACCATGCTTTAGTAACACATAAAAGTCAAGTTTTCAACCTTACCAGAGTAGTATGTTTAGCTCCATTTTACTGTTAGTTAAAAGAACTAGTATTTTCCTCTTTTGGTCCATTATAATAATAATCAGCAATGCTTCCTCAGGGTAAATACGTTAGTAGCCTACCTTATTTCACAACCCATTGGCATTTCATACTTTGCAAAGATGCAAAGGTTCGTCGATTTTACTTTTTTTTTTGGCTTCCTAGCTAGTCATGCATCTATCTACTAACATATTAAATTTCATTTCTATTTTTGTATATAATTGCTTCTAAGGTGAAGGGTTTTTATTTTAATACAATAATATGCATCATTAATATGCCACCACCCACCCCACTTTCTAGGTTGTCAACATAGATCATCGTTTTGATAATTGTGCCACTATGAAAATTAATAATATTACTTTTGTTATCTATACTTACTGATTCTCCACTGTAATAAATTAATATGTACATCAACCAGTGTCTGAAGTAATATAGTACATGTTGTGAGATTAAGTGTACTTTGTGGCAACCCTTTTGATCAATACTTTCTGCAAGAGAGTTAATTACCACCTTACTACATATTTTTTTACTTTTTTTAAATATATATATATATATGTATGTGTGTCAATATGTAATGTATAATTTGTTTTATTTTTATAAAAACGAATTGAATTTTGTTAATCTTCTTTTAATGAAATTTGTTAGAATAAATTTATTTTAAGTTTGTATATTACATTTTTTAGAATAGTAAATTTAGATATATTATTAAATTACATTGTTATACAAAATATCATGCTTACAATTATATAAATTATATTTTTAATTGTATATTTAAAAAAATTAATTCAATTATATTTATTATTTTTGAAAAAAGGAAAAATATTTTAATATTATTATTGAATTTTATTTTTTCGACACACTCTTCAATGACGACAATGTCGTCATTGATTACATTATCAATGATCGACATTGTCGTTGTTGAAGTACCCAAATTTTAAAAAAATAAATAAAAAAACTATTATTCCCAACGACAATGTTGTTGTTGATATTATCAATTGCCAACGACTTTAAAAGTCGTTGTTGATAATCGTTTTTATCGACGAACTATTTCCAACGACTTTTCACCAACGAAATATCCTCATTGATGAGAAATACTGACGAAAACAGGACTTTTTACCAACGAAATTTATCCTCATTGATGCACATTTTTCTTGTAGTGTTTTCAAAATGATTAATATATAAATTTTTATTTGATTGTATTCTTGTTTGAATTTAAAGGAAAACACCTCCTATCATATATAATTTAAGCACATTTAAATTATTTGTCTTAATATACTTCTTTTGCATATCTTATAAAAACTTGTCATAGTAATTTAGTCTGGTGATCACTTTGATTTTGGAGGACAAAAGATGAGTTATGGGAGCTCTGATTTTGTAACACTTGTCCTTGTAAATTGTAATAAAACTGAAGAAGAGAAATTAAAAATTCATTATTTTAAATAATGTTTGCAGGCTTGCCAGGGTTCATACACATGCAGTGTTTACAAAAGAGACCATGCTTTAGTAACACATAAAAGTCAAGTTTTCAACCTTACCAGAGTAGTATGTTTAGCTCCATTTTGCTGTTAGTTAAAATAACTAGTATTTTCCTCTTTTGGTCCAATGATAATAATAATCAGCAATGCTTCCTCAGGGTAAATACATTAGTAGCCTACCTTATTACACCATCCATTTGCATTTCATACTTTGCAAAGATGCAAAGGTTCGTCGATTTAATTTTTTTTTTTTTTGGCATCCTAGCTAGTCTTGCATCTATCTACTAACATATTAAATTTCATTTCTATTTTTGTATATATTTGCTTCTAAGGTGAAGAGATGTTGTTTTAAGACAATAATATGCATCAATAATATGCCACCACCCTCCCCACTTTCTAGGTTGTCAACATAGAGCATCGTTTTTATAATTGTGCCACTATGAAAATTAATAATATTACTTTTGTTATCTATACTTACTGATTCTCCACTGTAATAAATTAATATGTACATCAACCAGTGTCTGAAGTAATAGTACATGTTGTGAGATTAAGGCTTCATTTGTTTACACTTAATAATAGTCTTAATCTGATTGGATCAGATTTAGACTCATCAAGAGCATTTATTTTATATTTTTCTAAACCACTTTTTGGGTCTGAAAACATCTGACCGAATCAGATGTATAATGGGCACTTAAAAAATTTCAGACACATATATCTATTCTATATTTTTTTTTTTGAATCATATATTTATTCTATTTTGTTTCTTCTCTTTCCATTTTCGTTTATTTTTTTTATAAATAGTGTAACAACACGTCAATCACCTTATATTTTTTTTTTGAATAGTGTATTTCTAATAAAATATAATCATATATACATATTATATTCATAAAAAATTAATGATTAATAATAGGTATAATATTAGTTTTTTTTAAAAAAAAAAAAAAATCTCAAACATAAATTAATTTCTCCAAATACTTTATCTTTCTTATCATATGAATTTATATAATAATATTAAGTTTATATTATGGTGTGTTTGGTGAATTAAAAAATTATGACAGTGATAATTTCAAAAAATTAATATTTGATTTTTTTTTATATTAAAATATTTTTACAAATACAAAGTTTATCAATAAATTAGTTAATGTTATATAATTAAAAACACCTAAAAAAATACATTCAGATATGTTAAAAAACAAACAATCTAAATATTTTAATACTCAAATTTAGAGTTGATATCTTATTATTCAGATATACATTTAGATTCAGACCTCTAAATCTTAAAAAAATCAAATGCACCCTAAGTGTACTTTGTGACAACCCTTTTGATCAATACTTTCTCCAAGAGAGTTAATTGCCAACTTACTACATATTTTTTACTTTCTTTTAATATATATATATATATATGTGTTATTGATAAGAACTTGTATATATCTCTGTTAGAGTAATTTTACAAATTGTGATTAGCAGTCAAAATTCAATTAGCATAGAATCCTTTGACCCATTTATAGGCCTTCCACTCTTCCGACCACTCCCGCGCCGATGCCGACCTCTCGCCGGAGACATTCCAACTGCCCCCTCGTTCCCGAGATTGGTCCAGCATCCATTCGTCGCTGACGTCGCCGGAGCTGGAATTGGTTTTATCGGCTCCGACGGAGGTGCGTCCATGGACGACGTGCAGAAGCGAGGAGGTTTTAATGGCGGGATTAAGGTGAATGCCAAGGAGAAGAAGTGGTCATGTAGTGGAGAAAGCTATCTGGCTGATGATGATGATGCTCTTCCGCTTCCAATGACTTTATCCCGATTCTTCTCCGGTCACGGCGGACGAGATTGAACGCTGCCTCCAATGCGATCCCAAAATTGAGGTTTCAATTTTTCTCCAAAAAGTGTTAAGGTTTGAAGGAGTGCTTTCATCATTCTCCACCACACCACCGTAATTATCACGACATTACTTTGGCATTGTTCTATGACTGACGACGTCTTTGGCCGGAATTTATATATCAGCGGGACGGTTGGAAGCTGGTATGGTTGGTGTCGAACTGCAGAATTTGTTGTCATTCCTAGTCAACTATGACTTGCGAGATTGCGCTATTAATGGCGTGATTTGTATTTATGGGCTTGAGTTATGGTATTTTAATGATTTAAAAAATGAGAAATAAGGTTATGGTAGCAATGACAATGAGTCTCGGAGGAAAATGGGCTGAAGCCCAAGTTCACCATGTGGTTGCTGGAGGAGATCGTGGCTGGGACGCATCTCACGACATCGTTACCTGGGCTTCCGGCAAAACGTTTAGGGTTGGAGATCAAATCTGTGAGTACGCTGACACTAACACTACTAACTCATTTTCTTCTCTTTGACTTTCCCAACTTTATTTTCAATCTTAATTTATTACCCGGCCATATCAATTATCACATTTATTTTACACCGAATCTGTACTGCATTTATTTGTTTGTACTGTTGTACAAGTTTGCTATTTGTTCAAAAAGAAAAAAGAAAAATTCATTTTTGAGTACAACGAGTTCGAGCGAGTCCTTGGTTGCACGATGAGCCTATTGTGCAGCGGCAGTGGAGTGTTGGAAGAAGCTTTTAAATTTATGGAGAAGGACGGAGACGATGGCTGAGCCATCAAGACTTGAAGAGCTATATGGAGATTACGGAGTTTTCGACTGGAGATGACGAAATCAAGGACATGATTGCTTTGGGCAGAGTCGTGCAACGGCGGGATCCGAGATGGTCGTTGCGGTGGCGGTGGCGGTGGCGGAGTTGGCTGAAGAGGAGGACTTCACGTGAGCCTATATGACTGAGATTTACTTAGCTGTCTCGTGAGATCGGCAATGACTGACGGAGACAACGGGAGATGACGGCAAAATTGGAGATCGGTCAAGCCAAGTTTCACGGATAAGTATTAATTTTAATTAATGTTTATATAATTAAATTAAGATTTAAATTAATTTTACAGATTGTTTTTAGTGTTTTATTTACTTTTCTGTTATTTGTATTTTATTATTTATTATGTAGTTTATACCTTATATAAAAAGTTTAAGAGCATTTTATTTTATTTCAAAAAAAAAAAAAAGCATTTTATTTACATTTAAAAGTATTTATTTTTTTTGTTTATTCTTTTTTGTAGCTTTTATCAATTAAATATTTTTGACTTTCCTTTTAATTTTAAAATTTTCATTAATGTTTTGAAATCATAAATTTTGTGATTGACGTTTATTAATATTTATTGACTTTTTAATTTATTAGGTGTTTTACTCATTAACTTTTTAATAATATACATTATCATATTAATTTATTGTCTTTCATTTTATTTTATTTTGTATTAATTTATAAT
This sequence comes from Cannabis sativa, assembly GCF_029168945.1. Classification (NCBI taxonomy): domain Eukaryota; kingdom Viridiplantae; phylum Streptophyta; class Magnoliopsida; order Rosales; family Cannabaceae; genus Cannabis; species Cannabis sativa. The sequence continues at coordinate 15,998,759 of NC_083605.1, read as the reverse complement.
AAATTTTATTATTTATTATATTATTTAGTTTAGATAATTAATTTTTAATTGTTAATAATTATTACATAATCAGCTTGTATTATAAATAATAACCCACTATTTCGCTCATTTAATTTTTTGATGTTTTTGATGTTTTTTTTATAGTTTTTGTACCTTTTATGGTTTTTGTGTCATTTTATGGCTTGTTCCTACTTGTTTAAGATAGGTTTGTGATATGATGGACAAGATATTTGATCCATTTTGTGCTCTCGTTTTCTACTTCAACAACCTTCTTACTTTATCAGATAAGTATTTTAATTCTTTTTTAAGTTCTTAATTTTAATATGGATTGGTATACCATCATTTCTTTCGCATACTCTTTTTTATTATATTATTTGGTAACGAAGTTTTATTTTTGTTATTTTGTAGGTTGTTTTGTGGCGGGCCTATATTTACAGAGAATTTGTCGATAAGTTTTAATTTTAAATTTAATCTGTTTGTTATTGATTTTTAGCAATTTTATAAGGGTGTTAGTTTGTTGTTACTAGCCAAAGGTATTACCCTTTGGCTAGTTATTCTTGAAATTTTGTTGGTTTTTTAGTTTTTAAGTAATTTTGAGCTAGTGATTTGGGTTGTGTGTTAAATTTTAAGTTTGTATTTTAGATTTTATTTTGAAGATTGTCATTCTAATATAACTGTTTTTTTGGTTTGGTGTTGTGATATTTTTTCAGTCTTGCTAACTCTGGCGACAACTATTAATAAAGGAAAGGTGTTTTTCAAGGTGATGGGGTATTGTTCAAATACGTTATAGCTTTATTGTCTATATTTCCGGGGGCAGTTTTGTCCTATGTTGCTTGCGTTTTGTTTTTCGCAGCTCATGGTTTGGCTAAACATGCCCTTCGGTTAGACAATGAGCTATCCTGGTTCGAGGGGCTCCACCGCCGATTGTGGTGTGCTGCATTGTTTATCATGTGTGACTTTGTTCACCACGTCAAAAACAAAAAAAAAAAAAAAAAATTCAATTAGCATAAAAAAATTATGCTTGCAACTTATGCATGCATTTTCTCACGTAGCTGATTTTGAAAATTAGCTAGTCAGCATTATATATTTTTTTAACTTATTGTATGACTGTCTTCCATCTCATTTCAAATATTAAGTAGTAAACAAGATTTCATTGGTTTCCATTGTTTGGTTGACTGAATTAAATTAGGATAAATGAAGGGTTTGGTTTCAAAGGGTATCTATTTGCCATAGTGCAATATTTTTACTGATTTATATATTTCTTTCTATAGCAAGATAATCCATACTAGTCTCTTCTTTTTACAAGCTGCAAAATGTTGAAGTACAGAAGTTCAAGTACAGAAATGCTCTTGTTTTTGGTATTAAAATCATTATCTCTATGTAATGTATATATATCATTTCAGTATATATTAATGTTTCAAATGATAGAAATTGCTATTTCATGTATGTTCCAAAATATTTTCATGTAATTATAAACAAAATTTAAATAATAAAAATATCAAATTTGCAAGTATTTAATATTTTTTGCTGTGATGTAATACTTATTATTGTATAAGTAGTATAAGTAATTAAAATACTAAAACTAATTATATAATATTTTAATATATTTAAAATTAATTATTTATAAAATGATACTTTAAATAATAGAATATATAATGACATTGCTACAAATGTGAGTAATATAATTTAGTAACAATTTTAAAATGTCATTAAAATTATTTAAATATATAAAAAAACTATTAAGTGACATTTGAAATATTATTAATGATTATATTAGTGGCATTTTCAAATGTCACTAATGTGGCCCATTTAGTAACATTTCACATTATCTTACATGGGCATATCTTACACTTTCTACAAATGCTATAAAAACTATAAGTGTTATTAAAGTATATAATTGTGACATTTATAAGTGTTACTAAATGGCAATTTTGGTATCACCGATCACTACTAAATAACTAATTTTTCTAGATGATTTTAAAAGTCAGGTAAAGTATTCCTGTCGATTTCTATAACCGTCACCTATTCAACCGTCGCAAAACTGGTGGAATGGAAGACAATTCAAAACTGTCACCCAAAATGCATTCCCAATGGTGTAAAACCTTCGCGTATAGTGTACAATATAAGACACGATTTAAAACCATCGCCTATACTATAAGGTACGACTTAAAATCGTCCTCTATAGTATAGGCAGCGATTTTAAACTGTGCTTTATAGTATTATAAGTGTGACAGTTTTGAACCGTCACTTATAGTATAATAACCTATTTTTTATAATTTTAAATTTTTATATTCTTATATTTTAATTATATATTCATTTATATTATAATCATAATCGTCAAATAACTCAAGCATAAATAAAAATTTATTGAGAACACAAACATAATTACAATATATAGTGTACTAGTTTAGGCTTACAAAATTTTATACTCAATTCTAATTCTTTCATCATCAACTATGAAGCAAAAATGTGTTTGCAAAATGAAATACACTCTTTAAATTCTAAGATCTCAACTTCAAATATCGTCTAGTATAACTCCAAAGAAAGACTTAACAATATATACCTACACATTATGAAAAAACCATTAATGAATAAGCATGTTAGACTTGAAAAGAATAACTTACCATATTGCAAACACATCAACACAAAAAAAAAAAAAAAAAAACCAAAATTTTTAATTATTCCAATATCAAATAAATTTTATAAAATTAAAATTTAAAATTAAACATTAACAAAGCTATACTGAAATTATAATAAAAACTTTTTTCTCCTAAACAATTAAACTTACCCTAAAAATTTTCTCTATCTAAACTAAATTGCGTTCATTTTTTCTAGTAATAAATTAAACATTAATATTAAAATTAAAATGTGATAAAAAAAAATTATGAATCTTTTTATATCAAAATTTTAATTCAAAATATACTAAGGACATTTTCTAATACTTTTTAGCGATGCACACCACAATATAACTAAAACACTACTACAAAAACCACCTTTAGAGGCAGTTTTTTAGGGCTTTCAGCGTCGGTTTTGGCAAAATTCGCTACCGACGCTGATCAGGGTGATGCTGTAGGGTTTAATATAACTGATGCCATATACCCCTATGGCGTCCGTTATTAGCTAGGAACCGACGCCATAGGGGTATATATGGCGTCAACTCCTAGCTAATAACCAACACTATATATGACGTAGAAACTGACGCCATACATACCCAAATTTCAGTTTTTTTAATTTAATTTAATTTATTTAAATTATATATTATTTTATTGAATTTAAATTTAAATTACATATTTACTTTTTTAAAAGGTAAATTAATAAATATTATTTAAATAAATTTTAGAATTGGCCAAAATACTTAATTTTATTTCATAGAAGTAATTAAATATTACACAAATATTGTAAAATTAGCCCTAGTATTAACAAGTGAATAAATATAACTACAAGTTAACCTTAAAAAATAACCTAGGGAAGAAAAATTCTTGGGTCTTTCAACATCATTCGTCATCGTGAATCACCACCATCAACCGTTCTATCCACTGTCGCTATATTGGTAACAATTCAGTTTTTAGATTGTATTGCCGCTTATCTCCAATCTGTTAAAAAAAAATAAAAATTTATATGAGTTTATATATACGTATTATTTGTTATTATAATAAATACTATAATCAATAATTAAAACTTACAGCTTTTTGATCTTGTATGTAACGGTTGCGGTTTGCACGAGCGACGATGTTAGTCATGTATTTCAAAACATAAAAACCATATTCTTGGTTTTTAGTTGTGTTCGAAAATTTGCTAGTGAAATTTTTTGTCACGAGGCGAGATACTCATGTGTGGCCCCTATATATCCGTATGCTCTATTTAAAAAATTATATTAGTATTCGACACTACAAGAAAAGCTACTTTTGCTGGCGCTTAAGCTCGCCGGCAAAAGTACGTGTAACTCGCCGGTAAACCTTTGGCGGCGCCATTTGTCGCCGGCAATGGCTTGTCGGCGTATGACCTTTTGCCAGCGACATAATGAACTGCGCCGGCAAAAGTACTTACTGTTGGAAATATTTTACCAGGATCTGAGATTTACTAACAAGTATTATTTAACATTCTAAATATGAACTTCTAAAACGATATGAAATAAACACATATAAAGTATAAGAAACCTTATAGTGGTTGCAGCAAAATATAATGTCTCCTTCCACTCAGATCTCTAACCCTTGTATCCTTTCTGTCGCAGAGTATCACCAAGATCTGAGCACGAATGTCCTTCTCTTGAATCTGGATTCTTCACAATCTTCCACACTATGATTGAGATACCACTTGATGTGTGTGGGCACTCACTCACTCACTCACTATGGGGTTTGATTTTCAGAAGAGAGGAAGAGAGAGAGAAGGTGGCGGCTAGGTATAGGAAGAAGGCTTTGAGATTTTCTCTGAAGGAATGAGATCCATCATCTTTTTCCTGAAGCCATCACTACCTATTTATAGCAAACCACCTAGGGTTAGGTTAGATTTATTTGGCATTAAAATAATGAAAAAATAAATGATAAATAGACTACATAGTGGCCGGCCATGTATAGGATAATGGGCCCCACTTTTCAATTTTGTTATTTTATCATTTCTACATCTCATTTTCTAAAAAATGCAAATTTTCCAATTTAACCACTTAAATGCTAATTATAATTATTTAATAACTAAAAATTAATTATTAAATAATATTGTCATTTAATATATTTATTAATTAGACTAACCAAAGTCTCTTAATTAACAAATGTACCCTAGAAACTCCTTCTTCACAATTTAGCCCTTGCTTAGTGAAAATTCATAAACTAGACATAGTCTAATTTTAGAATTATATATAATTGATTAATCAAAATCAATTAATTGAGTCTTACAAGCAGTATTGTCTCAACTAGTATGGGGACAATGGGCCTATATGTTTGAGCTTCCAATAAGCAGATGCAAAACTTACCAGGTAAATTCACTGACTTATTAATTCGTTGTTGCATCCACTCATAGAACTTGGAATTGCACTTTCAGTTATATAGAACGCTCTATATGTTCCACGATATAGATACGCTATCAATTATCCATTGTTATAATCCCAATAATCAATGATCCTCTATAGATGATTTACATTGTATAGGGATTAAATTACCGTTACACCCTTCAATGTATTTTATCGTTAAAACACTTAGCCACCTATAAATGATATTTTAGTGAACTAAACATAATCACTGAAATGAGTACTCAATTATTTATCTCTATTTAGCCAAGCTCGAAGGAAATCATCATTTCACTTCTATTTGCTAGATAAAAGTTATAGATTCCATATCTATGTTTAGCGCTCCCACTCAATTGCACTACCATGTTCCCAAAATGTACGTCACCCTGACCAAAAAGTAGGCCTAACTAACAAATCAAAGAACATGTATAATACTCTTGAGATCGAACCTAACCATATCAGGATTAAGATCATTTGACCTAGGATCAACTAGGTGATATTGAATTGAATAGATATTACGGTAAGTTTAACATATCTGATCCAAAGTTCAATATCAGTCCCTTTCGATGCATACTCCATGCATCCAACCCAAGCTTTACTTTAATCAATGCCCTGGAAAGAACATAGCACTTATCCAAGGTGCAAGTAAACTATGTTGTAGATTGTCATATCAGTTAAACCCTCTGTGTACAGATAAATCTAGGAATATATATTTAATCACATAATCTTGATTTGTAACACCCTAACTAGCATAGGCGTGTTAACTTGATTTTTAACGTACTGTGCAGCTCGTTGCTAATCAACGAGGTTATTGGAAAAACGTGAATAATTAAAATTTTGCTTTTTAATTTAAACATAACGTATTATACTTATAAAATTTCGGGATTCCATTTAAAAAATACAATTAAAAAAGTTTGCTATTCATTTATAAAAGATTTGTCGCCCAGCGACTAAACAACAGAAGCCCTGATGTCCCGAGGATCGTACGCTTCAGGCCTAACCGTCCCGACATGTACAATCTTCATCTGCTAGCTCTCACGGCTCCTCTGCTTTAGCCTTGCCCTTACCTACACATAGCAATAGCATTGTGAGTCGACATAATCAGTAAGAAAAGCATAACATAATAAATATACTAAAATCCCGGGTTATAATCAGGCGCCCATACACCTAACCATAACCCTAACTGAATTAGGAACGTTCTTGACAAAGTATGACTAACCGCGAATCCAGCCTATACTCAGTACCCTGATTGTACCGATGTGGTAGCAGTTAGTCCATACTGTTTGATAGCCTAGCATATATCTGATGGCATCTTGGTGCAACTCTATGTACACCTCACTGTTGCCCTGATATGCTAATCTGATGGCTATATAAAATTTGCCTAACATATATTATAATATATTATTCCGACGGAAACTAACATTTACGCTAAACATGTATAAGCATATGCATGACATTATACTAAGCTTACCTTGATTCTAAATTCAGGTGTGCCGGCCAACCTGAGTGGAACAACTGCTTGGCAAAATTACAGGCTCCTAAATCACATCAATTATAACATAGGTGAGTGACGCGCTAAATAACATTCCGGGGACTTAAACTTGAAACTAAAAGTTTCAATATCGATAAGTAACATGAAAATACCCTAAACAACACAAAAATGGGAAAAACTAGGGTTTCCAAAACTGCCCCAACCGGTAGACCGGTTCCCCAACCGGAATTCCGGTTCTGTGGGGATTCCTGGGAGCCAACCGGAATTCCTATTCCTACAGGCCCCTCTGAATTGGAATTCCGGTTCAGTGCAAGAAAGATAAAAAATTTTATATCTCAACCAGTTCAACCCTAATTCAAACCAAACTTTCCAGACCTGCTTTTTAGACCATAAAGAATAAAACCCAAGCAACAAAACAACCACAGAACCTCAAAATCAAATTTCACCATTAAAGACCAAAGTTTGAGTTCAAACTCCATACTTTATTAAATCCAACCAACAACCATTAAAACCAGCTTAAATCCACTTATCTAAACATAATTAAGCTTAAGAAAATAAAACTAAACACTAACAGCAGCCACAGCAACAAAACCACAAGCATGCATAAATTTTCTTTCCTTACACTTCAAGAGAACAAAGAGGAGGTTGCAAAAGCTTTACCTTGGCTTGGATTCACTTGAAACTTAACTTAAAATCCCCTAGAGCTGGTGAAGAAAACCCAACCCTAGTTGGTTCTATGGGTTTCGAAAATGAGAGAGAGAATTGAGAGTGAAATGAATTTTCCTTTTCTTTAATTTTTCGTAAATGAAGTAATTGTATTTTATCAAATATTATCAGCCATTACACTTCTAAAAAAATCAGGTTATTAAGTCCACTAAAGGACAAAATACACATTGGGCAAAATGACCATTTTGCCCCTCCCACACAAACACAACATAAAGATGTACTAAGGGTATTTTGGGAAATTCTAAATTCTCGACTAATCTTGACATTCCCAATGTCTAATTATATCTCCCCGCTATACTAAAATACTAAGATGTGATTCAACTAAGCCATACATCGCATTCAATATTGCCGAACACTGAACATGCAAAAATATTAAATTTCTATATATGACATATAAAATGCATTCTGAATTCAAATAAAATATCATAAATTAATAATTTAGAATTAATAACTAATTTTCATATTTAAACCCTAATTATCTGCTAATTTCCAAATTTAAGTTAAGCGGTCTTTACATGATTACTTTTCACTGTGCAGACAACACAATAAATAAGAACATAAATGTGATAACCATTTGGATGAATTTATAAATCAAATAAACATATAAATGATAAAATGAACCAAATGACACACAAAGTGATGAAAATACTTCTGTTTCTTTATTGATATTTAAAAGATAAAGATTACATTGAAATGGAGTTTTATTTAGGGCATAAAACTCAACACTTACACCGGCGCATTTGTTTTTCGGTATAAGAGACTCGCCAGCAAAAGTTGACCGCCAAAATTTTCAAGGCTTTTGCCGGCGCACAGATGCACCGGCAAAAGTCCCCACCTACTTTTGCGTGCACGTTTTTTCACTACGAGGGAAATTGACCGCCTTTTTTTTCAGACTTTTGCCAGCGAATTTTGGCACCGGCAAAAGTAAATAATATTAAAAAAATAAATAAATAGTTTTGGCGGCGCATGTAATTGCGCCGGCAAAAGTGGCAACCGTACAGCCAACAATTCCCACCTTTTGGCGGTTTGGTGCCAACGTTTGCCGGCGCAATTCGTGTACTTCGTCGGCAATATTGGCTATTGTCAACGATCTATGGCGCCGGTAAAAGGTTGAGGTGGGCAAAAATTGTTGACTTCCTTTGCCGGCGCATTTGTTGACTTGCCCGGGCATTAGTTCACATTTGCCGGTGCAATTACCCAATAGCGCCGGCAAAAGTTGGCATTCTTGTAGTTCCAATTCATTATTTAATTAAAATTTGTTACATAAATAGTCATTAAATTATTACCTTCCCAACATTTGAGTAATTTGTTCGGAAACTTGGTGGCCACGTACAGGGTCTAAATGGACAATTTTCTTCGACGTAACGACCTCTAACTTCTAATGCGCACTAGAAAATTATATTGGGATATAAATAAGATAGTATAAAAATAATTTGAAGTTAATATTTAAATGAACAATTAGCACTAAAGAATTATATAGTGTTTACCCGATATTCCAAGGAATAAAGAACATTTGGTGGTTGTTATTCATCGATGATAACCAAGCACCCAATCATCTTGTCGCATTGTCAAAAGACTGATTCTTCTCTTCGTCGTTGCTACCACTCACTACGAGAAGCTTTGGGTCGTAAAACTTGAAAAAAAAATTCAAACCGTTGATGCTCTCCCAGATGTGCCTGCCTAAAAAAATTGTTAAGTATTAGTGTCATATAATAATTTTACTAGAAGTTGATATATAAGGTTAATTAGATTAAAGAAGAGTATACTGATGGGATTTTATGCCCTAAATAAAACCCATTACAATCTAATCTGATTTGTTATCAATAAAAGATTAGAAGTCATTTATGTTTACATGTTTGTGGTTTAATATATGTACAAAATCTGTTAAGTCTAGAACATATAGTCATTTACAATTACAGTGATGTCAACACATTGGAATGTGATTGTGATTATATGCTTCGAAAGACAAAGTCTCTGTTTAATCAGTGCATTGGATTTACACTGATGTGATAATCAGCGATGAAGTGTACTTACACTTTGCATAAGTGTTATGTTCTTTCCAGAACATTGGCAAAGTATACTAGTTTCGAATGTATGGAGTATACATTGGACATGACCGATATTGATCTTGGTTAAGATATTATAGTCTTACCGTTGTATCTTTCTGAGTCAATATCACTAGTTGATCTTAGATCAAAACATCTTAATCTTGATATGCTTAGGTTCAATCTCAGGAGTGCTATTCATGTTCTTTGATTTGTTTGTTAAACCTACTTTCTGGTCAGGGTGGTACGTACATTTTGGGAACATGGTAGTATGATTGAGTGGGAGCGCTAAACATAGATATTAAATCTATAGCTTCTATAGGTACTTAGAAGTGAAACAATGATTTCCTTCGAGCTTAGCTTAATAGATGTAAATGGAAGAGCTCTTGTTTCAGTTAATCATATTTCACTGAAATATCATTTATAGGAAGCTAAGTGTTTTAAGGATAAAATACATTGAGGAGTGAAACGGTAAATTTATTTCTACTCGGTGTAAATCATCTACAGAGGATCTTTGATTATTATGATTATAATGATGGTTAAAGAGCCTTCTATATGACTGAGAGTGCAATCCCAAATTCTATGAGTGGATGCAACAAGGAATTAATAAGTTAGGGAATTCACTCGGTAAATTCTAGTTCAGCTTATTGGAAGCTCAATTATATAGGCCCATGGTCCCCATACTTGTTGAGACCATACTGCTTGTAAGACTCAGATAATATATTTTAATTAATCAATTATAATTCTAAAATTAGACTGTGTCTAGTTTGTGAATTTTCACTAAGTAAGGGCTAAATTGTGAAGAAAAGAGATTCTAGGTTTTACTTATTAATTGAAAGATTTTATTATGTCTAATTAAGAAATATATTAAATGGAAATTTTATTTGATAATTAATTTTAATTATTAAATAATTAGTTTTGGCATTTAAATGGTTAGAATTAGAAAATGACGTTTTTGAGAAAATAAGATTGGAAAATGACAAAATGGAAAAATTGCCAAGTGGGGCCCATTAACCTATGTTCGACCACTTAATTGGTTTTTTCCACTTAATATTTTCATTATTTTAATGCCTAATAATTCTTAACCTAAACCTAGTGGTTACCTATAAATAGATAGTGATGGCTCACACTTAATAAGAGACGAAATTTTTGCCTTCAGAAAAAATTGGGCCATCTACTATCCTTCTATAGCCGAACCACCATTCCCTGTCTTTTCTTCTTCAAATTTTCGAACCCTTGAGTGATAGAGTGAGTGCCCACACACATCAAGTTGTATCTTAATCATAGTGTGGAAGATTGTGAAGAATCCAGATTGAAGAGAAGGACATTCGGGCTCAGATCTTGGTTATACTCCGCGACAGACAAGATACAAGTGTTAGAGATCTGAGTGGAAGGAGACATATTATTCCGTTTTACCCAATGTAAGGTTTTCTAAACTTTTTATGTGTTTAATTTCATTGTTTTAGAAATTCATATTAGGATGTTAATGAAACATACTTGTTGTAAAGACCGCTTAGTTTAAATTTGGAAATTAGTATATAATTAGGGTTTAATTATGAAAATTATTTATTGATATTTAAATAATTATTTATGTTGATTTATTTGAATTCAGAATGCATTTTTATGTCATATAGTGAAATCTCATAATTTTGTATTTTCGGTGCCCAACAACATAGAACGCGGTGTATGGCTCAGTAGAACCACAATTTAATATTTTAGTATAGCGGGGCAGTTTATTTAGACATTGGGAATGTCGGAATTGGTCGGGAATTTAGAATTTCCCAAAATACCCTTTGTACCCCCTTTTATGCCATTTTAGTGTGTGAGGGCAAAATGGTCATTTTTCCCATTTGTGTTTTGTCTTTTGTGGAATATGTTAAGCTGAATGTTTTTAGAATATTGGCTGAATTAAGTTGGTGTAATTGATCATTTTATTGAAAAAAATCAAAAGGAGGCAAAAATCTTATTTTCTCTCAAATTCTCTCTTTCGAAACCCTCAATACCAGCTGGGATTGTTGTGTTTTTCTCCTCTTCTTGTTGATTCCAACAGATTTTCAGGGATCTTGAACTCTTAAGTCTTTAACCTTGTCTCTTTGAGTTTCTTAAGTTGTAAGAAATGAAATTTTGCATGCTTTGGGGTTTTTCTTGTTGCAGCTACTGTATGTGTTTGTTGTTGTTTTCTTGGGCTTGATTATGTTCAGATGAATGGGTTAGAACAGGTTGTGGTGGTTGTTAGTTGTTTTTATTCAAGTTTGGAATTTTTAAACTCAAAACTTTGGTTTTATGGTAATTTGGTGTTTTAGCTACTGTGGTGGTTGTGTGTGCTTGAGTTTGGTTTCTGGATGTTTCTTATGCTGTTTTAGACTGAATTAAGCTAGTTGTAGTGGCTGGTTGTGGTGTTAGCCAAGCTTTGAGCTTTGAAGCTCAAACTTGGAGCTCACATGGTGGATTTTGATTCTGTGCATGCTGGGTTGTTTTTTTTCTATTGAATTGACCCCTATGATGTTTAGAACAGGTCTGGAAAGTTTGGAGTGGATTGGGGTTGAATTGATTGAGATATGGAATTTTTAGTGTTTCCTGCACTGAGCCGAAATTCCTGTTCAGAGAGGCCTGTAGGAACCGGAGTTTCGGTTGGCTTCCAGGATTTCCTCCCAAAACCGAAATTCCGGTTGAGGAACCAGTTTACGGGTTGGGGCAAATTTGGGAACCCTAGTTCTTCCCATTTTTGTGTTGTTTAGGGTATTGCCAAGTTGTTTATCGATAGGGAAACTTTTAGTTTTTAGTTTAAGTCCCAAGGAAGTGATTTAGCGTGTCACTTACCAGTGTGTTGATTATTATGATTTAGGAGCCTGTAATTCGCCGAGCAGATGTTGGGTTTTATACCCTAAATAAAACTCTTTACAATCTGATTAGTTATCAATATAAGAAATTTGAAGTGATTGATGTTTGCATGAATTCTACATGCTAATGGTTTAATATGTTTATTATGTTTACACACAAAATCAGTTAAATCCAGATCATATGTTTATTCACAATTACAGTATCGTCAACACAGTGGAATGTGATTGTGATCATATGAATCAAAAGACTTGGTCCCTGTTTCATCAGTGTTATTGGATTTACACTAATGTGATAATCAGCGATGATGTGTACTTACACTTGGAGTAAGTGTTATGTTCTTTCCAGGACATTAGTAAACTATACTAGTTTCGAATGTATGGAGTATACATTGGACATGACCGATATTGCAACTAAGTTAAGATATTACAAACTTAACGTTATATATATCTTTCCAAGTCAATATCAGTAGTTGATCTTAAGATTAAAAAGAATCTAAATCCTGATATGCTTAGGCTCAACTCAGGAGTGCTATTCACGTTCTTTGATTTATTAGTTAAGCCTACTTTTAGGTCAGGGTGATACGTATATTTTGGGAACATGATAGTATGATTGAGTGGGAGTGCTGAACATAAATATGGAATCTATAGCTTCTACTGGTGTATAGAAGTCAAGTGATGATTCCCTTCGAGCTTAGCAAATAGAAGTAAATGGATGAGCTCTTGTTTAACTGACTAATTATTAGATCACTAAACACCATTTATAGGTAGCTAAGTGTTTTAAGGGGCAAAATACATTGAGGGGTGAGAACGGTAAAGAAATCCCATCTCGATGTAGATCATCTATATAGAGGATCTTTAAATCACAATAAGATTATAACAATGGTTAAATGAGATAGCATATTGATATCGTGAAACATATAATATGCTCTATATAAGTCTGAGAGTGCAATTCTAAGTTCTAAGAGTGGATTCAACGAAGAATTAATAAGTAGGAATTTACTTGGTAAATTTGGTTCACTTATTGGAAGCTCAGCATATAGATCCATGGTCCCCATTCTAGTTGAGAACATTTTTCTTGTAAGACTCATTAATTGATTCGTGATTGATCAATTATAATTCTAAAGTTAGACTATGTCTAATTTTATGAATTTTCACTAAGCAGGGGTGAAATTGTAAATAAAAGAGTTTCTAGGTTTATTTATTTATTAATAGACTTTATATGTCTAATTAATAATTAAATTAAATGACAATATTATTTAATAATCTATTTTAGTTATTAAATAATTAGTTTTGGCATTTAAAAGGTTAGAATTGGAAAGTTGGCGTTTTTGAGAAAATAGAAATAAAATTTGATAAAACTGCAAAATCAAGTGGGGCCCACTATAACACCATGGCCGGCCACTAATTGAGGTTTTTCAAATTAATATTTTCATTTTTTTAATGCCAAATAATTCCAAACCTAAACCTAGTAGTTTCTTATAAATAGAAAGTGATGGCTTAGTCAAATCACAAGTTTTCAATAACCTTTTCTGACAGAAATTTCTCTCTCCAGAAAAAAACTGAGCCTTCCCTACTTTCTATACCTGACCGAAACCCTCTCTTCTTTTCCCTTCATCAATTTCGAACCCTAGTGAAAGAGTAAGTGCCCACACACAGCAAGCAGTAACTCAATCATAGATTGGAAGACTGTGAAGGATCAAACTTGAAGAAGAAGGACGTTCGGGCTCAGATCTTGATTATACTCTGCTACAGAAAGGATACAAGGGTTAGAGATCTGAGTGGAAGGAGACATTAATTCCGCTGCATCAATGTAAGGTTTTCTTAACTTTATATGTGTTTAATTTATCGTTTTAGAAAGTTCATATTTAGGGTGTTTAAAAAACATACTTGTGAGTAGATCTAAGATCCTGGTAAAATAAATTTCTAACAACTGGCCTCAGAGCCATGGTAATTGATTTACCTGCATGAAATTTGGACTTTAAAACGATTGTTTGTTATTTGGATGGTTTCATGTTGTATTGAGTGTTATATGATGATTGATTGATGTTTGTGAATTTTCGTGAAAAATAATTGAAATTTTTTTTTCTGGAATTATTTTTATTAGATAGTATGAAAAAAATTAAGCAAGTTACTTTTTTACAGAACTCAATTTCGATTTAATTTGAATTAGTTATGATTTTTTGAAGATTCGAAAAAAGATAAGGGGACTTTGCACTCACACGCGCTCGCGGATTCAGACAAATTTCTTGTCTGAACTCCTCATCCGCGCGCGGACCTCGTCTGGTGCCTCCTACGCGCGCACATACCCTGCAAGCTCTCCTGTTCCGCCGAGGTTTCTCGGCTGTCAACAGGAAGCACGCGCGCGGACAGTATGCTTGTACAACTCCCAAAATTTTCGTTTTTCTTCGTTTTTTCATGCTTTTTCATGGAATTAACTTCCGATTTTTTTGTGTAGTTTTGTATTTATAGATTTACTATTCCTAATTCAACTCTAATTATCATAATGAATTAATTTAACATATTTTTTTTAATTTAATTCATGATATTAGTGTAATTTGAATTTGAAATTAGTAAATATCTATCTTTCTGCTTAATTATTTATCTTATTTTTAAATTTGATTATATCTTATCTTATTTTTAAATTTAAGGTCAGATATTAAACCTTTTTAAATTAATTTTTTTTTTAATATTTTGACCTTATTTAAATTTAAAATAAGATAACTATAATCATGTAATTTTAAATAGATGTAAGATATTTTGCTAACTTTTTAATTTTGTTATTTTATTTATTCAAATTAAATTTAAAATCTGAAAAAGATATTTAATTTATCTTTTCTAATTTTTATTTAATTTTTATTTATAAAATAACATTTAATTTTTAAAAGTAGTTAGCAAATTTTGAAATGATATTTAGGTTAATTGAAACCTAATTTTTTGAAATTGTAGGTTTAATTTTAAATATTTTTTTAATAATTTCGAAAATTTAAATTAATAATTTTGTTTTATATTTTCGAAAATAAATATTTTTTTTTTAAATTTTTTTCGAAAATTAAACTTTTTTAATTTTTTATTTAATTATTTATTTTTTCGAAATTTATTTATTTAAAATTAAATAAATCCTACTTCCAACTATCCAGCTAACCTTGTTGCAGGAGTATATGGTTTTAGCTTGTGTGTAAGTTTTTCAAAACCTATTATTACTTGATTGCAAATAGCCATGGTTAACTTGTTGACAGATCCAATGATCTGATTTTAACTCATGGCTCCCTTGGTCAAGTTAATAATTTGTAACAGGTAAATTTTACAATCTTCTTTCATCTGTGTATGACCTAGCAACATGATAGGATCCGTCCAAGTGTGTACCAGCTGTGTGAGCCTATGTGTTTATTTTATTATGTAGATGCATATAGGTTGTTGCTAAAGAAAATGTCACACCATGATAGGTTTTATTTAGGTCCATTTAGTTATTGGACCTATTCAATTAATAACAGTTATTCATTTTAAGGTTAAATTCATCTCTTTTGGGCCTTATGTGAGAGTTGGGAGCCATAGAAGTGGGTACGACATACTGAACCCAGCACCCCCTCACATGAACTACCCCAATTGTGAAGGCCCATTTGCCTGATTTGAATAACTGTACTAGGTTAATTATATTAGTTTGACCTAATAAAATTGAATTAGCAACATAATTAACTTTTACATATATGAAAATTTATTTTCATTTTAATATTTTAAAGTTAATTTTAAGAAAAATACTTTTAGTTTTAGATATTATTTCTAGACAAACTATTTGTATTTTTCTTGTATTTAATTAAATATGAATTTGAACTAACTAGATTGTTTCTGGAACTTATTTAATTAAATATTCCTATTTAAGTTATAAATTAGTTGTATCAACTGATTTTTCTTATCTAACTTAAATTTGAATATTTGATTTAAATTTTAAATCAAGTTGAGGAATCCTAGGAATTAGTTATTAAAGATTCTTACGATATTTTTTTTAAGTTAATATCTTTTCGAATATTAACTGAAAATAGAATATTTTAGATATTTTTTACGTTAATATCTTTTCGAATATTAACTTAAAAAGCTATCTTCAAATTAAGTGGTTATAACTTAATTTTGATATTTAATTAAATCAAAATTTAAAATTATTTAAGTTTTAGATTTTTTCTATATAGCTTAAATTAGATATTTTTTAAATTTTTGTTGAAAGAAACTTAGTCAAATAAGATATTTTCTAGATAGTAATTTCTAGACTACTAATTTCTAATATTTAAATAGGAAAACATTATAAATTGTGAGATTAATTATTTAAATAATTAATTTTGGTACAATTTTATCTAATTATATTAAACTAGAAATTAATAATTAAGCCTTCTCTACACTTAATTATTTATTTCTTGAATTTAATACATTTAATTAACTTGAAAAATTTAAATATCTAAGTTGATTTTCATCATGATACTTAAATATTTATTTTTCATGACACTTAATTAAATAGAAAATTATTTTTAGGTTGAAATTTAATTTTTCAACTGAAATTTAAATAATTTTCAATCTATATTTTTTCTTTATTTTCTTAATCAATTTCGCTAATTGCATTTTAATTATGCAATATTTTTGAATTTATCTTGAAAAATAGATTGAGTTGTAAATTAATTATCTATTTTAATTAATTCTTGGACCAACTCAAATCAATGATTTTTTCATCTATTGATTAATTTAAAATAAATGAATTTAAAATATATATATATATATTATTAGAAATTGAATTAACTAGTCAAAAGAAAATCTAGATAGGTGATATTTTTGCTTGAAGAATTTCTTTTCTAATTTTTATTTTTTTTTTCAAAAATTGTATATTTTTATTATACTTTAATTTTTGGAATACAATAAATATGTTCTCAAAGGAAATTTTTAAGTTGTTAATTAATCTAATTTAATTCAACTTAAATTAATTTCCTTAATATTTATATTTAAGATTATTACTAAGATAGAAATAATTAATTTTATTTCAATCACCATCTAAGTATAATTTTATAAATATTATATTAAATTCTTATTTTTGAATGTCAATTCTAAATTTCGAATTTAATGAGAATTTATTTATTAGAATAATAAAGAAAATACATTTTAAAGAATGAGCTTTATTATTATTAAGATATTCGATCTCCATTGTGGGTTTTACATCGCGTTTCTTTTAGTGAGTAATCCTCCCTAATGGAGGAACGTTCATTAGCAATTTCGCACCGTTTAATCTCGAAAGATAAGTGGTTTGTAAGTGTTTTATATGGTATGGATCACCCTAATGGTGGCTATTTGACTTGCAAATTGCGAAACAGTGGTAGTGTCTCATAAGATAGAATAGCCTTGACTCTCGCCTAAACGGGACAACGCTGGATTCCAATCTTGATCGAATAAAAGGTTGCTAGAATGTTTAAAATTTTAGATGAGCTGACAACTCTATTCAATGGATGGTAGCTTTGAGTCTCGCCTAAACGGGACACTGATATCAGTTTGTTGAAAAACCTTGGAAATTATTTAGGATTGAATTTTTTAAGTATTTTCTCATATCATTCCTACTTGCTATGTGCTTATAATTTCTGAATTGATTTTGTGTAAAACCATTATTAATTTCTATTTGTTGATTTCTATTATTTTGTAGTATCCTGTATTATCAAAATGAATCCCATGTTATCACTATTGCCTGAAAACAAGCTGAATGGATCTAACTTTAATAAGTGGAATGAGAACATTAATATTGCTCTCATAGGAGAAAGTGCCTTGTTTGTTTTAACTGAGCCGTCACCTGAAGTGCCCGGGGACAATGCTTCCAAAGCTGTGAAAGAAAAGTATAAGCGTTGGCAGAAAGCAAATGACAAAGCTCTATACTTTATGCTTTCTAGCATGGTTGACACCCTCAAAACTCGGTTTTCAAAAACCGAAAAGGCTGCTGAAGTTATGACGAAGTTAAATGAGCTATTCGGTAAGGCATCACTTCAGTCACGCTTTGACGCGACTAAGAAGTACATTAATGCACAGATGGAACCTCATCAAAACGTGCGTGACCATGTTCTCCTAATGTCAAGTTATTTCCAAGAAGCCCAGGATCATGGTGCTGAAATGGATAGTGCTACTCAAGTAAGTCTTATCTTGAATAGCCTAACTCTAGCATTTCTACCATACACTTCAAATTATGTCATGAATAAGAAGGAAATTGACTTTCATGAATTAGTCAATGACCTTCAAACTTATGAAAATTTGATTGGAGGACCCAAGAATAAAGGGAGTAAATCTCATAATCCTGGAAATGGTAATGGGACGATGATACCTGAAGCAAATGTTGCCTCTGCTTCGAAGCCCAAATAGAAGAAGAAGTGGAAGAACACCAAGAAGCGAACGAAAGCCATGAAGAATAAAAAGGTTGCTCCTTCTGGTGATGCTACACTTAAAGGAAAGTGTTTCTACTGCAATATATGAAAAAGGTCATTGGAAACCCCAATGTCCTAAACTTCTTGCAAAGAAACAAGGTATTTCTATTTATAAACTTTAAGAGTTTTAGTGAATTATTATCCAATTGGATTTATGATTCTGGACTAACTTTGTTTATTTGTTTTCTTCTTCTTATAGGCCAAGCTACTTAAACTCAGATGAGTTGGATTTGAAAGCTGGACCAAGGGTGAAATTGTCCAGATAGATGAAGCTCTTCAATTTATTTTTGAATTAATTGTTTTAGTTTAAAGACAATTTGGATTTCAAATTTTAGTTAAGGGATATTGATCCCTGTTTTTCTCATATTGTTGCAATACATTTTTTATTTTATTATTAATAAAGTATTCTTTTATTTTCGAATACAACCATTGCAATTTATGAGAATGAGCTTCATTTATTTTATGTTCATCAACTATTCCCACATTATATTTATATGTTTGTATGTGTAAGTGTTTTTATTATTGATGCAAATTCTATAATATTTACAACTCTTCATAGAGTTATATTAAATAAACACTAGAAATTATTTATATGTTTATTGATAATTGTTCATTCTAATACAATTATTAAGAATTTGTTTAATAAAAGGATCTTTTGATCTGATAGGGGTGGAGAAAAGTTAAGAAAACTATGCAGTTCAACGATCTTTTATATCTAATGAACTCTGGATAGTATTCAACTCCACATAAACTCTATCACACTTAGAGAATAATGATCTTTACAACCTTTAGGGATGGATCATAATCTCGATATACTTAGGGGTGGAGGTTATCGACAAGTACCCTATATGTATATTCTTAAGGGTGGAGTCTATTCCACAATTCCCTATGTAACACATATTTTATTTAAACATGGAAGTAATATAATGAATCAGCTATTGTCAATATAAATGCTTGATCTTGATTGCATGTTCCATTTCGTTTTTACTGTTGTAAGTAAAAGTTTGATACCTATAAAAGTTCTTTGGAAAAGTTTCACACTACCTTAATTGAGTGGGAGAATTTTAAAGTTCTATACCCATCTTCATCAGGTTGATACTTGTGATAGATACTTAAGAACACTACTGAAAAGAAAATCTAACAATTCACATGGATAGGAATAGCTTATCAGAATTATGAGAATAAGATAAAGAACTCTAGTTCAGTCCATTCGAATGACTTGAATCTAGAAATCTTAATCCTCATAAAATTTTATGGTATCTTAATTTTGATTACTTTATCTCTGGCATGTATTTTTCACTTCAAGTACTAGTTTGCTATGTTGATGACTTAGTCTTAACTTAAAGTTTCAGACTAATACAAAAGTCACAACTAGGTAACACTCCAAACAATTAGAGGTTAAAAGTATTATTTAACCAGACATCTGCTATTGAGTGGGAGCTATCTGAGATGTAATCAAATAGGGAACATTAGAAGATATTCAAGAAAGATTTATGAAAGTGATCTATATGTTAGATATTAAGGAACTGTGTATCAGTTGTCCTGGTATCTCACCATCTAACTTCGAGATCTTTAAGATGGTGCTTACTTTGTGGGTGGAGGAATTATTGTATAATAATTCAAGCTCTACCAGAAAAGAACTATAACTTTGTGTATTCGAAAATCCAAGAAAGCTATATTGCTGAAGAAAAGTCTACACTGTATTATCTCAATTCCATATTTTAAAATATGAGAGATATGTCTTCTGTTTATTCAGATGTACTTTTTGAAACAGTAAATATTTCAATATCCCTTGATAAGTAAAGCATATAGTAAAGGATGTTTATTAAGAGTATTTATGAACTAGTTTCCAGAAATTTGGGTGGATTCAAATATACTACACTTGATCTGAAGATCAAGACATCATATTGACCTATTGGCACAGTTTGTTTTATGTAAGTGCAAGTGAGAGTTTGTTGGGGTCTATGACCTAAATAAAACTCTTTACAATCTGATTAGTTATCAATATAAGAAATTTGAAGTGATTGATGTTTGCATGAATTCTACATGCTAATGGTTTAATATGTTTATTATGTTTACACACAGAATCAGTTAAATCCAGATCATATGTTTATTCACAATTACAGTATCGTCAACATAGTGGAATGTGATTGAGATCATATGAATAAAAATACTTGGTCCCTGTTTCATCAGTGTTATTGGATTTACACTAATGTGATAATCAGCGATGATGTGTACTTACACTTAGAGTAAGTGTTATGTTCTTTCCAGGACATTAGTAAACTATACTAGTTTCGAATGTATGGAGTATACATTGGACTGGACCGATATTGCAACTAAGTTAAGATATTACAAACTTAACGTTATATATATCTTTCCAAGTCAATATCAGTAGTTGATCTTAAGATTAAAAAGAATCTAAATCCTGATATGCTTAGGCTCAACTCAGGAGTGCTATTCACGTTCTTTGATTTATTAGTTAAGCCTACTTTTAGGTCAGGGTGATACGTATATTTTGGGAACATGATAGTATGATTGAGTGGGAGTGCTGAACATAAATATGGAATCTATAGCTTCTACTGGTGTATAGAAGTCAAGTGATGATTCCCTTCGAGCTTAGCAAATAGAAGTAAATGGATGAGCTCTTGTTTAACCGACTAATTATTAGATCACTAAACACCATTTATAGGTAGCTAAGTGTTTTAAGGGGCAAAATACATTGAGGGGTGAGAACGGTAAAGAAATCCCATCTCGATGTAGATCATCTATATAGAGGATCTTTAAATCACAATAAGATTATAACAATGGTTAAATGAGATAGCATATTGATATCGTGAAACATATAATATGCTCTATATAAGTCTGAGAGTGCAATTCTAAGTTCTAAGAGTGGATTCAACGAAGAATTAATAAGTAGGAATTTACTTGGTAAATTTGGTTCACTTATTGGAAGCTCAGCTGTAACACCCTAACTATCTTAGGCGTATTACGTGATTTTTAAACGTACTGTGCAGCTCGTTGCTAATCAACGAGGTTTATGGAAAAACGTGATTAATTAAAATTTTGCTTTTTCATTAACTTATAAACCATTTTACAAAAGTCTCGGGATCCCGATTTATAAAAATATTTACAAACGTTTTAACTGTTTAACTTTTACATCAAAATGAAAGTCGTCTAACGACAGTTACAAAAATCTCAGCCGTGCTGTCCCGAGGATCGTACGCTCCAGGCCTAACCGCCCCGACATGTACAATCTCATAAGCTCGCTCACGGTCCATCAGCTACAGCCTTGCCTTTACCTACACATGAACGTAAACTGTGAGTCGACAGACTCAGTAAGAAAAGCATAATAATATCATACATAAAACTGACTGCCGTGTCCAACACGATACTGAGTCCCGCTACTGCCATGTCCAACATGGTACTGAGCTACTACTGCCATGTCCAACATGGTACTGAGTTTTGAACGTTCAGGGGACGGTACTATTGACAAGTATCCTCCTGATCGGTCGAACCGGTCATACTCCGGCTGCTGGTCATACTCCAGCCTGTACCGACGGGATAGGTCAATAGCACTGAACCACCAACCAAGTGTCAGCCTGATCGGTCGAACCGGTCATACTCATTTCTTGGTCATACTCCGGCTGTCTCTTAGAGCGTGACGGGGTTGGGTGGTTCGAAGCCTAAATACATATCTAATGTAATCTAACAGGCTTCCTACATGCACGCTAAACATGTAATCTACATATGCATATTGTTATACTAATCTTACCTGGATTCCGATTTCAGGTGTGCCGGTCAACCTGACTGGAACTGAAGCTGAACGGCGGATTACTGGCTCCTAAACCATAAAAATCACAACGCTATAAGTGACACGCTAAATCACTTCCCGGGGACTAAAACTTGAAACTAAAAGTTTCCCTATCGATAAAAAGCATGGCAATACCCCTAAAAACCCAAAAACGAGGAAAACTAGGGTTCTGAAAAATCCCCCAACCGGCAGACCGGTTGCCCAACCGGAATTCCGGTTCTGGGAAATTCTGAACCCCCATCCGGAATTCCGGATGCTCAACCGGAATTCCGGTTCCTCGCAGGCAGCCAACTAAAAATCTCCTAACTTGACCAATTCAAACCCAATTGGTCCCAAACTTTCCAGACCTGTTCTATATGCCCCAAATAACAATTCCAAGGCATCAAACCTACCCAGAAATCACATATGCAAAATTCACCATTGGAGCTCAAGCTTTGAGTTCCAAACTCAAGCTTGAGCAAAACCACCTAACATGCATCCTAACCTATTTAATTCTACTCAAGTAAGCATATAATCATCTCTGAAAACATACAAGAACACCCAGCAATTCACAGAAACATAATCACACTATTTTACTCCAAAAACCACATTTTTGCATATAAAATTCAAACTTTAAACAATCAATCTAACATGCTTTCAACACAGCTCAATCAACAACAATAATCATGCTTTAATCCTCATAAATCAACAACAAAAACACAGCAGTAACATCTCTCAAAATCACATGCATTTACTCAACTATTTTCACTTAAATTTCAAGAAAACACAAAGGAAATTATAAGGGATCAAACCTTGACTTGAATTACACTTAGAGGAGAAGAAAATCACAAGCTTTAGGCAGAAAATTCCCAGCCCTAGCAGCCCAAGTCTCAGCCGAAAAGAGGGAGAAAGAGAGAGCTTTGAGTGTTTGATTTTTTTTTTGAGAAAAAATGATTTTATTTTCTAAGTTTGGAAAAATGAATAAAAGCTATACATATCATTATATTCAGCCAAATAAACACTTAAGTAATTATTTATTTTCCATTTCATAAAGTCATAAAAGACAAAACACTAATGGGGCAAAAAGACCATTTTGCCCCTCCACCATAAAATCATGAAAATCATACTAAAGGGGTATTTTTGGGACATTCTAAATTCCCGGCCATTCCCGACATTCCCAATGTCTAAAACCCGTCCCCAAAATACTAACATACTAAGTTGTGATTTCTACTGAGCCAAACGCCGAGTTCCAAAATACCGGACACCGGAAATGCGAAATATAAAAACTGCTGATGACATAATCATGCATATCTGAATTCCATAAATATCAATAATAAATTATTTAAATAGCTATAAATAATTTCATGATTAACATAAATAACTGCTAATTTCCAAATTAACTAAGCGGGCCTTACAACTATCCCCCCCTTAAAAGGATTTCGTCCCCGAAATCTAACCTGAATAACTCTGGATATTGAGCTCGCATATCTGATTCTAGCTCCCAGGTGGCTTCTTCCACCTTACTGTTTCTCCAGAGAACCTTGACCAACGCTATGGTCTTATTCCGAAGGACTTTATCCTTTCTATCCAGGATCTGCACTGGCTGTTCCTCATAAGACATATCTGACTGAAGCTGAAGACTCTCATAACTGAGTATATGAGAGGGGTCTGAAACGTATTTTCTCAACATTGAGACATGAAATACGTTGTGCACTGCTGATAAAGCTGGAGGCAATGCTAACCGATATGCCACTTGACCTATCTTCTCGAGAATCTCGAAAGGTCCTGTAAACCTAGGGCATAACTTGCCTCTTTTCCCGAAACGTTTAATCCCCTTCATCGGAGATACTCGCAAAAACACATGGTCCCCTACTCGGAACTCAACATCCCTACGTTTCGGATCTGCGTAACTCTTCTGTCTGCTCTGTGAGGCAAGCATTCTAGCTTTTATCTTTTCTATTGCCTCATTGGTCCGCTGAACTGACTCTGGACCTAGGTATTTCCTCTCCCCTGTCTCATCCCAGTGGATAGGGGATCTACACTTTCTACCGTACAACAGTTCGTAGGGTGCCATCCCTATCGTACTTTGATAACTGTTGTTGTACGAGAATTCTACTAACGGTAGGTATTTACTCCATGAACCCTCAAAGTCCATAACACAGGCTCTCAACATATCCTCCAATATCTGAATTGTCCTTTCGGACTGACCATCTGTCTGAGGATGGAATGCTGTACTGAATTTTAGCTTCGTACCCATTGCCCGTTGCAAACTTTGCCAAAATTTGGAGGTGAATTTCGGATCCCTGTCCGAAACTATAGACTTCGGTACCCCGTGAAGTCTCACTATCTCCCTGACATATAACTCTGCCAACTGATCCACTGTAAATGTTGTTCTGACCGGCAGAAAATGAGCAGATTTCGTAAATCGATCCACCACTACCCAGATGGAGTCATACATACCCGTGGTCCTAGGTAACCCGACCACAAAATCCATCGTAATATCCTCCCATTTCCATTCTGGTAGGGTTAGAGGCTGCAACAACCCTGCTGGTCTCTGATGTTCAGCCTTGATCTGCTGACACGTGAGGCATCTCGAAACGAATTCTACCAAATTCTTCTTCATACCGCTCCACCAGAAGTACGGTTTCAAATCTTGGTACATCTTGGTGGTGCCGAGATGCAGAGAATATGGAGTAGAATGAGCCTCCTCAAAGATCTCATTTCTCAGTTCCACACTGTTCGGAACACAAACCCTAGCTTTATACAAAAGCATCCCACTTTCTGACATTGAAAAGTCTTTGGCTTGACCAGCCAATACCTCATCTCGGATCTTCACTAACTCCGGATCTGTCATCTGAGCAACCCTTATTCTTTCTAACAGATCAGATTGCAGCGTCAAGTTGTGAAGCTGACCTACCACAAACTCAATGCTGGATCTAACCATATCCTCTGCTAGCTGAGGTGAGATCTGAACCATGCTAGCTACTTGCCCGGGACCCTTTCTGCTCAGGGCATCGGCCACTACATTGGCTTTTCCCGGATGGTAAAGGATCTCACAATCATAGTCCTTCACCAATTCCAACCAACGCCTTTGTCTCATGTTCAAATCTTTCTGAGTAAAGAAATACTTGAGACTTTTATGGTCGGTATAGATCTCGCACTTCTCCCCATAAAGGTAATGCCGCCAAATCTTCAGCGCAAAAACCACTGCGGCCAATTCTAAATCATGAGTCGGGTATCGCTGTTCATAATCCTTTAACTGACGGGAGGCGTAAGCGATAACCCGATCGGCTTGCATCAATACGCACCCCAAACCCTGTTTGGATGCGTCACAGTAGACTACGAACTTCTCCTCGTCCGAAGGCAAAGCTAGTACCGGAGCAGTAATCAACCTCTGTTTCAGCTCCTGAAAGCTAGCTTCGCACTTATCTGACCAGATAAATCGCTGATTCTTCTTTGTAAGCTCGGTTAGGGGCATTGAAATTTTGGAGAACCCCTCCACGAACCTACGGTAGTACCCAGCTAATCCCAAGAAGCTTCTGATCTCTGTCACTGTCTTCGGTCTCGGCCAATCCCTGACGGATTCGATCTTCCCGGGATCCACCTTGATCCCGTCCTTGCCCACAATGTGCCCTAGAAAGGACACCTGAGACAACCAGAACTCACATTTCTTGAACTTGGCGTAGAGTCTATGTTCTCGAAGTCGTTGCAGTACCATCTGAAGATGTAACTCATGCTCCTCTTCTGACTGAGAGTACACGAGGATGTCGTCGATAAACACAATCACACAGATATCGAGGAAATCCTTGAATACTCTATTCATCAGGTCCATGAATGCTGCAGGAGCATTGGTTAGTCCGAATGACATAACCAGGAACTCGTAGTGTCCATACCTAGTGCGGAAAGCCGTCTTTGGAATGTCCTCCTCTCGGATCCTCAACTGATGATAACCCGAACGGAGATCAATCTTAGAAAAGACCGTCTTCCCCTGAAGCTGATCGAACAAGTCATCGATCCTAGGTAATGGATATTTATTCTTCACCGTCAGCTTGTTCAACTCTCTGTAGTCGATGCACATCCTCATAGATCCATCCTTCTTCTTCACGAACAAAACCGGGGCTCCCCAGGGTGACACACTGGGCCGAATGAACCCTATGTCAAGCAACCCTTGGAGCTGAATCTTCAATTCCTTAAGTTCAGCTGGAGCCATCCTATACGGGGCTTTGGAAACCGGATCCACCCCTGGTGCCAAGTCAATCACGAAGTCAATCTCCCGCTGAGGTGGTAACCCTGGAAGTTCTTCGGGAAAAACGTCCAAAAATTCCCGAACCACTCTGATGTCCTCTGGCCGAATGGTGTCTGGCCGAGTGGTGTCCACCACCACGGCCAGAAACCCTAAGCACCCACCGTGCAATAATTCTCTCGCTGACATAGCCGAGATCACCGGGATCCGAGATCCCTGAACCGAACCCACAAATACGAACGGTTCTTCACTTTCCGGTTGGAAGACCACCATCTTCCTCTTACAGTCAATGCTCGCCGAATATTTAGATAGGAAATCCATTCCTAAAATAATATCGAATTCGACTAAGCTCATCTCTATCAGATCAGCGCTTAACTCTCTACCATCTATCCTGATCGGCATAGACCTAATCCACCTATTGGAGATAACCAATTCTCCGCCAGGTAACAGGGTTCCAAACCCTGATTCATATCTATCAAAGGGTCTACCCAACTTACTAAAGACTCTGGCCGCCACATAAGAATGTGTAGCCCCAGAATCAAACAGCACTGAATAAAGCGAGTTGTTAATAAAAAGCTGACCTGTAACAACTGATGGGCTGGCATCTGCATCAGCCTGCGTGATGGCGAACACCCTGGCTGGAGTGGGTATCGCTGGAGCTCTCGGTGCCTCTGATCGGAGCTGGGGACATTCCCTCTTGAAGTGTCCGGGCATGCCACAATGAAAGCATCCCTGCCCCTTGCACTCACCCCGATGATGCCTCTTGCAACTAGGGCACTCGGGATAGGAGAATCGGGTCTCATTACCACCAGGACGACTCCCTCTGTTCTGGTTCCCCCGGAACCTCTTGTTCTGACTCGAGCCGCCGGAAGCAGTGGGTGCCCTCTTCCTCTGATCAATGGCCGAACCACTACTCCCCCTGCTAAAGCCTGATGCAGGAGGGGTAGGAGCTCCGCCACTAATCGGAGTACTAGCTGACTCTGACATGCACCCCACTGCGCCCTCAGCTCGCAGTGCCTTCTCCACCATCTGAGCATAGGTGGTGCTGTCGTCCGTGGTAATCATCAGGTCATGCCTGATCTTAGGACTCAACCCGTCCAGATACTTCTCCTTCCTGCTGAAGTCGGTCGGCACAATTCCCGAGGCTAACCTCGCCAACCGATCAAACTGAGTAGTATACTCAGTGACGCTCATGTTCTCCCGCTGGGTCAGGTGAACGAACTCTTTCCTCTTGGCGCTTCTGACCGCCTCATTATAGTATTTCGCGTTGAAGAGTTCCTGAAACCTTTCCCAGGTCATGGTGGTGACATCGTGAATCTGAGACACCATGTCCCACCATACCAGGGCATCCTCCTGGAACTGAAATGTGGCGCACACCACTCTGTCGTTACCGGTGACACCCATAAAGTTCAGAATTCTGGTGATCACCGTAAGCCACTGCTCGGCTTTCGACACATCTGGACCTCCCAGGAATACGGAGGTGCTTGCTTCGAACCGCTCATACAACGGTTCCAATCTATGGGCCGCCACCACTATCTCGGCCTCGGCAGCAGGGGCAGGTGCCACTGGAACTACGGGCACTGGAACTGCAGGAGCACCCTGCTGTCTCAACCTCTGGATCTCGAGGTCTTGTTCTTCGATCCGGGCTTGCATCTCCGCAAACCGCAACTCCCAGTTCGGGGCTCCCTGATCGGCTGGGGGAGCCTGGGCAGCCTGTGGCGGGTCCTCAACACCCCGACCACGAGCCCTGCCTCGGGGACCTCTACCTCGGCCCCTAGCAGGTGGGGGAAACCGAGCTCCCTCTCCCTGATTCGACCCCACGGAGTTGCCCCGACTCCTGGTAGTCCGCCTGGCGTCCATCTAATTAGAACCGCCTGCGAAACCAAGAGTTGGCATATCAGGTCGTATTCAAGGCGAGCTTACTAATGCCGCTTAATTTGGAAATTAGAAATGAAACATGCGCCTATTCTACTATCAGGCTACTAACATGCTTCCTAACAGGCTTTTCTTTTTCATAACTGAATAAAATAAACTACTAAAGCAATAAAGGCTTACTGAACCGTGAACCGAGCTAAGCTCGCCGATGATGATTGTACATGTCGTGACGATCTTCGGAAGACAACCTGGCGGCTCTGATACCAAATTGTAACACCCTAACTATCTTAGGCGTATTACGTGATTTTTAAACGTACTGTGCAGCTCGTTGCTAATCAACGAGGTTTATGGAAAAACGTGATTAATTAAAATTTTGCTTTTTCATTAACTTATAAACCATTTTACAAAAGTCTCGGGATCCCGATTTATAAAAAATATTTACAAACGCTTTAACTGTTTAACTTTTACACCAAAATGAAAGTCGTCTAACGACAGTTACAAAAATCTCAGCCCTGCTGTCCCGAGGATCGTACGCTCCAGGCCTAACCGCCCCGACATGTACAATCTCATAAGCTCGCTCACGGTCCATCAGCTACAGCCTTGCCTTTACCTACACATGAACGTAAACTGTGAGTCGACAGACTCAGTAAGAAAAGCATAATAATATCATACATAAAACTGACTGCCGTGTCCAACACGATACTGAGTCCCGCTACTGCCATGTCCAACATGGTACTGAGCTACTACTGCCATGTCCAACATGGTACTGAGTTTTGAACGTTCAGGGGACGGTACTATTGACAAGTATCCTCCTGATCGGTCGAACCGGTCATACTCCGGCTGCTGGTCATACTCCAGCCTGTACCGACGGGATAGGTCAATAGCACTGAACCACCAACCAAGTGTCAGCCTGATCGGTCGAACCGGTCATACTCCGGCTGCTGGTCATACTCCAGCCTGTACCGACGTGACAGGGTTGGGTGGTTCGAAGCCTAAATACATATCTAATGTAATCTAACAGGCTTCCTACATGCACGCTAAACATGTAATCTACATATGCATACTGTTATACTAATCTTACCTGGATTCCGATTTCAGGTGTGCCGGTCAACCTCACTGGAACTGAAGCTGAACGGCGGATTACTGGCTCCTAAACCATAAAAATCACAACGCTATAAGTGACACGCTAAATCACTTCCCGGGGACTAAAACTTGAAACTAAAAGTTTCCCTATCGATAAAAAGCATGGCAATACCCCTAAAAACCCAAAAACGAGGAAAACTAGGGTTAGAAAAATCCCCCAACCGTGACCGGTTGCCCAACCGGAATTCCGGTTCTCCGGGAAATACGAACCCCCATCCGGAATTCCGGATGCTCAACCGGAATTCCGGTTCCTCGCAGGCAGCCAACTAAAAATCTCCTAACTTGACCAATTCAAACCCAATTGGTCCCAAACTTTCCAGACCTGTTCTATATGCCCCAAATAACAATTCCAAGGCATCAAACCTACCCAGAAATCACATATGCAAAATTCACCATTGGAGCTCAAGCTTTGAGTTCCAAACTCAAGCTTGAGCAAAACCACCTAACATGCATCCTAACCTATTTAATTCTACTCAAGTAAGCATATAATCATCTCTGAAAACATACAAGAACACCCAGCAATTCACAGAAACATAATCACACTATTTTACTCCAAAAACCACATTTTTGCATATAAAATTCAAACTTTAAACAATCAATCTAACATGCTTTCAACACAGCTCAATCAACAACAATAATCATGCTTTAATCCTCATAAATCAACAACAAAAACACAGCAGTAACATCTCTCAAAATCACATGCATTTACTCAACTATTTTCACTTAAATTTCAAGAAAACACAAAGGAAATTATAAGGGATCAAACCTTGACTTGAATTACACTTAGAGGAGAAGAAAATCACAAGCTTTAGGCAGAAAATTCCCAGCCCTAGCAGCCCAAGTCTCAGCCGAAAAGAGGGAGAAAGAGAGAGCTTTGAGTGTTTGATTTTTTTGAGAAAAAATGATTTTATTTTCTAAGTTTGGAAAAAATGAATAAAAGCTATACATATCATTATATTCAGCCAAATAAACACTTAAGTAATTATTTATTTTCCATTTCATAAAGTCATAAAAGACAAAACACTAATGGGGCAAAAAGACCATTTTGCCCCTCCACCATAAAATCATGAAAATCATACTAAAGGGGTATTTTTGGGACATTCTAAATTCCCGGCCATTCCCGACATTCCCAATGTCTAAAACCCGTCCCCAAAATACTAACATACTAAGTTGTGATTTCTACTGAGCCAAACGCCGAGTTCCAAAATACCGGACACCGGAAATGCGAAATAGAAAAACTGCTGATGACATAATCATGCATATCTGAATTCCATAAATATCAATAATAAATTATTTAAATAGCTATAAATAATTTCATGATTAACATAAATAACTGCTAATTTCCAAATTAACTAAGCGGGCCTTACATCAGCATATAGATCCATGGTCCCCATTCTAGTTGAGAACATTCTGCTTGTAAGATTCATTAATTGATTCGTGATTGATCAATTATAATTCTAAAGTTAGACTATGTCTAATTTTATGAATTTTCACTAAGTAGGGGTAAAATTGTAAAGAAAAGAATTTCTAGGTTTATTTATTTATTAATGGACTTTATATGTCTAATTAATAATTAAATTAAATGACAATATTATTTAATAATCTATTTTAGTTATTAAATAATTAGTTTTGGCATTTAAAAGGTTAGAATTGGAAAATTGGCGTTTTTGAGAAAATAGAAATAAAATTTGATAAAACTGCAAAATCAAGTGGGGCCCACTATAACACCATGGTCGGCCACTAATTGAGGTTTTTTAAATTAATATTTTCATTATTTTAATGCCAAATAATTCCTAACAAAAACCTAGTAGTCGCCTATAAATAGAAAGTGATGGCTCAGTCAAATCACAAGTTTTCAATAACCTTTTCTGACAGAAATTTCTCTCTTCAAAAAAAAACTGAGCCTTCCCTACTTTCTATACCTGGCCTAAACCCTCTCTTATCTTTTCCCTTGCTCAATTTCGAACCCTAGTGAAAGAGTAAGTGCCCACACACAACAAGCAGTAACTCAATCATAGATTGGAAGACTGTGAAGGATCAAACTTGAAGAAGAAGGACATTCGAGCTCAGATCTTGATTATACTCTGCTACAGAAAGGATACAAGGGTTAGAGATCTGAGTGGAAGGAGACATTAATTTCGCTGCATCAATGTAAGGTTTTCTTAACTTTATATGTGTTTAATTTATCGTTTTAGAAAGTTCATATTTAGGGTGTTTAAACAACATACTTGTGAGTAGATCTATGATCCTGGTAAAATAAATTTCCAACAGTAGATTTTTCCACTCAGGTTGACCGACACACCTGAATTCGGAATCGAGGTAAGATTAGTATAACAGTATGCATATGTATTTACATGTTTAGCGTGCATGTTAGGAAGCCTGTTAGATTACATTAGATATGTATGTTGGCTTCGTACCATTCGACAGTATCACATCGGTACAGCTAGAGTATGACTAGCGTACCGAGTATAGGCTGATATTATGGTCGATGGTACTGTGCTGTTTGACCGTATCACATCGGTATGCTTAGAGTATGACTAACATACTGAGTATAGGCTGATACTGTAACACATTGGTACGGCTAGAGTATGACTAGCGTACCGAGTATAGGCTGTTACTCTGTCAAAAGTACCGTCGTACGAACGTTCGAGACTCAGTACCGTGTGGGACACAGGGATTAGGGTTGTGGTCAGGGGTATGGGCGTCTGATCATAACCCGGGATATATGTTTGTTATATGATTTATGCTTTTCTTACTGAGTCTGTCGACTCACAGTGCTAGATTTATGTGTAGGTAAGGGCAAGGCCAAAGCTGAGGAACCGTGAGGACGAGCCAATGAAGATTGTACATGTCGGGGCGGTAGGCCTGGGGTGTACGATCCTCGGGACATCAGGGCTTTTGTAGTTAGTCGCTGGGCGACAAGTATTTTTTAAGGAGCTAGTAAACTTTTGTAAAGTATTTTGAAAACGGGATCCCAAAATATTTTGTATGTAATATTATAAGTTTTAATTAAATAGCAAAATTTTAATTAATCACGATTTTCATTAACCTCGTTGATTAGCAACGAGCTGCACAGTACGTTTAAAATCACGTTAACACGCCTATGCTAATTAGGGTATTACACTTGTTAGTAAATCTAGATCCTGGGTAAAACATATTCCAACATATACATCATTCCAACCAGCATTCCCTGGTTGTCGATGAAGTCACACAATGAAACCTGCTGCAAATCCTCTCCAGATAACATGATCTGGGTACGGGGTGTTATGAATCATCGTGGTACAAGAATTGTGATTATATCACGTTTATCTTTGAGGTTCAGAAAATTCAACAACCCTCCATTTTAGCAATTTAGGAATCTTGTCCGTGACCTTTTGCGAGAATAATTCATCTTGCCGTTCATGACCGCCTTGTGGAGAAAGCATGGGAGCTTTCCCCTTCGACGCATCACGCTTGAAGGCGGTTGAGCTAGTGGACCCCAAACAAAGCAGAACATAATATATCAAATTTGATCCAAATTCTACCGAAATTTCGGCAGCATAACGGCTGTAATTGAATGCTCCCAAAAATTTTAAACATGCCTGTATAATGACAAATAACAGTAGTTTATTAATCCATCCCACAGCAGCACATATATTCGCAGAGCCTACTTCACTATGGTTGAATATTGAGATATTCAAACTCCACTAATTATTAATAATTAATTTATAATAGAAGTTACATCGGGTGTTACAATTAAGTGTTTAGGCCAACGAAGGAACATGTTTGGTACTTCCCTAACATATCTGCGCCCTTCAATTGATATTGGGATTTCAACATCCTCTTGCAGCATTTCTGAATTCAGAACCCGGGCATGTGAATCATCGTAGTTCGTGTAGTGAACAATGATTTTACCAACATTCTCGTACAGATATGCTCGGGCAACAATGTTGTCGATATTGTCAGAGTAGAGATATACTTGCTGATAAAGGGTCGAATGGTCATTGAAATTGTACAGGAGAGTTGGCTCGTTGAGTGAAACAAACTCCTCAGCATAGGTTTGTGGTGGACCCTCATCCTCATGAGTGTATTGTTGTGGAACATACGCCTCACCAACCACCTCTCCTTCATCCTCTTGTTCGGCAGTATTTTTCTTCTATTTAAGGGATTTGAGTTCGGCTTTTAAATTTTTAATCTCCTTTTGTTGCCGAGCCACAACATCAGACACTTCCCTTTTCTTCCTGCCGAACAATTTAGATGCCCGAGGCATGAACCTGCAAATCATAAAATGCAAATTAGCTACGATTTTTATTTCGTATAACGAAAGAACCAACATTTCAAGTACTAGCATACCCAGCAACCCTGACATGTCCAGGATGCTTTGGTGTCCTGAGCGCCTGCGTCAGTATATCGTTTTGGCCCTAGACAAGAATTTCACCCTGAGTAAGCTGCTCCTCTAATTGAGCCTAATGCACGCATATATTCAAACAATTAGTATATGAATTGTATATACTAACTCATTAGTAGAACTCAATTAAGGATTAATATATACTTACTATCTTCTCCGCAATTTCCTTGTCATAATCAGTGACAAGTTTTGTTCTCTTGGTCCAAGATTTGATCCAAACACGGTGGCCTGGGGGATTTTAAACGTCGAGATCCTTTTTCTACATTATTTTATAGCAATTAAATGAGTACAAATTACATTTTAAAGAACATTATTAGAATTTAAGCATTACTTACCACATCTTCCTGTACGTTCACCATTCCACTATGACCACTTCAATGTCTATATTAGATTTTTGGCGAACGTTCCCTTTGCACCTTACTCAATTCCTATAATGCCAAAAAAATATATTAGATACATGTAGTTGTATTTAAGAGTTTATCTTAGTACAAATATAATTAGCGTACCTGAAATTCATGAGTTAGTCGACTATCAATAAATTTTAACCAATCAGTAAGATCAATTTCGGGATGCTTTTTAGGGACATGTGCCAGTCGTTGCACATCCTTCTCTTCAATTGCGGGCATTATAAAGTATTTTGTCATCCTATTCTTGAAGTCTTTCATTAGCTTCCCTGCAAGGATCAGACAATCATATTTGAAGGAATCCAGCCTTATAAAACCCGTCTAGTTTGAAGGAAAACAAACTCGATTAGAGTTAACATCTGAATTAATCAAAAACAAATCAAAATTCTAACAAATAACTGCTTACATGTATATCTGTCCCAACTTTATTTTTTAGTGTAGGGTTGACTTCTTTCCAATTTTTATAGGACAACCCTATCGTCTAACGGCATCTAACTCCTAAAGTCGATACTAGCTTGGAGTAGCTTTTGCCACAGTATTGTCCTTTGTCATTCACTTTAAGGGCCACTGTTTTCCCTTGATCCATTAGCTTGGATATTTCATTGATTTGAGTAGCTCCTCGTGTAGGCATCGGCCTAGGACACTGTCTCTGGGTTTGAATCTAATCCTGAACTCGAGTTGACCATATCTACACCATTAACAAATAAAATTTAAAGTTATTTATATATATAACAAGTAATCTATACAAAATATTAAATGCATAAACAAAAATTATGTATTCAACATAAACAAACACAATGTAAAGTAAGCTATATATCAAGTTACTAATTCTTCTGAAATTTTGGCAGCATAACGGTTGTAATTGGACATTCTTAAAAATTTTAAAAGTGCCTAAATTAAAAAACAAAATAAATATAACAATACAGAACAAACAAAATAACATAAACAATACACAATTTCTCCACCCATCCGACCGCGGTACATGTATTCGCAGAACCTACTTCACTACAGATGAATATTTAAGATAATCAAGCTCAACTACTAAACATGCATTGAGAATTAATTATAATAATAAAAAGTTAGCGAATGGATATACCTATTGCAAATCTGATCAACACTAAGATATGTCGAACCTTAAATATTAGCTCACAACCTATAATATAATGTAATATACAACTAAATTAGAGTTTTAATTATTAAATTACTTACTAGTTAATAAAAAATGTAACAAGTAACTAGTTACTAAATTCTATAGTTAATTTTTTTAAAAATAACATATACATATACATATATAATCAATTATATATCACACTAACATAATTTTAAAAACTTTAATTCTAAATTAATTAAATTCCTACTACCTCATTCTGATTCACAAAAAATATATATACAATATACAATTACACAAAATACACAAATAGTATACACAATATATATACACACAATATATATAAACACATATTCAATAATAAAACACAAACTATGTAGATATATATAATATATCAAGTTAATAAATATTTACCTTATAAACGCAATCCGGCAATAAATTGCAATAAAAATCCAGCAACCTATAGCACACACTCAATACAATATTAATAAAATGGAAAATTTTTAAAAAAACAAAATTTACAAAAACAAAATATACGTACCAATGTACATTAATAAAATGAATAGAAAGTATATTTATACCTTTAATGGACGTTGAGATTCAACGTTTTCTCCACTAAAATCGTTGGCAGGAGTTATACCACGACCTTTTTTTTAAAATAGGTTCGGCTACAGTGTAAATGGGTGAAAAATAAAACTTTATTAGTGTATGGGATTAGATATTGAAAATAGAAAATTTTAAGACAAAAATAGGATAAAATGGTGAAGAAATGAGGGAGATAGGGTGGATTTTCGTGGTGTTTGGCGAGGGTTTTGTGGATTTTCAGGGGTCTGGTGTGGCTGCTGGTTATCGTGGGGAAGATCAAGTGGGGAAGATGAAGACAATATAAGTGTTGTTTATATAAATACTCTGCCGTCGGTTCCTAGCAAAGAACCAACGACATAGGTGCACATTTTCAATAAAGTGTGCACCTATGTCGTTGGTTCTTTGCTAGGAACCGACGGAATAGGGTTTAACAAAAACTCTTAAAATTTCTCAATTTTCAACTGACGACATAGGGTTTATTAATATATACACCTACAATTTTTACCAAAAACAAACTCTAAATGTCAATTTCGAATTAGGTGGGTGTTTTCACACCCTTTAGCTTCCCTTTTTATAAAATGGGTTGAAAAAAGGAAAGCTAAAGGCCCATATTGTAATAGTGAAAATAAATTAAATTTCACAAAAAAAAAATCAAAATAGACATAGCTTATATTTTCAAAAATATAAAAAATACATAACTTTATCAAACTAAAATTCTAATACTTAGCACATTTAATTAATCTAACAAATATACCTCTATTGAAATAAAAATATTCACAAATATATAAACTTTAAATTTGAAAGAAAAAAATGTGTATACATTTTTATCCCAATCTCACTTTTCCTTTAATATTTATGCATTTTTAGTGAAATTTATAATAATTCTATCAAAATTAATTTGACAATATAGCAATTGTAATAGGACGTTCTTGAAAATTTTAAACATGCAAAAAATGAGAAACAAAACGTACATAAAACAATACAAATTTAAGAAACAAAATAATATGAACAATACAAAAAATTATCCATCCATTCGGCCGTAGTACGTGTATTCACAGAACCTACTTCACTAAAGATAAAAATTTAAGATATTCAAACTCATCTAACATGCATATTCCACCCATCCGACAACAGTATAATTAATCGCAGAACCAACTTCACTACGGATGAATATCTAAGATATTCAAACTCCACTAAATAAAGAATTTTAAAGTTTTTGTAATCATATATTTCTCTAATAAAGCTAGCTACTATTGCCCTCTTCAATCAACACAAAGAACTCATACTTAAAAAATAAATTTAAAATATGCATCAATTGTTAATCGACATGTTTAATTGAGACTAATCAATTCACACAAATTTTGTATCATATTACATAAACTAATCTAATTAAATAATAAGATACCGAGTATGAGATCACTCGGAGAACCACTGACAAAAAAGGAGGAGTTTATTGGACGATCGAGAAAATCAATTAACTCCTTAAAAATTAAACATTACTAATTAATTAAAATAAATAATAATAATAATAATAATAATAATAATAATAATAGAACTTTCAAAAATATTACATACATATAATAAATAAAAATATGCAAAATAGATTACACTACTATAGTGAACATTCTTTACATATAACATTAATACATTAACTTAAATTAAATCACATAATATAAATTTTTCACCTAAACTGTAAAAAAATACACTTATAAAACTAATTATTCTTTTCATAAAGAAATTAAACAAATCATTTCTTTACCTAATTCTAAAAATAAAATATACATATTTATATATATATACTTAAATTTCTACAAATATACAATAGACTTAAAAAAATTATTTATAAATTA
Organism: Cannabis sativa; assembly: GCF_029168945.1. Taxonomy (NCBI): domain Eukaryota; kingdom Viridiplantae; phylum Streptophyta; class Magnoliopsida; order Rosales; family Cannabaceae; genus Cannabis; species Cannabis sativa. Next base: position 15,960,838 of record NC_083605.1, on the reverse strand, counting down.
ATTTAAAAAATTTTTATTTTCAAATTAATTTGTATATTAATTTATCAGTACATATTCTTTAAATTCTAAATATTTAAATAAATAAATTCATTCAAAAAAATTAAATAATCTAAAATAATAAATTAATGTAATTAAAAATATATAAATACTACTACAAAAAAGGGCTTTAATCCTGATTGTTATGGGCATTTTATCCCGATTTTCGTTAAAATAAAAATTGGGATATATGCGAATGGGATAAAAAGTTTATATAAAAATTGGGATAAAATATTCACCTTTAATCTCCTTTTTTTAAAAAAAAAAATTAAGGATAAAAAGGTACCTTTTATCCCTTTTTTTTTTAAAAAAAAAAAAACCAAAATAAAAGGGTACGTATTATCCCAATTATAATATAAAAGCCGAGATAAAAAAGTGGTCCCTTTTCATTTATCTTTTACTTTTATTGTCAATGTTTTTTTAATCTCAGTTGTTAAAAGTAAATTGGGGTAAAATGAGATAAAATGTGTTCTTAATCTCCAGTCTATTATAAGAATCAGAATCAAACCCAAAAATATTGAAGAAAAAAATTTATATTTAAGATTATATCATAAATTGTTTTATCAAATTAAAACTTTTCAGATTCTTGAAATTAAATTACACAAAAGGCTATAAGAATTTAGACATCTAATAGCAGTTGGTTTATTGAAGATATAACATTAGATAAAAGATCTGTTCGACCAAAAAATATTATACAACAACTCAAAAATATCCTAAAATAGCAGAGGCTCCATGAACCAAGTCGAAACTGACTCCAGGATGCACCACGAACCCAACAGAAGCTTCGTCCATTCACGGCATTGACTACAAACTACGACAAACTGTGAAGCTATGTCCACCATGAACCTATAAGTTTCTTCCATTGCGAACCTGCGTTCCCCTGAGAAAAGAGAGAAGGAGAGAGATGAGCATTTCAAAAAAGAAAAAGAAAAAGAGACCACAGAGAGAGATGAGCATTTTAAATCTGGACTCCATTGATTGTTCGTTGTCGAAAATGGGTTGATCACTAGCGTGAATGGGCTGCTGCACGAAGATGGAAGAGAAAGGGATAGAGAAAGGGATGTTGGCGGAAGAGAGAGATGGTTTGAGAGAAAATATATAACCCTAAAAACTAAACGATTTCTTTATATATTCTAATAGCACTTGAAAAAAGAAACAGAAGAAAAATATATATTGATAAAAAGGCTTAAAAGGTCTTAGTTATACCCTTTTATCCTGGTTTTTAGCAAAAAAAATGAGGAAAAAAAGGGTATAACTAAGATCCATTTGGCTCCTGCAATATTTTTATCCCACTTTTAAGGGAAAAAATCAGTTTTTAACTAAACAACCAAACAAGTCTCTTGTGTACATAAGTCATTTAAGGCATGTTTGGCTGACGAATAAAAATTCAATCTTGAACTCATTTTTTTGCTTTCGAATTTTTTTAAATGTTCAACCAAACAGGACCCTTGTCTAAAAGACATTTAGATGATATCAATGAGGTACAAAATCTAAAAATGGGGTAAGAGGCTGTTTTCCCACTTTTTATTTTTGCAATACTACAAAAATAGGTATTTTCGTCAGTTACTAATTGACATAAATATTTTGTGTCATGTCTCTAAAACTGACGTATAAGCCATAGACACAAATAGTGTATTATTTGTGTCAGTTATAAAATGACGGAGCAAACTATATGCGTCAGTTATAACATTTTGCGCCTGTTTGGAAGTGACACAAACAGAGTTATGCCATTTCAAAACTGACACAAAAAACTTGTGCCGTCAGTTCTTAAATGACATGTAACTTTCTATAAATATTTTTTTCTTTTACGCATCTGTTATAAATATAATTTATAATACATATTACCTTATATAATTATTTGTAGTCACACAAAAATAAAATAAGAAAACAACCAAAATAATAAAAATAAATTCTTTTTTATTATCTTAATAAAATTACAATGTTTTGCTAATTTAGCCAATTTAAGATATATTACGTACAAAGAGTCCAAAGGAACATAAATATTCTTCGATTTGCTTCAAAAATTACACTCATTATACCTTCATATTGCACAAAAATTTATTTATCAGTAGCAAAATAAGTAAGTTGTTATATTAGAATCAAGCACATAATGAGACAATCAAAGAAAAAAAAAAGTATTTTGCACTAACAATAACAAATATATAACGAAACACAATATTGAACTGAACATGAAGGTACATTACTAACTTTACTAAAGGTTTATATAACTCTAAAGGTTATGATAATGCATTAAGCGGCAAAAAATTACTAGTTTAGTATAGAGATAGAAGAAACTCAAATTGAGTTACTTGTAAAGTATCCTAGCTCTAGCACTGAACCTTTTTATCTAAATTTTGGACACTAAATCATAAACAAAGTTAAATCTGTATATTGCAAGATGATTGCAAAATTTAATTATGTATTACTTAAAGAAAGAAAATGAACTATATTATTGAAATGAGGCTTTGAAAGTGGGTGGTGGCTAAAGTCAATCCAATAATTATAAAATTAATAAGTTAGGATTTTTCAATATATGTATGACAGAATTTAAATTATCAATCTTAAAATTTTACTCATATTAATAAATATATATGTTCTCATGGTATCATACCATGTTTAATTTAGAAATTTTTACACCAAAAATACAAAATACACACTTTATTACATATATATCTTCACACGGTTAAATCAACATTTATACTCATTAACTTTATTTTATTACAGTTTTACCACTTTGCCAAAGAAAAGTTCTAAAATGGGATTAAAATCTGTAGCTAATAAGAATAAGACGATGACTCCGATTTTGCTCCTCAATTGTCGAAACGTGAGCGAGCTCCTCCTAAAAAAAATCAAAGGTTACTGCCCAGGAAAAAATTCGTCAAGATGATGCTCAAAAAATGATTAAGATGGAGCTGGTCTTCGATCTCAGGTTTGTTTTCGGTTTCTTTTTCGTTTCCCCCCTTTTTGAATTTTTTTTTGTATTTGACATTAGTGTGTTTTGTGTTTATCGATTTTACTATTTTAAGTTTTTCATTTTAACATTTCTTTTAGTTTTGTTTGGTTTTTTAGGGGTTCTATTTTTTAAGTTTAATTTATTTGTTCTTTTTATAAGTTTTTCATTTTTGTTTGTTTAGTCTTAATTTCTGTTTTATTTTGTTGATTTTTTTTTTGTGTTTTTGTTTTTCGAGATGTTTTATTGTTTTTCATTTCAGTTTCTTCATTTGATTAGTTCTCATTTTGTTATAGTTTTTTCATAGTTTTTTAATAGTGTAAACACCTTGTGTATGTATTTTTTTTAATATGTTTTTTGTCTAGTTGTTTGCTGTCTATTTTTATATCATCAATGGGTAACAATGAGATTTATCATGGATGTTGATGTTCCTGTATTTTAGTTTGTATACAGTTGTTTTGTAGTTTTATTATAGTTTTGCTACATGCATATGTTATTTCATTATAAAACTAATATGCAACTATTTGCACAAAACTTACTATGTATAACTACTATTTCTTAGTCCCCGTCAAATTAAATTCCCGCATAATATATAAACTATCGTAAAACGATAATGCAACTATAAGGCAACCAAAACAAAAAATAAACAGACATATACGTAACTGGTTGTACCTTAATTCAAATTTACTCTTCTTATTGTGTTTCTAAAAAAATATATTTATATTGGAAACCACTAATCAATCAAAATGCAACTGTATATAACGTAGATGTATTATTCATGAGGTTATTTTTTAAAAATTTTCACATCATACATTGTTTTGGATTTGGTGGGAGCTCCAGATCTGTTTGTTACAGATTTACATTTCATGAATATGGATTTCGATATTAGGGGGAGTTGTTTTGATCGAATAAAACAGAAAACAAAAGTGTAATTTCAGTTTCTTCACAGTTTTTCTGATTTTTTTTCGTCATTTTTTCTGTTTAGATCATTGCAGGTCTTCTTTTCCAGTTGATTTCGCCAGAATTAATGGTTGTATTTTCCTCATTTTGGTTTCATTTTGGTTGTTTTGCGGTTTTAAAACGATCGAGGTACTTTCATCTTCATCGTTCGCTCTGTACAGCTGAAGGCTTAGTGCATGTGGTATTTTTGTAAATATTTGTATGTGGACTGTATAAATGTTTAATGGGCCGGCCCATAGTATTTTTGTAATTTTTTTTTTCTTTTTTGTATTTTTCTGTTTTTTTCCCTTTAATTTATCAATCCCAAATGAGCTAGTACACATACATCAAACATTTCATCAACATTACATAGTAAATTTTTTTTGGCTTTTGACAAGTATATATCCTTATGTACACATAATTTTTTCATTAATTAAAATTTGTATCCAATCAACAAACTAGAGTAAACAACTAAACATAGCTAGAGACCAATGAATGATATTTTTCCATAATATACTTTTCTTTTTATCAATTAGGGACAAAATTTAACTAAAGACTAATAACTCTAACACGCTATTAGCAAGCTTTTATCATTTAAAAAAGGAAAGAAAGAAAAATTAGTAACCAATTATGATTATCTATTTAATTTCAAGTTCAAAACAAGAAATTCTAAGCCAAACAAAGATAACTACTTTTTGAAAACGAACACATATTAAAAATATATAAATACATGAGTACATCTCTCTAGTCTCTACAACAAATGTATCTTCTCCAATTAAGGCCGAATTTGAAATTTGGTCCATGAGTACCCCATAGTCAACTTGTGTCTAAGGAGGGGTAATACTAATATAGTCAAATGGTGCATTTTCACCTAAATAAGAAGTCATATTAGTGAGAGTTTTCGAAAAAGCAAACACAGTCCAACTCGAAATTATGTTCTAAGTATTTTTCATTACTTGAAGTAGGCAGCAGAAGAGTTCAAATCATTAAAATGAGAGAGTTAAAATATTAAAGAAGCACATACCAACAAATTTGTCTGTACGTTCTAAGAACTTTTCAACTCAAACAGTATGAATAACTGAGGCATCCAGAAACCCTGTCCATTCCAAGTTTGGACGCAAGACATTCATAACAACCCATGGGTCCATCTCAACAAAATGCACCTGGAAGTTAAGCAATAGAATGAAGTAAGATTTTAAGGGCAGTGTAGATAAATCATAGAACATAAAGAGAACAATGATAAATATTTGGCTCATGAACTTCAATAGGTGTACCTCAGAACATCCACGACTAATAGCTTCAAGCCCAACAATGGTAAAAATCATGACTATTATTAAAATCGAAGAAATTAGAAACCTAAATGTAACAAATCTAATATAAATTTTAAAAAAATAAAATGAATTTGAACAACATATCATATACAGTTTACCAAAGAACATGATATATAAATTTGTATAATAAACCCCAAAAAATTATATTTCAAGCTACACAAGGAAAATATATCTGAACCCTAAAGAAAGAAGAAACATAAGGACATGAAACTTACCTTCATCTCCCCTTCTCCATTCATACTCATCTCTGAGCCCGTTCAACCTTCGTTTCTTAAGCCAAAGCCACGTTGCCATAGCTGAAGCCTCTTTTTTCGATAGACCATAAGCCAAAGCCTCGCTCTGTCATTGTTGTTACTTATGAAAGGTTCGGCAACGGAAGACTGAAGAGAGCGAGAGAGAGGGCTAATATCTTGGGGATCTAGGGATTTGGATAGATTGAAGAGGACAGAGGAGAATCGCTAGAGTGGAGGAGAGACTTTGAAGGTTGAAGATGAAGTGAATAGTGTGTGAATCGATTTGGGGTTAGGATAAATTATAGAAAATTATCGTGGAAGGTTTGCTTCTTTTCTAAACTGACGCAAAAACAACATTTATTTTTTTTTAAAAAAAATTCTATTAGCATCGGGTATTTTATTAGTGACAAATGAGTAACCGACGCTAATTAATAATTTGTTGCGTCGGTTTGAAAACAACGCCCTAATGTTCTTCTATACTATTCACATCGGTCAACCCAGTGAACAGTAACGTTGAGCGACGTGGATAGTACTTTTTGTAGTAGTGTTGTTAAGTATAAAAAGTGGGATAAAAGGTCTCATTTCTTGTAGTGAAATAAATGTATATATACCTTATGAGAAAGAGAGAGCACCAAGGCTGAGGGTAGCAGTGGTGGTTGGGTCGCCGATGGTGGGTGGTGGGTTGTGGTGGTTTTGGTCAAATTGGAGAAGAAGAGAGCGAGAGATCGAGAGAGAGAGAGAGGGAGGAGGAGTACAAGAATGAGAGAGAGAAAGAGAAGTTCGGGTGGTGGTGGGTGCTAGTTTTTGTCGAATGGGAGAAGGAGAGAGCGAGTGATCAAGTGAGAGACGGTGAGAACCGAGAGAGAGAAAATTGGTATTCATCATTCGTGCGTGGTGGTTTTCATCGAGAAAATAGGGTTTGGGGTTCAGAGTTTGGGTTTTTCTGCAAAGAGGGAGAGTAGCTAGGGTGGCTTAGGGTTTTTGTTGTGTAAAATGACGAAGGAATAGCTGTTGGGGGTTAGATTATGCTCAGGGTATACGCAACGGTTTATAACTGTTGCCTATACTAAACCGTGCCTCATATATAGTACAGGCGACGATTTGAAACAGTCACATATACCCCCATTAAAATTCACATTATACTCTTAAAACCGTGAGGAATACCAAATTTTTCCTTACGGCTTAAAATATTCATTTAAATTATTTACGACAGTCGCCCAAAAAAGCATTTTGAGGACCGTCGCTAATTTCCCCTTTTTATATAATTGCAACTGACATATTGTTGGATATTATTTTACCAGGATCTTAGATCTACTCACAAGTATGTTTATTAACATCCTAAATAAGAACTTTCTAAAACGATAAATTAAACACATATAAAGTTTAAGAAACCTTACATTGGGTGCAGCGGAATTAAATGTCTCCTTCCGTTCAGATCTCTAACCCTTGAATCCTTTCTGTAGCAGAGTATTATCAAGATCTGAACCTGGATCTCTTTCTCTGAATCCTTGATGCTAAATCTCCTTTGCTGATGATCTTTCTTCACGATCTTCCTCACTATGATTGAGGTATTGCTTGATGTGTGTGGGCACTACTCTAATCACTAAAGTAATTTCGAAATTCAAAGGAAGAAGGAAGAGAGAGAGTGGCGGCTAGAGAAGAGAAAGTGGAGGCTCAGGTTTTTCTGATTCAGAAAGTGTAATTTTCCTGAAGCCTTCACTATCTATTTATAGCATTCCACTAGGGTTAGATTTGAATTATATGGCATTAAAATAATGAAAAAAATCAACTTAAAATACCTATAAAGGTGGCCGGCCATGGCTAGGTGGACTGGGCCTTGATTTTTGCAATTTTGCAATTTAACACCTTTTGTATCTGATTTTCTCAAAAATGCCAATTTCCTAATTCAATCATTTAAATGCCAATTCTAACTATTTAATAACTATAAATAATTACGAAATAATATTTTCATTTATCATATTTATTAATTGAACCATACAAAGTATCATAATTAACAAATATGCCCCTATTAACTCTTTCTTTACAATTTCGCCCTTACTTAGTGAAAATTTCACAAATAGACATAGTCTAATTCGTGAATTATAATTGATTAATCAAAACCAATTACATGAGTCTTACAAACAATATTATCTCAACTAGTAGGGGGACCATGGGTCTATATAACCGAGCTTCCAATAAGTAGATCAAGAATTTAGCACTAAAATTCACTAACTTATTAATTCTTCGTTGAATCCACGCATAGAACTTAGAATTGCACTCTCAGTATATAGAATGCTCTATATGTTCCACCATATAGACACATCATTAGTTATCCATTGTTATAATCCTAATGTGATTAATGATCCTCTATATGAATGATCTACACAGTAAAGGGATTAAATTACCGTAACACCCTACTATGTATTTTATCCTTAAAACACTTGACCCCGTATAAATGATATTTCAGCTTATGTGAAATGAGATCTCCACCATTTATTTTTCGTTTGGTCAAGCTCGAAGGAGATCATCCTTTGCTTACTATTCGCCAGGTAGAAGCTATAGATTCCATGTTTATGCTAGCGCTCCTACTCAATTGCACTACCGTGTTCCCAAAATGTACGTATCACCCTGACCTAAAAGTAGGCTTAACTAACAAATCAAAGAAAACAAATAGCCTTTCAAGATTGAGCCTAATCATAACAGGATTAAGATCATTTGATCTAGGATCAACTTGGCGATATTGACTTGAATAGATTTTACGGTAAGTTTAATTAAATCTAAATCACAGTTCAATATCGGTCCCTTCCGATGCATACTCCATGCATCCAACCTGAGCTTTACTTTAACCAATGTTCTTGAAAGAACATAGTATTTCTCCAAATACAAGTAAACTCTTGTTGTAGATTATCATATCAGTAAAACCCTGTGTCTGATAAATCTAGGAAACTTTATTCACATAGTCATGTTTACTTTCCAATGTGATGACAGCACAATAAACATGATCAAGTATGTGAAAAGGGTTTAAGATGAATTTATAAATCAATTAGACAAGCAATTGATAAAGTGAGCCAAAACATACACAAATGAATGAAAAATACTTCTGTTTCTTTATTGATGTTGAATAAAATAGATTACATTGAAATGGAGTTTTATTTAGGGCATAAACCTAACAAACTCCCACTTGCACTAATATAAAACTAATTAGTACATATCAATTAATCCTAAATTCTGACGGTGCTTTTCAAAGGCTGTCACGGCCAGGACTTTGGTAAATGGATCAGCTAGGTTGTCCTCTGTGTCAACTTTCTCAACTAGTACATCCCCTCTTGCCACGTATTCTCTGATATTGTGATACTTCCTTTCAATGTGTTTGCTTCTCTTGTGGCTTCGAGGTTCTTTACTGTTTGCTATTGCTCCATTGTTATCAGAGAGTAGTACCAGAGGCTTTTCCATTCCAGGAACAACACCTATGCTCGTGAAGAACTTTCTTAGCCAGACAAGTTCTTTAGGAGCTTCAGCTGCTGCTATGTAATCAGCTTCCATAGTTGAGTCCGATATCGCGGTTTGTTTAGCACTTCTCCAAACCACTGCTCCACCCCCAATAGTAAACACCATCCCAGATGTAGATTTCCTGTCTTCAAGACTTGCCTGGAAATCTGAATCAGTGTAGCCTATGGGATTTAAAGCACCACCCTTGTAGACTAACACAAGATTCCTTGTACTCTTTAAGTATTTCAGAATATACTTAACTGCATTCCAATGTTCTTGTCCTGGATTAGACTGATACGTGCTCACAATTCCAACAGCATAACAGATGTCAGGTCTAGTGCACAACATTGCATACATTAGACTTCCAACTGCAGAGGCATAGGGAATATTCGCCATGTCCTTTATCTCTTGAGGATCAGTCGGAGACTGTTCCTTAGATAGACGAATACCATATCTAGAAGGCATGTTTGCCCCATTGGTGTTGCTCATGGAGAATCTCTCTAAGACTTTGTCTATGTAGGTTGTTTGAGAGAGAGCAAGAGATCTGTTCTTCCGGTTTCTGATAATCTGAATACCAAGAACACAGGCTGCTTCACCCAAATCTTTCATATCGAATTGAGTGTTGAGCCATTCCTTAATGTGAGTCATTTTCTTGACATTGTTTCCAATGATCAAAATGTCATCAACATAAAGGACCAGGAATACTACTATTTGGTCTTCCTTGAGTTGGTAAACACAAGGTTCATCTTCATTCTGAAGAAAGCCGTAGGTCTTGATGATTTCATCAAACCTCTTGTTCCATGAGCGAGACGCTTGCTTAAGTCCATAGATAGACCTGTTTAACTTGCAAACTTTCTTTTCCTGCCCAGGAAGAACATAACCTTCTGGTTGCTCCATATAGATGGTTTCTTCAAGTACCCCATTAAGGAAGGCAGTCTTGACATCCATTTGCCAGATTTCATAATCGAAAGCAGCAGCTATGGAGAGAAGAATTCGGATGGATTTGAGCATGGCAATAGGACTAAAAGTTTCCTCATAGTACACGCCTTCTCTTTGGGTATAACCCTTGGCTACAAGTCTAGCTTTAAAAGTTTCGACTTCGCCTCCAGCTCCTCTTTTCTTCTTGAAAACCCACTTGCATCCTATCGAATGATAGTCGTCAGGTGCGTCTACATATTCCCAGACTTTGTTCTTTTTCATGAAATCCATTTCTGAATCCATGCCGGCTGACCATCGTTTCCGTTGCGGACTAGCCATTGCATGTTTATAGGTTAATGGATCGTCATCAATACCGTCACCTACGACCATATTGATTTCACCATCCAAGCCATAACGAGCAGGTTTTGTTGAAACCCTCCCACTACGACGAGGTACGATTGTCTTCTGAACAGAAACTTTAGTAGTAGATTTCTAAGTTTGTTCAACTGAGGTAGTGGGATCGTCTTCTTCACGAGTGGAAGAGGACGGAACATTGGAAGGACTTATATCTGATAGCAATTCCTCTAGAACAACTTTACTTTTCGGTTTGTAGTCTTTAATATAGTTCTCTTCAAGGAAAGTAGCATTTGTAGAAACAAACACTTTGTTATCCTTGTGACTATAAAATAGTCCACCCCTAGTCTCTTTAGAATTTCCGACTAACATGCATACTTCGGTACGTGATTAAAGTTTGCCTTCTTTCTTTCTTAAGACATGAGCAGGGCACCCCCAAATTCTGTAATGGCGTAAACTAGGTGTTCGACCATTTCAAAGTTCGACGGGTGTCTTAGGGACTGCTTTAGATGGAACAACATTTAGAATGTCATTTGCCATCTGTATAGCATATCCCCAGAAGGACGTAGACAGAGTTGAATAACTCAGCATAGACCTAACCATTTCCAAAAGAGTGCGATTTCTTCTTTCTGCAACTCCATTTTGTTGTGGAGTGGCTGGGGCAGTGTATTGGGATTCAATTCCAAGTTCAATTAAATGATCTTTGAACTGCATATCCATATATTCTCCACCTATCAGGTTCGCAAGATCTTTAATGATTTACCTAATTGGTTTTGGGCCAAAGCATGAAACTCCTGAAACTTTTCAAACGTTTCAGATTTCTTTTGCATTAGGTAAAGAAAACTATATCTAGAGAAATCGTCAATGAAAGTGACAAAATACTCATAACCACCTCGGGCTTTGACATTCAAAGGTCCGCAGTCATCGGAATGCACTAACCCTAGAGGGATTTTGGCACGCTCTCCCTTTGCAGAGAAAGAACGTTTAGTCATTTTTCCTTCTAGGCAGGACTCGCATGCGCGGTTCACCTAAGACGACATTTTTCAATGGACCGTCTTTGGTGAGCCTATTGAGTCTATCAAAGCCTATATGACCTAAACGTAAATGCCATAGATAAGTTTGATCATCATTATCAATCTCTTTTCTTTTTAGGTTTCTAGGTCTAGCTACACTGAAAAGTTCACTATTTAGTGAGATTTGAGTACTCGGTCTTAAAACATAAAGCCCTTGTTCCATTATAGCAACACATATTTGAAATCCATTACGAGAAATTGAACAATTTGTACTCGAAAAATTCAATATATAAGATTGTGTTTGCAAACATGAGACACTAATCAAGTTTCTACTAAAGTTTGGAATAAATAAAACATTTTCTAAAATTAAAAATCTTTGTTGAAACTTGATGCGGGCTTTTCCTCTAGCTTTGACCGATACTAATTCGCCATTGCCAACTTTAAGCTGTAACTCTCCTGGAAGCAGATTTTCCCAAGTTTCAAGCAACTGCAGTGAAGAACATACATGGTTAGTAGACCCAGAATCAACAATCCAGATGGATTTGTCGTTCTCTAAAACACATGATTCAAAGACAAAAGCATTACCTTCGTTTGAATTGTTTAGAAGCCTGGGACATCGTTCTTCATGATGACCCTTTCCATTACAATTCGAACATAGAAGATTATGTCTGATAATTGTACTTGAAGAAGCAGTTTTGCTAGATCCTTCATACCTAGTCCTTTTCCTACGATTATTGATTGCAAACCCAAGGGGACCCATTGCAATCAAGTTTCGTTCATGGGCTCGTAATTCTGTTTCGAGCTTGTCCATGTCGGAGGAGTTAGAATTGTTGATCATGTAAGAGATAACAAATTCATTATACTCCGGAGGAAGACTATTAAGGATAAGTTGGACCCATTGTTCTCTTGATAAATCAATTCCTAGTAGATTTGCCTTTTGGAACTTCAGATTCATCATCAACAGGTGCGAGTTAATGCAACTACCAGGATGCATTTTCACACTATAGAGTTCTTTTGCTAAGATAGTAACTAAGAAAGGATCGGGGTGTGGGTTATTCATAATGACACTACAACACATCAATAAAACAGAAGTAAGGTTTTGGCTCATAAATTCATAAACAATTTAGAAAATAACAAGTAATGACATATGTTATAGAAATACTAAATCTAACATAGTTTATTTTCCAAGGTATTTCAACAAACTGATACGGTGTCCCGTTTAGGCGAGAGTCAAAGCATCATCCATTGAATAGAGTTGTCAGCTCATCTAAAATGATAACCATTCTAGCAACCTTTTATTCGATCAAGATTGGAATTCAGCGTTGTCCCGTTTAGGCGATAGTCAAGGCAATTCTATCTTATGAGCTTCCACCATTGTTTCATAACTTGCAAGTCAAGTATGGTCGCCACCATTAGGGTGATCTATACCATGCAAAACACTTACAAATTACTTATCATGCGAGGTTAAACGGTGAGAAATTGCTAATGAACGTTCCTCCATTATGGAGGATTACTCACTAAAACAAACGCGGTGTAAAACCCACAATGGAGATCGAATGTCTCTTGATTAAAAGCTCATTATTTAAAAATAATATATGTATTTTGTATAATCATTTAAATTCGATATTATAATAATGAAAAATTACAAACTAAAGTTCGTTTAAATAAAAAAAATCAACTTTAATTAATTTTCAATTATTATTTAAATTGAAAAATAAATTCAAATAAATATCGAACAAGTTCCATAATATAATAATGAAAAATTACAAATCAAAATTGATTTAAATAAAAAAATCAACTTTAATTAATTTTCAATTATTTATTAAATTCAAAAAATAAATTTGAATAATAATGGAACAAATTTGAAAATATCATGTTTAAGTTGTTTTAGAAGAATCTAAAAAATCAACTTAAATATCTTTCAAATCAGATTTAATTAAATTTAAAATAAAGTTGTAACCACTTAATTTTGAAGATATTTTAAGTCAATATTCAAAAAGATATTAACCTAAAAATATCTAAAATATTCCATTTTAAGTTAATATTCGCAAAGATATTAACTTAAAAAATATCTAAAGAATCTTAATAACCAATGCCTAAAATTCCTCAACTTAATTTTAAAATTTTGAATTCAAAAGATATTCAGATTTAAGTTGGTTAGTTGTGGATAACTAAATATCAACTTAAATAGGAATATTTAATGAAAAATTTAAATTAAGTTCCAGAAAGAATCTAGATGGTTATTATTCTATATTTAATTAAATACAAGAAAATACATATAGTTTAGCTTAGAATATAAAATTCTTTAAACTATGATTTTCTAAATTAATTTCAAAATAAATGAAATTAATTATGTTGCTAATCAATTTTAATTAGGTTAAACTAGTGTAATTAACCTAGTACAGTCATTCAAATCAGGCAAATGGGCCTTCACAATTGGGGTGGTTTGTGTGAGGGGGTCTTGGAGTTCAGTATGTCGTACCCACTTCTATGGCTCCCAACTCTCACACAAGGCCCAAAAGAGAGGAATTTAACCTTAATAAGAACAACTGTTATTAATTGAATAGGCCCAAAAACTAAATGGGCCTAAATAAATTCTATCAAGAACTATGATAATTTATTTTAGCAACAACAACCTATATGCATCTATAATAAAATTAAACACATAGGCTCACACAGGCACACTTTGAATGGGTCCTATCATGTTGCTAGGTCATACACAGATGAAAGAAGATTGTAAATTATACCTGTTACAAATTATTATCTTGACCAAGGGAGCCATCAGATCATTAGATCTGGCATAAGGTAACCATGGCTATTTGCAATCAAGTAATAATATGTTTTGAAAACTTACACACAAGTTAAAACACATACTCCTGCAACAAGGTTAGTTGGATAGTTGGATGTAGGATTTATTTAATTTCGAAAATAATTAATTAAATAAATAAAAAATATTTCGAAAAATTAAAAAAAAAATTTAAAAAAAAAATTCGAAATTTTTAAATAAAAAAAAATTTAAAAAATAAACCTACAATTTTTGAAAAATTAGGTTTCAACCAACCTAAATATCATTTCAAAAATTTGCTAATACTTTTAAATTTTAAATGTTATTTTATAAATAAAAATTAAATAAAAAAATTAGAAAAGATAAATAAATATCTTTTTCAAATTTTAAATGTAATTTAAATAAATAAAATAACAAAATTTTAAAAAATTAGCAAAATATCTTATATCATTTAAAAATTACATGATTATAAATATCTTATTTTTAAATTTAAAATAAGATAAGATATAATCAAATTTTAAAATAAGATAGACATTTTAAGCAAGAAGATAGATACTAATTCTATTCAAATTCAAATTACACTAATATCTTGAATTAAATTTAAAAAATATTAAATTAATTCAAAATGATAATTAGAATTGAATTAGGAATAGTGATAGTATAAATACAAAACTATACCAAAAATCGGAAGTTAATTCCATGAAAAAGCATGAAAAATCGAAGAAAAACAAAAAAATTCGAAACTGTACGGACAGATTTGCGATCGTAGGAAAATATCAGCACAGCCCCGTTTTTTTCAAATCTTCAAAAAATCATAACTAATTCAAATAAAATCCAAATTAAGTTCTGTAAAAGGCTAACTTGCTTAATTTTTTCCATACTATCCAATAAAAATAATTCCAGAGATAAAATCGCAATTATGTTTCACGAAAATTTCACAAACATCAATCAATCATCAAATAACACTCAATACAACATGATACCATCCAAAGAACATACAAACAATCGTTTTAAAGTCCAAATTTCTTGCAAGTAAATCAATTACCATGGCTCTGAGGCCAGTTGTTGGATATTATTTTACCAGGATCTTAGATCTACTCACAAGTATGTTTATTAACATCCTAAATAAGAACTTTCTAAAACGATAAATTAAACACATATAAAGTTTAAGAAACCTTACATTGGGTGCAGCGGAATTAAATGACTCCCTCCGTTCAGATCTCTAACCCTTGAACCTTTCTGTAGCAGAGTATTATCAAGATCTGAACCTGGATCTCTTTCTCTGAATCCTTGATGCTAAATCTCCTTTGCTGATGATCTTTCTTCACGATCTTCCTCACTATGATTGAGGTATTGCTTGATGTGTGTGGGCACTACTCTAATCACTAAAGTAATTTCGAAATTCAAAGGAAGAAGGAAGAGAGAGAGTGGCGGCTAGAGAAGAGAAAGTGGAGGCTCAGGTTTTTCTGATTCAGAAAGTGTAATTTTCCTGAAGCCTTCACTATCTATTTATAGCATTCCACTAGGGTTAGATTTGAATTATATGGCATTAAAATAATGAAAAAATCAACTTAAAATACCTATAAAGGTGGCCGGCCATGTCTAGATGGACTGGGCCTGATTTTTGCAATTTTGCAATTTAACACCTTTTGTATCTGATTTTCTGAAAAATGCCAATTTTCTAATTCAATCATTTAAATGCCAATTCTAACTATTTAATAACTATAAATAATTACTAAATAATATTGTCATTTATCATATTTATTAATTGAACCATACAAAGTATCATAATTAACAAATATGCCCCTATTAACTCTTTCTTTACAATTTCGCCCTTACTTAGTGAAAATTTCACAAATAGACATAGTCTAATTCGTGAATTATAATTTATTAATCAAAACCAATTACATGAGTCTTACAAACAATATTATCTCAACTAGTGGGGGGACCATGGGTCTATATAACCGAGCTTCCAATAAGTAGATCAAGAATTTAGCACTAAAATTCACTAACTTATTAATTCTTTGTTGAATCCACGCATAGAACTTAGAATTGCACTCTCAGTATATAGAATGCTCTATATGTTCCACCATATAGACACATCATTAGTTATCCATTGTTATAATCCTAATGTGATTAATGATCCTCTATATGAATGATCTACACAGTAAAGGGATTAAATTACCGTAACACCCTACTATGTATTTTATCCTTAAAATACTTGACCCCGTATAAATGATATTTCAGCTTATGTGAAATGAGATCTCCACCATTTATTTTCGTTTGGTCAAGCTCGAAGGAGATCATCCTTTGCTTACTATTCGCCAGGTAGAAGCTATAGATTCCATGTTTATGCTAGCGCTCCCACTCAATTGCACTACCGTGTTCCCAAAATGTACGTATCACCCTAACCTAAAGTAGGCTTAACTAACAAATTAAAGAACGCGAATAGCCTTTCAAGATTGAGCCTAATCATAACAGGATTAAGATCATTTGATCTAGGATCAACTTGGCGATATTGACTTGAATATATTTTACGGTAAGTTTAATTAAATCTAAATCACAGTTCAATATCGGTCCCTTCCGATGCATACTCCATGCATCCAACCTGAGCTTTACCTTAACCAATGTTCTGGAAAGAACATAGTATTTCTCCAAATACAAGTAAACTCTTGTTGTAGATTATCATATCAGTAAAACCCTGTGTCTGATAAATCTAGGAAACTTTATTCACATAGTCATGTTTACTTTCCAATGTGATGACAGCAATATAAACATGATCAAGTATGTGAAAAGGGTTTAAGATGAATTTATAAATCAATTAGACAAGCAATTGATAAAGTGAGCCAAAACATACACAAATGAATGAAAAATACTTCTGTTTCTTTATTGATGTTGAATAAAATAGATTACATTGAAATGGAGTTTTATTTAGGGCATAAAACCTAACACATATATCTACAAATTAAATATGCCTAAAATATATTTGCTGGTAACTTGGTGCAACTCTATGTACAACTTACCGATACCCTGATATGTTATTCTAATGGCAACTGTCACGCAAGATAAACATGTATTCATATATACAATTATTATACTAATCTTACTTCAATTTCAAATTTTAGGTTCAAATCCAGGTGTGCCAGTCAACTTAGAGAATTTGAGGATCAACACTTTTCCCCGAGTTCATAAGTGTAATTTCAAATGCTCCTATTAATTATTGTGTGATGGACCTCATAAGAGGCGTGGGTGTGAGCCTCTTGGCAGAGAGGAATTTAACCTTAATAAGAACAACTGTTATTAATTGAATAGGCCCAAAAACTAAATGGGCCTAAATAAATTCTATCAAGAACTATGATAATTTATTTTAGCAACAACAACCTATATGCATCTATAATAAAATTAAACACATAGGCTCACACAGGCACACTTTGGATGGGTCCTATCATGTTGCTAGGTCATACACAGATGAAAGAAGATTGTAAATTATACCTGTTACAAATTATTATCTTGACCAAGGGAGCCATCAGATCATTAGATCTGGCATAAGGTAACCATGGCTATTTGCAATCAAGTAATAATAGGTTTTGAAAACTTACACACAAGTTAAAACACATACTCCTGCAACAAGGTTAGTTGGATAGTTGGATGTAGGATTTATTTAATTTCGAAAATAATTAATTAAATAAATAAAAAATATTTCGAAAAATTTAAAAAAAAAATTAAAAAAAAATTCGAAATTTTTAAATAAAAAAAAATTTAAAAAATAAACCTACAATTTTTGAAAAATTAGGTTTCAACCTACCTAAATATCATTTCAAAAATTTGCTAATACTTCTAAATTTTAAATGTTATTTTATAAATAAAAATTAAATAAAAAAATTAGAAAAGATAAATAAATATCTTTTTCAAATTTTAAATGTAATTTAAATAAATAAAATAACAAAATTTTAAAAAATTAGCAAAATATCTTATATCATTTAAAAATTACATGATTATAAATATCTTATTTTTAAATTTAAAATAAGATAAGATATAATCAAATTTTAAAATAAGATAGACATTTTAAGCAAGAAGATAGATACTAATTCTATTCAAATTCAAATTACACTAATATCTTGAATTAAATTTAAAAAATATTAAATTAATTCAAAATGATAATTAGAATTGAATTAGGAATAGTGATAGTATAAATACAAAACTATACCAAAAATCGGAAGTTAATTCCATGAAAAAGCATGAAAAATCGAAGAAAAACAAAAAAATTCGAAACTGTACGGACAGATTTGCGATCGTAGGAAAATATCAGCACAGCCCCGTTTTTTTCAAATCTTCAAAAAATCATAACTAATTCAAATAAAATCCAAATTAAGTTCTGTAAAAGGCTAACTTGCTTAATTTTTTCCATACTATCCAATAAAAATAATTCCAGAGATAAAATCGCAATTATGTTTCACGAAAATTTCACAAACATCAATCAATCATCAAATAACACTCAATACAACATGATACCATCCAAAGAACATACAAACAATTGTTTTAAAGTCCAAATTTCTTGCAAGTAAATCAATTACCATGGCTCTGAGGCCAGTTGTTGGATATTATTTTACCAGGATCTTAGATCTACTCACAAGTATGTTTATTAACATCCTAAATAAGAACTTTCTAAAACGATAAATTAAACATATATAAAGTTTAAGAAACCTTACATTGGGTGCAGCGGAATTAAATGACTCCTTCCGTTCAGATCTCTAACCCTTGAACCTTTCTGTAGCAGAGTATTATCAAGATCTGAACCTGGATCTCTTTCTCTGAATCCTTGATGCTAAATCTCCTTTGCTGATGATCTTTCTTCACAATCTTCCTCACTATGATTGAGGTATTGCTTGATGTGTGTGGGCACTACTCTAATCACTAAAGTAATTTCGAAATTCAAAGGAAGAAGGAAGAGAGAGAGTGGCGGCTAGAGAAGAGAAAGTGGAGGCTCAGGTTTTTCTGATTCAGAAAGTGTAATTTTCCTGAAGCCTTCACTATCAATTTATAGCATTCCACTAGGGTTAGATTTGAATTATATGGCATTAAAATAATGAAAAAATCAACTTAAAATACCTATAAAGGTGGCCGGCCATGGCTAGGTGGACTGAGCCTGATTTTTGCAATTTTGCAATTTAACACCTTTTGTATCTGATTTTCTCAAAAATGCCAATTTCCTAATTCAATCATTTAAATGTCAATTCTAACTATTTAATAACTATAAATAATTACTAAATAATATTGTCATTTATCATATTTATTAATTGAACCATACAAAGTATCATAATTAACAAATATGCCCCTATTAACTCTTTCTTTACAATTTCGCCCTTACTTAGTGAAAATTTCACAAATAGACATAGTCTAATTCGTGAATTATAATTTATTAATCAAAACCAATTACATGAGTCTTACAAACAATATTATCTCAACTAGTGGGGGGACCATGGGTCTATATAACCGAGCTTCCAATAAGTAGATCAAGAATTTAGCACTAAAATTCACTAACTTATTAATTCTTTGTTGAATCCACGCATAGAACTTAGAATTGCACTCTCAGTATATAGAATGCTCTATATGTTCCACCATATAGACACATCATTAGTTATCCATTGTTATAATCCTAATGTGATTAATGATCCTCTATATGAATGATCTACACAGTAAAGGGATTAAATTACCGTAACACCCTACTATGTATTTTATCCTTAAAATACTTGACCCCGTATAAATGATATTTCAGCTTATGTGAAATGAGATCTCCACCATTTATTTTCGTTTGGTCAAGCTCGAAGGAGATCATCCTTTGCTTACTATTCGCCAGGTAGAAGCTATAGATTCCATGTTTATGCTAGCGCTCCCACTCAATTGCACTACCGTGTTCCCAAAATGTACGTATCACCCTAACCTAAAAGTAGGCTTAACTAACAAATTAAAGAACGCGAATAGCCTTTCAAGATTGAGCCTAATCATAACAGGATTAAGATCATTTGATCTAGGATCAACTTGGCGATATTGACTTGAATATATTTTACGGTAAGTTTAATTAAATCTAAATCACAGTTCAATATCGGTCCCTTCCGATGCATACTCCATGCATCCAACCTGAGCTTTACTTTAACCAATGTTCTGGAAAGAACATAGTATTTCTCCAAATACAAGTAAACTCTTGTTGTAGATTATCATATCAGTAAAACCCTGTGTCTGATAAATCTAGAAAACTTTATTCACATAGTCATGTTTACTTTCCAATGTGATGACAGCAATATAAACATGATCAAGTATGTGAAAAGGGTTTAAGATGAATTTATAAATCAATTAGACAAGCAATTGATAAAGTGAGCCAAAACATACACAAATGAATGAAAAATACTTCTGTTTCTTTATTGATGTTGAATAAAATAGATTACATTGAAATGGAGTTTTATTTAGGGCATAAAACCTAACACATATATCTACAAATTAAATATGCCTAAAATATATTCTTGGTAACTTGGTGCAACTCTATGTACAACTTACTGGAAATGCCACGATATGTTATTCTAATGGAAACTGTCATGCAAGATAACCATGTATTCATATATACAATTATTATACTAATCTTACTTCAATTTCAAATTTTAGGTTCAAATCCAGGTGTGCCAGTCAACTTAGAGAATTTGAGGATCAACACTTTTCCCCGAGTTCATAAGTGTAATTTCAAATGCTCCTATTAATTATTGTGTGATGGACCTCATAAGAGGCGTGGGTGTGAGCCTCTTGGCAGAGATGCTCTTGGGGACATGGCAAAAGTGGTTCTTGAGGCCTCTTTGTTGAGTGGGTCATATGTTGCCATAAATCTAACACACAAGTATACATATAATTTTTACAAGAGGTAAGTGAGATAGTTCCCAATAGGATTGTAGCTAAGTACTAATTAATTTAACTCTTGGTTCCATTTGGCAATTAAAAATTAGATTCTCAAAGTAAGTAATCTAAGAAAGAATTAAATAACAACACAATAAACAATACATTAAATCAAGAAATGAAATATAGGAAAACTAATTTCGATTATTTCGACTTCCTATTTCAATAATGAAAACTGATATTCTTCTTCTATTTTGTATCATAGCAGATTATAAATAATCTATACTCTAATGAGAACATATAGATTTTAAATTATAAGGTACTAGCTTATATTTCTAAGACATAACACACATAATTAGCATTAAACAATAATTCAAAAGCTATACAAGCCACACAAATACGTCAAAACCTATGTTTATTTAATTAGAGCATTTTAAATACTCACTTTTTAAATTTTTATTGAAATCATAAATCATGCATAGTATGGTTAAACAAACACATGTAATTACCATCGTCGATTCTCATTAAAAAATACATGCGATTTTTTAGGCACGCACTACTAGAGAAAGGGCCTTTATCTTCGGTTTTTAGGCCAGTTTATCTTCGGATTTTATTAAAAATCGCAACCGAAGTCGTTTGAGGCGATGACATATGTTTTAAAATACCGAAGTCGAAGGTGAGGCTACGTCTTCGGTTATTATATAAAAACCGAAGATAAAAGTACCTTCGTCTTCGGTTATTATATAAAAACCGAAGAGAAAGGTAATCTATGTCTTCGGTTTTTATATAATAACCGAAGACATAGGTTCTTCAATTTTTATATAATAATCGAAGACATATGTTTCGAATATCAGAAGAGAAAATAGACCTATATCTTCGGTTATTGGTAAATATATTTTCGGTTATTATTTAAATATTTTAAATATATATGAATTTTTATTAAATAATTAATTATATATTAATTTTTTTTAAAATAATTATAAATTAATTATAAAAATAAATATTATTTCAATTATATAACAAAATTAAGTACAAAAGACATTGTAATTATATTATAACAAAGTTAAAGTATACATTACAAAATATGTTAAGTCCTTACTAATAAAAAAAATACACAAATTAAGTATTGCCTAAAATAAAAAGTCTAAAGTTAACTAGTACAAGTATCGTGTCAATTTCGATAACCATTGATGTTGCAGTGGTAGCAGCATCGTCTCCACATCGTATGTGTCCATCTTTCCAAACTGTAAAATTAAAGTGTAAATTAGTTATATGTATCACTTATTTATAAGCATAGTATCGTATTTACGGGTATACATAAATGAACTAATTATAGCTTAATTACCTTTTCTCTTATAATAACGAATGAATTTAGAGCTTTCACAATGTCATTAATGTACCTAAGTACATAAAAACCACATTCAATTCCTAATGTTTGTTTTGGACACGCTGCAACGGTTACTCCTGGAAATATTCCAAGTAACTCGTTGGAACCTCCGAGTAGTTCATATGCCCTAATTAAATTCAATGATTTATATTGATTTAATTAGCAATAGTTGGTATAAAGTTATAGAAAATTAAAATTATAATTTTAAAATAAAAATTGAAAAGTACCTTTGGAGTGTGAGGTCAATAGTCATCTTAGGGCGTTTATGTCTAAGCCAAGGGTCCAAGTGAATGATCTTCCCAGCACAAACGATCTCAAGCATCCAATGACGTCTAATAAGAAATTAATAAGAAAATATTAAGTGTTAATTTAAAAAGAAGAATTAAATTATACTTAACTAGTCCTTAAATAGTACTTGTACATACTCGTAGTTCCACGGTATGAAGAACATCTGAGATTTGTTATTCATTGTATTCAACCATTCAGCCAATTTGATAACAACTTCTTGGTGGACAATTCCATCTTTGTCCGTGGCATTGAGTAGCTCTGGGTCAAAGAACTTGAAATACTCCCGCATATTCGTTAAATCCTCCCAAATGCATCTACATAATTTTATCATGGTTAAGTGTTACATTTTAATAAATGGGAAAAATATTATGTAAAACATACTTAATTCCAAAAATAATTACGTAAAACATACCTAATTCCAAAGATCATGCCTTGACATCCAATAAAATTTAAGGTTCCAACCTGCTCTACATCCTCTGATGACAAGATAATATGTGTGCGAGGTGGCATGAAGTCTGGATCAGTTGGAACTTCAACAACGCTCCACTTCCCTTTCCTCCTTATAAATTCTTCAACTAAAAAGTGGAGACATACAGGTATTTGAGCCCAGACCTCCGGCTTGAATGTTGCATTCTTGTCCATTTGCTCTATCCTGACATTTGATTGTGATCCAGCCGAAGACATAGCAGGAAGAGTTGATATCTGTTTCCCTTTATTCGGTGATCTGTGAGGGGTTGCTATCTGCTTCCCCTTTGACGATGATTTATGGGTGGATGCGACATCCGGGAATATGGGAACCTGTAAAATATGAACTATAGCATCAATATACAATAATTATGCATTTATCATATATGACAATAAATAAATAATTTTTACCTTATCCAAATTTAAAATTAAATGTTTTGGCCAAGGAAAAAATGTGTCCTTTGTCTCATAGACATATCGGATATTTTCGATAGGATGAGCAATTTCAGCCTCCTCTTGAAGTTGTTCGGTAATTAAAACTCGTGCAATCCCTTCTTTATACTGCACGGTATGAATTGTTACTGGACTAACAGATTCCAGAAGCACACCTTTGGCCACTATATTATGGATGTTGTCTGAACACAAAAGTACTTCGTTGTTATTAGTGGATGAGAAGTTGTACATGACAGGAGGTGTCTGATTATCATCTTCGTACCCTCCAAACTCCTGATGATCATCTAAGTGATCATCATTTTCTTCTGAGGAGTTGTCATTACCATCATCTTGTTCTTGTGCAACATACAATTTTTTCTTCAATTCTTCAATTTCTTTTTTGAGTTGAAGAATTTCTTGTTTTTGGGAGGATGATTCACTACATTTAGCCCTTTTCTTTCGACCAGATATCTTACTGGCCTTTGCAGTGAACCTACAAATAACAGTTGGAACACTCATTTAATAAAAAATTAAGTAAAATAAATAAAAAATAATCTAACATTAAATCAAGAAAGTGGCATACCCAGCAGCTCTGACACGGCCAGGGTGCTCAGGTGTCCCTAATGCTTGAGTCAATATGTCATTCCGACCACTGGCCAAAACTTCACCTGAGTTTACTTTTTCCTCGAGTTCAGCCTATGCATTATGATTGATAATAGTTAATACTTTATAATAACAAGTCATATATTCATGTTATTGAATTGTGTTAGATATCACTTACTATTCTTGCGGCAATCTCCCTATCCAAGTCCGTAACTAGGACATTATTTTTCTTGCGGGATTTTAACCAAACATGATGGCGGGCTGGATCTTGAATTTTGATTTCTTTTTTCTGCAACAAACATGTAATTAATAAGGAAATATAATTGTTAAAAAATAATAAATTGATTGAAAATGACACAAACTTTTCCCATAGTATAGTAAATTCATATTATTATAAATTCATGTAACCTAAGCATGCTATCATGGAAAAGTCAAAGCTCTATTTAACAAAACAAAATGTTATCAACTAATTACAAGTTAAATTTGGAGGCGCCACAATCACAAGTTACAGCTTATGTAAACAAATGGACATTTAAGTTCAGGTTTTACCTGTTGATTGTAAAGTTTAGTTAGCAAAATAGTGAAGCGTATTAGAATATCTAAAAACATGTAATTCATTACCACATCCTCTCGGAGAGTCACCATGCCTCTACGAGCTGAGTGGTGCCTTGATGTATTTTGGCAAGCTCGGTCAGATTGTGCCTTTCTCAAAGCCTACAATAAAAATGTGTAAGTTGCATACTAGTAAGGCTCATATATCAAAGCTAATTATATAAGGGAAATTTGATTTTCTATACTTAGAAAATCAAAAAAAATTTTCCCTAAACCAAAAATTTAAAACCTAAAAAAACTATTCCTTTCTTTTCAAAACCCCAAAAATACCCCCCTCACAATATTCACTCTCTCTGCATCATCTCTCTCTCCCTCTATCTCACCCCAACCGCCCACCCTCACCCGAACCACCCTCACCCACCCACGTCAACCCCAACGCCGATCACCACCCTCACCCCCGTCGACCACGACCCCAACCCCTCCGACCCCAACCCCAACCCGAAAGAGCAACCCCAACGCCGATCTCTCCCTCTATCTGAAACTTTTTTTTTTCCTGCGATTTGAGAGAGGGAAGAAGACAAAGGTCCGATGGTCGGACCTTGGGGGTTCGATGGTCGGACCCATCGGACCCCCAAGGTCCGACCATCGGACCTTTGAAATTTTTTTTTTTTTTTTTTTTTTTCTGCGATTTTGGAGAGAGATGAAGAAAGGGTCCGATGGTCGAACCTTCGGGTCCGATGGGTCGGATGGTCGGACCCATCGGACCGGAAGGTCCGACCGGCTTAATTTTTTATTTTTTTTCCTGCGATTTGAGAGAGAGGGGAAGAGAGAGGTCCGATGGTCGGACCTTGGGGTCCGATGGGTCCGATTGGTCGGACCCCATCGGACCCCATGGTCCGACCATCGGACCTGGGGTGTGGGATTCTTGGGACCGGCTAGATAGAGAGAGAAAGAGAGATAGTTTTAGTTTGGGGGTATTTTTGGGGTTTTGAAAAAAAAAGTATAGTTTTTTTAGGGTTTAAATTATTGGTTTAGAAATCAAATTTTTTGATTTTCTAAGTATAGAAAATCAAATTTCCCTTATATAAATGTTGTGAATATACATATATGTACCATATGTTCAGGTGTTAGACGACTCGCAACAAATTTTACCCAATCTTCTTGATCAATTTCAGGATGGTTTTTTGGGGGAATTGCGAGCTCCTTCACCTTATTCTCTTTGGCCAAAGGCATTATGACATCGCATGTCATTTTTGTCTTAAAATCCTTCATAATTCGTCCTGCAATTTTAAGACAATCTTTTTTCCAATCTGCACGAACGTTGAAACCACGCTATATGTAGAAAGCAAACAGTTAGTAAATAGTTTAGAAAAGACCATAATAAGTATATTTTGTATAATTAACTTACTTGCACGTCTTTCCAAATTTTGTCCTTCAACGATTGATCCACATATCTCCAGTCTTTATAATTGATACCGATTGTTTGTCGACATCTAACTCCAAGCCACGATATCATCTCTCCATACATATCTCCAAAGTATTCCCCTTTGTCATTAACTTCAAGGTCTATTTTTTCACCTTTATCCATTCTTTGGCATATCCGCTTCATCCGTGTAGGACCTCGATGGTTAGGAGGTTGCAAACAATAACCTAAGTTCTCATCTCCTGAGTTCTCATCTCCTGAGCAATCATGTGTCGGCACATCATCTGCCATATCTGCATAATAAACATATTTACTAAATATTAAGATACAATTGCACATACAATGGTAGTTACATATGTAAATAAATCACATAAAATATTAAGAAACAATTCAACATACAATGGTAGTTACATATTTCAATCACATAAAATATTAAGAAATAATTACCTACTAAATTATACCGAAATTTCGGCAGCATAACAACTATTAATCGGACGTTCCCGAAAAAAATTAACCACAAAATCAAAACATATAACAATCCACAACAACAAAAAAAAAATTCCACCCATCCAACCGCAGTACATGTATTCGCAGAACCTACTTCACTACGGATGAATATTTAAGATATCCAAACTCATCTAACATGTTTATTAATAATTAATTAAAAGTTAGAAAAATTATATATACCTCTAGCTCAATACTTGGAAAAAATGGTGTTCTCCTTCCAATTTAGATTCTTGATGCTTAACCACAAAACCTACAAATAAATACAATTAAAAAGAATGTTAATAATAACATTGGCCATGAATAGATAACATGATTGTATTTTAACTACAAGGCAATTAACTTCCATGAAAACTAGAGCCAATTCCAGTCACTACCCTTTTTAGTTGGCATACACAACTAATCATAAACTCAAAAATTAAGGTCATTTCACTTTACTATACTCATCTTTTCTTATCAATTAAAGGTCAAATTTATGAAGAAAACAAGAAAGAAAAACAGTCTGCACCATAAGACCACTCATATATATTAAGGCTAGCTCAAAAAACCATATAACTATTTCTCTGTCATGATTATGTTGTCTATAATCTCAATCAATAACAAATTAAATATATAATTAATGAATCAAATACAATATATAGCTAAAGAAATATAGTACTTTCTATTGATGATTGGCCATGTGACCATAACAATTTGATAAAGGTAAAGAGGGGACCATTGACCATAAGATATTTATTGGATTGGGTTCGTATAATTCAATGAGTACTGAAGGACACATATGAATATCAATGAGTTTATTATTATATCCATATTGCAAGTAAGTGGCCGACCACAACACTTAAAGAACACAACAAAAAGACTAGTTTTTTTATTCTTTATTATTTTAAGGTGTCTAAACGTGTATGCTTGCCATGTGGGGATAACGACAAAAGCTGCTATATTTCATCCAATTCTAATAGCTTTTTTTTAATAAGAAAAATACAGTTATTAGTTATACAAGCCATAACTTCTGGAGAGAGTCTTCTAAACCTAAAACAGAACAAAACAGAGATCATCATTCCATTTTTTTTTTTTTTGGCTTCCATTGCCAATTATTTGTAACCAATTATTTTATCCTGTTTACACGTGTGTGTGTATACAGATTTGTTCTTTCATCCACCTTGGACACTCTAGGCTCTATCCACAAAAATAAATTTGGGCAAGGTGGGATATATCTATATAGGCACTATTACTACTCACTTCACTAAAGCCAATTGTAGTATGGTAATAGTTGGGACAAATAACAATGTTTTTTTTTTTAAATCAATAATAACAATGTTAAGAGTAGTATATATATATATAGCTTCCTAGCTAATATAAGCAGCGTAGATATATATGACAATGTTAAGAGTCTTGTCGTGTGGGTACTAACTCCACAGAACTTGCTCTACCAAAGACCCACTCATCACATGCGTTGGTCTCTCTAAATTTTATTAATTCACAATATACACACATTCACAATTACACATTCCATCGAAAAACAAAACAATATGCGTTGGTACTCAGAGCAAGAATCATGCTGTAGAATCATGCATACACAACATACACACACATATATTTATAATCAGGAGCTTCACCCAAGATTATTTCTAATCATCAATGAAAAATATTGTTAATTTATGAATTGAGAGAGCCAGCCAGCCAGTCCTCTTTTTCTTTCTACTATTTTCTCTTTTTACTCTTAACCTTAACACCAGTCAGAATTCGTTGCTTCAAAATGAGAAATCGACAATGAAAGCTTAAAGCTTACCTCTAATAGAAAGATTTGAGGAGGAGGAAGAGGCGTCCTTGTCGTCGTTGTCTTTCCTCCTTGTCTCCGTCGTCGTCGTCCTCGTCGAGAGCTGTAACCGATCGAAGAGTGCTGGGTGTGTAACACCCTAACTATCTTAGGCGTATTACGTGATTTTTAAACGTACTGTGCAGCTCGTTGCTAATCAACGAGGTTTATGGAAAAACGTGATTAATTAAAATTTTGCTTTTGAATAAACTTATAAACCATATTATAAAAGTCTCGGGATCCCGATTTATAAAATCATTTACAAACGTTTTAACTGTTTAACTTTTACATCAAAATGAAAGTCGTCTAACGACAGTTACAAAAATCTCAGCCGTGCTGTCCCGAGGATCGTACGCTCCAGGCCTAACCGCCCCGACATGTACAATCTCATAAGCTCGCTCACGGTCCATCAGCAACTGCCTTGCCTTTACCTACACATGAACATAAACTGTGAGTCGACAGACTCAGTAAGAAAAGCATAATAATATCATACATAAAACTGACTGCCGTGTCCAACACGATACTGAGTCCCGCTACTGCCATGTCCAACATGGTACTGAGCACTACTGCCATGTCCAACATGGTACTGAGTTTTGAACGTTCAGGGGACGGTACTATTGACAAGTATCCTCCTGATCGGTCGAACCGGTCATACTCC
This sequence comes from Cannabis sativa, assembly GCF_029168945.1. Classification (NCBI taxonomy): domain Eukaryota; kingdom Viridiplantae; phylum Streptophyta; class Magnoliopsida; order Rosales; family Cannabaceae; genus Cannabis; species Cannabis sativa. Next base: position 15,931,783 of record NC_083605.1, on the reverse strand, counting down.
GGCTGCTGGTCATACTCCGGCTGTACAGACGGGATAGGTCAATAGCACCGAACCACCAACCAAGTGTCGGCTGATCGGTCGAACCGGTCATACTCCGGCTTGGTCATACTCCGGCTCGTACCGACGTGACAGGGTTGGATGGTTCGAAGCCTAAATACATATCTAATGTAATCTAGCAGGCTTCCTACATGCACGCTAAACATGTAATCTACATATGCATACTGTTATACTAATCTTACCTGGATTCCGAATTCAGGTGTGCCGGTCAACCTGACTGGAACTTAGCTGAGCGGCGGATTACAGGCTCCTAAACCGTAAAAATCACAACACCGATAAGTGATACGCTAAATCACAACGGGGACAAAGGTTATAAAACCAAACCTAACTCACTGCAACTTAATACTAAAATACCCCCAAACTAACAGAGAACAACCTGTCTGAAAACCCGAAACTAGCACAAAACGGAAAGTTGAGAAAAACCGGGTTCTTCCCCTACTGCAAAATCCGGGTGACCGGTTTTACATGCAGTGTAAAACCGGTTACCCGGTTTTACCCAGAAAACCTACAAAAATCATTTCACCAACCAAAACGATTCCAAACTCAACCAAACTTTCCAGACCTGCTAATTAGACCCTAATAAACATTTTCCAAGCATCAAACCTACCCAGAAACCACATACACAAAAATCACCATTGGAGCTCAAGCTTTGAGTTCCAAACTCAAGCTTGAGCAAATCCAACTAAACAAGCAATCCACTAGCTTAATTCACCTTAAACTAGCATAATATTACCTCAGAAAACATTTAGAAACAACAGCAACATCACAGAACAGAATGAACTATTTCTTTCAAAAATTCATACTTTTCACATAAAAACTAAAAGCTTTGAACAACCTAGCTAATCATGCTTCAAACAACTCAAATAACAACAATTAATCATGCTTTGAACCTCAGAAAAACACCACTAAACACAGCCATGAAACAGCCACAAAACATGCATGCAACATACCAATTTCATCATCTTTTTCAACAAAACAAAGAGAGAAATGACAAGAACTAACCTAGCTTGAAGTGAACCTTAAAATGAGATGAATCAACAAGCAACTTCAATGGAGAAAAATCAGCTCCTTGCTGCTCCAAAGCTTGGCCGAAAGTGAGAGGAAAGAAAGAGAGAGTGTTTTGCAATATTTCTATTTTCTAACTTTGAAATTTTGAGTGAAATGAAAATAAAGGAAATGAAGGCTTTAACTAATTCTATTTCAGCCAAATAATAAAATAATAACATTTATTTTTCAATTTAATTAAGTCACTAAAAGACAAAAGTCAATGGGGCAAAAAGACCATTTTGCCCCTCCACACCAAAATCACATAAAAATCACTAAAGGGGGTATTTTGGGAATTTCTAAATTCCCGGCCATTCCCGACATTCCCAATGTCTAATAAACCGTCCCAAACTACTAACATACTAAGTTGTGATTTCTACTGAGCCAAACGCCGAGTTCCAAATTACCGGGCACCGGAAAAGCAAAATATGAAAACTACTGAATAACATAAACATGCATTTCTGAATTCCATAAATAACAGCATAATAAATTATTTAAATAGCTATAAATAACTTCATAATTAACATAATTAACTGCTAATTTCCAAATTAACTAAGCGGGCTTTACAACTATTCCCCCCTTAAAAGGATTTCGTCCCCGAAATCTAACCTGAATAACTCTGGATATTGAGCTCTCATATCTGACTCTAGCTCCCAGGTGGCTTCTTCCACCTTACTGTTTCTCCAGAGAACCTTGACCAAAGCTATGGTCTTATTCCGAAGGACTTTATCCTTTCTATCCACGATCTGCACTGGCTGTTCCTCATAAGTCATGTACGGCCGAAGTGAAGACTCTCATGGCGAGTATATGAGAGGGGTCTGAAACGTATTTTCTCAACATTGAGACATGGAATACGTTGTGCACTGCTGATAAGGCTGGAGGCAATGCTAACCGATATGCCACTTGACCTATCTTCTCGAGAATCTCGAAAGGTCCTGTAAACCTAGGGCATAACTTGCCTCTTTTCCCGAAACGTTTAATCCCCTTCATCGGAGATACTCGCAAAAACACATGGTCCCCTACTCGGAACTCAACATCTCTACGTTTCGGATCTGCGTAACTCTTCTGTCTGCTCTGTGAGGCAAGCATTCTAGCTTTTATCTTTTCTATTGCCTCATTGGTCCGCTGCACTGACTCTGGACCTAGGTATTTCCTCTCCCCTGTCTCATCCCAGTGGATAGGGGATCTGCATTTCCTACCGTACAACAGTTCATAGGGAGCCATCCCTATCGTACTTTGATAACTGTTGTTGTAAGAAAATTCTATCAACGGTAGATATTTACTCCATGAGCCTTCGAAGTCCATAACACAGGCTCTCAACATATCCTCCAATATCTGAATTGTCCTTTCGGACTGACCATCTGTCTGAGGATGGAATCTCTTGAATTTCGGCTTCGTACCCATTGCCGTTGCAAACTTTGCCAAAATTTGGAGGTGAATTTCGGATCCTGTCCGAAACTATAGACTTCGGTACCCGTGAAGTCTCACTATTTCCCTGACGTACAGTTCTGCCAACTGATCCACTGAAAATGTTGTTACGGCCGTGAGAAAATGAGCAGATTTCGTAAATCGGTCCACCACTACCCGGATGGAATCATACAAACCGTGGTCCTAGGTAACCCGACCACAAAATCCATCGTAATATCTTCCCATTTCCATTACGGTAGGGTTAGAGGCTGCAACAACCCTGCTGGTCTCTGATGTTCAGCCTTGATCTGCTGACAAGTGAGGCATCTCGATACGAATTCTACCAAATTCTTCTTCATACCGCTCCACCAGAAGTATGGTTTCAAATCTTGGTACATCTTAGTGGTGCCGGGATGCAGAGAATACGGAGTAGAATGAGCCTCCTCAAAGATCTCGTTTCTCAAGTCCACACTGCTCGGGACACAAACCCTGGCTTTATACAAAAGCATCCCACTATACGACCGAAAAGTCTTTGGCTTGACCAGCCAATACCTCATCTCGGATCTTCACTAACTCCGGATCGTCGTACGAGCAACCTTAATTCTTTCTAACGGGTCGGATTGCGGCGTTAAGTTGTGAAGCCGACCTACCACAAACTCAATCTTGGATCTAACCATATCCTCTGCTAGGCGAGGTGAGATCTGAACCATGCTAGCTACTTGCCGGGACCCTTTACGCTCGGGGCATCGGCCACTACATTGGCTTTTCGGGATGATAGAGGATCTCGCAATCGTAGTCCTTCACTAATTCTAACCAACGCCTTTGTCTCATGTTCAAATCTTTCTGAGTAAAGAAATACTTGAGACTCTTATGGTCGGTATAGATCTCGCACTTCTCCCCGTAAAGGTAATGCCGCCAAATCTTCAGTGCAAAAACCACTGCGGCCAATTCTAAGTCATGAGTCGGGTATCGCTGTTCATAATCCTTTAACTGACGGGAGGCATAAGCGATAACTCGGTCGGCTTGCATCAATACGCACCCCAAACCCTGTTTGGATGCGTCACGATGAACTACGAACTTCTCCTTGTCCGAAGGCAAAGCTAGTACGGAGCGGTAATCAATCTCGCCGGCTCACGAAAACTAGCTTCGCATTTATCTGACCAGATAAATCGCTGATTCTTCTTTGTAAGCTCGGTTAGGGGCATTGAAATTTTGGAGAACCCCTCCACGAACCTACGGTAGTACCCAGCTAATCCCAAGAAGCTTCGATCTCCGTCATCCTTGTCTTCGGTCTCGGCCAATCACGACGGATTCGATCTTCCCGGGATCCACCTTGATCCCATCTTTACTCACAATGTGCCCTAGGAAGGACACCTGAGACAACCAGAACTCACATTTCTTGAACTTGGCGTAGAGCTTATGTTCTCGAAGTCGTTGCAGTACCATCTGAAGATGTAACTCATGCTCCTCTTCTGATTGAGAGTACACGAGGATGTCGTCGATAAACACAATCACACAGATATCGAGGAAATCCTTGAATACTCTATTCATCGGGTCCATGAATGTTGCGGGAGCATTGGTTAGTCCGAATGACATAACCGAAACTCGTAGTGTCCATACCTAGTGCGGAAAGCCGTCTTTGGAATGTCCTCCTCTCGGATTCTCAGGCGATGATAACCGAACGGAGATCAATCTTAGAAAAGACCGTCTTCCCCGAAGCCGATCGAACAAGTCATCGATCCTAGGTAATGGATATTTATTCTTCACCGTCAGCTTGTTCAACTCTCTGTAGTCGATGCACATCCTCATAGATCCATCCTTCTTCTTCACGAACAAAACCGGGGCTCCCCAAGGTGACAAACTGGGCCGAATGAACCCTATGTCAAGCAACCCTTGGAGCTGAATCTTCAGTTCCTTAAGTTCAGCTGGAGCCATCCTATACGGGGCTTTGGAAACCGGATCCACCCACAGTGCCAAGTCAATCACGAAGTCAATCTCCGTGAGGTGGTAACCACGGAAATTCTTCGGGAAAAACGTCCAAAAATTCCCGAACCACTCGATGTCCTGCGGCCGAATGGTGTACGGCCGAGTGGTGTCCACCACCACGGCCGAAACCACTAAGCACCCACCGTGCAATAATTCTCTCGGCCGACATAGCCGAGATCACGGGATCCGAGATCACGAACCGAACCCACAAACACGAACGGTTCTTCACTTTCCGGTTGGAAGACCACCATCTTCCTCTTACTATCAATGCTCGCCGAATATTTAGATAGGAAATCCATTCCTAAAATAATATCGAATTCGACTAAGCTCATCTCTATCAGATCAGCGCTTAACTCTCTACCATCTATCCTGATCGGCATAGACCTAATCCACCTATTGGAGATAACCAATTCTCCGCGGGTAACGGGGTTCCAAACCACCGATTCATATCTATCAAAGGGTCTACCCAACTTACTAAAGACTCGGCCGCCACATAAGAATGTGTAGCCCCCGGAATCAAACGACTGAATAAAGCGAGTTGTTAATGAAAAGGCCGACTGTGACTGCGATGGGGTGGCATCCGCATCGGCTGCGTGATAGCGAACACCCTGGCTGGAGTGGGTATCGCTGGAGCTCGCGGTGCCTCTGGTCGGAGCTGGGGACATTCCCTCTTGAAGTGTCCGGGCATGCCACAATGAAAGCATCCCTGACCTTTGCATTCGCCCCGATGGTGCCTCTTGCAGATAGGGCACTCGGGATAGGAGAATCGGGTCTCATTACCACCAGGACGACTCCCTCGGTTACGGTTCCCCGGAACCTCTTGTTCGACTCGAGCCGCCGAAGCCGGTGGGTGCCCTCTTCCTCGATCAATTGCCGAACCACTACTCCCCCTGCTAAAGCCGATGCGGGAGGGGTAGGAGCTCCGCCACTAACCGGATGCGGCGGTCCCGACATGCACCCCACTTTGCGCCCTCGGCTCGCGGTGCCTTCTCCACCATCGAGCATAGGTGGTGCGTCGTCTGTGGTGATCATCGGGTCATGCACGATCTTGGGATTCAACCCGTCCAGATACTTCTCCTTTCTTCTGAAGTCGGTCGGCACAATTCCCGAGGCTAACCTCGCCAACCGGTCAAACTGAGTAGTATACTCAGTGACACTCATGTTCTCCCGCTGGGTCAGGTGAACGAACTCTTTCCTCTTGGCGCTTCTGACCGCCTCATTATAGTATTTCGCGTTGAAGAGTTCACGAAACCTTTCCCGAGTCATGGTGGTGACATCGTGAATGCGAGACACCATGTCCCACCATACCGGGGCATCCTCCCAGGCCCGAAACGTGGCGCACACCACTGCTGTCATTCTGGTGACACCCATGAAATTCGGGATTCGGGTAATCACCGTCGGCCAGCTGCTCGGCTTTCGATACATACGGACCTCCCGGGAATACGGAGGTGCTTGCTTCGAACCGCTCATACAATGGTTCCAATCTATGGGCCGCCACCACTATCTCGGCACAGGCGGCGAGGGCGGGTGCCCGCGGAACTACGGGCACGGGAGCTGCGGGAGCACCTGCTGTCTCAACCTACGAATCTCGAGGTCTTGCTCTTCGATCCGGGCTTGCATCTCCGCAAACCGTAACTCCCAGTCGGGGCTCCACGATCGAGTTTGGGGGAGCACAGGGCGGCTTGTGGCGGGTTCTCATCACCCGGCCACGAGCCTGCCTCGGGGACCTCTACCTCGGCCCCTAGCGGTGGGGAAACCGAGCTCCTGTCCTTGGTTCGACCCTACGGAGTTGCCACGACTCTGGTAGTCCGCCCGGCGTCCATCGATTAGAACCGCTGCGAAACCAAGAGTTGGCATATCAGGTCGTATTCAAGGCGAGCTTACTAATGCCGCTTAATTTGGAAATTAGAAATGAAACATGCGCCTATTCTACTATCAGGCTACTAACATGCTTCCTAACAGGCTTTTCTTTTTCATAACTGAATAAAATAAACTACTAAAGCAATAAAGGCTTGCCGAACCGTGAACCGAGCTAGCTGGCGATGATGATTGTACATGTCGTGACGATCTTCGGAAGACAACACAGCGGCTACGATACCAAGTTGTAACACCCTAACTATCTTAGGCGTATTACGTGATTTTTAAACGTACTGTGCAGCTCGTTGCTAATCAACGAGGTTTATGGAAAAACGTGATTAATTAAAATTTTGCTTTTGAATAAACTTATAAACCATATTATAAAAGTCTCGGGATCCCGATTTATAAAATCATTTACAAACGTTTTAACTGTTTAACTTTTACATCAAAATGAAAGTCGTCTAACGACAGTTACAAAAATCTCAGCCGTCTTTGTCCCGAGGATCGTACGCTCCAGGCCTAACCGCCCCGACATGTACAATCTCATAAGCTCGCTCACGGTCCATCGGCAAAGTTTGCCTTGCCTTTACCTACACATGAACATAAGCGCGAGTCGACGGACTCGGTAAGAAAAGCATAATAATATCATACATAAAGGCGGCTGCCGTGTCCAACACGATGCGAGTCCCGCTATCGCCATGTCCAACATGGTGCCGAGCACTCTTGCCATGTCCAACATGGTGCGGGTTTTGAACGTTCGGGGGACGGTACTATTGACAAGTATCCTCACGATCGGTCGAGCCGGTCATACTCATTCTTGGTCATACTCCGGCTGTACATGCGACGGGATAGGTCAATAGCACCGAACCACCAACCAAGTGTCGGCTGATCGGTCGAGCCGGTCATACTCATTGCTTGGTCATACTCCGGCCTGCAGACGTGACGGGGTTGGATGGTTCGAAGCCTAAATACATATCTAATGTAATCTAGCAGGCTTCCTACATGCACGCTAAACATGTACTCTACATATGCATCTTGTTATACTAATCTTACGGATTCCGAATTCAGGTGTGCCGGTCAACCTGACTGGAACTTAGCTGAGCGGCGGATTACAGGCTCCTAAACCGTAAAAATCACAACACCGATAAGTGATACGCTAAATCACAACGGGGACAAAGGTTATAAAACCAAACCTAACTCACTGCAACTTAATACTAAAATACCCCCAAACTAACAGAGAACAACCTGTCTGAAAACCCGAAACTAGCACAAAACGGAAAGTTGAGAAAAACCGGGTTCTTCCCCTACTGCAAAATCCGGGTGACCGGTTTTACATGCAGTGTAAAACCGGTTACCCGGTTTTACCAGAAAACCTACAAAAATCATTTCACCAACCAAAACGATTCCAAACTCAACCAAACTTTCCAGGACACTGCTAATTAGACCCTAATAAACATTTTCCAAGCATCAAACCTACCCAGAAACCACATACACAAAAATCACCATTGGAGCTCAAGCTTTGAGTTCCAAACTCAAGCTTGAGCAAATCCAACTAAACAAGCAATCCACTAGCTTAATTCACCTTAAACTAGCATAATATTACCTCAGAAAACATTTAGAAACAACAGCAACATCACAGAACAGAATGAACTATTTCTTTCAAAAATTCATACTTTTCACATAAAAACTAAAAGCTTTGAACAACCTAGCTAATCATGCTTCAAACAACTCAAATAACAACAATTAATCATGCTTTGAACCTCAGAAAAACACCACTAAACACAGCCATGAAACAGCCACAAAACATGCATGCAACATACCAATTTCATCATCTTTTTCAACAAAACAAAGAGAGAAATGACAAGAACTAACCTAGCTTGAAGTGAACCTTAAAATGAGATGAATCAACAAGCAACTTCAATGGAGAAAAATCAGCTCCTTGCTGCTCCAAAGCTTGGCCGAAAGTGAGAGGAAAGAAAGAGAGAGTGTTTTGCAATATTTCTATTTTCTAACTTTGAAATTTTGAGTGAAATGAAAATAAAGGAAATGAAGGCTTTAAATAATTCTATTTCAGCCAAATAATAAAATAATAACATTTATTTTTCAATTTAATTAAGTCACTAAAAGACAAAAGTCAATGGGGCAAAAAGACCATTTTGCCCCTCCACACCAAAATCACATAAAAATCACTAAAGGGGGTATTTTGGGAATTTCTAAATTCCCGGCCATTCCCGACATTCCCAATGTCTAATAAACCGTCCCAAACTACTAACATACTAAGTTGTGATTTCTACTGAGCCAAACGCCGAGTTCCAAATTACCGGGCACCGGAAAAGCAAAATATGAAAACTACTGAATAACATAAACATGCATTTCTGAATTCCATAAATAACAGCATAATAAATTATTTAAATAGCTATAAATAACTTCATAATTAACATAATTAACTGCTAATTTCCAAATTAACTAAGCGGGCTTTACAGGGTGGGTTTGAGGGTTTCAGGTGTGGGTTTGAGGAGGGTTAAGGGTACGTTTAAAAATCGTTGTCTATACCTCTCGACAGTTCTCAACAGTTTAAAATTTTTGAGAATAACTTATTTGTCATGACGGTTTTAAACACTCGTTTAATTTTTTTTTTTTTGCGACTATTGTCCAAAAAAAATATTTTTAGAACCGTCACGAATATCCCTTTTGGTACTAGTGTGCTACTACAAAAAACTGCTACCTTTAGTAAGAACTTTTTAGTTATAACATAATGTTTTTGTGAATAAATATGAATTTTAGCCACAACAAAATGTTATAACTTACGACTAAAACATAGTCTTTAGATACAAGTTGTCACTAATTTGATTTTACTCATAACGTACAAGTATTGTGACTAAAAGTACATTTAGTCACAACAAATTGTAATTTTTGTGACTATAGTTTTTGCCACGGACAATTTATAAGTCACAACATAAGAATAATAATTTATAATTAGTCACAAGTTTTGTTGTGACTAAAAGTAAGATTTTTTTGTAGTGATATACCTATGAATTAAAACTTGTTATTACACGTCTTAAAAAAAACTTGTTGCTATAAGTGAAAATTGTAATTATCATTATTACATAAAAAAAATATAATAATTGAATAGTTATTATATCTGTAAGTGAGAATTTTTTAATATTGTACTCAGACAAAAAAAAAAAAATTTAATACAAATATGACAAAAAATGTGTTAATTTTTTTGACTCCTTGTGCCAAAATATTGTTTCGTTACAATGAAATAAACATGAAATATTTAAAGGCTTATAAAACACAGACAAGAATATTTCACTCTATGAATGGATATGCCACTGGTAATTAAGGCCCTTTATTGTCAATAACATAAGCTACAAGGATATCTTTCTCATTCTTGTAAAACTGCTTTTATTATCCCCTTCTCAGCTGGAAATATATGAACAAAATCTCCATATTCTTGAAAATGAGTAAAGGTCCAAAAGCATTCGGACCCAACCCCCGCACTAAAGAGAGAAGTCTTTCCATAGATATAATTCCTAATATAAGCATATACCATTGCTTCCAAGGTTTATTCCATTATATATCTATCAACTGAGGCTTGAATTTTATTCTATATAAGGATTCATAATGTGTTGCACTAAACACACACTGAGATATATCATAGTTGGAGATGAAGACAAGTGGTGGTGTAATCTTTAAGCAAACCAGTTATAGGGCTTATCTCTTTTGGCACGTACGTATTTTAGGATATATGATTGATCTAGCAATAGCAATGCATGTACATGTATGTACAAGCTTGTAATTATCCTGTACTTGCCAAAGGAGATTTGTCCTACGACGGCTTTAGCTTAATTAGCATGTTACTCAAAAATTTATGGTAAGTGAGTGATTATGTCTCTAAATATGGTTTCCAGCAAGTCACTATTTATCAAAAACTGTCTTTAGATTCTAATGTTGTAGTTACAAGTCACGTAGTCGTGTGTTTTATTCATGCATGTCAAATGCTCAATTTGGATACTTTAGAAAAAGGGTAAATGGCAGCAAAACTCTTAAAATTTTCATTTTTGGTTTCACTTAACTCCAAAATCCAAATTTGGACGGTAAAACCCCCAATACTCATATTCTGTTAGCAATTTACCCTTTTCGTCAATTTTAGGTGTTAAGTGTCATGTTGCCCTCGACACAGTGTACATGTGGCAAAATTTTATTGGTCCACGTAAAAAATTATTTAAAAAAATTAAAAAAATAAAATAAAATTAATTTAAAATTAAAAAAATATATATACTCGTATTCTTTTTTTTTCTTTCTTTTTTTCCTTTCTTTCTTTTTATTTTTCTTTCTTTTTTTTCTTTTCTTTCTTTTTCTTTTCCTTCTGAAACTTCTCTCTCTCTCTCTCTCTCTCTCTCTCTCTCTCTCTCTCTCTCTCTCTCTCTCTCTCTCTCTCTCTCTCTCTCTCTCTCTCTCTCTCGATCCCCTCTCTCTATCTCTCTCAGTCCCGATCTAGGGTGCGTTTTCAAAACCTGACAACCAATGAATGCATGGCCTTGGTCTCTTCTGGGTCAAACTCTCCTCCGCCAGCTCAGCGAAACTCCCAAATTTGAGAAATACCCACCTTCGCCTCCTACCAAACCCCCAGCTCCGACATCAGCGTCTTCCCGAAAAAAAAAAGAAGAAAACACCGTAATTCGTTGACGCCCAGCCGCATGTCGTTCACCAGCGTCGTCCAAAGGAGAAGAGAATAGAAGAGAAGGTTGGAAGATGAGGAGGCTAGGGCTTTTTGTTTTGTTCAAATAGATAGAGCAGAGAGAGGAGATCGAGAGAGAGACAGAGAGAGGAGATCGACCGAGATAAGTTTCAGAAGAAAGGCGACGGATTGGTTCACACCAGAACGAGATCTGGGATCTCGCTTCTTGCCCCTTCGATTATTGAGCTTCTTCATTGTCTCACCTTTCTCTCTCTCTCTTTCGCTTAATTTTTGACAGATTTAATTGTTTGAATTGAGAATTTTTTGTGTGGATCTAATTTAGGTTTTTTGTTGGTGGGATTTGAATCAGAGATCTTGGCAGGTTTAGGTTTGTTTGATTGTTTGGATATGAGTTGTGGAGTTGTGTTTGAGTTGGGGTGGAGTTGGTGGTAGGTTTGGTTGTTTGGATATAAATAACTAGATAAGGTGGTGGTGGATGCTGGTCGTGCCGTGGTGGGTATTTGTGGTGGATGATGGTGGTGGCGGTGATGATATTTTTGAAGAGGAGTGATGGTGGTGGTTAAGTCTGTAAATGAAGAACGATACTTAGAGAGAGAGAGAGAGAGAGAGAGAGAGAGAGAGAGAGAGAGAGAGAGAGAGAGAGAGAGAGAGAGAGATAAAGGAGTTACAGAGAGCTAGACAGAAAAAGAAAGAAAAGAAAAAAGAAAAAATAAAGAAAGAAAAAGAAAGAAAAAAAAAAGAAAAATTATTTTTTTATTTATATATATTTTTAATTTTAAATTAATTTTATTTTATTTTTTTAATTTTTTTAAATAATTTTTTACGTGGACTAATAAAATTGTGCCACGTATATACTGTGTCCAGTACAACATGACACTTAATACCTAAAATGGACGGAAAGGGTAAATTGCTAACAGAATACGAGTATTGGGGGTTTTACTGGCCAAATTTGAGTTTTGGGGGTTAAAGTTAAACCAAAATAAAAGTTTTGGGGGTTTTGCTGCCATTTATCCTTAGAAAAATGAATGTGAAAGAAAAGTTCCATATTTATATGCAAATTAAATTTATAAAGGTTTAGATATCAGCAAAATGAATACGTTATATGCACCTGTTACATTAGCTATTTTAGAACAAAATATAATGCATACAAATGTTAAATATAACTCACTTTGTAAAAAATCCACTTCAACTAATATTGTACTAAATTGTATTGTAAATTTGTCACATAATAAAAAGTAATCTAAATTGAATCATAATATAACATAATGTAAAATTTGCATCACAATAAATATTATATTTTAATATATATCATGATGTTATTTTTAAATATTTTATTATTAAATTTTAGTTAACATACTCATTTGTATTAAATAAAATACATAATTATTATTTGATTATTAAATTTGATATTTATTATCCTTGCATTATCATCATGATTATTTTATATTTTCAATAAAGTAATGACGCCTTAATTTTATTATAGGGGTTAGTAGAAATGTAAGGCTTTATTTTAATTTATTTAATTATCATTAGGATGTTTTCTTATTTTAGGCTACAACTATTTAAAATAAACATTTACACTACTTCATATTAACAAAAAAAACACTATTTTTAAAATTCATTATTTACAAAATTACTGTGAATATAGGAAAAAAATTGAAAAGGATTAGGTGGGCGAATATAAGTCAGGCAAAAGTAGAGGAAATTATTCAATGTAACAACGTGTGACACTGGGAATAACAATCTCACAATGGTTTTTTTTTTCTTTATTGGCTGGGAATTGTTTTGAGATAATATATGAATCAAAATATTTATATATATAAAATTTTAATATTTCCTTTAGGATCAGTAGTTGTAAAAGAGACTATTTGCTTCATATTCTAATTAATAAGCGTGTGAAGCTCCGTTCCTCCTCCCATGGCGAAGAGGAGAAAAGGTGCTGCGAAGCCTGCTGCGGCTGGTGTGAAGGGGCTGAAAGAGAGTCAAGAGTTGCCATCAATCCAAGAAGATGAAGCTCAACCTGAAATTTTCTTGGACCCGTGTGAAGAACTGGAACAAGAAAAGGAGCTGATTGCAGGTCCTTCGACGTCGACCCCCAAATCGATGAACTGGCCAGATGAATCGGAGGTGATGGACTTCCAGGAGTCAGCCAATATTGCGTGGAGCAAATTTAATGTGAATCAGGCGAGAACTCCTTCTTCTCAACTTTTGTTTACTGAACCACTAAAGATTGGGGATCAGGTGGTGGCAAAAATCGATATCGAAGAAGCTGAAATTGAAGCTTCGTTTTGGAGGTCTTCGATTGTGTGTATTGTGTTGGGGGCTAACCCTCCATTCAAGGTTTCTGAGGGCTTTATTAAAAGGATTTGGGGAAACTTGGGAGTAGACAGGATTGTGAGGATGCATTCTGGGTTTACCCTTATTAGTTTTAAGAATGAAGTCACTAGGAATGTCATGATAGAAACTGAGGTAATTCAATTTGACAAGAAACCAGTTATTCTTAGGCCTTGGTCGGAAACATGGACACTGCTCGTATGGTAAAATCAGTCCCTGTTTGGATGAGATTGAATGGTAAAACCGAGAGTAGTATGTAGCAATGGATATGATGCTTTGGTGGATGTTGAGGGAGGATTGGTCACTGATCTTTTAATCCAATCTAATGGATAGTCTCAATATTCTTGGTTGGAATGTAAGGGGGCTGAATAATGTAAAGAAACAGCATGAGGTGTTTGAACTTTGTAAGATAAATAAAGTGGGTTTTAGGGCTCTTTTTGAGACTAAGATTCACCACGATAGAGTTAGTGATCTTGTTACCAATAATCCGAACTGGAAGTTTCACTCCAGCCAGGTTACTTCCTACAGAATGCTGCTTGTTTAGATTGATAATCTTGTCAAGGTGGATATTTTGTTGGAAGAGAGGCAACTAATTCATTATAAGCTCAAAATGGTGGGTTACAAAGAGGAGTTATATCTTACAGCGGTTTATGGAAGTAATTCTTTGATTGAAAGAAGGGATCTCTGGAATAAACTTGCCTATTTTGGGCATTTGAATGCTCCTTGGATCATTCTAGGAGATTTCAATGCAATGTTCGCTCATAAAGATAGAATTGGAGGCAGATGGATTAAAGATCTCAAAATCCAAGATAGTCAAAGCTGGCTTGCACAAGGTCAGGTAGACGAGCTAAAAACCTCGAGTTCCTTCTTGCTCAAAACACATCCAAATGCTACCAAACCTTCCAGAGTACCTAAAGCAAGCTTACACAATATTTTCCAACCAACAAAAACCAAAAAAACACATTGAATCAAAATGTGTCATTGAAGACCTAAGTTTGAGTTTCAAAACTCAAACTTGTTCAATTCCATCACAACACATCAAAACTAGCATCCAGAACTCAAAATCAACTCCAATAAAGCTCAAAATTCGAAACCAAACACAATTCAAACCCTAATAGCCCCTATATCTCAAAATCACATAATCAACCAAACTTAAAAGCTTCAAAAATACAAAACTATTGTTCTAGGGTTACCTTAGCTTCAAGAACACATGAATCCTTAGCAGAATTCCAGAAAAATCCAAGGTTTTGAAGATGATTCCTTTTTGTTTTCCTTCAGCCGAAAGAGAGAAAGAGAGAGTTCTCTATTTTTGTTTTTTTCTTTGATTTTTGATTTTTCTTAATTTCCCAACATAATGTATTCATTATTCATAAAAAAGGGCAGCTGTCAACATACACAAAAGCCACCTAATCCCCTCTTAAGAATGACTGAAATACCCTTAAAGCTTAAACAAAAGCTAACTTAAGCTTAGGGGTAAAATGGTCAAAAACCATAACCCCGCTTAAACTCGTTATTCTATTTTCTCCAACATACATCCCACTAAGAAAAAGGTTCTAGACTTCCCCATGTGCTAAAAGTAGACATCCATCGCATTTTTTGTTGTCCCTAAAGCAAAAATTGTAAAATAACATAATTCATATATAATTCAAATAATACACCTAGAGTTTAATAAAATCTTCGGAATTGAAAAATTATAACTCTAATGCCCACTTTGATAATGGGACCCACAATAAAATAAATTCACAAGTAATTATAAAAATACCAATAATTAATGCTAATTGCCTTTACTAATTCATATTATGAAATGTGGTCATTACAATAGCTCTGGATATTGAGTCCTCATGTCAGAATCTAACTCTAAGGTGGTTCCTCCACCTTGCTGTTCTTCTAGAGCACTTTGACCAAAGCGATGGTCTTATTTAGAAGAACTTTTTCCTTCCTATCAAGGATCTGAATTTGCTATTCTTAGTAGGATAAGTCTGACTGTAATTCAAGGGCTTCGTAACTCAAGACATGTGTAACGCCCTAAATAATTAGGCACGCTACCCAAGTTATTTAGGAAACCCTAATCCGCTAAACGGGATTACTAATTAAAATAGCGCAAAAATTAAACTTTTGCAATAAACGGAATGAAAATAAAACTTGTAATTATTTAAACTTTACAACAGTTGGGATCCCAAAAATATTGACAAACTTTATTACAAGTCTGTTTCAGTTAGCCGGCCTAAGCGGCTAAATAGAGTTTCAAAAATTCAACACTCGTAGACCCTTAACCCGCTTGGTCTGATTTGGCTCAAACATGTACATTCTTCGCCCAGCTACTGAACTCATGACCGATCAGCTAATGCCTTACCCTTTCCTGCACAGTAGACCACCTGTGAGCCAAGCCCAGCAAGACTGTACATAACATAACAATATTAATATGTTCATCACACTATTTAAACAATAATGCCATTCATATATGTTTGTGTGTCATAGACCTGCATGTTGCACTCACATGCCTATTCATGTCTACGTGGCGTAGACCTATGTGTCACGCTCACACATCTATTTAAATCTACGTGGCGTAGACCTATATGTTCCTCTCACACGTCTAATTACTTTAAGGCCTTAGAATTGGTTCATCTCGGTTATGGTTACCGAGTCCAACCTGATTATGGCTTAAGTGCATAACCCTTGAATCTCATTACATATAACATGACATGGCATTTTCATACATATATCACTAGGGTAATAACCCTAGGCAAGTATACCGTTCCTATTAGGGTAATAACCCTAATCCCGGTTATTAAACAATCATACATATCACTTTCAATATAAGTGCCACTGCGCATACTCTATGTGCTAGTCACTGTCTTACCTGTTGTCTCGCAATGACAGAGATTCCAAATCCCTGGGTGCTCCTGATCAGGTGCCGGTAATCCTAGTCACACAATTCAGGATTTCACAAATAGGGTTAACCCCTGATTTCACTTTCATAAAATATTCACATGGCATTTAAAATTCAAATATTCAGATAGAGCTCGAAAAGAGCTTTCTAGCGGTATATAGAACTCCCAAATCGGAGTCCAAATCACAAAGTTATGGCCCTTTTAAGTTTGCCAAAAAGATCTGCCCATAAAGAAATGAGCGCGTCGCGGCATGCTAAATACCATGCCGCGACATCTGGGTTCAAAACCCAGAAAAACAGTAGCAAGAGCACGAAAATTAACTCCAAAACACACTCAAATCACCCCAATTCACAACCAAAACTCCCAAACCATAAAATAGGTTTTTAATCATCATAAACGGAGTTAAAAACACATACTTCATGCATAAAATTCACAAATTTCAAATTGCATAAAACACACAAATCTTGCCTAAACTTAAGAAGATTCCAAGTTCAAGAACTTGAACTCAAACCCAACACATTCCTATTAAAATCCAGCAGCATAACACAAATTTAATATGAAATTGCACCTAGAAAACATCATAAAATCCCTGCCCAAACTCAACAATGAAGCATACAACAACAAGAAGCTCAATTTTAACAAGATTAACACTAATCCACTTAACATGCAACAAAGAACATTCCAAACTTAAAACGTGCTTTTACCCCAAGAATTTTAGCAAGAAACTACCTCAATTCCTTGCACAAACTATTTCCAAGTCTTCAACACAATTTTTTCCAATCAACACTCTTTAATTCAATCTACTTCTTCACCAAATTCAAGTTGAAAATTGAAAGGGTTTGAGAAAGGGAGAGGGGTCGGCCAAGAGAGAGATGCACAGCCATAAATTGATTTCTTTTACTCTCAAAAATCAATTTTACTAAACTTAGTAATTAAAGGTCAAAAGACCAAAATGCCCCTAGGGCCCAAAACACACATATTCACCCTCACAAGGGTATTTTTGTCATTTCATGCACATTTAATTTCAAATAAAAATTCAGATTTCTCAATACCAAATAAAATGCCAATATTTAATTCCAAAATTGCATTTCGGGCCCGAACCCCGTTCGGCCCGAAATACCCAGTTGCGACTATTTCGTGCCAACCTGTCAGAACACACCTGAAAAGACAACTCAGGCATACTTTATAACAGTATAGTTCTATTAAGCACGTAATTAAATTAATTTCATCATTTTACCCTTCTCGGGTCATAATTACTAAAATACCCCTGACTTTCCAACGGGGTCTTACCATATAATTAATCAAATAAATTTTCATATATTGAACTATATAATATTATAATTCCTCAATTATTCACAATTATCTAATTAGGGTTTTGCTAATCCATTTCTTAATGCTAGGGTATTACAACATGAGTCGGGTTTGGAACATATTTCCTCAACATTGAAATATGAAATACATTATGGATAGATGATAACGCTGGTGGTAAGGCTAGCCAATACGCTACCTGCCCGACCTTCTTGAGTATATAAAATGGCCCAATGAACCTAGGGCTTAAGTTACCCCTCTTCTCGAAGCGCCTAATACCATTCACTGGTTAAACTTGCAGGAAAACATGTTCCCATGCCTGAAATGTAATATCTCTGCGCTTCGGATAAACATAACTTTTCTATCTGCTTTGCGAAGCAAGCATCCAATCCTTGATCTTGTCTGTAACTTCATTGGTCCTTTGAACTAATTCCGGACCTAAGTACTTCCTTTCTCCAATTTCGTCCCAATGAATAGGAGAATAACATTTCCTACCATACAACATCTCATAGGGAGCCATCCTTATTGTACTTTGGTAACTGTTACTGTAGGAGAATTCAATTAAAGGAAACTACTTATTCCATGAACCCTCAAAGTCCATGACACATGCTCGCAGTAAATCTTGTAGTATCTAAATAGTTCTCTCTGATTGCCCATAAGTCTGAGGGTGAAAAGCTATACTAAAGTTCAGCTTGGTACCCATACCCTTTTGAAGACTTACCCAATATTTCGATGTAAATTTTTGATCCCTATCTGCAACAATGAATTTAGGAGCTCCATGGAGATGAAGTATCTCCTTTACATACATTTCAACAAATTGATCCGCTGTGTAGGTAATTTTGACTGGCAGAAAATGAGCTGACTTTGTGAATCGATTAATTATGACCCATACTGAATCATACATTCCCGTGGTTCTAGGCAAACCAACCACGAAATCCATTGGAATGTCCTCCCACTTCCACTCAGGAAGGGCTAATGGTTTTAATAACTCTGTCGGCCTCTGATATTCAACCTTGATTAGCTGGCAGGTTAAACACTTGGTCACGTACTCTACCACATCTATTTTCATCCCATACAACAAGAAGTAGGGTTTTAAATCCTCATACATTTTGGTGGTTCCCGAATGCAGTGAATAAGGTGTGGTGTGGGCCTTATCGAGGATTTTTATCTTAAGCTCATCAATATTAGGAACACAAACCCGAGCCATATACAGTAACATTTCATTATTCGAGATTGAAAAGTCTTTAAGCTGACCAGCCATCACCTCATCTCGAATATTGATTAGCTCAGGATCTTCCAATTGCGCCTTTCTGATTCTATCAAGCAAATCAGATTGGTGTGTCATGTTATGCAACTTTCCAACTACAAACTCAATTCTTACGTTAACCATCTCTGAGGCCAATTGAGGAGCTATCATAAGAGTGGTGAAAATCTGCCAGGGACCTCTTCTATTCAATGCATCTGCCACAACATTGGCTTTCCGAGGGTGATATAAAATCTCACAATTGTAATCCTTAACCAGTTCCAGCCACCTTCTCTGCCTCCTATTTAGATCTTTCTGGGTGAAAAAGTACTTGACACTCTTATGGTTAGTGTAAAGCTTGCATTTTTCACAATAAAGATAGTGTCGCCATATTTTTAGAGCAAATACTACAGCATCAAGCTCAAAGTCATGTGTTGGGTAGCGCTGCTCATAATCTTTCAATTGACGGGAGGCATAGGCTATAACTTTGTCTGCTTGCATCAGAACACATCCCAGACCTTGTCTAGACGCATCACAGTAAACAATAAACTTTTCTCGATCTGATGGAAAAGCTAACACTGGTGCGGTTACCAATCGTTGTTTCAACTCCTAGAAACTTACTTCACATTTTTCTGACCATATAAATCACTGATTCTTTTTGGTTCACTCGGTTAGTGGCATAGAAATCTTAGAGAATCCTTTGACAAAATGTTGATAATATCTTGCTAAACCGAGAAAACTTCGAACTTCTATCACAGATTTTGGCCTCAGCCAATTCTTCACTGATTCAATCTTACTCGGGTAAATAATAATTTCATCTTTTCCAACAATATGCCCCAACAAAGATACCCCTTATTGCGTTTTATGCCCTAAATAAAACTCATTTCATATAATCAGATTTACTTAATAATAAAGATCAGAAATAACATTTTATGTTGCATGGTTCACATGATTTATTTCATGATTATATGTATATAATGTATGAATTCTTTTTAAGTCCAGAACATATGAGTTGGTTTAAAGATTATAGTGTTGTCAGCACAGTGGAATATAATCTTTATTATATGTTCAAAAGTTTATTCCCTGATTTGTCAGAACACTGGATTTAGACTGACATGGTATAATCAGCGATAGGTATTCTTACACCTTGGAAAAGTGTATGTCCTTTCCAGGACATTGGCAAAGTTTACCAGTATCGGATGTATGGAGTATACATCGGAAGGGACCGATATTGAACTTTGATTATATATATTAAAATTTACGGTAATATCTATTCAATTCAATATCACATGTTGATCCTAGATCACATGATCGAAATCCTGATATGGTTAGGCTCAATTTCAAGAGTGTTACTCGTGTTCTTTGATTTGTTAGTTAAGCCTAGTTTTGTATCAGGGTGATACGTACATTTTGGGAACACGGTAGTGCAATTGAGTGGGAGCGCTAACATAAATATGGAATCTATAGCTTCTATTTGGAAAATAGAAGTAAAGGATGATTTCCTTCGAGCTTAACCAAACGAAGATAAATGGTGGAGATCTCATTTCACTTAGGTGAAATATCATTTATATAGGGTGAAGTGTTTTAAGGATAAAATACATTGTAGGGTGTTACGGTAATCTAATCCCTGTACAGTGTAAATCATCTATATAGAGGATTATTGATCACATTAGGGTTATAACAATGGATAACTAATGACGTGTCTATATCGTGGAACATATAGAGCGTTTCTATATGACTGAGAGTGCAATTCCAAGTTCTAAGTGTGGATTCAATGAGGAATTAATAAGTTAGGGAATTTACTTGGTAAATTCGGTTCGACTTATTGGAAGCTCGGTTATATAGACCCATGGTCCCCATACTAGTTGAGACCATACTGCTTGTAAGACTCAGTTAATTGATTTTAATTAATCAATTAAAATTCTAAAAATTAGACTATGTCTACTTTATGAATTTTCACTAAGCAAGGGCGAAATTGTAAAGAAAAGAGATTCTAGCTTTACTTATTAATTAAGAGACTTTATATGTCTAAATTAATAAATATATTAAATGGCAATATTATTTAATAATTATTTTCAAGTTATTAAATAATTAGAATTGGCATTTAAGAGGTTAAATTGGAAAATCGGGATTTTTGAGAAAATGGGAATGAAAAATAACAAAATGGGAAAGTTGCAAAGTGAGGCCCAATACCCTTTGTATGACCGGCCCTATGCATGAGAAATACCATTTGTAGTTTCCATTATTTTAATGCCATACAATTCTAACCTAAACCTAGAGGGTTTTCTATAAATAGAAAGTGTTGGCTTGAGAAAACTAAGACACACATCTTTGATCACTTTGTTTCTCTCAGAAAAGCCTCTCACGCCACCTTCTCTCTCTCTTTTATTCTTTGTAATTTCGAAACTTTGAGTGAATGAGTAGTGCCCACACACATCAAGTGGTATCTCAATCATAGTATGGAAGACTATGGAATTTCTGCATCAAAGAAGGAGACGGAAGGAGTCATATTATTCCGCTGCACCCACGGTAAGGTTTTCTAACTTTATATGTGTTTATTTTCATTGTTTTAGAATTCATATTTGGTTGTTAATCCAACATACTTGTTAGTAAATCTAGATCCTGGTAAAATAATTTCCAACAACTGGCACCAGAGCCATGGTAATGATTTACTTTCATGTAATATGAATTAAAACGATGATTGCATGTTTCTGTGTTGATTTTGATGGCTTCATGTTGGTTTATGTGTTGTTGATGAATGTTGATGTTGTACAGTTTCGTTTTCCATGAAAAATATTTTTTCAATTTTTGAAAATATTTTATTTTGATTCCTTGTGAAAAATTGAGCAATTTTTGTTTTTACGGAACTCGATTTCGATAAAAATTGAGAAAGTTATGAATTTTGGAAAATCGGGATTTCATGGAGTCGAATGGGTGCTCGTGCACTCAGGATCCGCGCGCGGGACAAGGGAAATCCCTTGTCCGCACGCACGTTGAGTCCGCCCACGAGAATCCTGCAGACGCTGAGTAATGCCGCTCATGCACCCTGCTGACGCCGAGATACCTCGGCTGGGTGCCTTGTGTCCGCGCGGCTGCACGTGCAGCCTCCTGGGCAGTTTCCCAAAAAGTTGCGATTTTTGGGGTTTTTCCCCAAAAATCCAATTTTTTCATAGGATTGTTTCCCAAAATTCATTTTTCCAATTTTAAATATTTCTAAATTGAAATGTTTCCAATTTTAAATATTTTCAATTTGGAATTTTTCCAATTTTAAATATTTCTATTTTGGAATGTTTCCAATTTTAAATATTTCCTATTATGGTCAGATTTAAAAATTTGTTAACTTATTTAATATTTATTTATTATTTAATTATAAGATTAGATATTTTGATATTTAAGATATTTTAAATTAAAAGATAGCTTTGTCTTTTTATTTAAAATATTATATTAAAATTATCTTTTATGTCAAATTAAATAATTAATAAATTTGAAATTAACATAGATATTTTTATAGATATACTTACCATAATGTTTTTCAAATTCAAAAATTTGTTATTTTTTTAAATATTTAATTATTTATAAATTATAAGTTAAAAATGATATTTTTTCTATATATATCATTTTTTTTCCTTATTAGATATTTATAAATCATATCTTAAAATATTTAAATAACATAGATATTTTTGTAGAGATTTGAATATTGCTTAATTTGAGATATTTTGACATATAATTATGGTAATTATTATTTAACCAAATCTATTTCAAAATTTGTTTATTTTATTAAATTATAAGATCTGAAAGTGATATTGGAGGTTCTTTCCTTTTAAATCATCGATCTTATTAGATATTTAATTTAATTTGATTCAAATAAAACTAGATATTTTTAAATTAGTTTCCTTTATTTGGTTAGTTTAAGAATAATAATTTAATTATATTAATATCTTGATTCACATCTGTTACATGGACAATGTTTGTTTATTTATATTGTTTATTCAAAACTTTTTAACAAACCTATTATTTATCTGATCTAAATTGCTATGATTAACTTATTGACAGATCCTATGATCTGATTTTAATCATAGTCCAATAAATGGACTAGGTTGCTAAAATAAATTTTGACATAAGAAAATTTATTTAGGCCCAATTAGATTTGGGCTTATTCAATGAATAACAATTGTTTATTTTAAGGTTAACTTCCTCTCTTTTGGGCCTTGTGTGAGAGTTGGGGGCCATAGAAGTGGGTACGACATACTGAACCCAGCTCCCCCTCACATGAACTACCCCAATTGTGAAGGCCCATTTGCCTTATTTAAATAATTGTATTAGGTTAATTATATTAGTCTAACCTAATTAAAATTGAATTAGCAACATAATTAACTTTTAAAATATATGAAATTTATTTTTCATTGTAATATTTTAAAGTTAATTTTAGAAAAACACTTAGTCAATGATATATTCTAGATAGTTATTTCTAGTACTAGTTATTATTTCTAATATTAAATAGGAAAATATCATTGATTGTGAAATTAATTGTTTCCGAATTAATTTTGGTACAATCTAAGTTTAGAATATTTTCCTAGTATTAAACTAGAATTAATAATTAAGTTTCCTCTTTACTTAATTATTTATTTCTTGAATTTAATACATTTAATTAAATTGAAAATTTCCATATCTAAGTTGATTTTCATCATGATACTTAAATATTGTTATTTTCATGTTATTTAATTAAAGTTGAAAATTATTTTAAGTTTGGAATCTTATTTCATAATAACTTAAGTTTGAATAATTTTCAAAATATATTTTATTTTATTTTATTAATCATTTCCCAAAATTTCGAAATTGCATCACCTTGATGCAGAAATTTCGAATTTTATTTGAAAAATAGATTAAAGTTGAAAATTATTTATTTAATTTTGGACCAACTTAAATCAGTGACTTTTTCATTTAATGATTATTTAAAATAAATGAACTAAAATATATTATAATTAGAAATTGAATCAATTAGTCCATGAAAGTCTAGATAGATATTATCTGTTTTGCTTGAAGTATTTTTCTAGTGATATTTAATTAAATAGAAAATTAATATTTAAGTTGATTTTTAATCATGATACTTAAATATTTGAAATTTTTCTTAGATATTTAATTAAATAGGGAAATTATATTTTTTGTTGAAAATTAATTTTTATTAATTTTGGGCCAACATAAAATTAGAGTAATTTTCCAGGATTTATTTTATTTTATTTTAAAGCATTTTCGAAATGCAATACATATTTATAGAAAATTAAATTTGAGTTGTAAATTAATTCAAATTAATTTTGAAACAACTTAAATTGAATAATTTTCTAAATATTTATGGAAATTATTACTAAGATGGAAATAATTCACGTTATTTATCTATCTAAGTATAATTTATAAATATTAAATTAAAATTTATATTTGGAATTTTTCATTCTAAATTGGAAATTTTAATTAAATAAATATATATTTAAAATAAATATTAGAAGAAAATACAACCCTTCATTAAATAATGAGCTTTATTATTATAAGGATATTCGATCTCCATTGTTGGTTTTACATAGCTATTGTTTTAGTGAGTAATCCTCCCTAATGGAGGAACTTTCATTAGCAAGTTAGCACCGTTTAATCTCGAAAGATAAGTAATCCTGTAAGTTTTTTTTATATATAGTTTATGATCACCCTAGTGGTGGCGACTATATAAGACTTGCAAGAATATGAAACAATGGTGGAAGCTCATAACATATAATAGCCTTGACTCTCGCCTAAACGGGACAACGCGGATTCACATCTTGATCGAATAAAAGGTTGCTAGAATGTTGATCATTTTAGATGAGCTGACAACTCTATTCAATGAATGGTAGCTTTGACTCTCGCCTAAACGGGACACTGATATCATTTTGTTGAAAACCTTGGAAATTATTTAGGATTGTATGTTTTAGTATTTTCACTTGTCATTCCTACTTGCTATGTGCTTCATAATTTCTGAATTGTGTATGAATTTCTATTGAACCATGTTATTTTCTGTTATTAAATTGTAGTTTAATTTCGAATCTTCATTGTTGGTCTAACTTGATTTGTTTTTCTAATGAGATAAATCCCTAATGGATTTTCACCATTAGACTAACATAATAGTGTTAGATCTCGAATGATAAATACTGTATATGCAACATCTAACTGTTCATCAATTGATGACATCTTAGACTAGTATTTTACAATATGAAACAAGAAGATTATATAAATAAGATTACTTTGACTCTAGCTAATCGGAGCATCGTTGGATTCTTATTTAAAACGAAATTATCCTAATTCCTCTTAGCTTATTCATTTCGAATTAGCTTAATGACATATCATTGGATGAATGGTCTATAAATCATATAAAGTCTTATTTTCTCTTAAGAAATTAGATGACACATATGATCATATTCCCGGAATTCTATCCCTAAATGATATAAATCCTCAATCTTAGATATCTCCTACTTGTATAGGCAAATCATAGAGTTAGATTAGTAGTGGTGGTCCAAGACAGAGTTACTAATTATACAGTTACACTTTAACAAGTGTTTTCATAACCATTTTCTATCAATGGATTTAAACTGTACGAGTTTAGTATTCTGTGACCAGAATCCACTTGCACTATTCTAAAAACTCTTTGATGTTACTAAACTTAAGTCATCAAAAGATACAACCACATATTTTATAAATCTAAGGCATTTGTATCTTGTTCATAGTGGTTTTGACAAGATCATTCTCTGCAAAGAGTTAATATGGCTATATCCACTGAAAGTAATTTCATCTCATTCGCAGATGGATTTACATTCAGGGGTGGATATGAGTTTTCGTTGTATTCTTAAAACGATCACTCTAGATTTTACCTTATGCAAAGGAAATTTGAAATGTTTGAAAAATTTCATGAATTTCTAGCAATGGTGAAGGTAAGTGGTTAAAGATCTTGCGAACTGATAGGGGTGGAGAAAAAGGTAGCAGATATGCAGTTCAAAGATCATTAATTTGATTTTGAATAATATCCAAACTTACCTCCTCAGAAATTCGAGTAGCGTATTGATGATTAGTTACTAGTCGTTGCCTAAATCCTTCTACGGAAATATAATTTCAGAATGATTTAATGGTTGTATACTTAATGTAAATCATTACTAGAGTCATGGATGACCTAATCGAAATCTCAAGAAAAGCTAGAACTGCTAACCCTGGTTTGCATGTTTGTTAGCTATTCTAAGTGATTAGGGGTGGAGCATCCCATAGTCATTAGATAAGAAAATGTTTGTTTAAACAAATACCACTTTTTCTAAGAAAATGACTAAGTCTGAAAGTAAAGTAGCAAATAAAGTAGATATTTTTTCTTGATTCCAAAAGTGTTTTATCATCTTATTTTGCAAGATGATCCCACTACCTCTGTTGTCTTAACACAACCGAAGAGGTCAATACCATTTAGTTTTCTTTGACATAGTTCACGGTACCTTGTTGTAGTGGGAGAGTTTCTACGAACTTTACCTTCTTATGACTTGGAAGACACTAGTGATTAAAATCCATTGTGAGTTTAAACAAGTAATGGATTGTCAAGATAAGAAACTAAGAAGAAAGCCAATAGAACTATGGTTTGATCCATTCACATGGAGTAACCTAAAGTTTTCTATTACAAGGACATGAAAGGAAATTTTCGTTAATAAGTCTATTCAATGGACTTAACAAAACTTCCTGTTCCTAGTATTATAGGTTTGAGTTTATCTAAACCTATGGCTTGTGGTATAGCTGGTAATTACTTACTCTAATGCAAGCATGAGATGCTGATGCATTTTCTTTCCAATGGAAATCTATAGAAGCTTCACAACTTCTAAGCATAGATTTTATTTATCTAAGGAAAAGTTTCAAGTATTCCAGAAAAGATAAAGCCATGAAAGAATTTCTTGAATCAACAGTGAGAGGTCTCAGATATGCTTTTGTATGCCTTAGACCAGACACCTGCTGTTGAGTGGGAGTAATGAGTAAGTATCAGATAAACCAGGAGAGGAACATTGGAAGACAATCAAGTTAATTTTTAAGATTAAAAAGATGAACTATATGTTAGTCAATAAGGGTGGTTATGAAACTCTTAGACTACACCACATCAGATTTCGTGACTTGCCTGTGTGCTAGAAAGTCTGCTGATGAGATGGTGATTTCTTTGGGGGTGGAGTAGGGATTTTGGAGAAGTGTAAAAACCTATCTGAAATCTCTTGGTCTACCAGAGAGAGACTGAATGTTAAAAGTTGCAGGAAAGATACTTATTCAGTCTGAGGAAAGTTCTATACTTTTGTGGCACCGTTCCAACTTGCCTTAACTACTAGGGTTACTTCCTGAATAACCAAAGAGTAG
The DNA here is from genome assembly GCF_029168945.1 of Cannabis sativa. Classification (NCBI taxonomy): domain Eukaryota; kingdom Viridiplantae; phylum Streptophyta; class Magnoliopsida; order Rosales; family Cannabaceae; genus Cannabis; species Cannabis sativa. Next base: position 15,904,566 of record NC_083605.1, on the reverse strand, counting down.
TTGCCCAAAAGTATAGAATCCAGTATCCCAAGAGAGTAGACATATAGAGAGGAATTTCACATTATCAAGGATTTTGTGATTAAGGAAGAGTAATGGTGGAGAAGAGGTTGTGTTTAATTCAACCTGTCAGATCCCATTACGAGGAGTTTACTACTACTACACTTGATTGGTATATCAAGGTGTTAGTGATTATTTGAAATGCACTTTTTGTTTTATATTAGTGCAAGTGGGAGTTTGTTGGGTTTTATGCCCTAAATAAAACTCATTTCATATAATCAGATTTACTTAATAATAAAGATAAGAAATAACATTTTATGTTGCATGGTTGACATGATTTATTTCATGATTATATGTATATAATGTATGAATTCTTTTTAAGTCCAGAACATATGAGTTGGTTTAAAGATTATAGTGTTGTCAGCACAGTGGAATATAATCTTTATTATATGTTCAAAAGTTTATTCCCTGATTTGTCAGAACACTGGATTTAGACTGACATGGTATAATCAGCGATAGGTATTCTTACACCTTGGAAAAGTGTTATGTCCTTTCCAGGACATTGGCAAAGTTTACCAGTATCGGATGTATGGAGTATACATCGGAAGGGACCGATATTGAACTTTGATTAGATATATTAAAATTTACCGTAATATCTATTCAATTCAATATCACATGTTGATCCTAGATCACATGATCGAAATCCTGATATGGTTAGGCTCAATTTCAATAGTGTTACTCGTGTTCTTTATTTTGTTAGTTAAGCCTAGTTTGTATCAGGGTGATACGTACATTTTGGGAACACGGTAGTGCAATTGAGGTGGAGCGCTAACATAAATATGGAATCTATAGCTTCTATTTGGAAAATAGAAGTAAAGGATGATTTCCTTCGAGCTTAACCAAACGAAGATAAATGGTGGAGATCTCATTTCACTTAGGTGAAATATCATTTATACAGGGTTAAGTGTTTTAAGGATAAAATACATTGTGTTTTAGAGAATGATAAATCCATCTGGATTATTGATTCTGGATCTACAAACCATGTCTGTTGTTCAATGCAATTGCTTGAAAACTTTAATTATTTGAAATCCAGAGAGTTGAAACTTAAAGCTGGTAATGGCGAAATTGTGTCGGTTAGAGCTAGAGGAAAAGCCAAACTCAAGTTTCAAAACAGAATTTTGGAATTAGACAATGTCTTATTCATTCCAAATTTCAGCACAAACTTGATTTTTGTTTCATTCTTACAATTTCAACAATACAAATTAGATTTTTCGAGTTCTGGTTCTACCATTTCTAGAAATGACATTCAAATTTTTGTTGCATCAATGGAAAAGGGGCTTTATGTTCTAAGACCAGAGGAACAATTTGCGCTTAATAACGAACTGTTTATGGTAGCTAAACCTAGAAACTACAAAAAGCAAAAGATCGATAATGAACACAAAACATATCTATGGCACTTACGTCTTTGTCATATAGGCTATGAAAGACTTCACAAGTTAACCAAAGGTGGTCCATTGAAAAATGTCACTTTAGGTGAATTACTAGTTTGTGAATCTTTCCTAGAAGGTGCAAAGGCAAAGCGTGCCAAGGAACCACTAGGCATAGTGCATTCAGATCTTTGTGGACCACTAAGTGTCAAAGCTAGAGGTGGTTATGAGTACTTTGTCACTTTCATTGACGATTACTCTAGATATGGTCATATTTACCTTATGCATAAGAAATCTAAAACGTTTGAAAAGTTTCAGGAATTTCTAGCACTGGCTCAAAACCAATTGGGTAAAACTTTAAAAATCTTGCGAACTGATTGTGGTGGAGAATATATAGATATGAAATTCAAAGATCATTTAATTGAACTTGGAATGGAATCCCAATTGACTGCCCCTAGCACTCCACAACAAAATGGCGTTGCAGAAAGAAGAAATCGCACGCTTTTGGAAATGGTTAGGTCCATGATTAGCTACTCAACTCTACATACGTCCTTATGGGGATATGCTATTCAGATGGCAACTGACATTTTAAATGTTGTTCTATCTAAATCAGGCCCTAAGACACCTTTAGAATTATAGAATGGTCGTATACCTAGGTTACGCCATTACAGAATCTTGGGGTGCCCTGCTCATGTCTTAAGAAGGAAACATGGAAAACTAGAAAAGCGAAGTGAGGTTTGCATGTTTGTTGGAAATTCTAAGGAGACTATGGGTGGACTATTTTATAGTCGCAAGGATGATAATAAAGTGTTCGTTTCCACAAACGCAGATTACTATATTAAGAACTTCAAGCCGCAAAGCAAAGTAGTATTGGAGGAAATGCTTTCAGAATTAACTCCTTCTAATGTTCCATCCTCTTCTACTCAAGTAGAGAAAAATCCCACTTCCTCGGTTGAACCTTTGCAAGTTCATACAACCGAGAAATTTACCACTATTGTTCCTGTTTAGAAGATCACGTCTCCTCGTCGTAGTGGGAGGGTTTCCACAAAACCATCTAGTTATGGCTTGGATGGTGAAATCAATGTGGTCGTTGGTCACGGTATTAATGCCGATCCATTAACCTATAAACAGGCAATGGCAAGTCCGGAATAGAAACAATGGTCAACCGGCATGAATTCCGAAATGGATTCCATGAAAAGAACAAAGTCTGGGAATATGTAGACGCACTTGATGATTATCATCCAATTGAATGTAATTGGGTCTACAAGAAGAAAAGAGGTGCTGGAGGTGAATTTGAAACTTTCAAAGCTAGACTGGTCGCTAAGGCTGATACCCAAAGAGAAGACGTGGACTATGAGGAAACTTTTAGTCCAATCGCCATGCTCAAATCCATCCGAATTCTTCTCTCCATAGCTGCCGCTTTCGATTATGAAATTTGGCAAATGGATGTCAAGAAAACTTTCCTTAATGGAATTCTTGAAGAAACCATCTATATGGAGCAACCAGAAGGGTATGTTCTCCCAGGGCAAGAAAAGAAAGTTTGCAAACTTAATAGGTCCATTTATGGACTTAAGCAAGCTTCTCAGTCTTGGAACAAAAAGTTTGATGAAATAATCAAGACCTACGGCTTTCAACAAAATGAAGATGAACCTTTTGTTTACCAACTCACGGATAATCAAGTGGTAGTATTCCTGCTCCTTTATGTTGATGACATCTTTATTATTGGTAACAATATCAAGAAAATGACTGACATCAAGGAATGGCTTGACACTTAATTTGAAATGAAAGATTTGGGTGAAGCAGCTTATGTTGTTGGTATTCAGATTATCATAAACCGGAAGAACAGATCCCTTGCTCTCTTTCAAACTTACATTGATAAAGTTTTGGAGAGATTCTCAATAACCAATGCCAAAGGGGCACAAATGCCTTCTAGATTTGGTATGTGTCTATCTAAGGAACAGTGTCCCTGTTGGAAATTATTTTAACAGGATCTAGTTACTATCATGTATGTTGGATTAACAACCTAATATGAATTCTAAAACAATGAAAATAAACACATATAAAGTTTAGAAAACCTTACAGTGGGTGCAGCGGAATAATATGACTCCTTCCATTCAGATCTCTAGCCCTTGATTCCTTTCTGTAGCAGAGCATAATCAAGATCTGAATCTGGATCTTCTTTTCTCCTTCTTTGATGCAGAATTTCCATAGTCTTACATACTATGATTGAGGTACCACTTGATGTGTGTGGGCACTACTCATCTCACAAGGATTTCAAAAATTTTCTCTCTTTTTCTATCTTAATTTCGTGGGTTTGAAGCATGAAGAGAAGAGAACAAGGGCTGCTATATATAGGGAAAAGGGAGAGCACAACTTTCCAAATAAGCAGTTTCCTCTTTTACTGTGTAATTGATTAACTGCCTTATTTAGTGTGATCCACCACTTTCCTATTATTGCTAGGCTTTGATTAGCATTTACATGACAATTAAAAGTGAAAATAATAATTGGGAAACAAGCAAAGAGGTTGCCGGCCATGGTGTGTCTTGGGCCTCACTTGCATTTTGCAGTTTTCTCAATTTTATTTCTAATTCTCCAAAAATGCCACTTTTCCAATTCTAATCATTTAAATGCCAAAACTAATTATTTAATAACTAAAATAGATTATTAAATAATATTGTCATTTAAAATAATTATTAATTAGACATACAAAGTCTCTTAATTAATAATTAAACCTAGAAACCCTTTTATTTACGATTTCATCCTTACTAAGTGAGAATTCATAAAGTAGACATAGTCTAACTTTTAGAATTACAATTGATTAATCAAAATCAATTAACTGAGTCTTACAAGCAGTATGGTCTCAACTACTACGGGGACCATGGGTCTATATAACCGAGCTTCCAATAAGTTGAACCGAATTTACCAAGTAAATTCCCTAACTTATTAATTCCTCATTGAATCCACACTTCGAACTTGGAATTGCACTCTCAGTCATAAAGAACGCTCTATATGTTCCATGATATAGACACGTCATTAGTTATCCATTGTTATAACCCTAATGTGATCAATGATCCTCTATATAGATGATTTACAATGAAAAGGCACTACTGTTACTGCTACACCTTCAATGTATTTTATCCTTAAAACACTTAACCCTGTATAAATGATATTTCAGCTAAGTGAAAAGAGATCTCCACCATTTATCTTCGTTTGGTTAAGCTCGAAGGAAATCATCCTTTACTTTCTATTTTCCAAAAAGAAGCTATAGATTCCATATTTATGTTAGCGCTCCCACTCAATTGCATTACCGTGTTCCCAAAATGTACGTATCACCCTCACCCAAAAGTAGGCTTAAATAACAAATCAAAGAACACGAGTAACACTCTTGAGATTGAACCTAACCATATCAGGATTAAGATCATTTGATCTAGGATCAACAGGTGATATTAAATTGAATAGATATTACGGTAAATTTTAATATATCTAATTAAAGTTCAATATCGGTCCCTTCCGATGTATACTCCATACATCTGATACTGGTAAACTTTGCCAATGTCCTGGAAAGGACATAAGACTTTTCTAAGGTGTAAGAATACCTATCGTTGATTATACCATGTCAGTCTAAATCCATTGTTCTGACAAATTAGGGTATAAACTTTTGAGCATATAATTATGATTATATTCCACTGTGCTGACAACACTATAATCTTAACAAATTCATATGTTCTGGACTTAAAAAGAATTCATACATTATATACATATAATCATGAAATAAATCATGTGAACCATGCAACATAAAATGTTATTTCTGATCTTTATTAATAAGTAAATCTGATTATATGAAATGAGTTTTATTTAGGGCATAAAACCCAACAAACTCCCACTTGCACTAATATAAAACAAAATGTGCATTTGAAATAATCATTAACACCTTGATATACAAATCAAGTGTAATAGTAGTAAACTCCTCGTAATAGGATCTGACAGGTTGAATTAAACACAACCTCTTCTCCACCATTACTCTTCCTTAATCACAAAATCCTTGATAATGTGAAATTCCTCTCTATATGTCTACTCTCTTGGGATACTTGATTCTATGCTTTTGGCAACTACTTCTTGGTTATTCAGGAAGTAACACTAGTAGTTAAGGCAAGTTGGAACGGTGCCACAAAAGTATAGAACTTTCCTTAGACTGAATAAGTATCTTTCCTGCAACTTTTAACATTCAGTCTCTCTGTGGTAGACTAAGAGATTTCATATAGGTTTTTACACTTCTCCAAAATCACTACTCCACCCCCAAAGTAATCACCATCTTATCAGCAAACTTTTTAGCACACAGGCAAGTCTCGAAATCTGATGTGGTGTAGTCTAAGAGTTTCAAAACCACCCTTATTGACTAAAATATAGTTCCTCTTCTTAATCTTAAGATTAACTTGATTGTCTTCCAATGTTCCTCTCCTGGATTAATCTGATACCTACTCATTACTCCCACTCAACAGCATGTGTCTGGTCTAAGGCATACAAAAGCATATCTGAGACCTCTCACTGTTGATTTAAGAAATTTTTTCATGGCTTTATCTTCTCTGGAATAGTTGAGACTTTTCCTTAGATAAATAAAATCTATATCTAAGAAGTTGTGAAGCTTCTATAGATTGCCATTGGAAAGAAAATGCTTCAGCATCTTATGCTTGCATTAGAGTAAGTAATTACCAGGTATACCACAAGCCATGGGTTTAGATAAACTCAAACCTATAATACTAGGAACAAGAAGTTTTGTTAAGTCCATTGAATAGACTTATTAACGAAAATTTCCTTTCATGTCCTTCTAATAGAAACTTTAGGTTACTCCATGTTAATGGATCAAACCATAGTCCTATTGGCTTTCTTTTTAGTTTCTTATCTTGACAATCCATTACTTGTTTAAACTCACAATGGATTTTAATCACTAGTGTCTTCCAAGTCATGAGAAGGTAAAGTTCCTTGAAACTCTCCCACTACCACAAGGTACCGTGAATTATGTCTAAGAAAACTAAATGGTATTGACCTCTTCGGTTGTGTTAAGACAACAGAGGCAGTGGGATCATCTTGTAACGAATAACATGATAGAACACTTATGGAATCAAGGAAAAATATCTCCTGTATTTGCTACTTTATTTTCAGACTTAGTCATTTTCTTAGAAAAGTAGTATTTGTTTAAACAAACACTTTCTTATCTAATGACTATGGGATGATCCACCCCTAATCACTTAAAATAGCTAACAAACATGCAAACCAGGGTTAGCAGTTCTAGCTTTTCTTAAGATTTCGATTAGGTCATCCATGAATCTAGTAATGATTTACATTAAGTATACAACCATTGCATCATTCTGAAATTTTATTACCATAGAAGGATTTAGGCAACGACTAGTAACTAATCATCAATATGCAACTCGAATTCTTGGGAGGTAAGTTTGGATATAATTCAAAAATCAAATTAATGATCTTTGAACTGCATATCTACTAGCTTTTTCTCCACCCCTATCAGTTCGCAAGATCTTTAACAACTTACCATTGCTAGAAATTCATGAAATTTTTCAAACATTTCAAATTTTTTTTGCATAAGGTAAAATCTAGAGTGATCGTTTTAAGAATAGAACGAAAACTCATATCCACCCCTGAATGTACATCCATCTGCGAATGAACTTAATTTCAGTGGATATAGGCATATTAACTCTTTGAAGAGAATGATCTTGTCAAAACCATTATGAACAAGATACAAATGCCACAGATTTATAAAATATGTGGTTGAATCTTTTGATGGCTTAAGTTTAGTTACATCAAAGAGTTCTTAGAATAGTGCAAGTGGATTCTGGTCACAGAATACTAAACTCATACATTTTGAATCCATTGAAAGAAAATGGTTATGAAACACATGTGAAAGTGTAAATGTATAATTAGTAATTCTTTCTTGGACCACCACTACTAATCTAACTCTATGATTTGCCTATACAAGTAGGAGATTTCTAAGATTGAGGATTTATATCATTTTGGGATAGAATTTTGAGAATATAGTCATATGCGTCATTTAATTTCTTAAGAGAAAATATAGAATGACTTTATATGATTTATAGACCATTCATCCAATGACATGTTATTAAGCTGATTCGAAATGAATAAACTAAGAGGAATTAGGATAATTTCGTTTTAAATAAGAATCCAAGGATGCTCCGATTAGCGAGAGTCAAAGTAATCTTATTTATACAATCTTCTTGTTTCATATTGTAAAATACTAGTGTAATATCCGCTAACTCCGAAAGGGTATTTTTGTAATTTTATTTAGCTGGGAGTATTTTTTTTTTATCTTACATATTTATGGATTTAAATATGTATGGGATTATTTTTATGATGATATAATATTTGATTTTATTGGCATGTGCATAATGCCTAATAGATATATATGTATGGATATTGTTATATGGGTATATTATTATATTATTATAAATATTATTATTATTATTATAATTATTAAGGTTATTATTATTATTATTATTATTATTATTATTATTATTATTATGAGAATCGCTCCACTTCGGTTCAAAGCGATATTTTTCTTGGGTTTAAACACGATAGAAATTAGGTTTTAAGCTCTATTTTCGTACACCCAAATCAGAGAACCAACGAGAGAGAGAGAGAGAGAGAGAGAGAGAGAGAGAGAGAGCACGTATACGACGTATACGATACCGAAAATTTTCGTTTCTTCAAGCGGAGCGCAACCTGGGTGAACGTGGGGGTTTGGGATCACTTATATACGACCTAAGGAAGCTTTTTAACGTGGTATAAGGGGCTGGAGTCGTCGTTTTGAGATTCGCCATTTTTCAAGCTTCAAAGGTGCGGCATAGTTACGGACTCGAATTCGAACGTGTTTAAGCTTGTTCTTGGGTCAAGTGAGGTTATATTTGAGTGCATGGGACCCTAAGGATTGTTTTTGACGTAAGAAAACGAAGGTTTAACGTCCAAAACGAAAATCCAAAATTTTGACTCCATTAAAGACGGTACACCGCCAACGAAGAAGACGACCCCGATCTGCCTTCTCGGACCACTTTTCTTGATCGTTTTGAGGTCCTGAGCATTGTGGAGAGCTTCCCCAATCGAAAGGACGCTTCAAGAGCAATCGGAGACAAAGTTACACTTTACCGGCGACGAAACCGACGAGAACGCCGGCGACCGCGTTCTGACTGTTTCTGAGGTGTTTTTCTTGGATATTTTTGTATATTTTGATTCCCTATTTTATTATAAGGTGCTTGGTGAAGTTTCATAATTTTCTGAATTTATTTGGAATTATTGTGAATTTTTTAGTATAATTCATAGATTAATTATGAAAAATACTTAGGTTGCTCAGAAAAATCTAGATTTATTTTATATGATGGGCTATGATATATAAACTGTTATAAAATTGGTAGATTGAATTTTCAGGCGATTATGTATTTTTCATGAATTATTGATGTTATTTCTTATTTTAATTATGAAAAATACCTAGGTTGCTTAGAAAATTTAAAGAAAATTATTTATGACTTAGTACAGGTTATAAACTGTGTTAGAAGAGTTAGATTTGGTTTTTAATCAATTTTGGTATTTTTCATGAATTTACTTAATTAATGCTTAAGTTAATTATGAAAAATAGATAAGTGTTGTTACAATAGTAAAATGTATTTTTGTAATACCAATTACTGCCTATGATATCAAAAGGAATAGGTTTTATTATTTATTAGTTGTTGTAGGTATTTATTATAATTATTGGTGATTAATTAACTATTTATTTAGACTTTAATAAGAATAAATAGTAATTTAGTAAATTTTATGTAAAAATGTGTTGTATGAATTCATGTTTTACGTTAAGAATGTTTGTTTGAGTCCATGCAATATGTTTGTGTGAATCAAAATAATAAATGCGTATGTATGGTGTGTCATGCAAGTGAAATGGACCTATGTGTTACGTATTTTTACGTAAATTTCTGTATGAGTTTAGAGATTCATACTTGAATGTATTTTGAGTGTATTGTTGTGTTAATGAATGTCTAGGATCTTGTTCTCAACAAGAAATTCGTTGAGGTGCTCGAGGTAGGAAGTGTGGTCTTAGCAACTGAGGTAAGAAGAGTGGACATCTGTACACAGGGTGTATGTTATGCATACAACTTGGGTTGGTTTGTTATTTAATTTGATTGTGTTGTGATTTCCTTATATTTTGTGAGCATCGTTAGCATGAGAATAATATTAGGGTCTTGCTGCTAGTGTGAGCATAACACTTGCAGGTTATAACGTTATCATGGGTGAGTACAGATTATGGTAATTAATTGCCCTGTTGGATGCCAAGTGTGAGAATAACACAAGGCAGGGTAGGTTACCTCATGTCTGATCAACATGATAGAATAGTTGATTATCGTATGTGAGTATAATGTGCGGTATGAGACTTGATGTGTGCATGTGAGAACAACATGCGTTGTGAATATATTTATGGAATGTGAATTACTGTTGATTAATATTAAAGAGCAAATTATGTCAAGTAACTAGTTAGGAGGGTTATGTCCTACATAGCTCTTCTTACTGGGCGTTAGCTCACGGGTACTTTGTGTGCAGGTAAGGGTAAGGCTAAGCAGTGAGAATGAAGAGCTCGAGGCGTGTACTGCATGTTAGGGGGCTGGCACAGTATTTTGCTTTTAATGTTTTTTTTAACTGCTAAACATTTTGGAACTATTATTTTGACTTAACTAGTTCTTATTTAAGTTTACGGTACTAAAAGAATTTTGTTTTAAACAATGAGATCTCATGCTTGGATATTTTTCAATAAAGAAGTATTTGTTTGCCTTTATCTTATTAAATTATTTTATACGGACTATCCTATGTGACATCTCAGGAAATCGAGGTGTTACAATATGGTTCACCGCCATGAGACGAGCTCGACTCACTGTACTGTAAGTGGTTATTACTTATAATTAAGTTGCCTTAAATTTCTGCATGCGAGAGGGTAACATTATTTTCATGTAAAAATTGATGATCAAAATGATCTTGATGTGTATTGGTTTGTGTGGTTTAGGAGTTTAGAAATGCCTCCTAGAAGGTCAGTTAGAGTGGGTCGAGGTCGAGGTCGAGGCCAAGGCCAAGGCCGAGATGATGGAGGGATCAATGAACCACCTCAAGCACCACAGGGATGGGAAGAGCGCATGGCCGCACTGGAAGGAATCATTCATAGGTAGCATGAAGAACTTCGTCAGCTGAGACGTCAACCGGAGACGCCAGTCCAAATAAGGCAGGATGCAGAAAATAGAGACCCACCAGTTGCAGTGGTATATCCTGCTACAGAGGCTAGACATGAGTTGTTAGCAGAGAGATTTCGAAAACAACACCCACCTGAGTTTGAGGGAGGCATAGACCCGGTAGTGGCTGAGGAGTGGATAAGTCGCATAGAAAGCATTTTGCAGATGCTAAGGGTGGATGGGAATGACCGAGGGAAGTGTGCATCTTACATGCTGAAGAAAGATGCTCGTATCTGGTGGGAGGTGGTGGAACAAACAAAGGATGTAGATACCATGAACTGGGACGATTTCAAAAAGGTCTTTAATGAGAAGTATTATAACTCAGCAGTTCTAGCAGTAAAGGTCGATGAATTTACTGGATTAGTCCAAGGGAGTCTTACTGTGACTGAGTATGCACAAAAATTTGATAGATTGGCGAAATTTGCTCCAGATCTGGTACCTACTGATAGAGTGCGAGCACATCGATTTGTGGAAGGCCTGAAACCAATGGTTGCTCGAGATGTGGAAATTGTGTCAAGGGGTCAATTCAGTTATGCTCAAGTTGTCGAAATGGCTCTTATGGCTGAGCGGAGTGAAAACAAAATTTGGAAGGAAAATGTTGCCAGGAGAGAATCGAAGAAAGGTGGAGCCAATTCTAATGACCACAAGAAACGAGGACAGGACCAGTCCGGGCAGCCAAGTCAAGACAAGAGGTACAAAAGTGATAACGACCAATGATTTAATGGCAGCAGTGGGCGAAACATTCCAGAATGCCCTAAATGTACCAAACGTCATCTCGGCGAGTGTCGCGCAAAAGCATGCTACAAATGTGGAAAATAAGGACACATCAAACGCAATTGCCCACTGTGGGGACAGACTGGGAACAGAGCAGAACCCAAGAAAGATGACAAGTATGTTCCAGCCAGAGTTTTTGCCATCACTCAAGCAGAAGCTGAGGCCAGTCCTTCGGTTGTATCAGGTCAGATTCCTATGGCCAACACCACTTGTAAAGTTTTGTTTGATTCTGGTGCAACTCATTCCTTTATTGCTAGCACAATTGTTAATCATACAAATGCACTGAGTGAATTATTTACTGTGGGGTTTGGAACCATGTTACCATCTGGGGAGGTTGTAATCTCTAGAAGTTGGCTTAGGGGTATACCTGTCAGGATAGATGGTAGAGAATTATTTGTAGACCTGATTGTATTAGATTTATTTGATTTTGATGTAATCTTGGGCATGGATTTTCTTACCAAATATGGAGCATCAATTGACTGCAAGCAAAAGAAAGTTGTTTTCACACCAGAAGATGGAGAGACTTTCGAGTTCAAGGGGGTAGGAAAGAAACCCCGCACTCCTATTATTTCGGCAATGAAGGCTGGGCAACTATTGCAGCGTGGGTGCTTAGGGTATCTAGTTAATGTGGTTGATGACACCAAGAAAATTGAAAGAAAGCCGGAGGAAACACGGGTAGTTGCTGAGTTTCTTGATGTATTTCCAGAGGAGTTACCCGGGTTACCACAACACAGATAAATCGAATTTGTGATAGAATTAGTGCCCGGAACCGCACCAGTTTCCCACGCACAATATAGAATGGCACCATCTGAATTGAAAGAACTCAAAATACAGTTGGAAGAATTTCTTAAGTTAGGGTTTATCAGACCTAGCTACTCTCCGTGGGGCGCACCAGTTCTATTTGTTAAAAAGAAAGACGGTACTATGAGAATGTGCATAGATTACTGAGAATTGAACAAGGTGACTATAAAGAATCGGTACCCACTACCGAGGATTGACGATCTGTTTGACCAGCTTCAAGGAAAAAAGGTGTTTTCTAAGATTGATCTTCGTTCAGGATATCATCAGCTAAGAATCAAAAATGAAGACATACCGAAGACAGCCTTCAGAACGAGATACGGGCATTATGAGTTCATGGTGATGTCATTTGGACTTACAAATGCCCCAGCAGCTTTTATGGACCTCATGAACCGAGTCTTCAAGGAATATCTGGATCAGTTTGTAATTGTATTCATAGATGATATACTGATTTATTCTAAGACAGAGGAGGAACATGAGGAGCACTTACGCTTGACCTTGCAGCGACTGAGAGAACATCAATTGTATGCCAAGTACAAAAAATGTGAGTTCTGGTTGTCCGAGGTTGCATTTTTGGGCCACATTGTCACTAACAGGGGAATAAAAGTAGATCCTGCCAAGGTTGCTGCAGTGAAAGAATGGCCTAAACCAAAGACCGCCTCAGAGGTTCGAAGCTTTTTGGGTTTAGCAGGCTATTATAGAAGGTTTGTTGAGGGGTTCTCAAAGATAGCCACACCCTTAACAGAATTAACTAGGAAGAATCTAAAATTTTCCTGGTCAGACAAGTGTGAGCAAAGCTTCCAAGAGTTGAAGAATAGACTTATCTCAGCACCAATCCTCAGTTTACCAACAGAAGAGGGACAATTTGCGGTATATTGTGATGCATCTAAACAAGGGTTGGGTTGTGTTCTAATGCAAGAAGGGAAGGTAATTGCTTACGCTTCAAGGCAATTAAAAGAATACGAACGAGAGATACCGACACATGACTTAGAGTTAGCGCGAGTGGTTTTTGCACTAAAAATGCGGCGTCATTATCTCTATGGAGTGAAATGTGAAATCTACACCGATCATAAGAGTTTAAAGTACTTTTTAACCCAGAGAGTGTTAAACATGAGGCAGAGGAGATGGTTGGAGCTAGTCAAAGACTACGACTGCGAGATAATGTACCATCCCAGTAAAGCCAATGTGGTAGCGGATGCACTCAGCCGTAGAGGTCCTGGACTAGTTTCCACTTTACAAGGAGTATCAAGGGAATTAGTGGAAGACATGGAACGAGCTGGTATAGAGTTTATTACAGGGAAACTTGCAAAGGTCACACTTCAATCCACTTTGTTACAAAGAATTAAGGAGGGGCAGACGACAGATCAAAAGCTCAGTGAACTAAAGCAAGAAATTTTGAATAGTAACGCCAAAGATTATGAAATATCAGACACGGGATTAATTCGGTTCAAGGGACGAATTTATGTGCCCGATAATGATGAGCTCAAGAAGGGGATATTGGTAGAAGCTCATACTACACCTTATTCAGTTCATCCCGGGACCACTAAAATGTACCATGACCTAAAAGCATTGTATTGGTGGCCTGGTATGAAAAAGGATGTAGTTGAATTTGTGGCCAAATGCTTAACATGTCAACAAGTTAAAGCAGAGCATCAAAGACCAGCGGGATTATTACAACCACTGAAGCTCCCTGAATGGAAGTGGGAAGAGATTTCCATGGATTTTGTGACTGGGTTACCTAAGACTACAAAGCAACATGACGCCATTTGGGTAGTCGTCGATAGGTATACAAAATCTGCCCATTTTCTACCAGTACACATGACTTACTCCATGGACCATTTCGCTGAACTTTATGTGAATGAGATTGTGAGATTACATGGGGCACCGTATTCTATTGTTTGTGATCGAGATGCTCGGTTCACTTCATCTTTTTGGGAAAGCTTACAGAGAGCAATGGGAACTCGATTGAAGTTCAGCACTGCATATCATCCAGAGACAGATGGTCAGACTGAGAGAACAAATCAGATCTTGGAAGATATGTTGAGGGCATGTGTGATAGATTTCCAAGGATCATGGAGCAAATACCTGCCTTTGATTGAATTTTCTTACAACAACAGCTATCAGTCTACTATCGGGGTAGCACCCTATAAGATGTTGTATGGAAGAAAATGCAGGTCTCCACTGCATTGGGATGAGTTGGGAGAGAACAAACTCCTAGGGCCAGATGCAGTTCAGCACACCAACGAAGCTATTCAGAAGATCAGGACTAGAATGATCACCGCTCAGAGCAGACAGAAATCTTATGCAGACCTAAAGCGGAGGGACATTGAGTTCGAAGTGTGTGATCATGTGTTCCTTCGAGTGACACCACGAAAAGGACTCTCGGTGAAGAGATTTGGTAAGAGAGGGAAACTAAGTCCTAGATATGTTGGTCCATTTCAGATATTGGATAGAGTGGGCAGTGTAGCTTATAGAATAGCTTTACCGCCATCAATATCTGGGGTGCACAATGTATTTCATGTATCTCAACTCCAGAAATATGTGTCAGACCCATCGCATGTTTTGAGCTATGAAACACTGGGTTTGCAGGAAGATTTGTCCTACAATGAACGTCCGGTAAAGATTCTTGATCAAAAGGATAGGATTTTGAGAAATAAGACTATTACCTTGGTGAAAGTCCTATGGAGAAACATTGTGGTTGAGGAAGCTACTTGGGAGCTTGAGTCTGATATGCGCGAACAATATCCAGAATTATTTGAGTAAAATTTCGGGACGAAATTTTCTTTTAGAGGGAGATAATTGTAATATCCGCTAACTCCGAAAGGGTATTTTTGTAATTTTATTTAGCTGAGAGTATTTTTTTTATTTTACATATTTATTGATTTAAATATGTATGTGATTATTTTTATGATGATATAATATTTGATTTTATTGGCATGTGCATAATGCCTAATAGATATATATGTCTGGATATTGTTATATGAGTATATTCAGGGGCGGACCCACATTGTAGCGAGGGGGGGCAGTCGCCCCCCCTGAAAAAAAAAATCGAGAAAAAAATGTATATGCATTTTAATTAATTACAACATATATTTGTATTAAAAGATGATATTTATAGACATAATAGTAACCTTGGTATAATGGTTAAGGTAGTTGGTAAATAGGTTAGAGGGTAAAGGTTCAAATCCCACTAACTACACTTTATATTTTCTTTTTAAATTTATTTACGCCCCCCCTCACTTTAAATTCTGGGTCCGCCACTGAGTATATTATTATATTATTATAAATATTATTATTATTATTATAATTATTAACGTTATTATTATTATTATTATTATTATTATTATTATTATTATTATTATTATTATTATTATTATTATTATCATTATTATTATTATTATTATTATTGTTACTGTGCATATACAAACGTATATATGCACGAACCGAACCGAACGCCTATTTTTGTGGAATGAGAATCGCTCCACTTCGGTTCAAAGCGATATTTTTCTTGGGTTTAAACACGATAGAAATTAGGTTTTAAGCTCTATTTTCGTACACCCAAAACAGAGAACCAACGAGAGAGAGGGAGAGAGAGAGAGCACGTATACGGCGTATACGATACCGAAAATTTTCGTTTCTTCAAGCGGAGCGCAACCTGGGTGAACGTGGGGGTTTAGGATCACTTATATACGACCTAAGGAAGCTTTTAAACGTGGTATAAGGGGTGGGAGTCGTCGTTTTGAGATTCGCCATTTTTGAAGCTTCAAAGGTGCGGCTTAGTTACGGACTCGAATTCGAACGTGTTTAAGCTTGTTCTTGGGTCAATTGAGGTTATATTAATTTGAGTGCATGGGACCCTAAGGATTATTTTTGACGTAAGAAAACGAAGCTTTAACGTCCAAAACGAAAATCCAAAATTTTGACTCCATTAAAGACGGTACACCGCCAACGAAGAAGACGACCCCGATCTGCCTTCTCGGACCACTTTTCTTGATCGTTTTGAGGTCCTGAGCATTGTGGAGAGCTTCCCAATCGAAAGGACGCTTCAAGAGCAATCGGAGACAAAGTTACACTTTACCGGCGACGAAACCGAAGAGAACGCCGGCGACCGCATTCTGACCGTTTCTGAGGTGTTTTTCTTGGATATTTTTGTATATTTTGATTCCTTATTTTATTATCAGGTGCTTGGTGAAGTTTCATAATTTTCTGAATTTATTTGGAATTATTGTGAATTTTTTAGTATAATTCATAGATTAATTATGAAAAATACTTAGGTTGCTCAGAAAAATCTAGATTTATTTTATATGATGGGCTATGATATATAAACTGTTATAAAATTGGTAGATTGAATTTTCAGGCGATTATGTATTTTTCATGAATTATTGATGTTATTTCTTATTTTAATTATGAAAAATACCTAGGTTGCTTAGAAAATTCAAAGAAAATTATTTATGACTTAGTACAGGTTATAAACTGTGTTAGAAGAGTTAGATTTGGTTTTTAATCAATTTTGGTATTTTTCATGAATTTACTTAATTAATGATTAAGTTAATTATGAAAAATAGATAAGTGTTGTTAAAATAGTAAAATGTATTTTTGTAATACCATTTACTGCCTATGATATCAAAAGGAATAGGTTTTATTATTTATTAGTTGTTGTAGGTATTTATTATAATTATTGGTGATTAATTAACTATTTATTTAGACTTTAATAAGAATAAATAGTATTTTAGTAAATATTACGTAAAAATGTGTTGTATGAATTCATGTTTTACGTTAAGAATGTTTGTTTGAGTCCATGCAATATGTTTGTGTGAATCAAAATAATAAATGCGTATGTATGGTGTGTCATGCAAGTGAAATGGACCTATGTGTTACGTATTTTTACGTAAGTTTCTGTATGAGTTTAGAGATTCATACTTGAATGTATTTTGAGTGTATTGTTGTGTTAATGAATGTCTAGGATCTTGTTCTCAACAAGGAATTCGTTGAGGTGCTCGAGGTAGCAAGTGTGGTCTTAGCAACTGAGGTAAGAAGAGTGGACATCTGTACACAGGGTGTATGTTATGCATACAACTTGGGTTGGTTTGTTATTTAATTTGATTGTGTTGTGATTTCCTTATATTTTGTGAGCATCGTTAGCATGAGAATAATATTAGGGTCTTGCTGCTAGTGTGAGCATAACACTTGCAGGTTATAACGTTATCATGGGTGAGTACAACTTATGGTAATTAATTGCCCTGTTGGATGCCAAGTGTGAGAATAACACAAGGCAGGGTAGGTTACCTCATGTCTGATCAACATGAGAGAATAGTTGATTATCGTATGTGAGTATAATGTGCGGTATGAGACTTAATGTGTGCATGTGAGAACAACATGCGTTGTGAATATATTTATGGAATGTGAATTACTGGTGATTAATATTAAAGAGCAAATTATGTCAAGTAACTAGTTAGGAGGGTTATGTCCTACATAGCTCTTCTTACTGGGCGTTAGCTCACGGGTACTCTGTGTGCAGGTAAGGGTAAGGCTAAGCAGTGAGAATGAAGAGCTCGAGGCGTGGACCGCATGTTAGGGGGCTGGCACAGTATTTTGCTTTTAATGTTTTTTTTTTAACTGCTAAACATTTTGGAACTATTATTTTGACTTAACTAGTTCTTATTTAAGGTTACGGTACTAAAAGAATTTTGTTTTAAACAATGAGATCTCATGCTTAGATATTTTTCAATAAAGAAGTATTTGTTTGCCTTTATCTTATTAAATTGTTTTATACGGACTATCCTATGTGACATCTCGGAAAATCGGGGTGTTACAACTAGTCTAAGGTGTCATCAATTGATGAACAGCTAGATGTTGCATATACAATATTTATCTTTCGAGATCTAACACTATTATGTTAGTCTAATGGTGAAAATCCATTAGGGATTTATCTCATTAGAAAAACAAACCAAGTTAGACCAACAATGAAGATTCGAAATTAAACTACAATTTAATAACAGAAAATAACATGGTTCAATACAAATTCATACACAATTCAGAAATTATGAAGCACATAGCAAGTAGGAATGACAAGTAAAAATATTAAAACATACAATCCTAAATAATTTACAAGGTTTTCAACAAACTGATATCAGTGTCCCGGTTAGGCGAGAGTCAAAGCTACCATTCATTGAATAGAGTTGTCAGCTCATCTAAAATGATCAACATTCTAGCAACCTTTTATTCGATCAAGATTGGAATCCGCATTGTCACGTTTAGGCAAGAGTCAAGGCTATTCTATCTTATGAGCTTCCACCATTGTTTCATATTCTTGCAAGTCTTATACAGTCGCCACCATTAGGGTGATCATAAACTATATAAAAAACTTACAAGATTACTTATCTTTCGAGATTAAACGGTGCTAACCTGCTAATGAACGTTCCTCCATTAGGGAGGATTACTCACTAAAACAATAGCTATGTAAAACCAACAATGGAGATCGAATATCCTTATAATAATAAAGCTCATTATTTAATGAAGGTTGTATTTTCTCCTAATATTTATTTTAATCAATTTATTTTGAATATATATTTATTTAATTAAAATTTCCAATTTAGAATAAAAAATTTCAAATATAAATTTTAATTTAATATTTATAAATTATACTTAGATGGATATGAAAATAACGTGAATTATTTCCATCTTAGTAATAATTTCCATAAATATTTAGAAAATTATTCAATTGAAGTTGTTTCAAAATTAATTTAAATTAATTTACAACTTCAAATTTAATTTTCTATAAATATATATTGCATTTCGAAAAATGAATTGTATAAGAATACTACTTTCGAAAATGCTTTTAAAATAAAATAAAAATAAATCCTGGAAAATTACTCTAATTTTATGTTGGCCCAAAATTAATAAAAATTAATTTTCAACAAAAAATATAATTTTCCTATTTAATTAAATATCTAAGAAAAATTTCAAATATTTAAGTATCATGATAAAGAATCAACTTAAATATTAATTTTGTATTTAATTAAATACACTAGAAAAATACTTCAAGCAAAACAAATAATATCTATCTAGACTTTCATAGACTAATTAATTCAATTTCTAATTATTATATATTTTAGTTCATTTATTTTAATTAATCATTAAATGAAAAATCATTGATTTAAGTTGGTCCAAAATTAAATAAATAATTTTCAACTTTAATCTATTTTTCAAATAAAATTCGAAATTTCTACATTAAAGAAATGTAATTTCAAAATTTTGGGAAATGATTAATAAAATAAAATAAAATATATTTTAAAAATTCTTCAAACTTAAGTTATTCTGAATTAAGATTCCAAAATTAAAATAATTTTCAATTTTAATTAAATAACATGAAAATAACAATATTTAAGTATCATGATGAAAATCAACTTAGATATTGAAATTTCAATTTAATTAAATGCATTAAATTCAAGAAATAAATAATTAAGTATAGAGGAAACTTAATTATTAATTCTACTTTAATACTAGGAAAATATTCTAAACTTAGATTGTACCAAAATTACTTAAGAAACAATTAATTTCACAATCAATGATATTTTCCTATTTAATATTAGAAAAAATAACTAGTACTAGAAATAAATTTCTAGAATATATATCATTAACTAAGTGTTTTTCTAAAATTAACTTTAAAATATTACATAAAAAATAAATTTCATATATTTTAAAAGTTAATTATGTTGCTAATTCAATTTTAATTAGGTTAGACTAATATAACTAACCTAATACAATTATTTAAATAAGGCAAATGGGCCTTCACAATTGGGGTAGTTCATGTGAGGGGGAGCTGGGTTCAGTATGTCGTACCCACTTCTATTGGCCCCCAACTCTCACACAAGGCCCAAAAGAGAGGAATTTAATCTTTAAATAAATAATTGTTATTCATTGAATAAGCCCAAATCTAATTGGACCTAAATAAATTTCCTTATGTCAAAATTTATTTTAGCAACCTAGTCCAGTTACTTAGTAAAAACTTAAATGGGCTTCCTATATGCATCTAAGCCCAATAGCAAACATATAGGCTCACACAGGTCAAATGATTTGGATGGGCCCTATCATGTTACTAGATTTACACAGATGAAAGAAGTACAAAATTTACCTGTTACAAATTATTTATAAGATCTATCGTCAATTGGACTATGATTAAAATCAGATCATTGGATCTGTCAAAAAGTTAATCATAGCAATTTAGATCAGTTAAATAATAGGTTTGTTAAAAAAAAATTGAATAAACAATATAAATTAAATAAACATTGTCCATGTAACAGATGTGAAATAAGATATTAATATAGTTAAATTATTATTCTTAAACTAACCAAATAAAGGAAACTAATTTTAAAATATCTAGGTTTATTTGAATCAAATTAAATTAAATATCTAATAAGATCAATGATTTGAAAGGAAAGAATCTTCAATATCACTTTCAGATCTTATAATTTAATAAAATAAACCAATTTTAAAATAGATTTGGTTAGATAATTATTATTTTAGGAATAAAATAATAAATAAATAATAATTACCATAATTATATGTCAAAATATCTCAAATTAAGCAATATTCAAATCTCTACGAAAATATCTATGTTATTTAAATATTTAAGATATGATTTATAAATTTCTAATAAGGAAAAAATGATATATATATATAGAAAAAATATTATTTTTAAACTTATAATTTATAAATAATTAAATATTTAACATAATAACAAATTTTGAATTTGAATATATTATGGTAAGTATATCTATAAAAAAATCTATGTTAATTTAAAATTTATTAATTATTTAATTTGTCATATAAGATAATTTTAATATAATATTTTAAATAAAAAGACAAAGTTATCTTTTAATTTAAAATATCTGAAATATCAAAATATCTAATCTTATAATTAAATAATAAATAAATATTAAAGAAGTTAACAAATTTTTAAATCTGACCATAATAGGAAATATTTAAAATTGGAAACATTCCAAAATAGAAATATTTAAAATTGGAAAAAAAATTCCAAATTGAAAATATTTAAAATTGGAAATATTAGAAAAACTGAATTTTGGGAAATAATCCCATGAAAAAATTAGATTTTTGGGGAAAAACCCTAAAAATCGCAACTTTTGGGAAACTGCCCAGGATTGGGCGTGCAACAGGCTGCACGCAGCCTTCATGCGCGCGCAGACGGAGTGTCATGGGCGGGAAACCTCGGCGGGAGCAGGGTCCCGTGTGCGGCAGACGTCGGCGCCTGCAGGGTGCACGCCGAGGCTCATGCGCGCGCAAGAGGTGCTTGTCCGAAGCACCTGGGCGTGCGATTGAGCATCCATGCATACCCGAAATCCCGATTTTCAAAAATTCATAACTTTTTCAATTTTTATCGGAATCATGTTCCGTAAAAATATTTTCGAAAATCAAAAAAATATTTTTCATGGAAAAAATTTCGTACAACATTAACATTCATCACATAAGCACATAAACCAACATGAAACCATCCAAATCAACACAGAACATATAAAACATTGTTTTAATTCATATTACATGAAAGTAAATCATTACCATGGCTCTGGTGCCAGTTGTTGGAAATTATTTTACCAGGATCTAGTTACTATCATGTATGTTGGATTAACAACCTAATATGAATTCTAAAACAATGAAAATAAACACAAATAAAGTTTAGAAAACCTTACAGTAGGTGCAGCGGAATAATATGACTCCTTCCATTCAGATCTCTAGCCCTTGATTGCTTTCTGTAGCAGAGCATAATCAACATCTGAATCTGGATCTTCTTTTCTCCTTCTTTGATGCAGAATTTCCATAGTCTTACATACTATGATTGAGGTACCACTTGATGTGTGTGGGCACTACTCATCTCACAAGGATTTCAAAATTTTTCTCTCTTTTTCTCTCTTAATTTCGTGGGTTTGAAGCATGAAGAGAAGAGAACAAGGGCTGCTATATATAGGGAAAAGGGAGAGCACAACTTTCCAAATAAGCAGTTTCCTCTTTTACTGTGTAATTGATTAACTGCCTTATTTAGTGTGATCCACCACTTTCCTATTATTGCTAGGCTTTAATTAGCATTTACATGGCAATTAAAATTGAAAATAATAATTGGGAAACAAGCAAAGAGGTGGCCGGCCATGGTGTGTCTTGGGCCTCACTTGGATTTTGCAGTTTCCTCAATTTTATTTCTATTTTTCCAAAAATG
Source organism: Cannabis sativa (assembly GCF_029168945.1). Lineage (NCBI taxonomy): Eukaryota > Viridiplantae > Streptophyta > Magnoliopsida > Rosales > Cannabaceae > Cannabis > Cannabis sativa. Next base: position 15,882,052 of record NC_083605.1, on the reverse strand, counting down.
CCATTTTTCCAATTCTAATCATTTAAATGCCAAACTAATTATTTAATAACTAAAATAGATTATTAAATAATATTATCATTTAAAATAATTATTAATTATACATACAAAGTCTCTTAATTAATAATTAAACCTAGAAACCCTTTTATTTACGATTTCATCCTTACTAAGTGAGAATTCATAAAGTAGATATAGTCTAGCTTTTAGAATTATAATTGATTAATTAAAATCAATTAACTGAGTCTTACAAGCAGTATGGTCTCAACTAGTATGGGGACCATGGGTCTATATAACCGAGCTTCCAATAAGTTGAACCGAATTTACCAAGTAAATTCCCTAACTTATTAATTCCTCATTGAATCCACACTTAGAACTTGGAATTGCACTCTCAGTCATATAGAACGTTCTATATGTTCCATGATATAGACACGTCATTAGTTATCCATTGTTATAACCCCAATGTGATCAATGATCCTCTATATAGATGATTTACACTGAAAAGGCACTACTGTTACTGCTACACCTTCAATGTATTTTATCCTTAAAACACTTAACCCTGTATAAATGATATTTCAGCTAAGTGAAATGAGATCTCCACCGTTTATCTTCGTTTGGTTAAGCTCGAAGGAAATCATCCTTTACTTTCTATTTGCCAAATAGAAGCTATAGATTCCATATTTATGTTAGCGCTCCCACTCAATTGCATTACCGTGTTCCCAAAATGTACGTATCACCCTGACCCAAAAGTAGGCTTAACTAACAAATCAAAGAACAGAGTAACACTCTTGAGATTGAACCTAACCATATCAGGATTAAGATCATTTGATCTAGGATCAACAGGTGATATTGAATTGAATAGATATTACGGTAAATTTTAATATATCTAATCAAAGTTCAATATCGGTCCCTTCCGATGTATACTCCATACATCCAATACTGGTAAACTTTGCCAATGTCCTGGAAAGGACATAACACTTTTCCAAGGTGTAAGAATACCTATCGCTGATTATACCATGTCCGTCTAAATCCAGTGTTCTGAGAAATCAGGGAATAAACTTTTGAACATATAATTAAGATTATATTCCACTGTACTGACAACACTATAATCTTAACAAATTCATATGTTTTGGACTTAAAAAGAATTCATACATTATATACATATAATCATGAAATAAATCATGTGAACCATGCAACATAAAATGTTATTTCTGATATTTATTAATAAGTAAATCTGATTATATGTAATGAGTTTTATTTTGGGCATAAAACCCAACAGTCCCACTAATCCTCAAGAGATAGAGGACATGAGAAGGGTTCCTTACGCTTCAGCAGTTGGCAGTCTAATGTATGCAATGTTATGCACTAGACCTGACATATGCTATGTAGTAGGAATTGTGAGCAGGTAACAGACAAACCCAGGAAAGGAACATTTGACTGCAGTTAAGCATATTCTGAAATAGTTGAAAAGTATTAGGCACTATGTGTTAGTCTACAAGGGTGGTGCTTTAAATCCCGTAGGCTATACCGACTCAGATTTTTAAGCTTGTCTTGATGATAGAAAGTCTATATCTTGGATGGTTTTTACTCTTGGTGGTGGAGCAGTTGTTTGGAGAAGCGCTAAGCAAACAGCAATATCAGACTCTACCATGGAGGCCGAGTACATAGCTACCGCTGAGGCTGCTAAGGAACTTATTTGGCTAAGAAAGTTCTTCTCAAAACTTTGTGTTGTTAGTGGAATGGAAAACCACTAGTTTTGCTTGTGACAATACTGGTGCTATAGCCAATAGTAAAGAGCCTTGAAGCCACAAGAAAAGCAAACACATAGAGAGGAACTACCACATCATCAGAGAATATGTGGCAAGGGGGGACGTACTGGTGGAGAAAGTAGACACTAAAGACAACTTAGCTGATCGATTCACCAAAGTATTGACTGCAACTTAGTGCAAGTGGGAGTTTGTTGGGCTTTGTGCCTTAAATAAAACTCTATTTCAATGTAATCTTTTATATTCAAATCAATAAAGAAGCAAATTTAATTTCATTACTTGTTTAATGTGTTATTTGGTTCATGTGATCATCTATTTACTTATTTAATTAATAAATTCATCCAGACCCTTATCACATTGATATTCTTGTTTATTGTGTTGTCAACACAGTGGAAAGTAATCAAGATTGTGTGATTAAATGTATTCTTAGATTTATCAGTACACAGGGTTTAACTAATATGATAATCTACAACGTAGTTTACTTGTACCTTGGATAAGTGCTATGTCCTTTCTAGGGCATTGGTTAAAGTACGCTTGGGTTTGATGTATGGAGTATACATTGGAAGGGACCGATATTGAATTTGAACTAGATATGATAATCTTACCATAATATATATTCAATTAAATATCACCTAGTTGATCCTAGATCAAATGATCTCAACCCTGAGATGGTTAGGTTCGATCTCGAGAGTGTTATTTATGTTCTTTGATTTGTTGGTTAAGCCTACCTTTTAGTCCAAGTGATACGTACATTTTGGGAATACGATAGTACAATTGAGTGGGAGCGCTAATCATAGATATGGAATATATATCTTCTATCCGGACATAGAAGTGAAATGATGATTTCCTTCGAGCTTGGCTAAATAGAGATAAATGATAGAGCGCTCATTTTAGTGATTATATTAGTTCACTAAAATATCATTTATAGGTGGCTAAGTGTTTTAAGGATAAAATACATTGAAAATGAAAGGGTGTAAGATAATTTTGTCTCTATGCAATGTAAATCATTTATATAGGATCATTGATTATTGGGATTATAACAATGGATAATTAATAGCGTATCTATATCGTGGAACATATAGAGCGTTCTATATAACTAAGAGTGCAATTCCAAGTTTTATAGTGGTTCAACGAGGAATTAATAAGCTAGTTAGAGAATTTACTTGGTAAATTCTAGATCTGCTTATTGGAAGCTCGGTTATATAGGCCCATGGTCCCCATACTAGTTGAGACAAACTACTTGTAAGACTCAGTTAATTGATTTTAATGAATAAATTTGTATTCTAAAATTAGACTATGTCTAGTTTATGATTTTTCACTATGTTATGGCTTAATTGTGAAGAAATGGTATTTTAGGGTTAATTTAATAATTAAGAGAATTTGTGGAGTCTAATTAAAAATAATTATTAATGAAAATTTTATTTGAAAATTATTTTAATTATTAAATAAATAGTTTTGGCATTTATAGGGTTGAAAGTGCAAAAAATGATATTTGTGAAAAATAGATAAAATAGTTGAGAAAAATAGCAAAAACCAAACTAATTTAGGGCCCATTATATGGTCGGCCATTAGGTGCCTTTTTCACTCTGATTTTATCAATTATTCCTAATAATTCAGCCCTAACCCTATTGGAATTTAGTATAAAAGAAAGATTATGGTCTCATTATCCAACTAATGCCTCCAAAAGCTGAAAACCTTGTTTTCTCTCTAGGTTTATGAGACATCTTCCTTTCTTCTCTTAATTTTGAAACACCATAGCTATTCTTCACACACCAAAATTCGGCCATTAGTTATTGAGTGCATGCCAACACATAACAAGTTGGTCCTCAATCATCGTATGTAAGACTGTGAAGAATCCAAACAATAAGAAGGAGAATCGGGCTCAGATCTTGGTGATACTCTGCTACGGAAAGGATACAAGGTTAGAGATCTGAGCGGAAGGAGTTATTTAATTCTGCTGCAACCACTGTAAGGTTTCTCATACCTTTTATGTGTTTATTTTCATCGTTTTAGAAATTCATATTAGGATGTTAAAAACATACTTGTTAGTAAATCTAGATCCTGGTAAAATGTATCCCAACATAAACCTCCGTTGAATGAAATCTCCTTGGTTTGTAGAGACCACATCAGGTAATATGAGCTTGATCCTATAACACAAAAGCTTAGTTGCGATCTTGTACACAACATTACAACATGCTATTGGTCTAAAATCCTTGACAATGTTAAGGTATTTGATATTGGGCACCATTGTCAGCACATCTGTGTTGATTTCCTTGAGTATCTTCCCTGATTCCAGAAAAAAGTCACCGCTCTGAATAAATCTTCCCCTACTAGATCCCTGTTGGCTTGAAAAAAGAAACTAGAATACCCATCTGGACCTGGGGTTTTGTTCCCAGGGATCTCAAGTAAAGCCTTCTTCACATCTTCCTTGCTAAATTCCTTTGTCAATAATGTAGCCTGTCAATCATTCAGAACAGTTCCCCTCATAATCACCTTGCTGGAAACCCTCCTCCTATCTGCCATCTTGGATCCAAACTGAGATTTATAATATGAAATGAAAGCATTTGCTTCCTGTGCAGGTTCAATCACTCTTATTCCATCTTTCAATTGAAAAGATTTGATTTTGTCTTGTTCTCTGCTTGTTGCTGGCATGGAAGAGGGCAGAATTACAATCACCATTTTGAATCCATAAAGCTTTAGCCTTTGTTCAAGGAAAAAGTTGTAGTTTTTGTGAGCAGCAATCAGCTTTTCCCTTGCAGCCACTTCTGCACTATGCAGATCAGGATTATTGGGGTCAAGTTGAATCTTGTCTTGGATTTCATCTAGCTCTACTTTGGCCTATGAAAACACAACTTGTATATCAGAAAAACCCTGCCTGTTAATTGCTTTCATACCTGGTTTTAGGGCCTTCAACTTGCTGACTAGTTGATACATTCTAGCTCCTCTGAATTCTTGATTCTAAACTTCAAAACCTTTGCAGAATATTCAAGATGTGTATTCAACATCCTGAAGTATTTGAAATGCTTTTTCCCACTAGTCCACCTAGGATATAAGGATAGAATGCCAGGGGTATGATCAAAGATACCTTCATTTATGAAAAGTTCCTCAGCATTAGGATAGTGGTCAAACAAATGTTGATTTGCCAATATCCTATTTCTTTTGGAAAAGATCCTATCCTTCCCTTGTTGTTTATCGGAGCAAGTATAAAAACAGTCAGTTGCCTTTACATCTTCAAGTTGACATTGTTGCATACATCTTATGAAATCAGAATCCATATGATAATTCACCCAATGGCCAACTCTCTCTTCTTTAGCTAATATGGCTTTAAAGTCACTCATGATTAGCCACTTTTCATTTGTTGCCAATGAACATAGATCTTCCCATAGCACCATTCTGCTATTACTATCATTAGCTTGATAAACTAATGTGAGAAAGTTGCTATAATTTCCATCTATTACAGATATTTTCAAGTGCATTAATTGACTAGTGCTTTTGATAATATCTAAAATAAATCTTAAGGGATTCCAAGCTATGACAATCTTTCCTCCTTGGTGCCAGGCTATATTTGTCGAGAAGCACCACCCATTAAACACATTGAGGTACAAGGTTCCAAGTTTCTGAACCTTGGCCCTAGTCTCGAGAAGCCCAACAAAACCAGCATCATGTGATCTGATAAATTGTCTAATGAGTTGCTATTTTTTCTTGTTGTTGGCTCTTCGGACATTCAAGACTAGGAATTTATCCATAACCAACAGAGGGTCCTCCCCCCTCTCTTGTGTTATCATGTTCCCCACCATAGTCTGCATTACATCATCCTTAAATTCTTCATCTATTTCAGTTAGCACCTGAAATCCATTCTCAATTTTAGTTTTAGATGTCTGGCCCTGTTCTTTAATCTTTTTCTCCTTGCTGACTACTTAAAAGCCCTCATCATCAACTATAGGCTTCACTTTCCTGTTATCTTCTTTGACCACCCATTCCTGCTTGCCTTTTGAAATCTTCTTACAGTCGACTGTTATATGCCCCATACCAGAGCAATGAGAGCAAACTAAATGCTTCCATTCATACTTGACACCAACATGTGTTTTCATACCGAATTCATCTTCAAACTCCAATAAATCAGGATTGTCCTAGTTCATCATTACTTCGATCAATACCCTTGGAAAATTCAATCGTTCCCTTTCCTTAGTAACATTATCAACCATTATAGGGTTCCCTAACTGACTTACAATCTTGAAAAAGGATTTTTGACCCCAATACTTAAGGTCAAGATCCTCAAGTTATATCCAGATAGGAACGAGCTTAATATCTTCTTTCTGAAAATCGTGTTTGGATCCCAAGGTTTGATAATCACAGGCCGTCTATTGAAGAAAATGTATCCCCCATTTAGAACTCGGTCTCTATTTTCAATGGAGTTGAATCTTATGATAAAGATACCATAAGTTAGCATTTTCACCTTGTCAATTTTATCTTTCCATACATTGTTTGCAAAACCTTCCAATATGTGAAGTGGAGGGTTTGAACCCAGTACGTAGCACATAATGGAAGGTTTCCAATAGTTGATTTCACCTTCAATATCATCCAAGGTGATCTTAACCTTACTAGGCTTTGCTGATTGCTTAAACGGTTGTTCTAAGTTCCTCACAATGGATCCAAATTTGAGAACATGAGGAATTGGGGACTTACCTTGAGCAAGTGTACTGTTACATTGCTCGTTGGCTCGAATGAACTGTAGAAACTCCTATCGAGCATCATCAACTCTCTTGATCTCATTCAGAGAAGAAGTAGGAGACAATGGAGGTTTAAACAAGTCCTGAAGCTCAGGTTGCAATTCAGACCCCCTTTTCCCAGTCTGAGCTGCATTTGGTTCATCTTCTTCCTCTGACAGTTCCAATTGAGCTATACCAATCAGAGCATCAATTGATTTTGTTCGTATTACATCTGAGGCAGAATTAGGTCCTTTCTACTGTTATTTCTTAGCATAATTTTTTTGATTTTCCTTGCATTTTTTATCTAGTTTTGGCCATGTTTTGCGAGAATTTCCTTCAAAATGCAAAGGAGTACCCTTTCTCAATCATTTGACCTACGCTAAGTTGGTTCTGATCAAGTTGGGTACGAAGAGTGCATCATTGATGTATCTCTTGCCTTTTTTAGTGTCAAAGGTGTTAACCCAAGATATGTTTCCAAGAGGGGGGGGTGAATTGGAAATTTAAACTAATTTCGGAAAATTAAAACTTTTAACACAAAATTATGCAATTAGTCAATTAATCAAGTAAAAGCAAGTAGTATGGCAAGCAATATATTAAGACAAATAATTAAACTTGTAAAGTAAAGAGTTTAAGGATTAGAAAATGCAAACTCTCGATTTTTACAAGGTTCGGTAGAACTATGCCACCTACGTCCTTGGTCTTCAAAGCTATGGACCTAGCTTTGAGTTCCAATATCGAGCCAAGTTAACGGGCTTGACTAACCCTTACAACCGGGAAATTTTCACCAAGGTATTTCCAAACCTCTTACAATAGTTTCGCACCCCCGAGGACTATTAACCTCTTTCTCGGATTGTTAATGTAAAGCCCGCTTAGTTAATTTGGAAATTAGCAGTTGTTTATGTTAATCATGAAATTATTTATAGCTATTTAAATAATTTATCGCTGTTATTTATGGAATTCAGATATGCATGATTATGTCATCAGTAGTCTTTATATTTCGCATTTCCGGTGTCCGGTATTTTGGAACTCGGCGTTTGGCTCAGTAGAAATCACAACTTAGTATGTTAGTATTTTGGGGACGGGTTTTAGACATTGGGAATGTCGGGAATGGCCGGGAATTTAGAATTTCCCAAAAATACCCCTTTAGTGGTTATTATGTGGTTTAGTATGGAGGGGCAAAATGGTCTTTTTGCCCCATTGATATTTTGTCTTTTAGTGATTTTATTATTTGAAAATAAATGTTTACTTATTTGTTACTTGGCTGAAATGAAGTGTGATTAGTGGTATTTATGTTTAATTCTCTCCTTTTTACAAAAAATTAGACTAAGTGTGAAAATAGAATTTTTCCCAAAGAAAACCTCTCTCTTTTTCCTCTCTCTTTTTAAATTTTGGGTGCTTGGGGTTCTAGGGCTGGGATTTTCTTGGATTTTCTAGCTAGATTCAACCAAATTTGGGAGCTCTTGATTGTGGTAAGTGAATTCTAACTTCTCTTTGTGTTTTCTTGTGTTTTAAGAAAGTATGATGATGATGCATGCATGATTTTGAGTTGTTATTGCTGCTGTGATTCTTGTTGTTTTTCTAAGGTTCAAAGCATGTTAAATTGATAGGAATTAAGCTATGTTGAAAGCATGTGGGTTAGATTGTTAAGCTTTGAGTTTTCTTTGCAAAAAAATATGATTTTTGAAGGAAAATGTTGTGATTATGTTCTGTGATGTTGCTGTGGTTTCTGTGAGTTTGCAGAGGTATTTTTATGCCTAGTTTAGTAGAATTAAGCTTGTGGATTGCTTGTTTATGTGGTTTTGCTCAAGCTTGAGTTTGGAACTCAAAGCTTGAGCTCCAATGGCAAAATTTGTGTATGTGGTTTCTGGGTAGGTTTGATGCCTTGGAATTGTTATTTGGGGCATATAGAACAGGTCTGGAAAGTTTGGGATCAATTGGGGTTAAATTGGTCGAGTTATGAGATTTTATGGTTGCTGCCTGCGAGGAACCGGAATTCCGGTTGAGCATCCGGAATTCCGGATGGGGGTTCAGAATTTCCCAGAACCGGAATTCGGTTGGGCAACCGTCTGCCGGTTGGGGATTTTTCGAGAACCCTAGTTTTCCTCGTTTTTGGGTTTTTAGGGGTATTGCCATGCTTTTTATCGATAGGGAAACTTTTAGTTTCAAGTTTTAGTCCGGGAAGTGATTTAGCGTGTCACTTATAGCGTTGTGATTTTTATGGTTTAGGAGCCGATGTCCGTTCGGCTTCGGTTCCGGTCGGGTTGACGGCACACACGAAATCGGAATCCAGGTAAGATTAGTATAACAGTATGCATATGTAGATTACATGTTTAGCGTGCATGTAGGAAGCCTGTTAGATTACATTAGATATGTATTTAGGCTTCGAACCACCCAACCCTGTCACGTCGGTACGAGTGGAGTATGACCGGCGGCGGAGTATGGCCGGTTCGGCCGATCAGTGCCGACACTTGGTCGGTGGTTCGGTGCTATTGACCTATCCGTCGGTACGGGCTGGAGTATGACCGGCGGCGGAGTATGGCCAGGTTCGGCCGATCGGGAGGATACTTGTCAATAGTACCGTCCCCTGAATGTTCAAAACTCAGTACCATGTTGGACATGGCAGTAGTGCTCAGTACCATGTTGGACATGGCAGTAGCGGGACTCAGTATCGTGTTGGACACGGCAGTCAGTTTTATGTATGATATTATTATGCTTTTCTTGCGAGTACGTCGACTCACAGTTTACGTTCATGTGTAGGTAAAGGCAAGGCAGTTGCTGATGGACCGTGAGCGAGCTTATGAGATTGTACATGTCGGGGCGGTTAGGCCTGGAGCGTACGATCATCGGGACAGCGAGGCTGATTTTTATGGCGGTCGTTAGACGACTTTTATTTTTGTAACAGTTAATCAGTTAAATCTTTTTGTAAATGATTTTTATAATCGGGATCCCGAGTCTTTTGTAATATTGTTTATAAGTTTAATTAAAAAGCAAAATTTTAATTAATCACGTTTTTCCATAAACCTCGTTGATTAGCAACGAGCTGCACAGTACGTTTAAAAAATCACGTAATACGCCTAAGTTAGTTAGGGTGTTACAATTTGGTATCAGAGCCGCCAGGTTGTCTTCCGAAGATCGTCACGACATGTACAATCATCATCAGCAGTTAGCTCGGTTCACGGTTCAGTAAGCCTTTATTGCTTTAGTAGTTTATTTTATTCAGTTATGAAAAAGAAAAGCCTGTTAGGAAGCATGTTAGTAGCCTGATAGTAGATTAGGCGCATGCTTCGTTTTTTATTTCCAAATTAAGCGGCATTAGTAAGCTCTCGATGATCGTGACCTGAAGTGCCAACTCGGGATTTCGAGGCGGTTCAGACTAGATGGACGCCAGACGAAATATTAGGAGTCAGGGCATCTCAGTCGGGTCAGATCAAGGTCGAGGAGCTCAGTTCCCCTCAAGTGTTTTGGGCCGAGGTAGAGGTCCCAGGGGCAGGGTTCGCGGTTGGAGTGATGTTAACTCGCCGCAGGCTGCCCAAGTCAATCAGGAAGCCCAGAAATGGGAAGTTAGGTTTGCTGAAATGCAAGCCCGGATAGAAGAGCAAGACCTCGAGATTCAGAGGTTGAGACAGCAGGGTGCTCTTGCAGTTCCAGTGCCCGTAGTTCCAGTGGCACCTGCCCCTGCTGCCCAGGCCGAGATAGTGGTAGCGGCCATTAGATTGGAACCTTAGTATGAGCGGTTCCGGAAGCAGGCACCTCTGGTTTTCCTGGGAGGTCCGGACGTGATGAAAGCCGAGCAGTGGCTGACGGTGATCACCAAGATCTTAAACTTTATGGGTGTCACTGGGAACGACAGAGTGGTGAGTGCCACTTTTCAGTTTTAAGAAGACGCTCTGGTCTGGTGGGACATGGTGTCTCAGATCCATGACGTCATCTCTATGACCTGGGAAAGGTTTTAGGAACTCTTCAGCGTTAAAGGTTATAACGAGGTGGTCTGAAGCGCCAAGAGGAAAGAGTTCGCTCACCTGACCCAGCGAGAGAATATGAGCATGACGGAATATATTACTCAGTTCAACCGGTTGGCGAGGTTAGCCTCGAGATTTGTGCCAACCGATTTCAGTAAGAAAGAAAAATATCGGGATGGACTTAATGTGAAGATCAAGTATGACCTTATGATCACTACCGACGATAAGACCATCTATGCTGAGATGGCGGAGAAAGCATGGTGAGCTGAGGGCGCAGTTAGATGTATGTGGAATCAGTTAGGACTCCGGAATGTGGCGGGGCTCCTACCCCTTCTGCGTCAGGTTTCAGCAGGGGAGGTAGTGGTTCGGCCATGGACTGGAGGAGGAATCATCCACTGCATCTAGTGGCTCGAGGCAGAACAAGGGGTTCCGAGGGAACCAGAATCAAGACGGTCGTCAGGGTAGTATTGAGACCCGTTATTCCTACTGGAGTGTCTCATTAGTAAGAGGCATCCTATGGATGTGTGTTTAGGTCAAGGATGTCTGATGTGGCAGACAGAGTTTTTAGAAAATTGGAAAGACTATATGATAGATATGAATCAGGGTTTGGAACCACTTATTACACAGGCGGAGAATTGGTTATCTCCAATAGGTGGATTAGACCTATGCCGATCAGGATAGATGGTAGAGAGTTAAGCGCTGATCTGATAGAGATGAGTTTAGTCGAATTCGATATTATTTTAGGAATGGATTTCCTATCTAATTATTCGGCGAGCATTGACTGTAAAAGGAAGAGGGTGGTCTTCCAATCAGAAAGTGAAGAACCGTTTGTATTTGTGGGTTCAGTTCAGGGATCTCGGATCCCGGTGATCTCGGCTATGTCAGCGAGAGAATTGTTGCACGGCGGGTGCTTAGGGTTTCTGGCCGTGGTGGTGGACACCACTCGGCCAGACACCATTCGGCCAGAGGACCTCAGAGTGGTTCGGGAATTTTTGGATATTTTTCCCGAAGAACTTCCAGGGTTACCACCTCAGCGGGAGATTGATTTCGTGATTGACTTGGCACCAGGGGTGGGACTGGTTTCCAAAGCCCCATATAGAATGGCTCCAGCGGAACTTAAGGAATTAAAGATTCAGCTCCAAGGGTTGCTTGACATAGGGTTCATTCGGCCCAGTGTGTCACCCTGGGGAGCCCGGTTTTGTTCGTCAAGAAGAAGGATGGATCTATGAGGATGTGCATCGACTACAGGGAGTTGAACAAGCTGACGGTGAAGAATAAATATCCATTACCTAGGATCGATGACTTGTTCGATCAGCTTCGGGGGAAGACGGTCTTTTCTAAGATTGATCTCCGTTCGGGTTATCATCTGTTGAGAATCCGAAAGGAGGACATTCCAAAGACGGCTTTCCGCACTAGGTATGGACACTACGAGTTTCTGGTTATGTCATTCGGACTAACCAATGCTCCTGCAGCATTCATGGACCTGATGAATAGAGTATTCAAGGATTTCCTCGATATCTGTGTGATTGTGTTTATCGACGACATCCTCGTGTACTCTCAATCAGAAGAGGAGCATGAGTTACATCTTCAGATGGTACTGCAACGACTTCGAGAACATAAGCTCTACGCCAAGTTCAAGAAATGTGAGTTCTGGTTGTCTCAGGTGTCCTTCCTAGGGCACATTGTGAGTAAAGATGGGATCAAGGTGGATCCCGGGAAGATTGAATCCGTCAGGGATTGGCCGAGACCGAAGACAGTGACAGAGATCAGAAGCTTCTTGGGATTAGCTGGGTACTACCGTAGGTTCGTGGAGGGGTTCTCCAAAATTTCAATGCCCCTAACCGAGCTTACAAAGAAGAATCAGCAGTTTATTTGGTCAGATAAATGTGAAGCTAGCTTTCAGGAGCTGAAGCAGAGATTGATTACTGCTCCGGTACTAGCTTTGCCTTCGGACAAGGAGAAGTTCGTAGTCTACTGTGACGCATCCAAACAGGGTTTGGGGTGTGTATTGATGCAAGCCGATCGGGTCATCGCTTATGCCTCCCGTCAGTTAAAGGATTATGAACAGCGATACCCGACTCATGATTTAGAATTGGCCGCAGTGGTTTTTGCACTGAAGATTTGGCGGCATTACCTTTATGGGGAGAAGTGTGAGATCTATACCGACCATAAAAGTCTCAAGTATTTCTTTACTCAGAAAGATTTGAACATGAGACAAAGGGGTTTGTTGGAATTAGTGAAGGATTACGATTGTGAGATCCTCTATCATCCCAGAAAAGCCAATGTAGTGGCCGATGCCCTGAGCAGAAAGGGTCCCGGGCAAGTAGCTAGCATGGTTCAGATCTCACCTCAGCTAGCAGAGGATATGGTTAGATCCAGCATTGAGTTTGTGGTAGGTCAGCTTCACAACTTAACGCTGCAATCTGATCTGTTGGAAAGAATAAAGGTTGCTCAGATGACAGATCCGGAGTTAGTGAAGATCCGAGATGAGGTATTGGCTGGTCAAGCCAAAGACTTTTCAGTGTCAGATAGTGGGATGCTTTTGTATAAAGCCAGGGTTTGTGTCCCGAGCAGTGTGGACTTGAGAAACGAGATCTTTGAGGAGGCTCATTCTACCCCGTATTCTCTGCATCCCGGCACCACCAAGATGTACCAAGATTTGAAACCGTACTTCTGGTGGAGCGGTATGAAGAAGAATTTGGTAGAATTCGTATCGAGATGCCTCACTTGTCAGCAGATCAAGGCTGAACATCAGAGACCAGCAGGGTTGTTGCAGCCTCTAACCCTACCAGAATGGAAATGGGAGGATATTACGATGGATTTTGTGGTCGGGTTACCTAGGACCACGGGTATGTATGATTCCATCTGGGTAGTGGTGGACCGATTTACGAAATCTGCTCATTTTCTGCCGGTTAGAACAACGTTTACAGTGGATCAGTTGGCAGAGTTATATGTTAGGGAGATAGTGAGACTTCACGGGGTACCGAAGTCTATAGTTTCGGACAGGGATCCGAAATTCACCTCCAAATTTTGGCAAAGTTTGCAACGGGCAATGGGTACGAAGCTAAAATTCAGTACAGCATTCCATCCTCAGACAGATGGTCAGTCCGAAAGGACAATTCAGATATTGGAGGATATGTTGAGAGCCTGTGTTATGGACTTTGAGGGTTCATGGAGTAAATACCTACCGTTAATAGAGTTTTCATACAACAACAGTTATCAGAGTACGATAGGGATGGCACCCTATGAACTGTTGTACGGTAGGAAGTGTAGATCCCCTATCCACTGGGATGAGACAGGGGAGAGGAAGTATTTAGGTCCTGAGTCCGTACAGCGGACCAATGAGGTGATAGAGAAGATAAAAGCTAGAATGCTTGCCTCACAGAGCAGACAGAAGAGTTACGCAGATCCGAAACGCAGAGATGTTGAGTTCCAAGTAGGGGAACATGTATTTTTACGAGTATCTCCGATGAAGGGGATTAAACGTTTCGGGAAAAGAGGCAAGTTATGCCCTAGATTTACAGGACCTTTCGAGATTCTCGAGAAGATAGGTCAAGTGGCATATCGGTTAGCATTGCCTCCAGCCTTATCAGCAGTGCACAACGTATTTCATGTCTCAATGTTGAGAAAATACGTTTCAGACCCCTCTCATATACTCAGTTATGAGAGTCTTCAGCTTCAGCCAGACATGTCTTATGAGGAACGGCGGTGCGGATCTGGATAGAAAGGATAAAGTCCTTCGGAATAAGACCATAGCATTGGTCAAGGTTCTCTGGAGAAACAGCAAGGTGGAGGAAGCCACCTGGGAGCTAGAGTCAGATATGCGAGCTCAATATCCAGAGTTATTCAGGTTAGATTTCGGGGACGAAATCCTTTTAAGGGGGGGATAGTTGTAAAGCCCGCTTAGTTAATTTGGAAATTAGCAGTTGTTTATGTTAATCATGAAATTATTTATAGCTATTTAAATAATTTATCGCTGTTATTTATGGAATTCAGATATGCATGATTATGTCATCAGTAGTCTTTATATTTCGCATTTCCGGTGTCCGGTATTTTGGAACTCGGCGTTTGGCTCAGTAGAAATCACAACTTAGTATGTTAGTATTTTGGGGACGGGTTTTAGACATTGGGAATGTCGGGAATGGCCGGGAATTTAGAATTTCCCAAAAATACCCCTTTAGTGGTTATTATGTGGTTTAGTATGGAGGGGCAAAATGGTCTTTTTGCCCCATTGATATTTTGTCTTTTAGTGATTTTATTATTTGAAAATAAATGTTTACTTATTTGTTACTTGGCTGAAATGAAGTGTGATTAGTGGTATTTATGTTTAATTCTCTCCTTTTTACAAAAAATTAGACTAAGTGTGAAAATAGAATTTTTCCCAAAGAAAACCTCTCTCTTTTTCCTCTCTCTTTTCGGCTGGGTGCTTGGGGTTCTAGGGCTGGGATTTTCTTGGATTTTCTAGCTAGATTCAACCAAATTTGGGAGCTCTTGATTGTGGTAAGTGAATTCTAACTTCTCTTTGTGTTTTCTTGTGTTTTAAGAAAGTATGATGATGATGCATGCATGATTTTGAGTTGTTATTGCTGCTGTGATTCTTGTTGTTTTTCTAAGGTTCAAAGCATGTTAAATTGATAGGAATTAAGCTATGTTGAAAGCATGTGGGTTAGATTGTTAAGCTTTGAGTTTTCTTTGCAAAAAAATATGATTTTTGAAGGAAAATGTTGTGATTATGTTCTGTGATGTTGCTGTGGTTTCTGTGAGTTTGCAGAGGTATTTTTATGCCTAGTTTAGTAGAATTAAGCTTGTGGATTGCTTGTTTATGTGGTTTTGCTCAAGCTTGAGTTTGGAACTCAAAGCTTGAGCTCCAATGGCAAAATTTGTGTATGTGGTTTCTGGGTAGGTTTGATGCCTTGGAATTGTTATTTGGGGCATATAGAACAGGTCTGGAAAGTTTGGGATCAATTGGGGTTAAATTGGTCGAGTTATGAGATTTTATGGTTGCTGCCTGCGAGGAACAGGAATTCCGGTTGAGCATCCGGAATTCCGGATGGGGGTTCAAAATTTCCCAGAACCGGAATTCCGGTTGGGCAACCGGTCTGCCGGTTGGGGATTTTTCAGAACCCTAGTTTTCCTCGTTTTTGGGTTTTTAGGGGTATTGCCATGCTTTTTATCGATAGGGAAACTTTTAGTTTCAAGTTTTAGTCCCCGGGAAGTGATTTAGCGTGTCACTTATAGCGTTGTGATTTTTATGGTTTAGGAGCCGATGTAATCCGCCGTTCGGCTTCGGTTCCGGTCGGGTTGTGGCACACACTGAAATCGGAATCCAGGTAAGATTAGTATAACAGTATGCATATGTAGATTACATGTTTAGCGTGCATGTAGGAAGCCTGTTAGATTACATTAGATATGTATTTAGGCTTCGAACCACCCAACCCTGTCACGTCGGTACGAGTGGAGTATGACCAGCAGCCGGAGTATGACCGGTTCGACCGATCAGGCTGACACTTGGTCGGTGGTTCAGTGCTCTTGACCTATCCCGTCGGTACAGGCTGGAGTATGACCAGCAGCCGGAGTATGACCGGTTCGACCGATCAGGAGGATACTTGTCAATAGTACCGTCCCCTGAACGTTCAAAACTCAGTACCATGTTGGACATGGCAGTAGTGCTCAGTACCATGTTGGACATGGCAGTAGCGGGACTCAGTATCGTGTTGGACACGGCAGTCAGTTTTATGTATGATATTATTATGCTTTTCTTACTGAGTCTGTCGACTCACAGTTTACGTTCATGTGTAGGTAAAGGCAAGGCAGTTGCTGATGGACCGTGAGCGAGCTTATGAGATTGTACATGTCGGGGCGGTTAGGCCTGGAGCGTACGATCATCGGGACAGCGAGGCTGATTTTTGTAACTGGTCGTTAGACGACTTTTATTTTTGTAACAGTTAATCAGTTAAATCTTTTTGTAAATGATTTTTATAATCGGGATCCCGAGTCTTTTGTAATATTGTTTATAAGTTTAATTAAAAAGCAAAATTTTAATTAATCACGTTTTTCCATAAACCTCGTTGATTAGCAACGAGCTGCACAGTACGTTTAAAAAATCACGTAATACGCCTAAGTTAGTTAGGGTGTTACAGTTAAAGTGCCAATCTCACTATTTCCGGGTTGTTTACAAAACCGGTGCCAACCTCACCTCAATCACAATATGGAAATGTGTTTGATATACAAGCTAAACTCACTCTAGAAATATGATGATACAATGGAAACCTAGAGTGAAAAGCTAGCACACTTAAGAAGAATAAAATCAAATTTTGGCTCAAAGTGTGTGAAATGTGTTGGTTTGGATTTCAAACTTAGAAGCTCCTTAATCTCACTTAGATAGGTTAGATATATGTAATAAATGCTCAACCAACTTATTTTTTGAAAGAAAAATCGAGTTTATATAGTGTTTGATAAAAAACTAGCCGTTTATAGCCGTTAGCACGTTTCCCGAGGTGAGGTCAGCCATGAACCGGAAGTCCGGATGGGAACCGGAATTCCGGATTGATTACAACCGGAATTCCGGTTGCCAACCGGAATTCCGGATGGCTGACCAGTGGCAAAAATGCCACTTTTCGGGACTTAAACGCGCATAACTTCTTACTCGATTATCCGATTTCAGAAATTCCAACTTTGTTCTCTTAGTTAAACAAAATGTGATTTAGAAATTCAATCAAAAAAATTTTTGAACTATCGTGTGAGAAAACTTGTTGCACAAGTTAGTGAATGGGCCAAAATTCAAGTTTATAAAAACTTAGTGTGCAATGCAAATCACTTTAACAAGACTAAAGTAGACTTATACCATTTAATTTTGAGTAGTCTTGATGTAGAAGAGCCTCCTAGCTTGATTTGCATGTTTTTGATCCCAAGTTGATTTTTCCCGAGAGTTGACCTTGACTTTGACTTTGACTTTGACTTTCGGGTTGACTTTTTGACTTTGGCATTTTGAAGACCTCTTTTGAATAGGGTCTTGAGTTGTTGATCCCTTGATGAATCTTTTGCTCTTGATATGCTTGTTGAGTCCATTTAGTGTTGCTTTTAAAAGTTTGGTAAAAATACCAAAATATTTATTTTCTCTTTTAAATTTGCTACAAAATCAATAAATCATTAGTAATAAATAATAATCAAATATTTGCTAATCATCAAAACAAGGAGATCGAAAAGTTTGAGTTAACAATCTCCCCCTTTTTGATGATATCAAATATTTGATTATTTTGAAAGGGAAAGAAAAAATTTAAGCAAAGTAAGTTGGATTAGCTCCCCCTTAATGTGTGCAAGAAAAAAAAAAAAAAATTTACCTTTTAATTTTATCTTGCATGAATTTGTAAACTCCCCCTCAATTTTTACTTATGATAAAAGGATTAGATACCAAAAAAAAATTTGAGGTGATGCCAAAAATTAATCAATAGTTGTTCTCCCCCTTTTGATTCATCAAAAAGGGTGGCAAGGAATTCACAAAAAAATAAAAGAAAAGAGAAAAAAAATAAAAACAAAGCAACAAGCCAATGCATTAAAAAAAAACATAACATCCAAAATAACATTCAACACAACAAACAAACAACAAAAAAAAAAAATACCAACTAACACAAAGTCAAAAGGCATGAAGCCTTTGCACACAACCAAAAAAAAATAAAAAGAAACTAAATAAGCCAAAGAAAAAAAAAATAATGCAAGAACTAGTTTGGTGGGGGGCCAAAGCGATCCATGTATGCCCTCCATTGTGCCATCTCCTCTTGCACATTAGCAAACCCATGAACCATGTCACTCCTCATGGTGTTAATGTCATTGTTGAGGTTGGTGAGTTGTGAGTTGAGATCATTTTGCAAGGTTTGAAATTGGTTGTCAACCGAAGTGTGAAGACGAGTAAACGCTTCCTCAAGGTTGAATTGGGGAAAAGTAGGCATGGGAGGAGCTTGAGGAGGCATCTCTTCTTCTTCTTCTTCTTCTTCGTCTTCACTTTCACTTGCGGGCAAATTTATTTCTTCATCATCACTCTCCAAATCAATTTGCATTCTTTGCCCTCTTTTGGGTGTGAACACCCACTCATTGTTAAGGAATTTGTAACCCATAGCCTTGAAAGTTTTGGATCCTAGAATGTCACTAGAGGTAGGATTATTTTTCTTTTCATGTAGGGTAGGAA
Source organism: Cannabis sativa (assembly GCF_029168945.1). Lineage (NCBI taxonomy): Eukaryota > Viridiplantae > Streptophyta > Magnoliopsida > Rosales > Cannabaceae > Cannabis > Cannabis sativa. The sequence goes on along the minus strand of NC_083605.1, from coordinate 15,863,442 downwards.
TTCCTAAGAGAGGAAAAAGGTAGCTAAGAAGAAAACCAAAGGGAAGTGCCTTAATCATATTAGGCTTGTCCACATCAAGTATGAATTTTAAAATAAGATAGCCTAGGTTGATGGGTGTGGTTTTGGCTATAATGAGATGCATGAGTAATTGATCAATGGAATTGATCTCATCTTGGTGGCCACTTCTAGGAGCAAGATTTGCAACAATAAATTTGTGGAGGATTTTAGCCTCTAAAGTGAGTTGGTGTCTTTTTGGTCTCATAATAAAAGGGCCATCACCACAAATATTCCTAGAACACTCATCAAAGTTAAAAATGGCATCATTTTTGAGAGAAAGTTTGGGTTCAAGTAATATACCACCATTTGGTGCTCCTAACATGTCATTAAGAGATGCTACATTGAGTTCAAAAGCTACTCCTCTAAGGGTTCCTCTAACACCTAAAGGTTCTAATGTAGGTTTAATACAAGCATAAAAACCTTGAACTAGCCTAGGATACAATGGAGTATTGATTTGAATAAAAGATGTCCATCCTAGGGTATCAAAATGATGACTAAAATCAACACAATCAAGGCTAGGGAGATCACAAATTTTACCTTTGAGAATTTTCCTAGAGGAGAAATCATTGACAAACTTGTTGTGATCTTCATCATTGAAGAAGAGAGTGGGCTCTTGCCTTGCTTTTGCCCTTATTTCCCTTTGTTGAATTGCACTAGCCATTCTCTTGGGAGCTCTTGATGAGGAAGCCATTGAAGAACACACTTCTCTCTTTTTTTTTTTTTAATTATTGGAAGATGAGAGTGAGGCTTTGAAAGAGAGAATTTTAGAGAGAAGGAGATGGTGGCTGCTGTTTTAGGGTTGAAAAAACTGAATGGTGGAAGAAAAATTCGGTGGTAGGGTTTAAAAAGGGAAAAAATCGCATGAAAATGACAAAACTGCCCCTTTTGCTGATCCTGTGCCATCCGGAATTCCGGATGGTACAACCGGAATTCCGGTTGGTACAGGACCAGCAAAAAAAATTTCTAAAAGTGGGCTAAAAAATCCAATTTTGACCCAAATGACCCCAAACCAATTCTAATACCTTTAATATGATAAAACAAAATTGCTCAAACAAGAAAATCTGAAAAATAATGAAAAATGACGATTTACGGTAAGTTTTTCGAAAATTGCCAAGAAAACTAGAACCGTACCAAAAATGAGTTTTATGCAACGAAATTGAAAAATTCTTTTTCCAGCAGTTTTATAAAATAAAATGTGAGGTGTACAAACTTACGGAATCGAAAAATGTTGAAAAATGAGAGAGTTTGGCGAAAAACACTCTTTTAGGCCTAAAAATCTAAAAATTCAACAAGTGAGGTACCAAAAATTTGTTTCATGCAAATTTCAATCAAGGCAAACCTATAGGCATACTAAATACATTCAATTTCACATATTCAAGCATATGGACACACAAGAAAATCAAATATGCAAAAATTCACATGTTCACTTGTTTAAAAACAAGTCCAAAGTTCACCAAAAATCCACATTTTGACCTATAATTTTAAGTTTTTCAACAAGGATAGTTCATATAGGTCAAGTATCAATAAATTTTCTCATCTATGCATATAAATCTCATTAATATCATATTTGGAACAATTATGCATAAATAAGTAAGTAAAGAGATATGAAATTTTTCATGGCTAGCAAACCTTATATTTCATTTAAGTTGGTCATGCCTAGCTCTCTTCTAATGAAACTAAATCTCTCATCACTAAGAGGCTTGGTGAATATATCCGCTAATTGGAATTCGGTGCTTACAAAGTCTAGCATAATATCACCTCTTTGGATATGATCTCTAAGGAAGTGGTGCCTTATGTCAATATGCTTGGCTCTAGAATGCAATATTGGATTCTTAGAGAGGTTAATGGCACTATTGTTATCACACTTTATGGGTGTACATTCAAAATCAATATCAAAATCCTTAAGAGTTTGTTTCATCCAAAGTATTTGTGCACAACAACTACCCGCGGCTATATATTCGGCTTCGGTTGTGGATAGAGCTACCGAGTTTTGTTTCTTGCTAAACCATGACACTAAGGAATTTCCTAAAAAGTGACAAGTTCCACTAGTACTTTTTCTATCCGTCTTACAACCGGCAAAGTCGGCATCCGAGTAGCTAACTATTTCAAAGTTTGAGTTCTTGGGGTACCAAAGTCCTAGATTCATTGTGCCTATCAAGTATCTAAATATTCTTTTAACGGCACTTAAGTGGGATTCTTTAGGACAAGATTGGTACCTAGCACAAAGACCAACACTAAACAAAATATCCGGTCTACTAGCGGTTAAATATAATAAAGAGCCAATCATACCTCGATACTTGGTGATGTCCACATTCTTACCGCTTTCATCTTTGTCCATCTTTATGGATGTGCTCATGGGTGTATTCATGGACTTTGCATTTGCCAAGTCAAACTTTTGAAGGAGATCCTTGATGTACTTAGTTTGACCTATGAATATGCCATCCTTTTGTTGCTTGATTTGAAGTCCAAGAAAAAAATTGAGTTCTCCCATCATGCTCATCTCAAACTCACTATGCATACACTTAGAAAATTCTTCACAAAGAGCATCATTAGTAGCACCAAAGATAATATCATCAACATAAATTTGTACTATAATAATGTCTTTGGATTTTCTTTTTATAAAAAGTGTATTATCCGCTTTTCCCATTGAAAAACCATTTGAAATAAGAAAAGTGCTTAATCTTTCATACCAAGCTCTAGGAGCTTGCTTTAAACCATATAAAGCCTTTTTCAATTTGTAAACATGGTTAGGGTATTTATGATTTTGAAAACCGGGTGGTTGAGAGACATAAACCTCTTCCATAATGTACCCATTTAAGAATGCGCTTTTTACATCCATTTGATACAAGATAAAATTCTTGTGGCATGCAAAAGCTAACAACATTCTAATGGACTCAAGTCTTGCTACCGGGGCAAAGGTTTCCTCATAATCAATTCCTTCTTCTTGATTGTAACCTTGGGCCACTAATCTAGCCTTGTTACGCACAATGACCCCATGCTCATCTACCTTATTTCTATAGACCCATTTTGTTCCAATCACCGATTGATGTGACGGTCTTGGAACTAACTCCCAAACATTATTTCTTATAAATTGATTTATTTCTTCTTGCATAGCTAGAAGCCAAAATTCATCAACTTCGGCCTCTTTAAAATTCTTTGGTTCAATTTGAGAAATAAAAGCCATGAAATTACACAAGTTTCTAAGGGAGTTTCTAGTAGTGACACCTTGAGAAGGATCACCTAGAATTTGGTCTATAGGATGAGCACTTTTGAATTTCCACTCATGTGGAAGGTTAGAGTTCATACCTTGGCTTTCATTTACCTTTTCCACGGGTGGTTCCTCTTTGGGAGTTTGTGAAGGAGCATTGGAAGTCTCTCCAATTTCTAGATTTTGAACCTCATCTCCCAAACCTACAACATCATCATCTAAACTTTTGCTTGTAGGCGGGTTAGTCTCATCAAAAGCAACATGAATAGATTCTTCAACAACATTAGTTCTTTTGTTGTAAATTCTATAAGCTTTACTATGTGTTGAATACCCTATAAAAATTCCAACATCGGATTTCGCATCAAATTTTCCAAGGTTGTCCTTGGTGTTTAAAATGTAACATTTGCATCCAAAAACTTTAAAATAGCCAATGTTGGGTTTTCTTCCTTTCCAAAGCTCATAAGGGGTTTTATTCATGTTGGGCCTAATGAAAACACGATTCAAAATATAGCAAGAGGTATTGACGGCCTCGGCCCAAAAATATTTTGGTAATGAAATTTCATTTAGCATTGACCTAGCCATTTCTTGAATTGTTCTATTCTTCCTTTCGACAACTCCATTTTGTTGTGGAGTTCTTGGTGCCGAAAAGTTATGGTTAAAACCATGATCATCACAAAACAATTCTAAGGCATCATTGTCAAACTCACCACCATGGTCACTCGTAACGGAAGTAATAGAATATCCTTTTTCATTTTGCACATTTTTACAAAATTTGACAAAGTTTTCCAAAACATCACTTTTAAGAGTCAAGAAAATAACCCAAGTAAATCTTGAAAAATCATCAACAATTACAAACGCATAGTATTTACCACCAAGACTAGCAATTCTAGAAGGACCAAATAAATCAATATGAAGCAATTGCAAAGGTCTAGTAGTTGAAATTTCTTTCTTGGAATGAAAAGATGTTTTAATTTGTTTTCCAAATTGGCATGCATCACAAAGTTTATCTTTAACAAACGGAATAGATGGCAAACCAATAACAAGATCTTTTCTAACCAATTTTGAAATAGAATCCATACTAGCATGTCCTAATCTTCTATGCCACAACCAAGAATTATCATTCATAACGGTTAAACATTTATTTTTACTATCAAAAGAATCAACATCAATAACATACACATTATCCTTCCTTACTCCAAGGAAAATAACTTCATTGGTTGAAACATTTTCAATGGAGCATTTTGAGGATTCAAACACAACACGAAAACCTATATCACATAATTGACTAATACTAAGCAAGTTATGTTTAAGATTATCAACAAGAAGCACATTTTTAATACATGGAGAGTATATGTTACCGATATCACCAATGCCCAAGATTTTTCCTTTTGAATTGTCTCCAAAAGTGACAAAGCCACTTTCCTTGCTTTTAAAGCTAGAAAATCTTGATGGATCACCGGTCATATGCTTTGAACATCCACTATCCAAGAACCATAAGCTTTGGCTCTTTCTTGTTGAATCCTACAAAAACAAATTCATTTGTTGGCTTTTGGTACCCATATAACTTTGGGTCCATTCATGTTAGTTCTAGAACCCTTTGGTACCCATTTAGTCTTGCCTAGATATGCAAATTTCTTTACATGACAATATGAAATAGTATGACCATCTCGGTTACAATATGTGCATGTAAAGTGAGGTAGACTAGATGATTTCACAAAAAAGTTTCTCAAAAATTTTTGTTTCTTACTAGGATCATAACCAATACCATTTTTTGAAAAACCACATGATTGGTTTCCCACCATGAGATCATAGCCTTCCTTACCTCTAGTGAAGGTATATATGTCATTTTTTAGGCTTCTCACATGGGCTTTCAAATCAATAATTTCTTTCTTATGTGAAGCACATGTAGCACATTGAGATTTAGCTATAAGTTCTTTTTCATTTATTTTCAAAATCTCAATTTCTTTTAAGAGCATGTTGGTCTTCTCTCTAAGGGTTTGGTTTTTAACAAGCAATTTACCAAAATCATCAAATAGTTCCTTAAATGAATTAGACAACTCATCATATGACATATCTAAGTTATCATCATCATTTTCGCTATCACAATCATTTTGGTTAGAAATGCTTACCCCATCATCAAGTGCCATCATGCACATGTTTGCCACTTCATTCTTTCCTTCTTCTTCGGAGTCCTCTTCGTCACTATTGAGCCAATCCGCCAACATTGCCCTTCCTTTGTATTTGTTCTTCTTTCTCATTGGACAATCCATCTTCATATGTCCGGGCTTCTTGCATTCAAAGCAAATTGGTGGATCATCTTTGCTTTTTCTTTCTTTTGAGTCACTCCCTCTTTGTGGCTTCTTCCCAAAGTTCTTTTTGAATTTCATGAACTTTTTGTATTTCTTAGAGAAGAGAGCCAAGTCCTCCATGTCACTACATAAGCTTTCCTCATCTTCTTCACTAATGGCATGTGAGGAGGAAGACTTGAATGCAATAGTCTTCTTTTTCTTCTCAACTTCCTCTTCTTCTTGAGCACTCATGAAAATTTCATGGTTCATGAGTGAGCCAATTAGTTCTTCCAAGGGAAGTGTTGAGAGATCCTTGGCTTCTTGAATGGCAACCACCTTTCCTTGATAAGCCTTGGTGAGACTTCTCAAAATCTTGGTCACCATATCCTTTTGAGTAAGTACCTTGCCAAGAGAGTTCAAACCATTAGTAATTGTAGTGAAGCGAGTATACATATTAGCAATGGTTTCATCCGATTTCATCTTAAAGTTCTCATATTGAGTGGAATAAATTTGAATTTTAGTTTCCTTCATAGCACTAGTTCCTTGATGAGTAACTTCAAGCATTTTCCACATATCATAAGCGGTAGAGGCTTGTTCAATATTTTTAAAAATATCTCTATCCAAACCACATATAAGAGCATATTTAGCTTTAGCATTTTTAGAAAGCATTTTCTTATCATTTTCATCATATGCTTCATAAGTCTTAATTACTTCAACACCATTTATGACATGTTTAGCAACATAAGGACCACTAGACACAATATGCCACAAATCATAGTCAATAGATTGAAGGTAAGTTTCCATTCTAATTTTCCAATAAGGAAAATCTACTCCATTGAAGTATGGTGCTCTATTTGTGCTAAAACCTTCTAACATGTTATTTTGTGAATTACTTGGAAACGCCATGCTCTAGATTGTTAAATCTAATCAAATAATTTGAGCCCTTGCTCTGATACCAATTGTTAACCCAAGATATGTTTCCAAGAGGGGGGGTGAATTGGAAATTTAAACTAATTTCGGAAAATTAAAACTTTTAACACAAAATTATGCAATTAGTCAATTAATCAAGTAAAAGCAAGTAGTATGGCAAGCAATATATTAAGACAAATAATTAAACTTGTAAAGTAAAGAGTTTAAGGATTAGAAAATGCAAACTCTCGATTTTTACAAGGTTCGGTAGAACTATGCCACCTACGTCCTTGGTCTTCAAAGCTATGGACCTAGCTTTGAGTTCCAATATCGAGCCAAGTTAACGGGCTTGACTAACCCTTACAACCGGGAAATTTTCACCAAGGTATTTCCAAACCTCTTACAATAGTTTCGCACCCCCGAGGACTATTAACCTCTTTCTCGGATTGTTAAAGTGCCAATCTCACTATTTCCGGGTTGTTTACAAAACCGGTGCCAACCTCACCTCAATCACAATATGGAAATGTGTTTGATATACAAGCTAAACTCACTCTAGAAATATGATGATACAATGGAAACCTAGAGTGAAAAGCTAGCACACTTAAGAAGAATAAAATCAAATTTTGGCTCAAAGTGTGTGAAATGTGTTGGTTTGGATTTCAAACTTAGAAGCTCCTTAATCTCACTTAGATAGGTTAGATATATGTAATAAATGCTCAACCAACTTATTTTTTGAAAGAAAAATCGAGTTTATATAGTGTTTGATAAAAAACTAGCCGTTTATAGCCGTTAGCACGTTTCCCGAGGTGAGGTCAGCCATGAACCGGAAGTCCGGATGGGAACCGGAATTCCGGATTGATTACAACCGGAATTCCGGTTGCCAACCGGAATTCCGGATGGCTGACCAGTGGCAAAAATGCCACTTTTCGGGACTTAAACGCGCATAACTTCTTACTCGATTATCCGATTTCAGAAATTCCAACTTTGTTCTCTTAGTTAAACAAAATGTGATTTAGAAATTCAATCAAAAAAATTTTTGAACTATCGTGTGAGAAAACTTGTTGCACAAGTTAGTGAATGGGCCAAAATTCAAGTTTATAAAAACTTAGTGTGCAATGCAAATCACTTTAACAAGACTAAAGTAGACTTATACCATTTAATTTTGAGTAGTCTTGATGTAGAAGAGCCTCCTAGCTTGATTTGCATGTTTTTGATCCCAAGTTGATTTTTCCCGAGAGTTGACCTTGACTTTGACTTTGACTTTGACTTTCGGGTTGACTTTTTGACTTTGGCATTTTGAAGACCTCTTTTGAATAGGGTCTTGAGTTGTTGATCCCTTGATGAATCTTTTGCTCTTGATATGCTTGTTGAGTCCATTTAGTGTTGCTTTTAAAAGTTTGGTAAAAATACCAAAATATTTATTTTCTCTTTTAAATTTGCTACAAAATCAATAAATCATTAGTAATAAATAATAATCAAATATTTGCTAATCATCAAAACAAGGAGATCGAAAAGTTTGAGTTAACAAAAGGAAATGGTGCCTTTGCCGACTGCTTCTATGAAGTCACCATTACTGATTTTGACTTTAGTCTTTGATCTATCAAGACTACAAAAGATGCTTTCATTTTTCGTCATGTAGTTACTGCAACAACTATCAAGATAACAAGTATCTTTTTCTTCTTCTGATGCAGCTTGGCAGACATAGAAGAGATTACTTGCATCATTTTCTCTTCAGAATAATTAAATTGATGGGATTTCTTTAAACGACTAGTTTTCTCAGTGTGACAAATTTTTTTACAATTTTGGCACTGTGGTTTCCTTCTAAACTAGTTGTCTTTCTCCAAGTGACTTTTTATTTTACAAATGCCACATGCAGGATACTTGTCGTTATTTTCTTGTGTCTTTTTCCAATTAGCTTTTAGTTTTTGAGATCGCGAATTGATTTTAAACTGAAAGACAATTTCAGCTTCACTTTCCTTATGCCTTTCTCGTCTACTTTCATATGCTTCAAGAGAGCCCATAAGTTTAGTTGGTGATAGATTTTCTAAATCTTTAGTTTCCTCTATCATAGAAACTATTGAATCATATTTTTCTATACAAGAAATTAGTATCTTTTGTACTATATTCTTGTTAGAAATTATTTCTCCATAGGCTCCCATTTGATTTACTATTTATTTAATTCTAGAATAGTAATCTTTTGTACTCTCATTATCCTTCATTTTAAGATTCGCAAAATCTATTCTAAGCTTTTGTAGTCTAACTGTGTACATTGACTGTTCCTTGGAACTCCTCCAATAGTGAGTCTCAGGCTTCTTTTGCCATTGCTGCTCCCATAATTCGTGGAAAAAGTTGTCTCCCACAACTTGCTACAAGCAGTATAATGCATGAGAATTCTTTTGTTGATTATCCTCTAGTGCCTTCTTTTGATCCTCCAAAAGAGATGTAATATATCTTTTGGAATAGTGATTCCTTCTTCAACAATTTTTCATAGATTTTGTGATCGAAAATAGGTCCTCATTTTAATGGACTAAAAATCGTAGCTTTCTCCATGGAAAATTGAAACAGGTAGAGAAGAACGGTTGGACTCCAAACTAAGGTTGATGAGAGGAAAGGATTACGCCGAGTGATATGATTGAACGGAGCTCTGATACCACTACCACTGATTGTTTGAGAATAAATTTGGATTGGTTTTGTTTAGAATAAGTGGATATGTGGTTAATGGCTTATTGTGGTAATGTAGTGAAGTAGTGATGTTGATGAGTAGTTGTTGATTTAGTATATGAAATTAGTTTGGCTTAGAAGAGAGAATTGTATGTAAAGTAGTAAGGTCTTATTGATAGTTTGAAACTTTGGCTTTCGGTTGTTGGTTACAATTTGGAACCCTTGATGGGTATTTATAGTTGCTAGCCTTCAAGCATTTGAGGCTAGAATATATTTTCCCTAGATCTTTCTAGTTCAAGTTTTTTATCCATAGATTTCTACATATTTCTTAAGCATGCATAACTAGAAACCTCTAGCCTAAAGTTTTCTAAAAATTCCTATGTTCTATTGTATTTTTCACATGTCTAGAAAATTCTTAAGTATTCTACAATTTTAAAAAAATTTAGAGTAAGTTTTTTTACAAATGTGTAGAAAATTTTAGACTTAATAAAGTATTGTAGAAATGTGTAGCAATTATAATCAAAATAACTAGTCACTTTCATGTATACCAAGAGCTTGAGAAGGGTCACTCTCCTTTGGCAATGTCATATAAAGTAAACTACAAAGCTGAAAAAGTGGTTGGGCAGCTCCCTTTTAGCAAGAATACATTCTATATATGACAAGAATCAAGGACATGTTATATTTAGGTCGAAATATACTTGCCAAAAAAGAGAAGCCCGGGTTTGCTTATGGATGACGTACCTCTCAATTTTGAGCTTATACCATTCTGGGTTTTGGATTCAGCATCGACTTACTAAGCCTTAAATAAATAAATAAAAAAATTGGCCTAGATGAGTAGATGGAATAAACCTTTGAAGCAATGGCATATGCTTCAGAATTACGCCATATATAGACTTCTCTTTCTACTTTTTGTGCGGATTGGGTTCTGTATCCAACATTTGGAGAGGTCCTTCTCAAGTGTAATAAGGAGATTTTTGTTCATGTTTTTGATAGTGATGAGAAGCGACAAACAGCAGCTGGAAGAGCAGGAAAAGTCATGATAATGAAGGGGACATATCCTTTGATCTTTATTGTTATATGTTTTTGTTTTCTTGGCCATTCAGTGTTTCTAAAGTCCTTTGACTCTTTGTTGTTTCTCTGGTTTGAGACAATCGACTTCATTCTTCAATACATACCACAAAATCTCGATATTACTTTTTTTCCTTTCAATTTCATTAGTTGTTTTTTTTACTTATATATTATTGGGTAATTAGGAAACTAAAATATAACATTTTAATGTATGTATTACAAATAAAGTAATAGTATTGAAATTAGACATATAATTTTCTATTTTTATGATATCTTGTCTATCTAACGGTATTTCTTGTTTAACATTTCTTGGTTTAACAGAATATTATGTTAAATTTAACGATTAGATTTGATGTCCCGTTAACAAATAAACCCAAAAAAAAATTAAACAATCTTTTAAATATTAATAATCTCTTTTTAAATTAAAAAAATCTTCTTAGCCACATATCTCTCTAACAAACCTGAGAATATCAATAATTTTTTTTATTTATTTTTTAAAAAAGAAAAATATAGATAAAATGTCTAGAAAAAATAATATAAATTTGAGACTATATATGAGTTGCCCCTTCTTTAATTACCTACAAAAGATAAAATGTATAGATTAATATATATGTGAGACTGTATATGTAAGAGAATTTAATTCAAAAAAAAAAATAATATAAATAATTACAGAAGGGGCAACTCATTGCTATTGGGGAAGAAGAAGATTGATTGTGTTGGCGTAGGGATTTTTGGGCTTGGGCTCAAAAAAATAAAAAAGAAGATGAAATGGGCTGTAATTAGTATTTATCTTATCTGTTTGTGCTTATTTTTAGTTTTATTTTTAATTTTACCACCAAGAGGAGAATGTTGAAAAATATTAGAATATGAAAATATTATTGGTGCTTATTAGTAATTTGCAAAGAATGTGAAAGTCTATAAATATATAGTTGTGTAGCTATTATTAGATATGAAATGAGATAATAGAACTTTTTTTAATTAGAAGATTAATGTACATTTTACTATTAATAACATACATTATTATAACACAACTATGTTTTAAAATGAAAAACTAAAATATTAAATAAAACTAACACTACGTGGCTTGTCACGTAACAATCACCTAGTAAATAGAAAGATGACGATTTTGTGAAAAATATTAAAAAATTGTGTGGAACTAAAAAAGAAATTACTTGTGTTTTTTTAATAAAATAAATGAAAAAAAGAATAACATTTCTAAATTTAATAAAATGGGCTTGTGATTGATGATGTAGTTATTTTTAAGAGACTATGTTTAGACTCTTTTTTTCTTTATTAGAAAGAAACAATTTAACTAATATTATGAAAAAATTTACATTTTATTTTGTGGTATCAGTGGAATGTCATCTTCCCAAAAATGAATTTGGCATGACAACTATAAAATAGAGCCTCACAATATTATTTGTTTTTGAAACAGAAAAATGAGAGATTTATATAAAAATATTAGTGATATAATATTTCTAAGTCGCGCGTTGCGCGGTGTTATCAAACTTTTCTAATTTTTTATATTTATTAAGTGATGTAATCTAAAATATAATATTTTGATGTATGCATTACAAACAAAGTAATAGTATTGAAATTAGATACATAATTTTCTAGTTTTATGATATATATGGAAAGATGGTAATTTTATGGTAAATATTAAAAACTGTGGAACTAAAAAAGAAATTACATGTATTTTTTTAATAAAATAAATGAAAAAAAGAATAATATTTCTAAATTTAATAAAATGAGCTTGTGATTGATGATTTAGTTATTTTTAAGAGACTACTTAGACTCTTTTTTTCTTTATTAGAAAGAAATAATTTAACAAATATTATGAAAAATTTTACATTTTATTTTGTGGTATCGGTGGAATATCATTTCTCCAAAAGTGAATTTGGGATAATAACTATAAAATAGGGCATCACAACATTATTTGTTTTTGAAACAGAAAAATGAAAGATTTATATAAAAATGTTATTGATATAATATTTCTATATTCAAATAAGAAAGCGTCACAAAAAAAGTAAAAATAGAATAACAATAATATAAACTGCCACATTTCCTATATAGATTATTTTTTTCTTAGTGTTTAAGACACTTTTCTTAATACTAATATTTTGACAAAATAATAAACAAAAAAATTTGAACTAATTAAGCAAGATTAGATTTAAATAATAAAAATATTTTATTCAACCACCACATAAGGTTTAAAAAACTTATTTTATTACAAATAAAAGTAAAGATTAATAGACTTTATTTATACTATAAAGTATAATACCCTACATGATTCCTAAATAATGTGAGACTATTTTGAAAATATGTATTATCAAACTTTCTTCACAAAATGAGAAAACCTCACAAATAAGTAAAAATAGAATGAAAATCATATAAAATGCCACATAATCTCTTTTGTGCTTTCGTTTATATAGATATATAAATATATAATATATAATGGTAAAAATATTATTAAATGATATAAAAAATAAACAAAAATGTGAAATAATTAAAAAAAATCAAAGAATGACAAATAAAATTTAATTAGGATGATTATATATAGATACTGCGAATTATATGATATGATAATTATTTGTAATTATTTATTAAAGGAGAAAAATAATAAAAATAAGGGAATAAGAGAATAACATAAATATAAATAGATAAATAACAACAACAATAATAATTTATAAAATAATAATATTAATAGAATAAGAGTTATGAGAATGAATATGCACGTAATAATAATGGAATAGGAGTTATAAAAATGAATAGACACTCATATATAAAAATGGATAAATCTTAGATTAACTATTAGAAAAATGATAATACTAAAAATGACAGAATGCCATGTCACATACTCCAACAACACAATTATATAGAAAAATAATTAGAAAAATAAATAAAATAGTGAAATATTGAGAAAAAAAAATTGGTTTCTTGAAAAGTTAGAACTCCACCTCACCTATCCTAACAACATGATTATATAAATATATAGATATAAATGTTTCTTTGCTATGTAATATACATTTGTAGGCTAATCATGATCATTATGTACTTATTTTAATTCATTACGGTTTTGCCCGTTCAAAAACGTCATGTGCTTGATAAAGTCCATAACTGTTCACGGTGATCATTTAGTCGATATATGGTATACTGATTGAATACACATCATCAGGGAAAGAAATTAGTTGCATTTAATTAGCAGTTGACAGAAGTATATACCTAGGCTAGTTGTTAAATTTGACGACTGTTTGCTATATATCTACCATGGTTTACTGTGATTGAGTAAACGTACGATACAAAGTTTTGTTCATTAGACTTTGGAAAGTTTGTGTTTTGCCAAGCCAATGAAAGATTCACATAAAGGTTACAATAGTAAGCAAAAACAATATTTGTCCGACTGAAATTCTTACTTATCTGATTTGGTTCAAAGTTATTGAAAGATAAATTATGAACACCAACAATAGATGGTATCAACTTTTCTAAAAGTTCTAAAGGTGTCCTAAAACAATATTATACACCATTATGCTAAAATAATAGAATTTTAATTATGTCTCCTATACGGAAAATACTAACAATACTTACCTAGAGCCTTTTTGATATTGTAATCTGTTTTTGTTTTCAAAATGTGTTTAGAAATGAGAATAAAATATAGCTTTTGAAGTTTTCAAAACACAAAGTTACTGTTTTTTAGAAACAATATTAATCAAAAGTAAATTAATTTTTAAAAAAACAATATTTTGTTGTTTTTAAAATTTTTTATTTTTTGTAATTTTGTTTTTTGAAAATTATTTTAAAAAAATAAGTCCAAACAAGTTTAATTCTTTTCAAAAAACAATTTTTTATTTTTAAAAATAAAAAACAGTTTTTTAATTACGATACTTCACATGCACTAAATAATCACATCTTAAATTTTTTTCATATATAATGATCAACAAAAGGAACAATGTCATCTTCATTTGAGATACTGGTAAGAGCAGAATAGAACTGTCTCACAAACATCATAAAATATGCTGTCATATAGTTTTAACAGAATTAGTAGGTACTGTTATATAATGATACTAAACTTATTTTTTGACTTGTACTGGTTACTTTTCTTCAGCCGCACATCATATATGTTTCAAATGGACGTACTCAAAGTCTCTTTTGACCATTATTTCTTCAATATAAAATTGAAACACGATAAAAATAAAAGAGAAATAATAAACAATATCTCTCAACATACCGAGCACGCAGCAAAATATATATACTCATATATATATATATATATATTAAATACTAATGGAATATTGCTCTAACCTACGTAGGGTTAATTAATAATCCTACGCAAAAAATAAAATAAAATATTAAAAATGCGCGTGCATGCATATACATAAATATATATTACCTTTCAATAATATATTTTCATACCATGACTTGCAGAAACCTGTAATGACGTTTCATATTAGATGGGTATAATATATAAGCCAAAACAGCTACAGGGCAACTCCTCTTGGCAAGGCATATATTATCATTGATTATCAAAATAATGCTTGCCACAAAGGGGATGCCCTATGGCTGGATTTGCTTAGTGAACTAACATGTGCTTGGTTTTTTCCATGACTTATCACCAACTCTTTTTATAGGCCTCCATACATATTGTACGTACAAGTTCGAAGAAAAAAACGAATGGATGAGAGAGTAGGGTAGCATATGCTGAACACTCTTACGAATATCCATATTCAATTATATGATATTGCTGATTTTGTTTTTCTGTAGATTTATTCAACATGTTCATATACCTGGGCTTGAAAATGATTTCTCACAAATACGATTCCCCACAATTTAAACTTTTTCATAGATAAAATGAAGCGAAAGGGACACGAGTAGATGCCGAATAATAAACCTAAAGGACATGGGTAAACTATGACGAGGCATATCCCAAGTTTATATCTTATCCCTCTTATTTTTATACTTTATTATTACTTTTAGCTTTTCGTTGTCTGATAAGGGCAATATACCACAACTTTTCATTACAACAATATAACGTCATAGTGTTTCCATTTTCTTTTTCAATTTCACTTGATAGTTGTCTTGGTGCTTCTTGTAGTCTCTAAAAATCTGATTTTTCTTGGTCATAAAATAAGGCATATTGTAGTGGCGCCAAATAGCGCTAAGCCCAACAGCTTGTGTTAATACGTATCGGTCATTTTTCAGGTGCTTCATTTACTTTTATAGTGGGAACTAGCGGAAAAACCTATATTGGACATCAAAAACTGACATTATCAATAGCAATATATACCTGTGAGTTTTCTTGAGTCATTGACCATGGGACACTAATTATTATTAATTGAGTATTATCAGTGATTGAAAAGCAAAGCAAAGAGAAAAGGAAGAAAGGAACTGAAAATGTTATTCAATGCTCAAAATGAATACAAGCTAAGACTCTGCTATATATAGCAGCAGTAGTTAGTTACAATGATCCAACTAACTCTCAACTAACTAATAACTAACCAAACAGACTCTAACAACTTGATACTCCCCCTCAAGATGGACAATATATATTTTTCAATCCCATCTTGTCTTTAATGTAATTGAACTGGTTGGGAAATAAAGGTTTGGTTAGCACATCAGCTAATTGTTCCTTGGAAGCCACATGAACGGTTTTGATCACTCCAGCTTGGACTTTCTCCCTCACTAAGTGGCAATCGATCTCTATATGCTTCGTTCTCTCGTGAAAAACGGGATTCGCTGCAATGTGCTGAGCTGATTTGTTGTCACAAAACAACAGTGCTGGCCCTTCATGATGAACATTAAGTTCCTTTAAGATAGAAATCAGCCAAACAACTTCACATGTCGTGTTCGCCATTGCTCTATACTCTGCCTCTGCTGAAGACCTCGAAACTGTATGCTGTTTCTTACTTCTCCAGGATATGATAGAGTCTCCTATAAAAATACAGAACCCCGTTGTCGATCTTCTTGTGTCAGGACATGCTGCCCAGTCTGAATCCGTATAGGCCCTCAATTGAATTTTACATGTTGCAGGAAAATAAATTCCTTGTCCAGGTGTGGATTTTATGTACTGCAAGACTCTAACAGCTGCATTCATGTGGCTAGCTCGTGGTACAGCAAGAAACTGACTAAGTTTATTGACTGAGTAGGATATATCTGGTCTTGTTATGGTTAAGTACTGCAACTTTCCAATTATTCTTCTGTATAGTGTCGGGTCTGCCAATTTTTCTTTATCATTCTGTCCAAGCTTGAGATTTGCTTCCATAGGTGTGTTCATAGGCTTGCATCCAAGGTGTCCCAAGTCTTCAAGGAGCTGCAAAGCATATGGTCTTTGTGATACAAAGATGCCCTTTTGTGATCTAGCTATTTCAAGCCCCAAGAAGTACTTAAGATTTCCCAAATCCTTTAGCTTGAATCGAGCATTTAATCTGACTTTTAAGGCTTCCAATTCTTGTAGATCATTGCTGACAAGTATCACATCATCAACATAGACCAACAAGAATATGAAATGGTCACCAAAATACTTAATGAACAATGAATGGTCTGTAGCCGAATGACTAAAACCTTCATCAAACAATGCAGTAGAAAATTTGGCAAACCATTGCCTTGAAGCCTGCTTTAGACCATATAATGACTTCTTTAATTTGCACACAGCATTGTGAGGAAGCTCCCCCTTAGGTTTATAACCTTGAGGAAGAGTCATGTAAACATCCTCTTTGAGATCACCATGCAAGAAAGCATTATTCACATCCAATTGATGTAAATGTCAACCCTTGATAGCAGCAAGGGCAATGACACATTTAACAGTTACAAGCTTAGTAACTGGAGCAAAAGTGTCAGTGTAATCTATCCCCTCCTGTTGGTTGTACCCCTTTGCAACCAACCGAGCTTTGAGCCTCTCAACACTTCCATCAGCATTGAGTTTGATTTTATAAACCCATTTACACCCAATAACATGTTGCCCTTCGGGTAAAGAAACCACAATCCAAGTATCATTCTTCTCGAGTGCATCTATCTCATTGTCCATGGCATTGTCCCATTCAGGTATACCATGAGCTTGACTAAAAAATTCAGGCTCAAAATAACTCGAAATGGCCAAAACTGTTGCACGAAAAGCAGGAGACAACCTGTGATAAGATAAAACTTTGGATAAAGAATAAGGTGTATTGGATTTTCCCTGAGATGAAGAAACAAAAGGATTAGCAGCAAGGTAACAATGATACTCATTCAAATAAGATGGTTTTTGTGTGTGTCTCCCTGTTCTAGTGACACCAGATGGATGGTGAACCTGATCAGAAATAGGAGAGTTAGGAATATTTTCATTGCTTATAACAGAACCAGGAACATTATCAGAGAAGGAAGCTGATTCAGTACTCTGAGTAGGTATAGCAATTGGTTCAGAATCAGGTTCAATGCAGGGAGAAGGATACTGAGTAGAGTCAGGTATAACAGAAAAGAAACTATCATATGCAGCAGGAAGACTCTCAGACTTTACAAAGGGAAAAATATGTTCATAAAACTGAACATCCCTGGAATAAAATATCTGGTTTGTATGCAGATTGAGAAGCTTATATGCTTTCATTCCTGGTGGATAACCAAGGAAAATGCAAGATGTGGCTCTAGGTTGAAACTTTGTTCTTGACTGGCTCAAGGTAGAGGCATAAGCAAGGCAACCGAATGCCTTTAAATGAGTATAACCAGGTGACTTACAGTGCACAATAGCAAAAGGGGACTGGTTTTTCAAATTAGGAGTAGGTGTCCTATTGATCAAATAGGCAGCAGTGGCAATACAATCCCCCCAGTAGCATAAGGGAACATGAGATTGAAATAAGAGAGCCCTAGCCACATTAAGGAGATGTTGGTGCTTTCTTTCAACCACAGAATTTTGTTATGGTCTTTGGACACATGAGTGATAATGCATGATTCCTAATTTGGAAAACAAATCATTGAATTGCAATTCTTTTGCATTATCAGACCTAAATCCTTTAATGGTTTTCCCAAACTGAGTTTTAATGAGTTGAATGAATTGGGGAATAGCAGATTGTGCATCAGATTTGTGTTTTATGAGTTTGATCCATGTGAACCTAGAGCAATCATCAACAATGGTGATAAAGTATTTAAACCCTTCAACAGTTAGATTGCTATAGGGTCCCCATATATCAACATGAACAAGATCAAAACAGTTCTTTGCAATATTATGATTAGAAATGAAAGGCAACTTTCTTTGCTTGGCATAATGACAAATGGAGCAATGAAAATGAGAATCAGAATTGGAATGAAAATTCAAGTCTTTATTCAAAGGATGAGTTTTGATACAAGAGGGATGACCCATTCTATAATGCCAAATGGTGTCATTTGTTATTTTTGTATCAGAAAATGAAGAAAAGATAGGAACAGAATCATGAAAATGATTTGAATTCAAGTAATAAAGGCTGCCACACTTTTCACCCATCCCAATCATCTTGTTCTTGACATTGTCCTGAATAATACAATTGTCATGAGTGAACACAAAAGTGCAATTAGCTGTAGCTGTGAGAGAATCAACAGATAGCAAATTGCATTGGAAGTTAGGCACATATAGGACATTTTCAAGAACAAGATTATTAGACAAAATAACAGTTCCTACACATGAAATTTTCACATGTAAACCAGTTGGTAATAAAACAGTTCTAAGATTAGAATCTTGATAAGTTTTAGAAAACAAACTGATGTCAGGGCACACATGATGTGTAGCTCCTGTATCAATTATCCACTTAGAACTAGGAACATGAAAATTCTTACCAAGAAAGTGGGATACCACTAGTTGTTCATCAGGAACAGTAGATGTTGTCTTATCTGCTACTTTCTGTGCAAGAAGAGCCATGAGCTTTTGGCACTGAATATTAGACAAGCTAGACACGAGATCTTTCTCCCCTGAGCCACTGTCAGTTTTCTCATCATCCACACCAGTCAAATTTGCAGAAGCACCAGGTTTAGTCTGAGTTCCTTTGGCATTTCGATTGGGAAATTTCCCATGTAATTTATGCCCAGGTGGATACCCATTCAATCTGAAACATCGATCTATCGTATGTCCATTCATCCCACAGTGTGTACAATTGTATTTTGATCGAAAAGGCTGCACAGCACCAGCAAACTGCCCAGCAGAATTGTTCAAAGAAGTATCAGCATCGTTGGAATTAGCAGATCCAACAGGTCCAGATGTCAAGCTTCTTTGTCTTTCTTCTTGAATAACTGCAGCATAAGCTTTGTTCACAGTAGGAAGAGGATCTCTCATCAATATCTGTGACCTTACATTGATGAAAGAGTCATTCAAACCAACCAAAAATTCAAGAAGTCTATCCTCCTCTTGCTGTTCGAGTATAACTTTCATAGCACCACAATTACAAACAGGTTGTGGTCTAAGCTCACGAATCTGATCCCATAAAGATTTCAATCTGGTAAAGTAGCTAGTCACACTGCTCGAACCCTGCACAAGATTCTGCATAGTCTTCTTCGCATCAAAAATTCTTGGAGCGTTCCTTTCATTGAACCTCTCATGTAACTCAGACCAAATATCAGCTGCATTATCAAGATACATGATACTATCAGTAATTTCTCCAGAAATTGCATGAAGTATCCAAGAGATCACAGTACTGTTACATCTACACCAAGCATCAAAATCTTCATGTTCTTCATCTGGTTGTGGAATCTTGCCATTAACAAACTTCATCTTGTTTCTAGCAACAAGAGAAATCATCATAGATCTTCTCCAGGTACTATAATTTTCACTGCCTGTTAAGATCTTCGGTACCAGAACAGCAGCTGGATTGTCAGCATTCGATAGAAAGAAAGGATTGGATAGATCGTTTCCAGTGCTGGATCTCGAATTTTCACCAAGAACAGAGTACCTGTTCGAATCGTTGGATACATTGCCAGTGTCACGATTATTACGAGTCTGAGCTCCACCACCACGTGCCATTGAAGAATCAAAGAATCGATGTAACAGAAGCAAGAGAAGAACGAAGTTGAGGGCCAACCAACAATGGTGGCTCTGATACCATATCAGTGATTGAAAAGCAAAGCAAAGAGAAAAGGAAGAAAGGAACTGAAAATGTTATTCAATGCTCAAAATGAATACAAGCTAAGACTCTGCTATATATAGCAGCAGTAGTTAGTTACAATGATCCAACTAACTCTCAACTAACTAATAACTAACCAAACAGACTCTAACAACTTGATAAGTATACATACTACATTGCGAATTGCGTTTGGTCTAAAAAGGAGAGACGTATATATATGGAGTTCATATATATTTTAGAGAAATGCTAAGGGGGGAGGTTAAAATAGGAAGCACCACAAGTGACATATCTTATTGGTGTTCAATATGGGGTCTCACACAATTTCATTAAATAAATATTATGGGAAACTTTTAGCTATAATTAATTGTTGAAATATTAAACTTGATTTGACATAGTTAATTTTTAAAATTTTCTTGTTGCTAAAATGTTTCTAGACTATTCTTATATTTACTAAAGTGTCTAGAGTATTTTTGTATGTTTAGTATTCTTCAACTTTCTAGAATTATTTTTCACTTCTGTGATTAGTAGATAGAATTATGTAGAACAATGTAAAAGCTAGCCATTTAATAATGTTTCTAGATTAATCCATAGAGTCCTATAAATAGAGATGTAATCCCATCATTTTGTACCAAGTCATAAATCACACAAGTTGAGATATAAAATATAGCTTCTTCCGTTCAAGTATGCTCTCCAAAATTCTTCTTATTATCCAACAAACTGATACCACACCCAAGTTTGTGAAGAAAAATGGCAAGTGGAGGAATGATTCACTACTACAATGTAAGCATTTAGCTTCCCTTTTTTCAACCCAATTTATAAAAAGGGAAGCTAAAGGGGGTGAAAATATCTACATTGACATTTAGAGGCGGTTTTTTGGTAAAAACCGTAGGTATAGAATGTATATATATCTATGTCGTCGGTTGGGGGTAGGGAAAATCAGGGTATTTTTATATAACCCTATGGCGTCGGTTATTAGGTGTTAACCGACGCCATAGGTGCCACCTTTATTCGACACGTGGCACCTATGGCGTCGGTTAATACCTAATAACCGACGCCATAGGGTTATATATCAGACCCTTTCTGCTTCGTCTTCCTCACTTCCTCATTTCACACCTTGCTGAACACGAAGAACAGCCACCCACAGCAGCCCCAAACCCACGAAAAAACCCTCGCCAACCACCACTAAAACAACCTCATTCTCCCTCATTTCTTAACCATTTTACCCCATTTTTGTCTTAAAATCTTCTATTTTCTATACCTAAACCTATACGGTAAAAAAATTTAGTTTTTTTCCCCTCTATATACCAAACCGAACCTATTATAAAGAAAGGTGGTGGGTATAACTCCGGCCACCGATTTTAGCGGAGAAAACGTTGAGTCTCAACGTCCATTAAGGTATAAATATGCTTTCTATTCATTTTATTTATGTACATTGGTATTATTTCGTTTTTGTAAATTTTTTTAGAATTTTTTTATTTTATTAATATTATATTGTGTGTGTTCTAGAGGTGGTCGGATTTTTGTAGCATTTTATCGCCGGATTGCGTTTATAAGGTAAATATTTATTAACTTGATATATAATATATATGTATATATTTTGTGTTTTATTATTGAATATCTGTTTATATATATCTTGTGTGTATATACTATTTGTGTATTTTGTGTATTTGCACTACAAGAAATGTCACTTTTACCAGCACAGTTCGCTACTGCGCTGGTAAAAGTAACTTTTACCAACGCATTTCGCAAACTGCGCTGGCAAAGAGATCAAAGTTTTACCAGCGTACATTTGCAGTGGCTAAAATCTAACTTTTACCAGCACATTTATGCGCTGGGAAAAGTCTTTTTTGCCAGCGCTTTTCATTTTATGCTGGCAAAAGTTCTAATACCAACATTGATTTGCCAACCCCCTTTTGCCAACACATCATTGGTAAATTCTATTTCACCAGCGCAATACTAACTTTTGCCAGCATCAAAATGTGCTGGTAAAAGTGACATTTCTTGTAGTGTTGTATTGTATATATATTTGTTGTGAATGAGAATGAGAGGTAGTAGGAATTTAATTAGTTTAGAGATAAAGTTTTTAAAATAATGGTAGTGTGAATATATAATTGATTATATATGTATATATATTTATATGTTATTTTTTAAAAAATTAACTATGGAAATTAGTAACTAGCTAGTAACTTGCTACTTTGTTTAATAACTAGTAAGTAATTTAATAATTAAAATTTTAAATTGGTTGTATATTGCATTATGTTATAGGTTATGTGCTAATATTTGAGGGTCGACATATTTCGGTGTTGATCGGATTTGCAATAGGTATATCCATCCGCTAACCTTTTGTTAGTATAATTAATTATCAATGCATGCTTAGTTGAGTTTGAATATCTTAAATATTTATCCGTAGTGAAGTAGGTTCTGCGAATACATGTACTGCGGTCGGATGGGTAAATAAATTTTGTATTGTTTATGTTAGTTTCTTTGTTCTGTATTGTTATATTTGTTTTGTTTGTTACTTTAGGCACTTTTAAAATTTTTGGGAACGTCCAATTACAGCCGTTATGCTTCCAAAATTTCGGTAGAATTTAGATCAAATTTTATTATAAAAAACATAAATGTTAAAGGAAAAGTACATAACATAAATAACTAGGTTATTACTCGCTAGTTGTAAGAAATTAGGTGACATAACACATTCATATTTGACTCAAAACATGTTCGTGTTAGTAGGTCTTTATATTTGACTCAAAACATGTTCGTGAAATTAGATGACATTTGTTTTGTTTGTTACTTTTGTCTTGTATAATCTAATTGATGTGTCTATGCATACAATATACTTAGTAGGTCTTTATATTTGACTCAAAACATGTTCGTGTTAGTAGCATGATTATCAATGTCAAAGTTCATATTTAAAAGGTTCTCAAATTTTGTTTATTAATGGTGTTAGGAAAATGTTATTAATAGGTTTAAATTTTTTGGAAACGTTCAATTATAGCTGTTATGCTGACGAAATTTTGGTAGAATTAGGATAATATTTGATTTTAGTTTCTGTTAAACTTGGTTGTTAGGATTTTATCGGAAGTGACTTTATCGGAAGTCAAGTACATAATTTTTGGTATAAGGTATGTTTTCTTTAACTTACTTTTATAAGAATATTTTTTATATATATTTAGATAATCCTTAAATACTTAGAGTAATTTTCGAGTAATATTAATACATAGGATAGATATTGTTGAGTGTTAAGGATGGATATAGTAAGCTAAAAAAAATACAAAAATATTGGGATAATATACTAATTATTATACAAAACATAACTTAAAAAAATTATAAAAATAATACTAATATACTAGAAAAAATACAAACCCATATTATAAAATTTAAATGTATAAAAATATTAAATTACATAAAAATTAAAATATTACACATTATTTTATTATTCAATAAACTAATTATTATACAAAATATAACTTAAAAAATTATAAAAATAATACTAATATACTAGAAAAAATACTAACCCATATTATAAAATTTAAATGTATAAAAATATTAAATTACATAAAAATTAAAATATTACACATTATTTTATTATTCAATAAACTAATTATTATACAAAACATAACTTAAAAAATTATAAAAATAATACTAATATACTAGAAAAAATACTAACCCATATTATAAAATTTAAATGTATAAAAATATTAAATTACATAAAAATTAAAATATTACACATTATTTTATTATTCAATAAACTAATTATTATACAAAACATAATTTAAAAAATAATAAAAAATAATAATAATATACTAGAAAAATACAAACCCATATTATAAAATTTAAATGTATAAAAATATTAAATTACATAAAAATTAAAATATTACACATTATTTTATTATTCAATATACTAATTATTATATAAAACATAACTTAAAAAATCATAAAAATGATACTAAAATACTAGAATACAAACACATATTATAAAATATAAAATATTAATAAAAAAATACCTAATATACAAACACTTAGAGCAATGTAAATTTGTATTTATTTAACTTTTTAATTTAATTTTATTTATGCTTTAATTTAATTTAATTAATAATACAAAAATAAATTTAGATTTTTAATAAATGTAAAAAAAATATATTAATTAAAGCTGAAAAAAAGATTTAGGAAACCCCTATAGCGTCGGTTCATATAAACCCTTTAGCGTCGCCCTGATCAGCGTCGGTAGCGAATTTCGCGAAAACCGACGCTGAAAGGGCTTAAAAACCGCCTCTAAAGGGGGTTTTTGTAGTAGTGATTTCATTCTAAATTCTAATGCTCACCAGGAGCAACTATGACAATTGGAGTATTAAGATGAAGGCTCCACTAGGAGCTCAAGATGTATGGGATGTCGTTGAGAAAGGTCATAAGGAGCAAGACCATGTTGCTCTTTCCTAAGCTCAACGAGATGCGTTAAGAGATTCAAGAAAGAGGGACAAAAAATCTTTCTACCTCATCTATCAAGCGGTGGATGAAGATGCATTCGAGAAGATCTCAAATGCAACAACGGCCAAAAAAGTGTGGGAGAAGCTTCAAGCTTGCAACAAAGGAGCGGAGCAAGTGAAAAAGATCCGTCTTCAAGCTCTTAGAGGTGATTTTGAAACTTTATTTAAGGAAGATACTAAATCAATTTCTGATTATTTCACTAGAGCATTATCAATTGCCAATGATCAGTTAAGAAGAAATGGAGAAGAAATTAGTGAAGTAAAGGTTATAGAAAAAATTCTTCATACTGTGAGTCCAACCTTTGAGTACATTGCTACAATCATTGAAGAGAATAAAGATTTAGAATCCATGACTATTGAGCAACTCATGGGTTCTTTACAAGCCTATAAGGAGAAACAAAAAAGGAAAAAGAAGTGAAATGAGAAAATGGAGCAATTACTAAAGCTGACCTTAAAAAAAGAAAATTCTAACAACAGTAAAGATCAAAAAGGAAGAGGACGTGACCAAGAAAGTGAACGTGGACGTGGTCGAGGACAACAAAGAGAAGGAAGGGGTGGTTATAATAACAATAATTTCAATAATGGAGAACGAAGTCAAAATTCACAAGCACCAAGAGGGCGCGGAAGAGGCAACTCATTGTCATGGAGTGACAAATCTCACATCAAGTGCTAAAATTGTAACAAGTACGGTCATTGTGCCTCCAAATGTAGATCAAGGAGGGTCAAAGAAAGAGCCAATTTTGTCGAAGACAAAGGTGGAGAAGAAGGAACTTTGTTGCTTTCCTGGAAAGACAAAGATGAAGCTTAAGAAAATTAATGGTATCTTGACACCGGTGCTAGCAATCACATGTGCGGAGAAAGAAGAATATTTGTGGAGCTCAATCAAATGGTAAAAGGGAATGTGTCTTTTGGAGTTGAATTAAAAATACATGTGGAAGGCAAAGGTGAGATTCTTATACGCTTGAAAAATAGAGGTTGTCAATTCATCTCAAATGTTTACTATGTGCCCAACCTGAAAAATAATATTTTAAGTTTGGGTAAATTACTAGCGAAAGGTTATGATTCACTTACAAGAAAATAACCTTTTCTTAAGAGATGATAAAAGTAGTTTGATCGCCAAAGTTTCCATGACAAAGAATAGAATGTTTCTCTTTAATATTCAACATGATGTTCTGAAGTGTTTAAAGGCCTTCTACGATGAGTCATCATGGCTTTGTCATCTACGCTTTGGGCATCTCAATTTTGGCGGGCCTAAACTCTTAGAGAAGTAGGAGATGGTGAGAGGCCTTCCATGCATCAACCAACCAGATCAACTTTGTGAAGGATGCTTACTTGGAAAGCAATCTCGAAGAAGTTTTTCAAAGGAGTCACTATGAAGAGCCACAAAGCCGCTTGAGCTCGTACCCACTGATGTTTGTGGCCCAATTAAACAAAACTAATTTGGTAAGAGTAAATACTTCCTCCTCTTTATTGATGATTATTCATGAAAAGTATGGGCTTATTTCTTGAAGAAAAAATTAGAAAGGTTCGAGAACTTTAAGAAATTCAAAGCTCTAGTTGAAAAAGAAAGTGCTCTTTCAATTAAGGCCATGAGATCTGACCGAGGAGGAGTATTCACATCAAATGAGTTCAACAAATACTGTTAGGATTATGGAATTTGTTGTCCATTAACAGTACCAAGATCTCCCCAACAAATTGGAGTGGCAGAAAGGAAGAATCAAACAATACTCAACATGGCTCGCAGCATGCTCAAAAGCAAAAGAATGCTAAAGGAATTTCAGGCTAAAGCAATAGCTTGCGCAGTCTACTTGGTGAATCGCTCTCCAACAAGAAGTTTACATGAGAAGACACCTCAAGAAGCATGGAGTCTAAGAAAACCTAGAATTTCTCACCTCAGAGTCTTTGGAAGTATTGCGTATGTTCATATTCCTGATCAGAAGAGAAGGAAGCTTGATGACAAAAGTTAGAAGTACATCTTCATCGGGTATGACTCAAGGTCCAAAGGCTACAAGTTATTACTGGCAAAAATTGTTGAAATTTATTTTACCAGGATCTTAGATCTACTCACAAGTATGTTGTTTAACACCCTAAATATGAACTTTCTAAAATGATAAATAAACACATATAAAGTTAAGAAAACCTTACATTGGTTGCAGCGGAATAATGTCTCCTTCCACTCAGCTCTCTAACCCTTGTATCCTTTGTGTCGCAGAGTATTATCAAGATTTGAGCCCGAATGTGCTTCTCCTTGTCTGTGATCCTTCACAGTCTTCCAATCTATGATTGAGGTACCACTTGCTGTGTGTGGGCAATTACTCTACCACTAAGGTTCAAAATTTATGAAGAGGAAAAGAGAGAGGGTAGGTTCGGCTATATAAGAGAAAGGGAAGGCTCAGTTTTTTCTGAAGAGAGAATTTTCTGACAGAATACTTGAAAACATGTGATTTGACTGGGCCATCACTTTCTATTTATAGGCAACTATACCAGGTTTAGGTTAGGAATTATTTGGCATTAAAATAATGAAAATATCAATTTGAAAACTCTATTCAAGTGGCCGGCCATGGTGTGTAATGGGCCCCACTTGAATTTTGCAGTTTTCACAAATTTTATTTCTATTTTCTTAAAAACGCCAATTTTCCAATTCTAACCATTTAAATGCCAAAACTAATTATTTAATAACTAAAATAGATTATTAAATAATTTTTTCATTTAATTTAATTATTAATTGGACATATAAAGTCTATTAATAAATAAATAAACCTAGAATCTCTTTTCTTTACAATTTCGCACCTGCTTAGTGAAAATTCACAAATTAGACATAGTCTAACTTTAGAATTATAATTGATTAATCACAAATCAATTATTGAGTCTTACAAGCAGTATAGTCTCAACTAGAATGGGGACCATGGATCTATATGCTGAGCTTCCAATAAGTGAACCGAATTTACTAAGTAAATTCCTACTTATTAATTCTTCGTTGAATCCACTCTTAGAACTTAGAATTGCACTCTCAGACTTATATAGAGCATATTATATGTTCCACGATATAGATATGCTATCTCATTTAACCGTTGTTATGATCTTATTGTGATCAAAGATCCTCTATATAGATGATTTACATCGAGATGGGATAATTTTACCGTTCTCACCCTTCAACGTATTTTGCCCCTTAAAACACTTAGCTACCTGTAAATGATGTTTAGTGATATAAGATTAGTCACTTAAACAAGAGCTCATCCATTTACTTCTATTTAGCTAAGCTCGAAGGGAATCATCACTTGACTTCTATACACCAGTAGAAGCTATAGATTCCATATTTATGTTCAGCACTCCCACTCAATCATACTATCATGTTCCCAAAATATACGTATCACCCTGACCCAAAAGTAGGCTTAACTAATAAATCAAAGAACATGAATAGTACTCCTGAGTTGAGCCTAAGCATATCAGGATTTAGATTCTTTTAATCTTAAGATCAACTACTGATATTGACTTGGAAAGATATAACGGTAAGTTTATAATATCTTAACTAAGTTGCAATATCGGTCCAGTCCAATGTATACTCCATACATTCGAAACTAGTATACTTTACTAATGTCCTGGAAAGAACATAACACTTACTCCAAGTGTAAGTACACATCATCGCTGATTATCACATTAGTGTAAATCTAAAACACTGATGAAACAGGGACTTAGTCTTTTGATTCATATGATCACAATCACATTCCACTGTGTTGACGATACTGTAATTGTGAATAAACATATGATCTTGACTTAACTGATTTTGTGTGTAAATGTAATAAACATATTAAACCATTAGCATGTAAAATTCATGCAAATATAAATCACTTCAAATTTCTTATATTGATAACTAATAATCAGATTGTAAAGGGTTTTATTTAGGGCACGAAATCCAACAAAACTATCATCAGTCGCGACATAAAGTTTAATGAAGAAGATTCTTGGAATTGGAACACAGAAGAAGACGAGTATGATTTTCTTTCTTACTTTGAAGTGGAAAATGTAGAGGAGCAACCAAGGATGGAAGAAGAACTTCAAGAATCTACTACTCCACCAATCTCGCCAACTGGAAATATACAAGAAGATTCAAGTGAGAGCTCAAATAAAAAAAACACCGCGCTTTAGAAGCTTGTAAGAACTTTATGAGGTAACTGAGAATCAAAATGATATTTTTCTTATGTGTCTATTTGGTGATTGTGAACCTCTAAGCTGCCATGAAGCAGTAAGAAACAAGAAATGGAGCCTGCTATTCTACCATAAGGATACAAGAAATGAAGAAATTGATTCAATTACAAAAAATGACACATGGGAGCCTGCTATTCTACCATAAGGATACAAGCCAATTGGAGTAAAGTTGGTGTACAAGGAAAAGGAGAATGCTAAAGGCAAGGTGAAGAGATATTAGGAAAAATTGATGGCAAAAGGCTATAGTCAAAGGTAAGGCATCGACTATGCACTACTACAAATATCAGAATTCGCGACGGTCCTAAAAACAATTTTTTTTCGGGGATCGTCACTAAAAAAAATTAAGTAACTATTTAAAACCGTCGGGAAAAATTTAGTATTCCCGACGGTTTAAAATTGTAGTAAACAAAAGAGGCGACGTTTTTTAATAAAATGCAATTTTTTAATGGACTTTTATAGCCGACGGTTTTAAACCGTCGCCTATACTATAGGCGACTGTTTAAAACGGTCGCCTATAATATAGGCGACGGTTTATAAGGGTCCATTGAAAAATCATCACCTATTTCTTGCCACATTTCCCACGTGCCCATGCCTACTTTTTTTCTATTTCCCACATGCCCACCTATATCTTCTCACATATTTCTTCTCCATTTCCTACACACTAAAACAAAAATCTTAACTCTCCAAAACCCGACCCACGCCTCCGCACCATCGCCCTCCTCTCTCGCCGTCTTCCTCCCTCTCTCGATCTCCATTTCTTCTTGTCTCTCTCGTCCATTGATCTCCACCAACCCCTCGTCCCGTCGGTCTCTCCACTACTAGAAAATTAGGTTTTAGTGACACACATAGAGTAACTCTAAAACTGCATAGTGACACTTCAACGCGCGTCACTAATGAGGGTGACTGGAAAAACAATTTTTAGTGACACTTCATACGTGTCACTGAAACCTTTTGCATTCATTTTTAGCGTGTCACTATAGGCGTATAGAGTCAAGTTTTGTTAGACTGAAAAAGTAATAGCCACACACACGAAGTGTCAATATATCTTTTTTTTTCTTTTTTATTAATATATTTCACTACTACAATGTTGGCCTTTAGAGGCTATTTTTTCACTCCCACTTATAAAAAGGGAAGCTAAAGGGTGTGAAAATACCCGTTTTTTTCAAAATTGACATTTAGAGGCGGTTTTTTGATAAAAACCGTAGGTATAAAATTGCATTATACCATTTAGAGGCGGTTGGGAAATAATTTTTTTTTTTAGGCTCAGCCTTATGCCGTCGGTTCCTTTATAGGAACCGACGGCATAAGGTACACGTGTTTGCTGACACATGTACCCTATGTCGTCGGTTCCTATAAAGGAACCGACGGCAT
Organism: Cannabis sativa; assembly: GCF_029168945.1. NCBI lineage: Eukaryota > Viridiplantae > Streptophyta > Magnoliopsida > Rosales > Cannabaceae > Cannabis > Cannabis sativa. The sequence goes on along the minus strand of NC_083605.1, from coordinate 15,833,141 downwards.
AGGGTTATAAAAAAACCCCTTTCCCTCAGCTTTCTTCCTCACTCGACCAAACCCAGCCAAAGCCAAAGAACCAGCACCCAGCTGCAGAGACAAAAAACCCTCGCCGACCACCGCCTCCACCACCCATTTCTCCCCCATTTCTCAACCATTTGAGCCCATTTTTGTTGCAAAATCTTCTATTTTCGATACTTAATCCTATACACCCAAAAAGTTTTAATTTTTTTTCCCTATTTAACTGTCATCCGAACCTATACAAAAATAGTGGGTATAACTCCGGCCACCATTTTTTGTTGAGAAAACATTGAATCTCAACCTCTTTTAAGGTATAAATATAGTTTCTATTCATTTTTATAATGTACATTGTTTTATTTTTAGTTTTTGTAAATTATTTTTTGGGTTTTTTAATTTTAATGGTAATATTGTTGTGTTGTATGTGTACAGTGCCCGTATTTTGTACGGAATTGTTCGTCGGATTGCGGTTATTAGGTAAAAATTTAAAGCTCAATATATAGTATATATATGTAATTTTATATTTTATTGAATATGTGTGTATATAATGTGTGTATATATTGTGTGTATATTAGTGTGTGTATAGTTTAGAAATAAAAATTTTAAAATTGAATTAGTGTGGGAAATAATTTTTTTTTGAGATAATAGTGTGAGATATAATTGATTATATATATATGTATGTATAATTTAGTAACTAAGTAACTTGTTACTATTTTTAATAACTAGTTATAAGTAATAAAATAATTATTTTTGCAATTTCGTTGTATTTGTTTATATTGTAGGTTCGGTATAATTTTGTGTGTAGTGTATTTGAGCTTGCATTGATAGGTATATACTTTAACTAACTTTTTCTTATTATATAATTAATTATCAATGCATGTTAGTTGAGTTTGAATATCTTAAATATTCATCCGTAGTGAAGTAGGTTCTGCGAATACATGTACTGCGGTCGGATGGGTGGATAAATTTTGTATTGGTTATCTGTTTTGTTTGTTATTTTAGGCACTTTTAAAATTTTTGGGAACGTCCAATTACAGCCGTTGTGCTGCCGAAATTTCGGTAGAATTAGGATAAATCTTACTAAAAAAATATTAATATTTACATCACCCAAAGAACTAATTAGCTATAACATAGTAATAAGATGTTAGGTCACTAAAAAATAATCTAACCATTTGCTATGTCAGCTTACTAATCTAGTGAAAATGGTGACCTTAATTTTAAAATTTCTTTCAAAATTAGAATCAAACATGCCCAAAAATTCATCTTTGCCATAACTAATAAAAAATAAATAAATAAATCCCAATATCATTTCAATCATCTTCGTTTTGGGTATAATTGATGACCATTGTAATGATTAGCTACATGGTCCACAACATGTTTAACACTTTACTAAAATCACAATCCTTAAGCTAAAAGTCATTCATCATTACACATAATAATAGTAACAAAAAAAAGTTACTTTAATTTTGGAAGAAGAATACAAATGCAATAACAGATAAAAATAATAAAAGTAAATTAAAGCAAAAAACAAATTTCTTATGCTTAAATCATTGATTCATTGTTCTGTTAACCTAAAATAGAAACCCAAAGAAATCAAACGAGACTTACTTCCATTAACATACTCCAACTCGGGAATGACTTGATATATAGCTTACTTTATATTGTGGTTGTGAATGCTCCTAAATCATTAACAATTTGTTTATGCTTTTATTATTTCATATACACTACTTGTTATATATATAGCTAACTTTAAAGTTTGTTTGTTAATGGTGTAGACATGGCGAACTCGGAATCAGGATCTGATTCGGGCGCAGAAAATGAGTGTCCAACCACAATACCTACACGAGGGCCGACGCAAATGAATGAAATATCCAAACTAATGGATCAGGGCAAAAGAGTGGCCCTCGAGGTTAATGACAAAGGTCAATACTGTGGAAAAAGCTATGCGAAGCTCGTATCCACTCTAGGAGTCAGATGTCGGCAGACAATAGGGTTGGCCTATAAAAACTGGAAAGAAGTCAACCCGACTCTGAAAAATAAAGTTTGGAAAGACATACAGGTAAGCTGTTATTTGTTAGAATTTTGATTTGTTTTTCTATTACTTCAAATGTTGACTCTAACCGTGTTTGTTTTCCTTCAAAATAGACGGGGTTCATTGTGCCGGACTCCTTCAAACATGATTGTCTCATCCTAGCTGGGAAGTTAATGAAAGACTTCAAGAATAGGATGACAAAAGACATCATAATGCCCACGTTGAAAGAGAATGATCTGGGACGACTGGCACAAGTCCCTGAAAAGCACCCCGAGATCGACACTGCTGATTGGTGCAAATTTGTTGAAAGTCGACTAACTCCTGAATTTCTGGTACGCTAATTATATTAACACTAAGATAAACTCTTAAATAAAAGTACATGTATCTAATGTATTTTTTTTGGCATTGTAGGAATTGAGTAAGGTGCAACGTGAACGTTCCTAAAAAATTCAATCCAGACATCGAAGTGGTCGGAGTGGAATGGTGAACGTACGAGAAGCTGTGGTAAGTAATGCTTAAAATTTAATGTGCTATAATGTGCTATACAATTTAATTGGTACTCATTTCATTGTTATAACGTTATGTAGAAAAAGGACCTCGAAGTTGCAGATCCCCCCCGCCACCGTGTTTGGATTAAATCTCGCACCAAGAGTAGAAAACTTGTCACTGATTACGACAAGGAAATTGCAGAGAAGATAGTAAGTATATATTAATCGTTAATTGAGTTCTACTCATGAGTTAGTGTATATAATTCATATACTAATTGCTTGAATATATGCGTGCATTAGGCTCAATTAGAGGAGAAGCTTAGTCAGGGACAAATTCAGGTGCAGGGCCAAAACGATATCCTGACGCAGGCGCTCGGGACACCAGAGCATCCTGGACGTGTCAGCGCTGCTGGGTATGCTATTACTTCAAATGTTATTTATTTAGTTACACAAATAAAATCGTTGCTAATTTGCATTTTATGATTTGTAGGTTCCTGACCAGGGCATCTCAACTGTTCGGCAGGAAGAAAAGGGAAGTGTCTGATGTTGTGGCTCGGCAAGCGAAGGAGATTGAAAAATTAAAAGCCGAAGTCCAATCCCTTAAGCAGCAGAGAAACGCTGCCGAACAAGAGGAAGAAGGAGAGGTGGCTGGTGAGGCGTATGTTCCACAACCATACGCTCCTCAGGATGAGGTACAACCACAAACTTATGCTGACGAGTTTATTTCCCTCAACGACCAAGGTATCCTATACAATTTTGATGACCATGCGACCCTTAATCAGTAAGTACATCTCTGCTTTGACAACATCGACAATATTGTGGCCCGAGGGTATTTGTACGAGCATGTGGGTATGATCAAAGTTCACTGCTAGGAGTACGATGATTCACATGCCTGGATCATGGTTTCGGAAATCCTGCAAGAGGACGCTGAAATCCCAGTCCCAATTGAAGAGTGCAGATATGTTAGGGACGTATACCAGATGTTCCTTCCTTGGCCTAAACACTTAATTTTAACAACCGATGTAACTTCTCAACTCAAATTAATTATTATGATTAGTGGAGTTTGAATATCTTCAATATTCATCCGTAGTGAAGTAGGTTCTGCGAATATATGTGCTGCGGTGGGATGGATGAACAAACTACTGTTATATATGTGTTATTTGTCGTTATACAGCCATGTTCAAAATTTTTGGGGTCATTCAATTACAACCGTTATGCTGCCGAAATTTTGGTAGAATTTGGATAAAATTTGATACATATATTATGTTCTGTTTTGTTTAGGGTCCACTCGCTCAACCGCCCTCAAGACGTGATGCGTCAAAGGGGAAAGCTCCGATGCTTTCTCCACAAGGTCGTGGTGCACGGGAAGATGACTTGTTCACGGAAGAAAAGATGGCGTTGATCCCTAATTCGCTAAAATGGATGATTCATGAATTCCTAAGGCTCAAAGATAAACGTGATATAATCACAATTCCTGTCCCCCGATGATTCATTGCACCGCGTACCCAGATCACGTTATCTGGAGAGGATTTGCAGCAGGTTGCTACGTGTGACTACATCGGCAACCAGGGAATGCTGTTTGGAATGATGTATACTCTTCTTTAATCTAATTAACGTTATATCAAATTATAGTTAAATTATTATAAGGCACTAACACTTTTTTTGGCAGGCACATATGGGAGAGCATCAACGGTCTGAGAAAATTTTTCAAGTTTTACGACCCAGAGCTTCTCACAGTGCATGGGATCAACGATGAAGAACAGAGTCAGTCTTTTGACGATGCGGCAAGACGATTGGCTAATTGGTTATCATTAATGAACAACAACCACCAAATGTTCTTTATTCCTTGGAATATCGGGTAAACTTTATTAAATTCTTTAGTGCTAATTGTTCATTTCTATATTATGTTTTCAAATTATTTTTATACTATCTTACTTATATTCCAATATAATTTTCTAGGATGCATTGGACGCTAGTGGTGGTTGCGCTAAGGAAAATTATCCATTTAAACCCTGTAAAAGGCTGCCCAATTCCCGAAGTAATAGAACAAATGATCGGAAGGTAATAATTTAATGACTTCTTATGTAACGACTTTAAATTAACTAACGAATTGAAATGCTAATATAATTTTCCCAAACAGGGCATTCATGTATATAGGGAACGCACATGAGTATCTTGGCCAGTGGCAAGGAATTAACCAAGCAAACTGTCCAAGACAACCTAAATGCCAAGAATGCGGTTTTTATGTTTTGAAATATATCACTGACATCGTCGCACCTGCCAACCCCAGCCGTTACATACAAGATCAAAAAGCTGTAAGTTTTAATTATTGATTATAGTATATAAATTCTATAATAATAAATATATAATATACATATACATAAACTAATATAAATTTTTAATTTTTTTAACAGTTTGGGGGTAAGAAGCAATACGATCCAAAAACAGGATTGTTACCACTACAGCGAAAGTGGATCGAACAATTGATGGCGGTGATGATTGAGGTTGAAAGGTCGAAGAATTTTTCTTCATTATGTAATTTTTATAGATTAACTTGTAGTTAGATTTATTAACTTTAATATTTTTAACTAATTTTACATTAGTGTTTGTGTAATATTTAATTACTTTTATGAAATTAAATTATGTATTTTACCCAAATTTAAATAATATTTGATTCACATTTTAAAAAATAAATATGTAATTTATATTAAATAAAATAATATATAAAATTATTAAATATATAAATAAAATGAAATTAAAATTATATAATTAAATAAAAAAAAATTGAAAAAACTGAAAATCGCTTGCATTTGGCGTCGGTTGGTACGCCCCCTATGGCGTCGGTTCATATAAACCCTTTAGCGTCGTCCTGATCAACGTCGGTAGCGAATTTCGCGAAAACCGACGCTGAAAGGGCTTAAAAACCGCCTCTAAAGGTGGTTTTTGTAGTAGTGTTTGGAGATATAGGGACACACAAAAAGTGCCACTGTATTAAATATTTTTCTAAAAAAAAGTAATATTTAATTTAACTTAATTCAAATTTTATATATTATAAATAATAATTTATATTAATTATATAAAAATACAATTTGATATAACAATTCTTTTTATTTTTGTTGCTAAAGAAGAGAAATAAAAATACTAATTCAAAAAAAAAAATCATTAATTTCATAACAGAAGAGCAAATACAAAATCAAACCAATACAAAATTTCTAACATACTAAAATTCTAACGAAAATTCTAATTAAACAACAAACTAATTCTGGACAAAAATACTAACATACATAGAATCAAACTCAACAAATCAATATAGAAATTCTGGACAAAATACTAACATATATACTAACAAAAATTCTAACATACTAACAAAAATTCTCATTACAGAAATTTTAGAGTAAATAAAAATATTGATAACATACCTAGAATCAAACTCAACAAACCAATATAAAATTTCTAAGAAAATAAAATAATGCAAGCTAGGCTTCTTTTCTCCCATTTAAACAATAAAATATCAAACCCCATAAAAGCCCAAGCGGCGGTAACCTCCATTTGGCTCGTTAGCGATGTTGGATGTCCGTCGTTTAGGAAGAAGATCAGAGCTCGGAGTCGGGCCACATGAGGAAACCAGAGAGAGAGAAAAGCTTTCACCTCTGATTAGCTCATCCTTGTTGATGGTGTGCGAGTGAAATGGGGTGCGAACGTTTGGGGAAACCACTGCCATTCGGGTTTCAAGTGTTGTGAGAATCATGTGGTCAATTTGGACCACCGTAGTTCGGAGAGAGGCCTGGCAAATCACCGTGCAAGGGAAATAGGAAAGATAGATGAGAGAGATATTAGGGCTTTGGGTTTTGTGGGGTTGAGGAAGCCATGGCCGCCGGAGAAAAAAGGAACTATCAGTGGTCACTCCAGACCACAAGCAACAAAGGGAGAGAGATACAGGAGGGGGAGATGATGAGATTAATTAGGGTTAGGATGAGCAATATGGTTTGTTTAAGGAAAAAAGAAGAATGAGGTTAATTAGGGTTTCAACATATTCCTTTTATACCCCCATTTATTTATTTTCTTTTATTGCTTTTAATAAATAAATTAAGAGAGAAAGAAGGAACCATATTGCACGTGTCCTTCAACTTTTTTTGCTTTTTAATTTTTTTATTTATTTTTATTGAATCTTTAGTGACACACCTTGTGTGACTCTGAATACATTTAGAGTTAGGATGTGTGTGTCACTATATATTTATATATTTTTTTTAAAATAAATAAGTTTTTAGTGACACTTCAGATATATAGTGACATGCATTATGGAACATATATTTGAAATTTTCACTGTCTAGTAATGTGTGTCACTAAAAATTGACTAAAACATTTAGTGACCCACACTTTTTGTGCGTGTCACTAATTGTGTCACTAAATGTGTAAATTGTAGTAGTACTGTCTACTCTTCGTCGCATACGTCGAACCACCACCACCTCCCGTCGGTATCCCTCTCATCTTCGTCTCATACGTCGGACCACCACTACCACCTCTCGTCTGTCTCCCTCTCTCTATTTCTCTCTCTCCAAGCTCGGTATAAATACATTTATTTATTTATACACTTTTTATTTATTTTATATATTTATTTTGTTATTGTATAAATTTAATGTGTTTCAAAGTTAGTTGTTATTGTAACAAAATTAATTAATTGTTTTATTTTAATTTAGGTAAAATTATAAAACTAATGGAGGAAAAAAAAGGGGGGAAAACATAGATTTTTCTACCATTAATATGTATTTTTTTTTTTACATACAGATTAAAAAAATGGCAGAAAAATCTGTATTTTTTTTCTTTTTTTTTTTACATTCCCGACAGTTGAAAACCGTCGCCTATAACAGGGTATAGGCGACGGTTTTAAACCGTGCTCGATACTATAGGCGACGGTTTTAAACCATCGCCTATAGTATAAGGCATGGTTATATAAATTGTCGCCTATACCCAGTTATAGGCGACTAAAACCGTCGCCTATAGTATAGGGCACGATTTAAAACCATCGCCTATATCCTGTTATAGGTGATAGTTTTAAACTGTCGGGAAACCCACATTAGCGACGGATTAGAACTGTCGCCTATTATGCCTGTTTTACAACAGTCGTATAGGTGACGGTTATAGAAACCGACAGGAATACTTTAAACGACTATTTAAAAACGTCGAGAAAACCCATTTTCGTAGTAGTGATGAGGAGGTATTTGCTCCAGTTGCTCGTGTTGAAACTATTACTCTAAAAATTTCAGTAGCTTCCAAAAATAGATGGAAGATCCAGCAAATGGATGTAAAGTCTTCTTTCTTAAATGGTTTCCTCGAGGAAGAAGTCTACATCGAGCAACCATTGGTCTATGAAGGAAAAGGGCATGAAGGAAAAGTTTTAAAGTTGAAGAAGGCTTTATATGGCCTAAAAACAAGCGCCGAGAGCTTGGAACACTCGAATTGACAAGCACTTTCAAGACAAGAATTTCACTAAGTGTCCATAGGAGCATGCACTCTTTATCAAAATTAAGAATGAAGATATTTTGAGTGTATGCTTGTATGTGGATGACTTGATCTTCACTGGAGGCAACTCAAGTATGTTTGAGGAGTTAAAGAAAGATATGGCCAAAGAGTTTGAGATGACAGATATTGGGCTCATGTCTTATTACCTCGACATTGAGGTAAAGCAAGAAGACGAAGTCATTTTCATCACTCAAGAACGCTATGCTAAGGAAGTACTTAAGAAGTTCAAGATGGATGATTCTAATCCAGTTAGCACACCATTAGAATGTGGAACAAAATTTTCAAGGCCTGACGAAGGAGGAAAAGTGGATCCAACTCTTTTCAGAAGCCTTGTTGGAAGTTTGCGCCACCTAACTTGTACAAAGCCAGATATTCTCTATGATATTACAATCGTTAGCCCCTTTATAGAAGCCCCAACAACAACTCATTTAAAAACTACAAACAGAATACTTCGGTACATCAAAGGTACGACCAATTATGGGCTATTTTATTCATTTTCTACTAATTTTGAGATAGTTGGATATAGTGATAGCGATTGGAGTGGAGACTTGGACGATAGAAAGAGCACTACTTGATTTGTGTTCTTCATGGGAAACACAGCATTTACATGGATGTCAAAAAAGCAACCAATTGTTACACTATCAAGTTGTGAAGCTGAATACGTTGCTACAACTACATGCGTTTGTCATGCTCTTTGGCTAAGAAAAGTACGAAAGGATTCGAACGTGCAACAAGAGGAGCCAACTGAGATTCGTGTTGATAGCAAATCAGCAATTGCACTAGCAAAGAATCCAGTCTTTCATGAAAGAAGCAAACAGATTGACATCCACTATCATTACATAAGAGAATGCATTGGAAGAAAAGAAGTAAGAGTGGAATATGTCAACTCTCAAGATCAAGCAGTAGATATTTTTACGAAGCCACTCAAGAGTTAAACATTCATCAAACTACGAAGTATTATTGGAGTCACAGATGAAGCTTAACGAGGGTGTTGAAATATTAAACTTGATTTAATATAGTTAATTTCTAGAATTTTCTTGTTGCTACTAAATTTCTAGACTATTTTTATATTTACTAAAGTGTTTAGAGTCTTCTTGTTTGTTTAAGTACTCTTGAACTTTCTAGAATAATTTTTTACTTATGTTAGTAGAGAGAATTATGTAGAACAATGTAGAAGCTCCCCATTTAATAATGTTTCTAGATTAGTCTATATAGTCCAATAAATAGAGATATAATTCCATCATTTTGTACCAAGTCACAAATCACACATGTTGAGATATAAAATATAGCTTATTTCATTCAAGTATTCTCTCCAAAAAATTTTTTATTATCCAACATTTATAATGTGTCCCATCTTAGAAATCTTAAAGTGCCTAAAAGCATTAATGTTCTAATTTATTTTACTATTTAGATTTTACATATTATTTGATATTGGTGTCTCTAATACTACACAAACGTGACACCATAAAATTAGTTAGGAGTTTATTATATTATTTATTAAATTAAATTATATGAAATCTTTGTTAAAGAAAAGAATTATCTGAAAGTGTTTCTCATTAACATTCAATAAGAGAGGAGTACAGTATATATAGATACAGACATTAATAGAATTGACTAATCTACCCTCTATCTATAACAGACATAACTACCATAACAGCCACAGCAGTCATAACCAACATAACCGATATACAAGGGACATAACAATAAATAGCTAGAATATAGGAAACAGAGTATCAGTGTGATCCTATATTCTTAACATCCCCCCTCAAACTTAGGGTGGAGAGTGAAACAATCCTAAGTTTGTCTCGAAGAAGAAGAAACCGCGAGTTGGAGAGTGCTTTGGTCAAGATGTCTGCAGTTTGATCATAGGCAGGAGTATGTTTAACCACCAATGCTTTGGCTAGAACCTTTTCTCGGACGAAATATAGATCAAGTTCAATGTGCTTTGTTCTTGCGTGAAGAATTGGATTTGCTGACATGAGAACCGTGCTGAGATTGTCGCACCAGATGGTTGGTGGTCGTGGGATTTGGATTCTTAGTTCACCAAGTAAGGCTTGAATCCAGGTAATTTCAGCAGTGAGGCTGGCGAGGCTTCTGTATTCGGCTTCGGTGCTAGAACGAGACACTGTATGCTGCTTCTTAGAGGACCAGCAAATGAGATTCGAGCCAAGATATACGCAAAACCCAGTGGTGGATCGTCGGTCATCAATGTCGGATGCCCAATCGGCATCACAGAATCCTACTAGATCGAGAGATGTAGAGTGAGACATGTCTATACCGTAATCAAGCGTGCCTTTTAAGTACCTTAGGATGCGTTTGACTGTTTTCCAGTGGGATTCGAGAGGAGCATGCATAAATTGACACACCTTGTTGACTGCATAAGCGATTTCTGGTCTGGTGAGTGTTGCATATTGCAGAGCACCAACTGGACTCCGGTACTGCTGTGGATCTTTAACAGGATCACTACCAATGCAGGATAATTTTTCTCCTCCTGTCATTGGTGTTGGCAAGCTGTTTGCACATTCCAATTTAGCCTTGCAAAGTACATCTGTTATGTATTTGGTCTGTGAGAGATGTAACCCATGTTCAGTAGGAGTGACTTGTATGCCTAGAAAGTAGTTGATGCCTCCAAGGTCCTTGAGTGAAAACTGTCTATTGAGTTGGGTAACTAATGATGATATTTCATTGGAATCACTCCCGGTGATTAGAATATCATCAACATATACAAGTATGTAGGTGGTGTGTTTGTTGGTGAACCTGATGAAGAGTGATGCATCAGCTTTAGAACTGTGAAAGCCGTAGTGTTGCAGTGAGGTTTTTAACTTGTCAAACCAGGCTCGAGGGGCCTGTTTCGAGCCATAAATGGCTTTGTGGAGTTTGCAAACCATATTGGGACCTTGCTCTTCGAATCCTGGGGGTTGTTGCATGTAGACTTCTTCAATCAAGTCTCCATTCAAGAATGCGTTATTCACATCTAGTTGTTTGATTTCCCAATGGTTAAAGAGAGCAATGGTGATGATGATTCTTATAGTTGGAGATTTTACCACAGGACTAAAGGTCTCAGAAAAATCAAAACCATACTCTTGATGAAAGCCTTTTGCTACCAAGCGGGCTTTGAGTTTGGAAACACTACCATCTGCATTTTCTTTTATTTTGTACACCCATTTACATCCTATGGCTCTTTTTCCAGGTGGCAGAGGGACAATAGTGTAGGTGCCATTTTTTTTTAGAGCCACAATTTCCACATTCATTGCTCCATTCCATTTCGGATTTTTCATAGCCTCTTGCAGTGTGAGAGGTGTTTTGGAGCTGATGTAGACCTTAGGTTTGTAAACACCTGCTTTAGCACGTGTGATCATAGGGTGAGTATTACTTGGAGCTGATGTTGCTGTAGGTTCCACAGGTGATGCAGCTGGTTCTGTATGTGTAGAGATGGTTCCAGGGAGAGATATAGGAGATTGATTGACTGGTTCAGTAGTGCTTGGTGTTTGTTGTTGGTTATTAGATAACAGGTTGGGTGTAATGACAGGTACATAAACATTTGGAGAGTTGAATTGATGGTGAGTTTGTGAGGATTGCTGGTGTGAGAATGGACAGAGAAAGGAAATCGATGTTCATTGAATATGACATCTCTTGAGATGTATATTCGGCCACTAGCAGAGAGACATTTATATCCCTTATGCTTTATGCTGTAACCAAGGAAAGTGCACTCTTCAGACCTAAAGTTGAGTTTGTGTTTATTATATGGTCTTGTGTTTGGAAAGCATGAGCAACCAAAGACTCTCAAAAGGCTGTAATCGGGTTCCATGTTATGTAATTTGTGCAAAGGTGTATCACCTTTGAGTACAGATGATGGAAGCCGATTGATTAGAAAGGCAGAGGCTCTTACAGCCTCATCCCAAAATTTTAAAGGGAGTGATGCATGAGCTAAGAGAGTCAAGGCAGTTTCTATAAGGTGCCTATGCTTTCTTTCAGCCACACCATTCTGTTCATGAGTGGTGGGGCATGAAAGACGATGATGAATGCCATGTTCAACAAGATATGAGGTGAATGCTTGAAATTCTCCTCCCCAATCGGATTGGAGATTTTTAATTGGTAGGTCGGATTCTTTTTCCACTTGAGTCTTGAAGTTAATAAAGGTCTGAATTGCATCAGATTTATTTTTAAGTAGATAGACCCAAGTGAATCTAGAGAAAGCATCAGTGAAATGAACATAATAATAGTATCCATTTGAAGAGATCATGGGTGATGGTCCCCATAGGTCTGTGTGGATTAATTGTAGTGGTTGAGTATATACGGTGTCTGAGTTAGGAAAAGGAAATTTATGGATCTCTCCCAAGCAACAGGCTGAACAAAAATCAGATTGTGTTTTATTAATATTGTGAATGTTACAGCTGTTCAATACATGTTTGACAGTCTTGGCAGCAGGATGTCCTAGCCTAGAATGCCACAAATGAAACAATGAATCATTGTTTGAAGAGGTTACAGTTTGAACAGTGTTACATGAATTTAAAGAAGGAAAAATCTGCATATTATTGCAGGCAGCCTTTAGAGGAACATGGAGATTGCAGGCTTGGTTTTTGTTGGGTACAGTAGGTAGATTCAATGATTGGAACACATACAGACCAGCTTCAAGTGAACCCTGCAGCAGCACCTTCTGTGTCACTTGATCCTTAACAAGACAGAAATTTGGGTGAAACTCAAAGTAAACACCATTGTCAGCAGAAAATTGAGATACACTTATCAAATTCTTGGTAATTTGAGGTACATGCAACAAATTATTTAGAGTAAGTATTGTAGATTTATCTGAAGCCAAAATTTGAGTTTTACCTATATTTTGCACAGGCAGACCATTACCATCTCCCATGTACACTTGCTCATTTGCTTGACATTCGTTTTTCTGGGCAAGATTGTCTTCATTAGAAGTGCAGTGGTGAGTTGCCCCAGAGTCAGGGTACCAAGACTCGTCATTTACAGTTTCTGCAGTGGCTAACATAGCTGAGGGGTGCCCTTGACTTTGTGATCCAAAACCTGGGAAGGAAGGATTGAATCTTTGGTAACACTTTGAGGCATAGTGTCCAGCCCGAGAACATATCTGGCAAATAACTTTGTTGTTGCTTTGATTTGAGCCACGATTCGAATTGTTTGTGTTTCCAGTTGAGCCAAAAGAATTGAAGTTATTGCCTCTTCCCCCTGGTATTGGTGGTCTGTATGGAGGGACATTTGAGTTTCCACCATATCGATTATTTGCATATGGATTCCATTGATTGTTTCCTGACTGCCCAGAGTTGTTTCGAGATCGAAAGTTGGAGTTTGCGAGGTTGATAGATGCAGAATCAAGATCTCTATTCTTTCTTTCGATTCTATGTTCTTGAGCTAGAAGAAGAGCTTCAAGGGCAGTAACATCAATAGGTTCGGCTCTTGAATTTACGGAGATGACAAACGTGTCATAATCTGGAGAAGGCAAACCACGAAAGATAGCAGCTATGTGTTCTTTTTGTGAAGTTTTATGCCCAACAGAATTGAGTTTATCGATTAGGGAACGCAACTTTAAGAGATACTCATTGAGATTATGAGCACCTTTCTTGAGATTCTGAAGTTCAGTGGTGAATTGATCAATTTTCGCCTCAGTTTGTGAAGCAAAATACGTGGAGAGAACAGACCATAATCTTGCTGAAGTTTCACAGCTAACGACGAGAGTAAGAATCGGTTCCGTCATAGAAGACAGAAGCCAAGAGTACAAGAGTTGATCTTGTTGATCCCAGTCCAAGAACGCAGGATTGATGTTATCAGTGATTCGATCTTGTTCAGAAAGAAATTGAGGTGGAGGAGTGAACGTCTCTGAGATGTATTGCTGGAGTTTGTGGCCTCTAATGGCGGAAAGAACTTGAGGCCTCCATAACAGGTAATTATCATGGTCAAGCTTGGTAGCTAATTTCTGTGAGAAAACAACGGGGTTAAATGGTGAACCACCAGAAGCAGCAGCTCTGTTCTGGCTGGTTGCAGAAGAGAGAGTCGGTGAGGATTCCATGGATGATCAACGATGAAAAGGGGGTGACTAAGCATCAACGAGTTTCAAGAACGAGAATGAGAAACATAACCTCCTCTGATACCATGTTAAAGAAAAGAATTATCTGAAAGTGTTTCTCATTAACATTCAATAAGAGAGGAGTACAGTATATATAGATACAGACATTAATAGAATTGACTAATCTACCCTCTAACTATAATAGACATAACTACCATAACAGCCACAGCAGTCATAACCAACATAACCGATATACAAGGGACATAACAATAAACAGCTAGAATATAGGAAACAGAGTATCAGTGTGATCCTATATTCTTAACAATCTTATCATTATATCAATTTTTAATATTAGGCTAAAATAATTTGAGGGTCACAAAAAACTAAAACACGCCACCACCATTTATACAATTTTGTCCCTTGTCCACCCCCTATTGCCACTTCTGGCCACCACTTAAGGTATATATGTATATATTATATTTTATATGTTATTAATATATATAGGACAATTTTACTATATTTTCTCTAAAAATAAAGACTTCATGGGTGAGGGCGGGCATTGATGATCTTATGCTAAAGCAACGTATCACTTAAGGAGTTTGGGATTTGGAACGATCAGATACACTAGATTATCTCCTACCCCTCCTTTAATAATATCTTTGACATTTTATTTATTCATTTTTATGTACTTTCCATCATCTCCTCTTTTTTGTTCTCGATCTCAAATTAAAGATGAAAAATTATATAAAATTTAGGGATTCAACACCTCAAATACATGTAAGCCATTAGATTTAATTGAGATAGTATATTTTTGGTATCTAAGGTGGGCCTAAATCTTAGATTTAATTGAGATAGTATATTTTTGGCATCTAAGGATGGGCCTAAATCCTTGTAAAAGAAAAGGTACATATTTTTTATTAAACTTGCAACCTTTCGAAATTTAGAATTATTACATAGAAAATACAAATTGACACTTTATTTATAAAAATACCTCCATAAGATGTGGACAATATTTATACCTTTTATGTGCTTTTAATTACCAAAATACTTCTTACACTATCACTTACACACACAATCAGACGAAGGTTGTTGGGTGGTTGACCGAAGGTTGCATCAGACGGATATTTCAATCCCAGGAAGCATGGATCGTGGGTTGAAGGTGTGTGTAAGAGGTATTTATTTAATTGGCCGGTTGTAAGTTTTTTTCTAATATTGACTCTGATTTTGCTCTCCCGTGGCTAAAAGGGATTGTCGTCCAGTGAAGAAGAAGTCGAAGGTGTCTTTGCCTAAAAATAATTCAACTTTGACGACCAGAAGAAAGAAGAAGTCAACTTTCAAGGCAACATGTGATGAAACTGTAATGCAATAGTTATATCTGTTGCGTGCCAACTAACATAAGATCACAAAACAACTAATAATTCTACATATTTAATACAAATAAATATTACAACAATCGTGTTTTATCTGTTCAGGTCGCGTATTTGACAATTTCAAGACCTGTTTTCATAATACTATAATATTGTCGTAGCAAAACCATTATTCAACTAATGTGCAACTTAATTGCAACTAAAAATATTAAATGTGAATGTGTATGTGTAAGAAACTATTTGTCAGTATTTTTTTGTCACTGATAGATGATTACTTGTACCTTAATAGTAATATGTGAAGAAATAACTATTAGCAAATGTTTATGCAACTGTTATGAAACATGTTGCCTTCTAATATTGTCGGGTATAAAATATGAAAAACAAGAAATTTCATGTATAACGTAGTTAGCACAGCTAGAATTCAAGTATATCACTAAAAAAAATTCATAAATCATAACTAATAATCTAATTTTATAATTAAGCCCTAATTTTCTACTAATTTCTATATTTAAAATTAAGCGGTCTTTACAATAATCGTACATTGTATTAATGTAATATTGATTATCTAATGAAGTAATAATTTTGTAAGTTTTTATACTTCTCGCATGTTTTTACTTAGAAAATTTTGTGGAATTTTTACTTTTGAATATGAACATCAAAATGTTCGTCACACCAAGTTATGAAGGATAGTTGCATAGATAGAATTGCGATTAACGAATATGAAAATCTAAGTGTTTTGAAGCATCGAGTTGCAATTGTAAACACATAAGATTTAATGGAAAATGACAAAAGCGCACATAGTCTTAAAAGTAAAATGGTTCCTCGAGAGGATACATTGTTCATAACAAGGCAAAAGAAAGATAATTGTCTTAAAATACTGCTAAGTACAAAATGTGAGTACCTGTGTACCACTCAAAAGAAGTTCGAAAAATGTAAGAAAAGGATTTAACGTCAGGGGCATTGAGATCATCCGCGACCTTACTAGTACCATCTGCGACTTCAGCAGCAGTTGCATCTTTTGCATCATCAAGAAAAAGGTTTCCACCTACCCCCTAAGTTTCAGTAGGCGACATGGTACGAAAGACATTGGCCATCTCAACCGAACTCTGGTCCAAGAACAGTGAAGTCAAAATCTTGCATCTTGGTAAGAGTGGTGTAAATATAGTCAAATACAACCTAATTGTAGGCTTTCTTTGCATTCTCCTTCTTAGTCTCGAGATTGCGAGTAAAGGTAGGATTTTCTTCCTCTAGCCTCTTACTCTTATCTTTTGACTATTTAGCCCTCTTCTCCGCCTGATCTTTGGCTTGGCCAAGATCTTTGACTTCCTTCTCTTTTGCAGCAGCATCCAACTTTGTCTTCTTTAAACCTTCTTGAAGAGACGAGTTATGTTTCTTCAAAAGCTCCAGATCCTTGATACTTGCACCAAAAGCCACCGAAAATAACGTCATGAACTGCGATGTGCGTTCAGCTGAGCGAGATAGGTGGTCCTCAGTAGGAGCCCCCTAACCTTTGGCAACAATGTCATCGCTCATGAATGTCTTTTGGAATGCCACGAATATACGAGCTATGTTTGCATGGTCTATCATAACCTTCTTCCCTTTGTTATGTGTGACCTTCTGTTGCTTCTTCAACAAATTGACCACAGTAGTGGTAGCAACTTCACTTTTCCTCTTTTGAGGTGTCACAGTTGAAGGAGTCGCGATGTTGACCTTTGCCTTGCGATTGAAGGAGGGAGCTTGCTTCAGGAACATCATAACTGTGAAAAAAAGCACGAGAATAAGAATTTAAAATATTAAGACAATATTATTATTAGTCGCTAAATCGTATTACCTGATGTTTGTGTCGAAGTCTGTTTGAAAAGATTCTTGTCTATCTTCTCATTTTGTTTCTCAAAAGGTTCTTTATATATTGGTTCTCACTGGAGTTTGGAGTCAGGCTGGAATCAATTTTGTTCTTGCAATTTTGCAAAGGTACACAGAAAGTGCCAGTCGCGATCTCAAACTAGAAAGCCACTTAAAACTTTAGCGATTTCCAAACGATTTTAATCTAGTACAGATTGATCTAGTCTACCTGCGAACATAGAAGTGGATATTAGCTTTTGCAAAATAACAAAAATAAAAGCTAAGTGTAAAAGTATGTGATGTACGAGGTCGATGGTTAAAGTCAATCCTGATCCATAGCATCTTAAACACATAAAACCACTTTAATTTTCAATCCCTCATATTGAAAACCGTGCCTTCTACCCCGTTCATCTCAAAGTTGGCCCATTTTCTAAAACAATAGAAGCCATTATCATGACCAACACTCTTTATATCACAAAATAAAGAATCTAAAATCCTCGACTATTTGTTCCCCTTGTGTGTATTCCATATACATCGCATATAATTCAAGGATTATGCGATAACTCTTTGGGGTAAGTTAAAAAGGGGAAACGACGTAGTGGATTAGGATGGCCTTTTCAAAAGGGTGGAAAGGAAGTGTCACCCCGTAGGAAAGAATGGGAATTGAAACCACAATATTTTGAGTTAGGATGATCGCGGGGTCGGTAAATGGAAGAAGAGGTCGCTACATTGATATGGGCTTTGAGGTAGCAGTATGAATCAGATTCAGCCACTCAAATGTTGTTAAATCATACTTCTTAACCTACGAGACTAGGCCCTCGCAGGAAAAAGGCTTGTCTAATTGAGCATTGTCAAAAAAATATTATTCACTACCCTCGCCATCTGCCTCATCTTCCACCTCATGATCTGGTTGTTCAAAGTCCTCACCCATCACTTCGACTTCAAGATCTGGGGCTATCCGTCGATATGCGAAGTTACCTATAGGAGTCTAGTCATCGCATAGCAAGGCAGGTATGAAGTTATCGCTCTTTTGAGACTCATCCCCGAAAGCCCCCTCTCCATAGTCGTATCTCTTGCTGTCTGATAGGTCACTCATCTAAAAGATAGAAGATTTTTTCAGCATGGTACGAGTGTAATTTGACTAGAAAGTGTTCTTACCTAAATTATAAAAGTTCAAAGTAAGAGCTCGTAAAACTAATCGCATGTCTCAAGAAATGGCTGGGTGTGTCACAGTATCTCAAGGGGCATGTGATTGCATGAACATTAAGTTAATGTGACAGTCCCACCCTTTTGAGAACTCAGAAAGTTTTAACAATCAATAAGAATGCACATAACCTAAAGCTAGATATAACCTAAAAGTTAAACTCTAAAATAAGGTCAAAAAAGTTGCTCTGGTTGAAGTAAAAGTGTGAGTATGCAAAAGGATATTAGCATGAAGATGTGAGTATTCAAGAAGTTCTTCCTAAAACTCGCGAGTATTCAAGTTTGAGGCACGTATTTTCTAGAAAAATACCATATTTTGCCTAAATTGCAAAAATCTATCTATGGGCCCTATCATTCCATACGTTTTCTATCCCTAAAAACTTAGAATGAATGCGAATATTCAAGGAAAAGAAAATGATTACAGAGAGGAAAATTACTAACTACCTTCAATATAATTCTTCCTAGGATTATTTTGTACGTGATCAAACCTACGAGATCATCCTAAGTATGGAGAAATTTGAAGCTTCAGAAAAAATTCAGAAATTTGATATTTTGAGTAAGAGAAGGAAAAGTCAAAAATGTGAGGGAAAATGAATGAGGATCATTTTGTATCTGAAGGTTTTAAATACCGATATTCCTCATTTAGTGGGATATAGACACGTGGCAAGGGAATGCCTAAGATCTTCATATCCAACTGTCTTCAAAGAACACGCCTTCACATACCCTCAAGGGTTTTGATGACGTGGAATCTCGGAGGAAAATTAAAGTAATAATTATAGTCGTCTTTTCGAAACACTCAACAAGACAACCAAGAATCACCATCTCATGATAGCAACTCGCCTGCCTCTCTCTCATAGTTTCCCTAATGACATAGCTGTCAATCGCGCGCGAAAGTAGGGGCATGTGTTATAGTGCAATTATTTTGCCTAAAAACTCTAGACCAGGCTCCCATAAGAGTGACACGTGGACTCACATCCCTTCAGGATTAGTGAGTTGTCAAGAAGTGACTCCTTAAGAATAAACCTCTCCTGAACTAAACTCGAGAGATAATGTGACTGTGACAGAGTCTAGTTGCATTATTATGCCTCGCGTATTATGAAATAAACAGGACCAAGAAGGGTTTATATAAGTCGTGCGTATCCCTAGGTATATGCGATGATTAAGTATCCTTCACCTGCAACCTAGTAAAGATTGTTTCTTTACTAGATGAATTGGTCCAAATGACTCAGCGTATTCGATAACTCGATAAGGACTCGCATGTCTTATGTTATCAACGCTTATTAATAAGGTGTCCATATATGCAACTCGCTTAGAACACTGATACCTTAATACGAGGCTCGTTTAGCCCTCTATAGAATGATAAAA
This sequence comes from Cannabis sativa, assembly GCF_029168945.1. Lineage (NCBI taxonomy): Eukaryota > Viridiplantae > Streptophyta > Magnoliopsida > Rosales > Cannabaceae > Cannabis > Cannabis sativa. Next base: position 15,813,287 of record NC_083605.1, on the reverse strand, counting down.
CGCATCTCAAGCCTGCGAGCTTGAGTGAGAAAATGAATAGACAACTTGCACCATAGAAGTCGTATACGTTGTTGTATTTAGTGAAACGGATGTAAATTGTTCTTCATTAATTCTTTTACGTTTATTATAATTTAATGTTAATATTTAATGTAAAACGGTTCCATAACCGATTAAGTTCTGTGTAACTAAAATGACACTTGCTTTGTATATAAAGGAGTGATCCAACATGAATAAACAAATGGGGAAATCCTTGGCAACAGTGGACTAAGCAGACTGTGATCTGACTAAACCACTATACATCTTTGTGTTCATTGTTTTTACTATTTTTCTATTGTCTAGGTAGTGTCGTTCAGATACTCCTAGTTTTAAGTTGATTACTCGCTTCTTTTTTATTAAATATTTATTATTCATTTTTTATTTGGTGTTGTCCAAATTCCTCCGACAACAATACTGATTCGTGGACAAAGGCTCATTAGCACTCTAACGACATAAAAACTTTGAGTATCTTCTTCTTTTATCGATCTTGTATTTTCTTCAGCTCTAATATTAAATAATTAGTTTTCCGATAATCTCGGTAGAGAAGTAAATGTATAATAATGTAGAATACTTTACGAGTATACACATGACATTAATTTTTTTTTTTTTGTGTCTTATTCTTCTTTTTGATATATATAATTTTTAATAATTATTATTTAATTTTTCTTCTAAATTTTTTTTAATAGTAGATAATAGTAGAACAAATCACATGTGCTTATATTTAAATAGGACGATTGATGATCTTAGATTTAATAAGTGAACCTATGCCACACCATGTCTTTGGTTAACTATATTTCTTTTAACAGTTCTTTAAATATACATTTTTTTAACAATTTTATAAACATAATTATTGAAAGTAAACTATATGATTATAACCCAAAAATTTTAACGGAGGTTACATGTCCGTGGCACGCCTTCCACTCCTAGTTTATGAATACAATTCAAAATGCTGATAAATTTCCTTTTATTTTATTTAATTTTTATTTTTTATAATAATATGAACGAGTTTATGTCGGCATTAATAAAATGTCTTTTATTTTGTCTTTTTTAAGTCGTTGCCTTGTTGAAAATTGGTATCTGTGTTAAATTAAATTAATTTTGACACGTCGATTAATTTTTTATTTATTGATAAATTAAATTTTTAATTAGGTCAACAAAAATAATTAGCATACTTAATAAATTAAATTAATTAATTTGTCAGAATTAGATTAATTTAAGACAACATAAACTACCACTCTGTAACAATAAATCTTGACACGTGGGTTATATTGGAGTAACAAAAATTAAGATTTATATTGTATAAATAAAGAAAAATATATTTATAAGTAGCTGTCAGTTACACAAATCAAATTATACTTTTTTTTTTTAACAAAATCAAATTATACTTTAACACAATATTCTTTTATTAATGTTTCATTTTAAGTCCACTTCTAAATAAATTAGTTGAAAATTCACCCAAATGACAATCTAGTTTAGAATAATTTTTATTTTTATTTACTTCTAAATTAAAAATATTTTCATTATTATACACATGAGATATTGTAAGTATGTAACTTATGATCAACCACACGATGCTCAGTTCTGTTCATCTTCTCTATATATATTCAGTACCTGCACTTGACACTGTGTGCGTACAACATGTAGTAATAACTTAGATAAAATTAGATCCTATAAGAACTTTGTTTTTCGTTGCAATGAAACTAAGGATTAATATTGTAACTTTTTCATCTCTTTTGATTTTACATCAATAGTATTATTTTTTTTAAGTTTTTACAATATAATGTAATTAACTTGGTTACCTCTTGCTTGATGATATAAATTTATAATCATACCACTTTATTTTTATGAGTTTCTTAAATAAATACATAACTATTCTACAAACATTTCAGGTATATGCAACGTGCCAAAGCATGACTAACACTATATACATAGGTACCTGAATTCTATATATAACTACGGTAACATGAATTGTCAGGTGTTGCAAACGTATTAGGTAACATGGTTAAGGCCACGTCAGGGGCTTTTGAAATTGAATAGTGATGCTGGTTTGAACAAATTCACTCAACGGTCTTGCATGGGAATTATTATTCTGCTATATACTGATGGTAACGTCAAAGTTTTTTGAAAGTTGTGGTTGAGTCTGATTGCTCTAATGTTGTTAATCCTGTTAATTATTAAGATGATAACTCTTATCTTGGCTGTATGATGAGTGATATTATTATTTTCTGTACGTACCGTTGTTCTCTAATTCTCTCATTGTCCTAAAATTACTAATAGTACATGCTAGCTCTTTTTTTAGATGAGTGGCCAGTTGGCTACTCTCATTGTATTCTTCCCTCTTTTTGCAAGCTAACGATTATGATCAATATATAAAATTATTTGACATTCGTTTCCCGTTTCAGGGTATAAAGTGTTAAAAATAATATGATTAATTGGAATAATAAATTAAATAATCAGATTATTTTATAATTGTGTTTGGTTATGTATAAGAATATAAATTAGTTAGTTATTATTAAATTAATTCAATTACATTGTTAATTAGTTAGTAATTATTAATTAGTTATTATTATTAATTAAATTACATTGTTAATTTGGTTGAACACAGGAATATGATAAATATTGTAAAAAATTATATGAAAATATTAATATATTAAATCTACGATATTAAGGTTGAACGCAATATTTGGAACCAATTTTTTTGAAAAAGTTTTTAAGATTTTGAAAGTATTTAAGATTAATCTTTTCATAATAGTAATTTTATTAGGATTTGAAAATAAGATGAATGAAATTCTATCACAAAATCAATTAGCTATGGGAGTAGTAGCTCATTCATCTTATTATATATCATAATTTATTTCCACTTATTGACAAATGTGAGACTAACTCTTAATACTATCCTCAAATAGAAAAATCTGACAAACATGAGAATATAAAATATTGCTATTCCTATTAAAAGACTACCTTATACCAAACAGCCCTCCCAGGTTTTGATGGCATTTTTTCATTTAGTCGAGGAGCTAGTGTTTATGATACTCGTCCACACATAATAAAAAATATAGATATATATAAAAAAAAACAATACTGTATTTTTTCTATGCAAGAAACAATATAGTATTAACATTAGATATTTATCAATATTATAGTCTGCTCTATTGATTACCAAAATGTTCAGCTAGATAATCAGAAGATCAATATAAGTTGAAAAAAAAAAACAGTACGCCATATGATTAAATTGAATAAGAGATCATTCAGATAAACAAAACAAGAGTGAGGTTTTAGTGAAAATGATGATCAAATTGCTCACCATAATATTTTGAGTAGTACGCCATATGAAAGTATATCGAACGAGAGCTTCAGTACCTAATATATATGCTAATTAAGCTACAACAGTCACAGGGCAACTCTCCTTTGGCAAGTATATATATGTGATTATATATGACCCTAATGATATACATATATTGGTGAAATCACCAACACTTGCCAAGAAAGAGAAGCCCTATAACTGGTTAGCTTATACATGACCTGAACTCAACTCATTGTCTTAGTGCTATCAATTCTGGTTCACAGGCATCTAATAACCAAGCCTTAAATAGCTAAATATTGGTCTCATCGGTACATAGAATAAACCTTAGAAGAAATGGTATATGCTTCAGAATTATGCCATATTTTCTTTTTTCTTTTTACTTGGTGAGAATTGGGTTCTATATCCAAAGCTTTTAAGAGGTCCTTTTCAATAGAGAAATGCTAGAACATAAGAGTAGTGTGTTAATATTACTATAAGTGTAATTAATGGTTTTAAAAAATATTGTTAACCAATTACAAAATGACAAGGGTAGAAGTTGCTAGACTGGACTGGTGCTAATAGATATGCCCTTTTCAATAATATGGATAGTTATGTTTATGTTTTTAAAGGTGAGAAGGGGAAAATTGCAGTTGCAAAAAGAAATTATGATGATTAATGAAGGTTTAAAGGGACATATCTAGGTTTCACATTTCTGTCCTTTTCTTTTTCAGTGGCTTATTATTAATTTTTTTTTTTTTTTGTCTTTTTTGGTGTCTCTTATAAGACCTTTAATCCTTTGTTAAATATGTGGTTCGAGTACAATTTCATTCTTCAGTCAACACTATAAAGTGTTGTAGATAGTGTAGCTTTTCGTCTTCCAATTTCATTAATTTGATATACTAACTTTAATTAATTATTAGTATTTATTTAGTAATAGACATGTTGATTTCATGACTTAAATTAAATTAACAATTCTCCTCGGCAAAATTTTTACTTTAGCTCATACCAAAAATTAGGCAACTAAATTGTGCTTCAAACCCAGTTTCATAATTTGTTTAATTTTTTATTATTATTTTAATGTTTTTTTTTTAATTTCATTAATTAGAATGTAAAATAATAGAGCTACAAAATATAAATATATGCTTTTTTTTTTATTATAGATTATAAAAAATATAGACTTCTTTTTTAAAAAATAAAAAAGAATACCTATAATTTATATATATATATATATATTTATATATATATTGATAAAGCATAGTAAGAAAATCTATGTTCTGTGTCCTTAATATTAAGAAAAAAAAAAAAATACACCACATTTAATAAGTTAAAGGTATTTATTATTATTTTTTTTTTGGAGTACTTTAAATATATATTAATCATATATTTTAATTAACTGAATTATATTAAGGGAATTTTTTATTTTTACACTTCAATATAGTTTTTTTTTTGTATTATAATCTACATATAACAACCCGCATAGAAACCAACGAAACAACTTAAATAGCAACCAAAATCCACATATAGCAACCGACATAAAAACTATTAGAGCAACCCAAACCGTAAATTTGAAAAAAAAAAATAATATATAAGATAATTTCCCCTATTTTTAATACTAATTTAAAAAAAAATTACACAAAGCAAATATGAAAGCAAGATTATCTATTGTGTTGATATTTTTTTTTCTAATTAGTTTATAACTATATTTAAGGCAATATATTTGTTAAAAGAGCTATAAGAAAAATATAATAATTAATTAAGTAAGAATTGTTATACAAATATCCCATCAAAAATAATATATATTAATAATATTGAGAAGGAGAGAAAATTGTATTTTTATTTTGTGCAATAAAATTGTAAAAAAGAAATGCTTAAATAAATAAAAACTTTGAAATTAACGTTATGTATATAATATATTATTACTTATGCATTTTATAATCTAAAAGTACCAGAAAATATAAAAAAATTATAATCTTATGATATAAATGCCAACTTAATTTACATAACATCATAATTACATATAGATATAGACTTTTTAAAAAAAAAACATAAGATCGCTTGAGTACAATTCAACTACTACAAAATTGGTTTTTGGAGGCAGTTTTTAAGGCCTTTCAGCATTAGTTTTGGCAAAATTCGCTACGGATGTTATTCCAAGTGACACTACAGCGGTTAAAAATAACCAACGCTGTAAGGACCATATGGAGTCGGTTATTAAATAACCGCCTCCGTAGGGTTCCCATGACATCAGTTAATATGAAATAACGGACTCTGTAGGGACCCAATGGAGTCATTTATTATGAAATAGCTGACTCCGTAGGGACCCTAAGAAGTCGGTTATTATAAAATAACTGACTCTATAAGGGCTTCCTATGATTTTTTTTTTCACCTTTAAAATTTTGTGTTTTAACATTATTTTTTTTATCAAAAATCTAATTTTATTTTTTTCATATATATACATATAATTTTATTATTAATATAAGTAAATTAAATATAAATAATATACCATAAAAATTAAATTGAAAAGTTAAATAAATACACATTTACATTATTTTAAGTGTTTGTATATAAGTTATCCTTTTATTAATATTTTATATTTTAAAATATATGTTTGTATTTTTATTTAATATAATTTTTATAATTTTTTAAGTTATTTTTTTTTATAATAATTAGTATATTAAATAATAAATAATATGTAATATCTTAATTTTTATTTAATTTATATTTTTATACATTTAAAATTTATAATATGGGTTTGTATTTTTTTTTAATATATTAAAATTATTTTTATAATTCTTTAAGTTATGCGATATATAATCATTAGTATTTTGAATAATAAATAATGTGCAATCTTTTAATTTGTTGTTTTACTTAAAATAAATTAATTGAATTCTTATGTTAAGTGTTAGAATCAAATGATGTATTTGTTAATCTTATAAAAGTAGGTTAAAGAAATCATATACATAATTCTACTGAAATTTCAGTAGCATAACGAATATAATTGAATGTTTTTAAAACATTTAAAAATATCAATAACAAAATACAAATCAAAATAATCACAACAATATTTAGCAATACAAAAATTTACTATCTATCCGACCGCAGTACATGTATTCGCAGTACCTACTTCAATGTGGATGACTATTTAAGATATTCAAACTTATCTAACATGTATATTATTCCACCCATCCACCCGACCACAGTACAATATATCACAGAACCTACTAAATTACTACTTAGTAACTAACTATAATATACTAAATATAATATGTAACTAACTAATAACTAATTTTACTCTAAATTACTAACTATATAATAACTAGCACTCCTCACGCATCAATTATTTATCCATAAAAAAAATAACAAAAAATCCTAACAAACAACTTTAAGAGAAACTTATATCAAATAATTTTATTCTAATTCTACTGAAATTTTGACAACATAACAACTATAATTGAATATTCCTAAGAAATTTAAAGTTATTAATAACAATAAAAAACAATCTAAAATAAGATAAAATAAGTGATGATGACTTAGATGATTTCTAATCATCATCGCATCTCCCATTAATATTTTAATTCGAGTTTTATGACTCAAGTGTGTTCTAGGATAATAGAATATTTTAGGGTTCTAGTTCTAGAAACATAATTATCTTTACTTTAATTTATTTTTTATGATACATCTTTGGTATGTTTAAATTTTACGTGACATTTTATTCATACTTAGGTATTCTAAAATATTATATCAATCTAATTTGTGAGGTTTACGCGTCAAACGCCTCGAGACTTGCGAAATTAACAACTAGTAATTAGTATACTATACTAAATTACTAACTAGTAACTAGTCCGAATTCTACTGAAATTTCAGTAGCATAATGACTATAATTGAATGTTCTCCATAAATTAAAGTTATTAATAACAACAAAACACAATCTAAAATAATATAAAACAATCGCAACAATATTTAGCAATATCAAAATTTACCACCTATCCAACTGCAGTATATTTGAAGAACCTATTTAATTACGAATGAATATGTAAGATATTCAAACTCATCTAACATGCATATTATTCCACCCATCTGCCCACAGTACAATATATCACAGAACCTACTTCAGTATGGAAAAATATTTAAGATATTCAAACTCATCTAACATTCATGATTAATTAATAATAAATATTAGTAAATGCATACCTTGAGCTAGCTAAAAACCGATTAACACCAAGTAAGTTGGATCCTTGCAAATTGACCTCACAACCTACAATGTAAAAAATACTAAAAAATTCAAAAATTCTTTATATTTAGCTACTTATTAGTTATATAGGTAATGAGTAACTATTTACTAACTAGTTAATTTATTACTAACTAGTTATAAATGAGTAACTAGTTAGTAATAAAAATACATCATGGCCGACCACTTATGTAGCAATTTACCATTTATTTTTTTCATTATTTTGATGCCAAATAAATCTAACCTAACCCTAGGTGGTTTCCTATAAATAGGTAGTGATGGCTTTAGGGAAAAGATGATGCATCTCATTCCTTCAGATAAAATTCAAAGCCTTCTTCCTAACCGTAGCCGAAGCCTCTTTTCCTCTGTCGTCCTCTCTTCTAAACCGAGGCTATAGTGAATGAGTGATTGCCCACACACATCAAGTAGTACTCAATCATAGTGTGTAAGGCTGTGAAGAATCCAGATTCAAGAGAAGGAGATTTGGGCTGAGATCTTTTTGATACTCTACTACAGAAAGGATACAAGGGTTAGAGATCTGAGCAAAAGGAGACATTATATTCTGCTGCAACCACTGTAAGGTTTCCTATACTTTATATGAGTTTATTTCATATTGGTTTAGAAGTTCATATTTAGGATGTTAAATAACATACTTGTTAGTAAATCTAAGATCCTGGTAAAATAATTCCAATAGTTCCTGCCAAAACTTTGGTGAATGGATCAACAACGTTGTCCTTAGTCTCCACTTTCTCCACCAGTACATTCCCTCTTGCCACATACTCTCTGATGATATAATATTTCTATTCTATATGTTTGCTTCTCTTGTGGCTTCGAGGCTCTTTACTGTTGGCTATGGCACCAGTGTTATCACAAAGCAAAACAAGTGGTTTTTCCATTCCAGGAACAACACCGAGTCATGTGAAGAACTTTCTAAGCGAGACAAGTTCTTTAGCAGCCTCTGCAGCAACTATATATTTTGCCTCCATGGTAGAGTCTGAAATTGCAGTTTGTTTAGCACTTCTCCAAACAACTGCTCCACCCCAAGAGTAAACACCATCCCAGATGTAGATTTCCTGTCATCAAGACATGCCTGAAAAAGAATAAGCCAATTCATTTGTGACCCTGCAGATCCACTCTTTTTCCTATTCAAAGATCAGCCCTTTGTGTAACGCCCTAATGCTAAGGCACGCTACAGTGCTTTTTTAATTATTGTGCAATCTTTGCTAATCAAAGAAGTTTCTCGAAAAACGTGTCAAATTAAAACTTTTGGATTAAATATTAAACTTTGTAATATAATAAAATATTTACAAATGCCGTGATCCCGTTTTCAAACTTTGTAAAATTTACTTTTCAAAATATACATTCCAAAATACACAAATTTACTGGTCGCACAGCGACTTTTAAAATACAACTCCCAGATGTCCTGAGACCGAACACTCCAGGTCGCGCTGCTTGACATGTACAATCCCACCCGAGCTCAGGTTCACTCCTGTTCAGCCTTCGCCTTTCCTTTACCTACACATGGAAGCAGAACTGTGAGTCGACAGACTCAGTAAGAAATGCATATAACATATCATATAATTTTCGACCTGTAAATAGGCGCCCATACACCTATTTACAGAGCTTAACAGATGAGTATGAACGTTCTAACTAGGATACGACCATGTACCATGTACCACATGCACTCAGTATACCATCGTACTAGTGTAGGTAGGGTATGGACCGCACCTTGAGTACCGTCAAGTGTTGTACCACAGACACCTTGTACCTTCCCGTACAAGTGCTGGTAACACCATGATGTACTTCCAAACATCATACACCTTACCAATGCACTCTGCACCGCAACCGTACAAGTGTTGGTAGTGTATGAATCACAACAAATAAGCATGTATATACATTAACACATACATACATTCGAATATCCATATCACACATTATACACAGTTCTTACCTGATTTCTGAATTCAAGTGTGCTGGCCGACCCGAACGGAAATTTCGTGCTAGATGGATGTCCTAATCACATTTTGAAACCGGGTAAGTTACATGATTAAAACCCTAATCTCGGGAAACCCAAAACCAAAACCCTAGGTTCTGCTATGCTCTTAATGGGTTATTCTAACTCTGGAAATGGGGAAACACCCAACCGAGGCATCGAAATGGCAGAAATTGAGAAAATGAAAGGCCCGGGGAACCCTCCCAAAACCGGCTAGCCGGTTTGCACCAGGTTTCCCAAAACCTTCATTTCTTGCTCAATTTTCCTCCAAATGCAATGAAACCTTCCAGAGCTCCTATTCAATGCATAAACAATAAAACCCAGCCAGTATTTCACAGAACAAATCACTAAATCTCAAATTGCCATTAAAGCTCAAAGCTTTGAACTCAACATTCAAAGTTGCATAAAACCTAATCCAATTAACCAAACCAGCATCTAGGAACTAAAATCAACTCAAAAAGACCCTAAAATTCGAACCCTAAGCATATGAAAACCTAACAGCCACTAAACCTAAAAATCTCATACTCCATCATCCATGAATTTCAAGAAACAAAAAGGGATATGACTAAAGCTTACCTTGGTTTGATTTCTCTTTGAATTCCTTGATGAAAACACAGAATTCTAGACACAAAATCCCTTTGCTTCTGCTGGTTTCGAAGAGAGAGAGGGAAGGAAAAGAGAGTTTCTTGATTTTTTTGACTTTTCTTTATTTTCATTCTTTTTTTCCTAAAATGCATAAAGGATTGATTTCTATCCTTTGCTGAATATTTAGAGTGCTAGGTGTCACAAAACTAGGCTGCCACCTATCCCACCATTTAACCAAATGTCTAAAATGCCCTTTCACCCAATACTAAGGTTTTTCTAAAGCTAAGGGTAAAATGGTCAAAATCCATTACCCCGCTCAATCCCGATAATTTATTTTCTCTAAAATATTTCCCATTAAGAAATAAGCTTCTAAAATTACCCATGTGATCAATCTAGCCATCCATCGCATTTTCCATTGTCGCCGAGCAAAAATTACAAAAATTGAATAACTCACATATAAGCTAAATAATACCCCTAGAGTTTAATAAAATCTCTGAAATTGAGAAATTATAACTCTAATATTTATTTCTAAATATTGGGGTCCACAATTAAATAAATTCATAAATAATAATAAAATAATATAATTTAGTGCTAATTGCCTTTACTAATCCAAATTACTAAAGCGGTCATTACACTTTGTCTCTATGTTTTCACATCGAGAATTCATTGCAGATGAAGAGATGTCAAAGGGGCTTCTTACTTCCCAAACAGACCTTCCTACATCTATATAATAGCCTATGGGATTCAAAGCACCACCCTTGTAGGCTAACACGAATTGCCTTGTACTTTTCAAGTACTTCAGGATATGCTTAACAACATTCCAATGTTCCTATCCTTGATTTGTCTGATACCTGCTCCCAATTCCTACTCTATAACAGATGTCAGGTCTAGTGCATAGCATTGCATACATTAGACTCCCAACTGCTGAAGCATAAGGAACCCTTCTCATGTCCTCTATCTCTTGAGGGGGTGAACTTAAATTTTAAAATTTAATTTTTTTTCGATCTAAAATTAATTTTTTGTGTGAGTAAATTTTCTTAATGTGAGTAAATTTGAAATTAGGTAGATAGCATGACTTGAAAAATTAATTATTTTGAAAAATCCGTGTGCTTGGTGATGTTATACTTGTGACTAATTTCAATTTATACTTTAAGGACCATGGAAATATATTAGGTAATTTTTGAGTAATTGAATTGGTTTATGTATGCTAATTGAAAATGTGGAAAGTTGTTTAGAAAATTTAAGAACTTGCTTGCTTGCTATTTGAGACGAAATAATAAATTATGCATGACTAGGAAAGTGATTTAGGAATTTTTTATAGATCGATTGTGTCTTTCAAGCCATTCTTGTAATTTTATCGTAGTTACTCTTTTTGAGCCTTAACCTATTATTTGTTCTACACATATTGAGCCTAAAAAGATAAACCCGTGAATATCCAAAGATTTAACCCTAATTACACCATAAGTAGATCTTTAGTTTTGGGGAAAGATGGGAAGTTGTTGTATGTGTGTGGGAATAAGTGTGAAAATTGAGAGAGTATGAAAAACTTTTAGATTGATAGCAACTTAAGAAAAAAAAAAAGGAAAAAAAGAAAAATTTGACAACCAGTGTCAAATTCAGAAAAGATAAATACAAAGTTGTTGCAAGCATATTGAAAAAAAAAAGAGAAAAAAAAATATATCTCATGTAATTAGAACAAGGGGTATTGGAATTGTGTGAAAAATATTGTGGGTGACATAATTGGAGAAGCTTATGGTATAGGAAAGCCTAAATATGACCATTTTAACTACCTTCAGTAAGTATTGCAAGCATATAAAATTCAGGGTTAGTGGACTGATGATTGAAATTGGCATGCATAAAGTGCTTGAATTGTTTGTTAATTACATTCTATAGTTTCATGAGCTAAATGAAAATAAATTGAAATCTGTCAAGGGTGTAATTGATCTAAAATTCTAGATTATATGCATAAGTGAAACTTTTTTCATAATCATGTTATTGAATCTACTTGAAAATTACTCATGTTTTGAAGATTGACTTGTTTAATGTTTATTTAGTGTTTTACTCGAGGACGAGTAAAAGATTAGTTTGGGAGAATTTGTTAGGTTATTTAGTATTAATTTTAGATTAAGTTTAGTATATTTTTAATTGAGTTTTAATCGTGTTTGGAGCATTTTTACAATTGTTATCTTTTATTTTTGCAGATTTAAAATAAAAGAAGATTAGAAAAATATCAGAGGAAAAAGATGGGAAAAAGATAAAAATATCTCACAAAAAGATGATATTTAAAATAGAGAAAATTATGCAAAAAAAAATAAAGCTGAAACTTCAAGCGTGAATTCGACTATCTTCTGATTATATTTTGGAAAGTCAAAACATAAAAGTTCTAGATCTCTCTTTTATCTTTCCTGAAAATCTTAACTCGTCCGATTCCGAGTAATATCCAGAGAGTTATGGCCAAAATACTATCATTCGATGCAACAGAAAAATCACTATCGATAACGTGAAATTCTAACACAGGTCGCGGCATGATAAAGCAGGGCCGCGGCCCGCCCCCCTAAACAGCAGACAAATCATATTTTTGGTCGCACGTGAGTTTTGGTAGTTTAGTAATTCGAATAGGCATTTAACATGTGCGTTTTACTATCTTTTGAGTCCCTGAAAGCCTATGTAAAGGGTGAACTGGAGTTGATTTTAGCGAAGCAAGTCAAAGGGAAATAAATATCAGAATATAGAGCACGAATTTCAGAGACTGAAGTCAATACTGGAGGCATTCTTCAGAGGGTTTTCAACATTCTTTTCTTATTTATTTTCTTCTATTTTCTTAAGTTAATATGTGTAATTTTGCTTCCACGAACATATGTAGCTAAACACTTGATTAAGGTTAGATGGATATTGTTTGTTATTGCTTTATGGTATTAATATGATTTATTTTCCCCCAGTTTCTATGTATTTTATTTCATTCGTCCTTAATTACTTTTAATTGCCTGATCACCAATTAACTGGTTATAATTTTGATGCGAGATCTGATAAGTGAGTGTCAATTATGCTATAGTGAAATAGAACTAAATTTCAATATAGGACGAGAGTACCTGTATGGTTTAGATAGCTTACAGGATTTCTGTGTTTAATTCCTGTTGCATGTTAAATTTATCACGAGAGTAGAAAGTTTACATGTAATTGAGATTTATATATCTGAGAAGACTATAAATTACCTTAGTACATAATCAATAGGAAGATAACCATATTAGGCCATAATCAATAGAAACAATTGAAATCGATGCCCTAATTTTTATTAACTGTAAATTGTCTTTAATTATTTGCTTCTTACTAGTTTTCTTATTTTTAAATATCTTTTCTGAATTTTCATTTAACGAGATAGAAGTAGAAGTTTAATGTTAACGTACTTAACTATAATCCCTGTGGGATCGACCTTACTCCTTGTGAGTTTACTACTTGTAACGATACGTGCACTTGCGTGTGCAAAATATCACAACAATGAACGATGATAAAGGGAGGAGGCGGCTTGAAAGATAGTTTCTAGCGTTTTTTTTTTCATTTGAGAATTAATAAATGTGTTAAAAACAAATGCTAAAGTGTATTAATTAATAGCTATCGTGTCTTTCACTATTTTCTCAAAATAAATGTATTTTTAAAATATTACTAATAGCTGTATTTTTTTTTAATTTTCGATTATGATATAGTGACGCTCTAAGTGCGTCAGCACATATTTATCCAATCACACTTGGCGTGTCACTATATGTTAATATTTTTTTTTAAAAAAAAATATTAGAAATTATGGGAGTATTTAGTGATGCTCATATTTTTAGTGACCCAACTTGTATATCAGTAGCACTGAATTTTTGGAATCTTTTTATGTGTGTCACTATAACTCACCCTTAACTCTTTAATGACCCGCACTTTTATGCCGGTCACTAAAGAGTGTCACTAAATAGTCAATTTGTAGTAGTGTGTCTTGTATTGGTGGTGTCCTTAGATTTATCATTATGTAAAATGGTGTCAAGGAGACTATCACTCACATTCTTCTCAAAATGCATGACATCTATGTTGCGCTTTAAAATATTTGTGCTCCAATACTCCATCTCGTAGAAAATACTTTTTTTCCTCCATGTTACCATCTTCCGCAACTCTTCTACGTTTCATGACCCTAAAATCTTGATCATATCCTACAATTTGCAGTTTGAGAGCATTGACTTAATCTAATATATCCTCTTAAGTAAATTCTCTCTGAGCAGGTCTTCTTTCAACATTTCTATCAAACTTAGAGTCCCTTCTCATTGCATGATTATTTTGAAAGAACCTTCTATGGCCAACATAAGAAGTTGCCCTAATTACTGGAATAGAAGTTGTGTTTTCATTACAAGTAGGACAAGTTTTATAACCTTCACCACTCTATCTAGACAAGCTACTACGAGCAGAAAAATCATTCATTGTCTACAAAAGCGCTGCATGCATTGTAAAGATCGTTTTGGTCGAATAATCTTAGGTGGGTACTCCTTTTTTCCACAACTCATTTATCTCGTCCATCGATTTTCCAGCGATCATTTCTCAATAGTGAATCCAACCACGAAAAATTGGATCAACCATTAACACTTAGCAGGTAGAAAGGTATGAACTGAAGGAGGATTCCCTCAGGGGCCACTTGGGAAGAGAATACAAGAGGATATCCGAGATCAGTTAGTGTCCTGAAAGTAGCACTGCATGGTACACTTTTGACAAGATTCCAGGAAATCAAGTGGCTTGTCCCCCGTGTCAGACATTGGAAAGACTCACAAAAAAAGGAGATCACCTTATAGGGTGGACGCCCACTATTTTGACATTCCTTATTCCCCACGATGGCTTATGCACACCTGCCACCATCAACAGTACCTCCAAATACGGACATTAAAAATCTTAAATTGGGGCTCTACCTACCCGACCCAATAACCTAGATTATATTATATTTTACCTCATTAGTAATCATTTTTATACAAAAGAAAACTCGAATGGTTTTGGGTACGCCTGGCCCATCAGCAATTTGCGTATAAACATGGCATTAACTTTTTATGCAAAGAGTTAGGAATTCTAATGTTAACATTCTAGAAATATAATTGTAATCTCCATATAGCTAAGTGTTTAATAATAGTGACTGGTGTACTAATACTCATTAATGCCCCAATCATGTAAAAATTAGTGTCAAATTTTCTTCATCAAACTTTCTTTAATTAGCCTAATATTTATTTAATTCAGTTTTTAAAAATTTCAGTAAACATATATATTGCTGACTATTTTATTTTTAGTTGATGATCATAATTTCAGTACTATACAAAGTCAGAACCTCATACATGAAAAAATATTTCTAATATTTATATATAAATTATTTATAAATAATTCATCATTATATATTAAATTATTCAAATTATATTTAAAATCAAAATATTTTTATAAAATTTTTTAAAACATATTCTCTAATAATTAATATATAATATTAACATCCAGCCACACAATAATTAATTAGCTTGTATTACTTTTTTTTTTTAGTTAATTTACTGAAAATTGATAGATCAACAAGAACACAGTTTCTACAAAAATAGAAATTTCCAATCATTTGCAAGGTTACATACAAAAATTAAATGGATCAAAACTAATTGAACAACATTAACAAATAATTATGTCACCCAATTCCCTACAATAAAAATGTCGTTCTTGATCGTCCATAAGTGGAACACAAAAATAAAAGCTTTGAGAAATAAACTATATATCTAAACATGTTGAACACCCATCAAATATATACTCATACTAAATACTAATAACCTATCAAGAATTAATATTTTCTTGGTGAATAAGTTGAATCTTCATTACTAAACTAGAAAACCAGTTACACCAAAACTTCAAAACAATAGAAAACCCACTAAGAGATATTCCCAAACCACTCCCTATTGTGTACATCACCTTTAATTCTATCAAAAACAATACTAATAGTTTATATAAATGGAAGCTAGCAGCCATAACCAACATATGTGTGTCTTCTTGATTTGCTCATTTTACTCCTCGATATCCACTTTCCGAACTTCTTTTTCCTCTCATCAAAACACGCAATAAGTAAAATTACAAAGAAAAAAGAGATTGTGATGAGATTTATCATTCTCAACACATGATCAAACACATCCTATCATGGAAAATCCCAACCTAAACAAGAGTTAATATATCCAACTCATTATCATTTACTTACTATATATTTTTCTTTTCAAAACTTTTCGAGCTGTAATCATAAATAGTGAGAACTGTTCATTATTAATAAATATATATGTAGTAGTAAAGGAATGCTTTTCTCATCATATGGTACTAATGCTAGCATGCATATAAATAGATATGAACCATTAACATTATCTTTCTTACATACGTACCATGATCACTTGATGAAACTTGCAATAACATAACTAGATTGTTCATTGATTAGTTGGGTATATAAAAAGCCAAAACAGCTACAGGGCAACTCCTCTTGGCAAGGCAGATATTATAATTGATTTAACGACTCTATTATGCAAGGAAAACTTCCCATATTAAATAGAATCAAAGTAATGCTTGCCACAGAGGGGATGCCCTATGACTGGATTTGCTTAGTGAACTAACTTGTGCTTGCTTGGCATTTTCCATGACTTATCACCAACCCCTTTTATAGGCCTTCATACACATTGTATGTTGCTAAAAGAAAGAAGAAAGAGTACCAAGAATATCAATATTGGGGGCATATGCTGAACACACTTGAGAATATCCATATTCAAATAATTAGTGCTGATTTTGTTTTTCTCTGTTTTTTTTTTCTGATTTAATTATCATGTCTACATAACTGGGCTTGAAAACGATCTCTCAGAAATACGATTCCCCACAATTTGAACTTTAATGCATAGATGAATGAAGAGAAAGTGACACGAGTAGATGTGGAATAATAAACCAATAGATACATATGCATGAGTAAACAATGACGAGGCATATCCTAAGTTTATATCTTTCTTTTTACATTTTGTTATTACTCTTAGCTTTTCGTTGTACAAGGGCTAGCGGATACCAAATCCGCACGCAGGTATCAATACAAACTGACACTCGACCACCAGTTCTGGTCGATTTCGTAGGTACCAATGAGAGTATGTTTTAAAGTTTAGAACCACGTATTTATCAAGACCAAACGACCAATAGTGTCACTATAAGTAAAATTTTCTTCCATGAGAAAAGGTTCTGCAAAATTACACTTTGTAATAAGCTTCCTGTTCAGAATCAATACAACATTAACTTACCTCTATTTTTATTGAACACTTTCACTATGATAAAATTGGGCTTTACAGCCGGTTTTTAAGGCCTTTTTCCATTAGTTTTGGTAAAATTCACTATAGATGTTATTTTAGGCTACAATGTAGGGATTAAAAATAAGGGAAATTTTAAATTATATACTTAATTATAAAATAACACTATTACAATGTTGGCCTTTAGATGTTGTTTTTTCACCCCAGTTATAAAAAGCGAAGCTAAAGAGTGTGAAAATACCCGTTTTTTTCGAAATTGACATTTAGAGGTGATTTTTTGATAAAAACCGTAGGTATAAAATTGCATTATACCATTTAGAGGCAGTAGGGAAATAATGTTTTTTTTTTAGGCTCAGCCCTATGGCATCGGTTCCTTTATAGGAACCGACGACATAGGGTACACGGTTTGCTGACACGTGTACCCTCACTACAACATTCAACACTAATAGCGGCGAAGGACCCCTCCGCCGCTATCAGTGTCCTTTCTGGCCGCTGAAGGGCAATAGCGGCGGACCTCGGCCGCTATTGGTCCGCCGCTATTGCTTGGCCACTATTAATAGTATTAGCGGCCGAAAATGGGGTCCGCCGCTAATACTATTAATAGCGGCGGAGCAATAGCGGTGGGACCCCGCCGCTATTGCCCTGTGTCAGTTTCGTGTTTCGAGACTGACAAAGGGCAATAGCGGCGGGGTCCCGCCGCTATTGCTCCGCCGCTAATACCCCTCAGAATAAAAAATAATAATAAATATTTATAAAAATTTATTTATATATTAATCCTATATATAAATAAATAATTAATTATTTATGTAAATATTTAATAAATAAAATCTAATTAATATAATTATAACAATTTAATAAAATTTATTGATAATTTAAAATTGTCTCCAAGGTAATTAACTTTAACATATTAATCCTAATAAAATATTGTCTCAAAATTAAACTAAATTATTACAAAACATAAATAAATTATTCATTAACATCTTCATTCAGTTCTCTAATTATAAAGTCTTGATCCGGATTGTTTTCGTTACGAGTCCCCGAAGCCCGTGGCAGAGAAGGCACATATGCTTGGTCTGATGATAAACCCAGCGTTAAATTACCGAGCTCAGCTTGGTTGAAAATGGGAGTTGAATAAAATTGGTTCTCCTGCGATGAACTTCCAAATAATCCAAAATCAGCAAAGTTTGAGCCGAGCGGAGGAGACTCTGATGGTGTTCGGTATAAGAACTGATTTCCCAATGGCGGACCAGACTGTTGTTGCTGCTGAGGAAACTGCTGAGGAAAAGATTGGGGTTGCTGCTGCAAAAAAATTTCAAATTGCTGCTGTGACAAACTTTGAAATTGTTGTTGCGAAGACGGCTGTTGTGGTTGAGGAGGTTGTTGTTGCTGTTCCGGAGGAGCGGCATAACTCTGAGAAGACGAACCACCAGGCGACTGCGACTGACTATACGTTTGAATGAAATTGTCAAAGCGTGGGTTAAATATATGAGCACGTTGTTCAGGCGTCAAATTACCCCCCAAGTGGCACGCATAGCTGAGAATATATCTGCCACAGTGCTCATCATTTCAGTAGTTGGTGCGGGAGGCACCGTCGATTGAGTTTGAGGGATTGGTTTCTTTCCTTTGCCCTTGAGCCTTTTACCCACGCCTCTTTGATAGTCAGATCTTTGGCCTAGAACTGTTTCCAAAACGTCAAACTGATAACCAGTATCAGATTCAGATTCAGTACCAGTATCGCTCTGGGATTGCCGTTCAAGTCTTTTCCTATCAAGCTCCTGGATCAGTTCCTCCTACTTAAATCAAAATTATTAGAATATATAATTAATATAAAATATAAATTTTAATAATAAATCATTTTGTTCACTTACATAATCTTTTGCAGCTAATTCATTAACGAAAGTGCCAGACGGCTTTTTCACATGGATCTCCTTCCATGCTTCAACAACATGCTCTCCAGGAGGACCCCCCTATACGAACATAAACAATTAAATTAGTTTATTATAAGAGAAAAACATTATTAACAATTAAAGAATTAATACATACCATTCCGTGGCGTATGGAAGCCAACGATTTTTTGCCTTGCGTTGTTGGATATTTCATTAGTTGCCGATTCGATTTATTTTTAGTTGAACGATTCAAAAATGCCTCGCTAACGAACAATTCGCAAACCGGTTTCCAAGTCTCGGTATTCAAGTAGTCAGGGGGGAATTTGAGAACTGTCTCCGAATCTTCTGGTTTTTTGTAATGTTGTTTAAAATGCCTGTGTCTGAGTGTCTTTCGCTCACTATACCGCTCCGCCATCACCGAATATAAAGTTCCCATAAGTAGGTCTCGGTGGGGATTCCCATCGATATCAAAATAGTACTGGGTAATAAATAATTTAAAATTAAATTAATTTACAAATTAGGACATAAAATTATTACAACAATTAATAATTAAAAATCACTCACTCTTATTCGATTGAGCACTTGATCCTTATATTGTTGGGGTACATCAGAAAAATTTAGATGACCACCTGGGCACAACATGCTTACTTGTTGGCCAAGAAATCGAACATAATTGCTTGCTTCAGTGCCAACAACTTTGCCAGTCGCAAGATCAACCTCCACCGGTAAGGGCTTACCAGCTTCTCTCCTTTTTTTTCGAGGTTAGCGTTTGCTGCAACCCCACGACCCTTTCTGACCGGAGGTGGAACTATATTTATTGGAGAGAAAATTATTATTATTAGTAAATCATACATTCACTATTTATATTCAGAACAATGTTAGATCTGAAAAAATATGAAAACCTGATTCGCAGGACAACGGTACCCTAGAAGGATCAGGGGGATCCCTGCCGTCACCATCCCCACCATGGTATGTCGCTAACGTAGCTGACATTATACTTTACTTTGCAGACGGAAAAAAATGTAAGAATTCACAAAATGTGAAACACATAATTGAAAGTTCACACAAATGTTAATGCGAAAAAAATTAAAAAGTCATTTAATTGTAAAAAGTTTTAGTAACAAATGTTTTCAAAATAAAAGTTACACTGACGAATCACTATCATTTCCATCATTCACCAAGTTTACATTTTCATCCTCCACATGTTCAACTAGTAAATCATCTACTTCTTCAGCAACATAATTTTCATCAAGTTCATTATTCTCTATCTCAAAATCCACTAACTGATCGGACAATTCAACAATTACTGGAGGTTCATTGGATTGCATAATCAACACTCCAAGATCAACAGTCAACACAAAATTAGAAGAGTTAGCATCACTAACAACATCAACATCAGTCTCATCTTCATTGTCATTAATATCCCAAATTTGTCGATGGCTAATATCTTCAACAACCTTCCAATCGCGACCTCTGAGTGGATCTTCAAGATAGAAAACTTGCTTCGCCTGGTTAGCAAGGATGTACGGTTCATCTTGATACCAATATCCACGAGTATTTATACTGGTTATATTATTTTCAGTGATTGTCTTCTTTCTTAATGGATTAGTGTTATACCATTTACATTCAAACAATGTCACTGTATATGCACCAGTATAAGATATAGTGATTACATCTTCAAGTGTGCCGTAGTAATTAAACCCTTCAGTTCCAGCAACAGTAACACCACTATTTTGTGTCTTCCGCTTTTGGTCTCGCTTCGACGCAATAAACCGAACACCATTCACTACACAACCTTCGTAAAATGTTGCTAAGTAATCGGACCCAGAAGCTAGAGCGAGTAACTCATCACCATTTTGTAAAGTTCCAAGCTTCTGCAACTCATATATCTAAATACATAAAATGTATTAATATGAGAGGAATATAAATAGTTGAATTAAAACTTTACAATTTTGTCATTATACCTTCTTATGAAACCACGGACGGAAAGTTTTCCTATGCAAGACATCGTGATTACCATTAGGATATTCATGCCTGATCTTGTCCAAATGTTCACTGTGAAGTATGATAATGTCAAGGTACGATAGAGGGAGATAGAGAATAAAAACTAAAAATTTAATAAAATAATTTATAAAAATGTAACAAACTTACTCTAAGTAAGCTTGGATTTCAGGAGAATTTTGAAGAATGTACCACTCAGCTTTTTCACGACCAATATGATCAAGAGGCTTGATAATTCCGCTAGTTAAAGGACGAGATTGAGAATTAAAAACTGAGAGATAGCGACACACAGAAGGCGCATCTTCATTTCGATCAAGCCGATTAAATCTTGTTTCACACCCTTTAAAGTACATTGAACAAAAGGTTACTGCCTCATCAGCAACATAACCTTCTGCAATTGACCCTTCAGGACGTGCCTTGTTTCCCACATAATTCTTCAATTTTTTCATGTACCTTTCAAAAGGATACATCCATCTCATAAAGACCGGGCCACCCAATATCGCTTCTTCAGGCAAATGCAATACCAAATGTATCATTATGTCAAAAAAAGCTGGAGGAAAAATCAATTCCATCTTGCACAATAACAGAATTAAATTATTTTGAGCATCCTCCATATCTTTTACATTTAGAGTTCTAGAGCATAACTGTTGAAAAAAATTACACAGCTGAGTAATAGTTGTTGCAGTGTCACGCGGTAGAAATTTACGGACACCAACCGCTAGTTTTCGCTGCATAATGACATGACAATCGTGGTATTTTAACCCAATAATGTTAGACTCATCTGGAGAAACTTTGCTCTTTAAATTCGAACAGAAGCCATCGGGAAACTTTATTCCTTTAACAAACTGACAAAAAAGTTGTCTTTTCTCACGAGTCAAAACATAAGGAGCATGCGGTTTCATTAGCCTCCCATTCCCATCTTCATAAATCCACAACGATTCCCTAATACCCATCTTCTTTAAATCATGTCGCATATTGGTTGTGTCCTTTGATTTATCATTATCCAAGGTGGTTCCTAGGAGACTATCACACACATTCTTCTCAACATGCACGACATCAATGTTATGTTTTAAAATATTCGTGCTCCAATACTCCAACTCGTAGAAAATATTTTTTTTCCTCCAATTACAAGTTTCTGCAACTCTTCTACGTTTCACGCCCCCAAAATTTTCATGATGTCCGGGAATTTGGGGTTCGAGAGTATTAACTTGTGATAATATCTCTTCACAAGTAAATCGTCTTGGAGGAGGTCTTCTTTCAACTTTACCATCAAATCGAGTATCCCTTCTCATTGCATGGTTACTTGGCAAGAACCTTCTATGACCAACATATGATGTCTTCCCGATCACTCGAATGGACGTCGTGTCTTCATTACAAGTGGGGCAAGCTTTATAACCTTGACCACTCCACCCAGACAAGCTACTACGAGCAGGAAAATCATTCACTGTCCACAAAAGCGCAGCACGCATGGTGAACATCGAGTTGGTCGAACTATCTCTCGTTGGTACCCCATTATTCCACAACTCCTTTAATTCATCCACCAAAGGTCTTAAAAATATATCCATGTCTTTACCAGGAGATTTTGCACCAGGAATTAGGGTAGATAGTAAAAAATAATTATCTTTCATACATAACCAAGGTGGTAGATTATAGTTAGCCAACACCACTTGCCACATGCTGTATGCAAGACTCATATTGCCAAATGGATTAAATCCATCAGCAGCTAACCCAAGTCGAACATTTCTTGGGTCCCTTGCGAATTCGGGATGTTTTGCATCAAAGTCTTTCCAAGCTAAACCATCGACCGGGTGTCGCAACACCCCATCATCTTTGGATTTTCCAGTATGATGACATATCATGCTCTTCGCTGTAATCCTCGAACTATATAATCTTTTAAGCCGAGGTGTCAACGGAAAGTATCGCATGACTTTGCAAGGAACTTTTTTTACTTTGGCGTTCTCGGAAGTAACCCAACGACTAGTTCCGCAAACTGGACAAGCCTCCTTGGATGCATTCTCCTTATAAAATAGGCAACAATTATACAAACAGACATGGATAGAGTCATAACCCAAGCCTAATTTCTTCAATCTCTTTTTTGCCTCGTAGTAAGTTGCTGGAATATTATTTTCCTTCGTAAATGCAAACTTTAAAAGCTTCAACAATTCTTCAAAGACGTTATTAGGAATTTTTCCTCTAACTTTTAAATGCAATAGCTTTGCTAAAAAGTTGAGAGACGAAATCCAATCACAACCGGGATACAATTCAGCTTCAATTTCCTCAAATAAGTCATCAAACTGAGGGTGTGTGGTTGGTTGTTCATCTTCTCCTTGTACATCCTCTGTTGTTGGGGGAAAGAAGTCTTCTAGAATAGGAATCATTTCATCCTCTGATTCAAAATCGGCAACTGCTACATCATCGACAACACCCTCAGGCTCGCCCTGATAAATCCACTTCTCATATCCTTGCATGAAATCTCGATCAAATACGTGTGCTCTAACCCTATCTATTTTTTCAAACCTACTATTTATACATCTCACACAAGGACATCGAATTCTTCCATCACAATCCTTATGTTCTGATGCCATTGCTAAAAAGGCTTGTAGACCATTCCAAAATTCATGGCAACCACGATTTCTGATTTTGGTCCAAGACTTATCGATTGTCGCCATCTACAATTTAGGCGACAAATAAAGTATTAAAAATTTGAATGTTTTATTAAGTGTTATGAAATATAACAAAACTATGGTATATATTTATAAGTATACCAAAGCATTGACATATTCTTTTCAACATTAATAAAATTTTATGAATATTTTATGAATTAGACACATTAAAATAAAAATTTTATTTATTAAATTATAATTAAAACTTAAATTTAAAAAAATGAACAAATTACTCTTTAATAACATTTTAATTTTATGTTATTTATTAATTTATATAAAAAAACTCCTAAACTTAGTTTCTAGATTTAAATATTTATTTTTTTAAACAACTTATTAAAAATTAATAAACTTATCTATTTTCCCTATCTACAATATAAACCACAAATGTAATATTAAAAGTTTAATAATTTATAGTATTATGAAAGTTTTTTAAATTACAAACATGTTATTTCAACTTTTAAGTAAAAGAATAATATTAACAATTTAATTGTAATAAACTTTTAAAAAAAATTATTCATTTAATTGCCAATTATATTTAAATTAAAAAAATAAATAAATTCTTCATTATGAATTAAAAGTTTATAAAATTAAAAGTTTATCTTTATAAAATAAATTTATATTAAAAATAAATAAATTGTAATAAAGTTAATATATTATTTAAAAATTGATATAATTTATTACAATTTAAACTAATTTTTTATTTAGTTTATAAAATTAAAAGTTTATCTTTATAAAATAAATTTATATTAAATTATAATTTTTTAATTCTATATTTATTCTCAATTTTTATAATAATAAAATTATAAAAACATAAAATTCCATTAACATGTTTTTTTCTTAAAAACTTACATAAAAATTTAATAATTTAATTACAATTTTTATTAAAATTAAAAAAAATTATTTTTATTTAACTTTTTAATTTTTAATATTCAAATTTTTATATTATATTATACTTTTTTAATTTTTTTCTTTATTTTCATTTTTCTTTATTTGAAAAATAACAAATTACAAAACTTAACACCTAAAATTATACCAAATAATTTTAACTATCCTCATTTTATTATGATAATACTACATATTAAACATACCCGATAAAATTAATTAAATCAAATAAAAATTATAATATAACAACAAAAATAACAAAAATAAATACTTTCAATTCCACAAAATAAAGTAAAAAAGTAAAAAAAATCACAACAATAAAAGATGTATATAAACTTTACAAAATATATTTATTTAGTATATACACTCACCAAAATTATATATATTAAATCTACACATATATAAACAAAAAGAACATATATTATATATATAATATAAAAAAAAAATACATTATATTTTAAAAATATAACCCATATATACAAATAAAACAATAAATATACAAATAAAATATATATATCCCCAAATAACACAATAAAATATATATATATATATATATATACAGTGAATATATATATACAGAAATATATATATACAGAAATATATATATATATACAGATAATATATAAACAAATAAAATAATAAATACCCAAATAAATTATATATACACAGGAAATATATATCAAAATCAAATAATAAATACCCAAATAAAAAATATATATATATATACAAAAAATAAAAAAATAATACCCAAATAATGTATATATATACACATATTATTATATATACACCTAAATGCACAATATATACAGATCTATCACAAAAATAAAAAAAAAATCCGATCTAAACATAAATATATACCCAGATTATAAATCAAAGATATACATACAACAATAAAAACAGAATATACAAATCTAAAACCTAAAATTATATAATATCAAATGTAAAATTAAAAAAAAAAACTTACTAAAAATGGCCGGTGGTGCGTCGGGATGGTGTTGGTGGTGCGTCGGGCTGGTGGTGCGCCGGGGTGGTGGTGCGCCGGGGTGGAGTGCTTTGGGGTGGTGGTGGGCAGCCAAGATGGGGAAGGCTCGGGTTGATGGGGGGAAGAGGGGTTAAAGGGATTTTTGAATTTTGAAAGGAAAACGAAAATTGGAGAAGCGGGGCTGATGGGGGTATTTATAAATGGTGTAGCGGCGGACTATTAGCGGCGGGGGTCCGCCGCTAATAGTAATAAAATAAATAAAAAAAAATAAAAAAATACTATTAGCGGCAGACCCCCGCCGATAATAGTCCGCCGCTAATAGTTTGAAATGCATGAGCGGGAATTATCCCGACCATTTATTAGCGGCTGAGTATTAGCGGCGGGGTCCGCCGCTAATACTAATAGCGGCGGAGCAATTGCGGCGGGCCCGCCGCTACTAGTATTAGCGGCGGAGCAATTGCGGCGAACTGCCCGCCGCTAATACTCTTCCAAAAAAATAAAATAAATCGGCCATTATTAGCGACGGACCCCACTGTCCGCCGCTAATACCCCTGTTATTAGCGGCGGAGAGTGCCCGCCGCTAATAGTATCGCCGCTAATAGTATCGCCGCTAATAGTATCGCCGCTAAAGGGTGTATTTGTTTTATAAAACAAACCCTCCCTCAGCTTTCTTCCTCACTCGACCAAACCAAGCCAAAGCCAAAGAACCAGTACCTAGCAGAGACGAAAAACCCTCGCCGACCACCACCTCCACCACCCATTTCTCCCCCATTTCTCAACCATTTGAGCCCATTTTTGTTACAAAATCTTCTATTTTCGATACTTAATCCTATACACCCAAAAGGTTTTAATTTTTTTCCCTATTTAACTGTCATCCGAACCTATACAAAAATAGTGGGTATAACTCTGGCCACCATTTTTTGTTGAGAAAACATTGAATCTCAACCTCCTTTAAGGTATAAATATAGTTTCTATTCATTTTTATAATGTACATTGTTTTATTTTTGGTTTTTGTAAATTATTTTTTGGGTTTTTTAATTTTAATAGTAATATTGTTCTGTATAGTGCCCGGATTTTTTACGGAATTGCTCGTCGGATTGCGGTTATTAGGTAAAATTTAAAGCTCAATATATAGTATATATATATATATATATATTTTTATATTTTATTGAATATGTGTGTATATATTGTGTGTATATTAGTGTGTATAGTTTAGAAATAAAAATTTTAAAATTGAATTAGTGTGGGAAATAATTTTTTTTTGAGATAATAGTGTGAGATATAATTGATTATATATATATGTATGTATAATTTTGTAACTAAGTAACTTGTTACTATTTTTAATAACTAGTTATAAGTAATGAAATAATTAATTTTGCAATTTCGTTGTATTTGTTTATATTGTTGGTTCGGCATAATTTTGTGTGTAGCGTATTTGTGCTTGCATTGATAGGTATATACTTTAACTAACTTTTTCTTATTATATTATTAATTATCAATGCATGTTAGTTGAGTTTGAATATCTTAAATATTCATTCGTAGTGAAGTAGGTTCTGCGAATACATGTACTGCGGTCGGATGGGTGGATAAATTTTGTACTGTTTACCTGTTTTGTTTGTTATTTTAGGCACTTTTAAAATTTTTGGAAACGTCGAATTACAGTCGTTATGCTGCCGAAATTTCGGTAGAATTAGGATAAATCTTACTAAAAAAATATTAATATTTACATAACCCAAAGAACTAATTAATTATAACATAGTAATAAGATGATAGGTCACGTCAAAAATAATCTAACCATTTGCTATGTGAGCTTACTAATCTAGTGAAAATGGTGACCTTAATTTTTAAATTTCCTTCAAAATTGGAATCAAACATGCCCAAAAATTCATCTTTGCCATAACTAATAAAAACAAAAACAAATCCCAATATCATTTCAATCATCTTTCTTTTTGGGTATAGTTAATGACCATTGTAATGATTAGCTACATGGTCCACAACATGTTTAACACTTTACTAAAATCACAATCCTTAAGCTAAAAGCCATTCATCATTACACATAATAATAGTAATAAAAAAAAAGTTACTTTAATTTTGGAAGAAGAATACAAATGCAATAACAGATAAAAATAATGAAAATAAATTAAAGCAAAAAACACATTTTTTATGCTTAAATCATTAATTCGTTGTTCTGTTAACCTAAAATAGAAACCCAAAGAAACAAAACGAGACTTACTTCCATTAACATACTCCAAGTCGGGAATGACATTCAATACTTAACAATTTGTTTATGCATTTAATATTTCGTATACAGTACTTGTTATATATATAGCTAACTTTAAATTTTGTTTGTTAATGGCGTAAACATGGCCAACTCGGGATCAGAATCTGATTCAGGCGCAGAAAATGAGTGTCCAACCATAATACCTACACGAGGGCCGGCGCAGATGAATGAAATATCCAAACTAATGGATCAGGGCAAAAGAGTGGCCCTCGAGGTTAATGACAAAGGACAATACTGCGGGAAAAGCTATGCCAAGCTCGTATCCACTCTAGGAGTCAGATGCCGGCAGACGAAAGGGTTTTCCTATTAAAACTGGAAAGAAGTGAATCCGACTCTGAAAAATAAAGTTTGGAAAGACATACAAGTAAGCTGTTATTTGTTAGAATTTTGATTTGTTTTACTATTAATTCAAATGTTCACTCTAACCGTGTTTGTTTTCCTTCAAAATAGACGGGGTTCATTGTGCCGGACTCCTTCAAACATGATTGTCTCATCCTAGCTAGGAAGTTAATGAAAGACTTCAAGAATAGGATGACAAAAGACATCATAATGCCCGCTTTGCAAGAGAAGGATCTGGGACGACTCGCACAAGTCCCTGAAAAGCACCCCGAGATCGACGCTGCTGATTGGTGCACTTTTGTTGAAAGTCGACTAACTCTTGAATTTCAGGTACGCTAATTATATTAACACTAAGATAAACTCTTAAATACAAGTACATGTATCTAATGTATTTTTTTGGCATTGTAGGAATTGAGTAAGGTGCAGCGTGAACGTTCCTCAAAAATTCAATCCAGACATCGAAGTGGTCGGAGTGGAATGGTGAACGTACGGGAAGCTGTGGTAAGTAATGCTTAAAATTTAATGTGCTATAATGTGCTATAAAATTTAATTGGTACTCATTTAATTGTTATAACATTATGTAGAAAAAGGATCTCGAAGTTGCAGATCCCCCCCGCCACCGTGTTTGGATTAAATCTCGCACCAAGAGTCGAAAACTTATCACTGATTACGACAAGGAAATTGCAAAGAAGATAGTAAGTATATATTAATCCTTAATTGAGTTCTACTCATGAGTTAGTGTATATAATTCATATACTAATTGCTTGAATATATGCGTGCATTAGGCTCAATTAGAGGAGAAGCTTAGTCAGGGACAAATTCAGGTTCAGGGCCAAAACGATATCCTGACGCAGGCGCTCGGGACACCAGAGCATCCTGGACGTGTCAGGGCTACTGGGTATGCTATTACTTGAAATGTTATTTATTTAGTTACACAAATAAAATCGTAGCTAATTTGCATTTTATGATTTGTAAGTTCCTGACCAGGGCATCTCAACTGTTCGGCAGGAAGAAAAGGGATGTGTCTGATGTTGTGGATGATTCGTGAATCCCTGAGGCTCAAAGATAAACGTGATATAATCACAATTCCTATCCCTCGAGGATTCATTGCACCGCGTACCCAGATCACGTTATCTGGAGAGGATTTGCAGCAGGTTGCTACGTGTGACTACATCGGCAACCAGGGAATGCTGTTTGGAATGATGTATACTCTTCTTTAATCTAATTAACCTTATATATCAAATTCTAGTCAAATTATTATAAGACACTAGCACCTTTTTTTGGCAGGAACATCTGGGAGAGCATCAACGGTCTGAGAAAATTTTTCAACTTCTACGACCTAGAGCTTCTCGTAATGCATGGAAACACCAATGAAGAAAAGAGTCAATCTTTTGACGATGCGGCAAGACGATTGGCTAATTGGTTATCATTAATGAATAACAACCACCAAATGTTCTTTATTCCTTGGAATATCGGGTAAACTCTATTTAATTCTTTAGTGCTAATTGTTCATTTCTATATTATGACTTCACATTATTTTTATACTATCTTACTTATATTCCAATATAATTTTCTAGGATGCATTGGACGCTAGTGGTGGTTACGCCAAGGAAAATTATCCATTTAAACCCTGTAAGTGGCCGCCCAATTCCCGAAGAAATTGAACAAATGATCGGAAGGTAAATAATTTAATGACTTCTTATGTAACAAATTTAAATTAACTAACGAATTGAAATGCTAATATAATTTTTCAAAATAGGGCATTCATGTATATAAGGGACGCACATCAGTATCTTGGCCCGTGGCTAGAAATTAACCAAGCAAATTGTCCAAGACAACCTAAAAGCCAAGAATGTGGTTTTTATGTTTTGAAATATATCACTGATATCGTCGCACGTGCAAACCCAAGCCGTTACATACAAGATCAAAAAACTGTAAGTTTTAATTTTTGATTATAGTATATATTTATTATAATAACAAATATATAATCTACATATATATAAACTAACATAACTTTTTAATTTTTTTAACAGTTTGGGGGTAAGAAGCAATACGATCCAAAAACTGAATTGTTACAACTACAACGAAAGTGGATAGAACAATTGATGACGGTGATTCACGGTGACGATTGAGGTTGAAAGGTCTAAGAATTTTTCTTCATTATATAATTTTTATAGATTAACTTGTAGTTAGATTTATTAACTTATTAATATTTTTAACTAATTTTACATTAGTGTTTGTGTAATATTTAATTACTTTTATGAAATTAAATTATGTATTTTACCTAAATTTAAATAATATTTAATTTATATTTTAAAAAATAAATATGTTATTTAAATTAAATAAAATAATATATAAATTAATAAATATATAATTAAAATGTAATTAAAATTATATAATTAAATTAAAAAAAAATTGAAAAAACTGAAAAATCGCTTGCTTTTGGCGTCGGTTGCTACGCCATAGGGGTACATATGGCGTCGGTTCATATAAACCCTTTAGCGTCGCCCTGATCAGCGTCGGTAGCAAATTTTGCAAAAACTGACGCTGAAAGGGCTTAAAAACCGCCTCTAAATGGGGTTTTTGTAGTAGTGTAATTAACAAATATACCATCAATCATTTAAATGTTACAATAAGCGGTACTTGTACCACATATATAAACAAATATATGCTATTCACTTTCTATTGTTAGTGTTAGATTCAAGTGCCACATTTTTTTTTATCATTTTTTTTTATGGTGACTAATTTTTTTAATTTATTTTTTTATTATTTCTTTTGATTCTATATCTATTTTTATTTTTTATAATTTTAAAAAAAATAACAATCAGATTGTTAATTATTTTGAATAAAAAATAATATTATTGCAATCTACTTCTCAAGTTAATCATTTTGATATGTGAGAAATGTATACCATCACTAAAGAATATATTTGAAATCAAAAGTAATTATTTAGTGTGAACTGTGCTGGTAAAAGTGACATTTCTTGTTGTCACGACCCGAGCCCTAGGTCGTGGCAGATATGTAAATATCCATAACTTGGGTGGTCAAAGGTCACACTTTGACCCTTGTTGTAAGATAAAGCTTATAAATGATCCTTTAATTTATATCACAAAATACTAACTTAAAAGTAATGGATTAACTCATATATTAATAGGAAAATATTAGTCACAAAATCAGGACCACTCATCAATATAAAAGAAAAATAGTATCCCCACAGTTATGTAATCACCAAATAGATGGATTTAATAAGTCAATAAAATACTAAAATAATACCTAGCGTCCATCATTCCTCATTTCTAACTAGTACATAACTAATTTCTGTCATCCAGACAATATTTCAACTTAAATACAAAATCAGTTTCATTAGAAGATTAAAGAGTAGAATAAGACTAAACTAATAACGACTTCCTTTCCCAACGGTACCATCCTCATCCACTAGCATCAAACTAAGTTCCTAGAATGGGAGAAAATAGGGGGTGAGCTTATAAAGCCCAGTAGAAAAACAACTAATATCAAAGGACCCTTGGTTTAATAAAATTCCTGCATGGTTAGCTTTGTAAAAATAAAATGTCTCATCAACAGTATCAATATGTACAAATAAAGTAGAGAGACCACAAATAATCACAAATCAAACATCAAATTGATATCACACCGTCCACTAGACCCCTAGCTCTCAATATCAATCATAGAAAACGACATCCAAAACAAGGTAGTCGCATCTGATATCCACCATAATACTAGGGCTCAGATTTAATTCACTCCCTGTACAGATTCTAAGTCTTTCACCTACAGGTGAGTGCACACCTGATCTACCTATGATGACACAGAGACTAGGTCGTGAAATAACAATATGCACCGAATATGATCAACATGGCTCTCATCAGTATAACCAAAGCAGGAAAATAATAAGCATAATAAAAGAACATATTCCTTTTTATTCTCTAGAAAATTTGGCAGCATAACAGCTGTATTTTCAATAAACCCATAATCATAACCTGCATAAATAGTTGCACACAAAAAATATATTTGGCACTCAGTTCCCCAGAACAGTCCAGAAAAATATGCAGATTAAGTTTTCAATTTTTCAAACAATTTTGTAAATACTAAAAACTTGAATATGTCTAATGTTATACAACGCATATAAAAATCAAGTCCAATAATCAAGGTGAGTCCCTACCTCTCCTGTGTCGTTAAACTTTATCCAAAAGACAATCTTAAGCTCTCAAGTCCCGAGCTCCAATTGTTTTAGTCCAATCTTACATATTACTCTCACCTCTACCATCAAATGGTTAAATAATTATCATCATCGCATTCTACATTCAAAACCGAGTCCAACGACATATAATATAACTATATTTAAAATTTGGGGTTCCGTAGCCTCACCTAAGCAGTGCACAATAACAAATCGGTGGCGGTAAAAATTGGTGTATCGAAAACGTCGCCAAAAATAGGCGTAGTGTATATCAAAACGACCACCTCGACGAGTAGATGACACCCATGCCAACCGTTTGTCAAAAGAGTACACGATGTCAACGAAAAGTCTCCAAAAAGGAGCGGAGCTACAAAAATGTCATCGGAAAAAGTAGCGAACTAGGAAAAATGATTTAGTGTAGGTTGTTCTCCTCGACGAGCTGAGTTTAGTGGTGAAAACCTCTCGTCAAACGGACGCCGGAGGTGACCGGAAAATCCGTTCAAAGTTTGAAACCCCAAACTTTGACTTGCGATCCTGAGCTAACGGTGGCGAAAGGAGCGGCGACACTTGGGGGGTGAGGTTGCTGGCACCTAGAGTTTCGTTCTGTCCGGC
Organism: Cannabis sativa; assembly: GCF_029168945.1. Taxonomy (NCBI): domain Eukaryota; kingdom Viridiplantae; phylum Streptophyta; class Magnoliopsida; order Rosales; family Cannabaceae; genus Cannabis; species Cannabis sativa. The sequence goes on along the minus strand of NC_083605.1, from coordinate 15,780,026 downwards.
GCATGTGGTCGGGCGGTGGCTGGAGGTTGGTCGCCAAAGTGTGGTGGTGATGGTGGTTTGTTGGTTTTCTTTTGGGTTTGTGTTTGAAGAGAGAGAAAAGGATAGAGATGGATAGAGAGAGAGAGAAGGATGACAACACTGTTTTCTGTATATATATTTTTTTTGATGAACATATATATTATATTATATTTATTTAATTATACTCAGTTTGACTGGGTCAAACTGATTCTTCACATTCTACCCCCCTTAGAGAAATTCGTCCCGAAATTTTTAAAGTACAACCTCAAGTTGAAAATTAAACAAGTGAGGATACTTCATATACATCTCGCACTCTATCTCACAAGTAGCTTTGTCTTCCCTATAGTTTTTCCATAAGACCTTGACTACTGGAATCTCTCTGTTCCTTAACACTTTTAACTCTCTCGCAAAGATTTTGAAAGGTTGTTCTTCATAAGTCACATCTTCCTCAAGAGGGATAGCCTCATACTCAATAACATGTGACGGATCTGGAGTATACTTCCTCAATATAGACACATGGAACACATTATGAACATGTCCCAATTGTCCTGGTAAGTTTAATCGGTAAGCGACCTCCCCAATCCTCTCGATAACCTCAAAAGGTCCAATATACGTCGGGGCTAGCTTACCCTTCACTCCAAATCCCGTTACACCACGCATAGGAGTAACTTTCAAGATGACATAATTACCAACATCAAATTCAACTTCCCGTTGTTGGAGATCGGCATAGCTTTTCTGAAGACTCTGAACAACCTTAAGTCTTTCTTCGATTCCATTAATCTTTTCAGTGGTACTAGTGATAATCTGGGGTCCAATAGTGACATCCTCATCAGGTTCTGCCCAACACAATGGCGATCTGCTTCGTCTCCCATATAAGGCCTCATAAGGAGCCATACCTATATTGGCTTGGTAGCTATTGTTGTATGTAAATTCCACGAGTGACAAGTGTTCTCCCCAACTACCTCCAAAATCCAAAACACAAGAGCGAAGCATGTCTTCCAAAGTCTGTATGGTCCTCTCAGATTGTCCATCTATCTGTGGATGATGGGCAGTACTCAAGTGAAGTTCAGTCCCTAAGGCTTGTTGCAAGGCCTTCCAAAACCTTGATGTAAATTGAGGATCTCTATCAGAAACAATGCTTGAAAGCACTTCATGTAGTCGAACTATATTGTCTACATAAAGTCGAGCTAGCTTGGTAAGCTTGTAATCCTCCCTGATTGGAATAAAATGAGCAGACTTAGTCAAACGATCACCAATCACCCAAACAGCGTCATGCTTCAAAGGTGTCAATGGCAACGCAGTAACAAAGTCCATGGTAATCTTGTCCCACTTCCATTCTGGTATAGGCAAAGGTTGAAGTAAACCTGAGGGTCTCTGATGCTCAGCCTTAACTTGATGACATACTATACACTTAGCTACAAAGCTGGCTACATCTCTTTTCATACTTTCCCACAAATATTGTCTCTTTACATCTTGGTAGGTCTTCGTACTTCCAGTATGTACATCAAATTTGGATCTATGGGCCTCAATCAAAATGGTCTCCCTAAGATCGGGGATATCTGCAACAGCTAGTCTTCCCATATGATATAGATACCCTTCACTATTAACTGTCCACCCATCTAGTTGCTCACCATCTTGGATTCGGTTCCAAATAAGTCTTAGGTTTTCATCTTGCGACTGACGTTGCTTAACTTGTTGAAGTAGCACTGGTGTAGCCACTATGTTAGAGATACAAGCTACTTCTTCCGCTTCATAGTATTGCAAGTTATAATCACCCATTGTGATTGTCCTTTTCCAGTCCTCAACAGCCAAACATGCCAAAGTACCATGAGGTTTTCTACTTAGTGCATCAGCTACTACATTAGCTTTCCCAGGATGGTACTACACAGTGAAATCATAGTCCTCCATCTACTCAACCCATCTTCTTTGCCTCAAGTTCAAGTCCCTTTGAGTAAAATGATACTTCAAGCTCCTACTATCTGAGTATAACTCGAACTTTACGCCATAAAAATAACATCTTCAAATTTTTAAGACAAAGATTAACGCAGTAAGTTCTAGGTCATGCGTAGGGTAATTCTTCTCATGTGGTTTTAATTGTCGAGAAGCATAGACAACTACCTTGCCGTTTTGCATGAGGACACCTCCTAATGCAGTACCTGAAGCATCAGTGAATACCACATATGGTTCCTCACTATTAGGAACAGTGAGAACAGGCGTCGAAGTTAATCTTTCCTTCAATTCTCTAAAAGCTTCTTCACAACTATCATCCCATATAAACTTTACTTCTTTTCTTGTTAACTTTGTCAAAGGCATAGCAATCCGAGAGAAATTCTCCACAAAGTGACGATAGTAGCCTGCCAACCCAAGAAAACTTCGAACTTCAGTGACATTCTTTGGTCTTTTCCACAGTAGAATAGAGTCTATCTTTGCAGGATCAATGGTGATACCATCTTCAGAAATTACATGGCCCAAGAATTTGACTTCAGTCATCCTAAATTCACACTTATCCTTCTCAGCATATAACTGATGATCTCTCAATGTCTGTAATACTATTGTCAAGTGTTTAGCATGATCCTCACTTGTCTTAGAATACACCAAGATATCATCAATGAATACGACCACAGACTTATCTAAGAAAGGTCTAAAGACTCTATTCATAAGATCCATAAATGCATCAGGTGCATTCGTTAACCCAAATGGCATTACCAAAAACTCAAAGTGTCCATACCGTGTCCTGAAAGCAGTCTTAGGGATATCTTCTTCCCTAATCCTCAGTTGATGGTAGCCTGACCTCAAATCAATCTTTGAAAAGAACTTTGAACCACCAAGTTGATCAAATAGTTCATCAATCCTCGGTAGAGGATATTTGTTTTTAATTGTCATCTGATTCAACTTTCTATAGTCAACACAAAGTCGTAAAGTCCCATCAGCTTTCTTGGCAAACAAGACTGGAGCTCCCCATGGAGAAGTACTATGTCTGATGTAACCCTTATCCATTAACTCCCCTAATTGTTTTTTCAATTCAGCCAACTCTGCCGGTGCCATGCGATAAGGCGCAATAGAAACTGGTTGAGCTCCGGGAATCAAATCAATGCCAAACTTGATCACCCTATCAGGTGGTAACACTGGTAAATCCCCTGGAAACACATCCGGAAAGCCACTAACCACTGATATCCAAGGCAACTGGTCAAAATTCCTAGACTCATCCTCGATCGCAAAAAGATTCCCATAACACTCTAAGTTTCTCTTTCCACCTAAACATGCCCTTAAGATAGGATTTTGTCTCACTGCACTCATGTTGGCTCGATAAACAATGAAATCACCACTAGGGGTTAAAAGAGTCACTCTCTTGCGTGAACAATCCATAATAGCTTGGTATTTAGACAACCAACCATACCAAGAATTGCATCAAATTTCCCCATAGGCAACACTAATAAGTTTCCAGATAACTTGTGCCCCTTAAACACAATACAAACTGACCTACATATGTTGGATACCTCACCGTGTACCCCCATAGGTACACTCAAATGCAATGCAGGACTAAAAGTTTCCCAACTCAAACCCAACATACTAGCAAACATCAAAGATATAAAGGAATGCGATACACCAGTATCAAATAACACGTGAGCCCAAGAGTGTGAGATAAGAACCATACCATCAACAACTCCCTGGTCAGCACCGCCCTGTACATCATCAACCCCAAGAGCATAGGCTTGAGCGGATGACTTTGCTTTTGCCTTTCCCCTTCCCTAACTAGGATAGCTTTTACTTGCACCAGAACCTCCACCTTGATTGTACCCTCTTTGACTTCCACTAGGAGCAGGAGTTTGGAAACCTTGTGAGTACCCCATGTTGAACCCTGAAACTTGTGGCCTAAACTGATGTTGATACTGAGACTGCAGGCCCGATTGGGGTGTGAAACCATAGGATGAAGACTGAGACTGGTTTGTCCTGGGCTGCCCATGAAAAGGAGTAGACTCTTAGCTCCCTATGGGTCGTCCGTGAGATGCTTGAAATCTTTGTTGTCGTTGTGGGCAATCCTTCTTCTTATGACCTTGTTGACCACAACTGAAACACCCGTATGGTCCACTACGAGTCTTTCCACATGAACCACTACTAGTGCTACCCCCACTAAATTGTTGTCCTTGGGACAACTGTCCTTGATTCTTCTGGGTCATCTTTCGGTCATTTCCTCTTCCTCTGCTTGTGTTCTTCTTCTCATTCCCCTCTACATGAGCCTCAGTTCGCAAGGCTGCTATCACACACTCAGTCAGATTGTTAAAGGTCAAAGGGGCTATAGGACCACGAATCGCAGGTCTCAAACGACGCATGAATTGTTCAATCACCAAGGGTTGATCAACAAACTTCATGTAAAATTCATTCACAGTCATATCCCCTTATCTTAGACCATCAAATACTCCAATAAGAGCCCTCATGTGAGATGGACTAAAATATTGCTCCCTGAAAACTTCCTCAAAATCCCGTCAAGTCATCCCATCAGTTTCCATTGTCCTGGACAAAGTCTCCAACCAATCTGCTGCACCACCTTATAACTTGGACACAACAAAAGTAACTTGATATTCCTCAGGTGTTCCTATTGTGTTGAAATTTTTCTTTATCTGCCTCAACCACCTTTCAGCTACCATGGGATTTTGTCCACCCTCAAACTTAGGCATTTGGATCCGATGAAAGACTTGAAAATGATGACTCTGTCGAGCGGCAGGATCCATCTGTTGAGCGGGAACAACTCTTAAGGCTTCGAGAAGGGCGTTCATAGGGAATTCAGCTTGTGGAGGTTGGACATTAGCTTGAGGGGCGTCTTCTCCTACCGTTCTCCTTGTCTTCCTTCGTTTTGGAGGCATTTTCTAAGGTCTGAGAACCAAAAGCTAATCAATTAGTGAGGATTGGATGCTAATAATATAAATATGCCTTATACTTATAAATACCAAGATACTTATTACTATTATTATTTAAAATAAATCTAAACTATTTGGTGACACACTCCGAGGTAATTAAACCCGGTGCTCTGATACTATTTTTCTGTCACGACCCGAGTCCTAGGCCGTGGCAGATATGTAATATCCATAACTTGGGTGGTCAAAGGTCACCCTTTGACCCTTGTTGTAAGATAGAGCTTATAAATGATCCTTTAATTTATATCACAAAATACTAACTTAAAAGTAATAGATTAATTCCTATATTAATAGGAAAATGTTAGTAACAAAATCAGGACCACTCATCAATATAAAAGAAAAATAATATCCCCACAGTTATGTAATCACCAAATAGATAGATTTAATAAGTCAATAAAATACCAAAATAATACCTAGCATCCATCATTCCTCATTTCTAACTAGTACATAGCTAATTTGTGTCATCCAGACCATCCATTTCAACTTAAATACAAAATCAGTTTCATTAGAAGATTAAAGAGTAGAATAAGACTAAACTAATAACGACTTCCTTTCCCAACGGTACCATCCTCATCCACTAGCATCAAACTGAGTTCCTGGAATGGGAGAAAATAGGGAGTGAGCTTATAAAGCCCAGTAAAAAAACAACTAATATCAAAGGACCCTTGGTTTAATAAAATTCCTGCATGGTTAGCTTTGTAAAAATAAAAGATCTCATCAACAGTATCAATATGTACAAATAAAGTAGAGAGACCAGAAATAATCACAAATCAAACATCAAATGCATATCACACCGTCCACTAGACCCCTAGCTCTCAATACCAATCATAGAAAACATCCAAAACTGGGTAGTAGCATCTGATATCCAGCATAATACCGGGGCTCAGATTTAATTCACTCCCTGTACAGATTCTAGGTCTTTCACCTACAGGTGAGTGCACACCTGATCTACCTATGATGACACAGAGACTAGGTCGTGAAATAACAATATGCACTGAACATGATCAACATGGCTCTCATCAGTATAACCAAACCAGGCAAATAATAAGCATAACAAAAGAACATATTCCTTTTAATTTTCTAGAAAATTCGGCAGCATAACAGCTGTATTTTGAATAAACCCAAAAATCATAACCTGCATAAATATTTGCATACAAATATATATTTGACACTCAGTGCCCTAGAACAGTCCAGAAAAATATGCAGATTAAGTTTTTAATTTTTCAAACAATTTTGTAAATCATAAAAAATAGGAATATGTCTAATGTTATACAACGCATATAAAAATCAAGTCCAATAATCAAGTTGAGTCCCTACCTCTCCCGAGTCGTTAAACTTTATCCAAAAGACAATCTTAAGCTCTCAAGTCCCGAGCTCCAATTGTTTTAGTCCAATCTTACATATTACTCTCACCTATACCATCACATGGTTAAATAATTATCATCATCGCATTCTACATTCAAAACCAAGTCCAAAGACATATAATATGACTATATTTAAAATTTTGGGTTCCGAAGCCTCACCTAAGGGTGCACATTAACAAATCGGTGGCGGTAAAAATCGGTGTATCGGAAACGTCACTGAAAATTGGCGTAGTGTATATCAAAACGACCATCTCGACGAGTAGATCACACCCATGCCAACCGTTTGTCAAAACGGTACACGAAGTCACCGAAAAATCGCCGGAAAGGGGCGAAGCTACAAAATGTCACCGGAAAAAGTAGCGAACCGGATGGTTTAGTGTAGGTTTTTTTCCTCGACGAGCTTAGTTTAGTGGTGAAAACCTCTCGTCAAACGGATGCCGGAGGTGACTAAAAAATTCGTTCAATGTTTGAAACCCCAAACTTTGACTTGCGATCTTGAGCTAACGGTGGCCAAAGGAGCGGCAGCGCTTGGGGGTGAGGTCGCTGACACCTAGAGTTTCGTTCTGTCCGGCGCGTGGGGTCGGGCGGTGGCCGGAAGTTGGTCGCCGGAGTGTGGTGGTGATGGTGGTTTATGGGTTTTTTTTTGGGTTTGTGTTTGAAGAGAGAGAAAAGGATAGAGATGGATAGAGAGAGAGAGAGGGACAACAACACTGTTTTTGGTATATATAATTTTTATTTTTTTTTATATAAACATATATATTATATTATATTTATTTAATTATAGTCTTCACACTTGTAGTGTGAGTGTGTGTGGAAGGATGATGGGACTATCACTCTTAAAGTGATTTCCCTTATTATTGTGAGACATTTCTTTGTAACTATTCACTGTGTTGAGTTTTATTATTGGACATATCTCATTGTGTACTACTAACTTTTTAAACAATAAAGATCCATGATCCATTCATTCTGGAGTTAAGTTTTTTTTATCTAATTTCATCTAAGTTCTAGTTTTAATTTTGTGATTAGTTTTAATTTTGTTTGTGCATTCTTGAATATTGTCACTAATGTAACAACTTGTTTTGAGGGTGAGCATTCACCACAATTCTATTAATAGTAGCGACAATATATATAGTAGTTGACACTTCTCTTGCCTAATATGTATTATTGTTTTAACTCTCTCCCAATGTGATAAATGGTAGCAGCCATTAAAATCGCGTAAGTGTGTTTTCTGAATTTGTCATCTAAATTTGCTCATTTTACTCCTTGAGATCCCCTGATTATGTTTAGAATATAATTATGTTGAGTACTTCTTATTCCAAACATCTTATTCATCTGATCAAATCATCTTTTACTAAAAGTACAATGAATAAAGAGATATCATTGCTGACCAGAGACGAAACACATCCTCCACTACAAAGTTCCAAAATTAGCAAGAGTTAATTATACTAGCTGTTCATATAATGAATTAATATGTTATAGTAAAAGTTGTGTTCACTGGATAATAATGCTAGTATGCACACATATAATTAAGTAGATAATATATATATGTATATGAACCAGTAATATAGCTTTCTTACTTAAGCACCATCATCACTTGCTGAAACTTGTAATGACATTTCAATTAATTAGATGGGTATAATAAGCAAAAACAATTATAGGGCAACTCCTCTTGGCAAGGCATACATTATCATTGATTTAACGATCCCATATGAAAGAAATCATAATAATGCTTGCCACAGAGGGGATGCCCTATGGTTGGATTTGCTTAGTGAGCTAACCTGTGCTTGGTTTTTGCCATGACTTATCACCCACTCGTTTTATAGGCCTCCATACATATTGTACGTACTAGCTCGAAGAGAAAAAAAAAAAAGGGATGAGAGAGTAGGGTACGTAGCATATGCTGAACACACTTACGAATATCCATATTCAATTTCTTAACATTGCTGATTTTCTTTTCTGTACATTTATTCAACATGTCTATGGCTTGAAAATGATTTGTCACAAATACGATTCCCCACAATATATACTTTTATAAAATGAAGAGAAAGGGATATGAGTAAACAATTACGATGCATATTCCAAGTTTATATCTATCTTTTTTTTATTTTGTTATTACTTTTAGCTTTTCGTTGTCAGATGAGAATTTAAGGGTAATTCCAATTACAATAATATAACGCCATAGTGTTTCCATTTTCTTTTAATTTTCACTTTGTATGTTGGCAGTGGCACCATAGCGCCAAGCCCAATAAATTATAATGTTGAATTTATGTAGTAGTTGGAGGTATTATTTCAGGTGCTTTTAATAGTTATATCTCTTTTTGACCAAATTATATTATAGTATGACATTAATTTATACGATTGAACGATCAATGTATAATATAAATATTTATATATATTTCATAATCTTTTTTCATAAGTGATTGAAGAAAATCAAATTTTACCATTCTACACCATCTCACTTTCAAATCCTAATGCATGGTTTTGTTTGTTGTAAGATTGGAGCTAATCAATTTGACTCCCTAGCAACCATGTTTATCTACAAGATAACGTTGAAGAAAAAAATACAAACATTGATCCCTAATAACTTATCTATCTAAGAGGAATAAAGATAAACACATTCAACTGAAATATAATAAGGTATTATTGTTCCTCAAGCTGACAACACATTCAACACATTCAAATTTGACTCATATTCATTCTACAATAAACACCATCAAAAAGAGCTAGAGAGAGTTTGTAAAATCCATAATCCACAACTGTATTTCTCTCTTTTTTTGTAGATCTAAAAAATGAAGATCTGTATGTTAATAACACATGCATCAATAACTTGAGCTACATTTATATTTATGTTCAATCTACACTCATTATTCCGCATTCATATAAATTAATGTTCATACGTACCTTCAATTCACTTTATTCTAACAACTCATTCATTTTGTTCTTATTCTTATTTTCAAAATCATATTCATTATTTTTAAACAAAAACAAAAAAAGATCCATTCTCTTCTTCTTAATCATATTCATTCTTCTTCATTTTTAAGCAAAAATTAATTATACGACAAAAAAATCAAAAATCAAAATAATAGACTCAAGTAATAGAAAGTATGCCTAGTACCAGGGGTGAGAAGAGAAAATATAAGGATAACATTTTTCTTCCTTATTTATTTTATTTTAACATTTAATTTTATTAGTAAAAAATAAAAAATTCACAGATGACAGAAATTTATAAAACAAAAATAATTACACATTTTAACAATTGCAATTTAGTTTTAGTAAAACATATATTATATTACATTTTCTAAACAAAATATAATAATTTTAATTTATTTTCTAATCAGTTTACTAAACAACTTAATAAAATATAATCTTTAATTATTTTATATATTAAATCCATTCATTTGATTTATTCGATTCTAATTATAATTTAGTAAGTGTGTCATACACATAAGCCTAAATAAATAATTATAGAGTTATGCATAAGCATGAGTAATAAAATTTGTATCTTTAAGTTGATAACACTTTGACACGATAACTGTGCCTCTCTCTCACTTTCTCCCTCAATTTCGGTCTCTTTCTTTGTCATTTTCTGTTACCGGCGAGAAGCTCGAAGGTTGAATGTGATCAAGCAGCAGTTCTTGAACAACCGACAAAAATCAAGAAAACAACTAGTGAAGCTTTCTCTTTGTTGACGCGGTTTTTCGTCAACGGATCTAAAGAAGATCGTAAAACGAGCAAGATGAACACAAGAAATAGTTAATCAAAGTAAACTGGGGTCTCACGAAAACTACATGTTCTATTCATAGAGTGAGGAGATTGAAAAGAATCCTTCCACGTTGAGCCTTGTACTTCCTGCACAAAGGAGAGTGCTCCATCCCTCTCGCTATTGCAGATATGGCCAATCCTTCCTCCCAAGACGGCCCAGAGGAAAACGAAGCTCATATTGCTCCTCAAAATCCTCCTACTGAAAAGAAGCAGACTCAACAAGAGGTAATGGCTCAACACATAGTGACTAAGAGACAAAGGATGCAAAACCAATAAGAGGCTCAACACATGGTGACTACCTTAGAGGCGAAGGCATGTTATGACCCTAGTACTTGGGATCCCAGTGTCTTAATCGAATGTCCAGACAGCAATTTGGAGGCGTCTGATGTGCTGGGTTACCTCTCTCTGTATCCTCTTGGTGAGGGGGTGAAGGTAGTCCCGACAAAGAAATGTCAAAATGTCGGCTCTCCCCCAGATAATTCATGTGCCTCGACAAAATACCACATTGAGGTTGGGGCGAGCTTGCCACTTCATGATTACTTTCGAGATGTGGCAAACTACTTTGAAGTTTCCCTAGTCCAAATTACTCATCGTGGGTACCTGGCCTTATTTGCTTTGTTCATAATATATCACCATAAGGGATGAGGAAGGCCTTCTCTTCACAAAATTCATTACTTCCTTTCCTTTCGGACTTGCCCATCTATGAACCATTCAGAATACTTCTACTTCATGAACTGAGAATGGGGTCAACCGTATGTTTCTGGTATTAGTAGCACACCTCGCGCAGACAAGCATCGATCATCCTACTTTTTTACGACCCCCATGGACACTATCCACCGTGCTTTCAACCATACGGGTACATATCTCAGACCAGTCCCGACTGAGGAGATGATACAACACGCGACAGCTTTCACAACCATGTCAGTAGCTGAGAAGCATGCCCCAACGGTTGTACCTGTGGAGATGCTCAAGTTGGTAGGATTGTGCCCTTCTGAGCATAACTCAATTACCACAAGTACGATTGATGGACCTGATGCTCTTGTTGTCCCCATTGACCAAGGGAATCCTTCTCATAGGAACTTTACAACAGCCGACTCTTCTACACATATGTCGTTACAACCCACCACTTCGAGGAGGGATATTAGAGTGATTGTTGGTGTCGATATCAATTCCGAGAATACTACAGTGCTCAATGATTGAGGCTGAAGGTTCCTTTCTCTTTCTTTTTTATATATATTTATTCACTTTTTTGAACATATTCATATGATAATATTATGATGTTGTGTGTGTTGCAATATTAACGTTTTTTCTCTTTTTCTTACAAATTCAGGTATGTTCCACCAACTGCTCACAAGTTATGATGAGATTGATGATGTGAGTGAGTCTAGAGAAGAGGAAAGCGCTCAAACCCATCCTTTAGTTCCTCGAGCATCGAGTTTCCCTAAATTCATCCCAATAATGCTACAATTCAGATGCTAGAGTCTGTGCACGACAACATTGACCTCCTTGTTCAAAAAACTGCAACTGTTGAGGTGGTGCGTGACATATCCAATTATGAAGGTGACCCTGTCACTAGAGGAGTCCAAGATATCCTTCGGGTAAGTGATGGACTATTCATCAAAATGTATTAATAATGGCTTATCTTTTCATGTGCATGCTCATATTTTTTATATGATCTCGCATCCTTTTATTATGCTAACACCCTTTAATTCTTTCTCTTATTTTTAAGGGTGTAACTCAATTAATGGTCTCCCAACCTAATTCTTCAAATTTACAAGAGAAGCTAGCTACTGCAGAACCAGCCCTTGAGGAGCATAAAAAGCTCTCTGCTCTTTCGGATGCAAAGTATAAGCATGACAAGGATGAACTTGAGGGCATTCTCTGTAAGAGGCTCGCGGAACTCCGTGATGCGCAAACAGAGCTGGAGCAAAGAAAGGGTCAAGTGAATTATTACATTGATCAGAACTTTGCTTATTCGAAGAAGAATGAGGAGCTAGAGAAGGATGCTAAAGAACATGATTCAACGGTTAAGGCATTGAAGGACACTATTCAGAAGCATGAGGAGAGGGCAGTGAAAGACCGTCAGAAATACAAGCTTGTCTTCGACAACAAATTTTATCGGTTGTGAAAAAATAACCAAAATCTTGACCTTTTGCACTTGCTTCCCCAAACTAGAGATACAGAGCTTATGAAGTGTAAGGCAAGACTCCTTCGAGAAGCCACACTTCCTCCCACTACTAATACTCCCGGTGCTGCTAATTTTATGGACCCGCGTGAAGATACTCTTCCTTTAGAGTTTTAGCCTATGTGCTATTTATCCTAAGCGCATGTGCTCTTTAGTTTTATTACTCTTTAGCCTACTTGCATGGGTAATTTGTGTTTTTCTTTTATTGGTTACTTTACATCCAAGTACTTGACAAACTCTATGTTTCTAAGTTATCCTTTGTTAAATAGCTAATTAAATGAGTTTGCTTTTTAAGCTCTCTTGATGAACATGTTCGACTTACTAGTTTTTTTTTTTTTAGAGTTAATACTCTTTTCTAAATTAAGTGCTTATCATGTATATGATTAAATCTTTCTCTATCCATTATAACATTTAGTCTAAGTGTTTGTGATTTTAAGAAATTCACCACTTTTCTAAAATTATTTTCTTAATAGAAATTGTAGGATTAGAAACGAGTATAGTCAAATCCATACCCTTATGCCCACCAAGTCACTAATGTTTGATTATTATCCTTGGTGACATGTTTTTGAGTTTGGCAATGTAACTATCTTTTGAATAAATAAAAAAAAAATATTCAAACTTTGAAAATAACAATACTAAAAGTTTCTAAGAATATGATAATCTAACAATAATCTTGGATATGAAAAATAAATAAATAAATAACTAAATAATTAACTAAGAGGAAACTTGGCTAAACATCAAACTAAGGTGAGGACACACGAATGAGGAAGACTCCCATTGTAACGCCATAATGCTAAGGCACGCTACAGTGCTTTTTCAATTACAGTGCTATCTTTGCTAATCAAAGAATTTTCTCGAAAAATGTGTCAAATTAAAAATTTTATAATAAATATTAAACTTCATAATTTACATAATCATTTACAAACACCGGGATCTCGTTTCTAGGCTTTTATAAAATATATGCAAAAATACATAGCAGGTCGCACATCAACTACAAAATAATATCCCCAGATGTCCCAAGACCGAACTCTCCAGGTCGTGCCGCCATGACATGTACAACCTCATCTCAGCTAGGCTCCCTCCTCTTCAGCTTCTGCCTTTCCTTTTCCTACACATGAAAGCAAATCTGTGAGTCGACAGACTCAGTAATAAAAGCATAAAACACATCATATACTACTGACTTGTATCTAGTAGCCCATACACCTATTTACAAGGCTTAACAGATGAGTAGGAACGTTCTAACTAGTGTATGACCATGTACCATTTACCACTTGCACTCAGTGTACCTTCGTACTAGTGTAGGTAGGGTATGGACCGCACCTTGAGTATTGTTAAGTGTTGTACCACAGACATCTTGTACCTTCCAGTATGCTGGTAACACCACGATGTACTTTCAGACATCATACACTTTACCAATGCACTATGTACCGCAACCGTACAAGTGTTGGTAGTGTATGAATCACAACTTATAAGCATGCATATGCACTAAACATATACATGTTGGGTTTTGTGCCCTAAATAAAACCCATTATAATTTGATTAGTTATCATTCTAAGAAATTTGAAGTGATTTATGTTTGCATAAATTTTTTATGCTTGTGGTTTAATATTTTTAATATATGCACAAAATCAGTTAAGTCCAGAACATATACTTATTCACAATTACAGTATTGTCAACATAGTGGAATGTAATTGTGATTATATGATTCAAAAGACTAAGTCCCTGTTTCATCAGTGTTTTGGATTTACACAGATGTGATAACCAGCGATGATGTGTACTTACACTTGGAGTAAGTGTTATGTTCTTTCCAGGATATTTGTAAAGTATACTAGTTTCGAATGTATGGAATATACATTGGACTGGACCGATATTGAATTTAGTCAAGATATTATAAACTTACCGTTGTATCTTTCCAAGTCAATATCACTAGTTAATCTTAGATTAAAAGAATCTAAATCCTGATATGCTTAGGCTCAACTCAGGAGTGCTATTCATGCTCTTTGATTTATTAGTTAAGCCTACTTTTCGGTCAGGGTGATACGTATATTTTGGGAACATGATAGTATGATTGAGTTGGAGCGCTTAACATAAATATGGAATCTATAGCTTCTACTGGTGTATAGAAGTCAAGTGATGATTCCCTTCGAGCTTAGCTAAATAGAAGTAAATGGATGAGCTCTTGTTTTAGTGACTATTTCTTAGATCACTAAAACATCATTTATAGGTAGCTAAGTGTTTTAAGGGGCCAAATACATTGAGGGGTGAAAACGGTAAATTTATCCCATCTCGATGTAAATCATCTATATAGAGGATCTTTGATCACATTAAGATTATAACAATGGTTAAATGAGATAGGATATCTATATCGTGGAACATATAGAATTCTCTATATAAGTCTGAGAGTGCAATTCCAAGTTCAAAGAGTGGATTCAACAAGGAATTAATAAGTTAGGAATTTACTTAGTAAATTCAGTTCGCTTATTGGAAGCTCGGCATTATAGATCCATGGTCCCCATTCTAGTTGAGACCATAATGCTTGTAAGACTCAATAATTGATTTATGATTAATCAATTATAATTCTAAAGTTAGACTATGTCTAATTTGTGAATTTACACTAAGCAGGGGTGAAATTGTAAAGAAAAGATTCTAGGTTTATTTATTAATTAAGAGACTCTATATGTCTAATTAATAATTATATTAAATGACAATATTATTTAATAATCTATTTAAGTTATTAAATAATTAGTTTCGGCATTTAAATGGTTAGAATTGGAAAATTGGCGTTTTTGAGAAAATAGAAATAAAAATTGTGAAAACTGCAAAATCCAAGTGAGGCCCATTGATACTTATGCCGGCCACTTGATTGAGTTTTTCCAATTAATATTTTCATTATTTTAATGCCAAATAATTACTAACCTAAATCTAGTAGTTGCCTATAAATAGAAAGTGATGGCTCAGTAAAAAAAAAGTTTTTAAGAGTTTGTAAGTAATTCAAAAGATTGCCTTTCAAAAAACTGAGCCTTCCACTTTCTCTCTATAGCCGACCTTACCTCTCTCTCTTTTCTTCTTCATATTTTCGAACCCTCTTAGTGATAGAGTAGTGCCCACACACAGAAAGTGGTACCTCAATCATAGATTGGAAGACTGTGAAGGATCAATATTCAAAGAGAAGGACATTCGGGCTCATATCTTAACAATACTCTGCGGCAGAAAGGATACAAGGGTTAGAGATCTGAGTGGAAGGAGACATATTATTCCGCTGCAACCAATGTAAGGTTTTCTTAACTTTATATGTGTTTTATTATCGTTTTAGAAAGTTCATATTTTGGATTTTAAATAGCATACTTGCGAGTAGATCTAAGATCCTGGAAAAAGAAATTCCAACAATACATACATTCGCATATCCATATCACACATTATATAAAGTTCTTACCTTCTTTCCAGATTCAAGTGTGTGGGCCGACCTAAACGGAAAGTCTCGTGCTAAATGGATGCCCTAATCACATAATGAAACCAGGTAAATCACATGATCGAATCCCTAATCTGGGAAACCAGAACCCACAACTCTAGGTTTTGTTATACTGTCTAAGGATTACACTAACTCACAAAGTAGGGAAATACCCAACTATGGCACTGAAATGGACGAGAATTGAGAAAACGAGACACTCAGGGAACCCTGCCGAAATCGGCTAACCGGTTTTACAGGTACGGGTAAAACTGGTTACCCAGTTTATACCAGTTCACCGAAGAATCTCATTTCTTGCTCAAAACTCCACCAAATGCAACCAAACCTTCCAGAGTACCTAACTAGGGTATACACAATATATTCCAACCAGTAATTCACAGAAAAAGTCACTGAATCAAATTATGCCATTAAAGATCAAAGCTTGGGTTTCTAAGTTCAAACTTCCATAAATCCAACATCGAGCAATAAAACCAGCTACCAAAACCTTCAATACTCTTAAAATGAACATAAAAACCAAACCTTAACATTTCTAGCTCTAATAGTTTTAAAAAAAAAATCACATATTTAAACAAATATCAAATGTTGAAAAATTACAAAAATAATCTAGGGGTTACCTCAACTTGATTTCCCCTTGAATTCCTTACTGAAAACACTAGAAATCAGCAACTAATTCCTTGGTTCTAGCTGGGTTCGAAAAAGAGAAGGGAAGGAGAAAGAGTTCCTTGATTTTAGACTTATTTTCCTTTAATTTTCTCAAAATGAAAAGAGTTTATTTTCTAACTTAATCCTTGTTGAAATTAACTTGCTAGGTGTCATCATAAAAGGCAACCACCAATTCACTTTCTTTAGTAAAATGCCCTTTAACTTAAAACTAGGGTATTTTCAAGACTAGGGGTAATATGGTCAAATTCCATAACCCCGCTCAACCCCGATATTTTATTTTCTACAAAATATATCCCACTAAGAAATAAGGTTCTAAACTTACCCATGTGATCAAACTAGCCATCCATCGCATTTTCCGTTGTAGCCGAGCAAAATTGTAAAAATAACATATTTTTCATATAATTCAAATA
This sequence comes from Cannabis sativa, assembly GCF_029168945.1. Classification (NCBI taxonomy): domain Eukaryota; kingdom Viridiplantae; phylum Streptophyta; class Magnoliopsida; order Rosales; family Cannabaceae; genus Cannabis; species Cannabis sativa. The sequence continues at coordinate 15,763,245 of NC_083605.1, read as the reverse complement.
TTACCATTAGAGTTTAATCAAATCTCCGGAATTGATAAATTATAACTCTAATGCCCATTTTTAATAATGGGGCCCATAGTCAATTAAATATCCTAAATAATTATGAAAAAAACAGAAATTAGTGCTAATTGCCTTTATTAATCCAAATTACTAAAGCGATCATTACAATTATCCCCTTGTTAATACGATTTCGTCCTCGAAATCTAACTTGAATAGCTGTGGATGTTAAGTCCTCATGTCAGACTCTAATTCCCAGGTGGCTTCCCCCACCTTGCTGTTTCTCCAAAGCACCTTGACCAAGGCAATGGTCTTGTTCCGAAGACCATTTTGCTTTCTTTCGAGGATCTGAACAGGCTGCTCTTCATAGGAGAAGTCTAACTGTAGTTCAAGGACTTTATAACTCAAGATATCAGTCAAGTCTGAAACATATTTCCTAAATATTAAAATATGGAATACATCATGGACAGCCGATAGTGCTGGTGGTAAGGCTAGTTAATACGCTACCTTCCCGACCTTCTCAAGTATCTGAAATGCCCAATTAATCTAGGGCTTAACTTACCCCTCTTCCCAAAGCATCTTATACCCTTTATAGGATAAACCCGCAGGAAAACATGTTCCCCTACCTGAAATGTGACATCTTTGTGCTTCGGATCAGCATAACTTTTCTATCTGCTTTGGGAAGCAAGCATCCTAGCCTTGATCTTATTAATGGATTCGTTGGTTCTCTGAACTAACTCCGGACCTAAGTACATCCTTTCTCCAGTTTTGTCCCAATGAATAGGGGAGCGACATTTCCTACCATATAGCATCTCATACGGAGCCATCCCTATTGTACTCTGGTAGCTATTGTAGTAATAGAATTCAATTAGAGGCAAGTGCTTACTCCATGAACCCTTAAGGTCCATGATACAGGCTCGCAACAAATCCTCTAGTATCTGAATTGGTCTTTCTAATTGGCCATGTGTCTGAGGGTGAAAAGCTGTGCTAAACGTCAGCTTCGTGCCCATAGCTTTCTAAAGACTCACAAAAAACTTTGATGGAAACTTTGGATCTCTGTCTGAAACAATGGATTTAGGAGCTCCATGGAGAGAAACTATCTCCTTTACATACAGTTCAACGTACTGATTCACTGAATATTTAACTTTCACTGGCACAAAGTGAGCTGATTTTGTAAATCTGTCCACTATGACCCATACCGAATCATACATTCCGGTGGTTCTAGGTAAACCGATTATAAAATCCATCACAATGTCCTCCCACTTCCACTCAGGAAGGGATAAAGGTTGCAATAACGCTGTCAGCAATTGATGTTCAACTTTTATTTGCTGGCAGGTTAAGCACTCGGACACGTAGTCTACCACATCTCTTTTCATCCCATACCACCAGAAGTAGGGTTTTAAATCTAGATACATTTTGGTGGTTCCCGGATGCAGTAAATAAGGTGTGCTGTGAGCTTCATCAAGGATCTCTTTCTTAAGCTCACCAATACTAGGAACACACACTCGAGCTTTATGCAATAACATTCCTCTATTCGAGATTGAAAAGTCTTTCGGCCGACCAGCCATCACCTCATCTCAAATCTTGACTAGCTCAGGATCTTCTAATTGTGCCTTTTTGATTCTTTCTAGCAAATCAGACTGGAGTGTCAAGTTGTGCATCTTTCCAATTACAAACTCAATCCCTGCACTAACCATCTCAGAAGCTATTTGAGAGGCTATAAAATCGTGGTGAAAACTTGCCCGGGACCTCTTTTACTTAGTGCATCAGCCACAACATTGGCTTTCCCGGGGTGTTATAGAATCTCACAGTCGTAGTCTTTGACCAATTCTAGCCACCTTTTTTGCGTCCTATTTAAATCTTTCTGGGTGAAAACGTACTTGAGACTTTTATGATGAGTACGTATAAATCTCACATTTTTCACCATAAAGATAATGCCGCCATGACTTTGTTGCTCTACATCATGAGTTGGGTAGTGTTGCTCATAATCCTTCAGTTGACGAGAGGCATAAGCTATGACTTTGTCAGCTTGCATCAGAACACATCCCATACCCGGTCTAGCAGCATCACAATAAATAGTGAGCTTTTCTTGATCATATGGCAGAGCTAACACCGCAGCTATTATCAAACGTTCCTTCAACTCCAGAAAACTTGCTTCACATTTTTCTGACCACACAAATTGCTAATTTTTCTTAGTTAACTCGGTCAGTGGCATAGAGATTTTAGAGAATCCCTCGACAAAACATCAATAATACACTGCTAAATCGAGAAAACTTCGAACTTCTGTATCTGATTTTAGCCTCAGCCAATTCTTCACTAACTCAATCTTGGTTGGATCAACCATAATCCCATTTTTTCTGACAATATGCCCTAGAAAAGATACCTTTGACACCCAGAATTTACACTTTTTGAACTTTGCATACGACTTGTGATCCCTAAGTCGTTACAATACCATTCGAAGATGACGCTCATGCTCCTCTTCTGACTGAGAGTATACAAGGATGTCATCGATAAACACTATGACGCAGTTATCGAGGAAATCCTTGAATACCCTATTCATGATATCCATAAAGGTCGCAGGAGCATTAGTCAATTCGAATGACATTGCCAGAAACTCATAGTGCCCATATCTAGTTCGGAACGTAGTCTTTGGTATATCTTCTTCCCAAATTCTAAGTTGATGATAGCCGAATCGTAGGTTAATCTCTAAAAATACTATCTTTCCCTGAAGCTAATCGAACAAATCGTCAATTTTGGGCAACAGATACCTGTTCTTGATGGTCAACTTATTTAATTCCCGATAGTGAATACACATTTTTAGGGAACCATCTTTCTTTTTCACAAACAGAACCGGAGCTCCCCAGGGCGATACATTGGGTTGGGTAAACCCAATATAAAGCGTCCCCTGAAGCTGTAATTTAAGCTCCTTGAGTTCTGCTGGAGCCATCCTATATGGAGCTTTAGAAACAGGTTCTGCTCCTGGTGCGAGATCAATTACAAAGTCAATTTCTTGTTGAGGCGAGAATCCCGGTAACTGTAGGAAATTATTTTACAAGGATCTTAGATCTACTCACAAGTATGTTGATTAAAACCCTAAATATGAACTTTTAAAACGATTATAAATTAACCACATATAAAGTATGAGAAACCTTACATTGGGTCTAGCGGAATAAAATGTCTCCTTCTGTTCAGATCTCTAACCCTTGTATCCTTTCTATCACAGAGTATTATAACGATCTGAACCTGGATCTCTTTCTCTCCTTTCTTTAGTGCTGAATCTCCTTCTTGTTGAATGTCTTTCTTCATGATCTTCCTCACTATGATTGAGGTATCACTTGCTGTGTGTGGGCACTACTATATCACTAAGAGGTTCGAAGTTATTCAAGGAAGAAGAAGAGGGTAAAGGTGGCGGCTAGGGTTTAGAAAGAGAAGGCTCAGGTTTTTCTCTGAACGAAACCAGAAGTGAAAAGTGTTTATTTCCTGAAGCCTTCACTATCTATTTATAGCATTCCACATAGGGTTAGGTCTGAATTATTTGGCATTAAAATAATGAAAATATCAAATGATAATGCCTATAAAAGTTACCGGCCATGGCTATATGGATTTGGGCCTCACTTTTTGCAATTTTGCAGTTTTATCATTTCTGCGTCTCATTTTTCCAAAAACGCCAATTTTCAAATTCAACCATTTAAATGCCAATTCTAACTATTTAATAACTATAAATAATTATTAAATAATATTTTCATTTATCATAATTATTAATTGAACCATACAAAGTATCTTAATTAGCAAATATGCCCTAAAAACTCTTTCTTTACAATTTCGCTTTTACTTAGTGAAAAATTCACAAATAGACATAGTCTAATTTGAGAATTATAATTGATTAATCAAAACAAATTAAATGAGTCTTACAAGTAATATTGTCTCAACTAGTTGGGGGTCCATGGGTCTATATAACCGAGCTTCCAATAAGCAGATCAAGAATTTATAACCTAAATTCACTGACTTATTAATTCTTCGTTGAATCCACGCATAGAACTTAGAATTGCACTCTCACTATATAGAACGCTCTATATGTTCCACCATATAGACACGTCATTAGTTATCCATTGTTATAATCCTAATTTTATCAATGATCCTCTATATGAATGATCTACATTGTAAAGGGATTAGATTACCATAACACCCTACAATGTGTTTTATCCTTAAAATACTTAACCCCGTATAAATGATATTTCAGCTATGTGAAATGAGTACTGCACCATTTATTTTCGTTTGGTCAAGCTCGAAGGAGATCATCCTTTACTTACTATTCGCCAGATAGATGTTATAGATTCCATATTTATGTTAGCGCTCCCACTCAATTGCACTACCGTGTTCCCAAAATGTACGTATCACCCTGGCCCAAAAGTAGGCTTAACTAACAAATCAAAGAACACGAATAACACTCTTGAGATTGAGCCTAATCATATCAGGATTTAGATCATTTGATCTAGGATCAACTAGGCGAGTTTCCTTACTATTGGCTATTGCTCCATTGTTATGACAAAGTAGGACCAGAGGCTTTTCCATTCGAGGCACGATACTGATACTGGTGAAGAACTTTCTTAGCCAGACAAGCTCTTTAGCATCTTCTGCTGCAGCTATGTATTCTGCTTCCATCGTCGAGTCCGATATCGCAGTTTGTTTTGCACTTCTCCAAACCACTGCTCCACCGCAAGAGTAAACACCATCCCAGATGTAGATTTCCTGTCTTCAAGACATGCCTGGAAATCTGAATCAATATAGCATATGGGATTAAAAGCACAACCCTTATAGACTAATACAAGATTTCTTGTACTCTTTAAGTATTTCAGAATATACTTAACTGCATTCCAATGTTACTGTCCTGGATTAGACTGATACCTGCTCACGATTCCAACTGCATAGCAAATGTCAGGTCTAGTGCATAACATCGAATACATTAGACTTCCAACTGCAGAAGCATAAGGAATTTTTGCCATGTCCTCTATCTCTTGACGATCAGTAGGAGACTGTTCCTTAGATAGACGGATACTATACCTAGAAGGCATATGTTCGCGCCATTGGTATTGTTCATGGAGAATCTCTCTAAAACTTTATCAATGTAGGTTGTTTGAGAGAGAGCAAGAGATCTGTTCTTCCGGTTTCTGATAATCTGAATACCAAGAACATAAGCTACCTCGCCCAAATCTTTCATATCGAATTGAGTGTTAAGCCATTCCTTGATGTTAGTCATTTTCTTGATATTGTTTCCAATAATTAAAATGTCGTCAACATAAAGGACCAGGAATACTACTACTTGGTCTTCCTTGAGTTGGTAAACACAAGGTTCATCTTCATTCTGAAGAAAGCCGTAGGTCTTGATGATTTCATCACACCTTTTGTTCCATGAGCGAGAAGCTTGCTTAAGTCCATAGATAGACTTATTTAATTTGCAAACTTTCTTTTCCTGCCCTGGAAGAACATAGCCTTCTGGTTGCTCCATGTAGATGGTTTCTTCAAGTACCCCATTAAGGAAGGCAGTCTTGACATCCATTTGCCAGATTTCATAATCGAAAGCAGCAGCTATGGAGAGACGAATTCGGATGGATTTCAGCATGGCAACAGGACTAAAAGTTTCCTCATAGTCCACACCTTCTCTTTGGGTATAACCCTTGGCTACAAGTCTAGCTTTAAAAATTTCGACTTCGCCTCCAGCGCCTCTTTTCTTCTTGTAAACCCACATACATCCGATTGGATGGTAGTCATCAGGTGCGTCTACATATTCCCAGACTTTGTTCTTTTTCATGGAATCCATTTCTGAATCCATGCCAGCTGACCATCGTTTTCGTTGCGGACTAGCCATTGCCTGTTTATAGGTTAACGGGTCGTCATTAATACCGTCACCAACGACCATATTGATTTCACCATCCAAGCCATAACGAGCTGGTTTTGTTGAAACCCTCCCACTACGACGAGGAGCGGTGATCTTCTGAACAGGAACTTTGGTAGTAGTTTTCTCAGTTGGTTCGACTAAGGGAGTGGGATTGTCCTCTTCTCGAGTGGAAGAGGACGGAACATTGGAAGGACTTATATCTGAAAGCATTTCCTCCAACACTACTTTACTTTGTGGTTTGAAATTCTTAGTATAGTTATCTTCAAGGAAAGTGGCGTTTGTGGAAACAAACACTTTATCATCCTTGTGACTATAAAATAGTCCACCCCTAGTCTCTTTAGAATTTCCAACAAACATGCAAACTTCAGTTCGTGATTCAAGTTTGCCTTCTTTCTTTCTCAAGACATGAGCAGGGCACCCCAAGATTCTGTAATGGCGTAAACTAGGTCTACGACCATTCCATAGTTCTAAAGGTGTCTTAGGGATTGATTTAGATGGAACAACATTTAGAATGTCAGTTGCCATCTGAATTGCATATCCCCAGAAGGACGTAGGTAGAGTTGAATAACTAAGAATGGACCTAACCATTTCCAAAAGCGTGCGATTCCTTCTTTCTGCAACTCCATTTTGTTGTGGAGTGCTAGGGGCGGTTAATTGGGATTCAATTCCAAGTTCAATTAAATGATCTTTGAATTGCATATCCATATATTCTCCACCCCTATCAGTTCGCAAGATCTTTAATGTTTTACCTAATTGGTTTTGAGCCAAAGCATGAAATTCTTGAAACTTTTCAAATGTTTCAGATTTCTTTTGCATTAGGTAAATATGTCCATATCTAGAGTAATCATCAATGAAAGTGACAAAGTACTCATAACCACCTCGGGCTTTTACATTCAAAGGTCCGCAAACGTCTGAATGCACTTGTAACGCCCTAAATAATTAGGCACGCTACCCAAAAATGATTATGAAACCCTAATCCCCTAACCGGGATTACTAATTAAAAATAGCGCAGAATTTAAACTTTTATATTAAACGGACTGAAAATAAACTTGTAATATATTTAAACTTTTCAAACATAGTTGGGATCCCAAAAATATTTACAAAATTATTACAAGCTCTTTCTTACTAGCCGACCTAAGCGGCAAAACAGAATACAAAAGTCAACACTGCTAGACCCATAACCCGCTTGGTCTGAAGTGGCGTGAACATGTACATTCTTCGTCTGCTCCTGAAACTCATGGCTGATCAGCTATTGCTTTACCCTTTCCTGCACAGTAGAGCACCCGTGAGCCAAGCCCAGCAAGACAGTATAAATCATAATTCATACATTATGCTTATTCACATATATGTCTGTATAGCACAGACCTGATCACTATATCAACATGCCCATTTATGTCTACGTGGCGTAGACCTATGTGTTGCGCTCACACATCTAATTAAATCTACGTGACGTAGACCCACGTGTTGCTCTCACACGTCTAATTACATTAAGGCCTTAGAAGTGGTTCATCTCGGTTATGAGTACCGAGTCCAACCTGATTATGCCTTGAGCGCACAATCCTTAAATTTCATTTCATTTAACATGGCATGGCATTATACACATATTCCACTAGAGTAATAACCCTAGGCTAACAGACCGTTCCTATTAGGGTAATAACCCTAATCCCGGTTACTAAACATTCATGCATATCATATTCACATAAGCGCCACTGCGCATACTCTACGTGCAAACTACTGTCTTACCTGTTGTCCAGCTACAAAAGGAGATTCCGAATCCCCGGGTGCTCCTGATCAGGTGCCGGTAATCCTAGTCACACAAATCCGGGATAATTCACACTTAGGGTTAACCCCTGAATTTCAACTCATAAAAGTTAAACATGGCATTTATAACTCAGATAATCATACAGAGCTCGGAACGAGCTTTCCAACGATATAAAGAACTCCCGAATCGGAGTTCGGATCACAAAGTTATGCATTTTTGAAAATTCAACACAAACTGCCCAAAAACACGAGGGCGGGTCGTGGCATGCTCCAGACCATGCCGCGACACCTGGGAAAAATTCCCAGGTTCACTCAAAGGAGCATGCCGCGACATTTGGGTGCAGAACCCAGAAAACCAGCAGCAAACCTTCGAATTTTCAGCCCAAAACCCAATCTTTTCACTCCAAATTCTCAACCAAATCACAAATTAACCTATAGAATTATTAACACATAATAGATACTCAATTTAACATATTACATGCATTACAATCCCAGAATTCAGATTGCGAAAGCCATCTCAAAATCATGCATAAACATGGCACATCAAGCTCTTTGAACAAGAGCATCATCTTCAACTACTCAAACTATTTTCCAGCAATTAAACACCCTAGAAACACATGAATCCAAGCTAAAAACATACCATAAAATCTCAGCCAAAGTTCAATTTCAATACAAAGCATCAAACATACAAAGGTTTATTCAAGAACATACTCAAATTAATCTCAAGAACACAACATGCAATTAAAAGACCAAATCATCCTTTTCCAAGCTTTTTCCAACATAAGTTTCAGCAACTAAACAAGATTAAAAATCATAAAAAGCTACCTTGATCCACAATAAAGCAAGAGCAATGGTCTTTCCTCCAAACTCAAGCCAAAAGCAAGCTTTTTCCCTCAACAATTTAAGCTTTAATTTAACAAATCAAGTTGAAAATATCAAAAGGGGAAGAGAGGGTGAGAGGGTTCGGGTGAGAGGATGAACAAACCAGAAAATCAATCCTTTTTTCCTCAAAAATCACTTTTAATCAAATATAATCCAAATATGGTCAAATTACCATTTTGCCCCTAGGGCTTATATAACATACATATTCCTTTTTAAGGGCATAAATGCCATTTCACACTCAAATATTGCCAAATAAATTTCAGATTATCACATATCAAATAAAATGCCAACTAATCAATTCAATTTACATTTCGGGCCCGAACCCGGTTCGGCCCGAAATTCCCGGGTGTGACTATACCGCGCCAACCTGTTAGAACACACCTGAAAAGACAACACAGGCATACTATATAATAATATAGTTCTATTAAGCACGTAATTAAATTAATCTCAACAATTTACCCTTCTCGGGTCATAATTACCAAAATGCCCCTGGCTCACCAACGGGGTCTTTAACATGTTAAATTTCATAAAATTTCACATATATTGAACTATATAATAATATAATTTCTCAATTAACTCACAATTATCTAATTAGGGTTTTGCTAATCCTTTCCTTAATTCTGGGTATTACAGCACTAACCCTAGGGGTTGTTTGGCACGCTCTCCCTTTGCAGAGAAAGAACGTTTGGTCATCTTTCCTTCTAGGCAAGACTCGCAAACAGGTAATTCACCTAAGACGACATCTTACAATGGACCGTCTTTGATTAGCCTATTTAGTCGGTCATAGCCTATGTGACCCAAACGTAAATGCCAAAGATATGTTTCATTATCATCATCGATCTTTTGCTTTTTGTGGTTTCTAGGTTTAGCTACTTTAAAAAGTTCGTTATGTAGGGCAAATGGTGTTTCTGGACTAAGAACATAAAGCCCCTGTTCCATGGATGCAACACAAATATGAATGTCATTCCGAGAAATGGTAGAACCAGAACTCGAAAAATCTAATTTGTATTGTTGCGATTGTAAGCATGAAACAGAAACCAAGTTTCTATTGAAATTTGGAATGTATAAGACATTGTCTAATTCCAAAATGTTTTGAAACTTGAGTTTGGCTTTTCCTCTAGCTCTAACAGAAACCATTTCGCCATTACTAACCTTAAGTTTCAACTCTCCGGATTTCAAATAATTCCATTTCTCAAGCAATTGCAATGAACAACTTACATGGTTTGTAGACCCAGAATCAAGAATCCAAATGGATTTATCATTCTCTAAAACACATGATTCGAAGACTAAAGCATCACTGCTTATTCGTTTGTGAATTGTTGTTCTTGCTGGTTCATTTTGTTGTGTAGTATAACTTGAGGAAGTGGAATAACTTTCTCTTATCTTCTCAACTAAGCTTGAAATAGTAGGATTTATGGAGTTATGAACTATTTTCTCTTCAGAGTGAACAATTCCCAGCTTACCTACTTTCTGGAATTTCATGTTCATCATGAGCACATTGGAAGTATTACTCTGACCAGGAGTTTTATTCAGATCTTCAAGTTCATTTGCTAAGATCTTAACTAGGAGTGGATTGGGATGAGGGTTATTGGCACTACAATACATAAATAAAACAGAAGTAAGGTTTTGGTTCAAATTCATAGACAAGTTAAGAAAATAATGAATAATCACTTATGTTATAAAAATACTAAATCTACCATAGTTTATTTTCCAAGGTTTCCAACATAATGAAATACAGTGTCCCGGTAGGCAAGAGTCAAAGATAACATTATTTGAATAGAGTAGTCAGCTCATCTAAAATAAAAACATTTTAGCAACCTTTTATTCGATCAAAATGAGACTCCAACGTTGTCTCGGTAGGCAAGAGTCAAGGTTATTTTCATTTTATGAGCTTCCACCATTGTTTCATGTTTTATGAGTTTATCTCTAAGTAGTCATCGTAGGGGAGAGTCTAATAGAGACGAAAACTCACAAAACACTTATCAAATGAGATCTTACGGTGTTAAAAGTTTTCAACGAATAACCATCCCTAAGGGGGACGAAGTCTAGCGTCTCAAGGTTATATTGAAAAAATTTAACTATTGTAAGACCAACAATGGAGATCGAATATCTTTCTGATTAAAGCTCATTATTTTAAAAAAATATGTATTTTATTTAATCATCTGTTCCATATTTTAATAATGAAAAATTTACAAATTAAAGTTGGTTTAAATAAAAAATCAACTTTAATTAAATTTTAATTATTATTTAAATTCGAAAATAATGGAACAAATTTGAAAATATATTGTTTAAGTTGTTTAGAAGAATCTAAAAAAAAATCAACTTAAATATCTTTGAAATTAGATTTAATTAAATATAAAATTAAGTTGTAACCACTTAATTTGAAAATATTCAATTTTAAGTTAATATTTGAAAATATCTAAACAATCTTAATAACCAATTCCTAAAATTCCTCAACTTAATTTTGAAATTTGAAATTCAAAAGATGTTCAGATTTAAGTTGATTAGTTAGAGATAACTAATTTTCAACTTAAATAGGAATATTTAATGAAAAAATTAAATTAAGCTTCAGAAAGAATCTAGTTGGTTATAATTCTATATTTAATTAAATACAAGAAAATACATATAGTTTAGCTTAGAATATAATTCATTAAACTATATTTTTCTTAAATTAATTTCAAAATAAATGAAATTAATTATGTTGCTAATCAATTTTGTTAGGTTAAACTAATTTAATTAACCTAGTACAGTTATCCAAATCAAGCAAATGGGCCTTAACCATTGGGGTAGTTCATGTGAGGGGGAGCTGGGTGCCGTATGTCGTACCCACTTCTATGGCCCCCAACTCTCACACAAGGCCCAAAAGAGAGGAATTTAACCTTAAAATGAACAAATGTTATTAATTGAATAGGCCCAAAAACTTAATGGGCCTAAATAAAATCTTTCAAAAACTATGATATTTTATTTAGCAACAACCTATATGCATCTATAACAAAATTAAACATATAGGCTCACACAGGAACACATTTGGATGGATCCTATCATGTTGCTAGGTCATACACAGATGAAAGAAGAATGTAAAATTTACCTGTTACAAATTATTTACTTGACCTATTGACAATTGAACCATGGGTTAAAATCAGATCATTGGATCTGTCAACAAGTTAACCATGGCAATTTAGATCAAGCAATAATAGGTTTTATAAAACTTACAAACAAGCTAAAACACATACTCCTTCAACAAGATGAATTGGATAGTTGGATGTAGGAATTATTTAATTTTAAATAAAGATTTTCGAAAATATTTAAATGTATAAAAAAAATTTCGTTTTTTATTAAAATAAAAAAAATTTAAAATTAAACCTACAATTTTTGAAAAATTAGGTTTCAACTAACCTAAATATCATTTCAAAAATAATTGCTAACTACCTTTTAAATTTTCAAAGTTATTTTATAAATTAAATATAAAATAAGAAAAATAAATATTTTTTAGATTTAATAATTTAATTTAAATAAAAAAGAATAACAAAATTTAAAAGTTAGAAAAATATCTTACTTCTATTTAAAATTACATGATTATAGTAATCTTATTTTAAATTTAAATAAGGTCAAATAATTTTTAAAAAAATTTAATTTAAAAAATATTTAATATCTGACCTTTAAATTTTAAAAATAAGATAAAATAATCAAATTTAAAAATAAGATATAAAATCAAGCAAAAAGATAGATTTTTACTTGTTTTCAAATTCAAATTACACTAATATCTAAAATTAAATTTAAAAAATTCAAATTAATTTATTTCTGATATTAGATTTGAAGATTGAAAAAAATAAAAAATCAAAATACAAAACTACACAAAAAATCGGAAGTTAATTCCATGAAATAGCATGAAAAATCGAAGAAAAACAAAAAAATTGCGAGCTGTACGGACAGTATGCATTGCATACTGTCCGCGCGTGTGCAAGGGAGGAGCTGACCGAGAGAACTCGACGCAGGAGGCTGCTAGCAGCCTCTCCGCATGCGCAGGCTCAGTTTCAGACACGGATTCGTGTCCGTGCGCGTGCTGTCTGAAGGGAAGTCCCTCATGCGCGCCGTGTGACAGTTGCACCATCCCGATATTTTTTGAAATTTCAAAAAATCATAACTAATCCAAATTAAATCGAAATTGAGTTCTGTAAAAAAGTACATTGCTTCATTTTTCCCAAACTATCCAATAAAAATAATTCAAGAAACAGATATTCAATTATTCTTCACGAAAATTCTCAAACATCAATCAATCATCATACAACACACAAAACAACATGATACCATCCAAAACACAAACAAATAATTTTAAATCTAAATTTCTTGCAAGCAAATCAATTACCATGGCCTTGATACCAGTTGTAGGAAATTATTTTACCAGGATCTTAGATCTACTCACAAGTATGTTGATTAACACCCTAAATATGAACTTCTAAAACGATTATAAATTAAACACGTATAAAGTATGAGAAACCTTACATTGGGTGCAGCAGAATAAAATGTCTCCTTCCGTTCAGATCTCTAACCCTTGTATCCTTTGTGTCGCAGAGTATTATCAAGATCTGAACCACACGATCTCTTTCTCTCCTTTCTTTAGTGCTAAATCCCCTTCTTATTGAATGTTTTTCTTCACGATCTTCCTCACTATGATTAAGGTATCACTTGCTGTGTGTGGGCACTACTCTATCACTAAGAGGTTCGAAATTATTCAAGGAAGAAGAAGAGGGTGAAGGTGGCAGCTAGGGTTTAGAAAGAGAAGGCTCAGGTTTTTCTCTAAAGGAAACCTGAAGTGAAAAGTGTTTATTTCCTGAAGTCTTCACTATCTATTTATAGCATTCCACATAGGGTTAGGTTTGATTTATTTGGCATTAAAATAATGAAAATATCAGATTATAATGCCTATAAAAGTGTCCGGCCATGGCTATATGGATTTGGGCCTCACTTTTTGCAATTTTGCAGTTTTATCATTTCTGCATCTCATTTTCCCAAAAATGCCAATTTTCAAATTTAACCATTTAAATGCCAATTCTAACTATTTAATAACTATAAATAATTATTGAATAATATTGTCATTTATCATTTTTATTAATTGAACCATACAAAGTATCTTAATTAACAAATATGCCCTAAAAACTCTTTCTTTACAATTTCGCCCTTACTTAGTGAAAAATTCACAAATAGACATAGTCTAATTTGAGAATTATATAATTGATTAATCAAAACCAATTAAATGAGTCTTACAAGTAATATTGTCTCAACTAGGGGGGGGGGACCATAGGTCTATATAACCGAGCTTCCAATAAGCAGATAAAGAATTTATAACCTAAATTCACTGACTTATTAATTCTTCGTTGAATCCATGCATAGAACTTAGAATTGCACTCTCAGTATATAGAACGCTCTATATGTTCCTCCATATAGACACGTCATTAGTTATCCATTCACTACTACAAAAAGTATAATTCACGTCAGTTTTTAAGTGTCACTTAAAGAATTTACGTCGGTTTATAAAACCGACGTATATACCGTAGTCGCAAATAGTTTTTTATTAGCGTCATTTTCAAAACGACGCAAAAAACAATTTTCGACATTTATAAACCGACGCTAAATACTTACTTTTCTATTTTATTTTATGCGTCGGTTAAAAAATGACGCTAAATGTTTCGTAGCATTTTAAAACTGTCACAAAATACTTATTAAGTCGGTTTAAAAATGTCATATCAATTGTCAAAATACTTTTTTTTTTACCTATTGCGTCACTTATAAAATGAAGCACAAATGTAAGTAAGGGAAAATTATAAATTTTCATGTAATTTTCCCCACCTGCATTATCAAATTTTAGAATAATTATAATAGTATAAACATAATACAAAAAAAGTTAAAATAATATTTTTAAAACTTATATAAAATTAATAATCAATTCTATTAACTACTCATATAATACCAAAATTGTTAATAGAATCGATCCTAAAACTTAAATTCCATGTATATCGTAAACTAAATTAAACTAATTACATATGCAAAAGTTAACAACAATCATAAAACTTGTTACTCATGTATTATAACAAAAATAATAACCTTGTACTTAATCTATAATCAAAGGCTTCACAAATTCGGCCAACTCATCCCGTACTGCATTGATATCCTCGTTACTATAGGGAGCGTCTGACTTAAACTGTAAAACAAAAGATAAAAAATATTAATCATTACATTAAAAGTATAAAAAAAAAAAAAAAACTAAATGAAGAAAGAGTTATTCATGTTTAGACATGCAATTAATCTAATAAAACATCAACAATAATACAAACAAACAAAACAATAATTAACAGTACAAAAATGACCACCCATCCAACCGCAGTCATGCAATCCCGAAACTTACTTCACTATGGATGAATATCTAGGATATTCAAACTCTTCTAGGATTTATAAAATATAAAGAAATAAAGTTTAAGTTGCTTACCAATTCCAAGCTAGCTAGCGTTCAATGAAAAGCTTCACACAATCGATAATTCAAAGGTTCTAATCTCGAGCTTCAGATCAACCTCACCGCCACCCAACCAGAAGAAATCGGGGTTAAGTTTTGTAATCGCTTCGTCCAAAATCACCTGAAATCAATTAATCACCCATGTGAAATTTCAAAAGCTGCTTTTGTTTTTGATTCCATACAAAGGTCAATTTACAGCAGCTGCTGCCAAAAGAAAGAAAAACTAATCATGTTTTCCTTTTTCTTCCTTAAATCTAAGCACAACACTGAACTGAAAAAAGGGGTGCTCTGTGTCAAAATTTTGATTCAGTGATTAAAAGATCTTTTTTTTGATTTTCTTTGTTAAAAGAACTTCATGTTTATGTCACAAACAGTCAAAGTAAGCATCATTTAACATCACTGGACCATACTTTTGTTTGCCTATGTTAATTGCTATCATAGAAATGAATGTAAATGAAAGCTCAGATTAGATGTGATTCAATTCAAAAGGACTTTAATGCATTTGACATGTCTACAAATGAATATCAAAATACTAATTAATTTTTTTTTTTTAACAAACCAGACCAAGTAAATAAAAGGTTTAATTTTCTTTTAGTAAAGCTAAAATAATTTTATTTTCTTTGACATATTCTATCCAAGCATGGCCTCAAAATTCAAGATCTTTATTCCTAAAAAAAAAAGGGCAATATGTCAAAACTACAGCACCCATCAATATGTGTATTCTCCTCTAATATAAAAATGCATAAAGATTACACTTTTAGGAGTGACAAAAAGTGGTCCTCCCTATCCAATTATCTAACCCAATAACAAAATCAACAACAAAACGATAAATCGACCTAAAGACCAACGATAAATAGGTTGTCGGTTAATCTTAGTCATGTCATCTAATATTGCATATTAGAATTAGAATTACAAAGATGACATATTTTTTTACACTCTTAATTAGTATTGAAATCTGATATTGATTTTTTTTTTAAAACAAGTCTAGAGACCATGTTAGAATCATTATATTTCTATTTTTCTCCTATAATTTGAGACATCAACCAAATTCATTCCTCTAGGCTAAACTAAACACTAGACAACTTCAAATAAGGATTTAGTAAAAAAGGTAACTAAACTAAGACTTTTGCAATAGTTTATGGACCAAGTCTATGTTGGTCATTTTATTAGTAATACTAGGACACTCAAAATTCAGCAATAACATTCTCATTCCACTTTGAAATTTATCAGAAGAGTGGTCAAAATTTAATACCAGATAATTTGTGTGGAATTCGAAATGTCCTAGCATTAATTTCCTTCCCTGCAAAATCCAATAATAATAATTATTATAATAATAACAATAGCAAAACATCTAGTACTACCCTCTACCTTAAGGAAAAACCATTAGAGATGTTAATGGGAAAATTAAGACAAAAAGTAGAGTTATGATAGATTTTTGTTTTATAAACTCCCATTACAGTGATAATATATAGGTTATATATAAAAATTATGATGAGTTCTTGAATTTCCAATTAAAATATAGATTTAACTTATAATGAAGGCCAACCAAAGAGAGAGAGATAGACCCTTCAGATTATTGACTACCAAATAAATGAATGAGTTCTATACCAAATATATTGAATTATATCGTCGCAATATATTACCTCACAATTTAGCATTTCTAATTACATAATTAACACTTCAAAATATCATTGTGGAATTATATCAAACACTTAATAAACATAACTAACACATTTCAATGAGAAATATAATCAAACACTTTACCGAAAAGCCAAATCAAAGTAAATTAGTTTAGTTTAAATATATATAATTACATGCATATTAATATAAAAGTAAAGCCATTCTTCCTGGCTCAAATGAACAAAAAGCAATACCAATAAATATTTTAATATCATTAAACTTGCAAAAAATAGCTTCTTCACCATAAAGATGACATGAGACATAATTCAGCATTTAGAAACCACTCTCAAAATTACAAAATGGGGGTTCTTTTAAAACATTAAGACAACCTGTCAATCACATTAGCTAGAAATCTATATTCATATTAACTAAGCGCCTAGCCAAAAATCCATGTTCCATTAATCATTTATTAGGAAAAAAAAAATAACAGATCATAACTTAAACCATTTACAAAACAAAAAGAAGCAAGTAAACCAGTGGGAAGGAAGCAAGTAACCAGTGGGAAGGAATGTTTAAAAGCCAGTAAAATCAACCCTAACTAAAATTTCTGCTAAACCAACTAAAAGGGCAAAACTTTTAACATAAGCTAAGAGTTTGAAATTCAAGACAAATTGAAAAAAACAATCCTTCAAATTCTGCATTAAAAATCCTTAACAAAAGCAGTTTTTAACACTTCTCAAATGAGTAAATCAATCACCTAATTTTCATAAGACCTGTAAAAACTGAAAAATGTAATCTCTAATCAAACAAAAGAAATGAGAGAGAATAGAGAATCTGTATAAACAAAACATAAAGAAAAGAAGTAGAAAATATTATGAAAAAGAAATCTATTCCATAAATATTTCCAGTATGTACAAACTATAACTTTAATACTACAAAACTACTTCAATGAATAATTATGGGTGGGATTTTACACTACATCATCATCTATAGGAGAATCACAAAAGCAAAAAACTATATTGAAAAAAAATAAACACACAAAACTCTGTAATGGAAATAAATTAAGCATTAAACTCAACCAAAATACTCACCAAGAATCCCTAATCTTTTATCATTTTCTTATGCAGTTATGAATAAGAAAAAACCAATTTTGAGTATCATAATTTCTTACAAAAAGAGAAAAGTTTTATCTTTGTCTTTTCTCTGTAATAACACGAAGAAGAAGAAAAAAAAAATCAAAACTCAATTTAGGCAAAGGTAACAACAAGAGAGAGAGAGAGAGGCGTATACATTATAACAAACCTCAAAATCTGAAAATTTAAGCAGAGTGATCCTTCTGCTGCTGTGAGCCTTGCCTCAAAAACGAATCCCCTACTGAGACCATCACCACTTCCGGGCACACCATCTATCGATCTCCAATCCAGATGATAGATCGATTGACTGAGAGGGAAAGAAAGGGTGGAGGAGAAAGGGACCTGGTGAGAGATAGAGAAGGCGGAGGGTGGAGGTCTTTGAATCGCCAGCGGTCTTCGAATCACCAGAGGTTTTCAAAATTTCTAGGGTTCACGGATGATTTGCTCATGGTCTATGAAATTTTGGGTAATATGAACAATAAGAGAGTTTGTGTCATTTTGTCACACTCGCAACATGTTTATTGTCGGTTTGAAAACGACAGAGAAAATATTCGCGAGGCTTTTAAAACAAAGCTAATAGTATATAATTTTTTTTCAACTTTTTCCTTTTGCCGTCGGGTATCTAATTAGCGAAGGATAGACAACTGACGCAAAAAACCTATTATTCGTGTCATTTTTAAAACGACATTTACATTCATAAAGGCACTATTCACGTCGGTCAACGCGATGAACAATCGCGTTGACCGACGTGAATAGTGAATTTTGTAGTAGTGATTGTTATAATCCTAATTTGATCAATGATCCTCTATATGAATGATCTACATTGTAAAGGGATTAGATTACCGTAACACCCTACAATGTATTTTATCCTTAAAACACTTAACCCCGTATAAATGATATTTCAGCTATGTGAAATGAGTACTCCACCATTTATTTTCGTTTGGTCAAGCTCGAAGGAGATAATCCTTTACTTACTATTCGCCAGATAGAAGTTATAGATTCCATATTTATGTTAGCACTCCCACTCAATTGCACTACCCTGTTCTCAAAATGTACGTATCACCCTGACCCAAAAGTAGGCTTAACGAACAAATCAAAGAACACGAATAACACTCTTGAGATTGAGCCTAATCATATCAGGATTTAGATCATTTGATCTAGGATCAACTAGGCGATATTGACTTGAATAGATATTACGGTAACTTTGGTAAATCTATGTCAAAGTTCAATATCGGTCCCTTCTGATGCATACTCCATGCACCCAACCTGAGCTTTACTTTAGGCAATGCTCTGGAAAGAACATAGCATTATACCAAATGCAAGTAAACTCTGTTGTAGATTATCATATCAGTAAAACCCTGTATCTGATAAATCTAGGAATCTTTATTCACATAGTCATATTTACTTTCCAATGTGTTGACAATACAATAAACAGGATCAAGTATGTGAAAAGGGTTTCAGATGAATTTATAAATCAAATTGACAAGCAATTGATAACATGAACCAAAACATACACAAATGAATGAAAAATACTTCTGTTTCTTTATTGATGTTGAATAAAATGGATTACATTGAATTGCAGTTTTATTTAGGGCATAAAATCCAACAGTAACTCCTTAGGAAATACATCAAGAAAATCCTTAACAACTCTAACTACCTCAGGCCCAAATGTTTTGGGTCTGCCAGAGTCTATCACCACTGTTAAAAATCCTACAGATCCACTATCTAGTAGATCCCTAGCCCTTAGAACAGAAATAACTGGGATCCAAGACCCCTAAACAGATCCAACATGTCAAACTATGCTTATTCCAGTTCTATAAGGTCAACACTCAACTCCCTATCCTCGATCGTAACTGACATATACGTAATGCGCCTATTAGAGATAACCAACTCCGCACTAGACATTAGGGTTCTACACCCTCTTTCTAGAATATCACAAGGCCTACCCAAAAGATCAATTACCCGTGTAGCTACATATGAGCGTGTAGCTCCTGAATCAAATAAAACAGTATAAGAGGAGTTGTTGACAAAAAGTTGACCTCTCACCATAGAAGGACAGGTTGCAGCATCAGCTTGGGTGATGGCAAACACCCGAGCAGGTATGGGTTTTGCCTCTGAGTTCTGCTCTTCTTTCTTTGCTTGAGGGAAATCTTACTTGAAATTCCCTACCATGCCGCATTGAAAGCATGTCTTCTGGTTGCACTCTTCCAGATGGTGTTTCTTACAATGTGGGCACTCATGGTAAGAGTAACCCTGGCGTCCATATCTGGCTTGGTTCACATGAAACCGCTTGCTTTGCCCCGAACCCGCAGATGCCAGGGTAACTTTCCTCTTCTGATCAACGTTGGAATCACCACAATCCCTACCATAAACAGGACTAGGAAGGGTGGGATTTCCACCAACATTCAGAGTCACTCGAGGCTCTTGAAGGAATTTCACGCCACCCTCAGCCCGCAGAGCTTTTTCAACCATCTCCGCATATGATGTTGCTTCATTAGTAGTCATCACCAGATCATGCTAATCTTCACATTCACACCTACTAGGTACTTTTGTTTCTTGTTGAAATCTGTTATCACGATACCCACGACGAGTTTGGCCAAACGGTGGAACTGTGCGGTATATTCAGTGAGTGACATCCCCTCAGTTTGCACTAACTCAGTGAACTCTTTCCGCTTAGCAGTGCAGACGGCTTCATTACAATACTTGGAGTTGAATAACTCTCGAAACTCTTCCCAGGTCATCACAGTGACGTCCCGAGTGAGGGACACCAACTCCCACCACACGAGAGCGTCCTCTTGGAACTGAAATGTGGCACAGGTCACCCGATCATTTCCAACCACCCCCATAAAATTCAAAAGTCGCTCAATAACCGTGAGCCACTGCTCGGCCTTCATTACATCTCGACCTCCCAGAAACACTGGAGGTGCTTACTTACAGAACCTTTCGTATAACGGCTCCATGCGGTTGCCAGCAACAGGTTGTTCTGTTGGCACTGCTGGAGCTACAACGGCCTGAGCTTGTGGTATGGACAAACGGTAGGAAGACCCTGCTGCCTTAATCTCAGAATTTCTTCTTCTTGTTGGCAAATTCGATCTTGCATTTCCACAAACCTCTGCTCCCAATCCAAAGGAGCTTGTGGTGGATTTATAGGACGACCACCCTGAACTCTGCCACGGCCATGGCCGCGACCACAGGGATTCTGGGGAATTTGATTTCCCTAACCGCCTCCGGTCTCAACCATATTACCCTGACTTCTTGTATTTCATTGGGCATCCATTTAATAGGACTTAGCCTGCAAACCCATAAGCCAGGTAGGTTAGACAGCGATCATAAAACTTAATACCGCTCTTATGGACTTAAAGGCAACACACTTAAAATAAATAATCATAATCTAGTATGCTTCCTAACATACTTTAATAATCACATATAATACTAAAAAGTTACAGGCTTACTGAACCGAGAGCGGAGCTTTCTCTGATGAAGATTGTACATGTCTTGGCAAGCTTCGGTAGACAAACCTAGCGACTCTGATACCAAAATTGTAAAGCCCTAATGCTAAGGCACGCTATAGTGCTTTTTCAATTATAGTGCTATCTTTGCTAATGAAACAATTTTCTCGAAAAATATGTCAAATTAAAACTTTTATAATAAATATTAAACTTTATAATTTACATAATCATTTACAAAGACTGGGATCCTGTTTCTTAAACTTTTACACAAAATATGCCAAAATACATAACCAGGTCGCACAACGACTACAAAATAATATCCCCAGATGTCCCAAGACCAAACACTACAGGTCGCGCCGCCAGGACATGTACAACCTCATCTCAGCCAGGCTCACTCCTATTCAGCTTTCGTCGTTCCTTTACTTACACATGGAAGCAAAACAGTGAGTCGACAGTCTCAGTAAGAAGAGCATATAACACATCATATAATACCGACTTGTATCCAGGCGCCCATACACCTATTTACAAGGCTTAACAGATGAATAGGAATGTTCTAACTACGATACGACCATGTACCATGTACCACATGCACTCAGTATATCTTCGCACTAGTGTAGTTAGGGTATGGAGCGCACCTTTAGTACTGTTAAGTGTTGTACCACAGACACATTGTACCTTCCCGTACAAGTGCTGGTAACACCACGATGTGCTTTCAGACATCGTACACTTTACCAATGCCCTTTGTACCGCAATTGTACAAATGTTGGTAGGGTATGAATCACATCATATAATCATGCATATACACTAAACATATACATACATTCGCATATCCATATCACACATTAGATACAATTCTTACCTTCTTTCTAGATTCAAGTGTGTTGGCTGACCTGAACGTAAAGTTTTGTGCTAAATGGATGCCCTAATCACATAATAAAACCTACTAAATTACATGATCGAAACCCTAATCCAAGAAACCCAAACCCACAACTCTAGGTTCTATTATACTTTCTAGGGATTACACTAAATCAGGAAGTAGCGAAACACTCAAATATGGCACTGAAATGGACGAGAATTGCGAAAATGAGACACTCAGGGAACCCTGCAAAAACTGGCTAACCAAGTTTACAGGTATGGGTAAAATCGGTTACCCAATTTATACAGGCTCACTGTTTCGATCAGATATGGTCCTTCCCAATTGGGTCCAAGGACCCCAGCCCTCGGGTCACGTGTCGCTAAGAACACCCTTCTTAACACCAACTCACCTATTATAAACTCCCTTTGAACACGAGAGTCATAATACTTCTTTACCCATTGTTGTTGAGCAACATTACGTAATTTAGATTCCTCTCTTTTTTCATTGAGTAAGTCTAGTGCTTCGACTAGGAGTAGGTGGTTACGATGTAGTTCATAGTACTAATTTCGGTGTGAGGTAACTTGGGTCTAAACTGGGAGCATGGCCTCACTCCCAAAGGTGAGTGAGAAGGGACTATGCCCTGCGGTTCGGTGTGAGGTCCTATAGGACCAGAGTACATGTGGGAGCTCCTCCGGCCATCTTCCTTTAGCAGCCTCTAGGCGCTTCTTTAATTTATTCTTCAATGTTTTGTTTACTGCCTCAACTTGTCCATTTTCTTGTGGGTGAGCTAGTGAAGCAAAACTCTTGACTATACCATTCTTCTTACAAAACTCCGTAAATAAATCAATATCATTTTTTTTCCATTATTTGATACTATTTCTTGTGGAACTCTATAGCGACATACAATGCTCTTCACGACAAAGTTGAGTACCTTTTTTGAAGTTATGGTGGCCAAAGGTTCCGCCTCAGCCCATTTTGTGAAGTAGTCTACTGCGATTACTGCATATTTAACTCCACCCTTTTCTTGTGGTAGAGATCCAATCAAATCTATTCCCCACACACCAAAGGGCCACGGGGAGGTCATAGAAGTGAGTTCCACTGAAGGGGCTCGTGGTATTGTTGAAAAGCGCTCGCACTTATCACACCTTTTTACGTACTGGAGAGAGTCTTGACTAATATATAGTAGTCTCGTAGTATCCTTGCCTTATTATCTTTTTAGCTAAGCTATCCCCTCCGGCATGGTCCCCACAAAATCATTCATGGACCTCCTTCAATATGCTTTGTGCTTCTTCAACTGTCACACACTTCAATAATGGTATCCCCTTATGTATAATTTTCCATCCAACAAAGTGAACCTTGGTACCTTATACAATAACTTCCTTGCTTCACTCTTATCAGAAGGGAGACTTCCAGTGGTTAAGTAATCAATAAGTGGAGCCATCCACGTTATTTGAGTATCCACCAGTTCCATGTTAGCTTCCTCTCTCCTCCACATTGATGCTCGATTTAGGAAGGAACTCTACTGGGACGACGTTGAGTGTATCAGCTTCCTTAGTGGTGGCCAACTGTGCTAAGGCATCGGCATTCGAGTATTATTCATGAGGTACTTGTTCTATGGAGTAGTACTCAAATTGTTGGAGTTATTTTTGCACTTGGGAGAGGTAAGCCGCCATTTTTAATCCTCTTGCCTGATACTCACACAATACCTTATTGACTACTAGCTGGGAGTCGCTAAAACAACGAATTGCTTTCACACCTAGCTCCTTTGCTAATCTCAGCCCAGCCAACAAGGCTTCATACTCAGCCTCGTTGTTGGACGCTTCAAACCCAAACCTCAAGGCTGAATGAATTCTATACCCATCTGGGGTGACAAGAATGATTCCTGCCCCTAAGCCATGCTCGTTAGACGACCCATCAACAAAAAAATGCCATACACACTCGGATAATGCTCTTGCACTATTTTTCTCTAGCAACTGAGTACATTCAGCGATGAAGTCAGCAAGTGCTTGTGCCTTTATGGTCATTCTAGGATGGTACGTGATCTCAAATTGACCCAACTCGGCAGCCCATTTATGGAGTCGACCTGAGGCCGTCGGTTTCATTAATACTTGTCGTAAGGGCTGATTAGTTAGGACATGGATGAGATGTGCTTGGAAGTAAGGTCGTAGCTTCCTTGACGAATGGACTAGGCAAAAGGCCAGCTTCTCCATGGTGGGATAATGTGGCTCTACTCCCACAAACCGTTTGTTGATGTAGTACGCTGGCTTTTGAATCTTCTCCTCTTCACACACCAATATAGCCTCAATGCATGCTCCGTTACAACCAACTATATGTACAACACCTCCCCCATGATTGGTTTGGACAAGATAGGGGGTTCAGTCAGGAGTTTCGTCAATGATTGAAATGCTTGTTCACACTCTTTTGTCCATTCAATCCTATTTCTTCCTCACAATAAGTTGAAGAATGGTAAACATATATCAATGGATTTGGACACGAACCGATTGAGTTCAGCTATGCATCCTGTCAGGCTTTGGACATCCTTCTTTTTTTTTGGGAAAGGCATGTCAATTAGTGCCTTTACCTTCACGGGGTTTGCCTCAATAGCTCTTATGTTAACGATAAAGATGAGGAACTTGCCTGCTGATACCACAAAAGAGCACTTGCGTGGGTTCAATTTCATGTTGTATCTTTTCAATATAGAGAAACACTCTTCCAAGTCATCAACGTGGTTCTTTGAAAGTTTGGACTTCATTAGCATATCCTCCACATACACCTCCATATTGCCACCAATTTGATCCACGAAAATTTTATTAACAAGTCACTAGTAGGTAGCACCGGCATTCTTTAACCCTAAGGGCCTCACATTGTAACAATATAGCCCCATGTTAGTAGTGAAGCTTGTGTGCTCCTGGTCCGCCACATTCATGGGTATTTGGTTATATCTAGAATACGCATCCATGAAAGACATAAGTTCATGAATAGCGGTAACATCTACTGGTGGATCAATGCGAGGAAGTGAGAAGAAATCCTTGGGACATGCCTTGTTTAAGTTAGTGAAATAGATTTATGTCTGCCACTTCCCGTTTGGTTTTGGCACCAACATGGGGTTTGCAACCCATACGGAGTAGAAAGCTTCACAAATAAAATTAATGGCTAAAAGCTTGCTTACTTCCTCTTTCAAGGCCGCAACTCTAACCTCATCAAGTAATCTCCTTTTCTGTCATTTGGCGGGCACGTCATTGTTTAGGTTCAGCACGTGGGTGATTACATTTTCACTTATACCTACCATATCGTAATGTACACAAGAAAATACTTCTTGGTTGTCACGGCGGAACTGAATAACAACCTTCTTAATCTCCTTATTTAAGTGCTTCCCAACTTTCGTGGTTTTGGTTTGCTCATTTAGGTTAAGAGCAATTTCTTTAAGTTCCTCAATGGAACCCAGGTTAAAACAGTCATCTCCAACGCTAGGGTCTATCTCTTCAATATTAGAAATTTCTCTTGCTTCCCTATTTCCTCTTCATTATCATTATTTACGACCAACATTTGGGCCCCTGGTCGGGTTTGTCCCCTCATTGCCACATTGTAGCATTCACGTGCAGCTAGTTAATCTCCTTTGACTATTCCATTCCTGGTAGCAGTTGGAAACTTTAAGGCTAGATACTTGATTGATGTGACCGCCCCCAGCGTGTACAATGTCGGTCTACCTAAAATGGCATTGTAGGCAGACGGTAGGTCTACCACAACAAACTCTTTCATTTGGGTGACTGTTTTTGGGGCCGCCTCGAGTGTCAACGGGAGAGTGATTCTTCTTGTGCTGGCTACGCTATCTCCAGTAAATCCAACAAAATTGGTAGTACATGGTTGTAGGTCTTGCACACTTAACCCCATTTTCTCCAAGGTTATCTTATATAACAAGTTCACGCTACTACCGTTATCGACCAAGAGTCTCCTTACCCTCCTGTTGGCGATTTGAGATATTATCACCAGTGGATCATTATCCGGACTTTGTACATGATGAGAATCCTCATTACAAAATGTTATGGTTTGGTCTTCCATTAGGCTTTGCTTGGGAGCACGTTGTTCTAGTGTGAAAGGATTCTTATCTGAGTTCTTGAGCTCATTAATATATCTCTTTTGAGCCCCATTAGTGGTCCTTGCAAAGTGTGGTCCTCCTCATATGACCAACACGTCCTCTCCTTCCATAAGTGGAGGAATGTCCAGGTTATGTCCCGGTTGTCCCCTTTGTGGTTGTGTTGGTGGGTTAGGAGCATAGTTTCTGGGTGCCCCGTGTTGTTGCACATTGGCATGTGGGGCTGTAGGTTGTTGAGCATTCACCCCTTGTTTGTTGTATTGCCTATTCCTTGCATAGTTAGCAAGAGGGCCATTACGTATAAGAGTCTCTATCACATCCCTCAAGTCTCAACACTTGTTGGTGGTATAGCCAATGTCTTTATGGTATTGTAATTACTTGGATGGATCCTTCTTCGCACGACTTGCTGGTTCTGGTATCCGAAAGGCCACCCGATGTTTGTTTGCCACATATATGGTTTCTTGTGTCTCCACAAGTTTGGAGTATATTGTGAACATGGGTTGGTAACCTTTACTCTTTTTGTGATCTCCTCCATTGTTGCCCTTTCTCTTATTATTGTGCCCAGAGTTATTGGTGGCTGGAGGGTTGGCAGTTGTTGCCTTTGGATTGATGGAAGTTGTTGTTGTAGTAGCTGAAGCAGGTTGTGTTGAGGGAAGAGGTAGGTTATTGGCTAACCTGGCCTCTTCAATGTTTATATAATTTTGGGCCCTTTTCATAAATTCGTCAATAGTGGGGGCACCTCTCCCTTGGAGGCTATCCCATAGTAAATATCCATGAGTTACGCCTGCCCCAAGGCCATGAGTCTCCCAATGTCATAAACATTCTTCACCTTGGCCGCCTCGATGTTGAACCTATTTATATAGGCCTTTAGACTCTCACCGAGTTGCTGTTTTAGGTTGGCCAAGGAAGAGCATTGTGATTTTCAAGACATGGTGGCACGAAATTCTTTTTTAAAATCACTCCACAATTTGTCCCAATAGGCGATTGAATGCTTCTTGAATTTATTGAACCATGTTTTTTATGCTCATGTCAAGGTCACTGGGAATAACATGCACTTCAGATCGGCACTTACTTGGCTTGTCCTCATTAATGTGTTGAAATCACTAATGTGGGCTCCCAGGTCAGTACTTCCATCATATTTTGTCATGGTAGGCATCTTGAACCCTTGGTGGTATTGCAATGCCAAGATGTGTGGAGCAAAAGGCTCAGGTTCCTCATCAGATTCGTATCCCCTGACTCTCCCTTGGGCATTCAATAACTGTTGAATTTGTTGTTCTAATGCTGTAATTCGTGGGTCATTTATCACAGGAGCAGGAGTATTGGATCGACTGGTGGAAGAGCGTTCACATTAAGCTGGGGTGCATATTCTCCTTGTTGTGAAGGAATGTCATACTGTGCTTGATAAGGAGCCTCCCTCTGTGCGTGCCCCCTGTTCAAGTGGTCTCTCAAATTAGGTTGCCGCCTTTGGTTCAGATGGTCCCGAAGGTCTGAGCTCCTTGCGTCACGTGGGGGTGTCGAGGATGTTCCTCATAATATGGAGGAGGTGCATTGTCTTGAACGCTCACAAGGCGAATCCCTGAGTCGGAATGGTAACTCTCCCCCATGAAGCTCACCGTTCTCTGTTGTTGCGTCCCTCGAAGTGCAGGCCGTTGCTAGGCATATGATTGTATTACGGCAGTCCAAGATCTTGATAAGTAGCTATTGTCTCAGGGTGAGTGAGGTTGTGCACGCTGTGGTCTAGTTTCCTTGGGTGCTGGTCTCGGACAGACATAGTTATCACGAGAGACAGTGCATCGTCTTTCCCATCCATGTCCCCTAGGTTGAGGTACCTATTAAGCATGGTGGTCTCGGTAGTCCTCTCGTCCGTTTTGTGGGGGTCGAGGAAAGTCTTGACTTGGAAGGTGACTAGGAGGTTCTTCCTTCTGTCGTGACCTCTCTCTTGGGGCTGGTTGATGTGATGCTGGTACATTAGTACGTGGAGGCTCAGGATGCCTTATTGGTGATGGGGCGAACCTGATTGCTGAAGGAGGGTTCCGAACATGGTCTCTTCCCCTCTCGTCAACACCAATATCCCTATGCACTGGAGGTGGTTGAGATGGTGGGATCCCATTTTAATGTGTTGTGCCCCTCTCCCCACGGAAGCCTCCTCATGGGTGATCTGTACCATTGTCTTGTGGGGCAGTAGGTCCTTGTGCATCCCTCCTAGTTTGTTGTGGTGTAGGAGGGGGTACATTATTCCTCCTATTCTCAAGACCCGAGGTTGTTACTCGTTGTCCTTGTTGTGATGGAGGACGCTCGCTCCTCCCGCCATGGTTGTCGTTCTCACGAGAAGGTCGTTGTGGTATGGAATTCAGATTAGCATCACGAACTTGGGTTGTTGTTGACCTAGACCTCTCTTGACCTTCGAGAGGGTAACGTGTTGAACGACTCCCACAGGGTCGTCCCCTTCTTGCTGTACCAGGACGTCCGCAGGTTCCTCTTCTTTGTGGCCTTGTGGCCTCCTGGGCTCCATACCTCTCTTGCCACTCTCTGTTGAGTGTGAGAGTTTCATCTAAACGCTAGCACAATACCTCGTTTTCCATGAACACCTCATGGACATTGGTAGTTCGTCGTACACCATGGGATGGTGATGATGAGCTTCCCGCATCTTGGACCTGACCTTCGTTGTTAGGCATAGGTTGTTTGTCTGGACATGAAGAGGTCCCTTTGCCAGCGGGCTCAGCATGTTGGTGTTGGGTTTTATGCCCTAAATAAAACTCATTTCAATATAATCAGATTTACTTATTCATATAGATCAGAAATAACATTTAATGTTGCATGATTCACATGATTTATTTCATGAGTACATAATGTATAAATTCATCAGACACCCTTTTCACATACTTGATCCTGTTTATTGTGCTGTCAACACATTGGAAAGTAAACATGACTATGTGAATAAAGTTTCCTAGATTTATCAGACATAGGGTTTTACTGATATGATAATCTACAACATTGGTTAAAGTAAAGCTCAAGTTGGATGCATGGAGTATGCATCGGAAGGGACCGATATTGAACTTTGAGTTAGATTTATTGAACTTACCGTAATATCTATTGAAGTCAATATCGCCTAGTTGATCCTAGATCAAATGATCTTAATCCTATTATGATTAGGCTCAATCTCAGGAGGCTATTCGTGTTCTTTGATTTGCAAACATGGAACAAGGGATTTATGTTTTAAGACCTGATACTCAAATCTCAATAAATACTGAACTTTTCAATGTAGCTAAACCTAGGAGCCTTAAGAGAAAAGAGATTCATAATGATGATCAAACTTATCTATGGCATTTACGTTTAGGTCATATAAGTTTTGATAGACTCAATAGGCTAACCAAAGACGGTCCATTGAAAAATGTCGTCTTAGGAGAACTGCCAGTTTGCGAGTCTTGCCTAGAAGGAAAAATGACCAAACGTTCTTTCTCTGCAAAGGGAGAGCGTGCCAAACAACCCCTAGGGTTAGTACATTCAGATGTTTGCGGACCGCTGAATGTAAAAGCCAGAGGAGGTTATGAGTATTTCGTCACTTTCATTGACGATTTCTCTAGATATAGTTTTCTTTACCTAATGCAAAAGAAATCTGAAACGTTTGAAAAGTTTCAGGAATTTCATGCTTTGGCTCAAAACCAATTAGGTAAAACATTAAAGATCTTGCGAACTGATAGGGGTGGAGAATATATGGATATGCAGTTCAAAGATCATTAACTGAACTTGGAATTGAATCCCAATATACTGCCCCAAGCACTCCACAGCAGAATGGAGTTGCAGAAAGAAGAAATCGCACTCTCTTAGAAATGGTTAGGTCTATGCTGAGTTATTCAACTCTGTCTACGTCCTTCTGGGGATATGCTATTCAAATGGCAAATGATATTTTAAATGTTGTAACATCTAAAGCAGTCCCTAAGACACCCGTCGAACTATGGAATAATCGTACACCTAGTTTACGCCATTATAGGATTTGGGGGTGCCCTGCTCACGTCTTAAGAAAGAAAGAAGGCAAACTGGAATCGCGAACTGAAGTTTGCATGTTTGTCGGAAATTCTAAAGAGACTAGGGGTGGACTATTCTATAGTCACAAGGATAACAAAGTGTTTGTTTCTACAAATGCTACTTTCCTTGAAGATAACTATATGAAAGACAACAAACCAAAAAGTGAAATTGTATTAGAGGAAATGCTCATAGACACTGTTCCCTCAAATGTACCATCCTCTTCTCCTCAAGAAGAGGAACATATCACTCCCTCAGTTGTAGCAACTGAGAAAACTCCTACCAAAGCTCCTGTTCAGAAGGTCACCGCTCCTCGTCGTAGTGGGAGGGTTTCTACAGAACCATCTCGTTATGGCTTGGATGGTGAAATCAATATGGTCGTTGGTGACGGTATTGATGACGACCCATTAACCTATAAACAGGCAATGGCAAGTCCGCAACGGAAGCGATGGTCAGCCGGTATGGATTCAGAAATGGATTCCATGAAAAAGAACAAAGTCTGGGAATATGTAGAACCACCTAATGATTTTCGTCCAATTGGATGTAAATGGGTCTACAAGAAGAAAAGAGGTGCTGGAGGCGAAGTCAAAACTTTCAAAGCTAGACTGGTCGCCAAGGGTTATACCCAAAGAGAAGGTGTGGGCTATGAGGAAACTTTTAGTCCGTTTGCCATGCTCAAATCCATCCGAATTCTTCTCTCCATAGCTGCCGCTTTAGATTATGAAATTTGGCAAATGGATGTCAAGACAGCCTTTCTTAATGGGCTTCTTGAAGAAACCATCTATATGGAGCAACCAGAAGGTTATGTTCTTCCTGGGCAGGAGAATAAAGTTTGCAAATTAAATAGGTCCATATATGGACTTAAGCAAGCTTCTCGCTCATGGAATAAAAGGTTTGATGAGATCATTAAAACCTACGGCTTTCATCAGAATGAAGATGAACCTTGTGTTTACCAACTCAAGGAAAACCAAGTAGTAGTATTCCTGGTCCTTTATGTTGATGACATTTTGATCATTGGCAACAATGTCAAGAAAATGACTCACATCAAGGAATGGCTTGACACTCAATTCTACATGAAAGACTTGGGTTAGGACGCCTATGTTCTCGGTATTCAGATTGTCAGAAACCGGAAGAACAGATTCCTTGCTCTCTCTCAAACAGCTTACATTGATAAAGTTCTAGAGAGATTTTCCATGACCAATACCAATGGGGCAAACATGCCCTCTAGACATGGTATCCGTCTATCTAAGGAATAGTGTGCTACTGATCCTCAAGAGATAAAAGACATGGCAAAAATTCCTTATGCTTCTGCAGTTGGAAGTCTAATGTATGCTATGCTATGCACTAGACCTGACATCTGCTATGCAGTTGGAATCGTGAGCAGGTATCAGTCAAATCCAGGACGGGTACATTGGAATGCTGTTAAGTATATTTTGAAATACTTAAAGAGTACAAGAGATTATGTATTAGTCTACAAGGGTGGTGCTTTAAATCCCTTAGGCTATACAGACTCAGATTTCCAGGGATGTCTTGAAGACAGGAAGTCTACATCTGGGATGGTGTTTACTCTTGCGGGTGGAGCAGTAGTTTGGAGAAGCGCTAAACAAACTGCGATTTCAAATTCTACCATGGAGGCAGAATACATAGCTGCGGCTGAAGCAGCTAAAGAGGTGGTCTGGCTTAGGAAGTTCTTCACAAGTCTTGGTGTCGTTCCTGGAATGGAAAAGCCTCTAGTCCTGCTTTGTGATAACAATGGAGCTATAGCCAACAGTAAGGAACCTCGGAGCCACAAGAGAAGTAAGCATATAGAAAGAAAGTATCATATTATCAGAGAATATGTGGCAAGAGGGGATGTACTGGTGGAGAAAGTGGATACGCAGGATAACTTAGCTGATCCATTCCCCAAAGTCTTGGCAGTAACTTCATTCGAAAAGCACCGTCAGAATTTAGGATTAATTGAAATGTACTGATTTGTTTTATATTAGTGCAAGTGGGAGTTTGTTGGGTTTTATGCCCTAAATAAAACTCTGTTTCAATGTAATCCAGATTATTCAATATCAATAAAGTAACAGAAGTATTTTTTATTCATTTGTGTATGTTTTGGTTCACTTAATCAATTGTTTGTCTATTTGATTTATAAATTCATCCGAACCCCTTTTCACATACTTGATCATGTTTATTGTGTTGTCAACACAGTGGAAAGTAAACATGACTATGTGAATAAAGTATTCCTAGATTTATAAAAACACTGGGTTTTACTGATATGACAATCTACAACAGAGTTTACTTGAATTTGGAGAAATGTTATGTTCTTTCCAGAACATAGGTTAAAGTAAAGCTCAGGTTGGATGCATAGGAGTATGCATTGGAATGGACCGATATTGAACTTTGAAATAGATTTTGAAACTTACTGTAAATATCTACTCAATTCAATATCATAAGTTGATCCTAGATCACATGATCGAAATCCTGATATGGTTAGGCTCAATTTCAAGAGTATTATTCGTGTTCTTTGATTTGTTAGTTAAGCCTAATCTTTGGTTAGGGCAATACATACATTTTGGGAACACGGTAGTGCGATTGAGTGGGAGCGCTAACATAAATATGGAATCTATAGCTTCTATCTGGCGAATAGTAAGCAAAGGGTGATTTCCTTCGAGCTTAACCAAACGAGATAAATCATTGAGTACTCATTTCACTTAGTTGAAATATCATTTATACAGGGTTAAGTGTTTTAATGATAAAATACATTGTAGGGTGTTACGGTAATTTAGTCCCTTTACAGTGTAAATCATCCATATAGAGGATCATTGATCACATTAGGATTATAACAATTGATAACTAATGATGTGTCTATATGGTGGAACATATAGAGCATTCTATATACTGAGAATGCAATTCTGAGTTCTATGTGTGGATTCAACGAAGAATTAATAAGTCAGTTAATTTAAGTGGTAAATTCTAGATCTGCTTATTGGAAGCTCGGATATATAGACCCATGGTGCCCCCACTAGTTGAGATAATATTACTTGTAAGACTCATTTAATTGATTTTAATTAATCAATTAAGATTCTCAAGATAGACTGTGTCTATTTGAGAATTTATCACTTATTAAGGGCAAAACAGTAAATAGAGATTTTAAAGGGCATATTTATTAATTAGGAAACTTTAATTAGTTTCATTATTAATAAAATAAATGACAATATATTATTTGATAATTAATTTTAATTATTAAATAATTAGATTTGACATTTATGTGGTTGAACAAAGGAATTGGCAGTTTTTGACAAAACAGGAAACTATCAGTGTAGGAAAAGGAAAGTTGGAAAAGTGGCAAGCCTTGTATCCACAATGCCTAGGCCGGCCACTTAAGTTCCCTTTTCCCTTTGATTTTTTCAATTTTAAATGTCAATTAATTCAATCATAGCCCTGGGTGGTCTTCTATAAATAGAAGGCAAAGGCTTCAGATTTCAACACATCTGATACACAACATTATTCTGACAGAATTTTCTCTCTGAAAATTCTCTCTGAGCCGCCACCCTCTCTCTCTCTATTCCTTCACTGTTTCGAAATCTATAAGTGCTAGAGTAGTGCCCACACACATCAAGTAATACCTCAATCATAGTGAGGAAGGCTGTGTAGAATTCAGAAACAACAAAGAAGGACTATCGGGCTCAGATCTTGATTATACTCTGCTACAGAAAGGAATCAAGGGTAAGAGATCTGAGTGGGAGGAGACATATATTCCGCTGCACCCAATGTAAGAATTTCTGATACTCTTATTTGTTTAATTTTCTATCGTTTTAGAAGTTCATATTTAGGTTGTTAAATCAACATACTTGTGAGTAGATCTAAGTTCCGGGTAAAATAACTTCCAACAACTGGCACCAGAGCCATGGTAATTGATTTGCTTGCAAGAAATTTGGACTTAAAACGATTTGCTTGTATTTTGGATGGTATCATGTTGCTTTGTGTGTCATATTGATGTTTGATTGTTGTTTGTGAATTCTGAGAAAAATAGTTACTTTTCTATCTCTGTAATTATTTTTATTGGATAGTTTGGAAAATTCTAAGCAATTTACTTTTTTACAGAACTCGATTTCGATTTAATTTGAATTAGTTATGAATTTTTGAAAATTGGAAAAATTGGGGTGATGAGCACCCTCATCACGCGCGCGGAATTGCTGCAAGCAGCCTTCCTGTGCCGTGATTCCTCGGCGTGCACCCCAGAGACGCGCGCGGATGAGCATGCATGGCATGCCATCCGTACAGTTCATCATTTTTTCAATTTTTTTCGATTTTTCATGCTATTTCATGGAATTAAATTCCGATTTTTTGTGTAGTTTTGTATGTTGATTTTTGTTTTTCAAATTTCAAATCTAATTATCAAAAATAAATTAATTTTATTTTTTAAAATTAATTTTAGATATTAGTGTAATTTGATTTTGAAAATAGGAAAAATCAAGTTTTGCTTACCTCTTTTCTTATTTCCTTTAAAATTTGATTATTTTATTTTTTATAAGGTCAGATATTAATTTATTTTGGTAACTTGACCTTAATTAAAATAAGATCAAAATAATCATGATTTTTTTTTTTTTAAGAGGAAATAATGTATTTTTGTTAACTTTTAAATTTTGTTATTTTTAATTAAATTAAATTGTAAAACAAGAAAAGGGTATGTATTTACCATTTTCTATTTTATTATTTGATTTATTAAATAACATGAGATTTAAAAGGAATGTTAGCAATTTAATTTTGAAATGACATTTAGGTTACCCAAAACCTAATTTTTCAAAATGGTAGGTTTAATTTTAATTTTATTTTCGAAATACATATTTAAAATTAAATAAATCCTACATCCAACTATCCAAATCTAACCTTGTTGCAGGAGTATGTGTTTTAGATTGTTTGTAAGTTTTCTAAAACCTATTATTGCTTGATCTAAATTGCCTTGGTTAACTTGATGATAGATCCAATGATCTAATTTTAACCAAAGGTTCAATTGATGATAGATCAAGTAAATAATTTGTAACAGGTAATTTTTACAAACTTCTTTCATCTGTGTATGACCTAGCAACATGATAGGATCCATCCAAGTGTGTATGCCTGTGTGAGCCTATATGTTTAATTTCTGTTATAGATACATATAGGTTGTTGTTGCTAAATAAAATATCATAACTGATAGATTTTATTTAGGCTCATTTAGTAGTGAGCATATTCAATTAATAACAGTTGTTCATTTTAAGGTTAAATTCCTCTCTTTTGGGCCTTGTGTGAGAGTTGGGAGCCTTAGAAGTGGGTACGACATACTGGACCCAGCCCCTCCTCACATGAACAACCCCAATTGTGAAGGCCCATTTGTCTGATTTGGATAACTGTGCTAGGTTAATTATATTAGTTTGACCTAATAAAAAATTGATTAGCAACATAATTAATTTCATTCTTCCTTGAAATTAATTTAAGAAAAACATAGTTTGAATAGTTATATTCTGGAAAGCTATATGTATTTTTCTTGTGTTTAATTAAATATGGAATTATAACCATATAAATTCTTTCTAAATCTTAATTTTATAATTTCATTAAATATTCCTATTTAAGTTGAGATTTAGTTAAATCTATCAAATCAACTTAGATTTGAATATTTTTGAATTTCCTATTATAAATTAAGTTGAGGAATTTTAGGAATTGGTTATTAAGATTCTTTAGATATTTTTTAAGTTGATATTTTATAAATACGGGAACTTAAAATGGAATATCTTTTAAATTAAGTGGTTACTACTTAATTGGTAATATTTAATTAAGTCATTGATTGAAGAATATTTAAGTTGGGTATTTAGATTTTTCTAAACAACTTAAATAAGATATTTTTCAAAATTATTCCATTTTTGAAATTTAATTAAAGTTTTTACTTTAATTTGTAATATTTCATTATTGAGATATGGAATATAAATGATTAAATAAAATACATATTTTTAAATAATGAGCTTTAATCAAGAGAAATTCGATCTCCATTGTTGGTTTTACATAGCTATTGTTTTAGTGAGTAATCCTCCTTAATGGAGGAACGTTCATTAGCAAGTTAGCGCCGTTTAATCTCGAAAGATAAGTATTCTTATAAGTTTTTTATATGGTTTATGATCACCCTAATGGTGGCGACTGTATAAGACTTACAAGAGTGTGAAACAATGGTAGAAGCTCATAAGATAGAATTGCCTTGACTCTCGCCTAAACGGGACAACGCTGAATTCCAATCTTGATCGAATAAAAGGTTGCTAGAATGTTTGACATTTTAGATGAATTGACAACTCTATTCAATGGATGATGCTTTGACTCTCGCCTAAACGGGACACTGTATCAGTTCGTTGGAAACTTTTGAAAATAAACTATGTTAGATTTAGTATTTTTATAACATATGTGATTATTTGTTTTCTGAACCTGTGTATGAATTTATAGAACCAAAACCTTACTTCTGTTTATTGATATGTTGTAGTGCCAATATGAATAACCCTCATCCCGATCCACTCCTAGTTAGTATCTTTGCAAAAGAACTCAATAGTGTGAAAATGCATCCTGGTAGTTGCATTAACTCGCACCTATTGTTGATGAATCTGAAATTCCAAAAGGCAAATCTACTAGGAATTGATTTATCAAGGGAACAATGGGTAAGACTCATACTTAATAGTCTTCCTCAGGAGTATGATAGCTTTGTTCTATATTACTTATTGAACAATCCTCACTCTTCTGACATGGACAAACTCGAGACTGAGTTAAGGGCCCATGAGCGGAATCTGATTGCAATGGGACCTCCTGGTATTGCAAACTTTAATCAGAGGAAGAAGATTAAGCATGAGGGCTCTAACAAAGCTGCTTCTTCAAGTACAATTATCAGACATCATGTTCTATGTGCGAATTGTAATGGAAAGGGACATAAAGAAGAACAATGTCCCAGGCTTCTAGACAATTCAAACGAAGGTGATGCTTTTGTATTTGAATCATGTGTTTTAGAGAACGACAAATCCACTTGGATTGTTGATTCTGGATCTACTAACCATGTATGCTCTTCATTGCAGCTACTTGAAACTTGGGAGAATCTTCACCCAGATGAGTTAAAGCTTAAGGTTGGAAACGGCGAGTTGGTATCAGTTAAAGCAAGAGGAACAGCCCGAATCAAGTTTAATTCTAAGAAGTTTTTACTTTTAGAGAATGTTTTGTATATTCCTAATTTTAGTAGAAACTTGATTAGCGTTTCATGTTTACAAACACAATTTTATATATTGAATTTTCGAGTTCAAATTGTTCAATTTCTCGTAATGGATTTCATATATGTGTTGCAAACATGGAACAAGGGCTTTATGTTTTAAGACCTGATACTCAAATCTCACTAAATACTGAACTTTTCAATGTAGCTAAACCTAGAAGCCTTAAGAGAAAAGAGATTGATAATGATGATCAAACTTATCTATGGCATTTACGTTTAGGTCATATAGGTTTTGATAGACTCAATAGGCTAACCAAAGACGGTCCATTGAAAAATGTCGTCTTAGGAGAACTGCCAGTTTGCGAGTCTTGCCTAGAAGGAAAAATGACCAAACGTTCTTTCTCTGCGAAGGCAGAGCGTGCCAAACAACCCCTAGGGTTAGTACATTCAGATGTTTGCGGACCGCTGAATGTAAAAGCCAGAGGAGGTTATGAGTATTTCGTCACTTTCATTGACGATTTCTCTAGATATAGTTTTCTTTACCTAATGCAAAAGAAATCTGAAACGTTTGAAAAGTTTCAGGAATTTCATGCTTTGGCTCAAAACCAATTAGGTAAAACATTAAAGATCTTGCGAACTGATAGGGGTGGAGAATATATGGATATGCAGTTCAAAGATCATTTAACTGAACTTGGAATTGAATCCCAATATACTGCCCCAAGCACTCCACAGCAGAATGGAGTTGCAGAAATAAGAAATCGCACTCTCTTAGAAATGGTTAGGTCTATGCTGAGTTATTCAACTCTGTCTACGTCCTTCTGAGGATATGCTATTCAAATGGCAAATGACATTTTAAATGTTGTACCATCTAAAGCAGTCCCTAAGACACCCGTCGAACTATGGAATGGTCGTACACCTAGTTTACGCCATTATAGGATTTGGGGGTGCCCTGCTCACGTCTTAAGAAAGAAAGAAGGCAAACTGGAATCGCGAACTGAAGTTTGCATGTTTGTCGGAAATTCTAAAGAGACTAGGGGTGGACTATTCTATAGTCACAAGGATAACAAAGTGTTTGTTTCTACAAATGCTACTTCCCTTGAAGGTAACTATATGAAAGACAACAAACCAAAAAGTGAAATTGTATTAGAGGAAATGCTCATAGATACTGTTCCTTCAAATGTACCATCCTCTTCTACTCAAGAAGAGGAACATCCCACTCCCTCAGTTGTAGCAACTGAGAAAACTACTACCAAAGCTCCTGTTCAGAAGGTCACCGCTCCTCGTCGTAGTGGGAGGGTTTCTACAAAACCATCTCGTTATGGCTTGGATGGTGAAATCAATATGGTCGTTGGTGACGGTATTGATGACGACCCATTAACCTATAAACAGGCAATGGCCAGTCCGCAATGGAAGCGATGGTCAGCCGGTATAGATTCAGAAATGGATTCCATGAAAAAGAACAAAGTCTGGGAATATGTAGAACCACCTGATGATTTTCGTCCAATTGGATGTAAATGGGTCTACAAGAAGAAAAGAGGTGCTGGAGGCGAAGTCGAAACTTTCAAAGCTAGACTGGTCGCCAAGGGTTATACCCAAAGAGAAGGTGTGGGCTATGAGGAAACTTTTAGCCCGGTTGCCATGCTCAAATCCATCCGAATTCTTCTCTCCATAGCTGCCACTTTAGATTATGAAATTTGCCAAATGGATGTCAAGACAGCCTTTCTTAATGGGCTTCTTGAAGAAACCATCTATATGGAGCAACCAGAAGGTTATGTTCTTCCTGGGCAGGAGAAAAAAGTTTGCAAATTAAATAGGTCCATATATGGGCTTAAGCAAGCTTCTCGCTCATGGAATAAAAGGTTTGATGAGATCATCAAAACCTACGGCTTTCATCAGAATGAAGATGAACATTGTGTTTACCAACTCAAGGAAAACCAAGTAGTAGTATTCCTGGTCCTTTATGTTGATGACATTTGGATCATTGGCAACAATGTCAAGAAAATGACTCACATCAAGGAATGGCTTGACACTCAATTCGACATGAAAGACTTGGGTTAGGCAGCCTATGTTCTCGGTATCCAGATTGTCAGAAACCGGAAGAACAGATCCCTTGCTCTCTCTCAAACAGCTTACATTGACAAAGTTCTAGAGAGATTTTCCATGACCAATGCCAATGGGGCAAACATGCCCTCTAGACATGGTATCCGTCTATCTAAGGAACCGTATCCTACTGATCCTCAAGAGATAAAAGACATGGCAAAAATTCCTTATGCTTCTGCAGTTGGAAGTCTAATGTATGCAATGCTATGCACTAGACCTGACATCTGCTATGCAGTTGGAATCGTGAGCAGGTGTCAGTCAAATCCAGGACGGGTACATTGTAATGCTGTTAAGTATATTTTGAAATACTTAAAGAGTACAAGAGATTATGTATTAGTCTACAAGGGTGGTGCTTTAAATCCCTTAGGCTATACAGACTCAAATTTCCAGGGATGTCTTGAAGAGAGGAAGTCTACATCTGGGATGGTGTTTACTCTTGCGGGTGGAGCAGTGGTTTGGAGAAGCGATAAACAAACTGCGATTTCGGATTCTACCATGGAGGAAGAATACATAGCTGCGGCTGAAGCAACTAAAGAGGTTGTCTGGTTTAGGAAGTTCTTCACCAGTCTTGGTGTAGTTCCTGGAATGGAAAAGCCTCTAGTCCTGCTTTGTGATAACAATGGAGCTATAGCCAACAGTAAGGAACCTCGGAGCCACAAGAGAAGTAAGCATATAGAAAGAAAGTATCATATTATCAGAGAATATGTGGCAAGAGGAGATGTACTGGTGGAGAAAGTGGATACGCAGGATAACTTAGCTGATCCATTCACCAAAGTCTTGGCAGTAACTTCATTCGAAAAGCACCGTCAGAATTTAGGATTAATTGAAATGTACTGATTTGTTTTATATTAGTGCAAGTGGGAGTTTGTTGGGTTTTATGCCCTAAATAAAACTTTGTTTCAATGTAATCCAGATTATTCAATATCAATAAAGTAATAGAAGTATTTTTCATTCATTTGTGTATGTTTTGGTTCACTTAATCAATTATTTGTCTATTTGATTTATAAATTCATCCAAACCCCTTTTCACATACTTGATCATGTTTATTGTGTTGTCAACACAGTGGAAAGTAAACATGACTATGTGAATAAAGTATTCCTAGATTTATCAGAACACTGGGTTTTACTGATATGGCAATCTACAACAGAGTTTACTTGCATTTGGAGAAATGTTATGTTCTTTCTAGAACATAGGTTAAAGTAAGGCTCAGGTTGGATGCATAGGAGTATGCATTGGAATGGACCGATATTAAACTTTGAAATAGATTTTGAAACTTACCATAAATATCTACTCAATTCAATATCATAAGTTGATCCTAGATCACATGATCGAAATCCTGATATGGTTAGGCCCAATTTCAAGAGTATTATTCGTGTTCTTTGATTTGTTAGTTAAGCCTAATCTTTGGTCAGGGCAATACATACATTTTGGGAACACGGTAGTGCGATTGAGTGGGAGCGCTATCATAAATATGGAATCTATAGCTTCTATCTGGCGAATAGTAAGCAAAGGGTGATTTCCTTCGAGCTTAACCAAACGAGATAAATGATTGAGTACTCATTTCACTTAGTTGAAATATCATTTATACAGGATTAAGTGTTTTAAGGATAAAATACATTGTAGGGTGTTACGGTAATTTAGTCCCTTTACAGTGTAAATCATCCATATAGAGGATCATTGATCACATTAGGATTATAACAATGGATAACTAATGATGTGTCTATATGGTGGAACATATAGAGCATTCTATATACTGAGAATGCAATTCTGAGTTCTATGTGTGGATTCAACGAAGAATTAATAAGTCAGTGAATTTAAGTGGTAAATTCTAGATCTGCTTATTGGAAGCTCGGATATATAGACCCATGGTCCCCCCACTAGTTGAGATAATATTACTTGTAAGACTCATTTAATTGATTTTAATAAAATAAATGAAAATATATTATTTGATAATTAAGTTTAATTATTAAATAATTAGATTTGACATTTATGTGGTTGAACAAAGGAATTGGCATTTTTTGACAAAACAGGAAACTATCAGTGTAGGAAAAGGAAAGTTGGAAAAGTGGCAAGCCTTGTATCCACAATGCCTAGGCCGACCACTTAAGTTCCCTTTTCCCTTTGATTTTTTCAATATTAAATGTCAATTAATTCAATCATAGCCCTGGGTGGTCTTCTATAAATAGAAGGCAAAGGCTTCAGATTTCAACACATCTGATACACAACATTATTCTGACAGAATTTTCTCTCTGAAAATTCTCTCTGAGCCGCCACCCTCTCTCTCTCTATTCCTTCACTGTTTCGAAATCTATAAGTGCTAGAGTAGTGCCCACACACATCAAGTAATACCTCAATCATAGTGAGGAAGGCTGTGTAGAATTCAGAAACAACAAAGAAGGACTATCGGGCTCAGATCTTGATTATACTCTGCTACAAAAAGTAATCAAGGGTTAGAGATCTGAGTGGGAGGAGACATATATTCCGCTGCACCCAATGTAAGAATTTCTGATACTCTTATGTGTTTAATTTTCTATCGTTTTAGAAGTTCATATTTAGGTTGTTAAATCAACATACTTGTGAGTAGATCTAAGTTCCTGGTAAAATAACTTCCAACATATAGACCCATGGTTTCCGCACTAGTTGAGATAATATTGCTTGTAAGACTCATGTAATTGGTTTTGATTAATCAATTATAATTCTCAAATTAGACTATGTCTATTTGTGAATTTTTCACTAAGTAAGGGCGAAATTGTAAAGAAAGAGTTTTAGGGGCATATTTGTTAATTATGATACTTTGTATGGTTCAATTAATAAATATGATAAATGACAATATTATTTAATAATTATTTATAGTTATTAAATAGTTTGAATTGGCATTTAAATGGTTGAATTAGAAAATTGGCGTTTTTGAGAAAATCAGATGCAGAAAAGATAAAACTGCAAAATTGCAAAAAGTGAGGCCCAAATCAACTAAGCATGTCCGGCCACTTTTGTAGGGGATTTAAACTTATATTTTCATTATTTTAATGCCAAATAATTCAAACCTAACCCTAGTGGAATGCTATAAATAGATAGTGAAGGCTTCAGGAAAATTACACTTAAATTTTCTATTTTTCCTTCAGAGAAAAACCTGA
The DNA here is from genome assembly GCF_029168945.1 of Cannabis sativa. Lineage (NCBI taxonomy): Eukaryota > Viridiplantae > Streptophyta > Magnoliopsida > Rosales > Cannabaceae > Cannabis > Cannabis sativa. The sequence goes on along the minus strand of NC_083605.1, from coordinate 15,720,595 downwards.
GCCTTCTCTCTCCCTATCTGGCCGACCACTCCCTCTCTCTTTCTTCCCTCTTAAATTTCGAAATTCTTAGTGTGAGAGTAGTGCCCACACACAGCAAGTGATACCTCAATCATAGTGAGGAAGATTGTGAAGAAAGACTTTCAGCAAGAAGGAGTTTCAGCATCAAAGATTCAGAGAAAGAGATCCAGGTTCAGATATTGATAATGCTCTGCTACAGAAAGGAATCAAGGGCTAGATATCTGAATGGAAGGAGTCATATTATTCCGCTGCACCCAATGTAAGGTTTCTTAAACTTTATATGTGTTTATTTCATCGTTTTAGAAAGTTCATATTTAGGGTGTTAATCAACATACTTGTGAGTAGATCTAAGATCCTGGTAAAATAATTTCCAACAGTTGGTACTCTTCATGGTGTTCCATGGTGTTTCCTTCGTTCATGGGGTCATCATGGTCCTCCTCCTCATAGTTCCTTCGTCTAGTACTCACCGTGACGGTAAGGGGTGATTAACACTTGTGTTCACCGCTCTCAATGAAAGCACCAAACCGTTGACGCAGTTTTTCGTCAAAAGATCTAAGAGGATCGTAAAACGAGTAAGATGAACACAAGGAATAGTTAATCAAAGTAAACCGGTTTGAAAAATTAAATTCACCAAAGATGAACACAAGAATTTTATAGTGCGTGGTTCACCCCGTTTCAGCAGTAATAGGCTAGTCCACTTGGAGTGTTATTGATCTTAATGCTTGAGGAGAGTTCTCGAGAGTTATGTTCTCCAAGAGTTCACTCCTCAAGTGAGTTTTTAGAATTTGAAAGTGGGAGCTCAAGAGTATGATCTCGTGAGTATCAATTTCAGGGTCCCTTTACAAGTGATTTCACCCACCTTATATAGATATTCATATAGGATTTAAAATCCCTTAAACATAGGTACACCTTCCCGTAACTATAGTTAGGTTGGGTTCAAGATACAAAATAATAATAATAAAATAATTATTTAAAAAATAAATATCTCTTCACTTATCATTTTTTGACTATATTTTTGGAATAGCTTTAAGAGCACGTGTCTCTCGCATTTGGTAGACTCAGATGGTCATGGGTACATGAGGGGAGCCAATTGGGTCGGTTCGTGCCCATAAGGTCCTTGAGATAATTTGACAGTTGAGGAGCTCTTTGAGCCTTAGCACCTGACGGAGCAAGGAGCTTAGTGCGCCCAAAATGCTCCTCTTCGGCCAATGTGCTCCTCCTTGGCCAATGAGCTCCTCTTTGGCCAACGTGCTCCTCCTTGGCCAATGAGCTCCTCTTTGGCCAATGTGCTCCTCCTTGGCCAATGAGCTCCTCTTTGGCCAATGTGCTCCTCCTTGGCCAATGAGCTCCTCTTTGGCCAATGTGCTCCTCCTTGGCCAATGAGCTTCTCTTTGGCCAATGTGCTCCTCTTTGTTGGACCTCCATATCTAGAATAAAAATTCATGCACAATTATTCTGGATTTTTTGAGAGATAACACTCTTCTTTGAAGATGACTAGCTGCTCCTGATTTCAATCATTACTAGGCAAGAAAAAAATTTGATTTTTTTTTTTTAAAAAGAAGAATGGATGCTGAGCTTGGCGGTTTGACCAACTCATTCCCTCTTCCTCCTAGACCCAAATATGTAGGCTAGTGATAGGTTCAATATCAATTCTCAGCTTGAACATCTACAAGCTATATAAATATGTTTGTACTGACCATGCAGACTTGAAAAGATTTGAATGGGCTGTGAACATTCAGCGTGATAGCTATGCATCCTATTGGTGCCTACTAAGCTATTGTTGAAAATGAATCCATTGGAAGGGATCTCTACAACTTTTTATGAGTTCCACCCGAAAGAGAGGGCAATTGAGAAATCAAGTGAAAACAGTTCAATCTCATGGTCTTCTTCATGCTTTGCAGTTTCCATTTCTATTTCCATTTGGGATGTCTATAAATATATATATATGTATATATATATATCTATTTGGTGCACAAAAGCACTGTTTATACATGACATTATTAAATAGGGAAATTAAATGCTGAGATTGGTTTCTTGTTGTGAATTTCATATGATTAGTTTAAGTACGTCAAGAATTAATATTGGATTTTATGAGTTTGGGATAGATTTTGTTTTGTCTAACTTCTCTTGGTCTTCTTGTTCTTCATATTGGAAGTAAAAACTGTTCACTTCTGGTGCAGAACTAATATCGCAAATGAGTAGAAAATGTCACCATTAACAAGCTTTTGTTCAAAGAAAAAAAGGTCATCTTCATTTTGGTCATTTTAAGTATTTTTTTTTTTTGGTAGGTCATTTTAGTAGCTAGCCTCCAACTCACACAAAAATTATGTTTGAATGACTTCATCAACATTCATCAAAAGGAATAATAAAAAAAAAATAACCTACAACAGAGTAAATAAATAAACTACAACATAGCAAGGCTTGATTAGTAGGTGAATACAAAGGAAAAGCAATAAAGTACGCTCCTTTCTCTCACACTCTCTCACTCGCTCGTGTAGGTAACACAATCACATTCACATGGGTTCAATAGTACATCTCACTCACTCTCCTTTGCGTACGCCTTTAATATAATAAGAAAATGAGACTATCCGTTTTGAAGAACATTGTCGTATTTAATTATAGCTTATATATTTAATGTTATATGTTAAAGTATAATTACTATTGTCTATTCAATATATGTAGGTAAATAATAGTAGTGTGTTTCCATTAAAAAAAACAGTTTGTTTAAGAAATACTAGGTCTGGAGGAATAAAAAGACAGAGAATGTGAGTAGAGATAAAAATAGAATAAAATAAAATTTTAATATATAAAAAAGAAAAAACTGATAAACAAATTGATTTTATTTTATTAGAATGAAATGAAAATTGATTTCTTTCTATATTTCATTCAATTTTATTTCCTCAGACCAAACACAACTTAATTAGTCTCTTTCTATCATAAAATGAGTTGCTTTGGGGCACTCACTTTTTCTCTTTATTATGCAAATTGCAAATTTTTAACTCACCATGCAAGATGATGAATGAAAGAACTACTTTTTCTTTCTTTCGTCATGTAGAGCTTAATAACTTTACTTATATAATAATGGCTTACATTATACTAATGGTGTATTTCAATGTCATTATTTTTTATTTTAGTTTTCGCATTTATATTGCTTATTGAGGCTAAAAATTCATGACAAAAATTAGATGCTAATCAGACAAGATTTGATATAATGTGAAACTTGAAAACATAATTCTTGTGAAACTTACCTTACAATTCGAAGGCACATGATTACGTCGTAAACATGTGTGACAAGCTAGTTAAATAATAATTAAGCTAAATCAGTCGTAGGGCAACTCTCCTTTGGCAAGTACTTATTATTACGTAGCATTTACATGTACTGCTAGATCGTATCACAAAATACGTAACCAAGAAAGAGAAGCCCTATAACTGGTTTTCTTATAGATTTTACCAACTCTATGATCTTCATCTCCAATACTTGCTGTGTATTTTTAATGCAACAAATTATGGATCCTTTATATAGAATAAAAGTCTAGCATCAGTAGATATATATCATGGAATAAACCTAGGAAGAAATGGCATATGCTTAGATCAAGAATTATATCTATGGAAAGACTTATCTCTTTACCATTAATTATTTTGTACTTTTAGTGCGTGGTTGAATTCCGCATAAGCTTTTGGTCGAAGAATATAGAGATTTTTGTTCATTATAATATTTCAGCTGAGAAGAGGAAAATAGGAGCTGTAAGGAGAATGAAAAAGATATATGCTTGCAGATATTGTCTGTGTGGTTGTCAAAATTATAAGTGGCATATATAGCTTTCAATTATTTGTATGTATATATATATAGAATAATTTACCGCATAAATACTTAACTTTAACTTCTAGTTGTAGATAAATATTTAAATTTAATTTTTGACAGTAATAATAATTAAGTTATAATTCTAGAACTCTGTAAGTACCTAACCGTTAAATATTAAGCCATTAATTCCACGTGTCATTTTTTTTATTGGTACTTCTGAACAAAATTTTTAAAAAATAATAAAAATTTAATGACTTGCACTAATTAGAGATTGCCACGTACGTGGCAATTTACTTAACCAAGTACCTTCAGAAGTTTCAAAATTATAACTTAACTATTATTACCGCTAAAAATTAAACTTAAGTATTTATTTGCAAATGGAAATTAAACTTAAGTATTTATACCGTAAATTACTCCTATATAAATTTAAAAAAAAGAAGCTTTCAATTATATATAAGTAGCATATCCATGGTCTCATATAGACATATTCCTATGTATATACATATATATATATATCGTTTTCCTTTTCTGTATTATCCTTTCAGCTTTCAATGGTTTTATGTTATTTCATCTTTAGGTGAAAAATGATACTTCTGGCATAAATTTAAAAAGTAATGATTCATATACAATCAAGTTGTACATAAATTTTTCAATCTAAAATTAAAAAAGAAAAGTTGCTCATAACTTTAAAAATTAAAAGTGATGTAATTCCAACTTTAAAATATAAGGCTAAAATTAAATTCACATAATTGTACATCTAATTCCATTGTTTGCTTAGAATTATTCTAGATTAAATATCTTTATGTGAATTTTGTCCATAAAATTTATTTTAGTATGATGATGTCTAAATTTTTCATCACACTATATATTAACACGTTAACTTAATTAATTAATATTGTAATTAAAACAAATCTCAGTACAATTTATTACGATAGGAACTACATTATCACTACAAAATAATATGTTCTTTATCTACAATCTAAGTGAAACCCGTGCTACACATAGGTAGATCCACACATATTGAATTAGAGCATGCAGTTGTTCTCTTAAAAATATATATTTTTTTTCGAACAAATAAAAATATATATTTTAATTTACATAAATATTTAAATATATATGCCAATATAAATTTTACTAAAATTGTTTTTTTTTTAATATTATTTCAACATTTTTTATTCTATATATTTATAAATATGGAGGAGATTTCAATATTTATATCAAATATGTAACTATTATGTTAAATTTATTTTAAAAATAAAAATAAAAATAAATAAATAAAAAACTTGGAACCTGATAGTAACCTGGTACTTTATTTCCTTATAAAACCTTAACTGAAATTAGTTATATTTAAAATTAAATTACTAATAATTATCAATTAATATTTTACAATTTGTTACTAAATAAAAATCTTTTAGAAATTAATTTTTTTGCACTTAAATTATTGAAATATTTTTAATAAAACTTATTATAATTTAAAATTATTACACCCATAACGTTAATTAATAATAAAAAATAATAAGAATGACCTCTAATTAAATGAAATTCTACGCTTAATCTTATTATCAATACTTTAAGTGTCAAATAAGTGTGTCAATTCAAGATAGGTTCAAGTGATTGAATTTTTTTTCAAAAAAATAAAAAATAAAAAATCTAATCACAATTATAAAATTAAAGATAATTTTTTTTGTTGCACTCGACATATCTGTACTTTATTCCACCTCTGTCATGTAATTTTATTTTATCAGAGAGACAAAGTCACTTTATTGTTTCTTCTTTGCAGTTCTAAATATATTGTATATGTATCAATTAATCAGAGTGGAATCAAAAGAAAAAAAATAATTGTTGAAAAACCGTGTTTTTGCCAATGTCAGTTGTATATAAGAAAATATAAAAACTGTAAGTGTTTGCAGCAGCAGAAAGTACTCGCTACAAAGAAACTGAACAGCGTAATATAAAATATTTGCGTAGAAAAATAAATAACTTGACACAAGAGATTTATACGTGGTATCAGTGTTCTCACGAACACTCCTAGTCCACGGGGCCACGCCCAGAGAAAGAAATCAATTAATAAAGTATCAAAATTACAAAGACAATTGACTTAAACAAGTTTAGACTCCCTCTAAAGTATTGCCGCAATCCTTTGTAATCCACTTTATGAATCTGACTTCTTGAAACACCTTCAAGCCCGAACTCCCTTCTTCTTTGAAGTGTGAGTGCTTACTTCCTCCCGAAGTAAGGCTTTAGCAAGTCTTCTCCCGAAGACCAAGTGCTTACTTCCTCCCGAAGTAAGGCTTTATCAAGTCTTCTCCCGAAGACCAATCTCTTGTTCAGTCAAGTAGTTCTTCACAACCTCTAGGATAGAGTAAGAACAGAAATAGAACAACTAGAACCTAGGTGAACAACTAGGCTCTCACACAACAAAGAAACACTCTCTTCTCACAAAAGATAAATGCAAAAAATGAATAATGGAAGAGGTAATTCGAATGGTTGCTCTCTAGGCTCTATTTATAGATCATAGAAACCAAAGAGGCAACCACAAGATCGAATTAGCAGCTGTACACAGACTTTCCAAAAACAAACACGATCTGCTACATCAGATTCGGTTGCTGACGAAGCAGATCTGCCCAGAAACGGGAAACTTACTAAAATCGGGTCCGATCTTCTTTCAAAGCTTGATTCCTGCCAAAAACAGATTAGATATTCTGATTGTATCAAGATACAATCGAAATTAATAAGGAAAAGGCAATAATCAAAGTTTCCCTTAAAAGGACAACTTTCCAAAAGAGAATTCCTTCTCTTTTGAGAAGTTTTCAACAAAGGAAAGTTCAGCTGAAAGTGCAACTTTCCAAACAAGGAAAATGGCAGCTTATAACCGAATAAAAGAGGTAAGATTTCGAAAATGAATGCATAGCAATCTTACCATAAAAAGGAAAAATTATTTTGTCACCTAACTTGCCAAAAAAGGACTTTACAATCTCCCCCTTTGGCACTTTAGATGAACAAAATAATTTTTACCATAAAGTACCTGCAATGCAAAGTTAGCAAGAGCAAACAATACTACTCCCCCTGAGTAACACAATCGAATATCACAATAAAAACAAAGAGCATGCTAACTTTAAACAATAAGTTCACAAGTACTAACAAACCACAACTCCCCCTGAAAAAAGGGTCCAGAGTTGGGCAACAAAAACCAAAAAATATCTCTCCCCCTTTTTGTTTATCGGAGTGCCAAAGTAAACAAAGAACAAAAATAGACCAAAGTTTAAGTAAAAAGAAACAAACTATAACACTTTAATTTTTGGAGAGTTTAATCAAGGTGGACAGTTGCCTGGACATGTCATGCTGGACATCAGCCATTGCTTCAAGACGAGTGTACACATTCTGAAGTTCAGACTTGACTTCCAGGAGCTCTGCAGCAGCAGAGCCTGAACTTGCACCAGCAGAAGCAGCAGCAGCACCAGCCTTTGGCCGTTTTTGGAACACACCATCAAAATATTCAGAAGGTTGGAATGTAGGGCCAGTGATGGGAGGCTCAAGAGTTTCATGTGCTTGGGCCACATTCTTCTGAGAGGATAAAACCTTATAGATGAGATTTGGAAATACAAGTTTGAAGGTTGGCTTTTTACCTCTTCGAAAGGAGACAATCTGGTTGAGAATATGAGAGGCTAGATCAATGGAAGTTCCAGAGGTGATGCGGTATAGGAGTGTAGCCACTTCTTGAGACACCACGGTCTTGTTCGAATTTGGAACCCAATTGCTTAGTGCAAACCGCATAAGGGAAGCATGAGCAAAAGTGAGGTGAGTAATTCGAAGACTCTCCCCTGGTTTCAATTCTGAACGAGCACCAGTGAGTTCAGAGTGCATCAAGTCACGATCCATGGACATCACAGCATTGGATACATTCTCAGGCAATTGCAGAGCCTGAGCAATGTCCTTTTCAGAAAATGAGAACCAGTGACCCCTAACATACACTCTTCTATACAGTCTAGAGTTCTCATCAAGGAAATCATCAGTAAGATTAGCATAAAACTCTTTAATAATGTTAGCAATGAATCCAATAAAACCAGTAAGAGTGTGTTCCCATTGATGAAATTGAATGAACTTTACAATACCATATACACGATGGGCATGCAAATCATAATTCCTCTCACTTTCAAACTTACGAGTTAAAGATTCCAGTCACGCTCATTCTCTCGATAGTAAAAAGTGGGACAGCCAGAGATAGAGGAAGGGATATTACCAGATGGAGGATCTTCCATGGGCTGCTTGCCTTTGGCAGCAGCAGAGGCCTGTGCTGCAGAAGCAGTTTTTGAACGAGGAGGCTCTGGCTCGAGTTCTGTGTCTTCACTGTCCTTCTCAGTATGCAGAGATACTGATTTGTCTGAAGAGACTTCCATTGGATCCTCTTCTTCTGAACTGGAACTCGAGGAAGCCGAGGGAGGATTAGTCTTGAGTTTCTTCTTGGCTGGAGGAGCAGTCTTCTCTCGAGATTGAGAGGCTTGAAGTTCTTTCTCAGCCGAGGCTTGCTGGGCTCGAGTTCGAGTGGAAGGGCCTGTTGGAGTGGAGCCAGCCATTGAAGTGTGAGTGCTAGAAGCGATGAATCTCCAGGCTTTGCAACAGCAGGAGAAGAAACTGAGGCAGCAGGGGGAGCACTAGAAGGAGTTGGAACGGTTTCTTCTAATTTTTTAGAGTGCCCTAGATTCTTGGTTCTCACCATTTTGAAACTGAAAGAGAAGATGAATAGTGTCTGACAAAGAAACAAGAAGAAGGTTCGGGTAGGTGGTGAAATAAGTGACAAAATTTGGTTTATATAACCTTGGAATCAAAACAAGAAAAAGGAAACCAATTTTGAAAATTCAAATGATAACCGCCAGCCCATGAACCAAAAGAGGAAACCGCCCACTTCCCAACTCCTTTCCCCTTTCCCTTTTTTTTTAAAAAAAAAATAAAAGGAAACTAGAAATGCCAACAAATTTTTCCAAAAATAAAGCAATCTTTCAAGAATAAAGACACATTACCATATAAAGATTAATCTTTACTTGGAAAAATATCATAATAAATCAAAGAAAGAATGAATGTTGATACTTACCATTTATGCACAAGATTTTCCTTGACCCATGAAGCAAGTCACACGCCTTCCTTTTTTTTTTTTATTTTAAAATAAAACCGAAAATAAAAAAATAATGTGTACAGTGAGTATATGTGATTCGAATCAAGCAGAGAAATCAAATATCATTGATAATTGACAAAGTAGATTACATGTTATGCTTTCAAGGAAAATAACTAATTAGAATCTCATGGAATGATCATACTTAATTGATGTTGAGGAAAAAGATATGCATGTTACTGAGAATTGTGAACCAGGATTGTTAATTTAATTTTAATAGAGGAGACTTACAGAGTTGAACACACTTGTCAGACATAAGTGTGTGCAGTGAAAATAGGATCATTGTCCTTGGCATGATTTTTCATTTTCGCCTTTTTCAAATTGATCCCGCAACTGGATGCTTTCACACCATACTGAAGGTAGCCCTTTTCTATGGTAGTGCATCCTCATCATAGTTGCTAATTACAATGTTCCAGCTTACTCATCAGATGGCTTTCACACCTCAGTATGGGTAGCTCTATTCCAGCAAGGGGCCTGACAAGAATGAAACAAAAATTGCTCAACTCTGTATAAGAACATTATTTAATCCTAGACACAAATAAAGAGTAACAAGAATCTTTTAACACAACATCACAAAGTATGATCAGACTGAGATCCTAACTAATTATATTCCAAAAGCATAAACATGTTTTGTCAAAATACAATGAGAGAAGATTAAGAGCTAAAGAAGAATCACATAACACTATTGTACACGAATTATGAACAGATAAAATTAAACAATGCAAACTCCCAAAGATTTTCTGAGGGAGTCAAAGCGACTTGCATCTAGGGCCTTGGTGAAAATATCAGCTAATTGTTTTTCAGTATCAACATATTCTAATTGCAATGATTTATTTTCAACAAGTTCCCTAATAAAGTGGTGTCTTATATCAATGTGCTTTGTTCTAGAGTGTTGAACAGGATTTTTGGAAATATTTATGGCACTAGTATTGTCACAAAAAATAGTCAAAACACCCAAATCAAACCCATAATCAATCAACATTTGTTTCAACCACAATAGTTGAGTGCAACAACTGCCAGCAGCTATGTACTCAGCTTCGGCAGTGGATAAGGAGATGGAATTCTGTTTCTTGCTATGCCAAGATACTAGATTATTCCCAAGGAAGAAGCACCCTCCACTTGTGCTCTTTCGATCATCAGCATTTCCTGCCCAATCTGCATCACTAAAACAAGCAAGATTTGAATTGGTATCTTTTGAGTACCAAATTCCATAATCAGGAGTGCTATTAACATATCTAATAATCCTTTTTACAGCTGATACATGAGATTCCATAGGATTACTTTGATATCTAGCACACACTCCCACACTGTAACATATATCAGGACGACTAGCAGTTAAATACAAAAGACTTCCAATCATGCTACGATAGAGTGTAGTGTCTACCTTTACTCCATTCTCATCTTTTGTTAATTTCAGTGTGGTGCTCATAGGAGTACTTACCTGCTTAGCCGATTCAAGGCCAAATTTCTTGACCAGGTTCTTAGCATACTTGCTTTGAGATACAAATGTACCTCCTTCCATTTGTCTCACTTGAAGACCCAGAAAGAAATTAAGCTCACCAACCATGCTCATTTCAAATTCACTTTTCATTTGATCAACAAATACCTGCACTTCATGGTTAGATGTAGAACCAAAAACTATATCATCAACATAAATTTGAGCAATGATAAAATCTGATTTTATATGTTTGATGAAAAGAGTTTTATCCACACTACCTCTGTGATAGCCATGAGAAAGTAAAAATTGAGTCAATCTTTCATACCAAGCTCGAGGAGCTTGTTTCAGACCATACAAAGCTTTTTCAAGTTTGTATACATGGTCTGGAAATTGAGGATCTTCGAATCCTTTTGGTTGCTCAACATAAACTTCCTCATTCAAAATACCATTTAGGAAGGCAGATTTCACATCCATTTGAAACAATTTAATATTCAGAATACAAGCAATACACAAAAGTAAACGAATTGATTCTAACCTTGCAACAGGAGCAAAAGTTTCATCAAAATCAATACCTTCTACCTGTGTGTACCCTTGTGCCACCAAACGAGCCTTGTTTCTCACAATTGTACCGAACTCATCACTTTTATTTTTAAATAACCACTTTGTTCCAATAACATTTATACCTTTTGGTCTTCGGACCAAAATCCATACCTTGTTGCGAACAAATTGGTTGAGTTCCTCTTGCATTGCATTGAGCCATTCCTCAAAGGTCATGGCTTCCTTCACATTTTTCGGTTCATATTGAGAAACAAAGCAAAGAAAGCTGATTAAATTAATATACCTTCTGCGAGTTACCATGCTTTCTTCAGGATTTCCAAGGATGAGATCTTTTGGATGATTCAGTTTGACTCTGGTGCTTGGTTCTTTCTGAATAGAGTCAGTGATGATGTTTGGATGAGTCAAGATAGACGGTTCTGGTTCTCCAGTTTCAGTTGCAGCAGCAGATTCGTCATTTGCAGCATCAGCAATGGGTTCTGCTGCATCAGGATCTGTTGTTACAACTTTTGGAGGAGTATCCATGAGACTATCTATCTTGGCTTCTGTGGAAAACTCTGAAAAATCTCTAAAATCATCAACAACCACATTAGCTGATTCCAAAACAGTTTGAGTTCTCATGTTATAAACACGATAAGCTCTACTGTTTAAGGAATATCCAATAAACACACCAACATCACTTTTAGCATCAAATTTACCAATATGCTCACGATCTCTATAGACATAACACACACATCTAAAAACATGAAAATGACTTACATTGGGGCGCTTACCTTTCCAGATTTCATAAGATGTTTTTGAGGTACCTGGACGAATAAACACTCTGTTTATTATGTAGCAAGCAGTGTTAATAGCTTCAGCCCATAAGCGCTTTGTCAATTTCTTGCTATTTAACATCACTCTTGCCATTTCCTGCAAAGTTCGATTCTTCCTCTCAACAACTCCATTTTGTTGAGGAGTTTTGGGAGCTGAAAATTCATGAGTTATACCTGTAGACTTGCAAAAATCATCATACACAGAATTTTCAAACTCCTTACCATGATCACTTCGAATTCGAACAATTTTCCCAATATTACAACCTTTCTCAACTCTTAATCTCAGACAAAGAGTTTTAAAGGCATCAAAAGTGTCAGATTTTTCTCTTAAGAAATCTACCCAAGTAAAACGAGAGAAATCATCAACACACACAAAGATATATCGTTTACCATTCAAACTTTCAACTTGGATTGGACCCATAAGATCCATGTGAAGCAATTCCAATACCTTTGAGGTATTGATATCAGACACAGGCTTGTGAGTGATTTTTAATTGCTTCCCAAGTTGACACGGTTCACACTTACCTTCACTTTCCTTACCAAGCTTGGGAAGACCTCGAACAATACCTGCATTTGACAATTTTTTCAGGTTTTTAAAATTAATATGCCCAAGCTTGGCATGCCACAGATCTGTGGTGTTGTTGATAGCTGAGTGACAAGTAAACACAGGGGTTAGAGTGTAACAATTATCATTGGATCGAAATCCTTGCAAGATACATTCATTGTCATCATTCAGAACATAACAATGATCACTATCAAAAGAAACAGTAAACCCTTGATCACAGATTTGACTGATGCTAAGTAAATTAGCCCTCAGTCCTTCAACTAACATCACATTTTTCAGTCTAGGTAACCCTTCAAAATTTAGAGTTCCCATACCAACAACTTTTCCTGATAAGCCATTACCAAAAGTGACTTCTCCACATTGCATAGGCCGTATGTTAGTCAAGAAATCCTTGTCACCTGTCATATGTCTAGAGCAACCACTGTCAAAATACCACATTTGAGATGCAAAGCTTTTATCGAAAAACCAAAATTGACACTTCTTTTTCACCCATATTTGTTTCAAACCTTTATGTTTCTTTTGAGTTTTTTTTTTTTTCAAATTATCAAAATAATTTGTTTTAAACAGGTTGTTCAATGTGAAACATTTAGGTCTGATATGTCCTTTTCTACCACAAAAATGACAAATGGGAACAAATCTTTTTACCTGAGATCTTACCCTTTTCGAAAATCCTGGAGATTTTGTAGCATCAGAAGCTGTTCTTGCTGCCACAGGCTGTGAAACTGTTACAGCAGAGTTTGTAGCCTCATGGTGATTCGTTGGAACACTAGATTTTACAAACTTCGTGACTCCAGAACTTTCCATTCCATTAGAACCAAGGCCTGCAAAACCTCTCTGACCTGCATTCTGAGCTTTTTCAAAAATAGAAGATCCAGGATTAAGCATTTGAACATTTTTCTTAAAGTTTTCATGTTCCTTCTTCAATAGAGAGATTTTTTCATCTTTATCACAAACACTTGTCTCATATTCTTTTATTTTCAACTCACACATTTCAATCTGATGAGACAATTTTTTATTCAATTTATTCAACTCTCTATTTTCGAAGCAACTCGAATCCATTTTTCATACATGACTTTGTATGATTCAAGAAGAGATTCTTCACAGCATTTCGGACTCATCCGAATCCGATTCCTCTTGTTTGGTGGTATTATTCAGACATACCAATCTATCTTTCACCTGTGAATCACACAACACATTAGTCATAACAGAGGTTAGGGCAACATTTTCAGTAATATCTTCATCACTTTCGGTTTCATCATCACTCCAAGTGACATTAAAACTTTTCTTATTCTTTTTCAAAGTGTTTGCACACTCAGATTGAATATGCCCAAAACCTTCACATTCCCTGCACTGAATTCCCTTTTTGTTAGAGACAGATGGTTTAATGAAAGCATTACCTTTTGAACCTTTCGAAATATTCTTTTTGTTTCCCATCTTTTTCATATATTTCTGAAAATTCTTAGTTAATAAAGCAATCTCATCATCACATTCACTATCAGAATTTTCATTATTAGCAACTTTCAAAGCAATACTTTTACCTTTATCAGCAATGGATTTGGGTTTGTCCTTTTGTTTAATCTGTTGATTTAATTCAAAAGTACGTAAGGAACCCATCAATTCTTCCACTTTCATAGTGCTAAAATCTTTAGCTTCCTCCATTGCCAAAAGTTTCGAATCAAACCTTTCTGGAAGAACTCTAACAATTTTTCTCACAAGAACAGAGTCATCAAGCTTTTCTCCAAGAGCAAAATATTCATTAGCAATGTCAGATAATTTTTCATAGAATTCAGTTAAAGTTTCATTATCAGACATTCTAAGCTCATCAAATTTAGTTTGAAGCATGATAAATCTAGATCTTTTCACATCAGAAGTTCCTTCAAACTGAGTTTGAAGAATCTCCCAAGCTTCCTTAGCAGAAACACAAGATGATATAAGTTTAATGTAACCCTCACCTACACCATTAAAGATAGCATGCAAGGCTTTGCTATTGTAGGCAGATAGTTTATCATCTTCAATAGACCATTCCAGTTCAGATTTTATAAAAGTATTACCTGAAGAATCTGTCTCAACTGGAGGAGACCAACCTGATAGAACCATTCTCCACGCCTTCTCATCTTGAGATTTGATGAAGCTCTCATTCTAACTTTCCAGTAAGGATAGTTAGAATCATTAAGCAATGGTGGTCTAGAAATAGAACTTCCTTCTGCAAAAAATGACATTCTAACAAAAACGTTATAGGACCACACTAAGAGTTTAGTGTCCCGCTCTGATACCAATTGAAAAACCGTGTTTTTGCCAATGTCAGTTGTATATAAGAAAATATAAAAACTGTAAGTGTTTGCGACGGCAGAAAGTAATCCGCTTACGGCAAAATCGAACAAAAGAATATAAAATATTTGCAGAAAAATAAATAACTTGACACAAGAGATTTATACGTGGTATCAGTGTTCTCACGAACACTCCTAGTCCACGGGGCCACGCCCAGAGAATGAAATCAATTAATAAAGTATCAAAATTACAAAGACAATTGACTTAAACAAGTTTAGACTCCCTCTAAAGTATTGCCGCAATCCTTTGTAATCCACTTTATGAATCTGACTTCTTGAAACACCTTCAAGCCCGAACTCCCTTCGTCTTTGAAGTGTGAGTGCTTACTTCCTCCCGAAGTAAGGCTTTAGCAAGTCTTCTCCCGAAGACCAAGTGCTTACTTCCTCCCGAAGTAAGGCTTTATCAAGTCTTCTCCCGAAGACCAATCTCTTGTTCAGTCAAGTAGTTCTTCACAACCTCTAGGATAGAGTAAGAACAGAAATAGAACAACTAGAACCTAGGTGAACAACTAGGCTCTCACAAAACAAAGAAACACTCTCTTCTCACAAAAGATAAATGCAAAAAATGAATAATGGAAGAGGTAATTCGAATGGTTGCTCTCTAGGCTCTATTTATAGATCATAGAAACCAAAGAGGCAACCACAAGATCGAATTAGCAGCTGTACACAGACTTTCCAAAAACAAACACGATCTGCTACATCAGATTCGGTTGCTGACGAAGCGTATCCGCCTGAAACGGGAAACTTACTAAAATCGGGTCCGATCTTCTTTCAAAGCTTGATTCCTGCCAAAAACAGATTAGATATTCTGATTGTATCAAGATACAATCGAAATTAATAAGGAAAAGGCAATAATCAAAGTTTCCCTTAAAAGGACAACTTTCCAAAAGAGAATTCCTTCTCTTTTGAGAAGTTTTCAACAAAGGAAAGTTCAGCTGAAAGTGCAACTTTCCAAACAAGGAAAATGGCAGCTTATAACCGAAGAAAAGAGGTAAGATTTCGAAAATGAATGCATAGCAATCTTACCATAAAAAGGAAAAATTATTTTGTCACCTAACTTGCCAAAAAAGGACTTTACAATTGTAAAAGTTTAAAAGTTATTGATCGTTAATGGTTATTGATCTTCAATATATATTATTGAAAGATTTGAAAGTTACTAACTGATATCAGTTATTAATCTTGAATACATGTTATTGAAAAAGTTTGCAAGTTAATAATTGTTATTGGTTATTGATATTGAATATGTATTATTGGAAATTTGAAAGTTATTAACTGTTATTGGTTATAGATCCTGAACATGTGTTCTTCATAAACTTAGTAGCTGATGTTATTGATTATGTGATAGTCAGTAGTCCCGTGATCTGTAAGGGGAAATAACGGGTAAGCTGTGCAATCCCACACTTCTTGGGGAAGGTCAAGTGGGATGATTCTAAGACTTTGTAGGTATGCGACTACACAGTTGAAGAGAGCTTAAATGGATTGATTGGCACTACCTATATCAGCAAGGTGCTTCTTGTTTTTCGGTAGCCCATCACGAAAGAACTCAACAGTTATGCGTGCTTGACCTGGGGTAATTTCAGGATGGGTGACCTCTTGGGAAGTTTTCCCAGGAAATGTGCGAGTGAGGACAAAGTACGCTGGAAATACTTGTGTTGGTCTGTAGGGCTAGTCGTTAGTCCATGAAGCAGCCAAAGTGGCGTACTCGTGTATAAGAGCCATTATTCCGTGGGTGTAAGGACTCAATAGAGGCTTGAAGCTGTGACGTTACAAACATTATCAGATCCTTGACCCAACAAGAAGTGTGGTCGACGAGGATGTCGGACCCCGTAGGGTGGTGATTGTGACAGTCAGTAGTCCCGTTATCCGTAAGGGGAAATAACAGGTAAGCTATGCAATCCCACACCGCCTGGGAAAGGTCAAGTGGGATGATTCTGAGACGCTGTAGGTATCGGACTACACAATTTAAGAGAGCTTAAATGGATTGATTATAACTACCTGTATAACCAAGGTGCTATTGGTTATAGATCCTGAAAATAACAAAAATTTAAAAAATTAGCAAAATATCTTATTTCTATTTAAAATTACATGATTATAAATATCTTATTTTAAATTTAAATATGGTCAAAATATCTAAAAAGATTTAATTAAAAAATCTTAAAAGATAAGATATTTTTAAAATATCTTAAAAGATAAGATATTTTTAAAATATCTTAAAAAATATTATAAATATCTTTAAAAGATATTATAAATATCTTAAAAGATAAGATATTTTTAAATATCTTAAAAGATATTATAAATATCTTAAAAGATATTATAAATATCTTAAAATATCTGACCTTAAATTTAAAAAAAATATAATCAAATTTAAAAATAAGATAGATTTTTAAGCAAAAATATAAATACTAATTCTATTCAAATTCAAATTACACTAATATCTTGAATTAAATTAATTCAAAATGATAATTAGAATTGAATTAGGAATAGTAATAGTATATATACAAAACCATACAAAAAATTGGAAGCTAATTCCATGAAAAAGTATGAAAAATTGAAGAAAAAAGGAAAAATTCGAAACTGTACGGACAGTTCTACGATCGCAGGAAACTATCAGCACAACCCCGATTTTGTCAAATCTTCAAAAAATCATAACTAATTCAAATAAAATCCAAATTGAGTTCTGTAAAAGGCTAACTTGCTTAATTTTTTCCATACTATCCATTAAAAATAACTCCAGAAACGAAATCACAATTATTTTTCACGAAAATTTCACAAACATCAATCAATCATCAAATAACACTCAATACAACATGATACCATCAAAAGAACATACAAACAATCGTTTTAAAGTCCAAATTTCTTGCAAGTAAATCAATTACCATGGTTCTGAGGCCAGTTGTTGGAAATTATTTTACCAGGATCTTAGATCTACTCACAAGTATGTTTATTAACATCCTAAATATGAACTTTCTAAAACGATAAATTAAACACATATAAAGTTAAGAAAACCTTACATTGGGTGCAGCGGAATTAAATGACTCCTTCCGTTCAGATATCTAGCCCTTGATTCCTTTCTGTAGCAGAGCATTATCAATATCTGAACCTGGATCTCTTTCTCTGAATCTTTGATGCTGAAACTCCTTTGCTGATGATCTTTCTTCACGATCTTCCTCACTATGATTGAGGTATCACTTGATGTGTGTGCGCACTACTCATACACTAAGGATTTCGAAATTATCAAGGAAGAAGAGAGAGAGTGGTCAGCTAAAGATAGGGAGAGAGAAGGCTCAGTTTTTCTGAATAGAAAAAGTCAGAAGAAAAGTGTGTTTTTCTGAAGCCTTCACTATCTACTTATAGCATTCCACTAGGGTTAGATTTGAATTATATGGCATTAAAATAATGAAAAAATCAATTTAAAATGCTACAATAGGTGGCCGGCCATGCTTTTAATGGATTGGGCCTTGGGCTTTGCAATTTTGTAATTTTAACACCTTTTGTATCTGATTTTCTCAAAAATGCAAATTTCCTAATTCAAACATTTAAATGCCAATTCTAACTATTTAATAACTATAAATAATTATTAAATAATATTGTCATTTATCATATTCATTAATTGAACCATACAAAGTATCATAATTAACAAATATGCCCCTATAAACTCTTTCTTTACAATTTCGCCCTTACTTAGTGAAAAATTCACAAATAGACATAGTCTAATTTGAGAATTATAATTGATTAATCAAAACCAATTACATGAGTCTTACAAGCAATATTATCTCAACTAGTGGGGGGACCATGGGTCTATATAACCGAGCTTCCAATAAGTAGATCAAGAATTTAGCACTAAAATTCACTAACTTATTAATTCTTCGTTGAATCCACGCATAGAACTTAGAATTGCACTCTCAGTATATAGAATGCTCTATATGTTCCACCATATAGACACATCATTAGTTATC
This sequence comes from Cannabis sativa, assembly GCF_029168945.1. Classification (NCBI taxonomy): domain Eukaryota; kingdom Viridiplantae; phylum Streptophyta; class Magnoliopsida; order Rosales; family Cannabaceae; genus Cannabis; species Cannabis sativa. The sequence continues at coordinate 15,701,952 of NC_083605.1, read as the reverse complement.
CATTGTTATAATATTCCTAATGTGATCATTGATCCTCTATATGAATGATCTACACTGTAAAGGGATCAAATTACCGTTACACCCTACAATGTATTTATTCCTTAAAACACTTGACCCCGTATAAATGATATTTCAGCTTATGTGAAATGAGTACTCCACCATTTATGTTCTTTTGGTCAAGCTCGAAGGAGATCATCCTTTGCTTACTATTCGCCAGATAGAAGCTATAGATTCCATGTTTATGATAGCGCTCCCACTCAATTGCACTACCGTGTTCCCAAAAAGTACGTATCACCCTGACCAAAAGGTAGGCTTAACTAACAATTCAAGGAACACGAATAGCCTTTCAAGATTGAGCCTAATCATAACAGGATTAAGATCATTTGATCTAGGATCAACTAGGCGATATTGACTTGAATAGATTTTACGGTAAGTTTAATTAAATCTAAGTCAAAGTTCAATATCGGTCCCTTCCGATGCATACTCCATGCATCCAACCTGAGCTTTACTTTAACCAATGTTCTGGAAAGAACATAGCACTTCTCCAAATGCAAGTAAACTCTTGTTGTAGATTATCATATCAGTAAAACCCTATGTCTGATAAATCTAGGAAACTTTATTCACGTAGTCATGTTTACTTTCCAATGTGTTGACGGCACAATAAACAGGATCAAGTATGTGAAAAGGGTTTCAGATGAATTTATACATTATGTACATATAATCATGAAATAAATCATGTGAACCATGCAACATTAAATGTTATTTCTGATCTATATTAATAAGTAAATCTGATTATATTGAAATGAGTTTTATTTAGGGCATAAAACCCAACAAACTCCCACTTGCACTAATATAAAACAAAAAGTGCGTTTCAATTAATCTCAACACCTTGATATACAAATCAAGTGTAGTAGTAGTAAACTCCTCGTAATAGGATCTGAAAGGTTGAATTGACCACAACCTTTTCTCCACTATTACTCTTCCTTAATCACAAAATCATTGATAATGTGAAATTCCTCTCTATATGTTTACTCTCTTGGGATACTGGATTCTATACCTTTGGCAACTACTTTTGGTTAATCAAGAAATTAACAGTAGTAGTTTAAGGCAATTTGGAATGGTGCGAAAGATGTATAGAACTTTCCTTAGACTGAATAAGTACCTTTCCTGCAGCTTTAACATTCAGTCTCTCTCTGGTAGACCTAGAGACTTCAGATAGGTTTTTACACTTCTCCAAAATCACTATTCCACCCCCAGAGTAATCACCATCTTATCAGAAAGATTTTCTAGCACAAAGGCAAATTTCGAAATCTGATATGGTGTAGTCTAAGAGTTTTAAACACACCCTTATAGACTAACATATAGTTCCTCTTCTTAATCTTAAAATTTACTTGATTGTCTTCCAATGTTCTTCTCCTGGATTAATCTGATACCTACTCATTTGTAAAGCCCGCTTAGTTAATTTGGAAATTAGCAGTTATTTATGTTAATCATGAAATTATTTATAGCTATTTAAATAATTTATCGCTGTTATTTACGGAATTCAGAAATGCATGATTATGTCATCAGTAGTTTTTATATTTCGCATTTCCGGTGTCCGGTATTTTGGAACTCGGCGTTTGGCTCAGTAGAAATCACAACTTAGTATGTTAGTAATTTGGGGACGGGTTTTAGACATTGGGAATGTCGGGAATGGCCGGGAATTTAGAATGTCCCAAAAATACCCCTTTAGTATGATTTAGGTGATTTTATGGTGGAGGGGCAAAATGGTCTTTTTGCCCCATTAATGTTTTGTCTTATGTGGATTATTAATTGGAATAAATGTTTATTTTAATTGTTAATTGTTGGCTGAAATGATTTTGGGTTAAATGGCTTTATTCCTTTTATTTCTTTCATTTTTCAACACTTAGAAAAAAATTGGAAATTTCAAAAGAAAACTCTCTCTTTTCCTCTCCACTTTCGGCTGGGTATTTGGGGTGCAAAAGCTGGGTTTTTCTTTAATTTTCAAAGCTAAATTCAACCTAATTGTGAGCTCTTGATTGTGGTAGGTGATTCTAACTCTTTCCCTTTATTTTCTTGAATAAAAATGGTGAAAATATGAGTAAATGCATGCTTACTTGAGGTGTTGTTGCTGCTGTGTTTGTGATATGATTTCTGAGGTTTAAATCTTGTTCAATTGAGTAGAATAGAGCTGGTTATGATGCATGCTAGTTGTGTTGTTCAAAGTTTTGATTTTTAGCTCAAAAATGTGGTTTTCAAAGAGAAATGTCTATGTTCTGTTGCTGTGATATTGTGGATGTTTTTGATTGTTTTCAGAGGCTTAGTTAAGCTTGTTTAAGTAAGTTTAGATGGTTTTGATTGCATGCTAGCTAGGTTTGCTCAAGTTTGAGTTTAGAACTCAAAGCTTGAGCTCTAATGGTGATTTTTGAATTCGTGCAATCTGGGTGGTTTTGTTGCCTTAGAAATGTTCTAGGGGAGGTATAGAACAGGTCTGGAAGGTTTCATGTGATTTGGGGTTGAATTGTGCAAGTTATGAATTTTTATGTTTGTCGCCTCGCGAGGAACGGAATTCGGTTGTGCATCCGAATTCGGATGAGTGTTCGAATTTTCCCGAACCGGAATTCCGGTTGGGCAACCGGTCTACCGGTTGGGGAATTTTTCCGAACCCTAGTTTTCCTCGTTTTTAGGTTTTTAGGGGTATTGCCATGCTTTTTATCGATAGGGAAACTTTTAGTTCCAAGTTTTAGTCCCCGGGAAGTGATTTAGCGTGTCACTTATAGCGTTGTGATTTTTATGGTTTAGGAGCCGCATGTCCGCCGCTCGGCTTCGATTCAGGTCGGAGTTGACCGCACACACGAAATCGGAATCCAGGTAAGATTAGTATAACAGTATGCATATGTAGATTACATGTTTAGCGTGCATGTAGGAAGCCTGCTAGATTACATTAGTTATGTATTTAGGCTTCGAACCATCCAACCCTGTCACGTCGGTACAGGCTGGAGTATGACCGAGGCGAAGTATGACCGGTTCGGCCGATCAGTGACACTTGGTTGGTGGTTCGATCTTTATTGACCTATCCCGTCGGTACGGGCTGGAGTATGACCGACGGCGGAGTATGACCGGTTCGACCGATCAGGAGGATACTTGTCAATAGTACCGTCCCCTGAACGTTCAAAACTCAGTACCATGTTGGACATGGCAGTAGTGCTCAGTACCATGTTGGACATGGCAGTAGCGGGACTCAGTATCGTGTTGGACACGGCAGTCAGTTTTATGTATGATATTATTATGCTTTTCTTACTGAGTCTGTCGACTCACAGTTTATGTTCATGTGTAGGTAAAGACAAAGGCGTCAGCGATGGACCGTGAGCGAGCTTATGAGATTGTACATGTCGGGGCGGTTAGGCCTGGAGCGTACGATCCTCGGGACAGCAAGGCTGAGATTTTTGTAACTGTCGTTAGACGACATTCATTTTGATGTAAAAGTTAAACAGTTAAAACGTTTGTAAATGATTTTATAAATCGGGATCCCGAGACTTTTGTAAAATGGTTTATAAGTTTAATGAAAAAGCAAAATTTTAATTAATCACGTTTTTCCATAAACCTCGTTGATTAGCAACGAGCTGCACAGTACGTTTAAAAATCACGTAATACGCCTTTAAGATAGTTAGGGTGTTACAATTTGGTATCGAAGCCGCCGGGTTGTCTTAGAAGATCGTCACGACATGTACAATCATCATCGCCAGCTAGCTCCTGGTTCACTCGGTTCGGTAAGCCTTTATTGCTTTAGTAGTTTATTTTATTCAGTTATGAAAAAGAAAAGCCTGTTAGGAAGCATGTTAGTAGCCTGATAGTAGAATAGGCGCATGTTTCATTTCTAATTTCCAAATTAAGCGGCATTAGTAAGCTCGCGTTGAATACGACCTGATATGCCAACTCTTGGTTTCGCAGGCGGTTCTAATCAGATGGACGCCAGGCGGACTACCAGGAGTCAGGGCAACTCCGTAGGGTCGAATCAGGGACAGGGAGCTCAGTTTCCCCACCCGCTAGTGGGCCGAGGCAGGAGGTCCCAGGCGAGGCAGGCTCGTGGCGGGGTGATGAAAACCCGCCACAAGGCTGCCCGAGCTCCCGAGGCGATCGGGGGAGCCCCGAATTGGGAGTTACGGTTTGCGGAGATGCAAGCCGGGATCGAAGAGCAAGACCTCGAGATTCGAGAGGTTGAGACCAGGTGCTCCCGTAGTTCCGGTGGCACCCGCTCCGCCGCCCGGTGCCGAGATAGTGGTGGCGGCCCATAGATTGGAACCTTTGTATGAGCGGTTCCGGCTGTGCACCTCCGGTATTTCTGGGAGGTCCGGACGTGATGAAAGCCGAGCAGTGGCTAACGGTGATTACCAGAATCCTGAATTTCATGGGTGTCACCGGTAACGACAGAGTGGTGTGCGCCACGTTTCAGTTCCAGGAGGACGCCCTGGTATGGTGGGACATGGTGTCTCAGATCCATGACGTCACCACCATGACTTGGGAAAGGTTCCAAGAACTCTTCAACGCGAAATACTATAATGAGGCGGTCAGAAGCGCCAAGAGGAAAGAGTTCGTTCACCTGACCCAGCGGGAGAACATGAGCGTCACTGAGTATACTACTCAGTTTGACCGGTTGGCGAGGTTAGCCTCGGGAATTGTGCCGACCGACTTCAGCAAGAAGGAGAAGTATCTGGACGGGTTGAATCCCAAGATCAGGCATGACCTGATGATTACCACCGATGACAGCACCACCTATGCTCAGATGGTGGAGAAGGCGCTGCGAGCTGAGGGCGCAGTGGGGTGTATGTCAGAGTCAGCTAGTACTCCGATTAGTGGCGGAGCTCCTACCCCTCCTGCATCAGGCTATAGCAGGGGGAGTAGTGGTTCGGCCATTGATCAGAGGAAGAGGGCACCCACTCGCCCCCAGGCGGCTCGAGTCAGAACAAGAGGTTCCGGGGGAACCAGAACAGAGGGAGTCGTCCTGGTGGTAATGAGACCCGATTCTCCTATCCCGAGTGCCCTAGTTGCAAGAGGCACCATCGGGGTGAGTGCAAGGGTCAGGGATGCTTTCATTGTGGCATGCCCGGACACTTCAAGAGGGAATGTCCCCAGCTCCGACCAGAGGCACCGCGAGCTCCAGCGATACCCACTCCAGCCAGGGTGTTCGCTATCACGCAGGCTGATGCAGATGCCAGCCCATCAGTTGTTACAGGTCAGCTTTTTATTAACAACTCGCTTTATTCAAAGGTCGTTGTTTGATTACGGGGCTACACATTCGTATGTAGGCGGCCGAGTCTTTAGTAAGTTGGGTAGACCCTTTGATAGATATGAATCAGGGTTTGGAACCCTGTTACCTGGCGGAGAATTGGTTATCTCCAATAGGTGGATTAGGTCTATGCCGATCAGGATAGATGGTAGAGAGTTAAGCGCTGATCTGATAGAGATGAGCTTAGTCGAATTCGATATTATTTTAGGAATGGATTTCCTATCTAAATATTCGGCGAGCATTGACTGTAAGAGGAAGATGGTGGTCTTCCAACCGGAAAGTGAAGAACCGTTTGTATTTGTGGGTTCGGTTCAGGGATCTCGGATCCCGGTGATCTCGGCTATGTCAGCGAGATAATTATTGCACGGTGGGTGCTTAGGGTTTCTGGCCGTGGTGGTGGACACCACTCGGCCAGACACCACTCGGCCAGAGGACATTAGAGTGGTTCGGGAATTTTTGGACGTCTTTCCCGAAGAACTTCCAGGGTTACCACCTCAGCGGGAGATCGATTTCGTGATTGACTTGGCACCAGGGGTGGATCCGGTTTCCAAAGCCCCGTATAGGATGGCTCCAGCTGAACTTAAGGAATTAAAGATTCAGCTTCAAGGGTTGCTTGACATAGGGTTCATTCGGCCCAGTGTGTCACCCTGGGGAGCCCCGGTTTTGTTCGTCAAGAAGAAGGATGGATCTATGAGGATGTGCATCGACTACAGAGAGTTGAACAAGCTGACGGTGAAGAATAAATATCCATTACCTAGGATCGATGACTTGTTCGATCAGCTTCAGGGGAAGACGGTCTTTTCTAAGATTGATCTCCGTTCGGGTTATCATCAGTTGAGAATCCGAGAGGAGGACATTCCAAAGACAGCTTTCCGTACTAGGTATGGACATTACGAGTTTCTGGTTATGTCATTCGGACTAACCAATGCTCCTGCAGCATTCATGGACCTGATGAATAGAGTATTCAAGGATTTCCTCGATATCTGTGTGATTGTGTTTATCGACGACATCCTCGTATACTCTCAGTCAGAAGAGGAGCATGAGTTACATCTTCAGATGGTACTGCAACGACTTCGAGAACTTAAGCTCTACGCCAAGTTCAAGAAATGTGAGTTCTGGTTCTCAGGTGTCCTTCCTAGGGCACATTGTGAGTAAAGATGGGATCAAGGTGGATCCCGGGAAGATTGAATCCGTCAGGGATTGGCCGAGACCGAAGACAGTGACAGAGATCAGAAGCTTCTTGGGATTAGCTGGGTACTACCGTAGGTTCGTGGAGGGGTTCTCCAAAATTTCAATGCCCCTAACCGAGCTTACAAAGAAGAATCAGCGATTTATCTGGTCAGATAAATGCGAAGCTAGTTTTCAGGAGCTGAAACAGAGGTTGATTACTGCTCCGGTACTAGCTTTGCCTTCGGACAAGGAGAAGTTCGTAGTCTTCTGTGACACATCCAAACAGGGTTTGGGGTGCGTATTGATGCAAGCCGATCGGGTTATCGCTTATGCCTCCCGTCAGTTAAAGGATTATGAACAGCGATACCCGACTCATGATTTAGAATTGGCCGCAGTGGTTTTTGCGCTGAAGATTTGGCGGCATTACCTGTATGGGGAGAAGTGCGAGATCTATACCGACCATAAGAGTCTCAAGTATTTCTTTACTCAGAAAGATTTGAACATGAGACAAAGGCGTTGGTTGGAATTAGTAAAGGACTACGATTGCGAGATCCTCTATCATCCCGGAAAAGCCAATGTAGTGGCCGATGCCCTGAGCAGAAAGGGTCCCGGGCAAGTAGCTAGCATGGTTCAGATCTCACCCCAGCTAGCTGAGGATATGGTTAGATCCAGCATTGAGTTTGTGGTAGGTCAGCTTCACAACTTAACGCTGCAATCTGATCTGTTAGAAAGAATAAAGGTTGCTCAGATGTCAGATCCGGAGTTAGTGAAGATCCGAGATGAGGTATTGGCTGGTCAAGCCAAAGACTTTTCGATGTCAGATAGTGGGATGCTTTTGTATAAAGCCAGGGTTTGTGTTCCGAGCAAAGGCGAATCCTAGAGATGAAATCTTTGAGGAGGCTCATTCTACTCCATATTCTCTGCATCCCGGCACCACCAAGATGTACCAAGATTTGAAACCGTACTTCTGGTGGAGCGGTATGAAGAAGAATTTGGTAGAATTCGTATCGAGATGCCTCACTTGTCAGCGGATCAAGGCTGAACATCACAGACCAGCAGGGTTGTTGCAGCCTCTAACCCTACCAGAATGGAAATGGGAGGATATTACGATGGATTTTGTGGTCGGGTTACCTAGGACCACAGGTATGTATGACTCCATCTGGGTAGTGGTGGATCGATTTACGAAATCTGCTCATTTTCTGCCGGTTAGAACAACGTTTACAGTGGATCAGTTGGCAGAACTGTACGTCAGGGAGATAGTGAGACTTCACGGGGTACCGAAGTCTATAGTTTCGGACAGGGATCCGAAATTCACCTCCAAATTTTGGCAAAGTTTGCAACGGGCAATGGGTACAAAGCTAAAATTCAGTACAGCATTCCATCCTCAGACAGATGGGCAGTCCGAAAGGACAATTCAGATATTGGAGGATATGTTGAGAGCCTGTGTTATGGACTTTGAGGGTTCATGGAGCAAATATCTACCGTTGATAGAGTTCTCTTACAACAACAGTTATCAGAGTACGATAGGGATGGCACCCTATGAACTGTTGTACGGTAGGAAATGTAGATCCCCTATCCACTGGGATGAGACGGTAGGAAATACCTAGGTCCGGAGTCAGTTCAGCGGACCAATGAGGCAATAGAAAAGATAAAAGCTAGAATGCTTGCCTCACAGAGCAGACAGAAGAGTTACGCATATCCGAAACGTAGAGATGTTGAGTTCCGAGTAGGGGACCATGTGTTTTTGCGAGTATCTCCGATGAAGGGGATTAAACGTTTCGGGAAAAGAGGCAAGTTATGCCCTAGGTTTACAGGACCTTTCGAGATTCTCGAGAAGATAGGTCAAGTGGCATATCGGTTAGCATTGCCTCCAGCCTTATCAGCAGTGCACAACGTATTCCATGTCTCAATGTTGAGAAAATACGTTTCAGACCCCTCTCATATACTCAGTTATGAGAGTCTTCAGCTTCAGCCAGACATGTCATATGAGGAACAGCCAGTGCAGATCCTGGATAGAAAGGATAAAGTCCTTCGGAATAAGACCATAGCATTGGTCAAGGTTCTCTGGAGAAACAGCAAGGTGGAGGAAGCCACCTGGGAGCTAGAGTCAGATATGAGAGCTCAATATCCAGAGTTATTCAGGTTAGATTTCGGGGACGAAATCCTTTTAAGGGGGGAATAGTTGTAAAGCCCGCTTAGTTAATTTGGAAATTAGCAGTTATTTATGTTAATCATGAAATTATTTATAGCTATTTAAATAATTTATCGCTGTTATTTACGGAATTCAGAAATGCATGATTATGTCATCAGTAGTTTTTATATTTCGCATTTCCGGTGTCCGGTAATTTTGGAACTCGGCGTTTGGCTCAGTAGAAATCACAACTTAGTATGTTAGTAATTTGGGGACGGGTTTTAGACATTGGGAATGTCGGGAATGGCCGGGAATTTAGAATGTCCCAAAAATACCCCTTTAGTATGATTTAGGTGATTTTATGGTGGAGGGGCAAAATGGTCTTTTTGCCCCATTAATGTTTTGTCTTATGTGGATTATTAATTGGAATAAATGTTTATTTTAATTGTTAATTGTTGGCTGAAATGATTTTGGGTTAAATGGCTTTATTCCTTTTATTTCTTTCATTTTTCAACACTTAGAAAAAAATTGGAAATTTCAAAAGAAAACTCTCTCTTTTCCTCTCCACTTTCGGCTGGGTATTTGGGGTGCAAAAGCTGGGTTTTTCTTCAATTTTCAATGCTAAATTCAACCTAATTGTGAGCTCTTGATTGTGGTAGGTGATTCTAACTCTTTCCCTTTATTTTCTTGAATAAAAATGGTGAAAATATGAGTAAATGCATGCTTACTTGAGGTGTTGTTGCTGCTGTGTTTGTGATATGATTTCTGAGGTTTAATTCTTGTTCAATTGAGTAGAATAGAGCTGGTTATGATGCATGCTAGTTGTGTTGTTCAAAGTTTTGATTTTTAGCTCAAAAATGTGGTTTTCAAAGAGAAATGTCTATGTTCTGTTGCTGTGATATTGTGGATGTTTTTTATTGTTTTCAGAGGCTTAGTTAAGCTTGTTTAAGTAAGTTTAGATGGTTTTGATTGCATGCTAGCTAGGTTTGCTCAAGTTTGAGTTTAGAACTCAAAGCTTGAGCTCTAATGGTGATTTTTGAATTCGTGCAATCTGGGTGGTTTTGTTGCCTTAGAAATGTTCTAGGGGAGGTATAGAACAGGTCTGGAAGGTTTCATGTGATTTGGGGTTGAATTGTGCAAGTTATGAATTTTTATGTTTGCTGCCTGCGAGGAACCGGAATTCCGGTTGTGCATCCGGAATTCCGGATGAGTGTTCTGAATTTTCCCAGAACCGGAATTCCGGTTGGGCAACCGGTCTACCGGTTGGGGAATTTTTCCGAACCCTAGTTTTCCTCGTTTTTAGGTTTTTAGGGGTATTGCCATGCTTTTTATCGATAGGGAAACTTTTAGTTCCAAGTCTTACTCCCCGGGAAGTGATTTAGCGTGTCACTTATAGCGTTGTGATTTTTATGGTTTAGGAGCCAGTAATCCGCCGCTCAGCTTCAGTTCCAGTCAGGTTGACCGGCACACCTGAAATCGGAATCCAGGTAAGATTAGTATAACAGTATGCATATGTAGATTACATGTTTAGCGTGCATGTAGGAAGCCTGCTAGATTACATTAGTTATGTATTTAGGCTTCGAACCATCCAACCCTGTCATGTCGGTACAGGCTGGAGTATGACCAGTAGCGGGACTCAGTATCGTGTTGGACACGGCAGTCAGTTTTATGTATGATATTATTATGCTTTTCTTACTGAGTCTGTCGACTCACAGTTTATGTTCATGTGTAGGTAAAGGCAAGGCTGTAGCTGATGGACCGTGAGCGAGCTTATGAGATTGTACATGTCGGGGCGGTTAGGCCTGGAGCGTACGATCCTCGGGACAGCAAGGCTGAGATTTTTGTAACTGTCGTTAGACGACATTCATTTTGATGTAAAAGTTAAACAGTTAAAACGTTTGTAAATGATTTTATAAATCGGGATCCCGAGACTTTTGTAAAATGGTTTATAAGTTTAATGAAAAAGCAAAATTTTAATTAATCACGTTTTTCCATAAACCTCGTTGATTAGCAACGAGCTGCACAGTACGTTTAAAAATCACGTAATACGCCTAAGATAGTTAGGGTGTTACATCATTACTCCCACTCAACAGCAGGTGTCTGGTCTAAGGCATACAAAAGCATATCTAAGACCTCTCACTGTTGATGTAAGAAATTCTTTCATGGCTTTATCTTTTCTGGAATAGTTAAGACTTTTCGTTAGATAAATAAAATCTATACCTAAGAAGTTGTGAAGCTTCTATAGATTGCCATTAGAAAGAAAATGCTTCAGCATCTTACTAAAGTAAGTTGCTTGCATTAGAGTAAGTAATTACCAGGTATACCACAAGCCATAGATTTAGATAAACTTAAACCTATAATACTAGGAACAGGAAGTTTTGTTAAGTCCATTGAATGGACTTATAAACGTAAATTTCCTTTTATGTCCTTGTAATAGAAAACTTAAGGTTACTCCATGTGAATGGATTAAACCATAGTTCTATTGGCTTTTCTTCTTAGTTTCTTATCTTGACAATCCATTACTTGTTTAAACTCACAATGGATTTTAATCACTAGTATCTCCCAAGTCATAAGAAGGTGAGTTCCTAGAAACTCTCCCACTACGACAAGGTACCGTGAATTATGTCGAAGAAAACTAAATGGTATTAACCTCTTTGGTTGTGACAAGACAACAGAGGCAGTGGGATCATCATATATTATATAAGATGATAGAACACTTTTGGAATCAAGAATTAAATATCTCCTTTATTTGCTACTTGTTTTTCAGACTTAGTCATTTTCTTAGAAAAGTAGTATTTGTTTGAACAAACACTTTCTTATCTATTGACAATGGGATGGTCCACCCCTAATCACTTAGAATAGCTAAGAACCATGGTTAACAGTTCTAGCTTTTCTTAAGATTTTGATTAGGTCATCCATGAATCTAGTAATGATTTACATTAAGTATACAACCATTACATCATTCTGAAATTGTATTACCATAGAAGGATTTAGGCAACGACTAGTAACTAATCATCAACATGCAACTCGAAATTTCTGGGGAGGTAAGTTTGGATATAATTCAAAAATCAATTTAATGATCTTTGAACTGCATATCTACTAACTATTTCTCCACCCCTATCAGTTCGCAAGATCTTTAACCACTGACCTTAATGGTTTTAACCATTGCTAGAAATTAATGAAATTTTTCAAACATTTCAAATTTCTTTGCATAAGGTATAATCTAGAGTTATCGTTTTAAGAATACAACGAAAAACTCATATCCACCCCTGAATGTACATCCATCTGCGAATGAGATGAACTACTTTCAGTGGATATAGGCATATTAACTCTTTGCAGAGATTGATCTTGTCAAATCCACTATGAACAAGATACAAATGCCATAGATTAAAAAAAAATGGTAGTGTCTATTGATGACATAGGTTTAGTTACATGAAAGAGTTCTTAGAATACTTCAAATGGATCCTGGCCACAGAATACCTAACTCATATTCCATACAGTTTTAATCCATTAATAGAAGATGGATATTAAACACTTGAAAAAGTGTAACTGTATTGTATTCTGGAATTAGAAATATAAGAAAATTTCTATTTGGAATCTAAAATTAAAGTCAAAGACTTAAATTTATACCAAATATTATGAGTAATTCTATCTTGGACCAGCACTACTAATACAAACTCTAAGTCAGATTTGCCCATACAAGTAGGAGATTTCTAAGATTGAGGATTTATATCAATTGGGAATAGAATTTCGGGATTATAATCATATGCGTCATTTAATTTCTTAAGAGAAAATATAATGACATGAAATGATTTATAGACCATTCATCCAATGATATATTATGGAGCTAATTCGAAATGAATAAGCTAAGAGGAATTAGGATAATTTCGTTTATAAATAAGAATCCAACGATGCTTCGATTAGCGAAAGACAAAGTAATCTTATTTATGTAATCTTCTTGTTTCATATTGTAAAAATACTAGTCTAAGGTGTCATCAATTGATGAACAGCTAGATGTTGCATATACAATATTTATCTTTCGAGATCTTACACTATTATGTATGTCTAATGGTGAAAATCCATTAGGGATTTATCTCATTAGGAAAACAAACATGTTAAACCAACAATGAAGATTCGAAATTAAACTACAACTTAATAACAGAAAATAACATGGTTCAATATAAATTCATACACAATTCAGAAATTATAAGCATATAGCAAGTAGGAATGACAAGTGAAAATACTAAAACATACAATCCTAAATAATTTCCAAGGTTTTCAACAAGCGATACAGTGTCCCGTTTAGGCGAGAGTCAAAGCATCATCCATTGAATAGAGTTGTCAGCTCATTTAAAATGATAACCATTCTAGCAACCTTTTATTCGATCAAGATTGGAATTCAGCGTTGTCCCGTTTAGGCGAGAGTCAAGGCAATTCTATCTTATGAGCTTCCACCATTGTTTCATAATTTGCAAGTCAAGTATGGTCGCCACCATTAGGGTGATCTATACCATACAAAACACTTACAAACTACTTATCATGCGAGGTTAAACGGTGCAAAATTGCTAATGAACGTTCCTTCAGTAGGGAGGATTACTCACTAAAACAAACGCGGTGTAAAACCCACAATGGAGATCGAATGTCTCTTGATAATAAAGCTCATTATTTAAAGTGAGTTGTATTTTCTTTGATTCTCTTTATTTATTCTATTTATTTTAAATATATATTTATTTAATTAAAATTTCCAATTTAGAATGAAAAATTCCAAATATAAATTTTAATTTAATATTTATAAATTTTACTTAGATGGATATGAAAATAACATGAATTATTTCCATCTTAGTAATAATTTCCAATAAATATTTAGAAAAATATTCAATTTAAGTTGTTACAAAATTAATTTAAATTAATTTACAACTCAAATTTAATTTTCTATAAATATATATTGCATTTCGAAAAATTAAAGTATATAAGAATACAATTTTCGAAAAATGCATATTAAAATAAAAAATAAATCCTGGAAAAATTATTCTAATTTAATGTTGGCCCAAAATTAATTAATAAAATTAATTTACAACAAAAAATATAATTTTCCTATTTAATTAAATATATAAGAAAAATTTCAAATATTTAAGTATGATGATGAAAATCAACTTAAATATTAATTTTCTATTTAATTAAATACACTAGAAAAATACTTCAAGCAAAAATATCACCTATCTAGATTTTTCTTTGACTAATTAATTCAATTTCTAATAATATACTTTAATTCAATTTATTTTAAATTAATCAATAAATGAAAAAAATCATTGATTTAAGTTGATCCAAGAATTAATTAAAATAATTAATTTACAACTTAATCTATTTTTCAAGATAAAATTCGAAATTCTAGCATTTAAGAAATGCAATTTCGAAAATTGATTAATAAAATAAAGAAAAAATATATTTTGAAAATTATTTAAATTTAGTTGAAAAATTAAATTTAAACTAAAAATAATTTTCTATTTAATTAAATGTCATGAAAAAGAAATATTTAAGTATGATGATTAAAAATCAACTTAGATATTTAATTTTCAAATTAATTAAATGTATTAAATTCAAGAAATAAATAATTAAGTGTAGAGAAGGCTTAATTATTAATCTCTAGTTTAATACTAGAAAAAAAATAAATTGTACCAAAATTAATTATTTAAATAATTAATTTCACAATGTATAATATTTTCCTATTTAATATTAGAAATAATAAGTAGTTTAGAAATAACTATCTAGAAAATATCTTATTTGACTAAGTATCTTTTCCACAAAATTTGAAAAAATATCTAATTTAAGTTGTATTAGAAAAAATCTAGAACTTAAACATTTTTCAAATTTAAATTTAATTAAATATCAAAATTAAGTTATAACCACTTAATTTGAAAATATTCCATTTTAAGTTAATATTTGAAAAGATATTAACTTAAAAAAATATCTAAAGAATCTTAATAACCAATGCCTAAAATTCCTCAACTTAATTTTGAAATTTTGAATTCAAAAGATATTCAGATTTAAGTTGGTTAGTTGAAGATAACTAAATATCAACTTAAATAGGAATATTTAATGAAAAATTTAAATTAAGTTCCAGAAAGAATCTAGATGGTTATAATTCTATATTTAATTAAATACAAGAAAATACATATAGTTTAGCTTAGAATAAAGAATTCTTTAAACTATAATTTTCTTAAATTAATTTCAAAATAAATGAAATTAATTATGTTGCTAATCAATTTTAATTAGGTTAAACTAGTGTAATTAACCTAGTACAGTCATTCAAATCAGGCAAATGGGCCTTCACAATTGGGGTGGTTTGTGTGAGGGGGTGCTGGGTTCAGTATGTCGTACCCACTTCTATGGCTCCCAACTCTCACACAAGGCCCAAAAGAGAGGAATTTAACCTTAATAAGAACAACTGTTATTAATTGAATAGGCCCAAAAACTAAATGGGCCTAAATAAATTCTATCAAAAACTATGATAATTTATTTTAGCAACATTAACCTATATGCATCTATAATAAAATTAAACACATAGGCTCACACAGGCACACTTTGGATGGGTCCTATCATGTTGCTAGGTCATACACAGATGAAAGAAGATTGTAAATATACCTGTTACAAATTATTATCTTGACCAAAGGAGCCATCAGATCATTAGATCTGGCAAAAGGTAACCATGGCTATTTGCAATCAAGTAATAATAGGTTTTGAAAACTTACAAACAAGCTAAAACCACATATTCCTGCAACAAGGTTAGCTGGATAGTTGGATGTAGGATTTATTTAATTTTAAATTAAATAATTAATTTCGAAATATTATTAAAATGGATTTTCGAAAAAAAAAATTAAAAAAAATTCGAAAATTAATTATATATTTAAATTTAAAATTAAACCTACAATTTTGAAAAATTAGGTTTGAACCAACCTAAATATCATTTCAAAAATTTGCTAACTACTTTTAAATTTTAAATATTATTTTATAAATAAAAATTAAATAAAAAATTAGAAAAGATAAATAAATATCTTTTTCAAATTTTAAATGTAATTTAAATAAATAAAATAACAAAAATTTAAAAAATTAGCAAAATATCTTATTTCTATTTAAAATTACATGATTATAAATATCTTATTTTAAATTTAAATATGGTCAAAATATCTAAAAAGATTTAATTAAAAAATCTTAAAAGATAAGATATTTTTTAAAATATCTTAAAAGATAAGATATTTTTAAAATATCTTAAAAGATATTATAAATATCTTTAAAAGATATTATAAATATCTTAAAAGATAAGATATTTTTAAATATCTTAAAAGATATTATAAATATCTTAAAATATCTGACCTTAAATTTAAAAAAAATATAATCAAATTTAAAAATAAGATAGATTTTTAAGCAAAAAAGATAAATACTAATTCTATTCAAATTCAAATTACACTAATATCTTGAATTAAATTAAAAAAAAAAATTAAATTAATTCAAAATGATAATTAGAATTGAATTAGGAATAGTAATAGTATATATACAAAACCATACAAAAAATTGGAAGCTAATTCCATGAAAAAGTATGAAAAATTGAAGAAAAAAGGAAAAATTCGAAACTGTACGGACAGTTCTGCGATCGCAGGAAACTATCAGCACAACCCCGATTTTGTCAAATCTTCAAAAAATCATAACTAATTCAAATAAAATCCAAATTGAGTTCTGTAAAAGGCTAACTTGCTTAATTTTTTCCATACTATCCATTAAAAATAATTGCAGAAACGAAATCACAATTATTTTTCACGAAAATTTCACAAACATCAATCAATCATCAAATAACACTCAATACAACATGATACCATCCAAAGAACATACAAACAATCGTTTTAAAGTCCAAATTTCTTGCAAGTAAATCAATTACCATGGCTCTGAGGCCAGTTGTTGGAAATTATTTTACCAGGATCTTAGATCTACTCACAAGTATGTTTATTAACATCCTAAATATGAACTTTCTAAAACGATAAATTAAACACATATAAAGTTAAGAAAACCTTACATTGGGTGGAGCGGAATTAAATGACTCCTTCCGTTCAGATATCTAGCCCTTGATTCCTTTCTGTAGCAGAGCATTATCAATATCTGAACCTGGATCTCTTTCTCTGAATCTTTGATGCTGAAACTCCTTTGCTGATGATCTTTCTTTACGATCTTCCTCACTATGATTGAGGTATCACTTGATGTGTGTGCGCACTACTCATACACTAAGCATTTCGAAATTATCAAGGAAGAAGAGAGAGAGTGGTCAGCTAAAGATAGGGAGAGAGAAGGCTCAGTTTTTCTGAATAGAAAAAGTCAGAAGAAAAGTGTGTTTTTCTGAAGCCTTCACTATCTACTTATAGCATTCCACTAGGGTTAGATTTGAATTATATGGCATTAAAATAATGAAAAAATCAATTTAAAATGCTACAATAGGTGGCCGGCCATGCTTTTAATGGATTGGGCCTTGGGCTTTGCAATTTTGCAATTTTAACACCTTTTGTATCTGATTTTCTCAAAAATGCCAATTTCCTAATTCAAACATTTAAATGCCAATTCTAACTCTTTAATAACTATAAATAATTATTAAATAATATTGTCATTTATCATATTCATTAATTGAACCATACAAAGTATCATAATTAACAAATATGCCCCTATAAACTCTTTCTTTACAATTTCGCCCTTACTTAGTGAAAAATTCACAAATAGACATAGTCTAATTTGAGAATTATAATTGATTAATCAAAACAAATTACATGAGTCTTACAAGCAATATTATCTCAACTAGTGGGGGGACCATGGGTCTATATAACCGAGCTTCCAATAAGTAGATCAAGAATTTAGCACTAAAATTCACTAACTTATTAATTCTTCGTTGAATCCACGCATAGAACTTAGAATTGCACTCTCAGTATATAGAATGCTCTATATGTTCCACCATATAGACACATCATTAGTTATCCATTGTTATAATCCTAATGTGATCAATGATCCTCTATATGAATGATCTACACTGTAAAGGGATCAAATTACCGTTACACCCTACAATGTATTTATTCCTTAAAACACTTGACCCCGTATAAATGATATTTCAGCTTATGTGAAATGAGTACTCCACCATTTATGTTCGTTTGGTCAAGCTCGAAGGAGATCATCCTTTGCTTACTATTCGCCAGATAGAAGCTATAGATTCCATGTTTATGATAGCGCTCCCACTCAATTGCACTACCGTGTTCCCAAAAAGTACGTATCACCCTGACCAAAAGGTAGGCTTAACTAACAATTCAAGGAACACGAATAGCCTTTCAAGATTGAGCCTAATCATAACAGGATTAAGATCATTTGATCTAGGATCAACTAGGCGATATTGACTTGAATAGATTTTACGGTAAGTTTAATTAAATCTAAGTCAAAGTTCAATATCGGTCCCTTCCGATGCATACTCCATGCATCCAACCTGAGCTTTACTTTAACCAATGTTCTGGAAAGAACATAGCACTTCTCCAAATGCAAGTAAACTCTTGTTGTAGATTATCATATCAGTAAAACCCTGTGTCTGATAAATCTAGGAAACTTTATTCACATAGTCATGTTTACTTTCCAATGTGTTGACGGCACAATAAACAGGATCAAGTATGTGAAAAGGGTTTCAGATGAATTTATACATTATGTACATATAATCATGAAATAAATCATGTGAACCATGCAACATTAAATGTTATTTCTGATCTATATTAATAAGTAAATCTGATTATATTGAAATGAGTTTTATTTAGGGCATAAAACCCAACATGACCTCCTGGAAAGTTTTTTCCAGAAGCGTGCGAGTGAGGACAAAGTACGCTGGAAACACTTGTGTTGGTCTGTAGGGCCAGTCGTTAGTCCATGAAGCAGCCAAAGTGGCGTACTCGTGTATAAGAGCCATTATTCCATGGGTGTAAGGACCCAATGGAGGCTTGAAGCGGGGACGTTACAGATTATTATTAATTTTTTATTTTGACTATGTATCGTCAAAAAGTTAGTACATCATTTACTGGTTATTGATCTCAAACTTTTTTATTACTGATGAAATATATATGTATGAAGTTGTTGGTTATTTTCAAGTTGTCTCTAAAACATGTAACTTTAAGATATACAGATGAAATGGGAGTTTGGATATGATGTATAAACCACGAATTTCTATATTCTAGTATTTCACAGTATTCTAGAACTTAATATTTAATTAATTCAAAAATTAATTTTAGAAAGGGTGGAAATTTAAGTTTTATAAAGTAATAGAATTTTATTGTAAATATTATAATAAAGTGGCTTAACTATTAAAAAAATATAATAAAATTATTAATATAAATTACTAAAAAAGATCTTATTAAATATTCAAATTAAAAATTAATTATTTTAAGAAAATAGTTAATTATCCTTAATTTAATTCTAAAAAAGAAATTTCTACATGTTGGTAACTTGCTATTACAGGTCAATAAAAATGTAACCATCAAGGTTACAATAAAAATATAACTATTAAGTAGGCATCTTTATAAATATATATAAAATAAATTATGTTTAGCAACTTAACTATTAGACTCACTCTTTATTTCTTTTATTGTTCTACATAAGTTTTTGTTATATTTATTTAAATCATAAGTTTGTATTCATTTTATTAATTAATTTTGAACAAATGATTTAGAGAATTATCTAATTTTTTACAAAAAAAAAATCCACCTTAAATTGAACCCAAAATTTATACAACTGGTGCTACACACAAGCTTACAGTATCAGAGTCTCGCACTAATATAAATTATACAATATACTATTATTTGTGTTAAGTGTTAAAGCCTTAGTGAGATTCACTCCTATTAATATAATATTTTTATTAAAAATTATTAAATCACTTTTTATATACTTATAAACTAATTATTATTATAAAAATAATGAATAATTTATTTAATAAATATAACAAACAATTAAAAGAAATAATAATGATATTAATGTTAATTCAATTAAAATGCATGATAAAAAATAAAAATATATAAGTTTAATTCTAAATAATCTAATTTAATATAATATCGTCTATAAAATAATATATTAATAATATGCTTATATATTAAATTATGAGATTTTATAGTTTTTCAATAAGAAAAAAAGTTATTATGCATTCATATGATTTGTTCATATATACCTCGAGATTCAATTTATTCTAACAACCCATTCATTTTATTTTTAAACACATTCTTGTTTTCTAAAATCATACTTATTTTTAATCAAAATTTATTAGAGTTCGTCCCACATTGCTAATGTGTAGAAATAAATTGTCACATATAAGATGAATGAGCTATTTCCTTCATTACCAATTCGTTTTGAGATGAAATCCTATTCATGTAATCGAAAATTCTAACTTGGTATGAGAACGACTTGTGATTCGTTGTGAGCCCAAAATGTCACCAGTCCAAAAAACTGTTTGTGATTCGTTGTGAGCCAAAGTGTTGTCGGTCCATAAAGATACTTCCGCTGTCTCTTCTTAAACCTCTATCTGGGACCTTTTGGCCAATGTGTGCCAGTTTTAGTGTTGGGGTCTTTGACCTGTTTTAAAAATCCACAAATATCTCAACATGTACACCCAAAAATTTCTCGATATTTGGCCTCGTGGGATTCTTTCAAATGTCATGATAGTCCTATGATTTCTTAAAGGTCGTTCGTTATACCTACACTTTCCAGGCACAAACGTGAGGAAGGTGTGTGTATTAGATTTAGTCCCACATTGTTATGTGTGGAAATAAATTATCATATATAAAATGAATGGACTACTCTTCTATGTTGAGATAGAATCTCATTCATGTTTTCCCAAATTGTAACAAAATAATAATAAAAAAAATGATCCACTGTCTTCTCCTAAATCACATTGATTCTTCTTTTTCATTTTTAAACAAAAATAAATTATACGAGAAAAAATAATAAAAATAAATAATAAATGTAGTAATAGACAGTATGCCTAGTTCGTGGGGAGAGCAGAGAAAATAAAAAAAATGACGAACCCACAAAATGTTGTTATGTGAAAATTTTAAGAATGTGGTAAATTTTTTAATGGGTAACCCATCACACTTATATGCATTGCCAAATGATACTGTTAACTACAGTAAAAAATACATTCAATAATTGACAATACATGAAAACATGATATGTGAAGAATTTAAAAAAAGAAAACATGAAGACTTGACTACATGAAAAATAGAATAATTTAGATGGATCAGTTGATGAATATATTTTTTTTTTTTATCTATTAATTAAAAATACTTTTTTATTATATTTTATTATTTTTTTTAATTAAAATAGTGTAATTATGTGAGTTGAAAAAAACAATATAAAGTGTATCAATTAATAGTGTCGGCCGAATTCTCACCATTTTTTAAAAATAATATATATTGTAATATAAAAAATATATATTAATTAGAGCTATTTTTTTTAGAATTATTATATAGTGATGTGCTAAGTGGGTGGGGATACATTTATCAAGTGACATTTGGCGTGTCACTATTAGTTAATATTTTTTTTTTTAAAAGAAAAGATATAATAGAAATTACTTGAGTTCATTTAGTGTTCCCACGTACATTTAGTAACCCAAATTGTAGGTCAATAACCCTGAATTTCAGAGTCCATTGGTGTGGCTCACTACAACTCATCCGTAATCTTTTAGTGCTACTTAATTAAAACGTGTCACTAAAAGATAAATTTATAATCGTAGTATTTAAGGTAAGTTCTCTGTCTTTATTTTTATTTTCACATTAGGGACAACATCAATATTTAGTTTGTTGAGTGTGTTAGTATTTTTTTGTTAATTTATTGGTTTTGTCTATAATTGCATTGCTTTAATAGTGAAAATAAAATTTCTAATAACCATGTGCTTGGTTTAATTGTTTTAGAGTTTAATTTACAAGATATGTAGAAATTTTAATATTTTTCACTTGCTATATATTTTGGATTTTATTATATATGCTTGACAAGAGTTGGTGGTATGACTGTTTGAATTTGATAGAATCTGCATTGTTTGGCCTTTAGGGCAAAATTTTTAATGACTTATGCTTTGAAAAATCATTTACGAAATTTGTTTAGAATGTTTGTGCCTTTCAAGAGAACTGATTTTGTGATTATTCATAGTTTACTCCTTTTGAGCCTTAAACTGTGTTGACTTCGCTTTTAGCCAACGACAATGAGTCTTTTTGATAAGCGATAAACGATATGTCGTAATAAGAATATGTAATAAAGCAATAATAAGACACAGAAATTTTATAAAGGTTCAGCCCCGAGTAGTTCGGTAATAGCCTAATCCTCGTTAGTTGTATTGACTTAAGAATAAGGAAGAAATTTCCTTTTCTTATAGCTCTTACAATAATATCTTTGAATATATAATTCTTAGATAGCCTTAGCTTATAGCGTTTCGGCGTATAATTTTTCGGTCCTTTGCCCAGTGAACATTCCTCAATATTTATAGGGCTGGAAACTTGAGGAGGAAGAGTTTCCTCTCTCGTTACAATGCGCATAAACAGAAAGATCGTGTGATCAATGCTGAATGCAAGGATCGTGGGATTGAGGCTGAATACACTGATAGCGGGATCGTGTGTATGCCACATCCACATAAGTTGATCCCTGAGTTGTAGGGATTGAGCTGGTGACTCATGATGCATTAAGCTGAATTCGCTAAGTGTTGCTCATTGTGCACGGCTCGTTGAATATTCCATTTTGGATATGCCAGCGAGGCATCCTGCTTGGCATAATGATCCGAACAGATGCTGTAAGTGGAGTCCACGTGTCACCATTCTCGTGATGCCACGTCAGAGTGCCAAATTTGGGATAACATTTTCTCTCCAAGTCTGTACGGGACCTCCAAGGTTGCGTGTAGACTTATTCCGAGCTGGCTCTGCCTTTGTATGGGGACATGTGTTGAGCATGACCGTTCGAGACTCGATGTGAAGCTGACTGGGTGTCCCTTCAGTTTTCGGCTAATTAATGCTCTGACAATTAATATTTTGAAAATCCAAATTTCTCTTTCCATGGCTGACGGTTGCACTCGATTACTTTTGATTTCCCATATTCGCTTTTGAGGCGGGAAGCCGAGGCGTCTAAGGTTCCTTTATGTGCAGTTACCCTTTTGCCTATAAGTACTTGGAGTACTCGCACATTACTTCATTTTATCACCCTCCGTTGTTAAGCAAACTTATAGAGTGAAAAGAGAAAATTTTGTGGCTTCGAAGTTGACGAAGTGCCTACAGACGATTTCTGTCTTGCTTGAATCCGGACATTCGAATCTTTGAGTAAGTTTCTGATTCCCTTTATGCTTTTCCTTTGCATGCTTATGCTTTGAATGTAACTTCGTTGTAGAGAGAACACTTTATGAAACCCTAGGGTTTGAAACTTCTGCGACTCTTCTTTTCCATGTCCTTGTGTTAGCTTTCAGCCGTAAGGCTTATTTTAGAACTGCATTGCGTCTGTTTTCCATCTTGCTTATTCCAAGCTTCATGAATTTTTTTGCCCTAACTCAAGAAAACTTTCTGACTTCTTGAGTTTAGACGTTTCTTTTAACATGGTTGTTCTTTAATTTGTTGGGTACTCATGGTCGACATATTTGCTTGTTTTTCGTTTGATACTCCGTCCAATACTTATCTTGTGTGTTGTCTTTTGTAGATGAACCCAGGTGAGTCTTGGGAGCCCGAGCATCAAATCGACCAGGAGCTATAGGATGATGGCTCGTACGAAGAAAACCACGCGTCTGGTTGACGCTTGTGACCCTCAAGTGGCTCAGCTCGCCACTCTGCCCGACGCCGAACAGGATTTGGCGGTCCCAATGGAGGAGGACCGTGAGGGAGACGCTGAAGTCCAAGAGGTTGAGGAGCTGGACGAGGCGCGTCCGGGTAGTCCTCCCGCTGTTGAGGTAGAGGAAGAGATTGGACCCCCTAATTTTGGGGAGTACAATTGTAAAACCCTAACTAGCATAGGCGTATTACGTGATTTTTAAACGTACTGTGCAGCTCGTTGCTAATCAACGAGGTTTATGGAAATCGTGATTAATTAAAATTTTTGCTTTTTAATTAAACTTATATTATATTTTATACAAAATACTCGGGATCCCATTTATAAAATACTTTACAAAAGATTACTGTCTCATACAAAATACTTGTCGCCTAGCGACTAATTACAAAAGAATTGCTGTCCCGAGGATCGTACGCTCCAGGCCTAACCGCCCCGACATGTACAATCTTCATCAGCTCGTCCTCACGGTTCCTCAGCCTTGGCCTTGCCCTTACCTACACATAAACATAGCATTGTGAGTCGACAAACTCAGTAAAAAAGCATAATCATAATCATACATAAATCCCGCGTTATGATCAGACGCCCATACCCCTGACCATAACCCTAACTGCCGTGTCCCACACGATACTGAGTCCTGAACGTTCATAAGACGGTACTATTGACAAGTAACAGCCTATACTCGGTACACTGTTCATACTCCAGCTGCTAGTCCTACTCTAGGTTGTACCGATGTGTTACAGTATTAGCCTATACTCGGTACACTGGCCATACTCCAGCTGCTAGTCATACTCTAGCCTGTACCGATGTGATACGGTCAAATAGTACAGTACCACCAACCATAGTATCAGCCTATACTCGGTTCACTGGTCCTACTCCAGCTGCTAGTCATACTCTAGCCTAACCCATGTGATACAGTGTCAGCCTATGCTCGGTACACTGGTCATACTCCAGCTGCTAGTCATACTCTAGCCTGTATCGATGTGACACAGTCGGATGGTACGAAGCCAACGTACATATCTAATGTAATCTAACAGGCTTCCTACATGCACGCTAAACATGTAATACATATGCATACTGTTATACTAATCTTACCTCAATTCCGAATTCAGGTGTGCCGGTCAACCTGAGTGGAACGATCTGCTCGGTGAATTACAGGCTCCTAAACCGTAACAATCACAACACGGATAAGTGACACGCTAAATCACAACAGGGACAAAGGTTTTAAAACCACTCTTAACCTAGTGTAACTTAATACAAAAATACCTCAAACTAGCAGGAAACAAACTGCTTGGAAACCCGAAACTAGCACGAAACGACAAGTTGAGAAAAACCGGTTTCACACCCTACTGCAAAATCCAGTTAACCGGTTTTATAGGCAGTGTAAAACCGGTTAGTCGGTTTTACCCAGAAAACCAACAAAGATCAAATCCCCAACCAAAACGTTTCCAAACTCAACCAAACTTTCCATACCTGCTAATTAGACCCCAATAAACATATTTCAAGCAATAAAACAAAGCTTCATGCATAAAATCAAAATCCACCATTAAAGCTCCAAGCTTTGAGTTAAAAACTCAAACTTGGTTAAATCTAACAAACATGCATCCAAACCAGCTCAAATCTACCTAAATATGCATAAAATAATCTCAGAAAACAACAGCAAGCAACAACAATAAGTGCAGCAACAGATTCTTCATTTTCTTTGAAAAACATAGTTTTGAGTAAAAATTTCATATCTTGATAAAACCAACAAATCACCAACACAATCATGCTTGAATCAACATTTTAAATCATGTTCTAACTCTAGAAATCAACAACAACATGCAGCAGTAAGTACAACAACAAAACTAAGCATGCAACCCTTTCTTACTTGATTTTTCAAGAAACTAAAGGGGAAGAGAGTAAGAACAATACCTAAAGCTTGAATTGCACACGAAATCAGCTTGAAAAATCAAAGCATCAAAAAAATTCTTGCTGCTCAAAAGGGGGGCCGAATAGAGAGAGAGTTGAGAGAAAGAGAGTTTTGCTTTTCTTTTCCAATTTTCTAACTTTTTTCCAATTTTGTGAAAAATGAAAATAAAAAGGTTTCACTTACTCATTTCAGCCAATATATCACTAATAAACCAAATATATTCACAACACTAAGTCCACTAAAGGATAAAATAACATTGGGGAAAAATGACCATTTTGCCCTTCCAAACTAAAATAACATAAAGGGCACTAAATGGGTATTTTGGGAAATTCAAAATTCCCGACCACTCCCGACAATTCCAATGTCTAATAAACCGTCCCAATATACTAACATACTAAGTTGTGATTTTACTGAGCCAAACACCGAGTTCCATGTTGCCGGGCACCGGAAATGCAAAATTATGAAATTCACTATATGACATAAAATGTATTTCAGAATTCAATAATAACAGCATAAATAATTATTTAAATATCTATAAATAATTTTCATAGTCAAACATAATTAACTGCTAATTTCCAAATTAAACTAAGCGGTCTTTACAACAATGAGGCTGGGCAACCAGTCGATGCTGACGGGGACGTCCTGGTTGATGGCGTTAACTACGTCAGTGAGGAGCTTGCTGAGGGGGTTCCTCATAGGAGGCAGGGTGCCTTAGGCGCCAGGTGGGTAAGTCCTCCGTCTAAGATTTTGAAGGCACGCCTCCGCACTCTCGACCAGGAGGGATACCTAGGCGAGCTGGACTGGTACATTCCCACCGACGACAATCGTGCCACAAACTCTGATAAGGGGATGTGTTCCTGGTTGCGGACTCATGGCCCGCAAGGGGCGCTGATGCCCTTGCATAAGTACTTCAGGGATGTGACGGACTTCTTCGGCCTCTGCCTAGCCCAGATTACACCCAAGGGCATTAAGTATTTGTCCGCTCTCTTCGTCCTCTACGCTTCCCAGGGATGGGATGCTCCGTCTCCCCACGAGGTCACTTAGTTCTTCGACTTGAAGTCTACCCCCAAGCAAGGCAGGTCGGGGTATTTTTACTTCTCTCGACCAGGCTTCAAGTGGTTGAGCGGGACGGACGACAAGGCCATCAGCAAAATAGGGCGTTTTGTTGATGAGTACTTCATGGTGAAGGATCCGAGCATCACCCGGACTCGGTTTTAGTAGATCCCGACATATCACCGTCCTCCCCTCACTCTTGCTCTTAGGGATAGAGCCCAAAAACTTACCTGGTTGCCGAAGGAAGACAGGAATATCATCCAGTTGACCTCCAATGGGAATTTGGTGCAGTACGGGCTTTACCCAGAGGACTTTTCTCCTAAGTCCGTGGTGGGGAAGAAGGGGAAATCTGATGCTGCCCGGCCTGAACGAACTCATCAAGAGAATGAGTTGATTCAACGTAGGCGAGAGGCTAAGTTGAAGGGAGGTGCCAGGGCCAAGCAGTATGCTCAGGAGCCTATGACTCCTGAAGATGAAGTCGAGGCTGAGGCTGAGGCTGAGCAGGTGACCCCATTATAGAGGAAGAAGAAACTCCCAGTGACGCCCAGGCCTGTTAAACATGCACTTCGCATAAGGGAGCCCATTTCACCTCTTCGGCCATCTCATCCCTTTGCTGGAAAAGGGAAGGCTGTTATGTCTGAGATAAACTCGATGCTAGGTGATGATGGACTTCTGACTTTTCGGGCGGGCAGTCACTCTGGGCTTTACTTCTTTTTCAACTTCTTGACTTTCATGCTTTGTATTTTCTGCTGGGCTTTGCTAACCACGCTGTTTTTGTTCTGTGTAGACATGTCTCGGCAGATGCTCGACGCTTTGAGGAAGAGGATGGGCGGAAGTTCTAGTGCCTCCCCTCCGGCCAAGAAGCTTAAGGGCGGAGAGGGGTCTTCGGAGAAGAGACCTTTTGGAGAGGTTATTGACCTTTCCAAGGAGCTGACTGCTGCGAATCCTTCCACTCCCAAATCTGCCAAGTCTAAGGAGTCTGGGCCACCAACAACTGGGTCCGAACTGGTCAGAAGGATCCCTAAGCGGGTGCAGGCACAAACTCCACCCGTGCCCATGCTTCCTGAGGCCAAGAAGGGCTAAGAGATGCTGGCTCACTACATGAACCGACTGGTTCCTGAGGTCAGTGAGCAACTGGTTAGTGCTGACAACGACTCATCTCTGGATGTGTTGGTGGGCGGAGTCTTGAAGGAGCTCACTAGGGTTAGTCTTTTTTTATACTTCCCCTTTAACTTTTCACACTTAGCTCCATATGCTGACTTCTTTCCTTATGCAGGCCGCTTTGAAGTTGGCTTACACTTACTCCCGGGCTAAATCTGCTACTTTAAAGATGGCAGCTCTGTCCGACACCTTGAGGGCGGAGGTGGACTTCGCCAAGAAGGAAGCTGAGGAGGCCAGGGCAGAGACTTGAGCTGTTCTTCATGAGTTGGGTGAGGCCAACAAGAAGCTGTTTGCCGCCGAGAAGAAGATCTCCGTGCTAACAAAGGACCTCGAGGCTGCTGATCGTTTTGAGGAAACCATCGAGACCTTATCTGCTGAAGTTGACCGTCTTCCGGATGAGAGAAGTTCTCTGCGGCAAGTTCTTCTTCGGCTAAAGGAGGATAAGGACGCCCAGGTGACCGAGGCAGACCGTTTGAAGGAGAAGGTCATTGCTTTGGAGACTGCCGGCCTCGAGCTCTTCTTTGATTTTTGGATGGCTAATCCCCAGTCCAACTTCGACTACTTGGGCGACGATAATGACATGTACCTTGAGTACTGCGCGGCCAAAGTTGCCTATGGTGGGAAAGAGGTAGCTGCTTCAACTCCCGGCCAAGCTTCTGACCAGGCTGTTGATGCTTCTCCTGCTCGAACAACAGATCCTCCTGCTCTAGTTGGCTCAGAAGAACCGAACCAAGAGCCTGGGACTCCAGCTGTTTGAACACTTCTCTTTTTATCTCCTGTTTATATATATATATATTATATGGCCTCAAGGCCTTTAAGACATCATGACCGACCAACCGGTCTTTAAACTGGGAATTATTTTTCATTTTTTGGACAAGGGGCTGACCGGGAAGCTTTTAATCCTGGTACTATATGCTCTTGTTATCCTTAATGAATTTCATTCTCTGTTTATAATTGTCGTGCAATTGTGATTGTTTTATGTTTACCAAATGCTTTGTACAGGTATAGGTGCCCCCAAGTGACCGAGCAGACGTATGACTCTTGGTCACTTGTCTTTCGCAAATATATTGCTTTTCTGTTCGGTGTTTTGGGTTTAACTAAACCTTTTGTACGCACTTTAGGTAAATTATACTCATGTTGATTTTTTCAACTCAATAGAATTGGAAATACAATCTTTATTCTTTTATTGATCAAAAATGTATTTGTTACCGTAGTAACTTACATCAGAGCTAGTGATCTAATATGATCTTTTTAGCTTAACATGACATAAAACAAATAAGAAACTGTACTTTAAAGTTGTCTACCCGACTTGAGTACTTTGTTTCTGAAGCCTTTGCGCGTAGTCCTCCCAAGAGGCCATTCACTTAGAAGCGAATGTTCAATAGTACTTTAATGTGGTCTACCCGACCTGAGTACTTTGAAATGGTCTATCTAACGTGAGTACTTTGAAGTGGTCTTCCCGACCTGAGTACTCTATTGGTAGTATTTCATTAAATGTTCTCCATTCCAATACCATGGTACTGGAATGAGTTGCATTTTTTCGTCATACTTACCCAGTTTGTATGCTCCGGACTCGAGAACTTCGACCACCTGGTATGGTCCTTTCCAGTTGGGTCCTAGTACGCCTGACGTGCTGTCTTTGGTGTTTAGGAATACCCTTCTTAGGACCATATCTCCCACAAAGAATTTTCGAGCTTTCACTTGTTTGTTGAAATACCGAGCTACCTTTTATTGATGAGCTACCAACTTTAAGTTTGCAATTGCTCGTTTTTCTTCGATTTCATCAAGTGATTCTGCAAGGAGTATGTGATTGGTACCTTGATCGTACGTCAACCTTCTGTGGGATGGTGGCTCAAGTTCGACGGGCAGCATAGCTTCATAACCGTACGCCATTGAAAATGGTGTCTGACCGGTTATTATTTTTTCCGTTGTACGGTATGACCATAGAACTTCGGGGAGTTCTTCCGGCCAATTTCCTTTGGCATCTTCAAGTTTCTTCTTTAGTGTATCCTTCAAGGTTTCGTTGACTGCTTCAGCTTGACCGTTTGCTTGGGGATGTACCACTGCGGAGAAGCTTTTGATGATGCCATGGTTCGCACAGAAATCAGTGAAAGATTGACTGTCGAACTATTTGCCGTTGTCCGAAACTATTTTGGACGGTAGTCCGAACCGGCATAAGATGTTCTTCACTATAAAGTCTTGAACCTTCTTTGATGTGATAGTTGCGAGTGGTTCGGCTTCAGTCCGATTAGTAAAGTAGTCGACTGCCATCACTGCGTACTGCACTTCGCCTTTACTTTTAGGTAACTGTTCGATTAGGTCAATTGCCCAAATGGCAAAGGGCCACGGACGTTGCATTTGTGTCAGCTCCTTGGGCGGAGCTCTTGGTATCTTTGAAAATCTCTCAGATTTATCGCACTTCTTGACATAAGCTTTCGAATCTGCAATTATCGTCGGCCAGAAGTAGCCTTGCCTTAGAATTTTCTTTGATAAGCTCTATCCGGCTGAGTGATTTCCACATAATCTGTCGTGAACTTCATATAAAAGCTGTGCAGGTTCATTTGGTGTGACACATCTGAGTAATGGCATTGAGAATCCCCTTCTGTACATGATCCCTTCTATGATGATGTATCTTGCTGCCTTTCTTCTCATTTTCCAAGCTTCATTTCAGTTATTTGGGAGTTCCCCAGAATTGAGATAGGCTACTATTGGCGTCATCCAGTTCGGAGATGTGTCGATCATTTCGATTTCTTCTGTGTCGGTGATGCTAGGGTCCTCAAGAAACTGGATCGGAACTAGGTTTGCCTTGTCACTTATATTGCTGCTCGCCAATCGGGCTAATGCATTTGCCGTTGTATTTTCTTCTCTTGGAATTTGTCTAAGGCTGTTGCTTTTGAATTGAGCGAGCAGATCATGTATTTTTCTCAGATATGCTATCATTTTTTCTCCCTGAGCCTCGTATTCGCCAGATACATGATTTACCACTAGCTGTGAGTCACTGCAGATCTCGATGGGCTCGGCCTTCATCTCCTTCGCTAGTTTGAGTCCAGCGATTAGGGCTTCGTATTCGGCCTCGTTGTTGGAGGCTTTGAATCCGAATTTGACCGCTGCATGCAGTTGTGGCCCCCCAGGTGTGACAAGGGCAATTCCTGCGCTGGATAGCTGATCTGTGGCCGACCCATCCACATGTAGCTTCCAGGTCGGTTTGTTTTCAGTGTTGCTCGGCTGTGGTGTTGACTCGAGATCTCCTTCTGGGATGCTTTCAGTTTTTCCTGTGCATTCCACCACCAAGTCGGCCAAGGCTTGGCCTTTGATAGCTGTTCGGGGTTGGAAGTTGATTTCGTACTGCCCGAGCTCCACCGCCCACTTGAGTAACCGTCCAGAGGCATCTGGCCTTTGAAGTATTTGTCGTAGTGGTTGGTCGGTGTACACCCGAACAGGATGAGCTTGAAAGTAAGGTCTTAGTTTTCTTGTTGCTAGGATGAGGCAGTAGGCGAGCTTTTCTATCAACGGATATTGGCCTTCGACCTCGATGAGTCTTTTACTGATGTAATAGACTGGATGCTACACGCCGTCTTGTTCTCTAATTAGTATCGCGCTCACGGCATGCTCCGTTACTGCTAGGTATATCCCCAGTTCCTCGCCGTCCACAGGTTTAGAAAGGACGGGAGGTTTTGCGAGCTGTGCCTTTAGGTCTTGAAAAGCTCTTTCACATTCTTCTGTCCATTCGAACTTTTTGTTTCCTCGCAGGATGTCGAAGAATGGGACACATTTATCCGTTGATTTTGACACGAATCTACTAAGTGCGGCGATTCGACCAGTTAGGCTTTGTACCTCTTTGGTTTTTATTGGCGAGTTCATATCCAGGAGGGCTGGATTTTTTCCTGATTGGCTTTAATTCCTCGAGCATTGACGATGAAGCCTATAAAATTTCTCGAGCTGACTCCAAAGGAGCATTTTAGGGGATTTAGTTTCATGTTGTATTTTCTGAGGACTTTGAAACATTCATCCAGGTCGTCTATGTGCCCCCCAGCCTTTCTGGATTTGACGAGCATATCATCCACGTACACTTCCATATTTCTGCCGATCTGATCTTTAAACATCTTGTTGACCAATCTTTGGTATGTAGCTCTGGCGTTTTTAAGACCAAACAACATGAGTTTGTAGCAGTAGAGACCCATATCTGTACGGAAACTTGTATGTTCTTGGTCTAATGGATGCATCTTGATTTGATTGTAGACCGAATAAGCATCCATGAAGCTTAATATATCGTGCCCAGCTGTTGCATCGATGAGCTGATCGATTCTTGGAAGTGGGAAACAGTCTTTAGGGCACGCTTTGTTGAGGTCTGTGAAGTCAATACAGACTCGCCATTTCTTGTTCGGCTTAGGCACGAGTACGGGGTTCGCGACCAAAGCCGGGGAACAGGCTTCAATGATGAAATTGTTGTTGCGCAGCTTTTCAACTTCGTCTTTCAGGGCTACTGCTCGTTCTTTATCCAGTAATCTTCGTTTTTGCTGAACTGGCCGGATGTTAGGATCGATATTCAGGACGTGCAAAATAATAGAAGGATCGATTCCGACCATATCCGCGTGTGACCAGGCGAAAACATCTATGTTTGCTCTCAAAAATTTTATCAATTCTGATTTTACTTCGAGCAACAAACCCTTTCCAATTTTTAGCTTTCTGGCCGGGATAGCTGGATCGATCTCGACCTCTTCTAATTCTTCCACTGGTCCAACATTGCTGCTTGGGTCCCCAAGTCGAGGATCCACATCTTCATCTCGCCTTGCGAAGTTTCCTACTTGGGAATATTTATTCCCTTGTCTGGGCTCTGGCTGGAGGATACTTCCTTCTTAGCCTTGGCCACTGCAAGGTTGTAACATTCCCGAGTAGATTGCTGATTCCCTCTAAGACACCCTACCCCGTTTTTGGTTGGAAACTTCAGGCACGAGTGGAATATTGATGTGACAACTTTTAAGTCATACAAGGCTGGTCGGCCTAGCATTACGTTAAATGCTGAAGGAACATCCAATATCAGGAATTGTGCCATGATAGTTATGCTCGTCGAAGCTTGTCCAACTGTGAGAGGTAGCCGAATTTTTCCTAGAGGCGAAACTCCTTGGCCGGAGAAACCATAGACGGGCTGTAGGCATGGAGTTAAATCCTTCAGCTGGAGCCCCATCTTCTCGTAAGCAGTCTTAAACAAAATGTTTGAAGAAGCCCCATTATCGATCATGATTCTGGACACCATTTTGTTTGCTATCTGGACTTCCACGACTAGAGGGTCGTTGTGCGGAAATCTTATCTGGAAAGCATCTTCGTCGTTGAATGTTATGGTTGGCTCTCCTGCGCGTGGAACTTTGGGCTTCCTCTCTTCCACGACCAGGATGACTTCTTCTTGCTCGTATTGAGCTGTTCCGGCATATCTTTCTCGAGCTTTGCCCGTGTCTCCAGCGATGTGCGGGCCTCCAATGATGACTTGCAAGTATCCATCTATTGGCGGAGGGATTAGATCCTGGTTATTCTGACCTTGGTTGGCCTTGACGTACTTCTGTAAGTGCAGGTTGTTTTTCTTGATCAAAAGTTCTATTTCCCGCTTCAAGTTATAGCATTCGTTGGTGTCGTGGCCGTAGTCTCCACGGAACCGACAAAATTTTGTCATGTCCCTTTTGTTGGTATCTTTTTGTTGGAAATATTTTACCTGGATCTAGATTTACTACCAAGTATGTTTTATTAACATCCTAATATGAAGTCCAAAACAATGAAAATAAACACATAAGAGTTTAAGAAAACCTTACATTGGGTGCAGCGGAATATAATGACTCATTCCATTCAGATCTCTAGCCCTTGATTCCTTTCTTTAGCAGAGCATAATCAAGATCTGAATCTGGATCTCTTTCTCTCCTTCTTTGATGATGATTTTCCGTAGTCTTACATACTATGATTGAGGTACCACTTGATGTGTGTGGGAACTACTCATTCACTCAGGGATTTTGAAATATTGAAGAGAAGAAAAGAGAGAGCGGGTTGAATTGAATAGATATTACGATAAATTCTAATATATCTAATCAAAGTTCAATGTCGGTCCCTTCCAATGTATACTCCTTACATCCGATACTAGTAAACTTTGCCAATGTCCTGGAAAGGACATAACACTTTTCCAAGGTGTAAGCATACCTATCGCTGATTATACCATGTCAGTCTAAATCCAGTGTTCTGACAAATCAGGGAATAAACTTTCGAACATATAATTAAGATTATATTCCACTGTGTTGACAACACTATAATCTTTAACAAATTCATATGTTCTGGACTTAAATAGAATTCATACATTATATATATAATCATGAAATAAATCATGTGAACCATGTAACATAAAATGTTATTTCTGATCTTTATTAATAAGTAAATCTGATTATATTGAAATGAGTTTTATTTAGGGCGCAAAACCCAACAAACTCCCACTTGCACTAATATAAAACAAAATGTGCATTTCAAATAATCATTAACATCTTCATATACAAATCAAGTGTAATAGTAGTAAACTCCTCGTAATAGGATCTGACAGGTTGAATTAAACACAACCTCTTCTCCACCATTACTCTTCCTTAATCACAAAATCCTTGAAAATGTGAAATTCCTCTCTATATGTCTACTCTTTTGGGATACTGGATTCTATACTTTTGGCAACTACTTCTTGGTTATTGAGGAAGTAACACTAGTAGCTAAGGCAACTTGGAACGGTGCCGCAAATGTATAGAACTTTCCTTAGACTGAATAAGTACCTTTCCTGCAACTTTAACATTCAGTCTCTTTCTGGTAGACTAAGAGACTTCAGATAGGTTTTTACACTTCTCCAAAATCACTACTCCACCCCCTGAGTAATCACCATTTTATCAGCAGACTTTCTAGCACAAAGGCAAGTCTTGAAATCTGATGTGGTGTAGTCTAAGAGTTTTAAACACACCTTTCTTGACTAACATATAGTTCCTCTTCTTAATCTTCAGATTTACTTGATTGTCTTCCAATGTTCCTCTTCTGGATTAATCTCATACCTACTCATTACTCCCACACAACAGAAGGATGAGTCTGGTCTAAGGCATACTAAAGCACATCTGAGACCTCTCACTGTTGATTTAAGAAATTCTTTCATGGCTTTATCTTTTCTGGAATACTTGAGACTTTTTCCTTAGATAAATAAAAGCTATGTCTAGAAGTTGTGAAGCTTCTATACATTGCCATTGTAAAGAAAATGCTTCAGCATCTTACTAAAGTAAGTTGCTTGCATTAGAGTAAGTAATTACCAGGTATATCACAAGCCATAGGTTTAGATAAACTCAAACCTATAATACTAGGAACAGGAAGTTTTGTTAAGTCCATTGAATAGACTTATAAACGAAAATTTCCTTTTATGTCCTTGTAATAGAAAACTTAAGGTTACTCCATGTGAATGGATTACACCATAGTTCTTTTGGCTTTCTTCTTAGTTTCTTATCTTGACAATCCATTAGTTGTTTAAACTCACAATGGATTTTAATCACTAGTGTCTCCCAAGTCATAAGAAGGTGAAGTTCCTAAAAACTCTCCCACTACAACAAGGTACCGTGAATTATGTCTAAGAAAACTAAATGGTATTGATCTCGTTGGTTGTAACAAGACAACAGAGGCAGTGGGATCATCATATGTCAAATAAGATGATAGAACACTTTTGGAATCAAGAAAAAAATATCTCCTTTATTTGCTACTTTATTTTCAGACGTAGTTATTTTCTTAGAAAAGTAGTATTTAAACAAACACTTTCTTATCTAATGACTATGGGATGGTCCACCCCTAATCACTTAGAATAGCTAACAAACATGCAAACCAAGGTTAGCAGTTCTAGCTTTTATTAAGATTTTGATTAGGTCATCGATGAATCTAGTAATGATTTACATTAAGTATACACCTAGTGCATCATTCTAAAATTGTATTACCATAGAAGGACTTAGGCAACGACTAGTAACTAATCATCAATAATATGCAAAACGAATTTTCTGGGGAGGTAAGTTTGGATATTATTCAAAAATCAAATTAATGATCTTTGAACTGCATATCTACTAACTATTTCTTCACCCCTATCAGTTCGCAAGATCTTTAACCACTTACCTTAATGGTTTTCCACCATTGCTAGAAATTCATGAAATTTTTCAAACATTTCAAATTTCTTTTGCATAAGGTAAAATCTAGAGTGATCGTTTTAAGAATACAACAAAAACTCATATCCACCCCTGAATGTACATCCATATGCGAATGAGATGATTATACTTTCAGTGGATATAGACATATTAACTCTTTGCAGAAAATGATCTTGTCAAAACCACTATGAACAAGATACAAATGCCATAGATTTATAAAATATGTGGTTGTATCTTTTGATGACTTAAGTTTAGTTACATTAAAGAGTTTTTTCGAATAGTGTAAGTGGATCCTGGTCACGAAATACTCAACTCATACAGTTTGAATCCATTGATAGAATAGGGTTATGAAACACTTGTGAAACTGTAACTGTATAATGAGTAATTCTTTCTTGGACCACCACTACTAATTTAACTCTAAGTTGATTTGCCCATACAAGTAGGAGATTTCTAGGATTGAGGATTTATATCATTTCTGGATAGGATTTTTGGAATATAATCATATTCTTCATTTAATTTCTTAAGAGAAAATATAGAATGACTTTATATGATTTATAGACCATTCATCCAATGATATGTCATTGAGCTAATTCGAAATGAATAAGCTACGAGGAATTAGGATGATTTCGTTTTAAATAAGAATCTAACGATGCACCGATTAGCGAGAGTCAAAGTAATCTTATTTATACAATCTTCTTGTTTCATATTGTAAAATACTAGTCTAAGGTTTCATCAATTGATGAACAGCTAGATGTTGCATATACAATATTTATCTTTCGAGATCTAACACTATTATGTTTGTTTAATGGTGAAAATCCATTAGGGATTTATCTCATTAGAAAAACAAACCAAGTTAGACCAACAATGAAGATTCGAAATTAAACTACAATTTAATAACAGAAAATAACATGGTTCAATATAAATTCATACACAATTCAGAAATTATTGAACATATAGCAAGTAGGAATGACAAGTGAAAATACTAAAACATACAATCCTAAATAATTTCCAAGGTCTTCAACAAACTGATATCAGTGTCCCGTTTAGGCGAGAGTCAGTGATACCATCCATTGAATAGAGTTGTCAGCTCATCTAAAATGATAAACATTCTAGCAACCTTTTATTCGATCAAGATTGGAATCCAGCGTTGTCCCGTTTAGGCGAGAGTCAAGGCTATTCTATCTTATGAGCTTCCACTATTGTTTCATATTTTGTAAGTCAAATACAGTTGCCACCATTAGGGTGATCAATACCATATAAAACACTTACAAATATACTTATCTTTTAAGATTAAACGGTGCTAACTTGCTAATGAACGTTCCTCCATTAGGGAGGATTACTCACTAAAACAAAAGCTATGTAAAACCAACAATGGAGATCTAATATCCTAATAATAAAGCTCATTATTTAATGAAAGTTGTATTTTCTTCTGAAAATTATTTTTAATTTTTTTCTTTTAAATATATATATTTATTTAATTAAAATTTCCAATTTAGAATGAAAAATTCTAAATATAAATTTTAATTTAATATTTATAAATTATACTTAGATGGATATGAAAATAACGTGAATTATTTCCATCTTAGTAATAATTTCCAATAAATATTTAGAAAATTATTCAATTTAAGTTGTTTCAAAATTAATTTAATTTATTTTACAACTCAAATTTAATTTTCTATAAATATATATTGCATTTCCAAAAATGAGGTGTATAAGAATACTACTTTCGAAAATGCTTTAAAATAAAATAAAAATAAATCTTGAAAAAATTATCTTAATTTTATGTTGGCCGAAAATTAATTAATAAAATTAATTTACAACAAAAATATAATTTTCCTATTTAATTAAATATTTAAGAAAAGTTTCAAATATTTAAGTATCATGATTAAGAATCAACTTAAATTTTAATTTTCTATTTAATTAAATACACTAGAAAAATACTTCAAGCAAAACATATAATAACTATCTAGACTTTCATTGACTAATTAATTAAATTTCTAATTATAATATATTTTAGTTCATTTATTTTAATTAATCATTAAATGAAAAAAATCATTGATTTAAGTTGGTCCAAAATTAAAATAAATAATTTTCAACTTTAATTTATTTTTCAAATAAAATTCGAAATTTCTGCAGTAAAGAAATGCAATTTCGAAGTTGTGAGAAAATGATTAATAAAATAAAATAGAATATATTTTGAAAATTATTCAGATTTAAATTATTCTGAAATAATATTCCAAACTTAAGATAATTTTCAACTTTAATTAAATAACATGAAAATAACAATATTTAAGTATCATGATGAAAATCAACTTAGATATTAAAATTTTTAATTTAATTAAATGTATTAAATTCAAGAAATAAATAATTAAGTATAGAGGAAACTTAATTATTAATTCTAGTTTAATACTAGGAAAATATTCTAAAGTTAGATTGTACCAAAATTAATTATGAAACAATTAATTTCACAATCAATGATATTTTCCTATTTAATATTAGAAATAATAACTAGTACTAGAAATAACTATCTAGAATATATATCAGTAACTAAGTGTTTTTCTAAAATTAACTTTAAAATATTAAAATGAAAAATAAATTTCATATATTTTAAAAGTTAATTATGTTGCTAATTCAATTTTAATTAGGTTAGACTAATATAATTAACCTAATACAATTATTTAAATAAGGCAAATGGGCGTTCACAATTGGGGTAGTTCATGTGAGGGGGAGCTGGGTTCAGTATGTCGTACCCACTTCTATTGGCCCCCAACTCTCACACAAGGCCCAAAAGAGAGGAATTTAACCTTTAAATAAATAATTGTTATTCATTGAGTAAGCCCAAATCTAATTGGGCCTAAATAAAATTACTTATGTCAAATTTTATTTTAGCAACCTAGTCCATTTACTTAGTAAAACTTAAATGGGCTTCCTATATGCATCTAAGCCCCATAGCAAACATATAGGCTCACACAGGTCAAATGATTTGGATGTGCCTTATCATGTTACTAGGTTTACACAGATGAAAGAAGTACAAAATTTACCTGTTACAAATTATTTATAAGATCTACTTACAATTGGACTATGATTAAAATAAGACCATTGGATCTGTCAACAAGTTAATCATAGCAATTTAGATCAAATAAATAATAGGTTTGTTAAATTTTTTTTTTTTTGAATAAACAATATAAATAAATAAACAAATATTGTCCATGTAACAGATGTGAAATAAAATATTATTATAATTAAATTATTATTCTTAAACTAACCAACTTAAATTTTGAAAATTTAGGGTTGTTAAAACAAACCTGTTGACCGAGATTTTCGGCAACTACTAGAATATGATTATATTAAAGAGCTGTAAGAAAGTGAGATGAAGATTTTTACGTGGTTGGGGCGTTAATGAGCCTTAGTCCACGAGTCTTTGTTATTAATGGATGTATTTAATACAGATTCCACACTTGAGAGAATGTTTTTCTCATAAATACAGAGAATGTTCTTGGTGAGTATTTTCTCTTCTTGCTCTTATGCAACCCAAGATTCTCGACCCCATTAAATGAGCTTTGAGGGGGTATTTATAGTGTTTTGGTGGGGTAATCCCTAGAATTGTTCTTACACATGTATCTGTAAGTATCCATAAAGTTGGGTATTTCCAATGAATATACCATGGGTGATGCATGGTCAAATCCCTAGGTGCTGTAGGGTTTTTATGAGGAATGTCCTTTTTGCCTTGTGATTGACGTGACTCTTTGCAGAGTAGCCGTCGCTAGACTTAAATGATCATTACTGTAGCGCTGCTGTTTGGGGGTTGTGCCGTCAGACTTTATTGCGTGTTACAGTCCCAACACGCTTCCTCCCATGCGGCATTAAATGCGACTTGATTACTCAGGAGAGGCCTGACACGTCCCGGAGAGGCTTCATGCTATGCGAGCTTCCAGGAGTACCTTGTATTCCGGGTGTCTCCTCCGGGCCTATGCCCATGGCGCTTCCTTATGGCGTACAAAGACTTATTAAATATTTACAAGTTATGTGATCCACGTGTCCCATTTCGACTGGTCCACGTATTTTGGGCGAATTCAGGGGCAACATTTACCCCCCAAGCCTTGTTTACTTGGAAAAAATAAACCAAGGCTTGCTTAGGTGCCTCCGGTCGACTCCTCGTTTCCCTGGCTCAAGCCTGGAGCGCGTGGGGGCACATTTAATGATGACATTTAATGCAGCGATTTGCTTTTTGCAGGAATGTCTCCGGCCGCCTCCTCGGTCTCCTGACACGGGCTTGGGGCGCGTGAGGGTGCGTCTAATGATGGCATTAAATGCAGCGATTCGCTTTTGCAGAGGTCGATTCGTTTCACGTCCTTTGATTGATGCGGCGCATTAATGGTGTCAGACGGATACTCAAACGTTTCCACCGCCTTTATGGCAGATTGATCTGATCCATTGATTTTCGGGAATTCGAATCGTGCATCTCCCCCACCGTGCGATTGGTAGGTGATGACGCCTATTCCTCATGCGTTTTTGCCTATAAAAGCCACCACCTTTCCTTCATTTCGG
This sequence comes from Cannabis sativa, assembly GCF_029168945.1. Taxonomy (NCBI): domain Eukaryota; kingdom Viridiplantae; phylum Streptophyta; class Magnoliopsida; order Rosales; family Cannabaceae; genus Cannabis; species Cannabis sativa. Next base: position 15,661,672 of record NC_083605.1, on the reverse strand, counting down.
TTACTTTCCATTTCTTGCCATTTTTGCTCGAATTTCTCAGAGAGAAAATTCTTCAAAGTAGCACGAACTGACTTAGCACTTAGACGTTTCTTTCAGTTTTCCAGTGTTTGCCTTCGCCAGTTCTTCTCAACTTTTACTCAACCACATCCAGTACCCCCAGTTCAACGATCTACTGTAAGTTTCTTGCATCCTTAGATAATAACATGCTTTTATTTACTTCGTTCGTTTTCTGGGTTCGTACTTTGAGTTCTGAGTGTGTGAGTGTTTTAAGTTCTTTGAGTGTTCTGCTTTATGTCTACTGCTTTAGTTGTAGGATCGCCATTATCATGCCTCTGTTATAATGTGCATTTTTGTTGAAGAGAGCCATGTGTTCTTCGTTCAACAGTTGCTTAGGGCATAGAATGGTTTTTCTTTTTTTTCTTTTTGCAAAACCACTTTCTGCGATTTCTCTGCACCCGACACTTGTTCAGGGATTCTCTCTAGGGTTTCTCATGTGACACGTGTCCGGAGGGGGCCTCTTTCCAGCGGTTAGGGGACCCCCACTCCCTTTTTCTTGACTTAGGGTTTGGTATGGGACCTAACTGCTGGAATTTTCTTTTTCCCCTTTTGTCTTTCGCAGAACACAAAATGTCTGCTTCTGGTTCGAAATCTTCGAAGAAGAAGGGAAAAGACATGGCCACGTTGGAGGAGGTTTCCCTGGGACCTGTTGCCCAGGAGGGGTATAAATCCCGTGCGACTGGGTGGGAAGCGGCTGAGCTTCGATCCACCTTGACTTGTCCTCACCAGCTGGAGAATATCATAGAAGTCGCTGGGATCAAACCCTCCACTTCAGGGACCTATCACCGGCCTCCTCGCGACTCGGAGACGCCTAATCATAACTATGACGGCTTCGGGGCTTGAGCCAGACTCATTTGATGGCCGGTGCCATGCTCCCGCTCCAAGATTACTTTGTTAATTTCCTTGTATTTGTCGGCCTTGCGCCATACCAACTCATTCCTCAAGCTTACCGCCTGCTCTCAGGCTTGTTTATTTTTTATACTGCCCGCAGCTGGGGGTCTCCCAGCCCGGTAGAAATTTTGTATTTTTACGAACTTGTATCCGTCCCCAAGAAAGGGGACAAACTTAAGGATGGTTTTTATGGGTTCCGGATTCACCCTGCTAACGAGGGGGTGGTTCCGTACAATAGGCAGACTCACGTTAAGGAGTACCGCCACCGCTTTTTCTTCTCCTCCGGGTTCAGGGCCGTGGACCACCCAGAGCTTCTCACGGAGTGGGTGCGGATCCCACCTTACCAGTGGACGCCTCCTACTCAGGCTTTCCTCCGAAGGGCCCAAGCCTTTGCCTCCTATGACCGCGCCGATCTTGATGTCGGGGGCCTAGTCACCACGGAGAATTGTAGGAAGGCCAAACTTATCCTTTCTCACCAATCCGTGGAGGACTCCAACCTCTCACGGGTCATCTGCCCCAACGTGAGGGCGCCGGTTGCGGAGAAGGCCTTCCGGGATGAGCTCATTGCCACGGCAGAGAAGAAGTACCAAGATTATCTCTACCGGAAGGCCCAGGAGAAAGAATACTCTCAGGCCCAGGCTGCCTCTAGGAGAGGACTTCGCGTGGGGAGTCCAGTTGTGCGAAGGAGCCAAGCCATTGCCGGGAAGTCCGAGGCTAAATTTTTTGACAAGATTCTTCAAGAAGAGATTGGGGATCGTCCTGCCAGGAGGCCCCTTCGTATTGAAGATTCTTCCGAGAAGCAGACTTCCCGGCCACAGCCTTCGGTACCCGAACCAAACTCGGGGGCTCCGGGTGCTAGCACCTCCGGTGCCGGCGGTAAGTCTCCCTTGATAATTCGTTATGTTCCTCCCATTGATGAATACACCAGTCGTAGGCCCGTAGGGTTCGACGAGCGTCTTCGTAGATTTAAGATGCCGTCGACCCGGTGGGGGGATCGTTTGAAGGAATTTTATTTTTCGAACTTAGGAGATTACCTAGGTCGGTCCCGGATGGGCTCCGGCTCTCCGGAACCTATTCCCTTAGGTCCATCAGCTTACATAACGTCCAGCTCGTTCCATCCCTCGGACAGTTATCTCGGAGATGATGCCACCAGCATTAAAGTTCAGGACTTTGCTAGGGCTGAATTAGGAAGTTCGGGTAGGAGTAGCTTATTTGTTATGTCTTGTATAAGCGGTTCCTCATGGTCTTCTAACACTTGCTTATTTTGTGAATCAGGTATCTCCATGGATGCCATCCTGGACCAGCTTGCTGGAGTTCATACTCCCGTGGCTCCTCCGGCCTTTACCTCTTCTCCCCCGGCCCCTTCCTTGAAGGTTTCTTCCAGCGCTCCCCCCGACACTATTGACTTAGTGGATGACGAGGAGGTGCTCCCGGGAGAAGGCCAAGGGAAGGGATGGGACTTCTCGGAGGGAGCCGCTGAGGGTGCGGGAGAGCCCCGAGCCCTTCCGGAGGAAGCTGAGGAGGGCGAAGCGGAGCCTGAGGTGGCTCTGATTCGTAAGCGCAAGGGCAAGATGATTGCCCAGGATGAGCCCAAGAAACCTCGGAGGGCCGACACTCCTGCTCATGGTCTGGACGGCGGGGTCTCCCCCATGGAGGAAAATCCTGCTCCTCCCAACATCGTGCTTACCCCGATTCCGGGGGACGAGGTGAGGCAGGAGCTTCGAATAGCCAAGCATAACTATGCTATGGATGAGTACTCCCGGGGGTACGCCGAAGTGGAAGCCCTTAGGAGGATTCTGCGAGCTGAGGTTGAGGCGAGCATCAACCTCCCGGAATACCAGGATCCGTGGGACCTTAATCTGGACCCCTTATCGGACTGGTTACGTCGCTTCCTAGGGCCTACCTTGGCTCCTTTTGCCGCGGAGATGACCGGCGAGTTCGCGTCTCAGCTCACCCGTTGCGCGCCTAAGCGGTTTGCCACTTGCGCTTCCCTGAACTCCATCTTCCAGGTCCAGGATCTCAGCCATTCCCTCACGGTGGTAAGTACTTTGCAATTTTTGCTTTTCCTTTTATATTTTATTTTTCCCTTTGAGAAATTCCCCCTTCTTATGCTTGCATTATGGTTCAGCTTGCGGCTGAGGCTGGCCGCCTCTCCAAGAACATCATAAACCATGGCTTCGTTCTGTCCGACTTTGGGGATATGAACGGTGTCAGGAAGGTCCTTCAGGACCTCACAGCGGAGAGGCAGATCTACGGGAGGGCTGCTAGAGCGCCAGGAGGCGGCTGCCAAGGCCAAGGAAGAGGAGGCCAAACGGAGGGAGGCTCAGGCGGAGGCCGTGATCCGGGACGAGGCTCAGCGGAGGGACAGGATGGAGGCCCATCATTAGGAGGAACTAAGGGGTCAAACCGAGGCTGCTGAGAAGGCCAGGCAAGACCTCCGGGGGGCCAGGGAGGCTTTGGATGAAATGGTCGCCAAAGTGAGATCTTTAGAGGAAACTCACCAGACGGACATAGAGTCCAAGGCCGCTCTAGCTGCGGAGCTGAAGGAGCTTAGGGATTTCAAAGAACAATCCACCAGGAAGGCCAAGAGGGCCGAGCTCCTTTCTCCCGTTTCCTGCGCCCGGTGCCCGAAGCGCTTCGATGATGGTGTCTACATGGCTTGGTCCACCAATGATAAGAATATCAAGCTTACTTTTTATCCCAAACCCGAGGAAATGATTGCCAAATTTCGGGAAAAGAAGAAGAAGCTTGATGCCGCGCTAGAGGCGCGTATTGGACCTCGCCTTCCTCCGTGGGCTGACTGAGCTGCCGTACAACTGACCAAGATTCCACCCGCTTCTTTTATAACTCTTTTTTTTTTGTTTGTACATATTTGCTGCTGCCTTAGAACAATTTACATATAGGTAGCAGCTTTCATTTGAAGGGGAGACAATTATATTTTAAGGCCTGTCCCCGGGCCGTTTATATGTATATGACCTGCCCTTTGGGCTAGGATATTTTTTTATGCGATCTTTTTTTGTCACACTTATGTTTTTTAACCTGTCCTTTGGATCAGGGTTTTTATACTTATGCTTTTTATTTTTGTGCATACTCTTTGACCTGCCCTTTGGGTCAGGATATTTTACTTAGTTTGTTTCTTGTTTGTCCGTGCGGTATACCCTAGTACCCCCCTGAGTGGCATAGAAACTTTGTTTTTAAGGCACTCAGTTTTATTTAATATAGAGGAGGTATACGTTTGGACGGTACAAACCCTTTGAACAAAATCTAAGTTTTAATTCGCTACTGGTAATATTTTCTGAGGTGATCGGCATTCCAGGCTCTTGGGACGGTGGTTCTGTCCATTCTTTTTAGTTTGTAAGTGCCAGAACCGATCTCGTCCTCGATCTCATATGGTCCCTCCCAATTTGGTCCAAGTACCCCCACTCCGGGTTCTTGGGTGGCTGGAAAAACCCTTCTTAGGACCATATCCCCAATAGCGTATTTTCTGTTTTTAACCTTGGAGTTAAAATACTTGGTCACCTTCTTTTGATAAGCAGCCATCCGTATTTGAGACTAATCCCGGAGTTCTTCGACTTGATCCAAAGCTTCTTGGAGCAGTGCCTGATTAGTGGCAGGATCGTAAGTCGTCCTCCTGTGGGATGGGAATAACGTTTCCACCGGGACCCTTGCTTCACAACCGTACGCCATTGAGAATGGCGAGTGGCCAGTTGTGGTTCTGGGGGTCGTCCGGTAGGCCCATAATACCCTTGGCAATTCTTCAGGCCAGTTATTTTTACAGGCCAGCAGCTTCTTCTTCAAGGTGACCTTTAGGATTTTATTGACCGCTTCCGCCTGGCCGTTTGTTTGAGGCCTGGCTACCGCGGAGAAGCTTTTCACTACTCCGTGTTGGTTGCAGAAGTCAGTAAATTCCTCGCAATCGAATTGCTTTCCATTGTCTGAGACTATTTTGTGAGGCAAGCCGTATCGACACACTATGTTTTTGATAACAAAGTCCAATGCCTTCTTAGCAGTTATTGTCTTCATAGGCTCAGCCTCTGTCCATTTGGTGAAGTAGTCTACTGCTACTATTGCATACTTTACCCCTCCTTTTCCCGTAGCTAGAGACCCGATGAGATCTATTCCCCAGACCGCGAAGGGCCAGGGGCTGGTCATCAAGGTGATCTCATTTGGAGGAGCTCTCGGTATGTTCGCGTACCTTTGGCACGAGTCACACTTTTGGACATAGTCTATACAATCTTTTTTCATTGTTGGCCAGAAGTACCCTTGCCTCAATATTTTCTTTGAGAGGCTGGGTCCTCCCGTATGATCTCCACAGAACCCTTCATGGACCTCTAGCATGATTTGTCTAGCTTCAGGGTCCGATACACACCTTAAATAAGGCATGCTGAGTCCTCTCCGGTAGAGAATTTGGTCCATCATTATATAACGATGAGCTTGATACTGAATCTTCCGAGACAGTGCCCTCTCTTGGGGCAACTCACCTGTGGTTATGTATTTTATGATGGGGACCATCTAGCTGGGTTCTTGCCCAACCGTTAGTGTGGTCTCTTTTATTTTGATGCTTGGCTCTGCCAAGCGTTCCACTGGTACTACCCCCAGCTCTTCGATTTCACTGTCCGAGGCTAACTTAGCTAGACAGTCCGCATGAGCGTTCTTCTTTCGGGGGATTCTTTCTATTTTATAGTCCGCGAACTCGTGGAGCAGTTCTCGGACTATTGTTACGTACGCGGCCATCCGCTCGCCGCGAGTTTGGTATTCTCCGGATACCTGGTTTACGACCAGTTGAGAGTCACTGTAGACTTCCACTCTTTTGGCTCCTACAGCTTTGGCCAATTTCAGCCCTGCTATCAAGGCTTCATATTCGGCTTCATTGTTTGAAGCTGCGAAGTTGAATCGGAGTGCTGCCTGGAGCCGCAATCCAGTAGGTGATATCATAGCCACTCCGGCTCCCGAACCGTTCTCATTAGAGGCTCCATCTACAAACACCCTCCAAGTGGGGATTGGCGGTACCGGCGTATCAGCTGTTGCCTCGGCTTCATTACATTCAGTGATGAAGTCTGCCAAGGCTTGGCCTTTTATGGAAATCCGGGGTACGTAATGTAAGTCGAATTGACTCAGCTCCATCGCCCACTTGAGGAGTCTTCCGGATGCTTCAGGCTTCTGGAGAACTTGCCGGAGCGGATGGTTGGTCAAGATTTTGATCGGATGGGCTTGGAAGTATGGCCTCAGCTTCCTTGATGCCACCAGGAGGCAGAATACTAATTTTTCAATGACCGGGTACCTTGTCTCGGCCCCTATCATGCGCTTACTGACATAGTACACCGGGTGCTGAATTTTTTCTTCCTCCCAGACCAAGGCAGCGCTAACCGCGTGCTCGGAGACGGCCAAGTAAAGGAACAAGTCTTCTCCAAGGACGGGTTTTGATAGGATAGGGGGTTGGGCCATGTGGTCTTTTAACCTCTTGAATGCCTCCTCGCATTCATCCGACCATTCGAATTTTTGGCACTTCTTCAGTACGTTGAAGAAGGGTATGCACTTGTCCGTGGAGCGTGAGATAAAGCGGCTCAGTGCAGCTACCTTTCCGGTCAAGCTCTGTACGTCCTTATGCTTCTTGGGGGGTGGCATGTCCAGGAGAGCTTGGATTTTCTCCGGGTTTGCTTCGATCCCCCTTTGGCTGACTATGAAGCCTAGGAATTTTCCTGACTTGACCCCAAAGGTGCACTTTTTCGGGTTGAGCTTCATACCGTATCTCCGGACGACTTCGAAACATTCTTCTAAGTCGCTTGCATGGCTGTTGCATGCTTTGGATTTGACGAGCATGTCGTCTACATATACCTCCATGTTTCGTCCCAGGAGGCTTTTAAACATCCGGTTAACCATTCTTTGATAGGTTGCTCCGGCGTTTTTCAGTCCGAAAGGCATGACTAGGTAGCAGTATACCCCCTTATCGGTCCTGAAGCTAGTGCACTCCTGGTCTGCCGTATGCATTTTTATTTGGTTGTACCCAGCATAGGCATCCATGAAAGACAGCAGCTTAAATCCGGACGTGGCGTCTACCATCTGGTCGATCCTGGGTAGCGGGAAGCAGTCCTTTGGGCAGGCTTTGTTTAGATCTGTGAAATCTATACAAACCCGCCAAGTCCCGTTCGGCTTGGGCACCAGGACCGGATTGGCCAGCCATTCCGGATAGTACACGTCGCGGATCATGCCACTGGACAAAAGTTTGTCCACCTCTTTCTCTAAGGCCTCGGCTTTCACCGAGTCGAGCGGGCGTCTCTTTTGCTGTACAGGGGGCATGTCCGGGTTGACATTGAGTACATGGGTGATGACATGAGGACTTATGCCGGTCATGTCTTCTTGACGCCATGCAAAGATGTCGATGGCGCCCTTCAGTGTTTTTATTATTTTGTCTTTTTCCTCCGGATCTAGGCTTTTCCCTATCCGGAGTACTTTAGTAGAGTCGTCGTCGCACACTGGTATTTCTTTGACGTCCTCCATTGGTTCCACGACCCTTTCGGACCCTATGCGAGGATCCAGCTCATCCTCTTCAGCCTTCTCTATTTCAGGGGATTCCCGGACCATGAGTATAGGTAGGTGGGTGGCAACATTGTAACATTGCCTGGCCTCTCCCTGATTTCCCCTCACAGTTCCGACTCCGGCTTCCTGGGTAGGGAATTTCAGGCACAGGTGTCGGATTGAAGTAATCGCACCAAAGTCCACTAGGGCCGGTCGGCCTAGGATCGCGTTGTAGGCTGTTGGACAGTCTACCACCACGAAGGTGCAATACTTAAATGTGCTCTGGGGGGTATCCGGGCACAGGGTAACCGGGAGCCTTACTTTTCCCATCGGGATTAGCGTCGTCCCGTTAAACCCCGTGAGCTGTGACCCACTAGGCGAGAGGTCCCGGTCGGTCAACCCTATCGCAGTGAAGGCTTCTTTGAAGAGCAAGTTCACGGAACTCCCATTGTCAATCAGGACCCTAGCCACCACTTTATTTGCGATGGGGGTCTCTATGACCAGCGGGTCGTGGTGAGGAAAACGCACCGTCTTGGCGTCTTCTTCCGTGAACGTTATGGGTTGGTCCATTAGCCGAGGCCTTTGAGCTGGGAGTTGAGTAACCTCCCACACCTCACTGTGTTTCGCGGCCTCGGCATATCGTTTTCGCTCCTTGCGAGTGTTTCCTCCGATATGGGGACCTCCGGAGATCATGGCTACCCGTCCATTAGGCCGGGGCGGTAGCCCGGGGATATGCTGGGTGTCACCTGCGGGAGCAGCTGGAGGCAATACTCCTGCTGTACCCCCTGGCGTTCCCGGAGGCATACCCCCGGCCACCTGCCCTGGATTAAGGTGGGGCAACCTATTTTTGATCCACTCATAGAGGTGGCCCAAGCGGATCAGATTTTCAATCTCGTCTTTGAGATTCTTACACTCATTGGTGCTATGACCAATGTCGTTGTGATACTCGCATCTTTTACTCGGATCTCTCCGGGAGCTATCCTTATACAATGGCTGTGGTCTCCGGTAGTGCGTATTTTGCCTAGTGGCAAAATATACACGTTCCTGGGAGTCCGTGAGCTCTGTGTACTGAGTATATTGGGGTGTGTACCCCTTCTTTTGGCGCTTCTCTCCCGTTCGGGTGCTGCCCTTTGAGGACCTTTTGCTCCTCGACCCCTGGGTAGGGCCTGTCAAGCTAACAGTCGGGGCCGCCTGTGAAGGAGCTCGTCCATTCACCCCGGACGGGTTGCCGTAATGAGAAGGTGCTGGTGCCAAAGCTTGGCCTTGGCTGTACCCGGGAGTAGCAGAGAATTGTATGCCACTCACTTGTGGAGTCGCGGTCGGGACAGTGCCCGAGGGCGACACTCCCGGCATGTACCCTGCTATCCCGGTGGGATAGTAGCCTCCGTAAGCCACGATCTGGGCTTCTTCGAGGTTAATATATTTTTGGACCCTCTTCTGAAAGTCCTGGAGGCTAGCAGCACCTTCTTGCTGCAACTCATTCCAGAAGGGAGTTCCAGTACGGATTCCTGCTTGGAGAAGTGCAAGCTGTTGTCCGTCATCAACCTTCTTGGTCTTCGAGGCCTCTTCCCGGAACCTCTTGATGTAATTCTTCAAGGTCTCGGTGGGCAGTTGCTTGATGTTGGTCAAGGCACTAACCTCCAAGTTAACCTTCCTGGCGGCGACAAACTGTCTCCGGAAGTTGGTTTGGAGTTTGTTCCAACAACCCACGGATCCTGGTTCCAACTTTTTGAACCATTCCTCCGCTGATCCGCTCAGAGTGAGGGGGAAGCACAAGCATTTGGCGTCATTGCTGACCCGCATGACTGTCATGACACGGTTGAACCGTGACAAGTGGTCACTGGGATCGGAGTTCCCAGTATATGCCCCCATTTCGGGCATCTTGAAGTTTTTAGGGAGCTCCGCCTCCAGGATATGCTTGGCACATGGCTCCCGATCCTCGCTGTCCGAGTCGGAGTCGTCTCCCTTCTGCCTCCGGGAGACTCGAGCAATATCTTTTCGAAGTATGGCAAGTTCCGCCATAATCCCTTCGTTTAAAGTACCCGAGGAAACCACGGGCCTGTATCTTTTTTGGTCAAGGTGATCCCGGAGGTCACCTTGATTCCCATTGATTTGATTTCTCAGATCAATGGGAGGACATCTCTGTCCTCTTCTTCCTCTACCCCCTGGTTCCTGGTGCACAGAAACGCTTTTCCGGTCCCCTCGATCCTGAGGGCCAAGACCCCCTCTCTGGGGCTTGCCCCTCTGCGGACCTTTCCCTTTAGGGAAATCTGAGCGGACCCTTCGCGGATCCTGCACCTTTTTCTTTCGCCCAGGGGTAGAAGTAGGGTTTTTTGTTTGATTTTCCTCAGCAGGGTGCCTTATAGGGCTAGGTTCCCTAGGTCTTTGCTGCTGGGAATTAGGCGAGGACGTCGCTGGCTCTCCGTCGAGCCCAGCGGCCATTGCCTTGGGGTGCACGTGAATGCCAGCTGCCTCCATGGCTTTCTGCATGGCTAGCATCACTTCCTGCATTTTTTGATTTTGCGCTTTCTGAGCTTCGATCTCGGCTTCATGATCGATAGCTTTTTGTCTGAGGAGCACCAGCTCTGAGTAACTTCCTCCGTCGTAGGCATACTCGTCGAGGTTTTCCTCGTAGTTCTCGTCGGGGACTATTTCTTCTTCTTCCTCGGACTCCTCTGCCGCTCTTGAGGCCACATCTTCCTCATTTGGATCTTGAGCATCTTCCAGAGGACGAGGATGACGTGTACTTCTTGTCTCCACCATTCTTGTGAAGTCAAATGCTTGTTATGTAGCAGCTTTCCTCAGCTCTCAATGAAAGCACCAAAATGTTGACCGAGATTTTCGGCAACTACTAGAATATGATTATATTAAAGAGCTGTAAGAAAGTGAGATGAAGATTTTTACGTGGTTGGGGCGTTAATGAGCCTTAGTCCACGAGTCTTTGTTATTAATGGATGTATTTAATACAGATTCCACACTTGAGAGAATGTTTTTCTCATAAATACAGAGAATGTTCTTGGTGAGTATTTTCTCTTCTTGCTCTTATGCAACCCAAGATTCTCGACCCCATTAAATGAGCTTTGAGGGGGTATTTATAGTGTTTTGGTGGGGTAATCCCTAGAATTGTTCTTACACATGTATCTGTAAGTATCCATAAAGTTGGGTATTTCCAATGAATATACCATGGGTGATGCATGGTCAAATCCCTAGGTGCTGTAGGGTTTTTATGAGGAATGTCCTTTTTGCCTTGTGATTGACGTGACTCTTCGCAGAGTAGCCGTCGCTAGACTTAAATGATCATTACTGTAGCGCTGCTGTTTGGGGGTTGTGCCGTCAGACTTTATTGCGTGTTACAGTCCCAACACGCTTCCTCCCATGCGGCATTAAATGCGACTTGATTACTCAGGAGAGGCCTGACACGTCCCGGAGAGGCTTCATGCTATGCGAGCTTCCGGGAGTACCTTGTATTCCGGGTGTCTCCTCCGGGACCTATGCCCATGGCGCTTCCTTATGGCGTACAAAGACTTATTAAATATTTATAAGTTATCTGATCCACGTGTCCCATTTCGACTGGTCCACGTATTTTGGGCGAATTCAGGGGCAACAAAACCTTAAAATCTCAAAATAAAGGAAACTAATTTTAAAATATCTAGGTTTATTTGAATCAAATTAAATTAAATTTCAAATAAGATCAATGATTTGAAAGAAAGAATCTTCAATATCACTTTCAGATCTTATAATTTAATAAAATTAAAATAAAATAAACCAATTTTAAAATAGATTTTGTTATATAATTATTATTTTAGGAATAAAATAATAAATAAATAATAATTACCATAATTATATGTCAAAATATCTAAATTAAGCAATATTCAAATTTCTACAAAATATCTAAGTTATTTAAATATTTAAGATATGATTTATAAATTTCCAATAAGGAAAAAAAATGATATATATAGAAAAATATCATTTTTAAACTTATAATTTATAAATAATTAAATATTTAACAAAATAAAAAATTTTAAATTTGAAAATATTATGGTAAGTGTATCTATAGAAATATCTATGTTAATTTCAAATTTATTAATTATTTAATTTGTCATATAAGATAATTTTAATATGATATTTGAAATAAAAAGACAAAGTTATCTTTTAATTTAAAATATGTTAAATATCAAAATATCTAATCTTTTAATTAAATAATATATAAATATTAAAGAAATTAACAAATTTTTAAATCTTACCATAATTGGAAATATTCCAAAAATAGAAATATTTCAAATTTGGAAATATTTAAAATTGGAAATATTTCAAATTGGAAAAATTTAAAATTGGAAAAATTGAATTTGGGAAACAATCCCATGAAAAAATTAGATTTTTGGGGAAAAAACCCAAAAAATCGCAATTTGTAGGGACACCATTGAACCTCGATTTTCCAAAAATCATAACTCTTTCAATTTTTATCGGAATCGAGTTTCGTAAAAATGGAAATTGCTTAATCTTTCACAAGAAATCCAAATAAAATATTTTAAAAAATAGAAAAATTATTTTTGATGGAAAATATTTGTAAACACAAACTTTCATCACATAAACACATAAACCAACATGAAACCATCCAAATCAACACAGAACATATAAAACATCATTTTAATTCATATTACATGAAAGTAAATCATTACCATGGCTCTGGTGCCAGTTGTTGGAAATATTTTACCAGGATCTAGATTTACTACCAAGTATGTTTTATTAACATCCTAATATGAATTCTAAAACAATAAAAATAAACACATAAGAGTTTAAGAAAACCTTACATTGGGTGCAGCGTAATATAATGACTCCTTCCATTCAGATCTCTAGCCCTTGATTCCTTTCTGTAGCAGAGCATAATCAACATCTGAATCTGGATCTCTTTCTCTCCTTCTTTGATGCTGATTTTCCATAGTCTTACATACTGAAGAGAAGAAAAGAGAGAGAGAGAGAGAGAGAGAGAGAGAGAGAGAGAGAGAGAGAGAGAGAGAGAGAGAGAGAGAGAGAGAGAGAGAGAGAGAGAGAGAGAGAGAGAGAGAGAGAGAGAGAGAGAGAGAGAGAGAGAGAGAGAGAGAGAGAGAGAGAGAGAGCTGGTTGGGTTTTCTCTGAAGGAAACAATGTGCAAAGTTATGGAGAAAAGCCAACACTTTCTATTTATAGAATGCCATCTAGGTTTAGGTTAGAATTGTATGGCATTAAAATAATGAAAAAATAAAATGGTAAAAGCCTATGCATAGTGGGCGGCCCATAAAAGGAAATTGGGCCTCGCTTTGCAACTTTCGCATTTTGTTATTTCTCATTCCCATTTTCTCAAAAATGCCAATTTTCCAATTTAACCTTTTAAATGCCAAATCTAATTATTTAATAACTTAAAAATAATTATTAAATAATATTGTCATTTAATATATTTATTAATTTTGACATATAAAGTATCCTAATTAATATATAAACCTTGAATCTCTTTTCCTTACAATTTCGCCCTTGCTTAGTGAAACTTCATAAAGTAGACATAGTCTAACTTTAGAATTATAATTTATTAATTAAAATCAATTAACTGAGTCTTACAAGCAATATGGTCTAAACTAATATGGGGACCATGGGTCTATATAACCGAGCTTCCAATAAGTCGAACTGAATTTACCAAGTAAATTCCCTAACTTATTAATTCCGTATTGAATCCACTCTTAGAACTTGGAATTACACTCTCAGTCATATAGAACGCTCTATATGTTTCACGATATAGATACGTCATTAGTTATCCATTTTTATAATGCTAATTTGATCAATGATCCTTTATATAGATGATTTACACTGTAAAGGGATTAAATTACCGTAACACTCTACAATGTATTTTATCCTTAAAACACTTAACCCTGTATAAATGATATTTCAGCTAAGTGAAATGAGTACTCTACCATTTATTTTCGTTTGCTTAAGCTCGAAGAAAATCATCCTTTACTTTCTATTCGCCAGATAGAAGCTATAGATTCCATATTTATGTTAGCGCTCCCACTCAATTGCACTACCGTGTTCCCAAAATTTACGTATCACCCTAACCCAAAAGTAGGCTTAACTAACAAATCAAAGAACACGAATAACACTCTTAAGATTGAACATAATCATATCAGGATTAAGATCATTTGATCTAGGATCAACAGATGATATTGAATTGAATAGATATTACGGTAAATTCTAATATATCTAATCAAAGTTCAATATCGGTCCCTTCCGATGTATACTCCTTACATCCGATACTGGTAAACTTTGCCAATGTCCTGGAAAGGACATAACACTTTTCCAAGGTGTAAGAATACCTATCGCTGATTATACCATGTCAGTCTAAATCCAGTGTTCTGACAAATCAGGGAATAAACTTTCGAACATATAATTAAGATTATATTCCACTGTGCTGACAACACTATAATCTTTAACAAATTCATATGTTCAGGACATAAATAGAATTCATACATTATATATATAATCATGAAATAAATCATGTGAACCATGCAACATAAAATGTTATTTCTGATCTTTATTAATAAGTAAATCTGATTATATTGAAATAGGTTTTATTTAGGGCACAAAATCCAACACTTTTTTCATGGGCCCGGGCTTCTTGTACGGAATTAACGTTGAGTTGCTATGTACACACTTTCTATATCTTCAGTTAAGATAGTGAATGTAGTGTGTTTGGCGTGATCACGGGGAGTCTGTTTGGGTTTTTCGGTGAGCTTTCCCTTCTTCCCGTTTCCTTGCTTGTGCTTGTGGCCTGAACGCTTGCCACTTGAATTGCTGGAATAATGGGGAAGTTAGGCAGACGTTCTAGTAGGAGGAACCTTCGTTTTGGTCGGCTTTTGCTCTCCTTCTACTCGCTAAATGGCTTCTTCGAGTTTGATGAAACCTTCGGCCTTGTCAATTAAATCACTCATTGAGTCGACAGATCCGTTTTTCCTTATATCCTTCCACAGTTCGCCAAGGACTTCAATTCCCCCATAGTATTGCGGATAACTTTTCATCCTCGGTTACCTGTGATACGTTGGTCGCTTCCGTCATGAATCTGCTGATGTATGCCAGGAGTGGCTCGCTTGGTCGCTGTTTTACTTCGACCAAATCTCCCAGATGCAATGGGAGTTGGCGTGAGGAAGAGAATTGTGCATGGAATTCCGAAGAGAAGGTTTTCCATGAACTAAACTTTCCAGGAGCCAACTTGAAATACCATTGCTGTGCGGCTTCCGACAGAGTGGCGGGGAAGATTCTGCAACATACGTCTCCTCGTACCCCTTGTAAATCCATTTGCATCTCAAAATACTTGAGATGGGAGAGAGGATCTGTTGGAAATTATTTTACCAGGATCCAGATTTACTAACATGTATGTTGGATTAACAACCTAATATGAATTCTAAAACAATGAAAATAAACACATATAAAGTTAGAAAACCTTACAGTGGGTGCAGCGGAATAATATGACTCCTTCTATTCAGATCTCTAGCCCTTGATTCCTTTCTGTAGCAGAGCATCACCAAGATCTGAACCTGGATCTTCTTTTCTCCTTCTTTGATGCAGAAATTCCATAGTCTTCCATACTATGATTGAGATACCACTTGATGTGTGTGGGCACTACTCATTCACAAGAAGTTTCAAAATTTAGAGAGAAGAAAAGAGAGAGAGGCGTGTGAGGCTTTTTCTGAGAGAAACAAAGTGATCAAAGATGTGTGTCTTAGTTTCCTCAAGCCAACACTTTCTATTTATAGAAAACCCTCTAGGTTTAGGTTAGAATTGTATGGCATTAAAATAATGGAAACTACAAATGGAATTTCCTATGCATAGGGCCGGTCATACAAAGGGTATTGGCCTCACTTTGCAACTTTTCCATTTTGTTATTTTCCATTCCCATTTTCTCAAAAATGCCAATTTTCCAATTTAACCTTTTAAATGCCAATTCTAATTATTTAATAACTTGGAAATAATTATCAAATAATATTGCCATTTAATATATTTATTAATTTAGACATATAAAGTTTCTTAATCAGTAAATAAACCTAAAATCTCTTTTCTTTACAATTTCGCCCTTGCTTAGTGAAAATTCATAAAGTAGACATAGTCTAACTTTTAGAATTTTAATTGATTAATTAAAATCAATTAACTGAGTCTTACAAGCAGTATGGTCTCAACTAGTATGGGGACCATGAGTCTATATAACCGAGCTTCCAATAAGTCGAACTGAATTTACCAACTAAATTCCCTAACTTATTAATTCCTCATTGAATCCACACTTAGAACTTGGAATTGCACTCTCAGTCATATAGAAACGCTCTATATGTTCCACGATATAGACACGTCATTAGTTATCCATTGTTATAACCCTAATGTGATCAATGATCCTCTATATAGATGATTTACACTGTACAGGGATTAAATTACCGTAACACCCTACAATGTATTTTATCCTTAAAACACTTAACCCTGTATAAATGATATTTCACCTAAGTGAAATGAGATCTCCACCATTTATCTTCGTTTGGTTAAGCTCGAAGGAAATCATCCTTTACTTCTATTTCCCAAATAGAAGCTATAGATTCCATATTTATGTTAGCGCTCCCACTCAATTGCACTACCATGTTCCCAAAATGTATGTATTGCCCTGACCATAAATTAGGCTTAACTAACAAATCAAAGAACACGAATAACACTCTTGAGATTGAGCCTAACCATATCAGGATTTTGATCATGTGATCTAGGATCAATAGGTGATATTGAATTGAATAGATATTACGGTAAATTTCAACATATCTAATCAAAGTTCAATATCGGTCCCTTCCGATGTATACTCCATACATCCGATACTGGTAAACTTTGCCAATGTCCTGGAAAGGACATAACACTTTTCCAAGGTGTAAGAATACCTATCGCTGATTATACCATGTCAGTCTAAATCCAGTGTTCTGACAAATCAGGGAATAAACTTTTGAACATATAATAAAAATTATATTCCACTGTGCTGACAATACTATAATCTTTAACCAACTCATATGTTTTGGACTTAAAAAGAATTCACACATTATGTACATATAATCATGAAATAAATCATGTGAACCATGCAACATAAAATGTTATTTCTGATCTTTATTAATAAGTAAATCTGATTATATGAAATGAGTTTTATTTAGGGCATAAAACCCAACAGGATCTTCTCTCCCAGTGTACATATTCCACGTTAGCATCTTGAACTTGTGGGGTAGTGGTAGGAGATTGATCTCTGGTGAGAAGGGTGTTCCGCGTGCACGGTCTAACTCAAGATCATTGTTACGCTGCCCGGCCATGCCATGAAACATATTCTTCAGTTTGTCGAGCTGGGCCTGTACAGCTGGGCTGACTTGATTGGCATTCTGGTCAGGTTGGATTACATCAGCATCTTTCTGAGCGGGGATTTTTGTATGGGCTTCGGACAGCACGTTCGTTGTAGTATTCTGTTCGTTTGTTCCCCTTCTTCTGTTTAGATCGTCCCTTAGGTCATGGGTTGTTCCTAACCTATCGAACACAGAAGAACCTGGCTGCCTTAGAGATTGGTTCGCTTGGTTGGCAGGTGGAATGGCTCCATTATTTTACGTGGATCCGTCGAGCATGACCCCTCCAGATGAATTCTCGGATAAGGTCTGTCTGCCTACCTCTTGGTCCACAAGTGGAACTCGTGATCGGGGATTGGACAGCTGACCGTTGCTTATCTGGGAAGCATTCACTGTTGGGTCATCATCGGTTTCTCGTAGGGGAATGACGCTCGGTGTTTGCTGGCCTACAGTCTGATAGGCTCTTCGTATCAGCACAGTGGCTTTCCGACTACGATCTTCGATTTCTGCATGGTGAGCCCTTAATGCCTCCATCTCTTTGTCCCTCCACTCGGCGAATATACGCCTCTGTTCGTCAAACGCAAGGTTTACTGCGGCGCGTAATTCCTCCTCATCGTGATGCAAGGTATTGTTGTGACCCTGCATGAGTTCGAGCGCAGCGCGGAGGTTTCGCAATTCGGTTGCGTCTCCGGTGGTCGTTTGGGCGTTGATGCCTGGTGGAACAGTCCTGTTTTGAATGCCCTGGCTGTGTGCGAAACTGTTGTTTCCGGTGTCTTGCACACCAGGCGCAGTTTCAGTAAGAGGACTTGTCCTACCATTCACCACGCTTCACGTCTGTCCAGGATTGACAGCGGGTGGAACCCTTGAACTCCCTAGGTCCTGCAACGTCGGATCCAACGTCTGTGACTGTGCTTGGTCGGACAGGCCTCTACGAGTTTGTACCATCGTGTCGAGTATTGAAAAGAGCGATCTGTGATTCTACTCTCAATGAAAGCACCAAAATATTGACTTCGCTTTTAGCCAACGACAATGAGTCTTTTTGATAAGCGATAAACGATATGTCGTAATAAGAATATGTAATAAAGCAATAATAAGACACAGAAATTTTATAGAGGTTCAGTCCTGAGCAGTTCGGTAATAGCCTAATCCTCGTTAGTTGTATTGACTTAAGAATAAGGAAGAAATTTCCTTTTGTTATAGCTCTTACAATAATATCTCTGAATATATAATTCTTAGATAGCCTTAGCTTATAGCGTTTCGACGTATAATTTTTCGGTCCTTTGCCCAGTGAACATTCCTCACTATTTATAGGACTGGAAACTTGAGGAGGAAGAGTTTCCTCTCTCGTTACAATGTGCATAAACAGAAAGATCGTGTGATCAATACTAAATGCAAAGATCGTGGGATTGAGGCTGAATACACTGATAGTGGGATCGTGTGTATGCCACATACACGTAAGTTGATCCCTGAGTTTTAGGGATTGAGCTGGTGACTCATGATGCATTAAGCTGAATTCGCTAAGTGTTGCTCATTCTGCACGACTCGTTGAATATTCCATTTTGGATATGCCAGCGAGGCATCCTGCTCGGCATATTGATCCGAACAGATGCTCTAAGTAGAGTCCACGTGTCACCATTCTCGTGATGCCACGTCAGAGTGCCAGATTTGGGATAACAAACTGATTTTTTATAATACACATTTTTTGAGTATAAAAAAAAATAAAAAATATTTTTGTTGACCCATTTATTATTTTCTTTTGTTCTAACGACCATGAGCTTCAAATAAGTTTAGAAAAAAAAATACAATTGATTATTGTGTCTTGAAAAGTTATGAGCTTTAAAGAAAAAAAGTGAGAGAGAATGTTTAAATTAGTTGCAATCCTTTTCTATAATTTCTCTCGAATTTGAAGAAAAAAAGTAACTAAAAAATGAATAATAAAGAGTTATTAATTTGGATTGCAAAGTAAATAGAAAAATATAAATATCTTTTGTGTTTTACATTAAGTGGGGAATACGATAAGTTTGTAATAAAAGTGAGGCACCTAAAAGGAAATAAGTTTATGGTATAGTTGAGCTTAAATGATATTTTTATCTACCTTTACATAAGCCTGACATTATTACTTGTAAAAAGTTCTTTTAATTTTAAGCATTTATTGTTGACATTAGTAACAAAAGTTAAATGATGCAACCATAATGAAAATTTAGTTTTGGAATTGTTTGGTATGAGTTGCGCATATATGGTGGAGTTTAAATTACTGTGGTCATTTGCACATGTGTCCAATTAGTTATTTCCCTAATGGAACTTTAAGGTTAAACTTTGAGACAGTTGAACTGAAAATTTGATTAAAAAGTGCAATTGATATTTCATAGTAATTGGAAACAATGTTGGCATATCTGTGTGTTTGTTTTTATTTTTTCTTTTTCGTTAGTATAACTTGGTCTTTAATCGAGGGCGAGTAAAGGTTAAGTTTGGGAAAATATTTTAGGTTTATTTTATGCAGTTTTTATAGTCTATTTTAGTGTGTGTTTTAGTATTTTTATTACTTTATTGTTCGAATTTATGCATATTATTTTGTTGTTTGCTTTTTAGGAGAAATGTTTGGAGATCTATATTTTTGGTTATTTTGGTGTTCTTCAAGCCTTTTCGAGACAACAATGGGAAATTATAAAGAAAAAAGAAAACGCCAATAATATTTAGTTGGATTTCTTGTTACCTCAATTTGGTCAAAGTTTACATTATTAGCTCTAAAATTTGTGATCTAGAGTAAAGAGTGATCACTTTCTAAAAATAAATTAATTTTTCTTAAGTTTTGGATATTGAACACTCTCTGTTTGTGACTGAAAATAAAGTTAAGAACTTCAAGCTAAGTTTTGACTATGATCAATTCACTTCCAGGAAAAACTTCTTGAATGAAAGAACTAGATCTCTCTTTTATCTTTTCAAATTATATTGAATTGTATGATTCCAAATAAAAGCGAGAGAGTTATAGATAAAGCTATATATAGGGTATCGTAGCAGAATTTTAGAATAGCTCCATTCCTTGGCTCTTACGAAAAAAACAAGAAACTTCCCGAAATTTCTAAACAAGTTGGAGCTACGTTTTCTTTATCATTCGAACTTAAAGACAAATTTTGGGCGTTGGAAGATTTTGAAAAACCTCCCTAATGGTTTATTTAAAGGGGATGAGAGCTTAGATCTAACACAATTCGAAAATTTAGAAAATTCTGAGCATAAAGGAAAGGCTATGAGCAGAAGGCACCATTGGAGGAGTCCAAACAGTGTTCTATATCCTCCATCTCTATCTTTTATGTTTTTAATTAAATTTTTATTATTTTAGAATGTCTTCTAGTACCTAATTTCTTTTTACGAATTATTATGTGAATAATTTGAATTTATTTTAATGATTAATGTAATTGTTCAATTTCTTCTTCTCTTTATTCAATTCTATACAATCTGTTTTAGTTCTAGAATTATTTACTAATAATCTATAATTGTTGTCTATGATTCGAATTGAAATTCTAGAAAGTGAGATTTTAATATGCTCTGATTGTTATAGATGCAAATTGATTTAGGACAAAAGTACGTAGATTGTTTGTATGATTTTATTTGTTGCTTTGCTTAGTTCTATCTTTGTGATGAAACTTTACCATAGAAATATTGGGATTTTTCATCTAGATTGGGTTTATAAGTCATAACCAGATTATAAATTTCTTAACTCAACTTATCAATTGAATAGGAAGAAGAGAAAGTAGGTAATTACATTAGGAAGTAAAATTAAGGATAGTTGAGGATTATAATAATCTTTATTTTTTGTTGTTATTTCTTTTATGATGTTTTAAATCATTGTCTATCTCTATTCAACAATTTTTATTAATCAAATAGAATCAAAGGATGTTATTGGAACTTTTTCGGCGTGTATGGCACTCCCTACGATTGTGTGAAGGAGAGCTTTTGGAAAAAACTGGAAAGCAGGGTGCTAGATTGTCGATTCCCTGGCTCATTATGGGGGATCTAAATTCTATTCTTAGTCTGGAAGAGAATAGTGGGGGCAATAAAGCATCGTGGAGAGATTTCAGATGGTTATCAGATTTTCTTAATAGTACTGGTAGCATAGATGTGGGTTGTAAAGGGGGAAAGTTTACATGGAACAAAAAAAGATTCAATAGAGGTTTAATCTGAGAAAGGCTAGATCGTACGATAGGCTCCTTTGATTGGATCAGTCTGTTTCCTAAAGGCTGTGTTACTAACCTTCCCATCATCTCATCTGATCATGCGCCCATAATCCTTGATTCGACGGCTGATAATTCAAAGGGATTCAAGCCTTTCCGATTTTATGAAGCCTGATGCAAAGAGAACTCCTGCAGAGAGACCGTGGAACACGAGTGGAATGAAAACACTCAATTGGGGATAACTAACTGTCTTCAGAATATAACTCAGACCTACAGTAGTTGAAAAGGAAGGTTTTTGGGGACAGTGAACAGAATATCAAGAACATAGAGGCTCGAATAAGGTGGATACAACAACAAAGTATTTCCAATGACTTGTGTTAGGAAGAAAGTAGATTGCAAGCAAAACTTGAAGAAGAATACCGTAGACTTGAGAGTCAATGGCGTCAAAAATTTAGGGAGGTTTGGCTCAAATTGGGAGACAGAAACTCTAAATTTTTCCACCTGTCCACAACGATTAGAAGAAAGAGAAACCATATTTTGGAAAATTAAAGACAATCAAGGAACCAGTGGGGAGGACATGAGGCATATATCAGGTATCTTCAATGAGTATTTCAATGATCTTTTCAAATCTGATTTGCCAGTTATCCCAATTATTCTAGATAATATGTTTAAGAAGAAAGTGGATGAGGGAGTTAATCTCAAAATCAATGCTATTCCTACAGATGAGAAAGTTAGGAATACGGTCTTCATGATGCACCCTCTGAAGGCTCCAAGGCCAGATGGATTCTCACGCTATTCTTTTCGACAATACTGGGATGTAGTAGGAGATTCGGTCTGCTCTGCCGTCAAAGAATTCTTCATTACTGGGGAGATGAACAAAAATTTGAACTACACTTTCATTTGTCTCATCCCTAAAGGAGATCAACCTGATAAAGTGGAACAATTTTGCTCTATAAGTCTTTGCAACTTTATTTACAAAATAATTGCAAAGATTCTTGTAAATCGTCTCTCCCCTCTCATGGATGTTTTGATTACTCCACTACAATCAGCTTTTATTCTAGGAAGATGGATCGCGAAATCTTCGATTCTCACTCAAGAGTTGGTGCACAAAATTAAAAGAAAGAAAGGCAATGGAGGCCTCATGGCGATAAAACTTGATATGCACAAAGCCTATATGACCGAATGGAGTGGGCTCTTCTACTCAGAGTACTTATAGCAATGGTTTCAATGAGAGAAGTTGTAATACCCAAGAATTAAGAATTGGATTAGCAAAACCCTAATTAGATAATTATGAATAAATGAGAAATTATATTATTATATAGTTCAATATATGTGAATTAATATGATTTATAACATAGTAAGACCCCATTGGTGAGCCACGGTTATTTTAGCAATTATGACCCGGGAAGGGTAAATTGATGAAATTAATTTAATTACGTGCTTAATAGAACTATATTATTACATAGTATGACTGTGTTGTCTTTTCAGGTGTGTTCTAATAGGTTGGCACGGTATAGTCACAACCGGGTATTTCAGGCCAAACCGGGTTCGGGCCCAAAATACAAATTGGATTGTTTATTTGGCATTATTGTTTATTGGTGATAATCTAAATTTTATTTCGAATTTATTATGCATAAATGTCATTTTTGCCCTTGTATGCATGCCTAAGTGTAGGTTATGGCCCTAAGGGCATTTTTGTAATTTGGCCTTTATGTGAATATTGAGTTATGAAATGGAATTTGGGGAAATGATAAAGAAATTTCTGGTGTATTCTCCCTCAAACGCGACCTTCTCGCCCTTTCTTACTCTCTTGACCTTTTTTTCAACTTGATTTGGTGAGAAATAAGCTTGAATTGAAGCTTGATTGTTGAGAAAATTGTGTTGGAAGCTTGAAGCTTGATTGTGCAAGGAATTGAGGTAGTATTTACAGTTATTAATTTTGAATTCCTTGTTGAAATTATTTATGAAAAGACCATGTTAATGTGTTGGTGTTCTTGAGCTTGCATGTTTTGTGATTTGGGGTTGGTTTTGGTGATTTTGAATATGAGAGTGCTGGTTGTTGTTATGTTTTATGCTGTTGAGCTTGGATTATGATTATAGGGTATTTTCTAGCTTGGAGTAATGTGTTCTTAAGAGGTTTTTGCTGCTGGAAATTTTTTTGATTTGTTGGAGATGAAGCTCTTGTTCAACAACTTGAAGTTGCTTAGTTAAGCATGAAATTTGTGTTGTTTGAGCAATTTGAAATTTTGAGATTATTGCTGGAAATTAGTGTTTGAAACATGAATTTTAATTCCCTAGTGAAATTGCTAGCAACTTTATTTGTTAATTTGAGAGTTTGATCAAGATTTGGGATGAATTTGAAGTGTTCAGGTTGCTGAAATTCGTGTTGTTCATGGTTGATTTCTAGGTTTTCAACCCAAGTGCCGCGGCATGGTCTGAGCATGTTGCGGCCCGTCTCTTGTTGGTGGAACCTGGGATTTGTCCCAGGTGCCACGGTATGATTGTGGCATGCCGCGGCTCGCCATTGTGTTTTTGGGCAGTTTTCGGTTTGAACTTTGAAACTCCATATCTTTTGATTCTAAACTCCGTTTTTAGAGTTCTTTATTTCGTTGGAAAGATCATTCCGAGCTCTGTGTGAGTTTTAAATTCCATGAAATTATTTTATGAGTTTGAAATTAGGGGTAACCTTAGTTGTGAAAATCCTTGATTTGTGTGACTAGGATTACCGGCAGCTGATCAGGAGCACCTGGTGATTCGGAATCTTTGCCTTTTTGGGACAATAGGTAAGACAGTGGTTAGCACGTAGAGTATGCGCACTGGCGCTTATGTTGAAAATGATATGTATGATTGTTTAGAAACTGAGATTAGGGTTATTACCCTAATTGGAACGGTCTAATAGCCTAGGGTTATTACCCTAGTGATATATGTGTGTAATTACCATGCCATGTTAAATGTAATGAGATTCAAGGATTATGCGCTTAAGGCATAATCAGGTTAGACTCGGTAACCATAACCGAGATGAACCATTCTAAGGCGTTATTGTATGTAGACGTGCGAGAGCAACACGTAGGTCTATGGCACGTAGATATAAATAGATGTGTGAGCGCAACACATAGGTCTACGGCACGTAGACATAAATGGGCATGTGAATGCAATATGCAGGTCTGTGTCACGCAGACATACATGAATGACATTTTTAATTAAATAGCGTGATGAGCTTATTATTGTTATTGTTTATACTGTCTTGCTGGGCTTGGCTCACGGGTGCTCTACTGTGCAGGAAAGGGTAAGGCTTTAGCTGATCAGCCATGAGTTCAGGAGCTGGGCGAAGAATGTACATGTCCGAGCCACATAAGACCAAGCAGGTTAAGGTCTACCAGTGATATATTTTGAAACTCTATTTTGTCGTTTACACCGGCTAAAAGAAAAAGACTTGTAATAAATTTTGTAAATATTTTTTGGATCCCAACTGTTGTAAGTTTAAATTATTACTAGTTTTATTTTCATTTTATTTATGAAAAAAGTTTAAATTCTGTGCCTTTTTGATTAGTTATAATCCCATTTAGGGGATTAGGGTTTCGTAAGTAACTTGGGTAGCTTGCCTAATTATTTAGGGTGTTACAGTAGTTGTAAACTACTCTAGGCTTGTGTCACTTCAGTTTCATACTCGATTCTACTTAATGGCAGTCCTAAGAAAAAAAAATTATCCGGGAAGAGGGTTTAGGCAAGGGGATCCATTATCCCCCCTTTCTTTTCCTCCTTTGTCAAGAAGTGCTGTCAAAATTAATCGTAAAGGTTGAAAGTAATGGCGATATCCACGGGATCCAGATTGCGAGGGCAGCCCCTCCCATATCCCATCTCATGTCCGCGGATGATATTATTTTATTCTTAAGGGCTAATGAAAAGGAAGCATCTATCATTTTAGAGATTCTTTCTACTTACGAGAGACGATATGGCCAAAAATGCAGCACGACTAAATCGAGTGTGATCTTCTCCAACAACTTGAATCATCAAAGGAGAAACTTTATTCTGAAGCTTCTCCATGTTCAGCAGTCCTCTGGGGAGGAGAAACATCTTGGTAACCCTTTTATTTTCAAAAGAAGGAAAAAAGAAGCCTATGAGAATTTAAGAGAAAGGATGAAACAAAAACTGGAGGGGTAGAAAATGAAGCTCTTATCCTTTGCTGGTAGAACAACTCTGGTGAATTCAGTAGTAGCAGCCATGCCAGTTTATGCAATGTCAACAAATAAAATCCCCCTCTCTGTCTACCGATCTCTAGTTGCTCTGGCTAGAAAATTTTTGTGGCTGGGTAATTAATGTGGACAAGGAAAGGTTCCTAGCTCTCAAATCTTGGGATATTATTTGTCAACAAAAACAATCAGGAGGTCTGGGGTTCAGAAGATTTGAAGACATGAACCGTGCGTTATTATCAAAACTTGCGTATAGTCTATCTCAGCAAAAAGAGAACCCCTGGGTGAATTGTTTGCTTCACAAGTACTGTAGGAACCTGAATTTCAAGACAGTTCAACAGAAAAATGGTGACTCTGTACTTTGGAAAAGCATTATGGAAACTCAGAATATTGTGGCGAAGCTGGTTAATCTCTTCTGGTAGTTCAGTGGACCTGTGGAATCAACCATGGATGCCATGGATACAGATTGGTGAGTTCAAAGACCTTATGTCCATTACTTCTCTTCATTTTCCTGGTTTAAACAAAGTTGCAGATATCTCTTTGGGTAACGAGTGAGATGAGAATTCGGTCACTAATGTTTTTGGAGAAGAATTGGGAAGAAGAATATTGGAAATTCCTAGACTTCCACCTTCTTCTCAAGATTGTATCGTTTGGAACTGCAATGGCAATGGGAGGTTCTCTGTAAAATTTCCTACTATCTGGACCAGGAGCATTGATTCAATGACAATCGTAAAATCTAGAGATGGATTTGGAACCCGAGTCTTCATCCTCGTTAGGCGATTATGCTTTGGCGTGTGATCAACGAATACATCCCTACAAAAAACAAACTGCACTTCTTGATAGACAAGGATTGTTTCCTCTCTGATGCAGAAGAGGAATCTGGTGTTCATATTTTTAAGGAGTGCCCTCTGGTGTGGGCCATATGATTCTCGTGCTTGTTCCCCTGTCTTTCAACACAGATCCCAGGTACTGATATGATCAACTTTTTGGAGAATTTTGTTCAAAGCCTCTGAAAGCAGCAGAGTTGAAGCTTTAAAAGTGGCTGCCTGCATCTTCAACGAGATTTGGTATGCGAGAAGCCTGAATCGGACGAAAGGAAAAAATGATGGATAGTAATGAGATACTTGTCTGTGTCCATAACAAGTTCAATGAGTTCTCCTCTATACTTCAGGATATGACAGGTCTTGAATAGAGGAATATCCAAGATCCTCTGCCATCAAATTTGGTCTTCGCTGAGACTTACATGATCACAGATGCCTCTTGAACTCAGAATGTGGCTGGGTTAGCTGTCCTTTCCATCAGCAGAACTGAAGCAAAATGGGAAGCGAAAATGTGCAAGCAGGATGCAATTTCTCCTATGGAAGCTGAAATTCAGGCAATTTTGCTGGCTATTCTCTGGGCAAAAGACAAAGGTTGGCAGGATATCACCATCTTTTCTGATGCTCAGGCAGTAGTTAATGCCTTAAATAACTCTTCTAGCCCTCCGGACTGAAGAATCAGGGGTCTATCCCTTCTGATTTTAGATTTCTTAATGTCTTTTTCTACTTATAGATTAATTTACATTATCTTTTGTTGACGATTTAGCCAAGAGTGCTAGGAGATCTAGCTAGGACGCTAAACATTTTCAAGGGGAGGGTGCACCCCCTGTTGCCCCGTTTTTTCCTTGGTGTTGAATGAACTTTTTCATTTAAAAAAAAAAAAAAAATAGAATCAAAGAATTAATTAATTGATAATTAATAATCAATCCTCATGTAAATGATAGTCTATTTATCATTATCTTACTTGTTTCGATTGCGTATACTATAATGATTAGAAATTATTTAAGTCATCATCTCTTCTTTTATATTGTTTTGAATTATTTTTTATTATTATTATTAATAGCTTTAAATTTTTTTGAAAATATTTAATTATAGTTGTTATGTGACTGAAATTTCGCTAGAATTATGATAAAATTATTTGGGAATGTTCAATTATAGCTATTATGTTACAAAAATTATTTCATAACAACTGATGTTATAAGGTCCCTATGTCAAATATTTTTCCTCATATGTCATCACCTAGAACAGCGTCTGTAACTAATTTTTATAAAATTAATACTGTAAGCCCCAAAAAATTACCTCTAAAGACCAAAATTGTAGTGGTGAAAAAGAAAAAAAAAATTCCAAACCCTAGCAAAGCAGGAATATAATTGATAATATATTGTTTTTGGAGTGATAAGTGAACAAGTTGCTTGGTATTTGAGAAGCTCAGTGTTTACCAATTCTCTCTTATTTTAGTGATCTTCCTCTCATGTTGCGCAGGGGAGGAGGTTGTTAGGGGATTTTCCTATCCCTCTTGTGGAAAAGTTTTTGGTGGAAAGTCTACCACAAATGGTTGTTTGTTTACGGGATCCTCTCTAAGCGCGGTATAGGTGTGTGTGTCTCCCATATTTGCTGTTGTTCTTAGACCGTTAATTCTGTTAGTTAGTTAGGAGGGTAGATTGGTCTTTTTAGTTCTACTACTTTGTATATAAATACTGTACCATTAGTTCTGCTCTGTAATACAATTCACATTTTTCCAATCAATAAAGTTCTTTCTTATTTTCTGTTCCTATATTGTAATATGGTATCAGATGACATAAAGCTCCAAGATTTCCCTTGAATGCTTCCAAGAACTTGACAATGGTGAGAACCAGAGCGACTACATCAGCTACCACCACTGATCCCGTGGTCGATGCCACCATAGCTCAGCCACCATCTCACACTTCCGCACAAACGCAAACTCCAATCGATCCTTCCCAGGATTCTGCAGATCCATCTCTTCGATCTGAATCTCTCCAGGTTCCTCGAGCTCCTCCAGCTGCAGATCGACCGGCATATGAAGATATCAGATCTCCATATTACCTCAGCAACGCCGATCATCCAGGCTTGGCACTCGCAACACCTGTTCTCTCAGATCGAAACTTCCAGCCATGGCAAAGAGACTTCAAACTCTCCATTGGCGCCAGAAACAAAACCCCTTTTCTTGAAGGTACTCTCCCTCAACCTTCTCCTACTGATAATCTTTACAGTTCTTGGATGAGATGTAACCAAATGGTCATGTCATGGATTCTCCACTCTGTGTCACCTGAAATTAAAAGCAGTATAATGTATCTGGATACTGCCTCTGAGATGTGGACAGTTCTAAATAATCGATTTAATCAAGGGAATGGCCCTCGAATTTTTGAACTGAATGAACATCTCACCTATCTCACACAAGGTGATGACTCGGTCACTGCCTATTTTACAAAACTTACAGCCATTTGGGATGAAATTAACCAAATTCGCCCCAAGATTCCATGTACTTGTGCAGCTGCAACACAAAATCATGCCCACCTCAATCATGACCAAGTTCTTCAATTCTTGAAGGGCCTCAATGAATCTTTTCATGCTGTTCGTGACCAGATTCTCCTTCTTGATCCTTGCCCTTCACTTAATAAAGTCTTCTCCATGGTTATTCACCAAGAGAGGCAAAGAACTTTGGGCCATAGAACCATTCCCACAATTGCAGCAGCCACTACCACTCCTACCCCACCATCTACAGACACAATGGCTAATCATACATCAAAAAATAAAAGGCCTCGACCCCACTGTACACACTGCCAGAAACCAGGACATTACAAAGATAAATGTTACTTCTTTCACGGTTTCCCTCCTGGTTATGGAAAACCAAGAACAAATGAACCAACACATACAAACAACCGCAAGACTGACAATGGTTCCCACTCAAGAATGCCTCCCCAAACCATGCAAGCATCTTGCTCTCAGAATGAATCACAGCAAACACAATTCACACCAGCACAATGCCAACAATTGATTTCTTTACTCACTCAATCCATGCAACCTACAACTGATGCATCAACATCGGATGTTGCTGCAATAAACAACTTTACAGGTACTTTCGATCCTCTTTCCCCCAATACTTGGATTATTGATAGTGGTGCAACGCACCATGTTTGCTGTCACACTTCTTGTTTTTCTTCTTTTACAGCAACACCTAACAATAAATCTGTCACCCTCCCAAATTGAACAAATGTTAATATTGCTAAAATTGGTACTGTTAGACTTACTGCTAACATTATATTACACAATATCCTCTTTGTGCCTCAATTTCAATACAACTTACTCTCTGTTAGTGCCTATTTAGATCATTCTCATCACACACTCTCTTTCACTTCTAACATTTGTTCTATTCAGGACCCCCTTCAGACCTTGAAGATTGGGACAGCTAGGAGAATTGGACAACTCTACTACATCAAACAGGATATTGTCAATTCAGTTGCTTGTAATGTAAATATGATCAAAAACCAATGGCATACACGCCTTGGTCATCCATCTGTAACCATTACAAACAAATTAAATAAACAACTGAATTTTCCTATTGATCATTCTCATAACTGTCCAACTTGTCACCTATCTAAACAAAAGAAATTACCCTTTATATCAAATAATAATTTTTCAGAGGCTCCTTTTGACCTCATACATTTTGACATCTGGGGTCCTTATCCCATTCCTTCAATTGAAGGATATAGATATTTCCTAACCATTGTGGATGACCATTCTCGGCACACATGGTTACACCTGTTAAAAGCTAAATCAGAAGCACCACTTATCATTCAAAACTTCTTTACCTATGTTAATGTCCATTTCAAAGCCAAAATCAAGGCTGTTAGGATTGACAATGCTAAAGAGTTAAAACTCACAACATTCTATTCCAGTCAAGGAACAATAAATCACAATTCATGTGTTGGTAGACCTCAGCAAAATGCTGTGGTGGAACGCAAGCACCAACACATCTTGAACATTGCAAGAGCACTTGCATTTCAATCTAATCTTCCTCTCCAATACTGGAGTTACATGGTTCACACTGCTGTATACCTTCTCAATCGTACACCTTCAGTCTTACTAAAAGACAAGACTTCACACGAATTGCTATACAACAAAATCCCCAAATATCAGCACCTTCGAAACTATGGATGCTTAGCTTATGCATCCCACATTCGACATCCAAACAAATTTGCTCCTCGAGCTAGAGCATGTATCTTCATAGGTTATCCAGACCATATGAAGGCCTATACATTACTCGATCTAGAAACTAAACACATCTTCCAATCTCGAGATGTTATCTTTTATGAGAATATATATCCCTTGCTCACTCACAAAACTAATCCTGAAATCAGTCATTTTTTCCCTGAGCAACAACACAACCAAACTAACAATACAATACCTTCCCCAGCCCCTGAACACCCTCAACAATCCATCCCCACAACGTCCACAGACAGTTTGGATTCAACCACTGCCTCTGATAACCCCACACCAACAAACACCCATACCAATAATAAAGTTGCACCTGCAACAACAAAATCTGGTAGACCACGTACCAAGCCTACATATTTGCAAGATTATACTTGCAATATGACAAATAATACAACAAATTCTCATTATCCACTATCCAAATACATGTCCTATAATCGGTTATCTGCATCTTTTCGAGCAGCAATACTGGCTACTGCCAACCTCATTGAACCCAAAACTTTTGCACAAGCATGCAAACATAAAGTATGGAACAATGCAATGGATAATGAGATTGATGCTTTAGAGGCTAATGAAACATGGATTGTTGTTCCCTTACCACCTGGACAACACACAATTAGTAATAAATGGGTTTATAAAATTAAATACAACTCAGATGGCTCTGTTGAAAGATGTAAAGCACGCTTGGTTGCCAAAGGCTACACACAACAACAAGGTGTTGATTACTTTGACACTTATGCTCCTGTTGCGAAATTTAACACTCTCAAACTCCTTTTTACCCTTGCTGCAATCAAACAGTGGCATTTACATCATATGGACATCAACAATGCGTTTTTACATGGGGATCTCAATGAAGACATCTATATGACATTGCCCCAAGGATACACCCCCAAAGGCACCATTCCATCAAATGCTGTATGCAAATTAAAGAAAAGCCTCTATGGCTTGAAACAATCATCCCGTCAATGGTATGCAAAGTTAAGCACCACACTCATAGCTCATGGATTCAAACAATCAAAAAACGATAACACTCTGTTTATTAAACACAAAGCAGGGTTCTTCATGGCCTTGCTCGTTTATGTCGACGATATCATAGTGGCAACCAATAACACTACAGAACTCTCTGATTTTGTCACTACTCTCGACAAGCAATTCAAACTTAAAGACTTAGGCAAGCTGCGGTTCTTTCTTGGGCTTGAAATTGCCCATTCCACAAAAGGCATCTCTGTTTCTCAACGCCCATTCACCATTCAACTATTAACAGATACTGGCACTCTTGGCACTAAACAAGTTTCCACTCCCATGGAAACAAACCTTAAACTCAACAATGAGACCGGAAAACAATTACAAAATCCTACACAATATCGTAGTCTCATTGGCAAGCTAATATATCTCACAATTACAAGACCAGACATCTCTTTCGCAGTAAATAAATTAAGCCAATTTCTTCAAACACCTCGCGAACCTCACCTTCATGCTGCCACCAGAATTCTCCAATATCTCAAAGGCACTCCCGGCCAAGGCTTGTTCTTCCATGCCTCTGCACCAACACCACTTCAACTTCACGCCTTTGCAGATGCAGATTGGGGTGCTTGCCTTGACACTCGACGCTCCATTTCAGGGTATTGCATATTTCTTGGCAACTCCCTCATTTCCTGGAAATCAAAGAAGCAGCACACTGTCTCACGCTCCTCAGCTGAAGCCGAATATCGAGCCATGGCCAATGCCACTTGTGAGCTCTCTTGGCTTCATTCTATCATGAATGAACTCAGCATCAGTTTCAAGCTTCCATCAACTCTTTTTTGTGACAACAGTGCAGCCCTTCACATATCAGAAAATCTAGTGTTCCATGAGCGTACGAAGCACGTTGAGATAGATTGTCACCTAATCCGTGAAAAAATCAACAGTGGCAAGATAAAAACAAACCATGTTCCCTCCAAATCTAACATCGCAGACATCTTCACTAAACCCCTGTTTCCTTCACAGTTTCATAGCTTAGTTTCCAAGATGAGTATCAACAATGTTTACACTTCATCTTGAGGGGGCCTCTTAGACCGTTAATTCTGTTAGTTAGTTAGGAGGGTAGATTGGTCTTTTTAGTTCTACTACTTTGTATATAAATACTGTACCATTAGTTCTGCTCTGTAATACAATTCACATTTTTCCAATCAATAAAGTTCTTTCTTATTTTCTGTTCCTATATTGTAATAGTTGTTGTGATCATTTAGTGGAACATATTTTTCATTCCCTTTGGGAAGGTTTGGGAATTTGGTTCACTATGTTAAGGTGTTGGTACGCGACCGGTTTGAATGGAATTTTTAAACATATATATTGGACCTTAGACAAGTTTATTAAAATTATTTAACATAGAAAGTTGTTTGCACCTTTCAGCTAAATTTAGATATTATGACTTTGCCATTATCATAACTTAAAATTAAAGTCATGATTTGCTTGTTCCAACTTGTCAAACCCTCTTGTCTAAAATTCACTACACCCTGTTGTATACAGTATTGAATGAAAATGCTTCCTTATCGCACCAATTATCAATTGCTAAATAATAATCCTCAAAAGAAAAACAAAAAATTGCTAAATAAGGGAGTACTATTATTTTTTTTTTCTATTCCTTTTTTCTTTCGTTTTAGAATTTTACTCACTTGCTTATGTTATTAGGGAGGGATGAGTAGAAAAGGTCTCAACTCTCAGTGGAGAAGGCACCATATCATATGCGAGAACCCAATAAAATAATTATATTGGTCATCACTAATATTCTACCGAAAATGAGGATTGAAATTTGGTAAAATATGACTTACTGAAAACACAAAGGAAGGTAACAAAGTATTTTCCAAGACAATTGATGTGAATTAAGCTCAAACAGCCGTAGGGCAGCTCTCCTTTGGCAAGTATCATTAAATGCTAAGTCAAAGCCTCAAATACGTGCCAAGAAAGAGAAGCCCTATAACTGATTTACTTATAGAAGATCAAGCTCTGTCCTCATTCTCCAACCTCTTCATGTTTTAATGAATGCAGCTTATGACAAAGCCTTATATACACTAAAACTTCGGTCTGAATATATATGGAATAAACCATGGAAGCCTTGGCATATGCTTATAAGAATTATGCTTTTTTTAACTGTTAGTGTGAATTGGCATCCATATCGATGTTTCTAATCTCTACCATATACATATGTATATGAAGAGTTTTTTATTCACGCCTTTTGAAGGTGAGAAGAGGAAAAAAGGAGCTGGCAGGAGAATCAAGAGAGAGCTATGTGATTGACAAGGGTCACTGGCATATCCAGGTTTGGATCCCTGTCCTTTTTTAAGGTTGCTTTAATGTGTTTTTCTCAAATCTTTAGTTTTATATATATAATATATATGCCCTTTTAAGTACAAATTTCACTTAAATCACACACCAAAATTGATATAAAGTTATGGGGCAAGTCCATTTAACAAGTGGTACCTATATTAAATAAAGATGGTCCATTAGTTGAAATTATACTTGCCACATATATGTGTTATAAGTGTGTGAATAATTTGTGTATACAGATATCATTACTGAAAACTAAATGTGTGGTGTGTACTTTTTGATTGAGACTTTCATATAAATACTTGAAAAGAACAAAAACAATGGATATTTTTTTGAGTAAATAAGTACTATTTCATTGCACAAAGGAGTGCAATTACACATTGAACTCATTTGCTCAAACCAATCCCAGGGTATACTTCATGATTCACAAAGTATTATTCCTATCTTCCCAAATGTTATGCATTAGAGCAATATTGATAAGAGCTACATATATTAGAATGTTTTTTATTTATGGAACAAAATAAGATAATTTATTTTGAGATAAATGAATATTTTATTTTTATTGAATTTGAATAAAATTAATTACGTGATATTATATATATGGTCAGATTTTGATATTAATTATCCAATTTGATTTCTAAATTAATTGTCAAAATATTGTGATAATTAATATGGCGCAGATACTGATAGAGTATCTCACCTACAAGTATAGATTTCGGTCCCCGAGCTCTTTCCTCATCCGATGCAAACAGAAAAATTCTATCTAAGGAGAGTGGAGAGAGCAAGGAAGCCCGAATTCCCATACTGAAGCTATCGCAGGGGGATTGAAACTCAAACATTAATGGCTTGAGGTCACATATACGATTTCGATATGTCTGTAGTTATTCCACTTTACATGTATCGTTCATGTATACTTTATTTTCATATTATATATTGTAGTGTAACAGTTGATATCAGAACAGTTATTATCTCTGTCTTGTTTATATTTTTGAGTTTGATTTATATATATGTCATTCATATTTCTAAAATCCCAATCATATATATATACTTTTATATTCACGTTTATATATATATTCATATATATTATATATACATATTTATTTTTATCATGTATACGTATATATATTTTTCTATATATATCATTAATTTCATTTCATATAATTGATTATTATAATTGTATATATTATGATATTTTTATATAGTATAATTATTATATACGAGTATACATATACATAAAAAAAAATTAGTTTGTCGTGGTCTATTGTAGAATATTTTTAAGTTTTTCATTTTTTCATATTTATTTCGAATTCTATATGCATCACCACATTTATATGTCATTGGAGAATGATCTATGCATGATAACTTGAAAATGTGGAAAATTCTCTAAAAAACTTTCACGACCCGAGCCCTAGGCTGTGCCAGATATGTAATATCCATAACTTAGGCGGTCAAAGGTCACATTTTGACCCTTGTAGGAAGATAAAGCTTATAAATGATCCTTTCATTTATATTACAAAATACCTAGCATCCATCATTCCTCATTTCTAACTAGTACATAGCTAATTTAAGTCATCCAAATAATCCATTTTAGCTTAAAAACAAAATCAGTTTC
This sequence comes from Cannabis sativa, assembly GCF_029168945.1. NCBI lineage: Eukaryota > Viridiplantae > Streptophyta > Magnoliopsida > Rosales > Cannabaceae > Cannabis > Cannabis sativa. The sequence continues at coordinate 15,626,509 of NC_083605.1, read as the reverse complement.
ATTAAAGGGTTAAAGGGTAAAATAAGACTAAACTAATAACAACTTCCTTTCCCAACGGTACCATCCTCATCCACTAGCATCAAACTGAGTTCCTAGAATCGGAGAAAATAGGGGCTGAGCTTATAAAGCCCAGTAGGAAAACAACTAATATATATCAAATGACCCTTGGTTTAATAAAATTCCTGCATGGTTAGCTTTGTACAAATAAAGTATCCCATCACCAGTATCAAAATGTATAAACAAAGTACAGAGACCACAAATAATCACAAAAAAAACGTCAAATGCATATCACACCGTCCACTAGACCCCTAGCTCTCAATACCAATCATAGAAAACGACATCAAAAAACTGGGTAGTCGCATCTAATATCCACCATAATACCGGGACTCAGATTTAATTCACTCCCTGTCCAAATTCTAGGTCTTTCACCTACAGGTGAGTGCACACCTGATCTACCTATGATGACACAGAGACTAGGTCGTGAAACAATAACATGCACCGAACATGATCAATATTGCTCTCATCAGTATAACCAAAGTAGGCAAATAATAAGCATAACTAAGAACATATTCCTTTTTAATTTTTAGAAAATTCGACAGCATAACAGCCGTATTTTGAATAAACCCAAAAATTATAACCTGCATAAATATTTGCACGCAAAAAATATATTTGGCACTCTGTGCGCCAGAATAGTCCAAAAAAATATGCAGATTATGTTTTCAAATTTTCAAACAATTTTGTAAATCATAAAAATTGGAATATGTCAAATGTTATACAACACATATAAAAATTAAGTCCAATAATCAAGTTGAGTCCCTACCTCTCCCGAGTCGTTAAACTTTATCCAAAAGACAATCTTAAGCTCTCAAGTCCCGAGCTCCAATTGTTTAGTCCAAACTTACATATTACTCTCACCTATACAACCAAATGATTAAATAATTATCATTATCACATTCTACATTCAAAACCGAGTCCAACGACATATAATATGACTATATTTAAAATTTGGGATTCCGAAGCCTCACCTAAGCGGTGCACATTAACAATCGATGGCGGTAAAAATTGGTGTACCGCAAACGTCGTCAAAAATAGGAGTAGTGTATATTAAAACGACCACCTCGACGAGTAGAGAACACCCATGCCAACCATTTGTCAAATCGGTACACGATGCCACCGGAAAGTTGCCAGAAAGGGGCGTCGCTACAAAAATGTCACCGAAAAAAGTAGCGAACCGGGAAAAATGGTTTAGTGTAGGTTGTTCTCCTCGACGAGCTGAGTTTAGTGGTGAAGACGATTTTTCAAACGGACGCCGGAGGTGACTGGAAAATCCGTTCAAATTTTGAAACCCCAAACTTTGACTTGCGATCCCGAGCTAACGACGGCGAGAGGAGCGATGCTGCTTTGGGGGTGAGGTCGTCGGCACTAGGAGGTTCGAGTGGTCCGGCGCGTGAGGTCGGAGGTGGGTCACCGGAGAGTGGTGGTTATGGAGGTTTATGGGTTTTCTTGCTTTGTGTTTGGAGAGAGGGAAAAATGAGAGATAGATAGAGAGAGAGAGAGGGGGACGAGTGAGAATCTGTTACTGTATATATGATTTTTTTTTGTTATACATACATATATATATATATTATTTAATTATTATTTTATATATATACATTTGACTCGGTCAAAACCGAGTCTTTGCATTCTCCCCTCCTTAAAGGAATATCGTCCCGAAATTTTAAAGTACAACCTCAAGTTGAAAATTAAACAAGTGAGGATACTTCATATACATCTCAGATTCTAACTCCCAAGTAGCCTCGTCTTCCCTGTGGTTTTTCTATAAGACCTTGACTACTGGAATCTCTCTGTTCCTTAACACTTTTAGCTCTCTCGCCAAGATTTTGACAGGTTGTTCTTCATAAGTCACATCTTCCTGAAGAGGGATAGCCTCATACTCCATAACATGTGACGGATCTGGAGTACACTTCCTCAACATAGACACATGGAATACATTATGAACATGTCCCAATTGTCTTGATAAGTTTAATCGGTAAGCGACCTCCCCAATCCTCTCGATAACCTCAAAAGGTCCAATACACCTCGGGGCTAGCTTACCCTTCACTCCAAATCTCATTACACCGCGCATAAGAGTAACTTTCAAGAAGACATAATCACCAACATCAAACTCAAATTCCTGTCGATGGAGATCGCATAGCTTTTCTGAGGACTTTGAACAACCTTAACTCTTTCTTAAATTCCCCTAATCTTTTCAGTGGTACTAGTGATAATCTGTGGTCCAATAGTGACATGATCATCTGGTTCTGCCCAACACAATGGCGATCTGCATGGTCTTCCATATAAGGCCTCATAAGGAGCCATGCCTATACTGGCTTGGTAGCTATTATTGTAGGTGAATTCCACTACTACCTCCAAAATCCAAAACACAAGAGCGAAGCATGTCTTCCAAAGTCTGTATGGTCCTCTCAGACTGTCCATCTATCTGTGGATGATGTGCATTTTTCAAGTGAAGTTCAGTCCCTAAGGCTTGTTGCAACGCCTTCCAAAACCTTGATGTAAATCGAGGATCTCTATGTGAAACAATGCTTGAAGGCACTCCATGTAGTCGAACTATATTGTCTACACAAAGCCAAGCTAGCCTGGTAAGTTTATAATCCTTTCTAATTGGAATAAAATGAGAAGACTTAGTCAAACGATCAACAATCACCCAAACAGCGTCAAGCTTCAAAGGTGTCAATGGCAATCCAGTAACAAAGTCCATTGTAATCTTGTCCCACTTCCATTTTGGTATAGCCAAAGGTTGAAGTAAACCTGAGGGTCTCTGATGCGCAGCCTTCACTTGCTGAAATACTATACACTTAGCTACAAAGCTGGCCACATCTGTTTTCATACCTTCCTACCAATATTGTCTCTTTAAATCTTGGTACATCTTTGTACTTCCAGAATGTACAGCAAATTTGGATCTATGGGCCTCAATCAAAATGGTGTCCATAAGATCAGGGATATCCGCAACAACTAGTCTTCCCATATCGTATAGATACCCTTCACCATTAATTGTCCACCCATCTAGTTGCTCACCATCCTGGATTCGTTTCCAAATAAATCTTAGCTTTTCATCTTGCCACTGATGTTGCTTAACTTGCTGAAGTAGCACTAGTGTAGCCACTATGTTAGAGATACAAGCTACTTCTTCCCCTTCATAGTATTGCAAGTTATAATCACCCATTGTGATTGTCCTTTTCCAGTCCTCAAGAGCCAAACATGCCAAAGTACCATGAGGCTTTCTACTTAGTGCATCAGCAACTACATTAGCTTTCCCAGGGTGATACTGCAAAGTGAAATCATAGTCCTCCATATACTCAACCCATCTTATTTGCCTAAAGTTCAAGTCCCTTTGAGTAAAAAGATACTTCAAGCTCTTATGATCTGAGTATAACTCAACCTTTACGCCATATAAATAACATCTCCAAATTTTCAAGACAAAGATTACCGCAGCAAGTTCTAGGTCATGCTTAGGGTAATTCGTCTCATGTGGTTTCAATTGTCGAGAAGTATAGGTAACTACCTTCTCATTTTGCATGAGGACACCTCCTAATTCAGTACCCGAAGCATCAGTGAATACCACATATGGTTCCTCACCATTAGGAACAGTGAGACCAGGCGCTGAAGTTAATCTTTCCTTCAATTTTCTATAGCTTCTTCGCAACTATCATCCCTCATAAACTTTACTTCTTTTCTTGCTAACTTTGTCAAAGGCATAGCAATTCGTGAGAAATTCTCTATAAAGCGACGGTAGTAGCCTGCCAACCCAAGAAAACTTCGAACTTCAGTGACATTCTTTGCTCTTTTCGACTGTGAAATAGAGTCTATCTTTGCAGGATCAACGGTGATACAATCTTGAGAAATTACATGGCCCAAGAACTTGACTTCAGTCATCCAAAATTCACACTTCTCTTTCTTAGCGTATAATTGATGATCTCTCAATGTCTGTAATACTGTTGTCACAGCATGGTACTCACGTGTCTTAGAATACACCAAGATATCATCAATGAATACCACCACAAACTTATCCAAGAAAGGTATAAAGACTCTATTCATAAGATCCATAAATGCAGTAGGTGCATTCGTTAACCCAAATGGCATTACCAAAAACTCAAAGTGTCCATACCGTGTCCTGAAAGCAGTCTTAGGGATATCTTCTTCCCTAATCCTCAATTGATGGTAGCTTGACCTCAAATCAATTTTTGAAAAGAACTTTGAACCACCAAGTTGATCAAATAATTCATCGATCCTCGGTCGAGGATATTTGTTTTTAATTTGCATCTCATTCAGCTTTCTATAGTCGACACAAAGTCGCAAAGTCCCATCAGCTTTTTTGGCGAACAAGACTGGAGCTCCCCATGGAGAAGTACTATGTCGGATGCAACCCTTATCCATTAACACTCCTAATTGTTTTTTCAATTCAGCCAACTCTGCAAGTGCCATGCGATAAGGCGCAATAGAAACTGGTTGAGCTCTGGGAATCAAATCAATGTAAAACTCGATCTCCCTATCAGGTGGTAACCCTGGTAAATCCCTTGGAAACACATCCGGAAAACCACTAACCACTGATATCCAAGGGAGCTGGTCTAAATTCCTAGAGTCATCATCTATCGCAAACAGATTCCCATAACACTCTAAGTTTCTCTTTCCACCTAAGCATGCCCTTAAGTTAGGATTTTGTCTCAGTGCACTCATGTTAGCTCGATAAACAATGAAATCACCACTAGGGGTTAGAAGAGTCACTCTCTTGCGTGAACAATCCACAATAGCTTGGTATTTGGACAACCAATCCATACCAAGAATTACTTCAAATTGCCCCATAGGCAACACTAGTAAGTTTCCAGACAACTTGTGTCCCTTGAACAAAATACAAACTGACCTACATATAGTGGATACCTAACCGTGTCCCCCCATATGTACACTCAAATGCAATGCAGGACTAAAAGTTTCCCAACTCAAACCCAACATACTAGCAAACATCAAAGATATAAAGGAATGCGATGTACCAGTATCTAATAACAAATGAGCCCAAGAGTGTGAGATAAGAACATGTTGGGTTTTATGCCCTAAATAAAACTCTATTTCAATGTAATCGAGATTATTCAATATTAATAAAGTAACAGAAGTATTTTTCATTCATTTGTGCATGTTTTGGTTCAGCTTATCAATTGTTTGTCTATTTGATTTATAAATTCATTCAAACCCTTTTCACATACTTGACCATGTTTATTGTGTTGTCAACACAGTGGAAAGTAAACATGACTATGTGAATAAAGGATTCTTAGATTTATCAGAACACTGGGTTATACTGATATGACAATCTACAACAGAGTTTACTTGCATTTGGAGAAATGTTATGTTCTCTCCAGAACATTGGTTAAAGTAAAGCTCGGGTTGGATGCATGGAGTATGCATTGGAATGGACCGATATTGAACTTTGAAATAGATTTATAAAACTTACCGTAATATCTATTCAATTCAATATCACTAAGTTGATCCTAGATCAAATGATCTGAATCCTGATATGGTTAGGTTCAATCTCAAGAGTATTATTCGTGTTCTTTGATTTGTTAGTTAAGCGTACTTTTGGGTCAGGGTGATACGTACATTTTGGGAACACGGTAGTGCAATTGAGTGGGACCGCTAACATAAATATGGAATCTATAGCTTCTATCTGGCGAATAGTAAGCAAAGGATGATTTCCTTCGAGCTTAACCAAACGAAGATAAATGGTGGAGTACTCATTTCACTTAGCTGAAATATCATTTATACAGGGTTAAGTGTTTTAAGGATAAAATACATTGTAGGGTGTTACGGTAATTAAGTCCCTTTACAATGTAAATCATGTTGGTATTATATTTACCCAGGATCTTAAATCTACTTACAAGTATGTTGATTTAACAACCTAATATTGAACTTCTAAAACGATGAACTAAACACATAAAAGTTAAGAATAACTTACAGTGATTGCAGCGGAATTAATGTCTCCTTTCACTCAGATCTCTAACCCTTGATTCCTGTCTGTAGCAGAGTATAATCAAGATCTGAGCCCGAAAGTTCTTCAGTTGGATGTGATCCTTTACAGTCTTCCAAACTATAATGAGGTACTGAGTGATGTGTGTGGGCACTTCTCTCTCACAAGGAATTTCGAAATTTCTCTCTTGTTTTCTCTCTTGATTTCGTGTGACACACAATGCAAAGCAAAGTTTTCTCATGCACAAGAAGAGTAGAGAGGGGGCGGCTATAAATAGGAAAAGGGAAGAGCACAACTTTCCAAATAAACAGTTTCCTCTTTTACGGTGTAATTGAATAACTGCCTTATTTAGTGTGATTCACCACTTTCCTATTTAGGCTAGGCTTTGATTAGCAATTATATGGCAAATTAAATTGAAAATAATAATTGGGAAACATGCAATCATGTGGCCGGCCATGGTGTGAATGGGCCTCACATGGATTTTGCAATTTCCTCAATTTTATTTCTATTTCTCCAAAAATGCAATTTTTCCAATTCTAATCATTTAAATGCCAAAACTAATTATTTAATAACTAAAATAGATTATTAAATAATATTGCCATTTAAAATAATTATTAATTTCATGCAAAGTCTCATAATTAATAATTAAACCTAGAAACCCTCTTATTTACAATTTCATCCCTAAACTGTGAGAATTCACAAATTAGACATAGTCTAACTTTTAGAATTATAATTGATTAATCATAAATCAATTATAGGGTCTTACAAACAGTATAGTCTCAACTAGAATGGGGACCATGGATCTATATACTGAGCTTCCAATAAGTTGAACCGATTTACCAAGTAAATCCCTAACTTATTAATTCCCCGTTGAATCCACTCTTAGAACTTGGAATTGCACTCTCAGACTTATATAGAGCATATCATATGTTTCACGATATCAATATGCTATCTCATTTAACCATTGTTATAATCTTAATGTGATTTAGAGATCCTCTATATAGATGATTTCCATATTTATGTTTAGCACTCCCATTCAGTTATGCTATCATGTTCCCAAAATATATGTATTATCCTGACTCAAAGGTAGGCTTTAACTAATAAATCAAAGAACAAGAATAGCACTCCTGAGATTGAGCCTAAGCATATCAGGATTTAGATTCTCTTAATCTAAGATCAACTTCTGACATTGACTTGGAAAGATACAACGGTAAGTTTATAATATTTTTAACCAATTTCAATATCGGTCCAGTCCAATGCATACTCCATGCATTCGAAACCAGTATACTTTGCCAATGTTCTGGAAAGAACATAACACTTACTCCAAGTGTAAGTATACTTCATCACTGATTATCACATCAGTGTAAATCCAAAACACTGATGAACAGGGACCAAATCATTTGAATCATATAATCACAATCACATTCCACTGTATTGACGATACTGTAATTGTGAATAACTATATGTTCTGGATTTAACTGATTTTGTGCATATATCAAGTATATATATAAACCATAAACATGTAACATACATGTAATCATAATTCACTTCTAAATTGATAACTAATCAGATTGTAATGAGTTTTATTTAGGGCATAAAACCCAACAAACTCGCACTTGCAGTAACATTAAACAAGTTGTGCATTACAATCAATCTTTTGTCTTGATCCTCTGATCAAGTGTAGTATATTTGAATCCACCAATATATCTGGAACCAGGTTCATAAGACTCATGAAACCTCCCTAACTTATGCTTTACTCATCAAGGGATACTGAAATCCTTAGTGCCCATTAAGTACATCTGAACAACCAGAAGACATATCTCTCAAATTTTAAAATTTGGAATTGAGATAATGCAGTGTAGAATTTTCTTCAGTAAAATAACTTTCTGGTAATTTTGAATTTACAAAGTTATATCTTCTCTGATGAACCTTGAATTATTATAGATGGGTTTTAACACTCTTCTATAATGATTCCTCCACCCCCAGAGTAACCACCATCTCACAATTTTTTAATGAGTCGGTGTGCATATCAGGATCACTAATGCATAGTTCCTTAATATATACGTCACTTTTGTAAATCTTTCTTGATTGTCCCCTAATGTTCCCCATTTGATTACATCTCAGATGGCTCCCACTCAATAGCAAATGTCTGGTTAGAAACTTTTAACCTTTTACTATTGTTTCTGGGAACATCTCATTGTGACTTATTATCTTAAGCTGAAACTGTAAGTTTCTTTAAGACTAGGTCAACAACATAGTAGTCTAGTATTTGAAGTGTAAAATACTTGCTAGAGATTTAAGCAATCAAATCAAGATACCATAAAATGTTATGAGAAATAGACATCTTGAATCAAGTCTTTCGAATAGACTGTGCAAGAATTCTTCTACCTTACTCTCATAATTCTGATAAGTTGTTTCTATCCATGTGAATGGTTAGACTTGTTTTTATAAGAGGTGTTCTTAAGTTCCTATCACAATTATCAACCAAACGAAGATGGGTAAGGAATTTTAATATTCTCCCACTCAACCAAGGTAATGTGAAACATTATCAAAGAACTTTAATGGTATCAATAACTATATTACAACAGTAAATCTAAACTGGAACATATAATCAAGATCAAGGATTTATTCTGATAATAGCTAATTTATTATATTATTTCCATGTTTAAAATTATGTGTCACAAAGGGTACTGTAGAATAAAGTCCACCCCTAAGTTTATAGAGATTATGGTCCACCCCTAAAGGTTGTAAATCTCTAAGTGTGATAGAGAGTCTGTGGAGTTGAATATAATCCAGAGTTCATTAGATATAAAAAATCGTTTGAATTGCATATTATTCTTAACTTTTCTCCACCCCTATCAGATCAAAAGATCTTTTTATTAAACAAATTCTCAAATAATTGTTTTTGGAACTAACAATTATTCATAAACATAGAAATAACTTCTAGTGTTTATGTAGTAATAACTCTGTAAGGAGTTTAAATACCTTTTGAATTTGTATCAATAATAAAAACACATACACATTCAAACATAATAAATATAACAATCGGTAATAGATAAGATAAAGTACTGAAGCTCAACTCATAAATTGCAATATAATTGAAAAAGATATTTTATTATAAACCAAAAAATTGTTTGCAATATTATGAGAACCAAAACCGGGAATTAAGATCCCAAAACTTGAAATCCAAATTGTTTGAAAAACTAAACAATTAATTCAAATGAAAGAGCTTCTTCTTTATTGTAGACAATCTCCATCCACCATCCAGCTTTCTAATCCAACTCGCTAAGACAGCACCCGAGTTTAAGAAGCTTTAGTTATAAGAAGAATAATAAACAAGGTTAGTAGTCCAGAATTATTAATCCAAAGGATAATAATTCACTAAAAACACATCAGTTTATAAAGAAAATACCTTGTTTCTTTGCGAGATACTTAGGACATTGGGATTTCCAATGGCCTTTCTCATTGCAGTAGAAACACTTTCCTTTTGGTGTATGGCCAGAAGCTCCAGCATTTTTGTTCCTAGCTGCATTCGCAGCTTGAGCTCGCTTCTTGGAATTTTTCCACTTCTTCTTATGAATGGATTTGGAAGTAGAAGCAACAAGTGCCTCAGGATTACTCGTCTTATTACCATTTCCAGAATACTGAGGTTTATTCCCTCTTTTCTTGGGACCTCCAATCAAATTTTCATATGTCTGAAGGTCATTGACTAAAGTATGAAAGTCTTGTTCCTTCTTATTCATGACATAATTTGATGTGTAGGGCAGAAAATCTGGAGTCAGGCTATTCAAGATGAGACTCACTTGAGTAGTCTGATCCATTTCAGCACCATGATTCTGGGCTTCCTGGAAATAACTAGCCATCTGGAGAAGGTGATCACGCACATTCTGATGGGGTTCCATCCGTGCGTTGATGAATTTCTTAGTCGCGTCAGAACGAGATTGGATAGATGCCATACCGAATAGCTCAGTTAACTGCGTCATGATTTCTGCAGCCGTGACAGTGTTTGCAAACCTTGTTTTCAAGGTGTCAACCATGCTGGAAAGCATGAAGTAACGAGCTTTATTGTTAGCATTATGCCAACGCTCGAACTTCTCTTTCACAGTTTTGGTTGCATTGTCACTTGGCTGCTCAGGGGACGGCTCAGTCAACACAAACGAGGCACTTTCACCTATGAGAGCAATATGAATGTTCTCTCTCCACTTTGGGAAGTTAGACCCATTTAGCTTATTTTCAGTTAAGAGTGACAACATGGGATTTGACATTGCAATTCAGGATACTACAAGATAACACATAGATATCAATTATGGTTTATCACAAAATCTTATTTAGAAATTATTAGCACATAGCAAGTAGGAATGACTAGAGAAAATACAAAAAAAAAAAATTCAATCCTAAATAATTTCCAAGGTTTTCAACAAACTGATAACAGTGTCCCGTTTAGGCGAGAGTCAAAGCTATCATTCATCGAATAGAGTTGTCAGCTCATCTAAAATGGCGAACATTCTGGCAACCTTTTATTCGATCGAAAAGAGAATCCGACGTTGTCCCATTTAGGCGAGAGTCAAGGTCATTCTTATTTCATGAGCTTCTACCATTGTTTCATATGTTTGTAAGTCTTATACAGTACCCACCATTAGGGTGATCAATACCAATATAAAACACTTACAAACATACTTATCTTTCGAGATTAAACGGCGCTAACTTGCTAATGAACGTTCCTCCATTAGGGAGGATTACTCACTAAAACAATAGCTATGTAAAACTAACAATGGAGATCGAATATCTCAAAATAATAAAGCTCATTATTTAAATTGTATTTTCTTCTATTATTTATTTATTTTAAATCTATATATATATTTATTAAATTTTAAATTTAGAATAGAATCTAAATAAAAAATTTAATTTAATATCTGTAAAAATTAAACTTAGATGGTTAAGAAAATAAAATGAATTATTTCCATCTTAGTGTTAATTTTCCAACAAATATTAAGAAAATTACTTAATTTAAGTTGTATTAATTTAAATTAATTTGCAACTCAAATTAAAATTTTCTACAAATATATATATTGTATTTCCAAAATATACAATTTTCAAAATACATTTAAAATAAATCAAACTTTACTTAGAAAAAATACTTCAAGCAAAAATATTATCTATCTAGATTTTCTTGACTAATTAATCCAATTTCTAATAATATATTTCAGTTCCTTTATTTTAAATTAATCATTAAATGAAAAGATCATTGATTTAAGTTGATTCAAAATTAATTAAAATAATTAATTTACAACTTCAATCTATCTTTCAAGATAAATTCAAAATCATCTTGCATAATTAAATGCAATTTTGAAAAAATGATTAATAAAATAAATAGAATATATTTTGAAAATGATTCAAATTTAAGTTGTTATGGAAATACCCAACTTAAAATAATTTTCTTATTTAATTAAATATCATGAAAATAACAATATCTAAGTATCATTATGAAAATCAACTTAGATATTTAATTTTCAATTTAATTAAATGTATTAAATTCAGGAAATAAATAATTAAGTATAGAGAAGGCTTAATCATTAATTTCCAATTTAATACAACGAAAAATATCCTTAATTGAATTGTACCAAAATTAATTATTAAACAATTAATTTCACAATCAATGATATTTTCCTATATTAGAAATAATAATTAGTATAGAAATTAATATCTAGAAAATATCTCAATTCTACTAAGTATCTTTTCAAGATTTAGAAAATATCTGATTTAAGTTATTATAGAAAGAATCTATAAATATAAACTTAAAATTTTCCAAACAAAATTTAATTAAATATCAAAATTAGGTGTTAACTACCTAATTTAAAGATATTCCCTTTTTAAGTTTAAAACCAACCTAAAATAATATCTTTCAAGAATTTTTAGTAACTAATTCCTAGAATTCCTCAGCTTAATATTATTATCAAAATATATTCAAATTTAAGTTAAAAGGAAAAATTAGTAATTACTAATTCATAACTTAAATAAGAATATTTAATGAAATAATAAAAGTAAGTTTCAGAAAGAATCTAGTTAGTTAAAATTCTTTATTTAATTAAATACAAGAAAAATACAAATAGTTTATCTAGAAATGAAATTCATTAAACTATGTTTTTCTTAAATTAATTTCGAAGAAATTAATTATGTTGCTATTCAATTTTATTAGGTCAAACTAGTATAATTAACCTAACACAGTTATCCAAATCAGGCAAATGGGCCTTCACAATTGGGGTTGTTCATGTGAGGGGGGGCTGGGTCCAGTATGTCGCACCCACTTCTAAGGCTCCCAACTCTCACACAAGGCCCAAAAGAGAGGAATTTAACCTTAATATGAATAACTGTTATTAATTGAATAGGCCCATTAACTAAATGAGCCTAAATAAAATCTATCAGGTTATGACATTTTATTTAGCAACAACAACTTATATGTATCTATAATAGAAATTAAACATATAGGCTTACACAGGCACACAGATTTGGATGGATCCTATCATGTTACTAGGTCATACACAGATGAAAGAAGTTTGTAAAAATTACCTGTTACAAATTATCTACTTGATCTATCATCAATTGAACCATGGGTTAAAATCAGATCAATTGATCTGTCAACAACTTAACCCTGGCAATTTAGATCAAGTAATAATAGGTTTTAGAAAACTTACAAACAATCTAAAACACATACTCCTGCAACAAGGTTAGATCTGGACAGTTGGATGTAGGATTTATTTAATTTTAAATCTATATTTCGAAAAATAAAATTAAAATTAAACCTACCATTTTGAAAAATTAGGTTTTGGGTAACCTAAATGTCATTTCAAAATTAAATTGCTAACTTTCATTTTAAATTTCATGTTATTTAATAAATCAAATAATAAAATAGAAAATGGTAAATACATACCCTTTTCTTATTTTACAATTTATTTTAATTGAAAAAATAATAAAATTTAAAAGTTAACAAAAATATCTTATTTCCTCTTTTAAAATTATCATGATTATTTTGATCTTATTTTAATTAAGGTCAAGTTACCAAAAAAAAATTAATATCTGACCTTAAAAAAAATAAAATAATCAAATTTTAAAGGAAATAAGAAAAGAGGTAAGCAAAACTTGATTTTTCCTATTTTCAAAATCAAATTACACTAATATCTAAAATTAATTTTAAAAATTAAAATTAATTTATTTCTGATAATTAGATTTGAAATTTTAAAAATAAAAATCAACATACAAAACTACACAAAAAATCGAAATTTAATTCCATGAAATAGCATGAAAAATCGAAGAAAACGAAGAAAATAGCAGGTGGTAAGGACAGCTTTGCATGCTGTCCGCGCGCGTGGAAAGGGAGACATAGCCCAGAAAACTAGGCGCAAGCACCCCTGCGCATGATTTCCGCGCGCGTAGGGAAGGTGCTCACCACCAAGATTTTTCTCGATTTTCAAAAATTCATAACTAATTCAAATTAAATCGAAATCAAGTTCTGTAAAAAAGTAAATTGCTTAGAATTTTCCAAACTATCCAATAAAAATAATTCCAGATACAGACAATCAATTATTTTTCCCAGAATTCACAAACATCAATCAAACATCAACATGACACATCATGAAACCATCCAAATCACAAGCAAATCGTTTTAAGTCCAAATTTCTTGCAAGCAAATCAATTACCATGGCTCTGGTGCCAGTTGTTGGTATTATATTTATCCAGGATCTTAGATCTACTTACAAGTATGTTGATTTAGCAACCTAATATTGAACTTCTAAAACAATGAACTAAACACATAAAAGTTAAGAATAACTTACAGTGATTGCAGCGGAATTAATGTCTCCTTCCACTCAGATCTCTAACCCTTGATTCCTGTCTGTAGCAGAGTATAATCAAGATCTGAGCTCGAAAGTTCTTCAGTTGGATGTGATCCTTCACAGTCTTCCAAACTATAATGAGGTACTGAGTGATGTGTGTGGGCACTTCTCTCTCACTAGGAATTTCGAAATTTCTCTCTTGTTTTCTCTCTTGATTTCGTGTGACACACAATGCAAAGCAAAGTTTTCTCATGCACAAGAAGAGTAGAGAGGGGGTGGCTATAAATAGCAAAAGGGAAGAGCACAACTTTCCAAATAAACAGTTTCCTCTTTTACGGTGTAATTGAATAACTGCCTTATTTAGTGTGATTCACCACTTTCCTATTTAGGCTAGGCTTTGATTAGCAATTATATGGCAAATTAAATTGAAAATAATAATTGGGAAACATGCAATCATGTGGCCGGCCATGGTGTGAATGGGCCTCACATGGATTTTGCAGTTTCCTCAATTTTATTTCTATTTCTCCAAAAATGCCATTTTTCCAATTCTAATCATTTAAATGCCAAAACTAATTATTTAATAACTAAAATAGATTATTAAATAATATTGCCATTTAAAATAATTATTAACTTAGACATGCAAAGTCTCATAATTAATAATTAAACCTAGAAACACTCTTATTTACAATTTCATCCCTAAACTGTGAGAATTCACAAATTAGACATAGTCTAACTTTTAGAATTATAATTGATTAATCATAAATCAATTATAGAGTCTTGCAAACAGTATAGTCTCAACTAGAATGGGGACCATGGATCTATATACTGAGCTTCCAATAAGTTGAACCGATTTACTAAGTAAATCCCTAACTTATTAATTCCTCGTTGAATCCACTCTTAGAACTTGGAATTGCACTCTCAGACTTATATACAGCATATCATATGTTTCACGATATCAATATGCTATCTCATTTAACCATTGTTATAATCTTAATGTGATTTAGAGATCCTCTATATAGATGATTTCCATATTTATGTTTAGCACTCCCATTCAGTTATGCTATCATGTTCCCGAAATATATGTATTATCCTGACTCAAAGGTAGGCTTTAACTAATAAATCAAAGAACAAGAATAGCACTCCTGAGATTGAGCCTAAGCATATCAGGATTTAGATTCTCTTTATCTAAGATCAACTTCTGACATTGACTTGGAAAGATACAACGATAAGTTAACAATATTTTTAAGCAAGTTCAATATCGGTCCATTCCAATGCATACTTCATGCATTCGAAACCAGTATACTTTGCCAATGTTCTGGAAAGAACATAACACTTACTCCAAGTGTAAGTATACATTATCGATGATTATCACATCAGTGTAAATCCAAAACACTGATGAATAGGGACCAAATCTTTTGAATCATATAATCACAATCACATTCCACTGTATTGACGATACTGTAATTCTGAATAACTATATGTTCTAGATTTAACTGATTTTGTGCATATATCAAGTATATATACTAAACCATAAACATGTAACATACATGTAATCATAATTCACTTCTAAATTGATAACTAATCAGATTGTAATGAGTTTTATTTAGGGCATAAAACCCAACAAATCATCCATATAGAGGATCATTGATCAAATTAGGATTATAACAATGGATAACTAATGATGTGTCTATATGGTGGAACATATAGAGCATTCTACATAACTGAGAGTGCAATTCTAAGTTCTATGCTTGGATTCAACGAAGAATTAATAAGTCAGTGAATTTAAGAAATAAATTCTTGATCTGCTTATTGGAAGCTTGGATATATAGACCCATGGTCCCCTCACTAGTTGAGACAATATTACTTGTAAGACTCATTTAATTGATTTTAATTAATCAATTGTAATTCTCAAGTTAGACTGTGTCTATTTGAGAATTTATCACTTATTAAGGGCAAAACAGTAAATAGAGAATTTGAAGGGTATATTTATTAATTGGGAAACTTTAATTAGTTTTATTATTAATAAATAAATGACAATATATTATTTGATAATTAATTTTAATTATTAAATAATTAGATTTGACATTTATGTGGTTGAATAAAGGAATTGGTAGTTTTTGACAAAATAGGAAACTAGCAATGTAGAAAAGGAAAGTTGGAAAAGTGGCAAGCCTTGTTTCCACAATGCCTAGGCCGACCACTTTGCTTCCCTTCTCCCATTGATTTTTCAATTTTTTAATGCCAAGTAATTCAACCATAGCCCTAGGTGGTCTTCTATAAATAGAAGGTAAAGGCTTCAGTTTTTGTAACACGTTTTGATAGAATTTTCTCTCACACAAAAACTCTCTTCAAGCCGCCACTCTCTCTCTCTCTACCTTCTCTGTTTTCGAAATTCTCTAAGTGATAGAGTAGTGCTCACACACATGAAGTAATACCTCAATCATAGTGAGGAAGGCTGTGTAGAATTCAGATTCAACAAAGAAGGACATTCGGGCTCAGATCTTGATTATACTCTGCGACAGAAAGGAATCAAGGGTTAGAGATCTGAGTGGGAGGAGACATATATTCCGCTGCACACAATATAAGATTTCTCTTACTTTTATGTGTTTAATTTTCCATCGTTTTAGAAGTTCATATTGTTGGGTTCTGTGCCCTAAATAAAATCCTTTACAATCTGATTAGTTATCAATATAAGAAATTTGCAGTGATTTATGTTTGCATGAATTTTACATGCTAATGGTTTAATATGTTTATTACATTTACGCACAAAATCTGTCAAGTCCAGATCATATGTTTATTCACAATTACAGTATCGTCAACACAGTGGAATGTGATTGTGATCATATGAATCAAAAGACTAAGTCCCTGTTTCATCAGTGTTTTGGATTTACACTGATGTGATAATCAGCGATGATGTGTACTTACACTATGAGTAAGTGTTCTGTTCTTTCCAGGACATTGGTAAAGTGTACTAGTTTTGAATGTATGGAGTATACATTGGACTGGACCGATATTGGAACTTAGTTAAGATATTATAAACTTACCGTCATATCTTTCCAAGTCAATATCAGTAGTTGATCTTAAGATTAAAAGAATATAAATCCTGATATGCTTAGGCTCAACTCAGGAGTGCTATTCATGCTCTTTGATTTATTAGTTAAGCCTACTTTTGGGTCAGGGTGATACGTATATTTTGGGAACATGATAGTATGATTGAGTTGGAGCGCTGAACATAAATATGGAATCTATAGCTTCTACTGGTGTATAGAAGTCAAGTGATGATTCCCTTCGAGCTTAGCTAAATAGAAGTAAATAGATGAGCTCTTGTTTTAGTGACTATTTCTTAGATCACTAAAACATCATTTATTACATTGAGGGGTGAAAACGGTAAATTTATCCCATCTCGATGTAAATCATCTATATAGAGGATCTTTGATCACATTAAGATTATAACAATGGTTAAATGAGATAGGATATCTATATCGTGGAACATATAGAATTATCTATATAAGTCTGAGAGTGCAATTCTAAGTTCTAAGAGTGGATTCAACAAAGAATTAATAAGTAGGGATTTACTTAGTAAATTCGGTTCACTTATTGGAAGCTCAGCATATAGATCCGTGGTCCCCATTCTAGTTGAGACTATACTGCTTGTGAGACTCAATAATTGATTTGTGATTAATCAATTATAATTCTAAAGTTAGACTATGTCTGATTTGTGAATTTTCACTAAGCAGGGGTGAAATTGTAAAGAAAAGAGATTCTAGGTTTATTTATTAGTTAATAGACTTTATATGTCTAATTAATAATTAAATTAAATGATAATATTATTTAATAATCTATTTTAGTTATTAAATAATTAGTTTTGGCATTTAAAAGGTTAGAATTGGAAAATTGGCGTTTTTTGAGAAAATAGAAATAAAATTTGTGAAAACTGCAAAAACCAAGTGAGGCCCATTAAACACCTTGGTCGGCCACTTAAGCATGCTTTTCCAATTAATATTTTCATTATTTTTATGCCAAATAATTGCTAACCTAAACCTAGTAGTTGCCTATAAATAGAAAGTGATGGCTAAGTCAAATAACAAGTTTTCATAACCTTTTTCTGTCAGAAAATTATTTTCCGAAAACTGAGCCTTCCCTCTCTCTCTATAGCCGAACCAACCTCTCTCTCTTTTCTTCTTCTAAATTTCGAAACCCTCAGTGATAGAGTAGTGCCCACACACAGCAAGTGGTACCTCAATCATAGGTTGGAAGACTGTTAAGGATCACACACAAAGAGAAGGACATTCGGGCTCAGATCTTGATAATACTCTGCGACAGAAAGGATACAAGGGTTAGAGATCTGAGTGGAAGGAGACATTATTCCGCTGCCATCAATGTAAGGTTTTCTTAAATTTATATGTGTTTATTTATCGTTTTAGAAAGTTCATATTTAGGGTGTTAAACAACATACTTGTGAGTAGATCTAAGATCCTGGTAAAATAAATTCCAACAATTGGCCTCAGAGCCATTGTAATTTATTTTCTTGCAAGAAATTTGGACTTTAAAACGATTGTTTGTGATTTGGATGGTTTCATGTTGTGTTATGTGTTACATGATGATTGATTGATGTTTGTGAATTTTTGTGAAAAATAATTAAAATTCTGTTTCTGGAATTATTTTTATTGGATAGTATAGAAAAAATTAAGCAAATTACTTTTTTACAAAACTCAATTTTGATTTAATTTGAATTAGTTATGATTTTTTGAAGTTTCGGAAAAAATCAGGGTCGTGCAACAGGGCCACGAGCGCGGACGAGGGTGACACCCTCGGACAGCTCACGTTCAGACAGTGCTCGACCGAGCTTCCTGTCTGAATCTTGTCCCTGCGCGCGCGGAAATCCTGCAGCCCTTCCCCAGCGTCGAGCTTGCTCGGCCATGCACTCCTATTTGCGCGCGCGGGTAGTATGCTCAGCATACTGTCCGTACAACTCGCATTTTTTTCGTTTTTCTTCGATTTTTCATGCTATTTCATGGATTTAACTTCCGATTTTTTGTGTAGTTTTGTATTTAGACATTTACTATTCCTATTTCATGATATTAGTGTAATTTGAATTTGAAAATAGTAAATATCTATCTTTTTGCTTAATTATCTATCTTATTTTTAAATTTGATTATTCTTATCTTATTTTTAAATTTAAGGTCAGATATTAATTTTTTTTTAAAATTAAATATTTTTTAAAATAATTTGACCTTATTTAAATTTAAAATAAGATAACTATAATCATGATATTTTATACAGAAGTAAGATATTTTGCTAACTTTTAAATTTTGTTATTTTATTTGAATTAAATCATAAGATCTGAAAAAGATATTTATTTATCTTTTTTAATTTTTATTGATTATTTAATTTATAAAATAACATTAATTTTTAAAAGTAGTTAGCAAATTTTGAAATGATGTTTAGGTTAGTTGAAACTAATTTTTCAAAATTGTAGGTTTAATTTTAAATATTATTTTATTATTAATTTCGAATATATATATTATTTTTTATTCGAAAATTAAATATTATTTTTTATTATTTAATTATTTTTTTTTGAAATTTAATTATTTAAAATGAAATAAACTCTACATCCAACTATCCAGCTAACCTTGTTGCAGGAGTATGTATTTTAACTTATGTGTAAGTTTTATAAAACCTATTATTGCTTGATTGCAAATAGCCATGGTTAACTTGTTGACAGATCCAATGATCTGATTTTAACCCATGGTTCAATTGGTCAAGTAAATAATTTGTAACAGGTAAATTTTACAATCTTCTTTCATCTGTGTATGACCTAGCAACATGATAGGATCCATCCAAATGTGTGCCTGTGTGAGCCTATATGTTTATTTTATTATATAGATGCATATAGGTTGTTGCTAAATAGAATGTCACACCATGATAGATTTTATTTAGGTCCATTTAGGTTTTGGACCTATTCAATTAATAACAGTTTTTTATTTTAAGGTTAAATTCCTCTCTTTTGGGCCTTGTGTGAGAGTTGGGGGCCATTAGAAGTGGGTACGACATACTGAACCCAGCTCCCCCTCACATGAACTATCCCAATTGTGAATAAGGCCATTTGCCTGATTTGAATAACTGTGCTAGGTTAATTAAATTAGTTTAACCTAATAAAATTGATTAGCAACATAATTAACTTTTAAAATATATGAAATTTATTTTCATTTTAATATTTTAAAGTTAATTTTAAGAAAAACACTCTTAGTTTTAGATATTATTTCTAGACAAACTATTTGTATTTTTCTTGTATTTAATTAAATAAAAAATTTTAACTAACTAGATTCTTTCTGGAGCTTATTTAATTCAATATTCCTATTTAAGTTATAAATTAGTTGTATCAACTGATTTTTCTTATCTAACTTAAATTTGAATATTTTATTTAAATTTAAAATTAAGTTGAAGAATTCTAGGCATTAGTTATTAAAGATTCTTAAGATATCTTTTAAGTTAGTTTTAAACTTAAAATGGAATATTTTTCAAATTAAGTGGTTACAGCTTAAATTTTTTTGATATTTAATTAAATTTAAATTTGAAAATATTTAAGTTCTAGATTTTTTCTATTGTAACTTAAATTAGATATTTTTCAAATTTTTATGGAAAAGATAATTAGTGAAATAAGATATTTTCTAGATAGTAATTTCTAGACTACTTATTATTTCTAATATTAAATAAGAAAATATTATACATTGTGAAATTAATTATTTAAATAATTAATTTTGGTACAATTCATTTTAAGTATATTTTTCCTAGTATTAAACTACAGATTAATAATTAAGCCTTCTCTACACTTAATTATTTATATCTTGAATTTAATACATTTAATAAAATTGAAAAATTAAATATCTAAGTTGATTTTCATCATGATACTTAAATATTTCTTTTTCATGACACTTAATTAAATAGAAATTTTTTTTTAAAGTTGAAATTTAATTTTTCAACTTAAATTTAAATAATTTTCAAAATATATTCTTTATTTTATTAATCAATTTCGAAATTGCATTTAATAATGCAAGATGATTTTGAATTTATCTTCAAAAATAGATTAAGTTGTAAATTAATTATTTATTTTAATTAATTCTTTGACCAACTTAAATCAATGATTTTTTCATTTATCTATTAATTTAGAATAAATGAATTAAAGTATATTATTAGAAATTGAATTAATTAGTCAAGAGGAAAATCTAGATAGGTGATATTTTTGCTTGAAGTATTTTTCCTAAGTATTTATTATTTAATTATTTTCGAAAAATAGTATAGTTTTATACTTTCTTTTTCGAAATACAATAAATACATTCTCATGAAAATTTATTTTAAGTTGCAAATTAATTTAAATTAATACAACTTAAATAATTTTCTTAATATTTATATATCAAAATTATTACTAAGATGGAAATAATTCAATTTATTTCAATCACCATCTAAGTATAATTTTATAAATATTATATTAAATTCTTATTTAGAATTTTAATTCTAAATTCGATATTTAATGAATATATTTTATTAAAATAATAAAGTAAATACATTTTAAAGAATGAGCTTTATTATTATTATTATATTCGATCTCCATTGTTGGTTTTACATAGCGTTTGTTTTAGTGATTAATCCTCCATAATGGAGGAACATTCATTAGCAAGTTCGCACCGTTTAATCTCGAAAGATAAGTAGATTTGTAAGTGTTTTATATGGTATGGATCACCCTAATGGTGGCGACTATATTTGACTTGCAAAATATGAAACAATAGTAGAAGCTCATAAGATAGAATAGCCTTGACTCTCGCCTAAACGGGACAACGTTGGATTCCAATCTTGATCGAATAAAAGGTTGCTAGAATGTTTAACATTTTAGATGAGCTGACAACTCTATTCAATAGATGGTAGCTTTGACTCTCGCCTAAACGAGACACTGATATCAGTTTGTTGAAAACCTTGGAATTTATTTAGAATTGTATTTTTTTTTAGTATTTTCTCTTATCATTTCTACATGCTATGTGCTTATAATTTCTGAATTGGATTTTGTGTTAAACCATTATTCATTTCTATTTATTATTTGGTAGTATCCTGTATAACCATGATGAATTCCATGTTATCACTCTTGACCGAAAATAAGCTAAATGGATCTAACTTTCCAAAATGCAATGAGAACATTAATATTGCTCTCATAGGAGAAAGTGCCTTGTTTGTGTTAACTGAGCCGTCTCCAGAAGTGCCGGGGGACAATGCATCCAAAGCTGTGAAAGAAAAGTATGAGCGTTGGTAGAAAGCAAATGACAAAGCTCTATACTTTATGCTTTCCAGCATGGTTGACACCCTTAAAACTCGGTTTTCTAAAACCGAAAAGTGTTAGGTTTTATGCCCTAAATAAAACTCCATTTCAATGTAATCTATTTTATTCAACATCAATAAAGAAACAGAAGTATTTTTCATTCATTTGTGTATGTTTTGGTTCACTTTATCAATTGCTTGTCTAATTGATTTATAAATTCATCTTAAACCCTTTTCACATACTTGATCATGTTTATTGTGCTGTCATCACATTGGAAAGTAAACATGACTATGTGAATAAAGTTTCCTAGATTTATCAGACACAGGGTTTTACTGATATGATAATCTACAACAAGAGTTTACTTGTATTTGGAGAAATACTATGTTCTTTCCAGAACATTAGTTAAAGTAAAGCTCAGGTGGGATGCATGGAGTATGCATCGGAAGGGACCGATATTGAACTTTGACTTAGATTTAATTAAACTTACCGTAAAATCTATTCAAGTCAATATCGCCAAGTTGATCCTAGATCAAATGATCTTAATCCTGTTATGTTTAGGCTCAATCTTGAAAGGCTATTCGTGTTCTTTGATTTGTTAGTTAAGCCTACTTTTAGGTCAGGGTGATACGTACATTTTGGGAACACGGTATTGCAATTGAGTGGGAGCGCTAGCATAAACATGGAATCTATAGCTTCTATCTGGCGAATAGTAAGCAAAGGATGATCTCCTTCGAGCTTGACCAAACGAAAATAAATGGTGGAGATCTCATTTCACATAAGCTGAAATATCATTTATACGGGGTCAAGTGTTTTAAGGATAAAATACATAGTAGGGTGTTACGGTAATTTAATCCCTTTACTGTGTAGATCATTCATATAGAGGATCATTGATCAAATTAGGATTATAACAATGGATAACTAATGATGTGTCTATATGGTGGAACATATAGAGCATTCTATATACTGAGAGTGCAATTCTAAGTTCTATGCGTGGATTCAACGAAGAATTTATAAGTTAGTGAATTTTAGTGCTAAATTCTTGATCTACTTATTGGAAGCTCGGTTATATAGACCCATGGTCCCCCCACTAGTTGAGATAATATTGTTTGTAAGACTCATGTAATTGGTTTTGATTAATCAATTATAATTCACGAATTAGACTATGTCTATTTGTGAAATTTTCACTAAGTAAGGGCGAAATTGTAAAGAAAGAGTTAATAGGGGCATATTTGTTAATTATGATACTTTGTATGGTTCAATTATTAAATATGATAAATGACAATATTATTTAATAATTATTTATAGTTATTAAATAGTTAGAATTGGCATTTAAATGATTGAATTAGGAAATTGGCATTTTTTGAGAAAATCAGATACAAAAGGTGTTAAAATTGCAAAATTGCAAAAAGCAAGGCCCAGTCCACTAAGCCATGGCCGGCCACCTTTATAGGTATTTTAAGTTGATTTTTTCATGATTTTAATGCCATATAATTCAAATCTAACCCTAGTGGAATGCTATAAATAGATAGTGAAGGCTTCAGGAAAATTACACTTTTTGAATCAGAAAAACCTAAGCCTCCACTCTCTCTTCTCTAGCCGCCACTCTCTCTCTTGCTTCTTCCTTTGGATTTCGAAATTACCTTAGTGATTAGAGTAGTGCCCACACACATCAAGCAATACCTCAATCATAGTGAGGAAGATCGTGAAGAAAGATCATCAGCAAAGGAGATTCATTATCAAGGATTCAGAGAAAGAGATCCAGGTTCAGATCTTGATAATACTCTACTACAGAAAGGATTCAAGGGTTAGAGATCTGAACGGAAGGAGTCATTTAATTCCGCTGCACCCAATGTAAGGTTTCTTAAACTTTATATGTGTTTAATTTATCGTTTTAGAAAGTTCTTATTTAGGATGTTAATAAACATACTTGTGAGTAGATCTAATATCCTGGTAAAATAATTTCCAACAACTGGTATCAGAGCCATGGTAATTGATTTACTTGCATGAAATTTGGACTTTAAAACGATTGTTTGTATGTTCTTTGGATGGTATCATGTTGTATTGAGTGTTATTTGATGATTGATTGACGTTTGTGAAATTTTCGTGAAAAATAATTGCGATTTTATCTCTGGAATTATTTTTATTGGATAGTATGGAAAAAATTAAGCAAGTTAGCCTTTTACAGAACTTAATTTGGATTTTATTTGAATTAGTTATGACTTTTTGAAGATTTAAAAAAATCGGGGTTGTGCTGATATTTTCCTGCGATCGCAAATCTGTCCGTACAGTTTCGAATTTTTTTGTTTTTCTTCGATTTTTCATGTTTTTTCATGGAATTAACTTCCGATTTTTGGTATAGTTTTGTATTTATACTATCACTATTCCTAATTGAATTCTAATTATCATTTTGAATTAATTTAATATTTTTTAAATTTAATTCAAGATATTAGTGTAATTTGAATTTGAATAGAATTAGTATCTATCTTCTTGCTTAAAATATCTATCTTATTTTAAAATTTGATTATATCTTATCTTATTTTAAATTTAAAAATAAGATATTTATAATCATGTAATTTTTAAATGATATAAGATATTTTGCTAATTTTTTAAATTTTGTTATTTTATTTATTTAAATTTTATTTAAAATTTGAAAAGATATTTATTTATCTTTTCTAATTTTTTATTTAATTTTTATTTATAAAATAACAATTAAAATTTAAAAGTATTAGCAAATTTTGGAAATGATATTTAGGTTGGTTGAAGCCTAATTTTTCAAAAATTCTAGGTTTATTTTTAAAAAAATTCGAATTTTTTTTAAATTTTTTTAAAAATTTTTCGAAATATTTTTTATTTATTTAATTAATTATTTTCGAAATTAAATATTTAATTTAAAAATTAAATAAATCCTACATCCAACTATCCGACTAACCTTGTTGCAGGAGTTTGTGTTTTAACTTGTGTGTAAGTTTTCAAAACCTATTATTACTTGATTGCAAATAGCCATGGTTACCTTTTGCCAGATCTAAGGATCTGATGGCTCCCTTGGTCAAGATAATAATTTGTAACAAGTATAATTTACAATCTTCTTTCATCTGTGTATGACCTAGCAACATGATAGGACCCATCCAAAGTGTGCCTGTGTCAGCCTATGTGTTTAATTTTATTATAGATGCATATAGGTTGTTGTTGCTAAATAAATTATCATAGTTCTTGATAGAATTTATTTAGGCCCATTTAGTTTTTGGGCCTATTCAATTAATAACAGTTGTTCTGATTAAGGTTAAATTCCTCTCTTTTGGGCCTCGTGTGAGAGTTGGGAGCCATAGAAGTGGGTACGACATACTGAACCCAGCACTCCCTCACATGAACCACCCCAATTGTGAAGGCCCATTTGCCTGATTTGAATGACTGTACTAGGTTAATTACACTAGTTTAACCTAATTAAAATTGATTAGCAACATAATGAATTTCATTTATTTTGAAATTAATTTAGAAAATCATAGTTTAAAGAATTTTATATTCTAAGCTAAACTATATGTATTTTCTTGTATTTAAATAAATATAGAATTATAACCATCTAGATTCTTTCTGGAACTTAATTTAAATTTTTCATTAAATATTCCTATTTAAGTTGATATTTAGTTATCTACAACTAACCAACTTAAATCTAAATATCTTTTGAATTAAAAATTTCAAAATTAAGTTGAGGAATTTTAGGCATTGGTTATTAAGATTCTTTAGATATTTTTTAAGTTAATATCTTTTCGAATATTAACTTAAAATGGAATATTTTAGATATTTTCTAGGTTAATATCTTTTCGAATATTAACTTAAAATGGAATATCTTCAAAATTAAGTGGTTACAACTTAATTTTAAATTTAATTAAATCTGATTTGAAAGATATTTAAGTTGATTTTTTAGATTCTTCTAAAACAACTTAAACAAGATATTTTCAATTTTGTTCCATTTTTATTCAAATTTATTTTTTAAATTTAATTAATAATTGAAAATTAATTAAAGTTGATTTTTTATTTAAATCAATTTTGATTTGTAATTTTTCATTATTATATTATGGAACTTGTTCGATATTTATTTGAATTTATTTTTCAAATTAAATAATTGAAAATTAATTAAAGTTGATTTTTTAATTAAACCAACTTTAATTTGTAATTTTTCATTATTATAATATCGAGTATTATGATTATACAAAATACATATATATATTTTTTAAATAATGAGCTTTTAATCAAAAGATATTCGATCTCCATTGTTGGTCTTACAATAGTTAAACTTATTCAGTATAACCTCGACACGCTAGACTTCGTCCCCCTATGGATGGTTATTCGTTGAAGACTTTTAACACCGTAAGATTTCATTTGATAAGTGTTTTGTGAGTTTTCGTCTCTATTTAGACTCTCCCCTACGGTGACTACTTAGAGATAAACTCATAGAACATGAAACAATGGTGGAAGCTCATAAAATGAGAATAACCTTGACTCTCGCCTACCGGGACAACGTTGGATTCTCATTTTGATCGAATAAAAGGTTGCTAAAATGTTTAATTTTAGATGAGCTGACAACTCTATTCAACTAATGTTATCTTTGACTCTCGCCTACCGGGACACTGTATTTCATTATGTTGGAAACCTTGGAAAATAAACTATGTTAGATTTAGTATTTCTATAACATATGTCATTACTTGTTATTTTCTGAACTTGTGTATGAATTTTGAACCGAAACCTTACTTCTGTTTTATTGATGTGTTGTAGTGTCTGTAATCCCCTTCTCATTCCACTCCTAGTTAATATCTTAGCAATTGAACTTGAAGTTATAAACTCCTTGTCAGAGTAATACTTCACATATGCTCATGATGGACTTTAAATTCCAGAAAGCAGGTAAGCTGGGAATTGTTCACTCTGAAGAGCAAATAGTTCATAACTCCATAAATCCTACTACTTCAAGCTTAGTTGAGAAGATAAGAGAAAGTGATTGCACTTCCTCAAGTTATACTTCACAACAAAATGAACTAGCAAGAACAACAATTAACAAACGAATAAGCAGTAATGCTTTAGTCTTCGAATCATGTGTGTTAGAGAATGATAAATCCATTTGGATTCTTGATTCTGGGTCTACAAACCATGTAAGTTGTTCATTGCAATTGCTTGAGAATTGGAATTATTTGAAATCCGGAGAGTTGAAACTTAAAGTTGGTAATGGCGAAATGGTTTCGGTTAGAGCTAGAGGAAAAGCCAAACTCAAGTTTCAAAACAGAATTTTGGAGTTAGACAATGTCTTATACATTCCAAATTTCAGTAGAAACTTGGTTTCTGTTTCATGCTTACAATTGCAACAATACAAATTAGATTTTTCGGATTCTGGTTCTACCATTTCTCGAAATGACATTCAGATTTGTGTTGCATCCATGGAACATGGGCTTTATGTTCTTAGACCAGAAACACCATTTGCCTTACATAACGAACTTTTTAAAGTAGCTAAACCTAGAAACCACAAAAAGCAAAAGATCGATGATGATAATGAAACATATCTCTGGCATTTACGTTTAGGTCATATAGGCTTTGATAGACTCAATAGGCTAACCAAAGACGGTCCATTGAAAAATGTCGTCTTAGGTGAACTGCCAGTATGCGAGTCCTGCCTGGAAGGAAAAATGACTAAACGTTCTTTCTCTGCAAAGGGAGAGCGTGCAAAAATCCCTCTAGGGTTAGTGCATTCCGATGTCTGCGGACCTTTGAATGTCAAAGCCCGAGGTGGTTATGAGTACTTTGTCACTTTCATTAACGATTACTCTAGATGTGGACATATTTACCTTATGCATAAGAAATCTGAAACATTTGCAAAGTTTCAAGAATTTCATGCTTTGGCCCAAAACCAATTAGGTAAATCATTAAAGATCTTGCGAACTGATAGGGGTGGAGAATATATGGATATGCAGTTCAAAGATCACTTAATTGAACTTGGAATTGAATCCCAATTAACCGCCCCTAGCACTCCACAGCAAAATGGAGTTGCAGAAAGACGGAATCGCACGCTTTTGGAAATGGTTAGGTCTATGCTAAGTTTTTCAACTCTACCTACGTCCTTCTGGGGATATGCAATTCAGATGGCAACTGACATTTTAAATGTTGTTCCATCTAAATCAATCCCTAAGACACCTTTAGAACTTTGGAATGGTCGTACACCTAGTTTACGCCATTACAGAATCTGGGGGTGCCTTGCTCATGACTTAAGAAAGAAAGACGACAAACTTGAGTCATGTACTGAAGTTTGCATGTTTGTCGGTAATTCTAAAGAGACTAGGGGTGGACTATTTTATAGTCGCAAGGATGATAAAGTGTTTGTTTCTACAAATGCCACTTTCCTTGAAGATGACTATATTAAGAATTTCAAATCACAAAGTAAAGTAGTGTTGGAGGAAATGCTTTCAGATATAAGTCCTTCCAATGTTCCGTTCCCTTCCACACGTGAAGAGGACAATCCCACTCCCTCAGTTGAACAAACTGAGAAATCTACTACTAAAGTTTCTGTTTAGAAGACAACCGTACCTCGTCGTAGTGGGAGGGTTTCAACAAAACCTGCTCGTTATGGCTTGGATGGTGAAATCAATATGGTCGTAGGTGACGGTATTGATGACGATCCATTAACCTATAAACAGGCAATGGCTAGTCCGCAACGGAAACGATGGTCAGCCGGCATGGATTCAGAAATGGATTCCATGAAAAAGAACAAAGTCTGGGAATATGTAGACGCACCTGACGACTATCATCCGATAGGATGCAAGTGGGTTTACAAGAAGAAAGGAGGAGCTGGAGGCGAAGTCGAAACTTTTAAAGCTAGACTTGTAGCCAAGGGCTATACCCAAAGAGAAGGCGTGGACTATGAAGAAACCTTTAGTCCTGTTGCCATGCTCAAATCCATCCGAATTCTTCTCTCTATAGCTGCTGCTTTCGATTATGAAATCTGGCAAATGGATGTCAAGACCGCCTTCCTTAATGGGATACTTGAAGAAACCATCTATATGGAGCAACCAGAAGGTTATGTTCTTCCTGGGCAGGAAAAGAAAGTTTGCAAGTTAAACAGGTCTATCTATGGACTTAAGCAAGCTTCTCGCTCATGGAACAAGAGGTTTGATGAAATCATCAAGACCTACGGCTTTCTTCAGAATGAAGATGAACCTTCTGTTTACCAACTCAAGGAAGACCAAATAGTAGTATTCCTGGTCCTTTATGTTGATGACATTTTGATCATTGGAAACAATGTCAAGAAAATGACTCACATTAAGGAATGGCGCAACACTCAATTCGATATGAAAGATTTGGGTGAAGCAGCCTATGTTCTTGGTATTCAGATTATCAGAAACCGGAAGAACAGATCTCTTGCTCTCTCTGAAACAACCTACATAGGCAAAGTCTTAGAGAGATTCTCCATGAACAACACCAATGGGGCAAACATGCCTTCTAGATATGGTATTCGTCTATCTAAGGCACAGTCACCGACTGATCCTCAAGAGATAGAGGACATGGCGAAAATTCCCTATGCCTCTGCAGTTCGAAGTCTAATGTATGCAATGTTATGCACTAGACCTGACATCTGTTATGCTGTTGGAATCGTGAGCAGGTATCAGTCTAATCCAGGACAAGAACATTGGAATGCAGTTAAGTATATTCTGAAATACTTAAAGAGTACAAGGAATCTTGTGTTAGTCTACAAGGGTGGTGCTTTAAATCCCATAGGCTACACTGATTCAGATTTCCAGGCAAGTCTTGAAGATAGGAAATCTACATCTGGAATGGTGTTTACTCTTGGGGGTGGAGCAGTGGTTTGGAGAAGTGCTAAACAAACCGCGATATCGGACTCAACTATGGAAGCTGAATACATAGCAGCAGCAGAAGCTGCTAAAGAACTTGTCTGGCTAAGAAAGTTCTTCACCAGCATAGGTGTTGTTCCTGGGAATGGAAAAGCCTCTGGTACTACTCTGTGATAACAATGGAGCAATAGCAAACAGTAAAGAACCTCGAAGCCACAAGAGAAGCAAACACATTGAAAGGAAGTATCACATTATCAGAGAATACGTGGCAAGAGGGGATGTACTAGTTGAGAAAGTTGACACAGAGGACAACCTAGCTGATCCATTCACCAAAGTCTTGGCCGTGACAGCCTTTGAAAAGCACCGTCAGAATTTAGGATTAATTGATACGTACTAATTAGTTTTATATTAGTGCAAGTGGGAGTTTGTTAGGTTTTATGCCCTAAATAAAACTCCATTTCAATGTAATCTATTTTATTCAACATCAATAAAGAAACAGAAGTATTTTTCATTCATTTGTGTATGTTTTGGTTCACTTTATCAATTGCTTGTCTAATTGATTTATAAATTCATCTTAAACCCTTTTCACATACTTGATCATGTTTATTGTGCTGTCATCACATTGGAAAGTAAACATGACTATGTGAATAAAGTTTCCTAGATTTATGAGACACAGGGTTTTACTGATATGATAATCTACAACAAGAGTTTACTTGTATTTGGAGAAATACTATGTTCTTTCCAGAACATTAGTTAAAGTAAAGCTCAGGTTGGATGCATGGAGTATGCATCGGAAGGGACCGATATTGAACTTTGACTTAGATTTAATTAAACTTACCGTAAAATCTATTCAAGTCAATATCGCCAAGTTGATCCTAGATCAAATGATCTTAATCCTGTTATGTTTAGGCTCAATCTTGAAAGGCTATTCGTGTTCTTTGATTTGTTAGGTAAGCCTACTTTTAGGTCAGGGTGATACGTATATTTTGGGAACACGGTAGTGCAATTGAGTGGGAGCGCTAGCATAAACATGGAATCTATAGCTTTCATCTGGCGAATAGTAAGCAAAGGATGATCTCCTTCGAGCTTGACCAAACGAAAATAAATGGTGGAGATCTCATTTCACATAAGCTGAAATATCATTTATACGGGGTCAAGTGTTTTAAGGATAAAAGACATAGTAGGGTGT
This sequence comes from Cannabis sativa, assembly GCF_029168945.1. Lineage (NCBI taxonomy): Eukaryota > Viridiplantae > Streptophyta > Magnoliopsida > Rosales > Cannabaceae > Cannabis > Cannabis sativa. The sequence continues at coordinate 15,595,344 of NC_083605.1, read as the reverse complement.
TACGGTAATTTAATCCCTTTACTGTGTAGATCATTCATATAGAGGATCATTGATCAAATTAGGATTATAACAATGGATAACTAATGATGTGTCTATATGGTGGAACATATAGAGCATTCTATATACTGAGAGTGCAATTCTAAGTTCTATGCGTGGATTCAACGAAAAATTAATAAGTTAGTGAATTTTAGTGCGAAATTCTTGATCTACTTATTGGAAGCTCGGTTATATAGACCCATGGTCCCCCCACTAGTTGAGATAATATTGTTTGTAAGACTCATGTAATTGGTTTTGATTAATCAATTATAATTCACGAGTTAGACTGTGTCTATTTGTGAAATTTTCACTAAGTAAGGGCGAAATTGTAAAGAAAGAGTTAATAGGGGCATATTTGTTAATTATGATACTTTGTATGGTTCAATTAATAAATAGTTAGAATTTGCATTTAAATGATTGAATTAGGAAATTGGCATTTTTTGAGAAAATCAGATACAAAAGGTGTTAAAATTGCAAAATTGCAAAAAGCAAGGCCCAGTCCACTAAGCCATGGCCGGCCACCTTTATAGGTATTTTAAGTTGATTTTTTCATTATTTTAATGCCATATAATTCAAATCTAACCCTAGTGGAATGCTATAAATAGATAGGGAAGGCTTCAGGAAAATTACACTTTCTGAATCAGAAAAACCTAAGCCTCCACTCTCTCTTCTCTAGCCGCCACTCTCTCTCTTGCTTCTTCCTTTGGATTTCGAAATTACCTTAGTGATTAGAGTAGTGCCCACAGACATCAAGCAATACCTCAATCATAGTGAGGAAGATCGTGAAGAAAGATCATCAGCAAAGGAGATTCAGCATCAAGGATTCAGAGAAAGAGATCCAGGTTCAGATCTTGATAATACTCTACTACAGAAAGGATTCAAGGTTTAGAGATCTGAACGGAATGAGTCATTTAATTCCGCTGCACCCAATGTAAGGTTTCTTAAACTTTATATGTGTTTAATTTATCGTTTTAGAAAGTTCTTATTTTTGATGTTAATAAACATACTTGTGAGTAGATCTAAGATCCTGGTAAAATAATTTCCAACAAAAAGGCTTCTGAAGTTATGACGAAGTTAACTGAGCTATTCGGTAGGGCATCTCTTCAGTCTCACTTTGACGCGACTAAGAAATACATCAATGCACGGATGGAACCCCATCAAAACGTGCGTGATCATGTTCTCCTCATGGCAAGTTATTTCCAAGAAGCCAAGGATCATTGTGCTGAAATGGATCACACTACTCAAGTAAGCCTTATCTTGAATAGTCTGACTCCAACATTTCTGCCCTATACATCAAATTATGTCATGAATAAAAAGGACATAGACTTTCATGAGTTAGTCAATGACCTTCAGACATATGAAAATTTGATTGGAGTACCCAAGAAGAAAGGGAGTAAACCTCAAAATTCTGGCAATGGTAATGGGACGGTCAAACCTGAGGCAAATGTTGCATCTGCTTCTAAACCCAAGTCTAAGAAGAAGTGGAGAAACACTAAGAAGCGTGCCAAACCCATGAAAAAAAAAAATGCTGCAGCTTCTGGTGATGCACTCAAAGGAAAGTGTTTCTACTACAATGAGAAAGGTCATTAGAAACCCCAATGTCCTAAACTTCTGTTGGGTTTTGTGCCCTAAATAAAACCCATTACAATCTGATTAGTTATCAATTTAGAATTTTGAAGTGATTTATGATTACATGTATGTTACATGTTTATGGTTTAATATATATATCTGATATATGCCCAAAATCAGTTAAATCCAGAACATATAGTTATTCACAATTACAGTATTGTCAATACAGCAGAATGTGATTGTGATTATATGATTCAAAAAGTTTGGTCCCTGTTCATCAGTGTTTTGGATTTACACTGATGTGATAATCAGCGATGAAGTATACTTACACTTGGAGTAAGTGTTATGTTCTTTCTAGGACATTCGTAAAGTATACTAGTTTTGAATGTATGCAGTATACATTGGACTGGACCGATATTGAACTTAGGTCAAAGATATTATAAACTTACCGTCATATCTTTCCAAGTCAATATCAGTAGTTGATCTTAAGATTAAAAGAATCTAAATCCTGATATGCTTAGGCTCAACTCAGGAGTACTATTCATGTTCTTTGATTTATTAGTTAAGCCTACTTTTTGGTCAGGGTGATACGTATATTTTGGGAACATGATAGTATGATTGAGTGGGAGTGTTAAACATAAATATAGAATCTATAGCTTCTACTGGTGTATAGAAGTCAAGTGATGATTCCCTTCGAGCTTAGCTAAATAGAAGTAAATGGATGAGCTCTTGTTTCAGTGACTATGTATTAGATCACTATTTATAGGTAGCTAAGTGTTTTAAGGGGCAAAATACGTTGAGGGGTGAGAACGGTAAAATTATCCCATCTCGATGTAAATAATCTATATAGAGGATCTTTGATCACAATAAGATTATAAAAATGGTTAAATGAGATAGCATATCTATATCGTGGAACATATAATATGCTCTATATAAGTCTGAGAGTGCAATTCCAAGTTCTAAGAGTGGATTCAACAAGGAATTAATAAGTTAGGGATTTACTTGGTAAATCGGTTCAACTTATTGGAAGCTCAGCATATAGATCCATGGTCCCCATTCTATTTGAGACTATACTGTTTGTAAGACTCTATAATTGATTTATGTTTAATCAATTATAATTCTAAAAGTTAGACTATGTCTAATTTGTGAATTCTCACAGTTTAAGGATGAAATCGTAAATCAAAGGGTTTCTAGGTTTAATTATTAATTGAGAGACTTTGAATGTCTAATTAATAATTATATTAAATGACAATATTATTTAATAATCTATTTTAGTTATTAAATAATTAGTTTTGGCATTTAAATGATTAGAATTGGAAAAATGGCATTTTTGGAGAAATAGAAATAAAATTGAGGAAACTGACAAATCCAAGTGAGGCCCATATCACACCATGGCCGGCCACCCTTTGCATGTTTGCCAATTATTAATTTCAATTTTAATTGCCATGTAATTGCTTATCAAAGCATAGCAAAAATAGGAAAGTGGTGGATCACACTAAATATGGCAGTTAATCAATTACACAGTAAAAGAGGAAACTGCTTATTTGAAAAGTTTTTCTCTCCCTTTTCCTATATATAGCCGTCCCTCTCTTCACTCTTGAAATGTCTTTTGTATGCAATCATTATACACGAAATCAAGAGAGAAAAATAAGAGAAAATTTCGAAAATCCTTGTGAGAGAGAAATGCCCACACACATCACTGAGTACCTCAATCATAGTTTGGAAGACTGTGAAGGATCACATCCAACTGAAGGAGAATCGGGCTCAGATCTTGATTATACTCTGCTACAGATAGGAATCAAGGGTTAGAGATCTGAGTGGAAGGAGACACTTAATTCCGCTGCCATCCTTGTAAGTTATTCTTAACTTTTATATGTTTTATTTATCGTTTTAGAAGTTCATATTTAGGTTGTTAAATCAACATACTTGTGAGTAGATCTAAGATCCTGGTGAAATTAATTCCAACAACTTGTATTAGAGCCATGGTAATAGATTTGCTTGCAAGAAATTTGGACTTAAAACGATTTGTTTGTGATTTGGATGGTTTCATGATGTGTCATATTGATGTTTGATTGATGTTTGTGAATTCTGGGAAAAATAATTGATTATCTGTATCTGAAATTATTTTTTATTGGATAGTTTGGAAAATTCTAAGCAATTTACTTTTTTACAGAACTCGATTTCGATTTAATTTGAATTAGTTATGAATTTTTGAAAATCGGGAAAAATCGGGGTGGTGATCACCCTACCCACGCGTGCGGAAGGGCTGCTTGCAGCCTCCCAGCGCCGAGGAAACTCAACAGATCACCCTGTATACGCGCACGGGTGGTATGCAATGCATACCATCCGTACAGTGTGCAATTTTTCTTCGTTTTCTTCGATTTTTGATGCTATTTCATGGAATTGACTTCCGATTTTTTGTGTAGTTTTGTATTTTGATTTTTGTTTTTCAATTTTCAAATCTAATTATCAGAAATAAATTAATTTTATTTTAAAATTAATTTTAGATATTAGTGTAATTTGAATTTGAAAATAGGTTAAAATCAAGTATTGCTTACCTCTTTTCTTATTTCTTTTAAATTTTAATTATTTTATCTTATTTTTAAATATAAAAATATTTTTTTTTGTAAATTGACCTTATTTATAATAAGATTACTATAATCATGGTATTTTAAAAGGGGAAATAAGATATTTTTGTTAACTTTTTAAATTTTGTTATTTTTACTTAAATTAGATTGTAAAATCAGAAAAGGGTATGTATTTACCATTTTCTATTTTCTTGAATATTTAATTAAATAACATGAAATTTAAAAGGAAAGTTAGCAAATTTATTTTGAAATGATATTTAGGTTACTCAAAACCTAATTTTTCAAAGTTGTAGGTTTAATTTTAAATATTTTTTTTTATTTCATTCTTTTAAAACCGATTTTTTTTTAAAATTTTGAAATAGAGTTTAATATTTAAAATTAAATAAATCCTACTTCCAACTATCCAAATCTAACTTGTTGGAGGAGTATGTGTTTTAGATTGTTTGTAAGTTTTCTAAAACCTATTATTGCTTGATCTAAATTGCCAGGGTTAACTTGTTGACAGATCCATTGATCTGATTTTAACCCATGGTTCAATTGATGATAGATCAAGTAAATAATTTGTAACAGGTAATTTTTACATTCTTCTTTCATCTGTGTATGACCTAGTAACATGATAGGATCCATCCAAATCTGTGTGCCTCTGTGAGTCTATATGTTTAATTTCTGTTATAGACACATATAGGTTGTTGTTGCTAAATAAAATGTCATTACTTGATAGATTTTATTTAGGTTCATTTAGCTAATAGGCCTATTCAATTAATAATAGTTGTTCTTTTTAAGGTTAAACTCATCTCTTTTGGGCCTTGTGTGAGAGTTGGGAGCCTTAGAAGTGGGTACGACATACTGGACCTAGCCCCCCCTCACATGAACAACCCCAATTGTGAAGGCCCATTTGCCTGATTTTGATAACTATGCTAGGTTAATTAAACTAGTTTGACCTAATAAAATTGAATAGCAACATAATTAATTTCTTCGAAATTAATTAAGAAAAATATAGTTTGTAGAATATTATTTTCTAGATAAACTATTTGTACTTTTCTTGTATTTAATTAAATAAAGAATTTTAACTAACTAGATTCTTTCTGAAACTTACTTTTATTAAATATTCCTATTTAAATTATGAATTAGTTATTACTAATTTTCTTTATTAACTTAAATTTGAATATCTTTTGAATATAATATTAAGTTGAGGAATTCTAGGAATTAGTTATTGAAGATTCTTAAAAGATATTTGTTAAGTTGGTTTGAAACTTAAAATGGAATATCTTTAAATTAGGTAGTTACCACCTAATTTTGATATTTAATTAAATTTTATTTGGAAAATTTTAAGTTGTAACTTATAGATTCTTTCTATAATAACTTAAATCAGATATTTTCCAAATCTTGAAAAGATACTTAGTTAAATTGAGATATTTTCTAGATAGTTATTTCTATACTAATTATTATTTCTAATATAGGAAAATATCATTGATTGTGAAATTAATTGTTTAATAATTAATTTTGGTACAATTCAATTAAGGATATTTTTGTTGGAAATTATTTTACCAGGATCTATTTACTATCATGTATGTTGGATTAACAACCTAATATGAATTCTAAAACAATGAAAATAAATACATATAAAGTTAGAAAACCTTACAGTGGGTGCAGCGGAATAATATGACTCCTTCCGTTCAGATCTCTAGCCCTTGATTCCTTTCTGTAGCAGAGCATCACCAAGATCTGAACCTGGATCTTCTTTTCTCCTTCTTTAATGCAGAAATTCCATAGTCTTACATACTATGATTGAGATACCACTTGATGTCTGTGGGCACTACTCATCTCACAAGGATTTCGAAATTTCTCTCTCTTTTCCTCTCTTGAATTTTGTGGGTTTTTGCTTCATAGAGAAGAGACACAAAGGTTGCTTTATATAGGGAGAAGGGAGAGCAAAACTTTCCAAATAAACAGTTTCCTCTTTTAGTGTGTAATTGATTAACTGCCTTATTTAGTGTGATCCACTACTTTCCTATGTTTCCTAGGCTTTGACTAGCAATTACATGGCAATTAAAATTGAAAATAGTAATTGGAAAACACACAAAGAGGTGCCGGCCATAGGGTGATATGGGCCTCACTTGGATTTTGCAGTTTCCTCAATTTTATTTCAATTTCTCCAAAAATGCTACTTTTCCAATTCTAATCATTTAAATGCCAAAACTAATTATTTAATAACTAAAATAGATTATTAAATAATATTGTCATTTAAAATAATTATTAATTAGACATACAAAGTCTCTTAATTAATAATTAAACCTAGAAACCCTTTTCTTTACGACTTCATCCTTAAACTGTGAGAATTCATAAAGTAGACATAGTCTAACTTTTAGAATTATAATTGATTAATTAAAATCAATTAACTGAGTCTTACAAGCAGTATGGTCTCAACTAGTATGGGGACCATGGGTCTATATAACCGAGGTTCCAATAAGTCGTACCGAATTTACCAAGTAAATTCCCTAACTTATTAATTCCTCATTGAATCCACACTTAGAACTTGGATTTGCACTCTCAGTCATATAGAACGCTCTATATGTTCCACGATATAGACACGTCATTAGTTATCCATTGTTATAACCCTAATGTGATCAATGATCCTCTATATAGATGATTTACACTGTAAAGGGATTAACTTACCGTAACACCCTACAATGTATTTTATCCTTAAAACACTTAACCCTGTATAAATGATATTTCACCTAAGTGAAATGAGATCTCCACCATTTATCTTCGTTTGGTTAAGCTCGAAGGAAATCATCCTTTACTTCTATTTGCCAAATAGAAGCTATAGATTCCATATTTATGTTAGCGCTCCCACTCAATTGCATTACCGTGTTCCCAAAATGTATGTATTGCCCTGACCAAAAATTAGGCTTAACTAACAAATCAAAGAACACGAATAACACTCATGAGATTGAGCCTAACCATATCAGGATTGAGATCATTTGATCTAGGATCAACAGGTGGTATTGAATTGAATAGATATTACGGTAAGTTTTAACATATCTAATCAAAGTTTAATATCGGTCCCTTCCGATGTATACTCCATACATCCGATACTGGTAAACTTTGCCAATGTCCTGGAAAGGAGATACCACTTTTCCAAGGTGTAAGAATACCTATCGCTGATTATTCCATGTCAGTCTAAATCCAGTGTTCTAACAAATCAGGGAATAAACTTTTGAACATATGATTAAGATTATATTCCACTGTGCTGACAACACTATAATCTTTAACCAACCCATATGTTCTGGACTTAAAAAGAATTCATACATTATAGACATATAATCATGAAATAAATCATGTGAACCATGCAACATAAAATGTTATTTTTGATCTTTATTAATAAGTAAATCTGATTATATGAAATGAGTTTTATTTAGGGCATAAAACCCAACAAACTCCCACTTGCACTAATATAAAACAAAAAGTGCATTTCAAATAATCATTAACACCTTGATATACAAATCAAGTGTAATAGTAGTAAACTCCTCGTAATAGGATCTGACAGGTTGAATTAAACACAACCTCTTCTCCACCATTACTCTTCCTTAATCACAAAATCCTTGATAATGTGAAATTCCTCTCTATATGTCTACTCTCTTGGGATACTGGATTCTATACTTTTGGCAACTACTCTTTGGTTATACAGGAAGTAACCCTAGTAGTTAAGGCAAGTTGGAACAGTGCCACAAATGTATAGAACTTTCCTTAGACTGAATAAGTATCTTTCCTGCAACTTTTAACATTCAGTCTCTCTCTGGTAGACCAAGAGATTTCAGATAGGTTTTTACACTTCTCCAAAATCTCTACTCCACCCCCAAAGTAATCACCATCTCATCAGCAGACTTTCTAGCACACAGGCAAGTCACGAAATCTGATGTGGTGTAGTCTAAGAGTTTCAAAAAACACCCCTATTGACTAACATATAGTTCCTCTTCTTAATCTTAAAAATTTACTTGATTGTCTTCCAATGTTCCTCTCCTGGATTAATCTGATACTTACTCATTACTCCCACTCAACAGCAGGTGTCTGGTCTAAGGCATACTAAAGCATATCTGAGACCTCTCACTGTTGATTTAAGAAATTCTTTCATGGCTTTATCTTCTCTGGAATAGTTGAAAGTTTTCCTTCGATAAATAAAATCTATGCTTAGAAGTTGTGAAGCTTCTATAGATTTCCATTGGAAAGAAAATGCATCAGCATCTCATGCTTGCATTAGAGTAAGTAATTTCCAGGTATACCATAAGCCATAGGTTTAGATAAACTCAAATCTATTATACTAGGAACAGGAAGTTTTGTTAAGTCCATTGAATAGACTTATGAACGAAAATTTCCTATCATGTCCTTGTAATAGAAAACTTTAGGTTACTCCATGTGAATGGATCAAACCATAGTTCTCTTGGCTTTCTTCTTAGTTTCTTATCTTGACAATCCATTACTTGTTTAAAGTGACAATGGATTTTAATCACTAGTTTCTTCCAAGTTATAAGAAGGTGAGTTCCTAGAAACTCTCCCACTACAACAAGGTACCGTGAACTATGTCTAAGAAAACTAAATGGTATAGACCTCTTCAGTTGTATTAAGACAACAGAGGCAGTGGGATCATCTTGTAAAATAAGATGATAGAACACTTTTGGAATCAAGAAAAACATATCTCCTTTATTTGCTACTTTATTTCCAGACTTAGTCATTTTCTTAGAAAAAGTGGTATTTGTTTAAACAAACACTTTCTTATCTAATGACTATGGACGCTCCACCCCTAATCACTTAGAATAGCTAACAAACATGCAAACCAAGGTTAGCAGTTCTAGCTTTTCTTAAGATTTCAATTAGGTCATCCATGAATCTAGTAATGATTTACATTAAGTATACAACCATTACATCATTATGAAATTTCCATATAAGGATTTAGGCAACGACTAGTAACTAATCATCAATATGCAACTCGAATTTCTGGGGAGGTAAGTTTGGATATAATTCAAAATCAAATTAATGATCTTTGAACTGCATATCTACTAACTTTTTCTCCACCCCTATCAGTTCGCAAGATCTTTAACCACTTACCATTGCTAGAAATTCATGAAATTTTTCAAACATTTCAAATTTCTTTTGCGTAAGGTAAAATCTAGAGTGATCGTTTTAAGAATACAACGAAAACTCATATCCACCCCTGAATGTACATCCATCTACGAATGAGATGAAATTACTTTGAGTGGATATAGGCATATTAACTCTTTGCAGAGAATGATCTTGTCAAAACCACTATGAACAAGATACAAATGCCATAGATTTATAAAAAATGTGGTTGTATCTTTTGATGACTTACTTTAGTTACATCAAAGAGTTCTTAGAATAGTGCAAGCGGATTCTGGTCACAGAATACTAAACTCATACAGTTTGAATCCATTGAAAGAAAATGGTTATGAAACACTTGTGATAGTGTAACTGTATAATTAGTAATTCTTTCTTGGACCACCACTACTAATCTAACTCTATGATTTGCCTATACTAGTAGGAGATATCTAAGATTGAGGATTTATATCATTTAGGGATAGAATTCCGGGAATATAATCATATGCATCATCTAATTTCTTAAGAGAAAATAAGACTTTATATGATTTATAGACCATTCATCCAATGATATGTCATTAAGCTGATTCGAAATGAATAAGCTAAGAGGAATTAGGATAATTTCGTTTTAAATAAGAATCCAACGATGCTCCGATTAGCGAGAGTCAAAGTAATCTTATTTATACAATCTTCTTGTTTCATATTGTAAAATACTAGTCTAAGGTGTCATCAATTGATGAACAGCTAGATGTTGCATATACAATATTTATCTTTCGAGATCTAACACTATTATGTTAGTCTAATGGTGAAAATCCATTACGGATTTATCTCATTAGAAAAACAAATCAAGTTAGACCAACAATGAAGATTCGAAATTAAACTACAATTTAATAACAGAAAATAACATGGTTCAATACAAATCCATACACAATTCAGAAATTATGAAGCATATAGCAAGTAGGAATGACAAGTGAAAATACTAAAACATACAATCCTAAATAATTTCCAAGGTTTTCAACAAAATGATATCAGTGTCCCGTTTAGGCGAGAGTCAAAGCTACCATTCATTGAATAGAGTTGTCAGCTCATCTAAAATGATCAACATTCTAGCAACCTTTTATTCGATCAAGATGTGAATCCGCGTTGTCCCGTTTAGGCGAGAGTCAAGGCTATTCTATCTTATGAGCTTCCACCATTGTTTCATATTCTTGCAAGTCTTATACAGTCGCCACCATTAGGGTGAGCATAAACTATATAAAAAACTTAGAAGATTACTTATCTTTCGAGATTAAACGGTGCTAACTTGCTAATGAACGTTCCTCTATTAGGGAGGATTACTCACTAAAACAATAGCTATGTAAAACCAACAATGGAGATCGAATATCCTAATAATAAAGCTCATTATTTAATGAAGGTTGTATTTTCTTCTAATATTTATTTTAATCCATTTATTTTAAATATATATTTATTTAATTAAAATTTCCAATTTAGAATAAAATATTCTAAATATAAATTTAATGTAATATTTATAAATCATACTTAGATGGATAAATAACGTGAATTATTTCCATCTTAGTAATAATTTCCATAAATATTTAGAAAATTATTCAATTTAAGTTGTTTCAAAATTAATTTAAATTAATTTACAACTCAATTTAATTTTCTATAAATATATATTGCATTTCGAAAATGCTTTAAAATAAAATAAAATAAATCCTGGAAAATTACCTTAATTTTATGTTGCCCCAAAATTAATAAAAATTAATTTTCAACAAAAAATAATTTCCCTATTTAATTAAATATCTAAGAAAAATTCAAATATTTAAGTATCATGATTAAAAAATCAACTTAAATATTAATTTTCTATTTAATTAAACATACTAGAAAAATACTTCAAGCAAAACAGATAATATCTATCTAGACTTTCATAGACTAATTAATCCAATTTCTAATTATAATATATTTTAGTTCATTTATTTTAATTAATCATTAAATGAAAAAATCAATGATTTAAGTTGGTCCAAAATTAAATAAATAATTTTTAACTTTAATCTATTTTTCAAATAAAATTCGAAATTTCTACATTAAAGAAATGTAATTTCGAAATTTTGGGAAAATGATTAATAAAATAAAATAAAATATATTTTGAAAATTATTCAAACTTAAGTTATTCTGAAATAAGATTCCAAACTTAAAATAATTTTCAACTTTAATTAAATAACATGAAAATAACAATATTAAAGTATCATGATGAAAATCAACTTGGATATTGAAATTTTCAATTTAATTAAATGTATTAAATTCAAGAAATAAATAATTAAGTAAAGATGAAACTTAATTATTAATTCTAGTTTAATACTAGGAAAATATACTAAACTTAGATTGTACCAAAATTAATTAGGAAACAATTAATTTCACAATCTATGATATTTTCCTATTTAATATTAGAAATAATAACTAGTTTTAGAAATAACTATCTAGAATATATCATTAACTAAGTGTTTTTCTAAAATTAACTTTAAAATATTACATGAAAAATAAATTTCATATATTTTAAAAGTTAATTATGTTGCTAATTCAATTTTAATTAGGTTAGACTAATATAATTAACCTAATACAATTATTTAAATAAGGCAAATGGGCCTTCACAATTGGGGTAGTTCATGTGAGGGGGAGCTCGGTTCAGTATGTCGTACCAACTTCTATGGCCCCCAACTCTCACACAAGGCCCAAAAGAGAGGAATTTAACCTTAAAATAAACAATTGTTATTCATTGAATAAGCCCAAATCTAATTGGGCCTAAATAAATTTCCTTATGTCAAAATTTATTTTAGCAACCTAGTCCATTTACTTAGTAAAAACTTAAATTGGCTTCTTATATGCATCTAAGCCCAAAAGCAAACATATAGGCTCACACAGGTCAAATGATTTGGATGGGCCCTATCATGTCACTAGGTTTACACAGATGAAAGAAGTACAAAATTTACCTGTTACAAATTATTTATAAGATCTATCGTCAATTGAACTATGATTAAAATCAGATCATAGGATCTGTCAACAAGTTAATCATAACAATTTAGATCAGATAAATAATAGCTTTGTTAAAAAGTTTTGAATAAACAATATAAATAAACAAACATTGTCCATGTAACAGATGTGAATCAAGATATTAATATAATTAAATTATTATTCTTAAACTAACCAAATAAAGGAAGCTAATTTTAAAATATCTAGGTTTATTTGAATCAAATTAAATATCTAATAAGATCAATGATTTGAAAGGAAAGAATCTCCAATATCACTTTCAGATCTTAATAAAATAAACCAATTTTAAAATAGATTTGGTTAGATAATTATTATTTTAGGAATAAAATAATAAATGAATAATAATTACCATAATTATATGTCAAAATATCTCAAATTAAGCAATATTCAAATCTCTACAAAAATATCTATGTTATTTAAATATTTAAGATATGATTTATAAATTTCTAATAAGAAAAAAATGATATATATATAGAAAAAATATCATTTTTAAACTTATAATTTATAAATAATTAAATATTTAACAAAATAACAAATTTTTGAATTTGAAAACATTATGGTAAGTATATCTATAAAAATATCTATGTTAATTTCAAATTTATTAATTATTTAATTTGCCATATAAGATAATTTTAATATAATATTTTAAATAAAAAGACAAAGTTATCTTTTAATTTAAAATATCTTAAATATCAAAATATCTAATCTTATAATTAAATAATAAATAAATATTAAAGAAGTTAACAAATTTTTAAATCTGACCATAATAGGAAATATTTAAAATTGGAAACATTCCAAAATAAAAATATTTAAAAATTGGAAAAATTCCAAATTGAAAATATTTAAAATTGGAAACATTTCAATTTAGAAATATTTAAAATTGAAAAAATAAATTTTGGGAAACAATCCCATGAAAAAATTGGATTTTTGGGGAAAAAACCTCAAAAATTCGCAATTTGTAGGGAACTGCCAGGATAGGCTGCATGCAGCAACCATGATTTCCAATCTTCCAAAATTCATATCTTTCTCAATTTTTATCGGAATCAAGTTCCGTAAAAAACAAAATTGCTTAATTTTTCACAAGGAATCCAAATAAGATATTTTCAAAAATTGAAAAAATATATTTCATGGAAAAATTTCGTACAACATAAATATTCATCACATAAGCACATAAACCAACATGAAACCATCCAAATAACCACAGAAACATGCAATCATCGTTTTAATTCATATTACATGAAAGTAAATCATTACCATGGCTCTGGTGCTAGTTGTTGGAAATTATTTTACCAGGATCTATTTACTATCATGTATGTTGGATTAACAACCTAATATGAATTCTAAAACAATGAAAATAAACACATATACAGTTAGAAAACCTTACAGTGGGTGCAGCGGAATAATATGAATCCTTCCGTTCAGATCTCTAGCCCTTGATTCCTTTCTGTAGCAGAGCATCACCAAGATCTGAACCTGGATCTTCTGATCTCCTTCTTTAATGCAGAAATTCCATAGTCTTACATACTATGATTGAGATACCACTTGTTGTGTGTGGGCACTACTCATCTCACAAGGATTTCGAAATTTTCCTCTCTTTTTCTCTCTTGAATTTCGTGGGTTTTTGCTTCATAGAGAAGAGACACAAAGGTTGCTTTATATAGGGAGAAGGGAGAGCACAACTTTCAAAATAAACAGTTTCCTCTTTTACTGTGTAATTGATTAACTGCCTTTTTTAGTGTGATCCAATACTTTCCTATTTTTCCTAGGCTTTGATTAGCAATTACATGGCAATTAAAATTGAAAATAGTAATTGGAAAACACACAAAGAGGTGCCGGGCATAGGGTGATATGGGCCTCACTTGGATTTTGCAGTTTCCTCAATTTTATTTCAATTTCTCCAAAAATGCCACTTTTCAAATTCTAATCATTTAAATGCCAAAACTAATTATTTAATAACTAAAATAGATTATTAAATAATATTGTCATTTAAAATAATTATTAATTAGACATACAAAGTCTCTTAATTAATAATTAAACCTAGAAACCCTTTTCTTTACGACTTCATCCTTAAACTGTGAGAGTTCATAAAGTAGACATAGTCTAACTTTTAGAATTATAATTGATTAATTAAAATCAATTAACTGAGTCTTACAAGCAGTATGGTCTCAACTAGTATGGGGACCATGGGTCTATATAACCGAGGTTCCAATAAGTCGAACCGAATTTACCAAGTAAATTCCCTAACTTATTAATTCCTCATTGAATCCACACTTAGAACTTGGATTTGCACTCTCAGTCATATAGAACGCTCTATATGTTCCACGATATAGACACGTCATTAGTTATCCATTGTTATAACCCTAATGTGATCAATGATCCTCTATATATATGATTTACACTGTAAAGGGATTAAATTACCGTAACACCCTACAATGTATTTTATCCTTAAAACACTTAACCCTGTATAAATGATATTTCACCTAAGTGAAATGAGATCTCCACCATTTATCTTCGTTTGGTTAAGCTCGAAGGAAATCATCCTTTACTTCTATTTGCCAAATAGAAGCTATAGATTCTATATTTATGTTAGCGCTCCCACTCAATTGTATTACCGTGTTCCCAAAATATATGTATTGCCCTGACCAAAAATTAGGCTTAACTAACAAATCAAAGAACACGAATAACACTCATGAGATTGAGCCTAACCATATCAGGATTGAGATCATCTGATCTAGGATCAACAGGTGATATTGAATTGAATAGATATTACGGTAAGTTTTAACATATCTAATCAAAGTTCAATATCGGTCCCTTCCGATGTATACTCCATACATCCGATACTGGTAAACTTTGCCAATGTCTTGGAAAGGACATAACACTTTTCCAAGGTGTAAGAATACCTATCGTTGATTATACCATGTCAGTCTAAATCTAGTGTTCTGACAAATCAGGGAATAAACTTTTGAACATATGATTAAGATTATATTCCACTGTGCTGACAACACTATAATCTTTAACCAACCCATATGTTCTGGACTTAAAAAGAATTCATACATTATAGACATATAATCATGAAATAAATCATGTGAACCATGCAACATAAAATGTTATTTATGATCTTTATTAATAAGTAAATCTGATTATATGAAATGAGTTTTATTTAGGGCATAAAACCCAACAATTTTTCCTTGTATTAAATTGGAAATTAATAATTAAGCCTTCTCTACACTTAATTATTTATTTCCTGAATTTAATACATTTAATTAAATTGAAAATTAAATATCTAAGTTGATTTTCATAATTATACTTAAATATTGTTATTTTTATGATATTTAATTAAATAGAAAATTGTTTTAAGTTGGATATTTTCATAACAAGTTAAATTTGAATAATTTTGAAAATATATTTTATTTATTTTATTAATCATTTTTTGAAATTGCATTTGATTATGCAAGATGATTTTGAATTTATTTTGAAAGATAGATTAAAGTTGTAAATTAATTATTTTAATTAATTTGGAATCAACTTAAATCAATGATCTTTTCATTTAATGATTAATTTAAAATAAAGGAACTAAAATATGTTATTAGAAATTGAATTAATTAGTCAAGAAAATCTAGATCGATAGTATTTTTGGTTGAAGTATTTTTTCTAATAAAGTTTGATTTATTTTAATGTATTTTGAAAATTGTATATTTTTGGAATAGAAAATTATAATTTGAGTTGCAAATTAATTTAAATTAATACAACTTAAATTAAGTAATTTTCTTAATATTTGTTAGGAAATTAATACTAAGATGGAAATAATTCATTTTATTTTTTTTTAACCATCTAAGTTTAATTTTACAAATATTAAATTAAATTTTATTTAGAGTTTTATTCTAAATTTAAAATTTAATAAATATATCTAGATTTTAAAAAAATAAATAATAGAATAAAATACATTTTAAATAATGGGCTTTATTATTATTGAGATATTCGATCTCCATTGTTTGTTTTACATAGCTATTGTTTTAGTGAGTAATCCTCCCTAATGGAGGAACGTTCATTAGCAAGTTAGCGCCGTTTAATCTCGAAAGATAAGTATATTTGTAAGTTTTTTATATTAGTATTGATCACCCTAAAGGTGGCTACTGTATAAGACTTACAAACGTATGAAACAATGGTGGAAGCTCATGAAATAGGAATGACCTTGACTCTCGCCTAAACGGGACAACGTCGGATTCTCTTTTCGATCGAATAAAAGGTTGCTAGAATGTTTTTCATTTTAGATGAGCTGACAACTCTATTCAATGGATGATAGCTTTGACTCTCGCCTAAACGGGACACTGATATCAGTTTGTTGAAAACCTTGGAAATTATTTAGGATTGCATTTTTTTTAGTATTTTCTCTAGTCATTCCTACTTCCTATGTGCTAATAATTTTCGAATAAGATTTTGTGTTAAACCATAATTGATTTCTATTTATTATCTTGTAGTATCCTGAATTGCAATGTCGAATCCCATGTTGTCACTGTTAAGTGAAAATAAGCTAAATGGAGCTAACTTCCCAAAATGGAGAGAGAACATTAATATTGCTCTCATAGGTGAAAGTGCCTCGTTTGTGTTGACTGAGCCGTCTCTTGAGCAGCCAGGTGACAATGCAACCAAAGCTGTTAAAGAGAAGTTCGAGCGTTGGCAGAATGCTAACAATAAAGCTCGATACTTCATTCTTTCCAGCATGGTTGACACCTTGAAAACAAGGTTTGCCAACACTGTCACGGCTACAGAAATCATGATGCAGTTAACTGAGCTATTCGGTATGGCATCTATCCAATCTCGCTTTGATGCGACTAAGAAATTCATCAACGCACGAATGGAACCCCTTCAGAATGTGCGTGATCACCTACTCCAGATGGCTAGTTATTTCCAGGAAGCCCATAATCATGGTGCTGAAATGGATCAGACTACTCAAGTGAGTCTCATCTTGAATAGTCTGCCTCCAGATTTTCTGCCCTACACATCAAATTATGTCATGAATAAGAAGGAACAAGACTTTCATACTTTAGTCAATGACCTTCAGACATATGAAAATTTGATTGGAGGTCCCAAGAAAAGAGGGAATAAACCTCAGAATTCTGGAAATGGTAATAAGACGAGTAATCCTGAGGCACACGTTGCTTCTACTTCCAAATCCAATAATAAGAAGAAGTGGAAAAATTCCAAGAAGCGAGCCCAAGCTTCGAAAGCAGCTAAGACCAAAAAGGCTGGAGCTTCTGGTGATACACAAAAAGGAAAATGTTTCTACTACAATGAGAAAGGCCATTGGAAATCCCAATGTCCTAAGCTTCTTGCAAAGAAATAATGTATTTCTTTATAAACTAATGTGTTTTAGTGAATTATTATCCTTTTGGATTATTAATTCTGGACTACTAACCTTGTTTATTATTCTTCTTATAGCTCAAGCTTCTTAAACTCGGATGCTGTCTTAACGAGTTAGATCTGAAAGTTGGATGATGGATGGAGGTCGTCTATGATAAAGAAGAAGCTCATTTAATTTTTTTTTGACTTAATTGTTTAATTTTTCAAACAATTTGGATTTCAAGTTTGGGATTTTATTCCCTGTTTTGTTTCTCATAATATTGCAAATAATTTTTTGGTTTATAATAAAGTTTCTTTTACAAATAAATTGCAATTTATGAGTTGAGCTTCAGTACTTTATCTTATAAATCGATTACCAATTGTTATATTTATTTTGTTTGTATGTGTATGTGTTTTTATTATTGATACAAATTCTATAGTTATTTAAACTCCTTACAGATTTATTACTACATAAACACTAGAGATTATTTCTATGTTTATGAATAATTGTTAATTCTAAAACAATTATTGAGAATTTGTTTAATAAAAAGATCTTTTGATCTGATAGGGGTGGAGAAAAGTTAAGAATAATATGCAGTTCAACGATCTTTTATATCTAATGAACTCTGGATTATATTCAACTCCATTTTGGAAATTTATTTTACCAGGATCTTAGATCTACTCACAAGTATGTTTATTAACACCATAAATATGAACTTTCTAAAACGATGAAATAAACACATATAAAGTTGAGGAAACCTTACATTGGGTGCAGCGGAATAATATGACTCCTTCCGTTCAGATATCTAGCCCTTGATTCCTTTCTGTAGCAGAGCATTATCAATATCTGAACCTGGATCTCTTTCTCTGAATCTTTGATGCTGAAACCTCCTTCTTGCTGAAAGTCTTTCTTCACGATCTTCCTCACTATGATTGAGGTATCACTTGCTGTGTGTGGGCACTACTCATACACTAAGGATTTCGAAATTCAAGAGGAAGAGAGATAGAGTGGGTTCGGCCAAAGATAGGGAGAGAGAAGGCTCAGGTTTTTCTGATTCAGAAAGTGTCAGAAAAAAGTGTTATTTTGCTGAAGCCTTCACTATCTATTTATAGCATTCCACTAGGGTTAGGTTTGAATTATTTGGCATTAAAATAATGAAAATATCAGGGGTAAATTCCTATAAAAGTGGCCGGCCCTTTACTAGTGGATTTGGGCCTCACTTTTTTGCAATTTTGCAGTTTTTACCTTTTCTGCATCTGATTTTCTCAAAAACGCCAATTTTCTAATTCAACCATTTAAATGCCAATTCTAACTATTTAATAACTAGAAATAATTATTAAATAATATTTTCATTTATCATATTTATTAATTGAACCATACAAAGTATCATAATTAACAAATATGCCCCTAAAACTCTTTCTTTACAATTTCGCCCTTACTTAGTTTTAAATTCACAAATAGACATAGTCTAATTTGAGAATTATAATTGATTTAATCAAAACCAATTACATGAGTCTTACAAGCAATATTATCTCAACTAGTGCAGGGACGATGGGTCTATATAACCGAGCTTCCAATAAGTAGATCAAGAATTTAGCACTAAAATTCACTAACTTATTAATTCTTCGTTGAATCCACGCATAGAATTTAGAATTGCACTCTCAGTATATAGAATGCTCTATATGTTCCACCATAGAGACACATCATTAGTTATCCATTGTTATAATCCTAATGTGATCAATGATCCTCTATATGAATGATCTACACTGTAAAGGGATTAAATTACCGTTACACCCTACAATGTATTTATTCCTTAAAACACTTGACCCCGTATAAATGATATTTCAGCTTATGTGAAATGAGTACTCCACCATTTATGTTCGTTTGGTCAAGCTCAAAGGAGATCATCCTTTGCTTACTGTTCGCCAGATAGAAGCTATAGATTCCATGTTTATGATAGCGCTCCCACTCAATTGCACTACCGTGTTCCCAAAATGTACGTATCACCCTGACCTAAAAGTAGGCTTAACTAACAAATCAAAGAACACGAATAGCCTCTGGAGATTGAGCCTAATCATATCAGGATTAAGATCACTTGATCTAGGATTAACTAGGCGATATTGACTTGAATAGATATTACAGTAAGTTTAATAAATCTAAGTCAAAGTTCAATATCGGTCCCTTCCGATGCATACTCCATGCATCCAACCTGAGCTTTACTTTAACCAATGCTCTGGAAAGAACATAGCATTTCTCCAAATGCAAGTAAACTCTTGTTGTAGATTATCATATCAGTAAAACCCTATGTCTGATAAATCTAGGAAACTTTATTCACGTAGTCATGTTTACTTTCCAATGTGTTGACGGCACAATAAACAGGATCAAGTATGTGAAAAGGGTTTCAGATGAATTTATACATTATGTACATATAATCATGAAATAAATCATGTGAACCATGCAACATTAAATGTTATTTCTAATCTATATTAATAAGTAAATCTGATTATATTGAAATGAGTTTTATTTAGGGCATAAAACCCAACAAACTCCCACTTGCACTAATATAAAACAAAAAGTGCGTTTCAAATAATCTCAACACCTTGATATACAAATCAAGTGTAGTAGTAGTAAACTCCTCGTAATAGGATCTGAAAGGTTGAATTAAGAAAGAAAATGCTTCAGCATCTTACTAAAGTAAGTCGCTTGCATTAGAGTAAGTAATTACCAGGTATACCACAAGCCATAGGTTTAGATAAACTCAAAACTATAATACTAGGAACAGGAAGTTTTGTTAAGTCCATTGAATGGACTTATAAACGAAAATTTCCTTTTATGTCCTTGTAATAGAAAACTTTAGGTTACTCCATGTAAATGGATTAAACCATAGTTCTATTCGCTTTCTTCTTAGTTTCTTATCTTGACAATCCATTACTTGTTTAAACTCACAATGGATTTTAATCACTAGTGTCTCCCAAGTCATAAGAAGGTGAGTTCCTAGAAACTCTCCCACTACGACAAGGTACCGTGAATTATGTCGAAGAAAACTAAATGGTATTGATCTCTTCGGTTGTGACAAGACAACAGAGGCAGTGGGATCATCATATGCTATATAAGATGATAGAACACTTTTGGAATCAAGAAAAATATCTCCTTTATTTGCTAACAAACCATGGTTAACAGTTCTAGCTTTTCTTAAGATTTTGATTAGGTCATCCATGAATCTAGTAATGATTTACATAAAGTATACAACCATTACATCATTCGGAAATTTTATTACCATAGAAGGAATTAGGCAACGACTAGTAACTAATCATCAACATGCAACTCGAAATTTCTGGGGAGGTAAGTTTGGATATAATTCAAAAATCAATTTAATGATCTTTGAACTGCATATCAACTAACTATTTCTCCACCCCTATCAGTTCGCAAGATCTTTAACCACTTACCTCAATGGTTTTAACCATTGCTAGAAATTAATGAAATTTGAAAACATTTCAAATTTCTTGCTTAAAGGTATAATCTAGAGTTATCGTTTTAAGAATACAACGAAAAACTCATATCCACCCCTGAATGTACATCTATCTGCGAATGAGATGAACTTACTTTCACTGGATATAGGCTTATTAACTCTTTGCAGAGATTGATCTTGTCAAATCCACTATGAACAAGATACCAATGCCATAGATTAAAAAATGGTAGTGTCTTTTGATGACATAGGTTTAGTTACATCAAAGAGTTCTTAGAATACTGCAAGTGGATCCTGGTCACAGAATACCTAACTCATATTCCATACAGTTTTAATCCATTAATAGAAGATGGATATTAAACACTTGAGAAAGTGTAACTGTATTATATTCTGGAATTAGAAATATAAGAAAATTTCTATTTGGAATCTAAAATTAAAGTCAAAGACTTAAATTTATACAGAATATAATGAGTAATTCTATCTTGGACCAGCACTACTAATTTAACTCTAAGTCTGATTTGCCCATACAAGTAGGAGATTTCAAAGATTGAGGATTTATATCAATTGGGAATAGAATTTCGGGATTATAATTATATGCGTCATTTAATTTCTTAAGAGAAATATAATGACATGAAATGATTTATAGATCATTCATCCAATGATATATTATTGAGCTAATTCGAAATGAATAAGCTAAGAGGAATTAGGAGAATTTCGTTTATAAATAAGAATCCAACGATGCTTCGATTAGCGAAAGTCAAAATAATCTTATTCATACAATCTTCTTGTTTCATATCGTAAAAATACTAGTCTTAGGTGTCATCAATTGATGAACAGCTAGATGTCGCATATACAATATTTATCTTTCGAGATCTAACACTATTATGTATGTCTAATGGTGAAAATCCACTAGGGATTTATCTCATTAGATAAACAAGCCAAGTTAGACCAACAATGAAGATTCAAAATTAAACTACAACTTAATAACAGAAAATAACATGGTTCAATATAAATTCATACACAATTTAGAAATTATAAAAATATAGCAAGTAGGAATGACAAGTGAAAATACTAAAACTTACAATCCTAAATAATTTCCAAGGTTTTCAACAAACTAATATCAGTGTCCCGTTTAGGCGAGAGTCAAAGCTACCATTCATTGAATAGAGTTGTCAGCTCGTCTAAAATGTTAAACATTCTAGCAACCTTTTATTCGATCAAGAATGGAATTCAGCGTTGTCCCGTTTAGGCGAGAGTTAAGGCAATTCTATCTTATGAGCTTCCTGTTGGAATTATTTTACAAGGATCTTATATCTACTCACAAGTATGTTTATTAACATCCTAAATAAGAACTTTCTAAAACGATAAATTAAACACATATAAAGTTTAAGAAACCTTACATTGGGTGTAGCAGAATATAATGACTCCTTCCGTTCAGATATCTAGCCCTTGATTCCTTTCTGTAGCAGAGCATTATCAATATCTGAACCTGGATCTCTTTCTCTGAATCTTTGATGCTGAAACTCCTTTGCTGATGATCTTTCTTCACGATCTTCCTCACTATGATTGAGGTAGCACTTGATGTGTGTGGGCACTACTCTAATCACTAAGGATTTCGAAATTCAAAGGAAGAAGAAAGAAGAAGTGGTAGCTAAAGATAGGGAGAGAGAAGGCTCAGTTTTTCTGAATCAGAAGAAGTAGTTTTTCCTGAAGCCTTCGCTATCTATTTATAGCATTCCACTAGGGTTAAATTTGAATTATATGGCATTAAAATAATGAAAAAATCAACTTAAAATACACTCAATAGGTGTCCGGCCATACCTTTAATGGATTGGGCCTTGCTTTTGCAATTTTGCAATTTTAACACCTTTTGTATCTGATTTTCTCAAAAATGCCAATTTCCTAATTCAACCATTTAAATGTCAATTCTAACTATTTAATAACTATAAATAATTATTAAATAATATTGTCATTTATCATATTTATTAATTGAACCATACAAAGTATCATAATTAACAAATATGCCCCTATAAACTCTTTCTTTACAATTTCGCCCTTACTTAGTGAAAATTTCACAGATAGACATAGTCTAATTTGTGAATTATAATTGATTAATCAAAACCAATTACATGAGTCTTACAAGCAATATTATCTCAACTAGTGGGGGGACCATGGGTCTATATAACCGAGCTTCCAATAAGTAGATCAAGAATTTAGCACTAAAATTCACTAACTTATTAATTCTTCGTTGAATCCACGCATAGAACTTAGAATTGCACTCTCAGTATCTAGAATGCTCTATATGTTCCACCATATAGACACATCATTAGTTATCCATTGTTATAATCCTAATGTGATCAATGATCCTCTATATGAATGATCTACACTGTAAAGGGATTAAATTACCGTTACACCCTACAATGTATTTATTCCTTAAAACACTTGACCCCCTATAAATGATATTTCAGCTTATGTGAAATGAGTACTCCACCATTTATGTTCGTTTGGTCAAGCTCGAAGGAGATCATCCTTTGCTTACTATTCGCCAGATAGAAGCTATAGATTCGATGTTTATGTTAGCGCTCCCACTCAATTGCACTACCGTGTTCCCAAAATGTACGTATCACCCTGACCTAAAAGTAGGCTTAACTAACAAATCAAAGAACACGAATAGCCTTTCAAGATTGAGCCTAATCATAACAGGATTAAGAACATTTGATCTAGGATCAACTTGGCGATATTGACTTGAATAGATATTACGGTAAGTTTAATAAATCTAAGTCAAAGTTCAATATCGGTCCCTTCCAATGCATACTCCATGCATCCAACCTGAGCTTTACTTTAACCAATGCTCTGGAAAGAACATAGCACTTCTCCAAATGCAAGTAAACTCTGTTGTAGATTATCATATCAGTAAAACCCTATGTCTGATAAATCTAGGAAAAACTTTATTCACATAGTCATGTTTACTTTCCAATGTGTTGACGGCAGAATAAACAGGATCAAGTATGTGAAAAGGGTTTCAGATGAATTCATACATTATGTACATATAATCATGAAATAAATCATGTGAACCATGCAACATTAAATGTTATTTCTGATCTATATTAATAAGTAAATCTGATTACATTGAAATGAGTTTTATTTAGGGCATAAAACCCAACAAACTCCCACTTGCACTAATATAAAACAAAAAGTGCGTTTCAAATAAACTCAACACCTTGATATACAAATCAAGTGTAGTAGTAGTAAACTCCTCGTAATAGGATCTGAAAGGTTGAATTAACCACAACCTTTTCTCCACCATTACTCTTCCTTAATCACAAAATCATTGATAATGTGAAATTCCTCTCTATATGTCTACTCTCTTGGGATACTGGATTCTATATCTTTGGCAACTACTTTTGGTTAATCAGGAAATTAACACTAGTAGTTTAAGGCAATTTGGAATGGTGCCAAAGATGTATAGAACTTTCCTTAGACTGAATAATTACCTTTCCTGCAGCTTTAACATTCAGTCCCTATCTGGTAGACCTAGAGAATTCAGATAGGTTTTTACACTTCTCCAAAATCACTATTCCACCCCCCGAGTAACCAGCATCTTATCAGAAAGATTTACTAGCACAAAGACAAATTTCGAAATCTGATATGGTGTAGTCTAAGAGTTTTAAACACACCCTTATAGACTAACATATAGTTCCTCTTCTTTATCTTAAGATTTACTTGATTGTCTTCCAATGTTCTTCTCCTGGATTAATCTGATACCTACTCATTACTCCCACTCAACTGACAGTGTCTGGTCTAAGGCATACAAAAGCATATCTAAGACCTCTCACTGTTGATTTAAGAAATTCTTTCATGGCTTTATCTTTTCTGGAATAGTTGAGACTTTTCCTTAGATAAATAAAATCTATGTCTAAGAAGTTGTGAAGCTTCTATAGATTGCCATTAGAAAGAAAATGATTCAGCATCTTACTAAAGTAAGTTGCTTGCATTAGAGTAAGTAATTACCAGGTATACCACAAGCCATAGGTTTAGATAAACTCAAACCTATAATACTAGGAACAGGAAGTTTGTTAAGTCCATAGAATAGACTTATTAACTAAAATTTCCTTTTATGTCCTTGTAATAGAAAACTTTAGGTTATTCCATGTGAATGGATTAAACCATAGTTCTATTGGCTTTTCTTCTTAGTTTCTTATCTTGACATTCCATTACTTGTTTAAACTCACAATGGATTTTAATCACCAGTGTCTCCCAAGTTATAAGAAGGTGAGTTACTAGAAACTCTCCCACTACGACAAGGTACCGTGAATTATGTCGAAGAAAACTAAATGGTATTGATCTCTTCGGTTGTGACAAGACAACAGAGGCAGTGGGATCATCATATGTTATATAAGATGATAGAACACTTTTGGAATCAAGAAAAATATCTCCTTTATTTGCTACTTGTTTTCAGACTTAGTCATTATCTTAGAAAAGTAGTATTTGTTTGAACAAAACACTTTCTTATCTATTGACAATGGGATGGTCCACCCCTAATCACTTAGAAAAGCTAACAAACCATGGTTAACAGTTCTAGCTTTTCTTAAGATTTTGATTAGGTCATCCATGAATCTAGTAATGATTTACATTAAGTACCCAACCATTACATCATTCTGAAATTGTATTACCATAGAAGGATTTAGGCAACGACTAGTAACTAATCATCAATATGCAACTCGAAATTTACGGGAGGTAAGTTTGGATATAATTCAAAAATCAATTTAATGATCTTTGAACTGCATATCTACTAACTATTTCTCCACCCCTATCAGTTCGCAAGATCTTTAACCACTTACCTTAATGGTTTTAACCATTGCTAGAAATTAATGAAATTTTTCAAACATTTCAAATTTCTTTGCTAAAAGGTATAATCTATAGTGATCGTTTTAAGAATACAACGAAAAACTCATATCCACCCCTGAATGTACATCCATCTGCGAATGAGATGAACTACTTTCAGTGGATATAGGTATATTAACTCTTTGCAGAGATTGATCTTGTCAAATCCACTATGAACAAGATACAAATGCCATAGATTAAAAAAAATGTGGTAGTGTCTATTGATGACATAGGTTTAGTTACATAAAAGAGTTCTTAGAATACTGCAAGTGGATCCTGGTCACAAAATACCTAACTCATATTCCATACAATTTTAATCCATTAATAGAAGATGGATATTAAACACTTGAGAGAGTGTAACTGTATTGTATTCTGGAATTAGAAATATAAGAAAATTTCTATTTGGAATCTAGAATTAAAGTCAAAGACTTAAATTTATACCAAATATAATGAGTAATTCTTTCTTGAACCAGCACTACTAATTTAACTCTAAGTCTGATTTGCCCATACAAGTATGAGATTTCTAAGATTGAGGATTTATATCAATTGGGAATAGAATTTCGGGATTATAATCATATGCGTCATTTAATTTCTTAAGAGAAAATATAATGACATGAAATGATTTATAGACCATTCATCCAATTATATGTTTTGAAGCTAATTCGAAATGAATAAGCTAAGAGGAATTAGGATAATTTCGTTTAAAATAAGAATCCAACGATGCTTCGATTTGCGAAAGTCAAAGTAATCTTATTTATACAATCTTCTTGTTTCATATCGTAAAAATACTAGTCTAAGGTGTCATCAATTGATGAACAGCTAGATGTTGCATATACAATATTTATCTTTCGAGATCTAACACTATTATGTATGTCTAATGGTGAAAATCCACTAGGGATTTATCTCATTAGATAAACAAGCCAAGTTAGACCAACAATGAAGATTCGAAATTAAACTACAACTTAATAACAGAAAATAACATCGTTCAATATAAATTCATACACAATTCAGAAATTATAAGCATATAGCAAGTAGGAATGACAAGTGAAAATACTAAAACTTATAATCCTAAATAATTTCCAAGGTTTTCAACAAACTGATATCAGTGTCCCGTTTAGGCGAGAGTCAAAGCTACCATTCATTGAATAGAGTTGTCAGCTCGTCTAAAATGTTAAACATTCTAGCAACCTTTTATTCGATCAAGATTGGAATTCAGCGTTGTCCCGTTTAGGCGAGAGTCAAGGCAATTCTATCTTATGAGCTTCCACCATTGTTTCGCAATTTGCAAGTCAAGTATGGTCTCCACCATTAGGGTGATCCATACCATACAAAACACTTACAAACTACTTATCATGCGAGGTTAAACGGTGCGAAATTGCTAATGAACGTTCCTCCATTAGGGAGGACTCACTAAAACAAACGCGGTGTAAAACCCACAATGGAGATCGAATATCTTAATAATAAAGCTCATTATTTAAAAGGAGTTGTATTTTCTTTGATTCTCTTTATTTATTCTATTTATTTTAAATATATATTTATTTAATTAAAATTTCCAATTTAGAATGAAAAATTCTAAATATAAATTTTAATTTAATATTTATAAATTTTACTTAGATGGTTATGAAAATAACATGAATTATTTCCATCTTAGTAATAATTTCCAATAAATATTTAGAAAAATATTCAATTTAAGTTGTTACAAAATTAATTTACAACTCAAATTTTATTTTCTATAAATATATATATATATATATTGCATTTCGAAAAATTAAAGTATTTAAGAATACAATTTTCGAAAAATGCATGTTAAAATAAAAAATAAATCCTGGAAAAATTATTCTAATTTAATGTTGGCCCAAAATTAATTAATAAAATTAATTTACAACAAAAAATATAATTTTCCTATTTAATTAAATATAAAAGAAAAATTTCAAATATTTAAGTATGATGATGAAAATCAACTTAAATATTAATTTTCTATTTAATTAAATACACTAGAAAAAATACTTCAAGCAAAAATATCATCTATCTAGATTTTCCTTTGACTAATTAATTCAATTTCTAATAATATACTTTAATTCAATTTATTTTAAATTAATCAATAAATGAAAAAATCATTGATTTAAGTTGATCCAAGAATTAATTAAAATAAATAATTAATTTACAACTTAATCTATTTTTCAAGATAAAATTCGAAATTCTAGCATTTAAGAAATGCAATTTCGAAAATTGATTAATAAAATAAAGAAAAAATATATTTTGAAAATTATTTAAATTTAGTTGAAAAAATAAATTTCAACTAAAAATAATTTTTTATTTAATTAAATGTCATGAAAAAGAAATATTTAAGTATGATGATAAAAATCAACTTAGATATTTAATTTTTAAATTAATTCAATGTATTAAATTCAAGAAATAAATAATTAAGTGTAGAGAAGGCTTAATTATTAATCTCTAGTTTAATACTAGGAAAAATATACTTAAAATGAATTGTACCAAAATTAATTATTTAAATAATTAATTTCACAATGTATAATATTTTCCTATTTAATATTAGAAATAATAAGTAGTCTAGAAATAACTATCTAGAAAATCTCTTATTTGACTAAGTATCTTTTCCACAAAATTTGAAAAAATATCTAATTTAAGTTGTATTAGAAAAAAAATCTAGAACTTAAATATTTTTCAAAATTAAATTTAATTAAATATCAAAAATTAAGTTGTAACCACTTAATTCAAAAATATTCCATTTTAAGTTAATATTCGAAAAGATATTAACCTAAAAAATATCTAAAATATTCCATTTTAAGTTAATATTCGAAAAGATATTAACTTAAAAAATATCTAAAGAATCATAATAACAATGCCTAAAATTCCTCAACTTAATTTTGAAATTTGAAATTCAAAAGATATTCAGATTTAAGTTGGTTAGTTGTAGATAACTAAATATCAACTTAAATAGGAATATTTAATGAAAAATTTAAATTAAGCTCGAGAAAGAATCTAGATGGTTATAATTCTATATTTAATTAAATACAAGAAAATACATATAGTTTAGCTTAGAATAAAGAATTCTTTAAACTATAATTTTCTTAAATTAATTTCAAAAAAAATGAAATTAATTATGTTGCTAATCAATTTTATTAGGTTAAACTAGTTTAATTAACCTAGTACAGTTGTTCAAATCAGGCAAATGGGCCTTCACAATTGGGGTGGTTCATGTGAGGGTGTGCTGGGTTCAGTATGTCGTACCCACTACTATGGCTCCCAACTCTCACACAAGCCCCAAAAGAGAGAAATTTAACCTTAAAATGAACCACTGTTATTAATTGAATAGACCCAAAAACTAAATGGGCCTAAATAAATTCTATCAAGAACTATGATAATTTATTTTAGCAACAACAACCTATATGCATCTATAATAAAATTAAACACATAGGCTCACACAGGCACACTTTGGATGGGTCCTATCATGTTGCTAGGTCATACACAGATGAAAGAAGATTGTAAATATACCTGTTACAAATTATTATCTTGACCAAGGGAGCCATCAGATCAATAGATCTGGCAAAAGGTAACCATGACTATTTGCAATCAAGTAATAATTGGTTTTGAAAACTTACACACAAGCTAAAACACATACTCCTGCAACAAGGTTAGCTGGATAGTTGGATGTAGGATTTATTTAATTTTAAATTAAATAATTAATTTCGAAATAATTAATTAAATAAAAAATAATTTTTCGAAAATTTTTAAAAAAAAAATTTGAATCATTCGAAATTTTAAAAAAATTTAAATTTAAAATTAAACCTACAATTTTGAAAAATTAGGTTTCAACCAACCTAAATATCATTTCAAAATTTGCTAACTACTTTTAAAATTTAAATGTTATTTTATAAATAAAAATTAAATAAAAACTAAAAAAGATAAATGAATATCTTTTTCAAATTTTAAATGTAATTTAAATAAATAAAATAACAAAATTTTAAAAAATTAGCAAAATATCTTATATCATTTAAAATATTACATGATTATAATTATCTTATTTCAAATTTAAAATAAGATAAGATATAATCAAATTTTAAAATAAGATAGATTTTTTAAGCAAGAAGATAGATACTAATTCCATTCAAATTCAAATT
Source organism: Cannabis sativa (assembly GCF_029168945.1). Taxonomy (NCBI): domain Eukaryota; kingdom Viridiplantae; phylum Streptophyta; class Magnoliopsida; order Rosales; family Cannabaceae; genus Cannabis; species Cannabis sativa. The sequence continues at coordinate 15,565,161 of NC_083605.1, read as the reverse complement.
ACACTAATATCTTGAATTAAATTTAAAAAATATTAAATTAATTCAAAAAGATAATTAGAATTGAATTAGGAATAGTAATAGTATATATATAGAACTACACAAAAAATCGGAAGTTAATTCCATGAAAAAGCATGAAAAATCGAAGAAAAACGAAAAAAATTGTGAGCTGTACGGACAGTTTTCGCGATCGCAGGAAAATTTCAGCACAGCTCCGATTTTTTCAAATCTTCAAAAATTCATAACTAATTCAAATAAAATCGAAATTGAGTTCTGTAAAAAGCTAACTTGCTTAATTTTTTCCATAATATCCAATAAAAATAATTCCAGAAACAGAATCGCAATTATTTTTCACGAAAATTTACAAACATCAATCAATCATCAAATAACACACAATACAACATGATACCATCCAAAAACATACAAACAATCGTTTTAAAGTCCAAATTTCTTGCAAGTAAATCAATTACCATGGCTCTGAGGCCAGTTGTTGGAATTATTTTACCAGGATCTTAGATCTACTCACAAGTATGTTTATTAACATCCTAAATAAGAACTTTCTAAAACGATAAATTAAGCACATATAAAGTTTAAGAAACCTTACATTGGGTGCAGCAGAATATAATGACTCCTTCCGTTCAGATATCTAGCCCTTGATTCCTTTCTGTAGCAGAGCATTATCAATATCTGAACCTGGATCTCTTTCTCTGAATCTTTGATGCTGAAACTCCTTTGCTGATGATCTTTCTTCACGATCTTCCTCACTATGATTGAGGTATCACTTGATGTGTGTGGGCACTACTCTAATCACTAAGGATTTCGAAATTCAAAGGAAGAAGAAAGAAGAAGTGGCAGCTAAAGATAGGGAGAGAGAAGGCTCAGTTTTTCTGAATCAGAAGAAGTAGTTTTTCCTGAAGCCTTCACTATCTATTTATAGCATTCCACTAGGGTTAGATTTGAATTATATGGCATTAAAATAATGAAAAAATCAACTTAAAATACACTCAATAGGTGGCCGGCCATACCTTTAATGGATTGGGCCTTGCTTTTGCAATTTTGCAATTTTAACACCTTTTGTATCTGATTTTCTCAAAAATGCCAATTTCCTAATTCAACCATTTAAATGTCAATTCTAACTATTTAATAACTATAAATAATTATTAAATAATATTGTCATTTATCATATTTATTAATTGAACCATACAAAGTATCATAATTAAAAAATATGCCCCTATAAACTCTTTCTTTACAATTTCGCCCTTACTTAGTAAAAATTTCACAAATAGACATAGTCTAATTTGTGAATTATAATTGATTAATCAAAACCAATTACATGAGTCTTACAAGCAATATTATCTCAACTAGTGGGGGGACCATGGGTCTATATAACCAAGCTTCCAATAAGTAGATCAAGAATTTAGCACTAAAATTCACTAACTTATTAATTCTTCGTTGAATCCACGCATAGAACTTAGAATTGCACTCTCAGTATATAGAATGCTCTATATGTTCCACCATATAGACACATCATTAGTTATCCATTGTTATAATCCTAATGTGATCAATGATCCTCTATATGAATGATCTACACTGTAAAGGGATTAAATTACCGTTACACCCTACAATGTATTTATTCCTTAAAACACTTGACCCCGTATAAATGATATTTCAGCTTATGTGAAATGAGTACTCCACCATTTATGTTCGTTTGGTCAAGCTCGAAGGAGATCATCCTTTGCTTACTATTCGCCAGATAGAAGCTATAGATTCCATGTTTATGTTAGCGCTCCCACTCAATTGCACTACCGTGTTCCCAAAATGTACGTATCACCCTGACCTAAAAGTAGGCTTAACTAACAAATCAAAGAACACGAATAGCCTTTCAAGATTGAGCCTAATCATAACAGGATTAAGAACATTTGATCTAGGATCAACTTGGCGATATTGACTTGAATAGATATTACGGTAAGTTTAATAAATCTAAGTCAAAGTTCAATATCGGTCCCTTCCAATGCATACTCCATGCATCCAACCTGAGCTTTACTTTAACCAATGCTCTGGAAAGAACATAGCACTTCTCCAAATGCAAGTAAACTCTGTTGTAGATTATCATATCAGTAAAACCCTATGTCTGATAAATCTAGGAAAAACTTTATTCACATAGTCATGTTTACTTTCCAATGTGTTGACGGCAGAATAAACAGGATCAAGTATGTGAAAAGGGTTTCAGATGAATTCATACATTATGTACATATAATCATGAAATAAATCATGTGAACCATGCAACATTAAATGTTATTTCTGATCTATATTAATAAGTAACTTTGATTATATTGAAATGAGTTTTATTTAGCGCATAAAACCCAACACTTCCACCATTGTTTCGCAATTTGCAAGTCAAGTATGGTCGCCACCATTAGGGTGATCTATACCATACAAAACACTTACAAACTACTTATCATTCGAGATTAAACGGTGCGAAATTGCTAATGAACGTTTCTCCATTATGGAGGATTACTCACTAAAACAAACGCGGTGTAAAACCCACAATGGAGATCGAATATCTTAATAATAAAGCTCATTATTTAAAGAGAGTTGTATTATCTTTGATTCTCTTTATTTAATCTATTTATTTTAAATATATATTTATTTAATTAAAATTTCCAATTTAGAATGAAAAATTCTAAATATAAATTTTAATTTAATATTTATAAATTTTACTTAGATGGATATGAAAATAACATGAATTATTTCCATCTTAGTAATAATTTCCAATAAATATTTAGAAAAATATTCAATTTAAGTTGTTACAAAATTAATTTAAATTAATTTACAACTCAAATTTAATTTTCTATAAATATATATTGCATTTTGAAAAATTAAAGTACTCAAGGATACAATTAAGTTGTAACCACTTAATAAAAATATTCCATTTTAAGTTAATATTCGAAAATATATTAACCTAAAAAATATCTAAAATATTCCATTTTAAGTTAATATTCGAAAAGATATTAACTTAAAAAATATCTAAAGAATCTTAATAACCAATGCCTAAAATTCCTCAACTTAATTTTGAAATTTGAAATTCAAAAGATATTCAGATTTAAATTGGTTAGTTGTAGATAACTAAATATCAACTTAAATAGGAATATTTAATGAAAAATTTAAATTAAGCTCCAGAAAGAATCTAGATGGTTATAATTCTATATTTAATTAAATACAAGAAAATACATATAGTTTAGCTTAGAATAAAGAATTCTTTAAAGTATAATTTTCTTAAATTAATTTCAAAATAAATGAAATTAATTATGTTGCTAATCAACTTTATTAGGTTAAACTAGTTTAATTAACCTAGTACAGTTGTTCAAATCAGGCAAATGGGCCTTCACAATTGGGGTGGTTCATGTGAGGGGGTGCTGGGTTGAGTATGTCGTACCCACTACTATGGCTCCCAACTCTCACACAAGGCCCAAAAGAGAGGAATTTAACCTTAAAATGAACAACTGTTATTAATTGAATAAGTCCAAAACTAAATGGGCCTAAATAAAATCTATCAATGACTATGACATTTTATTTAGCAACAACAACCTATATGCATCTATAATGAAATTAAACACGTAGGCTCACACAGGCACACTTTGGATGGGTCCTATCATGTTGCTAGGTGATACACAGATGAAAGAAGATTGTAAATTTTTTTTTTTTTTTGATCAATCAGTAAGTTCATTATCACTAGAAAAATTACACACTACCAGCACCTCAGCCGAGGCCTGCACAAGTAATCTATACATCAGCTGACTTTGATATTCCTTGATCTCTATAATCTATACCTGCTATTTACACTATAAACTTCCTTTACAACACCTTTACAACACCTTATGGCAACACATTGAACTTCCTCGACATTTAAAACAACCTGCTAACCACAAACAACCAAACTGGCAGCAGTAACTAGCAGAAATGTCGATAGCACCAGGAAAAAACAGTAGCAGGTTTTTCACCTCCTGAAATTCAAATTTAAAAACCAATCCTTGTCGCTTTGTTTGGTTTTGCTTGGCCAGCAGCTCAGTACTCTAAATTCCACATCCTCTATTGATTTCCTCACCACCTGCTCAACTGAAACTTGCTCAGAATTCCACAAAACTCCATTCCGGACTTGCCAAATCTGATATACAACAGCAGCTACAGCAGCTGATAAAACAGCTTTTCGAAATCTACTAATCTTTTCTCTTCCAATCCACCTAATCAACTTGTTCAATTCCATTGTTTCCACTCCCCAGTTCAGTCTAACTTTAATTTCAGCTAAGCAAGTATGAGAAAACGAACAGAGAAAAAATAGGTGCTTAGAGGTTTCAGTTTGATTACTACACAACAAGCATGAATCTTCCCCAATAATGTTCATTCTATGCAGCCTCTCTCGAGTTTTGAGTCTATCCTGTATAGCAAACCACAAACAAAAGCTATGTCTAGGGATATTTAATCTATTCCATACCTCATGACTCCAATTCACTTTGTCTTTTAATGGACAAAGAGCTTTGTAACCATTAGAGATCCGATAAGGAGTAGTTGAAACTTGCTGAATATCCATAACTTCTAAGACTTGGTTTTTGACAACCACCAATCTTTTCCAATACCAACTGGCTTGAGAAGAAGCTTGATAGCTCCACCAATCCACTCCTTTCATATACACACAGTGTATCCACCTAATCCACAAGTTATCTTCTTTATTCGCAATTGCCCAAACATATTTAATCATCGCTGCTGTATTCCATTCCGCAATCTTTTTTAGGCCAATCCCCCCAGCTTTCTTTGGTTGGCAAAGCCTTTCCCAAGCTATAGGGGCCGCCCCCACTGACACATGATGACCCTTCCACAAATAGGCTCGACAAATTGACTCAATATCTCTAATTGTCTTCTTAGGTAACACCATAATTTGACTCCAGTATGAGTGAATGGACATAAGAACCGATTGAACTAGTACAGCCCTTCCAGCAAGAGACAAGTTCCTTGAACTCCAAATCTTGATCCTGGCTGTCATCTTCTCAGCTAATACAGCACATTCTTTCCCTGAAATTCTTTTAGCACAAATAGGGATACCTAAGTATTTGAAAGGTACCTCTTTTTTGCAAAATCCGGAACAATCAGTGATGTGTTGAATCTCATTCTCAGACATACCACAACAATAAATTGCAGACTTATGAGGATTCGGATGGAGTCCAGAAGAACTTGAAAATAACTTCAGGCCTTGGAGGACATAATATATGCTCTTAAAATCTCCATGACAGAACATAATGACATCATCAGCAAACATGAGATGATTCAACTTCAGCTCAGCACACCTTTCATGAAATTTGAACTCCGGGTTAGAATCTATCTTCAAGAGAATTCTTGAGAGATACTCCATTCCTAGAACAAATAGGAGAGGAGACATTGGATCACCCTGCCTTAGCCCTCTTTTCCCTTCGAAGAAACCATGTAATGATCCATTAAACATGAGTGAATATCGAGGAGTACGCACACAGATCATTATTAGGTTGATGAACTTCTCGGGGAATCGAAAAGCTTGAAGCATTTCTTCCAAAAAATCCCAGTCAAGAGAATCATAGGCTTTTTGAATGTCCAATTTAATCATACATCCAGGTTTGGACCCTTTCCTACCATAGTGTCGTATCAGATCCTGACAGATCATAATATTGTGTGCTATAAACCTGCCTGTAATAAATCCTCCCTGATTCTGAGCAACTAAATCAGGTAAGATAACTTTAAGCCTCGAACAGATGAGTTTAGTAGCCACCTTGTATAAAACATTACAACAAGCAATGGGTCTAAATTCACTAACTGTATTAGGACACTTACATTTAGGTATGAGTGTAAGAACAGTAGTGTTGATCTCCTTGAGCATCTGCCCTGAATGTAGGAATGTAAGTACTGCTTCACTGATGTCATCTCCCAGTAATTCCCAATTTTCTTGAAAGAAACAACTAGAAAAACCATCTGGCCCCGGAGCTTTGATTCCAGGAATATCAAATACAGCTTTCTTGACTTCCTCCTTAGAGAACTCTTTTAGTAAGTATTCTGCTTGTAAATTGGTTACTAAAGGACCAAGCTTCATGACTTTTGAATTAACCTTCTTCTTGAATTCCATTTTAGAACCGAGCAATTGGTGATAAAATGAAATAAAGGCTTCAGATATCTTCTTTTGGTCATCTGTTCTCTTCCCCTGATTATCTTCAATGGACAGTATACTGTTCATTTTCCTCCTCTCCTTGATACTAGCATGAAATAAGGCTAAGTTTTCATCTCCTTCCTTAACCCAACTAATCTTGGATTTTTGACGAAGAAAGGAGTGCAAACCTTTGAGTAATTGCCCATATTTTTGTCTTGTTGCCAATTCTTGTTCAATTAACTCATGACATAACGGATCTTCTTGCAATTTCCTTTGAATCTCAGTTAGACCCTTTCTGGCTTCTTCTGTCGCTTCTTGAATGTTTGAAAAGCTCCTCCTATTCAACTCTTTGAGAGCCACTTTTAATTTCTTTAACTTTGAAGTGACTTGGAACATCTTAGAGCCTACCACCTTCTGCTTCCAAACCTCACCTACAATCTCTTTGTATCTTGGATGGCAGGTCCACATTTTAAAATACTTAAAAGGCTTCTTCCCATTTAGAATTCCATGAGACAAAGTTACTATAGCTGGGGTATGATCAAATAACTCCTCCATTGCAAAAATAGCTTCAGCAGTAGGGAAGTTATGTAACCATTGTGGATTGGCTAGAACTCTATCAATCTTTGAGTAAATTCTTTCATTTCCTTGTCTCTTGTTGTTCCATGTGAAAAAACTGCCTCTAAATTTAATATCTTCTAGCTGACATTGCTCTACACAATCGATAAAATCAGTGGCTGAGCTATACTTTACTGTTTTCCCAACTCTTTCTTCTTTGGACAAAATATCATTAAAATCACCCAAAACCATCCAAGGTTCTCTGTTACTCAATTGCTTTAGATCTGCCCACAACACCTTTCTCCCTTCAACATCATTAAACCCATAAACAAATGTAGCTAGAAAGTCAAACTTACCATCGAAAGTAGCAACTTGCAAATGGATAAGCTGGCTGGTACATTTGAGGATGGTCACTGAAAAACTACACGGGTTCCATGCTACTATAATCCGCCCTCCTTCGTGCCACGCTATATTCGATGTGAAACACCACCCTTGGAAAACATTAAGATATAAGGCCCCAAGCTTTGAGGCCTTTGTTCTCGTCTCGAGGAGGCCAACGAGCCCAGCTTTATGGACATGTAACATGTTCTTAACAAGATTTTGCTTACTTGGGTCATTGATTCCTCGGACGTTCCAACATACTATTTTATCCATCTCCAAGAGGAGGTGCTCCCCCCCCTCTTTTCTTGTCAACTATGGATGATCTATGCTTGCCACTAGTGACTGTAACTGTTCCAATTACCACATCAATTCCTTGCTCCGAAAGTCCTTCCAGAGCATTGTAAGAGTTTGCAATGTGAGTTTCAGCCAAGACCTCTTTTCCTCTAACTTTACTCCCTTTCATAACTTCCTTAAAACCCTCATTTCCCCCAACAACCGGTTGTACTGACGCCTCTCCTTCCTTAAAATCTGCTTCTCTATTCACCTCAGAATTCTCTTCTAATCTCTCTGTAAACTCGACCAAGGGAGCCATCAGATCATTAGATCTGGCAAAAAGTAACCATGGCTATTTGCAATCAAGTAATAATATGTTTTGAAAACTTACACATAAGCTAAAACACATACTCCTGCAACAAGGTTAGCTGGATAGTTGGATGTAGGATTTATTTAATTTTGAATTAAATTATTAATTTCGAAAATAATTAATTAAATAAAAAATAATTTTCGAAAATTTATAAAAAAATTTAAAAAATTCGAAAATTTAAAAAATAATTTAAATTTAAAATTAAACCTACAATTTTGAAAAATTAGGTTTCAACCAACCTAAATATCTTTCAAAATTTGCTAACTACTTTTAAAATTTAAATGTTATTTTATAAATAAAAATTAGAAAAGATAAATTAAATATCTTTTCCTGATTTTAAATTTAATTTGAATAAATAAAATAACAAAATTTAAAGGTTAGCAAAATATCTTACATCTATTTAAAATTACATGATTATAGTTATCTTATTTTAAATTTAAATAAGGTCAAATTATTTAAAAAAGATTTAATTTAAAAAATATAAATATCTGACTTTAAATTTAAAAATAAGATAAGATATAATCAAATTTAAAAATAAGATAGATAATTAAGCAAAAAAGATAGATATTTACTATTTTAAAATTCAAATTACACTAATATCTTGAATTAAATTTAAAAAATATTAAATTAATTCATAATGATAATTAGAATTGAATTAGGAATAGTAAATCAATAAATACAAAAATACACAAAAAATCGGAAGTTAATTCCATGAAAAAGCATGAAAAATCGAAGAAAAACGAAAAACTTGTGAGGTGTACGGAGAGTTTTCGCGATCGCAGGAAAATTTCAACACAGCTCCGATTTTTTCAAATCTTCAAAAAATCATAACTAATTCAAATTAAATCGAAATTGAATTCTGTAAAAAAGTAACTTGCTTAATTTTTTCCATACTATCCAATAAAAATAATTCCAGAAAGAAAATCGCAATTATTTTTTACGAAAATTCACAAACATCAATCAATCATCAAATAACACTCAATACAACATGATACCATCGAAAAACAAACAAACAATCGTTTTAAAGTCCAAATTTCTTGCAAGTAAATCAATTACCATGGCTCTGATACCAGTTGTTGGAAATTTATTTTACCAGGATCTTAGATCTACTCACAAGTATGTTTATTAACACCCTAAATATGAACTTTCTAAAACGATGAAATAAACACATATAAAGTTTAGGAAACCTTACATTGGGTGCAGCGGAATAATATGACTCCTTCCGTTCAGATATCTAGCCCTTGATTCCTTTTTGTAGCAGAGCATTATCAATATCTGAACCTGGATCTCTTTCTCTGAATCTTTGATGCTGAAACCTCCTTCTTGCTGAAAGTCTTTCTTCACGATCTTCCTCACTATGATTGAGGTATCACTTGCTGTGTGTGGGCACTACTCATACACTAAGGATTTCGAAATTCAAGAGGAAGAGAGAGAGAGTGGGTTCGGCCAAAGATAGGGAGAGAGAAGGCTCAGGTTTTTCTGATTCAGAAAGTGTCAGAAAAAAGTGTTATTTTGCTGAAGCCTTCACTATCTATTTATAGCATTCCACTAGGGTTAGGTTTAAATTATTTGGCATTAAAATAATGAAAATATCAGAGGTAAATTCCTATAAAAGTGGCCGGCCCTTTACTAGTGGATTTGGGCCTCACTTTTTGCAATTTTGCAGTTTTTACCTTTTCTGCATCTGATTTTCTCAAAAACGCCAATTTTCTAATTCAACCATTTAAATGCCAATTCTAACTATTTAATAACTATAAATAATTATTAAATAATATTGTCATTTATCATATTTATTAATTGAACCATACAAAGTATCATAATTAACAAATATGCCCCTAAAACTCTTTCTTTACAATTTCGTCCTTACTTAGTGAAAAATTCACAAATAGACATAGTCTAATTTGAGAATTATAATTGATTTAATCAAAACCAATTACATGAGTCTTACAAGCAATATTATCTCAACTAGTGCAGGGACCATGGGTCTATATAACCGAGCTTCCAATAAGTAGATCAAGAATTTAGCACTAAAATTCACTAACTTATTAATTCTTCGTTGAATCCACGCATAGAACTTAGAATTGCACTCTCAGTATATAGAATGCTCTATATGTTCCACCATATAGACACATCATTAGTTATCCATTGTTATAATCCTAATGTGATCAATGATCCTCTATATGAATGATCTACACTGTAAAGGGATTAAATTACCGTTACACCCTACAATGTATTTATTCCTTAAAACACTTGACCCCGTATAAATGATATTTCAGCTTATGTGAAATGAGTACTCCACCATTTATGTTCGTTTGGTCAAGCTCAAAGGAGATCATCCTTTGCTTACTATTCGCCAGATAGAAGCTATAGATTCCATGTTTATGATAGCGCTCCCACTCAATTGCACTACCGTGTTCCCAAAATGTACGTATCACCCTGACCTAAAAGTAGGCTTAACTAACAAATCAAAGAACACGAATAGCCTCTCGAGATTGAGCCTAATCATATCAGGATTAAGATCATTTGATCTAGGATAACCTAGGCGATATTGACCTGAATAGATATTACGGTAAGTTTAATAAATCTAAGTCAAAGTTCAATATCGGTCCCTTCCGATGCATACTCCATGCATCCAACCTGAGCTTTACTTTAACCAATGCTCTGGAAAGAACATAGCATTTCTCCAAATGCAAGTAAACTCTTGTTGTAGATTATCATATCAGTAAAACCCTATGTCTGATAAATCTAGGAAACTTTATTCACATAGTCATGTTTACTTTCCAATGTGTTGACGGCACAATATACAGGATCAAGTATGTGAAAAAGGTTTCAGATGAATTTATACATTATGTACATATAATCATGAAATAAATCATGTGAACCATGCAACATTAAATGTTATTTCTGATCTATATGAATAAGTAAATCTGATTATATTGAAATGAGTTTTATTTAGGGCATAAAACCCAACACTCCACATATTCTCTATCACACTTACGGAATCATGATCTTTACAACCTTTAGGGGTGGATCATAATCTCTATAAACTTAGGGGTGGACTTTATTCCACAGTACTCTTTGTGACACGTAATTTTAAACATGGAAATAATATTATAAATTAGCTATTATCAGAATAAATCCTTGATCTTGATTATATGTTCCAGTTTAGATTTACTGTTGTAATAGTTAATGATACCATTAAAGTTCTTTGATAATGTATCACATTACCTTAGTTGAGTGGGAGAATATTAAAATTCTTTACCCATCTTCGTTTGGTTGATATTTGTGATAGGAACTTAAGAACACCTCTGATAAAATAAATCTAACCATTCACATGGATAGAAATAACTTATCAGAATTATGAGAATAAGATAGAAGAATTCTTGCATAGTCTATTCGAATGACTTGAGTCAAGATTTCTAATCCTCATAACATTTTATGGTATCTTGATTTGATTGCTTAATCTCTAGCAAGTATTTTACACTTCAAATACTAGACTGCTATGTTGTTGATATAATCTTAAAGAAACTTACAGTTTCAGATTAAGATAATAAGTCAGAACGAGATATCCCTCAAAACAATAATAAGAGGTTAAAAGTATTATTTAACCAGACATCTGCTATTGAGTGGGAGCCATCTGAGATGTAATCAAATAGGGAACCATTAGGGGACAATCAAGAAAGATTTATGAAAGTGACCTATATGTTAGATATTAAGGAACTATGCATTAATGATCCTAATATCCACACCAACTCATTAAGAATTTGAGATGGTGGTTACTCTTGGGGTGGAGGAATTATTGTAGAAGAGTGTAAAAACCCATCTATAATAATTCAAGCTTCATAGAAGATATAACTTTGTAAATTTGAAATTACGAGAAAGTTATTTTACTGAAGAATATTCTACACTGCATTATCTCAATTCCAAATTTTAAAATTTGAGAGATATGTCTTCTGTTTGTTCAGATGTACTTAATGGACAGTAAGGATTTCAATATCCCTTGATGAGTAAAGCATATAGTTAAGGAGGTTTCATAAGTTTTATGAACCTCTTCCAGAAATATGGGTGGATTCAAATATACTACACTTGATCAGAGGATCGAGGCAAAAGATTGATTGTAATGCACAACTTGTTTTATGTTAGTGCAAGTGGGAGTTTGTTGGGTTTTGTGCCCTAAATAAAACCCATTACAATCTGATTAGTTATCAATTTAGAATTTTGAAGTGATTTATGATTACATGTATGTTACATGTTTATGGTTTAATATATATACTTGATATATGCACAAAATCAGTTAAATCCAGAACATATAGTTATTCACAATTACAGTATTGTCAATACAGTGGAATGTGATTGTGATTATATGATTCAAAAGATTTGGTCCCTGTTCATCAGTGTTTTGGATTTACACTGATGTGATAATCAGCGATGTAGTATACTTACACTTGGAGTAAGTGTTATGTTCTTTCCAGGACATTGGTAAAGTATACTAGTTTCGAATGTATGGAGTATACATTGGACTGGACCAATATTGAACTTAGGTCAAAGATATTATAAACTTACCGCTGTATCTTTCCAAGTCAATATCAGAAGTTGATCTTAGATTAAGAGAATCTAAATCCTGATATGCTTAGGCTCAATCTCGAGAGTGCTATTCATGTTCTTTGATTTATTAGTTAAGCCTACTTTTGGGTCAGGGTGATACGTATATTTTGGGAACATGATAGCATAACTGTGTGGGAGTGCTCAACATAAATATGGAATCTATAACTTCTACTGGTGTATAGAAGTAAAGTGATGATTCCCTTCGAGCTTAGTTAAATAGAAGTAAATGGATGAGCTCTTGTTTCAGTGACTATGTATTAGATCACTAAAACATCATTTACAGGTAACTAAGTGTTTTAAGGGGCAAAATACATTGAGGGGTGTAAACGGTAAATTGGTCCCATCTCTATGTAAATCATCAATATAGAGGATCTTTTAATCACATTAAGATTATAACAATGTTTAAATGAGATAGCATATTGATATCGTGAAACATATAACATGCTCTATATAAGTCTGAGAGTGCAATTCCAAGTTCTAAGAGTGGATTCAACAAGGAATTAATAAGTTAGGGATTTACTTGGTAAATCGGTTCAACTTATTGGAAGCTCAGTATATAGATCCATGGTCCCCATTCTAGTTGAGAATATACTGTTTGTAAGACTCTATAATTGATTTATGATTAATCAATTATAGTTTTAAAAGTTAGACTATGTCTAATTTGTGAATTCTCACAGTTTAACGATGAAATCATAAATAAAAGGGTTTCTAGGTTTAATTATTGAATGTCTAATTAATAATTATATTAAATGAAAATATTATTTAATAATCTATTTTAGTTATTAAATAATTAGTTTTGGCATTTAAATGATTAGAATTAGAAAAATGGCATTTTTGGAGAAATAGAAATAAAATTGAGGAAGCTGCAAAATCCAAGTGAGGCCCATATCACACCATGGCCGGCCACCCTTTGCATGTTTCCCAATTATTAATTTCAATTTTAATTGCCATGTAATTGCTAATCAAAGCCTAGGAAAAATAGGAAAGTGGTGGATCACACTAAATAAGGCAGTTAATCAATTACATAGTAAAAGAGGAAACTGCTTATTTGGAAAGTTGTGCTCTCCCTTTTCCTATACATAGCCGCCCCTCTCTTCACTTTTGAAATTTCTTCTGTATGCAATCATTATACACGAAATCAAGAGAGAAAAATAAGAGAAAATTTTGAAAATCCTTGTGAGAGAGAAGTGCCCACACACATCACTCTGTACCTCAATCATAGTTTGGAAGACTGTGAAGGATCACATCCAACTGAAGGAGAATCGGGCTCAGATATTGATTATACTCTGCTACAGACAGGAATCAAGGGTTAGAAATCTGAGTGGAAGGAGACACTTAATTCCGCTGCCATCACTGTAAGTTATTCTTAACTTCTATGTGTTTTGTTTATCGTTTTAGAAGTTAATATTTAGGTTGTTAAATCAACATACTTGTGAGTAGATCTAAGATCTTGGTAAAATTAATTCGAACAACTTCTTGCAAAGAAACAAGGTATTTCTTTCTATAAACTTTAAGAGTTTTAGTGAATTATTATCCAATTGGATTATTGATTTTGGACTAACTTTGTTTATTTATTTCTTCTTCTTATAGGCCAAGCTACTTGAACTCAGATGCTATCTTCACGAGTTGGATCGGAAAGCTGGACAAAGGGTGAAGATCGTCCAAGATGAAGATGAAGCTCATTTATCTAATTTTGAATTAATTGTTTTAGTTTAAAGAAAATTTGAAGTTCGAATTTTAGTTAGGGATTTTATCCCTGTTTTTCTCATAATGTTTCAATACATTTTTTTTATTAATAATATTTTATTTTCTATTCAAACAAATTGCAATTTATGAGATTCAGCTTCATTTACTTTATCTTTCAACACAATTACCACTTTATATTTATATGTTTGTATGTGTAAGTGTTTTTTATTATTGATGCAAATTCTATAATATTTACAACTCTTCATAGAGTTATATTAAATAAACATTAGAAATTAATTCTGGGTTTATTAATAATTGTTAATTCTAATACAATTATTAAGAATTTGTTTAATAAAAGGATCTTTTGATCTGATAAGGGTGGAGAAAAGTTAAGAAAACTATGCAGTTCAACGATCTTTTATATCTAATGAACTCTGGATTGTATTCAACTCCACATTACCTCTATAACACTTAGAGTATCATGATCTTTACAATCTTTAGGGGTGGATCATAATCTCTATATACTTAAGGGTGGAGTTTATCCACAATAACCTTTGTAACACATATTTCTTTAAACATGAAAGTAATATAATGATTTAGCTATTATCAGTATAAATCCTTGATCTTGATTGTATGTTCCAATTTAGTTTTACTGTTGTAGCAAATAATGATACCTATAAAAGTTCTTTGATAATGTTTCACACTACCTTAATTCAGTGGGAGAATTTTAAAATTCTTTACCCATCTTCATTAGGTTGACACTTGGGATAGGAACTTAAGAACACTACTGAAAAGCAAATCTAACCATTCATGTGGATAGATATAACTTATCAGAATTATGAGAATAAGATAATAGAACTCTAAGTCAGTCTATTCGAATGACTTGAACCAAGAATTCTTAATCCTCATAACATTTTATGGTATCTTAATTTTGATTACTTAATCTCTAGCAAGTATTTTTCACTTCAAATACTAGTCTGCTATGTTGATGATTTAGTCTTAAAAGAAACTTAAAGTTTCAGACTAATACAAAAGTCACAACTAGATAACTCTCCAAACAATAAGAGGTTAAAAGTATTATTTAACCAGACATCTACTATTGAGTGAGAGCTATCTGAGGTGTAATCAAATAAGGAACATTAGAAGATATTCAAGAAAGATTTATGAAAGTGATCTATATGTTAGATATTAAGGAACTGTATATCAGTTATCCTTGTATCTTCCCCAACTCATTTGAATTATGAGATGGTGGTTACTCTGGGGTGGAGGAATTATTCTATAATATTTCAAGCTCTAGCAGAGAAGATTTATAACTTTGTAATTTCGAAATTACCAGAAAGTTATTTTACTGAAGAAAAGTCTACGCTGTATTATCTCAATTCCATATTTTAAAATATGAGAGATATGTATTCTGTTTATTCAGATGTAGTTTAAAACATTAAGGATTTCAGTATCCCTTGATGAGTAAAGCATAACTAAAGGATGTTTCATATGAACTAGTTTTTAGAAGTTTGGGTTGATTCAAATATACTACACTTGATCTGAAGATCAAGACATCAGATTGACTTATTTGCACACTTTGTTTTATGTTAGTGCAAGTGGGACTTTGTTGGGTTTTGTGCTCTAAATAAAACCCTTTACAATCTAATTAGTTATCAATATAAGAAATTTGAAGTGATTTATGTTTGCATAAATTTTACATGCTAATGGTTTAATATGTTTATTACATTTACACTCAAAATCTGTCAAGTCCAGATCATATGTTTATTCACAATTACAGTATCGTCAACACAATGGAATGTGATTGTGATCATATGAATCAAAAGACTAAGTCCCTGTCTCATCAGTGTTTTGGATTTACACTGATGTAATAATCAGCGATGATGTGTACTTACACTTGGAGTAAGTGTTATGTTCTTTCCAGGATATTGGTAAAGTATACTAGTTTAGAATGTATGGAGTATACATTGGACTGGACCGATATTGCAACTTAGTTAAGATATTATAAACTTACCGTCATATCTTTCCAAGTCAATATCAGTAGATGATCTTAAGATTAAAAGAATCTAAATCCTGATATGCTTAGGCTCAACTCAGGAGTACTATTCATGTTCTTTGATTTATTAGTTAAGCCTACTTTTGGGTCAGGGTGATACGTATATTTTGGGAACATGATAGTATGATTGAGTGGGAGTGATAAACATAAATATGGAATCTATAGCTTCTACTAGTGTATAGAAGTCAAGTGATGATTCCCTTCGAGCTTAGCTAAATAGAAGTAAATGGATGAGCTCTTGTTTAAGTGACTAATTCTTAGATAACTAAACATCATTTACAGGTAGCTAAGTGTTTTAAGGGGCAAAATACGTTGAGGGGTGAGAACGGTAAAATTAACCCATCTCGATGTAAATCATCTATATAGAGGATCTTTGATCACAATAAGATTATAACAATGGTTAAATGAGATAGCATATCTATATCGTGGAACATATAATATGCTCTATATAAGTCTGAGAGAGTGCAATTCTAAGTTCTAAGAGTGGATTCAACGAAGAATTAATAAGTAGGGATTTAATTAGTAAATTCAGTTCACTTATTGGAAGCTCAGCATATAGATCCATGGTCCTCATTCTAGTTGAGACTATACTGCTTGTAAGACTCAATAATTGATTTGTGATTAATCAATTATAATTCTAAAGTTAGACTCTGTGTGATTTGTGAATTTTCACTAAGCAGGGGTGAAATTGTAAAGAAAAGAAATTCTAGGTTTTTTTATTAATTAATAGACTTTATATATCTAATTAATAATTAAATTAAATGACAATATTATTTAATAATCTATTTTAGTTATTAAATCATTAGTTTTGGCATTTAAAAGGTTAGAATTGGAAAATTGGCGTTTTTTGAGAAAATAGAAACAAAATTTGTGAAAACTGCAAAAACCAAGTGAGGCCCATTAAACACCTTGGCCGGCCACTTAAGCATGTTTTTCCAATTAATATTTTCATTATTTTAATGCCAAATAATTGCTAACCTAAACCTAGTAGTTGCCTATAAATAGAAAGTGATGGCTCAGTCAAATAACAAGTTTTCATAACCTTTTTCTGTCAGAAAATTATTTTCAAAAAACTGAGCCTTCCCTCTCTCTATAGCCGAACCAACCTCTCTCTCTTTTCTTCATCTAAATTTCGAAACCCTCAGTGATAGAGTAGTGCCCACACACAGCAAGTGGTACCTCAATCATAGATTGGAAGACTGTGAAGGATCACACACAAAGAGAAGGACATTCGGGCTCAGATCTTGATCATACTCTGCGACAGAAAGGATACAAGGGTTAGAGATCTGAGTGGAAGGAGACATTATTCCGCTGCCATCAATGTAAGGTTTTCTTAACTTTATATGTGTTTATTTATCGTTTTAGAAAGTTCATATTTAGGGTGTTAAACAACATACTTGTGAGTAGATCTAAGATCCAGGTAAAATAAATTCCAACACATATTTAGGTTATTAAATCAACATACTTGTGAGTAGATCTAAGATCTTGGTAAAATAAATTCCAACACAACCATACCATCAACAACTCCCTGGTCAGCACCGCCCTGTACATCATCAACCCCAAGAGCGTAGGCTTGAGCGGATGACTTTGCTTTTTCCTTTTCCTTTCCCTGACTAGGATAGCTTGTACTTGCACCAGACCCTCCACCTTGATTGTACCCTCTCGGACTCCCACTAGGAGCAGGAGTTTTGAAACCTTGTGAGTACCCCATGTTGAACCTTGAACCTTGTGGCCTAAACTGATGTTGATACTGAGACTGCTGGCCCGATTGGGGTGTAAAACCATAGGATGAAGACTAGGACTGGTTTTTCCTGGGCTGTCCATGAAAAGGAGTAGACTCTACATAGCTCCCTATGGGTCCTCCATGAGATGCTTGAAACCTTTGTTGTCGTTGTGGGCAATCTTTCTTCTTATCACCTTGTTGACCACAACTGAAACACCCGTATGGTCCACTACGAGTCTTTCCAGATGAGCCACTATTATTGCTACCCCCACTAAATTGTTGTCCTTGGGACCACTATCCTTGATTCTTCTTGGTCATCTTTCGGTCATTGCCTCTTCCTCTGCTTGTGTTCTTCTTCTCATTCCTTTCTACATGAGCCTCAGTTCTCAAGGCGACTGTCCCACACTCAATCAGGTTGTTAAAGGTCAAAGGGGCTATTGGACCACCTATCGCAGGCCTCAAACGACGCTTGAACTGTTCAATCACCAATGGTTGGTCAACAACACCAGGATATGCATAAGAGGATAGTGTTGGAATTTATTTTACCAGGATCTTAGATCTACTCGCAAGTATGTTTATTAACATCCTAAATATGAACTTTCTAAAATGATAAATTAAACACATATAAAGTTAAGAAAACCTTACATTGATGCAGCGGAATTAATGTCTCCTTCCACTCAGATCTCTAACCCTTGTATCCTTTCTGTAGCAGAGTATAATCATGTAACACCCTAACTACCTTAGCCGTATTACGTGATTTTTAAACGTACTGTGCAGCTCGTTGCTAATCAACGAGGTTTATGGAAAAACGTGATTAATTAAAATTTTGCTTTTTAATTAAACTTATAAAACCATATTACAAAAGACTCGGGATCCCGATTATAAAAATATTTACAAAAAGTTTAACTGATTAACTATTACATCAAAATAAAAGTCGTCTAACGACCAGTTACAAAAACTCAGCCTTGCTGTCCCGAGGATCGTACGCTCCAGGCCTAACCGCCCCGACATGTACAATCTCATAAGCTCGCTCACGGTCCATCAGCTATAGCCTTGCCTTTACCTACACATGAACATAAGCGTGAGTCGACAGACTCAGTAAGAAAAGCATAATAATATCATACATAATTCTAACTGCCGTGTCCAACACGATACTGAGTCCCGCTACTGCCATGTCCAACATGGTACTGAGCCACTACTGCCATGTCCAACATGGTACTAAGTTTTGAACGTTCATAGGGACGGTACTATTGACAAGTATCCTCCTGATCGGTCGAACCGGTCATACTCCGGCTGCTGGTCATACTCCAGCCTGTACCGACGGGATAGGTCAATAGCACTGAACCACCAACCGAATGTCAGCCTGATCGGTCGAACCGGTCATACTCCGGCTGCTGGTCATACTCCAGCCTGTACCGACGTGACAGGGTTGGATGGTTCGAAGCCTATATACATAACTAATGTAATCTAGCAGGCTTCCTACATGCACGCTAAACATGTAATTTACATATGCATACTGTTATACTAATCTTACCTGGATTCCGATTTCAGGTGTGCCGGTCAACCTGACTGGAACTGAAGCTGAGCGGCGGATTACTGGCTCCTAAACCATAAAAATCACAACGCTATAAGTGACACGCTAAATCACTTCCCGGGGACTAAAACTAGGAACTAAAAGTTTCCCTATCGATAAAAAGCATGGCAATACCCCTAAAAACATAAAAACGAGGAAAACTAGGGTTTCTGAAAATTCCCCAACCGGTAGACCGGTTGCCCAACCGGAATTCCGGTTCTGGGAATTACTGGACACCCATCCGGAATTCCGGTTGCACAACCGGAATTCCGGTTCCTCGCAGGAATTTTTCAAAAATTCATAACTCGATCAATTCTAACCCAAATCATGCAAGATTTTCCAGACCTGTTCTATATGCCCCAAATAACCATTCAAAGGCAACAAAATCACCCAGAACTCACAGAATCACAAAACACCATTAAAGACCAAGCTTTGAGTTCCAAAACTCAAACTTGGTTAAAATCCACTAACATGCAATCAAGCTAGATCAAACCTACATAAATATGCATAACTAAGCCTCTGAAAATAAAAACAATCAACCACAGCAAGCAATTTACAGAATCAACATATATTTTCAAAATTCATGCTCTTGAACTAAAAAGACTTCAAAACTTGATTCTAAGTAATTATCATGCATAAACTAACTTTAAACTACTTAAAATAGCAAGGTAAATCCATAGAAAATAACAACAATTCACAACAGCAAGTATCACAACAATTCACATGCAACCATCACTTTTTACACATTTTTTTCAAGAAATTAAAGAAGGAGAGACAAGAACCAACCTAGCTTGTAATGGACCTTAAGAGGAGGTGGATTAGCAAGTAAAAATCAATGGAGAAATCAGCTCCTTGCTGCCCAAAGTTTCAGCCGAAAATAGAGAGAGAATGGAGAGTTCTTTTCCTTTTTCAAAGTTTTCTAAAATATGCTAAGTGTAAAATTTGAGAGAAAATAAAGTTTTAATGCATATAACACCTCATTTCAGCCAAAACAATTATTTAAAATAAACATTTAATCCATTTAATAAATCACATAAGACAAAATACTAATGGGGCAAAAAGACCATTTTGCCCCTCCACCATAAAATCATGAAAATCATACTAAAGGGGTATTTTTGGGACATTCTAAATTCCCGGCCATTCCCGACATTCCCAATGTCTAAAACCCGTCCCCAAACTACTAACATACTAAGTTTTGATTTCTACTGAGCCAAACGCCGAGTTCCAAAATACCGGACACCGGAAATGCAAAATATGCAAGCTACTGAATAACATAAATAACAGTATCATAAATTATTTAAATAGCTATAAATAATTTCATAATTAATCACAATTAACTGATAATTTCCAAATTAGCTAAGCGGGCTTTACAACTATCCCCCCCTTAAAAGGATTTCGTCCCCGAAATCTAACCTGAATAACTCTGGATATTGAGCTCGCATATCTGACTCAAGCTCCCAGGTGGCTTCTTCCACCTTGCTGTTTCTCCAGAGAACCTTGACCAATGCTATGGTCTTATTCCGAAGGACTTTATCCTTTCTATCCAGGATCTGCACTGGCTGTTCCTCATAGGTCATATCTGGCTGAAGCTGAAGACTCTCATAACTGAGTATATGAGAGGGGTCTGAAACGTATTTTCTCAACATTGAGACATGGAATACGTTGTGCATTGCTGATAAGGCTGGAGGCAATGCTAACCGATATGCCACTTGACCTATCTTCTCGAGAATCTCGAAAGGTCCAGTAAATCTAGGGCATAACTTGCCTCTTTTCCCGAAACGTTTAATCCCCTTCATCGGAGATACCCGCAAAAATACATGTTCCCCTACTTGGAACTCAACATCTCTGCGTTTCGGATCTGCGTAACTCTTCTGTCTGCTCTGTGAGGCAAGCATTCTAGCTTTTATCTTTTCTATTGCCTCATTGGTCCGCTGAACTGACTCTGGACCTAGGTATTTCCTCTCCCCTGTCTCATCCCAGTGGATAGGGGATCTACATTTCCTACCGTACAACAGTTCATAGGGAGCCATCCCTATCGTACTCTGATAGCTGTTGTTGTACGAAAATTCTATCAACGGTAGATATTTACTCCATGAACCCTCAAAGTCCATAACACAGGCTCTCAACATATCCTCCAATATCTGAATTGTCCTTTCGGACTGACCATCTGTCTGAGGATGGAATGCTGTACTGAATTTTAGCTTTGTACCCATTGCCCGTTGCAAACTTTGCCAAAATTTGGAGGTGAATTTCGGATCCCTGTCCGAAACTATAGACTTCGGTACCCCGTGAAGTCTCACTATCTCTCTGACGTACGCCCGCCAACTGATCCACTGAAAATGTTGTTCTGACCGGCAGAAAATGAGCAGATTTCGTAAATCGATCCACCACTACCCAGATGGAATCAAATAAACCCGTGGTCCTAGGTAACCCGACCACAAAATCCATCGTAATATCCTCCCATTTCCATTCTGGTAGGGTTAGAGGCTGCAACAACCCTGCTGGTCTCTGATGTTCAGCCTTAATCTGCTGACACGTGAGGCATCTCGATACGAATTCTACTAAATTCTTTTTCATACCGCTCCACCAGAAGTACGGTTTCAAATCATGGTACATCTTGGTGGTGCCGGGATGCAGAGAATACGGGGTAGAATGAGCCTCCTCAAAGATCTCATTTCTAAGTTCCGCACTGTTCGGAACACAAACCCTGGCTTTATACAAAAGCATCCCACTATCTGACACTGAAAAGTCCTTGGCTTGACCAGCCAACACCTCATCTCGGATTTTCACTAACTCCGGATCTGTCATCTGAGCGACTTTTATTCTTTCCAACAGATCAGATTGCAGCGTCAAGTTGTGAAGCTGACCTACCACAAACTCAATGCTGGATCTAACCATATCCTCTGCTAGTTGAGGTGAGATCTGAACCATGCTAGCTACTTGCCCGGGACCCTTTCTGCTCAGGGCATCGGCCACTACATTGGCTTTTCCGGGATGATAGAGGATCTCACAATCGTAATCCTTCACTAATTCCAACCAACGCCTTTGTCTCATGTTCAAATCTTTCTGAGTAAAGAAATACTTGAGACTTTTATGGTCGATATAGATCTCACACTTCTCCCCGTAAAGGTAATGCCGCCAAATCTTCAGTGCAAAAACCACTGCGGCCAATTCTAAATGAGTCGGGTATCGCTGTTCATCATCTTTTAACTGACGAGAGGCATAAGCGATAACCCGGTCGGCTTGCATCAATACGCACCCCAAACCCTGTTTGGATGCGTCACAGTAGACTACGAACTTCTCCTTGTCCGAAGGCAAAGCTAGCACCGGAGCAGTAATCAACCTCTGCTTTAGCTCCTGAAAGCTAGCTTCACATTTATCTGACCAAATAAATCTCTGATTTTTCTTTGTAAGCTCGGTTAGGGGCATTGAAATTTTGGAGAACCCCTCCACGAACCTACGGTAGTACCCAGCTAATCCCAAGAAGCTTCTGATCTCTGTCACTGTCTTCGGTCTCGGCCAATCCCTGACGGATTCAATCTTCCCGGGATCCACCTTGATCCCATCTTTACTCACAATGTGCCCTAGGAAGGACACCTGAGACAACCAGAACTCACATTTCTTGAACTTGGCGTAAAGCTTATGTTCTCGAAGTCGTTGCAGTACCATCTGAAGATGTAACTCATGCTCCTCTTCTGATTGAGAGTACACGAGGATGTCGTCGATAAACACAATCGCACAGATATCGAGGAAATCCTTGAATACTCTATTCATCAGGTCCATGAATGCTGCAGGAGCATTGGTTAGTCCGAATGACATAACCAGAAACTCGTAATGTCCATACCTAGTGCGGAAAGCCGTTTTTGGAATGTCCTCCTCTCGGATTCTCAACTGATGATAACCCAAACGGAGATCAATCTTAGAAAAGACCGTCTTCCCCTGAAGT
Organism: Cannabis sativa; assembly: GCF_029168945.1. Taxonomy (NCBI): domain Eukaryota; kingdom Viridiplantae; phylum Streptophyta; class Magnoliopsida; order Rosales; family Cannabaceae; genus Cannabis; species Cannabis sativa. The sequence continues at coordinate 15,541,830 of NC_083605.1, read as the reverse complement.
TGATCGAACAAGTAATCGATCCTAGGTAATGGATATTTATTCTTCACCGTCAGCTTGTTCAACTCTCTGTAGTCGATGCACATCCTCATAGATCCATCCTTCTTCTTGACGAACAAAACCGGGGCTCCCCAGGGTGACACACTGGGCCGAATGAACCCTATGTCAAGCAAACCTTGGAGCTGAATCTTTAATTCCTTAAGTTCAGCTGGAGCCATTCTATACGGGGCTTTGGAAACCGGTTCCACCCCTGGTGCCAAGTCAATCACGAAATCAATCTCCCGCTGAGGTGGTAACCCTGGAAGTTCTTCGGGAAAAACGTCCAGAAACTCCCGAACCACTCTGATGTCCTCTGGCCGAATGGTGTCTGGCCGAGTGGTGTCCACCACCACGGCCAGAAACCCTAAGCACCCACCGTGCAACAATTCTCTCGCTGACATAGCCGAGATCACCGGGATCCGAGATCCCTGAACCGAACCAACAAATACAAACGGTTCTTCACTTTCCGGTTGGAAGATCACCATCTTCCTTTTACAATCAATGCTCGCCGAATATTTAGATAGGAAATCCATTCCTAAAATAATATCAAATTCGACTAAGCTCATCTCTATCAGATCAGCGCTTAACTCTCTACCATCTATCCTGATCGGCATAGACCTAATCCACCTATTGGAGATAACCAATTCTCCGCTGTAACGGGGTTCCAAACCCTGATTCATATCTATCATAGGGTCTACCCAATTTACTAAAGACTCTGCCGCCACATAAGAATGTGTAGCCCCCAGATCAAAACAGCACTGAATATAGCGAGTTGTTAATAGAAAGCTGACCTGTGACTACTGATGGGCTGACATCCGCATCGGCTGCGTGATAGCGAACACCCCAGTCGGAGTGGGTATCGCTGGAGCTCGCGGTGCCTCTGGTCAGAGCTGGGGACATTCCCTCTTGAAGTGTCCGGGCATGCCACAATGAAAGCATCCCTGACCTTTGCACTCGCCCTGATGGTGCCTCTTGCAGCTAGGGCACTCGGGATAGGAGAATCGGGTCTCAGTACCACCAGGACGACTCCCTCTGTTCTGGTTCCCCCGGAACCTCTTGTTCTGACTCGAGCCGCCGGAAGCAGTGGGTGCTCTCTTCCTCTGATCAATGGCCGAACCACTACTCCCCCTGCTAAAGCCTGATGCAGGAGGGGTAGGAGCTCCGCCACTAACCGGAGTACTAGCTGATTCTGACATGCACCCCACTGCGCCCTCAGCTCGCAGTGCCTTCTCCACCATCTGAGCATAGCTGGTGCTGTCGTCGGTGGTAATCATCAGATCATGCCTGATTTTGGGATTCAACCCGTCCACATATTTCTCCTTCTTGCTGAAGTCGGTCGGCACAATTCCCGAGGCTAACCTCGCCAACCGATCAAACTGAGTAGTATACTCAGTGACGCTCATGTTCTCCCGCTGGGTCAGGTGAACGAACTCTTTCCTCTTGGCGCTTCTGACCGCCTCATTGTAGTATTTTGCATTAAAGAGTTCCTGGAACCTTTCCCAGGTCATGGTGGTGACGTCATGGATCTGAGACACCATGTCCCACCATACCAAAGCGTCCTCCTGGAACTGAAACGTGGCGCACACCACTCTGTCGTTACCGGTGACACCCATGAAATTCAGTATCTTGGTGATCACCGTCAGCCATTGCTCGGCTTTCATTACGTCCGGACCTCCCAGGAATACCGGAGGTGCTTGCTTCCGGAACCGCTCATACAATGGTTCCAATCTATGGGCCGCCACCACTATCTCGGCACAGGCGAGGGGCGAGGTGCCACCGGAACTATGGGCACAGAACCGGCAGGAGCACCCCGCCGTCTCAACCTCTCGAATCTCGAGGTCTTGCTCTTCGATCCGGGCTTGCATCTCCGCAAACCGTAACTCCCGATTCGGGGCTCCACGATCGGCCGGGGAGCTCGGGCAGCCTGTGGCGGGTTCTCATCACCCCGACCACGAGCCCTGCCTCGGGGACCTCTACCTCGGCCCCTGGCAGGTGGGGGAAACTGGGCTCCCTGACCTTGATTCGACCCTACGGAGTTGCCCTGACTCCTGGTAGTCCGCCTGGCGTCCATCTAGTTAGAACCGCCTGCGAAACCAAGAGTTGGCATATCAGGTCGTATTCAAGGAGAGCTTACTAATGCCGCTTAATTTGGAAATTAAAAACGAAACATGCGCCTATTCTACTATCAGGCTACTAACATGCTTCCTAACAGGCTTTTCTTTTTCATAACTGAATAAAATAAACTACTAAAGCAATAAAGGCTTGCGAACCGTGAACCGAGCTAGCTGCCGATGATGATTGCACATGTCGTGACGATCTTCGGAAGACAACACAGCGGCTACGATACCAAATTGTAACACCCTAACTACCTTAGGCGTATTACGTGATTTTTAAACGTCTTTGTGCAAAATTTCGTTGCTAATCAACGAGGTTTATGGAAAAACGTGATTAATTAAAATTTTGCTTTTTAATTAAACTTATAAAACCATATTACAAAAGACTCGGGATCCCGATTATAAAAATATTTACAAAAAGTTTAACTGATTAACTATTACATCAAAATAAAAGTCGTCTAACGACCAGTTACAAAAACTCAGCCTTGCTGTCCCGAGGATCGTACGCTCCAGGCCTAACCGCCCCGACATGTACAATCTCATAAGCTCGCTCACGGTCCATCAGCTATAGCCTTGCCTTTACCTACACATGAACATAAACTGTGAGTCGACAGACTCAGTAAGAAAAGCATAATAATATCATACATAATTCTAACTACCGTGTCCAACACGATACTGAGTCCCGCTACTGCCATGTCCAACATGGTACTGAGCCACTACTGCCATGTCCAACATGGTACTGAGTTTTGAACGTTCATAGGGACGGTACTATTGACAAGTATCCTCCTGATCGGTCGAACCGGTCATACTCCGCCGCTGGTCATACTCCATCGTACCGACGGGATAGGTCAATAGCACCGAACCACCAACCGAATGTCACTGATCGGTCGAACCGGTCATACTCCGCTGTTGGTCATACTCCACCGTACCGACGTGACAGGGTTGGATGGTTCGAAGCCTATATACATAACTAATGTAATCTAGCAGGCTTCCTACATGCACGCTAAACATGTAATTTACATATGCATACTGTTATACTAATCTTACTCGGATTCCGATTTCGGGTGTAGGTCAACCCGACCGGAACCGAAGCCGAGCGGATTGACATCGGCTCCTAAACCATAAAAATCACAACGCTATAAGTGACACGCTAAATCACTTCCCGGGGACTAAAACTAGGAACTAAAAGTTTCCCTATCGATAAAAAGCATGGCAATACCCCTAAAAACATAAAAACGAGGAAAACTAGGGTTTCTGAAAATTCCCCAACCGGTAGACCGGTTGCCCAACCGGAATTCCGGTTCGGGAATCTTGGACACCCATCCGGAATTCCGGTTGCACAACCGGAATTCCGGTTCCTCGCAGGAATTTTTCAAAAATTCATAACTCGATCAATTCTAACCCAAATCATGCAAGATTTTCCAGACCTGTTCTATATGCCCCAAATAACCATTCAAAGGCAACAAAATCACCCAGAACTCACAGAATCACAAAACACCATTAAAGACCAAGCTTTGAGTTCCAAAACTCAAACTTGGTTAAAATCCACTAACATGCAATCAAGCTAGATCAAACCTACATAAATATGCATAACTAAGCCTCTGAAAATAAAAACAATCAACCACAGCAAGCAATTTACAGAATCAACATATATTTTCAAAATTCATGCTCTTGAACTAAAAAGACTTCAAAACTTGATTCTAAGTAATTATCATGCATAAACTAACTTTAAACTACTTAAAATAGCAAGGTAAATCCATAGAAAATAACAACAATTCACAACAGCAAGTATCACAACAATTCACATGCAACCATCACTTTTTACACATTTTTTTCAAGAAATTAAAGAAGGAGAGACAAGAACCAACCTAGCTTGTAATGGACCTTAAGAGGAGGTGGATTAGCAAGTAAAAATCAATGGAGAAATCAGCTCCTTGCTGCCCAAAGTTTCAGCCGAAAATAGAGAGAGAATGGAGAGTTCTTTTCCTTTTTCAAAGTTTTCTAAAATATGCTAAGTGTAAAATTTGAGAGAAAATAAAGTTTTAATGCATATAACACCTCATTTCAGCCAAAACAATTATTTAAAATAAACATTTAATCCATTTAATAAATCACATAAGACAAAATACTAATGGGGCAAAAAGACCATTTTGCCCCTCCACCATAAAATCATGAAAATCATACTAAAGGGGTATTTTTGGGACATTCTAAATTCCCGGCCATTCCCGACATTCCCAATGTCTAAAACCCGTCCCCAAACTACTAACATACTAAGTTGTGATTTCTACTGAGCCAAACGCCGAGTTCCAAAATACCGGACACCTGAAATGCAAAATATGCAAGCTACTGAATAACATAAATAACAGTATCATAAATTATTTAAATAGCTATACATAATTTCATAATTAATCACAATTAACTGATAATTTCCAAATTAGCTAAGCGGGCTTTACAAATCAAGATCTGAGCCCGAATGTTCTTCTTCTTCAAGTTTTGATCCTTCACAGTCTTCCAATCTATGATTGAGTTACTGCTTGCTGTGTGTGGGCACTTACTCTTTCACTAGGGTCACGAAATTGATGAAGAAGAAAAGAGAGAGGGTTTCGGCCAAGGTGTAGAAAGTGGGGAAGGTTCAGTTTTTCTGAAGAGAGAAAATTCTGTCAGAAAGCTAATGAAAGCATGTATTGTGACTGAGCCATCACTTTCTATTTATAGGCAACTACTAGGTTTAGGTTTAGAATTATTTGGCATTAAAATAATAAAAATATTAATTTGAAAAAGCTATTTAAGTGGCCGGCCATGGTGTGTTAATGGGCCTCACTTAATTTTTGAATTTTATCAAATTTTATCTCTATTTTCTCAAAAACGCCAATTTTCTAATTCTAACCTTTTAAATGCCAAAACTAAATATTTAATAACTAAAATAGATTATTAAATAATATTGTCATTTAATTTAATTATTAATTCGACATATAAAGTCCATTAATAAATAAATAAACCTAGAAACTCTTTTTTTTACAATTTCACCCCTGCTTAGTGAAAATTCATAAAATCAGACATAGTCTAACTTTAGAATTATAATTGATCAATCACGATCAATTAATGAGTCTTACAAGCAGAATGTTCTCAACTAGAATGGGGACCATAGATCTATATGCTAAGCTTCCAATAAGTGTACCAAATTTACCAAGTAAATTCCTACTTATTAATTCTTCGTTGAATCCACTCTTAGAACTTAGAATTGCACTCTCAGACTTATATAGAGCATATTGTATGTTCCACGATATCAATATACTATCTCATTTAACCATTGTTATAATCTTATTGTGATTTAAAGATCCTCTATATAGATGATTTACATCGAGATGGGATTTCTTTACCGTTCTCACCCCTCAATGTATTTTGCCCCTTAAAACACTTAGCTACCTGTAAATGGTGTTTAGTGATCTAATGATTAGTTAGTTAAACAAGAGCTCATCCATTTACTTCTATTTGCTAAGCTCGAAGGGAATCATCACTTAACTTCTATACACCAGTAGAAGCTATAGATTCCATATTTATGTTCAGCACTCCCACTCAATCATACTATCATGTTCCCAAAATATACGTATCACCCTGACCAAAAAGTAGGCTTAACTAATAAATCAAAGAACATGAATAGCACTCCTGAGTTGAGCCTAAGCATATCAGGATTTAGATTCTTTTAATCTTAAGATCAACTACTGATATTGACTTGGAAAGATATGTATAACGGTAAGTTTGTAATATCTTAACTTAGTTGCAATATCGGTCCAGTCCAATGTATACTCCATACATTCGAAACTAATATACTTTACTAATGTCCTGGAAAGAACATAACACTTACTCCAAGTGTAAGTACACATCATCGCTGATTATCACATTAGTGTAAATCCAATAACACTGATGAAACAGGGACCAAAACTTTTGATTCATATGATCACAATCACATTCCACTGTGTTGACGATACTGTAATTGTGAATAATTATATGATCTGGATTTAACTAATTTTGTGTGTATGAATGTAATGAACATATTAAACATATTAAACCATTAGCATGTAAAATTCATGCAAAAATCAATCACTTCTAATTTCTTATATTGATAACTAATCACATTGTAAAGAGTTTTATTTAGGGCATAAAACCCAACAAACTCCCACTTGCACTAATATAAAACAAACTGTGCAAATAGGTCAATCTGATGTCTTGATCTTCAGATCAAGTGTAGTATATTTGAATCCACCCAAACTTCTGGAAACTAGTTCATAAAAAACTCTTATGAAACATCCTTTACTATATGCTTTACTCATCATGGGATACTGAAATCTTTACTATTTTAAAAGTACATCTGAATTAACAGAAGACATATCTCTCATATTTTAAAATATGTAATTGAGATAATACAGTGTAGACTTTTCTTCAGTGATATAACTTCCTGGTATTTTCGAATAGACCAAGTTACAATTCTTCTCTGGTAGAGCTTGAATTATTATACAATAATTCCTCCACCCCCAAAGTAAGCACCATCTCATATAAATCGAAATTAGATGGTGAGATAGAAGGATAACTGATACACAGTTCCTTAATATCTGACATATAGATCACTTTCATAAATCTTTCTTGAATATCTTCTAATGTTCCCTATTTGATTACATCTCAGATAGCTCCCACTCAATAGCAGATGTCTGGTTAAATAATACTTTTAACCTGTGATTGTTTGGAGAGTTACCTAGTTGTGACTTTTGTACTAGTCTGAAACTTTAAGTTAAGACTAAGTCATCAACATAGCAGACTAGTATTTGAAGTGAAAAATACATGCCAGAGATAAAGTAATCAAAATTAAGATACCATCAAATTTTATGAGGATTAAGAATTCTTGGTTCAAGTCATTCGAATGGACTGAACTAGAGTTCTTTATCTTATTCTCATAATTCTGATAAGCTATACCTATCCATGTGAATGGTTAGATTTGCTTTTCAGTAGTGTTCTTAAGTACCTATCACAATTATCAACCTAATTAAGATGGGTATAGAACTTTAAAATTCTCCCACTCAATTAAGGTAGTGTGAAACTTTAACAAAGAACTTTCAAAGGTATCAAACTCTTACTTACAACAGTAAAAACGAAATGGAACATACAATCAAGATCAAGAATTTATATTGACAATAGCTGACTCATTATATTACTTCTATGTTTAAACAAGATATGTGTTTCATAGGGAATTGTGGAATATACTCCACCCCTAAGTATATACATATAGGGTACTATGGATAACCTCCACCCCTAAGTATATAGAGATTATGATCCACCCCTAAAGGTTGTAAAGATCATGATTCTCTTAGTGTGATAGAGTTTATGTGGAGTTGAATACTATCCAGAGTTCATTAGATATAAAAGATCGTTGAACTGCATAGTTTTCTTAACTTTTCTCCACCCCTATCAGATCAAAAGATCCTTTTATTAAACAAATTCTTAATAATTGTATGAGAATTAACAATTATTGATAAACATAGAAATAATTTCTAGTGTTTATATAATATAACTCTATGAAGAGTTGAAAATATTATAGAATTTGCATCAATAGTAAAAACACTTACACATACAAACATACAAATATAATGTGGTAATAATTGATGAAGATAAATTAAATGAAGCTCAATCTCATAAATTGCAATAGTGAATTTTTGAAAATAAAACTTTATTAATAATAAAAAAATATTGCAACAATATGAGAGAAACAGGGATAAATATCCCTGACTAAAATTTGAAATCTAAATTGTCTTTAAGCTAAAACAATTAATTCAAAAATAAATTGAAGAGCTTCATCTTCATCTGGACGATTTCACCCTTTGGTCCAGCTTTCTGATCCAACTCAATTGAGTTCAAGTAGCTTGGCCTATAAGAAGAAGAAAACAAATAAACAAAGTTTAGTCCAGAATCATAAATCCAATTGGATAATAATTCACTAAAACTCTTAAAGTTTATTAATGGAAATACCTTATTTCTTTGCAAGAAGTTTAGGACACTGGGGTTTCCAATGACTTTTTTCATTGCAGTAGAAACACTTTCCTTTAAGTGTTGCATCACCAGAAGGAACAACCTTTTTATTCTTCATGGCTTTTGTTCGCTTCTTGGTGTTCTTCCACTTCTTCTTCGATTTGGGCTTTGAAGCAGAGGCAACATTTGCTTCAGGTTTCATCGTCCCATTACCATTCCCAGGATTATGAGGTTTACTCCCTTTCTTCTTGCGTCCTCCAATCAAATTTTCATAAGTTTGAAGGTCATTGACTAATTCATGAAAGTCAATTTCCTTCTTATTCATGACATAATTTGATGTGTATGGTAGAAATGCTGGAGTCAGGCTATTCAAGATAAGACTAACTTGAGTAGCACTGTCCATTTCAGCACCATGATCCTGGGCTTCTTAGAAATAACTGGACATGAGGAGAACAAGGCCACGCACGTTTTGATGAGGTTCCATCTGTGCATTAATGTACTTCTTAGTCGCGTCAAAGCGTGACTGAAGTGATGCCTTACCGAATAGCTCATTTAACTTCTTCATAACTTCAGCAGCCTTCTCAGTTTTAGAAAACCGAGTTTTGAGGGTGTCAACCATGCTAGAAAGCATAAAGTATAGAGCTTTGTCATTTGCTTTCTGCCAACGCTCATACTTTTCTTTCACAGCTTTGGAAGCATTGTCCCCAGGCACTTCAGGTGACGGCTCAGTTAAAACAAACAAGGTACTTTCTCCTATGAGAGCAATATTAATGTTCTCATTCCATTTATTAAAGTTAGATCCATTCAGCTTATTTTCAGTCAACAGTGATAACATGGGATTCATTTTGACAAAACAGGATACTACAAAATAATAGAAATCAACAAATAGAAATTAAATAATGGTTTAACACACAAAAACAATTCAGAAATTATAAGCACATAGCAAGTAGGAATGATATGAGAAAATACTTAAAAAAATTCAATCCTAAATAATTTCCAAGGTTTTCAACAAACTGATATCAGTGTCCCGCTTAGGCTAGAGTCAAAGCTACCATCCATTGAATAGAGTTGTCAGCTCATCTAAAATGTTAAACATTCTAGCAACCTTTCATTCGATCAAGATCAGAATCCAGCGTTGTCCCGTTTAGGCGAGAGTCAAGGCTATTCTATCTCATGAGCTTCTACCATTGTTTCGCAATTTGCAAGTCAAATATGGTCGCCACCATTAGGGTGATCTATACCATATAAAACACTTACAAACCACTTATCATGCGAGATTAAACGGTGCGAAATTGCTAATGAACGTTCCTCCATTAGGGAGGATTACTCACTAAAACAAACGCGGTGTAAAACCCACAATGGAGATCGAATATCTTAATAATAATAAAGCTCATTATTTAAAATGTATTTTCTTTATTATTCTAATAAATAAATCTCATTAAATTTTAAATTAAGAATTAAAATTCAAAAATAAGAATTTAATATAATATTTATAAAATTATACTTAGATGGTGATTGAAATAAAATTAATTATTTCCATCTTAGTAATAATCTTAAATATAAATATTAAGGAAATTAATTTAAGTTGAATTAAATAAATAATTAGCAACTTAAAAATTTCCTTTGAGAATATATTTATTGAGTTCGAAAATTTAAAGTATATAAAATATACAATTTTCGAAAAATAATAAAAAATAGAAAAGAAATACTTCAAGCAAAAATATCACCTATCAAGATTTTCTTTTGACTAGTTAATTCAATTTCTAATAATATATATATATTTTAAATTCATTTATTTTAAATTAATCAATTAAATGAAAAAATCATTGATTGAAGTTGGCCCAAGAATTAATTAAAATAAATAATTAATTTACAACTCAATCTTTTTTTCAAATAAAAATTCGAAAATATTGCATAAATAAAATGCAAATTTCGAAATTGATTAATAAAATAAAGAAAAATATATATATTGAAAATTATTTAAATTTAAGTTGAAAAATTAAATTTCAACCTAAAAATAATTTTCTATTTAATTAAGTGTCATGAAAAATCAATAAATATTTAAGTATCATGATGAAAATCAACTTAGATATTTAGATTTTTCAAGTTAATTAAATGTATTAAATTCAAGGAATAATAATTAAGTGTAGAGAAAGCTTAATTATTAATTTCTATTTAATACTAGGAAAAATATATTTAATAAAATTGTACCAAAATTAATTATTTAAATAATTAATTTCACAAAGTATAATATTTTCCTATTTTAAATATTAGAAATAATAAGTAGTCTAGAAATTACTATCTAGAAAATATCTTATTTGACTAAGTATCTTTTCAAAAAAAATTTGAAAAATATCTAATTTAAGTTATATAGAGAAAATCTAAAACTTAAATAATTTCAAATTTAGATTTAATTAAATATTAAAAATTAAGTTGTAACCACTTAATTTGAAGATATCTTTATGAAGTTAATATTTGTAAAGATATTAACCAAAAAATATCTAAAATATTCCATTTTAAGTTAATATTTGAAAAGATATTAACTTAAAAAATATCTTAAGAATCTTTAATAACTAATGCCTAAGATTCCTAACCTTGATTTAAAATTTAAATCAAATATTCAAATTTAAGTTAGATAAGAAAAATCAGTTGATACAACTAATTTATAACTTAAATAGGAATATTTAATTAAATAAGCTCCAGAAAGAATCTTAGTTAGTTAAAATTCTATATTTAATTAAATACAAGAAAAATACAAATAGTTTGTCTAGAAATAATATCTAAATAAAAGTGTTTTTCTTAAAATTAACTTTAAAATATTAAAATGAAGATAAATTTCATATATTTTAAAAGTTAATTATGTTGCTAATTCAATTTTATTAGGTCAAACTAATATAATTAATCTAGTACAGTTATTCAAATCAGGCAAATGGGCCTTCACAATTGGAGTAGTTCATGTGAGGGGGTGCTGGGTTCAGTATGTCGTACCCACTTCTATGGCTCCCAACTCTCACACAAAGCCCAAAAGAGAGGAATTTAACCTTAAAATGAATAACTGTTATTAATTGAATAGGTCCAATAACTAAATGGACCTAAATAAAATCTATCATGGTGTGATATTTTATTTAGCAAAAACCTATATGTATCTATATTATAAAATAAAATAAACATATAGGCTCACACAGGCACACTTTGGATGGATCCTATCATGTTGCTAGGTCATACACAGATGAAAGAAGATTGTAAAATTTACCTGTTACAAATTATTAACTTGACCAAGGGAGTCATCAGATCATTAGATCTGGCAAAAAGTAACCATGGCTATTTGCAATCAAGTAATAATAGGTTTTTAAAAACTTACATACAAGCTAAAACCACATATTCCTGCAACAAGGTTAGCTGGATAGTTGGAAGTAGGATTTATTTTATTTTAAATAAATAATTTCGAAAAATAAATAATTAAATAAAAAATATTTTAATTTTTCGAAAAATAAAAATAAATGAAAAAAATATTTTAATTTCGGAAATAAAAAAAAATTTAAATTTCGAAATTAAAAAATATTTAAAATTAAACCTACTATTTTGAAAAATTAGGTTTCAACCAACCTAAATATCATTTCAAAATTTGCTAACTACTTTTAAAAAATAAATGTTATTTCAAAAATAAAAATTAAAAAAAAAATAAGAAAAGATAAATGAAATATCTTATCAGATTTTAAATTTAATTTAAATAAATAAAATAACAAAATTCAAAAGTTAGCAAAATATCTTACATCTATTTAAAATTACATGATTATAAATATCTTATTTTAAATTTAAATAAGGTCAAAATATCTTTAAAAGATAAGATATAATTAAAAATATCTTAAAAGATAAGATATCTTAAAAATATCTTAAAAGATTTTATAAATATCTTATAAAATCTGACCTTAAATTTAAAAAAAATAAGATATAATCAAATTTAAAAATAAGATAGATTTTTAAGCAAGAAGATAGATACTATTTCTATTCAAATTCAAATTACACTAATATCTTGAATTAAATTTTAAAAAAAAATTTATTAATTCAAAATGATAATTAGAATTGAATTAGGAATAGTAATAGTATATATACAAAACCATACAAAAAATCGGAAGTTAATTCCATGAAAAAGCATGAAAAACGAAAAAATTCGAAACCGTACGGACAGATTTGCAATCGCAGGAAAATATCAGCACAGCCCCGATTTTTTCAAATCTTCAAAAAATCATAACTAATTCAAATAAAATCCAAATTAAGTTCTGTAAAAGGCTAACTTGCTTAATTTTTTCCATACTATCCAATAAAAATAATTTCAGAGATGAAATCGCAATTATTTTTCACGAAAATTTCACAAACATCAATCAATCATCAAATAACACTCAATACAACATGATACCATCCAAAGAACATACAAACAATCGTTTTAAAGTCCAAATTTCATGTAAGTAAATCAATTACCATGGCTCTGAGGCCAGTTGTTGGAATTTATTTTACCAGGATCTTAGATCTACTCACAAGTATGTTTATTAACATCCTAAATATGAACTTTCTAAAACGATAAATTAAACACATATAAAGTTAAGAAAACCTTACATTGATGCAGCGGAATTAATGTCTCCTTCCACTGAAATCTCTAACCCTTGTATCCTTTCTGTAGCAGAGTATAATCAAGATCTGAGCCTGAATGTCCTTCTTCTTCAAGTTTTGATCCTTCACAGTCTTCCAATCTATGATTGAGTTACTGCTTGCTGTGTGTGGGCACTTACTCTTTCACTAGGGTCACGAAATTGACGAAGAAGAAAAGAGAGAGGGTTTCGGCCAAGGTGTAGAAAGTGGGGAAGGCTCAATTTTTCTGAAGAGAGAAAATTCTGTTAGAAAGCTAATGAAAGCATGTATTGTGACTGAGCCATCACTTTCTATTTATAGGCAACTACTAGGTTTAGGTTTAGAATTATTTGGCATTAAAATAATGAAAATATTAATTTGAAAAATCTATTTAAGTGGCCGGCCATGGTGTGTTAATGGGCCTCACTTAATTTTGCAATTTTATCAAATTTTATCTCTATTGTCTCAAAAACGCCAATTTTCCAATTCTAACCTTTTAAATGCCAAAACTAATTATTTAATAACTAAAATAGATTATTAAATAATTTTGTCATTTAATTTAATTATTAATTAGACAGATAAAGTCCATTAATAAATAAATAAACCTAGAAACTCTTTTCTTTACAATTTCACCCCTGCTTAGTGAAAATTCATAAAATCAGACATAGTCTAACTTTAGAATTATAATTGATCAATCACGAATCAATTAATGAGTCTTACAAGCAGAATGTTCTCAACTAGAATGGGGACCATGGATCTATATGCTGAGCTTCCAATAAGTGAACCAAATTTACCAAGTAAATTCCTACTTATTAATTCTTCGTTGAATCCACTCTTAGAACTTAGAATTGCACTCTCAGACTTATATAGAGCATATTGTATGTTCAACGATATCAATATACTATCTCATTTAACCATTGTTATAATCTTATTGTGATTTAAAGATCCTCTATATAGATGATTTACATCGAGATGAGATTTCTTTACCGTTCTCACCCCTCAATGTATTTTGCCCCTTAAAACACTTAGCTACCTGTAAATGGTGTTTAGTTATCTAATGATTAGTCAGTTAAACAAGAACTCATCCATTTACTTCTATTTGCTAAGCTCGAAGGGAATCATCACTTAACTTCTATACACCAGTAGAAGCTATAGATTCCATATTTATGTTCAGCACTCCCACTCAATCATACTATCATGTTCCCAAAATATACGTATCACCCTGACCAAAAAGTAGGCTTAACTAATAAATCAAAGAACATGAATAGCACTCCTGAGTTGAGCCTAAGCATATCAGGATTTAGATTCTTTTAATCTTAAGATCAACTACTGATATTGACTTGGAAAGATATGTATAACGGTAAGTTTGTAATATCTTAACTTAGTTGCAATATCGGTCCAGTCCAATGTATACTCCATACATTCGAAACTAGTATACTTTACTAATGTCTTGGAAAGAACATAACACTTACTCCAAGTGTAAGTACACATCATCGCTGATTATCACATTAGTGTAAATCCAATAACACTGATGAAATAGGGACCAAAACTTTTGATTCATATGATCACAATCACATTCCACTGTGTTGACAATACTGTAATTGTGAATAAACATATGATCTGGATTTAACTGATTTTGTGTGTATGAATGTAATAAACATATTAAACATATTAAACCATTAACATGTAAAATTCATGCAAACATCAATCACTTCTAATTTCTTATATTGATCACTAATCAGATTGTAAAGAGTTTTATTTAGGGCATAAAACCCAACAGATAGCTCTACAAACTTCATGTAAAATTCAATCACAGTCATATCTCCTTGTCTTAGACCATCAAATACTCCAGTAGGAACCCTCCTGTGTGATGGACTAAAATATTATTCCCTGAGAACTTCCTCAAATTTTCGCCAAGTCATCCCATCAGTTTCCATTGTCCTGGACAAAGTCTCCCACCAATCTGCTGCACAACCCTCTAAGATGGACACAACAAAAGTAACTTGATATTCCTCAAGTGTTCCTATTGTGTTGAAATTTTTCTTTATCTGCCTCAACCACCGTTCAGCTACCATGGGATCTTGTCCACCCTCAAACTCAGGCACTTGGATTCGATGAAAGATATGAAAATGATGACTCTATCGAGTGGCAGGATCCATTTGTTGAGCAGGAACTGCTCTTAAGGCTTCAAGAAGGGCGTTCATAGGGAATTCAGCTTGGGGAGGCTGGACATTAGCTTAAGGGGCGTCTTCTCCAACCGTTCTCCTTGTCTTCCTTCCTTTTGGAGGCATTTTCTTAGGTCTGAGAACCAAAAGCTAATCAGTTAGCGAGGATTGGATGCTAATAATATAAATATGTCTTATACATATAAATACCAACATTATTATTATTATTTAAAATAAATCTAAACTATTTGGTGACATACTCCGAGGTAATTTAACCCGGTGCTCTGATACAATTTTTCTGTCACGGTTCGAACCCTAAGTTGTGGCAAATATGTAATATCCATAACTTGGGTGGTCAAAGGTCACACTTTGACCCTTGTAGGAAGATAAAGCTTATAAATGATCCTTTTATTTATATTACAAAATACTAATTTAAAAGATAAGGATTAACTCCTGTATTAATAAGAAAATATTAGTAACAAACTCAGGACCACTCATCAATATAAAAGAACAGTAATATCCCCACAGTTATGTAATCACA
Organism: Cannabis sativa; assembly: GCF_029168945.1. NCBI lineage: Eukaryota > Viridiplantae > Streptophyta > Magnoliopsida > Rosales > Cannabaceae > Cannabis > Cannabis sativa. The sequence goes on along the minus strand of NC_083605.1, from coordinate 15,526,330 downwards.
AAATAGGTAGATTTAATAAGTCAATAAAATACCAAAATAATACCTAACATCCATCATTTCTCATTTCTAACTAGTACATAACTAATTTAAGTCATCCAGACAATCCATTTTAGCTTAAATACAAAATCAATTTCATTAGAGGGTGAAAGAGTAAAATAAGACTAAACTAATAACGACTTCCTTTCCCAACGGTACCATCCTCATCCACTAGTATCAAACTGAGTTCCTAGAATGGGAGAAAATAGGGGGTGAGCTTATAAAGCCCAGTAGGAAAATAATTAATATCAAAGGACCCATGGTTTAATAAAATTCCTGCATAGTTAGCTTTGTACAAATAAAATATCTCATCACCATTATCAAAATGTATAAACAAAGTAGAGAGACCACAAATAATCACAAATCAAACGTCAAATGCATATCACACCGTCCACTAGACCCCTAGCTCTCAATACCAATCATAGAAAATGACATCAAAAAATCGGGTAGTCGCATCTGATATCCACCATAATACTGGGGCTCAAATTTAATTCACTCCCTGTATAGATTATAGGTCTTTCACCTACAGGTGAGTGCACACCTGATCTACCTATGATGACACAAAGACTAGGTCGTGAAACAACAATATGCACCGAACATGATCAACATAGCTCTCATCAGTATAACCAAAGCACGCAAATAATAAGCATAACTAAGAACATATTCCTTTTTATTTTCTAGAAAATTCGGTAGCATAATAGCTGTATTTTGAATAAATCCAAAAATCATAACATGCATAAATATTTGCACGCAAAAAATATATTTGGCACTCGGTGCCCCAGAACAGTCCAAAAAAATATGCAGATTATGTTTTCAATTTTTCAAACAATTTTGTAAATCATAAAATTAGAATATGTCAAATGTTATATAACACATATAAAAATTAAGTCCAATAATCAAGTTGAGTCCCTACCTCTCCCGAGTCGTTAAACTTTATCCAAAAGACAATCTTAAGCTCTCAAGTCCCGAGCTCCAATTGTTTAGTCTAAACTTACAGATTACTCTCACTTATACCACTAAATGGTTAAATAATTATCATGATCACATTCTACATTAAAAACCGAGTCCAACGACATATAATATGACTATATTTAAAATTTGGGGTTCTGAAGCCTCACCTAAGCGGTGCACATTAACAATCAGTAGCGGTAAAAATTGGTGTACCAGAAACGTCACCGAAAATAGGAGTAGTGTATATTAAAATGACCACCTCCACGAGTAGATCACACTCATTTTAACCGTTTGTCAAATCTGTACACGATGTCACCAGAAAGTCGTCGGAAAGGGGCGGAGCTACAAAAATGTCACCGGAAAAAGTAGCGAACCGGGAAAATGGTTTAGTGTAGGTTGTTCTCCTCGACGAGTTGAGTTTAGTGGTGAAGAAGATTCGTCAAACGGACGCCGGAGGTGACTGGAAATTCCGTTCAAAGTTTGAAACCCCAAACTTTGACTTGCGATCCCGAGCTAACGGCAGCGAGAGGAGCAGCGCTGCTTGGGGGTGGCTGTTTGATTGGTCCGGCGCGTGAGGTCGGGCGGTGGCTGTAGGTGGGTCACCGGAGAGTGGTGGTTATGGAGGTTTATGGGTTTTCTTGCTTTGTGTTTGAAGAGAGAGAAAAATGAGAAATAAATTGAGAGAGGGAGAGAGGGGGACGAGTGAGGATCTGTTACTGTATATATGATTTTTTTTCTTATACATACATATATATATTATTATTTAATTATTATTTTATATATATACACATTTGACTCGGTAAAAGCTGAGTCTTTACAAAAACTCTTATCAGACCCATTTAAGTTTTGTGATCTTAAAGTTCACATTTTACGTGTTTTTATTACATAAAATCTATATGGATGTTTTTATTAATGTATGTAGTACGTTTTAGATTTAAAAATATATAATTTAGTTGTTAGAATTAATTTTTCCGGTCGGGTTTGGTGTCGAGTCCGTCGGACCCACATTGGAAAAATTTAGTCAAATCTAACCCCGGATGGAGGTTGAAGGTGAATTTAAACAACGTGTCGTTTTCTATGTTTATTCAGGAAACCTCCCCTATGCAAAATGATGTATCATTTCTTCCTATATCAAACAACCACATGTCGTTTGTGGCAGTAAATTTTTCAAAAAAAAAAAAAGGAAAAAATTCCAAATTTTTTTATTAAATTTTAATTTATTTGGAATATTAATTATTTTCCTCAATTGTATTAATTTAGTCAATCAATTACATTTACTTAATTTTTTTATTTAATACATATATTTAGAATTGATATATTATTTAGTATAAATTAAAAGTGGATTTTTTTTTATTTTGGGTAATTTATAACATGATTTATCTAGGTATGTAATGATTGTGCTATTTTTTTTTCGTAGTTATATATTTAATTCCTTATTACCATAAATTATTGTCTAAATAAATTTTGAGAAATCTGTTATTAATTACATATTTAGTAATTTCAATTTAATTAGTTATCATACAATAATTGCATTAATTTATATTTATTTTGCGAATTTATTATGAGTGTCATTAATTAGGATTTATATGATTTAAATGCCATACATAAATTTCATATATACTGCTAGATATATTTTAAAAATATTTAAGGGTAAATACTATTTTGAACCTTGTATTTTACAAAAGTTATCGATTAGACCCTCTATTTTGTTAAATGACAAAATACACTCTATATTTTCTGAAATGATAAAAATAGAAACCATAATTAGCATAATTTTCAACAATTTTATTTTTTAATATAACCAACTTTAAGACAATTTCTAACACGAATGGATATAGAAAATGTAACCAGTTTCGTCATAATATCTTTAGATTAGATTATTATTAAGTTTTATTTTCACAAAAAATTAGTTCATGGTCCTATTTGTAAGATTTTTTAAAATATAGGGTCCATTTCGTCAATTAAAAAATAGACGGCGCAATTGGTAACTTTTACAAAATACATGGACAAAAATAGTATTTACCCAATATTCAAACATTAAGATAGGTTAAATATTTTATTTAGCACAATAAGTTTCTCAATACTTCATAAAATTATTCATAAAATATTCCTAAAATGAATAAAATATGAATAAAACATAAGTAATTTAGTGGTTTGACATAAGAAAATATGAAACAATGACAAATGCTCATATTTAGAATTGTTTTTACTGACCTTCGAACGACCATATTAGAAGTACTAATCTCAGTGATTGTCTATTATGTTAACAACGAAATTACTTTAAAGTAGAGCCCAATACCTAATGTCTAAGTGAAAATATAATTTTGAAATAATTAGGGAGTAGCCACAACATCTTTAATTAAAAAATATATATTAATTAAAATTCACCTTAATAGATATAACATGAAATTAATAATATAGGTATAATAATTTTACCCCACAAAGATTTTATTATATTGATATTACTAATTAGGATCATAATATATTAAATTAAATTCTCTTAATTTACCTCACAAGGAGTTATGGAAATTTAATTTAATAGTGTTATCACAAATTTTAATTAAGAGATAATTTTGTTCCTCATTTTCCTAAATTAAATATTATCATAAAGTTCATATAATCTTATTAGATTTAAAATTTAGCCCACATGCAATTTTAGATTTAGTATAATTTTCATCTTCATCATGTTTCTACATTAGTAAAACATGAATTTATTAAAGCCTCATTTTTTAACATCTACATTTTTAATCCTATTCTTCGAGCTATTTCTTTCACCTTTAAATACGCTGAAATCAATAATGAAATTCCTGAGCTTAGAAGTGACAATTTCAAAATCTAGAAGGAATGAGTTCTTCTTCACCTTGCTTGCACTTACATGGACTATGCAATAAGGAAAGAAGAACCAGCTACTGTCACTGAAACTAGCACTGCTGCTGAGATTACACTACGTGAAAAGTGTAAGCCATCCAATCATCTCTGCATCATGTTCATCATGTCTGGAATTCCTTTGGAAATGCATGGTTCGTTAGAGCCACGTGAAAAGGTCAAAAATGTTATCAATGTGATGGATGAGCAGTTAGAAACTTCTGATAATTATTTATTCAACAACCTCATCCAAGAGTTCTCATCCACAAAACTCATCAGTGTTAAAGGAGTTTGAGAGCACATTTCGAAGGTGAGGGATATCACAACTCAGTTGAAGAAGCTCGATGTTATCATTCCTGTTACCTTCCTGGTTCATTACATCATTCGTAATCTTCCTCCACGATATGGGCCTTTCAAAATTTTCTACAACACAAATAAGGATAAATGGAGCATCAATGAATTGATGACCATGTGTGCTCAACAAGAAGCAAGGCTCCTAAAACAGCAAAGAGAAAGTGCTCACATGGTCACCCTACCCAAGAAACGCTAACCATTCAAGAAGAACAAGAAAAAAATGCCCATGGCCCACCAGCCTACCATAAAGAAAGATTTCATTCATCAAATGTTTCTTTTGCAAACAAAAGGGACAAGCGAAAAAAGAGTGAGACAAGTTCAAGACATGGATGGACAACAAAAGTAATCCAATTTCCTTAGTATGTTATGAATATAATATGGCTATGTTAATCTTAATATATGGTGGATTGATTGCGGTTCAACATTAATTCACATAACAAATTCCTTGTTGGATATTCAAAATCTAAGAAAGCCGGTCGCAAGTGAGCAAAGCAACTTAAATAAAAACAAGATGAGCTCACGAGTGGAAGCTATTGGAACATGCAATTTTATTTTAAGTAGTGATTTTATAAAAAATATGTTCTATTTACAAAGTTTCTCTAGAAACTTGATTTCAGTTTCAAGAGTTATACCCTTAGGCTTTTTCTTTACATTTTCAAACAAATATTTTAATTTATATAATAAATCGGAATGTGTTGGAAATAGCATTTTATCTAATGGTCTTTACTGAATTAATTTACAAAATAATACTACTAATAATGTTATGCATGTTCACACTGGCACTGAAAGATGTTTAGTGAATGAGGATTCCTTTACATTATTGCACAGGAGATTGGAACATATCTCCGTTGATAAAATTAAAAGGTTTGTAAAAGATAGGTTACTCAATGCGCTAGATTTTACTAAATTTGATACTTGTGTGGATTGCATTAAGGGAAAGTAAACCTCCAAGTCTGTCAAAACAGGTGTTCATATGAGTTCGGAATTATTAAAAATCATACAGACTGAGATATGTAGTTCAAACATGGACTCACATGGTCAAAAATATTTCATCTTCTTCATACATGATTACTCACGCTACATGTATATATACTTACTTCATAACAGAAGTGAAGAATTAGATGTCTTTAAGATATTTAATGTTCAAGTAGAGAAATAATGCAACAAGCAAATTAATAGTGAGATCAGATATAGGACGTGAGTATTATGGTACACACACAGGAGATGGACAAGCACCTGGTCCATTTGCAAAGTTTCTTGAAGAAAATGGTATTGTTGTCCATTACACCTTGCCCAATACATCTGAGCAAAATGGTGTTACAGAATGGAGAAATCGAACATTAATGGACATGGTGCAGAGTACGCTTAGCAAAAACTCTAACCTTCCTAAATTTGTGTGGGTTCAAGCCTTAAAGACATCCATGTACATATTAATATACTGAATTCCAACAAAGCCAGTCTCAAAAACTCCTTTTGAATTATGGAAAGGTTCTAAACTAAGTTTAAACCATGTACGCATTTAGAGAAGTCCATTTGAAGTGAGAATATATAATTCACAAGAGAAGAAATTGGACCTAGGGACCATAAGTGGATTCTTCATAGCGTACGCTAAAGAGTCTAAAGGTTACATGTTTTTGTCAATCTTATAGCACAAGAAGTGTGGAATCAAGGAGTGCAAAATTTCTTGAAAGTGCCTTGATCAGTGGGAGTGATCAATCAAAGGACTTAGGTCCTGAGAAAGATCCTTCAAAACCTTTTACTTCAAGAGCAATATTGATAATGGTCAACACGCCGGTAGTTCAAACGGATGTTGAATAACCATTACCAGTACTTGAAGATCCACAAGTTGGTAATTATAATCTAGTAGATTAAGATGTTCAAGAGTTGTCTATCGAACAACCTATTGAATCGACTGAAACAGATGCTGCTCCCCAAGAGCCTGTTAGTGAAGTCTTTAGAAGATCTACTAGACCTGCGAAGCCAAAGATTTACAAAGGCTATGTTGTGTACTTATTAGAATCTAATATTGGAGTTGGAAATGATCTAGAAATATTTTTACAAGCTATGAACAACAGAGAATAAAAACTATGGTACAATACCATGAATGATTAAATGAATTCTATGAGGTGCAACAACGATTGGAACATTCAAGGTTGCCTAATAAGGCGAGAGCCATTGGATGTAAATATGTCTGTAAAACTAAAAAAGACTCATTAGGCAACATTGAGAGATACAAAGCGAGACTTGTTGCACAAGGATTTGCTCAAGAAGAAGGAATTGACGATATAAAGACCTTTTCTCTCCTGTATCAAAGATAGATTCCCTTAGAGTCATCTTGGCATTAGTTGCTCATTTGATTTAGAATTGGAGCAGATGGATGTAAAAATTGTTTTTCTGAATGGTGATCTAGAGGAATAGGTATCCATGAAACAACAAGAAGGATTCTCCTCTAGTGAACATCAGGATTTGGTAAGGAAGCTCAAGAAGTCCATCTATGGATTAAAACAAGCATGTCGTCAATGGTACTTACAATTTCATGATGTCATCCCTTCCTTTGAATTTGAAAAGAATGTCATGGATCAATGCATATACCTAAAGGAAAGTGGGAATAAGATTTGTTTTCTTGTTTTATATGTGGACGATATTCTTCTTGCATTCAATGATTTAGGGTTGCTACGTGAAGTAAACAATTTGTTTCAAAAAACATTAAGATAAAAGACATTGGTGAAGCATCTTATGTCATAGGCATTAAAATTCATAGAGATAGATACTGAGGTATCTTAAGTTATCTCAATAAGCCTACTTCAACATAGATTTACAAAGATTTTGGATGAAAAGATTGTTCACCGAGAGTTGCTCCAATTGTGAAGGGTGATAAATTGAATTTGAGCCAATGTCCAAATAATGATTTTGAAAGAGAAGAAATGAAGAACATTCCTTATGCTTCTTTTTTCAATAGCTTAATGTATGCTCAGGTTTGCATAAGACCCGACGTTTCTTATTCTGTCAGAGTATTAGGAAGGTAATGAGGTATCTTCAGGGTACTAGGGATTACAAACTGATGTTCAAACGAACTAACACTCTAGAAGTAGTTGGCTAGTCAGATTCAAATTTGTCTGGTTGTACTAATTCACGTAAATCAACATATGGTTACGGGTTTATGTTTACTAGTGCACCTAACTGTGTCATGGGTGAGTAAAAAATAAACTTTGACTGCTACTTCTACTATGGAGGCCAAGTTTGTTTCTTATTTAGAGGCTACATCACATGGTGTATGGCCAAAGAGTTTCATTTCAAGCCTTAGAGTTGTTGATTTCAGAACAAGGTCATTAAAAACATTTTGTGACAATTCAGCTGCTGTTTTCATGGCTAAGAACAACAAAAGTAGAAGTCTAAGCAAGCACATCGACATTAACTACTTAGCTATTAGAAACTGTGTTAAAGAAAATAAAGTAGTTATTCAACACATTAGCACTAAATTGATGATTATCGATTCTATGACAAAGGCTTGCCACCTTATAAATTCAAGGATCATGTAGAGAACATAGGATTTGGTTCCCTTATGTAATTTGTACAAATAAAGTTATTATTAATAAAACTTTTATTTTTATATTTTTTCATATTTATGTGCTTAATTTTACATTTGAGAAAATTTTATAGGACCTGAATAAGGTTTAGGTTTTATTCGCTTAAGTACATTGCCACATAAAGTATATTGTTATATATAGTAAATATATTGTAATACATGGAAGATAATTGTAAAGACGGCTTAGATTTAATTTGAAAATTAGTTATTTAATTAGGATTTAATTATGGAAATTATTTATTAATTTTGAATTATTAATTTATGATGATTTATTTGAATTCAGAATGCATTTTATATGTCATATATAGAAATTTCATAATTTTGCATGTTTTGTGCCCGACAACATTGGAACGCGATGTTTCGCTATTAGAATTGCATCCTAGTATTTTTAGTATATTTGGACAATATAGTTAGACATTGAGAATGTCGAGAATAGTCAGGATTTTAGAATTTACCCAAAATACCCCTAAGTGATTTTATGATGGTTTAGTGTGGGCAAGGGCAATTTGGTCTTTTTGCCCATTTATGTTTTGTCCCTTAGTGGACTTAGTTTTAATTAGGAATCTAATTTTTTATGAGTTGTAAGCTGATTTTATTTTGTTAGTAAAGCAACCTTTCATCCATTTTACAAAAAATAAAAAATTTGAAAAAAAAAATTGCCCTTTATCAACATTTTGTATGGACAGATAATTGTGAAGCAAGTTTTCAGGAGCTGAAACAAAGATTAATCACAACTCCAGTGTTAGCCCTACCTTCTGGTAAAGAGAAGTTCGTGGTTTATTGTGATGCATCTAGACAGGGTCTGGCGTGTACGGATGTAGGCCGATCGGGTTATTGCCTATGCCTCCCGTCAGTTAAAAGATTATGAACAGCGGTACCTGACACATGACCTAGCTAATTCCGCGGTAGTGTTTGCTTTGAAGATATGGCGGCATTATCTCTACGGAGAGAGATGTGAAATTTATACTGGCCTTAAAAGTCTCAACTATTTCCTTACCCAAGAAGAGTTGAATATGAGACAAAGGTGTTGGTTAGAGTTGGTTAAGGATTACGACTGTGAGATCTTTTACCATCTCGGGAAAGCCAATGTAGTGATTCATGCCCAGAGCAAGAAGGGTCCCGGGCAGGTAACTAGTATGGTTCAAATTTCATCTCAGTTACCAGAAGCCATGGTCAGATCAAGCATCGAGTTTGTTGTAGGCAAACTTCATAACTTGACGCTGCAATCTGATATGTTAGAACGTATTAAAGCTACTCAGCTAACTGATCAAGAGTTAGTAAAGATCAGAGAACAGGTTTCAGCTGATCAAGCTGGAGATTTTATAGTGTAAGATAGTGGGAGGGCGTTATTCAAGACCAAGGTTTGTGTTCCAAATAGCATGGAACTTAGAAATGAAATTCTTGAAGAGGCTCATAACACTCCATATTCCCTATATCTCGGCACCACCAAGATGTATCAAGATCATAAGCCCTACTTCTGGTTGAGTAGAATGAAGAAAAATGTGGTAGAATTCGTATCAAAATGCCTAACGTGTCAGCAGATCAAGGCTAAACATCAAAGACCGGTAGGGTTGTTTCTTCCTTTAAGCCTACCATAATGGAAGTGGGAAGATATCACGATGGACTTTGTGGTTGGGTTACCCAGAACCACGGGTTTGTTTGATTCGATTTGGGTTGTGGTAGATCGATTCACAAAGTCTGCGCATTTTCTAATAGTTAAGACAATATTTTCAGTTGATCAGTATGCAGATTTGTATGTTGAAGAAATAGTAAAACTGCATGGTGTGCTAAGGTCTATAGTTTCGGATAGAGATCCAAAGTTCATTTCAAAATTTTGGCAGAGTTTGCAACGGGCTATGGGTACCAAACTGAAATTCAGTACAACTTTCCATCCTCAGACTGATGGACAATCTGAAAGGAAAATTCAGATACTGGAGGATATATTACGAGCCTTTGTTATGGATTTTGAAGGCTCCTGGAGTAAGTACCTACCGTTGATAGAATTCTCGTACAATAACAGTTGTCAAAGTACGATAGGAATGGCTCCCTACGAGTTGTTATATGGAAGAAAGTGTCGATCTCCCATTCACTGGGATGAGACTGGGGAGAAGAAATACCTAGGTCCAGAATTAGTGCAACAGACTAATGAAGCAACTGAGAAGATTAAAGCCAAGATGCTTGCTTCTTAGAGTAGGCAAAAGAGTTATGCGGATCCGAAATGCAGAAATGTAGAGTTTCAAGTAGGGGATCATGTGTTCCTACGGGTGCTCCAATGAAAGGGATCAAGAGTTTCGGGAAAAGAGGCAAGTTATGCCCTAGATTTACAGGACCTTCTGAGATTCTCGAGAAGGTTGGACAAGTGGCATATCGATTAGCTTTGCCACAAGCTCTTTTAGTAGTTCACAACATATTCCATGTCTCTATGCTACGAAAGTACGTTTCAGATCCTGCTCATGTATTTAGCTAGGTAAATCTTGAGTTGCAACCGGATAAGTCATATGAGGAACAGACAGTTCAGATCCTTGACAGAAACGATAAGGTTCTTCGGAACAAGACCATAGCTTTGGTTAAAATACTCTAGAGAAATAGCAAGGTGGAAGAAGCCTCTGTTGGGTTTAATTCCCTAAATAAAACTCTTTACAATCTGATTAGTTATCAATATAAGAAATTTGATGTGATTGATGTTTGCATGAATTCTACATGCTAATGGTTTAATATGGTTTAATATGTTTATTACTATTACACACACAAAATCAGCTAAATCCAGATCATATATTTATTCACAATTACAGTATCGTCAACACAGTGGAATGTGATTGTGATCATATGAATTAAAAGTTTTGGTCCCTGTTTCATCAGTGTTATTGGATTTACACTAATGTGATAATCAGCGATGATGTGTACTTACACTTGGAGTAAGTGTTATGTTCTTTCCAGGACATTAATAAAGTATACTAGTTTCGAATGTATGGAGTATACATTGGACAGGACCGATACGGCAACTAAGTTAAGATATTACAAACTTACCGTTATATATCTTTCTAAGTCAATATCAGTAGTTGATCTTAAGATTAAAAGAATCTAAATCCTGATATGCTTAGGCTCAACTCAGGAGTGCTATTCATGTTCTTAGATTTATTAGTTAAGCCTACTTTTGGGTCACGGTGATACGTATATTTTGGGAACATGATAGTATGATTGAGTGGGAGTGCTGAACATAAATATGGAATCTATAGCTTCTACTGGTGTATAGAAGTCAAGTGATGATTCCCTTCGAGCTTAGCAAATAGAAGTAAATGGATGAGCTCTTGTTTAACTGACTAATTATTAGATCACTAAACACCATTTACAGGTAGCTAAGTGTTTTAAGGGGCAAAATACATTGAGGGTGAGAACGGTAAAGAAATCCCATCTCGATGTAGATCATCTATATAGAGGATCTTTAAATCACAATAAGATTATAACAATGGTTAAATGAGATAGCATATTGATATCGTGGAACATACAATATGCTCTATATAAGTCTGAGAGTGCAATTCTAAGTTCTAAGAGTGGATTCAACGAAGAATTAATAAGTAGGAATTTACTTGGTAAATTAGGTTCACTTATTGGAAGCTCAGCATATAGATCCATGGTCCCCATTCTAGTTGAGAATATTCTGCTTGTAAGACTCATTAATTAATTCGTGATTGATCAATTATAATTCTAAAGTTAGACTATGTCTAATTTTATGAATTTTCACTAAGCAGGGGTGAAATTGTAAAGAAAAGAGATTCTAGGTTTATTTATTTATTAATGGACTTTATATGTCTAATTAATAATTAAATTAAATGTCAATATTATTTAATAATCTATTTTAGTTATTAAATAATTAGTTTTGGCATTTAAAAAGTTAGAATTGGAAAATTGGCGTTTTTGAGAAAATAGAGATAAAATTTGATAAAACTGCAAAATCAAGTGGGGCAATATATATTTTTCCTTTATTTTATTAATCAATTTCGAAAAATGGCATTTTATTTATGCAATATTTTCGATTTTTTTTTTTTTGAAAAATAGATTGAGTTGTAAATTAATTATTTAATTTAATTAATTCTTGGACCAACTACAATCAATGATTTTTTCATTTAATTGATTAATTTAAAATAAATGAATTTAAAATATATATATTATTAGAAATTGAATTCACTAGTCAAAAGAAAATCTAGATAGATGATATTTTTGCTTGAAGTATTTCTTTTCTATTTTTTATTATTTTCAAAAATTGTATTTTTTATATACTTTAAATTTTCGAACTCAATAAATATATTCTCAAAGAAAATTTTTAAGTTGCTAATTATTTAATTTAATTCAACATAAATTAATTTCCTTAATATTTATATTTAAGATTATTACTAAGATGGAAATAATTAATTTTATTTCAATCACCATCTAAGTATAATTTTATAAATATTATATTAAATTCTTATTTTTGAATTTCAATTCTAAATTTCGAATTTAATGAGAATTTATTTATTAGAATAATAAAGAAAATACATTTTAAAGAATGAGCTTTATTATTATTAAGATATTCGATCTCCATTGTGGGTTTTACACCGCGTTTGTTTTAGTGAGTAATCCTCCCTAAGGGAGGAACGTTCATTAGCAATTTCGCACCGTTTAATCTCGCATGATAAGTGGTTTGTAAGTGATGGTGGCGATCATATTTGACTTGCAAATTGCGAAACAATGGTAGAAGCTCATAAGATAGAATATCCTTGACTCTCGCCTAAACGGGACAACGCTGGATTCCAATCATGATCGAATAAAAGGTTGCTAGAATGTTTAACATTTTAGATGAGCTGACAACTCTATTCAATGGATGGTAGCTTTGACTCTCGCCTAAACGGGACACTGATATCAGTTTGTTGAAAAACCTTGGAAATTATTTAGGATTGAATTTTTTTAAGTATTTTCTCATATCATTCCTACTTGCTATGTGCTTATAATTTCTGAATTGATTTTGTGTTAAACCATTATTAATTTCTATTTGTTGATTTCTATTATTTTGTAGTATCCTGTTTTATCAAAATGAATCCCATGTTATCACTGTTGACTGAAAATAAGCTGAATGGATCTAACTTTAATAAGTGGAATGAGAACATTAATATTGCTCTCATAGGAGAAAGTTCCTTGTTTGTTTTAACTGAGCCGTCACCTGAAGTGCCTGGGGACAATGCTTCCAAAGCTTTGAAAGAAAAGTATGAGCGTTGGCAGAAAGCAAATGACAAAGCTCTATACTTTATGCTTTCTAGCATGGTTGACACCCTCAAAACTCGGTTTTCTAAAACCGAGAAGGCTGCTGAAGTTATGACGAAGTTAAATGAGCTATTGGGTATGGCATCACTTCAGTCACGCTTTGACGCGACTAAGAAGTACATTAATGCAAGGATGAAACCTCATCAAAACGTGCGTGACCATGTTCTCCTCATGTCAAGTTATTTCCAAGAAGCCCAGGATCATGGTGCTGAAATGGACAGTGCTACTCAAGTAAGTCTTATCTTGAATAGCCTGACTCCAGCATTTCTACCATACACATCAAATTATGTCATGAATAAGAAGGAAATTGACTTTCATGAATTAGTCAATGACCTTCAAACTTATGAAAATTTGATTGGAGGACCCAAGAAGAAAGGGAGCAAACCTCATAATCCTGGAAATGGTAATGGAACGATGAAACCTGAAGCAAATGTTGCCTCTGCTTCAAAGCCCAAATTGAAGAGGAAGTGGAATAACACCAAGAAGCGAACAAAAGCCATGAAGAATAAAAAGGATGTTCCTTCTGGTGATGCTACACTTAAAGGAAACTGTTTCAATTGCAATGAGAAAGGTCATTGGAAACCCCAATGTCCTAAACTTCTTGCAAAGAAACAAGGTATTTCAATTTATAAACTTTAAGAGTTTAGTGAATTGTTATTCAATTGGATTTATGATTCTGGACTAACTTTGTTTAGTTGTTTTCTTCTTCTGATAGGCCAAGCTATTTGAACTCAAATGAGTTGGATCAGAAAGCTGGACCAAGGGTGAAATCGTCCAGATGAAGATGAAGCTCTTCAATTTATTTTTGAATTAATTGTTTTAGTTTAAAGAGAATTTGGATTTCAAATTTTAGTTAGGGATATTTATCCCTGTTTCTCTCATATTGTTGCAATACTTTTTTTTATTATTAATAAAGTTTTACTTTCGAAATCACCATTGCAATTTATGAGATTGAGCTTCATTTAATTTATCTTCATCAATTATTACCACATTATATTTGTATGTTTGTATGTGTAAGTGTTTTTATTATTGATGCAAATTCTATTATATTTACAACTCTTCATAGAGTTATAATAAATAAACACTAGAAACTATTTCTATGTTTATTAATAATTGTTAATTCTCATACAATTATTAAGAATTTGTTTAATAAAAGGATCTTATGATCTGATAGGGGTGGAAAAAAGTTAAGAAAACTATGCAGTTCAACGATCTTTTATATCTAATGAACTCTGGATAGTATTCAACTCCACATAAACTCTATCACACTAAGAGAATCATGATCTTTACAACCTTTAGGAATGGATCATAATCTCTATATACTTAGGGGTGGAGGTTATCCACAAGTACCCTATATGTATATTCTTAGGGGTGGAGTCTATTCCACAATTCCCTATGTAACACATATTTTCTTTAAACATGGAAGTAATATAATGAGTCAGCTATTGTCAATATAAATTCTTGATCTTGATTGTATGTTCCATTTCGATTTTACTGTTCTAAGTAAAAGTTTGATACCTTTGAAAGTTCTTTGTTAAAGTTTCACACTACCTTAATTGAGTGGGAGAATTTTAAAATTTTATACCCATCTTCATTAGGTTGATACTTGTGATAGGTACTTAAGAACATTACTGAAAAGAAAATCTAACCATTCACATGGATAGGAATAACTTATCAGAATTATGAGAATAAGATAAAGAACTCTAGTTCAGTCCATTCGAATGACTTGAACCAAGAATTCTTAATCCTCATAAAATTTGATGGTATCTTAATTTTGATTACTTTATCTCTGGCATGTATTTTTCACTTCAAATACTAGTCTGCTATGTTGATGACTTAGTCTTAACTTAAAGTTTCAGATTAATACAAAAGTCACAACTAGGTAACTCTCTAAACAATCAGAGGTTAACATTATTATTTAACCAGACATCTGCTATTGAGTGGGAGCTATCTAAGATGTAATCAAATAGAGAACATTAGAAGATATTCAAGAAAGATTTATGAAAGTGATCTATATGTTAGATATTAAGGAACTGTGTATCAGTTGTCCTTATATCTCACCATCTAATTTCGAAATTCTATGAGATGGTCCTTACTTTGGGGGTGGAGGAATTATTGAATAATAATTCAAGCTCTACCAGAGAAGAATTGTAACTTGGTCTATTCGAAAATACCAGGAAGTTATATCACTGAAGAAAAGTCTACACTGTATTATCTCAATTACATATTTTAAAATATGAGAGATATGTCTTCTGTTAATTCAGATGTACTTTTAAAACATTAAAGATTTCAGTATCCCTTGATAAGTAAAGCATATAGTAAAGGATGTTTCATAAGTGTATTTATGAACTAGTTTTCAGAAGTTTGGGTGGATTCAAATATACTACACTTGATCTGAAGATCAAGACATCAGATTGACCTATTTGCACAGTTTGTTTTATATTAGTGCAAGTGGGAGTTTGTTGGGTTTTATGCCCTAAATAAAACTCTTTACAATCTGATTAGTTATCAATATAAGAAATTTGAAGTGATTGATGTTTGCATGAATTCTACATGCTAATGGTTTAATATGGTTTAATATGTTTATTACTATTACACACACAAAATCAGTTAAATCCAGATCATATGTTTATTCACAATTACAGTATCGTCAACACAGTGGAATGTGATTGTGATCATATGAATCAAAAGTTTTGGTCCCTGTTTCATCAGTGTTATTGGATTTACACTAATGTGATAATCAGCGATGATGTGTACTTACACTTGGAGTAAGTGTTATGTTCTTTCCAGGACATTAGTAAAGTATACTAGTTTCGAATGTATGGAGTATACATTGGACAGGACCAATATTGCAACTAAGTTAAGATATTACAAACTTACCGTTATACATATCTTTCCAAGTCAATATCAGTAGTTGATCTTAAGATTAAAAGAATCTAAATCCTTATATGCTTAGGCTCAACTCAGGAGTGCTATTCATGTTCTTAGATTTATTTGTTAAGCCTACTTTTGGGTCAGGGTGATACGTATATTTTGGGAACATGATAGTATGATTGAGTGGGAGTGCTGAACATAAATATGGAATCTATAGCTTCTACTGGTGTATAGAAGTCAAGTGATGATTCCCTTCGAGCTTAGCAAATAGAAGTAAATGGATGAGCTCTTGTTTAACTAACTAATTATTAGATCACTAAACACCATTTACAGGTAGCTAAGTGTTTTAAGGGGCAAAAATACATTGAGGGGTGAGAACGCTAAAGAAATCCCATCTCGATGTAGATCATCTATATAGAGGATCTTTAAATCACAATAAGATTATAACAATGGTTAAATGAGATAGCATATTGATATCGTGGAACATATAATATGCTCTATATAAGTCTAAGAGTGCAATTCTAAGTTCTAGGAGTGGATTCAACGAAGAATTAATAAGTAGGAATTTACTTGGTAAATTAGGTTCACTTATTGGAAGCTCAGCATATAGATCCATGGTCCCCATTCTAGTTGAGAACATTCTGCTTGTAAGACTCATTAATTGATTCGTGATTGATCAATTATAATTCTAAAGTTAGACAATGTCTAATTTTATGAATTTTCACTAAGCAGGGGTGAAATTGTAAAGAAAAGAGATTCTAGGTTTATTTATTTATTAATTGACTTTATATGTCTAATTAATAATTAAATTAAATGACAATATTATTTAATAATCTATTTTTGTTATTAAATAATTAGTTTTGGCATTTAAAAAGTTAGAATTGGAAAATTGGCGTTTTTGAGAAAATAGAGATAAAATTTGATAAAACTGCAAAATCAAGTGGGGCCCAATACAACACCATGGCCGGCCACTTAATGTGGGATTTCAAATAATATTTTCATTATTTTAATGCCAAATAATTCCTAACCTAAACCTAGTAGTTGCCTATAAATAGAAAGTGATGGCTCAGTCAAATACACATCTTTGAATATCATCTTCTGACAGTAATTTCTCTCTTCAGAAAAACTTAGACTTCCCCACTTTCTATACCTGCCCGAAATCCCTTTCTCTTTTCTTCTTCATCAATTTCGAACCCAAGTGAGAGAGTAAATGCCCACACACAGCAAGCAGTAACTCAATCATAGATTGGAAGACTGTGAAGGATCAAACTTGAAGAAGAAGGACATTCGGGCTCAGATCTTGATTATACTCTGCTACAGAAAGGATTCAAGGGTTAGAGATCTGAGTGGAATGAGACATTAATTCCGCTGCATCAATGTAAGGTTTTCTTAACTTTATATGTGTTTAATTTATCATTTTAGAAAGTTCATATTTAGGGTGTTTAAACAACATACTTTTGAGTAGATCTAAGATCCTGGTAAAATAAATATCCAACAGCCTCCTGGGAGTTAGAATCAGACATGAGAGCTCTTTATCGCTAAGCTTTAATTTAGAAATTAGAAGATAATGAGGATTTAATTATGAAAATTATTTATTAATTTTGAATTATTAATTTATGATGATTTATTTGAATTCATAATGCATTTTATATGTCATTCATACAAATTTTATAATTTTGCATGTTTTATTCTCGAAAACATTAGAATGCGGTGTTTGGCTATTAGAATCACATCCTATTATTTTTAGTATAGCGGGACAATATAGTTAGACATTAGGAATGTCGGGAACAGTCAGCACTTTCTCTCTCAACTCTCTCTCTCTCTTTCGAATCCACCTAGAAGCATCTAGGGTTTGCTGTATTTTTCCTCCATTCAAGCTAGTTTCAGTAGGATTTGAGTTTTCTTAAGCTCTAGGTAAACTCTTGCCTTCACTTTCTTAAGTTCCTTGAATTTTTTGAAATGGATTATGCATGTTTTTGAGTTTGTAGCTGTTGTAGTTGTTGTTAGTATTTGTTATTGATTTCAAAAGTTAAATTATGTTTAGAAATATTGATTTAAGCTTGGTTTAATGTTGTTAGTAAGTTTAATCATGTTTTGAGTTTTAGAACTCAAACTTGGAGCTTTAATGGTAAATTCGATTATGAGCTTGGGTATTAGTTTTATTGCTTGGTTTATGTTTATTGGGGTATATTATGCAAGTCTTGAAGGTTTGGTAAGGTTTGGAAACGACTTGGATAGGGTTTGAAATTGTTTGGTTTTCCTAGGGAAAACTGGCTAACCGGTATTACAGGGACCTGTAAAATCGGGTAACCGGTTTTTGCAGCAGGGTTCCCGAAAAATTAAGGTTGTCGTCTCGTTAGTTTCAGGTTTCTGGCTGGTTAGTTCCCTGCTAGTTTAGGGTATTGCCATATTAAGTTGTTGTGGATAGGTTATTTGTTTAAAATCTAAGTCTCTGTTGCGATTTAGAATGTCACTTATCCATGTTGTTATCGATGTGATTTAGGAGCCTGTAATTCACCGAGCAGTTTTTTCACTCAGGTTGACCGCCACACTTGAATTCAGAATTGAGGTAAGATTAGTATAATGTCATACGTATGTTATTACATGTTTAGCGTACATGTTGTTTATGCCTGTTAGATTACATTGATAGCAGTAATAGTATACATAGAGTGGTACTGATTACTAATAAATGTATGTTGGCTGAAATACTGATCAATGCTGTCACATCAATATGGCTAGAGTATGACTAGCATATTGAGTATAGGCTGGCATTATGGTCGATAGTATTGTCGTATGAACGTTCTAGACTCAATACCGTGTGGGACACGGGGATAGGGTTATGATCAGGTGTATGGGTGCCAGGTTATAACCCGCGATATTAGTATGTTATTTGTTATGCTTTTCTTACTGAGTCTGTCGACTCATGGTGCTATTTCCATGTGTAGGTAAAGGGCAAGGCTTAAGTTGAGGAGCCGTGAGAGCGAGTAGGTGAAGATTTTACATGTCGAGGCGGTTAGGCCTGGAGCGTACGATCTTTGGGACATCAAGGCTTTTGCTGTATAGTCGCTTGGCGACAAAACTTTTGTACATGAATAGCAAACTTTTATAAATGTATTTTATAAACGAGATCCCAAGAGTTTATATATGTAACACTTTAAGTTTCTAATTAAATAAGCAAATTTTAATTAATCACGATTTTAATTAATCACCCTAGCACGCCTTTTTTAGTTAGGGTGTTACAATAATTCTCGAAATATAATGAGGATGTATCACTATGATTCATATGTTTATTATATAATGAGGAATGTTAGGTTTGAATATTTTAGTTCCAATACTATCCTAGTGGGAGAATATTATAATATATTTTATTTATGGAATAAAATAATGTAATTTATTTTAAGATAAATGAATATTTTATATTCATTGATTCTTAACAAAATAAATTACGTGATGTGAATTTTGAATATTTTTCTGTGTTTTATTATCTCAAAGAGAAGGAATATATATATATATATATATATATACAACTTAGAATTTGACCTAATAAATATAAATAGCTAATTCTAGAAAGTACACCATTAAAATCCCCTAATTTTAGAAAGAATAAATATACAAAATATTTGGTATTAATACAAAATTTATTCCTACATACAGGTGTGGTCAACTTCCTAATTACTAAAAAAAATCCACACTCCCCGTCAAGTTGGGTTGTGTATGTCAAACATCCCATGCTTGCAAATTAAATCTTCAAAACTGGTTCTTGGGAGAGCTTTAGTGAGGATGTCGGCTATTTGAAATCTTGATGGAGTATAAATAGCTTGAACAATAGCATTTTCAATCTTCTTAGTGATGAAGTGTCTATCTATCTCAATATGTTTAGTCCTTTCTTGATGAAAAGGATTTTTGCTATACTAATGGCAGCTTAATTGTCACAAAGAATTTGGATAGACTCTTTTGTAGATACTCCTAGTTCACCAATTTACTTTTTCAGCCAAATTCCCTCACAAATTCCGAGAGCTAGAGCTCTAAACTCAGCTTCACCTGAGCTTCTGGAAACAACTGTCTGTTTCTTACTTCTCAATGTTACTAGATTACGCAAAACATAAGAACAGTAACCTGAAATACTCCTTCTGTCTGTTATATCTCATGTCCAGTATGCATCATTTTACACTCTGATTTCCTTATTTTCATTCTTCTTGAATAGCAGACCTTTTCCTGGAGTCATCTTGAGGTATCTTAGGATTCTTGTAACCGCTTCCATGTGTTCCTCTGTTGGATTATTCATGTATTAACTCGCCACACTAATAGCGAAACTAATGTCATGTCTAGTGTGAGATAAATAAATAAGGCGCCCAACTATCCTTTGATATCTCCCCTTGTCCACAGGTTTCTGATTTGTCCCCAAGCCAATTTTCTTATTCGACTACATTAGAGTTGAGGCTGGTTTACACCCAAGCATTCCTGTTTCTTTGAGTAAGTCTAGAACATACTTAAATTTAGAAAAAAAAATACCATGTCTTGATCGTGCAATTTCAATGCCAAGAAAATATCTGTGATACCCTAGGTCTTTAATCTCAAAATCCTATGATAAGAAACTTTTCAACCTTAGTAGTTCCTCCTTGTAATCTCCTGCTAATATTATATCATCAACATAAACAATTAGGATAGCTATCCTTTCATCTGAGTCGATTTTGACAAACAATGTGTGATCTCGTTGCCATTGACTATAGCCATTCTGGATGATTGACTTAGTTAATTTTCCAAACCATGCCCATGGAGATTGCTTAAGGCCATATAGAGATTTTTTGAGTCTACATACTTTATCCTAGTTGGATGAATTCTTGAAAGCAGGTGGAATATCCATATAGACTTCTTCTTCAAGATCTCCATTCAAGAAAGAATTCTTAACATCTAATTGGTGCAACGACCAGTCTTGGTTTGCAGCAAGAAAGAGAAGAACACGAATGGTGTTGAGTTTAGCAACGGGTCCAAGGGTCTCTTGATAATCTATCCCATAAGACTGAGTGAAACCCTTGGCAACCAAGCGAGCTTTAAACCTCTCAATGCTACATCGTGCTTGATTCTTAATAGTGAATACCCACTTGCATCCCACGAGTCTCTTCCTAGTTGTCAATTTTGTGATTTCCCAAGTACTATTCTTCACCAGGGCGTTGATCTCATCTTGTATAGCCTTTTCCCAACGAGGATCAAGCAGCGCCTCTTGAATTGTATGGGGAATCTCTACACTGTCGAGAGTGGAAACAAATGCCTGATAGGATGGAGATAAGATTTTGAAGGACACAAAGTTGCCAATAGGATGTTGAGTACAAGCTGGAACACCTTTTCTTAAAGCAATAGGCTGATCATCATGTATATAAATAACATTATCATGACTAGGATTACTCGAACCTGAATCTATTTTTGGAGGATGTGGATCCAGTTCTGATTCATGGTGGCACTCAAGATGTGTTTGATCTTTTAATTATTTGTCAGAATTTTTCCTTCTTTGGTAGACATGAATCTCTTTAGGTTCTTTTTGTTGAGTCTCCATAGTCATAGGCGGATCTTGATTTTCTATGACTTTGGAAGAACTAGATGGACCTTGATTTTCCATGACTGAAGAAGTCGAGGAAGTGTCTTTGATTGGATTGGAAAATTGATCGAGAGGCGGAGTATGAGTATGAGTACCCAAAAATTATCTCAGTATGGGTACCAGGAATACTCTCCAAAAGATGAGATTCATTTACATTCTCCCCCTGAATCTCAGATTCGTAGTATGCATGTTTTTCAAAAAAGGATATATCCATAGAGTTATAAGTTTTTTGAGTAGTAGGAGAATAACACTTCTAACACTTTTGATGGGAGGAATAACCAATTAAGATACATTTGATAGACTTAGGATCTAGCTTACTACGATGGTGTGAATAAAGATGGACAAAAATAGTGCATCCAAAGATTTTAGGGTCAACAAAGCTAATCAACCGAGTGTGAGGAAATAGTTGTAAAAGAGTTTGACAAGGAGTTTGAAATTTTAGCACCTTGGATGGCATCCGATTGATGAGGTATGCAGCAATAAGAATGGCATCACCCTAGAAGAATTTTTGGAAAATGAGTCCAAACATGAGAGACCAAGCAACTTCAAGGAGATGTCAATTTTTGCGTTTAACAATTCGATTTTGCTGAGTAGTATCAACACAAGAACTTAGGTGAATGATGTCTTGTTGTATCAAATAAGGACCAAGAACAAAATTAAAGAAGTCTTTGGCATTGTTAGTTTTGAGAATTTGAATCTTTATGTGAAATTTTGTTTGAATCATAGAATGAAAGCGCTAAAATATTTCACTCGCTTCTATTTTATTTTTCATGAGAAACACATAAGTTAATCTCGTGTGATCATCTATAAAAGATACAAACCATCTTTTTCCCAATATAGTGTTGACCCGTGAAGGCCCCCAAACATCGCTACGAATTAATGAAAAAGGTTTCGATGGTTTATATGTTGATCTAGAATAATCATTGCGAGTGTGTTTTGGAAACTGAGAAATGTCATAGCAAAAAGAGTTTGGATTTTTATTAATAAATAAAGAGGGACACATTTTTTGCAAATACAAAAAATTTGGATGACCAAGACGATAGTGCCATAGCATAATATCATTATCATTATAAGAACAAGAAATGGATTGATTATTCAAAGAAAGCAAACTAAACTTTTTGTGTTGTGCTAGAAGATTGAGTTTCATTCCTTAGAATATAAAGACTAGAACACATCTCAGCACTGCCGATCCTCTTCCTCGAATCCATGTCCTGAAACACACAAAGATTTGAGAAAAATTTAGTCACACAATTGTCGTCACGAGTAAATTTACTAATAGAAAGTATATTACAATCTAATTTTGTTACATAGAGTATAGAAGTGAGGGTTAGGTCCTTAGTAATGATGAATGAAGCCAAACCCTCAACTTTAAAGAGTGTACCATCATTAATTTTGACCGTATGATTTCCTGTACTCATGTGCAACTAAGAAAAATTTGATGCATCTCTTGTCCTGTGATCTGAAGCCCCAGAATCAAGAATCCAAGATTTAGTATTTCTTTTATTGAGAAAATAAGCTACTGATTTATTACCTCGTTCTGCCAACATTCCAGTACCATGAGTGGCAATCAACGAAATGGAGAATTGACTTAGAAGCTTCTGAATGGCCTCAAGTTGAGCTTTAGTGAATGGAGCTGACTCAATTGCCTCACTTTTTCCTTTAGCTATGAAACCAGAAGTGGCAGCAACATTCCCCCTACACTCACGTTTACCCCAGGACTTTGGCTACGAATTCGGAGGCTTTCCATGGATTTTCAGAATGTTTCTTTGTAGTGTTCAGGTTTTCGACAGTGATCACACCAGGGTCGCCCCTTCGTTTGACGAGTATCAGGGGTAGCTTCATAGAACCGTCTTCCAGCAATAAGGGCAGATGATTCTATTGGAAATTATTTTACCAGGATCTTAGATCTACTCACAAGTATGTTGATTAACACCCTAAATATGAACTTCTAAAACAATTATGAAATAAACACATATAAAGTATTAGAAACCTTACATTGGGTGCAGCGGAATAATATGACTCCTTCCGTTCAGATATCTAACCCTTGATTCCTTTCTTTAGTAGAGTATTATCAATATCTGAACATAGATCTCTTTATCTCCTTCTTTAGTGCTGAAACTCCTTCTTGTTGAAAGTTTTTCTTCACGATCTTCCTCACTATGATTGAGGTATCACTTGTTGTGTGTGGGCACTACTCTAATCACTAAGTAATTTCGAAATCTTAAGGAAGAAGAGAGAGAGAGAGTGGTCGGCCAAGAATAGAGAGAGAGGCTCAGGTTTTTCTGAATGAAAAGTGTGAAAGTTAAGTCTAAATTTCCTGAAGCCTTCACTATCTATTTATAGCATTCCACTAGGGTTAGGTTTGAATTATTTGGCATTAAAATAATGAAAATATCCGAGGTAAACCCCTACAAAAGTGGCCGGCCCTATACAGTATGGATTTGGGCCTCACTTTTTGCAATTTTGCAGTTTTATCACTTTTGCATCTGATTTTCTCAAAAACGCCAATTTTCAAATTCAACCATTTAAATGTCAATTCTAACTATTTACTAACTATAAATCATTATTAAATAATATTGTCATTTATCATATTTATTAATTGAACTATACAAAGTATCATAATTAACAAATATGCCCCTAAAACTCTTTCTTTACAATTTCGCCCTTACTTAGTGAAAAATTCACAAATAGACATAATCTAATTTGAGAATTATAATTGATTAATCAAAACCAATTATATGAGTCTTACAAGCAATATTATCTCAACTAGTGGAGGGACCATGGGTCTATATAACCGAGCTTCCAATAAGCAGATCAAGAATTTATAACCTAAATTCACTGGCTTATTAATTCTTCGTTGAATCCACGCATAGAACTTAGAATTGCACTCTCAGTATATAGAACGCTCTATATGTTCCACCGTATAGACACGTCATTAGTTAGCCATTGTTATAATCCTAATTTGATCAATGATCCTCTATATGAATGATCTACACTGTAAAGGGATTAGATTACTGTTACACCCTACTGTGTATTTTATCCTTAAAATACTTAACCCCGTATAAATGATATTTCAGCTTATGTGAAATGAGTACTCCACCATTTATTTTCGTTTGGTCAAGCTCGAAGGAGATCATCCTTTACTTACTATTCGCCAGATAGAAGCTATAGATTCCATGTTTATGTTAGCGCTCCCACTCAATTGCACTACCGTATTCCCAAAATGTATGTAAGTAGGCTTAACTAACAAATCAAAGAACACGAATAGCCTCTTGAGATTGAGCCTAATCATAACAAGATTAAGATCATTTGATCTAGGATCAACTAGGCGATATTGACTTGAATAGATATTACGGTAAGTTTAATAAATCTAAGTCAAAGATCAATATTGGTCCCTTCCGATGCATACTCCATGCATCCAACATGAGTTTTACTTTAACAAAGCTCTGGAAAGAACATAGCATTTCTCCAAATGCAAGTAAACCCTGTGTCTGATAAATCTAGGAAACTTTATTCACATAGTCATGTTTACTTTCCAAAGTGTTGACAACACAATAAACAGGATCAAGTATGTGAAAAGGGTTTCAGATGAATTCATAAATTATGTAGACATAATCATGAAATAAATCATGTAACCATGCAACATTAAATGTTAGTTCTGATCTATATTAATATGTAAATCTGATTATATTGAAATGAGTTTTATTTAGGGCATAAAACCCAACAGATTCCTGATCTGAAAAAGAACTTTGAGTACGCATCATAACCTTTTTCTTACTTTGTTCAAGACGGACTTCAAAAAATGCTTATTTGACCTTAGGAAGTGGCTTGGTGCTCATGATTTGACTCTGCACTGCGTCAAGATTTTTGTCAAGGCCACGAAAAAATTTGAAAGTTCTCTTTCTCTCCATAGTAGCACGATATAGAGTAGTGTCATCACTGCATTTCCAGGCATATTCTTCAAATAAATCTAGCTGCTGCCAATACCATGTGAGAGTATTGAAGTATTGATGTAACACCCTAATTATTTTAGGCATGTTAGCGTGATTTTTAACTTACTGTGTAGCTCGGTTCTAATAAACAAGGTTATTAAAAATCGTGATTAATTAAAAAAAAATATTTAATTAAAACATAAAATAGCATAGATCTAAAATTTCAAGATCCTGTTCACTAAATAATTTACAAAAATTTAACTATACATATACAATAGTCTATCGCCTAGCGACTATACAGCAAAAGCCCTAATCCCAAAGATCGTACATGTTGGGCTTTGGGCCCTACATAAAACTCTATTTCAATGTAATCTCTATCAATTATCAATAAAGAGACAAAAGTATTTTCATCACTTATTTAATGTGTCATTTGGTTCATGTTATCATTTATATGTTTATTGGATCTATAAATTCATCCAAACCCTTATCACATTAATATTCTTGTTTATTGTGTCGTCAGCACAGTGGAAAGTAATCAAGAATTGTGTGATTAAATATATATTCCTAGATTTGTCAGTACACAGGGTTTAACTGATATGATAATCTACAACATAGTTTACTTGCACCTTGGATAAGTGCTATGTCTTTTCCAGGGCATTGGTTAAAGTAAATCTTGGGTTGGATGCATGGAGTATGCATTGGAAGGGACTGATATTGAACTTGGATTAGATATGATAAATTTATCCTAATATCTATTATATTCAATATCACGTAGTTGATCCTAGATAAAATGATCTTAATCCTGACATGGTTAGGTTCGATCTCAAAAGTTTTATTCATGTTCTTTGATTTGTTGTTAAGCCTACTTTGGTCAGGGTGATACGTACATTTTGGGAACATGGTACTGCAATTGAGTGGGCGTGCTAATGCAATTGAGTGGGCGTGCTAATCATAGATATAGAATTTATAGCTTCTATCTAGACATAGAAGTGAAATAATAATTTCCTTCGAGCTTGGCTAAACAGGGATAAATGGGAGTACTCATGTAAAGCCCGCTTAGTTAATTTGGAAATTAGTAGCTGTTTATGTTTAATTATGAAATTATTTATAGCTATTTAAATAATTTATTACTGTTATTTACGGAATTCAGAAATGCATGATTATGTCATCAGTAGCTTTTATGTTTCGCATTTCCGGTGTCCGGTATTTTGGAACTCGGCGTTTGGCTCAGTAGAAATCACAACTTAGTATGTTAGTATTTTGGGGACGGGTTTTAGACATTGGGAATGTCGGGAATGGCCGGGAATTTAGAATGTCCCAAAAATACCCCTTTAGTATGATTTATGTGATTTTATGGTGGAGGGGCAAAATGGTCTTTTTGCCCATTAGAGTTTTGTCTTATGTGTTTATTAATTGTGAAAAATAAATGTTTATTCTATTGTTACTTGGCTGAAATAATATGTTAAATGCTTGATAAAACTCCTTTTCCCTTTTAATTCCACACTTAGTCAAAATTAGAAAGAAATTTAAAAACTCACACACACCAACTCTCTCTCTCTCTTTCGGCCAAGCTTTGAGAAGCAAGGAGGGGGTGTTTCTCCTTTGATTTTGGCTGGTTATTCATCATCTCTTAGGTCCATTGCAAGCTAGGTTGGTTCTTGTCTTTCCCTCTTTAATTTCTTGGAAAAAAAAATGTGTAAAAGTGATGATGCATGCATGTTTTTGTGGCTGTTTTTATGGCTGTGTTTAGTTGTTATTTTCTGAGGTTCAAAGCATGATTAATTGATGTTAATTGAGTTGTTTGAAGCATGATTAGTTAGGTTGTTCAAGCTTGTAAATTTTCTATGCAAAATGTGTGATTTTGATGAAATAGTATGTAATCTGTTACTATGTTGTTGCTGTTGTTCTTGTATGTTTCCAGAAGCTTATTCATGCTTATTTGAGTAGAATTAAATAGGTTTGGATGCATGTTAGTGGATTTAACCAAGTTTGAGTTTTGGAACTCAAAGCTTGGTCTTTAATGGTGAATTTTGTATATGTGTTTTCTTGGTGAATTTGATGCCTTGGATTTGTTCTAGGGATAGTTTAGAACAGGTCTGGAAAGTTTGGGACCAATTGGGGTTGAATTGGTCGAGTTATGGGATTTTTAGTTGGCTGCCTGCGAGGAACCGGAATTCCGGTTGTGCATCCGGAATTCCGGATGGGGGTTCAGAAATTCCCAGAACCGGAATTCCGGTTGGGCAACCGGTCTACCGGTTGGGGAATTTTTCCGAACCCTAGTTTTCCTCGTTTTTGGGTTTTTAGGGGTATTGCCATGCTTTTTATCGATAGGGAAACTTTTAGTTCCTAGTTTTAGTCCCCGGGAAGTGATTTAGCGTGTCACTTATAGCGTTGTGATTTTTATGGTTTAGGAGCCAGTAATCCGCCGTTCGCCTTCGGGCCTAAAGTTGGCCGCACACCTGAAATCGGAATCCAGGTAAGATTAGTATAACAGTATGTATATGTAGAATACATGTTTAGCGTGCATGTAGGAAGCCTGCTAGATTACATTAGTTATGTATTTAGGCTTCGAACCATCCAACCCTGTCACGTCGGTACAGGCTGGAGTATGACCAAGCAATGAGTATGACCGGTTCGACCGATCAGCCGACACTTGGTTGGTGGTTCGGTGCTATTGACCTATCCCGTCGGTACAGGCCGGAGTATGACCAAGAATGGAGTATGACCGGTTCGACCGATCAGGAGGATACTTGTCAATAGTACCGTCCCCTGAACGTTCAAAACTCAGTACCATGTTGGACATGGCAGTAGTAGCTCAGTACCATGTTGGACATCGCAGTAGCGGGACTCAGTATCGTGTTGGACACGGCAGTTAGTATTATGTATGATATTATTATGCTTTTCTTGCTGAGTCTGTCGACTCACAGTTTATGTTCATGTGTAGGTAAAGGCAAGGCTGTAGCTGATGGACCGTGAGCGAGCTTATGAGATTGTACATGTCGGGGCGGTTAGGCCTGGAGCGTACGATCCTCGGGACAGCAGGGCTGAGATTTTTGTAACTGTCGTTAGACGACTTTCATTTTGATGTAAAAGTTAAA
Source organism: Cannabis sativa (assembly GCF_029168945.1). Classification (NCBI taxonomy): domain Eukaryota; kingdom Viridiplantae; phylum Streptophyta; class Magnoliopsida; order Rosales; family Cannabaceae; genus Cannabis; species Cannabis sativa. Next base: position 15,497,746 of record NC_083605.1, on the reverse strand, counting down.
CAGTTAAAACGTTTGTAAATGATTTTATAAATCGGGATCCCGAGACTTTTATAATATGGTTATAAGTTTAATTAAAAAGCAAAATTTTAATTAATCACGTTTTTCCATAAACCTCGTTGATTAGCAACGAGCTGCACAGTGCGTTTAAAAATCACGTAATACGCCTAAGATAGTTAGGGTGTTACAATTTGGTATCAGAGCCGCCAGGTTGTCTTCCGAAGATCGTCACGACATGTACAATCATCATCAGCAGTTAGCTCGGTTCACGGTTCAGTAAGCCTTTATTGTTTTAGTAGTTTATTTTATTCAGTTATGAAAAAGAAAAGCCTGTTAGGAAGCATGTTAGTAGCCTGATAGTAGAATAGGCGCATGTTTCATTTCTAATTTCCAAATTAAGCGGCATTAGTAAGCTCGCCTTGAATACGACCTGATATGCCAACTCTTGGTTTCGCAGGCGGTTCTAACTAGATGGACGCCAGGCGGACTACCAGGAGTCAGGGCAACTCCGTGGGGTCGAATCAAGGACAGGGAGCTCAGTTTCCCCCACCTGCTAGGGGCCGAGGTAGAGGTCCCCGAGGCAGGGCTCGTGGCCGGGGTGATGAGAACCCGCCACAGGCTGCCTGTGCTCCCCGGCCCGATCGGGGAGCCCCAACCGGGAGTTACGGTTTGCGGAGATGCAAGCCCGGATCGAAGAGCAAGACCTCGAGATTCGTAGGTTGAGACAAGCAGGTGCTCCTGCCGGTTCCGGTGCCTATAGTTCCGGTGGCACCTGCCCCCGCCGCCTGTGCCGAGATAGTGGTGGCGGCCCACAGATTGGAACCTTTATATGAGCGGTTCCGGAAGCAAGCACCTCCGGTATTCCTGGGAGGTCCGGACGTGATGAAAGCCGAGCAGTGGCTAACGGTGATTACCAGAATCCTGAACTTCATGGGTGTCACCGGTAATGACAGAGTGGTGTGCGCCACGTTTCAGTTCCAGGAGGACGCCCTGGTATGGTGGGACATGGTGTCTCAGATTCACGATGTCACCACCATGACCTGGGAAAGGTTTCAGGAACTCTTCAACGCAAAGTATTATAATGAGGCGGTTAGAAGCGCCAAGAGGAAAGAGTTCGTTCACCTGACCCAGCGGGAGAACATGAGCGTCACTGAGTATACTACTCAGTTTGACCGGTTGGCGAGGTTAGCCTCGGGAATTGTGCCGACCGATTTCAGCAAGAAGGAGAAGTACTTGGACGGGTTGAATCCCAAGATCAGGCATGACCTGATGATCACCACGGACGACAGCACCACCTATGCTCAGATGGTGGAGAAGGCACTGCGAGCTGAGGGCGCAGTGGGGTGTATGTCAGATCCAGCCAGTACTCCGGTTAGTGGCGGAGCTCCTACCCCTCCTGCATCAGGCTATAGCAGGGGGAGTAGTGGTTTGGCCATTGATCAGAGGAAGAGGGCACCCACTGCTTCCGGCGGCTCGAGTCAGAACAAGAGGTTCCGGGGGAACCAGAACAGAGGGAGTCGTCCTGGTGGTACTGAGACCCGATTCTCCTATCCCGAGTGCCCTAGCTGCAAGAGGCACCATCGGGGTGAGTGCAAAGGTCAGGGATGCTTTCATTGTGGCATGCCCGGACACTTCAAGAGGGAATGTCCCCAGCTCCGAACAGAGGCACCGAGAGCTCCAGCGATACCCACTCCAGCTAGGGTATTCGCTATCACGCAGGCTGAGGCAGATGCCAGCCCATCAGTTGTTACAGGTCAGCTTTTTATTAACAACTCGCTTTATTCAGTGCTGTTTGATTCTGGGGCTACACATTCTTATGTGGCGGCCAGAGTCTTTAGTAAGTTGGGTAGACCCTTTGATAGATATGAATCGGGGTTGGAACCCCGTTACAGCGGAGAATTGGTTATCTCCAATAGGTGGATTAGGTCTATACCGATCGGGATAGATGGTAGGGAGTTAAGCGCCGATACGATAGAGATGAGCTTAGTCGAATTTGATATTATTTTAGGAATGGATTTCCTATCTAAATATTCGGCGAGCATTGACTGTAAGAGGAAGATGGTGGTCTTCCAACCGGAAAGTGAAGAACCGTTCGTGTTTGTGGGTTCGGTTCAGGGATCTCGGATCCCGGTGATCTCGGCTATGTCAGCGAGAGAATTATTGCACGACGGGTGCTTAGGGTTTCTGGCCGTGGTGGTGGACACCACTCGGCCAGACACCATTCGGCCAGAGGACATCAGAGTGGTTCGGGAATTTTTGGACGTTTTTCCCGAAGAACTTCCAGGGTTACCACCTCAGCGGGAGATTGACTTCGTGATTGACTTGGCACCGTGGGGTGGAACCGGTTTCCAAAGCCCCGTATAGGATGGCTCCGGCTGAACTTAAGGAATTAAAGATTCAGCTCCAAGGGTTGCTTGACATAGGGTTCATTCGGCCCAGTGTGTCACCCTGGGGAGCCCCGGTTTTGTTCGTCAAGAAGAAGGATGGATCTATGAGGATGTGCATCGACTACAGGGAATTGAACAAGCTGACGGTGAAGAATAAATATCCATTACCTAGGATCGATGACTTGTTCGATCAGCTTCAGGGGACGACGGTCTTTTCCAAGATTGATCTCCGTTCGGGTTATCATCGATTGAGAATCCGAGAGGAGGACATTCCAAAGACGGCTTTCCGCACTAGGTATGGACACTACGAGTTTACGGTTATGTCATTCGGACTAACCAATGCTCCTGCAGCATTCATGGACCTGATGAATAGAGTATTCAAGGATTTCCTCGATCTCTGTGTGATTGTGTTTATCGACGACATCCTCGTGTACTCTCAGTCAGAAGAGGAGCATGAGTTACATCTTCAGATGGTACTGCAACGACTTCGAGAACATAAGCTCTACGCCAAGTTCAAGAAATGTGAGTTCTGGTTGTCTCAGGTGTCCTTCCTAGGACACATTGTGAGTAAAGACGAGATCAAGGTGGATCCCGGGAAGATTGAATCCGTCAGGGATTGGCCGAGACCGAAGACGATGACGAGAGATCGAAGCTTCTTGGGATTAGCCGGGTACTACCGTAGGTTCGTGGAGGGGTTCTCCAAAATTTCAATGCCCCTAACCGAGCTTACAAAGAAGAATCGGCGATTTATACCGGTCGGATAAATGCGAAGCTAGTTTTCGTGAGCCGAAACAGAGGTTGATTCTTGCTCCGGTACTAGCTTTGCCTTCGGACAAGGAAAAGTTCGTAGTCTACTGTGACGCATCCAAACAGGGCTTGGGGTGCGTATTGATGCAAGCCGATCGGGTTATCGCTTATGCCTCCCGTCAGTTAAAGGATTATGAACAGCGATACCCGACTCATGATTTAGAATTAGCCGCAGTGGTTTTTGCACTGAAGATTTGGCGGCATTACCTGTATGGAGAGAAGTGTGAGATCTATACCGACCATAAGAGTCTCAAGTATTTCTTTACTCAGAAAGATTTGAACATGAGACAAAGGCGTTGGTTGGAATTAGTGAAGGACTACGATTGCGAGATCCTTTATCATCCAGGAAAAGCCAATGTAGTGGCCGATGCCCTGAGCAGAAAGGGTCCCGGGCAAGTAGCTAGCGTGGTTCAGATCTCACCCCAGCTAGCTGAGGATATGGTTAGATCCGGCATCGAGTTTGTGGTAGGTCAGCTTCACAACTTGACGCTGCGATCGATACGTTGGAAAGAATAAAGGTCGCTCAGATGACAGATCCGGAGTTAGTGAAGATCCGAGATGAGGTATTGGCTGGTCAAGCCAAAGACTTTTCAGTGTCAGACAGTGGGATGCTTTTGTATAAAGCCAGGGTTTGTGTTCCGAACAGTGTGGAACTGAGAAATGAGATCTTTGAGAAGGCTCATTCTACCCCGTATTCTCTGCATCCCGGCACCACTAAGATGTACCAAGATTTGAAACCGTACTTCTGGTGGAGCGGTATGAAGAAGAATTTGGTAGAATTCGTATCGAGATGCCTCACTTGTCAGCAGATCAAGGCTGAACATCAGAGACCAGCAGGGTTGTTGCAGCCTCTAACTCTACCAGAATGGAAATGGGAGGATATTACGATGGATTTTGTGGTCGGGTTACCTAGGACCACGGGTTTGCATGATTCCATCTGGGTAGTGGTGGACCGATTTACGAAATCTGCTCATTTTCTGCCGGTCAGAACAACATTTTCAGTGGATCAGTTGGCAGAACTGTACGTCAGGGAAATAGTGAGACTTCACGGGGTACCGAAGTCTATAGTTTCGGACAGGGATCCGAAATTCACCTCCAAATTTTGGCAAAGTTTGCAACGAGCAATGGGTACGAAGCTAAAATTCAGTACAGCATTCCATCCTCAGACAGATGGTCAGTCCGAAAGGACAATTCAGATATTGGAGGATATGTTGAGAGCCTGTGTTATGGACTTCGAAGGCTCATGGAGTAAGTATCTGCCGTTGATAGAATTTTCGTACAACAACAGTTATCAGAGTACGATAGGGATGGCACCCTATGAACTGTTGTACGATAGAAAGTGTAGATCCCCTATCCACTGGGATGAGACAGGGGAGAGGAAATACCTAGGTCCGTAGTCGAGTTCGGCGGACCAATGAGGCAATAGAAAAGATAAAAGCTAGAATGCTTGCCTCACAGAGCAGACAGAAGAGTTACGCAGATCCGAAACGTAGAGATGTTGAGTTCCGAGTAGGGGACCATGTGTTTTTGCGAGTATCTCCGATGAAGGGGATTAAACGTTTCGGGAAAAGAGGCAAGTTATGCCCTAGATTTACTGGACCTTTCGAGATTCTCGAGAAGATAGGTCAAGTGGCATATCGGTTAGCATTGCCTCCAGCCTTATCAGCAGTGCACAACGTATTCCATGTCTCAATGTTGAGAAAATACGTTTCAGACCCCTCTCATATACTCAGTTATGAGAGTCTTCAGCTTCAGCCAGACATGTCATATGAGGAACAGCCAGTGCAGATCCTGGATAGAAAGGATAAAGTCCTTCGGAATAAGACCATAGCATTGGTCAAGGTTCTCTGGAGAAACAGTAAGGTGGAAGAAGCCACCTGGGAGCTAGAGTCAGATATGCGAGCTCAATATCCAGAGTTATTCAGGTTAGATTTCGGGGACGAAATCCTTTTAAGGGGGGAATAGTTGTAAAGCCCGCTTAGTTAATTTGGAAATTAGCAGCTGTTTATGTTTAATTATGAAATTATTTATAGCTATTTAAATAATTTATTACTGTTATTTACGGAATTCAGAAATGCATAATTATGTCATCAGTAGCTTTTATGTTTCGCATTTCCGGTGTCCGGTATTTTGGAACTCGGCATTTGGCTCAGTAGAAATCACAACTTAGTATGTTAGTATTTTGGGGACGGGTTTTAGACATTGGGAATGTCGGGAATGGCCGGGAATTTAGAATGTCCCAAAAATACCCCTTTAGTATGATTTATGTGATTTTATGGTGGAGGGGCAAAATGGTCTTTTTGCCCATTAGAGTTTTGTATTATGTGTTTATTAATTGTGAAAAATAAATGTTTATTCTATTGTTACTTGGCTGAAATAATATGTTAAATGCTTGATAAAACTCCTTTTCCCTTTTAATTCCACACTTAGTCAAAATTAGAAAGAAATTTAAAAACTCACACACACCAACTCTCTCTCCCTCTATCGGCCAAGCTTTGAGCGACAAGGAGGGGGTGTTTCTCCTTTGATTTTGGCTGGTTATTCATCATCTCTTAGGTCCATTGCAAGCTAGGTTGGTTCTTGTCTTTCCCTCTTTAATTTCTTGGAAAAAAAAAATGTGTAAAAGTGATGATGCATGCATGTTTTTGTGGCTGTTTTTATGGCTGTGTTTAGTTGTTATTTTCTGAGGTTCAAAGCATGATTAATTGATGTTAATTGAGTTGTTTGAAGCATGATTAGTTAGGTTGTTCAAGCTTGTAAATTTTCTATGCAAAATGTGTGATTTTGATGAAATAGTATGTAATCTGTTACTATTGTTGCTGTTGTTCTTGTATGTTTCCAGAAGCTTATTCATGCTTATTTGAGTAGAATTAAATAAGTTTGGATGCATGTTAGTGGATTTAACCAAGTTTGAGTTTTGGAACTCAAAGCTTGGTCTTTAATGGTGAATTTTGTATATGTGTTTTCTGGGTGAATTTGATGCCTTGGATTTGTTCTAGGGATAGTTTAGAACAGGTCTGGAAAGTTTGGGACCAATTGGGGTTGAATTGGTCGAGTTATGGGATTTTTAGTTGGCTGCCTACGAGGAACCGGAATTCCGGTTGTGCATCCGGAATTCCGGATGGGGGTTCAGAAATTCCCAGAACCGGAATTCCGGTTGGGCAACCGGTCTACCGGTTGGGGAATTTTTCCGAACCCTAGTTTTCCTCGTTTTTGGGTTTTTAGGGGTATTGCCATGCTTTTTATCGATAGGGAAACTTTTAGTTCCAAGTTTTAGTCCCCGGGAAGTGATTTAGCGTGTCACTTATAGCGTTGTGATTTTTATGGTTTAGGAGCCAGTAATCCGCCGTTCAGCTTCAGTTCCAGTCAGGTTGACCGGCACACCTGAAATCGGAATCCAGGTAAGATTAGTATAACAGTATGTATATGTAGAATACATGTTTAGCGTGCATGTAGGAAGCCTGCTAGATTACATTAGTTATGTATTTAGGCTTCGAACCATCCAACCCTGTCACGTCGGTACAGGCTGGAGTATGACCGATGGCGAGTATGACCGGTTCGACCGATCAGTGACACTTGGTTGGTGGTTCGGTGCTATTGACCTATCCCGTCGGTACAGTGGAGTATGACCGGCGGCGGAGTATGACCGGTTCGACCGATCAGGAGGATACTTGTCAATAGTACCGTCCCCTGAACGTTCAAAACTCAGTACCATGTTGGACATGGCAGTAGTAGCTCAGTACCATGTTGGACATCGCAGTAGCGGGACTCAGTATCGTGTTGGACACGGCAGTTAGTATTATGTATGATATTATTATGCTTTTCTTGCTGAGTCTGTCGACTCACAGTTTATGTTCATGTGTAGGTAAAGGCAAGGCTGTAGCTGATGGACCGTGAGCGAGCTTATGAGATTGTACATGTCGGGGCGGTTAGGCCTGGAGCGTACGATCCTCGGGACAGCACGGCTGAGATTTTTGTAACTGTCGTTAGACGACTTTCATTTTGATGTAAAAGTTAAACAGTTAAAACGTTTGTAAATGATTTTATAAATCGGGATCCCGAGACTTTTATAATATGGTTATAAGTTTAATTAAAAAGCAAAATTTTAATTAATCACGTTTTTCCATAAACCTCGTTGATTAGCAACGAGCTGCACAGTGCGTTTAAAAATCACGTAATACGCCTAAGATAGTTAGGGTGTTACAATTTGGTATCAGAGCCGCCAGGTTGTCTTCCGAAGATCGTCACGACATGTACAATCATCATCAGCAGTTAGCTCGGTTCACGGTTCAGTAAGCCTTTATTGCTTTAGTAGTTTATTTTATTCAGTTATGAAAAAGAAAAGCCTGTTAGGAAGCATGTTAGTAGCCTGATAGTAGAATAGGCGCATGTTTCATTTCTAATTTCCAAATTAAGCGGCATTAGTAAGCTCGCCTTGAATACGACCTGATATGCCAACTCTTGGTTTCGCAGGCGGTTCTAACTAGATGGACGCCAGGCGGACTACCAGGAGTCAGGGCAACTCCGTGGGGTCGAATCAAGGACAGGGAGCTCAGTTTCCCCCACCTGCTAGGGGCCGAGGTAGAGGTCCCCGAGGCAGGGCTCGTGGCCGGGGTGATGAGAACCCGCCACAGGCTGCCCAGGCTCCCCCAGCCGATCAGGGAGCCCCAAACTGGGAGTTACGGTTTGCGGAGATGCAAGCCCGGATCGAAGAGCAAGACCTCGAGATTCAGAGGTTGAGACAGCAGGGTGCTCCTGCAGTTCCAGTGCCTATAGTTCCAGTGGCACCTGCCCCTGCTGCCCAGGCCGAGATAGTGGTGGCGGCCCACAGATTGGAACCTTTATATGAGCGGTTCCGGAAGCAAGCACCTCCGGTATTCCTGGGAGGTCCGGACGTGATGAAAGCCGAGCAGTGGCTAACGGTGATTACCAGAATCCTAAACTTCATGGGTGTCACTGGTAATGACAGAGTGGTGTGCGCCACGTTTCAGTTTCAGGAGGACGCCCTGGTATGGTGGGACATGGTGTCTCAGATTCACGATGTCACCACCATGACCTGGGAAAGGTTTCAGGAACTCTTCAACGCAAAGTATTATAATGAGGCGGTTAGAAGCGCCAAGAGGAAAGAGTTCGTTCACCTGACCCAGCGGGAGAACATGAGCGTCACTGAGTATACTACTCAGTTTGACCGGTTGGCGAGGTTAGCCTCGGGAATTGTGCCGACCGATTTCAGCAAGAAGGAGAAGTACTTGGACGGGTTGAATCCCAAGATCAGGCATGACCTGATGATCACCACGGACGACAGCACCACCTATGCTCAGATGGTGGAGAAGGCACTGCGAGCTGAGGGCGCAGTGGGGTGTATGTCAGATCCAGCCAGTACTCCGGTTAGTGGCGGAGCTCCTACCCCTCCTGCATCAGGCTATAGCAGGGGGAGTAGTGGTTTGGCCATTGATCAGAGGAAGAGGGCACCCACTGCTTCCGGCGGCTCGAGTCAGAACAAGAGGTTCCGGGGGAACCAGAACAGAGGGAGTCGTCCTGGTGGTACTGAGACCCGATTCTCCTATCCCGAGTGCCCTAGCTGCAAGAGGCACCATCGGGGTGAGTGCAAAGGTCAGGGATGCTTTCATTGTGGCATGCCCGGACACTTCAAGAGGGAATGTCCCCAGCTCCGACCAGAGGCACCGAGAGCTCCAGCGATACCCACTCCAGCTAGGGTATTCGCTATCACGCAGGCTGAGGCAGATGCCAGCCCATCAGTTGTTACAGGTCAGCTTTTTATTAACAACTCGCTTTATTCAGTGCTGTTTGATTCTGGGGCTACACATTCTTATGTGGCGGCCAGAGTCTTTAGTAAGTTGGGTAGACCCTTTGATAGATATGAATCAGGGTTTGGAACCCTGTTACCTGGCGGAGAATTGGTTATCTCCAATAGGTGGATTAGGTCTATACCGATCAGGATAGATGGTAGGGAGTTAAGCGCTGATCTGATAGAGATGAGCTTAGTCGAATTTGATATTATTTTAGGAATGGATTTCCTATCTAAATATTCGGCGAGCATTGACTGTAAGAGGAAGATGGTGGTCTTCCAACCGGAAAGTGAAGAACCGTTCGTGTTTGTGGGTTCGGTTCAGGGATCTCGGATCCCGGTGATCTCGGCTATGTCAGCGAGAGAATTATTGCACGACGGGTGCTTAGGGTTTCTGGCCGTGGTGGTGGACACCACTCGGCCAGACACCATTCGGCCAGACGACATCAGAGTGGTTCGGGAATTTTTGGACGTTTTTCCCAAAGAACTTCCAGGGTTACCACCTCAGCGGGAGATTGACTTCGTGATTGACTTGGCACCAGGGGTGGATCCGGTTTCCAAAGCCCCGTATAGGATGGCTCCAGCTGAACTTAAGGAATTAAAGATTCAGCTCCAAGGGTTGCTTGACATAGGGTTCATTCGGCCCAGTGTGTCACCCTGGGGAGCCCCGGTTTTGTTCGTCAAGAAGAAGGATGGATCTATGAGGATGTGCATCGACTACAGGGAATTGAACAAGCTGACGGTGAAGAATAAATATCCATTACCTAGGATCGATGACTTGTTCGATCAGCTTCAGGGGAAGACGGTCTTTTCCAAGATTGATCTCCGTTCGGGTTATCATCAGTTGAGAATCCGAGAGGAGGACATTCCAAAGACGGCTTTCCGCACTAGGTATGGACACTACGAGTTTCTGGTTATGTCATTCGGACTAACCAATGCTCCTGCAGCATTCATGGACCTGATGAATAGAGTATTCAAGGATTTCCTCGATATCTGTGTGATTGTGTTTATCGACGACATCCTCGTGTACTCTCAGTCAGAAGAGGAGCATGAGTTACATCTTCAGATGGTACTGCAACGACTTCGAGAACATAAGCTCTACGCCAAGTTCAAGAAATGTGAGTTCTGGTTGTCTTAGGTGTCCTTCCTAGGAGACATTGTGAGTAAAGACGAGATCAAGGTGGATCCCGGGAAGATTGAATCCGTCAGGGATTGGCCGAGACCGAAGACAGTGACAGAGATCAGAAGCTTCTTGGGATTAGCTGGGTACTACCGTAGGTTCGTGGAGGGGTTCTCCAAAATTTCAATGCCCCTAACCGAGCTTACAAAGAAGAATCAGCGATTTATCTGGTCAGATAAATGCGAAGCTAGTTTTCAGGAGCTGAAACAGAGGTTGATTACTGCTCCGGTACTAGCTTTGCCTTCGGACAAGGAAAAGTTCGTAGTCTACTGTGACGCATCCAAACAGGGCTTGGGGTGCGTATTGATGCAAGCCGATCGGGTTATCGCTTATGCCTCCCGTCAGTTAAAGGATTATGAACAGCGATACCCGACTCATGATTTAGAATTAGCCGCAGTGGTTTTTGCACTGAAGATTTGGCGGCATTACCTGTATGGAGAGAAGTGTGAGATCTATACCGACCATAAGAGTCTCAAGTATTTCTTTACTCAGAAAGATTTGAACATGAGACAAAGGCGTTGGTTGGAATTAGTGAAGGACTACGATTGCGAGATCCTTTATCATCCAGGAAAAGCCAATGTAGTGGCCGATGCCCTGAGCAGAAAGGGTCCCGGGCAAGTAGCTAGCGTGGTTCAGATCTCACCCCAGCTAGCTGAGGATATGGTTAGATCCGACATCGAGTTTGTGGTAGGTCAGCTTCACAACTTGACGCTGCAGTCTGATCTGTTGGAAAGAATAAAGGTCGCTCAGATGACAGATCCGGAGTTAGTGAAGATCTGAGATGAGGTATTGGCTGGTCAAGCCAAAGACTTTTCAGTGTCAGACAGTGGGATGCTTTTGTATAAAGCCAGGGTTTGTGTTCCGAACAGTGTGGAACTGAGAAATGAGATCTTTGAGAAGGCTCATTCTACCCCGTATTCTCTGCATCCCGGCACCACTAAGATGTACCAAGATTTGAAACCGTACTTCTGGTGGAGCGGTATGAAGAAGAATTTGGTAGAATTCGTATCGAGATGCCTCACTTGTCAGCAGATCAAGGCTGAACATCAGAGACCAGCAGGGTTGTTGCAGCCTCTAACTCTACCAGAATGGAAATGGGAGGATATTACGATGGATTTTGTGGTCGGGTTACCTAGGACCACGGGTTTGCATGATTCCATCTGGGTAGTGGTGGACCGATTTACGAAATCTGCTCATTTTCTCTCGGCCGTAACAACATTTTCAGTGGATCAGTTGGCAGAACTGTACGTCAGGGAAATAGTGAGACTTCACGGGGTACCGAAGTCTATAGTTTCGGACAGGGATCCGAAATTCACCTCCAAATTTTGGCAAAGTTTGCAACGAGCAATGGGTACGAAGCTAAAATTCAGTACAGCATTCCATCCTCAGACAGATGGTCAGTCCGAAAGGACAATTCAGATATTGGAGGATATGTTGAGAGCCTGTGTTATGGACTTCGAAGGCTCATGGAGTAAGTATCTGCCGTTGATAGAATTTTCGTACAACAACAGTTATCAGAGTACGATAGGGATGGCACCCTATGAACTGTTGTACGATAGAAAGTGTAGATCCCCTATCCACTGGGATGAGACAGGGGAGAGGAAATACCTAGGTCCAGAGTCAGTTCAGCGGACCAATGAGGCAATAGAAAAGATAAAAGCTAGAATGCTTGCCTCACAGAGCAGACAGAAGAGTTACGCAGATCCGAAACGTAGAGATGTTGAGTTCCGAGTAGGGGACCATGTGTTTTTGCGAGTATCTCCGATGAAGGGGATTAAACGTTTCGGGAAAAGAGGCAAGTTATGCCCTAGATTTACTGGACCTTTCGAGATTCTCGAGAAGATAGGTCAAGTGGCATATCGGTTAGCATTGCCTCCAGCCTTATCAGCAGTGCACAACGTATTCCATGTCTCAATGTTGAGAAAATACGTTTCAGACCCCTCTCATATACTCAGTTATGAGAGTCTTCAGCTTCAGCCAGACATGTCATATGAGGAACAGCCAGTGCAGATCCTGGATAGAAAGGATAAAGTCCTTCGGAATAAGACCATAGCATTGGTCAAGGTTCTCTGGAGAAACAGTAAGGTGGAAGAAGCCACCTGGGAGCTAGAGTCAGATATGCGAGCTCAATATCCAGAGTTATTCAGGTTAGATTTCGGGGACGAAATCCTTTTAAGGGGGGAATAGTTGTAAAGCCCGCTTAGTTAATTTGGAAATTAGCAGCTGTTTATGTTTAATTATGAAATTATTTATAGCTATTTAAATAATTTATTACTGTTATTTACGGAATTCAGAAATGCATAATTATGTCATCAGTAGCTTTTATGTTTCGCATTTCCGGTGTCCGGTATTTTGGAACTCGGCATTTGGCTCAGTAGAAATCACAACTTAGTATGTTAGTATTTTGGGGACGGGTTTTAGACATTGGGAATGTCGGGAATGGCCGGGAATTTAGAATGTCCCAAAAATACCCCTTTAGTATGATTTATGTGATTTTATGGTGGAGGGGCAAAATGGTCTTTTTGCCCATTAGAGTTTTGTCTTATGTGTTTATTAATTGTGAAAAATAAATGTTTATTCTATTGTTACTTGGCTGAAATAATATGTTAAATGCTTGATAAAACTCCTTTTCCCTTTTAATTCCACACTTAGTCAAAATTAGAAAGAAATTTAAAAACTCACACACACCAACTCTCTCTCTCTCTTTCGGCCAAGCTTTGAGCAGCAAGGAGGGGGTGTTTCTCCTTTGATTTTGGCTGGTTATTCATCATCTCTTAGGTCCATTGCAAGCTAGGTTGGTTCTTGTCTTTCCCTCTTTAATTTCTTGGAAAAAAAAAATGTGTAAAAGTGATGATGCATGCATGTTTTTGTGGCTGTTTTTATGGCTGTGTTTAGTTGTTATTTTCTGAGGTTCAAAGCATGATTAATTGATGTTAATTGAGTTGTTTGAAGCACGATTAGTTAGGTTGTTCAAGCTTGTAAATTTTCTATGCAAAATGTGTGATTTTGATGAAATAGTATGTAATCTGTTACTATGTTGTTGCTGTTGTTCTTGTATGTTTCCAGAAGCTTATTCATGCTTATTTGAGTAGAATTAAATAGGTTTGGATGCATGTTAGTGGATTTAACCAAGTTTGAGTTTTGGAACTCAAAGCTTGGTCTTTAATGGTGAATTTTGTATATGTGTTTTCTGGGTGAATTTGATGCCTTGGATTTGTTCTAGGGATAGTTTAGAACAGGTCTGGAAAGTTTGGGACCAATTGGGGTTGAATTGGTCGAGTTATGGGATTTTTAGTTGGCTGCCTGCGAGGAACCGGAATTCCGGTTGTGCATCAGGAATTCCGGATGGGGGTTCAGAAATTCCCAGAACCGGAATTCCGGTTGGGCAACCGGTCTACCGGTTGGGGAATTTTTCCGAACCCTAGTTTTCCTCGTTTTTGGGTTTTTATGGGTATTGCCATGCTTTTTATCGATAGGGAAACTTTTAGTTCCTAGTTTTAGTCCCCGGGAAGTGATTTAGCGTGTCACTTATAGCGTTGTGATTTTTATGGTTTAGGAGCCAGTAATCCGCCGTTCAGCTTCAGTTCCGGTCGGGTTGACCTACACACCCGAAATCGGAATCCAGGTAAGATTAGTATAACAGTATGTATATGTAGAATACATGTTTAGCGTGCATGTAGGAAGCCTGCTAGATTACATTAGTTATGTATTTAGGCTTCGAACCATCCAACCCTGTCACGTCGGTACAGGCTGGAGTATGACCAGCAGCCGGAGTATGACCGGTTCGACCGATAAGGCTGACACTTGGTTGGTGGTTCAGTGCTATTGACCTATCCCGTCGGTACAGGCTGGAGTATGACCAGCAGCCGGAGTATGACCGGTTCGACCGATCAGGAGGATACTTGTCAATAGTACCGTCCCCTGAACGTTCAAAACTCAGTACCATGTTGGACATGGCAGTAGTAGCTCAGTACCATGTTGGACATCGCAGTAGCGGGACTCAGTATCGTGTTGGACACGGCAGTTAGTATTATGTATGATATTATTATGCTTTTCTTGCTGAGTCTGTCGACTCACAGTTTATGTTCATGTGTAGGTAAAGGCAAGGCTGTAGCTGATGGACCGTGAGCGAGCTTATGAGATTGTACATGTCGGGGCGGTTAGGCCTGGAGCGTACGATCCTCGGGACAGCACGGCTGAGATTTTTGTAACTGTCGTTAGACGACTTTCATTTTGATGTAAAAGTTAAACAGTTAAAACGTTTGTAAATGATTTTATAAATCGGGATCCCGAGACTTTTATAATATGGTTATAAGTTTAATTAAAAAGCAAAATTTTAATTAATCACGTTTTTCCATAAACCTCGTTGATTAGCAACGAGCTGCACAGTGCGTTTAAAAATCACGTAATACGCCTAAGATAGTTAGGGTGTTACAACTCATTTCAGTGATTATGTTAGTTCACTGAAATATCATTTATAGGTGGCTAAGTGTTTTAAGGATAAAATACATTGAAGGGTGTAACGGTAAATTAATCCCTATACAATGTAGATCATCTATAGAGGATCATTAATTATCGGGATTATCACAGTGGATAACTAATAACGTATCTATATCGTGGAACATACAGAGCGTTCTATATAACTGAGAGTGCAATTCCAAGTTCTATGGTGGATGTAATGAGGAATTAATAAGTTAGTGAATTTACTTTGTAAATTCTAGATCTGCTTATTGGAAGCTCAGATATATAGGCCCATGGTCCCCATACTAGTTGAAACAATACTACTTGTAAGACTCAGTTAATTGATTTTAATTAATCAATTTATAATTCTAAAACAAGACTATCTATTTTATGAATTTTCACTAACCTAGGGCTTAATTTTGAAGAAAAGAGATTCTAGGATTTATTTGTTACTTAAGAGATATTGTTAAGTCTAATTAATAAATATATTAAATGGCAATATTATTTAATAAATAATTTTAGTTATTAAATAATTAGATTTGGCATTTAAGTGGTTAAATTGGAAAAATGGCATTTTTGAGAAAATAAGATGAAAAATGAGAAAAATGGCAAAATTACAAAGTGGGGCCCACAATCCATGGCCGGCCACTTGGGAAGGGTTGTGCCACTTTGTTTTTTTTATTATTTTAATGCTAATTAAATCTAACCTAACCCGAAGTGATTTCCTATAAATAGGTAGTGATGGCTAAAGGGAAAAGATGATGCATCTCATTCCTTCATTGAAAATTTGAGCCTCCTTCACCTACTCTATTCGAAACCTTCTCTATCTCTTCCTCTCTTCAAAACCGAAGCCTATAGTGAAAAGAGTGAATGCCCATACACATCAAGTGGTACTCAATCATAGTGTGTAAGGTTGTGAATAATCCAGTTTCAAGAGAAGGAGATTCAGACTCAGATCTTGGTGATACACTGCTACAGAAAGGATACAAGGGTTAGAGATCTGAGTGGAAGGAGACATTATATTCCACTGCAACCACTGTAACGTTCCTGAAACTTTATATGTGTTTATTTCATATCGTTTTAGAAGTTCATGTTTAGGATGTTAATAACATACTTGTACAATCTCGATCTACTCGTTCTCACGGCTGCTCAGCTTTAGCTTTGCCCTTACCTACACATGAAAATAGCAATTGTGAGTCAATAGACTCAGTAAGAAAAGCATAACATAAAACATAATAACATCTCGGGTTATAATTAGGCGCTCATACACCCAACCATAACCCTATCCCTGTGTCCCACACGATACTAATTTTAGAACTTTCATACGACAATACTATCGACAATAAAGTCAACCTATACTCAATATGTGAGTCATACTCTAGCCATATTGATATGACATCATCGATCAGTATTTTAGCCAACATACATTTATCAGTAATCAATACAATACTATTACTGCTATCAATGTACTCTAACAGGCATAAACAACATGTATGCTAAACATGTAAATACATATGCATAATATTACACTAATCTTTCCTTGTTTCTTAATTTAGGTGTGCCGGCCGACCTGGGTGGAACAACTGCTCGAAGAATTATAGCCCCCTAAATCACATCGATCATAACAAGGATAAGTGACACGCTAAATCAAAACTAGGGACTTAGGTTTTAAACCAAAAATTTACCTACTGAAAGTTAACATGGCAATACCCTAAACTAAGAGGCAATTAACCAACCAAAGCTCTAAAACTAACACGAATCGACAACACGAAAAAATCCGAGGAACCCAGCACTTATCCGGTTAACCGGTTTTACAGGGCCTGTAAAATCGGTTGACCGGTTTACACCAAAAAAAAACAAAAAAAATTGAAACCCTAACCAAAACAACTCCAAAGCTTACCAAACCTTCTAGACCAGCATATTATACCCCCAATGGATATTTCCCATGCAACAGAATGACATAGCTTGCTCAAAATAAAAAATCACCATTAGAGAGTCAAGCTTGAGTTCTAAAACTCAAAGTTTGCTCAATCAACACAACAGCCACTCAAATTAGCTTAACAAAACATTTCTAACCATAATTTAACATCAGAAACACAAATCAAACATCAACAACAACTACATGCAAACTTCACAAATCATGCATAATTTCATAACTTTAAACTTAATAAACCAACAAGGGAAGTACTAGGAACTCACCTTGAACTTGAATCTACTTAGTACTTGCTGGAAATCACTAAGATTGAAGAAGAAAACTAGAACCCTAGCTGCCCTAGGGATTTGGAGAGAGAGAGAGAGAGAGAGAGAGAGAGAGAGAGAGAGAGAGAGAGAGAGAGAGAGAGAAAGAGAGAGTTTCTTCTTTTTTCTAATTTTGCTTCTTTGAAATAAAAATGAGATAAACATATGTTTTATTTAATTAATATCATCCATAAAATCAGATTATAAAACTAAATTAACCTTCACTAAAAGACAAAATACAAATAGGCAAAATGACCATTTTGCCCACCACCTAGCCAAAAGTCATAAAATCCCATAGCGGTATTTTGGTAAATTCTTAAATCTCAACTATTCCCGATATTCTAAATGTCTAACTATATTGCCCCACTATCCTAAAAATACTGAGATGTGATTCTAATAGCCAAACACCATGTTCCAACATTGTATTCTGAATTTTATATATAACATATAAAATGTATTCTGAATTCAAATATATATCCGTAAAACGAATATTCATAACTAACATGAAAGTTTCATAATTAAACCCTAATTATCTGCTAATTTCCAAATTCAAGTTAAGCAATTTTTACGATTGCGTGACTGAGGTATCATCTTGGCGGAGATCGAACAATGCAGCTTCAATTGCAAAAAGTTCTAAGGTATTTTCAGAAGAATCTTTGAAAGCATCCCATAATTCCTTTGTTGTGGCATATAAGAGAAAATTTTCTCCTATATCATTGTTCAAGAACTGATCAGCCATGCTTTAATCATGTGATTATAAGATCTCCAAGCTTAGAATGTAGGATCATCTTGTTTTGGAGCAAAAATTTCACCTGTGAGATACTCCTCCTTACCTTTTCCACTAATATACATAACCAAAGATTGAGACCATTGAAGGTAATTATGCATCCATTAAATTTGTGACTAGTAACAAGGAGATAGCTTCATCGCTGTGAGAGAGAGTTGGAGTAGTGAGGGGCTGATCTGGTGAGGAGGTCTTGGAGGTTACCTCTGATATGGAGTTGTCTTTTTCTGTAGCTATGGTAGTCCAAAAAAATTGAGATGGACACAGAGAACAGGAGGAGAAAAACTTCGAGAGCTAGGCAGCAGAACCTTGCTCTGATCCATGTGAACTTTTAATATTTTTTTGTGTTTTATTATCTCAAAGAGAGGGAATATATAGACAACTTAGAATCTGACCTAATAAATATAAATAGTTAATTCTAGAAAGTACACCATTAAAATCCCCTAATTTTAGAAAGAATAAATATATAAAATATTTGGTATTAATACAAAATTGATTCCTATATATAGCTGTGGTCAACTTTCTAATTACTGAAACCAATTCACACGTGATATTATATATATGGTCAAATTTTGATATTCATTACCCGATTTGATTTCCCAATTAATTGTGAGAATATGAGAAATGAAATCGGGTAATGAATATGAAAATCTGACCATATATATAATATCACGTGTGGATTTGTTTCAGTAATTAGGAAGTTGACCACAACTATATATGGGAATCAATTTTGTATTAATACCAAATATTTTAATATTCTAACAATTAATATGATGCAAATACTGATGGAGTATCTCACCTATAAATATAAGGTCTCGGTCCCTGAGCTCTTCACTCATATTGTACAAAAAGCAAAATTCCATCTAACGATAGTTGAGCGAGCGAGGAAGCCCAAATTTGCTTACCGAAGCTATTGTAGGGATTGAAGTTCAAACATCAATGGCCAGAGGTATTTCGATCATTTCATCGCATATACGGTTTCGATATGTCTGCAGTTATTTTTGCTTTACAATATATGGTTTATTTTCATATTATATTATAGTCTAAAAACATATGCTAAGACATTTGCTTAATTATATTTAGAAACTTTAATATTTTATTTTTATTAAAAAAATTATTACAAAATAAATTTTAAATAATAATACTTTTTATAAAAATTTATATAATAGACAAAAATTTTCAAAAAAAAAAAATTACAAAAATACATCAACACGAAATTTTTTTTTGCTCTTTTGAACATTTTTATTTATGACAGTATCTCTACAGTAAAAATAATAAACTATTTTCTTTTTGTTATTTTGTAGTTTATTTATAGTTGTTATAAGGTTGCTTTTCTAATTATTTTTAGTTATTTTGTAATATATTTATAGTTGATTTATATTTATCGTGAGGTTGATCTCTCGTTATTTTTCAGTTGTTTTTTACTTTTTGCTGAGAAAAATGTATTTTTGTAATTTTAAAACTTTACAAGTATATTTTGGTAATTAAAAATTTTAGTCCTTAAATTTGTAATGAAACATAAAAAAGGGTATTTTAGAAAATCATAATTGACCAAAAGTTTGAAAAATATTACAAAAATCTATCAACATTAAAATTTTTAATTTTTACTCTTTAAAATTTTATTTACAAAAATATCTCTTCAGTAAAAATAATAAATATATTTTTAAATTATTTTGTAATTTATTTATAGTTGTATTATAGTTGTCATGAGACTGTGTTTCTGATTAATTTTTTTTTTTATAGTTTATTTATAGTTATCGTGATATCGATTTCTCATTACTTTTTTGTTATTTTTTACGTTAAGCTGAGCAAAGTGTATTTTGAAATTTTAAAACTTTACAAGCTTATTTTTCTAATTAAAAATTTTAGGACGTAAAGTTATAAATAAAATATAAAAGAATGGTATTTTTAAAAATTCCCCTTTCAACAAAGCCACTTTATCTTTTTTTTTTATTCTATTTAATTAAAAACCTAACCCTAATAGCTATCATATAAATAGAATGTTGTAGGTTTTATTTTCATAACCTAATTGGCTGTTTTTGTCAAACAATCAGAAAATAAACACAGCTATCTCTATTTTTGAATTCCTCTTCATTTTCCTCTTCTCAATATTTTTGAACCCCGTAGTGTATGAGTTATTGCTCACACAATTCAAGTCGATACTCAAGATAGTGTAGAAGATTGTGGAGTGTTTTCTCACCTGAAGGAGAAACTAGATTCATATCTTTATCATACTCTGCAACAGAAAGGCCATTAAGGGTTAAAGATCTGAACGGAAGGAGTCATTTTTTTTGCTGCTATCAATGTAACGTTTTCTATAACTTTATGTGTTTAATTCCATGTTTTTAGATAATTCATATTTTGGATGTTAAATTACAGATTTATAATCAAACATACATGTTAGTAAATCTAAATCCTCATAAAATATTTCTAATAATATATATAAAAAATTATACCTGACTAATTGATGGAAGGATGAAAATAGGAGGATTTCTCGGAGGTGGTGTGGTGCTCTAAATAGAAGTTAAAAAGATTAAGATTTTTTCAGGCGGAGGGTCATCACACCATGAGATTAAACAAGAGAAAGGGAAGAACCAAGGGTCGTCATCCATGATTAAGATATGATAGAGAAACCTAGGGGTTTTTCAGGTGGAGGTGGTGGACGACGAACGGAGAGAAATTACAATGAGTCTGGATCGAAATAGAGAATGGCACATGGATCTGGTTCGAAATGGAGAGAACTCATGTGTAAACCTAATTTCAAATTGGGATTTTATAAAATAATACGCCTTTAGTATCAGTTAGTAATCAAAGGTAACCACTTTAGTATCGGTAAGAAATAGAATGTAATAAATTTTGCATCAAATGCTAACTGACGCTAAATTCATATTTATAATTTCTTATTTGAATCAATTTTAAATGTTAATTTTCATTTTAGTGTCAGAGATACAACTGACGCAATTCATAATAATTTGTGTTGGTGAAGAACGATATAAAAAGGACTTTTAATTTTGCGTCGGTTAATGACTTTGACCAGACGCATTGATCGATGCACCAAATCCTTTTTGTAGTAGTGATTTAACAAGTTCTAGCCATGTCAAATGCTCTACATCTCAGTTGAAACTATCGTCGCCATATATGTCTATGTTGATATTTTCTTACAAAGTTATAAGAATCTTTCAAATTTTCACAGAGATTACAAGACAAATGTTCCCTACACAGCTTTTGACTCTCTCTCTCTCTCTAACATTACACAACAAGATTCCTCTCAAGCTGTCAATGATCTAATACACTATGGATTACAAAGGTGATAACTATGTATAGGTTTGTATTGTTACTAAAATTAACTCCGCTTGTATCATTGCTAATTAATACTTCTTTAAAGTCTCCAAGTAAGCTTTAACAATATATTCCACGTCAACCCCAATACTGCGCTTTCTATACCAACTATCTGGATGAGTCAATCTAGATAGGTTTAGGCTTTCTAGATGAACGTTCTGGACTGACTACAAGCTATCTCGAAGAATGTTCCAGATTGATGACAAGCTATCTAGAAAGAAGATCCTTACAGATGACTAGCTAGGTAGAAGAACCATCCGGATTGGCCAAAACTTTCTGAACAAGCTATTCGGATGGTCACCAAGCTTCTTGTAACTCATTTCTAGATTAATAACTAGCTTTTCATAAGACAAAACTTATAACCATAACCAACAAATAAGTCCCAGAGAAAGAAAGATTCATAGACCATGGCAAGAAACTATATATGAAACTTTCAATAAAAGTTTTGGTTAAGCCCAGTGCATTAAAGAATTAGATTATATATTGGACTCTGTTATATAGCAGGTCCCGTCCTAGACATAGGCGGGCTAGGCCTTTTCCTTGGGCCCACCTAGCTCAGATGCTCCAAAAAAAATTCTTTTAAGATTAAACATTTTTTACTTATTTGGAAAAATACTACATTTTTTCTGTATAAGGGACCAAAATATTTTTTTCTATGACCTACTAAAATTCGGGGTTGGCCTTTTATTATAATAAAGCTAACTAAAATATTTTTGTAACCTTAGAGAAGAGTCAAGGATGTACCAACTTCGTATTTGGTGGTGGGTTTTCACGGTGTTCGAAATCCGTAAAAATAAAATTTAGGAAAGATAACCGATATATGTTTTTCAAGTTTTATTGTATTAAAGTTATTTTTCAAATAAACAGAGTTTTGTGTAAATTTACTGCATTTTCATTTTTAATTATTTTTTATTTGTTTTTCATTTTAAGTTATTTTTTGGTTGATATTTTTTAATTGAGACAATATTTTTATAATTTTAAAAATTAAAACATTATTTTTTGAAAAAATTAATTTGTAAAGGGATTGGGGGCTAAATCACCTACATATTAAATTTTTTAACACTTAACCACAAAAATCAATTTTTTGGGGGCAAAACTACCTACACACTCATTTCGTTTTTCTCTGTACCCTTCAGTCCGAAAATCAAAGTTAGGTGCCACAATGGACTTCCCACATGTATACACTTGTAAACGTGGTAAATTTTTGTAGTCCACGTAATATTAATTTTAAAAAATTAAAAAAAAATATATAATTTTAAAAATATTTTCTTTTTGAAATATTGGCGCTAAACCACCCGAACTTTAAACTTTTAAATCTTAACCACAAAAATTGATTTTTTGAGGGAAAAACTACCTAAACTCCCATTTTGTTTTTAACACTTTTCCTTTTTCTTTTCTTATTCTTCTTAACTGAAAAAACCCTAGCACCTAGTCGCCTATACCCCATGACCCAACCTTCTGCGACTCCCCTCTCACACACTCTCTCTCACGGTGCACAATGTCGGCCTTCTCCGACCACCCCATGTTAGATGGGACACAGAACTAAACCCCATGACCAAAAACAATCCCAACCCCAATCTGCCCTCTTCTCTCTCTCCTTTGATCTTTCTCAGACCCTCATCTATTTTTTTCGTTTAGTTCGAACCCCTTCCGGCAACCACCACGAAGAGAGAGAGAGAGAGAGAGAGAGAGAGAGAGAGAGAGAGAGAGAGAGAGAGAGAGAGAGAGAGAGGGCCTAGGAGGGAGGGCTAAGAGATTAGGGTTTCAGAAAGTTTAAGAAAGAAAGAAGAAAAAAGAAAGTAAAAAAATATATTTATAAAATTGTTTTCGATTTTTGTGGTCAATTGTTAAAAAATTTAAGTTCAGCTGGTTTAGCCGCCAATATCCCAAAAAGAAAATATTTTTAAAATTAATTGTTTTTAATTTTAAAAATATTTATATTTATGTTTTAAAATTAATATTACGTGGGTTACTAAAAATTTGCTACGTGTACAAATGTGTACACGTGGTCAGTCCACTTTGGCACTTAAGTGTGATTTTTGGACGGAGGAGTACAGAGCAAAACAAAATCAGAGTTTAGGTAGTTTTACCCAAAAAATCGATTTTTGTGGTTAAGTGAAAAAATTTAAAATTCAAGTGGTTTAGCCACTAATATCCCATTTATAAAAATGTAAAGGAAACGTAAAAGAAATAAATTTTTATGTAAGAAGCTCGAAAATATTTATATATATATGTATAAGGAAGAGGTTTCAATGGTTACATTTTTATTGTAACCATCATGGTTACATTTTTTTAAGGCATTGGATTACTATTAAATGGTTGTGATTAATTTGGAAATAAAATAAAAATAAATAATAAATAACTTGTAACCTGAAAGTAACCTAATAATTTATTTCCTTATAAAACTTTAATTAATATTAATAATATTTTAAAATTAAATTAATTATAATTATCATTAATTTTTTGTAGTTTATTACTATATAAGGATTTTTAAGCAATTTATTTTTTTGCACTTAAATTAATTAAAATTTTATATCAAAAATTTTTATAATTTAAAATTATACACAATAATTTTATAGTTTAAATTTTATTATACTTGTAATCTTAATTTTAAATTATTACACTTAATTATTTAATTTTTTTATTTAAATATTTAAAAAGTAAAAAGTGAAATAAGTTGAAGAACTTTTTAGAAAAAAAATTGCTACACTTGTTATCGATTGACTAGCTTGAGGCCTCATACTTAGTTCATCTAATTGTAACAAAATAATTAAATATCATTTAAAAATAATTAATTATTTAAAAATTTATTATAAAAAGAGAATTTTAATTTGTGTAGAAAGAAGTTTAATTTTTATAAAAAAATAAATTTTATTGTAAATATTATAATTAAATGACTTAATTGTTAAAATAATTAGAGTAAGGATTTAAATATAAATTAAAAAAATATATTTATAAATATTAATTGCTAAAAGAGGTTTTGTTAAAGATTTAATTAATTATTTTAAGAAAATAGTTAATTATAATTAATTATTTTAAGAAAATAATTAATTATAATTAATTAATTCTAAAAAATGAATATTTACGTAAATGTAACTATATGGTTACAATAAAAATGTAAGCATTGAATAGTCATGTATAATATATTTATATGTATGTATTAGCTCACTTACCATAAGGAGAGTCTATGCATGTGGTGAATACATAATAGAATTTTTTAAATTGGCTGTATGGAATATATTAAGCCAAAACAGCTACAGGGCAACTCCTCTTGGCAAGGCATCCATATATACATAGATACATGAATTAATGACAGCTAATATTGGAAAGTATACCCATATATTAGAATCAAAACATTAATATTGATGCTTGCCAAAGAAGGCATGCCCTATGGCTGGATTTGCTTACTCAAAGTCTGAAACAAGGTTTTTCTTATTTCTTGTGCACTTGCTTGGTTGCTTCTCCAATGACTTATTACCAACCCTTATATAGGGCGTTTAATTCTTAATTCAAAAACATAGATAGGCAGGATATGCTAACCATTTATACGAATATCCAATATTCAAAGCTGGCGTTTTGGGAGCAATTATGGGATTGATTATTCATCATGTCTCTATGCCCTGGTCTTGAAAATGATCTCTCAGAAATCGGATTCCCCTCAATTTATACTTTTTCATTCAACAAAATCAGTGGAAAAGTTGAGAATCATAGATGCCTAATATTATCCCTGACTTTTAGGTTGCTTATACCTTTCTTTCTATCTCTCGCTTTCCTTCTTTTTTCTTTCTCATAGTCACAGTAACCAATATAACGCCATTGTGTCATCACTTGTTCTAATGCATTTTTTTCTTTTCTCTCTTGTAACACTTGGTGTTTCATGTTAAATATATAGTGATGAGTTCAAACTTTAAAGTATGACCAATCAGACATGGTTTGGGTTGTTAGGGCTTTTGATTGTTAAGCTCAATGTCATTGTTTGAGTAGTTACGCCACATTGTATATCGCTAAATATATATATAT
The DNA here is from genome assembly GCF_029168945.1 of Cannabis sativa. Lineage (NCBI taxonomy): Eukaryota > Viridiplantae > Streptophyta > Magnoliopsida > Rosales > Cannabaceae > Cannabis > Cannabis sativa. Next base: position 15,472,724 of record NC_083605.1, on the reverse strand, counting down.
GTATATATACATATATATATTATCTTTTTTGGTTGTGGTATTCAATTTGTGTATTATTAGTTTGTGGCATTAGTACTATATTAGTACTAATTAAGTTGTACAAGTATAAAAAAATATAATAATAAAAATAAAAGTTCAAATTATGTTTTCAATTGATCAATAAAGAGACAAGACTTCAGCCTTTAGACAGAATGATAAATGATTCTCAACTATAAAAGAAGAGTATTTAAAGAAATGAAGAAACAGGTATAAATGAAGCTATAAATAAAGTTGGTCAAAGAGAGAGAATAAGAACCAAATGAAATTATCTTTTCACCACAATGAATCTATACTATCTTTAAAAGATTGAGTTTGAGTTTTTTTTTTAAAAAAAAAAAATAGTAAAAGAATCAACCATACAATATTATTACGTAATTCAGGAGTTAATTCATAATTTTAAAAAACAGAACCTGAAACAAAATAAGAGCAATTAATTTGAATTTGAGTTTGAGTGAATTTACTCAAATTATTATGTCAATTAGTGCAGTTAATTATTTTGTCTTTTTGTGAATTCTATTATATATTCTAAATATTTTGTAAGTTAGTATACACTATCTTTAAATGAGGAGTATGAGTTTTTAATTTGGTCAAGTTATTTTTGTCTATAAGTGCAATTAATTATTTTTCCTTTTCGTGAATATTTTTATTGAATAGCTACAATTTTTTTTTTGAAGTAATAAATTTTTTATTATCTTTTTTTTTTTCATCAAAACCCATTCAAGTTTTTGTATAAATATATTAGAAATAATGTTAAAAAAGATTACAGTATTTTGAATAGAGAGCGATAAAATGGTCTTAAGGGTCCTGCAACTGTGTTTTTATAGGACTATATCTTGATGATGGGGATTGGAATCTTAATACTAATCGGAATAATGGCCGGAATTGATAATTCTAATGTGTTGAAGATTTGGTTAATTTAACTAACAGACTTGTGGTGGAGCAAGAGGATATTGGGAGGTGAATGAAGATGCGCGCATCAACTGATTTTGGTAAAAGAGATCATTAATGGGTAGGATTGTGGCTAAAAGAGGGATAAGAATTTGGAAGAATGTTTTAAACTGAAAGGTGAAGGTGCTCGAAGGGTCTACGGATGCATATCTGACTGGACTTTCGTTCCAATCGACACAGAACGCCCAATGGGTACTGGAAAAACAGTCGTGGCTCTTCAATGGGGGGTTTCTAATTCTAGAAGAGTGGCCACGTATGGGGAATTGGCAAGATGCAAAGCTTGATACAGTTTTTTCTTGGGTAAAGGTAAGGGGGTTTCCATTAAATGTATTCACAATCAAGAATGTTAGACGGATTAGTTCGTTGGCGGGGGTGGTATCAGATATTAAATGGACGAATACCAAACAAGCTTTCCTGAATAATTATGTGAGGGTTCGCATTGGATTTCCACTTTATCAAAGTATTTTTGTGGGGAGATTCATTCCATCTAATGGCAATAAAGCTTGGATTCAGCTCAAATTTGAGAAGTTGTCGCTGCTGTGCTTCAAATGTGGCATATGGGGACATGAACATACTGACTGCGAGAAGGAGGAAGCGACTGAAACGGATGTTGATGGGACTGTTGTTCCAAAATATGGTGCTTGGCTAAAGGACGATGACCCAATACCGAATGGATTTAGAGCATTTCATATGCGACAAGCAAGATTGAATCATGCTGCGGAATTGGAAACTGAGAATGGGCAGAGGGGTTGCAAGGCTGATGCTCTGGAGACGGGTGAACGACGATCGGGTGTGGTAGAAACTCTGATTTCAACTTCGATAGAGGTTGTCGGAGGTTGTGATACGCCGATGATCGTGGAACAAGTAGAGGGCAGTTACTAGAAGGACGAAGGAGATGGGAATATGGGGAGTTTAAATCGGAGTGGTGGGGTTGGTGTTGTGGGTGAGGTGGCACGGAATGGGCTTACTATTGAGCCCAAAGTTAATTCTACTATTTCTGAACTGGGCCGGCTAAATGATGGATCAAATATTGCTGAGAAGGAGGGAGTGGGGCCGAGTAGTATTGGGGTTGGGCTTTCTAATACTAATCATTTACATAATACTTTCCTTGGGTCTTCTTCTTTGTGGGGGTCGACTCAAAGTAATAGAGAAGTAGGGACGGACAGAAGTGATAGGTTGGATGGATATGTTGATCTGAAGAAGAGGAAATGTGGAGCTCAGGTGGTAGTTCACAGTTAAGGGAGCACAATGAATATGGGGGTGTGAGATTGGAACAAAAGGGGAAGGAGGTGATTCGGGAGCTTAATGCGGCTGTTGTGGGTGGCTTTTTTGTGCAGGGCACGGGTGTGAGGTCATCACATTCTTTTGGCATCAATCAACGCTGACAAGTCTCTTTCAAAAATAAGGCACGTGCTTTTGGAAAGGGGAAGGAAATAATTGACGTTGGAGACTCACGAGACAAACGATGTGGGAAGTCACGGTGGCCTTTTGAATTGCACTGATGTCTTCGATAATAGTATTAATGTTGAGGTTGGTATTTCTTCTACTTTTGATTTATCTCCTCATGTGTTCACTACTGAAACGGCGAGCCCTGTGGATAAGAACCGCCGAGCATAATGTATCTGCTAAGTTGGAATGTCCAAAGAATCGGGAACCCTTGGACATTGTGTGCACTACAATTCCATGTTCGGGAATTTAACCCGAGTATAATTTTTTGATGGAGAGTAAGTTAGTACGGCATCAAGCTGAGATATTATGTGCAGAGTTACAATTTACAAAATTCTGGATGGTGGATCGGGTGGGGTTGAGTGGGGGTTTGTTGCTCATTCTAGTTTGCCTGGACATTTTGCATCTGTGCTTACTGGGATCACTACTACAAATATCAAAATTCGCGACGGTCCTAAAAACTATTTTTTTCGGGGACTGTCGCTAAAAAAATTAAGTAACTATTTAAAACCGTCGGGAAAAATTTAGTATTCCCGACAGTTTAAAATTGTAGTAAACAAAATAGGCGACGTTTTTTTTCATAAAATGCAATCTTTTAATGGACCTTTATAAAACCGTCGCCGATAAGGGTCTATTGAAAAATCATCACCTACTTATTGCCACATTTTCTACACGTGCCCACCTACTTTTTTTCTATTTCCCACATGCCCACCTATATCTTCTCACCTATTTCTTCTCCATTTCTAACACCCTAAAACAAAAATCTTAACTCTCGAAAACCCTAACCACGCCTCTGCACCATCGCCCTCCTCTCCCACTATCTTCCTCCCTCTCTCAATCTCCATTTCTTCTTGTCTCTCTCGTCCATCGATCTCCACCCACCCCTCCTCTCATCGGTCTCCCTCTACTCTTCATCGCATACGTCAGACCACCACCACCTCCCGTCAGTGTCCCTCTCATCTTCGTCTCATACGTCGGACAACCACCACCTCTCGTCCGTCTCCCTCTCTCTCTTTCGCTCTCTCCAAGCTCGGTATAAATACAGTTATTTATTTATATACTTTTTTATTTATTATATATTTATTTTTATTGTATAAATTTAATGTGTTTTGAAGTTAGTTGTTATTGTAACAAAATTAATTAGTTATTTTATTTTAATTTAGGTAAACTTATAAAGCTAATGGAGGAAAATAATGGGGAAAATACTGATTTTTCTGCCATATTGTATTTTTTTCTTTTTTTTTTTTACATTCCCGACGGTTTAAAACTGTCGCCTATAACAAGTATAGGCGACAGTTTTAAACCGTCGGGAAACCCACATTAGCGACGGTTTTGAACCGTCGCCTATAGTATAAGGCACGGTTATAAACCGTCGCCTATACCCAGTTATAGGCTAGTTATAGGCGACGATTTTAAACCGTCGGGAAACCCACATTAGCGACGGTTTTGAACCGTCGCCTATTATGCCAGTTTTACGACGGTCGTATAGGCGACGGTCATAGAAACTGACGGGAATACTCTAAACGACTATTTAAAAACGTCGGAAAAACCCATTTTTGTAGTAGTGGATGGGATTGGTTCCGTGGTATTTAACGTGTTTCTATGGGAATCCGGATAAACAATAAAGGAAGTTTTCTTGGGAACTTCTAAAAAATATTGCGGGTGAGAATAGAGGACCGTGGCTGTGTTTTGGGGATTTTAATGAGACTAGATCGGGGGTTGAGCAATGAGGAGTGGTTAAAACTATTTGAGGGGAAAATGTGAGGGTTTTAGATTGGTGGGAATCATACCATCGAGCTTTGGTCGTGAATTAACCTATTAGTGATCAAGTAGGGAGTTGTGTCAAAGAGGGTAGAAGAAGTCGGTTTCACTTTGAGGAAGCTTGGTGTGAGGAGGATGAATGCAAGGCGATTATTAATCGTAATTGGGGAACTAAGGGGGAGATAAATTTAGCCAGTGGGTTTAAAAGAAAGTCAATTAAGTGTGGTGGCGAATTGAAAAGATGGAATATAAGGAAGAAAAAGCAATTAAATGAGGAGTTGAGTAAGGCGAAAAAGATGTTGAATCACCTTTCTACTGCTCAATAACCTGAAAATTGGCTTGAAATTAAGCAACAGGAAAAAAGATTAAATGTATTTTTGGAAAAAGATGAAACGTATTGGCGCCAGCGAAGTCGGGCTCTTTGGCTAAAATGTGGAGATCAAAATACCAAATACTTCCATCACAAAGCGTCGGGTAGGAAGAAGAAAAATACAATTAATGGTCTTTTTGACCATTTGGAGGTTTGGAGGGATGGAAAAGTGGCTATTGCGGAGGTTGTTGCAGAGGGCCCAGTTTTGTTAGATATTCAGGTTGCAACCCTAATGCAAGAATTTATAGAAGATGAAATTAAAAATGCTATGTTTAGCATCTCTACAATCAAAAGCCCTAGACCAGATGGTAACTTCTTCTTTCAGGAAAATTGGGATCTTATTGGCAGGTATGTTTGTGAAGCTATCTCATCATTCCTTCAATCAGGTAACTTGTTAAAGGAAATCAATTCTACAGTTATAACCTTAATTCCTAAAATCGAATGCCCCAACAAAGTGAGTAATTTTAGGCTTATATCTTGTTGTAATGTGCTTTATAAAGTGGCTACCAAGCTGATTTGCTCTAGGCTTAAAAGCATTCTTCCTGATCTAGTAGCTCTAAATTAGGGAGGATTCATTGAGGGGGAGGTATATTGCACATAACATCATGATATGTTAGGATTTGATTAGGAATTATGGAAGGAATGTTTTAAAGCCTAATTGCATGATCAAGATTGATCTACAAAAGGCTTATGATACCTTGAATTGGGATTTCTTTGAAGAGATGTTGATTGCACTAAAATTCCCATGGAAGTTTACTAATTTGGTTCTGACTTTTGTTTAGATATTCATTGACGTTCAATGGATCTTTGCATGGTTTTTTTTTAGGCTCAAATAGGCTTGACACAAGGCGACCCAATGTCTCCTTTACTCTTTGTTTTAGGTATGGAATACCTAAGTCGAATTATGATTAAAGTGGGGAAAAAAGGAGTTTGCATTTCATGAGAGATGTTCTGATATGAGACTAAATCATCTCAACTTTGCAGATGATGTCTTGCTATTTTGCAAAAGTGATTTTAAGAGTGTTTACCATTTAATGCAAGGCCTTAAGCTCTTCTCTCTTACATCTGGTCTGGAATCTAACAAAGTAAAATCTGCTTTGTATTGCTCTGGAATGGAGGAAAGAGAAATTCAGAGGGTGTTAGATATGTCTGGTTTCAATAGACAAAAAGATCTATTCAAATACATTGGGGTGCCATATTGCTAGGAGACTTGATGCTTCTGATTGTAGCAGTCTAGCCCTTAAAATGACTGCTAAAATCAAGATTTGGGGCACTAGGAACCTCTCTTTTGCAGGCAGGTTGGTGCTTGTAAACTCGGTTCTACTTACCATCCACATTTATTGGGGCCAAATGATGATTCTACCAAAAAAATCATAAAGGAAATTAAAGCTATTTAATTTGTAGAAGTTTTTTATGGACAGGTAAGGATAAGATGACAGGGGCTTGAAGCATTTCTTGGGAGAAGATTTGTAATCCAAAAAAAGCTGGTGGCCTTGGACTTATGAATATTGCTCCATGGAACATTGCAGCAATGGCTAAACATGTGTGGGCAGTGGCCAATAAAAAAGATAACTTGTGGGTTAAGTGGGTGCATTGTGTGTACATCAAGCACCGTGATTGGTGGGAGTATAAAGCTCCCATAAACAGCAAATGGTATTCGAGAAAAATGGTGGAGATTAAAGATAAAATTCGACAAGTCCAACAGCCAACTATGTTCTCTGTTACTGAATATAAGATTAATATGAGATATTGCTAGTTTAGCAATGAAAATGACAGGGTTGCTTTGTGTAATGAGGTCTAATGCAGACTAAATTGACCTAAGCATAGTTTCTTGACTTGGCTTGCTGTTTAAAACAGGTTGAAGACTCGGGGAAGACTTTTCAAATACAAGATCATAGACTCCCATGAATGCATATTCTGCAGCAAAGACAATGAGACTGTGGAGCACCTGTTCTTCAAGTGTGAAACTGCTCTTGACTGCTTGAATCAACTGAAAGCTTGGTTGAATTGGCAAGTGAATACTAATTCTCTGCAAGGAATCCTAAAATGGATTAGGAAGGCAAAGAATTCCAAGTTTCAGAACAATGTTAAAATGGCTACCGTTGCAGCTCTTGTTTATTCGATTTGGAGGACTAGAAATGAATTGTACTGGAATTCAAATAGGTAGCAGATTGCTGAGATTGTACAGCAAATTAAATGGGTTGTTAAAAATAGAATAATGTTTGTAATGCCAAAAAAGTAAAGCAAAAAGATAGAGATTGGTTCCAGTTACTGTAAATAATGTTGTATAGATAAAATTAAGGCCTTTTAAGGTGCTTTTAGGTTGTAAAAAAATAAGTTTTGGAGCAATGAATACACTTATTTATCAAAAAAATATATATTACTCTTCTTTCAAAAACAAAATAAATAAATCACCATATTACTCATACTCCTAAAGAAAATTCTGGTAAACTAATATTTTTCATGCATAGTCTATATTTAACCAGCAACATCTATATCATTCATGTGTGGTATATATTCTCTCAGAAACGTGATAGATTACTTATGCATGAAAATTTAATGTGAAATTATACTTGTATCTCTACCTAGCACATATAAAATTACCAAAATATATTATTAAATATGTGTGCCAACTTAACCGATTATATTAAATTAGTATCGTCCTTTATGTTATTTTTGTTAGCTTAAAATAATAGGTGTCAAATAAAATAAAAAATGAAATTAACATGTGTCACTTTTTTAGATTGTACTATATTTATTGGTGCAATATATATATATATATATATATATATTACATTTATTGTGCATGACTAGTCACATAATTGACACTGGCAATACTCCATTCTAAGTCTATCTATATGTATACATATATATATACATACACATATATACATATGTAAACATATATATTTTTATACACATATATATACACAAAAATACATATATACACTACAAAATATCTCACTTTTAGTCACAATAAAATTTATGACTAAAAGTAAAAAAGATTATTACAAATTATAAATTATTATTCCCACACTGTGACTAAAAAGTCCGAGCGAAAAGTATTAGTTACAAAAATTACAATTTGTTGTGACAATACTTGTTGTGACTAAAATTAAATTAGCGACAATTTGTATCTAAATACTATGTTTAGTCACAAATCACTTTTTTTGTTGTGACTAAAAGTCACATTTAGTCACAATTTTTTTTCATTGTGACTAAAAAGTTATCACTAAAAGTGACATTTTTTTTAGTGACATTCGTATATACACAAATACATACAAATATAAATTCTAAGTATACACAAAAATAAACCAAAATCACTATACACAAATTTAAACCCAACTCTATATAAACAAAACAAAACCCAAATATATAAACAAATAAAAATTAAAATAAATATTAGAGATTATCTTAACTGAAAGTGAGAAATGCGACGCTAAAATTAGAGGCTCGGGCATGCAGTAGTCGATGGAGGTGTGGTGTTACTTTGTCGTTGGAGGTGCGGTTGTTCAATGTTTTTTTTATTTTGCAAAAAAACAGATGAAATGGATGAGAGAGAGAAAGAGATGATGATTGAATGTGATTATGGTGGTGAAAATAGTTGTGAGGGTGGTAAAAATAGTAGTGGGCAGTGGTGAATCGCGGAGAGAAGAAGAAAGAGAAAGAGAAAGAGAAAAAATGGGTAGGGGTTCGGGGTTCCATTTTTCAGCCTCAACTTAAGTGCATTGACAAAAGTATCACAATAAACCCTAAAATGAAACATAGGGTTTCATTAATTGCAGAAACTTTTGCCGACGTAACTAAGTGTACCGGTAAAAGTTTTTACCTAATTTTACCTACTTTTTTGCGCACATTTTCACTGCGCGAGAAATAAACTGCCAAAATTTTTACCACATTTGCCGATGCATTTATTTGCTAGGAAAACTGAAATTAATTCACTTTTTCCAGCACACTTACCTTCGCTAGTAAAATTAAAATTTAACTACCAGAAGTTACCACCTTTTGGCGGTTGGTTGACCATCTTTTGCGAGCGAGATAAAGATATTGTTTACTGGAAAGTTAACTTGTCGACATAAGGTTAACCTGGTGGAATAATACCTTTTTACGGGCGAAGTGTTTTAAGTTCTCCAGTAAAAGTACACTACTTTTACTTGCGCATTTCATTAAATGCACCGACAAAAGAGCTTATTCTTGTAGTGAATGGTTTTTTAAACCATGTGGAATTTTTTTACGAAAAAACTTGCTATGAGTCGAAGAATTGTATAATAAAAAAATTAAATAATTAGAAAAATTAAGAAAATAGAAACTATAAAATAAAGCTCATGTGTATCACATCACATATCCATGATCATTTTCATTTGTATATATAGTAGAGCCTCTATATAATAATATACACTTGGAACAAAGCAAATAGAATTCTAATTAAGTTGTTATAACTAAATATAGGTATATAAGAAAAAAAAAATACCAAAAAACATCAAATATAATGACACGTTTACCACACAGTACTCAAAATCGAAATAACTTAATGGAAAAATGTAACGGGATAAATAAAAAATAATCATAATCAATATTTGTCATATGTCGTTTACTAATTTTCTTTTTCGAAATAGAATCATAATGACTTATCATGTTTACTTTATCAAGAAACATAATCGGAATACATAAATTGACTAAATTATCTTTTTCAGTTGAACTATAATATATGGTATTTATTTTGTAATACATAATTTAAAAGACTTAATTGCATTATATATTTAATATTATAATAAAATAAAAATAAATAAAAGTCATACCGTTAATAATGTCATTCCTAAAATATTAATTGGTGATCGCGTGAAATATTTCATTTCTTTTATCCATTATTTATTCTTGTTCTTTCTCTTCTAGTTTAAGAGAATGACTACTTTACCATTAATTTATATTACATATGTTAGACTATAATATAGTATATGAAATATAGCATATATATACGATATGAAATGCAGAAAATAAACTTTATGATATCGTAAACATATGCAATGAAAGATCGATATACCTCCAGCCATTGATCTTTGAGCTTCAATCCCTGCGATAGCTTCAGTATTAGAGTTCGGGCTTCCTCGCTCTCTCAACTCTCTTTAAATGGAATTTGCTGAATGAAATCAGAATGAGTGAGGAGCTCGGGGACCGAGACCCTATATTTATAGGTGAGATACTCCATTAGTATCTGCGCCACATTAATTGTCAGAATATTTTGACAATTAATTCAGGAAATCAAATCAGGTAATGAATATCGAAATCTGACCATATATAGAATATTACATAATTGATTTTGTCCAGATTCAATGAATATAAAATATTCATTTATCAGAAAATTAATTATTTATTTATTTCCTTAAATAGAAAATCATTTCCTTTTCCATAAATATAATATTCTAATATTCTCCCACTTGGTCAGCATTTCAACTAAAATATTCAAACCCAATGTTCCTCATTATATAATAGACATACGAATCATAGCGACATGTCCTCATTATGAGTCAAGTATTATCTTCCATGTATTACAATACATTTACTATATAACAATGTACTTTATGTGGCAATGTACTTAAGTGAATAAACCCTAAACCTTATGTTTATTCAGGTCCTTTGAAATTTTTCTCAAATGTAAAATTAAGATGCACATAAATATGAGAAAAATCAAAATAAGAGTTTCATTAATAATAACTTTATTTGTACAAATTACATAAGGGAACCAAGTCCCATGTTCTCCACATGATCCTTGAATTTATGAGGTGGCAAGCCTTTTGTCATAGGATCGGCAATCATCAATTCAGTGCTAATGTATTGAATGACCACTTTATTTTCTTTAACACGTTCTCTAATAGCTAAGTACTTAATGTCGATGTGCTTGCTTCGACTTCCACTTTTGTTGTTCTTAGCCATGAAAACAGCAGCTGAATTGTCACAGAACATCTTTAGCGGCCTTGCAATGGAATCAACCACTCTTAGGCCTGAAATGAAACTCTTTAGCCATACACCATGTGATGTAGCCTCAAAACAAGAAACGAACTCAGCCTCCATAGTAGAAGTAGCAGTCAAAGTTTGTTTGTTACTCCTCCAAGACACAGCTCCACCAGCAAACATAAACACATAACCAGATGTAGATTTACGTGAATCAGTACAAGCAGCGAAATCTGAGTCTGAGTCGCCAACTACTTCTAGATTGTCATTTCGTTTGAACATCAGTTTGTAATCCTTAGTACCCTGAAGATACCTCATTACTTTCTTTGCAGCTTTCCAGTGGTCTATCCCCGGGTTACTCTAAAATCTTCCTAACATTCCGACAGAATAAGCAATGTCGGGTCTTGTGCACACCTGAGCATACATTAGGCTTCCGACAACAGAAGCATAAGGAATTTTCTTCATTTGTTCTCTTTCAAAATCATTCTTTGGACACTGGCTCAAATTCAATTTATCACCCTTCACAATTGGAGCAACGGTCGGTGAACAATCTTTAATATGAAATCTTTCTAAAACTCTGTTGATGTAGGCTTCTTGAGATAAACCTAAGATACCTCGGTATCTATCTCTATGAATCTTAATGCCTATGACATAGGATGCTTCACCCATGTCTTTCATCTCAAAATTCTTTGAAAGAAATTGTTTCACTTCACGTAGCAACCCTTTATCATTGGATGCAAGAAGAATATCGTCCACATATAAAACAAGAAAACAGATCTTACCCCCACTTTCCTTCAGGTATATGCATTGATCCATGACATTCTCTTCAAATCTAAAGGAAGAGATGACATCATGAAACTTTAAATACCATTGACGAGATGCTTGTTTTAATCCATAGATGGACTTCTTAAGCTTGCATACCAAATCCTGACCTTCACTAGAGGAGAATCCTTCTGGTTGTTTCATGTATACCTCCTCCTCTAGATCACCATTCAGAAAAGCAGGTTTTACATCTATCTGCTCCATCTCTAAATCAAAATGAGCAACTAATGCCAAGATGACTCTGAGGGAATCTTTCTTTGATACAGGAGAAAAAGTCTCCGTATAGTCAATTCCTTCTTCTTGAGTGAATCCTTTAGCAACAAGTCTCGCTTTGTACCTCTCAGTGTTTCCTAATGAGTCTTTCTTAGTTTTATAGACCCATTTACAACCAATGGCTCTCGCCCCATTAGGCAACTTTACAAGTTCCCAGACTCTGTTGCACCTCATAGAATTCATTTTATCATCCATAGCATTGTACCACAATTTTGATTCTCTACTGTTCATAGCTTGTAAAAACGTTTCTGGATCATTTCCAATTCCAATATCAGATTCTAATAAATACACAACATAGTCTTTGTAAATCTTTGGTTTGACAGGTCTAGTAGATCTTCTTAAGACTTCACCAACAGGCTCTTGGGGAGCAGCAGCTGGCTCAGCAGGTTGTTCAACAGGTGCAAGCAACTCTTGAACATCTTGATCTACTGGATTATCATTACCAACTTGAGGATCTTCAGTGATTGGTAATGGTTGTTCAACATTCGTTTGAACTACAGGAGTGTTAACCATTATCAATCTTGCTTTTGAAGTGGAAGGTTCTGAAGGATCTTTCTCAGGACCTAAGTCCTTTGATTGATCACTCCCACTGATCAAGGCATTCTCAAGAAATTTTGCATTCCTTGATTCCACAATTCTTGTGCTATGAGATGGACAATAAAACTTGTAACCTTTAGACTTTTCAGCTTATCCTATAAAGAATCCGCTTATGGTCCTTGGGTCCAATTTCTTCTCTTGCGGATTATATATTCTGACTTCAAATGGACATCCCCAAATGTGTACATGATTCAAACTTGGTTTCCAACCTTTCCATAATTCAAAAGGGGTTTTTGAGACTGCCTTTGTTGGAACTCGGTTTAATATGTACACGAATGTCTTTAATGCTTCAGTCCACAAGGATTTAGGAAGGTTAGAGTTGCTACTAAGCATACTCCGCACCATGTCCATTAATGTTCAGTTTTTTCTTTCTGCAACACCATTTTGCTCGGGTGTACCGGGCAAGGTGTAATGGGCAACAATCCCATTTTCTTCAAGAAACTTTGCAAATGCACCAGGTGCTTGTCCATCTTCTGTGTATCTACCATAATACTCACCTCCTCTATCTGATCTCATTATCTTAATTTGCTTGTTGCATTGTTTCTCTACTTCAGCTTTAAATATCTTAAAGACATCTAATGCTTCACTTTTATTATGAAGTAAGTAGATATACATGTAGCGTGAGTAATCATCTATGAATGAGATGAAGTATTTATGACCATGTGAGTCCATATCTGGACTACATATATCAGTATGTATGATTTCTAATATTTCAGAACTCCTATGGACACCAGTTTTGACAGACTTAGAGGTTTGCTTTCCCTTAATGCAATCCACACAAGTATCAAAGTCAGTAAAATCTAAGGTATTGAGTACCCCATCTTTTACCAACCTTTTGATTCTATCAATGGAGATATGTCCCAATCTCCGATGCCACAATGTACAGGAATCCTCTTTCATAACACATCTTTTAGTGCCAGCGTGAACATGCATAATATTATTTGTGGTATTATTTTGTAAATTAAGGTAAATATCTTAATATAATGAAAACTGAAACATACATAATTGCATGAAAACACATTACTTAAAACTAAATTGCATGTTCCAACTGTTAAATATTGCATAATAAATGTCTTAAATATTATGCAACACTGTACATAATCATATATGTTACAGTTTATACATATAAATGTCTAACAGTTTCAATGAATATAAAATATTCATTTATCACAAAATCAATTATTTATCTATTTCCTTAAATAGAAATTTATTTCCTTAAATAGAAATATATTTCCCAATATAGAAATATTCTTATATTCTCCCACTTGGTCAGTATTTAAACTAAAACATTCAAATCCAACGTTCCTCATTATATAATAAACATACGAATCATAGCGACATGTCCTCATTATGAGTCGAATATTATCTTCCATGTATTACAAAACATTTATTATATAACAATGTACTTTATGTGGCAATATTCTTAAGCGAATAAACCCTAAGCCTTATGTTTATTCTGGTCCTCTTACGATAATTTTCTCAGACGAAATTAAGGTGCACATAAATATGAGAAAATATCGAAATTATAGTTTCATTGAATAATTTTTGGTTGTACAAATAAAAAACTGCATATGGGTTAACTGAATCCCATATTCACTTTATGATCCTTGAGTTTGTGTTGCGGCATGCCTTTAGTCAAGGATATATGCGATCACCTAATTCAGTTTGCGTGATTAATGACCATTTATCATGCCTTTTAATGACTAAATTCTTAATGTCGATATGTTAGTTTCGACCAGTACTCTTATAGTTATTTAGTCATAAATATTGTAGCTGAATTTATCGCAAAATTTTCTTAATGGCCTAATGAAACTGTAATTCTGAACTCTAGGCCTACTATGAAACTCTATAATACATCATACGAGATGCATCCTCAAAACAATAAATGAATCTGACTTCTCTAGTGGAAATAACAATGAAGATTCTCTACAATATAACTTACTGGTAATCTTAAGGACGTAATAAAATATTGATTTACGTGAATCAATCCAACAAGTGAAGTACGTTAGAATCTAATTGGTTAACTATATTTCTAGATGGTCAATTCATCTTAACAAAATATATATGAATATAATTTTTAGTATCTTAAAGACACCTCATCATTTTGTATGATGAATAAAGTGGTCTTAACTTTAGTTATTCTGAAATTACTTAACGATCCTGAAACAAATGTAATGTAAAGTCTTATTCAGACTCTTAGGCATACATTAGGCTTCTAAAATAGAAGCAAATGAATGTTCTTAATTTATTCTCATTCCAAAACATTTTTCAGATGTTGGTTTGAGTTGAATTTATCACACTTAAAGATAAAAGTTATATCACATGAATAATACATAATTTTATTTAATCAGAGATGCTGTGGCTACTCTCTAATTAATTAAAATTATACATGTTATTTATATTCATTATCTCACAATAATAATTTGAGATATGAATTATTTCACCTCATATAGAAAACTTTTATCATCATTTGCATGAAAACTACATTCATATAACTACATTCTTATATTAATATAGATTGTTCTAAGCATGAAAACTCATTCTGAAAAAACAAAGAAATCTCAAAATTTTCAAGAAAAAGCTTTTCGGACCCGAAATTTTTTGGTGATTTTAAAGTCTTTGTTTTACGTGTTTTTGATGCATGAAATCTATATGAATGACTTAATTTTTGCATTTAGATCCATTTGGAATTGATTTGGGGTCTTTTGGTCGTCTGAAACGAAATTAAGATCGGGTTTGGGTCGGTTCCTTTGGACCCGAGTTGCAGAAAAATGGGTCAAAACGACCCAGTTTGGCTGAGGAAGACGCCCCGAACGACGTGTCGTTTTCCATAGTGGAAAAACGACACGTCTTTTTTCAGCTAAATTGCTGCTGTTGTTTGCCGAAACGACATGTCGTTTTTCTTCGTTGTGGGCAGCCCTTCAGATTGAGAAAACGACGTGTCGTTTTTCCCTTGTGGAAAACGACGTGTCATTTTCTACATGCATTAGCAACCCTTCAGAACGTTAAACGACGTGTCGTTTTTACTCCTTTGTTCAGCCCTTCAGGATTGGAAAAAACGACGTGTCGTTTTGCTTTTTGCAAAAACGACATGTCGTTTATGGCAGTGTATTTTTTTTTTTAAAAAAAAAAGGAAAAAATTCGAATTTTTTTTTTAATATTTTTTATTTATTTAGAAATATTAATTATTTTCCTATTTTGTTAATTTAGTCAATAAATTACATTCATTCAATTTCCAATTTTAATTTAATATATATATTTAGAATTAATATGTTATTTAGTATAAACTGAAAATGGAAATTTGTTTTAATTTGGTAATTAATTACATGATTTATTTAGGCATGTAATAATTGTGCAATTAGTATAATTGTGCATTTAATTATTTATTACCAAATTATGTAATTTATTTTTTAAATTAATAAAATTTGAAAAATCTGCCATCAAGTATATTCTTTAATTTTGCATTTAATTCATATCATATAATTAATTGCACTAATTTGTATATTTACCTTATTTATACAAATTAATTATTAGTGTAAATATTTAATATATTATATGGTCATAAATGCATAATTAATTATATATTATGGAATTAAGCATTTAATTTATTATCATACAATAATTGTATTAATTTGTATTTATTTCGCAAACTTATTTTTAATACAATTAATTTTAATTTGTATGATTTAAATGTTATACATAAATTCCTTTTATAGTGCTAGATATATTTAGAAATATTCAAACATTAAGATAAGTTGAATATTTTATATAGCACATTAATTTTCATAAAACTTCATAAAATTATTCATAAAATATTCATAAAACTTCCTAAAATGAATAAAATATGAATAAAATGTAAGTAATTTTGTGGTTTGACATAAGAAAACATGAACTTGGGACAAATGCTCATATCTAGAACGGTTTTTAATGATCTTCGGACGACCACACTAGGAGCACTAATCTCAGTGATTGTCTATTATGTTAATAACGAAATTACTTTTAGGTAGAGCCCAATACCTAATGTCAAAGTGAAAATATAACTTTATATAATTAGGGAGTAGCCACAACATCCTTATTTGTATAAAATTATATATTAATTAAAATTCACCTTAATGGACATAACTTGTAATTAATTATATATGTATAATAATTTTACCCCACAGGGATTTTATTATATTTGTATAATTAATAAGGATAATATGTTAAATTAAATTCTCTTAATTTACCCCACAAGGAGTTATGGGGATTTAATTTAATAGTGTTATCATAAATTTAATTAAAGATAGATAATAAACCTTCATTTTCCTAAACTAATTGTTTAATTAAATCTATCATAAGGTTCATCTAATTTTATTAAATTTAAAATTTAGCCCACAGGCAATTTTAGATTTAGTAAAATTTTAATCTTCAGTTTATACTTTGGTGTCTAGTGAACCACATAATTTTAAATAATTAGGGAGTAGCCACAGTATCCTTAATTATATAAAATTATATACATTAAGTGGATCAAGGTCACATAATGGACATGAATTATGTGAACATAATAATCTTACCCTACAGGGATTTTATTATATTTACATAATTAATATGTTAAATTAAATTCTCTTAATTTATCCCACAGGGAATTATGTAGATTTAATTTAATAATTTTATCATAAAGTATAAAATTTTGAAACATTTATAAATAATTAAGTGTTTCATACCTTTCATTGAGATAGAAATATTAAATTTTAAGTTTTTCATAAATTGTGTAAATCTATCATAATCTATATCTAAATCTAATCTTATTAAATTAAAAATTTAGCCCACAGGCAATTTTTGTTTAATAAGATTTCATATTTAAGCATGTTTATTCATTGGTAAAAACATGATTCATTTAATCCTCAAAATTATATATGTAATTTTATTACATCTCTATTCATAAAATTTTACGATATAAGTAAAAATTTCAAAAATTTATTCTGATAACTTCGTCTAGAATATACAGTTTTTACTGTATAATTAAGAAAATTCAACCACACTTTATTATCACCAATAAATTTTAATTTATTGTGTATGAATTCATTCTAATATAGTTGTTGTGATTATTAACACATAGTGGATTATTTTAGATTGTTATTCCACATTCATAATTTCTTGCAAGGTTTACAAATAAACCTAAGAAAGTCAGTAACTGTGAGCAAATCTTATCCACAGACAAGATAAGTTCTCACATTTAGAAGTTTAACGAACAAGCAATAGAGTAGTGGCTTTGTTTTAAAATTAGCAAAGACCTTTATGTTCCAAGATTCTTTTGAAACTTGATTTAGACACATTTAAAGGTCTTTACTACAAAATGATGTCACTCATAAAGATATGCAAGTTCAATCTGACAATAAGAAATGTGTTATCAATAAGAATTCTTCTACATTATAGCACCAAAGATTATGGAAGATATATATCTCCATAAATAAAATAAATGTTAGTAAATGGTGGGGATATTCATTACACTTGATTTTACTAACTTTATTTAGAACTTGTGTGAATTTCATTAAGAATATGTATTCCAACAAGTGAAAATCGGGCATATTAGAATTCTATCATATTAGAAATCATACAAGTCAGTTAATTTTGAAGACATAGACTCAAATTTTGCATCTCATTTTTAATCATTACTCACATAAATTATATTTCTACAAAAGTATAGATTTATATGTTTCAAAGACATTTAAATCTTAAGTACAGAAATAGTGCTTTTTGCATGTTAAGATAGTGAGATCAAATATAAAATGGAGCATACTACATTAAAAAAATTCGTGAGTATGGATAAACTCCCACTCCATTTGCAAAGTTTCTTTAAAAGCATGGGTTCATTGCCCGATACATATGCTTGGTACACCCAAATTATAGTGTGTGACAGATTTAAGAAACTAAGCATTTTTTGGACATGGGGTGGAGCCTACATAGCAAACTCCAAACCTTCCTAAATCTTTGTCTATTTATACTCTTCAATGGGGTGTACATATCGAATCGTGTTCTAACCAAAGTTGTTTCTCAAACATATTTTGAGTTGTGATAAGGTTGAAAACCGATTTGATAACATATACACATTTTATAAATACCCATATATAGTTAGAGTACAATTGTCAAAGAAAAGATCTAGGCCCAAAACCATAAATGAGCATATTTCATTTGAAAAGCTATAAGGTTTAAGGGTTACATATTTTATTATCCATCTCACAACACTAGAACTGTGGAATTAAGAATTGACTTGATTAGTGAGAGTAATCTATCTAGGAACCTAGTTTCTGAGAAAGATCATTCACATTTTCTCAAACTTCCACCTCAAGTGTTAGATTAATTATGATTCCCAACAACCCTTAAGGTTAATGGTTATTGAGAATTCATAACTAATCATTAATAATCTACAAGTCATTGATAAAATTCTAATAATTTATGTTATTTAGTAATTGCTTATAATTTCTAAAATAACATGCATATTTAACCATTTGCTTTTTTAAGAGTTTGTTGGTCCATCCTGAAGATGACTTATTAGAACAATAAGATCAATGTTTTCTAGTGATTACATTTTGTACAATAAAAGTTCAACTACAATATTAATTTGAGACACAAATTAAATTATAGAATGATAAAGAATTGAAGTTGTAGTACAATATGCCATGAATGAAGAGATGAATATCTTAAATAGCAATAAAGTTTATCTTTAGTAAAGTTGCCAATGGGGTGGAGAACATTAATTAAGCATAGGTTTTTTCACCAATAATATTCATTAGGCAACATTGAGAAACATAAAGATATAAAAGAATATTCATTGCTAAGAAGTTCATTTTGAAATAAAAATCAATAACAAAAGAGATTTACATTCTCACTTATTTTTATAAATGATTCTATTATAGACCTTGGCATTTGTTGCTCGTTTCAATTTATTAATCAATTCCAAACAGTGAACTAGAGGAGAAGGTATACAGACTGCCATAAAATTTCTCCTCTAATAGTGGTGAACATATGCAAGCTTAAGGTGTCTACCTGTAGATTAAAACCAACACCTCACAAATTGGTATTAAATCATCATTTCCTTTAGGTTTCAAAAGAAAATTATGGAAATAATTATATACCAGAAGGTTAGTGGGAGTAATATTTGTTTTATACGTAGACAATATGTTACTTGCAAATGATGATAAAAGTTTTCTATATAAGTTGAAATAATTCATATCTCAAATTATTATTTTGAGATAATGCATATAAATAACATATATAATTTTAATTAATTAGAGAGTAGCCACAACATCTCTGATTAAATAAAATTATGTATTATTCATCTGATATAACTTTTATCTTTAAGTAATGTATGCCTATGAGTCTGAATAAGACTTTGCATTACATTTGTTTTAGGATCGTTAAGTAGTATCAGAATAAATAAAGTTAAGACCACTTTATTCTTCATACGAAGTGATGAGGTGTCTTTAAGATACTGAAATTATATTCATACATATTTTGTTAAGATGAATTGACCATCTGAAAATATAGTTAACCAATTAGATTCTAACGTACTTCACTGGTTGTATTGATTCAGGTAAATCAATATTTTATTACGACCTTAAGATTACCAGTAAGTTATATTGTAGAGAATCTTGATTGTTATTTCCACTATAGAAGTCAGATTCATTTATTTTTTGAGGATACATCTCGTATGATGTATTATAGAGTTTCATAGTAGGCCTAGAGTTCAGAATTACAGTTTCATTAGGCCATTAAGAAAATTTTGCGATAAATTCAGCTACAATATTTATGGCTAATAACTATAAGAGTACTAGTCAAAGCTAGCATATCGACATTAAGTATTTAGCCATAAAAAGGCATGATAAGTGGTCATTAATCACGCAAACTGAATTAGGTGATCGCATATATCCTTGACTAAAGGCATGCCGCAACACAAACTCAAGGATCATAAAGTAAATATGGGATTCAGTTAACCCATATGCAGTTTTTTATTTGTACAACCAAAAATTGTTCGATGAAACTATAATTTCGATATTTTCTCATATTTATGTGCACCTTAATTTCGTCTGAGAAAATTATCGTAAGAGGACCAGAATAAACATAAGGTTTAGGGTTTATTCGCTTAAGAATATTGCCACATAAAGTACATTGTTATATAGTAAATGTATTGTAATACATGGAAGATAATACTCGATTCATAATGAGGACATGTCGCTATGATTCGTATGTTTATTATATAATGAGGAACATTGGGTTTGAATGTTTTAGTTTAGATGCTGACCAAGTGGGAGAATACTAGAATATTTTAATTATAGAAATGATTTTCTATTTAAGGAAATAAATAAATAATTGATTTTCTGATAAATGAATATTTTATATTCATTGAATCTGGACAAAATCAATTATGTAATATTCTATATATGGTCAGATTTCTATATTCATTACCTGATTTGATTTCCTGAATTAATTGTCAAAATATTCTGACAATTAATGTGGCGCAGATACTGATGGAGTATCTCACCTATAAATATAGGGTCTTGGTCCCCGAGCTTCTCACTCATTCTGTTGTATCAGGAAAAATTTTCACGTGTTACAGTTTATAGATATTAAGGTAAAATCAGCCATTTATTTATTTCCAAGACATTCAGATTTATAATATAAATTGAAATATTTGTCTGAAAATGTAAAGGAAAAACCAAAGGGTATAAGTCTTGAAACTGAAATCAAGTTTCTAGAGAAACTTGGTACATAAAAGGTCTTTTCTAACTTTAAAATAAAACCATTACTTAAAACTAAATTGCATGTTCCAATAGCTTCCACATGTGAGCCCATCTTTTTTCCAGATAAGATGCTTTGCTCACTTGCCGCTGGCTTCCTTAGATTTTGAATATCCTGCAAGGAATTTGTTATGTGAATTGTTGAACCGGAATATTTCCACCATGTGTTAAGATTAACATTATCCATATTAGATTCATAACATACAAAGGAAATTGGATTACCTTTGTCATCCATCCATTTCTTGAACTGGCTTCACTCCTTTTTCGCATGTCCCTTTTGTTTATAAAAGAAACATTTGATGGAATCTTTCTTTATGGCAGCCTTGGGAGCCACAGGCTTTTTCCCTTTGTTCTTCTTGAATGACTTGTGTTTTTTAGGTTGAGTGGTCAGGTGAACACTTTCTCCTTGCTTCTGTAGGAGCCTGGCTTCCTCTTGAACACACATGGTCATCAATTCATTGATAGTCCATTTTTCTTTATGTGTGTTGTAGGAAATTTTGAAAGGCCTATACTGTGGAGGAAGATTGTGAAGGATGTAATGAACCAGGAAGGTATCAGGAATGATAACGTCGAGTTTCTTCAAATGAGCAGTGATGTCCCTCATTTTAGAAATGTGTTCTCGAACTCCTTTAACACCGATGAGTTTTGTGGACGACAACTCTTGGATGAGGTTGATGAACAAAGATTTATCTGAAGTGTCAAATTTCTCATCCATCACTTTGATAAAATCTTTCACCTTCTCAGGTGGCTCCACCGATCCACGCATTCCCATAGGAATTCTGGACATAATGAACATGATGCAAAGACGAGTAGATTGCTCCCACTTTTCACGCAGTGCAATCTCAGCAGCAGTGCTAGTATCAGTGATAGCAGCTGGTTCGTCTTTCCTTATTGCATAGTCCATGTCAGTGCAAGCTAGGTGGAGAAGAACTCGTTCCTTCCAGATTTTGAAGTTGTCACTCCTAAGCTCAGGGATTTCACTTCTGATTTCAGCGTATTTAGAGGTAGATGAAATAGCTGCAAGAATAGGATTACAAAAATTTAGATGTTAAAAGAATTGAGGCTTTAATGAATTCATGTTTTACCAATGTAGAAACATGATGAAGATGAAAATTTTATTAAATCTAAAATTGCCTGTGGACTAAATTTTAAATCTAATAAAATTAGATGAACTTTATGATAGATTTAGTGAAGTATTTAAATTAGATTAATGGAGGAATGAAATCTATCTTTAATTAAAATATGTGATAACACTATTAAATCAAATCCTCATAACTCCCTGTGGGGTAAATTAAGAGAATTTAATTTAACATATTATCCTTATTAATTATACAAATATAATAAAATCCCTGTGGGGTAAAATTATTATACATATATAATTAATTACAAGTTATGTCCATTAAGGTGAATTTTAATTAATATATAATTTTATACAAATAAGGATGCTGTGGCTACTCCCTAATTATATAAAGTTATATTTTCACTTAGACATTAGGTATTGGGCTCTACCTAAAAGTAATTTCGTTATTAACATAATAGACAATCACTGAGATTAGTGCTCCTAGTGTGGTCGTCCGAAGATCATTAAAAACCGTTCTAGATATGAGCATTTGTCCCAAGTTCATGTTTTCTTATGTCAAACCACAAAATTACTTACGTTTTATTCATTTTTTATTCATTTTATAAAGTTTTATGAATATTTTATGAAATTTTATGAAACTTAATTGCTAAATAAAATATTCAACCTATCTTAATGTTTGAATATTTCTAAATATATCTAGCACTATAAAAGGAATTTATGTATAGCATTTAAATCATACAAATCTAAATTAATTGCATTAAACATAAATTTGTCAAATAAATACAAAATAATACAATTAATGTATGATTATTAATTAAATGCTAATTCCTTTATATGAAATTAATGGCAGATTTTTCAAAATTAATTTAGACAATAAATTGCATAAATTTGGTAATATATAATTAAATGCACAAATTAGCATAATTTTTACATGCCTAAATAAATCATGTAATAAATTACCAAATTAAACAATAATTTCCATTTTCAATTTATACTATATATATGTATTAAACAAAAATAGAAAATTAACTAAATGCAATTTATTGACTAAATTAACACAAAGATAGGAAAATAATTAATATTCCAAATAAATAAAAAATTCGAAATTTTTCCCTGCCAAACGACATGTCGTTTTTGCAAAAAGCAAAACGACACGTCGTTTTTTCCATTCTGTAGATGACTGAATATGCATGCAAAACGACACGTCGTTTTTCCACAGAGGGAAAAATTACACGTCGTTTACTCTCCCGAAGGGCTGCTCACAAGACGAAAAACGACATGTCGTTTTTTCACAGTCTGAAAAACGACATGTCGTTTACTATAAACGACAGCTGCAATGTACCATTCAAACGACAGGTCGTTTTCGCAAAACGACACGTCGTTTTCCACAAAACGACACGTCGTTTTCCACAAAACGACATGTTGTTTTGCATCGTCTTCTTTAGCTAGACTGGGTTTTTTGACCCGATTTTCAGCCACGCGGGTCCGACGGACCCGACCCAAACCCGATCGGAATAAACAATTCCGACGACCAAATTGCGTGTTTTCAAATCTAAAATGTTCTAAATCAAATAATAAAGACATCCACATAGATTTTATGCACGAAAACACGAAAAAAATATAAACTTTAATATCACGAAGTTAATCGGGTCCGAAAAAGTTTAACTGAAATTTTTTTTCCATCTTTAAGTTAATCGGGTCGAATATAGTAATGTAGATAGAATTCGAAATAAACACCGAAGAAAAAAAAGATGAAAAACGGAAAAAATAAACTTTACACCGATAACTTTATGTTATATATATATGCATGTATATATTACATAAATAAAAATGAATATTATGAAAATGAAACATATATACATATATATAAACATATATACATATATGTAAATATACTGAAAATGAAAAATATATATATCGTACGTATAAACTATATTGTATATATATGAACCGTAGGAACAAAAATGTATATATGTATATACGTATGAAAATATATATATAAATGGGATTGTATGAATATGAGTATATATATATACCAACGAAACAAAATAATTATATATATATGAACAGTGTATATACGTATAAAAATATATATATATATAAATTTGCTCTGATACCAACTGTTAAACTATAATATAGTATATGAAATATAGCATATATATACAATATGAAATGCGGAAAATAAACTTTATGATATCGTAAACATATGCAATGAAAGATCGATATACCTCCAGTCATTGATCTTTGAGCTTCAATCCCTGCGATAGCTTCAGTATTGGAGTTCGGGCTTCCTCCCTCTCTCAACTCTCTTTAAATGGAATTTGCTGAATGAAATCAGAATGAGTGAGGAGCTTGGGGACCGAGACCCTATATTTATAGCTGAGATAGTCCATCAGTATCTGCGCTACATTAATTGTCAGAATATTTTGACAATTAATTCAGGAAATCAAATCAGGTAATGAATATAGAAATCTGACCATATATAGAATATTACATAATTGATTTTGTCCAGATTCAATGAATATAAAATATTCATTTATCAGAAAATCAATTATTTATTTATTTCCTTAAATAGAAAATCATTTCCTTAATTAGAAAATAATTTCCATAAATAAAATATTCTAATAACATATACTAAACATACCATAACTATAATGATGTTAAACAATTAACAGTATATTATAATTAAATTATTCTAAAATAAATATAATATTTATACAAGTATTATAATTTATAACTAATTAAGAATAAAATTATTAATTCTACGTACATAAATTTATAAATTACATATATTGTTTATTAAGATATAATTATACTATAATTTCTTAATACAAAACTTAGAAAATATATAGCAGATTATATTTTATAAGTTAATTTTTATAATAGCTAATTAAGAATTTTGCTCCTTAACTTTGACATGTACCAAATTATAATCTCTGAATTTTTTAAGTCGTTAAAAATTCCGCCTAAACTATTGAGATTGTTGAATTTAAGAACTTTTACCTAATTTTATTTTATTTTGCTAATAAGAAAATTGTCCATAGATTAAATCGTGTTCTCAAACTTTGATATTTATAAAATCATTTCCCGTGAACTTTAACATGTACCGTATTGCGCCACCTAAATTTTAATCCACGACATACTTTCTTTAGTAAAATTTGATAAAAGTCTTTAAATCTAACAATCTCAATAGTTTGAGGGAAATTTTTAACGGCGAGAAAAGTTCATGACACATGATTTGGTATATGTCAAAGTTCAAGGGACAAAAATCTAAATTAGTCTAAAATTGGCTCAAATTTATTTATTTATATTTAAATAAGTTAGAGATTATGTTTAAATATAGTATTCTTAGATAAAGATTAAAGGTTCTACTCTTGAAGCATATATATTTATATATATATATATATATTAGGTTATTGTTATGTGCATTGCACGTATTTTTAGTTTTTATTTTAATTATGTATATTTTTTAAATTTATAAATTTAAAGAAACTACTTATTAAATTTAAGAACTAATATTTAAAGTTTTAAAAGTTAGAGGAAAATAAATATAAAGTTTAAAATATTAAAATTGAACATATTCTCAATGAAAATAATAATAAATAAATAAATAATAATAAATAAATTTAAAGTTTTAAAAGTTAGAGGAAAATAAATATAAAGTTTAAAATATTAAAATTGAATATATTCTTAATGAAAATAATATATTAATATTTATATGTTTAAATTAATGTAAAAATAGTATAAGTTCAATTAAGTTAAAACAAATAATATCAATATTTACATATATTTAAACTAATATAAAATAAATAATTCTAATATTTATATATCTTTATAATATTAATTTTATTAACACTGTTAAATTTTTTTATATTCTTAAAATATTGTGTTAAACTAAAAAAAACTGTAAAATAAATACATTTCACAGTAGAATTTCTTTACAAGAATACACTTGGAACCAAGAAAATTATATTCTAATTAAGAGATTATAACTAAATAGAGTTGCACAACAAAAAAAAAATAAAAATACCAAAAAATATTAATATAATAATAAAAATAAATAATCATTAATATTATTATTAATATTATTTGATAATAGAATTATTTTTGAGTAAATATAATATTTAGAAGAAAATTATTAATTTTACGTAAATAAATTTATAAAATATATGTATATATTTTATTAAGATTTAATTATTTTTATATCTAGGTATACTTTGTTAATACTGGACTTCAAAAATAACTAATTATAATGTAAAAGTTATCGTTATTTATAATTGAGCCAAATTGGAACTTAATTTTTTTATAACAAATTAAAAATTATTTTTTAATAAAGTATTCTTAAATAAATATTCTACTGGATATATAAAAATATACTAAATATATAGATATTTATTTAAGTAATGAAAAACTAAATACCCTGAAAATGCATGCATTAATTTCTTGGGTATTAAAATAAAAAGATTTAGTAAACTCTGGCTCGCAGAATCCGACTTCCCATGTACCTGCACAAACCATATAGCTTTAATTAATACATACTATGAGTTTAATTTCAAAAAAAAATTAATACATACTGTATCTTTAATCGAGAAATACAAAAAAAAAAAATTAATAGTGCCTATAAGTGTTATATTGCTGAAATTAAATATTAAATTTTAAATAATTTAATTTAATAACTATTATAATAAATCATTAACTATTTAAAAGACATAGTGTTAATACTCTTATTTAAATGACAATAATACACAGATACATTTTTTTTCAAAGACACTGCAGATATATATATGAGAAATTCTAACATGGAGTTTAGCACCTTTTTATGTGTTAATATTACTTAATCCAACTAAGTATCGGGTCCCTTATAATTTAATATAATAGCTTTTAGAGAGTATCTCTAGCTTTTGCGTTAGAAAGTGCTATGCAGCACTTGTGCCTAATATCAATGCTATATATATATATATAGTAAGATTATATTGATTACCTTCCTAACATCATAACAGTAGCTTGAGGATTAGTTCCAGGAGATGCAAGAAAAGTAGAACCATCAACAACCCTCAAAGCATCAACACGAAGAACCTTATACTCATTATCAACAACTTTACCAACTTGACAACCTCCATGGTAATGCCATATGGTCATTACAGTGTCTTTGCAAAATTGTTCCAAAGAGAAAGAATCACCAATGTGCCTGGGCCTCAGATTGAGAGGAACAACAGATATTAAGCTAGTGTAGACTTGAACAGGTATCTGTCCGTACCGAAGCTTGGAAAATGCTTTTGACATTATAACCTTTTTAATGGTTTTCATACCCTCAACACACTTATTTAAGTCTTGCTCTTCTTTGTAGTAGTTAAAGGTCACTGATGGGTTGTCTGCTGGGTTTGTGTTCTTTAGTTGTAGATGTCCTGTGGAGAGTGGACCGTCGATTTTTTGGAGTATGACTCCACCATTAATTGTTAAATTATCGGGAACCACTTTCTGTATCACACAAAAATAAATAAAATGGGCATTACTTTTAAGTTATATTAACGAAGAATGTGAAAAAAAAAAACCAATTAAATCTAGAGTATCTTTTCTAATTTAATAACTATTATCATAATCATTTAGTGGTAACATTATCACTAATTGATTGATTAAAAATTGTGCTAAATTTTGCTTAAAAAAGGAGATAATATTATACTTAACCCAATTTTACAATTATTTTCCAATGCATTTGAGGTAAATAACTTTATTTTTTTTCTTTATAGAAATGTGTATAAAAATCCTAATAAATATATGAAAATTGCTAAAAAATACTATTAGTGTCTAGTACCTACCTTCTCTAATGTCACACTGCTATTTGTGTAATTAAGTAGCGGGTCTCATATAACTTAAGAAAATTGCTTTTATAAAATATTGTTAATAAATCATAGAGTGTCATCTATAAAAGGTGTTGAGCACTGTTGCTTAATAACAATGTTCTAAACATATAAATAAATTTTAAAAAGATTATTAATTACATTAATTAGTTGGAAAAATATAAATAAAAAAGTCATATTTATTGAAGTGTAAAATTTAACTCATGCTAAATTTTTTATTAAATTTGATCATATTAGAAATGCAAATAAGTGATAGAAAGCTAAAAACCTCAAATTTAATATTTGCTATAATGCAAAATTTGCATCACAATAAAAAAAAATGTATTATATTTTATTTACATTTACGTTATTTATATTGTTTTATTAAATTCTTTAGTATTTATATTATTCATTGTTTTACATAATAAAATTATGAAAAAATTAAAATTTTTTATAATTTTAATAAAATTATTAACTAAATATTAAATTTTGTATCATATTTTGTAACTGTTCATCAAAGCATATACTGCTAAAAATTGATGTAAATTTATTACGTACAAAGTAATTTTTTGTGCTAAATATAATATAAGTTTTACATTATATACACTATTATTGAGTTTTAATTTTATAAACATGGCTAAAAATGTATATACACCATCTTTATAGTCCATAATTTAAAATGATCATGAATTTAGTGTAAATAATTTTTTTTTTTCCAAAAATAATGATGACTCATTGTTTAAAATTAGTGAAAGTATTTAGCTAGACAATATTTGTACTCAAAACATAAGCTACAGATCTGCTTTTGTTAGAATTTAGAAGAATAATTATCTTTTTTACCCCCTGTACTTATGACACTATACTATTATGCCCCTTAATCTATTCAGTTTGTTATAAATAGTCCTTGTATAATTTTATATGCATACATTTAGTCCTTCTGTTTATTTTGTTTAAAAATACTGTTTGTATTGATGATGTGGTATTATAACAAAGGATAGAGTAGTGATTTCATCTCTTTTTAGAGGGAAAATTGACTATGAGGTGGCATAATAAATGACAATGAAAGATGATTAAAAAATAATTTCATAACCTTTTAAAAAAATTTAATAAAAATAATTTTATTAAAATAATTCCAATCGTTTTTTAGCAGTTCAAATTAGAAAAAGGTGTAAAATTAGGATTCTACAGTATTTGAAGAGATGGATATCACTAGAAAGAACATGGGATTTTTGGAAAATTAAGGTAATGATATTCTATTTTTTGGATGTTATTTTTCATTTTTTTTTTCCTGTGATTGTAATTTTTATGACTTGTAATTTATTTTCCTAATGGTATATAATTTTTCAACTACTATCTATGTATAATGCCACATTATTAATTTAACAGTCAACTTTAGTCAATTTTAACAAAATTAGATAGAAGGATTATACTATTCCAACTGATATATTTTAGGGGGTATTTTTAACTACACTTATAAATTGAGGGGCATCATAGTATAGTGTCATAAGTACAGGGACTAAAAAAGCTAATTATTCAATTTAGAATAAGGTGAATAAGTTTTATCTCAAAATTAATTTACAATTAAAAGAATAGTATATTAATCTTATATATGATAATTTAATTTCAGCCATCATCAAATACTAACTCTAACAGCTTTTCAATCTAATCATAATTATAAAAAATAATAAGCTATTTGTTTAGTGACCAATGCTAATGAGTAATGAGTATTGTGTTTTGTATAACTGATTTAAAATTAAAATATATGAAAGCTTATTACAAATGAGGAATATGTCTTGGGCGGTTAGCCGGTTAGGGCACGATATGAATTCTTATCACAAGTGTATACTTTTTTTGAATATAGGTGTATTATTACTCAAAATTTCTTATTAAAATGCTATATATTTATCCTCAAAAAGGAGTTTTTTTCACAAAGAAAAATGTTATTTTTATAAATATGTTTATCCTTTTATTAGTTATATTTTAATTAGATTATAGAGGAAAACGGGAAAACATTAGTTTGCTGTGATAAATTAGGTTAGAAATATGAACCTGATTTATAAATGGCTGAAAATACTTTGTAAGGATTTTGGCCCAAGACAGAGAAATGCTCAATCCACTAGCTGCCTCTATGAAGCTATTAGAGCTTGTGATACCCACAGTTTGAACAAGGGAGACTTCTACTGGATTAGGCGAAGGTATAAACACAAGATTCATTGAATTATCAGACATGCCTTGACCAACCATGGGCTGGTCCATTACAACTGGGATACGGTGAGCCTTGAGATGGTTAGCTGGCCCTATACCACTCAACATCAATAATTGTGGGCTTCCTAGAGCTCCAGCTGACACTATTATTTCATTTTTGGAGTTATCAATCAACAACGCCCTGTGCACACCTCCATTCCAATCCTTATAAATTACCCCATAAGCTTCACGTCTGGACATTCCTGCAACATTAGTAATAATAGTATTGTATTTAAATTAAAACTATTCTTATATATATAAAAAGGGCTAGATTTTTACCTCCGAACTTTGATAGTTACCAAATCATACCTTTTCAATTTTTTTGTTCGTTAAAAATCTCGTTTAAACTATTGAGATTGTTGTATTTTAGGATTTTTGTCCAATTTAAATAAGCACAGTCTAACCTATGAATGAAAGTTCAGGGGCATGATTTGACACATGTCAAAATTTGAGGGGCATGATTTGATAGATATTAAAGTTCGGGAAATATGAATTAGTACATAAACAATATCACTAAATTAGTACAATTGAATGAAATTGGACAAAAGTGCTTAAATTCGATAATCTCAAAAAAATTTTAAATGATCAGAAAAATTAGAGGACGTGATACGTGATTTGGTACATGTCAAAATTTAGAGATCAAAAATCCTAATTATTCTATAAAAAAAATAAAAAATGAATTCTCACCTGGTTTATTTCTGAATAGAATTTTATGCACAGTTGCACGAAGATAAACAACAATCTTTTTTGGATCAGCATACTGAAGCAAATTCGCGGCCGTATGCCTATGACCTTGTTTATCAAAAATAGTGCCACCAACCTTAGTCCCATGCAAATGCTCAAACGTGAAACCATTATTCGGAGAAACTCCCTCTTCAAGCAAACCATCTCTCACCGCCGACTGCCACGGCCCCAACACCGGCTTAAATGCCACCTTTTTTTCAACCCACTCGTACGACTCCTCCACCAATGTCTTATCCCACCCTGCCTTCTCCACGAACTCGGCGCTGGCGCGAGTGTAAAAGCCGGCGTTTATAGAGGAGCCACCGCCGAGAACGCGGGGCCTGTGGTTGTAAACACCGTCTTCGGAGATGAAGAGTTGGGCAGGTGAATTTGGAGTGAGGTCCAAAAGAGTGGACAAAAAACTGGTTATATTGGTTACGCTGGGGTTGTCATAGGGTGAGCCACCTCTCTCAAGGACTAAAACGGTGGCGTTTTGTGAAAGAGTCGCCGCTAGTGGACAGCTGGCTGTTCCTCCTCCAATGATTATGTAGTCGTAGCGTTCAACTGCCGGTGCTGACGTTGCATCTTTCATAAATGTGTAGTATCGATCTGTATACATATATCATGATGTCACATTGAGAATATAATAATGATATAACGGAATAATTAAGTACTAATTATAATAACTTAATACAGTGTCAACATTTTAATTAATTAATATGAAGGATATAATTATGCAAAATTAATTAATAGTATCATCGCACCGTTCTCTGAGTAACAGTAAGAATAAAAAAAGAAGAGACTAATTCCAGCAAAAAGAGCTCCATAAGATGTCCAGAAACCCAGACCCATCTCGAAATCTTATATATATGATAAAATGTAGTCTTTAATTAATACTTATCTCCAATTTGGGTCTTATATTGGAATGATGAGTACTAATATATAATATATGTGCCATATTTATACCAATAATTAAGGTCTTCAATAATTTTAACTGGTTTACAAGAATATATGTAGTTTCAACGACATTAATTATAATTTATTGTGCACCATCCGAGGCATAGTAAAGAACGCCACACCAACCAGCAGTATTAAAATTTTAAACAAGACTATGAAATAATGTAAAACTTCTCCAACTACACTAGTCCATTTTTTTTTCTTTTCTCTTTTCAGAAATATTAAGAGTTAAGGCATTAAGTACCTAAATGGCTCGTTTGGTACGCCGTATTTAATGTATTGTATCGTATTGTATTGTATTCGTATTATTTAATACAATACAATATTTGGTATTGACTTGTATTAATTGATTGTGTAAAGTTATAATATATTTTTAATGCACTCGATCCCAACACCGGGTCTGGGTCCAGGTCCGGGTTCGGGTGCGGGGTTCGTGGTCTGGGTCGAGGTCCGGGTCTGGGGTCCGCATCTAGGTCTGGGGTCCGAATCTAGGTCCGGGGCGGGATCCGGGTGGTGGTCCCGGGTTCGGGTCCGGATCCTGGTCGGAGATTGGTGTTGACTTCAAATTCTTTATAGTATTATAATACAAGCTAATACGGACCATTTATTATATATTAAATAATACAACATACATTGTATTAAAAAACTTGGTCGATAATAATAATTAATACAATACATTGCTTAATCCAAACATAATATTATTTATTATTTTATACAATACGACCCTTATACGACGTACCAAACGAGCTCAAAAAGTGATAATATTATTATTGGTGTAATTTAATCTCCGCCAAAGCAGAATTAGGAGTACATAATAGGGGGCCAACATCGATTAGTGCATACAACAAAGTCTATTCATGATTATGGTAACTGGAGTTCCTTTTTATGGATAGAAGAAAATATCATGTTTTTAATGTTTGTAAATATTTTAGAATTTATTTTATTTTTACACTTTAAAATAATTTTTTTTATATATATTTTTTTATAGAAATTCATATAGAAATTCACATAACAATTAATGGAGCAACTTTAATTGTAATTCAAATTCAAATAATCACCGGAGCAATCCAAACCGTAAAAATAAAAAATAATATATAGAGTGATTCGCTAATATTTTATACAATAGATTAAAAATATGAATCAAGAATTTAAACTAATAAAAATAGAACGTGAGTGGTGCTTTAATAACGTGGTAAGGATACTCAATTTTTTTTTTTCTTTTTTTATCAAGAATGGTACTGAATTTAATTGTACAAAAATTTACTAATTTATGAAAAGGAAAAAAAATAGAAAATGGGTGTCTAGCCTTTATACTAATATCAATTTAAAAATGCTCTATTTTGTTAATTCCATTAAATATTAAATATAGAATTAGTGCACTAATATATGTATCTATAATATAATTGAAATTAGAGTCCGACATCCAATTTAATCCAATAATTTTTTTCTGATCAGATCCAATCTACCTAGTAATAAGATTAGGAAAATTATCATTCGATCTAATTTAATTAGACCTCAAAATTCAATTCAACCCAATCAAATCTAATTAGTAATTGGATTAGATCGATTTTTAATTGAATGTCAAATTTCACACCTAATTTTTAATATTATCTTAAAAATATGAAGAAAAAAATACATAAAAGCTATAGATACTATCCTTACAAGTTTAATACTATATAAATGTATCATCCTTATAAGTTTAATGCTATATTAAAAGTTTGAAATAACTAAAACAACACTACAAACTAATAAAATAGAACAAAATATCATGAAAGTAAACACACAAAACAACAAATCAATTTTTTTTATTATGTATAAATAATTTTTAATATGTATTAGATGTAATTGGATTGAATCGATTTTTAATTAGATTTTGATATTCACATCTAATAATCGATCTAATCCAATTAAAATATAACTTTTAATATCCAATCCAATATCCAATTTTAATTGGATATCCAATTTTTTTGTAATTTGATTGAATTGGATTAATTCAATTCAATTGGATTGGATTAAATTATGTCCACCCCTAGTTTAAATTTGTTACATGTATATAATATTGAGTGTAGAGATGCATCGCGTATTGTTTTCGCACTAAAAAAAGATTTTTAGTCAAAATTTTCATGGTCGTATACATTATAACTATTTAAAACATCTTATAAAATTTTTAGAAATTCAAAATAATTTACAATATATAAAACGTAATGTTCGAACAATCTATTTCACACGTATAAAAAATAAAATAATTAAATGTACAACAGATTGTTTGAACCCTATTTACGGTGTGCTTAACTTTTATGAATATTTTAAAATTTTTGCAAAATGTCTTAAATAACTACTACGTACCCGATCATAAAAAAATTAAACTAAAAAATTATCCTGTATACCAAAACAAATAGGAAGTAGATTAGTGCATACTTTTTAAATTGTATAATAGTTAATTCAAATAAAGTGAATAAAATTAGAATACACAATTATACATTAAATTTTTATTTTAAAAGATATTATAATTTATAAGACTTACAGTTAATTATATATATATTTGAATAAGTTAATAACAAAGTTAGTGCTTATGCTTTGGTAGCTCATTTATTAGTCATTTATACTTTGGTGAATAAAGTTAGTGTTATATAGATTGGGATTCTCCCCTTATGCTCATTAAGCTAAGGGTGGCCTGCCATTTCCTTGTAATTGTTGATTTAATTAATGAATCTTGTTTAAAAAGAAAAAAGAAGAGGAAGAGGAAGTCAACAATAAACATACAATTGTATCATATATTTTCCATCAAAGAAGAAATGTCACCCATGTGCACTTGATCTGATCCAAGATAGGGTTGCTTGTGTGTAAAATTTGTCGAATTTGTGGTGCAGTGAGTAGTGGCACCTAAGTCAGGGTACAAGGCCTCATCATAAACAGTGTCAGGTGTAGCAATTTGAGACGAATACTAAGTGACATTTGTTGCACCAGCTCTAGGGAAATCCATATTGAATCTTGGGTAGCATCGAGATGCAATACGACTAGTCCTTGAGCACAATTGACAGACTTGTTTGGATCCAGCATGCTAAGGTATATTGACTCCGAGATTTATGGAGGAGCTTGTGGTGCCTCCACCAGTTGAATGATTGGTTGAGTTGGGACTAGCATTGTTCGATCGACGATTAACAACATAGGGACTCCATGCTCTACGACCATAGGTGTTGGAGTTAGATCCACGCGCGATCTGAGTAAGATCTGTTATCTACAGAGTTTGGAAAGATAGAAAAAGCTTGTGGTTTTTTAATCTAGCTCTTTGTTGTGATTTTCCATACGATGTCCTTGAGATAACAGTAAGGTCTCAGTTTCTACAACAATGTATTGATCATTTCTCGAGTTGACCAAGATAACAAAAGTGTTATAAACTGATGGTAATCCTTTAAAAAATGCAGAAACATGTTCTTTTATAGAAATTTTGTGACCAATAGATCCTAGACGATCAACAAGATTCTTTATTCTAAATAAGTATTCATTAATGGTGAGAGATCCTTTCTTACAGTTTTGTAGTTGTTTGATGTATCGCCGATGAAGTATACCTCCAGATCTGAGCTGAAGTTTTAGCTCTAACAATTTGAGTAAGGATTCCATCAGACATTGAAGAAAGCAGCCAAGAGTAGAGGAGCTAATCTTGAACCTCCCATTCTAGAAATCTTGGATTTAGCTGACCTCGAGCTTCATCTTCTTGGTTAAGATACTTGACAGGGGGAGCGAAGGTCTCAGAGATGATGTTTCGAAGTCGATGTCCATGAATTGCAAAGTATACTTGAGGATGCTAGAGGATAAAATTATTATCGTCATGTTTGACAGAGACTTTATGCGAGAAAACAACTAGATTGAATGTTGGAGTACATGAACAACGATCAACGAAGAACAGAAGGATTGATAATGGTGAAAGCAGAGAAAAAATCTACTCTGATATTGCTATCCCAATTTTCGTCCTCATGACGTGGTATGCTTACGTGGATAGAACTTGTGCCACGTGGCAGTACAACTCACTAAAGAAGGACCAAGTTAGCACCCAAGAAAACAAAGACCTCAACACTCAAATGGAGATCAAGTGACATATCACCTCCCTCTCAGAAGCTGGCCAACCCTATGGCCGGCTAGCCCAGGGACAACACCATGGCTGGCCAGCACAAGGGCCTGGGCGGCCAAGGATGCTCTGCAGGCCCCACAAGACACTCCTGCACGTGGACAACAAAGATGGGCTGCTAATTGAGCCCCAAAAGCCCAACAGAAGAGCTTAATAATATATAGAATCAAGGAAAATTCAGTCTTTTTTAAATATCTAACTAACTATACGATTTTTAAGGGATTTGAATTGTAACCCTATGGTTTAAGGCTTCCTATATAAAGTAGGCATGTCAAAAAGATCCATTTAGTTGGAGCGGGTTGGAGCTCCGACCCGACGGATCACCTCTGATCCAAAACATTCGGATACTTATTGGATCTTGGATCAGATCTGCTCCGTCCCGCATAATTTTTTTCTGGATCAGATCTGATCTGACTCGATTTCAATTTATTTAAAACAAACTTAATCCAAGACTCAGATCCCTTAGGACCTTGACTCGGACCCGGACCCAGAATCAGACCCCAACCTAGACCAGGATCCGAGACCCAAATCCAAACTCGGACCCGGGACCCGAACCCAGACTCGGACCCGGACCCAGACCCACACCCAGAGCTGGACCAGGACATGAAACCCGAGACCCGAACCCAGACCGGAACCTGGGAGCCGGACCTAAAACCCGGACCCAGGACCCAGACCCAGACCCAGGACCAGACCCGGGACCGGGACCCGGACCAAAACTCAGACGCAGACCCGGACCGGGACAAGGACCTGGGACCCGGACCTTGACCCGGACCAGGCTCAGACCGAGATCCGACCCGAACCCGAACCCAAACTCAAGACCCGAACCCAGACCAAGACCTGAAACCTGGACCTGGCCCCGGACCGGAACCCGGACCGGAACCCAGATCTTTACACAATCTATTAATACATGTCAATACCAAACATAGTATTGTATTTAATGATAACAAAACATTAAAATGGATATAAATTATAAGTTAATATTAAAATTCATAAAAAAAAATAGTCGGGTCGGATCAGATCCAATCTGAATAAGTCAGGTCAGAATCTGATCCGATGCGAGTATCTGATCTAGTGGGACGGGGCAGGGCAGATCCTTACATGATCTGGATCAGGTCGGATCATAGCCGGATCAGATTCGACCCGACCCATTGACACTCCAAACAAGATGGCACCAAAACAGGAAACTCTTTTCAAGTATTGACTGAGCAGCTTGGTGTACAGAAAACTGAAACAAGTGACAAAATGAAAGAGTTGGTTAATGCTAGTGCAGAAGAAGTGAAGACGAGAGGAGGGGGAGATCCTCCTCTACAAAATGGATAGACTACTATGCTAAAATATCTAAGGAGTCAACAATCAACATAAGCAAAGTTTGGTCAAGCAATTGATCTATACTCAGAATGTTGGTCTTGTTGGTCTCCTTGAGACAAGAGTCAAGATTCAAAAATTGGAACCTTGTACTCAAACATTTTTGATGGATGGTGTTTCACTAGTAACATTGTTTAGCACAAAGAAGGAAGAATAGTGGTAGCATGTAATCCTAACACCTTTTCCATCAACATACTCAAATGTACAAGTCAACTTATGTTCGGTTTTATGCCCTAAATAAAACTTCATTTCAATGTAATTTATTTTATTTAACATCAATAAAGAAACAGAAGTATTTTACATTCATTTGTGTATGTTTTGGTTTACTTTATCAATTGCTTGTCTATTTGATTTATAAATTCATCTTAAACCCTTTTCACATACTTGATCCTGTTTATTGTGTTGTCATCACATTGGAAAGTAAACATGGCTATGTGAATAAAGTTTCCTAGATTTATCAGATACAGGGTTTTACTAATATGATAATCTACAACAAGAGTTTACTTGCATTTGGAGAAATGCTATGTTCTTTCCAGAACATTGGTTAAAGTAAAGCTCAGGTGGGATGCATGGAGTATGCATCGGAAGGGACCGATATTGAACTTTGACTTAGATTTAATGAAACTTACCGTAAAATCTATTCAAGTCAATATCGCCTAGTTGATCCTAGATCAAGTGTTCTTAATCCTGTTATGATTAGGCTCAATCTTGAAAGGCTATTCGTGTTCTTTGATTTGTTAGTTAAGCCTACTTTTAGGTCATGGTGATACGTACATTTTGGGAACATGGTAGTGCAATTTAGTGGGAGCGCTAACATAAACATGGAATCTATAGCTTCTATCTGGCGAATAGTAAGCAAAGGATGATCTCCTTCGAGCTTGACCAAACGAACATAAATGGTGGAGTACTCATTTCACATAAGTTGAAATATCATTTATACGGGGTCAAGTGTTTTAAGGATAAAATACATAGTAGGGTGTAAGGTAATCTAATCCCTTTACAGTGTAGATCATTCATATAGAGGATCATTGATCAAATTAGGATTATAACAATGGATAACTAATGATGTGTCTATATGGTGGAACATATAGAGCATTCTATATACTGAGAGTGAAATTCTAAGTTCTATGCATGGATTCAACGAAGAATTAATAAGTTAGTGAATTTTAGTAATAAATTCTTGATCTACTTATTGGAAGCTCGGTTATATAGACCCATGGTCCCCGCACTAGTTGAGATAATATTGTTTGTAAGACTCATGTAATTGGTTTTGATTAATCAATTATAATTCTCAAATTAGACTATGTCTATTTGTGAAATTTTCACTAAGTAAGGGTGAAATTGTAAAGAAAGAGTTATTAGGGGCATATTTGTTAATTATGATACTTTGTATGGTTCAATTAATAAATATGATAAATGACAATATTATTTAATAATTATTTATAGTTATTAAATAGTAAGAATTGGCATTTAAATGGTTGAATTAGAAAATTGGCGTTTTTGAGAGAATCAGATACAAAAGTGATAAAACTGCGAAATTGCAAAAAGTGAGGCCCAAATCCAATAAGCCATGGCCGACCACTTTTATAGGAGTTTTACCTATGATATTTTCATTATTTTAATGCCAAATAATTCAAACCTAACCCTAGTGGAATGCTATAAATAGGTAGTGAAGGCTTCAGGAAAATTACACTTTTCATTCAGAAAAACCTGAGCCTCTCTCTCTACCTTTGGCCGCCACTCTCTCTCTCTCTCTCTCTCTCTCTCTCTCTCTCTTCTTCCTTCATGTTTCGAAACCCCTTAGTGATTAGAGTAGTGCCCACACACAGTGTAACACCCTAACTACCTTAGGCGTATTACGTGATTTTTAAACGTACTGTGCAGCTCGTTGCTAATCAACGAGGTTTATGGAAAAACGTGATTAATTAAAATTTTGCTTTTTAATTAAACTTATAAACCATATTACAAAAGACTCGGGATCCCGATTATAAAATCATTTACAAAAGTTTTAACTGTTTAACTATTACATAAAATAAAGGTCGTCTAACGACCAGTTACAAAAATCTGCCTTGCTGTCCCGAGGATCGTACGCTCCAGGCCTAACCGCCCCGACATGTACAATCTCATAAGCTCGCTCACGGTCCATAAGCTATAGCCTTGCCTTTACCTACACATGAACATAAACTATGAGTCGACAGACTCAGTAAGAAAAGCATAATAATATCATACATAATACTAACTGCCGTGTCCAACACGATACTGAGTCCCACTACTGCCATGTCCAACATGGTACTGAGCCACTACTGCCATGTCCAACATGGTACTGAGTTTTGAACGTTCATAGGGACGGTACTATTGACAAATATCCTCCTGATCGGTCGAACCGGTCATACTCCGGCTGCTGGTCATACTCCAGCCTGTACCGACGGGATAGGTCAATAGCACTGAACCACCAACCAAATGTCAGCCTGATCGGTCGAACCGGTCATACTCCGACTGCTGGTCATACTCCAGCCTGTACCGACGTGACAGGGTTGGATGGTTCGAAGCCTAAATACATAACTAATGTAATCTAGCAGGCTTCCTACATGCACGCTAAACATGTAATCTACATATGCATACTGTTATACTAATCTTACCTGGATTCCGATTTCAGGTGTGCCGGTCAACCTGACTGGAACTGAAGCTGAGCGGCGGATTACTGGCTCCTAAACCATAAAAATCACAACGCTATAAGTGACACGCTAAATCACTTCTCGGGGACTAAAACTTGGAACTAAAAGTTTCCCTATCGATAAAAAGCATGGCAATACCCCTAAAAACATAAAAACGAGGAAAACTAGGGTCCCTGAATTTTCCCCAACCGGAATTCCGGTTCTGGAAAATTCAGAACCCTCATCCGGAATTCCGGATGCACAACCGGAATTCCGGTTCCTCGCAGGCAGCCAACTAAAATTCTCATAACTCGACCAATTCAACCCCAATTGGTACCAAACTTTCCAGACCTGTTCTAAACACCCCAAAGAACAAATCTAAGGCCTCAAAACCACCCAGAAAACACATATACAAAAATCACCATTAAAGACCAAGCTTTGAGTTCCAAAACTCAAACTTGGTTAAATCCACTAACATGCATCCAAACCTAGTTAATTCTACTCAAATA
The DNA here is from genome assembly GCF_029168945.1 of Cannabis sativa. Taxonomy (NCBI): domain Eukaryota; kingdom Viridiplantae; phylum Streptophyta; class Magnoliopsida; order Rosales; family Cannabaceae; genus Cannabis; species Cannabis sativa. The sequence continues at coordinate 15,432,246 of NC_083605.1, read as the reverse complement.
AGCTTGAAATAGCTTCAGAAAACACACAAGAACATCCAGCAACTTCATAGAAACAGATTACACAATATTTCATCAAAATCACACATTTTGCATAGAAAATTTCAAGCTTTGAACAACCTAACTAACATGCTTCAAACAACTCAAATAGCATCAATTAAACATGCTTTGAACCTCAGAAATTAACAACCAAACACAGCAATAATAACAGCCACAAAAGCATGCATTTTACTCACTTTTCACCATTTTTTTCATAATTTCAAAGAAGGAAAATCAAGAGAGGCTAACCTAGCTTGAAGAATGCTTTGAATGGATGAGAGTTGCTTGGAAATCAAAGAGAAAAATCAGCTTCATGCACCCAAAAGCCTCAGCCGAAATAGAGAGAAGGCTTGAGAGAAATTTCTTTTCAAAGTTTTTTCTAATTTTTTTACTAAGTGTGAAATGAGAGAAAATAAAAGAATAAGCCACTTAAACCATTTTATTTCAGCCATTAAAATAAACAAATAACATTTATTTTCCATTTCATAAATTCACAAAAGACAAAATACTAATGGGGCAAAAAGACCATTTTGCCCCTCCACCTTAAAACCACATAAATCATACTAAAGGGGTATTTTTGGGACATTCTAAATTCCCGGCCTTTCCCGACATTCCCAATGTCTAAAACCCGTCCCCAAATTACTAACATACTAAGTTGTGATTTCTACTGAGCCAAACGCCGAGTTCCAAAATACCGGACACCGGAAATGCAAAATATAAAAACTACTGATGACATAATCATGCATTTCTAAATTCCATAAATAACAGTAATAAATTATTTACATAGCTATAAATAATTTCATAATTAAACATAAACAACTGCTAATTTCCAAATTAACTAAGCGGGCTTTACAACTATTCCCCCCTTAAAAGGATTTCGTCCCCGAAATCTAACCTGAATAACTCTGGATATTGAGCTCGCATATCTGACTCTAGCTCCCAGGTGGCTTCCTCCACCTTGCTGTTTCTCCAGAGAACCTTGACCAATGCTATGGTCTTATTCCGAAGGACTTTATCCTTTCTATCCAGGATCTGCACTGGTTGTTCCTCATATGACATGTCTGGCTGAAGCTGAAGACTCTCATAACTGAGTATATGAGAGGGGTCTGAAACGTATTTTCTCAACATTGAGACATGGAATACGTTGTGCACTTCTTGATAAGGCCGGGAGGCAATGCTAACCGATATGCCACTTGACCTATCTTCTCGAGAATCTCGAAAGGTCCTGTAAATCTAGGGCATAACTTGCCTCTTTTCCCGAAACGTTTAATCCCCTTCATTGGAGATACCCGTAAAAATACATGTTCCCCTACTTGGAACTCAATATCTCTGCGTTTCGGATCTGCGTAACTCTTCTGTCTGCTCTGTGAGGCAAGCATTCTAGCTTTTATCTTTTCTATTGCCTCATTGGTCCGCTGAACTGACTCTGGACCTAGGTATTTCCTCTCCCCTGTCTCATCCCAGTGGATAGGGGATCTACATTTCCTACTGTACAACAGTTCATAGGGAGCCATCCCTATCGTACTCTGATAACTGTTGTTGTACGAAAATTCTATCAACGGTAGATATTTACTCCATGAACCCTCAAAGTCCATAACACAGGCTCTAAACATATCCTCCAATATCTGAATTGTCCTTTCGGACTGACCATCTGTCTGAGGATGGAATGCTGTACTGAATTTTAGCTTCGTACCCATTGCCCGTTGCAAACTTTGCCAAAATTTTGAGGTGAACTTCGGATCCCTATCCGAAACTATAGACTTCGGTACCCCGTGAAGTCTCACTATCTCTCTGACGTACAGTTCTGCCAACTGATCCACTGAAAATGTTGTTCTAACCGGCAGAAAATGAGCAGATTTCGTAAATCGATCCACCACTACCCAGATGGAATCATACATACCCGTGGTCCTAGGTAACCCGACCACAAAATCCATCGTAATATCCTCCCATTTCCATTCTGGTAGGGTTAGAGGCTGCAACAACCCTGCTGGTCTCTGATGTTCAGCCTTGATCTGCTGACAAGTGAGGCATCTCGATACGAATTCTACCAAATTCTTCTTCATACCGTTCCACCAGAAGTACGGTTTCAAATCTTGGTACATCTTGGTGGTGCCGGGATGCAGAGAATATGGAGTAGAATGAGCCTCCTCAAAGATCTCATTTCTAAGTTCCACACTGTTCGGAACACAAACCCTGGCTTTATACAAAAGCATCCCACTATCTGACATCGAAAAGTCTTTGGCTTGACCAGCCAATACCTCATCTCGGATTTTCACTAACTCCGGATCTGTCATCTGAGCGACTTTTATCCTTTCTAATAGATCAGATTGCAGCGTCAAGTTGTGAAGCTGACCTACCACAAACTCAATGCTGGATCTAACCATATCCTCTGCTAGCTGAGGTGAGATCTGAACCATGCTAGCTACTTGGCCGGGACCCTTTCTGCTCAGGGCATCGGCCACAACATTGGCTTTTCCGGGATGATAGAGGATCTCGCAATCGTAATCCTTCACTAATTCCAACCAACGCCTTTGTCTCATGTTCAAATCTTTCTGAGTAAAGAAATACTTGAGACTTTTATGGTCGGTATAGATCTCACACTTCTCCCCGTAAAGGTAATGCCGCCAAATCTTCAGTGCAAAAACCACTGCGGCCAATTCTAAATCATGAGTCGGGTATCGCTGTTCATAATCCTTTAACTGACGGGAGGCATAAGCGATAACCCGATCGGCTTGCATCAATACACACCCCAAACCATGTTTGGATGCGTCACAGTAGACTACGAACTTCTCCTTGTCCGAAGGCAAAGCTAGCACCGGAGCAGTAATCAGTCTTTGCTTCAGCTCCTGAAAGCTAGCTTCACATTTATCTGACCAGATCAATCGCTGATTCTTCTTTGTAAGCTCGATTAGGGGCATTGAGATTTTGGAGAACCCCTCCACGAACCTACGGTAGTATCCAGCTAATCCCAAGAAGCTTCTGATCTCTGTCACTGTCTTCGGTCTCGGCCAATCCCTGACGGATTCAATCTTCCCGGGATCCACCTTGATCCCATCTTTACTCACAATGTGCCCTAGGAAGGACACCTGAGATAGCCAGAACTCGCATTTCTTGAACTTGGCATAAAGTCTATGTTCTCGAAGCCGTTGTAGTACCATCTGAAGATGTAACTCGTGCTTCTCTTCTGATTGAGAGTACACGAGGATGTCGTCGATAAACACAATCACACAGATATCGAGGAAATCCTTGAATACTCTATTCATCAGGTCCATGAATGCTGCAGGAGCATTGGTTAGTCCGAATGACATAACCAGAAACTCGTAATGTCCTTACCTAGTGCGGAAAGCCGTCTTCGGAATGTCCTCCTCTCGGATTCTCAACTGATGATAACCCGAACGGAGATCAATCTTAGAAAAGACCGTCTTCCCCTGAAGCTGATCGAACAAATCATCGATCCTAGGTAATGGATATTTATTCTTCACCGTCAGCTTGTTCAATTCCCTGTAGTCGATGCACATCCTCATAGATCCATCCTTCTTCTTGACGAACAAAACCGGGGCTCCCCAGGGTGACACACTGGGCCGAATGAACCCTATGTCAAGCAACCCTTGGAGCTGAATCTTTAATTCCTTAAGTTCAGCTGGAGCCATCCTATACGGGGCTTTGGAAACCGGTTCCACCCCTGGTGCCAAGTCAATCACGAAATCAATCTCCCGCTGAGGTGGTAACCCTGGAAGTTCTTCGGGAAAAACGTCCAAAAATTCCCGAACCACTCTGATGTCCTCTGGCCGAATGGTGTCTGGCCGAGTGGTGTCCACCACCACGGCCAGAAACCCTAAGCACCCGCCGTGCAACAATTCTCTCGCTGACATAGCCGAGATCACCGGGATCCGAGATCCCTGAACTGAACCCACAAATACAAACAGTTCTTCACTTTCCGGTTGGAAGACCACCATCTTCCTTTTACAGTCAATGCTCGCCGAATATTTAGATAGGAAATCCATTCCTAAAATAATATCGAATTCGACTAAGCTCATCTCTATCAGATCAGCGCTTAACTCTCTACCATCTATCCTGATCGGCATAGACCTAATCCACCTATTGGAGATAACCAATTCTCCGCCAGGTAACAGGGTTCCAAACCCTGCTTCATATCTATCAAAGGGTCTACCCAACTTACTAAAGACTCTGGCCGCCACATAAGAATGTGTAGCCCCAGAATCAAACGACCGAATAAAGCGAGTTGTTAATAAAAGCCGACTGTGACAACCGATGGGCTGGCATCCGCATCGGCTGCGTGATAGCGAACACCCCTGGCCGGAGTGGGTATCGCCGGAGCTCGCGGTGCCTCCGAGTCGGAGCCGGGGACATTCCCTCTTGAAGTGTCCGGGCATGCCACAATGAAAGCATCACGACCTTTGCACTCGCCCCGATGGTGCCTCTTTGCAGCTAGGGCACTCGGGGTAGGAGAATCGGGTCTCATTACCACCGGGACGACTCCTCGGTTCGGTTCCCCCGGAACCTCTTGTTCTGACTCGAGCCGCCGGAAGCAGTGGGTGCCCTCTTCCTCTGATCAATGGCCGAACCACTACTCCCCCTGCTATAGCCTGATGCAGGAGGGGTAGGAGCTCCGCCACTCACCGGAGTGCCGGCGGTCCCGACATACACCCCACCGCGCCCTCGGCTCGCGGTGCCTTCTCCACCATCCGAGCATAGGTGGTGCTGTCGTCTGTGGTGATCATCAGGTCATGCCTGATCTTGGGGTTCAACCCGTCCAGATACTTCTCCTTCTTGCTGAAGTCGGTCGGCACAATTCCCGAGGCTAACCTCGCCAACCGATCAAACTGAGTAGTATACTCAGTGACGCTCATGTTCTCCCGCTGGGTCAGGTGAACGAACTCTTTCCTCTTGGCGCTTCTGACCGCCTCATTGTAATATTTCGCGTTGAAGAGTTCCCGGAACCTTTCCTGAGTCATGGTGGTGACATCATGAATCTGAGACACCATGTCCCACCATACCAGGGCGTCCTCCTGGAACTGAAACGTGGCGCACACCACTCTGTCATTACCGGTGACACCCATGAAGTTTAAAATCTTGGTGATCACCGTCAGCCACTGCTCGGCTTTCATCACGTCCGGACCTCCCAGGAAAACCGGAGGTGCTTGCTTCCGGAACCGCTCATACAATGGTTCCAATCTATGGGCCGCCACTACTATCTCGGCACAGGCGGCGAGGGGGCGGTGCCCTTTGGAACTATAGGCACCGGCTGCGGGAGCACCCCGCTCGTCTCAACCTACGAATCTCGAGGTCTTTTCTTCGATCCGGGCTTGCATCTCCGCAAACCGTAACTCCCGATTCGGGGCTCCACGATCGGGCAGGGGGAGCCTGGGCGACTGTGGCGGGTTCTCATCACCCCGCCCACGAGCCCCGCCTCGGGGACCTCTACCTCGGCCCCTAGCGGTGGGGGAACCGAGCTCCCGTCCTTGGTTCGACCCTACGGAGTTGCCACCGACTCTGGTAGTCCGCCTGGCGTCCATCTAGTTAGAACCGCCTGCGAAACCAAGAGTTGGCATATCAGGTCGTATTCAAGGCGAGCTTACTAATGCCGCTTAATTTGGAAATTAGAAATGAAACATGCGCCTATTCTACTATCAGGCTACTAACATGCTTCCTAACAGGCTTTTCTTTTTCATAACTGAATAAAATAAACTACTAAAGCAATAAAGGCTTACTGAACCGTGAACCGAGCTAACTGCTGATGATGATTGTACATGTCGTGACGATCTTCGGAAGACAACAAGCGGCTCGATACCAAATTGTAACACCCTAACTACCTTAGGCGTATTACGTGATTTTTAAACGTCTTGTGCGGCTCGTTGCTAATCAACGAGGTTTATGGAAAAACGTGATTAATTAAAATTTTGCTTTTTAATTAAACTTATAAACCATATTACAAAAGACTCGGGATCCCGATTATAAAATCATTTACAAAAGTTTTAACTGTTTAACTATTACATAAAATAAAGGTCGTCTAACGACCAGTTACAAAAATCTGCCTTGCTGTCCCGAGGATCGTACGCTCCAGGCCTAACCGCCCCGACATGTACAATCTCATAAGCTCGCTCACGGTCCATCAGCTATAGCCTTGCCTTTACCTACACATGAACATAAACTGTGAGTCGACAGACTCAGTAAGAAAAGCATAATAATATCATACATAATACTAACTGCCGTGTCCAACACGATACTGGGTCCCGCTACTGCCATGTCCAACATGGTGCCGAGCCACTCTTGCCATGTCCAACATGGTACTGAGTTTTGAACGGTCATAGGGACGGTACTATTGACAAATTTCCTCCTGATCGGTCGAACCGGTCATACTCCGGCTGCTGGTCATACTCGGCTCGTACCGACGGGATAGGTCAATAACTGAACCACCAACCAAATGTCGGCTGATCGGTCGAGCCGGTCATACTCCAGCATTGGTCATACTCCGGCTCGTACCGACGTGACAGGGTTGGATGGTTCGAAGCCTAAATACATAACTAATGTAATCTAGCAGGCTTCCTACATGCACGCTAAACATGTAATCTACATATGCATACTGTTATACAAATCTTACCTGGATTCCGATTTCAGGTGTGCCGGTCAACCTGACTGGAACTGAAGCTGGGCGGCGGATTACTGGCTCCTAAACCATAAATATCACAACGCTATAAGTGACACGCTAAATCACTTCCCGGGGACTAAAACTTGGAACTAAAAGTTTCCCTATCGATAAAAAGCATGGCAATACCCCTAAAAACATAAAAACGAGGAAAACTAGGGTCCCTGAATTTTCCCCAACCGGAATTCCGGTTCTGGAAAATTCAGAACCCTCATCCGGAATTCCGGATGCACAACTGGAATTCCGGTTCCTCGCAGGCAGCCAACTAAAATTCTCATAACTCGACCAATTCAACCCCAATTGGTACCAAACTTTCCAGACCTGTTCTAAACACCCCAAAGAACAAATCTAAGGCCTCAAAACCACCCAGAAAACACATATACAAAAATCACCATTAAAGACCAAGCTTTGAGTTCCAAAACTCAAACTTGGTTAAATCCACTAACATGCATCCAAACCTAGTTAATTCTACTCAAATAAGCTTGAAATAGCTTCAGAAAACACACAAGAACATCCAGCAACTTCATAGAAACAGATTACACAATATTTCATCAAAATCACACATTTTGCATAGAAAATTTCAAGCTTTGAACAACCTAACTAACATGCTTCAAACAACTCAAATAACATCAATTAAACATGCTTTGAACCTCAGAAATTAACAACCAAACACAGCAATAATAACAGCCACAAAAGCATGCATTTTACTCACTTTTCACCATTTTTTTCATAATTTCAAAGAAGGAAAATCAAGAGAGGCTAACCTAGCTTGAAGAATGCTTTGAATGGATGAGAGTTGCTTGGAAATCATAGAGAAAAATCAGCTTCATGCACCCAAAAGCCTCAGCCGAAATAGAGAGAAGGCTTCAGAGAAATTTCTTTTCAAAGTTTTTTCTAATTTTTTTACTAAGTGTGAAATGAGAGAAAATAAAAGAATAAGCCACTTAAACCATTTTATTTCAGCCATTAAAATAAACAAATAACATTTATTTTCCATTTCATAAATTCACAAAAGACAAAATACTAATGGGGCAAAAAGACCATTTTGCCCCTCCACCTTAAAACCACATAAATCATACTAAAGGGGTATTTTTGGGACATTCTAAATTCCCGGCCATTCCCGACATTCCCAATGTCTAAAACCCGTCCCCAAATTACTAACATACTAAGTTGTGATTTCTACTGAGCCAAACGCCGAGTTCCAAAATACCGGACACCGGAAATGCAAAATATAAAAACTACTGATGACATAATCATGCATTTCTGAATTCCATAAATAACAGTAATAAATTATTTAAATAGCTATAAATAATTTCATAATTAAACATAAACAACTGCTAATTTCCAAATTATCTAAGCGGGCTTTACACACAGCAAGCAATACCTCAATCATAGTGAGGAAGATCGTGAAGAAAGATCATCAGCAAAAGGAGTTTCAGCATCAAAGATTCAGAGAAAGAGATCCAGGTTCAGATCTTGATAATACTCTGCGACAGAAAGGATACAAGGGTTAGAGATCCGAACGGAAGGAGTCATTTAATTTTGCTTCACCCAATGTAAGGTTTCCTAAACTTTATATGTGTTTATTTCATCGTTTTAGAAAGTTCATATTTAGGGTGTTAATCAACATACTTGTGAGTAGATCTAAGATCCTGGTAAAATAATTTCCAACAACTTATTCATCTACAAGTTTCCAATTCGGATGGTAAGAATTTTCTTATCACATTTGTATATACTTTTAATGATGAAAAGGTAGGAAAGAACTATGGCAGAATCTAAGAGAAATTGTTGTACAAGATGCTTGGACAGTAATGAGAGATTTAATTGATATACTAGAACAAGAAGAAAGAGTTGGCAATAGGGTTAAAGATTACAATTCTCATGAATTCAAGGATTGTGTCTCCTACTGCCAACTAGAAGATGTGAAGTTTAGTGGTAATTTCTTCACTTTGTGCAATAAACAACAAGATGGAGATAGAGTTTACTCAAAAATAGATAGAGTGCTTGCAAATTCCAGATGGATAAACACCTTTCCTGGAACTGAAGCTATTTTTTTTAAACGAAGGCATTTTTGACCACTCCCCAGCACTCCTTACCTTTCATAATATCTCACAGAGTGGTAAAAAGCCTTTTCGTTACTTTCAAATGTGGATTTCACATCCAGATTATGCAGCAAAGGTGTAGTACACATGGAAACAAAACTTTTCTGGCACCAAGATGTATTAGGTGATATCCAAACTCAAAGCATTTAAGAGTGTTTTCAAGGAAATCAACAAGAATGGATTCTCAGATTTACAAGCAGCAGTAATATAGGCAAAGGAGACCATGGATACCTGTCAAGACAAACTGCGTCATGATCCACTCGATTAGAACCTATAGAAAGAGAAATTGGAGGCTAGAAAGGCCTTCACTCGGGCACACAAAATTTACCAACTATTCCTACACCAAAAAGTTAAAATTATCTGGATTCATGATGGTGATGATAATACGGCAGTGTTTCACTCCAGCATCAAAGCAATTTTGGATTCACAGGAGAATAGAGTTGATAAACCTTGCATGATCATTGAGATATTTCTCACCTACTACCAATAGCTACTTGGAACTAAAATAAACAATAGGAGGAGGGTAATACCAAGTGTGATTAAAAATGGGCCAACTGTCACTGATCAGCAGGCTACAATCCTTTTAGCACCTGTTACGAATGATGAAATAAAAAGAGCAATTTTTGCTATACTCGGTTCCAAAGCTCTAGGGCCCGAAGGCTATTCAAGCTATTTTTATCAAGACAATTGGGATCTAATAGGAGGAGATCTTTGTGATGCAATGAGATCCTTCCTTCACAAAAGGAAAATTCTCAAGGAAATCAATTCTATAGCTCTAACTATTATCCCCAAAATCAGATGCCTTAATACACCAGGTGATTTAGACCAATTTTCTGCTGCAATGTGGTCTACAAGGCAGCTACAAAAGTTATATGTTCTAGACTCAAAGGCATACTTCCTGATTTAGTGGCACAAAACCAAGGCAGTTTTATTAAAGGAAGACTCATTGCCCATAACATAATGATCTGCCAAGATTTGGTCAGACACTATGGGAGAAAGTAAAAAAAAGCCAATTGCATGATCAAGCTTGATCTGCAAAAGTCTTATGACACAATTGAATAGGACTTTATCGAAGAGGTGCTTAGGGGTTTACTGTTTTCAAACAAGTTCACCACCTTGGTGATGAATTGTGTTCGAACTCCAAAATTCTATCTCTTATTCAATGGCACCTTACATGGTTTTTTTGAATCCAAGAGAGGATTACGACAAGGTGACCCCCTCTCACCACTTCTATTTGTCATTGGTATTGAATATATGACCCAAATCATGAATAGAGTAGGTTGCATAAAAGATTTCAGATTTCATGAAAGATGTCAAGCTATGAAGCTCAACCATTTAAGCTTTGCAGATGATGTATTTCACTTTTGCTAAGGAGACTATAAAAGTATCATTCTACTGCTCCAAGGCCTTAAACATTTCTCTAACACACCGGGCTTGCAACCCAACAAGGCAAAATCAGCTACATATTGCAGCAATATGGCTAATCAAGATATTAGCAAGGTCCTGGATGCATCAGGCTTTACTAGACAACACACACCCTTCAAATATTTGGGTGTTCCTATATGCACCAAGAAGATCTCTAGCTAGGAATGAAACATTCTTGCTAAAAAAATGACAGCTCGAATTTGAACTTAACGCACTAGAAACTTATCATTTGTTGGTAGGGCTCTGCTCATTAACTCTATACTTACTGCAATACATTGTTGGAAATTATTTTACCAGGATCTTAGATCTACTCACAAGTATGTTTATTAACACCCTAAATATGAACTTTCTAAAACGATGAAATAAACACATATAAAGTTTAGGAAACCTTACATTGGGTGCAGCGGAATTAAATGACTCCTTCCGTTCAGATATCTAGCCCTTGATTCCTTTCTGTAGCAGAGCATTATCAATATCTGAACCTGGATCTCTTTCTCTGAATCTTTGATGCTGAAACTCCTTTGCTGATGATCTTTCTTCACGATCTTCCTCACTATGATTGAGGTATCACTTGCTGTGTGTGGGCACTACTCATACACTAAGGATTTCGAAATTCAAGAGGGAAGAGAAAGAAGAAGTGGCAGCTAAAGATAGGGAGAGAGAAAGGCTCAAGTTTTTCTCTGAAGGAAAAATAGAAAATTTAAGTGTGAAATTTTAGTGTAATTTTCCTGAAGCCTTCACTATCTATTTATAGCATTCCACTAGGGTTAGGTTTGAATTATTTGGCATTAAAATAATGAAAAAATCAGTTTAAATTTCCTACAAAAGTGGCTGGCCCTATACAAGTGGATTTGGGCCTCACTTTCTGCAATTTTGCAGTTTTATCTTTTCTGCATCTGATTTTCTCAAAAACGCCAATTTTCTAATTCAACCATTTAAATGCCAATTCTAACTATTTAATAACAATAAATAATTATTAAATAATATTGTCATTTATTATATTTATTAATTGAACCATACAAAGTATCATAATTAACAAATATGCCCCTATTAACTCTTTCTTTACAATTTCGCCCTTACTTAGTGAAAAATTCACAAATAGACATAGTCTAGTTTAAGAATTATAATTGATTAATCAAAACCAATTACATGAGTCTTACAAGAAATATTATCTCAACTAGTGGGGGGACCATGGGTCTATATAACCGAGCTTCCAATAAGTAGATCAAGAATTTATTACTAAAATTCACTAACTTATTAATTCTTTGTTGAATCCACACATAGAACTTAGAATTGCACTCTCAGTATATAGAATGCTCTATATGTTCCACCATATAGACACATCATTAGTTATCCATTGTTATAATCCTAATTTGATCAATGATCCTCTATATGAATGATCTACACAGTAAAGGGATTAAATTACCGTAACACCCTACTATGTATTTTATCCTTAAAACACTTGACCCCGTATAAATGATATTTCAGCTTATGTGAAATGAGATCTCCACCATTTATTTCGTTTGGTCAAGCTCGAAGAAGATCATCCTTTGCTTACTATTCGCCAGATAGAAGCTATAGATTCCATGTTTATGCTAGCGCTCCCACTCAATTGCACTACCGTGTTCCCAAAATGTACGTATCACCCTGACCTAAAAGTAGGCTTAACTAACAAATCAAAGAACACGAATAGCCTTTCAAGATTGAGCCTAATCATAACAGGATTAAGATCATTTGATCTAGGATCAACTTGGCGATATTGACTTGAATAGATTCTACGGTAAGTTTAATTAAATCTAAGTCAAAGTTCAATATCGGTCCCTTCCGATGCATACTCCATGCATCCAACCTGAGCTTTACTTTAACCAATGTTCTGGAAAGAACATAGTATTTCTCCAAATACAAGTAAACTCTTGTTGTAGATTATCATATCAGTAAAACCCTGTGTCTGATAAATCTAGGAAACTTTATTCACATAGTCATGTTTACTTTCCAATGTGTTGACGGCACAATAAACAGGATCAAGTATGTGAAAAGGGTTTCAGATGAATTTATACATTATGTACATATAATCATGAAATAAATCATGTGAACCATGCAACATTAAATGTTATTTCTGATCTATATTAATAAGTAAATCTGATTATATTGAAATGAGTTTTATTTAGGGCATAAAACCCAACAAACTCCCACTTGCACTAATATAAAACAAAAAGTGCGTTTCAAATAATCTCAACACCTTGATATACAAATCAAGTGTAGTAGTAGTAAACTCCTCGTAATAGGATCTGAAAGGTTGAATTAACCACAACCTTTTCTCCACTATTACTCTTCCTTTAATCACAAAATCATTGATAATGTGAAATTCCTCTCTATATGTCTACTCTCTTGGGATACTGGATTCTATATCTTTGGCAACTACTTTTGGTTAATCAGGAAATTAACACTAGTAGTTTAAGGCAATTTGGAATGATGCCAAAAATGTATAGAACTTTCCTTAGACTGAATAAGTACCTTTCCTGCAACCTTAACATTCAGTCCCTCTCTGGTAGACCTAGAGACTTCAGATAGGTTTTTACACTTCTCCAAAATCACTATTCCACCCCCAGAGTAACCACCATCTTATCAGAAATATTTACTAGCACATAGGCAAATTTCGAAATCTGATGTGGTGTAGTCTAAGAGTTTTAAACACACTCTTATAGACTAACATATAGTTCCTCTTCTTAATCTTAGGATTTACTTGATTGTCTTCCAATGTTCTTCTCCTGGATTAATCTGATACCTACTCATTACTCCCACTCAACAGCAGGTGTCTGGTCTAAGGCATACAAAAGCATATCTAAGACCTCTCACTGTTGATATAAGAAATTCTTTCATGGCTTTATCTTTTCTGGGATAGTTAAGACTTTTCCTTAGATAAATAAAATCTATACCTAAGAAGTTATGAAGCTTCTATAGATTTCCATTAGAAAGAAAATGCTTCAGCATCTTACTAAAATAAGTTGCTTGCATTAGAGTAAGTAATTACCAGGTATACCACAAGCCATAGGTTTAGATAAACTCAAACCTATAATACTAGGAACAGGAAGTTTTGTTAAGTCCATTGAATGGACTTATAAACGAAAATTTCCTTTTATGTCCTTGTAATAGAAAACTTTAGGTTACTCCATGTGAATGGATTAAACCATAGTTCTATTGGCTTTCTTCTTAGTTTCTTATCTTGACAATCCATTACTTGTTTAAACTCACAATGGATTTTAATCACTAGTGTCTCCCAAGTCATAAGAAGGTGAGTTCCTAGAAACTCTCCCACTACGACAAGGCACCGTGAATTATGTCTAAGAAAACTAAATGTATTGATCTCTTCGGTTGTGACAAGACAACAGAGGCAGTGGGATCATCATATGTTATATAAGATGATAGAACACTTTTGGAATCAAGAATAAATATCTCCTTTATTTGCTACTTGTTTTTCAGACTTAGCTATTTTCTTAGAAAAGTAGTATTTGTTTGAACAAACACTTTCTTATCTATTGACAATGGGATGGTCCACCCCTAATCACTTAGAATAGCTAACAAACCATGGTTAACAGTTCTAGCTTTTCTTAAGATTTTTGATTAGGTCATCCATGAATCTAGTAATGTTTTACATTAAGTATACAACCATTACATCATTCTGAAATTGTATTACCATAGAAGGAATTAGGCAACGACTAGTAACTAATCATTAACATGCAACTCGAAATTTCTGGGGAGGTAAGATTGGATATAATTCAAAAATCAATTTAATGATCTTTGAACTGCATATCTACTAACTATTTCTCCACCCCTATCAGTTCGCAAGATCTTTAACCACGTACCTTAATAGTTTTAACCATTGCTAGAAATTAATGAAATTTTTCAAACATTTCAAATTTCTTGCTAAAAGGTATAATCTAGAGTGATTGTTTTAAGAATACAACGAAAATCTCATGTCCACCCCTGAATGTACATCCATCTGCGAACGAGATGAACTACTTTCAGTGGATATAGGTATATTAACTCTTTGCAGAGATTGATCTTGTCAAATCCACTATGAACAAGATACAAATGCCATAGATTAAAAAAAATGTGGTAGTGTCTTTTGATGACATAGGTTTATAAAAGAATAGTGCAAGTGGATCCTGGTCACAGAATACCTAACTCATATTCCATACAGTTTGAATCCATTAATAAAAGATGGATATTAAACACTTGAGAAAGTGTAACTGTATTGTATCTGGAATTAGAAATATAAGAAAATTTCTATTTGGATTCTAAAATTAAAGTCAAAGACTTAAATTCAACCAAATATAATGAGTAATTCTTTCTTGGACCACCACTACTAATACAAACTCTAAGTCAGATTTGCCCATACAAGTAGGAGATTTCTAAGATTGAGAATTTATATCAATTGGGAATAGAATTTCGGGATTATAATCATATGCGTCATTTAATTTCTTAAGAGAAAATATAATGACATGAAATGATTAATAGACCATTCATCCAATGATATGTTTTGAAGCTAATTCGAAATGAATAAGCTAAGAGGAATTAGGATAATTTCGTTTATAAATAAGAATCCAACGATGCTTCGATTAGCGAAAGACAAAGTAATCTTATTTATGTAATCTTCTTGTTTCATATTGTAAAAATACTAGTCTAAGGTGTCATCAATTGATGAACAGCTAGATGTTGCATATACAATATTTATCTTTCGAGATCTTACACTATTATGTATGTCTAATGGTGAAAATCCACTAGGGATTTATCTCATTAGATAAACAAGCCAAGTTAGACCAACAATGAAGATTCGAAATTAAACTACAACTTAATAACAGAAAATAACATGGTTCAATATAAATTCATACACAATACAGAAATTATAAACATATAGCAAGTAGGAATGACTAGTGAAAATACTAAAACATACAATCCTAAATAATTTCCAAGGTTTTCAACAAACTGATACAGTGTCCCGGTAGGCGAGAGTCAAAGCATCATTTATTGAATAGAGTTGTCAGCTCATCTAAAATAGAAACCATTCTAGCAACCTTTTATTCGATCAAAATAAGAATCCAACGTTGTCCCGGTAGGCGAGAGTCAAGGTTATTCTCATTTTATGAGCTTCCACCATTGTTTCATGTTTTATGAGTTTATCTCTAAGTAGTCACCGTAGGGGAGAGTCTAAATAGAGACGAAAACTCACAAAACACTTATCAAATGAAATCTTACGGTGTTAAATGCGTTCAACGAATAACCATCCATAGGGGGACGAAGTCTAGCGTCTCGAGGTTATATTGAAAACATTTAACTTTTGTAAGACCAACAATGGAGATCGAATATCTTAATAATAATCAAGCTCATTATTTAAAGTGAGTTGTATTTTCTTTGATTCTCTTTATTTAATTTATTTATTTTAAATATATATTTATTTAAAATTTCCAATTTAGAATGTAAAATTCTAAATATAAATTTTAATTTAATATTTATAAATTTTACTTAGATGGATATAAAAATAACTTGAATTATTTCCATCTTAGTAATAATTTCCAATAAATATTTAGAAAAATATTCAATTTAAGTTGTTACAAAATTAATATAAATTAATTTACAACTCAAATTTAATTTTCTATAAATATATATTGCATTTTGAAAAATTAAAGTATTTAAGAATACAATTTTCGAAAATGCATGTTAAAATAAAAAATTAATCCTGGAAAAATTATTCTAATTTAATGTTGGCCCAAAATTAATTAATCAAATTAATTTACAACAAAAAATATAATTTTACTATTTAATTAAATACATAAGAAAAATTTCAAATATTTAAGTATGATGATGAAAATCAACTTAAATATTAATTTTCTATTTAATTAAATATACTAGAAAAATACTTCAAGCAAAAATATCACCTATCTAGATTTTCCTTTGACTAATTAATTCAATTTCTAATAATATACTTTAATTCAATTTATTTTAAATTAATCAATAAATGAAAAAATCATTGATTTAAGTTGATCAAAGAATTAATTAAAATAAATAATTAATTTACAACTTAATCTATTTTTCAAGATAAAATTCGAAATTCTAGCATTTAAGAAATGCATTTTCGAAAATTGATTAATAAAAAAAAAGAAAAAACTATATTTTGAAAATTATTTAAATTTAGTTGAAAAAATAAATTTCAACTAAAAATAATTTTCTATTTAATTAAATGTCATGAAAAAAAAAATATTTAAGTATGATGATAAAAATCAACTTAGATATTCAATTTTCAAATTAATTAAATGTATTAAATTCAAGAAATAAATAATTAAGTGTAGAGAAGGCTTAATTATTAGTCTCTAGTTTAATACTAGGAAAAATATACTTAAAATAAATTGTACCAAAATTAATTATATAAATATTTAATTTCACAATGTATAATATTTTCCTATTTAATATTAGAAATAATAAGTAGTCTAGAAATAACTATCTAGAAAATATCTTATTTGACTAAGTATCTTTTCCACAAAATTTGAAAAAAAAAATATCTAATTTAAGTTGTATTAGAAAAAAATCTAGAACTTAAATATTTTTCAAATTTAAATTTAATTAAATATCAAAAATTAAGTTGTAACCACTTAATTTGAAAATATTCCATTTTAAGTTAATATTCGAAAAGATATTAACTTAAAAAATATCTAAAGAATCTTAATAACCAATGCCTAAAATTACTCAACTTAATTTTGAAATTTGAAATTCAAAAGATATTCAGATTTAAGTTGGTTAGTTGTAGATAACTAAATATCAACTTAAATAAGAATATTTAATGAAAAATTTAAATTAAGTTCCAGAAAGAATCTAGATGGTTATAATTCTATATTTAATTAAATACAAGAAAATACATATAGTTTAGCTTAGAATAAAAAATTCTTTAAACTATAATTTTCTTAAATTAATTTCAAAATAAATGAAATTAATTATGTTGCTAATCAATTTTATTAGGTTAAACTAGTGTAATTAACCTAGTACAGTTGTTCAAATCAGGCAAATGGGCCTTCACAATTGGGGTGGTTCATGTGAAGGGGTGCTGGGTTCAGTATGTCGTACCCACTTCTATGGCTCCCAACTCTCACACAAGGCCTAAAAGAGAGGAATTTAACCTTAATAAGAACAACTGTTATTAATTGAATAAGCCCAATAACTAAATGGGCCTAAATAAATTCTATCAAGAACTATGATAATTTATTTTAGCAACAACAACCTATATGTATCTATAATCAAATTAAACACATAGGCTCACACAGGCACACTTTGGATGGGTCCTATCATGTTGCTAGGTCATACATAGATGAAAGAAGATTGTAAATATACCTGTTACAAATTATTATCTTGACCAAGGGAGCCATCAGATCATTAGATCTGGCAAAAAGTAACCATGGCTATTTGCAATCAAGTAATAATAGGTTTTGAAAACTTACAAACAAGCTAAAACACATACTCCTGCAACAAGGTTAGCTGGATAGTTGGATGTAGGATTTATTTAATTTTAAATTAAATAATTAATTTCGAAATAATTAATTAATTAAAAAATAATTTTTCGAAAAATTTTAAAAAAATTTGAATCATTCAAAATTTAAAAAAAAATTAAATTTAAAATTAAACCTACAATTTTGAAAAATTAGGTTTCAACCAACGTAAATATCATTTCAAAATTTGCTAACTACTTTTAAAATTTAAATGTTATTTTATAAATAAAAATTAAATAAAAATTAGAAAAGATAAGTTAAATATCTTTTTCAGATTTTAAATTTAATTTAAATAAATAAAATAACAAAATTTAAAAGTTAGCAAAATATCTTACATCTATTTAAAATTACATGATTATAATTATCTTATTTTAAATTTAAATAAGGTCAAAATATCTAAAAAAGATTTAATTTAAAAAATATATATAAAATCTGACCTTAAATTTAAAATTAGATAAGATATAATCAAATTTAAAATAAGATAGATTTTTAAGCAAGAAGATAGATACTAATTCTATTCAAATTCAAATTACACTAATATCTTGAATTAAATTTAAAAAATATTAAATTAATTCAAAATGAAATTAGAATTGAATTAGGAATAGTAATAGTATAAATACAAAACTATACAAAAAATCGGAAGTTAATTCCATGAAAAAGCATGAAAAATTGAAGAAAAACGAAAAAATTGTGAACTGTACGGACAGTTTTCGCGATCGCAGGAAAATTTCAGCACACCTCCGATTTTTTTTCGAATCTTCAAAAAATCATAACTAATTCAAATAAAATCGAAATTTAGTTCTGTAAAAGGCTAACTTGCTTAATATTTTCCATACTATCCAATAAAAATAATTCCAGAAACAGAATCGCAATTATTTTTCACGAAAATTTACAAATATCAATCAATCATCAAATAACACTCAATACAACATGATACCATCCAAAAACATACAAACAATCGTTTTAAAGTCCAAATTTCTTGCAAGTAAATCAATTACCATGGCTCTGAGGTCAGTTGTTGGAAATTATTTTACCAGGATCTTAGATCTACTCACAAGTATGTTTATTAACACCCTAAATATGAACTTTCTAAAACGATGAAATAAACACATATAAAGTTTAGGAAACCTTACATTGGGTGCAGCGGAATTAAATGACTCCTTCCGTTCAGATATCTAGCCCTTGATTCCTTTCTGTAGCAGAGCATTATCAATATCTGAACCTGGATCTCTTTCTCTGAATCTTTGATGCTGAAACTCATTTGCTGATGATCTTTCTTCACGATCTTCCTCACTATGATTGAGGTATCACTTGCTGTGTGTGGGCACTACTCATACACTAAGGATTTCGAAATTCAAGAGAGAAGAGAAAGAAGAAGTGGCAGCTAAAGATAGGGAGAGAGAAAGGCTCAGGTTTTTCTCTGAAGGAAAAATAGAAAATTTAAGTGTGAAATTTTAGTGTAATTTTCCTGAAGCCTTCACTATCTATTTATAGCATTCCACTAGGGTTAGGTTTGAATTATTTGGCATTAAAATAATGAAAAAATCAGTTTTAATTTCCTACAAAAGTGGCTGGCCCTATACAAGTGGATTTGGGCCTCACTTTTTGCAATTTTGCAGTTTTATCTTTTCTGCATCTGATTTTCTCAAAAACGCCAATTTTCTAATTCAACCATTTAAATGCCAATTCAAACTATTTAATAACTATAAATAATTATTAAATAATATATTGTCATTTATCATATTTATTAATTCAACCATACAAAGTATCATAATTAACAAATATGCCCCTATTAACTCTTTCTTTACAATTTCGCCCTTACTTAGTGAAAAATTCACAAATAGACATAGTCTAGTTTGAGAATTATAATTGATTAATCAAAACCAATTACATGAGTCTTACAAGAAATATTATCTCAACTAGTGGGGGGACCATGGGTCTATATAACCGAGCTTCCAATAAGTAGATCAAGAATTTATTACTAAAATTCACTAACTTATTAATTCTTCGTTGAATCCACGCATAGAACTTAGAATTGCACACTCAGTATATAGAATGCTCTATATGTTCCACCATATAGACACATCATTAGTTATCCATTGTTATAATCCTAATTTGATCAATGATCCTCTATATGAATGATCTACACAGTAAAGGGATTAAATTACCGTAACACCCTACTATGTATTTTATCCTTAAAACACTTGACCCCGTATAAATGATAGTTCAGCTTATGTGAAATGAGATCTCCACCATTTATTTTCGTTTGGTCAAGCTCGAAGGAGATCATCCTTTGCTTACTATTCGCCAGATAGAAGCTATAGATTCCATGTTTATGCTAGCGCTCCCACTCAATTGCACTACCGTGTTCCCAAAATGTACGTATCACCCTGACCTAAAAGTAGGCTTAACTAACAAATCAAAGAACACGAATAACCTTTCAAGATTGAGCCTAATCATAATCGGATTAAGATCATTTGATCTAGGATCAACTTGGCGATATTGACTTGAATAGATTCTACGGTAAGTTTAATTAAATCTAAGTCAAAGTTCAATATCGGTCCCTTCCGATGCATACTCCATGCATCCAACCTGAGCTTTACTTTAACCAATGTTCTGGAAAGAACATAGTATTTCTCCAAATACAAGTAAACTCTTGTTGTAGATTATCATATCAGTCTAACCCTGTGTCTGATAAATCTAGGAAACTTTATTCACATAGTCATGTTTACTTTCCAATGTGTTGACGACACAATAAACAGGATCAAGTATGTGAAAAGGGTTTCAGATGAATTTATACATTATGTACATATAATCATGAAATAAATCATGTGAACCATGCAACATTAAATGTTATTTCTGATCTATATTAATAAGTAAATCTGATTATATTGAAATGAGTTTTATTTAGGGCATAAAACCCAACATACATTCCTACTGGTGTCAACTCCTAAAGCTTCCAAAGAAGGTGATCAATCTGCTTGAAGCCATATGCAGGGCATTCCTATGGAAAGGTCAATATATAATGCAAGGTGCTGGTGTAATTGCTTGGGATAAAGTGTGTCAGGCAAGAGCAGCTGGGGGTATAGGTCTTAAAAGGACTGCTGAATGGAACACTCTCAAGTATGTTTGGACCTTAGAAAACAAAAAGGATAATCTTTCGGTCAAATGGATCCACAATGTCTATCTCAAATATGAAGAGTGGTGGGACTACAAGGCACATCCATGGAAGTTTGTACTTGAAACAAATTGTGGCAGCTAAGAATCAACTCAAACTTGTAACTGATACATAACAATTTACTCAAAACACGTACACAATGTCTTCTGGATATAACATGCTTTGTCCTACCCACAACAAAGTCCCATGGTGCAATGAGTTATGGGGGAGATTCAATATCCCTAAACATAGCTTCATCCTCTAGTTATCAGTCCAAACTAGACTTAAAACTAGAGAGAGATTACAAAAGTTCAACCTAACTAGTGATGGTGTTTGAAGTCTCTGTTCGCACCAGGAAGAGATAGTTGAACATTTTTTTTTCAGATGTACTTTTTCACAACAATATCTCTTGAAGATGAAAGGATGGCTGGCTTGGGGTGCACAGTCGATAGAGCTGTCCAAGCTACTCAAATGGATACACAAAGCTCGAATCGGCAAGTTTAAAAAAGGCTAATGGCAGCAATCATTGCAAACTTAGTATACTCTATTTGGCATGTGAGAAATGACAAAATATGGAACAAGAATGTAGAAAATACTGATGTAATTGTACATAGAATTCAAAACAATATCATAGAGTAAAATTATTTTGGCCAAAAAAATGTGCCTACATGATAGAGAATGGTACCGAACATTATAAAAATGAAAAATACTTGAGGTCTTTTGATAAAAGATGCACTTTGATTGTATTAGTTTTGGTGAAGTAATAATATCTTACTGATTTATAAAAAAAAAAATAACAACTAATAAAAATAAAAATATATAGGATGCTAATAAAATTACATATCATGTCAATAAAAGTACAATAGAAAATAGAACTTTAATATTATTTAAAACGATGATATACCGTATAACAAAAAACACATATATCATTCACCAAAATATATATACTAACAATAATAATAATAAAAATATATATGTATACTATACTAATCAAATTATATACAACAATTAAAATATATATACAATGACGAGAAAATTATATACCACCATTGTATATAATAAAATAGAAACTAAAGAAATATTATTAAAATAAATAATATATCATACAATCAAAATATATAAAACTAATAATTAAATATATGTAGTATGCTAATAAAATTATATGCATACATAAAAATATTTGTATTATGCTAATAAAATTATATACTACTATTATGCATAGCAAAATAAAAAAATAAATATCATCTAAGAATAATAATATATCACATAACAAAACAGAAATATATTGTATAACAAAATCTATATACCAACAATCCACAACAACTCATAAAAAATTAAAAAAATGGACATAACTTTCAAATAAAAAAGATTTTAACAAAACTAATATAGATTTACCATAATCTTTAAGTAATTTGCTTCTAATTCTAAAAAAAATGTGAAAAAAAATTTATTAATTTTCTTATGTGACAAAAGATAATATAAATAATAAATAGTCTAAAATCGTCATTTCTCTATAATTTTTAAAATAAGGACATTTCCTAAGATAATGCTATGATTCGGGGCCATTTATTATAACTTTCCCTTTTTAAAAGGGTAAAACAATAAAAAAAAATGTGTGTATTTTCAAAAGAGAAATTTTTTTGGAAGACTCTGAACTAGGTGGTCCATAGTCACAAGCCTAATACCCTATGTCAAGGCCATGCTTAATTTAAGCTCCATAAAAAAAATTAAAATTAGTGTAAAAATCAATATATATATATATAAAGGAAGGTTTAAAGAGAGATGATGTGGCATTCTATGTGACTTTCTTTGCTTTTTTTCTTCTCATTTTTTAATATTTTTAATGCTTTTGATAATATGAGAGTATGTTAAAAAAGTCTCACATGGTTTAAAAATTATTGTGGGTGGTATACTTTTACATTATATAGATCATTATTCTGTTGTTTTGGTTTGTTCCAAAGTTAGTATTATTTATTTTTTATGTGGGTGATTGATAAACTTAATCTTGTCTAATTAGTAATAATTTTTTTTATAGTAAATGCAAAATATTTTTTTTGTTGTTATTTTCAATATTTGTCAAGTTTAAAATAATTATTAATAAAATCATTTAATTATTTTTTCATATAAAAGTTATTTTCTTATAATTATTTATTTTAATTTTTAATTACATAATTAAAACTATATTAATTTATTAATACATGATATTTTATTAGAATAATAAGACTCTTTAAATATATATTTTCATATGTGCTTTTGGTGAGATGAGACTTTGTGAATATTAAATTTATAGGTTATATATATATTTTATTTGTTCCAAAATTAATAATATTTATTTTTACATATTTTTGCACTATTTAATCTTTGTCAAATACATAAAAATAATATATATTTTTAGATTTTATTTTACATTATTAATTTTGTTGATTATATCTTTATTTTCTCATTTTTCAACAATTTTTATGTTTTTAGTAATATGAGAGTCATTTCACAAAAGTCCCACATGGTTTAGAAACTATTGTGGATGATATAATTTTACATTAAATAGATCAATATTATTTTATTTTTATTTTTCACAAAGTTAGCATAATTTATTTTCTATGTTGGTGATTGATAAACTTAATTTTACTCAATTAGTTATATATTTTTTTTAAGTGAGTGCAAATTATATATTGGTAATTTTTAATCTTTATCAAGTTTAAAATAATCGTAGAACAATCATTTAAATATTTTTTTCCTATTAAAAGTATTTTTTTTTTTTTTGATCAAGAAGAAGAAAAAACTTCAATAATCTACCACCAATTACAAGCAAACTCACTTCTTACAAAGAAGCACCACCACCACCACCACCACCAATTATAAAAGTATTTTTTTATAATTCTATATTTTATTGTCTTTAAATAATAAAAACTATACGTTAAATTTATAGGTTATATATATTTTATTTATTCCAAAGTTAATATTATTTATTTTCACATATTTTTGCAATATTTGATTTTTGTCAAATATTTAAATTTTAAGAAAAAAAAGTTTTCTAATAAATAAAAATAATATATATTTAAGAATTTTTATTTTGTATTATTAATTTTTGTTGAATATATCTTTATTTTCTCATTTTTCACATTTTTGTATGCTTTTAGTAATATGAGAGTCACTTCACAAAAGTCCCACATGATTTAGAGATTATTGTGGGTGATATACTTTTACATTAAATATATCAATATTTTTTTTTTATTTCAGTTTTTCACAAAGTTAGTATAATTTATTTTGGGTGATTGATGAACTTAATCTTACCCAATTAGTTATATATATACATATATATTTTGAAATTGAATTCAAATTTCTTATCATATTTTATTAAAATAATAAGGCTTCACTTTTTAAAAAAATAATAATAATAATTAAGAATAATAAAACTCCTTAACTATATATTTTTCATATATACTTTTAGTGATATGAGACTATTGTGAATGTTAAACTTATCGAATATATATTTTACTATTGTTTATTCAAAATTAGTATTATTTATTTTATATGTGGGTTATTGATCAACATAATCTTCTCTAATCAGTGATCAAAATATGTGGGTGATTGATATTATTTATTTACACAGATATTTGTACTTTTTAATCTTTCTCAAATTAATATTTAAAATTGAAAAAAATCCTTAAAGTATTTTAACAAATAAAAAATAGAATTTTTAGATTTTTATTTTAAAGTATTAATTTATGTTAAAGATATATAATATTATTACGTATATAAAATAATTAAAACTTGTAATTATAATAAAAAATACATTTAAATTTTTTTATTTTATACTATTAATTTTAGTTGAATATATATAATATTATTACTTATTTAAAACAATTAAAAATTACAATAATTTATTTTATTATTTTTAAAATAAAATTACTTTTCATAATAATTATTTTTTAATAACAAAATTTTATAGAAATTATAGGTTGCATTACTTTTACTTCAGTCTAAATATCACACACTATTGTAAAATCTATTTGTCTATGTATTTTTGTAAATCAATATCTAATTTCAATATATTTATGGTAAATACAATTTTGGTTTAGAAACTATTGTGGGTGAATAATTTTCCATCAAATAGATCAATATTTGGGTGATTGATGACCTTAATTTTACCCAATTAGTTATATTTGTTGACCTCATTTTTAGTCAACGACAATGAGTCTAATTTGTAAGTAAAAAGTACTATAATACGAGTGTAATATAATAAAGCGAATAACGACACAAAAATTTTATAGAGGTTCAGCCCTGAACAGTTCAGTAATAGCCTAATCCTCGTAGTTTGTGTTAACTTAAGAATAAGGAGAATGGTTCCTTTTCTTAGAGCTCTTACAATAGTATTTCTGAATATGAATTCTTAGACAAATGTTTCGACCCTTTGCCTAGTAAATATGAATCACTATTTATAGGGCTTTAAGCTTGTGAGGGAAGTTATATCCCTTCTGGTTACAATTGATATAAGTGGAAAGATTGCATAGTAAATAAGGGAAGTATTTCCCTTCTGGTTACAATTTATAGGGATTTAGATAGCTTATCATATCTCTGTCATCTGATCCCAAACTTATAGGGATTTCTTTGGTAACTCACGATGTGAAAGCTGAATTTACTAAGTGTTGGCATGCTGCGCGGATTGCTCACTACTCGGCTAAAAGGACTTCGTCCAAGCGAATGTATGTGGTGTCCTGTTCGGCATATTTCTTGCGAGCATGTACCTAGAGTTGATCCACGTGTCACCATCGTGTGATGCCACATCAGAGTGCAAAAATTGCGATTACATTTGCCCCCAAGTCTGTACGGGACATCCAAAGTTGCGTTTAGACTTCATCCAAGTTGTCTTTACGTTTGGATGAGTGACACGTGTTAGGTGCATCTGTTCGCAATTCGATGTGAGGCTGACTAGGCATCTCTTCAGTTTTCGGCCAATAAATGCTCTGACGCAATTAATACTTCGAAATCTGATTTTCTCTCACCACGTTTGACGGTTATTGTAACGCCCTAAATAATTAGGCACGCTTCCCAATAAACTTATGAAACCCTAATCCCCTAATTGGGATTACTAGAAAAATAAGCGCGGAAATTAAACTTTATTAATAAACGGAATGAAAATAACTTGTAATAATTTAAACCTTATAATTTAAAAGTTACAAAAGTTGGGATCCCAAAAGTATTTACAAAACACTATTACAAGTTCTTTTCCTTTGGCAGACCTAAGCGGCAAAATAGAGTCTCAAAATACATCACTGGTAGACCCCAACCCGCTTGGTCTAGTGTGGCCCGAACATGTACATTCTTCATCCAGCTCCTGCACTCATGGTTGATCAACGACAGTCTTACCCTTTCCTACACAGTAGAGCACCTGTGAGCCAAGCCCAGCAAGACAGTATAAATCTTAACAAATATAATATGCTCATCATGCTATTTAAACAGTAATGCCATTCATATATGTCTATATGTCACAGACCTACATGTCACACTCACATGCCTATTCATGTCTACGTGGCGTAGGGCCTATGTGTTGCACTCACATATCTATTTATATCTACGTGGCGTAGACCTACGTGTTACTCTCACACGTCTAATTACAATAAGGCCTTAGAATAGTTCATCTCGGTTCTGGTTACCGAGTCCAACTTGATTATGCCTTGACGCATAACCCTTAATCTCAATATATAACACATAATTATTGGTGCCACTGCAATATTTGTCTATTTGCTATAGACCTGCATGTTACGCGCACATGCCTATTTATGTCTACGTGGCGTAGACCTACGTGTTGCACTCACACGTCTATATACAATAAGGACTTAGTGGGGTTTACCTCAATTCTGGTTACCGAGCCTAACCTGGTTATGCCTTGCTCGCATAACCCTATTCATGAATATATGTAATCCATGTATTATGTTCTTTCGGTGGTTTATCCTGGTGATATATACCAGGTCTAACCAAGTTATGTCTTATACACATAATTCTTAACATACATGCGTGTATTCAATATTTACTACAACATATATAATCTTAGGGTAATAACCCTAACTTGCATACTATGTAATCACTCATATGATACATTTCTATATACTCAGGTAACATTTACTAAGAGTGTCAACCCTAACTCATGCTTTCACTGGATTCGTAATATTCTAGGGCAATAACCCTAGACCGCATTAAAATTAAACTCAAGGTACTAGCTTACCGAGTCTAGTTTAATTATGCCTTAAGCGCATAATTCATAATCTCAATATATACATATATCTGACATGACATAGTATTTACACAACATATATCACTAGAGTAATAACCCTAGGCTATTAAACCGCTCATATTAGGGTAATAACCCTAATCCTGGTTACAATTACTCACATATATCATATTCAACATAAGCGCCACTGCGCATACTCTACGTGCAAACTACTATCTTACCTGTTGTCCGGCAATAACAGAGATTCCAAACCCCTGGGTGCTCCTGATCAGATGCCGGTAATCCTGGTCACACAATCTGGGATTTCATAAATAGGGTTAATCCCCAATTTCACTTTCACAAAATATAAACATGGCATTCACAACACAGATAATAAAGTAGATCTCGGAACGAGCTTTCCAATGATATAAAGAACGTCCCAAACGGACTCCCGAGTCAAAAGTTAAGGCCAAACCAAAATTGGGAAAAACAGAATTTCTCACTGCCAAACCCAGTCGCGACGGCCAAAAATTCCGTCACGAAGACTGGGTTTAGAATACCCAAAAACTCTATTTTTAAGGTCTAAAAATGCCTACTTAACCATATATTCGAACCTCAACCAAACCATACTCAAAACTCAACCAAAACCATACAAAATCCAATTCTTTTAACTTAAACCAAACCAATCTAACATTAGTGTTCATTTGAGCATCACACCAAGCTCAAGAAAATCAAAACTACAAACAAAATCAAGCATACATATACTCAAGCTTGAAGTTCAAAGCTTCAAGACAAAACCCAGAAATTCAAAGCCTTACACCAGAACTTGAACAACATAAATCAACCCTAAAAATCCATCCAAGGCTCCACAACATACAACACAACAAGATCATGAAATTTACACTTTAATCTATCAAAAACACTACAATTCTTCCAAACATGCATAAACAAGAACATTCCAATTAATTCATGCTTTTTCCACAATCATTTTCAGCAAGGATTTCAATTAAATTCAGTAGAGAAACTACCTCAACTTGAACCAAAAGCAAGCTCCAAGCTTCACCACAAATTTTCCCAACAATCAAGCTAGTTTCCAAGCAAATTCTTATGATTTCAAGTGAAAAGGATTAGGTTAGGAAGAGAGGGAGAGGGTTCAGGTTTGAGAGAGATAAAGACCAGAATTTCCTTTTTCATTTTGTTAAAATCTCATTTTACAACTCATAACACATAAAGGCCAAATTACTAAAATGCCCTTAGGGCCAAATAACCTTCACATAAAAATGGCATCCATGCATAATAAATTCCAATTAAATTTCAGATTATCACCAATAAATAAAAATTCCAATCATTTCAGTTCCAATTGCATTTCGGGTGCGAACCCGGTTCGGCCCGAAATACCCAGTTATGACTATACCGCGCCAACCTGTCAGAACACACCTGAAAAGACAACACAAGCATACTATATAATAATATAGTTCTATTAAGCACGTAATTAAATTAATTTCATCATTTTACCCTTCTCGGGTCATAATTACTAAAATGCCCCTGGCTCACCAACGAGGTCTTACCATGTTATAATTCATATTAAATCACATATATTGAACTATATAATAATATAATTCCTCAATTATTCATAATTATCTAATTAGCGTTTCGCTAATCCACTTCTCAATTCTAGGGTATTACAGTTACACTTGGTTATGTTTGATTTCTAGTATTTGCTTTTGGGGGGAACCGAGTCGTCTAAAGCTTTTGAAATGATTACCCCTTTTCATTTTTCTGCCTATAAATACGACTGAGCATTGTTCACAACTTCACTTTTACCAACTTCTCTGTTAAGCAAGTTCAGAGCAAAAAGAGAAATTTTCGTCTCAAGTCTGCCGTGAAATTTTCACAAGAATCATCCAAGCAACTTCTCTTAGACTGAATCAAGACGTCGATCAGTGAGTAATTTTCCGATTCCTTCTCCTTTTACTTTACACATTTAGTTTTCAGAAACGTTCTCAACCTTGCTGTAGAAGTTAGGTAGAAAACCCTTGCTTTAGAAACTTTGCTATTTTTCTTTACAATGATCTGTGCGACTTCACGATTCATGATGCTTGCCTTTTGATTGCACAATGACTGTCTTTCACATTGCTTATTCAAAGCTTCGTGAAGTTTTTGCCCTAAATCCAAAAAATTTCAAACTTTTGGGTTTTGACTTATCGTCGAATATTTCTATTCTTTAATCTATTGAGTACTCCTAGTTGGCGTATTTGCCTGTTTATTGTTCGATATCCCAACCAAACACTCATCTCACGTGTTGTCTTCTATAGATGAACCCTGGTGAGTTTTAGGGAAGCGAACACTGAATTGACCAGGATTTGCTTCAACTGTTATTCGAGGATAACCCTCGTCTCTGTTCTAGTGCGCCCTCTTCAAGCGACGGACGTTTCAACTAAATCTTCCCCTCCAGTCACAGGATGATGGCTCGAACAAAGCAAAAAATGCGTAAAGTTAACGCGTCTGATCTTCACGTGGCCCAGCACGCTACCTTACCCAGCACCGAACAAGATCCGTCCGTCCAAGAGGAGGGGGATCATGAAGGGGAAGCTGAAGTCCAGGAGATCGAGGAACAGAGCGATGTCCGTCTTGGCAGTCCTTCCGAGGTGGGGGAAGAGGAGGAGGCTGCACCTCCAAATTTTGGAGGATACAACGAAGCTAGGGAGCCAGTAGTTGCGGATGGCGATATCCTTGTCGAAGGAGTGGACTACGTCACTGAGGAGCTTACTGCTGCAGTTCCTCACAGGAGGCAAGGTACCTTGGGTGAGCCCTTCATCAAAGGTTACTGAGGCACGCCTAAGGGATCTGGACAAGTCCAGCCATCTGGGCGAGCTGGAATGTTATTTTCCTTCCTTAAATAACCGAGCCACAAACCCAAAGAAGGGGATGTGTGCCTCATCGGGTTCTCATTCCAAACAAGAGGCACTGCTGCCTTTGCACCCGTACTTTAGGAAGGTGGCAGACTTCTTCCGTCTCTGTCCGACCCATTTTACCTGCAAGGGCATCAAGTATCTGTCTGCCTTGTTCGTCCTATACGCCACCTAAAAGTGGGGTATGCCTTCTCCTCATGAGGTTAGCTGGTTTTTTGACTTGAAGTCTACTCCCAAGCAAGGCAGGTCGGGATACTTCTATTTTTCTCAACCAGACTTCAAGTGGTTGACAGGCACCGGGGACAAGGCCGTGAGCAAAATTGGGAATTTTGTTGATGAGTATATTACATGGTAGATGGCATGGGCACAACCTATACTCGGATCCAGTAGACCCCAATACATTACCATCCACCTTTCACGCTAGCTCTTAGGGATAGAGCTAAAGGATCACTCAGCTACTGGATGATGCCTGAAATATTACTTTTTTGACCTCGGAGGCCAACTTTGTGGAATGCGGGCTTTATCCAAAGGATTTCATTCCCCAACCTGTGAAGGAGAAGAAGAGGAAATCAAGTGCTGGCCGGGCTGAAGGAGCTCATCAGGAGAATGAACTCATTCAACTCAAGCGTGAAGCTAAGTTGAAGGGAGGTGCGGGAGCCTAGCACTATGCTCAGGAGCATCTTGAGCAGGAAGATGAGGTTGAGGAAGAGCCGGAGACTCTGCTCAAAAGGAAGAAGAAACTTCCGACCAAGCACATGTCTATCAAACATACGATTCAGATTAGGGAGCCCAGTCTACCTGTTCGGCCATCCACTCCTGTGGTAAGAAAGGGGAAAGCCGTCCTGGAGGAGCAAGAAGACTCGTCAGATGATGATGTCCCATCAGGTCTTGCTCGGGCAGATGTTTCTGTCGATGTGAAAGACACTCCATCTTGCCTTTAACTTTCCTGATTATTATGATTTCGTATTTCTCATTCTTTTTCCTAACCATGTTACTTCTAATTCATAGAGACGTGTCTCAGAAAATGCTCGAGCTTTGAAGAAGAGAGTGGGAGGAAGCTCGGGCTTGTCTTCTCCGGCCAAGAAGTTTAGGGGTGGTGAGACATCCCCGTCTAGAGAGAAGGCACCGGTCGATGCAGTTATTGATCTCTCCGAGGAGCCAACCGTCGTAGACCCTTCTGCCCCAACAATGACTAAGTCTAAAGACTCCCGAGGAGGGAGCTCAGACAGACCCGAGCTAGTCAGAAGCAAATCAGAGCAGATCAGGGCCCCTGCCCCACCTCTAATGCCGCATTTAGAGACTAAGAGAGGCAAAGCTATGCTCACCCACTACATGACTCGGTCGGTCCCTAAGGTGAATGAGCAGCTGGCCGGGGCCGATAATGACCTTTCTCTGGAGCTGGTGATAGGAGGAGTCCTGAAGGAGTTCACGAGGGTAAGTCTTTCCTTAGAATTTCCACTTCTCTTTCTTCACTTAGTGTAGATTTTAATGTTGTTTCTTTGTGAAGACTTGTTTGAAGATGGCTTATGCTTATTCCCGAGCTAAGTCGGCTGCCTCTAAGAACGTTGCCATTTCCAACACTATGCGGGCGAAAGTAGACTTGGCCAGGAAGGATGCTGATGAAGCCAGGTTCAACTTGGTGTAGTCCAGATGGAACTGGGAGAAGTTAACAAGAAACTTCTCGCAGCCGAGAAGAAGGTGGCCGAGCTGACTAAAGATCTAGAGGCTTCTGATCAACTTGAAACTGCCATTGCTTCGTTGTCAAAAGAAGTGACTAGCCTCCAAGAAGAAAGGGAGGGTCTTCGAGCTGTTTTCCACAGGTTAGAAGCAGAGAAGAAGTCTAAGGAGGAGGAGCTTGAAGCTGAGGTTGAGAAGTACAAATCAGAGGCCGAGCAGCAGAGAGCTGAAGTGGCGAGGCTTGGAGGGAAAGTGAATGATTTAGAGATAGCTGGTCTCGAGATCTTCTATGATTTGTGGAAGGCTAATCCCTAAGGAAATTTTGATTACTTGGGCGAATCCAAAGATATGTTTCTCGAGTATTGCACTTCTCAGGTGGCCTATGGGGAACTCGCGGCGACCACTTCCAGCTAGAATGTTGATGTTCCACCGTTCAAACATGTGATCCTCCAGCTCCAACCAGCCCAGAAGACCCGTACAAAGAGCCTTGGACTCCACCCGTTTGAATACTTCTTCTTTCTATCTTTTTTTTTGTCCAGCCATAAGGCCTTTTTTAAGACAAAGTGACCGGCCAAGCGGTCTTTAAACTTGGAATTATTTTTTATTTTTCAGACAACAGGCTGACCGGGCAGCCTTTAATCCCGGTTCTACATGATTTTGTTATATTTAATGAATTTCATCCTTTGTTTATAATCATCATGCAACTATGTTTGTTTTATTATTACCAAATAATTATTACAGGTATAGGTGTCCCCTAAGTGACTGAGCAGACTTATGACTCTTGGTCACTTATAATTTTTTGCAATTATGCTCTTTTGTCTGTTCATAATTTTGGGCTCAACCAAACCTTTTGTACGCACTGGATGGTAAATTAGCAACATGATAGTAAATTCGACTCAATTTGAATTTTGAAATAAACATCTTTAATCATTTATTGATCGAAAATGTGTCTGTTATCGTAGTAACTTACATCAAAGCTATTAATTTGATCTAATCTGATCTTTAGCTTAACATGAAATAAAACAAATTGTAGAAATTAAAAATTGTACTTTAGATTGTTGTCATCCGACCTGAGTACTTTGTAATTTTATCCGAACCTTTGGGCGTGGTCCGCCCAGAAGGCCATTCACTTAAGAGTAAATGTTCTTTTGTTTAGTACTTGATATGGTCATCCGACCTGGTACTTCTATTGGTAGTATTTTCTTAAATGTTCCCCATTCCAATACCTTGGTACCAGAACGAGTTGTATTTTTTCATCATAGTTACCCAATTTGTATGCTCCTGATTCGAGAACTTCAACCACCTGATATGGTCCTTCCCAGTTAGGTCCGAGTACACCTGCCGTACTGTTTTTGGTGTTTAGAAATACTCTTCTTGGGACCATATCTCCCGCAAAGAATTTTGTAGCCTTCACTTGTTTGTTGAAATACCGAGCTACTTTTTGCTGATGGGCCATCAGCTTTAAGTTTGCTGTGGTTCACTTTTCTTTGATTTCATCAAGTGATTCGTCAAGGAGTACGTGATTTGCCTCTTGGCTATATGTCAATCTTCTGTGGGATGGTTGCTCAAGTTCTACGGGCAGCATCGCTGCATATCCATATGCCATGGCAAATGGAGTCTGTTCGGTTGCCATTTTCTCAGTTGTTCTGTATGACCATAAGATTCGGGAAGTTTCTCTGGCCAGTTTCCTTTAGCATCCTCAAGCCTTTTCTTTAGTGTATCCTTCAGCGTCTTGTTGACTGCTTCAACTTGACCATTTTCCTGAGGATGCGCCACCGCGGAGAAACTTTTGATAATACCATATGTTTCGCACAAAAATCAATGAAGGACTGGCTGTGAAACTGCTTGCCATTGTCCGAAACTATTTTGTACGGCAATCCGAACCGGCAGATTATGTTCTTCACAACAAAGTCTTGAACTTTTTTGGACGTAATGGTTGCTAGTGGCTCGGCTTACGTCCACTTAGTGAAATAATCAACCACCACCACTTCATACTGCACTCCACCTTTGCCTTTGGGTAATTGTCTGATCAGGTCAATTTCCCAAATGGCAGAAGGCCAAGGACTTTGCATCTGAGTTAACACGTTGGGCGTAGCTCGAGGTATCTTTAAAAATCTCTGGCATTTGTCACATTTTTTAACATAGGCCTCTGAATCCTCGATCATTGTCAGCCAGAAATAACCTTGCCTTAGAATTTTCTTAGATAAACTCTGCCCGGCGGTGTGGTTTCCACAAAATCCATCGTGCACTTCACACAAAAGTCGTGCAGCTTCTTCTTGGCTAAACATCTGAGCAACGGCATGGAGAATCCTCGTCTGTACATAATTCCCTCTGCTAAGATGTACCGTATAGCCTTCCTTCTCATCTTTCGAGCTTTATTTCAATTATCTGGGAGTTTCCCAGTATTGAGGTAAGTTGCTATTGGCATCATCCAGATTGGGGAAGTATCAATCATTTCAATCTCTTCTGTGCCAGTGATGCTAGGTTCTTCGAGGAACTGGATAGGAACCAGATTTGCTCTATCACTTACATCACTACTCGCAAGTCGAGCTAACGCGTCAGCAGTTGTGTTTTCTTCCCTTGGAATTTGTCTGAGAGTGTAGCTTTTGAACTGTCTAGAAGATCGTGTATTTTGCTCAAATATGCTATCATCTTTTTTCTCCCAAGCCTCGTATTCTCCAAATACGTGGTTTACCACAAACTATGAATCACTGCAGATTTCGACGTGTTCGGCCTTCATTTCCCTGGCTAGTTTTAGACCAGCAATCAAAGCTTCATATTTGACCTCGATATTGGATGCTTTAAATCCAAACTTGATTGCAGCGTGCATGTGTTGCCCCCAAGTGTGACAAGGGCGATTCCTGCACCGGATAGTTGATCTGTAGCCAACCTGTCCACATGCAGTTTCCAAGTCGGCTTGTCTTCACTGTTGCTTGGCTGGGGTATTTGTACTGGCTTGGGGTTGCTTTCTGATATGCTTTCTTCCTTTCCTGTGCATTCTACCATGAAATCTGCTTAGGCCTGACCTTTGATTTCTGTTTGGGATTGGAAAGTAATTTCATACTGCCCCAGTTCTACTGCCCACTTGAGTAGCCGTCCAAAGGCGTCCGACTTTGGTAATATCTGGCGCAAGGGTTGGTCAGTTTACACCCGAACAGGATGAGCTTGGAAATAGGGCCTTAACTTTCTTGTTGCTAGAATCAGGCAGTAAGTGAGTTTCTCTATCAATGGGTATCGGCCTTCGGCCTCAATGAGTCTTTTACTAATGTAATAGACCAGATGTTGTATGTTGTTTTCCTCTCTAATCAGTACGACACTTACAGCATGCTTCGTGACAGCCAAGTATATCCCAAGTTCTTCTCCATCCAGAGGCTTCGATAGTACAGGAGTTTTTGCGAGTTGGGTTTTAGCTCTTGAAAAGCTTTTTCACATTCCT
Organism: Cannabis sativa; assembly: GCF_029168945.1. Classification (NCBI taxonomy): domain Eukaryota; kingdom Viridiplantae; phylum Streptophyta; class Magnoliopsida; order Rosales; family Cannabaceae; genus Cannabis; species Cannabis sativa. The sequence goes on along the minus strand of NC_083605.1, from coordinate 15,397,091 downwards.
CCATCCACTAAAATTGCTTGTTTCCTCGCAGGTTGTTGAAGAACGAAACAGACTTGTCTATTGATTTTGAAACGAATTTGTTGAGTGCGGCGATCCGACTAGTTAAGCTTTGCACTTCCTTGGTTCTTGTTGGCGATTTCATATCCAGGAGGGATTTAATCTTCTCCGGATTGGCTTCAATTCCTCGGGCATTGACAATAAAGCCCAGAAACTTACCCGAGCTGACTTCAAAAGAGCACTTTAAGGGACTGAGTTTCATGTTGTATCTCCTGAGGACTTTGAAGCATTTGTCCAGGTCATCTATGTGCCCCCATCCTTCCTTGATTTGACGAGCATGTCATCCACATATACTTCCATGTTTCGTCCGATCTGGTCTTTCAACATCTTGTTTACCAATCTTTGGTATGTTGCTCCAGTGTATTTGAGACCAAATGGCATGATTTTATAGTAATATAGAGCCATATTTGTTTGGAAACTTGTATGTTCTTGGTTTGGTGGATGCATTTTGATTTGGTTTTACCCCGAATAGGCGTCCATGAAGCTCAATATTCCGTGCCCGGCTGTTGCGTCCACAAGCTGATCGATTCTTGGAAGTGGAAAATAGTCTTTAGGGAACGCCTTGTTGAGGTCTGTGAAATCAATACACACTCACCATTTTTTGTTCGGCTTGGGTACCAATACGCGATTAGCAACTCAAGTCGGGTAGAAAGCTTCAATTATGAAATTGTTATTTCGTAACTTCTCTACCTCTTCCTTAAGGGCTAGAGCTCGCTCCTTGTCCAATAGCCTTTGCTTTTGTTGAATTGGTCAGAAATTGGGATCAATATCTAGGACGTGCGAAATTACAAAAGGATCAATTCCGACCATATCCTCATGTGACCAGGCAAAAATGTCCAGGTTTGCTCTCAGAAATTTTATCAATGCTAATTTTACTTCGAGCAACAAACCTTTTCCAATTTTAAGCTTTCTGGCTGGAATATCTGGGTCGATCTCAATCTCTTCTAGTTCTTCCACAGGTCCAACATTGCTGCTTGGGTCCACAAGTTGAGGATCCACATCTTCATCCCCGCCTTGGGAAGTTCCCTACTTAGAAATGTTTTTTCCGTTGTCCGAACTCTGGCTAGAGGATACTTCCTTCTTAGCCTTTGCTATGGCAAGGTTATAACATTCCCGAGCAACTTGTTGGTTTCCTCTTAGACACCATACCCCATTCTTTGTCGAGAATTTAAGGCATGAATGAAATATCGACGTAACAACCTTTAAGTCATACAAAGCTGGTCGGCCTAACATGAAACGTCCAATACCAAAAATTGTGCCATTATAGTTATGCTTGTCAGAGCTTGCCCAATAGTGAGGGGTAGGCAAATTTGCCCTAGAGGTGCGACTCCTTGGCCGGAGAAACCATACACAGGCTGGAGACAGGGGCTTAACTCTTTGAGTTGGAGTCCCATCTTTTCATATGTGGTCTTGAATAAGGTGTTGGAAGAGGCTCCATTGCCTATCATGGTTCGAGCCACCATCTTGTTGGCTATCTTAACTTCCACGACCAACGGGTCATTGTGTGGAAATCTGATCTTGACAACATCTTCATCATTGAATGTTATGGTGGGCTCCCCTGCCCGTGGGATCTTCGGCTTCCTTTCTTCTATGGCCAGGACTACTTCTTCTTGCTCGTGCTGTACTGTTCGGGCATACCTCTCCTGGGATGTGCCTGAATCTCCAGCTATGTGCAGACCTCCAATGATGACTTGTAGATGTCCATCTACTGGTGGTGGTAGCAAGTCTGGTTGTTATTGCCCTTCTGATTCTGATCGGCCTTGACATACTTTTGCACGTACGGATTATTTTTCCTTATAAGGAATTCGATCTCCTGCTTCAGATTGTTGCATTCATTGGTGTCATGCCTGTAATCCCGATGAAAACGACAAAATTTTTTCATATCTCTCTTGCTGACATATTTTTTCATGGGTGTGGCCTTCTTATACGGGGCTAATGACTGAGTAGCAATATACACACTTTCTATATCTTCCATCACGACGGTAAATGCAGTATACTTGGCAGGATTCTCTCGGGGAGCTTGTTCGGTCTTATACGGGGCTAATGACTGAGTAGCAATATACTTGACCGGGGATTGGACGGCTGACCATTTGTAGTCTGAGAAGCGTTCATCGCTGTATCTTCGTTGGTCTCACCCAAGGGGATGACGGTTACAGGCTGTTGTCCAGTAGTCTGATAGGCTTTACGTATCAACATAGTGACGTGCCGACTACGGTCGTCAATGACTGCTTGCTCAGCCCTTAACGTTGCCATCTCCTTGTCCTTCCACTCGGCGAACATGCGCCTCTGCTCTTCAAACGCAAGATTCACCGCAGCACGGAGTTCCTCCTGATCATGATGTAAGGTGTTGGTATGACCTTGCATGATTCCAAGAGCAGCGCGAAGGTTTTGGATTTCAGTGTCATCTCCAATGGTTGTTTGAACATTGGTAGTGGGCAGAACGGCTGTGTTATGAATGCCCTGGTTAGCTGCTGAACTGGTATTCCAAGTCTCTTGCATGCCAGGTGCAATTTCAACCACAGGAGTTGTCACACCGTGACCTACAGTTGATGGCTATTTAGGATTCGTGGTTGGTGGAACCCTCGTGTTCCCTGGGTTATGTAGTGCAGGATCCACCGCCTGTGGATTTGCTGGATCAACCACGCCTCGACGAGTCTGTACCACCATTGTATTTACAATTAGATTTGAGATAAAAAATGATCCTTGAGTTCAGCTCTCAATGAAAGCACCAAAATGTTGACCTCACTTTTAGCGAATGACAATGAGTCTAATTTGTAAGCGACAAGTAGTATAATACGAGTGTAATATAATAAAGTGAATAAAGACACAAGAATTTTATAGAAGTGCAGCCCCAAATAGTTCTGTAATTGTAACGCCCTAAATAATTAGGCACGCTACCCAAGATACTTATGAAACCCTAATCCCCTAAACGGGATTACTAAAAAAATTCGCGCAGAATTCAAACTTTAATAACAATAGGAATGGAAGTAGACTTATAATATTTTAAACTTCGTAAAATAAAAGTTACAGAAGTTGGGATCCCAAAAATATTTACCAAATATTATTACAAGTCCTTTTCATTCAGCTGGCCTAAGCAGCAAAACAGAGTCTCAAAAACACAACCCTAGTAGATCCCAACCCACTTGGTCTGATATGGCCCGGACATGTACATTCTTCGTCCAGCTCCTGCACTCATGGCTGATCAACAATAGTCTTACCCTTTCTTGCACAGTAGATCACCCGTGAGCCAAGCCCACCAAGATAGTATAAAACATATCAATAATATGCTCATCATATAATATAAACAACAATGCCATTTAAATCTGTGTGTGTGACACAGACCTATATGTTGGGCTCACATGCCTATTTATGTTTACGTGATGTAAATCTACGTGTTGCTCTCACACGTCTAAATACAATAAGGCCTTAGAATGGTTCATCTTGGTTCTAGTTATCGAGTCCAACCCAATTATTCCTTGAATGCAACCCCCTTAAATCTCAATATAATCATATACTTAGCATGGCATAGCATTTACTCAACTTATATCACTAGGGTAATAACCCTAGGCTATTAACCGCTCATATTAGGGTAATAACCCTAATCCCGGTTACAATTACTCACATATATCATATTCAACATAAGCGCCACTGCGCATACTCTACGTGCAAACTACTATCTTACCTGTTGTCCGGCAATAACAGAGATTCCAAACCCCTGGGTGCTCCTGATCAGATGCCGGTAATCCTGGTCACACAATCTGGGATTTCATAAATAGGGTTAATCCCCAATTTCACTTTCACAAAATATAAACATGGCATTCACAACACAGATAATCAAACAAGATTTTAAGGTCTCAAAATGCTCACTTTTCCATATATTCGAACCTTAATCAAACCATACCCAAAATTAACTTCTTAAAGATAAAAATCATCACAACAGAGAGCTAACAACATCAACAACAACTCTCAAAATTCAGATAGCACAAATAACCCAAAATCATGCTTTAACTTAGCAAAGTTCAAGCCCTTGAACTAGAGCTTCAAAACCATGCACCCCAATAAATTTCCAGCAGCAACATACCAACAATAACAATCAAACCTAGAAAATACCCTAGAATCTTACTCTATGCTCTACAAAATAACTCACAACAAATCATGGAATTTACACACAAATTTAACAAGATCAATACTCATGCAACTAAGAACATTAAGCTTAGAAAAACATGCCTCCCAACCAACAATTTCAGCAACCACAAACAAAATTAAAAGCTATAAAAACTACCTCAATTTCCAATTCCAAGCTATGCACAATTAATCCCCCAAGAACTAAGCTCCAACCAAGCAATTTCTCACCGATTGGAAAGATGAAATTCAAGAGAGGGTTTGAGAGAGAGGGGATCGGGTATGAAGGGGGAAAAATCCAGAAATAACATTCTCATTTCCTTAAAATCATTCTTTTATTAAACATAAATTAAGGGTTTTAAAAGATCATTTTGCCCCTAGGGCCAAATAACATTCACTTAGGCATGCAAGGGCAAAAATGACATTTACACACCAATACAAACCCAATTAAATTTCAGATTTCTCATACATATTTAAAATGCCAACATTAAATCCCAAATTGCATTTCGGGCCCGAACCCGGTTTGGCCTGAAATACCCGGTTGTGACTATACCGCTCCAACCTGTTAGAACACACCTGAAAAAGACAACACAGGTATTCTATATAATAATATAGTCCCAAAAGCATGTAATCAAATAATTTTCATCATTTTACCCCTTCTTGGGTCATAATTACTAAAATGCCCCTGGCTCACCAACAGGGTCTTTACATAACATAAATCAAATAAATTCTCATATATTGAACTATATAATAATATAATTCCTCAATTATTCATAATTATCTAATTAGGGTTTTGCTAATCCACTTCTCAATTCTAGGGAATTACAGTAATAGCCTAATCCTCGTAGTTTGTATTGACTTAGGAATAAGGAGAATGGTTCCTTTTCTTAGAGCTCTTATAATAGTATCTCTGAATATGAATTCTTAGACAAATGTTTCGACCCTTTGCCCAGTGAATATGAATCACTATTTATAGGGCATTAAGCTTGTTATAGTGTCGTCAGCACGGTGGAATATAATCTTGATTATATGTTCAAAAGTTTAATTCCCGGATTTGTCAATTCACTAGACTTAGACTGGCATGATAATGAGCGATAGGTATACTTACACCTTGGATAAGTGTTATGTCCTTTCCAGGGCATTGGCAAAGTTTACCAGTATCAGATGTATGGAGTATACATTGGAAGGGACCGATATTGATCTTAGATAAGATATCCTAAACTTACCGTTATATCTTTCTAAGTCAATATCAATGGTTGATCTTAGGTCTATGGATCTTAATCCTGACATGGTTAGGTTCGATCTCCAGAGTGTTATTTGTGTTCTTTGATTTGTTAGTTAAGTCTACCTTTTGGTCTGGGTGATACGTACTTTTTGGGAACATGATAGTACAATTGAGTGGGAGCGTTTATCATAGATATGGAATCTATAGCTTCTATTTGGACATAGAAGTAAAACGATGATTTCCTTCGAGCTTGGAAGAATAGAGACAAATGATTGAGACCTCATTTCCGTAATTATATTAGTTTACTGAAATATCATTTATAGGTAGCTAAGTATTTTAAGGATAAAATACATTGAAGGGTAGAACGGTAATTTGTCCCTATTCAGTGTAGATCATCTATAGAGGATCCTTAACAATTAGGATTGTAACAATAGATAATCATAACGTATCTATATCGTGGTATATATAGAGCGTTCTATATAATTGAGAGTGTATTCAATTCCAAGTTCTATAGTGGTTCAATGAGGAATTAATAAGTTGAGAATTTACTTGGTGAATTCTAGATCTACTTATTGAAAGCTCGGTTATATAGGCCCATGGTCCCCTCACTAGTTGAGATAATACTGCTTGCAGACTCAGTTAATTGACTTTAATTAATCCATTATAATTCTAAAATCAGACTTTGTCTTATTTATGAATTTTCACTAAGCAAAGGCTTAATTGTGAAGGAAAGAGGTTTTGGGGTCAATTTGTTAATTAAGAGACTTTGTATGGTCTAATTAATAAATTACATAAATGGCAATTTTATTTAGTAATTAATTACATAAATGGTCTAATTTATAGGTTTGAATTGGAAAATATGGTATTATTGAAAAGAAGAATAAGTGGTTGAAATAAAGTGTCAAAAATCTAACTAGAGATAGGTCCCATTAAGTGTACGGCCAAGTGTGGATTTTTGCCGAATATTTTATTCTTTTTTACTCCATATAATTCAACCCTAAGCCCTAGTTGAAACACTATAAAAGGAACATGATACTCTCACTCATCCAACTTTTGTCAACCTGACTATTCAACCAAACCTAGATGAGAGAGTTCCTTTTATAGAGATTTCACCTCCTTCATTATTCTCACCATGTTCAAAACCCTTAGTGATGAGTGACATGCCCACACATAGCAAGTCAAGTACTCAATCATAGTGAGTAAGACGATGATAACCAAACCCGAAGGAGAGAAAGAGATCCAGGTTCAGATCTTGATAATGCTCTGCTACAAAAAGGAATCAAGGGCTAGAGATCTTGAACGGAAGGAGTCATTATGTTCCGCTGCAATCAATGTAAGGTTTATTTAAACCCTAATGTGTTTATTTTCTTTGTTTTAGAGAATTCATATTTAGGATGTTAATCAACATACTTGTTAGTCATCTAGATCCTGGTAAAATATTCCCAACAACTAGCCTCAGAGCCATGATAATGATTTACTTTCATGAAATATGGATTTAAAATGATGAATATTGTTTGTATGTTGATTTAGATGTGTTCATGTTGGTTTATGTGATTATTTGATGATTGAATGTGATTTACGAAATTTTTCCATGAAAATAATTTTATTTTCATTCTGAAAATATTTTATTTGGATTCCTTGTGAAAAATTAAGCAACTTTATTATTTACGAAACTCGATTTCGATAAAAAACGGAGAAGTTATAAAGGTTTGAAATTTTAGGTGCATATGGTCGAGCACCATGCGCGCACACCTTCGGACAAGGTGATCCACGCGCATGAATTCAGACAATTTTTGTCTAAAGCGCCTGTGTCCTGACCCTGCTTCACGCACACGTCGCCCGGCCAGTAGGCTGCAGCTGACCGAGATTTCTCGGTCAAGGAGGCTGCAACTCCTCCTCCCCGCGCGCGTCCATGGGCAGTTGCAGCCTCTCATGGCTGTACGTGCAGCCTAGCTGCCAGCAAGCACTGAAATCCGATTTTTTGGGGATTTTCCCCAAAAAATTTTATTTTTTTAATTTTCAAACCTTAAAATTAAAATAAAATTTTGTTTTTAAAATATTCAAACTTAAATATCAATTTTAAATTAATAGTATTTAATTTTTAATAGAAATTGCCTAACCATATCTATTTTTAAATTGATTTATTTTGTTTTTTTAATTTTATTAAATTATATTAGAAAATGATATTAAAAATAACTATTTTGTTATTTTTAAATCATTTATCATATTAGATATTTAATTTAATTTAATAAAACAATTCAAATAAACCTAGATATTTTAAATTAGTTTCAGTTTTGAATTTTAAATTTTGAAAAGATATATAAGGTTGTTTTAAACAACCCTATCTTATTTCACATTTGTTCAATGAACATTGTTTGTTATGTATTTCTTAATTATTTAATCAATTTTTTTTAACAAACCTATTATTTTATTTGATCTAAATTGCTATGATTAACTTGTTGACAGATCCAATGATCTCATTTTAATCATAGTCCAATTGTGAGTAGATCCTATAAATAATTTGTAACATGTAAATTTTGTACTTCTTTCATCTGTGTAAACCTAGAAACTTGATAGGGCCCATCCAAATCAATTTGACCTGTGTGAGCCTATATGTTTGCTTTTGGGCTTAGATGCATATATGAAGCCCACTTATTTCTAGATATTTAAATGGACTAAGTTGCTAAAATAAAATGTCACATATGATTGTTTTATTTAGGCCTTAGTATTGGGCTTATTCAATGAATAACAATTATTTAATGAAAGGTCAAATTTCTCTCCTTTGGGCCTTGTGTGAGAGTTAGGAGGCCATTAGTTGTGGGTACGACATACTGAACCCAACCCTCCCTCACATGAACTACCCCAATTGTGATGGCTCATTTGCCTTATTTAAATAATTGTATTAGGCTTATTATACTAGTTTAACCTAATAAAAATTAAATTAGCAACATAATTAATTTTAAAATAAATGAAATTAATTTTTCATTAGATTATTTTAAAATTAATTTAGATAAATACACTTAGTTTAATGAAATATTCTATATTAAAATTTCTAGTAACTATTTTATATTTTCTAATATTTAATTAAGTAAAAAAATATATTTAAGTTGAAAATTAATTTTAGACCAACTTAAATTAGAATATTTTTCTTAAATATTAAATTAGAATTAATAATTAAGTTGATTTTATTCAAGATACTTAATTATTTCTATTTTAATGAATTTAATTAAATAGAAAATTATATTTAAGTTTGAAAATTTTTCAATTTCAAATCAACTTAAATTAGAATAATTTTCAGAATATATTTTATTTAATTTTAATAATCATTTTCCCAAGTAATTTTGAATTGCATTTATTTATTTTAAATGTAGATATTTCGATATTTTTCAATTTTAAAATTAGATTAAAGTTGAAAATTAATTTTAATTAATTTTAGATCAACTTAAATCAAGTACTTTTTATTAATGCTTTTATTTAAAATAAATAGACTAAAATATATTATATTTTAATTAGAAAATTAGTAATTAGTTTATGAATTATCTAGATAGATATTTTCTAGGTAGACTTTTTGAAATTTTCTAGATATATTTAATTAAATAAGAAAATTAATATTTAAGTTGATTTGTTCGAGACACTTAAATATTTGATATTTTTCTCAAGAGATTTAATTAAATAAAAAAAATTATATTTATGTTGAAAATTATGTTGGAAATTATTTTACCAGGATCTTAGATCTACTCACAAGTATGTTTATTAACATCCTAAATATGAACTTTCTAAAACGATGAAATAAACACATATAAAGTTTAAGAAACCTTACATTGGGTGCAGCGGAATATAATGACTCCTTCCGTTCAGATATCTAGCCCTTGATTCCTTTACGTAGCGAGCATTATCAATATACGAACCCGGATCTCTTTCTCTGAATCTTTGATGCTGAAGCTCCTTTGCTGATGATCTTTCTTCACGATCTTCCTCACTATGATTGAGGTATCACTTGATGTGTGTGGGCACTACTCAAATCACTAAGGATTTCGAAATTCTAAGGAAGAAGAGAGAGAGTGGTCAGCTAAAGATAGGGAGAGAGAAGGCTCAGTTTTTCTGAATAGAAAAAGTCAGAAGAAAAGTGTAATTTTCCTGAAGCCTTCACTATCTATTTATAGCATTCCTACTAGGGTTAGATTTGAATTATATGGCATTAAAATAATGAAAAAATCAGTTTAAATTTCCTACAAAAGTGGCTGGCCCTAAACTTAGTGGATTGGGCCTTGCTTTTTGCAATTTTGCAATTTTAACACCTTTTGTATCTGATTTTCTCAAAAATGCCAATTTCCTAATTCAACCATTTAAATGCCAATTCTAACTATTTAATAACTATAAATAATTATTAAATAATATTGTCATTTATCATATTTATTAATTGAACCATACAAAGTATCATAATTAACAAATATGCCCCTATAAACTCTTTCTTTACAATTTCGCCCTTACTTAGTGAAAAATTCACAAATAGACATAGTCTAATTTGAGAATTATAATTGATTAATCAAAACCAATTACATGAGTCTTACAAGCAATATTATCTCAGCTAGTGGGGGGACCATGGGTCTATATAACCGAGCTTCCAATAAGTAGATCAAGAATTTAACACTAAAATTCACTAACTTATTAATTCTTCGTTGAATCCACGCATAGAACTTAGAATTGCACTCTCAGTATATAGAATGCTCTATATGTTCCACCATATAGACACATCATTAGTTATCCATTGTTATAATCCTAATTTGATCAATGATCCTCTATATGAATGATCTACAACCGTAAAGGGATTAAATTACCGTTACACCCTACAATGTATTTATTCCTTAAAACACTTGACCCCGTATAAATGATATTTCAGCTTATGTGAAATGAGTACTCCACCATTTATGTTCGTTTGGTCAAGCTCGAAGGAGATCATCCTTTGCTTACTATTCGCCAGATAGAAGCTATAGATTCCATGTTTATGATAGCGCTCCCACTCAATTGAACTACCGTGTTCCCAAAATGTACGTATCACCCTGACCTAAAAGTAGGCTTAACTAACAAATCAAAGAACACGAATAGCCTTTCAAGATTGAGCCTAATCATAACAGGATTAAGATCATTTGATCTAGGATCAACTAGGCGATATTGACTTGAACAGATATTACGGTAAGTTTAATAAATCTAGGTCAAAGTTCAATATCGGTCCCTTCCGATGCATACTCCATGCATCCAACCTGAGCTTTACTTTAACCAATGCTCTGGAAAGAACATAGCACTTCTCCAAATGCAAGTAAACTCTTGTTGTAGATTATCATATCAGTAAAACCCTGTGTCTGATAAATCTAGGAAACTTTATTCACATAGTCATGTTTACTTTCCAATGTGTTGACGGCACAATAAATAGGATCAAGTATGTGAAAAGGGTTTCAGATGAATTTAGACATTATGTACATATAATCATGAAATAAATCATGTGAACCATGCAACATTAAATGTTATTTCTGATCTATATTAATAAGTAAATCTGATTATATTGAAATGAGTTTTATTTAGGGCATAAAACCCAACAAACTCCCACTTGCACTAATATAAAACAAAAAGTGCGTTTCAAATAATCTCAACACCTTGATATACAAATCAAGTGTAGTAGTAGTAAACTCCTCATAATAGGATCTGAAAGGTTGAATTAACCACAACCTTTTCTCCACCATTACTCTTCCTTAATCACAAAATCATTGATAATGTGAAATTCCTCTCTATATGTCTACTCTCTTGGGATACTGGATTCTATACCTTTGGCAACTACTTTTGGTTAATCAGGAAATTAACACTAGTAGTTTAAGGCAATTTGGAATGGTGCCAAAGATGTATAGAACTTTCCTTAGACTGAATAAGTACCTTTCCTGCAGCTTTAACATTCAGTCTCTTCCTGGTAGACCTAGAGACTTCAGATAGGTTTTTACACTTCTCCAAAATCACTATTCCACCCGGAAGTAACCACCATCTTATCAGAAAGATTTATTAGCACATAGGCAAATTTCGAAATCTGATATGGTGTAGTCTAAGAGTTTTAAACACACCCTTATAGACTAACATATAGTTCCTCTTCTTTATCTTAAGATTTACTTGATTGTCTTCCAATGTTCTTCTCCTGGATTAATCTGATACCTACTCATTACTCCCACTCAACAGCAGATGTCTAGTCTAAGGCATACAAAAGCATATCTAAGACCTCTCACTGTTGATATAAGAAATTCTTTCATGGCTTTATCTTTTCTGGAATAGTTAAGACTTTTCCTTAGATAAATAAAATCTATACCTAAGAAGTTGTGAAGCTTCTATAGATTGCCATTAGAAAGAAAATGCTTCAGCATTTTACTAAAGTAAGTTGCTTGCATTAGAGTAAGTAATTACCAGGTATACCACAAGCCATAGGTTTAGATAATCTCAAACCTATAATACTAGGAACAGGAAGTTTTGTTAAGTCCATAGAATAGACTTATTAACGAAAATTTCCTTTTATGTCCTTGTAATAGAAAACTTTAGGTCATTCCATGTGAATGGATTAAACCATAGTTCTATTGGCTTTCTTCTTAGTTTCTTATCTTGACAATCCATTACTTGTTTAAACTCACAATGGATTTTAATCACTTGTGTCTCCCAAGTCATAAGAAGGTGAGTTCCTAGAAACTCTCCCACTACGACAAGGTACTGTGAATTATGTCGAAGAAAACTAAATGGTATTGATCTCTTCGGTTGTGACAAGACAACAGAGGCAGTAGGATCATCATATGTTATATAAGATGATAGAACACTTTTGGAATCAAGAATAAATATCTCCTTTATTTGCTACTTGTTTTTCAGACTTAGTCATTTTCTTAGAAAAGTAGTATTTGTTTGAACAAACACTTTCTTATCTATTGACAATGGGATGGTCCACCCCTAATCACTTAGAAAAGCTAACAAACCATGGTTAACAGTTCTAGCCTTTCTTAAGATTTTGATTAGGTCATCCATGAATCTAGTAATGATTTACGTTAAGTATACAACCATTACATCATTCTGAAATTGTATTACCATAGAAGGAATTAGGCAACGACTAGTAACTAATCATAAATATGCAACTCGAAATTTCTGGGGAGGTAAGTTTGGATATAATTCAAAAATCAATTTAATGATCTTTGAACTGCATATCTACTAACTATTTCTCCACCCCTATCAGTTCGCAAGATCTTTAACCACATACCTTAATGGTGTTTAACCATTGCTAGAAATTAATGAAATTTTTCAAACATTTCAAATTTCTTTGCATAAGGTATAATCTAGAGTTATCGTTTTAAGAATAAAACGAAAAACTCATATCCACCCCTGAATGTACATCCATCTGCGAATGAGATGAACTACTTTCAGTGGATATAGGCATATTAACTCTTTGCAGAGATTGATCTTGTCAAATCCATTATGAACAAGATACAAATGCCATAGATTAAAAAAAATGTGGTAGTGTCTATTGATGACATAGGTTTAGTTACATCAAAGAGTTCTTAGAATACTGCAAGTGGATCCTAGTCACAGAATACCTAACTCATATTCCATACAGTTTTAATCCATTAATAGAAGATGGATATAAACACTTGAGAAAGTGTAAGCTTGTATTGTATACCGGAATTAGAAATATAAGAAAATTTCTATTTGGAATTTAAAATTAAAGTCAATGACTTAAATTTATACCAAATATAATGAGTAATTCTATCTTGGACCGGCACTTTACTAATATAACTCTAAGTCTGATTTGCCCATACAAGTAGGAGATTTCTAAGATTGAGGATTTATATCAATTGGGAATAGAATTTCGGGATTATAATCATAAGCGTCATTTAATTTCTTAAGAGAAAATATAGAATGACATGAAATGATTTATAGACCATTCATCCAATGATATGTTTTGAAGCTAATTCAAAATGAATAAGCTAAGAGGAATTAGGATAATTTCGTTTATAAATAAGAATCCAACGATGCTTCGATTAGCGAAAGTCAAAGTAATCTTATTTATACAATCTTCTTGTTTCATATCGTAAAAATACTAGTCTAAGGTGTCATCAATTGATGAACAGCTAGATGTCGCATATACAATATTTATCTTTTGAGATCTTACACTATTATGTATGTCTAATGGTGAAAATACACTAGGGATTTATCTCATTAGATAAACAAACATGTTGGACCAACAATGAAGATTCGAAATTAAACTACAACTTAATAACAGAAAATAACATGGTTCAATATAAATTCATACACAATTCAGAAATTATAAACATATAGCAAGTAGGAATGACTAGTGAAAATACTAAAACATACAATCCTAAATAATTTCCAAGGTTTTCAATAAACTGATACAGTGTCCCGGTAGGCGAGAGTCAAAGCATCATTTATTGAATAGAGTTGTCAGCTCATCTAAAATAGAAACCATTCTAGCAACCTTTTATTCGATCAAAATAAGAATCCAACGTTGTCCCGGTAGGCGAGAGTCAAGGTTATTCTCATTTTATGAGCTTCCACCATTGTTTCATGTTTCATAAGTTTATCTCTAAGTAGTCACCGTAGGGGAGAGTCTAATAGAGACGAAAACTTACAAAACACTTATCAAATGAAATCTTACGGTGTTAAATGCGTTCAACGAATAACCATCCATAGGGGGACGAAGTCTAGCGTCTCGAGGTTATATTGAAAACATTTAACTTTTGTAAGACCAACAATGGAGATCGAATATCTTAATAATAATCAAGCTCATTATTTAAAGTGAGTTGTATTTTCTTTGATTCTCTTTATTTAATCTATTTATTTTAAATATATATTTATTTAAAATTTCCAATTTAGAATGAAAAATTCTAAATATAAATTTTAATTTAATATTTATAAATTTTACTTAGATGGATATGAAAATAATATGAATTATTTCCATCTTAGTAATAATTTCCAATAAATATTTAGAAAAATATTCAATTTAAGTTGTTACAAAATTAATTTAAATTAATTTACAACTCAAATTTAATTTTCTATAAATATATATTGCATTTCGAAAAATTAAAGTATTTAAGAATACAATTTTCGAAAAATGCATATTAAAATAAAAAATAAATCCTGGAAAAATTATTCTAATTTAATGTTGGCCCAAAATTAATTAATAAAATTAATTTACAACAAAAAATATAATTTTCCTATTTAATTAAATATATAAGAAAATTTTCAAATATTTAAGTATGATGATGAAAATCAACTTAAATATTAATTTTCTATTTAATTAAATACACTAGAAAAATACTTCAAGCAAAAATATCATCTATCTAGATTTTTCTTTGACTAATTAATTCAATTTCTAATAATATACTTTAATTCAATTTATTTTAAATTAATCAATAAATGAAAAAATCATTGATTTAAGTTGATCCAAGAATTAATTAAAATAATTAATTTACAACTTAATCTATTTTTTAAATAAAATTCGAAATTCCAGCATTTAAGAAATGCAATTTCGAAATTTGATTAATAAAATAAAAAAAATATTTTGAAAATTATTTAAATTTAGTTGAAAAAATAAATTTCAACTAAAAATAATTTTCTATTTAATTAAATGTCATGAAAAAGAAATATTTAAGTATGATGATAAAAATCAACTTAGATATTTAATTTTCAAATTAATTAAATGTATTAAATTCAAGAAATAAATAATTAAGTTTAGAGAATGCTTAATTATTAATCTCTAGTTTAATACTAGGAAAAATATACCTAAAATAAATTGTACCAAAATTAATTAAATAATTAATTTCACAATTTATAATATTTTCCTATTTAATATTAGAAATAATAAGTAGTCTAGAAATAACTATCTAGAAAATATCTTATTTGACTAAGTATCTTTTCCACAAAATTTGAAAAAATATCTAATTTAAGTTGTATTAGAAAAAATCTAGAACTTAAATATTTTTTAAATTTAAATTTAATTAAATATCAAAAATTAAGTTGTAACCACTTAATTTGAAAATATTCCATTTTAAGTTAATATTCGAAAAGATATTAACTTAAAAAATATCTAAAGAATCTTAATAACCAATGCCTAAAATTCCTCAACTTAATTTTGAAATTTTGAATTCAAAAGATATTCAGATTTAAGTTGGTTAGTTGTAGATAACTAAATATCAACTTAAATAAGAATATTTAATGAAAAATTTAAATTAAGTTCCAGAAAGAATCTAGATGGTTATAATTCTATATTTAATTAAATACAAGAAAATACATATAGTTTAGCTTAGAATAAAAAATAATTCTTTAAACTATATTTTTCTTAAATTAATTTCAAAATAAATGAAATTAATTATGTTGCTAATCAATTTTAATTAGGTTAAACTAGTGTAATTAACCTAGTACAGTCATTCAAATTAGGCAAATGGGCCTTCACAATTGGGGTGGTTTGTGTGAGGGGGTGCTGGGTTCAGTATGTCGTACCCACTTCTATGGCTCCCAACTCTCACACAAGGCCCAAAAGAGAGGAATTTAACCTTAATAAGAACAACTGTTATTCATTGAGTAAGCCCAATAACTAAATGGGCCTAAATAAATTCTATCAAGAACTATGATAATTTATTTTAGCAACAACAACCTATATGTATCTATAATCAAATTAAACACATAGGCTCACACAGGCACACTTTGGATGGGTCCTATCATGTTGCTAGGTCATACACAGATGAAAGAAGATTGTAAAATTTACCTGTTACAAATTATTAACTTGACCAAGGGAGCCATCAGATCATTAGATCTGGCAAAAAGTAACCATGGCTATTTGCAATCAAGTAATAATAGGTTTTGAAAACTTACAAACAAGCTAAAACACATACTCCTGCAACAGGGTTAGCTGGATAGTTGGAAGTAGGATTTATTTAATTTTAAATAAATAATTTCGAATAAATAAATAATTAAATTAAAAAAAATATTCGAAAAATAATTTAAAAAAAATTAATTTCGGAATTTAAAATTAAATTTCGAAAATAAAAAAAATTAAAATTAAACCTACTTTTTATCTTATATCTATTTAAAATTACATGATTATAAATATCTATTTTAAATTTAAATAAGGTCAAAATATCTTAAAAAGATTTAAAAAAAAATCTTAAAAGATAAGATATTTTTAAATATCTTAAAAGATTTTATAAATATCTTAAAAGATATTTTTTTTAAAATATCTTAAATATCTTAAAAGATATTATAAATATCTTAAATATCTTAAAAGATATTATAAATATCTTAAAAGATATTACAAATATCTAAAAAATCTGACCTTAAATTTAAAAAAAATATAATCAAATTTAAAAATAAGATAGATTTTTAAGCAAAAAGATAAATACTAATTCTATTCGAATTCAAATTACACTAATATCTTGAATTAATTTAAAAAAAATTAAATTAATTCAAAATGATAATTAGAATTGAATTAGGAATAGTAATAGTATATATACAAAACCATACAAAAAATTGGAAGTTAATTCCATGAAAAAGTATGAAAAATTGAAGAAAAAGGAAAAAATCCGAAACTGTACGGACAGTTCTGCGATCATGAAACTATCAACATGCCGATTTTGTCAAATCTTCAAAAAATCATAACTAATTCAAATAAAATCCAAATTGAGTTCTGTAAAAGGCTAACTTGCTTAATTTTTTCCATACTATCCAATAAAAATAATTCCAGAAACGAAATCACAATTATTGTTCACGAAAATTTCACAAACATCAATCAATCATCAAATAACACTCAATACAACATGATACCATCCAAAGAACATACAAACAATCGTTTTAAAGTCCAAATTTCTTGCAAATAAATCAATTATCATGGCTCTGAGGCCAGTTGTTGGAAATTATTTTACCAGGATCTTAGATCTACTCACAAGTATGTTTATTAACATCCTAAATATGAACTTTCTAAAACGATGAAATAAACACATATAAAGTTTAAGAAACCTTACATTGGGTCCAGCGGAATATAATGACTCCTTCCGTTAGGATATCTAGCCCTTGATTCCTTTACGTAGCGAGGCATTATCAATATCCGAACCTGGATCTCTTTCTGCGAATCTTTGATCATGAAGCTCCTTTCTTTGATGATCTTTCTTCACGATCTTCCTCACTATGATTGAGGTATCACTTGATGTGTGTGGGCACTACTCAAATCACTAAGGATTTCGAAATTCTAAGGAAGAAGAGAGAGAGTGGTCAGCTAAAGATAGGGAGAGAGAAGGCTCAGTTTTTCTGAATAGAAAAAGTCAGAAGAAAAGTGTAATTTTCCTGAAGCCTTCACTATCTATTTATAGCATTCCTACTAGGGTTAGATTTGAATTATATGGCATTAAAATAATGAAAAAATCAGTTTAAATTTCCTACAAAAGTGGCTGGCCCTAAACTTAGTGGATTGGGCCTTGCTTTTTGCAATTTTGCAATTTTAACACCTTTTGTATACGATTTTCTCAAAAATGCCAATTTCCTAATTCAACCATTTAAATGCCAATTCTAACTATTTAATAACTATAAATAATTATTAAATAATATTGTCATTTATCATATTTATTAATTGAACCATACAAAGTATCATAATTAACAAATATGCCCCTATAAACTCTTTCTTTACAATTTCGCCCTTACTTAGTGAAAAATTCACAAATAGACATAGTCTAATTTGAGAATTATAATTGATTAATCAAAACCAATTACATGAGTCTTACAAGCAATATTATCTCAACTAGTGGGGGGACCATGGGTCTATATAACCGAGCTTCCAATAAGTAGATCAAGAATTTAACACTAAAATTCACTAACTTATTAATTCTTCGTTGAATCCACGCATAGAACTTAGAATTGCACTCTCAGTATATAGAATGCTCTATATGTTCCACCATATAGACACATCATTAGTTATCCATTGTTATAATCCTAATTTGATCAATGATCCTCTATATGAATGATCTACACTGTAAAGGGATTAAATTACCGTTACACCCTACAATGTATTTATTCCTTAAAACACTTGACCCCGTATAAATGATATTTCAGCTTATGTGAAATGAGTACTCCACCATTTATGTTCGTTTGGTCAAGCTCGAAGGAGATCATCCTTTGCTTACTATTCGCCAGATAGAAGCTATAGATTCCATGTTTATGATAGCGCTCCCACTCAATTGAACTACCGTGTTCCCAAAATGTACGTATCACCCTGACCTAAAAGTAGGCTTAACTAACAAATCAAAGAACACGAATAGCCTTTCAAGATTGAGCCTAATCATAACAGGATTAAGATCATTTGATCTAGGATCAACTAGGCGATATTGACTTGAATAGATATTACGGTAAGTTTAATAAATCTAAGTCAAAGTTCAATATCGGTCCCTTCCGATGCATACTCCATGCATCCAACCTGAGCTTTACTTTAACCAATGCTCTGGAAAGAACATAGCACTTCTCCAAATGCAAGTAAACTCTTGTTGTAGATTATCATATCAGTAAAACCCTGTGTCTGATAAATCTAGGAAACTTTATTCACATAGTCATGTTTACTTTCCAATGTGTTGACGGCACAATAAACAGGATCAAGTATGTGAAAAGGGTTTCAGATGAATTTATACATTATGTACATATAATCATGAAATAAATCATGTGAACCATGCAACATTAAATGTTATTTCTGATCTATATTAATAAGTAAATCTGATTATATTGAAATGAGTTTTATTTAGGGCATAAAACCCAACAAATTAATTTATTTAATTTTAGACCAACATAAATTAGAATAATTTTTCCAGTTTTATTTTATTTTATTTTTGGTGAATGAAGAATTAATAAGTTGAGAATTTACTTGGTGAATTCTAGATCTACTTATTGAAAGCTCGGTTATATAGGCCCATGGTCCCCTCACTAGTTGAGATAATACTGCTTGCAGACTCAGTTAATTGACTTTAATTAATCCATTATAATTCTAAAATCAGACTTTGTCTTATTTATGAATTTTCACTAAGCAAAGGCTTAATTGTGAAGGAAAGAGGTTTTGGGGTCAATTTGTTAATTAAGAGACTTTGTATGGTCTAATTAATAAATTACATAAATGGCAATTTTATTTAGTAATTAATTTCATAAATGGTCTAATTTATAGGTTTGAATTGGAAAATATGGTATTATTGAAAAGAAGAATAAGTGGTTGAAATAAAGTGTCAAAAATCTAACTAGAGATAGGTCCCATTAAGTGTACGGCCAAGTGTGGATTTTTGCCGAATATTTTATTCTTTTTTAATCCATATAATTCAACCCTAAGCCCTAGTTGAAACACTATAAAAGGAACATGATACTCTCACTCATCCAACTTTTGTCAACCTGACTATTCAACCAAACCTAGATGAGAGAGTTCCTTTTATAGAGATTTCACCTCCTTCATTATTCTCACCATGTTCAAAACCCTTAGTGATGAGTGACATGCCCACACATAGCAAGTCAAGTACTCAATCATAGTGAGTAAGACGATGATAACCAAACCCGAAGGAGAGAAAGAGATCCAGGTTCAGATCTTGATAATGCTCTGCTACAAAAAGGAATCAAGGGCTAGAGATCTTGAACGGAAGGAGTCATTATGTTCCGCTGCAATCAATGTAAGGTTTATTTAAACCCTAATGTGTTTATTTTCTTAGTTTTAGAGAATTCATATTTAGGATGTTAATCAACATACTTGTTAGTCATCTAGATCCAGGTAAAATATTCCCAACAACTAGCCTCAGAGCCATGGTAATGATTTACTTTCATGAAATATGGATTTAAAATGATGAATATTGTTTGTATGTTGATTTAGATGTGTTCATGTTGGTTTATGTGATTATTTGATGATTGAATGTGATTTACGAAATTTTTCCATGAAAATAATTTTATTTTCATTCTGAAAATATTTTATTTGGATTCCTTGTGAAAAATTAAGCAACTTTATTATTTACGAAACTCGATTTTGATAAAAAACGGAGAAGTTATAAAGGTTTGAAATTTTAGGTGCATATGGTCGAGCACCATGCGCGCACACCTTCGGACAAGGTGATCCACGCGCATGAATTCAGACAATTTTTGTCTAAAGCGCCTGTGTCCTGACCCTGCTTCACGCACACGTCGCCCGGCCAGTAGGCTGCAGCTGACCGAGATTTCTCGGTCAAGGAGGCTGCAACTCCTCCTCCCCGCGCGCGTCCATGGGCAGTTGCAGCCTCTCATGGCTGTACTGTTGGTATTATATTTATCCAGGATCTTAGATCTATTGCAAGTATGTTGATTTAACAACCTAATATTGAACTTCTAAGACGATGAACTAAACACATAAAAGTTAAGAATAACTTACAGTGATTGCAGCGGAATTTATGTCTCCTTCCACTCAGATCTCTAACCCTTGATTCCTGTCTGTAGCAGAGTATAATCAAGATCTGAGCCCGAAAGTTCTTCAGTTGGATGTGATCCTTCACAGTCTTCCAAACTATGATGAGATACTGAATGATGTGAGTGGGCACTTCTCTCTCACTAGGGAATTTCGAAATCTCTCTCTTGTTTTCTCTCTTATTTTCGTGTGATACACTTTGCAGAGCAAAGTTTCTCAAGCAACACATGCATACAAAGAGAAGAGAGGGGCTGCTATAAATAGGAAAAGAGAAGACCACAACTTTCCAAATAAACAGTTTCCTCTTTTACTGTGTAATAGAATAACTGCCTTATTTAGTGTGATTCACCACTTTCCTATTTAGGCTAGGCTTTGATTAGCAATTAAATGACAAATTAAAATTGAAAATAATAATTGGGAAAAGGCATTGATGTGGCCAGCCATGGTGTGAATGGGCCTCACATTGATTTTGCAGTTTCCTCAATTTTATTTCTATTTCTTCAAAAATGCCATTTTTCCAATTCTAATCAATTAAATGCCAAAACCAATTATTTAATAACTAAAATAGATTATTAAATAATATTTCCATTTAAAATTAATTATTAATTCAGACATGCAAAGTCTCATAATTAATAATTAAACCTAGAAACCCTCTTATTTACGATTTCATCCCTAAACTGTGAGAATTCACAAATTAGACATAGTCTAACTTTTAGAATTATAATTGATTAATCATAAATGAATTATAGAGTCCTACAAACAGTATAATCTCAACTAGAATGGGGACCATGGATCTATATTCTGAGCTTCCAATAAGTTGAACCGATTTACCAAGTAAATCCCTAACTTATTAATTCCTCGTTGAATCCACTCTTAGAACATGGAATTGCACTCTCAGACTTATATAGAGCATATCATATGTTTCACGATATCAATATGCTATCTCATTTAACCATTGTTATAATCTTAATGTGATTTAGAGATCCTCTATATAGATGATTTACATCGAGACGGGACTAATTTACCGTTTATACCCCTCAATGTATTTTGCCCATTTGAACACTTAGTTACCTGTAAATGATGTTTTAGTGATCTAATATATAGTCACTGAAACAAGAGCTCATCCATTTACTTCTATTTAACTAAGCTCAAAAGGAATCATTACTTTACTTCTATACACCAGTAGAAGCTATAGATTTCCATATTTATGTTTAGCACTCCTTATTCAGTTATGCTATCATGTTCCCAAAATATATGTATTATCCTGACTCAAAACAGGCTTTAACTAATAAATCAAAGAACAAGAATAGCACTCCTGAGATTGAGCCTAAGCATATCAGGATTTAGATTCTCCTAATCTAAGATCAACTTCTGAGATTGACTTGGAAAGATACAACGGTAAGTTTACAATATCTTTAACCAAGTTCAATATCGGTCCAGTCCAATGCATACTCCATGCATTCGAAACCAGTATACTTTACCAATGTTCTGGAAAGAACATAACACTTACTCCAAGTGTAAGTATACTTCATCGCTGATTATCACATCAGTGTAAATCCAAAACACTGATGAACAGGGACCAAATCTTTTGAATCATATAATCACAATCACATTCCACTATATTGACGATACTGTAATTGTGAATAACTATATGTTCTGGATCTAACTGATTTTGTGCACATATCAAGTATATGTATTAAACCATAAACATGTAACATACATGTAAACATACTTCACTTCTAAATTGATAACTAATCAGATTGTAATGAGTTTTATTTAGGGCATAAAACCCAACAAACTCCCACTTGCACTAACATAAAACAAGTTGTGCATTACAATCAATCTTTTGTCTTGATCCTCTGATCAAGTGTAGTATCTTTGAATCCACCCATATATCTGGAATCAGGTTCATGAGACACATGAAACCTTTCCTAACTTATGCTTTACTCGTCAAGGGATACTGAAATCCTTACTGCCCATTAAGTACATCTGAACAACCAGAAGACATATCTCTCAAATTTTAAAATTTGGAATTGAGATAATGCAGTGTAGAATTTTCTTCAGTAAAATAACTTTCTGGTAATTTTGAATTTACAAAGTTATATCTTCTCTGATGAAGCTTGAATTATTATAGATGGGTTTTAACACTCTTCTATAATGATTCCTCCACCCCCAGAGTAACCACCATCTCACAATGAGTCGGTGTGCATATCAGGATCACTAATGAATAGTTCCTTAATAACATATACGTCACTTTTGTAAATCTTTCTTGATTGTCCCCTAATGTTCCCCATTTGATTACATCTCAGATGGCTCCCACTCAATAGCAGATGTCTGGTTAGAAACTTTTAACCTTTTACTATTGTTTCTGGGAACATCTCGTTGTGACTTATTATCTTAAGCCGAAACTGTAAGTTTCTTTAAGATTAGTTCAACAACATAGCAGTCTAGTATTTGAAGTGAAAAATACTTGCTAGAGATTTAAGCAATCAAATCAAGATACCATAAAATGTTATGAGAAATAGACATCTTGAATCAGTCTTTCGAATAGACTATGCAAGAATTCTTCTATCTTACTCTCATAATTCTGATAAGTTATTTCTATCCATGTGAATGGTTAGACTTGTTTTATCAGAGGTGTTCTTAAGTTCCTATCACAATTATCAACCAAACGAAGATGGGTAAAGAATTTTAATATTCTCCCACTCAACCAAGGTAATGTGAAACATTATCAAAGAACTTTAATGGTATCAATAACTATTACAACAGTAAATCTAAACTGGAACATATAATCAAGATCACGGATTTATTCTGATAATAGCTAATTTATTATATTATTTCCATGTTTAAAAATTATGTGTCACAAAGGGTACTGTAGAATAAAATCCACCCCTAAGTTTATAGAGATTATGGTCCACCCCTAAAGGTTGTAAATCTCTAAGTGTGATAGAGAGTCTGTGGAGTTGAATATAATCCAGAGTTCATTAGATATAAAAAATCGTTTGAACTGCATATTATTCTTAACTTTTCTCCACCCCTATCAGATCAAAAGATCTTTTTATTAAACAAATTCTCAAATAATTGTTTTTGAAACCAACAATTATTCATAAACATAGAAATAACTTCAAGTGTTTATGTAGTAATAACTCTGTAAAGAGTTTAAATACTTTTGAATTTGCATCAATAATAAAAACACATACACATTCAAACATAATAAATATAATAATCGGTAATAGATAAAATAAAGAACTGAAGCTCAACTCATAAATTGCAATATAATTGAAAAAGATATTTTATTAGAAACCAAAAAAAATTTGCAATATTTATGAGAACCAAACAGGGAATTAAGAGCCCAAACTTGAAATCCAAATTGTTTGAAAAACTAAACAATTAATTCAAATGAAAGAGTTTCTTCTTTATTATAGACAATCTCCATCCACCATCCAGC
The DNA here is from genome assembly GCF_029168945.1 of Cannabis sativa. NCBI lineage: Eukaryota > Viridiplantae > Streptophyta > Magnoliopsida > Rosales > Cannabaceae > Cannabis > Cannabis sativa. The sequence continues at coordinate 15,372,770 of NC_083605.1, read as the reverse complement.
TTTCTAATCCAACTCGTTAAGATAGCACCCGAGTTTAAGAAGCTTTAGCTATAAGAAGAATAATAAACAAGGTTAGTAGTCCAGAATTATTAATCCAAAAGGATAATAATTCACTAAAAACACATCAGTTTATAAAGAAAATACCTTGTTTCTTTGCGAGATACTTAGGACATTGGGATTTCCAATGGCCTTTCTCATTGCAGTAGAAACATTTTCCTTTTTGTGTATTGCCAGAAGCTCCAGCATTTTTGTTCCTAGCTGCATTCGCAGCTTGAGCTCGCTTCTTGGCATTTTTCCACTTCTTCTTATGATGGGATTTGGAAGTAGAAGCAACAAGTGCCTCAGGATTACTTGTTGTAAAGTCCTTTTTTGGCAAGTTAGGTGACAAAATAATTTTTCTTTTTTTTATGGCAAGATTGCTATGCATTCATTTTCGAAATCTTACCTCTTTTATTCGGTTATTAGCTGCCATTTTCCTTGTTTGGAAACTTGCACTTTCAGCTGAACTTTCCTTTGTTGAAAACTTCTCAAAAGGGAAGGAATTCTCTTTTGGAAAGTTGTCTTTTTTAGGGAAACTTTGATTATTGCCTTTTCCTTATTAATTTCGATTGTATCTTGATACAATCAGAATATCTAATCTGTTTTTGGCAGGAATCAAGCATTGATAGAGGATCGGACCCGATTTTAGTAAGTTTCCCGTTTCTGGTCAGATCTGCTGCGTCAGCATCCGAATCTGATGTAGCAGATCGTGTTTCTTTTGGAAAGTTTTTGTACAGCTGCTAATTCGAACTTGTGGTTGCCTCTTTGGTTTCTATGGTCTATAAATAGAGCCTAGAGAGCAAACATTCGGATTACCTCTTCCATTATTCATTTTCTACATTTATCTTTTGAGAGAAGAGAGTCTTTCTTTGTTTTGTGAGAGCCTAGTTGTTCATCTAGGTTCTAGTTGTTCTATTTCTGTTCTTACTCTATCCTAGAGGTTGTGAAGAACTACTTGACTGAACAAGAGATTGGTCTTCGGGAGAAGACTTGATAAAGCCTTACTTCGGGAGGAAGTAAGCACTTGGTCTTCGGGAGAAGACTTGCTAAAGCCTTACTTCGGGAGGAAGTAAGCACTCACACTTCAAAGACGAAGGGAGTTCGGGCTTGAAGGTGTTTCAAGAAGTCAGATTCATAAAGTGGATTACAAAGGATTGCGGCAATACTTTAGAGGGAGTCTAAACTTGTTTAAGTCAATTGTCTTTGTAATTTTGATACTTTATTAATTGATTTCATTCTCTGGGCGTGGCCCCGTGGACTAGGAGTGTTCGGGAGAACACTGATACCACGTATAAATCTCTTGTGTCAAGTTATTTATTTTTCTGCAAATATTTTATATTCTGCCTGTTTCGTTTTGCTGTAGCAGAATTACTTTCTGCTGCTGGAAACACTTACAGTTTTTATATTTTCTTATATACAACTGACATTTGCAAAAACACGGTTTTTCACTTGTCTTATTACAATTTCCAAAATTCTGAGGTTTATTCCCTCTTTTCTTGGGACCTCCAATCAAATTTTCATATGTCTGAAGGTCATTGACTAAAGTATGAAAGTCTTGTTCCTTCTTATTCATGACATAATTTGATGTGTAGGGCAGAAAATCTGGAGTCAGGCTATTCAAGATAAGACTCACTTGAGTAGTCTGATCCATTTCAGCACCATGATTCTGGGCTTCCTGGAAATAACTAGCCATCTGGAGAAGGTGATCACGCACATTCTGATGGGGTTCCATCCGTGCATTGATGAATTTCTTAGTCGCGTCGAAACGAGACTGAATAGATGCCATACCGAATAGCTCAATTAACTGCGTCATGATTTCTGCAGCCGTGACAGTGTTTGCAGACCTTGTTTTCAAGGTGTCAACCATGCTGGAAAGCATGAAGTAACGAGCTTTATTGTTAGCATTATGCCAACGCTCAAACTTCTCTTTTACAGCTTTGGTTGCATTGTCACTTGGCTGCTCAGGGGACGGCTCAGTCAACACAAACGAGGCACTTTCACCTATGAGAGCAATATGAATGTTCTCTCTCCACTTTGGGAAGTTAGACCCATTTAGCTTATTTTCAGTTAAGAGTGACAACATGGGATTTGACATTTCAATTCAGGATACTACAAGATAATACATAGATATCAGTTATGGTTTATCACAAAATCTTATTTAGAAATTATCAGCATACAGCAATTAGGAATGACTAGAGAAAATACAAAAAAAAAAAAATTCAATCAAAAATAATTTCCAAGGTTTTCAACAAACTGATATCAGTGTCCCGTTTAGGCGAGAGTCAAAGCTATCATTCATTGAATAGAGTTGTCAGCTCATCTAGAATAGCAAACCTTCTAGCAACCTTTTATTCGATCGAAAAGAGAATCCGACGTTGTCCCGTTTAGGCGAGAGTCAAGGTCATTCTTATTTCATGAGCTTCTACCATTGTTTCATATGTTTGTAAGTCTTATACAGTACCCACCATTAGGGTGGTTAATACTAATATAAAACACTTACAAACATACTTATCTTTCGAGATTAAACGGCGCTAACTTGCTAATGAACGTTCCTCCATTAGGGAGGATTACTCACTAAAACAATAGCTATGTAAAACCAACAATGGAGATCGAATATCTCAAAAATAATAAAGCTCATTATTTAAATTGTATTTTCTTCTATTATTTATTTATTTTAAATCTATATATATATTTATTAAATTTTAAATTTAGAATAGAATCTAAATAAAATTTAATTTAATATTTGTAAAATTAAACTTAGATGGTTAAGAAAATAAAATGAATTATTTCCATCCTAGTGTTAATTTTCCAACAAATATTAAGAAAATTACTTAATTTAAGTTGTATTAATTTAAATTAATTTGCAACTCAAATTAAAATTTTCTACAAATATATATATTGTATTTCCAAAAATACACATTTTTTGAAATACATTTAAAATAAATCAAATTTCACTTAGAAAAAATACCTCAAGCAAAAATATTATCTATCTAGATTTTCTTGACTAATTAATCCAATTTCTAATAATATATTTCAGTTCCTTTATTTTAAATTAATCATTAAATGAAAAGATCATTGATTTAAGTTGATTCAAAATAAATTAAAATAATTAATTTACAACTTAAATCTATCTTTCAAGATAGATTCAAAATCATCTTGCATAATTAAATGCTATTTTGAAAAATGATTAATAAAATAAATAAAATATATTATGAAAATTATTCAAATTTAAGTTGTTATGGAAATACCCAACTTAAAATAATTTTCTTATTTAATTAAATATCATGAAAATATCAATATCCAAGTATCATTATGAAAATCAGCTTAGACATTTAATTTTCAATTTAATTAAATGTATTAAATTCAGGAAATAAATAATTAAGTATAGAGAAGACTTAATCATTAATTTCCATTTTAATACAAGGAAAAATATCCTTAATTGAATTGTACCAAAATTAATTATTAACCAATTAATTTCACAATCAATGATATTTTCCTAGATTAGAAATAATAATTAGTATGGAAATAACTATCTAGAAAATATCTCAATTCTACTAAGTATCTTTTCAAGATCTGGAAAATATCTGATTTAAGTTATTATAGAAAGAATCTATAATTTACAAACTTAAAATTTTCCATACATCATTTAATTAAATATCAAAATTAGGTGGTAACTACCTAATTTAAAGATATTCCCTTTTTAAGTTTAAAACCAACTTAAAATAATATCTTCTAAGAATCTTCAATAACTAATTCCTAGAATTCCTCAGCTTAACATTATTATCAAAATATATTCAAATTTAAGTTATTATGAAAAAAAATTAGTGATTACTAATTCATAACTTAAATAAGAATATTTAATGAAATAATAAAAATAAGTTTCAGAAAGAATCTAGTTAGTTAAAATTCTTTATTTAATTAAATACAAGAAAAATACAAATAGTTTATCCAGAAATGAAATTCATTAAACTATGTTTTTCTTAAATTAATTTCGAAGAAATTAATTATGTTGCTATTCAATTTTTTTATTAGGTCAAACTAATATAATTAACCTAGCACAGTTATCCAAATTAGGCAAATGGGCCTTCACAATTGGGGTTGTTCATGTGAGGGGGAGCTGGGTCCAGTATGTCGCACCCACTTCTAAGGCTCCCAACTCTCACACAAGGCCCAAAAGAGAGGAATTTAACCTTAAAATGAACAACTGTTATTAATTGAATAGGCCCATTAACTAAATGAGCCTAAATAAAATCTATCAGGTTATGACATTTTATTTAGCAACAACAACCTATATGTAATACCCGGTAAAAATATACATATATTTTAAATTTTATTTGTTATACAATTTGTGTGAGAATAAATATTCATTTATTTCTACTAATAGTGAATAGAGACTATTGCTTAGAATAGTATTGATAGATTTCTAAACATAGTTGAAATTATAGTAAGTGTCAAGGTAAAATTATGGTGTTTTTACGAATTAGGATAATTACTCAATTAAAGCCCAATATGAAAGTCTATTAGAGTTTTATAGATTATTTAGTGGGTTTAATCTATTGTATGAAGTACATTAAATAACATTATAATGGAATTAATGTCACAAAAATTCGTAGGTTTTGATAAATTCGCAGGATTAAAAACTGTTTTACTAAGGTGACGTTTGGTAACACTTTTTTAATCAGTTTTTTGTTTTTAAAAGCGGAAAAGTGAAAATATTTTTCAAAAACATGTTCTATAAAACTGTTTTTACTTTTCAATTTTATAATTAGAAATCAAAATTTTAAAAACAAAAAAAAAAAATCACTTTCAATATTTTTTTAAACAGTTTTTTTCGTAATCAATCTTTTAGATTACGACCAGACCCGAACCAAATCACCTTCCCGCGACCCTGGCACTAAACCCGGCTTCTAATCTGAACCCAAATCCGATCCCGGACCTAGACCCGACTTAAATAAAAACAAAAAATAAAAATAAAAATGAATTTTACAGAACACACTTTTGTTTTCTGTTTTTAAAATTGAAAAACAAAAGTTGTTACAAAACGCATTTTTGTTTTTCAAAAATAAATTTTTTAAAAAAGAAAATTTTACTTTCATTTTTTTTGATTAAAAAATTGAAAAACAAAAGTGTTACCAAACAGCACCTAAAATGATCATATCTAGAGTTTTAGAGCTCCGATTGAGGTGATTCCAGTGGCGTTGGAAAGATAATTCAAAGATCTATAAATTTTCTAGAAATAGTTATATCATAATTCGGAATTTTTCTAGGTGAAAACAGAGCCTAAAGTTACGAAATAAATGGCTTACTTTTAAAATTTAAAAATTTAGATATTTGTTGATTTAATAATATTTTAGCATTTTATTATATATTATTATTTTTAGTTAACCTAAACCTATCAGAATACAATATCTCATAATCTTTTTATCAAACCCTAAACTATCATAGTTTTATTTTTCCTCTCCAAACCAATTAGTCAAAGCCTCATTCTTCTTCATGTTTGCTCCTCTCAAACCTTCCACAATTCTTCTTATTTTCTACCTTCATTCTTAAAGTTTTGGATTTATAATCAAGGCTTGCGGGCTTGAGACATCGAATAGAAATATGTGAAGAGGTATGAAATATTTTCTTGCTCAATAATGCTAAATGTTATCTAGGGTTCGGATCTATTATATTTTTTCGTTTTCAGAAAAACAAGTTTCAGTAAAGTGATGATATCTCTCTTGATATTGATCCGTTTTTAGAGATTTTTATATCGTTGGAAAGCTTATTCGATTTCTCATAAGTTTTATGAAGAAACTTTTTGTTAATTCGAAGTCACACTATGTCAAAACGTTAGTTTTATTCAATATCATGTGATTCGTTTCTTGAATCTTGTTCTTGCGAAACTGTTTTGGTAAAATTGTAATATCTCTTTGAATATAATTCCAATTTCAAAGATTTTGGTATCATTGGAAAGGGAATTTAATTTCCTAAAACTTTGATGAAGATGTTATCTTCTAGTTCTGAACCATTCAATGTCAAAAGTTTGTATTTTTGCTAAGTTGTGTAATTCGTTACTCCATATTCTTTCTCAGAAATAGTTTCAGTAAAACAATCATAACTCCCTCAGTTTTAATCCATTTTTAATGATCTTTATATCATTGGAAAGATAATGAAATTTTTATGAAGACAACTTTCACTGAATTAGTATATTTGTTGGTCAAAAATAGTGATCTTTCTGCTGTACTGTAAGAGTACGAATTTTAATGTTAGGGCCTTGAACCATGTGTTGTTATAGGTAGTAGTGACGAGATAACAAGTCTTAAGCAGTGGGATTTGAGGATCTTGTCCTCAACAAGAAAATTTATTGAGGTGCTTGGAGTAGCAAGAAGGTGTTCTTAACAACTGAGGTAAGAAGAGTGGACATCTGTGCACAGGGTGTATGTTGAAACATACAACTGTATTATGGGTTTGTATTTACATGTTTTATTCTATGGTAGATTGTTGTTTTATGCTAATGTTATTAGTGTGTGATAGTGATAAGGCTTTTGACTGTTTGTGTGAGGATAGCACTTATAGGATATGTTTTCTGCTGCTGGTGTGAGCATAGCACTGCAGGATATATTTTTGGCTGCTTGTATGGGTTTACTTGCAGGTTATCCTATCATGGGTGAGTAAAACTTGTGATAAGGGATTGCCCTATTGGATACCGAGTGTAAGAACAGCACAAGGCAGGGCAAGTTACACTTCATGTCTGATCAACATGAGTGTGAGTAGATTATCGTATGTGAGGACAATGTGCGATAAGATACTATGTGTTATGTGTGTGAGTATAGCATGCATTAAGATTACATTGTGATATGATGTTATATTGTATTTGAAAATAGTATGTGATATGATATGTTGGTATATGTATGCAAGTATGATATGAATTGATTTGATGTTGTGATATTGTTATACTTATGACTATGTTATCTGGTTGGGGGGGGTTATGTCCTACATAACTCTTCTTCTTTGGGCGTTAGCTCACGGGTACTCTGTGTGCAGGTAAAGGCAAAACTATATAGTGAGGGTGGCGAGCTCGAGGCGTGGATTACATGTTAGGGGATTGTCACGATGTTTTGGTTTAAAAATATTTCATTTAAGATTATGATTCAAATAGTTTTTGTAAAGCTTTATATTTTAAGGTTATGAATAAATAAATGTTTTGTTTTAAAAATAATGAGATCTCATGCTTAGTTATTTTTCATTAAAGAAGTCTTTTATTGTCTTTATCTTAAATGGTTTTAAACGGACTAGCTAGTGTGACGTCTCGGGAAATCGGGGCGTTACAATATGGTATCAGAGCAATACGGTCCTAAAGGATGTGGTTGACCCTAACATGTAAAGTTCATTGCCACAAGACGAGCTCGACTCACTGTACTGTAAGTTTTAGTTAATCTGTTCATGTTAGTCTTACATATTTTATGTTGCGTTACATCTTTAGTGTAACTAGAAGTTTTCTTTGTGTTTAGAAGAATATGTCTTAAAATTTTATGGGTAGGATTCGATCTATGAGATATTTTTGGAAAAAAAAAATTCAAGGTATTGCTATATTACGTAATTTAAGTTTGATTTTTGATAAGTTGTACTTATTTTCATAAATAAGGAGCATAAGAAGAGTGTTTTTCAAAAGGAATTGTGTTATAAGCAGATTGGAATAGAGTATGTTAGGAAAAAAAAAAGAATTTAGTTGTTATATTAGTATTTCTAACGAGAGTGTATGTTTCAGGTTTAATAAATTAGACATATATAACTATTGGTACGTTCTTAAGTTTGTTTTTTTTTTAAGTGTTAATGGATAGATAATTTTAAGCTCTACTCTTTTATTAGAAATAATTAAGTTGAATTTTGGTTAAGGGTGAAATCTAATCATTAAGGTTATAATAGAAGAATAGATTGTGACAGTCAGTAGCCCCGTGATTCGTAAGGAAATTAGATAGTTTTGTTTGTGTTTATTTGCATAAATTTAAACTCTTTATGTATTGGAATATGGTTTATGCTTTGTTATTATGAATATGTATGTGGTACTGAGAATGTGTGGTATGGACACAATATGAGTTTATGAATTGATATATTGATTAGGGTTGTTTTGACTTGTATATGTTGTATGTTGCATTCATATATTGTGTGTTGTATGCTGCAAGTTGTATGCTAACGTCTCAGGTAAAGTGAGGGACCATGGTGGGGTATGATACGGGGTAAGGCCGTTGAATGTAGAGATACCCTACCCTGCATTTTTCTGAGTCGTGTTTGAAATTATTATGGTGGGGTATGATACGGGATAAGGCCGTTGAATGTAGAGATACCCTACCCTACATTTGTCTGATTCGTGTATGACATTGTTATAGTGGGGTATGATACAGTGATGTTACTGTTGAATATAGAGATACCCTATCTTATAACAATGGTAGGGCTACATAGGCCCAGGTTATTATATGGGCAGATTAGGCCCAGGATATTGTAAGGCCAGGCTAGGCCCAGGTTATGTAAGGAATGGCTATGACATGCCAATGTTATGGTAAAGACATGATATGATTGAAATAATTTTTATATGTTATTGCTATGATTGTGCTATGAGTATGATGTTAGGGTTGTGATCCCTACATATATGTAATGGTTTCGTTTAGTACAAATAAATGGTATATGATTAAGCGAGTAAAGAAAAATATATATGAGAATTGGATTAAGCGATTTTCGTTCTCGAGTTATTCTTAGAAAGAGTGATTTTGATAGAAAATTTTATTCATATTTCATTAGTTGGATGGATTAGTAAATGTTTCTTTTATAGTGATATGCATGTAGCTCATTCCTGAGAGTATGTTAACTTGTATGCTTCTAAGCCTATATATTGGCTAGCTCGCATGTGTAAGAAGACCTTTAACGATCTTTAGCTTACATGTAGTTCATGTAATTTATAGAAGACATGTGGTCTGTTTGAATGACATCGGTTTGTTGATGATATATTGGATCGTTATGTGTAGGGCAACATTCTTAATAATTATGCTACGTAACTATAATAACAAAATTGTAGCTTTATGGAGGAAATTAAGTTAAAAAAAAAAAATTAACATTCAATGAAAGAATGGGAACAATTAAAGAGAAGTTTGCATAAGTTCTTCTACCCTACTCCTTGTTGTTTGTTATTTTTGTATTGTATAATGTGTTCTCAAGTGGCATATAAGGATGTTCATAAGAGAAGAGTTTTTTTTATATATAAAATTACGAGCATGTTATTGCAAAATTTATGTATTTAAAGCACGTATATGTAAGTATTGTGATGGAGTATGTTTGTTATTTAAGTAATATATAAAGGAATAACAATACTTAAATTAGGCTGTATATGTTATATGTGTTGTAGTTTGACCAATAAGATAAAAGTTAAGTACATATTTGTTGGGTCCATAAGGTAGATAAGGAGGTCATGTAATAAGTGGTGACAAACATGAAGTCCCTCGTGTATTTGGTAGTTAAATTTCGAGGACGAAATTTCTTTAAGGAGGGTAGAATGTAATACCCGGTAAAAATATACATATATTTTAAATTTTATTTGTTATACAATTTGTGTGAGAATAAATATTCATTTATTTCTACTAATAGTGAATAGAGACTATTGCTTAGAATAGTATTGATAGATTTCTAAACATAGTTGAAATTATAGTAAGTGTCAAGGTAAAATTATGGTGTTTTTACGAATTAGGATAATTACTCAATTAAAGCCCAATATGAAAGTCTATTAGAGTTTTATAGATTATTTAGTGGGTTTAATCTATTGTATGAAGTACATTAAATAACATTATAATGGAATTAATGTCACAAAAATTCGTAGGTTTTAATAAATTCGCAGGATTAAAAACTGTTTTACTAAAATGATCATATCTTGAGTTTTAGAGCTCCGATTGAGGTGATTCCAGTGGCGTTGGAAAGATAATTCAAAGATCTATAAATTTTCTAGAAATAGTTATATCATAATTCGGAATTTTTCTAGGTGAAAACTGAGCCTAAAGTTACGAAATAAAGGGCTTACTTTTAAAATTTAAAAATTTAGATATTTGTTGATTTAATAATATTTTAGCATTTTATTATATATTATTATTTTTAGTAAACCTAAACCTATCAGAATACAATATCTCATAATCTTTTTATCAAACCCTAAACTATCATAGTTTTATTTTTTATCTCCAAACCAATTAGTCAAAGCCTCATTCTTCTTCATGTTTGCTCCTCTCAAACCTTCCACAATTCTTCTTATTTTCTACCTTCATTCTTAAAGTTTTGGATTTATAATCAAGGATTGCGAGCTTGAGACATCGAATAGAAATATGTGAAGAGGTATGAAATATTTTCTTGCTCAATAATGCTAAATGTTATCTAGGGTTCGGATCTATTATATTTTTTCGTTTTCAGAAAAACAAGTTTCAGTAAAGTGCTGATATCTCTCTTGATATTGATCCGTTTTTAGAGATTTTTATATCGTTGGAAAGCTTATTCGATTTCTCATAAGTTTTATGAAAAAACTTTTTGTTAATTCGAAGTCATACTATGTCAAAAAGTTAGTTTTATTCAATATCATGTGATTCGTTTCTTGAATCTTGTTCTTGCAAAACTGTTTTGGTAAAATTGTAATATCTCTTTGAATATAATTCCAATTTCAAAGATTTTGGTATCATTGGAAAGGGAATTTAATTTCCTAAAACATTGATGAAGATGTTATCTTCTAGTTCTGAACCATTCAATGTCAAAAGTTTGTATTTTTGCTAAGTTGTGTAATTCGTTACTAAATATTCTTTCTAAGAAATAGTTTCAGTAAAACAATCATAACTCCCTCAGTTTTAATCCATTTTTAATGATCTTTATATTATTGGAAAGATAATGAAATTTTTATGAAGACAACTTTCACTGAATTAGTATATTTGTTGGTCAAAAATAGTGATCTTTCTGCTGTACTGTAAGAGTACGAATTTTAATGTTAGGGCCTTGAACCATGTGTTGTTATAGGTAGTAGTGACGAGATAACAAGTCTTAAGCAGTGGGATTTGAGGATCTTGTCCTCAACAAGAAAATTTATTGAGGTGCTTGGAGTAGCAAGAAGGTGTTCTTAACAACTGAGGTAAGAAGAGTGGACATCTGTGCACAGGGTGTATGTTGAAACATACAACTGTATTATGGGATTGTATTTACATGTTTTATTCTATGGTAGATTGTTGTTTTATGCTAATGTTATTAGTGTGTGATAGTGATAAGGCTTTTGACTGTTTGTGTGAGGATAACACTTATAGGATAGATTTTCTGCTGCTGGTGTGAGCATAGCACTGCAGGATATATTTTTGGCTGCTTGTATGGGTTTACTTGCAGGTTATCCTATCATGGGTGAATACAACTTGTGATAAGGGATTGCCCTATTGGATACCGAGTGTAAGAACAGCACAAGGCAGGGCAAGTTACACTTCATGTCTGATCAACATGAGTGTGAGTAGATTATCGTATGTGAGGACAATGTGCGATAAGATACTATGTGTTATGTGTGTGAGTATAGCATGCATTAAGATTACATTGTGATATGATGTTATATTGTATTTGAAAATAGTATGTGATATGATATGTTGGTATATGTATGCAAGTATGATATGAATTGATTTGATGTTGTGATATTGTTATACTTATGACTATGTTATCTGGTTGGGGGGGTTATGTCCTACATAACTCTTCTTACTGGGCGTTAGCTCACGGGTACTCTGTGTGCAGGTAAAGGCAAAACTATATAGTGAGGGTGGCGAGCTCGAGGCGTGGATTACATGTTACGGGATTCTCACGATGTTTTGGTTTAAAAATATTTCATTTAAGATTATGATTCAAATAGTTTTTGTAAAGCTTTATATTTTAAGGTTATGAATAAATAAATGTTTTGTTTTAAAAATAATGAGATCTCATGCTTAGTTATTTTTCATTAAAGAAGTCTTTTATTGTCTTTATCTTAAATGGTTTTAAACGGACTAGCTAGTGTGACGTCTCGGGAAATCGGGGCGCTACAATATGGTATCAGAGCAATACGGTTCTAAAGGATGTGGTTGACCCTAACATGTAAAGTTCATTGAAACAAGACGAGCTCGACTCACTGTATTGTAAGTTTTAGTTAATCTGTTCATGTTAGTCTTACATATTTTATGTTGCGTTACATCTTTAGTGTAACTAGAAGTTTTCTTTGTGTTTAGAAGAATATGTCTTAAAATTTTATGGGTAGGATTCGATCTATGAGATATTTTTGGAAAAAAAAAAATTCAAGGTATTGCTATATTACGTAATTTAAGTTTTATTTTTGATAAGTTGTACTTATTTTCATAAATAAGGAGCATGAGAAGATTGTTTTTCAAAAGGAATTGTGTTATAAGCAGATTGGAATAGAGTATGTTAGGAAAAAAAAAAAGAATTTAGTTGTTATATTAGTATTTCTAACGAGAGTGTATGTTTCAGGTTTAATAAATTAGACATATATAACTATTGGTACGTTCTTAAGTTTGTTTTTTTTTTAAGTGTTAATGGATAGATAATTTTAAGCTCTACTCTTTTATTAGAAATAATTAAGTTGAATTTTGGTTAAGGGTGAAATCTAATCATTAAGGTTATAATAGAAGAATAGATTGTGACAGTCAGTAGCCCCGTGATTCGTAAGGAAATTAGATAGTTTTGTTTGTGTTTATTTGCATAAATTTAAACTCTTTATGTATTGGAATATGGTTTATGCTTTGTTATTATGAATATGTATGTGGTACTGAGAATGTGTGGTATGGACACAATATGAGTTTATGAATTGATATATTGATTAGGGTTGTTTTGACTTGTATATGTTGTATGTTGCATTCATATATTGTGTGTTGTATGCTGCAAGTTGTATGCTAACGTCTCAGGTAAAGTGAGGGACCATGGTGGGGTATGATACGGGGTAAGGCCGTTGAATGTAGAGATACCCTACCCTGCATTTTTCTGAGTCGTGTTTGAAATTATTATGGTGGGGTATGATACGGGATAAGGCCGTTGAATGTAGAGATACCCTACCCTACATTTGTCTGATTCGTGTATGACATTGTTATAGTGGGGTATGATACAGTGATGTTACTGTTGAATATAGAGATACCCTATCTTATAACAATGGTAGGGCTACATAGGCCCAGGTTATTATATGGGCAGATTAGGCCCAGGATATTGTAAGGCCAGGCTAGGCCCAGGTTATGTAAGGAATGGCTATGACATGCCAATGTTATGGTAAAGACATGATATGATTGAAATAATTTTTATATGTTATTGCTATGATTGTGCTATGAGTATGATGTTAGGGTTGTGATCCCTACATATATGTAATGGTTTCGTTTAGTACAAATAAATGGTATATGATTAAGCGAGTAAAGAAAAATATATATGAGAATTGGATTAAGCGATTTTCGTTCTCGAGTTATTCTTAGAAAGAGTGATTTTGATAGAAAATTTTATTCATATTTCATTAGTTGGATGGATTAGTAAATGTTTCTTTTATAGTGATATGCATGTAGCTCATTCCTGAGAGTATGTTAACTTGTATGCTTCTAAGCCTATATATTGGCTAGCTCGCATGTGTAAGAAGACCTTTAACGATCTTTAGCTTACATGTAGTTCATGTAATTTATAGAAGACATGTGGTCTGTTTGAATGACATCGGTTTGTTGATGATATATTGGATCGTTATGTGTAGGGCAACATTCTTAATAATTATGCTACGTAACTATAATAACGGAATTGTAGCTTTATGGAGGAAATTAAGTTAAAAAAAAAATTAACATTCAATGAAAGAATGGGAACAATTAAAGAGAAGTTTGCATAAGTTCTTCTACCCTACTCCTTGTTGTTTGTTATTTTTGTATTGTATAATGTGTTCTCAAGTGGCATATAAGGATGTTCATAAGAGAAGAGTTTTTTTTATATATAAAATTACGAGCATGTTATTGCAAAATTTATGTATTTAAAGCACGTTTATGTAAGTATTGTGATGGAGTATGTTTGTTATTTAAGTAATATATAAAGGAATAACAATACTTAAATTAGGCTGTATATGTTATATGTGTTGTAGTTTGACCAATAAGATAAAAGTTAAGTACATATTTGTTGGGTCCATAAGGTAGATAAGGAGGTCATGTAATAAGTGGTGACAAACATGAAGTCCCTCGTGTATTTGGTAGTTAAATTTCGAGGACGAAATTTCTTTAAGGAGGGTAGAATGTAATACCCGGTAAAAATATACATATATTTTAAATTTTATTTGTTATACAATTTGTGTGAGAATAAATATTCATTTATTTCTACTAATAGTGAATAAAGACTATTGCTTAGAATAGTATTGATAGATTTCTAAACATAGTTGAAATTATAGTAAGTATCAAGGTAAAATTATGGTGTTTTTACGAATTAGGATAATTACTCAATTAAAGCCCAATATGAAAGTCTATTAGAGTTTTATAGATTATTTAGTGGGTTTAATCTATTGTATGAAGTACATTAAATAACATTATAATGGAATTAATGTCACAAAAATTCGTAGGTAATTTTGATAAATTCGCAGGATTAAAAACTGTTTTACTAAAATGATCATATCTAGAGTTTTAGAGCTCCGATTGAGGTGATTTCAGTGGCGTTGGAAAGATAATTCAAAGATCTATAAATTTTCTAGAAATAGTTATATCATAATTCGGAATTTTTCTAGGTGAAAACTGAGCCTAAAGTTACGAAATAAAGGGCTTACTTTTAAAATTTAAAAATTTAGATATTTGTTGATTTAATAATATTTTAGCATTTTATTATATATTATTATTTTTAGTAAACCTAAACCTATCAGAATACAATATCTCATAATCTTTTTATCAAACCCTAAACTATCATAGTTTTATTTTTCCTCTCCAAACCAATTAGTCAAAGCCTCATTCTTCTTCATGTTTGCTCCTCTCAAACCTTCCACAATTCTTCTTATTTTCTACCTTCATTCTTAAAGTTTTGGATTTATAATCAAGGCTTGCGAGCTTGAGACATCGAATAGAAATATGTGAAGAGGTATGAAATATTTTCTTGCTCAATAATGCTAAATGTTATCTAGGGTTCGGATCTATTATATTTTTTCGTTTTCAGAAAAACAAGTTTCAGTAAAGTGATGATATCTCTATTGATATTGATCCGTTTTTAGAGATTTTTATATCGTTGGAAAGCTTATTCGATTTCTCATAAGTTTTATGAAAAAACTTTTTGTTAATTCGAAGTCATACTATGTCAAAAAGTTAGTTTTATTCAATATCATGTGATTCGTTTCTTGAATCTTGTTCTTGCAAAACTGTTTTGGTGAAATTGTAATATCTCTTTGAATATAATTCCAATTTCAAAGATTTTGGTATCATTGGAAAGGGAATTTAATTTCCTAAAACTTTTATGAAGATGTTATCTTCTAGTTCTGAACCATTCAATGTCAAAAGTTTGTATTTTTGCTAAGTTGTGTAATTCGTTACTCCATATTCTTTCTCAGAAATAGTTTCAGTACAACAATCATAACTCCCTCAGTTTTAATCCATTTTTAATGATCTTTATATCATTGGAAAGATAATGAAATTTTTATGAAGACAACTTTCACTGAATTAGTATATTTGTTGGTCAAAAATAGTGATCTTTCTGCTGTACTGTAAGAGTACGAATTTTAATGTTAGGGCCTTGAACCATGTGTTGTTATAGGTAGTAGTGACGAGATAACAAGTCTTAAGCAGTGGGATTTGAGGATCTTGTCCTCAACAAGAAAATTTATTGAGGTGCTTGGAGTAGCAAGAAGGTGTTCTTAACAACTGAGGTAAGAAGAGTGGACATCTGTGCACAGGGTGTATGTTGAAACATACAACTGTATTATGGGTTTGTATTTACATGTTTTATTCTATGGTAGATTGTTGTTTTATGCTAATGTTATTAGTGTGTGATAGTGATAAGGCTTTTGACTCAAGCCAGTGTGAGGATAGCACTTATAGGATAGGTTTTCTGCTGCTGGTGTGAGCATAGCACTGCAGGATATATTTTTGGCTGCTTGTATGGGTTTACTTGCAGGTTATCCTATCATGGGTGAGTACAACTTGTGATAAGGGATTGCCCTATTGGATACCGAGTGTAAGAACAGCACAAGGCAGGGCAAGTTACACTTCATGTCTGATCAACATGAGTGTGAGTAGATTATCGTATGTGAGGACAATGTGCGATAAGATACTATGTGTTATGTGTGTGAGTATAGCATGCATTAAGATTACATTGTGATATGATGTTATATTGTATTTGAAAATAGTATGTGATATGATATGTTGATATATGTATGCAAGTATGATATGAATTGATTTGATGTTGTGATATTGTTATACTTATGACTATGTTATCTGGTTTGGGGGGTTATGTCCTACATAACTCTTCTTACTGGGCGTTAGCTCACGGGTACTCTGTGTGCAGGTAAAGGCAAAACTATATAGTGAGGGTGGCGAGCTCGAGGCGTGGATTACATGTTAGGGGATTCTCACGATGTTTTGGTTTAAAAATATTTCATTTAAGATTATGATTCAAATAGTTTTTGTAAAGCTTTATATTTTAAGGTTATGAATAAATAAATGTTTTGTTTTAAAAATAATGAGATCTCATGCTTAATTATTTTTCATTAAAGAAGTCTTTTATTGTCTTTATCTTAAATGGTTTTAAACGGACTAGCTAGTGTGACGTCTCGGGAAATCGGGGCGTTACAATATGGTATCAGAGCAATACGGTCCTAAAGGATGTGGTTGACCCTAACATGTAAAGTTCATTGCCACAAGACGAGCTCGACTCACTGTACTGTAAGTTTTAGTTAATCTGTTCATGTTAGTCTTACATATTTTATGTTGCGTTACATCTTTAGTGTAACTAGAAGTTTTCTTTGTGTTTAGAAGAATATGTCTTAAAATTTTATGGGTAGGATTCGATCTATGAGATATTTTTGGAAAAAAAAAAATTCAAGGTATTGCTATATTACGTAATTTAAGTTTGATTTTTGATAAGTTGTACTTATTTTCATAAATAAGGAGCATAAGAAGAGTGTTTTTCAAAAGGAATTGTGTTATAAGCAGATTGGAATAGAGTATGTTAGGAAAAAAAAAGAATTTAGTTGTTATATTAGTATTTCTAACGAGAGTGTATGTTTCAGGTTTAATAAATTAGACATATATAACTATTGGTACGTTCTTAAGTTTGTTTTTTTTTAAGTGTTAATGGATAGATAATTTTAAGCTCTACTCTTTTATTAGAAATAATTAAGTTGAATTTTGGTTAAGGGTGAAATCTAATCATTAAGGTTATAATAGAAGAATAGATTGTGACAGTCAGTAGCCCCGTGATTCGTAAGGAAATTAGATAGTTTTGTTTGTGTTTATTTGCATAAATTTAAACTCTTTTATGTATTGGAATATGGTTTATGCTTTTTTATTATGAATATGTATGTGGTACTGAGAATGTATGGTATGGACACAATATGAGTTTATGAATTGATACATTGATTAGGGTTGTTTTGACTTGTATATGTTGTATGTTGCATTCATATATTGTGTGTTGTATGCTGCAAGTTGTATGCTAACGTCTCAGGTAAAGTGAGGGACCATGGTGGGGTATGATACGGGGTAAGGCCGTTGAATGTAGAGATACCCTACCCTGCATTTTTCTGAGTCGTGTTTGAAATTATTATGGTGGGGTATGATACGGGATAAGGCCGTTGAATGTAGAGATACCCTACCCTACATTTGTCTGATTCGTGTATGACATTGTTATAGTGGGGTATGATACAGTGATGTTACTGTTGAATATAGAGATACCCTATCTTATAACAATGGTAGGGCTACATAGGCCCAGGTTATTATATGGGCAGATTAGGCCCAGGATATTGTAAGGCCAGGCTAGGCCCAGGTTATGTAAGGAATGGCTATGACATGCCAATGTTATGGTAAAGACATGATATGATTGAAATAATTTTTATATGTTATTGCTATGATTGTGCTATGAGTATGATGTTAGGGTTGTGATCCCAACATATATGTAATTGTTTCGTTTAGTACAAATAAATGGTATATGATTAAGCGAGTAAAGAAAAATATATATGAGAATTGGATTAAGCGATTTTCGTTCTCGAGTTATTCTTAGAAAGAGTGATTTTGATAGAAAATTTTATTCATATTTCATTAGTTGGATGGATTAGTAAATGTTTCTTTTATAGTGATATGCATGTAGCTCATTCCTGAGAGTATGTTAACTTGTATGCTTCTAAGCCTATATATTGGCTAGCTCGCATGTGTAAGAAGACCTTTAACGATCTTTAGCTTACATGTAGTTCATGTAATTTATAGAAGACATGTGGTCTGTTTGAATGACATCGGTTTGTTGATGATATATTGGATCGTTATGTGTAGGGCAACATTCTTAATAATTATGCTACGTAACTATAATAACGGAATTGTAGCTTTATGGAGGAAATTAAGTTAAAAAAAAAATTAACATTCAATGAAAGAATGGGAACAATTAAAGAGAAGTTTGCATAAGTTCTTCTACCCTACTCCTTGTTGTTTGTTATTTTTGTATTGTATAATGTGTTCTCAAGTGGCATATAAGGATGTTCATAAGAGAAGAGTTTTTTTTATATATAAAATTACGAGCATGTTATTGCAAAATTTATGTATTTAAAGCACGTATATGTAAGTATTGTGATGGAGTATGTTTGTTATTTAAGTAATATATAAAGGAATAACAATACTTAAATTAGGCTGTATATGTTATATGTGTTGTAGTTTGACCAATAAGATAAAAGTTAAGTACATATTTGTTGGGTCCATAAGGTAGATAAGGAGGTCATGTAATAAGTGGTGACAAACATGAAGTCCCTCGTGTATTTGGTAGTTAAATTTCGAGGACGAAATTTCTTTAAGGAGGGTAGAATGTAATACCCGGTAAAAATATACATATATTTTAAATTTTATTTGTTATACAATTTGTGTGAGAATAAATATTCATTTATTTCTACTAATAGTGAATAGAGACTATTGCTTAGAATAGTATTGATAGATTTCTAAACATAGTTGAAATTATAGTAAGTGTCAAGGTAAAATTATGGTGTTTTTACGAATTAGGATAATTACTCAGTTAAAGCCCAATATGAAAGTCTATTAGAGTTTTATAGATTATTTAGTGGGTTTAATCTATTGTATGAAGTACATTAAATAACATTATAATGGAATTAATGTCACAAAAATTCGTAGGTTTTGATAAATTCGCAGGATTAAAAACTGTTTTACTAAAATGATCATATCTAGAGTTTTAGAGCTCCGATTGAGGTAATTCCAGTGGCGTTGGAAAGATAATTCAAAGATCTATAAATTTTCTAGAAATAGTTATATCATAATTCGGAATTTTTCTAGGTGAACACTGAGCCTAAAGTTACGAAATAAAGGGCTTACTTTTAAAATTTAAAAATTTAGATATTTGTTGATTTAATAATATTTTAGCATTTTATTATATATTATTATTTTTAGTAAACCTAAACCTATCAGAATACAATATCTCATAATCTTTTTATCAAACCCTAAATTATCATAGTTTTATTTTTCCTCTCCAAACCAATTAGTCAAAGCCTCATTCTTCTTCATGTTTGCTCCTCTCAAACCTTCCACAATTCTTCTTATTTTCTACCTTCATTCTTAAAGTTTTGGATTTATAATCAAGGCTTGCGAGCTTGAGACATCGAATAGAAATATGTGAAGAGGTATGAAATATTTTCTTGCTCAATAATGCTAAATGTTATCTAGGGTTCGGATCTATTATATTTTTTCGTTTTCAGAAAAACAAGTTTCAGTAAAGTGATGATATCTCTCTTGATATTGATCCGTTTTTAGAGATTTTTATATCGTTGGAAAGCTTATTCGATTTCTCATAAGTTTTATGAAAAAACTTTTTGTTAATTCGAAGTCATACTATGTCAAAAAGTTAGTTTTATTCAATATCATGTGATTCGTTTCTTGAATCTTGTTCTTGCAAAACTGTTTTTGTAAAATTGTAATATCTCTTTGAATATAATTCCAATTTCAAAGATTTTGGTATCATTGGAAAGGGAATTTAATTTCCTAAAACTTTGATGAAGATGTTATCTTCTAGTTCTGAACCATTCAATGTCAAAAGTTTGTATTTTTGCTAAGTTGTGTAATTCGTTACTCCATATTCTTTCTCAGAAATAGTTTCAGTAAAACAATCATAACTCCCTCAGTTTTAATCCATTTTTAATGATCTTTATATCATTGGAAAGATAATGAGATTGTTATGAAGACAACTTTCACTGAATTAGTATATTTGTTGGTCAAAAATAGTGATCTTTCTGCTGTACTGTAAGAGTACGAATTTTAATGTTAGGGCCTTGAACCATGTGTTGTTATAGGTAGTAGTGACGAGATAACAAGTCTTAAGCAGTGGGATTTTAGGATCTTGTCCTCAACAAGAAAATTTATTGAGGTGCTTGGAGTAGCAAGAAGGTGTTCTTAACAACTGAGGTAAGAAGAGTGGACATCTGTGCACAGGGTGTATGTTGAAACATACAACTGTATTATGGGTTTGTATTTACATGTTTTATTCTATGGTAGATTGTTGTTTTATGCTAATGTTATTAGTGTGTGATAGTGATAAGGCTTTTGACTGTTTGTGTGAGGATAGCACTTATAGGATAGGTTTTCTGCTGCTGGTGTGAGCATAGCACTGCAGGATATATTTTTGGCTGCTTGTATGGGTTTACTTGCAGGTTATCCTATCATGGGTGAGTACAACTTGTGATAAGGGATTGCCCTATTGGATACCGAGTGTAAGAACAGCACAAGGCAGGGCAAGTTACACTTCATGTCTGATCAACATGAGTGTGAGTAGATTATCGTATGTGAGGACAATGTGCGATAAGATACTATGTATTATGTGTGTGAGTATAGCATGCATTAAGATTACATTGTGATATGATGTTATATTGTATTTGAAAATAGTATGTGATATGATATGTTGGTATATGTATGCAAGTATGATATGAATTGATTTGATGTTGTGATATTGTTATACTTATGACTATGTTATCTGGTTGGGGGGGGTTATGTCCTACATAACTCTTCTTACTGGGCGTTAGCTCACGGGTACTCTGTGTGCAGGTAAAGGCAAAACTATATAGTGAGGGTGGCGAGCTCGAGGCGTGGATTACATGTTAGGGGATTCTCACGATGTTTTGGTTTAAAAATATTTCATTTAAGATTATGATTCAAATAGTTTTTGTAAAGCTTTATATTTTAAGGTTATGAATAAATAAATGTTTTGTTTTAAAAATAATGAGATCTCATGCTTAGTTATTTTTCATTAAAGAAGTCTTTTATTGTCTTTATCTTAAATGGTTTTAAACGGACTAGCTAGTGTGACGTCTCGGGAAATCGGGACGTTACAATATGGTATCAGAGCAATACGGTCCTAAAGGATGTGGTTGACCCTAACATGTAAAGTTCATTGCCACAAGACGAGCTCGACTCACTGTACTGTAAGTTTTAGTTAATCTGTTCATGTTAGTCTTACATATTTTATGTTGCGTTACATCTTTAGTGTAACTAGAAGTTTTCTTTGTGTTTAGAAGAATATGTCTTAAAATTTTATGGGTAGGATTCGATCTATGAGATATTTTTGGAAAAAAAAAAATTCAAGGTATTGCTATATTACGTAATTTAAGTTTTATTTTTGATAAGTTGTACTTATTTTCATAAATAAGGAGCATAAGAAGATTGTTTTTCAAAAGGAATTGTGTTATAAGCAGATTGGAATAGAGTATGTTAGGAAAAAAAAAAGAATTTAGTTGTTATATTAGTATTTCTAACGAGAGTGTCTGTTTCAGGTTTAATAAATTAGACATATATAACTATTGGTACGTTCTTAAGTTTGTTTTTTTTAAGTGTTAATGGATAGATAATTTTAAGCTCTACTCTTTTATTAGAAATAATTAAGTTGAATTTTGGTTAAGGGTGAAATCTAATCATTAAGGTTATAATAGAAGAATAGATTGTGACAGTCAGTAGCCCCGTGATTCGTAAGGAAATTAGATAGTTTTGTTTGTGTTTATTTGCATAAATTTAAACTCTTTTATGTATTGGAATATGGTTTATGCTTTGTTATTATGAATATGTATGTGGTACTGAGAATGTGTGGTATGGACACAATATGAGTTTATGAATTGATATATTGATTAGGGTTGTTTTGACTTGTATATGTTGTATGTTGCATTCATATATTGTGTGTTGTATGCTGCAAGTTGTATGCTAACGTCTCAGGTAAAGTGAGGGACCATGGTGGGGTATGATACGGGGTAAGGCCGTTGAATGTAGAGATACCCTACCCTGCATTTTTCTGAGTCGTGTTTGAAATTATTATGGTGGGGTATGATACGGGATAAGGCCGTTGAATGTAGAGATACCCTACCCTACATTTGTCTGATTCGTGTATGACATTCTTATAGTGGGGTATGATACAGTGATGTTACTGTTGAATATAGAGATACCCTATCTTATAACAATGGTAGGGCTACATAGGCCCAGGTTATTATATGGGCAGATTAGGCCCAGGATATTGTAAGGCCAGGCTAGGCCCAGGTTATGTAAGGAATGGCTATGACATGCCAATGTTATGGTAAAGACATGATATGATTGAAATAATTTTTATATGTTATTGCTATGATTGTGCTATGAGTATGATGTTAGGGTTGTGATCCCAACATATATGTAATGGTTTCGTTTAGTACAAATAAATGGTATATGATTAAGCGAGTAAAGAAAAATATATATGAGAATTGGATTAAGCAATTTTCGTTCTCGAGTTATTCTTAGAAAGAGTGATTTTGATAGAAAATTTTATTCATATTTCATTAGTTGGATGGATTAGTAAATGTTTCTTTTATAGTGATATGCATGTAGCTCATTCCTGAGAGTATGTTAACTTGTATGCTTCTAAGCCTATATATTGGCTAGCTCGCATGTGTAAGAAGACCTTTAACGATCTTTAGCTTACATGTAGTTCATGTAATTTATAGAAGACATGTGGTCTGTTTAAATGACATCGGTTTGTTGATGATATATTGGATCGTTATGTGTAGGGCAACATTCTTAATAATTATGCTACGTAACTATAATAACGGAATTGTAGCTTTATGGAGGAAATTAAGTTAAAAAAAAAAATTAACATTCAATGAAAGAATGGGAACAATTAAAGAGAAGTTTGCATAAGTTCTTCTACCCTACTCCTTGATGTTTGTTATTTTTGTATTGTATAATGTGTTCTCAAGTGGCATATAAGGATGTTCATAAGAGAAGAGTTTTTTTTATATATAAAATTACGAGCATGTTATTGCAAAATTTATGTATTTAAAGCACGTATATGTAAGTATTGTGATGGAGTATGTTTGTTATTTAAGTAATATATAAAGGAATAACAATACTTAAATTAGGCTGTATATGTTATATGTGTTGTAGTTTGACCAATAAGATAAAAGTTAAGTACATATTTGTTGGGTCCATAAGGTAGATAAGGATGAGGTCATGTAATAAGTGGTGACAAACATGAAGTCCCTCGTGTATTTGGTAGTTAAATTTCGAGGACGAAATTTCTTTAAGGAGGGTAGAATGTAATACCCGGTAAAAATATACATATATTTTAAATTTTATTTGTTATACAATTTGTGTGAGAATAAATATTCATTTATTTCTACTAATAGTGAATAGAGACTATTGCTTAGGAATAGTATTGATAGATTTCTAAACATAGTTGAAATTATAGTAAGTGTCAAGGTAAAATTATGGTGTTTTTACGAATTAGGATAATTACTCAATTAAAGCCCAATATGAAAGTCTATTAGAGTTTTATAGATTACTTAGTGGGTTTAATCTATTGTATGAAGTACATTAAATAACATTATAATGGAATTAATGTCACAAAAATTCGTAGGATTAAAAACTGTTTTACTAAAATGATCATATCTAGTGTTTTAGAGCTCCGATTGAGGTGATTCCAGTGGCGTTGGAAAGATAATTCAAAGATCTATAAATTTTCTAGATATAGTTATATCATAATTCGGAATTTTTCTAGGTGAAAACTGAGCCTAAAGTTACGAAATAAAGGGCTTACTTTTAAAATTTAAAAATTTAGATATTTGTTGATTTAATAATATTTTAGCATTTTATTATATATTATTATTTTTAGTAAACCTAAACCTATCAGAATACAATATCTCATAATCTTTTTATCAAACCCTAAACTATCATAGTTTTATTTTTCCTCTCCAAACCAATTAGTCAAAGCCTCATTCTTCTTCATGTTTGCTCCTCTCAAACCTTCCACAATTCTTCTTATTTTCTACCTTCATTCTTAAAGTTTTGGATTTATAATCAAGGCTTGCGGGATTGAGACATCGAATAGAAATATGGGAAGAGGTATGAAATATTTTCTTGCTCAATAATGCTAAATGTTATCTAGGGTTCGGATCTATTATATTTTTTTGTTTTCAGAAAAACAAGTTTCAGTAAAGTGATGATATCTCTCTTGATATTGATCCGTTTTTAGAGATTTTTATATCGTTGGAAAGCTTATTCGATTTCTCATAAGTTTTATGAAAAAACTTTTTGTTAATTCGAAGTCATACTATGTCAAAAAGTTAGTTTTATTCAATATCATGTGATTCGTTTCTTGAATCTTATTCTTGCAAAACTGTTTTGGTGAAATTGTAATATCTCTTTGAATATAATTCCAATTTCAAAGATTTTGGTATCATTGGAAAGGGAATTTAATTTCCTAAAACTTTTATGAAGATGTTATCTTCTAGTTCTGAACCATTCAATGTCAAAAGTTTGTATTTTTGCTAAGTTGTGTAATTCGTTACTCCATATTCTTTCTCAGAAATAGTTTCAGTACAACAATCATAACTCCCTCAGTTTTAATCCATTTTTAATGATCTTTATATCATTGGAAAGATAATGAAATTTTTATGAAGACAACTTTCACTGAATTAGTATATTTGTTGGTCAAAAATAGTGATCTTTATAACATCTTTTGTAAGAGTACGAATTTTAATGTTAGGGCCTTGAACCATGTGTTGTTATAGGTAGTAGTGACGAGATAACAAGTCTTAAGCAGTGGGATTTGAGGATCTTGTCCTCAACAAGAAAATTTATTGAGGTGCTTGGAGTAGCAAGAAGGTGTTCTTAACAACTAAGGTAAGAAGAGTGGACATCTCAGGTACGTGGTGTATGTTGAAACATACAACTGTATTATGGGTTTGTATTTACATGTTTTATTCTATGGTAGATTGTTGTTTTATGCTAATGTTATTAGTGTGTGATAGTGATAAGGCTTTTGACTGTTTGTGTGAGGATAGCACTTATAGGATAGGTCTTCTGCTGCTGGTGTGAGCATAGCACTGCAGGATATATTTTTGGCTGCTTGTATGGGTTTACTTGCAGGTTATCCTATCATGGGTGAGTACAACTTGTGATAAGGGATTGCCCTATTGGATACCGAGTGTAAGAACAGCACAAGGCAGGGCAAGTTACACTTCATGTCTGATCAACATGAGTGTGAGTAGATTATCGTATGTGAGGACAATGTGCGATAAGATACTATGTGTTATGTGTGTGAGTATAGCATGCATTAAGATTACATTGTGATATGATGTTATATTGTATTTGAAAATAGTATGTGATATGATATGTTGGTATATGTATGCAAGTATGATATGAATTGATTTGATGTTGTGGTATTGTTATACTTATGACTATGTTATCTGGTTGGGGGGGTTATGTCCTACATAACTCTTCTTACTGGGCGTTAGCTCACGGGTACTCTGTGTGCAGGTAAAGGCAAAACTATATAGTGAGGGTGGCGAGCTCGAGGCGTGGATTACATGTTAGGGGATTCTCACGATGTTTTGGTTTAAAAATATTTCATTTAAGATTATGATTCAAATAGTTTTTGTAAAGCTTTATATTTTAAGGTTATGAATAAATAAATGTTTTGTTTTAAAAATAATGAGATCTCATGCTTAGTTATTTTTCATTAAAGAAGTCTTTTATTGTCTTTATCTTAAATGGTTTTAAACGGACTAGCTAGTGTGACGTCTCGGGAAATCGGGGTGTTACACTATATGTATCTATAATAAAAATTAAAAATATAGGCTCACACAGGCACACAGATTTGGATGGATCCTATCATGTTACTAGGTTATACACAGATGAAAGAAGTTTGTAAAAATTACCTGTTACAAATTATCAACTTGATCTATCATCAATTGAACCATGGGTTAAAATTAGATCATTTGATCTGTCAACAAGTTAACCCTGGCAATTTAGATCAAGTAATAATAGGTTTTAGAAAAACTTACAAACAATCTAAAACACATACTCCTGCAACAAGGTTAGATCTGGATAGTTGGATGTAGGATTTATTTAATTTTAAATCTATATTTCGAAAAATAATATTAAAATTAAACCTACCATTTTGAAAATTTAGGTTTTGGGTAACCTTAATGCATTTCAAAATTAAACTGTCAACTTTCCTTTTAAATTTCATGTTATTTAATAAATTAAATAATAAAATAGAAAATAGTAAATACATACCCTTTTTTTATTTTACAACTTAATTTAATTGAAAAATAACAAAAAAACCTTATTTCCTCTTTTAAAATTATCATGATTATTTGGATCTTATTTTAATTAAGGTCAAGTTACCAAAAAAAATTAATATCTGACCTTAAAAAAAAAAATAATCAAATTTTAAAGGAAATAAAAAAAATAAGCAAAACTTGATTTTTCCCATTTTCAAAATCAAATTGCACTAATATCTAAAATTAATTTTAAAAAATAAAATTAATTTATTTCTGATAATTAGATTTGAAATTTGAAAAACAAAAATCAACATACAAAACTACACAAAAAATTGGAATTTAATTCCATGAAATAGCATGAAAAATCGAAGAAAACGAAGAAAATAGCAGGTGGTACGGACATCATGCAAAGTATGCTGTCCGCGCGCGTGGGAGAGGAGCCACAGCCCAAAAATCTGGGCGCAAGCACCCTTGCGCATGATTTCCGCGCGCGTAGGGGGGTGCTCACCACCTAGGTTTTTCCCGATTTTCAAAAATTCATAACTAATTCAAATTAAATCGAAATCGAGTTCTGTAAAAAAGTAAATTGCTTAGAATTTTCCAAACTATCCAATAAAAATAATTCCAGATACAGACAATCAATTATTTTTCCCAGAATTCACAAACATCAATCAAACATCAATATGACACAACATGAAACCATCCAAATCACAAGCAAATCGTTTTAAGTCCAAATTTCTTGCAAAAAAATCAATTACCATGGCTCTGGTGCCAGTTGTTGGTATTATATTTATCCAGGATCTTAGATCTATTGCAAGTATGTTGATTTAACAACCTAATATTGAACTTCTAAGACGATGAACTAAACACATAAAAGTTAAGAATAACTTACAGTGATTGCAGCGGAATTTATGTCTCCTTCCACTCAGATCTCTAACCCTTGATTCCTGTCTGTAGCAGAGTATAATCAAGATCTGAGTCCGAAAGCTCTTCAGTTGGATGTGATCCTTCACAGTCTTCCAAACTATGATGAGATACTGAATGATGTGAGTGGGCACTTCTCTCTCACTAGGGAATTTCGAAATCTCTCTCTTGTTTTCTCTCTTATTTTCGTGTGATACACTTTGCAGAGCAAAGTTTCTCAAGCAACACATGCATACAAAGAGAAGAGAGGGGCTGCTATAAATAGGAAAAGAGAAGACCACAACTTTCCAAATAAACAGTTTCCTCTTTTACTGTGTAATAGAATAACTGCCTTATTTAGTGTGATTCACCACTTTCCTATTTAGGCTAGGCTTTGATTAGCAATTAAATGACAAATTAAAATTGAAAATAATAATTGGGAAAAGGCATTGATGTGGCCGGCCATGGTGTGGATGGGCCTCACATTGATTTTGCAGTTTCCTCAATTTTATTTCTATTTCTCCAAAAATGCCATTTTTCCAATTCTAATCAATTAAATGCCAAAACCAATTATTTAAGGGAAATTTACACCCACTACTGTTTTTTCCCAATTTATTACTTTTATACTGTTGTACGGCAAATACAACATTTATACTGTTTTTTTTTTTTTAATTATCAACATTTTCACATTCACTTTTCATACAATATAATACACTCTACTCATCTCTGAAAGCAATTATGGCGTCCTTTCCCATCAATCTTTTTTTTTTCTTTTTTAAAATGTTAAGCCATAGTACCCCCTCGATCCTTGAGCTTCTTTATCAACATAAACACCAAACTAGCATATAAAATATTAAAGAATTCTTGTATCAGAAGACAACCAGAGTCAAATACAAATAATATTATAAAAAAAAGTGTTACAATTGTCATATTGCATCACAACAACCCAAGCAGCAACTAAATTTTCAAAATCACCTTAGCTAGTCTGACCTACGTAATAAAGGAAATGTAGAATTTAAATAGCAACATGAAATAATAGAGCATTAATTATAGACCCTATTACCTGAACTCTGAATCGACAAAGCTGGAGAAACAACAATATAATACACTCTACTCATCTCTCCCTTTCCTCAAGAAATAAATTTTTTATTTATTTAAAATTATACAAATAATAATAAATAAATAAAAAGATGCCTCACCACTCTGCACATCTCCAGAGGTAGGCCACACTAAAAATCAAAAAGTAAATAAATAAATAATAAAAACCCTTTGATAAAACACAATAGGGTTATAACATCACAAAAATCTCTATTGAGTTCTTCTTTTTCCTCTGTTCAAACCAAAACCCATCTCTGAAAATCAACTAAAATCTCCAAAAAAAACTGTCATGATTTGATCTTTCAAAAAAAGTTTCTTTTTTTTTTCTCCAAACCCCAAATGGGTTTTCCCACTAGACCCTTTTCTCTTCTCATCCTCTTCATTCTTCCAATCCTAACAATTTTTGAGCTTGTCCCACTTACTGAATCTGCAGCTGATTACACTTCTCTGGTTTACAAAGGTTTGTGGTTATTCTCTCTTCTTATTGTTTTATTTTGTTTTAGTATTGTTTTAGTATTGTTTTACTGTTGTTTTTCATGATTTTTAT
Organism: Cannabis sativa; assembly: GCF_029168945.1. Taxonomy (NCBI): domain Eukaryota; kingdom Viridiplantae; phylum Streptophyta; class Magnoliopsida; order Rosales; family Cannabaceae; genus Cannabis; species Cannabis sativa. The sequence goes on along the minus strand of NC_083605.1, from coordinate 15,343,467 downwards.
TTTTTTTTCATGTTCAGTTCTTCTTCTTCATCTTCTTTTCTTTTCTTCTTCTTCTTTTTTTTTTTTTTAAATTTTTTTAAGTTCTTAGTTACGTTTTTTTTTAAAATATAAGATTTAGTGTGGTTTTTTTTTGTTCTAATTTTCTAGAACTTTTCTTGGAAATATAGTGCATTTAGTATTGAGGATGTGCACAACATAGTTAATTTTTGATCATTTTTTTATTGTTTTTTTTGTTTTAGTATTGTTTTAGTATTGTTTTACTGTTGTTTTTCATGATTTATTTATTTGAATTAATAGGTATTTTCTGGGTGTTCTCGTGTTGTTGTGATGGTTATGTCTGTGAGTGTGGAAGATGGAGGTGTGTGTTTCTTTTATATTTTTCTAAGTAGTTATATTTGCTTCATTTGTTTTTGTGTTGTTTCAGTGTTGTTTTAGTAGTTTTTTTTTATAATTTTCTAGGAATAGACTTGCAAATATAGTTGATTTTGCATCTGGTGTTGAGGTTGTGCAACAGATTGTTTGTTTTTTTTAATCATTTTTTTCTTTTGTTTTGTTTGATTGTTTTAGTGTTGTTTTACTGTTGTTTTACTGTTGTTTTGCCATGATTATTTATTGACGTCGATTTTACTGCTTTTGTTTATTCTTGCCGGTTTTAATGGTTTTTTCTTGGTGATTTCCGTCTCCGGCGTCTCCCCACACACGAAGAAGGTTGTTTCCCCACACACACACAGTATAAATGTTATGCTGTTGGGCTTGGGCAGTACAAAAGTAATGAAATTGGGCTGGGGCAGTAAAAATGTTATTTTTGCCGTGTCCCAGTATAATTGTAAAGTTTTGGTCCAAAAACAGTATTTTTGTAAAATTCCCTTATTTAATAACTAAAATAGATTATTAAATAATATTACCATTTAAAATTAATTATTAATTCAGACATGCAAAGTCTCATAATTAATAATTAAACCTAGAAACCCTCTTATTTACGATTTCATCCCTAAACTGTGAGAATTCACAAATTAGACATAGTCTAACTTTTAGAATTATAATTGATTAATCATAAATCAATTATAGAGTCCTACAAACAGTATAATCTCAACTAGAATGGGGACCATGGATCTATATTCTGAGCTTTCAATAAGTTGAACCGATTTACCAAGTAAATCCCTAACTTATTAATTCCTCGTTGAATCCACTCTTAGAACTTGGAATTGCACTCTCAGACTTATATAGAGCATATCATATGTTTCACGATATCAATATGCTATCTCATTTAACCATTGTTATAATCTTAATGTGATTTAGAGATCCTCTATATAGATGATTTACATCGAGACGGGACTAATTTACCGTTTACACCCCTCAATGTATTTTGCCCATTTGAACACTTAGTTACCTGTAAATGATGTTTTAGTGATCTAATATATAGTCACTGAAACAAGAGCTCATCCATTTACTTCTATTTAACTAACCTCAAAAGGAATCATCACTTTACTTCTATACACCAGTAGAAGCTATAGATTTCCATATTTATGTTTAGCACTCCCTATTCAGTTATGCTATCATGTTCCCAAAATATATGTATTATCCTGACTCAAAACAGGCTTTAACTAATAAATCAAAGAACAAGAATAGCACTCCTGAGATTGAGCCTAAGCATATCAGGATTTAGATTCTCTTAATCTAAGATCAACTTCTGAGATTGACTTGGAAAGATACAACGGTAAGTTTACAATATCTTTAACCAAGTTCAATATCGGTCCAGTCCAATGCATACTCCATGCATTCGAAACCAGTATACTTTACCAATGTTCTGGAAAGAACATAACACTTACTCCAAGTGTAAGTATACTTCATCGCTGATTATCACATCAGTGTAAATCCAAAACACTGATGAACAGGGACCAAATCTTTTGAATCATATAATCACAATCACATTCCACTATATTGACGATACTGTAATTGTGAATAACTATATGTTCTGGATTTAACTGATTTTGTGCACATATCAAGTATATGTATTAAACCATAAACATGTAACATACATGTAAACATACTTCACTTCTAAATTGATAACTAATCAGATTGTAATGAGTTTTATTTAGGGCATAAAACCCAACATGTACGTGCAGCCTAGCTGCCAGCAAGCACTCAAATCCGATTTTTTGGGGATTTTCCCCAAAAATTTTTATTTTTTTAATTTTCAAACCTTAAAATTAAAATAAAATTTTATTTTTAAAATATTCAAACTTAAATATCAATTTTAAATTAATAATATTTAATTTTTAATAGAAATCGCCTAACCATATCTATTTTTAAATTGATTTATTTTGTTTTTTTTTTAATTTTATTAAATTATATTAGAAAATGATACTAAAAATAACTATTTTGTTATTTTTAAATCATTTATCATATTAGATATTTAATTTAATTTAATAAAACAATTCAAATAAACCTAGATATTTTAAATTAGTTTCAGTTTTGAATTTTAAATTTTGAAAAGATATATAAGGTTGTTTTAGAAAACCCTAAATTTTCAAAATTTAGTTGGTTAGTTAAAATAATAATTTAATTATATTAATATCTTATTTCACATTTGTTCAATGAACATTGTTTGTTATGTATTTCTTAATTATTTAATCAATTTTTTTTAACAAACCTATTATTTTATTTGATCTAAATTGCTATGATTAACTTGTTGACAGATCCAATGATCTCATTTTAATCATAGTCCAATTGTGAGTAGATCCGATAAATAATTTGTAACATGTAAATTTTGTACTTCTTGTTGGAAATTATTTTACTAGGATCTAGATTTACCAACAAGTATGTTGGATTAACAACCTAATATGAATTCTAAAACAATGAAAATAAACACATATAAAGTTAGAAAACCTTACAGTGGGTGCAGCGGAATAATATGACTCCTTCCGTTCAGATCTCTAGCCCTTGATTCCTTTCTGTAGCAGAGCATCACCAAGATCTGAACCTGGATCTTCTTTTATCCTCCTTTGATGCAGAAATTCCATAGTCTTCCATACTATGATTGAGATACCACTTGATGTGTGTGGGCACTACTCATCTCACAAGGATTTCGAAAATTCTCTCTCTTTTCTCTCTTAATTTCGTGGCTGATAGCATGCAAGAGAAGAGACACAAAGGTTGCTTTATATAGGGAGAAGGGAGAGCACAACTTTCCAAATAAAACAGTTTCCTTAATTACTGTGTAATCAATTAACTGCCTTATTTAGTGTGATCCACCACTTTCCTATTATAGCTAGGCTTTGATTAGCAATTACATGGCAATTAAAAAATAAAATAATAATTGGGAAACACAAAGGGAGTGCTCGGCTATAGAGGGAAATGGGCCTCACTTGGATTTTGCAGTTTCCTCAATTTTATTTCAATTTCTCCAAAAATGCCATTTTTCCAATTCTAATCATTTAAATGCCAAAACTAATTATTTAATAACTAAAATAGATTATTAAATAATATTGTCATTTAAAATAATTATTAATTAGACATACAAAGTCTCTTAATTAATAATTAAACCTAGAAACCCTTTTCTTTTCGATTTCATCCTTAAACTGTGAGAATTCATAAAGTAGACATAGTCTAACTTGTAGAATTATAATTGATTAATTAAAATCAATTAACTGAGTCTTACAAGCAGTATGGCCTCAACTAGTATGGGGACCATGGGTCTATATAACCGAGCTTCCAATAAGTCGGACCGAATTTACCAAGTAAATTCCCTAACTTATTAATTCCTCATTGAATCCACACTTAGAACTTGGAATTGCACTCTCAGTCATATAGAAACGCTCTATATGTTCCACGATATAGACACGTCATTAGTTATCCATTGTTATAACCCTAATGTGATCAATGATCCTCTATATAGATAATTTACACTGTACAGGATTAAATTACCGTAACACCCTACAATGTATTTTATCCTTAAAACACTTAACCCTATATAAATGATATTTCATCTAAGTGAAATGAGATCTCCACCATTTATCTTCGTTTGGTTAAGCTCGAAGGAAATCATCCTTTACTTCTATTTGCCAAATAGAAGCTATAGATTCCATATTTATGTTAGCGCTCCCACTCAATTGCACTACCGTGTTCCCAAAATGTACGTATTGCCCAGACTAAAGATTAGGCTTAACTAACAAATCAAAGAACACAAATAATACTCTTGAAATTGAGCCTAACCATATCAGGATTTCGATCATGTGATCTAGGATCAACAGTTGATATTGAATTGAATAGATATTACGGTAAGTTTTAACATATCTAATCAAAGTTCAATATCGGTCCATTCCAATGCATACTCCATGCATCCGATACTGGTAAACTTTGCCAATGTCCTGGAAAGGACATAACACTTTTCCAAGGTGTAAGAATACCTATCGCTGATTATACCATGTCAGTCTAAATCCAGTGTTCTGACAAATCAGGGAATCTACTTTTGAACATATAATAAAGATTATATTCCACTGTGCTGACAACACTATAATCTTTAACCAACCCATATGTTCTGGACTTAAAAAGAATTCATACATTATATACATATAATCATGAAATAAATCATGTGAACCATGCAACATAAAATGTTATTTCTGATCTTTATTAATAAGTAAATCTGATTATATGAAATGAGTTTTATTTAGGGCATAAAACCCAACAAACTCCCACTTGCACTAATATAAAACAAAAAGTGCATTTCAAATAATCATTAACACCTTGATATACCAATCAAGTGTAATAGTAGTATACTCCTCGTAATGGGATCTGACAGGTTGAATTAAACACAACCTCTTCTCCACCATTACTCTTCCTTAATCACAAAATCCTTGATAATGTGAAATTCCTCTCTATATGTCTACTCTTTTGGGATACTGGATTCTATACTTTTGGGCAACTACTCTTTTGTTATTCAGGAAATAACCCTAGTAGTTAAGGCAAGTTGGAACACTGCCACAAATGTATTGAACTTTCCTTAGACTGAAAAAGTATCTTTCCTGCAACTTTTAACATTCAGTCTCTTTCTGGTAAACTAAGAGATTTCAGATAGGTTTTTACACTTCTCCAAAATCACTACTCCACCCCCAAAGTAATCACCATCTCATCAGCAGACTTTCTAGCACACAGGCAAGTCTCGAAATCTGATGTGGTGTAGTCTAAGAGTTTTAAAACCACTCTTATTGACTAACATATAGTTCCTCTTCTTAATCTTAAGATTTACTTGATTGTCTTCCAATGTTCCTCTCCTGGATTAATCTGATACTTACTCATTACTCCCACTCAACAGCAGGTGTCTGGTCTACAGCATACTAAAGCATATCTGAGACCTCTCACTGTTGATTTTAAGAAATTCTTTCATGGCTTTATCTTCTCTGGAATAGTTGAGACTTTTCCTTAGATAAATAAAATCTATGTCTAAGAAGTTGTGAAGCTTCTATAGATTTCCATTGGAAAGAAAATGCATCAGCATCTCATGCTTGCATTAGAGTAAGTAATTTCCAGGCATACAACAAGCCATAGGTTTAGAAAAACTCATACCTATAATACTAGGAAGAGGAAGTTTTGTTAAGTCCATTGAATAGACTTATGAACGAAAATTTCCTTTCATGTCCTTGTAATAGAAAACTTAAGGTTACTCCATGTGAATGGATCAAACCATAGTTCTATTGGCTTTCTTCTTAGTTTCTTATCTTGACAATCCATTACTTGTTTAAACTCACAATGGATTTTAATCACTAGTGTCTTCCAAGTTATAACAAGGTGAGTTCCTAGAAACTCTCCTACTACAACAAGGTACCGTGAACTATGTCAAAGAAAACTAAATGGTATAGACCTCTTCATTTGTGTTAAGACAACAGAGGCAGTGGGATCATCTTGTAACGAATAAGATGATAGAACACTTATGGAATCAAGAAAAAATATCTCCTTTATTTGCTACTTTATTTTCAGACTTAGTCATTTTCTTAGAAAAGCAGTATTTGTTTAAACAAACACTTTCTTATCTAATGACTACGGGATGCTCCACCCCTAATCACTTAGAATAGCTAACAAACATGCAAACCAATGTTAGCAGTTCTAGCTTTTCTTAAGATTTCGATTAGGTCATCCATGAATCTAGTAATGATTTACATTAAGTATACAACCATTACATCATTCTGAAATTTTATTACCATAGAAGGATTTAGGCAACGACTAGTAACTAATCATCAATATGCAACTCGAATTTCTGGGGGGTAAGTTTGGATATTATTCAAAATCAAATTAATGATCTTTGAACTGCATATCTAGTAACTTTTTCTCCACCCCTATCAGTTCGCAAGATCTTTAACCACTTACCTTCACCATTGCTAGAAATTCATGAAATTTTTCAAACATTTCAATTTTTTTTTTGCATAAGGTAAAATCTAGAGTGATTGTTTTAAGAATACAACGAAAACTCATATCCACCCCTGAATGTACATCCATCTGCGAATGAGATGAAATTACTTTCAGTAGATATAGGCATATTAACTCTTTGCAGAGAATGATCTTGTCAAAACCACTATGAACAAGATACAAATGCCATAGATTTATAAAATGTGGTTGTATCTTTTGATGACTTAAGTTACATCAAAGAGTTCTTAAAATAGTGCAAGTGGATTCTGGTCACAGAATACTAAACTCATACAGTTTGAATCCATTGAAAGAAAATGGTTATGAAACACTTGTGAAAGTGTAACTGTATAATTAGTAATTCTTTCTTGGACCACCACTACTAATCTAACTCTATGATTTGCCTATACAAGTAGGAGATATCTAAGATTGAGGATTTATATCATTTTGGGATAGAATTCCGGGAATATAATCATATGCGTCATCTAATTTCTTAAGAGAAAATAAGACTTTATATGATTTATAGACCATTCATCCAATGATATGTCATTAAGCTAATTCGAAATGAATAAGCTAAGAGGAATTAGGATAATTTCGTTTTAAATAAGAATCCAACGATGCTCCGATTAGCGAGAGTCAAAGTAATCTTATTTATATAATCTTCTTGTTTCATATTGTAAAACATTAGTCTAAGGTGTCATCAATTGATGAACAGCTAGATGTTGCATATACAATATTTATCTTTCGAGATCTAACACTATTATGTTAGTCTAATGGTGAAAATCCATTAGGGATTTATCTCATTAGAAAAAAAACTCAAGTTAGACCAACAATGAAGATTCGAAATTAAACTACAATTTAATAACAGAAAATAACATGGTTCAATACAAATTCATACACAATTCAGAAATTATCAAGAACATAGCAAGTAGGAATGACAAGTGAAAATACTAAAACATACAATCCTAAATAATTTCCAAGGTTTTCAACAAACTGATATCAGTATCCCGTTTAGGCGAGAGTCAAAGCTACCATTCATTGAATAGAGTTGTCAGCTCATCTAAAATGTCAAACATTCTAGCAACCTTTTATTCGATCAAGATGTGAATCCGCGTTGTCCCGTTTAGGCGAGAGTCAAGGCTATTCTATCTTATGAGCTTCCACCATTGTTTCATATTCTTGCAAGTCTTATATAGTCGCCACCATTAGGGTGATCATAAACTATAAAAAAAAACTTACAAGATTACTTATCTTTCGAGATTAAACGGTGTTAACTTGCTAATGAACGTTCCTCCATTAGGGAGGATTACTCACTAAAACAATAGCTATGTAAAACCAACAATGGAGATCGAATATCCTTATACTAAAGCTCATTATTTAATGAAGGGTCGTATTTTCTTCTAATTTTTATTTTAATCCATTTATTTTAAATATATATTTATTTAATTAAAATTTCCAATTTAGAATGAAAAATTCCAAATATAAATTTTAATTTAATATTTATAAATTATACTTAGATGGATACATAACGTGAATTATTTCCATCTTAGTAATAATTTCCATAAATATTTAGAAAATTATTCAATTTAAGTTGTTTCAAAATTAATTTAAATTAATTTATAACTCAAATTTAATTTTCTATAAATATATATTGCATTTCGAAAATACTTTAAAATAAAATAAAAAATAAATCCTGAAAAATTATTCTAATTTTATGTTGGCCCAAAATTAATAAAATTAATTTTCAACAAAAAATTATAATTCTCCTATTTAATTAAATATCTAAGAAAAATTTCAAATATTTAAGTATCATGATTAAAAAATCAACTTAAATATTATTTTTCTATTTAATTAAATACACTAGAAAAATACTTCAAGCAAAACAGATAATATCTATCTAGACTTTCATAGACTAATTAATCCAATTTCTAATTATAATATATTTTAGTTCATTTATTTTAATTAACCATCAAATGAAAAAGTCACTGATTTAAGTTGGTCCAAAATTAAATAAATAATTTTCAACTTTAATCTATTTTTCAAATAAAATTCGAAATTTCTACATTAAAGAAATCTAATTTCGAAATTTTGGGAAATGATTAATAAAATAAAATAAAATATATTCTGAAAATTATTCAAACTTAAGTTATTCTGAAATAAGATTCCAAACTTAAAATAATTTTCAACTTTAATTAAATAACATGAAAATAACAATATTAAAGTATCATGATTAAAATCAACTTAGATATTGAAATTTTCAATTTAATTAAATGTATTAAATTCAAGAAACAAATAATTAAGTAAAGAGGAAACTTAATTATTAATTCTAGTTTAATACTAGGAAAATATACTAAACTTAGATTGTACCAAAATTAATTATGAGACAATTAATTTCACAATCAATGATATTTTCCTATTTAATATTAGAAATAATAACTAGTACTAGAAATAACTATCTAGAATATATCATTGACTAAGTGTTTTTCTAAAATTAACTTTAAAATATTACAATGAAAAATAAATTTCATATATTTTAAAAGTTAATTATGTTGCTAATTCAATTTTAATTAGGTTAGACTAATATAATTAACCTAATACAATTATTTAAATAAGGCAAATGGGCCTTCACAATTGGGGTAGTTCATGTGAGGGGGAGTTGGGTTCAGTATGTCGTACCCACTTCTATGGCCCCCAACTCTCACACAAGGCCCAAAAGAGAGGAATTTAACCTTAAAATAAATAATTGTTATTCATTGAATAAGCCCAAATCTAATTGGGCCTAAATAAATTTCCTTATGTCAAAATTTATTTTAGCAACTTAGTCCATTTACTTAGTAAAAACTTAAATGGGTTCCCTATATGTATCTAAGCCCAAAAGTAAACATATAGGCTCACACAGGTCAAATGATTTGGATGGGCCCTATCATGTTACTAGGTTTACACAGATGAAAGAAGTACAAAATTTACCTGTTACAAATTATTTATAAGATCTATCGTCAATTGGACTATGATTAAAATCAGATCATTGGATCATGATCTGTCAACAAGTTAATCATAGCAATTTAGATCACATAAATAATAGGTTTGTTAAAAAGTTTTGAATAAACAATATTAATAAACAAACATTGTCCATGTAACAGATGTGAAATAAAGATATTAATATAATTAAATTATTATTCTTAAACTAACCAAATAAAGGAAACTAATTTTAAAATATCTAGGTTTATTTGAATCAAATAAAATTAAATATCTAATAAGATCAATGATTTAAAAGGAAAGAATCTCCAATATCACTTTCAGATCTTATAATTTAATAAAATAAACTAATTTTAAAATAGATTTGGTTAAATAATAATTACCATAATTATATGTCAAAATATCTCAAATTAAGCAATATTCAAATCTCTACAAAAATCTCTATGTTATTTAAATATTTAAGATATGATTTATAAATTTCTAATAAGGAAAAAATGATATATATAGAAAAAATATCATTTTTATACTTATAATTTATAAATAATTAAATATTTAACAAAATAACAAATTTTTGAATTTGAAAAATATTATGGTAAGTATATCTATAAAAATATCTATGTTAATTTCAAATTTATTAATTATTTAATTTGTCATATAAGATAATTTTAATATAATATTTTAAATAAAAAGACAAAGTTATCTTTTAATTTAAAATATCTTAAATATCAAAATATCTAATCTTATAATTAAATAATAAATAAATATTAAAGAACTTAACAAATTTTTAAATCTGACCATAATAGGAAATATTTAAAAATTGGAAACAATCCAAAATAGAAATATTTAAAATTGGAAAAATTCCAAATTGAAAATATTTAAAATAGGAAACATTTCAATTTAGAAATATTTAAAATTGGAAAAATGAATTTTGGGAAACAATCCCATGAAAAAATTGGATTTTTGGGAAAAAATTCCAAAAAATCGCACTTTTGGGGAAGGCAGCCCAGGAGGCTGCACGCAGCCTCCTACACGCGCGGACAAGGGGAGCTGCAGGGTGGGACGCCGAGTTTTCTCGGCAGGTGCAGCATCTCCTCGGGCGGATGTGCAGGGTGCACACGGGCGTGAGGCTCGTCACACGCGCGCGCATGGGGGGCTGATCCGAGGGCCTGGTGCTCGCGATTGAGCACCCTTGCATACCCGAAATCCCGATTTTCCAAAATTCATAACTTTCTCAATTTTTATCGGAATCGAGTTCCGTAAAAAACAAAATTGCTTAATTTTTCACAAGGAATCCAAATAAAATATTTTCAAAAATTGAAAAAATATTTTTCATGGAAAACGAAACTGTACAACATCAACATTCATCAAGCAACACATAAACCAACCTGAAGCCATCCAAATCAACACAGAAACATGCAATCATCGTTTTAATTCATATTACATGAAAGTAAATCATTACCATGGCTCTGGTGCCAGTTGTTGGAAATTATTTTACCAGGATCTAGATTTACTAACAAGTATGTTGGATTAACAACATAATATGAATTCTAAAACAATAAAAAAAAACACATATAAAGTTAGAAAACCTTACAGTGGGTGCAGCGGAATAATATGACTCCTTCCTTTCAGATCTCTAGCCCTTGATTCCTTTCTGTAGCAGAGCATCACCAAGATCTGAACCTGGATCTTCTTTTCTCCTCCTTTGATGCAGAAATTCCATAGTCTTCCATACTATGATTGAGATACCACTTGATGTGTGTGGGCACTACTCATCTCACAAGGATTTCGAAAATTCTCTCTCTTTTCTCTCTTAATTTCGTGGCTGATAGCATGCAAGAGAAGAGACACAAAGGTTGCTTTATATAGGGAGAAGGGAGAGCACAACTTTCCAAATAAAACAGTTTTCTTAATTACTGTGTAATCAATTAACTGCCTTATTTAGTGTGATCCACCACTTTCCTATTATAGCTAGGCTTTCATTAGATTATTTTAAAATTAATTTAGATAAATACACTTAGTTTAATGAAATATTCTAGATTAAAATTTCTAGTAACTAATTTATATTTTCTAATATTTAATTAAGTAAAAAAATATATTTAAGTTGAAAATTAATTTTAGACCAACTTAAATTAGAATATTTTTCTTAAATATTAAATTAGAATTAATAATTAAGTTGATTTTATTCAAGATACTTAATTATTTCTATTTTAATGAATTTAATTAAATAGAAAATTATATTTAAGTTTGAAAATTTTTCAATTTCAAATCAACTTAAATTAGAATAATTTTCAGAATATATTTTATTTAATTTTAATAATCATTTTCCCAAGTAATTTTGAATTGCATTTATTTATTTTAAATGTAGATATTTCGATATTTTTCAATTTTAAAATTAGATTAAAGTTTAAAATTAATTTTAATTAATTTTAGATCAACTTAAATCAAGTACTTTTTATTAATGCTTTTATTTAAAATAAATAGACTAAAATATATGATATTTTAATTAGAAAATTAGTAATTAGTTTATGAATTATCTAGATAGATATTTTCTAGGTAGACTTTTTGGTATTTTCTAGATATATTTAATTAAATAAGAAAATTAATATTTAAGTTGATTTGTTCAAGACACTTAAATATTTGATATTTTTCTCAAGAGATTTAATTAAATTAAAAAATTATATTTATGTTGAAAATTAACTTATTTAATTTTAGACCAACATAAATTAGAATAATTTTTCCAGTTTTATTTTATTTTATTTTTGGTGAATTTCGAAAAATGTATTTTATAATACATTGAATTTCGAATTCCATCATATATATATATTTATAGAAAATTAAATTTGAGTTGAAAATTAATTTAGTTAATTTTTGAACAACTTATATTAAGTAATTTTCATAATATTTATTGGAAAATTAATACTAAGGACGAAAAAATAATTTATTTTTATTTTTCAGATCTTCCTAGGGTATAATTTTATAAATATTAAATTAAAATTAAAATTTAGATTTATCTAAATTTGTAATTTTAATTAAATAAATATAGATTAAAATAAGTGTCAAATGAAAATACAACTCTTTAAAAATAATGAGCTTTAGCTATAAGGATATTCGATTTCCATTGCTGGTCCTACATGGTTAAATGTTTTCAATATAACCTCGAGACGCTAGATTTTGTCCCCCTTATGGATGGTTATTCGTTGAAGCATTTAGCACCGTAACGATCTCTTATGATAAGTATTTTGTAAGTTTTCGTCTCTATTAGACTCTCCCCTACGATGACTACTTAGAGATAAATTTACGAAGTATGAAACAATGGTAGAAGCTCATAAAATGAGAATAACCTTGACTCTCGCCTACTGGGACAACATTGGATTCTTATTTTGATCGAATAAAAGGTTGCTAGAATGGTGTCCATTTTAGATGAGCTAACAACTCTATTCAATGAATGATACTTTGACTCTCGCCTACCGGGACACTGAATTAGTTTGTTGGAAACCTTGGAAATTATTTAAGATATGATATTTTTGTATTTTCACATGTCTTTGTTACTTGCTAAATGCTTAATAATTTTTGAATTTTGTATGAATTTATATTGAACCATGTTATGTTTTGTTATTAATTGTAGTTGTAAATTTCGTGTAAAATACGAATAACTTTAACTCTCGCCTACCGGGACATTGTTAAATTCTTATTTTAATCAAAATTATCCTAATTTTTCCCCTTAGCTTATTCATTTTGAATTTGCTTACAAAGTATATCATTGGATGAATGGCTTATAAATCATTTGCTTATGATGTCATTCTGTTTTCTCTTATGAAATTGAATGGCGCAAATGACTATATTCCCGAAATTATATCCCGACATGATATAAATCCTCAATCTTAGAAATCTCCTATTTGTATATGCTTACTTTAGGCAAATTAGACTTTGAGTTAGATTAGTAGTGGTGGTCCACGAGAGAATAATAACTCAAGAAATATTTGGTATAAATTTAAGTCTTTGACTTTGAATTTTAGATTTCAAATAGAAATTTTATATTTCTGTTTCCAGAATACAATATAGTTCAATTTTCACAAGTTATTAATATCCATTTTCTATCAATAGATTCAAATTGTATGTTAATGTATATTGGAATATGAGTTTAGTACTCTGTGACCAGGATCCACTTGGACTATTCTAAGAACTCTTTAATGTAACTAGACCTAAATCATCAAAAGACCACAACCACATTCTTATATATCTATGACATTTGCATCTTGTTCATAGTGGTTTTGACAAGATCATTCTCTGTAAAGAGTCAATATGCATATATCCACTGAAAGTAGGATCATCTATATTCTAAAATTGATGTACATTCAGGAGTGGATATGAGCTTTCGTTATATTCTTAAGACGATCACACTAGATTTTACCTTATGCAAAGAAATTTGAAATGTTTGAGAAATTTCATGAATTTCTAGCAATGGTGGAAAACCATTAAGGTAAGTGGTTAAAGATCTTGCGAACTAATAGGGGTGGATAAATATTTGGTAGATATGCAGTTCAAAGATCATTAAGTTAATTTTTTGAATTATATCCAAACTTACCGCCCCAGAAATTCGATTTGCATAGTGATGATAGTATAAGGTCTATGATTAGTTATTAGCAGTTGCCTAAGTCCTTCTAGGGATATACCCTAATGATAGGAAAATTTTAGAATGATGGAATGGTTGTGTACTTAGTGTAAACCATTACTAGATTCATGGATGACCTGATCGTGATCTTTAGAAGGCTAGAACTGTTAACTAAGGTTTGCATGTTTGATAGCTTTCTAAGTGATTAGGGGTGGACCATTCCATGGTCATTAAGATAAGAAAGTGTTTGTTTCAACAAATACTACTTTTCTAACAAAATGACTATGTCTGAAAGACAAAGCAGCAAAGTAGAGAAGATAATTTTTTTTCTTGATTCCAAAAGTGTTCTATCATCTTATTCGAAATAAGATGGCCCCACTGCCTCTGTTGTCTTGACACAACCGAAGAGGACAATACCATTTAGATTCTTAGACAGAAAGTCACGGTACCTTGTCGTAGTGGGAGGGTTTCAAAGAACTCACCCTGTTATGACTTGGAAGACACTTGTGACAAAAATTCATTGTTAGTTTAAACAAGTAATGGAATGTCAGAATAAGAAACTAAGAAGAAAAGCCAAGAGAACTATGGTTAAAACCATTCGTATGGTGTAACCAAAAGTTTTTAATTACAAGGACAAGAAAGGGAGTCTTGTTAATTAAGTCTATTCAATAGACTCAACAAAACTTCCTGTTCCTAGTATTATAGCTTTGAGCTTATCTAAACTTATGGCTTGTGGTATACCTGGTTAATTAATTACTCTATTGCTAGCAACTTACTTTAGTAAGATGTTGGAACATTTTTCTAATGGCAATCTATCACTACTACAAAAAGGACTATTCCCAATGGTTAATAAGAGGGTAAATTATGAGAACCGTTGGAAAAGGTAAGGGGAGGTTTTTTCCATCAGTTTAGCACCGATGGAAAAAAATCGTTGGGATAGGTATTGCCAACGGTGAAGAACCGTGGGCAATACTAAATAGATTTTTTTAAAAAAAAAAAAACAATAAATTCCAACAATTTATAACTGTTGGAAATAGTATATATACCCGACGGTTTATAACCGTGGGAAATACCACACTTATAAACACTGTTGGGAAAGATTCTTTATATATATAATGTATATGTTAAAAAATTAAAATATCCCTCTCCCATTCATCTCTCTCGCTCACACTCTCATTCAGCCCCAAACCCTATTCGAAGCCCATCTGTATTCCTCCTAAAGCCAACCCTCTCAGCGATCGTCGTCCCAAAATCAAACCCTCTCCTGTCATCCCAAACCCAAACCCAACCTCCATTGCCGGCGATTTGGAGGTCGTCCCATCCTTTCACCCCTATTGAGGTATTTTACTTTCTTATTTTTTTTAATTATTGTTATTTATCCACTTCAAGTTTCAATCTTGTTAATGAGTTTTCGTAGTTTATTCATTTTCTGTGAGCTTTATATTGCGATTATGAATTTTTTAAAAATATTTGTGCATTGATATATATATATATATAATATATATGAGTGGGATGTATACATTTTATATTGCTCATTGATTTTGATTTGTCTATTTGATTAGGGTGCAGATTTGTTTATTTATTTTAAAATAAAGTAAATTACAGAGTAAAATTTCAGCATTACTTTTCCTTATGAAATGTTAAGAAATTTTGTAGTTTGCAGTATGCATGATCTCTCTATTATATAATTCTTCTTAACTTTATTAGAGTAGTGTTCCTGACATGTAATTTATTTTTGGATAATTCTTGTATGTAGTAAATATAATTGGCATAGGATACAGACCAAATAGATTTTGGTATAGAGAGTTAGCTAATAGTTATGTCATTTGTGTAGTTGTTACAATAAGCAGTTAATTACTTTGAATAATTTGATATTAATTGAAAACTCTATCCTTTTTTTTGGACAATGTATGGTGCAGTCGGTTATTTTGAGTCTTTTTTATTTTTAAATACTAGTTGTCACAGTATGAATTCATTACTTGGAAAAAGTGTCCTTGGCATCTGATTGCAGCAATCATCAGGATCATGAAGCTTAAAAGGGACATATCTATACATGTATAGTGTTCCTTTCATTATCGTTCTTTTCTTTGTTTTATTTAATTGGTCCTAATTATGATCTAGTTCTGATGAAACACACAAAATTCCATATATATAGAGAGTAACATATCAAAATTTATTAATTAATTTGTAATTACATATATATAGTCTTGTCAATATGATATTTTCTTTCCCTTATTTTTGTTGGTATATTATTTTTAAATGATGCAGAACTCTCTGGTTAGATCTGAAGTTATGAGTTTATTTTTGTGTTTATCTTTTGAAGTGTTTTTAGCCTATGTAAGATTAGAACAAATTAGAAATTGGTCACATTGCTGAAGCTAATTGTCTTTTCTGTGGAGATCATTTGGAGACCCATCTATATCTTCTTTTTCAGCTGTCACTATAGCTCTTCTGTGGCTTTGCTGGTTTTTTCTTGGGCAGGTTTCAATGTGCATTAAGAAGATCAAGAGGAGCAAGCATTCAAAGTTTCAGAAAGAGGTTTATCTTTCAATTGTGAATAGCATTGTATATAATATTTAGAAAGCTAGAAATAGTACTTTGTGAAATAGTAATGTGTATACTATTTATACTCTTGTACAAAAAATTGAAAGAAGCATTTGTAATAGATTTTCTCACTTTAAGAATGAGAAAACAAGTCATAGAGATTGTAATTAGTATGAGAAAATTATCTATAATTAAGCTCTTTGCTCCTGAGTTGTAATTCATCTTGTTGGGAAATAAAATATATTATTACTTGTAAAAATTATAGATTAGAATAAATTTGTAATTGTAATTTTACTAAAATATTTTTGTGTAACAACTAATCTAAGAAAAAATTATAAATTTTCGTGCAAAATTTGTTTAAACCTTTCATTAAGAAAATTAAATAGTAACAGATTTTTTTTTTTAATTTACATAATAATTTTGCCATCACTTATAAACAGTCATTTAAAGTGACTTTTTACAACAGTTATAAACAGTCATAGACTTTTTCCAACATTTATAAACAGTCATTTAAAGTGATTTTTTCCAACAGTTGTAAACTGTCATTTAAAGTACCTTTTTTCCAACAGTTATAAACTGTCTTTTAAAGTTCCGTATTTTTATGACACGCACATAGCCAACGGTTTTAGGAACCGTTGGGAAATAGTATAAAAGACAGTTATAAACCGTAGGGAATAGTCCTTTTTGTAGTAGTGTATAGAAGCTTCTTGACTTCTAGACATAGATTTTAATTTATCCAAGGAAAAGTTTCAACTATTCTAGAAAAGATAAAGGCCAATGATAGAATTCCTTGAATCAACAGTGAGAGGTCTCGGATATGCTTTGTAATGCATTAGAGCAGACACTTGCTGTTGAGTGGGAGTAATGAAATGGTATCAGATTAAATCCAGGAAAGGAACATTGGAAGACAATCAAGTGAATCTTAAGATCAAGAAGAGGAACTATATGTTAGTCGATAAGGGTGGTATTTAATACACTTAGACTACACCAAATAAGGTTTCTAGACTTGCGTTAGTGCTAGAAAGTCTGCTGATGAGATGGTGATTACTCTGGGGATGGAGTAGTGATTTTGGAGAAGTGTAAAAACCTATCTGAAGTCTCTAAGTCCAGCAGAGAGACTGAATGTTAAAGTTGCAGGAAAGATACTTATTCAGTCTGTGGAAAGTTCTATGTATTTTTGGCATTGTACCAACATTTATTAACTACTAGTGTTACTTCCTGACTAACGCAGAAGTAGTTGCCAAAAAGTAAAAAATCCATTATCCCTAGAAGAGTAAACATATAGAGAGGAATTTCACAATATCAAGAATATTTTGTGATTAAGGAAATGTAATGGTGGAGGAAAGGTTGTATTGAATACAATCTGTCAGATCCTATTACGGAGAGAATACTACATACTACACTTGATCTAGATATCAAGGTGTTGAGAATAATTGAAATGCACTCTTTCTTTTATATTAGTGTAAGTGGGAGTTTGTTGGGTTTTGTGCCCTAAATAAAACCCATTTCAATATAATCAGATTTACTAATTAATAAAGATCAGAAATCGTATTTTATGTTGCATGGTTCACATGATTTATTTCATGGTAATGTTTAATGTATAAATTCTATTAAGTTTAGAACTGTTGGAATTATATGTTACCAGGATCTTAGATCTACTCACAAGTATGTTGATTTAACAACCTAAATATGAACTGATAAATAAAACACATAAAAGTTAAGAATAACTTACAGTGATGGCAACGGAATTAAGTGTCTCCTTCCACTCAGATCTCTAACCCTTGATTCTTGTCTGTAGCAGAGTATAATCAAGATCAGAGCCCGAATGTCCTTCAGTTGGATGTGATCCTTCACAGTCTTCCAAACTATGATTGAGGTACAGTATGCTGTGTGTGGGCACTTCTCTCTCACAAGGAATTCGAAATTTTCTCTCTTTTTCTCTCTTGATTTCGTGTGATACAATATGGCATGAATATCAAAGCATTCAAAAGCATACAAAGAGTAGAGAGGGGGTGGCTATATATAGGAAAAGGGAAGAGCTCAACTTTTCAAATAAAACAGTTTCCTATTTTACTGTGTAATTGATTAACTGCCTTATTTAGTGTGATCCGCCACTTTCCTATTTTTTCTAGGCTTTGATTAGCAATTATATGGCAATTAAAATTCAAAATAATAATTGGGAAACATGCAAAGGGAGTGGCCGGCCATGGTGTGTTATGGGCCTCACTTGGATTTTGCAGTTTCCTCAATTTTATTTCTATTTCTCCAAAAATGCCATTTTTCCAATTCTAACCATTTAAATGCCAAAACTAATTATTTAATAATTAAAATAGATTATCAAATAATATTGTCGTTTAAAATAATTATTAATTAGACATCCAAAGTCTCTCAATTAATAATTAAACCTAGAAACCCTTTTATTTACAATTTCATCCTTAAACTGTGAGAATTCACAAATTAGACATAGTCTAACTTTTAGAAATATAATTGAATAATCATAAATCAATTATAGAGTCTTACAAACAGTATAGTCTCAACTAGAATGGGGACCATGGATCTATATGCTAAGCTTCCAATAAGTTGAACCGATTTACCAAGTAAATCTCTAACTTATTAATTCCTTGTTGAATCCACTCTTAGAACTTGGAATTGCACTCTCAGACTTATATAGAGCATATTATATGTTTCACGATATCAATATGCTATCTCATTTAACCATTGTTATAATCTTAATGTGATTAAAAGATCCTCTATATAGATGATTTACATCGAGATGGGACAAATTTACCGTTTACACCCTTCAATGTATTTTGCCCCTTAGAACACTTAGTTACCTGTAAATGATGTTTTAGTGATCTAATATATAGTCACTGAAACAAGAGCTCATCCATTTACTTCTATTTAGCTAAGCTCGAAGGGAATCATCACTTTACTTCTATACACCAGTAGAAGCTATAGATTCCATATTTATGTTCAGCACTCCCACTCAGTTATGCTATCATGTTCCCAAAATATATGTATCACCCTGACCCAAAAGTAGGCTTAACTAATAAATCAAAGAACATGAATAGCACTCCTGAGATTGAGCCTGAGCATATCAGGATTTAGATTCTCTTAATCTAAGATCAACTTCTGATATTGACTTGGAAAGATACAATGGTAAGTTTACAATATCTTTGACCAAGTTCAATATCGGTCCAGTCCAATGTATACTCCATACATTCGAAACTAGTATACTTTACTAATGTCCTGGAAAGAACATAACACTTACTCCAAGTGTAAGTATACTTCATCGCTGATTATCACATCAGTGTAAATCCAAAACATTGATGAACAGGGACCAAATATTTTGAATCATATTATCACAATCACATTCCACTGTATTGACAATACTGTAATTGTGAATAACTATATGTTCTGAATTTAACTGATTTTGTGCATATATCAAATATATATATTAAACCATAAACATGTAACATACATGTAATCATAAATCACTTCAAAATTTTAAATTGATAACTAATCAGATTGTAATGAGTTTTATTTAGGGCACAAAACTCAACAAGAACATATGTATTTGTTCATGATTATAGTGTCGTCAGCACACTGGAATATAATCATGATTATATGTTTAAAACTTTAATTCCCTAATTTGTCAGTTCACTGAATTTAGACTGGCATGATAATCAGTGATCAGTATACTTACACCATGGATAAGTGTTATGTCCTTTCCAGGGCATTGGCAAAGTTTACCAGTATCGGATGTACTAAGTATACATTGGAAGGGACCGATATTGAGCTTAGATAAGATATCCTAAACTTACCGTTATATCTTCTAAGTCAATATCAATGGTTGATCTTAGGTCTATGGATCTTAATCCTGACATTGTTAGGTTAGATCTCAAGAGTGTTATTTGTGTTCTTTGATTTGTTAGTTAAGCCTACCTTTTGGTCTGGGTGATACGTACATTTTCGGAACATGATAGTTCAATTGAGTGGGAGCGGTAATCATAGATATACAATCTATAGCTTCTATCTGGACATAGAAGTGAAACGATGATTTCCTTAGAGCTTGGCAGAATAGAGCTAAATGATTGAGACCTCATTTCAGTAATTATATTAGTTTACTGAAATATCATTTATAGGTAGCTAAGTGTTTTAAGGATAAAATACATTGAAGGGTAGAACGGTAAATTTGTCCCTATTCAGTGTATATCATCTATGGAGGATCCTTGACTATTAGGATTGTAACAATGGATAATCATAACGTATCTATATCGTGGTACACATAGAGCGTTCTATATAACTGAGAGTGTATTCAATTCCAAGTTCTATAGTGGTTCAATGAGGAATTAATAAGTTGAGAATTTACTTGGTGAATTCTAGATTTACTTATTGAAAGCTCAATTATATAGGCCCATGGTCCCCTCACTAGTTGAGATAATACTGCTTTCAGACTCAGTTAATTGATTTTAATTAATAAATTATAATTCTAAAATTAAACTTTGTCTTATTTATGAATTTTCACTAAACAAGGGCTTTATTGTGAAGAAAAGAGGTTTTGGGGTCAATTTGTTAATTAAGAGACTTTGTATAGTCTAATTAATAAATTACATAAATGGAAATTTTATTTAGTAATTAATTATAATTATTCAATAAATAGTTTTGGCATTTATAGGTTTGAATTGGAAAATATGGTATTATTGAAAAGAAGAATAAGTGGTTGAAATAAAGTTGTAAAAATCTAACTAGAGATAGGTCCCATTAAGTGTACGACCAAGTGTGGATTTTGCCCCAATATTTTATTCTTTTTTAATCCATATAATTCAACCCTAAGCCCTAGTTGAAACACTATAAAAGGAACATGATACTCTCACTCATCAAACTTTTGTCAACCTGACTATTCAACCAAACCTAGATGAGAGAGTTCCTTTTATAGAGATTTCATCTCCTTCATTGTTCTTCACCATGTTCGAAACCCTTAGTGATGAGTGACATGCCCACACATAGCAAGTCAAGTACTCAATCATAGTGAGTATGACGGTGGTAACCAAACTCGAAGGAGAAAAAGAGATCAAGGTTCAGATTTTGATAATGCGCTGCTACAGAAAGGAATCAAGGGCTAGAGATCTTGAATGGAATGAGTCATTATATTCCGCTGCAATCAATGTAAGGTTTTCTTAAACCCTTATGTGATTATTTTCATTGTTTTAGAGAATTCATATTTAGGATGTTAATCAACATACTTGTTAGTAAATTTAGATCTTGGTAAAATATTCCCAACAGATATATAGTATTAGTACGTACATAAAATAATTAAAACCTATAATTATTGATAAAAATTTATCTTTTTTTTAGATTTTTTATTTTATACTATTAATTTTATTTAAATATGTATAATATTATTACCTATATAAAACACTACTACAAAAACCCCCTTTAGAGGCGGTTTTTAAGCCCTTTCAGCGTCGGTTTTCGCGAAATTCGCTACCGACGCTGATCAGGGCGACGCTAAAGGGTTTATAAAAACTGACGCCATATGTACCCCTATGGCGTCGGTTATTATTAAATAACCGACGCCATAGGGGTACATATGGCGTCGGTTTTTATAAAATAACCGACTCCATAGGGGTTTCCTAAATTTTTTTTCAGCTTTCATTAATATATTTTTTTTACATTTATTAAAAATCTAAATTTATTTTTGTATTATTAATTAAATTAAATTAAAGCATAAATAAAATTAAATTAAAAAGTTAAATAAATACAAATTTACATTGCTCTATATGTTTGTATATTAGGTATTTTTTTATTAATATTTTATATTTTATAATTAATATGTGTTTGTATTCTAGTATTTCAGTATCATTTTTATAATTTTTTAAGTTATGTTTTATATAATAATTAGTATATTGAATATTAAAATAATGTGTAATATTTTAATTTTTATGTAATTTAATATTTTTATACATTTAAATTTTATAATATGGGTTTGTATTTTTCTAGTATATTATTATTATTTTTATAATTTTTTAAGTTATGTTTTGTATAATAATTAGTTTATTGAATAATAAAATAATGTGTAATATTTTAATTTTTATGTAATTTAATATTTCTATACATTTAAATTTTATAATATGGGTTTGTATTTTTCTAGTATATTATTATTATTTTTATAATTTTTTAAGTTATGTTTTGTATAATAATTAGTATATTATCCCAATATTTTTGTATTTTTTTTAGCTTACTATATCTATCATTAACACTCAACAATATCTATCCTATGTATTAATATTATTCAAAAATTACTCTAAGTATTTAAGGATTATCTAAATATATATAAACAATATTCTTATAAAAGTAAGTTAAAGAAAACATACCTTATACCAAAAATTATGTACTTAACTTCCGATAAAGTTACTTCCGATAAAATCCTAACAACCAAGTTTAAGAGAAACGAAAATCAAATATTATCCTAATTCTACCAAAATTTCGTCAGCATAACGGCTATAATTGAACGTTTCCAAAAAATTTAAATCTATTAATAACATTTTCCTAATACCATTAATAAACAAAATTTGAGAACCTTTCAAATATGAACTTTGACATTGATAATCATGGTACTAACACGAACATGTTATGAGTCAAATATAAAGACCTACTAAGTATAATAAATGCATAGACACATCAATTAGATTATACAAGACAAGTGCCTAAAGTAACAAACAAAACAAATGTCACCTAATTTCACGAACATGTTTTGAGTCAAATATGAATGTGTTATGTCACCTAATTTCTTACAACTAGCGAGTAATAACCTAGTTATTTATGTTATGTACTTTTCCTTTAACATTTATGTTTTTTATAATAAAATTTGATCCAAACTCTACTGAAATTTTGGCAGCATAACGGCTGTAATTGGACGTTCCCAAAAATTTTAAAAGTGCCTAAAGTAACAAACAAAACAAATATAACAATACAGAACAAAGAAACTAACATAAACAATACAAAATTTATCCACCCATCTGACCACAGTACATGTATTCGCAGAACCTACTTCACTATGGATGAATATTTAAGATATTCAAACTCAACTAAGCATGCATTGATAATTATTTATACTAACAAAAGGTTAGTGGATGGATATACCTATTGCAAATTCGATCAACACCGAAATATGTCGACCCTCAAATATTAGCACACAACCAATAACATAATGCAATATACAACCAATTTAAAATTTTAATTATTAAATTACTTACTAGTTATTAAACAAAGTAGCAAGTTACTAGCTAGTTACTAATTTCCATAGTTAATTTTTTAAAAAATAACATATAAATATATATACATATATAATCAATTATATATTCACACTACCATTATTTTAAAAACTTTATCTCTAAATTAATTAAATTCCTACTACCTCTCATTCTCATTCACAACAAATATATATACAATACAAATACACAAAATACACAAATAGTATATACACACAAGATATATATAAACACATATTCAATAATAAAACACAAAATATATACATATATATTATATATTAAGTTAATAAATATTTACCTTATAAACGCAATCCGGCGATAAAATGCTACAAAAATCCGACCACCTCTAGAACACACACAATATAATATTAATAAAAAAAAAATTCTAAAAAAATTTACAAAAACGAAATAATACCAATGTACATAAATAAAATGAATAGAAAGCATATTTATACCTTAATGGACGTTGAGACTCAACGTTTTCTCTGCTAAAATCAGTGGCCGGAGTTATACCCACCACCTTTCTTTATAATAGGTTCGGTTTGGTATATAGAGGGGAAAAAAACTAAACTTTTTTACAGTATAGGTTTAGGTATAGAAAATAGAAGATTTTAAGACAAAAATGGGGTAAAATGGTTAAGAAATGAGGGAGAATGAGGTTGTTTTAGTGGTGGTTGGCGAGGGTTTTTTCGTGGGTTTGGGGCTGCTGTGGGTGGCTGTTCTTCGTGCTCAACAAGGTGTGAAATGAGGAAGTGAGGAAGACGAAGCAGACAGACTCTGATATATAACCCTATGGCGTCGGTTATTAGGTATTAACCGACGCCATAGGTGCCACGTGTCGAATAAAGGTGGCACCTATGGCGTCGGTTAATACCTAATAACCGACGCCATAGGGTTATATAAAAAAACCCTGATTTTTTCCAACCCCCAACCGACGGCATAGATATATATACACTCTATACCTACGGTTTTTACCAAAAAAACTGCCTCTAAATGTCAATGCAGATATTTTCAACCCCTTTAGCTTCCCTTTTTATAAATTAGATTGAAAAAAGGGAAGCTAAAGGCTTAGATTGTAGTAGTGAAATAATTAAAAATCATAATAATTTATTTTATAATTTTGAAAATAAAATTACTTTTCATAATAATTATTTTTTAATAACAAAATTTTATAGAAATTATAGGTTGCATTATTTTTACTTCAGTCCAAATCTCACACACTATTGTAAAATCTATCAGTGTATGTATTTTTGTAAAGCAATATCTAATTTCTATATATTTAGAGTAAATACCATTTTGGACCCTGTGTTTTGCAAAAGTTACCAGTTAAACCTTCTGTTTTGTTAAATGATAAACTAGACCCTATATTTTCCAAAATGGTAAAATTAGGACCATGAGCTTAATTTTTGAAAATTTATTATTTAATATAACGAACTTTAAGGCAATTTCTAACACGAACAGATACTGAAAATGTAATCAGTTTTCTCATAACATCATTAGATCAAATTATTATTATGTTTATTTGGACAAAAAATCAGTTCAAGGTCCTATTTGTACAATTTTAAAAAATACAGAGTCTATTTTATCATTTAACAAAACAGAGAGTCCAATTAGTAACTTTTGCAAAATACAGGATTCAAAATTGTATTTACTCATATATTTATATAACAGACAGTACTAAAGAAAATGAGGTGACATCATACAATATTTTAATCTATTTTAAGAGAATTTTATTAAATTTAATTCATTGTACATATTTGTAGATATTGAGATATATGACTTAGTAAGTTTTTTTTGTTATTTGTAAAAATCCCACATGAATTAAGAACTACATTATTAGTATACTTCTATACTATAAAGAAAGTATTCTTATATTTATTTTGATTTGTCCAAAAATATATGTGTGATTGATAAATTTGACCTTGCTCAATTAGTTATAATTTGATTTTTTATTATTATTTTAAGTTATCAAATCAAATTTATATATCTTTATATATTAAAAGTGCCTATCTAGCGCAATTCTTGGTTTAACTGTTAAGGTTAACAAATAAATAAACCCAATAATTAAACCCAAAAAATTAAACAATCTTTTTTTAAATTAAAAAAATATCTTACCCACATATCTCTCTAACAAATCCTACCATTTTTGAAATTTTTTTACACGGCTAAATTCAAATGTCAAAAAATAAACCCAATAATTAAACCAAAAAATTAAATAATATTTGCTTATTCTTAATTTTGTAATATTTGTTTTTCCAGGTCAAAGATGTTCTTGCTGCTATTATTTTAAGAACTGGAACAAATGCAACATATATTATAACCTTATTATTATTGTTTCCAATATGTTTTTACTGGACATAAAAGTTTAATTTAAATTTATTATTCAAATCTCTTTAAATTAAATATTATTTATTTTTGATTCATTTATTTCCTTCCGAACTCATAATATAATACTTAATATAAAACATAGCATACGTGCATCGCACGTAACAATATACTAGTTTAAATAATATATCTATATATTTATAAGCCAAAAAATGTGAATTAGCAATTTATTATTTTTTTTCTTTCTCATATTTTTTATTTATTTCTCTTCTAAGTCATATTTGATATACTTACCTAAAAGAATTATATAAAATAATAAATTATAAATAATGATAAAATAGTATACAATTATATAATAAAATTAACAAATTTATAATCAATTCTTTTATAAAAATTAATAATAATATTTTAGATTATATCACTCGTTATAAGTATAATATAAGATTACAAAAATTTGAAACACAGTGCTTTCCCTAATTAATATAAAAAGTTGTATTTATACAACCCATTCCAACAGTAATCATCACCGATTCAAAATTGTATGTCATCATCACTTCTAAATTTTAGCATGATCTACTCATAAAATTTTATTGTTGCAAACAAATAATTGTAGTAGGGTCCATAACTTAATTTTGGTAAAATTGTTATATTATGAATAAATATTAATCGAGAATAGATCATACTAAGGATTCATTCATGCTAGCTAGAAATCATTTATTCCCGGAAGCCCTAGCATGCAGAATCCTACTTCCCATGTACCTGCAAATGCAACAACCATTATCTATTAATATATTAAATTATTGAACTAAACAAAAATTGTACGTAAAGGTTATCATATATAAATTAGCCATGGTGAATATTAATCTTTTACTTTAAACATTAGTGAAATATGAGACATTTTGTTAGACTTATATCAGAAAATTAATAATTTTACCTCCTAAATATGAACACTATCATATTTTATATCCTCCAAATTTTTATTACTGCCAAATTTATTTATTTTAAATGACAAGAAACGTTTCGACAATAGTAAGAAATAATCATGAGACAAATTATAATAGTTTTCGTAATTCGAAAAATACGTTAATTATATATTCTAAATTATATTTGAGTAATCAATTAGGAAAGTGATGTAGTTTCCTATAACAAAGTTCAAAGAATAATTACCTTCCCAACATCATAACAGTAGCTTGGGGATTAGTTCCAGGAGAGGCCATAAAAGTTGAACCATCAATAACCCTCAAAGCATCAACACCAAGAACCTTATATTCATTGTCAACAACTTTGCCAACTTGGCAACCTCCATGGTAATGCCATATGCTCATCACTGTGTCTCTGCAAAATTGTTCTAGGGAAATAGAAGGACCAACGTGTTTGGGCCTCAAATTTAAAGGAACTTTCTCTATTAAGTTCAGATATAATTGAACTGGTATGTTTGGATACTGAAACCTGGAAAATGCTTTAGAATTGATGACACCAATAATGGTCTCCATACCTCCAACACATCGGTTTAAGTCCTCCTGTTCTTTGTAGTAGTTAAAAGTCACTGATGGGTTCTTATCAATGTTGGTGTTCTTCAGCTCTAGATGTCCTGTGGAGACTGGACCATCCACCTTTTGAAGAATGATTCCACCTTTAAATGTTATGTTATTGGGAACTAAATCAATTCTTTCACCAGGCCTTGTGGAGGTGAAGGTATGGTTAGTGATCTGCATGTCATGCCAAACAAACAAAAAACTAGAAAATGTTAACTATACTTGTGTACTATTTTTTTTTCTTATCTTTTCATAAATTCAAATGATGTGTTCAGAGTAATATTGAATTGGAAAACTTTTTTTTATAGATTCCAATCATACGCATATGAGTTACATCAATATTGACACTGATATAGAATTAGTTAGTAGCTACTACAAGAATTACAACCTATAGCAGAAAACTAACCATTCTACAACTTGCATATACCATACCAACTAACAAACGTGCCAAATTTAACTAACTATTAGCTAAACAAATAGACAGCTAAGCTTTTGATTACTACTTTCCCTCAAGGTGTGTTATAAACACTTTGAACTGTGTTGGAAACAATGGTTTGGTGAGAATGTTAGCAAATTTATTTGTTGAGACGTGAGTTATTTT
The DNA here is from genome assembly GCF_029168945.1 of Cannabis sativa. Lineage (NCBI taxonomy): Eukaryota > Viridiplantae > Streptophyta > Magnoliopsida > Rosales > Cannabaceae > Cannabis > Cannabis sativa. The sequence goes on along the minus strand of NC_083605.1, from coordinate 15,315,201 downwards.
TATCACTCCCCTCTTGAGCGTTTTCTCTAATCAATTGCCAATCAATTTTAATATTCTTGGTTCTCTTATGAAAAACTAGATTAGCTTCTATGTGCTGGGAAGACTTGTTGTCACAATGCATCAAAGAAGATCCCTTATGTTCAATCTTCACCTCTTTCAAAATAAAAAGTAACAAAATAAGTTCATATGTTGTATTAGCCATGGCCCTGTATTCAACCTTTGCTAAGGACCTTGATATGTGCGTTGTTTCTTACATTTTCGTGAAATCATAACTTGCCTAGGAAAATGCAGAAACCTATTGTTGACCTCCTTGTATGAAAAAAAATTGCTCAACTTGTTTACTAGAAAAGAAATATCTAGTTCAGTAATAATTAGGTACTGTAATTTCCCACTATTCCTCCGTCAAGTGTGGGATGTGCAAGCTTTTCTTTGTCATCCTACATTAGCTTCAAATTTTCTTCTATTAGAATGTTCATTGGTTTGCAACCTAAAAAATAAGGTCTTCCAATAACTCTGGTGCATAAGGACTTTGAGAAATGAAAACTCCTTCCTCTAATCTTGCAACTTCTAGTCCTAAGAAGTACTTCAAGTTGCCTAGATTCTTTAGCTTGAATCTACTGCTTAACCTAGTTCTTAATATTTCCAACTAATCTAAGTTGTTATCGAGCAAGATGACATCATCAACATACACCAATAAGAAGATAAAACTAGCCTGAAAATGCTTCATAAATAATGAATCATCAACATACACAATTATTTTTGCCCGAGATGAAGAACCCTAATCCTTAGTTTTGGATCCTAGAAATCAATTTCCAATTTATTGATCCCCTTGCATGGAAGGGTCATATTCTATTTATATAGTACTACAACCGGGTATGGATATACCTAGACTCAGTAGGATTCTAAGGTGTAAATTAGGCACATAGATGAGGTAAAAATACAATATATATTGAGTTTAGGCCAATTGAGTGAGGCTCAATTCAGAAGATGATGAGCGAGGACAATTTGAGGAGGCCAGATGTTGTTTTCAACAATATCCGTATTGAGAATGTCAGAGAATATGGTGTTGGACAGAAAGATGATCTTCTTTCTGTGGTGCACGCATTCCCCAAGCCTCATGTAGGGGATAAACCCCTGACATAGTGGGGTCCTGTGTCTGGTGGACATCATGGAAGGTGATATTTATGAACTATTTAAATGTCTCTACGACTTCCTACGTCCAGATAACCCCATAAGGGTATCTGGGTTAGTCCTGGTGGACTCTTCATCTTCTGTACCAAAAAGAATCTCCCAAACCACTGTGGTTCAGCCCTGCTATTGGACTTGCACCTAGATCTAGAGTCATAGCTTGACTGCGCTAATGGCTTGAGTTATTAACCTGATTTGGCCCAAGAATGGGCCTACTTTGGCTGATGTAGTCCTTTATAAATGCGTCACTGCTCTAAAAATATGGATAACATCTATTCCCAAGTCTTCGGGGCTAGAGAGGTAAGGAGGCTTGCAACACACTCCTAAATGCACTTATGGATGTGGAATTGTTAATTCGTGTGCCCTTTTGGAATTTTTAAGCAATAGGTGGTAGAAGTCTGTAATCATTTCATCTCCCTAGAACGGAGTACATGTGTCACGTGGGTTTTGGTCCATGCACACTACATGCCTTAGGGAAGCATATGAGGTCTAGGGAGGCGAGATGAAGAGTGGTTTATGTTAGTGGAATTTTAGAGGCAAATATAATCCCACATACAATATTAAATGTAGCCTTTCCGTATCCCAAAACTGTTGGATCTTCTTTGTGTTTTTTAAGACATGATCTAGACTGTTTGCTTCAAAAGCATGTTGATTGCCACTTTTAGTATAAATATAGTGAAAATAGACCAGTCAAAATTTTCTCCATTTCAGCCATCGAATTAAAAAAATTCCAAGAGAAGAAAATTGTCTAGGAAAGACAAAATCTCCAATGCTTTTTCTGGTGAATAACCTGCATCATGACTGAGATCCTTAACATTCAACTTCAAATTTGATCAAGAATAGATCCAGACATGCCACCCCAGTCCTCACAATTGATCCTTCAAAGCCATTTGGGTCACGAGATTTTTGATTAGGGGTCAATGAACTATTGTAGAGAACTCGAGACTTTCAAGCAAGGCTCAAATTTTTATATCAAGTTCCCTCAACTGTCATTTCCATAAGTAAGCATTTTTAACTTCAAACTTATACTTTAATTTTTATCAAAGTCATTTTTGTTCCAAATAGAAATTCTTGGTGGCTAGCTATGTAGTCGAAGATTTGTTAGAATCTTTGTTGCATGCTCTGCTGTGTAGGGTGGTTCTTAGGATATTTATCGTGATGGTGGGTTATTAGGTCGATTAGAGGAACTTAGCTTAGTAAATTTATTCTGCAGTGGTGGTATGTTAGCTTTGTGAATACTGCATTTTCTCCCATTGGTCCCTTTCACTGCTGGATGGTTTATTTTAGAATTTTCATTTTGTATCTTTATGTTGCCAATCTAATTATTTTGGAGCAATGTTCCTTAGAGAACTTTCTTCTGGATTCTGGGTCCGGCGGGGACCTCTCAAAGTAGTTATAAGGAAGGACTCTCCCGTACTCTTACTAAGTCTATTGGTTTACAGTATTAATTGCTTGATTTTTCTTCTTTTTCCAAGTTTTTGCTATGGCTGAGGTAGATAGATTCGCACAAGAGATGATTTTTGACCTTGAAGATGAACAAGCTCAAGGAGCTGGAGGTGTGGAGCCAGGACGCATGCAAGGCCACTCAGTTAGGATGCATGCAAGGCCACTTGACTAGTATGCATGCAAAGCCACTCGGCCAACAAGCATGCAAAGTAACTTTGTCAACCTGCACGCAAGGCCACTTAGCCAGCATGCATACGAAGCCAATCAGCCAGCATGCATGCAAACCTCTTGGCTAAGGATGCACCATAAGCTTCTTGGTAATGCTCTTCTCGATGACATAACCATGCTTAGTGAATCCACCATAAGTGTTAAGGACAAAATCAGTTGAGGCACAATCACAAGGATGAGGCATGCATGTGAATGGAGTACGACCACGCCTCCTATAATTTTGTTACCGAGAAGGTACAAGTAGTGGAGGCACCACACTTGCAAGCCTTGACATCCCAACCAAGAATATACAATGGCAACCACCTCTGCAACCTAGGACCACCTGACACTAGATAAAGGTACAAGGCACAAGACCACCTCCTACACTAGTAGCTTGTAGTACCAGGACGTTAGTTTGTCTCTTGGGGACCACAAGTGTATCCTAGGCCATTAGAACCTATAAATACTCTATTTTTAGGTGTAAGAGGGTTTAGAAAATCATTTTGTAACACTAGACTTAAAGAAATAAAAAGATACGTTCCCCTCTATTTTGCTCAAAACACACATTGATATTTTCATCTTCATTTTATGTTTTAAGTTCAAATCTTAAGTTTTGGCTATTACGTAGTTAACAATTTCATACCATCAATAGTCATGTGCATGATGTCACAATGGTACTTGAACCTCCTTTTAGGATCCCTTTTGTGATTTCCATCCTTATACATAAGTGGGGGAATTCTATAATAAATCGAATTGCACGTAACTCTTTAGACATTCTCTGTAGTGTCAATCAAATTAATATACTCAGTATATTGGGCTCATATCCTTTCTTCAATTTTTTATGTATCCTCCCTACAGCTCTGAGTCTTTCCATTCATCTTATTCTGCGATTGGCTTACTCCTAACTCTGGAATTTTTGTTTGTTGATTTGTGTATATGTTTATCCGGGAGAAAAACTATATCCAACATGTCCTATTCCAAAACTGGAGAAATTTGTTTACAGAAGTGCATACCCTGAGGTAACTAGGCCATAAATGATTGGATTGGTATACTGGGTTCTGGGAGGTACAATAACCATAACTAAGAGTTGTCATGCAAACATAGAATTACTGATTCTGTGATATGGTGTCGGAGTTACTCCGAAGACTTGGGTATATGCTTCTTCCAAACTAATTAAACCTTAGGCTATTGCAAGAAATGTGACAAAGTATCAGACCTTTGCCTTTGTATTTCATTCCAGAATAGGGATCCTGCCACAATCCTTGACCACAGGGCCAATGATTTCATGTCATCACTCACTTTTATTTTTCCTACTGCCTCAATCATCTGTTGGATATAAGCATTTAGGCTTTCCCTATCTTATTGCCTAATGTTGGCCATTGAGCTAACCTCATATCAAAGTCCTTTGCGGCTACTGCTCCCGCAACATGGATTGTATAGATCTTTCCAATTTCGGATGGACATAGACGACAACCACTTCCACAAGTCCTTGACGAGTTTGGACAATGTTAAAGAGAAATATAAGCATTTCCCATCTTCACTTACACCAACTACATTAGTCTGTTGTACTTCCATAGGTAGGCTCTGGGGTTTATGTTTCCCACGCGCAACTCTATTTGTGGCATTCAAAAACTTTCTAGCAACTGTGTCTCAATGATTCTCTTTACACATGGCTCTAGATCTTCATCTTTTGAGTCAGATATGGCACCACTTTGTTTCTGGGCCATATAGTCCTTGAGTTTTGTTAATGCAGTTTTCTGATCTTCTAACCATCTTGTATGATCATATAGGAGCTCGCATCCTTAGATTCTATCGTTTAGGTTGTTTCTTAAATCACCTCTACGAGGCCTTACTTTCTCAATCTTTGGTTTTTCCTAATTTTCATTCAGTGTTTCCTGGGGTCCGTGTTGTCATGCTATCATTCGAGTTGAGGTCCTCCACATGAATTCTCTGGTTAATAGAATCACTGGGGAAGTTTTTCCATCCTCAAATGTTGGGTCCGCGTACCTAAGCCCTTGGCCCATTGTTATGCACGACTCTATTGATCGGTCGACTTAGCTTTGGGGTTTAAGCGTCCATTTCTTTCTGCTGAGGTTCGTCAACTGCTTTATAGTTGTTCCGTGGAACATTGCTTATGGGTTTCCTCAGAGGGGCACCCATTATACCTTTTCCTTTATCATTTGCTGGGACAGATGGCCTAGCTCCAAGATGGTTGAATGATGGGATAAGGATGTTTTCTGTTTGGAGATTTGCATTAGCATGTAGTTGTGCAAGAGCTTCTTGCAATTTTTAGGAAACTCTTCCTACTCCCCCAATCTTTTCTGAGTATCTATGAGTTCCTATCCCAATCTTACCACTTCAGGATCTTGCTCATAGTACTCTTCTTCATATTCCTAGTTATAGTTTTCATTGTGGCAGTCTTTAGGGTCATCTCCATGACCTTCCAACTCATCCTCCTCAATAGGATCATTAACAAGTTGTTCCATACGATACTGGTCTTCTTGGTGTGAACGGTTTCCCACCTTTGACGTTTCCCTGCCCCCTACGACAATTACCAGAGAGTTTTTTAGGGGAGCTGGTTCTCGCCATCGTCAGTGACATTGTTCCTACCATCTCGAGCAGGTGGTTTGACCACTACCTTTTGGGTTGCAACCATCGTTGTCGATGACAACTTTGGTAATTATTTCCTCAAATCTCAATGAAAGCACCTAATTTTTAACCGACATTTTCAGACACTAATTCTAAAATAAATAAGTTTAACAAAGAAATGAATGAAAGAAGAAGAGGCAAGGGTTTTTACGTGGTTCGAGTGTTAATGAACTCTAGTCCACGAGTTAATATTATTGAGGTAGAAAAACTTCAAGGTGTTATTACAAAAGTATTTTTTCCCTAGATGAAGAACCCCAATCCTTAGTTCTTGATCCCAAAAATTAATTTCCAATCGATCGATTGCCTTTCATGAAGGGATTATGTTCTATTTATAGGCTACAACCTGGTATGGATATACTCAGACTCAATAGGATTCTAAGGTGCAAAATAGGCCCACTGATGGGGACAAAAATAAAATATACTGACTTTGGGCCAATTGAGTGAGGCCATATTGACAAGATTGCAATCGTCCATGCGAGCGGGGACCATTTTAGGATGCCTGGTTTTGTGGGCAGCTATGTCTGTACCGAGAATTTCAGAGAATATGGTATTGGAAAAAAAAAGGTGATATGTTTTTAGTGTAAAACACACTCTGCGGGGCTAAAGTAGGGGACAAACCTCTGTCATAGCCAGGCCCTGTGTTTGGTGGGCATATTGGAAGGTGATATTTGGGAACTATCTGAATGTCTCTTCGACTACTTACGTCTACATTACCCCATGAGGGTACTGAATTTGTCATGGTGGACTCTTTGTCTTTTGAACCAAACAGTATCTCACGGAGTAGAGTGGTCTAACCTTATTATGTATTTAACTACACTTGCATCCGAATTTGGAGCCATGGCTTGACTCCACTTATGGGATGAGTTATTAACCTAATTAGGCCAATAAATGGGCTTGTTTTGCCTATATAGTCCTTTGGAAATGCTTACATTACTGCTCCGTAAAATATGGATAATATATATTTATGTATTTATTTCTTCAATATATATTTATTTAGAATTAGTATAATATTGTTAAATATATATGGCTATTCTACAATGTACCATCTAAAAGAGGTACACATTGATGCATTTTCTATCTGTTTCGATATTTAAGAAAAACTTTTATTCTAATTTTTTGTATAGTTCTATACCTTATAGTTATTTAAGACGTCTAGTAAAGTTTTGAGAAATTTAGAACAATTTACAGTATATAAAATAGTGTTTAAACAGTCTATTTCACACATGTATAAAATAAAAGAATCACTCATGTAATAGACTATTTGAACCCTATTTTTTATGTGTAATTTTTTCTGGAATTTCTTAAGATTTTACAAGATATCTTAAATAATTATAACATATATGACAATGGAAAAAAATAGACTTAATTAGAAATTATTCCGAATACCGAAATTAATAAGGGTGTATAAGTACACCCCTTTAGAAGGGTGCATTATAGATTTTTTCATGGTGATGCATAATCTATTTATATACCTAATAATGAATCAAAATAATACTTGATAATTTATAGTCATGAGTATTGCTATTAGGGCCTAGTAACGTTTAGCATCATTTTAAGGTAGCAGTTTATAAATAATTAACGATATTCTATAATAGTTATTAATTTAAATTATATAAAAGCAAATATTTAATTAGATCAATAACAGTATAACTTTAAATGGTGTCAAACAATATTAGTCCCATTAAAAACTATTAATTACTATATATATATATATATTTTAGGGAGAATTTAGAGAAAAAAGAACCTGATATAGAATAGGCTCAAAATACTTATGAAGTTCTTGAACTAAAGGAAGAGAAATGCTCAATCCACTGGCTGCTTCTATGAAGCTATGAAACCTTGTGATACCCACAGCTTCGATCAGTGAGACCTCAACCGGCATAGGCGAAGGTATAAAGAGAATATTCATTGAATTATCAGCCATCCCTTGCCCAACCATGGGTTGATCCATTACGACATTGATACCGTGGGCCTTTAGATGGTGGGCTGGCCCAATTCCACTCAACATTAATAACTGGGGGCTTCCTAGAGCTCCAGCTGACACTATAATTTCATTTTTGGAGTTATTGATTAAGTAGGCCCTGTGTAAAATTCCATTTGAATCTTTATAAATTACCCCATATGCCTCAGGCCTTGATGCTCCTGCAACATTAATAATGCTATGTTATCAACAAAAGAGATGTCAATACTCATTTACTCAGACTATATATAGTCTATATACACACTAAACATTGTGATAAAAATTAAAAAAAAAAAGAAAGGATAAAAAGTAGGCAACACACAGTAAGGGAGCAACTTATAAAATAGAAACTAAGGGGTTCTTAAAAAAAATCTACATATTAACTTTTTCACACAATCTCTCATTCTGTCAGTCGCATGTACTTTTTTTTGGTGATTGTCACTTGCATGTACTTGATAGTTGATAGTTTGAAATTAAAACCTTCAAGCTATTCTATTTTTCTTTACCAATTTTCTATATAAGGAAATAATACATTTAAACTAGAAAGAAATAGTTGCATTATAACTTACATCACGTAGTATAATTATATATACTGAAAATTAGTACTCTTAACCATTTTTGTACACTATTTATAAATTTTGTTCAAGTCATTCAACTGCCTCTTGTATAAGAAGGTTAGATATGTAATTAAATTGGTTTAAGGAAAATTATTGTCAAAGTCCTTCAAAAATTTACTTTGATGTAGATAAGTTTCCATCCTAGAAAAATAGTGTCAATAGTCTCCAAGCTCGAGATTCTTATAAGTCTGTTGGTCCTCTTTTTAACGGATCTGTTAAAATGTCAAGTGTTGAGATTAAATTGTGCTATAAGTCTCTAATAAGAGTTCATTTTGATGCAGATAAGTCTCAATCTCGAAATTTTTTGACAACAATCCCAAACTCAAGATTCTCGTTAGTTCCGTATGTACTTAATTTAACTGCACCATTTGTTGTTTCAAAAAATTTCACGTGTAACAAAAAAATAAATAAATTATTTTAAATAATAATTAATTAACCTTTCTCTTTATCTTTTTTTTCTTTCTTTTAGTTCACTACTAACACAACATCTTTAGCTTTGGTGTGTTCTAAAACTCTTCAATTTCTATTAGCAAGAGGGGTCTCTCTAAAAAAAATCTAAATATAGTTTGAACCATAGAAGCTAAGATAAAAGAAACGACCACTAAAACGCACCACCCACCGAAGATGGGGACTAGTGCAATAGATTCAGGGAGATAGTCAGAGCAATGCATGTGCAGCTATTTAGGGTTTTTTGGATTTTTTTTGTTTTTTTTGCTTTGTTATATTTTTTTGGGTTTTCAGCATGGGATCGTGGGATGGGACAAGGAAAAAAGTGGAGATGAATCACTACAAATTTTTTTACTTTTAGTCACAACTAATTATAAATTTTCATTCTTATGTTGTGATTACAAGGTCCATGGCTAAACGTATTAGCCCGAAAAATTATATTTTTTTGTGACTAAATGTGTTTTTGTCACAATACTTGTTGTGACTAAAACTAACTTAGTGACAACTTGTATCTAAATACTACTTTTTAGTCACAAGTATGTTTTTGTTGTGACTAATTAAATGTCAATTTAGTCACAAAAAATTTATGTTGTGACTAAAAAATTATCACTGAAAGTAACAGTTTTAATTTTGTAGTGATAGATGACCTTTATGGGCGGCAAGCCTCCACTATCAAGAATGGTAGGTGGCGAATCATAAATTTTTTTTATATATATATAAAATTGTTTAATTTTTAATAAAAAAAATTGAAAAAAATGATTATTAAAGTTTTAAATAATTTTTATGTTGTTCACCAATAAATTTTTAACGTGGAAATTTTTACAACTACAAACAAAGTTTTTAAGTTGGGTACCTACAGACTAACGAAAATGTCGAACTTAAGGGTTATGACTATAATTTTTTGAAATTAGAACTTATTAATAAACTTTTCTGTGACTTATATATATTAAGTAAATTTTGTAGAGATTTATACCGTAATTTAATATCAAACATGTAATATTTTAAGATAGAATTAACAGATTCATTAAAAACAGAGGACTAACAGATTTATAAGAATTTCAAACTTAAAGCTGTAAGTTGTAATTATTTTTGGAGATTCCAAACTTATTTACATCAAAATATATTATAAACTTTTGGGACGCAATTTTTGGCTTTTGTTTATTATATCTCTATTATAGAATTCCAACTACTACGACCCAGCCAGGGAACATCATATGTCCAATTCTCTTGCTATGTTAAGTTAACTACGCACGTGGTAGTGGTTAATAGCACCACGTATAAAGATATAATATATACATATTATATAGATATTGCTATGTCATATTATGCGTAATAATTTACAATTTAAGAAAATTATTATTGTTGGATGACGCAACATTATTAATAAATTCTTTCCAATATTGTATATTATTTTATGCAAAAAATAAATAAATAATATATTAATGAAATTTCACCTGGTTTATATCTGAAGAGAATTTTCTGGACAGTTGCGTGCAAATAAACAACAATGTTGGATGGATCAGCATATTGAAGCAAATCCGCAGCAGTATGTCTATGTCCTTGTTCATCGAAAATGGTTCCACCAATCTTAGTCCCATACAAATGCTCATACGTAAATCCATTATTTGGGAACACTCCAGCTTCAAATAAGCCATCTCTCACCGCCGACTGCCACGGCCCCACCACCGGCTCAAACGCCACCTTCTTTTCCACCCACTCATACGATTCTTCCACCAACGTCTTATTCCAACCCGCTTTTTCCACAAAAGCGGCGCTGCCGCGGCTGTAAAAGCCGGCGTTTAAAGCCGAGCCTCCGCCAAGGATGCGGGCGCGATGGCTGAACACTCCGTCCTCGGAGAGGAACAGTTGTGCTGGTGAGTTGGGGGAGATATCCAAAAGATTGGTCAAGAAGTTGCCTAGGTTGGTTATGGAGGGGTTGCCGTAGGGTGAGCCGCCTCTCTCAAGGACTAAAACGGTGGCGTTTTGTGAGAGAGTCGCTGCTAGTGGACAGCTGGCTGTCCCTCCTCCAATGATTATGTAGTCGTAGTGTACTACTTCTGGGCTTGATGTTGCTTCTTTCAAAAATGAGGGATCTGCGTGTGCATGCATGTAATTTATTAATTAAAAATATATTCATATTAATTTCGTGTTCACATTGATCATCACAAGACAAGATCATAGGTATATATGTAAAAGTTACTTGTTTGTTTATTCAAATTGTGCTTACATAACTTAATGCAGTGAATATTTTGAGCTAAGATAAAGAAAATAATAGTTATGATCGCACCTTTCTCTGAATAACAATGTGAAGCTAAAAAAACGAGAATTGTTCCAGCAAGAAAAGCTCCAAAAGAACACATACCCATCTTGCGACCTATGTTATTATGAACTTTCTTCTGTTGAGGACAACAATATATTTCTTTTCTTTTTTCTTTGAGAAGGAGTACAATGTCTGTATATATACATAAATATATATGTGTGTCAGTGTGTGTGCGCCCGCAAATAAAAGCAAATAAAGGCAGAGATCTAATTAAGGTCTTAATTTAACATAAATTTTGATCAGAATATATATAGTTGCAACGACCTTAACTAAATAAGTGTTTAAAGCCCTATATCTTTTGAGCATTGCTACTTACGCAACGGCCTCCAACACCACACTGCGGGGTGTGGTGCGCTGTAACTGGTTATTATTTATTTAATTAATATATATATATATGCATCGAACACAAAATAAATTACACATGTGACAATATGTCACTTTTTGTACCTTTAATGGTATCCCTTAGTAACATTTCTCTTATATAGTAATATTAAAAATTACTAACCATTAATTAATCGTGTTATAGTACTTGGTTTCGTTTCGTATTACATATTATATTAAAGGATAATAGTTAAGTAGAATCAAAAGTTGTCTGTATATAAAGACAATTTTTTTTTTATTACGTGTCAAACTACTATTTTATACTAATAATTAATTAATTCCTTTTATATTATTTATTTTTTTTTTAATAATTTAGTGACCCCTAATAAAGAAAGTTGCTAATTAATATTTATCAAAAGTCATACTAATAGAGTCATATTACACTATAAAAAATTATTACTTTTAGTGACAACTTTTTACTCGCAACACAGTTTTTTTGTGACTAAATGTGATTATTAGTCACAACAAAATGTTACTTGTAACAAAAACATAGTTTTTAGATACAAGTTATCACTAATTTAATTTTAGTCACAAAAAGTATTGTGACTAAAAATACATTTAGTCACAATAAATAATAATTTTTGTGACTAATATTTTTTGCCACGGACATTTTAGTCACAACATAAGAATAATAATTTATAATTAATCATAACTTTTTCACTTCTAGTCACAAGTTTTGTTGTGACTAAAAGTAAAATTTTTTGTAGTGCGAACTGTGGTAAAAAAAATTAGTATTATTTGATTAATTAATTGTATAATCAAATATATTTAAAACTTTAGTTTTATATGTCTAATGTGGATCATAATATTTAATCTCTAAGTTTCACTATATATCAAAACAAAAATATTGCAGAAGTGTTTCAATAAAAAAAAAAAAATTACATGTCAGACACCTTATTTGAAGATTTAATAGTAAATGAGGCTTTAGGATCCACAATGTTGAATATTAGCTAACTTTCCTTATTAGGGATCACTAAATTATTAAAAAAAAGAAATAAAAATAATATAAAATGAATTAATTAATTATTAGTATTAAATAATAGAGTGACACATAATGAAAAAAAAAATGTCTGTATGTAGAGATATTTTTCGTGACTCTACCTAAGCATATTCCTATATTAAAATATATTTTATGCAATATTTTTATATTAAACTATATATGGTATTGACTTTTATGGGCACCTAAATATATAATATTTTAGCTAGTATAAATCAAAATTTAACATAATATTGTATAAAAATATGATATATACTCCAATTTAATATTAGATAATAAAATACAATACGACCTAATACAACATACCAAACGAGCCCCTTATGTGTTAAATACCCCATCTCTAATAAAATGTGATAAATGTGGTGTATATATTTTTTAGCTTATGTTCATAAAATTGAATTCTAATAATGGTGTATTGCGGTCTAAATGTGACAAATGTTAAAAATTGTGTCAAATTTAACGCAAAATATAATATGGATCAAATTTTACACCACAATAAATATCACTTTGTTATTTACTATTTTACCACTCACTAATGCAATTAATATTTTTATATTTTTATTTATATATTTAATATATTTTTTATATTCTTACAATAAAAATTTAATAATATTTTTCTTGACTTTTTTTACACATTTTTATCAAATAGTTTGTTTTACCCTTAGTGCATTTGAGTATAAATATAAAATTTAGACTAAATATAACATTTACTTATCTTTTGAGCCAACTTTAACACAAAATTTATACCATGCATTAGAAATGGTCTAATGAATGGTGTAAGCTTTTGTGCAAAATTAACTCAATAAATGAGTCAACACTACTAGAAAATTTTAATTTTCGATTTTTAAGTCGCTTTATCTTCAGTTAAATAAAATCTTGCTACCGAAGATAAATGAAGCGAAGTCCTGAAAATACCAAAAAAGTATGGGGGGCGAGGCATATGGATTTATTTTTATAGAAAAAAAAAATAATAATCGGTATTTATTCCCTAAATGGAAGCCAACATTTAATATGATCGTTGCCAAGCTCTAAACCCTCAAAATCCTAAAATCAAAATCATTAAACAACATTATTTTTCAATCACCACGGTTTACACCACCAAATGTTCGAGCTCCGTGTGTGATGTTTTGAAAACCATCGTGCATTTTCTGACAACCACTGCGATATCCAAACCTTATATCACACTCACTAAAAAAATACAATGTATGATAAAAGGCATATTTAAAAGTAATTTTTACCTCAATGCAAGCTAAAAGGCAACATTAAAACTCTGAAAATCACTGTCAATAGCCGATTACTACTGTTCTCTAAAAATCCTACAAAACCATCAACCTAAACTCTCACATCTACTCTCATATCTTAGAATAAATTAATTTTTATAGTGGACATGTGTTTCGGTGAGAAAACTAGATGGTTTACAAGAAAAATTATTATGGAGGAAATGGAGGATGGCATCGACATTTTTGTGTTGAGAGAAACATGGAGTAGAAAGAAGAAAATGAGAGTTTTAATTCTGAAATTAGAGTTTTATAGACCTATGTCGTCGGTTATTTTAAAATTGCTGAAGACGTAGGTGTCCACGTGTATCTAATATTGTGTTAGGGTAGATGAGACCTATGTCGTTGCTTAATTCAAAATAATCAAAGACACAGGCCTCCACGTGTATTAGGGTAGTGGAGACCTATGTTGTAACACCCTAACTAGCATAGGCGTATTACGTGATGTTTAAACGTACTGTGCAGCTCGTTGCTAATCAACGAGGTTTATGGAAATCGTGACTAATTAAAATTTTTGCTTTTTTAATTAAACTCATAACATATTTATACAAAAATACTCTGGATCCCGATTACAAAACATTTTATAAAAGTTTACTGACTAAACAAAATACTTGTCGCCTAGCGACTAATTACAAAAAGCCTTGCTGTCCTGAGGATCGTACGCTCCAGACCTAACCGCCCCGACATGTACAATCTTCACCGGCTCGCTCTCACGGTTCTTTAGCCTTAGCCTTGCCCTTACCTACACATAAAGATAGCACTGTGAGTCGACAGACTCAGTAAGAAAAGCATAATCAAATATCATACATAAATCCCGAGTTATGATCAGACACCCATACCCCTGACCATAACCCTAACTGTCGTCTCCCACACGATACTGAGTCCTGAACGTTCATAAGATGGTACTATTGACAAGTAACAGCCTATACTCGGTACACTGGTCATACTTCAGCTGCTAGTCCTACTCTAGCCTTTACCGATGTGTTACAGTATCAGCCTATACTCAGTACACTGGTCATACTCCAGCTGCTAGTCATACTCTAGCCTGTACTGATGTGATACGTCAAATAGTACAGAACCACCAACCCTAGTATCAGCCTATACTCGATACACTAGTCATACTCCAGCTGCTAGTCCTACTCTAGCTTGTACTGATGTGATACAGTGTCAACCTATACTCGGTACACTGGTCATACTCCAGCTGCTAGTCATACTCTAGCCTCTACCGATGTGACACAGTCGGATGGTTCGAAGCCAACATACATATCTAATGTAATCTAACAAGCTTCCTACATGCACGCTAAACATGTAATACATATGCATACTGTTATACTAATCTTACCTGTATTCCGAATTCAGGTGTGCCGGTCAACCTGACTGGAACGAACTGCGCGGCGGTTTACAGGCTCCTAAACCATAAGAAGCACAACACTAATAAGTGATACGCTAAATCACTTCCCGGGGACTTAAACTAGAAACTAAAAGTTTCCCTATCGATAAACAGCATGGCAATACCCCAAATAACATAAAAATGAGAAAATCTAAGGTTCCTAAAAATTTCCCAACCGGCAGACCGGTTACCCAACTGGAATTCCGGTTCTGGGAAATCTTGAACCTTCATCCGGAATTCCGGTTGCACAACCGTAATTTAGGTTCCTCGCAGGAAGCAACCAAAAATTCATAACTCTTTCAAATCTAATCCAATTCAAACAAAACCTTCCAGACCTGTTCTATATACCCTAAAGAACAAGTCTAAAGCAACAAAGCCATCCAGAAACCACAGATACCAAAAATGCCATGTGAGCTCTAAGCTTTGAGTTGAAAACTCAAACTTGGCTAAAGCTCACCTACAAGCATTTAAACTTGATTGAAACTACATAAACATGCATTTAGAAACTGTAGAATACATACACAAACTCATGCAACAATCACAACAACCAATTTCTTAACTTTTCATAGAAAATATAATTTTTGAACTAAAAAGATCCAAACTTGGTTAAACCATCTAGTATGCTTCAAACCTACTCAAATCCATTTAATTCAAGCATATACAATCATAGAAAACAACCTAGAACTATAGCAGCAACAACATCTCAAAGCTAAGCATGCAACCTATAAACATTTCTCAAAACTTCAAAAAAACTTAAAGAAAAGCTAAGGAAAACATACCAACAACTTGATCACAAAAACCTTACTACAAAGAGCTTGAATCACCAAGAAGAATCCCACCTTCTTGCTGCTCAAGGAGGGCCGAATACAAGAGGGAAAGAGAGAGAGCTTTTCTTTCTTTTTTTTTTTCTAAATTTTCTAACTTTTACTTTTAATGAAATGAGAGAAAATAATCAACTAATAAACCTTTTATTTCAGCCAATATAAATCAAATAACATTTAAATTTCCAATTTCTAAGTCCACTAAAGGACAAACATAAATGGGGCAAAATGAATATTTTGCCCCTTCACACTAAAATAGCATAAAGAGCACTAAAGGGGTATTTTTGGGAAATTCTAAATTCCCGACCAATCCCGACATTCCCAATGTCTAATAAACCGTCCCAAAATACTAACATACTAAGTTGTGATTGTACTGAGCCAAACACCGAGTTCCATGTTACCGGGCACCGGAAATGCAAAATTATGAAAATCACTAAATGACATAAAATGCATTTCAGAATTCAACAATAATAGCATAAATAATTATTTAAATAGCTATAAATAATTTTCCATAATCAAACATAATTAACTGCTAATCTCCAAAGTAAACTAAGCGGTCTTTACAACTATTCCCCCCTTAAAAGGATTTGTTCCCCGAAATCTAACCTGAATAACTCTGGATATTGAGCTCTCATATCTGACTCTAGTTCCAAGGTAGCTTCCTCCACCTCGTTGTTTCTCCAAAGTACTTTGATCAATGCTATGGTTTTATTCCGAAGGACTTTATCCTTTCTATCCAGGATTTGCTGTAATATCCCAGAAAATAAATAATATTTAAATGGACATATTTTATTAAATATGTAATTACTTGGAAAATGAAGTAGGATTATGATCTTACTTAGATGAATTTTTGAGAAATTATTTAATGAAATACGTTATTTTGGGCCCGGTAATTGTGGAAATTTAGCTATGTGGTTAGCAATGTCACGACATTAAATGAAAGAATTATTTTGAGAATATCCCGGATTAAGTTAGAATTTTATTAGAATGTTGGATTGGGGAATTAGTAAAATTACCAAAATGCCCCTAGGTTATAATTTAAGTTTAGGTTATTTTGAGGGATAGTTTAGTCATTTTATTTTTGGCAATCCCTTTTCTTTATTTATTTATTTTGTGGCTGCAGAAAAAAAAAAAAAAAAACAAACAAAACCCTTATTTAAATAAGTTGCCTTCCAAGGCAAGAAATCACTTTTCTTTTCAAAAAAAAAAAACACAACTCCAAGTTTTCTCTTCTTCTCCTTCTGCCGATCACTGTAGGAGCTGGAACCAGGGAAAAATTCACTTCTTTCCCATCAAATTCTTGAGCTAATCCTAACCCTAGGAGCTAGCTAAGTGGAGGTAAGGTTTCTACTCTTTTCTTGGTTGATTTTCATGAGTTTAGATTAGGTTTTGGTGCGGGTTTTCATTTAATTCAGAGCTGGGGTATAAACTGAAGATAGGTTAGGTTCTTAGGGTGATTTGGAACTTGTGTGAATAAAGATTGAGGGAGATTAAGGGCTGTGCAACAAAGAGGTGTGAAAAGTGATGTTTTTAATGAAAATTGACAAGTGAGATGTTGATTTTGAGTTACATGATGAATTGTGATTGAATGTTATGTTGAATGCATTGTATTTAGTATGTTGAACTGTTCTGGAAGTGCAAATTAGGTATGATTTGGTTTTGGTTCGAGCTGGAGGAGAAAAACCAGAATTGTTACGGCAGCGACAGCAGGTCGGCCAGGTTGGTTCTTGTATCGAGCCGGTCGGCCAGGTTACGACGGGGAACAATTCTCGGGTTTTTCTCTGATCCGTGTTTAGCTCGGGGTTGAACCTAGTACCTGCCTTTGAATAATTTTGAGTTATTTGAATTATTATATTGATGGTGAAGGCTAAGTCTAATCGGTTTAGAATTAGGGTTTTAATCCGGAATATTATGTTAAGGTATTTATTTGTGTTTCTCAATTGTCGTGACATAGGACCGGGAATTGCCTAGCTTGTTTTTCCACCCAGGTCGGCCATATTCTTGACTTCTGAATTAAGGTAAGAAAAGTGGTAAGCACCGTATGTGGTTAAAAATCAATGAATGAATGGAGGTGATTTTGAGTATTAACATGATGTTGATTAAAGCTTATTAAGCCTAGGTTATTACCTAGGGTTGGAAACGGTTATTACCGTTATGAGTAATTACTCTTGAGACCGCGGTTAGGTCTCTTACTTATCATTTGCGTTATCGGGCAACGATAGTGACATATTCAGCTCGTATGTAACGAGTGGTAAAAGTGGTACTTTATTAAGTACCAGGAATGTATGATGTTTAAGGAAATGCTTATTATTATTATCGAATAGTGAGTAAACATAATGGCATGAGAATAAGTTGATAGTTATTTTCTTTCGATTACTGTTTTGATCACTTTCTTGCTGAGTCTCTGTGACTCACTGGTGCTTTATGGTGCAGGTAAAGGAAAAGCTAAAGTCGAACAACCATGAGTTATGGTCGCAGCAGCAATGTACATACCAGCCGCTGGCAGCCCAGTTTACAGGATGCTCTATTTTGACTGTATTTTGGAAAATATAAAGTTTATGTTGTAAAATACTTTGAAACCAGTTTGTAAATATTTTGGAAACAGGGGGACCCCATAAATCATGTTACTTATCTTTTGTTAAATAGTTTAAAGGTTGAGTTTTTAACTATCAAAATTTTTAATTACCCACACTTTTAGTATAATTACATCTTATATAATTATTGGTATTTTAAATAAAGTGCACACACGTGGCGTCCCTGTTGGACAGGGCGTTACAACATGGTATCAGAGCGCCAAGGTTTTTAGATCATGAGGACTGGTTTGATATGTACATTGGCTGCAAGGACCTGATCGACTCATTGTTTAGTAAGTTTTAAGTTAAAAGATAGTTTGCTAATTTTCTGATTACCTGATTACCTGAATTATGTCGATATCAGAATGTTGTGGGAAGGATTATAATATATGGAAATACTTATTAGTATTGTTATTACTTGGAATGTGATCGCAGGTGTATAGTTATGCACCCAAGGCGGACTGGTAGGGGTGCCCGTGAGCTAGCTGGGCTCAGGGCTGCCGGTGAGGGAGAGAACCCTTTACCACCACCTAATTGGGAACAGTTATATGCTGCTATGCAAGAAACTATTCGGCAGCAGGGTGAACAAATCAGAGAATTAAGAGAGCAGCGAGCACAGCCTGCTCTAAATCTGAATCCTGATCCTCCGGCACCTCTAGTAGTGCCACCGGATGCAGGAAATCGTTTGGAACCATTATATGAACGGTTCAGAAAGCAGAACCCGCCAGTGTTTGAGGGTGGTGCTGATCCACTCAAAGCCGAGCAATGGATGAGTATGATAACATCCATTTTCGATTTTATGCGAGTTGAAGATAATGACCGGGTCAGGTGTGCTACCTATATGTTACGAGATGATGCCCGTATTTGGTGGGAGATTGTATCTCAGGGCCATGACCTGAATAATATGACCTGGGAAACTTTTCGGGCCTTATTTTTTGAAAAGTATTATAATGAGTCTATTAAGGCAGCAAAGGCAGAAGAGTTTATACGGTTAACTCAGGGTAGTATGACTGTGACAGAGTATGCTACTAAGTTCGATCGACTGGCAAAGTTTGCCTCAGATGAGGTGGCTACTGAAGCTGCTAGAAAAGCCAAGTTTATTCGGGGGCTGGATGAACACATCGCCCGGGATGTGATTGTTGCTTCTAAACAACCGGGGGTTGCCCGAACTTATGCTCAGATAGTTGAGTTGGCTTTAGTTTCTGAGGGTGCAGAGGCTCAGATACGAAAGAAAAATATTGTCAGAAGAGATTCATGGAAACAATCAGCAGGTGCTGGTTCGGGAAGGGGTACTGATCTTGGTGACCGTAGGAAAAGACCTAGTGAAACATCAGCAGCAGGCCCAAACAAAAGATTCCAGGGTAACCAAGGTTTCCGTCGTAGTGGGAATGAAAACTGGCGGACTTTTCCTGAATGTCCGAGGTGTAAAAGGCATCACCTGGGCGAGTGTCAGGCTAGGGCCTGTTTCCACTGTGGAATGGTGGGTCATATGAAGAGAAATTGTCCACAATTGCTACGGTTAGAGCAAAAGAAGGATGATACACACGCTCCTGCTCGAGTATTTGCCCTGACTCAAGCTGAGGCTGATGCTGGTCCATCTACTGTGACAGGTCAGCTTTCTGTTGCTGGTACTTTATTGACTGTATTAATTGATTCTGGTGCGACGCATTCTTATATTTCAAGTAGAATAATTGAGCAGCTGAATAAACCTAGTGATGTGCTTTCTAGAGGTTTTGGAACCTTGTTGCCTACTGGGGAGTTGGTTATCTCCAGCAGGTGGGTTCGATCCCTTCCAGTGTTTGTGGAAGGAAGAGAGTTATCAGTTGATCTGATAGAATTAAATCTGGAGGATTTTGATGTTATTTTGGGGATGGATTGGCTTGCTAAATACAACGCCACCATTGATTGTAAAAGAAAGATGGTAACTTTTCAGCCTGAGGGCGAGGACCCTTTTGTATTTGTGGGTAAGATGCAAGGATCTCGGATTCCCTTAATTTCAGCCCTTAAGGCAAGGGATTTGTTGTGTGAAGGGTGCATTGGTTTCTTAGCAAGTGTTGTGGATATTTCCAGGGAACCACTAGCGGGACCGGAGCATGTCCCAGTGGTTCGAGAATTTCTGGATGTATTCCCAGAAGAGTTACCAGGGTTGCCACCAAAACGTGAAATTGATTTTGAGATTGATTTAATACCAGGAGCTGAGCCTGTATCGAGAGCTCCCTATAGGATGGCACCTGCAGAGCTGAAAGAGCTAAAAGTTCAATTACAGGGGATGATGGATTTGAAATTTACTAGACCTAGTACTTCACCTTGGGGTGCACCAGTTTTGTTTGTGAAAAAGAAAGATGGAACATTACGAATGTGTATAGATTATCGGGAGTTAAACAAATTAACAGTGAAGAACAAGTACCCTCTGCCAAGAATAGATGATTTATTTGATCAATTGCAGGGTAAAACTGTCTTTTCTAAGATTGATCTTCGATCTGGTTATCACCAACTGAGGATTCGAGAGGAGGATATTCCCAAGACAGCTTTTCGGACCCGGTATGGTCATTATGAATTCTTGGTAATGTCCTTCGGATTAACAAATGCCCCGGCAGCATTTATGGATTTGATGAACCGAGTGTTCAGAGATTTTCTGGATGATTTTGTTATTGTCTTTATCGATGATATTCTAATTTATTCAGACTCGGAAGAGACTCACGAAAGACATCTTCGAATGGTATTACAACGTCTCAGGGAGCATAAGTTGTATGCCAAATTTAAGAAATGTGAATTTTGGTTACCTCAGGTGAGTTTCTTGGGGCATGTGGTGAGTAAAGATGGTATTTTAGTGGATCCAGTAAAGGTTGAAGCAGTGCGTGACTGGCCTCGACCTAAGTCAGCAACTGAAGTTAGAAGTTTCCTGGGGTTAGCAGGGTATTACCGAAGATTTGTTGAGGGCTTTGCAAAGATTTCTACGCCTTTAACTGAGTTGACCCGAAAGAATTGTAAGTTTGTTTGGACTGACAAGTGTGAAGGTAGTTTCCAGGAATTGAAGCAAAGGTTGATTACCGCCCCTGTGTTAACCTTACCAAAAGGTGACGAAAAGTTTGTGATTTATTGTGATGCGTCCAAACAAGGGTTAGGTTGTGTCCTTATGCAGTCAGGGAAAGTGATTGCTTATGCATCCAGGCAATTGAAGGAGTATGAGCAACGATATCCTACCCATGATATTGAATTAGCAGCGGTTGTCTTTGCACTAAAAGTTTGGCGTCACTATCTGTACGGTGAGAAGTGTGAAATTTATACAGATCACAAAAGCCTCAAGTACTTTTTCACTCAGAAGGATTTAAATATGAGACAACGACGATGGTTAGAACTGGTCAAGGATTATGACTGCGAGATTCTCTACCACCCTGGTAAAGCAAATGTGGTAGCGGATGCTCTAAGTCGGAAAGGACCAGGGCAAGTTTGTGAACTAAAGGAAATCTCAGCCAAGTTGGCTGAGGATATGACGAGAGCGGGAATTGAATTTGTAATTGGAAAACTTGCTAATATCACCATACAATCTAATCTATTGGAAAGAATTAGAGTAGCCCAACAAGGTGACCTTGAGCTACAGGGACATAAGGAGAAGTTAGAGGCTGGATTGGCAAGAGACTTTTCATGCTTATCTGATGGGTTGTTGCGATACAAAAACAGAATCTGTGTACCGGTTGACAAAGAAATCAGACAAGAGATTCTTGATGAATCTCATACTACACCGTACTCCTTACACCCGGGAACAACCAAGATGTATCATGATGTGAAAGCTTTATACTGGTGGCCGGGTATGAAGAGGGATATTGTTGAATATGTGTCAAAATGCTTAACCTGTCAACAAATTAAAGCAGAACACCAAAGGCCGGCAGGTTTGCTTCAACCTCTAAAGATTCCTGAATGGAAATGGGAAGACATCACCATGGATTTTGTGGTGGGATTACCCAGAACAGTAGGGTATTATGATTCTATTTGGGTGATAGTGGATCGATATACGAAGTCTGCTCACTTTCTCCCGGTGAGGACAACGTATACAGTGGATCAATATGCTGATTTGTATATTAAGGAGATAGTTCGACTTCATGGTGCCCCAAAGTCGATAGTTTCAGATCGGGATCCAAAATTTACATCCAAATTCTGGGAAAGTTTACAGCAAGCAATGGGTACTAAGTTGAAATTCAGTCTGACTTTTCATCCTCAAACCGATGGTCAATCTGAAAGGACTATCCAGATACTTGAGGATATGTTGAGGGCATGTATAATGGACTTTGAGGGTTCTTGGAACAAGTACCTACCTCTGATTGAATTTTCTTATAACAATAGTTATCAGAGTACCATTGGCATGGCCCCGTATGAGATGCTTTATGGAAAGAAATGTCGATCACCTATTCACTGGGATGAGGCTGGTGAACGTAGGTATCTTGGACCTGAAGCTGTCCAAAGAACGAGCGAGGCTATTGAAAAGATTCGAGCTCGTATGCTTGCTTCCCAAAGTAGACAGAAAAGCTACGCAGATCCAAAGCGTAGAGATGTTGAATTCCAAGTTGGGGATTTTGTTTTTCTTCGGGTATCCCCAATGAAGGGAATTCGAAGGTTCGGGAAGAAAGGAAAGTTGAGTCCCAGATTTATTGGTCCATTTGAGATTCTTGAGAAAGTAGGTCAGGTAGCTTATCGGTTGGCTCTACCTCCTGCTTTATCTGGGGTTCATAACGTGTTTCATGTCTCGATGCTTCGGAAATATGTATCTGATACAACTCATATCTTAAGTTATGAAGACATTGAGCTTCAAACCGACCTGTCGTATGAAGAACAACCAGTACAGATCTTAGACAGGAAAGAAAAGGTGTTGCGAAACAAGACTATTCCACTAGTCAAAGTGTTGTGGCGGAATAGCAAAATTGAAGAAGCGACTTGGGAATTAGAGTCGCAGATGCGGGAGTTGTATCCCGAGCTTTTCAGGTAAATTTCGAGGACGAAATTCCTATAAGTGGGGGATAGTTGTAATATCCCAGAAAATAAATAATATTTAAATGGACATATTTTATTAAATATGTAATTACTTGGAAAATGAAGTAGGATTATGATCTTACTTAGATGAATTTTTGAGAAATTATTTAATGAAATACGTTATTTTGGGCCCGGTAATTGTGGAAATTTAGCTATGTGGTTAGCAATGTCACGACATTAAATGAAAGAATTATTTTGAGAATATCCCGGATTAAGTTAGAATTTTATTAGAATGTCGGATTGGGGAATTAGTAAAATTACCAAAATGCCCCTAGGTTATAATTTAAGTTTAGGTTATTTTGAGGGATAGTTTAGTCATTTTATTTTTGGCAATCCCTTTTCTTTATTTATTTATTTTGTGGCTGCAAAGGAAAAAAAAAAAAAAACAAAGCAACAAAACCCTTATTTAAATAAGTTGCCTTCCAAGGCAAGAAATCACTTTTCTTTTCAAAAAAAAAAACACAACTCCAAGTTTTCTCTTCTTCTCCTTCTGCCGATCACTGTAGGAGCTGGAACCAGGGAAAAATTCACTTCTTTCCCATCAAATTCTTGAGCTAATCCTAACCCTAGGAGCTAGCTAAGTGGAGGTAAGGTTTCTACTCTTTTCTTGGTTGATTTTCATGAGTTTAGATTAGGTTTTGGTGAGGGTTTTCATTTAATTCAGAGCTGGGGTATAAACTGAAGATAGGTTAGGTTCTTAGGGTGATTTGGAACTTGTGTGAATAAAGATTGAGGGAGATTAAGGGCTGTGCAACAAAGAGGTGTGAAAAGTGATGTTTTTAATGAAAATTGACAAGTGAGATGTTGATTTTGAGTTACATGATGAATTGTGATTGAATGATATGTTGAATGCATTGTATTTAGTATGTTGAACTGTTCTGGAAGTGCAAATTAGGTATGATTTGGTTTTGGTTCGAAGTCCGGAGGAGAAAAACCAATTGTTCTGTTCTGGCAAAGAACCGGTCGACCGGTTGGTTCTGCTGTATCAGAACCGGTCGACCGGTTACAGCAGGGGAACAATTCTCGGGTTTTTCTCTGATCCGTGTTTAGCTCGGGGTTGAACCTAGTACCTGCCTTTGAATAATTTTGAGTTATTTGAATTATTATATTGATGGTGAAGGCTAAGTCTAATCGGTTTAGAATTAGGGTTTTAATCCGGAATATTATGTTAAGGTATTTATTTGTGTTTCTCAATTGTCGTGACATAGGACCGGGAATTGCCTAGCTTGTTTTTCCACCCAGGTCGGCCATATTCTTGACTTCTGAATTAAGGTAAGAAAAGTGGTAAGCACCGTATGTGGTTAAAAATCAATGAATGAATGGAGGTGATTTTGATTATTAACATGATGTTGATTAAAGCTTATTAAGCCTAGGTTATTACCTAGGGTTGGAAACGGTTATTACCGTTATGAGTAATTACTCTTGAGACCGCGGTTAGGTCTCTTACTTATCATTTGCGTTATCGGGCAACGATAGTGACATATTCAGCTCGTATGTAACGAGTGGTAAAAGTGGTACTTTATTAAGTACCAGGAATGTATGATGTTTAAGGAAATGCTTATTATTATTATCGAATAGTGAGTAAACATAATGGCATGAGAATAAGTTGATAGTTATTTTCTTTCGATTACTGTTTTGATCACTTTCTTGCTGAGTCTCTGTGACTCACTGGTGCTTTATGGTGCAGGTAAAGGAAAAGCTAAAGTCGAACAACCATGAGTTATGGTCGCAGCAGCAATGTACATACCAGCCGCTGGCAGCCCAGTTTACAGGATGCTCTATTTTGACTGTATTTTGGAAAATATAAAGTTTATGTTGTAAAATACTTTGAAACCAGTTTGTAAATATTTTGGAAACAGGGGGACCCCATAAATCATGTTACTTATCTTTTGTTAAATAGTTTAAAGGTTGAGTTTTTAACTATCAAAATTTTTAATTACCCACACTTTTAGTATAATTACATCTTATATAATTATTGGTATTTTAAATAAAGTGCACACACGTGGCGTCCCTGTTGGACAGGGCGTTACATTTGCACTGGCTGTTCTTCGTAAGTCATGTCTGGCTGCAGTTCAAGGCTCTCATAACTAAGTATATGAGAAGGATCTGAAACGTATTTTCTCAACATAGAGACATGGAATACATTGTGAACTGCTGATAAAGCTGGAGGCAACGCTAACCGGTATGCCACTTGACCTATCTTCTCGAGAATCTCGAAAGGTCCTGTAAATCTATGGCATAACTTGCCTCTTTTCCCGAAACGTTTGATCCCCTTCATTGGAGATACTCGTAAAAATGAATGGTTCCCTACTCGGAACTCAACATCTCTGCGTTTCGGATCTGCGTAACTTTTCTATCTACTTTGTGAGGCAAGCATTCTAGCTTTTATTTTCTCAATTGCCTCATTGGTCCGCTGCACTGACTCCGGACCTAAGTATTTCCTCTCCCCTGTCTCATCCCAGTGGATGGGAGATCTACACTTCCTACCGTATAACAGTTTGTAGGGAGCCATCCCTATCGTACTCTGATAACTATTGTTGTAAAAAAAATTCTATCAACGGTAGATATTTATTCCAAGAGCCTTCAAAATCCATAACACAGGCTCGTAACATGTCCTCCAATATCTGAATTGTCCTTTCGGACTGACCATCTGTCTGAGGATGGAATGCTGTACTGAATTTCAATTTTGTACCCATTGCTCGTTGCAAACTCTGCCAAAACTTGGAGGTGAACTTCGGATCTCTATCAGAAACTATAGACTTCGGTACCCCTTGAAGTCTTACAATCTCTCTAACATAGAATTCTGCCAACTGATCCACTGTAAAAGTTGTTCTAACAGGTAGAAAATGAGCAGATTTCGTGAATCGATCCACCACAACCCAGATGGAATCGAACAAACCCGTGGTTCTAGGTAACCCAACCACGAAATCCATCGTGATATCTTCCCACTTCCATTCAGGTAGGGTTAAAGGCTGCAACAACCTTGCTGGTCTCTGATGTTCAGCCTTAATCTGCTGACAGGTGAGGCATCTCGATACGAATTCTACCAAATTCTTCTTCATACCGCTCCACCAGAAGTACGGTTTAAGATCTTGGTACATCTTAGTGGTGCCGGGATGCAGAGAATAAGGGGTAGAATGAGCCTCCTCAAAGATCTCATTCCTGAGTTCCACACTACTCAGAACACAAACCCTAACTTTATACAGAAGCATCCCGTTGTCTGATACTGAGAAATCCCTAGCTTGACCAGCAAAAACCTCATCTCTGATTTTCACTAACTCTGGATCAGTCATCTGAGCGGCTTTAATTCTTTCCAACAAATCAGATTGCAGCGTCAAGTTGTGAAGCTGACCTACCACAAACTCAATGCTGGATCTAACCATGTCTTCAACTAACTGAGGTGAGATCTGAATCATGCTAGCTACCTGCTCGGGACCCTTCCTGCTCAGGGCATCGGCTACTACATTGGCCTTCCCAGGGTGATAGAGAATCTCACAGTCATAATCTTTCACTAATTCCAACCAACGCCTCTGTCTCATGTTCAAATCTTTCTGAGTAAAGAAATACTTGAGACTTTTATGGTCAGTATAGATTTCACACCTTTCTCCGTAAAGGTAATGCCACCATATCTTCAATGCAAAAACCACCGCGGCCAACTCTAGATCGTGAGTCGGGTATCGCTGTTCATAAACCTTTAACTGACGGGAGGCATAAGCGATAACCCGATCGACTTGCATCAGCACACACCCCAGACCTTGTCTGGATGCATCGCAATACACTACAAATTTTTCTTTGTCTGAAGGCAAAGCTAGCACTAGAGCGGTAATCAATCTCTGTTTCAGCTCCTGGAAACTAGCTTCGCACTTATCTGACCAGAAAAACCGGTGATTCTTCTTTGTAAGTTCGGTTAAGGGTGTTGAAATTTTAGAAAACCCTTCCACGAACCTACGATAATACCCGGATAAACCCAAGAAGCTTCTAATTTCTGTCAGTGTCTTCGGTCTCGGCCAATCCCTGACGGATTCTATCTTCTCGGGATCCACCTTGATCCCATCTTTGCTAACAATGTGCCCTAAGAAGGACACCTGAGATAGCCAGAATTCACATTTCTTGAATTTGGCGTAGAGCTTGTGTTGCCGAAGCCGCTGTAAAACCATCTGAAGATGTAACTCATGCTCCTCTTCTGAATGAGAGTACACAAGGATGTCGTCGATAAACACAATCACACAGATATCGAGGAAATCCTTGAATACTCTATTCATCAAATCCATGAATGCTGCAGGAGCATTGGTTAGTCCAAACGACATAACTAAGAATTCGTAATGTCCATACCTAGTACGGAAAGCCGTCTTCGGAATGTCCTCCTCTCTGATTTTCAACTGATGATAACCCGATCGGAGATCAATCTTGGAAAAGACCGTCTTCCCCTGAAGTTGATCGAACAGATCATCGATCCTAGGTAATCGATATTTATTCTTCACTGTTAGCTTGTTTAATTCTCTGTAATCGATGCACATCCTCATAGTTCCATCTTTCTTCTTGACGAACAAAACCGGAGCTCCCCAGGGTGACACACTAGGCCGAATAAACCCTATGTCAAGCAACCCCTAGAGCTGAATCTTTAATTCCTTAAGTTCAGCTGGAGCCATTCTATACGGAGCCTTGGAAACCGGTTCCACCCCTGGTGCCAAATCTATAACAAAATCAATCTCTCGCTGAGGTGGTAACCTTGGAAGTTCTTCGAGAAAAACATCTAAAAATTCCCGAACCACCTTGATGGCCTCTGGTCGAATGGTATCTGGCCGAGTGGTGTCCATCACCACGGCCATAAACCCTAAACAACCACCATGTAGTAATTCCCTAGCTGACATGACCGAAATTACCGGGATCCGAGATCCCCAAACTGAACCAATAAACACAAATGGTTCTTCACTTTCCCGTTGGAAGTTCACCATCTTCCTCTTGCAATCAATACTAGCTGAGTATTTAGATAGGAAATCCATTCCTAAAATAATATCGAAATCTACTAGGCTCATCTCTATCAAGTCAGCACTTAACTCTCTACCATCTATTCTGATCGGCATAGACCTAATCCACCTTTTGGAGGTAACTAACTCTCCGCCAGGTAATAGGGTTCCAAACCCTGATTCATAACTATCACACGGTCTATCCAATTTACTATAGATTCTGGCTGTCACATAGGAATGTGTGGCCCCAGAATCAAACAGCACTGAGTAATATGAGTTATTAACTGAGAGCTGACCTGTTACAACTGAGGGGCTGGCATCTGCATCAGCTTGCGTGATGGCAAACATCCTAGCTGGAGTGGGTCTCGCCGGAGCCCTAGGTGCCTCTGATCCGAGCTGGGGACAATCCCTCTTGTAGTGTCCGGGCATGCCACACTGAAAGCATCCCTGACCTCTACACTCACCCTGATGGTGCCTTTTGCAACTGGGGCACTCAGGATAAGAAAACTGGGTCTCAGCACCACCCTGACGGCTGCCTCTACTGTGGTTCCCCCGGAACCTCTTGTTCTGCCCCGAGCCACCGGATGCAGTGGATGTTCTCCTCTTTTGGTCCATGGCCGAACCATTACCTCCCCTGCTAAAGCCTGATGCAGGAGGGGTAGGAGCCCCGCCACTCACTGGAGTACTAGCCGACTCCGACATACATCCAACTGCGCCCTCAGCTCGCAGTGCCTTCTCCACCATCTCAGCATAGGTGGTCTTGTCGTCGGTGGTGATCATAAGGTCATGTTTGATCTTCACATTTAATCCTTCAAGATACTTTTCCTTCTTGCTGAAATCGGTTGGCACTATTCCCGAGGCCAACCTCGCCAACCGATCGAACTGGGTGGTATACTCTGTCACGCTCATGTTATCCCGCTGGGTCAGATGGGTGAACTCTTTCCTCTTGGCACTTCTAACAACCTCATTATAATACTTCGCGTTGAAGAGTTCCTGGAACCTTTCCCAGGTCATAGTGGTGACATCATGAATCTGAGACACCATGTCCCACCAGACTAGAGCGTCTTCTTGGAACTGGAAGGTGGCACACACCACCTTGTCATTTCCGGTGACACCCATAAAGTCCAATATCTTGGTTATCACCGTTAGCCACTGCTCGGCTTTCATGACATCTGGATCTCCCAGAAAAACCGGAGGTGCTTGCTTCCGGAACCTTTCATACAAGGGTTCCATTTTGTTTGCCGCTACCATTATCTCGGCCTGAGCAGCAGGGGCAGGTGCCACTGGAACTTCTGGCACAGGCACTGCAGGAGCCCCCTGCTGCCTCAATCTCTGAATCTCAAGATCTTGCTCCTCTATCCTGGCTTGCATTTCAGCAAACCTAGTTTCCCAATTCTGGGCTTCTTAATCGGCTTGGGCAGCCTGGGCAGCCTGCGGCGGGTTCTCATCACCCCGACCCCGAGCCCTGCCCTTGGGACCTCTACCACGGCCCCTAACATTTGGGGGAAACTGAGCTCCTTGACCCTGATTTGACCCTACTGAGTGGCCCTGACTCCTGGTATTCCGCCTGGCGTCCATCTAGTCTGAACAGCCTGCGAAACCAAGAGTTGGCACATCAGGTCATGATCAAAGAGACCTTACTAATGCCGCTTAATTTGAAAATTAAAAACAAAACATGCGCCTATTCTACTATCAGGCTACTAACATGCTTCCTATCAGACTTTTCTTATTTCATAATAAATAATAAGCTACTAAAGCAATAAAAGTTTACTGAACCGTAGAACGAGCTAACTGTTGATGATGATTGTACATGTCGTGACGATCTTCGGAAGACAACCTGGCGGCTCTGATACCAAATTGTAACACCCTAACTAGCATAGGTGTATTACGTGATTTTTAAACGTACTGTGCAGCTCGTTGCTAATCAACGAGGTTTATGGAAATCGTGATTAATTAAAATTTTTGATTTTTTAATTAAACTCAAAAAATATTTATACAAAAATACTCGGGATCCCAATTACCAAACATTTTACAAAAGTTTAATGACTAAACAAAATACTTGTCGCCTAGCGACTAATTACAAAAAGCCTTGCTGTCCTGAGGATCGTACGCTCCAGACCTAACCGCCCCGACATGTACAATCTTCACCGGCTCGCTCTCACGGTTCTTCAGCCTTAGCCTTGCCCTTACCTACACATAAACATAGCGCTGTGAGTCGACAGACTCAGTAAGAAAAGCATAATCAAATATCATACATAAATCCCGAGTTATGATCAGACGCCCATACCCCTGACCATAACCCTAACTGTCGTGTCCCACACGATACTGAGTCCTGAACGTTCATAAGAAGGTACCATTGACAAGTAACAGCCTATACTCGGTACACTGGTCATACTTCAGATGCTTGTCCTACTCTAGCCTGTACCAATGTGTTACAGTATCAGCCTATACTCAGTACACTGGTCATACTCCAGCTGCTAGTCATACTCTAGCTTGTACTAATGTGATACGTCAAATAGTACAGAACCACCAACCCTAGTACCAGCCTATACTCGATACACTGGTCATACTCCAGCTGCTAGTCCTACTCTAGCATGTACCGATGTGATACAGTGTCAGCCTATACTCGGTACACTGGTCATACTCCAACTACTAGTCATAATCTAGCCTGTACTTATGTGACACAGTCCGATGGTTCGAAGCCAACATACATATCTAATGTAATCTAACAGGCTTCCAACATGCACGCTAAACATGTAATACATATGCATACTGTTATACTAATCTTACCTGGATTCCGAATTAAGGTGTGCCGGTCAACCTGACTAGAACGAACTGCGCGGCGGTTTACAGGCTCCTAAACCATAACAATCACAACACTAATAAGTGATACACTAAATCACTTCCCGGGGACTTAAACTAGAAACTAAAAGTTTCCCTATCGATAAAAACCATGGCAATACCCCAAATAACATAAAAACGAGAGAATCTAAGGTTCCTTAAAATTTCCCAACTGGCAGACCGGTTGCCCAACCGAAATTCCGGTTCTGGGAAATCCTGAACCTTCATCCGGAATTCCAGTTGCACAACCGGAATTGTGGTTCCTCGCAGGAAACAAGAAAAAATTCATAACTCTTTCAAATCTAATCCAATTCAAACAAAACCTTCCAGACCTGTTCTATATACCCTAAAGAACAAGTCTAAAGTAACAAAACCATCCAGAAACCACAGATACCAAAAATGCCATGTGAGCTCCAAGCTTTAAGTTCAAAACTCAAACTTGGCTAAAGCTCACCTACAAGCATTGAAACTTGATTAAAACTACATAAATATGCATTTAGAAACTGCACAAAACATACAACTCAAGCAACAATCACAACAACAAATTTCTCAACTTTTCATAGAAAATATAATTTTTGAACTAAAAAGATCCAAACTTGGTTAAACCATCTAGCATGCTTCAAACCTACTCAAATCCATTTAATTCAAGCATATACAATCAGAGAAAACAACCTAGAACTACAGCAGCAACAACATCTCAAAGCTAAGCATGCAACGTATACACATTTCTCAAAACTTCAAAAAAACTTAAAGAAAAGCTAAGGAAAACATACCAACAACTTGATCACTAAAACCTTGCTACAAAGAGCTTGAATCACCAAGAAGAATCCCACCTTCTTGCTGCTCAAGGAGGGCCGAATACAAGAGGGAAAGAGAGAGAGAGCTTTTCTTTTTTTTTTTTCTAAATTTTCTAACTTTTCCTTTTAATGAAATGAGATAAAATAATCAACTAATAAACCTTTTATTTCAGCCAATATAAATCAAATAACATTTAAATTTCCAATTTCTAAGTCCACTAAAGGATAAAACATAAATGGGGAAAAATGACCATTTTGCCCCTTCACACTAAAATAGCATAAAGAGCACTAAAGGGTTATTTTTGGGAAATTCTAAATTCCCGGCCAATTCCGACATTTCCAATGTCTAATAAACCGTCCCAAAATACTAACATACTAAGTTGTGATTGTACTGAGCCAAACACCGAGTTCCATGTTACCAGGCACTGGAAATGCAAAATTATAAAAATCACTAAATGACATAAAATGCATTTCAGAATTCAACAATAACAGCATAAATAATTATTTAAATATCTATAAATAATTTTCCATAATTAAACATAATTAAGTGCTAATCTCCAAATTAAACTAAGCGGTCTTTACATATGTCTTTTATTATTTTCAAATAACTGAAGACATAAGTTTTTTTCGTGGATATCTATATTTTCAGTTATTTTGAAATAACCGAAGATATATGTTTACAATTTTTTTCTTACTTTTTCTCCTTACATTTATATCAGATTATATATTTTGAAAAGTGAAAAACTAAGGATATACATTATATTTCTAGTAGTGCAATCTTATATTTGACCTAAATTTTATAATTTTGCTACAATCACTATAAAAAAAGGGTTTATCTCGGCGGGCCCAGCCCCCCTTAATTGATCTATCCCGACGAGCCCAGACTCTTGTGAATTTCAATGCCGAGTTTGAATATGATTCTATTTCAGCGGTCCATGCGCTCCGTTATTATTGGCAATCTTGATGGTCTAGGCCCGTCATTATTGGTTATGCAATCTCAATGGGTTGGGCCCATCTTGATATGAATATTTGTTTCCTAATTTAGCACTTTTTGACACTTATCTCAGCGTGCCTGACTCCCATGAGATTGGTCAACCTCGATAGCCTTTTAGCAGCCCGGGGAAATAGTCTACTAATTGGGAAAAATAAATTTTTTTATATATTCTCTCTACTATTATATTGATGATATTTATAATTTTAATTCAAATATCATTTGTAAAATAATTTTCTATACATTAAATAGATATATAATGCTTCTCTTAATATAACAAACTCTTATATCATCATACATATTGTAATTAGTCAAAAAAAAATTGATAATAATTAAGTATAATTAGTCTTATAGTTAATAAATTTTTATCTAGATCATGGCATATAATTAATAATATTGTACATTTATTATACTAATTGTTTTTTTATGAACAACAATAATTATTATTAACAAGTAATAAGTAATAACTATTAACTATATATATATATATATTTTATATTAATTTGTTTAATATTTATAAATAAACAATACTATTAAGTATAAGTTTTAAATTTTATATATTAATAATTAATATATATTTAAAATTGTATAGATATTAACAAGTAATGAATACTATTAGATATACATTTGTAATTTTACATACTTATTAGTACATTTAAAATTGTATATTCACTAAAAAGTAATAGATACTATTTTGTATTATTTTTTATTTATTTAAAATTATATAGATAGTATTAGACATACGTGTAAAATTATACATATGGTATATATTTTAAATTATATATATTAATTTGTATCTATTAATTAAAATTGTGCAATACTAACAAGTAAAAGATATTCTTAAGTTTATGTTTGATATTATTATACTAATTGGTATATCGATCTTTACTGAGTTTTTTAGAAAAACTGATTATAAAATATCAATACTGAAGAAATAAATAACTAAAAGAAAAAAAGTAAGAAAGACACAAATAACAGTTTTTACGTGGTCGGAGCGGTAACTAGCCTTAGTTCACAAGTCAATATTATTAGGTAATTCTTTAGAAAGCCTTTTAAAATACAATGAATGTAACTTTTCATGCTTGTCACAGCAAATATTACAAGAGAATTTAATCCTTAATCTATACGATTTACTAGGTATTTATAGCAGTTTGAGAATTTTATTTAGTTTTTCTTTTCCCTCTATTGGAGAGTTTACAATGATAACACACTTGCATTGCCTCGTGACGTCTAGCCCACAAATGAGAGGATATGCTGACTAGGTAGATCGATTTTTGTTGAATTTAGTCAACACTGTGTACTATGTTTGATGGCAATTAACTGTGAATTAATTTCTTGATGTCTATTTTAGGAAATTTCCTCATTTAGCTTGATACAATCCTCTATCAAGATTTGGCAAACTATTATTTTTTTATTTGTCCATAGGAATAAAAAAGAAAATTGGACCAGTTTTCTAGGAATACGCTGTCTTACCCTTTCGACCTCACATTACTAGACTTCCTTTCATGCACGAGTTGTCAATGGCAAAAGGTTCTACGATCACAGAGCTGGAGTACTTTCCTGGAAGGACCTGTCCAAATGGGCTTGGCCCACTTTATCTTTTTTACTAATGGGCCTTGGATGCTGATCTGTACTATTGAAAATGCAGATCACATTTATCCCCAAGCTTCTAGAATGCTACGTATGTGGAAGCTTGTACCACTCTTTTAGTGTGGACATGTGGAGATGACCCATGTGCACGTTAATTTGATTGTAACCTAAGTATGCACCCATAAAGATTAGTTCATACCCTAAGGTGTTGTGTCGACCATCTAATTAATGCACAAAAGTGGAAAGCAATCTTTTGGACAAGCTTTGTTCAAATTTGTGAAATCTATATACATTCTATGTTTCATAAGGCTTTGGAACCAACATCGAATTGGCAAGCCATATGGGATATAGAGCTTCCCTAAGGAAGTCAATGTTTGTTAGCGTATCTACTTCTATTTTTACTGCGTTTGACCTCACTAGATTTAGAGGTCTTCGCTTCTGTCGGACTGAATCTGCCTTAGGGTCTATGATCATTGCATGGTGGATCAAATGGGGACTGATTCCAGTTATATTAGAATGACTCCAGGCTAATACATCACTCTTTTCCTTGATTATGGAGACAATTTTTTCCTTCACTATGAGTGGTAGGTTCTTCCCCACTCTAATGACTTTTGTGGGTTCTCCATCATCGATGCAAACTTCTTCTAATTTTTCCATTGGTTCTATTGTAAATTCCATGCCAACTCATGGATCGAGTTCATCTACTTGGACCACCCCCAATGCTGACTGGGACGATGTTCCAACTTAAGATGTATTTCCTTCCTAGACCATGAGAATAGTAGTTGAAATGTTATAGGAATTTTGTGCACTTCTTTGATCTTCTCTTATTGTCCCAATGCTTTCGGTATCACTTGGGAATTTTAGGCACAAGTACCACTTCGAAATCCATTAGAAATGGTTGTCCTACAATGACATTGTAAGCAGTAGGGCAATCAACTATTACAAATGTACTCTATTTGAATGG
Source organism: Cannabis sativa (assembly GCF_029168945.1). Classification (NCBI taxonomy): domain Eukaryota; kingdom Viridiplantae; phylum Streptophyta; class Magnoliopsida; order Rosales; family Cannabaceae; genus Cannabis; species Cannabis sativa. The sequence continues at coordinate 15,279,753 of NC_083605.1, read as the reverse complement.
TGACACTACATTACTTTCGAGAACCTCACCATTTATTATCATCGAAAGTTGTATTTTTTCCATGGGAATCAGTGTGTCTCCATTGAAGCCTTAATTGGACACGACAAAAGATTGACTTCCACCAGACCAATGACTTTAAAGGCTCTTTTGAAAATGATATTCATAGAGCTTCTGTTATCCATGACAATTCTGGAAACTCTTTTGTTTGCTATTTGAGCCTCTATCACTAGAAAATCGTTGTGATAAAAATCCATATGCTTGGCATCATCTTCAGTGAAAGTCATTGGTAAATTCATTAACCTTGGACGCTGGCCAAGCGATTGTACCAGGGGGCAAGCTTTTTTTTTGGTTCAATTCATTTAAGAACCTTTTTCTGCATTTTGGTTGCTTCAGGCAATGTGAGGTCCACAAAAATTAGTTGCAACATGACTATCTAAGGCTGGCAAAGCAGCTCTTGGAGGGCACATATTTTCGAGACCAGGAGCTATAACTAATGCTATTGCTGGAATGTTCTGTGCCCTTTGAAGGGCTTGTGCATTTGCTTCTTATATTCCAGAAGCTTGTGGATGGCCCACTCCCTGAGGAGGATTTATGGCTCCATGTTTTCCCAGAATGAAAAGTTGTCCATTTACAACTGCTTGTCCATGATAGATGACTAGAATCCTTATCCAATTGGAAAAGTGTCAATTCCGTACCAGTTCTTCAATTCATCATTTAGATAATCACATTCATTTGTGGTGTGCACAATATCGCCATGATATTCACACTTCTTGTTTGGATCTCTTTTTTGTCTTCTTCCCTTGTACATTGGTGGAGGCTTCTTGTAATGAACCATCTTACAAGTTGCCTTATACACATTCTCTCAAGTATCTATAAGACTTGTATACTCAGTGTACCTTAACTCTTGTGTAAAGCCCGCTTAGTTAATTTGGAAATTAGCAGTTATTTATGTTAATCAGGAAATTATTTATAGCTATTTAAATAATTTATCATTGTTATTTATGGAATTCAGATATGCATAATTATGTCATCAGTAGTTTTATATTTCGCATTTCCGGTGTCCGGTATTTTGGAACTCGGCGTTTGGCTCAGTAGAAATCACAACTTAGTATGTTAGTATTTTGGGGACGGGTTTTAGACATTGGGAATGTCGGGAATGGCCGGGAATTTAGAATGTCCCAAAAATACCCCTTTAGTATGAATTTTGTAATTTTATGGTGGAGGGGCAAAATGGTCTTTTTGCCCCAATGACTTTTTGTCTTTTGTGACTTGTAAATGGAAATTATATGTTGATTTTAATTATTTTTCTTGGCTGAAATTAAATGAGTAATATGATATAAATCCCTTTTTTCTCAAAATTTCATCACTTAGTCAAATTTTAAAGAAATTAGAAAAATCAAATAGAAAAACTCTCTCTCTCTTTTCCTCTCTTTCGGCTGAGCTTGGGGGTTCTAAAGGGCTGGTTTTCTTTGGTGATTCAAGCCCTAATTTGCAACTTTATTGATCTCTTGTTGTGGTAGGTGTTTCCTAGTCCCTTTCTCTTTAAATCTCTTGAAAAAAATGATGAAAAGTGATGAATGCATGCATGATTTTAGTTGATTTTGGCTGCTGTGTTTTGAGGTTAATTTGTGTGATTAAAAGCATGTTTATGTGATGAATAATTGAGTTGTTTGAAGCATGTTAGATAGGGTGTTCCAAGCTTTTAGTTTCTTTGTTAAAAGTTATGAAATTTGAAAGAAAATGTGATGTTTTGTTTCTGTGAATTGCTGGATGTTGTGGGTTGTTTTCAGAGGTTATATTATGCTAGTTTAAGAGGTTTTAAGCTAGTTTGATTGCTTGTTTAGGTGGTTTGCTCAAGCTTGAGTTTGGAACTCAAAGCTTGAGCTCCAATGGCAAATTTTGTATTTGTGGTTTCTGGGTAGGTTTGTTGCCTTGGAATTGTTCTTTAGGGTAGTTAGAACAGGTCTGGAAAGTTTGGGACCAATTGGGGTCGAATTGGTCAAGTTATGAGATTTTATGGTTGCTGCCTGCGAGGAACCGGAATTCCGGTTGAGCATCCGGAATTCCGGATGGGGGTTCAGAATTTCCCAGAACCGGAATTCCGGTTGGGCAACTCTGGTCTAGGTTGGGGATTTTTCAGAACCCTAGTTTTCCTCGTTTTTGGGTTTTTAGGGGTATTGCCATGCTTTTTATCGATAGGGAAACTTTTAGTTTCAAGTTTTAGTCCCCGGGAAGTGATTTAGCGTGTCACTTATAGCGTTGTGATTTTTATGGTTTAGGAGCCGATGTCAAGCGTTCGGCTTCGATTCCGGTCGGGTTGGCGCACACACGAAATCGGAATCCGGTAAGATTAGTATAACAGTATGCATATGTAGATTACATGTTTAGCGTGCATGTAGGAAGCCTGTTAGATTACATTAGATATGTATTTAGGCTTCGAACCACCCAACCCTGTCACGTCGGTACGAGTGGAGTATGACCGACGGCGGAGTATGACCGGTTCGACGGATCAGGCTGACACTGGTTGGTGGTTCAGTGCTATTGACCTATCCGTCGGTACGGAGTATGACCAGCGGCGGAGTATGACCGGTTCGACCGATCGGGAGGATACTGTCAATAGTACCGTCCCCCGAACGTTCAAAACTCGGTACCATGTTGGACATGGCGGTAGTGCTCGGTACCATGTTGGACATGGCGATGGCGGGACTCGGTATCGTGTTGGACACGGCGGTCGGTTTTATGTATGATATTATTATGCTTTTCTTGCGGGTCCGTCGACTCACGGTTTACGTTCATGTGTAGGTAAAGGCAAGGCCGTAGGCGATGGACCGTGACCGAGCATATGAGATTGTACATGTCGGGGCGGTTAGGCACGGAGCGTACGATCCTCGGGACGACGGGGCTGAGATTTTGTAACCGTCGTTAGACGACTTTATTTTGATGTAAAAGTTGAACAGTAAAAACGTTTGTAAATATTTTATAAATCGGGATCCCGAGACTTTTTGCAAAATGGTTTATAAGTTTAATGAAAAAGCAAAATTTTAATTAATCACGTTTTTCCATAAACCTCGTTGACTAGCAACGAGCCGCACGATACGTTTAAAAATCACGTAATACGCCTAAAATAGTTAGGGTGTTACAATTTGGTATCGAGCCGCCGGGTTGTCTTAGAAGATCGTCACGACATGTACAATCATCATCAGCAGTTAGCTCGGTTCACGGTTCAGTAAGCCTTTATTGCTTTAGTAATTTATTTTATTCAGTTATGAAAAAGAAAAGCCTGTTAGGAAGCATGTTAGTAGCCTGATAGTAGAATAGGCGCATGTTTCATTTCTAATTTCCAAATTAAGCGGCATTAGTAAGCTCGCCTTGAATACGACCTGATATGCCAACTCTTGGTTTCGCAGGCGGTTCTAACTAGATGGACGCCAGGCGGACTACCAGGAGTCGGGGCAACTCCGTGGGGTCGAATCAGGGAGAGGGAGCTCGGTTTCCCCCACCTGCTATGGGCCGAGGTAGAGGTCCCCGAGGCAGGGCTCGTGGTCGGGGTGTTGAGGACCCGCCACAGGCTGCCCAGGCTCCCCCAGCCGATCAGGGAGCCCCGAACTGAGAGTTGCGGTTTGCGGAGATGCAAGCCCGGATCGAAGAACAAGACCTCGAGATTCAGAGGTTGAGACGGCGGGGTGCTCCTGCCGGTTCCGGTGCCGGTAGTTCCGGCGGCACTGCCGCGCCGCCTGTGCCGAGATAGTGGTGGCGGCCCATAGATTGGAACCATTGTATGAGCGGTTCCGGAAACAAGCACCTCCGGTATTCCTGGGAGGTCCAGATGTGTCGAAAGCCGAGCAGTGGCTTACGGTGATCACCAGAATCTTGAACTTCATGGGTGTCACCGGCAACGACAGAGTGGTGTGCGCCACATTTCAGTTCCAGGAGGATGCCCTGGTATGGTGGGACATGGTGTCTCAGATTCACGATGTCACCACCATGTCTTGGGAAAGGTTCCAAGAACTCTTCAACGCAAAATACTATAATGAGGCGGTCAGAAGCGCCAAGAGGAAAGAGTTCGTTCACCTGACCCAGCGGGAGAACATGAGTGTCACTGAGTATACTACTCAGTTTGACCGGTTGGCGAGGTTAGCCTCGGGAATCGTGCCGACCGACTTCAGCAGGAAGGAGAAGTATCTGGACGGGTTGAGTCCCAAGATCAGGCATGACCTGATGATTACCACAGACGACAGCACCACCTATGCTCAGATGGTGGAGAAGGCACGCTGCGAGCCGAGGGCGCGGTGGGGTGTATGTCGGATTCGGCCGGTACTCCGGTTGGTGGCGGAGCTCCTACCCCTCCTGCATCAGGCTTTAGCAGGGGGAGTAGTGGTTCAGCCATTGATCAGAGGAAGAGGGCACCCACTGCTTCCGGCGGCTCGAGTCAGAACAAGAGGTTCCGAGGGAACCAGAACAGAGGGAGTCGTCCTGGTGGTAATGAGACCCGATTCTCCTATCCCGAGTGCCCTAGCTGCAAGAGGCACCATCGGGGTGAGTGCAAGGGGCAGGGATGCTTTCATTGTGGCATGCCCGGGCACTTCAAGAGGGAATGTCCCCAGCTCCGGCCAGAGGCACCGAGAGCTCCAGCGATACCCACTCCAGCCAGGGTATTCGCGATCACGCAGGCTGATGCAGATGCCAGCCCATCAGTTGTTACAGGTCAGATTTTTATTAACGACTCGCTTTATTCAGTGCTGTTTGATTCTGGGGCTACACGTTCTTATGTGGCGGCCAGAGTCTTTAGTAAGTTGGGTAGACCCTTTGATAGATATGAATCAGGGTTTGGAACCCCATTACAGCGGAGAATTGGTTATCTCCAATAGGTGGATTAGGTCTATGCCGATCGGGATAGACGGTAGAGAGTTAAGCGGCCGATCGATAGAGATGAGCTTAGTCGAATTCGATATTATTTTAGGAATGGATTTCCTATCTAAATATTCGGCGAGCATTGACTGTAAGAGGAAGATGGTGGTCTTCCAACCGGAAAGTGAAGAACCGTTCGTATTTGTGGGTTCGGTTCAGGGATCTCGGATCCCGGTGATCTCGGCTATGTCAGCGAGAGAACTATTGCACGGTGGGTGCTTAGGGTTTCTGGCCGTGGTGGTGGACACCACTCGGCCAGACACCATTCGGCCAGAGGATATCAGTGTGGTTCGGGAATTTTTGGACGTTTTTCCCGAAGAACTTCCAGGGTTACCACCTCAGAGGGAGATTGACTTCGTGATTGACTTGGCACCAGGGGTGGATCCGGTTTCCAAAGCCCCGTATAGGGATGGCTCCAGCTGAACTTGAGGAATTGAAGATTCAGCTCCAAGGGTTGCTTGACATAGGGTTCATTCGGCCCAGTGTGTCACCTTGGGGAGCCCCGGTTTTGTTCGTGAAGAAGAAGGATGGATCTATGAGGATGTGCATCGACTACAGAGAGTTGAACAAGGCGACGGTGAAGAATAAATATCCATTACCTAGGATCGATGACTTGTTCGATCAGCTTCAGGGGAAGACGGTCTTTTCTAAGATTGATCTCCGTTCGGGTTATCATCAGTTGAGGATCCGAGAGGAGGACATTCCAAAGACGGCTTTCCGCACTAGGTATGGACACTACGAGTTCCTGGTTATGTCATTCGGACTAACCAACGCTCCCGCAATGACATTCATGGACCTGATGAATAGAGTATTCAAGGATTTCCTCGATATCTGTGTGATTGTGTTTATCGACGACATCCTCGTGTACTCTCAGTCAGAAGAGGAGCATGAGTTACATCTTCAAATGGTACTGCAACGACTTCGGGAACATAAGCTCTACGCCAAGTTCAAGAAATGTGAGTTCTGGTTGTCTCAGGTGTCCTTCCTAGGGCACATTGTGGGTGAAGACGGGATCAAGGTGGATCCCGGGAAGATCGAATCCGTCAGGGATTGGCCGAGACCGAAGACAGTGACAGAGATCAGAAGCTTCTTGGGGTTAGCTGGGTACTACCGTAGGTTCGTGGAGGGGTTCTCCAAAATTTCAATGCCCCTAACCGAGCTTACAAAGAAGAATCAGCGATTTATCTGGTCAGATAAATGCGAAGCTAGTTTTCAGGAGCTGAAACAGAGGTTGATTACTGCTCCGGTACTAGCTTTGCCTTCGGACAAAGAGAAGTTCGTGGTCTATTGTGACGCATCCAAACAGGGTTTGGGGTGCGTATTGATGCAAGCCGATCGGGTTATCGCTTATGCCTCCCGTCAGTTAAAGGACTATGAACAGCGATACCCGACTCATGATTTAGAATTGGCCGCAGTGGTTTTTGCACTGAAGATTTGGCGGCATTACTTGTATGGGGAGAAGTGCGAGATCTATACCGACCATAAAAGTCTCAAGTATTTCTTTACTCAGAAAGATTTGAACATGAGACAAAGGCGCTGGTTGGAGTTAGTGAAGGACTATGATTGTGAGATCCTTTACCATCCCGGAAAAGCCAATGTAGTGGCCGATGCCCTGAGCAGAAGGGGTCCCGGGCAAGTAGCTAGCATGGTTCAGATCTCACCCCAGCTAGCAGAGGATATGGTTAGATCCAGCATTGAGTTTGTGGTAGGTCAGCTTCACAACTTAACGCTGCAATCTGATCTGTTGGAAAGAATAAAGGTTGCTCAGATGACAGATCCGGAATTAGTGAAGATCCGAGATGAGGTGTTGGCTGGTCAAGCCAAAGACTTTTCAGTGACAGACAGTGGGATGCTTTTGTATAAAGCCAGGGTTTGTGTCCCGAATAGTGTGGACTTGAGGAACGAGATCTTTGAGGAGGCTCATTCTACTCCATATTCTCTACATCCCGGCACCACCAAGATGTACCAAGATTTGAAACCGTACTTCTGGTGGAGCGGTATGAAGAAGAATTTGGTAGAATTCGTTTCGAGATGCCTCACTTGTCAGCAGATCAAGGCTGAACATCAGAGACCAGCAGGGTTGTTGCAGCCTCTAACCCTACCAGAATGGAAATGGGAGGATATTGCGATGGATTTTGTGGTCGGGTTACCTAGGACCACGGGTATGTATGACTCCATCTGGGTAGTGGTGGATCGATTTACGAAATCTGCTCATTTTCTGCCGGTTAGAACAACGTTTACAGTGGATCAGTTGGCAGAGTTATATGTCAGGGAGATAGTGAGACTTCACGGGGTACCGAAATCTATAGTTTCGGACAGGGATCCGAAATTCACCTCCAAATTTTGGCAAAGTTTGCAACGGGCAATGGGTACGAAGCTAAAATTCAGTACAGCATTTCATCCTCAGACAGATGGTCAGTCCGAAAGGACAATTCAGATATTGGAGGATATGTTGAGAGCCTGTGTTATGGACTTTGAGGGTTCATGGAGTAAATACCTACCATTAGTGGAATTTTCATACAACAACAGTTACCAGAGTACGATAGGGATGGCACCCTACGAACTGTTGTACGGTAGGAAATGTAGATCCCCTATCCACTGGGATGAGACAGGGGAGAGGAAATACCTAGGTCCAGAGTCAGTTCAACGGACCAATGAGGCAATAGAGAAGATTAAAGCTAGAATGCTTGCCTCCCAGAGCAGACAGAAGAGTTACGCAGATCCGAAACGTAGGGATGTTGAGTTCCGAGTAGGGGACCATGTGTTTTTGCGAGTATCTCCGATGAAGGGGATTAAACGTTTCGGGAAAAGAGGCAAGTTATGCCCTAGGTTTACAGGACCTTTCGAGATTCTCGAGAAGATAGGTCAAGTGGCATATCGGTTAGCATTGCCTCCAGCTTTATCGACGTGCACAACGTATTTCATGTCTCAATGTTGAGAAAATACGTTTCAGACCCCTCTCATATACTCAGTTATGAGAGTATTCAGCTTCAGTCAGATATGTCCTATGAGGAACGGCCGGTGCGGATCTGGATAGAAAGGATAAAGTCCTTCGGAATAAGACCATAGCGTTGGTCAAGGTTCTCTGGAGAAACAGTAAGGTGGAAGAAGCCACCTGGGAGCTAGAATCAGATATGCGAGCTCAATTTCCAGAGTTATTCAGGTTAGATTTCGGGGACGAAATCCTTTTAAGGGGGGGATAGTTGTAAAGCCCGCTTAGTTAATTTGGAAATTAGCAGTTATTTATGTTAATCAGGAAATTATTTATAGCTATTTAAATAATTTATCATTGTTATTTATGGAATTCAGATATGCATAATTATGTCATCAGCAGTTTGTGTATTTCGCATTTCCGGTGTCCGGTATTTTGGAACTCGGCGTTTGGCTCAGTAGAAATCACAACTTAGTATGTTAGTATTTTGGGGACGGGTTTTAGACATTGGGAATGTCGGGAATGGCCGGGAATTTAGAATGTCCCAAAAATACCCCTTTAGTATGAATTTTGTAATTTTATGGTGGAGGGGCAAAATGGTCTTTTTGCCCCAATGACTTTTTGTCTTTTGTGACTTGTAAATGGAAATTATATGTTGATTTTAATTATTTTTCTTGGCTGAAATTAAATGAGTAATATGATATAAATCCCTTTTTTCTCAAAATTTCATCACTTAGTCAAATTTTAAAGAAATTAGAAAAATCAAATAGAAAAACTCTCTCTCTCTTTTCCTCTCTTTCGGCTGAGCTTGGGGGTTCTAAAGGGCTGGTTTTCTTTGGTGATTCAAGCCCTAATTTGCAACTTTATTGATCTCTTGTTGTGGTAGGTGTTTCCTAGTCCCTTTCTCTTTAAATCTCTTGAAAAAAATGATGAAAAGTGATGAATGCATGCATGATTTTAGTTGATTTTGGCTGCTGTGTTTTGAGGTTAATTTGTGTGATTAAAAGCATGTTTATGTGATGAATAATTGAGTTGTTTGAAGCATGTTAGATAGGGTGTTCCAAGCTTTTAGTTTCTTTGTTAAAAGTTATGAAATTTGAAAGAAAATGTGATGTTTTGTTTCTGTGAATTGCTGGATGTTGTGGGTTGTTTTCAGAGGTTATATTATGCTAGTTTAAGAGGTTTTAAGCTAGTTTGATTGCTTGTTTAGGTGGTTTGCTCAAGCTTGAGTTTGGAACTCAAAGCTTGAGCTCCAATGGCAAATTTTGTATTTGTGGTTTCTGGGTAGGTTTGTTGCCTTGGAATTGTTCTTTAGGGTAGTTAGAACAGGTCTGGAAAGTTTGGGACCAATTGGGGTCGAATTGGTCAAGTTATGAGATTTTATGGTTGCTGCCTGCGAGGAACCGGAATTCGGTTGAGCATCCGAATTCGGATGTGGGTTCGAATTTCCCGAACCGGAATTCGGTTGGGCAACCTCTCGGTTGGGGATTTTTCAGAACCCTAGTTTTCCTCGTTTTTGGGTTTTTAGGGGTATTGCCATGCTTTTTATCGATAGGGAAACTTTTAGTTTCAAGTTTTAGTCCCCGGGAAGTGATTTAGCGTGTCACTTATAGCGTTGTGATTTTTATGGTTTAGGAGCCGATGTAATCCGCCGTTCGGCTTCGGTTCCGGTCGGGTTGACGGCACACGAAATCGGAATCCGGGTAAGATTAGTATAACGGTATGCATATGTAGATTACATGTTTAGCGTGCATGTAGGAAGCCTGTTAGATTACATTAGATATGTATTTAGGCTTCGAACCACCCAACCCCGTCACGTCGGTACGGCTGGAGTATGACCGACGGCGGAGTATGACCGGTTCGACCGATCAGGCTGACACTGGTTGGTGGTTCAGTGCTATTGACCTATCCCGTCGGTACAGGCTGGAGTATGACCAGCAGCCGGAGTATGACCGGTTCGACCGATCAGGAGGATACCTGTCAATAGTACCGTCCCCTGAACGTTCAAAACTCAGTACCATGTTGGACATGGCAGTAGTGCTCAGTACCATGTTGGACATGGCAGTAGCGGGACTCAGTATCGTGTTGGACACGGCAGTCAGTTTTATGTATGATATTATTATGCTTTTCTTACTGAGTCTGTCGACTCACAGTTTACGTTCATGTGTAGGTAAAGGCAAGGTCAGAATGGGCGATGGACCGTGACCGAGCATATGAGATTGTACATGTCGGGGCGGTTAGGCCTGGAGCGTACGATCCTCAGGACAACAGGGCTGAGATTTTGTAACTGTCGTTAGACGACTTTATTTTGATGTAAAAGTTGAACAGTAAAAACGTTTGTAAATATTTTATAAATCGGGATCCCGAGACTTTTTGCAAAATGGTTTATAAGTTTAATGAAAAAGCAAAATTTTAATTAATCACGTTTTTCCATAAACCTCGTTGATTAGCAACGAGCTGCACAGTACGTTTAAAAATCACGTAATACGCCTAAAATAGTTAGGGTGTTACATCTTGGGTCTTTCACTTCATTGTAGATTCATTCTGATTTAGACCCTTTCAACTCATTTTACTCTGTGATTGGGTTATATTGGATTTTGGAACTTTTGCTGTTTGTCCGTTTGTTCGCGAGCAGCAGTGTATCCAATTTGTGCAGCTTCTAACCCCAAAAAAATAGCCTGTATAGCTAGCTGCATTGAAGTAGTTGGTCCATATCCTGTAAGCGTTGTAAAAGTAGTTGGTGGAGGGTAAATAGATGGAGTTGTCATCTGTGAAGTTATGGCAGTTGGTATATTAGTGGAAGGTACTAGGAGTACTCTGTACGCTTGAGTGTAAGCTTCTTGTAAATTTATAAATTCTTGAGCTTTTGTTAAGAAATGAGTTAGAGTATTTACTCTTTTACATTGAAGGTCTTCCGCAACAAAGATCCAGTTCCAATTCTTGATGTTAGGGCTGCCATTTTCATGTCATTAGTGACCTTGGTTTAGCAGCTACATCCATCATGCATTTGATGTATCTCTTCAAGATTTCTCCTGGCTGTTCTTTGATGCTGGTTAGGGATCTGGCTTCCAGGTTAAAGGCCTTTGCTGCTACAAACTTCTTTTTAAACATTACTTATAGATCTCTCCAATTATGGATCGATCCCAAAGACAATCTCTTCCACCAGTCTTCTACAGACTTGCTTAGTGTTAGTGAAAAGCATAAACATTTTTGCATCATCACTAGCCTTGGCGACTTGCATAATGTTATTGTACTTGGAGAAGTAGTCCCTGGTGTCCGTCCTTCCTTCGTACAGTTCCATCTGTGGCCTTTTGAAGCACTCTGGTAGTGGCACTTCTATGATTCTTTTTATATAAGGCTCCGTATCTTCTTTACCAAAGTTCGAAACGGTGGTACTTTACTTTTTAGAGATCTTTTTCGTGATTTTCATCAACTCCTGGACTTTGCGTTGTAGGCATTGAGTCTTGTCACTTGAAGATTCTTTTTCGCGAACATGATCACTGATGGTTTCTTAGATCATTCCCACATGGTCTAGCTTTTTCTGCTTTGGCTCTTTCTTTTTTCTCATTCAATCTTCTTTGAAGGTCAGTTGTGGAGAGACTTCCATTGTTGCCATCAGGTATTGGATATCAACATCAGACTTCCATTCTTTGAAGATCATTGGAATCACTTACATGATGCTTCTCCTTCTAGGACTCTAGCTTTCGGACTCCACATCAGTCTTACTTTTTTGCGCAAATTTGCATCTAGAATTAGTCTGGTCTATTGGAATTTATTTTACCAGGATCTTAGATCTACTCACAAGTATGTTGATTAACACCCTAAATATGAACTTTCTAAAACGATGAAATAAACACATATAAAGTTCAGGAAACCTAACATTATGTGTAGCGGAATTAAATGTCTCCTTCCGTTCAGATATCTAGCCCTAGATTCCTTTCTGTAGCAGAGCATTATCAATATCTGAACTTGGATCTCTTTCTCTGATTCTTTAGTGCTGAAACTCCTTCTTGCTGAAAGTCTTTCTTCACGATCTTCCTCACTATGATTGAGGTATCACTTGCTGTGTGTGGGCACTATTCTCACACTAAGGATTTCAAAATTCAAGAGGGAAGGAGAAAGAGAAGGGTCGGCCAAAGATAGGGAGAGAGAAGACTCAGTTTTTTCTGAATCAGAAGTGTAGAAATTTAGTGTAAATTTCCTGAAGCGTTCACTATCTATTTATAGCATTCTACTAGGGTTAGGTTTGAATTATTTGGCATTAAAATAATGAAAATATCAGTTTAAATTCCCTACAAAAGTGGCCGGCCATGCTTAGATGATTTCGGCCACACTTTTTGTAATTTTGCAGTTTTATCTTTTCTGCATCTGATTTTCTCAAAAACGCCAATTTTTAAATTCAACAATTTAAATGCCAATTCTAACTATTTAATAACTATAAATAATTATTAAATAAATCATGTGAACCATGCAACATTAAATGTTATTTTTGATCTATATTAATAAGTAAATCTCATTATATTGAAATGAGTTTTATTTAGGGCATAAAACCCAACAAACTCCCACTTGCACTTATATAAAACAAAATGTGCATTTCAAATAATCTCAACACCTTGATATACAAATCAAGTGTAGTAGTAGTAAACTCCTCGTAATAGGATCTGAAAGGTTGAATTAACCACAACCTTTCCTCCACTATTACTCTTCCTTAATCACAAAATCACTGATAATGTGAAATTCCTCTCTATATGTCTACTCTCTTGGGATACTAGATTCTATACCTTTTGGCAACTACTTTTGATTAATCAGGAAATTAACACTAGTAGTTAAGGCAATTTGGAATGGTGCCAAAAAAATGTATCGAACTTTCCTTAGACTGAATAAGTACCTTTCCTGCAACTTTATCATTCAGTCCCTTTCTGGTAGACCTAGAGACTTGAGATAGGTTTTTACACTTCTCCAAAATCACTATTCCACCCCCAGAGTAATGACCATCTTATTAGAAAGATTTACTAGCACAAAGGCAAATTTCGAAATCTGATGTGGTGTAATCTAAGAGATTTAAACACACCCTTATAGACTAACATATAGTTCCTCTTCTTAATCTTAAGGTTTACTTGATTGTCTTCCAATGTTATTCTCCTGGATTAATCTGATACCTACTCATTACTCCCACTCAACAGCAGGTGTCTGGTCTAAGGCATACAAAAGCATATCTAAGACCTCTCACTGCTGATATAAGAAATTATTTCATGGCTTTATCTTTTCTGGAATAGTTGAGACTTTTCCTTAGATAAATAAAATCTATGCCTAAGAAGTTGTGAAGCTTCTATAGATTGCCATTAGAAAGAAAATGCTTCAGCATCTTACTAAAGTAAGTTGCTTGCATTAGAGTAAGTAATTACCAGGTATACGATAAGCCATAGGTTTAAATAAACTCAAATCTATAATACTAGGAACAGGAAGTTTGTAAAGTCGATAGAATAGACTTATTAACTAAAATTTCCTTTTATGTCCTTGTAATAGAAAGTCTAGGTTGCTCCATGTGAATGGATTAAACCACAGTTCTATTGGCTTCTCTTCTTAGTTTCTTGTCTTGACAATCCATTACTTGTTTAAACTCACAATGGATTTTAAAACACTAGTGTCTCCCAAGTCATAAGAAGGTGAGTTCCTAGAAACTCTCCCACTACGACAAGGTACCGTGAATTATGTCTAAGAAAATAAATGGTATTAACCTCTTTGGTTGTGACAAGACAACAGAGGCAGTGGGATCATCATATGTCATATAAGATGATAGAACACTTTTGGAATCAAGAAAAATATCTCCTTTATTTGCTACTTGATTTTCAGACTTAGTCATTTTCTTAGAAAAGTTGTATTTGTTTGAACAAACACTTTCTTATCTATTGACAATGGGATGGTCCACCCCTAATCACTTAGAATAGCTAACAAACCATGGTTAACAGTTCTTGCTTTTCTTAAGATTTTGATTAGGTCATCCATGAATCTAGTAATGATTTACATTAAGTATACAACCATTACATCATTCTGAAATTGTATTACCATAGAAGGAATTAGGCAACGACTAGTAACTAATCATCAATATGCAACTCGAAATTTCTGGGGAGGTAAGTTTGGATATAATTCAAAAATCAATTTAATGATCTTTGAACTGCATATCTACTAACTAGTTCTCCACCCCTATCAGTTTGCAAGATCTTTAACCACTTACCTTAATGGTTTTAACCATTGCTAGAAATTAATGAAATTTTTAAACATTTCAAATTTCTTGCTAAAAGGTATAATCTAGAGTTATCGTTTTTAAGAATACAACGAAAAAACTCATATCCACCCCTGAATGTACATCCATCTGCGAATGAGATGAACTACTTTCAGTGGATATAGGCATATTAACTCTTTGCAGAGATTGATCTTGTCAAATCCACTATGAACTAGATACAAATGCCATAGATTAATGAAAAATGTGGTTGAGTCTTTTGATGACTTAGGTATAGTTACATCAAAGAGTTCTTAGAATAGTGCAAGTGGATCCTGGTCACAGAATACCAAACTCATATTCCATACAGTTTGAATCCATTGATAGAAAATGGTTATTAAACACTTGGAAAGTGTAACTGTATTGCTTCCTGGAAATAGAAATATAAGAAAATTTCTGTTTGGATTCTAAAATTAAAGTCAAAGACTTAAATTCAACCAAATATAATGAGTAATTCTTTCTTGGACCACCACTACTAATTTAACTCTAAGTCAAATTTTCCCATAAAGTAGGAGATTTCTAAGATTGAGGATTTATATCAATTGGGAATAGAATTTCGGGATTATAATCATATGCGTCATTTAATTTTGTTAAGAGAAAATATAGAATGACATGAAATGATTTATAGACCATTCATCCAATGATATGTTATTGAGCTAATTCGAAATAAATAAGCAAAGAGGAATTAGGATAATTTCGTTGTTTAAATAAGAATCCAACGATGCTTCGATTAGCGAAAGTCAAAGTAATCTTATTTATATAATCTTCTTGTTTCATATCGTAAAAATACTAGTCTAAGGTGTCATTAATTGATGAATAGCTAGATGTCGCATATACAATATTTGTCTTTCGAGATCTAACACTATTATGTATGTCTAATGGTGAAAATCCATTAGGGATTTATCTCATTAGATAAACAAACCAAGTTAGACCAACAATGAAGATTCGAAATTAAACTACAACTTAATAACAGAAAATAACATGGTTTAATATAAATTCATACACAATTCAAAAATTATTAAACATATAGCAAGTAGGAATGACAAGTGAAAATACTAAAACATACAATTCTAAATAATTTCCAAGGTTTTCAACAAACTGATATCAGTGTCCCGTTTAGGCGAGAGTCAAAGCTACCATCCATTGAATAGAGTTGTCAGCTCATCTAAAATGTTAAATATTCTAGCAACCTTTTATTTGATCAAGATTGGAATTCAGCGTTGTCCCGTTTAGGCGAGAGTCAAGGCAATTCTATCTTATGAGCTTCCACTATTGTTTCGCAATTTGCAAGTCAAATATGGTCGCCACCATTAGGGTGATCCATACCATATAAAACACTTACAAACTACTTATCTTTCGAGATTAAACGGTGCGAAATTGCTAATGAACGTTCCTCCATTAGGGAGGATTACTCACTAAAACAAACGCGATGTAAAACCAACAATGGAGATCGAATATCTTAATAATAATAAAGCTCATTATTTAAAGAGAGTTGTATTTTCTTTGATTCTCTTTATTTAATCTATTTATTTTAAATATATATTTATTTAATTAAAATTTTAAATTTAGAATGAAAAATTCTAAATATACATTTTAATTTAATATTTATAAATTTTACTTAGATGGATATGAAAATAACATGAATTATTTCCATCTTAGTAATAATTTCCAATAAATATTTAGAAAAATATTCAATTTAAGTTGTTACAAAATTAATTTAAATTAATTTACAACTCAAATTTAATTTTCTATGAATATATATTACATTTCGAAAAATTAAAGTATTCAAGGACACAATTTTCGAAAATGCATGTTAAAATAAAAAATTAATCTTGGAAAAATTATTCTAATTTAATGTTGGCCCAAAATTAATTAATAAAATTAGTTTAGAGCAAAAAATATAATTTTCCTATTTAATTAAATATATAAGAAAAATTTTAAATATTTAAGTATGATGATGAAAATCAACTTAAATATTAATTTTCTATTTAATTAAATACACTAGAAAAATACTTCAAGCAAAAATGTCATCTATCTAGATTTTTCTTTGACTAATTAATTCAATTTCTAATAATATACTTTAATTCAATTTATTTTAAATTAATCAATAAATGAAAAAATCATTGATTTAAGTTGATCCAAGAATTAACTAAAATAAATAATTAATTTACAACTTAATCTATTTTTCAAGATAAATTCAAAATCATCTTGCATTATGAAATGCAATTTCAAAAATTGATTAATAAAATAAAGAAAAAATATACATTGAAAATTATTTAAATTTAGTTGAAAAAATAGATTTCAACTAAAAATAATTTTCTATTTAATTAAGTGTCATGAAAAAGAAATATTTAAGTATCATGATGAAAATCAACTTAGATATTTAATTTTCAAATTAATTAAATGTATTAAATTCAAGAAATAAATAATTAAGTGTAGAGAAGGCTTAATTATTAATCTCTAGTTTAATACTAGGAAAAAATATACTTAAAATAAATTGTACCAAAATTATTTATTTAAATAATTAATTTCACAATGTATAATATTTTCCTATTTAATATTAGAAATAATAAGTAGTCTAGAAATAATTATCTAGAAAATATCTTATTTGACTAAGTATCTTTTCCACAAAATTTGAAAAAATATCTAATTTAAGTTGTATTAGAAAAAATCTAGAACTTAAATATTTTCAAATTTAAATTTAATTAAATATCAAAAATTATGTTGTAACCACTTAATTTAAAAATATTTCATTTTAAGTTAATATCTGAAAAGATATTAACTTAAAAAAAATATCTTAAAGAATCTTAATATCCAATGCCTAAAATTCCTCAACTTAATTTTGAAATTTGAAATCCAAAAGATATTCAGATTTAAGTTGCTTAGTTGTAGATAACTAAATATAACCTTAAATAGGAATATTTAATGAAAAATTTAAATTAAGCTTCAGAAAGAATCTAGATGGTTATAATTCTATATTTAATTAAATACAAGAAAATACATATTGTTTAGCTTAGAATAAAAAATTCTTTAAACTATAATTTTCTTAAATTAATTTCAAAATAAATGAAATTAATTATTTTGCTAATCAATTTTATTAGGTTAAACTAGTTTAATTAACCTAGTACAGTTATTCAAATCAAGCAAATGGGCCTTCACAATTGGGGTAGTTCATGTGAGGGGGTGCTGGGTTCAGTATGTCGTACCCACTACTATGGCTCCCAACTCTCATACAAGGCCCAAAAGAGAGGAATTTAACCTTAAACTGAACAACTGTTATTAATTGAATAGGCCCAAAAACTAAATGGGCCTAAATAAAATCTATCAAAAACTATGATATTTTATTTAGCAACAACAATCTATATGCATCTATAATGAAATTAAACACATAGGCTCACACAGGCACACAATTTGGATGGATCCTATCATGTTGCTAGGTCATACACAGATGAAAGAAGATTGTGAAAATTACCTGTTACAAATTATTTACTTGACCAAGGGAGCCATGAGTTAAAATCAGATCATTGGATCTCTCAACAAGTTAACCATGGCTATTTGCAATCAAGCAATAATAGGTTTTAAAAACTTACAAACAAGCTAAAACACATACTCCTGCAACAAGGTTAGCTGGATAGTTGGATGTAGGATTTATTTAATTTTAAATACATAATTTCGAAAAAAAAAATTAATTAAAAAAAAATTATTTTCGAAATTTTTTTTAAAAAAATTAAATTTAAAATTAAACCTACAATTTTGAAAAATAGGTTTGAACCAACCTAAATATCATTTCAAAATTTTCTAACTACTTTTAAAAATGAAATGTTATTTTATAAATAAAAATTAAATAAAAAATTAAAAATGATAAATGAATATCTTTTTCAAATTTTAAATGTAATTTAAATAAATAAAATAACAAAATTTAAAAGTTAGCAAAATATCTTACATCTATTTAAAATTACATGATTATAGTTATCTTATATTAAATTTAAATAAGGTCAAATTATTTAAAAAAAGATTTAATTTAAAAAATTTAAAATCTGACCATAAATTTAAAAATAAGATAAGATATAATCAAATTTAAAAATAAGATAGATAATTAAGCAAAAAAAGATAGATACTAACTATTTTTAAATTCAAATTACACTAATATCATGAATTAAATTTAAAAAATATTAAATTAATTCATTACGATAATTAGAGTTGAATTAGGAATAGTAATAGTATAAATACAGAACTACACAAAAAATCGGAAGTTAATTCCATGAAAAAGAATGAAAAAACGAAGAAAAACGAAAAAAAATTGCAAGTTGTACGGACGGGATGCTGTGCATACCAGTCTGCGCGCGTGCTGGGGCTGTTTGGGCGTGCAAACTCGGCGCAGGAGGAAATCAGCATGATTTCCGCGCGCGCAGGTGGTGCAGCGACACAACCCGATTTTTTCGAAACTTCAAAAATCATAACTAATTCAAATTAAATCGAAATTGAGTTCTGTAAAAAAGTAACTTGCTTAATTTTTTCCATACTATCCAATAAAAATAATTCCAGAAACATATATTCAATGATTTTTCACAAAAATTCACAAACATCAATCAATCATCAAATAACACTCAATACAACATGATACCATCCAAAACATCAAACAATCGTTTTAAAGTCCAAATTTCTTGCAAGCAAATCAATTACCATGGCTCTGAGGCCAGTTTTTGGAATTTATTTTACCAGGATCTTACATCTACTCACAAGTATATTGATTAACACCCTAAATATGAACTTTCTAAAACGATGAAATAAACACATATAAAGTTTAGGAAACCTTACATTGGGTGCAGCGGAATTAAATGTCTCCTTCCGTTCAGATATCTAGCCCTTGATTCCTTTCTGTAGCAGAGCATTATCAATATCTGAACCTGGATCTCTTTCTCTGATTCTTTAGTTCTAAAACTCCTTCTTGTTGAAAGTCTTTCTTCACGATCTTCGTCACTATAATTGAGGTATCACTTGCTGTGTGTGGGCACTATTCTCACACTAAGGATTTCGAAATTCAAGAGGGAAGGAGAAAGAGAAGGGTCGGCCAAAGATAGGGAGAGAGAAGGCTCAGTTTTTTCTGAATCAGAAGTGTAGAAATTTAGTGTAAATTTCCTGAAGCCTTCACTATCTATTTATAGCATTCCACTAGGGTTAGGTTTGAATTATTTGGCATTAAAATAATGAAAATATCAGTTTAAATTCCCTACAAAAGTGGCCGGCCATGCTTAGTGGATTTGGGCCTCACTTTTTACAATTTTGCAGTTTTATCTTTTCTGACTATTTAATAACTATAAATAATTATTAAATAATATTGTCATTTATCATATTTATTAATTGAACCATACAAAGTATCATAATTAACAAATGTGCTCCTATAAACTCTTTCTTTACAATTTCGCCCTTACTTAGTGAAAAATTCACAAATAGACATAGTCTAATTTGAGAATTATAATTCATTAATCAAAACAAATTATATGAGTCTTACAAGCAATATTATCTCAACTAGTGCGGGGACCATGGGTCTATATAACCGAGCTTCCAATAAGTAGATCAAGAATTTATTACTAAAATTCACTAACTTATTAATTCTTCGTTGAATCCACGCATAGAACTTAGAATTGCACTCTCAGTATATAGAATGCTCTATATGTTCCACCATATAGACACATCATTAGTTATCCATTGTTATAATCCTAATTTGATCAATGATCCTCTATATGAATGATCTACACTGTAAAGGGATTAGATTACCGTTACACCTTACAATGTATTTTGTCCTTAAAACACTTAACCCCGTATAAATGATATTTCAGCTTATGTGAAATGAGATCTCCACCATTTATTTTCGTTTGGTCAAGCTCCAAGGAGATCATCCTTTACTTACTATTCGCCAGATAGAAGCTATAGATTCCATGTTTATGATAGCGCTCCCACTCAATACCGTGTTCCCAAAATGTACGTATCACCCTGACCTAAAAGTAGGCTTAACTAACAAATCAAAGAACACGAATAGCCTCCTGAGATTGAGCCTAATCATAACAGGATTAAGATCATTTGATCTAGGATCAACTAGGCGATATTGACTTGAATAGATATTACGGTAAGTTTAATAAATCTAAGTCAAAGTTCAATATCGGTGCCTTCCGATGCATACTCCATGCATCCAACCTGAGCTTTACTTTAACGAATGCTCTAGAAAGAACATAGCATTTCTCCAAATGCAAGTAAACTTTGTTGTAGATTATCATATCAGTAAAACCCTATGTCTGATAAATCTAGGAAAATTTATTCACATAGTCATGTTTACTTTCCAATGTGTTGACAGCACAATAAACAGGATCAAGTATGTGAAAAGGGTTTCAGATGAATTCATACATTATGTACATATAATCATGAAATAAATCATGTGAACCATGCAACATTAAATGTTATTTCTGATCTATATTAATAAGTAAATCTGATTATATTGAAATGAGTTTTATTTAGGGCATAAAACCCAACATCGTCACCATGTCTTGAAGCATAGTTTCATTTCTTCTTCTTTTGAGTTTGGTCGATAGCTTTAGACTTTTTATGTTGCTTGGGGGAAGGAGTCTTCTTTGGATTTTTGATAGCTATCCCTTTCCCTTTATCTTTGTGAACGCATGAGGTTCTAGGATCTTTTAGATTTGCTCTCTTAGGGGCATCAGTTGTTGGAGAAGCTTGTACGCCATGAGTTCCTTTGGCCAGGGAAGGTCATCATGACCTCTATTCTGGTTATCTTTGTGAGCAGCAACTCGTTGAATTGATCTTGACAAGTCAATCTACTTTCTGTAAATCAAAGTTGTTTAGCCATAATGACCACGGGGTCTGACTCATCAAGTTGATTCTTTTCTCAAGCATTATCATTAGTGGCTTTGTTTTGAGGGTCGTCTTTGTTGGAATTATTTTACCAGGATATAGATTTACTAACATGTATGTTTCATTAACATCCTCATATGAATTTATAAAATAATGAAATAAACACATAAGGATTTAAGAAAACCTTACATTGGGTGCAGCAGAATAAAATAACTCCTTTCGTTCAAATCTCTAGCCCTTGATTCCTTTCTGTAGCAGAGCATTATCAAGATCTGAACCTGGATCTATTTCTCTCCTTCTTGAGCCCGATTCTCTTTCTTGTTGATTGGATTCTTTACAGTCTTACACACTATGATTGAGATACCACTTGATGTGTGTGGGCACTCACTCTATCACTAATGGCTGAAATTATTTAGTGTGAAGAAAGGCTTAGTGTTTCGAATTGAAGAAGAAAGAAGAAGGAAGAGGTCTCATCTAGGTTTTTAGCTTTGGAGACATTAGTTGGATAATGAGAGCATAACCTTCCTTTTATACTATTCTTCAATAGGGTTAGGGTTGAATTATATTAATTAAAAAAAATAAAATATTGGGCAAAAATTCAACCTTGGCCGTAGAAGATAGTGGACCAATCTCTAGTTACAATTTCGCCACTTTATTTCAACCACTTATTCTTCTTTTCAATAATACCATATTTTCCAATTCAAACCTATAAATGCCAAAATAATTGATTTAATAATTAAAATAATTATCAAATAAAATTGTCATTTATAATATTTATTAATTAGACTCCATAAAGCCTCTAAATTAACAAATAAACCCCAAAACACTATTTCTTCACAATCAAGCCATAACATAGTGAAAGTTCATAAACTAGACATAGTCTAATTTTAGAATTATAATTGATTAATTAAAATCAATTAACTGAGTCTTACAAGCAGTTTGTCTCAACTAGTATGGGGACCATGGGCCTATATAACCGAGCTTCCAATAAGAAGACCCATAATTCACCAGGTAAATTCACTGACTTATTAATTCCTTGTTGCATCCACTCATAGAACTCGGAATCACACTCTCAGTCATATAGAACGCTCTATATGTTCCAAGATATAGATACGCTATTAATTATCCATTGTTATAATCCCAATAATCAATGATCCTCTATAGATGATCTACATTGCATAGGGATAAAATTACTGTTACACCCTTTCAATGTATTTTATCCTTAAAACACTTGGCCACCTATAAATGATATTTTAGTGAAATAATATAATCACTAAAAGGAGATCTCAATCATTTATCTCTATTTAACAAGCTCAAAGGAAATCATCGTTTCACGTCTAAATACGTATAGAAGCTATAGATTCCGTATCTATGTTTAGCACTCCCACTAAATTGTACTACCATGTTCCCAAAATGTATGTATCACCTTGACCAAAAAGTAGGCTTAACTAACAAATCAAAGAACATGAATAACACTCTTGAGATCGAACCTAACCATGTCAGGATTAAGATCATTTGATCTAGGATCAACTAGGTGATATTTAATTGAATAGAAATTACGGTAACTTTATCGTATCTAATCAAAGTTCAATATCAGTCCCTTCCAATGTATACTCCATACACCGATGCTGGTAAACTTTGCCAATGCCCTGGAAATGACATAACACTTATCCAATGTGTAAGTATACCTATCGTTGATTTTCATGCCAGTCTAAACCCAGTGAACTGACAAATCAGGGAATTAAACTTTTGAACATTTAATCATGATTATATGCCACTGTGCTGACAACACTATAATCATGAACAAATACATATGTTCTAGACCTAATAGAATTTATAATCATGAAATAAATCATGTGAACCATGCAACATAAAATGATTACCGATCTTTATTAATTAAATCTGATTATATTGAAATGGGTATTATTTAGGGCACAAAAACCCAACAAACTCCCACTTGCACTAATATAAAACAAAAAGTGCATTTCAAATAATCTCAACACCTTGATATCCAAATCATGTGTAGTTTGTAGTATTCTCTCCGTAATAGGATCTGACAGGTTGTTTCTGATACAACCTTTTTCTCCACCATTACATTTTCTTAATCACAATATCCTTGATATTGTGAAATTCCTCTCTATCTGTCTACTCTTATAGGGATACTGGATTCTTTACTTTTTGGCAACTACTTTTGCGTTAGTCAGGAAGTAACACTAGTAGTTAATAAATGTTGGAACAATGCAAAAAATTTATAGAACTTTCCTTAGACTAAATAAGTATCTTTCCTGCAACTTTAACATTCAGTCTCTCTGGTACACTTAGAGACTTTAGATAGGTTTTTACACTTCTCTAAAATCACTACTCCAACCCCAGATTAATCACCATGTCATCAGAAGACTTTCTAGCCCTAAGGCAAGTCTAGAAATTTGATTTGGTGTAGTCTAAGAGTATTAAATACACCCTTATCGACTAACATATAGTTCCTCTTATTTATCTTTAGATTTACTTGATTATCTTCCAATGTTCCCTGCCGGGATTAATCTGATAACTACTCATTACTCCGACTCAACAACAGGTGTCTGGTCTAAGGCATACTACAACACATATGAGACCTCTTACTGTTGATTCAAGGAATTCCTTCATGGATTTATCTTTTCTGGAATAGTTAAGACTTTTCCTTAGATAAATAAAATCTATGTCTAGAAGTCGAGAAGCTTCTATAGATTGCCATTAGAAAAATGCTCCAGCATCTTACTAAAGTAAGTTGCTAGCACTAGAGTAAGTAATTAACCAGGTATACCACAAGCCATAGGTTTAGATAAACTCAAACCTATAATACTAGGAACAGGAATTTTTGTTAAGTCCATTGAATAGACTTACTAACGAAATTTCCTTTCTTGTCCTTGTAATAGAAAACT
Organism: Cannabis sativa; assembly: GCF_029168945.1. Lineage (NCBI taxonomy): Eukaryota > Viridiplantae > Streptophyta > Magnoliopsida > Rosales > Cannabaceae > Cannabis > Cannabis sativa. The sequence goes on along the minus strand of NC_083605.1, from coordinate 15,255,848 downwards.
TTTGGTTGTTCCACATGAATGGTTTTAACCATAGTTCTCTTGGCTTTGCTTCTTAGTTTCTTATTCTGACAATCCATTACTTGTTTAAACTAACAATGGATTTTAATCAACGGTGTCTTCCAAGTCATAACAGGGTGAGTTCCTTGAAATTCTCCCACTACGACAAGGTACCGTGAATTTTGTCTAAGAATACTAAATGGTATTGTCCTCTTCGGTTGTGTCAGGACAACAGAGGCAGTTGGACAATCTTATATAGAACAAGATGATTGATCACTTTTGGAATCAAGAAAAATATCTCCTTTATTTGGTACTTTGTTTTCAGACATAGTCATTTTCTTAGAAAAGTAGTATTTGTAAAAAAAAAAAATACTTTCTTATCTTATGACTATGGGATGGTCCACCCCTAATCACTTAGAATAGCTAATAAACATGCAAATCTTAGTTAACAGTTCTAGCTTTTCTTAAGATTACGATTAGGTCATCCCTGAGTCTAGTAATGGTTTACATTAAGTACACAACAATTCTATCATTCTGAAATTATCCTATCACTGGGGTATATCTCTAGAAGGACTTAGGCAACAACAAGTAACTAATTATAGAAATTATACTATGATCAATATGCAAATCAAATTTTTGGGGAGGTAAGTTTGGATATAATTCAAAAAAAATTAACTTAATGATCTTTGAATTGCATATCTACCAAATATTTCTCCACCCCTATCAGTTCGCAAGATCTTTCACCACTTACCTTAATGGTTTTCACCATTGCTAGAAATTCATAAAATTTATTAAATATTTCAAATTTCTTGTGCATAAGGTAAAATCTAGAGTGATTGTCTTAAGAATATAACCAAAACTCATATCCACCCATGAATGTACCTCCATCTTCGAATGAGATGAACTTACTTTCAGTGGATATAGGTATATTGACTCTTTGCAGAGAAGGATCTTGTTAAAGCCACTATGAACAAGATACAAATGCCATAGATTTATAAAATATGTGATTGTGGTCTTTCAATGACTTAGGTCTAGTTACATTAAAAAAGTTCTTAGAATAGTGCAAGTGGATCCTGTTCATAGATTTCTAAACTCATATTCCGTACTTTAACATACAGTTTGAATCCATTGACAGAAAATGGATATTAAACACATGTTAAAATTGAACTGTATTGTATTCTGGAAATAGAAATATAAAATTTGTATATAAAATCTAAAATTTAAAGTCAAAGACTTAAATTTATACCAAATATACATGAGTATTCTTCTTGCTTCGACCACCACTACTAATCTAACTCTAAGTTTAATTTGCCTGAAGTAAGCATATATAAGTAGGAGATTCTAAGATTGAGGATTTATATCATTTCGGGATAGAATGTCGGGAATATAATCATATGCGCCATTAATTTCTTAAAAGAAAAAAAAAATAGGAATGAAATTATAAGGAGATGATTTATAAACCATTCATCCAATGATATACTATGTAAGCAAATTCGAAATGAATAAGCTAAGGGGAATAAGTAAAGGATAATTTCGAGTTTAAAATAAGAATCCAACGATGTCCCAGTAGGAGAGAGTCAAAGTTATTCTTATTTGTATAGTCTTTTTGTTTCATATTGTAAATACTTTTCTAAGGTGTCATCTATTCATGAACAGCTAGATGTTGTATTTACAAATATTTATCTATCGAGATCTAACACTATTATGTTAGTCTAATGGATGACAATTCATTAGGATTTGTCCCATTAAAAACAACAAGCTTAGTTAGACAAACAATGAAGATTCGAAATTAAAATACAATTAATAACAGAAAATAACATGGTTCAATATAAATTCACACACAATTTAGAAATTATCAAGCATTTAGCAAATAACAAAGACATGTGAAAATACAAAAATAGGCACATCTTAAATAATTTTCAAGGTTTCCAACAAAGTGGTATGAGAGCATTATCAAGATCTCAACCTGGATCTCTTTCTCTCCTTCTTGAGCCCGATTCTCCTTCTTATTGATTGGATTCTTTACAGTCTTACACACTATGATTGAGATACCACTTGATGTGTGTGGGGACTCACTCTATCACTAATGGCTGAAATTATTTAGTGTGAAGAAAGGCTTAGTGTTTCGAATTGAAGAAGAAAGAAGAAGGAAGAGGTCTCATCTAGGTTTTTAGCTTTGGAGACATTAGTTGGACAATGACACCATAGCTATACTATTCTTCAATAGGGTTAGGGTTGAATTATATGGACTAAAAAAGAATAAAATATTGGGCAAAAATTCAACCTTGGCCGTACAAGATAGTGGACCAATCTCTAGTTACAATTTCGCCACTTTATTTCCACCACTTATTCTTCTTCTCAATAATACCATATTTTCCAATTCAAACCTATAAATGTCAAAACTATTTATTTAATAATTAAAATAATTATCAAATAAAATTTTCATTATATTAATTAGACTCCATAAAGTCTCTCAATTAATAAATAAATCCCAAAACACTATTTCTTCACAATCAAGCCATAACATAGTGAAAGTTCATAAACTAGACGTAGTGTAATTTTAGAATTATAATTGATTAATTAAAATCAATTAACTGAGTCTTACAAGCAGTTTATCTCAAGTAGTATGGGGACCATGGCCCTATATAACCGAGCTTCCAATAGCAGACCTAGAATTCACCAGGTAAATTCACTGACTTATTGATTCCTTGTTGCATCCACTCATAGAACTCGGAATCACACACTCAGTCATATAGAACGCTCTATATGTTCCACGATATAGATACGCTATTAATTATCCATTGTTATAAGCCCAATAATCAATGATCCTCTATAGATGATCTACATTGCATAGGGATAAAAACCGTTACAGCCTTTCAATGTATTTTATCCTTAAAACACTTTACAAACCTATAAATGATATTTTAGTGAAATAATATAATTACTAAAATGAGATCTCAATCATTTATCTCTATTTAGCAAGCTAAAAGGAAATCATCGTTTCACTTCTAAATACCTATAGAAGCTTTAGATTCCATATCTATGTTTAGCGCTCCCACTCAATTGTACTACCACTGTAAAGACCGCTTAGCTTAAATTTGGAAATTAGAAGATAATTAGGGTTTAATTATGAAAATTAGTTATTAATTCTAGAGTATTAATTTATGTTAATTTATTTGAATTCAGTATGCATTTTATATGTCATATATAGAACTTTCATATTTTTGCATGTTCAGTGTCCGGCAACATTGGAACGCGGTGTACGACTTAGTTGAATCACATCTTAGTATTTTAGTTTAGTGGGACGATATAGTTAGAAATTGGGAATGTCGAGAATAGTTGAGAATTTAGAATTTTCCAAATTACCGCTTAGTGACTTTTAGTGGCTAGTAGTATGGAAGGGCATTATGGTCTTTTTGCCTCATGAGATTTTTGTCCTTTAGTGGATTTTGATTGAGTTTAATATTCTGATATTAGGTTTGATTTAATTAGTTAAATTCAAACCTTCTATTTCATTTTATATCAAAAATCAAAGAAAAGAGAAAGAAACCACTTTTCTCTCTCCAATTCTCTTTCTCTCCCTCTCAGCTCCCTAGAACAGCTAGGGTTAGGGATTGTTCTTCGGTAATTCAAGGAGATTTTAGCAAGCTTTTAGTGTACTTAAGTCATGGTAAGGTTTCTAGCTTCTCTTCCTTTGGTTTAAAGAGCTTTAAGTTGTGATTTTTGCATGAAATTGTAAGTTTAAGTTCTGTGGTTGCTGTTGTTGTCTAAGTTTGTTTCTGAAGTTAATTTGACATTATCTAAGTTAGATTGTAGTGTTTCGGTGGTTGTTCATGTGATTTATTCAAGGTTTGAGCTTAAGAGCTCAAGCTTTGCTCTCACATGGTGAAAATTGATTTTGAGGTTCTCTAGTTGTTCTATTGCTTGGGTTATGTTCTTTATGGTCTTTATAGCAGCTCTGGAAAGTTTTGTTCGAATTGGGGTTGATTTGGTTCAGTTATAGAATTTTTCAGCCTTTCCTGCACTGAACTGGAATTCCAGTTTAGATAAGCCTGTAGCAACCCGAATTCCGGTGGCTCCCAGGAATTCCCCCAGAACTAGAATTTTGGTTGGGGAATCGGTCTACCGGTTGGGGCAATTTTGGGTACCCTAGTTTTTCCCATTTTTGTGTTGTTTAGGGTATTGCCATGTTATTTATCGATAGGGAAACTTTTAGTTTCAAGTTTAAGACCCCGGAAAGTGATTTAGCGTACCACACAACTATGTTATGATTGATGTGATTTAGGAGCCTGTAATTCGCCGAGCAGTTGTTCCACTCAGATTGACCGGCACACCTGAATTTGGAATCGAGGTAAGATTAGTATATCAGTATGTATATGTATTTACATGTTTAGCGTGCATGTTAGTAAGCCTGTTAGATTACATTAGATTTGTATGTTGGCTTTTGTTTTATTCGACAGTATCACATCGATACGACTAGAGTATGACTAGCGTTCCGAGTATAGGCTGATATTATGGTTGATAATACCGTACTATTTGACAGTATAACATCTGTACGTCTAGAGTATGACTAGCGTACCGAGTATAGGCTGATATTATGGTCAATAGTACCGTCGTACGAATGTTTTAAACTCAGTACCGTGTGGAACACGGGGATTAGGGTTATAATCAGGTGTATGAGCGGCAGGTTATAACCTGGGTATTTGTATGTTGTATGTTATGCTTTTCTTACTGAGTTTGTTGACTCACAGTGCTATTGCTATGTGTAGGTAAGGGCAAGGCTAAAGTTGAGGAGCCGTGAGAGCGAGCAGGTGAAGATTGTACATGTCGAGGCGCTTAGGCCTGGAGCGTACGATCAGGGCTTCTGTTGTTTACTCGCTGGGCGACAATTCTTTTGTAAATGAATTGTAAACTTTTGTAATATTATTTTGAAAACGGGATCCCAGAATTTTATAAGTATAATACGTTATGTTTTAAATTAAAAAGTAAATTTTAACGATTCACTTTTTTCCAATAACCTCGTTTATTAGCAACGAGCTACACACTACGTTAAAAATCACGATAACATGCCTATGCTAGTTAGGGTGTTACAATTTGGTATCAGAGCCGCCAGGTTGTTTTCCGAAGATCGTCACGACATGTACAATCATCATCAGTAGTTTGCTCATTCCACGGTTTAGTAAGCTTTTATTGCTTTAGTAGTTTATTTTTGTAGTATGATATAAGAAAAGCTTGTTAGGAAGCATGTTAGTAGCCTGATAGTAGAATAGGCGCATGTTTCTAATTTCCAAATAAGCGGCATTAGTAAGTTATTCTTGATCGCGATCAGACCAAACTAGCTCTTGGTTACGAAGGTCGTTCTAGTAGTCTGAATGCCGGATGAAACACCAAAAGTTAGGGTAACTTGGTTGGATCCTGTGGCGATCAAGAAGTTCAGACTCCCCCAAACATTTGTGGCCGGAGCAGAGGCCTTAGAGGCAGGGCATGACGTCGGGTTGATGCTTACTGGCCGCAGGTTGCCCAGGCTACCTAAGATTGGGAAAATATGTTTACGGAAATGTAAGCCATGATTATTTATAAAGTTGAAGAGATTCGGCAGTTAGGACAGCAGGGTGCTCCCGCGGTCCTTGTTCCACAAATACCAGTAGCTCCTGCCCCTGCTGTGCAGGCCGAACTTGTTGTTGCAATGAACCGGTTGGAACCCTTGTATGAAAGGTTCTGTAAATAGGCACCTCCAGTTTTTCGGGGAGGCCTTGATGTTATGAAAGCCGAGCAATGGCTAACTGTGATTACCAGGATCTTGAATTTTATGGGTGTCACGGGTAATGATAGAGTGGTCTGTGCCACTTTTCAATTTCAAGAAGATGCTTTAGTTTGGTGGGACATGGTGTCCATGATACATGACTTTACTACAATGACCTAGGAGAAATTCTAGTAGTTATTCAATGCCAAGTCTACAATGAGGAAGTCAGAAGTGCCAAGAGAAAAGAATTTACCCATTTCACTCAGAAAGAAAACATGAGTGTTACTCAGTATACGACCCAGTTTGATCACTTGGCGAGGTTGGCCTCGGGTATAGTGCCAACTGAATTCATCAAGAAAGAAAAATACCTGGATGGGTTAAATGCGAAGATTAGACATGATTTGATGATTACTACTGACAATAGAACCACCTATGCTGAAATGGTGGATAAGGCACTGCGAGCTGAGGGCGCAGCTGGATGCATGACAGAGTCTGTTGGGACTCCAGTTGTTGGCAAGGCTCTTACCCTTCCTGCATCAGGTTTTAGCAGGGGAGGTAGTGGTTCGGCCATGGACCAGAAAAGAAAGGCATCCACTGCAACCAGTGGCTCGGGTTAAAACAAGAAGTTTCTGGGGAACCAGTGTCGAAGCAATCGCCAGAGTAGCACCAAAACTCGATACACTTACCCAGAGTGTCCCAGCTGTAAAAGACACCATCTCGAGGAGTGTAAAGGACAAGGGTGCTTTAAGTGTGGCATGCTAGGGCCTTAAAAAAGAGACTGTCCCCAACTCAAATTTGAGGCACCGAAGACTCCAGCGAAACCCACTCTGGCACGGGTGTTTGCCATAACTCAGGCTGATGTAGAAGCCAGCCCTTCAGTGGTGACAGGTCAGCTCTCGGTCAATAACTCTTATTTCTCTGTGCTGTTTGACTTTAGGGCCACTAATTCTTATGTGGCAGCCAGAATCTTTAGTAAATTGGATAGACCTCACGATAATTATGAATCAGGGTTTGGAACCCTATTACCTGGCGGAGAGTTAGTTATCTCCAAAAGGTGGATTAGGTCTATGCCGATCAGAATTGACGATAGGGAATTAAGTGCTGACCTAATAGAAATGAGCTTAGCAGATTTTGATATCATACTGGGAATGGATTTCTTGTCCAAATATTCAGCCAGTATTGACTGTAAGAGGAAGACGGTAATCTTCCAACCAGAAGGTGAAGAACCGTTTGTTTTTGTCAGTTTGGTTCAGGGATCCCAGATTCCGGTGATTTCGATCTTATCAGCCAAAGAATTGTTGTGTGATGGATGTCTAGGGTTTTTGACCATGGTATTGGATACCACTCGGCTTGACTCTATCCAGCCAGAAGAAATCAAGGTGGTTCGAGAATTTTTAGATGTTTTCCTGATGAACTTCTGGGTTTACCACCTCAACGGGAAATTGATTTTATAATTTATTTGGCACCTGGAGTAAAACCAGTTTCTAAAGCCCGTTATCGAATGGCTCCAACTGAACTTAAAGAATTGAAAATTCAACTTTAGGGGTTGCTTGACATAGGGTTTACTCGGCCTAGTGTGTCACCTTGGGGAGCTCCGGTATTGTTTGTCAAAAAGAAAGACGGGTCTCTATGAATGTGCATTGACTATCGGGAGTTGAATAAGATAACAGTCAAGAATAAATATCCGTAACCTAGGATCGATGATCTTTTTGATCAACTTCAGGGGAAGACGGTCTTTTCAAAGATTGATCTCAGGTCGGGCTATCATCAGTTGAGAATCCGAGAGGAAGACATTTCAAAGACGACTTTCCGTACTAGGTATGGACATTATGAATTTCTGGTTATGTCATTTGGACTAACCAATGCTCCTGCGGCATTCATGGATCTGATGTATAGGGTATTCAAAGATTTCCTTGATATCTGTGTGATTCTATTTATCGACGACATCTTTGTGTGCTCTAAATCAAAAGAGGAGCATGAGTTACATCTCCGCATGGTTCTGTAACAGTTCCGGGAACACAAGCTTTATGCCAAATTCATGAAGTGTGAATTTTGGGTATTTCAGGTGTCCTTTCTAGGGCATATTGTTAGCAAAGATGGGATCAAGGTGGATCCAGGAAAGATAGAATCCGACAGAGATTGGCCAAGACCAAAAACAGTGATAGAAGTTAGAAGTTTCTTTGGTCTGGTTGGTTATTATCGTCAGTTTGTAGAATGGTTTTCTAAAATTTCAACACCCTTAACCGAACTTACTAAAAAGAATCAGCGTTTTGTATGGTCAGACAAGTGTGAAGCTAGTTTTTGTTTGGTTTTATGCCCTAAATAAAACTCATTTCAATATAATCAGATTTACTTATTAATATAGATCAGAAATAACATCTAATGTTGCATGGTTCACATGATTTATTTCATGATTATATGTACATAATGTATAAATTCATCTGAAACCCTTTTCACATACTTGATCCTGTTTATTGTGCCGTCAACACATTGGAAAGTAAACATGACTATGTGAATAAAGTTTCCTAGATTTATCAGACATAGGGTTTTACTGATATGATAATCTACAACAGAGTTTACTTGCATTTGGAGAAGTGCTATGTTCTTTCCAGAGCATTGGTTAAAGTAAAGCTCATGTTGGATGCATGGAGTATGCATCGGAAGGGACCGATATTGAACTTTGACTTAGATTTATTAAACTTACCGTAATATCTTTTCAAGTCAATATCGCCTAGTTGATCCTAGATCAAATGATCTTAATCCTGATATGATTAGGCTCAATCTCGAGAGGCTATTCGTGTTCTTTGATTTGTTAGTTAAGCCTACTTTTAGGTCAGGGTGATACGTACATTTTGGGAACACGGTAGTGCAATTGAGTGGGAGCGCTAGCATAAACATGGAATCTATAGCTTCTATCTGACGAATAGTAAGCAAAGGATGATCTCCTTCGAGCTTGACCAAACGAACATAAATGGTGGAGTACTCATTTCACATAAGCTGAAATATCATTTATACGGGGTCAAGTGTTTTAAGGAATAAATACATTGTAGGGTGTAACGGTAATTTAATCCCTTTACAGTGTAGATCATTCATATAGAGGATCATTGATCACATTAGGATTATAACAATGGATAACTATTGATGTGTCTATATGGTGGAACATATAGAGCATTCTATATACTGAGAGTGCAATTCTAAGTTCTATGCGTGGATTCAACGAAGAATTAATAAGTTAGTGAATTTTAGTGCTAAATTCTTGATCTACTTATTGGAAGCTCGGTTATATAGACCCATGGTCCCCCCACTAGTTGAGATAATATTGCTTGTAAGACTCATGTAATTGGTTTTGATTAATCAATTATAATTCAAGACTATGTCTATTTGTGAAATTTTCACTAAGTAAGGGCGAAATTGTAAAGAAAGAGTTTATAGGGTCATATTTGTTAATTATGATACTTTGTATGGTTCAATTAATAAATATGATAAATGACAATATTATTTAATAATTATTTATAGTTATTAAATAGTTAGAATTGGCATTTAAATGATTGAATTAGGAAATTGGCATTTTTGAGAAAATCAGATACAAAAGGTGTTAAAATTGCAAAATTGCAAAACCCAAGGTCCAATCCACTAATGCTTGGCCGGCCACCTTTGTAGCTATTTTAAGTTGATTTTTTTATTATTTTAATGCCATATAATTCAAATCTAACCCTAGTGGAATGCTATAAATAGATAGTGAAGGCTTCAGAAAAATAAGACTTTTCTTCTAACTTTTTCTATTCAGAAAAATTGAGCCTTCTCTCTCCCTATCTTTAGCTGACCACTCTCTCTCTTCTTCTTCTTCAATATTTCGAAATCCTTAGTGATTGGAGTAGTGCCCACACACATCAAGTGATACCTCAATCATAGTGAGGAAGATCGTGAAGAAAGATCATCAGCAAAGGAGTTTCAGCATCAAAGATTCAGAGAAAGAGATCCAGGTTCAGATATTGATAATGCTCTGCTACAGAAAGGAATCAAGGGCTAGATATCTGAACGGAAGGAGTCATATTATTCCGCTGCACCCAATGTAACGTTTCTTAAACTTTATATGTGTTTAATTTATCGTTTTAGAAAGTTCTTATTTAGGATGTTAATAAACATACTTGTGAGTAGATCTAAGATCCTGGTAAAATAAATTCCAACAACTGGTATCAGAGCCAGGTTAATTGATTTACTTGCAAGAAATTTGGACTTTAAAACGATTCTTTGTATGTTCTTTGGATGGTATCATGTTGTATTGAGTGTTATTTGATGATTGATTGATGTTTGTGAAATTTTCGTGAAAAATAATTGTGATTTCGTTTCTGGAATTATTTTTATTGGATAGTATGTAAAAAATTAAGCAAGTTAGCCTTTTACAGAACTCAATTTGGATTTTATTTGAATTAGTTATGATTTTTTGAAGATTTAAAAAAATCGGGGTTGTGCTGATATTTTCCTGCGATCGCAGAACTGTCCGTACAGTTTCGAATTTTTTCTTTTTTCTTCGATTTTTCATGCTTTTTCATGTAATTAACTTCCAATTTTTTGTATGGTTTTGTATATATACTATTACTATTCCTAATTCAATTCTAATTATCATTTTGAATTAATTTAATAATTTTTTTAATTTAATTCAAGATATTAGTGTAATTTGAATTCGAATAGAATTAGTATTTATCTTCTTGCTTAAATATCTATCTTATTTTTAAATTTGATTATATCTTATTTTTTTAAAATTTAAGGTCAGATTTTATAAGATATTTATAAAATCTTTTAAGATATTTTTAAAATATCTTATCTTTTAAGATATTTTAAGATATTTTTAATTATATCTTATCTTTTAAGATTTTTTTTAAATTAAATCTTTTTAGATATTTTGACCTTATTTAAATTTAAAATAAGATATTTATAATCATGTAATTTTAAATAGATATAAGATATTTTGCTAATTTTTTAAATTTTGTTATTTTATTTATTTAAATTACATTTAAAATTTGAAAAAGATATTTATTTATCTTTTCTAATTTTTATTTATAAAATAACATTTAAAATTTAAAAGTAGTTAGCAAATTTTTGAAATGATATTTAGGTTGGTTGAAACCTAATTTTTCAAAAATTGTAGGTTTAATTTTAAATTTTTATTTAAAATTTCGAATTTTTCAAATTTTTTTTAAAAAAAAAATTTCGAAATTTTTTTTATTTATTTAATTAATTATTTTCGAAATTAAATATTTAATTTAAAATTAAATAAATCCTACATCCAACTATCCAACTAACCTTGTTGCAGGAGTATGTGGTTTTAGCTTGTATGTAAGTTTTTTAAAACCTATTATTACTTGATTGCAAATAGCCATGGTTACCTTTTGTCAGATCTAATGATCTGATGGCTCCCTTGGTCAAGATAATAATTTGTAACAGGTATAATTTTCAATCTTCTTTCATCTGTGTATGACCTAGCAACATGATAGGACCCATCCAAAGTGTGCCTGTGTGAGCCTATGTGTTTAATTTTATTATAGATGCATATAGGTTAATGTTGCTAAAATAAATTGTCATAGTTATTGATAGAATTTATTTATGCCCATTTAGTTTTTGGGCCTATTCAATTAATAACAGTTGTTCTTATTAAGGTTAAATTCCTCTCTTTTGGGCCCTGTGTGAGAGTTGGGAGCCATAGAAGTGGGTACGACATACTGAACCCAGCACCCCCTCACACAAACCACCCCAATTGTGAAGGCCCATTTGCGTGATTTGAATGACTGTACTAGGTTAATTAAACTAGTTTAACCTAATAAAATTGATTAGTAACATAATTAATTTCATTTATTTTGAAATTAATTTAAGAAAATTATAGTTTAAAGAATTTTTTATTCTAAGCTAAACTATATGTATTTTCTTGTATTTAATTAAATATAGAATTATAACCATCTAGATTCTTTCTTGAGCTTAATTTAAATTTTTCATTAAATATTCCTATTTAAGTTGATATTTAGTTATCTACAACTAACTAACTTAAATCTGAATATCTTTTGAATTTCAAATTTCAAAATTAAGTTGAGGAATTTTAGGCATTGGTTATTAAGATTCTTTAGATATTTTTTAAGTTAATATCTTTTCGAATATTAACTTAAAATGGAATATTTTCAAATTAAGTGGTTACAACTTAATTTTTGATATTTAATTAAATTTAAATTTGAAAAATATTTAAGTTCTAGATTTTTTCTAATACAACTTAAATTAGATATTTTTTCAAATTTTGTAGAAAAGATACTTAGTCAAATAAGATATTTTCTAGATAGTTATTTCTAGACTACTTATTATTTCTAATATTAAATAGGAAAATATTATATATTGTGAAATTAATTATTTAAATAATTAATTTTGGTACAATTTATTTTTTCCTAGTATTAAACTAGAGATTAATAATTAAGCCTTCTCTACACTTAATTATTTATTTCTTGAATTTAATACATTTAATTAATTTGAAAATTAAATATCTAAGTTGATTTTTATCATCATACTTAAATATTTCTTTTTCATGACATTTAATTAAATAGAAAATTATTTTTAGTTGAAATTTATTTTTTCAACTAAATTTAAATAATTTTCAATATATATTTTTTCTTTATTTTATTAATCAATTTTCGAAATTGCATTTCTTAAATGCTAGAATTTTGAATTTTATTTTGAAAAATAGATTAAGTTGTAAATTAATTATTTATTTTAATTAATTCTTGGATCAACTTAAATCAATGATTTTTTCATTTATTGATTAATTTAAAATAAATTGAATTAAAGTATATTATTAGAAATTGAATTAATTAGTCAAAGGAAAATCTAGATAGATGATATTTTTGCTTGAAGTATTTTTCTAGTGTATTTAATTAAATAGAAAATTAATATTTAAGTTGATTTTCATCATCATACTTAAATATTTGAAATTTTTCTTATATATTTAATTAAATAGGAAAATTATATTTTTTGTTGTAAATTAATTTTATCAATTAATTTTGGGCCAACATTAAATTAGAATGATTTTTCCAGGATTTATTTTTTTGAAAATTGTATTCTTAAATACTTTAATTTTTCGAAATGCAACATATATTGATAGAAAATTAAATTTGAGTTGTAAATTAATTTAAATTAATTTTGTAACAACTTAAATATTTTTTCTAAATATTTATTGGAAATTATTACTAAGATGGAAATAATTCATGTTATTTTCATATCCATCTAAGTAAAATTTATAAATATTAAATTAAAATTTATATTTAGAATTTTTTCATTCTAAATTGAAAATTTTAATTAAATAAATATATATTTAAAATAAATAGAATAAATAAAGAGAATCAAAGAAAATACAACTCTTTTTAAATAATGAGCTTTATTATTAAGATATTCGATCTCCATTGTGGGTTTTACACCGCGTTTGTTTTAGTGAGTAATCCTCCCTAATGGAGGAACGTTCATTAGCAATTTCGCACCGTTTAACCTCGCATGATAAGTAGTTTGTAAGTGTTTTGTATGGTATGGATCACCCTAATGGTGGCGACCATACTTGACTTGCAAATTATGAAACAATGGTGGAAGCTCATAAGATAGAATTGCCTTGACTCTCGCCTAAACGGGACAACGCTGAATTCCAATCTTGATCGAATAAAAGGTTGCTAGAATGTTTAACATTTTAGACGAGCTGACAACTCTATTCAATGAATGGTAGCTTTGACTCTCGCCTAAACGGGACACTGATATCAGTTTGTTGAAAACCTTGGAAATTATTTAGGATTGTAAGTTTTAGTATTTTCACTTGTCATTCCTACTTGCTATATGTTTATAATTTCTGAATTGTGTATGAATTTATATTGAACCATGTTATTTTCTGTTATTAAGTTGTAGTTTAATTTCGAATCTTCATTGTTGATCTAACTTGGCTTGTTTATCTAATGAGATAAATCCCTAGTGGATTTTCACCATTAGACATTCATAATAGTGTTAGATCTCGAAAGATAAATATTGTATATGCAACATCTAGCTGTTCATCAATTGATGACACCTTAGACTAGTATTTTTACAATATGAAAAAGAAGATTACATAAATAAGATTACTTTGTCTTTCGCTAATCGAAGCATCGTTGGATTCTTATTTATAAACGAAATTATCCTAATTCCTCTTAGCTTATTCATTTCGAATTAGCTTTAAAAAAACATATCATTGGATGAATGGTCTATAAATCATTTCATGTCATTTTATATGACGCATATGATTATAATCCCAAAATTCTATTCCCAATCGATATAAATCCTCAATCTTAGAAATCTCCTACTTGTATGGGCAAATCTGACTTAGAGTTTGTATTAGTAGTGGTGGTCCAAGAAAGAATTACTCATTATATTTGGTTGAATTTAAGTCTTTGACTTTAATTTTAGAATCCAAACAGAAATTTTCTTATATTTCTAATTCTAGATACAATACAGTTACACTTTCTCAAGTGTTTAATATCCATCTTTTATTAATGGATTCAAACTGTATGGAATATGAGTTAGGTATTCTGTGACCAGGATCCACTTGCACTAATCTACGAATTCTTTTATAAACCTATGTCATCAAAAGACACTACCATTTTTTTTTAATCTATGGCATTTGTATCTTGTTCATAGTGAATTTGACAAGATCCATCTCTGCAAAGAGTTAATATGCCTATATCCACTGAAAGTAGTTCATCTCATTCGCAGATGGATGTACATTCAGGGGTGGATATGAGTTTTTCGTTGTATTCTTCAAACGATAACTCTAGATTATACCTTTTAGCAAGAAATTTGAAATGTTTGAAAAATTTCATTAATTTCTAGCAATGGTTAAAACCATTAAGGTAAGTGGTTAAAGATCTTGCGAACTGATAGGGGTGGAGAAATAGTTAATAGATATGCAGTTCAAAGATCATTAAATTGATTTTTGAATTATATCCAAACTTACCTCCCCAGAAATTTCGAGTTGCATGTTGATGATTAGTTACTAGTCGTTGCCTAATTCCTTCTATGGTAATACAATTTCATAATGATGTAATGGTTGTATACTTAATGTAAATCATTACTAGATTCATGGATGACCTAATCAAAATCTTAAGAAAAGCTAGAACTGTTAACCATGGTTTCTTAGCTATTCTAAGTGATTAGGGGTGGACCATCCCATTGTCAATAGATAAGAAAGTGTTTGTTCAAACAAATACTACTTTTCTAAGATAATGACTAAGTCTGAAAAATAAGTAGCAAATAAAGGAGATATTTTTCTTGATTCCAAAAGTGTTCTATCATCTTATATAACATATGATGATCCCACTGTCTCTGTTGTCTTGTCACAACCGAAGAGATTAATACCATTTAGTTTTCTTCGACATAATTCACGGTACCTTGTCGTAGTGGGAGAGTTTCTAGGAACTCACTTTCTTATGACTTGGGAGATACTAGTGATTGAAATCCATTGTGAGTTTAAACAAGTAATGGATTGTCAAGATAAGAAACTAAGAAGAAAGCCAATAGAACTATGGTTTAATCCATTCACATGGAGTAACCTAAAGTTTTCTATTACAAGGACATAAAAGGAAATTTTCGTTTATAAGTCCATTCAATGGACTTAACAAAACTTCCTGTTCCTAGTATTATAGGTTTGAGTTTATCTAAACCTATGGCTTGTGGTATACCTGGTAATTACTTACTCTAATGCAAGCAACTTACTTTAGTAAGATGCTGAAGCATTTTCTTTCTAATGGCAATCTATAGAAGCTTCACAACTTCTTAGGTATAGATTTTATTTATCTAAGGAAAAGTCTCAACTATTCCAGAAAAGATAAAGCCATGAAAGAATTTCTTAAATCAACAGTGAGAGGTCTTAGATATGCTTTTGTATGCCTTAGACCAGACACCTGCTGTTGAGTGGGAGTAATGAGTAAGTATCAGATTAATCCAGGAGAAGAACATTGGAAGATCATCAAGTAAATCTTAAGATAAAGAAGAGGAACTATATGTTAGTCTATAAGGGTGTGTTTAAAACTCTTAGACTACACCATATCAGATTTCGAAATTTGCCTATGTGCTAGTAAATATTTCTGATAAGATGGTGATTACTCTGGGGATGGAATAGTGATTTTGGAGAAGTGTAAAAACCTATCTGAAGTCTCTAGGTCTACCAGAGAGAGACTGAACGTTAAATCTGCAGGAAAGGTACTTATTCAGTCTAAGGAAAGTTCTATACATCTTTGGCACCATTCCAAATTGCCTTAAACTACTAGTGTTAATTTCCTGATTAACCAAAAGTAGTTGCCAAAGGTATAGAATCCAGTATCCCAAGAGAGTAGACATATAGAGAGGAATTTCACATTATCAATGATTTTGTGATTAAAGGAAGAGTAATAGTGGAGAAAAGGTTGTGGTTAATTCAACCTTTCAGATCCTATTACGAGGAGTTTACTACTACTACACTTGATTTGTATATCAAGGTGTTGAGATTATTTGAAACGCACTTTTTGTTTTATATTAGTGCAAGTGGGAGTTTGTTGGGTTTTATGCCCTAAATAAAACTCATTTCAATATAATCAGATTTACTTATTAATATAGATCAGAAATAACATCTAATGTTGCATGGTTCACATGATTTATTTCATGATTATATGTACATAGTGTATAAATTCATCTGAAACCCTTTTCACATACTTGATCCTGTTTATTGTGCCGTCAACACATTGGAAAGTAAACATGACTATGTGAATAAAGTTTCCTAGATTTATCAGACATAGGGTTTTACTGATATGATAATCTACAACAGAGTTTACTTGCATTTGGAGAAGTGCTATGTTCCTTCCAGAGCATTGGTTAAAGTAAAGCTCAGGTTGGATGCATGGAGTATGCATCGGAAGGGACCGATATTGAACTTTGACTTAGATTTATTAAACTTACCGTAATATCTATTCAAGTCAATATCGCCTAGTTGATCCTAGATCAAATGATCTTAATCCTGATATGATTAGGCTCAATCTCGAGAGGCTATTCGTGTTCTTTGATTTGTTAGTTAAGCCTACTTTTAGGTCAGGGTGATACGTACATTTTGGGAACACGGTAGTGCAATTGAGTGGGAGTGCTAGCATAAACATGGAATCTATAGCTTCTATCTGGCGAATAGTAAGCAAAGGATGATCTCCTTCGAGCTTGACCAAACGAACATAAATGGTGGAGTACTCATTTCACATAAGCTGAAATATCATTTATACGGGGTCAAGTGTTTTAAGGAATAAATACATTGTAGGGTGTAACGGTAATTTAATCCCTTTACAGTGTAGATCATTCATATAGAGGATCATTGATCACATTAGGATTATAACAATGGATAACTATTGATGTGTCTATATGGTGGAACATATAGAGCATTCTATATACTGAGAGTGCAATTCTAAGTTCTATGCGTGGATTCAACGAAGAATTAATAAGTTAGTGAATTTTAGTGCTAAATTCTTGATCTACTTATTGGAAGCTCGGTTATATAGACCCATGGTCCCCCCACTAGTTGAGATAATATTGCTTGTAAGACTCATGTAATTGGTTTTGATTAATCAATTATAATTCACAAATTAGACTATGTCTATTTGTGAAATTTTCACTAAGTAAGGGCGAAATTGTAAAGAAAGAGTTTATAGGGGCATATTTGTTAATTATGATACTTTGTATGGTTCAATTAATAAATATGATAAATGACAATATTATTTAATAATTATTTATAGTTATTAAATAGTTAGAATTGGCATTTAAATGATTGAATTAGGAAATTGGCATTTTTGAGAAAATCAGATACAAAAGGTGTTAAAATTGCAAAATTGCAAAACCCAAGGCCCAATCCACTAATGCTTGGCCGGCCACCTTTGTAGCTATTTTAAGTTGATTTTTTCATTATTTTAATGCCATATAATTCAAATCTAACCCTAGTGGAATGCTATAAATAGATAGTGAAGGCTTCAGAAAAATAAGACTTTTCTTCTGACTTTTTCTATTCAGAAAAACTGAGCCTTCTCTCTCCCTATCTTTAGCTGACCACTCTCTCTCTTCTTCTTCAATATTTCGAAATCCTTAGTGATTTGAGTAGTGCCCACACACATCAAGTGATACCTCAATCATAGTGAGGAAGATCGTGAAGAAAGATCATCAGCAAAGGAGTTTCAGGATCAAAGATTCAGAGAAAGAGATCCAGGTTCAGATATTGATAATGCTCTGCTACAGAAAGGAATCAAGGGCTAGATATCTGAACGGAAGGAGTCATATTATTCCGCTGCACCCAATGTAAGGTTTCTTAAACTTTATATGTGTTTAATTTATCGTTTTAGAAAGTTCTTATTTAGGATGTTACTAAACATACTTGTGAGTAGATCTAAGATCCTGGTAAAATAAATTCCAACAGTTTTCAGGAGTTGAAGCAGAGGTTAATTACAACTCCAGTGTTAGCTTTGCCTTCCGACAAAGAAAAGTTCGTATTTTTTTTGTGATGCATCCAGACAGGGTCTAGGATGCGTGCTGATGCAAGCCGATCAGGTTATCGCTTATGCCTCCCGTCAGTTGAAAGATTATGAGCAGAGATATCCGACTCATGATCTAGAATTGGCTGCGGTAGTGTTTGCTTTAAAAATTTGGCGGCATTATCTCTATGGAGAAATATGTGAAATTTATACCGACCATAAAAGTCTCAAATATTTCTTTACTCAGAAAGATTTGAATATGAGATAGAGGCGTTGGTTGGAGTTGGTAAAGGATTACGATTGTGAGATCCTTTATCACCCTGGAAAGGCCAATGTAGTGGCCGATGCCCTGAGCAGGAAGGGTCTCGGGCAGGTAGCTAGTATGATTCAGATTTCACCTCAGTTAGCGGAGGACATGGTCATATCTAATATTGAGTTTGTTGTAGGCAAACTTCACAACTTGACGCTGCATCTGATCTGTTAGAACGAATTAAAGTCGCTCAGATGACTGATCTAGAGTTAGTAAAGGTCAGAGAAGAGGTTTTAGCTTGTTAAGCCATAGATTTTACAGTGTCAGACGGTGGATGTTATTGTTTAAAGTCAGGGTTTGTGTTCCAAATAGTGTGGAACTTAGAAACAAAATTCTCGAGGAGGCTCATACCACTCCATAATCCCTACATCCCAGCACTACCAAGATGTATCAGGATCTTAAACCTTACTACTATTGGAGCGGAATGAAGAAGAATGTGGTAGACTTCGTATCGAGATGCCTAACCTGTCAGCAGATCAAGGCTGAACATCAGAGACCGGCAGGGTTGTTGCAGCCTTTAACTTTACCTGAGTGGAAGTGGGAGGACATCACGATGGACTTTGTGGTTGGGTTACCTAGAACCACGGGTCTGTTTGATTCTATTTGGGTTGTGGTAGATCGATTCACAAAGTCTGCTCATTTTGTACCAGTTAAAACAACCTATTCAGTTGATCATCTAGCAGATTTGTACATAGTTTTAGATAGGGATCCAAAGTTTACCTCCAAGTTTTGGCAGAGTTTGCAACGGGCTATGGGTATGAAACTGAAATTTAGTACAACATTCCATCCTCAGATAGATGGAAAGTCTGAATGGACGATTCAGATATTGGAAGATATGTTACGAGCCTGTGTTATGGATTTCGAAGGCTCCTTGAGTAAGTATCTACAGTTAATAGAATTCTCGTACAACAACAGCTATCAGAGTACAATAGGGATGGTTCACTATGAACTGTTATATGGAAGAAAGTGTAGATCTCCCATCCACTAGGATGAGACAGGGGAGAAGAAATACTTAAGTCCAAAATCAGTGCAGCGGACCAATGAGGCAATAGAGAAAATAAAGCTAGAATGATTGCCTCTCAAAGTAGACAAAAGAGCTATGGAGATCCAAAACGCAGAGATGTTGAGTTCCAAGTAGGGGATCACGTGATTTTACAAGTATCTCTGATGAAGGGGATTAAACGTTTCGGGAAAAGAGGCAAGTTATGCCCTAGTTTTACATGACCTTTCGAGATTCTCGAGAAGGTTGGACAAGTGGCGTATCGATTAGCTTTGCCTCTAGCTCTTTCGGTAGTTCACAACGTATTTCATGTCTCTATGCTGAGAAAATACGTTTCAGACCCTGCTCATATACTTAGTCATGAGAATCTTGACCTGCAACCAGATATGTCTTATGAAGAACAGCCAGTTAATATCTTTGATAGAAAGGATAAAGACCTTCAGAGTAAGACCATCGCTATGGTCAAAGTACTCAAGAGAAACAGCAAGGTGGAGGAAGCCACCTGGGAGTTAGAATCAGACATGAGAGCCCAATATCCAGAGTTATTCAGGTTAGATTTCGTGGACGAAATCCTTTTAAGGGGGGATGATTGTAAACACTGCTTAGCTTAAATTTGGAAATTAGCAGGTAATTAGGGTTTAATTATGAAAATTAGTTATTAACTCTAAATTACTAATTTATGATGATTTATTTGAATTCAAAATTCATTTTATATGTCATATATACAAATTTCATATTTTTGCATGTTTAGTGTCCGACAACATTGGAATGCGGTGTACGGCTTAGTTGAATCACATCTTAGCATTTTAGTTTAGCGAGGCAATATAGTTAGACATTGGGATGTCGAGAAAAGTCGTGAATTTAGAATTTCCCAAATTACCCCTTAGTGACTTTTAATGGCTAGTAGTATGGAAGGGCTCTCGAATTCTCTCTCTCTCTCTCTCTCGCTCCCTAGAACAGCTAGGGTTTGGGATTGTTCTTCCGTAATTCAAGGAGATTTTAGCAAGCTTTTAGTGTCCTCAAGTCATGGTAAGGTTTCTAGCTTCTCTTCCTTTGGTTTAAAGAGCTTTAAGTTGTGATTTTTGCATGAAATCGTAAGTTTAAGTTCTGTGGTTGCTGTTGTTTTTTAAGTTTGTTGCTGAAGTTAATTTGAGATTATATAAGTTAGATTCTAGTGTTTTGGTGGCTGTTCAAGTGGCTTATTCAAGGTTTGAGCTTAAGAGCTCAAGCTTTGCTCTCACATGGGGAAAATTTATTTTGAGGTTCTGTAGTTGCTCTATTGCTTGGGTTATGTTCTTTATGGTCTTTCTAGCATGTCTGGAAAGTTTGGTTCGAATTGGGGTTGATTTGGTTCAGTTATAGAATGTTTTAGCCTTTCCTGCACTGAACCGGAATTCCGGTTCAGAGGGGCCTGTAGGAATCGGAATTCCGGTTGGGCAATTTCGGGAACCGTAGTTTTTCCTATTTTTGTGTCGTTTAGGGTATTTCCATGTTATTTATCGATAGGAAAACTTTTAGTTTCAAGTTTAAGACCCCGAAAAGTGATTTAGCGTGTCACTCACCTATGTTATGATTGATGTGAGTTAGGAGCCTGTAATTCGCCAAGCAGTTGTTCCACTCAGGTTGGCCGGCACACCTGAACTCGCAATCGAGGTAAGATTAGTATAACAGTATGCATATGTATTTACATGTTTATCGTGCATGTTAGTACGCCTGTTAGATTACGTTAGATATGTATGTTGGTTTTTGTACTATTCGACAGTATCACATCGATACGACTAGAGTATGACTAGCGTACCGAGTATAGGCTGATATTATGGTCGATAGTATCGTACTATTTGACAGTATCACATCGGTACGTCTAGAGTATGACTAGCGTACTGAGTATAGGCTAATATTATGGTCAATAGTACCGTTGTACGACCGTTCTAGACTCAGTACCGTATGGGACACGGGGATTTGGGTTATAATAATGTGTATGGGTGCCAGGTTATAACGCGGGTATTTGTATGTTATATGTTATGCTTTTCTTACTGAGTCTGTTGACTCAAAGTGCTATTGTTATGTGTAGGTAAGGGCAAGGCTAAAGCTGAGGAGCCGTGAGAGCGAGCATGTGAAGATTGTACATGTCGAGGTGGTTAGGCCTGGGGCGTATGATCCTCGGGACATCAGGGCTTCTGTTGTTTAGTCGCTAGGTGACAAATCTTTTGTAAATGCATAGTAAACTTTTGTAATTGTATTTTAAAAATGGGATCCCATAATTTTATAAGTATAATACGTTATGTTTTTAATTAAAAAGTAAAATTTTAAATATTCATGTTTTTCCAATAACCTCGTTGATTAGCAACGAGCTGCACAGTGCGTTAAAAATCACGATAACATGCCTATGCTAGTTAGGGTGTTACAACCATGTTCCCAAAATGTACGTATCACCCTGACCAAAAAGTAGGCTTAACCAACAAATCAAAGAACATGAATAATACTCTTGAGATCCAACCTAACCATGTCAGGATTAAGATCATTTGATCTAGGATCAACTAGGTGATATTGAATTGAATAGATATTACGGTAAATTTATCATATCTAATCCAAGTTCAATATCGGTCCTTTCCAATGTATACTCCATACATCTGATACTAGTAAACTTTGCCAATACCCTGGAGAGGACATAACACTTATCCAAGGTGTCAGTATACCTATCGCTGATTTTCATGCCAGTCTAAACCGATTGAACTGACAAATTAGGGAATTAAACTTTTGAACATATAATCATGAATATATTCCACTATGCTGACAACACTATAATCATGAATAAATACGTATGTTCTAGACCTAATAGAATTTATAATCATGAAATAAATCATGTGAACCATGTAACATAAAATGATTTTTGATCTTTATTAATTAAATCTGAGTATATTGAAATGGATTTTATTTAGGGCACAAAAACTCAACAGTCTTTAGGCATATCCTCAGGTGAGTCCTGAGAGTTGTCTTCAATGTCGCCAGAACTACTTTATCCAAACTTTGCATCTTCGATTACTAGATCGTCTTGATTCTAATCTACATCATGTTAACCTATTTGGCGACTCATTGCCTCGTGTGGGTCATTGGTGTCCCTTGGTTTTGTGCTAGGAATAGTATAACAAAGACCAAAATTGATTTGGATGAGTGACATGATTACTTGAGAACAATCTCTAGATGGTATCACTGCTTCCTTCAGCTCTCAATGAAAGCACCAAAATATTTACTGAGACTTTTAGAAAACTAATTATGAAAAATTAGAACTGGAAAAATAAACAATTAAAAGAAAAAAAGTAAGAAAGACACAAATAATTTTTACGTGGTTGGAACGTTAACTAGCCTTAGTCCACGAGTCAATGTTATTTGGTAATTCTTTAGCTTGAAAAGCCTTTGGGAATATAATGAATGTAAGTTCTCAAGTTTGCTTGAACAAATATTGCAAGAGAGTACAACTCTTAATCTATAGGATTCACTGAGTATTTATAGTAGTTTGAGAATTATATTTAGTTTTCCTATTTCTTTTATTGGGGAGTTTACAATGAATAACACATTTAAGCTATCTCGAGAAGTTTGGCCCATGAATGAGAGGATATGCTGACTAGGCAGATCATATTTGGTTAGATTTACTCAACAGCGTGTACTATAATTGTGGGTAAAAAACTGTGAATTAATTGTTTGATATCTGCTTTAAGAAGTTTTCTCATTTAGCTTGATACGATCTTTTGTCGAGGTCTGGCAAACCATTATTTCTTTATTTATGCATATGATTAGAAAGGGAAACCAGACCATTTTTCTAGCAAAACGTTGTGTTACCCTTTCGACCTCATGATACTGGACCTTCTTCCAGACATGAGCTATCAATGGAAGGACCTGTTCAAATAGGCTTGGCCCACTTTATCTTGTTTGGGGGACCCACTGATGGGATTTGAATGCTAACCTGAATTTCACGTGTCCACTACTAAAAATGTAGATAAAACTATATATTTAAAATTAGATCTATACTAATATTTAATAGATGTTATTAAACTTGTTTGGCGTTTAAAATATTAAGGTAATGGTTTGTTATTTTTCTTTCCATTTCATCATTTCTTTGAGGCATAATAATTATTATTTTTAATAATAATTATATATTTAAATATAATATTTGGTTTGTTGTTGATATTTTTTGTTATTTCTATTATATTATTTTTTTTTGAAATAAATTTTATTTAGTTTGTTATTAAGATTCTTTATTGTTTCAGTTAATTTTTTTAAATTAAACTTTATTTGGTGAGGATGTCAATTACAATTCGGTATATACCTAAAAAAACTTATATTTAATATTATAATATTTTTTAATAGATGTTTGTATATTCACGGCTTTCTATGGTGCTCCTTCACCTCCAAATCGATTGCATACCTAGACAATACTCAAGAGGCTGAAAGATGTTGCTCCCATGCTACCTTGGATGGTTATTGGGGATTTTAATGAAATCCTTTATAGCCATAACAACAAAGGAGGGAACTTACGAAGTGAATCCCAAATGGATGAGTTTAGATCAGTCTTGGACACTTGCAACCTGAATGAATTGCCTTTTAAGGGTGACCCTTTTACTTGGACTAAGGGACGGCACCAGGTAGACATTATTAAGGAGCGACTAAATTGGTGTTTCACTAATGACTTGTGGAACTCTATTTTCCAAACTTTACAAACATCACATTTGGATTTTTTTTCTCTTCAGATCATAGTGCCATTGTCGTAAATGTGCTGATTCTCAACTCTAATCAGGAAGTACCAGAAAGGATAACAAGATTCAGATTTGAAAAAATGTGGTTAAAAGAAGAAGAGGTTGCTGCTATTATTCGAACCAATTGGCTCTCGGATGCTTCAGGGGATGTTGGAGTTTGTTTGCACAGTTTGTCCTCCTGTACTAATGCATTACAAAAATGGCACTCTAAAAAATTTGGGAAGATGAAAAAGGACCTTTCTCATATGCAGAAAACTGTTATTATCCTAAATAATGCAGTAGACCAATATCCATCTAATGTGCTTCAACTCAAAAAATCTGAAGCCATACTTGATGAGTTTCTTGCGCAAGAAGAGGAATATCGGCATCAACGTTTGAGAGTGAATTGGTTGTAATGTGGAGATCAAAATACCAAGTTTTTCCATGCTCATGCCTCTTCAAGGAAAGCTAAAAATACCATCAGGTTTTTAACGAATGATCAAGGAATCACGATAGACAACAAAGAGGATATGACTCAAGTTATCTGTTCTTATTATGCTAGTTTATTTGCTACGAACGGAGTCCAGCAAGATTCTCTTCAAGATGTGTTAAATGCTATCCCATCAACAATTACTTCATCAATGAATCAATCTCTCATTGAACCTTTTACTGCTGCAGAAGTGGTGGCTGCCCTCCAATCTATGAGTCCAGATAACAGCCCTGGTAGTGATGGAATGTTTGCCATGTTCTACCAACATTATTGGAATATAGTTGGCACTTCTGTAACACAACTTGTGCTTGGTGTCCTTAATGATGGAAATGATATGTCTCAACTTAACAAGTCCATTATCACTTTGATACCTAAGGTTTCTAATCCTTCTGCTATGAGTGATTGCCGACCAATAAGTTTGTGCAATGTTATTTACAAGCATATCTCCAAGGCCATTGTTCTCATATTTCAAAAAGTCTGACCATTTGTCATTTCTGAAACCCAATCTGCTTTCCTATCCAACAGACTCATCACTGATAACATACTCGTTGCCTTTGAGCTTATCCATCACCTTAGGCATAAGACTCAAGGTAGAGTTGGTATTTCAGAAGTCAAATTGGATATGAACAAAGCCTTCGACAGGGTTGAATGGTAGTTTCTTGAAGCTGTGATCCTAAAAATGGGTTTTGACTCACAATGGGTGGCTCTAATCATGAAATGCATTACCACCAGCTCTTTTTCCTTTTCACTAAATGGGGAAGTTGTTGGCCAGGTACAACCTCATCGTGGACTACGTCAAGGAGATCCACTCTCTCCTTACTTATTCCTTATTTGTTTCGAGGGGTTTTCAAGACTATTGCAACATGAAGAAGCTGCAGGGAACTTGGAAGGACTGCTTAACTCGGAACGCACCATCGGTTTCACATCTACTTTTCACTGATGATAGTTTGTTGTTTTGGAGAGCTACAGATCAATCGGCTATGGCAATTAAAAGAATACTTAATACTTATCATAAGGCTTCGGGTCAAGCTCTAAATAACAACAAATCAGTGATGTCCTTCTCTCTAAACACATCAGCTGCTGCCCAGAATTTCTTTGCTCAAATATTACAAATGCCCATTACTGAATGTCATGAACGGTATTTGGGGTTGCCTTCTTACTCGGGTAGAGATAAGCAAGAGTTGTTCAGCCATATCAAAGAAAAAGTTTGGAAACTTCTACATGCTGGAATGAACAAATTTTTTCAACAGGGGGGAAAGAAGTCTTACTCAAAGCGGTGGTTCAATCAATTCCTACCTATGCCATGAGTTGCTTTAAACTTACAAAGAAATTTCGCAACCAATTGGAAAGTATAATGGCTAACTTTTGGTGGGGTACGAATCAAAATGGCACTAAAATTCACTGGAAAAGGTGGAAAACTTTGTGCAAATCTAAACATGAAGGGGGAATGGGATTTAGATCTTTTGTCCACTTCAACCAAGCTCTCTTGGCAAAACAAGCTTGGAGAATTTTTGATATGCCTAATTCTTTGTTGAGCCGCCTACTTAAGCATAGATACTTTTCAACCACTTCTTTCTTGGATGCAAACATTGGTCACTCTCCTTCATATACATGGCAAAGTATTTGTTGGGGTAGAGACCTACTGGTTAAAGGTATGAGATATAAGATTGGTAATGGTCTTAACATTGCTTGTGACATTGATCCTTGGATCCCCAGCCACACTAATTTCAAACCAGTAAGTTTTAATGTTCTAACTAGCATGTCGGTTTCCACATTTATCATAGATCAAAGGGAATGGAATATTGGCTTATTAAGTACTTATTTTCAGCCAATTGATGTTGATAAGATTTTAACAATTCCCTTAAGTTTTTTTGCTGCTCAAGATCGAATTATATGGCATCACTCTTCCTTTGGGATATACAATGTCAAATCTGGTTTTTATCTAGCCACTACATTGGAGGAGCAACATTCCTCATCTACTTCTGACCCTAACCGTGGCTGGTGGAAATTCTTTTAGAACTTGAATTTGCCATCGAAAATAAGGATTTTTGCTTGGAAAGTTCTTCACAATGTGTTACCAGTTGCAGCTGCACTTTTCAAGACAAAAATTATTGATTTTGCAGCATGTTCACTATGTACTTGTAGTTGGGAATCAATATGACATGACCTTTTCAGATGTAAGCATGCTAGAGGTATTTGGCAGGAATCGAAGTTCTCCCTGGATTTTAATCAAGCTCGACATATGCACAATGGAGATTATCTGCAATATTTGTCTTCTGTTTACAATCAAGCAGATTTCGAGTTAGTTATTTGTTTGATGTGGGGAATATGGACAGATCGAAACAAAATTTTTCATGGTGGAAAAGCAAGACTGAACTCATCAATCATAGCTTATGTTACTGGGTTTCACCAAGATTATATCCGTGCCAAAACAAGTACCACTGCTGCTGCTATGCCTCAGCATAGGGATAGTCAACCAGTTTGCAATACCAGATTGCAGCACGAGAATCCTTGGTCTCCACCTCGCATTAATGGGTTTAAATTAAATGTAGATGCTGCAACAATTTCAGAGAATAAAAAATTGGGCATTGGGGTTGTTCTTCGTGATCACAATGGCATGGTCGTTGATGCCCTCTCAAAAATTGTTCAAGGAAGTTTTCGATCGGATGAAATGAAAGCAAAATCTCTTTTCCATGCTCTCAATTGGGCTTTACAGTTACAACTTCCAATAACGCATATTGAGACTGATGCATTGAGGGTCTCTGCAGCACTGAATTCTAATTCAGTTGATCTATCTTGTTTTTCAGATCTTATTTTTGATGTCCGTTGTCTCTTATCTTTTTTCCCTGATGTTTTAGTTTCCCATGTTAAAAGATCTGCTAATCAAGCAGCACATGGTTTAGCTTAATTGGCTTTAGGGTTAGATGAAGACATGTCTTGGGTAGGAGAAATTCCCTATCCTATTTTCACTGTTGTTGTAAATGATTTCCATTTATAATAGCATTGATTATTCTAAAAAAAAAAAAGTATATATTGTTGCATAATTGAGTTAATTTTTTTTTAAAAATATTGTAATCAAAAGGGTAATAAATAACCGTAAAAGGTAACTTTCTTATACTGTTTTTTTTTTTTATGTTATTTAATTATTTTATTTTTAAATTTTTTTCATAAAATATTTTTTTCGAAAAAAAAAATCATATTTTTATAAACTTGTACCTTGAAAATTATAAAAATAAAAATTCCCTCAAAACTAAAAAAGGACAAAACATTTACAAAGTTTATTCAAAAAGTCCTATATATTTATTTATATTTATTGTTTCTTTTTAAAAATTTCATTGTTAGATATTGATATTAAAATTTTATTTTTATATCGGAAATAAAATGTTATGGGATGCGGTGTTGGAGGGTCTCTCTCGCAATGGTTGCATCATCCAAAGTGTTGAGTTGTAATCAATTTTTTTTTTTTTTGTTAATAATGTAGGTAATCAAATTTGATTTGTTCTATAAAATAAACATAAACAATTTTATTGGAATATTACATATGGGATGTGTTGAGTGTTTGGTGAGACAAAAAGGGGCTAATATTACATCTAATATTTTAATTAAGCATACTACATATATTGATAAGTAACATTTCTAGTTTACCTAAATTTCTTTGTTTAATTTATGAATATATAGAAATATAAGGCTGAATATATTCAGTTGTTAAGTAATATTTCTAGATAACCTAATTAAATTTCATTAATTGGTTTATGAATTATTTGCAAATGAACTGAAAAAGATGTTTACAATTTAAAAAGTTTTGTAGATTTTATTTACAATGACTTTGCTTTATTATATTTAGAATACTACTTTTATTTATTCAAATACACTGGTTTTGAACATATACTTATATACGATATACGGTTTTCATTCTACTAATTTTCTAACACTGCTTTTTGTTTTTTTATATTACTTTTTCTCTTATTTACTTGCTTATTTTATTTGTTTTGTTTGTTTGTTGATTTTTTTTTAAAAAAATATACATATATATTATTTACTAATCAATATATCAATATATATATATATATATAAAGGAAAGTTTAAGTAAGATTCCACGTGGCATCCTAAATGATCTTTTCTTCCTAATCTTTCTTCTCTTATTTTTTCTAATTCAATTATTTTTTTTTGTTTTATTTCAATCATTTTAATTATACAAACCACATATTTTTTGTATAAGATCATTAAATTACAGCGTCTCCTCATTTGTATAACTTACATCATTTATAACACTTACTATTATTATTATTCACATCATTTATAATACATTTTATTATTATTATTATTATTATCATTCACATCATTTATAATACATTTAATTATTATTATTCAACAATATATATTTTTTAGATCTTTCTCTTTTAATTAATAATAATATTTTTTTCTTCTTCTTTTACCCTTTCTATTGTTTCTTTTTTCAACTTTTATTATTTATTAAAACAATTATATATATATGATTTATTTATCTATATATCAATATCAATCAATATCTATATATATTTATAATTCTATTATTTGAGTAGATGAGGTTGCGCTCTAATCTTTCTCTTTTCTACTTTATAATTCTATATATTTATAATTCTATTAATTAATTGGTATTATATATTGAATAATACGTTTTTTTTTACTATATTATTAGTAGATTATTAATAATTTAAAAGAATAAAAGTGAATAAAAATTTGAAAAATGAAAAAAAAAAATAGATAAAGTAGAAAAGAGAAAGATTAGAGCGCAACCTCATCTACTCTAATAATAGAATTATAAATATATATAGATATTGATTGATATTGATATATAGATAAATAAAGGGAAAAAAACAGGAAAATTCCAAAAAGGGTAAAATATTACAACAATACTGTGGGCCGACCCAATCAACATTTGTACAGCCCACATTGAATATATTACAAAAATACCACTTGACCTTACCTTCCACTACTACAAACCAAGCTTTTAGAGGCACTTTTTTTCAGCAAATATTAAAGAACCGACGTCATAGGGTTAGAATTTTTTGGAAGGGATTTTGACACTACCTATGGCGTCGGTTTTTTGGAAATAACCGACGCCATAGGGTGTCCCCCCTATGGCGTCGGTTACTTCTAAAAAAACCGATGCCTAAAGGGTTATAACCCTAGCCCAGCCCATCATCTTCCTCATTCGACCAGCCAACCCAGAAACCCCGAAACCAGAGAACCCCAAACCCTCTCCGCCAACCACCACGAACAACCACCCCCATTTCACCATTTTTTCACCATTTTAGCTCATTTTTGTTTCTAAATCTTCTATTTTTCATACCTAAAACTATATACCTGAAAAGATCACATTTTTCCTCATTTTTTAGGGTAAACCGAAGGTAGAGGTAGTGGTGGTGGTGGTTATACCTCCGGCCACCGTTTTTAGTGGAGAAAACATTGTATTTCAACGTCTATTAAGGTGTAAATCTAATTTCTACTAATTTTAGTACTGTACATTGCTTTATTTTATATTTTATAAATTTTTTTAGGGTTTTTCTATATTATTAAATATGTATTGTGTGTATATATTGTGAATGAGAAATGTATTGTGTGTATATATATTGTGAATGAAAAATGTGATATAGGAGAGTATATATGTATGTATTTTGTGTTGTATTGAATATGTATTGTGTGTGTATATATTGTGAATGAGAAATGAGATAAATAGGAGAGTATTTTATATATTGTATATGTATATATTGAGTATTTTAAACAAATAGTTTTGTTTAATATTGTGAATGGGAATGAGATAAGAGAGTATTAAAATAAAAGTTTAGAAATTGTTTTCTAAAAAATTAGTTTAGAAACAAAAGTTTAAAAATTAACTCTATTTTGTATCAATTTTTTTCTATTTTCAATTTTATTCATGTGTTTTTATTTTTTTTAGTAGCTAGTAGATAGTTAATTACAACTACTTAGCAAGTTACTAATTTTCATTCTATTCATGTATTTTTAACTAGTTAGTAATAAATTAACTAGTTAGTAACTAAATACTCATAAATTATATAACTAGTAAGTAGCTAAATAAAAAAATTTGGAATTTTGTAGTATTTCTTTATGTTGTAGGTTGTGAGGTCAATTTGCAAGGATCTGACTTATTTGGTATTGATCGGTTTCTAGTTAGCTCGAGGTATACACTCACTAAATTTTATTATAAATTAATTATGAATGCTTAGTAGAGTTTGAATATCTTAAATATTCATCCGTACTGAAGTAGGTTCTGTAATATTTTGTAATGTGCCGGATCGATGGGTGAAATAATATGCATGTTAGATGAGTTTGAATATCTTCAATATTCATCCTTAGTGAAGTAGGTTCTGTGAATACATGTACTGCAGTCGAATGGGTGGTAAATTTTTATATTGCTTAATGTTGTTGTGATTATTTCATATTGTTTATTTTTCGGAAACGTTCAATTATAGTCGTTATGCTGCCGAAATTTCAGTAAAATTAGAATAATATTTGAATTTAATTTCTCTTAAACTTGGTTGTTAGGATTTTATCGGAAGTGACTTTATCGGAAGACAAGTACATAATTTTTGGTATAAGGTATGCTTTTGTTAACCTACTTTTATAAGAATATTTTTCATATATATTTAGATAATCTTTAAATGCTTAGAGTAATTTTAGAATAATATTGATGTAATACATAGGATATATATTGTTGAGTGCTAAGGATAGATATAGTAAGCTATAAAAAAAATACAAAAAAGGTCTATATTGGGATTTGAACTTGTGACCAAAAGGATTGATTGATAAGTTTTTACCAATATACCAAAACACAATAGAATTAACAAATACATTATAAACATTGATTCTAATACTTAAAATAAGAATTCTATTAGTTTATGTTAAGTAAAATAGCAAAATAAAACACAAAAAATACCCAAGTTCAAAAAAAAAAATCGCCTCAAGCGGACAACCGGATCAAAAGTTATTAATAATGTTCAAAGTTTTTAAAAAATTTCATGCAAATTTTAACCCTTTATCTACAAAAATACAATACACTACAAAAATGATACTAATATATTAAAAAAATTATGAAAATATACTAATATACTACAAAAATACAAACACATAATATAAAATATTAATAAAAAGATAGCTAATATACAAACACTTAGAGTAATGTACATGTTTATTTATTCAACTTTTCAATTTAATTTGTATTTATGGTTATTATATATAATTTATACTTAATTTTATTATATTAATAATAAAATAATATATATATAAATTATGCTAAAATACAAAATTAGAAGCTGAAAAAAAACCATAGGAAGACCCTATGGCTTCGGTTATATGAAACAACCGACGCCATAGGACCCCTATGGCGTCGGTTATTATGAAACAACCGACGCCATAGGGGTCTTATGGCGTCAGTTGTTTTTAACCCTTTAGCGTCACCCGGAACAGCGTCGGTAGCGAATTTTGCCAATACCGACGCTAAAAGCCCTTAAAAACCGCCTCTAAAGCCCAATTTTGTAGTAGTGTTCAGCCGCACGTCACAAACGGAGAGGATGAAGGAACCTCCATCGATGCAGTCGGCTACGCAACCAGAATGAAACCAGATCGAACGTAGAACAACCATAAATTCCGTCGAATTTCAATAGGAAACGAACAAATCCAAGAATCTAAATAGAAATTTTAAAAAAAAAAGACCAGGAAAACCGTGGAGAAACTGAAATTAAACATTTGATTTCGGTTTTTTATAATGCAATATCACTCAAACGAGCGTCGAAAATTCAGATTGAAGCAATGTAAATCTGTATTGAACAGATCTGGAGCTCCCCCTCAAATCCAAAAAAAGGTATGAAGTGAATTTTTTTTTCAACAATGATACACGTCATTTACAGTTGCATTCTGGTTGATTTACTGGTTTACAACAGGAAATTCAGATTGTAAAAACAAAAAACAAGAACTGATTCTAATTAAGGAACCACGTGATACTAATAAGGTTTTTTTATTTTTTTTGCGTTGTCTTACAGTTGCATTGTCGTTTTAAAATGGTTTAGAAATCATGAAGAAGTGTCAATTGACGAGTACCAAGAGCTAGCATATATACAAGGTAAGATTTATGTAAATGGTAGCAAATTAGTTTTATAATAGTTGAAAATCGATCTGATTCGAATAAACATGATGAAAAATGACAATGAGTAAGAACTATGTAATTTTGGGGATAGAATTGTGGTTTTTACGTTGATTTACAGTTGCATAATCATTTAATAATAGTTTCATTACGTTTTTTGCAGGAATTTATTTTGGAAAAGATAGAGGACAGAACAGTTTGAGAAATGGTTAGTTTCCCTAAATTTAAATGAAGTTTCTTAATAGTTTTATTCTCGTTTCTTTGTAGTTTATTTACAACAAAAAAATGGCAAAATTAGGAATCAGGACAGGAAATACAATGCTTGAACAAAGGGACAGAGATAGAAGTAAGTTTGTACTCTATTTCATAACAGAATCAAACCAGTTTTAAAATTCGTTGCCTCGGATTAATAACCATTGCAAAAACACAGGAAAGGAAAGACATTCCATTCCTAGTCTTCTACAATGGACAATTTGATGATCGAATGAATTATGAAATTATGAAGCCAGTGGACATTACATTTCAGCCAATTGTAACTATGAAGATTTGCAACAGAAACTCAAAGATGTCCTGGAGTGCAACCAAGATAACACTGTTTTGCAACTGAAATATCAAGTGAAGGAAGGATACCAACCATTGAGGATAAAGGATGATTAAAGCCTGCATTTCTACATACAACTCAAACTGAAGGACCCCGACTTCACAACATACCCAATGTGTGTGAATGTCATCCACAACCCAACAACAACCATCGATCCATCATTCTTGGGAAATGACAATTCATTAATTACACATATAAGCGCCTTCCAACCAATCGAATACAATGCAGCAACAACAGAAGACTCAACAAATCAACAACATACAATTGAAGCTACAGTACCGGAATTTGGGGGAGAAAGTTTTGACTTCATGGACTATGCAAAACTTGTGGCAGAGGAGATGGTTGAGCAACTGGAAAACAACAGAAAAAAGGAACCAGAAATCACAGATTATGACGAACTACTAATCACAGATCCGCAACATCCTGAAATAGAAGAAGCACAAATATACAAAGACAAAGAAACATTGCAGAGTGTGCTTGGTTTCTATGCAATTAGGAACAACTTCCAATTCAGAGTTAAAAAATCATGTGCAAGAACATACAAGACTTGTTGTTTGGATCCAAAATGCAAGTGGGCACTAACAGCATCCAGAAACGGGCCAACAAAGTCATTCATCATTCAAAAGTACGACAGAAAGGTGATACACACTTGTGATCTAAACATCAGATTTGCCGACAAGAGACAAGCTACAACGAAATTGATTGGAAACTACATCAAGCCACGGTTTACCAACATAAAAACAACTCAAACGCCCCAAGACATCAGAGGAGAAATGAAACACAAGTATGGGGTGAGAATGAACTACACGAAAGCATGGAGAATCAAAGAGCACGCGCAAGAAGAATTACGAGGAAAAGCCAACGAATCATACAGGCTGCTGCCCAGTTTTTCGCACATGTTGCAAAAAACTAATCCCGGAAGAATAGTGCACATGCAAAGAAAGGATGACAACAGCTTCAAGTACTTGTTTGTCGCACTGGATGCATCAATAAAAGGATGGAAGAAATGCAAACCTATAATAGTTGTTGACGGAACTTTCCTTAAATCAACATACGGAGGTACATTGCTCTCTACTTGTACACAAGATGCAAATGGGCACATTTTTCCACTAGCTTTTTCTGTTGTGGATTCAGAAAACAACAACTCATGGCAATGGTTTTTCACAAAAATAAGAGAAACATATGGGATTAGAGAGGAACAGTGCTTGATCTCAGATAGACATGAGAGCATAAGTAAGGCAGCTTGTCAAGTATTTCCAGAAATCACACATTGCTATTGTGTATACCACCTGTTAAGCAACCTAAAAGCCACCTTCAAGAAGAATGCAAGCAAGCTGGATAAACCATTCTTCGCTGCAGCCAGAGCATACACAGAGAGGAAATTTGAATACCATATGTGCGAGTTGGACAGCTTGGACATCCGTGTAAGACCATATTTACAACAAGTTGGATACCACAAATGGTCAAGATACCACTGCAAAAACAACAGGTATTCAACTATGACTTCAAACATTGCTGAATCTCTAAATGCAGCAAACTTGGCAGCTAGAGAGCTACCAATCACAACACTGATGGAGTCATTGAGAGCATTGATGCAACAATGGACATACACAAACAGGGAAAAAGCACAGAAAACAACAACATTTTTAACACCTACAGCAGAGAAGAAATTAGTCGACAACTTTGTGGACTCATTGACAAAAAATGTAATGAAATGTTTAATATTTTAGTTGCATTATAGTTTCTTAATAGTTTGTTTTCCGTTGTTATACATATTAACAGTTTTATAAATTTACTTAATCCGCAGGTAAAACCAATAAACGAGACCATGTTTGAAGTCGTTGAACTAACCAGATCATGGGTCATCAACCTCAAGGAGAAAACATGCAGTTGCAACAGATTCCAACTTGACGAGTTACCGTGTGCTCATGCACTTGCTGTTATAAAAGAGATGAACTTGAATGTTTACAACTACTGTTCAGGTTATTACACCACGAGAACATGGCTTGAAACATACAGCGGCTCAACATATCCGGTACACAATCACACAATATGGGATGTACCACAAAACATAAAAGATATCATTGTTCTGCCACCAAACCAAAAAATAAGATCTGGAAGACCAAGGAAACGAAGGTTTTTATCTGAATGGGATACAGAAAAACATAACAGGTGCAGCAAATGTGGTCAACACGGACACAATCGAAAGACATACAACAATCAAACAATAAAATAGATACATATGAAATATTTGAATTGTTTAATTCTGTGTGCAAATTCAAACAGGTTGATCTGTGATGTTCTAAATACATGGGATCTCATTTTTATGAAATTTGAAACAGTTTTTTAATAGTTGCAAAATAGTTTTGTTACAGTTGTGACACTTTATAAATATTAAGTACCGGAATGACTTCTTCTTTACAGTTTTAAAAGCAATCAGGCAAGAATTGATAAAACATATCTAAAATAAAGGAAAAAGGAGTAATGGAATATAAAGAATAAAAATACATTCATAGCACAATTTAGAAATATAAAAACATTGTTTGTATTCAGTTGGTTAATAGTTTCTCCATAGTTGTGCGACCGTATATAAAAACTTGAACAATTAAAAAAACAAACAACTTTGGGAAATACAAACCTATACAATAAACATATTATAAGGAGTAAATGTCAAATATCCTAAAAGTTTTAAACCAGGTACATAGTATAAAATCAAATATAATACCTACATTCAACCAATAACACTAACTATTGTCTGATAATAGATTCAACAAATAACAGAAAAGAGTCACAAAATTAAAAGATCCTATTTTTTCAATTTAGAAGCCTTAGAAGACTTGCTTTGCTTCTCATCCTCGCTATCAATGCTTTCATCAATTTTCCTTTGGCCATATGAGAAGAAAAGTGCAGCAAGCCGGGTACGATAAACTTCGATGTCAAAGTCCGCAGGGACATCCTTTCCGTGGATAAAGAATTCGGCAAATGCAGCAACATATGTTCCGCAATCACTATAAAAACAGAAGAAAAGTAAACAGTTTAGAAACTAAAAAACAACATAAAATAAACTTAAAAGAAACACTCACTTTTTCTGCTGAGACGGCAGACCACTAATCTCCATGATTCTTAAGGGAGCTGTAGGGTCAGAACCTGAGGCAGGAGCTTGTGACCTATTCTTCCAGAAACAAAGTAAATCGAAAAACAAAGGCAGCAAAACAGAATAAGCCTTCATGGCATTCCTAGCAGCAGCATTCATTTTCGCAGTCCTCAAAGAATTATACAGAAACAGAATCCCTTCATTGAAGTCAAGACGACTAAACACCCAATGACTTTCCCTTCTGAGATTGATGATGAATAACACATGATCGGCTTCATACCAAGGCTTGGAACAGGGAATGCGCATACCTCGGCTGTAATGCGCTATTGGGTGGGCAGCGTGAATGTGTGACATCTTAGTCTTCATTGACTTGGCCTTGTTATATTTGTGGTACAAAGCTTGGATGGAATCATCAAAGAGACAATCAGTAGTTGCAAAATTCAACGTCACAGCGGAAGAATATTTACCTTTTTTCTGAAGGTAATAGAATATGGTGTTCATATGCTGAGAAAAAAAAACAACACAGAAACACAAATGAAAAGGTTGAACAATTGTTAAAAAACTGTAATACAGTATCA
This sequence comes from Cannabis sativa, assembly GCF_029168945.1. Lineage (NCBI taxonomy): Eukaryota > Viridiplantae > Streptophyta > Magnoliopsida > Rosales > Cannabaceae > Cannabis > Cannabis sativa. The sequence goes on along the minus strand of NC_083605.1, from coordinate 15,218,644 downwards.
AAACTTAAAAACATTTATAAAGCAACTGAAAACAAACTATCATAACTACAATAGAAATTGGAAACTTTACCGAGTCGTTCATAAACATGTCGCATGTAGCCAAATAATAAAACCAAGTTTTATCCTCAACATAATCAACACCTAGCCTAAAACCCGGGGTAAATTTCTTTGCGCCATCTTCATAACAATTATAATGCCTAAAACAACAAAGAAACAGCAAAAAAATAGCATTAAAACCAGAATAAAACTGAAAAATAAAACATAGTACAAAAACAGATTTAATAAAAACAGTCACCTAGGATGTTTAAGCAATCGTTCACCAATCCAAGCGTCAAATTTTGCCTCAATCTCGGGAGATACGGGATCAGCAAACGCATCATTAAGAGCATAAAGGCCCTTCACATAAGTCACCATTTTGAAATCCCTATCATCGCCAGCTGATTGAGAACCTGAGGACATAAGCTCCATTGGAGTGCTCCCCACATCAGCAGACCCGAAATCAACAAAAGGAGATTTCAAGGCCGGAGCACGCTTCCTCTTATCCAACAGAGGTGTATCAGAGACAGTGTCCTCAGTTTCTTCATCAGTATGAAGGGCATCTGACTTTTGACCAACAACATCTGGATTGGGTGCGGGGACCTAAAAAAGAAAGAATGCATTAAAACAGTTGCAAAACAAACTAGAAACTATTGAGCAACCAAAAAGAAACCTTATTTTCTTGCAAACAATTGAGAATACACTTACATGGATTTTACCAACAGCCTCCAAGCCAGCCAACACAACTTGATCATCATCTATTTCAAGCTGGCTTAACCCATCAAAGAAATCGTCCCCCTTCAATTGAAACTCATCGCCCTTTGGCTTCTCAACATCCTTAACATTTTTATCACTCCCTGCAACAGCCTCAGATGGATTCACATCAGCAGGGGGAACATCAGTAACAACCTTGTCAGCATCATCAGCATCACCGCCAACTTTAACCAACTCACCACCATCGTCGGAGTCGAAATCAATATTTTCTGGATCAGGCAGTTGCTTCTCATCATCCTCAGCATCATCATCATCATCATCATCATCATCATCATCATCATCAGCATCATCAAAATCTTGAGTTACTAATTCATCCGATGACTTTACCTGCGTCAACCAACATAAATGAAACTTAAATAAAACAGTAAAGAAACTTAAAAAAAATATAAAAAAACCTAAACAATAAAATATGAATAAATACCTCATCAGAAGGACGACGATGAATGACATTAACCTTCTCCTGGATATCCTTAATTACAGTCATTACGGAGTTGAAATTAAGATCCACAAAACACCTCAAGGATATGAAGTCCTCGGCCAATGATGATTGATTCGAAGATGACCCACCCTCAAAGGATTTCTTCGCTACACCACGGTCATCAATAGATTCATCGAGAAATAAACCGTCAAGTTGAAGCTGCTGCCTCTCTTCATCAGTAGGACGCATGTTTTTGATCTTCAACTGAACAGCATAATCAAACATAATATGAAAAAAATTAAAACAATTGGAAAAACTAAAAATTAACAACATAAATAAAACTGAAAAGAAACAGTAAAGAAACTGTAAATTACCTTGTCCAAAGGTAAATCAAAAATGTTGCCCTTCAAGTCTCGAAGAGTTGGATTTTTGGTGACGATGGTGTTGCTCCAGTTCAGAATCCTTGGAATAGAAGATGAAACTCTCTTACAGAAAGAGTTCACCATTGCAGGACAACATTCATAAAACCAAACCGTAAAAACCCAAGGACATCCCAAAGCCCTATACCAGCCATCATATTGGCCTCCCTTCTTTGCCTTCCTATTTTTCATAATAATCCCATGCTGGATCCTACCTTTGAATGAGTCAATTGTCAATTCAAATGATTCCCTACCCCAACAATACTCGTCACACCGACCGCTATCCACTACATCTAGATCAAACTTAGACACTTTTTTATCAGGAGTATTGCTAAGAAGAAAACACTGAATGAAATACAAAACATCCATTTTCAAACCAAGAGACTCATCCAAACCCCACCGACTGCCCAAAAAAGCATCCTCGATGGCTTTGTGGTCAATAGTTTTTACACCACGGAAACATGTTTCTACCAATTGATTTGTTTCCTGTGAAAACAACAACTTGTTGCAATCACCGAAACAATCTAATCCAGAAATCAAGTAAAATTCCTCGGCACTAAATCGTATGCAACGACCAGCAACCTTAGCCCAAAACTCTTTAGGATTGGGCTGGAAAACTTCCCTTAGTAATAAACTATGTACGACTTGCGGATGAAAAACAAACTCAGGCATATCCAGAAAATGCCCAAACTGAGTTTGACGAAATATAGAAAGCAAATTAACAGATAAAGTGTTCTTAATATTATCTATCACGGAAAAAACACTGGTGCATACACACTTAGATCTATAAAAATCAGAAGGACTAAATTTGTAGTCCCAAACCTGCAACATAACGAAAATGGCCACAATAAATTATTAATCGTGAATAAAACAGTATGAAAACTGTAATACAACTATAAACAAACTACAAACAAACTACCAATCAGATACAACTACACAAAAATAAACAGCAAAGACCTGAAATCGTTTTGAAACGTAAAAAAAAACAGTAAACAACTAACCCTAAAGGAAATCGAAAAACACATCAAACATAACAACACAATAAATTTTTAATAGTGAAAAATACAGTATGAAAAGAACAATAAAACTATATACAAACAACGAACAAACTACAAAACAGATACAACTATACAAAAATAAAGAGCAAAGATTTGAAAATCGTTTTGAAACCTAAAATATAACAGCAAACAACTAAACCTAATGAAAATCGAAAACACCTCTAACATACCATTATTAAGCTATAAAAAAACTTATAAGAAACTACAAACGACTGATTAAAAACACTAAAAACGAAAACAAAACACAGAACCTAGAAGCACAAAAAAACACTGAAAATAAAGAAAACAAAACCAAATTAAAGAACAACACCCAGAGAAGAACCAAATGAAATGTTCAAAACCAACAATAAATAACTAAAAAATTTAAAAACATAAAACGAAATGTGAAAATGAAACCCTAAAATTACACAAAGCAGAATGAGCAAAAAAACGCCAAAATCTGGGGAAAGTGTAAATGTAGGAAAAGGGGGAAACGATAATGAAACTAAAAACCAACCTGAGTTCGATCTTCAGCAGATGCAAGAGTTTTTTTCCCATAAATTTCTGGAACTGTGTGCTCCTCCACGTTGAGCTTCGTTTTCTTCGAAGAATGGGGTCTCCCACGCTTGGGCAGTGGAGCATCAAAATCAGAATCATAGTCTTCAAGGATCGAGCGTTTACCCTTGGATTTGTTGGCCAAAGTTTTCTTGCCCATTTTCGATTTTTGTTTGAGAATTGGAGAAGGGGATGATGATGAACGAGTGATTGCCATCTTATAAATAAATTTGAAAAAAAATGAAACAGAGAGGGAATAACAGTTGATAAATCGTGGGCTTAGAGGGAGTTGAAATTTCGTGGATGAACAAAAAAGAAGAGGGAAAAACGTGATCAATAATGGGTGGTTAATCTTATGAAGGGAGGTTACTTGTATTCAAATCAAGTTAGAAACAGAGCGAAAAAATCGAAAATGAAATTGAAAGAAAATGAAAAAAGAGAGGGAAGAGAGTGGGAGTTGATTGATGAGTGATGGGGATAGCACACGTGTATGTGCATGAAATGATGACTAACTGGTATTTTTGTAATAAAACAAACATGGTAAGTAAAAAAGTTGATATAGGCGTGTAGGAGTATTTTTGTAATAAATTGTGTAAAATGAATTTTTCATGTAAAAATTTCAAGACTTATGGTATTCTTAATTAATAAAAGATAATCTATATCATTAATTTATTTCAGTTATAGTTTTGTGTTGTTGATTAGGTTGCATATGCTAACTTTATACAAAAATACAAATACATTAATATATAATTTATGCCTCTATATATCTTTATATATATATTAAAGGTGCCTATCTAACGGCATTTCTTGGTTTAACAGAATATACCTTAAAAATAAAAGAATATTTTGTTAAATTTAACGATGCTAATAGGTTTGATCTCCAGTTAACAAATAAATCCAATAATTAAACCCAAAAAATTAAACAATCTTTTTTTAAATTAAAAAAAATCATCTTACCCACATATCTCTCTAACAAACCGTATATCCCAAATTATCAAATCCAATTCTCTCGCTTTGGTTTACGATCAATGAAATACATACACTCAACTTTTTAAATTCCTCAAAATTCAAATTTCAAAATTAGAGCTCAAATTTTCAGTTTCTCACACACACACAATTACATACATGTGTAAATATACATTTTAAATATCTATATATACACGCAGTCAATTTCAGTTTTTATTTAAATGCTCAGGAGAGAGATGACTCCATCCAGTAATAAGTTTCAAGAAGAATTATCTGACGACGTAGATTCAACGAGTCTGTTGTGGATATTCTAGCCGTAAATCAGTGGTGGGAGATCAGAAAACACTACTACAATGTAAGCCTTTAGCTTCCCTTTTTTCAACCCAATTTATAAAAAGGGAAGCTAAAGGGGTGAAAATATCTGCATTGACATTTAGAGGCGGTTTTTTGGTAAAAACCGTAGGTATAGAATGTATATATATCTATGCCGTCGGTTGGGGTTGGGGAAAATCAGGGTTTTTTTATATAACCCTATGGCGTCGGTTATTAGGTATTAACCGACGCCATAGGTGCCACCTTTATTCGACACGTGGCACCTATGGCGTCGGTTAATACCTAATAACCGACGCCATAGGGTTATATATATCAGACCCTTTCTGCTTCGTCTTCCTCACTTCCTCATTTCACACCTTGCTGAACACCAAGAACAGCCACCCATAGCAGCCCCAAACCCACGAAAAAACTCTCGCCAACCACCACTAAAACAACCTCATTCTCCCTCATTTCTTAACCATTTTACCCCAATTTTGTCTTAAAATCTTCTATTTTCTATACCTAAACCCATACTGTAAAAAAGTTTAGTTTTTTCCCCCTCTATACCAAACCGAACCTATTATAAAGAAGGTGGTGGGTATAACTCCGGCCACCGATTTTAGCGGAGAAAACGTTGAGTCTCAACATCCATTAAGGTATAAATATGCTTTCTATATATTTTATTTATGTACATTGGTATTATTTCGTTTTTGTAAATTTTTTTAGATTTTTTTTATTTTATTAATATTATATTGTGTGTGTTCTAGAGGTGGTGGGATTTTTGTAGCATTTTATCGCCGATTGCGTTTATAAGGTAAATATTTATTAACTTGATATATAATATATATGTATATATTTTGTGTTTTATTATTGAATATGTGTTTATATATATCTTGTGTGTATATATTATTTGTGTATTTTGTGTATTTGTATTGTATACATATTTGTTGTGAATGAGAATGAGAGGTAGTAGAAATTTAATTAGTTTAGAGATAAAGTTTTTAAAATAATGGTAGTGTGAATATATAATTGATTATATATGTATATATATATATATTTATATGTTATTTTTAGAAAAATTAACTATGGAAATTAGCTAGTAACTAGCTAGTAACTTGCTACTTTGTTTAATAATTAGTAAGTAATTTAATAATTAAAATTTTAAATTAGTTGTATATTGCATTATGTTATAGGTTGTGTGGTAATATTTGAGGGTCGACATATTTTGGTGTTGATCGGATTTGCAATAGGTATATCCATTCGCTAACCTTTTGTTAGTATAATTAATTATCAATGCATGCTTAGTTGAGTTTGAATATCTTAAATATTCATCCGTAGTGAAGTAGGTTCTGCGAATACATGTACTGCGGTCGGATGGGTGGATAAATTTTGTATTGTTTATGTTAGTTTCTTTGTTCTGTATTGTTATATTTGTTTTGTTTGTTACTTTAGGCACTTTTAAAAATTTTGGGAACGTTCAATTACAGCCGTTATGCTGCCAAAATTTTGGTAGAATTTGGATCAAATTTTATTATAAAAAACATAAATGTTAAAGGAAAAGTACATAACATAAATAACTAGGTTATTACTCGCTAGTTGTAAGAAATTAGGTGACATAACACATTCATATTTGACTCAAAACATGTTCGTGTTAGTAGGTCTTTATATTTGACTCAAAACATGTTCGTGAAATTAGGTGACATTTGTTTTGTTTGTTACTTTAGGCACTTGTCTTGTATAATCTAATTGATGTGTCTATGCATTTATTATACTTAGTAGGTCTTTATATTTGACTCAAAACATGTTCGTGTTAGTAGCAAGATTATCAATGCCAAAGTTCATATTTGAAAGGTTCTCAAATTTTGTTTATTAATGGTGTTAGGAAAATGTTATTAATAGGTTTTAATTTTTTGGAAACGTTCAATTATAGTCGTTATGCTGCCGAAATTTTGGTAGAATTAGGATAATATTTGATTTTAGTTTCTCTTAAACTTGGTTGTTAGGATTTTATCGGAAGTGACTTTATCGGAAGTCAAGTACATAATTTTTGGTATAAGGTATGTTTTCCTTAACTTACTTTTATAAGAATATTTTTTATATATATTTAGATAATCCTTAAATACTTAGAGTAATTTTCGAATAATATTAATACATATGATAGATATTGTTCAGTCTTAAGGATAGATAATCCTTAAAATTATAAAAATAATAATAATATACTAGAAAAATACAAACCCATATTATAAAATTTAAATGTATAAAAATCTAAATTACATTAAAATTAAAATATTACACATTATTTTATTATTCAATATACTAATTATTATACAAAACATAACTTAAAAAATTATAAAAATAATAATAATATACTAGAAAAATACAACCCATATTATAAAATTTAAATGTATAAAAGTATTAAAGTAATAAAAATTAAAATATTACACATTATTTTATTATTCAATAAACTAATTATTATACAAAACATAACTTAAAAAATTATAAAAATAATAATAATATACTAGAAAAATACAAACCCACATTATAAAATTTAAATATATAAAAATATTAAATTACATTAAAATTAAAATATTACACATTATTTTATTATTCAATATACTAATTATTATACAAAACATAACTTAAAAAATTATAAAAATAATAATAATATACTAGAAAAATACAAACCCATATTATAAAATTTAAAAGTATAAAAATATTAAATTACATAAAAATTAAAATATTACACATTATTTTATTATTCAATAAACTAATTATTATACAAAACATAACTTAAAAAATTATAAAAATAATAATAATATACTAGAAAAATACAAACCCATGTTATAAAATTTAAATGTATAAAAATATTAAATTACATGAAAATTAAAATATTACACATTATTTTATTATTCAATATACTAATTATTATATAAAACATAACTTAAAAAATTATAAAAATGATACTAAAATACTAGAATACAAACACATATTATAAAATATAAAATATTAATAAAAAAAATACCTAATATACAAACACTTAGAGCAATGTAAATTTGTATTTATTTAACTTTTTAATTTAATTTTATTTATGCTTTAATTTAATTTAATTAATAATACAAAAATAAATTTAGATTTTTAATAAATGTAAAAAAAAAATATATATATTAATTAAAGCTGAAAAAAATTTTAGGAAACCCCTATGGAGTCGGTTATTTTATAAAAACCGACGCCATATGTACCCCTATGGCGTCGGTTATTTAATAATAACCGACGCCATAGGGGTACATATGGCGTCGGTTCATATAAACCCTTTAGCGTCGCCCTGATCAGCGTCGGTAGCGAATTTTGCGAAAACCGACGCTGAAAGGGCTTAAAAACTGCCTCTAAAGGGGGTTTTTATAGTAGTGAAATGTCGACGGAGTTAGAGCTCGAAGAATTCTTTACAGTCGCCGAGAAAAACATCCAAAAACGATTTCAAAACAAGTAACTTCATATAAGTTATATGTATAATTATAATTATATATACATGATATAATTCTTGAATATAAACAGAACAAAAACGATTTCAAGACAAGTAAGTTCAAATAAATATTCATGATATATATATATATACATTCCAAAACGATTTCAAGACAAGTAAGTTCAAGTATTTCAATAAATTCATAAACAAATAAATCGAACAATTCAAAATCTCAAATCAAGAAAATTAAAAGTTTAAATTTATAATCTTTACAAATATAAAAAACTTAAATAGATCTATTTACCATTGTTGTTGTCGTTGCTTAATTACTGAATTCTTAAACAAAAACTACTAGAACTTATATAAAACTAATATTTATTAACTCACATCTAGTATATATAAAAACAGGAAAAAAAAAAAAAAAAAGTCTATGTTAAGCCTTCAACGTTATATTTGAAACGTTATTATACATCATACCTTTTCACATTTTTTTTTACAATTAATAAATAATTATTATGGTGAACACATATGTACATATAAAAAAGGTCATTTAGACTGTAAACATGAAATGAATAGATACATTTTTGGTCGTTTTGAAATCAATTCTAAGTTTCTCTTACAAATATTATTTTAGTTTAGGCTTAGCATTTTATGGAGTGAAGTGACTCTATATATGTGAAGTTCATGTCCATTTTGCTTCAAGTTTCCTCATGCTTTCCCGCATGAACACTTTCTGGTTAATAGTAATTGTAAAGTAGACTTGAAGAGACTTATTGAGTGGATGTGATTGTTTGAATGTTTTAGAGAACTTTTCCACACCATCAAACAACTACCTTCCTTTCTTTTGTCTATGCTCTTCAGTGTCTCATGTGCACTGAGTTTATATATGTTAGCTACGACTGCTTTAATTTCTCACAATAGCTATAATTTTTCTATAACGTTCAGTTTGAATTGTCAAGCTTTGTGCCTCTGATATGCAATGTTCTTTGTATTTTTTTTGTAGTCTTTAGACTCTATTTTTTTTTGCTGGGTAACTAACATCTAATCTAATCCTTTAGAATAATAAATTATATTAGTGACTAATATATGCACACTTATTTATAAATACATTATGCATCTAAAAATTATCAATATATATGAAATTACATTAACAATACCACTATTATATTTATCATACTAATATAATAGAGAGTTTTCATGACAACAAGTCTACAAATGATACAAAAAGAATCAAGAAAAGTGTTAAAATTATTCTATTAATCAGTTAGATTAAAATTATATATGAATATATTTATTATTACAATATTCTATGATAATGTGGGGTTAGTTATAGTACCTTTGTTTTGTTAATTAATTTACTTAAATTTTATTGGATAGTATTATTTCTTTTTATAAAATAACTTTACTCCGCATTAGTTTTGTTGTATAATTTAGCATTAACTACAAAATGTATACCACTTAAATATACAAATAAAGCAAGTGATTATATAATTCTCAAAATAAAATTTATAGACAACAACTAAAACACAATTAAATAACTTTAGAAACCTAAAGAAAATTTAACATTTTTTTTGTTGTTGTTAGAAATAATATTATTTTTCTAAAAAGATGTACCTTTTCAATGAGGATTAACTATTTTTATTAATTACTAGTATGTTATTAAATATATTATTAAAAAAAATCTACCTTGCTTTAGTTATTTGATTGCAACTTATTTTATTTTTCTTTCCAAAATAATATATTTGAAAAGAATTAGTCATTCATATAAAATTAAAAGAGTTTTGTTTACACTTTAAAATGAATGTTTATGTATTTATAAATCTCTCAATATATATTAGATTGTTTGTATTTAATTTTTTTTTTTTTTTTTGAAATGTAAGAAACTGCAATATTATTATTTTTTATATAAATAAACTAATAAAAATTTAAAAAAATATATAATTCAATAATTAGGAAGTCCGCGCAACCCGCGGCTATTTTTCCTAGTATATAATAAATGTGAGTTTTCATCTTCTATTTGAATGTTTATAATTTTTTTTCTTTTTGTTTTTTCGGTATTCTATTTTCTTTTCTCCAGTGTTATGTAAAGATAAAAATAATAAATACACCAATAATTATATGTCACCTTTTATAGTGTTTTAGATTTTAATAAAGTACCCCTAATTTTTTTCAAAAATAATCTATATCTTACATATCTTATTTTTACTTAACGTAAGAGATTCAATTTTTTTTACTAGGCTTTTAATTGAAAATATAACAAATAATTCATAAAAAAAAAATCTTTTTCTCAATCCAAAAAATTAGGTAAAGTTGACTATTTATTCAGGGAATAGTAAACATATTAAAAATATTTATTACAGTAAAATATATTTAAGACACGTTACGTGTTTTTTAATCATTGTACTAACCTTTTTTAATTAAAGGGTTTTACAATAATAGTATAATTAAGGAAGAATTTGTAATAATTAAAAATTTATTAAAATAAACTATGTTTAAAGGTTTACGAATTGGGTTTCTAGTTCTAATTACAAATAAAAATACATATATATATATATGCTATAATAATCTAAATGAGTAATCTAACAAAAAATTATAAGTTGCGGCAGCTAATCTCCCATAGCTCTTAGCCCTCTAAGTCTAGGCCGTCAAATATGTACAATCTTCATTGGAACCCTCGAGTCACCACTAATTAATTTTGTTATCCACAACCTACACATTGTGAAGTACTGTGAGTCGACAGACTCTGTAAAAAAAGCATGCATAATACATTGATAATATTTGACTTGTACCTGAGCATCCATACATAGTTACCACAAGTCTACTAATTGCATCTAAAGTGTCAACTGAGCTCTGAATGTTCGTACATATAGCATGATTAGCCATAATACCAATCTAATCTTAGTACTCTAGTAGTACTGATGTTGGTAGCTTTATCTTACACTATTCAATATTGCTTAACATCCTAGATATCAATATCTTTGTAACTCTTTGTGCACACATATTTGCTCGCTATATGGCAATATCATATATGTATAACTAAATATGTTCATATGTGCATTTGAATACTTTTCTTACTTGGTATCCAGAATTATGTGTGCAGCAAACCTAAATGGAATTATGTTTAATGATTGGAAGTTCTAAGTCACATCAACAATAAACTGCTAAGTGTCTATCTAAAAAATTTCTTAAATCTTAAATATGTAATCTGGGGTTTTCTAATCGATCAATAGAGTGAAAATACCCTAAATACCAACAAAATATAAAAATTAGGCTATCCTCAGGACTAACCAACCGGTCGATCAAATCTATAAATTGTTGCCCCAATTCTACACCACCTTAGCTGATAAACAAAAGCCATAATCGGTTAAACATTTGGGTTTTGGAACTGGTCTTAAACAACCGGTTAATCGAATATAGAAACAAGTTAACTGATTTTGCAAACAATTTCATAAACTTGATGGATGTGTCTTCTAACAAAGAGCAAATAGTGATGAGTCGATGGAGGTGACTTCTGTCGATGAGCCAACAATGATGTTGTATGAGGACAGTCCTTAGGTGGATGATGGCGTAGATAGTATTACTATAACTCTTACAATTTTTACTCTTTTAACTTGTGGTTTTGATAATTTATTTTCTGACCTTCCTTTTGTCTATGAAGCTATGTCATCTACAACCTTACCTTATATTACAAAAAGAAAGATTTTCGCTCCTGGTGGCCAATTTCCTTCTAAGGATTAAAAGATGAGGTCGTCCAAAGACACCAAGATGATGCCTCCTCCTGCTTGTCCAGACCCGACGCTAATAAGTGTCGAGTAGAGATACGAGAAAGAATTATAGTTCCAAAAAACTCGTCCTACTTCCACTACTAGAAGAAAGGACTTTAGAGGATGTTATTTTTGTTGAAAAATAAAAAGAGTTTCCATATGGTTATTTATCAATTTTAGGTTGGAAATTGACATTCATTATTGGTTATTTCACAATAACTGAAGTCATGGGAGCTGGCTTAGGCTTATATAAACCCCTATGGCACGAGTTATTAGAAAATAATCGACGCCATATGTGTTGATTTTTATGGTCCATATCCAAGTTATAACAAGCGGAAGTAGAATTTGATAAAAAAAAATAATTTTTATCTAATATGAACCATAAGCCCAAGGATCTCAACATAATATGTATATGTATAGATTAAATCTAAACTAATGAAAGAAAGATTATACCTCTTTAAGCCTAATAGGGTATCCTTGCTTCTTTTGTATAATTATCGATCATCTAATTCAAGAACTTTGTTGAAGAATCCACACATTGATCTTCCAAGCAAGCCTCAACACTCAAGAATAGAGTGTGCTATTGGATCTTAATTTGGATGAACAAATTTAGGTATTACAGTATGTACTCAACTCATGAGATACTGTAATTGAGTTAGGGTTTTAATCTCACACGCACCTTAATAGATGTGGGTGTGTGAGACAAGAGAGAGAGAGAGAGAGAGAGAGAGAAAATCAATTCCTATTTTCTCTACTATCAATTTCTTTGTAACACCCTACTAGATTATGCATGTTCTCGTGATTTAAATACTAATTATACAATCTGTTGCTAATCAATGGGTTTATAGAAAAATATGTTTAATTAAAAAATTTCATAATTAACCTTTAAACTTTAAATAAATAACTTTATATAATCTGGGATCTCATCTTTAAAAGTTACAACAATACTACAAAATATTAACTACAAAAGCTGTCGTTAATGACTAACAAAATATAACCTGCTATCCCGAAGATCTATTGTAACGCCCTACTAGTTTAGGTGTGTTATCGTGATTTTAACTTAGTTGTGCAGCTCGTTGCTAATCAACAAGTTTATTGAAAAATTTGATTAATTAAAATTTATCTAAATACTTACAAATACCAAAATAACATATATAATCGGGATCCCGAGTATACAATACTTACAACTATTACAAAGTTTTACTACAAAAGTTGTCGCCCAACAACTATACAAAATACAACCAGTTGTCCCAAAGACTGTACTCTCCAGGCCTAACCGTCTTGTCATGTACAATCTCTACCCGCTCGCTCTCATGGCTGCTCAACTTTATCCTTGCCCTTACCTACACATGCAAACAATATATGTGAGTCGACAGACTAAGTAAGAAAAACATAAACAATAACAGAACTATAACCTGGGTTATAATTAGGCACCCATACACCTAACCATAACCCTATCCCTGAGTCCAACACGGTACTAAATTTAGAACGTTCCTACGACAATACTATCGACCATGATATAAGCCTATACTCGATACTCTAGTCATACTCTAGTCATACCGATGTGATAGCATCGATCTCGTGCTGGAGCCAAACATACACATATCGGTATCCAGTATAACTCTACATATACTGATACTGCTATCAATCTAATCTAACATGCACTATAAAAATGCATGCTAAACATGTAAATACACATGCATATCATTACACTAATCTTACCTCCCTTTGAAATTCAAGTGTGTTGGCCAACCTGAGTGGAACTACTACTCGACGATTTACAGGCCCTTAAATCACATATATTTGAAAACCTGATGAGTGACATGCTAAATAACTTTTTGGGGACCTAAAAATTAAAACTAAAAGTTTCCCTATCGATGGATAACATGGCAATACCCTAAATATTGCAAAAACTTGAAAAACTAGAGTTCCCAAAACTTCTCCAACCGTCAGACTAGTCCCCCAACCGGAAGACCAGTTCTGTGGGGTTCCTAGGGACCAAGAGGAATTCCAGTTCCTACAAGTCCCACTAAATCGGATGACCGATTTAGTTTAGGAAACACCCTAAAACCCCACAAAAACCTCAATTCGACCCCAAAAGCTACCAAACCCTTTAGAGTACCAAATTACACCATAATGCACATAATCCAAGTAATAAAACCCACCAACACAACCATAATAAAAATACACCATTAAAGAGAAAAGCTTGAGTTCATGATCATAAACTTATGCCTTGCCCAAACATCAACACAAACCTTAAATCTAGCTCAATTCAACATAAACAACTATAAAATAACTTCATCATACAAAACCAAACACTTTCTAACACCACAGAAGCTTAATACAAAAATCCATGCAATAAAACCTACTTAGAACATAAAAAATCTAAAAAGGAAGGTGCTAAGGGGTTTACCTTAAATTGATACACTAAAATTTTGCTAGAAATCCTTAAATTGAACCACAAAGCCTAGTTGGTTCTAGGGAGAGAGAGAGAGAGAGAGAGAGAGAGAGAGAGAGAGAGAGAGAGAGAGAGAGAGAGAGAGAGAGAGAGAGAGAGAGAGTTTTAAGAAAGAGAGTGCCTTCTTGATTTTTCTTCTCTTTAGGATGAAATGAATATATTTTATGTATTTTCTAACTTAAAATAACTAAATAACATCAGAATATAACTCATAAATTAGTCCCACAAAAGGACAAAACCCAAGTGCCAAAAGACCCCTTTACCCCTTGCACACACCATTAGTCACAATGACACTTAAAGGTAATTTGGACATTTCCAAAACATTGGATAATCCCGAAATTTTCACTGTCTAGCTACATTGCCCCGCTATTACTGAAATACTAAAATATAATTATATTGGCCAAATGCCGTGTTCCATTATTGTCGGGCACAAAACATGAAAAACATAAAATTTCATATATAGCATAAATAATACATCCAAAATTCAAATATATCTCTATATATTAATAAATCATAATTAATAATCCAAACTCATAATTAAGCCCTAATTGTCTACTAATTCCAAATTAAAATTAAGTGGTCTTTACATCGAATAATCTAGGTCTAATAGTCCCGATATGTACAACCCTCATAGCTCGAACTCACTGTTGGTCATATTTAGCCTTGCCTTTACCTTCACATGCAAACAATAACTGTGAGTGGAAAGACTCGGTAAGAAAAGTATAATCATAACATAAACAAAAACTGGAGTATAACTTGGCGCCCAAACACCAAATTATAACCCTATCCTACTGTAACACCCTAACTATCATAAGCGTGTTAGCGTGATATTTAACATACTGTGCAGCTCGTTGCTAATCAACGAGGTTAATGGAAATCGTGAATAATTAAAACTTTGCTTATTTAATTAAAACATAACATATTACACTTATAAAATTCTGGGATCCCGTTTACAAAATACAGTTACAAAAGTTTACTATTCATTTACAAAATATTTATCGCCTAGTGACTAAACAGTAAAAGCCCTGATGTCCGGAGGATCGTACGCTCCAAGCCTAACCGCCCCGACATGTACAATCTTCATTTGCTCGCTCTCACGGCTCCTCAGCTTTAGCCTTGCCCTTACCTACACATACCAATAGCATTGTGAGTCGACAGACTCAGTAAGAAAAGCATAACATACAAACATACTAATATCCCGGGTTATAATCAGGCGCCCATACACCTAACCATAACCGTAACTGAATCAGGATCGATATTGACAAAGTATGACTAACCGCAAATCCAGCCTATACTCAGTACTCTAATCGTACTGATGTGGTAGCAGTTAATCCATACTATCTGACAGCCTAACATACATCTGTTGGCATCTCGGTGCATCTATATGTACACCTCACCGATGCCCTGATATGCTAATTTGAGGGCTATAGATTTGCCTATTCTGACGGTAACTAACATGCACGCTAAACATGCATAAATATATACATAACATTGTACTAATCTTACCTTGATTTCGAATTCAGGTGTGGCGGCCAAACTGAGTGGAACAACTGCTCGGCGAATTACAGGCTCTTAAATCACATCAATCATAAAAGTTCCGCTATCGTGGATAACATGGAAATACCCTAAACATCTCAAAAATGGGAAAAACAAAGGTTCCCAAAACTGCCCAAACCGGTAGACCGATTCCCCAACTGGAATTCTGGTTCTGTGGGGTTTGCTGGGGACCAACCGGAATTTCGGTTCCTAAAGGTCTCCCTGAACCTGAATTCTGGTCCAGTGCAGGAATTACCAACAATTCCAAATCTCAACCAAAATAACCCCAAACCACATGAAACCTTCCAGACCTGTTCTACACATCCTAAAGATCATTTTCCAAGAAACAAAACCAGTACCCAACCTCAAAAATAAGAAATGTCATTAAAGCTCCAAGTTTGAGTTCTAAAACTCAAAACTTGGTTAAACTAATCAACAACCACTAAAACAAGCTCAATTCAACATAACCAAACATAATTTAACTACAGAGAACACAATTAAACACCACTAGCAAGAACAACAACTAAAATCGCAAAAACATGCATAAATTCCTTTCCTTACACTTCAAGAAAACAAAGAGAAGGTTGCAAGAACTATACCTTGGCTTGGATTCACTTGAAACTAGCTGGAAATCACCTAGAATTGCTGAAGAAAACCCAAGCCTAACTGGTTCTATGGGTTTTGAAAATGAGAGAGAGTTTGAGAGAGAAAATGTAACTTTTGACAATTTTCTTATTTTCTTGAATAAATGGGATTATAGCTTAATTTTATCAAAATAACTCAGCCAACAAATCATAAAAAATCAAATTACTTATCCAACAAAAAGACAAAACACAACTTGGTAAGCAAAATGACCATTTTACCCTTTCATACTAAAAACCACTAAAGGTCACTAAGGGGTATTTTGGGAAATTCTAAAATCCCAACCAATCCCGACATTCTCAATGTCTAACTATATCGCCCCGCTATACTAAAATACTAAGATGTGATTCTTATAGCCAAACACCACGTTCTAATATTGCCGAGCACAAAACATGCAAAATTATGAAATTTCTATATATGACATATAGAATGCATTATGAATTCAAATAAATCATCGTAAATTAATAATTCCAAATTAATAAATAATTTCCATAATTAAACTCTAATTATCTGCTAATTTCCAAATTAAAGCTAAGCAGTTTTTACACCTACGTCCCACATGTACTGAGTCTAGAACATATGAACGACAGTACTATTGACCATAATATCAGTCTATACTCGGTACTCTAGTCGTACCAATGTTATAGCATCAATTGGTACTTTGCCAAACATATATTCGTCGATATTCAGTGCAACTTTATGTACACTAATACCGCCAATACTGATGTGTTATCTAATAGGCATTCATAAACAAGTATACTAAGTGTTACGAAAATTGTGAATAATACGCAAGTGCACGTAATCAAGTAGTAAACTCACGGAGGTGAGGTCGAACCACAGGGAATTTGATTGAATACCACTAGAGTAAATTTATGATTCTATTTGGCAAACCAATATTTTTCAAGATTACAAACAGAATAAAAATTCAAGAAGCTTAAGTAGATACATAGAAGTTTATCAAAATGAGAAGATAGGGAAAAGAATCCTGTTGACATGTTTACCCAATTGTTAACGCCTAATTGCTATCCCATTTCCTGTTGTGAATAACAGATTATACAAATTAACTTAGCTCTTTTAAGATCATCTAAGTTTTAAATCACATGCATGCTCTCTAATTAATCTCTTAATTAGAATCACTTGAAATCAGCATTAAGTAATAATCAAAATTGTCACATAGGTCATGCAAATACTTTCGTTTCACATAAACCTAGATTATCCAAATTTTAGCATTCTCAATTCTCACTTTTCAGATTTCGAATTGAGATCGTAGAACATGTAAAAGGTGATCAAGCTTAAATATGGAAATAACACAAATAAGGATAATTTCACAATCAGAATGAAAGGAATGGCAATTAACATTAACTAGGAAAAAATTTAAACAACATTCATCATCTTCCCTAATTGGGAGTTTAGTTCATGTTCAAATCAATAACCATTTAAAAAATCGAATTCGACATAAGGAAATTAAAAATGAAGGAAGAAAGAAACTATTGGTGGAATGAATCTGGATTGCCACTTTGCTCCTCGCGCCGCTCTTGGCTGTGTTCTAGGTCTATAAATCGCCTCCCCTTGTCTTCTCCTCGCAGTCTTCTTTTATTCTTCATTTCAGGATTCAAAAGACAAATTTGGGCTCAACTTGACAGAATCTTGCCGCGGCAATGGCTTTCCTCGCCGTGGCGAGTGCTGACTTGGTTGCGGCAGTGGAGTAGCTCGTCGCGACTTCTGACCTTAGCTCGAAAGTAACCTCTCTGCCAAATCTTGGTCGCGGCCGTAAATAAATCCGCTGCGGCCAGAAGTGAACCATTTGCATTTTTCTTCACTCAACTCGTCTTTTGTTACACTTTTGAAGCCCTGAGCATCCACAGCTTCGTGAAACCTAAAAAACATAGAAAATAAGTGTAATTCTGTCCTAAAACATCGAAAAACGACTCTAATTGTGACCCGAAACATAGGCTAAAAATAGCCTAACAAATTTCCCCAAACTGAATCTTTACTCGCCCTCGAGTAAAACTAAAACTGAAATAAAAACAAAATAATGCAACCGATAACTGAGCCTCCAAATAATTGAACTACCACTACCACCTGTGCAACTTCAACCAATTGATTAACCAGAATTTAAATTCAATCACTCTAAGAATTAACTTGGATGCACAAGTTAGAAGCAATTAATACATATAGATACAAAATACCTTTTTGGAAACTCATATCACAACCAATCTACTCTTTCCAACATTCCGCCAAACAGTGTTCAATATGCTTGTATGACATACCTCTCTCAACTAATGTCAACAACCCTTGGTCGGAATCAAAAGGTCTTTTTCGGTTGAAATGAGACGGCTTTGGTAAAAAGGGGTAGATGAAAAGTCATTTAGGCTACATTATACCATAAGCAGAACATACCAAACAAACACCCACAACTATCCATATTTTGTATTCCAAGGAAACTAGTAAGAGATTTCAACTTCTTTATTTATTTATTTATTTATGTGCCTACAACCATTGTTCCTTTTCTTTGTTTTTTTTCCTATTTTCTTTTTTCGTTTTTTTTTTTCAAGAAGAATTATCAAATTCATTACTTTGTTTTTTTCTTCTTTTTTTTTCTATACATGGTAAGACACATCCCATAATAATTTTTCAATCTCTTACTTCCAAAATATTATCCACTCAAAAAACTTCATTCCCCCCAAACTTAATTAAAAGCATATGGCATAATTGTTGGAATTTATTTTACCAGGATCTTAGATCTACTCACAAGTATGTTGATTAACACCCTAAATATGAACTTTCTAAAACGATGAAATAAACACGTATAAAGTTTAGGAAATCTTACATTGGGTGCAGCAGAATAATATGAATCCTTCCGTTCAGATATCTAGCCCTTGATTCCTTTCTGTAGCAGAGCATTATCAATATCTGAACCTAGATCTCTTTCTCTGATTCTTTAGTGCTGAAACTCCTTCTTGCTGAAAGTCTTTCTTCACGATCTTCCTCACTATGATTGAGGTATCACTTGCTGTGTGTGGGCACTATTCTGACACTAAGAATTTCGAAATATTGAAGAAGAAAAGAAGAGGGAAGTGGCAGCTAAAGATAGGGAGAGAGAGAGGCTCAGTTTTTTCTGAATCAGAAGTGTATTTTTCCTGAAGCCTTCACTATCTATTTATAGCATTCCACTAGGGTTAGGTTTGAATTATTTGGAATTAAAATAATGAAAATATCAGTTTAAATTGCCTACAAAAGTGGTCGGCCATGCTTAGTGGATTTGGGCCTCACTTTTTGCAATTTTGCAGTTTTATCTCAACTGCATCTAATTTTCTCAAAAACGCCAATTTTCTAATTCAACCATTTAAATGCCAATTATAACTATTTAATAACTATAAATAATTATTAAATAATATTGTCATTTATCATATTTATTAATTGAACCATACAAAGTATCATAATTAACAAATATGCCCCTAAAAATCTTTCTTTACAATTTCGCCCTTACTTAGTGAAAATTTCACAAATAGACATAGTCTAATTTGAGAATTATAATTGATTAATCAAAACCAATTATATGAGTCTTACAAGCAATATTATCTCAACTAGTTCGGGGACCATGGGTCTATATAACCGAGCTTTCAATAAGTAGATCAAGAATTTATTACTAAAATTCACTAACTTATTAATTCTTCGTTGAATCCACGCATAGAACTTAGAATTGTACTCTCAGTATATAGAATGCTCTATATGTTCCACCATATAGACGCATCATTAGTTATCCATTGTTATAATCCTAATGTGATCAATGATCCTCTATATGAATGATCTACACTGTAAAGGGATTAGATTACCGTTACACCCTACAATGTATTTTATCCTTAAAACACTTGACCCCGTATAAATGATATTTCAGCTTATGTGAAATGAGTACTCCACCATTTATGTTCGTTTGGTCAAGCTCGAATGAGATCATCCTTTGCTTACTATTCGCCAGATAGAAGCTATAGATTCCATGTTTATGCTAGCGCTCCCACTCAATTGCACTATCGTGTTCCCAAAATGTACGTATCACCCTGACCTAAAAGTAGGCTTAACTAACAAATCAAAGAACACGAATAGCCTTTCAAGGTTGAGCCTAATCATAACAGGATTAAGAACATTTGATCTAGGATCAACTTGGCGATATTGACTTGAATAGATTTTACGGTAAGTTTAATTAAATCTAAGTCAAAGTTCAATATCGGTCCCTTCCGATGCATACTCCATGCATCCAACCTGAGCTTTACTTTAACCAATGCTCTGGAAAGAACATAGCACTTCTCTAAATGCAAGTAAACTCTGTTGTAGATTATCATATCAGTAAAACCCTATGTCTGATAAATCTAGGAAACTTTATTCACATAGTCATGTTTACTTTCCAATGTGTTGACGACACAATAAACAGGATCAATTATGTGGAAAGGGTTTCAGATGAATTTATACATTATGTACATATAATCATGAAATAAATCATGTGAACCATGCAACATTAAATGTTATTTCTGATCTATATTAATAAGTAAATCTGATTATATTGAAATGAGTTTTATTTAGGGCATAAAACCCAACAATAATAACGTACCTTGGGAATGAAAGTAATTACAAACAACACATTAGGCTCAATTAAGTGGTTAAAATTTTTAAATAGGCTAAAGCTCAACTTTGGGTATACTAAGGACAGAATTTTACAGGTAAGCTTGAAAGGCTCAATCGGTCCAAAGAAAATTGGGTAAATCATTTTCCAAGCAACAATCATCAAGGATTTCTCCTCAAGAGAGTAAGTCAGACAAGTTCTATTCCATGTCAAGCAAACATTTCACAAACCTAAGTAGAATAAAAGTGATACTATCCATGTATTATTGAGAAATTATATTATTATATAATTTATTATATGTGAATTTATATGATTTATGATATGTTAAGACCCCGTTGGGTGAGCCAGGTGCATTTTAGTAATTTTGACCCGGGAAGGGTAAAATAGTGGAATTAATTTATTAATGTGCTTATGGGACTATATTACTATATAGTATGCCTGTGTTGTCTTTTTCAAGTGTGTTCTAACAGGTTGGCGCGGTATAGTCACAACCGGGTATTTCGGGCCGAACCCGAAATTCAAATTTGAGTTGAATTGTTGGCATTTTATTTATCGTTGAGAAATCTGAAAAAATTAATTGGGTTTTTTATATGTGAAATGTCATTTTTGCCCTTGTGAGTGAATATGCATGCTTTATAGCCGTAGGGGCAAAATGGTCTTTTGACCTATATTGATTTACTTTGATAAAAATTGAATTTTAAGGAAATGAAAAAGGATTTCTCGCTTTTCTTCCCCTCATACCTGACCCCTCTCTCTCTCTCTAGCCCTCTTTGAAATTGTAGTTTGATTTTGGTTGAAAAGCTTGAATCTTGACTTGCTTTGCAACTTTGTTATTGTAGAATCTTGAACTTGCTCTTGGATTGAGTTTTGAGGTTACTTTCTATGGTTTTAATCTTTGTTTATTACTGAAATTAATTCTGAAAAGAGCATGACAAGGGTGTGGTGTTCTTGAATTTTCATGTTTATGAGAATTTGAGTTAATGTTAATAGATTTGAGTGTGGATTTCATAATATTGTTGTGTACTATGTTGATAAGTTTGGACTAAGATTTTTGGGGAATTTTCTAGGTTAGAATTCATGTCATATTTGGTATTTAACTGCTGGATAATTATTGGAGTTGAGTGGTTTGAAGCTCAAGTTTTAGAGCTTGATTTCTTGTTGGTGTAAAGCATGATTTTGTGATTTTTGAGCAATCTGATTTTGAGAGTTTGTTGTTGATGTTTAATGCATGAAATGGTGTTTTAGACTCTTTGTTTAATGATTGAAAACCTATTTGATGGTTCTAAGTTTTGGTTTGTGTTTGGATGTATTTTGGGCATAATTTTCGTCGCTGAAAACTGAGTTTTCTGGGTTTTTAAGCCCAGTGGTCGCGACTATCATAGGTTTGGTCGCGACCATGATAATAGCAGTTTGTTATTCTTTTTTTGTGTGTTTTTGTTTTTGCCATAACTTTTGACTCGGGACTCCGTTTGGGACGTTCTTTATATCTTTGGAGAGCTCTTTTCGAGCTCTATGTGATTATCTGAATTTTAAAGGCCATGTGAATATTTTATGAAAGTGAAATCAGGGGTTAACCCATGTTGTGTAAAATCCCGGTATTGTGACTAGGATTACCGGCACTTGGTCAGGAGCACCCAGGGATTTGGAATTTCTACTATTGTTGGACATCAGGTAACACAGTAGTTAGAACGTAAAGTTATGCACGGTGGCGCTTATATTGGAAATGGTATATGTGAGTAATCAGTAACTGGGATTAGGGTTATTACCTTAACATGAGCGGTTTAATAGCCTAGGGTTATTATCCTAGTGATATATGTTGTGTAAATGCTATGCCATGCTAAGTATATGAGTGTATTGAGATTTACGGTTATGTGTTCAAGGCATAACCAAGTTGGACTCGGTGAACAAACTTGAGAGGAACCGTTCTAAGGCCTTATTGTAATTAGACATGTGAGTGCAACATGTAGGTCTACGCTACGTAGACATAAATAGGCATGTGAGTGTAACATGAAGGTTTGTGGCATACATGAATATGTGAATTGAATTACTGGTTATATAATGTAATAAATATGTTTAACATTATTTTGTACTGTCTTGCTGGGCTTGGCTCACGGTTGCTCTACTGTGAAGGAAATGGTAAAGCTATTTCTGATCACCCATGAGTATGGGAGCTGAACGGTGAATGCACATGTTCCGGCCACACTAGACCAAGCGGGTTGGGGTCTACCAGTGATGTATTTTTAAACTCTGTTTCATCGCTTAGGTCAGCCGATGGAAAAGAAATTGCAATAGTGTTTTGTAAATATCTTTGGGATCCCAACTTTTGTAACTTTTAGTTTGTAAAGTTTAAATTATTACAAGTTTATTTTCATTCTGTTTGTTATTAAAGTATAATTTCTGCGCTAATTTTATTAGTAATCCCGTTTACGGGATTAGGTTTTCTTGAGTATCTTGGGTAGCGTAACTAATTATTTAGGGCGTTACAATCCAAAGATCAATGCTTCACATCTATATGAAAAAAAATTTACAAAGCATCTAATTCAATTCAAAGAATTTATGAATCAAGCACACGGTTAAAATTTCAATCCATTGCACAAATAAACAACAACAGTTCAATCAATATTTCAGCTTAATTATCAACACAAGAAACTTAAAGCAAAAACTAAACTAAACTAAACAGAAACTTAAACTGAAAAATTTAAATCCCTCCCCCCAAACTAAAGATGCACATTGTCCCCAATGTGAGATAATATTCTAAGAGAGAGAGACTTACTTGAACCCTTATCAGAAGGGGTTTGGTGGACGTGGCTGGTCATAAGGATAAAAACAGGGTGGATTCGACAAGTAATTAGGCTCCTCAATCCCAACATTCATCCTTGTGATTAGCGAATTCAACTGTTGCACTTGGTTTTCGTCAAATACACTCCTCTGCGCCATATAATTCTGCATGTGATTGTTCTACTAAATAGGAAAATTCAGTTGGTCATGCGTGTACTGCATGGTTGGGTCAAGAGGGCCAGCGACACGTTGTGGTACTTCTTCAACATGCTCCTCTTTCCGTTCAGGAGGATTTTGGCCTTCTTGCTGTGGTGGAGCTGGTGGTTGACCATGTTGATGTGGTGCTTTAAATCTAAACACCGTTCCCATGTCAATCATGCGTTGTGGTTCAACCTTAGTATCATAGGAGTATTGTGGTACCCCATATGCCTCACACAAATCAGTGATAATATCAGCGAGACCAAGTCCACCCCCACAGGCTCCTTCGACCATTAAGGTAAAGCTATGCCCAGCAATATCTCCCACATTGATATTAAATCCTTTCCTAATAGCATAGACATATCTTAGCCTATCCAATTGAGCATCAGAAAAGTGTTTGTTAGGTATCAACCTAGCACTCACAAAGTACAACCACGCTTTAGCCACCGGGTTTAACTTAGAACGATACAACTGATAGGGTTCTCGATTATACTCATGAAACCATAATCCGGGGAAACCCAAAGTCTCAGCCATATCAACATAGTCTAATTTCCCTTCTTCGTCAAGCATCTTTAGACGTTGCTCTTCACAGGAAAAAGTTTGCAAGTCATAGATGGCATGGATTTCTCTAGTAGGGACGGCCACGTCAACACCCCTCACTTTCACTTTGTCATCCTTCCTCTTGTGTCAGTTCGGAAAAAACTCTAGAGCTAAAGTTTGGTTGTTTCTCTTACTAACATTCCCAAATTTTTCCCATCCCCGATTTAACACTTGTTCTCTTATTGGCTCCAACTTAGGGTGAATGCCAATTCTTGGATTTCTAAGATCACCGATGTCAATACCCCTATCTTCAATGAATGGCCTATTCTTCAGTTCTAAATAGCGCTCTTGTGCTTCGGCACTTACAAACCTCACCCTATCTACATTGGATCGCCCCGATGACCTAGGTGGGTTTGATGAAGAGGCACCTTTCTCATTCAATCTTGATCTTTTAGGTCCCATCCTCACTCAATTCCCTTAACGCTCAATTTTCCTGGCAACGACGCCAAAAACTTGTTACGAAAATTGTGAATAATACGCAAGTGCACATAATCAAGTAGTAAACTCAAGCAGGTGCGGTCAAACCACAGGGAATTAAATTGAATACCACTAGACTAAATTTATGATTCTATTTGGCAAACCAAAATTTTTCAAGATTAAAAACAGAATAAAAATTCAAGAAGCTTAAGTAGACAGATAGAAGTTAATCAAAATGAGAAGATAGGGAAGAGAATCTTGTTGATATGTTTACCCAATTTTTAATGCCTAATTGCTATCCCATTTCCAGTTGTGAATGACAGATTATACAAATTAACCTAGCTCTTTTTCAGATCTTCTAATTCCTAAATCACATGCTCCCTAAGTAATCTCTTAATTAGAATCACATGAAATCAACATTAAGCTGTTGGGTTTTATGCCCTAAATAAAACTCCATTTCAATGTAATCCATTTTATTCCATATCAATAAAGAAACAGAAGTATTTTTCATTCATTTGTATGTTTTGGTTCATCGTATCAATTGCTTGTCTATTTTATTTATAAATTCATCCAAACCCTTTTCACATACTTGATCCTGTTTATTGTGTTGTCAACATAGTGGAAAGTAAACATGACTATGTGAATAAAGATTCCTAGAGTTACAAAACACTGGGGTTTTACTGATATGACAATCTACAACTGAGTTTACTTGAATTTGGAGAAATGCTATGTTCCTTCCAGAGCATTGGTTAACGTAATGCTTGGGTTGGATGCAGGGAGTATGCATCGGAAGGGACCGATATTGAACTTTGACATAGATTTATTAAACTTACTGTAATATCTATTCAAGTCAATATCGCCTAGTTGATCCTAGATCAAATGATCTTAATCCTGATATGATTAGATTCAATCTCAAGAGTGTTATTCGTGTCCTATGATTTGCTAGTTAAGC
Organism: Cannabis sativa; assembly: GCF_029168945.1. Classification (NCBI taxonomy): domain Eukaryota; kingdom Viridiplantae; phylum Streptophyta; class Magnoliopsida; order Rosales; family Cannabaceae; genus Cannabis; species Cannabis sativa. Next base: position 15,192,704 of record NC_083605.1, on the reverse strand, counting down.
CTACACGGTAGTGCAATTGAGTGGGAGTGCTAACATAAATATCGAATCTATAGCTTCTATCTGGAACATAGAAAGTAAAGGATGATTTCCTTCGAGCTTGACCAAACGAAAATAAATGGTGGAGTACTCATTTCACTTAGCTAAAATATCATTTATATGGGATTAAGTGTTTTAAGGATAAAATACATTGTAGGGTGTTACGGTAATCTAATCCCTTTACAGTGTAGATCATCTATATAGAGGATCATTGATCAAATTAGGATTATAACAATGGATAACTAATGACGTGTCTATATGGTGGAACTTATAGAGCGTTCTATATACTGAGAGTGCAATTCTAAGTTCTATGCGTGGATTCAACGAAGAATTAATAAGTCCGTGAATTTAGGATGTAAATTCTTGATCTGCTTATTGGAAGCTCGGATATATAGACCCATGGTCCCCCCACTAGTTGAGACAATATTACTTGTAAGACTCATTTAATTGGTTTTGATTAATCAATTATAATTCTCAAATTAGACTATGTCTATTTGTGAATTTTTCACTAAGTAAGGGCAAAATAGTAAAGAAAGAGTTTTTAGGGGCATATTTGTTAATTAAGATACTTTGTTTGGTCTCATTAATAAATATGATAAATGACAATATTATTTAATAATTATTTATAGTTATTAAATAGTTGAAATTGACATTTAAATGGTTGAATTTGAAAATTGGCGTTTTTGAGAAAATGAGATATAGAAATGATAAAACAGCAAAATTGCAAAAGTGAGGCCCAAATCCACTAGCCATGTCCGGCCACCTTTGTAGGCTTTATCATTTAATATATTCATTATTTTAATGCCAAATAATTCAAACCTAACCCTATGTGGCATGCTATAAATAGATAGTGATGGCTTCAGGAAAAAGTGACTTTTGCATCTTGTTTCCTTCAGAGAAAAACCTGAGCCTTTCACTCTAACCTAGCCGCCACTCTCCTTTCTTCTTCTTCATTGAATATTTCGAACCCACTTAGTGATAGAGTAGTACCCACACACAGCAAGTAGTACCTCAATCATAGTGAGGAAGATCCTGAAGAAAGAAATTCAACAAGAAGGACATTCGGGCTCATATCTTGATAATACTCTGCGACAGAAAGGATACAAGGGTTAGAGATCTGAGTGGAAGGAGACATATTATTCCGCTGCACCCAATGTAAGGTTTCTCATACTTTATATGTGTTTATTTATAATCGTTTTTGAAGTTCATATTTAGGGTGTTAATCAACATACTTGTGAGTAGATCTAAGATCCTAATAAAATAATTTCCAACATAAGCAATAATCCAAATTGTCACATAGGTCATGCAAATACTTTTGTTTCACATAAACCAAGATTATCCAAATTTTAGCATTCTCAATTCTCACTTTTTAGATTTCGAATTGAGGTCATAGAACATGTAAAAGGTGATGAAGCTTAAACATGGAAATAACACAAATAAGGATAATTTCACAATCACAATGAAAGGAATGGCAATTAACATTAACTAGGGAAAACTTTAAACAACATTCATCATCTTCCCTCATTGGGAGTTTAGCTCATGTTCAAATCCATAACCATTTCAAAAATAGAATTCAACATAAGGAAATTAAAAATAAAGGAAGAAAGAAATTGTTGGTGGAATGAATCTGGATTGCCACTTTGCTCCTCTCGTCGCTCTTAACTGCGTTCTAGGTCTAAAAATTGCTTCCCATTGTCTTCTCCTCGTGGTCTTCTTTTTATTCTTCATTTCAGGATTCGAAAGACAAATTTGGGCTCAACTTGACGGAATCTCGCCACGACCATGGCTTTCCTCGCCGCGTTGAGTGCTGACTTGGTCGCGGCGGTGGAGTAGCTGGCCGCGGCTATTGACCCCAGCTCGAAAGAAACCTTTCTACCAAATCTTGACCGCGGTCGTAAATAAATTCGCCTCTGCTGTAAATAAATCCAAAGCGGCCACAAGTGAACCAACTCCTGATTTTTGCATTTTTCTTGACTCAACTCGTCTTTTGTTACACTTTTGAAGCCTTGACCATCCACAGCTTTGGGAAACATAAAAACATAGAAAACAAGCGTAATTTTGTCCTCAAACATCGAAAAACGACTCTAATTGTGACCCGAAACATAGGCTAAAATAGCCTAACACTAAACATGTAATCATATATGCATATCATTATAATAATGTTACCTTAATTTTGAATTCAGATGTGCCGGTCAACCTGAGTGGAAACTACTACACAATAATTTATTGGCCCCTAAGTCACAACATTTGTAAAACTAATAACTGATACACTAAATTTCTTTCTGGGGACTTAAAATCCAAACTTAAAGTTTCCTATCAATAAATAGCGTGACTAAAACCTAAATATCGCTAAAACACGAAAAACTAGGGTTCCAATACTACTAGAACCGGTAAATCAGATTCCTAAAATGGAAAACTAGTTCTTAGGGTTCTGCCTGAGGAAACGGTCAACTTGTTATATGTTAGGCTATTTTTAGTCTATATTTTGGGTCACTTTTTATAGTTGTTTTCCTTATTTGTTATTCTTTTTGGAATAGAATTACGCTTGTTTTCTTTGATTTTAGGTTTCACACTTGAAATATATTAATTTATCAAATTTCGGAAAATAACAAGCTATGGAATAGAGAAAATTCTACAAGAAAATAAAGCTGAAACTTCAAGCTTAAATTCGACTATTTTCTTATCAGATTTTGGAAAAAGTCAAAACATAAAAGTTTTAGATTTCTTTTTCTTCTTTCCAATGCATCTTGAATCAACTCATTTGGAGTTCGTATGTGAAAGTTATCCACAATTTACTGAAAGATGCTGAAGCTGTCAAATTTTGCTCCAGTAGTCGCGACCACCACTTTCCATGGTCGCGACCCTTTTTCATGGTCGCGACCATGGTCGCGACTAGGAGCCAAACAGCAAGTTTTTTTTCGTATTTTGCCTATGGTCGCGACTAGACTTTATGTAGTCGCGACTAGGGGCGAAAAATGAGATTTTTGGGCAGTTTTTGACTTTTTCAAAGGTAGCAACCCTAATTTCTATTTAAGGGGTTCATGTTTTAGAAGGAAGGGAGGCAGAAATAAAACCCTAGAGATGAAGAAGGAGGCAAAGGAAGCAATTATGGCGATCCGGAATGCAATCACCAACTAGTTCTTTCTTAAATTCTTAGTTTCTATGTTAATTTCTGTTTTAGTTTTGATTATGGATGTTATTATGGATTTTATGAACTAAACTCCTATTTAGGGAGATGATGAATGTTGATTGAAATTACTTTTGGTTAATGATAATTGCTATTTCTCCTTTCTTGATTGTGAATTTATCCATATATGTGTTTAATTACATGTTTAAGATTGATCACCTTCTCCATGTTCTATGATCCTAATTCAAAATCTGAAAAGTGAGAATTGGGAATGCTAAAATTGGATAAACTAGGTTTTGATGTGAAACAAAAGTATTTGCATAGCCTTTGTGACATTTAGATTATTGCTTAATGCTGGTTATATGTTAATCTATCCCAGAGATGATTAGATAACATGTGATTTAGGACCTAAAAGATCTGAAAAGAGTTAGGTTAATTTTTATAATCTGTCATTCACATTGAGAAAGAGAATAGTAATTAGCATTAACAATTGGGTAATTAAATCAACAGGATTCTTTTCCCTAAATATTCATCCATAATTAATTACACTTTTTATTATTATTATCCTGCTTTTTAATTTTTACTTATTTAATTATTCGACCTTATTATTGATTCTGCCAAATAGAAACATGAATTCAATTGATTGGTACTTAGCTACAGTCCTCGTGGGAACGATCTCACTTACCTGAGTATTACTTGTTAAAACGATACGTATACTTGCGTGTTGGATTTATCACAACAAGTTTTTGGCGCCGTTGCCGGGGACTGTTTTAGTTAATATCAATATAGTTGAATTCTATTCTAATTTGGTTTCTTTTTATTTAAGTTTATAAATGTTTTATTGATGAGTTTGACCTGCAAGGTAAATCCAGATGCTATATCTTGAGGATTTTGCCCAACAACACAATGAATCATTTTATTCTGCTTGGAGGAGATTTAAAGAGCTTGGAGAGAGATGCTATCCCACTTTCTCAAGTGGATGTTTTACGTGGCTCTTTTATAATGGACTTGATGATGAAACAAAAAGTTGGGTGGATTATGGAGCAGAGGTTACTGGAGGGCCTTTGTTAAGCAGAGGTCATGAAGCAATAAATCTGTTGAATGATATGGCAGATTTTGATTACGATTGGCATTGGAATCCATCACTTCAAGGTTGGAGTCACCAATACCCTCCTTATTGTCCAAACTCACCCCAACCAATTGAAGAAGAGGAGGATCTACTATCACTTCCAAAAGAGATTAATCGCTTGGCGGACATGCTAAAAGCTCTATGTGCTAATTTAATGGCACATGATTCAGAGAGTTTTAAGGATAATAACTCAAATAACGAAAGTTATAAGAGTTGTTTGAATATAGTAGAAGCACCATCAGATGAATACATAGAAGAGACTGAGCCTAGAATTGAAGAGAAAGAATCCTTTGAAGTGGTTGAAAATTTGGATACATTGGATGCTTGCTCAACAAATGATGATCTCAATTTGGTGAATGAAGAAACATCCATCCTCAATGATGAAATTATTGAAGATCAAATCACAGTCAAGGATGCGGATGGTCATGAGGAAATTGAACAACCAATTGAGAGGTTATTTGAGAAAAGCAAGAAAGAGGTGCCATTGGTGGCAGAAGAATCACTTGTAGTTGTTGATTTGAGGTTGTCAACACCACTATATTATGAACCACCAATGGACCCTTATTTTTCACTAATACCGCATTCTCCATATTGTATTCTCTTCGAGTTACCAAAGGCTTCTCCCAAAGCTCATCATCCAAGGTCTTTTGTTGTTGGTGCAGATTTTGGTTCAAACTCATTACATGCCAAGCTTGAGGGCATCTTTAAAAAAAACTTTCAAGCTATCTTGCATGACGCTTATTATGGGCGTCAACCGCTTGTTGATGTGGCATGGACCTAAAGTAAGCTTTCTTCTCTTTAAGTTTTATTTTCACATTGGGAACAATGTGAAAAATTAGTTTGGGGGAGGGGCTTAATTTTAATTTTTTTTTTTATTATTTGTTTGATTGTTTAGTTGTTTAGTTAGTTTTTTTTAGTTGTCGTTGTTTAGTTTGTTGTTAATTAAGCCAAGATCAATTTTGTTGCTGTTGTTATTTGTGAAATGTCTTGAAATTTTGAAACTGTGTGCTTAATTCTTTTAACTCTTCGGATTAGTTTGGATGCTTGTAAAGCCTGTGTATGAATGCAATTTGACGATCTGTGAAATATGTTATAATTGTTTTACTGTGGTTTGTGGTAAGATTGATTGAATAGCTTAGAACTTGCATGTCTTATTCTCTTGAGGCGAAATCCTTGACAACATTTAATAGGAACATGATTTAGGCAGCTTGTTTGGATAGTTTGAGCCTTTCAAGCCTACCATAAAATGAATATCCTTTGTGAACCCTTTTGAGCCTTAACTTATTTCGTTTCTTCACCCATTGAACTAAAAGTTGTATCTACACTGTTGTTTTTGTCCTCATTACATTTTGAATGGTATCATAAGCCTTACAATAAGTTTGGAGGAGTGAAATATTTAGTGTGTGGAAGTATTGAAGAAAAGAAAAAATCTTGCGTGATTGAGAAACATGTGAAAAAAAAAGAAAGAATTGTAACTCGACATCACTTGAAAAAAAAAAGAATTAAAAAAAATCAGAAATAAAAGAAAATTTCAGTGATGTCTGGTGATTGAAAAAAAAATAAAATAGAAAAATCTCAATCATGGTTAGTTGTTGGAACACTTCGGGAAGTTTTAAAATTATGAGAAGCTTGTGGGTTCTTTTGTGCTTATGATACCTTTAGCCAAAATTGTCTTTCATTTCCAAATATCAAAGCCATAAATTTTAACCTTAAAAAGTCCTTTTGATTCCGAAAAGAATGTTGTCAACATTAGTGGAGAGAGGTAATCATGCAAGCATATTGGCTATTAGTTTGTGGATTGATTTGATGGAGTGAAACAATTATGACATTATTTTAATATTGAAGTTAGTTTGTATCTCTACATTGTGTGATAAGAAGAGCATCCTAATTAATTGTTAGAGTTTTTGGAATTGAAAATCTAGTTTAGTTAATGGAATGAAATTTCACATGAGCCAGCAGTAATATAATTATCTGATAGCTTAGTTAATCGAGTTTTTAGTGTTAGTCTTAGTCTTACTCGAGGGCGAGTAAGAATCTAGTTTGGGGGAATTTGTTAGGCTATTTTTAGTCTACATTTTGGGTCACTTTTTATAGTTGTTTTCCTTCTTTGTTATTATTTTTGGAATAGAATTACGCTTGTTTTCTTTGATTTCAGGTTTCACACTTGAAATATATTAATTGATCAAATTTCGGAAAATAACAAGCTATGGAATAGAGAAAATTCTGCAAGAAAATAAAGCTGAAACTTCAAGCTTAAATTCGACTATTTTCTTATCAGATTTTGGAAAAAGTCAAAACATAAAAGTTTTAGATTTCTTTTTCTTCTTTCCAACGCATCTTGAATCAACTCATTTGGAGTTTGTCTGTGAAAGTTATGCACATTTTACTGAAAGATGTTGAAGCTGTCACATTTTGCTCCAGTAGTCGCGACCACCACTTTCCATGGTCGCGATCCTTTTTCATGGTCGCGACCATGGTCGCGACTAGGAGCCAAACAGCGAGTTTTTTTTCGTATTTTGCCTATGGTCGCGACTAGACTTTATGTAGTCGCGACTAGGGGCGAAAAACGAGATTTTTGGGCAGTTTTTGACTTTTTCAAAGGTAGCAACCCTAATTTCTATTTAAGGGGTTCATGTTTTAGAAGGAAGGGAGGCAAAAATAAAACCCTAGAGATGAAGAAGGAGGCAAAGGAAGCAATTATGGCGATCCGGAATGCAATCACCAACTAGTTCTTTCTTAAACTCTTAGTTTCTATGTTAATTTCTGTTTTAGTTTTGATTATGGATGTTATTATGGATTTTATGAACTAAACTCCTATTTAGGGAGATGATGAATGTTGATTGAAATTACTTTTGGTTAATGATAATTGCTATTTCTCCTTTCTTGATTGTGAATTTATCCATATTTCTGTTTAATTACATGTTTAAGATTGATCACCTTCTTCATGTTCTATGATCCTAATTCAAAATTTGAAAAGTGAGAATTGGGAATGCTAAAATTGGATAAACTAGGTTTTGATGTGAAACGAAAGTATTTGCATAGCCTCTGTGACATTTAGATTATTGCTTAATGCTGGTTATATGTTAATCTATCCCAGAGATGATTAGATAACATGTGATTTAGGACCTAAAAGATCTGAAAAGAGTTAGGTTAATTTTTATAATCTGTCATTCACATTGAGAAAGAGAATAGTAATTAGCATTAACAATTGGGTAATTAAATCAACAAGATTCTTTTCCCTAAATATTCATCCATAATTAATTACACTTTTTATTATTATTATCCTGCTTTTTAATTTTTAGTTATTTAATTATTCGACCTTATTATTGATTCTGCCAAATAGAAACAAGAATTCAATTGATTGGTACTTAGCTACAGTCCTCGTGGGAACGATCTCACTTACCTGAGTATTACTTGTTAAAACGATACGTATACTTGCGTGTTGGATTTATCACAACATTATACAATCATGCCAGAACCAATTAACTAGTTCACCGCAAGAAACTCTAAAAACTCCACCATGATCTCAATTTTGGACCACCTAATGAGGCCATAACAGGCATATTTCAAGCAATGAAAATAGATATAAACCTCTAAATCCAAATCAGCCATTGAATAAGTTTAAGCTTAAAAACTCAAACTTTGATCTTCCACAAAATTAACACCCAAACCAGCTAAAAAACAAATTAAATTATCATAACACATCAGCAGAAAACTCAAGAAAACAACTCAGCTCGCACAAAACAAAAACCCTAGAATTCAAGCATGAAATCTAACTCTTTCTCTCAAAAGATCAAAGATAAAGAAAGCAAGAGCCTTACCTCAACTAGTTTAGAAAGCTTGCATAGAATTAATCAAGAAAACCCCTTAATTTTTCGCGTCTTGCTGCAGCCGACCCAAAGAGTAAGAGAAAGAAGGTTAGGTTTGATTTTCTTAAATATGATGTTTATCCTCAAAGTTTTTCTCAAAACAAAACAACTTAATATTCAGTATTAACTATTAATTAAATAATTTAGGTTTTACCCAAAAATTCACTCAAAAGATAATTCTAATTTAGGGTAAAATGACTTAATTACCCTTCCTTAAACATGAAGTGAACAACATACATAGGGGTAAAATAGTCTTAATCTATAACCTTGAAGCAACCCAATCTTTCAAATGTCTAACTATATCGCGCCACTATTTCTAAAGTACCAAACTATATCTACGTGACAATATAGGTCATACGTCGCGTTCTACTATTAACAAGCATAAAATATGAAAATAATAAAATTTCATCAATACCATGATTAACACACTTAAAATTTAAATGTATCTCCATAATTACATAAATAATAACTAAAATTTTATTTCTAAAAATAAACCCTATTTATCTTCTAATTGTCAAAGTAAGGCTAAGATGTCTTTGTTGGAATTATTTTACCAGGATCTTAGATCTACTCACAGGTATGTTGATTAACACCCTAAATATGAACTTCTAAAATGATTATAAATAAACACATATAAAGTATGAGAAACCTTACATTGGGTACAACGGAATAATATGTCTCCTTCCACTCAGATCTCTAACGCTTGTATCCTTTCTGTCGCAGAGTATTATCAAGATCTGAGCCCGAATGTCCTTCTTGTTGAATTTCTTTCTTCACGATCTTCCACACTATGATTGAGGTACTACTTGTTGTGTGTGGGCACTACTCTATCACTAAGAGGATTCGAAACAATCAAGGAAGAAGAAGGAAAGAGAGTGGCGGCTAGGTTTAGTGTGATGGCTCAGGTTTTTCTCTGAAAGGAATAAGATGCAAAAGTTACTTTTTCCTGAAGCCATCACTATCTATTTATAGCATGCCAGATAGGGTTAGGTTTGAATTATATGGCATTCAAATAATGAAAATATTAAATGATAAAGCCTACATAAGTGGCCGGTCATGGCTTAGTGGATTTGGGCCTCACCTTTACAATTTTGCTGTTTGATCATTTCTGCATCTCATTTTCTCAAAAACGCCAATTTTCAAATTCAACAATTTAAATGTCAATTTCAACTATTTAATAACCATAAATAATTATTAAATAATATGGTCATTAATTATATTTATCAATTAGACCAACCAAAGTATCTTAATCAACAAATATACCCTATAAACTCTTTCTTTACTGTTTCGCCCTTTATTAGTGAAAAATTCACAAATAGACATAGTCTAATTTGAGAATTATAATTGATTAATCAAAACCAATTAAATGAGTCTTACAAGTAGTATTGTCTCAACTAGTGTGGGGACCATGTGTCTATATATCCGAGCTTCCAATAAGCAGACCAAGAATTTACATCCTAAATTCACTGACTTATTAATTCTTCGTTGAATCCACGCATAGAACTTAGAATTGCACTCTCAGTATATAGAACGCTCTATATGTTCCACCATATAGACACGTCATTAGTTATCCATTGTTATAATCCTAATTTGATCAATGATCCTCTATATAGATGATCTACACTGTAAAGGGATTAAATTACCGTAACACCCTACAATGTATTTTATCCTTAAAACACTAAACCCCGTATAAATGATATTTCAGCTAAGTGAAATGAGTACTCCACCATTTATTTTCGTTTGGTCAAGCTCGAAGGAAATCATCCTTTACTTTCTATTTGCCAAATAGAAGCTATAGATCCCATATTTATGTTAGCGCTCCCACTCAATTGCACTACCGTGTTCCCAAAATGTACGTATCACCCTGACCCAAAAGTAGGCTTAACTAACAAATCAAAGAACACGAATAACACTCTTGACATTCAACCTAATCATATCAGGATTAAGATCATTTGATCTAGGATCAACTAGGTGATGTTGAATTGAATAGGTATTACGGTAAGTTTAATAAATCTATACTAAAGTTCATTATCGGTCCCTTCCCATGCATACTCCATGCATCCAACCCAAGCTTTACTTTAACCAATGCCCTGGAAAGAACATAGAATTTCTCCAAAATGCAAGTAAACTCTGTTGTAGATTGTCATATCAGTAAAACCCCAGTGTTCTGATAAATCTAGGGATCTTTAATCACATAGTCATGCTTACTTTCCACTGTGTTGACAACACAATTAACAGGATCAAGTATGTGAAAAGGGTTTGGATGAATTTATAAATCAAATAGACAAACAATTGATAAGGTGAACCAAAACATACACAAATGAATGAAAAATACTTTTGTTTCTTTATTGATATTGAATAATATGGATTACATTGAAATGGAGTTTTATTTAGGGCATCAAACGCAACAAACTCCCACTTACAATAATATAAAACTAATCAGTACATCTCAATTAATCCTAAATTCTGACGGTGCTTTTCAAATGCAGTCATTGCCAAGACTTTGGTGAATGGATCAGCTAAGTTGTCTTCTGTGTCCACTTTCTAAACCAGTACATCCCGTCTTGCCACATATTCTTTGATGATATGATATTTCCTTTCTATATGTTTGCTTCTCTTGTGGCTTCGAGGTTCCTTACTGTTGGCTATTGCTCCATTGTTATCACAAAGTAAGACTAGAGGCTTTTCCATTCCAGGCACGACACCGATACTGGTGAAAAACTTTCTCAGCCAGACAAGCGCTTTGGCAGCTTCTGCTGCAGCTATGTATTCTGCTTCCATGGTAGAATCTAAAATCACGGTTTGTTTAGCACTTCTCCAAACCACTGCTCCACCCCCAAGAGTAAACACCATCCCAGATGTAGATTTCCTATCTTCAAGACATGCCTGGAAATCTGAGTCAGTATAGCCTATGGGATTTAAAGCACCACCCTTGTAGACTAAACATAATCTCTTGTACTCTTTAAGTATTTCAGAATATACGTAACAGCATTCCAATGTTCCTGACCTGGATTTGACTGATACCTGCTCACGATTCAAACTGCATAGCAGATGTCAGGTCTAGTGCATAACATTGCATACATTACACTTCCAACTGCAGAAGCATAAGGAACTTTTGCAATGTCCTCTATCTCTTGGGGATCAGTAGGAGACTGTTCCTTAGATAGACGAATATCATATCTAGAAGGCATATTTGCCCTGTTGGTGTTGGTCATGGAGAATCTCTCTAAAACTTTGTCAATGTAAGTTGTTTGAGAGAGAGCAAGGGATCTGTTCTTCCGGTTTCTTATAATTTGAATACCAAGAACATAGGCAGCCTCACCCAAATCTTTCATATCGAATTGAGTGTCAAGCCATTCCTTGATGTTAGTCATTTTCTTGATATTGTTTCCAATAATCAAAATGTCGTCAACATAAAGGTTCATCTTCATTCTGAAGAAAGCCGTAGGTTTTGATTATTTCATCAAACCTTTTGTTCCATGAGCGAGAAGCTTGCTTAAGTCCATAGATAGACTTATTTAATTTGCAAACTTTCTTTTCCTGCCTTGGAAGAACATAGCCTTCTGGTTGCTCCATATATATGGTTTGTTCAAGAACCCCATTAAGGAAGGCTGTCTTGACATCCATTTGCCAGATTTGATAATCGAAAGCGGCTGGTATGGAGAGAAGAATTCAGATGGATTTGTGCATGGTGACAGGACTAAAGGTTTCCTCATAGTCAACACCTTCTCTTTGCGTATAACCCTTGGCAACCGGTCTAGCTTTAAAAGTTTCGACTTCCCCTCCAGCGCCTCTTTTCTTCTTGTAAACCCACTTACATCCAATTGGACGATAGTCATCGGGTGCGTCTACATATTCCCAGACTTTGTTCTTTTCCATGGAATCCATCTCTGAATCCATGCCGTCTGACCACCATTTCCGTTGCGGACTTGCCATTGCCTGTTTATAGGTTAATGGGTCGTCATCAATACCATCACCAACGACCATATTGATTTCACCATCCAAGCCATAACGAGATGGTTTTGTTGAAAGCCTCCCACTACGATGAGGAGCGGTGATCTCTGAACATGAACTTTGGTAGTAGTTTTCTCAGTAGCTATGACTGAGGGAGTGGGATTAATATCTTCTTGAGTAGAAGAGGATGGAACATTAGAAGGACTTATATCTGCAAGCATTTCCTCCAATACCACTTTACTTTGTGGTTTGAAATTCTTAATATAGTCATCTTCAAGGAAAGTGGCGTTTGTGCAAACAAACACTTTATCATCCTTGCGACTATAAAATAGTCCACCCCTAGTCTCTTTAGAATTTTCGACAAACATGCAAACCTCAGTTCGCTTTTCAAGTTTGCCATCTTTCTTTCTTACGACATGAGCAGGGCACCCCCAGATTCTATAATGGCGTAAACTAGGTGTACGACCATTCCATAGTTCTAAAGGTGTCTTAGGGACTGATTTAGATGGAACAACATTTAAAATGTCGGTTGCCATCTGAATTGCATATCCCTAGAAGGACGTAGGTAGAGTTAAATAACTAAGCATGGACCTAACCATTTTCAAAAGTGTGTGATTCCTTCTTTTTGCAACTCCATTTTTCTGTGAAGTGCTAGGGGCAGTTAATTGGGATTCAATGCCAAGTTCGATCAAATGATCTTTGAACTGCATATCCATATATTCTCCACCCCTATCAATTCGCAAGATCTTTAACGTTTTACCCAATTGGTTTTGAGCCAATGCTTGAAATTCCTAAAACTTTTCAAACGTTTCAGATTTCTTATGCACAAGGTAAATATGACCATATCTAGAGTAATCGTCAATGAAAGTGACAAAGTACTCATAACCACCTCGGGCTTTTACATTCAAAGGTCTGCAAACATCTGAATGCACTAACCCTAGGGGTTGTTTGGCACGCTCTCCCTTTGCAGAGAAAGAACGTTTGGTCATCTTTCCTTCTAGGCAAGACTCGAAAACAGGTAATTCACCTAAGACGACATTTTTCAAGGGACCGTCATTGGTTAGCCTATTTAGTCTGTCATAGCCTATGTGACCTAAACGTAAATTCCATACGTATGTTTCATTATCATCATCGATCTTTTGCTTTTTGTGGTTTCTAGGTTTAGCTACCTTAAAAAGTTCGTTATGTAGGGCAAATGGTTCGTTTGGTCTAAGAACATAAAGCCCATATTTCATGGATGCAACACAAATATGAATGTCATTTCGAGAAATGGTAGAACCAGAACTCGAAAAATCTAATTTGTATTGTTGCAATTGTAATCATGAAACAGAAATCAAGTTTCTACTGAAATTCGGAATGTATAGGACATTGTCTAATTCCAAAATTCTGTTTTGAAATTTGAGTTTGGCTTTTCCTCTAGCTCTAACCAATACCATTTTTCCATTACCAACCTTAAGTTTCAACTCTCCAGATTTCAAATAATTCCATTTTTCAAGCAATTACAATGAACAACTTACATGGTTTGTAGACCTAGAATCAAGAATCCAAATGGATTTATCATTCTCTAAAACACATGATTCGAAGACTTAAGTATCACTGCTTATTCGTTTTTGAATTGTTGTTCTTGCTGGTTTATTTTGTTGTGAAGTATAATTTGAGGAAGTGGAATCACTTTCTCTTATCTTCTCAACTGAGCTTGAATTAGTAGGATTTATGGAGCTATGAACTATTTGCTCTTTAGAGTGAGCAATTCCCAGCTTATCTGCTTTCTGGAATTTCATGTTCATCATGAGCACATGTGAAGTATTACTCTGACCAGGAGTTTTATTCATATCTTCAAGTTCATTTGCTAAGATATTAACAAGGAGTGGATCGGGGTGAGGGTTATTGGCACTACAACATATCAATAAAACTGAAGTAAGGTTTTGGTTCAATAAATTCATACACAAGTTCAGAAAATAACAAATAACCACATATGTTATAAAAATACTAAATCTAACATAGTTTATTTTCCAAGGTTTCCAACATAGTGAAATACAGTGTCCCGGTAGGCGAGAGTCAAAGATAACATTATTTGAATGGAGTAGTCAGCTCATCTAAAATAAAACCATTTTAGCAACCTTTTATTCGATCAAAATGAGAATCCAATGTTGTCCCGGTAGGCGAGAGTCAAGGTTATTCTCATTTTATGAGATTCCACTATTGTTTCATGTTTTATGAGTTTATCTCTAAGTAGTCACCGTAGGGGAGAGTCTAATAGAGACGAAAACTTACAAAACACTTATCAAATGAGATCTTACGGTGTTAAATGTTTTCAACGAATAACCATCCATAAGGGGCACGAAGTCTAGCTTCTTGAGGTTATATTGAAAAAATTTAACTATTGTAAGACCAACAATGGAGATCGAATATCTTTTGATTAAAGTTCATTATTTTAAAAAATTTGTATTTTATTTAATCATTTATTCCATATTTTAATAATGAAAGATTACAAAATTAAAGTTAGTTTTAGTAAAAAAAAAATATATATAAAAAAAAAATCAAATTTTAATTAAATTTTAATTATTATTTAAATTCAAAAAATAAATTCGAAATTTAAAAATTGGAAGAAATGTAAAAAAATATCTTATTTAAGTTGTTTAGAAGAATCTAAATAAAATCCAACTTAAGTATCTTTCAAATTATGATTTAATTAAATATTAAAGTTAAGTTGTAACCACATAATTTGAAAATATCCCATTTTAAGTTTATCCATATTTGAAAAAATATCAACTTAAAAAATATCCAAAGAATCTTAATAACCAATTCCTAAAATTCCTCAACTTAATTTTGAAATTTAAAATTCAAAAGATATTCAGATTTAAGTTGATTAGTTAGAAATAACTAATTTTCAATTTTAATAGGAATATTTTATGAAATAATTTAAATTAAGCTTCAGAAAGAATCTAGGTTGTCATAATTCTATATTTAATTAAAACAAGAAAATACATATAATTTATCTAGAATATAATTCATTAAACTATGTTTTCTTAAATTAATTTAAAAAAAATTGAAATTAATTATGTTGCTAATAAATTTCATTAGGTTAAACTAATTTAATTAACCTAGCACAGTTATCCAAATCAGGCAAATGGGCCTTCACAATTGTGGTAGTTCATGTGAGGGGGAGCTGGGTTCAGTATGTCGTACCCACTTCTATTGGCCCCCAACTCTCACACAAGGCCCAAAAGAGATGAATTTAACCTTAAAATGAACAACTGTTATTAATTGAATAGGCCCAAAAACTAAATGGGCCTAAATAAAATCTATCAATGTATGACATTTTATTTAGCAACAACAACCTATATGCATCTATAACAAAAGTAAACATATAGGCTCACACAGGCACACAGATTTGGATAGATCCTATCATGTTACTAGGGCATACACAGATGAAAGAAGAATGTAAAATTTACCTGTTACAAATTATTCACTTGACCTATTGACAATTGAACCATGAGTTAAAATCAAATCATTGGATCTGTCGACAAGTTCACCATGGCAATTTAGATCAAGCAATAATAGATTTTATAAAACTTGCACACTAGCTAAAACACATACTCCTGCAACAAGATGAATTGGATAGTTGGATGTAGAATTTATTTAATTTTAAATAATTATTTTCGAAAATAATAAATAAAAAAAATTTCGGCATTTTAAATAAAATAAAATAAAACTTAAAAATAAACCTACAATTTTGAAAAATTAGGTTTCAACTAACCTAAATATCATTTCAAAAAAAATTTGCTAACCACTTTTAAAAATTTCATGTTATTTTATAAATTAAATATAAAATAAAAAAATAAATATTTTCAGATTTTATAATTTAATTTAAATTAAAAATAACAAAATTTAAAAGTTAGCAAAATATCTTATTTCTATTCAAAATATCATGATTATAGTAATCTTATTTTAAATTTAAATAAGGTCAAATTATTAAAAAAAAATTAATTTAAAAAAAAAATATCTGACCTTAAATTTAAAAATAAGATAAAATAATAAAATTTAAAAATAAGATAAAAAATCAAGCAAAAAGATAGATTTTTACCTATGTTCAAATTCAAATTACACTAATATCTAAAATTAATTTTAAAAATTTCAAATTAATTTATTTCTGATAATTAGATTTGAAAATTGAAAAGTAAAAATAAAAATACAAAACTACACAAAAAATCGGAAATTAATTCCATGAAACAGCATGAAAAATCCAAGAAAACGAAAAAATTTGTGACTGTACGGATGGTATGCAGTTGCATTCCATCCGCACGCGTCACTGGGCGTCACAGCCGAGAAAGCTCGGCGCTGGGTGTGTCCAGCAGGATTTTTGCGCGCGGAATGGGGTTTCAGACACCCCATGCGCGTGTTGCTCGGACAAAACATGTCCTAACACGCGTCTGGCCGAGGGAATTGGCCATCCGCGCGCGCGTGGGATAGGTGATAACCCTATCTTTTTTCAAATCTTCAAAAAATCATAACTAATTCAAATAAAATCGAAATTCAGTTCTGTAAAAAAACATTGCTTAATTTTTTCCAAACTATCCAATAAAAATAATTCCAGGAACAAAATTCAATTATTTTTCACGAAAATTCACAAACATCAATCAATCATCAATACAACACACAAAACAACATGATACAATCCAAATCACAAACAAATCGTTTTAAGTCCAAATTTCTTGCAAGCAAATCAATTACCATGGCTCTAAGGTCAGTTGTTGGAATTATTTTACCAGGATCTTAGATCTACTCACAAGTATGTTGATTAACACCCTATATATGAACTTCTAAAACGATTATAAATAAACACATATAAAGTATGAGAAACCTTACATTGGGTGGAGCAGAATAATATGTCTCCTTCCACTCAGATCTCTAACCCTTGTATGCTTTCTGTCGCAGAGTATTATCAAGATCTGAGCCTGAATGTCCTTCTTGTTGAATTGCTTTCTTCACGATCTTCCACACTATGATTGAGGTACTACTTGCTGTGTGTGGGCACTACTCTATCACTAAGAGGATTCGAAACAATCAAGGAAGAAGAAGGAAAGAGAGTCGCGGCTAGGTTTATTGTGATGGCTCAGGTTTTTCTCTGAAAGGAATAAGAGGCAAAAGTTACTTTTTCCTGAAGCCATCACTATCTATTTACAGCATGCCACTTAGGGTTAGGTTTGAATTATTTGGCATTAAAATAATGAAAATATTAAATGATAAAGCCTACATAAGTGGCCGGCGATGGCTTAGTGGATTTGGGCCTCACTTTTGCAATTTTACTGTTTTATCATTTCTGCATCTCATTTTCTCAAAAACGCCAATTTTTCAAATTCGACCATTTAAATGTCAATTTCAACTATTTAATAACTATAAATAATTATTAAATAATATTGTCATTTATTATATTTATCAATTAGACCAACCAAAGTATCTTAATTAACAAATATACCCTAGAAACTCTTTCTATACAGTTTCGCCCTTGCTTAGTGAAAAATTCACAAATAGACATAGTCTAATTTGAGAATTATAATTGATTAATCAAAACAAATTAAATGAGTCTTACAAGTAGTATTGTCTCAACTAGTGTTGGGACCATGGGTATATCCGAGCTTCCAATAAGCAGATCAAGAATTTACATCCTAAATTCACTGACTTATTAATTCTTCGTTGAATCCAAAAATAGAACTTAGAATTGCACTCTCAGTATATAGAACGCTCTATATGTTCCACCATATAGACACTTCATTAATTATCCATTGTTATAATCCTAATTTGATCAATGATCCTCTATATATATGATCTACACTGTAAAGGGATTAAATTACGGTAACACCCTACAATGTATTTTATCATTAAAACACTTAACCCCGTATAAATGATATTTCAGCTAAGTGAAATGAGTACTCCACCATTTATTTTTGTTTGGTCAAGCTCGAAGGAAATCATCCTTTACTTTCTATTTGCCAAATAGAAGTTATAGATTCCATATTTATGTTAGCGCTCCCACTCAATTGCACTACCGTGTTCCCAAAATGTACGTATCACCCTGACCCAAAAGTAGGCTTAACTGACAAATCAAAGAACACGAAGAACACTCTTGAGATTGAACCTAATCATATCAGGATTAAGATCATTTGATCTAGGATCAACTTGGTGATATTGAATTGAATAGATATTATGGTAAGTTTAATAAATCTATATCAAAGTTCAATATCGGTCTCTTCCGATGCATACTCCATGCATCCAACCCAAGCTTAACTTTAACCAATGCCCTGGAAAGAACATAGCATTTCTCCAAATGCAAGTAAACTCTGTTGTAGATTGTCATATCAGTAAAGCCCCAGTGTTTTGATAAATCTAGGAATCTTTAATCACATAGTCATGCTTACTTTCCACTGTGTTGACAACACAATAATCAAGATCATGTTTGTGAAAAGGGTTTGGATGAATTTATAAATCAAATAGACAAACAATTGATACGGTGAACCAAAACATACACAAATGAATCAAAAATACTTCTGTTTCTTTATTGTTATTGAATAATATGGATTACATTGAAATGGAGTTTTATTTAGGGCATCAAACCCAATAGTCTTTACAATTATCTCCACGTTAAAAGGATTTCATCCTCAAAATCTAACCTGAACAACTCCGGAAACACAGCCCTCATATCGGACTCCCATTCCCAGGTGGCTTCCTCCACCTTACTGTTTCTCTAGAGTACGTTGACTTAAGTTATGGTCTAATTCTAAAGGACTTTATGTTTTCTATCAAGGATCTGCATTGGTTTCTCCTCATATGAAAAATTTGGTTGAAGCTCTAAGTTTTCTTCACTCAACACATGAGTGTGATCCGAGAGATATTTTCACAACATAGAAACATGAAATACATTTTGAAATGTTGATAGTGCTAGAGGCAAGGCTAGACGATATGCAACTAATCCAACCTTCTCGAGAATCTCAAAAGGCCTTGAACATCTAGGGTATAACATGCCCTTCTGTCCAAAACATTTAATCCCTTTCATTGGAGAAATTCCTAGGAAGACATGATCTCCGACCTAAAACTCTAAATTTTTGTATTTTTGATCTATATAACTCTTTTCCTAATTTGAGAGGCTAACATTCTGGCCTTTATTTTCTATATTGCCTCATTGGTCTGTTGTACTGATTCCATACCTAAGTACTTTCTTCTCCAGTTTCATCCCAATGAATAGGAGATCTACACTTCCTACCATAAAACATTTCATACTGGGCCATCCTTATAGTACTTTTATGATTGTTGTTGTATGGAAACTCTATCAACAATAAGTACTTACTCTAGGAGCCTTCAAAATCCATCATACAAACTTGTAACATATCTTCTAAAATCTGAATTGTCCTCTCAGACTGAGCATCTGTCTAGGGATGGAATGTTGTATGTAACTTCACCTTCATACCCATGGCTCACTAGAGACTTTTTCAAAACTTGGAAGTAAACTTCGGATCCCTATCCAATAAAATAGACTTCAGAGCCCCATGCTACCTTACTATTTCCTTCACATATAATTTTGCATATTGATCCACTGTGAATTTTGTTTTCACTTGTAGAAAATGTGTTGACTTGGTATATCAATCTACAACTACCCATATGGAATCAAACATACTCGTTGTTCTAGGTAACCCAACCACAAAATCCATGGTGACATCCTTCTATTTCCCCTCAAGTCGAGTCATAGGCTGCAACAACCCTGCCGGTCTTTGGTGTTTACCCTAAATTTGTAGACAAGTCAAGCATCGAGATAAGTATTCAACCACATCCTTTTTCATCCTGCACCACCAATAAAAACATTTTCAATCTTGATTCATTTTGGCAGTGCCAGGGTGTAAGGAATAGTGGGTAGTATGTGCCTCATCAAAAATTTCCTTTCTAAGTTCTATATTATTTGGAACATAGACACAAGTTTTGTAAAGTGACATCCCACCACTTGGCACTGTGAAATCTTTAGCTTGGATAGCTAAAACTTCTTCTCGAGTCTTCACTAACTCTGAAACCCTTAACTGGGCAGCTCTAATTATGTCTAACAAATTCGATTGCAGTGACAAATTATTAAGTTTCTCCACAACAAACTTAATACCTAATATGACCATGTAATTTGCAACTGATGCAAAATCATAATCGTCCCAGATACCTACCCGGGACCCTTCTTACTTAGGGCATTTGGCACTACATTGCCTTCTCGGGATGATAGATAATTTTGCAATCATAATCTTTAACCTACTCCAACTACCGCCTCTATATCATATTCAAATTCTTCTGAGTAAAGAAATATTTGAGGCTCTTGTGATCGGTGTAAATCTCACACTTTTCCCCATAATGATAATGTCGCCAGATCTTCAGTGCAAACACTACTGCAACAAGTTCTAGGTCATGAGTTGGGTATCGTGTCTCATACTCCTTTAACTAATAGGACGCATAAGCAATAACCCTATCATCTTGCATCAAAATGCACCCAAGACCTTGTCTAGATACATCACAGTAAACCATGAACTTTTCCTAGTTTGACAATAGTGCTAGCACTGGGGCTGTGATCAATCATTGCTTTAGTTCTTGAAAACTTGTTTCGCACTTGTTTCTTTTTAGTTAACTATGTTAAGGGCATTGAAATCTTGGAAAACCCCTCAACAAATTGGCAGTAGCAACCAGTTAAACCCACAAAACTTCTAACTTCAGTAATTGTCTTCGACCTCGGCCAATCCCTAATAGATTCTATATTTCTTGAATCAACTATGGTCCAATCCTTATTCACAATGTGCCCTAAGAATGACACCTGAGATGGCCAAAATTCACATTCTTAAACTTAGCATAGAGCTTATGTTCTCATAGTCGTTGTAAAACTATTTGTAGATACTACTCATACTTCGCTTCTGTCTGAGAGTACATAAGGATGTCATCAATAAATACTATAACACATATATTGAGGAAATCCTTGAATACCCTGTTCATCATATCCATGAAAGTTGCTGGAGCATTGGTTAGTTTAAAAGACATAACTAGGAATTCATGATAACCATACCTAGTACCAAAGGCAGTCTTTAGAATGTCCTCCTCTCAGATTCTTAACTAATGATAGCCTGATCGGAGATCAATCTAAGAGAAGATTGTCTTTCCTTAAAGTTTATCGAACAATTCGTCTATCCTAGGTAAAATGTACTTATTCTTTATAGTCAACTTCTTTAATTCTTGATAGTCAATACACATGAATAATGATCCGTCATTCTTTTAAACAAACAAAACTGGAGCTCCCTAGGGTGACACACTCAGTTGAGAAAATCCTAAGTCAAGCATCCCCTAAAGTTGAATCTTTAAGTCTTTAAGTTCCACAGTAGCCATTCTATAAGGTGCCTTAGAAACTAGCTTCGCTCTAGGTGCAAAACCTATTACAAAGTCTATTTCCCACTGCGGTGGTAAACCCAAAATTTCTTTAGGAAACACATATATAAATTATTGAACCACTTTGATATCTTCAAGCTGAACTAATTCAGGCTGAGTGGTGTTCAACACCACTGTTGAAAACCCTAGGCACCCTTCGTGCAACAGATCGTTGTCTTTCAATACCGAGATCACTATAATCTGGGATCCCTAAAATGATCCCATGAATGCAAATGGTTTTTCACCCTCAAGTTGGAAGTTCACCATCTTTTGCTTACAAACAATACTAGCATCATACTTGGACAAGAAATCCATTCCAAGTATGATATCAAAATCCTAGATCAGTGCTTAATTCTCTATCCTCGATCCTAATCGGCATAGGCATAACCCACCTTTTGGAGATAACTAATTCTCTGCTAGACAGTAGGGTTCTAAACCCTTTATCACAAATATCACATGGCCTACTCAATTTACCAATTACTTTGGCTGCCACATAAGAATGAGTGGCCCTAGAATCAAACAAAAATAGAATAATAAGAGTTATTGACCGATAGCCGACCTATAAAACCTAAAGGGCTAGCTTCTGCATGAGCCTGAGTAAGAGCGAACACCCTTGCTAGAGTGGGCTTCGCCTCCGACTTCTGTTCTTCCTTCCTTAACAATGGGTTGTCTCTTTTATAGTGCTCAGTTACATAAAACTAGAAATAACCTTGACCTCTACACTTGCCCAGATGATGTTTCTTACAGTTAAGGCATTCTAGGTAAGTGTATCGATTCTCAACACCGCCTTGACGGTTACCACAACCTTGGTTCCCTTGCAACCTTTTGTTATGACTCGAACAACGGGATACAGATGGAACTTTTCTCTTCTTATTAGTTATTGAGTCACTACCACCCCTACCATAATAAGCGGTAGGAGGAGCAGTAGCTCCACCAACAATCTAAGTCCCCCAGGACTCCTGAATACACTCAACTGTGCCCTCAGCTTTTAGTGCTTTCCCCACCATATCAACATAATTGGTTGCATCATTTGTTATAATCATCAGGTCATGTCTAATCTTGGGATTCAAGCCATCCATATACTTCTCTTTATTCCTAAAGTCAGTAGGCACTATTCCTAACGCCAACCTAGCCAGTCTTTGAAACTGTGTCATATACTCCGTAATTGACATATTTATCTTCTAGGTCAACTACATGAATTCTTTTCTCTTGGCACTATGAAAAGCCTCATTATAATATGTTTCATTAAACAGGTCTTAAAACTCCTCCCGGGTTATTTTGGTGACGTCCCTAGGTAAGGGATACCATGTCCCACCAAACGAGGGCATCTTCATAGAACTGGAACGTTGCATAAGCCACTTTGTCATTGCGAGTGACTCCCACAAAATTTAAAGTCCATATGATAATGGTTAGCCACTACTCGACTTTCATAACGGCTGGGTCTCCTAGAAAAACTGGAGGTGCTTGCTTACAAAATCTTTTATAAAGTTATTCCATTTGGTTAGCAACAACTACCCCACTTGCAAAGCAGGGGCATGAGCCATCTGCACCTCAGGATCAGGCATTGTTGGAGCACCCTGCTATCTCAGATGCCAGATCTCTTCATCTTGCTCATTAATTTTAACTTGCATTTCTGCAACACTATTCTCCCAATCCTGCACAGCTTGTGGTGGGTCAACATCACCCTGACCACGTGCCCTACCACATAGGCCTCTACCGTGGCCACAAACATTAGGGGAAAATTGAACTCCCTGACCGGCATTGGATCTGACTGAATTACCTTGACTTCTCGTGTTCCGCATCCATTGTATTAGAATAGGTAGCCTGGTCAGATCGCAATCAAGAATAAATTTCTAATTACAACTTAGGACACCTCTTGGGAGAGGCTTAGTGACGTCAAACATGATTCAGACTCTTAGGAAGGATCCACAAGATTCCAAGAGGGAGGGTCAGTGAATTTCGAGAAGGTTTCCAACAATATGACAAATTAGTTTAGCCAAGGATATAGACCTATGGGAGAAAGGTATATTGTGTATTTGAACCCAAACTGGGATTTTCCGCATGGATTCAAGATAAAGAACAGTGTTTGGTCAAGAATTTCAAGCAAGACTCGACATTTATCAAAAATCCATGCTTGGTTAATAATAGCTCTTCGCTTGTCCCTGTCGCAGTTGAAGGCAACCAAGGTTGGATTTGGGGACCTTTCTTTGACCCTAATTGGAAATCATCCCTTCTAGTATTTTTCGAAAAAATTCTTTAGGGCATTATGGTTAAAAGTTATGGTGGTGTACATGGTAGCCATAAGATGGAATATAATAGAGCTAGTAGAAGTCCCTCATTGGGATCAGCGTAGTCAATGAGGGAGTAATTTGTGTTTTCTGTATCAGTGAGATAGAGGACTATAGATAAAGAATGAGCTAAGTCTACCATTCTTTGCAAAACATGAATTATAAGAGACAATTGGTGAGAATACACAAATAAAGTAAGCAAATCTATTTGAAACTCAGTTCTTAAATAGACAAACCTAAAAAATGCTAAGAAAGAGGGGAATCCAAAGAGTTCTTTCCATCCGAAGTACACTCAAGCACCAATGATGGGAAAGAGGATAGCAATTAATGGCCAAATCAGGAGGAGGATTATCCAATTCCAGCTCTTGACGGGTTGGTAGACCTGACAGCTAAAATTAAAAACTCAAATTAGGACTGAAAATACCCTTAAAATTAAAGGAAAATAGGGCTCTATTGGGCTTTGTCCCTTAAATAAAACTCTATATCAATGTAATCTTTTCTATTAATTTATATATAAAGAAAGAGATTTATTTTTATTACTTATTGAATGTGTTATTTGGTTCATATGATCATTTATTTGTTTATTTGATTTATAAACTCATCAAAATTCTTATCACATTGATATTCTTGTTTATTGTGTTGTCAACACAGTCGAAAGTAATCAAGATTGTGTGATTGAACATATTCCTACGATTTATCAGTAGGATAATCTATAATGTAGTTTACTTGCACCTTGGATAAGTGATATGTCCTGTTCAGGGCGTCAGTTAAAGTAAGCTTGGGTTGGATGTATGGAGTATGCATCGAAAGGGGTCGATCATTACTATAAAATAATGAATTTATGACGGTCCCAAAAATGATTTTTTTCGGGGACCGTCGTTAAAATAATTAGAAAACTATTTAAAACTGTCAGGAAAAATTGGTATCCCGACCATTTATAACTGTGCCAAAAAAATTGGCGATGTTTTTTAGGAAAAATGAAAAAAAAAATATTCAAAATTACACCCAACGATTTTAAACCGTCGGGTAAAGGCCCACTAAAAATCCAATGTATTGCATATATTTTCCCCCTTCTATTCCCACAACCCTATAGGAGCCGAACTCCCTCTAACCCCATTTATGCGCCTCCAACTCCCTCTAACCCCATCTCCGGCCCTTTAGAAATCACCACATATCTAGCCCTCCCGAAATTACCACATCTCCGGCCCTCTCAACCCCATTGCATGTCCATCGGTCCATCCATCTCTCGGACTTTCGTGCTCCATCAAAGCGCCTTCTTCCTCCCTCTCTCTCTCTCTCTTGCTCGAGCTAACACCATCAGCACCACCCACCACAAGAACTTCGGAGCACCACCGCACGATCTCCCTCCCCACTACGGAGACGTCGGAGCACCACGACCACCACCGCCAGTCTTCTAAAAGAAGGTGTAAATTAAGATTTATTTATTTATAATCTAAATATATATTTATTTATTTATAAATCTATTTATTTGTATATAAATTTATTTTTTAAAAAGTTAAATATATATATTTATTTATAGAAATATTTAGGAAAAAATAAAATTTTTAATTTAAAGTTAGTTGTTATTGTATAAAGTTAATGTGTAAAAATTTGATATGTTTTAAAAATATAATGTGTTATAAAATTAGTTGTTGTTGTAGAAGATTTAATGTGTATGTAAACAATATTTGGAGAAAAGTTTTTTGAATAGAAATGTTTTTGATATGTGTTAGTTATAATTATAAATTATTATTAGGTAAAATAAAATTTAGTTCAAAATTAATTATTTTTTATGCATTAAGTTTAAGTTTAATTAGTTTTATTTAATTATTTAATTAATTATTAATTTATAATTTTATGGATGTATTTATTTGTACAGGTACCATTTGAAATTTTTTAATTTCAATACATATATACATTTATTAGTGATGATAAGGATCAAACCTCTAAAGTCTCTATTTTCTTTTTAAGTAGAAAATTGATCATAAATTATGTGTGCCTCGATTGGATTATGATTTACATGCTATTATAATGTGATATTTGGGAGTATGAAATTTATTTTATTAATGTGCCTCGATTGGATTATGATTTACATGCTATTATAATGTGATATTTGGGAGTATGAAATTTATTTTATTAATGTTAGTGTATATTCAATCCCAAACCGTATATAGGAATTAGTTTTGGTATCCTAAGAAAATCAAGTCACAAGATAAATTATATATACTATTCTCTAAATAAACAAAAAAGAGAATAAATTAATAAGAAAGTGAAATAGAAGGAAAGATTTAAAGAGTTAGTGGAGGAACCATAGGAAAATTAATGGTAATGACATTTTTTTTGCGGGGTCTAATGAGTAAATGATGTTAAGCTCTTTACCTTTTTCTTTAATTTTTATTTAATATTTTTTTTTTATTTTTTAGGAATAGTTCATAATGTGTTTTGTAAGTATGTTAGGTTTATTGTTGTGATGTTGTGTTATATTTTGTAAGATTAAAATTTTATTTACTTTTATTTTAATTTCATGAGTTTATAAATGGAAGCTTTTAATTTAATATTTTAAATATTTTATAATTTTTAGGTTCTTTGTGTTGATTGAAGATTGCGCAATATGTAACTCTATTTATTGGAGAAATGTATAATCTCTAAAACTTTATAATTCTTTGTTTAGTGGAGTTTGAATTTGTTAGATATTCATTCGTAGTGA
Source organism: Cannabis sativa (assembly GCF_029168945.1). Lineage (NCBI taxonomy): Eukaryota > Viridiplantae > Streptophyta > Magnoliopsida > Rosales > Cannabaceae > Cannabis > Cannabis sativa. Next base: position 15,166,156 of record NC_083605.1, on the reverse strand, counting down.
AGTAGATACTGCGATTAATTGTATTGCTATCGGATGGGTGGAATATGCATGTTAGAAGCATTTGAGTATCTTAAATATTCATCCATAGTGAAGTAGGTTCTACGAATACCTGTGCTGCAGTGAGATAGGTGGATAATTTTGTATTGTTAATGTTATATTATTTTTATTGTATTGTTTTATGTGTTTATAAGTTATTTTTTTCATGTTTTTAATTTTCGAGAATGTCTGATTACAGTCGTTATGCTGCCAAAATTTTGCTAGATCGAATTAGGATAAATTTCACTAAAATGCATAAAATTCAATAAAATATATATGTGTGTGGTAATTAGTTTAACTGATTGTTTACTACACATATTTAAACAAATAATTGAATAAAGTTTTCTTTTAGAAGTTTCGAAATAGATAGAAATTGGATGACTGAGAATAGATTATCAGCGGAGTATAGTGAAGGTGTTGACCATTTCTTGGACTTTTGTAAGAAGTATGCCAAAAATCCTAATTTGGTTCTTTGTCCTTGTCTTAAATGTGGTAACATGGAGCGTGTGGACATTACTAGGATAAAGAAGCATTTATTTATAATGGAATAGACAAGAGTTATAAGATTTAAGTTTACCACAGGAAAAAGAATAGAGTTCCGGGCGAGGGAACGTCTAAGTCTAACAAGGTTAAGGGTGTTAATTTGGACTATGAGGATGATCACATTCGAGAAATGATTGGAGATGCAGAATTTGAATTAAATGTCGATCCTTTGAAATTTCAAAGTTTTGTAGAGGATGACGAAAAGCCTATTTACCCTAACTATAATAGGTTTACTAAGTTGTTGACACTTATTAGATTATACAATATAAAAGCCAAACACAGGTGGAGTGATAAGAGTTTTACGGATTTACTAACTTTCTTAGTAGAGTTATTACCGGAAGGTAATGTGGTGCCTTCTTCTTTCCATGAGGCAAAGAATACATTTTCTTTCTTAGGCATGCAATATGAAAAAATACATGCATGTTCTAATGATTGCATCCTATACCGTAAGATGTTTGTGGATGCAATATCGTGTCCCACTTGTGGTGAGTCTAGGTGGCAATAGAAAAAGAATTCCAACGAGGTAAAGGTTGGTGTCCCTGCAAAAGTATTATGGTACTTACTACCAATACCTCGTTTGGTTTGGTTCTTTCAAAATGTCAATCATGCGAAAAATTTGATCTGGCATGCCAGCGATAGAAAGTTAGATGGTAAGATGAGACATCCAACTGACTCACCCGCTTGGAAATCAATTGATGCTAGGTGGCCTGAATTTGGCAATGAACCTAGGAATATCTGTCTTTGTCTTTCTGCGGACAGAATCAATCCACATACCAGCCTTAGCAGTAAGTATAGTTACTGGCCAGTTTTGCTTGTGATGTATAAATTGCCACCTTGGTTGGTAATGAAGAGGAAGTTGACTAAGCTTACACTATTGATATCAGGTCCTTCAAAACCTGGTAATGACATTAATGTGTACTTAGCCTCTCTAGTTGATGATTTGAGTCAACTGTGGTATGAGGGTTTTCCTACATTTGATGTCTTTAGGAAAGTAGAGGTCAATCTTAAAGCCATATTACTGTGGACCATTAATGATTTTCCAACTTTCAAAAATCTTTCTGGATACAGTGTGAAAGGGTACAAAACATGTCCTATTTGTGAGGAGAGAATGAAGAAAATGTGTTATATGGGACACCGAAGGTTTTTGCCAAGAGAACATGTGTTTTGGACTTAGAGAAAAACATTTGACAGTAAGCAAGAATTTGAATTGCCACTGCCACCTTTGCAAGGGGAACAAGTGTTAGAAAGTTGAATAAAGTTCAATTTCACCTTGGAAAGCGAAAAAAAATCCAAAGAAAAGAAAAGGGCGCCGTGAGAAAAGTGACGTTATTGCAAATGAACCTCAAGGGCCATGGGAGAAGAAGTAAATATTTTTTGAGCTCGATTATTGGAAGCATTTGTTGATACATCATAACCTTGATGTGATGCACATCAAGAAAAATGTGTTAAACAGCTTGCTTAATACCTTGTTCAATATTCCTGGGCGTAGCAAAGATGGAGTCAAATCCCACCTAGATTTGAAAGAGTTAGGGATTCGGGCCAATTTACACCCACAAGTTGTTGGTCGACGAACGTTCTTACCACCAGTTTGTCATGCTCTAACTAAAGTAGAAAATAATCTTTGTGTGGTTCTATCGCCCAGGTGAAAGTACCTGAAGGGTACTCCTCAAATTTCTCTGATTGGGTAGATATGAACAAATTAATTTTGAGTGGTCTGAAATCTCACGATCATCATATATTGATTCAACATATTGTACCAGTGAGTTCGTTCTGTATTGCCAAAGAAAGTTAGATATGCAATTACGAGATTGTGTTTGTTCTTCAAATCGCTTTGTTGTAAAGTGGTTGATGTGACTAAGTTACAAAATCTCAAGTTAGAACTTACAGAAGTTTTGTGTTATTTGGAACAATTTTTCTCGCCTTCCTTTTTCGACATAATGGTTCACCTAACAGTGCATTTAGTGAGAGAGGTGAAGTTATGTGGACCTTTGTACTTGAGATGGATGTACCCATTCGAACGATACATGAAAATCTTGAAGGGTTATGTCAGAAATAGAAGTAGGCCTGAGGGTTGTATTGTTGAATCATACATCGTTGAAGAGACGATTGAATTCTTCTCATACTACTTGTCAAAGGTTACCACTGTTGGCTCACGCTCTACTCGGGTCGATAGGGAAATAAGAAGGGGGTAGGGGTTTTTCTATTTGTGGTATGAGCCAAGCTAATTGTGAAGAAGCGCACCGACTTGTGTTGCAAAATACTGATGTGGTCCAACCGTACATTAAGTAAGTTTATGTTAATTTTTTATTGCTAAAAAATACTAATAATATCAATTGAAACTAAAATTAATCCATCAAATACTTGAAGGGAACATTTTAATTGGATCAAGACTACTAATTCGAGTAAGGCACGGAATCAAAAATGGGTACAAGATGAACATTATTGAAATTTCAGTACATGGTTCAAAAATAAGGTGCTATTAACATTACTGTTTTGTTACGCATCATATGTTGATTTACCTTGACTCACTAATCAGCTTGTATGTTCATAGGTATATGAAGAAATGTGTGAATCTCTGGGTAATGTATCCAACATTCTACTTTGCATATCACGAGGTCCTTTGTGTGATATACTTAAGTACCCATCAGACTATATAAATAGTACTCAATTTTGCACCCAAACCCATGATAAATCTAGAAAAACACAAAATAGCGGTGTTATGATTGTTGCTAAGACTTTCCAAATATCTAGTTCAAAAGACAAAAATCCTATTGAATGTGACATGTCTTTTTACGGTTTAATTCATGAAATTTGGGAATTAGATTACTGTAGTTTTCGAATCCCTGTTTTTCTTTGTGATTGGGTTAGGAGTGATAATGGGGTTAAAGATGATGAATTTGGATTCATGTTGGTGGACTTGAATCAAATCGGACACAAGTCCAATAGGTTTATAATAGCGTCCCAAGCCAGTCTAGTGTTTTACATGAGCGATCCATTAGATGCACGCTAGTCAGTTGTCTTGACGACACAACCAAAAGATTATGATAATGAAGAGTCTAATGGCAATGATCTCATGCTTAGTGACCAAATTTATCAAATCACCCCACCACCTATTGATGTCACTGTTGGGGACGATATCATATCATCTTATTATGATAGTGAAGGATTATGGTTGAACAAATATATTAACACATGAGTCATATAGCAAACACGTATTTGTCTTTTTAATATATTTACATTAGCTATTAATTTCCATATTTTTGTATATTCTCATGTATAATTTTAAATTTGTGTAGGATTTTATATCATGGAATAAGGTAGGAATGATGAGTGGAGTGCGTGGTTATATTATGATGGTGATGATGGTCCATCCGTGCCAGAAGGATCTAGTGTTGATCCTGAATAATCATCCATGGAAGAAGGTAGTGGTGATCCTGAACAACCAACACAGAAAAATACTTGCAGGAGAAGCAAACGTAATGATATAACAAAAATAGTTAGCACGGGAAAAAAGTTAGAGGTTGAGTACAACACCTAGGGACAAAACTGGGAAAGGGAGCGACGGCAAAACTTACCCGAATTGGAGCATGGGTGTGAACTAATATTCCACTTTGAGACATTTCGTGGCGTAGAGTGAGTCAGGAACTTAAAAACCAATTATGGGAACACATAAAGGTAAAATTAATTCTATTATTCAAGTTCTTTACTATTGATTATAATCTGTACTTATAATTACTATTGTCAATGTAGTAGGCCACATTCAGATAAGAAATTAATAATTTCTAAAGGATGAGATAGGTGGAAAGATTGGGAAAATACCCTAACAAAAGGTATTTTTACATTCAAAGATGTGGCTCCCCATCTTCTCGAGAAGCCACCCAAACTTTATGAAAATATTAATTGATTTGCAAGAATGGAGAGAGTCTATGGCCTCGAGATTAAGTCTAGAATTTGAGGTGAAGAGGAAGAAGGCCCAAAAGAGTAGGGCTTGTAATATTTACAACTATCATACTGGACGAGGTGGTGTAAGGATGGTTCAAGAACAGATGGAAGAGGTCGGCCACTAAATTACTGAATTTGCTAGATCTAAAATCTAGAAAAGATGTCACATGAACACGAAAGGCGAGGTGGAGGGCCCAACTGCAGAAAAAGTTAAACGGATTGTAAGTCTAAAGTTAAATTTCATTTGTATTTAATGTTATGCTTCACATGGCACTCGGGACAGATGAGAATGGTGGCCGGGTTTGAGCCATGGTTTTTGATGTAACCCAAACCAAAAATTTCAACACACCACGCCCTAAAAGGAAAAACGATGATGGGTCGAACTAGGCATCATCTGATTTGGAGATATGCGTGCGTAAGACAGAGGAAAGCAACAAAAAACTACAGGATAAAGTGGATGAGCTCATTTATCTTATAAGTTCCCAGCATAAAAGCGTTTCGTCTGGTTTCGGTGTTGGAGGAGCATTAAATGAACAACCCCATGTTGACATTGCCTCTGATTCAGTAGCACAACCACCAGGTCCTGCCAATGTCTACTCTGCACCAGATCCCATAGCACAACTGTCGGATGCTGACAATGTCTCTACTCCATCATCACTGCATTTTAAAGAGAAAATTGATCCAGCAGCAGCAACGCCACCTACTGGTTATAGTTCAGAAGAGGTAATCTTGATGTTATTTTATGAATTATTTTTTTTTTTTTTGATAAATCAATGAATTGTATTGCATAAAACGAATTTTTTACATCCTATGCGCACCCAAAGAGGGCCGAGATCTATTTACAATTGTATAAACTTTTCTAGCCACAGTTTTTGTATAATGTCTACAATGCAAAAAACCAAATTCTATCATTGCTCTTAATCTTTTTGGGCAATACTCTTTCAATCTAAGACTTGATTGTCCACTTTGTTTCTTCTATTATTCGATACGGGTTAACACTTGATTTTTGCCAAATTACATCATTTCGAGTTCTCCATAGGCTGTACACCAGACCTATTGTAGCAGCAGCAAGAGTATCTTTCTTAAACTTTGACAGCTTGGATCTCCCAATCAACCTGAGGAGCTGCTGGAGATTGCTGGTTTTGGCGTGCCATCCCAGCCATTTCATCACTTCCAGCAAACACTGGCCAGCAACTGAGCATTCAAAGAATAAGTGCTGGCATGTTTCCATCTGTAGATTGCACAAACAACACACACTAGTAACCTGAACACCAAACCGCAACAGTCTGTCCAGTGTTTTCAACCTATTAAGCATGGCCAACCAAGCTATAACATTATGTTTGGGAATGTTGAGTCTTGACCAAACTTCCTTACACCAGTTCATTCGAGTTGTGGGGGGCAGAAGCAAATCATAACCTGTTGAGATGGTGTATTTCATCTTCTGAAAAGCAGCAGGATCCATCATACTTCTGAGTTGATCTTTGAGGGCTACCATCTTCTTCCAATACCAGGTAGAGTGTATTGAAGAAGAGTAGTCCCACTAATCTTGGTTTTTAATATATACACTATGAACCCATCTAAGCCATAAGCTCTCCTGCTTATTTGAAATAGCCCAAATGTACTTACATATTGCAGCTTTGTTCCAGACTTCTAAATTCTTGATTCCCAACCAACCAGATGCCTTGGGTTGACATATGCTATTCCAAGCAACAGAGCCTGGACCTTGGAACATAGCATGACCATTCAAAAGAAAAGCCCTACAGATGGCTTCAATGGTTCTCTAGACTTTCTTTGGGAGAATCATCATTTGACTCCAATAGGCCTGTATAGCAATCAAGAGTAAGTTAATTAAAGTGATTCTCCCAGCAAATGAGAGATTCTTGGAGCTCCAACTTCTAATTCTAGCAGTCATTCTTTATGAATTATTCTAATGAAAAATTATAAATATGGTCAACTTACCAATTGAATTGTTGCTTGTTTATTTTGGATTTACAGACCTTACCATGTTGGATGTATTATCTGTTGGAGCCTAGTGGGATGGTACTGAAGGTTGCTTCGAGCCACATTGTCAAGGAGAAATATCTGAAAGATGGAAAGTTTTCCATTAACATGGATAAATACCTACACAAAGATTATTGTCGGGTATTTATCAAAGAAGCCAATGTGGAAAATGCATTGCTCTTGTGTCCCATAGCCAATGATTCAGTGACGACAGTAGGCCAAGCTGTAAAATGTTATGTAGTATGGCTGAATGACTATCTTACACCTGTTGGAAAACATTTGGTTTGTTTCAATTTGTTTACTTTTTGCGTTTATTCATTAATGACATTGCTAACTTTACTATTTTTTTCATATGTATAGACACAACCACCCACCAAGAAACTTCAAAAGCAACCTGTGAAGAGAAACACAAAATCCTCTGGAGATTTACTCAGTCCTCAGACACAGCCTCTAAAACACCCTGAGAGGCTGAGTAAGGCAAAAGTTCATGGTCGTTATGTCCAACCTCGCCATACTCCCTCCATCATCACCTTTTGGAACTTCGTCAGAAGGTGGCCTAAGTCATCCATAATCCAATTTCAAGTTGATAATGAGCTATTTGGGCTCACAGATGACTCTATTTGGCTTGTTAAAAGTGACCTTCAAGAATTGTGCACCATGGAATACTTGGGAGCCGAACCAATAGGAGTTTGGTGCAATTATATTTTCTAACTCTTAACAATAAACTTGATAATGTTATTTTGACAGCAACGACTATTAATTATGACTTTTTATCAGGTACATGAAAGAAAGATTGTTGGACATTGGTGGGCTGAATCGAGTATATGAATTTCAGAATCCAGGTGCGATTACACCGATGTAGGGGCTGATAATCGTTGTCAAGCACTAGTCACTCGAATGACTAGGATGACTAATTCAGACAAATTGCTTATTGCCCCTTATAATAATCAGTATATGTAGATTTAAAATAAATAATTTCAGTATTTATAACTCTTCATAAAATTTATTATTATTATATATAAATGTTTTTACACATATTTGTCCGTGTAGGAAGATGTTTCACTGGATGCTTGTACTCATCCAGCCAAGTACGCAGACGGTGGCGTCCTTGGATTCAGGCAACAACAACATACCGGATGATCTGAACTTCATCATATCCATGTAAGTTCTATATCAAACATCCCAATATGTAAGTGTGTTCTTTATTTATAAATTTATATATGCTAATTAAATTTAATTTTTGTGTAGATCATTCACCATGTATAACCAAATGATAGGACGACCTGATCGACCAATCCCGTGGATGACTCCTATCTGTCCTGGACAACCCGACGACAAACAGTGTGGATACTACGTCATTAAATTCATTGAAAATTTTATGACCGTAGAATATCAAATACAATTGTTGACCCGACATGGTAGGTTCTCCACTCTGTACACTAATGATGAGATAAATATTATGCGTGATCGGTGAATTCATTACGTGAAAGAAGAAGTTGAGCGATAACAGTTGTCGTGTTAGTCAGTGTGTACATATCTCGATTTATCGATACTATTTAGATTTCTAAATATATTTTGATTATTATAATAAGCGTTAATTTAATTATAGATTTTTAATTATATTTAGATGATATTATCGTTAGTTTAATTATTGTGACTATACATGTTTAGACGATAATGGCCTTAGTTTAATTATTGTGACTATACAGATTTGTAAAAAAAAATTAAAAATTAATGCAGGGAAAGAATTGCAGAAAATTTGTTTTTTCCCCTATTTTTCCAATGTAACGACTAAAAAAACTATTGCTTCAAAAATTAAAAAACGTTACCAGCCTATAAGGCATGGTTTAAAACCCTTGCCTATAACTTGGTATAGGCGACGGTTAAAAACCGTGTCCTATCGCCTATAGTATAGGGCACGATTATAAATTGTTGCCTATATCCCGTTATAGGCTATGATTTCAAACTGTCGGGAAACCCACATTAGCGACGGTTTTGAACCGTCTCCTATTCTGCCCGTTTTATGACGGTCATATAGGCTACGGTTATAGAAATTGACGGAAATACTTTAAACGACTGTTTAAAAATATCAAGAAAACCTATTTTTTTAGTAGTGGATATTGAACTCAAATAAGATATAATAAACTTACCGTAATATCTATTCAATTTAATATCACCTAGTTGATCTTAGATCAAGGGATCTCAATCCTGAGATGATTAGGTTCTTTCTCGGTTGCATTATTTATGTTCTTCAATCTATTCATTAAAGTTCACCAATGGATCTTCTCGTGACATATAGATTAAGGACATGGTAGTTCAATTGAGTGGGAGCGCTAATCATTGATACAAAATCTACAGCTTTTATCTTGACATAGAAGTCAAACGATGATTTCCTTCGAGCTTGGATTAATAGAGATAAATGGTTGAGTACTCATTTCAGTGATTATATTAGTTCACTAGAATATCATTTATAGGTAGCTAAGTGTTTTAAGGATAAAACGCATTGAAGGGTGTAAGGGTAAAATTTGTCCCTACTTAGTGTAGATCATCTATAAAGGATCATTGCTTATTAGGATAATAACAAATGGATAATCTCATAGCGTATCTATATCGTGGAACATATAGAGTATTTTATATAATTGAGAGTGCAATTTCAAATCTATAATAGTGCAAAGAGGAATTAATATGTTAGAGAATTTACTTGGTAAATTCTAAATCTGCTTATTGGAAGACTCAGTTAATTGATTTTAATTAATTAATTATAATTCTAAAATTAGACTATGTCAAGTTTATGATTGTTCACTAAGATATGGCTTGATTATGATGAAATAAGATTTTAGGATTTATTTGTTAATTAAGAGACTTTGTGGAGTCATATTAAAAAATAATATAAATGACAATTTTATTTGATAATTAATTTTAACTATTAAATAAATAATTTTTGGCATTTATAAGATTAGAATTGGAAAATATGGCATTTGTGAAATAATTGATAAATAGTTGAGAAAAATGGCAAAAATATAAGTAGTGTTGGGCCAACATAGTTGTCCGCCATTAACTCCAATTTTTTCTATTATTTTATCACTTTTTTATTCCATATAATTCAATCCTAACCCTAAATGAATTAGTATAAAAAGAAAAGAATGGTCTCATTATCAAACTAATGCTTTTAAACCTAGTTTTCATTCTGCTAGACAACTAGTGTTTTGAGACTTTTTCTTCTTTTCTCACTTCTAATTCAAAGCTCTATAGTTTTCTTTACAATAAAATTCGAGCTTTACTGATCCAATGCATGCCCACCCATAGCAAGTTAGTCATCAATCATAGTGTGTAAGATTGTGAAGAATCCAAACAACTGAAGGAGTGTCGGGCTCAAATCTTGATTTTACACTGCGATAGAAAGAAACAAGGGTTAGAGATCTGAGAAGAATGAGTAATTTAATTTCGTTGTAACCAAAGTAAGGTTTCTCATACTTTATATGTGTTTAATTTTCATGGTTTTAGAAATTCATATTTAGGATGTTAAAAACATACTTGTTAGTAAATCTAGGTCCTGGTAAAATATAATCCAGCAACTAGCCTTAGAGCCATGGTAATGATTTACTTTCAAGAAATATGGATTTAAAATGATGTATGTGTGATTTGGATGTTATTCAAGTTGATCTATGTGTTTATTGATGATTGATTCATATTTGTGAAATTCTTACGTAAAATAATTGGAGTTTCGTTCTAGAATTGTATTTCTTGGATAGTTTGGAAAAAATTAAGCAATTCATTTTTTTACAGAAACTTGATTTCGATTTTATTTGAATTAGTTATGAATTTTTGAAAAATTGAAAAATGTCAGGAATGGGGATGCACCCCATGCGCACGCGGACACCACGTGACACACGGGTGTCACGCGTGTTCGAACAAGGCATGTTTAAGAAAACACACACATGGAGTTGTCTGAAACTACACTCCATGCACAGAAAGGCTGCTAGCAGCCTCATCTACTGAGGTTTCTCGGTTGCGCACCCATGCATGCGCGCGCGGATGGTATGCACTGCACACCATCCGCACTAAATGCAATTTTTCGCATTGTTATTTTAATTTTTCATGATTTTTTCAAGGAAATAATTTCGAATTTTTGGTGTAATTTTTTATTTAGATTTTTTATTTTTCAAATCTCAAATCTAATTATCAAAATTAAATTAATTAATTTTATTTTAATTAATTTTAGATATTAGTAGATTTTAAACATAAAAATGGATAAAATCTAATTTTTTTTTGCCTAATTAGTTATCTTATTTTAAAAAAATTGATTATTTTATCTTATTTTTAAATATAAGGTAAGATATTTTATATTTTGCATTATTTAACTAATTTTATAAAATTACCTTATTTGAAATTTAAAATAAAATATATTTTAATTAAAATAATCTAGAAAATTTTAAAAATCTAACTAGATATTTTGTTAACTTTCAAATTTTTGTTATTTAATTTAAATTAAATTTTAAAATCAAATAAATGATATTTATTTATCATTTTATTTTATTAGACATTTAATTTATTTTCTTTTAAAAATAACATAAATTTTAAAAAGTTAGTTGGCATTTTTGAATAGATATTTAGGTTTGTTAAAAAACTAATCTTTCAAATTTTATAGGTTTAATTTTTAAATTAATTATATAATTTAATTTAATTTTTTTTCTAAAATAATTACTCATTTATTTTTGAAAATAATTTAATTATTTAATTAATTGAAATTAAATAAATCATATATCCATTTGTCCAGTTTTTGCATGTGTGTATTTTATATATTATTTATTATCAAATTTTCTTTTATAAGACCTATTATTGTTTGATCTAAATTGCCACGGTTAACTTATTTACAAATTTAATGATCTGATTTTAACCAATAGTTCAATTGTCAATAGGTCAAATAAATAATTTGTAACATGTAAATTTTATAATCTTCTTTCGTCTGTGTATAAACCTAGTAACATGATAAGATCTATCCAAATTAGTGTGTGTCTGTTCCTATATGTTTACTTTGGGCCTAGCTGCATATAGGGGAGCCCATTTAAATTTTTATAAATTATAATGGACTAGGTTGCTAAAATAAAAGTGTCACTTTTTATAGATTTTATTTAGATCCAATTAGTATTGGGTTTATTCAATGAATAACAATTGTTTAATTAAGGTTAAATTCCTCTCCTTTGGATCTTGTGTGAGAATTAAGGGGTCATTACTAGTTGGTACGACATACTGAACCCAACCCTCCCTCAGACAATTAACCCCAATTGTGAAGGTGCATTTGTTTTATTTGAATAACTATAAAATTTATTAGCAACATAATTAATTTTGAATACATGAAATTAATTTTTCATCAAATTATATTGAAATTAATTTAAGAAAACACACTTAGTTTAATGAAATATTCAAGATAAACTATATGTATTTTTCTGTAGTTAATTAAATAAAGGAGTTATAACTAATTTGATTCTTCTAGATACTTAGTTATTTGAATTTTCATAGAAAATATATTTAAGTTGAAAATCAATTTTTTAAAATTATTTTGGATCAACTTAAATTAGAATATTTTGGAAATAATAATTAAGTAGATTTTTCTAAGCAATTAGTTACTCAGATATTCTTTAAAAATATTTTTAAGTTAAAAATTTGTTAATTTTTGATCAACTTAAATAGTAATGTTTTATCAAATCAAGGTGATTAATTGAAGATACTTAATTTGTTAATTAATTATATTTTGAAAATTATTTAAGTTGTTGGAATGTTCGAGGTATGAATAAAAGGGATAAGCAAGGTAAGATCATTAGTCTTATGAAGCTAAATAAAGTAGGGATAGGTGCTCTTGTTGAGAATAAATTGAAGAATAATAAGGTGGATGAGATGATGGCTAAGATGTTTCACGGGTGGGATTATCATCGGGGTGATCATTGTGAAAGAATAATTTTAGTTGTGTGGCTCAAGTCTTTTTCTCAAGTGAAAGTGATGAAGGATCACAGGCAACTAGTTCACTGTCTAGTTAAGTTTGTTGGTTCTCAACTTGAAGTGTGTGTTACTTTTGTGTATGGTCCCAATAGCATAGAAGAGAGAGTTGATTTATGGAAGGAGCTCTCTACTATCAACTGTCAGGGGACTCCTTGGCTGATAATTGGTGATATCAATGCAATTTTTTGTTATGGTGATAGAACTGGCTGTAGAGAAGTTACTCCTAGTGATTTGGTGGATGTTGCGGCTTGGATTGCTCAGTCTAAAGTAGAAGCTCTTAAATGTTCTGGATTGAAGTTTACTTGGTCCAATAAGCAAGATGGGAAGGATAGAGTTTATTCGAAGATTGACCATGCTTTCACTAATGAGGATTGGATAGATTTTATTCTCAACTCTTTGGTTGTTTTTCAATGGGAAACTTAGTCTGATCATTGTTATTGTGTGGTTAGAACCCAACAACAAGGAAATTTAGGGATTAAGCCATTTCGGTTCTATAATCTATGGACTTCTCATAGTAATTTTCGGTGGTGACTACCAATTGGAATAAACCTATGGTAGGTTCTGGGCTTCATCATGTGCTTAGGAAGTTATTGAGGCTTAAACATGTCCTCAAAAACTTTAATAAGGAGGAAATAGGAGATGGGGAATAGAATTATCACCAAGCTAAAGCTGATTACCAGTGTGCTTTAACCAATGCACAAGCGGCTCTAACAAATGATCTGCTCAGTTACAGGAAAGAATTGTTGCTGCTACGTTTCAACAACAGGCAGCTACGTATTAGAGTTTTCTTATTTAGAGAAGTAAGATAACTTGGCTGTCCAAAGGTGATGATAATAGTACTTTTTTTCATGCTTGCATCAAGAAAAGGAGACAGGAGAACAGGATTGTCTCGTTCATTAATGAAGATGGGGAAACTGTGGAAGACTACAATAAGGTAGTTCAACATTTCATTTCTCATTTTAAAAATTATATGGGCTGCAAGAGTTCTAGGTCTCAAAAGTTTGATAACAAATGTATGGAGATGGGTCCTCGGCTTAATGTTGAGCTTCAATTGAACTTAATAAAGAAGTTTACTAAAGAGGATGTCAGGAAAGCGATCTTTAGTATAGCAAGTACTATAAGCCCGGGAGCAGATGGGTATAATTCTGAATTTTTTAAAGCCATGTGAAAATTAATTGGGGATGAGATAGCGGAGGTTGTTCTTGATTTCTTTGATACTGGGAGGATTCCAAAAGAGTTAAATGAAGTTGTTATTGCCTTTGTGCCAAAAGTTGAAATGCCTTGTAAAGCGGTGGATTAACGGCCAATTTCTTGCTGCACTACTCTATATAAGTCCATCTCAAAAATGATCTGCGGTAGATTGTCTGAAGTGCTTCCTCTGTTGATTGGCCAAAACTAGGGAGCGTTTGTTAAAGGTAGATCTCTGGCTCATAATATCCTTATTTTTTAGGATTTGATTAAGAATTATAGTAGGAAAAATGCTTCTCCAAGATGTGCACTGAAAATTGACTTGAGTAAAGCCTACGATATGGTAGATTGGGATTTCTTCGAAGATTTATTGAAAAGTTTCAGGTTTCCCACTAGGTTCATTCACTAGATCATGGTTTGTTTAAGGGAGACATCCTATGTGCTTATGATGAATGAGCGATTTCAAAAACGGTTTAAGGGAGCTAACGGTCTTAGACAAGGGGATCCTATCTCCCCAATGCTGTTTGTGTTGGTTATGGAGTATCTTACTCGGTTATTACAATAGGGGGCTAAAGAGAAGGAGTTTTGGTTTCACCCTCAATGCAAGAACCTGAAAATTTTTAACCTTTGTTTCGTAGATAATCTCATTATTTTCTGCAAAGCTAATAAACGCTAGGTGGCTTGTGTTAAACGAATATTTGAGGAGTTTAGTAACAAGACTGGGCTCAAAGCTAATCTTGCTAAATCTCAAGTTTTCTTTGGTGGAGTTTCTAGGTGGGACAGGACTGATTTACTTGAGATCCTAAAAATTGAGGAAGGGGTGTTTCCCCTAAAATATCTTGGGGTTCCAATGAGACCAACAAAGTGAAAAGCGTAGGACTGTGGGGTTACTCTCAAGAGGATCAAAAACCAGCTTCACACTTGGGCTAGTAGGCACCTCTGCTATGCAGGAGATGTCAACTTATCAACTCTATTCTGTTGGGTCTGAGGAATTATTGGATGAATATTTTCTTGTTGCCTCAAAGCACAATCAAGAAAATAGACAAGCTTTGTATGTGGTTTTTATGGGGTAACAATGGTACAAGAAGTAAGTTCCATCTTACCTCTTTGACTAATGTTTGCTTACGAAAGAAGCAATGAGGCTTTGGTTTTGGTGAAGGTGTTAAGTGGAATAAGGCTATGATTGCGAAGTATGTTTGGGTAATCAATCATCATCCGAAAGCTCTTTGGGTTTGATGGATTAACTATGTGTATTTGAAAAGGCAAAGCTTCTGGCAGTATCAACTAAAAAGTGACACTAGTTGGTACTGGAAAAAATTATGGAATACTAGATCGATGTTTTCTCAGCAAGAAGTGGAGGATGCAACTTGTAAAGGTAAATTTTGTGTTAACATGTTATACAAGAGCCTTTGTCATGGTGAGCAATTAGAACACCAACGATTTGTTTGGAATCGGTTTGCTATTCCAAAGCACCGATTTATATGCTGGCAGGTAGTGAAAGATAGCTTGCTCACTCGGGATCATCTTTCTCGAATTCTGCATATTGACAGCAAACTCTGTCCAGTGTGCGGCTGTTATGATGAGAGTTTGGCTCACCTTTTCTTCTCCTGCAATTTTTCTCAGCAGGTTTTGAAAGGTATCAATGACTGGATAGGGGTTGCTTGGTCGGACCAGGTGGAGGACTGGCAGCTGTGGACTATGTAGCTGGGAAACAAACGAAAAAACTTGGAGGTTGTTTGGCTTCATAACTTAAAAACTGTTTTTTGTTTTTTAAAACTGAAAGTAGTTTTTAAAAACTAATAGGGGTTGTTTGGCAAAAATTTTATAAAAACAGTTTTTTAAAATTTGAGTTTTAAAAAACTAGAAAACAGAAAACATCAAAATGTTGTTTTTAATTTTCAAAAATAATTTTTTTTTTATCTAACATATTATATTTTATATTTTTGCTCACAAACTCTGATCCTAGACCCGGAACTAAATATGAATCCAGGCCCAAATGAGCTCATATCATGATATGGTGTTAAAATATTATTGTTTTTTAGTAAGAAGAAAAATCTAAAAATGGTTTTAAAAAATTTGTGCCAAACAATTTTAAATTTTTAAAATAACAAAAAACTGTTTTCTATTCTCACTTTTAAAAACTGAAAACTAAAAACACAGCCAAACAGAATCTTGGTTGCTGCAATGGTTTTTTCAGCAACAATTAATTATGTGTGGCAAAATAAAAACACTTGTATTTTCAATGAGTTTACTTATAGTGTCCAAAAGATTGTAGAGATGATAAAAAAGAATACTAAGTATAGAGTAAGCAATTTTACTTTTAAGAAGTTGAAAGATGTAGAGAGGAGATTGTTGTTAAAAACTACCTCTTTGTGGGTTGGGTGCCTGTTGTGTTGTGTTGTAAAGGTGGTTGTTTGCTTGTTGATTAATGAAGATTATTTCTTTCTTGATAAAAAAAATTAAGTTGAAAATTTTGTTATTTTAGAACAACTTATATTATATATTTTTTAAAAATTTATTTTATTATACTTTAATATAATTTCAAAATTATATATTATACATGTATAGATTTTTATAATTTATGTTTGAAAATTAAATTAAAGTAGAAAATTAATTTGAATTAATTTTAGACGAACTTAAATTAAGTAATTTTCATTATTAATATATATAGACTAAAATAAGTGATTAATTAAAAATATATTTTAAATAATGAGCTTCAGTCAAAGAGATATTCGATCTCCATTGTTGGTTCTACATAGTTCTTGTTTTAGTGAGATTCAGCCCTAATAGATGGAGGTTCATTAGCAATTTAACGCTGTAGAATCTCAAAAAATAAGTATTATTGTACGTGTTTTATACTTAGTAACGACCATCCGAATAGTGGCTGCTAAGAGTAAGACTTACAAAGTATGAAACAATGGTACAATCTCATGAAATAGGAATGACCTTGACTCTCGACTAAAACGAGCAACGTCAGAATCTCTTTTTGATCAAATAAAAGGTTGCTAGAATTGTTTTCATTTTAGATGAGTTGACTACTCTATTCAATGGATGATATCTTTGACTCTTGACTTAAACGAAGCACTATATTAGTTTGTTGGAAACCTTGGAAAATAATTTAACATGTTTTATTTTTGGTATTTTTGCATACATATTTACTTTTTATTTTTTGAACTTGTAAATGAATTTAATTGAACCATATGATTTATTTTTGTGTATTGATATTTTTATTGTCAAAATGAACAACCCACACCCCAATCCTAATCTTTTACATGCCTTTGCAAATGAACTCTATAGTGTGAAAATGTCTCCTGGAAAGAGCATTAATTCACACTTAATCATAATGAACTTCAATTTCTAGAAAGCCAATCTGTTGAGAATTGATTTATCATAAGAGCAATGGGTTCAATTTATTCTCAACAACCTTCCACCTGAGTATAATGGATTTTATGTATCATACATGACCAATAATTTTAAGTCATCCAACGTAGACAAGCTGGACGCAGAATTGCGTGCTTATGAACAGACTTTGCTACCTACAAGGTGGGCTCCCTCTAGTTTTGTAGACTTGGGCAAAAGGAAAGCTGAAATAATTAAGAATGACGCTTCTGACAATGCTACTTCTTCAAGTTCAATTTCGAGAGCTAGAATCGAAATTGAACTAGCAAATGAAACAATTAGAGAACAAATGAGCAGACGTGTTCTTCTATGCTCATACTATGGAAAGAAGGGACATTCGGAAGAAAGATGTCCCAGACTTCTATACCATTTGAATAAAGGTAATACTTTTGTTTTTGTATTATGTGTTTTAGAGAATGAAAAATCCATTTTGATTGTTTATCCTGGATCTACTAACCATTATTGTTCTTCATTGCAACTACTCAAAACTTGGGATTGTCTAAATCTAGGGGAGTTGAAGCTCAAAGTTGGGAATGACGAATTAGTATCGGTCCAAGCTAAAGGAAAAGCTCACCTCAAGTTTCAGAATAAATTTTTAGTTTTAGACAATGTTTTGTTTTTTCCGAATTTTGGCAAAAACTTGATTAGTGTTTCATGTTTACAAACACAATTTAAAAAACACAATTTTATCAATTGAATTTTTCCAGTTCTATTTGCACTATTTCTCATAATGGATTTCAATTATGTGTGTTGCTCACATGGAACAAGGGCTTTATGTTTTAAGAGTGGATATACCGATTGTGCTTAATAACAAACTTTTCAACATAGCTAAACCTAGAAACCATAAAAGAAAGAGATTGATAATAATGAGGAAACATATCTATGGCATTTACGACTAGGTCATATAGGATATGATAGACTTCGCAGGTTAACCAAAGATGGTCCATTGAAAAAGGTCATCTTGGGTGAATTACCATTTTGTGAATCTTACCTTGAAGGAAAAATAACTAATCGTCCTTTCTCTGCAAAGGGCGAGCGTGCCAAAAAACCCCTAGGGCTAGTGCATTCTGATGTCTATGGACCTCTAAATGTAAAAGCCAGGGGGTTATGATTATTTTGTCACTTTAATTGACGATTTCTCAAAATATAGTTTTCTTTACCTAATGCAAAAAAAATCTGAAACTTTTGAGAAGTTTTAAGAATTTCATGCTTCGGCTCAAAACCAATTAGGTAAAGCATTAAAGATCTTGCAAACTGATAGGAGTTGAGAGTATATGGATATGCAGTTCAAATATCATTTAATTAAACTTGATATTTAATCGCAATATACTGCCCCTGGCACTCCACAGCAAAATAGAGTTGCAGAAAGAAGAATCGCACACTTTTGGAAATGGTCAGGTCTATGCTAAGTTATTCAACCATGTCAATGTCCTTCTGGGGGTATGCTATTTAGATGGATAATGACATTTTAAATGTTGTACCATCTAAATCAATCCCTAAGACACCTGAATGGTCGTATACATAGTTTACGCTATTATAGAATCTGGGGGTGCCCTCCTCATGTCTTAAGAAAGAAAGAAGGAAAACTAGAAGCGTGGACTGAAGTTTGCATGTTTGTCGGAAAATCTAAGGAGACTAGGGGTGGACTATTTTCTAGTTGCAAGGATGATAAAGTGTTTGTTTCTACAAATGCCACTTTTCTTGAAGATGACTATATAAAGAACTTCAAGCCGCAAAGTAAAGTAGTATTAGAGGAAATGCTTTCAAAAATAACTCCATCTAATGTTCCATCATCTTCTACTCTAGTAGAGGATAATCCCACTCCCTTGGCTGAACCAACGCAAGTTGTTACAACTGAGAAATCTACCACAAATTTTCCTATTCAGAAGGTCACGACTCCTCGTCGTAGTGGTAGGGTTTCCACAAAACCAACTCATTATGGCTTGGATGGTGAAATCAATATGGTCATCGGTGACTGTCTTGATGACGATCCATTAACCAATTAACAGGCAATGACAAGTCTGGAACGGAAATAATGGTTAGTCGGCATGGATTCAAAAATTAATTTCATGAAATAGAACAAAGTTTGAGAATATGTAGATGCACCTGATGATTATCATCGAATTGGATGTAAGTGGGTCTACAAGAAGAAAAGAGGTGCTGTGGCGAAGTCAAAACTTTTAAAGCTAGACTTGTCGCTAAGGGTTATACCCAAAGAGAAAGTGTGGACTATGAGGATACTTTTAGTCCAGTCGCCATGCTCAAATCCATCAGAATTCTTCTCTCCATAGCTGCTACTTTCGATTATGAAATCTGGCAATTGGATGTCAAGACAACTTTCCTTAATAGAATTCTAGAAGAAACCATGTATATGGAGCAACCAGAATGTTATGAGTTTCCAGGGCAAGAAAAGAAAGTTTGCAAACACAATAGGTCCATTTATGGACTTAAACAAGCTTCTCGTTCTTGGAAAAAAAGGTGTGATGAAATAATCAAGACCTACAACTTTCACCAAGACAATGATGAACCTTGTGTTTACCAACTCAAGGATAATCAAGTGGCAGTATTGTTAGTCCTTTATGTTGATGATATTTTAATTATTGACAACAAAGGGGCAGTGATGCCTTCTAGACCTAGTATTCGTCTATCTAAGGAACAGTCTCCCACTGATCCTCAACAAATAGAGGACATGAGAAGTGTTCCTTATGCTTCAGCAGTTGGAAGTCAAATGTATGCAATGTTATGCACTAGACCCGACATTTGCTATGCAATAGGAATTGTGGGCAGGTATCAAAAAATTCCAGGAGAGGAACATCGGATGGCAGTTAAACATATTCTGAAGTACTTAAAAAGTACAAGGCATTATGTGTTAGTCAACAAGGGTGGTGCTTTAAATCCCATAGGCTTTTTCGACTTAGATTTCCAAGCTTGTCTTGATGACAGGAAGTCTACATCTGGGATGGTACTTACTCTTGGGGTGGAGCAGTTGTTTGGAGAAGTACTAAGCAAACTGCAACACTAGACTCTACCATGGAGGTTGAATACATAGCTACTGCTGAGGCTGCTAAGGAACTTGTCTGCTTATAAAGTTCTTCTCAGGACTTAGTGTTGTTCCTGGAATGGAAAAACTACTTGTTTTACTTTGTGATAACACTGGAGCTATAGCCAACAGTAAAGAGCCTCGAAGCGACAAGAGAAGCAAACACGTAGAGAGGAAATATCATATCATCAGGGAATATGTGGCAAGAAGGGATGTACTGGTGGAGAAAGTAGATATTAAAGATAACTTAGCTGATCCATTCACCAAAGTTTTGAATATAACTACATTTGAAAGCACAGACTTAATTTAGGTTTAATTGAAATGTACTGATAGTTTTATATTAGTGCAAGTGAAAATTTGTTATGCCTTAAATAAAACTCTTTGTCAATGTAATCTTTTCTATTCATTTATCAATAAAGAGACAGATTTATTTTAATTACTTATTAAATATGTAATTTGGTTCATGTGATCATTTATTTATTTATTTGATTTATAAATTCATCCAAATCCTTATCACATTGATATTTTTATTTATTATGTTGTCAACACAGTAGAAAGTAATCAAGATTCTGTGATGAAATGTATTCTTATGATTTATCAGTACACAGGGTTTAAGTGATAGGATAATCTACAATGTAGTTTACTTACACCTTGGAAAAGTGCTATGTCCTTTCAAGGTATTGGTTAAAGTAAGCTTGGGTTTGATGTATGGAGTATACATCGTAAGGGACCGATATTGAACTTGAATCAGATATAATAAACTTACCGTAGTATCTATTCAATTTAATATTACCTAGTTGATCTTAAATCAAGTGATCTCAATCCTGAGATGATTATGTTCTAGTTCAGTTCCATTTTTTGTGTTCTTTAATCTGTTTGTTAAAGTTCACCAATGGATCTTCTCGTGACATATAGATTAAGGACATGGTAGTTCAATTGAGTGAGAGTACTAATCGTAGATACGGAATCTATAGCTTCTATCCAGACATAGACGTCAAACGATGATTTCCTTCTAGCTTGGCTTAATAGAGATAAATGGTAGAGTGCTCATTTCAATGACTATATTAGATCACTAGAATATCATTTATAGGTAGCTAAGTGTTTTAAGGATAAAATACATTGAAGAGTGTAACGGTAAAATTTATCCCTATACTCAGTGTAAACCATCTATAGAGGATCATTGATTATTAGGATTATAGCAAATGAATAATCTCATAGCGTATCTATATCGTAGAACATATAGAGTGTTCTATATAACTGAGAGTGCAATTCCAAATCTATAGTGGTGCAAGGAGGAATTAATAAGTTAGAGAATTTACTTTGTAAATTCTATATCTACTTATTGGAAGCTCGGCTATATAGGCCCATAGTCCACATACTAGTTGAGACAAACTGCTTGTAAGACTCAGTTAATTGATTTTAATTACTTGATTATAATTCTAAAATTAGACTGTGTCAAGTTTTGAATTTTCACTAAGATATGGCTTGATTGTGAAGAAATAAGATTTTAGGGTTTATTTGTTAATTAAGCGAATTTATGGAGTCTAATTAATAAATAATATAAATAATACTATTATTTGATAATTAATTTTAATAATTAATTAAATATTTTAGGTATTTATAGGATTAGAATTGGGAAATATGGTATTTGTGAAATAATAGATAAATACTTGGGAAAAATAGCAAAAATGTAACTAGTGTTAGGCCCACATTGTGGCCGGCCATTAAGTCTTATTTTTGCTATTATTTTATCATTTTTTTTATTACATATAATTCATAACTAACCCTAAATGAATTAGTATAAAAAGAAAAGAATAGTCTCATTATCCAACTAATGCTTTTAAACCTAGTTTTCATTCTGTCAGACACCTAGTGTTTTGAGACTTCTTCTTCTTCTTTTCTCACTTCTAATTCAAAATTCTATAGTGTTATTTACAATAAAATTTGATTCTTAGTGATTGAGTGCATGCCCACCCATAGCAAGTTAGTACTCAATCATAGTGTGTAAGACTGTGAAGAATTCAAATAACTAAAGGAGTGTCGGGCTCAGATCTTGATTATACTCTGCGACAGATCACAAGGGTTAGAAATCTGAGTAGAATGAGTCATTTTATTCCGCTGCAACCAATGTAAGGTTTCTCATACTTTATATGTGTTTAATTTTCATCGTTTTAAAAATTCATATTTAGGATGTTAAAAACATACTTGTTACTAAATCTACGTCCTGGTAAAGTATAATCCAACTCGCTCATGATTAGATTTTTTCTGATATAAAATCAAACTTGTGAGGATCTCATAAATGTCGCTCCACGCATGTCTCAAGTTTCTCTGAAAATTAATATCGATCTAAGCCTCGACTCCCTAAGTAGAGGCAGTTGAAGACACAAAGAATAGTGGAGAAATTGCAAGGTAAAACAAAGAGGGGGTAAAAGACTCATGATTACACCTATTGTTAGAAGAAAATGAAGAGATTTCGAAGAAGAGCATGCTCACTGAAGACGAAGGATAACTCGAAGAGTGATCTTTTACCAAACAATAAAATATATTTATTGTTTTTTGATTACTTATTTGTTAATCTATGATTCTATAGGCCATATTTGTCTTCTTACATCAGTGGTTGAAAATAATACTAATCTTCTTTAAAATAATCGTTTCTCTGTTATTCGTTAACTTTTCCAAAAAAAAATTCATTCTAAAGGAAAGTCAACTAATCAATACTAAAAGCACATTTAGTATTGTTTTCTGTTTTTTGTTTTCAAAAAAGTGTTTTTAGAAATAAGAACAAAAAATAGTTTTTGAAGTTTTTAAAACAAAAGTCGCGTTTGGTTAGTGTTTTCTAAAATAATATTGATCAAAAAAATTTTGTTTTTTGTAGCTTTATTTTCTAAAAATTGTTTTTTTAAAAACAAGGCCAAACAAAATGAATTGTTTTCAAAAATATTTTTTATTTTTAAAAACAAAAAACATATGCTAAACGCACTAACTCTTGAAATTTTATCCGAATGTAAGTCCTAAGTGTGATAAATTAATATTGTGAAACTGATCCTTATTATTATTATTATTATTATTATTATTATTATGGACCAAATATATTATAGATAAAATTAAATTAATGTAGTGTATGATTAGAGGTAATTATAACATTGAATAAAATGAAAAAGAATCAATTTTTTATTTTATATTTTCATTTGGTTATATTTTAAATTATTAAAATTCACTTTTTTATTATTTTGTTAAAATGACAATTTAATTTTAAAATGACAAGAAAAATCATTAGAAAAAATTTAATTAATTTTATGTTAATTTTTTCTTCTATGTATTTTTATTTATTCAAATTACATATGTACGGTCATGTATGCTTTTGCATTTTTCCAAAAGAAAAAAAAAATTGTATACTTATACTTTTGGAGGAAACAAATTAAATAGAAAAGGAAAAATTTAATATCAGGAAACAGGAAAATTAATTTATATAATCTATAAGTGCCATCACAGCATGGCTGATCAGATATACTTTTCAATCAAACAATTAGTTGGAAGACTCTTATCCTTCCAACCGCCATAGTTTTAGTTTTATACATATATTTATTTTGGGTACATATATTGTTCATTTCATTTATTTTTGTTCTTTCTGCTCCAAATTAAAAAAGGGAAAAAAATATAAAATAATACAATTAGAATCCTACTTTGTTCTTAAGATAACCGTTTCTTTAATGTTACACCCGCATAAACTCCAATAAATATATTTGAATAAAATCACTTAATTAAATTAACAATAAACATAAAAAGCTCAACTACATAACAATTATTTCAAGCTTTAAACGAGAATTTATAACTAAATCACAAATCAAACAAATATCTTTTTTTCAGAAAAAGAAAAGAAAAATCAAATTTTATTTCGTTTGGGAACCAAGAAAATTGAGAAACATGATCATATACAATCTTGAACTGGGGGACCTAATAGAAAGATCCTCTCTAATATTCCAAGACTGAATTTGAGATATTACGTAACAATTTCCATCTCTATCTATTTTTTTTTTCCTTTTTCAATTTTTACACATTAAAAAAAATAAAAGAAAGTGACAAGAAAATCGACTCTCTCTATCGGAAAACTGACGAGTATATATGTATGTATGTATATGATACAAACCGGAGCCCAGAAAGATGATTCTAGTCGAAGCGTTTAGAAGGGGTAATCTTGATAACAAGGCCGGGGAAGACATCATCCGGGTCATGGATATGTGGGTTACGCTCCACAATAAATGGGTCGCTGCACTTGTCGCTGATGGTGTGGAGTGTTTCCCCTTCTCCAACGACATAAATCTCATCGCAGGGTCGATCCAAGAATCTGTTCCCTCTGAATGAATCGTCAGAATTAGAGCTCTGGCGCACCGAGGCCACCAAGATTAGGCTAAGTAAAACCACTGCACAGTACCACGAGGCTCGGTCAGCTACCGTCCCTATCGGCGACGAAGAAGACGAAGACGACGTCGTTGCTCTTCTTGTGGTTATTTTAGCAGAAGTAGTATCGGAAGCCATATTGGAACTGAATGATATCTGGTGAAACACGAGGAATCTAAAGAAGTATTTATGGGAAGAGGGAAGTAATATTTGCGTGTGTATGTATATATATTATATATTATTAGAAAGAGAGAGGTATTTGGCCGTTTGCGTTGGGAGAAATTTGGGTTCAAGTCAAGAACATGGACTTGGGTTTAAACTAAAACGGCTTAACCTTTCATACTTTATTTACATAGCTAGAGACTTTGGAAAATTATTATTATTATTATTATTATTATTAATTTCTTGGAGGGTAAAGTTCGGGGGTAATTGATTAGCTAATTTCTTTTTCAAAGATGATTAGGTTTAATATTAATTCGTTATAATATATATTTTCTTAAATTAATTAATTCGTGAAAATATTAATAAAAGGTGAATTAATTAGTGTTGGGTTTGTTGTTGTGGTGGAGTGGAGAGAGAGAGTCATTGTTTTGACACGTGTGTTTGACACGTAGTCCGAAATGGTTGCATCCAAAGTGTTGAGTTTGTTGATCAACTTGTATTTAATTTAGTAACATAATAATCATAATAATAATAATAATAATAATATTGAAATAGTGCAATGGAATGGGATGTTGGGTGTTTGGTGAGACAAGCGACTGGCTACAATATGACATATATTATCATATAATTAATAATCAATCCAAGAGTTTTCTTGTTAGATAGTTCTTAACTAATATGGAAATAAAAAATTGTTATGTGTTATAAAATTTATAGGTAACCCAAATTTCTTTCTCTGTATTATTTGATTGAAATATATAGGTTAGTTTATATTCATAATATCAAATAAAGAAACTATAGTTTACCCTATAATATGGGTTGAGCAGCAGTAAAATAGATGAGAGTAGTGGAAAAGTAAGGCGTGGGGTGCAGTTTTTGTGAATATATGTAGTGGCAAATTGCGTGAAGAAAGCGTGGACTAGTCAACTTCACCACCTCTTCCAATCCATTTCAACTGATCAAACTGTATATATACACTATCATCCCCTCCCTCAAATAATTATTTTATTCATTATTAATTGATTTCGAGATTAAAATTCATACAAATAAATCAAAAAAATATTATGTGTGTTACTTTCCTAAAATTTTTATTTTTATTATTACAGTCCCAGTTGACATTTGTGACTTAATTACCATTTATAACGATATAATTCGAATCCAATTAATCATAAGATTATTAAATTAATTACATCGACGTGTTTGACCAGGTATGGAATCGAATATGAAGTTGTTGTAATATGAGAGGTTGAATTTTGATCGGTGGCGTGCTTAAAATGGGCCATCGGGACCAAGCTGACCTAGTCGCCCACGCACCATATGCACTACTATATATATTGCTATATTGGGACCAAAGTAGAGTTCATGGAAGCTAAAAGACTTGGTAGTTAACATATATATATGCCCAAAGATATATCTAATTAAGGTGGATTTACCATTTTAGAGGGCTGGGATTAATCCTTAGAAAGATCAAAAAATGTTTTAGTTGGATATCAAAAAGGGGTGGCAGAAAAAGTGGAACACACTCAAAAAGTCTTTGACGAGAGATGTGACAAAATGGCCGCCACAAGATAAATATGAGTCACGATAAATAAATGAATTATCATAATTCTTTATACTAATCTATATGTTTATGTTGTAATCATACGTATGCATAAAAGCAAATTTAAAGTTTATTTATTTTTCTTTATGTTAAACTAGGTTATTATAATTTATTTAAAAATAAAATTTATTATAAGATTGGTGGTATTTTAATCAACTTGAAAAATAATTAAGCACAGAGATGACAATTAGTGTAATAAAATGAACTAACTAATCAAGAGAATGAAAAACATAAATCAAATTACGCCAATTTAATGAGGTTCGATTAGTTATTGGCAGTGAAAATTATCTACTTTTCGAATTTTCGGATGAAACAACCTTTAGCTTCAATCTTTATTGATTCACACTAATGTTATAATAATAATGATTTAACATCTATAAAATCACAAGAGGATCGAGTTCTATAGTCTTTATTTTTGTACAGGGATAATTTCGAAGAGGATAAATAAGAAGTTTTGAAAGTTATTTATATCTTTAGAAGAAGTTGGTATTTATAATGGTCCAAGAGTGTTGGAAAGACAGAATTGTCCTCAACTGACTTAACTCTCGAGATTGAAGCGTTAAGGAATTTACATGTTGTAACTGAATACTAGCTAGACATAACAAACTTTAACTAACATAAAAAATCAAATTTTAGTTGAAGTTAATGAAGTTAAACCGGTAAAGAATAGACTATTCCAAGAGCCCGTTAGGGAATTAGTGTTGGAATTTATTTTACCAGGATCTTAGATCTACTCACAAGTATGTTGTTTAAACACCCTAAATATGAACTTTCTAAAACGATAAATTAAACACATATAAAGTTAAGAAAACCTTACATTGATGCAGCGGAATTAATGTCTCCTTCCACTCAGATCTCTAACCCTTGTATCCTTTCTGTAGCAGAGTATAATCAAGATCTGAGCCCGAATGTCCTTCTTCTTCAAGTTTGATCCTTCACAGTCTTCCAATCTATGATTGAGTTACTACTTGCTGTGTGTGGGCACTTACTCTTTCACTAGGGTCGAAATTGATAAAGGAGAAAAGAGGAGAGAGGGTTTCGGCCAGGTATAGAAAGTGGGGAAGGCTCAGTTTTTCTGAAGAGAGAAATTTCTGTCAGATTACTAATGAAAGCATTGTATGTGACTGAGCCATCACTTTCTATTTATAGGCAACTACTAGGTTTAGGTCAGGAATTATTTGGCATTAAAATAATGAAAATATTAATTTGAAAAACCAACTTAAGTGGCCGGCCATGGTGTAGTATTGGGCCTCACTTAATTTTGCAGTTTTACCAAATTTTATCTCTATTTTCTCAAAAACGCCAATTTTCCAATTCTAACCTTTTAAATGTCAAAACTAATTATTTAATAACTAAAATAGATTATTAAATAATATTGTCATTTAATTTAATTATTAATTAGACATATAAAGTCCATTAATAAATAAATAAACCTAGAAACTCTTTTCTTTACAATTTCACTTCGCTTAGTGAAAATTCATAAAATTAGACATAGTCTAACTTTAGAATTATAATTGATCAATCACGAATCAATTAATGAGTCTTACAAGCAGAATGTTCTCAACTAGAATGGGGACCATGGATCTATATGCTGAGCTTCCAATAAGTGAACCAAATTTACCAAGTAAATTCCTACTTATTAATTCTTCGTTGAATCCACTCTTAGAACTTAGAATTGCACTCTCAGACTTATATAGAGCATATTGTATGTTCCACGATATCAATATACTATCTCATTTAACCATTGTTATAATCTTATTGTGATTTAAAGATCCTCTATATAAATGATCTACATCGAGATGGGATTTCTTTACCGTTCTCACCCCTCAATGTATTTTGCCCCTTAAAACACTTAGCTACCTGTAAATGGTGTTTAGTGATCTAATAATTAGTCAGTTAAACAAGAGCTCATCCATTTACTTCTATTTGCTAAGCTCGAAGGGAATCATCACTTGACTTCTATACACCAGTAGAAGCTATAGATTCCATATTTATGTTCAGCACTCCCACTCAATCATACTATCATGTTCCCAAAATATACGTATCACCCTGACCCAAAAGTAGGCTTAACTAATAAATAAAAGAACATGAATAGCACTCCTGAGTTGAGCCCAAGCATATCAGGATTTAGATTCTTTTAATCTTAAGATCAACTACTGATATTGACTTGGAAAGATATGTATAACGGTAAGTTTGTAATATCTTAACTTAGTTGCAATATCGGTCCAGTCCAATGTATACTCCATACATTCAAAACTAGTATACTTTACTAATGTCCTGGAAAGAACATAACACTTACTCCAAGTGTAAGTATACATCATCGTTGATTATCACATCAGTGTAAATCCAATAACACTGATGAAACAGGGACCAAAACTTTTGATTCATATGATCACAATCACATTCCACTGTGTTGACAATACTGTAATTGTGAATAAACATATGATCTGGATTTAACTGATTTTGTGTGTATGAATGTAATAAACATATTAAACATATTAAACCATTAGCATGTAAAATTCATGCAAACATCAATCACTTCAAATTTCTTATATTGATAACTAATCAGATTGTAAAGAGTTTTATTTAGGGCATAAAACCCAACAAACTCCCACTTGCACTAATATAAAACAAACTGTGCAAATAGGTCAATCTGATGTCTTGATCTTTAGATCAAGTGTAGTATATTTGAATCCACCCAAACTTCTGGAAACTAGTTCATAAATACTCTTATGAAACATCCTTTACTATATGCTTTACTCATCAAGGGATACTGAAATCTTTTCCTGTTTTAAAAGTACATCTGAATTAACAGAAGACATATCTCTCATATTTTAAAATATGTAATTGAGATAATACAGTGTAGACTTTTCTTCAGTGATATAACTTTCTGGTATTTTCAAATAGACCAAGTTACAATTCTTCTCTGGTAGAGCTTGAATTATTATTCAATAATTCCTCCACCCCCAAAGTAAGCACCATCTCATAGAATTTCGAAATTAGATGGTGAGATACAAAGACAACTGATACACAGTTCCTTAATATCTAACATATAGATCACTTTCATAAATCCTTCTTGAATATCTTCTAATGTTCCCTATTTGATTACATCTCAGATAGCTCCCACTCAATAGCAGATGTCTGGTTAAATAATACTTTTAACCTCTGATTGTTTGGAGAGTTACCTAGTTGTGACTTTTGTATTAGTCTAAAACTTTAAGTTAAGACTAAGTCATCAACATAGCAGACTAGTATTGAAGTGAAAAATACATGCCAATGATAAAGTAATCAAAATTAAGATACCAACAAATTTTATGAGGATTAAGAATTCTTGGTTCAAGTCATTCGAATGGACTGAACTAGAGTTCTTTATCTTATTCTCATAATTCTGATAAGCTATACCTATCCATGTGAATGGTTAGATTTGCTTTTCAGTAGTGTTCTTAAGTACCTATCACAAGTATCAACCTAATGAAGATGGGTATAGAACTTTAAAATTCTCCCACTCAATTAAGGTAGTGTGAAACTTTAACAAAGAACTTTCAAAGGTATCAAACTTTTACTTACAACAGTAAAAACGAAATGGAACATACAATCAAGATCAAGAATTTATATTGACGATAGCTGACTCATTATATTACTTCTATGTTTAAACAAGATATGTGTTTCATAGGGAATTGTGGAATGGACTCCTCCACCCCTAAGAATATACATATAGGGTACTATGGATAACCTCCACCCCTAAGTATATAGAGATTATGATCCACCCCTAAAGGTTGTAAAGATCATGATTCTCTTAGTGTGATAGAGTTTATGTGGAGTTGAATACTATCCAGAGTTCATTAGATATAAAAGATCGTTGAACTGCATAGTTTTCTTAACTTTTCTCCACCCCTATCAGATCATAAGATCCTTTTATTAAACAAATTCTTAATAATTGTATGAGAATTAACAATTATTGATAAATATAAAAATAATTTCTAGTGTTTATGTAATATAACTCTATGAAGAGTTGTAAATATTATAGAATTTGCATCAATAATAAAAACATTTACACATAAAAACATACAAATATAATGTGGTAATAATTGATGAAGATAAAATTAAATGAAGCTCAATCTCATAAATTGCAATAGTGAATTTCGAAAATAAAACTTTATTAATATAAAAAAAAGTATTGCAACAATATGAGAGAAATAGGGATAAATATCCCTGACTAAAATTTGAAATCCAAATTGTGTTTAAACTAAAACAATTAATTCAAAAAATTGAAGAGCTTCATCTTCATCTGCACGATTTCACCCTTGGTCCAGCTTTCTGATCCAACTCAATTGAGTTCAAGTAGCTTGGCCTATAAGAAGAAGAAAACAAATAAACAAAGTTAGTCCAGAATCATAAATCCAATTGGATAATAATTCACTAAAACTCTTAAAGTTTATAAATGGAAATACCTTGTTTCTTTGCAAGAAGTTTAGGACACTGGGGTTTCCAATGACCTTTCTCATTGCAGTAGAAACACTTTCCTTTAAGTGTAGCATCACGGAAGGAGCAGCCTTTTTATTGGCTTTTGTTCGCTTCTTGGTGTTGTGCCACTTCCTCTTCGATTTGGGCTTTGAAGCAGAGGCAACATTTGCTTCAGGTTTTATCGTCCCATTACCATTCCTAGGATTGTGAGGTTTACTCCCTTTCTTCTTGGGTCCTCCAATCAAATTTTCATAAGTTTGAAGGTCATTGACTAATTCATGAAAGTCAATTTCCTTCTTATTCATGACATAATTTGATGTATATGGTAGAAATGCTGGAGTCAGGCTATTCAAGATAAGACTAACTTGAGTAGCACTGTCCATTTCAGCACCATGATCCTGGGCTTCTTGGAAATAACTAGACATGAGGAGAACATGGTCACGCACGTTTTGATGAGGTTCCATCCGTGCATTAATGTACTTCTTAGTCGCGTCAAAGCGTGACTGAAGTGATGCCTTACCGAATAGCTCATTTAACTTCGTCATAACTTCAGCAGCCTTCTCGGTTTTAGAAAACCGAGTTTTGAGGGTGTCAACCATGCTAGAAAGCATAAAGTATAGAGCTTTGTCATTTGCTTTCTGCCAACACTCATACTTTTCTTTCACAGCTTTGGATGCATTGTCCCCAGGCACTTCAGGTGACGGCTCAATTAAAACAAACAAGGCACTTTCTCCTATGAGAGCAATATTAATGTTCTCATTCCATTTATTAAAGTTAGATCCATTCAGCTTGTTTTCAGTCAACAGTGATAACATGGGATTCATTTTGATAATACAGGATACTACAAAATAATAGAAATCAACAAATAGAAATTAATAATGGTTTAACACACAAAATCAATTCAGAAATTATAAGCACATAGCAAGTAGGAATGATATGAGAAAATACTTAAAAAATTCAATCTTAAATAATTTCCAAGGTTTTCAACAAACTGATATCAGTGTCCCGTTTAGGCGAGAGTCAAAGCTACCATCCATTGAATAGAGTTGTCAGCTCATCTAAAATGTTAAACATTCTAGCAACCTTTTATTCGATCAAGATTGGAATCCAGCGTTGTCCCGTTTAGGCGAGAGTCAAGGTTATTCTATCTTATGAGCTTCTACCATTGTTTCGCAATTTGCAAGTCAAATATGGTCGCCACCATTAGGGTGATCTATACCATATAAAACACTTACAAACCACTTATCATGCGAGATTAAACGGTGCAAAATTGCTAATGAACGTTCCTCCATTAGGGAGGATTACTCACTAAAACAAACGCGGTGTAAAACCCACAATGGAGATCGAATATCTTAATAATAATAAAGCTCATTCTTTAAAATGTATTTTCTGTATTATTCTAATAAATAAATTCTCATTAAATTCAAAATTAAGAATTAAAATTCAAAAATAAGAATTTAATATAATATTTATAAAATTATACTTAGATGGTGATTGAAATAAAATAAATTATTTCCATCTTAGTAATAATCTTAAATATAAATATTAAGGAAATTAATTTAAGTTGAATTAAATTAAATAACTAGCAACTTATAAATTTCCTTTGAGAATATATTTATTGAGTTCGAAAATTTAAAGTATATAAAAATACAATTTTCGAAAATAATAAAAATAGAAAAGAAATACTTCATGCAAAAAATATCACCTATCTAGACTTTCTTTTGACTAGTTAATTCAATTTCTAATAATATATATTTTAAATTCATTTATTTTAAATTAATCAATTAAATGAAAAAATCATTGATTGAAGTTGGCCCAAGAATTAATTAAAATAAATAATTAATTTACAACTCAATCTATTTTTCAAAATAAAAAATTCGAAAATATTGCATAATTAAAATGCAATTTTCGAAATTGATTAAGAAAATAAAGGAAAACATATATATTGAAAATTATTTAAATTTAAGTTGAAAAATTAAATTTCAACCTAAAAATAATTTTCTATTTAATTAAGTGTCATGAAAAATCAATAAATATTTAAGTATCATGATGAAAATCAACTTAGATATTTAGATTCTTCAAGTTAATTAAATGTATTAAATTCAAGAAATAATAATTAAGTGTAGAGAAGGCTTAATTATTTATTTCTATTTTAATACTAGGAAAAATATACTTAATAAAATTGTACCAAAATTAATTATTTAAATAATTAATTTCACAGAGTATAATTTTCCTATTTAAACATTAGAAATAATAAGTAGTCTAGAAATTACTATCTAGAAAATATCTTATTTGACTAAGTATCTTTTCAAAAATTTGAAAAATATCTAATTTAAGTTATATAGAAAAAATCTAAAAACTTAAATAATTTCAAATTTAGATTTAATTAAATATCAAAATTAAGTTGTAACCACTTAATTTGAAGATATCTTTTTAAAGTTAATATTTGAAAAGATATTAACCAAAAAAATATCTAAAATATTCCATTTTAAGTTAATATTTGAAAAGATATTAACTTAAAAAATATCTTAAGAATCTTTAATAACTAATGCCTAGGATTCCTCAACTTGATTTAAAATTTAAATCAAATATTCAAATTTAAGTTAGATAAGAAAAATCAGTTGATACAACTAATTTATAACTTAAATAGGAATATTTAATTAAATAAGTTCCAGAAAGAATCTTAGTTAGTTAAAATTCTATATTTAATTAAGTACAAGAAAAATACAAATAGTTTGTCTAGAATTAATATCTAAACTAAAAGTGTTTTTCTTAAAATTAACTTTAAAATATTAAAATGAAAAATAAATTTTCATATATTTTAAAAGTTAATTATGTTGCTAATTCAATTTTATTAGGTCAAACTAATATAATTAACCTAGTACAGTTATTCAAATCAGGCAAATGGGCCTTCACAATTGGGGTAGTTCATGTGAGGGGGTGCTGGGTTTAGTATGTCGTACCCACTTCTATGGCTCCCAACTCTCACACGAGGCCCAAAAGAGAGGAATTTAACCTTAAAATAAATAACTGTTATTAATTGAATAGGTCCAATAACTAAATGGACCTAAATAAAATCTATCATGGTATGACATTTTATTTAGCAACAACCTATATGCATCTATATAATAAAATAAACACATAGGCTCACACAGGCACACTTTGGATGGGTCCTATCATGTTGCTAGGTCATACACAGATGAAAGAAGATTGTAAAATTTACCTGTTACAAATTATTAACTTGACCAAGGGAGCCATCAGATCATTAGATCTGGCAAAAGGTAACAATGGCTATTTGCAATCAAGTAATAATAGGTTTTGAAAACTTACACACAAGCTAAAACCACATACTCCTGCAACAAGGTTATCTGGATAGTTGGAAGTAGGATTTATTTAATTTTAAATAAACAATTTCGAAAAACAAATAATTAAATAATTAAAAAAAATTAATTTTCGAAAAAAAAATTTAAAAAAAAATATTTAATTAGTTTCGAAAATAAAATAAAAAATAAATTTAAATTTCGAAATTATTTAAAAAATAAATATTTAAAATTAAACCTACTATTTTGAAAAATTAGGTTTCAACCAACCTAAATATCATTTCAAAATTTGCTAACTACTTTTAAAAATTAAATGTTATTTTAAAAATAAAAAATAAATAAAAATTAGAAAAGATAAAAGAAATATCTTTTTTCAGATTTTAAATTTAATTTAAATAAATAAAATAACAAAATTTAAAAGTTAGCAAAATATCTTACATCTATTTAAAATTACATGATTATAAATATCTTATTTTAAATTTAAATAAGGTCAAAATATTTAAAAAAAAAATTAATTTAAAAATATATATAAAATTTGACCTTAAATTTAAAAATAAGATAAGATATAATCAAATTTAAAAAATAAGATAGATTTTTAAGCAAGAAGATAGATACTAATTCTATTCGAATTCAAATTACACTAATATCTTGAATTAAATTTAAAAAAATATTAAATTAATTCAAAATGATAATTAGAATTGAATTAGGAATAGTAATAGTATATATACAAAACTATACAAAAAATCGGAAGTTAATTCCATGAAAAAGCATGAAAAATTGAAGAAAAACGAAAAAAATTGTGAGCTGTACGGACAGTTTTCGCGATCGCAGGAAAATTTCAGCAGAGCCTCGATTTTTTCAAATCTTCAAAAATTCATAACTAATTCAAATAAAATCGAAATTGAGTTCTGTAAAAGGCTAACTTGCTTAATTTTTTCCATACTATCCAATAAAAATAATTCCAGAAACAGAATCGCAATTATTTTTCACGAAAATTTACAAACATCAATCAATCTTCAAATAACACTCAATACAACATGATACCATCCAAAAACAAACAAACAATCGTTTTAAAGTCCAAATTTCATGTAAGTAAATCAATTACCATGGCTCTGAGGCCAGTTGTTGGAATTTATTTTACCAGGATCTTAGATCTACTCACAAGTATGTTGTTTAAACACCCTAAATATGAACTTTCTAAAACGATAAATTAAACACATATAAAGTTAAGAAAACCTTACATTGATGCAGCGGAATTAATGTCTCCTTCCACTCAGATCTCTAACCCTTGTATCCTTTCTGTAGCAGAGTATAATCAAGATCTGAGCCCGAATGTCCTTCTTCTTCAAGTTTGATCCTTCACAGTCTTCCAATCTATGATTGAGTTACTGCTTGCTGTGTGTGGGCACTTACTCTTTCACTAGGGTCGAAATTGATGAAGGAGAAAAGAGGAGAGAGGGTTTCGGCCAGGTATAGAAAGTGGGGAAGGCTCAGTTTTTCTGAAGAGAGAAATTTCTGTCAGATTACTAATGAAAGCATTGTATGTGACTGAGCCATCACTTTCTATTTATAGGCAACTACAAGGTTTAGGTTAGGAATTATTTGGCATTAAAATAATGAAAATATTAATTTGAAAAACCAACTTAAGTGGCCGGCCATGGTGTAGTATTGGGCCTCACTTAATTTTGCAGTTTTACCAAATTTTATCTCTATTTTCTCAAAAACGCCAATTTTCCAATTCTAACCTTTTAAATATCAAAACTAATTATTTAATAACTAAAATAGATTATTAAATAATATTGTCATTTAATTTAATTATTAATTAGACATATAAAGTCCATTAATAAATAAATAAACCTAGAAACTCTTTTCTTTACAATTTCACCCCTGCTTAGTGAAAATTCATAAAATTAGACATAGTCTAACTTTAGAATTATAATTGATCAATCACGAATCAATTAATGAGTCTTACAAGCAGAATGTTCTCAACTAGAATGGGGACCATGGATCTATATGCTGAGCTTCCAATAAGTGAACCAAATTTACCAAGTAAATTCCTACTTATTAATTCTTCGTTGAATCCACTCTTAGAACTTAGAATTGCACTCTCAGACTTATATAGAGCATATTGTATGTTCCACGATATCAATATACTATCTCATTTAACCATTGTTATAATCTTATTGTGATTTAAAGATCCTCTATATAGATGATCTACATCGAGATGGGATTTCTTTACCGTTCTCACCCCTCAATGTATTTTGCCCTTAAAACACTTAGCTACCTGTAAATGGTGTTTAGTGATCTAATAATTAGTCAGTTAAACAAGAGCTCATCCATTTACTTCTATTTGCTAAGCTCGAAGGGAATCATCACTTGACTTCTATACACCAGTAGAAGCTATAGATTCCATATTTATGTTCAGCACTCCCACTCAATCATACTATCATGTTCCCAAAATATACGTATCACCCTAACCCAAAAGTAGGCTTAACTAATAAATCAAAGAACATGAATAGCACTCCTGAGTTGAGCCCAAGCATATCAGGATTTAGATTCTTTTAATCTTAAGATCAACTACTGATATTGACTTGGAAAGATATGTATAACGGTAAGTTTGTAATATCTTAACTTAGTTGCAATATCGGTCCAGTCCAATGTATACTCCATACATTCAAAACTAGTATACTTTACTAATGTCCTGGAAAGAACATAACACTTACTCCAAGTGTAAGTATACATCATCGCTGATTATCACATCAGTGTAAATCCAATAACACTGATGAAACAGGGACCAAAACTTTTGATTCATATGATCACAATCACATTCCACTGTGTTGACGATACTGTAATTGTGAATAAACATATGATCTGGATTTAACTGATTTTTTGTGTATGAATGTAATAAACATATTAAACATATTAAACCATTAGCATGTAAGATTCATGCAAACATCAATCACTTCAAATTTCTTATATTGATAACTAATCAGATTGTAAAGAGTTTTATTTAGGGCATAAAACCCAACAATTAGCTGCTAGTGTCAATACTTAGCAGCCTTAGGCAATGCCTAAACTTGCTAATAGGAACCCATTTAATGAACATGTCACCTGGATTGTCTTTCGTGTTCACTTTGCTTACTTGTACTTCATTGCTGTCAGTGATGTCTCGGATGAAATATATCTTGATGTCAATGTGTTTTGACCGCTCATGAAACATTGCATTTTTCATCAAATGTAAGCCACTTTGATTAGTACAGTATACTGTGATGCTTTTTAAATTGAAGCAATGTTCCTTAGTTAAACCCTTCACCCATATGGCTTCTTTAATTACTTCAGTGCCTGCCATATACTCTGCTTCAGTGGAGGACAGAGCTACCACCTTTTGAAAGGTTGATTTCTAACTTATGCATCCACCTTGAGCTGTAAAAACATAACTTGTAAGTGATCCCCTAGTGTCTATGCATCCAACATAGTCACTGTCCACATACCCTGCAACTTCTTCTTTTGAATTACAACTAGCATAGTATGCTAAACCATTGTCAAGGGTTCCTTTAACATACCTCATTATCCATTTAAGAGCTTCCCAGTGTTGTTCTCCAGGGTTAGAAATGAACCTACTTCTAATGCTCATGGCATGTGCCAATTCTTGTCTTGTACAAACCATGACATACATTAGGCTTCCCACTGCACTTGCATATGGCACACTATCCATGACCTTTCTTTCATCTTCTGCTTGAGAAGATTGATCATTTAAGAGTTTGAAGTGAGCAACCAAAGGAATGGCGACTAGTTTGGCATTGCTCATGTAGAATTTGCTCAAAACCTTTTCCAAATAGGTCTTTTGTGATAGATAGGTCTTCTCAGATCAATTTTTTGTGATTTTTATACCAAGTATCTACTTAGCATCACCCAAATCTTTTATTTTAAATTCACTACTCGAGAGACCTTTATAACCTCTATTTCTGTCATGCTTTTCCCAACAAATAGTATGTCATCTACATACAATTTAGATTTATGCCGTAAAAGTAAGTTATTAATAGTAAAATATTAGAGAATATATGAAATACAATTATAAGATAAATGATACATTAAATATAATTGTATAGTTATTACATATCTAAAAATTTCTCATTCATATGGAGAAGGTATAATCTTGCAAGGAGGTATAAGAGAATTAAGATTATACAACATGAATAAAACAAGTCGATAAAGTATTAAAGTAATGTGAATCTTTAATATGGAACTGCTAAGTACGGTTTACTATACACTATACTTCTAGTGTGTGTGTAATTTTGATTCGGATCACATATGTGGATAAACATGTAGTAAAGGTGATGTTTATAATTTTATTATGCATTACTGGATCGATATGTAATTATTTACCGAGATTTTTAGAAACCAAATATTTAAGAGCTAAAGAAATAATTGATTGCAATAACAAAGAGACAAGGTTTATTATGTGGTTGAGGTATTTACGAACCTTACTCCACGAGTCAGTCTATTAACATCTAAGGGTGATATTGATGTGTTTACAATACTTTTACAGGAAACTCAAACTCTTTACCCTTAGTTTCTTTTTGAAGAAGAAGAAGATCAAGGGTAATCTTAGTAGAGTTTTTGCTATGTGTTTTGGCTTGCCCATTTTTCATGAGAATAAAAGGGTATTTATAGGCTAAGTGCCGGGTATGGACAGTCAATGAGCCACCTAAGGTTTCTGCTCAATTTTAACTATTACATGCAATGTTAGAGCTGGCCAAAGGATCCCATGGGAAATATAATGGTTGTGCGTGTATCAACTTGATAGCGGGGAGCATTTTGTACCACTTGGACACGTATCACGTAAAGCTTTAACCTTTAAAAGTAGGGGCCATGTGTCGCTCAAATCTCGTTCCTTTACGAGTAGGAGTCTGCAACATCCATCTGGTAAAAAGGTGGTGGTGGTACGCGCACTACTATGCTCGGATGTAGGAGACAAGATTTGATCTTTGTCAGAAAAAGCATAACCGTCATTTGGGTGACCTAGCATGTACAAAAGGTCGACTTCCACAACACTTAATTATGGTCGATATCCTCTTTAAATCCCTTAAATGCCTGACCGGATATCATCTGAGCGAGCTTCCCTATTAAAACCTTCTGGGTCCGGGAGAGATGCTTTGCCTTCTGCGTTTGGGAAGCCAGGGTAGGTATGAGTAATCTTCTGCATGCTTTCTGTCTGGGATGATTCTTGGATAGAGCAATATCAAAGGAGTTCAATTAAGGAATGATTAAATTGTTCCTTCTCCTTAAATGGCATGTGTCATACCTAGCAGAAATACGGATAACATTTACCCCGTCAGCTCTCAGGACGTAATGGGGTCTGAGAGCTTGTAGTACTCCTCTGCTTCTTTGTGACAAATTTATGACACGTGGTGCTGGCTAGAATCGCAAATGTATCTCATGAGCTATCATTGATGACAAAAAGTTTATGCATCCCTCGGGTTTTGTAATTTAGTATCATCGCCAATATCCACTCACGGCTCTCCAACACGTGGTTTTCCGATACCCAGTCTAGTCTCTCTAATGTAGTGAGTATTGGTACTGTTAGTTTCTTGTGTGCCTGGGGTGACCCTAGCCATAGGGGTTGTTACTCCTGGTCTCGCTGATGGAGGAACTTATGGAGGTAGAGGATTGGTTGGATCAAGATTCCTCACCGTAGGGTTTCTTGGATTACCAAGAGTTTGCACATTAGGATCCGTAACCATTGGATTGGTTGAATCAGTAGATTTAGACTGTCTTGTAGTCACAACCATCTCTTAACGATTTAAAGAGAATCAAATCGATAAAATAATGCTCTTTTGCTCTTAATGAAAATACCAAAATATTAGCCTCCCTTTTAGCCAACGATGCTGAGTCAATTAAAGAGATAAGATAATAATTAATAATTAATATATTTAAGCAATAAGAACACTAGAATTTATAGAGACTCGGCCCTGTGATTATGGCAATATCTTACTCTTTTACTTGTATTACTTTGGAGAATTATCAAGATCACAAGGAGTTTGTCAAGTGAGTTTCTTAATAATTCTTAAGAAAAGTTTATAGTTATCCAGACAATGTAATGGCTCTCTAAAAAAATTAGAAATCGGATCCCTAAATAATAAAATGGCTCCACTATTTATAGAGAAAGAAATACATCAAATTAGTTTCCCAAAACAAATAGGAATAAAAGAGGAAACTAAGTTAGTTTCCTGTTATCTCTTTACAATACGTCTTAATCTCACAAAAATAATGATTTGAACGGGAGATATTTATGGGAAATATCTTAAAAATTGTGCTTAAGCTGCGTTTACCCTACTCGGAGTACTTGGCTTCACTGTAAGGCTGGAAGCTGCTTGGACGGTAGCAATTATCCTGTTTGGATGTTCTATGCTGGTCTTTAGACTTTATCATTTTTGGACATGAATCATCCTAAATAGTACATTGAGGGAAATACTGTCCGTCCAAGTTTCAGAATGTTCTCCACGTGTCACTCATAATAACACCACGTCATCTTGTGGGGAAATGAGGATAACATTAATTTTTTTTCATTACAATTTATGGTGTCGTATAAAAATAACAGGAAAATAACAGACAACAATACAACTAACAAGAAAACAACAAGAAAAAAATAGGTAAATAATATGAAAACACTACAATGTGAAATGATA
The DNA here is from genome assembly GCF_029168945.1 of Cannabis sativa. Taxonomy (NCBI): domain Eukaryota; kingdom Viridiplantae; phylum Streptophyta; class Magnoliopsida; order Rosales; family Cannabaceae; genus Cannabis; species Cannabis sativa. The sequence goes on along the minus strand of NC_083605.1, from coordinate 15,125,380 downwards.
GTCCATATTTTTGTTAAAAAATTATAAACCGCAAAAATGTAGGAAAAATCTATAGTACACCCTCCTAAAGGGGTGTTTTGGTAGACACTCCTATCTATTTCGACTGTTATCTACGTTATAATTATTTAGGACCATTGGTAAACTCTTAAGAAAAATTTAATAATTTACAATGTCGAAATTCAAGCAATAATTGCGCGTATAAGAAAAAAAAATCATGTGTGCAAAAAAATATTCAAATCTTAGAACATCTCTAATGGAGGCACTATCTATTTGGCACATTTTTTTTACGAAATTTATTCCAATGGTAGAAAATCCTAAAAGTTGCCAAAAGTATACACATTTCTTTTGATTTTTTTATGACAAGTGTTTTTTTTACAAAACAAAATAATAAATAAAATGAAAGAAATGTTGACATGGACGTTGTTTAATAATGGCAACACTTACATTGATTTTGCTTTTACTTTTATTGAAATTTGGACAAAGCTCAATATGTGTCATGTGCATTTTATTGAGCAACTTTCATAGAGATGCTCTTATTTTCGACATATAAACCATTATATTTTTTAAAAATTTACAGGTAAGCCTAAATAAGTACGACATACACAATAAAAAAAGTTTGTGGTGGCTAAACCCTCCTAACTATAATTTCACTTGCACTTAAACCTCCAAATTCAATTTTTGGTGGTGGAACTCTCTAAACTATTAAATTGTTAGCAAATTTAAGGTGTCATATATTCACCATAGTTAATGGTCAACGTAGATGACTTATGTGTACACTTTTATACACGTGACACATTTATATTAATACACATAATGTTATTATTTAAAAATTATAAAAAATCCATTTTAAAAGTTAAAGTATAAAATTAATAAAATAAAATTAAATAAATTATTTTTTTTACTTTTTAAGAATTATAAACTTATTAAAAAATAATTAAAAAGAGTTTAACTTTTTCTCGTGACCCTCTTTCCCACTCTCTACTATATCATCGTGTTCTTCCTTGCCAATGGGCCGACCACGACATGTGCAAGAAACAATGATGACAATGACAACATGCACGATCCTCTATCCTTCCCCTCAAACCAGTGGAATAAAAAGCCTCTAAGGTTTCATTTGGTACATCGTATTGTATTGTATTGTATTAGATTAGATTATACTGTATTGTATTGTATTGTATTGTATTGTATTAGTATTATTTAATACAATAATATATTTGATATTGACTTTTATTAATAGCTTCTGTAAAATTATAATATATTTTCAATAAACTCGATCCCAACACCAACTCTAGGTCGGGTTTGGGTTCGGTCTAGGTTTGGGGTCTGGGTCTTGTCTCTCGAGTCCGGTTCGAGTCTCGTGTCCCGAGTCTAGTCTGGTCCCGAGTTTGGATATCGAGTTTGGGTTAGGGTCTCAGATCTATCTCCAGTTTAATCTGGGTCTGGGTCTTGCGTCTTGGGTCCTAAGTCTGGGTCTCATGTCCGATCCCGAGTTCGGGTCACGTGTTCGGTCCCAAGTTCACGTTCGAGTCTCGTGTTCGGTCCTGGGCTCGGGTCCCAGGTCTAGTTCTGAGTCCCACGTCCGGTCCTAGGTCCCGTATCCGATCCAGGTTTGAGTCTCGAGTTTGGGTCCCGGTCCAGATCTAGGTCTTGGGTCTCGGGTTTGGGTTGAGGTCCATGGTCCAGGTCCCGGGTTCGGTTCTGTGTCTAGGTTCCCGAGTCCCGAGCCCTGTTCCCGGTCTGGGTCTAGGTCTAGGTCTAGGTCCCAAGTCTGGGTCCCAGGTCTCAGGTCCCAGGTGTGGGTCTGGATCTTGGGTCTTGGGTCTCAAGTCAACGTCCAGTCCAAGTTCGTGTCCAATCTGGGTACGGGTCCCTGGATCCAGGTCGAAGATTAGAGTTGAACCTAGATTCTTTGTAAAAATTATAATACAAGTTAATACAGACCATTGGTTATGTACTAAATATTACAACTTACATTGTATTAAAAAAAATTATCATAATAATTAATACAATACATTGCTTTATCTAAATATAGTATTATTATATTCTTTAATACAATTAGACCCTTATACGACCTACCAAACGTGCCCTAAAACTGTAAAATTAGCCTTAAATCAATTAATACACAACAAAAATTAGGGAACTCACAGACTCTAAAATGCAAAATCAAACACATATATCGAGTCTCATCAGCGAGTTGAGTGTAATTCAATGGTTAAGAAATTTCTTTTTGGGATTGGACCGGCCACAATCGAAGAAGTCGATAATGGCTAATATGAAGATCTCAACAACGACAACGAATGGTAAAAAAAATTCGGACAAATCCATTATCCCACTGCTAAAGAGCTTCATCTGTGTTTTTGTTCGTTCATACAAAAGGATGAGTATCAAGCTAAAATCAGATAAAACCTAGACATGAAATTGAAAAGAGAAGAAGAAGAAAAATGAGTACTATTAACTAACTAGTGTTTGTTTTTACTATTTTAGTTAGTTTTCTCAACTAAGTCTCTTTTGCCTTGTAATACTGTGATAAAAATAAAGGGATTGTGCTCATATTTTGAGCTAAGCTTTTCAGCTAAATTCTCTCTATTTCTTTCCTATTCTCTCTGAGTTTTCTTTCTTTTTGGTTTCTACCATTTTTGGTTCAGCTTGTTTAGCTTCTACATGGTATCAGTTGCCTTCAATGGAATCGTCGATTCCAATCTCTGATCCTGCTCCACAGACGGTCACAGCACCTACACTAGATCGGTCTGCTCAATCTTTCTATTCTGCTTCCTCTGCCTAGAATCCGCTCCCTAGTTCTCTCTCTACTTCTCTCACGATCAAGCTTGATCGTGCCAACTTCCTTTCATGGAAGCCTCCTCAGTTCTTGATCAATGGTGGAATCAATCCTGCTTATCACCAATGGAAGAAACATGATCAGTTGCTTTTGTCATGGATTCGTTCATCCATGACTGAAGGAGTTCTTACTTCAGTTGCAAATCACCACACCTCGTCTGTAGTTTGGCGTGCCCTTCAAGGGAGATTTTCTAGCCAATCTCGTGCAAGATTACTCCAATTGCAAGGTCAGTTTTCCAATGTCAACAAAGGAAATTTGTCTATATCTTATTATGTTGATAAATTTCAGTCTCTTGCTGATTCTTTGATCATTGCTGGATCTAACATAAGTGAGCAAGATATTATTCTTCAGATCTTGAATGGATAAGGTGCTGAATTTGATCCTCTTGTCTCTAGAATTACTTCAAGAAGTGATTCTTTGACACTTGATGAGGTTCAAGCCTTACTCATGTCTCATGAAAGTCGGTTAGAGCATCACAACTCTATGATATATCTTTCAATGAAACTTCAGGCCAATCTTACAGTTGGCAACAATAAATCTAACTCAAGGAGATACATTCCACCACCTGCTCGAGGAAATAACACTGAATCTTCTTCAAGTAATGTTGGAAGGGGTTCTACTCATGGTTCTTTTGTCTTTTAGACTAGGCTCATTTGTCAATTATGTCTCAAAAGTAGACACACTGCTGCTGTGTGTCACTATCACTTTGACAAAAACTTTATGCCTCCAAATTTTGCCCCTCCTCGAGCCTATCTCACTGAGCTTGAAATGGATAATGACCATCAGGTACCTAATACTACTGTCTTACCTGATTTTGGAGATGAAAATCTCTGGTTTGTTGATATAGGGGCAAATGTTCATGTCAGAAATGGTTCTGAGTCTCTTGATGCCCCCACTCCCTATGTTGGCACTGAGACACTGTATGTATGTGATGGTAAGACTCTTTTAATAACTCACATAGGATCCACTTCTTTGTCCTCCCCCAATTCTCATGCTTTACACTTAAACTCTGTTTTAAATGTGCCTGCCATTAAAAAGAATTTAATTAGTGTGTCTAAGATAATTCATGACAATAATGTGTACCTTGAATTTCACAAGAATTGTTGTTTTTTCAAGCACAAACTCAGTGTAGTTGTTCTTCTCAAAGGACCAATTAAAGATGGCCTCTATGTGCTTGGTGATTCTAGTCAAAGCTCTCATACTCTTCAATGTAATCTTACCAAATTGTCTCAGTCTACCACTGTCCCAAATTGTAATAATTGACAATGTTGTTGTAATAATCTCACTGTTAACTCAGTAAACTCTTGTAATGTGCCCCGTATCAAAAAAGAAACTACTTCTATCTATTCTTAACATTGTTCTCCATTTGTTTCATTAACTACTTTTAATCAAGATATTAATACTTTGCATCAAAAATTGGGGCATCCTTCACCTCCTACTCTAAGCAGAATTTTAAAAACTATACAACATTTGGGTACTTTAAAAGATTTACAATTCTATGTTGTATGTCGAAAAGGCAAGAGTCACAAACAACCCTATCCATTGTCCATCAGTCATGCTTCACAGCCCCTTCAGTTAATTCACACTGATTTATGGGGTCCTTCTCATGTCTCATCTCGAGAAGGTTATCAATATTACATCCATTTTATAAATGATCACACTAGGTACACTTGGATCTATCCCTTGACACTCAAATCTCAAGCCTTTGATATCTTTTTAAAGTTTAAAAGCATGGTGGAAAAACAATTCAATTTGCCTATTAAAAGTGTCCAGTCTAATTTGGGTGGGGAATACAGACCATTTGCTAGATTTTTACATGACCAAGGAATTCATTTTCAGCATCCTTGTCCTCATGATTATGAATAAAATGGAAGAGCTGAAAGAAAACATAGGCACATCATTGAAACTGGCTTGGTTTTACTAGCTTAATTTGGTCTTTCTTTGTCATATTGGTGGTATGCTTTTCAATGTGTTTTTTTTTTACAATTAATAGACTTCCTACAGCTGTTCTTGACTTCAAGAGTCCCTATGAAAGTTTGTTTGGAAGTCTACCTGATTACAAGATTCTCAAACCTTTTGGTTGTGCTTGTTTTCCACATTTTAGACCTTACAATAATTACAAACTTGAGTTCAGATTAGATCAGTGCATCTTTCTTGGTTATTCATCTCATCACAAATGTTACTTATGTGAAAATTCTAAAGGCAGAATTTATATTGCAAGGAATGTGGTGTTCAATGAAAGTTGTTTCCCTGCTTTTACAACCTCATGCCCTTCACAGTTCAATCCTCAAGCTCATTACCTTCTTCTACATATGTTTTTCCTACTGTTATTCCTACATCTAACACATATTCTGGTTGTGCTGCTTTTCAATCACAACCTCCTATGCCTACCACTAATAATAACCTTTCCACACAAGCCCCCATACCAGAAAAACAACCCATCAACCCTCTCACTACCCTGCCCATTCACACAAATATCCCAAAACCATAACCTCCTAACCTAGATATTCCACCTGTTTCTGGAAATTTCCCAATCCTATCTCACCAGCAGCCTGAAATTTCACCCCTGCAGCCTAAAATTTCACACCAACAGCCTGAAATCTCTCACCAGCAGCCTGCAATTTCATACCAACAACCAAATTTACCACACCAGCAATCTGATTTACCAAACCAGTTGTCTCATGTTCCACACCGGCAACCTAATTCAACAAATCAGTAGTCTGTTGTTCTACATCAGCCATCTGGTTTGCTTGATCGAAATGTCTTAAACTCTCATGTGCAGCCTGCTCAAACAACACAGGACTCAAGCATTTTATCAAGAATTCACAAAATGAAAACAAGGTCTCAAAGTGGAATCTATAAACCTAAGGCCTATTTATCCACAAGACATTCCCTTGTTGAGTCTCTAATTCCTACTGAACTAAGGTCCGTTTAGTAGGCTCTCAAAGATTTGAAGTGGTTTCAATCAATGCAAAAAGAAAGTGCTACCTTGATTCGATCCAATACTTGGACACTTGTCCCACATCAGCCTCATATGCATGTCATTGACAATAAGTGGGTGTATCAGATTAAACTTAATGTCGATGGCTCTCTTAACACATATAAATCCAGGTTAGGTGCAAAGGGATATTTACAAGAACCTGGTATTGACTATGATGACACTTTTAGTCCTGTGGTTAAACCAATTACTGTTAGAACTGTTCTAACTTTAGTTGTCACTTCAGCTTGGTCTGTTAGGCAATTGGATGTTAGCAATGCCTTTTTAAATGGTGATTTCCAAGAAACAGTGTATATAGGCAACCAAGAGGCTTTAAGGATCCACGAGCATGGAATGAAAAACTGAGGCACACACTGTTGCAATGGGATTTCTACGCTTCCAAATCAGATACCTATCTTTTTGTCTATGGTTCTGATACAAGCCTAATAATTCTCCTAGTGTATGTCGATGATGTTGGAATTATTTTACCAGGATCTAGATTTACTAACAAGTATGTTTCATTAACATCCTAATATGAATTTCTAAAACAATGTAAATAAACACATATAAAGTTTAAGAAACCTTACATTGATTGCAGCGGAATATAATGACTCCTTCCGTTCAGATCCCTAGTCCTTGATTCCTTTCTGTAGCAGAGCATTATCAAGATCTGAACCTGGATCTCTTTCTCTCCTTCTTGTTGATTGGATTCTTCACAGTCTTACATACTATGATTGAGGATCAACTTGATGTGTGTGGGCACTCACTCTATCACTAATGGCTGAATATATTTTTAGAAGAAAGGCTTAGTGTTTCGAAAATTCAAGAAAAAGAAGAAGGAAGAGGTCTCATCAGAAAGCTAGGTTTTTAGCTTTGGAGGCATTAGTTTGGATGATGAGACCATAGCCTTCCTTTTATACTATATTCAATAGGGTTATGGTTGAATTATATGGATTAAAAAAGAATAAAATATTGGGCAAAAATAACTTGTTGGCCGTACACTTCAAAGGGTCAATCTCTAGTTACAATTTTGCCACTTTATTTCAACCACTTATTCTTCTTTTCAATAATACCATATTTTTCAATTCAAACCTATAAATGTCAAAACTATTTATTTAATAATTAAAATAATTATCAAATAATATTGTCATTTATAATATTTATTAATTAGACTCCATAAAGTCTCTTAATTAACAAATAAACCCCAAAACACTATTTCTTCACAATCAAGCCATAACATAGTGAAAAATTCATAAACTAGACACAGTCTAATTTTAGAATTATAATCGATTAATTAAAATCAATTAACTGAGTCTTACAAGCAGTTTGTCTCAACTAGTATGGGGACCATGGGCCTATATAACCGAGCTTCCAATAAGCAGATCTAGAATTTACCAAGTAAATCCACTAACTTATTAATTCCTCACTGCATCCACCATAGAACTTGGAATTACACTCTCAGTTACATAGAACGCTCTATATGTTCCACGATATAGATACGCTATTAATTATCCATTGTTATAATCCCAATAATCAATGATCCTCTATAAATGATCTACATTGCATAGGGATAAAATTATCGTTACATCCTTTCAATGTATTTTATTCTTAAAACACTTGGCCACCTATAAATGATATTTTAGTGAAATAATATAATCACAAAAATGAGATCTCAACCATTTATCTCTATTCAGCCAAGCTCGAAGGAAATCATCATTTCACCTCTAAATACCTATAAAAGCTATAGATTTCATATCTATGTTTAGCGCTCCCACTCAATTGCACTATCGTGTTCCCAAAATGTACGTAACACCCTGACCAAAGGGTAGGCTTAACTAACAAATCAAAGAACACGAATAACACTCTTGAGATCAAACCTAATCATGCCAGGATTAAGATCATTTGATCTAGGATCAACTAAGTGATATTGAATTGAATAGATATTACGGTAAATTTATCATATCTAATCAAAGTTCAATATCGGTCCCTTCCAATGTATACTCCATACATCCGATACTGGTAAACTTTGCCTATGCCCTGGAAAGGACATAACACTTATCCAAGGTGTAAGTATACCTATCGCTGATTATCATGCAAGTCTAAATCCAGTGAATTGACAAATCAGCGAATTGAACTTTTGAACATATAATCATGATTATATTCCACTGTGGTGACAACACTATAATCATGAACAAATACATATGTTCTGGACCTAATAGAATTTATAATCATGAAATAAATCATGTGAACCATGCAACATAAAATGTGATTTCTGATCTTTATTAATTAGTAAATCTGACTATATTGAAATGAGTTTTATTTAGGGCACAAAACCCAACAGATGACATACTAGGTATTGGACCTAATTCGAAGTTAATTTCCAAACTCATTGCTGACCTGAATACATCCTTTGTCTTAAAAGACTTGGGTCCTATACACTATTTTCTTGACATTGAGATTTATAGAGATGTTGCAGGCATGTATCTTTCTCAAAGCAAATATGTGACTGATTTACTAGATGGTGTCAAAAGCTGCCCCAATCCCACCAGTTCTACTTAGAAATTGTTTGTGGCTGATGGTGAACCTTTTCAGGACATCACTCTTTATAGAAGCACACTTGGTGCTCTGCAATATCTCACCTTAACACGGTCTGATGTTGCATTCATCATAAATAAACTCAGTCAGTTTATTCATGCCCCAACTGTCAACCATTGGGAAGTCTGCAAGCGTCTGCTTCGATATCTAAAGGGCACTATTTCACACGACTTACTTCTCAGACCAGCAGCTTTCATGGATATTTGTGCCTACTCTGATGCAGAAGCAGAATGTTGTTGCTAGATCGAGTACTGAGAGTGAATTTTGATGCCTAGCCAACACTTCTCTAGAAATCAAATGGCATGTTAATTTGTTATCTGAATTGCACATCAAACTAGCTCACACACCAGTCATTTGGGTTGACAACTAAGGAGCAGCTGCTCTTGCAGCTGATTCAGTTTTCCATGCTCGAAGTAAGCACATAGAATTCGATCTACACTTTGTAAGGGATCAAATTATGGCCAAAGAAATATCTGTCAGATATATTCTAGGAATTGATCAAGTTGCCAATTCCCTTACAAAACCTCTCTCAACAGATCGGTTCTTACATCTTAAAAGCAAACTCAATATGGTTGCTACCCCTTTTCGTTTGAGGGGGATATTAACTAACTAGTGTTTGTTTTTACTATTTTAGTTAGTTAGTTATTGTAGTTTGTTTTCTCAACTCTCTTTTGCCTTGTAATACTGTGATATAAATAAAGGGATTGTGCTCATATTTTGAGTTAAGTTTTTCAGCTAAATTCTCTCTATTTCTTTCCTATTCTCTCTGAGTTTTCTTTCTACAAGTGCCCTGAAATCTATGGTGGAGTTTGGAGAGAAGAAAAGAAGACATGAGAATGTGAGGTTGATGAGGCATCAATTTTAGTTTCATTCAAATTGTTTTTTCTTTCATTTGTAGTGTAACGGATAAGGATGAAGATGTTGATGAAGAGAGAAGGTTCCTCTCTGTCTAGGTTGGGTTTGATGGAGACAGAATGCATGAAGAAGAAGGAATATTTTATTATTTTTTTTATTTTATTAATTTTATAACTTTAATTTAATTTTTTTAATTTTAAAATAAATTTCGAAATAATTTTTTAAAATTTTTAAATAATAATATTATGTGTACTAATATAAAAATAACACGGGTAAAAGAGTTATCCATATTGGTAGTTTAGTAATTTTGAAAATTTTACTACAAAAATTAAATTTTGATAGATAGGAGGCTTTAGTCAGGAAAAAAAAAAAAAACCCCCCAAAAAATAGAGTCTAGCAAAACACGGGAGTACTATAGACCTTTCCAAATTTTTAAAATCATTTTGTAATTTATTTTTAATTTTTTGGTTAAATATGAAATAATCCCTTCTCATCTAAATTTGGACAAAGCCCATTTAGCTTTTGACCATATCGAGCGACCCAGTTTGTTTGCTTTTGGAGTTATATGATTTGACTGCCGCAGTTACCAGCCAAGAAAAGCTATTGACATGCATATGCGTATGTATAGCTAGGCCTGTGCTCGAGAATCTGATGTTTTACATGGCCAAAATATTCACATTAATTGGTTTCGACACCTATCTTTTTGATGGAAATGCTGTTATTCGTTTGTATTCTTCCTGTGACGAATTGGGTTTTGCGCAAAAAGTGTTGGACGGAATGACTGACAGAGATCTGTCGCTATACGAAATGTGATCGGTTTGAGGATGTTTTGAGTCTTTTTGAAACAATGCAGGCGGCAGATGTGAGACTTGATTCAGTGACAATGATGAAAGTTATTTTAGCATGTAGTTTCTTGGGCCAATATGGAGTCGCACACTCTTTATTTAAACACATAAATGAATTGATAACCATGTTGATATGGATGCCTACTAGGAAAACACCATAATTGAACTGAGCATAGTTTCATGGAACGCTTTGATCATGTGATATTTAAAGGTAGAAAATTCAGTTGTAGCAAGCAAGGGAACTTTTTAATGAGATTGTCCAAACGGATGTGGTATCGTGGACTACTATGATCATTATTCAATCTTACTAACAGACATACTGATATTTATGTAGGTTGGAAACGCTTTAATTGATATGTAATGCAAATTTGGAGGGGCTGAGAATGCGTTAAGAATGTTTGAGGAGATGGAAACGAAAGATTCAGTGTCATGGGCTTCAGTTCTTTCAGGTCTTGTTGAATAATTTTGCAAATTTGGCACTTGAAATCTTCTTGCAAATGTCAAAAGAGGGCAGAGAACAGAATCATGGAACCTTTGTTGGGATTTTCAATCTATGGAAAAGGTTTATGGCATGACTTTATAATCAAAATGAATGTGGTTCCAGATGTTGTCGTTTGAAGAATTTTGTTAAGTACTTGTAAGTTTTATGGAAATGTGGCCCTATCTGAAGTTGTCACAAAGAAGCTTCTTGAAGTGGATCTTTGCGTAGTGGGTGTTATGTTTCTTTCATCAAGTACTTACGCAGTTATTGATAGATGGGATGATATTGAAAAGGAGACAATTGTTGAACTCGAACAATCTGCAGAAGCCATTTGGCTCCCATCAAAGTCAATGGTCTAACATCAAATAAATAACTCATACCATAGCACATCAATTGTGATATTGTGGTTGAATTGGGTGGACCAAAACATGTTGGCATTGCCCTTGTAGTTATTCAGGTGAGCACTTAAAGATTAAACATAACTTTAATGGCATTGCCCCCACCAGCACTAGTTTCAAAAGCAGCATTGATATCTTTCTGTGAGAACCCAAATCTGTGGGTTATCAGTGGCTTTACATCAATCTTACCAGTCCTCAACAACTCAATGCTGAGTGGCCAGGTATTCCTATAACGAAATATTCCAATGATATCAACCTCCCTGTTACAAAATCAATATAAAATTAGTGTTTGTAAAAAAAGAGATCATGTTTGATCAAAGTCCAAATAGCTTACTCACCTTGCAGCAGCAGGGGTAAGGGGAGCAGTCATCTCACTCTGAGCTAACCCAATGAGGCAAACTTTCCCACCCGAACGAGTAGCATTCAAAGCTGTTGACATGGTCTTGTTATAACCAACACAATCAAAGCTTACATCAATGTCAGAACCCATGGCTTTTTGGACTTCCCCCACGTCTACACTTACATCCTGTTTAAGATGAAAACTTTTAGAAATCTCTTTTCAGCAAACATTTGGGTTGAAAAAGATTAAAAGGGGAGATCAAAGAACCTCTATATTAGTTGAAACTAAAACAGTCTTATCTGCACCAAGACTCTTGGCAATCGACAATCGACGATCATCAACGTCAGTTATGACAATTCTAGGAGCTCCAAAAGCACGAGCAGTCAGCAGAGTAACAAGGCCTATAGGTCCGGCTCCCATGATCAATACATTGGTCTCCGGACTTACATTTGCTCGGCGACAAGCATGAACACCAACACTTAGAGGTTCGCACATTGCGCCTTCCTCCAAGCTTACATTTTCTGGCAACTTATAGCACAAGTCTGCTGGGTGCACCACCTAGACAAAGATAATGAAAAAGCTCATATTTTTGGAGAATCTGGTTTTTATTCTTGTACTGAATTTTCTAATAAAGGCCATAGAAAGAAACAAAGTAAAGAAAATAAGACTTAAGAAAGCTTATAAGGGTCATACTTTGTTTGCAAGAGAACCATTAGTTGGTGGAGAGCCAAAAAATTTCATTTTTGGGCAAAGATTGTAACGACCACTTTTGCAGAGTGTGCATTGACGGCAGCTGATTCCAGGCTCTAATGCCACACAATCACCCACATCTAGTGACTTCACCTCACTCCCTACTTCTTCAATTACACCCGCACACTCGTGTCCTATTACCATTGGCTTTTTTACTATGAAATTTGCACATCTCATTGTCTTTTCAACACATTAGCAAAATAAAAAGAAAAATATTAAAAAAATAAAATATAAGGAAAGCTGCAATGAGGTATATTAATTTGAGGTAAATGATTAGGGGTCTTGTTACCTTAAAGTGGTGAATATCACTTCCACAAATACCCAGAGCTTTTACTCGAACTTTAACATCATGGGGTCCTAAGAAGATACAAGCTTTGTTAACAAAAGAATTCACTTTAAATATGTGATTGCTTTAGTTCAAAGCCTCAACTCAAAAATCAAATAGGAATACTACAAGTTACCATATATTGTTAGCCATCCGATCATCCATCATGATTGAATTAAATGATACAGGAAAAATATTGGAGGATAAAGGAAAACGTTACCCAAAGGAGGAAGATGGTATGGTTGAATCTTAAGCGTTTTAATACCAAGAAGCCAGGCAGCCATATTGGTTTCACCTTCTTTGCTTTCCATGGCATGATCTTCCCCGTCTTGTGACATCTCTCTTGCTCACTTGCTCTCTCTCTCTCTCTCTCTCTCTCTCTCTCTCTCTCTCTCTCTCTCTCTCTCTCTCTCTCTCTCTCTCTCTCTCTCTCTCTCTCTCAGCATATATATCCGATGAGAGGCTTTCTTTTCTTGTGACTATTTGATAGCTCCAACCGTACCTACCAAATGTCATTTTCTTGCTCCCACTAAATTATTATACCAATTTTTTCATAAAATAAAAAAAAAACAAAAACAAAAAAACAAAAAAAATTATAAACACCATTTGAAATGAACCTGAACTTTAACCTCCATTCCAATCTAATTAAATAGAATCGATTCAATCTATCAATTGCAAAAAATTAAATATCTATTTATAATTAAATTAGATATGTTTTTTTTTTTCTGAAATAAACTTGTGCTTCATTAAAGAGAGTCCAAAGCAACAAGCTACAAGAAAAGGTAAAGAACCATTCCAAACTAATTCATTATCTAATCCTAAACTTAGCTTAGCAATCTTATGAGAAATTACATTACAATCCCTTGGAATATAAGAAATGGCTAGGTTAGGAGTGAATGATAACAAGTTTTTGACCTGAATTAGGACATCATCCAAAACACTATTATTCCAATTACAAGAGACAAGTCTCTCCACTATTGATTTACAATCTGTTAAAAGTATATCTACAGGCAGATCAATTAGTTGAGCCCAGTGGATAGCATGGCAAATAGCCTTAGCCTCAGCAACCGGAGGTGGCTCTAAACCAGCAAAAGGAGTCGTAAAGCCTGTCACAACTCTGTCACATGCGTCCATGACTACCACTCCCACACTATGCCTGGGATTATGCGTGTCAATAGCTGCATCTCTAAAAATTTTGAACCGATCCAAACCCATTTGATGCGTTAAAGCCCTTGGTTGCAATGAAACTACTGGAGAATGAGGTTTGGAACCTGATGCTTCAGCCTTCTGCACATCCAGAAACTTAAAAAAGAAATTAAGACTCCAATCATATACTTCCCTTGGGGGAAGCGATGATTGTTTATGAAAAATGTTACTTCTCTGGTTCCACAAAGCCCACAAAAAATAGAACAATATACCAATATCCTCCTTATCCAGACTTTGAAAAAACCTAAGAAAAAACTAGAGTGGACCCATCACCGAATGTCATTGTCAAAATTCAATTAAAAACCAGATTTATGTATATTAAAAAAAATTAGGTTGATGTTACGTGCAATGCACGTATAATTAATTTTGTTTTTAATTAGGTTCAATTAGGTGACGTTAAGTGTATGTTTAATTTTTTTAATTAGGTAATACATTTTTTTGGATTTAAGATTTTGTTCTTTAAGTAATTTTTTTTAGCTATTGTTACATTAGTGTGTCATTTGAATGTAATTATATACATATACATATTTTTAAAATATTTTTAATTAGGTAACCTATCTGATAATACATATATTGTAATTCATTATATTCTTAAATTTAAATAATTTAAGACAATTATCATGTATATACTTTGAATTAAAATATTACATTATTTACTAAGTATATTATTATATGGGTGTGCTTTTAATGGGTATTACCCATGAATGGGTATTTAAAAGTATGGACCATTAGATATAATCAAATGAATGATATTTAAAGTTACTAATAATTTTTTTAAAATTAATATTTTTTGTTTTCACCTGTTACCTGATGACATGGCAGTCATCTTATTTTTCAAACCCCATTTTTTTTCCTTCTCATTCTTTTTTTTTATGAATCAGAGAATTATGCTGCACAAACCAATTTACAACCTAAGAGCACTCAAATAAAACGGGAGCCTCAATATTTTGAATCTATACAAATATTGGATTTATATTATTACAATCCATAAAACCAATCCCTATATTTACAACTCAACTTCTTAGGCAAAAACATAGTAATTCGGGTTTTAACTCTCCATTGCAAGGCCTCAATCAATCTGCCACAATCGGGTTGTTCATCTTGTCATTCTAGTTTGTTCTGAGCCTCCCAAATGCCATACACCGGTCCTGCAATCACATTACATTCTTTCTAAATCTGCTTATTTTAGCTTTCCTAATCCACCTCAAAATCAGGTGAAGGTCAGTATCAGCTGAGCCCCACACCAGCCAGCTTTTGGCTGCTTGTAAACACTGTCTAGCAAATGAACATTGGAAAAATAGGTGTTGTATGTTCTCCGATTGAGTGTTGCATAACCAGCAGCAACACTCAATTTGTATTCCAAATTTGGCAAACCTTCTCATTCTCAAGTGAATATATTATAATTAAAAAAATATTAATTTATAATTCTTGTTTACAAAAATCTACCTCATGTTTTAAAGTGAGTTTTTGCGCACTGCCCTTATCACCATATCTTAATAATATTTTCCTCACTTGGTATCCTCGTCTCCTACCTCTCCACACTCCGCAGCCATGGCAGAGCAGACAGAGAAGGATTTTCTTAAGCAACCAAAGGTTTTTCTAAGCTCCAAGAAATCTTCCAAGGGGAAGAGACCTGGAAAGGGAGGGAATCGTTTTTGGAAGAGCGTTGTTCCCTCCACAACCAATTCATTTGGAGCATAAGATAAAACTTTCAGGAAATAGTCCTGTGGGAAGTGCTTGTTATGATGTGTTGGTTGATGTTCCTTTCCCAATTCAGAGAGAATTATCTGTTCTTTTGGCCAACTCAAAAATGAGCCAGGAAATCGACGCCTGTGATGAAGCCATATGTGGAGCAATTAGAAAAAGCCTCGAGCACCGCAGGAGGCGGGCTTTTTTCCTTGGGTTTAGCCAGTCACTGGTGGAATTTATCAATGCTTTAATGGAATCCCAAAGCAAGGATCTGAAGCTTGTAGCTGGAGAAGGGGGTGGAAATAGTCATAATAGAAAAGCGCTGAGACGAAGGAGGTGGAGGTTTAATGAGCTTAAATTGCTCAATAATCAGATTATAACAGACATAAATTGTATTATTATAGAGCGGAGAAGAAAGTTGATCATCATTACAAAATAAGTTAAGCATCATCTTAGTTTTTCATGAATTGTTTTTCAATAAACTAAACAATGAAAATTGTTTCCAAAACCCACCATTTGAAATCATTACCACTCTAAATTGCATTATACATTTTAATATTAATGTAAGGATAATATAATAATTTAAGTAAAATAAATTAATTTTAAAAAATAATTTCTCAAAATCATCATTTTATATAATTAAAAAAAAAAATATAATTTAAAAAAAAAAAAAAAACCTTATTGATAACCTACTCTAACAAGTCACTAAATTGTCACCTCTTCAATTTTTTTAGTACCCATTAATGGGTATTACCCATTAAGAAATCATCCATTATTATATATTGTAATATTATAATGTAATTTAAAATATTTATAATATTTTAAATTTAAATTTCTTTATATAAAATATCTACATAATTTTTCTTTTTATTTTAATTTAAAGTTAAACCAATAAATTTAAAAATATGATTAAAAATAACTATAATAATTTAAGTATTTTAAATATAAATTAAAATTTCTTTATATAAAATATCTAAATAATTTTTTATTTTTAAATATATATAATAATATTATAAAATTAATAAAAATATTCTGTTAAATAATAGGATATTATGTTAAAGTTAACGTAGAAACCAAAAAAAAAATATTGTTAAAATAGAAAATAGATATTTACATTTATTTATGCATAAAAAATATATTTTTTATTATATTTTTAGTGATTTTTTTTTTTTTTTGAATTTGTAACATTTGGTTGTTTTGTATATTTATTTTCATGATATTTTGTTCTATTTTGAAATAACTACATAAAACACTATCTTTTGTAAAAATTTTACATTTTTACGTTTAAAGATTATATATAAATATATATATTTATATATATTTTTACAGTTATCTATAAAAATAAGATGAAAACAACAACTACTACGTAATAGTAACAAGAAAATAACATCTAAATAACAATAAAACAACAAAAAAAAAAATAACATACAAATAACAAAAAATCAACAATAAATTAACAAGAGTACAACATAAAAATACATCAAAAGACTATATTTTCTGTAAAGAAAATCATAAATATCGTAAAAATATTTAAAATTCCGTACAACTCTATTTTTGTAACTTTTTTATTATTTTTGTGTATTTGTAAAATAATCCCTTCTATTTTATTATTTGATAATATTATTGTTTTCTTATTTCAAAGTTTTAGTTGCATTACATTTGTAACAATGATATTTTTATGAAGTATCAAACTTAAATAAAATGTGATATTTATTTTTTACGTATTTTTTTTCTTCATATTTTTAAGTTAATATAAAAAAATTAGGTGTGTACTTAGATATCTTAATAAAAATCGATCCAATTCAATTAATAATTAATTAGATTGGATTAGATTTTAAGGTCTAATCAGAGTAGATCAAGTGATAATTTTTCAAATCTAATTATTAATTGGATTGGATCGAATGACAAAAAAAAAATATTAAATTGGATCAGATGACCACTCTTATCTCCAGTCATTGTTCATGGTTTACACTCACCACTTTCTTTATTCCATATTCTATTATTCTTTCTTTTTTATTTCTTTTTTTTTTATAACCCACACTCCATGGGGAAATTTCAATGGGCCAATGAAAGGTCCATATTAAAAATATAGAAAATGTCTAATAAACAAATACAGGTAAAGCCCATGAAAGATTAGAAAGATATAATAAAAAAGTTTAAGAAGATCAAGATCAAGAGTTAAGATACAAGAATATAAATAAGTGGTTAACCGCATTGGATGAGTCAAAATAATGTCTAATTATGATCGATCTAAAATAATTCTCATCTCAAATCATGTCAAGGAGGATATTATCTCGGATCGGAAGGTGTCTATCTCGATTCAGTCCTGGACTCTTCTTATCTTGAATCAGTCTAAAATCTATCTTATCTCGGACTAGTCTTAGATATGACCTATCACGGTCATTTTGAGATATAGCCTATTTCAATCAGCTCGACTCACATATCTCAGTCGGTCAGTCGGGATGA
Organism: Cannabis sativa; assembly: GCF_029168945.1. Lineage (NCBI taxonomy): Eukaryota > Viridiplantae > Streptophyta > Magnoliopsida > Rosales > Cannabaceae > Cannabis > Cannabis sativa. Next base: position 15,107,617 of record NC_083605.1, on the reverse strand, counting down.
CTCTCATATCTCACTCGGTCAGTCGAGATGACTCTTATATCTCAGCCGATCGATCAGGATGACTCGCATAACTCGGTTAGTCGGTCGGGATGACTCTCATATCTTGGTCGGTCGGTCGGGATGACTCTCATATCTTGGTCGGTCGGTCGGGATGGCCTCATATCTCGATCGGTCGGTTGGGATGACTCTCATATCTCGATCAGTCAGTCGGGATGATTCTCATACTTATTTGGTTAGACAGGGTAGCTTTCATATCTCGGTCAGTTAGTCAAGATGACTCACATATCTCAATCGGTCAGACGGAATAATTAACATATCTCGGTTGGGATGATTCTCATATCTTGGTCGATCAGTCAGGGTGACTCTCATAACTGATCAATCGGACGGGATGACACGCATATCTTGGTCGGTCAGATGGGATGACTCTCATGTCTTAGTTGGTTAGAAGAGATGACTCTTATATCTTGGTGAGTTAATCAAGATGACTCACAGATCTCGATCAATCAGACGAGATAATTCACATATCTCGATCGGTCAGTCGGGATGACTTTCGTAACTCAGTTGATCGAACGGGATGAGTCACATATCTTGGACGAGATGACTCTCATATCTAGGTCAGTCAGATGGGATGACTCTCATATCTCGGTCGGTTAATTGGGATGACAATCATATCTTGGTCGGTTGGTCGGGATGACTCTCATATCTCGGTCAGTAGGACGAGATGACTCACATATCTCGGATGGAATGACTCACATATCTTGATCGGGATGACTCACATATCTCTAACAGGATGACTCATAGTTAATTAAGGAAACTTGTCAAATGACACTTCATAAATAGTAATAAACACATGTTAATGTAATAACACTTCATAAACAATAATAAACACATGTCAAAAAAACCTTATAGGATTGACACCTAAGGGTAAAAGAGGAGGATAAATAGAAGAGGGAGCAAGAGAGAAAAAATGGGGTTTGGGGGTTGAGGAGGAATCAATTATGAATAGGGGTAAAGGGTTTCCAAAAAATATAAATTCTTGAGTCTTGACTGATTTTTTTTTATGAATGATAACAGATATTTAGTCAAAACAATGCTATTTTGATTTTTTTGTAACCTGCACTCTCATGGTCCACCTTTTCCTATTTTCTTAGGTTATTTTATTTTATAGAAAGTATTTTACAATATTTGTATGCATAATGCCATATAGGGGTGTGAGGTACACCTATTACTATCTACATAGTAAAATATAATATATAGAATTTGAGTGAATAAAAAGCATCCCTAAATATAACTGTAACTCGGTAATTATATAATTACCAAGTAATTAATTATTAGAATAGTAATTAGACAGTTTAATAATTATACTATATTTTAAATATAAGGTGGTAATTATATATGAATTTCTAATATCTTGCTTAGAAAAATAGCTAGTTGTTTACAAAGATTTTCAAAAACTAAATATTTAAGAGCTTAAGAAATAATAAAAAAATGTAGTAATAAATGAAATGAAAATATTTACGTGATTAAGGTGTTAATTAACTTTAGTACAGGAGTCATTCTATTAGCCTTAGAAGGCATATATGATATTTTTATAGTGTTTTGTAGGAAATCCTAACTCTGTATTCTATGTTTCTCTTGAAGAAAAGGAAAGCTTAGAATAATATTAGCAGAGCTTCGACTATCTAGGTTGTGATTCGTATGGAAATAATAGGATATTTATAGGCTCTAAGGCGGATATGGACATGCCCATGATCCACCTAGGGTTTCTGTAAAAAGCCAAGTAATGGGATAAAATACATGCAAAAAGAGCTAACTATTGGGCCCCTTAGAAGGATTAGTGCTCGTGCATTGCAGCAACTGGAAAAAAGGGGACCACTGTATGTAATGGAGGCGTGTCACCAAAAGATTTAACCTTGAAAGTAAATGTTTGGAATAACTGTCTGGCAAAAAGGTGTATGAGGAGTGCGCACTACCATATTTGGACACAGAAGATAAGATCTGATCATGTGTCTAAAAAAGCATAACCATCGCTAGGCGATCTGGGTTTGTCTCCAAGGTAGACGTTTGCGATCCTTTTGGGTGGTTAGCGTCCGTGATAGGCCGTTTGAGTACCCATCTGGGTATCACTTGGGCAACCTTTTATCTTGGACAACTCTGGGTCTTGGAGTGGTAACGAGTTTTCTTCCTCCAAGAAGCTGAGGTAAGGCAAGGTGGATCTCTGCATATCTTTTCAGTCTTGACCTTTTCTCATGTCAATGAAGCTTCTCCGTGACTTGGTTTAGCGAAGGGGTTTTAATTAGCGAGATCATGAGATTATCTCTTCCTTTTACGCCATGTGTCAACTATTTAGAAATACAGATAACATTTACCCTCAAGCAATTCCTCTTGCCATCAATTTCTTCCAGGAATGAATTAATCTAGGAGATAACCTTTTCCACCAAGTTTTGGCAAACTTGGTGAGGGTCAGGGAGAAGCACAAGCACTTATCATATTCACTTACTCTTGCCACTTGCATCATATTGTTGTACTTGGCCAAGTGGGTCTTTTGATCTATTTGCCCATCATACAATTCAATCTTAGGCTTCTTGAATTTCTTCAGGAGCGGAGATTTCGTGATCGTCCTGATGCAAGGTTTTGGGTCCTCATCTTTAGATTCAGTGAGGGCCCCACTTTGCTTCTGGACCAACTTTGTCAAAGCAGCAATTTGCTCCTCTAGCCTCTTGGTGTCACTATCTGGGAGATCTCATCCATGGACCTTGTCATTTAAATTATTTTTGAGGTCATACCCCGTGGCCTCTCCTTTTTCCTCTTAGCCTTTTAATACTCGGCATCAAGATGCCTTTAGAGATTTATTGTGGACCAACTATCTGTTGGAAATTATTTTACCAGGATCTAGATTTACTAACAAGTATGTTGGATTAACAACCTAATATGAATTCTAAAACAATGAAAATAAACACATATAAAGTTAGAAAACCTTACAGTGGGTGCAGCGGAATAATATGACTCCTTCCGTTCAGATCTCTAGCCCTTGATTCCTTTCTGTAGCAGAGCATCACCAAGATCTGAACCTGGATCTTCTTTTCTCCTTCTTTGATGCAGAAATTCCATAGTCTTCCATACTATGATTGAGATACCACTTGATGTGTGTGGGCACTACTCATCTCACAAGGATTTCGAAATTTTCTCTCTTTTTCTCTCTCAATTTCGTGGCTGATAGCATGCAAGAGAAGAGACACAAAGGTTGCTTTATATAGGGAGAAGGGAGAGCACAACTTTCCAAATAAAACAGTTTCCTCTTTTACTGTGTAATTGATTAACTGCCTTATTTAGTGTGATCCACCACTTTCCTATTATAGCTAGGCTTTGATTAGCAATTACATGACAATTAAAAAATAAAAATAATAATTGGGAAACACAAAGGGAGTGCTCGGCCATAGAGGGAATATGGGCCTCACTTGGATTTTGTAGTTTCCTCAATTTTATTTCAATTTCTCCAAAAATGCCATTTTTCTAATTCTAATCATTTAAATGCCAAAACTAATTATTTAATAACTAAAATAGATTATTAAATAATATTGTCATTTAAAATAATTATTAATTAGACATACAAAGTCTCTTAATTAATAATTAAACCTAGAAACCCTTTTCTTTACGATTTTATCCTTAAACTGTGAGAATTCATAAAGTAGACATAGTCTAACTTTTAGAATTATAATTGATTAATTAAAATCAATTAACTGAGTCTTACAAGCAGTATGGTCTCAACTAGTATGGGGACCATGGGTCTATATAACCGAGCTTCCAATAAGTCGAACCGAATTTACCAAGTAAATTCCCTAACTTATTAATTCCTCATTGAATCGACACTTAGAACTTGGAATTGCACTCTCAGTCATATAGAAACGCTCTATATGTTCCACGATATAGACACGTCATTAGTTATCCATTGTTATAACCCTAATGTGATCAATGATCCTCTATATAGATGATTTACACTGTACAGGATTAAATTACCGTAACACCCTATAATGTATTTTATCCTTAAAACACTTAACCCTGTATAAATGATATTTCACCTAAGTGAAATGAGATCTCCACCATTTATCTTCGTTTGGTTAAGCTCGAAGGAAATCATCCTTTACTTCTATTTGCCAAATAGAAGCTATAGATTCCATATTTATGTTAGCGCTCCCCCACTCAATTGTATTACCGTGTTCCCAAAATGTACGTATCACCCTGATACAGAAGAAGGCTTAACTAACAAATCAAAGAACACGCATAACACTCTTGAAATTGAGCCTAACCATATCAGGATTTTGATCATGTGATCTAGGATCAACTTATGATATTGAATTGAATAGACGTTTACGGTAAGTTTCAAAATCTAATTCAAAGTTCAATATCGGTCCATTCCAATGCATACTCCATGCATCCGATACTGGTAAACTTTGCCAATGTCCTGGAAAGGACATAACACTTTTCCAAGGTGTAAGAATACCTATCGCTGATTATACCATGTCAGTCTAAATCCAGTGTTCTGACAAATCAGGGAATCAACTTTTGAACATATAATAAAGATTATATTCCACTGTGCTGACAACACTATAATCTTTAACCAACTCATATGTTCTGGACTTAAAAGGAATTCATACATTATATACATATAATCATGAAATAAATCATGTGAACCATGCAACATAAAAATGTTATTTCTGATCTTTATTAATAAGTAAATCTGATTATATGAAATGAGTTTTATTTAGGGCATAAAACCCAACACTATCATCAGGAATATTGTTCCCCAGTCCCACCATCATGGTTTACAGAATCACTCGGGTGGTTTTTCGTTCCCCTAAGCCTAGGTACTTTCGTACTAGTCCCTTTTTGCGTAGTGGGACTTTTCAAAGATGAAGGGCGTCCAAGCCCGGAGGCATTGGTGGCCTTCTACGCCTAAGTAGTAGGGGTGTACATCAAACTGCTCAAACTGCCCGCACCGAAAAGAAAATGCGGTTTGAAATTCTTTGCGGTGCGCTTGCAGTTTGAATTTTTCCTAAACCGCGCGGAGCGGTGCGGTTTGCGGTTTTAAATTATTAAACCGCGATTCAAACCGCACCGCATGTTTTAAAATTTCAATTTTTATATTTATTTAATCAAGCCCATACATATGAGCCCAACCCAAGCCCATAAATCTTAGGGCAAAATCCATAATCTTCACAAACCCTCTCTTCTTAGCAAGAAACCCAAGCCCATACATGTGTATTGAAATTTGGAGTTGGAAGTTTGTGTTTGTTTTATTTTTAATCTATTGCTGAAAGTATGTCAGTTGTACATTTATATTATTTTTGGAATTTAATTAGTTTCAAGTTTGTTATTTTGATTTAGGTGTGTTGTTGAAACTTTAAAAAGATTATTGACTTATTGTTGTTGTTATAACTTTTATTAGTCTCAAGTTTGTTGTATTTTCTTAAGTGTTTTGGAATAATTATATTAATGATAGTTTAATTATTTTATGATGATTTCAAAAAAAAAAATTGTGATAGTTCAAATCGCAAAAACCTCACCGCACCACATCATTTTTTGCGGTGCGGTTTTTGCGGTTTTTTAGTATCGCGGTGCGGGTGCGGTTCAGAAAATTAGAAAAATCGCATGTGCGGGTTGGTTTAAAGAAATGGTTAAAAACTGCACCACCTGCACTGCGAACACCCCTACTAAGTAGGTCTACTAGCTGGATTTATAATTTTTCGAGAAGGTACGAGAGCTGAAGGGTTCTAACACTACAATAAAAATAGGCAATTTCGACACACCAATCTCGGCGGGCCCGCGTGTGTGTGCCGAGATTGGTCTCTATCTCGGCGGGCTCTTAAAGAACCGCCATAATTGATCACAAGAATATATTTTTTTTAAAAAAATTATTAATTTTGGACCCTATCTCGACGGGCCTAACTTGGACCGCCGAGATTGGTACCAATCTCGGCGGTCCAAGTTAGGCCCGTCGAGATAGGCCCAAAGACTGACTAAAAAAAAGAGAAACCCTAATTAACTCTAACTTTTTAGCCGCACTTTTTCATTCACTCTCTTTCTCTCATTTTCTCTCTCGCACCAGCAGACATGGGTCTCATATGGAGTCCTCCATCTTGTTCTTCTTTTTGTTTTTCATGTGCGGTGGCGGCACCATTAGTCCCCCTCTTTCTCTTTGTGTATCGTTTCCTTATTTTCTTCTTCTTCTTCTTTTGTATTTTTTTTTTCAGATCGATGACGTACGCCGTTATTGGGGAAGAAGATGCTCCTAGGATGATGCCGGAGCTAAGGATGACGCCGAGCTTTGGACGTCGGAGGTTAAGAAATATTGCCTTTATATAAATTATAGGTTATTCCTCTTTTCTTTGTTTGAGAGGTATAAAAGTTCTTTTTCTCTTTAGTTTTCTTATTTTATCTCTTTTTTTTTAATATTTTTTTTTTCTCTTCTAGGATGGTCACTTTCCATATCAAAGGCAAGAACTTTCAATATCATTGTAAGGTGTTTTTATTGATTTTATTTTTTAAATTGGGTTGTTTAGACTAATTTTTTTATTATTATTTATGATTAATAAGAATTTATTGATGAATATGATATTTATCCTTGTTAGTATTGTATTTTTTTATTTTTCTATTGATCATTTGGATTATTTTTTCCTAATGTACATGATGTTTATTTGAGTTTGTTTATTTTGAAAGATTTTTGTTATTATTATGTATTGATACTTGTATAAAAAATTATTTTTGCTTTATATCAATTGTTATTGTGGTCTAAAATTTTGGTAAAAATATAGATGTATAATATTGGCAATAACAAGTGAATTTTGATTTCTGTAATTTTTTTTAATAAGAAATTGATCTATTACGGGGGGCCTAGCCCGCCGAGATTGCTCACCTATCTCGGCGGGCCTAGCCCGTCGAGAATGCCCTTTCTCAATGTCGGCATTCAAATTCACGGCGGTTTGTGCCCGTCGAGATAGAACAATAATGGGGGGCTAGGCCCGTCGAGATAGGCCTATTTTCTTGTAGTGTAAGGATCACCTACTTTTGCTTTTTCCTTGTTCTGTACAGGAGCAGAGGTTCCAACATTAGCATGGTTTTCCCTATTATTTCCTCTGACACATTCCGTTGAGGAGTTATCATCTGAGTCTCCCTTGTCTAGATCTCTAAATTTGTCTCAGAAGCAGGCCATCATTCTCTCCATTTTCCGAGAAAACTTCTCTTGGCGGGCTAGCTTCTGTTTAGTCTCAAGCAACTCTTTGGACACTCAAATCACTTCAGGGTCCTGCTCATAGTGATAAACATCTTTGTAATACACATCTTTGACATATTCTCCATCATAGTCTTCCTCCTCATTTTCAACATCTCGGTCTTCGCCAATGTGGTTGTGCTGGTTGTTCAGGTTAGCCTCTCGTTTGTCGGCATTGGATGCATCCCCTCCTCTCGATTTGCTCGACTGGGTGTGCTCTGGTGAGAGAGGGTTTACATCTTTCATGACGGCATCGAGGTCTCCTGGAGGAGTCCTGTTGGTAAATTATTTTTGAGTAAACACCATGGTATAGTGGAACTATGGGTTTAGGTCTTTCTTCAACTCTCAATGAAAGCACCAAAATAGTTACTAAGATTTTTCAAAACTAAATATTTAAGAGCTTAAGAAATAATAAAATGCAGCAATAAATGAGATGGAGTTTTTTACATGGTTCACGGTGTTAATTAATCTTATTCCACGAGTCAGTCTATTAGCCTTAGAAGGCATATATGATGTTTTTACAGTGTTTTGCAGGAAATCCTAACTCTGTATTCTATGTTTCTCTTGAAGAAGAGGAAATCTTAGAATAATATTACCAGAGCTTCAGCTGTCTAGGTTGTGATCCCCCCTTTGTATGGAAATAGAAGAGTATTTATAGGCTGTAAGGCGAATATGGACATGCTCATGACTAGCCTAGGGTTTCTGCAAAAAGTCCACTGATGGGGTAAAATACATGCAAAAAGAGCTCACTGTTGGGCCCCTTAGAAGGATTTGTGCTCGTGCATTGCAACAACTGGACAAAAGGGGACCAATGTACGTAGTGGACGCGTTTTGCCAAAAGGTTTAACCTTGAAAAGTAAATGCCTAGAATAACAGTCTGGCAAAAAGGTGTATGAGGTGGGCACACTACCATGTCTGAACACAACGAACAAGATCTAATCCTGTGTCAGAAAAAACATAATTGTCGTTGGGCGATTCAGGTTTGTATCCAAGGTAGACGTTTGCGATCCTTTTGGGCGGTCAGTGTCCACGATAGGCCCTTCGAGGACCCATTCGGGTATCACTTGGGCATCGTTTGATCTTGGACCACTCGAGTCTTGGAGTGGTAACGAGTCTTCCACCTCCAGGAAGTTGAGGTAAGGTAAGGTGGATCTCCGCATACCTTTTTAGTCTTGACCTTTTTCCGAATCAGTGAAGCTTCTTCGTGACTTGGTTTAACTGAGGAGTTTTAATTAGTGAGATCGTGAGATTATTTCTTCCTTATACATCACATGTCAACTGTTTAAAAATACAAATAACACTAGTATTCACACAAAAAAAAATTATTATTTATTTTAGTAATTATTTAAAATAAAAAGTTTTTAATAGGAGACAAAAAAGTAATTGAAACCCTCAATTACCTTTAATTACACAATACATAAGGGTGTGTTTGGAAGTAACTGTGTAATTACTATATAGGGTAATTACTAGGGTGGTAATTACACAGTCTAGTAATTACACTATATATTTTAAAATACAAGGTGTGTTTGGATATGAGGTGGTAATTACATATGAATTCTTAATATTTTGTTTGACAAAATAATTAGTAATTACATGGGAAATAATATTTTTTAGTAGCTAATGTTTATTATGGAAAATTTTTAGTAATTACACAGTGTAATTACATTCAATTTTTATGGGGGCCATGAATTGGAGAATGTAATATAAACCCCTCAATTACTTCAAATTACACAGTTAAAGTGTAATTACATGGTCAGACAAACATATCAAATTGTGTAATTACCTCTAATTACACACAAATCCAATTACATTGTGGTTTTCCAAACCCAACTAAATATGCTTATAAATTAAATTGATACGCACTCTCATTTTTGTTCTCTCTTATTCAGAGTAGACCCTGACGTTTAGCTAATTTTCGACCATAGTTTTGGTCTGTATTCCACCAAACGAATAAAAATCCCACGTCGCAATTAGAGGATGGATCAATTATGGGTTTTGTCACAATGGTGAAGGACAACAATATCTCCACATCAGATAACCACAAAGTCCCAAAATAATATTTGAATATTTTTCCACGCAAATTAGAATAATAATATATTATCTTCTTAACCATTCTAATAATACCAATATTGATAATTCTTTTTTTCTCTTGTGAAAATAAAATATAAAACGTTGGCATGTGCTTATCCAGAATCCCTCAGTTTCCTCACTCGTCAGATTTCAGAACTATCAAGTGTTAAAAGTCGGAAACTGCTAAAATACAGAGAGAGAGTGAGAGAGAGAGAGAGATGGGTAAGGGAGGACAGTCTCATGGTGAAATCAAAGATGGAGAAGAAAACATGGCTGCCTGGCTTCTTGGTGTAAACAATCTCAAGATTCAACCGTTCACTCTCCCACCTCTTGGTATCTTTTCATTATTTTCTCTTTACATGTTCCTACTTTATACAATCTCTTTCAATAAACACTCATTTTCCTGTTCTTTCTTGTTTTTAATTTTTTTTATGCAGGACCTAATGATGTTAGAGTAAGGATGAAAGCTGTTGGCATATGTGGTAGTGATGTTCACTTTCTCAAGGTGAATCATTTTATATAATTTTCTAAATAGTTTTTCTGGGTAGCCAAGTTGAGTTGGGTAGCAAATTCTGTTATACCATTTCTCACATTTAACAGAACTTTGGATAGTATAAATAATACCCACATACCATTTTATACAATAATGTTTATTGATCATCATCTGTTTGAAATGTTTTGTTTTTTTTCTCTCAGGCCATGAGATTAGCAGATTTCATTGTTAAAGAGCCCATGGTGCTCGGCCATGAGTGCGCCGGGATCATAGAAGAAGTTGGGAGTGGAGTGAGTACACTTGTGCCCGGTGACCGTGTTGCACTTGAGCCTGGAATCAGTTGCTGGAGGTGTAACCTTTGCATAGAAGGTCGATACAATCTATGCCCAGAGATGAAGTTTTTTGCAACCCCACCTGTTCATGGTTCTCTTGCCAATCAGGTCAAACAAAATTGCATCTTTGGAGAGTCAATTTCTTGGTTTGTAAATGTTTATGTTCTGTGGAGCATACAAGATTAATTTTGTTTACTGGGCACCATTTGAGACATTGTTATTATAATTTTTTGCAGTTTTCAACAAGAAAATAAGCTTTAGCAGTGAACATAGTTGAAGTGATCTCTTAGTTTCCTGTCTTATGCCTAAGAGTTGTGTGTGCTGTGCTTATTTCAAGTGTTTTAAATTTTGTTTTTCATTGACAGGTAGTTCATCCAGCAGACCTATGCTTTAAGCTGCCAGAGAATGTCAGCTTGGAAGAAGGGGCAATGTGTGAACCCTTAAGTGTGGGTGTCCATGCTTGTCGCCGAGCCAATATCGGTCCAGAGACAAATGTTTTGATCATGGGAGCTGGACCAATTGGCCTAGTCACAATGCTCGCTGCCCGTGCTTTCGGGACTCCCAGAATTGTTATTGTCGATGTGGATGACCATCGTTTATCAGTTGCCAAGAATCTTGGTGCAGATGAAACTGTCAAAGTTTCAACAAATGTTCAGGTCTCTTTGATTCAAATCATCATTTGAAGCTAATGAATACCGCATCATAACCATTAAGCTCTTATTACATGTTAACTGATGTGCATTCAATTTCACTAAATCGTATGGATTCATGACTCATGACTCATGAATCATATCATATAGGTTTGGTAGTAGGTGCTTTAACTCTTATTAAGAAGCATGGAATTTTTATGTTTGACAATTATTTATCTTCATCCATGGTTTTGGTTCTTACTTTTTACAGGATATAGGTGAAGAAGTGGCTCAGATACATAAAGCCATGATCGGTGGAGTGGATGTTTCTTTTGATTGTGTAGGCTTTAGCAAAACCATGTCAACAGCCATGAGGGCCACTCGTGCAGGCGGCAAAGTGTGCCTTGTGGGAATGGGCCACACTGAGATGACTGTTCCACTCACTCCAGCTGCTGCAAGGTATATAAATGAGACTGCAAACTAGCTTAGCTTAACTCTTTACAAAGAGTTTATAATAATGACATTTTTCCTTTTTATGAAAAACATTGACAATACTTGAGCACCCAATTGGACTATACAATGAAATGACTTGTGAGCTGCACAGAAAATACTAAGAAACTCTGGACAGAAATGAAGTATAACTAAGAAAATTTGAGTAGTAATGTGAGTTAAATGTTTCAAGTAAAAACTTTAATATGTATAATTTCTTTTCTTCATGGTTATAAACAGGGAAGTTGATATTATTGGTATTTTTCGGTACAAGAACACATGGCCACTATGCCTGGAGTTTTTAAGGAGTGGTAAGATTGATGTGAAGCCCCTTATAACTCACCGGTTTGGATTTTCTCAGAGAGAGGTGGAAGAAGCTTTTGAAACTAGTGCTCGTGGTGGTACTGCCATTAAAGTCATGTTTAATCTGTAGTTGTTATATACTTGAATAAGCAGTAATATTTCTTGCATATTTCAACCAAGTAGGCTGCTCTTAATCTAGTGATCCTTCTCACTTGTGTCTACTACTGATACAAATAATAAAATTGCCTACTTTTTTGTTTTTATTTTTCTATTTTAGAATTGCTTCTCAGAAAGTGAGAAGAATAATTTTAGCTTACTTCGTAGTAGTGGTAATAGATTTTTCTAATCAGAAACCTTCTATCAAAATTACATAACACAAGAACAAATAAGCCACCACAATTTAGAGCTATTCGAGATGCTCCAATCTTATTTTCACCACAAGAATAATCTCTTCTATAATTCTCTAGCTGCCTTTACATAAAGACTCTCACCCCTAGACATTGACTACTCAGACAAAGAACAACAGCTACTCTTCTCTACCTTATTAATTATAATTGAGATTGAATAATTCATTATAAATTGTTATTTTGGGAATATATATTGTTTTCTAAAATTGGAGAAAGAAAATGAAATAAAAGGAATTAATTATTTTTTTGAGTAGGAGAAAATAAATAAAAGAAAATTAAAATTAGTTTGATTTATTTATTTAAATGTAATGATAATAAAGATATCAATTTAATTTTAATTTTAATTTTAAATTTAAATATTAGTTATTGATACCATATTTTATAGGAGGGATTTAATTTATTGATGCCATAGCTCACTGTTCTAATGGTGCCTTCACGCCAGAGGTTGTTGAGATTATGGGTATCAAAGAAGCTCTAAGTTGGATCAAACGTAAAGGTTGGCAGAATGTTGTTCTTGAATCTGACAGTTTAGTCTCTATCCAAGCTATTCGTAGCCGCTCATCACTTTGTTCCATCTTTGGAAATCTTGCTCTAGACTGTCGCTCTCTTTTGCTTGCTTTGCCTTTAATAAAAGTTTGTTTTGTTAAACGATCAGCAAACCGTCTAGCACATACTGTTGCTAGGATGTCACGGTACTTATCTGGTCGTATTATTTCTGTGTCTGGTGCTCCAGTTGCCATTCTGGATGTTTTGTACTCAGAATGTTAATTTAATGAAGTTGATATTTCATCAAAAAATAAATAAATAAAGAAAAAAAATAAGTGCATATTTGTCCTCATAACTAAAAAGCTGTTTTTTGTTTTTAAAAACAGAAAATTATTTTTTGAAAACAATTTGGCTTGTTTGGCTTGTTTTTTGAAAACAGGAAAATAAAGTTACAAAAAAATAAGAATTTTGAAAACAATAAAATGTTGTTTTCCGTTTTAAAAATTAATTCATTTTTGGTCAATATTGTTTTTAAAAAACACTAACCAAACATGACTTGTTTTTAAAAACTTCAGAACTTATTTTTTGTTCTTATTTCTAAAAATAATTTTTTGAAAACAAAAAACAGAAAACAATACCAAACATGCTCTAAGATTTTCAGGAGGAATTTGACTATGTAGGTAAATGTTACATGTGGGTTTTTTATTTAATTTAATTAGTTGTTTAAATGAGTTATTTTTTTTAATATAAAAATAAAGGGCTATTTAAATGCGTTAAGTTAGGATAATTCATAAATTAATTTTTTTTTTTTTGAAATCTATTTCATAAATTAATTTAAATCATCTTTATTATTAAACATTATTTTCTTATTATATGAATAATAAAATGGCCTAGCCTACACGTCAAAAAAAATTGATCATTCCTATATATACTATATGATGAAATAGAAATTAGAAAATAAGGTTAAGCAATTCATTCACCATTAACATATTCAAGAATTGGAATAGTAGACTATTATTTTCTAGAATAATATTCAAGAAACCATCTCTTCAAGAAACAACTAAAATATTTCTCTTTCGTTATAAATAAAGTTCTCATGTGTTGAGAAATACTTTGATTAAAAAAAAAAGTAATTTGCGTTATAACGAATTTTAAGATTATTTAAAAGCTAATTAATCAATTTCAAGTTTTCAACTAAAGTATAAAAATTATAAATGTAAATCAATGAACATAAAAATCACAAACTTCCCCTAACATTAGAAACTCATTCAAACCGAGTATTTCTTGGGTTTCCAAGAACCGAGTAAAATAACCTTCACTATAACAACGTCAATTGAAATGTTTTCATACAAAAGTTACAAATATACTTGATTACAATCAATAACAAAGATCTAAGTCCCCTTAGATCAGAAAAGACAAGATCTCCTTACTTCCAACGAGCTGAACTCCCTTTAGTAGATCTCTAAATTTCCTTCAAACATTGCAGATCAACATTCCTTCAAGCCTTGAAGATCCAATAAATTACAACCTACAAACATACAGAATACACAGAAAAGGATTTTTTTCAAGGCAAGAATCTCAAGATGATTCTATTAAAGATGAAGTTAGTTAGAAAAAACTAGATTAGCTTTTTATACCCAATACTTTAGAATAACCAACTTAACCAACAAATAATCTAGCTTAGCCACGCTAGCAAAAAGCTGAACAATAAATAAAACGAACTAAAACCTAGCCTAACAAAAGAAAAATGAAAGTAGATTAAACATATGCACCACAGTCTTAGATGCACAACTAATAAAGCTACAAAAAATGCAACTAAACAGCCAACAGACAAACCAGTAATAAACATAATTTTCCATAAAAAACATGACACTTATAAATACTTAAGTATAATTTGGGGTCAGCCTGACCCATAATGCATGGTGTTTTATAAATAAGACTTATCATGCAAGAGGTTCAAATTTTTAGCATTTATATAGCACAAATCATGTCCAAAGAGTTTAAAACATAATTGTTATAAGTATCTAATATAGTGATTCGTGGACTAAAATTAATTAACATCCCAACCATGTTATAAATCTCTTGTTCATTTCCTTTCATCTTTCTTTAGCTTCTATTCTCTTATTATAGTCGGTTTCTAAAAATCGCGATAAATAATAACCTAAAACAACTCAATTATTCACTACATGTCACCCTTATTCACCTAAAATAATTATATTACATTCGATATATGGGATCACCTCTTTAGGTTAAGATAAAAGGATGCATATAATAATTTTATCCTTGTTTACCTAAATTTTAACGATGGGGACGTGGTAAGAATAACGACACGTGACACGAGGATACCGAGACTGGATTGATGAAGAATATGTAAATTCATGATCGTTGGTGTGGATCGTTAGTCACAACCAATTGTCATGACCGTTGGAAGAGAAGTTTGACGGTCATCTTTCCCCCTAGCTTGAGCAAGGTGGCTGCCTCCAGGGGAACAGTGGACTTACACCCTCATAGATAGGATAAACGATCATCACACACCTACGAAGTCAAAGTAGTCTAGGGGTTAGATACCACTACCCTTACCTTAAATATAATGATATACTCAAAGGGTGGTGAAGTTATTGTATAGGTGTACTCCTAAACCCCTACATCCTCATGGTCTAAGAAATTCATTCTCTTACATAAGACATGGCAGATATAGCACACCTTCATGATGCTAAGGCTACCCACAACATTGAAGATCAAGTGGAAGGGGTCTCGGGGGTAACGCCTTAAGATGGCGACTGTCACCCCCTTCACGATGGGTCTTGGGGGTGTCACTCCCAAGTATTGGCTACTACCTCTAGAGGAGGTTAGCGATCATACCACACTCTTGGGGGGACCCTCATCGTCAGTGACTAATTCAAATATTCAAATCCTGAAAGAAGCTCAAAGATGGTTACAAACCCCCAAAAATAGCGGGATGTTATCACAAGAATTGGACTTTAACAACCTCCAAAAACCAAAGAAAGAGTTGAGATATCTCTGCACTGGTCGCGTCTCCTAAAGCAAGAAGCATCGACCTTTTCTCCTATATGAGAGATCATCCATGACTTGAGAAAAGGATCAAAAAATTTGAGTACTTAGAGAAAATAGAACTCTTCCATTGTAATCCTTTGCATTCAAGAGTCTATTCATAATTTTGCAACTTTGATTAAGAAAATACAAAGGGAGTAGGCTAACTGACATCTGAGTCTGAAGTTCTTTAAATTCTGGTGTCATAATTTACATTTATTGTTCATTTTTTTTTGTTTAAATCTCATTTATTACGACTCTACATTGGTTGGCTAAAAATCCAGTCAATATTTTAGTGCTTTCATTGAGAGCTTGTTAGTGTTATGGTCTAGTCACTTAGTCTTGTACACTTAACATCACTTCATTTGTTAGATAGATTTAGTTAGTTAAGTTTGTTTTTGTTGGTTAGTCTACAAATGTCCAACCCGAGCAATTGTATTAAAAAAACTCTCCCATCCATTGTTCAATTTTTCTTTAGCTTAGAGTCTTAGACAGTTGGTATAATCTTGAGCATTGTCCATTGGTTTTTACTGCCATTATCGTCTTGTTGTAAAGCTCTTAAGCTAATTGATCAAGAAGTGAAATAAAGGCTGAGCCATTCTTATGCAACTCTTTCTCCTCATCTATTTTTCTTGTTTTATTTTTTTGGTTTAGATTCAAATTGATTCTTGCTACTATTGTATTGTTTATACTTGATGTTTTATGTTCTTGATCCTCCATTGTGTTATTGTTTATCACAACAAATGGTATCTGAGCAAGGTTGAAATTGGAGTAATCAAGAACTGATTGTTTGAAGAACTGGGCACTAAGAACTCGATCATGAAATGGCAACAGCAAAGTATGAAGTTGACAAGTTCACAGGTGCCAATGACTTCAGCCTTTGGAGAATCAAGATGAGAGCTCTGTTACTGCATCAAGGAATCTCATAAGCCATTAATGGTGATGCACTCAAAGTAATTGAAGATGAGAAGAAAAAGATGGAGATCGAAGCCAAGGCACACTCTGCAATTCTCCTCAGCCTTGGAGATGAAGTTCTCATAAAAGTTGCAGATGAAGAAAAAGCTCTTGGCCTATGGGACAAACTTGGGACAATTTACTTGAAGAAATTCCTTGCAAATAAATTATATCTGAAGAAGAGATTATACACCTTGAAGATGGAAGACAGCAAAGAACTCAGAAGACACTTAGATGATTTCAACAAGACTGTTCTTGATCTGAACAATATAGGTGTGAAAGTGGAAGAGGAAAATCAGGCTATCATCCTACTAAGTTCCTTTCCTAAAGTGTATGAACACTTTGTTGATACAATACTTTATGGCAACAACACCCTTACCATGTCAGAAGTTAAGGCAGCCTTGAACTCAAAGGAGATGCATAAGAGATCAGATGAAAAACAAGAAATTGGAGGAGAGGGACTGTTTGTCAAAGGCAGACATGAAAAGAAGGGTTTCAAGGGATCAAAGCACTCCAATGAGAAAGGGAACTAGAAGACAAAGTCCAATTCTAGAAACAACACTGACAAGAAGTGCTTCTCTTGCAAAAAGGAAGGCCATTTCAGAGATGAATGCATTGCTTTGAAAAACAAGTTGAAGAGGGAAAAAGAGAAGGAAAGAGGTCAAGGTGATGTGGCTGCAGATGGCTATGATTCTGCAGATGTCTTGGTTGTGTCCAATGCAGACTCTGGCCAAGAATGGACTCTTGACTCAGGATGCTCTTTCCACATGTGCCCTACAGAAGAATTGTTCAGCAATCTTGAGAAGAAAACTGGTGGAACTGTTTTACTAGGAGACAACAAGGCTTGTACTATACAAGGGATTGGCTGTGTGATGCTATAGATGGATGATGGATCATAAAAGACCATTACAGAAGTAAGGTATGTCCCTTACCTTAAAATAAATCTCTTGTCAATTGGTACATTAGCATCTAAAGGGTGTTCAATTAAAATTGATAAAAAATATGCTTAGAATTACTAAGAGCACTAAAAATGTAATAGAAGGAAGATATAAAAATAGTCAATATTTCTAAATGGGAAAATAGTTACTGGTTGAGTGTCAAATGTCTCAAATGCAGATGATGGTGATTTAACCAAGCTATGGCATTTGAGGCTAGGTCATGTGAGTGAAAGGGGGATTACTAAACTCAAGAAGCAAGGAATCGTGAAAGGAAAATTAACAGGCAAGCTTGGATTTTGTGAAGAATGTGTCTATGGCAAGAGTTGCAGACAAAAATTCACCACTGGTAGGCACAACACCAAGGAACAACTTGCCTATGTTCACTCAGATTTGTGGGGGCCATCTAGGATCCCAACCCTTGGTGGTGCTCACTATTTTTTGAGTATCACTGATGACTTTTCAAGAAAAGTTTGGGTGTACCTACTGAAGTCAAAGGATAAAGCTTTCAACACCTTTGTCAAGTGGAAAAAGCTACTTGAAAACCAGACTGGTAAGAAGATTAAAAGCTGAGAACAGATAATGGATTGGAATTTTGCTCCAACCAATTCAAGGCATTTTGTGACAAGGAAGGGATCCCAAAGCACTTGATAGTTAGGGACACACCACAGCAAAATGGACTTGCTGAAAGGATGAGCAGAACCCTCTTGGAAAGGGTCAGGTATATGCTCAAAGGCGCTGGTCTAGAAAGGAAGTTTTGGGGAGAAGCTTTGCAGACAGCCTGCTACATGATTAATAGGTGCCCATCAACAGCAATAAGTTGCTTGGCACCACAAGAAAAATGGACAAGTGAGGCTTAGAACTATGATCACCTAAAAGTCTTTGGGTGTACAACCTATGCACATGTGAAGCAAGACAAATTGAAACCTAAAGCCTTGAAGTGCATGTTCCTTGGGTACCCTGATGGTGTTAAAGGCTACAAACTATTGTGCCTTGAACTAGGTTTCAAAAGATGCATAATCAGCAGAGATGTGATATTTAGAGAAGAAGAAATAGCAATGAAACCTTTACCAGTCCCTACACTCATCAGACAGCAACTCCTCCTAACTAAACATTGAGGTGGATCCACCCAGCAATCCAGATGAAATGCCAACTCAAGATGACAATGTTGTCACCCAAGAAGCTCAAGAAGAGCTTGATGATTATCTCTTGGCCAGAGATAGAAGCAGAAGAAGCATCAGACCCCCTGCCAGATATGGTGTTACAGACTACTCTGGATTTGCTCTTGCAACTGCAAATGAGTTAGAAAACTCATAACCCACCTCATATAAAGAAGCCATTTAAAGTAACAACAAGGAGAAATGACTAAAAGCCACTAATGAAGAAAAGGCATCCATCATAAAGAATAAGACCTGGTTTGTTGTTACTAAACCTTATGGACAGAGATTAATTGACAGTAAATGGTTTTTTAGACAGAAAGAAGGCTTACCAGGTACTGAAGAAGTGAGATACAAAGCCAGGCTAGTGGCAAAGGGGTACACTCAAAAAGAAGGTTTGGATTTCAATGAGATATTTGCACCAGTGGTAAAATAAGCATCCATCAGAGGCATTATGGCTAAGGCTACAGATCAAGATCTAGAAATAGATCAAATGGATGTAAGAACAGCTTTTCTCCATGGAAACCTTGATGAAAAGATCTACTTGAAGTAACCTGAAGGGTTTGACAATGGGGATCCAAACCAGGTGTGTTTGCTACACAAACCATTGTATGGGTTGAAGCAAGCTCTAAGGCAGTGGAATTTTAGGTTTGATGAATTCATGGATAGGATCAAATTCAACATGAGTTGCTATGATCCTTGTGTCTATTTTAATGGAAACCTTTACCTACTCTTGTATGTTGATGACATACTAATAGTAGGAAAGGACAGGCACAAGATCAACAAATTGAAGGATCAACTAAAAGGTGAATTTGAGATGAAAGATATGGGAGAAACCAAGAAGCTACTGGGAATTGGAATCAAAAGAAAGAGGCCTGGTGTAATCATGTTGTCACAAGAGAAATACCTGTAGAAAGTGTTGAAGAAATTCATGATGAATGAGGCCAAGCCAGTTGTTACACCTATGGCTCAACAGTTTAAGCTCTCAAAAGATCAATCACCCCAGACTGAAATTGAGAGGAAGCATATGGACTGCATACCATATGCCAGTTGTGTTGGCTACCTGATGTATGCCATGGTGTGCACAAGACCAGATTTTGCCTATGCCATGAGCATAATCAGTAGGTTTATTGCTTATCCTGGCAGCAAGCATTGGGATGCAGTCAAGTGGGTGATGAGATATGTGAAAGGATCCCTAAGCGCTGGTTTAATCTACAAATCCAGCAAGAAGACTGTGAAGTTGAAGGCTTTGTGGATTCAAACTATGCTGGCTGTACTGACACAAGGAGGTCTCTCACAGGTTATGTTTTCACATCTCTAGGTGGATGCACAAGATGGAAATCAAATCTCCCAAAGGCGGTAGCTCTGTCATCTACTGAGGCTGAGTATATGGCTGCTACAGAAGCAATAATAGAAGCTATATGGCTAAAGGGTCTCACCAAGGAACTAGGGTTCAAATCTGAAGACATGACAGTGCATTGTCACAATCAAAGTGCCCTGCACTTAATGAAAAACCCTTTGTTCCATGAAAGATCGAAACATATTAAAGAAGCACTTCATTAGAGACATCATTGCCAAGAAGAAGATACAAGTTAAGAAGGTGAACATTGATCACAACCCAGCTGACATGTTTATCAAATGTGTCACTCATGAAAAATTTAGTTACTGCCTAAACTTGGTGAACATGAGTGCCATTGGATAAATTTCTCATTAGTTCTCATATGGCTCTGCCTCTCACTCTCTCTCTTTCAAGTGTTAAAGTCTTGGTGGCTACACCAAGATGGATTTGTTAGTGTTATGGTCTAGTCACCTAGTCTTGTGCACTTGGCATCACTTCATTTGTTAGATAGATTTAGTTAGTTAAGTTGGTTTTTATTGGTTAGTCTATAAATGTCCAACCTGAGCAATTGTATTAAAACAACTCTCCCATCCATTGTTCAATTTTTCTTTAGCTTAGAGTCTTAGACAGTTGGTATAATTTTGAGTATTGTCCATTACTGTTTACTGCCATTATTGTCCATTGCTGAGCCATTTTTCTGCAACTCTTTCTCCTCATCTGTTTTTCTTGTTTTATTTTTCTAGTTTAGATTCAAATTGATTCTTGCTACTGTTGTATTGTTTATACTTGATGTTTTATATTCTTGATCCTCCATTGTGTGATTGTTAATCACAACAGAGCTTAAGCTAAAATCTTGAAGTTCTTCACCAGAAAAAATGGTGCTTACCAAAAGATCTCAAGAACTACAAGATGAGGAGATGGATAATGCCCAATAAGTTCCATCAACAAGAAATCTCATCGAAATAATGGAGAACAATCTTTGCATTCTGGTAATGGTAGGGGTGGCAAAACGTGTCATCGTGCAGTGTTCGTGTCATATTTTATGGGGCTTGTTTTTAAATTTTGTGTCAGACGTGTCAACCCATTTTTTGACTCGTGTCTAATTTTCTCAACCCTAACCCGACCCATAAAAAATCGTGTCGTGTTTGTGTTGACCCACTTTGACCCGTTTTACTATTATTAAAGTTAGACTTGTAGAAAAAAATAATAAATTAGGTTTCCTTAGAAAACTTATATACATTTATGTATACTAGTTAGATGTTACGTGCCAAGCCACGAAAATATTAGTTTTATTTAAGCTACATTGCCATAAATTAGAAAAAAAAACATCTCATCTAAATAAAGTATACGTGCATCCCGGCATTAGCTTCGAACTGGGAAGGACTAACTTGTTCAAGATGATGCAAATGATGTCAGAAACTAATTAAGATGCATCAAAATTATCATACTACAAAACGTCTATCTGAATCAAGAACTTCACCTTTCTATTGTAGCAATCGCAGAATATGATGCCATTTCCCAGATTGCAGCCACCAAATATTCTCTAGAACTCAGGCGAATTATACATTAAATAGTCGCATATTCATAAATCCCATAAATCAATTTTTTTTAATTATTATTTTATTTATAATTTGGCCAAAACCCTCCAAAATCAAACAAATGCATTTGAAGTATATACATGTTCCTGGCATTTAGTCTAATTCAAGGTGTAGATGTGTCTGCTATGAGAGCTCTATAAATTTCAAATACCAGCCAAAGATAAAATAAGTAATATGTACAGTATAACAACTAACTGTTTTATTTATAATTGAGAAAAAAATGAAAATTGTTTTATTTATATAAAGTATATAGATATATACACATCCCTCACATAGTATGCCAACTCGACACCATCGGGAAGTCCATTTGTCATAAAGAGTAAGCGGTAAAAATCAATCCCTGCAAATGCAATCTCCAATTAGAGAAAAAGTTTCAAAACTAAATCATCCATAAATGAAAGAACAACAAAATATAAATTATATATACAATACGTTTACAATCATCAAAATATTACCGTAGATCACCTGAAGTAGAAGTAAAAATAGACAACCACAGTAACACATGTCATATTATATAAATTTATAATCTCTAGACGACTTTAAGTTTGTACACCACTACCTTAAACGAAAGAAGATTAGTCATTTGAACAGCAATATTCAACAACAAATCAATGCATTACACTCATAACTAATTACATATTAAGTCATAAAAAAAAAAAAAGAGTATGACATAAAAATTAAACTTCCTACCATAAGTTTCTTATTACAAGAAATTTCAAAATAAATGCATTTCTATTTATTCTGAAATTTACCTTACCTCATTAGAGTTTTGAAAAGCAGAGCACCTAGTTACTTTCTCTTCTTTATAAGATATATAAAAAAAAAAATAGTACTTGTTGCACACAATCAATGAATTAATGAGCTTTGCAACAAGTTTTTATTAGTCACAATTGTGAAAAAATAAAATAAAGATAGTGGTTGTAAACATAACAAACCAATTGTTATAGTGCACATTGAGAATAAGAGAGATCCAACACACCACACTTTAACTCTAGTGTTATCGTATAATAAGTACTATACTTGACGTCTTGGAAAGATAAGCTACAAACACCATTGACTATGACCTAACTTCTAAGGTCCACGAATAACCTCTCGACCAACAAATGAGTCATGCATCTTTCCTCTAGTTTCAGTGAAAGAGATTTTTCTATGGATCTCCATGGCCACATCAAAATAACACCACATTTTGAACCAGACCACAGATTACCTAGATATTACATATCAATCATCAAACATCAAAACTTATAATAAATTAATATATTGAAAGAAAAAGAAAAGAAAAGAACAGAGAAAAACATAGAAAATTATAGATATTTAATACCATAAAATACCATTGCCAATGCAATTAATACTTCAGTGGACTTAATAAAGTGAAAGGTATGTTAAATGTGAATATAAATGAATGTTTAGACTAACTCACAACCCTTCTTTGAATGTGAGGTGAAATGAGAAACTTTCACAAAAAAATTGAACTGCATAAAATAACATAAATGTCTTTTGAGTGGATTTAATGGCTAAGGGGCCATTCAAGATGATCAAGCTTAAACCATTAACATTATTCCATAAAACCAAAACATGGCTTGGCTTGAATTTGGATGCATATGTTTATCATCGAACTTAGAAAATCATGTGCCAATTAAGAAGCTCACCTCATAAAGGCCTATTAACTTGGAAAGCTAATGAACCAACTTGGCAATATAGAGTCCATTTATACATGAATTCCCCTCCACTTTGGCTGGCTCCACAACAAGGCTCTATGATTGCAGAGTGTAAGACAATTATAGTAAAAGTAAGATAATGAATACCTGAAAAAAAAAAAAAAAAAAAAAAACTACTATACTATATTCAAGTGCATACACAAAGCTTAAAACCACTTTATGCTTCTTCTTGTCATATAATGAATTGTTTCTGTATCTCCAATTTAATATATCTCTATTAAATATTTTATCAAATAGTTTACTTGCACACTGTAAATACATAAAATTTAAAAGATATGTTACACTACAAAAAAAAAAAATAAGAATTGTTTTGTTCTATGTAAATAGTTTAATAATGTATAAGAAGATAACACTCGTTAGAGATAAGAAAAATTGGATTAAGATAGTAGAAATAAATGAGTGTTCTTACACAAAATAGCTTGATTGGGCCTTCATGCCACCGGGGTATAATATAATAGTATATATAATTGATCCGAATAACTATAAACATTAATAATACACAAAGATTCAACATCTGAGTATGAAAACTCCGAATTTTAACTAATACAAGCATCTTACGTTAGGAGAAAATACATCAGAGGATGTAAAAAATACAGAATCTTGAGGAAAACAATTAATCAAAACTTAAAAATCAAATATCGCACCTAAATTTAACCAAAGTCGTTGAGAATGTCTCGTCCATACATTGGAGAACAATCGAATTTGCAGAGAAGCGTCGTTGATCTATTGTGTGAGATAAAATTGCGACTACAGTAGCCATTAACTTTAGAAAATTAATTGAAAATTTGAGAAATTAGATGAGAGAAATAAGAAGACTCCTAAGATTAGATGAAGAGAGAGATGGCAATGGAGGAAAACTTTTGATAATTTTTTTAAAAAATACAAATGTACACGAATGATCTCAAATAAATCCATGATGAAAGAAAAAAAAGTATTTAGAAATAAACATAATATTTCCAAATAATCAACAAAGAGAAAAGGTTGAGACTTTTGACACTTTCGTGAAAATACGAATGCACTAAATAGAATTTAAAAGAGAAAAAGAGATCATATTGACCATGGAAAGATGCAGTAAGGTTAAAAATAATTTTAGCAATCGGGATGATTTCTGGAGAAATAGCATCTCCATGGAGCAAAGTAATGGGAGGAGACTGGGAGAGACTGGGGAGTCAAAGCAAATAATCCTACTTAACGGCTTGGGAGAGTAGTCGTCTTGCGTAGTTCATGGCAAAAGTGTTAGGATTTTAAGCGTTTAATTTATATTTTAGGGGTTTAATGTATATTTTTTAAAACTAACGTTAGAGTTAAAAGCCAATTAAATTTAACAGAATAAGAAAAGAATATTCTGTTAAACCAAGAAATACCGTTAGATAGACACTTTTAATATATAAAGATATAGTTTATTATGTGTATAATAAAAATTAAAAAAATAAAATATTTTCAATTTCATGTTAAAGAAAATTAAATTAATTTTTTTTAAGTTAACATTGAATCATTATATATATATATGTTTACATAATTATATTATTATTAATAATTTTTTATTTTAATCGTAATTCATTTAATCTAAGTTCTATTCTTCATCACAATTAAAAAATACCTTTGACAATATTAAGAATTACAATTTATCACAAACACTCAAAATCATAGACTATTAGGTGAATAAGTAATTCTAAGATGATAATAGATTAAAGAAAAACCTAATTTAGTGATCATCTACATAAGATTAAAATAATAATCACGACATTAAATATAGAAGAATAGAAGCAATTCGATATAATAGAAACTAGTAGTTAACATTCATCATAGAAATTAAAGATTCATGTCTTGGATTTTAAAATAACCCTTAAATAAAAAGAAACTACTATGAACTAGATATTATAATCAAAATTATAATAAAAAGTATGAGTTTAGAGAGAAGAAAAAAAAAAACAATGAGGTAGAACAATTGGTGCCGCAATCTCCTTCTTCTCTCTCTCTCTCTCTCTCTCTCTCTCTCTCTCTCTCTCTCTCTCTCTCTCTCTCTCTCTCTCTCTCTCTCTCTCTCTCTCTCTCTCTCTCTCTCTCCGAGTTTCTCTCTCAAAAATGCAATTAAAAGGTGCTAAAATTCAAACTCTAAAAGTCTTATAAATATTCCTAAAAATTAGGGATGTCAATTATACCCGCGGTGTTGGGTTTTATGCCCTAAATAAAACTCATTTCAATATAATCAGATTTACTTATTAATATAGATCAGAAATAACATTTAATGTTGCATGGTTCACATGCTTTATTTCATGATTATATGTACATAATGTATAGATTCATCTGAAACCCTTTTCACATACTTGATCCTATTTATTGTGCCGTCAACACATTGGAAAGTAAACATGGCTATGTGAATAAAGTTTCCTAGATTTATCAGACACAGGGTTTTACTGATATGATAATCTACAACAAGAGTTTACTTGTATTTGGAGAAATACTATGTTCTTTCCAGAACATTGGTTAAAGTAAAGCTCAGGTTGGATGCATGGAGTATGCATCGGAAGGGACCGATATTGAACTTTGACTTAAATTTAATTAAACTTACCGTAAAATCTATTCAAGTCAATATCGCCTAGTTGATCCTAGATCAAATGATCTTAATCCTGTTATGATTAGGCTCAATCTTGAAAGGCTATTCGTGTTCCTTGAATTGTTAGTTAAGCCTACTTTTAGGTCAGGGTGATACGTACTTTTTGGGAACACGGTAGTGCAATTGAGTGGGAGCGCTAGCATAAACATGGAATCTATAGCTTCTATCTGGCGAATAGTAAGCAAAGGATGATCACCTTCGAGCTTGACCAAACGAAAATAAATGGTGGAGATCTCATTTCACATAAGCTGAAATATCATTTATACGGGGTCAAGTGTTTTAAGAATAAAATACATAGTAGGGTGTTATGGTAATTTAATCCCTTTACTGTGTAGATCATTCATATAGAGGATAATTGATCAAATTAGGATTATAACAATGGATAACTAATGATGTGTCTATATGGTGGAACATATAGAGCATTCTATATACTGAGAGTGCAATTCTAAGTTCTATGCGTGGATTCAACGAAGAATTAATAAGTTAGTGAATTTTAGTGCTAAATTCTTGATCTACTTATTGGAAGCTCGGTTATATAGACCCATGGTCCCCCCACTAGTTGAGATAATATTACTTGTAAGACTCATGTAATTGGTTTTGATTAATCAATTATAATTCACAAATTAGACTATGTCTATTTGTGAAATTTTCACTAAGTAAGGGCGAAATTGTAAAGAAAGAGTTAATAGGGGCATATTTGTTAATTATGATACTTTGTATGGTTCAATTAATAAATATGATAAATGACAATATTATTTAATAATTATTTATAGTTATTAAATAGTTAGAATCGGCATTTAAATGGTTGAATTAGGAAATTGGCATTTTTGAGAAAATCAGATACAAAAGGTGTTAAAATTGCAAAATTGCAAAAAGCAAGGCCCAATCCACTAAGTGTATGGCCGGCCACCTATGTAGGTATTTTAAGTTGATTTTTTTATTATTTTAATGTCATATAATTCAAATCTAACCCTAGTGGAATGCTATAAATAGATAGTGAAGGCTTCAGGAAAATTACACTTCTGATTCAGAAAAAACTGAGCCTTCTCTCTCCCTATCTTTAGCTGCCACTTCTTCTTTCTTCTTCCTTTGAATTTCGAAATCCTTAGTGATTAGAGTAGTGCCCACACACATCAAGTGATACCTCAATCATAGTGAGGAAGATCGTGAAGAAAGATCATCAGCTAAGGAGTTTCAGCATCAAAGATTCAGAGAAAGAGATCCAGGTTCAGATATTGATAATGCTCTGCTACAGAAAGGAATCAAGGGCTAGATATCTGAACGGAAGGAGTCATTATATTCCGCTGCACCCAATGTAAGGTTTCTTAAACTTTATATGTGTTTATTTCATCGTTTTAGAAAGTTCATATTTAAGATGTTAATAAGCATACTTGTGAGTAGATCTAAGATCCTGGTAAAATAATTTCCAACAACTGGCCTCAGAGCCATGGTAATTGATTTACTTGCAAGAAATTTGGACTTTAAAACGATTGTTTGTTTGTTTTTGGATGGTATCATGTTGTATTGAGTGTTATTTGATGATTGATTGATGTTTGTAAATTTTTCGTAAAAACTAATTGCGATTTTGTTTCTGGAATTATTTTTATTGGATAGTATGGGAAAAATTAAGCAAGTTAGCCTTTTACAGAACTCAATTTCGATTTTATTTGAATTAGTTATGAATTTTTGTTTTTCTTCGATTTTTCACGCTTTTTCATGGAATTAACTTCCGATTTTTGGTATAGTTTTGTATTTATACTATTACTATTCCTAATTCAATTTTAATTATCTTTTTGAATTAATTTAATATTTTTTTAATTTAATTCAAGATATTAGTGTAATTTGAATTTGAATAGAATTAGTATCTATCTTCTTGCTTAAAAATCTATCTTATTTTAAAATTTGATTATATCTTATCTTATTTTAAATTTAAAAATAAGATATTTATAATCATGTAATTTTTAAATGATATAAGATATTTTGTTAATTTTTTAAATTTTGTTATTTTATTTATTTAAATTACATTTAAAATTTGAAAAAGATATTTATTTATCTTTTCTAATTTTTTATTTAATTTTTATTTATAAAATAACATTTAAATTTTAAAAGTAGTTAGCAAATTTTGAAATGATATTTAGGTTGGTTGAAACCTAATTTTTCAAAATTGTAGGTTTAATTTTAAATTTAAATTTTTTTTAAATTTTGAATGATTCAAATTTTTTTTAAAATTTTTTCGAAAAATTATTTTTTATTAATTATTTCGAAATTAATTTTTTAATTTAAAATTAAATAAATCCTACATCCAACTATCCAGCTAACCTTGTTGCAGGAGTATGTGTTTTAGCTTGTTTGTAAGTTTTCAAAACCTATTATTACTTGATTGCAAATAGCCATGGTTACTTTTTGCCAGATCTAATGATTTGATGGCTCCCTTGGTCAAGTTAATAATTTGTAACAGGTATATTTACAATCTTCTTTCATCTGTGTATGACCTAGCAACATGATAGGACCCATCCAAAGTGTGCCTGTGTGAGCCTATGTGTTTAATTTGATTATAGATACATATAGGTTGTTGTTGCTAAAATAAATTATCATAGTTCTTGATAGAATTTATTTATGCCCATTTAGTTATTGGGCTTATTCAATTAATAACAGTTGTTCTTATTAAGGTTAAATTCCTCTCTTTTGGGCCTTGTGTGAGAGTTGGGAGCCATAGAAGTGGGTACGACATACTGAACCCAGCACCCCCTCACATGAACCACCCCAATTGTGAAGGCCCATTTGCCTGATTTGAATAACTGTACTAGGTTAATTACACTAGTTTAACCTAATAAAATTGATTAGCAACATAATTAATTTCATTTATTTTGAAATTAATTTAAGAAAATTATAGTTTAAAGAATTTTTATTCTAAGCTAAACTATATGTATTTTCTTGTATTTAATTAAATATAGAATTATAACCATCTAGATTCTTTCTGGAACTTAATTTAAATTTTTCATTAAATATTCTTATTTAAGTTGATATTTAGTTATCTACAACTAACCAACTTAAATCTGAATATCTTTTGAATTTCAAATTTCAAAATTAAGTTGAGGAATTTTAGGCATTGGTTATTAAGATTCTTTAGATATTTTTTAAGTTAATATCTTTTCAAATATTAACTTAAAATGGAATATTTTCAAATTAAGTGGTTACAACTTAATTTTTGATATTTAATTAAATTTAAATTTGAAAATATTTAAGTTCTAGATTTTTTCTAATACAACTTAAATTAGATATTTTTTCAAATTTTGTGGAAAAGATACTTAGTCAAATAAGATATTTTCTAGATAGTTATTTCTAGACTACTTATTATTTCTAATATTAAATAGGAAAATATTATACATTGTGAAATTAATTATTTAAATAATTAATTTTGGTACAATTTATTTTAAGTATATTTTTTCTTAGTATTAAACTAGAGATTAATAATTAAGCCTTCTCTACACTTAATTATTTATTTCTTGAATTTAATACATTTAATTAATTTGAAAATTGAATATCTAAGTTGATTTTTATCATCATACTTAAATATTTCTTTTTCATGACATTTAATTAAATAGAAAATTATTTTTAGCTGAAATTTATTTTTTCAACTAAATTTAAATAATTTTCAAAAATAAATTTTTTCTTTATTTTATTAATCAATTTTCGAAATTGCATTTCTTAAACGCTAGAATTTCGAATTTTATCTTGAAAAATAGATTAAGTTGTAAATTAATTATTTATTTTAATTAATTCTTGGATCAACTTAAATCAATGATTTTTTCATTTATTGATTAATTTAAAATAAATTGAATTAAAGTATATTATTAGAAATTGAATTAATTAGTCAAAGGAAAATCTAGATAGATGATATTTTTGCTTGAAGTATTTTTCTAGTGTATTTAATTAAATAGAAAATTAATATTTAAGTTGATTTTCATCATCATACTTAAATATTTTAAATTTTTCTTATATATTTAATTAAATAGGAAAATTATATTTTTTGTTGTAAATTAATTTTATTAATTAATTTTGGGCCAACATTAAATTAGAATAATTTTTCCAGGATTAATTTTTTATTTTAACATGCATTTTCGAAAATTGTATTCTTAAATACTTTAATTTTTCGAAATGCAATATATATTTATAGAAAATTAAATTTGAGTTGTAAATTAATTTATATTAATTTTGTAACAACTTAAATTGAATATTTTTTTAAAATATTTATTGGAAATTATTACTAAGATGGAAATAATTCATGTTATTTTTATATCCATCTAAGTAAAATTTATAAATATTAAACTAAAATTTATATTTAGAATTTTTCATTCTAAATTAGAAATTTTAAATAAATATATATTTAAAATAAATAAATTAAATAAAGAGAATAAAAAAAAATACAACTCACTTTAAATAATGAGCTTGATTATTGTTAAGATATTCGATCTCCATTGTTGGTCTTACAAAAGCTAAATGTTTTCAATATAACCTCGAGACGCTAGACTTCGTCCCCCTATGGATGGTTATTCGTTGAACGCATTTAACACCGTAAGATTTTATTTGATAAGTGTTTTGTGAGTTTTCGTCTCTATTTAGACTCTCCCCTACGGTGACTACTTAGAGATAAACTCATAAAACATGAAACAATGGTGGAAGCTCATAAAATGAGAATAACCTTGACTCTCGCCTACCGGGACAACGTTGGATTCTTATTTTGATCGAATAAAAGGTTGCTAGAATGGTTTCTATTTTAGATGAGCTGACAACTCTATTCAATAAATGATGCTTTGACTCTCGCCTACCGGGACACTGTATCAGTTTGTTGAAAACCTTAGAAATTATTTAGGATTGTATGTTTTAGTATTTTCACTAGTCATTCCTACTTGCTATATGTTTATAATTTCTAAATTGTGTATGAATTTATATTGAACCATGTTATTTTCTGTTATTAAGTTGTAGATTAATTTCGAATCTTCATTGTTGGTCTAACATGTTTGTTTTTCTAATGAGATAAATCCCTAATGGATTTTCACCATTAGACATACATAATAGTGTAAGATCTCGAAAGATAAATATTGTATATGCAACATCTAGCTGTTCATCAATTGATGACACCTTAGACTAGTATTTTTACAATATGAAACAAGAAGATTACATAAATAAGATTACTTTGTCTTTCGCTAATCGAAGCATCGTTAGATTCTTATTTATAAACGAAATTATACTAATTCCTCTTAGCTTATTCATTTCGAATTAGCTTTAAAAACATATCATTGGATGAATGGTCTATAAATCATTTCATGTCATTATATTTTCTCTTAAGAAATTAAATGACGCATATGATTATAATCCCGAAATTCTATTCCCAATTGATATAAAACCTCAATCTTAGAAATCTCCTACTTGTATGGGCAAATCTGACTTAGAGTTTGTATTAGTAGTGCTGGTCCAAGATAGAATTACTCATTATTTTTGGTATAAATTTAAGTCTTTGACTTTAATTTTAAATTCCAAATAGAAATTTTCTTATATTTCTAATTCCAGAATACAATACAGTTACACTTTCTCAAGTGTTTAATATCCATCTTCTATTAATGGATTAAAACTGTATGGAATATGAGTTAGGTATTCTGTGACCAGGATCCACTTGCAGTATTCTAAGAACTCTTTGATGTAACTAAACCTATGTCATCATAGACACTACCGCATTTTTTTTTAATCTATGGCATTTGTATCTTGTTCATAGTGGATTTGACAAGATCAATCTCTGCAAAGAGTTAATATGCCTATATCTACTGAAAGTAGTTCATCTCATTCGCAGATGGATGTACATTCAGGGGTGGATATGAGTTTTTCGTTGTATTCTTAAAACGATAACTCTAGATTATACCTTTTAGCAAAGAAATTTGAAATGTTTGAAAAATTTCATTAATTTCTAGCAATGGTTAAAACCATTAAGGTAAGTGGTTAAAGATCTTGCGAACTGATAGGGGTGGAGAAATAGTTAGTAGATATGAAGTTCAAAGATCATTAAATTGATTTTTGAATTATATCCAAACTTACCTCCCCAGAAATTTCGAGTTGCAAGTTAATGATCAGTTACTAGTCGTTGCCTAATTCCTTCTATGGTAATACAATTTCAGAATGATGTAATGGTTGTATACTTAATGTAAAACATTACTAGATTCATGGATGACCTAATCAAAAATCTTAAGAAAAGCTAGAACTGTTAACCATGGTTTGTTAGCTTTTCTAAGTGATTAGGGGTGGACCATCCCATTGTCAATAGATAAGAAAGTGTTTGTTCAAACAAATACTACTTTTCGAAGAAAATGACTAAGTCTGAAAAACAAGTAGCAAATAAAGGAGATATTTAATTCTTGATTCCAAAAGTGTTCTATTATCTTATATAACATATGATGATCCCACTGCCTCTGTTGTCTTGTCACAACCGAAGAGATCAATACCATTTAGTCTTCTTCGACATAATTCACGGTACCTTGTCGTAGTGGGAGAGTTTCTAGGAACTCACCTTCTTATGACTTGGGAGACACTAGTGATTAAAATCCATTGTGAGTTTAAACAAGTAATGGATTGTCAAGATAAGAAACTAAGAAGAAAGCCAATAGAACTATGGTTTAATCCATTCACATGGAGTAACCTAAAGTTTTCTATTACAAGGACATAAAAGGAAATTTTCGTTTTTAAGTCCATTCAATGGACTTAACAAACTTCCTGTTCCTAGTATTATAGGTTTGAGTTTATCTAAACCTATGGCTTGTGGTATACCTGGTAATTACTTACTCTAATGCAAGCAACTTACTTTAGTAAGATGCTGAAGCATTTTTCTTTCTAATGGCAATCTATAGAAGCTTCACAACTTCTTAGACATAGATTTTATTTATCTAAGGAAAAGTCTCAACTATTCCAGAAAAGATAAAAGCCATGAAAGAATTTCTTATATCAACAGTGAGAGGTCTTAGATATGATTTTGTATGCCTTAGACCAGACACCTGCTGTTGAGTGGGAGTAATGAGTAGGTATCAGATTAATCCAGGAGAAGAACATTGGAAGACAATCAAGTAAATTTTAAGATTAAGAAGAGGAACTATTTGTTAGTCTATAAGGGTGTGTTTAAAACTCTTAGACTACACCATATCAGATTTCGAAATTTGCCTTTGTGCTAGAAAATCTTTCTGATAAGATGGTGGTTACTCTGGGGGTGGAATAGTGATTTTGGAGAAGTGTAAAAACCTATCTGAAATCTCTTGGTCTACCAGAGAGAGACTGAATGTTAAAGCTGCAGGAAAGGTACTTATTCAGTCTAAGGAAAGTTCTATATATTTTTGGCATCATTCCAAATTGCCTTAAACTACTAGTGTTAATTTCCTGATTAACCAAAAGTAGTTGCCAAAGGTATAGAATCCAGTATCCCAAGAGAGTAGACATATAGAGAGGAATTTCACATTATCAATGATTTTGTGATTAAGGAAGAGTAATAGTGGAGAAAAGGTTGTGGTTAATTCAACCTTTCAGATCCTATTACGAGGAGTTTACTACTACTACACTTGATTTGTATATCAAGGTGTTGAGATTATTTGAAACGCACTTTTTGTTTTATATTAGTGTAAGTGGGAGTTTATTGGGTTTTATGCCCTAAATAAAACTCATTTCAATATAATCAGATTTACTTATTAATATAGATCAGAAATAACATTTAATGTTGCATGGTTCACATGATTTATTTCATGATTATATGTACATAATGTATAGATTCATCTGAAACCCTTTTCACATACTTGATCCTGTTTATTGTGCCGTCAACACATTGGAAAGTAAACATGGCTATGTGAATAAAGTTTCCTAGATTTATCAGACACAAGGTTTTACTGATATGATAATCTACAACAAGAGTTTACTTGTATTTGGAGAAATACTATGTTCTTTCCAGAACATTGGTTAGAGTAAAGCTCAGGTTGGATGCATGGAGTATGCATCGGAAGGGACCGATATTGAACTTTGACTTAGATTTAATTAAACTTACCGTAAAATCTATTCAAGTCAATATCGCCTAGTTGATCCTAGATCAAATGATCTTAATCCTATTATGATTAGGCTCAATCTTGAAAGGCTATTCATGTTCCTTGAATTGTTAGTTAAGCCTACTTTTAGGTCAGGGTGATACGTACTTTTTGGGAACACGGTAGTGCAATTGAGTGGGAGCGCTAGCATAAACATGGAATCTATAGCTTCTATCTGGCGAATAGTAAGCAAAGGATGATCACCTTCGAGCTTGACCAAACGAAAATAAATGGTGGAGATCTCATTTCACATAAGCTGAAATATCATTTATACGGGGTCAAGTGTTTTAAGGATAAAATACATAGTAGGGTGTTACGGTAATTTAATCCCTTTACTGTGTAGATCATTCATATGGAGGATAATTGATCAAATTAGGATTATAACAATGGATAACTAATGATGTGTCTATATGGTGGAACATATAGAGCATTCTATATACTGAGAGTGCAATTCTAAGTTCTATGCGTGGATTCAACGAAGAATTAATAAGTTAGTGAATTTTAGTGCTAAATTCTTGATCTACTTATTGGAAGCTCGGTTATATAGACCCATGGTCCCCCCACTAGTTGAGATAATATTGCTTGTAAGACTCATGTAATTGGTTTTGATTAATCAATTATAATTCACAAATTAGACTATGTCTATTTGTGAAATTTTCACTAAGTAAGGGCGAAATTGTAAAGAAAGAGTTAATAGGGGCATATTTGTTAATTATGATACTTTGTATGGTTCAATTAATAAATATGATAAATGACAATATTATTTAATAATTATTTATAGTTATTAAATAGTTAGAATTGGCATTTAAATGGTTGAATTAGGAAATTAGCATTTTTGAGAAAATCAGATACAAAAGGTGTTAAAATTGCAAAAAGCAAGGCCCAATCCACTAAGTGTATGGCCGGCCACCTATGTAGGTATTTTAAGTTGATTTTTTCATTATTTTAATGCCATATAATTCAAATCTAACCTAATTAATTGCTTATAAATAGATAGTGAAGGCTTCAGGAAAATTACACTTCTGATTCAGAAAAAACTGAGCCTTCTCTCTCCCTATCTTTAGCTGCCACTTCTTCTTTCTTCTTCCTTTGAATTTCGAAATCCTTAGTGATTAGAGTAGTGCCCACACACATCAAGTGATACCTCAATCATAATGAGGAAGATCGTGAAGAAAGATCATCAGCTAAGGAGTTTCAGCATCAAAGATTCAGAGAAAGAGATCCAGGTTCAGATATTGATAATGCTCTGCTACAGAAAGGAATCAAGGGCTAGATATCTGAACAGAAGGAGTCATTATATTCCGCTGCACCCAATGTAAGGTTTCTTAAACTATATATGTGTTTATTTCATCGTTTTAGAAAGTTCATATTTAGGATGTTAATAAACATACTTGTGAGTAGATCTAAGATCCTGGTAAAATAATTTCCAACACGCGGGTACCCTCGCCCCTATTTGGGCAAGACAGGGCTTGACTTTCGAGGGCTGAGGCAAGTTTAAATGTTCATACCTAAGTCAGAAATGGGGTAGGAGCGGGGGGATAGATACTCACCCCGATATGATATATATATATATTTAAGTTTTAAATAATAACTACTACAATTAAAATAACTTCATGTTTTAGGTTTTTTATTAATTATAGTAATGAGACATTTCAGTTTTCATGAAAATACATGTGGTGATGTATATTAATAATCACACTTAACTGCTTTAAAAAAAATGACATTTAACTATTTTTTTCGATTACTAATTTTGTATTTACTATACACACTATTCCACTCATGTTTATTGTTTTAATGAGTTTTCATAATTATTTTTTAAAATTCTCTTTGAGACATCATTTTTTTTCAAAAATATATATGTAATGGGTACCCGATGGGAATCCTTCCCTTATCAGGTAATCTCCGCCCCGCCCCCGCTTTAATTTAAATGGGTATTGGGGCGAGTATGGGGTGAATTTAAGAAGCGGATATGGGGGTGGGGGAGCAATCCCCGCACCGCCCCCACTCCGTTTACATCCCTAGTAAAAATATCTCATTTGAAAAAAGATGATAATTCGAAAACTCAAAGAAATCGCGTGCTCACCGCACCCATGCCAGCGAGTTTTTGTTTTTTCTTCTTTTGCTTGTTGCAATGAACCTCCAGCCTTCACTACAGCGACAAATTATGGGTTTTGGGTCTTCGTGGACTTCTAAAACTCTAGGAAAATATTATTTTAGTGCGTCTTTTCATCCGCTAACATCACCTAATCATAAAAATAATAAATTCATTAATTTTTAAAATTTAATTTACTTTCAATATCCGAAAAATTCATAAAACGATAAAAAAAATACTAAAAATGATAAGAAACAACACCCTCTAAATATGAAGAAATAAAAAAAGCATCGACAATTTGTTAAAATCCCAGTTTGGCGAGAAAACTAGATCTCACCATTTTAAAGAAAAAAAACTATCGAAACAACACCAATTCAAATAACTGCACAAATCTATCGAAAATAAACTACATACTAATCTAAACGTTTAAGAAAGGCTTTGAACAACACTTACCCATTATTGAGGTGAATGTGTGTGATTCTTTTTAATGATGAGGTACGACCGTCCACCGAGATAGGTCGAGAGATAAGGAGCAGAGAGATTGAGAAAGAGTTAGCTGAGAGAGAGAGAGAGAGAGAGAGAGAGAGAGAGAGAGAGAGAGAGAGAGAGAGAGAGAGAGAGAGAGAGAGAGAGAGAGAGAGAGAGAGAGAGAGAGAGAGAGAGAGAGAGAGAGAGAGAGAGAGAGAGAGATTAATTCAATTTTTTTAATTAGCCAAGGGTAAAATGGGGAAAATATGTAAAGAAAAGAATTATTTTGTATAAATTAATTTGGGGTCTAAATTTTGATTGGAAAATTTCATTATATATGCATAAAAATGTACCCATTATCAATCTTTAGACTTTTAACTAATTTATACCAAATAATACATATTTTGATTTACTTTTCTCTTTTTACCTCCCTCGTTTTAATAATTGTGCTTTGAAAAAACAACTCTCTCTCTCTCTCTCTAACTCACTCATCTCTCTCTCTCTCTCTATATATATATCTATCTATCTATCTATCTATCTGTCTATAGTAAAAAAAATTAATAACCCATTCACGACCACGAAGACCAGCGACAACAGTGGAGATTCCATTAAAGCCATGAATCACACACATTGGTCGTACGAAACTCGCTGCACCCACAATAATGGGCAAGTATTTTTCAAAAAAAAAAAATCTAAACATTTTGAAGAGTATGTAGTTCATTTCCAGTAGATCTGTGTGGTTATTATTAACATTGGTGTTCTATTGCTGTTTTTTTCTGCAAAAATAGCAGGATCTGATTTTTTCGGTGAGATTTGGACTTTTTTATGTTATATCGATGGTTTATTGATAATATGTCGATGTTTTATCGATGATAAGCGTATTAAAGTTGGGGAAGATTATTATCAACAATTTTTCGATAATTTTTCAAGGCTTTCTTGATGATTTCCATGGCTGTGAGATTTTTTTTTTTTGTGTGTGTATCTTTTTTACATTCTTTAATTTCTTATCGATGGTATCTCGATGGTTTTTCTATAGTTTCTCGAAGATTTTTATGGCTATGTGAATCTTTTATTTTATTTATTTATTTTTTTATTTTCAATTTCTTGTCGATGGTATATCGATTGTTTTTCGATGGTTTTTCTCGATGATTTCCATGGTTGTGTGATTTTTTTTTTTGTTGGTATTTTTAGTTTCTTATCAATGGTATCTCGATGGTTTCTCAATGATTTCCATGGCATCAAAAAATTCATTAAAATCATTAAGAAACCATCGATAAGAAACTGAAAAATACAAAAAAAAAAAAACACAAAAAATTCACACAAGTATGGAAATAATCGAGAAATCATTGAAAAATTATCGATAAGAGTCTTATCCAACCTTGGTACGCTTACTATCGATAAAACATCGACATATCATTGATAAACCATTAATAACGTAAAAAATCCAAATCTCACCGCAAAAAACTATATCCTGCCATTTCGTAGAAAAAACAACATACTCTTTAAAATATTTAAAAAATTATTTGAAAAATACTAAACTATTATTGCAAGTGCAGCAGGTTTCGTATGGTCATTGTGCGTGATTTGTGACTTTAGTGAAATCTCCGTCATCGCCACTGGTCGTCGTGGTCGTGATGGAGCAAAAAGATGAGTGAGTTAGAGATTTTTTTTAAGATACACTTATTAATATGAGGGAATAAAAAGGAGAAAAGAAGTCAAATATGTATTATTTGGTATAAATTAATAATGGTACATTTATAAATATATACAATGAAATTTTCCTGGGGTATTTTCTTAAGCATATGAAATTTCCCAAACTAAATACAAAATTTTATAAGAGGAAATTACACTTATTATGGGATTTTAAAAATTTTTATGATAAATATGACACATTTAAGTTTGACCAATTTATATGGTATTTTTTTTGTTTTTAGGTCTTTTTATGGTATTTGATATGTCATATATATGTAAATTAAGTTTTTAATCCCATATTTAATGTTTTTATTTGTCACTGATGCAAAAAAAGTCGCCGAAATTTGCTACCGTGCTGGAAAAATTACTAGAGTAGCGGTCGGTGCTGGAAAAGTCATCAGAGTTTCCGTCAACACCGAAAAATTCGTCGAAATTGGCATTAAGAAACCGGTTTCTTGATGAAGAAACCACTTTCTTGGTGATCTTTCCAGTGACAATGCCAATTCTGACGACTTATCTGACACTGACAACTACTTAGGCGACTTTTCCAGCACCGACATCAAACTTCAAAAAATTCATCGGAATTGGAATAATCACCCAAAAAATTACCAAGATACTCAAGAAACCAGTTGATGAAAAAACCAGTTTCTTGATAATTTTTTCGGTGATTTTTTTGGACGACAATGTCAATTCTGACGATTTTTTTGGCGTTGGCAGCAACTCCGACGACTTTTCCAACACCGGCAGCTACTCCCGTGACTTTTTTGGTACCGACAGCAAACTCTGGGAAATTCATCGGAATTGGCATTGTCGCCGGAAAAAATACTAGAAAAATCATCAAGAAACTGGTTTTTTTGTGTGATTTTTTTGGTGATAATGCCAATTCCGATGACTTTTTCAGCACCAGAAACAACTCTGGTGACTTTCCCGGTGCCAGCAGCATTTCCAGTGACTATGCCAATTTTGATGACTTGTTTCAGTTAACTTTATTATTTAGCATTTCTATTTCATTATGATTTTTCGTAGTGTCGAATCTGGTTTCACAGGGTTCATATGTTCGAAACTGGTTTTATAGGTTTTAAGGGTTGTGTAATGAGGTTGCTCTATTTTATGATGTTATTGTATATTTTTTATTTTAGGTTTCTTTTTATTATTTTGTTTCTAGGTTTGAAACTGGTTTTCACACTTATATTTTGTTTTAGATTATTGTTGTACATTGTGTGTTGTTTTGTTTATATTTATGAGTATTTTTTTTGTGTTTTTTTCTCCATTTGGTTGATTGATGAAACTGGTTTCAATTATTTTTATTGTATACCATTTTTGTTTTGTTTTCATAATCTTTATTATTGTTGTGTGACAAACCTAGTTCTTTGATGAAGAAACCACTTTCTTGGTGATTTTTTCGATGATTTTGCTGGCGACAATGCCAATTCTGACGACTTTTTTTTACGCCGCCGGCGACTTTTCCGACACCTGCAGCTACTCTGACGACTTTTTCAGCACCGACAGCAAACTTCGAAATAGTTGTCGTAATTGGCATTGTTGCTGGTAAAATTACCGGAAAAATCACCAAGAACTGGTCTCTTCATCAAGAAACCAGTTTTTTAGTGATTTTTCCGGCGACAATGCTAATTTTGATGACTTTTTCAGCGCCGACGTCAACTCCGGTAACTTTTCCGGCATCGACAGCTACTCCGATGACTTTTCCGGTGCCGACATCAAACTCTTATGACTTTTCCGGCACGAGTGACAACTCCGACAATTATTGTAGTTTCATTTGTTTTATGTTTTTAAAAAATAAATATGAAAAGAATTTTAATATTTTTTATAGTAATTCAATTAAGTTTTTATTTTTTTATGAATCTTAAATTCAAATTCTCTTTAAAAAAACTATATTTTTAATTTGATTGGTTAGATAACAACATATTTAGTGGCATTTACTTTTTATGTCATATTTATTATAACCTTAATAATTTTTCCCATATTTTTAAAAATAACCTATTTTATAAATATAAATTATAGCCCACAAGGTAAAATAAAATGGTTTTATATGCAAAATAAAATGGTGTTACATGCAGTCACGTTGGAGAAGTAAAATGAAGAAATGGAGTCTCGATGGAAACATGTATGAATTCTGCTTTTTTTTTTTTTTTTTTCCATTCTGTTTTATTTAATCAGGCCGAGAATTCATGGAGTGATTTCATAATCAGATGAGAATAGCTCACTCTCTTACGAACAAATCTCTGCAGTGAACAGTTAAAATACAATAAGGCTATAAATAAGCTCTATTTTTAAGAAGATTACAACTTCTCGAAGTGGGACAAAAACATTCTCTATGACAACATTTTCCAACACAAGTAAGTTGATAGCACTAAATTCTACCTCTCCAAAACCCAAGAACTCAACTCTCAATTCAATCCCAAACCAGGGGAAGAAAAAAAATATTATTCCTTCTCCAACCTAAATGTTACAAACGGTGGTCCTATGAAAGGTGCGGGAAAAAGAAGATCATCAATTAATCAAGATACATAGTGTCCACCCATTATAATGTGTTCTATTAGGCAGTGGAAGCTGTTTCAGCTACCATGTTCCATACTCTCACTTGACCCGTTCCATCTCCGGTGAAAAATAGGCCACCAGGGCCTACCTGAATTGATCGTACCTCTTGTTTCGAGAAAAATTTTCCCCTCTCGGTAAACCTGAGACAAGAATGAGATGTACATGAAAATTAATTTAGAGCAATTAATGATCCGGCTAATATTTTGATTTCCAACCATAGAAGTAATGCAACATTACTAATATTTTCCAACTTCTGTGGCTAAAAATGTTTCTGTAGACAAGAATAGTATTTGACATATTCCCTTCATATTTGAAATTTTGTAAATGAAACTGGCATGTACTAAATCATTGACTCACGATGGCAGATCATAGAGGCGAACAGAGTTGTCATTGCAAGAACTTAGCAACACCGGTTTTCCTTCTGAATCATGCATACCACAGAGAGCAAGAACACCCTGCAACAATTTACAGAACTAAAGTTACACGTGTGTGATAGATCTCTCAAACCTAGATACTGCGTTGACTGTCTGCAAATATCACCCAGAAAAACCATATTTTTCAACAATGATGCCGTTTTAACAGCATACCCTGACAAACTCGGTCACAGTTGTATACATACTCTCAAAGTTGCCTTAATAAACAACAAAAGGCTATTTTGGACCTCATAGACCTATCTATATATATAAACTACAGCATAGATGACCAGGCTAAAATTTATAACAGCACCAAACAAATAATAACTTACATGCTCTTCATT
The DNA here is from genome assembly GCF_029168945.1 of Cannabis sativa. Classification (NCBI taxonomy): domain Eukaryota; kingdom Viridiplantae; phylum Streptophyta; class Magnoliopsida; order Rosales; family Cannabaceae; genus Cannabis; species Cannabis sativa. The sequence goes on along the minus strand of NC_083605.1, from coordinate 15,066,096 downwards.
GTGAGTATATGTTACTTCCAAGCCCCCATTTTGTGTAGAAACCCACACCTGCCAAAAGGATGGAAAAAACTAGTGAAAAAAAATAAGTGACGAACACATTCAAACTACAAACATCAATATTGTGACATAATCGGTACTTAAAGACATGTATATGCTATAGAAGTGATGACAGACCTTTATTGTTTGGTCTAAGGAACATGATAGAAGAAACTGATCCCAGCAAAGAACAGACATAACCACGGCACTATGGTCTGTCAGTGTCTGTAAACACTGCAATGTTTCAAGGCTCCAAACCTGGAAAATATGCAAATGCAAATAAACATATAAATATATGCAGTAACAACCGAATTCAAATGATAGATGAAACAGAATAATACTACTATAACTAACCTACCTTTATGGAATGGTCCATGGAACCCGAGTAGAGCCTGTTAGCCCCAACTACTAATGAAACAACTGGAAGTGAGTGACCTTTGAGTGATGTGAGTGGTTCAAAACAATTGGTAGATACATTAAATTTCCACACAAGTATAGATCCATCCTGCGGCAAAGGAAATTCTAACTTATAATATGTCTATCAGATATGCAAAAAAAGATAGAAAGTAAGAGAAGGAATATATTCATCGAAGATCCAAACTTTTTAAGAGAATAGTGCAAAATTTCATAATCCAAAGTAAAGCAAACTTGTCATAGAAAAATAATTACCTGTGTACCAGCAAAGAGCAACTCATTACCCACAACAAGGGAATACACTTGCCCCACAGGCCCAGTAAGACTCGATTCTGTGTTAGTTTGGGTATTCCATGCCTGTATTATCATCATCACAAGTCTTGTGTATAAGAATTTTATTCCATTGTTACTGCTAACACAAGCAGAGACAACAAGTAGAGGATAGACAAAACCTCTGCATTACCTTCACCATGTTCAGCATACCAACAAAAATCCAAGGACCTTCACTGATCATACAGCCCACTTCACAGCCAAGTTGAATAACAGCTGCGCACTGTAATAATAAAATAACTTTTTAGGGACACACCGAATACCCATAGACAAAAACTGCAGATAGTAAATCAGACTGCTCTCGACTCCACGACAAAGAAAATAATGAGTAACTAAATTCTAACACAGCTAGTGTTCTGAAATTTGAGAGAAAGTCATCTCAAGCAAATAAAAATGCTACTGCTTATCTGGTTGTTTAAAACAATATCAGAAAATGTTAAGAGTAAACAATAATAATTAAAAAAAGTTATTCTCGAAATACAAACAGCAATACTTCATTTGGTTTTGGAAATAAGATTTACATGAGTTGGGCATGTAAATTCATGTATCAAGACGTGATCCACCCAACATAAGCAGAAAAAAGGTGTCAAATTAATATTACCAGCCATCACATTATTGTTGAATCAGAACCATATAGCTGAAAGAAGCAACAGCGACTTAAAATTACTTTACAAACCAAGTATTCCTTCAATTACTTCCACTAACTTAAATGTCAAACCAAAACTGCAAGTTGTGGGTGCTCTTTTTATAGCTTTATTAAGCTGGGAAATTGGCAAAATCTCATCAAAAGTTGAACTCAAGAAGATGTTGAAAAGTGAAGGAGCATTCCCAATCATCACCATGAATAAAATCACAAGTAAGCTATGGAACGTTAATATAAAGCATTATTTATCCTATTCCCGGACAGTTGAAGCCAAAGAAGTGAGGGAGAAGTTATATTTACTATTATTATTTGAAAGTAAAAAAAGAAGAAAAGAAGGAAAGAACAAATACCTGTCCAGACTGGCAATCCCATATCCGCACTGTCTCATCTTTGCTACCAGTATAAAGCTTATCAGACCCAGATGGCAGAGCAATTCCAGTGACAACCTACTCATAAACAATACCATAAATCTCACAACACAAAAATACAAACAATTTTAGATAAGCAACAGTTAGTTGTTATCAAATAAGTTAAATTAATTCAATAAATGACAACCATAATCCATCGAACTCACATTCTGATGCCCCTCCAGCTGCGTCAACAATGAGAAGCCATCCCCCATAGTCCACGAATGCAAAAACTTGCACTTATCACCATACGTACAGTTCCCTTGAATCCAATAATTACAAACCTTGTCCGTCTTACGGACAAATTTATTGCCACCGGCGTTGCCGCCATGGACTCTACCCCAAGTGTTATTATGCGGGACGCGGCGGGGACCCGAATGATCTTCGGCGGAGGCGGCAAAGGCGTGGTGGCGTTTCGAAGAAGACGGCGCCGTTCCATTAGGAGGGTGCACCGCCGGGGGATGTAATTCTCTGTGAAGAAAGGGGCAGGGGAAGCGATTGCACTTGCCCGCTCTCCAATGGTAACAGACCTTTTGGTTCTTCGAGTCAGAGGAGGGACCGGTCAGCCTATGAAAGACGCGCTTGTTTCCCCCTCCGTCCACATCCATTAGCTTTTCTTTAACTCTGATCCAATCCAATCCAACTTCTCCCACAAAACCTAAAACTTCCGCCAAGATTTGGAATTGATTCAATCCAAACGACCACTCAAATCTGATGCGCAAAATTTGAGAGAACAGAACCCCTAATATGTAATTCGGTTCTGATTATTTTATTGGGAAAGAATTGAATTCAAAAGCCCTAATTTCAATTACGGTGCCAAAAAAGTAATTATATGAGTGGGAGAAGGGAAGTGGAAACTGGAGAAAGGAGAGAGTGATGTTACTATACAAAATTTCGAGCCTCGTCACCGAGACGAATCGTCGGTAGCTGAAGAAGTTGAAATTACTGTTTTGCCCTGACACTGCGTGGCCTGACTCTCTAAGCCGATTTGTGTTCTTCTGTGCTATCGTTGTACTTTACCATGTACGCAACCGTGTCCTTTTCGCCCACGCGCGGATGTTGAGAAATTGGGCCAAGCCCATTCAAATATAGACTGGACTGGCCCATTTCGAGAGGCCCATGGTTTGGGGCTTCTACTAGACTAAGCCTGCTATAATGTTTCGACAATGTAACGAGGTCTTCGTTGTTTGTGGCCATTTCAAAAAAGAAAAAAGAAGGGGAGAGTTATTAGTTTCTTTTACTTTAGCGAACTACTAAAGGAGGAGGAGACGAAGCCAAAGAGAGCCCACGAGACAGGAGGAGCTCTGTCTTGGACAACTCAACTACTGCTCCAACGGACTGCTTCAGTGCTTCCTTCCTTTCTCTCTTTCCTTTTCTCTCTAAGATCAGGTCCTTGCCTGCCTTCCTTTTTTTTGTTTTTTTTTGTGTTGTAATTATATGTGTATACTTACAAACATACATATGCATTAGCGCGCTTGTGAGTTCAAGTATTTCATCCCTATGGTAAAAATGGAAAATTTTGGATCTGGGTCTGTCTATTTATTGCTTAATTTTAATGGGTCAATTTGGTTTAGCTGTTTTTTCTTCTTTTTTTGCTGTCAATTTAGTGTTCTTAGTTCATGATTAGTGGCGAGTTGCTTTGAGTAGATTGTGGGTTGTTTTAGATACTTAAGGTTAGTTTTCTTTGAGTGAATCTTAAGATTCTTCTGTTAATGAGTTATGTGTTTTGTGTGAGAGAATCTAGTTCGAGTTCTGTTTTCTAAGCCTAAGCTGAACGATGTCGACATCCCATAAAATGCCAAAAAAAAAAAAAATATGAAAATTTTCCAAAAGTAATGGGAAAAAAAATATGAACTTTTTAAATTATAGAATAACAAGGTTTGATGCAGTGATGTCTCGTTTACTTGATGGCTTAATTCAATCTGAAGTATAAACCTTCTTTCTTTCTCTGTTCTCTTATTGTATGCGTGAGACTAAATTTTTCTTTTTAACATTCTTTTTGCAGATCCATGTGATATCCCAGCCAATGGTTTTGCCTCGTTCTTTGTAAGGTTTGTGATATAGTATAACGTTGTCCAGATACGTGGTACCTTATTCTTCACGTTCACTGTCATTGTCAACTTTAACAACCGTGGAAGAAGCATGTATCTTTTTATCCTGAATTACGTATGGTCTATTTTAATGCGTATATAAGCAAAAAGGGAGCAATCTATTAACTGACAGAAATTTCAGCTTTTCTGTTTGATTGGGGGAGTTGGGCTGCCTTTTTAAAAAGCTGAAGAGAATCTTGATACTAGAAAGCTAGAGGAGAGGAGGCTGAGATTCTCATTCGTGTTTGTTTCGAGAGAATTTTGGTATGGCTGTTGCTCTTAGCAACAGCAGCAGTGAACCATCATCATCAACATGGCTCGGCAACTCTTACAAAGTTGCAAACTTAAACACAACAATTTTGGAGGCAAATCAGAACTCAAATCTGAAAGATCAGTACACACTTGGTGTGGAATTGGGTTGGGGGCAGTTTGGTGTTATCAGGGCATGTACTGATAAGTCAACAGGAGAAGCTTTAGCCTGCAAATCAATTGCTAAAGATAGACTGGTGACCTCAGATGATGTGAGGAGCGTCAAGCTTGAAATTGAGATTATGACAAGGCTATCTGGGCACCCAAATGTTGTAGATCTAAAGGCTGTTTACGAAGAGGAAGACTATGTTCATTTGGTTATGGAGCTTTGTGCTGGAGGGGAGCTTTTCCACAAGTTAGAGAAGCATGGGAGATTCTCCGAGTGTGAAACAAGGGTTCTCTTCAGGCATCTCATGCAGGTGGTTTTATATTGTCATGAAAATGGGGTTGTTCATAGAGATTTGAAGCCTGAGAACATCCTCCTGGCCACAAAAGCATCATCATCTCCAATTAAATTGGCAGATTTTGGACTTGCAACGTATATCAAGCCTGGTAATTTCTTGATCTAACTTAATTCTCTTGCTGTTTTCTCTGATACTTTCTTAGGAATTTGATTTATTTATGCTATTTATTTTTGCTGAAACAGGACAGAATTTACATGGGTTAGTTGGGAGTCCATTTTATATAGCTCCAGAGGTACTTGCTGGGGGCTATAACCAGGCTGCAGATGTTTGGAGTGCCGGTGTAATCCTTTACATTCTTCTCAGTGGCATCCCTCCATTTTGGGGAAAAACTAAGTCACGGATTTTTGATGCCGTCAGGGTAGCTGATCTTAGGTTCCCATCTAATCCTTGGGATCATATTTCAGAGTCAGCTACAGATTTGATTAAGAGAATGCTTTGTACAGATCCTTGTCAAAGGCTTAGTGCTCAGCAGGTTTTAGGTAGGTGGAACAAATACACTACTTATTGAAAAGCATCTCACATTTGTGATTAAAGTTGGAATCATAGATCTGTTGTTACTTCATTTAAAAACTAAAATCAAACTTTTTATGGAATTGTTGAACCTAATAGGATAGTAGTTCATCGTCAGTCAATTTACTAAGAGGATCCTCTTTTTTTTTTACTTTTTTATTTATTTGATAGGAACAAAGTGAATCCTGGTTGAAGCATCAAAATAATATGTCAATTGATTAGGCCGGGGTTATAATATTTAATACGGAACTTAATAGTCGTTTTTTTTTTTGCTTTGATATCAGTTAGATGTACTCCTTTTTTCATGTTTTAGTCTTACCCTTTTCAAATTTTTAATTAGCAATCTATGTCTTGCATTGTTTAGGAACCAAAAAGAAGATATACTTCCTAAAGTTTCCCATTTGTCTTTTCATTGAATTTGACTTTGCCCTTTTGTAGATCATTCATGGATGACTACTAATGAATCAAAGCCTCAACAACCAAGTCAATGTGCAAGTCAAAGTTGTGGAGCGTGGGATGAGGGTGGCTGCTCATTTTCTTCTCCATTCATGTCGAGAAATCAAGACCCCAGTTTTGGCAATGGATCACTAATTAATTCTGACGACACTCAGTCACCTGCATTCACATGCAGATCATCTTTTTCTTCATTCCTAGTGGAACCGTCAACTCCTTGCTTAGCATCTGGTGGTTTTTCGTTTCGCAGCTGTGGTGAATCCATTGGTATTGGTACTGATGTTTCTTCACCTATTCCGTCAATGCCAAGCTTTGCATTCTTCAGCCCTGCTTCTGTTGTCGAGAAAACAAATTGTATTGAAGAGGTTTCAGCGAACACATCTGTAGTAGAAGCAATACATGAAGGTATTTTCGAGTACCTAAATTATTCTGAACTGTACAATTATCATGTAGCTATTGTGTCCAAATCATAATCTTCTTTTATAAATCAGGGGCAAGCTTGGAAAAGTTGCTCATGTTGTCTACACATCTGGAGAACAGCAAGCCAAGTGAGGCTAAAAGAGCTGGGCTAACATGTTGGTCCAAGGTAGCAGGCATTCACAGCAAGAGAAATCACACGATTGGGCTTGGCGAGCATGAGAAAATTGATTTGATAGTGACAGAATCAGTCATTCGTTGGTCCTCTTGCACACACTTGCCCACTTCTCTTAGATCTTCACTTGTCTGTTGAAACTAGACCACAAGAATTGTGGGATTAATCTGATGTGTTGTTGGGTTGGTTGTACAAAATTAGAGGACACCCACGAGATCTTTTCTCTACTGATTTTTGGGTCGTGTATGTATCATATAGTGCCTTTTTCATGTTAAGTTCAACCTAGGTGTTATGGCTGCGATGGGGTGGTGTTTTTGTTTTTCTGATTTGTTGACAAGAGTAACAAGAAGCTGCGGCTAGTGTGTGGGGATTTTCTTTGTAAAATTAGTGTGATCTTGGCAGTAAAATTAGTTCCTAAAGAAATAGCATCAACCTTTTATTTTATATATATAAAAAAAATAGAATATTGTATTATATTACATCTCAACACCACTTAAAAAGAGTATGGCATTGTGTGAATAAGCTGTAGCCAATTTTAATTTTATCTTCCTATTGTGGGATCGGGCAAGTGGTTGGAAATGGCTTTAGAAATATGTTGCTATTTTTGTTTGTTCGAGTACTATTCCAAATTGTGCTACTACAAAGTACAACGCACCTAAAAAATTCAATGGTCAAGATGATTTATTAGACCAACCCAAGTGAGAACCGGTGTATTCATATTCAGAATCTTTGACAACATTAATATATATAGCATCATCAATCAAACCTTTCATGACTTGTTTAATTTAATATTGGACAACAGTTATTTTAGGGAACTATACAATAACAAAAACAGAAGAAAAAACGCATTTTATAACACTTTATTCAACTATACAACTTCAAAGATGTGGACCAAGTGAAAACCCATCTTCTGATGAGTTTACCTCTATCTTAAACCTAAACTATACTTACGTCAATACTGACATCACTATGGTATCTGAATTCTCACTCACATGTGTGCTGGCTAATATTCTTGTCTCGATAAACTTTGTGATGGAATTATTGTTATGGCTATTGTGTCACCCAAAAACATGAGAAGCTTTACCAAAAAGAAAGAAAGTTGGAACGTGTATAATAATTGTACATACAGGTTAAGGCTGTGTTCCTATAGAAAGAAAACATGGAAAATTATGGCAACTCAACAAGTCTTTACACGAGGGAGAATTAGTACTTGATCTATTTGTCCAATATCGGAACCAAATTATTACATGTCTTGTGTTGGTTATAAATGATCAAATTCAATAGCCTTAGGCAAAGAAACACTAGGGGTATATGTTTGTTCTTGTATTCCCCCTTTATGAGACAGCTTTTTTCCATTTATTGGTTATCCTCTAAAAAATATATATGAATTTGTTCATTGCTAAGTGTTTACATTTGAGTTTTTTGATAAAGTTTGGGAAGAGGACAAGTGGATATTTGTTATAGTTGAGATATTAACTTTTGGAAGTGCAATACTTTTGTGTACAGCACTATAATGGATGCATTCTTTTATATTGTGATTCTGTGAACCACACATACTTTGTCAACGTGGTAACGGAAGTTATTAGTAACTCCTTTGTGTATTGCGATTCAAGCAACATAATATCACAATCATTATAATTGTTCAACACAATAAATAAGAATTCTTTTTTTTTTTTCATGATACTATAGTCTTTACAATAAAACATTTTTTTTGGAAAAAATTATCCCAAATTATTAAAATAATTACAAATATTTTTTGCAGCAAAAAATCTGACAAGTATCTGAAACAAAAATTATTTAACTCTATACATTAATAATTTATTTATCACAAACACACACATACAAATAACTTGAATCTTTTAACTCAACCTTAAAAATAAAGGATATACAAAAAAATAAGTTGATTATCACATAAAAATATAAACATATTTTCTCAACTAAATATATTAAACAGTTAGAAACAAGAAAATAACAATTAAAAACTTTGTACAAAATGGAGAGCAAACGAAAAAAATTAAACAATACAACCTCCTCAACGATTTTATGAGGAAAACAAAGTGGCTTGAATTAAAGGCCTTAGTAATACCTTCGAATTGTTTTCCAGTGTCAATATACTCCAATTATAAAGACAGCTTATCAACAAGTTTCCTAATAAAATGATGTCTTATATCAATATTGTTAACACAGAATTTAGTTAAATATAAATGAGGCTTTAGATAATTAATGAATCTGTAATAAATACAATGACGATATTGATTATAGATGAAAGACAAAAAAAAAATTACATAGCTTTGTAGTTAAAATCTACATACTGCACGAGTTTTATTTTTATTTATGGGGTTTCTGTGTACAAAACGTATTTTGGCAAAATTTCTCTATGTCTGGAAATCAATCATGCCTTTTACATCTGTGTTACTGCTATTTATAGGGATTAAATAGCACCTATTTGATATTATCTATGTAACTGTTTATGAAACGTGGATATTTTTGTTACGATTTATGCCTTAAAAAACTTGTAACGACATTTCTATTTATAAATAAGAGTTGAACCTTTTTATATATATGTTTGAATGTTAAATTATTAATATTTAATATTGAATAATTTATATATAAATATCTAAAATTTTATTATTCATATATGATGTTGTGACTTGTATTGTACGGAGAATTAAGATTGCTTAGCCATGAATAAAATAGTCAACAACATATGAAAGTTAGGAAAACTGTTTGGATCAAGAGATCTAGATTCGGATTGCTTATGTGGTATGACATTTAAGTGAAGGTGTTGTACATATAGAGATTATATATGACATGGATGGATATAAATTAAGTTATTTTTATCAAACATGTCGTTTACAATAAATGCCTAATTCATATCATAAAGATGATCAATAGTAGATCAGTCTGAATCTTGAGTAATCATGAACTCTTGTTCTTGTTATTAGTTTCTTTAATTTACTCGTTAAAGTTTCTTAGAGAAGATGATTTTTACAACTTTTATTTTTGGAATCTAATAATATGAATGGTTGGAAACATGATCTACAATTATCGAATCTTGACTTTCTTAATGGAACGAATGTTGGCCCCTTTAAGTGTTAATTATAGAAATGAAAAGTTGTGCACAAGTTTAAATTGGATCTAAATTATACTTTCACTAGTAAATTAACGGTACTAAACGATAAAGAAGTAATTAGAAGGGTATAGGAGTAATTTGACTGAAACTAATTACGAACTGACACAAGGATAGTCAATCACTAGAATTGATTATATCAATGGACACTGCAATAAAGCTCGTAATTCTTTAATTACTAAGAGTTCAATTCCATATTAATAATGGACTAATCATGGAATTAATAAACATGATTATTGTTGGAATTTATTTTACCAGGATCTTAGATCTACTCACAAGTATGTTTATTAACACCCTAAATATGAACTTTCTAAACGATAAAATAAACACATATAAAGTTTAGAAAACCTTACATTGGGTGCAGCGGAATAATATGACTCATTCCGTTCAGATATCTCGCCCTTGATTCCTTTCTGTAGCAGAGCATTATCAATATCTGAACCTGGATCTCTTTCTCTGAATCTTTGATGCTGAAACTCCTTTTGCTAAATGTCTTTCTTCACGATCTTCCTCACTATGATTGAGGTATCACTTGCTGTGTGTGGGCACTACTCATACACTAAGTATTTCGAAATCTCAATGAGGAAGAGAGAGAGAGTGGGTTCAGCCAAAGATAGGGAGAGAGAAGGCTCAGGTTTTTCTCTGAAGGAAAAATAGAAAATTTAAGTGTAATTTTCCTGAAGCCTTCACTATCTATTTATAACATTCCACTAGGGTTAGGTTTGAATTATTTGGCATTAAAATAATGAAAATATCAGAGGGAAAAACCATACAAAAGTGGCCGGCCCTACATAGTGGATTTGGGCCTCACTTTTTGCAATTTTGCAGTTTTATCTTTTCTGCATCTGATTTTCTCAAAAACGCCAATTTTCTAATTCAACCATTTAAATGCCAATTCTAACTATTTAATAACTATAAATAATTATTAAATAATATTGTCATTTATCATATTTATTAATTGAACCATACAAAGTATCATAATTAACAAATATGCCCCTATAAACTCTTTCTTTACAATTTCGCCCTTACTTAGTGAAAAATTCACAAATAGACATAGTCTAATTTGAGAATTATAATTGATTAATCAAAACCAATTATATGAGTCTTACAAGCAATATTATCTCAACTAGTGCGGGGACCATGGGTCTATATAACCGAGCTTCCAATAAGTAGATCAAGAATTTATTACTAAAATTCACTAACTTATTAATTCTTCGTTGAATCCACGCATAGAACTTAGAATTGCACTCTCAGTATATAGAATGCTCTATATGTTCCACCATATAGACACATCATTAGTTATCCATTGTTATAATCCTAATTTGATCAATTATCCTCTATATGAATGATCTACACTGTAAAGGGATTAAATTACCGTTACACCCTACAATGTATTTATTCCTTAAAACACTTGACCCCGTATAAATGATATTTCAGCTTATGTGAAATGAGTACTCCACAATTTATGTTCGTTTGGTCAAGCTCGAAGGAGATCATCCTTTGCTTACTATTCGCCAGATAGAAGCTATAGATTCCATGTTTATGCTAGCGCTCCCACTCAATTGCACTACCGTGTTCCCAAAATGTACTTATCACCCTGACCTAAAAGTAGGCTTAACTAACAAATCAAAGAACATGAATAGCCTCTCGAGATTGAGCCTAATCATATCAAGATTAAGATCATTTGATCTAGGATCAACTAGGCGATATTGACTTGAATAGATATTACGGTAAGTTTAATAAATCTAAGTCAAAGTTCAATATCGGTCCCTTCCGATGCATACTCCATGCATCCAACCTGAGCTTTACTTTAACCAATGCTCTGGAAAGAACATAGCATTTCTCCAAATGCAAGTAAACTCTGTTGTAGATTATCATATCAGTAAAACCCTATGTCTGATAAATCTAGGAAACTTTATTCACATAGTCATGTTTACTTTCCAATGTGTTGACGGCACAATAAACAGGATCAAGTATGTGAAAAGGGTTTCAGATGAATTTATACATTATGTACATATAATCATGAAATAAATCATGTGAACCATGCAACATTAAATGTTATTTCTGATCTATATTAATAAGTAAATCTGATTATATTGAAATGAGTTTTATTTAGGGCATAAAACCCAACAAACTCCCACTTGCACTAATATAAAACAAAAAGTGCGTTTCAAATAATCTCAACACCTTGATATACAAATCAAGTGTAGTAGTAGTAAACTCCTCGTAATAGGATCTGAAAGGTTGAATTAACCACAACCTTTCCTCCACTATTACTCTTCCTTAATCACAAAATCATTGATAATGTGAAATTCCTCTCTCTCTATATGTCTACTCTCTTGGGATACTGGATTCTATATCTTTGGCAACTACTTTTGGTTAATCAGGAAATTAACACTAGTAGTTTAAGGCAATTTGGAATGATGCCAAAAATGTATAGAACTTTCCTTAGACTGAATAAGTACCTTTCCTGCAACTTTAACATTCAGTCTCTCTCTGGTAGACCTAGAGACTTCCGATAGGTTTTTACACTTCTCCAAAATCACTATTCCACCCTCAGAGTAACCACCATCTTATCAGAAAGATTTACTAGCACAAAGGCAAATTTCGAAATCTGATATGGTGTAGTCTAAGAGTTTTAAACACACCCTTATAGACTAACATATAGTTCCTCTTCTTTATCTTAAGATTTACTTGATTGTCTTCCAATGTTCTTCTCCTGGATTAATCTGATACCTACTCATTACTCCCACTCAACAGTAGGTGCCTGGTCTAAGGCATACAAAAGTATATCTAAGACCTCTCACTGTTGATATAAGAAATTCTTTCATGGCTTTATCTTTTCTGGAATAGTTAAGACTTTTCCTTAGATGAATAAAATCTATACCTAAGAAGTTGTGAAGCTTCTATAGATTGCCATTAGAAAGAAAATGCTTCAGCATCTTACTAAAGTAAGTTGCTTGCATTAGAGTAAGTAATTACCGGGTATACCACAAGCCATAGGTTTAGATAAACTCAAACCAACAATACTAGGAACAGGAAGTTTGTTAAGTCCATTGAATAGACTTATAAACGAAAATTTCCTTTTATGTCCTTGTAATAGAAAACTTTAGGTTATTCCATGTGAATGGATTAAACCATAGTTCTATTGGCTTTTCTTCTTAGTTTCTTCTCTTGACAATCCATTACTTGTTTAAACTCATAATGGATTTTAATCACTAGTGTCTCCCAAGTCATAAGAAGGTGAGTTTCTAGAAACTCTCCCACTACGACAAGGTACCGTGAATTATGTCGAAGAAAACTAAATGGTATTAACCTCTTTGGTTGTGACAAGACAACAGAGGCAGTGGGATCATCATATGTTATATAAGATGATAGAACACTTTTGGAATCAAGAAAAATATCTCCTTTATTTGCTACTTGTTTTCAGACTTAGTCATTATCTTAGAAAAGTAGTATTTGTTTGAACAAACACTTTCTTATCTATTGACAATGGGATGGTCCACCCCTAATCACTTAGAATAGCTAACAAAACATGGTTAAATCTAGCTTTTCTTAAGATTTTGATTAGGTCATCCATGAATCTAGTAATGATTTACATTAAGCACCCAACCATTACATCATTCTGAAATTGTATTACCATAGAAGGATTTAGGCAACGACTAGTAACTAATCATCAATATGCAACTCGAAATTTCTGGGGAGGTAAGTTTGGATATAATTCAAAAATCAATTTAATGATCTTTGAACTGCATATCTACTAACTATTTCTCCACCCCTATCAGTTCGCAAGATCTTTAACCACTTACCTTAATGGTTTTAACCATTGCTAGAAATTAATGAAATTTTTCAAACATTTCAAATTTCTTTGCTAAAAGGTATAATCTAGAGTAATCGTTTTAAGAATACAACGAAAAACTCATATCCACCCCTGAATGTACATCCATCTGCGAATGAGATGAAGTACTTTCAGTGGATATAGGCATATTAACTCTTTGCAGAGATTGATCTTGTCAAATCCACTATGAACAAGATACAAATGCCATAAATTAAAAAAAAATGTGGTAGTGTCTTTTGATGACATAGGTTTAGTTACATCAAAGAGTTCTTAGAATACTGCAAGTGGATCCTGGTCACAGAATACCTAACTCATATTCCATACAGTTTTAATCCATTAATAGAAGATGGATATTAAACACTTGAGAAAGTGTAACTGTATTGTATTCTGGAATTAGAAATATAAGAAAATTTCTATTTGGAATCTAAAATTAAAGTCAAAGACTTAAATTTATACCAAATATAATGAGTAATTCTATCTTGGACCACCACTAATAATTTAACTCTAAGTCTGATTTGCCCATACAAGCAGGAGATTTCTAAGATTGAGGATTTAAATCAATTGGGAATAGAATTTCGGGATTATAATCATATGCGTCATTTAATTTCTTAAGAGAAAATATAGAATGACATGAAATGATTTATAGACCATTCATCCAATGATATGTTTTGAAGCTAATTCGAAATGAATAATCTAAGAGGAATTAGGATAATTTCGTTTATAAATAAGAATCCAACGATGCTTCGATTAGCAAAAGACAAAGTAATCTTATTTATGTAATCTTCTTGTTTCATATTGTAAAAATACTAGTCTAAGGTGTCATCAATTGATGAACAGCTAGATGTTGCATATACAATATTTATCTTTCGAGATCTTACACTATTATGTATGTCTAATGGTGAAAATCCATTAGGGATTTATCTCATTAGAAAAACAAACATGTTAGACCAACAATGAAGATTCGAAATTAAACTACAACTTAATAACAGAACATAACATGGTTCAATATAAATTCATACACAATTCAGAAATTATAAACATATAGCAAGTAGGAATGACTAGTGAAAATACTAAAACATACAATCCTAAATAATTTCCAAGGTTTTCAACAACTGATACAGTGTCCCGGTAGGCGAGAGTCAAAGCATCATTTATTGAATAGAGTTGTCAGCTCATCTAAAATAGAAACCATTCTAGCAACCTTTTATTCGATCAAAATAAGAATCCAACGTTGTCCCGGTAGGCGAGAGTCAAGGTTATTCTCATTTTATGAGCTTTCACCATTGTTTCATGTTTTATGAGTTTATGTCTAAGTAGTCACCGTAGGGGAGAGTCTAAATAGAGACGAAAACTCACAAAACACTTATCAAATGAAATCTTACGGTGTTAAATGCGTTCAACGAATAACCATCCATAGGGGGACGAAGTCTAGCGTCTCGAGGTTATATTGAAAACATTTAACTTTTGTAAGACCAACAATGGAGATCGAATATCTTAATAATAATCAAGCTCATTATTTAGAGTTGTATTTTATTTGATTCTCTTTATTTAATTTATTTATTTTAAATATATATTTATTTAAAATTTCCAATTTAGAATGAAAAATTCTAAATATAAATTTTAATTTAATATTTATAAATTTTACTTAGATTGATATCAAAATAACATGAATTATTTCCATCTTAGTAATAATTTCCAATAAATATTTAGAAAAATATTCAATTTAAGTTGTTACAAAATTAATTTAAATTAATTTACAACTCAAATTTAATTTTCTATAAATATATATTGCATTTCGAAAAATTAAAGTATTCTAGGACACAATTTTCGAAAATGCATGTTAAAATAAAAAATTAATCCTGGAAAAATTATTCTAATTTAATGTTGGCCCAAAATTAATTAATAAAATTAATTTACAACAAAAAATATAATTTTCCTATTTAATTATATAAGAAAAATTTCAAATATTTAAGTATGATGATGAAAATCAACTTAAATATTAATTTTCTATTTAATTAAATACACTAGAAAAATACTTCAAGCAAAAATATCATCTATCTAGATTTTCCTTTGACTAATTAATTCAATTTCTAATAATATACTTTAATTCAATTTATTTTAAATTAATCAATAAATGAAAAAGTCATTGATTTAAGTTGATCCAAGAATTAATTAAAATAAATAATTAATTTACAACTTAATCTATTTTTCAAATAAAATTCGAAATTCCAGCATTTAAGAAATGCAATTTCGAAATTTGATTAATAAAATAAAGAAAAAATATATTTTGAAAATTATTTAAATTTAGTTGAAAAAATAAATTTCAACTAAAAATAATTTTCTATTTAATTAAGTGTCATGAAAAAGAAATATTTAAGTATCATGATGAAAATCAACTTAGATGTTTAATTTTTCAAATTAATTAAATGTATTAAATTCAAGAAATAAATAATTAAGTGTAGAGAAGGCTTAATTATTAATCTCTAGTTTAATACTAGGAAAAAATATACTTAAAATAAATTGTACCAAAATTAATTATTTAAATAATTAATTTCACAATTTATAATATTTTCCTATTTAATATTAGAAATAATAAGTAGTCTAGAAATAACTATCTAGAAAATATCTTATTTGACTATAATCTTTTCCACAAAAATTTGAAAAATATCTAATTAAAGTTGTATTAGAAAAAATCTAGAACTTAAATATTTTCAAATTTAAATTTAATTAAATATCAAAAATTAAGTTGTAACCACTTAATTTGAAAATATTTCATTTTAAGTTAATATTCGAAAAGATATTAACCTAAAAAATATCTAAAATATTCCATTTTAAGTTAATATTCGAAAAGATATTAACTTAAAAAATATCTAAAGAATCTTAATAACCAATGCCTAAAATTCCTCAACTTAATTATGAATTTTTTAAATCCAAAAGATATTCAGATTTAAGTTGGTTAGTTGTAGATAACTAAATATCAACTTAAATAGGAATATTTAATGAAAAATTTAAATTAAGCTCCAGAAAGAATCTAGATGATTATAATTCTATATTTAATTAAATACAAGAAAATACATATAGTTTAGCTTAGAATAAAAAATTCTTTAAACTATAATTTTCTTAAATTAATTTCAAAATAAATGAAATTAATTATTTTGCTAATCAATTTTATTAGGTTAAACTAGTTTAATTAACCTAGTACAGTTATTCAAATCAGGCAAATGGGCCTTCACAATTGGGGTGGTTCATGTGAGGGAGTGCTGGGTTCAGTATGTCGTACCCACTTCTATGGCTCCCAACTCTCACACAAGGCCCAAAAGAGAGGAATTTAACCTTAATAAGAACAACTGTTATTAATTGAATAAGCCCAAAAACTAAATGGGCCTAAATAAAATCTATCAAGAACTATGACATTTTATTTAGCAACATTAACCTATATGCATCTATAATGAAATTAAACACATAGACTCACACAGGCACACTTTGGATGGGTCCTATCATGTTGCTAGGTCATACACAGATGAAAGAAGATTGTAAATATACGTGTTACAAATTATTAACTTGACCAAGGGAGCCATCAGATCATTAGATCTGGCAAAAAGTAACCATGGCTATTTGCAATCAAGTAATAATAGGTTTTGAAAACTTACAAACAAGCTAAAACACATACTCCTGCAACAAGGTTAGCTGGATAGTTGGATGTAGGATTTATTTAATTTTAAATTAAATAATTAATTTCGAAATTAAATAATTAATTTAAAAAAAAATTTCGAAAATTAAAAAAAAATTGAAATAAAAAAAATCGAAATTAAATTAAAATTAAATTTAAAATTAAACCTACAATTTTGAAAAATTAGGTTTCAACCAACCTAAATATCATTTCAAAATTTGCTAACTACTTTTAAAATTTAAATGTTATTTTATAAATAAAAATTAAATAAAAAATTAGAAAAGATAAATGAATATCTTTTTCAGATTTTAAATGTAATTTAAATAAATAAAATAACAAAATTTAAAAGTTAGCAAAATATCTTACATCCTTTAAAAATTACATGATTATAGTTATCTTATTTTAAATTTAAATAAGGTCAATTTATTAAAAAAAAAATTAATTTAAAATATTTTCAATCTGACCTTAAATTTAAAAATAAGATAAGATATAATCAAATTTTAAAATAAGATAGATTATTAAGCAAAAAGATAGATACTAACTATTTTCAAATTCAAATTACACTAATATCTTGAATTAAATTTAAAAAATATTAAATTAATTCATAATGATAATTAGAATTGAATTAGGAATAGTAATAGTATAAATATAGAACTACACAAAAAATCGGAAGTTAATTCCATGAAAAAGCATGAAAAATCAAAGAACAACGAAAAAATTGCGAGCTGTACGGACAGTTTTCGCGATCGCAGGAAAATTTCAGCACAACTCCGTTTTTTTTCGAATCTTCAAAAAATCATAACTAATTCAAATTAAATCGAAATTGAGTTCTGTAAAAAAGTAACTTGCTTAATTTTTTCCATACTATCCAAATAAAATAATTTCAGAAACAGATATTTAATTATTTTTAACGAAAATTCACAAACACCAATCAATCATCAAATAACACTCAATACAACATGATACCATCCAAAAACAAACAAACAATCGTTTTAAAGTCCAAATTTCTTGCAAGTAAATCAATTACCATGGCTCTGAGGCCAGTTGTTGGAAATTATATTTTACCAGGATCTTAGATCTACTCACAAGTATGTTTATTAACACCCTAAATATGAACTTTCTAAAACGATAAAATAAACACATATAAAGTTTAGAAAACCTTACATTGGGTGCAGCGGAATAATATGACTCCTTCTGTTCAGATATATAGCCCTTGATTCCTTTCTGTAGCAGAGCATTATCAATATCTGAACCTGGATCTCTTTCTCTGAATCTTTGATGCTGAAACTCCTTTTGCTGAATGTCTTTCTTCACGATCTTCCTCACTATGATTGAGGTATCACTTGCTGTGTGTGGGCACTACTCATACACTAAGTATTTCGAAATCTCAATGAGGAAGAGAGAGAGAGTGGGTTCAACCAAAGATAGGGAGAGAGAAGGCTCAGGTTTTTCTCTGAAGGAAAAATAGAAAATTTAAATGTAATTTTCCTGAAGCCTTCACTATCTATTTATAGCATTCCACTAGGGTTAGGTTTGAATTATTTGGCATTAAAATAATGAAAATATCAGAGGGAAAAACCCTACAAAAGTGGCCGGCCCTACATAGTGGATTTGGGCCTCACTTTTTGCAATTTTGCAGTTTTATCTTTTCTGCATCTGATTTTCTCAAAAACGCCAATTTTCTAATTCAACCATTTAAATGCCAATTCTAACTATTTAATAACTATAAATAATTATTAAATAATATTGTCATTTATCATATTTATTAATTGAACCATACAAAGTATCATAATTAACAAATATGCCCCTATAAACTCTTTCTTTACAATTTCGCCCTTACTTAGTGAAAAATTCACAAATAGACATAGTCTAATTTGAGAATTATAATTGATTAATCAAAACCAATTATATGAGTCTTACAAGCAATATTATCTCAACTAGTGCGGGGACCATGGGTCTATATAACCGAGCTTCCAATAAGTAGATCAAGAATTTATTACTAAAATTCACTAACTTATTAATTCTTCGTTGAATCCACGCATAGAACTTAGAATTGCACTCTCAGTATATAGAATGCTCTATATGTTCCACCATATAGACACATCATTAGTTATCCATTGTTATAATCCTAATTTGATCAATGATCCTCTATATGAATGATCTACACTGTAAAGGGATTAAATTACCGTTACACCCTACAATGTATTTATTCCTTAAAACACTTGACCCCGTATAAATGATATTTCAGCTTATGTGAAATGAGTACTCCACCATTTATGTTCGTTTGGTCAAGCTCGAAGGAGATCATCCTTTGCTTACTATTCGCCAGATAGAAGCTATAGATTCCATGTTTATGCTAGCGCTCCCACTCAATTGCACTACCGTGTTCCCAAAATGTACGTATCACCCTGACCTAAAAGTAGGCTTAACTAACAAATCAAAGAACATGAATAGCCTCTCGAGATTGAGCCTAATCATATCAGGATTAAGATCATTTGATCTAGGATCAACTAGGCGATATTGACTTGAATAGATATTACGGTAAGTTTAATAAATCTAAGTCAAAGTTCAATATCGGTCCCTTCCGATGCATACTCCATGCATCCAACCTGAGCTTTACTTTAACCAATGCTCTGGAAAGAACATAGCATTTCTCCAAATGCAAGTAAACTCTGTTGTAGATTATCATATCAGTAAAACCCTATGTCTGATAAATCTAGGAAACTTTATTCACATAGTCATGTTTACTTTCCAATGTGTTGACGGCACAATAAACAGGATCAAGTATGTGAAAAGGGTTTCAGATGAATTTATACATTATGTACATATAATCATGAAATAAATCATGTGAACCATGCAACATTAAATGTTATTTCTGATCTATATTAATAAGTAAATCTGATTATATTGAAATGAGTTTTATTTAGGGCATAAAACCCAACAATTATTTGGTTGATGAAATTCAATAAATAATCTAGTTTATTGAAGCATAGAATTATAGGTCCATGGTTCTCGAATGGCTACCTCAAAACACTGTCAAGAGTAAGGATAGAAGTTGTATATTGATGTTTGGAAAAATTTATTTTGATTTGTCAAAATAGTAATTATATATTTTGTAATTAATAATTTATTTTCAAATTTATTAATTAAATAAAAAAAATAGAAAGACAAAGTATTATCTGAACAAAGACATCACCATTGTATGCTTAAGATATAGGTGGCACCACATTCACTGTGTTAAGACATATTATAAGATATGGTGGCCCCACTAGATTTATTTTTGGGTTAATTAATTAATTAATTTTAAAGATAAATATTTATTTGAATTTGAATAAGAAAGTTAGTTATAGATGTTTAAGTTGGTTGAGATATTTCCTCAAATTAGTTGAGAGATTTTCACCAAGTGGTTGAGAGATTCTCTCGGTTGGTTATTAAATATTTAATTCAAACCTAAATATCAAATAAATATTTATAACAAATTTGATTATATATTTATTTAAATAATTAAATATAATTTAATTTATTATTTTGAATTCAAATATTTATCTAAATAAACTTTTTATTAGTTTTAATTTATATATACAATAAACTTAAAAACAGATACATATCATTTTTAGAAAGCGTAAAAAGAATTAATCTAATAAAATCTTTTTCCATCATCACTTCCAAGATTTCTTGCTCATGTGCTAAGAATAAACTAGAACAGAATATAAAATATATATCCTAATAGCCCACACTATTTCTTGTGTGTGGTGGAAGATTCAGAAGACTATGTGTTGTGATATCTTGCACACGCAAGTGCACGTATCGTGATAAGCAGTAAACTCACCAAGAGTGAGGTCGATCCCACGAGGATCGTAGTTGAGTACGTTAAAATTAAACTTTTACTTTTATTTGGTTGAAATAAAAATTAAGAAAGGATTAAAACAAGAAAATAATAAAAACAGTGAAAGGAGAAACAATTTGAGGAAATTAACAGTTAATAAAAACTAGGGTTTTGATTTCAATTGTATTTGTTGAATATGGCTTAATATGATTATCTTCCTAATATCAATTTTTATGCAAGAGCAAGTTTACTAAGGTAATTTATAGTCTTCTTAGATATATAAATCTCAATCACATGCAAACTTTCTACTCTCGTGATAAATTTAACATGCAACAAGCATTAAACACAGAAACCCTATAAGCTATCTAAACCATACAGGTACTCTCGTCCTATATCGAAATCTAGTTCTATTTCACTATAACATAATCGACACTCACTTCTTAGATCTCGCATCGAAATCATAAATCAGTTAATTGATGGCCAGACAATTAAAAGTAATTAAGCACGAATGAAATAGAATACATAGAAATTAGGGAAAAAATAAATCATATTAAAACCATAAAGCAATGTCAAACAATATCCATCTAACCCTAATCAAGTGTTTATAGCTACACATGTTCATGGAAGTAAAATCACACATATTAGCTTTAAGAAAGATAAGAAGATAGAGAATAAAATAATGCTGAAAACCCTCTGCAAAATGCCTCCAGTATTTACTTCTTTCTCTGAACTTTGTACTCTTTTTTCCCTCTAAATTGCTTGACAAAAACTATTGAAGTCCACTTCTTTTATAGCCAAAAAATGATAAAATAAAATAGAAAACGCTGAAAGAAAAAAAACCTATTTTGCTTAGGATTAGAAGGGGCAGTGAGTTTTCTACTTCGTCGACTGATAGTATTTTGCCATAACTCTCTCGATATTACTCAGAATTAGACAATTTAAGATGTTTTGGAAAGATAAAAGAGAGATCTAGAACTTCAATGTTTTGACTTTTTCCAAAATCTAATCAGAACATAGTCGAATTCAAGCTTGAAGTTTTAACTTTATTTTCTTACACAATTTTCTCTATTTTATATATCATCTTTTTTTCATCTTATCCCTTTGATCTTTTCTAATCTTCTTCTATTTTAAATCTGCAAAAATAAAAGATAAAAAGCGTAAAATTTCTCCAAACAATAGTATAACTAAATTAAAAATACACTAAAAATTAACCTAAAAATAATACTAAAAACAACCTAACACTATGGTGGGAGTTCTTCATCATCATCCAAGGATACAACATACGAAAAGAAATAAGGATACACTAATAGGCTTCAAGAGGTAATTTTTTTTGTCTATTTAATTTCAGATTTAATATATATATGTGGTAATCTTGAGGATGTGGTATGATGATAATCATAAATTATTATTTCGTTGTGTACTTAATTTAGTACCACAAAACTAACAATTCTCCACGTTTCATTTAACTATAAATTGGTGGGAACGCTTTACAACCAACATTTAAAATGAATAACTATTTTGATCTAGATCTTTATCACGCTTTCACTGAGCAACTTCATTTTAATATTTTACTCCTCGAAGAATACACTGAAAAATTGATGTGTACCGAATGCGTATCGCCTCGCGAATCACTAGGATGGATTAAACATTTCTCGCTGATCGCTAAGAGAGTGAAGTGTGGATGAAGAATTCCTCTCCTCATAAGTAAGCCTTTTCAAGTTGTAT
Source organism: Cannabis sativa (assembly GCF_029168945.1). Lineage (NCBI taxonomy): Eukaryota > Viridiplantae > Streptophyta > Magnoliopsida > Rosales > Cannabaceae > Cannabis > Cannabis sativa. The sequence goes on along the minus strand of NC_083605.1, from coordinate 15,043,659 downwards.
ATCTTGTGCAAACTAAGTCGAATGCATTCAATCTCGCAGTAAACTTATCTTTCTTCTTATGTTGGTCATGCCTTCTTTCTTTTGATACGTGAGATTCTCATTTTTGATGTTGTACACGTCTCATCAATCACTCTAATACACTTGATGGTTTCTAAGAAGACCCATGCATGTTCTTTCATTTGCGAGGAGATAATTTAATGTTCTTCATTTGTATACGTGTCACATAAATAGAGTCCTTCATTTATTGTTCGAAATAAGGGTATAACAACTGTCCCCTAAAAAGTCTTTTCTCATAAAAGGTACTTTTTTAAAAAAAAGTTTTGAAAAAAGATTTTTTAATCATCACCTAGAGAGATAAGTCGTCTTTTATGCTTATTGAACAAGCTTCATTTTTTGGTGGCTGTATTTTTCTGAGAAAAACTCTGCAAGTAATTAATGTAGTCTTTTCAATTGAGTCTTGAGTTAACTATCGTTGATCAACGGTTTTTAGGAGGTGAGTTATAAAAAATAGCCTTTTCTTCTTTAACATCACTTTCGCCATTTTTCGCTAAAAACCATTTTTAGAGTAAGGTTCCCTTTTGTTCTTTGTATGCCTTTATTATCCATCATATATTTTCTTGGAGTCACAAGAATTATTTATTCTCAACCCAAGTCGCTCTTTATACTAGATCCCTGGTATTGTAGATTTTCAAAGATAAATTCATATCGATCGTCATCTATCTCCGTGTTGAGTTTTATGCCCTAAATAAAACTCATTTTAATATAATCAGATTTACTTATTAATATAGATCAGAAATAACATTTAATGTTGCATGGTTCACATGATTTATTTCATGATTATATGTAAATAATGTATGAATTCATCTGAAACCCTTTTCACATACTTGATCCTGTTTATTGTGTTGTCAACATATTGGAAAGTAAACATAACTATGTGAATAAAGTTTCCTAGATTTATCAGACACAGGGTTTTACAGTTATGATAATCTACAACAGAGTTTACTTGCATTTGGAGAAATGCTATGTTCTTTCCAGAGCATTGGTTAAAGTAAAGCTCAGGTTGGGTGCATGGAGTATGCATCGGAAGGGACCGATATTGAACTTTAACTTAGATTTATTAAACTTACCATAATATCTATTCAAGTCAATATCGCCTAGTTGATCCTAGATCAAATGATCTTAATCCTGTTATGATTAGGCTCAATCTCAAGAGGCTATTTGTGTTCTTTGATTTGTTAGTTAAGCATACTTTTGGGTCAGGGTGATACGTACATTTTGGGAACACGGTAGTGCAATTGAGTGGGAGCGCTAACATAAACATGAAATCTATAGCTTCTATCTGGCGAATAGTAAGTAAAGGATGATCTCCTTCGAGCTTGACCAAACGAAAATAAATGGTGGAGTACTCATTTCACATAAGCTGAAATATCATTTATACAGGGTTAAGTGTTTTAAGGATAAAATACATTGTAGGGTGTAACGGTAACCTAATCCCTTTACAGTGTAGATCATTCATATAGAGGATCATTGATCAAATTAACACCCTAAATATGAACTTTCTAAAACGATAAATTAAACACATATAAAGTTAAGAAAACCTTACATTGATGCACCGGAATAAATGTCTCCTTCCACTCAGATCTCTAACCCTTGTATCCTTTCTGTAGCAGAGTATAATCAAGATCTGAGCCCGAATGTCCTTCTTCTTCAAGTTTGAACCTTCACAGTCTTCCAATCTATGATTGACTTACTGCTTGCTATGTGTGGGCACTCACTCTTTCACTAGGGTTCGAAATTTATGAAGAAGAAAAGAGAATAGGGATTTCGGCCAGGTATAGAAAGTGGGGAAGGCTCAGTTTTTCTGAAGAGAGAAATTTCTGTCAGAAAACTAATGAAAGCATGTGATTTGACTGAGCCATCACTTTCTATTTATAGGCAACTACTAGGTTTAGGTTAAGAATTATTTGACATTAAAATAATGAAAAAAATCAATTTGAAACTCCACAATTAGTGGCCGGCCATGGTGTGTTAGTGGGCCCCACTTGATTTTGCAGTTTTATCAAATTTTATTTCTATTTTCTCAAAAACGCTAATTTTCCAATTCTAACCATTTAAATGCCAAAACTAATTATTTAATAACTAAAATAGATTATTAAATAATATTGTCATTTAATTTAATTATTAACTAGACATATAAAATCCATTAATAAATAAATAAACCTAGACACTCTTTTCTTTACAATTTCACCCCTGCTTAGTGAAAATTCATAAAATTAGACATAGTCTAACTTTAGAATTATAATTGATCAATCACGAATCAACTAATGAGTCTAACAAGCAGAATATTCTCAACTAGAATGGGGACCATGGATCTATATGCTGAGCTTCCAATAAGTGAACCAAATTTACCAAGTAAATTCCTACTTATTAATTCTTCGTTGAATCCACTCTTAGAACTTAGAATTGCACTCTCAGACTTATATAGAGCATATTGTATGTTCCACGATATCAATATGCTATCTCATTTAACCATTGTTATAATCTTATTGTGATTTAAAGATCCTCTATATAGATGATCTACATCGAGATGGGATTTCTTTACCGTTCTCACCCCTCAATGTATTTTGCCCCTTAAAACACTTAGCTACCTGTAAATGGTGTTTAGTGATCTAATAATTAGTCAGTTTAAACAAGAGCTCATCCATTTACTTCTATTTGCTAAGCTCGAAGGGAATCATCACTTGACTTCTAGTTGTTGGAATTTATTTTACCAGGATCTTAGATCTACTCACAAGTATGTTTATTAACATCCTAAATAAGAACTTTCTAAAACGATGAAATAAACGCATATAAAGTTTAGGAAACCTTACATTGGGTGCAGCGGAATAATATGACTCCTTCCGTTCAGATATCTAGCCCTTGATTCCTTTCTGTAGCAGAGCATTATAAATATCTGAACCTGGATCTCTTTCTCTGAATCTTTGATGCTGAAACTCCTTTGCTGATGATCTTTCTTCACGATCTTCCTCACTATGATTGAGGTATCACTTGATGTGTGTGGGCACTACTCATACACTAAGGATTTTGAAATTATCAAGAGGGAAGAGAAAGAAGAAGTGGCAGCTAAAGATAGGGAGAGAGAAAGCTCAGGTTTTCTGAATCAGAAGAAGTGTTTTTCCTGAAGCCTTCACTATCTATTTATAGCATTCCACTAGGGTTAGATTTGAATTATATGGCATTAAAATAAAGGAAAAATCAACTTAAAATACACTCAAAGGTGGCCGGCCATACCTTTAATGGATTGGGCCTTGCTTTTTGCAATTTTGCAATTTTAACACCTTTTGTATCTGATTTTCTCAAAAATGCCAATTTCCTAATTCAACCATTTAAATGTCAATTCTAACTATTTAATAACTATAAATAATCATTAAATAATATTGTCATTTATCAGATTTATTAATTGAACCATACAAAGTATCATAATTAACAAATATGCCCCTATCAACTCTTTCTTTACAATTTCGCCCTTACTTAGTGAAAAATTCACAAATAGACATAGTCTAATTTGAGAATTATAATTGATTAATCAAAACCAATTACATGAGTCTTACAAGCAATATTATCTCAACTAGTGGGGGGACCATGGGTCTATATAACCGAGCTTCCAATAAGTAGATCAAGAATTTAGCACTAAAATTCACTAACTTATTAATTCTTCGTTGAATCCACGCATAGAACTTAAAATTGCACTCTCAGTATATAGAATGCTCTATATGTTCCACCATATAGACACATCATTAGTTATCCATTGTTATAATCCTAATGTGATCAATTTTCCTCTATATGAATGATCTACACAGTAAAGGGATTAAATTACCGTAACACCCTACTATGTATTTTATCCTTAAAACACTTGACCCCGTATAAATGATATTTCAACTTATGTGAAATGAGATCTCCACCATTTATTTTCGTTTGGTCAAGCTCGAAGGAGATCATCCTTTGCTTACTATTCGCCAGATAGAAGCTATAGATTCCATGTTTATGCTAGCGCTCCCACTCAATTGCACTACCGTGTTCCCAAAAAGTACGTATCACCCTGACCTAAAAGCAGGCTTAACTAACAATTCAAGGAACACGAATAGCCTTTCAAGATTGAGCCTAATCATAACAGGATTAAGATCATTTGATCTAGGATCAACTAGGCGATATTGACTTGAATAGATTTTACGGTAAGTTTAATTAAATCTAAGTCAAAGTTCAATATCGGTCCCTTCCGATGCATACTCCATGCATCCAACCTGAGCTTTACTTTAACCAATGTTCTGGAAAGAACATAGTATTTCTCCAAATACAAGTAAACTCTGGTTGTAGATTATCATATCAGTAAAACCACGTGTACGATAAATCTAGGAAACTTTATTCACATAGTCATGTTTACTTTCCAATGTGTTGACGGCACAATAAACGGGATCAAGTATGTGAAAAGGGTTTCAGATGAATTTATACATTATGTACATATAATCATGAAATAAATCATGTGAACCATGCAACATTAAATGTTATTTCTGATCTATATTAATAAGTAAATCTGATTATATTGAAATGAGTATTATTTAGGGCATAAAACCCAACAAACTCCCACTTGCACTAATATAAAACAAAAAGTGCGTTTCAAATAATCTCAACACCTTGATATACAAATAAAGTGTAGTAGTAGTAAACTCCTCGTAATAGGATCTGAAAGGTTGAATTAACCACAAACTTTTCTCCACTATTACTCTTCCTTAATCACAAAATCATTGATAATGTGAAATTCCTCTCTATATGTCTACTCTCTTGGGATACTGGATTCTATACCTTTGGCAACTACTTTTGGTTAATCAGGAAATTAACACTAGTAGTTTAAGGCAATTTGGAATGATGCCAAAAATGTATAGAACTTTCCTTAGACTGAATAAGTACCTTTCCTGCAGCTTTAACATTCAGTCTCTCTCTGGTAGACCTAGAGACTTCAGATAGGTTTTTACACTTCTCCAAAATCACTATTCCACCCCCAGAGTAACCACCATCTTATCAGAAAGATTTACTAGCACAAAGGCATATTTCGAAATCTGATGTGGTGTAGTCTAAGAGTTTTAAACACACTCTTATAGACTAACATATAGTTCCTCTTCTTAATCTTAGGATTTACTTGATTGTCTTTCAATGTTCTTCTCCTGGATTAATCTGATACCTACTCATTACTCCCACTCAACAACAGTGTCCGCAGTCTAAGGCATACAAAAGCATATCTAAGACCTCTCACTGTTGATATAAGAAATTCTTTCATGGCTTTTATCTTTTCTGGAATAGTTGAGACTTTTCCTTAGATAAATAAAATCTATGTCTAAGAAGTTGTGAAGCTTCTATAGATTGCCATTAGAAAGAAAAATGCTTCAGCATCTTACTAAAGTAAGTTGCTTGCATTAGAGTAAGTAATTACCAGGTATACCACAAGCCATAGGTTTAGATAAACTCAAACCTATAATACTAGGAACAGGAAGTTTTGTTAAGTCTATTGAATGGACTTATAAACGAAAATTTCCTTTTATGTCCTTGTAATAGAAAACTTTAGGTTATTCCATGTGAATGGATTAAACCATAGTTCTATTGGCTTTCTTCTTAGTTTCTTATCTTGACAATCCATTATTTGTTTAAACTCACAATGGATTTTAATCACTAGTGTCTCCCAAGTCATAAGAAGGTGAGTTCCTAGAAACTCTCCCACTACGACAAGGCACCGTGAATTATGTCTAAGAAAACTAAATAGTATTGATCTCTTCGGTTGTGACAAGACAACAGAGGCAGTGGGATCATCATATGTTATATAAGATGATAGAACACTTTTGGAATCAAGAATTAAATATCTCCTTTATTTGCTACTTGTTTTTCAGACTTAGTCATTTTCTTAGAAAAGTAGTATTTGTTTGAACAAACACTTTCTTATCTATTGACAATGGGATGGTCCACCCCTAATCACTTAGAATAGCTAACAAACCATGGTTAACAGTTCTAGCTTTTCTTAAGATTTTGATTAGGTCATCCATGAATCTAGTAATGTTTTACATTAAGTACCCAACCATTACATCATTCTGAAATTGTATTACCATAGAAGGAATTAGGCAACGACTAGTAACTAATCATTAACATGCAACTCAAAATTTCTGGGGAGGTAAGTTTGGATATAATTCAAAAATCAATTTAATGATCTTTGAACTGCATATCTACTAACTATTTCTCCACCCCTATCAGTTCGCAAGATCTTTAACCACTTACCTTAATGGTTTTAACCATTGCTAGAAATTAATGAAATTTTTCAAACATTTCAAATTTCTTTGCTAAAAGGTATAATCTAGAGTTATCGTTTTAAGAATACAACGAAAAACTCATATCCACCCCTGAATGTACATCCATCTGCGAATGAGATGAACTACTTTCAGTGGATATAGGCATATTAACTCCTTGCAGAGATTGATCTTGTCAAATCCACTATGAACAAGATACAAATGCCATAGTTTAAAAAAATGTGGTAGTGTCTATGATGACATAGGTTTAGTTACATCAAAGAGTTCTTAGAGTACTGCAAGTGGATCCTGGTCATAGAATACCTAACTCATATTCCATACAGTTTTAATCCATTAATAGAAGATTGATATTAAACACTTGAGAAAGTGTAACTGTATTGTATTCTGGAAATAGAAATATAAGAAAATTTCTATTTGGAATCTAAAATTAAAGTCAAAGACTTAAATTTATACCAAATATAATGAGTAATTCTATCTTGGACCACCACTACTAATACAAACTCTAAGTCAGATTTGCCCATACAAGTAGGAGATTTCTAAGATTGAGGATTTATATAAATTGGGAATAGAATGTCGGGATTATAATCATATACATCATTTAATTTCATAAGAGAAAATATAATGACATGAAATGATTTATAGACCATTCATCCAATGATATATTATTGAGCTAATTCGAAATGAATAAGCTAAGAGGAATTAGGATAATTTCGTTTATAAATAAGAATCCAACGATGCTTCGATTAGCGAAAGACAAAGTAATCTTATTTATGTAATCTTCTTGTTTCATATCGTAAAAATACTAGTCTTAGGTGTCATCAATTGATGAACAGCTAGATATCGCATATACAATATTTATCTTTCGAGATCTGACACTATTATGTATGTCTAATGGTGAAAATCCACTAGGGATTTATCTCATTAGAAAAACAAACATGTTAGACCAACAATGAAGATTCAAAATTAAACTACAACTTAATAACATAAATTAACATGGTTCAATATAAATTCATACACAATTCAGAAATTATAAACATATAGCAAGTAGGAATGACTAGTGAAAATACTAAAACATATAATCCTAAATAATTTCCAAGGTTTTCAACAAACTGATACAGTGTCCCGGTAGGCGAGAGTCAAAGCATCATTTATTGAATAGAGTTGTCAGCTCATCTAAAATAGAAACCATTCTAGCAACCTTTTATTCGATCAAAATAAGAATCCAACGTTGTCTCGGTAGGCGAGAGTCAAGGTTATTCTCATTTTATGAGCTTCCACCATTGTTTCATGTTTCATAAGTTTATCTCTAAGTAGTCACCGTAGGGGAGAGTCTAATAGAGACGAAAACTTACAAAACACTTATCAAATGAAATCTTACGTTGTTAAATGCGTTCAACGAATAACCATCCATAGGGGGACGAAGTCTAGCGTCTCGAGGTTATATTGAAAACATTTAACTTTTGTAAGACTATCAATGGAGATCGAATATCTTAATAATAATCAAGCTCATTATTTAAAGTGAGTTGTATTTTCTTTGATTCTCTTTATTTAATTTATTTATTTTAAATATATATTTATTTAAAATTTCCAATTTAGAATGAAAAATTCTAAATATAAATTTTAATTTAATATTTATAAATTTTACTTAGATGGATATCAAAATAACATGAATTATTTCCATCTTAGTAATAATTTCCAATAAATATTTAGAAAAATATTCAATTTAAGTTGTTACAAAATTAATTTAAATTAATTTACAACTCAAATTTAATTTTCTATAAATATATATTGCATTTCGAAAAATTAAAGTATATAAGAATACAATTTTCGAAAAATGCATATTAAAATAAAAAATAAATCCTGGAAAAATTATTCTAATTTAATGTTGGCCCAAAATTAATTAATAAAATTAATTTACAACAAAAAATATAATTTTCCTATTTAATTAAATATATAAGAAAAATTTCAAATATTTAAGTATGATGATGAAAATCAACTTAAATATTAATTTTCTATTTAATTAAATTCACTAGAAAAATACTTCAAGCAAAAATATCACCTATCTAGATTTTCCTTTGACTAATTAATTCAATTTCTAATAATATACTTTAATTCAATTTATTTTAAATTAATCAATAAATGAAAAAAATCATTGATTTAAGTTGATCCAAGAATTAATTAAAATAAATAATTAATTTACAACTTAATCTATTTTTCAAGATAAAATTCGAAATTCTAGCATTTAAGAAATGCAATTTCGAAAATTGATTAATAAAATAAAGAAAAAATATATTTTGAAAATTATTTAAATTTAGTTGAAAAAATAAATTTCAACTAAAAATAATTTTCTATTTAATTAAATGTCATGAAAAAGAAATATTTAAGTATGATGATAGAAATCAACTTAGATATTCAATTTTCAAATTAATTAAATGTATTAAATTCAAGAAATAAATAATTAAGTGTAGAGAAGGCTTAATTATTAGTCTCTAGTTTAATACTAGGAAAAATATACTTAAAATAAATTGTACCAAAATTAATTATATAAATAATTAATTTCACAATTTATAATATTTTCCTGTTGTAATATTAGAAATAATAAGTAGTCTAGAAATAACTATCTAGAAAATATCTTATTTGACTAAGTATCTTTTCCACAAAATTTGAAAAAATATCTAATTTAAGTTGTATTAGAAAAAATCTAGAACTTAAATATTTTTCAAATTTAAATTTAATTAAATATCAAAAATTAAGTTGTAACCACTTAATTTGAAAATATTCCATTTTAAGTTAATATTCGAAAAGATATTAACTTAAAAAATATCTAAAGAATCTTAATAACCAATGCCTAAAATTCCTCAACTTAATTTTGAAATTTGAAATTCAAAAGATATTCAGATTTAAGTTGGTTAGTTGTAGATAACTAAATATCAACTTAAATAAGAATATTTAATGAAAAATTTAAATTAAGTTCCAGAAAGAATCTAGATGGTTATAATTCTATATTTAATTAAATACAAGAAAATACATATAGTTTAGCTTAGAATAAAAAATTCTTTAAACTATAATTTTCTTAAATTAATTTCAAAATAAATGAAATTAATTATGTTGCTAATCAATTTTATTAGGTTAAACTAGTGTAATTAACCTAGTACAGTTGTTCAAATCAGGCAAATGGGCCTTCACAATTGGGGTGGTTCATGTGAGGGGGTGCTGGGTTCAGTATGTCGTACCCACTTCTATGGCTCCCAACTCTCACACAAGGCCCAAAAGAGAGGAATTTAACCTTAATAAGAACAACTGTTATTAATTGAATAAGCCCAAAACTAAATGGGTCTAAATAAATTCTATCAAGAAATATGATAATTTATTTTAGCAACAACAACCTATATGTATCTATAATCAAATTAAACACATAGGCTCACACAGGCACACTTTGGATGGGTCCTATCATGTTGCTAGGTCATACACAGATGAAAGAAGATTGTAAATATACTTGTTACAAATTATTATCTTGACCAAGGGAGCCATGGCAAAAAGTAACCATGGCTATTTGCAATCAAGTAATAATAGGTTTTGAAAACTTACACATAAGCTAAAACACATACTCCGGCAACAAGGTTAGTTGGATAGTTGGATGTAGGATTTATTAAATTTTAAATTAAATATTTAATTTCAAAAATAATTAATTAAATAAAAAAAATTTCGAAAATTTAAAAAAAATTTAAAAATTCGAAATTTTTAAAAAATTTAAATTTAAAATTAAACCTACAATTTTTGAAAAATTAGGTTTTAACCAACCTAAATATCATTTCAAAAATTTGCTAACTACTTTTAAATTTTAAATGTTATTTTATAAATAAAAATTAAATAAAAAATTAGAAAAGATAAATAAATATCTTTTTCAAATTTTAAATGTAATTTAAATAAATAAAATAACAAAATTTAAAAAATTAGCAAAATATCTTATATCATTTAAAAATTACATGATTATAAATATCTTATTTTTAAATTTCAAATAAGATAAGATATAATAAAATTTTAAAATAAGATAGATTTTTAAGCAAGAAGATAGATACTAATTCTATTCAAATTGAAATTACACTAATATCTTTAATTAAATTTAAAAAATATTAAATTAATTCAAAAAGATAATTAGAATTGAATTAGGAATAATAATAGTATAAATACAAAACTATACCAAAAATCGGAAGTTAATTCCATGAAAAAGCATGAAAAATCGAAGAAAAACAAAAAAATTGTGAACTGTACGAACAGATTTGCGATCGCAGGAAAATATCAGCACAGCCCCGATTTTTTCAAATCTTCAAAAATTCATAACTAATTCAAATAAAATCGAAATTGAGTTCTGTAAAAGGCTAACTTGCTTAATTGTTTCCATACTATCCAATAAAAATAATTCCAGAAACAAAATCGCAATTATTTTTCACGAAAATTTACAAGCATCAATCAATCATCAAATAACACTCAATACAACATGATACCATCCAAAGAACATACAAACAATCGTTTTAAAGTCCAAATTTCTTGCAAGTAAATCAATTACCATGGCTCTGAGGCCAGTTGTTGGAATTTATTTTACCAGGATCTTAGATCTACTCAGAAGTATGTTTATTAACATCCTAAATAAGAACTTTCTAAAACGATGAAATAAACACATATAAAGTTTAGGAAACCTTACATTGGATGCAGCGGAATAATATGACTCCTTCCGTTCAGATATCTAGCCCTTGATTCCTTTCTGTAGCAGAGCATTATCAATATCTGAACCTGGATCTCTTTCTCTGAATCTTTGATGCTGAAACTCCTTTGCTGATGATCTTTCTTCACGATCTTCCTCACTATGATTGAGGTATCACTTGATGTGTGTGGGCACTACTCATACACTAAGGATTTTGAAATTATCAAGAGGGAAGAGAAAGAAGAAGTGGCAGCTAAAGATAGGGAGAGAGAAAGCTCAGGTTTTCTGAATCAGAAGAAGTGTTTTTCCTGAAGCCTTCACTATCTATTTATAGCATTCCACTAGGGTTAGATTTGAATTATATGGCATTAAAATAAAGAAAAAATCAACTTAAAATACACTCAAAGGTGGCCGGCCATACCTTTAATGAATTGGGCCTTGCTTTTTGCAATTTTGCAATTTTAACACCTTTTGTATCTGATTTTCTCAAAAATGCCAATTTCCTAATTCAACCATTTAAATGCCAATTCTAACAATTTAATAACTATAAATAATCATTAAATAATATTGTCATTTATCATATTTATTAATTGAACCATACAAAGTATCATAATTAACAAATATGCCCCTATAAACTCTTTCTTTACAATTTCGCCCTTACTTAGTGAAAAATTCACAAATAGACATAGTCTAATTTGAGAATTATAATTGATTAATCAAAACCAATTACATGAGTCTTACAAGCAATATTATCTAACCTAGTGGGGGGACCATGGGTCTATATAACCGAGCTTCCAATAAGTAGATCAAGAATTTAGCACTAAAATTCACTAACTTATTAATTCTTCGTTGAATCCACGCATAGAACTTAAAATTGCACTCTCAGTATATAGAATGCTCTATATGTTCCACCATATAGACACATCATTAGTTATCCATTGTTATAATCCTAATGTGATCAATTATCCTCTATATGAATGATCTACACAGTAAAGGGATTAAATTACCGTAACACCCTACTATGTATTTTATCCTTAAAACACTTGACCCCGTATAAATGATATTTCAACTTATGTGAAATGAGATCTCCACCATTTATTTTCGTTTGGTCAAGCTCGAAGGAGATCATCCTTTGCTTACTATTCGCCAGATAGAAGCTATAGATTCCATGTTTATGCTAGCGCTCCCACTCAATTGCACTACCGTGTTCCCAAAAAGTACGTATCACCCTGACCTAAAAGCAGGCTTAACTAACAATTCAAGGAACACAAATAGCCTTTCAAGATTGAGCCTAATCATAACAGGATTAAGATCATTTGATCTAGGATCAACTAGGCGATGTTGACTTGAATAGATTTTACGGTAAGTTTAATTAAATCTAAGTCAAAGTTCAATATCGGTCCCTTCCGATGCATACTCCATGCATCCAACCTGAGCTTTACTTTAACCAATGTTCTGGAAAGAACATAGTATTTCTCCAAATACAAGTAAACTCTTGTTGTAGATTATCATATCAGTAAAACCCTGTGTCTGATAAATCTAGGAAACTTTATTCACATAGTCATGTTTACTTTCCAATGTGTTGACGGCACAATAAACAGGATCAAGTATGTGAAAAGGGTTTCAGATGAATTGATACATTATGTACATATAATCATGAAATAAATCATGTGAACCATGCAACATTAAATGTTATTTCTGATTTATATTAATAAGTAAATCTGATTATATTGAAATGAGTTTTATTTAGGGCATAAAACCCAACACTATACACCAGTAGAAGCTATAGATTCCATATTTATGTTCAGCACTCCCACTCATTCATACTATCATGTTCCCAAAATATACGCATCACCCTGACCTAAAAGTAGGCTTAACTAATAAATCAAAGAACTTGAATAGTACTCCTGAGTTGAGCCTAAGCATATCAGGATTTAGATTCTTTTAATCTTGAGATCAACTACTGATATTGACTTGGAAAGATATATATCACGGTAAGTTTGTAATATCTTAACTTAGTTGCAATATCGGTCCAGTCCAATGTATACTCCATACATTCGAAACTAGTATACTTTACTAATGTCCTGGAAAGAACATAACACTTACTCCAAGTGTAAGTACACATCATCGCTGATTATCACATTAGTGTAAATCCAATAACACTGATGAAATAGGGACCAAGTCTTTTGATTCATATGATCACAATCACATTCCACTGTGTTGACGATACTACAATTGTGAATAAACATATGATTTGGATTTAACCGATTGTGTGTATAATAGTAATAAACATATTAAACCATCAGCATGTAAAATTCATGCAAACATCAATCACTTCAAATTTCTTATATTGATAACTAATCAGATTGTAAAGAGTTTTATTTAGGGCATAAAACCCAACACTTACCTCCAAACTCTTCTAGGCTGACTTGGGGCAAGAACCAGCTTGAAAAGAAGAAGAAAATGGCTGAAGAAAACCTTCTAGCTAGCTGGTTTTAGGTTTGCAGGAAGAAGAAGGAAAGGAGAAGAAGCTTTTGGTTCTTTTCTTGCTTGGTAAGTCATCTCACATATATATGTTTCTTTTCTTCTTCTTTTTTTTTTTTATAAAGGTCAGCCCACAAAGTCAAAAGGAACAAAAATAAAATTATAAAGGAATAATCTACCCCTCAAAGTAAAGTTATACTTTAAAATAACCTAGGGGCATTATGGCAATTTTACTAATCCATCAAACCGACATTCTAAAATTCTAAACTAGTCTGAAATACCCTCAAAATAATCCATCCATTAACTTCGTGACATTACTAACCACATCGTTAAATTTCCACAATTGTCGGGCTCGAAAAAAAATATTTTATTTCAGAAATGGTATCCTCAATACCCACATATCCCAATATAATCTCCGTAATTAATAAATTACGCTATATATATCATTCAATAAATTCTCAGTAGTTACCCTAAGTAAGATCATAATCTTACTTCGTTACCAAAATAATTACATATTTAATAAAATATGTCTATTTAAATATTATTTATTTTCCGGGATATTACAGTAGAAGTCTTTGGCATGATCCCCCCACCGAGTGGAGGGCATCCTAAACTTAAAAAGGCGCTCATCAAATCCTATAGGCCTACGTCGGTATACTCTCGGACAGAGTGGACATGATGAATTGTTAAAAGGGACTTACCAAAACTGGACATACTGGCGTCAGGGGCTCCTGTGTTGGGGACCGGGGCCAGCGGTTTAGGCCTAGAAAGCACCCGACCTCGACCTACCTCCAGACGAAGAGTCCTTTCGGCGGTAGCCTGGGCTTTAATGTAGGCTAGCTCCTGTTCCCTCCTGAAGAGGTACTTCTGATACCGGTCCTCCGCCGAAGTGATTATGTCCACCCAGAGCGCCCTTTTCGCAACAGGAGTTCTGTCATTCGGGCAGATGACCTTGGAAAGGTTAAAGTCATCCACCGACTAATTCTCGGAGATCAGCTTGGCCTTCCGACAATTCTCCGTCGTGACCAAGTCCCCAACGTTGAGGGCCTTCTTGTCATAGGTAGAGAAGGTCTTGGCCCGTTGGAGGAACAGCTGGGTAGGCGCAGTCCGCAGGTAGGGAGGTATCCTGACCCACTCTGTAAGAAGGTCCGGGCGGTCCATGGCTTGGAAGCCGGAGGAAAAGAAGAAGCGGTGGCGGTATTCCTTTACATGCTTCTGAAAATTGTAAGGGACCGAGCCCTCATTCAAAGGGTGGGCCCGGAGCCCATAAAATCTATCCTTAAATTTGTCCCCCTTTTTGGGGACAGAAACGAGTTCGTAAAAATATAAAATCTCAGCCGGACTGGGCGAACCCCAGCTCCGGGCAGCGTACAAAATAAATAAGCCTAAAAGTAGGCGGTATGCTTGTGGAATTAATTGATACGGTGCGAGGCCAACAAAAATTAGAAAATTAACAAAGTAATCCTGAAGAGGGAGCATAGCCCCGGCATGAGGTGGGTCTGGCTCCAAGCTCCAAACCCCCCGTAGTTATTATTGGGCGTCTCCTCATCCCGGGGCAGGCGGTGGAAGGTCCCGGAAGCTGATGGCTTGATGCCTTCTACCGTTACGATCTTCTCGAGCTGGTGGGCACAAGTTAAGGTGGAGTGGAGATCGTCCGCCTCCCAAACGTTGGCACGGGAAGTATATTTTGCCTGGGCCACGGGACTCATCATGACCTCCTCTAAGGTGGCCAGTGGAACTGCCCCCTTCTTGGAAGACTTTGAACCGGATGCAGAAGCAGACATTGATTCTTAAAAAGTAAAATCTAGCAGTTAGGTCCCGAACCAAACCCTAATGTTTAAAAAAGGAGTGGGGGTCCCCTAACCGCTGGAAAGAGGCCCCCTCCGGATGCTTGCCAAATAGGGAAATCCCAAAAGATGTTCCCTGACAAGCATCGAGTGCAAAAGTCCCAAAGGCAGTGACATTGAAAAAAGAAAAAGAAAGGGGGAAAAGAAGACAAAGCCGAGAAAACACGAACCACTCTAAACCCTAAAGGCGTTATTACGACAGAAAAATGTGATTCCCAAAAGAAAACACAGTAAAGAGAAACAACCAAGGTGCAGAAAAGAGAGATTCTATGCATTACACAACAAACTCAGGCAAAATCATTTCCCAGAAGTTCAACATTCAACCCAGAAACTCTAAACATGCAATACAAGCAAACAGTAAACGAGTGTAAAGTGTTCTGAGAACTTACATGAAGTTTGAAGACTGGAGGTTGGTGTTGATCGTCGGTAAAGGGAAGACTGGCAACGTCGAAGGAAAAGAAGCAGATAATCAATGGTGTCTGAAATTTTTCCTCTCTATGGGAGCTCTTAGAAAATTTGGTAAAATGGTGAAAGTAACCAAATGAAGTGAGAAGGCTGGCTTTTATAGGCCAGAACGGGTGTGAGACAGCTGTGATCAACCATCATCGTAGGTCAGAAAAGCAATTGATTCGCATTCTACAGATCCAACGGTTGGGACAAGCGTTCATCAAGGCGGTAGGAAACGTTTGAGTACTCGACTGACACCCATTTAATGCACCGTATTAATTAAATGGATAGGAAACGACTCGTTGCCTGCAAATATCAAATAACTGTAGTAATGATGGTCATAAATGCATCCCCACGCGCCCAAAGTACGTGCTAGGAAGTTAATAAGACAACCGGAGGCACCTAAGCAAGCCTCATTTACTTTCCACCAAACAAGACTTGGGGAATAAATGTTTCCCTTATTTTGTCCAAAATACGTGGACCAATCCGACTGTGACACGTGGATGGAAGAAGTAAGACTTTGAGATAATTCGACTTAGTCTTCTTAATCAAAAGGATCAGCCTTTAACATGCCTCTCGGAGAAGGTACGAAGGGTTCACATACTCCCGGAGAGCAAGACTATAACAAAGCACCTCCGGGAGGTATCAAATCCTATCTGAACAGTCACCTCGCATTTAATGTCGCATGGGAGAAGGCGTATTAAAACTGCCATAAGTATTAAAGTCTGATGGCGTAACCCCCCTTCTGCAGCTATTACGCTATGATTAATGAGCCTAGTGACGGCTACTTTATGAGAAATCACATCAGTCAAGAAAGGATAATGGATTACATCGACCTAACCCCTAAAAGCCTAGGGATTAGACCATGCATTTTCTATAATATACTCGTTGGGAATGTGTGCCTTTACTGAATAAAACAGAAAGATATGTACCTCAGTTCTAGGGATCACCCCACAAAAACACTATAAATACCCCCAAACTCATTAAGGCAGGGGTCGAGAATTTTGGGTTTCATAAGAACTAGAGAAAAAAGTCACCAAGAACATTCTCTGTAATAAATACTCTCATAAATAACAAAGACTCGTGGACTAAGGCTCATTAATGCCCCAACCACGTAAAAATCTCGTGCATTAACTTCTTACAGCTTTCTTTATATATTATTATTTTATTGGTTGCCGAAAACCTCGATCAACATGTTCTATTTTTTCCAATCAATACAAACATATATATATATTATTTGAATATTATTTCAGTCATAAAATAAAAGTATGTTTCTTCTTATGTCAAATAAAAAATTATGTTTCTTCTATTATCTAATTTATTTGCTCTTATTACTATAAAATCCACTTTCTTATTAAAATGTATTGTTGAAATAGTTTTAGCAGAAAATAAAAAGAACAAATTTACTGAATTAAAATCTGAGTTAAGTCGCAAATTATGTCACTCTCTTTAAAACGTTTGCGACATTGTCCAAAATTGTGCAAGCAGACTATTAGTCTCATCATCCCTAAGATAAAACAACCCAGTTGAATCACTGTATTGGAGCTCTATTGCACAATAGAGAACCATCGAAATACCACACCCAACAAAGCTACTGCTCGAAATACATATTGTAATATAATTCTATATAATTTTTTCTATAAAAAAGATGTATTTCTCCTGTTGATTTTGATGCATTATATAAGGAATGCACAGAAGATTGTAACGGAAAGAAATACGTTTTTGATCAATATGGAATCATGAGAACGATGTTGAATATCAAGATGGGAAAATGTCTATGTTTAATATTTAATTAAACATGTTTAAAAGCTGTTTTAAATAATTAAATAAAAATAATAATTTTATAAATAATTTTTTTTCAAAAAATAAGGTGCAGACCACACCAACTTGGCTCGAACAGCAGCGCATGTTCAAGTGAGTGTTTGTGTGACCTCTCTCTTCTATAAAAGTAAGTACCCCTTGAAAAAAAAAATAAACCATATATATTTTTATTTTTATGGATATTATAACAAAAATTATTAAAATTATGGTTTCTTTCTTAGAAAAGGGTATTTATTTATGAGAAAAATTAAAAACAAATATTAAAAAATTGGGGAAAATAAAATAAAGTACTCGGGAAAGGGTTATCCTATTTTTTTTTCATTTTTTTTATATAAATTAAATATGATTTTTGAAAATAAAAATATAAATATAAATGGTCTATTTTTAAGAGAAAAAAAAATCATAATTCTAACCATTTTTATCATAGAATCCATAAAAAATATGTATGGTCGATTTTTTTTTTATACAAATATATATGTTTTATTTGAATATTATTTTATTCATAAAATTATGTTTCTTCTGTTATCTAAACTATTTTCTCTTATTATTATAAAATCTACTTTCTTATTAAAATTTATTGTTCAAATAGTTGCTGTAGAAAATAAAAAGGAATGAATTTACTGAAATAAAAATTGGGTTGAGTCGCAGACTAGGTAGCTCTCTTTAATACATTTGCAGCACTACCCAAAATTGTCCAAGCACACTATCAATCTCGTTGTCCTCAAGATAAAATAGCTCAATCGAACTACTGTATTGGAGCTCTATTTTACGAAAAGAACCGTCGAAATACCACACCCAACAAAAATTACTGCTTAGAATATATATTGTAATATAATCCTATATAACTGTATATAATCATTTTTCTTTTTCTATGATTTTGATGTAGGGAATGCACAAAAGGTTGTAACGGGAAGAAAGACGTTTATGATTAACGTGAGATTGTGAGAACGATGCTGAGAATTAGGACGGAAAAACTTCTTTGTTTACTAATTAAGTAAACATGTTTAATTCGAGAGGCACAACTTGTTATCAAGCTTGGTATTCGAAGGTGTATTGGCTCGGGTCAGTTTACTAACATCTTGAATGAACCCTGGTTGAATGATGATCAACATCCCTTTATTATTTCATCTCATCCAGCCTTGGTCAATCAAAAAGTTTCTGCACTTGTCATAACTACTATCAATGAATGGGATGAAGAAGTTCTTCGTGATGTTCTTACGGAAAGGGATTACAAGCTTGTCATAGCTATCCCCCTTAGTCAAACATCTATGGAGGATAAATGGTACTGGTATAAAGAGTACACGGGGCTGTTCTCTGTCCGAAGTGCATGCCAGCTGATTCAAGATAGCAAACCGGTGAATGGACAGCCTGATAATTCTGGTTTTTGGCGGTGCCTTTGGCAACTCAAAGTCCCTCCGAAGGTCAAAAATTTCCTCTGGCGTGCGTGTACGAACTGCCTTCCAACTTGTTTCCAATTATCATTAAGAAAAGTGCCGATTGAAGTCAAGTGTCCAATCTGCCATGGTGAAACCGAGACCATTTTGCACATTCTTGTTGAGTGCCCGTTCTCATATAACTGTTGGAGGACTGCTGCTATTTCTCGAATTGCATCGGCTGCAACAAGCTTTGCGGGATGGTTTGATGATGGGTTAAAATTATGGAAAAAAGAGGAACAAATTGGAGCTGCAATGTTATGTTGGTCAATCTGGAATAATCGCAACAACTCCGTTTGGAACTCTAAGCAATCTTCAGTTGAGGAAGTGGTATCTACAGCATCTCTTGACTTTGTTTCTTGGAATAATGCTTAAAAGCAGTCCTTTATATCTCCTTCTGGCCACGGTCAACAAGGGAGATTTATTGAGCATTGGACTAAACCAAATGATCCTTATATCAATGTTAATGTTGATGGTGCCATTTTTTTAAATGAGGAATGTTTCGGTTATGGATTGGTGGCTAGGAATTCTTCCGGTTATGTAATTGAAGCTGTCCAAATTCGAAAAATTGGAACTTGGAGTCCTTTACTTGTGGAGGCAATGGGTTTGAAGGAGGCTCTTAGTTGGATCAAGAGGAAATATTGGCATCATGCCATTATCGAATCTAATTGTCTTACGCTTATAAATGATATTAAGAATGCTAAAACTTTAGATTCTCCTTATGGTTTTGTTTTACAAGATTGTAGAGGGTTGTTAACCTCTTTATTTGATGTTGATTGTAAGTTTGTTAAACGGTCTGCTAATGGTCTTGCGCATGCTTTGGCGCGGGCTTCTCTCTTTGAGGTTGATCGTATTCTTAGTGGAAATTCTTTACCCACTTGTTATGCTTCCATTATTTTGGGAGATTTGATTTAATAAAGCTTGACATGTTTATAAAATATTTTAATTATTAAATAAAAATAATAATTTAATGAACAAATTTTCTAATCGTATAAAACTGCATATAATTTTTTCAATGAGAAAAATATTTATTTCTCTCACTGATTCTGATTCATTATATAGGGAATGCACATAAGGTAGTAACGAGAAGAAAGACGTTTCTGATTAACGTAGAATCATGAGAACAATGCTGAAAAATCAGGACGAAAAAATGCCTTTGTTTACTAAATAATTAAACATGTTTAAAATTATTTTAATTAATTAAATAAAATAATAATTTAATAAATACATTTTCTCCAAAAAATAACATGCACACCACACCAGCTCGACTCGAACGCAGGCCCGACCCTAAGCATAGGCGGGTTAGGCCTGTGTCTAGGGCCCACCTAGCCTAATGGCCCACAAAAAAAAATCCTTTTTAAAATTTATATTTTTTTACTAATTTTTAAAAATATTACATTTTTTTTTAAATAAGGGCTCAATTTTTTTTTCTTTATGACCCACTATATCTCAGGCCAGCCTTACTTGAACGGCAATGCGCGCGTGTTTGATGAGCCTTTGTGTGACTCATCTCTCTTTCACAAAAGTGGGTAACCCTTGAGGCCCAATCTAATTACTCATATCTACACTATATATACACTTATTTCCAAAGAAATATGAGACTAGTCCTCCAAGGACTTCAAAAATCCTTTCCAATTTTTTAGTAATAATTCACAAATGTTCCAACATTTATTAATTTCTTCTATCAAATTACACTAACTTGGTCTATATATCATATCAATAAATAGTATATGCCTATATGGAGTACTACTTACTCTAGTTTATTGTAATTTAGTGAGAACAAAGTAGTGAATAAAATTTGTTCATGAAAAAATTAGTTCAAAAGGGTAGTGAACAAAATTGAAAACGTTATAATAGGCTGCTTCTCATTTTCGTTACATAAAAGCTTCTTCACATATGAAATGTTTTTGTAGCATATGTAAGTCCGTACATAAAGAGTAGTCTAAACTGTAAGGATAAGGTTTATGAGTTTTGCCAGCCACACATAATTTTGGCATTGTTGTGCGCAAGTATAGCCTGTTATGCTTAATTTCAAGATACAATTTCCCGACAACTTCTTCTTCAGAATTCTATCTAAGAGTCACGAAATCCTATTACTCTAATCTCTTCAAATGGGGTGCAAGGTAAACCATTCAATTAGCTCTCTAGCACTTTTCAAAGTCTCAACAAAAAGAGCAAATCTTTGCCCCAGAAAAATCATAACTTTCTCATCCTCTCCCAACAGTCAAATCCAGCAAACTCAAGAGATAAAAACTAACCATTACACTGTCAATTTCAAGACTTTGGGAGCTTGTAAGCTTGGAATTGCTAAATATCCTGATTTTGGTTACAATGCTGAAGGTGGGAAAGGAACTGGGTCTGCTTCGAGAAAGGCTGAAGAAACCACCTCTGATGATGATGAACTTTTGGTTTCTTTTGACCTTAAGACACTGTATATTCCACCATTGACGAGTTCAACCACTAAGTTCTTGGGTTTACCACTGCCACCATTTTTGAAGATCAGTATCGACCCACAACACTTTAAAGGGACTATCAATCCAAACTCTGGCCAGGCACGTATAATGTATACATAGATAGACCGTTATTATTATAATTATAACTACTTTCTCACTATAAATCCTGTTATACATAGGTTGATCTTGAATTCAAAGCCAAGTTTTGGTTTACAATAGGGAGTTTGTACAAAGCGCCAGCACTGATAGTGGAGACGGTGTTAACAAGTGAGGAGTCATTAGTTGGGAAAATGAGAAGAGGAAGAGGAGAAAGGTTGGACAAAGATGGAAAGTGCAGATTGGTGGGAGTGGCTACCGTTGATCCTATTGATGATTTCCTCATGAACTCGTTCCTTGGACTTCCTACTGAGTGCCTTGCCGACCTCAATGCCATCATATCCTTTACTCCTTCACCATATTGATTTCTTTGTATGTATTGATACCTTTTCTTTGTTCATATAAATTCTCCACACGGACCACACATACGTGTACGTAATCATTAATTGCAATATGAGAAATTTCAATTACTGTAATAAAATTATTACTTGTTCAATCGATATTGTAAAGAAACAGAGAAAAGGTACTAATGGTTTCCTTCCTTCTAGTTAGTCATTCTGTTAGTTGATTAGGAGTTTGTTAAATCTACAATTGTAGCTCTTAAAGTCAATTATCCCATACTTCTATAGTTGTATGTAATGAGTTATTGCTCTTATTTGACTATTCAAATCTGCTTTATCTCTGGTATAACGTGGAAGTAGCGTAGACTAGAGGGTAGTCAATGTCAAACGAAATATCTGTTTCCAAAGTCTTAAACGGAAGAGATGGGTCAACGCGGGAAATTCCAATATCTGTTTTCTTATGCAAACATCTTAACTGAACTTTGAGACATATAATGTGTGTTCTGTTATTTGTAGTCCTCTACTTTTGAATTGCCAACCAAATTAAGATGACGCCCTTCCTTTTATTTCTTCTCATGTTCTTGTTCTTGTTCATGTCTTTCTCAATGACATCATCAACCCAACTCTTGTTGTCACTGGACGAAGAAGCTCATTCTCTACTTCAGAGTGGGTGGTGGAGTGGTTATCCTGGCTACGTGCCGCCGGATCACTGTGAGTGGCTTGGCATTACTTGCAACGGTTATGGTAGCATCATGGAAATATCAATGCCTCCTAAGTTTCAGTTACGGGACAAGTTTGTGAAGTTTAACTTCTCTGCCTTCCCAAATCTTGTTCGTCTTCAACTCGTTGGACATGGACTCATTGACAATATACCATCTGATCAGATAAGTACTCTTCATAAACTAACTTATCTTGACCTTTCGTTCAATGAAATCAATGGTTCAATTCCTGAGGGGATTTGGAGCTTGAAAAAGTTGGAGACCTTAAACTTGGGTAGAAACAAGATTGTTAGTTCTATTCCTTGTAGTCTTGTTCATTTGACCAATTTGGTCTCTCTTTCACTTGATTCTAATCTTATTAGTGGCTCTATACCTGTAGAAATTGGATATTTGAAAAGTTTGGAGCAATTGAATCTTAGTGACAACAAACTAAGGGGATCAATACCTTCAAACATTGGCCTTTTAACCAATTTGAAATCTCTGTCCCTTGGATCGAACCAAATAAGTGGCTCTATTCCTTTAGAACTGAGAAATTTGAGCAAACTAGAACATTTGTTCCTTGGTGATAATAATATTACTGGGGAAATTCCTTCATTTATAAGCCATCTAACCAATTTGATATCTCTAGACTTGTCAAGTAACATGATTTATGGTTGCTTATTTAGTGAGCTTAATCAGTTAACCCAACTAGAGTATCTTAACCTGTCCTCTAACCAGCTTTCTGGTGAGGTGCCTCTTGAAATTGGAACACTGTCAAGACTTAAGGTTTTGGACTTGAGTGGTAACTTATTCCATGGCAAAATACCTTCTCAACTAGGGAGTATGTCAAACTTAAGGTTGTTAAATCTTAGCCACGATGAATTGACAGGAACAATTCCTAATCAAATTCAAAATAACTTTCGTTTTTATTCTCCACCTCATGAATTTTTTAGAAATAGAAATTTACTCACTGATAAAATGAGTGTCCCTTCCACTGATGCATCATCACTCTCTAACTCTACATCTACCAAAAGCAAGACCGAAATTATTACACTCAACATGGAGATTTTTATTCCAGTAATCAGTTTGTTTGGTATAGTTTTAATTGGATATCTGGTTTTCAAAATTTGGGAAGCTAACATTATTGCGGATTCAAGAAAAGAAAAGCATGGAGATTTATTCAATATATGGAATTATGATGGAAGAATTGCATTCAAGGATGTCATTAAAGCAACAGAGAGTTTTGATAACAAATACTGCATTGGAAGTGGTAAGTTTGGGAGTGTTTACAAAGCAAGACTACCCAATGGCAGAATAGTGGCCTTGAAAAAACTTCATAGTTTTGAAGCAGAGGAACCTGAATTTGTAAAGAGTTTCAAGAATGAAGTGAAACTGTTATCTAAAATAAGACATAGAAACATAGTGAAGCTTCATGGTTTTTGTTACCACAAACCATGCATGTTTCTGGTCTATGAATATGTGAAGAGAGGGAGTTTGTTTAATCTTCTGAGAGATGATAGCAGAACTATGCAATTGGATTGGAGCAAGAGAATAAGCATAATTGAAGGCATAGCACATGCCTTATCATACATCCACCATGATTGTAGTCCACCAATTGTTCATAGAGATATAACCACCAGCAACATTCTATTGGACCAAGAAATGAAGGCTTCTGTCTCTGACTTTGGCATTGCTAGACTCTTAAATCCTAATTCTTCTAATCAAACAGTACTTGCTGGCACCTTTGGCTATGTTGCACCAGGTAAATATTTCACTCAATATATATGTATACGTTGGCCTTGTTATGCTTTACATAATAAGATTGCAATACATAAATTTAAAACCGTAAATATAATGCCCTAAAACAATTATAGTTTTATTTAGTTAAACTTGATATCTAACTCATTAGATTATGCATTGCCCAACTATATTTTACTTAAGCACAACACCATAATATAATTATAAAATATAAATAATAAAGTTAGAGTATTCAAACATAATTATGCGCGTACATTTTTTGCTTTGCCTTTTTTTCCCCTTTGATACTATATTTTTTTTGCTATATAAATATATCTTTGTCCATTAAGATTTTTTATATTTTGATATCATTTTCAATTAATTATTAATATTTTACTCTATTGTTGATCATTAGATTTTTATGATAAAATGGTATAAAATTAGTGTAAATATTGTGTAAAATTGTGTTTTCATTAGAATTATATTAACTAACGTATTTTACATAATATTTTTCCAATAAATGAAAAAAATAATTTTTTTTTTTGTTTAGAAAGAACAAAAAGTCACAACACCATTTGTGAAAGAAAAAAAAAGTCACAACCCTATAATTGAATTAAAATCATTATGAATAATATAAATTTGAGAAGAAAAAAGAAAAACAAGATGAAGAAAGAAAAAAAAAAAAGTAAAAGAATTTTTAATTAAATTATTTTAATGGGGTGAACTCTTATTTTTATAAAATATGAAAAGAAAATTAAGTAACTAAATTAATATAGTAATGGTAAATACAATCAAGAATTAATTGATATATTTGAGTTGGTGTTTTGGACATCTAAATATAATATTTTATAACAATAATGTAATTATGTAAATAATAAGATTTTTTTATGAGTCTAAAATGCCTGCTTATCAAAAAAAATACAGTCCAAAATGTGTGATAATAATTATATGATCTAAAAATTATATAATTTACGTATTCATTTTTGTTTTGTTTCTTATTTTTCCTTTAATACTATAATTTCTTTTGCCATATATATCTCTTGTGATTAAGTTTCTTTACTATTTTTATTGTATTGTTCATTAATTAATACCATTTACTTTAATCTTGACCATTAACATATTTTTTTCCTGGTTCAGAATATGCCTACACCACGACTCTGAGTGAAAAGGGTGATGTATATAGTTTTGGAGTGGTGGCGTTAGAAACAATCATGGGAAGACATCCAACAGAGATTATTTCTTTGATACTTTCAAGAACATTATTGTCTTCTAATACTCCCATCATTATGATAAAAGATGTTTTAGATTCACGTCTATCACCCCCAAATGGTAATCACATTCTTGCCTCCAACATTGTCTTGGTAGCTACAATAGCCTTAGCATGTCTGTGTTCTGAACCAAAATCTCGGCCGACGATGATGAATGTTTGTCGATGGCTTCTTCTTCCAAGAACACCTCTGCTGCGACACCCTTTTCATTCAATTTCACTACAGCAGCTCTTTAACCAAGAAATCTATAAAATAGATGATTATAAGCGCTAGAAACTGAACCAGAGGCATATTTATGTTGAAGCCGAAGAGGCATACTCTTCTATGATGAAATATAGTTTTTTTTTTTTTTGTTAATTATTGAAAAATGGCTAAAGAGGGAGGTTAACATGTATATTGTTGTTGAGAATCATGGGGTTCCATCTCAAAACCAATTGGCAATGAGTGGAGTAGCCCATGTTCTTATATATGGCTCAACACTTTCACATTTAATTCATGTGAGACAATATTCTCCAATGTCCAATACAATTGACTCAAAAGATTGATTGATGTGTGAAGTTGGCTCCTATTTCGACTAATGAAATGACTTCATTCGGATTAGTGCTGAAGACTATTAATGTCTGTCATAACTAACTGTTGTGAAGACTCACCAGTAATAGAATTATCAGGTAATTCTTTAACTCTATTTATAACCCTTAGTACTGATCAACCTAATAATTAGACAAATAATAACACAGCTTGTATATATATCCAATTAATTTATTGGATTCAAACTGGCTAATGAGAGTTCTAATTAGGTTGATGCTTATAAGCAACGAACTCCATATTTTAATGACATTTTTGTAATGCAAATTATTCTTTTTGCTGCAATCTATACAAACTCAAAATTATGAATAAGGGATAAGAATAAAGAGAGTTCTTGAGTAGTTAAACATCAAAGAGGCATGACTCATAGTAATATAACAATTTCATCTTTGTTTGGCCAAAAAACACACTCATTTTTTTATTTTTACAAACAACAACAATTTACCATTTAGTTTCACCTAACTTGAGTTTGATGAAATGAGCTGTGTTGAAATCACGAGCTCTATGATCTTATATATATGAAGAACAAGCAATGTACAATAACAGAATTCAGTTAAAGAGTAGCAACTTTTGCCTAAACGCACAGCTCAATAACTAACTTATAACCGAATTAACTAACTTCAAACTACCTTCACTAACAGCCTACTTATTTGACTTTTCCTTTAATAACGAAGTTGAATGCATAGTATTGTCTGAATGGCTTGAATCTATCTCACTACCTTCCCCATCATCCTTAAAAGCAAAAGCTTTAGCTGTCAAACTAGGATGCACTTTGTTACTTGAATGTTTAACACCAACAACGAAATCTTGAGTATGGTATGTTTCAATTTTGCTTTCTACTTCATTCCTATCCACACTCCCAACCCTCTCTTCATTGACTTTACTCAAGCTCCTGCTAGTACTTTGTATGTTCTGCATCACAGCACTAGAAGCATCATCATCTTTATAATGTTCATCTCTTGCCTCCTGGCCATTACTTTTACCTTCTTCTTCTGTTTGATCCTCCAATAATTTTGCATCCTCAAACTCAATTCTCTTGTCTTCGATCTCTTGCTCATCAATTCCCTCCTCCCTCTCTCTATCATCTTCATCAATCAAATCTTCCACTTCCTCTGGTTCTTCCTCTTCCACTCTCTCTTGATCATGCCCATCTATTTCATCATCTTCACTCCTACCTTCTTCATTATCGTTTTCTTCTTCGAGCTTAATTTCTTCTAAATTGTCCTTCAAATCATTCTCCTCTTCCTTTTCAACCTCATTTTGAGTGTCAACTTCGGGATGGAGGTCCCGCCTCCCAAGCTTTATGAGTTCAACCCCATTATGCATCTTAGCTGATATCATTGAGGAGCTATCTACATATGCCTTGTTCTTATCATGTGAGTGCTTTACTTGATAAAGCAACCAGAAGCAAATGGCAAGCAACAAACATACTTGAAGAATATGTAGTTTTACCTTGAACCCTTTTGACCTATGATTTTTGCTAGGTGATTGCTTCAACATTATTGAGTTTTCAAATATATTCAACTCTACCAAATGGCTGCAACAATTGGTACTCTCCAATCTGTATAAAGTAAAGTAAGAAAGATAAGAGACAGAGACTCCATTAATAACCACACCTTAAAAAACCAAAATCCACAGGGCTGTCTCCTATTAAAACCCCCAACCTATACTTCATTACTGAGAAAAGAGCCACAAACAAAGTCAATGTTCAAGTACCAATATTACTTAATTATGCAAAAAAAAGGTTTTTAGTTTCAATGCTCCTTTTGAAGAATAAAAGACTGTTTTCCAAAAAGTTTAAATTGTCAGGGCTAGACTTTATGGTGTTCTCAATACTTTCCCAAATTGGTTGGAATTAATGTAACACAACCATGAACACAAAAAATAGGGATCGTTTTGGCTAAAGCAGTTACGCTATCTAACAGTACATCCAAAAATTAAAAAAAAAAATAACAATAAAAATTAAACAAAATCAAAGATAACATTTTATCAGAAATTGAATAATTAGAAAAGGCAATTTGAGGGTGACAGGTACACAAGAACCGATTACTTTTTACATTCGTACCATTAACTTTAGAATTCAACTTTATAGGAGTAGAAAGCACAAAACTCAAATCAAAAGGAAACCCAAGTTTCAACTTTAAGGACACCCAAATGTTTAACACTGGAAAGAAATAGAAGAAAATTATTACAGCAATAAAATAAATGCACTGAAAAAGATAAACCAAAAAACATGGTGAATGTAAGTAGCTTACCACTGGGAATTAAAGCTCAGATAGCAAAGGGAGCGCGAGCGGATGGTAGAGATGGTCTAAAATGGAGTCTACAATTCCAAAGATTTTTTTGAGGGAAAATTCCAAATTTTATTTATAAACGCTGTGAGAGATTACATTTTCTCCCAAATGGAACGCTTTTTTTATTTTTAATCTTTTGGGTGTTTAGTTTTGTTCTCTTGAAGTTATAGTAATAGTGAAACATTTAAAAGAGAAGAAAATATAAAAGGAAAAGGATTATGTGTGTGGTGGAAAGGGTGAGTGAGTAGTTGAGGGTGTGAAAAATGCATGGGTGTTGGAATGAATGAAGAATGAAATAAACGGATACCAACGGCAAAAGGAAACATCATATAGAAGGAATGACATTGTTTAGTGAAGGTGAGAGACAGTGAGTCAGTGAGATGTGAGAGTGAAAAACAATGCCATTAATAGCTTTTACTTCAATACTATGGCCCGCCCACGCCCAGACTTGTGTGCTTAAAAGCTCTTCTTCCAAAAGCTACATTGGGAGATTTACTTTTTTTTTAATAGATGTATTTTTTTACCGTATTTATAAAAATAATATCAAAATATTAGTAAAAAAAAAATACATAAAAATAATAAGAAAACAATATTAAAATAACAGCTAAATAACATAACAAAAAATAATATAAAAAAATCAATAATAAATTAACAAGAGTACAACATACAAAAACATAAAAAAAAAAAAAATTATATATATAAAAAAAATTAAAAATCGTAAAAATATTTAAAATTCTATACGACCGTATTTTTGTAATATTTTTTTTATTATTTTTGTATTTTTTTTAGAAATAATTCCTTATTTAAAATAATATACTATATTTATTTATCCCACAAAAATATGAATATTACTTTACTCATTAAATATTATTAAAATATTTTTGGAAGACTAAAATATTATTGGAGACTACATGCTAAAAATAGTCACACTGATGCATCCCTTTTTTTTTACTAGTTTACTAGGAAACATACCCGCACTTTATGAAGTTTTCTAATAATGTAAATATAATTTAAAATTTTATGTTTTGTAAATGTTGACTATGAATTTAGCCAACTGACATGGAGTCTGACTAGGATTCAATTTTGTTTATGACTGTTACATGTGGAAAGATAATAAATATAAAAGACACAATAATTTATAGAGATTTGACCCATTTGATCAAGTAATGACCTACTCCATTTTTGCTGTATTCACTCTTTAGATAATACCATGTAAAGTACAGGCTGAAATCTTGTAATTTCTAGCTATGGCTCTCTACAGTATTATAATGATGAGATTGTGTGTTAGAGACTTGCAAAGTGATGAGAAGGAAAGAGAGAGTTTAATGTCTTAGTGCTTTTGAGCTCTTAAGTGCATGTGTAGAATAAATAAATTCAGGCCCCTTTCACGTAGGGTTAAGACCTTTTATACAGTGTTAGGTTTTTCACAAGTTGTTATTCAAAATACATAACAGATGGAAAATATCCCTAGAAAATAGGACAGTTACATTTTGGCGAAGCTTTCCTACTTTTGTGGGCAGTTCAAGTCGTTTTGAAGTTGTAGATGTGTTCTGGACGATTTGGAAACTTCTAGAAGGCTTATGGAAAAAACACAACTGTTAGAGCATAATATGTGTATTGGTCGGTCAGCTATATTTAGGCTGCCTGGTATATGAGTTGTCACCCTTGCCGACAAGTTAGAGGTCCGACCAGGGTCTTGCTAATGCTTATGTATCTTTGTCTTCGTTAGAGATTTTGATATCAGGATGAATTTGTTTCAGAACCTTGAAGATGAGCATCTTCTAAGTCTCCATGTTCTTCTTTATCTTGAGTCTATCATTAAGATATTTGAAGGTTAGGGGGCTACACGACACTACCCTGGCCAGTTAGTACTGGCTTGCCTTACACATGTTGTACGACACTACCCTAGTTGGTCAGTGCTAACTTACCTAACACATGTCTTCTACTTTTGGCCACGTGTTGGTGTCGTGTCATGTGAGAAAAAATTGGGATAATAATTACCCCCCAAGTCCATGTTTGAACATTTGTCTGGATAGGGACTTTACATTCTGCCTGGTATTGTGATGCCCTTTGCCATGCACCTATGTGTTGAAAATTAATTTTACTAGGATCTAGATTTACTAACATGTATGTAGATTATAATTCTATAATCTTACATCCTAAATATGAAATTCCTAAAACGATAAATAAATACATAAGAGATTAAAAAATCCTTATAGTGATGGCAGCAGAATAATATGACTCCTTCTATTTAGAATCTCTAGTCCTTGATTCCTGTCTGTAGCAGAGTATTCTCAAGATCTGAACCTGGATCTTCCCGTCCTTTGATTTTGTTCATCACAGTCTTCCACAAAAGTCTGAGTATCACCTTGAATAATAGTGTGGGCTGATACTCAAATCACCTTTGGAACAAATTTGAGAGAGAGTTTTTATGGTGAATTCAAAAAAACAAGAGTATAGGAAGAAGCGACATTAGATGAGATTGGGCTTAAAATAGAGATTTGGGTTGAAGTCTAACTCTAGTGCAGAATTTCTTATTGGGCTTTAGAGTTAGGTTTATGCCACTTTATTCTATTTAAATGAAACAATGTGTCTTTTCTTATTTTACCGCTCATCTCTTCTAATTATTTAAATACCAATTTTATTTCAATATAAATAATTATCAAATAAAATACAATTTAAATATATTTATTAATTAGACCCACAAAGTGTACCAATTAATAAATAAACTCTTATTTCTCCTTTCTTCTCAAAAATGCCTAAACTTTGTGTAAGTTCTCAAATAAGACATAGTCTATTTTCGAATTATAGTTGACTTATTAAATCAATTAGTTGAGTGTAGAAGATGATATTATCTCAGATAATGTGGGGACCATGGGCCTATGTAACCAAGCTCCTAATAAGTAGATCCAAAATTGACCAAGTAAATTTCCTATCTTATTAATTCCTCCTGACTCCACTATAGATTTGGAATTGCACTCTTGATTACATAGAATGATCTATATACCAAATATGGATACATTATGAATTATCCATTGTTACAATATAAATAATCAATTATCCCCTATAGATGGTTTACATCGAGTATCGATAAATTTACCATTTTACCATCCAGTGTATTTTATCCTTAAAACACTTAGCTAATTGTAAATGATATTTCAATAAACTAATATAATTACTGAAATGAGTACTTTATCATTTATCGCGTTAAGCCAAGTTCTAAGAAAACTATCGCTTCACTTATAATAGAAGTTATAGATTCTATATCTATGATTAACGCTCTCACTTAATTGAACTACTGAATTCCCAATATGTAAGTATTGGGCCGATCCTATTGATTAGCTGTAACGAACAAGACAAAGAACTCATATACTACAATTAGGCTAGAACTTAATCATCTTAGGATTAAGATTAATTGATCTAAGATCAACTAAATGAGATTGACTTAGAAAAGACATAAAGGTAAGTCTTTAATATCTTTTCCACTGTCAATATCGGTCCAGTCTGATGTATAGCTGATACATGCAATACTACTTTACTTTACTAATGACCTGGAAAAGACATTCCACTTATACAGGTGTAAGTAAACCACATCATTGATTATCACGTCAGTATAAAAGTGCACTGATAAATCGTGAAAATAAATAATTTGAAGCATTTAATCATGATTATTTTCTACTATGTAGACAACACTATAATCATGAATAACTATATATTTAGGATTTAATAGAATTTATATATTAAACATATAATCATGAAAGTAATTATGTGAACCATGCAACATAAAATGATTTTAATCTTTTATTAACTAGTAAACTTGATTATATTGAAATATATTTTACTTTGGGCATAAAATCCCAACACTATGCATGGTCACCCTTCAGTCTCTTCGATTGATTCATCATTAGTTATCAACTTTCTGTCAATCAATGTGGGAAATCGTGTAATGACTTCACACTTTCCCTTGTTTAAACTCTTGGCTTTGTCTTTCCCATCCATGCCTATTTTTGTGGCATTAACTCCCTATTAAATTTTTTGGGAGAAAAATTAATTTTCAGAACCTATATAAGTATCTCACTCTTTTTCTTCTCATTTTTCACCTTTCAACTTCTTTGAACTTAGAAAACTCTCTCAAAGTATCTTTGAAACTTAGAACTCACGTAACTTTAAACTTCTCAAACCGAAAGCCCCCACAACCTAGGAATCCTTTGACGAGCTCGATTGATGTTTGCTAAAAGATTGCCATTGCCTAGTAGATTAGTGCTACTCTCGCTAAGTCTTCATAGTAGGTGAGTTCAAAAATCTTTTCTTTCTTTTTCAAGTTTTTTAGTTCTGCCATTGTTGAGTTTCAAGCTTTTGAACTTCTCAATTTTCATGCTTTAGAGTAGTCTTTATACACCGTGATCCATGCAATAACTTTAGGATGTAGAATGCATGAATTTTTATGAAAAAGATTCAATCTTGCACTTTGTTTTGACATTTTGAACTTTGAGGTTTGAAGATCACAAAGAATTGAACTTCAAATGTATAAATAGGACTATTTGATTCGATTAGGGACCCTGCCTGGTACTTTGGGTCTGTTAGAGACCCTGTTCAGTTGTTTAGATCCATATAGAAACTCTGTTTGGTTCTTATGGAACCACTTTTAAGCTGGCCGGTTCTTGTAGAACCAATTTTAAACTAGCCGATTCTTGGCCTCTCAAATCTAGGCTAATCGGTTAATGATACACCATCTTCAGGCTGTCCGGTTAATACCCTTAATTTTTGGCTAATTAGCTTGTGGTTTTATCCATGTGTATTTTATGATCTCTGGTTGTTCACCTTTCTCTACCTTTCTGCACAGATGAACCTGTGCAACTACTTGGGAGGTGACAACCAAATTGATGAGGATTTACTAAGTATTCTGTATGAAGACTATCGCTCAGCCAGTTCCTCCTCTGAGAGCTCATCAGGCAGCTGTTTGAGTGATTTTGAATTGAGTAGTGGTTCTCTGGAACCCAAGATCTAACATCACCACTATTTTGAGCGAATAGGTGGTGAAATCTACAAAAAGTTCATTAAGGAATTGAACCAAGGGTGGAGACAGTTCCTTCCCAAGTCATGGAATTATATCGTTCGGTAAAGTATACCTAACACATTGCATGTTGGGCTGGAATATTCCATACTTAGAGATCTTCCTGCACCAGAGGCTATTATGATCTTACATTATCACATTCTTTCTATTCTAATTGTTTTGGAGATCGTGATGGAAATAAAAAAGTTTAGATTTAGCATCATAACCTAATTCTAAAAACATAGTCTTGTTACTGATTCACTTATTTATCCTTACGTTGAATAACACCAATCACATGGATTGACAAATATACCCTTACATCAAATACAATAAAGATCAAGACTAAAGAACATTAAATCAGTTACAACTGAAACAGTTACAAATATCACTAGGAAATATTTTTCTCATAACAAAGAGATATACAGAGCCAAAGAGATACAGTAGAGCACAACAACAGAAATAAGAAAGAGAAAAAAGAGAGCCTTTTGGCTGAGAGTTGTCCCCTCCATATGAGCTCCTCCTAGAGAATCTCTTGAGTGTTTATGTAAAAAGAAAAGAGAGTTTTGTTAGTATCCAAAGAGAGAAAAACATAGAGAAATACATATAGTTGTAAATCAAGAGTGTAACCTGTTATTTGATGATTAATGGAATCAAGCTGAGGGCTTGACGGAGAAGTAGCCGGTTGTTTTGGGCAAACTCCGAGATCAAATTTGGCATCTCCATCTTTACCATTTCTGTTTGTATCTCTCATCTTAATCCCTATATTGTTTATATTTGTATTTGTGTGTGTATTGTGTGTTCTTGCTATTTTCGGGTGTATAGTGATTTGGCCGAAAATTGAAGAGAGTTTTCTGGGTTTAGTGTTTCGGGTAGAAGCTTAGGTTTTCTGGGTTTATTTTTTCGGGTAGAACAAAAGAGGAGTAAGAAAATAAAACCTAGAAAACCCTACAACACAATTTTCGTTACTGCCATATAGAAGAAGAAAACAAAATAAAAATACCCCTTTGAACCCTAGACCTATATTCAGTAGAAGAGAGAAAAGAAAAGAAGTAAAACAATCTATAACCCTAGAACACCCAATTTTATTGCTGCCATTAAAAGAGAAAATAAGAGAGCTTAAAGAAATCCTAATGTTAGGTGTGGCTGTGAAGAAATTAGAATCCCAAAAAACCCTAGTTGTTACTGTAAAGAAAAGAAGAAGAAGAGAAAAGAAAAACATTTAGAACCCTAGAACCCTAGCTAGTGCTGTTTGAGAGAAAGAGAGAAGATATTTGAAAAAGTTTGAATTTTTGGTGAAGGAATATTGTGGCTTCCGTAGATAGTGAATATTAGGGCTAGAAAAGATACCTTTTATATTGAGTTTCTTAGGGTTTAATCTAGGTGGGCTGCTTCTCTTATTGAGGGAATTAAGAGTCATTGTTTGACTCTTTCTCTGACCAAAGAGATAGAATAGCAAAGGGTGCAAAGTGTTGATTGGAGAGAGAAAGCTTCTCTTGAGCTGAAGCTTTTGTGGGTCAAACCTCTTTATTGAGAACAGTCTTTTGACTCTTGTTGACATTGTTCTTGTTGGGCTTTTAACATTGGGCTAAAACAAAGGTTAAAAGTGTTATATTTAATAATACCAATTATTTTGTGGACGCATAAAATAACAAATTTTGAAAAATACCAATTTGCATGGTATTAATTTTGCTTCTTTAAGTGTGTTGGTCAAAACAAATTTCCAACAGTGGTATCAGAGCCAAATTATTTCCGCAAAGAGATTCAAGATAATACATTCAAAAGGCAAGGTTGAAAGATATTGAAAATCAAGAACAAGAAGAATTTGATCTTCAAGAACACAAGGATGGAAATCAAGAGGAGGAATTAGATATTGGAGATTTGGAGGACATTCTAAACCTTTATTAAATTTGATTTTTAACAAATACAATATGAGTAGTTTTAAAATTGATGTTGATAAGTTTGATGGATCAGGTGACTACAGAATATGGATGAGAAAAATAAGATCTCTACTGGCACAACAGAAGCTGTTGAGGGTCCTTGAAGAACCCATTGAATGGCCTGAAGGAACAACTAAGATACAGTAAGAAGAGTATCTTGAAACAGCTACTGGGATTATCATATTCAACCCAAGTGATGCAATCATTAGGTTGGTTGATAAAGAAGAAACTCCATCAAAGATATGGAGGAAGTTCGAAGTGCAATTCCAACAGAAGTCACTAATATACAAGATCTTTCTAAAAGAAAGGATCTTTGGATACAAGATGAATAGATCTAAAAGTCTTGAAGACAACTTAGATGAATTTCAGAAGATGCATATAGAGTTGGCTAACTTGGGAGAAGGAGAAGCCTTGACTGATGAAAACCAAGCAATCATCATTCTGAACTCATTACCGGAATCCTGTAAGGATGTAAAGATAGCAATAAAGTATAGAAGAACTTCGATTACCATAGATGAAGTCATCTCTACACTAAAGTCTATCGACTTAGAGATGAAGAATGGCATGTTGGGGAGCCCTAATGGTGAGCTAAAATTGAGTAGAGGAAGGCCTCATGAGAAGAAGCCTTGGAACAATAAGGGAAGGAGTAACAGCAAAGATTCTTCTAAGGGTGGAAGACATGGAAATGGGAAGTCTCCATCAAGAGGATAGAAAGATCCTAAAGGCTCCTATCACTGTGGTAAAACGGGGCATATCAGAAGAGACTGTTATTTTTGGAAGAAAAGTAACACGGGAAAAACAGATGGTAGCGATGGTGACTTAAATAATGGAGAAAATCATTTCTCAAAGGAAAAGGGAAAGAAACATGAAGCCAATCTAAGTGATGGCTATGAGAGTGGAGAAGTTTACATTACTGCAATTAAATTCAGAGATGTGTGGATTTTAGATTCAGGATCCAGTTTTCACATAAATAATAATAGATCTTTACTTTCTGATTTTAGGGAATCTAAAGGAGGGAAGGTCATCTTAGGCAACAACCAAACATGCCATATCGAAGGCTCAGATAATGTAAGCTTTAAAATGTATGATGGTATTGTAAGAACTCTTACAGGGGTAAGATTTGTGCCTAACTTAGCAAGAAATTTAATTTCTATAAGTATGCTAGATGACCTTGGTGTTGTGATTAAGATTGAGACAGGTACCATGAAACTAAGCAAAGGTTCAATGACCATAATGGAAGGCTACAAGGAAGGAGGTCTACACTACTTAAAGGGAGAACCAGTTTAACATTGTCACAACACAACAACATAAAATCTTGAAGATTCTAAGGCAATCTTATGGCATAGAAGGCTTGGGCACATGAGTGAGAAAGGTTTGCAAATCATGAGTGAACAAAATCTTTAGTGCAAAGAAAAAGTAAGTAAAGTTGATTTTTTGGAGCATTGCATATTGGGTAAGCATCATAGGCTTAAATTTAAAATTGGGACACATAATTCTAAAGAAATTTTAGAATATATACATGCTGATTTATTGGGTCCAGAAAATACAGCTACACATGGGGGGAGTAGTTATTTTCTATCTATTGTAGATGACTACTCTAGGAAAGTATGGGTTTTTCTTTTCAAACATAATATTGATGCCTTTGCAAAATTTCAAGAATGAAAAATTTCAATAGAAAATTTAACTAACAAAAGAGTTAAGACTCTTAGGATCGATAACGGTCTAGAGTTCTGCAACGATTTGTTTAACATGTATTGCAAGAATAATGGCATCAAAAGGCATAGGACTGTAAAACTAACCCCACCACAAATCGGAGTACCTGAGAGGATGAACATGACTATTTTAAATAAAGCCAAGTGCATGCTATTCCAAGCAGGGTTAGCTACTGGATTTTGGGGGGAGGCAGTACTCATAGCAGCTTATTTGATAAACTGAAGTCCATCAAGTGTTGTGGAGTTAAAGACCCCTGAAGAGAGATGATCTGGCAAACCACCAGATTTATCCCACTTAAAAGTTTTCGGGTGTGCAGCATATGCACACCAAGGAGATGGAAAGTTAGAGCCTAGAGTTCTAAAGTGTGTATTTTTGGGATATTCAGAAAGAACAAAAGGGTATAGACTTTGGGTAAGAGAAAAAGGTTTTAAAACTATTAATAGTAGAGATGTAATAGTTTATGAAAATATTTTTCCATGCATTGCTTCTAACCCAAATGTTTTAGGTTCTTGCCCTAGTACAAACCATGCAGGTAACTCAATAAACTTTGATCTAAGACATACTACTCCAAGTGATGAACAAGGAGAGAACACTGTTTAGGTGGATCAGGAAGAGAACACTGTTCAGGTGGAACAGGGAGAAGACACTCTTCAGATGGAACAGTGAGAAGACAATGTTCAGATGGAACAGGGAAAGGACAATGTTCAGGTGGAACAGGGAGAAAACACTGTTCAAGTGGAACAGGGAGAAGACACTGTTAAGGTGGAACAAGGAGAAGACACTGTTCAGGTGGAACAGGGATTGAACATCGTTCATGTGCAACAAGGAAACCTGAGAGAAAGTCTGGCAGAGGACTTGGAGGACTACCATTTGACTAAAGACAAAGCTGAAAGAGCACATAGACAGAACATTTGGAATGAAGACATTGCGTATGCACTGTTAAGTCCTTTGCAAGGACAGAAGAACAAACCATAAAGTTGGGGAGAAGCTATAAAGTACAAGAATGCTAAGAAGTGGAACGGTGCTATGGATGACGAGACAGACTCTTTGAGTAAAGAGAAGACTTGGGTTTGTGTTCCGAAACCCAAGGGAAAGAGTGCTGTGAAACATATATGGCCCTTTAGACAGACAGAAAAATGCACTAAGACAAATAAAAAGTTGGAGGATATCAGTCAGATCCTCAACTCTAATGGGATTGGTTCAAAGATGTACTTCATGTTGAGTATCATACAAGGTACAGCATAAACTATAGTTGTTGTTAGCAAGTATATGGTTTTGACTGAGAAGATACATTGGTTGATTATAAAATGGATTTTAAGGTACTTAAAGAAGACAACATGCATTATACTTGC
This sequence comes from Cannabis sativa, assembly GCF_029168945.1. Lineage (NCBI taxonomy): Eukaryota > Viridiplantae > Streptophyta > Magnoliopsida > Rosales > Cannabaceae > Cannabis > Cannabis sativa. The sequence goes on along the minus strand of NC_083605.1, from coordinate 15,005,051 downwards.
GTTTAGAAAGTCACAAAACCAAATGGAAGGGTTTTGTGACTTGATCTATGCAAGGGAGAAAAACAAGGTGACACAATGAAGTGTCACAAACATGAAGACCAAGGTGTTTATCCTAGCTAAGTTCAAACTGAACTTGCTAGGGATAAACAAATGGTATAGACCCTTGGGGTCATTCAAGACCTCATAGCATCATCAACTATCCTTGGATAAATAAGAGAATCTGGGTGGAATATGTTGTTACAGATTAACTTATTTATCCTTAAGTTGTATAACACCACTCACAGGGATTGACAAATATACCCTTACATCAAATACAATAAAGATCAAGACTAAAATACATTAAATCAGTTACAAAAACATTTACAAATATCACTATGAGAATCACAGATAAGTCTATAAAAGGGAATATTTTTCTCATAACAACGAGATAATACAAAGCCAAAGAGATACAGTAGAGAACAACAACATAAATAACAAAGAGAAAAAAGAGAGCCTTTTGGCTGAGAGTTGTCCCCTCCATGTGAGCTCCTCCTAGAGAATCTCTTGAGTGTTCATGTAAAAAGAAAAGAGAGTTTTGTTAGTATCCAAAGAGAGAAAACAGAGAGAAATACATACAGTTGTAAATCAAGAGTGTAACCTGTTATTTGATGATTAATGGAATCAAGCTGACGACTTGACGGAGAAGTAGCCGGTTGTTTTGGGCGAACTTCGAGATCAAATTTGGTGTCTCCATCTTTACCATTTCTGTTTGTATCTCTCATCTTAATCCATATATTATTTATATTTGTATTTGTGTGTGTATTGTGTGTTCTTGCTATTTTTGGGTGTGTAGTTATTTGGCCGAAAGTTGAAGAGAGTTTTCTGGGTTTAGTGTTTCAGGTAGAAGCTTAGGTTTTCTGGGTTTGTTTTTTCGGGTAGAACAAAAGAGGAGTAAGAAAATAAAACTTAGAAAACCCTAGAACACCGTTTTCGCTACTGCCATTTAGAAGAAGAAAATAAAATAAAAATACCCCTTTGAACCCAAGAACTATATTCAGTAGAAGAGAGAAAAGAAAAGAAGTAAAAAAATCTATAACCCTAGAACACCCAATTTTATTTCTGCCATTAAAAGAGAAAATAAGAGAGCTTAAAGAAATCCTAATATTAGGTGCGGCTGTGAAGAAGAAGCTTGAAGAAATTAGAATCCCATAAAACCCTAGTTGTTACTGTAAAGAAAAGAAGAAGAAGAGAAAAGAAAAACATTTAGAACCCTTGTACCCTAGCTGCTGCTGTTTGAGAGAAAGAGAGAAGATATTTGAATAAGTTTGAATTTTTGGTGAAGGAATATTGTGGCTGCCGTAGATAGTGAATATAGGAATGTCAGTCGGGCCGGGCCCGGCCCGGCCCGCCACAAACCCAGTCCGGCCCGACATCACTTTGGCCCGGCCCGGCCCGGCCCGACTCCTTCTTTTGGCATAGCGGGTCAAGCCCGGCCCGAGATAATCGGGTAGGGTTAGGCCCGACCGTTTTTTTTTTTTTTTTTTTTTTAAAGAATACTTATTATTTTGTTTTGTTTTTTTTTTAAAAGAATACTTACAATATGACATGCCTTATTAAAAGGGATTTCTTTTTTCTTTGGTTTTGTCTTGTTTTGAGTCATGGGTAATGGGTGAACTATTATATTGTTTGATTATGTTTTAAAATCAATATTATAATAATTATGTAAGTCAATTTATTTTTAATGAAGAGAATCATAAGGGTGTGATGGTAATTCTTTTTTTTCAATTTTACTTTAATAATAGATAAGGTTGGAAACTAAGGTTTTCAATGAATAATTGAATTTTTGTTATAATGAATAAATGAGTGATTCAATTATGCATAATAGAGAAAAGCTTGAGATTGTACTTTTGTTACTCACAATATTTAATACATCAATAATAACTACCAACCATATACTCAAATATAATAACTAGCAACCATAAGTACTAAACACTACAATTTGTTCTCATCCATGTCCTCACTCATATACTAAAAAGAACAATGTACTTTCTAATCATCAAGATCAACTACGTAAGGCTCCTGCAAAAAAATAAAAACAGAAAAAAGTATTAATAATAAAAATAAATAATTTATTTGATAAATTACAAAAACTTAACTAATTACCATTGTTGGATCAACATCATTATCTTCATCATTCACTGTTGTTGTTAAAAAAAATAAAATAAATATTAATTCTAATTAAGAAATGAAAAAATGTATATAAATATATATTTACAATTGTTAAATAATATCTACCTTTTTTGTCAGTCTTCAACCAATTTTGTGTACATACTAATGCTTTAATGTAGAAGGATGAAGTCTCGAACGATGTGAACTCACGTGCCTACCACCGATCTTTGAATGTAGATTCGAAGCGGTGCTAACGAGCACAGCAAATACATCCTTGGCAATCATACTCAACAAAGGGTATTTGAGGCCCGTCACCTTCCAATAGTTGCATATATCAAATGACTCTTCAGTCCTAGGTATCAAGTTCTCCTCTAAATATAAATCCAGTTCAGACTTCATATTCTCTACTCGATAGGAAGCTCTAACAAATCTGTCAAAGTTAGAAAGGGCATCCAATCGGCGTGTTGAAGACGATGTTGATACATTTTCTTCTTGAACCCTTCTTTCTCTCAAATGAGGAAACTTAGACCCGTACTCCTCTAGTAGCTCGCAACAAAGCTCACGAACCTTCGCAATTTCAGTTACATATTGCTCATCTCCATAAATTACAGAAATAATATTCGAGCAACATGAACTTGTACCTCGGATCTAAAACAACCGCCACACACATAAGCCGTGAATCTCTCGCCAATATTTCTGGAACATGGACATCATTTGAGTTGCCATGTCCTTAATAAAAGGCACCTACGATAACATCCATGATTCAATGTTAGTCTTAATTTCACATATTTTTGGAAAAAAAATATTGGCGGTAGGGTACTTTGTTCCGAAATTAATTCGGTTACTTCATGAAACAACTGCAACTTATCACACAATTGTTGAGCATTTTGCCAATCAATTTCGAAGGAGCACACCTCAAACGCAACTCCCGGCCTTGCACGTTCAAATCTTGTCTTGTAGGATAAAGTCATGCTAAGCATTAGAAAAGTTGAATTCCACCTCGTTACACAATCAAGTGATATTTTTTTGGTGTATGGTACTCCAAGTTGACGAGCAGTGTCTTCAAATTTTTCATGTCTTTTTGGTGTGCCGACCAATAAGCAACCTTGTCTCGAATTTTGTCAACACTATCACCAATGACAGATAAGCCTTCTTTGACAATTAGATTTAAAATATGTGCACAACAACGCACATGTAGCAATTTTTCCCTTCAAAATAAAAGGCTTGTCGAGGCTCAAATTGTCCTTTCAAAAGATCAATCATGGAATCATTGGCAGTACAGTTATCGAGAGTCACTGTACTGATCTTGTCTTCTATTTTCCAATCATTAAGACAAGATCTTAGGGCCTCAAGTAGTGTTGGAGCATCGTGAGGACACGGAACATACTTAAAACTCAATATCCATTGTGTAAGTTCCAAGAATCATCGATAAAATGAGCATTCTGACCATATATCCCCTCTTCGATGATTTGCGGTCCACATGTCCTTGTATGGCTATTCTGCTCCTACTTTTTTCCAAATTTTGCCTGCACTTTTCTTTCTCAGTTTTATACATTTTCATAATGTCTTATCTAATTGTATTCCTTGACACCATTTGAAACATGGGACATAAAGTGCTTGAATATTCTATAAACCCGCTATGCTCAACCATAGACAAGGGATATTCATGCTTAACGATCATTTGAGCCAATTTGGTCCTTGCAAAATCAGGATCAAAATTAAAAGAAACTGAAGGGCTTGCAGTTGCACTAGGATTGGCGGCAAGTTGGGCCTTTCTTACAGGACACGTTTTCACGTGAGAATTTAAATGCCTTGTCCCACTAGAACTTTCTCTACTAGCTTACGCTCGCAATACTTGCAAACCGCTTTAATTTTTCCATCAATTTTTTCCCGTGTGAAATGATCCCATGCACGAGAAGTTCTTTTTCTCTGATTCTGAGTTTCATCTACTGTATTGCTAACAGATTGTACTTCATTTGTAGTTGATGGCACAAAATCAACATCATCCTCAAAATTAGAATCGATTTGACCAGACATTCTATATTAACCCATTCACAGATTTTAACAGATTTTTGTATTTTAACACAATCTTAACAGTTGCATCCATTCACAATGAATAGGCATACATAGCACAAGGCTACAGAGAATTACACAATTTACAACTTGTGAGAACCATTAGAAATCTGAAATTCAAATTAACCCAAACTGCAATTACCTTTACCTAAACTAACATATGGAACTACAATTTAGAAAAGAAAAGCTATTTAATTGTAGCACAAATATAAAAGACTAAGCAGTGATGTGCATAAAATTGTGATAGACACACAAAAACATATATACATCTAGAAATACACTAAAGTCTCTTGGAGAGATACGTAAGCTTACCAATGAGAAAATGACTCCTGAACTCATGAAACCAACCATAAAGTCTACTTGGAGAGTTGTTAAGAATTATAATTATTCATTGCAGACAGAAAATTTAGGTAGAAAATAATCACCCTTATAAATTAAGAAAAATAAGTTCTGCAATTCAAGTCTCGGTAGAATAAAGACAAAATATTAACAAAAGAGTATGAATTAAACAATTAACAATTAAAGTTAGAATCTTGAAGAGCAGAAAGTAAATATAATTATGCATTATAATAAAAATCTTACATAGGAAACATGAGATACTTTAATAACTAAAAACATGGTTACAAACAGTACAAAGATACACACGGAAAACATGGAGAGATTGAATGTACCTGACTGTTAGAGCTTGAAGCTTTGTCGCGACTCGCCGCCATCGAGCACTCGAGATTGGGTCTTGGGTGGGACTAGGACGGACGCACGGAGTGAGGTGAGGTAGACAGAGTCGTCGGCGGCGGGGCTGGAGATGAAGGAGCGACGGAGTGCAGAGTCAACTGAGAAAAAAGTCGTGAGATTTAGGTTTAGAATTTGAGATTTTTTTTTAGGGATTTAGGTTTTTTTTTAATATTTGAAACCGGGCCGGGCCGGGCCCGACCCGAAATAATATATGCGGCCGGGGCGGCCGTTCAAACCCGAAAGAGCCGAATCATTCGGGCCATAGTCAACCGGCCATGAAAATAGCCCAGATTGACATTCCTAAGTGAATATTAGGGTTAGGAAAGATACCTTTTATATTGAGTTTCTTAGGGTTTTATCTAGGTGGGCTGCTTCTCTTGTTGGGCCGAATTGTTGAGGGAATTAAGAGTCATTGTTTGACTCTTTCTCAGACTGAAGAGATAGAATAGCAAAGGGTGCAAAGTGTTGATTGGAGAAAGAAAGCTTCTCTTGGGCTGAAGCTTTTGTGGGCCGAACCTCTTTATTGAGAACAGTCTTTTGACTCTTGTTGACATTGTTCTTGTTGGGCTTTTAACATTGGGATGAAACAAAGGTTAAAAGTGTTATTTTTAATAATACCAATTATTTTGTGGACGCATAAAATAATAAATTTTGAAAAATACCAATTTGCATGATATTAATTTTGCTTCTTTAAGTGTGTTGGTCAAAACAAATTTCCAACAGTAGTATCAGAGCCAAATTATTTCCACAAAGAGATTCAAAAGAATACATTCAATAGGCAAGTTTCAAAGATATTAAAAATCAAGAACAAGAAGAATTTGATCTTCAAGAACACAAGGATGGAAATCAAGAGGAGGAATTAGATATTGCAGATTTGGAGGACATTCTCAACCTTTATCTAATTTTATTTTTAGCAAATACAATATGAGTAGTTTTAAAGTTGATTTTGATAAGTTTGATGGATCAGGTGACTACAGAATATGGAGGAGAAAAATAAGATCTCTACTGGCACAACAGAAGCTGTTGAGGGTCCTTGAAGAACCCATTGAATGGCCTGGAGGAACAACTAAGATACAGTAAACAGAGTATCTTGAAACAGCTACTGGGATTATCATATTCAACGTAAGTGATGCAACCATTAGGTTGGTTGATAAAGAAGAAACTCCAGCAAAGATATGGAGGAAGTTAGAAGTGCAATTCCAACAGAAGTCACTAACAAACAAGATCTTTCTAAACGAAAGGATCTTTTGCTACAAGATGAATAGATCTAAAAGTCTTGAAGACAACTTAGATGAATATCTGAAGATGCATATAGAGTTGGCTAACTCGGGAGAAGGAGAAGCATTGAGTGATGAAAACCAAGCAATCATCATTCTCAACTCATTAGCGAAATACTATAAGGATGTAAAGATAGCAATAAAGTATGGAAGAACTTCGATTACCCTAGATGAAGTCATCTGGGCACTAAAGTCTATGGACTTAGAGATGAAGAATGACAAGTTGGGGAGCTCTAATGGTGAGCTGAACTTGAGTAGAGGAAGGCCTCTTGAGAAGAAGCCTTGGAACAATAGGGGAAGGAGTAACAACAAAGATTCTTCTAATGGTGGAAGACATTGAAATGGGAAGTCTCCATCAAGAGGACAGAAAGATCTTAAAGGCTGCTATCACTGTAATAAACTGGGCATATCAGAAGAGACTGTTATTTTTGGAAGAAAAGTAATAGAGGAAAAACAGATGGTAGCGATGGAGACTCAAATCATGGAGAAAATCATTTCTCAAAGGAAAAGGGAAAGAAGCATGAAGCCAATCTAAGTGATGGCTATGACAGTGGAGAAGTTTACATTACTGCAACTAAATTCAGAGATGAGTGGATTTTAGATTCAGGATGCAGTTTTCACATAAATAATAATAGATCTTTACTTTCTGATTTCAGGGAATCTAAAGAAGGGCAGGTCATCTTAGGCAACAACCAAACATGCCATATCGAAGGCTCAGGTAATGTAAGCTTTAAAATGTATGATGGTATTGTAAGAACTCTTACAGGGGTAAGAGTTGTGCCTAACTTAGCAAGAAATTTAATTTCTATAAGTATGCTAGATGACCTTGGTGTTGTGATTAAGATTGAGACAGGTACCATGAAACTAAGCAAAGGTTCAATGACCATAATGAAAGGCTACAAGGAAGGAGGTCTATACTACTTAAAGGGAGAACCAATTTCACATTGTCACAACACAACAACATAAAATCTTGAAGATTCTAAGGCAATCTTATGGCATAGAAGGCTTGGGCACATGAGTGAGAAAGGTTTGCAAATCATGAGTGAACAAAATCTTTTCTGCAAAGATAAAGTAAGTAAAGTTGATTTTTGTGAGCATTGCATATTGGGTAAGCATCATAGGCTTAAATTTAAAATTGGGACACATAATTCTAAAGAAATTTTAGAATATATACATGCTGATTTATGGGGTCCAGAAAATACAGCTACACATGGGGGGAGTAGTTATTTTCTATCTATTGTAGATGACTACTCTAGGAAAGTATGGGTTTTTCTTTTAAAACATAAAATTGATGCCTTTGCAAAATTTCAAGAATGAAAAATTTCAATAGAAAATTTAACTAACAAAAGAGTTAAGACTCTTAGGACCGATAACGGTCTAGAGTTCTGCAACGATTTGTTTAACATGTATTGCAAGAATAATGGCATCAAAAGGCATAGGACTGTAAAACTAACCCCACCACAAACCGGAGTAGCTGAGAGGATGAACAAGACTATTTTAAATAAAGCCAAGTGCATGCTATTCCAAGCAGGGTTAGCTACTGGATTTTGGGGGAAGGCAGTACTCATAGCAGCTTATTTGATAAACTGAAGTCTATCAAGTGTTGTGGAGTTAAAGACCCCTGAAGAGAGATGGTCCGACAAACCACCAGATTTATCCCACTTAAAAGTTTTTGGGTGTGCAGCATATGCACACCAAGGAGATGGAAAGTTAGAGCCTAGAGTTCTAAAGTGTGTATTTTTGGGATATTCAGAAGGAACAAAAGGGTATAGACTTTGGGTAAGAGAAAAAGGTTTTAAAACTATTAATAGTAGAGATGTAATATTTGATGAAAATATTTTTCCATGCATTGCTTCTAACCCAAATGTTTTAGGTTCTTGCCCTAGTACTAACCATGCAGGTAACTCAATAAACTTTGATCTAAGACATACTACTCCAAGTGATGAACAAGGAGAGAACACTGTTCAGGTGGAACAGGAAGAGAACACTGTTCAGGTGGAACAGGGAGAAGACACTGTTCAGGTGGAACAGGGGGAAGACACTGTTCAGGTGGAACAGGGAGAAGACACTGTTCAGGTGGAACACGGAGAAGACACTGTTCAGGTGGAACAGGGAGAAAACACTGTTCAGGTGGAACAGGGAGAGAACATCGTTCATGTGGAACAAGGAAACCTGAGAGAAAGTCAGGCAGAGGACTTGGAGGACTACCATTTGACTAAAGACAAAGCTGAAAGAGCACCTAGACAGAATCCTAAGTATAGCTTAAACATTTGGAATGAAGACATTGCGTATGCACTGTTAAGTCCTTTGCAAGGACAGAAGAACAAACCAGAAAGTTGGGGAGAAGCTATAAAGTGCAAGAATGCTAAGAAGTGGAACTGTGCTATGGATGACGAGACAGACTCTTTGAGGAAAGAGAAGACTTGGGTTTGTGTTCCAAAACACAAGGAAAAGAGTGTTGTGAAACATATATGGCCCTTTAGACAGAAAGAAAAATGCACTAAGACAAATAAAGAGTTGGAGGATGTGAGTCAGATCCTCAACTCTAATGGGATTGGTTCAAAGATGTATTTCATGTTGAGTACCATACCAGGTACAACATATACTATAGTTGTTGTTAGCAAGTATATGGTATTGACTGGGAAGATACATTGGTTGATTATAAAATGGATTTTAAGGTACTTAAAGAAGACAACATGCATTATACTTGCGTTTAGAAAGTCACAAAACCAAATGGAAGGGTTTTGTGACTTGATCTATGCAAGGGAGAAAAACAAGGTGACACAAGGAAGTGTCACAAACATGAAGACCAAGGTGTTTATCCTAGCTAAGTTCAAACTGAACTTGCTAGGGATAAACAAATGGTATAGACCCTTGGGGTCATTCAAGCCCTCATAGCATCATCAACTATCCTTGGATAAATAAGAGAATCTTGGTGGAATATGTTGTTACAGATTCACTTATTTATCCTTAAGTTGTATAACACCACTCACAGGGATTGACAAATATACCCTTACATCAAATACAATAAAGATCAAGACTAAAAAACATCAAATCAGTTACAACTGAAACAGTTACAAAAACATTTACAAATATCACTAGGGCTCTGCCCTAGATCAGATTCACAGATCCGTCTATAAAAGGAAATATTTTTCTCATAACAAAGAGATATACAAAGCCAAAGAGATACAGTAGAGAACAACAACATAAATAACAAAGAGAAAAAAGAGAGCCTTTTGGCTGAGAGTTGTCCCCTTCATGTGAGCTCCTCCTAGAGAATCTCCTGAGTGTTCATGTAAAAAGAAAAGAGAGTTTTGTTAGTATCCAAAGAGAGAAAAACAGAGATAAATACATACAGTTGTAAATCAAGAGTGCAACCTGTTATTTGATGATTAATGGAATCAAGCTGAGGGCCTGACGGAGAAATAGCCGGTTGTTTTGGGCGAACTCCGAGATCAAATTTGGTGTCTTCATCTTTACCATTTCGGTTTGTATCTCTCATCTTAATCACTATATTGTTTATATTTGTATTTGTGTGTGTATTGTGTATTCTTGCTATTTTCGGGTGTGTAGTGATTTGGCCAAAAGTTGAAGAGAGTTTTTTGGGTTTAGTGTTTCGGGTAGAACAAAGGAGGAGTAAGAAAATAAAACCTAGAAAACCCTAGAACACCATTTTCGTTACTGCCATTTAGAAGAAAAAAAGAAAATAAAAATACCCCTTTGAACCCTGACCTATATTCAGTAGAAGAGAGAAAAGAAAAGAAGTAAAAAAATCTATAACCCTAGAACACCCAATTTTATTGCTGCCATTAAAAGAGAAAATAATAGAGCTTAAAGAAATCCTAATATTAGGTGCGGCTGTGAAGAAGAAGCTTGAAGAAATTAGAATCCCATAAAACCCTACGTATTACTGTAAAGAAAAGAAGAAGAAGAGAAAATAAAAACATTTAGAACCCTAGAACCCTAGCTGCTGCCGTTTGAGAGAAAGAGAGAAGATATTTGAAAAAGTTTGAATTTTTGGTGAAGGAATATTGTGGCTGCCGTAGATAGTGAATATTAGGGTTAGAAAAGATACCTTTTATATTGAGTTTCTTAGGGTTTTATCTAGGTGGGCTGCTTCTCTTGTTGAGGGAATTAAGAGTCATTGTTTGACTCTTTCTCTGACCGAAGAGATAGAATAGCAAAGGGTGCAAAGTGTTGATTGGAGAGAGAAAGCTTCTCTTGGGCTGAAGCTTTTGTGGGCCGAACCTCTTTAGTGAGAAGAGTCTTTTGACTCTTGTTGACATTGTTCTTGTTGGGCTTTTATCATTGGGCTGAAACAAAGGTTAAAATTGTTATTTTTAATAATACCAATTATTTTGTGGACGCATAAAATAATAAATTTTGAAAAATACCAATTTGCATAGTATTAATTTTGCTTTTTTAAGTGTGTTGGTCAAAACAAATTTCCAACACATAGTGATCATTAATTAGCTACCAATAGTATTTCTTCATGAATTGTGCCTTGAAGTCATTTCGGATACAATAGTTAATGTTGTCTACTTGTTCATGGAAAATATGGGGAATTAAAATCTAGTAGCAAGTTTTCGAGGTTCATTTCAGTAACTTGTGTTTAGCATGTTTTGCACTTTGCAGTCCTATCTATAGACCATGCTCAATTGATGTAAATATAGCATATTGGTTTTCATGAAAATTAAAAATTGATTGTCTTTAATGGGATTTTAGATACCTTGCATTGCTATTCACAGAACTTTGTTGAGACTGATTTTCTATCTCTGTCTTCTTTTTTCATGCTCTGTCAAACACTCTTTCTCGTCGCTGTATCAATCTTCTTATTATGAACTTGGAACTGCATTGCCCACATTAACTTTTTATTCTTTAATTTCCCATCGGTTTAGATATTCATTATATATTTAGCTCTTCTAAGTGAAGGTGAGAAACTGGTAGTTCTTGATTTTGAACCAGCAGTGGAGCTCAAAATACATATCCACTCTAGTACCCACAACCATTCGTAATTTCTGATGCTCAACAATGTTTCCCAACACTTGCAGATTTTGAAAAGCTATTTTGCTCCTTCAAGTCCTGTGCTATGTGCTTTGATGTTCCCTGGCCAAATCTTCAGCATTTGCTATCTTTGTATGTTGCTATTATTTTATGCTGGTAATGTTGTTAGCCAATTAAATAAAATTAATTAAACATACATACAGCGAGTGTTGGTTGTCTTTAAGATGCCAGTATCCACCTTTTGACCATACCAACTCGAACTGATCTAGTTCTCACAAAATAATAAATAGGGAGTGAGAAGGCAAACATAGAAAAACTTTTCAGTTAAAGAATTTTATTCGGTAGAAAATTTGGATGCCATGATTTTGTGTTGTGAGAATGATGGTTAGCAAGTTGCAGCTTAATATCCGTAGGGATTCTCTCATGTGGTGAACCATTGATATGCAGAACATTTGGTGATCCTGACTTTGGCTTTGACCTGATATGGATGTGCCGCAAACTCATCGACCGGATAAACTACTTAACCGTGCCGTTACTATGTATTTTCCTTATTTCTATTATCTCATCTTTTGGTAAAATTTGGGGCTATTTTAGAAGTGAAATGATTAAATTTGGTTCTAATTGAAGTTGTTGGCTACTGTGATAAAATTATGGAATTTCAACTGTCGAATTGCTATAAGTTTAGTAATTTCAATTTCAGTTGTCATATTTCTATGTTTTACTGTCTTTTGGTGAATTAGATGTATAAATTATGGTTAAGTTGCTCACAAGTTTGAGACACTTGTTCTTTTCATAGAAAATCCAACACTTATTTCTGCAGCATCTCAATGAGATGAACCATGTTCTGTTAATCTTTATAATAAAAATAAAATACTAATTTTTCTGTAAAATTACTAATTAGAAATATATATGTATATATATCTTTAGTTATTAGACTAATTCTGCAATTGGAAAGAGTTTGTTGAGCTTGATCTTTCTCCTGTAACACAATATAATGTTTCACTCTTTTGGGATAGGAATAAATTGGATTAAATGTTGTTAATTTGTTCCCTCTTGCAGCTACTTATTTAATAAATTATTGGCTTCATTTGCAGCTACAAGAGACCCTTCAAATGATTTTGTTGGATAATATTGCTTCTGCAGAGGCAGATTTTGTGTAGCCATCAAAGGAAATTGTTTAGTGTTCTCATTTTATCCATGTGACTCGTGTAAATCTAACCAAAATCTATTCTTGCTCCAATCTTAGGAGAAGTTTTGATATGATAGAAAAAGAAAACTAGTTAACTATGGTAAAATGTCAAAGTTCCAAACTTTTACTTTTCTGATTCAAACATGAAAGTAGATAATAATAAATGTTATAAGCTTAGCAGGTACTCCTTGTTTTGTTTTTAGATGATGGTTTGGACAACAAATTATCAAAAGTGGGAACATATAAAGTTGTGTCTATAAAGTGGGAGATTTAAGAAGTAGAATTTTGATCACAACGCGTAACTGGAAGTAGGAGGTTGCTCAAATGAAGGGAGCAGAGGAAAGAATGATCAGACTTGAGGTGTTGACCAAAGAGGTATGTTGGTCTATATTCAGTAAGATAGCTTTCTACAATAGAGAACAAAATAGCCAAATACTAATCCACACAATACTTAAACCAAATGAATTAAGAACTGTAGTACTTCTAAGATGATGCAAAACCAGCATTGCACATCAGAACAATCTAAAAAAGAGAGTGAATTAAGAAGCAATAGAACCTAAATTTGGACTCAAGGGAGTCAAAAGGTTGTATAATTGTTGTTGTAAATTCAGCAACAATAATACCAAGAACTCAATCTAACACCTGCATTAAATCAACAATTTGAACAGCAATAACACACACACACACACAAAACCAGTTAACAACACAATGTAACAAAACAGAATTTAACTAGAAGGAGACAACAAGATTTATCCTCGTTCCGGTCCTAGAAATCAATTCGATCCCTGGCCATACTCCAGCTGAGAAAACATCACCAATTCTTTCATTAGCATGAAGAATAAGAGCGCAGTAATACAACCACCAATCCAAGAAAAACACAGCTCTGCTGCACTTGAGAAAAACACCAGAGAAACAATCTCAGTACCTCAACTCCTTCAAGAACATGATATTACAGCTTAGAAACTAAGCACTCACTCTGAAAACTCTCTCTTAATTCTCACCTTACAAAAGTGAAAAGAGTAGTCTATTTATAGGTACAGGTCACAGCTAGAAAATAAGTGCAAAATTAGCACCAACTAACTAACTAACATAACATAAAGTTAATTAAGTTAGTTAAGTGTAGGTGAGTTAGTTTTAGGTTGGTTTAGAAGATCAAATTCCACAATTGTTTTTTTTATTATTATTATTTTCATTAGGAGACATGTAATTGTTCCTGTATACAAAATAGAATGAAATTATTGAAGCAAGTTGCAGTAGTAGCAGAGCAAACACTTTCTAGATTGTATGTTATACCAAACAAAGAGTAACTTTACTCTTTTTCATTGTTGTTATTTAAGTACTTCATTCTAATACTTATTACGACTATAATAAAGGTAACCGTACAAGACCAAAAAATACTTGCACGGTACAAAATAACTCCCTAGTGCACCTTTGTAACAAAATGAGAGCAATGCTACACATTGCAACTCACACCTATTATAGTACAAACAAACTATCTATCCAATCAAAATTAAGAAATTAGAAGTTACACTCTTTATACAGCTTAGACACAACAATAAAGAGAAAATAAATCTAAACTGAATAGCTCCACAATGACACGTCAGCACAAATATCCACGTCATCGCTACTATAATAGTGTTGATCCATATAGTGAGGTGGAGACAAAAGCATCGCCTCCGCCATATTTGTCAGCAGCCCCGGCATCCCAAACACCTCATCATCCAAACAGAACACATTTTCCGGCGTCGTTTCTGAGGTCGCCGTCGTTGCCGTTCTTTTCTTTTTCACACTCTCCTCCGCCAACCCCACTGGCCGGAATGCCTCGGCGGCCTCTGACGCCGCCTTTTGAATATCCTTTGGGTCCAGAGAAACCGGAGACGGAAGCTTCCAAGCAGAGTCGGCAAAATTAAGACAAGCCGAGCGACCCCTCAATGCAATCGCCGCCACGTCATGGGCACGCGCCGCCATCTCAGCAGTGGGAAATGTGCCTAACCAAATCCTAGTCTTCTTGTTAGGCTCCCTTACCTCGCAGACCCACTTGCCAGAATTCCTCCTCCTTACGCCGCGGTACACCGGATGACGTGTCTCCTTAAATTTCTTCCGACCAGCTCGCTTCTTGGGATTACTCGAAGCCAGAAGAAGCTCTTCGTCGGAGAAATTCATCGGACGACTACTGCTGAAACTGTCGGAGGGTGACATGGTTTCGGTTGATCCTTCGAATGACCACACATCTGAAGTTGCAGAGTAGAAATGATCCATAGTAGTAGTAGGCTAGTATAGTAGAGTTTAATTGAGTAGGAAATTGTAGTACTAGTTAGTTTTTAGTTATTATAACTATATTGAAATGATGATTTGGTAGTTGTGTATATATACATTTAATAAATAATAGGATTATATGTAGGTTTACATTTCAGAATGAATAATTATATTTTAAGGAAGAAAAAAAAAACACGGAGTTTGGATGGATGATAAGAAGCCAGGCTGGGAAATACTGTCCCACGCTTTGGACAAAGAGTTAACGTTAGTGAGTGTGATGGGGAAGAGCCTCTTACATACTTGGCCAGCTGGATGGAGCCAACTAGCCAACTATATGTTTGCTTAAGCTGTGGGCTTTAGACACGTGTGTTAGTTGACAATATTTGTATCTTGGGAAGGTTTTGACTGACTCAAACTGATAGAGTAAAAGGGGAAATCCATGAATCTCTGTGCACGTACAGCAAGTATAGGTCAAAGGTCGGTCTCACTTTCTGTCATTTCTTATATATTTTATTGAGAACCTTCTAAACTCAACACAAGGGACTTTCTCTTTATCAATATGATTATTTTAAAGAAAAAAAAAAAAACAAATGAGACTTCTCATTGAAAAAGAACCAATAAAAAAAATGTAGTGTTTTGTACTAGCCAATTATGCAAATTATTGAACAAACAAATACTCGAAAATGAAAAATAAAAGAGAAATGATATTACTGAATGAAAATTTTGAGTTAAATCGCGAACTATGTCGCTCTCTTTAAGACGTTCGTGACACTATCCGAAAATGTTCAAGTAGTCAAAAATTGTCAGTCGTCGTCAGGATAAAACATCCTAGTCGAAATACCACGAGATCAGAGTTCTACTGCACGATAGAAAACCGTCGAAACACCACCAAAAACTACTGCTCGAAATACTTTTATAATATAATCGTAAATATAATTGTAAAGGATTTTTTTTTTGTGTGTGTGTGAGAAAAGATATGTTTCTCCTGTTAATTCTGATGCATTATATAGGGATGCAAAGAAGGTAGCAACGAGAAAAAAGACATTGATCATGGGAACGTTAAGTGAGATCGTGGGAACGATGCTAAAAATAAAGAGGAGAGCACGTCTCCTTTTACCAATTAATTTGAACACGGTTAAAATTGTTTTAATTAATTAAATAAAAATAATAATTTAATAAATAAATTTTCTCTAAAAAATAAAATGACACCTCACCACACGGACAGTAGTTGCACACGTGTGGTGATTCGGTGTGTGAGTCCTCACCCATTTGCACAAAATTGGGTACCCCTTGGGGCTAGGGCCGGCCCTAGGGCCCAAAATAAAAAACTAAAAAAAATTATTAGGCTTTTATTTAAGTAAAATTTAAGTGTAATATAAGCAACAACTATTTATAGCTTAGTTGGTTGAGGTAAAGTCATGGGTTCAAATCCCATAACACTCTTCTTTTAATATTTTTTTTTATATATTTTTGAGGGCTCCAAAATTTAATTCTTCTTGGGCCCATATATTTTCAGGGCCGGCACTGCTTGGGGCCCCAGCCCATGTGTCAAAGTTGCACATTATGTACACTTATAATGAAGTGTTCCAATCCCATGTGGAACTCCACGCACTTACACACTTCGCTTCTCATACAATAATTTTGGAAAATTTCAACTAAAGTTCCAGCAATTCTTCACTTGAAATTTTTAAAAAATATTTTCTCGAGCAGTAATCTAAACAATAAGATTGAGCATAGGCAAATGTATCTTTCGATTTGAACCATTGCGTAGTGAATGCAACTTAGAATATACTAGAGTGATTCGTAATCTTGAACTCTATCTCTAACAATGTACCACACATAACCTTTCTAGGGTGTAGTCCAAAAGCTCGTGCTTCAATGGCCATGGACATCTATCTTGGTATAGTGAACGCTCTAGAAACTTTGCTCGAAATTTCATAGGAAGTAGCCTCACACACATTCACATAGGTAAGTCTATCAATAATACTCGTGTAGCTCGGTACTCCACTCCACTTGGAGTATAGAACACATTAAGAGCTTCTATTAACTCAACCTTAAATCACTTCAAGAATTCATGCTTCTCTTTTGGAATAATTATAGCATGATCTCACCTTTATCAATTCATAACTTGTTATTACCCAGTGAACCTATTTCTCGAGATCTTCAGTCTATGGGGTCGGGTTGCCATTATGAGTGATTCATCAGTCTAAGGGCAATTTAATGTTTTAAGGACTTTCTCTCTAGGTAAACCTTTCATCAAAGGAAAAACATAGATGGGTTGAACTAGGCATCATATAATTTGGAGAGACGTGTATGTGAGACATAGGAAAGCAACAAAAAGTTGTAGGAGAAAGTGGATGAGCTCATTCGTCTGGTTAGTTCCCAGCATAGCAACGTTGCATCTAGTTTCGATATTGGAGGAGCATCGAATGAACAAGGCTATGCTGAGCTTGCCTCCAATATAGTAGCACAACCATCGGGTCCTGTCAATGTCTATACTCCACCAAATCCTGTAGCATAACCATCAGGTGCTACCAATATCTCTACTCCATCACCAACACGTGTTAGAAAGGGTTCTTCTCTAGTAGCAGCACCGCCACCTACTAGTGGTAGTTCAAAAGAGGTAATCTTCATGTTATTTTACGAACTGATCTAATGCAAAAATTTAAAATATGGTCAATTTACAAACTGAATTATGGCTTATTTTATTTCGATATGCAGACCTTATCGTGTTCGATGCACTGTCAGTTGGAGCCTAGTGGGATGGTACAAAAGGTTACTTCGAGGCACATTGTGAAGGAAAAATATTTAAAAGATAGAAAGTTCTCGATTCACAATGATGAATACCTACACAAAGATTATCGTCAGGTATTCATCGAAGAAGTCAATGTGGAGAATGCACTGCTTCCGTGTCCCATTGGTGAAGATGCATTGACAGTAGTAGGTCAAGATATAAAAAGTTATGCAACATGGCCAAAAGACTATCTTACACCTATTGGAAAATACTTAGTATGTTTTAATTTGTTTATTTAACTTATTATGTTTATTGATTAATGACATTTCTAATTTTATTTTTTTTCATATATAGACACAACCACCTACCAAGCAACTTTAGAAGAAACCCGTGAGGAGAAGCAGATAAAACTCTCAAGATTTACTCGGTCCTCCAACACAATCTCGAAAACACCTCGAGAGGCCAAGTAAGCCAACAGGTCATGGTCGTTGTGTCCAATTTACGAAAAACTAGCTCAATCATTACCTTTTATAACTCTATCAAAAGGTGGCCGAAGTCATCCATAATCTAATTCTAGGTTGCTTATGATCTATTTAGGGTCGAAGATGACTCTATTTGGCTTGTTAAAAATGATATTCATGAATTGTGCACCATGCAATACTTTGAAGCCCAATCGATAGGAGTTCGATACAAGTATGATTTCTAATTCTTTACAATAAACTTGATAATATTCTTTTGACGGCGACGGTTATTAATTATAACTTTTCATCAGGCACATGAATGAAATATTATTGGACATCAATGGGTTGCATAAAGTATATGAATTTTTAAATATGAGTGTGGTTGCCACTGAAGCAGGAATTGACAGTAACTGTTGTCAAGCACTAGTCACTCGTATGACTAGGATGATAAATCCAAATAATAGATTATTGCCCCTTACAACAATCGGTATATGTAGATTTAAAATGAATATAATTTTAGTATTTATAACTCTTCATAATATTTATTATTATGTATTAATAGTGTTACACACATTTGTTTGTGCAAAATATTTCACTGGATGCTTGTACTCATCCGACTAAGTATGAAGACGATGGCGTACTTGGATTCAGGCAATTGCAATGCACCGAATGATTTGAAATTCATCATTTCCACGTAAGTTCAATATCCAACATCCCAATATGTAAGCGTATTTTATATTTATAAATTTATGTATGTTAACTTTACTTTTTGTGTAGATCGTTCACCATATACAATCAAATGATAGGACAGCCTGATAGACCTATCCAGTAGATAACTCCTATATGTCCTGAACAACCTGACAATAAACAATGTGGATAGTGCGTCATGAAATTCATTAAAAGTTTCATGACCAAAGAAGATCCAATACATGTGTTGACACAACCGCTAAAATAATTAATAAGTATTATAATAAATATTATTTTTTATTAAATAGTATATGATAATATTTAGTCTTTACTAATTAATATATACATTTATTTTACAGGATATGTTCTCCACTTCGTACACAAATGATGATATAAATGTTACGCATGATCGGTAGATTCTTTATGTGAAAGCCGAAGCGGAGCGACAGTTGCCTTGTTAATCAGTGTGTATATATCTCGATTTATTATATAGATTTGTAAATATATTTAGATGATTATTAGCGCTAACTTAATTATTGGTACTATCTAGATTTTTAAAAATATTTAGATGATATTAGTTTTAGTTTAAATATTGTCACTATACAGAATTTTAAATAAATTTAGATGATATTAGCATTTGTTTTAATTATTTTGACTATAGAGATTTGTAAAAAAATTTCAAATTAATGTAGGGGAAAAAGTGACAAAAAATCTACATTTTTTTCCCTATTTTTCCAATGTAACGACTGAAAAAAATTTTCGCTGAAAAAACTTTTTAAAATTAAAAATGTAACCAATACTGTAAGGCATGACTTAAAACCGTCGCCTATAACAGGGTATAGGCGATGGTTTAAAATTGTGCCCTATACTATAGGCGACGATTTAGGGTTTAAGGTTTATACTGTCGCCTATAGTATAGGACACGATTTTAAACTGTTAAGAATTTCACATTTTTTTGAACTGTCGCCTATTCTGCCTGTTTTGTGACGGTCGTATAGGCGACAGTTATAGAAATCGACGAAAATACTTTAAACGACTGTTTAAAAATGTCGAGAAAAACTATTTTTATAATAGTGTTAGTTATTTCTTAACTAACTTAATAATCTTAATTCTTGCAGCCACCGACTTAAAGATCTTAATCCTAAGCCTATAAATACCCCCAACATTTATCATTTCAGAGGATCGATCAGAAGAACGATCAAATTGAGATTGAGAGTTAGAGAGAGAAAGCTTTAGAAGTAGAGAGAGAGAGAGGTATAGAGAAAAGAGAGATTGAGGTTGACAAAGAAGATTCTTGGGTAAGAGTATGAGAGTTGAAACACTTTGAGAGAATTCATCAGAGAATCAATCTCGAATGTATCGTACCTATTCCTGCTCAATCAATAAAGAACATTTGGTGGTGTTTCAGAACTAGAGTAAAGTCATAGATCACATCGATCTATCGGACTTGAACTAGTATGTATCTTGGTGTTGATTTCTTTATTTTTTGCCTTATTTGTTTTCAGGTTTTACCTTACTGTATGCATCCCTGTTTTTCATCTGATGTGTGCAATTTGTTAATTTTGTCATTGCTAATTGTTTGATTGTTAAAAGTGTAGTTGATTTGATTCAGCACATTTAGTTGTAATTTTCTCACATATATATTACCTGTTATATTATATTACCCTATTTTAAAATCATATGATTATATTATTTTTTATTATTAATGTAATTATTTATTTAAGGTCTAAAAAATAAATTTTTATTTTAACTGTCATTAACTTAAAAAAGAAGAGAAAAAAAAGTTGAAAATATGAAGTTGTAATAATAAATTTCATGAAAAAAATAATGTAGTACTACAAAAAGATAAATCAAGCTGTCAAAATTAAGTAAAAAAAGAATTACCTAATACAAAAACATGAGGAGTTGATAATATTTTACATATTGCAATGAGAACAATGTTTTTTTATTTTTCAATTGCTTTATAGTTGTTTTTTTATTGTTTGATATTTGTTTTTTTTGTTGTTTGTTAAGTTGTTCTATAATTATTTTTTAGCTGTTTTAGTTGTTTTAGTTTTCTATTTTATTAAAATACAGTACTTTTATAATTTTGAAATTAGTATTTTTGAAAATTTAATACAAATTAACAATAAAAATGTAAGAATAATAAAAAAGATAGACATTAAGAAAGTTTTTTAGTAGAAATAATTCCATGAAAAAGATTAGCATTATAGTTAAAGCCAGTCCCTCACCAAAAGATTAATTAGAGACGTGGAAGTGATGTAATTGATAGTTGGAGAAACAAGTTGGAAGGTTCAGGTTTGCTTGTGAAGAACACTTGGAGAGGCTTACGTGTCACATAGATAAGCGACAAGTTTCGAGAATAACGTCACAGAAATCAAAATTAAAAATAAGAAAATAAAAACACGGTTGATCCATAACTTGACAGTTAATAACTGCCTACAATCCTCTCTACATTATTTTATAAAACAAACAAGGAAAAGGCAAAGCCGGTAGTTTATCCGCGGAAACGCGTATAGAGATCATACTCAACTACGTGGTTATTTCCCTTTAACCAAATATCACGATCCTCCGCTGGGCCCCACCCCTACATTTTCGTACAACTTCTTTTTCTTTACTAATAAAATTTAGAGTGTTGTTGTTGGCTATCGGTGTGTTTAATATTTAGTAAAATTTATATGGTATACTAATTTTTGTTATTTTTTTTATAAAAATATTGTTAGGCGGTATTTTTTATTTTTTTACTATATTTTTTTATAAATTTGATACTGCAGTATACTGTGCTAAATTTTCACTGGTGTTTTACTGGTGTTTTTTAGTTGTCTACTAGTGTTTTGAGTTGTTCTATTTTGTGTTTTACTAGTGTTTTATAAAAACACAGTATTTTTGTAAACTGTAATAGTATTTTTATAAAAGTGACTCCAAATTCCAATATTTTTGTAATTTTTTTATTTATAAGTAGTATTTTACGATTAATTAGTGATAATATATAAAAATTATTTTGTTAAATTATATGATGATACTTAATGCACCAATAGCAATAGGCACCAATAATGTCTTTTAATAATATTCTAAAATTTATTATTTTTTTTGTTTGTCTGTGTCATTGCCACTCCCACTGCCACACATTAATTTCTTTTATTTATTATTATCTTTTCAATTTCTGTCTTAAGATATGGGCATTTGGGAAGCTAGGAAGTTGGAGAGGAAAGTGAGTGTGTCATTTTCTTGTCACACTTTTTCGATTCAATTAATTATAAGAAAGTATATGCTACCTACTTACGTATATGGCTAACTGATCGGTGACAAACATGCATGAAACAAAAAAAGGGAAAAAAACAAAAAAAAAAAGTTGAAACGGTCAAGTGCATGTCGTATCCTAGCTTAAAGAGCTCGATTAATTGGTCAACTTTCTATATCATCCTCTTATATGATTTATACGTATACATATATATTTATATATGCGTGGCATTAATTGTAGCTTGCTTTTCATTGTGAACACTGTACGTATCTTAGTACTAGTAGATAGTAGGAGGAATATAGAGACAAAGTATTCGTCGAAGGGATCTAAAAGAATCTTCTATTTTGTGTGTGTGTGCAGTATATGCTAGCTAGTATGACTCAGTCAAACGTAATGAAATAATGTTTTTTTCCCTGATAACATAATGAGATAATGTTAAGAATTTTCCTTTTCATTCGATTATTTATGAAGAGTTCTCATTCGGTACGTATGTGAGTCAAGACAATATTAAACATTTGTGGAAGGATCTAAATGGATTTTTGACAAGGTCATAGGTTTATTTAATTTTAATAATTGAATTCATCAGCATCATCGTTCGGAAGTACGTAGGTTGAGCTATATTGTTAGTAATAAATTCAGAGGCTAACTTACTGTATATACAATAAGTAACAAACTCAAAGTAAAAATATTACGCGCACACCTCCTTATTAATTTATACACCAGCATTCTTGTGGGCACTAACACTACTTTTATACTTTAATGATATGACGTACGTATTATAATTGATTAGCAGTTCTTTATAATTTTTATGCTGTAGGATGGCCATAGCACTTCATGGGGGTGCCGGCGACATGCATCCCTCTTTCTCTCTCTTCCAACAGAGCGTCGACAGCCACGTGAGGATGCCCTTCATTACTCACTACTACAAAAATACCCTTTAGAGGCGGTTTTTAAGCCCTTTCAGCGTCGGTTTTCGCAAAATTCGCTACCGACGTGATCAGGGCGACGCTAAAGGGTTTATATGAACCGACACCATATATACCCCTATGGCGTCGGTTATTAGCTAGGAACCGACGCCATAGGGGTATATATGGCGTCGGTTCCTAGCCAATAACCGACGCCATATGTGGTGTAGCAATCGACGCCAAAAGTGAGCAGATTTCAGTTTTTTTCATTTTTTTTAATTTAATTATATAATTTTAATTTTATATTTAGTAATTTATATATTATTTTATTTAATTTAAATTACATATTTATTTAAATTTTAAATTACATATTTATTTAATTTAATTATATATTAATTACATTTTAAATTAAATAGTAATTAAATTTGGGTAAAAACATAATTTGATTTCATAAAAGTAATTAAATATTACACAAACATGTAAAATTAGTTAAAAATATTAATATATTAATAAATCTAACTACAAGTTAATCTATAAAAATTACATAATGAAGAAAAATTCTTCGACCTTTGAACCTCAATCGTCACCGTGAATCACCGCCATCAATTGTTCGATCCACTTTCGCTGTAGTGGTAACAATTCTGTTTTTGGATCGTATTGCTTCTTACCCCCAAACTGTTAAAAAAATTAAAAATTTATATTAGTTTATGTATATGTATATTATATATTTGTTATTATAAAATTTATATACTATAATCAATAATTAAAACTTACAGCTTTTTGATCTTGTATGTAACGGTTGGGGTTGGCACGTGCGACGATGTCAGTGATATATTTCAAAACATAAAAACCGCATTGTTGGCTTTTAAGTTGTCTTGGACAGTTTGCTTGTGAAATTCCTTGCCACGGGCCAAGATACTGATGTGCGTCTCCTATATACATGAATGCCCTGTTTGGGAAAATTATATTAGCATTTCAATTCGTTAGTTAATTTAAATTCGTTACCTAAGAAGTCATTAAATTATTACCTTCCGATCATTTGTTCTATTTCTTCGGGAATTGGGCGGCCATTTACAGGGTTTAAATGGATAATTTTCCTTGGCGCAACCACCACTAGCGTCCAATGCATCCTAGAAAATTATATTGGAATATAAGTAAGATAGTATAAAAATAATTTGAAGACATAATATAGAAATGAACAATTAGCACTAAAGAATTTAATAAAGTTTACCCGATATTCCAAGGAATAAAGAACATTTGGTGGTTGTTGTTCATTAATGATAACCAATTAGCCAATCGTCTTGCCGCATCGTCAAAAGACTGACTGTTCTTCATCGTTGATCCCATGCACTGTGAGAAGCTCTGGGTCGTAAAACTTGAAAATTTTTCTCAGACCGTTGATGCTCTCCCATATGTGCCTGCCAAAAAAAGTGTTAGTGCCTTATAATAATTTAACTATAATTTGATATAAGGTTAATTAGATTAAAGAAGAGTATACATCATTCCAAACAACATTCCCTGGTTGCCGATGTAGTTACACGTAGCAACCTGCTGCAAATCCTCTCCAGATAACGTGATCTGGGTACGCGGTGCAATGAATCCTCGGGGGACAGGAATTGTGATTATATCACGTTTATCTTTGAGCCTTAGGAATTCATGAATCATCCATTTTAGCGAATTAGGGATCAACGCCATCTTCTCTTCCGTGAACAAGTCATCTTCCCGTGCACCACGGCCTTGTGGAGAAAGCATCGGAGCTTTCCCCTTTGACGCATCACGTCTTGAGGGCGGTTGAGCGAGTGGACCCTAAACAAAACAGAACATAATATATATATATATATATAATATATATATATATCAAATTTTATCTAAATTCTACCGAAATTTCGGCAGCATAACGGTTGTAATTGAATGACCCCAAAAATTTTGAACATGGCTGTATAACGACAAATAACACATATATAACAGTAGTTTGTTCATCCATCCCACCGCAAAGACATATATTCGCAGAACCTACTTCACTACGGATGAATATTGAAGATATTCAAACTCCACTAATCATTAATAATTAATTTCAGTTGAGAAGTTACCTCGGTTGTTAAAATTAAGTGTTTAGGCCAAGGAAGGAACATCTGGTACACGTCCCTAACATATCTGCACTCTTCAATTGGGACTGGGATTTCAGCGTCCTCTTGCAGGATTTCCGAAACCATGATCCGAGCATGTGAATCATCGTATTCCTGGCAGTGAACTTTGATCATACCCACATGCTCGTACAAAAACCCTCGGGCCACAATATTGTCGATGTTGTCAGAGCAGAGATGTACTTGCTGATTAAGGGCCGCATGGTCATCAAAATTGTATAGGATACCTTGGTCGTTGAGGGAAATAAACTCCTCAGCATAAATTTGTGGTTGTACCTCATCCTGAGGAGCGTATGGTTGTGGAACATACGCCTCACCAGCCACCTCTCCTTCTTCCTCTTGTTCGGCAGCGTTCCTCCGTCGCTTAAGGGATTGGACTTCGGCTTTTAATTTTTCAATCTCCTTCGCTTGCCGAGCCACAACATCAGACACTTCCCTTTTCTTCCTGCCGAACAGTTGAGATGCCCTGGTCAGGAACCTACAAATCATAAAATGCAAATTAGCAACGATTTCATTTGTGTAACTAAATAAATAACATTTGAAGTAATAGCATACCCAGCAGCCCTGACACGTTCAGGATGCTCTGGTGTCCCGAGCGCCTGCGTGAGGATATCGTTTTGGCCCTGGACCTGAATTTGTCCCTGACTAAGCTTCTCCTCTAATTGAGCCTAATGCACGCATATATTCAAGCAATTAGTATATGAATTATATACACTAACTCATGAGTAGAACTCAATTAAGGATTAATATATACTTACTATCTTCTCGGCAATTTCCTTGTCGTAATCAGTGACAAGTTTTCTACTCTTGGTGCGAGATTTAATCCAAACACGGTGGCGGGGAGGATCTGCAACTTCGAGGTCCTTTTTCTACATAACGTTATAACAATGAAATGAGTACCAATTAAATTGTATAGCACATTATAGCACATTAAATTTTAAGTATTACTTACCACAGCTTCCCGTACGTTCACCATTCCACTCCGACCACTTCGATGTCTGGATTGAATTTTTGAGGAACGTTCACGTTGCACCTTACTCAATTCCTACAATGCCAAAAAAATACATTAGATACATGTACTTGTATTTAAGAGTTTATCTTAGTGTTAATATAATTAGCGTACCAGAAATTCAGGAGTTAGTCGACTTTCAACAAATTTGCACCAATCAGCAGCGTCGATCTCCGGGTGCTTTTCAGGGACTTGTGCCAGTCGTCCCAGATCATTCTCTTTCAACGCGGGCATTATGATGTCTTTTGTCATCCTATTCTTGAAGTCTTTCATTAACTTCCCAGCTAGGATGAGACAATCATGTTTGAAGGTGTCCGGCACAATGAACCCCGTCTATTTTGAAGGAAAACAAACACGGTTAGAGTCAACATTTGGAGTAATAGAAAAACAAATCAAAATTCTAACAAATAATAGCTTACCTGAATGTCTTTCCAAACTTTATTTTTCAAAGTCTGGTTGACTTCTTTCCAGTTTTTATAAGCCAACCCTATTGTCTGCCGACATCTGACTCCTAGAGTGGATACGAGCTTCGCAT
Organism: Cannabis sativa; assembly: GCF_029168945.1. Classification (NCBI taxonomy): domain Eukaryota; kingdom Viridiplantae; phylum Streptophyta; class Magnoliopsida; order Rosales; family Cannabaceae; genus Cannabis; species Cannabis sativa. The sequence continues at coordinate 14,978,656 of NC_083605.1, read as the reverse complement.
AGCTTTTTCCACAGTATTGACCTTTATCATTAACTTCGAGGGCCACTCTTTTGCCCTGATCCATTAGTTTGGATATTTCATTCATTTGCGTCGGCCCTCGTGTAGGTATTGTGGTTGGACACTCATTTTCTGCTCCCGAATCAGATCCTGATTCCGAGTTCGCCATGTCTACACCATTAACAAACAAACTTCAAAGTTAGCTATATATATAACAAGTAGTGTATATGAAATATTAAAAGCATAAACAAATTGTTAAGTATTCAGGACCATTCACAACCACAATATAAAGTAAGCTATATATCAAGTTACCAATTAGACACGTTTTCTTTTCTTTTTTTGTTTATGTTTGCCTGAATCACAAATGGATACATCCATCTCGCCCACACCGGCCCACACAGCCTTGCTTCTCTCACTAGATGAACCATTAAATGGATCATGATGTCGAAAAAAGATGGCGGAAAAAAATTTTCCAGGTTGCACAACGTTTTGACTACATGTTCATGTAATGCATCTAACTTATCCAATTCTAATTCCTTCCCGCACAGCCTATTAAAGAAAATGCAAACATGTGTCAAACACTCTCGAACATTTTTTGGCAAGACTGATCTAATGGCAATTGGAAGTAGATGTTGCATTAACGCATGACAATCATGTGATTTCAGACCCATTAGTTTCAATTCAGTCTCATTCACCAAGTTTTTGATGTTAGACGAGTAACCATCGGGTACTTTCATATTTGCAAGTGATTTGCAAACTGTTTGTTTCTCTTTTTTGGACAAAGTGAAACAAGCAGGAGGCAAATATAAACGTTCACCTTTCTTCTCAGGTGCCAGAGATTGTCGTATACCCATTTCAACGAGATCTAAACGACTATTTAGACCGTCCTTAGTTTTGCCGGGAATATCAAGTAAGGTACCAATAATACTCTCACACACATTTTTTTCAATATGCATGACATCCAAACAATGTCGAACTAGTAGACTTTTCCAATATGGAAGACGAAAGAAGATTGACTTTCTTTGAAAACAACCATTAGTTTTTTTATTTTTTTGCGTCTTTCCATACTTAAAATCTACAAGTTGAACTTGTTGGAGAATTTGTTCCCCGGACGGCTGGCAAAGGAGCCATATCACCCTCTTCGTACCATCGAATGCTTTCTTCTTCCGTCTATCGGGATGATTTGCGAGGCAAGTGCAGGTACGTGACCCATATAACACATCTTGTGTCCATTTGCCAAGCGACGAGCCGATGTGTTAGTGCAACAAATCGGACAACTTTCGTAACCTTTTGTGCTTAAGCCCGATAAATTACTATAAGCGGTGGAAATCACCGACGAGTCCACAACAACACAGCTTTCAGATTAAAAAATTCTTTTTTAAACCCATCATAGACCTGAACCCCGTTCTCATACAATTCTATTAAATCGTCAATCAATGGTTCCAAATATACATCGATATTATGTCCGAAGTTGTTGCGGGCCCGATATCATTAAAGAAAGCATGTTAAATTTCCTCTTCATCACTAACCGGGGAGGAAGATTGTACATAACTAGGAAGACAGGCCATGAACTATGACGACTACTTAGAAATCTATGTGGATTTACTCCATCCCGCGGAGCAGAGCCCAGAGACGAATGTGTCTTGGTTCAGATTTGAATTCAGGATTTATGTAGTTTACTTTTTTCCAAGCTTGGGAATCTGCAGGATGTCTAAGTTTTCCATCTTTCACTCTATTGGTCTCATGCCAAATCAAATTTTCAGAATGTTCTGCACTACGATATAATCGTTTCAGTCACGGAATCAAAGGCATGTACCACATCACTTTTTGGGGGATAAGTTTCCTATTCTCCTTACTCTTGTTTACTTTATGGCGGGATAAACCGCAAGTCGGGCAATAATTCATGTCTGCATATTCCTTACGATATAAAATGCAATCGTTCGGACATGCATGAATTTTTTCATACTTCAATCCTATAGAATTTAACGTTTTTTTCACTTCATAAGTAGATTCCGGAAAGCAGTTGGCAAATGGTAAGATATCTTTAAAAGCAGCTAAAAATTGAGTAAAACATTTATCGCTCACTCCATTTTCTGCTTTTATGTTGTAAAACTTTACCATTGTTGGTAATCTTAGTTTTTTACAACCATCGAACAGAGGTTTATCAGCATCACTAAGAAAATTATCGAATTTCTCAGGATCATTAAGAAATTCCTCCTGTGCTTCGTTAAGCAAGTCCAATGGATAATCATCGAAATCATTACCCTCGATATCATCTACCCCCCGCTTTTCTAATGGATATGGATCATTAGGTAAATGTTCGCCATGGTAATACCAATTAGTATAACTTCTATTGAAACCTCGTAAATACACATGGTCCTTAATCATTGTAATATTCCCTTTAGATAAATTACAACAATCTACACACGGACAATGAATACGATCGTGATTTGTAGAATTCTTTAAGGCAAACTCTAAAAATGCATCGAACCCTACTTGAAATCGCAGTGTGTCTCTCTCCTCACGCATCCATGATTTATCCATAACAAAAATCCTATCCAAAAAAATTCAGTATTTAGTAACTACTTATAGCTAGTTACTAATTACACAATGTAACTAACTAAGTTTCTCACAATTTATTCATATTAATTTATAAATTACTCAAATTCTCGTTTTAGATTAGTTCATATTATTAGGTTGTTTTGTTGATTAGAATGTTATTAAAATGTTAAATATTTTTAATAAATAAAATTGAGGGGAAAAATTTTTGGTAAAGCAATAAAGGTATTAACTAATATTTTCCTCTTTTAATTAACTTTTGCTCTTTATTTTCTTTGAAAAATAAAAATCCACATTGAACCTCTCAAATGAAAGAAAAAAAAATAAAAAAAGAAGGATTTTATATGTTTATTTTGTTAATTTATTTAGTAACTAATTATATCTAGTTACTAATTACACAATGTAACTAACTAAGTTTCTCACACAATTTATTCATATTAATTTATAAATTACTCAAATTTTCGTTTTACATTAGTTCATGTTATTAGGTTGTTTAGTTGATTAGAATGTTGGTAAAATTAAAAAGTTTACATAAATGTGAATATTATTATTTTTTATGTGACCTAACTTCTTATTACTATGTTATAATTAACTATATTATGAATGGTTTTAGTAAGATTTATCCTAATTCTACCGAAATTTCGGCAAAGATAACTACTGTAATTGGACGTTCCCAAAAATTTTACAAGTGCCTAAAATAACAAACAAAACAGATAAACAATACAAAATTAATCCACCCATCCGACCGCAGTACATGTATTCGCAGAACCTACTTCACTACGGATGAATATTTAAGATATTCAAACTCAACTAACATGCATTGATAATTAATTATATATTAAGAAAAAGTTAGTAAAAGTATATACCTATAATTGCAAGCCCAAATACGCTACACACAAAATTATGCCGAACCCCTATAATATAAAGAAATACAACGAAATTACAAAATTAATTATTTCATAACTTATAACTAGTTATAAAAAATTGTAACAAGTTACTTAGTTACTAAATTATACATACATATATATAATCAATTATATCTCACACTATTATCTCAAAAAAATAAAATTATATCACACACTAATTCAATTTTAAAATTTTTATTTCTAAACTAATGAAATCCCTCCAATGTCATTTTATTCACAATAAATATATATTGCAAAAAATATATAAAATACAATTACAAAATTTATTTTCATAAAAAATATACACACACTATATACACACACACAATATATACACACATTATATACAAATATTCAATAAAATATACAAATACATATATATACTATACATTGAGGTATAAATTATTACCTAATAACCGCAATCCGACGACCACCGTAAAAAATCCCGACACTATACACATAAAACACAATAATATTACTAATAAAATAAAAAAACTCAAATAATAATTTACAAAAACAAAAAATAAAACAATATACATAATACAATAAGAATAGAATCAATATTTATACCTTAAACGAGGTTGAGATTGAACAATTTCTCAACAAAAATGGGTGGCTGGATTTAACACCCAAAGTTTACTATTTGGGTTCGGATGACACTTAAAGAGGCTAAAAAATCAAAACTTTTTAGGTGTATGTTATTAAGTATCGAAAATGGAGGATTTTAAAAAAAAAATGGGCTGAAATGGTTGAGAAATGGGGGAGATAGGGTGGGGAGAAGGTGGGTCGGCGAGGGTTTGGCTGGATGTTTTGCTCTCTGGTTTTTGCTGGGTGGGGAAATGGTTGAGTGAAATGAAGGAGGAAGACGAAGCCATAGGGTTTATACAGAGGTCGACCCTATGGCGTCGGTTCCTTCATAGGAACCGACGGCATAGGGTACACGATATCCTGACACGTGTACCCTATGCCATCGGTTCCTATGCAGGAACCGACGGCATAGGGTATTTCAGAAAAAAAAAATAAAATTAATTTCCAATCGCCTCTAAATGGTATAATGCAATTTTATACCTACGGTTTTTATCAAAAAACCGCCTCTAAATGTCAATTTTGAACATACCGGGTATTTTCACACCCTTTAGCTTCCCTTTTTATAAATGGGGTTGAAAAAACTGCCTCTAAAGGCTAACATTGTAGTAGTGACTGCCTCCAGATTGGCATTGAAACTATCAAAGCAGGAAAGCCGGTGTTGGACATTGTTGACCTTGTGCTATACATATATAAATTCCCTAACCTCAACCTCTTTTTGGTCTTTATTTTGGGTTTTCTTCTTCTCAACTCATACTCAATTATTTCAATACGAAAAATAGTTATTTTTAGTCACAACAATATAAATTTTTTGTGACTAAATGTAATTTTTAGTCACAACAAAAAGTTACTTGTGAATAAAACATAGTATTTAAATACAAGTTGTCACTAATTTAGTTTTAGCCACAACAAATATTGTGACTAGAAACACATTTAGTCATAACAAAATTGTAATTTTTGTGACTAATGTACTTTTAGTCACAGACTTTTTAATCACAACATAAGAAAGATAATTTATAATTAGTCACAATTTTTTTACTTTTAATCACAAAAAATATTTTTTGTAGTGCTTCCCCAATTTTCAAATTTAGACTATGCTTTGATTTGGTCCTTTTATATAGGCATACCATGGTATAATTCCTTTAAAAGTATTAGATGGTAAAAAGGGATCTTTCAGTATGTTTAATATATACTCTCAAAATTGAGACCTCTTATCTCCTAAGAATATGATCTATGTACGTAGGTTCATGAATAGGAAAACAATTCACACTTTAATATTGCTAGTAGAGGCTTTGTTCTAACTTGCAATGGGGATGTTGAAATGGAAGCAAGTATTAGGGATGAAAACACAAAGAACTGTGAAGTTGTTTCTGGCCTCAAAACTGTTGTTAATGCCCTGTCGGTAATAAAATATTGTTATTAATTATTGATAGTTGCCAATTGACACGCCACTGCTATTAATAATTAATACTAGCGAGTCAATAGCGGTAAGAACCGTAGGACTATGTTTCGTCAGATGTGTAATCTTTTTAAAGGTGCTTTAGACAATGTTAAATTTAAATTGCGTTTTGATTCTGGTTTGGAATTTCTTAAGTTAGGAAAAGGAGGACTTTTCTTACTTTGGAACAATGATGTGTTCTTATCTTTATTATCTCAATCTGTGAACTATTTTGACTGTTATGTTTCGTCCACTGCTAATATTTTTATTTCTTTCTATCTTGTTTTCAATTACGGCTCTCCCAATGAGAACATGTCAAGGAGAACCAATTGTCAAAGGAGTTAGTTAATTCTGTTAATGATTAGTTAGGACTATAACTGATTCTTGTTGTTGTTATAGTCGATTATGATTGTTATATAAAAGCCATGTATTGTAGTATTCTTCTCAATTAATAATAATAACAGATTGCATTTTCCAATTCCTCTTCTCTTCTTCTCTTTCTCTCAATTGCACCTCTTTCATGACTGCATCTTCACATGGTATCGAAGCTTGATTTCGTTCATCAATGGAGATTCCTATCTCGTCCAATGGCGCAACATCAAGACTGAACAATGCTCAGCCACAGAAGAACTAGCATGTACATTGACCAAAATCGTACCTTGTTTCTTTCAACCATTCTCTGTCTATCAAGCTTGACGAACACAATTTTTTACCATGGAAGCATCAGGTCCTGGCATCGATCAAAGGCAGCAGACTTCAAAAATTTCATGATCCTACTTGAGCTCAACCACAGTTTCTAATAGTTGCTGATCAAAGAATCAACCATGTTAATCCTGAGTATGAAGAATGGGAACAACAATACAATCTTCTTGTTTCTTGGCTTCTCTCGTCCATGCTTGATAAAAACACAAATCAAATGATCGGGTGTGAAACCACTGCACAAATCTAGGAGCAACTGACACAGTATTACACAGCCTTGAATGCAGCTAACATAAGCCTTTACAAGACTCAGCTGCGAAACCCAAAAATGACAGGGTCACTGTGTGATTACCTGCTCAAGATCAAAGGTTCGTTGGATCGCCTAGCTACGATTGGTCATCGACAAACTACTTAAGATCACATAGAAGCCATATTCAATGGATTACCAGCTGAGTATGATGTTTTTGTCACATCTGTTACAACCAAAAAAGATCTTGATACAGTGGCAAAAATTGAAGCTTTGTTGATGGCTCAATCGTTTCGAATTGAGAAAGATGCCAAGAATCTCGACATTTCTAAATCTGAGGCAAATCTTTCTTAGGGAAGAAACAATGGTTTTGGTGCGTATGGGCGTCCAAACTACTTTGCTCCTATTGTACCACCTGGATTCAATAGTTACAACTCTGATTTCAACAAAAGTTTCAACAGTCCTATCAACAGTACCATGGTGGTCAGTATCAGTATGCTATGGCACGTGGTGGTCACTCGTCTAATCTTGGTGGTCCTCCACCTAATAACATGCATAGTCGCGGTCCCTCATACAATCGGGGTCAAAGCAATAACACAGGACAAAAAGTGTAGTGTCAACTGTGTCACAAATTGGGGCACACTGTGAAACAGTGTTTCTATCGCTTTGAAAAGTCATTTACTGGTCCCGAATCATTTACGAACTTTCCACCAGTTGCCAACATAGCTGAAATGCAAGCCATGCTTACTGGACCCGACACTGCCAATGATGACAATTGGTACCCCAATACTGGTGCTACACATCACTTAACACCAGAAATCGCCAACCTCAACACTAGCAGTCCCTACACTGGTAATGAACATGTCTTTGTTAGAAATGGAGCAGGCTTGGGCATTGAGCACATAGGTAACTCCTCTATCTTATCTTCCTTTTCTTTACAACAATTAAATATTCATAACTTGCTTCATGTCCTTGCCATAACCAAAAATTTGCTTAGTGTTTCTCAATTTGCTCAAGATAACAAAGTTTTATTTGAGTTTCACCCTTCCCATTGTTGTGTTAAGGACATCATAACCAAGAAGATCTTGTTGGCTGGGAACGTTGACCAAGGCCTGTACAAGTTTCAACCTATATCTCTTAACTCTGTTCCAAGTCCTTCACTATAGATCAACCCTACTCAGCTTTTTAACTCTCAATGTCACAATCATACTACTAGTGTCAATAGCTCTTCTTTTTCTTTGTGGCACAGCAGGCTTGGCCACCCTACTGCTAGAGTTGTAACATTGGCTTTATCCAAATGTAATATACCATTTTCTAATAAAAATGTTAGTGAAGTTTGTCAAGCTTGTTGCCTTGGAAAAACACATAAGCTGCCATTTCCTAAATCCACCACACAATACAATGCTCCATTACAATTAATACACTCTGATTTATGGGGGCCAATCCCTATAAACTCATCAAGTGGATATAAATATTAACATTTTCTTTGTTGATGCTTACACTAAATACAATTGGATTTATTTGTTAAGAACCAAAGATGAGGCCCTACCTACATTCACTAAGTTCAAGGCACAAATAGAATTGCAACTTGGAACAAAAACTAAAACCCTACAATCTAACTGGGGGTGAATTTAGATCCTTCACAACACTTCTTGAAAATTTTGGGATTGTGCACAAGCTTGCTTGTCCACACAGACATGAACAGAATGGTGTTGTTGAGAGGAAACACAGGCATATTGTCGAAACAGGGCTAACATTGCTAGCTCAAGCCTCTCTTCCCTTAAAATACTGGGATGAAGCTTTTAGGACAACCACCTATCTCATAAATAGGATGCCCACACCTGTCCTACACAATCTCACTCCCATTGAAGCACTATTTCACACACCACCAAATTACTCCATGCTCAAAATCTTTGGTTGTTTGTGTTATCCCATCCTCAGGCCTTACAAAAAACAGAAACTACAATATAGATCCACACCTTGTGTGTTTCTAGGCTATAGTATGTCCCATAAAGGCTACAAGTGCTTGTCAAAAGATAAAAGACTCTACATCTCTATAAATGTTGTCTTCAACAACTTCCCTTATGCTCACACTGCAGCTACACAAACCAGTTCTAATTCTCAACCTCCCACAGTCACTACAAGTCTACCACCTGTTCCTCCTTTGCTCCAACAGTTCACTCCAATGCCTAATTCTATGTCCTACATCCCATCTACAAACACAGATTCTTCACAACCTCAGTTTGTCAGTCACATTCCCACTACTATCAGCCCTCACACCAGTGTTCCTACTACTGTTACACCAGTGCTAACCAACCCTATTTAAACCAACAATACTCCTCCAGCACAAATCACTACCCCAATACCTCCTCCAACTACCTCAACTCATCCCATGACCACAAGATTAAGAGCTGACATTAGAAAACCAAAAGCCTTTTTAGCTGTTTGTGAAACAAAAATAGTTAAAGCTGCCCTTCTCTAGTGATGCATATAAGGGCAAAAGAAAGCTGAAGATATTGAGAATGATTCCTCCAACAATCCTACCACTTCAAGCTCAGTTGAGAAGAATAGGGAAAGTGATTCCACTTCCTCAGATTATCTTTCACAACAGATTGAACCAGCAATACGAACAATACAAAAAGAGTTAAGCAATGATTCCAATGCTTTAGTTTTTGAATCATGTGTTTTAGAGAATGATAAATCCATCTAGATTCTTGATTTTGGATCTACAAACCATGTATGTTGTTCATTGCAATTGCTTGAAAACTGGAATTATTTGAAATCCGGAGAGTTGAAACTTAAAGTTGGTAATGGGGAAATGGTATCGGTTAGAGCTAGAGGAAAAGCCAAACTCAAGTTTCAGAATAGAACTTTGGATTTAGACAATGTCTTATTTATTCCAAATTTTAGTAGAAACTTGATTTCTGTTTCATGCTTACAGTTGCAACAATACAAATTAAATTTTTCGAGTTTTGGTTCTATCATTTCTCGAAATGACATTCAAATTTGTGTTGCATCTATGGAACAGGGGCTTTATGTTTTAAGACCAGAAGAACCATTTGCGCTTAATAACGAACTGTTTAAGGTAGCTAAACCTAGAAACCACAAAAATCAAAAGATCGATAATGAATATGAAACATATCTATGGCACTTACATCTTGGTCATATAGGCTATTATAGACTTCACAGGTTAACCAAAGGTGGTACATTGAAAAATGTCACCTTAGGTGAATTACCAGTTTGTGAATCTTGCCTAGAAGGCAAAATGAAAAAACATTCTTTCTCTGGAAAGGGAGAGCGTGCTAAGGTACCACTAGGCATAGTACATTCAGATCTTTGTGGACCATTGAATGTCAAAGCTAGAGGTGGTTATGAGTATTTTGTCACTTTCATCGACGATTACTCTAGATATGGTCATATTTACCTTATGCATAAGAAATCTGAAACGTTTGAAAAGTTTCAGGAATTTTCAGCATTGGCTCAAAACTAATTGGGTAAAACCTTAAAGATCTTGGGAACCGATACGGGTGGAGAATATATGGATATGCAGTTCAAAGATCATTTAATTGAACTTGGCATTGAATCCTAATTGACTGCCCTTAGCACTCCACAACAAAATGGAGTTGCAGAAAGAAGAAATCGCTCGCTTTTGGAAATGGTTAGGTCCATGCTTAGCTACTCAACTCTACCTACGTCCTTCTAAGGATATGTTATTCAGATGGTAACTGACATTCTAAATGTTGTTCCATCTAAATCAGTCCCTAAGACACCTCTAGAATTGTGGAATGGTCGTATACCTAGTTTACGCCATTGCAGAATCTGGGGGTGCCCTGCTCATGTCTTAAGAAAGAAAGATGGCAAACTAGAAAAGCAAACTGAGGTTTGCATGTTTGCTAGAAATTCTAAGGAGACTAGGGGTGGGCTATTTTATAGTCGCAAGGATGATAAAGTGTTCGTTTCCAGAAATGCCACTTTCCTTGAAGATGATTATATTAAGAATTTCAAGCCGCAAAGCAAAGTAGTATTGGAGGAAATGCTTTGAGATATAACTCCTTCTAATGTTCCATCCTCTTCTACTCAAGTAGAGGATGATCCCATTTCCTCAGTTGAACCTTTGCAAATTGATACAACTAAGAAATCTACCACTAATGTTCCTGTTCAGAAGATCACGACTCCTCGTCGTAGTGGGAGGGTTTCCACAAAACCATCTCGTTATGGCTTGGATGGTGAAATTAATATGGTAGTGGGTGACGGTATTGATGATGATCCATTAACCTATAAACAGGCAATGGCAAGTCCGGAACAGAAAAAATGGTCAGCCGACATGGATTCATAAATGGATTCCATGAAAAAGAACAAAGTCCGAGAATATGTAGACGCACTTGATGATTCTCGTCCAATTGGATGTAAATGGGTCTACGAGAAGAAAAGAGGTGCTGGAGGCAAAGTCGAAACTTTCAAAGCTAGACTGGTCGCTAAGGGTTATACCCAAAGAGAAGGTGTGGACTATGAGGAAACTTTTCGTCCGGCCGCCATGCTCAAATCCATCAGAATTCTTCTCTCCATAGCAGCCGCTTTCGATTATGAAATTTGGCAAATGGATGTCAAGACAGCTTTCCTTAACAGAATTCTTGAAGAAACCATCTATATGGAGCAACCAGAATGCTATGTTCTTCCAGGGCAGGAAAAGAAAGTTTGCAAACTTAATAGGTCCATTTATGGACTTAAGCAAGCTTCTCGCTCTTGGAACAAAAGGTTTGATGATATAATCAAAACCTACGGATTTCATCAAAATGAAGATGAACCTTGTGTTTACCAACTCAAGGATAATCAAGTGGTAGTATTCCTGGTACTTTATGTTGATGACATTTTAATTATTAGCAACAATATCAAGAAAATGATTGACATCAAGGAATGGCTTGACACTCAATTCGAAATGAAAGATTTGGGTGAAGCTGCTTATGTTCTTGGTATTCAGATCATCAGAAATCTGAAGAATAAATCCCTTGCTCTCTCTCAAACAGCTTACATTGATAAGATTTTGGAGAGATTCTCAATGACCAATGCCAAAGGGGCACAAATGCCTTCTAGATTTGGTATCCGTCTATCTAAGGAACAGTGTCCCACTGATCCTCAAGAGATAGAGGACATGAGAAGGGTTCCTTATGCTTCAGAAGTTGGGAGTCTAATGTATGCAATGTTATGCACTAGACCTGACATATGCTATGCAGTAGGAATTGTGAGCAGGTATCAGACAAACCCAGGAGAGGATCTTTGGAATGCAGTTAAACATATTCTAAAATATTTGAAAAATACTAGGGATTATGTGTTAGTCTACAAGGGTGGTGCTTTAAATCCCGTAGGCGACACCGACTCAGATTTCCAGGCTTGTCTTGATGACATAAAGTCTACATCTGGGATGGTTTTTACTCTTGGGGGTGGAGCAGTTGTTTGGAGAAGCGCTAAGCAAACCGCAATATCAGACTCTACCATGGAGGTCGAGTACATAGCTGCCGCCGAGGCTTCAAAGGAACTTGTTTGGCTAAAAACGTTCTTCTCAGGTATTGGTGTTGTTCCTGGAATGGAAAAACCACTTGTTTTACTTTGTGACAAGACTGGTGCTATAGCCAATAGTAAAGAGCCTCGAAGCCACAAGAGAAGCAAACACATAGAGAGGAAATACCACATCATCAAATAATATGTGGAAAGAGGGGACGTACTGGTGGAGGAAGTGGATACTGAAGACAACTTAGCTGATCTGTTCACCAAAGTATTGACTGCAACTACATTTGAAAAGCACAAATTGAATTTAGGATTAATTGAAATGTACTGATAGTTTTATGTTAGTGCAAGTGGGAGTTTGTTGGGCTTTGTGCCCTAAATAAAACTCTATTTCAATGTAATCTTTTCTATTCATTATCAATAAAGAAAAAGATTCAATTTCATTACTTGTTTAATGTGTTATTTGGTTCATGTGATCATTTATTTACTTATTTGATTAATAAATTCATCCAAACCCTTATCACACTGATATTCTTGTTTATTGTGTTGTCAAGACAGTGGAAAGTAAACAAGATTGTGTGATTAAATGTATTCCTAGATTTATCAGTACATAGGGTTTAACTGATATGATAATCTACAATGTAGTTTACTTGCACCTTGGATAAGTGCTATGTCCTTTCCAAGACATTGGTTAAAGTAAGCTTGGGTTGGATGTATGGAGTATGCATCGGAAGGGACAGATATTGAACTTAGACTAGATATGATAAATTTACTGTAATATCTATTCAATTCAATATCACCTAGTTGATCCTAGATCAAATGATCTTAATCCTGAGATGGTTAGGTTCGATCTCAAGAGTGTTATTTGTGTTCTTTGATTTGTTAGTTAAGCCTACCTTTTGGTCCGGGTGATACGTACATTTTGGGAACATCATAGTACAATTGAGTGGGAGCGCTGATCATAGATATGGAATTGATAGCTTCTATCCAGACATAGAAGTGAAACGATGATTTCCTTCGAGCTTGGCCAAATAGAGATAAAATGATAGAGCGCTCATTTTAGTGATTATATTAGTTCACTAAAATATCATTTATAGGTGGTTAAGTGTTTTAAGGATAAAATGTATTGAAATGGTGTAACAGTAATTTTGTCCCTATGCAATGTAAATCATCTATAGAGGATCATTGATTAATGGGATTATAACAATGGATAATTAATAGCGTATCTATATCGTGGAACATATAGAGCGTTCTATGTATCTGAGAGTGCAATTCCAAGTTCTATAGTGGTTCAACGAGGAATTAATAAGATAGAGAATTTACTTGGTAAATTCTATATCTGCTTATTGGAAGCTCGGTTATAGAGGCCCATGGTCCCCATACTAGTTGAGACAAACTGCTTGTAAGACTCAGTTAATTGATTTTGATTAATCAATTTTAATTCTAAAATTAGACTATGTCTAGTTTGTGAATTTTCACTATGTTATGGCTTGATTGTGAAGAAATGGTGTTTCAGGATTAATTTATTAATAAAGAGACTTTGTCGAGTCTAATTAATAAATATTATAAATGACAATTTTATTTGATAATTATTTTAATTATTAAATAAATAGTTTTGACATTTATAGGGTTGAAGTTGCAAAAGTGATATTTGTGAAAATAGATAAAATAGTTGAGAAAAATGGAAAAAACTAAACTAATGTTCGGCCCATTAAGTGGCCGGCCATTATGTGTCATTTTTACTCTATTTTTATCAATTTTTTATTCCAAATAATTCAACCCTAACCCTATTGGAAATTAGTATAAAAGGAAGGCTATGGTCTCATTATCCAACTAATACCTCCAAAGCTAAAAACCTAGTTTTCTCTCTAGGTTTATGAGACCTCTTCCTTTCTTCTCTTAATTTCGAAATCCATTGTCTTCTTCACAAACCAAAATTTAGCCATTAGTGATTGAGTGCATGCCCACACATAACAAGTGAGTCCTCAATCATAGTATGTAAGACTGTGAAGAATCCAAACAACAAGAAGGAGAATCGGGCTCAGATCTTGGTGATCTCTGCTACAGAAAGGATACAAGGGTTAAAGAATTGAGCGGAAGGAGTCATTTAATTGCGCTGCAACCACTGTAAGGTTTCTCATACCTTTTATGTGTTTATTTTCATCGTTTTAGAAATTCATATTAGGATGTTAAGAACATACTTGTAAGTAAATCTAGATCTTGGTAAAATATATTTCAACACTTACAGTTGTTGTTACAAAAGGTTGGACAATAAGACAACTTGATATCAATAATGCGTTTTTAAATGGGGACCTACAAGAAGAAATGTATATGGAGCAATCACCTGGTTTTGTAGATCCTAAATTTCTAGATCATGTTTGCAAGATAAACAAGGCCATTTATGGTCTCAAACAAGCTCCTTGAGCTTAGTTTGAAAAGTTGTCCTCTATTTGCTGTAGTATGGATTTCAATTTTCTAAAGCTGATCATTCACTCTTTGTCAAGGTCACTAACTCAAGTTGTATCTATGTGCTAGTGTATGTTGATGATATCTTAATAATGGGCAATGATGACATTATGGTCAATCACCTTGTTGTTGATCTTAGCACCACCTTTGCCTTAAAAGATCTAGGCTTGGTCAATTATTTTCTAGGAATTCAAGTCATTAAAACAGAATAAGGTATCCTTCTTTCTCAAACCAAATACTTGGAAGAAATGCTCTGCAAAGCTAACATGCAAAATGTCAACACACATAATACCCCTATGAACAGTGGCTTAAAGCTCTCCAACAAGGTTCTCAACATCAAATCCAAGTAAAGCCTATGCTTGCTCAAGCTCAATTAGCTGACTGCCTAACTAAGCCTATCTCCAGCTCAATGTTCAGTGATATTCGATCCCAACTCAATGTTGTTTCTAAGTCTACATTGAGTTTGAGGGCGGCTATCAAGGAGAACAAACTGTCAAAGGAGTTAGTTAATTTTATTACTGATTAGTTAGGACTATAACTGATTCTTGTTGTTGTTATAGTTGGTTATGATTGTTATATAAAAGTCATGTACTGTACTATTCTTCTCAATCAATAATAACAGATTGCATTTTCTAATTCCTCTTCTCTTCTTCTCTTTCTCTCGATTGCATCTCTTTCATGACTGCATCTTCACAGAACCAATGAATCCACACGTGGAAAATCTTGCTTAGAATAGGTGATAACAATCCTATTGACCCGTGGATCATCATAGGTGATTTTAATTCCATCCTTACCATGGACGATAAGATAGGTGGTAATCCCAATAAAGGACCCTCTAACAGTTTAAAAGAACTTTTAGATCACTTTAACATGTCCCCTTTTGATCTACTCAATCCCATTTTCACCTGGAATAATCACAATGCGAATAACAATAACATCTAGGAGCGCTTAGATTGGTGTATTGCTAATGGACCTTGGTTCAGTAATTTCCCCCATGCTAGCCTTCAACACAAAGATTTTTTTTGCTTGGAACATCGAGCTTTACTGCTTAACTCTGATAACACACTCTCACTGCCCTCTCATAATGAAACAAACATTTCCTTTTTAAAAATGTTTGGTTAAGTGAACCGAGTTGGGACAAGACCTTTGAATCCTCTAGGGTTGCCCAAAAAAATTTGCCTTGTGCCATCACTCGTCTAATTGCCACCCAATTCACATGTGGCAATAGGCTCAATGATTGGAATCACAAATCGAGATTCCAATTCAAAAATCGAGTCAACCGCTTGGAAAAAGATCTCGACCTTTCCAAGAGTAAACGGTAGTGGGATGAGGACAATGTCCACAAAATTAAAACCCTTCAGTCCCATCATAATAGACTCTTACTCAAAGAAGAGACTTACTGGAAGCAAAGAGCCAGAGCCCAATGGCTCTCGTAAGGGAATCGCAATACCAAAATTTTCCACCACACCGCCTCTTCCTGAAAGAAAACTAATCAAATCCATAAACTTAATAATGCTTAAGGTACTCCTGTAACTTCCTTCGATGACATTACCAAAGAGATTGAGCACTATTTTGAAAATCTTTTCATGTTTTCAAACCCCACTTTTGAAGACATACGTTACACCCTGGAAGGCATTACTACATCTCTTTCTGTTGAAGACATTCAGATGCTCCAGGAAACATTCATGAGAGAAGAAGTGGAAAAGGCTTTCTTTCAACTTCCACTTGATAAAGCTCTGACTATAGATGGTTTTAATACCAATTTCTACCGTAAGAATTGGTCATTTGTCAAGCATGACATGGTGGATGCTGTTCTCCTTGTTCTTAATGAGGGGGAGACATTACCCCGCTTAACCGTACTCTCATTACTCTCATTCCTAAGATCAAGCAACCAGCCATGTCAAAGATTTTAGACCCATTAGCCTTTGTAATGTCACCTACAAAATCATTTCAAAAACAATAGCTAATAGGTTAAAATCTGTCCCCAATAAATTAATTTCTCCCACTCAAAGTGCCTTCCTCCAAGGGCGTCTCATTTCGGATAATATCCTTGTGGCCTAGGAAATCACTCACTCCATCAAACTTAAGTCTAGTGGTAAAACTGGTTTGTGTTGGAATTATTTTACCAGGATCTTAGATCTACTCACAAGTATATTTATTAACACCCTAAATATGAACTTTCTAAAACGATGAAATAAACACGTATAAAGTTTAGGAAACCTTACATTGGGTGCAACGGAATTAAATAACTCCTTTCGTTCGGATCTCTAACCCTTGTATCCTTTCTGTCGCAGAGTATTATCAAGATCTGAACCTGGATCTCTTTCTCTGAACTTTGATGCTGAAACTCCTTTGCTGATGATCTTTCTTCACGATCTTCCTCACTATGATTGAGGTATTGCTTGCTGTGTGTGGGCACTACTCTAATCACTAAGGTAATTTTGAAATATGAAGGAAGAAGAGAGAGAGAGGGTGGCGGCCAAGGTAGAGAGAGAAAGGCTCAGGTTTTCTGATTCAGAAGTGTAATTTTCCTGAAGCCTTCACTACCTATTTATAGCATTCCACTAGGGTTAGGTTTGAATTATTTGGCATTAAAATAATGAAAATATCAGTTTAAAATGCCTACAAAAGTGGCCGACCATGGCTTATTGGGTTTGGGCCTTGCTTTATGTAATTTTGCAATTTTAACACTTTTGTATCTGATTTTCTCAAAAATGCCAATTTTCTAATTCAACCATTTAAAAGCCAATTCTAATTATATAATAACTATAAATAATTATTAAATAATATTGTCATTTATCATATTTATTAATTGAACCATACAAAGTATCATAATTAACAAATATGCCCCTAACAACTGTTTCTTTACAATTTCGCCCTTACTTAGTGAAAATTTCACAAATAGACATAGTCTAATTTGAGAATTATAATTGATTAATCAAAACCAATTACATGAGTCTTATAAACAATATTATCTCAACTAGTGCGGGGACCATGGGTCTATATAACCGAGCTTCCAATAAGTAGATCAAGAATTTAGCACTAAAATTCACTAACTTATTAATTCTTCGTTGTATCCACGCATAGAACATAGAATTGCACTCTCAGTATATAGAATGCTCTATATGTTCCACCATATAGACGCATCATTAGTTATCCATTATTATAATCCTAATGTGATCAATGATCCTCTATATGAATGATCTACACTGTAAAGGGATTAGATTACCGTAACACCCTACTATGTATTTTATCCTTAAAACACTTGACCCCGTATAAATGATATTTCAGCTTATGTGAAATGAGTACTCCACCATTTATGTTCGTTTGGTCAAGCTCGAAGGAGATCATCCTTTGCTTACTATTCGCCAGATAGAAGCTATAGATTCCATGTTTATGCTAGCGCTCCCACTCAATTGCACTAGCGTGTTCCCAAAATGTACGTATCACCCTGACCTAAAAGTAGGCTTAACTAACAAATCAAAGAACACGAATAGCCTTTCAAGATTGAGCCTAATCATAACAGGATTAAGAATATTTGATCTAGGATCAACTTGGCGATATTGACTTGAATAGATTTTACGGTAAGTTTAATTAAATATAAGTCAGAGTTCAATATCGGTCCCTTCCGATGCATGCTCCATGCATCCAACCTGAGCTTTACTTTAGCCAATGTTCTGGAAAGAACATAGCATTTCTCCAAATGCAAGTAAACTCTTGTTGTAGATTATCATATCAGTAAAATCCTGTGTCTGATAAATCTAGGAAACTTTATTCACATAGTCATGTTTACTTTCCAATGTGATGACAACACAATAAACAGGATCAAGTATGGGAAAAGTGTTTAAGATGAATTTATAAATCAAATAGACAAGCAATTGATAAAGTGAACCCAATCATACACAAATGAATGAAAAATACTTCTGTTTCTTTATTGATGTTGAATAAAATAGATTACATTGAAATGGAGTTTTATTTAGGGCATAAAAACTAACAGTTTGATGGCTTTAAACTAGACATGGCTAAAGCTTTTGACAAAGGGGAAGGGAATTTCATTTGAGCCATCATGACCGAATTCCACTTTCCCCCTTCTTTCACTTATTTAGTCCTCAATTTTCTCTGTACGGTCACTTTCCAGTTTAACATTAACGATCAGATCTTGGGTTCTGGTAACCCCTCAAGGGGAATTCGACAAGGTGACCCCCTTTCGCTCTATATATTCCTCATGTGTGCTGAAGGCTTCTCTTCCCTCATATCTAAGCATGAAAGGTCTCAATCTCTTCAAGGATACAAAGTGGTTAGAACGACCTCAGCGATTTCACACTTTTTCTTCGCTGATGATAGTATTCTTTTTACCAAAGCCTTTATATGCCATCAAGGAAATCGTAACACCCTAACTAGCATAGGCGTGTTATCGTGATGTTAAACATACTGTGTAGCTCGTTACTAATCAACGAGGTTAACAAAAATCGTGATTAATTAAAATTTGTTTATTTAATTAAAAACTTAAAGTATTACATATATAATATTCCGGGATCCCGTTTACAAAAATACTTTACAAAAGTTTGCTATACATATAATCAAAAGTTTGTCGCCTAACGACTATACAACAAAAGCCTCGATGTCCCAAAGATCGTACGCTCCAGGCCTAACCGCCCCGACATGTACAACCTTCATCTGCTCGTCCTCACGATTCCTCAGCTTTAGCCTTGCCCTTACCTACTCATGGAAATAGCACTGTGAGTCGACAGACTCAGTAAGAAAAGAATAACATAAAACATACAAATAACCCGGGTTATAACCTGGCGCCCATACACCTGATCGTAACCCTAATCCCGTGTCCCACACGGTACTGAGTCTAAAACGTTCATAAGACAATACTATCGACCATAATGTCAACCTATACTCAATATGCTAGTCATACTCTAGCCATAATGATGTGACAACATCGATCAGTATTTCAGCCAACATACATTTATCAGTAATCAGTGCAACTCTACGTACACTATTACTGCTATCAATGTAATCTAACAGGCAATAACACATGTACGCTAAACATGTAATAACATATGCATGATATTATACTAATCTTACCTCAATTCCGAATTGAGGTGTGCCGGTCAACCTGAGTGGAACCATTGCTCGGCGAATTATAGGCTCCTAAATCACATCGATAACAACACACATAAATGAGTGGCTAAATCACAACCGGGACTAAGGTTTAAAACCAAAACCCTATCTACTGCAACTTAATATAATAATATCAAAAACTAGCAGGGAATCAACTACCTAGAAACCTGAAACTGACACGAAACGACAGGCTAAAAAATCGGTTTTCACCCCCTGCTGCAAAATCCGGGTAACCGATTTTACAAGCAGTGTAAAACCGATTGACCGGTTAACCGGTTTTACCCAGAAAACCAACAAAATTAAAACCCCTAACCAAATCGTTTGAAACCCAACCAAACTTTCCAGACCTGCATATCACACCCCAATAAACATTAACCAAGTGATAAAACAACCACCCATTCTCAGAATTCAAAATCACCATTGATGAGCCAAGCTTGAGTTTAAAAACTCAAAGCTTTCTCATCCAACAAACTACCTAACAAAACCTGATCAAATCACTCTAAATAAACATACTTTAACTACTGAAAACATAACCCAACAACAACAACAAGAACAGCACGCAAAACATCCAAAACATGCATAATTCACTCTCTTTAAAATCAAGAAACTAAAAGGGAGTTGCTTGAGATCTTACCTAGAGCTTGAGACCACCAATTTCTTACAAAAACTAGCTTGAATTTCATAAAGAAACCCCAACCCTAGCTGCCCTAGGATTTTTCGAGAGAGAGAAAGAGAGAGTTTGAGAGAAAAAACCTCTCTTGATTTTATTTTCTAAATTTCCAACTTTTGAATAAATAAATTAAAACTTAACTTTTCTAACATTAATCTCAGCTTAAAGTATAAAAAATAAATCAGCTTATTAAGTTAAATTAAAAACCACTAAAGACAAAGCATAAAGGGCCACAATGACCATTTTGCCCTTTTCCCACAAAACAACAAAAAAGAGCACTTAGCGGTATTTTGGGAAACTCTAAAATCCCGACTATTAATGACATTCTCAATGTCTAAAATATTGTCCCGTTGAACTAAAATACTAAGATGTGATTCTAATAGCCATACACCGCGTTCCAATGTTGTCGGGCACAAAATATGCAAAATCATGAAATTTCTATATGTGACATAAAAAAGCATTCTGAATTCAAATAAATCATCATAAATAATTAATTTAATATTAATAAATAATCTTCATAATAAAGCCCTAATTATCTGCTAATTTCCAAATTAAAGCTAAGCGGTGTTTACAATTATCCCCTCCTTAGAAGGATTTCGTCCCCGAAATCTAACCTGAACAACTCTGGATATTGAGCTCTCATGTCTGATTCTAACTCCTAGCTGGCTTCCTCCACCTTGCTATTTCTTCAGAGTACTTTGACCAGAGCTATGGTCTTGTTCCGAAGAACCTTATCCTTTTTGTCAAGGATCTGAACTGGTTGTTCTTCATAAGACATATCTGGTTGCTGCTCAAGATTTTGGTAACTAAGCACATGAGCCGGGTCAGAAATGTATTTTCTCAACATAGAGACGTGGAATACGTTGTGAAATGCTGAAAGAGCTGAAGGCAAAGCTAATCGATATGCCACTTGTCCTACCTTCTCGAGAATCTCAAAAGGTCCTGTAAATCTAGGGCATAACTTGCCTCTCTTCCCGAAACGTTTGATTCCCTTCATTGGAGATACTCGTAAGAACACGTGATCCCCTACTTGGAACTCAACGTCTCTGCGTTTCAGATCTGCATAACTCTTTTGCCTGCTTTGAGAAGCAAGCACTCTGGCTTTAATTTTCTCAATTGCTTCATTGGTCTGCTGTACTGATTCTGGACCTAAGTATTTCCTGTCCCCTATTTCATCCCAGTGAATGGGAGATCTACACTTTCTGCCATATAACAGTTCATAGTGAGCCATCCCTATCGTACTCTGGTAACTGTTATTGTACGAAAATTCTATCAACGGTAGGTACTTACTCTAGGAGCCTTCAAAATCCATAACACAGGCTCGTAACATATCTTCCAGTATCTGAATCGTCCTTTCGGACTGTCCATCTGTCTGAGGATGGAAAGCTGTACTGAACTTCAGTTTGGTACCCATAGCCCGTTGTAAACTTTGCCAAAACTTTAAAGTAAACTTTGGATCTCTATCTGAAATTATGGATTTTGGCACACCATGCAACCTTACTATTTCCTTGACGTACGAATCTGCGTATTGATCCACTGAAAATGTTGTTTTAACTGGTAGAAAGTGAGCAGACTTCTTAAATCGGTCCACCACTACCCAAATTGAGTCAAATAAACCTGTGGTTCTACGTAATCCATCCACAAAGTCCATTGTGATATCTTCCCACTTCCACTCAGGTAGGGTTAAAGGCTGCAACAACCTTGCTGGTCTCTGATGTTCAGCCTTAATCTGCTGACAAGTTAGGCATCTTGATATGAATTCCACCACATTCTTCTTCATTCCGCTCCACAAGAAGTAGGGTTTAAGATCTTGATACATCTTGGTGGTACCGGGATGCAAGGAATATGGAGTGGTATGTGCCTCTTCGAGAATTTCATTTCTGAGTTCCATACTATTAGGAACATAGACTCTAGTCTTAAACAACAGCATTCCACTATCTGACACTGTAAAGTCTTTAGCTTGACCACCCGAAACCTCTTCTCTGACTTTTACTAACTCGGGATCAGTTAATTGAGTAGCTTTAATACATTCTAACAGATCAAATTGCAGCGTCAAGTTATGAAGTTTACCTACAAAAAACTCGATGCTTGATCTGACCATATCTTCTGCTAACTGATTTTGAACCATGCTAGCTATTTGCCCGGGACCCTGCTCAGGGCATCAGCCACTACATTAGCTTTTCTAGGATGATAAAGGATCTCACAATCATAATCCTTAACCAATTCCAACAAACGCCTTTGTCTCATATTCAAATCTTTATGAGTAAAGTAATATTTCAGACTTTTATGGTCAGTGTAAATTTCACATCTCTCCCCATAGAGATAATGCCGCTAAATCTTTAAAGCAAACACTACTGCGACAAGTTCTGGGTCATGAGTCGGGTATCACTATTCGTAATCTTTCAACTGACAGGAGGCATAGGCAATAACCTGATCGAATTGCATCAGAACTCACCCCAGACCCTGTCTGGATGCATCAGTATAAACTACAAACTTCTCTTTGTCAGAAGGCAGAGCTAACACTGGAGCTGTTGTTGGAATATTTATTTTACCAGGATCTTAGATCTACTCACAAGTATGTTGTTTAAACATCCTAAATATGAACTTTCTAAAACGATAAATTAAACACATATAAAGTTAAGAAAACCTTACATTGATGCAGCGGAATTAATGTCTCATTCAACTCAGATCTCTAACCCTTGTATCCTTTTTGTAGAAGAGTATAATCAAGATCTGAGCCCGAATGTCCTTCTTCTTCAAGTTTGATCCTTCACAGTCTTCCAATCTATGATTGAGTTACTGCTTGCTGTGTGTGGGCACTTACTCTTTCACTAGGGTCACAAAATTGATGAAGGAGAAAAGAGAATAGGGACTTCGGCCAGGTATAGAAAGTGGGGAAGGCTCAGTTTTTCTGAAGAGAGAAATTTCTGTCAGAAGATGATATGAAAACTTGTGATTTGACTGAGCCATGACTTTCTATTTATAGGCAACTACTAGGTTTAGGTTAGGAATTATTTGGCATTAAAATAATGAAAATATTAATTTGAAATTCCACAATAAGTGGCCGGCCATGGTGTGTTAGTGGGCCCCACTTGATTTTGCAGTTTTATCAAATTTTATCTTTATTTTCTCAAAAACGCCAATTTTCCAATTCTAACCTTCTAAATGCCAAAACTAATTATTTAATAACTAAAATAGATTATTAAATAATATTGTCATTTAATTTAATTATTAATTAGACCTATAAAGTCCATTAATAAATAAATAAACCTAGAAACTCTTTTCTTTACAATTTCACCCCTGCTTAGTGAAAATTCATAAAATTAGACATAGTCTAACTTTAGAATTATAATTGATCAATCACGAATCAATTAATGAGTCTTACAAGCAGAATGTTCTCAACTAGAATGGGGACCA
Organism: Cannabis sativa; assembly: GCF_029168945.1. Taxonomy (NCBI): domain Eukaryota; kingdom Viridiplantae; phylum Streptophyta; class Magnoliopsida; order Rosales; family Cannabaceae; genus Cannabis; species Cannabis sativa. The sequence continues at coordinate 14,955,041 of NC_083605.1, read as the reverse complement.
TGGATCTATATGCTGAGCTTCCAATAAGTGAACCAAATTTACCAAGTAAATTCCTACTTATTAATTCTTCGTTGAATCCACTCTTAGAACTTAGAATTGCACTCTCAGACTTATATAGAGCATATTGTATGTGCCACGATATCAATATGCTATCTCATTTAACCATTGTTATAATCTTATTGTGATTTAAAGATCCTCTATATAGATCATCTACATCGAGATGGGATTTCTTTACCGTTCTCACCCCTCAATGTATTTTGCCCCTTAAAACACTTAGCTACCTGTAAATGGTGTTTAATGATCTAATGATTAGTCAGTTAAACAAGAGCTCATCCATTTACTTCTATTTGCTAAGCTCGAAGGGAATCATCACTTGACTTCTATACACCAGTAGAAGCTATAGATTCCATATTTATGTTCAGCACTCCCACTCAATCATACTATCATATTCCCAAAATATACGTATCACCCTGACCCAAAAGTAGGCTTAACTAATAAATCAAAGAACATGAATAGCACTCCTGAGTTGAGCCTAAGCATATCAGGATTTAGATTCTTTTAATCTTAAGATCAACTACTGATATTGACTTGGAAAGATATGTATAATGGTAAGTTTGTAATATCTTAACTTAGTTGCAATATCGGTCCAGTCCAATGTATACTCCATACATTCGAAACTAGTATACTTTACTAATGTCCTTGAAAGAACATAACAGTTACTCCAAGTGTAAGTACACATCATCGCTGATTATCACATTAGTGTAAATCCAATAACACTGATGAAACAGGGACCAAAACTTTTGATTCATATGATCACAATCACATTCCACTGTGTTGACGATACTGTAATTGTGAATAAACATATGATCTGGATTTAACTGATTCAGTGTGTAATAGTAATAAACATATTTAAACCATTAGCATGTAGAATTCATGCAAACATCAATCACTTCAAATTTCTTATATTGATAACTAATCAGATTGTAAAGAGTTTTATTTAGGGCATAAAACCCAACAGTTGTAACTAACCTCTGCTTTAGCTCCTGAAAAACTGGATTCACACTTATCCGTCCATACAAAACGCTGATTCTTTTTGGTGAGTTCGGTTAAGGGTATTGAAATTTTAGAAAACTCTTCAACAATCTGACGATAGTAACCAGCCAGACCCAAGAAACTTCTAACTTCTGTCACAGTTTTCGGTCTTGGCCAATCCCTGACGGATTCTATCTTTCCCGGATCCACTTTGATCCCATCTTGACTAACAATGTGTCCAAGAAAAGACACCTGAGACAGCCAAAACTCGCACTTCTTGAATTTGGCATACAACTTAGGTTCCGGAAGTTGCTGCAGAACCATCCAGAGATGTTGCTCATGCTCCTCTTCTGATCGAGAATACAAAAGGATGTCGTCAATAAATACAATAACACAAATATCAAGGAAATCCTTAAATACCCTATTCATCAAATCCATAAAAGTTGCAGGAGCATTGGTCAGTCCAAAAGACATAACCAAAAATTCATAATGTCCATACCTAGTGCGGAAAGCTGTCTTTGGGATATCCTCCTCTCGGATTCTCAACTGATGATAGGCCGATCGGAGATCAATCTTTGAAAAGACAGTCTTCCCACGAAGTTGATCAAAAAGATGGTTGATCCTAGGTAAAGGATATTTATTTTTGATTGTTAGCTTATTCAGTTCCCGGTAGTGAATGCACATCCACAAAGATTCATCTTTCTTCTTAACAAACAATACTGGAGCTCCCTAGGGTGACACACTGGGTCAGGTAAACCCTATGTCGAGCAACCCCTGGAGTTGAATTTTCAGTTCTTTAAGTTCAGCTGGAGCCATTCTGTAGGGAGCCCTGGAAACCAGTTCTGCTCCAGGTGCGAAGTCAATGACAAAATCAATTTCTCTCTGGGGTGGTAAACCCAGAAGTTCATCGGGAAAAACATCAAGAAATTCCCGAATCACTTTGATGTCTTTTGGCCGAACAGAGTCAGGCCGAGTGGTATCCAATAGCACGGCCAAAAACCCTAGACATCCCTCTTGTAACAATTCCCTAGCTATTAGCACTGTAATTACTGAGATCCGAGATCCCTGAACCAAACCGACAAAGACAAACGATTCTTCACCTTCAGGATGGAAGATTACCATCTTCCTCTTACAATCAATACTGCCTGAGTACTTGGACAAGAAATCCATTCCCAGTATAATATCAAAATCCACTAAATACATCTCTATCAAATCAGCACTCAACTCTCTATCCTCTATTCTGATCGGCATAGACCTAATCCACCTTTTGGAGATAACTAACTCTCCACCAGGCAGTAGGGTTAGAAACCCTGTTTCATAACTATCATGCGGTCTATCCAATTTACTAAAAATTCTGGCCACCACATAAGAATGAGTGGCCTCAGAGTCAAACAACACAGAGAAATAAGAGTTGTTGACCGAGAGCTGACCTGCTACCACCGAAGGGCTTGCTTCTGCATCAGCCTGGGTTATTGCGAACACCCTTGAGGGAGTGGGTTTTGCTGCAGTCTTCGCTGCCTCAGTTTTGAATTGGGGACAATCCCTATTGTAATGCCCTGGCATGCCACACTGGAAGCACCCCTGCCCTTTACACTCCCCCAGATGGTGCTTCTTACAGTTGGGGCACTCTGGCTAAGTGTATTGGGTTTCAGTGCCACTCTGACGATTGCCTCGACCTTGGTTCCCTCTGAACCTCTTATTCTGACCCGAGCCACTGGTTGCAGTGGATGGCTTTCTTTTCTGATCTATGGCCGAACCACTACCTCCCCTGCTAAAACCTGATGTAAGAGGGGTAGGATCCCCGCCAAGCACCGGAGTCCCACCAGACTCTATCATGCATCCCACTGCGCCCTCAGCTCGCAGTGCCTTATCCACCATTTCAGCATAAGTGGTTCTGTCGTCAGTAGTAATCATCAAGTCATGTCTGATCTTCGCATCTAACCCATCCAGGTATTTTTCTTTTTTGCTGAAGTCAGTCGGCACAATTCTCGAGGCCAACCTTGCCAAACGGTCAAATTGTGTTGTATACTCAGTAACACTCATATTTTCTTTCTGAGTTAAATGAGTGAATTCTTTTCTCTTAGCACTTATAACTGCTTCATTGTAGTACTTAGCATTGATAAGTTCCTAGAACTTTTCCCAGGTCATTGTCGTGACATCATGAATCATAGACACCATGTCCCACCAAACCAGTGCATCTTCTTGAAATTGAAAGGTGGCACAGACCACCATGTCATTGCCGGTGACGCCCATGAAATTCAAAATTCTAGTAATCACTATTAGCCATTGCTCGACTTTCATAACATCCAGACCTCCCAGAAAAACTGGAGGTGCTTGCTTGCAAAACCTTTCATACAGAGGTTCCATCCGATTCACTGCCACCACTGGTTTGCCCTGGACAGCAGGGGCAAGTGCCACTGGAATTTCTGGAGCAAGCATTGCAGGGGCACCCTGCTGTCGTAACCGTCGAATCTCATTATCTTGTTCCTCGATTCTGGCTTGCATTGCTGCAAACCTATTTTCTGAATTTGGGGCATCCTGAGCAGCTTGGGCAGCTTGGGCAACCTGTGGCGGGTTAACATCAACCTGGCCACGTGCCCTGCCCCTGGGACCTCTACCTCGGCCACGGACATTTAGGGGAATCTGAGCTCCCTGACCAGCATTAGATCCAATCGAATTGCCTTGGCTCCTTTTATTTCGCCTGGCGTCCATACTAATCTGAACAGCCTGCGTAACCAAGAGCTAGTCTTGTCAGATTGTGATCAAAGAGAAACTTACTAATGTTGCTTATTTGGAAATGAAAAACATGCGCCTATTCTACTATCTGGATACTAACATGCTTCTTAACAGGCTTTTCGTAGATTATACTATAGAAAATAAACTACTAAAGCAATAAATGTTGGAAATTATTTTACCAGGATCTTAGATCTACTGACAAGTATGTTGATTAACACCCTAAATATGAACTTCTAAAACAATTTCGAAATAAACAGATATAAAGTATTAGAAACTTTACATTGGGTGCAGCGAAATAATATGACTCCTTCCGTTCAGATATCTAGCCCTTGATTCCATTCTGTAGCAAAGCATTATCAATATCTGAACCTGGATCTCTTTCTCTCCTTCCTTTAGTGTTGAAACTCCTTCTTGTTGAATGTCTTTCTTCACAATCTTCCTCACTATGATTGAGGTATCACTTGCTGTGTGTGGGCACTACTCTAATCACTAAGTGGTTCGAAATTCAAGAGGGAAGAAAGAGAAGAAGGTGGCGGCTAGGTATAGAGAGAGAAGGCTCAGGTTTTTCTCTGAAGGAAAAGTGTGAAAGTTAAGTGTAAATTTCCTGAAGCCTTCACTATCTATTTATAGCATTCCACTAGGGTTAGGTTTGAATTATTTGGCATTAAAATAATGAAAATATCAGATGAAAAACCCTATAAAAGTGGCCGGCCCTAGGCGATATGGACTTGGGCCTCACTTTTTGCAATTTTACAGTTTTATCATTTTTGCATCTCATTTTCTCAAAAACGCTAATTTTCAAATTCAACCATTTAAATGCCAATTCTAACTATTTAATAACTATAATTAATTATTAAATAATATTTTCATTTATCATATTTATTAATTGAACCATACAAAGTATCATAATTAATAAATATGCCCCTAAAACTCTTTCTTTACAATTTCGCCCTTACTTAGTGAAAAATTCACAAATAGACATAGTCTAAATTGAGAATTATAATTGATTAATCAAAACAAATTATATGAGTCTTACAAGCAATATTATCTCAGCTAGTGGGGGGACCATGGGTCTATATAACCGAGCTTCCAATAAGCAGATGAAGAATTTATAACCTAAATTCACTGACTTATTAATTCTTCGTTGAATCCACGCATAGAACTTAGAATTGCACTCTAAGTATATAGAATGCTCTATATGTTCAACCATATAGACACATCATTAGTTATCCATTGTTATAATCCTAATTTGATTAATGATCCTCTATATGAATGATCTACACTGTAAAGGGATTAGATTACCGTTACACCCTACAATGTATTTTATCCTTAAAACACTTAACCCCGTATAAATGATATTTCAGCTTATGTGAAATGAGTACTCCACCATTTATTTTCGTTTGGTCAAGCTCGAAGGAGATTATCCTTTACTTACTATTCGCCAAATAGAAGCTATAGATTCCATGTTTATGCTAGCGCTCCCACTCAATTGCACTACCGTGTTCCCAAAATGTACGTATCACCCTGACCTAAAAGTAGGCTTAACTAACAAATCAAAGAACACGAATAGCCTTTCAAGATTGAGCCTAATCATAACAGGATTAAGATCATTTGATCTAGGATCAACTAGGCGATATTGACTTGAATAGATTTTACGGTAAGTTTAATTAAATCTAAGTCAAAGTTCAATATCGGTCCCTTCCGATGCATACTCCATGCATCCAACCTGAGCTTTACTTTAACCAATGCTCTGGAAAGAACATAGCATTTCTCCAAATGCAAGTAAACTCTGTTGTAGATTATCATATCAGTAAAACCCTGTGTCTGATAAATCTAGGAAACTTTATTCACATAGTCATGTTTACTTTCCAAAGTGTTGACAACACAATAAACAAGATCAAGTATGTGAAAAGGGTTTCAGATGAATTCATTCATTATGTACACATAATCATGAAATAAATCATGTGAACCATGCAACATTAAATGTTATTTCTGATCTATATTAATAAGTAAATCTGATTATATTGAAATGAGTTTTATTTAGGGCATAAAACCCAACAATAAAAGCTTACTGAACTGTGAAACGAGCTGACTCTTGATGATGATTGTACATGTCGTGACGATCTTCAGAAGACAACCTGGCTGCTGTGATACCAAATTGTAACACCCTAACTTGTGTAGGTGTGTTATTATGATTTTAAACATACTGTGCAACTCGTTGCTAATCAATGAGGTTATCGAAAATCGTGATTAATTAAAATTTTCTTATTTAATTAAAAACTTAAAGTATTACATATATAATATTCCGGGATCCCGTTTACAAAAATACTTTACAAAAGTTTGTTATACATATAATCAAAAGTTTGTCGCCCAATGACTATACATCAAAAGCTTCGATGTCCCAAAGATCGTACGCTCCAGGCCTAACTGCCCTGACATGTACAACCTTCATCTGCTCGTCCTCACGATTCCTTGGCTTTAGCCTTGCCCTTACCTACACATGGAAATAGCATTGTGAGTCGACAGACTCAGTAAGAAAAGCATAATATAAAACATACAAATAACCCGCGTTTTAACCTGGCGCCCATACACCTGATCATAACCCTAATCCCCATGTCCGACACAGTACTAAGTTTAGAACGTTCATAATACAATACTATCGACCATAATGTCAGCCTATACTCAATATGGTAGTCATACTCTAGCCATAATGATGTGACAACATCGATCAGTATTTCAGCCAATATACATTTATCAGTAATCTGTGCAACTCTACGTACACTATTACTGCTATCAATGTAATCAAACAACAAATAACACATGAACGCTAAACATGTAATAACATATGCATGATATTATACTAATCTTACCTCAATTCTAAATTCAGGTGTGCCAGTCAACCTGAGTGGAACCACTGCTCGGCGAATTATAGGCTCCTAAATCACATCGATAACAACACACATAAATGAGTGGCTAAATCACAACCGGGACTAAGGTTTAAAACCAAAACCCTATCTACTGCAACTTAATATAATAATATCCCAAACTAGCAGGGAATCAACTACCTAGAAACCTGTAACTGACACGAAACGACAGGCTGAAAAACTGGTTTTAACCCCCTGCTGCAAAATCTGGGTAACTGGTTTTACAAGCAGTGTAAAACCCAGAAAACCAACAAAATTCAAACCCCTAACAAAATCGTTTCCAAATCTAACCAAACTTTCCAGACCTGCATATCACACCCCAATAAACATTTTCCAAGTGATAAAACAACCACCCATACTCACAATTCAAAATCACCATTGATGAGCCAAGTTTGAGTTTAAAAACTCAAAGCTTGCTCATCCAATAAACTACCTAACAAAACCTGCTCAAATCACTCTAAATAAACATACTTTAACTACTGAAAACATAACCCAACAACAACAACAACAACAAGAACAACAAGCAAAACATCAAAAACATGCATAATTCACTCTCTTTAAAATCAAGAAACTAAAAGGGAGTTGCTTGAGATCTTACCTAGAGCTTGAGACAACCAATTTCTTACAAAAACCAGCTTGAATTTCACAAAGAAACCCCAACCCTAGCTTCCCTAGGATTTTTCGAGAGAGAGAAAGAGAGAGTTTGAGAGAAAAAACATCTCTCTTGATTTTCTTTTCTAAATTTCCAATTTTTGAATAAATGAATTAAAACTTAACTTTTCTAACATTAATCTCAGCTTAAAGTATAAAAAATAAATCAACTTATTAAGTTAAATTAAAAACCACTAAAGACAAAGCATAAAGGGCCAAAATGACCATTTTGCCCTTTTCCCACAAAACAACAAAAAAGAGCACTTACGGGTATTTTGGGAAACTCTAAAATCTTGACTATTCCCGACATTCTCAATGTCTAAAATATTGTCTTGTTGAACTAAAAATACTATAATGTGATTCTAATAGCCATACACCGCGTTCCAATTTTGCCGGGCACAAAATATGCAAAATCATGAAATTTCTATATGTAACATAAAAATGCATTCTGAATTCAAATAAATCATCATAAATATATAATTTAATATTAATAAATAATCTTCATAATAAAGCCCTAATTATCTGCTAATTTTCAAATTAAAGCTAAGCGGTCTTTACAGAAATAATTCTCGACTATGAAAAGGCTAGGAGGAAACAAGTTAATTTTCAAAAATCCTCTCTCTAATTCTCCCCAAACACGACCCTCAGGGAAAAAACCCTAATCTCAGATTACATGGGTATCCTTGTCAGAGAACCTTTGTGAAATATTTGGGTCTCCCCAATATATTGGCCGAACCAAGAAATAATTCTTCCAATACCTTAAAGATAAAATTTAGAATCATCTTAACAATTGGAAGAACAAGGTTTTCTTCAAAGGAGGTAAAGAGGTTCTTCTAAAATCAGTTGTGTTATACCCGAAATTTGGCTGTAGAACACGTGTCAAGATAAAGAGAATGTGAATCGGTGCCGTATCTTTTTATGGAATATCTCATTAATTGTGTAAGTACTAGAGTATATTTGCAATCCGCTGACTATAAAGTCTTTGGTGAGGAATCAATGTACGAACTGGTACTTAGATTATTAACAAGAAACCATATGTGGCTGAAAAAGAATAGCGAGGCACTAGAGAAGAATAACACATACCTCGGCTCACAAATAAGCAGACTAAGTATAAAAGACGAACTAGCTCGGAGTACAATAATACGAGATGACCATCTCGCTACGAGAAAACTTCCTATAGTTTCATCCAACTAATGGAAGTGAGAGTCACAACCCGGGCAACTCAGTAGATTTCCATATATATGCAATCACCGTATGTTGTCGATCTCGGATAGAAGAATGGTTCCAGCTCACCATTGGGATCACTACAATCAAGTATCTGTCAAGACATCTCCAGAATCAACAATTAAAGACGTGTTTAATACACGATATTTCTGACCCAGTAAAAGCGAGAAAATCACAGCTGTATGAGTTTTAAAATCATGCACCGCGTTTACATTTTATAATATATCATTAGATCCCACGATTTAAGGGATGATAACTGTAATTACATTTTGGTCAGCCTTGTAATTAACTGTCACTATGCAATTATAAATAGTGGTAGACAATCTCAAGAAAAGGGGACGGAAAAGAAAAACTCTTACGTGAGAGGTCCTGAAAAAAGAACATACTCAAAAATCTGAATAAAATTGACTCGTGGACTATGAAGAATTTTAACGGCGTAACCATGTAAAAAACCCCGTATTCTTATTTTATTTTTCTACAATTTTTTCCTTTTTTTTTTATTTTTGCGTTGAATCTTATTCTTGAGGCTGAAATTTGGTTAACGAAAATCTGCGTTAATAGTTTGGCGCTTTCATTGAGAGCCTCTGTGAAAAAACTCAGAAAAAGCCTTCCCCTCTTTCAAAGAGAAAAACCTTCTCGTTTATGGCCGAAAACCCAAAGAATATTAACACCACACATGAGGAAACTAACTGTCGTTCTGGGAAAGAGCCTATGGGCTCTAGAAGATCGACTAATCTGCCGTCCAGAAGGACTACCTGTTCCAAGAGGGCCCAACCTGAGGATGGTCCCAATGCTCGGACCACATGTCCTCAGAGAACTCAACCCGACGTTGGTCCTAGTACAAGGACAACACGCTCAAGGAGAATTCAGCGTGTGAATGGTCAGAATCCCAAGGCGGGGGATGAGGAGCTCAACTGTAGGGGTGCACAATCTATGGGAGAAAGAACTTATGAAAAGGAAAGCCGCCGCTTGAGATGTCGTCTGGAAGAGGCGCAACGTCAAAACGCTGAGTTAGAGCGAGAGGCAGCCTCGAGCAGGGCAGCATAGGGGAGGAATGCTCAAAATCAACCTGAACTTGGAGTGAGAAGACTGCGAGGTAGACCTTGTGGCTCACGAACCAGGAGACAGGAAAAGGCCCGAGAAGAACAACCTGGGGAAAATGAGACACCCCCTGAAAATCAGGATGAACAACCAGAAAGGAGACAACAAAAAACTAATGGACGAGAAATCCCTCATGAAAATGAGGAAGATCTTGGAACTCAGCCGGGGGAACGGAGATCGCCTGCTAGGAATCACCAGCCTTGTTCCCAAACCCATAGAGCAAGGACTCGTACGTACCCTGATGGGGAAAATACGACAAACCGCTCTTGGGAGGAAAGAACAGAGCGTGAATGTAAAGCCCGCTTAGTTAATTTGGAAATTAGCAGTTATTTATGTTAATCAAGAAATTATTTATAGCCATTTAAATAATTTATTATGGAATTCAGATATGCATGTGTATGTTATCAGCAGTTGTTTTTATATTTCGCATTTCCGGTGTCCGGTATTTTGGAACGCGGCGTTTGGCTCAGTAGAAATCACAACTTAGTATGTTAGTATTTTGGGGACGGGTTTTAGACATTGGGAATGTCGGGAATGGCCGGGAATTTAGAATGTCCCAAAAATACCCCTTTAGTATGATTTTAGTGATTTTATGGTGGAGGGGCAAAATGGTCTTTTTGCCCCATTAGTGTTTGGTTTTATGTGATTTATTAAATGGAAAAATAAGTATTTATTTTATTAAATGTTGGCTGAAATGAGTTTAATTAAATGGCTTTATTATTTCCAAGTTCCTTCATTTTTTAACACTTAGACAAAAAAAATAGAAATTTCAAAAAAAAAAATCACACATTCAAGCTCTCTTTTCCTTCTCTCCATTTCGGCTTGGTCTTGGCTGCTAGGGCAGAGGTTTTTCTCTTCAATTCTTGTGATTTTCTTCTCATCTAAGTGTAATCCAATTGTAGGTAAGATCCTTGAACTTATTCTTCTATGTTTTCTTGAAATTAAGTGAAAATAGTTGAGTAAATGCATGTGATTTTGAGAGATGTTACTGCTGTGTTATTGTTGTTGATTTATGAGGATTAAAGCATGATTATTGTTGTTGTTTAAGCTATGTTAGAAGCATGTAAGTTAGATTGTTAAAGCCTTGAGTTTTCTTTGCAAAAGTTATGAATTTTGAGAGAAAATGCCATGCTTTGTTTCTGTGAATTGCTGGTTGTTGTTGTTTGTTTTCAGAGCTTATATTATGTTAGTTTAGGTTGATTTTAGTTGGTTTGCATGCTTGTTTTGGTGGTTTGCTCAAGCTTGAGTTTGGAACTCAAAGCTTGAGCTCCAATGGTGAATTTTGCATGTGGGGTTTCTGGGTAGGTTTGATACTCTAGAATGGGTATTTGGGACCTTTTGAGGAGGTCTGGAAAGTTTGGGATCAATTGGGTTCGAATTGGTCAAGATATGTGAATTTTTGCTTGCTGCGAGAACCGAATTAGGTTGAGCATCCGGGTCGGATGGGGTCTCGAATTTTCCCGAACCGGAAGTCCGGTTGGGCAACCGGACTTCCGGATGGGGGATTTTTCAGAACCCTAGTTTTCCTCGTTTTTGGGTTTTTAGGGGTATTGCCATGCTTTTTATCGATAGGGAAACTTTTAGTTTCAAGTTTTAGTCCCCGGGAAGTGATTTAGCGTGTCACTTATAGCGTTGTGGTTTTTATGGTTTAGGAGCCGATGTCCGCCGTTCGGCTTCGGTTCAGTCGGGTTAATGGCCACGAAATCGGAATCCGTGGTAAGATTAGTATAACAGTATGCATATGTAGATTACATGTTTAGCGTGCATGTAGGAAGCCTGTTAGATTACATTAGATATGTATTTAGGCTTCGAACCATCCAACCCTGTCACGTCGGTACGATGGAGTATGACCAGGCGGAGTATGGCCAGGTTTGACCGTCAGGCGACACTTGGTTGGTGGTTCCGAGTGCTATTGACGTATCCGTCGGTACGAGTGGAGTATGACCCCCGGTAGGAGTATGGGATTCGACCGATCGGGAGGATATAGTGACACGTCGGTACGAGGGCGGGAGTATGACCAACGGCGGAGTATGACCGGTTCGGCTCGATCGGGTTGTTACGTGTCAATAGTACGTCACGAACGTTCAAAACTCGGTACCATGTTGGACATGGCGGTAGGTGCTCGGTACCATGTTGGACATGGCGATGGCGGGACTCGGTATCGTGTTGGACACGGCGATCGGTTTTATGTATGATATTATTATGCTTTTCTTGCGGGTCCGTCGACTCACGGTTTATGTGCATGTGTAGGTAAAGGCCGGGCGGGATTCTTGATGGACGAGTGAGCGAGCTTATGAGATTGTACATGTCGGGGCGGTTAGGCCTGGAGCGTACGATTCTCGGGACAGCACGGCTGAGATTTTGTAACTGTCGTTAGACGACTTTCTTTTTGATGTAAAAGTAATCAGTTAAAACGTTTGTAAATATTTTATAAATCGGGATCCCGTGACTTTTAGTAAAATGGTTTATAAGTTAATGAAAAAGCAAAATTTTAATTAATCACGTTTTTCCATAAACCTCGTTGATTAGCAACGAGCCGCACAAATACGTTTAAAAATCACGTAATACGCCTAAGTTAGTTAGGGTGTTACAATTTGGTATCAGGGCGCCGGAGTTGTCTTCGAAGATCGTCACGACATGTACAATCATCATCGGCAGTTAGCTCGGTTCACGGTTCGGTAAGCCTTTATTGCTTTAGTAGTTTATTTTATTCGATTATGAAAAAGAAAAGCCCGTTAGGAAGCATGTTAGTAGCTTTGATAGTAGAATAGGCGCATGTTTCATTTCTAATTTCCAAATTAAGCGGCATTAGTAAGCTCGCCACGAATACGACACGATATGCCAACTGCGGGTTTCGCGGGCGGTTCTAGCTAGATGGACGCCGGGCGGACCACGAGGAGTCGGGCAACTCCGTAGGGTCGAATCGGGGACGGGGAGCTCGGTTTCCCCCACCCTGCGGGGCCGAGGCGAGGTCCCCGGCGGGGCTCGTGGTCGGGGTGATGAGAACCGCCACAACTGCCCGGGCTCCCGGCCGATCGGGAGCCCCGGGCCGGGAGTTGCGGTTTGCGGAGATGCAAGCCGGGATCGAAGAACAAGACCTCGAGATTCGAGGTTGAGACGGCGGGGTGCTCTGCGGTTCGATGCCGGTAGTTCCGGCGGCACACGCCCTCGCCCCGGTGCCGAGATGGTAGTGGCGGCCCACAGATTGGGCGGATTGTATGAGAGGTTCGAAAACAAGCACCTCCGGTATTCCAGGAGGTCCGGATGTGTCGAAAGCCGAGCAAGGTGGCTTACGGTGATCACGAATTCGAACTTTATGGGTGTCACGGCAGCGACGAGTGGTGTGCGCCACATTCCAGTTCCAGGAGGATGCCCTGGTATGGTGGGACATGGTGTCTCAGATTCACGACGTCACCACCATGACTTGGGAGAGGTTCCGGGGAACTCTTCAACGCGAGTACTACAATGGGGGGCGGTTAGAAGCGCCAAGAGAAAGGAATTCGTTCACACGACCCGGCGGGAGAACATGAGTGTCACGCGAGTATACTACTCGGTTTGGCCGGTTGGCGAGGAGTTAGCCTCGGAATGTGCTTGACCGACTTCGGCGGGGAAGGAGAAGTATGCGGACGGGTTGAATCCCAAGATCGAGGCATGACACGATGATTACCAGCGACGACGGCACCACCTACGCTCGGATGGTGGAGAAGGCAACGCTGCGAGCGAGGCGCGGTGGGATGTATGTCGATTCGGCCGATACTCGGTTGGTGGCGGAGCTCCTACCCCCTCCCGCATCGAGCTTCGGCGGGGAGTAGTGGTTCGGCCATTGATCGGAGGAAGAGGGCACCCACGCGCTCGGCGGCTCGAGTCGAACAAGAGGGTTCGGGGGAACCGAACGCAGGGAGTCGTCCCGGTGGTAATGAGACTCGCTTCCTCTATCCCGAGTGCCCCATGTCTCGCAGAGGCATCATCGGGGAGAGTGCAAGGGGCGGGGATGCTTTCATTGTGGCATGCCCGGGCACTTCAGAGGGAATGTCCCCGGCTCGGCCGGAGGCAGAGAGCTCCGGCGATACCCACTCCGACGGGGTATTCGCGATCACGCGGGCCGATGCGGATGCGGCCCATCGGTTGTTACGGAGTCGGATTCTTATTAACGACTCGCTTTATTCGGTCTTTGTTTGATTCGGGCTACACGTTCTTATGTGGCGGCCGAGTCTTTAGTAAGTTGGGTAGACCCTTTGATAGATATGAGTCGGGGTTTGGAACCTGTGCACAGCGGAGAATTGGTTATCTCGATAGGTGGATTAGGTCTATGCCAATCGGGATAGATGGTAGAGAGTTAAGCGGCGATACCGATAGAGATGAGCTTAGTCGAATTTGATATTATTTTAGGAATGGATTTCCTATCTAAATATTCGGCGAGCATTGATTGCAAGAGAAGATGGTGGTCTTCCAACTAGAAAGTGAAGAACCGTTCGTATTTGTGGGTTCGGTTCGGGGGATCTCGGATCCGGTGATCTCGGCCATGTCGGCGAGAGAATTATTGCACGGTGGGTGCTTAGGGTTTACGGCGTGGTGGTGGACACCACTCGGCCAGACACCATTCGGCCAGAGGACATCAGAGTGATTCGGGAATTTTTGGACGTTTTTCCCGAAGAACTTCCAGGGTTACCACCTCATCGGGAGATCGACTTCGTGATTGACTTGGCACCAGGGGTGGATCCGGTTTCTAAAGCCGTATATAGGATGGCTCCGGTGAACTTAAGGAATTGAAGATTCGGCTCCGGGGGTTGCTTGACATAGGGTTCATTCGGCCCAGCTGTCACCTTGGGGAGCCCGGTTTTGTTCGTGAAGAAGAAGGATGGCTCTATGAGAGGATGTGCATCGACTACGAGAGAGTTGAACAAGGCGACGGTGAAGAATAAATATCCATTACCTAGGATCGATGACTTGTTCGATCGGCCGGGGGGAAGACGGTCTTCTCTAAGATTGATCTCTAGTTCGGGTTATCATCGCTTGAGGATCCGAGAGGAGGACATTCCAGACGGCTTTCCGCACTAGGTATGGACACTACGAGTTCCCGGTTATGTCATTTGGACTAACCAATGCTCTGCAAAGCATTCATGGACCTGATGAATAGAGTATTCAAGGATTTCCTCGATATCTGTGTAATTGTGTTTATCGACGACATCCTCGTGTACTCTCAGTCAGAAGAGGAGCATGAGTTACATCTTCAGATGGTACTGCAACGACTTCGAGAACATAGACTCTACGCCAAGTTCAAGAAATGTGAGTTCTGGTTGTCTCAGGTGTCCTTCCTAGGGCACAGAGTGAGTAAAGATGGGATCAAGGTGGATCCCGGGAAGATTGAATCCGTCAGGGATTGGCCGAGACCGAAGACAAGGAGAGATCGAAGCTTCTTGGGGTTAATGGGTACTACCGTAGGTTCGTGGAGGGGTTCTCCAAAATTTCAATGCCCCTAGAACTTACAAAGAAGAATCGGCGATTTATACGGTCGAGATAAATGCGAAGCTAGTTTTCGGGGAGAGCCGAAATGAGAGGTTGATTCTTGCTTTCCGTACTAGCTTTGCCTTCGGACGAAGGAGAAGTTCGTGGTCTATTGTGACGCATCCAAACAGGGTTTGGGGTGCGTATTGATGCAAGCCGATCGGGTTATCGCTTACGCCTCCCGTCAGTTAAAGGATTATGAACAACGATACCCGACTCATGATTTAGAATTGGCCGCGATGGTTTTTGCATTGAAGATTTGGCGGCATTACTTGTATGGTGAGAAGTGCGAGATCTACCGACCATAAGAGTCTCAAGTATTTCTTTACTCGAAAGATTTGAACATGAGACGGGGCGTTGGTTGGAACTAGTGAAGGATTATGATTGCGAGATCCTCTACCATCCCGGGAAAGCCAATGTAGTGGCGATGCCCCGAGCAGAAAGGGTCCCGGGCAAGTGGCTAGCATGGTTCAGATCTCACCTCAGCTAGCAGAGGATATGGTGAGATCCAGCATTGAGTTTGTGGTAGGTCAGCTTCACAACTTAACGCTGCAATCTGATTTGTTAGAAAGAATAAAAGTTGCTCAGACGACAGATCCGGAGTTAGTGAAGATCCGAGATGAGGTATTGGCTGGTCAAGCCAAGGACTTTTCAGTGTCAGATAGTGGGATGCTTTTGTATAAAGCCAGGGTTTGCGTCCCGAACAGTGTGGACTTGAGGAACGAGATCTTTGAGGAGGCTCATTCTACCCCCTATTCTCTGCATCCGAGCACCACCAAGATGTACCAAGATTTGAAAACCGTACTTCGGTGGAACGGTATGAAGAAGAATTTGGTAGAATTCGTATCGAGATGCCTCACGTGTCGGCAGATCAAGGCCGAACATCGGAGACTGACGGGGTTGTTGCAGCCTTTAACCTACCCGGAGTGGAAATGGGAGGATATTACGATGGATTTTGTGGTCGGGTTACCTAGGACCACGGGTATGTATGATTCCATACGGGTAGTGGTGGACCGATTCACGAAATACGCTCATTTTACGCCAGTCGAGGACAACATTTACGGTGGATCGGTTGGCGAGTTATATGTCGGGGAGATAGTGAGACTTCACGGGAGTACGAAGTTCATAGTTTCGGACAGGGATCCGAAGTTCACCTCCAAATTTTGGCAGAGTTTGCAACGGGCAATGGGTACGAAGCTAAAATTTAGTACAGCATTCCATCCTCAGACAGATGGTCAGTCCGAAAGGACAATTCAGATATTGGAGGATATGCTGAGAGCCTGTGTTATGGACTTTGAGGGTTCATGGAGTAAATACCTACCGTTAGTGGAGTTCTCGTACAACAACGATTGCAGTACGATAGGGATGGCACCCTACGAACCGTTGTTGTACGGTAGGAAATGTAGACCCCCATCCTTCAGGATGAGACGGGGGAGAGGAAATACCTAGGTCCAGAGTCGATTCGCGGACCAATGAGGCAATAGAGAAGATTAAAGCTAGAATGCTTGCCTCCCGGAAAGCGACGAGAAGAGTTACGCGGATCAGAAACGTCGAGATGTTGAGTTCCGAGTAGGGGACCATGTGTTTTTGCGAGTATCTCCGATGAAGGGGATTAAACGTTTCGGGAAAAGAGGCAAGTTATGCCCTAGATTTACAGGACCTTTCGAGATTCTCGAGAAGATAGGTCAAGTGGCATATCGGTTAGCATTGCCTCCAGCTTTATCAGCAGTGCACAACGTATTTCATGTCTCAATGTTGAGAAAATACGTTTCGGACACCTCTCATATACTCGATTATGAGGGTCTTCGACTTGATCGGATATGTCTTATGAGGAAAAGCCGGTGCGGATCCCGGATAGAAAGGATAAAGTCCTTCGGAATAAGACCATAGCGTTGGTCAAGGTTCTGCGGAGAAACGAAGGGTGGAAGAAGCCACCTGGGAGCTAGAATCAGATATGCGAGCTCACTATCCAGAGTTATTCAGGTTAGATTTCGGGGACGAAATCCTTTTAAGGGGGGGATAGTTGTAAAGCCCGCTTAGTTAATTTGGAAATTAGCAGTTATTTATGTTAATCAGGAAATTATTTATAGCCATTTAAATAATTTATTATGGAATTCAGATATGCATGTGTATGTTATCAGCAGTTGTTTTTATATTTCGCATTTCCGGTGTCCGGTATTTTGGAACGCGGCGTTTGGCTCAGTAGAAATCACAACTTAGTATGTTAGTATTTTGGGGACGGGTTTTAGACATTGGGAATGTCGGGAATGGCCGGGAATTTAGAATGTCCCAAAAATACCCCTTTAGTATGATTTTAGTGATTTTATGGTGGAGGGGCAAAATGGTCTTTTTGCCCCATTAGTGTTTGGTTTTATGTGATTTATTAAATGGAAAAATAAGTATTTATTTTATTAAATGTTGGCTGAAATGAGTTTAATTAAATGGCTTTATTATTTCCAAGTTCCTTCATTTTTTAACACTTAGACAAAAAAAATAGAAATTTCAAAAAAAAAATCACACATTCAAGCTCTCTTTTCCTTCTCTCCATTTCGGCTTGGTCTTGGCTGCTAGGGCAGAGGTTTTTCTCTTCAATTCTTGTGATTTTCTTCTCATCTAAGTGTAATCCAATTGTAGGTAAGATCCTTGAACTTATTCTTCTATGTTTTCTTGAAATTAAGTGAAAATAGTTGAGTAAATGCATGTGATTTTGAGAGATGTTACTGCTGTGTTATTGTTGTTGATTTATGAGGATTAAAGCATGATTATTGTTGTTGTTTAAGCTATGTTAGAAGCATGTAAGTTAGATTGTTAAAGCCTTGAGTTTTCTTTGCAAAAGTTATGAATTTTGAGAGAAAATGCCATGCTTTGTTTCTGTGAATTGCTGGTTGTTGTTGTTTGTTTTCAGAGCTTATATTATGTTAGTTTAGGTTGATTTTAGTTGGTTTGCATGCTTGTTTTGGTGGTTTGCTCAAGCTTGAGTTTGGAACTCAAAGCTTGAGCTCCAATGGTGAATTTTGCATGTGGGGTTTCTGGGTAGGTTTGATACTCTAGAATGGGTATTTGGGACCTTTTGAGGAGGTCTGGAAAGTTTGGGATCAATTGGGTTCGAATTGGTCAAGATATGTGAATTTTTGCTTGCTGCCTGCGAGGAACCGGAATTCCGGTTGAGCATCCGGAATTCCGGATGGGGTCCCGACCGGAGGAATTAGGGTCGGGCAACGCGGACTTTCCGGATGGGGGATTTTTCGAACCCTAGTTTTCCTCGTTTTTGGGTTTTTAGGGGTATTGCCATGCTTTTTATCGATAGGAAACTTTTAGTTTCAAGTTTTAGTCCGGAAGTGATTTAGCGTGTCACTTATAGCGTTGTGGTTTTTATGGTTTAGGAGCGGTAATCCGTAGTTCGCTTCAGTTGCTCGGGTTGACGTAAGCACACCGAAAATCTAATCCGAGGTAAGATTAGTATAACAGTATGCATATGTAGATTACATGTTTAGCGTGCATGTAGGAAGCCTGTTAGATTACATTA
The DNA here is from genome assembly GCF_029168945.1 of Cannabis sativa. Lineage (NCBI taxonomy): Eukaryota > Viridiplantae > Streptophyta > Magnoliopsida > Rosales > Cannabaceae > Cannabis > Cannabis sativa. The sequence continues at coordinate 14,936,342 of NC_083605.1, read as the reverse complement.
GATATGTAGTTAGGCTTCGAACCATCCAACCCTGTCACGTCGGTACGGTGGAGTATGACCGACGGCCGGAGTATGACCAGAGTTCACCGATCAGCCGACACTTGGTTGGTGGTTCCGTGCTATTGACGTATCCCGTCGGTACAGTGAGTATGACCGCCAGGCCGAGTATGACCGGTTCGACCGATCGGGGGAGGATATAGTGACACGTCGGTACGGTGGAGTATGACCAGCCGGAGTATGACGGTTCGGCCGTCCGAGTTGTTACGTGTCAATAGTACCGTCCCCACGAACGTTCAAAACTCGGTACCATGTTGGACATGGCGATGGCAGTGCTCGCACCATGTTGGACATGGCGATGGCGGGACTCGGTATCGTGTTGGACACGGCGGTCGGTTTTATGTATGATATTATTATGCTTTTTCTTCTTGAGTACGTCGACTCACAGTTTATGTGCATGTGTAGGTAAAGGCCGGGCGATTCTTTGATGGACCGTGAGCGAGCTTATGAGATTGTACATGTCGGGGCGGTTAGGCCTGGAGCGTACGATTCTCGGGACAGCACGGCTGAGATTTTGTAACTGTCGTTAGACGACTTTCTTTTTGATGTAAAAGTAATCAGTTAAAACGTTTGTAAATATTTTATAAATCGGGATCCCGTGACTTTTAGTAAAATGGTTTATAAGTTAATGAAAAAGCAAAATTTTAATTAATCACGTTTTTCCATAAACCTCGTTGATTAGCAACGAGCTGCACAGTACGTTTAAAAATCACGTAATACGCCTAAGTTAGTTAGGGTGTTACAGTGAAGAGGCAAGTGTGACTTTGAGGCGATCTAGAACTCATAGCCGATCAACTCGAAGAGGAGAAAGTACTCAACAAGCCACTGATCGGGGGAGTATGGGAACAAGTAAATCTGCAAGCCACTTAAAAACAAAGTCTATAAGTCGGACGCAGTTTATGAGTAAAATGAGATTCGCCAGCAATTACTCCCAACCAAATCTGTGAGAGCACTTGAATTAGAAGAAACCTGATCTTTGCCAACAGCTTGGTCCAAAGCAAGAGGATCCAATTCAATTGCGGATAAACGAGCTGGAGGACAAGTTCAGGAGAGATCAAGTGGGGGAAATAGGAAATCATCTAGATACGGCTCTGACAAGGAGCTTAAGCCGTATAACGCAGATATTATGAATACCCCTTTTCCTTCGGTATTCAAAACCCGCATGTCTCGTCCTATGATGGGACCACAAATCTGGTATCGCATTTGAATAACTTTAACATGATAATGCGAGCAAGTAACATGACGAACAATTTACGCTGTATTTTGTTCTCCACCTTGCTTGTTGGAGCAATGAGTAGTTGGTTTAACAAGTTCACTCGTCATTCAATAATTTCCTGGGAGCTGCTGTCCAGGGATTTTAAGAACCAATTCCAAGTCGCTAGGGATAAGCGACCCGAAGCGACCTCGCTAACCAATATAAAGCAGTAGCCTAACGACTTAAGGTGTATTGAAGTCGTTTTAGCATGGCTGCCGCTAGGGTTAGAAACTTGGATGACAGCACGCAACTTACAGCCCTTCGGGCGGGAATCTCCACTGATCCAGTAACCACCGGGGGCGAGTTGTGGGATGACCTACAAGGACGTCTGGTACGAAACATCACCGACTTCAATGAGAGAGCTCAAGTGTTTGTCCAGAAGGAATAAGCCCAAAAGGAAATGAACTTGGTGAAAACAAGCTTGGGCGGTAAATCCAGCAATGTTTCAACAGTGATTGTTTCCACGAGAATTGATAACTCGGGGTTTCTGGTCCAAAAAGAAAGGACGGAGGTAGGGAACCGTCGAAAGATAGAAAGAAACAAAGGAAACATGACAAATATGTGCCAGTGTATACTATTTATAATGAGCTTAATGAAACTTGGGAAAATATATACCTTGCACATGAGCAGAAGGTAGACTTTGGTAAACCCGAGCCTATGAGGAATTCGAAGAGCAAAGAGATCCTAATAAATACTGTAAATTTCATAAAGATATCGGGCATACGATCGAAGAATGTCGCCAGTTGAAAGATGAGATAGAAAGTATGTGAGAAGACAGGGCCAGGGATACAACCAGCCTCGTCCTAATAACCCAAACGACCAGGGGTTGCAACCTCTTCCTGTGGAAGGAGACGACATCCTGGTTATTTCGGGAGGGCTGCATATTGCAGGGGAAAGCTGTTGGAATTATTTTACCAGGATCTAGATTTACTAACAAGTATGTTTCATTAAATCCTAATATGAATTTCTAAAACAATGAAATAAACACATAAGGGTTTAGGAAACCTTACATTGGGTGCAGAGGAATATAATGACTCCTTCCGTTAAGATCTCTAGCCCTTGATTCCTTTCTCTAGCAGAGCATTATCAAGATTTGAACCTGGATCTCTTTCTCTCCTTCCTTGAGCCTGATTCTCCTTCTTGGTTATTGGATTCTTCACAATCTTCCACACTATGATTGCGATACCACTTGATGTGTGTGGGCACTCACTCTATCAATCAAGGATGAATAATATGAAGAAGGAAAGAGAGGAAGAAGGTTCAGCTATGGTATAGGTAAGATGGCTCAATTTTCTAGAAGACAAGAAATTTCATCTATTTATTTATAAGTAACCACCTAGGTTTAGGTTAGATTTAATTAGCATTAAAATAAAATAAAAACAAATGGTAAATTACACTAGTGTGGCCGACCCAAGGATTGTAATTGGGCCCACTTTGCAATTTTGCCAGTTTGTCATTTTCCATCCCATTTTCTCAAAAACGCTAACTTTCCAATTTAACGACTTAAATGCCAATTCCAATTATTTAATAACTAAAAATTAATTATTAAATAATATTTTCATTTAAGATATTTATTAATTAGACTAATCAAGGTCTCTTAATTAACAAATAAAACCTAGAATCTCTTTTCTTCACAATTTCGCCCATACTTAGTGAAAATTCATAAATTAGACATAGTTTAATTTTAGAATTATAATTGATTAATTAAAATCAATTAACTGAGTGTTACAAGCAGTATGGTCTCAACTAGTAGGGGGACCATGGGCCTATATAACCGAGCTTCCAATAAGCAGATCAAGAATTTACCAAGTAAATTCGTTAACTTATTAATTCCTTGTTGCATCCACGCATAGAACTTGGAATTGCACTCTCAGTCATATAGAACGTTCTATATGTTCCACGATATAGATACGCTATAAATTATCTATTATTATAATCCCAATAATCGATGATCCTCTAAAGATGATCTACATTGCATAGGCATAAAACCGTTACACCCTTTCAATGTATTTTATCCTTACAACACTTTCCACCTATAAACGATATTATAGTGAACTAATATAGTCACTAAAATGAACGTTCTATCATTTATCTCTATTTAGCAAGCTCGAAGGAAATCATCGTTTCACTTCTAAATACCTATAGAAGCTATAGATTATATATCTAAGATTAGCGCTCTCACTCAATTGCACTACCATGTTCCCAAAATGTACGTATCACCCTGACCAAAAAGTAGGCTTAACTAACATATTAAAGAACATGTATAATACTCTTGAGATCGAACCTAACCATATTAGGATTAAGATCATTTGATCTAGGATCAACTAGGTGATATTGAATTGAATAGATATTACGGTAACTTCATCATATCTAATCAAAGTTCAATATCGGTCCCTTCCAATGTATACTCCATACATCCGATACTGGTAAAATTTGCCAATGCCCTAGAAAGGACATTACACTTATCAAAGGTGTAAGCATACCTATCGCTGATTACCATGCCAGTCTAAATCCAGTGAACTGACAAATCAGGGAATTAAAATTTCGAACATATAATAAAGATTATATTCCATTGTGCTGACAACACTATAATCATGAGCAAATTCATATGTTCTGGACCTAATAGAATTTATACATTAAATATAATCATGAAATAAATCATGTGAACCATGCAACATAAAATGTTATTTCTGATCTTTATTAATTAGTAAATCTGATTATATTGAAATGGGTTTTATGTAAGGCACAAAACCCAACAAACTCCCACTTGCTCTAATATAAAACAAAAGTGCCTTTCAAATCATCTCAACACCTTGATATACAAATCAAGTGTAGCATGTAGTATACTTTCTGTAATAGGATCTGACAGGTTGTATTGAATATAACCTTTTCGCCACCATTACATTTCCTTAATCACAAAATACTTGATATTGTGAAATTCCTCTCTATATGTCTACTCCTCTAGGGATACTGGATTCTTTACTTTTGGCAACTACTTTTGTGTTAGTCAGGAAGTAACACTAGTAGTTAATAAATGTTGGAACAATGCCAAAATTGTATAGAACTTTCCTTAGACTGAATAAGCATCTTTCCTGCAACTTTAACATTCAGTCTCTCTCTGGTAGACTTAGAGACTTCAAATAGGTTTTTACACTTCTCCGAAATCACTAGTCCACCCCCAGAGTAATCACCATCTCATCAGCAGACTTTCTAGCACTAAGGCAAGTCTAGAAATTTGATTTGGTGTAGTCTAAGAGTATTAAATACATCCTTATCGACTAACATATTGTTCCTCTTCTTGATCTTAAGATTTACTTGATTGTCTGCCAATGTTCATTTTCCTGGATTAATCTGATAACTACTCATTACTCCCACTCAACATCAGGTGTCTGGTCTTAGGAATACTAAAGCATATCTGAGACCTCTTACTGTTGATTTAATGAATGGCTTTATCTTTTCTGGAATAGTTGAGACTTTTCCTTAGATAAATAAAATCTATGTCTAGAAGTCAAGAAGCTTCTATAGATTGCCATTAAAAAAATACTCTAGCATCTTACTAAAGTAAGTTGCTTGCATTAGAGTAAGTAAATTACTAGGCATACCACAAGCCATAGGTTTAGATAAACTCAAACCTATAATACTAGGAACAGGAAGTTTTGTTAAGTCCATTGAATAGACCTACCAACAAAAATTTCCTTTCATGTCCTTGTAATAGAAAACTTTTGGTTGTTCCATATGAATGGTTTTAACCATAGTTCTCTTGGCTTTACTTCTTAGTTTCTTATTCTGACAATCCATTACTTGTTTAAAGTCACAATGGATTTTCATCACAAGTGTCTTCCAAGTCATAACAGGGTGAGTTCCTTGAAACCCTCCCACTACGACAAAGTACCGTGACTTTTGTCTAAGAATCTAAATGGTATTGTCCTCTTCGGTTGTGTAAGACAACAGAGGCAGTGGGATCATCTTGTAAGGATATGATGATAGAACACTTTTGGAATCAAGAAAAAATATTGTCATTTTCTTAGAAAAGTAGTATTTGTTTAAACAAACACTTTCTTATCTAATGACTATGGGATGGTCCACCCCTAATCACTTAGAAGAGCTAACAAACATGCAAACCTTGGTTAACATTTCTTGCTTTTCTTAAGATTACGATTAGGTCATCCATGAATCTAGTAATAGTTTATACTAAGTACACAACCATTCCATCATTCTGAATTTTTCTATCACTAGGGTATTCCCATAGAAGAAATTAGGCAACGACTAGTAACTAATCATCAATATGCAAATCGAATTTCCAGGGAGCTAAGTTTGGATATAATTCAAAAAAATCAACTTAATGATCTTTGAACTGCATATCAACCAAATATTTCTCCACCCCTATCAATTCACAAGATCTTTAACCACTTACCTTAATGGTTTTTCACAATTGCTAGAAATTCATAAAATTTCTCAAACATTTCAAATTTCTTTTGCATAAGGTAAAAGCTAGAGTGATCGTCTTAAGAACATAACGAAAAACTCATATCCACCCCTGAATGTACCTCCATCTACGAATGAGATGATTATACTTTCAGTGGATATAGGCAATTAACTCTTTGCAGAGAAGGATCTTGTCAAAACAATTATGAACAAGATACAAATGCCATAGATCTATAAAATATGTGGTTGTGGTCTTTTGATGACTTAGGTTTAGTTACATAACAGAGTTCTTACAATAGTGTAAGTGGATCCTGGTCACAGAATACTAAACTCATATTCCATACTTTAACATACAGTGTGAGTTCATTGATAGAAAATGAATATTAAATACTTGTGAAAGTGTAACTGTATTGTATTCTGAAAATAGAAATATAAGAAATTTCTATTTGGAATCTAAAATTTAAAGTCAAGGACTTAAATTTATACCAAATATATATGAGTATTCTTCTCTCTTGGATCATCACTACTAATCTAACTTTAAGTATAATTTGCCTAAAGTAAGCATATATAAGTAGGAGACTTCTAAGATTGAGGATTTTATATCATTTCGGGATAGAATGTCGGGAATATAATCACATGCGTCATTCAATTTCTTAAGAGAAAATATAGAATGACATTGTATGATTTATAAACCATTCATCCAATGATATATTATTGAGCTAATTCGAAATGAATAAGCTAAGAGGAATAAGGATAATTTCGAATTTAAATAAGAATCCAATGATGCTCCGATTAGCGAGAGTCAAAGTTATTCTTATTTATATAATCTTCTTGTTTCATATTGTAAATACTTGTCTAAGGTGCCATCTATTGATGAACAACTAGATGTTGCATTTACAATATTTATCTATCGAGATCTAACACTATTATGTTTGTTTAATGGATGACAATCCATTAGGGATTTGTCCCATTAAAAACAACAAGCCTAGTTAGACCAACAATGAAGATTCGAAATTAAACTACAACTAATAATAGAAAATAATATTGTTCAATATAAATTCACACACAATTCAAAAATTATTAGCACATAGCAAGTAGGAATGACAAGCGAAAATACTAAAACATACAATCCTAAATAATTTCCAAGGTCTCCAATCAACTGATATCAGTGTCCCGTTTAGGCCAGAGTCAAAAATACCATCCATTGAGTACAGTTTTCAGCTCATCTAAAATGATAAACATTCTAGCAACTTTTCATTCGATCAAGATCAGAATCCAGCGTTGTCCCGTTTAGGCGAGAGTCAAGGCCATTCTATCTTATGAGCTTCCGGCATTTGTTTCATACTTTTGTAAGCCCTATTAAAGTCGCCACCATTAGGGTGATCCATACTAAAATAAACACTTACGAATAATACTTATCTTTCGAGATTCTACGACGTTAAATTGCTAATGAACGTTCCTCCATTAGGGAGGATTACTCACTAAAACAATAACTATGTAGAACCAACAATGGTGATCGAATATCCTAATAATAATAAAGCTCATTATTTAAAGTGTATTTCTTCTAGTGTTTATTTTAATCAATTTATTTTAAATATATATTTATTTAATTAAAATTTTCAATTTGGAATAAAATTCTAAATATGAATTTTAATTTTAATATTTATAAAATTATAATTAGATGGATATGAAAAATAACATGAATTATTTTCTATCATAGTAATAATCTTCAATAAATATTTAGAAAATTATTCAACTTAAGTTGTTTCAAAATTAATTTAAATTAATTTACAACTCAAATTTAATTTTCTATAAATATATATTGCATTTTGAAAAATTAAAGTATATAAGAATACAATTTTCGAAAATGCTCCAAAATAAAATAAAATAAATCCTGAAAAATTATTCTAATTTTATGTTATTTTCCTATTTAATTAAATATTAAAAAAAAATTCATATATTTAAGTGTCATGATGAAAATCAACTTAAATATTTGTTATCCCAATTTTTGCACTCTGACGTGGCATCACATGAATGGTGACACGTGGAATCCACTTGGAACATCTGCTCGGGAAGCATAGTCTGAGCAGAACACCTCGCTGGCATGCCCAGGGCAAAGTACTCAGCAATCCTCGCAGAGCAACCAACACTTACCGAATTCAGCTTTCGCATCGTCAGTCATCAGCACAATTCCTATAACTCAGGGAGAAATTTATGTGGATACTGTATACACATGATCCCACTATCAGTGTATTCAACCTCAATCCCATGATCCTTGTATTTAGCATTGATCCCACGATCTTTTGGTTTATACGCATTGTAACGAGAGGGGAAACTCTTCCTCTCCAAGCTTACTAGCCCTATAAATACTGATGCATGTTCACTGGGCAAAGGAGAGAGCTTTCTAGTCGAAAAATAGTTTAGTTAAGACTATACTCTAAAGAGATTATCTAAGAATTATATATTCAGAGATACTATTGTAAGAGCTATAAGAAAAGGAACCATTCTCCTTGTTCTTAAGTCAATACAAATAATGAGGATTAGGCTATTACCGTACAGATCGGGGCTGAACCTCTATGAAATTCATGTGTCTTTATATTGCTTTATTATATATTGATTGCTATAAATCGTTTATCGCTTATTAAATAGACTCATTGTCGTTGGCTAAAAGCGAAGTCAACAATATTAATTTTCCATTTAATTAAATATCACTAGAAAAATACTTCAAGCAAAAACAGATAATATCTATCTAGACTTTCATTGAGTAATTAATTCATTTTCTAATTATAATATATTTTAGTTCATTTATTTCAATCAATCATTTAAATGAAAAATATAATGATTTAAGTTTGTCCAAAATTAAAATAAATAATTTTCAACTTTAATCTATTTTTCGAAAAAAAAAATTCAAAATTTTCTTCATTTAAGAAATGCAAATTGAAATAAAATGATTAATGAAATAAAAAGAAAATATATATTGAAAATTATTCAAATTCAAGTTGTTCTGAAAAAGAAATTTCAACTTAAAATAATTTTTTATTTATTTAAATATCATGAAAATCATAATATTTAAGTATCAAGAATTAAATCAACTTAAATATTTAATTTTCAATTTAATTAAATGTATTAAATACAAGAATTAAATAATCAAGTATATAAGAAACTTAATTATTAATTCTAATTTAATACTAGGAAAAATATTCTATAATTAAGTTGGTCCAAAATTAATTAAAATAAATAATTAATTTTTAACTTAAAATATTTTCCTAATTAAATATTAGAAAATATAACTAGTACTAGAAAAACTATCTAGAATATATTTCAATTAACTAAGTGTGTTTCTAAAATTAACTTTAAAATATTAAATGAAAAATAAATTTCATATATTTTAAAAGTTAATTATGTTGCTAATTCAATTTTAATTAGGTTAGACTAATATAATTAACCTAATACAATTATTTAACTAAGGCAGATGTGCCTTCACAATTGGGGTTGTTCATGTGCGGGAGGGTTGGGTTCAGTATGTCGTACCCACTGCTATTGGGCCCCTAACTCTCACACAAGGCCCAAAGGAGAGGAATTTAACCATTAAATAAATAATTGTTATTCATTGAATAAGCCCAATTCTAATTGGGCCTAAATAAAATTACTTATATCAAATTTTATTTTAGCAACCTAGTCCATTTACTTAGTAAAACTTAAATGGGCTTCCTATATGCATCTAAGCCCAATAACAAACATATATATAGGCTCACCCATGTCAAATGATTTGGATGGGCCCTATCATGTTACTAGGCACTGATGAAAGAAGTACAAAATTTACCTGCTACAAATTATTTATAGGATCTATTGACAATTGGACTATGATTAAAATTAGATCATTGGATCTGTCAACAAGTTAATCATAACAATTTAGATCAAATAAATAATAGGTTTGTTAAAAAAAATTTGTTTTTTTAATGAACAATATAAATAAACAAATATTGTCCATGTAACAGATGTGAAATAAGATATTAATATAATTAAATTATTATTTTAAACTAACCAATTTAAAATTTTTGAAAAATTTAGCATTGTTAAAACCAACCTTAAAATCTCAAAATTTAAAATTCAAAATTGAAAACTAATTTAAAATATCTAGGTTTATTTGAATTATTTTATCAAATTAAATTAAATATCAAATAAGATAAATGATTTGAAAAATAATTATCTTCAATATCATTTTCAAATCTTATACTTTAATAAAATTAAAATAATAAAATAAACCAATTTTAAAATAGATATGGTTAGATAATTATTATTTAAAAATAAAATAATAAATAAATAATAATTTTCCTAATTATATGTCAAAATATCTTAAATTACGAATTATTCAAATTTCTACAAAAATATCTAAGTTATTTAAATATTTAAAATATAATTTATAAATTTCTAATAAGTAAAATGATATATAAAAAAAATAAAATATCAATTTTCAAACTTATAATTTATAAACAATTAAATATTTAACAAAATAACAAATTTTTAAATTTGAAAATATTATGGTTAGAATATCTATAAAAATATCTAGGTTAATTTCAAATTTATTAATTATTTAATTTATCATATAAATTTTTTTTAATATAATATTTCAAATAAAAAAAGATAAAGTTATCATTTAATTTAAAATATGTTAAATATCAAAGTATCTGATCTTATAATTAAATAATATATAAATATTAAAGAAATTAACAAATTTTTAAATCTGACCATAATTTAAAAAATTAAAATAATCAATTTTAAACTTAAACATCAAAATATCATAAAATAATAATATTTCTAGTAAAAATAAATATTATTAATTTAAAAAATGATATTTAAGTTAAAATATATTAAAAATAATATTTTATTTTAAATTTGGGGTTTGAAAATTGGAAAAATTGAATTTTGGGGAAAACTCCCACAAAATTCGGGTTATTTGGGTGTGTTGGCAGCAAGGCTGCAGCTTCAGCCCCAGGAGGCTGCAAATGGCCCAGGATGCGCACGCGGAATGGAAGCTGCAGGGTGTCGTAGGCGGCATTCTTCGGCGTCGTGCAGGGTTCGTCTGGGCGGATATGCAGAATCTCCTCAGGCGGACACGGCTTCTGACAAGGTTTTTGTCTGAGATGTGCGCGCGTGTGGGCAAGTCTTGTCCGAGTGCCTGGTGCTCACGAGCACCCACTCAACACCATGCAACCCGATTTTTGCAAAATTCATAACTTTTTCATTTTTTATCGGAATTAAGTTCCGTAAAAACTAAAATTGCTTAATTTTTCATAAGGAATCCAAATAAAATATTTTCAGTAAGAAAAAAAATATTTCATGGAAAAAATTCTTTAAATCACATACATTCATCATGTAGCACATAAACCAAACATAAAACCATCCAAATCAACACAAATTATCGTTTTAATTCATATTTCATGGAAGTAAATCATTACCGTGGTTCTGAGGCCAGTTGTTAGAATTATTTTACCAGGATCTAGATTTACTAACAAGTATATTTCATTAACATCCTAATATGAATTTCTAAAACAATGAAATAAACACATAAGAGTTTAGGAAAACTTACATTGGGTGCAACAGAATGTAATGACTCCTTCCGTTCAGATCTCTAGCCCTTGATTCCTTTCTGTAGCAGAGCATTATCAAGATCTGAACTGGGATCTCTTTGTCTCCTTCCTTGAGCCTGATTCTCCTTCTTGTTGATTGGATTCTTCACAATCTTCGACACTAGGATTCAGATACCGCTTGATGTATGTGGGCACTCACTCTATCACTCAAGGCTGAATAATATGAAGAAGTAAAGAGAGGAAGAACGTTCGGCTATTGCATAGGTAAGATGGCTCAATTTTCTGATGACAAGAAATTTTATCAAAACTATTAAGTGTGAGCCATCACTATCTATATATAGGTAACCACATAGGTTTAGGTTACATTTAATTATCATTAAAATAATAGAAAAATAAATGGTAAATTACACTAGTGTGGTCAACCCTAGGATTGTAATTGGGCCCACTTTGCAATTTTGCCATTTTGTTATTTTTCCATCCCATTTTCTCAAAAACGCCAATTTTCCAATTTAACCACTTAAATGGCAATTCTAATTATTTAATAACTAAGAATTAATTATTAAATAATATTGTCATATAATATATTTATTAATTAGACTAATCAAGGTCTCTTAATTAACAAATAAAATCTAGAATCTCTTTTCTTCACAATTTTGCCCGTGCTTAGTGAAAATTCATAAACTAAGCATAGTCTAATTTTAGAATTATAATTGACTAATTAAAATCAATTAACTGAGTCTTACAAGCAGTATGGTCTCAACTAGTACGGGGACCATGGGCCTATATAACCGAGCTTCCAATAAGTAGATCAAGAATTTACTAAGTAAATTCATTGAATTATTAATTCCTTGTTGCATCCACGCATAAAACTTAGACTTGCACTTTCAGTCATATAGAACGCTCTATATGTTCCACGATATAGATACGCTATAAATTATCCATTCTTATAATCCCAATTATCAATGATCCTTTATAGATGATCTACATTGCATAGGGATAAAACAACCGTTACACCCTTTCAATGTATTTTATCCTTAAAACACTTGCCACCTATAAACGATATTATAGTGAACTAAAATAGTCACTAAAATGATTAGCAAGCTTGAATGAAATCATCGTTTCACTTCTAAATACCTAAAGAAGCTATAGATTCCATATCTATGATTAGCGCTCCCACTCAATTGCACTACCATGTTCCCAAAATGTACGTATCACCCTGACCAAAAAGTAGGCTTAACTAACAAATCAAAGAACATGTATAATAATCTTGAGATCGAACCTAACCATATTAGGATTAAGATCATTTGATCTAGGATCAACTAGGTGATATTGAATTGAATAGATATTACGGTAACTTTATCATATCTAATCAAAGTTCCATATCGGTCCCTTCCAATGTATACTCGATACATGCGATACTGGTAAACTTTGCCAATGCCCTGGAAAGGACATAACACTTATCCAAGGTGTAAGCATACCTCTCGTTGATTACCATGCCAGTCTAAATCTAGTGAACTGACAAATTAGGGAATTAAACTTTCGAACATATAATCAAGATTATATTCCACTGTGCTAACAACACTATAATCATGAGCAATTTCATATGTTTTGGACCTAATAGAATTTATACATTAAATATAATCATGAAATAAATCATGTGAATCATGCAACATAAAATGTTATTTTTTATCTTAATTATTTAGTAAATCTAATTATATTGAAATGAGTTTTATTTAGGGAACAAACTGCAACAAAAGCAACAACGCTCAAAAGAGATATGTGAAAAAAAATAAAGAACGAGCATTCGGTCTTTTCCCCCGAACCTTCCAAAAAGGTGAAAACTGAGGAACCCCCCATTACGTTCATAGAGGAAGACGAGAAGAACGTGAGATACCGTCACGTTGATCCGCTGGTCATAACCATCCAACTCGCCAAGAAGAGGATCAAGAGAGTGTTAATCGATAATGGAAGCCCGGTAAATATCATTTATAAGGACACTCTAAGGAAAATGGGGCTCGAAAAGGCCAAGTTAAGGCCTTATATGGTGAATCTCTACGGATTCACCGGAGATAGCATCGCCAGCCTTGGCATAATCGAGCTCGCATTAACCGAAGGCGAGTCACCTTTAATAGCTACTATTATGCAAGACTTCTTGGTTATCTGTAATAACCAAAAGTATTTTGTTATTATATTCTCTACTATGTTATTAATATATATATATTTTTTTAGTTAAGTCGATGTGGAGATAGTGAAATGCTTAGAATATGTTATTTGTTTATAGTATTTTCTTAAGTACAATAAAAATATGTCATTTTTCTTGATTGGGCTCCAAGAAACTAATATGGGCTAAAGACACTATTCATTTCAAATTTTTCCTACGAGATTAAAAAAAATAGTGTTATTATTGCTATTATTATTATGATCATTGTGGCAAATACATATAAGTGAAATGAATACAATGTATGTTTACATATATGTTATGGTCATGAGTGCATGAGAACATCAACAAGTATATTCAAATTAATTTGAAATGAATCCTAGAACAATAGCATACGCGTGGATGACTTGGAGCATTTGGCTCTTAGAAAAAAAAATAATAATAATAATAATAACAACTTCTAAGGAGTAAGTGGAGCAAGAGCTAGGCATTGGTGGTTAGAGTTTGAAACAATAACCTTATTGATGACATTTATGGATAGTGTAATTTATTAAATTATTAGTCAGGTTCGTATTGAGTACATGATATATACACGTGTATATATAATTAATTAGTTTCGAAATTTAAGAACAGTTTTAGTCAAAGTTGTGCTCACGTCATAGATATTGGTACTAGTTATTAAGACTCTTCAATGAAAGCTATATGGCACGATATATAGGAAATTTGTTAGGGAAAAATGAACCTTTTGACGTCTGGCATCTAAGTAATAGGAGTGGAGAGTTTGACTATATTTTAAAAAAAATTGAGATAGAGTAAGATCAGGTGGTTTCTACATAGGTGGAGGTATGATTCAAATTTTAAAATGATAGGAGCTTATGTAGTCAAATTGGAAGGAATCCTCAACTGAATATAGCTTAGGAATGATCTAGAAATATTTTCATGCTATTATATGGAGACATACGGTTAGGTAGGACTTGGTTAAGGATTAGTTCTTAGTCTATAAATACTACTAATCAAAGTCGTCACTGGTCACACTTTCAATCTTTCTCTTCATTTGCATCCCCTTTAGACCAAAACTATTATTCCAAAATCCATTCTTATCGTATAAACTTTATCCCTGAAGCTATAATCCTTCATTCCAAATTATTTCTCTATCTCATCAAATACAAAGTTCTTGTGGTCTCCAAGACCATTGAGCCTCTAAGCTAAAATTAACATCATCCCCTCGATCATGTTTTTTTCTTTTCTCTTAGCCAAGATATACCAAGCTATCATCACCTCCACTACCACCATTATAATTATCTTTTCAACATTTCCCTATACCACCATACATCATCATCATCATCAAGATTTTGGATCATCACAAAGTGATTTGATTTGCACGTGGCTGAAATATAAGAAAGGATTTCAAGATTCGGACCACTAATATATTTTTCATAGGGTTTATATTCCTTTTTGGGAGCTAAGGTATAATAATTGTGTGTTAATAATGATTCGTTAGTTGAAAAAAAAAAGTTTATATTTAACCTATATCTATTATCATAGAACACTCTAAATATTTTACATGGAAATTAGGATTTCGTGGGTCAAGCATACATTAATTCTCAGAGTTACTCCTGCAATCAAGCTAGATTCTCCACATTCGAGGTAAGGAAATTAAGTAGAAAAATATAAGTTTTCTGTATGTAATAACATTCATAGAAAGAGTGGGAATAGTAAAAGAGAAGTTAACTAAGGTCTTCTGCCTGACTCTTTATTGTTTGTTATTTAATGTACTGTATAATATACATTTAAATAATATGTTTATAAGATTCATGTTATTTATGTATGTTTACAGTATTAGAGCATGGCCATTGCTAAAGGTATATATTTAAATAATATGTTTATAAGATTCATGTTATTTAAGTATGTATGTAAATAGTGTGTTTATAAGATTCACATTATTTAAACAATGATATGATTATGATATAGTTATGATATGATTATTATGTAGTTATGATATGGTTCTGATATGATTATGACTTAATTTATGATATGCTATTTAAATAATGTATAGTAGTTAAACATTATTTAAATTAGATTTATTGTAGATTATGTGACATGGTTTGACTGAGAAGATAATGGTTAAATACTTGACTGTTGCGTCTATATGGTAGATAGGGGGCCATCTAGTAGTGGGTACGATTTTACTGAACCCAGCCCTCCGCCATTTAGTCTAATAGTTCGAGTTTATTTGCCAAAGTTGAACTCCGGCATAACCATTATTATGTGACTTAGCTTAGGAAGTAGTGATTTGTTAATAGTGATAAGATTAAGCTTATATGTATTGCTATTTGTCTAAATATTAGCATCTAAGTTTTAGTTATATGTTTTTCTTTTATTTTATGTGACTACGTGACAAGCATTTCCTTACTGAGTTTAGTAGCTCACCCTTATCAAACTTACCATGTGCAGATTAAGGTTATAAAACTTAGAAAGCCGGTGGCAAGTGAGACCTTGGAGACTTGTGTGTGTACTCGCTGAGGATCATATAATAGAGGGTGGTCTAGGGCACGCTTCATTTATTTTATTTAGTGTTATTAAATTAATGTCGCAGTTATTTTTATTTATTAATTATTATGTCTTTTAAGTGCAAACTGAGCTCAAATATGAAATATTTTTATGTTTATAAATAAAAGCGACATTATAATTTTTCCGCATTTTAACGCTTGTAACTAAATTAGTAATTTATGAAAAAGTACGGGCGTTACAGTTTGGTATCAGAGCCACAGTTATATTGGTCCCGAACGTTCTCACGAGTTACACATATCGGCTAAAAAGGTTCCACTCGCTACCAAGTAAGTATCATTTTTGCATGATTCTATTTTATGTGCATTTTAGTAATTTCAAAAGTTCTTTTTATTTTCAGAACCCTAGAACCAACTAAGCACCAACTTCATGAGACCAGAGCAAGTAGAGCACATTGTTAGGCATATTAAGGCCTTAAAGAGAGTCCCCAAGACCCCACCCATGCGGGAAGAAAACAAGGTCTTTGATAGAATTAACAAAATACATGAGGGTATGGATAAGATAATAGATCGTTGGAATTGTTTATTGAAGTCACATGAGAAGTACATAGCCTTGATGCACGCTCTCAACATGCCACAAGTCCAACATAGTCTAAGAGCAAATTGGGAACATCTAGGGTATGTCGGGGTAGATGAGGCCGAAAGATATGACCTACTCATGATCAACTTAGTGGATCAATATCAAATTACCGACACCATTTATCACCCAGATGACTCTAAAGAAGAAATATATCATCGACCCAATAATGCTGTTAGGTCTGAATTCCTTCAAAAGTTACCAATTTCATCAAACTTGGTGTACTTAGAACTCGACTATGTAGATTTGACAGAGGATATGTTAGAGGAAGGGTCAGACATAGAAGAGTAGAAAAGTCAAGTTGCATTTTATTCTATGTGTTTATTTTTTTTTATGTAATAAGGAGTGTTAGTATGGCTCCACTTTAGTTAGGAGTTTTAGTGTAACTCCTTTAGCTTGTTATATAAATATATATATTTACTTATATTAAGTCTTACTGAATAGTTAAAGAAAAATTATTTCAGATATAGGAGATATGTCTCTTAGAATTAAGGCGTCAAACGAAACAGTACTTGCAGAAATAAAAAGTATTCTGTCACTTAAGATCGAAAATATCCGCCACGAAGAGGATAAGATTCTTAGAGCTTTACGAGAGGTCATCGCAATTAATGAAGAAATTAAAAGAGTAGTAGAGGTGAGGGGAGCCTTAATCAAATCACGAGAAAAGTTTCTAAGTAAGGTCGCTTTGTCACATGTCCCCGAACTTCTTTACTATATCGATGAAGTCTGGCACCGTGTCTCAAATCTTGGTGACGCAATTAGATACGCAGCATTCATATGTGAGCTGACGCTTGACTTCCACAACTTCGTTTTCCAAAAGACTTATATTGTGGAAACAAACGGCATGGAAGAAGAACGCATCAAGAACATACGATATAAGCTAAGTGACGACAGTGTGGAGGACATAACTGAATCTGTGAACGTAACTAATGAACGAGATTTGGAAGAATCAGAAATGCCAGACTATTTTGAAGTGACAGCAGAAATGTTAGAACTTGAACTAAAAAGCCCGCCTCAAATTGAAGCAGAGAAAATAGTAGAAGTAATAGAGATTCCTTTAGATGAAGAATCCAAAGATGAGGAAATGCCTGAAGGTCCCAATGAGCCAGATTATTCCCCAATACCGAAGAGCAAGGACTTAGATCTACCCACAACAACCAACATCCATGAACTAGAAGATGACATACCTGACTATCATTTTGAAGTAGAAATTGATGAGTCAGACTCTGAATCCGAGGATGTGCCAAAGACCAATTCCAAACAGATGTGGAAATGGAAATAAACTTCGAGGAACACCCAGAAGAGGACCTACAAGAAGACCCTGAAGGATCTGAAGCCGAGTCATGCGTGGAGGACGAATAATAGTCTCTTTCAACTTGTCAAATTTTATCCAAAGAAGATATTTTTGTTCCTATTCCAATAATCTAGTGACTATGTAACTAGAGATTTAGTACGCTTTTAAGTAAATAAAGATTTATTTTCCTTCAATCAAATTCTTCTTTTATGACCAAAATAACTCCCTACAAAATTAACAAGGAAGACGGTTTGCCTCTACTTAGGAATCTACTTTTTAATAAAGCAATGTTAATTCTTAAATCGGGAAGAAATACTCAAACTAGACACCGAGAGCAAGAAGTACCAAAGAGTGTGACATCTGAAGTAGTACTCAAACACCGGGGGACTAGAAATTTGGTCTTAAAATTATTCAATACCCAGGGGATGGTGTGAGTGTTCAAAAATTAGGTGGAGGAATTCGTTGTTGATGATGTTTTCCATACTCCAACATGTGAGAGGATGTTAAGGATACTTAAATACGACCCCAAACTGAGTTTAGAAGACTTGACTGAACTGGAGGATTAGGAGATCAAAGCTACTGGTTCAAAGAGCTGGCTTTCGAAAAATGCTTAATTCTTAATATAGAACTTGTGGTTGATCCTACAAGCGTGATAGTCTTCAAGAGCTATCAGCGCACAAAGATCGAAGAAAGACTGAAAGCTTCCTTGGCCTAATATGTAGTAGCCTACCCATTGACGAACCTCAAAGAGAGTATGAAACAAAGGATATGGCCAGAATTTGTAACCAAGAAAGCATTTTCTTAGTGTTGCTACTCGAAGACAAGGAGAAAACGTACTGCAATGGAAATTTAAGGTCGAGAGAATGACGGAAGCACAACCTACACCATACTAGATGCATCCCGAGTTAGATGTAAAATAGTACAATGATTAGGTAAAGGATGGATGAGTATTCAGAAAGTGGCAATTGGATTTGTGATTTGACGTCCTACATGTCAGCACATAAGAGCGGAATATTAAAGAACTAAGGAAAACAATATGATCCTTGTATTCCTAAAGAAGGTGAACTCGATCTGAGTTTTAGTATATTTTGAAGTGTTAGGTCAAATACAAACCTTTAGTGAACCGGATGAAGTCCTGTAAACTAGCAGAAGCATCATCCAGGAAGTAGCCAAAGTGACGTACTTGTGTATAAGAGCCATCATTCTGTGGGTGTAAGGACCTAATGGAGGCTTGAAGCAAGGATGTTACAAATAGTGTACTTCCTGGTAAGATAGAGTAAGCACTTGTAGTTGATAACATTCTCTTATGAAGACAGTTTGTTGGCCACAATACGCATGGCAACCTATAAGATGTTTTATGAGTGCTAAATTTACTTGGAGCGAGGTACCACATATAAGTCAGCAAGAAGTAAGAGAATTATTAAAAAAAAAAAAAAGAAGACGAAATATGACAGAGTATGCCCGCCGCCCTAGCAGATGAAGAATTATGAGGATTTAAAAGTGATAAAAGGTTAAGTACTGTTGGCGACCGTATGTTCTTAAAGTTCACTTCAATATAGAAATATTATGTAGGGCAAGTAAAGCTTGAAATATTTAGGTCCATCTACTATAGCAGATAGGTATAACAGAATTCCACATTTTCATGTGGAGAAGGTAGGTATCCAATCCCACACACATGCTTAAGTACGAGAATTTAAAACTACATTAGGACACGAGTTATATGACACGTTGGGAGGCGTGGTAGAAAGGGGTAACTAAAATATATGAGTATATCCCTAGATAAGGTCCTGTAGAGTGGAAATTCTAATAGAAAAGTTGTGAATTGGGAAAAGATATGAGGAAGTGATACCCCGTGTATATGAGGGTAGAAGTTAATTTCGAGGACGAAATTCTTTTAAGGAGGGTAGATTGTAATAACCAAAAGTATTTTGTTATTATATTCTCTACTATGTTATTAATATATATATATTTTTTTTTAGTTAACTCGATGTGGAGATAGTGAAATGCTTAGAATATGTTATTTGTTTATAGTATTTTCTTAAGTACAATAAAAATATGTCATTTTTCTTGATTGGGCTCCAAGAAACTAATATGGGCTAAAGACACTATTCATTTCAAATTTTTCCTACGAGATTAAAAAAAAATAGTGTTATTATTGCTATTATTATTATGATCATTGTGGCAAATACATATAAGTGAAATGAATACAATGTATGTTTACATATATGTTATGGTCATGAGTGCATGAGAACATCAACAAGTATATTAAAATTAATTTGAAATGAATCCTAGAACAATAGCATACACGTGGATGACTTGGAGCATTTGGCTCTTAGAAAAATAATAATAATAAAGATAATAATAATAATAACAACTTCTAAGGAGTAAGTGGAGCAAGAGATAGGCATTGGTGGTTAGAGTTTGACACAATAACCTTATTGATGACATTTATGGATAGTGTAATTTATTAAATTATTAGTCAGGTTCGTATTGAGTACATGATATATACACGTGTATATATAATTAATTAGTTTCGAAATTTAAGAACAGTTTTAGTCAAAGTTGTGCTCACGTCATAGATATTGGTACTAGTTATTAAGACTCTTCAATGAAAGCTATATGGCACGATATATAGGAAATTTGTTAGGGAAAAATGAACCTTTTGACGTCTGGCATCTAAGTAATAGGAGTGGAGAGTTTGACTATATTTTAAAAAAAATTGAGATAGAGTAAGATCAGGTGGTTTCTACATAGGTGGAGGTATGATTCAAATTTTAAAATGATAGGAGCTTATGTAGTCAAATTGGAAGGAATCCTCAACTGAATATAGCTTAGGAATGATCTAGAAATATTTTCATGCTATTAAATGGAGACATACGGTTAGGTAGGACTTGGTTAAGGATTAGTTCTTAGTCTATAAATACTACTAATCAAAGTCGTCACTCGTCACACTTTCAATCTTTCTCTTCATTTGCATCCCCTTTAGACCAAAACTATTACTCCAAAGTCCATTCTTATCGTATAAACTTCATCCCTGAAGCTATAATCCTTCATTCCAAATTATTTCTCTATCTCATCAAATACAAAGTTCTTTTGGTCTCCAAGACCATTAAGCCTCTAAGCTAAAATTAACATCATCCCCTCGATCATTTTTTTTTCTTTTCTCTTAGCCAAGATATACCAAGCTATCATCACCTCCACTACCACCATTATAATTATCTTTTCAACATTTCCCTATACCACCATACATCATCATCATCAAGATTTTGGATCATCACAAAGTGATTTGATTTGCACGTGGCTGAAATATAAGAAAGGATTTCAAGATTCGGAGCACTAATATATTTTTCATAGGGTTTATATTTCTTTTTGGGAGCTAAGGTATAATAATTGTGTGTTAATAATGATTCGTTAGTTGGAAAAAAAAAGTTTATATTTAACCTATATCTATTATCATAGAACACTCTAAATATTTTACATGGAAATTAGGATTTCGTGGGTCAAGCATACATTAATTCTCAGAGTTACTCCTGCAATCAAGCTAGATTCTCCACATTCGAGGTAAGGAAATTAAGTAGAAAAATATAAGTTTTCTGTATGTAATAACATTCATAGAAAGAGTGGGAATAGTAAAAGAGAAGTTAACTAAGGTCTTCTGCCTGACTCTTTATTGTTTGTTATTTAATGTACTGTATAATATACATTTAAATAATATGTTTATAAGATTCATGTTATTTATGTGTGTTTACAGTATTAGAGCATGGCCATTGCTAAAGGTATATATTTAAATAATATGTTTATAAGATTCATGTTATTTAAGTATGTATGTAAATAGTGTGTTTATAAGATTCACATTATTTAAACAATGATATGATTATGATATAGTTATGATATGATTATTATGTAGTTATGATATGGTTCTGATATGATTATGACTTAATTTATGATATGCTATTTAAATAATGTATAGTAGTTAAACATTATTTAAATTAGATTTATTGTAGATTATGTGACATGGTTTGACTGAGAAGATAATGGTTAAATACTTGACTGTTGCGTCTATATGGTAGATAGGGGGCCATCTAGTAGTGGGTACGATTTTACTGAACCCAGCCCTCCGCCATTTAGTCTAATAGTTCGAGTTTATTTGCCAAAGTTGAACTCCGGCATTACCATTATTATGTGACTTAGCTTAGGAACTAGTGATTTGTTAATAGTGATAAGATTAAGCTTATATGTATTGCTATTTGTCTAGATATGAGCATCTAAGTTTTAGTTATATGTTTTTCTTTTATTTTATGTGATTACGTGACAAGCATTTCCTTACTGAGTTTAGTAGCTCACCCTTATCAAACTTACCATGTGCAGATCAAGGTTATAAAACTTAGAAAGCCGGTGGCAAGTGAGACCTTGGAGGCTTGTGTGTGTACTCGCTGAGGACCATATAACTGAGGGTGGTCTAGGGCACGCTTCATTTATTTTATTTAGTGTTATTAAATTAATGTCGCAATTATTTTTATTTATTAATTATTATGTCTTTTAAGTCCAAACTGAGCTCAAATATGAAATATTTTATGTTTATAAATAAAAGCGACATTATAATTTTTCCGCATTTTAACGCTTGTAACTAAATTTGTAATTTATGAAAAAGTACGGGCGTTACATTATCGACCTGCCCTCGGCTTACAACATACTGTTGGGTCGCCAAGCACTGATCGGACTAGGGGAAATCAGTTGGATCAAGCACTTGTCTTTATAGTTCCAAACCCTAGATGGCGTGTGGGTGGTGCGTGGCGACCAGATTCCGGCTCGCGATTGTTATTGCATAGAGCTGCAAGATAGGAAGGCCGATCATTGACTGATGACGATCTTGGTAGGAGAACACGAGAAGAAAAATGAAGATCTTGATCCTTGAGTTCAAGATGAAAGAAACCTGCTAAAACCAATTAAAGAATTGGACGAGGTTATTCTCGACCCAGGAAGTCCCACCAAATGTGTGTACATTGGGAAGAACATGGACGAGTAGCTCAAATAGCAATTAATAAGCTTTTTGAAGGCAAAATGGGATCAATTCGCCTGGAGTCATGGGGATATGATAGGGATCGACCCTAAGATTATCTGCCATCACTTAAATGTTGATCCCAGCTACCCAGCAAAGAGACAAAAAAGGAGGCCCTTGGATTCTGAGTGGCAAGGGGCACTAAAACAAGAAGTTGACAAGTTGTTGGTCAACAATTTTATATGCGAGGTATTTTATCCCTCGTGGATAGCCAATCATGTTCTCGTCCCGAAACCTAACGAAACTTGGAGAAGTTGGATTGATTTCTCTGATCTGAATAAGTCATGCCCGAAAGACTGTTTTTCACTTCCCAAGATCGACCAGTTAGTGGATGCAACTGTTGGGCACGAGCTTATGTCTTTTATGGACGCATATTCTGGATATAACCAGATAAAAATGTATGTCCCAGATCAAGAACATACAAGCTTCGTAACCAACATGGGGCTCTATTGTTATAAAGTCATGTTGTTCGGACTGAATAATGTTGGGGCAACGTATCAGCGACTAGTAAATGAAATGTTCGCAAATCAAATAGGGTGGAACATGGAGGTTTATGTCGACGATATGTTGGTTAAATCAACAAAGAGTAAGGATCATACCTCAGACCTCACAAAATGCTTTAAAATATTAAAAAAGTATAACATGAAGATAAACCCGAAAAATGTTCCTTTGGAGTCTCCTCAGGAAAATTTTTGGGATTCATAGTTAATGCGAGGGGCATTGAGGCAAATCGTAAAAAATAAAGGCATTAATAGATATGCCATCCCCGACAAGGCCTAAGGAAGTACAGGCCCTGACAGCAAGAATGGCGCCACTTAACAGATTCATTTTGAAGTCAACTGATAAGTGTGTACCATTCTTCAACATATTTCGAGGTAACAAAAAGTTCGAGTGGACAAAAGAATGCGAGGAGGCCTTTCAGAACATGAAAAGGCATCTCACAACGCCCCCAGTTTTGGCAAAACCAATAACTTGAAAGACGTTATTTCTTTATTTAGCCATCTCAGAAGATGCGATTAGTGCAGCTATAATGCGAGAAGTGGGTAAGCACCAACAACCTATTTACTACGTAAGTAAAAGGTTACTAGGGGCAGAATCCAAGTATCCCCCTCTAGAAAAACTCGCATTATGCCTAGTCCACGCATCTGACAAACTACGGCCACACTTCCAGGCTCACCCCATAAAAGTGTTAACTGATCAACCCTTGAGACAAGTTTCATCAAAACCAGATGCTTCTAGAAGATTGATAAAATGGTAGATTGAACTAGGACAATTTGTAATATCCGCTAACTCCGAAAGGGTATTTTTGTAATTTTTTTTAGCTGAGAGTATTTTTATTATTTTACATATTTATGGATTTAAATATGTATGGTATTATTTTTATGATGATATAATATTTGATAATATTGGCATGTGCATAATGCCTAATAAATATGTATATCTGGATATTATTATATGGGTATATTATTATATTATTACAAATATTAATATTATTATTATGATAATTGATATTATTATTATTATTATTATTATTATTTTTATTATTAAGTTGCTGTTGATGTTGTTGTTGTATATACGCACGAATCGAACGGAGATTTTTGTGGAATGGGAATCGTTCCACTTCGGTTCAAAGCGATATTTTGCTTGGGTTTAAACACTATAGAAATTAGGTTTTGAGCTCTATTTTCGTACACCAAAAACAGAGAACGAACGAGAGAGAGAGTGAACGTATACGGCGTATACGATACCGAAAAATTTCGTTTCTTCAAGCGGAGCGCAGCCTGGGTGAAAGTGGGGGTCTGGGATCACTTCTATACGACCTAAGGAAGCTTTTTAACGTGGTATAAGGGGCGGAGGTCGTCGTTTTGAGATTCGCCATTTTTGGAGCTTCGAAGGTGCAGCTTAGAAAAGGACTCGAATTCGAACGTGTTTAAGCTTGTTCTTGGGTCAAGGGAGGTTATATATGAGTGCATGGGACCCTAAGGATTGTTTTTGACGTAAGAAAATGAAGCTTTAACGTCCAAAACGAAAAACTAATATTTTGACTCCATTAAAGACGGTACACCGCCAACGAAGGAGACGACCCCGATCTGCTTTCTCGGACCACTTTTCTTGATCTTTTTGAGGTCCTGAGCATTGTGGAGAGCTTCCCCAATCAAAAGGACGCTTCAAGAGCAATCGGAGACAAAGTTACACTTTACCGGCGACGAAACCGACGAGAACGTCGGCGACCATGTTCTGACTGTTTCTGAGGTGTTTTTCTTAGATATTTTTGTATATTTTGATTCTTTATTTTATTCTAAGGTGCTTGGTGAAGTTTCATAATTTTCTGAATTTATTTGGAATTATTGTGAATTAATTAGTTTATTTCATAAATTAATTATGAAAAATACTTAGGTTGCTCAGAAAAATCTAGGTTTATTTTATATGATGGGCTATGATATATAAACTGTTATGAAATTAGTAGATTGAATTTTCAGGCGATTATGTATTTTTCATGAATTATTGATGTTATTTCTTATTTTAATTATGAAAAATACATAGGTTGCTTAGAAAATTCAAAGAAAATTATTTATGACTTAGTACAGATTGTAAACTGTGTTAGAAGAGTTAGATTCAGTTTTTAATCAGTTTTGGTATTTTTCATGAATTTACTTAATTAATGCTTAAGTTAATTATGAAAAATGGATAAGTGTTGTTAAAATAGTAAAATGTATTTTTGTAATACCATTTACTGTCTATGATATCAAATGGAATAGGTTTTATTATTTATTGGTTGTTGTAGGTATTTATTATAATTATTGGTGATTAATTAACTATTTATTTAGATTTTAGTGAGAATAAATAGTATTTTAGTAAATTTTACGTAAAAAGGTGTTATATGAATTCATGTTTTACGTTAGAAATGTTTGTTTGAGTGTATGCAATATGTTTGTGTGAATCAAAATAATAAATGCTTATGTATGGTGTGTCATGCAAGTGAAATGGACCTATGTGTTACGTATTTTACGTAAATTTCTGTATGGGTTTAGAGATTCATACTTGAATGTATTTTGAGTGTATTGTTGTGTTAATGAATGTTTAGGATCTTGTTCTCAACAAGGAAATTCGTTGAGGTGCTCGAGGTAGCAAGTGTGATCTTAGCAACTGAGGTAAGAAGAGTGGACATCTGTGCACAGGGTGTATGTTATGCATACAACTTGGGTTGGTTTGCTATTTAATTTGAATGTGTTGTGATTTCCTTATATTTTGTGAGCATTGTTAGCATGAGAATAATATTAGGGTCTTGCTGCTTGTGTGAGCATAACACTTGCAGGTTATAACTTTATCATGGGTGAGTACAACTTATGGTAATTAATTGTCCTGTTGGATGCCAAGTGTGAGAATAACACAAGGCAGGGCAGGTTACCTCATGTCTGATCAACATGAGTGTATAATTGATTATCGTATGTGAGTATAATGTGCGATATGAGACTTGATTTGTGCATGTGAGAACAACATGCGTTGTGGATATATTTATGGAATGTGAATTAATGTTGATTAATATTAAAGAGTAACTTATGTCAAGTAACTAGTTAGGAGGGTTATATCCTACATAGCTCTTCTTACTGGGCATTAGCTCACGGGTACTCTGTGTGCAGGTAAGGGTAAGGCTAAGCAGTGAGATTGAAGAGCTCGAGGCGTGCATCGCATGTTAGGGGGCTGGCGCAGTATTTTGCTTTTAATGTTTTTAAATGCTAAACATTGTGGAACCGCTATTTTGATTTAACTAGTTCTTATTTAAGTTTACGGTACTAAAAGTATTTTGTTTTAAACAGTGAGATCTCATGCTTAGATATTTTTCAATAAAGAAGTATTTTATTGTCTTTATCTTATTAAATTGTTTTATACGGACTATCCTATGTGACATCTCGGGAAATCGGGGTGTTACACAGTTCGACATAACATACCATCCTCGAACATCCATCAAGGGTCAAGCTTTAGCTGATTTCATGATAGAAGGTATAACCCTAGAAGAAATCCCATCTGATCAGTGAAATGCGGAAACCTGGAAGTTATACGTGGATGGTGCATCCCACGAGCAGGGTTCAGGTGCAGGGGTGACATTAATATCGCCAGAAGGCTTTAAGTTTCACTATGCTCTGAGATTCCAATTTGACGCATCTAATAATGAGGCTGAGTATGAAGCCTTGATCGCCGACTTAAAGATAGCGGAGGCCTTGAAAGACAAAAATCTCATCTGTCATAGTAATTCGCAGCTGATCATAAACTAGGTCCTTGGGAAATACCAGGCCAAAGGCTTGAAAATGGCAAAGTATTTAGAGAAAGTTCAGAAGAACTTGGATAGATTCGATTACTTTAAAATTGAACAAATTATGAGAGTGCAGAACTCCAACACCGATGCCTTAGCAAAACTGGCCTCGTAGAATGATCTGGACGAACTAAATCTTGTTCCGGTAGAAATGCTGAGCGAGCCAAGTATATGTGAAACAAAAGACGTTGAGATAATAGATAGCTCTCCAACATGGATGACACCTATTGTTAACAATTTACTCAATGGGCAACTTCCAAATGACAAAAACGAGGCGCGAAAAATTTTGTATACAGCGCCTCGTTACACAATGATCGAAGGCAAACTATATAGAAGAGGGTATTCGATGCCCCTACTTCGGTGTGTTCTTCCCGCAGAAGCAAACAAAATCATTAGAGAAATTCATGAAGGCTTGTGTGGGGATCATGCGGGTTGGCAAGTCTGTCTAAAAAGATCATTAGACAAGGATATTATTGGCCAACGATCAATAAGGTCACACATGAGTTTGT
Organism: Cannabis sativa; assembly: GCF_029168945.1. Classification (NCBI taxonomy): domain Eukaryota; kingdom Viridiplantae; phylum Streptophyta; class Magnoliopsida; order Rosales; family Cannabaceae; genus Cannabis; species Cannabis sativa. The sequence continues at coordinate 14,908,538 of NC_083605.1, read as the reverse complement.
CAAAAGATGTGATAAATGTTAGAGATTTTCACATATACCTCACGTACCACCAACCGAACATAGAATGATGACCTCGCCCTACCCATTTGCTAAATGGGGGATCGACCTGATTGGGGCATTACCCACTGGGCGAGGAGGCGCTAAGTATGCGGTGGTAGCAGTCAACTTCTTCACTAATGGATGGAGGTTGAGCCCCTTGTATCCATAACCTGCAAGAAAGTCCTTGACTTCGTTGTCAAGAACATTATCTGTAGGTTTGGAATTCCCATAAAGATAGTATCCGATAATGGAACCCAATTTGATGGCAACTTATTCACTGAATTCTGCGAGAGGAATAAAATTATCAAAAGCTTCTTGTCAGTATCCAGGCCTCAGGCAAATGGACAAGTGGAAGTCGTTAATAAAATCCTAAAGGATACTATCAAGAAGAAGTTAGATGCTACCAAAGGCAGATGGGTTGACGAGCTACCTCAGGTGCTTTGGGCCCACAAAACTACCGAGAAATAGCCACGGGACACACTCCTTTCTCGCTAGCATTTGGCTCGGAAGCAATGCTGCCTATTGAAGTGAATATATCGACTCACAGAAGAGATTTTAAAATCAAGAAGAAAACTAGGAACTTTTAAAATTGTCCTTGGATCTACTTGAGGAAAAACGAACTGAATCACAAATCACCAATGCTGCATACCAACACCGAGTCACAAGACACTTCAACAAAAGTGTCAAAAAAAGAATATTCAATGTTGGAGACTTGGTGTTAAGACGAGTCTTTGCAAATACGAGAGATGCATCAGCAGGAGTGTTCAACCCAAACTGGGAGGGTCCATATGTCATCGAAGCAGTGGTTGGAGTCGGAGTCTATAAATTTGCTCAGTCTGATGGCTTGCTAATAAAAAACTACTGGAACGTAGAACATTTGCGACCCTACTATCAATAAATAAATGATGTAACTCGCATTACTGATGTAAGCTTTAAACTTCAGTTATGAATAAAGAGAATCATTTATATTAAGTAATGACAAAGTTTCATTCCTTAAAATTACTTAAGGGGAATTTACGTATGACTAACCGGAATTCATCTGGAAATACATTGTATAATGCAAACCTGCCATTTCAATTTTTTTTTTCAAATTCAAAGGTTCTCGACTGAACCTCTTCGACGAAAGTGGAGTCGAACCGTTATAACAACCTGACCAAACCTTTTTGACGAGAAAGGGGTCAAATCGTTATAACACCTTGATCAAACCTTTTTGACGAAGAAGGGATCAAACAACTATAAGTTTTGATTTATAACCTATCCGACGGGATTAGAAGATCAAAAGTTATAACTCGCGTACAAAACTGAATACTAATGGTTCTCGCGAGCTAGGAAAGTACTAAACAAGGCATCACAACACCTTGATAAAGTACTTAAACCTAGAAAACGGATAGATAATATAACTATTCATGCGAGTAAATTAAAAATATAAAAACAGATAAAATCCTTAAAGTATATTTAAGTTTGCTAAGGCAGATTATAACTACAACTGCGAGGCAGGATGGAAAGCTGCTTGAAAATCATAAAGTTTGGTAGATTATTAACTACTTAAACAAGAAGTATACGAGCAATGGAAAAACCCAAAAGTGTTGTACATTCGATCAAAATATAATTGTTTACATTGTGAATAATAACACAAGAAAATACAATTGTATTAAGTTTGAATAGAAACAGTACAAGGCATTTAAGATAAGAAAAACCTAAGACTGGTTACAAACTTGTCTTTACAAAAATGCCACAACGGGAAACCATTAAGTCATTCTCCTAAGCTTATGATGAGAGGGGAAACTGATGAACTCGAGAAAGACCGTCTTCATATAGCTTGGAAAAGACCGTTTACACGTAGCTCGAAAAAAGACCAACTACACATTGCTTGAGAAAGACCGGCTACACGTAGAGAGCCTTGGTCTCTGCACAGGCCTCATTCCCCTCATCATCAGAGGATCCCATTTCCAGAAGCCGAGATCTATTTCCCAGCCTCAAGAAATCTCTCAACATTGAAGAGAGACTGACGTAAAGATCTCATGGCACAGGATAGGATCTTAAGTTGGATGGTTACTCTAATAGAAACCACGCCAACATCCTCCCCAAATATACATGAAACCATGTAGATCTTCCTTTGAAATTCTTCATCAGCTTGAGGAGGATCTTTGAGATCGCTCACAAGATCAATACCCTATGGGAGCACTTGTGAGGATCGGCCATGGCAGGTCATAGGGTTCCCCTGGTTTGGATTGGTCGGAAGCTCCTCAGCCTTGGAATCCATCGTTTTCGGCTCTAGTCGAGGCTTGAAGTCTGTAGGAACAAATGGAAATTGGCTGGTGCATCTGGGTATTATGATCCTAAAAAGATAAACTTCTGAACTCAGAAGGGACATTTTGACAGGAAGGAAGTAATCCATTCTGAAAAATGGATTTCCCTAAAGAGCCAGAAGGGTAGTGAAAAATGAGAAGCATGAGCTGCCCTTTTATACACGAAGCACATTAACAAGAAAGCCAAAGATTAAGAAATCTAACGGCTGGGAATCGTGCAGAATATGAATAGGGGATTCATAATGATCTTCGAAACCATACAACCACTAGAATCAAAGGAGGCGTCCTTTCCAAGAAAGGATTTTGATGAAAAAAAACTTTTTAAGGGGCAATTGTTATACCCGAAATTCAGCTTGAGGGCAAATGTCAAGATAAAGAGAATGTGAATCGGTGCCGTATTTTTTTATGGAATAACTCATTAATTGTGTAAGTACTAGAGTATATTTGCAACCCGCTGACTGTAAAGTCTTAGGCGAGGAATCAATGTACGAACTGATACTTAGAGTGTTAAGGAGAAACCATATGTGGCTGAAAAAGAATAACGAGGCACCAGAGAAGAATAACATATACCTCGGCTCACAAATAAGCAAACTAAGTATATAAGAAGAATTAGCTAGGAGTTCAATAATACGAGATGACCATCTCGCCACGAGAAAACTTCCTATAGTTTCATCTAACTAACGGAAGTGAGACTCACAACCCGGGCAAGTTAATAGATTTCCTTATATCCGCGATCGCCGTATGTTGTCGATCTCGGATAGAAGAATGGTTCTAGCTCACCATTGGGATCGCTACAATCAAGTTTTTGTCAAGACATCTCCAGAATCATCCATTAAAGACGTGTTTAATACACGATATTTCTGACCCAGTAAAAGTGGAAAAATCACAGTTATATGACTTTCAAAATCATGCACCGCGTTTACATTTTGTATTATGTAGTTAGATCCCACGATTTAAGGGATAATAACTGTAATTATATTTTGGTCAGCCTTGTAATTATCTGTCACTATGCAATTATAAATAGTGGCAGACAATCTCAAGAAAAGGGGACAGAAAAGAAAAACTCTTACGCGAGAGGCCCTGAAAAAAGAACATACTTAGAAATCTGAATAAGATTGACTCGTGGACTATGTAGAATTTTAACTACAAAATCACGTAAAAAACCTGGTGTTCTTATTTTATTTTTCTACAATTTTTTTCTTTTTTTTTATTTCTACGTTGAATCATATTCGCGAGGCTCAAATTTGGTTAACGAAAATATGCGTTAACAGGTTGCCCAAGCCATAATCATGAAATAAATCATGTGAACCATACAACATAGAAAGATTTCTGATCTATATTAATTAGTAAATCTAATTATATTAAAATGAGTTTTATTTAGGGCACAAAACCCAATAATATATATCTCTATGTTATATTAGATGTGACTATATAACAAAAAATATATATTTTAAAAACATTACAATTTAAATTTATATTCATTACATATATCTCTTTTATTTTTTATAAAGTGCATAGCTCCAATCACCGTTGAATGGGGAGGAAGATTGAAGGTAGTGTTGTTTTATAATGCTAGAAATCAGCTCGCGCTTCGCGTGCAGTTATTTAAATTTTATGCTCACAATATTCTTATAAAAAATTAATAAAAAATAATAAGTAGACTAGGGGCGGACCCACATAGAGGCGAGGTGGGGCAGTCGCCCCCTGAAAAAAAAAATCGGAAAAAAATATCTAAGCATTTTAGTTAGTTACAACATATATTTATAAATAAAAGTGATATGTATGAACATAAATAAGTTTTGGTATAATGGTAAAGACATTACATGCATATAAAAGAGGTCATAAGTTCTAATTCCAATAAAATCATTTTTACTTTAGTATTTGCATTTTACATTTTGAACCTCTATCAATAATACATATATTTAATGTCTTAATTATTGAACCCAATATTTTTATTATTACATTTTTTTTTACTTTATACTATATTTAATACTAAAATATAAATTTGCATCAATTTTTAACATGTTATACAATGTAGAAAAAGCAGACGCCCCCTCACTTATAAAAAGAAAGTGTCACCCCCCTTAATTTAAATCCTGGGTCCGCCACTGAAGTAGACCATTAACTTTGTTGGTAATCTTCATTTTCATCTTTTGAAAGCTTGAGTTTTAGAAGGTGGATATTTGCTAAAAAAAAATGTCTATATATATATATTAGTAATTTATGTTTGACAAAACATTTTTCAAAACAAAAAAATATACTTCACTAAATATTATATTTGACAAAATCATAATTAAAAATATCATAAATCATGAAAATAAAATAAATTGTAAACTTGATTTAGTAAATATTTACTCGACTAAAAAAATACTTTATTAAACACTATATAATAGTACAATAAATATATATATATATATATAAACATATATCAAAATAAATAACTATAACTATCTTTATCCATCTATATAATAAATTCTAGAGAGCCTCACACAGAATTTAAAGTCTATATATATGGATCAATATACATAAAAATATAATATTTTTTTTGTTGTTTTAAAGAATGTGCACATTTAGAGTTAGAGATAGAAATTTTTACATGAAAAATCCTTTTTACACAATTTATTACAAAAATACTCCTACACGCCTATATCAACTTTTTTACTTACCATGTTTGTTTTATTACACAAATACCACTTAGTCATCATTTCATGCACATACACGTGTGCTTTCCCCATCACTCATCAATCAAATCCCACTCTCTTCCCTCTCTTTTTTACATTTTCTTTCCATTTCATTTTCGATTTTTCATTTCTGTTTCTAACTTCATTTGAATACAAGTAACCTCCCTTCATAAGATTAACCACCCATTATTGATCACGTTTTTCCCTCTTCTTTTTTGTTCATCCACGAAATTTCAACTCCCTCTAAGCCCACGATTTATCAACTGTTATTCCCTCTCTGTTTCAGTTTTTTTAAATTTTATTTATAAGATGGCAATCACTCGTTCATCATCATCCCCTTCTCCAGTTCTCAAACAAAAATCGAAAATGGGCAAGAAAACTTTGGCCAACAAATCCAAGGGTAAACGCCCGATCATTGAAGATTATGATTCTGATTTTGATGCTCCAATGCCCAAGCGTGGGAGACCCCATTCTTCGAAGAAAACGAAGCTCAACTTGGAGGAGCACACGGTTCCAGAAATTTCTGGGAAAAAAACTCTTGCATCTGCTGAAGATCGAACTCAAGTTGGTTTTTAGTTTCATTATCGTTTCCCCCTTTTCCTACATTTACACTTTACCCAGATTTTGGCGTTTTTTTGTTCATTCTCCTTTGTGTAATTTTAGGGTTTCATTTGCACATTTCGTTTTATGTTTTTAAATTTTTTAGTTATTTATTGTTCGTTTTGAACATTTCATTTGGTTCTTCTCTGGGTGTTGTTCTTTAATTTGGTTTTGTTTTCTTTATTTTCAGTGTTTTTTTGTGCTTATAGGTTCTGTGTTTTGTTTTCGTTTATAGTGTTTTCAATCAGTCGTTTGTAGTTTCTTATAAGTTTTTTAATAGTTTAATAATGGTATGTTTGATGTGTTTTCGATTTTCATTAGGTTTAGTTGTTTGCTGTTATATTTTAGGTTTCAAAACGATTTTCAAATCTTTGCTCTTTATTTTTCTATAGTTGTATCTGTTTTGTAGTTTGTTTGTTGTTTGTATATAGTTTTATTGTTCTTTTCATACTGTATTTTTCACTATTAAAAATTTATTGTGTTGTTATGTTTGATGTGTTTTTCGATTTCCTTTAGGGTTAGTTGTTTACTGTTTTTTTTACGTTTCAAAACGATTTCAGGTCTTTACTGTTTTTTTCTGTGTAGTTGTATGTTATTGGTAGTTTGTTTGTAGTTTGTTTATAGTTGTATTATAGTTTTCATACTGTTTTATTCACGATTAATAATTTATTGTGGCCATTTTCGTTATGTTGCAGGTTTGGGACTACAAATTTAGTCCTTCTGATATTTATAGATCTAAGTGTGTATGCACCAGTGTTTATTCCGTGATAGATAATATTAAGAACACTTTATCTGTTAATTTGCTTTCTTTGTTTCGTCAAACTCAGTTTGGGCATTTTCTGGATATGCCTGAGTTTGTTTTTCATCCGCAAGTCGTACATAGTTTATTACTAAGGGAAGTTTTCCAGCCCAATCCTAAAGAGTTTTGGGCTAAGGTTGCTGGCCGTTGCATACGGTTTAGTGCCGAAGAATTTTACTTGATTTCTGGATTAGATTGTTTCGGTGATTGCAACAAGTTGTTGTTTTCACAGGAAACAAATCAATTGGTAGAAACATGTTTCCGTGGTGTAAAAACTATTGACCACAAAGCCATCGAGGATGCTTTTTTGGGTAGTCGGTGGGGTTTGGATGAGTCTCTTGGTTTGAAAAAGGCTATTTTGTATTTCATTCAGTGTTTTCTTCTTAGCAATACTCCTAACAAAGAAGTGTCTAGGTTTGATCTAGATGTAGTGGATAGCGGTCGGTGGGATGAGTATTGTTGGGGTAGGGAATCATTTGAATTGACAATTGACTCATTAAAAGGTAGGATCCAGCATGGGATTATTATGAAAAATAGGAAGGCAGAGAAGGGAGGCCAATATGATGGCTGGTATAGGGCATTGGGATGTCCTTGGGTTTTCACGGTTTGGTTTTATGAATGCTGTCCTGCAATGGTGAACTCTTTCTGTAAGAGAGTTTCATCTTCTATTCCAAGGATTCTGAACTGGAGCAACACCATCGTCACCAAAAATCCAACTCTTCGAGACTTGAAGGGCAAGATTTTTGATTTACCTTTGGACAAGGTAATTTACAGTTTCTTTACTGTTTCTTTTCAGTTTTATTTATGTTGTTAATTTTTAGTTTTTCCAATTGTTTTAATTTTTTTCATATTATGTTTGATTATGCTGTTCAGTTGAAGATCAAAAACATGCGTCCTACTGATGAAGAGAGGCAGCAGCTTCAACTTGACGGTTTATTTCTCGATGAATCTATTGATGACCGTGGTGTAGCGAAGCAATCCTTTGAGGGTGGGTCATCTTCAAAGAAGTCTGATTCAGCAGATATTGATTGGATGAAATCTAAGTTGGAGATGGTCATTTCGAATCAATCATCATTGGCCGAGGACTTCATATCCTTGAGGTGTTTTGTTGATTTTAATTTCAAGTCCGTAATGACTGTAATTAAGGATATCTAGGAGAAGGTTAATGCCATTCATCGTCATCCTTCTAATGAGGTATTTATTCATATTTTATTGTTTAGGTTTTTTCATATATTTTTTTTAAGTTTCTTTACTGTTTTATTTAAGTTTCATTTATGTTGGTTGATACAGGGAAAGTCATCGGATGAATTAGTAACTCAAGATTCTGATGATGATGCTGATGATGATGATGATGATGATGATGCCGAGGATGATGAGAAGCAATTGCCTGATCCAGAAAATATTGATTCCGACTCCGACGATGGTGGTGAGTTGGTTAAAGTTGGTGGGGATGCTGATGATGCTGACAAGGTTGTTACTGCTGTTCCCCCTGCTGATGTGAATCCATCTGAGGCTGTTGGAGGGAGTGATAAAAATGTTAAGGATGTTGAGAAGCCAAAGGGCGATGAGTCTCGATTGAAGGGGGACGATTTCTTTGATGGGTTAAGCCAGCTTGAAATAGATGATGATCAAGTTGTGTTGGCTGGCTTGGAGGCTGTTGGTAAAATCCATGTAAGTTTATTTTTAATTGTTTGCAAGAAAATTAGGTTTCTTTTTGGTTGCTCAATAGTTTCTAGTTTGTTTTGCAACTGTTTTAATGCATTCTTTCATTTTTAGGTCCCCGCACCCAATCCAGATGTTGTTGGTCAAAAGTCAGATGCCCTTCATACTGATGAAGAAACTGAGGACACTTTCTCTGATACACCTCTGTTGGATAAGAGGAAGCGTGCTCCGGCCTTGAAATCTCCTTTTGTTGATTTCGGGTCTGCTGATGTGGGGAGCACTCCAATGGAGCTTATGTCCTCAGGTTCTCAATCAGCTGGGGATGATAGGGATTTCAAAATGGTGACTTATGTGAAGGGCCTTTATGCTCTTAATGATGCGTTTGCTGATCCCGTATCTACCGAGATTGAGGCAAAATTTGACGCTTGGATTGGTGAAGGATTGCTTAAACATCCTAGGTGACTGTTTTTATTAAATCTGTTTTTGTATTATGTTTTATTTTTCAGTTTTATTCTGGTTTTAATGCTATTTTTTTGCTGTTTTTTTGTTGTTGTAGGCATTCTAATTGTTATGAAGATGGCGCAAAGAAATTTACCCCGGGTTTTAGGCTAGGTGTTGATTATGTTGAGGATAAAACTTGGTTTTATCATTTGGCTACATGCGACATGTTTATGAACGACTCGGTAAAGTTTCCAATTTATATTGTAGTTATGATAGTTTGTTTTCAGTTGCTTTATAAACGTTTTTAAGTTTTGATACTGTATTACAGTGTTTTTACAATTGTTCAACCTTTTCATTTGTGTTTCTGTGTTGTTTTTTTTTTAGCATATGAACACCATATTCTATTACCTTCGGAAAAAAGGTAAATATTCTTCCGCTGTGACGTTGAATTTTGCAACTACTGATTGTCTCTTTGATGATTCCATCCAAGCTTTGTACCACAAATATAACAAGGCCAAGTCAATGAAGACTAAGATGTCACACATTCACGCTGCCCACCCAATAGCGCATTACATCCGAGGTATGCGCATTCCCTGTTCCAAGCCTTGGTATGAAGCCGATCATGTGTTATTCATCATCAATCTAAGAAGGGAAAGTCATTGGGTGTTTGGGCGTCTTGACTTGAATGAAGGGATTTTGTTTCTGTATAATTCTTTGAGGACTGCGAAGATGAATGCTGCAGCTAGGAATGCCATGAAGGCTTATTCTGTGTTGCTGCCTTTGTTTTTCGATTTACTTGGTTTCTGGAAGAATAGGTCACAAGCTCCTGCCTCAGGTTCTGACCCTACAGCTCCCTTAAGAATCGTGGAGATTAGTGGTCTTCCGTCTCAGCAGAAAAAGTGAGTGTTTCTTTTAAGTTTATTTTATGTTGTTTTTTAGTTTCTAAACTGTTTACTTTTCTTCTGTTTTTATAGTGATTGCGGAGCATATGTTGCTGCATTTGCCGAATTCTTTATCCACGGAAAGGATGTCCCTGCGGACTTTGACATCGAAGTTTATCGTACCCAACTTGCTGCACTTTTCTTCTCATATGGCCAAAGGAAAATTGATGAAAGCATTGATAGCGAGGATGAGAAGCAAAGCAAGTCTTCTAAGGCATCTAAATTGAAAAAATAGGATCTTTTAATTTGGTGACTCTTTTCTGTTATTTGTTGAATCTATTATCAGACAATAGTTAGTGTTATTGGTTGAATGTAGGTATTATATTTGATTTTATACTATGTACCTGGTTTAAAACTTTTAGGATATTTGACATTTACTCCTTATAATATGTTTATTGTATAGGTTTGTATTTCCCAAAGTTGTTTGTTTTTTTAATTGTTCAAGTTCTTATATACGGTCGCACAACTATGGAGAAACTATTAACCAACTGAATACAAACAATGTTTTTATTTTTTTCTAAATTGTGCTATGAATGTATTTTTATTCTTTGTATTCCATTACTCCTTTTTCCTTTATTTTAGTTATGTTTTATCAATTCTTGACTGACTGCCTTTAAAACTGTAAAGAAGAAGTCATTCCGGTACTTAATATTTACAAAGGGTCACAACTGTAACAAAACGATTTTGCAACTACTAAAAAACTGTTTAAAATTTCATAAAAATGAAATCCCATGTATTTAGAACATCACAAATCAACCTGTTTGAATTTGCACACAAAATTAAACAATTCAAATATTTCATATGTATCTATTTTATTGCTTGATTGTTGCATGTCTTTCGATTGTGTCCGTGTTGACCACATTTGCTACACCTGTTATGTTTTTTTGTATCCCATTCAGATAAAAACCTTCGTTTCCTTGGTCTTCTAGATCTTATTTTTTTGTTTGGTGGCAGAACAATGATATCTTTTATGTTTTGTGGCACATCCCAAGTTGTGTGATTGTGTACAGGATATGTTGAGCCGCTGTATGTTTCAAGCCATGTTCGCGTGGTGTAATAACCTGAACAGTAGTTGTAAACATTCAAGTTCATCTCTTTTATAACAGCAAGCGCATGAGCACACGGTAACTCATCAAGTTGGCATCTGTTGCAACTGCATGTTTTCTCCTTGAGGTTGATGACCCATTATCTGGTTAGTTCAATGACTTCGAACATGGTCTCGTTTATTGGTTTTACCTGCGGATTAAGTGTAAAACTGTTAATATGTATAACAACGGCAAACAAACTATTAAGAAACTATAATACAACTAAAATATTAAACATTTCATTACATTTTCTGTCAATGAGTCCACAAAGTTGATTGGGCCGGCCCACAGTATTGTTGTAATATTTTACCCTTTTTAGAATTTTCCTGTTTTTTTCCCTTAGAAATATGTATATAAATAAATATTAATTATTTATCAAAAGCTTTACAATTGGTAAATAATTTTTATGTGAATTATAATTTTTTTGAATTATTATAAATATAAATTTGCGATTATATAAATTAAAAATGAGGTGAGTTGTAATTTTTTTCAAAATATAATTTTTTAATTTCTTAATTTTAAAAAACGCGATGAAGAAAAAAATTATTGTATTTTTTAAAAAAATTAAAAAAGAAGAGAGAATTATGGAGAAAATAAATAAAAATATATATTTTATATTAATTAATATATATTGCTAATAATAAATTAAAAAAAAATGAGAGAATTAAGAAGAGAAAATTAATGCTAATTAAAGAAAATTTAGAGTGTCACGTCATCGACTCATATCTCTACTATATATAAATATGGGTGCACTTTTAATGGTTATTACCTTTGAATTGGTAAAATTAAAAAATTTTGAGTTTTTATGCATAATTTTTCTATCTAATTAAAAAAATCTCTCATTTTTATATCATATGGGCTGAGATTGTTCCATCGGTAAAAAAAAAATTAAAAAAAAAAAGTTTTTTAGCAAGAAAAATAAGAAAAGAAAAAGTTGAGTTTGAGTTAAATATTTTTGTATGAACATATTTTTGATATAGTGTAAAAAAAGATATTTTTTGATATTTTTTTAATTAAGTAGTTAAATTGAGCATAGAAATTTAAATTTGTGATTTTATTATTCGTATTAGATCAAAATTTGATAGTTCGATATTTTTAAAAATTAATATTTATAGTTATATAATATTGATATTATATATAAATAGATGTTAAAAAAATACACCATATATAAATAATAGCAATTCAAATTTTTCATTAAGAAAATGATTAACACAAAAAAAATCCGACAGCAATCTAAATTCCTCCACTAATTCTTAAATTCTTTGACAGTTTGATAAATATAACATCATGTGCTTTACAAACCAGAATGCAGAAAGTAACCAATATTAACTAAATTAGTTAATGACTAGTTATTGGGTCCCAATATAGAGCTGGTAACAAAACAAAAAACAAACACATTACTAGTAATATGATAACATGTGCCTATAATTGGTGTACTATATATCTTTCCCTTTATTATTTTTGCTAAGATGTAAAAATGTGTAAATACAGCATAAAGTCTTCAAGTATATTACATAAAAGAAAATTGAATCTAATATGTTTTCTTATAAAGTTTAGTAACAGTAAAAGGTAACAAAAAATATACTTCTGCTTTTGAAGAAATACCAAACAGGGAACGTAAATCCTCAACAATGAAGTCGATTAAAGCACGAGAGCCCTGAAAATTTGCAACAACAACAAAGATAAAAAATTCATGTATGAATTGTGTGCACACGAGTGAGAAAAGAAAATAAAAAGTGAATTAAGTTTCAGAGCAGTAAAACATTAGAACAAAAAATGGATCAATTTGAAGTATCACATAACAACATCCTTGGGGTCTTATAATGATTTTCTATCGTATTAAATAGTAGCAACGTTTCTTCTATCCTTCTCTCTGTTGTATCAATTTGTGTATCTGTGTTTCTGTTTCTATCATAAAACAGTTGTTCTCACAAATATCTTAAACTTAGGAGCCTACCTATACGTTTTTAAGAGCGAAAAAATCGTCAAATCTTTTAAATGCTAATTTCAAATGGTAATCTAATCCTAAATTTATCAAAGAAAAAGAACAGTTCAGGAATTCACGTTATATAAAGCTAAACTGTAAATGAGAAACTAAAAGAGTGTTGTGGTAGAGAATATCTTTAATGTTGTTCTGAAAATCAGTGCCACTCCAATAAAATCAAAATTATTGACCAGTGCTTAATCAAAATTTATTGGACAATATTGTCTCACATTGATCAAATGTAAACATTTCACTCATCACCAATTGATTTTGAGATGAAACCCCATGATTCTTATTAAGAGTTAGTCCCACATTGCTAATGTGTGGAAATAAATTGTGATATATAAGATGAAAGGGCTACTCCTCCCATTGCCAATTGGTTTTGAGATGGAACCCCATGATTCTCAACATGGTATCAGAGCCACTTGTGATCCGTTGTGAGCCCAAATTGCCACCGGTCCAAAAAGCCGTTTGTGATCCGTTGTGAGCCAAAGTGCCGCCGGTCCAAACAGATGTGTGCCAATTTCCAGTGTTGGGGTCTTTGACCTGTTTCCAAATCCACAAATTTCCCGACGTGTACATCCACAAATTTGTGGGATTCTTTCAAATATCACGTTCGGTCCACAAATTTCCCGACGTGTACATCCACAAATTTGTGGGATTCTTTCAAATATCACGTTCGGTCCTGTGGTCTCTTAAAGGTCGTTCGTTATACCCTTAGTCCCACATTGCTAATGTGTGGAAATAAATTGTGATATATAAGATAAAAGGACTACTCCTCCCATTGCCAATTGGTTTTGGGATAGAACCTCATTCATCTTATTCCTCAAATTCTAACAATTCTCAACAAAACTAGATAAAAGATGACATCTGAGGTTGGCATTAAGTCCAAGCAAAAAACCATAACCGAGAGCATTAGTTCTTGAACTAGGGCACAGCTTTAATTTTAACGACTGCCATACAAGTAGTTTGATAAACAACCTTGGACTGCTCTAGCAATAGCACAGCTCTTTTCAAATGTATTGTTGGGGAGCTTCTGCAGTGTATTTTGCAAATTAAAGTGGAATGTGTTTCCATATGAGCGGCATGGAGCAAGTGACCAAATAGCAATAGCATTGCAAGCTGTTACAATCAGCACATCTACAAGTGTCAGATCCTATTCTTGCTTTATCCTACATTACGTTCAAGAAATCATCTTTAGCTTCATAAATCATAGACAAGCACAAATGCCAATAATAAATTAATAAAGTCCTTGTACAATATTCTACAATTATCCTACATAACATACAATATTAGATCATACCATGAACAAGAAAATAAACTTAGAAAACATCTTAGAATTAATAGTACCGGCCCATACAAATTTTAGAATTTATAGGAAAGTAATCCAAATTTAATCGGTGGATTTCTTGATTGTGTTTCGCTTCAAATAACACAACTCAAAAGTTCAAACTGAAAAGAATTTCTTTACTCTTGGTTATGTAAAATTCCTTAAATGTTCACTACAATTGAGTCTAAGCTTAACTAAACAAAAATAACAACTCATGCAGAAATACAAGTCAAACATTTTTACAAGCACATAAATAGCATAATTGAAAAAATGAAGTCATGTTGTAAAGAGCCTTACTTGAAACAAGATTTGGTGAAATTGAGATACCCTTAAAATCCAAATTATTAAAGTTAGTTAGTAGGGTGGAGTGACAGTTAGGAAGTTGTTAGTGTTTGTTAGATTCTCTAACGTTAGCTTGTCTTCTCTATTTCTTCAATCTCTTTCTCTCTCAAAAATAATATGGTATCAAAGCTATCCGATTGGTGAGCTATTTTGCTTCCGCATCTTCGTCTAGTTTTTCTTCCTAGCTTCTAGTTCTTTCATGGCGCGAGGAGGAGGTACTCAAACTCCCAGCAATCGCAGTCAAGGTGTTGAAGAATCAAATCATTGTTCTGCTCTCAATGAAAATGGCAGATTTCTAAAGAGTGATCCACGTAGTCCTTATTACCTTTCAAATGCTAACAATGCATCCTCATCTCTTGTTCTGAAGATCTTGGTAAGTACAACTCATGGAAAAGATCGATGATGGTGGCATTACTCGCTAGAAATAAGGTTAAGTTTATTAATGGAAAGCTTCCAGGTCCCGATGAGGATGATGAAGATTATGATGCGTGGATCAGATGTAATAGCCTGGTTATTTCATGGATCTTGAACGCTGTATAACCTACTATAGCAGATAGTATCATGTATGTAGAAGATGCATCTCGGATCTGGTCTGAATTGCAGGAGAGATTTCATCAGAAAAAGGCTCCCAGAGTGTTCAAAGTTAAGAGATCTATACAGACTTGAACACAAGGATCCAATTATGTCACTTCGTACTATACTCGGCTTAAAGGATTATGGGATCTATTGTAGGAATATAGGCCACAACCAGTCTGTACTTGTGGTGCTATGAAGATCATACAGGGATATCAAGATGAAGATAAAGCTCTTGAGTTCCTAATTGATCTTAATGAATTCTATCTCAATGCCAGATCTTAGATTTTACTTCAGGATCCTCTACCAAATGTGAATAAAGCTTATGCATGCATAATTCAAGAAGAAAAGTAGACAGGAATTATTATTCCACAATCTAAATCTTCAAAACCTTCTACTGAAAATTCAGGCTAATTTGCAAGCAGTGCACAAGGCAATCGTGGGAATAATTGTACTCACAATCAATCTAATAATCGATATGATCGATCTAATAATTTACTAGTTTGTTCTCATTGTGGTATCTCTGGACACACTATTGCTAAATGCTATAGAATTCATGGTTATCTACCTAGCCATCGATTGATGGAAGTTTCCTGGAGAGATTCCTAAATAGGAAATCAATTCGATTGATCATCAGCTAATCTTGCAGCAGACAATGACACTAATGAGGGGATGACTAAGGAACAAAATTTAGCTGCTCAATGTCAAAGGCTCATGGTTATACTAGCACAAAAGATGCAAGAAGATTCTCAATAGACTCAATAACCTCAACAAAGTGATCAGCCTGATGTATCAAATTTCTCTGGTAATGCTAATCTCATTTCTAAATCTAGTTGGATCATTGACACTGGTGCTACTCACCATGTGTGTTCTAATCCTGACTAGTTTTCTTCTACTCAACAGGTTACAAAGTTAACACATGTTAGATTACCAAATGGAACTAACATTAAAATTTCCTTAATTTGAACTGTTAAATTACTCAGTATAACCCTTGAAAATGTTCCTTGTGTTCCTGAGTTTAAACTGTTGGAATATGTTTTACCAAGATCTAGATTTACTACCATGTATGTTATTTAACATCCTAAATATGAATTTCTAAAACAATGTAAATAAACACATATAAAGTTTCAAAAAACCTTACAGTGGGTGCAGCGAAATATTAATGGCTTCTTCCACTCAAATCTCTAACCCTTGTATCCTGTCTGTAGCAGAGTATCACCAAGATCTGAGCCCGAATGTCCTTCTCTTGATTCTGGATTCTTCACACCCTTACACATTATGATTGAGATACCACTTGATGTGTGTGGGTACTCACTCTATCACTCAAGGTATGAAAATATGAAGAAGAAAAGAGAGGGGTTGGTTCAAATTTGATAGAAGAAGGAGGCTCAGGAAAATTTTACTAAAGGTGAATTTTCATCATCTTTTAAGTGTGAGCAATCACTATCTATTTATAGGCAACCACCTAGGTTTAGGTTAAGATTTATTAGGCATTAAAATAATAGAAAAATTAAGTGGAAATTACCACACAAGTGGCCGACCATAGTAATTGTAACGTCCCCGCTTCAAGCCTCCATTGGGTCCTTACACCCACGGCATAAATGGCTCTTATACACGAGTACGTCACTCTGGCTGCTTCATGGACTGACGACTGGCCCTACAGACTAACACGAGTGTTTCCAGCGTGCTTTGTCCTCACTTGCACGCTTCCTGGGAAAACTTCCCAGGAGGTCACCCATCCTGGAATTGCTCCAAGCCAAGCACTCTTAACTGTGGAGTTCTTTCGTGATGGGCTACCGAAAAACAAGATGCACCTTGTTGATATAGGTAGTACCAATCAATCCATTTAAGCTCTCTTCAACTGTGTAGTCCCTGTTGGAAATTATTTTACCAGGATCTAGATTTACTAACAAGTATGTTGGATTAACAACCTAATATGAATTCTAAAACAATGAAAATAAACACATATAAAGTTAGAAAACCTTACAGTGGGTGCAGCGGAATAATATGACTCCTTCCGTTCAGATCTCTAGCCCTTGATTCCTTTCTGTAGCAGAGCATCACCAAGATCTGAACCTGGATCTTCTTTTCTCCTTCTTTGATGCAGAAATTCCGTAGTCTTCCATACTATGATTGAGATACCACTTGATGTGTGTGGGCACTACTCATCTCACAAGGATTTCGAAATTTTTCTCTCTCTTTTTCTCTCTTAATTTCGTGGCTTATGGCTTACTATGATGTGCAAGAGAAGAGAACAAGGGCTGCTATATATAGGGAGAAGGGAGAGCACAACTTTCCAAATAAAACAGTTTCCTTAATTACTGTGTAATCAATCAACTGCCTTATTTAGTTTGATCCACCACTTTCCTATTTTTGCTAGGCTTTGATTAGCAATTACATGGCAATTAAAAAATAAAAATAATAATTGGGAAACACAAAGGGAGTGCTCGGCCATAGAGGGAAATGGGCCTCACTTGGATTTTGCAGTTTCCTCAATTTTATTTCTATTTCTCCAAAAATTCCATTTTTTCAATTCTAATCATTTAAATGCCAAAACTAATTATTTAATAACTAAAATAGATTATTAAATAATATTGTCATTTAAAATAATTATTAATTAGACATGCAAAGTTTCTCAATTAATAATTAAACCTAGAAACCCTTTTCTTTACGATTTAATCCTTAAACTGTGAGAATTCATAAAGTAGACATAGTCTAACTTTTAGAATTATAATTGATTAATTAAAATCAATTAACTGAGTCTTACAAGCAGTATGGTCTCAACTAGTATGGGGACCATGGGTCTATATAACCGAGCTTCCAATAAGTCGAACCGAATTTACCAAGTAAATTCCCTAACTTATTAATTCCTCATTGAATCCACACTTAGAACTTGGAATTGCACTCTCAGTCATATAGAAACGCTCTATATGTTCCACGATATAGACACGTCATTAGTTATCCATTGTTATAACCCTAATGTGATCAATGATCCTCTATATAGATGATTTACACTGTACAGGGATTAAATTACCGTAACACCCTACAATGTATTTTATCCTTAAAACACTTAACCCTGTATAAATGATATTTCACCTAAGTGAAATGAGATCTCCACCATTTATCTTCGTTTGGTTAAGCTCGAAGGAAATCATCCTTTACTTCTATTTGCCAAATAGAAGCTATAGATTCCATATTTATGTTAGCGCTCCCACTCAATTGCATTACCGTGTTCCCAAAATGTACGTATCACCCTGATACAAAACTAGGCTTAACTAACAAATCAAAGAACACGAGTAACACTCTTGAAATTGAGCCTAACCATATCAGGATTTCGATCATGTGATCTAGGATCAACAGTTGATATTGAATTGAATAGATATTACGGTAAATTTCAACATATCTAATCAAAGTTCAATATCGGTCCCTTCCGATGTATACTCCATACATCCGATACTGGTAAACTTTGCCAATGTCCTGGAAAGGACATAACACTTTTCCAAGGTGTAAGAATACCTATCGCTGATTATACCATGTCAGTCTAAATCCAGTGTTCTGACAAATCAGGGAATCAACTTTTGAACATATAATAAAGATTATATTCCACTGTGCTGACAACACTATAATCTTTAACAAACTCATATGTTCTGGACTTAAAAGGAATTCATACATTATATACCTATAATCATGAAATAAATCATGTGAACCATGCAACATAAAATGTTATTTCTGATCTTTATTAATAAGTAAATCTGATTATATGAAATGAGTTTTATTTAGGGCATAAAACCCAACAAACTCCCACTTGCACTAATATAAAACAAAAAGTGCATTTCAAATAATCATTAACACCTTGATATACCAATCAAGTGTAATAGTAGTAAACTCCTCGTAATGGGATCTGACAGGTTGAATTAAACACAACCTCTTCTCCACCATTACTCTTCCTTAATCACAAAATCCTTGATAATCTGAATTTCCTCTCTATATGTCTACTCTTTTGGGATACTGGATTCTATTCTTTTGGGCAACTACTCTTTCGTTATTCAGGAAGTAACCCTAGTAGTTAAGGCAAGTTGGAACACTGCCACAAATGTATAGAACTTTCCTTAGACTGAATAAGTATCTTTCCTGCAACTTTTAACATTCAGTCTCTCTCTGGTAGACCAAGAGATTTCAGATAGGTTTTTACACTTCTCCAAAATCGCTACTCCACCCCCAAAGTAATCACCATCTCATCAGCAGACTTTCTAGCACAAAGGCAAGTCTTGAAATCTGATGTGGTGTAGTCGAAGAGTTTTAAACAAACACCCTTATTGACTAACATATAGTTCCTCTTCTTAATCTTAAGATTTACTTGATTGTCTTCCAATGTTCTTCTCCTGGATTAATCTGATACCTACTCATTACTCCCACTCAACAGCAGGTGTCTGGTCTAAGGCATACAAAAGCATATCTGAGACCTCTCACTGTTGATTCAAGAAATTCTTTCATGGCTTTATCTTTTCTGGAATAGTTGAAACTTTTCCTTAGATAAATAAAATCTATGCTTAGTAGTTGTGAAGCTTCTATAGATTGCCATTGGAAAGAAAATGCACCAGCATCTTACTAAAGTAAGTTGCTTGCATTAGAGTAAGTAATTTCCAGGTATACCACAAGCCATAGGTTTAGATAAACTCAAACCTATAATACTAGGAACAGGAAGTTTTGTTAAGTCCATTGAATAGACTCATTAACGAAAATTTCCTTTCATGTCCTTGTAATAGAAAACTTTAGGTTACTCCATGTGAATGGATCAAACTATAGTTCTCTTGGCTTTCTTCTTAGTTTCTTATCTTCACAATCCATTACTTGTTTAAACTCACAATGGATTTTAATCACTAGTGTCTTCCAAGTTATAACAAGGTGAGTTCCTAGAAACTCTCCCACTACAACAAGGTACCGTGAACTATGTCAAAGAAAACTAAATGGTATGGACCTCTTCAGTTGTGTTAAGACAACAGAGGCAGTGGGATCATCTTGTAAAATAAGATGATAGAACACTTTTGGAATCAAGAAAAAAAAAATATCTCCTTTATTTGCTACTTTATTTTCAGACTTAGTCATTTTCTTAGAAAGTAGTATTTGTTTAAACAAACACTTTCTTATCTAATGACTATGGGATGCTCCACCCCTAATCACCAAGGTTAGCAGTTCTAGCTTTTCTTAAGATTTCGATTAGGTCATCCATGAATCTAGTAATGATTTACATTAAGTATACAACCATTATATCATTCTGAAATTTTATTACCATAGAAGGATTTAGGCAACGACTAGTAACTAATCCTCAATATGCAACTCGAATTTCTGGGGAGGTAAGTTTGGATATAATTCAAAATCAAATTAATGATCTTTGAACTGCATATCTACTAACTTTTTCTCCACCCCTATCAGTTCGCAAGATCTTTAACCACTTACCTTCACCATTGCTAGAAATTCATGAAATTTTTCAAACATTTCAAATTTCTTTTGCATAAGGTAAAATCTAGAGTGATCGTTTTAAGAATACAACGAAAACTCATATCCACCCCTGAATGTACATCCATCTTCGAATGAGATGAAATTACTTTCAGTGGATATACGCATATTAACTCTTTGCAGAGAATGATCTTGTCAAAACCACTATGAACAAGATACAAATGCCATAGATTTATAAAATATGTGGTTGTATCTTTTGATGACTTAAGTTACATCAACATCAAAGAGTTCTTAGAATAGTGCAAGTGGATTCTGGTCACAGAATACTAAACTCATACAGTTTGAATCCATTGATAGAAAATGGTTATGAAACACTTGTGAAAGTGTAACTGTATAATTAGTCATTCTTTCTTGGACCACCACTACTAATCAAACTCTATGATTTGCCTATACAAGTAGGAGATATCTAAGATTGAGGATTTATATCATTTAGGGATGGAATTCCGAGAATATAATCATATGTGTCATCTAATTTCTTAAGAGAAAATATGACTTTATATGATTTATAGACCATTCATCCAATGATATGTCATTAAGCTAATTCGAAATGACTAAGCTAAGAGGAATTAGGATAATTTCGTTTTAAATAAGAATCCAACGATGCTCCGATTAGCGAGAGTCAAAGTAATCTTATTTATACAATCTTCTTGTTTCATATTGTAAAACACTAGTCTAAGGTGTCATCAATTGATGAACAGCTAGATGTTGCATATACAATATTTATCTTTCGAGATCTAACACTATTATGTTAGTCTAATGGTGAAAATCCATTAGGGATTTATCTCATTAGAAAAACAAATCAAGTTAGACCAACAATGAAGATTCGAAATTAAACTACAATTTAATAACAGAAAATAACATGGTTCAATACAAATTCATACACAATTCAGAAATTATTAAGCACATAGCAAGTAGGAATGACAAGTGAAAATACTAAAACATACAATCCTAAATAATTTCCAAGGTTTTCAACAAACTGATATCAGTGTCCCGTTTAGGCGAGAGTCAAAGCTACCAATCATTGAATAGAGTTGTCAGCTCATCTAAAATGTCAAACATTCTAGCAACCTTTTATTCGATCAAGATGTGAATCCGCGTTGTCCCGTTTAGGCGAGAGTCAAGGCTATTCTATCTTATGAGCTTCCACCATTGTTTCATATTCTTGCAAGTCTTATACAGCGCCACCATTAGGGTGAGCATAAACTATATAAAAAACTTACAAGATTACTTATCTTTCGAGATTAAACGGTGCTAACTTGCTAATGAACGTTCCTCCATTAGGGAGGATTACTCACTAAAACAATAGCTATGTAAAACCAACAATGGAGATCGAATATCCTTATAATAATAAAGCTCATTATTTAATGAAGGGTTGTATTTTCTTCTAATATTTATTTTAATCCATTTATTTTAAATATATATTTATTTAATTAAATTTCCAATTTAGAATGAAAAATTCCAAATATAAATTTTAATTTAATATTTATAAATTATACTGTTGGAAATTATTTTACCAGGATCTTAGATCTACTCACAAGTATGTTTATTAACATCCTAAATAAGAACTTTCTAAAACGATAAATTAAACACATATAAAGTTTAAGAAACCTTACATTGGGTGCAGCGGAATATAATGACTTCTTCCGTTCAGATATCTAGCCCTTGATTCCTTTCTGTAGCAGAGCATTATCAATATCTGAACCTGGATCTCTTTCTCTGAATCCTTGATGCTGAATCTGCTTTGCTGATGATCTTTCTTCACGATCTTCCTCACTATGATTGAGGTATTGCTTGATGTGTGTGGGCACTACTCTAATCACTAAGGATTTCGAAATTATCAAGGAAGAAGAGAGAGTGAGGGTGGCGGCTAGAGAAGAGAGAGGAGGCTCAGTTTTTTCTATTCAGAAAAGTGTAATTTTCCTGAAGCCTTCACTATCTATTTATAGCATTCCACTAGGGTTAGATTTGAATTATTTGGCATTAAAATAATGAAAAAATCAACTTAAAATACCTACAAAGGTGGCCGGCCATGCACTTAGTGGATTGGGCCTTGCTTTTTGCAATTTTGCAATTTTAACACCTTTTGTATCTGATTTTCTCAAAAATGCCAATTTCCTAATTCAACCATTTAAATGCCAATTATTAAATAATATTGTCATTTATCATATTTATTAATTGAACCATACAAAGTATCATAATTAACAAATATGCCCCTATAAACTCTTTCTTTACAATTTCGCCCTTACTTAGTGAAAAATTCACAAATAGACATAGTCGAATTTGAGAATTATAATTGATTAATCAAAACCAATTACATGAGTCTTACAATCAATATTATCTCAACTAGTGGGGGGACCATCGGTCTATATAACCGAGCTTCCAATAAGTAGATCAAGAAGTTAGCACTAAAATTCACTAACTTATTAATTCTTCGTTGAATCCACGCATAGAACTTAGAATTGCACTATCAGTATATAGAATGCTCTATATGTTCCACCATATAGACACATCATTAGTTATCCATTGTTATAATCCTAATGTGATCAATTATCCTCTATATGAATGATCTACACAGTAAAGGGATTAAATTACCGTAACACCCTACTATGTATTTTATCCTTAAAACACTTGACCCCGTATAAATGATATTTCAGCTTATGTGAAATGAGATCTCCACCATTTATTTTCGTTTGGTCAAGCTCGAAGGTGATCATCCTTTGCTTACTATTCGCCAGATAGAAGCTATAGATTCCATGTTTATGCTAGCGCTCCCACTCAATTGCACTACCGTGTTCCCAAAATGTACGTATCACCCTGACCTAAAAGTAGGCTTAACTAACAAATCAAAGAACACGAATAGCCTTTCAAGATTGAGCCTAATCATAACAGGATTAAGATCATTTGATCTAGGATCAACTAGGCGATATTGACTTGAATAGATTTTACGGTAAGTTTAATTAAATCTAAGTCAAAGTTCAATATCGGTCCCTTCCGATGCATACTCCATGCATCCAACCTGAGCTTTACTTTAACCAATGCTCTGGAAAGAACATAGCACTTCTCCAAATGCAAGTAAACTCTGTTGTAGATTATCATATCAGTAAAACCCTATGTCTGATAAATCTAGGAAACTTTATTGACATAGTCATGTTTACTTTCCAATGTGTTGACGGCACAATAAACAGGATCAAGTATGTGAAAAGGGTTTCAGATGAATTTATACATTATGTACATATAATCATGAAATAAATCATGTGAACCATGCAACATTAAATGTTATTTCTGATCTATATTAATAAGTAAATCTGATTATATTGAAATGAGTTTTATTTAGGGCATAAAACCCAACAAACTCCCACTTGCACTAATATAAAACAAAAAGTGCGTTTCAAATAATCTCAACACCTTGATATACAAATCAAGTGTAGTAGTAGTAAACTCCTCGTAATAGGATCTGAAAGGTTGAATTAACCACAACCTTTTTCTCCACTATTACTCTTCCTTAATCACAAAATCATTGATAATGTGAAATTCCTCTCTATATGTCTACTCTCTTGGGATACTGGATTCTATATCTTTGGCAACTACTTTTGGTTAATCAGGAAATTAACACTAGTAGTTTAAGGCAATTTGGAATGATGCCAAAAATGTATAGAACTTTCCTTAGACTGAATAAGTACCTATCCTGCAACCTTAACATTCATTCCCTCTCTGGTAGACCTAGAGACTTCAGATAGGTTTTTACACTTCTCCAAAATCACTATTCCACCCCCAGAGTAACCACCATCTTATCAGAAAGATTTACTAGCACAAAGGCAAATTTCGAAATCTGATATGGTGTAGTCTAAGAGTTTTAAACACACCCTTATAGACTAACATATAGTTCCTCTTCTTAATCTTAGGATTTACTTGATTGTCTTCCAATGTTCTTCTCCTGGATTAATCTGATACCTACTCATTACTCCCACTCAACAGCAGGTGTCTGGTCTAAGGCATACAAAAGCATATCTAAGACCTCTCACTGTTGATATAAGAAATTCTTTCATGGCTTTATCTTTTCTGGAATAGTTGAGACTTTTCCTTAGATAAAATCTATGCCTAAGAAGTTGTGAAGCTTCTATAGATTGCCATTAGAAAGAAAATGCTTCAGCATCTTACTAAAGTAAGTTGCTTGCATTAGAGTAAGTAATTACCAGGTATACCACAAGCCATAGGTTTAGATAAACTCAAACCTATAATACTAGGAACCAGAAGTTTTGTTAAGTCCATTGAATGGACCTATAAACGAAAATTTCCTTTTATGTCCTTGTAATAGAAAACTTTAGGTTACTCCATGTGAATGGATTAAACGATAGTTCTATTGGCTTTCTTCTTAGTTTCTTATCTTGACAATCCATTACTTGTTTAAACTCACAATGGATTTTAATCACTAGTGTCTCCCAAGTCATAAGAAGGTGAGTTCCTAGAAACTCTCCCACTACGACAAGGTACCGTGAATTATGTCGAAGAAAACTAAATGGTATTGATCTCTTCGGTTGTGACAAGACAACAGAGGCAGTGGGATCATCATATATCAAATAAGATGATAGAACACTTTTGGAATCAAGAATTAATATCTCCTTTATTTGCTACTTGTTTTCAGACTTAGTCATTATCTTAGAAAAGTAGTATTTGTTTGAACAAACACTTTCTTATCTATTGACAATGGGATGGTCCACCCCTAATCACTTAGAAAAGCTAACAAACCATGGTTAACAGTTCTAGCTTTTCTTAAGATTTTTGATTAGGTCATCCATGAATCTAGTAATGTTTTACCATTACATCATTCTGAAATTGTATTACCATAGAAGGAATTAGGCAACGACTAGTAACTAATCATCAACATGCAACTCGAAATTTCTGGGGAGGTAAGTTTGGATATAATTCAAAAATCAATTTAATGATCTTTGAACTGCATATCTACTAACTATTTCTCCACCCCTATCAGTTCGCAAGATCTTTAACCACTTACCTTAATGGTTTTAACCATTGCTAGAAATTAATGAAATTTTTCAAACATTTCAAATTTCTTGCTAAAAGGTATAATCTAGAGTTATCGTTTTAAGAATACAACGAAAAACTCATATCCACCCCTGAATGTACATCCATCTGCGAATGAGATGAACTACTTTCAGTGGATATAGGCATATTAACTCTTTGCAGAGATTGATCTTGTCAAATCCACTATGAACAAGATACAAATGCCATAGATTAAAAAAAATGTGGTAGTGTCTATGATGACATAGGTTTAGTTACATCAAAGAGTTCTTAGAATACTGCAAGTGGATCCTGGTCACAGAATACCTAACTCATATTCCATACAGTTTTAATCCATTAATAGAAGATGGATATTAAACACTTGAGAAAGTGTAACTGTATTGTATTCTGGAATTAGAAATATAAGAAAATTTCTGTTTGGATTCTAAAATTAAAGTCAAAGACTTAAATTCAACCAAATATAATGAGTAATTCTTTCTTGGACCACCACTACTAATACAAACTCTAAGTCAGATTTGCCCATACAAGTAGGAGATTTCTAAGATTGAGGATTTATATCAATTGGGAATAGAATTTCGGGATTATAATCATATGCGTCATTTAATTTCTTAAGAGAAAATATAATGACATGAAATGATTTATAGACCATTCATCCAATGATATATTATTGAGCTAATTCGAAATGAATAAGCTAAGAGGAATTAGGATAATTTCGTTTAAAATAAGAATCCAACGATGCTTCGATTAGCGAAAGACAAAGTAATCTTATTTATGTAATCTTCTTGTTTCATATTGTAAAAATACTAGTCTAAGGTGTCATCAATTGATGAACAGCTAGATGTTGCATATACAATATTTATCTTTCGAGATCTTACACTATTATGTATGTCTAATGGTGAAAATCCATTAGGGATTTATCTCATTAGAAAAACAAACATGTTAGACCAACAATGAAGATTCGAAATTAAACTACAACTTAATAACAGAAAATAACATGGTTCAATATAAATTCATACGCAATTCAGAAATTATAAACATATAGCAAGTAGGAATGACTAGTGAAAATACTAAAACATACAATCCTAAATAATTTCCAAGGTTTTCAACAAACTGATACAGTGTCCCGGTAGGCGAGAGTCAAAGCATCATTTATTGAATAGAGTTGTCATCTCATCTAAAATAGAAACCATTCTAGCAACCTTTTATTCGATCAAAATAAGAATCCAACGTTGTCCCGGTAGGCGAGAGTCAAGGTTATTCTCATTTTATGAGTTTCCACCATTGTTTCATGTTTTATGAGTTTATCTCTAAGTAGTCACCGTAGGGGAGAGTCTAAATAGAGACGAAAACTCACAAAACACTTATCAAATGAAATCTTACGGTGTTAAATGCGTTCAACGAATAACCATCCATAGGGGGACGAAGTCTAGCGTCTCGAGGTTATATTGAAACCATTTAATTTTTGTAAGACCAACAATGGAGATCGAATATCTTAATAATAATCAAGCTCATTATTTAAAGTGAGTTGTATTTTCTTTGATTCTCTTTATTTAATTTATTTATTTTAAATATATATTTATTTAAAATTTCCAATTTAGAATGAAAAATTCTAAATATAAATTTTAATTTAATATTTATAAATTTTACTTAGATGGATATAAAAATAACATGAATTATTTCCATCTTAGTAATAATTTCCAATAAATATTTAGAAAAATATTTAATTTAAGTTGTTACAAAATTAATATAAATTAATTTACAACTCAAATTTAATTTTCTATAAATATATATTGCATTTCGAAAAATTAAAGTATTTAAGAATACAATTTTCGAAAATGCATGTTAAAATAAAAAATTAATCCTGGAAAAATTATTCTAATTTAATGTTGGCCCAAAATTAATTAATAAAATTAATTTACAACAAAAAATATAATTTTCCTATTTAATTATATATATAAGAAAAATTTCAAATATTTAAGTATGATGATGAAAATCAACTTAAATATTAATTTTCTATTTAATTAAATACACTAGAAAAATACTTCAAGCAAAAATATCATCTATCTAGATTTTCCTTTGACTAATTAATTCAATTTCTAATAATATACTTTAATTCAATTTTTAAATTAATCAATAAATGAAAAAATCATTTATTTAAGTTGATCCAAGAATTAATTAAAATAAATAATTAATTTACAACTTAATCTATTTTTCAAGATAAAATTCGAAATTCTAGCATTTAAGAAATGCAATTTCGAAAATTGATTAATAAAATAAAGAAAAAATATATTTTGAAAATTATTTAAATTTAGTTGAAAAAATAAATTTCAACTAAAAATAATTTTCTATTTAATTAAATGTCATGAAAAAGAAATATTTAAGTATGATGATAAAAATCAACTTAGATATTCAATTTTCAAATTAATTAAATGTATTAAATTCAAGAAATAAATAATTAAGTGTAGAGAAGGCTTAATTATTAATCTCTAATTTAATACTGGGAAAAAATATACTTAAAATAAATTGTACCAAAATTAATTATTTAAATAATTAATTTCACAATGTATAATATTTTCCTATTTAATATTAGAAATAATAAGTAGTCTAGAAATAACTATCTAGAAAATATCTTATTTGACTAAGTATCTTTTCTACAAAATTTGAAAAAATATCTAATTTAAGTTGTTTTAGAAAAAATCTAGAACTTAAATATTTTAAAATTTAAATTTAATTAAATATCAGAAATTAAGTTGTAACCACTTAATTCAAAAATATTCCATTTTAAGTTAATATTCGAAAAGATATCAACTTAAAAAATATCTAAAATATTCCATTTTAAGTTAATATTCGAAAAGATATTAACTTAAAAAATATCTAAAGAATCTTAATAACCAATGCCTAAAATTCCTCAACTTAATTTTGAAATTTGAAATTCAAAAAGATATTCAGATTTAAGTTGGTTAGTTGTAGATAACTAAATATCAACTTAAATAAGAATATTTAATGAAAAATTTAAATTAAGTTCCAGAAAGAATCTAGATGGTTATAATTCTATATTTAATTAAATACAAGAAAATACATATAGTTTAGCTTAGAATAAAAAATTCTTTAAACTTTAATTTTCTTAAATTAATTTCAAAATAAATGAAATTAATTATGTTGCTAATCAATTTTATTAGGTTAAACTAGTGTAATTAACCTAGTACAGTTGTTCAAATCAGGCAAATGGGCCTTCACAATTGGGGTGGTTCATGTGAGGAGGTGCTGGGTTCAGTATGTCGTACCCACTTCTATGGCTCCCAACTCTCACACAAGGCCCAAAAGAGAGGAATTTAACCTTAATAAGAACAACTGTTATTAATTGAATAGGCCCAAAAACTAAATGGGCCTAAATAAGTTCTATCAAAAACTATGATATTTATTTTAGCAACAACAACCTATATGCATCTATAATAAAATTAAACACATAAGCTCACACAGGCACACTTTGGATGGGTCCTATCATGTTGCTAGGTCATACACAGATGAAAGAAGATTGTAAATATACCTGTTACAAATTATTAACTTGACCAAGGGAGCCATCAGATCATTAGATCTGGCAAAAAGTAACCATGGCTATTTGCAATCAAGTAATAATAGGTTTTGAAAACTTACAAACAAGCTAAAACACATACTCCTGCAACAAGGTTAGCTGGATAGTTGGATGTAGGATTTATTTAATTTTAAATTAAATTTTTAATTTCGAAAATAATTAATTAAATAATAAAAAAAAATTCGAAAAATTTAAAAAAAAATTGAAAAATTCGAAATTTTTAAAAAATTTAAATTTAAAATTAACCTACAATTTTTGAAAAATTAGGTTTCAACCAACCTAAATATCATTTCAAAAATTTGCTAACTACTTTTAAATTTTAAATGTTATTTTATAAATAAAAATTAAATAAAAAATTAGAAAAGATAAATAAATATCTTTTTCAAATTTTAAATGTAATTTAAATAAATAAAATAACAAAATTTAAAAAATTAGCAAAATATCTTATATCATTTAAAAATTACATGATTATAAATATCTTATTTTTAAATTTAAAATAAGATAAGATATAATCAAATTTTTAAAATAAGATAGATTTTTTAAGCAAGAAGATAGATACTAATTCTATTCAAATTCAAATTACACTAACATCTTGAATTAAATTTAAAAAATATTAAATTAATTCAAAAAGATAATTAGAATTGAATTAGGAATAATAATAGTATAAATACAAAACTATACCAAAAATCGGAAGTTAATTCCATGAAAAAGCATGAAAAATCGAAGAAAAACAAAAAAATTGTGAACTGTACGGACAGATTTGCGATCGCAGGAAAATTTCAGCACAGCCCCCATTTTTTTTTCAAATCTTCAAAAATTCATAGCTAATTCAAATAAAATCGAAATTGAGTTCTGTAAAAGGCTAACTTGCTTAATTTTTTCCATACTATCCAATAAAAATAATTCCAGAAACAAAATCGAAATTATTTTTCACGAAAATTTACAAACATCAATCAATCATCAAATAACACTCAATACAACATGATACCATCCAAAGAACATACAAACAATCGTTTTAAAGTCCAAATTTCTTGCAAGTAAATCAATTACCATGGCTCTGAGGACAGTTGTTGGAAATTATTTTACCAGGATCTTAGATCTACTCACAAGTATGTTTATTAACATCCTAAATAAGAACTTTCTAAAACGATAAATTAAACACATATAAAGTTTAAGAAACCTTACATTGGGTGCAGCGGAATATAATGACTCCTTCCGTTCAGATATCTAGCCCTTGATTCCTTTCTGTAGCAGAGCATTATAAATATCTGAACCTGGATCTCTTTCTCTGAATCCTTGATGTTGAATCTCCTTTGCTAATGATCTTTCTTCACGATCTTCCTCACTATGATTGAGTTATTGCTTGATGTGTGTGGGCACTACTCTAATCACTAAGGATTTCGAAATTATCAAGGAAGAAGAAAGAGTGAGGGTGGCGGCTAGAGAAGAGAGAGGAGGCTCAGTTTTTTCTGATTCAGAAAAGTGTAATTTTCCTGAAGCCTTCACTATCTATTTATAGCATTCCACTAGGGTTAGATTTGAATTATTTGGCATTAAAATAATGAAAAAATCAACTTAAAATACCTACAAAGGTGGCCGGCCATGCACTTAGTGGATTGGTCCTTGCTTTTTGCAATTTTGCAATTTTAACACCTTTTGTATCTGATTTTCTCAAAAATGCCAATTTCCTAATTCAACCATTTAAATGCCAATTCTAACTATTTAATAACTATAAATAATTATTAAATAATATTGTCATTTATCATATTTATTAATTGAACCATACAAAGTATCATAATTAACAAATATGCCCCTATAAACTCTTTCTTTACAATTTCGCCCTTACTTAGTGAAAAATTCACAAATAGACATAGTCTAATTTGAGAATTATAATTGATTAATCAAAACCAATTACATGAGTCTTACAATCAATATTATCTCAACTAGTGGGGGGACCATCGGTCTATATAACCGAGCTTCCAATAAGTAGATCAAGAAGTTAGCACTAAAATTCACTAACTTATTAATTCTTCGTTGAATCCACGCATAGAACTTAGAATTGCACTCTCAGTATATAGAATGCTCTATATGTTCCACCATATAGACACATCATTAGTTATCCATTGTTATAATCCTAATGTGATCAATTATCCTTTATATGAATGATCTACACAGTAAAGGGATTAAATTACCGTAACACCCTACTATGTATTTTATCCTTAAAACACTTGACCCCGTATAAATGATATTTCAGCTTATGTGAAATGAGATCTCCACCATTTATTTTCGTTTGGTCAAGCTCGAAGGTGATCATCCTTTGCTTACTATTCGCCAGATAGAAGCTATAGATTCCATGTTTATGCTAGCGCTCCCACTCAATTGCACTACCGTGTTCCCAAAATGTACGTATCACCCTGACCTAAAAGTAGGCTTAACTAACAAATCAAAGAACACGAATAGCCTTTCAAGATTGAGCCTAATCATAACAGGATTAAGATCATTTGATCTAGGATCAACTAGGCGATATTGACTTGAATAGATTTTACGGTAAGTTTAATTAAATCTAAGTCAAAGTTCAATATCGGTCCCTTCCGATGCATACTCCATGCATCCAACCTGAGCTTTACTTTAACCAATGCTCTGGAAAGAACATAGCACTTCTCCAAATGCAAGTAAACTCTGTTGTAGATTATCATATCAGTAAAACCCTATGTCTGATAAATCTAGGAAACTTTATTGACATAGTCATGTTTACTTTCCAATGTGTTGACAGCACAATAAACAGGATCAAGTATGTGAAAAGGGTTTCAGATGAATTTATACATTATGTACATATAATCATGAAATAAATCATGTGAACCATGCAACATTAAATGTTATTTCTGATCTATATTAATAAGTAAATCTGATTATATTGAAATGAGTTTTATTTAGGGCATAAAACCCAACATATACTTAGATGGATATGAAAATAACGTGAATTATTTCCATCTTAGTAATAATTTCCATAAATATTTAGAAAATTATTCAATTTAAGTTGTTTCAAAATTAATTTAAATTAATTTACAACTCAAATTTAATTTTCTATAAATATATATTGCATTTTCGAAAAATGCCTTAAAATAAAATAAAAATAAATCCTGGAAAATTACTCTAATTTTATGTTGGCCCAAAATTAATAAAATTAATTTTCAACAAAAATATAATTTTCCTATTTAATTAAATATCTAAGAAAAATTTCAAATATTTAAGTATCATGATTAAAAAATCAACTTAAATATTAATTTTCTATTTAATTAAATACACTAGAAAAATACTTCAAGCAAAACAGATAATATCTATCTAGACTTTCATAGACTAATTAATCCAATTTCTAAATATTATATATTTTAGTTCATTTATTTTAATTAACCATCAAATGAAAAAGTCACTGATTTTAAGGTTGTCCAAAATTAAATAAATAATTTTCAACTTTAATCTATTTTTCAAATAAAATTCGAAATTTCTGCATTAAAGAAATGTAATTTCGAAATTTTGGGGAATGATTAATAAAATAAAATAAAATATATTTTGAAAATTATTCAAACTTACGTTATTCTGAAATAAGATTCCAAACTTAAGATAATTTTCAACTTTAATTAAATAACACGAAAATAACAATATTAAAGTATCATGATGAAAATCAACTTAGATATTGAAATTTTCAATTTAATTAAATGTATTAAATTCAAGAAACAAATAATTAAGTAAAGAGGAAACTTAATTATTAATTCTAGTTTAATACTAGGAAAATATGCTAAACTTAGATTGTACCAAAATTAATTAGGAAACAATTAATTTCACAATCTATGATATTTTCCTATTTAATATTAGAAATAATAACTATTACTAGAAATAACTGTCTAGAATATATCATTGACTAAGTGTTTTTCTAAAATTAACTTTAAAATATTACAATGAAAAATAAATTTCATATATTTTAAAAGTTAATTATGTTGCTAATTCAATTTTAATTAGGCTAGACTAATATAATTAACCTAATACAATTATTTAAATAAGGCAAATGGGCCTTCACAATTGGGGTAGTTCATGTGAGGGGGAGCTGGGTTCACTATGTCGTACCCACTTCTATGGCCCCCAACTCTCACACAAGGCCCAAAAGAGAGGAATTTAACCTTTAAATAAACAATTGTTATTCATTGAATAAGCCCAAATCTA
The DNA here is from genome assembly GCF_029168945.1 of Cannabis sativa. Lineage (NCBI taxonomy): Eukaryota > Viridiplantae > Streptophyta > Magnoliopsida > Rosales > Cannabaceae > Cannabis > Cannabis sativa. Next base: position 14,875,388 of record NC_083605.1, on the reverse strand, counting down.
ACTGGGCCTAAATAAATTTCCTTATGTCAAAATTTATTTTAGCAACCTAGTCCATTTACTTAGTAAAAACTTAAATGGGCTTCCTATATGCATCTAAGCCCAAAAGCAAACATATAGGCTCACACAGGTCAAATGATTTGGATGGACCCTATCATGTTACTAGGTTTACACAGATGAAAGAATTACAAAATTTACCTGTTACAAATTATTTATAAGATCTATCGTCAATTGGACTATGATTAAAATCAGATCATTGGATCATGATCTGTCAACAAGTTAATCATAGCAATTTAGATCAGATAAATAATAGGTTTGTTTAAAAAAAAAGTTTTTGAATAAACAATATAAATAAACAAACATTGTCCATGTAACAGATGTGAAAATAAGATATTAATATAATTAAATTATTATTCTTAAACTAACCAAATAAAGGAAACTAATTTTAAAATATCTAGTTTTATTTGAATCAAATTAAATTAAATATCTAATAAGATCAATGATTTGAAAGGAAAGAATCTCCAATATCACTTTCAGATCTTATAATTTAATAAAATAAACCAATTTTAAAATAGATTTGGTTAAATAATAATTACCATAATTTTAATATAATATTTTAAATAAAAAGACAAAGTTATCTTTTAATTTAAAATATCTTAAATATCAAAATATCTAATCTTATAATTAAATAATAAACAAATCTAAAAGAAGTTAACAAATTTTTAAATCTGACCATAATTGGAAATATTTAAAAATTAGAAACAATCCAAAATAGAAATATTTAAAATTGGAAAATTCCAAATTAAAAATATTTAAAATTGGAAACATTTCAATTTAGAAATATTTAAAAAAGGAAAAATGAATTTTGGGAAACAATCCCATGAAAAAAAATTGGATTTTTGGGGAAAAAACCTCAAAAAATCGCAATTTTGGGAAACTGCCACGGGTTGCCCAGTAGGCTGCAACTGCAGCCCAGGAGGGGCTGCTAGCAGCCCATACGCGCGCGGAAGGAGGAGCAGTGGGCGAGAAACCTCGGCGGGAGCAGGGTCCCATGTGCGGCAGACCTCGGCGTCTGCAGGGTGCACGCCCAGGTTCACGCGCGCGCGGATCGAAGCATCTGGTGCATTCGTGCACCTAGCTTTGACATCCAAGAAACCCGATTTTCCAAAATTCATAACTTTTTCAATTTTTATCGGAATCGAGTTACGTAAAAACGAAAATTGCTCAATTTTTCACAAGGAATCCAAATAAAATATTTTCAAAAATTGAAAAAATATTTTTCATGGAAAACGAAACTGTACAACATATACATTCATCAAACAACACATAAACCAACATGAAGCCATCCAAATCAACACGGAAACACGCCATCATCGTTTTAATTCATATTACATGAGAGTAAATCATTACCATGGCTCTGGTGCCAGTTGTTGGAAATTATTTTACCAGGATCTAGATTTACTAACAAGTATGTTGGATTAACAACCTAATATGAATTCTAAAACAATGAAAATAAACACATATAAAGTTAGAAAACCTTACAGTGGGTGCAGCAGAATAATATGACTCCTTCCGTTCAGATCTCTAGCCCTTGATTCCTTTCTGTAGCAGAGCATCACCAAGATCTGAACCTGGATCTTCTTTTCTCCTTCTTTGATGCAGAAATTCCATAGTCTTCCATACTATGATTGAGATACCACTTGATGTGTGTGGGCACTACTCATCTCATAAGGATTTCGAAATTTTTCTCTTTTTTTCTCTCTTAATTTCGTGGCTTATGGCTTACTATGATGTGCAAGAGAAGAGAACAAGGGCTGCTATATATAGGGAGAAGGGAGAGCACAACTTTCCAAATAAAACAGTTTCCTTAATTACTGTGTAATCAATTAACTGCCTTATTTAGTTTGATCCACCACTTTCCTATTTTTGCTAGGCTTTGATTAGCAATTACATGGAAATTAAAAAATAAAAATAATAATTGGGAAACACAAAGGCAGTGCTCGGCCATAGAGGGAAATGGGCCTCACTTGGATTTTGCAGTTTCCTCAATTTTATTTCTATTTCTCCAAAAATGCCATTTTTTCAATTCTAATCATTTAAATGCCAAAACTAATTATTTAATAACTAAAATATATTATTAAATAATATTGTCATTTAAAATAATTATTAATTAGACATGCAGAGTCTCTCAATTAATAATTAAACCTAGAAACCCTTTTCTTTACGATTTCATCCTTAAACTGTGAGAATTCATAAAGTAGACATAGTCTAACTTTTAGAATTATAATTGATTAATTAAAATCAATTAATTGAGTCTTACAAGCAGTATGGTCTCAACTAGTATGGGGACCATGGGTCTATATAACCGAGCTTCCAATAAGTCGAACCGAATTTACCAAGTAAATTCCCTAACTTATTAATTCCTCATTGAATCCACACTTAGAACTTGGAATTGCACTCTCAGTCATATAGAAACGCTCTATATGTTCCACGATATAGACACGTCATTAGTTATCCATTGTTATAACCCTAATGTGATCAATGATCCTCTATATAGATGATTTACACTGTACAGGGATTAAATTACCGTAACACCCTACAATGTATTTTATCCTTAAAACACTTAACCCTGTATAAATGATATTTCACCTAAGTGAAATGAGATCTCCACCATTTATCTTTGTTTGGTTAAGCTCGAAGGAAATCATCCTTTACTTCTATTTGCCAAATAGAAGCTATAGATTCCACATTTATGTTAGCGCTCCCACTCAATTGCATTACCGTGTTCCCAAAATGTACGTATCACCCTGATACAAAACTAGGCTTAACTAACAAATCAAAGAACACGAGTAACACTCTTGAAATTGAGCCTAACCATATCAGGATTTCGATCATGTGATCTAGGATCAACAGTTGATATTGAATTGAATAAATATTACGGTAAATTTCAACATATCTAATAAAAGTTCAATATCGGTCCCTTCCGATGTATACTCCATACATCCGATACTGGTAAACTTTGCCAATGTCCTGGAAAGGACATAACACTTTTCCAAGGTGTAAGAATACCTATCGTTGATTATACCATGTCAGTCTAAATCCAGTGTTCTGACAAATCAGGGAATCAACTTTTGAACATATAATAAAGATTATATTCCATTGTGCTGACAACACTATAATCTTTACCAAACTCATATGTTCTGGACTTAAAAGGAATTCATACATTATATACCTATAATCATGAAATAAATCATGTGAACCATGCAACATAAAATGTTATTTCTGATCTTTATTAATAAGTAGATCTGATTATATGAAATGAGTTTTATTTAAGGCATAAAACCCAACAGTCCCATACCTACACAATCTCAAAATCATCCCACTTGACCTTCCCCAGGCGATGTGGTATTGCACAGCTTACCCGGTATTTCCCCTTACGGATCACGGGACTACTGACTGTCACAATCACCGCCCTTACGAGGTCTGACGTCCTCGTCGACCACGCTTCCGGCTGGGTCAAGGCTCTGATACCATTTGTAACGTCCTCGCTTCAAGTCTCCATTGGGCCCTTACACCCACAGACTAATGGCTCTTATACACGGGTACGTCACTCTGGCTGCTTCATGGACTGACGACTGGCCCTACAGACCAACACGAGTGTTTCCAGCGTGCTTTGTCCTCCCTCGCATGATTCTTGGGAAAACTTCCTAGGAAGTCACCCATCCTGAAATTGCTCCAAGCCAAGCACGCTTAACTGTTGAGTTCCTTCGTGATGGGCTACCGAAAAAAAAAGATGCACCTTATTGATATAGGTAGTACCAATCAATCCATTTAAGCTCTCTTCAACTGTGCAGTCCCATACCTACACAGTCTCAGAATCATCACACTTGACCTTCCCCAGGCGGTGTGGGATTGCACAGCTTACCCGGTATTTCCCCTTCCCCTAAGCATGTCAGGATTAACATCTTTTGATCTAAGATCAACACGTGATATTGACTTAGAAAGATACAACGGTAAGATTGTAATATCTTTACAAAGATCAATATCAGTCCCAGTCTAATGTATACTCCATACATTCGAAACTAGCATACTTTGCCAATGTTCTGGAAAGAACAAAACACTTATCCAAGGTGTAAGTACACTTCATCGCTGATTATCACATTAGTGTAAATCTAGTGCACTGATGAATCAGGGACTTTGTCTTTTGAAGCATATAATCACAATCACATTCCACTGTGTTGACATCAGTGTAATTGTGAATGACTATATGTTCAGGACTTACCAGATTTTGTATACATTAAACCATAAACATGAAAACTACATGTAAACATAAATGACTTCTAATATTTCATTGATAACAAATTAGATTAGAATAAAGTGTGTCTTATTTAGGGCATAAAATCCCAACAAACTCCCATTGGCACTAACATAAAACAAGTAGTGCATTTCAATCAATCTATTGTCTTGATCTTCAGATCAAGTGTGGTATATTAGACTCAATCCAAATTTCTGGAACTGTAAGTCTGTGGCAAGCTACTGCTTTCTCCACCATTACTTCCTTTATGTTCATAAAATATTATGCAACATCATTTACTATAAGCATTACTCATTTAGGAATACTGAATTCTTTAGTGCTTATAAAGAGCATCTGAATAAATAGAAGATGTATCTCTAATTCTATCCAGAATGGAATAGAGATAACACAGTGTAGAATTTTCTTCAGTTGAATGACTTTCCAGTAATTTCGAAATTACAAAGTTATGTATATCTTCACTGATGGAGCTTAAATTATTATAGATGGACTTTTACATCCTGCTAGAATAATTCCTCCACCCCAGAGTAACCACCATCTCAGATCCTTTATGAGTTGGTGTAGATATAAGGATTTCAAATGTATACATCTCTATCATCTAACATATAGATCACTTTCAGAAATCTTTCTTGACTGTCTTTTAATGTTCCTTGTTTGATTACATCTTAGATGGCTCTCACTTAACAGTAGGAGTCCGGTTAAATTCATACATAGAAGTACATTTAACCTCTTACTATTGTTTCCAGGGATATCTTGTTGTGACATACTGTCTTATAGATTAAGTCATCAACATAACATTCTAGTATTATCATTAATGTAAAATACTTGCTTAAGATTAAGTAATCATTAGAGATACCATAAAAAATTTCATGAGGATTAGGAATTTTTTGCCTAAGTCATTCGAATAGACTATGCAAAAAAAATTCTACTATCTTATTCTCAAAGTTCTGACAGGTAATTTGTCTCCACATGAATGGTTAGATTTACTTTCTCAGTTGTATTTTAAAGTTTCTATCACAAGTAACATCCAAATGAAGATAGGTTTAGAATTTTAAAATTCTCCCACTCAAATAAGGTACTGTGATTATTTGTCCAAGAACCTTTTATTGGTATCAATTGCTATTACAACAGTAATATATTAATTGGAACAGAAATTAAGATCAAGAAAAAAGTTCCAAATTGTTTAGGAATTAAAACAATTAATTCAAAAATAATAATAATAAAATTTCGAGTTTCATCTTCATTCTTGGACTATCTCCACCCATCTGTCCAACCATTCGACTCAACTCCCTAGGATTGCAATCCAAGTTCAAACAGCTGGAGCTGAAATAAGAAGAAAAACAAACATGGTTAGTAGGTCCAGAATTAATAACCCAAGGGGATAATAATTCTCTAAAACTCATGAGTTTATAGCATAGAAAGAAATACCTTGTTTCTTTGCTAGAAACTTAGGGCATTGGGGTTTCCAGTGGTCATTTTCATTGCAATAGAAGCATTTTCCTTTTGGCTTATCACCGGGAGTAGCGGCCTTTTTCTTTTTGACCGTTTTCACAGCTTGAACAGGCTTCTTGCTATTCTTCCACTTCTTCTTGTTGTTGGGTTTGGAAGTAAAGGCAATGTTTGCCTCAGCCTTAGCCGCCCCATTAGCATTTCCAGAATTGGGAGCTTTAGATCCTCCTTTCTGTGGTCCTCCAATCCAATTTTCAAATGTCTGAAGGTTGTTTACCAACTCGTGAAAGTCACGTTCCAACTTGTTCATGACATAATTTGAAGTAAAAGGTAGAAAGGATGGAGTCAAACTGTTCAAGATCAGACTCACTTCCATTTGGGAAAGTTAGATCCATTCAGCTTATTATCATGGGGTTGGTCATTGTCATGTTGGATACTACAAATAACAATAAATAGAAATCAAGTAAGATTCAACAAAAAATTTCATTCAGAAATTATTAGCACATAGCAAGTAGGAATGAGAAGCGAAAATACTAAAACATACAATCCTAAATAATTTCCAAGGTCTTCAACAAACTGATATCAGTGTCCCGTTTAGGCAAGAATCAAAGATACCATCCATTGAATAGAGTTGTTAGCTCATCTAAAATGATAAACATTCTAGCAACCTTTTATTCGATTAAGATAAGAATCCAGCGTTGTCTTGTTTAGGCGAGAGTCAAGGCTATTCTATCTTATGAGCTTCTACCATTGTTTCATACTTTTGTAAGTCTTACTAATAGTCGCCACCATTAGGGTGATCTACTAAAAATAAAATACTTACAAATAATATTTATCTTTCGAGATTCTACGACGTTAAATTGCTAATGAACGTTCCTCCATTACGAAAGATTACTCACTAAAATAAGAACTATGTAGAACCAACAATGGAGATTGAATATCCTAATAATAAAGCTCATTATTTAAAATGTATTTTCTTCTAATATTTATTTTAACTTTTTTATTTTACATATATATTTATTTAATTAAAATTTCCAATTTAGAATAAAATTCTAAATATAAATTTTAATTTAATATTTATAAAATTATACTTAGATGGATATCAAAATAAATTAAATTAATTTCCATCTTAGTAATAATTTTCAATAAATATTTCGAAAATTATTCAATTTAAGTTGTATGAAAATTAATTAATAATTAATTTACAACTCAAATTAATTTTCTATAAATACATATTACATTTCGAAAATTAATGTATTTAAAATAAATATAATTTTTGAAAATGCTCTAAGATATAATAAAATAAATCTTGAAAATTTATTCTAATTTTATGTTGGTCCAAAATTAATTAAAAATTAATTTTCAACACAAATATAATTTTCTTATTTCATTAAATATTACGAAAATTTTCAAATATTTAAGTATCATGATTAAAACCAACTTAAATATTATTTTTCTCTTTAATTAAATATAACTAGAAAAATACTTCAAGCAAACACACAATAAATATCTAGACTTCCATTGACTAATGAATTTATTTTCTAATTATAATATAATTTTGTTCATTTATTTTAATTAATCATTTAAATGAAAAATTTATTGATTTAAGTTGGTCTAAAATTAATTAAAATAATTAATATTCAACTTTAATCTATTTTTCAAGAAAAATTCAAAATTTTCTGCATTTAAATAAAAAATGCAATTTCGAATTTTTATATAAAAAATGATTAATAAAATAAAATAAAATATATTTTGAAAATTATTCAAATTTAAATTGTTGTGAAATTAAAATTTCCAACTTAAAATAATTTTATATTTAATTAAATATTCTAAAAATAATAATTTTTAAGTATCAAGAATGAAATCAACTTAAAGATTTAATTTCAATTTAATTAAATGTATTAAATATAAGAATTAAATAATCAAGTATAAAATAAACTTAATTATTAATTATAATTTAATACTAGGAAAAATATTTTTAATTAAGTTGATCCAAAATTAATTAATAAATAATTAATTTTTAACTTAAACTATTTTCTTAATTAAATATTAGAAAATATAATGTAACACCCTAACTATTATAGGCGTGTTAGCGTGATTTTTTAACGTACTGTGCAGCTCGTTGCTAATCAACGAGGTTATTGAAAATCGTGAATAATTATAATTTTGCTTATTGAATTAAAACATAACATTTAACACTAATAAAATTCTGGGATCCCGTTTACAAAATATAGTTACAAAAGTTACTATTTATTTACAAAATATGTGTCGCCTAGCGACTAAACAACAAAAGCCCTGATGTCCCGAGGATCATACGCTCCAGGCCTAACCGCCCCGACATGTACAATCTTCACCTGCTCGCTCTCAATGCTCCTCAAATTTAGCCTTGCCCTTACCTACACATAGCATTAGCACTGTGAGTCGACAGACTCAGTAAGAAAAGCATAACATAATAAGCATACTAAGATCCCGGGTTATAATCAGGCGCCCATACACCTAACCATAACCCTAACTGAATCAGGATCGATCTTGACAAAGTATGACTAACCGCGAATCCAGCCTATACTCAGTACTCTAATCGCACTGATGTGGCAGCAGTAAACTCATACTATCTGATAGCCTAGCATACATCTGTCGGCATATCGGTGCATCTCTATATACACGTCACTGATGCCCTGATATGCTAATCTGAGGGCTATAGATGTGCCTATTCTGACGACAACTAACATGCAAGCTAAACATGTATAAACATATGCAAAATATTATACTAATCTTACCTTGACTCCGAATTCAGGTGTGCCGGCCAACCTGAGTGGAATAACAGCTCGGCAAATTACAGGCTCCTAAATCACATCAATCATAACATAGGTAAGTGACACGCTAAATCACTTTTCGAGGACATAAAATTGAAACTAAAAGTTTTCCTATCGATGAATAACATGGCAATACCCTAAACATCTCAAAAATGGGAAAAACTAAGGCTCCCAAAACTGCCCCAACCGGAATTCCGGTTCTGCGGGGTTTCTTGGGGACCATCCGGAATTTCTGTTCCTACAGGTCCCTCTGAACCGGAATTCCAGTTCAGTACAGGAATGACCAAAAATTCCATATTTCAACCAAAACAACCCCAATTCACATGAAACCTTCCAGACCTGTTCTAAGCATCCTAAAGATCATTTTCCAAGCAACAAAACCAATTCCTAAACTTAGAAACAAGAAATGACATTAAAGCTCCAAGTTTGAGTTCTAAAACTCAAAGCTTGGTTAAACTAATCAACAACCACCAAAACCAGCTCAAACCAACATAACTAAACATAATTTAACTACAGAGAACACAATCAAACACTAGCAACAAAAGCAGCAACTAAAATCCCAAAAACATGCATAATTCATTTCTTCAAAAACAAGAAATCAAAGAGGGAGCTACAAGAGACTTTACCTTTGCTTGGATACAATAGAAACTAGCGAGAAACCACTTAGAATTGCTGAAGAAAACTCAAACGCTAGCTGGTGTAGGGGGTTCGAATGAGAGAGAGCTTGAAAGAGAGAGAGATGAGCTTCCTTTCACAATTTTGAAATAAAAGAAATAATGATTTTTGTTTTAAAAGTTAACTCAGCTCATTACTAATAAAACCTGATTTAAAATAAATTAAAAATCACACTAAAGGACAACTTACAAACTGGAAAAAAAAGACGAGAATGCCCTTCCCACACAAAAGCCATAAAAAGAACACTAAGGGGTATTTTGGGAAATTCTAAATCCCGACTATTCCCGACATTCCCAATGTCTAACTATACCGCCCTGCTATACTAAAATACTAAGATGTGATTCTAATAGCCAAACACCGCGTTTCAATGTTGCCAGGCACAAAACATGCAAAATTATGAAATTTCTATGTATGACAAATAAAATACATTCTGAATTCAAATAAAACATCATAAATTAATAATTTAGGATTAATAAATAATTTCCATAATGAAACCCTAATTATCTACTAATTTCCAAATTTAAGCTAAGCAGTCTTTACAACTATCCCCCCCTTAAAAGGATTTCGTCCTCGAAATCTAACCTGAATAACTCCATATATTGGGCTCTCATGTCTGATTCTAACTCCCAGGTGGCTTCCTCCACCTTGCTATTTCTGTACAGTACTTTGAAAAGCTATGGTCTTATTCCGAAGAACTTTATCCTTTCTATCAAGGATCTGAACTGGCTGTTCTTCATATGACATGTCTGGCTGCAGCTCAAGATTTTCATAGCTAAGTACATGAGCAGGGTCTGAAACGTATTTTCTCAACATAGAGACATGAAATACGTTGTGAACTACTAAAAGAGCTGGAGGCAAAGCTAATCGATACGCCACTTGTCCAATCTTCTCGAGAATCTCGAAAGGTCCTGTAAATCTAGGGCATAACTTGCCTCTTTTCCCGAAATGCTTGATCATTTTCATTGGAGATACTCGTAAAAACACGTGATCCCTTACTTGGAACTCAACATTTCTGCGTTTCGGATCTGCATAACTCTTTTGCCTACTCTGAGAGGCAAGCATTCTAGTTTTAATCTTCTCAATTGCCTCATTGGTCAGCTGTACTGATTCTGGACCTAGGTATTTCTTCTCCCCTGTCTCATCCCAATGGATGGGAGATCTACACTTTCTTCCATATAACAGTTCATAGAGAGCCATACCTATCGTACTTTGATAACTATTATTGTACGAGAACTCTATCAGTGGTAGGTACTTACTCCAAGAACCCTCGAAATCCATAATACAAGCCCGCAATAAATATTATAGTATGTGAATTGTCCTTTCGGACTGTCCATCAGTCTGAGGATGGAAAGCCGTACTGAATTTCAGTTTAGTACCCATAGCCCGTTGCAAACTTTGCCAAAACTTAGAAGTAACTTTCGAATCCCTATCCAAAACTAGGGATTTTGGTACACCATGCACTCTTACTATTTCTTTGACGTACAAATTTGCATAGTGATCCTATGAAAAGGTTGTTTTAACTAGTATAAAATGTGCAGACTTCGTGAATCGCTCTACCACAACCCAAATAGAATCAAACAAACCCGTGGTTCTAGGTAACCCAACCACAAAGTCCATCGTGATGTCCTCCCATTTCACTTAGGTAAGGTTAAAGGCTGCAACAACCCTGTCGGTCTCTGATGTTTAGCTTTGATCTGCTGACAGGTTAAGCATCTCGATACGAATTCTACCACATTCTTCTTCATTTTGCTCCACCAGAAGTAAGGTTTAAGACCCGGCCTGATACATCTTGGTGGTGTCGGGATGTAGGGAATATGGAGTGGAATGAGCCTCTTTAAGAATTTCATTTCTAAGTTCCACACTATTAGGAACACAAGCCGTGGTTTTGAACAATAGCATCCCATTGTCTGACACTGTAAAGTCTCTGGCTTCACCAGCTGAAACCTCTTCTCTGATCTTTACTAACTTTGGATCCGTCATCTGAGCGACTTTAATTCATTCTAATAGATCAGATTGCAGCGTCAAGTTATGAAGCTTGCTTACGACAAACTCAATGTTAGATTTGACCATGTCCTCAGCTAATTGAGGTGAAATCTGAATCATACCAGCTACCTGCCCGGGACCCTTCCTGCTCAGGGCATGGGCCACTACATTGGCCTTCCGAGGGTGGTAAAGGATCTCACAATCCTAATCCTTAACTAACTCCAACCAACGCCTCTGTCTCATATCCAAATTTTTCTGGGTAAAGAAATATTTGATACTTCTATGGTCAGTATAAATTACACATATCTCTCCGTAGAGATAATGCCGCCAAATTTTCAAAGCAAACACTGTTGGAAATATTTTACCAGGATCTAGATTTACTAACAAGTATGTTTCATTAACATCCTAATATGAATTCTAAAATAATGAAATAAACACATATAAAGTTTAGGAAACCTTACATTGGGTGCAGCGGAATATAATGGCTCATTCCGTTCATATCTCTAGCCCTTGATTCCTTTCTGTAGCAGAGCATCACCAAGATCTGAACCTGGATCTCTTTCTCTCCTTCCTTGATGCTGATTCTCCTTCTTGTTGATTGGATTCTTCACAATCTTCCACACTATGATTGCGATATCACTTGATGTGTGTGGGCACTCACTCATTCACTAAAGGATCGAAAATTGAAGAAGAAAAGAGGAAAAAAAGGTTTCAGCCTAAGCAATAGAAAGAGGCTTAATTTTTCTGAAAGTGAATTTCATCTGACAGAGTTAAGTTTGAATGTGAGCCATCACTATCTATTTATAGGTAACCATCTAGGTTTAGGTTAGATTTATTTGCATTAAAATAATGAAAAAATAAATGGTAAATTAAATGCATAGTGGCCGGCCATGTATAGGATAATGGGCCCCACTTGCAATTTTGCCATTTTGTCATTTTTCCATCCCATTTTCTCAAAAACACCAATTTTCCAATTTAACCACTTAAATGCCAATTCCAATTATTTAATTACTAAAAATTAATTACTAAATAATATTATCATTTAATATATTTATTAATTATACATATAAAGTCTCTTAATTAACAAATAAAATCTAGAATCTCTTTTCTTACAATTTTGCCCTTGCTTAGTGAAAATTCATAAACTAGACATTGTCTAATTTTAGAATTATAATTGATTAATTAAAATCAATTAACTGAGTCTTACAAGCAGTACGGTCTCAACTAGTATGGGGACCATGGGCCTTTATAACCGAGCTTCCAATAAGTAGATCAAGAATTTACCAAGTAAATCCACTAACTTATTAATTCCTTGTTGAATCCATGCATAGAACTTAGAATTGCACTTTCAGTCATATAGAACGCTCTATATGTTCCACGATATAGATACGCTATTAATTATCCATTGTTATAATCCTAATTTGATCAATTTTCCTCTAATAGATGATCTACATTGTATAGGGACTAAAAACACTCAATTATACATTGTATAGGGACTAAAAACACTCAATCCTAAAAACACTTAGCTCCGCATAAATGATATTTCAGCGAAGTGAAATGAGTACTCAACCATTTATCTCTGTTTAGACAAGCTCGAAGGAAATCATCGTTTCACTTCTAAATACCTATAGAAGTTATAGATTCCATGTCTATGTTTAGAGCTCCCACTCAATTATACTATCATGTTCCCAAAATCTACGTATCACCCTAACCGAAAAGTAGGCTTAACTAACAAATCAAAGAACATGTATAATACTCTTGAGATCGAACCTAATCATATCAGGATTAAGATCATTTGATCTAGGATCAACTAGGTGATATTGAATTGAATAGATATTACGGTAAATTTAACATATCTAATCAAAGTTCAATATCGGTCCCTTCCAATGTATACTCCATACATCCGATACTAGTAAACTTTGCCAATGCCCTGGAAAGGACATAACACTTATCCAAGGTGTAAGAATACCTATCGCTGATTATCATGCCAGTCTAAACCCAGTGAACTGACAAATCAGGGAATTAAACTTTCGAACATATAATCAAAATTATGTTCCACTGTGCTGACAACACTATAATCATTAACAAATACATATGTTCTGGACTTAATAGAATTTATATATTAAATATATTCATGAAATAAATCATGTGAACCATGCAACATAAAATGTTATTTCTGATCTTTATTAACTAATAAATGTGATTATATTGAAATGGGTTTATTTTAGGGCACAAAACCCAACCAACTCCCACTTGCACTAATATAAAACAAAAAGTGCATTTCAATTAATCTCAATACCTTGATATCCAAATCAATTGTCGTATGTAGTGTACTCTCTGTAATAGGATCTGACAGGTTGTACTAAACACAACCTTTCGTCCACCATTACTTTTCCTTAATCACAAAATTCTTGATATCGTGAAATTCCTCTCTATATGTCTACTCTCTTGGGATACTGGATTCTATACTTTTGGCAACTACATTTGTGTTAGTCAGGAAGTAACACTAGTAGTTAATAAATGTTGGAACAATGCCAAAAATATATAGAACTTTCCTTAGACTGAATAAGTACCTTTCCTGAGACTTTAACATTCAGTCTCTCTCTGGTAGACTTAAAGACTTCAGATAGGTTTTTACTCTTTTCCAAAATCACAACTCCACCCCAAGAGTAATCACCATCTCATCAGCAGACCTTCTAGAATTATTATTTGGTGTAGTCTAAGAGTATTAAATACACCCTTATCGACTAACATATAGTTCCTCTTCTTAATTTTAAGATTCACTTGATTGTCTTCCAATGTTCCTTTCCTGGATTAATCTAATACCTACTCATTACTCCCACTCAATAGCAGGTGTCTAGTCTAAGGCATACTAAAGCATATCTGAGACCTCTCACTATTGATTGAAGGAATTCTTTCATGGGTTTATCTTCTCTGGAATAGTTGAGACTTTTCCTTAGATAAATAAAATCTATGTCTATAAGTTGAGAAGCTTCTCTAGATTGCCATTAGAAAAGAAAATGCTTCAGAATCTTACTAAAGTAAGTTGCTTGCATTAGAGTAAGTAATTACCAGGTATACCACAAGCCATAGGTTTAGATAAACTCAAACCTATAATAGTAGGAACAGGAAGTTTTGTTAAGTCCATTCAATAGACCTACAAAGGAAAATTTCCTTTCTTGTCCTTGCAATAGAAAATTTTTGGTTGTTCCATATGAATGGTTTTGACCATAGTTCTCTTGGCTTTGCTCTAAGTTTCTTATTTTGACAATCCATTACTTGTTTAAACTCACAATGGATTTTAATCACTAGTGTCTTCCAAGTCATAATATGGTGAGTTCCTTGAAACTCTCCCACTACGACAAGGTACCGTGAATTATGTCTAAGAAAACTAAATTGTATTGACCTCTTCGGTTGTGTTAAGACAATAGAGGCAGTGGGATCATCATATGTAGAATAAGATGATAGAACACTTTTGTAATCAAGAAAAATATCTCCTTTATTTGCCACTTTATTTTCAGACTTAGTCATTTTCTTAGAAAAGTTGTATTTGTTTAAACAAACACTTTCTTATCTAATGACTATGGGATGGTCCACCCCTAATCACTTGGAATAGTTAACAAACATGCAAACTATGGTTAACAGTTCTAGCTTTTCTTAAGATTTCGATTAGGTCATCCATGAATCTAGTAATGGTTTACACTAAGTACACAACCATTGCATCATTCTGAAATTTTCCTTTCACTAGGGTATTTTCTTAGAAGGACTTAGGCAACGACCAGTAACTAATCATCAGTATGCAAATCGAATTTCTGGGGAGGTAAGTTTGGATATAATTCAAAAAATCAACTTAATGATCTTTGAATTGCATATGTGCCAAGTATTTCTCCACCCCTATCAGTTCGCAAGATCTTTAACCACTTACCTTAATGGTTTTCCACCATTGCTAGAAATTCATGAAATTTTTCAAACATTTCAAATTTTTGTGCTTAAGGTAAAATCTAGAGTGATCGTCTTAAGAATATAACGAAAAACTCATATCCACCCCTGAATGTACATCCATCTGCGAATGAGATGATTATACTTTTAGTGGATATAGGGATAATGACTCTTTGCAGAGATTGATCTTGTCAAAACCACTATGAACAAGATACAAATGCCATAGATTTATAAAATATGTGGTTGTGTCTTTTGATGACTTAGGTTTAGTTACATCAAAAAGTTCTTAGAATAGTGCAAGTGGATTCTGGTCACAGAAGACTAAACTCATATTCCATACTAACATACAGTTTGAATCCATTGATAGAAAATGGTTATTAAACACTTGTGAAAGTGTAACTGTATTATATTCTAGAAATAGAAATATGAAAATTTCTATTTAGAGTCTAAAATTTAAAGTCAAAGACTTAAATTTATACCAAATATACATGAGTAATTCTTCTTTCTTGGACCACCACTACTAATCTAACTCTAAGTCTCATTTGCCTAAATCAAAAATATACAAGTAGGAGATTCTAAGATTGAGGATTAAATCATTTCGGGATAGAATTTCGGGAATATAATCAAATCCGTCAGTCAATTTCTTAAGAGAAAATATAGAATGACATTATATGATTTATAAACCATTCATCCAACGATATATTATGGAACTAATTCGAAATGAATTAGCTAAGAGGAATAATGATAATTTCGAATTTAAATAAGAATCCAACGATGCTCCAATTAGCGAGAGTCAAAGTTATTCTTATTTATATAATCTTCTTGTTTCATATTGTAAATACTAGTCTAAGGTGTCATCAATTGATGAACAGCTAGATGTTGCATTTACAATATTTATCTATCGAGATCTAACACTATTATGTTTGTTTAATGGTTGACAATCCATTAGGGATTTGTTCCATTAAAACAACAAGCCAAGTTAGACCAACAATGAAGATTCGAAATTAAACTACAACTAATAACAGAAAATAACATGGTTCAATATAAATTCACACACAATTGAGAAATTTTCAAGCATTTAGCAAATAACAAAGACATGTGAAAATACAAAACAAGCATATCTTAAATAATTTCTAAGGTTTCCAACAAACTGATACAGTGTCCCGGTAGGCGAGAGTCAAAGTATAATTCATTGAATAGAGTTCTCAGCTCATCTAAAATGCAAACCATTCTAGCAACCTTTTATTCGATCAAACTAAGAATCCAACGTTGTCCCGGTAGGCGAGACTCAAGGTTATTCTCATTTTATGAGCTTCCACCATTATTTCATGTTTTATAAGTTCATCTCTAAGTAGTCACCGTAGGGGAGAGTCTAATAGAGACGAAAACTTACAAAACACTTATCAAATGAGATCTTACAGTGTTAAATGCGTTCAACGAATAACCATCCACAAGGGGGCGAAGTCTAGCGTCTCGAGGTTATATTAAAAACATTTAACTATTGTAAAACCAACAATGGAGATCAAATATCCTTATAACTAAAAGCTCATTATTTTAGAGAGTTGTATTTTCTTTGACACTTATTTTAATCTATTTATTTTGATATATATTTATTTAATTAAAATTTCCAATTTAGAATAAAATTCTAAATATGAATTTTAATTTAATATTTATAAAATTATACTTAGATGGATATGAAATAAAATGAATTATTTCCATCTTAGTAATAATTTCCAATAAATATTTAGAAAATTATTCAATTTAAACTGTATTAATTTAAATTAATTTACAACTCAAATTAAATTTTCTATAAATATATATTGCATTTCGAAAAATTGAAGTATATAAGAATACAATTTCGAAAAATGCTTTAAAATAAAATAAAAATAAATCCTGAAAAAATTATCCAAATTTTATGTTGGCCCAAAATTAATTAATAAAAAATTAATTTTCAACAAAAAATATAATTTTCTTATTTAATTAATATTAAGAAAAATTTCAAATATTTAAGTATCATGATGAAAATCAACTTTAATATTAATTTTCTATTTAATTAACTATCTCTAGAAAAATACTTCAAGTAAAACAGATAATATCTATCTAGACTATCATTGACTAATTAATTCATTTTCTAATAATAATATATTTTAATTCATTACTTCAATTAATCATTAAATGAAAAAATCATTGATTTAAGTTGGTCCAAAATTAAAATAAATAATTTTCAACTTTAATCTATTTTTCAAATAAAATTTGAAATTTCTGCATTTAAATAATGCAATTTCGAATGACTAATAAAATAAAATAAAATATATTTTGAAAATTATTCAAATTTAAGTTATTCTGAAATAAGATTTCAAACTTAAAATAATTTTCTATTTAATTAAATATCATTAAAATAATAATATTTAAGTATCAAGAATGAAATCAACTTAAATATTTAATATTCAATTTAATTAAATGTATTAAATATAAGAATTAAATAATTAAGTATAAAAGAAACTTAATTATTAATTCTAATTTAAAACTTGGACAAATATTCTATAATTAAGTTGGTCCAAAACTAATTAAAATAAATAATTAATTTACAACTTAAAATATTTTCCTAATTGAACATTAGAAAAATATAACTAGTACTAGAGATAACTATCTAGAATATATATCATTAACTAAGTGTTTTTCTAAAATTAACTTTAAAATATTAAATGAAAAATAAATTCATATATTTTAAAGCTAGTTATGTTGCTAATTCAATTTTAATTAGGTTAGACTAATATAATTAACCTAATACAATTAGTTAAATAAGGAAAATGGGCCTTCACAATTGGGGTAGTTCATGTGAGGGAGAGCTGGGTTCAGTATGTCGTACCCACTGCTATTGGCCCCCTAACTCTCAGACAAGGCCCAAAAGAGAGGAATTTAACCTTTAAATAAACAATTGTTATTCATTGAATAAGTCTGAATCTAATTGGGCCTAAATAAATTTACTTATGTCAAAATTTATTTTAGCAACCTAGTCTATTTACTTAGTAAAACTTAAATGGGCTTCCTAGCTATATGCATCTAAGCCGAATAGCAAACATATAGGCTCACACAGGTCAAATGATTTGGATGGGCCATATCATGTTACTAGGTTTACACAGATGAAAGAAGTACAAAATTTACCTGTTACAAATTATTTATAAGATCTATTGACAATTGGACTATGATTAAAATCAGATCATTGGATCTGTCAACAAGTTAATCATAGCAATTTAGATCAAATAAATAATAGGTTTGTTAAAAAAAAGTTTTGAATAGACAAAATAAATAAACAAACATTATCCATGCAACAAATGTGAAATAAGATATATAATTAAATTATTATTTTAAACTAACCAACAAAATTTTGAAAAATTTAAGGTTGTTAAAACAAACCTCAAAAATCTGAAAATTTAAAATTCAAAAATGAAAAACCAATTTAAAATATCTAGGTTTATTTGAATTATCTTTATCAAATTAAATTAAATATCAAATAAGATCAATGATTTAAAAAAAATATCTCCAATATCATTTTCAGATCTTATAATTTAATCAAATTAAAATAATAAAATAAACAAATTTAAAAATAGATGTGGTTAGATACTTATTATTTTAAGAATAAAATAATAAATAAATAATAATTATCCTAATCATATGTCAAAATATCTCAAATTAAGCAATATTCAAATTTCTACAAAAATATCTAATTTATTTAAATATTTAAAATATAATTTATAAATTTCTAATAAGTAAAATGATATAATATAGTAAAATATCATTTTAAACTTATAATTTATAAATAAATAAATATTTAACAAAATAACGAACTTTTGAATTTGAAAATATTATAATTAGAATATCCATAAAAATATCTAGGTTAATTTCAAATTTATTAATTATTTAATTTATCATATAAGATAATTTTAATATAATATTTCAAATAAAAAAGATAAAGTTATCTTTTAATTTAAAATATGTTAAATACGAAAATATCTAATCTTATAATTAAATAATATATAAATATTAAAGAAATTAACAAATTTTTAAATTTCACCATAATTTAAAAAATAAAATAATCAATTTTTAAATTTAAACCTCAAAATATCAAAATTAATAATAATCTATTGAAAAATAAATATTATTAATTTAAAAAATGATATTTAAGTTCAAATATATTAAAAATAACATTTTATTTTAAATTTGGGTTTGAAAATTGGAAAAAATCGAATTTCGGGGAAAAATCCCACAAAAATCGCAAAAAGGTGAAGGCTACCCAGTAGGCTGCAGACGCAGCCATGAGAGGCAGCAAAAGAGCCTGATGCGCGCGTGGGAGAGGGAGTGACGCCGAGAAATCTCGGCGTCTGCAGGATCATCCTCGGCAGACATGCAGGGTACTGGGCGAGGCAGTCCTGTCCGAAGACGTGCGTGTGTGCGCTTCAGACAAAGAATTGTCTGGGTCACGCGCGCGGAAGGACTTCCTTGTCCGAGATGCTGGTGCGCGGAGCACCCAATCTCGACATCCTTTCAACCCGATTTTTCCAAAAATTATAACTTTCTCAATTTTTATCGAAATCGAGTTCGTTAAAAAACAAAATTGCTTAATTTTTCACAAGAAATCCAGAAAAAATATTTTCAAAAATAGAAAAAAATATTTTTCATGGAAAAACAAATTTCTACAACACATACATTCATCACATAACACATAAACCAACACGAAACCATCCAAATCAACACAAAACATCATTTTAATTCATATTTCATGAAAGTAAATCATTACCATGGCTCTAATACCAGTTGTTGGAAATATTTTACCAGTATCTAGATTTACTAACAAGTATGTTTCATTAACATCCTAATATGAATTCTAAAACAATGAAATAAACACATATAAAGTTTAGGAAACCTTACATTGGGTGCAGCGGAATATAATGGCTCCTTCCGTTCAGATCTCTAGCCCTTGATTCCTTTCTCTAGCAGAGCATCACCAAGATCTAAACCTGGATCTCTTTCTCTCCTTCCTTGATGCTGATTCTCCTTCTTGTTGATTAGATTCTTCACAATCTTCCACACCATGATTGAGATACCACTTGATATGTGTGGGCACTCACTCATTCACTCAAGGTTCAAAAATTGAAGAAGAAAAGAGGAACAAAAGGTTTCGGCCTAAGCAATAGAAAGAGGCTCAATTTTTCTGAAAGTGAATTTCATCTGATAGAGTTAAGTTTGAATGTGAGCCATCACTATCTATTTATAGGTAACCATCTAGGTTTCGGTTACATTTATTTGGAATTAAAATAATAAAAAAATAAATGGTAAATTAAATCCATAGTGGCCGGCCATGTATAGGATAATGGGCCGCAGTTGCAATTTTGCCATTTTGTCATTTTTTCATCCCATTTTCTCAAAAACGCCAATTTTCTAATTTAACCACTTAAATGCCAATTCCAATTATTTAATAAAAATCAATTATTAAATAATATTGTCATTTAATATATTTATTAATTATACATATAAAGTCTCTTAATTAACAAATAAAACTTAGAATCTCTTTTCTTACAATTTTGCCCTTGCTTAGTGAAAATTCATAAACTAGACATAGTCTAATTTTAGAATTATAATTGATTAATTAAAATCAATTAACTGAGTCTTACAAGCAGTATGGTATCACCTAGTATGGGGACCATGGGCCTATATAACCGAGCTTCCAATAAGAAGATCAAGAATTTACCAAGTAAATCCACTAACTGATTAATTCCTTGTTGAATCCACGCATAGAACTTAGAATTGCACTCTCAGTCATATAGAACGCTTTATATGTTCCACGATATAGATATGCTATTAATGATCCATTGTTATAATCCTAATTTGATCAATGATCCTCTTATAGATGATCTACATTGTATAGGGACTAAATTACCGTTACAACCTTCAATGAATTTTATCCTTAAAACACTTAGCTCCGTATAAATGATATTTCAGCGAAGTGAAATAAGAACTCAACCATTTATCTCTGTTTAGACAAGCTCGAAGGAAATCATCGTTTCACTTCTAAATACCTATAGAAGTTATAGATTCCATGTCTATGTTTAGCGCTCCCACTCAATTATACAATCATGTTCCCAAAATCTACGTATCACCCTGACTGAAAAGTAGGCTTAACTAACAAATCAAAGAACATGTATAATACTCTTGAGATAGACCCTTATCATATCAGGATTAAGATCATTTGATCTAGGATCACCTAGGTGATATTGAATTGAATAGATATTACGGTAAATTTAACATATCTAATCAAAGTTTAATATCAGTCCCTTCAAATGTATACTCCATACATCCGATACTGGTAAACTTTGCCAATGCCCTAGAAAGGACATAACACTTATCCAAGGTGTAATAATACCTATCGTTGATTATCATGCCACTCTAAACCCAAAAAGTACAATTCTCGTCAGTTTTTAAGTGTCATTAAAAGAATTTGCATCGGTTTAAAAAACCGACGTATATGCCGTAGTCGCAAATAGTTTCTTATTAGCGTCGTTTTTTAAATGACGCAAAAAACAATTATCTTCATTTTAAAACCGTCACAAAATATACTTTCTTCTTTTTTTTCTTCTACGTCGGTTTGGAAATGACAC
This sequence comes from Cannabis sativa, assembly GCF_029168945.1. Lineage (NCBI taxonomy): Eukaryota > Viridiplantae > Streptophyta > Magnoliopsida > Rosales > Cannabaceae > Cannabis > Cannabis sativa. The sequence continues at coordinate 14,853,564 of NC_083605.1, read as the reverse complement.
AAAATCATTTGCGACATTTCAAAACCATCACTAAAAAGTTATACCGTCAGTTATAAAATGACATAAATTGCTGAAATAATTTTTTTTTTTCATCTATTGCGTCGGTTATAAAATGAAGCATAAATGTAAGTAAGGAAAAATTGTAAATTTTCATACAATTTTCCCCACCTGCATTATCAAATTTTAGAATAATTTTATATAATAATAACTACATAATACAAGAAAAGGTTAAAATAACGTTTATAAAACTTATATAAAATTAGTAATCGATTCTATTAACTAATTACATAACACCAAAATTGTTAATAGAAACGATCCTAAAATTTATATTCCATGTATCGTAAAAACTAACTACAAACTAATTACATAATGTAAAAGTTAATAGAAACAATCATAAAACTTGTTACTCATGTATTATAACAAAAGTAGTAACCTTGTACTTAATCAATGATCAAAGGCTTCACAAATTCGGCCCACTTTTCTCGTACTGTATTGATCTCCTCGTTACTGTATGAATTACGCGTCTAAAGTAAACTGTAAAACAAAGATAAAAAATATTTATCAGTACATTAAAAATATATTTAAAATAAAAACTAAATAAGTATAAATGCTAAAATTGAACTCTATATAATAAACAACACAATTAGCAATACAATTTTAAAATAAACAAAAATATTGGCTGAATATTTAAAGTAGCATAATTGAGAACGGATGCATTTGAAAAAGTGTCCTCAAACATGGCAGGTGATTACTTGCCTCAAATGTTTCATTGCTGTCACCATCAATAAATAAGAGAAGTGTTCTTCTTGTAAAAGGAACCAAGTCACTGGGAAAAATGCAGTTTATTCCTATAAAATGATTCATTTAGAATAACCAAAAACTTGAGAAAATCCTCAAGACAGTAAGAAAATTATGTCTGCATCTCATTATAAATTCAATACTAAAGATGCCATATAAATCACATCGTTAATGTCACTGAGTATATCCATTAAGTTGTTCTTAATGTATTTCATTTGTATAGGAGGTTTTTAATAATAATAATCAAGAGAAAAAAGCAAAGAGCAAAGAATACAAAAACAATAATACAAATACAAAAGTAACAATCACGAATTAAAATGATTTTTAGAAAAAAAAAAAAAGAAAAGAAAGAAATAAACCTGAAGCTGGCAAGTAATTTAACAAAATTCCATCAGAGGGAGCTCCTCACATATTGTGGCAACAACTTGCCATAAAAAAGTGGACATATAAATTTAAATAAGCTTAAGAACACACCAATTCTTAAAAAATTTCATGCCCACTAATATCTTTTAAGCACCTTACATCACTCTGTAACAACATAACTAAAAGGAGGTAGGAGTAAAAAGTTTTCTCACTAAAGATTTCATGATTTTTCGTATGCAAACTTAAAGAGGTTAAATTAACTAGTAACCAAATAACTACAAGTATAAAAGCTACAATATAAGTTAGAAAATTATTATTTGCAATAGTGATGTCCTTAAAATGATGGATTACTGACCAATGTCTATGATTTCTTTATCTAAAACTACCATAACTTTTAGGCTAATAGCAAGATAGCAGGAGGAATATGGTACCAAGAGTCTCAATAGTCAATCAAATTTAAGAATTCTTGCAACGTTATGTGTTATAATAGTAGAGAGCATAGATGAATTTTCACAATTGTATAAAGCCTTTTTGAAAAATATTTGTCATACTTACAGCTAAATAATGTGTGATGGAAGGACGATTTAAATCCGCCGAGGCAATATAGGATCGAGAATATCTTTAGTCGCAGCAGAAGGTCCATTGTGACAATTCTATGTTAGATTTGAGTGGTAAAATAAGACACAGGGCTCCCACTCAGGACTTCTTGAAGCATTCGAAAGTGTCGAGTTACTTCTAAAAATTTTACCTGTGTATCACCAAAGATAACAACAACAAGAATGAAGGCTTCACATTCAGTTAGCCATAAAATGTGGTTTGGTTATGTTGACAGACATTATCAAAGGATATCAATTAACAAAACCAAACATATGGAACAAAGCATTTGTAATTGAATTGAAAAAAAAGAAAGAGAAGGAAAACCTTGATCGATACCTAACCTCATTGTGATGATAAATGGCAAGAACAGCGTCTCGAAGCCTCAAATTCCTTGAACAGTTGTGTGGAGACAACGAATCGGAAAAAGTGTCCAACAAAACACTATAACTACAAGGCCTGATATTCATAGAATTGGTATCATATTTAAAAAATGTAAGAGTAAGATATACCAAAAACATAATCTATATTTACAGTTTAATATAAATAATGACAGATCCAAAAAACACTTAAAACACAGAGAAATTAAACTCAAAAATAAGAGCAAAATCAAACCATATTGCAACTCAAAAGACTCAATCAACATATATATAAACTCATAAAAAAACTTTAATCGTAAGATGAGTTTAGGATTTCGGCAGAGCAACGGTGGACGGTTAGAGGCGGAGCAACGATGAAAGACCAGAGGCGGAGCAAAAGGATTTGTGCACCAGATCTAAGAGAGAGAAACAGTGAGGGATTGACAAAAAAAACTAGTTGAGAAGTTTAATTTCATTTTTTTTTCAAAAAACATTAGGTTTTTAGAAGAACCATAAAAAGTTGAAATCTAATCATGAGAACAACCAAATAGATGATAAAAATAAGTTATCAAGAGAAAGTAAAAAAAAAATGAGCTAAAAGGGTTATACGTACCTGAGACAAAGAAGAGATGTTGGCTTGAGGCATTTATCGAGCTTGAGCGCCAACAAAGAATGATGAATTGTCAATGATCTCTGAGACCGAAGGGGATAGTGAAAGGAGGTAAATGCAGATGAAAATTTTGAAGAATCAAAGTGGTGGTGCCGAACGAATGCCGAGAAAGAAGAAATAAAGAGAAATGGAGAGGGGAGGGTCATGGAGATTGTAAAGAAATGGAGAGAGGGTATTCATGGATGAGAAGAGAATGACGGGGACATGAGTGGATGAGGCGATGTAGTTTCGAAGAAGGGAACGACGGGGGAGATGAGAGGGTTTCCCCAAAGCTTTTTCGCGATTAAAGGTTAGGGACGAGTGTGTGAACAATGGCATCTGATTTGGGGGTTTAGGGATTTCACACAATTTCACATCATTTACTCACTCTCATCATCATATGTTGCGTCGGTTTTAAAACCTCATAAACAAAATATTTAACTGTTTATAATACACGCAAAAAGAAAGAAATTTTTTATAATTTTTCGAGCTTTATTCGTCGGGTTCTTTTTTACCGTCATTTGATAAATGACGCAATTTGTATACTTTCAGCGTCGTTTAGGAACAGACGTGACTAAATTTTAGGCACTATTTACGACGGTCAACACAATGAACAGTAGTGTTGACCGACGTTAATTGTATAATTTGTAGTAGTGACACTATAATCATTAACAAATACATATGTTCTGGACTTAATAGAATTTATACATTAAATATAATCATGAAATAAATCATGTGAACCATGCAACATAAAATGTTATTTCTGATCTTTATTAACTAATAAATTTGATTATATTGAAATGGGTTTTCTTTAGGGAACAAAACCCAACAAACACTACCGCGGCAAATTCTAAGTCATGAGTTGAATATCGCTGTTCATAATCTTTCAACTGACGAGAGGCATAGGCGATAAGGATCGGCTTGCATCCGTACACACCCCAGACCCTGTTTGGATGCATCACAGTAAACCACGAACTTTTCTTGGTCTGAAGGCAAAGCTAACACTGATGCTGTAATTAACCTCTGTTTCAGCTCCTGAAAAACTTGATTCACATTTATCTGTCCATGCAAAACGCTAATTCATTTTAGTAAGCGCGGTTAAGGATGTTGAAATTTTAGAAATCCCTTCTACAAATCGACGATAATAATTAATAACCAGCCAGACCCAAGAAGCTTCTTACTTCTGTCACTGTTTTCGGTCTTGGCCAATCCCTGACGGATTCTACCTTTCCTGGATCCACCTTGATCCCATCTTTTCTAACAATGTTGCCAAGGAAGGACACCTAAGATTGCAAAAATTCACAGTTCTTGAACTTGGCATAAAGATTGTGTTCTCGAAGCCGTTGCAGAACCATTCGGAGATGTTGCTCATGTTCCTCTTCTGATTGAGAGTACACAAGGATGTTGTCGATAAACACAATCATACAGATATCGAGGAAATCCTTGAATACCCTATTCATCAGATCTGTGAAGGCTGCGGGGGCATTGGTTAGTCCAAATGACATAACCAGAAATTCATAATGTCCATACCTAGTGCGGAAAGCCGTCTTTGGAATGTCCTCCTCTCGGATTCTCAATTGATGATAGCCCGATCGAAGATCAATCTTTGAAGAGACCATCTTCCCTTGAAGTTGATCAAAAAGATCACCGATCCTAGGTAACAGATATTTATTCTTGATTGTTAGCTTATTCAATTCCCGATAGTCGATGCAAATTCGTAGAGATCCATCTTTCTTCTTGACAAACAATACCGGAGCTCCCCAGGGTGACACACTAGGCCGAGAAAACCCTATGTCAAGCAACCCCTGGAGTTGAATTTTTAATTCTTTAAGTTTAGCTGGAGCCATTCTATAAGGGGCTTTAGAAACTGGTTCTGCTCTAGGTGCCAAATCAATTACAAAGTCAATTTCTCGCTGAGGTGGTAAACCTGGAACCGAACCAACAAAAATAAATGGTTCTTCACCTTCTGGTTGGAAGATTACCATCTTCCTCTTACTGTCAATACTGGCTGAATATTTTGACAAGAAATCCATTCCCAGTATAATATTAAAATTTGCTAAGCTCATTTCTATTAGGTCAGCACTTAACTGCATATCCTCTATTCTTATCGGCATAGACCTAATCCACATTTTGGAGATAACTAACTCTCTGCCAGGTAATAGGGTTCCAAACCCTGATTCATAACTATCATGTGGTCTATCCAACTTACTAAAAATTCTGGCTGCCACATAAGAATGAGTGGCCCCAGAGTCAAACAACACAGAGAAATAAGAGTTGTTGAGCGAGAGCTCACATGTTACCACAGAAGGTTTGGCTTCTGCATCAACCTGAGTTATGGCGAACACCCTTGCTGGAGTGGGTTTCGCTGCAGTCTTTGGTGCTTCAGTTCTGAGTTGGGGACAATCCCTCTTGTAATGCCCTGGCATGCCACACTAAAAGCACCTCTGCACTTTACACTCCCCGAGATGATGCCTTTTACAACTCGGGCACTCTAGGTAAGTGTATCGGGTCTCAGAATTACCCTGTCGATTGCCTCGACCCTGGTTCCCTTGAACCTCTTGTTTTGACTAGAGCCACTGGTTACCGTAGATGCCTTTCTTTTCTAATCAGTGGCTAAGCCACTACCTCCCCTGGTAAAGCCTAATGCAGGAGGGGTAGGAGCCCGGCCAACAACCGGAGTCCCACCAGACTCAATCATACATCTCACTGCACCCTCAGCTCGCAGTGCTTTATTCACCATTTCTGCATAAGTGGTTTTGTCGTTAGTAGTAGTCATTAGATCATGCCTGATCTTTGCATTTAACCCATCCAAGTATTTTTCTTTCTTACTAAAGTCATTTGGCATTTGGCATAATTCCCGAGGCCAACCTCGCCAAACGGTCAAATTGCGTTGTATATTCAGTAACACTCATATTTCCTTTCTAAGTCAAATGAGTAAATTCTTTTCTCTTGGCACTTCTCACTACCTCATTATAGTACTTGTCATTTAATAGCTCCTGGAATTTCTCCGAGGTCATAGTTGTCACATCATGAATCATGGACACCATGTCCCACCAAACTAAAGCGTCTTCTTGAAATTAGAAAGTGGCACATACCACTCTATCATTTCAAGTGACGCCCATAAAATTCAAGATCTTGGTGATCACAGTTAGCCATGGCCCGGCTTTAATTGTTGGGTTTTATGCCCTAAATAAAACTCATTTAAATATAATCAGATTTACTTATTAATATAGATCAGAAATAACATTTAATGTTGCGTGGTTCACATGATTTATTTCATGATTATATGTACATAATGTATGAATTCATCTGAAACCCTATTCACATACTTGATCCTGCTTATTGTGCTGTCAACACATTGGAAAGTAAACATGACTGTGTGAATAATGTTTCCTAGATTTATCAGACACAGGGTTTTACTGATATGATAATCTACAACAGAGTTTACTTGCATTTGGAGAAATGCTATGTTCTTTCCAGAGCATTGGTTAAAGTAAAGCTCAGGTTGGATGCATGGAGTATGCATTGGAAGGGACCGATATTGAACTTTGACTTAGATTTATTAAACATACCGTAATATCTATTCAAGTCAATATCGCCTAGTTGATCCTAGATCAAATGATCTTAATCCTATTATGATTAGGCTCAATCTCGAGAGGCTATTCGTGTTCTTTGATTTGTTAGTTAAGCCTACTTTTAGGTCAGGGTGATACGTACATTTTAGGAACACGGTAGTGCAATTGAGTGGGAGCGCTAACATAAACATGGAATCTATAGCTTCTATCTCGCGAATAGTAAGTAAAGGATGATCTCCTTCGAGCTTGACCAAACAAAAATAAATGGTGGAGATCTCATTTCACATAAGTTGAAATATCATTTATACGAGATTAAGTGTTTTAAGGATTAAATACATTGTAGGGTGTAACGGTAATCTAATCCCTTTACAGTGTAGATCATTCATATAGAGGATCATTGATCAAATTAGGATTATAACAATGGATAACTAATTATGTGTCTATATGGTGGAACATATAGAGCATTCTATATACTGGGAGTGCAATTCTAAGTTCTATGCGTGGATTCCACGAAGAATTAATAAGTTAGTGAATTTTAGTAATAAATTCTTGATCTACTTATTGGAAGCTCGGTTATATAGACCCATGGTCCCCGCACTAGTTGAGATAATATTGCTTGTAAGACTCATGTAATTGGTTTTGATTAATCAATTATAATTCTCAAATTAGACTATGTCTATTTGTGAATTTTTCACTCAGTAAGGGCGAAATTGTAAAGAAAGAGTTTTAGGGGCATATTTGTTAATTATGATACTTTGTATGGTTCAATTAATAAATATGATAAATGAAAATATTATTTAATAATTATTTATAGTTATTAAATAGTTAGAATTGGCATTTAAATGGTTGAATTTAAAAATTGGCGTTTTTGAGAAAATCAGATGCAGAAAAGATAAAACTGCAAAATTGCAAAAAGTGAGGCCCAAATCCACTTGGCATGGCTGGTCACTTTTGTAGGGTTTTCCCTCTGATATTTTCATTATTTTAATGCCAAATAATTCAAACCTAACCCTAGTGGAATGCTATAAATAGATAGTGAAGGCTTCAGGAAATTTACACTTTTCTTCTGACTTTTCATTCAGAAAAAACTGAGCGTCTCTCTCTCCCTATCTTTGGCCGACCTCTTCTCCTCTTTCTTCTTCATTGAAATTTCGAAATCCTTAGTGTTAGAGTAGTGCCCACACACAGGAAGTGATACCTCAACCATAGTGAGGAAGATCGTGAAGAAAGACTTTCAGCAAGAAGGAGTTTCAGCACTAAAGAATCAGAGAAAGAGATCCAGGTTCAGATATTGATAATGCTCTGCTACAGAAAGGAATCAAGGGCTAGATATCTTAACGGAATGAGACATTTAATTCTGCTGCACCCAATGTAAGGTTTCCTAAACTTTGTATGTGTTTATTTCATCGTTTTAGAAAGTTCATATTTAGGGTGTTAATCAACATACTTGTGAGTAGATCTAAGATCCTGGTAAAATAATTTCCAACAACTGGTATCAGAGCCATGGTAATTGATTTGCTTGCAAGAAATTTGGACTTTAAAATGATTGTTTGATGTTTTGGATGGTATCATGTTGTATTGAGTGTTATTTGATGATTGATTGATGTTTGTGAATTTTCGTGAAAAATAATTGAATATCTATTTCTGGAATTATTTTTATTGGATAGTATGGAAAAAATTAAGCAAGTTACTTTTTTACAAAACTCAATTTCGATTTGATTTGAATTAGTTATTATTTTTTGAAGTTTCGGAAAAAATCAGGAATCGTGCAACTCCACGCGCGCGCACGAGGCTTGTCCCTCGGAGAGCACGCGCGCAGACAAGAATTTTGTCTGAAATCCTGGGTTCCTCGCGCGGAGAGGCTGCTGGCAGCCTCTTGCGCCGAGAAATCTCGCCCATGCACTCCCTGTTGCGCGCGCGGACAGTATGCAATGCATATTGTCCGTACAACTCGCAATTTTTTTCGTTTTTCTTCGTTTTTTCATGCTTTTTCATGGATTTAACTTCCAATTTTTTGCGTAGTTCTGTATTTATACATTTACTATTCCTAATTCAATTCTAATTATCATAATTAAATTTATTAATATTTTTTAAATTTAATTCTTGATATTAGTGTAATTTGAATTTGAAAAATAGTAAATATTTATCTTTTTTGCTTAATTATCTATCTTATTTTTAAATTTGATTATATCTTATCTTATTGTTAAATTTAAAGTTAGATTTTAAATTTTTAAATTAAATATTTTTTTAAATAATTTGACCTTATTTAAATTTAAAATAAGATAACTATAATCATGTAATTTTAAATAGATGTAAGATATTTTGCTAACTTTTAAATTTTGTTATTTTATTTATTTAAATTACATTTAAAATCTGAAAAGATACTCATTTATCTTTTTTAATTTTTTATTTAATTTTTATTTACAAAATAACATTTAATTTTTAAAAGTAGGTAGCAAATTTTGAAATGATATTTAGGTTGGTTGAAACCTAATTTTTCAAAATTGTAGGTTTAATTTTAAAACTTTTTAAAAATATTTCGAATTTTTTTTCAATTTTTTAAATTTTTCGAAAATATTATTTTATTTAATTAATTATTTTTTTCGAAATTATTTATTTAAAATTAAATAAATCCTACATCCAACTATCCAACTAACCTTGTTGCAGGAGTATGTGTTTTAGCTTGTTTGTAAGTTTTCAAAACCTATTATTGCTTGATTGCAAATAGTCATGGTTAACTTGTTGACAGATCCAATGATCTGATTTTAACTCATGGCTCCCTTGGTCAAGTAAATAATTTGTAACAGGTATATTTACAATCTTCTTTCATCTGTGTATGACCTAGCAACATGATAGGACCCATCCAAAGTGTGCATGTGTGAGCCCATGTGTTTAATTTTATTATAGATGCATATAGGTTGCTGTTGGTAAATAAATTATCATAGTTCTTGATAGATTTTATTTAGGCCCATTTAGTTTTTGGGCCTATTCAATTAATAACAGTTGTTCTTTTTAAGGTTAAATTCCTCTCTTTTGGGCCTTGTGTGAGAGTTGGGAGCCATAGTAGTGGGTACGACATACTGAACCCAGCACCCCCTCACATGAACTACCCCAATTGTGAAGGCCCATTTGCCTGATTTGAATAACTATACTAGGTTAATTAAATTAGTTTAACCTAATCAAAATTGATTAGCAACATAATTAATTTCATTTATTTTGAAATTAATTTAAGAAAACCATAGTTTAAAGAATTTTATATTCTAAGCTAAACTATATGTATTTTCTTGTATTTAATTAAATATAGAATTATAACCATCTAGATTCTTTCTGAAGCTTAATTTAAATTTTTTCATTAAATATTCCTATTTAAGTTGATATTTAGTTATCTACAACTAATCAACTTAAATCTGAATATCTTTTGGATTTAAAATTTCAAAATTAAGTTGAGGAATTTTAGGCATTGGTTATTAAGATTCTTTAAATATTTTTTAAGTTAATATCTTTTCGAATATTAACTTAAAATGGAATATTTTAGATATTTTTTAAGTTGATATCTTTTCGAATATTAACTTAAAATGGAATATTTTCAAATTAAGTGGTTACAACTTAATTTTTGATATTTAATTAAATTTAAATTTGAAAATATTTAAGTTCTAGATTTTTTCTAATACAACTTAAATTAGATATTTTTTTAAAATTTTGTGGAAAAGATACTTAGTCAAATAAGATATTTTCCAGATAGTTATTTTAGACTACTTATTATTTCTAATATTAAAATAGGAAAATATTATAAATTGTGAAATTAATTATTTAAATAATTAATTTTGGTACAATTTATTCTAAGTATATTTTTTCCTAGTATTAAACTAGAGATTAATAATTAAGCCTTCTGTACACTTAATTATTTATTTCTTGAATTTAATACATTTAATTAATTTAAAAATTAAATATCTAAGTTAATTTTCATCATGATACTTAAATATTTCTTTTTCATGACACTTAATTAATTAGAAAATTATTTTTAGTTGAAATTTATTTTTTCAACTAAATTTAAATAATTTTGAAAAGATATATTTTTTTTATTTTATTAATCAAATTTCGAAATTGCATTTCTTAAATGCTGAAATTTCAAATTTTATTTGAAAAATAAGTTAAAGTTGTAAATTATTTATTTTAATTTTAGACCAACTTAAGTCAATGATTTTTTCATTTAATGATTAATTAAAATAAAAGAAGTAAAATATATTTTATTAGAAATTTAATTAATTAGTCAAAGGAAAATCTAGATAGGTGATATTTTTGCTTGAAGTATTTTTCTAGTGTATTTAATTAAATAGAAAATTAATATTTAAGTTGATTTTCATCATCATACTTAAATATTTGAAGTTTTTCTTATATATATTTAATTAAATAGGAAAATTATATTTTTTGTTGTAAATTAATTTTATTAATTAATTTTGGGCCAACATTAAATTAGAATAATTTTTCCAAGATTTATTTATTTTTTTTATTTTAACATGCATTTTTGAAAATTGTATCCTTGAATACTTTAACTTTTCGAAATGCAATATATATTTATAGAAAATTAAATTTGAGTTGTAAATTAATTTAAATTAATTTTGTAACAACTTAAATTAAATATTTTTCTAAATATTTATTGGAAATTATTACTAAGATGGAAATAATTCATGTTACTTACATATCCATCTAAGTAAAATTTATAAATATTAAATTAAAATTTATATTTAGAATTTTTCATTCTAAATTAGAAATTTTAGTTAAATAAATATATATTTAAAATAAATAGATTAAATAAAGAGAATCAAAGAAAATATAACTCTCTTTAAATAATGAGCTTTATTATTAAGATATTCGATCTCCATTGTTGGTTTTACATCGCGTTTGTTTTAGTGAGTAATCCTCCCTAATGGAGGAACGTGTTGGGTTTTATGCCCTAAATAAAACTCATTCCATATAATCAGATTTACTTATTAATAAAGATCAGAAATAATATTTTATGTTGCATGGTTCACATGATTTATTTCATGATTATAGGTATATAATGTATGAATTCTTTTTTAAGTCCAGAAGATATGAGTTGGTTAAAGATTATAGTGTTGTCAGCACAGTGGAATATAATCTTAATCATATGTTCAAAAGTTTATTCTCTGATTTGTCAGAACACTGGATTTAAACTGACATGGTATAATCAGCGATAGGTATTCTTACACCTTGGAAAAGTGTTATGTCCTTTCCAAGACATTGGCAAAGTTTACCAGTATCGGATGTAGTATACATCGGAAGAGACCGATATTGAACTTTGATTAGATATGTTAAAATTTATCGTAATATCTATTCAATTCAATATCACCTGTTGATCCTAGATCAAATGATCTCAATCCTGATATGATTAGGCTCAATCTCAAGAGTGTTATACGTGTTCTTTGATTTGTTAGTTAAGCCTAGTTTTGTGTCAGGGTGATACGTACATTTTGGGAACACGGTAATGCAATTGAGTGGGAGCGCTAACGTAAATATGGAATCTATAGCTTCTATTTGGCAAATAGAAGTAAAGGATGATTTCCTTCGAGCTTAACCAAATGAAGATAAATGGTGGAGATCTCATTTCACTTAGGTGAAATATCATTTATACAAGGTTAAGTGTTTTAAGCATAAAATACATTGAAGGTGTAGAGGTAACAGTAGTGCCTTTTCAATGTAGATCATCTATATAGAGTATCATTGATCACATTACGGTTATAACAATGGATAACTAATGACGTGTCTATATCGTGGAACATATAGAGCGTTCTATATGACTGAGAGTGCAATTCCAAGTTCTAAGTGTGGATTCAATGATGAATTAATAAGTTAGGGAATTTACTTGGTAAATTCGGTTCGACTTATTGGAAACTCGGTTATATAGACCTATGGTCCCCATACTAGTTGAGACCATACTGCTTGTAAGACTCAGTTAATTGATTTTAATTAATCAATTAAAATTCTAAAAGTTAGATTATGTCTACTTTATGAATTTTCACTAAGCAAGGGCGAAATTGTAAAGAAAAGAGATTTTATGTTTATTTATTGATTAAGAGACTTTATATGTCTAAATTAATAAATATATTAAATGGCAATATTATTTGATAATTATTTCCAAGTTATTAAATAATTAGAATTGGCATTTAAAAGTTTAAATTGGAAAATTGGTATTTTTGAGAAAATGGGAATGGAAAATAACAAAATGGGAAAGTTGCAAAGTGAGGCCCAATACCCTTTTTATGGCCGGCCCTATGCATGAGAAATACCATTTGTAGTTTCCATTATTTTAATGCCATACAATTCTAACCTAAACCTAGAGGGTTTTCTATAAATAGAAAGTGTTGGCTTGAGAAAATAAACACACATCTTTGATCACTTTGTTTCTCTCAGAAAAAGCCTCACACGCCTCTCTCTCTTTTCTTCTCTCTAAATTTTGAAACTTTGAGTGAATGAGTAGTGCCCACACACATCAAGTGGTATCTCAATCATAGTATGTAAGACTATGGAATTTCTGCATCAAAGAAGGAGAAAAGAAGATCCAGGTTCAGATCTTGGTGATGCTCTGCTACAGAAAGGAATCAAGGGCTAGAGATCTGAACGGAAGGAGTCATATTATTCCGCTGCATCCACTGTAAGGTTTTCTAACTTTATATGTGTTTATTTTCATTGTTTTAGAATTCATATTAGGTTGTTAATCCAACATACTTGTTAGTAAATCTAGATCCTGGTAAAATAATTTTCAACAACTGGCACCAGAGCCATGGTAATGATTTACTTTCATATAATATGAATTAAAACGATGATTGATATGTTCTGTGTTGATTTGGATGGTTTCATGTTGGTTTATGTGTTGTTTGATGAATGTTGATGTTGTGCAGTTTCGTTTTCCATGAAAAATATTTTTTCAATTTTTGAAAATATTTTATTTGGATTCCTTGTGAAAAATTAAGCAATTTTGTTTTTTACGGAACTTGATTCCGATGAAAAATGAAAAAGATATGAATTTTTGAAAATCGGGATTTCATGGTGTCGAGGGTGGTGCTCATGGGCACCAGACCCTCGGACACCTTCCCTTTCCGCGCGCGTGACTAGCCTTGAGGACCCTGCAGCACGCCCGTGCGTCTCGCCCAGGATCCCTGCAGCCCGCCGAGATTTCTCGGCAGATAGGGCTACTCACCACCTGCTCCGCGCGCGTTTTGGGTGTCATGCAGCCTATTTTGGCTGTACTTGCAGCCTACTAGCAGCAAAAACCCAAAATTGCGATTTTTGGGATTTTTTCCCAAAAATCCATTTTTTTTCATGGGTTTGTTTCCCAAAATTCATTTTTCCTTTTTTTAAATATTTCTAAATTGAAATGTTTCCAATTTTAAATATTTTTAATTTGGAATTTTTCAATTTTTAAATATTTCTATTTTCGATTGTTTCCAATTTTAAATATTTCCTATTATGGTCAGATTTAAAAATTTGTTAAGTTCTTTAATATTTATTTATTATTTAATTATAAGATTAGATATTTTGATATTTAAGATATTTTAAATTAAAAGATAACTTTGTCTTTTTATTTAAAATATTATATTAAAATTATCTTATATGGCAAATTAAATAATTAATAAATTTGAAATTAACATAGATATTTTTATAGATATACTTACCATAATGTTTTTCAAATTCAAAAATTTGTTATTTTGTTAAATATTTAATTATTTATAAATTATAAGTATAAAAATGATATTTTTTCTATATATATATATATATAATTTTTTCCTTATTAGAAATTTATAAATCATATCTTAAATATTTAAATAACATAGATATTTTTGTAGAGATTTGAATATTGCTTAATTTGAGATATTTTGACATATAATTATGGTAATTATTATTCATTTATTATTTTATTCCTAAAATAATAATAATCTAACCAAATCTATTTTAAAATTAGTTTATTTTATTAAATTATAAGATCTGAAAGTGATATTGAAGATTCTTTCCTTTCAAATCATTGATCTTATTAGATATTTAATTTAATTTGATTTAAATAAACCTAGATATTTTAAAATTAGTTTCCTTTATTTGGTTAGTTTAAGAATAATAATTTAATTATATTAATATCTTATTTTCACATCTGTTACATGGACAATGTTTGTTTATATTGTTTATTCAAAACTCTTTTTAACAAACCTATTATTTATCTGATCTAAATTGGTATGATTAACTTGTTGACAGATCCCATGATCTGATTTTAATCATTGTCCAATTGTCAATAGATCTTATAAATAATTTGTAACAGGTAAATTTTGTACTTCTTTCATCTGTGTAAGCCTAGTAACATGATAGGGCCCATCCAAATCATTTGACCTGTGTGAGCCTATATGTTTGCTTTTGGGCTTAGATGCATATAGGAAGCCCATTTAAGTTTTTACTAAGTAAATGGACTAGGTTGCTAAAATAAATTTTGACATAAGAAAATTTATTTAGGTCCAATTAGATTTGGGCTTATTCAATGAATAACAATTATTTATTTAAACGTTAAATTCCTCTCTTTTGGGCCTTGTGTGAGAGTTGGGGGCCATAGAAGTGGGTACGACATACTGAACCCAGCTCCCCCTCACATGAACTACCCCAATTGTGAAGGCCCATTTGCCTTATTTAAATAATTGTATTAGGTTAATTATATTAGTCTAACCATATTAAAATTGAATTAGCAACATATTTAACTTTTAAAATATATGAAATTTATTTTTCATTGTAATATTTTAAAGTTAATTTTAGAAAAACACTTAGTCAATGATATCTTCTAGATAGTTATTTCTAGTACTAGTTATTATTTCTAATATTAAATAGGAAAATATCATAGATTGTTAAATTAATTGTTCCCTAATTAATTTTGGTACAATCTAAGTTTAGTATATTTTCTTAGTATTAAACTAGAATTAATAATTAAGTTTCCTCTTTACTTAATTATTTATTTTTTGAATTTAATACATTTAATTAAATTGAAAATTCAATATCTAAGTTGATTTTCATCATGATACTTTAATATTATTATTTCCATGTTATTTAATTAAAGTTGAAAATTATTTTAAGTTTGGAATTTTATTTCAGAATAACTTAATTTTGAATAATTTTCAAAAATATATTTTATTTTATTTTATTAATTATTTCCCAAAATTTTGAAATTGCATCACCTTGATGCAGAAATTTCGAATTTTATTTGAAAAATAGATTAAAGTTGAAAATTATTTATTTAATTTTGGACCAACTTAAATCAATGATTTTTCATTTAATGATTAATTAAAATAAATGAAGTAAAATATATTATAATTAGAAATTGAATTAATTAGTGTATGAAAGTCTAGATAGATATTATCTGTTTTGCTTGAAGTATTTTTCTAGTGATATTTAATTAAATAGAAAATTAATATTTAAGTTGATTTTTAATCATGATACTTAAATATTTGAAATTTTTCTTAGATATTTAATTAAATAGGAAAATTATATTTTTTTGTTGAAAATTAATTTTTATTAATTTTGGGCCAACATAAAATTAAGGTAATTTTCCAAGATTTCTTTTTTATTTTATTTTAAAGCATTTTCGAAATGCAATATATATTTATAGAAAATTAAATTTGAGTTGTAAATTAATTTAAATTAATTTTGAAACAACTTAAATTGAATAATTTTCTAAATATTTATGGAAATTATTACTAAGATGGAAATAATTCACGTTATTTTCGTATCCATCTAAGTATAATTTATAAATATTAAATTAAAATTTATATTTGAAATTTTTCATTCTAAATTAGAAATTTTAATTAAATAAATATATATTTAAAATAAATGGTTTAAAATAAATATTAGAAGAAAATACAACCCTTCATTAAATAATGAGCTTTATTATTAGGATATTCGATCTCCATTGTTGGTTTTACATAGCTATTGTTTTAGTGAGTAATCCTCCCTAATGGAGGAACGTTCATTAGCAAGTAAGCACCGTTTAATCTCGAAAGATAAGTAATCTTGTAAGTTTTTTATATAGTTTATGCTCACCCTAATGGTGGCGACTATATAGGACTTGCAAGAATATGAAACAATGGTTGAAGCTCATAAGATAGAATAGCCTTGACTCTCGCCTAAACAGGACAATGCGGATTCAAATCTTGATCGAATAAAAGGTTGCTAGAATGTTTGACATTTTAGATGAGCTGACAACTCTATTCAATGAATGGTAGCTTTGACTCTCGCCTAAACGGGACACTGATATCAGTTTGTTGAAAACCTTGGAAATTATTTAGGATTGTATGTTTTAGTATTTTCACTTGTCATTCCTACTTGCTATGTGCTTCATAATTTTTGAATTGTGTATGAATTTGTATTGAACCATGTTATTTTCTGTTATTAAATTGTAGTTTAATTTCGAATCTTCATTGTTGGTCTAACTTGATTTTTTTTTCTAATGAGATAAATCCCTAATGGATTTTCACCACTAGACTAACATAATAGTGTTAGATCTCGAAAGATAAATATTTTATATGCAACATCTAGCTGTTCATCAATTGATGACACCTTAGACTAGTGTTTTACAATATGAAACAAGAAGATTGTATAAATAAGATTACTTTGACTCTCGCTAATCGGAGCATCGTTGGATTCTTATTTAAAACGAAATTATCCTAATTCCTCTTAGCTTATTCATTTCGAATTAGCTTAATTACATATCATTGGATGAATGGTCTATGAATCATATAAAGTCATATTTTCTCTTAAGAAATTAGATGACGCATATGATTATATTCTCGGAATTCTATCCCAAAATGATATAAATCCTCAATCTTAGATATCTCCTACTTGTATAGGCAAATCATAGAGTTAGATTAGTAGTGGTGGTCCAAGAAAGAGTTACTAATTATACCGCTACACTTTCACAAGTGTTTAATAATCATTTTCTTTCAATCGATTTAAACTGTATGATACTTGCACTATTCTAAGAACTCTTTGTTGTAACCAAAAGATACAACCACATTTTATATGGTATTTGTATCTTGTTCATAGTAGTTTTGACAAGATCGTTCTCTGCAAAGAGTTAATATGCCTATATCCACTGAAATTAAGTTCATCTCATTCGTAGATGGATGTACATTTAGGGGTGGATATGAGTTTTCGTTGTATTCTTAAAACGATAACTCTAGATTTTACCTTATGCAAAAGAAATTTGAAATGTTTAAAAAATTTCATGAATTTCTAGCAATGGTGAAGGTAAGTGGTTAAAGAACTTGCGAACTGATAGGGGTGGCGAAAAAGTTAGTAGATATGCAGTTCAAAGATCATTAATTTGATTTTGAATTATATCCAAACTTACCTCCCCAGAAATTCGAGTTGCATATTGATGATTAGTTACTAGTCGTTGCCTAAATCCTTCTATGGTAATAAAATTTCAGAATGATGCAATGGTTGTATACTTAATATAAATCATTACTAGATTCATGGATGACCTAATCAAAATCTTAAGAAAAGCTAGAACCGCTAACCTTGGTTTGCATGTTTCTTAGCTATTCTAAGTGATTAGGGGTGGAGCATCCCGTAGTCATTAGATAAGAAAGTGTTTGTTTAAACAAATACTACTTTTCTAAGAAAATGACTAAGTCTGAAAATAAAGTAGCAAATAAAGGAGATATTTTTTTTCTTGATTCCAAAAGTGTTCTATCATCTTATTTTACAAGATGATCCCACTGCCTCTGTTGTCTTAACAAAACCGAAGAGGTCAATACCATTTATTTTTCTTAGACATAGTTCACGGTACCTTGTCGTAGTGGGAGAGTTTCTAGGAACTCACTCTTCTTATGACTTGGAAGACACTAGTGATTAAAATCCAGTGAGTTTAAAGAAGTAATGGATTGTCAAGATAAGAAACTAAGAAGAAAGCCAAGAGAACTATAGTTTGATCCATTCTCATGGAGTAACCTAAAGTTTTCTATTACAAGGACATGAAAGGAAATTTTCGTTAATAAGTCTATTCAATGGACTTAACAAAACTTCCTGTTCCTAGTATTATAGGTTTGAGTTTATCTAAACCTATGGCTTGTGGTATACCTGGTAATTACTTACTCTAATGCAAGCAACTTACTTTAGTAAGATGCTGGAGCATTTTCTTTCCAATGGCAATCTATAGAAGCTTCACAACTTCTAAGCATAGATTTTATTTATCTAAGGAAAAGTCTCAAGTATTCCAGAAAAGATAAAGCCATGAAAGAATTTCTTGAATCAACAGTGAGAGGTCTTAGATATGCTTTTGTATGCCTTAGACCAGACACCTGCTGTTGAGTGGGAGTAATGAGTAAGTATCAGATTAATCCAGGAGAGGAACATTGGAAGACAATCAAGTAAATTTTTAAGATCAATAAGAGGAACTATATGTTAGTCAATAAGGGTGGTTTTTGAAACTCTTAGACTACACCACATCAGATTTCATGACTTGCCTGTGTGCTAGAAAGTCAGCTGATGAGATGGTGATTACTTTCGGGGTGGAGTAGTGATTTTGGAGAAGTGTAAAAACCTATCTGAAATCTCTTGGTCTACCAGAGAGAGACAAAATGTTAAAAGTTGCAGGAAAGATACTTATTCAGTCTAAGGAAAGTTCTATACATTTGTGGCACTATTCCAACTTGCCTTAACTACTAGGGTTACTTCCTGAAAAACCAAAGAGTAGTTGCCCAAAAGTATAGAATCCAGTATCCCAAGAAAGTAGACATATAGAGAGGAATTTCACATTATCAAGGATTTTGTGATTAAGGAATTGTAATGGAGGAGAAGAGGTTGTGTTTAATTCAACCTGTCAGATCCTATTACGAGGAGTTTACTACTATTACACTTGATTAGTATATCAAGGTGTTAAAGATTATTTAAAATGCACATTTTGTTTTATATTAGTGCAAGTGGGAGTTTGTTGGGTTTTATGCCCTAAATAAAACTCATTTCATATAATCAGATTTACTTATTAATAAAGATCAGAAATAACATTTTATGTTGCATGGTTCACATGATTTATTTCATTATTATAGGTATATGATGTATGAATTCTTTTTTAAGTCCAGAACATATGAGTTGGTTAAAGATTATAGTGTTGTCAGCACAGTGGAATATAATCTTAATCATATGTTCAAAAGTTTATTCCCTGATTTGTCAGAACACTGGATTTAAACTGACATGGTATAATCAGCGATAGGTATTCTTACACCTTGGAAAAGTGTTATGTCCTTTCCAGGACATTGGCAAAGTTTACCAGTATCGGATGTATGGAGAATACATCGGAAGGGACCGATATTGAACTTTGATTAGATATGTTAAAATTTACCGTAATATCTATTCAATTCAATATCACCTATTGATCCTAGATCAAATGATCTCAATCCTGATATGGTTAGGCTCAATCTCAAGAGTGTTATACGTGTTCTTTGATTTGTTAGTTAAGCCTAGGTTTGTGTCAAGGTGATACGTACATTTTGGGAACACGGTAATGCAATTGAGTGGGAGCGCTAACGTAAATATAGAATCTATAGCTTCTATTTGGCAAATAGAAGTAATGGATGATTTCCTTCGAGCTTAACCAAACGAAGATAAATGGTGGAGATCTCATTTCACTTAGGTGAAATATCATTTATACAGGGTTAAGTGTTTTAAGGATAAAATACATTGAAGGTGTAGCGGTAACAGTAGTACCTTTTCAATGTAGATCATCTATATAGAGGATCATTGATCACATTAGGGTTATAACAATGGATAACTAATGACGTGTCTATATCATGGAACATATAGAGCGTTCTATATGACTGAGAGTGCAATTCCAAGTTCTAAGTGTGGATTCAATGAGGAATTAATAAGTTAGGGAATTTACTTGGTAAATTCGGTTCGACTTATTGGAAGCTCAGTTATATAGACCCATGGTCCCCATACAAGTTGAGACCATACTGCTTGTAAGACTCAGTTAATTGATTTTAATTAATCAGTTAAAATTCTAAAAGTTAGACTATGTCTACTTTATGAATTTTCACTAAGCAAGGGTGAAATTGTAAAGAAAAGAGATTTTAGGTTTATTTATTGATTAAGAGACTTTATATGTCTAAATTAATAAATATATTAAATGGCAATATTATTTGATAATTATTTCCAAGTTATTAAATAATTAGAATTGGCATTTAAAAGTTTAAATTGGAAAATTGGTATTTTTGAGAAAATGGGAATGGAAAATAACAAAATGGGAAAGTTGCAAAGTGAGGCCCAATACCCTTTGTATGGCCGGCCCTATGCATGAGAAATACCATTTGTAGTTTCCATTATTTTAATGCCATACAATTCTAACCTAAACCTAGAGGGTTTTCTATAAATAGAAAGTGTTGGCTTGAGGAAATAAACACACATCTTTGATCACTTTGTTTCTCTCAGAAAAAGCCTCACACGCCTCTCTCTCTTTTCTTCTCTCTAAATTTCGAAACTTTGAGTGAATGAGTAGTGCCCACACACATCAAGTGGTATCTCAATCATAGTATGTAAGACTATGGAATTTCTGCATCAAAGAAGGAGGAAAGAAGATCCAGGTTCAGATCTTGGTGATGCTCTGCTGCAGAAAGGAATCAAGGGCTAGAGATCTGAACGGAAGGAGTCATATTATTCCACTGCACCCATTGTAAGGTTTTCTAACTTTATATGTATTTATTTTCATTGTTTTAGAATTCATATTAGGTTGTTAATCCAACATACTTGTTAGTAAATCTAGATCCTGGTAAAATAATTTCCAACAGAACGTTCATTAGAAATTTCGCACCGTTTAATCTCGAAAGATAAGTAGTTTGTAAGTGTTTTATATGGTATGGATCACCCTAATGGTGGCGACCATATTTGACTTGCAAATTATGAAACAATGGTGGAAGCTCATAAGATAGAATTGCCTTGACTCTCGCCTAAACGGGACAACGCTGAATTCCAATCTTGATCGAATAAAAGGTTGCTAGAATGTTTAACATTTTAGATGAGCTGACAACTCTATTCAATGAATGGTAGCTTTGACCCTCGCCTAAACGGGACACTGATATCAGTTTGTTGAAAACCTTGGAAATTATTTAGGATTGTATGTTTTAGTATTTTCACTTGTCATTCCTACTTGCTATATGTTTAATAATTTCTGAATTGTGTATGAATTTATATTGAACCATGTTATTTTATGTTATTAAGTTGTAGTTTAATTTCGAATCTTCATTGTTGGTCTAACTTGGTTTGTTTATCTAATGAGATAAATCCCTAATGGATTTTCACCATTAGACATTCATAATAGTGTTAGATCTCGAAAGATAAATACTGTATATGCGACATGTAGTTGTTCATCAATTGATGATACCTTAGACTAGTATTTTTACGATATGAAACAAGAAGATTATACAAATAAGATTACTTTGTCTTTCGCTAATCAAAGCATCGTTGGATTCTTATTTATAAACGAAATTATCCTAATTCCTCTTAGCTTATTCATTTCGAATTAGCTCAATAATATATCATTGGATGAATGGTCTATAAATCATTTCATGTCATTCTATATTTTCTCTTAAGAAATTAAATGACGCATATGATTATAATCTCGAAATTCTATTCCCAATTGATATAAATCCTCAATCTTAGAAATCTCCTACTTGTATGGGCAAATCAGACTTAGAGTTAAATTAGTAGTGGTGGTCCAAGATAGAATTACTAATTATATTTGATATAAATTTAAGTCTTTGACTTAAATTTTAGAATCCAAACAGAAATTTTCTTATATTTCTATTTCCAGGAAGCAATACAGTTACACTTTCCAAGTGTTGAATATCCATCTTCTATTAATGGATTCAAACTGTATGGAATATGAGTTTGGCATTCTGTGACAAGGATCCACTTGCACTATTCTAAGAACTCTTTGATGTAACTAAACCTAAGTCATCAAAACGACACAACCACATTTTTTTAATCTATGGCATTTGTATCTTGTTCATAGTGGATTTGACAAGATCAATCTCTGCAAAGAGTTAATATGCCTTTATCCACAGAAAGTAGTTCATCTCATTCGCAGATGGATGTACATTCAAGGGTGGATATGAGTTTTTCGTTGTATTCTTAAAACGATAACTCTAGATTATACCTTTTAGCAAGAAATTTGAAATGTTTAAAAATTTCATTAATTTCTAGCAATGGTTAAAACCATTAAGGTAAGTGGTTAAAGATCTTGCGAACTGATAGGGGTGGAGAAACAATTAGTAGATATGCAGTTCAAAGATCATTAAATTGATTTTTTAATTATATCCAAACTTACCTCCCCAGAATTTCGAGTTGCATATTGATGATTAGTTACTAGTCGTTGCCTAATTCCTTTTATGGTAATACAATTTCAGAATGATGTAATGGTTGTATACTTAATGTAAATCATTACTAGATTCATGGATGACCTAATCAAAATCTTAAGAAAAGCTAGAACTGTTAACCATGTTTTGTTAGCTATTCTAAGTGATTAGGGGTGGACCATCCCATAGTCAATAGATAAGAAAGTGTTTGTTCAAACAAATACTACTTTTCTAAGAAAATGACTAAGTCTGAAAACAAAGTAACAAATAAAGGAGATATTTTTCTTGATTCCAAAAGTGTTCTATCATCTTATTTGACATATGATGATCCCACTGCCTCTGTTGTCTTGTCACAACCAAAGAGGTTAATACCATTTAGTTTTCTTAGACATAATTCACGGTACCTTGTCGTAGTGGGAGAGTTTCTAGGAACTCACCTTCTTATGACTTGGAAGACACTAGTGATTAAAATTCATTGTAAGTTTAAACAAGTAATGGATTGTCAAGATAAGAAACTAAGAAGAAAAGTCAATAGAACTATGGTTTAATCCATTCACATGGAATAACCTAAAGTTTTCTATTACAAGGACATAAAAGGAAATTTTTTTATAAGTCTATTCAATAAACTTAACAAAACTTCCTGTTCTTAGTATTATAGGTTTGAGTTTATCTAAACCTATGGCTTGTGGTATACCTGGTAATTACTTACTCTAATGCAAGCAACTTACTTTAGTAAGATGCTGAAGCATTTTCTTTCTAATGGCAATCTATAGAAGCTTCTCGACTTCTAGGCATAGATTTTGTTTATCTAAGGAAAAGTCTCAACTATTCCAGAAAAGATAAAGCCATGAAAGAATTTCTTGAATCAACAGTGAGAGGTCTTAGATATGCTTTTGTATGCCTTAGACCAGACACCTGCTGTTGAGTGGGAGCAATGAGTAGGTATCAGATTAATCCAGGAGAACAACATTGGAAGACAATCAAGTAAATCCTAAGATAAAGAAGAGGAACTATATGTTAGCCAATAAGAGTGTGTTTAAAACTCTTAGACTACACAACATCAGATTTCGAAATTTGCCTTTGTGCTAGAAAATCTTTCTGATAAGATGGTGATTACTCTGGGGGTGGAATAGTTATTTTGGAGAAGTGTAAAAACCTATCTGAAGTCTCTAGGTGTACCAGAAAGGGACTGAATGTTAAAGTTGCAGGAAAGGTACTTATTCAGTCTAAGGAAAGTTCTATACAAATTTGGCACCATTCCAAATTGCCTTAACTACTAGTGTTACTTCCTGAATAACTAAGAAGTAGTTGCCAAAGGTATAGAATCCAGTATCCCAAGAGAGTAGACATATAGAGAGGAATTTCACATTATTAATGATTTTGTGATTAAGGAAGAGTAATGGTGGAGAAAAGGTTATGTTTAATTCAACCTTTCAGATCCTATTACGAGGAGTTTACTACTACTACACTTGATTTGTATATCAAGGTGTTGAGATTATTTGAAATGCACTTTTTGGTTTATATTAGTGCAAGTGGGAGTTTGTTGGGTTTTATGCCCTAAATAAAACTCATTTCAATATAATCAGATTTACTTATTAATATAGATCAGAAATAACATTTAATGTTGCATGGTTCACATGATTTATTTCATGATTATATGTACATAATGTATGAATTCATCTGAAACCCTTTTAACATACTTGATCCTGTTTATTGTGCTGTCAACACATTGGAAAGTAAACATGACTATGTGAATAAAGTTTCCTAGATTTATCAGACACAGGGTTTTACTGATATGATAATCTAGAACAGAGTTTACTTACATTTGGAGAAATGCTATGTTCTTTCTAGAGCATTAGTTAAAGTAAAGCTCAGGTTGGATGCATGGAGTATGCATCGGAAGGGACCGATATTGAACTTTGACTTAGATTTATTAAACTTACCGTAATATCTATTCAAGTCAATATGGCCTAGTTGATCCTATATCAAACGATCTTAATCCTGCTATGATTAGGCTCAATCTCGAGAGGCTATTCGTGTTCTTTGATTTGTTAGTTAAGCCTACTTTTAGGTCAGGGTGATACGTACATTTTAGGAACACGGTAGTGCAATTGAGTGGGAGCGCTAACATAAACATGGAATCTATAGCTTCTATCTCGCGAATAGTAAGTAAAGGATGATCTCCTTCGAGCTTGACCAAACGAAAATAAATGGTGGAGATCTCATTTCACATAAGTTGAAATATCATTTATACGGGATTAAGTGTTTTAAGGATTAAATACATTGTAGGGTGTAACGGTAATCTAATCCCTTTACATTGTAGATCATTCATATAGAGGATCATTGATCAAATTAGGATTATAACAATGGATAACTAATGATGTGTCTATATGGTGGAACATATAGAGCATTCTATATACTGGGAGTGCAATTCTAAGTTCTATGCGTGGATTCAACGAAGAATTAATAAGTTAGTGAATTTTAGTAATAAATTCTTGATCTACTTATTGGAAGCTCGGTTATATAGACCCATGGTCCCCGCACTAGTTGAGATAATATTGCTTGTAAGACTCATGTAATTGGTTTTGATTAATCAATTATAATTCTCAAATTAGACTATGTCTATTTGTGAATTTTTCACTCAGTAAGGGCGAAATTGTAAAGAAAGAGTTTTAGGGGCATATTTGTTAATTATGATACTTTGTATGGTTCAATTAATAAATATGATAAATGAAAATATTATTTAATAATTATTTATAGTTATTAAATAGTTAGAATTGGCATTTAAATGGTTGAATTTGAAAATTGGCGTTTTTGAGAAAATCGGATGCAGAAAAGATAAAACTGCAAAATTGCAAAAAGTGAGGCCCAAATCAACTTGGCATGGCCGGCCACTTTTGTAGGGTTTTCTCTCTGATATTTTCATTATTTTAATGCAAAATAATTCAAATCTAACCCTAGTGCAATGCTTTAAATAGATAGTGAAGGCTTCAGGAAATTTACACTTTTCTTCTGACTTTTCATTCAGAAAAAACTGAGCCTCTCTCTCTCCCTATCTTTGGCCGACCTCTTCTCCTCTTTCTTCTTCATTGAAATTTCAAAATACTTAGTGTTAGAGTAGTGCCCACACACAGCAAGTGATACCTCAACCATAGTGAGGAAGATCGTGAAGAAAGACTTTCAGCACTAAAGAATCAGAGAAAGAGATCCAGGTTCAGATATTGATAATGCTCTGCTAGAGAAAGGAATCAAGGGCTAGATATCTGAACAGAAGGAGACATTTAATTCCGCTGCACCCAATGTAAGGTTTCCTAAACTTTATATGTGTTTATTTCATCGTTTTAGAAAGTTCATATTTAGGGTGTTAATCAACATACTTGTGAGTAGATCTAAGATCCTGGTAAAATAATTTTTAACATTCATAGCATCAGGACCCCCCAGGAAAATTGGAGCTACTAGTGTTTCTAGAGCACGGAATGCAGGAGCACCCTGCTGTCTTAACCACCGAATCACTTCATCTTGTTCATTTATTCTGGCTTGCATTTCTACAAACATGTTTTCCCAATTCTGGGCATCCTGAGCAGCTTGGCCAGCTTGGGCAACCTGTGGCGGGTTAACATCACCCCGACCACGTGCCCTGCCCAAGAGGCCTCTACCTCGGCCATGGACATTTGGGGGAATCTGAGCTCCCTGACCTTCCTTGGATCCAACCGAGTTGCCCTGGCTCCTGGTGTTTCGCCTGGCGTCCATACTAATTAGAACAGCCTACGTAACCAAGAGCTAGTCTCGTCAGATCGTGATAAAAAAAACTTACTAATGCCGCTTATTTGGAAATTAAAACATGCACCCATTCTACTATCAAACTACTAACATGCTTCCTAACAAGCTTTTCTTATATCATACTATTAAAATAAACTACTAAACCAATAACAGCTTACTGAACCATGGAACGAGCTAACTGCTGATGATGATTGTACATGTCGTGACGATCTTCGGAAGATAACCTGGCAGCTCTGATACCAAATTGTAACACCCTAACTATTATAGGCGTGTTAGCGTGATTTTTTAACGTACTATGCAGCTCGTTGCTAATCAACGAGGTTATTGAAAATCGTGAATAATTAAAATTTTGCTTATTGAATTAAAACATAACATTTAACACTTATAAAATTTTGGGATCCTGTTTACAAAATACAGTTACAAAAGTTTACTATTTATTTACAAAACATATGTTGCCTGGCGACTAAACAACAAAAGCCCTGATGTCCCGAGGATCGTACGCTCCAGGCCTAACCGCCCCGACATGTACAATCTTCACCTACTCGCTCTCATGGCTCCTCAACTTTAGCCTTGCCCTTACCTACACATAGCATTAGCACTGTGAGTCGATAGACTTAGTAAGAAAAGTATAACATAATAAACATACTAAGATTCGGGTTATAATCAGGCGCCCATACACCTAACCATAACACAACTGAATCAAGATCGATCTTGACAAAGTATGACTAGCCGCCTATACTCAGTACTCTAATCGCAGTGATGTGGTAGCAGTAAACTCATACTATCTGATAGCGTAGCATACATCTGTCGGCATCTCGGTGCATCTCCCTATACACCTCACTGATGCCCTGATATGCTAATCTGAGGGCTATAGATTTGCCTATTCTCACGACAACTAACATGCACGCTAAACATGTATAAACAAATGCAAAATATTATACTAATCTTACCTTGACTCCGAATTCAGGTGTACTGGCCAACCTTAGTGGAACAACAGCTCGGCGAATTATAGGCTCCTAAATCACATCAATCATAACATAGGTAAGTGACACGCTAAATCACTTTTCGGGGACTTAAACTTGAAACTAAAAGTTTCCCTATCGATGAATAACATGGCAATACCCTAAACATCTCAAAAATGGGAAAAACTAGGGTTCCCAAAACTGCCCCAACCGGTAGACCGGTTCCCCAACCGGAATTCCGGTTCTGCGGGGTTTCGTGGGGACCAACAGGAATTCTGGTTCCTACAGGTCCCTCTGAACAAGAATTCCAGTTCAGTGCAGAAATGACCAAAAATTCTATATTTCAACCAAAACAACCCCAATTCACATGAAACCTTCCAGACCTGTTCTAAGCATCCTAAAGATCATTTTCCAAGCAACAAAACCAATTCCTAAACACAGAAACAAGAAATGCCATTAAAGCTCCAAGTTTGAGTTCTAAAACTCAAAGCTTGGTTAAACTAATAAACAACCACCGAAACCAGCTCAAACCAACATAACTAAACATAATTTAACTACAGAGAACACAATCAAACACTAGCAACAAGAACAGCAACTAAAATCCCAAAAACATGCATAATTCATTTCTTTAAAAATAAGAAATCAAAGAGGGAGCTACAAGAGACTTTACCTTGGCTTGGATACACTAGAAACTAGCTAGAACCCACTTAGAATTGCTGAAGAAAACTAGCTAGGGGTTCAAATGAGAGAGAGCTTGAACGAGAGAGAGATGAGCTTCCTTTCCAAATTTTGAAATAAAAGAAATAATGTTTTTTGTTTTGAAAATTAACTGAGCTCATTACTAATCAAACCTGATTTAAAATACATTAAAAATCACACTAAAGGACAAATTACAAAGTGGAGAAAAAGACCAAAATGCCCTTCCCACACAAAAGCCATAAAAAGAACACTAAGGGGTATTTTGGGAAATTCTAAATCCCGACTATTCCCGACATTCCCAATGTCTAACTATACCGCCCCGCTATACTAAAATACTAAGATGTGATTCTAGTAGCCAAACACCGCGTTCCAATGTTGTTGGGCACAAAACATGTAAATTTATGAAAATTCTATATATGACATATCAAATGCATTCTGAATTCAAATAAAACATCAGAAATTAATAATTTAGGATTAACAAATAATTTCCATAATTAAACCCTAATTATCTGCTAATTTCTAAATTTAAGCTAAGCAATGTTTAGATAGAACTAGTCACTAGAAATTACTATCTAGAATATATCTCAATTAACTAAATGTTTTTCTAAAATTAATTTTAAAATATTAAATGAAAAATAAATTTCATATATTTTAAAGATAATTATATTGCTAATTCAATTTTAATTAGCTTAGACTAATATAATTAACCTAATACAATTATTTAAATAAGACAAATGTGCCTTCACAATTTGGGTGGTTCATGTGAGGGAGGGCTGGGTTCAGTATGTCGTACCCACTACAAAAGCCCCCTAACTCTCACAGAATGCCCAAAGGAGAGGAATTTAACCATTAAATAAATAATTGTTATTAATTGAATAAGCCTAATTCTAATTGGGCCTAAATAAAATACTTAAGTGAAAATTTTATTTTAGCAACCTAGTCAATTTAATTAATAAAATTTAAATGGGCTTCCTATATGCATCTAAGCCCAAAAGCAAACATATATGCTCACATAGGTCAAATAATTTGCATGGGCCCTATCATGTTACTAGGTTTACACAGATGAAAGAAATTGCAAAATTTACCTGTTACAAATTATTTATAAGATCTATTGACAATTGAACTATGATTAAAATCAAATCATTGGATCTGTCAACAAGTTAATCATAGCAATTTAGATCAAATGAATAATAGGTTTGTAAATTTTTTTTGAATAATTAATTAAATAATCAAACAATACAAACCAAAACAAGTAACAGATAATCTGGAAAGTAGGCTAAAATCTCTTTATTTTAAAATTTAAAATAAATATCTTAACTAGAATTTAAATTTAGGTTGTTAGAGAATATTTGAAAAAATTCAAAAATATCTAACCAATTTTTCAAATTTTATGTTTATTCAAAATTTAAATTATTTAAATTTCTAATAATATAATATAATATAATATAATATAATATATTGAATTTTTTTAAAAAAAAAATAGATATTCGTAATATTATATTCTTAGTCTTATAATTTAACAAATTAAATATTACAAAATAAACTATTTGAAAAATAAGATATTTAATGGTTAGAATATTTCCAATTTTATTAAAAAATAAAAAAAAAATAAGTTTGAAAAAATTTTATGGTTAGAAACCCTAAAATTTCTATTCAAACCTAAACTAACCAATTTTTTAAATTTCATGTTATTTTTGCCAAAATTAATTTTAATAAAAAAAATGTCTAATAAGATAAAATGTTAAAACTAACATATTCCTAATCTTATAATTTTAATTAATAAAATATACTTCAAAAACAACAAATTTGAAAAAAAAAAAATATGATATGTTTAGCAAATTTTGAAATTTAAACAAGATTATTTTAAAAATAATATTTTAATACCAAAATAAGATCATTGAAATTTTATATAAAAAAAGTAATATCTGATCTTATAATTAAAATAAATAAAATAATCTAAAATTTCAAAACTACCCATAAGGCTACTTTTGTGAGAAATCAAATTTTTAAATTTAAAGCCTACTAATATCTAAAACTAATTTTAATTAATTAAAAAAATTAATAAAAATTAATTTTATTCTAATAATTAGATTTTTAATTGAAAATTCAAATTTTACACAAAATTCTACCAAAATTTGACTTTGGTTTCAATGAAAAACGATTTTTGAATCAGAAAATATGAAGAAAACAAGCTTGAGGCACAGGGTATGCATACCCCTGCGCGCGCGGATGAAGGAGGTTGGGCGAGACAGGAGGCTGCGTGCAGCCTCTGATGACTGAGGAAGCTCGTCGTGAGCATCCCTTCAAACAGGGTTGTGTTCGAGAATTCTCGGTCAGCTCGTGTCTAAAGAGGCTCCTTGTCCGAGTGGTGCCTGGTACCCGCGCTCGCACACGTGTGCATCCGATTTCAGATATTTTCATTCAAATTCAAAGAATCATAACTAATTCATAAGAAATCCAAATTAGCATCTTTAAAATCCTAAATTCATTAATTTTTCGTCTACTTTTCAGTAAAAATATATCCAGATCCAAATAAAAAATAATTTTATAACATATACTGCGATTTCCAAACAATCGTCATATAAGCACATAAACCATCATGAAACCATACAAATCAACGCAAAATATCGTTTTAATTCATATTTCATGAAAGTAAATCATTACAATGGCATTGAGGCCAGTTTTTGGAATATGTGTTACCAGGATCTAGATTTACTACCATGTATGTTATTTAACATCCTAAGTATGAATTTCTAAATAATGTAAATAAACACATATAAAGTTTCAGAAAATCTTACAGTGGCTGCAGCGGAATATTAATGGCTCCTTCCACTCAGAAATCTAACCCTTGTATCTTGTCTGTAACGGAGTATCACCAAGATCTAAGCCCGAATGTCCTTCTCTTGATTCTGGATTCTTCACAACCTTACACACAATGATTGAGATACCACTTTGATGTGTGTGGGCACTCACTCTATCACTCAAGGTATGAAAATATGAAAAAGAAAAGAGAGGGGCTGGTTCAAATTCGATAGAAGAAGGAGGCTCAAATTTTTTTTTACTGAAGGTGAATTTTCATCATCTTTTAAGTGTGAGCCATCACTATCTATTTATAGGCAACCACCTAGGTTTAGGTTAGGATTTATTAGGCATTAAAATGATAGAAAAATTAAGTCGAAATTACCACACAAGTGGCCGACCATAGTAATGGGCCCCACTTTGGAATTTTTCCACTTTCGACAAATTTCTTTTATTTTCTCAAAAATGCCATTTTTCCAATTCTAACAATTTAAATGCCAAAACTATTTATTTAATAATTAAAATTAATTATCAAATAAAATTGCCATTTAATATATTTATTAATTAGACATAATAAAGTCTCTCAATTAATAAATAAGACCAAGAATCTCTTTTCTTCACAATTAAGCCCTTGCTTAGTGAAAATTCATAAACATGACATAGTCTAATTTTAGAATTATAATTGATTAATTAAAATTAATTATCTGAGTCTTACAAGCAGTATGGTCTCAACTAGTATGGGGACCATAGGCCTATACAACCGAGCTTCCAATAAGCAGAACTAGAATTTACCAAGTAAACTTCCTAACTTATTAATTCCTTATTGCATCCACTATCGAACTTGGAATTGCACTCTCAGCCATATAGAACGCTCTATATGTTCCACGATATAGATACGCTATAAACATTAAACCATCATTCTAATCTCAATAATCAAATATCATCTATAAATGATTTACACCGAGTAGGGATAAATTTATCGTTTCACCCTTCAATGTGTTTTATCCTTAAAACACTTAGCTTCCTATAAATGATGTTTCATTGAACTAATATATAATCACTGAAACAAGAGCTCTTCCATTTATCTCTATTAAGCCAAGCTCGAAGGAAATCATCGTTTTACTTCTATGTCCTGATAGAAGCTATAGATTCCATATCTATGTTTAGCGCTCCGACACAATCACACTACCATGCTCCCAAAATGTACGTATCACCTTGACCAGAAAGTAGGCTTAACTAACAAATCAAAGAACATGAATAACACTCCTGATGAACCTAAGCATGTCAGGATTAAGATCTTTTGATCTAAGATCAACCAGTGATATTGACTTAGAAAGATACAACGATAAGATTATAATATCTTTACCAAGTTCAATATCGGTCCCAGTCCAATGTATACTCCATACATCCGAAACTAGCATACTTTGCCAATGTTCTGGAAAGAACATAACACTTATCCAAGGTGTAAGTAAACTTCATCGTTGATTATTACATCAGTGTAAATCCAGTGCACTGATGAATGAGGGACTTTGTCTTTTGAAGCATATAATCACAATCACATTCCACTGTGTTGACATCACTGTAATTGTGAATGACTATATGTTCAGGACTTACCAGATTTTGTATATATTAAACCATAAACTTGAAAACTACATGTAAACATCATAACTTCTAACCTTTCATTCATAACAAATCTGATTAGATTGAAATGGATTTTATTTAGGGTATTAAATTCCAACATAAACATAATCTGATTTCTACTTGTGCTTTATCTAATTTAGCTAATTACTCTTAACAAATGTGTTATTCAGGATATCACCAAGAATTAAGTGATTGGGATGGGTGAGAGGATTAGAAATCTTTTCTATTTGACTAAGAATGTTTTTCCTACTGTATACTCCTTTTCTGATTCAAAAATTAATAATGATACCTTGTGGCATTATAGACTTGGTCATGCTTCTTGTGTAAAGAACATCCTCTCAATAAAAATTTTGAATTTCAATTCTCCCACTGTACTGATTTCCATTGTTCCGTTTCTCACTTTGCAGAACAAAGAAAATTTCTAATTGCTATATTTCAAAACATTGCTGAATGTTGTTCATGTTGACATTTGGGGACCATACAATACTCAAACTATTGAAGGCTATAGATACTTTATCAACATTGAAGATGATTGTTCCAAGTATACCTGGATTCATCTCATAAATAGAAAATGTGATGCTCAAACAGCTATCCATGCCTTCATATAGTTAGTCAAAACCCAATACAACATTCTAATTATGAGGTTTAAATCAGACAATGCTAAAGAACTACAATTTCTAGAGTTGTTTTCCTCCTTAGGAATTGACCATTAAGATTCTTGTGTGCAAAGGCCACAACAGAATTCTGTTGTGAAAAGAAAGCATCAACATTTGTTGAATGCTGCTAGAGCCATCTTATTCCAATCTCACATACCTTTGCCTTACTGGGGGGAATGCTTCAGTTGATTAGCCTATCTTGTCAATAGGACACCCACACCCAACCTAAAACACAAATCTCCCTTTGAAGTCCTCAAGTCCAAAGCCCCTAGCTATGACCATATAAAACCTTTTGGGTGCCTAGCCTATGCTTCTACACTAGGAGCTGCTAGATCCAAGTTTTCCACTAGGGCTATTGCTTGTGTTTTCTTGGGATATCCTATAGGTATGAAAGCCTATAAGTTACTTTATCTAAATACCAATAATGTTTTTTGTTCCAGGGATGTTTTTCATGAACAAATCTTTCCTTTTATTTTGGTTGGTTCTAACCCTTCTGATTTTGTCAACTTCTTTCCAGTTAATGCTTCTAATTACTCTTCTGTAGAATCTCCATGTTTTCCTAATAAGCCTGCAGAATCCCCATATTCATCTACTGAACCTACACAATGTATTCCTAATTCTGATATTATTGATATGCCTACAATTAATGTGTGTTAATAGTGGACCTACTAGGCATATTCAAAAACCACCCTATCTTAAAGATTATCACTATTTTTTGTCTACTAACAGTGTTCAATCTCTGGTGTCTAAGTTGTCTACTTCTCATCTTGTATCTGAGATTATTCATTACAGCAGGTTATCACCATAATTTCGAGCAACTTTGCTAGCTATTTCAAGTCACTATGAACCAGATTTTTACCATCAAGCTCGAGGTATATCAGTTCGGGACAATGCCAAGGATATTGAAATTGAAGCTCTTGAAACTTATGACACTTGGATTATTGTTAACTTACCTAATGATCAACATATCATAGGCTGCAAATGGGTTTACAAAATCAAGTTAAATGTTGATGGTTCAGTTGAAAGGTTTAAAGCCAAACTTGTGGCTAAAAGATACAACCAACAAGAAGACATTGACTATACTGAAACCTTTGCCCCTATTACAAAATTTGTTTATGTATAGCTCATTCTTGCCTTAACTGCGATACAAGGTTGGTTTTTACATCAATTAAATGTTAACAATGCTTTCCTTCATAGGGATTTGCATGAGGATGTGTTTATGACTCTCCCTCAAGGTTATAGTCTTCAGGGGGACCTACCACCAAATATTGTATGCAAGTTAAAAAAATCCCTACATGGCCTTAAACAATCCTATAGACAATGGTTTGAAAAGTTCTTCACAGCTTTGATTGAAGAGTGTTTTCAATATTCTGTTGGGTTGTCTGCCCTAAATAAAACTCATTTCAATATAATAAGATTTACTAATTAATATAAGATCAGAAATTGCTTTTATGTTGCATGGTTCACATGATTTATTTCATGAGTATACTTAATGTATAAATTCTATTAAGTCCAGAACATATATATTTGTTCATGATTATAGTGTCGTCAGCACAGTGGAATATAATCATGATTATATGTTCAAATGTTTAATTCTCATGATTTGTCAATTCACTGGATCTAGAATGACATGATAATCGGCGATAAGGTATACTTACACCTTGAATAAGTGTTATGTCCTTTCCAGGGCATTGGCAAAGTTTACCAGGATCAGATGTATGGAGTATACATTGGAAGGGACTGATATTGAACTTGGATAATATATCATAAACTTACCGTTATATCTTTCAAAGTCAATATCATTGGTTGATCTTAGGTCTATGGATCTTAATCCTGATATGGTTAGGTTCAACATATTTATATTATTATGTTCTTCGAGGTGTTCGTGGAAGCTAACCAATGGTTGTGGCAGATATTTATATCTTGGGAACATGGTGCTTCAATTGAGTGAGAGTGCTAATTATAGATATGGAATCTATAGCTTCTATAAGTATTTAAAAGTGAAACAATGATTTTCTTCGAGCTTGGCTGAATAGAGATAAATGATTGAGGCCTCATTTCATTAACTATATTAGTTTACTGAAGTATCATTTATAGGTAGCTAAATGTTTTAAGGATAAAATACAGTGAAGGGTAGAACAGTAAATTTGTCCCTATTCAGTGTAGATCATCTATAAAAGATCCTTGACTATTAGGATTGTAACGAATAATCATAATGTATCTATATCTTGGTACATATAGAGCATTCTATATAATTGAGAGTATTCAATTCCAAATCTATAGTGGTACAAGGCGGAATTAATAAGTTAAGGAATTTACTTGGTGAATTCTAGATCTACTTGTTGAAAGCTCGATTATATAGGCCCATGGTCCCCTCACTAGCTAAGATAATACTGCTTGCACACCCAACTAATTGATTTTGATTAATTAATTATAATTCTAAAATTAGACTTTCTTATTTATGAATTTTCACTAAGCAATGGCTTAATTGTAAACAAAAGATGTTTTGGGGTCTATTTATTAATTAAGAGGCTTTATATGGTCTAATTAATAAATAATATAAATGGAAATTTTATTTAATAATTAATCGTAATTATTAAGTAAATAGTTTTGGCATTTATAAGATTGAAATTGGAAATATGGTATTATTTAAAGAAGAATAACTTGTTTAAATAAAGTGGCAAAATCGTAACTAGAGATCGGCCCTTAAGTGGCTGGCGACTCTAGTGATTTTTGCCCAATATTTTATTTTTTTAATCTATATAATTCAAACCTAAGCCTTAGTTGAAACACTATAAAAGGAACATGATGCTCTCATCTCATCCAGCACTTTTCAACCTGGAAAATCTAGTTTCTAACTTTTTCAAACAACTAGTAGATGAGAGACACTTTCTATAGTGATTTGAACCCTCCTTCATTGTTCTTTAACCAATTCGCCCTTAGTGATAGAGTGCCATGCCCATACATACCAAGTCAAGTACTCAATCAAAGTGAGTAAAACGGTGGTAACCAACACGAAGGAGAGAAAGTGATCAAGGCTCAGATCTTGATAATACTTTGCAACAAAAAGGAACAAGGGTTAGAGATCTGAGCGGAAAGAGTCATAATATTCCACTGCAATCAATGTAAGTTTTTCTATAACTCTTATGTGTTTAATTTCATTATTTTAGAGATATTCATATTTAGAATGTTCATCAACATACTTGTTAGTAAATCTAGATCCTAGTTAAATATTCCCAACAACTGATATCAGAGCTATGGTAATGATTTATTTTCATGAAATATGGATTTAGAACAATGATTGTGATGATTTGGATTTGTTCATGTTGGTTTATGTGCATATTTGATGATTGTATGGAAATTACGTTTACAATGATAAATATTTTTAGCTTCGTTCTGAAAGTATTTTTTTTTCTGGAAATTAGATGAAAAATTAATAAATTTATGCTTTTACAGAACTCAATTTGGATTGTTTATGAATTAGTTATGATTTTCTAAAATTTGAATGCAAATATCACAACCTGACACACACCCATGAGCGTGCGAACAAAGGCATGTACACGGTTTCGGACACACGCTGTCTGAATGAGCAACTGACCCAGATTTACCCCTAAGTAGGCTGCCAGCAGCCTCTTTTCATGCCAAAGTCCCCCTCTTACGCACGCGGGGAATATGCATTGCATACTCCCCTGTGCCAAACTTGTTTTTGTGATATTTTGAGTTTCAAAAATCATTTTTCAATGAAACAAAATTCAAATTTTGGTAGAATTTTATGTAGAATCCAAATTTTCAAATAAAATTCTAATTATCAAAATAAAATTAATTTTAATTAATTAAAATTAGTTTTAGATATTAGTATCCTTTTAATTTAAAAAATTGGTTTTTCCACAAATTAGCCTTATGGTTAATTTTTGAAATTTTTGATTATTTTTGTTTGTGTTATTTATTTTAATTATAAGATCAGATATTACTTATTTTACTATTAAAAATTTGAAATGATCTTATTTTGATATTAAAATACTAATAAAACTTAGAAATAATCTAGTTAGAATTTCAAATTTGCTAACCATATCAAATTTTCAAAATTATTCGTTTTTGAAATATATTTTATTAATTTAAATTATAAAATTAGAAAAATGTTAATTTTTGACATTTTGTCTTATTAGATATTTATCTAAATTTTATATTTTTGTCAACATTAAATGAAAATTAATAAAAATTTAGGGTTTTGTAACCATAAAATTTTCAAACTTAGGATATTTTTTTATTAAATAAAATTAATAATATACTATTAACCTTCAAAATATCTTATTGTCAAATTTGTTTATTTTGCCAATTTATTTTACTAAATTATAACATTAGAAACATAATATCAGAAATATCTCAATTTTCAAATTAAGATATTATATCATACTATCTTCTTATTAGATATTTAATTAATTTAAATTATTTAAATAAACAAAAAAATTTAAAATTAGTTGGATATTTGAATTTCATTTTGAATTTTAGATACTTAGGAGGTTTGTTGGATTTTAAATATTTTTGAATATTTCTAACAACTTAAATTTAAATTCTAGTTAAGATATTTTTTAAATATTTTATTTTAAAATAGAAAATTTTCACCTAGTCTCCAGATATTAGTGACATGTTTGTTCGTTTATTTATTTATTTATTTTAAAAAAATTTAAACAAACCTTTTATTCATTTGATCTAAATTGCTATGATTAACTTGTTGACAGCTCCAATAATCTGATTTTAATCATAGTCCAATTGTTAATAAATATTATAAATAATTGGTAACCTTTTATTATTGTTGTTAGTATATATATTTTAGTGAACGGTATATGTATTTTTTATTATACGTTATACTATTTTTAAATAAAATTTAAGTTCTATTGTACTTTTATTGATATATATGATATATAATTTTATTAGCATTTTATATATTTTGATTTTTATTTATTTTTATTATATATATTTCGATTGTGAGATATATATTTTTTGTTACGTAGTATATAAGTTTTATTGTATAGTATATTATTTTATTTTAGATCATGCATGTTCAATTTTTATTTTATTTTATATAATGGTGATATATAATTTTTTGAGTATGATATAATTATAGTATGGTTGTATATAATTTGGCTAATATGGTATATACAATTTTATCAGTTAATTTATTATATTTGGTCACTTTCCTAATTAATTTAAAAAAAGGACATTTACTAACTTAGTTTTTAAATTTAAGGTCATTTTGTATCTCAACCCAATAAAATTGTCTAGCATAGAATTTTTTTTTTTCTCAAAATGTAAAAGAGCTATAAGTTTCTCTTTTGAAGGAGAATCCCCATAGGGATGTAATTGACTCGGCTTGATTGATAAAAATTATCTTTTTTAATAAAAAAATTAATAAAATATTTCAAATAATAATATTGATACAAATTTTATAAAAGTATTAAAGTAAATTAATTTAAAAGATAATTATGATAGGCTATGTATGAAAATAAATTAGTGCTGAAAGTACTTAAGTAATCAATTTTGTTATACTTAATTATTAGTGTAAAAAATGAGTAAATTGCGGCATAAGAACCTAAGTTTTATGTCGAGTAGCAGATAAGTACCTAAGTCATATTATTGGTAGTATAAATACCTTTCGTTACTAATGTGAAATTTTCGTAGGTACCTCACCGTTAATTGACAAATCAGTATCTACGCGTTAGCCACTGATAGAGGTCCATGTCTTTTAATTTTTCTTTATTATTTAAAAAATCATTAAAATCTAAAATTTACTTAAAAATTATTTAAAAAACAATAAAAAATTAATGTTAAAATAATGTAATTGAAAAAGAAAAAAGAAAGAACCCTAATCTCTTTCTATCTTCCCAAAACATACACTTCTTCCACACCCTTTCTTCCTCACACACTCTCTCTCTTCCTTTCTCCTTCTTCTTAGGCAAGCTGCAGCCTTTCTCCATCGTCAGCCAATGGAGCTCTTCTCTCGACGTCAAGAGTGCCGACGAGCTCAGCATCGTCTCTCTCTCTCGCTCTCTCTCTCTCTCTCTCTCTCTCTCTCT
Organism: Cannabis sativa; assembly: GCF_029168945.1. Lineage (NCBI taxonomy): Eukaryota > Viridiplantae > Streptophyta > Magnoliopsida > Rosales > Cannabaceae > Cannabis > Cannabis sativa. The sequence continues at coordinate 14,814,215 of NC_083605.1, read as the reverse complement.
CTCTCTCTCTCTCTCTCTCTCTCTCTCTCTCTCTCTCTCTCTCTCTCTCTCTCTCTCTCTCTCTCTCTCTCTCTCTCATTGGTTTCAATGGTGGGCCACAAGACTATTCCTTGCTCCAACGTCAGCCATGAAGGTCGTTTAGCTGGTTCAAAAATCCAAACTCTGCAGCTCGAGTTCCCTTTGCTCAATTTCTCCCTCTCTTGTCTCCTTGCCGGATTCAATTGCAGAATCGCCGTCCCCAAGCTCCTCTTGCGAGAAGAAGAGATCTATCACAGAAGATGTCACATCTGGATATGGGTTTCGCTAAAATGAAGGTCCAGGAAAAAAAAGAGAAGATTGTAGAGGTATAGGCTGATTGATTTTTTTCGGCCATTTTTTCTTTTGTAAATAGAATATTGAACAATGATGAACATATGATGAAATGTTGCGATTTGTTTGTGCATAAATCTGAGTATAGTCTATGTAGTTGTAAAGAACTGGTTTGCAACAAGTTTGAATCTGAGATTTATTGACTTGTTTGTAATTTCTGGGTTTTAGATATTTATGGATTTGTTTGGATTTGAGATTTTATTTATTTATATAAATTTATTTTTTGAACTTTAGAAAATCGATGATGAATATGAAAGAAAATTAGCGAGCTGATAGAGATAGGGTAAATATTTTTGGGTTGCTTTTTTTCTTCTTCTATCCGTTTGAAGTTGGACTTCTAGTTCTAGGTTTAGTTTTTTTTAATCTCTTTTGAGTTTTATTTAATGATGAAGATATAGAATTATAGAGTAAAATTTTTGTAACGTCCCCGCTTCAAGCCTCCATTAGGCCCTTACACCCACGGAATGATGACTCTTATACATGAGTACGTCACTATGGCTGCTTCATGGATTGATGACTGACCCTATAGATCAACACAAGTGTTTCCAGCGTGCTTTTTCCTCACTCGTACGCTTCTTGGGAAAACTTCCCAGGAGGTCACCCATCTAAAAATTACCCCAGGTCAAGCACGTTTAACTGGGAGTTCTTTCATGATGGGCTACCGAAAAACAAGATGCACCATGTTGATATAGGTAGTACCAATCAATCCATTTAAGCTCTCTTCAACTGTGTAGTCCCATACCTACACAGTCTCAGAATCATCACACATGACCTTCCCTAGGTGGTGTGGGATTGCACAACACACCCAACATTTCCCCTTACGGGTCACAGGACTACTGACTGTCACAATCACCCCCCTTACGGGATTTGACGTCCTTGTCGACCACACTTCCGACTGGGCCAAGGCTCTGATACCATTTGTAACGTCCCTGCTTCAAGCCTCCATTAGGCCCTTACACCCACGAAATGATGGCTCTTATACACGAGTACGTCACTATGGCTGCTTCCTGAATTGACGACTTACCCTACAGACCAACAAGAGTGTTTCCAGCATGCTTTGTCCTCACTCGTACGCTTCTTGGGAAAACTTCACAGGAGGTCACCCATCTTGAAATTACCCCAGGTCAAGCATGCTTAACTGTGGAGTTCTTTCGTGATGGGCTACCAAAAAACAAGATGCACCTTGTTGATATAGGTAGTACCAATTAATCCATTTAAGCTCTCTTCAACTGTGCTATCCCATACCTACAGAGCCTCAGAATCATCACACATGACCATCCCTAGGTTGTGTGGGATTGCACAACTTGTTAGATATTTCCCCTTACGGATCACAGGACTACTGACTGTCACAATCACCCCCTTACGGGGTTCGACGTCCTCGTCGACCACACTTCCGACTGGGTCAAGGCTCTGATACCATTTGTAACGTCCCTGCTTCAAGCCTCCATTAGGCCCTTACACCCACGTAATGATGGCTCTTATACACGAGTACGTCACTATGGCTGCTTCCTGAATTGACGACTTACCCTACAAACCAACACGAGTATTTCCAGCGTGCTTTGTCCTCACTCGTACGCTTCTTGGGAAAACTTCACAGGAGGTCACCCATCTTGAAATTACCCTAGGTCAAGCATGCTTAACTGTGGAGTTCTTTCGTGATGGGCTACCGAAAAATAAGATGCACCTTGTTGATATAGGTAGTACGAAATAATCCATTTAAGCTCTCTTCAACTGTGCTCTCCCATACCTACACAGCCTCAGAATCATCACACATGACCTTCCCCAGGTGGTGTGGGGGTTGCACAGCTTACCCGGTATTTCCCCTTACGGATCACAGGACTACTGACTGTAACAATCACCCCCCTCACGGTCCGACGTCCTCGTCGACGACACTTCCGACTAGGTCAAGGCTCTGATACCATTTGTAACGTCCCCGCTTCAAGCCTCCATTAGGCCCTTACACCCACAGAATGATGGCTTTTATACACGAGTACGTAACTATGGCTGCTTCATGGATTGACGACTGACCCTACAGACCAACACGAGTGTTTCCAGCTTGCTTTGTCCTCACTCGTACGCTTCTTGGGAAAACTTCCGAGGAGGTCACCCATCTTGAAATTACCCCAGTTCAAGCACACTTAACTGTGGAGTTCTTTCGTGATGGGCTACCGAAAAATAAGATGCACCTTGTTGATATAGGTAGTACCAATCAATCCATTTAATCTCTCTTCAACTGTGCAGTCTCATACCTACATAGTCTCAGAATCATCACACATGACCTTCCCAAGGCGGTGTGGGATTGCACAGCTTACCTGATATTTCCCTTTACGGATCACAGGACTACTGATTGTCACAATTTTTTAGTTAAATTATTAGTTTTAGGATTTATTTGTAGATCTTTAATGTTAATTTCACTAAAATGAGTTCTAAATCTTTTTTTAATTTTGATTAAATTTTAACTATGTTTTATTAAATTTTTAAATGATTTTTCTTTAAAAAATTTAATCGGGTATTAACTTTAGGGAGTTAATTAACAATTAAAAATAATTATTTAGTCAAAACACATTTTTGTTTTTAAAAAATAATTTTAAATAATTATTAGATAAAAAATAAAAATTAAATAACATAAACCTATCAGGGGCTGCCACGTAGGTACTGACCTGGTACCTATAGAAGTTCCACTCTAGGAACATAAAATATTTTTACCGTCAAAAATACGACTTATGTACTTATTTGCTACCCGACAGAAAACTTAAGTATTTGTAACACAATTTACTCTAAAAAAAATTGATAGCAAAGTTTCTAAGTAATTTTTTTTTTTAAAATAAATACTTATATAAAAGCAATTTAAATTTACTTTAAAGAAAATAATAATAATTCAAATTATTACTTTTCTAATTATTAATATATATTTTTTTAAAAAAATAAATATTATTAGAAATAAAGTTTTAATTATATAGAACCGTTTCACAAAAAAAAAATTATATAGTACCAATTTTATCATAAAAACACACTTTACATTATAATAATCACAAAATTTAAAACTAATAGTTAAGACCTACCGTAATCCTGTTATATATTTATATTTAGATATTAAAAAAAGAAAAAAACGATACCTAAAATTGACCAATATGCTATAAAAGCTTTCCTTTAGACAAAAGTAGTGCCATTTTAATATCTTAAATCTTAATTGAGCCGCATTTGGAACAGTATTTCTCCATTTTTGATAAATCGAACCTACAATCCCAATTGTTATTATATAATCCGACAGAAGTTTTCCACTTTAAAAGACCCAATCTAATCCGATTGATATTGATAATGGCCCCTACAGCCTTAGTATTAACTGTTCTGTCTATTAATCTCTCTCTTTTGGACATTAGACCACTATTTACCATATCATAATTTACTACATTAATCATCTGCTTTTAGAAAAAGAGGAAGACATAAATCATTCCTTTTTCATTCTTAATAATTATTGTTATTTTCTATTATAAAAGTAATTTATTGACTTAATTCTTAACTTTTTAGTACCATGATCAAAATTGAGATGATAACTGAAAAAATGAATTGAATACTCAGCAGTAACATTGACGGTATAACATAACATTGAAAATATTTGATCACATTTAGGGGCAGACCCAACTAAAGACGAAGGGTGCTGCTCTTGAAAAAAAAATAAAAAAAATATATATCTAAATGTGATATATTTGTTAAAAAAACATAATAGTGGTTAAAATACTTTAAAGCGATTTTAACTTTTAATATTTAAAATTTACTTTTTGTTCTTCTAAAAAAATAAAAGATACCCTTCAATTTTTTTTTGAACCAGAAAATTAACTTTTATTAAATCAAATCAGCTACCAAAATAGCTTTCAAACTAACAGGGACATAACCCCCGTGGGACACAGCCAGGCATAGAACCAGAAGAACAAGCTAAAAAGTTAGCCGCCTGGTTCCCGGACCGTTTAACAAAATTAATTGAAATAGGAAACAAATGAGAGGACTGCGTAAGAGCAACACGGTCCGTGATTGAAAGCCCCACTAGAGACAGCAACCGCTTCTTCTGTTGCACGGCTTGCACCAGCCGCAGTGACAGTGAGTCTGACTCCATAACCACACTACCAGGCACACCTTCCTCTACCCACCTCCCCTTCACCCAACTGAGCACCTCCTTCAACACCATAGCTTCAGCCATAAACGGGTCAGGTTGACCATAACTTTTAACCGCCAAGGGATCAATGAATAAACCATTATGATCCCGAGCAATCCAACCCAAACCAATACTATTGTCATCCTCAATGACAGCAGCATCACAATTAACTTTTATCTCGCTAAAACGAGATTCAGCCCATTGCTCACACCCGGTTTTATTCAGATAAGAAACTGGCAAAACAACTCTATTTTCTAGCTGAGCATTCTTTCAAGAATCAAGGTAAGTAATTGCAACATTCACCACCCTCTCTAACGACAAAGCCTTATTACTCCACACCAAGTCATTACGAGCTCCCCAAACTCCCCAAAAGAAGCATAGCAAGCCTCTCAATACAATCCATAGGTTGAAGCTTACAAACTTTATCAAACCAGCTGCCAAAAACAGAAGGTTCACCCCCTCCAACGGCCCCTCCCAGCCCCTATCAAGACAACTCTTAGGAAAAAAGCAGCTAACCATTATATGATAAACTGTCTCATCCTCCCAGTTACACATCGGACACAATCCGCTCACATGCACCCTTTTAGACCGCAGAGACACAAGAGTAGGGAGACAATTAGTAAGACCCCGCCAAAGAAAATTCTTCACCTTAGGTGGCAATTTCAAGTTCCAAAACTTCCTCCGAAAACCCAAATTGTCTTGAGAATTCCACCTACCATTGCTTACCTATAAGGCGCGATAAGCTTTTTTGACAGAATAATCCCCATAAGTCTCCAACATTCAAAACAAAGCATCCTCAACCGAAGAAAGAGACAGCGGAATACGACACATCAAATCAATATCCCTTTGAACAAATAAATCTTGAAGTACTTCCTCATCCCCCTCAAGGGAACCCACCTTTAATAAGTTATTGACCTTACAATCGTGGAGAGCCACATGAATAGAGATTACATACGGATTTTTCTTGCATGGAAGCCATTTTTGATTAAGAACTAGTATAGAAAAACTAGCTCCAACACGCCATCTCGCACCCATCTTAACCACAGATTTTGCCTCTAGAACACTTCGCCAAACTAGCTTGGATTAGCACCTAGTTCAGCATCAAGGAACGAGGAATGGGGTAATACCTGGCTTTAAAGACCTGGGCCACTAAAGAACTATTATTCATCAAAATCCTCTAACCTTGCTTACCTAACATAGCTAAATTAAAATCCCTGAGATTTCAAAAACCCAACCCCCCTTTTTTGTTATGCAGACAAAGCTTATCCCAACTCTTCCATTGAATACCTTGGCCTTGTGAAGACTTCGTATGTCACCAATATCTACCCATAAGTCGATCCACATCTTTGAAAATTTCCAAAGTGATCAAGATCACACTCATAGCATAAGTCGGTAAAGATTGAATAACTGATTTCATAAGCACTTCCTTACCCTCTCTAGACAGGCGCTTACTTTCCCAATTGTGAATTCTCTTCCTCGCCTTCTCTTTTAAAAAGTCGAAGGTGACATTATTATTTCTTCCCACCATACTAGGCAGCCCAAGATAAAAACTATGATCATCCGCTGCCCTCATATGAAGAGTAGACAAAACAGAATCATGAGTCCCGCTATCGGTATTAAAACTGAAGAAAAGAGAATACTTACTAAGGTTCACCTTCTGATGTGACGCCCTCTCAAAAGTATTAAGCAACTCCAAGACCCGTTGAGCCTCTTCTCTGTTTGCCTTACAATAGAGAAAATTATCCTCATCAAACAACATATGGGAAACACAAGGAGCCCCCCTAGTCACCCGACAACCATGAAGCCACTTCCTCTCCTCATACAACCAAATAAGAGCAGACAAACGTTCCGCACAGATCATAAACAGATACAGCGACAACGGATCTCCCTAACGGATTCCCCGAGATGGGACAATAGGACCCAAACTTTCTCCACCATGAATAATATTATACAAAATCGTTCGAAGGCATTCCATGATCATGTCAACCCAAGCCTCCGTAAAGCCCATCCGTAATAAAATAGCTTGTAAGAAAGACCATTCCATCTTATCATATGCCTTACTCATATCAAGTTTTAGAGCCATACAACCATTCTTCCCCTATTTCTTACTTCTAAGATAATGTAATATCTCAAACGAAACAAGAACATTGTCAGTCATGAGCCTACCAGGAATAAACGCACTCTGAAACTCCGAGATCACCTTCGATAATAAGTTTATGAGCCGATTAGCCATGACTTTCAAAATAATTTTACAAGATACATTGCAAAGAGCAATAGGCCTCAGATCACCCATAACAGAAGGAAACTTTTTCTTCGAAATGTGAACGAGACTAGTTGCATTTAGACCCCAAGGCATGGACTTAGATCGGAAGAAATCCTGAACCATCTCAACAATATCTTTAACCACAATATGCCAACGCTTTTGATAGAAAGCATGCGTCAATCCATTAGGCCCAGGTGACTTGTCAGGGTGCATTTGGAAGACAGCATGTCTTATCTCCTCCTCCAAAACTGGCTGTAAAAGAGTAACATTATCCTCAGATGTTATGGATTGTTGTATAACATCAAGAACTTCAGCACAATTCAACCCCATAGAATGAAAAATATCAGCATAATAGTCTACTATAACCTGAGACAGACCTGACTGTTGGGTTTTGTGCCCTAAATAAAATCCATTACAATCTGATTAGTTATCAATTTAGAATTTTGAAGTGAATTATGATTACATGTATGTGACATGTTTATGGTTTAATATATATACTTGATATATGCACAAAATCAGTTAAATCCAGAACATATAGTTATTCACAATTACAGTATTGTCAATACAGTGGAATGTGATTGTGATTATATGATTCAAAAGATTTGGTCCCTGTTCATCAGTGTTTTGGATTTACACTTATGTGATAATTAGCGATGAAGTATACTTACACTTGGAGTAAGTGTTATGTTCTTTCCAGAACATTGGCAAAGTATACTAGTTTCGAATGTATGGAGTATGCATTGGACTGGACCGATATTGAACTTGGTCAAAGATATTGTAAACTTACCATTGTATCTTTCCAAGTCAATGTCAGAAGTTGATCTTAGATTAAGAGAATCTAAATCCTGATATGCTTAGGCTCAATCTCAGGAGTGCTATTCATGTTCTTTGATTTATTAGTTAAACCTACCTTTGGGTCAGGATAATACATATATTTTGGGAACATAATAGCATAACTGAGTGGGAGTGCTGAACATAAATATGGAAATCTATAGCTTCTACTGGTGTATAGAAGTAAAGTGATGATTCCTTTTGAGCTTAGTTAAATAGAAGTAAATGGATGAGCTCTTGTTTCAGTGACTATATATTAGATCACTAAAACATCATTTACAGGTAACTAAGTGTTCAAAGGGGAAAAATACATTGAGGGGTGTAAACGGTAAATTGGTCCCATCTCGATGTAAATCATCTATATAGAGGATCTCTAAATCACATTAAGATTATAACAATGGTTAAATGAGATAGCATATTGATATCGTGAAACATATAATATGCTCTATATAAGTCTGAGAGTGCAATTCCAGGTTCTAAGAGTGGATTCAACAAGGAATTAATAAGTTACGGATTTACTTGGTAAATCGGTTCAACTTATTAGAAGCTCAGCATATAGATCCATGGTCCCCATTCTAGTTGAGACTATATTGTTTGTAAGACTCTATAATTGATTTATGATTAATCAATTATAATTCTAAATGTTAGACTATGTCTAATTTGTGAATTCTCACAGTTTAAGGATGAAATTGTAAATAAAAGGGTTTCTAGGTGTAATTATTAATTAAGAGACTTTGCATGTCTAATTAATAATTATTTTAAATGACAATATTATTTAATAATCTATTTTAGTTATTAAATAATTAGTTTTGGCATTTAAAAGATTAGAATTGGAAAAATGACATTTTTGGAGAAATAGAAATAAAATTGAGGAAACTGCAAAATTCCAGTGAGGCCCATACACACCATGGCCGGCCACCCTTTGCTTGTTTCCCAATTATTATTTTCAATTTAAATTGCCATGTAATTGCTAATCAAAGCCTAGCCTAAATAGGAAAGTGGTGGATCACACTAAATAAGGCAGTTAATCAATTACACAGTAAAAGAGGAAACTGCTTATTTGGAAAGTTGTGCTCTTCCCTTTTCCTATATATAGTAGCCCTTTGCTCTCTTCTCTTGTATGCATATTGTATCACACGAAATTAAGAGAGAAAAACAAGAAAGAATTTCGAAATTCCTAGTGAGAGAGAAGTGCCCACACACATCACTCAGTACCTCATCATAGTTTGGAAGACTGTGAAGGATCACATCCAACTCAAGAACTTTCGGGCTCAGATCTTGATTATACTCTGCTACAGACAGGAATCAAGAGTTAGAGATCTGAGTGGAAGGAGACATTTAATTCCGCTGCCATCACTGTAAGTTATTCTTAACTTTTATGTATTTAGTTCATCGTTTTAGAAGTTCAATATTAGGTTGTTAAATCAACATACTTGTGAGTAGATCTACGTTCCTAGTAAAATATATATTTCCAACACCGACCCCCACTGAACCCAAGAACCAGTCTCATCTTTTAATTCATGAATGAAATTATCTTTCCTTCTTTAGCTAGTAGCAGCGTGAAAATACCTCGCACTTTGGTCACCCTCCCTAAGCCATAATTGCTTCGATCTTTGCCACCAAAAGATTTCCTTTTGGTGATAAATTTTAGTAAGTTGTTTCCTCGCCTCCTTATATTCAGAAAGAGACTCCACATACAATCGGCCTTTAAGGAGACCAATTCTGGTCTTACAACTTTGAATTCTCTCCTTAAAATTATCAGTTAAGCTCCTTCCCCACACAACAACAGGGCCCTAAATAGCCGCCACTTTGTCAATAATGTTACCCGATACACAAGCTTCCCATTACTCTTAGATAATAGCAAATCAATTAGAATCACGTAGCCAAGCATTCTCAAACCGAAACACCCTCCTAGAAGCTGCCTGGAACCGAAATGATAGATCCAAAAATAGAGGACAATGATTCGATGTGGAAAGGACCATGTTAATCAACCGTGCAGTAGGAAACAAACTGTCTTTGCCCCTAGTCTTCTCCCAAGTAAACGAATGACCCATAAGCTCAAGATCCACAAGATTACAATCAGAGATAGTTTGTTGAAAACCATCTATAAGCCTATTAGGATAAGGATTACCACCTTTTTTATCATCTTGGCTAAGAACATTATTCAAGTCCCCAATAATACACCAAGGGAGATCATTTTCTTCCTTCAACACCCTCATAAGATTCCAAGTATTTCCCCGCAACAATCGATTAGGTTCTCCATACAACCCTGTAAGGCACCAGATATGAGAGCTATCATGCCTTACGACCATATCTATATGATTTTGGGAATACCCAACCATCTCAGCATCATCCTTATCCTTCCATAATATTGCTAATCCACCCCCTCCCCTCAGCATCAACCGAAAAAAGACCCTCATAACCAAGCTGTGATGTTAGAAGCTCCAACCGATCTTTCAAACATAGCGTCTCACAAAGAAAAATAAACATGAGCTTCTTTTGATGAATCATATCTTTAAGGAATTGAATAGTCCTTGGGTTACCAAGCCCACGACAATTCCAACTTAGAGTACTCATAATGACTGGCGAGCTCGCTCGCCCGAGCCTGCCAAATTTACATTTTTTGAAATAGTAGCAAGAGCATCCCCCATACACACATCAACACCCTCCTTCGGCCCAACACGCCTAATAGAAACTTCCTTATCAGTTCGTTTACGTTTAGAGTCCAAAAAGACCATTTCGTCCTCTTCCAAATTTGAATTACCATCCCCTAGTGCCTCCTATCCTTTACTCCCATTATTGTCGCTCAAAACTATTGGAGAAAAAATAAGCCCACGATTCACTCCATGATTCATGACAATCAGGTTAACACCACCAACGGAACCCTGAAAATTCATCCCTGCACTCATCGCTGACTGCCTGGCCTCAACCACCATCGTGCCACCAACATTTGATGAGCTAGGTGCCCCAGACCGTAGCCATTTAGCCCCTATCGCATACTGATTTTGTCGTGACATTGCCTTCATGAATGTGCCATAAGGTTTAACCATTGATGAGGTTGGTTGAATAAATAATCGAGAACAAAACTGATCCGCATGCCCAATCACCCACAGATAAAACAGAAAGTTAGCACAAATTTATAATGAAACTTAATCCAAAACCAGTCGCCACCAATCTGTTGCAGTTTCATTCTGTGCTTCAATGGTTTTTCAATGTTTAAACGAACCTGAACCCGTAAATAATCTCTCCAAAACCCATTAAAATTATTCTCATCAGACTTAATAAAGCCACCAATATATTTCCCAGCATCCCAAACAACCCGCTCTGTTTTGAAGCCCGACCTAATATCATGTAGTTGCACCCATATATAAAGATGATGCAAAGGAACCTCCCGAGGAACATCCCCTGGTTTCAGCCGTTCAAATATGCAAGGAGCATTTTTAAACGTCCAAGGACTCATATCCATCACCCTTTGAATGTTAGTTTCATGATAGAATTGAAAAATATATTTGTTACCTCCTAACTCCTTCACATACATGCCCATACCAGGCTTCCAAAGCACAACCATTAGGTTTTGCATCACCATGTAATCAATTGGCGTATCCATCAAGAAACGTCCCACAATACTCCATCGGGTATCTACCTCAGCCTCATCAATAAGGGGCCCCTCATAACTGACTGCAAGCTCTTCCTCCTCCTGTAGAGGAATGATCGACACACGCTTCAAGCTAAGGTCTACAAGAGAAGACGATGAAGCCATGACTGAAACCGACTATCGAAAACATAAAACCAGGAACAAACGCAACCAGAAAAAAAATCGCAAAACCAGAAAAAACCTAACCAGGACCAATCGCAAACCAGAAACACAAATGCACACCAGAAAAGCCAAACTAGAAACAACCGCACACTAGGAACAAATCGCACACCAGCAACAATCACACACTAGGAACAAATCGTACACCAGTAACAATCGCAAACCAGAAAAAATTATAAAACCTAGACTCTCACACCATGTCATGAAGGACAAGACTTATATTTGCAAACCAGAAAAAAATTGCACACCAGCAACAATCGCAAACCAAAAAATTGCACCAGAAAAAAATCGCACACCAGCAACAATCGCAAACAAAAAAAATTGCATCAGAAAAATCGCACCGAAAAAATCGCACTAGGAGTCTATAATGCTGAGAACAATGATGCCTGCAATGAATAGCAAAACATGTAGCCTTCTATTCTTAGAGAAAAATTGAAGGTAACTTGGGTGAAAAGGGAAGAATCTTGAAGGCCATAAATTCTTGCTAAGGTCTCTCTGACTCGGAGTCTTCATTCTGTTATAAGTAAATAATTATACCCCTCAATTTTAATTCGAGGTACATGCATATATTTTATAGGAATTAATCATTTTAGTGTTAATTAAACTATTCAAAAAAATTTATAAGAAAATATTACATTACCTATTCATGGTCTCTTTGTGAAAAATTTGATAATCTCTCCAACTTTTCATCCTTGTTGGTTATAATTTAGGATAAAGATGATGATCATGTATAGTAAAGTGCATAAGGTTTCATTTTAAATTCAATTGACGATAAGAAAACTAGCTCATTGATCTTATATATAGTATTATTTTTAACACATTAGCGATCTGAGACTAATTCTCTTACACCTTTTTGGGCTTAATTAGAAAGTAGGTATAATGAACAACCATTGAGAGTAAAGATATTCATCAAATCCAAGCTGTACTATTTTGGTTATAGTGCATTCGATCCGCACTAAGTACATATTTTATATTTTGGATCCAATCCAATCTATAAAAGAGCTCAAATCTAATCAAATCTGATTCACAATAATACGAATTGGATCGATTATTTTAGATTGGTAACTTTTTTATTTTAAATTATTTAATAATTATTAAAATATAAATTATATTCATATAACACCAACAACAAAATAAAATATATTATTATTGTTTTATGTCTCCAACAATATGTTATAATAAATAAATAACAAATTCCAAGAAAAAAAAAATTGTATATAGAAAGAAAAGTTTTTTATGTTTTAAATTATATTTTTTAATATATATAAATATATACATTTAATATGTTAAATTTTGAAATATATATGTACCAATATACCAATGTACCATATGTATTAATTTTTTAAATTATTATTTTTTTCTTTAAATTATGAAAATAGATTTATAATATTTTAAATATAGGCATGAATTGGATTAGATCGGTTATTTTTCATGTAAGTCAGCAACCAATCTGCACAAGTACGAATTTTATATTTCACAATCCAATCAAATCTACACAGGTACGAATATCCACACTTTGCACATTAGATTGGATTGGATCATGCAGATTGAATTAGATTGGATATTTCATTAACACCCCTAATTAAGAGACAATAATGTCGAATGTGACATTTGAAAGAATCTCACAAAGTCAAATCGAGAAATTTGTAGTGTACACGTCAGAAAATTTATAGATTTTTTGAAAGAGGTCAAAGATCTCAACACTAGAAACTGACACACATTAGTTGAAAGCTCGCAAATAGAAGTCAAAGGCGAAGATAAAAGTTTTTAATTTACTCTGATACTATGTTAAATTTAGTAATGTGTGTGATTAAGGTGCATAAATTTTTATCTTGAAGCTAATCAACAATGAAATGAATGATTCATTTATGTTATATATGATATTCTTTTTCTACAGCCATAAATTTGTATTTTATTTACTTTCATTTTATAACAGTAATTTTTTTTTTTTTGGTGGAGGTAATAAGATGTAGTAGAATAAAAATGAATCTAATTTTAGTCAATACATTTGTACGGTTGTGCGCCCTCACGACTATTTATATCTGTTTAGACATAAAATATTAAGTACAGTAACATATATAATAAAGTATTATATTTAAGTAGAAATTAGTAACACTTTTTCAATAAATTATATTAATCACAAATAAATAATTACATAAGATAAAATTACTTACAAAGCTTTTTTTAAATCTTCCATCCACTCTCCCTTTTATACTCAAATTCTTAATATTCAAAATGTTTAATCTAGGAGGTTTGAGGATATTAATAAAGCTCTGTTATCCAAACTGGCGTGGCAGATGCCCAATGGTGATGATAGGCTTTAGGTGAAATGCCTTTTTGCCAAATATTGCAAGAATAATTCCTTCTGGGCAACTAATACCCATGGGAGTGACTCTTATGTGTGGAAAGGAATCCTTGACTCAAGAGACATCTTTAGAAAAAGATGTGTATCTATCCCTGGAAATGGAAACATCATCGACGCGTGGATACAACCTTGGATCCCCTGACTATCGTAATTTGAGTTCAAGGGTGTCATGTAAAAGGTGAGACCGAATTGCCCGATTCGAGGATAGTGGTGGATCTGTCTATTAATGGCTCAGAGTGGAATGTGCCTAAGCATTCTAAAATTTTTGGGCCTGATCTAGGGAAAAAAATCGCTAAAATAAAGATTCCCTCCTCATAATAAGGATGTTCTGGCATGGAAGAAGGTGTCGGATGGGTGCTTCTCATGTAAAAGGGCATATTTGGAGTGTATTCAGTGGGATGGGGATTGAGGAAACGGGGTCTGTAGCTTAATCTTGAATTGCAATATGCACTTCAGGTTATCCATTATGGTGTGGAGAGTTTTGATTGGGGCCTTCCCTGTTCGTGAGAAGCTCGTGTTCATACCAGATAAGTCATGCCTGTTGTGTAATGCAAAAGTGGAATCTTCCTTCCATCTGTTTTGGGAGTGTCCCCTTGAAAAAGCACTTAGGTTCTCTGGTCCTTTCTTGGTGGTGCCCCACGACTTGTCAGACCTTGACCTTATCAATATTGTGCTAAAGCTCCATGAGGGTCTTTCCCAAGATGAGTCGTGGAAGTTGTTTACCTTTATTGGCTGTCTATTTACATCAATTTGGGAGACTAGGAACTCCTTGCTTTTCCGTAATATTAAACCTGATATTCTCCAGCTTAGGAAAATGATCATGTCAAGATACCAAATGTTTGTATCAATCCGTGCTACTGTTGATAACCAGGCGGTGTCAGGTACCACGATATTCCATGGCAGGGAGGTGATCCCAAGCTCTGCCAATGTGTTCTGTGTTACTGATGCGTCGTGGATTGGAGGGGTGGCCAGTCTTGCGGTGGGAAAATTGGACAGAAATACGGCTTTTAGAGAATGGTTCACCAAGAAGTGCAAGGTAGATTCTACTATGGAAGCAGAGATCCTTGCAATTCTTTAGACGTTGAAAATCTATTGTGATGCAGGGTTGCCCTCCATCATCATTGCCTCGGACGCTCTGCTGGTGGTCCAGGCACTTCAAAGTAAGCATTACCCTCCTTGTTGGAAGGCTAGACCGTTTGTGGCGGAGATATGACAGCTGGCTAGTTGGTTCGAATCTGTACTTTTGTTTTCATCCATAGAACTGATAATTTTTGTGCGGATAGGGTGGCTAAGTTGGCCAAGATGGCTGGCCACCAATTTGATGTAGTTCAAAGAGAGGGATCCCCTATTGTCATTCCCAGTTACCTTCTTCAATGAACTTTTAGTTCTTTCAAAAAAAAAAATATTCAATCTAGAACAAGCACTATGAACAATACATTAAAAGTGACCTTAATAGAAGGTAACTTTAGATACCAAAGCATAGTGTTCCTAGCATGCTAAATGTGATAAATTGTGACTATAATGACACTCAAAAGAACTCTTCTTTTACCTCTTAAAGCTTTTGACTTTTGAATCCAGTTAAGAACATCATTAAGCTCTCTTTTCCGATTAGAAATTTCAATCCAAAACCAAATCTGTTGAACCATATACTACTATAAATAGAGTCAAAAAAGAGATGAATTTATTCAAATATGTAGTAAAAGTAGAGAGAAATAATATTTTTATTTATAATTATTAATGAATTTGTGAAAACAAAATTTTTAGAATTCTATTAATAAGAGTATCTACTAAGAGAGAAAATAAAGAAATAGCCATACAAAAAATAAATAATAAAAAAATTATCAAAAACACAAACTTAAAAAAATTAGGTGGAATAAATCCTAATTTACTTTGAGCTTTCACATATCATAACTTACTTTAGCTCTCACATTTACTATCAAGCAGGAGTAATAATTTATTCAGTGAACCTAAATTAGAATTTGTATTAATATTGACACTTCATTCATTAGCAAGGTGTGAGACGTTTAATTTTTTATAATAATAATAATAACGATAAATTATTTGTTTTCTTTTCTTTTTGTTAGTATCTACTTGAGACTAATTGTAACGCCCTAATGCTAAGGCACGCTACAGTGCTTTTTCAATTATTGTGCAAACTTTGCTAATCAAAGAAATTTCTCGAAAAACGTGTCAAATTAAAATTTTTGCTTTAAACATTAAACTTTGTAAAATAATATAATATTTACAAATCCCGGGATCCCGATTTCAAACTTTTGAAAATTTACTGTTTAAACTTTACATTCAAAATATACAAGTTCTGGGTCGCACAGCGACTTTCAAAATACAACACCTGCATGTCCCGAGGCCAAGACACTCGCGGTCGCGCTGCTTGACATGTACAATCTCACCCGAGCTCAGGTTCACTCCTGTTCAGCCTTCGCCTTTCCTTTACCTACACATGGAAGCGGAAACTGTGAGTCAACAGACTCAGTAAGAAATGCATATAACATATCATATAATTTCCGACCTGTAAATAGGCGCCCATACACCTATTTACAGAGCTTATCAGATGAGTATGAACGTTCAATACCAGGGTACAACCACTATACCACATACACATCGTACCTTGCTGTACGAGTGTTGGTAGGGTTTATCCCGATCACTGAGTAACTCTGAGTGATGTACCACACACTTTAGCATTTTCCTATGCTTGTGTTGGTATCACTGTATCGTACTCAAATTAACAACAATCACTGTACCAATACACTCTATAACTTAATCATACAAGTGTTGGTAGTGTTTAACATAATTCAAGCATGCATATATAAACACATATACACACATTCAGATAATCACATCATACATTATACACAGTTCTTACCTGTTTTCCGAATTCAAGTGTGCTGGCCGACCTGAACGGAATTCACGTGCTAGATGGATGTCCTAATCACAATAACAGTAATACAGATGAGTGACTCGCTAAATCACTTTCCGGGACTTAAAACTTGAAACTAAAAGTTTCCCTATCGATAAACCTCATGGCAATACCCTAAATATCTCAAAATTGGCCAAAACTAGGGTTCTGGAAAATCCCCCAACAGGTAGACCGGTTCCCAACCGGCATCCCGGTTCTGGGTCACCAACCGGTCGACCGGTTGGTACAGACCACGAACCGACCGCCCCGTTCACAGGAAACCAAAAAATTATCCCCCTTGATTCAAATCAATCCCAAACTTTACCAAACTCTCCAGTATACCTATACAATGTATAAACATCCATTTCCAACCAACAAATCACAGAACAAACCAATAATTCAATTTATGCCATTAAAGCTCAAAGCTTGAGTTTCAAAACTCAAGCTTGCTTAAAACCATTCTCAAGCATCAAAAACAGTAGCTAGGGACTTAAATCAACTCAAAATAACTCCAGAATTCGAACCCTAAGCAATTCAAACCTTAACAGCTCCTAACACCCCAAAATACCATTTCAACCTAACTTAAAAACTTAAAAACTAAGAAGGGTTCATTGAAGCTTACCTTAGATTGATTATCTCCTATGAAATCCTTGCTGAAATCCAACAATCAACAACAAACTCCCTTGGTTTGTCTCAGCCGAAAGCAAGAAAGAGAGAGAGGTTCAAGAACAATGCAATTTTCTAATTTTTTCCTTTTCCTTGATTTTTCTTCAAATGAGACAAAAGGATTAAGTTAATCCCTTGCTGAAATTAACTTGATTAGGTGTCAAAAACCTAAGGCAGCCACCTATCACTTATTATTTTTAAATGACAAAAATGCCCTTTAAGGTATAACTTAGGTATTTCTAAAACTAGGGGTAAAATGGTCAAAATCCATAACCCCGCTCAATCCCGATAATTTATTTTCTCTAAATTATTTCCCACTATGAAATAGGGTTCTAAACTTACCCATGTGATCAATCTAGCCATCCATCGCATTTTCCGTTGTCGCCGAGCAAAAATTACAAAATTAACATATTTCACATATAAGCTAAATAATACCCCTAGAGTTTAATAAAATCTCCAGAATTGAGAAATTATAACTCTAATATTTATTTCTAAATATTGGGGTCCATATTCAAAATTAATTCACAAATAATACTAAAATAATAAAATAATAAAAATTAGTGCTAATTGCCTTTTCTAATCCACATTACTAGAGCGGTCATTACAATTATCCCCCCGTTAATAGGATTTCGTCCCCGAAATCTAACTCCGAATAGCTACGGATGTTGAGTCCTCATATCCGACTCTAATTCCCGAATTGGCGTCTTCCACCTCATGCGTTCCTCCAGAGCACCTTAACTAGTGCAATAGTCTTGTTACGAAGAACTTTTTCTTTTCTATCCAGAATTTGAACAGGTTGCTCTTCATAGGATAAGTCTGGTTGTAGTTCAAGGGCTTCATAACTCAAGACATGAGTCGGGTCTGACACGTATTTCCTTAACATAGAGATGTGAAATACGTCATGAACAGCTGATAATGCTGGTGGTAAGGCTAGCCGATACGCTACACCGCCCGACCTTCGAGTATCCGATATGGCCCAATGAACCTAGTGGCTTAACTTACCCTTCTTCCCGAAGCGCCGAATACCCTTCATGGGTGAAACTCGCAGGAAAACATGTTCCACGTCTGAAATGTGACATCTCTGCGCTTCGGATCAGCATAACTTTTCTGCCTACTTTGAGAAGCAAGCATCCGAGCCTTAATCTTATCAATAGCTTCATTGGTCTTTTGCACCAACTCTGGACCCAAGTACTTCCTTTCTCCTGTCTCGTCCCAATGAATAGGAGATCGACATTTTCTACCGTATAACATCTCATAGGGAGCCATCCCTATTGTACTTTGGTAGCTGTTGTTGTAGGAGAATTCAATTAAAGGTAAGTACTTACTCCATGAACCCTCAAAGTCCATAACACAGCTCGCGTAGGTCTTCCAAAATCCGGATGGTTCTTTCGATCGACCATCAGTCTGAGGGTGAAAGGCTGTACTAAACTTTAACTTGGTACCCATAGCCTTCTGAAGACTCACCCAAAACTTCGATGTAAACTTTGGATCCCTATCTGACACAATAGATTTAGGGGCTCCATGGAGACGAACTATCTCCTTCACATACAATTCAAAGATCTTGATCCACCGAATAGGTAACTTTTCTTTGGTAGAAAGTGAGCCGACTTTGTAAATCTATCCACAATGACCCATACGAATCATACATCCGTAGTTCTAGGTAACCCGAGTTACAAAGTCCATTGCGATGTCCTCCCACTTCCATTCCGGAAGGATTAAAGGTTGTAATAACCACCCGGTCTCCCCGATGTTCGGCCTTAATCTGGCAGTTAAACACTTGGACACATAGTCCACTACATCTCTTTTCATCCCATACCACCAGAAGTAGGGTTTCAAATCCTGATACATCTTGGTGGTTCCTGGATGCAACGAATAAGGCGTGGTGTGAGCTTCATCAAGTATCTCTTTCTTAAGCTCATCAACACTAGGAACACAAACTCGAGCTTTATATAACAACATTCCACTGCTCGAGATTGAAAAACCTCTAGACCGACCAGCCGCTACTTCATCTCGAACTTTAACTAGCTCGGAATCTTCCAGTTGTGCCTTTCTGATTCTCTCCAACAGATCAGATTGGAGTGTTAAATTATGTAATTTCCCGACCACGAACTCAATTCCTGCACTAACCATTTCTGAGGCTAGTTGAGGAGCTATCATAACTGTAGTACACACTTGACCCAGGACCTTTCCTCGCTCGAGAGCATCGGCCACAACATTGGCTTTCCCGGGGTGATATAGTATTTCACTGGTCGTAGTCTTTAACTAACTCCAACCACCTTCTCTCGCCTCATATTCAAATCTTTTGGGTGAAAAAGTATTTAAGACTTTTATGATCCGTATAAATCTCACACTTTTCACCGTAAAGATAATGTCGCCAAATCTTTAAAGCAAAAACCACAGCGGCGAGCTCTAAATCATGAGTTGGGTAACGCTGCTCATAATCCTTCGCCTGACGAGAGGCATAAGCTATGACTCGCGGCTTTGCATCGAACGCATCCTGCACTCGTCCGGATGCATCACAATACACAACAAATTTCTCTTGATCCGATGGCAAAGCTAACACGGGAGTCGTTATCAATCGCCGCTTCAACTCCTGAAAGCTTGATTCACACTTATCCGACCACACAAATCTCTCGATTTTTCTTGGTCAATTCGGTTAGGGGCATAGAAAGTTTAGAACATCCTTCGACGAAACGTCGATAATACCCCTCGCTAACCCGAGAAAACTTCGAATTTCGTCACGGACTTGGGCCTTGGCCAATTCTTCACTCGATTCTATCTTGTTTGGATCAACCATAATTCCATTTTTCCCAACAATATGACCCGAAAGGACACCTCGGACAACCGAATTCGCACTTTTGAACTTGGCATACAAACCTTGTGATCCCTAAGTCGGCCGTAACACCATTCGAAGATGATGCTCGTGCTCCTCTTCTCGATCGAGAGTATACAAGAATGTCATCGATAAACACTATAACGTTGTTATCGAGGAAATCCTTGAACACCCTATTCATGAGGTCCATAAAGGCTGCGAGGAGCATTGGTCAATCCGAACGACATTACCGAAACTCATAGTGCCCATATCTTGTTCTAAAAGCCGCCTTCGCATGTCCTCCTCCCGAATCCGAGTTGGTGATAACCGTACCGTAAATCAATCTTCGAAAACACCTTGTCTTTCCCCGAAGGGCCGATCGAATAGATCATCGATCCTAGGCAACGGGTACTTGTTCTTAATCGTCGGCTTGTTTAGTTCCCGATAATCAATACACATTCGTGAGGGAACCATCTTTCTTTTTCACAAAAAGAACCGGAGCTCCCCATGGCGATACACTGGGTCGAATAAACCCAATATCAAGCATCCCCTGAAGTTGTAACTTAAGCTCCTTGAGTTCCGCTGGAGCCATCCTATATGGAGCTTTAGAAACAGGCTCGACTCCAGGTGCCAAATCAATTACAAAATCAATCTCTCGCTGTGGCGGCAATCCCGGCAATTCCTCGGGAAACACATCAAGAAAATCTTTCACCACCCGGACTACCTCAGGCCCAAATGCTTCAGGTCTGCTGGAGTCAAAAACTACTGCTAGAAATCCTACACAACCATTGCATAGTAAATCCCTAGCTCTCAACACAGAAATAACCGGGATCCGAGACCCCCGAACCGATCCAACATAAACAAATGGATCTTCACCTTCCCATTTGAAAAGTCACCATTTTACGCCTACAATCTATCTCGGCCGAATACTTGGATAGAAAATCCATTCCCAGTATAATATCAAACTCAGTTAATTTCAACTCTATAAGGTCAGTACTCAATTCCCTATCTTCGATCCTAATCGGCATAGACCTAATGCGCCTATTAGAGATAACCAATTCCCCGCTAGGCATTAGGGTTCCAAACCCTCTTTCTAAAATATCACAAGGCCTACCCAAAAGATCAATCACCCTTGTAGCCACATATGAACGTGTAGCTCCCGAGTCAAATAATATTGTAAATAACAAGTTGTTGACGGGAAGCTGACCTGTCACTATGAAGGGCCGGCTGCCGCAAGACCGGCAGGTAATGGCAAACACACGACAGAACCGGTTTCACCTCGGCTTTCGGCTCCTCTTTGCCTCGGGGGCAATCTTTCTTGAAATGCCCCACCATGCCACCTGAAAGCATTTCTTCCGTTTACACTCTCCGGATGATGTTTCTTGCACCTTGGACACTCGGGATAAGAGTAACCCCGACGTCCTCCTCGCCTTGGTTCCCACGGGAACCGCTTGCTTTGCCCCGAGCCATAGGAAAATTTGGAACAACTTTTCTTTTCCGCTCAATGGTGGAGTCACCACCGTCCCTACCATAAACGGAGTAGGAACGGTGGGGGTTCCACTAACACTCCGAGTCACCCGGGGCTCCCGAAGAAATTTTACCGCACCCTCGGCTCTCAAAGCCTTCTCAACCATATCCGCATACGTGGCCGTTCGGTAGTGGTAATAACCAGATCATGCTGGATCTTTGCACTTAAACCCGCTAAGTATTTTTCTTTCTTACTGAAGTCCGTAGGCACAATTCCCGCCGCCAACTTAGCCAACCGATCAAATTTCGTTGTATACTCAGTGACTGACATTCCCTCAGTCTGAACTAGATCAGTGAACTCTTTCCGCTTTGCACTGCGGACCGCTTCATTGTAATATTTGGAGTTAAATAACTCCCTAAATTCCTCCCAGGTCATCAGCGTGACGTCCCGTGTGAGGGTTATCAATTCCCACCACACGAGGGCATCTTCCTGAAACTGGAAAGTGGGCGTTGTGTCACCCGATCATTTCCAACCACTCCCATGAAGTTGAGAATACGCTCAATCATCGAAAGCCATTGCTCGGCCTTCATCACATCAGGGCCTCCCAGAAACACTGGAGGTGCCTGCTTTCGAAATCTTTCATACAACGGTTCCATACGGTTGCCAACAACAGTTGTTACCCCGCCGGCACCGCCGGAACCTGGCAACGGCCCGAACTTCTTGAGGAGGCACGGCGGGAGAGGACCTGCTGCCTCAACCTCTGAATCTCTTCATCTTGCTGACGAATTCTCTCTTGCATTTCAGCAAATCTTTGCTCCCAATCAGGAGGAGCTTGAGGTGGATTTACAGGGCGACCACCCTGAGCTCTGCCACGGCCACGGCCGTGACCACGGGGATTTTGAGGATTCCCCTGACCGCCTCCGGTCTCAACCATGCCACCCTAACTTCTTGTATTTCGCGGGGCGTCCATTTAATAGGACTTAGCCTGCGAATCCATAAGCCAGGCAGGTTAGACAGCGATCAAAATTAACACCGCTCTTAAATAACTAAAAGGCAATACACTTTCTTTTCTTTTTAAAGAGATATATTTAATTTAAATCTAATATGCTTCCTAACATGCTTTCACATCACACTTATTTAAAATACTAAACAAGTACGGGCTTACTGAACCGTGAACCGAGCTTTCTCTGATGAAGATTGTACATGTCATAGCAAGCTTCGGTAGACAAACTGGCGGCCGATACCAAAATTGTAACGCCCTAATGCTAAGGCACGCTACAGTGCTTTTTCAATTATTGTGCAAACTTTGCTAATCAAAGAAATTTCTCGAAAAACGTGTCAAATTAAAATTTTTGCTTTAAACATTAAACTTTGTAAAATAATATAATATTTACAAATCCCGGGATCCCGATTTCAAACTTTTGAAAATTTACTGTTTAAACTTTACATTCAAAATATACAAGTTCTGGGTCGCACAGCGACTTTCAAAATACAACACCTGCATGTCCCGAGACCGAACACTCCGAGTCGCGGCCGCTCGGCATGTACAATCTCACCCGAGCTCAGGGTTCACTCTTGTTCAGCCTTCGCCTTTCCTTTACCTACACATGGAAGCGAAATCGTGAGTCAACGGACTCGCAAGAAATGCATATAACATATCATATAATTTCCGACCTGTAAATAGGCGCCCATACACCTATTTACAGAGCTTATCAGATGAGTATGAACGTTCAATACCAGGGTACAACCACTATACCACATACACATCGTACCTTGCTGTACAAGTGTTGGTAGGGTTTATCCCGATCACTGAGTAACTCTGAGTGATGTACCACACACTTTAGCATTTTCCTATGCTTGTGTTGGTATCACTGTATCGTACTCAAATCAACAACAATCACTGTACCAATACACTCTATAACTTAATCATACAAGTGTTGGTAGTGTTTAACATAATTCAAGCATGCATATATAAACACATATACACACATTCAGATAATCATATCATACATTATACACGTTCTTACACCGTTTTCCGAATTCAAGTGTCTTGGCCGACACGAACTAATTCACGTGCTAGATGGATGTCCTAATCACAATAACAAGAATACGGATGAGTGACTCGCTAAATCACTTTCGGACTTAAAACTTGAAACTAAAAGTTTCCCTATCGATAAACCTCATGGAAATACCCTAAATATCTCAACATTGGCCAAAACTAGGGTTGGAAAATCCCCCAACAGTAGACCGGTTCCCAACCGGCCATCCCGGTTTCTGGGTCACCAACCGGTCGACCGGTTGGTACAGATTTCCACCTAACCGAATTCGGTTCAACTGCAGAAACCAAAAATTATCCCCCTTGATTCAAATCAATCCCAAACTTTACCAAACTCTCCAAAAGATACCTATACAATGTATAAACATCCATTTCCAACCAACAAATCATTTAACAAACCAATAATTCAATTTATGCCATTAAAGCTCAAAGCTTGAGTTTCAAAACTCAAGCTTGCTTAAAACCATTCTCAAGCATCAAAAACAGTAGCTAGGGACTTAAATCAACTCAAAATAACTCCAGAATTCGAACCCTAAGCAATTCAAACCTTAACAGCTCCTAACACCCCAAAATACCATTTCAACCTAACTTAAAAACTTAAAAACTAAGAAGGGTTCATTGAAGCTTACCTTAGATTGATTATCTCCTATGAAATCCTTGCTGAAATCCAACAATCAACAACAAACTCCCTTGGTTTGTCTCAGCCGAAAGCAAGAAAGAGAGAGAGGTTCAAGAACAATGCAATTTTCTAATTTTTTCCTTTTCCTTGATTTTTCTTCAAATGAGACAAAAGGATTAAGTTAATCCCTTGCTGAAATTAACTTGATTAGGTGTCAAAAACCTAAGGCAGCCACCTATCACTTATTATTTTTAAATGACAAAAATGCCCTTTAAGGTATAACTTAGGTATTTCTAAAACTAGGGGTAAAATGGTCAAAATCCATAACCCCGCTCAATCCTGATAATTTATTTTCTCTAAATTATTTCCCACTATGAAATAGGGTTCTAAACTTACCCATGTGATCAATCTAGCCATCCATCGCATTTTCCGTTGTCGCCGAGCAAAAATTACAAAATTAACATATTTCACATATAAGCTAAATAATACCCCTAGAGTTTAATAAAATCTCCAGAATTGAGAAATTATAACTCTAATATTTATTTCTAAATATTGGGGTCCATATTCAAAATTAATTCACAAATAATACTAAAATAATAAAATAATAAAAATTAGTGCTAATTGCCTTTTCTAATCCACATTACTAGAGCGGTCATTACACTAATTATAGGGTTATTCATATGTTTGATTTAGATTTCTATACTTCAATTAATTTCTATTTGAATTTTTTTTTTAAAAAAAGTCTAAACTACTAAACACCAAGACCAACAAGTACTTTTAAAAGGTGGGGGTGAAAATTTATTCAGGGATAGTACATGTTATCAACAAGTCATGGATACAACTAGAAAAATCTGGCTACCAAACCATACTACTACTTGTTGACAAAACAAGTTTGGCCAAAGAATGAGCAACAACATTACAAGATCTATAACAATGGGCAAAACTAATCGCTTGGAACCTGTTACAAAGACCACCAAAGTCATCCAAAACAAGCCCTCAATTTTAAGAACACTTTATTCAATGATAATGTTGCCATACCCAAAAGAGAGACAATTAGCCAACGCTTTGCAGATAGCGAAAACTTCTACCACTTCAAAATCAAAATGACCTTCCAATTTCTAGCTTGCCAAAGCTCAAACAACACCCAACTCATCTTGGACCACCATGCCCAAGCCACTACAGTTGCCCACCACATCTATAGTTGCATCAGTGTTATATTTTGAGACTGCCCAAATAAGGAGGGAACCATATAAGAATCGACGGGGATGCATGAGGATTCCCCACCAACCTAGAAGAAGAAGACACCATCGTCGTGTGCTTCTTGTGTTGAGATTTTCTAAGGTATTCTCTCCCCAACTAACCACTAGAATTGACGAAAATTTAGAGTTACTATGGGCCTTTTTATTTTGCATGTGCCAAATTCTCCACATAATCACCATCACCAAATTAATCATTTCCTGTCGAAGTGGATCAATGCATCTATAATTAAAGTAAGATAAACCTCACAATGACCAAAAGGATCCCCTAAAGAAAACTCACAAAGCAACCTACAAGGCATCAAGGAAGAACATCCCCAAAGAGCATGATGAGTAGTTTTATCTTTCATATCACAAATAGGATACAAACCATCAGATAAAAGACCATGGCGAGCTAGATTAATCTTCGTAGGGATCCAATTATTTGAAACTTTCTAGGAAAACAACCTCACCTTAAGAGTCCAAATCTTTTTCTACCAACTCGAAAAACTCCCAGAGAAGCACGACCCAAGCCCAACTTATAAAGAGCAAGCTAATAACAACTCTTGATAGAGAACCAACAAGATTTCTCAAAGTTCTATATCAGTTTGTTTGGAGCATCCAAAGAGGACCAAGGAATAGTGAGAATAGCTTCTGCTTCGAAAAAAAGAAAACTGACATAGACTAAATCTCTATCTCAAACACCAGATGCATCGCACAACAAAGAAACTTTTCTCGAAACATCAAGCTAAGGTGGAGATAAAATACAGGAATTCGGGACTGAAGGAATCCACTTATTAGAGTAAGTAGCACTGTCATTTCTATTCCCCACTTGCCAAATAGCTCCTGAATCAAAAAGTTTCTTCTCCCATAAAATGTTTTCCAAACAAAAGAGCCCTTTTTTAATCTCAGAAAATGATATTTTCTTGAAGTACAACTCTTTTAACACACAACCAGCCAAAGAAGAAAGAACATTGTAAATACTTGAAGCTTGTTTCGATAAAAGAACCTAATTAAATAAATGTATGTCTCGGAAACCTACTCCACCATCTTGCTTATGCAAGCAAAGTTTATCCCAAGTGCACTAATAGTAATTATTGTATAATAATTATTAACTCAAGTTTTTTTTTTTTTCATTTTTTTTTGGGTAAGGGTTTACTCGAGTTGTTTATTTTTCAAAGTTGTTAAAATTTAATTGTCTTCTAATTTCATATTGTGATCCATGGATTAGCTTATTGTGCTGTTTGAATAGATGAGGAACTTTATTGACTTTTTCTTTGTGACTTTTGTAAGTTATCTTGACAAAAGAAAAATAATAATAATGAAAATTAATCAAAAAATAAAAATTATTTGTAAACCAAAGTTAAAATGTGTCCAATATTAGAACATATCCAATGCCAAAAAAATCGATAACTTCAAATGTACATAAATAAAGACTTAAAGATCATATTTTTTTGGTCACATATAT
Source organism: Cannabis sativa (assembly GCF_029168945.1). Classification (NCBI taxonomy): domain Eukaryota; kingdom Viridiplantae; phylum Streptophyta; class Magnoliopsida; order Rosales; family Cannabaceae; genus Cannabis; species Cannabis sativa. Next base: position 14,787,185 of record NC_083605.1, on the reverse strand, counting down.
ATGATTTAAGGTGAAAAATGAGTGTGGTAAAATTTACATTGAGATATGAATTGAAAGCTGTGAAAAAAGACTAGGTATATTTGTGTTGAACACCAGTTTGGATAATAATAAATAAATCATATATATGAATAAAGAGTAATGAAATAGTAGTTCAATCTCAAATATTGATAATAATATTTATTATACATGTTATATTTTAATGTAATGACCACTACTTTGAATCTAATAAATGAGGTCGACTGATGAATAAATTTCTAAAACACAGGAAAGCGCGCACTGGCGAAGAATTGGCATGAAGTGTCTCTCATCTCTTGGTTCTCATTAAGAATTTTAATCCATATTTACATATTCTTCATCGAGAACAATGTAAGAAATCTCAACACAGATCCATTTATGTAGAAAGAAAATTTATATCTAAAAAAACTAAATTAAAAATAAAATATTGCATTTTTAATATACAAATTATTTTGTCCAATATACAATTTAAAGATTTATAAAAAAGAGAAAAAAAAAAAAAAGTTACCACAATACTATAAAATTGCTTAAATAAGATATATTACAAAACTAAATAAAATATTAAAGAGGTCCCCATCTAAACAAAGAGTCCATACTCTCCAACAAAAAAAAATATGATCTTCCTCCCCGCTCTCTTCCCATTTGGACGGATCTTCGCCCAATAGGAGTGGTAGAAAAAATATGTGAAATATGAAAAATATAACTTAAAATTTTTAAATAATAATAAAAAGTTACTAAATTAATAATAGGAAAATAATAAATAAGTTAACATTTTTACAAATAGTGCGAGTCAATTATGAAGCAATGAGCTTTTTATTTTTCTTGTTTATAGGCTCATGGATTATACATAAGGGTTGTGGCCTTTAATTATAATTAACACATTTCAATTACAGTTTAAATTGAGACACTAAAATAAATATATTGTCATTATAGGGGCGGACAATTATATAATTTCTATAATTTGGAAACTTGAGATCTGTACGCAAACACATTTCAAAATGGTTTTAAATCTACTAGATTAAAATTACGACGTATTTTTTGTTTATTTTAGATGTTATAAATTATTTTTTTAATGATACAATAAATAATTATATATAATTTAATATTGTTTAATTAGATTAAAATAAGTATAAGCTTTGACTTATTTTTTTTAATAAAAAATATTTTTTTGAAGTGTTTGAATATTATTAAAAAAATAATTATAAGTAAATTAAGAATTATATAAATTATTTTAGTTATAAAAATAGCTTCTGAAAAAAAAAATTCGGGACTTTTAATTTTTTATCCGAACACTCTTAGAATGACTTTTTTAATTTTAAAAGCTAAAAAATAGCTTCTATACTTGATCAAATGTTATCATCAAACACAATATGTAATTATGTACATATATACATGATCACTTGAATCCACCAAGAACTTTTCAACGGATTAAGTGGGTGGAAGTGGGTATAAGTTTCTAGTTAATGAAAATTAAACTATGTATCATCAATATTTTAGGCACCAAAGTTTTCATTTTCCCTAGAGAATGGAAAACTATGATCAATGTCAAACAAAAAAATTTGTACGAGTATTTTATACACATTATGAAAAATATGCATACTGTTATGAAAATAAAAAAATACAAAAGAGTACCAATAAAATTGGCATTAGCGAGAGAATATATATATATAAAGAGTGTTAATTACTTTTTTTTTAATGCTATTTTCCTAAATCGTATTTACTTCCATATCATTCTTTTAGTATGATATATGATTTGATTAAATCTATGTTTCATCGTTTTTACAAATAAGCTTCAATTCTTTTTCATTCATAGATGTCAATCATGCTAAAATCTAACTAATTGTCTCAAACAATTTTTTCTTTCAACATCAACACTCCAAACTAAAAATCCAATGCAAACTAAATAATACATTTAAATAAATATATATATATATACATAATGTTATCGGTATAATATAATTTGAAACAATGTAAATATATTCAATTACAAAAAGAAGAATCCCCAAAACTCAGTGGAAAGAAAGCTCCCATTGAAAGATGTATAAGAAAAAGAATGTAGGTTAGAGATAGGAAATAAAACATTAAACCAAAACTAATTTTTCTTTCCTGAAAAGTCGATCATGAATTGAGATAGAGAATCAAGGAATTGTGAAGAAACCCATTAATATTTATTACTATTTATACATATATGCAGATTTTCTTAATTAAGCTTATTCAGAATTGTTTTATCCTCTGAGTAGTTCACGGCTGAAGAGAAGTTTATATTGTTGGAGTTGAGTCAGGATTTTAAGGGTTTAATTTATATTTAGGTTTTATTTATATTTTTTAAGAGTTCACGATAGAGTGTACTTAAATTTAATATAATTTTTTTTAAAATAAAAATCACTCAATAATTTCTCATAAATCAAGAATTTTGTTATATAGCCACATTTTATATAGAATAGATATATATATAATAGGCCTCAAATGAACATTTACTTAAAATGTGATCTTGCAACGTATTGACAAAATTCTTAATTTATTCAGTATTTACTTAATGAGATTTATTTTATTATATATAAATAAAAAGTGACTTATAAATTTTTCATAAACCAAAAATTCTGTTATATAGACACACTTTATATAGAATAGATATATTGTGAGCTGAAATGTATGGATTCCCTATATATATATAAATGTTCTGGTGTACATCTAGTGATCTAGATACATGTATACAGTTCAACCGTTAGATAACTTTGTACATATCCTTCATTGAAAACCAAATTAAGAATGATTACCAATTGAAATCCTAATATATTAAAAATGAAATTATATATCAATCAAACTAATTAATATAACTTTTATCAATATCTCCATCAATTAATTTCGCTATAAATACGACATGATACATGCATTGTATTAGAGAGTTTAATAGTACAATTATGATATAATGATTAATAATTAACATATCAATTATTACAAGTAAGCAAAGTTAATTTAATAGAAAAGCCCTCATTTGAACATGCAATTGTAATCCATTTTATTTGTGGGCGTGCCGACTAACATATATTTGAATACGTACCGACATACATATATACATGCATATATATGATTTATCGATCAGCGACTAACATCTGATTATGAAAAGTAATTAATTAAAAAAAGAACATAAACTTTCCTATCATCAAAGAGCACTGCGCCACAAAGTGATCTATAAATATATATAAATAGATTCATATATGTATAGATACTCATCATTCTAAACACAATAAACATATAAGATTAAGTCAAAGATTTTCTCTTTTCAGAGGGAGCTAATATATATAAATGTGGGTCTTTCTTTTCTGCTTCTTTTTCTCTTTTAAATTGTCACTTGCATTTGGTTTGTTTTCTAATAAAAGAAAATTCAGGTAAACAATAATGAGAAAGAAGTAGTAGAGATTGCAGGTCCCCTTAATTAACTAAGGGTATTGAAAAACTCAAAAGTTTCTGACCCCAGAATTATATTATATATATATACCTTAATATATATAAAATACTTTCAATCTGAATCATTTGAATATGAACTTTGCCAAATTATTAACTAACGTCAACTACTCATTGATTACATAACATGGAATATATAAAGTGTTTAATATTAGTGTCATCTATGATAACAGATGATCAGTAAATCAATCACATTTTGCACACAGTTAAACCAAACATCACAGAAATTATTAACTATTAATAAGGGAAGGCATAATAAGATTAATCAGCAGTTATAGCTACGGAAGTAGTGATTTATATAGTTTGTTTGTCTACTAAATGATTGACACAATTAAAGAAATATATATATATATAGGGATATGATTTGTCCCGCGATGTACTTTCACGGAATGTATTCTGTGGTATATTAGATGGGTCTCAGGGTACATTAAATGAGTGTCAGGGTACGTTTCTACTTTTTAACCCTAATTATCCCTACATCAATCTCAGCCGTCAGATCAAATAACTCCCTCATCTGACGACTGTCGTACCGTGAAAGTACAATAACGGGACAAAATCATATCCCTATATATATATTTATAGTGTATATAGAATGCTTCAATGCATTAATTCTCTAAAATTCAAAGGTTACACCGATATAAAATTTTTATTTATTTTGGTATCTTAGAAAATTTTTTAATATAATTTTTTTAATAGTCGTATATATTTTAATGATTTAAAATATGTAATAAATTTTTTAAAACATTCAAAAAATTTAATATTGCAAAAATAAAGTTGAAACAGTTTGTTGCATACCTACCTCTTTTGTTTTATATAGACTTGTTTTTAAAATTTTTTTAAGTTTCTTAAAATTTTGCATGATATTTCTTAAGGGTAAATAGCAGCATAAGTATCCAAAGTTTTATATTTGTAAGCGGTATAAACTCAATGTTTATTTTTAGCGGCAAAACTATAATTTTTCTCTAATTTTATCAGTACAGATTCTGTTAGTGTCTTAAACAGGGCACATATAACTATATAAGGCGTAAATTCTTGATCATAGGATCTAAATAAAAATATGTAGTATCATTTACTTCCAAATGTTCTTTTAACAAATTCAAAACAGAGTCTATACTGACGAAACTAGAAGAAAATTATAGTTTTACAAATTATGGATACTTATGCCGCTAAAAATAAACATCAGGTTTATGCCGCTTACAAACATAAAACTTTAAGTACTTATGCCGCTATTTATATCCTTTCTTAAATAACTACAATATGAACGATGATAAAATAAATTAAGTTAAAAGATTTTCCTGAATGCCGAAACAAAGATGCATCGGTACACTATTTTTGGGATGTTTCCAAAATTATTTTGTGGGTTTACTCCACCTATATGTACATATATATTAATTCTTAATTTATTATCTTCTGTACATATATCTTTTCATATACTTTCAGTGATTGTAGTGAGTCTGGTAGTTATTGTTGAGCCATAGCTAGGCCAGTCCATTCCTTATTTTTGCCATAAATATGTAAATATATAGGACCCCCTAACCTATTAGTTGCACACGGATTCCTCCTATAACTTTTTTTTTTCTTTGTACCTTCGTTGCAGACTATACTAGAGTTTTGCCCCCCATCCTCCCCTCTCATCGATCTACTTTTATTACTTCATACATACATACATAATCACATGATATACATATAAAAATATATATATATAGTACTTAACAAAAGTTTGAGGCATATATATGACGATATAGTTCTTTTGTAGGGAATGCATATGATATATAGTTAATTATAATAACATGCATACCATGCATGTTTGATGTACTGCAGTAATATACATAATAATGATACACACATATATATGTAATGTAAATCAAGTAATATAGCAAATGTGATTATACTGCCAATCAATGTCGTATTTGGAAATAGCTATCTACCTGATTTGCTTCATAAAATCTTAGAAGTTAGCCCCAATATAGCTGAGAATTAATGTAGTGCTCTATAGAGATATCTTTCGGATCGAAAGTACTAGTCCAAACAGATTATAATTTCGAGTCTTTTTTTCAAAGCTGGGTAGGTACTAATCATGGATATTAAAGAGATTAATGGAGTTCGCAAATCATTTGAATACGAAAGAATTTCTAAAAATCATGACCTTAACAATCGGCACGATTGTTGCTTCTTGTCTGAGCTACTTTAACAATAAACGACTTATGGCCGGCCTTACATGGAAACATAGTGTTGCTACTAATATATTTATATTTATTATAATATCCATATCATATCAAACCATATCTTATTATAAATTAATTTATTACTTCTTTCCCTTATACAGTATAATAAGAACGATCAGACACAAAGAAGAGAGAAGAGGATTCGTTCTTAACCCAAAAATAGCATCATTCAAAACTTCAAAGTCATTATTATTGATTTATCACTTATTATTATTATTTGTCTTTTGAGAAGAATTTATCACTTATTATTAATTCTGAGACTTACTAAAAAGCCTAGCTAGTTGATCATTCATATACTAAGACTTTATAATAATGCCCCTTGTAATAGGTAAACCTGGTCAAAATCTAGAACAAATATGTAAGTAATCATGAGCGTAAGTAATTAAGGAGTAGTATGTTTTGATTGAAAATGGTAAAGATCCATAATTAAAAGTAGAGATCCAATACATAGAAAGTATACATAAAATATCTCTCTCATCATATATATATAAATTTATTAAAAATCTTCCTCCCGAATGATCTATTTCCAAAACAAGAATATAAGGCATAAACATGAGTAGAAAGAGTACTAGTACTTCTTCTTTCATAAACATATATGTATATAATATATAAATATATATACATACAGCTACTAAATCATAAAAGGTTAGCAGCAAAATCTCCTGCACGTGTAGCTGCCCAGCTTTACACGTACGGATTCCACATACATTATAATCAGCTGCAAAAATCCAGTGGTGGGGAAAGAAGGTAATAATAGAAGAACCCCTTCTCCCAAAAAACAAATACCCAATTCCAAAAAAAAGGCAATTAAGGGTAGCAAAAATCAGAGAAACACACAGAGAATAAGCAAAAATACAAAAGTACCAGAAAAAGAAAAAGAAAAAACATACCCGTACCTTTTTGGTCTTTTAATACCATCATTTTGCATCATATTTAATATATTGATGCCTTGAATCTGGATCATTTAACTGGATGATGATCCATAAATATATAAAATATATATATATATCATCACCACCATCCATCAGAATATATAATGATTTTGTCCGATACATTTATTAAGTATAGCTCCATAAACATTCTCCATCTGAATTTCCAGGTGAGTCATCAGACGACGGCGTATTGATCCTTGGTGGACTCACTAGCATTCCCTCAGCCATGTTCACTAGCAAATTCGGCATATTCAAAAGGGCTTCCTCATCCATAAACTCACCGCCGCCTGAACTCAACTCACTATTATTTGCAGTAGTACTCGAACAACTTTCCCCATTGATCACCCAATCGTCTACAGCTTTCGAACTCTCCTGATCCCCACAGTTTTTATCCTGCTTATTCGGTATCGGCTTAGGCTCGGCTTGCTGTTGGGGTTGTTTGGACTCGGCTGCCTTAGCCGCCGCCGCACGAATATCGGCGGCCGAAGTAGAAGCTGGTACTGGGTAAGAGGAAGCCAAATCAGGGAAGTTCAAGGCAGTGTCGTGGCCTTTCAAGGCGAGCGCCGCAACGTCATATGCTGCGGCGGCCATCTCGGGAGTCGGATACGTACCGAGCCAAACGCGTGTCGTTTTCTTTGGCTCTCGAATCTCTGAAACCCATTTCCCACTCCTACAACGGATTCCCCGGAAAAACGGGTGCTTCCTCACCGAAGCAGACCCTGTTCGTGGGGAATGAAACGGGTTTTGCGGGGGCGGGTCTTCTGATGGCCGGGCCTTAACCGGGCTTGGTAGTTGATTTTCAGATGATATTGGGCTCAGCTCAGACTGTGGGAGTACTGATGGTGATATGGATGGGTTGGGTGGTTGGTCACTTTTGGGCGAGTCTGTTGGAGGATTAGCCATACGACTTCATATACAATTATTTATATATATAGTGAGAGAATGTCACAAATGGGGTCTTATTCTTTCAAATATTTATATATATGTTGAGTTGTGAGATTTCTAAAGAGAGAGAGAGACAGAGAATGTGGCAAATGGGGTCTTATTCTTTCATTTTTTATATATAAATAATATATATATTTTTCAATTTATTGAGCTATAAAGTGAAACATTAGGGTGGAGCGTGGGAAAATCGCGGACCATTTTAATATTAAGTGATGTGAGGCCGCAGTGGGCACACGTATTAGCCAGCCTTCTATAAATTATAAGGCGCAAGCTTAGCTAGCGATTAGCTGTAATATAACCATGTACATCTCATACTCTCGGCTCGGTCGTCTTTCAATATGTAACAAAATATACTACTTAGTAATTCGATAAATAATATTTAATTCAAATGTTGAAATTAAATAAAGATATATAGTGAAAAAAAAGACAAAAACGACAAAAATAACAATAAAATAATATATATAAATATTAGGTTAATTGAGATATTTAGAAAAGTATCCCGATTATGAAATTTAAATATGTTAGTTTAATTTCATTTAATTTTATTAATATATATAGTAATAGACTATGTATCAAATTATTTTTCTTAAATTATGATATATATATATATATTAAATCATGAACAAAAACTTTTAACGAATTAAAACTTTAAAAAATATAATTTAGTATATGTAAAATTTACTTGAAAATCTTAATTAGCATAAATATTTTATTATAGTGGAATAGAAGATATCATCACTAACAACTTTTTTGAATAAGTTTTTGTGTTGATTGTACATATATAGTATATTTGAGATATATTATTTGTAAGTACTGTAGCTTTGACAACAACTATTCTAGATTCAAGTCAACTTGACCTAAGAAAAGGTTTTCTAAAAATTAAAACAAATAAAATAAAAAAATAAGGAGTAATAACTCCCATGTTAAAATTTACTTCATTATAATTTTAAATGGTTGCTTTTTAAAAGACAATAAAAAATAATATCTTTATTTGTTTTTAGTGTAAATTGAATTTATCTTTCTCTTAATTAGTTTGGATGTTGAAAAATTATATCGTCGATATAGTTAGCATATTAATTGATTCAATAAAAAAATTAATAAGAAAGAAATCTTCTCTGTCAGTACATTTTTATTCAAAAATATGTCAACATAGACAGGAAAATTAATGGAAAATAAGATGTGTAAATCGATCACAAAAATATATTTTTTAATTGGGAAGCAGCAAAAATTAGTACGTATAATGTAAATCGATCACAAAATTATACATATTTTTCTTGTTTGGTTTTAATTATTGCTTATTTATTATTTTTGTTGGAATAAAGCTATATTTGAGTTAGTTTGTCATAACTCTAGCTAATTAATCGCCTTGATGAGCTAATTTTATTCATTTATATTTATTTTTCTGAAAAATAAGCCAACCAAAGCATCTTCCTAAATGGTTGATCTTGACATACATATATACATCAATGAAGTTGTAGAAATTAAAAACAGGAAAATCCATACCATTACCAAATTAATTTTACAATTTCAATATATCAATTATAAAAAGTTATGGGCATAACACTGTGGATACTAAATGTTTGTTGGGAATTATAGTTGTGCATTCCAGTAAATTTAAATCATGCCCATATGTGCATTTATGTATGCCACAAAAATAATAAGACATTTTTCAACACACCAAATTGAATCAATTATACACAACATCAAAATTCTAACCCAAATTAAATTATTAAGGTTGGTGGAATTAAATTAGAATTACTTTATCATATCTCTCTCAAGTCTAAATAAATATATAAAAAGTTCCCCATAAATATATATATATACGAAATTAATTAAATAATTCAAAATTATAAATCTTTATTTGTATTCATTATTTTTTTTTTCTTAATTATGATTACTTTTTCTTGTCTTTCAAAACTATTTAGAGATTGAATAATATTAACCAATAAACAAACTAGAGATTGAAATGCCTCCCACTATATATGTGTAATTCTATTATAGAGCATTGTACTGTAGAGAAAAAATCAATGTCATTATGAACTGTTATATAAATTAAAGAGGGATGAGTAAGTAGTAGAGTACTACATATTCTTAGCTACATATATATACATAACACCACTATTCACCAAACTAGTACTTATTTGTAATTATATATAAAACTTTGACTTGTATTTTAACACATCGATAACTACAGAAATTAAACCATGACCATAGTGGATATATATTCACTGCAAAATATATACAGTTTATTACCTCATTATCTACAAACTTAGCCAAAATTAATAAACTCAGCAATAAATACGGCTTTTTTCGTTGGAAGCATCGTAATGAGATGGAGGCCTTCCACAGTCACCATCATTCGTCTTAAAGTTGCTCACATGTACCAAGTTTAACAAATGTCAAATCACTATCATAAAATATATCTTTTATCTTTCATTAAAAAATATAGATATATCTTTTATTTTATTTTTCCAACTTGTTATTGGCCATTTTGACAACAATTATCATCTAACTCCGACCCTACGTACCATTCTCAATCGATATTATTAGTGAACGTTTTTTTTAATTAGTGTACTTAATACAAAATTTAGTTTTAAAACATAGAATTTATACAACCTTAATTAAGGTAAAAATGTAAATTGAAAAATTTATTTAAATTGTATATTAAGAAAATCTAATTATATTTTAAAAACTTTTCAAAATGTTAATTAAATTAGAAAAAAGAAATACAGTCAAGAAGAGCTTTACATTTTATTGAATTTTCTAACAACAAAGAAAACACATCAAGAGGAGTAGGGAGAAAAAAAATTCTATTTAATTTGATTTAATTTATTTTTAAAATATAAAATAAAATTAATTAGTAGTAGTAGTAAGGATATTATAGATACGCTATGAAATTTTCCTTTGTTATAATCCTAATAATGAATGATCATATATAAATTAATAATTTACATTGAGTAGGGACAAATTTACCGTTACACCCTTAAATGTATTTTATTCTTAAAACACTTAGCTACCGATAAATGATATTTCAGTAAACTAATATAATTATTGAAATGAGTACTCAACCATTTATCTTCATTAAGCCAAACTCGAAGGAAATCATCATAAATTTCACTTTTATATTTAGATTGAAGCTATAGATTCCATATCTATGTTTAGCGCTCCCACTCAATTAAGCTACCATGTTTTTAATCTATATGTCACGAGAAGATCCATTGGTTGACTTTAAGGAACAGATTGAAGAACATAAATAATACAACTGAACTAGAACCTAACCATCTCAAGATTAAGATAATTTGATCTAAGATCAACTAGGTGATATTGAATTAGATAGATATTACAGTAAGTTTATTACATCTTATCCAAGTTCAATATCGGTCCCTTCCGATGCATACTCCATACATCCAACACAAGCTTCCTCTAACTAGTGCCCTGGAAAAGACATAGCACTTACCCAAGGTGCAAGTAAACAACATTGTAGATTATCCTATCTGTTAAGCCCTGTGTTCTTATAAATCATAGGAATACATTCAATCACATAAACTTGATTACTTTCCACTATGTTGACATCACAACAAACAAGAATATAAATGTGATAATGATTTGGATGAATTTATAAATCAAAACAGGTGATCACATGAACCAAATAACACATTAAATAAGTAATGAAATAAATATGTTTTCTATATTGATAAATGAATATTGAAGATTATATTAAAATATAGTTTTGTTTAAGGCAAAAAACCCAACAAACTCCCACTTGCACTAATGTAAAACAATCCGTACATTTCAATTAATCCTAAATTTGTTCTGTGTTTTTCAAATGCAGTTACAGTCAAAATTTTAGTGAATGGATCAGCTAAGTTGTCTTCAGTATCAATTTTCTCTACCAGTACGTCCCGTCTTGCAACATATTCCCTGATGATGCGGTACTTCCTCTCAATGTGTTTGATTCTCTTGTGGCTTTGAGGCTCTTAATTATTGGCTATTGCACCAGTGTTGTCACAAAGTAAATCAGTGGGTTTTCCCTTCAACACCAAGTTCTGTGAAGAACTTTCTTAGCCAGACCAGTTCCTTAGCAGCCTCAGTGGTAGCTATGTATTCGACCTCCATGGTAGAGTCTAATGTTGTGGTTAGCTTAGCACTTCTCCAAACAGCTGCTCCACCCCCAAGAATAAATAGCACCCCAGATGTAGAATTCCAGTCATCAAGACAAGCCTATAAATTTTAGTCGTTATAGCCTATGGGATTTAAAGTACCACCTTTGTAGACTAACACGTAATGCCTTGTACTTTTTAAATATTTTAGAATATGCTTAACTGCTGTAACACCCTAACTACCTTAGGCGTATTACGTGATTTTTAAACGTACTGTGCAGCTCGTTGCTAATCAACGAGGTTTATGGAAAAACGTGATTTATAAAAAATTTGCTTTTTAATTAAACTTATAAACCATATTACAAAAGACTCGGGATCCCGATTATAAAAATATTTACAAAAAGTTTCACTGTTTAACTATTACATCAAAATAAAAGTCGTCTAACGACCAGTTACAAAAATTCAGCCTTGCTGTGCCGAGGATCGTACGCTCCAGGCCTAACCGCCTCGACATGTACAATCTCATAAGCTCGCTCACGGTCCATCAGCTATAGCCTTGCCTTTACCTACACATGAACATAAACTGTGAGTCGACAGACTCAGTAAGAAAAGCATAAAAATATCATACATAATTCTAACTGCCGTGTCCAACACGATACTGAGTCCCGCTACTGCCATGTCCAACATGGTACTGAGCCACTACTGCCATGTCCAACATGGTACTGAGTTTTGAACGTTCATAGGGACGGTACTATTGACAAGTATCCTCCTGATCGGTCGAACCGGTCATACTCCGGCTGCTGGTCATACTCCAGCCTGTACCGACGGGATAGGTCAATAGCACTGAACCACCAACCAAATGTCAGCCTGATCGGTCGAACCGGTCATACTCCGCCTGGTCATACTCCGGCTGTACCGACGTGACAGGGTTGGATGGTTCGAAGCCTAAATACATAACTAATGTAATCTAGCAGGCTTCCTACATGCACGCTAAACATGTAATCTACATATGCATACTGTTATACTAATCTTACCTGGATTCCGAATTCAGGTGTGCCGGTCAACCTGACTGGAACTTAGCTGAGCGGCGGATTACAGGCTCCTAAACCGTAAAAATCACAACACCGATAAGTGACACGCTAAGTCACAACGGGGACAAAGGTTTTAAAACCAAACCTAACTCACTGCAACTTAATACTAAAATACCCCCAAACTAGCAGAGAACAAACTGTCTGAAAACCCGAAACTAGCACAAAACGTAAAGTTGAGAAAAACCGGTTTCTCACCCTACTGCAAAATCCGGGTAACCGGTTTTACACGCAGTGTAAAACCGGTTAGCCGGTTTTACCCAGAAAAACCACAAAAATCATTTCACCAACCAAAACGATTCCAAACTCAACCAAACTTTCCAGACCTGCTAATTAGACCCTAAAGAACAAATCTAAGGCCTCAAAACCACCCAGAAAACACATAAGCAAAAATCACCATTGGAGCTCAAGCTTTGAGTTCCAAACTCAAGCTTGAGCAAATCCACCTAAACATGCATTCCACTAGCTTAATTCTACTCAATCTAGCATAATATCACCTCTGAAAACTATTAGAAACAACAGCAACATCACAGAACAGATTCACAATATTTTCCTTCCAAAAACCACATTTTTGCATAGAAAACTCAAAGCTTTGAACAACCTAACTAATCATGCTTCAAACAACTCAAATAACATCAATTAAACATGCTTTGAACCTCAGAAAATAACAACCAAACACAGCAATAATAACAGCCACAAAAGCATGCATTTAACTCACTTTTCACCATTTTTTTCATAATTTCAAAGAAGAAAAATCAAGAGAAGCTAACCTAGCTTGAAGAATGCTTTGAAAGGATGAGAGCTGCTTGGAAATCAAAGAGGAAAATCAGCTTCATGCACCCAAAAGCCTCAGCCGAAATAGAGAGAAGAGTTGAGAGAAATTTTCTTTTTCAAAGCTTTTTTCTAATTTTTGCTAAGTGTAAAATTTGAGAGAAAATAAGGTTTTCATGCATATAACACCTCATTTCAGCCAAGATAAATATTTAAAATAAACGTTTAATCCATTTAATAAATCACATAAGACAAAATACTAATGGGACAAAAAGACCATTTTGCCCCTCCACCATAAAACCACATAAATCATACTAAAGGGGTATTTTTGGGAAATTCTAAATTCCCGGCCATTCCCGACATTCCCAATGTCTAAAACCCGTCCCCAAACTACTAACATACTAAGTTGTGATTTCTACTGAGCCAAACGCCGAGTTCCAAAATACCGGGCACCGGAAATGCAAAATATGCAACTACTGAAAACATAATCATGCATTTCTGAATTCCATAAATAACAGTAATAAATTATTTAAATAGCTATAAATAATTTCATAATTAAACATAAACAACTGCTAATTTCCAAATTAACTAAGCGGGCTTTACAACTATTCCCCCCTTAAAAGGATTTCGTCCCCGAAATCTAACTCCGAATAACTACGGATATTGAGCTCTCATATCTGACTCTAGCTCCCAGGTGGCTTCTTCCACCTTACTGTTTCTCCAGAGAACCTTGACCAATGCTATGGTCTTATTCCGAAGGACTTTATCCTTTCTATCCAGGATCTGCACTGGTTGTTCCTCATAGGTCATGTCTGGCTGAAGCTGAAGACTCTCATAACTGAGTATATGAGAGGGGTCTGAAACGTATTTTCTCAACATTGAGACATGAAATACGTTGTGCACTGCTGATAAGGCTGGAGGCAATGCTAACCGATATGCCACTTGACCTATCTTCTCGAGAATCTCGAAAGGTCCTGTAAATCTAGGGCATAACTTGCCTCTTTTCCCGAAACGTTTAATCCCCTTCATCGGAGATACCCGTAAAAACACATGTTCCCCTACTTGGAACTCAACATCTCTGCGTTTCGGATCTGCGTAACTCTTCTGTCTGCTCTGTGAGGCAAGCATTCTAGCTTTTATCTTCTCTATTGCCTCATTGGTCCGCTGCACTGACTCTGGACCTAGGTATTTCCTCTCCCCTGTCTCATCCCAGTGGATAGGGGATCTGCACTTCCTACCGTACAACAGTTCATAGGGAGCCATCCCTATCGTACTCTGATAACTGTTGTTGTACGAAAATTCTATCAACGGTAGATATTTATTCCATGAGCCTTCAAAGTCCATAACACAGGCTCTCAACATATCCTCCAATATCTGAATTGTCCTTTCGGACTGACCATCTGTCTGAGGATGGAATGCTGTACTAAATTTTAGCTTTGTACCCATTGCCCGTTGCAAACTTTGCCAAAATTTGGAGGTAAACTTCGGATCCCTGTCCGAAACTATAGACTTCGGTACCCCGTGAAGTCTCACTATCTCTCTGACATATAACTCTGCCAACTGATCCACTGTAAATGTTGTTCTAACCGGCAGAAAATGAGCAGATTTCGTAAATCGATCCACCACTACCCAGATGGAATCAAATAAACCCGTGGTCCTAGGTAACCCGACCACAAAATCCATCGCAATATCCTCCCATTTCCATTCAGGTAGGGTTAGAGGCTGCAACAACCCTGCTGGTCTCTGATGTTCAGCCTTAATCTGCTAACAAGTGAGGCATCTCGATACGAATTCTACTAAATTCTTCTTCATACCGCTCCACCAGAAGTACGGTTTCAAATCTTGGTACATCTTGGTGGTGCCGGGATGCAGAGAATACGGGGTAGAATGAGCCTCCTCAAAGATCTCATTTCTAAGTTCCGCACTGTTCGGAACACAAACCCTGGCTTTATACAAAAGCATCCCACTATCTGACACTGAAAAGTCCTTGGCTTGACCAGCCAACACCTCATCTCGGATTTTCACTAACTCCGGATCTGTCTTCTGAGCGACTTTTATTCTTTCCAACAGATCAGATTGCAGCGTCAAGTTGTGAAGCTGACCTACCACAAACTCAATGCTGGATCTAACCATATCCTCTGCTAGCTGAGGTGAGATCTGAATCATACTAGCTACTTGCCCGGGACCCTTTCTGCTCAGGGCATCGGCCACTACATTGGCTTTCCCGGGATGATGGAGGATCTCACAATCGTAATCCTTCACTAATTCCAACCAACGCCTTTGTCTCATGTTCAAATCTTTCTGAGTAAAGAAATACTTGAGACTTTTATGGTCGGTATAGATCTCACACTTCTCCCCGTAAAGGTAATGCCGCCAAATCTTCAGTGCAAAAACCACTGCAGCCAACTCTAGATCATGAGTCGGGTATCGCTGTTCATAATCCTTTAACTAACGGGAGGCATAAGCGATAACCCGATCGGCTTGCATCAATACACACCCCAAACCCTGTTTGGATGCGTCACAGTAGACTACGAACTTCTCCTTGTCCGAAGGCAAAGCTAGTACCGGTGCAGTAATCAATCTCTGTTTCAGCTCCTGAAAGCTAGCTTCACATTTATCTGACCAAATAAATCTCTGATTTTTCTTTGGAAGCTCGGTTAGGGGCATTGAGATTTTGGAGAACCCCTCCACGAACCTACGGTAGTACCCAGCTAATCCCAAGAAGCTTCTGATCTCTGTCACTGTCTTCGGTCTCGGCCAATCCCTGACGGATTCAATCTTCCCGGGATCCACCTTGATCCCATCTTTACTCACAATGTGCCCTAGGAAGGACACCTGAGACAACCAGAACTCACATTTCTTGAACTTGGCGTAAAGCTTATGTTCTCGAAGTCGTTGCAGTACCATCTGAAGATGTAACTCATGCTCCTCTTCTGATTGAGAGTACACGAGGATGTCGTCGATAAACACAATCACACAGATATCGAGGAAATCCTTGAATACTCTATTCATCAGGTCCATGAATGCTGCAGGAGCATTGGTTAGTCCGAATGACATAACCAGAAACTCGTAATGTCCATACCTAGTGCGGAAAGCCGTCTTTGGAATGTCCTCCTCTCGGATTCTCAACTGATGATAACCCGAACGGAGATCAATCTTAGAAAAGACCGTCTTCCCCTGAAGCTGATCGAACAAGTCATCGATCCTAGGTAATGGATATTTATTCTTCACCGTCAGCTTGTTCAACTCCCTGTAGTCGATGCACATCCTCATAGATCCATCCTTCTTCTTGACGAACAAAACCGGGGCTCCCCAAGGTGATACACTGGGCCGAATGAACCCTATGTCAAGCAACCCTTGGAGCTGAATCTTTAATTCCTTAAGTTCAGCTGGAGCCATTCTATACGGGGCTTTGGAAACCGGATCCACCCCTGGTGCCAAGTCAATCACGAAATCAATCTCCCGCTGAGGTGGTAACCCTGGAAGTTCTTCGGGAAAGACGTCCAAAAATTCCCGAACCACTCTGATGTCCTCTGGCCGAATGGTGTCTGGCCGAGTGGTGTCCACCACCACGGCCAGAAACCCTAAGCAACCGTCGTGCAACAATTCTCTCGCTGACATAGCCGAGATCACCGGGATCCGAGATCCCTGAACCGAACCAACAAATACAAATGGTTCTTCACTTTCCGGTTGGAAGACCACCATCTTCCTCTTACAGTCAATGCTCGCAGAATATTTAGATAGGAAATCCATTCCTAAAATAATATCAAATTCGACTAAGCTCATCTCTATCAGATCAGCGCTTAACTCTCTACCATCTATCCTGATCGGCATAGACCTAATCCACCTATTGGAGATAACCAATTCTCCGCCAGGTAACAGGGTTCCAAACCCTGATTCATATCTATCATAGGGTCTACCCAATTTACTAAAGACTCTGGCCGCCACATAAGAATGTGTAGCCCCAGAATCAAACAGCACTGAATATAGCGAGTTGTTAATAAAAAGCTGACCTGTGACTACTGATGGACTGGCATCTACATCAGCCTGCGTGATAGCGAACACCCTGGCTGGAGTGGGTATCGCTGGAGCTCTCGGTGCCTCTGGTCGGAGCTGGGGACATTCCCTCTTGAAGTGTCCGGGCATGCCACAATGAAAGCATCCCTGACCTTTGCACTCACCCCGATGGTGCCTCTTGCAGCTAGGGCACTCGGGGTAGGAGAATCGGGTCTCGCACCACCGGACGACTCCTCCGTTCGGTTCCCCCGGAACCTCTTGTTCTGACTCGAGCCGCCGGAAGCAGTGGGTGCCCTCTTCATCTGATCAATGGCCGAACCACTACTCCCCCTGCTATAGCCTGATGCAGGAGGGGTAGGAGCCCCGCCACTAACCGGAGTACTCAATGATTCTGACATGCACCCCACTGCGCCCTCAGCTCGCAGTGCCTTCTCCACCATCTGAGCATAGGTGGTGCTGTCGTCGGTGGTAATCATCAGATCATGCCTGATCTTGGGATTCAACCCGTCTAGATACTTCTCCTTCTTGCTGAAATCGGTCGGCACAATTCCCGAGGCTAACCTCGCCAACCGATCAAACTGAGTAGTATACTCAGTGACGCTCATGTTCTCCCGCTGGGTCAGGTGAACGAACTCTTTCCTCTTGGCGCTTCTGACCGCCTCATTGTAATACTTTGCGTTAAAGAGTTCCTGGAACCTTTCCCAGGTCATGGTGGTGACGTCATGGATCTGAGACACCATGTCCCACCATACCAACGCGTCCTCCTGGAACTGAAACGTGGCGCACACCACTCTGTCGTTACTGGTGACACCCATGAAATTCAAAATCTTGGTGATCACCGTCAGCCACTGCTCGGCTTTCATCACGTCCGGACCTCCCAGGAAAACCGGAGGTGCTTGCTTCCGGAACCGCTCATACAGAGGTTCCAATCTATGGGCCGCCACCACTATCTCGGCCTGGGCAGCAGGGGCAGGTGCCACTGGAACTATGGGCACAGGAACTGCAGGAGCTCGTTGCTGTGCAGCTCGTTGCTAATCAACGAGGTTTATGGAAAAACGTGATTTATAAAAAATTTGCTTTTTAATTAAACTTATAAACCATATTACAAAAGACTCGGGATCCCGATTATAAAAATATTTACAAAAAGTTTCACTGTTTAACTATTACATCAAAATAAAAGTCGTCTAACGACCAGTTACAAAACTTCAGCCTTGCTGTCCCGAGGATCGTACGCTCCAGGCCTAACCGCCCCGACATGTACAATCTCATAAGCTCGCTCACGGTCCATCAGCTATAGCCTTGCCTTTACCTACACATGAACATAAACTGTGAGTCGACAGACTCAGTAAGAAAAGCATAAAAATATCATACATAATTCTAACTGCCGTGTCCAACACGATACTGAGTCCCGCTACTGCCATGTCCAACATGGTACTGAGCCACTACTGCCATGTCCAACATGGTACTGAGTTTTGAACGTTCATAGGGACGGTACTATTGACAAGTATCCTCCTGATCGGTCGAACCGGTCATACTCCGGCTGCTAGTCATACTCCAGCCTGTACCGACGGGATAGGTCAATAGCACTGAACCACCAACCAAGTGTCAGCCTGATCGGTCGAACCGGTCATACTCCGGCTGCTGGTCATACTCCAGCCTGTACCGACGTGACAGGGTTGGATGGTTCGAAGCCTAAATACATAACTAATGTAATCTAGCAGGCTTCCTACATGCACGCTAAACATGTAATCTACATATGCATACTGTTATACTAATCTTACCTGGATTCCGAATTCAGGTGTGCCGGTCAACCTGACTGGAACTTAGCTGAGCGGCGGATTACAGGCTCCTAAACCGTAAAAATCACAACACCGATAAGTGACACGCTAAATCACAACGGGGACAAAGGTTTTAAAACCAAACCTAACTCACTGCAACTTAATACTAAAATACCCCCAAACTAGCAGAGAACAAACTGTCTGAAAACCCGAAACTAGCACAAAACGGAAAGTTGAGAAAAACCGGTTTCTCACCCTACTGCAAAATCCGGGTAACCGGTTTTACACGCAGTGTAAAACCGGTTAGCCGGTTTTACCCAGAAAAACCACAAAAATCATTTCACCAACCAAAACGATTCCAAACTCAACCAAACTTTCCAGACCTGCTAATTAGACCCTAAAGAACAAATCTAAGGCCTCAAAACCACCCAGAAAACACATAAGCAAAAATCACCATTGGAGCTCAAGCTTTGAGTTCCAAACTCAAGCTTGAGCAAATCCACCTAAACATGCATTCCACTAGCTTAATTCTACTCAATCTAGCATAATATCACCTCTGAAAACTATTAGAAACAACAGCAACATCACAGAACAGATTCACAATATTTTCCTTCCAAAAACCACATTTTTGCATAGAAATCTCAAAGCTTTGAACAACCTAACTAATCATGCTTCAAACAACTCAAATAACATCAATTAAACATGCTTTGAACCTCAGAAAATAACAACCAAACACAGCAATAATAACAGCCACAAAAGCATGCATTTAACTCACTTTTCACCATTTTTTTCATAATTTCAAAGAAGAAAAATCAAGAGAAGCTAACCTAGCTTGAAGAATGCTTTGAAAGGATGAGAGCTGCTTGGAAATCAAAGAGGAAAATCAGCTTCATGCACCCAAAAGCCTCAGCCGAAATAGAGAGAAGAGTTGAGAGAAATTTTCTTTTTCAAAGCTTTTTTCTAATTTTTGCTAAGTGTAAAATTTGAGAGAAAATAAGGTTTTCATGCATATAACACCTCATTTCAGCCAAGATAAATATTTAAAATAAACGTTTAATCCATTTAATAAATCACATAAGACAAAATACTAATGGGGCAAAAAGACCATTTTGTCCCTCCACCATAAAACCACATAAATCATACTAAAGGGGTATTTTTGGGAAATTCTAAATTCCCGGCCATTCCCGACATTCCCAATGTCTAAAACCCGTCCCCAAACTACTAACATACTAAGTTGTGATTTCTACTGAGCCAAACGCCGAGTTCCAAAATACCGGGCACCGGAAATGCAAAATATGCAACTACTGAAAACATAATCATGCATTTCTGAATTCCATAAATAACAGTAATAAATTATTTAAATAGCTATAAATAATTTCATAATTAAACATAAACAACTGCTAATTTCCAAATTAACTAAGCGGGCTTTACAACTGCAGTCCAATGTTCCTCTTTAGGATTTTTCTGACACCTGCTCACTATTCCTACTGCATAGCAAATGTCTGGTCTAGTGCACAACATAGCATACATTAAACTTCCAAGTACTGGAGCATAAGGAACCTTTTTCATGTCTTCTATCTCTTGGGGATTAGTGGGACACTGTTCTTTAGATAGACGGATACCAGGTCTAGAAGGCATAACTGCCCCTCTGGTGTCACTCATGAAAAATCACTCTCACCTTATCAATGTAAGTTGCTTGCGAGAGAGCAAGTGATCTGTTCTTCCTCTTTCTAATGATTTTAATACCAAGAACATAACTAGCTTCACCTAAATCTTTAATTTCAAATTGAGTGTTAAGTCATTCCTTAATGTCAATTATTTTCTTGATATTTTTACAAACAATCAAAATGTCATCAACATAAAGGACCAAGAATACTACTGCTTTATTATCCTTCAGTTGGTAAACACAAGGTTCATCTTCATTTTGGTGAAAGTATATTGTTCTTTAATTGTCTCCATTATCGGTTCAATTTCAATTCTAGCTCTCAAAATTGAACTCGAAGAAGTAGCATTGTGGGAGGAATCATCCTCAATATCTTCAACTTTCCTTTTCTCCTTATCTGTAACTCTCGAGCGAGCCCTCCTTGCAAGTGATAATGTCCGTTCATAAGCACGCATTTCAACTTCTAGCTTATGCATGTCGGACGAGCTAAAGTTGTTGATCATGTATGGTACAACAAATTTGTTATACTCAAGTGAAAGGCTGCTGAGAATGAACTGAACCCATTGCTCTTTTGATAGAATAATTCCTAGAAGATCTGCTTTCTGGAATTTTAAGTTCACCAAAAGTAAGTGTGATGTGACACTCTGACTAGAAGATATCTTCACACTATAGAGTTCAATTCCAAAGGCATATAATAGATGATGATTGCGGTGAGGGTTGTTCATTTTTGACGCTACAAATATAAATAGAAATAAATTACTTGGTTCAAATAAATTCATACACAAATTCAGAAAATAACAAGTACAGAAAATAAGTTTGCAAAAATACAAAAAATTGAAACATATTAAATTATTTTCCAAGGTTTCCAACAAACTGATAAAGTGTCCCGCTTATGTGAGAGTAAAATATATCGTTTATTGAATAGAGTAGTCAGCTCATCTAAAATAGACACCATTCTAGCAACATTTTATTCGATCGAAAAGAGAATTTGATGTTATCCCATTTAGGCGAGAGTTAAGGTCATTACTATTTCACGAGCTTCTACCATTGTTTCATACTTTGTAAGCTTAGCAGCCACTATTGGGGTGGTCGTTACTAAGAATAAAAGATTTACAATAATACTTATCTTTTGAGATTGTACGACGTTAAATTGTTAATGAATGAACATCTATTAAGGATAAATCTCACATAACCAAGAACTATG
This sequence comes from Cannabis sativa, assembly GCF_029168945.1. Taxonomy (NCBI): domain Eukaryota; kingdom Viridiplantae; phylum Streptophyta; class Magnoliopsida; order Rosales; family Cannabaceae; genus Cannabis; species Cannabis sativa. The sequence goes on along the minus strand of NC_083605.1, from coordinate 14,764,982 downwards.
TAGAACCAACAATGGAGATCAAATGTGCTTTTGAATAAAGCTCATTATTTAAAATAATCTATTTTTAGTAAATCATTAATTTTAATCTATATATTTTAATTATGAAAATTACTTAATTTAAGTTGGTCTGAAAATTAATTTTGAACTTTAATTTAATTCGAAAATCTATATATATAATATAATTTCGAAATTAATTAAAATATAATAAAATAAATACTAGAAAATATCGAATTTAAGTTGTTCTAAAATGAAAAAAAAAATTCAACTTAAATAATTTTCAAAATTTAATTAAATAACAAATAAAGTATCTTGAACTAATCACCTTAATTTCAAAAAATATTCTAATTTAAGTTGACCTAAATATAACAAATTTTCAACTTAAATATATTTTTAAAGAATATTTTAATAACTAATTTCTTAGAAAAATCTACTTAATTATTAATTTTTTTTAAAAAAATATTCTAATTTAAGTTGATCGAAAAAAATCAATTTCAAAAGTTTATTTTCAACTTAAATATATTTTCTAAGAAAATTCAAATAATTAGGTATCTAGGAAAATCTAATTAGTTATAACTTCTCTATTTAATTAAATATATAAAATACATATAGTTTATCTTAAATTAATTTTATTAAACTAAGTGTATTTTTTTTAATTTAATTCAAAATAATCTGATGAAAAATAGATACCATTTATTTTGAAAAATTAAATATGTTGCTAATCAATTCTATTAGGTTAAACTAGTGTAATTAGCCTATTACAATTATTCAAATAAAATAAATGGGCCTTCACAATTGGGATTATTCATGCGAAAGATGACTGGGTTCAATATGTCATACCCACTACTAATGGCCCCCTAACTCTCACTCAAGGCCCAAAGGAGAGGAATTTAACCTTAATTAAACAATTGTTATTCATTGAATAAGCACAATACTAATTGGACCTAAATAAAAAAAAGTAGAATTTACGTGGTATATGGTTTTTTTAAACCTTTTATGATAAATATGGCATATTTAACTATGGACCCCTTTATATGGTTTTTTTCAACTTTGGCAACAGTTTATGGGATTTTAAAGTCCATAAGGCTGGAACTATTTTGCCAAAAGCCCATATTGTGTGTTTTGTAGTTTCTTTGGGTTATTTTAGTCATTTTAAGTGTTTGAATTTTTTGGTACAGTTTTTTTTTAAGATAACCGTTTATTGTAGAGGGGTTTTTGCATGTAATCATGGTGATGTGATGGTTGCTTCCCCATTTTAACTTCCTTTTTTCAGTTTTCAAGTAACCCCTATAAACCTCATAAACCACCTACCTCATAATCAAATCACTCTCCTTTTCCCTCTCTCCTCTGTTCGGCTTCCTTCTTCTTCCTTCTGGTTTTTCATTTTTTTTTTTGCTTTTTGGCTACCGACTTTGGGACGAAATCAGCCACATTGTGTTTTGGGTTTTTGGTTCTTCAAGGTATTGCTTCTATCTTTCCATTTTATTAATTTTCAGATGTTAGGGTTTATTTTTTTCCATTTTCATTTATCTGTTTTATGATGTTTTTTTGGTTGTTCATGGAGTTTTTTTTTTTTTTTTTTTGCTTTTTGGCTACCGACTTTGGGACGAAATCAGCCACATTGTGTTTTGGGTTTTTGGTTCTTCAATGTATTGCTTCTATCTTTCCATTTTATGAATTTTCAGATGTTAGGGTTTTTTTTTTTCCATTTTCATTTATCTGTTTTATGAAGCCCTTTTTTCCTATTTCCCAAGATCAACTTTCCTTTTTCTGCTTTTCTCTTTTTTATTTTTTTCTTGCAATTTTAATGAAGATTCACGGTCTTTGGTTAATGTGTGTTTGATGGTTATACGAGAAGTGAAGCTTTGTTTGATGGTTGATGTGGATTATTAAAGTAAAACATGATTTTATTTTGGATTTTGGCTGTGGTTGGACTACGTGAGCTGTTTTTCAAAGTGGGTTTTGCTCTTTTTATTATTACTATTAGCTACAGGATGATATTGAAGCTTATTATAACATAATTATAACTCATTGTGCTGGCTTTAATTTGTTTGATTGGACCAAAGGGAGGATTTTTAGTGTTGTGATGGACCACACAAATAGGAAAACCACTGCCAATTTTCCTGTTTTACATTTCAGGGTCTATATGATTATGTTTTTCATTCCCTGTTGTATTACTTTAGGCTACAAACGTTTTACGTGGTACAGTATGTTATATATTTATGATTAACTGGGCAATACTTATGGTTTATACACATTCAGTGTTATTTAGCAAAAAATATATATATATATACAATAAATGAAACTGTACTGTAATTTATATCTAATTACAGGTACACATTAGACGGATTTTATGCATTTTATGCAAATTTGAGTTTAATGAACATTCTCTTTTTTTTTTTTTTTTTGATGAATCATTCATGGAAGTGAACTCGGGCATTGATTTATTGCAATTTTACATGGAACTTTCCTTTTTCTTTTGTTTATGAATAATCACTAAGTCCTATTAAGCGTTGCATTGTTAGTGGAACAAATTAGTACTGTGATTATCATTTGGTTGGATACGATTGGTTTTTATTAGAATTCCTTTTTGTTAATTATTCAGATAATGAATGCAAGTTGGATAGAATCCCTAATTATTATGTATTTCTGTATGTTTGGTTGTCTTCTTTCACAGACAATTGTGTTTGTGTACATATATATATATATGTAGAAAGTAATGTAGTGTAACCATTATTTGGCTTAATTATTTCCAAAACAGTTTTGAGAATCAAGTAAAAGCAGTAGCAGAACCTGGTAGCCTTCCATCGCGAACGAGCAAAGTAATTTTCTGCCCCTTTTCCTGATTTGTTTTCAAGAGTTTCAACTCTGTTAGTGTCAGTGTTAGTTTAATTTTCTTCAGAAACCAGTTTCTCTAGTTTAATTTGTGTTATTTGGGCGTTCTGTGAATTTAAAAATTGTTATTTGAAAACCTGTTTCTATATGAAGATCACAGTTTCTATATCAGGTGTTGTTTGGCCTTATCCTATACCTAATTTGGAATCAGTTAAAAACCGGTTTTTGAGATTACATTTTCTATATTACTTAGAATTGATGCAGGTGTTGTTTGGGATCCTCAGATTTTTGGTTTGTGAGGTATTTTAATGTTCAGGTTAAGCACGTGAGATTCAGGTTATTGTCCTTCTTGCCTGTTGTTTGTTCTTGGTACATAACCTCTTCAGGGGAATATAAGACAATTCTAGTTAGACACTTGTGTTTTAGAGGTTCTAGATTGAAATAAACTAGTGTAATCACTAGTACCCTACTGAATGATATAAAATGAGAAACTGGTTTCAAACAGCAATGTAATGCACATATTTGATCATACCTATTTTGGAAACATGTCAAAAACTAGTTTTTACAGATTGATTTGTGTTATTTGTGCGCTCTGTGATTTTTGGTGTGTGGGTGGTTTTAAGGTTAAGGTTGAGGTGTGTTACTGTTAGTTTGTATGAAACTGATTTTCATGTTAATTATCATGACTGTTTTTGTTGTTTTGTGTGTAATGTTTATTTTGTGTTTTTTTTTTATCAGATGGAGAGAGAATAAGATGATAAAGTACCATCTAATGTTCAAAAGGTTGAGCCTTCTAAGAAGGCTAAAGGTCGACTGAAAAAAGATTCACGCAAAGGCAAAGTATGTTTTATGTTTTGTATTGAAACCAGGTTTTATTAATTGTATATGTTTTCTTTTTCGGTTATTCTAAACTGGTTTTAATTTTTTTTTATTGAAACTGATGGTGTGTTGTTTTTTTTAAGGTTGATCATGTTATGGAACCTTTGAAAGCTCCACCATTAAGAAGATCTCCAAGGAAAACTAAAGTATGTATTAAATTTCACTGAACCCGGTTTCAAATTTATTTTATGTTTCATTGTGGTTTGGTATTTATTTTAATATGTTATATAATACTGGTTTTTTTTGGTTTGTTTGTGTTTCTTTTTATCTGTTCTATTCTATTTTGTTTATGTTTATTTTGTTTATTTTTTTAGGATGATATTGAATTGCCTAAAGCCGATGTTGTTTCTCAGAAACACGGTTGTAAAAAAGTGAGTAAGAAGGATACGAATGTCCTTCCATCTGCGAGTGATGATGATTTTGAAACCGAAAAAATTGTCGCAAAACCTGTTTCAACCAAGAAAAGAAAAGCTGTTTCTGATGACGCTAGTGCGTCAAAGAAAAGAAAATCAAAGGATGTTGGGGAACATTCTAATTTGGTATATCTTCATTTTTTCTTATATTTTTTTTGTTCTTTTGTTTTGTTTAATTTAATAGTTTTGTTTTTTTTTCATTTTGATTTAACTGTATTTTGTTTTATGTTTATTTATGACAAAGTTTGTGAGCCTAGGGTTGCTGATGATCCGAAGCTTGTTAATGTTGCCAAGAAAGGCAAGAAGAAACCGGTTTCAAAATCGCTCGGCAAGAAGAAGAGCGAGGCTCCTTCCGTTGATATTCCTTTGGTAATTTTTCTTTTTTTTAGAAACCGGTTTTTCAATTTGTAATTGTGCATGTTTCAGGTTTTCTACTTACAGTTTTTTTTTTGAATCTATTTTTTTTATAATATATATGTTTTTATTTTGAGTTTTTAGTTTTTATCTTTGTGGTGGGTAACCAGTTTTTGATTTTTTCTTTTTTTTTTCTTTGCGTATTTTTAATTTTGATTGTTTATATTGTCTTTTCTATCACAGGAATATTATTTTAAAATTGATGTGAAGAAGAGGTTTGCTGGGAAACCTCAACTCTACAATCCGTATAATGTCACTGATGATATCAATGAGAACCTGTCAGATGAACAGAAGGAGTTGTTTTGTAAGTCTCCATTTGGGCATTTTCTTGATGTGAGCAACTTCAACTATCAGATACAGCTGATTCATCTCGTTCTTTTGCGGCAGATTCACACCGAAAGAGATGATGTCGAGCTTTGGTTCAAACTTGGAGACAAGGCTGTTCGTTTCGGAGTTGAAGAGTTTTCCACAATAACTGGTTTGGATTGTACTAAATCCTATGACATTGATCTCTTCAAATTAAAGAAGTTGCTTGCTTACAAGGAGGGTATTTTTTGCATGCACGGGCTTACTGAGAAGCTTACTGTGAAGGAAGTTGCTAGTGTCTTCTTCAGTGGTGCTTTGAAAGACGACGAAGATTATGTGAAGATAGTCCTTGTATACTTCTTCGCTGGTTATTTGTATGGTTATCCCCAAGGGAAAAAGATTGACAACTTCATCTTTGCTATGGTTAATGGGGATGATTACATTGAAGTTTTTAATCGTTTTGGATGGGGGAAATTATTGTGGGAGAAGACTTTTCATCACTTGAAGATTGCATCAAAAGAAGGGAACAACACCTTTGAACAGCTAGCTAAGAAGAAGATGATTGAGAAGGGTTACAAGCTTAAATGCTTTCCTATTGCATTTCTTATTTGGCTGTACGAGATTATCCCGTCTTTGTCTCCTCGATTTTTCAATAGAGTCAGCAACAAGATTCCTCGCGTTCTGAATTGGGAGAATAGCCCTACAACGGAGTTTAGTGAGTTGATTCAGGCTGTGTTCAACAATTCGAAGGTAATTTTTTTTTTCAAATTTTATTTTTTGGTTATTGTTTGTTTTATCTTTCTTTGATTTTTTTAAATTGTTTTGTGTTTTTATGTTTCCAGATTGTTGTAAAGGATTTTGTTGCTTCAAGTGGTGAAAAATCTCAAAGTTTTTTTCTTTTCTAAATTCAAGTTTGATCCTAAATATGTTCCAAAGAGGATTGGTGGCGCTGTGTCTTCTGATGAAGTAAATGATGATGTGAAGGTATTAAAAACTGGTTTCTGTTTGCATTTTTTTTTTGTGTATGTTTATCATTAGTTATGTTCATGCTTTTTATGTATATAATATTCAGGTATCTCATGGAAAGTTGGACCAGATTTGTGCTGAAATTACTTCTATCAAAGAGTGCCAACAACAAATCAAGGATGGTATTTCCAGCTTGAGGATTGAGTTTTTGAGTGAATTTGCTAAATTAGCAGAAATTATCAAAGGATTGAAGAAGAAGGCGAATGATGGAAGCTCTAAGGACTCTGAATTTTTTTCATCACCTATAAGAGAGGTAACTAGTTTCTTTTGTTTAGTGTTTTTTGATTATAGGTTTGTTGTTTATGGTTTTACTATAGTTTAGCATTTTGTTGAAACTAGTTTCTGTATTGATTGTCTTTTTATATTATTTTACACAGTTGTTTGAAACAGGTTTCTGTTTTGAAAAACGTTTTTTCTGTTTGTTGGCACTGGTTTATTGGTGGGGTTTAGGTGTATGTTTCTGTGTTTTATTCTAAGAAACCAGTTTCTTGATTTATGTTGTTCTTGGTTTTTTTTTTTTATATTTTTTTCATCATCTTGTTTAATGTAGTTTTTGTGTTGGATGTGTTATGTCATGATTTTTCACTGTTAGTGAAAACAGGTTTCTGTAGGAACCAGTTTATGGTTTTTGTTTCTGTCCATGTTTCTGTGTTATTTTCTGTAGGAAACAAGTTTCTATATTTATGTTAAAAATCTTGTTTCAATTAATTTATGGTTCAGGCATACTATCAGGATATATCGGATGATGGTGGTGGGTTACAGTTGTCCGTTCATTCTGTTCAAGCTGAGGTACAAGCTTTTTCCCATTTATGTTTTGCATTGTTTGGATGTTAATGTTCGTTCTAAATATTTTTTTATTCAATTTTGTAGGAGGAAAAGGACACTTTGAATTTTGAAAATATGTTTATCGATCCTGATTTTCTTAAGAGTGTGGTTGATAGCACTGTTAAGAGTGCTTTGAAGACAGATTATGTTTCGTTTCATGATGATAGTGATAAGTTGAGTTTGGTTTTGTACGATGAATCGTATTTGTCTCCGGAGGTTCAAAAGAGACAGCCCAAACCAAGCTCTTTTGTTCTGTCGCCATATGTTGTGGACTTTGGGTCTTCGTCATCTTCGAAGGAAGGCTTAATGAGGATTGTGCAAGATGATAAATTTATTGTGCATGGAATCAATCCTTTTAAAGATGAAATTGGTTTTAATACTGGTGCTGAGCAGTGCATTAAGTTTTCCAAATTTATTGATGAGAACATTGTCATGAATAGGGGGTTAGTACTTTTTTTATTTATATTTATATTATTTACATTTGTTTTTGTGTATTTTTTTTTTTATATGTGATTGACTTTTTTTTTTTGTGTTTGTTGTTTTTTGTGTTGTCAGTGTGAAGAAGTACTCTGATGCGGACAACATCTTATATCCACCGATTGATTTTTCTTTCATTGAAATTTCCGAGAAGATGTGGTTCTACGAGCTTCACGCTTGTGGTGTATTTCTGCGTGACAGTGTAAGAAACTGGTTTCTTTTTATTATTTTCTATGTCTTTGATATTTGAGTCTATGTTTCTGGTAAAAATCCGGTTTCTGATGATGTATTTATTGCATTTCTGTAGCATTTAGATGTGGTATTCTATTACCTTAGGAAGAAGATTAAGCAAGACGATACTTTGAAACAGAGGATTACCACTACCAATTGTTTGTTTGATCATGTGGAATTCCTACAATCAGTTCTTGAAATCGGGTTCTAATCCTTCTAAGATTGACTTTGATAATGTCATTCCTAGATACATTGTTGGTGAGTATTTGTTTTGCAATACTCCTTGGGTGCTTACTGACCATGTTCTTATATATGTCAATATTCAAAAGCACAAACATTGGATATTGGTCCATTTTGACATCAAGGAGAGGATGTTGAACGTATATAACTGCATGTCTGGTGCTCTCAACAAGAAACGCGCTTTGGATCATGTGAAAGCTTATTCTACTATGCTACCATTTTATTTGGAGTATCTTGATGTTTATTCTTCTAGGCCGGATCTTAATTTGGATCAAGGTCCATATTCCGTTGGGAAAAGAGAACCTTTGAATTTCAAGTTCATAGATGGTCTTCTAAGTCAAGTCAATAGGTAATTCTTCCTCTTTTCATCATATATTTTTTTTAATTGAAACTAGTTTTTATGTTTGGTTCTGTTTATATTTTTTGTCAGGTTTTGTTTTGTTTGGACAGAAACTGGTTTTTTTACTGGATTTTTTTTTTTTTGTTTTATTGCAGTGACTGTGGAGTGTTTGTCATCAAATTTGCTGAATTTTTTATTCGTGGGAAAATTGATGACATTCCGGCTAACATGTCTTATTTGGTAGGGGTATATAGAGATGATATTGCTGTGAGTTTGTTTATTCATGCTAAGAGGAAACAAATTGGTGGTTATATAACTGATGATGAAGTGTTGAAAAAGGAGAAGAAATCAAAGGATAATGCAAGTGTTAAGGCAAAGGTCAAAGGGAAGGATATTCCAAAGGGAAAGGGCAAAGCGAAATGATTTCAAACAATGTTCTATAGTTTTTAGTTTTCAGACAAACTGGTTTCATTTGGTTTTTTTTTATTTTTTTTTTTGTATTTGGTATTTTAAGACAATGTTATATAGTTTTTTAGTGTTGTTTTTTTTTGAAAGACTTGCTACTTAGTTAAAGTGGTTGTATTTTTTTTTTTTGTAAAGACTGGATATTTCAATGAATCAACAACCCTTTGTATTATAAATTTTTAGTTCATGGCTAATTTTTTTTTCTTTCTTTTTTTATTCTAACTGGTTTCTTTTGTACTATTAATTTCAATTTTTTTTATTTGAATGTACAGTTAACTGATTTTTGTTTTTGTTTTGTTTTGTTTTTCTTTTTTTTGTAGGTGATACCAATGGCAGTATGTGTTTTTATTTATTTGGTAAGTGGCACTTGTTTTTTTTTAGTATACTTTCTCAATAACTGGTTTCTTGTTTTTATAAAATTTATAATTTGGAATGTACCTTTTTGAAATAATCTAAGATATTAAGAATAAAATCTTTAAAACAATGATTATGTAAACAGATAAAATTTCAAAAGTGTAAAAATGTTGTGTGTATCCTTGTGAAAAAATTATATTCTGTTCAACTTTATTCAATGTTGAGAAACCAGTTTCTATAAAACTGTCAATCACTAAAATTATATAATGTTCTACTTTATTCAATACTGAGAAACCAGTTTTTATAAAACTGTCAATGAATATCTATTTCTATTGTAGCTGATCATTCATTCTTCTTTGACTCGTTGCTTTTGTTATTCTGTTTTGTTGGTTTGTAAAGCTGTGGGTTATTGCACGTTCTTCGGTTGTGACCAACTTTTCCGCACCTTGTACATTTCAAGACAACTTTTGGTTCTCCTTTTGATCTTATTCTTTTCTTTCTAGGTCTCCCGGCTGGTTTTCTTGATTTTGGTGGCCACACTATTCTTTCCATGCTCTCAAGTATAGTCCATTCTCTTTCATTTGGTAGAGGATGTACAGTTCTTTCATAGGTTGCCTTCATTGTTGCTGTTTTGTAGTAATCGGCAACATAGTCATAAGCTCTTAATCATCTTTTTGCAAATACAACTATTGCATGTGAGCATGGTATCTCATCTAGTTGGAACCTTCTGCAGCTGCATGTTCTTTCCAGTATGTTGATTGTGAAATCACCTTTTTCTTGCACCTTTACTTGGTATTGGATTGTTGTGATTGCGATGACCTATTATTTTTTTTTTTTTTGAAATATAAGATATGTGTTAGAAACCAGTTTTTGATGATGATCAAGAAACAGGTTTTTTAATAACTGTTTTTTTCTATGATTTAGTTATTGTACCTGGTATTTCATTGCTTTAAGCAGATTGTCTCTCAGTAGTTTTTCAGCATCTGATGCTACTTTAGTAAATATTCCATGTGCTTCATTGCCATTTTTCCACACCCATTTTTGTACAAGGCTTCTGAAGCACTCAATCATTGTTGTTATAGGTAATGATCTTGCAGCTAGGATCGCCGAATTTATTGATTCTGCTATGTTTGAAGTCATCATTGTGTACCTTCTTGTAGGGCAGTGGCTCCTGGTCCAAACCTCATGTCCAATTTTCTCAAGGTATGGTCTTATTCGTTTGTCTATTCTATCTATCTCTGCCATGTATCTCTCGAATGAGGTGAGCTTGTACGTCTTTGCTGCCTTTACAAAGTTTATGGTCAGATCATCTCCATGCACTCCAAAGTTTGTTTTGATGTTGTTTATCAGGTGGAAGATGCATGCTCCGTGGAAGTGGTTTGGGTAGACATTGCTAACCGCCTTCTCTATACTCTTATGCCTGTCTTATATTATTGTCAAACCTGTTCACAGAAACCAGTTTTTACAAGATAAGTAGGTATGTTTTGGAAGCCTAATCAATTTTTTTTTTGTGGAAACCAGTTTCTAGATTTTGTTATCTTTTTGTCTAAGATCAGTAGCTATGAAGTTAAATTTTTAGACGGAATTTACATTAAAGGGAACCAGTTTTTTCGATAGCGTACCTTCTCTATCTCCGAATGTTTCCCTTACTTTTGTGAAGAACCATTCCCAAGAGCAGTCATTTTCTAAGTCTCATATCCCAAATGCTAGAATGAATATGTTGTTGTTTGCATCCATTGTAGAGGCTGTGAACAGGGTTCCTCCAAATGATGTTTTTAAAAATGTTCCGTCGGTTACAATGACTGGCCTGCAATGTTTCCAACCTTCTATGGAGTTTGCAAAAGCTAGATACAAATATTTGAAACGATCCTTCTTATCGGTTTCAAATTGTGCAATTATTCCAGGATTTTCTACTTTTAGCATGTGCAGGTATTTTGGTAGTTGTTGATAAGATTCAACTTGCCTTCCTCTTGCCATCTCCAAAGCTTTCTCTCTTGCTCTCCATGCTTTTTGGTAGCTCATTGACACTCCAAAATCATCAATCATGTCTATCATGATGTCATTTGGTCTGTGATTTCTTTTGATTGACAGAAATTTCTTTTTTATCATTTCTGCAATCATGTTGCAGTTTGCCTGCTTGTGGTCACCCATTACAATATCCAGTGAGCAGTTGTGATCTTGGACATATTTTCTTACTTTTAATGTTGAGGTACTCTTGAACTTTGAAGCTCTCAGAAACCAGTTACAGTTGTCATCCACACAAGTCACCACATACTCTCTTGGTTCAGATCTTTTGGTTTTAAACTGGAAATTATTGATCATAGCAAAAATACCCACTGCAGTCTTCAATACTTTTCTGTCCTTGTAGATCTGTCCTTTTTCAATGTTGAAAACCTTATGATCTGTTATTCTTTGTCTTTCTTCTTCTTGTCTTTTCCTTTTGTGTTCTTGTGTTTTCTCAATGATACAATCAGCAACACTATCAGCTACTTGAAATATGTTTGGTAAGGCAAGTACCTCGCTTATTTCTGAGGTTTCATCATCGTATTCCATACAGTCGTATGTTGGCTGGTTGGTTATTTGTAAAACCAGTTTCTGAACATCTGTATCTTGTCTTACAGATTCACTTTCTGGTTTTTGTTGAGCAATGATCTGGAGTCTTGTCTCGTCTACTGTTGTGATGCAGAGTGGAGACTCACTAACTGCATTTTGTGTCTTTCTCAGTTGTAAGTAGAACATCAGTGAGTTGTCACTAATTATTTTCATTGGTGGTGAGTCTGGGCATAACTGGTAATGCATTTCTATTGTTGTGTTGCATTTGATTTTAGCCTTTACTAATTCCAACAAACTTTTTAGATCACAGTTTGTTGGTATTAGTAGTCCAGTCATTATGTAGTCTTCATACTTTTTATCCTCTTTCCATTGCCCTCCATATTTGACCACACACATTATTGAGTCCATTCCTGTACACATTATTTGAAAATTGTTAGTTAAAAATTACATTGTATTAAGAAACCGGTTTCCTTATTTTTTTTGTTTTGTTTTTATTTGTTTTAAAATTATATATTTTTTTTCACTATATATTTGAGAAACTGGTTTCCAACATTACTGTATATTTGTTTATTTTTAACAGGTAATATCATTTTGAAAACTGTTTGTTAAAATTTATAATGTATTTAGAAACCAGTTTTTGTTTTTTTTTTTTTGTTTTAAAATTATATGTGTTTGTTTCACTATATATTTCAGAAACCGGTTTCCAACATTACTTTATATTTTGTTTATGTTTAGCAGATAATATCATTTTAAGAACTTTTAGTTAAAATATATAATGTTTTTAGAAACCGGTTTTATCTTCATAATTTTCAGTAATCTTTTCATTTTTGATCGTGGACGTCTAAAACTGAATTTTTCATAATGTTTAATTTTTCTTTTCTTTTTTTTTTTTTGTTTGTGAAACTTCATAGTCTAAATCTAGATTAAGTATGGACATTTCATTATGAAGCAATGCAAGATCATATAGTTTTGGTATGAAATTTACTTCAATCTAGTTTTTTTTTTTCTTTTAAGTTTAAATTGGAATTGTACATAGTCGGTGTAATTTTCTTTTGTAGTATATATATATGCCTATAATATTCATAGCAGAATTTATATAAGTGTACCTGTATTTTATTTTGATCGTTGTTGAGAGGGACGATCGGTGTTGGCTTGATTTTGTTGATTGAATTTTATGTGTGCAGGTTGATCGATGCTCTGCTCTGAGTTTAAGAATGCGTTTTCTGGTTTAAGGTGAGAGCTTCATTGCTTGTCAGGTGCCAATGTTGCAGGTTGCTTGCCATGGCCATGGCTGTTTTTCAGATCAGTTTTGTATGAATCAGAGAATAAATTTGGACAGGGAGAAGTGATGAATTGAATCGGAGAAGAGGATGAAGTGAATCACAGGCCTGAAAACGAATTGCAGTAGAGAGAGAAGAGAGAATCACAGTAGAGAGAGAGAGAATCGCAGGAGAGAGAGAGAAAATCGTGTACAGATTTGGTTTATATATGGTTAAAAATAGTAAGTTTTATTCATTTAAAATTAGTGTCTGTTTTTAACTTATTAGATGGTTTTTTTTTTAAAAAAAACCATATTTGTAGTTTGCTTCCTTAGTTAATGCCATATTTTGTGGCATTTACTTTTGTTGCCATATTTATCATAAGATGGCTCATTTTTCTCATATTTTTGAAAATATCCCTAAAAAAACCTATCAAAGCTGATATTTTTTTTTATTTTAGCAACCTAGTTCATTTTAATTATCAAAATTCACTACAAGAAAAATGAGTATTAATGAGGACAAATTTCGTTGGTAAAAACCCCCATTTTCGTCAGTATTCTTCATCAATGAGGACATTTCGTTGGTAAAAAGTCGTTGGGAATAGTTCGTCGGTAAAAACGATTATTAACAACGACTTTTTAAGTCGTTGGGAATAAAAATTATCAACAACGACACTTTCGTTGGGAATAATATTTTATTTATTTATTTTTAAACCTAAGTGCATCAACAACGACATTTTCGTCATTGATATTATTATCAATGACGACAATGTCGTTATTGAAGAGCTTTTCAAAAAAAAAAATAATAAATAATTATATTAAAAATATTTATAATTAATTATTAATATATAATATTATATTAAAATTATTAAATTAAATAATTATTTTAAATTTTAAATTTTTTTTTGATTATATAAAAATTATTTAATTAATTAAGATATGAAATGATTTAACTAAAAGTAAATATTTAGAGTCACTAATATTACAATAAAAAATGAGTCATAAACATTACAGTACTGCATACCTAAATATAAATTAGTGTTCATAAAATATTAACAAACATTAAACCGATAGTTCGTAAAATTAAAATAAATATTCTAAAGAAGTTTGTAGTAGCATCGTCCTCATCACTAGCATCTCCAGGAACATTCGACCCAGGAACATCCGACATCTGTGGGTAATATGGCGGCATTTGCGAACTTGTCATCATCTGAGATGTCTGCTGCCCATGTAGTGTCGGCAACATCTGAGATGTCTACTGCCCTTGTGTGTCGGCATCATCTGAGAGATCTATTGTCCAAGATGTGTCGGCATCATTTGAGATGTCTTCTCCCATGGTTGTGTCGGCATCGTCTGCGATATGTTCTGATATTGCTGCCCTTGTGTCGACATCATTTGAACATTTTGCGGCATCTGTGACATTGGTGGCATCCGAGGCTCTGACACATGAGACGTCTGACGCGACTGTGTCATCATATTCAACAATACTTGCGAATTGTTTGGCGACTGAAACATAAACTACAAGTATGACTGGTACATTTGACTGTGAAATTGCTCAGGACTTAACAGTCCAGGCAAAGGAACAAGAGGCTGTTGTAGCAGAGGTTGTTGTAGTAATTGCTGAAACGAAGAAGGAGTCTGCTGCGGCTGCTAAAAACCCATTGGGTTAAAACCCATTTGAGAGCGAGACGGTTGTGGACGTATGGGTTGGGTTGGAGCTGCATCATTCATCTCAACATCCATTAGTTCCCGATGTTCACGTGACATTTGTTGAGTCAATGTCTGTATTTGTTTCTGTCACTCAACAACTGTTTCCTGTAAGTCCGGTTGATCAGCAGTTCCAGGTTGTGAGCGTCGTCCTGATGATTGGCCTTTCAATTTGCGACCCACTCCTCGTTGATGGCCACACTTCTTTCCAAGAGTTTGCCGAAGAATCTCAAGTTCTGAAACTTGTGAAGATTCAGGAGTACTATTTCGAGTTGTCAACATCTCTTCCTATAATATAAATAAGTTAGAAATCAAGCAAAATTACAATTATTTGAAAAAATTTAAAAGTTATTATTTTATATATCTTACATATTCATTTTTGGCAGCCTCATTGATGAAGGGGTTGGTGTCTTTCTTAGTATGACAATCTTTCCATGTCTCAATGTAACCCTTTCCTTGCTGTAAATATAACTTGTTAGAAAATTATATTTAAAGTAAACTTTATAAAATAGAAATTTAATATATTAACTTACTTTTTGACGAAGAATCTCAGCCATAATTACCGACCCTTGTGTTGAAGAGAATTTCATCTTCTGTTGATTGATAGTGTTTTGCTTCGACCGTTGAATGAAATCAGGAGTTGTGAACAATTCACATATTAGTCGCCATTGGTTTTCATTAAGTTCATTGGGAGGGTTCTTGACTGCATTTTCAAAGTCTTTTGGGTTTTTGTAATATTCTCTAAAATGTTGCAATCTAATATTCTTTCTTGTTTTGTACTTCTCGGCAATCTCAGCTATCGAAATAGCTACTAACTTTGGATGACTGTCCAACTGGTAATAATGTTGCATATGACAAAAAAAAATTAAAATAACATGATAATAATCACATTTATTAGTGTAGATAAATTAATAATTATTTACTCGAAGTTTGGTTAAGATGAGGTGTTCGTACTGCTCCGGGACATTTGCCCAACTTGGATGATGTCCAGGCACATGCAGTGCAACCTCTCGCCCTACCTCTCGCCCTAATAATTATTTGTTATTTTTTTATTACAAGGATTTATTAATTATAAAATTTATTACTTATTCAATTATTAATTATTTATATTCAACTAATTAAAGTTATTTATTATTATTTAATTATTTATAATTATTTTTTATAAATGTACAAAAAATCTTTTTACTTCAATTACTTAATTTTAGGATTTATTTCACTAATTTTGTTAAATAATTGTCCATTTAAAATATAACTTGTTACCATTTTTATAAGAAACTATTAACTTATTATAAAGTATTAAATTAACATAATTTTTTTATTATCCCAAAATTTTAACAATTTTTTTATTATTTTTATTATTGATTAATATTTTTTTTATTAATCTAATTATTTATTAATATTTTCATTGTAAGAATTTATTAATTATTAAACTCATTAGTTATTCAATTATTAATTATGTATTTTTAACTAATAAAACTTATTTATTAAATATTTAATTATTTATTATTTTAGGATATTTTATATATTTTATGAATACCCTCGGCCTCATCTCTATATATTTGAGCTTATTCCTTTTACTCTTGTCCCACTTCTCAAGACCACACTGGGATATATGTAAACTATATATGTTGGGGTGAACCTCATTACTAAACATATGCTAAAACCTTTTCAATTATGTGACAATATCATAGCTTTTATGTTCTTATACAAGTCATTCATCCATTTTTTTTCCTTAAAAAAAAAAACTTTAATTAGTAGTAACTTGGATCATTAGCACCTTGATTATCCCCATAAATAAGTATACTATATTTTATTACCACTTTTTATACTTTTCATATGATAATAAAACTAACTTATATAAATATATATAAGAATATATAAACGTAATTTTTAAGTTTGATATATCAAAATATTATTTAAAAAATAGTGTAGGTTTGATATTTAAAAAAAATTGCATGTAACTTTAATACAAGATTCTCTAATTTTTTTTAACTAAAAGTAAATATTAATTTTTCATTTAAATTATTTTTATTTAATAAAATATTAGATTATTTTTTTATTATTAATCTAATTATTTATTAATATTTTTTATTCTAAGAATTTATTAATTATTAAACTCATCATTTTTTTCAATTATTAATTATCGATTTTCAACTAATAAAAGTTATTTATTAAATTTTTAATTATTTATTATTATTTTTAAAAAAATACAAATTTTATTTAGTTAAATTACTTAATTTTAAAATAATTTCATTAATTTTTATAAATAATTGTTAACTTATAATTTTCTTTTTTAAGTATAACTTCTATATTTTTTTTATTATATCAAAATTTTAATAAAATTTGGCCAAAATAACATTTATATTTAAACTACCCAAAAATTTTAAACCTAATTTACACAATCTAAAAATTTTCAAATACATCACAAATATTAAAATATTACATATTTTCAATATAAACCAAAAAATTATTAAAATATATATAAAAAAACAAACGAGTCGCATCTATATATATATATATATATCTAAGGGAATTATTTCATTTACACAATAACAAAAACAAATACAAATACAAATATTATCTCAAAAAAAACCAATTTCAGAATATTCACCCATATATATTAAAAAGAAAAAAAACATTAACTACAATCACATATAACATTTTACAAATTAAAATAAATACAACTAAATAGCTACAAAGATTAAAACAAAAAAATATATAAACACAAATACATATATAAAAATTTATTCTATTAAAAAAAAATAATGAGATATTACCTCACAAACGCCGCCGGTGGTGGGCCGACGCTACAAGCAGAGGAGAACCGGAGCCTCGGCGGTCAGACGACGTCGGGGACAGAGTGGTGCTGGGCGGGAGGATCTGAAATGGGGTTTTTGGAGGGGGAGAGGCGGAGTGATCTGAAATGGGCTGGATGAGAATGAAATGAAATGGTTTTCCTCTGCAATTTTTTTTATACCAAAAATGTCCTCAACGACATCCCCCAATGTCATTGGGGGATGTCGTTGGGGACATTTTTGGGGGAAAATTTGCCGCCCAAATCGACGGCTCCTTTTCAAAAACCACACACACATTCCCAACGACAATGTCGTTATTGAAGATTTTTTCAATAACGACATTGTCGTTATTGAAAAAAAAATGTCGTTATTTATTAACTATTTTTTTTTCAAAAAAAAAACTTAATAGCTTTCCCAACGACAGGCAAATGTTGTTATTGATACTCTCATTTTTAATGAGGACTTTTAGGCGTTAGTAATAGTGGCGTTGGTATTAACCATAATTCTTGTAGTGATTAAATGGGCTCCCTTTATGCATCTAGGCACAAAGCAAATATGTAGGTACATGTGCGCACTGATTTGGGTAGATCCTACCATGTTACTAGGTTTATACACAGTTGAAAGAAAATTACAAAATTTACCTGTTACTAATTATTTATTTGACCTATTGACAATTTGACTATAATTAAAATAGGATCATTGGATTTGTCAACAAGTTAATCATAGCAATTTAGATCAAACAACAACAGGTTTTATAAAATAAGTTTTTATATAAACAACAACTAAAAAACACATGCTACAACATTGGATAGTTGGTTATAGGATTTATTTAATTTAAATTAATTAATTAATTAATTAATTTAATTTCAAAATTCTTAAACAATTAAATATTTTATTTCAAAAATAAATAAATTAATTTAAAAAAATCAAACCTATAAATTTAAAATTTATGTTTATAACAAACCTAAATATCTTTAAGAAAATTATCAACTAACTTTTTAAAATATATGTTATTTTAAAAAATAAAATAAAATTATATATCTAATAAAATAAAATGATAAATAAATATCATTTATCTAATTTTATAATTTAATTTAAATAAAATAACAAATTTTTGAAAGTTGACAAAATATCTGGTTAGTTTTTCAAAATTATCTAGACTATTTTATTAAAAAAATATTATATTTTTAAATTGCAAATAAGATCATTTTATAGAAATTATTTAAATAATAAAAATATAAAATATCTCACCTTAATTTTTATTTTTTTTTAAAAAAAAAGATAAAATATTAACTTAGAAAAAAGAAGATAACCAATTAAGCAAAAAATGTAGATATTGTTATGAAATATTATATATGGATGTTCAAATCACTAAATTAATTATCATCATTAATGCTTGATTGTATTTTCCTTTTATTACATTGATTTAGTGTATTATTCTTTTAGTCATATTTTTGTATAAATAGGAGTTCGCCTCATTGGAATAAACAACCGAGAAATTCTCATTCAGTTTCTCTTTCTCTCTTCATATTTTTCTTCTTTTCTTCCTATATATTTTATATTATTTTATAATGCATTATCAGCACGAGTCTCTGCCTAAGCCCCAAGGTAAATATTTTGTTAAAGTTCTTGAATTGTTCTAAGGTCACGATACACTAAATATATATTTATATATATACTCATCTGACTGAAACAATTTCAAGAACCCTTGTTTTCTTTTACTTTTTTTATTTATATATTTGATATTATATTATAATATGTTATTCAGTTAAAAAAAATTATAGTATTTATGTGAATACAACTAAAGAATCATTAAAAATAATTATTGTTGATGCAATTTTATAGTGAGTTTTAAATACCCAAAAAGAATGTTAAAAAAATTGTATCGAGTCATCAAAGTATAAAACTACTAATGAACATGACTAATGATATTTAAATACATTAGATATGTATTTATTGTTCATCATTTCATGCGGAAAATGATACAAATTGAATTCAATTACTGTTAAAGATTGTCCGTATTCTATATATTAGTCATGTTATTATATATTGTTATTACTTGTAATGTTTATATTAGAAATTATTGCATGTGGCAATATTAAAGATCATATTTTGCATACATCTTGAAGATTATGTAAAAACTGTATCTATATATTATTTAAAATATTGTAAAATAAATTGCTAAATAATTTCTTATATTTTTATGGATAAACAATAAATAAATTCTTAAAAATTTATAATAATATTTGTTATACCCGACAACAGATTGATTAATTTGGATTCAAATATACTACACTTGATCTGAAGATCAAGACAACAGATTGATTAATTTGCACAGTATGTTTTATGTTAGTGCAAGTGGGAGTTTGTTGGGTTCTGTGCCCTAAATAAAACCCTTTACAATCTGATTAGTTATCAATATAAGAAATTTGAAGTGATTTATGTTTGCATGAATTTTACATGCTTATTGTTTAATATGTTTATTATGTTTATACACAAAATCTAAGTCCAGATCATATATTTATTCACAATTACAGTATTGTCAACACAGTGGAATGTGATTGTGATTATATGAATCAAAAGACTAAGTCCCTGTTTAATTAGTGTTTTGGATTTACACTGATGTGATAATCAGCGATGATGTGTACTTACACTTGGTGTAAGTGTTATGTTCTTTCCAGAACATTGGTAAAGTATACTAGTTTCGAATGTATGGAGTATACATTGGACTGGACCGATACTGAACTTAGTTAAGATATTATAAACTTACCATTGTATCCTTCCAAGTAAATATCAGTAGTTGATCTTAAGATTAAAAGAATCTAAATCCTGATATGCTTAGGCTCAACTCAGGAGTGCTATTCGTGTTCTTTGATTTATTAGTTAAGCCTACTTTTGGGTCAGGGTGATACGTATATTTTGGGAACATGATAGTATGATTGAGTGGGAGTGCTGAACATAAATATGGAATCTATAGCTTCTACTTGTGTATAGAAGTCAAGTGATGATTCCCTTCGAGCTTAGCTAAATAGAAGTAAATGGATGAGCTCTTGTTTAAGTGACTAATTCTTAGATCACTAAACATCATTTACAGGTAGCTAAGTGTTTTAAGGGTCAAAATACGTTGAGGGGTGAGAGCGGTAAAATTATCCCATCTCGATGTAAATCATCTATATAGAGGATCTTTGATCACAATAAGATTATAACAATAGTTAAATGAGATAGCATATCTATATCGTGGAACATATAATATGCTCTATATAAGTCTGAGAGTGCAATTCTAAGTTCTAAGAGTGGATTCAACGAGGAATTAATAAGTAGGGATTTACTTAGTAAATTCAGTTCACTTATTGGAAGCTCAGCATATAGATCCATGGTACCCATTCTAGTTGAGACTATACTGCTTGTAAGACTCAATAATTGATTTGTGATTAATCAATTATCATTCTAAAATTAGACTATGTCTAATTTGTGAATTTTCACTAAGCAGGGGTGAAATTGTAAAGAAAAGAGATTCTAGGTTTATTTATTAATTAAGAGACTCTATATGTCTAATTAATAATTAAATTAAATGACAATATTATTTAATAATCTATTTTAGTTATTAAATAATTAGTTTTGGCATTTAAAATGTTAGAATTAGAAAATTGACGTTTTTGAGAAAATAAAAATAAAAATTGTAAAAACTGCAAAATCCAGGTAAGGCCCATTAACACCTATGGCCGGTAGGAATGGCAAATTGGGGATTTTTCGCGGTTCGAGTCGGGGCCCCGATCCGATGGGGCAGCCCCGCCCCGGTACAATCGAATATCTAATCGAGTTTTCACCCCGCCCCGCCCCGCCCCGGTCAGATTTTTTCGGATCGGGGCTGACCCGCCCCATTTGCCACCTCAATTTCAGCGTATGCTTATGTATAATACCAGCCCTATTGAGGTAACATCATCACAACTTAAATTAATTAAAATATACATATTACATAATATAATATCAGTAATAATTTGGAGCAGATAGTTGTACATGTATTATATACTTTAGAAAATTATCAGATAAAAAAACTAATACATCATTGTATATACGATTTGTCAATTTGTACCTAAAAAATCCTGACCAAAAAAAGTTTGCACCTAAAATGTGTCGAGCATATCACCTTTTGAATATTACCATTTAAAAACAAAATCATGATTTGACCCAATAATTAAAGATAAATTAACAAAATATATGCTATAGCCTATAATGAATTTTGTTGCATGCAATGTATTACTAAATATCTATATAAAGCCAACATATTCTTTTTTTTTTTCTATCGATTTACATGGTGAAAAGTAATTTTTAAATTTACTCGGTTAGTAAAAAAAGTTTATTAAGGAATATAAAAAAAAAATAAGAGAATATATATTTTTATTAAAAAAAAAACTCTTAATGTTAAATTTGATAAATTTTAAAATAATTATAAAATATAATTAAATACTTTAATTGATTCAATAAAATTTCTTATAAAATTTTAAGAAAATATTTTTCTCTTAACTTATAAAGTCACTTATAATATAAAATTTGAAAAAAAAAAAAAAAAATCGGGTCAAACCCGACCCAATTGGGTCGGGTCGGGTCAGACCCAATTAATTGTTTAAGGTAATCGGGGCAGGGCGGGGCGGGGCAATAGCTTGTCGGGGCGGGGCGGGTCAGAAGCGGGGCGGCGCAGACCCGCCCCATTTGCCATTCCTAATGGCCGGCCACTTGGTGAGCTTTTTCCAATTAATATTTTCATTATTTTAATGCCAAATAATTACTAACCTAAACCTAGTAGTTGCCTATAAATAGAAAGTGATGCCTCAGTCAAAAATAAGCTTTTTGTCAGAAATTCAGAAATTGCCTTTTTCAAAAGAAAAAAAAAAATTGAGCCTTCCACTTCTCTCTCTATAGCCGACCCTTTACCTCTCTCTTTTCCTCTTCATAATTTCGACCCTTAGTGATAGAGTAGTGCCCACACACAGCAAGTGGTACCTCAATCATAGATTGGAAGACTGTGAAGGATCACACACAAAGAGAAGGACATTCGGGCTTAGATCTTGATAATACTCTGCGACAGAAAGGATACAAGGGTTAGAGATCTGAGTGGAAGGAGACATTATTCCGCTGCAACCAATGTAAGGTTTTCTTAACTTTATATGTGTTTAATTATCGTTTTAGAAAGTTCATATTTAGGGTGTTAAACAACATACTTGTGAGTAGATCTAAGATCCTGGTAAAATAAATTCCAACAATAGTATGGCAAGCCAAGATAATAGACAATGAGGTGGTTATCTCGCTAAAAGATATTTTGCATGCGAGGAAGATCTTCTCGACTGCAGAGAGTGTAACTATCATGGTTAAGATAATATTAGTCTCGAGAAGCAATATTGACAAGCAGAGGCTACCTATCAAAGTGATCTTGGCTCCCTCATCACCGAGGCATCCATATGAGATACGGCTTACCGTATATCTTTAATTATGCGCTCATCTCGATCCAATAAAGTCGGGATATTCATAGTTGTGTAAAAACCTCATTTATTTGGCTTGATTTGTAATCAAATCCCACAATTTTAGGGATAATAGCCGTAAAAGTATTTTGGTCAGCTTTGTAATTAACTACCACTATGCAATTATAAATAGTGGCAGATAAGATCAAAAAAAGGAGGAGGCCCAATAAAAAAAGAAAAATAGATTCAGAAATCTGAATAAGATTGACTCGTGAACCATGCAGAATTTTAACTGCAAAACAACGTAAAAATCCAGTGTTCATATTTTTATTTTCCTATAGTTTTTCTGCGTTGAATCATATTCGTGAGGCTCGAATTTGGTTAACGAAAATCTGTGTTAACAGTTTGGTGCTTTCATTGAGAGCCTCTATGAAAAAGCTTAGAAAAAATACTCCTGACATAAAAGTGATTGATGACACCATCGGTAATAGTCCTCAAGAAGGAATCAATCATCATCCCGGAAAAGAACCATTGAGTCCTCAGGGATTTGTTGAATCATTTCTTGAACAGAATGCAAGCCCTAGGAAGACCCAGAATTGAGGCCCTTGGCTTGACGGACCTTGGAAGAGCAAAAATCGGTCACTCCCTAATCAGGTTGATGAGGATGGCACTTACAACCCAACCAGATACATACCGATTGTGGAATTAGAAAATCGCCATCTTAGGCGTCGATTGGAAGAAGCAAACCAGTGTAATGCCGAGTTGGAGCGTGAAATAGCTATCGTAAAGGTAATGCCGGGAGATTGTACCCAAAAACAACACGACCTTGAGAAAAGAGATTTACGAGGCAAACCTTGTGGCTCACAAGTCAAGATGCAGAAGATGACCCAGGGATATGCTCAGAGCTCTCAGGAGATGCAACCTGAGGAAACTGAGGAAAGACTTGGGGTACAACCTGGGATACGTGGAACATCAGACGAAAATTGCCAACCCACTATTCAGTCTCATAAGAATGAAACTCGCACAAACCCTTCTAGGGAGAAAAAAGTGAGTCAAACCTTGAGAGGAAGGGCACGGTCCAGCCACAATCATGACGGGAGTGATCTACGAGAGCATCTCAACCTGAAAAAGCCTGACCTCCGTCAACGACTCGATTCAAGACAAAAGGATCCATTCCATTTGCAAATGAGTGGGTTAAAGAATAAATCCAGAGTACATCAAATCTCGAAACCTAGGAGAGAACTGGGGCACGATACTGTTGGAAAACTTGATTTAGAAGCCTCGGGATCGATGAAAAAAGATGATTCCAAAAGGTTGACTAATAGCAAGAAACCCAACAAGTATATCACTATTTACACCGAATATACCGAGCTCAATGAAACTCGAGAAAAGATCTACCACGCACACGTGCAAGACGCCATTTTTGGCGAGGCAAGACCTATGAAACATGCGTGGTGCAAGAGGGATCCAAGTAAGCGGTGTGAATACAATGGTGATATTGGACAGAAGAGTGTCATGAGTTGAAAGATGAGATAGAAAGTCTCATATCGCAAGGACACCTTCATCGATATATAAAGGGGCGAGAAGATTCCTATGATCAGTTCGATCTGCCCAATAACTTGAGCGACTGAAGATTATAACCCTATTCCACGAGAAGAAGGGACACTTTGGTTATCTCGAGAGGGAGAGGGTCGCAAGAGTATAAAAAGCAGTTACTCCAGTAAAAGAAAACTTGTAAAAGAATTGTGACCTGAGTATATACTGTTGAATTTGAATGAAAATATCCCAAATAAAGTGCATCACGTGCTCGCGCAAAAGCCGGGGTGTCACTCGGTTGAGACCGAGCTTCAGGCATGCCCTGTCCGAGGTTTCTCGAACAAGGGTTATTTGAAGCCCTTGGCCACGCCGAGTAGCCTCACTCAGCTAGGCTACAATGCCGCCCTTTCCATGCATAACCTCCCTCATACGCGCGCAAGGGTATGCAATGCATACCCCTGTGCCCAATTTTGTTTATGTGATATCTTTTGATTAAACAAATCATTCTTTAGTGAAAGAAAATTCAAATTTTGGTAGAATTTTGTAGGGAATTCAAATTTTTAAATAAAAATCTAATTATCGGAATAAAATTAATTTTTTTAAAAAAAATAATTAAAATTAGTTTTAGATATTAATAGCCTTTGAATTTAAAAATTTAATTTTACACAACCTAGTCTTATGGTTAATTTTGAATTTTTTTCTTATTATTTTTGTTTGTTTTATTTATTTTAATTGTAAAATTAGATATTACTTATTTTATTATTAAAATTTAAAATGATCTTATTTTTTTATATTAAATACTAATAAAATTTAAAAATAATCTAGTTAGAATTTCATATTCGCTAACCATATCAGATTTTCAAAATTTATTATTTTTAAAATATATTTTATTAATTTTAATTATACGATTAAAAAATATTAATTTTGACATTTTATCTTATTAGATATTTATCTTAATTTTTATATTTTTGGTCAAAATAACATGACATTTTGAAAAGCTGTTAATTTTTATTTTAATAGAAATTTTAGGATTTTGGTAACCAAAAAAAAAATTCAAACTTAGGATATTTTTGTTTATTTAATTATTAAATAAAATCGATAATATCTTATTTTCAAGTTTGTTTATTTTTGGTTAAATTTATTTTATTAAATTATAATATTAGAAAGATTCAAATTTTAAATATTATATTATATTATATTATTAGTTATTTAATAAATTTAAATTATTTAAATAAATTGAAAATTTTAAAAATTAGCTGAAAACTTGAATTTCAATTTGAATTTAAGATGTTTAGGTGATTAGTTAGATTTTAAATATTTTTTAAATATTTTTAAGTAGCATAAATTTAAATTCTTATTAAGATGTATTTTTAAATTCTTTTTAAAATAGAAATATATTATCCTACATTCGAGATATCTCTTACATGTTTATTTATTTATTTATACAATTTTTTTTTAAACAAAAATATTATTTATTTGATCGAAATTGCTATGACTAACTTGTTGACAGATCCAATGATCGAATTTTAATCATAGTCCAATTATCAATAGATCTTATAAATAATTTGTAACAGGTAAATTTTTTAATTTTTTTCATCTGTGATAAACCAAGTAACATGATAGAGCCCATCAAAATTATTTGACCTATGTGAGCCTATATGTTTGCTTTTAGGCTTAAATGCATATAAGAAGCCCATTAAAATTTTATTAATTAAATGGACTAGGTTGCTAAAATAAAATATCTCCTTGATAGTTTTATTTAGGCCCAATTAGTATTTGGTTTATTGAATGAATAACAATTATTTAATTAATGGTTAAATTCATCTCTTTTGGGCCTTGTGTGAGAGTTAGGGGGCCATAGTAGTGGGTACCATCTACTGAACCCAGCCCTCCCTCACACAAACCATCCCAATTGTGAATGCCTATTTGCCTTATTTAAATAATTGTATTAGGCTAATTATATTAGCTTAACCTAATTAAAATTGAATTATTAACATTATTAGTTTTAAAACATATGAACTTTTTTTTTTCATTAGATTATATTAAAATTAATTTATAGAAAAATATTTAGTTTAATGAGATATATTCTAGATAGTTATTTCAAGTAATTATATTATATTTTAAAATATTTTATTAATTAGAAAAATATAGTTAAGTTGAAAATTAATTTTAATTAATTTTAGATCAACTTAAATTAGAATATTTTTTTTAGATATTAAATTAGAATTAATAATTAAGTTGATTTTATTCAAGATAGTGAATTATTTGTTTCTTTTATTTAATACATTTAATTCAATTGAAAATTAATTATTTAAGTTAATTTTATTCTAGACACTTAAATATTAGTTATTTTTAAGAAATTAATTAGATAGAAAATTATATTTAAGTATGAAATTTTTATTTCAGATCAACTTAAGTTAGAATAATTTTTAAAATATTTATTTTATTTGATTAATCATTTTCATACAATTTTGATATTTAAATGCAGACATTTTAAAATTTTGAAAAATAGCTTAAAGTTAAAAATTAATTAATTTAATTAGTTTTTAGACCAACTTAAATCAAATAAATTTTTCAATAATGATTTATTAAAATAAATAGATTAAAATATATAATATTTTTATTAGACAATAAGTGATTAGTTAGTGAAATATCTAGATGGTTATTTTTCTGTATACATGTAGTATTTTTCTAGTTATCTTTAATAAAATAAGAAAATTAATGATTAAGTTAATTTTATTCAAGATACTTAAATATTTCATATTTTTCTTAGAAATTTAATTCAATAGGAAAATTATATTTGTGATGAAAATTAATTTATTAATTAATTTTGGATCAACATAAATTATTATAATTTTTTAGAATTTCTTTTATTTTATTTTCTAATTTCAAAAATGTATTTATTCTTTTTTTTTTTGAAAAAGGGGAAACTTTATTCAAAAAGACAAACAATACACACAAAGGCAAAAAGCCAACAAGAGAACCAGCTGCTGCCGAAACCAGAAAGAGGCAGCAGCCACCCAATTACCAACTGTTAATTACATTTAAAAAATACATATTCTTCCTGCAATCCTCAAACGGACCCTTACCCAGTAACCTCAGCTGAACAATTTTACGCACATCCAAACTAACTCTTCTAGGGGCGGCACAACAAAGATCAAAAATACAGCAGTTTCTATTCTTCCAGACTGAGTACAAAGTCGCTGCAACGACTGTATTCAGCACCCTCATTTGAGGCTGCTGGTTCAGATTTTTGCACCAGTTCAGCAGCTCCACGTGAGTTCTTGGCCAAGAGAAGCAGCCCAACCACTCCATGACAGCAACTATAACCTGTTTGGTGAAAATACAATTGAAAAAAAGGTGTTCATGCGTCTCAACTTCAGCTTCACAAACAGGACATTGAACATTTTGAATAGAGAGAATTCGACCAAGGTAATCTCGGGTCAGCAATTGGGAGTTCAAGATTTGCCAAAAAATAAATCTATGTTTCGGCACCATGAGTTTATCCCAGCTAGCTTTAGCATAGTCAACCTTAGCCACTTCAATAGACAAGTTATAGTACCTTTTGGCGCTGAACTTACCACCTTTAATAGCTTGACAAAGTCTTGCTTCATCCAAGTTGTCTCTTAAGTTCAAAATCTTCTTGAAGTACCAACAATCATCATACTTCATGGTGTAGCTCCATATGTCTTGATTCCTCAGATAAATCGAATTAATCCATTTGACCCAAAGACAATCTTGTTTACTAGCGAGAGCCCACAAATTTTTAGCCAACAAAGCTTTATTCCACTTCTTCCCCTCTCGAAAACCGATTCCACCAAAGTTTTTGGGAAGACACACCTTCTCCCAAGAAGCTCGATGGAATTTACTTCTATTCCCCGAAGAACCCCACAAAAAGTCTCGACAACTCTTGTCAATAGCTGCTGTTATCTTAGAGGGAATGATAAAAATTCCCATCCAGTAATTTCTTATCCCAAGCAAAACCGAGTGGATTAATTGAGCTCGACCCGCAAAGGAGAGATTTCTACTAGCCCAACAATTGAGGTTCTTGTTAAGCTTATCTAAGATAACACCACAGTCTTCAGCCTTCCATTTAGTAGGCCTGAGGTTGACCCCAAGGTACTTGAGGGGAAATCCCCCTTCTTCTATCTTCACACACTCCAAAATCTTGGATTTTGTCTCTGCTTTAACACCTCCAAAGTAAATGTGAGATTTTGAAGTGTTGGCCGACAAACCCGTGGCACTGCAAAACTTCTCAAAAGCTTCATAAGTGAGCCTTATCGAGTTAAGATTTCCCTTGCAAAAGATAACCAGATCATCTGCAAAGCACAGATTAATCAAGCGAAGAGTCTTACACATAGGGTGAAAGCCAAAACCTTTTTCATTCGAGTATTGTCGAAGCAGCCTTGTGAGATAGTCCATGATCATTACAAATAATAATGGGGACATCGGATCTCCTTGGCGAAGCCCTTTCTTTCCTTTGAAGCTGCCCTGGATTCTGCCGTTTAAAAGGATATGGTAGTTGGTGCCCTTCAGACAAGTCATGATCCAACTAATGAAGCGAGACGGGAAGCAGAGCATTCTAAGTAAATCATTCACAAAATTCCAATCAACCGTATCATAGGCCTTGCTTAGATCTACTTTCATGATGCACCTAGCAGAGACATTTTTCCTTGAGTACCCTTTCAACAAATCTTGAAAGATCATGATGTTCTGAGCCAACGATCTATCTTTAATAAAAGCTCCTTGATTACTGTCCACTAATTTAGGGAGCACTTCTGACAATCTGGAACAAATCATCTTCGAGATGCATTTATACACCGTATTACAACAAGCTATAAGCCTGTAATCCTTAGCAGAGGAAGGATTGATTACCTTTGGGATTAGGGAGATTACAGTCTCATTCAGATCCTTAGGGAGCCTACCACTAGCAAAGAAATCCAGAACCGCCATTGAAACATCGTCACCAATATTACTCCAGAGACTCTTGTAAAAACCCGAACCGAAGCCATCAAGACCAGGACTTTTACTTGTGTGAATGCTGAAGAGAGCCTTTTTTACATCATCCTTAGTGAAGGGCCTTATCAACTTAACTTGTTGTTCCACGTTCAGACAATTCCCATGTTTTATACAACTCTCATCTAACATAATGCTGGCCGAGCTCTTGCTTCCCATAAAAGTTTCAAAATGTTTGACAAAGTGAGTAACCACCTCATCAAAGTCATCCACAACCATGTTCCCTTTAGTGAAAGTAGTAATTCTGTTCTCCAGTCTTCTTTTCCTCATAACTGCATGGAAGTAGCTCGAGTTCTCATCATTAAACTTGATCCAGTTGATCTTGCTTTGCTGACATCGAACTTGAGCTAATCTCTCCTTGGCTGTCATGTAAGCTTGATGTTTCTCTTTGACCGAGAGCTGTAACATAGAATTAGTTGGATTTGAGGCTGCTGATTCCTGAGCATTGCAATACATCTCTTTGGCCAACTTGTAATCAAGAGCTACATCCCCCAAAATACATTAGATTTCAAAATTAATTACATAGATTAATTAGAAAATTATATTTGAGTTGAAAATTAATTTTAATTAATTTTGGACCAATTTAAATTAAGTAATTTTCATAATATTTATTGAGAATTAATACTAAGAAGGAAAATAATTTTATTTATTTTCAGATCTATCTAAGTATAATTTTACAAATATTAAATTGAAATTTATATTTAGAATTTTTTAAATTATTAATTTTAATTAAAAAATATATAATTAAAATAAATATTAGATGAAAATACACTTTAAATAATGAGCTTTATTGTAAGAATATTCAATCTCCATTGTTGGTTCTACATAGTTCTTATTTTAGTGAGATTCATCCGCAATAGATGGATGTTCATTAGCAATTTAACGTAATAGAATCTCGAAAGATAAGTATTATTGTAAGTGTTTATATTCTTATTAACTTCCATCCAAGTAGTAGTTGTTGTTATACCCGAAATTCGGCTGCCATCTCAATGGAGGACAAGTGTCAGGATAAAGGAAATGTGATTCAATCGAATCGCTTTTTATGGAATAACTCATTAATTACATAAGCGGCTCAAGACCAAATAAGCGAGGTGTCCGTCTCGCTATGGGAAGACTTCATATAGCTTCATCCAGCTAACGTCAGCGAGGCTTACAACCCTGGCAAGTCAGAAGATTGCATTCAAACGAGCCCCGAAGAACTCATTAAGAACTACGGTCGTCACAAGACATGCATCGATAACCTCGGAAGAAAAAATAGCCCCAACTCGCTATTGAGATCACTGGAACCAAGTTTCTGTGGAGACATCTTCAGATACAACAATTAAAGACGTGTTTAATACACAATTTTTTTGACCCAGTGAAAGTGGGAAAATCATTGTTCCATGATTTTCAAATCATAAACCGCATTTACACTACGTGATATGTAATCAAATCCTATAATTATAGGGACAATTGTTGTAAACATATTACAGTCAACTGTGTAATTAATTGTCCACTATGTAATTATAAATAGTGACAAAGAAAGATGAAAGGGGGAGGAAAAGCTCATACGAGAGAGGCCCTGAGAAAAATAATTAGAAATCTGAATAAGATTGACTCGTGGACTATGCAGAATTTTTACTACAAAACTACGTAAAAAACCCTGTGTTCATATTTTTATTTTTATAGCCTTTATTTTTCTGTGTCAAATCACTACTGTGAGGCTCAAATTTAGTTAACAAAAATATGCGTTAACAGTTTGCTGCTTTCAATAAGAGCCTCTGTGAAAAAGCTCAGAAAAAACCCTCCCTTCTGTTGAAGAAAAACCACCTCCTTCATAGCTGAAAATCTAGAAAAATGTTAACACCCCACATGAGGAAACTAACCATCATCCTGGGAAAGAGCCTCTGCGCTCCAGGTGGTCTACCAACCCGCGGTCTAGACGAACTACCCATTGCAGGAGGACTCAACCTGAGGGTGGCCCCAGTGCACAGACCCCACATTCCAGGAGAACTCGACCCGACGTTGGTCATGTGTGCGTGGACAACACGCTCGGCGTGGGGATGGACAGAACCCTGGGATGATGGATGAAGGGCCCAATCGTGGAGGTGCCGAGTCTATGGAAGAAGGAGCTTATGAAACGGAAAATCTTCGCCTAAGACGCTGTCTGGAAGAGATGCAGTGTTGAAACGTTGAGTTAGAACGTGATGTTGCCTCGGCCAAGGTTGCACAAGGGACAAATGCTTAAACTCAACTTGAACCTGGAGTGAGAAGACCACGAGGCAGACCTCGTGGCTCACGAACAAGGAGACAGGAAAATGCCCAGAAGGAACAACCCAAGGAACATGAGACACCCCCTATAAATCAGAGCGAGCAGCTAGACTGGAGACAACCAGAAACTGATGAACGAGAAACCCCTCAAGACAATGAGGAGGATCTTGGGACTCAATTAGGAGAACAGAGGTCACCTACCGGAAATCTCTAGCATTCTTCCCAAACCCATAGAGCAAGGACTCGTACAGACCCTAATGGGGATTAATGACAAACCGCTATCGGGGGGAAAGAACAGAGCGTGAAGAAGGAAGTGTGACCTCGAGGCGGTCAAGTACTCATAGTTGATCAACTCAAAGAGGAGAAAGTACTCAACGATTTAATGATCAAGTATGTATGGGAACAAGTAAATCCGTGAGCCACTTAAAGACAATGTCTATGAGTAGGACGCAATCTGTGAGTAAGACAAGGTCTGCCAGCAATTACTCCCAACCGGATCTACGTTAGCACTTGAATTGGAAGAAACCTGACCTTCGCCAACAGCTTTGTCTAAAGCAAGAGGATCCAATCGAATTTCAGATAAACTAGCTGGAGCTCAAGTTCATGAGATATCAAGTGGGGGAATTAGGGAAACCATCTGGATATGACTTTGACAAGGAGCTTGAGCTGTATCATCTAGATATAATTAATACCCCTTTTCCTTCAGGATTCAAATACCTGCATGTCTCGTCATATGATGGAACCATTGATCCGATCTTGCATTTGAATAACTTGTTGGGTTTTATGCCCTAAATAAAACTCCATTTCAATGAAATCAAAATTATTCAATATCAATAAAGTAACAGAAGTATTTTTAATTCTTTTGTGTATGTTTTGGTTCACTTTATCAATTGTTTGTCTATTTGATTTATAAATTCATCCAAACCCCTTTCACATACTTGATCATGTTTATTGTGTTGTCAACACAGTGGAAAGTAAACATGACTATGTGAATAAAGGATTCCTAGATTTATCAGAACAGTGGGTTTTACTGATATGACAATCTACAACAGAGTTTACTTGCATTTGGAGAAATGCTATGTTCTTTCCAGAACATTGGTTAAGGTAAAGCTCAGGTTGGATGCATGGAGTATGCATTGGAATGGACCGATATTGAACTTTGAAATAGATTTATAAAAATTACCATAATATCTATTCAATTCAATATCACTAAGTTGATCCTAGATCACATGATCGAAATCCTGATATGATTAGGCTCAATCTCAAAAGTGTTATTCGTGTTCTTTGATTTGTTAGTTAAGCCTACTTTTGGGTCAGGGTGGTACGTATATTTTGGGAACACGGTAGTGCAATTGAGTGGGAGCACTAACATAAATATGGAATCTATAGATTCTATCTGGCGAATAGTAAGCAAAGGATGATTTCCTTCGAGCTTAACTAAACGAGATAAATGGTGGAGTACTCATTTCACTTAGCTGAAATATCATTTATACAGGGTTAAGTGTTTTAAGGATAAAATACATTGTAGGGTGTTACGGTAATTAAGTCCCTTTACAATGTAAATCATCCATATAGAGGATCATTGATCACATTAGGATTATAACAATGGATAACTAATGATGTGTCTATATGGTGGAACATATAGAGCATTCTATATACTCAGAGTGCAATTCTAAGTTCTATGCGTGGATTCAACGAAGAATTAATAAGTCAGTGAATTTAAGTAGTAAATTCTTGATCTGCTTATTGGAAGCTCGGATATATAGACCCATGGTCCCCCCGCTAGTTGAGATAATATTACTTGTAAGACTCATTTAAATGATTTTAATTAATCAATTATAATTCTAAAGTTAGACTGTGTCTAATTGAGAATTTATCACTTATTAAGGGCAAAACAGTAACTAGAGATTTGGAAAGGCATATTTATTAATTAGGAAACTTTAATTAGTTTTATTATTAATAAATAAATGACAATATATTATTTGATAATTAATTTTAATTATTAAATAATTAGATTTGACATTTATGTGGTTGAACAAAGGAATTGGCAGTTTTTGACAAAACAGGAAACTAACAATGTAGGAAAAGGAAAGTTGGAAAAGTGGCAAGCCTTGTTTCCACAATGCCTAGGCCGGCCACCTTACTTAGCTTTTCACATTGATTTTTCAATTTTTAAATGCCAAGACATTCAACCATAGCCCTAGGTTGTCTTCTATAAATAGAAGGTAAAGGCTTCAGTTTTTGTACAACAACATTCTGACAGAATTTTCTCACACAAAAACTCTCTCAAAGCCGCCACCCTCTCTCTCTCTCTCTACCTTCTCTGTTTCAAAATCTATGAGTGATAGAGTAGTGCCCACACACATCAAGTAATACCTCAATCATAGTGAGGAAGTGTTGGATATTTATTTTACCAGGATCTTAGATCTACTCACAAGTATGTTGTTTAAACACCCTAAATATGAATTTTCTAAAACGATAAATTAAACACATATAAAGTTAAGAAAACCTTACATTGATGCAGCGGAATTAATGTCTCCTTCCACTCAGATCTCTAACCCTTGTATCCTTTCTGTAGCAGAGTATAATCAAGATCTGAGCCCGAATGTCCTTCTTCTTCAAGTTTGATCCTTCACAGTCTTCCAATCTATGATTGAGTTACTGCTTGCTGTGTGTGGGCACTTACTCTTTCACTAGGGTTCGAAATTGATGAAGGGAAAAGAGAAGAGAGGGTTTCGGCCAGGTATAGAAAGTGGGGAAGGCTCAATTTTTCTGAAGAGAGAAATTTCTGTCAGATTACTAATGAAAGCATGTTATGTGACTGAGCATCACTTTCTATTTATAGGCAACTACTAGGTTTAGGTTAGGAATTATTTGGCATTAAAATAATGAAAATATTAATTTGAAAAACCTCATTAAGTGGCCGGCCAAGGTGTAGTAGTGGGCCCCACTTGGTTTTGCAGTTTTATCAAATTTTATCTCTATTTTCTCAAAAACGCCAATTTTCCAATTCTAACCTTTTAAATGCCAAAACTAATTATTTAATAACTAAAATAGATTATTAAATAATATTGTCATTTAATTTAATTATTAATTAGACATATAAAGTCCATTAATAAATAAATAAACCTAGAAACTCTTTTCTTTACAATTTCACCCCTGCTTAGTGAAAATTCTTAAAATTAGACATAGTCTAACTTTAGAATTATAATTGATCAATCACGAATCAATTAATGAGTCTTACAAGCAGAATATTCTCAACTAGAATGGGGACCATGGATCTATATGCTGAGCTTCCAATAAGTGAACCAAATTTACCAAGTAAATTCCTACTTATTAATTCTTCGTTGAATCCACTCTTAGAACTTAGAATTGCACTCTCAGACTTATATAGAGCATATTGTATGTTCCACGATATCAATATGCTATCTCATTTAACCATTGTTATAATCTTATTGTGATTTAAAGATCCTCTATATAGATGATCTACATTGAGATGGGATTTCTTTACCGTTCTCACCCCTCAATGTATTTTGCCTCTTAAAACACTTAGCTACCTGTAAATGGTGTTTAGTGATCTAATAATTAGTCTGTTAAAGAAGAGCTCATCCATTTACTTCTATTTGCTAAGCTCGAAGGGAATCATCACTTGACTTCTATACACAAGTAGAAGCTATAGATTCCATATTTATGTTCAGCACTCCCACTCAATCATACTATCATGTTCCCAAAATATACGTATCACCCTGACCCAAAAGTAGGCTTAACTAATAAATCTAAGAACATGAATAGCACTCCTGAGTTGAGCCTAAGCATATCAGGATTTAGATTCTTTTAATCTTAAGATCAACTACTGATATTGACTTGGAAAGATATGTATAACGGTAAGTTTGTAATATCTTAACTTAGTTGCAATATCGGTCAAGTCCAATGTGTACTCCATACATTCGAAACTAGTATACTTTACTAATGTCCTAGAAAGAACATAACACTTACTCCAAGTGTAAGTACACATCATCGCTGATTATCACATTAGTGTAAATCCAATAACACCGATGAAATAGGGACCAAGTCTTTTGATTCATATGATCACAACCACATTCCACTGTGTTGACGATACTATAATTGTGAATAAACATATGATTTGGATTTAACTGATTCTATGTGTAAATGTAATAAACATATTTAAACCATTAGCATGTAAATTTCATGCAATCATCAATCACTTCAAATTTCTTATATTGATAACTAATCAGATTGTAAAGAGTTTTATTTAGGGCATAAAACCCAACAAACTCCCACTTGCACTAATATAAAACAAACTACGCAAATAGGTCAATCTAATATCTTGATCTTCAGATCAAGTGTAGTATATTTGAATCCGCCCAAACTTTTGGAAACTAGTTCATAAATACACTTATGAAACATCCTTTACTATATGCTTTACTCATCAAGGGATACTGAAATCTTTTACTGTTCTAAAAGTACATCTGAATAAACAGAAGACTTATCTCTCATATTTTAAAATATGTAATTGAGATAATATAGTGTAGACTTATCTTCAGTGATATAACTTTCTTGGATTTCGAATACACAAAGTTATAATTCTTCTCTGGTAGAGCTTGAATTATTATACAATAATTCCTCCACCCCCAAAGTAAGACCCATCTTATAGAAATCGAAATTAGATGGTGAGATACAAGGATAACTGATACACAGTTCCTTAATATCTAACATATAGATCACTTTCATAAATCTTTCTTGAATATCTTCTAATGTTCCCTATTTGATTACATCTCAGATAGCTCCCACTCAATAGCAGATGTCTGGTTAAATAATACTTTTAACCTCTGATTGTTTAGAGAGTTATCTAGTTGTGACTTTTGTATTAGTCTAAAACTTTAAGTTAAGACTAAGTCATCAACATAGCAGACTAGTATTTGAAGTGAAAAATACATGCCAGAGATAAAGTAATCAAAAATTAAGATCCCATAAAATTTTATGAGGATTAAGAATTCTAGGTTCAAGTCATTCGAATGGACTGAACTAGAGTTCTTTATCTTATTCTCATAATTCTGATAAGCTATTCCTATCCATGTGAATGGTTAGATTTGCTTTTCAGTAGTGTTCTTAAGTACCTATCACAAGTGTCAACCTGATGAAGATGGGTATAGAGCTTTAAAATTCTCCCACTCAATTAAGGTAGTGTGAAACTTTAACAAAGAACTTTCATAGGTATCAAACTTTACTTACAACAGTAAAATGAAATGGAACATACAATCAAGATCAAGAATTTATATTGATAATAGCTGACTCATTATATTACTTCCATGTTTAAAGAAGATATGTGTTACATAGGGAATTGTGGAATATGCTCCACCCCTAAGAATATACATATAAGGTACTATGGATAACCTCCACCCCTAAGTATATAGAGATTATGATCCACCCCTAAAGGTTGTAAAGATCATGATTCTCTTAGTGTGATAGAGTTTATGTGGAGTTGAATACTATCCAGAGTTCATTAGATATAAAAGATCATTGAACTGCATAGTTTTCTTAACTTTTCTTCACCCCTATCAGATCATAAGATCCTTTTATTAAACAAATTCTTAATAATTGTATGAGAATAAACAATTATTAATAAACATAGAAATAGTTTCTAGTGTTTAATATAACTCTATGAAGAGTTGTATATATTATAGAATTTGCATCAATAATAAAAACACTTACACATACAAACATACAAATATAATGTGGTAATAATTGATGAAGATAAATTAAATGAAGCTCAAACTCATAAATTGCAATATTGATTTCGAAAATAAAAGAAACTTTATTAATAATAAAAAAAATGTATTGCAACAATATGAGAAAAACAGGGATAAATATCCCTAACTAAAATTTGAAATCCAAATTGTCTTTAAACTAAAACAATTAATTGAAAAATAAATTGAAGAGCTTCATCTTCATCTGGACGATTTCACCCTTGGTTCAGCTTTTTGATCCAACTCATCTGAGTTCAAGGAGCTTGGCCTATAAGAAGAAGAAAACAAATAAACAAAGTTAGTCCAGAATCATAAATCCAATTGGATAATAATTCACTAAAACTCTTAAAGTTTATAAATGGAAATACCTTGTTTCTTTGCAAGAAGTTTAGGACACTGGGGTTTCCAATGACCTTTCTCATTGCAGTAGAAACACTTTCCTTTAAGTGTTGCATCACTAGAAGGAGCAACCTTTTTATTCTTCATGGCTTTTGTTCGCTTCTTGGTGTTGTTCCACTTCCTCTTCGATTTGGGCTTTGAAGCAGAGGCAACATTTGCTTCAGGTTTTATCGTCCCATTACCATTTCCAGGATTATGAGGTTTGCTCCCTTTCTTCTTGGGTCCTCCAATCAAATTTTCATAAGTTTGAAGGTCATTGACTAATTCATGAAAGTCAATTTCCTTCTTATTCATGACATAATTTGATGTGTATGGTAGAAATGCTAGAGTCAGGCTATTCAAGATAAGGCTAACTTGAGTAGCACTGTCCATTTCAGCACCATGATCCTGGGCTTCTTGGAAATAACTAGACATGAGGAGAACATGGTCACGCACGTTTTGATGAGGTTCCATCCGTGCATTAATGTACTTCTTCGTCGCGTCAAAGCGTGACTGAAGTGATGCCTTACCGAATAGCTCATTTAACTTCGTCAAAACTTCAGCAGCCTTTTCGGTTTTACAAAACCGAGTTTTGAGGGTGTCAACCATGCTTGAAAGCATAAAGTATAGAGCTTTGTCATTTGCTTTCTACCAACGCTCATACTTTTCTTTCACAGCTTTGGAAGCATTGTCCCCAGGCACTTCAGGTGACAGCTCAGTTAAAACAAACAAGGCACTTTCTCCTATGAGAGCAATATTAATGTTCTCATTCCATTTATTAAAGTTAGATCCATTCAGCTTGTTTTCAGTCAACAGTGATAACATGGGATTCATTTTGATAATACAGGATACTACAAAATAATAGAAATCAACAAATAGAAATTAATAATGGTTTAACACAAAATCAATTCAGAAATTATAAGCACATAGCAAGTAGGAATGATATGAGAAAATACTTAAAAAATTCAATCCTAAATAATTTCCAAGGTTTTTCAACAAAAACTGATATCAGTGTCCCGTTTAGGCGAGAGTCAAAGCTACCATCCATTGAATAGAGTTGTCAGCTCATCTAAAATGTTAAACATTCTAGCAACCTTTTATTCGATCAAGATTGGAATCCAGCGTTGTCCCGTTTAGGCGAGAGTCAAGGCTATTCTATCTCATGAGCTTCTACCATTGTTTCGCAATTTGCAAGTCAGATATGGTCGCCACCATTAGGGTGATCTATACCATATAAAACACTTACAAACCACTTATCATGCGAGATTAAACGGTGCGAAATTGCTAATGAACGTTCCTCCATTAGGGAGGATTACTCACTAAAACAAACGCGGTGTAAAACCCACAATGGAGATCGAATATCTTAATAATAATAAAGCTCATTCTTTAAAATGTATTTTCTTTATTATTCTAATAAATAAATTCTCATTAAATTCGAAATTTAGAATTGAAATTCAAAAATAAGAATTTAATATAATATTTATAAAATTATACTTAGATGGTGATTGAAATAAAATTAATTATTTCCATCTTAGTAATAATCTTAAATATAAATATTAAGAAAATTAATTTAAGTTGAATTAAATTAAATAATTAGCAACTTAAAAATTTCCTTTGAGAATATATTTATTGAGTTCGAAAATTTAAAGTATATAAAAAATACAATTTTTGAAAATAATAAAAATAGAAAAGAAATACTTCAAGCAAAAATATCACCTATCTAGATTTTCTTTTGACTAATTAATTCAATTTCTAATAATATGTATATTTTAAATTCATTTATTTTAAATTAATCAATTAAATGAAAAAATCATTGATTGTAGTTGGTCCAAGAATTAATTAAAATAAATAGTTAATTTACAACTCAATCTATTTTTCAAAATTAAAAATTCGAAAAATATTGCATAAATAAAATGCAATTTTCGAAATTGATTAAGAAAATAAAGAAAAATATATATTGAAAATTATTTAAATTTAAGTTGAAAAATTAAATTTCAACCTAAAAATAATTTTCTATTTAATTAAGTGTCATGAAAAATCAATAAATATTTAAGTATCATGATGAAAATCAACTTAGATATTTAGATTTTTCAAGTTAATTAAATGTATTAAATTCAAGAAATAATAATTAAGTGTAGAGAAGGCTTAATTATTTATTTCTAGTTTAATACTAGGAAAAATATACTTAATAAAATTGTGCCAAAATTAATTATTTAAATAATTAATTTCACAAAGTATAATATTTTCCTATTTAAATATTAGAAATAATAAGTAGTCTAGAAATTACTATCTAGAAAATATCTTATTTGACTAAGTATCTTTTCCAAAAAAATTTGAAAAATATCTAATTTAAGTTATATAGAAAAAACCTAAAACTAAAATAATTTCAAATTTAGATTTAATTAAATATCAAAAATTAAGTTATAACCACTTAATTTGAAGATATCTTTTTAAGTTAATATTCGAAAAGATATTAACCTAAAAAATATCTAAAATATTTCATTTTAAGTTAATATTCGAAAAGATATTAACTTAAAAAAATATCTTAAGAATCTTTAATAACTAATGCCTAGGATTCCTCAACTTGATTTAAAATTTAAATCAAATATTCAAATTTAAGTTAGATAAGAAAAATCAGTTGTTACAAATAATTTATAACTTAAATAGAAATATTTAATTAAATAAGCTCCAGCGAGAATCTAGTTAGTTAAAATTCTATATTTAATTAAATATAAGAAAAATACAAATAGTTTGTCTAGAAATAATATCTAAACTAAAAGTGTTTTTCTTAAAATTAACTTTAAAATATTAAAACGAAAATAAATTTCATATATTTTAAAAGTTAATTATGTTGCTAATTCAATTTTATTAGGTCAAACTATTATAATTAACCTAGTAGAGTTATTCAAATCAGGCAAATGGGCCTTCACAATTGGGGTAGTTCATGTGAGAGGGTGCTGGGTTCAGTATGTCGTACCCACTTCTATGGCTCCCAACTCTCACACAAGGCCCAAAAGAGAGGAATTTAACCTTAAAATAACTAACTGTTATTAATTGAATAAGTCCAATAACTAAATGGACCTAAATAAAATCTATCATGGTGTGACATTTTATTTAGCAACAACCTATATGCATCTA
Organism: Cannabis sativa; assembly: GCF_029168945.1. Taxonomy (NCBI): domain Eukaryota; kingdom Viridiplantae; phylum Streptophyta; class Magnoliopsida; order Rosales; family Cannabaceae; genus Cannabis; species Cannabis sativa. The sequence goes on along the minus strand of NC_083605.1, from coordinate 14,724,325 downwards.
TATAATAAAATAAACACATAGGCTCACACAGGCACACTTTGGATGGATCCTATCATGTTGCTAGGTCATACACAGATGAAAGAAGATTGTAAAATTTACCTGTTACAAATTATTAACTTGACCAAGGGAGCCATCAGATCATTAGATCTGGCAAAAAGTAACCATGGCTATTTGCAATCAAGTAATAATAGGTTTTGAAAACTTACATACATGCTAAAACCACATACTCCTGCAACAAGGTTAGCTGGATAGTTGGAAGTAGGATTTATTTAATTTTAAATAAATAATTAAATAAATAAAAAAAATAATTTTCGAAAAAAAATAAATATTTATTTTCGAAATTAAAAAAATTAATAATTTAAATTTCGAAATTATTTAAAAAAATATTTAAAATTAAACCTACAATTTTGAAAAATTAGGTTTCAACCAACCTAAATATCATTTCAAAATTTGCTAACTACTTTTAAAATTTAAATGTTATTTTATAAATAAAAATTAAATAAAAATTAGAAAAGATAAATGAAATATCTTTTTCAGATTTTAAATTTAATTTAAATAAATAAAATAACAAAATTTAAAAGTTAGCAAAATATCTTACATCTATTTAAAATTACATGATTATAGTTATCTTATTTTAAATTTAAATAAGGTCAAATTATTTAAAAAAGATTTAATTTAAAAAAAGCTAAAATCTGACCTTAAATTAAAAAATAAGATAAGATATAATCAAATTTAAAAATAAGATAGATTATTAAGCAATAAGATAGATATTTACTATTTTAAAATTCAAATTACACTAATATCTTGAATTAAATTTAAAAAATATTAAATTAATTCATAATGATAATTAGAATTGAATTAGGAATAGTAAATCTATTAATACAAAACTACACAAAAAATCGGAAGTTAATTCCATGAAAAAGCATGAAAAAACGAAGAAAAACGAAAATTTCAGCACAACTCCGATTTTTCCGAATCTTCAAAAAATCATAACTAATTCAAATTAAATCGAAATTGAGTTCTGTAAGAAAATAACTTGCTTAATTTTTTCCATACTATCCAATAAATATAATTCCAGAAACAGAATCGCAATTATTTTTCATGAAAATTTACAAACATCAATCAAACATCAAATAACACTCAATACAACATGATACCATCCAAAAACAAACAAACAATCGTTTTAAAGTCCAAATTTCTTGTAAGTAAATCAATTACCATGGCTCTGATACCAGTTGTTGGATATTTATTTTACCAGGATCTTAGATCTACTCACAAGTATGTTGTTTAAACACCCTAAATATGAACTTTCTAAAACGATAAATTAAACACATATAAAGTTAAGAAAACCTTACATTGATGCAGCGAAATTAATGTCTCCTTCCACTCAGATCTCTAACCCTTGTATCCTTTCTGTAGCAGAGTATAATAAAGATCTGAGCCCGAATATCCTTCTTCTTCAAGTTTGATCCTTCACAGTCTTCCAATCTATGATTGAGTTACTGCTTGCTGTGTGTGGGCACTTACTCTTTCACTAGGGTTCGAAATTGATGAAGGGAAAAGAGAAGAGAGGGTTTCGACCAGGTATAGAAAGTGGGGAAGGCTCAGTTTTTCTGAAGAGAGAAATTTCTGTCAGATTACTAATGAAAGCATATTATGTGACTGAGCCATCACTTTCTATTTATAGGCAACTACTAGGTTTAGGTTAGGAATTATTTGGCATTAAAATAATGAAAATATTAATTTTAAAAACCTCATTAAGTGGCCGACCAAGGTGTAGTAGTGGGCCCCACTTGATTTTGCAGTTTTATCAAATTTTATCTCTATTTTCTCAAAAATGCCAATTTTCCAATTCTAACCTTTTAAATGCCAAAACTAATTATTTAATAACTAAAATAGATTATTAAATAATATTGTAATTTAATTTAATTATTAATTAGACATATAAAGTCCATTAATAAATAAATAAACCTAGAAACTCTTTTCTTTACAATTTCACCCCTGCTTAGTGAAAATTCATAAAATTAGACATAGTCTAACTTTAGAATTATAATTGATCAATCACGAATCAATTAATGAGTCTTACAAGCAGAATATTCTCAACTAGAATGGGGACCATGGATCTATATGCTGAGCTTCCAATAAGTGAACCAAATTTACCAAGTAAATTCCTACTTATTAATTCTTCGTTGAATCCACTCTTAGAACTTAGAATTGCACTCTCAGACTTATATAGAGCATATTGTATGTTCCACGATATCAATATGCTATCTCATTTAACCATTGTTATAATCTTATTGTGATTTAAAGATCCTCTATATAGATGATCTACATCGAGATGGGATTTCTTTACCGTTCTCACCCCTCCATGTATTTTGCCCCTTAAAACACTTAGCTACCTGTAAATGGTGTTTAGTGATCTAATAATTAGTCAGTTAAACAAGAGCTCAGCCATTTACTTCTATTTGCTAAGCTCGAAGGGAATCATCACTTGACTTCTATACACCAGTAGAAGCTATAGATTCCATATTTATGTTCAGCACTCCCACTCAATCATACTATCATGTTCCCAAAATATAGGTATCACCCTGACCCAAAAGTAGGCTTAACTAATAAATCTAAGAACATGAATAGCACTCCTGAGTTGAGCCTAAGCATATCAGGATTTAGATTCTTTTAATCTTAAGATCAACTACTGATATTGACTTGGAAAGATATGTATAACGGTAAGTTTGTAATATCTTAACTTAGTTGCAATATCAGTCCAGTCCAATGTATACTCCATACATTCGAAACTAGTATACTTTACTAATGTCCTGGAAAGAACATAACACTTACTCCAAGTGTAAGTACACATCATCGCTGATTATCACATTAGTATAAATCCAATAACACTGATGAAACAGGGACCAAGTCTTTTGATTCATATGATCACAACCACATTCCACTATGTTGACGATACTATAATTGTGAATAAACATATGATCTGGATTTAACTGATTCTGTTTGTAAATGTAATAAACATATTTTAAACCATTAGCATGTAAATTTCATGCAAACATCAATCACTTCAAATTTCTTATATTGATAACTAATCAGATTGTAAAGAGTTTTATTTAGGGCATAAAACCCAACAGGAAGGCTGTGTAGAATTCAGAGACAATAAAGAAGGACTATCGGGCTTAGATCTTGATTATACTCTGCGACAGAAAGGAATGAAGGGTTAGAGATCTGAGTGGAAGGAGACATATATTCCGCTACAGCCAATGTAAGATTTCTCTTACTTTTATGTGTTTTAATTTTTCCATCGTTTTAGAAGTTCATATTTAGGTTGTTAAATCAACATACTTGTGAGTAGATCTAAGATCCTGGTAAAATAACTTCCAACATAACTTTAATACAATAATGCGAGCGAGTAATGTGACGAACAATTCATGCTGTATTTTGTTCCCCACCTTACTTGTTGGAGCAGCTAGTAGCTGGTTTAACAAGTTTACTCGTCATTCAATAACTTCATGGGAGCAGTTGTCTAGGGATTTCAAGAAACAATTCCAAGCTGCTAGGGATAGGCGACCTGAAGCGGCCACAGTAGCAAATATAAAGCAGTAGCTCGGTGAGACACTTAAGGCGTACTTAAGTTGTTTTAGCACGGCTGTGGCTAGGGTTAGGAATTTGGATGACAGCACACAACTTACAGCCCTTCAGGCGGGGATCTCTACTGATCCATTAACCGCAGGGGGCGAGTTGTGGGATGATTTATAAGGACATCCAGTGAGAAGCATCACTGAGTTCAACGAACAGGCTCAGGTGTTTGTTCGGAAGGAAGAACACCCCAAGGAAATGAATCTGTTGAAAACAAGCTCAGGAAGTAAACCCAGCAATGTTTCAACAAGTACTGTTTCCACAAGAATTGATAATTCGGGGGCTACTAGTTCGAAGAGAAAGGATGGAGTTAAGGAACCGTCGAAGGATAAAAAAAAGCAGAAGAAGCATGATAAGTACGTGCCAGTGTATACTATTTATATCGAGCTTAATGAAACTCGGGAGAATATTACATGAGCAAAAGGTTACCTTTGGCAAGCCCGAGCCCATGAGGAATTCGAGGAGCAAAAGAGATCCTAACAAGTATTACGAATTCCACAAGGATGGTGGCATACGACCGACGAATGTCGCCAGTTGAAAGATGAGATAGAGAGTCTCATCGCTCAAGGCCATTTTAAACAGTACGTGAAAAGATAGGGCCATGGATACAACCAGCCCAGTTTGTCTAATAACCCAAACAACTTAGGGTTACAACCTCTTCCTGTTGAAGGAGAGGACATCCTGGTTATTTTTGGAGTGCCACATATCGCAGGGGAAAGCAATAACACCCAGAAAAGATATGTGAAAGAGATAAAGAATGAGTAGTCGGCCTTTGCCCCAGAACCTTCCAACAAGGTGAAAACCGAGGAACCTCCCATTGTATTCACAGAGGAAGACGAGAAAAACGTGAGGTATCCTCACGTCGATCCATTGGTGATTACCATTCAACTCGCCAATAAAAGGATCAAGAGCGTGTTAATAGACAATGGGAGCTCGGTAAATATCCTTTATAAGGAGACTCTACGAAAAATGGCGCTCGAAAAAGCCAAATTGAGGACTTGTATGGTGAACCTTTGCGAGTTCACAGGAGACAGCATTTCCAGTCTTAGCATAATCAAGCTCACATTAACCTTAGGCGAGGCACCCTTATCTGCTAGTATTATGCAAGACTTCTTAGTTTTCGACCTGCCATCAGCTTATAACATATTGTTGGGTCATCCTGCGCTGATCGGACTGCGGGCAGTCAATTCGATCAAGCACCTATCCTTGAAATTCCAAACACCAGATGGTGTGGGAGTGGTGCGCCGTGACCAAATGTTGGCTCGCGATTGCTATCGCATAGAGCTATAGCATAGGAAAGTCGGTCATCAGTTGATGACAATCTTGGCAGAAAAAACTGAAAAGTAAGACGAAGATCTCGACCCCCGAGTTTAAGATGAGAGAAATCTATTAAAACCAATTCAGGAATTGGAGGAGGTTATTCTCGATCCAAGAAGTCCCACAAAGTGTGTATACATTGGGAAGAACCTGAACGAGCAGCTAAAATAGCAACTAATAAGCTTTTTGAAGACGAACTAGGATAAGTTCGCTTAGAGCCATGGAGATATGATAGGGATCGACCCTAATATTATCTGCCATCATTTAAATGTTGATCCAAGCAACCCAGCGAAGAGACAGAAAAAGAGACCCTTGGATTCCTAGAGGCAAGATGCACTAAAACAGGAAGTGGACAAGTTGTTAGTCAATGACTTTATACGCGAGGTATTCTGTCCCTCGTGGATAGCTAATCCTGTTCTTTTCCTTAAGCCTAACAGAACTTCGAGAACTTGTATTGACTTCTTTGATCTGAATAAGGCGTGTCCAAAGGATTGTTTTCCACTTCCCAGGATCGACCAGTTGGTGGATGCAACTGTTGGGCACGAGCTTATGTCATTTATTGACGCATATTCTAGATATAACCAGATAAAAATGTATGTTCCTCATCAAGAGCATACAAGCTTCGTAACCAACATGGGACTCTATTGTTATAAAGATATGTCGTTCAGACTGAAGAATGATGGGGCAACGTATCAGCGATTGGTAAACAAAATGTTGACAAACCAAATAGATCAAAACATGGAGGTTTACGTCGATGATATGTTGGTAAAATCAATAAAAAGTAAGGATCATACCTCAGACCTCGCAGAATGCTTTAAGACATTAAAGAAGTATAACATGAAGCTAAAAACCAAAAAATATGTTTCTTTGGAGTTTCCTCAAGAAAGGTTTTGGGATTCATAATTAACGTAAGAGGTATTGAAGCAAATCCTCAAAAAATCAAGGTATTGATAGATATGTCATAACCGACAAAGCCTAAAGAAGTACAAACCTTGACAGGAAGAGTGGCCGAACTTAACAGATTCATTTCGAAGTCAACTGATAAGTGTGTGCCATTTTTCAACATATTGCGAGGCATTAAAAAGTTTGAGTGGACAAAAGAATGCAAAGAGGCTTTTAGAACATAAAAAGGCATCTAGCAACGCCTCTAGTTTTGGCGAAACCAATAACTGGAGAGACGGTGTTTCTCTATTTAGCCATCTCGAAAGATGCGATTAGTGCAGCTATTGTGCGAGAAGAGGGCAAGCACCAGCAACCTACTTACTATGTAAGTATAAGGTTACTAGGGGCAGAATCCAGATATCCCCCTCTAGAAAAACTCGCATTGTGCCTAGTCCATGCATCTCATAAGCTACGACCATACTGCCAGCACAGCCCACAAAAGTGTTAACCGATGAGCCCTTGAGACAAGTTTTATAAAAACTAGATGCTTCTAGAAGATTGATAAAATGGTCGATTGAACTGGGACAGTTGGACATAACATATCATCCTCGAACCTCCATCAACGGCAAAGCTTTGGCTGACTTCTCGATAGAAGGCATAACTCCAAAGGATATTCCACCAATTCAGTGAGACGTGGAAACCTGGAAATTATACGTGAATGGTGCATCCAACGAACAGGGTTCAGGTGCAGGGGTAATATTTGTTGGAATTTATTTTACCAGAATCTTAGATCTACTCACAAGTATGTTGTTTAACACCCTAAATATGAACTTTCTAAAACGATAAATAAACACATATAAAGTTAAGAAAACCTTACATTGATGGCAGCAGAATAATGTCTCCTTCCACTCTGATCTGTAACCCTTGTATCCTTTCTGTCACAGATTATTATCAAGATCTGAGCCCGAATGTCCTTCTCTTTGTGTGTGATCCTTCACAGTCTTCCAATCTATGATTGAGGTACAACTTGCTGTGTATGGGCACTTACTCTATCACTAAGGTTTGAAATTTATGAAGAGGAAAAGAGAGAGAGTTGATTTCAGCTATAGAGAGGAAGGGAAAGCTCAGTTTTTCTGAAGAAAGAATTTTCTGACAGAAAGCTTGTAAAAAACTTATGAAAACTTGTTATTTGATTGAGCCATCACTTTCTATTTATAGGCAACTACTAGGTTTAGGTTAGTAATTATTTGGCATTAAAATAATGAAAATATCAATTTGAAAAACCTGCTTAAGTGGCCGGCCATGGTGTGCATTGGGCATCACTTGGTTTTTGCAGTTTTCACAAATTTTATTTCTAATTTCTCAAAAACGCCAATTTTCCAATTCTAACTATTTAAATGCAAAAACTTATTATTTAATAACTAAAATAGATTATTAAATAATATTGTCATTTAATTTAATTATTAATTAGACATATAAAGTCTATTAATAAATAAAGAAACCTAGAATCTCTTTTCTTTATAATTTCGCCCCTACTTAGTGAAAATTCATAAATTAGACATAGTCTAACTTTAGAATTATAATTGATTAATCACAAATCAATTATTGAGTCTCACAAGCAGTATAGTCTCAACTAGAATGGGGACCATGGATCTATATGCTGAGCTTCCAATAAGTGAACCGAATTTACTAAGTAAACTCCTACTTATTAATTCTTCGTTGAATCCACTCTTAGAACTTAGAATTGCACTCTCAGACTTATATAGAGCATATTATATGTTCCACGATATAGATATGCTATCTCATTTAACCATTGTTATAATCTTATTGTGATCAAAGATCCTCTATATAGATGATTTACATCGAGATGGGATAATTTTACTGTTCTCACCCCTCAATGTATTTTGCCCCTTAAAACACTTAGCTACCTGTAAATGATGTTTAGTGATTTAAGAATTAGTCAGTTAAACTAGAGCTCATCCATGTAATTCTATATAGCTAAGCTCGAAGGGAATCATCACTTGACTTCTATACACCAGTAGAAGCTATAGATTCCATATTTATGTTCAGCACTTCCACTCAATCATACTATCATGTTCCCAAAATATACGTATCACCCTGACCCAAAAGTAGACTTAACTAATAAATCAAAGAACATGAATAGTAGTCCTGAGTTGAGCCTAAGCATATCAGGATTTAGATTCTTTTAATCTTAAGATCAACTACTGATATTGACTTGGAAAGATATGACGGTAAGTTTATAATATCTTAACTAAGTTGCAATATCGGTCCAGTCCAATGTCTACTCCATACATTCGAAACTAGTATACTTTACCAATGTCCTGGAAAGAACATAACACTTACTCCAAGTGTAAGTACACATCATCGCTGATTATCACATCAGTGTAAATCCAAAGCACTGATGAAACAGGGACTTAGTCTTTTGATTCATATGATCACAATCACATTCCACTGTGTTGACGATACTGTAATTGTGAATAAACATATGATCTGGACTTAACTGATTTTGTGTGTAAATGTAATAAACATATTAAACCATTAGCATGTAAAATTCATGCAAACATAAATCACTTCAAATTTCTTATATTGATAACTAATCAGATTGTAAAGGGTTTTATTTAGGGCACAAAACCCAACAAACTCCCACTTGCACTAACATAAAACAAACTGTGCAAATAAGTCAATATGATGTCTTGATCTTCAGATCAAGTGTAGTATATTTGAATCCACCCGAACTTCTGGAAACTAGTTCATAAAAATATTTATGAAACATCCTTTACTATATGCTTAACTCATCAAGGGATACTGAAATCCTTACTGTTTAAAGTACATCTGAATAAACAGAAGACATACCTCTCATATTTTAAAATATGGAATTGAGATAATACAGTGAAGACTTTTCTTCAGTAAAATAACTTTCTGGTAATTTCGAATTTGCAAAATTATAATTCTTTTCTGGTAGAGCTTGAATTATTATAGAATAATTCTTCCACCCCAAGAGTAGCCACCATCTCAAAGTTCGAATGAGTTGGGGTAGATACAAGGATAACTGATATACAGTTCCTTAATATCTAACATATAGATCACTTTCATAAATCTTTCTTGAATATCTTCTAATGTTCCTTATTTGATTACATCTCAGATAGCTCCCACTCAATAGTAGATGTTTGGTTAAATAATGCGTTTAACCTCTTTATTGTTTGGAGAGTTATCTAGTTGTGACTTATTGTATTAGTTCGAAACTTTAAGTTTCTTTTAAGACTAAATCATCAACATAGCAGACTAGTATTTGAAGTGAAAAAATACTTGCCAGAGATTATGTAATCAAAATCAAGATACCATAAAATGTTATGAGGATTAAGAATTCTTGGCTCAAGTCATTCGAATAGACTGAACTATAATTTTATTATCTTATTCTCATAATTCTGATAAGTTATATCTATCCACGTGAATGGTTAGATTTGCTTTTCAGTAGTGTTCTTAAGTTCCTATCACAAGTGTCAACCTAATGAAGATGGGTAAAGAATTTTAAAATTCTCCCACTCAATTAAGGTAGTGTGATACATTATCAAAGAACTTTTATAGGTATCAATTTCTTACTACAACAGTAAAACTAAATTGGAACATACAGTCAAGATCAAGGATTATATTTATAATGGCTAAGTCATTATATTACTTCCATGTTTAAAGAAAATATGTGTTACATAGGGTATTGTGGAGTAAACTCCACCCCTAAGTATATAGAGATTATGATCCACCCCTAAAGGTTATAAAGATCATGATTCTCTAAGTGTTATAGAGTTTATGTGGAGTTGAATACAGTCCAGAGTTCATTAGATATAAAAGATCGTTGAACTGCATAGTTTTCTTAACTTTTCTCCACCCCTATCAGATCAAAAGATCCTTTTATTAAACAAATTCTTAATAATTGTATTAGAATTAACAATTATTAATAAAAATAGAAATAATTTCTAGTGTTTATTTAATATAACTCAATGAAGAGTTGTAAATATTATAGAATTTGCATCAATAATAAAAACACTTACACATACAAACATATAAATATAATGTGGTAATTGTGATGTAAGATAAAGTAAATGAAGCTCAATCTCATAAATTGCAATTTGTTTGAATAGAAAACAAAACAAACTTTATTAATAATAAAAAAAATGTATTGCAACATTATGAGAAAAACATGGATAGAAATCCCTAACTAAAATTCGAAATCCAAATTGTCTTAAACTAAAACAATTAATTCAAAAATAGATAAATGAGCTTCATCTTCATCTTGGACGATCTTCACCTTTTGTCCAGCTTTCCGATCCAACTCATGAAGATAACATCTGAGTTCAAGTAGCTTGGCCTACAAGAAGAAGGAACAAATAAACAAAGTTAGTCCAGAATCAATAATCCAATTGGATAATAATTCACTAAAACTCTTAAAGTTTATAGAAAGAAATACCTTGTTTCTTTGCAAGAAGTTTAGGACACTAGGGTTTCCAATGACCTTTCTCCTTGCATTAGAAACACTTTCCTTTGAGTGTATCACCAGAAGCAGCAACCTTTTTGTTTTTCATGGCCTTGGCACGCTTCTTGGTGTTTCTCCACTTCTTCTTAGACTTGGGTTTAGAAGCAGAGGCAATATTTGCCTCCGGTTTGACCGTTCCATTACCATTCCCAAAATTTTGAGGCTTACTGCCTTTCTTCTTGGGTCCTCCAATAAAATTTTCATATGTCTGAAGGTCATTGACTAACTCATGAAAGTCTATGTCCTTTTTATTCATGACATAATGTGATGTATAGGGCAGAATTGCTGGAGTCAGACTATTCAAGATAAGGCTTACTTGAGTAGTGTGATCCATTTGAGCACCATGATCCTGGGCTTCTTGGAAATAACTTGCCATGAGGAGGATATGATCATGCACGTTTTGATGGGATTCCATCCGTGCATTGATGTATTTCTTAGTCGCGTCAAAGCGAGACTGAAGAGATGCCCTACCGAATAGCTCAGTTAACTTTGTTATTACTTCAGCAGCCTTTTCGGTTTTAGAAAACTGAGTTTTAAGGGTGTCAACCATGCTGGAAAGCATAAAGTATAGAGCTTTGTCATTTGCTTTCTGCCAACGCTCATACTTTTCTTTCACAGCTTTGGATGCATTGTCCCCCAGCACTTCTGGAGATGGCTCAGTTAACACAAACAAGGCACTTTCTCCTATGAGAGCAATATTAATGTTCTCATTGCATTTTGGAAAGTTAGATCCATTTAGCTTATTTTCGGTCAAGAGTGATAACATGGAATTCATCATGGTTATACGGGATACTACAAAATAATAATAGAAATCAATAATGGTTTAACACAAAATCAATTCATAAATTATAAGCACATAGCATGTAGGAATGATAAGAGAAAATACAAAAAAATTCAATCCTAAATAATTTCCAAGGTTTTCAACAAACTGATATCAGTGTCCCGTTTCGGCGAGAGTCAAAGCTACCATCTATTGAATAGAGTTGTTAGCTCAGCTAAAATGTTAAACATTCTAGCAACCTTTTATTCGATCAAGATTGGAATCCAGCGTTGTCCCGTTTAGGCGAGAGTAAAGGCTATTCTATCTTATGAGCTTCTACCATTGTTTCATATTTTGCAAGCCAAATATGGTCGCCACCATTAGGGTGATCCATACAATATAAAACACTTACAAAGCTACTTATCTTTCGAGATTAAACAGTGCGAAATTGCTAATGAACGTTCCTCCATTAGGGAGGATTACTCACTAAAACAAACGTTATGTAAAACCAACAATGGAGATCGAATATCTTAATAATAATAAAGCCCATTCTTTAAAATGTATTTTCTTTATTATTTATGATAATAAAATATATTCATTAAATATCGAATTTAGAATTAAAATTCTAAATAAGAATTTAATTTAATATTTATAAAATTATACTTCGATGGTGATTGAAATAAATTGAATTATTTCCATCTTAGTAATAATTTTGATATATAAATATTAAGAAAATTATTTAAGTTGTATTAATTTAAATTAATTTGCAACTTAAAATAAATTTTCATGAGGATATATGTATTGTATTTTGAAAAAGAAAGTATAAAACTAGACTATTTTTCGAAAACACTTAAATAATAAATACTTAGGAAAAATACTTCAAGCAAAAATATCACCTATCTAGATTTTGCTTTGACTAATTAATTCAATTTCTAATAATATACTTTAATTCATTTATTCTAAATTAATCAATAAATTAAAAAATCATTGATTTAAGTTGCTCCAAGAATTAATTAAAATAAATAATTAATTTACAACTTAATCTATTTTTCAAGATAAATTCAAAATCATCTTACATTATGAAATGGAATTTCGAAATTGATTAATAAAATAAACAAAAAAAAAATAGTTTGAAAATTATTTAATTTTAAGTTGAAAAAATAAATTTCAACTAAAAAATAATTTTCTATTTAATTAAGTGTCATGAAAAATAAATATTTAAGTATCATGGTGAAAATCAACTTAGATATTTAATTTTTCAATTTAATTAAATGTATTAAACTCAAGAAATAAATAATTAAGTGTAGAGAAGGCTCAATTATTAATCTCTAGTTTAGTACTAGGAAAAAATATACTTAAATTAAATTGTACCAAAATTAATTATTTAAATAATTAATTTCACAATGTATAATATTTTCCTATTTAATCTTAGAAATAATAAGTAGTCTAGAAATAACTATCTAGAAAATATCTTATTTGACTAAGTATCTTTTCAACAAAAATTTGAATATCTAATTTAAGTTGTTATAGAAAAAATCTAGAACTTAAATATTTTCAAATTTAAATTTAATTAAATATCAAAAATTAAGTTGTAACCACTTAATTTGAAAAATATTCCATTTTAAGTTTAAAACTAACTTAAAAAATATCTTAAGAATTTTTAATAACTAATGCCTAGAATTCCTCAACTTAATTTTAAAAATAAAATATTCAAATTTAAGTTAGATATGAAAAATAAGTTAAAATAACTAATTTATAACTTTTAAATAAGCTCCAAAAAGAATCTAGTTAGTTAAAATTCTTTATTTAATTAAATACAAGAAAAATACAAATAGTTTGTCCAGAAATAATATCTAAAACTAAGAGTGTTTTTCTTAAAATTAACTTTAAAATATTAAAATGAAAATAAATTTCATATATTTTAAAAGTTAATTATGTTGTTAATCAATTTTATTAGGTTAAACAAATTTAATTAACCTAGCACAGTTATTCAAATCAGGCAAATGGGCCTTCACAATTGGGGTGGTTCATGTTAGGGGGAGCTAGGTTCAGTATGTCGTACCCACTTCTATTAGCCCCCAACTCTCACACAAGGCCCAAAAGAGAGGAATTTAACCGTAAAATAAATAACTGTTATTAATTGAATAGGTCCAAAACTAAATGGACCTAAATAAAATCTATCATGGTGTGACATTTTATTTAGCAACAACCTATATGCATCTATATAATAAAATAAACATATAGGCTCACACAGGCACACATTTGGATGGATCCTATCATGTTGCTAGGTCATACACAGATGAAAGAAGATTGTAAAATTTACCTGTTACAAATTATTTACTTGACCAATGGAACCATGAGTTAAAATCAGATCATTGGATCTGTCAACCATGGCTATTTGCAATCAAGCAATAATAGGTTTTATAAAACTTACAAACAAGCTAAAAACACATACTCCTGCAACAAGGTTAGCTGGACAGTTGGATGTAGGATTTATTTAATTTTAAATAATTAAATTTTGAAAAATTAAATAGATAATAAAAAAAAATTAAATATTTATTTTCGAATTTAAAAAAAATATATATATTTTCGAAATTAATAAAATAATATTTAAAATTAAACCTACAATTTTGAAAAAATTAGGTTTCAACTAACCTAAATATCATTTCAAAATTTGCTAACTACTTTTAAAAATTTAATGTTATTTTATAAATTAAATATTCAATAAAAATAAAAAAGATAAATAAATATCTTTTTCAGATTTTATTATTTAATTTAAATAAATAAAATAACAAAATTTAAAAGTTAGCAAAATATCTTACTTCTATTTAAAATTACATGATTATAGTTATCTTATTTTGAATTTAAATAAGGTCAAATTATTTAAAAAATATATTTAATTTAAAAAATTTAATATCTGACCTTAAATTTTAAAAAAATAAGATATAATCAAATTTAAAAATAAGATAGATAATTAAGCAAAAAGATAGAAATTTACTACTTTCAAATTCAAATTACATTAATATCATGAATTAAAATAAAAAAAATTAATTAATTTAATTATGATATTTAGAATTGAAATAGGAATAGTAAATGTCTAAATACAAAACTACACAAAAAATCGGAACTTAAATCCATGAAATAGCATGAAAAATCGAAGAAAAACGAAAAAAAATGCGAGCTGTACGGACAGTATGCTGAGCATATTGCCCGCGCGCGTAATAGAGTGCATGGGCGAGGAAACTCGGCGCAGCAAGGGTGCTGCATGATTTCCGCGCGCGGATGGGCGAGGTTCAGACAGGAAGCTCGGTCGAGCACTGTCTGAAGGCGTGCTGTCCAAGGGTGTCACCCTCGTCCGCGCGCGTGTCCCTGTTGCACGATCTTGATTTTTTCTGAAACTTCGAAAAATCATAACTAATTCAAATTAAATCGAAATTGAATTCTGTAAAAAAGTAAATTGCTTAATTGTTTCCATAATATCCAATAAAAATAATTCTACAAACAGAATTGCAATTATTTTTCACGAAAATTCACAAACATCAATCAATCATCATATAACACTCAACACAAGATGAAACCATCCAAATCACAAACAATCGTTTTAAAGTCCAAATTTCTTGCAAGCAAATCATTTACCATGGCTCTGAGGCCAGTCGTTGGAATTTATTTTACCAGGATCTTAGATGTACTCACAAGTATGTTGTTTAACACCCTAAATATGAACTTTCTAAAACGATAAATAAACACAATTAAAGTTAAGAAAACCTTACATTGATGGCAGCGGAATAATCTCTCATTCTACTCAGATCTCTAACCCTTGTATCCTTTCTGTCGCAGAGTATTATCAAGATCTGAGCCCGAATGTCCTTCTCTTTGTGTGTGATCCTTCAAAGGTTCGAAATTTATGAAGAGGAAAAGAGAGAGAGAGTTGATTTCAGCTATAGATAGAAAGGGAAGGCTCAGTTTTTCTGAAGAAAGAATTTTCTGACAGAAAGCTTGTTAAAAACTTATGAAAACTTGTTATTTGACTGAGCCATCACTTTCTATTGATAGGCAACTACTAGGTTTAGGTTAGTAATTATTTGGCATTAAAATAATGAAAATATCAATTTGAAAAACCTGCTTAAGTGGCCGGCCATGGTGTGTATTGGGCCTCACTTGGTTTTTGCAGTTTTCACAAATTCTATTTCTATTTTCTCAAAAACGCTAATTTTCCAATTCTAACCATTTAAATGCCAAAACTAATTATTTAATAACTAAAATAGATTATTAAATATATTGTCATTTAATTTAATTATTAATTAGACATATAAAGTCTATTAATAAATAAATAAACCTAGAATCTCTTTTCTTTACAATTTCGCCCCTGCTTAGTGAAAATTCATAAATTAGACATAGTCTAACTTTAGAATTATAATTGATTAATCACAAATCAATTATTGAGTCTTACAAGCAGTATAGTCTCAACTAGAATGGGGACCATGGATCTATATGCTGAGCTTCCAATAAGTGAACCGAATTTACTATGTAAACTACTACTTATTAATTCTTCGTTGAATCCACTCTTAGAACTTAGAATTACACTCTCAGACTTATATAGAGCATATTATATGTTCCACGATATAGATATGCTATCTCATTTAACCATTGTTATAATCTTATTGTGATCAAAGATCCTCTATATAGATGATTTACATCGAGATGGGATAATTTTACCGTTCTCACCCCTCAATGTATTTTGCCCCTTAAAACACTTAGCTACCTGTAAATGATGTTTAGTGATCTAAGAATTAGTCACTTAAACAAGAGCTCATCCATTTACTTCTATTTAGCTAAGCTCGAAGGGAATCATCACTTGACTTCTATACACCAGTAGAAGCTATAGATTCCATATTTATGTTCAACACTCCCACTCAATCATACTACCATGTTCCCAAAATATACGTATCACCTTGACCTAAAAATAGGCTTAACTAATAAATCAAAGAACATGAATAGTACTCCTGAGTTGAGCCTAAGCATATCAAGATTTAGATTCTTTTAATCTTAAGATCAACTACTGATATTGGCTTGGAAAGATATGACGGTAAGTTTATAATATCTTAACTAAGTTGCAATATCGGTCCAGTCCAATGTATACTCCATACATTCGAAACTAGTATACTTTACCAATGTCCTGGAAAGAACATAACACTTACTCCAAGTGTAAGTACACATCATCGTTGATTATCACATCGGTGTAAATCCAAAACACTGATGAAACAGGGACTTAGTCTTTTGATTCATACGATCACAATCACATTCTACTGTGTTGACGATACTGTAATTGTGAATAAACATATGATCTAGACTTAACTGATTTTGTGTGTAAATGTAATAAACATATTAAACCATTAGCATGTAAAATTCATGCAAACATAAATCACTTCAAATTTCACATATTGATAACTAATCAGATTGTAAAGGGTTTTATTTGGGGCACAAAATCCAACAATATTAATATTGCCAGAAGGCTTTAAGTTTCACTATGCTCTGAGGTTCCAATTTGACGCATCAAATAACAAGGATGAGTACGAAGCCTTGATCACCAGCTTAAAGATAGCTGCTGAGGCATTGAATGTCAAAAACCTCATATGTCGTAGTGATTCGCAACTGATTGTGAACTAGGTTCTCGGGGAATACCGGGCTAAAGGCTTAAAAATGGCGAGGTATTTAGAGAAAGTTCAGAAGAACTTGGAAAGATTCGATTATTTTAAAATCAAACAAATTCCAAGAGAACAAAACTCCAACGCTGATGCCTTAGCAAAATTAGCCTCGTAGAATCACTTGGATGAATTGAACTTAGTTCCGGTAGATATGTTGAGCGAGCCAAGTATATGTGAAACTGAAAAGCGTCGAGATGATAGACAAAAATGAGGCACAAAAACTATTGTATTCAGTGCTTCACTACACAATGATTGAAGGCAAACTATATGTTCCTTTGGAGTTTTCTCAAGAAAGTTTTTGGGATTCATAGTTAACGCGAGAGGTATTGAAGCAAATCCTCAAAAAATCAAGGCATTGATAGATATATCATCACCGACAAAGCCTAAAGAAGTACAAACCTTGACAGGAAGAATGGCCCCACTTAACTGATTCATTTCGAAGTCAACTGATAATTGAGTGCCATTTTTCAACATATTGCGAGGCATTAAAAAGTTTGAGTAAATAAAAGAATGCGAAGAGGCCTTTAGAACATAAAAAGGCATCTTGCAACGCCTCTAGTTTTGGCGAAACCAATAGCTGGAGAGACGGTGTTTCTCTATTTAGCCATCTCGAAAGATGCGATTAGTGCAGCTATTGTGCGAGAAGAGGGCAAGCACAAGCAACCTACTTACTATGTAAGTAAAAGGTTACTAGGGGTAGAATCCAGATATCCCCCTCTAGAAAAACTCGCATTGTGCCTAGTCCATGCATCTCATAAGCTACGACCATACTGCCAGCACACCCCATAAAAGTGTTAATCGATGAGCCCTTGAGACAAGTTTTATCAAAACTAGATGCTTCTAGAAGATTGATAAAATGGTCGATTGAACTGGGGCAGTTGGACATAACATATCATCCTCGAACCTCCATCAAGGGCCAAGCTTTGGCTGACTTCTCGATAGAAGGAATAACTCCAATGGAAATTCCACCTATTCAGTGAGACGTGGAAACCAGGGAATTATACGTGGATGGTGCATCCAACAAAGAGGGTTCGGGTGCAGGGGTAATATTAATATCTCCAGAAGGCTTTAAGTTTCACTATGCTCTGAGGTTCCAATTTGACGCATCAAATAACAAGGATGAGTACGAAGCCTTGATCACCAGCTTAAAGATAGCTGAGGCGTTGAAAGTCAAAAACCTCATATGTCGTAGTGATTCGCAACTGATTGTGAACTAGGTCCTCGGGGAATACCAGGCTAAAGGCTTAAAAATGGTGAGGTATTTAGAGAAAGTTCAGAAGAACTTGGAAATATTCGATTATTTTAAAATCAAACAAATTCCCAGAGAACAAAACTCCAACGCTGATGCCTTAGCAAAACTAGCCTCGTAGAATGACTTGGATGAATTAAACTTAGTTCCGGTAGATATGTTGAGCGAGCCAAGTATATGTGAAATTGAAAACGTCGAGATGATAGACAAAAATGAGGCACAAAAACTATTGTATTCAGTGCTTCACTACACAATGATTGAAGGCAAACTGTATAGAAGAGGGTACTCAATGCCCCTACTTGTTGGAAGTTATTTTACCAGGAACTTAGATCTACTCACAAGTATGTTGATTTAACAACCTAAATATGAACTTCTAAAACGATGGAAAATTAAACACATAAAAATATCAGAAATCTTACATTGAATGCAGTGGAATATATGTCTCCTCCCACTCAGACCTCTAACCCTTGATTCCTTTCTGTCGCAGAGTATAATCAAGATCTGAGCCCGATAGTCCTTCTTTGTTGTTTCTGAATTCTACACAGCCTTCCTCACTATGATTGAGGTATTACTTGATGTGTGTGGGCACTACTCTACCACTTATAGATTTCGAAACAGTGAAGGAATAGAGAGAGAGAGGGTGGCGGCTCAGAGAGTTTTTGATTGAGAAAATTCTGTCAGAATTATTTTCTTTCAAAAACTGAAGCCTTTGCCTTCTATTTATAGAAGACCACCTAGGGCTATGGTTGAATTAATTGGCATTTAAAAATTTAAAAATCAATGAGAAAAGGGAATCTTAGTGGCCGGCCTTAGGCAATGTGGAAACAAAGCTTGCCACTTTTTCAACTTTTCTTTTCCTACATTGATAGTTTCCTGTTTCGTCAAAAACTGCCAATTCCTTTGTTCAACCACGTAAATGTCAAATCTTATTATTTAATAATTAAAATTAATTATAAAATAATATATTGTCATTTATTTATTAATAATAAAACTAAAAGTTTCTTAATTAATAAATATGTCCTTCAAAATCTCTATTTACTGTTTTGCCCTTAATAAGTGATAAATTCTCAAATAGACACAGTCTAACTTGAGAATTATAATTGATTAATTTAAATCAATTAAATGAATCTTACAAGTAATATTATCTCAACTAGTGGGGGGACCATGGGTCTATATATCCGAGCTTCCAATAAGCAGATCTAGAATTCACTACTTAAATTCACTGACTTATTAATTCTTCGTTGAATCCACGCATAGAACTTAGAATTGCACTCTCAGTATATAGAATGCTTTATATGTTCCACCATATAGACACATCATTAGTTATCCATTGTTATAATCCTAATGTGATCAACGATCCTCTATATGGATGATTTACACTGTAAAGGGACTTAATTACCGTAACACCCTACAATGTATTTTATCCTTAAAACACTTAACCCTGTATAAATGATATTTCAGCTAAGTGAAATGAGTACTCCATCATTTATCTCGTTTGGTTAAGCTCGAAGGAAATCACCCTTTGCTTACTATTCGCCAGATAGAAGCTATAGATTCCATATTTATATTAGCGCTCCCACTCAATCGCACTACCGTGTTCCCAAAATGTACGTATCACCCTGACCCAAAAGTAGGCTTAACGAACAAATCAAAGAACATGAATAACACTCTTGAGATTGAGCCTAACCATATCAGGATTTCGATCATGTGATCTAGGATCAACTTAGTGATATTAAATTGAATAGATATTACGGTAAGTTTTATAAAGCTATTTCAAAGTTCAATATCGGTCCATTCCAATGCATACTCGATGCATCCAACCTGAGCTTTACTTTAACCAATGTTCTGGAAAGAGCATAGCATTTCTCCAAATGTAAGTAAACTCTGTTGTAGATTGTCATATCAGTAAAACCCAGTGTTCTGATAAATCTAGGAATCCTTTATTCACATAGTCATGTTTACTTTCCACTTTGTTGACAACACAATAAACATGATCAAGTATGTGAAAGGGGTTTGGATGAATTTATAAATCAAACAGACAAACAATTGATTAAGTGAACCAAAACATACACAAATGAATGAAAAATACTTCTGTTACTTTATTGATATTGAATAATCTGGATTACATTGAAATAGAGTTTTATTTAGGGCATAAAACCCAACACTACTTTGGTGTGTTCTCCCTACAGAAGTAAATGAAATCATCAGATAGATTCATGAAGAGTTCTATGGGGATCATGCTGGTTGGCCATGTTTGTCTAAAAAAATCGACAGACAAGGATATTATTGGCCAATGATCAATAAGGACACACACGAGTTTTGTCAAGAAATGGGATAAATGTCAAAGATTTTCACATATACCTCGCGTACCGCCAACAGAACTTAGAATGATGACCTCGCCCTACCCATTTTCTATATGGGGAATTGACCTAATTGGAGCATTACCCACTGGGCAAGGGAGAGCTAAGTATGCGGTAGTAGCGGTCAATTTCTTCACTAAATGGATGGAGGTTGTTAGGCTAAAATTAGTCTAAGTTTCAGGTCGTATTTTCGGTTCATTTTCACTCTTTGTTTCTAGTTTTAGGGCTATTTTATACTTGATTCTTTTGTTTCATGTCCTCGGGTGTTTAAAGAAAGTATTTATAAGAATTGGGGACAAGTGGTGAAAGAATTGAGAAGGAAAACAAACAAAAAATTTTGCTTCCTAATCCTGTCGCGACGGGACAGTACACCCGTCGCGACGGGGATTGGCAGAAAGTTTTGGAAAATTTTATTTAAGCCTTCGTGGCGACAAGGAAAAACCTCCTCGCGACGAAGCTCCGGTGATGGGATTTTTGCATAATTTCGTAATTTCACGAATTTTGAAGATGAGACTTGGTCAAATAGAGGGAGTTCGTGAAAATTGGGATTCATGCAGATTTGGAGCCCTAGAAACAAAGGAGGAGGCTAGAAGAGCGGTTTGTGGCGACCCAGATCAATTGCTTCAGCTAGTTCTTTCTCTTCTCTTTAATTTTTCTATGCTATTTTTTGTTTCAATTATAATTATGGATTTGATTATGGATGTTATGAACTAAACTCCTATTTAGGGAGATGATGATTGTTGATTGAGATTATCTTTAGTTAATTATAATTGCTATTCCTCCTTTCTTGATTGTGAACTTTATCCATATTTGTGTTTATTTACATGTTTAAGATTGATCACCTTTTACAGGCTTTATGATCTCAATTCAAAATCTGAAAAGTGAGAATTGAGAATGGTAAAATTAGATAAACTAGGTTTTGATGTGAAACGAGAGTATTTACATAGCCTTTGTGACAATCAGATTATTGCGTAATGCTGATTATATGTTAGTCTAATTCAGAGATGATTAGATAACATGTAATTTAGGGCCTAAAAGATCTGAAAAGAGTTAGGTTAATTTATAATCTTTCATTTACATTGAGAAAGAGAGTAGTAATTAGCATTAACAATTGGGTAATTAAATCAACATGATTATTTTCCCTAATTTCTCATCCTTGATTAAACAACTTTATTGCTTTCTTTAATTTTCTTGTTTATCTTTATTTTAAACTTTATTTAAATTATTTTTATCTGCCAAATAGAATCATAAATCTAGTTTAGTGGTATTCAGTTCAATTCCCTGTGGTTCGACCTCACCTATGTGAGTTTACTACTTGATTACGTACACTTGCGTATTGTTATATAATTTTCATAACAAAGGCCGAGCCCCTCATTTCTACAAGCTGCATGAAAGTTTTTATCGTCAAAAATGTTATCTGTAGGTTTGGAATCCCCATGAAGATAGTATCTGATAATGGAACCCAATTTGGCGTCGACTTGTTCACTAAATTCTGCGAGAGGAACAAAGTCATCTAAAGCTTCTTGTCAGTATCCAAGCCTCAGGCAAATGGACAAGTAGCTGTTAGTAAAACCTTAAAGGATACTACCAAGAAGAAGTTAGACGCTGTCAAAGGCAGATGGGTTGAGGAGCTACCTCAGGTACTCTAGGCCCACATAACTACCGGGAAGACAGTGACATGACACATTCCTTTCTCGTTAGCATTTGACTCGGAAGCAATGATGCCTTTTGAAGTGAACATATCAACACACAGAATAGAGTTTTATAATCAAGAAGAAAACCAAGAACTTTTGAAATTGTCCTTGGATCTACTTGAGGAAAAACAAACTGAGTCGTTAATCACCAACGTAACATATAACATCGAGCTACAAGATATTTCAACAAAAAAGTCAAGAAAAGACGATTCAATGTTGGAGATTTGGTGTTAAGACGAGTATTTACAAATACGAGAGATGCATTTGCAGAAGTGTTCAACCGCAATTGAGAGGGTCCATATGTCATCGAAGCACTAGTTAGAGTTAGAGATTATAAATTGGCTCGACTCAACGGCTTGCCAATAAAGAAGTACTAGAGCGTGGAACATTTGCGACCCTACTACCAATAAATAAAGGATGTAACTCGCATTACTGATGTAAAATTCAACTTCAGATATGAATAAAAAGAATCATTTATATTAAGTAATTACAAAGTGTTATTCAATAAAAATTACTTAAGGGGAATTTATGTATGATTAACCGAAATTCATCAAGAAATTCATTGTATAATGCATACCCGCTATTTCAAAAATTTTTTGAAGTTAAAAGGTTCTCGACTAAACCTCTTTGACGAAAGTGGAGTCGAACCCTTCCTTGACCAAACCTTTTTGACGAGAGAGGGGTCAAATCATTATAACATCTTGATCAAACTTTTTTGACGAAGAAGGGATCAAACAATTATAATTTTTTATTTAAAACCTATCCGACGGGAAAGGAAAATCAAAAATTATAACTCGCATCTAAAACTGAATAATAACGGTTCTCGCGAGCTAGGAAAGTACTAAACGAGGCATCGCAACGCCTTGATAAAAGTACTTGAACCTAGAAAATGGATAGATAATATAACTATTCATATGAGCAAATCAAAAATATGCAAGTGATGAATTCATTGCAGTATATTTTAGTTTGCTTAAGGCAGATTATACTTGTTATAGCGAGGTAGAATTGACAACTGCTCGAAAATCAATAACTTTTGTAGATCACTAACTACTTAAATAGGAAGATTCAGAGCAATGGAAAAACCCAAAAGTACTATACATTTGATCAAAATATAGTTGTTTACATTCTGAATAAAAACCCAAGAAAACACAATTGTATTAAGTTTGAATGAAAATTGTACAAGGTGTTTAAGATAAGAAAAACATAAATTGGTTTACAAACTTATCTTTATAAAAATGCCACTAGGGGCAAACCATTAAGTAATCTTCCTAAACAAAGGATGAGAGGGGAAGCTGATAAACTCGAGAAAGACCGTCTTCATATAGCCTAAGAAAGACCGTCTGCACGTAGCTCGGAGAAAGACTGACTTCACATAGCTCGAAAAGGACCAGCTACATGTAGAGATCCTTGATCTCTGCACAGACCTTATTCTCCTCATCATTAGAAGATCCCCTTTCCTGAAGCAGAGATCTCTTTCCCAGCCTCAAGAAACTCCTCCATACCAGAAAGAGACCGGCGCAAAAGTCCTCTGGTGCAGGCCTTGAATTGGCTGGATTCTCTGATAGAAACCACGCCAACTTCTCTCCTGGAACAATCTGAAACCATGCCAACCTTCTTCCAGGATTCCTCGTCAATCATAGTAGGACCACTAAGATCACTCATAAGATCTTTGTCTATCCCTTTGGAGACGAAGAAAAAAAAAGGTTCAATGGAGCAACAAAAAACATACAAAGTTAATGATATGTATAAACTGACTCAAATCTCCATTCATAGGGGATGGTACTCACCTTCAAAGATCGCTTGTGAGGATCTCCCATAGTAGGCCACGGGGTTCCCCTGGTTTGGATTGGTCGGAAGCTCTCAACTTTGGAATCCATCATTTCCAGTTCCAATTGAGACTTAAAGTTCTTGAGAACGAATGCAAAATGGTTGGTGCATCCTCGTATTATGAGTTTGGGAGAGTGAACTTCTGAACTCAGAAGGGAAATTCTTTCAAGAAAGAGATGATCCATTCTGAAAACAAATCTCTCGAAAAGCCAGAGGTATGTAAAAAATGACAAGCTTAAGCCGCTCTTTTAAACACAAAATCTAGTAACAAGAAAGCTAAAGATTGGGGAATCTAACGGTTGGGAGTCGGGGAGAATATGAAGAGACAATTCATAATGACCCTTGAAACCGTACAACTACCATAATCAAAGGACATGTTTTTTCCAAGAAAGGATCTTGGCAAAGATACCCTCTGTAATTATTAAAAATCTCTTTTTATTAATAAAGAACTTTTTAAGGGAAAATTGTTATACCCGAAATTGGGCTGCCATCTCAATGGAGGACACGTGTCAGGATAAAGGGAATGTGAATCGATGCAATCACTTTTTATGGAATAACTCATTAATTACGTAAGTATCAGAATACATTTGTAACCCACTGACTGTAAGGTCTTAGGCGAGGAATCAATGTACAAACTGGCACTTAGTATATTAGTGAGAAATCCTATGTCGTTGAATGCGAATAGCGAGACATCAAGGACAATACGCATAGGAAGACGAAAGCGACACATATCAATTGCGAAAGCCCTTAGTGTACAAACTAAGTGTAACAGTCGTTTCGGCTCAAGACCAAGCAAGCGAGGTGCCCGTCTCGCTACGGGAAGACTTCCTATAGCTTCATCCAGCTGACTTTAGTGAGACTTACAACCCTGGCGAGTCAGAAGATAGCATTCAAATGAGCCCCAAAGAAATATTTAAGAACCACGGTCGTCACAAGACATGCATTGACAACCTCGGAAGAAAAAATAGCCCCAACTCACTATTGAGATCACTGGAACTAAGTTTCTATCGAGACATCTCCAGATACAACAATTAAAGACGTGTTTAATACACGATTTTTTTGACCCAGTAAAAATGGGAAAATCACAGCTACATGATTTTCAAATCATCAACTGCATTTACACTGCGTGATATGTAATCAAATCCCATAATTTTGGGGACGATTATTGTAAACATATTACACCCAACTCTGTAATTAACTGTCAAGTATGTAATTATAAATAGTGACAAAGAAAGATGAAAGGGGGGACGAAAAACTCGTACGAGAGAGGCTCTGAGAAAAATAATCAGAAATCTAAATAAGATTGACTCGGGGACTATGCAGAATTTTTACTGCAAAACAACGTAAAAAACCCTCTGTTCATATTTTTTTTACAACCTTTATTTTTTCTATGTGAAATCACTCCTGTGAGGCTTAAATTTACTTAACGAAAATCTGCGTTAACAATTGGTAAGAGTAGGACATACAAAGTATGAAACAATGGTAGAAGCTCATGAAATAGGAATGACCTTAACTCTCGACTAAAATGAGGCAACGTCGAATTCTCTTTTCGATCAAATAAAAGGTTGTTAGAATGGTTTCCATTTTAGATGAGCTCACTACTCTATTCAATGAATGATATCTTTGACTCTCGCCCAATACGAAGCACTATATCATTTTGTTAAAAACCTTGTAAATTATTTAGGATTGTTTGTTTTTGTATTTTCACTTGTCATTTCTTCTTGCTAAGTGCTTAATAATTTCTGAATGTGTATGATTTTGTATTGAACCTTATTTGATTTCTATTTATTGATATCTGTAGTATAAAATATGACTATGAACAATTCAATGGTTTCACTGTTGACTGACAACAAGCTCTTTAGAGCTAACT
The DNA here is from genome assembly GCF_029168945.1 of Cannabis sativa. Classification (NCBI taxonomy): domain Eukaryota; kingdom Viridiplantae; phylum Streptophyta; class Magnoliopsida; order Rosales; family Cannabaceae; genus Cannabis; species Cannabis sativa. The sequence continues at coordinate 14,698,470 of NC_083605.1, read as the reverse complement.
TTGTCAAATGGAAAGAGAACATTAATATTACTCTCATAGGTGAAAATGCCTTGTTTATTTTAACTAAAGATGTTCATGAGCAGCCAGGTGAGAATGCAACCAAGGTCGTTAAGGAAAAGTTTGATCGTTGGTAGAATGCTAACGATAAAGCTCGATAATTTATGTTGTCTAGCATGGTTAACACCTTGAAAACAAGGTCTGCAAACACTCTCATAACTACAGAAATCATAAACAATTTACCTAAACTGTTAGGGATGGCGTCAGATTAAGCTCATTTGAGACGACCAAGAATTTTATCAATGCACAAATGAAGCCTCATCATAACGTGCCTGGTCACCTTCTCCAAATGGCTAGTTACTTCTAGGAGGCTGAGAATCATGGAGCTATAATAGATCAAGAACCTCAAGTGAGTTTGATCTTAAATAGTTTGACTTCAACTTTTCCTCCATTTACTCCAACTATGTCATGAATAAGTTGACTTTTGACTTCCACGAGTTAATCAATAACCTTTAGAAATTTGAAAATTTTATTGGAGGACCGCAGAAAGGAGGAACTAAAGCTCCTACCTCTAGTAATGCTGCTAATGGTACGGCTAAACTTGAGGCAGGCATTGCCTCTACTTCGAAACCCAAATAGAAGAAATGGAAGAATAGCAAGAAGCCTCTTAAAGCTGTTAACACGGCTCATAAGAAAAAGTCTGCTAATCCCAAGTCAAAGGAAAAAGGAATGTGCTTCTATTGCAACGAAAAGGGCCACTGGAAACCCAAGTGCCCTAAGTTTTTGGCAAAGAAACAAGGTATTTCTAAGTTTGTTATAAACTCATGAGTTTTAGAGAATTATTATCCCCTTGGGTTATTAATTCTAGATCTACTAACATTGTTTATTTCCTTCTTATTTTAGCTCCAGCTGCTTAAACTTGGATTGCTATCCTAGCAAGTTGAGTCTGATGTTTGGACAGAAGGGTGGAGATTGTCAAAGTTGAAAATGAAGCTTGTCTTTTATTTTATTTTTGAATTAATTGTTTTGGCTAATGAACAATTTAGTTTCAATTATTATTATGGAATTTTATTCCCTATTTCATATTATTGCAGACAATTCATTATGACTTTTTTTAGAATATCAATCAAATTTTATTTTATGAAATTTTTATTATGAATTGCTTTTATGAAATTTAGCTTTATATTTACTTTAACTTTATGACAATACCGTATTATATTTATATGTTTATCATGTTTTATGTGTTTCATGTTTTATTAATCATCCAAAATCTATGGTATTTTTAATCTTTAAAAAGAGATAATACCACATAAACACTTCAAATTTACATTCAATGTTTATGAATAATTATCATTTCTTAAGCAATTATTAAGATTTTGTTTAATAAAAAGATCTTTTGATCTTATAGGGGTGGAAGAAGTTGAGAAGTAATATATGCAGTTCGACAATCTTTTATATCTATTAAACTCTAGATTATATTTATAGCTCAACAAAATCTCTGTAACACTTAGGGGTGGAAGAGTTATTCATATATGTAGTTTAAACACTTTTAACATTGAACTCTAGATTACACTCAATACCCACAGTATCTCTATGGTACATATATTTTTATTAGACATGGATATAATATAATAAACGAACTAGCAAACTAGTAGAACTTATTCTTGATCCTATTAGTGTTCCAATAAACACGTTACTATAATAATAGAAATTGATACAAAATCTATGGTATTTTTAATCTTTACAAAGAGATAATACCACATAAACACTTAGAATTTAAATTCAATGTTTATGAATAATTATCATTTCTTAAGCAATTATTAAGATTTCGTTTAGTAAAAAGATCTTTTGATCTTATAGGGGTGGAAGAAGTTGAGAAGTAATATATGTAGTTCAATGATCTTTTTTATCTATTGAACTCTAGATTATATTTATAACTCCACAAAATCTCTATAACACTTAGGGGTGGAAAAGTTATTAATATATGTAGTTCAAATACTTTTAACATTGAACTCTAGATTATACTCAATACCCACAGTATGTCTATGGCACACATATTTTGATTAGACATGGATATAATATAATAAACGAACTAGCAACTAGTATAACTAATTGTTGATCCTATTAGTGTTCCAATAAACAGTTACTATAATAATAGAAATTGATACCAATAAAGTTCTTAGACATAGTATCACAGTATTTTATCTTAGTGGGAGAATTTTAAAATTCCAGCCTATTAATATTTGAAAGACACTAATGATAGCTTACTATGTTATGATCATGATAGGAATTTCGGAACAAAACTAAAAAAGTTAATCTAACCATTCATATGGATAGTAATAACTTATCAAAAGAATAAGGATAAGATAGGAAATTTTGTAAAGTCTATTCGAATGACTTAGGCAAAATCTGTAGTCCTTATAAAATGTTTTATGGTATCTAATGTGATTACTTAAGCAAGTATTTTACATTAATGTTAATACTAGAATGCTATGTTGATGATTTAGTCTAGAAGGAACTTATTATTTTAGACTAAGATAAAATTTCAAAACAAAAGGTCATTAAGCATCAATAGTAAGGGTTAAATGCACACTTATATATTAACCAGACTCCTACTTTTGAGTGGGAGCCATCTAAGATGTAATCGAACAAGGAATATTGGGAGACAATCAAGAAAGAACCTCTGAAAGTGACCTATATGTTAGATGATAAGGGTGTATATTAGAATTCTTATATCTTCACCAACTCAGAATATTATAGATGGTGGTTACTCTGGGGGTGGAGGAATTATTCTAAAAGGATGTAAAAACCCATCTATAATAATTTAGTTCCACTAGTGAAGCTAAATAACTTAGTTTTTTAAAAAACACTAGAAAGTTATTCAAACTGAAGAAAGTTTTTAACTATTTTTATCTCTATTCCATTTTGGATATAATTAGAGATGTGGCTTCTAAACATTCGCAAGCACTTAATACACATTAAAGAATTCAGTATCCCTAGAGGAGTAATGCATATAGAAAAATGATGTTGCATAATGTTTTATGAACACGAAGGAAGTAATGGTGGAAAAGTAGTTGCTTACGACAACCATACAGTTATCGTAATTTGGGTTTAGTCGTATACACTATACTTGATCTGGATATCAAGATAATGGATTGATTGAAATGCACTACTTGTTTTATGTTAGTGTAAGTGGGAGTTTGTTGGGATTTTATGTTTACAATAGATCATTAGAAGTCATTTATGTTTACATGTAGTTTTTATGTTTATGGTCTAATATACAATTTCTATTAATTCTACATCTACTTATTGGAAGCTCAGTTATATAGGCCCATGGTCCCCATACTAGTTGAGACAATACTGCTTGTAAGACTCACTTAATTGGTTTTAATTAATCAATTATAATTCTATAATTAGACTATGTCTTATTTATGATTTTTCACTAAGCTAAAGCTTAATTGTGAAGAAAAGAGATTTTAGGGTTTATTTATTAATTAAGATACTTTATTAAGTCTTATTAATAAATATATTAAATAGAAATGTTATTTGATAATTAATTTTAATTATGAAATAAATAGTTTTAACATCTAAGTGGTTGAATTGGAAAATATGGCATTTATGAAAGAATAGGATAAATAGTTGAGAAAATGGCAAAATTATAAATGGTGGGCCCACATCCTAATGGTCGGCCACTTAAGGTCCTTTTACCATTTATTTATTAATTTTTTAATGCTAAATAATTCAAACCTAAACCTAGAAGGATTCCTATAAATAGATAGTGATAGACTCAAAACTGACATTTGATGCAACTTAAGCCTTCTATGAAATTTGAGCCGTCTCTCATCTCTCTCTCTCTCTCTCTCTCTCTCTCTCTCTCTCTCTCTCTCTCTCTCTCTCTCTCTCTCTCTTCAATTTTTCGTCCCTTATAGTGATAGAGTACATGCCCACGCATAGCAAGTTAGTACTCAATCATAGTGTGTAAGACTATGAAGAATCCATTACCTAAAGGAGAATTGGGCTCAGATCTTGATAATACTTTGCAACAGAAATGATACAAGGGTTAGAAATCTGAGTGGTAGGAGTCATTTAATTCTGCTACAACCAATGTAAGGTTTCTTAACTTTACATGTGTTTAAATTCCATTGTTTTATAAATTCATGTTTAGGATGTTAAACAACATACATGGTAGTAGATCTAGATCCTGGTAAAACAATCCCCAACACTTAGATCGTGTATTAGAACGCTGTCTATGGATTACATCTTGCGTAGGAACTCTGTCCAAAAGTTAGATCCTACCTAGGATGTAACACCTTACTAGATTAGGCATGTTACCGAGATTTTTTAATTTATGTGCACACCTTTGCTAATAAAAGGGTTTATTGAAAAATAGGGATAATTAAAATTTTCTTAAACAACTTAAACATTAAAAATAAATATAGTTTACATAATTCTAGGATCCTGTTAAAATTCACATAAGTCTACAAAATACTTGCGTTACAAAAGTTATATTCATATGACTCTTAAAAAGGTGGGCCTAAACTGTCTCGAAGACCCTGAATACTCCAGACCTAACCGTCTTGATATGTACACTTTTCACCATTAGTTTTAGACTCATTCCAATTCATTTCTAGCTCTTACCTGCATATACAAATAATAACTGTGAGTCGACAGACTAAGAAAAGCAAAATCATAAACATAAACATATATCTTAGCTGTAACAAGGTGTCCAAACACCTACTCACAATCTGATAATTTGGTCTGGAACGTTCTCGACAAAGTCTGAGCAACTACGAATCCAGCCTATACTCGGACTCTAGTCATACTTGTTGGAAATATTTTATCAGGATCTTAGATTTACTAACAAGTATGTTGTTTAACATCCTAAATATGAACTTCTAAAACGATAATAAATAAACACATATAAAGTATGAGAAACCTTATAGTGGTTCCAGCGGAATATGATCTCTCATTCCACTCAAATCTCTAACCCTTGTATCCTTTCTGTCGCAGAGTATCACAAAGATCTTAGCCCGAATGTCCTTCTGTTGAATCTGGATTCTTCACAATCTTCCACACTATGATTGAGGTACCACTTGATGTGTGTGGGCACTCACTCTATCAATCAAGGGGTTTGGTTTCAATAGTGAAGAAGAGGGAATGAGAGTGGCGGCTAGGTTTAGGTAGAAGGCACTCAAGTTTTTCTCTAAAGGAATTAAGAAGCATCATCTTTTCCTGAAGCCATCACTACCTATTTATAGAATACCACCTAGGGTTAGGTTAGAATTATTTGGCATTAAAATAATGAAAAAATAAATGATAAAAGCCTACATAAGTGGCCGGCCTGGGCTTTGCATATTGGGCCCCACTTTTGCAATTTTGCTGTTTTATCATTTCTACATCTCATTTTCTCAAAAATGCCAATTTTGCAATTCAACCATTTAAATGCCAATTCCAACTATTTAATAACTAAAAATTAATTATTAAAAAATATTTTCATTTAATATATTTATTAATTAGACCAACAAAAGTCTCTTAATTAACAAATGTACCCTAGAAACTCTTTCTTCACAATTTTGTCCTTCGTTAGTGAAAATTCACAAACTAGACATAGTCTAATTTTAGAATTATAATTTATTAATCAAAATCATTTAACTGAGTCTTACAAGTAGTATTGTCTCAACTAGTATTGTAAAGCCCGCTTAGTTAATTTGGAAATTATTAGTTGTTTATGGTTAATTATGAAATTATTTATAGCTATTTAAATAATTTATTATTCTGTTATTTATGTTATTCCGTAGCTTGCATATTTTGCATTTCTGGTGTCCGGTATTTTGGAACTCGGCGTTTGGCTCAGTAGAAATCACAACTTAGTATGTTAGTATTTTGGGGACGGGTTTTAGACATTGGGAATGTCGGGAATGGCCGGGAATTTAGAATTTCCCAAAAATACCCCTTTAGTTGGATTTATGTGATTTTATGGTGGAGGGGCAAAATGGTCTTTTTGCCCCATTAGTATTTTGTCTTTTATGACTTTATGAAATGAAAAATAAATGTTATTTTATTTAATTGTTGGCTGAAATGTAAGTTGATAAGTGGATTTATACTTATTTCTTTATTTTTACAAAACATAACACTTAGAAAAAAATTACAAAACTTTCAAACACTCTCTCTCAAGCCTCTCTCTTTTCGGCCCTCTTTGAGCAGCAAGGAGGAGGAGTTTTCCTTAGTGATTCAAGCCATTTTTGTGTTGATTTTATGATCCATAGTTACTAGTAAGTGGTTCTCATCTCTTCTTTTTATTCTTGATGTTTTTGAGGTGAAAATGGTAGGTTGCATGTTAGTTTGTAAAGCTGTATATTGCTGTGTTTAATTGTTGTTTCCAGTAGCTTAATTAGGTTTTAAATGGATGGATTATATAGGTTTTAATGCATGCTAGTGGTGTTGTTTAAAGCTTTGAATTTCCTATGCAAATATGTGATTTTTGAGTGAAATGGTTCATTTTGTTTCTGTGAAATTGCTGGATGTTCTTGTGTGTTTTCAGAAGCTTATTCATGCTTATTTGAGTAGAATTAACTAGGTTTGGATGCATGTTAGTGGATTTAACCAAGTTTGAGTTTTGGAACTCAAAGCTTGGTCTTTAATGGTGAATTTTGTCTATGTGTTTTCTGGGTGGTTTTGAGGCCTTAGATTTGTTCTTTGGGGTGTTTAGAGCAGGTCTGGAAAGTTTGGTACCAATTGGGGTTGAATTGGTCGAGTTATGAAAATTTTAGTTGGCTGCCTGCGAGGAACCGGAATTCCGGTTGTACATCCGGAATTCCGGATGAGGGGTCTGAATTTTCCAGAAACGGAATTAGGTTGGGCAACCGGTCTACCGGTTGGGGAAAATTCAGGGACCCTAGTTTTCCTCGTTTTTATGTTTTTAGGGGTATTGCCATGCTTTTTATCGATAGGGAAACTTTTAGTTCCAAGTTTTAGTCCCCGGGAAGTGATTTAGCGTGTCACTTATAGCGTTGTGATTTTTATGGTTTAGGAGCCAGTAATCCGCCACTCAGCTTCAGTTCCAGTCAGGTTGACCGGCACACCTGAAATCGGAATCCAGGTAAGATTAGTATAACAGTATGCATATGTAGATTACATGTTTAGCGAGCATGTAGGAAGCACCCGCTAGATTACATTAGTTATGTATTTAGGCTTCGAACCATCCAACCCCGTCACGTCGGTACGAGTTTGGAGTATGACCGACGGCGGAGTATGACCGGTTCGACCGATCAGGCTGACATTTGGTTGGTGGTTCAGTGCTATTGACCTATCCCGTCGGTACAGGCTGGAGTATGACCAGCAGCCGGAGTATGACCGGTTCGACCGATCAGGAGGATACTTGTCAATAGTACCGTCCCTATGAACGTTCAAAACTCAGTACCATGTTGGACATGGCAGTAGTGGCTCAGTACCATGTTGGACATGGCAGTAGCGGGACTCAGTATCGTGTTGGACACGGCAGTTAGTTTTATGTATGATATTATTATGCTTTTCTTACTGAGTCTGTCGACTCACAGTTTATGTTCATGTGTAGGTAAAGGCAAGGCTATTGCTGATGGACCGTGAGCGAGCTTATGAGATTGTACATGTCGGGGCGGTTAGGCCTGGAGCGTACGATCCTCGGGACAGCAAGGCTGAATTTTTGTAACTGGTCGTTAGACGACTTTTATTTTGATGTAATAGTTAAACAGTGAAACTTTTGTAAATGATTTTATAAATCGGGATCCCGAGTCTTTTGTAAAATGGTTTGTAAGTTTAATTAAAAAGCAAAATTTTAATTAATCACGTTTTTCCATAAACCTCGTTGATTAGCAACGAGCTGCACAGTACGTTTAAAAATCACATAATACGCCTAAGATAGTTAGGGTGTTACAATTTGGTATCAGAGCCGCCAGGTTGTCTTCCGAAGATCGTCACGACATGTACAATCATCATCAGCAGTTAGCTCGGTTCACGGTTCAGTAAGCCTTTATTGCTTTAGTAGTTTATTTTATTCAGTTATGAAAAAGAAAAGCCTGTTAGGAAGCATGTTAGTAGCCTGATAGTAGAATAGGCGCATGTTTCGTTTTTAATTTCCAAATTAAGCGGCATTAGTAAGCTCGCCTTGAATACGACCTGATATGCCAACTCTTGGTTTCGCAGGCGGTTCTAACTAGATGGACGCCAGGCGGACTACCAGGAGTCAGGGCAACTCCGTGGGGTCGAACCAAGGACAGGGAGCTCAGTTTCCCCCACCTGCTAGGGGCCGAGGCAGAGGTCCCCGAGGCAGGGCTCGTGGCCGGGGTGATGAGAACCCGCCACAGGCTGCCCAGGCTCCCCCAGCCGATCAGGGAGCCCCGAACTGGGAGTTACGGTTTGCGGAGATGCAAGCCCGGATCGAAGAACAAGACCTCGAGATTCAGAGGTTGAGACAGCAGGGTGCTCCTGCAGTTCCTGTGCCCATAGTTCCAGTGGCACCTGCCCCTGCTGCCCAGGCCGAGATAGTGGTGGCGGCCCATAGATTGGAACCATTGTATGAGCGGTTCCGGAAGCAAGCACCTCCGGTATTCCTGGGAGGTCCGGACGTGATGAAAGCCGAACAGTGGCTGACGGTGATCACCAAAATTCTGAACTTCATGGGTGTCACCGGTAATGACAGAGTGGTGTGCGCCACGTTTCAGTTCCAGGAGGACGCGCTGGTATGGTGGGACATGGTGTCTCAGATTCATGATGTCACCACCATGACCTGGGAAAGGTTCCAGGAACTCTTTAATGCGAAATACTACAATGAGGCGGTCAGAAGCGCCAAGAGGAAAGAGTTCGTTCACCTGACCCAGCGGGAGAACATGAGCGTCACTGAGTATACTACTCAGTTTGATCGGTTGGCGAGGTTAGCCTCGGGAATTGTGCCGACCGATTTCAGCAAGAAGGAGAAGTATCTAGACGGGTTGAATCCCAAGATCAGGCATGATCTGATGATTACCACCGACGACAGCACCACCTATGCTCAGATGGTGGAGAAGGCACTGCGAGCTGAGGGCGCAGTGGGGTGCATGTCAGAATCAGCTAGTACTCCGGTTAGTGGCGGAGCTCCTACCCCTCCTGCATCAGGCTTTAGCAGGGGGAGTAGTGGTTCGGCCATTGATCAGAGGAAGAGAGCACCCACTGCTTCCGGCGGCTCGAGTCAGAACAAGAGGTTCCGGGGGAACCAGAACAGAGGGAGTCGTCCTGGTGGTACTGAGACCCGATTCTCCTACCCCGAGTGCCCTAGCTGCAAGAGGCACCATCGGGGTGAGTGCAAAGGTCAGGGATGCTTTCATTGTGGCATGCCCGGACACTTCAAGAGGGAATGTCCCCAGCTTCGACCAGAGGCACCGAGAGCTCCAGCGATACCCACTCCAGCCAGGGTGTTCGCTATCACGCAGGCTGATGCAGATGCCAGCCCATCAGTAGTCACAGGTCAGCTTTCTATTAACAACTCGCTATATTCAGTGCTGTTTGATTCTGGGGCTACACATTCTTATGTGGCGGCCAGAGTCTTTAGTAAGTTGGGTAGACCCTTCGATAGATATGAATCAGGGTTTGGAACCCCGTTGCAGCGGAGAATTGGTTATCTCCAATAGGTGGATTAGGTCTATGCCGATCAGGATAGATGGTAGAGAGTTAAGCGCTGATCTGATAGAGATGAGCTTAGTCGAATTCGATATTATTTTAGGAATGGATTTCCTATCTAAATATTCGGCGAGCATTGACTGTAAAAGGAAGATGGTGGTCTTCCAACCGGAAAGTGAAGAACCGTTTGTATTTGTGGGTTCATTTCAGGGATCTCGGATCCCGGTGATCTCGGCTATGTCAGCGAGAGAATTGTTGCACGGCGGGTGCTTAGGGTTTCTGGCCGTGGTGGTGGACACCACTCGGCCAGACACCATTCGGCCAGAGGACATCAGAGTGGTTCGGGAATTTTTGGACGTTTTTCCCGAAGAACTTCCAGGGTTACCACCTCAGCGGGAGATTGATTTCGTGATTGACTTGGCACCAGGGGTGGAACCGGTTTCCAAAGCCCCGTATAGGATGGCTCCAGCTGAACTTAAGGAATTAAAGGTTCAGCTCCAAGGGTTGCTTGACATAGGGTTCATTCGGCCCAGTGTGTCACCCTGGGGAGCCCCGGTTTTGTTCGTCAAAAAGAAGGATGGATCTATGAGAATGTGCATCGACTACAGAGAGTTGAACAAGTTGACGGTGAAGAATAAATATCCATTACCTAGGATCGATGACTTGTTCGATCAGCTTCAGGGGAAGACGGTCTTTTCTAAGATTGATCTCCGTTCGGGTTATCATCAGTTGAGAATCCGAGAGGAGGACATTCCAAAGACAGCTTTCCGCACTAGGTATGGACATTACGAGTTTCTGGTTATGTCATTCGGACTTACCAATGCTCTGCGGCATTCATGGACCTGATGAATAGAGTATTCAAGGATTTCCTCGATATCTGTGTGATTGTGTTTATCGACGACATCCTCGTGTACTCTCAATCAGAAGAGGAGCATGAGTTACATCTTCAGATGGTACTACAACGACTTCGAGAACATAAGCTCTACGCCAAGTTCAAGAAATGTGAGTTCTGGTTGTCTCAGGTGTCCTTCCTAGGGCACATTGTGAGTAAAGATGGGATCAAGGTGGATCCCGGGAAGATTGAATCCGTCAGGGATTGGCCGAGACCGAAGACAGTGACAGAGATCAGAAGCTTCTTGGGATTAGCTGGGTACTACCGTAGGTTCGTGGAGGGATTCTCCAAAATTTCAATGCCCCTAACCGAGCTTACAAAGAAGAATCAGCGATTTATCTGGTCAGATAAATGTGAAGCTAGCTTTCAGGAGCTGAAGCAGAGATTGATTACTGCTCCGGTGCTAGCTTTGCCTTCGGACAAGGAGAAGTTCGTAGTTCATCGTGACGCATCCAAACAGGGTTTGGGGTGCGTATTGATGCAAGCCGATCGGGTTATCGCTTATGCCTCCCGTCAGTTAAAGGATTATGAACAGCGATACCCGACTCATGATTTAGAATTGGCCGCAGTGGTGTTTGCACTGAAGATTTGGCGGCATTACCTTTACGGGGAGAAGTGTGAGATCTATACCGACCATAAAAGTCTCAAGTATTTCTTTACTCAGAAAGATTTGAACATGAGACAAAGGCGTTGGTTGGAATTAGTGAAGGATTACGATTGTGAGATCCTCTATCATCCCGGAAAAGCCAATGTAGTGGCCGATGCCCTGAGCAGAAAGGGTCCCGGGCAAGTAGCTAGCATGGTTCAGATCTCACCTCAGCTAGCTGAGGATATGGTTAGATCCAGCATTGAGTTTGTGGTAGGTCAGCTTCACAACTTGACGCTGCAATCTGATCTATTAGAAAGAATAAAAGTCGCTCAGATGACAGATCCGGAGTTAGTGAAAATCCGAGATGAGGTATTGGCTGGTCAAGCCAAGGACTTTTCAGTGTCAGATAGTGGGATGCTTTTGTATAAAGCCAGGGTTTGTGTCCCGAGCAGTGCGGAACTTAGAAATGAGATCTTTGAGGAGGCTCATTCTACTCCATATTCTCTGCATCCCGGCACCACCAAGATGTACCAAGATTTGAAACCGTACTTCTGGTGGAACGGTATGAAGAAGAATTTGGTAGAATTCGTATCGAGATGCCTCACTTGTCAGCAGATCAAGGCTGAACATCAGAGACCAGCAGGGTTGTTGCAGCCTCTAACCCTACCAGAATGGAAATGGGAGGATATTACGATGGATTTTGTGGTCGGGTTACCTAGGACCACGGGTTTGTATGATTCCATCTGGGTAGTGGTGGATCGATTTACGAAATCTGCTCATTTTCTGCCGGTTAGAACAACATTTTCAGTGGATCAGTTGGCAGAACTGTACGTCAGAGAGATAGTGAGACTTCACGGGGTACCGAAGTCTATAGTTTCGGACAGGGATCCGAAATTCACCTCCAAATTCTGGCAAAGTTTGCAACGGGCAATGGGTACGAAGCTAAAATTCAGTACAGCATTCCATCCTCAGACAGATGGTCAGTCCGAAAGGACAATTCAGATATTGGAGGATATGTTGAGAGCCTGTGTTATGGACTTTGAGGGTTCATGGAGTAAATATCTACCGTTGATAGAATTTTCGTACAACAACAGTTATCAGAGTACGATAGGGATGGCTCCCTATGAACTGTTGTACGGTAGGAAATGTAGATCCCCTATCCACTGGGATGAGACAGGGGAGAGGAAATACCTAGGTCCAGAGTCAGTTCAGCGGACCAATGAGGCAATAGAAAAGATAAAAGCTAGAATGCTTGCCTCACGGAAGCGGACAGAAGAGTTACGCAGATCCGAAACGCAGAGATGTTGAGTTCCAAGTAGGGGAACATGTGTTTTTACGAGTATCTCCGATGAAGGGGATTAAACGTTTCGGGAAAAGAGGCAAGTTATGCCCTAGATTTACAGGACCTTTCGAGATTCTCGAGAAGATAGGTCAAGTGGCATATCGGTTAGCATTGCCTCCAGCCTTATCAGCAGTGCACAACGTATTCCATGTCTCAATGTTGAGAAAATACGTTTCAGACCCCTCTCATATACTCAGTTATGAGAGTCTTCAGCTTCAGCCAGACATGACTTATGAGGAACAGCCAGTGCAGATCCTGGATAGAAAGGATAAAGTCCTTCGGAATAAGACCATAGCATTGGTCAAGGTTCTCTGGAGAAACAGTAAGGTGGAAGAAGCCACCTGGGAGCTAGAGACTGATATGAGAGCTCAATATCCAGAGTTATTCAGGTTAGATTTCGGGGACGAAATCCTTTTAAGGGGGGGATAGTTGTAAAGCCCGCTTAGTTAATTTGGAAATTATCAGTTGTTTATGGTTAATTATGAAATTATTTATAGCTATTTAAATAATTTATTATTCTGTTATTTATGTTATTCCGTAGCTTGCATATTTTGCATTTCTGGTGTCCGGTATTTTGGAACTCGGCGTTTGGCTCAGTAGAAATGACAACTTAGTATGTTAGTATTTTGGGGACGGGTTTTAGACATTGGGAATGTCGGGAATGGCCGGGAATTCAGAATTTCCCAAAAATACCCCTTTAGTTGGATTTATGTGATTTTATGGTGGAGGGGCAAAATGGTCTTTTTGCCCCATTAGTATTTTGTCTTTTATGACTTTATGAAATGAAAAATAAATGTTATTTTATTTAATTGTTTGCTGAAATGTAAGTTGATAAGTGGATTTATACTTATTTCTTTATTTTTTTACAAAACATAACACTTAGAAAAAAATTACAAAACTTTCAAACACTCTCTCTCAAGCCTCTCTCTTTTCGGCCCTCTTTGAGCAGCAAGGAGGAGGAGTTTTCCTTAGTGATTCAAGCCATTTTTGTGTTGATTTTATGATCCATAGTTACTAGTAAGTGGTTCTCATCTCTTCTTTTTATTCTTGATGTTTTTGAGGTGAAAATGGTAGGTTGCATGTTAGTTTGTAAAGCTGTATATTGCTGTGTTTAATTGTTGTTTCCAGTAGCTTAATTAGGTTTTAAATGGATGGATTATATAGGTTTTAATGCATGCTAGTGGTGTTGTTTAAAGCTTTGAATTTCCTATGCAAATATGTGATTTTTGAGTGAAATGGTTCATTTTGTTTCTGTGAAATTGCTGGATGTTCTTGTGTGTTTTCAGAAGCTTATTCATGCTTATTTGAGTAGAATTAACTAGGTTTGGATGCATGTTAGTGGATTTAACCAAGTTTGAGTTTTGGAACTCAAAGCTTGGTCTTTAATGGTGAATTTTGTCTATGTGTTTTCTGGGTGGTTTTGAGGCCTTAGATTTGTTCTTTGGGGTGTTTAGAGCAGGTCTGGAAAGTTTGGTACCAATTGGGGTTGAATTGGTCGAGTTATGAAAATTTTAGTTGGCTGCCTGCGAGGAACCGGAATTCCGGTTGTACATCCGGAATTCCGGATGAGGGTTCTGAATTTTCCAGAACCGGAATTCCGGTTGGGCAACCGGTCTACCGGTTGGGGAAAATTCAGGGACCCTAGTTTTCCTCGTTTTTATGTTTTTAGGGGTATTGCCATGCTTTTTATCGATAGGGAAACTTTTAGTTCCAAGTTTTAGTCCCCGGGAAGTGATTTAGCGTGTCACTTATAGCGTTGTGATTTTTATGGTTTAGGAGCCAGTAATCCGCCACTCAGCTTCAGTTTCAGTCAGGTTGACCGGCACACCTGAAATCGGAATCCAGGTAAGATTAGTATAACAGTATGCATATGTAGATTACATGTTTAGCGTGCATGTAGGAAGCCTGCTAGATTACATTAGTTATGTATTTAGGCTTCGAACCATCCAACCCTGTCACGTCGGTACAGTTTGGAGTATGACCAAGCGGAGTATGACCGGTTCGACCGATCAGCCGACATTTGGTTGGTGGTTCGGTGCTATTGACCTATCCGTCGGCAGACAGTGGAGTATGACCAGCGGCGGAGTATGACCTGTTCGACCGATCGGGAGGATACTTGTCAATAGTACCGTCCCTATGAACGTTCAAAACTCGCACCATGTTGGACATGGCAGTAGTGGCTCGGTACCATGTTGGACATGGCAGTAGCGGGACTCAGTATCGTGTTGGACACGGCAGTTAGTTTTATGTATGATATTATTATGCTTTTCTTACTGAGTCTGTCGACTCACAGTTTATGTTCATGTGTAGGTAAAGGCAAGGCTATTGCTGATGGACCGTGAGCGAGCTTATGAGATTGTACATGTCGGGGCGGTTAGGCCTGGAGCGTACGATCCTCGGGACAGCAAGGCTGAATTTTTGTAACTGGTCGTTAGACGACTTTTATTTTGATGTAATAGTTAAACAGTGAAACTTTTGTAAATGATTTTATAGATCAGGATCCCGAGTCTTTTGTAAAATGGTTTGTAAGTTTAATTAAAAAGCAAAATTTTAATTAATCACGTTTTTCCATAAACCTCGTTGATTAGCAACGAGCTGCACAGTACGTTTAAAAATCACATAATACGCCTAAGATAGTTAGGGTGTTACAAGTATGGGGACCATGGGCATATATATCAGAGCTTCCAATAAGCAGATCACCAAGAACTTACCAAGTAAATTCACTGACTTATTAATTCCTCGTTGCATCCACACATGGAACTCAGAATTGCACTCTCAGTTATATAGAACGCTCGATATGTTCCACCATATAGATACATTATCAATTATCTATTGTTATAATCCCAATTTGATCAATGATCCTCTATAGATGATTTACATTGTATAAGGATTAAATTACCGTTACACCCTTCAATGTATTTTATCCTTAAAACACTTAGCCCCGTATAAATGATATTTCAGTGAAGTGAAATGAGTACTCAACCATTTATCTCTGTTAAGCCAAGCTCGAAGGAAATCATCATTTCACTTACTATTTGCTAGATAGAAGCTATAGATTCCATATCTATGTTTAGCGCTCCCACTCAATTTCACTACCATGTTCCCAAAATGTACGTATCACCCTGACCCAAAAGTAGGCTTAACAAACAAATCAAAGAACATTTGTAATACTCCTGAGATTGAACCTAACCATATGAGGATTAAGATCATTTGATCTAGGATCAACTAGGTGATATTGAATTGAACATATATTACGATAAGTTTAATATATCTGAATCAAAGTTCAATATCGGTCCCTTCCGATGCATACTCCATGCATCCAACCCAAGCTTTACTTTAGCCAATGCCCTGAAAAGAACATAACACTTATCCAAGGTGCAAGTAAACTATGTTGTAGATTTTCATATTAGTTAAACCCTCTGTAGTACAGATAAATCTAGGAATATCTATTTAATCACATAATCTTGATTACTTTCCACTGTGTTGACGACACAATAAACAAGAACATAAATGTGATAAGGGTTTTGATGAATTTATAAATAAAATAAACAAGTAAATGATAACATGAACAAAATAACATACAAATGAATGAAAAATACTTATGTTTCTTTATTGATATTGAATAATAGATATTACATTGAAATAGAGTTTTATTTAGGGCATAAAACCCAACAATACTCACGTGGTAGCAGTTATTCATACTATCTAAAAGCCTAACATATATTTTTTAGAATCTCGGTGCAACTCTATGTACTCACTGATAGCCTAATATGCTAATCTTTTGGCTACTGATTTGGCTAAAATATATCTGTTGGCATCTCGGTGTAACTCTATGTGCACCCCACTGATACCCTGATATGTATTCTGACAGCAACTAACATGCACACTAAATATGCATAAATATATGTAATTATTATACTAAATCTTACCTTGATTCTGAATGCAATTGTGCTGGTAACTCTCAGTGGAAACTGCTACTGGACGATTTAAGGCCCAAAGTAACATTTTAAAACTGGTAAGCAATCTACTAAATCACTTTCGGGGACTCTAAACATGAAAGCAAAAGTTTTCCTATCGATAAATAGCATGAATAAACCCTAAATATCAAGAAAATCATTGAAAAATGGGATTTTTGGAAAAGTACCCCCAAAAAATGGCAGGTTTTCTACCTGGAAAAATGGTAGGCCGTTTTCCCTGATATAGCCTGCCATTTTCACAACAGATTTTTCCCCAAACCCAAAAACTACCCCAACTCAAATCCAAACTTTCCCAAACTGTCAAAAACTTCAAATAAGGCTAAAACAAACCTATTTCAATAACTAAAAGCATCCTTAACCCCCTGGAAGGAAAATCACCATTAAAGAGCTAAACTTGAACTCAAAAGCCCAAGCCTAGTTCAATCTCTACCATAACCATTCAAATCAGTATATAACCAAATATATAACTCAAAAACAACCCAATAAAACCTTCTCTAAAATCCCAAAACAAGGAGAGCTGAAAATCTCATAGATTACATGAAAACCTAGCCTTTCAACTATAAAATTCAAGGAAGAAAGTGTTCGGTTTTGTGCCTTAAATAAAACCCATTTCAATATAATCAAATTTAGTAGTTAATAAAGATCAGAAATAATATTTTTTTTATGTTGCATGGTTCACATGATTTATTTCATGATTGTTTAATGTATAAATTCTATTATGTCCAGAACATATGTATTCGTTAATGATTATAGTGTTGTCAGCACAGTGGAATATAATCTTGATTATATGTTCGAAAGTTTAATTCCCTGATTTGTCAGTAAACTGGATTTAGACTGGCATGATAATCAGGGATAGGTATGCTTACACCTTGGATAAGTGTTATGTCCTTTCCAGGACATTGGCAAAGTTTACCAGTGTCGGATGTATGAAGTATACATTGGAAGGGACCGATATTGAACTTTGATTAGATATGATAAAGTTACCGTAATATCTATTCAATTCAATATCACCTAGTCAATCCTAGATCAAATGATCTTAATTCTTATATGGTTAGGTTCGATCTCAAGAGTATTATACATGTTCTTTGATTTGTTAGTTAAGCCTACTTTTTGGTCAGGGTGATACGTACATTTTAGGAACATGATAGGGTCATTTAATGGGAGCGCTAAACATAGATAAGGAATCTATAGCTTCTATATAGGTATTTAGAAGTGAAACGATGATTTCCTTCGACCTTGCTAAATAGAGATAAATGATAGAACGTTCATTTTAGTGACTGTATTAATTCACTAAAATATCATTTATAGGTGGCAAGTGTTTTAAGGATAAAATACACTGAAAGGGTGTAATGGTAATTTTATCCCTATGCAATGTCGATCATCTATAGAGGATCATTGATTATTGGGATTATAACAATGGAAGATTAATAATGTATCTATATCGTGGAACATATAGAGCGTTCTATATGACTGAGAGTTCACTTCCAAGTTCTATGCGTGGATGAAACAAGGAATTAATAAGACAGTGAATTTACCTTGTATGTTCTGGGTCTCCTTATTGGAAGCTCGGTTATATAGGCCTATGGTCCCCATACTAGTAGAGACCATACTTGTAAAGATCGCTTAGTTTAATTTGGAAATTAGCAGATAATTAGGGTTTAATTATGAAAATTATTTATTGATATTTAAATAATTATTTATGTTGATTTATTTGAATTCAGAATGCATTTTATATGTTATATAGTGAAATTTCATAATTTTGCATTTTCGGTGCCCGGCAACATGGAACGCGGTGTATGGCTCAGTAGAATCACAATGTAATATTTTAGTATAGCGGGGTGGTATTGTTAGACATTGGGAATGTTGGGATTAGTAGGGAATTTAGAGTTTTCCCAAAATACCCTTTTGTGCTTTTTAATCCTTTTAGTGTGGGAGGGGCAAAATGGTAATTTTACCTCATAAGATTTTGTCCTTTAGTGGACTTACTATTATGTGATTATTTGATTTATTTTGAATTAAGTTGGCTGAAATAAGTTGATTAGTATGATAGTTGTTCATTTTATTGAAAAATCAAAAGAAACGCCAATTCTCATTTTCTCTCTAGCTCTCTCTCTTTCGGCCACCCCTAGAACCAGCTAGGGTTCTTGATTCTTCTTCCTCAATTCAGTGTTTTGCATCAATTCTTACTACAATCCAAGCTAGGGTAACCCTTCTGTAACTTTCTTTTAGTTTCTTGAAGTTTAAGGAAGTAAATATTTGCATGCTTGACGATTTTGATGATTGTAGCTGGTGTGTATGTTTGTTGTTGTTTTCTGAAGTTTAGATATGTTTATTTGACTGGATTCAAGCTGGTTTTGCTGTTAGTTAGTTGGATTTAACCTAGTGTAAAGCTTTGAACTCAAAACTTTTGTTTTTAATGGTGAAATGGTGATTTAGCTACTGTGGTTGCTATTTGAGTTTGGGTTTGTTTTTTGTTGTTATATTATGTTTATTTAAGGTGATTTAAGCATGTTTTGGTGGCTTGTTTGTGGGATGAGCAAGCTTTGAGTTTTGAACTCAAGCTTGACTCATCAATGGTGGTTTTTGTAAGTATGCATGAAGCTTTTGTTTTATTGCTTTAGAAATGATCTTTGGGGTCTAATTAGCAGGTCTGGAAAGTTTTATTTGGGTTGGGGTTGGATTGGTCGAGTTATGATTTTTCAAAAAATTCCTGCACTGAACCGGAATTCCGATTTAGGGAGGCCTGTAGGAACCGGTCTACCTTTTGGCTTTCAGGAATTTTTCCCAGAACCGAAATTCCGATTGGGGAACCGGTCTACCGGTTGGGGCAAATTTGGGAACCCTAGTTTTTCCCATTTTTGTGTTATTTAGGGTATTGTCATGTTTTTTATCAATAGGGAAACTTTTAGTTTCAAGTTTAAATCCCCGGGAAGTGATTTAGCGTATCGCTTATGAGTGTTGTGATTAATGTCATTTAGAGCCTGTAATTCGTTGAGCAGATTGTTCCACTCAGCTTGACCAGCACACCTGAATTCAGAATCGAGGTAAGATTAGTATAACAGTATGAATATGTATTTACATGTTTAGCGTGCATGTTAGGAAGCCTGTTAGATTACATTATATATGTATGTTGGCTTTGTACCATCCGACAGTATCACATCGGTACGGCTAGAGTATGACTAACGTACCGAGTATAGGCTGATATTATGGTTGATGGTATTGTACTATTTGACCGTATCACATCGGTATGTTCAGAGTATGACTGACATACCGAGTGTAGGCTAATACAGTAACACATCGGTACGGCTAGAGTATGATTAGCGTACCGAGTATAGGCTATTACTATGTCAAAAGTAGCGTCGCACGAACGTTCGAGACTCAGCACCGTGTGGGACACGTGGATTAGGGTTGTGGTCAGAGGTATGGGCTTCTGATCATAACCCGGGATTTATGTATGTTATATGATTTATGCTTTTCTTACTGAGTTTGTCGACTCACAGTGCTATGTTCATGTGTAGGTAAGGGCAAGGCTTAGGCCGAGGAACCGTGAGGACGAGCAGATGAAGATTGTACATGTCGGGGCAGTTAGGCCTGGAGCGTACGATCCTCGGGACATCAGGGCTTTTGTAGTTAGTCGCTGGGCGACAAATATTTTGTATTGAATAGCAAACTTTTTGTAAAGTGTTTTGTAAATGGAATCCCAAAGTATTTTGTATGCTATATTACAAGTATTTAATTAAATAAGCAAAATTTTAATTAATCACGTTTTTCATTAACCTCGTTGATTAGCAACAAGCTGCACAATACATTAAAAATCACGTCAACACGCCTATGCTAGTTAGGGTGTGACAATTTGGTATCAGAGCCGCCAGGTTGTCTTCCAAAGATCGTCACGACATGTAAAATCATCATCAGCAGTTAGCTCATTCTACGGTTCAGTAAGCTTTTATTGCTTTAGTAGTTTATTTTAATAGTATGAATTAAGAATAGCATGTTAGTAGCCTGATAGTAGAATAGGCGCGTGTTTTTTTTTTTTTAATTTCCAAATAAGCAGCATTAGTAAGCTCTCGTTGATCATGATCTGACCATGCCAACTACTCTTGGTTACGGAGGCTGTTCAGACTAAATGGACACCAGGAAAAATACCAGGAGTCAGGGCAACTTGGTCGGGTCAAATGAAGGTTAGGGAGCTGAGTTTCCTCCAAATGCTCGGGGCCGAGGTAGAGGTCCCAGGGGCAGGGCATGTGGCCGGGGTGATGCTAACCCGCCACAGGCTGCCCAAGCCGCCCAAGTTACTCAGGAAGCCCAAAATTGGGAAAATAGGTTTGCAGAAATGCAAACTAAAATTAATGATCAAGAGGAAGTAATTCGGCAGCTAAGATAGCAGGGTGCTCCTGCAGTGCCTGTTCCAGAAATTCCAGTGGCACCTGCCCCTGTTGTCTAGGCCGAACCAGTGATTGCAGTTAATAGGATGGAACCTCTATATGAAAGGTTCCGCAAGCAAGCACCTCCGATTTTTCTGGGAGGTCCGGACGTTATGAAAGCCGAGCAGTGGCTAACAGTGATTACAAAAATTCTAAACTTCATGGGCGTCATCAAAAGTGATAGAGTGGTGTGTGCCACTTTCCAATTTAAGGAGGATGCTTTTGTCTGGTGAGCATGGTGTCCATGATACATGACGTCACTTCAATGACTTGGGAAAAGATCCAGGAACTTTTCAATGCGAAATATTATAATGAAGCAGTCAGAAGTGCCAAAAGAAAAGAATTCACCCACCTGACTCAGAAAGAGAATATGAGTGTGACAGAGTATACGACATAGTTTGACCGGTTGGCGAGGTTGGCCTCGGGTATAGTGCCAACTGATTTTAGTAAAAAGGAAAAGTATCTGGATGGATTGAATGTGAAGATTAGACATGACCTAATGATTACTACCGACGACAAAACCACCTATGCTGAAATGGTGGAAAAGGCACTGCGAGCTGAGGGCGTAGTTGGGTGCATGACTGAGTCTGCTAGGACTCCAGTGGTTGGCGGGGCTCCTACCCTTCCTGCATTAGGCTTTAGCAGGGGAGGTAGAGGTTTGGCCATGGATCAGAAAAGGAAGGCCTCCACTGCAACCGGTGGCTCGGGTAAGAATAAGAGGTTCCGAGGGAACCAGGTTCGAGGCGGTTGTCAAGGTAATTTTGAGACTCGATACACTTACCCAGAGTGCCCTAGTTGTAAAAGGCACCATCTGGGTGAGTGTAGAGGTCAAGGGGGCTTTCAATGTGGCATGCCAGGGAATTACAAGAGGGATTGCCCTCAACTCAGAATCGAAGCACCAAAGGCTCCGGCGAGACCCACTCCAGCAAGGGTGTTCACCATTACTCAGGCTGATGCAGAAGTCAGTCTTTCAGTGGTGACAGGTCAGCTTTCGGTCAACAACTCTTCTTACTCTGTATTGTTTGACTCTGGGGCCACGCATTCTTATGTGGCATCCAGAATCTTTAGTAAATTGGATAGACCGCATGATAGTTATGAATCAGGGTTTGGAACCTTATTACCTGGCGGAGAGTTAGCTATCTCCAAAAGGTGGATTAGGTCTATGCCGATCAGAATTGATGATAGGGAGTTAAGTGTTGACATAATAGAAATGAGCTTAGCAGATTTTATATCATACTGGGAATGGATTTCTTATCCAAATATTCAGCCAGTATTTATTGTAAGAGGAAGATGGTAATCTTCCAACTAGAAGGTGAGGAACCGTTTGTTTTTGTCGGTTCAGTTCAGGGATCTCGAATCCCAGTGATTTTGGCTTTGTAAGCTAAAGAGTTGTTGTGTGATGGTTGCCTAGGGTTTCTGGCTGTGGTATTAGACACCACTCGGCCATACTCTATTTGGCCAGAAGACATCAAAGTGGTTTGGGAATTTTTAGATATTTTTCCTGATGAACTTCCGGGTTTACCACCTCAGCGAGAAATTAACTTTATAATTGATTTGGCACCTGGAGCAAAACCAGTTTCCAAGGCTCCATATAGAATGGCTCCAGCTGAGCTTAAAGAATTGAAAATTCAGCTCCAGGGGTTGCTTGAAATAGGATTTATTCGGCCTAGTGTGTCGCCCTGGGGAGCTCCGGTATTGTTTGTCAAGAAGAAGGATGGGTCGCTGAGAATGTGCATCAACTATCGGGAGTTAAATAAGCTAACAGTTAAGAATAAATATCCATTACCTAGAATCGATGATCTTTTTTATCAACTTCAGGGGAAGACGGTCTTTTCAAAGATTAATCTCCGATCGGGCTATCATCAGTTGAGAATCCAAGAGGAGGACATTCCAAATACAGCTTTCCGTACTAGGTATGGACATTATGAATTTTTGGTTATGTTGTTTCGACTAACCAATGCTCCTGCAGCATTCATGGACTTGATGAATAGGGTATTCAAGGATTTCCTCGATATCTGTGTGATTGTGTTTATCGATGACATCCTTGTGTACTCTCAATTAGAAGAGGAGCATGAGCTACATCTTCGAATGGTTTTGCAACGACTTCGAGAACACAAGCTTTATGCCAAATTCAAGAAATGTGAATTTTGGCTATCTCAAGTGTCCTTCTTAGGGCACTTTGTTAGCAAGGATGGGATCAAGGTGGATCCAGGAAAGATAGAATCCGTCAGGGATTGGCCTAGATCGAAAACAGTGACAGAAATTAGAATTTCTTGGGTCTAGCTGGTGATTATCGTCAGTTTGTGGAATGGTTCTCTAAAATTTCAACACCCTTAACTGAATCAGCGGTTTGTATGGTCAGACAAATGTGAAGCTAGTTTTCAGGAGCTGAAACAGAGGTTGATTACAGCGCCAGTGCTAGCTTTGCCTTCTGACAAAGAAAAGTTCGTAGTTTATTGTGATGCATCCAGACATGGTCTGGGGTGTGTACTGATGCAAGTTGATCAGGTTATCGCTTATGCCTCCCGTCAGTTAAAGGATTATGAGCAGCGATACCCAACTCATGACCTAGAATTGGCCGTAGTAGTATTTGCTTTGAATATTTGGCGGCATTATCTTTATGGGGAAAGGTGTGAAATTTATACCGACCATAAAAGTCTCAAATATTTCTTTACTCAGAAAGATTTGAATATGAGACAAAGGCGTTGGTTGGAGTTAGTGAAGGATTATGATTGTGAGATCCTTTATCATTCTGGGAAGGCCAATGTAGTGTCCGATGCCCTGAGCACGAAGGTCCCGAGCAGGTAGCTAGCATGATTCAGATCTCACCCTAGTTAGCAGAGGACATGGTCAGATCTAGCAATGAGTTTGTGGTAGGCAAGCTTCACAACTTGACGCGGCAATCTGATCTGTTAGAAAGAATTAAGGTTGCTCAAATGACTGATTCGGAGTTAATAAAAATCAGAGAAGAGGTTTCAGCTGGTCAAGCAAGGGATTTTTCAGTGTCAGACAATGGGATGCTATTGTTTAAAGCTAGGGTTTGTGTTCCAAATAGTATGGAACTCAGAAATGAGATCTTCGAAGAGGCTCATACTACCCCATATTCCTTGCATCTCGACACCACCAAGATGTATCAAGATCTTAAACCTTACTTTTGGTGGAGCAGTATGAAGAAGAATATGGTAGAATTCGTATCGAGATGCCTAACCTGTCAGCAGATCAAGCCTGAGCAACAGACACCAGCAGGGTTGTTACAGCCTTTAACCCTACCTGAATGGAAGTGGCAGAACATCACGATGGATTTTGTGGTTGGATTACCTAGAACCACAGGTTTGACCGATTCTATTTGGGTTGTGGTCGATCATATCACGAAGTCCGCTCATTTCCTGCCAGTTAGAACAACCTATTCATGTTGGAAATTATTTTACCAGGATCTTAGATCTACTCACAAGTATGTTTATTAACATCCTAAATAAGAACTTTCTAAAACGATGAAATAAACACATATAAAGTTAAAGAAACCTTACATTGAGTGCAGCGGAATATAATGACTCCTTCCGTTCAGATATCTAGCCCTTGATTCCTTTCTGTAGCAGAGCATTATCAATATCTGAACCTGGATCTCTTTCTCTGAATCCTTGATGCTGAATCTCCTTTGCTGATGATCTTTCTTCACGATCTTCCTCACTATGATTGAGGTATCACTTGATGTGTGTGGGCACTACTCTAATCACTAAGGATTTCGAAATTCAAAGGAAGAAGAAGAGAGAGAGTGGTCAACTAAAGATAGGGAGAGAGAAGGCTCAGTTTTTCTGATTCAGAAAGTCTGAAGAAAAGTGTAATTTTCCTGAAGCCTTCACTATCTATTTATAGCATTCCACTAGGGTTAGATTTGAATTATATGGCATTAAAATAATGAAAAAATCAACTTAAAATAGCTACAAAGGTGGCCGGCCATACACTAATGGATTGGGCCTTGCTTTTTGCAATTTTGCAATTTTAACACCTTTTGTATCTGATTTTCTCAAAAATGCCAATTTCCTAATTAAATCATTTAAATGCCAATTCTAACTATTTAATAACTATAAATAATTATTAAATAATATTGTCATTTATCATATTTATTAATTGAACCATACAAAGTATCATAATTAACAAATATGCCCCTATAAACTCTTTCTTTACAATTTCGCCCTTACTTAGTGAAAAATTCACAAATAGACATAGTCTAATTTGAGAATTATAATTAATTAATCAAAACCAATTACATGAGTCTTACAAGCAATATTATCTCAACTAGTGGGGGGACCATGGGTCTACATAACCGAGCTTCCAATAAGGAGATCAAGAATTTAGCACTAAAATTCACTAACTTTCTTCGTTGAATCCACGCATAGAACTTAGAATTGCACTCTCAGTATATAGAATGCTCTATATGTTCCACCATATAGACACATCATTAGTTATCCATTGTTATAATCCTAATGTGATCAATGATCCTCTATATGAATGATCTACACTGTAAAGGGATTAAATTACCGTTACACCCTACAATGTATTTATTCCTTAAAACACTTGACCCCGTATAAATGATATTTCAGCTTATGTGAAATGAGTACTCCACCATTTATGTTCGTTTGGTCAAGCTAAAAGGAGATCATCCTTTGCTTACTATTCGCTAGATAGAAGCTATAGATTCCATGTTTATGATAGCGCTCCCACTCAATTGCACTACCGTGTTCCCAAAAAGTACTTATCACCCTGACCAAAAGGTAGGCTTAACTAACAATTCAAGGAACACGAATAGCCTTTCAAGATTGAGCCTAATCATAACAGGATTAAGATCATTTGATCTAGGATCAACCAGGCGATATTGACTTGAATAGATTTTATGGTAAGTTTAATTAAATCTAAGTCAAAGTTCAATATCGGTCCCTTCTGATGCATACTCCATGCATCCAACCTGAGCTTTACTTTAACCAATGTTCTGGAAAGAACATAGTATTTCTCCAAATACAAGTAAACTCTTGTTGTAGATTATCATATCAGTAAAACCCTGTGTCTGATAAATCTAGGAAACTTTATTCACATAGTCATGTTTACTTTCCAATGTGTTGACGGCACAATAAACAGGATCAAGTATGTGAAAAGGGTTTCAGATGAATTTATACATTATGTACATATAATCATGAAATAAATCATGTGAACCATGCAACATTAAATGTTATTTCTGATCAATATTAATAAGTAAATCTGATTATATTGAAATGAGTTTTATTTAGGGCATAAAACCCAACAAACTCCCACTTGCACTAATATAAAACAAAAAGTGCGTTTCAAATAATCTCAACACCTTGATATACAAATCAAGTGTAGTAGTAGTAAACTCCTCGTAATAGGATCTGAAAGGTTGAATTAACCACAATCTTTTCTCCACCATTACTCTTCCTTAATCACAAAATCTTTGATAATGTGAAATTCCTCTCTATATGTCTACTCTCTTGGGATACTGGATTCTATACCTTTGGCAACTACTTTTGGTTAATCAGGAAATTAACACTAGTAGTTTAAGGCAATTTGGAATGGTGCCAAAGATGTATAGGACTTTCCTTAGACTGAATAAGTACCTTTCCTGCAGCTTTAACATTCAGTCTCTCTCTGGTAGACCTAGAGACTTCAGATAGGTTTTTACACTTCTCCAAAATCACTATTCCACCCCCAGAGTAATCACCATCTTATCAGAAAGATTTACTAGCACAATGGCAAATTTCGAAAATCTGATATGGTGTAGTCTAAGAGTTTTAAACACACCCTTATAGACTAACATATAGTTCCTCTTCTTAATCTTAAGATTTACTTGATTGTCTTCCAATGTTCTTCTCCTGGATTAATCTGATACCTACTCATTACTCCCACTCAACAGCAGGTATCTGGTCTAAGGCATACAAAAGCATATCTAGGACCTCTCACTGTTGATATAAGAAATTCTTTCATGGCTTTATCTTTTCTGGAATAGTTAAGACTTTTCCTTAGATAAAATCTATGCCTAAGAAGTTGTGAAGCTTCTATAGATTGCCATTAGAAAGAAAATGCTTCAGCATCTTACTAAAGTAAGTTGCTTGCATTAGAGTAAGTAATTACCAGGTATACCACAAGCCATAGGTTTAGATAAACTCAAACCTATAATACTAGGAACAGGAAGTTTTGTTAAGTCCATTGAATAGACTTATTAACTAAAATTTCCTTTTATGTCCTTGTAATAGAAAACTTTAGGTTACTCCATGTGAATGGATTAAACCATAGTTCTATTGGCTTTCTTCTTAGTTTCTTATCTTGACAATCCATTACTTGTTTAAACTCACAATGGATTTTAATCACTAGTGTCTCCCCAAGTCATAAGAAGGTGAGTTCCTAGAAACTCTCCCACTACGACAAGGCACCGTGAATTATGTCTAAGAAAACTAAATGGTATTGATCTCTTCGGTTGTGACAAGACAACAGAGGCAGTGGGATCATCATATGTTATATAAGATGATAGAACACTTTTGGAATCAAGAATTAATTATCTCCTTTATTTGCTACTTGTTTTTCAGACTTAGTCATTTTCTTAGAAAAGTAGTATTTGTTTGATCAAACACTTTCTCATCTATTGACAATGGGATGGTCTACCCCTAATCACTTAGAATAGCTAAGAAACCATGGTTAACAGTTCTAGCTTTTCTTAAGATTTTGATTAGGTCATCCATGAATCTAGTAATGATTTACATTAAGTATACAACCATTACATCATTCTGAAATTGTATTACCGTAGAAGGAATTAGGCAACGACTAGTAACTAATCATCAATATGCAACTCGAAATTTCTGGGGAGGTAAGTTTGGATATAATTCAAAAATCAATTTAATGATCTTTGAACTGCATATCTACTAACTATTTTCCACCCCTATCAGTTCGCAAGATCTTTAACCACTTACCTTAATGGTTTTAACCATTGCTAGAAATTAATGAAATTTTTAAACATTTCAAATTTCTTTGCTTAAGGTATAATCTAGAGTTATCGTTTTAAGAATACAACGAAAAACTCATATCCACCCCTGAATGTACATCCATCTGCGAATGAGATGAACTACTTTCAGTGGATATAGGCATATTAACTCTTTGCAGAAATTGATTTTGTCAAATCCACTATGAACAAGATACAAATGCCATAGATTAAAAAAGTGGTAGTGTCTTTTGATGACATAGGTTTATAAAAGAATTCTTAGAATAGTGCAAGTGGATCCTGGTCACAGAATACCTAACTCATATTCCATACAGTTTGAATCCATTAATAGAAGATGGATATTAAACACTTGAGAAAGTGTAACTGTATTGTATTCTGGAATTAGAAATATAAGAAAATTTCTGTTTGGATTCTAAAATTAAAGTCAAAGACTTAAATTTATACCAAATATAATGAGTAATTCTTTCTTGGACCACCACTACTAATACAAACTCTAAGTCAGATTTGCCCATACAAGTAGGAGATTTCTAAGATTGAGGATTTATATCAATTGGGAATAGAATTTCGGGATTATAATCATATGCGTCATTTAATTTCTTAAGAGAAAATATAGAATGACATGAAATGATTTATAGACCATTCATCCAATGATATATTATTGAGCTAATTCGAAATGAATAAGCGAAGAGGAATTAGGATAATTTCGTTTAAAATAAGAATCCAACGATGCTTCGATTAGCGAAAGACAAAGTAATCTTATTTATACAATCTTCTTGTTTCATATCGTAAAAATGCTAGTCTAAGGTGTCATCAATTGATGAACAGCTAGATGTTGCATATACAATATTTATCTTTCGAGATCTAACACTATTATGTATGTCTAATGGTGAAAATCCATTAGGGATTTATCTCATTAGAAAAACAAACATGTTATACCAACAATGAAGATTCGAAATTAAACTACAACTTAATAACAGAAAATAACATGGTTCAATATAAATTCATACACAATTCAGAAATTATAAACATATAGCAAGTAGGAATGACAAGTGAAAATACTAAAACTTACAATCCTAAATAATTTCCAAGGTTTTTTAACAAACTGATACAGTGTCCCGTTTAGGCGAGAGTCAAAGCATCATCCATTGAATAGAGTTGTCAGCTCATCTAAAATGATAAGCATTCTAGCAACCTTTTATTCGATCAAGATTGGAATTCAGCGTTGTCCCGTTTAGGCGAGAGTCAAGGCAATTCTATCTTATGAGCTTCCACCATTGTTTCATAATTTGTAAGTCAAGTATGGTCGCCACCATTAGGGTGATCCATACCATACAAAACACTTACAAACTACTTATCATGCGAGGTTAAACAGTGCGAAATTGCTAATGAACGTTCCTCCATTAGGGAGGATTACTCACTAAAACAAACGCGGTGTAAAACCCACAATGGAGATCGAATGTCTTAATAATAAAGCTCATTATTTAAAGAGAGTTGTATTTTCTTTGATTCTCTTTATTTATTCTATTTATTTTAAATATATATTTATTTAATTAAAATTTCCAATTTAGAATGAAAAATTCTAAATATAAATTTTAATTTAATATTTATAAATTTTACTTAGATGGATATGAAAATAACATGAATTATTTCCATCTTAGTAATAATTTCCAATAAATATTTAGAAAAATATTCAATTTAAGTTGTTACAAAATTAATTTAAATTAATTTACAACTCAAATTTAATTTTCTATAAATATATATTGCATTTCGAAAAATTAAAGTATATAAGAATACAATTTTCGAAAAATGCATAAAAAATAAATCCTGGAAAAATTATTCTAATTTAATGTTGGCCCAAAATTAATTTACAACAAAAAATATAATTTTCCTATTTAATTAAATATATAAGAAAAATTTTAAATATTTAAGTATGATGATGAAAATCAACTTAAATATTAATTTTCTATTTAATTAAATACACTAGAAAAATACTTCAAGCAAAAATATCATCTATCTAGATTTTCCTTTGACTAATTAATTTAATTTCTAATAATATACTTTAATTTAATTTATTTTAAATTAATCAATAAATGAAAAAAATCATTGATTTAAGTTGATCCAAGAATTAATTAAAATAAATAATTAATTTACAACTTAATCTATTTTTCAAGATAAAATTCGAAATTCTAGCATTTAAGAAATGCAATTTCGAAAATTGATTAATAAAATAAAAAAATATATTTTGAAAATTATTTAAATTTAGTTGAAAAAATAAATTTCAACTAAAAATAATTTTCTATTTAATTAAATGTCACGAAAAAGAAATATTTAAGCATGATGATAAAAATCAACTTAGATATTTAATTTTCAAATTAATTAAATGTATTAAATTCGAGAAATAAATAATTAAGTGTAGAGAAGGCTTAATTATTAATTTCTAGTTTAATACTAGGAAAAATATACTTAAAATAAATTGTACCAAAATTAATTAAATAATTAATTTCACAATTTATAATATTTTCCTATTTAATATTAGAAATAATAAGTAGTCTAGAAATAACTATCTAGAAAATATCTTATTTGACTAAGTATCTTTTCCACAAAATTTGAAAAAATATGTAATTTAAGTTGTATTAGAAAAAATCTAGAACTTAAATATTTTTCAAATTTAAATTTAATTAAATATCAAAAATTAAGTTGTAACCACTTAATTTGAAAATATTCCATTTTAAGTTAATATTCGAAAAGATATTAACTTAAAAATATCTAAAGAATCTTAATAACCAATGCCTAAAATTCCTCAACTTAATTTTGAAATTTTGAATTCAAAAGATATTCAGATTTAAGTTGGTTAGTTGAAGATAACTAAATATCAACTTAAATAAGAATATTTAATGAAAAATTTAAATTAAGTTCCAGAAAGAATCTAGATGGTTATAATTCTATATTTAATTAAATACAAGAACATACATATAGTTTAGCTTAGAATATAAAATTCTTTAAACTATGATTTTCTAAATTAATTTCAAAATAAATGAAATTAATTATGTTGCTAATCAATTTTAATTAGGTTAAACTAGTGTAATTAACCTAGTACAGTCATTCAAATCAGGCAAA
Organism: Cannabis sativa; assembly: GCF_029168945.1. Classification (NCBI taxonomy): domain Eukaryota; kingdom Viridiplantae; phylum Streptophyta; class Magnoliopsida; order Rosales; family Cannabaceae; genus Cannabis; species Cannabis sativa. The sequence goes on along the minus strand of NC_083605.1, from coordinate 14,667,499 downwards.
TGGGCCTTCACAATTGGGGTGGTTTGTTTGAGGGGGTGCTGGGTTCAGTATGTCGTACCCACTTCTATGGCTCCCAACTCTCACACAAGGCCCAAAAGAGAGGAATTTAACCTTAATAAGAACAACTGTTATTAATTGAATAGGCCCAAAAACTAAATGGGCCTAAATAAATTCTATCAATAACTATGATAATTTATTTTAGCAACATTAACCTATATGCATCTATAATAAAATTAAACACATAGGCTCACACAGGCATACTTTGGATGGGTCCTATCATGTTGCTAGGTCATACACAGATGAAAGAAGATTGTAAATATACCTGTTACAAATTATTAACTTGACCAAAGGAGCCATCAGATCATTAGATCTGGCAAAAAGTAACCATGGCTATTTGCAATCTAGTAATAATAGGTTTTGAAAACTTACAAACAAGCTAAAACACATACTCCTGCAACAAGGTTAGTTGGAAAGTTGGATGTAGGATTTATTTAATTTTAAATTGAATATTTAATTTCGAAAATAATTAATTAAATAATAAAAAAAATATTTCAAAAATTTAAAAAAAATTTGAAAAATTCGAAATTTTTAAAAAAATTTAAATTTAAAATTAAACCTACAATTTTTGAAAAATTAGGTTTCAACCAACCTAAATATCATTTCAAAAATTTGCTAACTACTTTTAAATTTTAAATGTTATTTTATAAATAAAAATTAAATAAAAAATTAGAAAAGATAAATAAATATCTTTTTCAAATTTTAAATGTAATTTAAATAAATAAAATAACAAAATTTAAAAAATTAGCAAAATATCTTATATCATTTAAAGTTACATGATTATAAATATCTTATTTTAAATTTAAATAAGGTCAAAATATCTAAAAAAAATTAATTTTAAAAAAAAATCTTAAAAGATAAGATATAAATAAAAAATATCTTAAAAGATAAGATATCTTAAAAATATCTTATAAAATCTGACCTTAAATTTAAAAAAAATAAGATATAATCAAATTTAAAAATAAGATAGATTTTTAAGCAAGAAGATAGATACTAATTCTATTCAAATTCAAATTACACTAATATCTTGAATTAAATTTAAAAAATATTAAATTAATTCAAAATGATAATTAGAATTGAATTAGGAATAGTAATAGTATAAATACAAAACTATACAAAAAATTGGAAGTTAATTCCATGAAAAAGCATGAAAAATTGAAGAAAAACAAAAAAATTCGAAACTGTACGGACAGATTTGCGATCGCAAGAAAATATCAGCATAGCCCCGATTTTTTCAAATCTTCAAAAAATCATAACTAATTCAAATAAAATCCAAATTAAGTTCTGTAAAAGGCTAACTTGCTTAATTTTTTCCATACTATCCAATAAAAATAATTCCTGAGATAAAATCGCAATTATTTTTCACGAAAATTTTACAAACATCAATCAATCATCAAATAACACTCAATACAACATGATACCATCCAAAGAACATACAAACAATCGTTTTAAAGTCCAAATTTCTTGCAAGTAAATCAATTACCATGGCTCTGAGGCCAGTTGTTGGAAATTATTTTACCAGAATCTTAGATATACTCACATGTATGTTTATTAACATCCTAAATAAGAACTTTCTAAAACGATGAAATAAACACATATAAAGTTAAAGAAACCTTACATTGAGTGCAGCGGAATATAATGACTCCTTCCGTTCAGATATCTAGCCCTTGATTCCTTTCTGTAGCAGAGCATTATCAATATCTGAACCTGGATCTCTTTCTCTGAATCCTTGATGTTGAATCTCCTTTGCTCATGATCTTTCTTCACGATCTTCCTCACTATGATTGAGGTATCACTTGATGTGTGTGGGCACTACTCTAATCACTAAGGATTTCGAAATTCAAAGGAAGAAGAGAGAGAGAGTGGTCAGCTAAAGATAGGGAGAGAGAAGGCTCAGTTTTTCTGATTCAGAAAGTCTGAAGAAAAGTGTAATTTTCCTGAAGCCTTCACTATCTATTTATAGCATTCCACTAGGGTTAGATTTGAATTATATGGCATTAAAATAATGAAAAAATCAACTTAAAATAGCTACAAAGGTGGTCGGCCATACACTAATGGATTGGGCTTTGCTTTTTGCAATTTTGCAATTTTAACACCTTTTGTATCTGATTTTCTCAAAAATGCCAATTTCCTAATTCAATCATTTAAATGCCAATTCTAACTATTTAATAACTATAAATAATTATTAAATAATATTGTCATTTATCATATTTATTAATTGAACCATACAAAGTATCATAATTAACAAATATGCCCCTATAAACTCTTTCTTTACAATTTCGCCCTCACTTAGTGCAAAATTCACAAATAGACATAGTCTAATTTGAGAATTATAATTGATTAATCAAAACCAATTACATGAGTCTTACAAGCAATATTATCTCAACTAGTGGGGGGACCATGGGTCTATATAACCGAGCTTCCAATAAGTAGATCAAGAATTTAGCACTAAAATTCACTAACTTATTAATTCTTCGTTGAATCCACGCATAGAACTTAGAATTGCACTCTCAGTATATAGAATGCTCTATATGTTCCACCATATAGACACATCATTAGTTATCCATTGTTATAATCCTAATGTGATCAATGATCCCCTATATGAATGATCTACACTGTAAAGGGATTAAATTACTGTTACACCCTACAATGTATTTATTCCTTAAAATACTTGACCCCGTATAAATGATATTTCAGCTTATGTGAAATGAGTACTCCACCATTTATGTTCGTTTGGTCAAGCTCGAAGGAGATCATCCTTTGCTTACTATTCGCTATAGATTCCATGTTTATGATAGCGCTCCCACTCAATTGCACTACCGTGTTCCCAAAAAGTACTTATCACCCTGACCAAAAGGTAGGCTTAACTAACAATTCAAGGAACACGAATAGCCTTTCAAGATTGAGCCTAATCATAACAGGATTAAGATCATTTGATCTAGGATCAACCAGGCGATATTGACTTGAATAGATTTTACGGTAAGTTTAATTAAATCTAAGTCAAAGTTCAATATCGGTCCCTTCCGATGCATACTCCATGCATCCAACCTGAGCTTTACTTTAACCAATGTTCTGGAAAGAACATAGTATTTCTCCAAATACAAGTAAACTCTTGTTGTAGATTATCATATCAGTAAAACCCTGTGTCTGATAAATCTAGGAAACTTTATTCACATAGTCATGTTTACTTTCCAATGTGTTGACGGCACAATAAACAGGATCAAGTATGTGAAAAGGGTTTCAGATGAATTTATACATTATGTACATATAATCATGAAATAAATCATGTGAACCATGCAACATTAAATGTTATTTCTGATCTATATTAATAAGTAAATCTGATTATATTGAAATGAGTTTTATTTAGGGCATAAAACCCAACAATTCAGTGGATCAGTTTGCAGAGCTATATGTTAAAGAAATAGTAAGACTTCATGGGGTACCAAAGTCAATAGTTTCGGATAGAGATCCGAAGTTCACCTCCAAGTTTTGGCAAAGTTTGCAACGAGCAATGGGTACAAAACTAAAATTCAGTACAGCATTCCATCCTGACACAGATGGACAGTCTGAAAGGATGATTCAGATATTGGAGGATATGTTACGAGCCTGTGTTATGGATTTGGAAGGCTCTTGGAGTAAGTATCTACCGTTGATAGAATTTTCCTACAACAATAGTTATCAGAGTACGATAGTGATGGCTCCCTATGAACTATTATACGGTATGAAGTATAGATCTCCCATCCACTAGGATGAGACAGGGGAGAGAAAGTATCTAGGTGCGGAATCAGTACAGTGGACCAATGAGGCAATTGAGAAGATTAAAGCTAGAATACTTGCCTCATAGAGTAGGGAAAAGAGTTATACAGATCCAAAACGCAGAGATGTTGAGTTCCAAGTAGGGGATCATGTCTTCTTACAAGTATTTCCAATGAAGGGGATCAAACGTTTCGGGAAAAGAGGCAAGTTATGCCCTAGGTTTACAGGACCTTTCGAGATTCTCGAGAAGGTGGGTCAAGTGGCATATCGGTTAGCTTTGCCTCCAGCTCTTTCAGCAGTTCATAACGTATTCCATGTCTCTATGTTGAGAAAATACGTTTCAGACCCTACTCATATACTTAGTTATGAGGACCTTGAGCTGCAGCCAGACATGTCATATGAGGAACAGGCAGTGCAGATCCCTGATAGAAAAGATAAAGTCCTTCGGAATAAAACCATAGCCTTGGTCAAAGTACTCTGGAGAAACAGCAAGGTGGAAGAAGCCACCGGGGAGTTAGAATCAGATATGAGAGCCCAGTATCCGGAGTTGTTCAGGTTAGATTTCGAGGACGAAATCCTTTTAAGGGGGGATAGTTGTAAAGACCGCTTAGTTTAATTTGGAAATTAGCAGATAATTAGGGTTTAATTATGAAAATTATTTATTGATATTTAAATAATTATTTATGTTGATTTATTTGAATTCAGAATGCATTTTATATGTCATATAGTGAAATTTCATAATTTTGCATTTTCGGTGCCCGACAACATGGAACGCGGTGTATGGCTTAGTAGAATCACAATCTAATATTTTAGTATAGCGGGGCAGTATTGTTAGACATTGGGAATGTCGGGATTAGTCGGGAATTTAGAGTTTTCCCAAAATACCCTTTTGTGCTTTTTAATCCTTTTAGTGTGGGAGGGGCAAAAGGGTCATTTTCCCATAAGCTTTGGTCCTTTAGTGGACTTAGTATTATGTGATTATTTGATTTATTTTTAATTAAGTTGGCTGAAATAAGTGGATTAGTATGATAGTTGTTCATTTTATTGAAAAATCAAAAGAGAGGTAAAATCTAATTTTCTCTAGCTCTCTCTCTTTCGGCCACCCCTAGAACCAGCTAGGGTTCTTGATTCTTCTTCCTCAATTAAGTGTTTTGCATCAATTCTTACTACAATCCAAGCTAAGGTAACCCTTGTGTAACTTTCTCTTAGTTTCTTGAAGTTTAAGGAAGTAAATATTTGCATGCTTGATGATTTTGATGATTGTAGCTGGTGTGTATGTTTGCTGTTGTTTTCTGAAGTTTAGATATGTTTATTTGAGTGGATTCAAGCTGGTTTTGTTGTTAGTTAGTTGGATTTAACCTAGTGTAAAGCTTTGAACTCAAAACTTTGGTTTTTAATGGTGAAATGGTGATTTAGCTGCTGTGGTTGCTATTTGAGTTTGGGTTTGTTTTCTGATGTAATATTATGTTTATTTAAGGTGATTTAAGCAAGTTTTGGTGGCTTGTTTGTGGGATGAGAAAGCTTTGAGTTTTGAACTCAAGCTTGACTCATCAATGGTGGTTTTTGTAATTATGCATGAAGCATTGTTTTATTTCTTTAGAAATGATCTTTGGGGTCTAATTAGCAGGTCTGTAAAGTTTTATTTGGGTTGGGGTTGGATTGGTCGAGTTATGATTTTTTGAAAAATTCCTGCACTGAGCCGGAATTCCGGTTCAAGGAGGCCTGTAGGAACCGGTCTACCGATTGGCTTCCAGGAATTTTTCCCAGAACCAAAATTCTGATTAGGGAACCGGTCTACCGGTTGGGGCAAATTTTGGAACCCTAGTTTTTCCCATTTTTGTGTTATTTAGGGTATTGTTATGTTTTTTATCGATAGGGAACTTTTTAGTTTCAAGTTTAAGTCCCCGGGAAGTGATTTAGCGTATCGCTTATGAGTGTTGTGATTAATGTGATTTAGGAGCCTGTAATTCGCCGAGCAGATTGTTCCACTCAGGTTGACCGGCACACCTGAATTCAGAATCGATGTAAGATTAGTATAACAGTATGCATATGTATTTACATGTTTAGCGTGCATGTTAGGAAGCCTGTTAGATTACATTATATATGTATGTTGGCTTCGTACCATCCGACAGTATCACATCGGTACGGCTACAGTATGACTAACGTACTGAGTATAGGCTGATATTATGGTCGATGGTAATGTACTATTTGACCGTATCACATCGGTATGCTCAGAGTATGACTGACATACCGAGTGTAGGCTGATACAGTAACACATCGGTACGGCTAGAGTATGACTAGCGTACCGAGTATAGGCTGTTACTATGTCAAAAGTACCGTCGTACGAACGTTCGAGTCTCAGCACCGTGTGGGACACGGGGATTAGGGTTGTGGTTAGGGGTATGGGCGTCTGATCATAACCCGGGATTTACGTATGTTATATGATTTATGCTTTTCTTACTGAGTTTGTCGACTCACAGTGCTATGTTCATGTGTAGGTAAGGGCAAGGCTAAGGCCGAGGAACCGTGAGGACGAGCAGATGAAGATTGTACATGTCGGGGCGGTTAGGCCTGGAGCGTACGATCCTCGGGACATCAGGGCTTTTGTAGTTAGTCGCTGGGCGACAAATATTTTGTATTGAATAGCAAAATTTTTGTAAAGTGTTTTGTAAATGGGATCCCAAAGTATTTAATTAAATAAGCAAAATTTTAATTAATCACGTTTTTCATTAACCTCGTTGATTAGCAACGAGCTGCACAGTACATTAAAAATCACGTCAACACGCCTATACTAGTTAGGGTGTTACAATATTGCTTGTAAGACTCATTTAATTGATTTTCATTAATAAATTATAATTCTAAAATTAGACTATGTCTAGTTTATGAATTTTCACTAAGTAAGGGTAAAATTGTGAAGAAAAGAGATTCTAGGTTTCATTTATTAATTAAGAGACTTTATATGTCTAATTAATAAATATATTAAATGAAAATATTATTTAATAATTAATTTTTAGTTATTAAATAATTGGAATTTGAATTTAAGTGGTTAAATTGAAAAATTGGCGTTTTTGAGAAAATGGGATGGAAAAATGACAAAATGGCAAAATTGCAAAGTGGGCCCAATCCACAATCCATGGTCAGCCTTACTTAGTGTGATTTACCATTTATTTTTCTATTATTTTAATGCTAATTAATTCTAACCTAAACCTAGGTGGTTACCTATAAATAGATAGTGATGACTCACACTTAACAGTTTTTGAAAAAAAAACTCTTGTCTTCAGAAAATTGAGTGTCCTATTCTATTCCTTAGGCCGAAACCATCTTTGCTCTTTTCTTCTTCAATTTTTGAACCTTGAGTGATAGAGTGAGTGCCCACACACATCAAGTGGTATCTCAATCATAGTGTGGAAGACTGTGAAGAATCCAGGTTCAGATCTTGATAATGCTCTGCTGCAGAAAGGAATCAAGGGCTAGAGATCTGAACGGAAGGAGTCATTATATTCCGCTGCACCCAATGTAAGGTTTTCTTAAACCCTTATGTGTTTATTTCATTGTTTTAGAAATTTATATTAGGATGTTAATGAAACATACTTGTTAGTAAATCTAGATCCTCTTAAAATATTTCCAACAACTGGCCTCAGAGCCATGGTAATGATTTACTTTCATGTAATATGAATTAAAACGATGATGTGTGTTGATTTTGATGGCTTCATGTGGTATATGTGCTTATTTGATGAATGTAGGTGTTGTACAAAATTTTTTCCATGAAAAATATTTTTTCTGTTACTGAAAGTATTTTATTTGGATTCCTTGTGAAAAATTAAGCAATTTTCTTTTTTACGGAACTCAATTCTGATAAAAATTGAAAAATTTATGAATTTTCTAAAATTAGGGGCCATGGCTGCCGAAGCTTGGTGCACGCACGAACCAGTTGCTTCGGACAACCAGGACATGCGCGCGGAATGAAGGGGACAAGCCCGTGTCTTCAGACACGAAGTGGGCATTCAGACACCCTAAGGACACTGCACCTGACCGAGGTTTCTCGGGCAGGGAGGCTGCAAATGCCGAGTATCCTCGGCGTCTCTCCTCCATGCGCGCGCGTAAGCCCTTTTTTTGCAGCCTCCTGGGCTGCACGTGTAGCCTTGCTGCCAGCCAACACCCAATTTCCGATTTTTGTGGAATTTTTTCCCAATTTCGGATTTTTTCAATTTTCAAACCCCAAAATTAAAATAAAATATTATTTTTTAATAAATTTAAACTTAAATATCATTTTTTTAAAATAATAATATTTATTTTAAAATAGATTATTATTAATTTTGATATTTTGAGGTTTAAGTTTAAAAATTGATTATTTATTTTTTAAATTATGGTCAGATTTAAAATTTGTTAATTCCTTTAATATTTATATATTATCTAATTATAAGATCAGATATTTTGATATTTAACATATTTTAAATTAAAAGATAACTTTATCTTTCAAATATTATATTAAAATTATCTTTTATGACAAATTAAATAATTAATAAATTTGAAATTAACCTAAATATTTTATAGATATTTTAACCATAATATTTTCAAATTCAAAAATTTGTTATTTTGTTAAATATTTAATTATTTATAAAGTATAAGTTTAAAAATGATATTTTAGTATTTTATATAATTTTACCTATTTGAAATTTATAAATTATATTTTTAATATTTAAATATCTTAGATATTTTTGTAGAAATTTGAGTAATGCTTAATTTGAGATATTTTGACGTATAATTAGGATAATTATTATATATTTATTATTTTATTCTTAAGATAATAATTATCTAACCACATCTATTTTAAAGTTTGTTTATTTTATTATTTTAATTTTATTAAATTATAAGATTCGAAAATAATATTGAAGGTATTTTTCTATTCAAATCATTTATCTTATTTGACATTTAATTTAATTTGATAAAAATAATTCAAAATAAACCTTGATATGTTAAATTAGCTTCATTTTTTTGAATTTTAAATTTTGATGATATTTTTAAGTTTGTTTTAACAACCCTAAATTTTCATAATGTAGTTGGTTAGTTTAAATAATAATTTAATTATATTAATATCTTATTTCACATGTGTTACATGGACATTGTTTGTTTAATTTTATTGTTTATTCAAACAAAAAAATTAACAAACCTATTATTTATTTGATCAAAATTGCTATGATTAACTTGTTGACAGATCTAATGATCTGATTTTAATCATAGTCCAATTATCAATAGATCCTATAAATAATTTGTAACAGGTTAATTTTGTACTTCTTTCATCTGTCTAAACCTAGTAACATGATAGGGCCCATTCAAATCATTTGACCTGTGTGAGCCTATATGTTTGCTATTGGGCTTAGACGCATATAGGAAGCCCATTTAAGTTTTACTAAATAAATGGACTAGGTTGCTAAAATAAAATTTGACATAAGTAATTTTATTTAGGCCCAATTAGATTTGGGCTTATTCAATGAATAACAATTGTTTATTTAAAGGTTAAATTCCTCTCCTTTCGGCCTTGTCTGAGAGTTAGGGGGCCAATAGCAGTGGGTACGACATACTAAACCCAACCCTCCCTCACATGAACAACCCCAATTGTGAAGGCCCATTTTCTTTATTTAAATAATTGTATTAGGTTAATTATATTAGTCTAACCTAATTAAAATTGAATTAGGAAGATAATTAACTTTTAAAATATATGAAATTTATTTTTTATTTAATATTTTAAAGTTAATTTAGAAAAACACTTAGTTAATGATATATATTCTAGATAGTTATTTCTATCACTTCTAATATTTAATTAGGAAAATATTTTAAGTTAAAAATTAATAATTTATTTTAATTAATTTTGGACCAACTTATTTATAGAATATTTTTCCTAGTATTAAATTAGAATTAATAATTAAGTTTCTTTTATACTTAATTATTTAATTTTTGTATTTAATACATTTAATAAAATTGAAAATTAAATATTTAAGTTAATTTCATTCTTGATACTTAAATATTATTATTTTCATGACATTTAATTAAATAGAAAATTATTTTAAGTTGGAAATCTTAATCTCAGAACAACTTAAATTTGAATAATTTTCAAAATATATTTTATTTTATTTTATTAATCATTTTTTTTTATTTTCGAAATTGCATTTTTTATTTAAATGCAGAAATTTTTTGAATTTTATTCGAAAAATCGATTAAAGTTTAAAATTATTTATTTTAATTTTGGTCCAACTTAAATCAATGATTTTTTCATTTAATGATTAATTAAAATAAATGAACTAAAATATATTATAATTAGAAAATGAATTAATTAGTCAATGAAAGTCTATATAGATATTATCTATTTTGCATGAAGTATTTTTCTAGTGATATTTAATTAAATAGAAAATTAATATTTAAGTTGATCTTCATCTTGATAATTAAATATTTGAAATTTTCTTAATATTTAATTAAATAGGAAAATTATATTTTTGTTGAAAATTAATTTTGTACCAACATAAAATTAGAATAATTTTTCAGGGTTTATTTTATTTTAAAGCATTTTTTTGAAAATTGTATTCTTATATACTTTAATTTTTCGAAATGTAACATATATTTATAGAAAATTAAATTTGAGTTGTAAATTAATTTTGATACAACTTAAATTGAATAATTTTCTTAATATTTATTGAAGATTATTACTAAGATGGAAATAATTCATTTTATTTTCATATCCATCTAAGTATAATTTTATAAATAATAAGTTAATATTTATATTTAGAATTTTTTATTCTAAATTGGAAACTTTAATTAAATAAATATTAGAAGAAAATACATTTTAAATAATGAACTTTATTATTATTAGGACATTCGATCTCCATTGCTGGTTCTACATAGTTATTATTTTTGTGAGTAATCCTCCCTAATGGAGGAACGTTCATTAGTAATTTAACACCGTAGAATCTCGAAAGGTAAGTACTATTTGTAACTATTTATTTTAGTATGGATCAGCCTAATGGTGGCGACTTTAATAGGGCTTGCAAATGTATGAAACGATGAAGCTCATAAGATTGAATGGCCTTGACTCTCGCCTAAACGGGACAACGCTGGATTCTGATCTTGATCAAATAAAAGGTTGCTAGAATATCATTTTAGATGAGCTGACAACTCTATTCAATGGATGGTATCTTTGACTCTCGCCTAACAGGACACTGATATCAGTTTGTTGAAGACCATGGAAATTATATAGGATTGTATGTTTTAGTATTTTTGCTTATCATTCCTACTTGCTATATGTTTAATAATTTCTGAATTGTGTGTGAATTTATATTGAACCATGTTATTTTCTGATATTAATTGTAGTGTAATTTCGAATCTTCATTGTTGGTCTAGCTTGGCTTGTTGTTTTAATGGGACAAATCCATAATGGATTGTTAACCATTAAACAAACATAATAGTGTTAGATCTCGATAGATAAATATTGTAAATGCACCATCTAGTTGTTCATCAATAGATGACACCTTAGACAAGTATTTACAATATGAAACAAGAAGTTTATAAAAGTAAGAATAACTTTGACTCTCGCTAATCGGAGCATCGTTGGATTCTTATTTTAAATTCGAAATTATCCTTTATTCCTCTTAGCTTATTCATTTCGAATTAGCTTAAATAATATATCATTGGATGAATGATTTATTAATCATATAATGTCATTTTATTTTCTCTTAAGAAATTGAATGGCGCATTTGATTATATTACTGACATTCTATCCTGAAATGATATAAATCCTCAATCTTAGAATCCCTACTTATATATGCTTACTTTAGGCAACTCGGACTTAGAGTTAGATTAGTAGTGGTGGTCCAAGAGAGAAGAATACTCATTTTATATTTGGTATAAATTTAAGTCTTTGACTTTAAATTTTAGATTCCAAATAGAATTTTTTTTTAATTTCTATTTCTAGAATACAATACAGTTACACTTTCACAAGTGTTTAATAACCATTTTCTATCAATGGATTCACACTGTATGTTAAAGTATGGATATGAGTTTAGTATTCTGTGACCAGGATCCACTTGGACTATTCTAAAAACTCTTTATTGTAACTAAATCTAAGTCATCAAAAGACACAACCACATTTTAGCATCTAATGCATATGTATCTTGTTCATAGTGGTTTTGACAAGATCATTCTCTGCAAAGAGTCAATATGCCTATATCCACTGAAAGTTAGTTCATCTCATTCGCAGATGGATGTACATTCAACGGTGGATATGAGTTTTCGTTATGTTCTTAAGATGATCACTTTAGATTTTACCTTATGCAAAGAAATTTCAAATGTTTGAAAAATTTCATGAATTTCTAGCAATGTTTAAAAATATTAAGGTAAGTGGTTAAAGATCTTGCGAAATGATAAGGGTGGAGAAATATTTGGTTGATGTGCAGTTCAAAGATCATTAAGTTGATTTTTTGAATTATATCCAAACTTACCTCCCTAGAAAATCGATTTGCATATTGATGATTTGTTACTAGTCGTTGCCTAAGTCCTTCTAGGGATATACCCTAGTGATAGGAAAATTTCAGAATGATGGAATGGTTGGGTACTTAGAGTAAACCATTACTAGATTCATGGACTACCTAATCATAAGCTTAAGAAAGGCTAGAATTGTTAACCAAGATTTGCATGTTTGTTAGCTATTCTAAGTGATTAGGGGTGGATCATCCCATAGTCATTAGATAAGAAAGTGTTTGTTCTAACAAATACTACTTTTCTAAGGAAATGACTAAGTCTAAAAACAAAGTAGCAAATAAAGGAGATTTTTTTCTTGATTCCATAAGTGTTCTATCATCTTATTTTGTATATGATGAACCCACTGCCTCTGTTATTTTAACACAACCGAAGAGGATAATACCATTTAGTATTCTTAGACAAAATTCACGGTACCTTGTCGTAGTGGGAGAGTTTCAAGGAACTCACCCTTTTATGACTTGGAAAATACCTGTGATAAAAATCCAATGTTATTTTAAACAAGTAATGTATTCTCAAAATAAGAAACTAAGAAGTAAAGCCAAGAGAACTATGGTTAAAACCATTCATATGGAACAACCAGAAGTTTTCTATTACAAGGACAAGAAAGGAAATTTTCGTTAGTAGGTCTATTCAATGGACTTAACAAAACTTCCTGTTCCTAGTATTAAAAGGTTTGAGTTTATCTAAACCTATGGCTTGTGGTATGCCTGGTAATTTACTTACTCTAGTGCAAGCAACTTACTTTAGTAAGATGCTGAAGCATTTTTCTAATGGAAATCTATAGAAGCTTCTCGACTTCTAGACATAGATTTTATTTATCTAAGGAAAAGTCTCTACTATTCCAGAAAAGATAAAGCCATGAAAGAATTCCATGAATCAACAGTGAGATGTCTCAGATATGCTTTAGTATGCCTTAGACTAGACACCTGCAGTTGAGTGGGACTAATGAGTAAGTATAAAGTTAATCCAGGAAAGGAACATTGGAAGACAATCAAGTGAATCTTAAGATGAAGAAGAGGAACTATATGTTAGTCGATAAGGGTGTATTTAATACTCTTCGACTACACCAAATGAGATTTCTAGACTTGCCTTAGTGCTAGAAAGTCTTCTGATGAGATGGTGATTACCCTGGGGGTGGACTAGTGATTTTGGAGAAGTGTAAAAACCTATCTGAAGTCTCTAAGTCTACCAAAGAGAGACTGAATGTTAAAGTTGCAGGGAAGATACTTATTCAGTATAAGGAAAGTTCTATGCATTTTTGGCATTGTTCCAACATTTATTAACTACTAGTGTTACTTCCTGACTAACGCGAAAGTAGTTGCCAAAAAGTAAAGAATTCAGTATCCATAGAAGAGTAGACATGTAGAGAGTAATTTCACAATATCAAGAATTTTTGTGATTAAGGAAAAGTAATGGCGGAGGAAAGGTTGTGTTTAATACAACCTGTCAGATCCTATTACGGAGAGTATACTACATACTACACTTGATTTGTATATCAAAGTGTTGAGATTATTTGAAATGCACTTTTTGTTTTCTATTAGTGCAAGTGGGAGTTTGTTGGGATTTGTGCCCTAAATAAAATCCATTTCGATATAATAAGATTTACTAGTTAATAAAGATCATAAATAACATTTTTTTATGTTGCATGGTTCACATGATTTATTTCATGATTGTTTAATGTATAAATTCTATTAAGTCCAGAACATATGTATTTTTTAATGATTATAGTGTTTTTAGCACAGTGGAAAATAATCTTTAGTATATGTTTGAAAATTTAATTCCTTGATTTGTCAGTTCACTAGATTTAGACTGGCATGATAATCAGCGATAGGTATGCTTACACCTTGGACAAGTGTTATGTCCTTTCCAAGATATTGGCAAAGTTTGCCAGTATCGGATGTATGGAGTATACATTGGAAGGGACCGATATTGAACTTTGATTAGATATGATAAAGTTGCTGTAATATCTATTCAATTTGATATCATTTATAGGTGGCAAGTGTTTTAAGGATAAAATACATTGAAAGGGTGTAACAGTAATTTTATCCCTATGCAATGTAGATCATCTATAGAGGATCATTGATTATTGGGATTATAACAATGGATAATTAATAGTGTATCTATATCGTGGAACATATAGAGCGTTCTATATGACTGAGAGCGTAATTCCAAGTTCTATGTGTGGATGCAACAAGGAATTAATAAGATAGTGAAGTTACCTTGTAAGTTCTGGGTCTGCTTATTGGAAGCTCGGTTATATAGGCCCATGGTCCCCATACCAGTCGAGACCATACTTCTTGTAAGACTCACTTAATTGATTTTAATTAATCAATTATAATTCTAAAATTAGACTATGTCTAGTTTATGAATTTTCACTGAGGAAGGGCGAAATTGTGAAGAAAAGTGATTCTAGGTTTCATTTATTAATTAAGAGACTTTATATGTCTAATTAATAAATATATTAAATGACAATATTATTTAATAATTAATTTTTAGTTATTAAATAATTGGAATTGGCATTTAAGTGGTTAAATTGGAAAATTGGCGTTTTTAAAAAAATGGGATGGAAAATGACAAAATGGCAAAATTGCAAAGTGGGCCAATCCACAATCCATGGCCGGCCACACTTTGTGTGATTTACCATTTATTTTTCTATTATTTTAATGCTAATTAATTTTAACCTAAACCTAGGTGGTTACCTATAAATAGATAGTGATGGCTCACACTTAACAGTTTTTGAAAAAAAATATTCTTGTCTTCAGAAAATTGAGTCTCCTATTCTATTCCTTAGGCCGAAACCATCTTTCCTCTTTTCTTCTTCAATTTTTGAACCTTTAGTGATAGAGTGAGTGCCCACACACATCAAGTGGTATCTCAATCATAATGTGGAAGACTGTGAAGATCCAATCAACAAGAAGGAGAATCGGGCTCAAGAAGGAGAGAAAGAGATCCAGGTTCAGATCTTGATAATGCTCTGCTGCAGAAAGGAATCAAGGGCTAGAGATCTGAACGGAAGGAGTCATTATATTCCGCTGCACCCAATGTAAGGTTTTCTTAAACCCTTATGTGTTTATTTCATTGTTTTAGAAATTCATGTTAGGATTTTAATGAAACATACTTGTTAGTAAATCTAGATCCTGGTAAAATATTTCCAATATAAAGGTTACTAGGCTTACCTTTGATCTTCCTCTCCACCAAGCTAGCTGAAACCTTGCTAAGAAGTTGGATTTTTGGTCTAAAAATGATGAGGAAATCTTTGTTTTCCATTGGGTTCAAGCTTCGCCAACACCAGAAAGAGGGAGGGAGTAAAGAGGTGGATACTTTTTTTTGGTTTTCTTTTATTTTATGTTTTAATCTTAATCAATTAAGAAAAGCCTAAGTATACCACAACCATTTCACTTAATAATATGAGAAAAACTAAGGATTTATCTACAAAATCCATTAACTTAAAATATAAACCAAATGACATTTTTACCCCTTTACTTCAATAGAAAGTAACCTCAAAGATAAGCGTAACATGGTCCAAAACATTACCCCAAATAAATCTCGACCTTCCAAACGTTTAATTATCTAGCCCCGCTAATTCTAAGATACTCAACCATAATTAAGCAACTCTAGTGGCCAAATCATTGCATTCCATCTTTATTGGGCACAAAATATGAAAATTATAAAATTTCATATATAACGTATATAATGCATCTAGAATTCAAATATATATCTGTAATTGAGAAAATATTTTCCTAAGGCCTATTTCTGACAATAAGCCTTAATGCCTACTAAGATGTACATAATCATAATATAATATTTAAATCCTTAATTATCTGCTAATTCCTATGATCTAATAATACAGTCATCACAATTATCTCCTGTTAAAAAGATTTTGTCATCAAAATCTAATTTGGATGACTTCGGACAATGAGTCCTCATGGTGGCTTTTCAACCCTACTATTTTACTAAGTACCTAGATCAATACTATAATTTCGTTCCAAAGAACTTTATCTCTCTTATCAAGAATCTCAAATTACTTCTCTTCACAAAATAGGTCTGCCTGAAATTCTAATATTTCATAACTTATGATATTAGTCAATTCTCAATCATACATTCTTAGCATACAACATGGAAACATCATGAATGTTGGAAATGCTAATCATAAGGGTAAACGAGAGAAATTATTAATCTTATTTTCTTGAGAAGCTAAAAGTCTTAGGAACCTAGGGAATATCTTCTCCTTATCCCAAAAATATTTTACTCTTTTCACTGATGATATTCATAGAAAGACATGATTTCCCCCTACTCAGGATCTTTGTGTTTCCGAGCTTCAAATCTATATATCATAACTTGGTAACTGAATGTTGAATAAAAATTTATCAAAGGCAGATACTGTTCCATAATTCTTAAAATTCATCACATAAGCTGGCAACATATCTTTTATTATATAAATTATCCGTTCGGACTGGTCATCTATCTAAGGGTAGAAAACTATGCCCAGCTTCAGTTTTGTACTCCTGGCCCTTTGTAGGCTGTCATGGTTGGATTAATTTTGGAGTTTAGAGGTGATCTATATATTTTTCACAAACTTTGCATCCACTAATTGAGTAATTCTATTTCGTCTGATAAATCTGGTTGAAGTGTTAACTTATTGAGTTTACCCCTTTTAAACTTCAAAATTAATCCAACCATGACAGCCTCTGAATGAGAAAAAAAATCATGGTTGTACTGGACACCCACCCAGGACATTTCCTAACTCGAGTTTCCACCACTAGATTGACCTTCATCGTCTTAGTCTTTAGCTAACTCCAACCTTTGCCTTTGTCCCATATTCCAATCTATTTTCATAATAAAATATTTCACAATTTTCTCCACAGAGATAGCTTTGTAAAAACCTAAAAGTAAAATCACTGTCACAAGTTCTAAGTAGTACATTGGGTAACATTACTTATGCTACTTCAACTTACGAAAAGAATAAGTAATAACTCTAACAGCTTGCATCAGAATGCGTTCTAGATCCGGTCTGGATGCCCAACAATGGACCAAAAATTTTCTGGATCTGATGCCAAAGCTAACACTAGAGTAGTGATTAAAATTTTCTTGAGTTCTTGAAGTTAATTTCACACCCATCTGTCCACGTTAACCGCTGATTTTTCTTGGTTAACTCTTGTATGGGATAGAGATCTTGGAAACCCTTGCACGAGGTAATGGTAATAATTAGTTGAACCCAATAAGTTTCTAACCTTAGTGACTATCTTCGGCCTTGGTCAATCCCTATCGGATTAATTCTTTCTCGGATAACTCATGATCTCATCTTTACTAATAATGTGCCCTAGAAAAGATACTCAGAATAGCCAACATTCATACTTTTTAATTTAATATATATAGTCTATATTTCCATAGCCACTACAAAACAATCTGTAGATGTTGCTCATACTTTGATTCTGATTGAAAGTATACCATAATAACATCAATATTTACTATATATATCACATCTATCAAGGAAATCCTTGAGTTCTCTGAACACCAAATCTAGTACGATAGGCAGTCCTTAAGATGTCCTCCACTTGGATTCTCAACTAATGATAGCCTGAGCGAAGATCAGTCTTAGAGAAGACTATTTTTCTTTGAAACTGATCAAATTAGCCATTGATCCTAAATGGAGGGTACTTATTCTTTATTATAAACTTGCTTGGTTCTAAATAACAAATACACATATGAATCGAGCCAAAATTCGTCCTAACAAACATGAACACTTTCCAGACTGATACAGAGGGTCGGGTAAACCCTAAATCAAGTGTTCCATGAAATCATAACTTTAATTCCTTAAATTTTGTTGGAGCTATTCTGTAGGGTGCCCTAGAACCCACCTTTGCTCCAAATGCAAAAATAACAACAAAGTCTATCTTTGTTGTAGTGGTAACCCTAAAAGTTCTTTTGGAAATATATCAAACAACTCTTGTACCACCACTAAGAATTCTATGTACCCATTGCGTGATAGGTTTTTTAGCTCTTATCATCATTATACCTGGATTTTTAGTACCTTGAGCTGATACCATAACACGAATGGTCCTTCTCCTTCAGTTGAAAAGGTACCACTTCCACTTGCAATCAATACTAGCAGCGTACTCATACAAGAAATCCATTTTAAGTAATATCTCAAACTCTACTATACCTAAAGTTATGAGATCAGTGTTCAACTTCTATCCTTCAATCTAATTGGCATAGACCTAATTCACATTTTGGAGATAACTAATTCTCTACCGGGTAATAGGGTTCCAAACCTTATTTCATATCTATCTTAATGCCTACCCAACTTAGAAACTATCCAAACTACCACATATTAATGTGTAGCTCCAAAATCAATTAACACAGTGTAAATAGAGTAGTTGACTAGAAACTGACCAGACACCAATGAAGGACTATCTTCAGTATTGATTTGGGTAGTGACAAACATCCAAACACGGAGTGAGTTTTGCCTCTTATTCTTGTTTTGTCTTCTACAACTTTGGGCAATCTCTCTTATAGTTCCCTACCAAAACGAATTGGAAAATGTCTTACAATTACACTATCTGGGGTGATGTTTCTTACATCGGGGGTATTCTGGATAAGTATAGTGACATCCAAGGCCACCCCGACCTGGTTTTCTACCAAACCTCTTCTTCTAGCTCAAACCCACTGATGTAGATGGAGTTTTCATCTTCTGACTTTTCAAGGAACTAGTACCACCTCTGACAAGATTAGAAGCAAGAGGAGTAGTACCCCTACCAATAACAAAAGTTCCTTGGGATTCTTGAGCAAGCTCTTTAGTGCTCACGACTCAAGGGGTATTCATCATATATTGATATCCCAAAATGACCAAAGGTTCTTGTATCCAATATTTCCCATACGATGATCCCATTTGGGTATCAGCCATAAACTATTCTGTTGACAATTCTGAAACTAAAGTAACTGGTACTTGAGGTAAAGGCACAATAGGAGATCCATATTTCCTTAATCTCTTAATCTCCTCCTCTAATTGTTGTATCATAGCTCCCATCTCCGTGAATCGTTGCTCTAATTCTAGCGGAGCCTATGGTAGATTTTCATAACAACCTCCATAAGTCCTTTCTCGGCCTGAAATTTGACCTTAGGAATAAGGGGATCCCATTCTTTCCATCCTCCACTAGTGAAAACTAAATCATCCCAACTCCTCATGTTTTGCTAGGCATCCATCCATAGGATAAGCTTGCAAACTTATGAGTCGGCTTGATCAGGTAGCGATCAAAATTGTAATCTACTGACTTACATGGAAACTTAGTATACACCTATTTAGCTATTAATCTCCTAGCATGCTCCCTTACCGAACTGTGAGTCAAGCTTATCTTCGATGATGATTGTACATATCTTGATGATCTTCGAAGAACAACCTCGCAGCTCTGATAAAAACTTGTAACATCCTACTAGATTAGGCATGTTACCGTGATTTCTTAATTATTGTGGACACTTTTTCTAATCAAAGGGTTTATTAAAAAACGTGGATAATTAAAATTTTCTTATATAACTTAAACTTTAAAAATAAACATAATTTATATAAGTTCGAGATCCTCTCAAAATTCACATAAGTCTATAAAATACTTGCGTTACAAAAGTTTTCTTCATATGACTATTAAAAAGGTGAGCCTAAACTATCCCAAAGACCCTGAACACTCCAGGCCTAACCGTCTTGATATGTACAATTTTTACCATTAGCTTTGGACTGATCCCAGTTAGGTTTTACCTATTACGTGCACATATACGTAATAACTGTGAGTCGACAGACTCAGTAAGAAAAGCATAATCATAAACATAAACATATATCCAGACCGTAATTAGGCACCCATAAACCTACTCACAATCTGATAACTGGGCTAGGAACGTTCTCGAATAAGTATGACTAATTGTGAATCCAGCCTATGCTCAGTACTCTAGTCGTACTATGTGATAGTAGTTAATTGATCATACTATCTAAAAGCCTAGCATATATTTGTTGGCATCTCGGTGCAACTATATGTACTCTTCACTGATACCTTAATATGCTAATCTATTGGCTATTGATTTGCCTAGCATATATTTGTTGCCATCTCAGTGCAACTCTATGTACACGTCATTGATACACTAATATATTATTCTAACGACAACTAACATGAACACTACACATGTATACATATATGCAATTATTATACTAATCTTACCTTGATTCCAAATGCAAGTGTGTAGGTAACCCTAAGTGGAAACTCCAACTCCATAATTTAAGGCCCTAAGTCATAATTTATGTAAAACTAGTAAGTGATACGCTAAATCACTTTTGGGGACTCTAAACTTGAAACTAAAAGTATTCCTATCTATAAATAGCATGACTAAACCCTACATATCTAGAAAATAACTAAAAAAATTGGATTTTGGAAAAAGTACCCCAAAAAAGGACAGGCCGTCTTTCTGGGTTTTCCACCTAGAAAAAGGTGTTGGAAATTATTTTACCAGGATCTTAGATCAACTCACAAGTATGTTGATTAACACCCTAAATATGAACTTTCTAAAATGATGAAATAAACACATATAAAGTTTAGGAAACCTTACATTGGGTGCAGCGGAACATAATGACTCCTTCCGCTCAGATCTCTAACCCTTGTATCCTGTCTATCGCAGAGTATTATCAAGATCTGAACCTGGATCTCTTTCTCTGAATCTTTGATGCTGAATCCTCTTTCTTGCTGAAAGTTTTTCTTCACGATCTTCCTTACTATGATTGAGGTATCACTTGCTGTGTGTGGACACTACTCTTACACTAAGATTTTCGAAATTGAAGAGGGAAGGAGAAAGAGAAGGGTCGGAAAAAGATAGGGAGAGAGAAGGCTCAGGTTTTCCTCTGAAGGAAAAGTAGAAAATTTAAGTGTAATTTTCCTGAAGCCTTCACTATCTATTTATAGCATTCCACTAGGGTTAGGTTTGAATTATTTGGCATTAAAATAATGAAAATATCAGTTTAAATTTCCTACAAAAGTGGCTGGCCCTATACTAGTAGATTTGGGCCTCACTTTTTGCAATTTTACAGTTTTACCTTTTCTGCATCTGATTTTCTCAAAAACGCCAATTTTCTAATTCAACCATTTAAATGCCAATTCTAACTATTTAATAACTATAAATAATTATTAAATAATATTGTCATTTATCATATTTATTAATTGAACCATACAAAGTATCATAATTAACAAATATGCACCTATAAACTCTTTCTTTACAATTTCGCCCTTACTTAGTGAAAAATTCACAAATAAACATAATCTAATTTGAGAATTATAATTGATTAATCAAAACCAATTATATGAGTCTTACAAGCAATATTATCTCAACTAGTGCGGGGACCATGGGTCTATATAACCGAGCTTCCAATAAGTAGATCAAGAATTTATTACTAAAATTCACTAACTTATTAATTCTTCGTTGAATCCACGCATAGAACTTAGAATTACACTCTCAGTTATATAGAATGCTCTATATGTTCCACCATATAGACACATCATTAGTTATCCATTGTTATAATCCTAATTTGATCACTGATCCTCTATATGAATGATCTACACTGTAAAGGGATTAAATTACCGTTACACCCTACAATGTATTTATTCCTTAAAACACTTGACCCCGTATAAATAATATTTCAGCTTATGTGAAATGAGTACTCTACCATTTATGTTCGTTTGGTCAAGCTCGAAGGAGATCATCCTTTGCTTACTATTTGCCAGATAGAAGCTATAGATTCCATGTTTATGCTAGCGCTCCCACTCAATTGCACTACCGTGTTCCCAAAATGTACGTATCACCCTGACCTAAAAATAGGCTTAACTAACAAATCAAAGAACACGAATAGCCTTTCAAGATTTAGCCTAATCATAACAGGATTAAGATCATTTGATCTAGGATCAACTAGGCGATATTGACTTGAATAGATGTTACGGTAAGTTTAATAAATCTAAGTCAAAGTTCAATATCGGTCCCTTCAGATGCATACTCCATGCATCCAACCTGAGCTTTACTTTAACCAATGCTCTGGAAAGAACATGGCATTTCCCCAAATGCAAGTAAACTCTGTTGTAGATTATCATATCAGTAAAACCCTGTGTCTGATAAATCTAGGAAACTTTATTCACATAGTCATGTTTACTTTCCAATATGTTGACGGCACAATAAACAGGATCAAGTATGTGAAAAGGGTTTCTGATGAATTTATACATTATGTACATATAATCATGAAATAAATCATGTGAACCATGCAACATTAAATGTTATTTCTGGTCTATATTAATAAGTAAATCAGATTATATTGAAATGAGTTTTATTTAGGGCATAAAACCCAACAAACTCCCACTTGCACTAATATAAAACAAAAAGTGTGTTTCAAATAATCTCAACACGTTGATAAACAAATCAAGTGTAGTAGTAGTAAACTCCTCGTAATCGGATATGAAAGGTTGAATTAACCACAACCTTTTCTCCACCATTACTCTTCCTTAATCACAAAATCATTGATAATGTGAAATTCCTCTCTATATGTCTACTCTCTTGGGATACTGGATTCTATACCTTTGGCAACTACTTTTGATTAATCAGGAAATTAACACTATTAGTTTAGGCAATTTGGAATGGTGCCAAAGATGTATAGAACTTTCCTTAGACTGAATAAGTACCTTTCCTGCAGCTTTAACATTCAGTCCCTTTCTGGTAGACCTAGAGACTTCAGATAGGTTTTTACACTTCTCCAAAATCATTATTCCACCCCCAGAGTAACCACCATCTTATCAGAATGATTTTCTAGCACAAAGGCAAATTTCGAAATCTGATGTGGTGTAGTCTAAGAGTTTTAAACACACTCTTATAGACAAACATATAGTTCCTCTTCTTAATCTTAGGATTTACTTGATTGTCTTCCAATGTTCTTCTCCTGGATTAATCTGATACCTACTCATTACTCCCACTCAACAGCAGGTGTCTGGTCTAAGGCATACAAAAGCATATTTAAGACCTCTCACTGTTGATTTAAGAAATTCTTTCATGGCTTTATCTTTTCTGGAATAGTTGAAACTTTTCCTTAAATAAAATCTATGTTTAAGAAGTTGTGAAGCTTCTATAGATTGCCATTAGAAAGATAATGCTTCAACATCTTACTAAAGTAAGTTGCTTGCATTAGAGTAAGTAATTACCAGGTATACCACAAGCCATAGGTTTAGATAAACTCAAACCTATAATACTAGGAACAGGAAGTTTGTTAAGTCCATAGAATAGACTTATTAACTAAAATTTCCTTTTATGTCCTTGTAATAGAAATCTTTAGGTTATTCTATGTGAATGGATTAAACCATAGTTCTATTGGCTTTTCTTCTTAGTTTCTTCTCTTGACAATCCATTACTTGTTTAAATTCACAATGGATTTTAATCATTAGTGTCTCCCAAGTCATAAGAAGGTGAGTTCCTAGAAACTCTCCCACTACGACAAGGTACGTTGAATTATGTCGAAGAAAACTAAATGGTATTAACCTCTTTGGTTGTGACAAGACAACAAAGGCAGTGGGATCATCATATGTAAGATGATAGAACACTTTTGGAATCAAGAATTAAATATCTCCTTTATTTGCTACTTGTTTTCAGACTTAGTCATTATCTTAGAAAAGTAGTATTTGTTTGAACAAACACTTTCTTATCTATTGACAATGGCATGGTCCACCCCTAATCACTTAGAATAGCTAACAAACCATGGTTAACAGTTCTAGCTTTTCTTAAGATTTTGATTAGGTCATCCATGAATCTAGTAATGATTTACATTAAGTATACAACCATTACATCATTCTGAAATTGTATTACCATAGAAGGATTTAGGCAACGACTAGTAACTGATCATCAACATGCAACTTGAAATTTCTGGGGAGGTAAGTTTGGATATAATTCAAAAATCAATTTAATGATCTTTGAACTGCATATCTACTAACTATTTCTCCACCCTTATCAGTTCGCAAGATCTTTAACCACTTACCTTAATGGTTTTAACCATTGCTAGAAATTAATGAAATTTTTTAAACATTTCAAATTTCTTGCTAAAAGGTATAATCTAGAGTTATCGTTTTAAGAATACAACGAAAAACTCATATCCACCCCTGAATGTACATCCATCTGCGAATGATATGAACTACTTTCAGTGGATATAGGCATATTAACTCTTTGCAGAGATTGATCTTGTCAAATCCACTATGAACAAGATACAAATGCCATAGATTAAAAAAAATGTGGTAGTGTCTTTTGATGACATAGGTTTAGTTACATCAAAGAGTTCTTAGAATACTGCAAGTGGATCCTGGTCACAGAATACCTAACTCATATTCCATACAGTTTTAATCCATTAATAGAAGATGGATATTAAACACTTGAGAAAGTGTAACTGTATTGTATTCTGGAATTAGAAAATTTCTATTTGGAATCTAAAATTAAAGTCAAAGACTTAAATTTATACCAAATATAATGAGTAATTCTATCTTGGACCACCACTACTAATACAAACTCTAAGTCAGATTTGCCCATACAAGTAGGAGATTTCTAAGATTGAGGATTTATATCAATTGGGAATAGAATTTCGGGATTATAATCATATGCGTCATTTAAATTTCTTAAGAGAAAATATAGAATGACGTGAAATGATTTATAGACCATTCATCCAATGATATGTTTTGAAGCTGATTCAAAATGAATAAGCTAAGATGAATTAGGATAATTTCGTTTATAAATAAGAATCCAACGATGCTTCGATTAGCGAATGTCAAAGTAATCTTATTTATACAATCTTCTTGTTTCATATCGTAAAAATACTAGTCTAAGGTGTCATTAATTGATGAACAGCTAGATGTCGCATATACAATATTTATCTTTCGAGATCTAACACTATTATGTATGTCTAATGGTGAAAATCCACTAGGGATTTATCTCTTTAGATAAACAAGCCAAGTTAGACCAACAATGAAGATTCGAAATTAAACTACAACTTAATAACAGAAAAAAACATGGTTCAATATAAATTCATACACAATTAGGAAATTATAAACATATAGCAAGTAAGAATGACAAGTGAAAATACTAAAACTTATAATCCTAAATAATTTCCAAGGTTTTCAACAAACTGATATCAGTGTCCCGTTTAGGCGAGAGTCAAAGCTACCATTCATTGAATAGAGTTGTCAGTTCGCCTAAAATGTTAAACATTCTAGCCACCTTTTATTCGATCAAGATTGGAATTCAGCGTTGTCCCGTTTAGGCGAGAGTCAAGGCAATTCTATCTTATGAGCTTCCACCATTGTTTCATAATTTGCAAGTCAAGTATGGTCGCCACCATTAGGGTGATCCATACCATACAAAACACTTACAAACTACTTATCATTCGAGATTAAACGGTGCGAAATTGCTAATGAACGTTCCTCCATTAGGGAGGATTACCCACTAAAACAAACGCGATGTAAAACCCACAATGGAGATCGAATATCTTAATAATAAAGCTCATTATTTAAAGAGAGTTGTATTTTCTTTGAATCTCAATATTTAATCTATTTATTTTAAATATATATTTATTAAAATTTCCAATTTAGAATGAAAAATTCTAAATATAAATTTTAATTTAATATTTATAAATTTTACTTAGATGGATATGAAAATAACATGAATTATTTCCATCTTAGTAATAATTTCCAATAAATATTTAGAAAAATATTCAATTTAAGTTGTTACAAAATTAATTTACAACTCAAATTTAATTTTCTATAAATATATATTGCATTTCGAAAAATTAAAGTATTCAAGGACACAATTTTCGAAAATGCATGTTAAAATAAAAAATTAATCCTGGAAAAATTATTCTAATTTAATGTTGGTCCAAAACTAATTAATAAAATTAATTTACAACAAAAAAATATAATTTTTCTATTTAATTAAATATATAAGAAAAATTTCAAATATTTAAGTATGATGATGAAAATCAACTTAAATATTAATTTTCTATTTAATTAAATACACTAGAAAAATACTTCAAGCAAAAATATCATCTATCTAGATTTTTCTTTGACTAATTAATTCAATTTCTAATAATATACTTTAATTCAATTTATTTTAAATTAATCAATAAATGAAAAAATCATTGATTTAAGTTGATCCAAGAATTAAATTAAATAAATAATTAATTTACAACTTTATCTATTTTTCAAATAAAATTCGAAATTCCAGCATTTAAGAAATGCATTTTCGAAATTTGATTAATAAAATAAAGAAAAAAATGTATTTTGAAAATTATTTAAATTTAGTTGAAAAAATAAATTTCAACTAAAAATAATTTTCTATTTAATTAAGCGTCATGAAAAAGAAATATTTAAGTATCATGATGAAAATCAACTTAGATATTTAATTTTCAAATTAATTAAATGTATTAAATTCAAGAAATAAATAATTAAGTGTAGAGAAGGCTTAATTATTAATCTCTAGTTAAATACTAGGAAAAAATATACTTAAAATAAATTGTACCAAAATTAATTATTTAAATAATTAATTTCACAATGTATAATATTTTCCTATTTAATATTAGAAATAATAAGTAGTCTAGATATAACTATCTAGAAAATATCTTATTTGACTAAGTATCTTTTCCACGAAATTTGATTAAATATCTAATTTAACTTGTATTAGGAAAAATCTAGAACTTAAATATTTTCAAATTTAAATTTAATTAAATATCAAAAAATTAAGTTGTAACCACTTAATTCAAAAATATTCTATTTTAAGTTAATATTCGAAAAGATATTAACTTAAAAAATATCTAAAGAATCTTAATACCCAATGCCTAAAATTCCTCAACTTAATTTTGAAATTTGAAATTCAAAAGATATTCAGATTTAAGTTGGTTAGTTGTAGATAACTAAATATCAACTTAAATAGGAATATTTAATGAAAAATTTAAATTAAGCTCCAGAAAGAATCTAGATGGTTATAATTCTATATTTAATTAAATACAAGAAAATACATATAGTTTAGCTTAGAATAAAGAATTCTTTAAACTATAATTTTCTTAAATTAATTTCAAAATAAATGAAATTAATTATGTTGCTAATCAATTTTATTAGGTTAAACTAGTTTAATTAACCTAGTACAGTTATTCAAATCAGGCAAATGGGCCTTCACAATTGGGGTGGTTCATGTGAGGGGGTGCTGGGTTCAGTATGTCGTACCCACTTCTATGGCTCCGAACTCTCACACAAGGCCCAAAAGAGAGGAATTTAACCTTAAAATGAACAACTGTTATTAATTGAATAGGCCCAAAAACTAAATGGGCCTAAATAAAATCTATCAAGAACTATGATAATTTATTTAGCAACAACAACCTATATGCATCTATAATGAAATTAAACACATAGGCTCACACAGGCACACTTTGGATGGGTCCTATCATGTTTCTAGGTCAGACACAGATGAAAGAAGATTGTAAATATACCTGTTACAAATTATTTACTTAACCAAGGGAGCCATCAGATCATTAGATCTGGCAAAAAAGTAACCATGGCTATTTGCAATCAAGTCATAATAGGTTTTGAAAACTTACACACAAGCTAAAACACATACTCCTGAAACAAGGTTAGCTGGATAGTTGGATGTAGGATTTATTTAATTTTAAATTAAATAATTAATTTTGAAAAATTAATTAAATAAAAAATAATTTTCAAAAATTTAAAAAAAAATTGAAAAAATTCGAAATTTAAAAAAAAAATTAAATTTAAAATTAAACCTACAATTTTAAAAAAAATAGGTTTCAACCAACCTAAATATCATTTCAAAATTTGCTAACTACTTTTAAAAATTTAAATGTTATTTTATAAATAAAAATTAAATAAAAAATTAAAAAAAGATAAATGAATATTTCAGATTTTAAATGTAATTTAAATAAATAAAATAACAAAATTTAAAAGTTAGCAAAATATCTTACATCTATTTAAAATTACATGATTATAGTTATCTTATTTTAAATTTAAATAAGGTCAAATTATTTTAAAAAAAAAATAATAATTTAAAATATTTAACATCTGACCTTAAATTTAAAAATAAGATAAGATATAATAAAATTTAAAAATAAGATAGATTATTAAGCAAAAAAGATAGATACTAAATATTTTTAAATTCAAATTACACTAATATCTTGAATTAAATTTAAAAAAATATTAAATTAATAAATAATGATAATTAGAATTGAATTAGGAATAGTAATAGTAAAAATATAGAACTACATAAAAAATCGGAAGTTAATTCCATGAAAAAGCATGAAAAATCGAAGAAAAACGAAAAAATTGCAAGCTGTACGGACAGTTTTCGCGATCGCAGGAAAATTTCAGCACAACTCCGATTTTTTCGAATCTTCGAAAAATCATAACTAATTCAAATTAAATCAAAATTGAGTTCTGTAAAAAAGTAAATTGCTTACTTGTTTCCATACTATCCAATAAAAATAATTCCAGAAACAGATATTCAATTATTTTTAACAAAAATTAACAAACACCAATCAATCATCAAATAACACTCAATACAACATGATACCATCCGAAAAAAAAAACAAACAATCGTTTTAAAGTCCAAATTTCTTGCAAGTAAATCAATTACCATGGCTCTGAGGCCAGTTGTTGGAAATTATTTTACCAGGAACTTAGATCTACTCACAAGTATGTTGATTAACACCCTAAATATGAACTTTCTAAAACGATGAAATAAACACATATAAAGTTTAAGAAACCTTACATTGGGTGCAGCGGAACATAATGACTCCTTCCGTTCAGATCTCTAACCCTTGTATCCTTTCTGTCCCAGAGTATTATCAAGATCTGAACGTGGATCTCTTTCTCTGAATCTTTGATGTTGAAACCTCCTTCTTGCTGAAAGTCTTTCTTCACGATCTTCCTCACTATGATTGAGGTATCACTTGCTGTGTGTGGGCACTACTCTTACACTAAGATTTTCAAAATTGAAGAGGGAAGGAGAAAGAGAAGGGTCGGCCAAAGATAGGGAGAGAGAAGGCTCAGGTTTTTCTCTGAAGGAAAAGTAGAAAATTTAAGTGTAATTTTCCTGAAGCCTTCACTATCTATTTATAGCATTCCACTAGGGTTAGGTTTGAATTATTTGGCATTAAAATAATGAAAATATCAGTTTAAATTTATTACAAAAGTGGCTGGCCCTATACTAGTGGATTTGGGCCTCACTTTTTGCAATTTTACAGTTTTACCTTTTCTGCATCTGATTTTCTCAAAAACGCCAATTTTCTAATTCAATCATTTAAATGCCAATTCTAACTATTTAATAACTATAAATTATTATTAAATAATATTGTCATTTATCATATTTATTAATTGAACCATACAAAGTATCATAATTAACAAATATGCCCCTATAAACTCTTTCTTTACAATTTCGCCCTTACTTAGTGAAAAATTCACAAATAGACATAGTCTAATTTGAGAATTATAATTGATTAATCAAAACCAATTATATGAGTCTTACAAGCAATATTATCTCAACTAGTGCGGGGACCATGGGTCTATATAACCGAGCTTCCAATAAGTAGATCAAGAATTTATTACTAAAATTCACTAACTTATTAATTCTTCGTTGAATCCACGCATAGAACTTAGAATTGCACTCTCAGTTATATAGAATGCTCTATATGTTCCACCATATAGACACATCATTAGTTATCCATTGTTATAATCCTAATTTGATCACTGATCCTCTATATGAATGATCTACACTGTAAAGGGATTAAATTACCGTTACACCCTACAATGTATTTATTCCTTAAAACACTTGACCCCGTATAAATGATATTTCAGCTTATGTGAAATGAGTACTCCACCATTTATGTTCGTTTGGTCAAGCTCGAAGGAGATCATCCTTTGCTTACTATTCGCCAGATAGAAGCTATAGATTCCATGTTTATGGTACCGCTCCCACTCAATTGCACTACCGTGTTCCCAAAATGTACGTATCACCCTGACCTAAAAGTAGGCTTCACTAACAAATCAAAGAACACGAATAGCCTTTCAAGATTTAGCCTAATCATAACAGGATTAAGAACATTTGATCTAGGATCAACTAGGCGATATTGACTTGAATAGATTTTACGGTAAGTTTAATAAATCTAAGTCAAAGTTCAATATCGGTCCCTTGCGATGCATACTCCATGCATCCAACCTGAGCTTTACTTTAACCAATGCTTTGGAAAGAACATAACATTTCTCCAAATCCACGTAAACTCTGTTGTAGATTATCATATCAGTAAAACCCTATGTCTGATAAATCTAGGAAACTTTATTCACATAGTCATGTTTACTTCCAATGTGTTGACGACACAATAAACAGGATCAAGTATGTGAAAAGGGTTTCAGATAAATTTATACATTATGTACATATAATCATGAAATAAATTATGTGAACCATGCAACATTAAATGTTATTTCTGATCTATATTAATAAGTAAATCTGATTATATTGAAATGAGTTTTATTTAGGGCATAAAACCCAACAAAAGGGTAGGCCGTTTTCATAGAAATGGCCTACTATTTTCATAGTAGATTTTTCTCCAAACATCAAAATTATCCAAACTTGAATCCTAACCTTCCCAAACTGTCCAGAACTTCAAATAAGGCTAAAAAACCTATTTTAATAGATAAAAGCATCCTTAACCCCCTGCGGCAAAATCACCATTAAAGAGCTAAACTTGAACTCAAAAGCCCAAACCTAGTTCAATCTCTAACATAACAATTAAAATCAGTATATAACCACATATATAACTCAAAAACAACCCAAGAAAACCTTCTCTAAAATCCCAAAACGAGAAGAACTGAAAATCTCACAAATTGCATGAAAACTTAACCTTTCAACTATAAAATTCAAGGAAGAAAGGTTACTAGGCTTACCTTTGATCTTCCTCTCCACCAACCTAGCACAAACCTTGTTAACAATTCTGGTTTTTGGTTTAAAGATGATGAGGAAATCTTTGTTTTCTCTTGGGTTCAATCTTGGCCGACACTAGAAAGAGAGAGGGAGTGAAGAGGTTGATATTTTTTTTATTTTCTTTTATTTTATGTTTTAATCTTAATCAGTTAAGAAAAGCATAAGTATAATACAACCATTCCACTTAATAAAAAGATAAAAACAAAGGATTTATCTAGAAAATCCATTCACTAAAAATATAAACCAAATGACATTTTTACCCTTTTACTTCAATACAAAGTAACCTCAAAGATAAGGGTAAAATGGTCCAAAACATAGCCCTAAATAAATCTCGACATTCTAAACGTCTAATTATGGAGCCTCGCTAATTCTATGATACTCACTCATAACTAAGTAATTCTTTGGCCAAATCATCGCTTTCCACTATTACTAGGCACAAAACATAACAAATATAAAATTTCATATATAACATATACAATGCATCTAGAATTCAAACCTATCTCCGTAATTGAGAAAATATTTTCCCAATGCCTATTTTTGACAATAAACCCTAATGTCTACTAAGAAGTACATAATATAAATTAATATTTAAATCCTTAATTATATGTTAATTCCCATGATCTAATAATGTGGTCATTACATAGGAACTCTGTCTAGGACTTAGATCTTGCCTAGGAACTTTGTCTAGAACTAAGAACCTCCCTAGAAACTCTATCCATGAGTTGGATCTGTTGTATACCCCTGTCTGGTACTTAGCCCTTTGTAGGAGCTCTGTCCGATTCATGATTGTTTATTTTATACTTTTCCAATCATCAACTTTGTATTTTAATGTTGTCTGGTTACCCTAAGGTTTTGGCCAAGTAACCCGTCTTTTGTCTAAGTCTTTTTAAGTTCTCTGGTTGTTTGCCTCCCTATGCCTTTTTGCAAGGATGAACCTACACGACTTTTGCGGAGGTGACAATCAGATTGACGAAGACTTACTTAGTTTGGACAGCTAGTTCTTATGATATAGCTTTGAACCCGCTAACTCCAATTATTATTCTGAAGACATTTGAGGACTTTGCTGTTTGTTTTTATGCTTATATTTCGCATAGTTCATCTTTTGTTCTTGTATGGCCTTTAGGCCCTTTACTTTCTAACAAATGATACTTTTGTTCTTGTATAGCCTTAGGGCTCTTTACTTTTGAATAGGCGACTGGCTAAGAAGTCTTTAATACTGGCGTTAACTTCTTTCGTTAGACATGTAGGTGCCCGAACTTGCTTTGTTTATGTCTAATCTAAAGTATTCCATTTGCACTTTCTTAGCTTTCAATTTTTTTCTTATCAAAGCTTTAAATATGGATCAAGTTTAGTTATGGTTATTTGATGCTATATGGTGTGGGTGCACCCCAAGTGATCGAGCAGACTTATGGTCTCTTGGTTACTTGCAATTCACCAAGTACTATAGACCTTAACTTGTGTATTTTCTTGGAGGGACCTGTTTGCATGCATATTGAACTAAAAATCAAGATTAACTTTTAAAAGTTATAGTTTTAGCAAGTTATTTGACACAATTTGGAAAGAGAAATTATTTTATCCATTTATAAGTCTTACATATATGTTGTTGTTGTGCAACAGATATTTTTTTGATAATAAAAGCTTACAATTATAAAGTCTGCTTTCAATCATCATTTTAGCTACCCCTGCGCGGCATACCGGGTGGGGGCCACCACTGAAGAGTGATGGAAACATAG
Organism: Cannabis sativa; assembly: GCF_029168945.1. Classification (NCBI taxonomy): domain Eukaryota; kingdom Viridiplantae; phylum Streptophyta; class Magnoliopsida; order Rosales; family Cannabaceae; genus Cannabis; species Cannabis sativa. The sequence goes on along the minus strand of NC_083605.1, from coordinate 14,634,404 downwards.
CTAATTCCTATACGGTGAGACGTACAGGAACTCCTACTAAAGAGTAATGTTTTGATAATTTGGTCACTAGTAGTACTTTCTGAGATGTTCTCCATTCCAGTTTCATGGTAAGAGAACCAATTCCATGTTCTCATGGTACATGCCAAGCTTGTACGCACCTTGGCTTGTTATCTTGGTAACTTGGTACAGAACTTCCCAATTTTGTCCAAACACTCCTGCTGCGGGATCTTTGGTATTCAGGAATACTCTTCGAAGCACTAAGTCTCCTACGAAGAATTTAATTTCCTTGACCTATTTATTAAAGTACCTATCAACTTTTTGCTAATGGCCATGCATCTTTAAGTTGGCTTGGTCTCTTTTTTCTTCTATTTTGTCAAAGGGATTTTTCCAGCAAGGTGTGCTTTACTTCTTGGTCATAATTTGTTAAATTACCCTTTCCTGAGTATCTTTTGAGATAGGTTTTACCCCCAACGTGATTGTCGCAAAAGCCTTCATGCACTTTTATTAATAGCCGTTCAGCTTCTACCTTGGTGACACATCTTAGAAGTGGCATTGAGAAACCATTCTATACATAACCTCATCCAGGATTAGATACCTAGCAGCTTTCGTCCTCATTTTTCTTACTTTGTTCTTGCTTTTTGGCAAGATTCATGTTTGAAGGTATACCGCTATGGGTGTCATTCAGCATCTCTATTTCTTTTAAAATAGTGATGCTCAGTTCTTTTAAGGACTGAATGGGCACCAAGTTGGCCTTAGCTATCAAGGTTCTACTGGCTAGTCGAGCAATGCATTGGCTATAGCATCTTTCTTCGAAACTTGCCTTATAGTATAGCCTTTGAGCTGACTTAATAAGTCTTGAATCTTACTCAAATTTTTAATCATTTTTCTGCCTTGAGCTGTATATTCACCTAAGATATGATTAACGACCAACTGAAAATCACTGTATATGTCAAGGTAATCTTCCTACACTTTGTGTGCTAACTTGAGTCCATCAATTAGAGCTTTATATTTATCCTCATTATTATAAGCTTTGAAATTGAAGTTTATTGCCTCGTGCAGTTGTTGCCCCAAGTGTAATGAGGGGAATGTCTGCTCCGGACAGATGGTCAGTACAGCTTCCTTGAACATGCAACTTACATGCTAGAATTTCTTACTCTTGCTTCTTCTCTGGCTCTTAATTTTCTCTTGAATCTTGAAAAATTTAGGAGATATGCCTATGCATTCAGCCACAAAGTCAGCAAGAGCTTGGAACTTTATAGTCACTCTTGGCTGGTAAGTGATCTCATACTAGCCAAGTTCAATGGCCTACCTAAATAGTTGGCAAGATACTTTGGGATTCTGTTAGGAGAGTGAAGTATGTGTACCTCTATTCCTTCTGGTTTTGTGGAGTAGGGGAATTGTTGAATTTCCATTTTTTCCATTATTTCATCATGAGCCATTGTTGTTTCATTTGCCTCCATTATTCTTATTATTGGAGGGCTAGCTAGTATTGCCTATAATGGCCGGTAGGTTGGACAGAACATGGGGCTGTATGACACCCTGAGTCTGTCCACCACTTGCCTGCCTTCTTGACTGAGCTTGGCGAATAGCTTTTTCTAACTTTATGAAGCCATCAACTTGCTCAAGAAACTCTTTCATGATGTTTGTTGAGATCCTTCTAATATCTCTCTAGAATTCACTCAACGACAATATGCCTCTAAGTATGGATGTATGTCAACCTTCTTCTAATAGGCCTTTGACCTCAGTGGCCTCAGCCATGAACCTTTGACTGTAGTCTTTCAAGGGTTCACCTTGTCTTATTTTATATTTTGACAAGATCCTCTAGTTGTCAAGATATTTATTTTGATGCAGAGAACTAGGTATAGAATTCTCGAGAGAATTCTTCCCAAGAGTTAAACCTTCCTGGGGCCAGCTTGAAATAGCACCGATGGGCTGCCTCGGACAGAGTTACTGGAAAGATTTGACATCGCACATCTCTAGTTACTTTTTGGAGATCTGTTTGGATCGCAAAGTATTTATGTGTGCTAGGGGATCTTCTTTCCCCGTGTACATCTTCCAAGTAGGAATTTTGAACTAAGAAAGGGGAAGTGCATTAATTTATGTTGTAAAGGGTGGTCCCCTTCACTTGTCTAGATGTAGGTCAGACAGATTTAGATCAATTAAGCCTTTGATCATGTCTTTTAGTTGAACCAACTGTGCCTGCACAGATGGATCTACTCTAGTTGGCTCTTTCCTGAACAAATTTTCCTAGACGGATAGATACCCTTGGGCGGCCAACCCATGGCTAGGTAGTTGGCTATGGTCGACAGGCCTAGGCTAGTTGCTCTTCTTTGGCTGACCAAATTAGCTAGATTCCCCTGGCCGGCTAGGCTAGTCTGTGGGTTAATGGGAGGTTGATTGTACCAATTTCTTGAGGTTGGTGGATCCACATTCTTGAAATTATTGTTCAGTGGTGGAACAAAGTCACTTCGGTTCTCTCATCTATTGCCTTGTGTTAGGAATCGGTCATTCTTGCCATACGGTCTGTCAAGCAAGACTTGTCTGTCCTCAGGCAGGGTGAGGTCTTTCCTTTTGTTCGAGGGACCTAGTTGGACTATCTATCTATATTCTACCTGTTGGTAGACCGTGCCTAACCTGTTAATGAGCCTTCCTTGTAAGGGATTTCTTATCGAATCTTGGCCTCTTCCTGTAGTTCTCTCATTAAACTGCCCTAGCACATCACTGGCCTCCCTATTACAGCAGTTCAACTCTGCCTGATGGACCCAGAGGATGGCCTCCTGGTCATCCATCCACCTTAGGAATTCATGTCTCTATTGGGAAAAAGCATTGCAACCAATAGCGTGTGGTTCTTTTGTCTGGGTGACCTGGCCTACAGCTTCTCTGAGCCTGGCCAGCTCAATATCCTCTCCCAGGTCTACATGAGGTTCGTAAATAGTTGGGTTGCCAATTCCTGATCCTATGTCACCTACATAATACTGAGGAATAGTCCCAGCTGTGCATTGTGAAGGTTGTTCCGTGTTGAGAGGACCTTTTATTCGAGGTGATGTTGGAGAATCTGTTCTGGTTCGTAAGGGCTGATCATCAAGATTCACGGGGTTAGTGGGATCCACAGGATTAGTGGTATTTGCTGAATTTATGGGGTTTGTAGGGTTTGTAGGATTGACGATTTTAATCAGATTGGTGAGACCTTCTGTAGTGGGAGGAGCTCAAACACTAGGATCAACCATCATAGAATCTTGAGGATGACCCGAGGAGGTGGAGGTTGTGGCTCTCCTAGTTATAACCATAGTCATTAGTTAGAATGACAAACAATGATCTCAATGAAAGCACTAAATTGTAAACTTAGAATTTGGTCAACTGACAGTAGAGCCTTATTAATTATTGATTATCACTACATGTAAATAATAGTAACAAATAGTAAAAGAGACAGAGATTCATAGATATTTTTCCCCTTTAATTAGCAAGTAATGACCTACTCATAGTTGTATTCACTCTTGAGATTATACCATGAAGATCATAGGTTAAACCTTATGATTTCTAGCTATGGCTCTCTTCAATATTACGATTATGAGAACAATGTATTACAGATAAGGAACTGATGAGATCTTGTGAAAAGCTTATGAAAAAAACTTGACTTAGTGTCTAGGAGGTATAGATGGAGTATGTGGTTCAAGAGAGACAGGCTTCATACGTGTAGCTTAGGCTTCGCCCCTTTTTATGTTATCTAATGCCCTTTTTATAGTGTAGGGCTTACAAATTATTTTGATTCAAATAGGTAAAGATATCCCTTTAAAATAGGGATATTAACATGAGGGAATATCCCTATCTTCATGAGCTGTTGGACTTGTCTCGTAATTCATTCAACTTTTTGGAATCGTTTGCACAAGTTAGTCGCCCAGCCCTATTTTTAAGACCTGGTCGGCCTATGACCTTCTATGGGTCGGCCAGGTATGGTTCGACCGGCCATTTCCATGTTTTTTAGCTTCTTTGTACAACTTTCCTTGCAAATGCCAGGCCTCCTTGGTTAAACAGGCCTCTTTGGACTGACATCCATTCTTTGCACACCAGCTTGTTCTCAAGACCGGGCTGGCCTACAAGCCTCCCTTGGCCAGCCAGACATGGTTAGCCAAGGTCTTGATGGCCTACTCAACTCCTTTTGTTTATTGACAGCTTTGCTCGATTACTTTAGAACTCTTGATAGTTCACATGTCGCGTAAGGTGACTTTGTCCTTTTATTGACAAGCTATATTCCACGTATCGTTAGTTTTGACTATGCAGACATGTCACGTCAGGTGGATAAAATTTGGATAACAAATATGTTGCTGACTATTTTGTTCATATCTCGTAATCTTAATTCTCTATACATTACAAAGTTGCAGCCTCGTATATGTATAAGAAATTTTCTTATATTTATATAGAAATTGTTAATAAAGAATTTAACATTCAAATACATATCAAATTGTTCAACTTATATTTAAAATTAAAATATCTTTACACACTTTCCATGCCATAAACCCTAATAACTAGACCTAAATATGCCAAATGTCAAAAGACCAATAACGATAAATTGACATATCTACAAAATTTGCGTCTTGTTCATATTGACTATGATAGGATTCTGAGACATACAAGAGATTTAACCTTAAACAAACTCACCTTTGGTGAGTTACCTGTATGTGAATCCTGCCTAGAAGGCAAAATGACCAAACAACCCTTCTTTGTAAAGGAAATAGAGCCAAACTGTTGGGTTTTATGCCCTAAATAAAACTCATTTCAATATAATCAAATTTACTTATTAATATAGATTAGAAATAACATTTAATGTTGCATGGTTCACATGATTTATTTCATGATTATATGTACATAATGTATAAATTCATCTGAAACCCTTTTGACATACTTGATCCTGTTTATTGTGCTGTCAACACATTGGAAAGTAAACATGACTATGTGAATAAAGTTTCCTAGATTTATCAGACACAGGGTTTTACTGATATGATAATCTACAACAGAGTTTACTTGCATTTGGAGAAATACTATGTTCTTTTCAGAGCATTGGTTAAAGTAAAGCTCAGGTTGGATGCATGGAGTATGCATCGGAAGGGACCGATATTGGACTTTGACTTAGATTTATTAAACTTACCGTAATATATATTCAAGTGAATATCGCCTAGTTGATCCTAGATCAAATGATCTTAATCCTGTTACGATTAGGCTCGATCTCGAGACGCTATTCGTGTTCTTTGACTTGTTAGTTAAGCCTACTTTTGGGTCAGGGTGATACGTACGGTAGTGCAATTGAGTGGGAGCGCTAACATAAACATGGAATATATAGTTTCTATCTGGCGAATAGTAAGTAAAGGATGATCTCCTTCGAGCTTGACCAAACAAAAATAAATGGTGGAGATCTCATTTCACATAAGCTAAAATATCATTTAGACGGGGTTAAGTGTTTTACGGATTAAATACATTGTAGGGTGTAACGGTAATCTAATCCCTTTATAGTGTAGATCATTCATATAGAGGATCATTGATCAAATTAGGATTATAACAATGGATAACTAATGATGTGTCTATATGGTGGAACATATAGAGCATTCTATATACTGAGAGTGCAATTCTAAGTTCTATGCGTGGATTCAACGAAGAATTAATAAGTTAATGAATTTAGGTTATAAATTCTTGATCTGCTTATTGGAAGCTCGGTTATATAGACCCATGGTCCCCCCAATAGTTGAGATAATATTGCTTATAAGACTCATATAATTGGTTTTGATTAATTAATTATAATTCTCAAATTAGACTATGTCTATTTGTGAATTTTTCACTAAGTAAGGGCGAAATTGTAAAGAAAGAGTTTTAGGGGCATATTTGTTAATTATGATACTTTGTATGGTTCAATTAATAAATATGATAAATGACAATATTATTTAATAATTATTTATAGTTATTAAATAGTTAGAATTGGCATTTAAATGGTTGAATTAGAAAATTGGCGTTTTTGAGAAAATCAGATGCAGAATTGAGAAAACAGCAAAATCCAAGTAAGGCCCATTACACTACATGGCCGGCCACTTGGAATGATTTTCAAACTGATATTTTCATTATTTTAATGCCAAATAATTCAAACCTAACCCTAGTGGAATGCTATAAATAGATAGTGAAGGGTTCAGAAAATTTATACACTTAAATTTTCTACTTTTTCCTTCAGAGAAAAACCTGAGCCTTCTCTCTCTATACCTAGCCGCCACCTTCTTCTCTTTCTTCCCTCTTCAATTTCAAAATTCTTAGTGATTAGAGTAGTGCCCACACACAGCAAGTGATACCTCAATCATAGTGAGGAAGATCGTGAAGAAAGACTTTCAGCAAGAAGGAGTTTCAGCACTAAAGAAGGAGAGAAAGAGATCCAGGTTCAGATATTGATAATGCTCTGCTACAGAAAGGAATCAAGGGCTAGATATCTGAACGGAAGGAGTCATTATATTTTGCTGCACCCAATGTAAGGTTTACTAAACTTTATATCTGTTTATTTCATCGTTTTTGAAAGTTCATATTTAGGGTGTTAATCAACATACTTGTGAGTAGATCTAAGATCCTGGTAAAATAATTTCCAACACAAACAACCCCTTGAGATGGTTCATTCAAATCTCTATGGACCATTCAATCAACAAGCTAGGAGTGGTTATGAGTATTTTGTCACCTTCATAGATGATTGCTCTAGATACTCTAATCTTTATGTAGTGCACATATAATCAAAAACTCTGAAGAAGTTCAAGGAATTTCTTGCTATGGTGCGAAACAAATTTAGCAAAACGTTAAAGATCTTGTAAGTTGATAGTAGTGGAGAATACTTGAATATGAAGTTCCATTATCATTTAATTGAACTTGCAATTGTATCCAAACTTACTGCCCTGAAAAGTCCACAACAAAATGGTGTGTTGGAGCGTCAGAACAACACATTGTTGGAAATGACATGCCTTACATACATCAAATGGCCTTTTAATTTTTACTCCATCTAAGTTTGTTCCCAAGACACCTTTAGAATTTTTTAATGGTAGCCAAACTAGTTACCTGATTTTAAAATATTGGGTTGCCCTGCTCATGTCCTTAGCAAAAAGGAAGAAAAGCTAGAAATGCAAACTGAGGTTTTCTTATTTATTACTTATCTTGAAGAGACTAGGGTTGTACTATTCTATAGCCACAAAGAAAAGAAAGTATTTGTTACAACAAACACTATTATTTTAAAAGATGACAATATCCTCAATTATACTGGAGTTGAAGGGCAATTTTAAGCCCAAAGATTTCGATTAGCGTTTCCTCACTAAATAAGGAAGGCCCAAGGCCCAAAAGGAATATTCCAACCAACCTACATAAACAGTGGAAGACTCAACTCACATGAGGTTTCCCTAATCACAACATAGGCATGAACACAATTCTACTAACATCATCAATCATCCAGAATGAGAAATTTGTGGATCTCACTATTAAGGTTTGTGACCTAAATAAAACCTTTCTTATGTATTCTCTCTATTTATAAACAAAGAAATAGAAATTATTTATGACTTTATCAATTTCTTAGTTCACTTGTTTATTTTATGTGATTACATGCTTAATATTAAATCTATTGAATCTAGACATATAGTTATTTATAATTATAGTAATATCTTCACAATGAAAAATAATTGTAATTTTATGCTTTGAATATTTTAAGTCACGAAATTTATCAGTGCACTAGTTTTATATTGACATGATAATCATCAATATGGTTTATTTACACTAAGACTAGTGGTATGCTTTTTCCAGGGAATTGGAAAAATAAATTTGACTCAAATATATAGATTTATATCGAATTGGACAAATATTTAAAGTACAATAGATATTATAATCATATTGTTATATTTATTCTAAATCTATATATATATATCACTTAGTTTACCATAGGTAAATTAGATCTGAATCCTAAGATAATTAAGGTTTAAGCTAATTCTATAATTTGAGTTCTTTGATTTGTTCGTTACCAGCTTACCGTACGGACTAAGCCATACCTCTATCTCGAGAACTTGATAGTGTAAATGAGTTGAAGTATTAGTCATTGATATGGACATCTATAACTTCTATTTGTTAGAAGTGGAGTGATGGTTTTCTTTGATTTTTGTTAAAATAATAAATGATAGAGCGCTCATTTTAGTAATTACAGTAGTTTACTGAAATATCATTTATATTAATTATTTTAAGCATAAAATATAAGTGAAGGGTAAAATAGTAATATTAGTCCCTACTCATTATAGACAATCTACAGAGGATCATTAATTAATATGATAGAAGTGATGGATGATTTATAGTGTATCTATATTATGTATATAGAGCGTTCTGTTAAATTAGGAGTGCAATTTGAGTCTTTAGTTGAGTCATGAGAAATTAATAAATTAGGAAATTTATCTATTAAATTTTAGATTTAATTATTAAGAGCTTCATTTTATAGGCTTATTGTCCCTATAATATCTAGGCTATTGTTTAATAGTAGGTCTCAACAATTAATTTATTTAATCAATTAATATTCACATTTTTATTTAATCAATTTTAAGAATTTTCATGGTGAAAAATAGAAGAAAGAAAATTAAAAAAAAGTTTTTATTGATTAAGACATTTTTTTTATCATAATTAATAATAATATTTATATTGTTTTTTTATTTAATAAATATTATTTTATGATTATTAAAAAAATTAGTGCTTAAATGTGTTATTCTCATATTTCGAGCAATAAATAAATGGGTTCAGTCATATAACAAGTACATGAAATCCCACAATTAATGAAGCTAATGGTTTAGCTCGCTCATTAAAAAATTCGAGACTAATATATACATCTTGAAAGATATTTGTCGGGGAAAATGCCACTACAGTTAAAGCAACTCGCAATAGATTAAAGTACACACGATTGCCTCAAATAAAAAAAAAAGGAAAATTATTTCCTCTTTAATAATGAGCCTATTCGTTTCATACACATTCTATCCCTAAAACAATAAATCACAGAATAATCAATAGTACAATGACAACACCAAAATATATGCAAACAATAAATGATCAAAATAAAAATATCAATTTTTAAAAATTAGCAATTCATTGAATAATCAATAGTACAATGACAGAATATATATACCCCTATACTTAGATAATTTAGAAAAAATTGACTAAGTATATACATGTAGATACTATTAGTAATAATACTTCAAATGTTCTCCGTTCCAGGCTCTATCGAAGACTAAATCATTGAGATCGGATAACTAGTATGTTACGTTTCCAATCTTTTCAGTGATTAGGTAAGGACCTTTCCAATTGTCGCTGAAAACCTCATGCTCAAAATTGCGTGTATTGGGCATGACTTTTCGCAACACCAAATTCCCTACTCGTAAACTCCTTTCTTTAACCTTGGAGTTAAAATAGCGTGTTGTACGCTGTTGATAGGCTGCATTTTTCATATGAGCCTGATCGCACTTTTCTTCTATTAGATCAAGTTGGAGTAACTTGTTCTCCTCGATGTTTTCAATGTTAAAAACATCTCATCTCAAGTATCCAGCTCCTACCTCAACTGGAAAAATGGCTTCGCCCCCATAAGAAAGTGAGATGAGGGTTTCGCCAGTCGTGGAGCGAGGAGTTGTGTTGTATGACCACAAAACTTGCAGTAGTTCTTTTAGCCAAACACCTTTTTGTTCCTCAAGATTGCCTTTTATGGTATGTTTAATGATTTTGTTGACCGCTTCAGTTTGCCCGTTACTTTGAGGATATGCAATTGTTGCAAAAGCCTTTTGTATCCCCAAATAATCGCACAATCTCTGAATTTCTTTACAATCAAATTGTTTTCTATTATTAGAAATTAACTTATAAGGAATACCAAACCTACAGATAATTTTCGATAGACAAACTCGTATAGTTTTGCTGCTGTTATTGTTGCTAAGGCTTCAGCCTCAACCCACTTGGTAAAGTAGTCTACTACAACCACTACTTATTCAACTCTTCCATTTTCCTTTGGTAACTCACCAATTAAATCTATGCCCCATACCCTGAATAGCCACTGGCTGGTGATAGAATTTAAAGGGCTTGGTGACCTATGCACATACGTGGAAATTATTTGGCTTTTTTGTTTTTGCATTTTTTGGTAAAATTAATCGCATCTGCTTGTAAAGTTAGCCAATAATAACCCTGTCGCATAATCTTTAGGGGCAAGGAATTTCTGCCAGTATGATGACTACATATGCCTCCATGTACCTCCAGAGGATATAATTACATTTGTCCCCATCAATACACCTCAGAAGAGACTGGCCGAAACTTTTGCAATACAATTTATTATCATCATAGATCACGTATCGAGCGGGTCGATAACGTAATTTTTTGGATTCGAGCTTATCATCAGGGAGTTTGCCAGTTTTTAAGTCATTAATGATGGGGTCATCCAAGTGGTTTGCTTAATAATATTAATTTGCATAACTTCTTTGCAGTCAATTGTTGGATGGGCTAATACGTCTACAAAAACTACATCGAGTAACTCTGCTTCTCTGGTTGAGACCAATCGGGCCAAGGCATCTGCATGAGAGTTATAAGCATGAGGTATTCTACTAACAATAACCCTTTTAAATTTAGACAACAACTCACAGGTGTAAGATAGATATTTGGCAAATCGTCCTCCATTTTCCATTGACTTGACAAACCACAAATTAAGAAATGCTAAAGGCTTCAAGATAGTCAACTTTCATTTTTAGTGCAAGTTCTAATCCTATGATTAGGCCTTTGTATTCAGCTTCATTGTGGAGGTGCTGAATTCAAACCTTAGAGCTGCATGGACTTTAAATTTATTGGCACTGATTAATATAATTCTGCCACCTGAGCCTTCACTACTTGAGGCCCCATCAACATAGAAGGTACAACCTGCATCTGGTGGTATTGTTGGATCATCTCGCTCTTCAGTGATAAAAGCCACCTCTTCATTTGGAAATTCGAGAATAAAATCTGTAAGGGCTTGGCCTTTTATGGCTGATCATAGTTCGTATCTTATGTTGAATTGACTTAATTCGATTGACTATTTGAGTAGTCGTCATGATGTGTCGGGCTTGGCCAACACTTAGCGTAAAGGATACTTTGTTAATACCTTAATGTTATGTGCCTGAAAATAGGGTCGCAACTTTCGAGAAGCTACCACTAATGCAAATGCAAGTCGCTCATCAAGTAAGCGTTTGCTTACATAGTATATTGGATGTTATCTATCTTGGTTTTTGCAAACTAACACTGAGCTAATTGCGTATTCGGACACTGCTAGATAGATTGATAGTACTTCTCCAAGCAATGGCTTGGAAAGTATCGGGGGTTGCCCCAAGTGCGTTTTCAATGCTTGAAATGCTTCTTCACATTTGTCAGTCCATTGAAACTTTTTATTACCTTTTAGTAATTGAAAAAATTCTTTACATTAATTGGAAGAACGTGATACAAAATTATTTAAGGCTGTAACTTTACCTGTAAGGCTTTCAACCTCTTTAGACTTGGTAGGAGATCGCATCTCCACCAAGGATTTTATTTTGGCTGGGTTTGCCTCAATTCCTTGCTAGTTTACCATAAAACTAAGAAATTTTCCTAATCCCACTCCAAAGACGCACTTTAATGGATTAAGTTGCATCTTGTAATTATGCGGGATTCTAAACATGGAATCTAAGTGGGCGATATGGTCTATCGCATGTTAAGATTTTACGAGCATATTATCAACATACACTTCCGTTGTCTTTCCTAGGAAATTTTCAAACATCATGTTAACCAATCTTTGGTATGTTGCACCTGCATTTTTCAATCTAAAAGGCATTACTTTATAACAGTATAAACCTCGATCTGTGATGAAGCACGTGTGCTCCTAGTCTGGCTCGTACATCTAAATTTGATTATATCCTGAGTACGCATCCATAAAACTAAGAAGTTCATGACCTGCGGTGGCATCAATAAGTTGGTCAATCCTAGGTAAAGGAAAGTTATCCTTGGGACAGGCCTTATTTCAGTGTGTAAAATTGATGCATGTGCACCATGAGCCATTTGGCTTTGGTATGAGAATCGGATTGGCTAACCATTTCAGACAAAACGACTCCTTTATGACGCTGCATGCGAATAATCTATCTACTTCTTCCTTAAGCGCTTGGTACCTCGTGGGGTCCATTTTGTGGCGCTTTTGTCGTACTCCTTGCGCATCGGGGTAAATATTGAAGAATTGAAACATCAAGATTTTGTTTGAGAAACGTAACAATCCTTTCTCGCTACTGAAAAGTTAGTTTAGAACCAATTTTTAATACTTTAGAATTATCAAAAGAATCGATAGGTACATTGATTGTCTCTTCTGCGACTTACAAAGTGTTGGTGTAGTCAAGGACTCTGGGGTCCAAATCTCGTTTCTCCACTTGCGGTATTTCTTCAATTCTAAATATTCATGTCGAGGGGGAGGAGCCTCAAGCAAGTAAATGATATTTACTGACTTCTTCTTTTCTACAATTTTTAACGCAGTATTGTAGCATTCACTCGAATCAACCTGGATTCCTTACACCGATCCCACACCTGCGGGGGTGGGGAATTTCATGGTGAGATGGTAGATTGAAGTAACTATTTTCATCTCCTTCAAAATAGGGCAACCTATTACCGTATTATATGTGGAGTGTTGGTCAATTACTGTAAAGTCAACCATCGATTTGGCAGTAATCGGTGTCGTTCCTAAAGTTATTGGTAAATTTATCACCCCTTTTAGTTCAATTTTATCCCCTAGTGAAACCGTAGATGCTCGATGTGACTGGCCTAAGATATTTTTCATGCAATCCCATCTGCTTGAAGGCCTGCAAATTCAAAAGGTTTACAGAACTCCCATTGTTGACCAGGACTCGGTGTACATTGTCGCCTTCAATGTTAGCGGCTACCACTAAGGCATCAGCATGTGGGCGATGCACCCACCTCACATTTCTTTCCATGAAAGTGATGTCATCGCATTCTTTTTGAACAACTTTTTAGGTCGTTCACTCAGATTATTTACATTCCTTAGGGGTTTTTCTTTGGCCTCTTTTGCATAGCGCTCCTGCACTTTCTTAGAATCTCCACCGACATGCAGCCTTGCTATGATAGTTAAAATATTGCGAGAGGCTCTAGAACAACTCGCATCAACCGTATGGTTTGTATCGTTTGCTCGAGGATGATTCTCTCCATTTTTCTTATATTAGCCGAACTTCTCTCGTCTGATTAATTCCATAATTTGTCCTAGAGGAACTAACATTCCAAAGTTGTGTGGCCAATATCTTTGTGGTACTTGCAGAACTTTTTGGGGTCCCTCTTGTCACGATTACCCCAAATTGGGTGTGGTTTTCTGAAATGTCTTTATGTTCCTTGATGGCATAAATATGGTTGTAGGAAATAGACAGTTTGGTGTAAATAACAAAACACGGGCCCCCTTTCCTCTTCGGGGATGTTTCTTTTTTAGTTGGGGACTTGGCGAGTTTTGGACTTTGTCGTCTAGATGGACTTCGTCTTCTAGGGATTTAACCACTAGAATTCTTTATTTCCAGGCTTTGAGAATGTGATCTTGGTACTGGAGATTCGCATTTTTCCTTTCCTCTTTCCAGTTCTACCAGCTAATTCTAAATTCTCTTGTGTGGTTCCGCCATGGCAAAGAATTCCACCAACGATTCGGGTCATCGCACCTGTTATTCCTTCCAAAAGTCTGTTCTTGGCAAGACACCTGTGATCAACATACAAACCTATGAAGACTCAGGGCCCTTCTCAACCTTTGTTATTTAAGCATTAAAATGATTAAGATAGTCCTGTAAAGACTCATCGATTTCCTGTTTGATATTGGCCAACATTGTGTATGGAAGTTTGTACGTTATTGTGGCCTAGAAATTCATTAGAAACAGGTGAACAAAGGTTTCCTAGGTTGATATCGATGCCTTAGGTAATAGGCTAAACTAATCATAAGCGTTATCCTCCAAACTTGCAGTGAGTATCTAACATTTCACCAATTGTGGTACCTGGTCTACTTCCGTAATCGTATTAAATTTATCTAAATAATCGATTAGCTTAGTACCACCTTTATATTTGAGCAATTCTGAGAGTCTGAAGCCTTTGGGAAATCTAGCTTGTAACACCTCTTCTGTAAACGGTGTCATCCCATGAAGCGTGTAAATGGGCTTTCTCTACTGCGCGATTAACCTTCATGCTCATAAGAGGTTTTCTTGGTCAATTCCTCCTGGTAGCGTGGGGTTGGTCTGAGTTACTACTGGTATAGTGGCAAGTGCTCTTGTGTTGGTAGGGATTACTACTTCTGTGGTCGCAGCTGGTACGATTGGCGGGTTGACTAGATTAGTAACATTATTTGCATTTTGAGTGCCTTGATTGCTTGCACGGGGATCACGAAGCTCTTCAATGTCATTGCGATTCCTTGGTGTTTGAGATTGCACTCTGAAAATCTCGCTGAGATGATTGTAGAGATCACCTCTATGCACGTGGCACCTACCTCCACATCGAGTTTCCATGAATCTTAAACTGGTAGAAATACTAGGAGAATAACTATCCGTAGAAGATGAATGAGAATCACCTTCGTTTACCTCTTTTTACGGTTGGGCCTGACTCCGCGGGTTCCTACGGTCTCTCCTCTCTTCTCTCAGTTTGACAAATGACATCAGGGGCAACGGGCTCCCTATTTCATGCACAGTTAAGTGTAGGCTACTTCAGGTCGAGACCTCCTTATTCAGTTGCCTATTCCCTGCGAGTATGAGTATTGTTAGAACACTCAGTACGACATCTAGCTATATTGATTACCTGAGGGTAACCTAAACATGGGTTTGGGACTCGGGGTGGACGTCGAGTCCTGATTTGTTCTTCCATCGACTTCAGCCTGCAGAGCTCGCATATGTTCCAGCATGGCTATGTACTATGCTGTAATAAGCTGGATAATGTCTTCGAAGAATACAACTTGTGTGATCAACGGGAAGTGGCCCACTGTAGTTGCTGGTGTGGACGTCTCTCCAACATGTGTAGCAGTTTTTGGGAATAGGTTGAGGGCAGTGACGTTGGTTGGTCCCACACCTCCTATAATTGTACCATATGGGTTTGTTCCATCTCCTGGGATAGGAACATGGATGGTCCCAACATTAAAGGATCCCGAGTTCATTTTTCTGGTTGGCAGCCATGATGATTTTCCTCTGAAATTGATATGAAACTTCCCACAGATGGCGCCAAATATTGTTGGAGGAATTTTGACAACACCAAAATTTATACAAACAATAAATGATCAAAAGAAAAAAGCAAATACTCTACTTAGAATAGCGAGTATTCAAAGAAGACTGCCCAGACAATAGCACAAATGGAAAAGTAAAATGAACACAAAAGAATATAGTGCTTTAGTCAGATTACGGTTTGCTTAATCCACTGTTGTAAATGATTTTTGCTTAGTTTATTCATCTTGGATCACTCCTTTATATACAAAGTAAGTGTCTTTTTAGTTACACATAACTGACCGGTTATAGAATTGTTTTACAATTAACAACAATATTAAATTAGAATAAACGTAAAAGAATGAATGATGATCAGTTTAATCTGTTCTAATAAGTGCAGCAACGTATGCGACCTATAGGGTGCGAGTTTCCAATTCATATTCTTGCCTAAGCTCGCAGGTTTTAGGTGCGTTCTATATTCTTAAAAAGGGCTAATGAGCCTCGTACTAGGATATTTGCATTCTATCTGAGTCGCATATACGCACATCTCATGTGTGTCGACAACAAGAGACACGCGAGTCCCTATCGAGTTATTGAACACGCTTTGTCATTTGAACCAATCATAAAGTAAAGAAACAATATTTACTTAGTCGTAGGAGAAGGCTACTTAGTCATCGCATATGTCTCGGTATATGTGTGACTTGTATAAATCCCTCTTTGTCCTACTTATCTTATTTTATGGAAGGCATAGTATGCGACTAGACCTTGTCAAGGCCGCATCATCCCACGAGTTTGGTTCAAGCGAGGTCAACTCTCAGAGAGCCATTAATTAATAGCTCATCCATTCCTTGAGGATTGGATCCACGTGTCAATTTGATAGGAGATTGATCTTGAATATCTATGCAAATTTTTTTTACTATAATAGAGTGATATAGATGCAATCACGAGAATGTCATCTCGTATGATACCACAGTTAGCGAGAAGAAGAAATCATATGTTTAAACTTAAACTTGATAAAGATAAGAATACTGAGGAGCGCCAAGACTTACGAAATGCATGCTCCTGGTGATCACCTTGGAAGGTTTATAATGTAGACCAAGGTATATCGTGTTGGGTTTTATGCCCTAAATAAAACTCATTTCATATAATCAGATTTTCATATTAATAAAGATCGGAAATAACATTTTATGTTGCATGGTTCACATGATTTATTTCATGATTATATGTGTATATAATGTATGAATTCTTTTTAAGTCCAGAACATATGAGTTGGTTAAAGATTATAGTGTTGTCAGCACAGTGGAATATAATCTTTATTATATGTTCAAAAGTTTATTCCCTGATTTGTCAGAACACTGGATTTAGACTGACATGGTATAATCAGCGATAGGTATTCTTACACCTTGGAAAAGTGTTATGTCCTTTCCAGGACATTGGCAAAGTTTACCAGTATCGGATGTATGGAGTATACATCGGAAGGGACCGATATTGAACTTTGCTTAGATATGTTGAAATTTACCGTAATATCTATTCAATTCAATATCACCTATTGATCCTAGATCACATGATCGAAATCTTGATATGGTTAGGCTCAATTTCAAGAGTGTTACTCGTGTTCTTTGATTTGCTAGTTAAGCCTAGTTTTGTATCAGGGTGATACGTACATTTTGGGAACACGGTAATGCAATTGAGTGGGAGCGCTAACATAAATATGGAGTCTATAGCTTCTATTTGGCAAATAGAAGTAAAGGATGATTTCCTTCGAGCTTAACCAAACGAAGATAAATGGTGGAGATCTCATTTCACTTAGGTGAAATATCATTTATACAGGGTTAAGTGTTTTAAGGATAAAATACATTGTAGGGTGTTACGGTAATTTAATCCTGTACAGTGTAAATCATCTATATAGAGGATCATTGATCACATTAGGGTTATAACAATGGATAACTAATGACGTGTCTATATCATGGAACATATAGAGCGTTTCTATATGACTGAGAGTGCAATTCCAAGTTCTAAGTGTGGATTCAATGAGGAATTAATAAGTTAGGGAATTTACTTGGTAAATTCGGTTCGACTTATTGGAAGCTCATTTATATAGACCCATGGTCCCCATACTAGTTGAGGCCATACTGCTTGTAAGACTCAGTTAATTGATTTTAATTAATCAATTA
Organism: Cannabis sativa; assembly: GCF_029168945.1. NCBI lineage: Eukaryota > Viridiplantae > Streptophyta > Magnoliopsida > Rosales > Cannabaceae > Cannabis > Cannabis sativa. The sequence goes on along the minus strand of NC_083605.1, from coordinate 14,617,012 downwards.
AAATTCTAAAAGTTAGACTATGTCTACTTTATGAATTTTCACTAAGCAAGGGCGAAATTGTAAAGAAAAGAGATTTTAGGTTTATTTATTAATTAAGATATTTTATATGTCTAAATTAATAAATATATGGCAATATTATTTGATAATTATTTCCAAGTTATTAAATAATTAGAATTGGCATTTAAAAGGTTAAATTGGAAAATTGGCATTTTTGAGAAAATAGGAATGGAAAATAACAAAATGGGAAAGTTGCAAAGTGAGGCCCAATACCCTTTGTATGGTCGGCCCTTGCATAGGAAATTCCATTTGTAGTTTCCATTATTTTAATGCCATGCAATTCTAACCTAAACCTAGAGGGTTTTCTATAAATAGAAAGTGTTGGCTTGAGGAAACAAAAAAACACAAGACACACATCTTTGATCACTTTGTTTCTCTCAGAAAAAGCCTCTCACGCCACCTTCTCTCTCTCTTTTCTTCTTTGCAATTTCGAAACTTTGAGTGAATGAGTAGTGCCCACACACATCAAGTGGTATCTCAATCATAGTATGGAAGACTATGGAAATTCTACATCAAAGAAGGAGAAAAGAAGATCCAGGTTCAGATCTTGGTGATGCTCTGCTACAGAAAGGAATCAAGGGCTAGAGATCTGAACGGAAGGAGTCATATTATTCTGCTGCACCCACTGTAAGGTTTTCTAACTTTATATGTGTTTATTTTCATTGTTTTAGAATTCATATTAGGTTGTTAATCCGACATACTTGTTAGTAAATCTAGATCCTGGTAAAATAATTTCCAACAACTGGTGTCAGAGCCATGGTAATGATTTACTTTCATGTAATATGAATTAAAACGATAATTGCATGTTTCTGTGTTGATTTGGATAGCTTCTTGTTGGTTTATGTGTTATTTGATGAATGTTTATGTTGTACAGTTTCGTTTTCCATGAAAAATATTTTTTCAATTTTTGAAAATATTTTATTTGGATTCCTTGTGAAAAATTAAGCAATTTTGTTTTTTACGGAACTCGATTCCAATAAAAATTGAGAAAGTTATGAATTTTGGAAAATCGGGATTTCAGGTATGCAAGGGTGCTCAATCGCGAGCACCAGGCACTTGGATCAGCCCCCCATGCGCGCGCGTGTGACGAGCCTCACGCCCGTGTGCACCCTGCACATCCGCCCGAGGAAATGCTGCACCTGCCGAGAAAACTCGGCGTCCCACCCTGCAGCTCCCCTTGTCCGCCCGCGTAGGAGGCTGCGTGCAGCCTTCCTGGGCTGCACGTGCAGCCTCCTGGGCTGCCTTCCCCAAAAGTGCGATTTTTTGGGATTTTTTCTCAAAAATCCAATTTTTTCATGGGTTTGTTTCCCAAAAATTCATTTTTCCTTTTTTAAATATTTCTAAATTGAAATGTTTCCAATTTTAAATATTTTCAATTTGGAATTTTTCCAATTTTAAATATTTCTATTTTGGATTGTTTCCAATTTTTAAATATTTCCTATTATGGTCAGATTTAAAAATTTGTTAAGTTCTTTAATATTTATTTATTATTTAATTATAAGATTAGATATTTTGATATTTAAGATATTTTAAATTAAAAGATAACTTTGTCTTTTTATTTAAAATATTATATTAAAATTATCTTATATGACAAATTAAATAATTAATAAATTTGAAATTAACATAGATATTTTTATAGATATACTTACCATAATGTTTTCAAATTCAAAAATTTGTTATTTTGTTAAATATTTAATTATTTATAAATTATAAGTATAAAAATGATATTTTTTCTATATATATATATATATATCATTTTTTCCTTATTAGAAATTTATAAATCATATCTTAAATATTTAAATAACATAGATATTTTTGTAGAGATTTCAATATTGCTTAATTTGAGATATTTTGACATATAATTATGGTAATTATTATTCATTTATTATTTTATTCCTAAAATAATAATTATCTAACCAAATCTATTTTAAAATTGGTTTATTTTATTAAATTATAAGATCTGAAAGTGATATTGGAGATTCTTTCCTTTCAAATCATTGATCTTATTAGATATTTAATTTAATTTGATTCAAATAAACCTAGATATTTTAAAATTAGTTTCCTTTATTTGGTTAGTTTAAGAATAATAATTTAATTATATTAATATCTTATTTTCACATCTGTTACATGGACAATGTTTGTTTATATTGTTTATTCAAAACTTTTTAACAAACCTATTATTTATCTGATCTTAATTGGTATGATTAACTTGTTGACAGATCATGATCCAATGATCTAATTTTAATCATAGTCCAATTGACGATAGATCTTATAAATAATTTGTAACAGGTAAATTTTGTACTTCTTTCATCTATGTAAACCTAGTAATATGATAGGGCCCATCCAAATCATTTGACCTGTGTGAGCCTATATGTTTGCTTTTGGGCTTAGATGCATATAGGAAGCCCATTTAAGTTTTTACTAAGTAAATGGACTAGGTTGCTAAAATAAATTTTGACATAAGGAAATTTATTTAGGCTCAATTAGATTTGGGCTTATTCAATGAATAACAATTGTTTATTTTAAGGTTAAATTCCTCTCTTTTGGGCCTTGTGTGAGAGTTGGGGGCCATAGAAATGGGTACGACATACTGGACCCAGCTCCCCCTCACATGAATTACCCCAATTGTGAAGGCCCATTTGCCTTATTTAAATAATTGTATTAGGTTAATTATATTAGGCTAACCTAATTAAAATTGAATTAGCAACATAATTAACTTTTAAAATATATGAAATTTATTTTTCATTGTAATATTTTAAAGTTAATTTTAGAAAAACACTTAGTCTATGATATATTCTAGATAATTATTTATAGTACTAGTTATTATTTCTAATATTAAATAGAAAAATATCATAGATTGTGAAATTAATTGTTTCCTAATTAATTTTGGTACAATCTAAGTTTAGTATATTTTCCTAGTATTAAACTAGAATTAATAATTAAGTTTCCTCTTTACTTAATTATTTGTTTCTTGAATTTAATACATTTAATTAAATTGAAAATTTCAATATCTAAGTTGATTTTCATCATGATACTTTAATATTGTTATTTTCATGTTATTTAATTAAAGTTGAAAATTATTTTAAGTTTGGAATCTTATTTCAGAATAACTTAAGTTTGAATAATTTTCAAAATATATTTTATTTTATTTTATTAATCATTTCCCAAAATTTCGAAATTGCATCACCTTGATGCAGAAATTTCGAATTTTATTTGAAAAATAGATTAAAGTTGAAAATTATTTATTTAATTTCGGACCAACTTAAATCAGTGACTTTTTCATTTAATGGTTAATTAAAATAAATGAACTAAAATATATTATAATTAGAAATTGGATTAATTAGTCCATGAAAGTCTAGATAGATATTATCTGTTTTGCTTGAAGTATTTTTCTAGTGATATTTAATTAAATAGAAAATTAATATTTAAGTTGATTTTTAATCATGATACTTAAATATTTAAAAATTTTCTTAGATATTTAATTAAATAGGGAAATTATATTTTTTGTTGAAAATTAATTTTTATTAATTTTGGGCCAACATAAAATTAAGGTAATTTTCCAGGATTTATTTTTATTTTATTTTAAAGCATTTTCGAAATGCAATATATATTTATAGAAAATTAAATTTGAGTTGTAAATTAATTTAAATTAATTTTGAAACAACTTAAATTGAATAATTTTCTAAATATTTATGGAAATTATTACTAAGATGGAAATAATTCACGTTATTTTCATATCCATCTAAGTATAATTTATAAATATTACATTAAAATTTATATTTAGAATTTTTCATTCTAAATTGGAAATTTTAATTAAATAAATATATATATATTTAAAATAAATTGATTAAAATAAATATTAGAAGAAAATACAACCCTTCATTAAATAATGAGCTTTATTATTATTAGGATATTCGATCTCCATTGTTGGTTTTACATAGCTATTGTTTTAGTGAGTAATCCTCCCTAATGGAGGAACGTTCATTAGCAAGTTAGCACCGTTTAATCTCGAAAGATAAGTAATCTTGTAATTATATAGTTTATGACCACCCTAATGGTGGCGACTGTATAAGACTTGCAAGAATAGGAAACAATGGTGGAAGCTCATAAGATAGAATAGCCTTGACTCTCGCCTAAACGGGACAACGCGGATTCAAATCTTGATCGAATAAAAGGTTGCTAGAATGTTTGACATTTTAGATGAGCTGACAACTCTATTCAATGAATGGTAGCTTTGACTCTCGCCTAAACGGGACACTGATATCAGTTTGTTGAAAACCTTGGAAATTATTTAGGATTGTATGTTTTAGTATTTTCACTTGTCATTCCTACTTGCTATGTGCTTCATAATTTCTGAATTGTGTATGAATTTGTATTGAACCATGTTATTTTCTGTTATTAAATTGTAGTTTAATTTTGAATCTTCATTGTTGGTCTAACTTGATTTGTTTTTCTAATGAGATAAATTCCTAATGGATTTTCACCATTAGACTAACATAATAGTGTTAGATCTCGAAAGATAAATATTGTATATGCAACATCTAGCTGTTCATCAATTGATGACACCTTAGACTAGTGTTTTACAATATGAAACAAGAAGATTGTATAAATAAGATTACTTTGACTCTCGCTAATCGGAGCATCGTTGGATTCTTATTTAAAACGAAATTATCCTAATTCCTCTTAGCTTATTCATTTCGAATTAGCTTAATGACATATCATTGGATGAATGGTCTATAAATCATATAAAGTCTTATTTTCTCTTAAGAAATTAGATGACGCATATGATTATATTCCCGGAATTCTATCCCTAAATGATATAAATCCTCAATCTTAGATATCTCCTACTTGTATAGGCAAATCATAGAGTTAGATTAGTAGTGGTAGTCCAAGAAAGAATTACTAATTATACAGTTACACTTTCACAAGTGTTTCATAACCATTTTCTATCAATGGATTTAAACTGTATGAGTTTAGTATTCTTTGACCAGAATCCACTTGCACTATTCTAAGAACTCTTTGATGTAACTAAACTTAAGTCATCAAAAGATACAACCACATTTTATAAATCTATGGCATTTGTATCTTGTTCATAGTGGTTTTGAGAAGATCATTCTCTGCAAAGAGTTAATATGCCTATATCCACTGAAAGTAAGTTCATCTCATTCGCAGATGGATGTACATTCAGGGGTGGATATGAGTCCTCGTTGTATTCTTAAAACGATCACTCTAGATTTTACCTTATGCAAAAGAAATTTGAAATGTTTGAAAAATTTCATGAATTTCCAGCAATGGTAAGTGGTTAACGATCTTGCGAACTGATAGGGGTGGAGAAAAAGGTAGTAGATATGCAGTTCAAAGATCATTAATTTGATTTTGAATTATATCCAAACTTACCTCCCCAAAAATTCGAGTTGCATATTGATGATTAGTTACTAGTCGTTGCCTAAATCCTTCTATGGTAATAAAATTTTAGAATGATGTAATGGTTGTATACTTAATGTAAATCATTACTAGATTCATGGATGACCTAATCAAAATCTTAAGAAAAGCTAGAACTGCTAACCTTGGTTTGCATGTTTGTTAGCTATTCTAAGTGATTAGGGGTGGATCATCCCATAGTCGTTAGATAAGAAAGTGTATGTGTAAACAAATACTGCTTTTCTAAGAAAATGACTAAGTCTGAAAATAAAGTAGGAAATAAAGGAGATATTTTTTCTTGATTCCATAAGTGTTCTATCATCTTATTTTTTACAAGATGATCCCACTGCCTCTGTTGTCTTAACACAACTGAAGAGGTCTATACCATTTAGTTTTCTTTGACATAGTTCACGGTACCTTGTTGTATGGGAGAGTTTCTAGGAACTCACCTTCTTATAACTTGGAAGATACTAGTGATTAAAATCCATTGTGAGTTTAAACAAGTAATGGATTGTCAAGATAAGAAACTAAGAAGAAAGCCAATAGAACTATGGTTTGATCCATTCACATGGAGTAACCTAAGGTTTTCTGCTACAAGGACATGAAAGGAAATTTTCGTTCATAAGTCTATTCAATGGACTTAACAAAGCTTCCTGTTCCTAGTATTGTAGGTTTGAGTTTATCTAAACCTATGGCTTGTGGTATACCTGGTAGGTACTTACTCTAATGCAAGCAGTGAGATGCTGATGCATTTTCTTTCCAATGGAAATCTATAGAAGCTTCACAACTTCTTAGATGTAGATTTTATTTATCTAAGGAAAAGTATCAACTATTCCAGAGAAGATAAAGCCATGAAAGAATTTCTTAAATCAACAGTGAGAGGTCTCAGATATGCTTTTGTATGCCTTAGACCAAACACCTGCTGTTGAGTGGGAGTAATGAGTAGGTATCAGATTAATCCAGGAGAAGAACATTGGAAGACAATCAAGTAAATCTTAAGATTAAGAAGAGGAACTATATGTTAGTCAATAAGGGTGTTTGTTTGAAACTCTTAGACTACACCACATCAGATTTCGAGACTTGCCTGTGTGCTAGAAAGTCTGCTGATGAGATGGTGATTACTTTGGGGGTGGAGTAGTGATTTTGGAGAAGTGTAAAAACCTATCTGAAATCTCTTGGTCTACCAGAAAGAGACTGAATGTTAAAAGTTGCAAGAAAGATACTTTTTCAGTCTAAGGAAAGTTCTATACATTTGTGGCAGTGTTCCAACTTGCCTTAACTACTAGGGTTACTTCCTGTATAACAAAACAGTAGTTGCCCAAAAGTATAGAATCCAGTATCCCAAAAGAGTAGACATATAGAGAGGAATTTCACATTATCAAGGATTTTGTGATTAAGGAAGAGTAATGGTGGAGAAGAGGTTGTGTTTAATTCAACCCGTCAGATCCCATTACGAGGAGTTTACTACTATTACACTTGATTTGTGTATCAAAGTGTTAATGATTATTTGAAATGCACTTTTTGTTTTATATTAGTGCAAGTGGGAGTTTGTTGGGTTTTATGCCCTAAATAAAACTCATTTCATGTAATCAGATTTTCTTATTAATAAAGATAAGAAATAACATTTTTTGTTGCATGGTTCACATGATTTATTTCATGATTATATGTGTATATAATGTATGAATTCTTTTTAAGTCCAGAACATATGAGTTGGTTAAAGATTATAGTGTTGTCAGCACAGTGGAATATAATCTTTATTATATGTTCAAAAGTTTATTCCCTGATTTGTCAGAACACTGGATTTAGACTGACATGGTATAATCAGCGATAGGTATTCTTACACCTTGGAAAACTGTTATGTCCTTTCCAGGACATTGGCAAAGTTTACCAGTATCGGATGTATGGAGTATACATCGAAAGGGACCGATATTGAACTTTGATTAGATATGTTGAAATTTACCGTAATATCTATTCAATTCAATATCACATGTTGATCCTAGATCACATGATCGAAATTCTGATATGGTTAGGCTCAATTTCAAGAGTGTTACTTGTGTTCTTTGATTTGTTAGTTAAGCCTAGTTTTGTATCAGGGTGATACGTACATTTTGGGAACACGGTAATGCAATTGAGTGGGAGCGCTAACATAACTATGGAGTCTATAGCTTCTATTTGGCAAATAGAAGTAAAGAATGATTTCCTTCGAGCTTAACCAAACGAAGATAAATGGTGGAGATCTCATTTCACTTAGGTGAAATATCATTTATACAGGGTTAAGTGTTTTAAGGATAAAATACATTGTAGGGTGTTACGGTAATTTAATCCTGTACAGTGTAAATCATCTATATAGAGGATCATTGATCACATTAGGGTTATAACAATGGATAACTAATGACGTGTCTATATCGTGGAACATATAGAGCATTTCTATATGACTGAGAGTGCAATTCCAAGTTCTAAGTGTGGATTCAATGAGGAATTAATAAGTTAGGGAATTTACTTGGTAAATTCGATTCTACTTATTGGAAGCTCGGTTATATAGACCCATGGACCCCATACTAGTTGAGGTCATACTGCTTGTAAGACTCAGTTAATTGATTTTAATTAATCAATTAAAATTCTAAAAGTTAGACTATGTCTACTTTATGAATTTTCACTAAGCAAGGGCGAAATTGTAAAGAAAAGAGATTTTAGGTTTATTTATTAATTAAGATATTTTATATGTCTAAATTAATAAATATATGGCAATATTATTTGATAATTATTTCCAAGTTATTAAATAATTAGAATTGGCATTTAAAAGGTTAAATTGGAAAATTGGCATTTTTGAGAAAATGGGAATGGAAAATAACAAAATGGGAAAGTTGCAAAGTGAGGCCCAATACCCTTTGTATGGCCGGCCCTTGCATAGGAAATTCGATTTGTAGTTTCCATTATTTTAATGCCATGCAATTCTAACCTAAACCTAGAGGGTTTTCTATAAATAGAAAGTGTTGGCTTGAGGAAACAAAAAAACACAAGACACACATCTTTGATCACTTTGTTTCTCTCAGAAAGAGCCTCTCACGCCACCTTCTCTCTCTCTTTTCTTCTTTGCAATTTCGAAACTTTGAGTGAATGAGTAGTGCCCACACACATCAAGTGGTATCTCAATCATAGTATGGAAGACTATGGAAATTCTACATCAAAGAAGGAGAAAAGAAGATCCAGGTTCAGATCTTGGTGATGCTCTGCTACAGAAAGGAATCAAGGGCTAGAGATCTGAACGGAAGGAGTCATATTATTCCGCTGCGCCCACTGTAAGGTTTTCTAACTTTATATGTGTTTATTTTCATTGTTTTAGAATTCATATTAGGTTGTTAATCCAACATACTTGTTAGTAAATCTAGATCCTGGTAAAATAATTTCCAACATATCGCAGGGAGCCTAATGGTCACCTTAGAAGGTTTTTGATCTAAACAAAGGTAGTTTACGAGAAAATTATGCCTATCATACATTTCCCCATCAGTGTGTCTCCCGAGTAGAAAAATATCGCTATAGATCACTTCGTCCATTACACATTAAAAATCCTAGTGAGCAACATCATTTAGTGACTTATTTAAAATTAAAGTCATTACATATTTATTTCTCATCTTTTAAAAGATAAATGGAACGTGAGGAATATCCATATTTCATAACCGTTGTCTAGATAGGATTAAAATAATTGCTATCATACTCCTATAAATATCTGTAATCACAATACACATAAAATGATCAATTTTATATCTTAGAGAAAATTTTGCCAAAGTATAATTTGTATCCAAGAAATTTATAAATAAAAAAGACTTGTGGAGTATGTAAATTTTAACTACAAAATCACGTAAAATTCTATATGTCTCATATTAGAATTTATAGTGAAGTATATAATTATTATTAAGTACTCAATACATATCATTAATTATTAAGTCTTATTTATGTTAACAAGATTTTGAGTGAACAAAATATGAAATTATTTAATTTGTTTTAATTTTTATCTTCATTTTTATATTTTTTTTTTAGATATACCCACTTTTATGGATGATGTCCCCATTAGACCCTTTAGGTTATGTAAATTATATGTTAGACTTAAGTAGAGAGTGAGGGTATATTACGGCGCAATCCACTCAAAAAAGTAGGTATATTTTAATAAAAAAAACAATATGAAGGTATTTTTGATTAATGGATGCAAAAAAGAGATATTTATCAACTTATCCCTTTAAGTTTGTTGGACTTAAATAAGTTGGAGAGCAAAATTCATAGCCCAAGCCTTATAGGGTTTGGGCTATGGAGGCTAATTTATTTAGGGAAATTTACATGGTATACTAACTTTTGCTATTTTTTTACAAAAATACTGCCAGGCGGTATTTTTTACTTTTTTTACTGTGTTTTTTATAAGTTTCATACTGCAGTATACGGTGTTAAGTTTTTACTGGTGTTCTACTAGTGTTTTACTGGTGTTCTACTGTTGTTTTGAGTTGTTCTGCTTTGTGTTTTACTGGTGTTTTATAAAAATACAGTATTTTTGAAAAGATTTCCGTGTGACAGTATTTTTGTAAAAGTTAACCCAAATTTCAGTATTTTTGTAAGTTTCCCTTTATCTAATATTATCTTCTTACTTATAATTAATAAAAATGGGTAAGTATAATAGGCTTAATGGTTGCCTATATAAAGGATGAGAAGGAAGAGCATTTTACAACATTAAGGTGATCATATATCATTGAGTTTTATTTTGATCCTATACGTATAAATATACTTTTATTATTAAGATAAAATATAGAGGCTTTTTTATTTTTACAATTTAAAACATTTTTTTTTTTGTATTGTTACGGAATTTTACGTAGAAAATTCTGTTGCAACTAGCGTTCCAACAAAAAATCGTATAGAAATCCCTATTACAACTAGTGCTGCAACCACTATAGAAACCCAAACCATTAATTTGAAAAAATAAAAAGTTTTAAAAAAAGTATATGGAGTAATTCCCCTAAAAAATAACACATATATAATTAATTGGTGGTAGTGAATTTGGCCCCCCCTCACTTTTAAACCTGGCTCCGCCCCTGGCTCTATATATATATATTATGTCATCTAATGTTGAGAAATAACCCTCTTAGTTATTACAACACCTAGATCATTGAGGAATACTGTTAATATTTTTGGTGCTCATGTCTGGGTTTTGAAGAAAATTCATGTTCAGTAATTGATAATACCTTACAATAAAAAGGATACAAAGATTAGATCATTGAACGAGAGGAGTCAATTCCACTGTGTCATACTCTATAGGTATATTCTAATCATAAATTCATAGTTTGCATGATATAAGTCATTACTATCTACGTTAAATAATAGTTTAGCATTAAAAATAATTATAAGATCCACTTTATGTAATTTCCTATACTAATGTCATCAATACACACACCAAATCAATTAGGGTTTGTAAGCGAAAATTCTGAGACCCAAAATTCAGATAATCGTTGAATTGGCTACATTAAGTTGGCTAAAAGATTTTTCACCATCAGCAGAACTCTACTATAAAGAGTGCGAAAGAGTAAAGAAAGGGATCGGAATCTCTTTCTAAATTCAAACTTTAATTTTCTTGTGCTTTCTCTCTCTAGCTAGAATCTTTTCTCACTTAAGCCTTAGAGAATTTTCTGCAAGAAGACCCTCTGGAGCTCCCATCAATCTAAGAAGAGGATCACCAGAGAAGGAAACAGTTGAAAATCTAGGAGAAGACTTGGAGGAATCCAGAGTATACTCGAAAATATTAATTCCCAAAAATAGCAAATATTCTTCTTGATAAATAGTGGCATAAGTAACCAAAGTCTTAAGTTTGTAAGCAGCCTAAACTCAATGTTTATTTTTACCGGCATAAGTACCCAATATTTTTAAAACTATAATTTTCCTCCAGTTTTGTTAGTACAGACTCCGTTTTAAATTTATTAAAAGAAAATTTGGAAGTAACTGATAATACATGTTTCTATCTAGACCCAATGATCAAGAATTTAAATTTTTTATGTGGCCTGTTTAAGAAAATAATAGAATTTGTACTGACAAAATTAGAGAAAAATTACAGTTTTACAAACATTGGGTACTTATGCTGCTAAAAATAAATATTGGGATTATGCCACTTATAAACTTAAAACTTTGAGTACTTATGTCACTATTTACTCTATTTTTTTATCAAATTTTTGTAGAGAATAATTATAATTTTACAATTAATTATTAATAAAATATATTTTTCTTAATATTTATAATAAGGTTTAATATATATATTAATAATATTTTCTTTAACTATTTATTCAAATACTTAATTTATTTATAACATGATACTTTACTTTTTGTACTTTTTTTTTATCATTTGCATGTTAAAATATTAGTGTATGTATTAATTAAAGCAAAATAATAAATATTGCAGCAAGTATAATATTAGGTGCTTTTATAATGTATCTTCATAAAAATGGGTACACCGATGTATTCTTATTTGTTTCAATATTTAGGAAAATTTTTTAGTCTAATTTTATTTCATAGTCATGTACGTTATAATTACTTAAGACATTCTGTAAAAGTTTTAGAAATTTGGAATACTTTAAAATATAGAAAGCACTGTTCAAATAGTCTATTTCACACGCTTATAAAATAAAAGAGTCACATGTGCAACAGACTATTTGAACTATATTTTCAGTGTGTTAAAATTTTTTAAATTACTCAAAATTTCACAAGATGACTTCAATGACTACAACGTACATGACCATAAAAGAAAATTAGACTAAAAAAATTTCTCAGATACTGAAACAAATAGAGAGGCATCGGTGCACACCTTTTAGGAGGGTGCATATTAGAATTTTCCTATAATATTCCTTTATTTTTTATCGAGATTAAAATTTTGAAAAATTGTAATTAAAGGAGTGCACTGATGCATCCCTACCTGTTTCAGCATTCAAAATAATTTTTTAGTCAAATTTTTTTCATGGTCATGTATGTTGTAGTTATTTAAGATATCCTGTAAAATTTTGAGAAATTTAAAAATATTTAACACGCCAAAAATAAAATTCAAATAAGCTTTTGTGTGTATGACTTTTATTCTAAACTGCTAGCACCAGGGGCGGAGGTACATTGCAACCAAGGGTGGCCTTGGCCCCCCCACCCCGAATTAGTATACATGCATTATTTTGTTAATGTTTATTATATATAATCTAATTTTAAGAGTTTGTTACTAAGTGGCCCCCTTGATCAAAGTAAAATATTCTAAAGAATTTTTCAAATAATATTAAAACAAACTTTACTTGTAGAGTAAATGTTCAAAAAAAATAATTAGTTTCCTTATTTTTTTTTTCCATTTTGTAAGATGTTAATAATTAATAATATAAATGATTAGCAAAATTACTCTTCAATTTTTTTAAAAAAATATCAAAACACTTACAATAATCAAATATCATGGTAACTTTTTTTTTTTCTATTTTATTTCAAAGCAAGTCACACGAGTCACCATTTTATAAATAAGGTGATCATATATCATTGAGTTTTATTTTGATCCTGTACGTATAAATATACTTTTATTATTAAGATAAAATATAGAGGCTTTTTTATTTTTACAATTTAAAACATTTTTTTTTTTGTATTGTTACGGAATTTTACGTAGAAAATTCTGTTGCAACTAGCGTTCCAACAAAAAATCGTATAGAAATCCCTATTACAACTAGTGCTGCAACCACTATAGAAACCCAAACCATTAATTTGAAAAAATAAAAAGTTTTAAAAAAAGTATATGGAGTAATTCCCCTAAAAAATAACACATATATAATTAATTGGTGGTAGTGAATTTGGCCCCCCCTCACTTTTAAACCTGGCTCCGCCCCTGGCTAGCACTGCTTTCTATATTATAAATTATTCTGAATTTCTTAAAATTTTAAAAGATATCTTAGATAACTATAATGTACATGACTATGAACATAGATTAGATTAAATTTTATTTCTAGATATCGAAATAGATAGAAAGTGTATTGGTAGATCCCTTTTAAGGGTGCCTTGTGGAAACACCTTATAATTTTTACCTAACTATTTTATATTGGAAAATTCTTCAATGCATATGTCTAAAACTGGTACATTGATGTAATCCTATTTGTTTCAACATTCGAGAGACTTTTTTAGCTTAATTTTTTTCATATACATGTATACTATAATTATTTAGCACATCCTGTAAAATTTTAAGAAAAATAATTTAACACGCTGAAAATAAAGTTCAAACTATTTGTTTCACGTGTGATTCTTTTATTTTATACGTGTGTAAAATAGTCTGTTTGAATAGTGCATTCTATATTGTAAATCATTCTAAATTTTTCAAAGTTTTGCGGGATATCTTAAATAACTATAATATACATGATTATGAAAATAAATTTGACTAATTTTTTTTTCTAGAAATTGAAAAAGATAAGGGTGCATTGGTGCACCCATTTTGGAGGGTGCATTGTAGGAGCACCGATTATTCTTTATATTAAAATAAATTAAAGGAAAATTTTACAGTGCAACCCTTAAAAAGGATGCACTGTTGTACCCCTATCTGTTTTGTTCTCTGAAATAATTTTTTCGTTTATTGTTTTCTCATGGTCATGTGTGTTATAGTTATTTAAGACATTCTGTAAAAAATTTAGAAATTCAGTAAAATTTAACATATTGAAAACAGAGTTCAAACAGAGTGTTGTACTCGTGATTATTTTATTTTCTACGCGTGTGAAATATATTGTTTGAACCATGCTTTCTATATTGTAAATTATTTGAATTTTTTAAAATTTTGTAAGATGTCTTAAATAACTAGAATGCACAAGAATATAAAAAAAAATTAACTCAAAAATTTTCCTTACATATCAGTCCGTTGATATCTGTTAGTAAAACAAACAGTTACCGTTAATAATACGAGAGAAGCGAGTTATTGCCTTATCTAAAATTCAAACCACTAACAACCGCTTATTTGAGGGCTGAAAATAGCTTAACCGTAAATCAGAGGAAAAACCCATTTGTGGCTTTATCAGTTTGATCCATGAAAACTATGAATCCAACTTCGTTTCCAATATTTCATGCAAACCCAGTTCGGCTAAAGAGCCCAGCTTTCAAACCCTCCAAGGTTTCCATTAAACCTCCACCCCCGGACTTCGATTTCAGATCAGATATATTGGGAGAGTCCAACGCTTTAATAGCAAAATCTCACCCTGAATTGCTTGATTTAGCAAGTAGTGGCAACTTGGTTTTAATTGAGAAAAGGCTTTTTGGTCCTGTTCCGCCATGGAGAGCCGAGTTCGTAGAGCCAGAGACAATTTGGTTAGTTGGTACCACCCATATTTCTCAGGAATCGGCTATGGAGGTTGAGCGCGTTGTCCGAGCCATTAAGCCCGATAATGTGGTTGTTGAGCTCTGTCGAAGCAGGCAAGTGTAATTTGGTTTATGGGGGATTTGTTGTTTTTTCATAAAATGATTACTAAGTTCAAATTTAAGTGTTCCGTTTGGTGATTTCAATTGCACATCTGAACTTAATTTGTTGCAGAGTTCATTTTCAGAGCTGGGATTATGTACACTTCTGATGGTGATGAACAAGGTCCAGGCTTACGATCAAACATGTTCTCTTTGAGTGGAACAGGTTTCTTTGGTGCTGTTGGGCGTAGCATAGACTTGGGTACGTGACCAAAACAATGTATTTGACTTGTTTGTCGTAATGCTTGAGAAAGGAGTATGCTTTTCAATTACAGTTACTTATATTACATTTACAGGAGGTCAAACTGCATTAGCTCTACGCTTGCTTTTGGCGGTTTTCTCTTCAAAGCTCTCTTCTGATGTCAACCGCCCATTTGGTGATGAGGTATTTAAGTCTTTTGAGTTAATAAAGTCAAGTCTGCATAAATATAAGCAGTAGTAGTAATCATCTTCATGACCATTATCCGTACTTATGCTCCATTTTTGGTTTTCTTTATTTTATAATCGCAGTTCCGAGCTGCTCGAAAAGCGTCTGAAGAAGTTGGTGCTCAAATAGTTTTGGGAGACAGGCCAATTGAAATAACTGTATGTCACCAAATTTGAGGGGCCAAGCCATGGGGCTACATGAGTTATTATTTCGACTTTAATAACTTCAGTCTTATTTTCATGTTATTTAATAGTGTATAATTTATTTCCACAGCTTGAAAGGGCTTGGAATTCTCTGACATGGACTGAGAAACTTGGCTTAGTGACATCAGTTGTTCGTGGGATAACATCGCCTTCTGATCTGTCTGTAAATAAATTCAAGGTTTCTCTTTTACCATAGTTGTTTGTCGTTTCCATTTTTTTTTTTTTCACTTTGTGAAGTTTCAGGAGGGTTAGATTTATATTTTTCCCGTTCAATGCAAGGAGAATTCAGATAGGGACGTTTCATGTTTTCTTTTTCCTCATTTACCAATTTCTGCAGACTAAAAAAAGAACATAGAACTTAATCACTTTTTTCACCTCTGCATATGCTCCATGACATTTTTGTTCCACCTGCAATTATAGAGCCAATAAGCCTTTTCTAAAAAGTGGTGACATGTGACAACTTGTCTCCCAAATCTAATTATGCATCCTGAATTAACCATGGAAAATGTTTCCCCCCTCCCCCGCTCATATTTACCCTATACACATCTGAATTTTACTAGTGGACCATAAAGGAATTCCAAAAATCCAATTTTATACATAATTTTCCTTAAAGACTATTTTTTCCCACCTGAAATAGAAATAAGAAAAGGAAAATGTTCTAAACATATTAGACTATGTCCATAAGAGGATATGATCATATATTGAACACTATACTGTAGTATTATCCTGTGTCACTGCTTTGATTTATATTAAGTACATATAGCTGAAGTTGTGTTGTCTTATCTACTTTAAATAAATATGAAATTCATACAGTTAGAAAAAAATACACGCTGACATGTTATAAAACTTGCTTTCTTCCGTTTTATTTTTTCTTTTTCTTTTTTTGGCAGGAATCAAGTACAGATGACAGCACGTTTCAGCTCTATGAGAAGCTTAGTTTTTCATATCCAAACCTTCTCCAGCCTCTTATACATGAACGAGACACTGTAAGTTTTTTTACTGATAATTAGTAGAGTGTGGTCCTATAATACAAACAAATAATAATGATACAAACCCAACCACTCCTCTTGGAGAGAATGCATAATACATTCGTCCCTTGAACTTAAAATTACAATAAAAAACACCATAATGAGGACTCAGTGAGTGCACCATAACCATTGATAATAAAGAAAGTTTCCACTTGTTTCTAGAAGTTACAGTCTGTTTCGTCGTGTTTTTATTTTTAACATTTATAAGGTTCTCTGGCTCAACCACTAAGCGTTGTCTGCCTCTGGCTATGTCAGTATCTAGCGTGGTCCCTGAAACGTAGTAAAGCTGTTAACAAAAGCAAGAGTGTTGTGGGGGTGATCGGTAAGGGCCATATGAATGGTGTAATATATGCTTTAGTGTCTGATCAAGGCAACTTACGATTCAGAGATGTTGCTGGGAAAAAGTCTTCATCTGTTACTGCTGATTCTAATGGCTGGCTTGTTAATCTCCTCAAGAGCTTGGTTAGAGACACCGTTATTGGCTTCGTATTATGGGAGTTATATGAACAATTCAAAGACCGGTTTTAGATTAGAAAAATACTCAATATTCATTACTTTATCAACACTTCACTTCGAAGTTTCACTCAATCACATTTTGGGTGGTTAATGGTTAGTTATCATATAGCATATAATAGTACACAACGATTATTCGTTTGGTGAAAAAAGACACCTTATACATACTTTTTGTTATATATTTGATTGATTAGCTATTCGATTCGTATTATGGATTCACAATGTGACTTTCTTGTACGCTACGAAATACATTTCATGATATTATTGTGCCACATAGTAACAATAAAAATATAAAACACAAAAACCCTAATCATCATACAATAACTCCGAAAAAAAAAAAAATTATAAAGACGCTTCTATATATATAAAGTAACTATGCAGCGTGAAAATATTCTTGAATTCTTTCTACTCATGAGACCGTTCCCTTAATCAGAGTTTGTAGAAATCCCACTATCCAAATTTCAGCTTAATTTGGGTAAGCCTGCTCATGAGTCATGAGATTCATATACCATATCTTTTAGGCTACACCGACCCCCATACCCTATACAATTTTTTTACTTTCTATTATTGATCCTTTTAGGTATAAAATTTAATAAAACATAATTGAACAATTCAAACTTGAGTTACCTTACAATGGGAATGGTAACTCGGAACTTATTTACCTCTGAATTGCTGAACGAACCCATGATTCATTGTAAAGCTTTCCTCACCACTTGATTGACATTCTCTAACACGTAACATCTAACATATACGTCAGGCTTGGCAGGTCAGAAAATTAAATGTTGTAGTGACAAGTCGATTCATAATTCTACAGCCAAAAATAAATAAGAAAAGTAATCGTAATTCTGTTCTGAATATCTAGAGGCTCAAATAATAAATTGGTATTTCTCTGATGTAAATATAAAAGCGGGCTCAACTTGGTCATCATAATTGGATCGGGACAAAAAGTGTGGCAGGATAACATATGGGCTACATTATAAACGGATGGGCCCACAAAATTTTCACTATTATTTTTTAGTGACGAAAATGACAACATACATTCTTTGGAATTTTTTTACTCCTCTACCAAGATTTATTTACGACAAAATAGGCCTAGAAATTATTACAGAAATAATAACTTATATTTTAAAGAATAATTATCTTTTTTACCCCCTGTACTTATGACACTATACTATTATGCCCCTTAATCTATTCAGCTTGTTATAAATAGTCCTTGTATAATTTTATATGCATACATTTAGTCCTTCTGTTTATTTTGTTTAAAAATACTGTTTGTATTGATGATGTGGTATTATAACAAAGGATAGAGTAGTAATTTCATCTTTTTTTAGAGGGAAAATTGACCATGAGGTGGCATAATAACTGACAATGAAAGATGATTAAAAAATGATTTCATAACCCTTTAAAAAAATTTAATAAAAATAATTTTATTAAAATAATTCCAATTGTTTTTTAGCAGTTCAAATTAGAAAAAGGTGTAAAATTAGGATTCTACAGTATTTGAAGAGATGGATATCACTAGAAAGAACATGAAATTTTTGGAAAATTAAGGTAATTATATTCTATTTTTTGGATGTTATTTTTCATTTTTTTTTCCTGTGATTGTAATTTTTATGACTTGTAATTTATTTTCCTAATGGTATATAATTTTTCAACTACTATCTATGTATAATGCCACATTATTAATTTAACAGTCAACTTTAGTCAATTTTAACAAAATTAGATAGAAGGATTATACTATTCCAACTGATATATTTTAGGGGGTATTTTTAACTACACTTATAAATTAAGAAGCATCATAGTATAGTGTCATAAGTACAGGGACTAAAAAAGCTAATTATTCTATTTTAAAAGTTTATCCATACGAAAATATATATATATATATATATATATATATATATATATATATATATATCTTAAAAAGTTTACGTATTATTTCAAGAATTTGCACATTGTCTTTACCCATTTTCGAAGGGGAAAAAAAACTTACCTTGGTAATATGGAATTTTCCTGCTCCCCGTGCAAAAAGGGAAGGAGAAAACTTGGTGGATGGATTTTATTATTTCTTTCTTTTCTGTTTTTCTTTTATTCTTATTATTATTATTCTGAAAAAATAACTACATTTTAGTTGTCTTTTAAACAATTTAGTATCTATTGGTTACCAGTTAAAATATGATTTATCTTTGGTTATTTTCAAAATCTATCTTCAAATATTAATTTAGTATCTAATTGGTTACCAGTTTTTTGTAGTGAATTCCACCTATTTGGTAAAATATAACTACAACTTGAGCTAAAAAAATAAGTAATTACAACTAAAGAATTGGTTGTTCCATCAATCCATGAGTAGCCACTACAAAAAATAGCAACTTTTAGTGACAATTTTTTAGTCACAACATAAATTTTTTATGATTAAATGTAACTTTTGGTCACAACAGAAAACTACTTGTGACTAAAATATAGTATTTAGATACAAGTTGTCACTAATTTACTTTTAGTCACAACAAGTCTTGTGACTAAAACCACATATAGTCACAACAAATTATAATTCTTGTGACTAATACCTTTAGTCAAGGACCTTTTAATCCCAACATAAGAATAGTAATAAATAATTAGTCACAACTTCTTTTATTTTTAGTCACAAATTTTATTGTGACTAAAAGTAAGATTTTTTGTGGTGACCTCTCAACAAAGGTTATTTTTCTTCAATATTCAATAAGCTTAGGCATAGCCTAAATTTTTCTCATATAACAGGCTGGGTAAACATGTCAGCTAGATTAACATGTGTGTTGATCTTCTTCACACCAACTATTTCGGCAGCAATGATATCTCTAACAAAGTGTAACATTATGTTTATATGCCTAGATCTCTTATAGAACATGAGATTTTTTATTAAATAGAGTGCAGTATGATATTATTTAAGCTTCCTTATTGCTTCTGTTGCTAGCCATGCACTCTAGCTCAATTGATGAGAGTGTTGTTGGTTTTACGGTACTAAATCAGATTCGCATGGGAAGAATTCCGTATTGTTGATTATCATTGTACCATATCCCAATAGATTTCTAGATGTTTGTACATTAAATCAAAACATAAAATAATAAGTCTAGAATATATATATAGCTCTTGAATTCTATCTGGGTATCTTGGAAACTGTTGGAATTATTTGACCAGGATCTTAGATCTACTCACAAGTATGTTTATTAACATCCTAAATAAGAACTTTCTAAAACGATGAAATTAAACACATATAAAGTTAAGAAACCTTACATTGGGTGCAGCGGAATTAAATGACTCATTCCATTCAGATCTCTAACCCTTGTATCCTTTCTGTAGCAGAGTATTATCAAAATCTGAACCTGGATCTCTTTCTCTGAATCCTTGATGCTGAAACTCCTTTGCTGATGATCTTTCTTCACGATCTTCCTCACTATGATTGAGGTATTGCTTGCTGTGTGTGGGCACTACTCTAATCACTAAGGTAATTTCGAAATTCAGAGGAAGAAGAGAGAGAGAGGGTGGCGGCCAAGGAAGAGAGAGAAGGCTAAGGTTTTTCTGATTCAGAAGTGTAATTTTCCTGAAGCCTTCACTATCTATTTATAGCATTCCACTAGGGTTAGGTTTGAATTATTTGACATTAAAATAATGAAAATATTAGCTTAAAAAGCCTA
Source organism: Cannabis sativa (assembly GCF_029168945.1). Taxonomy (NCBI): domain Eukaryota; kingdom Viridiplantae; phylum Streptophyta; class Magnoliopsida; order Rosales; family Cannabaceae; genus Cannabis; species Cannabis sativa. The sequence continues at coordinate 14,596,221 of NC_083605.1, read as the reverse complement.
CAAAAGTGGACGGCCATGGCTTGATGGATTTGGGCCTTGCTTTTTGCAATTTTGCAATTTTAACACTTTTCTATCTGATTTTCTCAAAAATGCCAATTTTCTAATTCAACCATTTAAATGCCAATTCTAACTATTTAATAACTATAAATAATTATTAAATAATATTGTCATTTATCATATTTATTAATTGAACCATACAAAGTATCATAATTAACAAATATGCCCCTTATTAACTCTTTGTTTACAATTTCGCCCTTACTTAGTAAAAATTTCACAAATAGACATAGTTTAATTTTTGTGAATTATAATTGATTAATCAAAACCAATTACATGAGTCTTACAAACAATATTATCTCAACTAGTGCGGGGACCATGGGTCTATATAACCGAGCTTCCAATAAGTAGATCAAGAATTTAGCACTAAAATTCACTAACTAATTAATTCTTCGTTGAATCCACGCATAGAACTTAGAATTGTACTCTCAGTATATAGAATGCTCTATATGTTCCACCATATAGACGCATCATTAGTTATCCATTGTTATAATCCTAATTTGATCAATGATCCTCTATATGAATGATCTACACTGTAAAGGGATTAGATTACCGTAACACCCTACTATGTATTTTATCCTTAAAACACTTGACCCCGTATAAATAATATTTCAGCTTATGTGAAATGAGTACTCCACCATTTATGTTCGTTTGGTCAAGCTCGAAGGAGATCATCCTTTGCTTACTATTCGCCAGATAGAAGCTGTTAGGTTATAATTAGCCTATGTTTCGGGTCTTTAAAGTTAGCATTATCTCGTCTATTGGTGTCTTTTGGAGCAGTTTTACGCTTGATTTTCATTATTTCAGGTTCCCGGAGTGTTAAAGTTCAAATTCAGTCAAATGGCAAAAAATTGGGATAAACTGAAAAAAAAAATTAGAAAATTCGGCTCCAGACGCGTCAGTAGTCGCGACCTCCAGAGAGCCAGGTCGCGACCCTTTTTCCTGGTCGCGACTCTGGTCGCGACTTCGAGATTTGGCAGAACCTCTGATTTTTGAGGTTTGCCTGTAGTCGCGACCAGCTTAAAGGCTAGTCACGACTAGGTACGAACGTCGTGATTTTGACCTAATTTTGATTTTTCTCTCAATTGGAGGCACACTTCTCATCCCTATATAAGGTATACGACACTGAAGGTCAAAGGCAAGCAGAAATAGACCTAAATAGTGGATGCAAGTGGAGAGGAAGCTATCTCGAAGACCCGGAGCGATATCACCTTCTAGTTTCTTTCTTTTACCCTTAAATTCTTCTTTATGTTTGTTTTTGTTTCTGAATTAATCATGGATGTTTTTAGAGTTATTATGAACTAAATTTCCCAATAAGGGAGGATGATGAATGTTGTTTAAGTTTATGCCTAGTTAATAAATAATTGCCATTCTTTCATCTTATGTGTGAATACTATCTATATTTGTGTTTAATTCCATGTGCAAGCTTGATCACCTTTTACATGTTTAATGATCTCAATTCGAAATCTGAAAAGTGAGAATTGAGAATGCTAAAATTTGGATAGTCTAGGTTTTGATGTAAAACGAAAGTATTTACATAGCCTCAGTGACCAATAGATTATTGCTTAATGCTGATTTTATGTTGATTTAATTAAGAAGTTAATTAGAGAACATATTATTTAGAACCTAAAAGATCTGAAAAGAGTTAGGTTAATTTATAATCTGTCATTCACATTGAGATAAGGATAGCAATTCGGTATTAACATTGGTAACTTATCAACAGGATTCACCTCCCTAATCTCTCATCTTGATTAATCTTCGTTTATTTTCTCTTTAATTTTCTGAGTTATTTACTTTCAAATTGCAAACTTATTATTTTACCAAATAGAATCATAAGTATAGTTTAGTAGTACTTAATCCAATTCCCTGTGGTTCGACCTCACTTGCGTGAGATACTACTTGATTGCTTACACTTGCGTAATAAACATAAAAATTCGTAACAGAAGCTATAGATTCCATGTTTATGCTAGCGCTCCCACTCAATTGCACTACCGTGTTCCCAAAATGTACGTATCACCCTGACCTAAAAGTAGGCTTAACTAACAAATCAAAGAACACGAATAGCCTTTCAAGATTGAGCCTAATCATAACAGGATTAAGAACATTTGATCTAGGATCAACTTGGCGATATTGACTTGAATAGATTTTACAGTAAGTTTAATTAAATCTAAGTCAAAGTTCAATATCGGTCCCTTCCGATGCATACTCCATGCATCCAACCCGAGCTTTACTTTAATCAATATTCTGGAAAGAACATAGCATTTCTCCAAATGCAAGTAAACTCTTGTTTTAGATTATCATATCAGTAAAACCCTGTGTCTGATAAATCTAGGAAATTTTATTCACATAGTCATGTTTACTTTCCAATGTGATGACAGCACAATAAACATGATCAAGTATGTGAAAAGGGTTTAAGATGAATTTACAAATCAAATAGACAAGCAATTGATAAACTGAACCAAAACATACACAAATGAATGAAAAATACTTCTGTTTCTTTATTGATGTTGAATAAAATAGATTACATTGAAATAGAGTTTTATTTAGGGCATAAAACCTAACAAACTCCCACTTGCACTAATATAAAACTAATTAGTACATATCAATTAATCCTAAATTCTGACGGTGCTTTTCAAAGGCTATCACGGCCAGGACTTTGGTAAATGGATCAGCTAGGTTGTCCTCTGTGTCAACTTTCTCAACTAGTACATCCCCTCTTGCCACGTATTCTCTGATAATGTGATACTTCCTTTCAATATGTTTGCTTCTCTTGTGGCTTCGAGGTTCTTTACTGTTTGCTATTGCTCCATTGTTATCACAAAGTAAGACTAGAGGCTTTTCCATTGCAGGAACAACACCTATGTTGGTGAAGAACTTTCTTAGCCAGACAAGTTCTTTAGCAGCTTCGGCTGCTGCTATGTATTCAGCTTCCATAGTTGAGTCCGATATCGCGGTTTGTTTAGCACTTCTCCGAACCACTGCTCCACCCCCAAGAGTAAACACCATCCCAGATGTAGATTTCCTGTCTTCAAGACTTGCCTGGAAATCTGAATCAGTGTAGCCTATGGGATTTAAAGCACCACCCTTATAGACTAACACAAGATTCCTTGTACTCTTCAAGTATTTCAGAATATACTTAACTGTATTCCAATGTTCAAGTCCTGGATTAGACTGATACCTGCTCACGATTCCAACAGCATAACAGATGTCAGGTCTAGTGCATAACATTGCATACATTAGACTTCCAACTGCGGAGGCATAGGGAATTTTCGCCATGTCCTCTATCTCTTGAGGATCAGTCGGAGACTGTTCCTTAGATAGACGAATACCATATCTAGAAGGCATGTTTGCCCCATTGGTGTTGTTCATGGAGAATCTCTCTAAGACTTTGTCTATGTAGGTTGTTTGAGAGAGAGCAAGAGATCTGTTCTTCCGGTTTCTGATAATCTGAATACCAAGAACATAGGCTGCTTCACCCAAATCTTTCATATCGAATTGAGTGTTGAGCCATTCCTTGATGTGAGTCATTTTCTTGACATTGTTTCCAATAATCAAAATGTCATCAACATAAAGGACCAGGAATACTACTATTTGGTCTTCCTTGAGTTGGTAAACACAAGGTTCATCTTCATTTTGAAGAAAGCCGTAGGTCTTGATGATTTCATCAAACCTTTTGTTCCATGAGCGAGAAGCTTGCTTAAGTCCATAGATAAACCTGTTTAATTTGCAAACTTTCTTTTCCTGCCCAGGAAGAACATAACCTTCTGGTTGCTCCATATAGATGGTTTCTTCAAGTACCCCATTAAGGAAGGCAGTCTTGACATCCATTTGCCAGATTTCATAATCAAAAGCAGCAGCTATGGAGAGAAGAATTCGGATGGATTTGAGCATGGCTACAGGACTAAAAGTTTCCTCATAGTCCACGCCTTCTCTTTGGGTATAACCCTTGGCTACAAGTCTAGCTTTAAAAGTTTCAACTTCGCCTTCAGCTCCTCTTTTCTTCTTGTAAACCCGCTTGCATCCTATCGGATGATAGTCGTCAGGTGCGTCTACATATTCCCAGACTTTGTTCTTTTTCATGGAATCCATTTCTGAATCCATGCCGGCTGACCATCGTTTCCGTTGCGGACTAGCCATTGCCTGTTTATAGGTTAATGGATCGTCATCAATACCGTCACCTACAACCATATTGATTTCACCATCCAAGCCATAACGAGCAGGTTTTGTTGAAACCCTCCCACTACGACGAGGTACGGTTGTCTTTTGAACAAAAACTTTAGTAGTAGATTTCTCAGTTGGTTCAACTGAGGGAGTGGGATTGTCTTCTTCACGAGTGGAAGAGGACGGAACATTAGAAGGACTTATATCTGATAGCATTTCCTCCAACACTACTTTACTTTGTGATTTGAAATTCTTAATATATTCATCTTCAAGGAAAGTTGCGTTTGTAGAAACAAACACTTTATCATCCTTGCGACTATAAAATAGTCCACCCCTAGTCTCTTTAGAATTACCGACAAACATGCAAACTTCAGTTCGTGACTCAAGTTTGCCGTCTTTCTTTCTTAAGACATGAGCAAGGCACCCCCAGATTCTGTAATGGCGTAAACTAGGTGTACGACCAATCCATAGTTCTAAGGGTGTCTTAGGGATTGATTTAGATGGAACAACATTTAAAATGTCGGTTGCCATCTGAATTGCATATCCCCAGAAGGACGTAGGTAGAGTTGAAAAACTAAGCATGGACCTAACCATTTCCAAAAGCGTGCGATTCCGTCTTTCTGCAACTCCATTTTGCTGTGGAGTGCTAGGGGCGGTTAATTGGGATTCAATTCCAAGTTCAATTAAATGTTCTTTGAACTGCATATCCATATATTCTCCACCCCTATCAGTTCGCAAGATCTTTAATGTTTTACCCAATTGGTTTTGAGCCAATGCGTGAAATTCTTGAAACTTTGCAAATGTTTCAGATTTCTTATGCATAAGGTAAAGATGTCCATATCTAGAGTAATCGTCAATGAAAGTGACAAAGTACTCATAGCCACCTCGGGCTTTGACATTCAAAGGTCCGCAGACATCGGAATGTACTAACCCTAGGGGTTGTTTGGCACGCTCTCCCTTTGCAGAGAAAGAACGTTTGGTCATCTTTCCTTCTAGGCAAGATTCGCAAATAGGTAATTCACCTAAGACGACATTTTTCAATGGACCGTCTTTGGTTAGCCTGTTTAGTCTGTCATAGCCAATGTGACCCAAACGTAAATGCCATAGATATGTTTCATTATCATCAACGATCTTTTGCTTTTTGTGGTTTCTAGGTTTAGCTACTTTAAACAGTTGGTTATGTAGGGCAAATGGTGTTTCTGGTCTAAGAACATAAAGCCCCTGTTCCATGGATGCAACACAAACCTCAATGTCATTTCGAGAAATGGTAGAACCAAAATTCGAAAAATCTAATTTGTATTGTTGCAATTGTAAGCATGAAACGGAAACCAAGTTTCTACTGAAATTTGGAATGTATAAGACATTGTCTAATTCCAAAATTCTGTTTTGAAACTTGAGTTTGGCTTTTCCTCTAGCTCTAACCGAAACCATTTAGCCATTACCAATTTTAAGTTTCAACTCTCCGGATTTCAAATAATTCCAATTCTCAAGCAATTGCAATGAACAACTTACATGGTTTGTAGACCCAGAATCAAGAATCCAAATGGATTTATCATTCTCTAACACACATGATTCGAAGACTAAAGCATTACTGCTTATTCGTTTGTTAGTTGTTGTTCTTGCTAGTTCATTTTGTTGTGAAGTATAACTTGAGGAAGTGGAATCACTTTCTCTTATCTTCTCAACTAAGCTTGAAGTAGTAGGATTTATGGAGTTATGAACTATTTGCTCTTCAGAGTGAACAATTCCCAGCTTACCTGCTTTCTGGAATTTAAAGTCCATCATGAGCATATGTGAAGTATTACTCTGACAAGGAGTTTATAACTTCAAGTTCAATTGCTAAGATATTAACTAGGAGTGGAATGGGAAGAGGATTAAAGACACTACAACACATCAATAAAACAGAAGTAAGGTTTTGGTTCAAAATTCATACACAAGTTCAGAAAATAACAAGTAATGACATATGTTATAGAAATACTAAATCTAACATAGTTTATTTTCCAAGGTTTCCAACATAATGAAATACAGTGTCCCGGTAGGCGAGAGTCAAAGATAACATTAGTTGAATAGAGTTGTCAGCTCATCTAAAATTAAACATTTTAGCAACCTTTTATTCGATCAAAATGAGAATCCAACGTTGTCCCGATAGGCGAGAGTCAAGGTTATTCTCATTTTATGAGCTTCCACCATTGTTTCATGTTTTATGAGTTTATCTCTAAGTAGTCACCGTAGGGGAGAGTCTAAATAGAGAAGAAAACTCACAAAACACTTATCAACTGAAATCTTACGGTGTTAAAAGTGTTCAACGAATAACCATCCATAGGGGGACGAAGTCTAGCGTCTCGAGGTTATATTGAAAAAGTTTAACTATTGTAAGACCAACAATGGAGATCGAATATCTTTTGATTAAAAGCTAATTATTTAAAAATATATATATGTATTTTGTATAATCATAATATTCGATATTATAATAATGAAAAATTACAAATTAAAGTTGGTTTAAATAAAAAATCAACTTTAATTAATTTTCAATTATTATTTAATTTGAAAAATAAATTCAAATAAATATCGAACAAGTTCCATAATATAATAATGAAAAATTACAAATCAAAGTTGGTTTAAATAAAAAATCAACTTTAATTAATTTTCAATTATTAATTAAATTCGAAAAATAAATTCGAATATTTAAATGGAACAAATTTGAAAATACCTTGTTTAAGTTGTTTTAGAAGAATCTAAAAAATCAACTTAAATATCTTTCAAATCATATTTAATTAAATTAAAATTAAGTTATAACCACTTAATTTGGAAGATATTCCATTTTATGTTAATATTCGAAAAGATATTAACTTAAAAAATATCTAAAATATTCCATTTTAAGTTAATATTCGAAAAGATATTAACTTAAAAAATATCTAAAGAATCTTAATAACCAATGCCTAAAATTCCTCAACTTAATTTTGAAATTTTAAATTCAAAAGATATTCAGATTTAAGTTGGTTAGTTGTAGATAACTAAATATCAACTTAAATAGGAATATTTAATGAAAAATTTAAATTAAGCTTCAGAAAGAATCTAGATGGTTATAATTCTATATTTAATTAAATACAAGAAAATACATATAGTTTAGCTTAGAATATAAAATTCTTTAAACTATGGTTTTCTTAAATTAATTTCAAAATAAATGAAATTAATTATGTTGCTAATCAATTTTATTAGGTTAAACTAGTGTAATTAACCTAGTACAGTTTATTCAAATCAGGCAAATGGGCCTTCACAATTGGGGTGGTTCATGTGAGGGGGTGCTGGGTTCAGTATGTCGTACCCACTTCTATGGCTCCCAACTCTCACACAAGGCCCAAAAGAGAGGAATTTAACCTTAAAATGAACAACTGTTATTAGTTGAATAAGCCCAAAACTAAATGGGGCTAAATAAAATCTATCAAGAACTATGATAATTTATTTAGCAACATTAACCTATATGCATCTATAATGAAATTAAACACATAGGCTCACACAGGCACACTTTGGATGGGTCCTATCATGTTGCTAGGTCATACACACATGAAAGAAGATTGTAAATATACCTGTTACAAATTATTTACTTGACCAAGGGAGCCATCAGATCATTAGATCTGGCAAAAAGTAACCATGACTATTTGCAATCAAGTAATAATAGGTTTTGAAAACTTACACACAAGTTAAAACACATACTCCTGCAACAAGGTTAGATGGATAGTTGGATGTAGGATTTATTTAATTTTAAATTAAATAATTAATTTCAAAAATAATTAATTAAATAAAAAAAATTCGAAAAATTTAAAAAAATTTGAAAAAATTCGAAAATTAAAAAAAAAATTAAATTTCAAATTAAACCTACAATTTTTGAAAAATTAGGTTTCAACCAACCTAAATATCATTTCAAAATTTGCTAACTACTTTTAAAATTTAAATGTTATTTTATAAATAAAAATTAAATAAAAAATTAGAAAAGATAAATGAATATCTTTTTCATATTTTAAATGTAATTTAAATAAATAAAATAACAAAATTTAAAAGTTAGCAAAATATCTTACATCTTTTTAAAATTACATGATTATAGTTATCTTATTTTAAATTTAAATAAGGTCAAATTATTTAAAAAAAATTAATTTAAAATATTTTAAATGTGACCTTAAATTTAAAAATAAGATAAGATATTATCAAATTTAAAAAATAAGATAGATTATTAAGCAAAAAAGATAGATACTAACTATTTTTAAATTCAAATTACACTAATATCTTGAATTAAATTTAAAAAATATTAAATTAATTCAAAATGATAATTAGAATTGAATTAGGAATGGTAATAGTATAAATACAGAACTACACAAAAAATCGGAAGTTAATTCCATGAAAAAGCATGAAAAAACGAAGAAAAACGAAAAATTTGCGAGCTGTACGGACAGTATGCAATGCATACTGTCCGCACGCGCATGGTGGGGAGCATGCCAGCAGCCTCTCGCACGCGGAGCACAGAGATTCAGACAGAAATGCTGTCTGCGCGCGTGCTGTCCGAGGCACAAGCCTCATGCACGCGCGTGGCCCTGTTGCTCAACCCCGATATTTTTCGAAACTTCAAAAAATCATAACTAATTCAAATTAAATCGAAATTGAGTTCTGTAAAAAAGTAACTTGCTTAATTTTTCCATACTATCCAATAAAAATAATTCCAGAAACAGATATTCAATTATTTTTCACGAAAATTCACAAACACCAATCAATCATCAAATAACACTCAATACAACATGATACCATCCAAAAACAAACAAACAATCGTTTTAAAGTCAAAATTTCTTGCAAGTAAATCAATTACCATGGCTCTGAGGCCAGTTGTTGGAATTATTTTACCAGGATCTTAGATCTACTCACAAGTATGTTTATTAACATCCTAAATAAGAACTTTCTAAAACGATGAAATTAAACACATATAAAGTTAAGAAACCTTACACTGGGTGCAGCGGAATTCAATGGCTCCTTCCGTTCAGATCTCTAACCCTTGTATCCTTTCTGTAGCAGAGTATTATCAAAATCTGAACCTGGATCTCTTTCTTTGAATCCTTGATGCTGAAACTCCTTTGCTAATGATCTTTCTTCACGATCTTCCTCACTATGATTGAGGTATTGCTTGCTGTGTGTGGGCACTACTCTAATCACTAAGATAATTTCGAAATTCAGAGGAAGAAGAGAGAGAGAGGGTGGCCGCCAAGGAAGAGAGAGAATGCTCAAGTTTTTCTGATTCAGAAGTGTAATTTTCTTGAAGCCTTTACTATCTATTTATAGCATTCCACTAGGGTTAGGTTTGAATTATTTGACATTAAAATAATGAAAATATCAGCGTAAAAAGCCTACAAAAGTGGCCGGCCATGGCTTGATGGATTTGGGCCTTGCTTTTTGCAATTTTGCAATTTTAACACTTTTCTATCTGATTTTCTCAAAAATGCCAATTTTCTAATTCAACCATTTAAATGCCAATTCTAACTATTTAATAACTATAAATAATTATTAAACAATATTGTCATTTATCATATTTATTAATTGAACCATACAAAGTATCATAATTAACAAATATGCCCCTATTAACTCTTTCTTTGCAATTTCGCCCTTACTTAGTGAAAATTTCACAAATAGACATAGTCTAATTTGTAAATTATAATTGATTAATCAAAACCAATTACATGAGTCTTACAAACAATATTATCTCAACTAGTACGGGGACCATGGGTCTATATAACCGAGCTTCCAATAAGTAGATCAAGAATTTAGCACTAAAATTCACTAACTTATTAATTCTTCGTTGAATCCACGCATAGAACTTTGAATTGCACTCTCAGTATATAGAATGCTCTATATGTTCCACCGTATAGACGCATCATTAGTTATCCATTGTTATAATCCTAATTTGATCAATGATCCTCTATATGAATGATCTACACTGTAAAGGGATTAGATTACCGTAACACCCTACTATGTATTTTATCCTTAAAACACTTGACCCCGTATAAATGATATTTCAGCTTATGTGAAATGAGTACTCCACCATTTATGTTCGTTTGGTCAAGCTCGAAGGAGATCATCCTTTGCTTACTATTCGCCAGATAGAAGCTATAGATTCCATGTTTATGCTAGTGCTCCCACTCAATTGCACTACCGTGTTCCCAAAATGTACGTATCACCCTGACCTAAAAGTAGGCTTAACTAACAAATCAAAAAACATGAATAGCCTTTCAAGATTGAGCCTAATCATAACAGGATTAAGAACATTTGATCTAGGATCAACTTGGCGATATTGACTTGAATAGATTTTACGGTAAGTTTAATTAAATCTAAGTCAAAGTTCAATATCGGTCCCTTCCGATGCATACTCCATGCATCCAACCTGAGCTTTACTTTAACCAATGTTCTGGAAAGAACATAGCATTTCTCCAAATGCAATTAAACTCTTGTTGTAGATTATCATATCAATAAAACCCTGTGTCTGATAAATCTAGGAAACTTTATTCACATACTCATGTTTACTTTCCAATGTGATGACAGCACAATAAACATGATCAAGTATGTGAAAAGGGTTTCTGATGAATTTACAAATCAAATAGACAAGCAATTGATAAAGTGAACCAAAACATATACAAATGAATAAAAAATACTTCTGTTTCTTTATTGATGTTGAATAAAATAGATTACATTGAAATGGAGTTTTATTTAGGGCATAAAACCTAACAGAAACTTCTTGTATGTTGTATCTTTTAATCTGGATGAAGAGGATAATGCAATATTGGACTCACACCAGTGTCTTCTAAATCAATCCACCATAAGGAATAGTGTGGGCTATTAGGATAAAGTGTATAGTGTTGTTCTTGTTGCGTTCTCAACACTTGAGGAAGAACAATAGAGAGAGTAAACAATCCATTTTTTCCTCGATATATTTCAAAAATAATAGTGTAAAAGAAGTCCTCTGATTTTTCAAATCATGCTTCTATGTATAGTAGTTAAAACCATTTAGTTAAATAAAAATTAATTATTTAAATAAATAAATATTTATAACTGAGTTTGCTTACTGATATTTATGTGGGAATCTCTCTCAACTACTTGAGAGAATATCTCAACAATGTTGAAATATCTATAACCACTTTTCAAATTTAAATATTTACCTAATTGCTTTTGAAAAAATATTAAGCCATTCGGAATTGACCAGCCCCTTATCTAGTGCTGATTTCACATGCTCAGAGCCGTTCTAATGATTATCCCAAGTCAAATTATTACCTTTAATAGGTAATTCAAAAAACTCGTTGTTTTTGATTAAACTCAAAATAATCTGAATGAAAGAGTCCCTTCCATGGGAACCTTTTCTATCTGAACCCGAGAGAACAAAATTAACATCCCAAAATAATAAGCCAGGGATCCCCAAATCGAGCTCGATCCAAGACCCAAAAGCTCATTCCAAAATCGTTGTTTCTCATGAAAGTACAGGGGGCATAAACACATGAGGATAACTAGGGGGGATGGAACAGATCCGAGTAGATAAAACTAAAAATTGGATTCTTGGAAACCTGAATATTCTCAAAGACAAAGCTCTCTTTCCAAACAAGTAAAAGCTGACCCACAATACCAACAACCAGAACATTAATATGAAAATAAAAGTTAAATTGTTTAAGGGTACGTATTAGAGAAGAAACTTCCACTTGCACTTCAGACAAGAACATAAAGTCAGGATTCCACTACTGAATGAGGGCTTTAAGTTCCAGAATTGTAGAAGTCTGCCCCAACCCTCTACAATTCTAAGCAAAATCTCTCATGGCTCCTGTGGATGATATGAACCACCATCCTCCACAGGGGGAGCAGCCAACATAGCGCCACTAGCAATAGGTAAGTTAAAATTGCAATCCTTTCCCAAGTCACTAGGCAATATTAAGTTAGTGAGACTAGCTTAAGCTTTCCTGGTAGTAAGTCTTATAAGGAGACATGACGAACGAACCTTCCTAGCCGAAGATTGCAAAGACTCATCATCTCTGTTAACGCATATTATTTTAAACCAAATTAATAGATTTTTTTTTTTTAAAAAAAGTACTTTTTTAAAGGGCAATTAATAATGCAGATTTTCAATAACAATCTGCGTTAACAATCTCCACAAACGGTGTTCGACTGGAGAGGAATAAAAGACATACCGGCACGAAGGCCAACCTTCATGGAGTGAAGAGCACACGGAGCAAGGATCCGAGAAGAGTTAGCCACATTTGTATCATCTTCTTCCCCATAAAGATCAACAAAGCCATACTTATTGCGAATAAGTTTCTCAGGTCGTGAGAGATAGATTAGTAAGTTTTCTTTTCGCTTTAGCGGCATTTTCAATACTCGAAAAAGTTATAATTAATGTAATATATAAATGATGTTGTAGGTTGTAATTATATCGCACAAAATTTTAAATAATTTAAACGTTTCCATAAAAAGGAGTTTTTTTTTAAATTTTTATTTTACATTAATTTTAAAATAATTTTTTTTTTGTATTTTTTACATAAATTCACGTAATAACTCACATAGCAATTAAGAGAACAATCTAAATCGCAACTCATATTTATATAGCAACCCACATAAATTTAACGCAATCTAAACAATACAAATAATAAAAAAAAATAATTTCTCAAAATTTAAAATAAAATAATGAGTTATATATATAAATATATATACATATATATAGACATGTTTACCCTCTAACCATTTGAATATTATTTTTTATTTTATGTTCTTAAACTTAATGAAACCTTGTAGAATACCCTCACATTTCTTTTCCTAAAAGAAAATATAGAATATTTTTTTTTTCAATTTCAATCAAACTCGATTCTATTATCAGATTTTAATCATGAGTTATGGCTTGATATTCATGAGTGAACATAAAATAAAAATAAACATTAATTAATAATTGAAACATAACTTCTACAACTACAACATTCATACATTTTTATTAAATAATTTTCTACACATGTGTGTTTGAGTTTGATAATCGTTTCCTTTTTGTAGGAGTAAAAAAAAAGAATCATAAAATTTACTTTCAAATATACATTTATAAAAGTAAGATAACCAAAATATAATTTAAGTATATATAATTGTCCCTTTTTTTTTTTTTTATTTAAGCGTTTATATATTACAACAATGTTTTACGTGGGACTCGAACCCAAGACCTCCAACACTCACACACCCACCTATATATAATTGTCCCTTGCTTTGCGTACATATAGATTTAATCAATTAAATGTTGAGATATATATAATTTTGTCTAATAAAGTGATTTTTTTTTATAATTTAAAAATAAAAGTTTCCTCATCTATTAAATTAAGGGGGCGTTTGGTACGAGGTGTTCAAAATAATTTGATTATAGGGAATATTATGAAGGATAATATGATTATAGAGAAATGTGTAAACTATGTTTGGTTGTGTAGGATAATATGTAATCATATTCCTGTTAATTAAATTAAACTGTTTGGTTGAGTACAGGATTCTTATATATTATTTTAAAAAATTAAAAATAAAAATATTTTTTTATATATTTATTTAATGTTAATTATATATAAAAATAAAAAAAATTATATATTAAAGAAATTTATTTATTAATTAGTAAATATTAAATTGGAGAATTATCCCATTGTTAGGTTATAATTAGCATATGTTTCGGGTCTTTAAAGTTGGCATTATCTCGTCTATTAATGTCTTTTGGAGCAGTTTTACGCTTGATTTTCATTATTTCAGGTTCCCCGGGTGTTAAAGTTTAAATTTAGTTAAATGGCAAAAAACTGGGACAAACTTGGAAAAAATTGAAAAATTCGGCTCCAGACGCGCTAGTAGTCGCGACCTCCAGAGAGCCAGGTTGCGACTCTGGTCGCGACTTCGAGAATTGGCAAAAACTCGGTTTTTTGAGTTTTGCCTGTAGTCGCGACCAGCTTAAATGCTAGTCGCGACATGGTACGGAAATCGCAGATTTGACCTAATTTTGGTTTTTTCTCAAATTGGAGGCACAGTTCTCATCCCTATATAAGGAATACGACACTGAAGGTCAAAGCAAGCAGAAATAGACCTATATAGTGGATGCAAGTGGAGAGAAAGCTATCTTGAAGACTCGGAGCGATATCACCTTCTAGTTTCTTTCTTTTACCCTTAATTTCTGTTTGTATTTGTTTCTGAATTAATCATGGATGTTTTTAGAGTTATGTTTAAGTTTATGCCTAGTCAATAAATAATTGCCATTCCTTCATCTTATGTGTGAATACTATCTATATTTGTGTTTAATTCCATGTGCAAGCTTGATCACCTTTTACAAGTTTAATGATCTCAATTCGAAATCTGAAAAGTGAGAATTGAGAATGCTAAAATTTAGATAGTCTAGGTTTTGATGTAAAAAGAAAGTATTTACATAGCCTCAGTGATGAATAGATTATTGCTTAATGCTGATTTTGTGTTGATTTAATTAAGAAGTTAATTAGAGAACATATTATTTAGAACCTAAAAGATCTGAAAAGAGTTAGGTTAATGTAATACCTGGAATTAAGAAATAGATTAGCAAAACCCTAACTAGATAATTATGTATAATGGAGGAATTATATTATTATATAGTTCAATATATGTGATTTATATGAATTTTAATATATTAAAGACCCCATTGGTGAGCCAGGGGCATTTTGGTAATTATGACCCGAGAAGGGTAACATGATGAAATTAATTTTATTACGTGCTTAATAGAACTATATTATTATATAGTATGCCTGTGTTGTCTTTTCAGGTGTGTTCAACGCGATATAGTCACAACCGGGAATTTCGGGCCGAACTGGGTTCGGGCCCGAAATGTAAATTGAATTGATTATTTGGCATTTTATTTGATGAATGATAATCTAAAATTTATTTGAAATTAATTGAGTATTGAATGACTATTTTACCCTTGTGAGGGTGTATGTGGGTATTTAAGCCCTAAGGGCATTTTGGTCATTTGACCCCTAATTACTATGTTTGGAAAATGTGATTTTTGAGGAAGTGAAATGTTAATTTCTGGTGGCTTTCCCCTCTCAACCGAACCCTCTCATCCTCTCTAACCCTCTTCTTCTTCAAACTTGATTTTTGAGAAGAAAGCTTGATTTTTAGCTTGGTTTGGAAGCTTGATTTGTATTGGAAGCTTGGAGCTTGTTTGAGCAAGAGATTAAGGTAGCTTTCCATGATCTTAAATTTGTTTTTGCTTGCTGAATTTTAGTGTTGAAAATGCATGACTATGATGGTAATGAAGATGATAATTACATGTTGCATGAGATGATGTTCTTTTGTTAATTTAAGTGAGTTTTGCTTGAATTCTTTGTGTGTTGGTTGTTTGAGCTCTAGATGGAGTTCTAGGGTTTCTTCGTTATTTTAAATTCAAAGTATTTGATGATGATTGTTGCTTGAAAATATTGGAAAGATGTTGGTTTGAAGCTCAGGTTTAGAGCTTGAAGTTTTGGAGTTTAAGGCATGATTTTAATTATTGTGCAATCTGAAATTATGGGGTTTATTGTTGGATTTTAATGCATAAATATGTGTTTTAGACCCTATAATATTTGCTAGGCTATGCAGCCAAGTGGATTAATTGTGATTTTGGTTGTGAAAAGCAAGCTTGAGTTCATGGAACTCAAGCTTGGTGCTTTAATGGCACTTTTTGATTTTTAGTGCAATTGTTGGGTTTAAGTTGCGGAATATGTTTATTATGACATATATTGATGCTCTGGAAAGTTTGGGAATGTTTGGGGATGATTTGAGTGAGTTTTGGGGGTTTAAAGATTGAGAAATTTCGTGTTCTCTGCCCAGACAACCGGAATTCCGGTTGGTTCATTCGGAATTCCAGTTGGAGTTCATCGGGAAATGCTGAATCTTGTTTCGGCCATAACTTTTGACTCGGGACTCCGTTCGGGACGTTCTTTATACCGTTGGAAAGCTCTTTTCCAGCTCTGTGTGATTATCTGTATTTGAAATACCATGAATTTATTTTATGAAAATGAAATCAGGGGTTAACCCTATTTGTGAAAATCCCGGATTGTGTGACTAGGATTACCGGCACCTGGTCAGGAGCACCTGGGGATTCGGAATCTCTGCCTTTGCGGGACAACAGGTAAGACAGTAGTTTCACGTAGAGATATGCACGGTGGTGCTTATATTGAATATTATATTGGTGATAATTAGAAACCGAGATTAGGGTTATTACCCTAAAGTGAGCGGTTTAATGGCCTAGGGTTATTACCCTAGTAATTATTAATGTGTAAATGCTATGCCATGCTAAATATATTGTAATAAAGAATTATGCGCACAAGGCATAATTAAGTTAGACTCCGTAAATTAGTACCTTGAGTTTGATAGTAATGCGGTCTAGGGTTATTACCCAAGAAGTTATGTGAAGGTAAGAAAGTCATGATGTACAATAATATTGCTAATCAAGTGAAAGCATGAATTAGGGTTATTAATCTCTATAAGTGTTATTTTGAGCATGCAATAATATGTTATATGAGAGACTATTTGGTATGTAATTTAGGGTTATTACCCTAAGATTCTATATGTTTTGTTACCTATTGAATACATACATATATTTCAAGAGTTATGTGCATAAGACATGAAAGTGCAACTAGTAGATTTTAATGATTCAAGTTACCAAGTTGTACATCTTTAGATTGATCGATTTCAAGATATGAGTTATGAACAAGAATTAAACTTTAAGCTGTAAATCACACATCAATTTACAAGCTTCATCTGCACTGAGAACACATCTCAGCCGACTAGTGCTTGGGCTCCCCGAACCAGGGTAAATTCATCCACTATTTATCAAAGGTTCATATTACAATTTCCAATTCTCTCTAAAGGAATCAAATACAACCTTTACAGCAAATAGTAATGAATTACCAACGACAATCAAGAACACTGATTGTTAATGCACAATCCCTTATGCAGCAACTGAGCTCCTCTTCAACATGTCTTCAATCTGAAATCCCTTCAGATCTGATGATGAAGATGACACTGAAATCCCTTCAGTTTGAACTCAACAATTCCAGATTCAGATCATTCCGCCATTGATGAACACTCTCAAGCTCCAAGATCTAACCTGTAATCACAACCACAAGAAACAAGATACGACTATCTCTCTAAAAACAACCGAAATAACTGTCTGAATGATTTAATGGATAACCACTTTACTAACAGAAACTGACTATATATATATATATCCACAAAATAAGTCCAGCTAGCACTAACTAACACTTAAATGGGACTCTCGTAAACAAACGTTAGTGCAGATATAACAGACTAAAAATCCAGATACGGCTAGACATTGAACAGAACAAACACTGTCACAAAAATAATAACACTAACATTCTCCCCCTTGACAGGTTATGTTCAATGACTAACACACAAAACTAAAGACCAGAAAATATTAATAAACCAGATATAAAAGTTTTTAGGAATATAAACAAAGCCACTACAAAAGCAAAACGAATTACATATATCTCCCCCTTCATTGAATATGATCTGTAGGTTCCTGTGCTGTGCCAGACTCCCCCTGGGAAGGTGGTCCTGTCGACACAAAGGGTGTTGCAGTGTCAGCTGGAGGATCTAGATCAGGTTGTGCTGAACTAGTGACAGGATCCAAGGCTGAAGGCTCCCCCTGCATATGTGCATTATTCCCAGATGTGTCTGATGATGCGCCAAACGAATCACGATGAAACTCAGGCAGAGAGATGTCAGGCAGAGAATCCCCAGGAAAATGGTGCAAAAGAGTGGACTTGATAGAGCAAACCATTTGATACATTGAGGCCTCAAAGGCAAGCTGACGCTTTTGATCCTTCTTATAGCGTTTGGCAAAAGATTGAAACTCAGTAAACATTTGTACCTGCCAGCTGGAATCCGAGAGTCCTTTGAACATAGGAGACTTGCCTTTACTCACTGTGGTTCCTGAGGGAGTGGTTGAAGAAGGCTTCCTGTTGACCACCGAGAGAAAGCTCTTACTGAGAACCGGATTCTGAACTTGATAATCATGCGTTGTGAGTGGAGGGTGAGCATCCATAAGAACTCGTTGAACTAAACTTGGAAATGGTAGCTTGTTACGAGTGCCAGTGGATTCAGAGGCTTCCAGTACCCGTTCAAAAATGAGCGAGGGCAGATCAATGGACACATTAGTGCCTACAGCATACAAGAACTTGCCAATCTCAAGTGTAACAGCAGACAAATGAGAATTAGGAAACCAATTGTACAAGGCTACTCGATGAAGAACCCTATAGAATGGAGTCAAGTGAGTGACCAGAATTTCCTGTTTGTCCCAAGTATAGTCATCCCTGCCAGTTAGCACTCGACCCATCAAAGATTGATCTGGATTGAAGTGTTTCCCATATGTTGGATTCCTGATGGACTCAACTTGCAATAAGGACGCAATAGTGGAAGGACCAAAAGGAACTCTATGACCCCTAACAAAGGCACTCACACACCCTGGATGACCCTCAGCAATAACAGTTCTATCCAGATTGGCATAGAATTCTCGAACTAATATGGGATGGGGAGCAGACAAGTTAGTGACCGTGTTGACCCATTTCCTAAGTTTTAAAAACTCATGCAGTTCAGGAAAATCATCTAATATGACCACTTGTTCGAACCAAAGCTCACGACTGCCAAACCACCGTTGATAGACAGAGGCTTTAGAGGCATCAACAAAGCATTGTACTGTTGCTGGGTCGACAGTTGATATAGGTACTTTGGGAAGTTTGGACTTTTTAGAACCTCTAGACGACCGTTTGGGAGATGACTCTGTAGAGGCAACTGGAGTGGGTTTTTTCTTGGATTTCTTTTCAGGTGGATGATACGTGGTGTCAGCAGAGGATTTTCTTTTGGGTTGAACACGTTCACTGGTTAGGGTAGGAATAGAGACCTTAGATGGAGGATGAGGAGGGCCTATAGGTTTTGAGGGAGACTGGTGACTCGACGAAGAACGAGTGACTCGTTTGGACACAGGTGGGGAAGGAGATGAAAGTGAAGGACGAACCTTTTTAGAGATAGGAGGAGCCTTACCTAGAAACGTACGAGGTTTCTGACTGACCGGAGGTGAGGGAGGAGACGGGGTTGACTCTGAACTCGGGAAATGTGCAGAACCACCAACCTCCGACTGGTAGAGGACAATGTCACGACAGGGATTAGGCAATGCAGACGCGACTGTAGGAGGCACTGGAGGATCATCAGTCGACTCCATGGATGGAACAACCATAGCAACAGGGGTTACTGCAATGGGTGTGATATTCTTCATGATAGAGAGGAAAGAATTTGGTAGAGGCAGAGCTTAGGGTTTCGGAGAGGAAAGTGAAGAAGTGAGACTGATCACTTTCCGTAGGCCTTAAGTATAGGCACCCTGACACAACTGACCAGGCAAAAAAAATGATGATGATTTTTTTTAAAATTTGATTTTTGCCAAAGAAACCGTACGCACCCAAATTGAATATTTACTACCACATCATACGGCACACTAAACGAAACAAACCAACGTCATCAGGCCATGAGTGTATCAAAGAAACCAGAATTGTGACAAATATACCAACAATATTTGAATTTAGCCCACACTTAGACAAAACAGAAAAATAACAAAAAAACTTGAAGATACTCAACTTTTAAGACAAAAAAAATTATATCAGCTGATCAATGAAAAGTGTTTCTGAGAACACACGTACTGCACATCTTGAGCAACAGATCATTCCCCTTCCCCAGCGACAATGGTACTTACGAGAGCACTACACATTGAATCTCCATTCGTGTGTGAACAGTGATCTCATGTGGTCCAAGAAGAGTGAAATTCAGCTGGACCACTCTCTCAACTAAGCAACAACTGATAGTAGGAAAATAACGATTTTTGTATTGTTCTTTTTTTTATGAAGCCTCTTTTTTTATATCACTCTGGCTTTTGATTTAGTACCCAGACATGGCTTTCACTCTCTTCCAGAGATGTAGCCGTCCTCTTTGAGTACCAAGAACTAATAGAGAAGGAGCATACTACTTATTAGAACAAGGTGTATGAGAGCTCTTCCCATTGCATCTGGAAGAGGTAGCCTTTTTGACTGGGGAAGATTCAAGTGTAGTAACAATCAAAGTAGTATATAGTAGATGGGGAAGGACAGAAGAACCATTGCTGAAGAACTGTGACATACACGCATACTCATAGGCAAAATAGATTGATCAGATGACACTAAGAACAGTTTAGATTGTACAGAGACCAATACATGTTCTTAAATGAGTAAAAGTTTGAGTATCTAAAGCTTTAGTGAACAAATCTGCTAATTGATTTGTTGTGGGCACATGAGATATTGACAGCATATTTGACTCAACTAGTTCTCGGATAAAGTGGTACCTGATGTCGATGTGTTTGGTCCGAGAGTCTTTGCATGTGGTTTTTAGAGATGTTTATGGCGCTTGTCCTGTCACAAAAGATGGTCAGTGTGTGTTGAGGATACCCATAATCAGTAAGCATTTTATTCAGCCATATCAATTGAGTGCAGCAGCTGCCCGCCGCAATATATTCTGCTTCTGCAGTGGAAAGGGAGATGGACTGCTGTTTTTTGCTATACCACGAGACTAGGTTATTCCCAATGTAAAAGCAACCCCCTGAAGTGCTTTTCCTATCATCTATACATCCTGCCCAATCAGAGTCACTATATCCGACCAAAGAGGTATTCGTGTCACAACTATACCAAAGACCATAGTTAACTGTCCCAGCTAGATATTTGAAAATTCTTTTGACTGCAGAGAGATGAGACTGTTTAGGATTAGCTTGATACCTGGCACATAAACCTACACTAAAGGATATATCAGGACGACTTGCTGTGAGATACAGTAAGCCACCTATCATACTTCTGTATAGAGTGGGGTCTACAGGGTCACCAGACTCATCTCGTGACAATTTGGACGTGGTGCCTATTGGTGTGTGTGCATGCTTGACCTGAGAGAATCCAAACTTATCTAACATAGACTTGACATATTTAGACTGTGAAATGAATGTGCCATGATCTAGTTGTTTTATTTGGAGTCCTAGAAAGAAAGTAAGGTCACCTATTAAACTCATTTCAAACTCATTAGTCATTAAAGTGACAAATGTTTGGACTTCATTATCACAAGTTGAGCCAAAAATGATATCATCCACATATATTTGGGCAACAAAAATTCCTTTGTCAATATGTTTAATGAATAGAGTGCTATCTGCAGTACCTCGAGTGAAGCCATGAGAGATGAGAAATGAGGTGAGTCTATCATACCACGCACGTGGGGCCTGTTTCAGTCCATATAAGGCTTTATTGAGCTTGTACACATGGTGTGGATGATGTGGATCTTCAAACCCCTGTGGTTGTTTGACATAGACTTCCTCTTGAATTACCCCATTGAGAAATGCACTCTTGACGTCCATTTGAAAGAGTTTGATCTTCAAAAAGCATGCAATGATAAGAAGTAGCCGAATGGATTCTAATCGAGCTACGGGTGCAAATGTTTCATCAAAGTCAATGCCTTCGACCTGACTATATCCTTGAGCCACAAGTCGTGCTTTATTTCGAGTCACTGTCCCAAATTCATCAGACTTGTTTTTAAACAACCATTTTGTCCCTATAACATTTGCACCATCTGGTCGAGGGACCATTATCCAGACACCCAGTCTCTTGAAATTTCCCATTTCATCCTGCATGGCAGCCAACCAGAACTCATCTAACAATGCATCTCGAACACTTTTGGGCTCAATCTGTGACAGATAGCAGGCAAAGGCTAACAAATTCTGTAGTTTACGTCTAGTGACCATGGTATCATTCGGATTTCCTATGACAGTGGCCTGAGGATGAGCTTTCTCAACCCAGGATGGGGGCCCGTTTTTATGTACGTTGACTTGTTGGGGTTCGTTGGTCAGGGCACTATAAACTTCATTTCCTCTTCCTGGACCACTGGCACTGGCTTGATTGTCACCTGATATGCCTGATGCTGTATTCAGAGACTCTGTAGAAGTGTCAGGGTACACTTGAGGCTGTCTAGTGAGGACTGGTCTAGAGCCTGAGAGAACAGGAGAGTCATCTTCGATCCACACTTCTTCATGTCCTTCTAAATCATCAAATTTCACATTCATTGATTCAACTACAGAGAGAGTCCGTTTGTTGAATACTCTGTAAGCCCGACTGTTGGTGGAGTACCCCAGAAATGTTCCTTCATCACTCCTGGGATCAAACTTGGTCAAGTGATCCCGATCGTTCAGGACATAACACGTACATCCGAAAATATGCATGTGGCTCACGTTAGGAGGTCTTCCTTTCCATAGCTCATAGGCAGTTTGAGAGGTACCAGTGCGAAGATGAACTCTATTGCACACGTAGCAGGCAGTATTGACAGCTTCAGCCCAAAATCGTTTTGAAATATCTTTGGCCTGCATCATGACCCGAGCCATTTCCTGTAGAGTTCTGTTTTTGCGTTCAACAACTCCATTCTGCTGAGGAGTTTTTGGGGCTGAAAACTCGTGGTGAATTCCCATGCCATTACAGAACTCTGAGAATATGGAATTTTCGAACTCTTTTCCATGGTCACTTCTTAGTCGAAAAACTTTTCCAACTTTGGAGTCTTTCTCAGTTTGCAATCTCAGTATCAAGGCAGAGAATGATCCAAATGTGTCAGACTTGTCTCTAAGAAATTCAACCCAGGTAAACCGAGAGTAGTCATCCACCAAGACCATTACATATCTTTTCCCACTGATACTTTCATTCTGCATTGGCCCCATTAAGTCAACATGCATTAGTTCCAACACACGAGAGGTGAGAAGTCTATTAATTTTGGGATGAGATGCCTTATGCTGTTTTCCAAGCTGACATGGACCACATACTCTCTCCTTGGAAACTTTCATGTCAGGAATTCCCTTTACAGCTTGAAGCTTCACCAATCTTTGGAGATCTCTATAGTTCAAGTGTCCCAGCCTGTAGTGCCATAAGTCAGGTTTGTCCAAGAAGGTCTTGTTGCACACTATGGTATTGCATACAGCATAGCACTGGTCTACAGTTCTATTTCCTGTTAAGACAACACACCCATCAGATGAAACTAAACATTGAGTTTTACTGAAACTTAAAGAGAGATTGTCGTCACACAATTGACCGATGCTGATGAGATTTGCTTTGAGTCCTCTCACATATAAGACATTAGTCAGTTGAGCTGCTCCATTCACATTTACATCACCTCTCCCAGCAATCTGTCCTTTGTTGCCATCCCCAAAAGTGACAGATCCCCCTTTTTCATCTTTGAAGTTAACTAGCAATTTCTTATTTCCAGTCATGTGACGCGAACATACACTGTCGAAGTACCACTGACCTTCAACAAAGGCAGACAGAGATAGCTTTGCAACCAAACCAACATCAGGATTTGGTTTGGACTTTATTTTCCATTCTCGACGAGGTTTGCGTCCATGTGACTTATTTGGTGGAGGGAAACTATTTGGTCGATTGATCATGGCTTTCAAGTAGTTCTGCAATTTATAACACTTAGGTCGAATGTGTCCTCTCCTATTACAGAAATGACATGTAGGAATGAAATTGTCATTCTGTGGGAGGTTGTCAGCATCAATCCTCCTTCCTTCAAATTTGAGTTTGATGGGTCCAGTTGGAACCTGTCTCCTCTCAGATGAGTCAGATTCGTTAATGGTGATTGAGGTGTCAGGAGACCCATCTTCCTTCTTTGATGAATTGACATTGGAGGGTAAGGAATGCTCAACAGACAAGTCATTCCCTTGCTTATATAGCATCTTATATCCTAATGAAGTTCGATCACCATAGGGCTTCTGAAGCTGTAGGGTTTGATTGATGGCAGCAGTGCCTGGGGGAATGAACTGTAAAGCTTGCTTGGTTCGGATTAGATCAGCTGTGAGTTTGTAGATCTCATTCTCCTTTTCATCAAGAAGTCGGTTGGGATTTTTGACAGAGTCTTCTAACTTTCCTTTTTCAGTCTCCACTTGCTCTAGGGAGTTCTTTAGGGCACGAATCTGTTTAGTCATGTACTCCCATTGTGCAAACATTTCTTCATAAGCATGTTGACGACCTGTGTTGTCTGCTTCTGATGAGGTGGAGACTGCATCATCTTCAGATTCAACTGGATTACAGCTTTGGGCCATGAATGCAAGTACCTGCTTTTCCTCATCTGATCCTTCACTGGCTATGGAGTTCTTTTCCTCATCACTATCACTCCAAGTTGCTGCAAGGGCCTTTTTCTTTTTTAGTGTGTTGGCACACTCAGCCTGAATGTGACCATATCCATCACATTCTCTGCACTTAATCCCTCGCCCCTTTTGATCAGTTGAGGCTTGTCCTGGTTTGAAATTTACTCCTTTGTTTCTCTTGAGAAGATTTTCTTTGTCAGCTGGTGAATTTTTCCTGTAGTTCTTTTTCAAGAACTTTGCATAGTTTCTTGTTAACAGGGCAACAGTTTCATCTGTAATGCCATTTAAGTCTTCCAGAACAGGTTTCTTGTTTTCTTGGTGAATAAGTGCAATGCCAACCTCTGATTTTTCTTTCACCACCTCCTTTTGTTTCTTGGTTTTCTTCCACCTAGACAGTGATAGCTCATAGTTTTGTAATGACCCAATGAGTTCGTCAAGATTGAGTTCCTCAATGTTTCTCGTTTCTTCGATAGAGGTAACTTTAAACATGAATCTTCTGGGGAGGACACCAAGCACCTTTCGAACCAGTTTCGAGTTAGAGTAAGTTTTCCCCAGAGCATATGATTCATTAGAGATGTCACAAAGTTTTGCATGGAATTCAGCCACAGACTCATCCTCCTCCATGGTGAGATTTTCGAAAGCCTTTGCCAAGGCACGCAGCCTTGATTTCTTGACAGCATCAGTTCCCTCGTTCTTAATCTTTAGCTTCTCCCATGCTTCCTTAGCAATTTCACAATTGGCTATAACCTTCAACTGGTTAGTGGAGACAGCATTAAACAAGGCATGAAGAGCCTTTGAGTTGAAATTCGCTCTTTCCATTTCAACAGCGGTCCATTGACTCATGGGTTTGGGTATGACGATTTCATTCTCCATCATCGTTGGTTTCCACCACCCTTCTTCTATGGGCATCCAAACTCTTTCATCAACAGCTCTCAAGAAAGCACGCATCTTGGTTTTCCAGTATGGATAATTGGCTCCTTCCAGCATAGGAGGTCTCGAGGTGGAGCCTCCTTCTCTAAACATTTCCATCCTGCACACAGAAGTGGTAAACAGACACACAAATGTTCTGTAGTTCATTGAGAGAGAACTCAGAGGAGGTTAGTTGCGACAGAATCGATCGTCAAGGTTGATTCAAGAATCAACGATCAAGAATCATACAGTAGTAGAATCTAACACAAATTTTTATAAAATTTCAAGCTCTGATACCAAATGAAAGTGCAACTAGTAGATTTTAATGATTCAAGTTACCAAGTTGTACATCTTTAGATTGATCGATTTCAAGATATGAGTTATGAACAAGAATTAAACTTTAAGCTGTAAATCACACATCAATTTACAAGCTTCATCTGCACTGAGAACACATCTCAGCCGACTAGTGCTTGGGTTCCCCGAACCAGGGTAAATTCATCCACTATTTATCAAAGGTTCATATTACAATTTCCAATTCTCTCTAAAGGAATCAAATACAACCTTTACAGCAAATAGTAATGAATTACCAACGACAATCAAGAACACTGATTGTTAATGCACAATCCCTTGTGCAGCAACTGAGCTCCTCTTCAACATGTCTTCAATCTGAAATCCCTTCAGATCTGATGATGAAGATGACACTGAAATCCCTACAGTTTGAACTCAACAATTCCAGATTCAGATCATTCCGCCATTGATGAACACTCTCAAGCTCCAAGATCTAACCTGTAATCACAACCACAAGAAACAAGATACGACTATCTCTCTAAAAACAACCGAAATAACTGTCTGAACGATTTAATGGATAACCACTTTACTAACAGAAACTGACTATATATATATATCCACAAAATAAGTCCAGATGGCACTAACTAACACTTAAATGGGACTCTCGTAAACAAACGTTAGTGCAGATATAACAGACTAAAAATCCAGATACGACTAGACATTGAACAGAACAAACACTGTCACAAAAATAATAACACTAACAAGACATAACTTGGTTAGACCTAGTATATTACTAGGATAAACCACTGAAAGAACGTAATGTATGGATTACGTAAATATATATGAATAGGGTTATGTGAGCAAGGCATAACCAGGTTAGACTCGGTAATTATAATCGAGATAAACCTTACTAAGGCCTTATTGTAAATAGACGTGTGAGCGTAACACGTAGGTCTATGCTACATAGACATATATAGACGTGTGGGAGCAACACGTAGGTCTATGCTACATAGACATATATAGGCGTGTGAGCGTAACACGCAGGTCTATAGCAAATAGACAAATAGTGCAGTGGCACCAATAATTATATGATAAATATATATGTTGAGACTAAGGGTTATGCGCTCAAGGCATAACCAGTTTGGACTCGGTAACAAGAACCGAGATGAACAGATCTAAGGCCTTATTGTAAATAGACGTGTGAGAGCAACACGTGGGTCTACGCCACATAGACATAAATAGATGTGTGAACGCAACACGTAGGTCTATGCCACGTAGACATAAATAGGCATGTGAGCGTAACATGCAGGTCTGTGTCACACAGACAAATTTGAATAGCATTGTTGTTTATATTGTATGATGAGCATATTATTGATATGTTTTATACTGTCTTGCTGGGCTTGGCTCACGGGTGCTCTACTGTGCAGGAAAGGGTAAGTTAGTGGCTGATCAACCATGAGTTTAAGGAGCAAGATGAAGAATGTACATGTTCAAGCCATATCAGACCAAGCGGGTTAAGGGTCTATCAGTAGTGAACTTTTGAATTCTATTTTGCCGTTTAGGTCGGTTAGAAATAAATGACTTGTAATAGTGTTTGTAAATATTTTTGGGATCCCAACTATTTTAAAAGTTTTAAATATATTACAAGTTTATTTTCTTTCTGTTTAATATAAAAGTTTAAATTCCACGCTATTTTGATTAGTAATCTCGTTTAGGGGATTAGGGTTTCATAAGTATTTTGGGTAGCGTGCCTAATTATTTAGGGCCTGACAATTTGGTATCAGAGCGCCAAGGTTTTTAAACTTCCTGTAGACCGCCCGAACATGTACATTCGTCGTCAGAGATAAGCTCGACTCATGGTGCAGTAAGTATTGAGAGTAAATACTTGACTGTATGTGTGATCATCTGTTTACTGCTTTCCATTTTAGGCAGTATGCAAGCATCTAGAGTATGTATGTGTTATGTGATGCCATGCTATAAATGCTAATTGTTTATGTAAATATGTATGAGGTAAATAGATGAGTTAGGGTTTAAGGCATTAAGTGCGTAAGTGTGGTATTGGTGCTTAATTCGCTGGGGTTGTTGATTACACGGGTACTAGTAGTGGACCCTCTTTAATCATCTAGACCACAGGGCGAGTTAGTAGAGCTTGGTGTAGACCAAACCAATTCACCGCACTGCCCCCACCTCCGCGGAGTCCGGGGAAATAATGCGGAGGTTGGCAATGCTAATCCTCCTGCTGAATGGCAGCAGATGTTTCAAGAAATGTGAAGTGTCATACTTCATCAAGAAGAAGAGTTGCGACGATTAAGGTAACCGGATGCCCCTGTTGATCAAGTGTTACCACCAGCACCTGTGCCAGTGGTGGGTAACCAGGGGTTTGTTATGCCGCATTGAGACTCGGTGTTTGAGCGGTTCGTGAAGCTGCAACCTCTGACTTTTCTAGGAGGTATTGACATAATTAAGGCCAAGCAGTGGATGAAGAGAGGACTGAATGCCACAATCAGTCGGGACTTGAAGGTTACCACTTCATATGACACTTTGTACAAGAAAGTGATAGAGCTAGCCTTAATTGTTGAGGAGGCTGAATAATCTGTAATAAATGAGCAGACCGCAAAGGATGCCGTCATGACATCGAATCTACCTGCTAGTGGTAACGTCAGTAAGGGGACCGACAGTGGCAACCCTGATTACAAACGCAAGGCTGAGGCTTTCGAAGTATGAGGGAGTAATAGAAAGTATCGGGGAAATTGAGGTGACCGTCAAGGTCACGAATCCTCTTTCAAGTCATATCTTGAATGTCCGAAATGTAAGAATCACCATCAAGGTGAAAGATGGGCCAAAGCTACGTAGTATACTTGATATAGATTATATGAATCGGACGTTCCAAGATTACCTAATTAGATGTGTGATTGTGTTTATCGATGACATCTTGGTGTAATCTGAAACATATAAACAACATGAGTTGCATCTCAGATCAGTTTCACAATGATTACGGGACAATAAGCTGTATGCTAAATTCAAGAAGTGTGAGTTTTGGTTATCCCGTGTCTCATTTCTGGGGCACATAGTGGATAAAGATGGGATCATAGTGGATCCGACAATAATTGCAGCTGTTCGGGATTGGCCAGTACTGAAGTCAGCTACAGAGGTCAGAAGTTTTCTGGGTTTGGCTGGTTATTATCGTTGGTTCGTTGAGGGACTTTCAAAGATTGCTGTACCCTTAACGAAGCTGACCCGAAAGAACCAGAAGTTTGTTTGGACTGATCGGTGTGAGAAAAGTTTTCTAGAGTTAAAGCAACGCTTGATTACCGCTCCTGTACTAACTCTTCCTTCAGATAAGGAAAAGTTTGTGGTATATTGTGATGCCTCGAGACAGGGTCTCGGCTGTGTGCTTATGCAGGCTGGGAGGGTAATAGCTTATGCTTCTCGACAGTTAAAGGAGTACGAGCAGAGGTACCCTACTCACAATCTAGAACTCGCAGCAGTGGTATTTGCGCTAAAGATTTGGCGCCATTACCTTTATGGCGAGAAATGTGAGATATACACTGATCATAAAAGTCTGAAATACTTATTTACCCAGAAAGACCTGAATATGAGACAGAGGCGTTGGCTAGAGTTGGTGAAGGATTATGATTGTGAGATCCTTTATCACCCTGGTAAGGCCAACGTGGTTACTGATGCCTTAAGTAGAAAGGGTCAGAGTCAGTTAAATACGGTGAAG
The DNA here is from genome assembly GCF_029168945.1 of Cannabis sativa. Lineage (NCBI taxonomy): Eukaryota > Viridiplantae > Streptophyta > Magnoliopsida > Rosales > Cannabaceae > Cannabis > Cannabis sativa. Next base: position 14,566,858 of record NC_083605.1, on the reverse strand, counting down.
CGAATCTTCCAGCAACTAGCAAATGAGATGACTCGAGCTAAGATTGAGTTGGTTGTAGGGTAATTAGCTAATATTACCCTGCAATTTACTCTTTTGGAGCGAATCAAAGAAGCACAAGTGCAAGATTCAGAATTAGTAAAAACTTGAGCTAGGGTTTCGGCTGGGAAGGCTAGTGACTTCTCAATAGATGAAACGGGAATGTTGAGATTGGGGAATTGATTTTGTGTGCCCATGGATGAGAACATCAAGATAGAGATCATGGATGAGTCTCACATGACTCCTTATTAAATTCATCCACGGTCGACAAAGATTTATTAAGACCTGAAAGCCATGTTCTGGTGGCCAGGCATGAAAAATGACATCGCTGAGTATGTTGCAAAGTGCCTTACGTGTCAGCAAGTGAAAGCTGAGCACCAGCGACCTGCAGGGTTGCTGTAACAACTGAAAATACCAGAGTGGAAATGGGAAGACATTGTTATGGACTTCGTGGTAGGTATGCCTAGAACCACGAGACAATTTGACTCTGTGTGGGTCATAGTGGACAGGTTTACAAAGTTTGCTCACTTTTTACCTGTTCAGACGAATTTCTCCATTGACCAGTATGCTGAGTGGTATGTTAGAGAAATTGTTCGTCTGCATGGTGTCCCAAAGTCCATCGTGTCGGATAGAGATCCGAAGTTTACATCAAGATTCTGGAAAAGTCTGCATCGAGCTATGGGAACTCAGTTAAAGTTTAGCACAACTTTTCATCCTCAGACGGATGGGCAATCCGAGAGGACCATTCAGATTTTAGAGGACATGCTACGGGCATGTGTGCTTGACTTTGAGGGATCATGGGTAAAGTACCTTCCCCTGATCGAGTTTTTTTATAATAACAGCTATCAGGCAACAATCAAGATGGCTCTTTATGAACTTTTATATGGAACAAAGTGTAGATCGCCCATTCACTGGGATGAAGTGGGTGAAAGAAAGTTCTTGGGTCCCGAAGCTGTTAAAAAAAAATAAGTGAGGCAGTTGATAAGATTAGAGCACGAATGCTCGCGGCTCAGAGTAGGCAGAAGAGTTATGCCGATCCAAAACGCTTTGGGAAGAAAGGAAAGCTTAGCCTGAGGTTCATTGGACCATTTGAAATCCTTGAGAGGATAGGGCAAGTAGCGTACAGGTTGGCTATGCCCCCAGCGCTGGCAGCTGTACATAATGTGTTTCATGTTTCAATGCTTCGGAAATATGTCTCAGACTCGTCCCATGTTCTGAGTTATGAAGCATTGGAACTTCAGCCGGACTTGTCATACGAGGAATAACCAGTGCAGATACTTGATAGAAGAGAGAAAGTCTTGAGAAGCAAGACAGTGGCACTGGTGAAAGTACTGTGGAAGAAAAGTAAGGTAGAAGAGGCAACCTGGGAACTCGAGACGGATATGCAGCAGAAATATCCGGAGTTGTTCAGGTAAATTTCAGGACGAAATTTCTATAAGGAGAGGGTAATTGTAATACCTGGAATTAAGAAATGGATTAGCGAAACCCTAACTAGAAAATTATGTATAATGGAGGAATTATATTATTATATAGTTCAATATATGTGATTTATATGAATTTTAATATATTAAAGACCCCATTGGTGAGCCAGGGGCATTTTGGTAATTATGACCCGAGAAGGGTAACATGATGAAATTAATTTAATTACGTGCTTAATAGAACTATATTATTATATAATATGCCTGTGTTGTCTTTTCAAGTGTGTTCTGACAGGTTAGCGCGGTATAGTCACAACCGGGAATTTCAGAATGTAAATTGGATTGATTATTTGGCATTTTATTTGATGAATAATAATCTGAAATTTATTTGAAATTAATTGAGGATTGAATGACTATTTTACCGTTGTGAGGGTGTATGTGGGTATTTAAGCCCTAAGGGCATTTTGGTCATTTGACCCCTAATTACTATGTTTGGAAAATGAGATTTTTGAGGAAGTGAAATGTTAATTTCTGGTGGCTTTCCCCTCTCAACTGAACCCTCTCATCCTCTCTAACCCTCTTCTTCTTCAAACTTGATTTTTGAGAAGAAAGCTTGATTTTTAGCTTGGTGTGGAAGCTTGATTTGTGTTTGAAGCTTGGAGCTTGTTTGAGCAAGAGATTAAGGTAGCTTTCCATGATCTTAAATTTGTTTTTGCTTGCTGAATTTTAGTGTTGAAAATGCATGACTATGATGGTAATGAAGATGATAATTACATGTTGCATGAGATGATGTTCTTTTGTTAATTTAAGTGAGTTTTGCTTGAATTCTTTGTGTGTTGGTTGTTTGAGCTCTAGATGGAGTTCTAGGGTTTCTTCTTTATTTTAAATTCAAAGTATTTGATGATGATTGTTGCTGGAAAATATTGGAAAGATGTTGGTTTGAAGCTCAAGTTTAGAGCTTGAAGTTTTGGAGTTTAAGGCATGATTTTAATTATTGTGCAATCTGAAATTATGGGGTTTATTGTTGGATTTTAATGCATAAATATGTGTTTTAGACCCTATAATATTTGCTAGCTGCTGTAAGTGGATTAATTGTGATTTTGGTTGTGAAAAGCAAGCTTGAGTTCATGGAACTCAAGCTTGGTGCTTTAATGGCACTTTTTGATTTTTAGTGCAATTGTTGGATTTAAGTTGCGGAATATGTTTATTATGACATATATTGATGCTCTGGAAAGTTTGGGAATGTTTGGGGATGATTTGAGTGAGTTTTGGGGGTTTAAAGATTGAGAAATTTCGTGTTCTCTGCCCAGACAACCGGAATTCTGGTTGGTTCATCCGGAATTCCGGTTGGAGTTCATCGGGAAATACTGAATTTTGTTTCGGCCATAACTTTTGACTCGGGACTCTGTTTGGGACGTTCTTTATACTGTTCGAAAGATATTTTCGAGCCCTATGTGGTTATCTGTATTTGAAATGCCATGAATTTATTTTATGAATATGAAATCAGGGGTTAACCCTATTTGTGAAAATCCCGAATTGTGTGACTAGGATTACCGGCACCTGGTCAGGAGCACCCGGGGATTCGAAATTTCTGCCTTTGCGGGACAACAGGTAAGAAAGTAGTTGCACGTAGAGATATGCACGGTGGTGCTTATATTGAATATTATATTGGTGATAATTAGAAATCAAGATTAGGGTTATTACCCTAAAGTGAGCGGTTTAATGGCCTAGGGTTATTACCCTAGTAATTATTAATGTGTAAATGCTATGCCATGCTAAATATATTGTAATAAAGAATTATGCGCACAAGGCATAATTAAGTTAGACTCGGTAAATTAGTACCTTGAGTTTGATAGTAATGCGGTCTAGGGTTATTACCCAAGAAGTTATGTGAAGGTAAGAAAGTCATGATGTACAATAATATTGCTAATCAAGTGAAAGCATGAATTAGGTTTATTAATCTCTATAAGTGTTATTTTGAGCATGCAATAATATGTTATATGAGAGACTATTTGGTATGTAATTTAGGGTTATTACCCTAAGATTCTATATGTTTTGTTACCTATTGAATACATACACATATTTCAAGAGTTATGTGCATAAGACATAACTTGGTTAGACCTAGTATATTACTAGGATAAACCACTGAAAGAACGTAATGTATGGATTATGTAAATATATATGAATAGGGTTATGTGAGCAAGGCATAACCAGGTTAGACTCGGTAATTATAATCGAGATAAACCTTACTAAGGCCTTATTGTAAATAGACGTGTGAGCGTAACATGTAGGTCTATGCTACATAGACATATATAGACGTGTGGGAGCAACACGTAGGTGTATGCTACATAGACATATATAGGCGTGTGAGCGTAACACGCAGGTCTATAGCAAATAGACAAATAGTGCAGTGGCACCAATAATTATATGATAAATATATATATGTTGAGACTAAGGGTTATGCGCTCAAGGCATAACCAGGTTGGACTCAGTAGCAAGAACCGAGATGAACTGATCTAAGGTCTTATTGTAAATAGACGTGTGAGAGCAACACGTGGGTCTACGCCACGTAGACCTAAATAGACGTGTGAGCGCAACACGTAGGTCTATGCCACGTAGACATAAATAGGCATGTGAGCGTGACATGCAAGTCTGTGTCACACAGACAAATTTGAATAGCATTGTTGTTTATATTGTATGATGAGCATATTATTGATATGTTTTATACTGTCTTGCTGGGCTTGGCTCACGGGTGCTCTACTGTGCAGGAAAGGGTAAGTCAGTGGCTGATCAACCATGAGTTTGAGGAGCAAGATGAAGAATGTACATGTTCAAGCCATATCAGACCAAGCGGGTTAAGGGTCTATCAGTGATGAAGTTTTGAATTCTATTTTGTCGTTTAGGTCGGCTAGAAATAAATGACTTGTAATAGCGTTTGTAAATATTTTTGGGATCCCAACTATTTTAAAAGTTTTAAATATATTACAAGTTTATTTTCTTTCTGTTTAATATAAAAGTTTAAATTCTGCGCTATTTTGATTAGTAATCTCGTTTAGGGGATTAGGATTTCATAAGTATTTTGGGTAGCGTGCCTAATTATTTAGGGCGTTATAGTTAATTTATAATCTGTCATTCACATTGAGATAAGGATAGCAATTAGGTATTAACATTGGTAGCTTATCAACAGGATTCACCTCCCTAATCTCTCATCTTGTTTAATCTTCGTTTATTTTCTCTTTAATTTTCTGAGTAATTTACTTTCAAATTGCAAATTTATTATTTTACCAAATAGAATCATAAGTATAGTTTAGTAGTACTTAATCCAATTCCCTGTTGTTCGACCTCACTTGTGTGAGATACTACTTGATTGCGTATACTTGCGTAATAAACATAAAATTCGTAACAAGTTGTTGGCGCCGTTGCCGGGGAATTGTTTAAAGATTAATATTACACAAAATTATACTAACTTCTACTTTGGTATATTTTCTCTTGCTGATTTTTCTAACCTTTTTTTGGCAATATTTTCGTGATCCATTTCAGGAATCCTAAGTGTATGCGCCGTCAAGGGCAAGTTGTCATATTACCAGTTGATCCTGAAATCGAGAAAACTTGTAGGAGAAACCGAAAGAACAATAGGCAAGAAGGAGTTTCAGCAACTGCTAAAACTTCAGAAATCATGGTTGCTAATGTGAATGCTAATGCTGGGAACAATAGAGGTAATAACGGTAATAATGGTGGCGACGTGGAAGATCAAGCTAATGGCCGTAGCTTGAGAGATTACATTCTCCCTACTCTGACGGGAGTGCAGTCATGTATCAGGCCACCGGCAGTGGATGCGAACAACTTTGAGATTAAACCTGCCATACTTCAAATGGTGCAGTCTTTAGTTCAGTTTGGTGGCCTCCCTTCTGAAGATCCTAACCTGCATCTCTCTAACTTCATGGAACTTTGTGAAACTTTTAAAGTTAATGGAGTTAGTGATGATGCCATTCGACTGAGACTGTTCTCATTCTCGCTTAGAGAACGAGCCAAGAGTTGGCTAAACTCTTTGCCACCCAACTCTATTGCCACCTGGAATGATCTGGCAACGAAATTCTTGTCAAAGTTCTTTCCTCCAGCCAAGTCTGCAAAGCTGAGAGGAGAAATCAACAAATTCTGCCAACAAGATAATGAATCTCTCCATGAGGCTTGGGAGAGGTTTAAAGATCTGATCAGAAAGTGCCCTCATCATGGTATAGAGAAGTGGATGCTGGTCCACAACTTCTACAACGGGTTGATTGGTAACACTAGAACTCTAATAGATGCAGCAGCTGGTGGAGCCTTTATGAGAAAGAGTGCTAATGAGGCTTATGATCTATTGGAGGAGATGGCTCTAAACAATCAGCTGTGGGCAATTGAAAGGAGTCAATCTAAGAAAGTAGCTGGTGTGTTAGAGGTTGATGCCATCACAAAGTTGACAGCTCAGGTTGAGGCATTGACAAAGCTAATTGCAGGGCAAGCTAAACAAGCCCAAGTTGTTTGTGAGTTATGTGGAGGAAGTCATCACTTTTCAGAGTGTCAAGCAGATGTGGATGATTTGCCAATGGATGAAGCTAAAGCCATTGGAAATTTTTCGCAGAATAACAACAACAATTATGGGTTCAACCAGGGTAATAACCGAAGAAACAGTGGGTTCTATCAGCAACGAAATCAGAACCAGAATCAGAACCAACAGTTTAATCAGCAACAAACCTCTGGTGGAAATTCTAGTTTGCAAACAGATTTACTGCTTCAATTCATGACTGAAACTAGATCTTCAATCAAAGACCTCCAAACACAGATGGGCCAACTAGCAACTCAGGTAGCAACCCGTCCTCAAGGGAATTTGCCTAGCACAACTGAAGTAAACACCAAAGAAAACTGCAAAGCAATTACCCTGAGAAGCGGTAAAAATTATGATGGTCCTGAACTGCCACAACCAGCGGATGGAGAAAAGGAGAATGAAGCTCAACCAATGCCAACCCCAACACCAACATCAGAGAAGGCTACTGATAGCCCAACACAACCACAACAGTCTCCACCAATTAACATTGATCACCATGTGAAAATACCCTACCCTCAAAGGCTTAGAAAGTCAAGCCTAGACAAGCAGTTCACCAAATTCCTAGAAGTCTTCAAAAGACTTCACATTAACATTCCCTTTGTTGAAGCTTTAGAGCAGATGCCAAGTTATGTGAAGTTTATGAAGGAAATTCTGTCAAAGAAGAGAAAGACGGAGGATTATGAGACAGTGGCTCTAACTGAAGAGTGCAGCGCCATTCTACAGAAGAAACTCCCTCCCAAACTCAGAGATCCAGGGAGTTTCACTATTCCATGTACTATTGGGAGAATTGAAGGAATAAATGCACTATGTGACTTGGGAGCCAGCATTAACTTGATGCCTCTATCAGTGTTTAAAAGATTGCAGCTGGGTGAAGCAAAGCCAACCACAGTAACTCTCCAATTGGCAGACCGATCACTAGCCCATCCTAGAGGAGTCATTGAGGATGTGTTAATTAAAGTTGACAAGTTCATATTTCCAGCTGATTTCATTGTTTTGGATATGGAAGAAGATAGCAATGTCCCAATCATTCTTGGGAGACCCTTCTTGGCAACTGGCCAAGCCTTGATCGATGTTCAGAAGGGTGAATTAAAGCTGAGAGTCCAAGGAGAAGAAGTGGTCTTTAATGTGCTAAAGGCTATGACGTACCCAAAGGCAAGTGATAACTGTTTCTTCATTGATTTGATTGATGAAATTGTGGGTGAGAAAAAGCTGCTAGATGATCCTCTTGAACTAAGTTTAATTGAAGATGAATTGACGGAGCAAGAGGGACAAGAGGTCATGGGTTATGTGAAGTGGCTTGATTCTTATGGGCCCTTGAACAGAAGGTATTTTGAGGAATTGGGAGCAGTTCCAAAAGAGCTAATGCTATCTACTGAAAAGCCTCCAGAACTTGAATTGAAGGTGCTTCCTAGTCACTTGAGGTATGAGCTTTTGGGTCAAGATAAAAAGCTTCCAGTTATTGTTTCAGCTTCTCTTTTTGATGTGGAAACTGATAGACTTCTGAGGGTACTCCGAGCTCACAATAAGGCCATCGCTTGGACACTAGGTGATGTCAAAGGAATCAGTCCTTCAACAGTGATGCACTGAATTCTCATGGAAGACAATGCCAAACCGACAATCGACGCTCAACGAAGACTCAATCCACCCATGAAAGAAGTTGTCAGAAAAGAAGTAGTCAAGTGGTTGGATGCTGTAGTTGCTTATCCCATTTCAGATAGTAAGTGGGTTAGCCCGGTGCAAGTGGTTCCAAAGAAAGGTGGAATGACTGTGATCAAGAATGAAAAAAATGAGTTGATTCCTACAAGAACCGTCACTGGTTGGAGGATTTGCATCGATTACAGGAAACTCAACAAAGCAACACGAAAAGATCACTTCCCTTTGTCCTTCATTGATCAAATGCTAGCCAGATTGGCGGGGCAGGAATATTACTGCTTTCTTGATGGATACTCTAGATACCACCAGATAGCTATAGCTCCTGAAGATCAGGAGAAGACTACTTTCACATGTCCCTACGGTACCTTTGCTTTCAGAAGAATGCCATTCGGCTTGTGTAACGCACCTGCTACTTTTCAAAGGTGTATGATGGCTATCTTTTCAGACTTGATTGAATCTTGTATTGAAATCTTTATGGATGATTTCTCGGTTTTTGGTTCCTCCTTCGATCATTGTTTGGAAAATTTGGAAAAAGTGCTAACTAGGTGCGAGAAGTCTAACTTGGTGCTAAACTGGGGGAAGTGCCACTTTATGGTAACAGAAGGAATTGTTCTTGGCCACAAAATTTCAAAGGCAGGAATTGAGGTGGATAAGGCTAAAGTTTCAACAATAGAGAATTTGCCACCTCCAGTTTCTGTAAAAGGAGTGAGGAGTTTCCTAGGACATGCTGGCTTCTACTGTAGATTTATCAAGGACTACTCCAAGATCTCAAAACCTTTGTCCAGCTTACTTGTCAATGGTGTTCCATTTGAGTTTGGAGAAGATTGTTTAAAGGCTTTCAAGGTTTTAAAGGAGAGATTGATTTCAACACCGATAGTCACTTCACCAAATTGGGAGTTGCCTTTTGAGTTGATGTGCGACGCAAGTGATTATGAAATTGGAGCGCTCTTGGGGAAAAGAGTTGACAGAGTGTTTCACACAATCTACTATGATAGTAGAACTCTGAATGATGCTCAATTAAATTACGCCACTACAGAAAAAGAAATGCTGGCAATAGTGTTTGCTTGTGACAAATTCCGACCCTACCTGATTGGAAATAAGGTAATTGTCTACACAGATCATTCAGCGATCAAGTACCTTATGACCAAGAAGGATGCCAAACCGAGACTGATTCGGTGGGTACTTCTACTCCCGGAGTTTGACTTAGAAATAAAAGATAAGAAGGGCACCGAAAATCTGGTAGCAGACCACTTGTCAAGATTAGAACTGGAAGAAAGTCAGAATACAAAGGAGGTACAAATAAATGAGCAATTTCCTGATGAACAACTCTTTACTGTGAGGGAAAACCTGATGGTACCATGGTACGCTGACTATGTTAATTTCTTGGCTGCCAAAATAACCCCTCCCGAGCTGTCGGGTCAACAACTAAAGAAGTTCTTTTCTGAGGTGAAACATTATTATTGGGAAGAGCCAATCCTCTACAAGCACTGCGCCGACCAGATAATTAGGAGATGTGTACCTGAAGAGGAGATGTATTCTATCCTAAATCATTGTCATGCTTTACCATGTGGAGGACATTTCAGTGGAACCAGAAGGGCTGCTAAGGTGTTACAAAGTGGATTCTTTTGGCCAACGCTATTCAAGGATGCTACTACCTTTGTGAAGGCATGTGATCGGTGTCAACGGACAGGTAATATCTCAAGAAGAAACAAGATGCCTTTAACAGGAATTTTAGAAGTGGAATTGTTTGATGTGTGGGGAATAGACTTCATGGGTCCTTTTCCTTCATCCTTTAGCAATCAGTACATTCTATTGGCTGTCGATTATGTGTCTAAATGGGTCGAAGCTGCAGCTACACCTCAGAATGATGGTAAGACAGTTCTCCGCTTTCTACAAAAGAACATCTTTACTCAGTTTGGTACTCCTCGGGCTATAGTGAGCGATGAAGAAAGTCACTTCTGCAACAAGCAGTTTGAAGCACTCCTTTCAAGATATGGTGTCCGACATCGAACTGCTTTACCATACCATCCCCAAAGTAATGGCCAAGCAAAAATTTCTAATCGGGAGATCAAGATGATTCTAGAGAAAACAGTGCAAAGATCAAGGAAAGATTGGTCAAGAAAATTAGATGATGCATTATGGGCATACAGAACTGCTTTCAAAACACCGATTGGCATGTCTCCATATCGGTTGGTATTTGGAAAGGCTTGTCATCTACCGGTGGAGTTAGAGCATAAAGCTTTTTGGGCAATGAAGACTCTTAACATGGAACTAAAAGCTGCAGGGGAGAAAAGACTGCTACAGTTGAATGAGCTAGAGGAGTTTTGAAATGAAGCCTATGAGAACGCAAAAATCTACAAGGAAAGAACTAAGAAGTGGCACGACCAAGGTCTAATACGGAAGGAGTTTCAACAAGGGCAGCAAGTGTTACTCTTTAATTCAAGGTTGAAACTGTTTTCTGGAAAGTTGAAGTCAAGGTGGTCAGGACCATTCACGGTGGTGAAGGTGTTTCCTTATGGAGCGGTAGAGTTAAAAGGTGATGGTCCAACAACTTTCAAAGTTAATGGACAGCGTTTAAAGCTCTACTTGGGAGTTCAATTTGACCAAGCCAAGTCCGCCATGATTCTGGTGCCACTTTGAAGAACAAGGCTCAGCGTCCGGCTATATGACGATAAAGACAGCGCTCTTGGGAGGCAACCCAAGTGTTTTCTTTAATTTTTCAGACTTTTTGATTATGTTTTTAGTATATGCTTTAGTATTTTTAGTATTTTCAATTTTTAGATTAGTACCAGGCATTATTTCTTTTTAATTGAATCGTGAAAAACGTGAAAAGAAAAAAAAGTTTTTTTAGGCCTGGAGCCCAGTGGTCGCGACCTGAGGGTTCCTGGGTCGTGACCTATTTTTCAAGTCGCGACCCTGGTCGCGACCTAGACTTTTACAGAAACTCACAAAAATTTTTTGGTTCCAGTGGTCGCGACTAGCCTTTTGCCAAGTCGCGACCTATTTTCCAAGTCGCGACCCCAGTCGCGACTTCCTTATTTTCCAGAGAAGGCTTAAATTCGATCGTAGGCTAGTCGCGACTAGCCCTAGGCCAAGTCGCGACTTGCTCACGAAATTTTCTATAAAATCCAATTTTCCCCCTCATTCAACCCTACATCAAAAATTCAAAATTCAAAAACCCTCTCAGCCGACTCTACCCCTTTTCCTCTCAAAAATTCAAAACTTCATCACCAAACTTCAAATTCTTTCATCTCCAATCCAATTTCCTAATCCCAACCCATCCTTAAACCTAATTTCTTTCATCAATCTACACTTTCCATCAAAAAAACAACCCAAATACTCATCAATTTCAACCCAAATCCGAAAATATATTGGTTCTTCATCTTCAACCTCAACATTCAAAGATAATCAACAATGGAGGTGGAGTAATACATCTTTGGGTTTGTAAGTATTCTTTTCTATTGAATTTGAAAAGTTGCATGAAAATATTGAGCATTGTTTGTGATTTTTGTTTGAATTAGTGATTGATATAAGAATTGTTAGGTTTATAGTGTGATTTGGGATTGTGAATGTAATTGTGTGATTTAATTGGTGAGTTTTCAATTTTTGGGGATATAGAAAATTAAGGGGAGGTGCTGCCCAATTTTTTTTAGAAAAAAAAAGAGAAAAAAAAAGAAAAATTATCAGAAAAAAAAAGAAAAAAAAAGAAAAAAAATTTTCGAAAAAAAAATATATCAAAAGAAAGAAAAAAAGGGCACCTAAGAGGACTAGGAATGTGGAGGAGGGTTCGTCTTCAAATCCACCACCAACAGGTTTCGATAGGACGCGCTTTGGAAACATTGAGGCCCAAAATCGCTTCATGAGACTTAAGAATAGGGCTTATATTGATGATCGGGGTATTGAATTCCCCGAGAATCCTTTGAGGCGTCAACTCGATTTGAAACAATTCGGGCTCAAATAGAAAGAATGAAGTGGGGAAGTTTTGTGGATGCTCGGGGCCGGGCTAATGTTACTATGGCTTGTGAATTTCTAGCAAATTGGCCCGACCGCCGGAATGGGGAAGTGAAAGTGCGTGGAAAGAAAGTTCCCGCTACTGCTGATGCATTTAATGTGATGTTATCTGTCCAAGATTACACTAGGGAAGAACAACGCCTCCGAATTATTGAGGAGGAGGAGTAGTTTGATATGGTGGATGTGGCGGAGACAGTGGGACTTCCTGGGTTGAGGTTCCATGACAATGATGGCACAGAGGGGTCGCCCAACATCCTCCACCGGTGTGAACTGAACCCGGTGGCAAAAACATGGCTGTACTTTGTAAGTGCTCGGTTGGTGCCTAATAAGCACTTCTCCGATGTCCAAATGGATCGCCTAAAATATGTGTACGCCATAATGAAGGGGTACAACATTAACATTGGACAAGTCATAAGGCAGAGCATTGAACAGATCGTGCAAGGAGCCACGGGAGGTAGTGTTGGTTTGGCGGGAGTTATCACAAAACTCTGCGGGGCATATGAAGTTCCCCAATTAGAGTATGACAACACGGTGTTGCCACTTTGCAAGATGGACATCGCCTTTGTCAACAGGCTGAAAGAGCCACATTCCCATGGCCAACCACCACCTGATGCACCGCAAGGGCGTAGGCGGCAACGAGAGCCTAGTGTTGAAGAAGAAGAGGAGCAGCCCCTACAATTGCCTGGGCCTATCGATCCCACAACACAATACACTCGTGCACAACTGAGTTATATAATTCAGCAGAATAACCACATGCAACAATACATGGTGCAGAGGAGTGTCTATGATGAGGGACAAGTTCAGCAACTTAACTCTCTCATCAACAGAATGAACATCGGGATTGATGACCCGAATTATCTGGCGCAACCTCCTCGGTTCTACCCATATGACCAGCCGCCACCACCCAACCCTTTCTGATAGGGTCTCAGGTAAGTTTCTTCTCTCTGCATATTATTGTACACATTGGGGACAATGTCATCTTTAGTTTGGCGGGAGAGACTTAAAATTTTAAATTCTGCACTTTAATTTCTGCATTTTAATTTTCTGTTTTAGTTTAGTTAAGGAATGGCAATAAGATTGACGATAGTTGTATACTGCTGATTAGTGTGATGTGATCTGAAACTGTAAAATAACTGTGTGCTTAATTTTGTTAACTCTTTGGATTAGTTCGGATGTTTAGAAACCTGTGTTTTTCTGCAAATACTCAATTTGTGAAAATTGTTATAATTGTTTTACTATGGTTTGTGGTAAGATTGACAGGATAGTTTAGAACTTGCATGTTTATTCTTTTGAGACGGAATCCTTGATAGTGTTCAATTGGAATATGACTTAGGCATTTGTTGGATAGTTTGAGCCTTTAAAGCCTACCATAATAATGTTTATCCCTAGTTAACCATTTTGAGCCTAAACCTGTTATGTTTTTCACCCATTGATCCGAAAAGAAAATTTTTTTCAACCATACTATTGATTTTTCTTCACCATTATATGTAGGATATCATAAGCTAAGTAATTAGTTTGGGGGAGGGAAATATTTAGTGTGGGAAAATAGTTAGAGGGAGAAGAACTTGTAAGATTGAGAAGAGAAAAAATGTGTAATTCAATGTCACTGAAAAAAAAATGAAATGATGATGAAATATGAATGATGAAAAAAAAAAACACAATACAAAGTAAGAATGTGTTTGAAAAAAAATTCAGTGATGTTGGGGAAATATTGGAGATATCTTCTCAATCTTGGAAAATTTGGGAACACAAGGGGGTTTTGAAAAAAGAAAAGTAAAAAGCTTGTGGGTTCTGTTTATGTGCTTATGATATCTTGAGCCAAAAAAATTGTCTTTTCCCTATCCTTGAATATCTGAGCCATACTACCTAGCCCTTGAAAAGACCTAATGATTCCAAAGAAAACTGTCAACATTAGTGGAGAAAGGTAAGCATGCAAGCCTATGAGTTATCGGGCTGTGGAACTGTTGGAAAGAGTAACACTTTTATAACAATGTTTCAAATTTGAAAATTTTTTTGCAGTTGTACATAGTGTTATTAATTGAGCATCCGAGTTACTTGTTAGAGTTAGTAGGATCAAAATTCTAGTTTATGCAAGGAAGAAAATAGAGCATGAGTCAGCAGCGTAGTAATTATCTGATAGCGTAGTTTGTTTTTTTTTTATCTTACTCGGGGGCGAGTAAGAATCTAGTTTGGGGGATTTTGTTAGGTTATAATTAGCATATGTTTCGAGTCTTTAAAGTTAGCATTATCTCGTCTATTAATGTCTTTTGGAGCAGTTTTACGCTTGATTTTCATTATTTCAGGTTCCCGGGGTGTTAAAGTTCAAATTCAGTTAAATGGCAAAAAACTAGGACAAACTTGGAAAAAATTGGAAAATTTGGCTCCAGGCGCGTCAGTAGTCGTGACCTCCAGAGAGCCAGGTCGCGACCCTTTTTCCTGGTCGCGACTCTGGTCACGACTTCGAGAATTGGCAGAAACTCGGTTTTTCGAGTTTTGCCTGTAGTCGCGACCAGCTTAAATGCTAGTTGCGACTTGGTACGGAAATCGCAGATTTGACCTAATTTTTGTTTTTTCTCAAATTGGAGGCACACTTCTCATCCCTATATAAGGAACACGACACTGAAGGTCAAAGCAAGCAGAAATAGACCTAAATAGTGGATGTAAGTGGAGAGGAAGCTATCTTGAAGACCCGGAGCGATATCACCTTCTAGTTTCTTTCTTTTACCCTTAATTTCTTCTTTATGTTTGTTTTTGTTTCTGAATTAATCATGGATGTTTTTAGAGTTATGTTGAACTAAATTTCCCAATAAGGGAGGATGATGAATGTTGTTTAAGTTTATGCCTAGTTAATAAATAATTGTCATTCCTTCATCTTATGTGTGAATACTATCTATATTTGTGTTTAATTTCATGTGAAAGCTTGATCACCTTTTACTTGTTTAATGATCTCAATTCGAAATCTGAAAAGTGAGAATTGAGAATGCTAAAATTTAGATAGTCTAGGTTTTGATGTAAAACGAAAGTATTTACATAGCCTCAGTGACGAATAGATTATTGCTTAATGCTGATTTTGTGTTGATTTAATTAAGAAGTTAATTAGAGAACATATTATTTAGAACCTAAAAGATCTAAAAAGAGTTAGGTTAATTTATAATCTGTCATTCACATTGAGATAAGGATATCAATTAGGTATTAACATTGGTAGCTTATCAACAGGATTCACCTCCCTAATCTCTCATCTTGATTAATCTTCGTTTATTTTCTCTTTAATTTTCTGAGTAATTTACTTTCAAATTGCAAATTTATTATTTTACCAAATAGAATCATAAGTATAGTTTAGTAGTACTTAATCCAATTCCCTGTGGTTCGACCTCACTTGCGTGAGATACTACTTGATTGTGTATACTTGCGTAATAAACATAAAATTCGTAACACCCATATAATGTTTTTTTAAGTTTTTTTTTTTCAAATTTACGGTTTGGGTTTCTAGAGTGGTTGCAGCGCTAGTTGCAATATGGGTTTTATACGATTTTTTGTTACAATAAAACTGTTTTGAAGTGTAAAAATGAAAAAGCCCCTATTAAATTTTATTGTATTTTTTATTAATTAAAATGAATATTTCTATATATATTTTATCACTATATTATTTATTTTTGTTTGCTATGTCATTTATGTGTACACCATCCGCATAAAATTTATGTATAATGAATAATACATATATTATTGCTAATAATATAAAAATAACTCAGTTAAAAAACACTGATCTCATAAACTAAATATATACCGTAATATTTTATTTATAATAAAAGATAATATTATTAGTATTTAAATTTATTTATTAATTCAAAAATTCTATTCAAATTAATATAATAGAAGGTAATGATTCAATCCTACCCTTTTTTAAAGTATCAACATTACTTTCATCAAGGGTAGTGAAATTCCAAGGGTAAAGACTGAAAACAAACACGGTAATGTTTCACATTTCTATTCCCTTGTTAGCATTAACCCATTCCAAACACCCCCTAAAGTATAACATTACATAAAAGGAAGGGAATTAAGCAACAAAACGTCTCCACGAAAACACTTTGATTGTCATCGGAAAAGAATCTCCACCTTCACAGGCTCACAGCGTCCACACAACAAAACGTTCACCACTGGACCAACAAGAATTGGTTCTCGGTGTAGACAGCAGCAACATGACTGTTCGATATTTGCCAAAATCAACTTAATAATTCTATCTAAGGACAGTCAAAACTCCGCCCAGACCACGAACATGACCTAATACGAACCACCGTCGGTTACCAAAAAACTTGGCCTGAAAACTTGATCCCCTTTGTTCTTTGCCGTGAAAAAGACCCAACCAACCCCACTCAAAGCCTCACCCAACCGGATCGAACGTCCAGAATCCAAACCACCTACCCATCTCCCTCCTCTGCGTGAGTTTCGAGCCGTTTACCTCCACATGGACCATAGTAATAATTGTTGGGTTTTATGCCCTAAATAAAACTCTTTACAATCTGATTAGTTATCAATATAAGAAATTTGAAGTGATTGATGTTTGCATGAATTCTACATGCTAATGGTTTAATATGTTTGATATGTTTATTACATTCATACACACAAAATCAGTTAAATCCAGATCATATGTTTATTCACAATTACAGTATCGTCAACACAGTGGAATGTGATTGTGATCATATGAATCAAAAGTTTTGGTCCCTGTTTAACACTACAAGAAAAGGGCTTTTTGCCGGCGCATTTCGTGACATGCGCCGGCAAAAGTTGTCGACACAAACAAATATATGGAATCCCAATTTTTTTGGCTTTACTTTTGCCGGCGCATATGTGCGCCAGCAAAACATATCTATACCGGCGATGTCAAGTTAAATGCACCGGTAAAACGTGAAAACATTAGGCGCGAGAATTTGCCGCCTTTGATTTCATTTTTGGGGCGCATTTATACTTTTACCGGCGCAAATGTGCGCCGGAAAAAGTAACAAAAAATATTGGAGGGAAAATTCCCGTGTGGGTTTTATGTGGTAGGTGGGGCCACTTTTGCCGGCACAATTATGCGCCGGAAAAAATGTTAAGTGAAACGCACGTTTTGCCTTAGGTCAGAATTAATTTTTTTTAATACTTTTACCGGCGCAATTGGATGCGCTGGTAAAAGGTGTGATATGTATCAGGGGCTACGAAGCCCCCTTTCTTCCCCTCCACTTCATTTTCTGCAAACAGCCACCCCCTCAGCCACCCCCTCTCCTTTTCTCTCTCAAGCCCACTCCCCTTCTCTCTTGTTTTCCCTCTCAATCTCTCTCAATCTTTGTAATTTCTCTCAAAATCTATCTCCCCCACTCAATCCCTCTAATTTCCCATTATTTTTTTCCCCAAATAAAAAATCCGACCACCACTCCGACGTCACCACCGGCGGCTGCACCACCGCACCACCACTGCCGTCCGCATCACCACACCGCCCAACGCACCATCTCAAGGTATTTTTAATTTTTTTTATTGATTAAATATTTAGATTTGTATATATGTGTATGTGTATGGTAGATATGTTTGTATATGTGTATGTGTATGTATGTATGTATGTATGTATATATATGTATGTGAGTGTATATACGTATATGTGTGTATGTGTATGTATGTATATTTGTGTATGTGTATGTATGTATGTAGGTATATATGTGTGTATGTGTATGTATTTATATATGTATGTATGTATGTATGTATGCATGAATATATGTATGTAAATATGTATGTGTATGTATGTATATATGAATGTATGTATGTATGTAAATATGTATGTATATATGTATGTAAATATATATATGTATATATGTATGTATGGGTGTGTATAAGTGTATGTGAGTTTATGTGTATGTGTATGTGTGTGTATGTGTATAAGTGGGTGTAGGTGAATAGCTATGTGTATGTGAGTGTATATACTAATATATGTCTGTATGTGTTGATATGTATTTAGGTATTAAATTTGGGCATTTTACAAAAATACTGGATTTGGGGTAATACTTTTCAATTTTACTGCCACACGGCAGAATTTACATTTATACTGTCCTCCCCCTTTTTTTTTCTTTTATACTGTCAATACCAAAACAAAAGTATGAGGCCTCCATCTTTGACAATCACAGGCATAACCACCACAACAACACCAGGATAACCGGAAAATAACCATTAATTCCGACAAGAATAAACAAAAGCAGTAAAATCGACGTCAATAAATAATCATGGCAAAACAACGGTAAAACAACACTAAAACAATCAAACAAAACAAAAGAAAAAAATGATTAAAAAAAACAAACAATCTGCTGCACAACCTCAACACCAGATGCAAAATCAACTATATTTGCAAGTCTATTCCTAGAAAATTATAATAAAAAAAACTACTAAAACAACACTGAAACAACACAAAAACAAATGAAGCAAATATAACTACTTAGAAAAATATAAAAGAAACACACACCTCAAAACTCTCTTGTGAGTGAGCTCGTCAAATGTATTTATAGGAGAACCAGAAGAAAAAAACCACAAAAATAGCCAAAGAGAACGAAGAAGAAATGTATTTATAGCCTCCATCTTCCACACTCACAGACAGAACCATCACAACAACACGAGAACACCCAGAAAAATACCTATTAATTCCAGCGAGATGGAGCAAGGGCAGTGAAATCGGCATCAAATAAATAAATCATGAAAAACAACAGTAAAACAATACTAAAACAAATAAAACAATAAAAAAAAATGATCAAAAATTAACTATGTTGTGCACATCCTCAATACTAAATGCACTATATTTGCAAGAAAGTTCTGGAAAATTAGAACAAAAAAAAAAAACACACTAACTCTTATATTTTCAAAAAAAAAACGTAACTAAGAACTTCAAAAAATTAAAAAAAAGAAGAAGAAAAGAAAAGAAGATGAAGAAGAAGAATTGAACATGAAAAAAAATAAAAATCATGAAAAACAACAGTAAAACAATACTAAAACAAATAAAACAATAAAAGAAAAAAATGATCAAAAATTAACTATGTTGTGCACATCCTCAATACTAAATGCACTATATTTGCAAGAAAGATCTGAAAAATTAGAACAGAAAAAAACCACACTAACTCTTATATTTTCAAAAAAAAACGTAACTAAGAACTTCAAAAAATTAAAAAAAGAAAAAAAAAATAAGAAAAGAAAAGAAGATGAAGAAGAAGAACTGAACATGAAAAAAAATAAAAAAGTTATATGTTGATGGAGAGAAATAGAGAGAACTTGAGGAAGTAGAGAGTGAAAAAAAATGAAGAAGATGATGAATAGTAAGAGAGAATAATGGAGAAGTGAGATTAAAGTGAAAAAAATGAGTTTGAAATATTTTAGGTGACATATTTTTATCATCAATTTCAATTAAAAAAATAATAAAAAAAAATATATGTCACTAAAGTGACAACACAAGTCACATCACACCTTTATACCTTTAAAATATAATATAATTTTAATTAAAAGAAAAATTTTTTTAAAAAAAAACCCCACTGCACACGTTTTTTAAGATTATAATATATATATATTTTATGTAAAGTTTGCAAAGGCAGTATACTGCCAAAAAAAAAAAAAAACAGTACAAAAGTAAATTTCACCGTGTGACAGTACAAACGAAAAAAAAATAGAAAAAACAGTAATGGGTGTAAATTTCTCTTAAATTTTTAATTTGATTTTACTTTTTTATGTAATTAGGTCCGTGTTCAACCGCTCGGGATTACCGCAAGCTGCCACAAGTTGTTATTTTTGCACTCGATTCAGGTATATTTTTTTGCTTTCACTTAGTACGTAGTAGTTTTTGATATTAGTTTATATGTATATGCATGTTAGTGAAGTATGTTCTGTGATAAAATTGACTGCTGTTGGATGGGTGGATTATTTTCTTGTTTATATATATTGTCTTGAAATATTTGTTTGTGTTGTTTATAGGTTTTGAAAATTTTGAGTTTACAATTTTTAAGCCGTTATGCTGCCGAAATTTTAGTAGGTAAAATGTGAAATTAATTAATTGTTTAAAAAAAATTAAGAATAACTTAATAAAGTAATTGTTGATAAAATAAAATAAATAAAGTAAAACATAAAATTGAAATTGGAACATGTAATTTAAAAATTTAGTGAAGTAATTTTATTTTAAAAAAAAAATATTTTCAATTTAAATAATAAATAATTAGAAAAATATTTCATTAAAAAAAATATTAAAAAATGTAATATATAAGTTAAAATGTAATAAAGTGGTATTAAATGTTTTTAAAAGTTAGTAATTTTAATGTAAATAATAAATGATTAAAAAATAATAAAAGTAAAAAATAATGTAATATATAATTTACTATATATTAAAATTTTTAAAAAGTTAGTAATTTTAATTTAAATAATAAATGATAAAAAAAATAATAAAAATAAAAAAAATGTAATGTATAAATTAGTATATATTATAATCTATAATAGGTAATCAATTATTTTTTATTTTAAAAAATTTTTAATCTTTAATTTAAATGAATAAATGTGAAAATTATAAATTACTACTTATTGTTTAATTTTAAAAAGTAAGTAAGTGATATTATTAACTTTAAAAAGGTGGTAATTTTTAAGTTAAAAAAAAAATAGAAAATTATAAATGAATATTTATTGTTAAATTGAAAATGTAAGCAAATGATATTTTGAAGATTAAAAAGTTTGTAATTTGTAATTTAAATAAATAAAATAAAAAATTATGAATTAACTTTTATAATAAAAAAAATTTAAATTTAATCAAGTGTTATTTATAAAATTTTAAAACTTTTATACTTATAATCTAAAAATAAAATAAAATAAAATTTTAAAGTAATTATATTTAGAATTTAATCAAGTTATCATAAAGTAAGTGTAACTATAAAGTAACTACAAATGAGCATAAGATATTAAAATAGCATAAAATTAAATTGTTTTTATCTTTTCTTCATCTCTTTGGTTATACACCAAAGATAGGATAGAACAATTGTATTTGTATTATCACATAGTGATAATTTAATTTTTTTTTCAATTTTACACATGCACGAAATACCTTAGACCCGTTTGGAGAGGCTGAGTCAGTAAGGACTCTTAAATACGCTTCTCCGAATTATCCAGGACTGTTTGTCCGCATGGATAGTTTGGGCTTGTTTTATACTTATAGTATGATCTATTGCTTATTTGATTATTTCATTAGTAGATATTTTGGTACAACGTCTTCTTACACGTTCTTGTAAGTCGGCAAACTTAATTACTACAAGTTTGCTAACTTATAAGAACTGTGGTGTCTTCTTAGAAATTTTTACAGAAATGAAATAATCTTAAGAGCATAGATTGCACTATATGTATATTACAAACCTGAATGGGATAGGTTCTTTACCCTTTTAGTAATGGAGTGAGAAGGTGGATTAGGACACTTGCACATTTTTTTGTTTGTTTTTAAATTGTTTTTGTTAAATACTTCGTAGTGGAAGATGCCTGCCAACCAAAGTTGGATGAAAGCGCACCGGCGCTCTGCAGAGTTTCGAAGTGGCGTTGACGAGTAGCAACGAACCACGTGAACGCTGACGGATTAGCTCGATGCCCATGCATGCGGTGTTTGAATGTGAATTTTCACACACCTGCAACTATAAGGGTTCATTTATTTCTCAGCGGGATCCAACCTTCGTACAACCCCTGGTATTTCCACGGGGAGACTTTCTCTCAGCCCGCAGTTGAACTTCCTGAAAATGACGAAGAGGAAATGGCAGATGTGTTGGCGGACATGTTAAGAGGGGACCCTGGGTTTGACGAATCTGCTAACACTACTGATTCTTTCAATGAACCCCCTATCAACGACCACAACAAGTTCGATGACTTGTTTAAGGAGATGGAGGCTGAGTTATATCCAGGTTGCAAAAAATCAGCCCTTAATGCACTGGTAAAGCTTATGCACTGCAAGGTTTTGAATAGGTGGAGCAACCACTCTTTCGATATGTTGCTGTCCATCTTGATTGATCTATTTCCAGAGGGGACAAAATTACCGAAGTCGCATTATGAGTCGAAGATGCGATTGCGCAGTCTAGGTTTGGGTTACGACTCAATAGATGTGTGCAAGTATAATTGTGCTATTTTCTGGAAGGAGAATGAGAAGAAGGAGTTTTGCCCTGTATGTGGCGAATCACGATTGGTGAAAAGAAAGGGTAAGGGGAAAAAAGTTCCTCACAAAGTTATGCGTTACTTCCCACTCACACCTAGGCTGAAACGATTATATTGCTCAAGACACACTGTGGAGGATATGCAGTGGCATTACTCGCAGAGACCAAAAGAAGACGGTGTGCTTAGGTATCCTGCGGATGCTGAAGAATGGAAGCAGTTTGACCGCCTTCATCCGTCTTTTGCTGTTGAACCTAGAAATGTCAGACTGGGATTGGCGACTGACGGTTTTAATCCATTTGGCAACATTAGCAACTCTTACAGCCTGTGGCCAGTTATTTGTGTCCCATATAATTTGCCACCGTGGAAGTGTATGAGTTCTGAATCGTTGTTGTTGACCTTATTAATTCCAGGTCCATCATCTCCTGGGAAAGACATAGATGTATTCATGAGACCATTAATTGATGAACTGAAACAGTTGTGGGAGACGGGTGTTGAAACCCGAGATGCCTACAACGGAACTGTGTTTTCAATGCGTGCGGCAGTGTTGTGGACAATAAATGACTTTCCTGCTTATGCTCTAATGTCTGGTTGGAGCACAAAAGGGTATATGGCGTGTCCCACTTGCAATGAACATACTCCTTCCATTGGCCTAAATAGTAAGATTGGATATGTTGGCCACAGACACTTTCTCGAAATGAGTGATCTGAGAAGGAGAAGCAAAAAGTACAATGGTAAGCCTGAGAAGAGAGCAACACCTCCTGTATTGACGGGAAATAATATTTTATCTCAGTTAGACGGAATTCCATTGACTTTGCCTGGAAAACACAAACAGTTCGGGGGTGTGAAACGGAAGCGTTCTAATGAAGAGCTCAATTGGTCTAAAAAAAGTATTTTTTTTGAGCTTGAGTACTGGAAGTCAAAGTCCTTACGACATAATCTTGATGTAATGCACATTGAGAAAAATGTGTGTGATAGCTTAGTAGGTACTCTTCTAAGTATCGACGGGAAGTCAAAGGATACCGACAAGGCGAGAATGGATTTGCAAGACTTGCAAATACGACGAGAGTTGTGGTTGTATGAAGACCGGAATGGGAAGTGGAAGAAGCCTCCAGCTAGTTACACACTTAGTGTTCAAGAACGGATTGAATTTGCAGACTTCATAAAGTCTGTACGATTTCCTGACGGTTTTGCAGCAAACTTAGACAAAAATGTCAATTTGGATACGGGCAAGATTTCCGGGCTCAAATCACATGATTGTCATGTGTTGTTACAACGTTTACTACCGGCAGGTATCCGTAAGTTCTTGAAAAAAGAAATCTGGGACACAATCATTGAGCTGTGTGTGTATTTCAAACAATTATGCTCAAGAACACTTCATGTTTTGGATTTAGAAAAAATGCAAACAAATATTCTAACTATTTTGTGCAAGTTAGAAACACTTTTTCCACCGGCCTTCTTCGACATAATGGTTCACGTAGTTATGCATCTCCCTAAAGAAGCTATACTAGGTGGACCAGTGCAGTACAGGTGGATGTATCCCATTGAGCGCTCAATGTCTGTGTACAAGCAATATGTCAGGAATCGTGCCCGTCCGGAAGGCTCTATTGCTGAATCTTTTGTGGTTAATGAGGCATTAACCTTTTGCTCAATGTACTTTCGGGAAGTGGAAACTCGATTCAACCGTCCTGACCGGAACAATGACATTGTCCAAAACATGCCAACTCGACAATTTTCTGTATTCAAGCATGTTGGCCGACCCCTCGGTATGAGGACAGTCGACACCTTACCCATGCAAAGCAAGCGTAAGGCGGAGTGGTACATTTTGAACAATTGCACAGAGGTTGAACCGTATATCAAGTAAGTATAAATTCCATAAACACAAAATAGCGGATGTCGACTTCATCTAAAAAATTCTTAACTTACTAAGTGCATTATATTATATAGTGAGCACAAGGAGTTGCTTCAAGCAAGGGGTGTAGGCAATATTGAGACAAAGTTAGCAGACTGAGTTCCCTGAATGGTTCAAAACTCAAGTAAGCCTTGTTGCCTCTCAATACTCTTAATCTTGTTCTCAATACCTGTTCAACTTTTCTTAATTTAATATTTTCCCTGATATGTAGATTAATGAACTACGGTTGAGCAACCAGGGTGCAGTGTCAGATGAGTTGTATGCTATCGCTAACCCAGCGAATACAACAATTTATTTTTATCCAGGGTGCATAGTGAACGGTATTAAATTTTTGGTCAAGGAAAGGGATGATAACCGCAAAACACAGAATAGCGGTGTCATGGTCCCCGGTGAAGATGGACAAAATTTTTACAGCACACTTGAAAAAATTATGGAGTTCACTTATTTGAAAGATTGCAGTGTTCTCTTATTTTTTTTGTAAGTGGTTTGACACTAACGGGAGTAGAATGGATAGTGACGGTGTTATTACTAGCATCTGCGTCAACCGACAGTGGTACCAAAATGAACCGTTCATACTTGCATCTCAAGCAAAATTGATCTACTACATTCCTGATTTAAAGAACGGTAAAGACTGGCTGATTGTAAATGAGTACATACCGCGCAATGTTTGGGACTTCCCGGACACGGATGGGGAGACACCCTTTGTACAGGAAAACAATTCAACTGAAACCGAGTTCGTTGTTCAACTTCCACAGTTGGATGATGTTGACTATGTTCGCCATGATGTCGACCCAACTGAAGTTGCAAACATCCATCGTGTGAATTCATAGCCTCAACAATTAGATGATTTCATTGTCGATGATGACAACGAGGGTCTAAATACCGAAGAAGACAACTCCTTAGAATTAGAGAGTGACAGTGATGATAATGCTGTATATGTAACTGATGATGAGGATGATGAATTGTAATTGAGATAGTGTTTTAAATAAAATAAAAATTACAACCCTTCTTCTTTAATATATTTGCAATATGTTAGTTTATTTTAAATAAACAATATGGTTGTATATGTAGTATGTCTACACCAGGTGGCAGCAGTTCGAAAAAGAAAGGCGTCAGAGGTAAATACAAGGGCAAGAATGTTGAGGAGGAGCTCTCCAAAACACAATCTGCCAAGTTACCGATTGAGGTGCACGCAGAGACTGGCATCCCCGTAGGCAAAAACGGGAAAAAATTCAACAATATGGCCAAATGGATGACTCGGATGTCTATCCCCATTAATAAATTCAAATGGGAAGATGTCAGTAGAGCTGACATCAACGCACTCTAGGATAGACTTGAGGTATGCCTTAATAATTTTTTTAATTTCTAAATTACTATACTCTTATTAAATTGTAATTAATGTATTAATGTATAACTTTTTGCAGACCAAGTTTGTCCTCCCACGAGATAACCCTACATTCGTAGACTACGGTGAGTACGAGATGTCAAAGGGTTTACGTGAATGGAGGGCAGACTGCAAGAAGAAGTGGATACAAAACATTCAGGAGCTTGGACAGGAGAGGGCCGACATGTCACCTCCTGAGGGAGTAGCTCAAGAGGTGTGGAGTGACTGCATCGCTTATTGGAGCACAGACAAACAAAAGGTATATTTATTAAAATTTCTAATTTTGGTAATGTTTAATTTATATAGTCAACAATAAATAATTAATTGTTAGAAAAATTATTAATTTCAGGCGAGAGCAGCGAAAAATAAAGAAAGTCGGGGTAAGATGAAATTTCTAGGAGGCTGGGGCTCCAAGCCTATTGTTTCACATGTTGTCGAGGGGGTAAGTTTATATTTAACTATCATTAATTTAAATTTTTCTAGTAAAATAACAATACTAATATATTTTCTCTTGAAAATAGGCTAACCCCGACATAGGAGAACTGCCAACTGCGGTGGAAACTTTTCAAAAGTTTCACCACAAAGGCAACGATTGGCGCAACGAGTTCGCGCAACAAGCTTACGTAAGTTTACGTTTTAATTCAATTTTTATTTATTTTTTTCAATTTATTTTGTGTTAAAATTAACCATTTAACTTTTTTCTTTAATTGTTTTAGGAGCAAATGGTTGAAATAGCGGCAACTCAACCAGCACCCACTGAAGATGCGCCCGAAGAGCCTGCTGTCGATCCTACACAGTACCCCCGAGACTTACCTGTTATGACGCAAGTACTTGGGGAACGATCTCGGCATCTTAGAGGCTTTGGCCATCTCCCCAGACTGAAGGGAGTTGGGGCCAAAAGAGCACCTGCCACGCATCCTTCAGCCCAACCGACTGTTACAATGGAACAGTACGAGGCTTCACAGAAAAAAGTGGAGGAAGCGGAGCAGACAACTCAACATACGAGGCAGCAGTATGAGACACAACAACTCTACCTCAGACGATTTCAAGATCAGTTTGAGTATCTTTCTCGAGCTGTGCCAGGTTTAAACTTGCCTCCCATGGATCTTCCACCATTGCCCACTCGTGGTGCTGGATCGTCGGCTGCTGCTGGTGCTAGATCGTCATCGCAGCCTCCCGAGACTCAGAGAAACAACGATGACGACATTACCCGCCTATAGAACTGTATTTTTTTTATTATCCGGTTCGAACATTTAACATTTTGTTTATATACTAATTTTAGTAGTAATTAATGTTGGTTTATCTTTTAATGTAAATTATGTTGGTTTATTTTGTTAATATAATATTATAATTATTTAAAAAAATTTAATTAATTATATTTAATTAATTAATATTATAATTAATTAAATATAATTAATTAAATTTTTTTAAAAATAAAATTTAATACTTTTGCCGGCGCAATAGTGCGCAGGTAAAAAGTGGAAAAAACTATTGGCGCCAATCTTACTGTTGGCGCCAATCTTACTGTTGGCGCCAATAATTTCATCAGTGTTATTGGATTTACACTAATGTGATAATCAGCGATGATGTATACTTACACTTGGAGTAAGTGTTATGTTCTTTCCAGGACATTAGTAAAGTATACTAGTTTCGAATGTATGGAGTATACATTGGACTGGACCGATATTGCAACTAACTTAAGATATTACAAACTTACCGTTATACATATCTTTCCAAGTCAATATCAGTAGTTGATCTTAAGATTAAAAGAATCTAAATCCTGATATGCTTGGGCTCAACTCAGGAGTGCTATTCATGTTCTTTGATTTATTAGTTAAGCCTACTTTTGGGTCAGGGTGATACGTATATTTTGGGAACATGATAGTATGATTGAGTGGGAGTGCTGAACATAAATATGGAATCTATAGCTTCTACTGGTGTATAGAAGTCAAGTGATGATTCCCTTCGAGCTTAGAAAATAGAAGTAAATGGATGAGCTCTTGTTTAACTGACTAATTATTAGATCACTAAACACCATTTACAGGTAGCTAAGTGTTTTAAGGGGCAAAATACATTGAGGGGTGAGAACGGTAAAGAAATCCCATCTCGATGTAGATCATCTATATAGAGGATCTTTAAATCACAATAAGATTATAATAATGGTTAAATGAGATAGTATATTGATATCGTGGAACATACAATATGCTCTATATAAGTCTGAGAGTGCAATTCTAAGTTCTAAGAGTGGATTCAACGAAGAATTAATAAGTAGGAATTTACTTGGTAAATTTGGTTCACTTATTGGAAGCTCAACATATAGATCCATGGTCCCCATTCTAGTTGAGAACATTCTGCTTGTAAGACTCATTAATTGATTCGTGATTCATCAATTATAATTCTAAAGTTAGACTATGTCTAATTTTATGAATTTTCACTAAGCAGGGGTGAAATTGTAAAGAAAAGAGTTTCTAGGTTTATTTATTTATTAATGGACTTTATATGTCTAATTAATAATTAAATTAAATGAAAATATTATTTAATAATCTATTTTAGTTATTAAATAATTAGTTTTGGCATTTAAAAGGTTAGAATTGGAAAATTGGCGTTTTTGAGAAAATAGAGATAAAATTTGGTAAAACTGCAAAATTAAGTGAGGCCCAATACTACACCATGGCCGGCCACTTAAGTTAGTTTTTCAAATTAATATTTTCATTATTTTAATGCCAAATAAATCCTAACCTAAACCTAGTAGTTGCCTATAAATAGAAAGTGATGGCTCAGTCACATAACAAGCTTTCATTAGTAATCTGATAGAAATTTCTCTCTTCAGAAAAACTGAGCCTTCCCCACTTTCTATACCTGGCCGAAACCCTCTCTCCTCTTTTCTCCTTCATCTTTTTCGACCCTAGTGAAAGAGTAAGTGCCCACACACAGCAAGCAGTAACTCAATCATAGATTGGAAGACTGTGAAGGATCAAACTTGAAGAAGAAGGACATTCGGGCTCAGATCTTGATTATACTCTGCTACAGATAGGATACAAGGGTTAGAGATCTGAGTGGAAGGAGACATTAATTCCGCTGCATCAATGTAAGGTTTTCTTAACTTTATATGTGTTTAATTTATCGTTTTAGAAAGTTCATATTTAGGGTGTTTAAACAACATACTTGTGAGTAGATATAAGATCCTGGTAAAATAATATCCAACAACTAGCCTCAGAGCCATGGTAATTGATTTACTTGCAAGAAATTTGGACTTTAAAACGATTGTTTGTTTGTTTTTAGATGGTATCATGTTGTATTGAGTGTTATTTGATGATTGGTTGATGTTTGTAAATTTTCGTGAAAAATAATTGTGATTTTGTTTCTGGAATTATTTTTGTTGGATAGTATGAAAAAATTAAGCAAGTTAGCCTTTTACAGAACTCAATTTCAATTTTATTTGAATTAGTTATGAATTTTTGAAAATTTGAAAAAATCGGGGTTGTGCTGAAATTTTTCTGCGATCGCGAAAACTGTCCGTACAGCTCACAATTTTTTCGTTTTTCTTCGATTTTTCATGCTTTTTCATGGAATTAACTTCCGATTTTTTGTATAGTTTTGTATATATACTATTACTATTCCTAATTCAATTCTAATTATCATTTTGAATTAATGTAATATTTTTTAAATTTAATTCAAGATATTAGTGTAATTTGAATTTGAATAGAATTAGTATCTATCTTCTTGCTTAAAAATCTATCTTATTTTTAAATTTGATTATATCTTATCTTATTTTTAAATTTAAGGTCAGATTTTATATATATATATATTTTTTTTTAAATTAAAATCCTTTTAAGATATTTTGACCTTATTTAAATTTAAAATAAGATATTTATAATCATGTAATTTTAAATAGATGTAAGATATTTTGCTAACTTTTAAATTTTGTTATTTTATTTATTTAAATTAAATTTAAAATCTGAAAAGATATTTTATTTATCTTTTCTAATTTTTATTTTTAAAATAACATTTAATTTTTAAAAGTAGTGAGCAAATTTTTTGAAATGATATTTAGGTTGGTTGAAACCTAATTTTTTTTCAAAATTGTAGGTTTAATTTTAAATATTTTTTAAAATAATTTCGAAATTAATATTTTTTTTTATTTTCGAAAAATTAAATTTTTTTTCAATTAAATTTTTTTTATTTAATTATTAATTTCGAAATCTATTTATTTAAAATTAAATAAATCCTACTTCCAACTATCCAGCTAACCTTGTTGCAGGAGTATATGGTTTAAACTTGTGTGTAAGTTTTTCAAAACCTATTATTACTTGATTGCAAATAGCCATGGTTACTTTTTGCCAGATCTAATGATCTGATGGCTCCCTTGGTCAAGTTAATAATTTGTAACAGGTAAATTTTACAATCTTCTTTCATCTGTGTATGACCTAGCAACATGATAGGATCCATCCAAAGTGTGCATGTGTGAGCCTATATGTTTATTTTGTTTTAATATAGATACATATAGGTTGTTGCTAAATAAAATGTCACACCATGATAGATTTTATTTAGGTCCATCTAGTTATTGGACCTATTCAATTAATAACAGTTATTTATTTTAAGGTTAAATTCCTCTCTTTTGGGCCTTGTGTGAGAGTTGGGAGCCATAGAAGTGGGTACGACATACTGAACCCAGCACCCCCTCACATGAACTACCCCAATTGTGAAGGCCCATTTGCCTGATTTGAATAACTGTACTAGGTTAATTATATTAGTTTGACCTAATAAAATTGAATTAGCAACATAATTAACTTTTAAAATATATGAAATTTATTTTCATTTTAATATTTTAAAGTTAATTTTAAGGAAAACACTTTTAGTTTAGATATTATTTCTAGACAAACTATTTGTATTTTTCTTGTATTTAATTAAATATAGAATTTTAACTAACTAGATTCTTTCTGGAGCTTATTTAATTAAATATTCCTATTTAAGTTATAAATTAGTTGTATCAACTGATTTTTCTTATCTAACTTAAATTTGAATATTTGATTTAAATTTTAAATCAAGTTGAGGAATCCTAGGCATTAGTTATTAAAGATTCTTAAGATATTTTTTAAGTTAATATCTTTTCAAATATTAACTTAAAATGGAATATTTTAGATATTTTTTGGTTAATATCTTTTCAAATATTAACTTTAAAAAGATATCTTCAAATTAAGTGGTTACAACTTAATTTTTGATATTTAATTAAATCTAAATTTGAAATTATTTAAGTTTTAGATTTTTTCTATCTAACTTAAATTAGATATTTTTCAAATTTTTGAAAAGATACTTAGTCAAATAAGATATTTTCTAGATAGTAATTTCTATACTACTTATTATTTCTAATATTTAAATAGGAAAATATTATACTTTGTGAAATTAATTATTTAAATAATTAATTTTGGTACAATTTTATTAAGTATATTTTTCCTAGTATTAAATAGAAATTAATAATTAAGCCTTCTCTACACTTAATTATTTATTTCTTGAATTTAATACATTTAATTAACTTGAAGAATCTAAATATCTAAGTTGATTTTCATCATGATACTTAAATATTTATTGATTTTTCATGACACTTAATTAAATAGAAAATTATTTTTAGGTTGAAATTTAATTTTTCAACTTAAATTTAAATAATTTTCAATATATATATTTTTCTTAATTTTATTAATCAATTTCGAAATTTGCATTTTAATTATGCAATATTTTCGAATTTTTTATTTTGAAAAATAGATTGAGTTGTAAATTAATTATTTATTTTAATTAATTCTTGGACCAACTACAATCAATGATTTTTTCATTTAATTGATTAATTTAAAATAAATGAATTTAAAATATATATATATATATATTATTAGAAATTGAATTAACTAGTCAAAAGAAAATCTAGATAGGTGATATTTTTGCTTGAAGTATTTCTTTTCTATTTTTTTTTTATTATTTTCAAAAATTGTATATTTTTAATATATACTTAATTTTTCGAAATTCAATAAATATATTCTCAAAGGAAATTTTTAAGTTGCTAATTATTTAATTTAATTCAACTTAAATTAATTTCCTTAATATTTATATTTAAGATTATTACTAAGATGGAAATAATTAATTTTATTTCAATCACCATCTAAGTATAATTTTATAAATATTATATTAAATTCTTATTTTTGAATTTCAATTCTTAATTTCGAATTTAATGAGAATTTATTTATTAGAATAATAAAGAAAATACATTTTAAATAATGAGCTTTATTATTATTAAGATATTCGATCTCCATTGTGAGTTTTACACCGCGTTTGTTTTAGTGAGTAATCCTCCCTAATGGAGGAACGTTCATTAGCAATTTCGCACCGTTTAATCTCGCATGATAAGTGGTTTGTAAGTGTTTTATATGGTATAGATCACCCTAATGGTGGCGACCATATTTGACTTGCAAATTGCGAAACAATGGTAGAAGCTCATGAGATAGAATAGCCTTGACTCTCGCCTAAACGGGACAACGCTGGATTCCAATCTTGATTGAATAAAAGGTTGCTAGAATGTTTAACATTTTAGCTGAGCTGACAACTCTATTCAATGGATGGTAGCTTTGACTCTCGCCTAAACGGGACACTGATATCAGTTTGTTGAAAAACCTTGGAAATTATTTAGGATTGAATTTTTAAGTATTTTCTCATATCATTCCTACTTGCTATGTGCTTATAATTTCTGAATTGATTTTGTGTTAAACCATTATTTATTTCTATTTGTTGATTTCTATTATTTTGTAGTATCCCGTTTTGTCAAAAAGAATCTCATGTTATCACTGTTGACTGAAAACAAGCTGAATGGATCTAACTTTAATAAATGGAATGAGAACATTAATATTGCTCTCATAGGAGAAAGTGCCTTGTTTGTTTTAACTGAGCCGTCACCTGAAGTGCCTGGGGACAATGCTTCCAAAGCTGTGAAAGAAAAGTATGAGCGTTGGCAGAAAGCAAATGACAAAGCTCTATACTTTATGCTTTCTAGCATGGTTGACACCCTCAAAACTCGGTTTTCTAAAACTGAGAAGGCTGCTGAAGTTATGACGAAGTTAAATGAGCTATTCGGTAAGGCATCGCTTCAGTCACGCTTTGACGTGACTAAGAAGTACATTAATGCACGGATGGAACCTCATCAAAACATGCGTGACCATGTTCTCCTCATGTCCAGTTATTTCCAAGAAGCCCAGGATCATGGTGCTGAAATGGACAGTGCTACTCAAGTTAGTCTTATCTTGAATAGCCTGACTCCAGCATTTCTACCATATACATCAAATTATGTCATGAATAAGAAGGAAATTGACTTTCATGAATTAGTCAATGACCTTCAAACTTATGAAAATTTGATTGGAGGACCCAAGAAGAAAGGGAGTAAACCTCACAATCCTGGGAATGGTAATGGGACGATAAAACCTGAAGCAAATGTTGCCTCTGCTTCAAAGCCCAAATCGAAGAGGAAGTGGCACAACACTAAGAAGCGAACAAAAGCCAATAAAAAGGCTGCTCCTTCCGGTGATGCCACACTTAAAGGAAAGTGTTTCTACTGCAATGAGAAAGGTCATTGGAAACCCCAGTGTCCTAAACTTCTTGCAAAGAAACAAGGTATTTCCATTTATAAACTTTAAGAGTTTTAGTGAATTATTATCCAATTGGATTTATGATTCTGGACTAACTTTGTTTATTTGTTTTCTTCTTCTTATAGGCCAAGCTACTTGAACTCAATTGAGTTGGATCAGAAAGCTGGACCAAGGGTGAAATCGTCCAGATGAAGATGAAGCTCTTCAATTTTTGAATTAATTGTTTTAGTTTAAAGACAATTTGGATTTCAAATTTTAGTTAGGGATATTTATCCCTGTTTCTCTCATATTGTTGCAATACATTTTTTTTATTAATAAAGTTTATAATTTTCGAAATTTACTATTGCAAATTATGAGATAGAGCTTCATTTATTTTATCTTCATCAATTATTACCACATTATATTTGTATGTTTGTATGTGTAAGTGTTTTTATTATTGATGCAAATTCTATAATATTTTCAACTCTTCATAGAGTTATATTATATAAACACTAGAAATTATTTCTATGTTTATCAATAATTGTTAATTCTCATACAATTATTAAGAATTTGTTTAATAAAAGGATCTTATGATCTGATAGGGGTGGAGAAAAGTTAAGAAAACTATGCAGTTCAACGATCTTTTATATCTAATGAACTCTGGATAGTATTCAACTCCACATAAACTCTATCACACTAAGAGAATCATGATCTTTACAACCTTTAGGGGTGGATCATAATCTCTAAATACTTAGGGGTGGAGGTTATCCACAAGTACCCTATATGTATATTCTTAGGGGTGGAGTCCATTCCACAATTCCCTATGAAACACATATCTTGTTTAAACATGGAAGTAATATAATGAGTCAGCTATTGTCAATATAAATTCTTGATCTTGATTGTATGTTCCATTTCGATTTTACTGTTGTAAGTAAGAGTTTGATACCTTTGAAAGTTCTTTGTTAAAGTTTCACACTACCTTAATTGAGTGGGAGAATTTTAAAGTTCTATACCCATCTTCATTAGGTTGATAATTGTGATAGGTACTTAAGAACACTACTGAAAAGCAAATCTAACCATTCACATGGATAGGTATAGCTTATCAGAATTATGAGAATAAGATAAAGAACTCTAGTTCAGTCCATTCGAATGACTTGAACCAAGAATTCTTAATCCTCATAAAATTTGATGGTATCTTAATTTTGATTACTTTATCTCTTGCATGTATTTTTCACTTCAAAATACTAGTCTGCTATGTTGATGACTTAGTCTTAACTTAAAGTTTCAGACTAATACAAAAGTCACAACTAGGTAACTCTCTAAACAATCAGAGGTTAAAAGTATTATTTAACCAGACATCTGCTATTGAGTGGGAGCTATCTGAGATGTAATCAAATAGGGAACATTATTCAAGAAAGATTTATGAAAGTGATCTATATGATATATATTAAGGAACTGTGTATCAGTTTTCCTTGTATCTCACCATCTAATTTCGATTTATATGAGATGGTGCTTACATTGGGGGTGGAGGAATTATTGTATAATAATTCAAGCTCTACCAGAGAAGAACTATAACTTGGTCTATTCGAAAATACCAGAAAGTTATATCCCTGAAGAAAAGTCTACACTGTATTATCT
The DNA here is from genome assembly GCF_029168945.1 of Cannabis sativa. NCBI lineage: Eukaryota > Viridiplantae > Streptophyta > Magnoliopsida > Rosales > Cannabaceae > Cannabis > Cannabis sativa. The sequence goes on along the minus strand of NC_083605.1, from coordinate 14,532,459 downwards.
CAATTACATATTTTAAAATATGAGAGATAAGTCTTCTGCTTATCCAGATGTACTTTTAAAACAGTAAAGATTTCAGTATCCCTTGATGAGTAAAGCTATAGTAAAGGATGTTTCATAAGTGTATTTATGAACTAGTTTCCAGAAGTTTGGGTGGATTCAAATATACTACACTTGATCTGAAGATCAAGACATCAGATTGACCTATTTGCACAGTTTGTTTTATATTAGTGCAAGTGGGAGTTTGTTGGCTTTTATGCCCTAAATAAAACTCTTTACAATCTGATTAGTTGTCAATATAAGAAATTTGAAGTGATTGATGTTTGCATGAATTCTACATGCTAATGGTTTAATATGTTTGATATGTTTATTACATTCATACACACAAAATCAGTTAAATCCAGATCATATGTTTATTCACAATTACAGTATCGTCAACATAGTGGAAGGTGATTGTGATCATATGAATCAAAAGTTTTGGTCCCTATTTCATCAGTGTTATTGGATTTACACTAATGTGATAATCAGCGATGATGTGTACTTACACTTGGAGTAAGTGTTATGTTCTTTCCAGGACATTAGTAAAGTATACTAGTTTCGAATGTATGGAGTATACATTGGACTGGACCGATATTGCAATTAAGTTAAGATATTACAAACTTACCGTTATACATATCTTTCCAAGTCAATATCAGTAGTTGATCTTAAGATTAAAAGAATCTAAATCCTGATATGCTTGGGCTCAACTCAGGAGTGCTATTCATGTTCTTTGATTTATTAGTTAAGCCTACTTTTGGGTCAGGGTGATACGTATATTTTGGGAACATGATAGTATGATTGAGTGGGAGTGCTGAACATAAATATGGAATCTATAGCTTCTACTGGTGTATAGAAGTCAAGTGATGATTCCCTTCGAGCTTAGCAAATAGAAGTAAATGGATGAGCTCTTGTTTAACTGACTAATTATTAGATCACTAAACACCATTTACAGGTAGCTAAGTGTTTTAAGGGGCAAAATACATTGAGGGGTGAGAACGGTAAAGAAATCCCATCTCGATGTAGATCATCTATATAGAGGATCTTTAAATCACAATAAGATTATAACAATGGTTAAATGAGATAGTATATTGATATCGTGGAACATACAATATGCTCTATATAAGTCTGAGAGTGCAATTCTAAGTTCTAAGAGTGGATTCAACGAAGAATTAATAAGTAGGAATTTACTTGGTAAATTTGGTTCACTTATTGGAAGCTCAGCATATAGATCCATGGTCCCCATTCTAGTTGAGAACATTCTGCTTGTAAGACTCATTAATTGATTCGTGATTGATCAATTATAATTCTAAAGTTAGACTATGTCTAATTTTATGAATTTTCACTAAGCAGGGGTGAAATTGTAAAGAAAAGAGTTTCTAGGTTTATTTATTTATTAATGGACTTTATATGTCTAATTAATAATTAAATTAAATGACAATATTATTTAATAATCTATTTTAGTTATTAAATAATTAGTTTTGGCATTTAAAAGGTTAGAATTGGAAAATTGGCATTTTTGAGAAAATAGAGATAAAATTTGGTAAAACTGCAAAATTAAGTGAGGCCCAATACTACACCATGGCCGGCCACTTAAGTTAGTTTTTCAAATTAATATTTTCATTATTTTAATGCCAAATAAATCCTAACCTAAACCTAGTAGTTGCCTATAAATAGAAAGTGATGGCTCAGTCACATAACATGCTTTCATTAGTAATCTGACAGAAATTTCTCTCTTCAGAAAAACTGAGCCTTCCCCACTTTCTATACCTGGCCGAAACCCTCTCTCCTCTTTTCTCCTTCATCTTTTTCGACCCTAGTGAAAGAGTAAGTGCCCACACACAGCAAGCAGTAACTCAATCATAGATTGGAAGACTGTGAAGGATCAAACTTGAAGAAGAAGGACATTCGGGCTCAGATCTTGATTATACTCTGCTACAGATAGGATACAAGGGTTAGAGATCTGAGTGGAAGGAGACATTATTTTCGCTGCATCAATGTAAGGTTTTCTTAACTTTATATGTGTTTAATTTATCGTTTTAGAAAGTTCATATTTAGGGTGTTTAAACAACATACTTGTGAGTAGATCTAAGATCCTGGTAAAATAATTTCCAACAATAATATAGTTATTAGTTATTATTATATAACCTTCATCTAGTGCAACAAAAAGCATGAGCAAATAAAGAGAAAAGGCGTTTGGGCCAATTGGGATTTTTGAGGTTGGAGAAAAGTTGGTCGACGTCGGAGCAAACATTACGGGCTGGAGAATCGAGGAAGGCTTTCCGGCGAAGTGGCGGGTGTTAGACTTTTATTTGGGCTTACATTAAATTTTATTAGTTTTATTAAAACTTGGGTTGATTGGATAGTTCTTTGCTGTGTTAGCCTATGTTGTTGGTGATCAATTGTTAATGGGCTTAGCATCTGTGTGTAAAGTCTAGGTGAAGCAGAATTGTGGGCTTTTCTAGTTGACTGAAGCCTTTGATGAGCAGGCCCAGCCCAACTAGGGTTTTGTAGCTAAGTCCCCTCCCTAACTCTATAAATACATATTGTCTCATCACAATTGTATACCTTTTGATAATCAGATAAATAAACTGCTTCTGATTTAGAGATCTAGGGAGGAAGACTTAGTTGATAGTATTGCACTATCAAAGTGGAGTAACTGCTGTGGATCAAACAGAGATAATTGCTATGGATCAATCAGGTACACATACCTAATTATTATATCTTATTATTGTGTTCTATGTTATATACAAATAGATCTTGAGTTAATTGTTAATTTATTTAACATGTGGTATCAGATTGCCTATTGTATATGATTTAAAACCCATAATTAGTATAATTAATTTGTATATGTTAATTATCCATAATTACATATTAATTTCGTTATTATTTTATGTTGAATTTTTTGTTTTTAATTCTTAAAACTTTAGGGGTTTTGTTTATCATTAAAGTCTCGTTCTATTGATATATTATATGCATGAAATCATTGTGTATATTAAGAGAATTTTAACTTTAAAGTTTTAGGGTTTATATGATTATAATATGAAATTATAATTTGTGTGTTTTGATTTTATTGTTTTTGATCTAAAATTGATTATAGATATTTCATTATCAATTGTTTAAGAATGTTTCTACATAATTAATTTCGGATTTAAACTAAGATTGGCATTACAATTTTTTTCTTTTGTGTTCTTCAATTTTTGATTGATTTTAGCAATAGATCTACCCATTTAATCTTTAATACTCAAAATTAGTAGAGTAGATCCATTAGAAATTCCATCCAGTACGAAACCCATCCAAATTCTGGTGTTTGCGTCAATTTTTTGGCCGGAAAACACGACTAGACCCGACTGGGCCGAACCAGGTCGCGTGACCCGCCTCCAACCCGGCTGGAGGAAGAAGATGGAGTCCGGCCGCAACGCCCACTCGCACAGCCGGCGCGTGGGGGCGCGTGCGGCACCGCCAAGTGTCGTTTTTCGACGTTTTTTTTTCAGCGTGCTTAAAATTAAATTTCTGATTTTTCTATGATTTTTAATTAATTTTTTGACTCCGTTTAATAATTATTATTATTTTAATGATAATTATGTAGTTAAAAAATTATTAAAAATAATTTTTGATGATTTTTCGAAATCTGTCGATTATAGAAAATTTTGACTATGTAGTCTCCACCAATTTTCTTATATTCACATCTTTTGATTATTTGTTGTTCTAAAATTATAAAACTTGGTTGTTTGATACAAAAATAATGTGTTAACGTGGACACTTTATTTTTTGATTATCAATATAATAAAAGCAATTATATATCTCTTTTGGAAATTTGGTTGAAAATTATTAATCTTCAAAGATTGTTTTATCACCAAATTTCACATGTTGAAGAAAATATTATATCTTTTAGTTGACTATATGTGTAATTACTTGCCCAAAGGTAGTATTTACATATATTAGTTCACATTCCATGAAGTGAGTTAATATTAAATATATATATATTTTCATTATTTGCCCAAAGGTAATAATTTAAATATATAAATTTATTATTATTTTGCTTGAATTAATACATATTTTTAAGAAATTTATTTGCCCAAAGGTAATAAAATTCTTAAATGATATGTATTGTATTTTTTTCTTTGTTGTTAACTTCATGAAGGTAGATCATGTGTGTGTTATATTCTTACCCCAAAGGGGAGTTTATAATGACCAGTTGATTCTACAATATTTTCTAATACATTGCTCATATTGCTTATTCAAGTTTTAATTTTTGAATTTTTCAGTCTCCTAGTCTGTGAACAACAATAATGCTTCCATCCATATTTTGAATGCTTCCAACTACAAGACATGGAAACGAGATGTGGAATTTACTTTAGGCATAATGGATTTGGACTTGTGCCTACGAGAAGAAAAACCTGCTGATCTTACTGACTCCAGTACAGCTGCCCAGAGAACTCATCATGCACAATGGGAAGAGTCAAGTCGTCTTAGTCTTCTTACTATGAAAAGATCCATTCCTGAACATCTATTGAGTGGTTTGCCAGACACTACAAATGCTAAAGAGTTTTTCAATGCTGTAGAAAAACTATATGACACTAGTGAAAACGCTAAAGCTGGACATCTTATGGATGAAATGACAACCATTAAGTATGATGAATTAAAAGGAGTGAGAGATTTTATTCTGAAATTGGTGAATATTCGGTCCAAGTTGAAAGATCATAATATTCCTCTTCCTGACTGTTTCATTATTCATCGAACTCTTCATGCTCTTCCTGCCTCTTTCAGCCTTATCAAGACAGCCTACAACACTTACAATCAAACATGGACTATCAGCGACCTAATTTCTCAGTGTGTAGCTGAAGAAAGCAAGCTTAAAAGGGAGAAGAATGAATCTGCTAACTATGTTTCTCACCTCAAGCCCAACAAAGGAAAAGGAAAATTCAAGAATAAAAATGATGGTGCTACTAAACAGAATGGTAATGGTAAGGAGCATAAGAATAAACAGAAGAATAACAATGGAAAGTCCAAATACTCTAATGTGAAGTGTTACTTTTGTGAAAAATTGGGGCATCGGAGAACGGACTGTCACAAATTTAAGACTTGGTTAGAAAAGAAGCAAGCACAATCAGGTAATCCATTAGCATGTGTTTGTTTTGAATCTAATCTAGTTGATGTTCCTATTGATTCTTGGTGGTTAGACAGTGGTGCTCTTTGTTCATGTTTCTGCTTCCTTACAGGGGCTAAGGGATCTCAGGAAGCCAAGTGAGAGGGAGTCCAAGCTTAAAGTGGGCAATGATGTTGGAGTTGACGTTATCTATGTTGGAACATTTATTCTTGAATTACAGTCTACTGTTAAGATTATTTTGAACAATACCTTTTATGTTCCTACTTTTAAAAGGAATTTAGTTTCGCTTCCGCTTTTGGTTAAACAAGGATATTCTTTTCATTTTGCAAATGATAATGTTGACATTATGCTTGACTCTCGAATTATTAGAAATTGCTTTTATTCTGATGGTCTTTACAAGTTGTCATTGGCTCCTTTAGATTCCTCTTTTAATGTTGTGAATACTGTGGGTAAAAGACCTCATATTAAGGAAACATCCTTATTGTTATGGCACAAAAGATTGGGTCATATTTCCAGAGAAAGGGTTGATCGTTTAATTAAATCTGAAATACTTCCTCCTCTTGATGCTTCTGATTGGGATACTTGTGTTGATTGTACTCGTGGAAAATTGACTAAAACAAGAAAGAAGACTGCAAACCGCAGTCAATCTTTATTGGAAATTATCCACACAGACATCAGTGGTCCTTATTCCACAACGTTGTGCAGAAACAAGTATTTTATCACTTTCATCGATGATTTTTCTCGTTATGGATTCACCTATTTAATTAAAGAAAAATCTGACGCCCTTGATAAACTCAAAATTTTTCGAAATGAGGTTGAGAAACAATTAGGCAGAGTCATCAAAGTTGTTCATTCTGATCGTGGAGGAGAATATTATGGTCGTTATACAGAATCTGGACAACACATGGGGCTTTTTGCAGAGTACTTACAAGAAAATGGTATAATTGCTCAATACACTATGCCTGGTTCACCTAAGCAAAATGGCGTTGTTGAAAGGAGAAATCGCACTCTCATGGATATGATTAGAAGCATGATGAGTAGAACAAATCTTCCAGAGTTTTTATGGGGTGAAGCACTTATGACTGCAACTTATATTTTAAATCGTGTTCCCAGTAAATCTGTTCCCAAAACCCCTTTTGAGTTGTGGACTGGGCGGAAGCCTAGTCTAAATCATCTTCGTGTATGGGGTTGTCCAGCTGAAGTAAAGATTTATGATCCTAATTTGAAAAAGTTAGATCCGAGAACAAATCGCTGTTATTTCATTGGTTATCCAATGCGCTCGAAAGGCTATCGCTTTTACTGTCCTACTCGTGGTACGCGAATTGTTGATTCTCAGACTGCTAAATTTCTGGAATTTGATGTTGCTGAAAAAATTCCTTCAACATCTCTTGAAATGGGGGAGTCATCTAAAGGAATTTGTATTCCTATGTCATTTTCAAGAGATGATAATAGTAGTCTCAATCCTAATCCAGTTGGTAATGCTCCCATTGTTGATGAATACATTGCTCCCGATATCGAAGATGATGAAGGTCCTATTATTGATGAAGGGCCTATTAATGATGAAGCTCCTATTATTAATGAGAATCGTGTTATTGAAGAAATTCCAATTGTGGAAGATGTTATTCAAAACAATGATCAACAAAGAGAAGTTATTCCAGAAGTACCTCCTCTAAGAAGATCTCAGAGACAAAAGAAGTCAACAAAGTGTCATGATAATTTTGTTTATCTTGGAGAAGGAGAATATAATATTGATCATTTTGTGGATCCTGTCACTTGTGAAGCACTTAATAGTCCACAATCTTCAAAATGGTTAGCAGCTACGGATGATGAGATCGACTCCATGAAGAAAAATGGTGTATGGAAGCTAGTTTTATTACCTGATGGTTTTAAACCAATAGGTTGTAAGTGGATTTTAAAGGCTAAAAGGGATAAAAAGGGACAGATTGAAAGGTTTAAAGCGCGTTTAATGGCTAAAGGCTTTACTCAAAGAGAAGGTATTGATTACACTGAAACTTTCTCACCTGTTTCCACTAAAGATTCATTCAGAATTATTATGGCCTTAGTTGCGCATTTTGATTTAGAGTTGCATCAAATGGATGTTAAAACTGCTTTTCTGAATGGAGAATTGAATGAGGAAGTCTATATGTCTCAACCTGAAAGCTACAAGGAGAAAGGAAAAGAACACTTAGTTTGCAAGTTGAAACGATCCATTTATGGTCTCAAACAGGCATCTCGCCAGTGGTACTTGAAGTTTGACAAGGTTGTGACATCGTTTGGTTTCGTAGAGAACAAGTTTGATCGGTGTATTTATATGAAGATCAGTGGGAGTCGTTATATTTTCCTTGTTCTTTATGTAGATGACATTTTACTTGCCAGCAATGATTTGTCACTACTAAATGAGACCAAAAATTTTCTGTCTTCCAATTTTGATATGAAAGATCTTGGAGAGGCATCCTATGTTTTGGGGATTGAGATCCATCGTGACAGAAATCGAAAAGTTCTTGGCTTATCTCAAGAAGCTTACATTAATCGTGTGCTCAAAAGGTTCAACATGGATTTGTGTAAAGCCGGTTCTGTTCCTATTCTCAAAAGGGGACAAGTTCACTAAGCAGCAATGTCCTAAGAACGACTTGGAAAGAGGAGCAATGAAGAACATCCCTTATGCAAGTGTAGTAGGGAGTTTGATGTATGCTCAGGTTTGCACTCGACCTGACATAGCTTTCGTAGTCAATGTTCTTGGGAGATATTTATCTGATCCTGGCCATGATCATTGGGTTGCAGCCAAGAAAGTTTTGAGATATTTGCAAAGAACGAAGAGTTTTATGCTTGTGTATAAGCATGTTGACAATCTTCGAGTTGTTGGTTATTCAGATTCAGATTTTGGTGGTTGTGTAGATGATTTGAAGTCAACTTCTGGCTATATTTTCACCTTGGCAGGTGCTGCTATTTCTTGGAAGAGTGTCAAACAGACTTTGATCAGATCATCTACTATGTATGCTGAGTTTGTTGCATGTTATGGTGCATCTTTGCAAGCTTTGTGGCTGAAGAATTTTATTTCGGAGATACGAGTGGTTGATTCTATTTCCACACCTATGCTAATCTATTGTGATAATAATGCTGCTGTTTTCTTTTCAAAGAATAACAAGATTAGTAGTGCTTCTAAACATATGGAAATAAAGTATCTCACTGTCAGAGACTTGGTCAAGAAAGGAGACATTGTCATAGAAAATTGCAAGACCGAGTCGATGTTAGCTGATCCTCTAACCAAAGGGTTAAGTGCCGTGTTGTTTAATAAACATGTTGTTAATATGGGCATTTTAGAATCTTTTGATCTTTTGGGTTAGTGGGAGTTTTGTTTTCTGTTTGTTTTTAGAAATTATTATTTATAATTTTCTGAATAAAGTTATGAACTACATTTTATGTTTCAATATTTTTTATTATTGAATGGATATGTTTTCAATTATGTTTTGTTATATTCTCGAGAATGATTGAATTGAAAGCATGTGGTTCATATTGTTGTGATCATTGTCTTTTAAATTTATTTGCTTAATGACAATGATATCTTGTTGGCTTAATTCTTTAAGCATATTTAGTGACACTAACTTATTTTAAGTGGTGTATGTTTAATTTCACTGGCTTATTTATTAAGCATCACGGTATCAGTGAAATTGAGGACTGATAAGGATATTATGTTATTTTAAATTGATCACATGTTGAACATAATTCCTTACCACACTACTAGACTTATTGACCATGTCGATTTAATACTTTGGTATTTGTGATTATGAATGTCTTTTGTTGAGCTAAAAACAATATGACTGTTATAGTTCATTATCAAAGGTTAAATTGGACCGGTATGTTGAGATGCTATCAGAGAACTATCATTTTTTAAAGTGGCCACAAATGTTTTCCTGTTGTTCAACCCATGAGTCGTTTTCAAACAAAATTATTTTGATATATAATATATATGTATTAAAATCAATGTAACATTAAATTTTATTAGTTTTATTAAAACTTGGGTTGATTGGATAGTTTTTTGCTGTGTTAGCCCATGTTGTTGGTGATCAATTGTTAATGGGCTTAGCATCTGTGTGTAAAGTCTAGGTGAAGCAGAAGTGTGGGCTTTTCTAGTTGACTGAAGCCTTTGATGAGCAGGCCCAGCCCAACTAGGGTTTTGTAGCTAAGTCCCCTCCCTAACTCTATAAATACATATTGTCTCATCACAATTGTATACCTTTTGATAATCAGATAAATAAACTGCTTCTGATTTAGAGATCTAGGGAGGAAGACTTAGTTGATAGTATTGCACTATCAAAGTGGAGTAACTGCTGTGGATCAAACAGAGATAATTGCTATGGATCAATCAGGTACACATACCTAATTATTATATCTTATTATTGTGTTCTATGTTATATACAAATAGATCTTGGGTTAATTGTTAATTTATTTAACAGCGGGAACAACAGACCACTCTGTTGATAATCGAAATCGTATTGTGAGGCATTGAAGAATTTTCCCAGAAGCCTTCCCGATACACATTTCGAAACCATTTGAACATATGTTGATGATGACGTGGCCCATGATCTTGTATGATATAATTTTAAAATATAATAAATGCCTCAAGTTGATACAATACTACATATATTTAATTAATATATATTGAACACTCTTTCACTACAAATATTGACTAAATTGGTCACCCCACAATTAAATTACCATAATCACCGACGGTTTTCTTGCCATTCTTAATTATAGTACAAAACATGACCAAATTGAAAAAATTAGCCGTTGGTGACTAAACTATATTTCAAATTGGATCTATATAATATGAAGTCTAAAATATCAAATCTAAGGAAAATGACAAGAAAATCTAATTGAGATTTCTTAAGCAAGAACAAAAATCCTTTATCCAAATCTATTATCTATTTTTCGTTTGTGAGATAAAATTAATTGTAGCTAAGCTAAGAATCTTTCTTAAGATTTGGGAATATGAGTTCGGGTCGTTGTGCTGCTTGTAAGTACCTAAGAAGGAAATGCCCATCAGATTGCATTTTCTCTCCTTACTTTCCTTCTAACAATCCTCAAAGATTTGCTTACGTTCATAAAATCTATGGTGCTAACAATGTGGGAAAAATACTTAAGGTAATAATTAATTATAATCTCAATTAATATATATATATAGTTTAATTATCTAAATATACGATATTTGGATTTGAGAAAATTGATTTGAATTGAATTGATATTAATCAGCAAGTGCCGGTCTATCTCCGAACTGAAGCAGCTAAGTCTATGCATTTCGAGGCACAATGTAGAATGGAAGACAAGGTTTATGGTTGTGTAAAGATTATTTATGAATTACAACACCATATACACAAGGCAGAGACTAAACTAGCTCAAACACGAGCCCAAACAGCTTTCATCATCGCTTCTAATAATAATATTATGACACATGCAGTTGCAGGATCATGATGTGAATCTTTTTAATCTCCAGAATTTCTCCTAGAGATGTCTAAATTATATTACTGAACAACAGTCTTGTCTTGTTCCTACTGCTACTGATCCAGAGTTTTCACCTTGTTGGTTTTGATTAATTACAACTCTAGCTATAAGCAAAATTCAACGTAGTACGTACGTAACCCAAATAATATATTCTAATTTATTACCATATATTATCTGTTTATTAATAAATTTATCCTTGATTGTCGGTCTCAGAAGAAAAAATACCATTGATCCTTGAATTATTTAAATTAAGACTGTCATTTCCTAAATTCATTTGGCTCTCTCATGATTGATGACCTATTATTTTTATGTTTAGGGCATCATCAACGTAGGCAACCATATAAACGTTGACTGCTTGACCCTACATATAATTTTTTAATTAAATTAACCAATCAAATAAAAAAAAGAATAAATTAGACAAACAAAAAAATTAAGCTACGTTCAACGATTTTTGTTTATCTGTATAATATTTTTCTACTGTATATGAACTACCAATCTAACAAGCAATATCAATGGCATTAGCATTACAAATATTATGATTTTCTATTGGTTAATATTTATAGAATAAATTTATGACAGTTTACCAAAAAAAAAAAATAAAATCTATTGCAACATGTTGAGAATTATGGAGTTCTATTTCAAAACTAATTGGTAATGAGTAAAATAGACCATAGAAAAAATATATATTATAACTATCGAAAGTTTAATTAAATGTATTTTATAACACTTTAGCAACTGTTAACGCAATCATGTAATACTAAAAGTATAACCATTTTATTATATTTTTTACATGTTATTAAACAAAATATTATAACATTAATTTGGTATTATATGTTACTATTTAATTATATTTTTCACAGGTTATTAAATAAAATATTAAAACATTATTTGCCTGTTATATGTTACCATGTAATTACATTTTTCACATATTATTAAATAAATGTTTAATATTATAATATTTTTAAAATGTAATAATATAATTTTTAATTACATTATTATTTGTTATATATTAAATAATATTACATTTTGTAGGTATTACCACTTTGTAATAATAATATTACTTTGTTAATGTCATCTGTTATCTATAATTAGGAGTGTTCATCCAATCCAATCCGCACTATTTTGATCATAGTGCATCAGATTCGCACTAAGCGCGGATTTTATTTTTTGTATCCAATCCAATCCGCAAAAGTACGGATTGGATCGGTTGTTTTAAATTGGTCACTTTTGAATATTTAATTATTTAATATTAATGAAAGAGATACTTTTTTTTTTCATATAGCTACCAACAAAATAAAATAAAATAAATTATAATTATTTTATGTCTTCAACAATACATTAAAATATATAAAATAACAAATAACAAATTCAAAGAAAGAAAAAAAAATTGTATGTATTAAGAAATGTTTAATTTTATTTTAAATTGTATGTGGAAAAAAAACTTATACATAAGAATAAAAATTTACATTTGATATATTAAGTTTTGAAATATAATTATATTACATGTATTAGTTTCTTTACATTAAAAAATTATTTGCATATATAATTTTTTTTTAATTTTTTTTAAAGAGCTGTGAATTGGATTGAATCACTTACTTTTATATGTCAATCAACATCCAATCCGCACAAGTGTAGATTTTGAATTTTCTAATCCAATCTAATCCGCACAACTGTGGATATCCGCACTTTACGGATTGAATTGGATTGGATCGTGTAGATTAGATTGGATCGGCTATTTTATGAATATCCTTATCTATAACAATTACAAAGTAAAATTTGCCAGATTTTATAAAGCTTCTCTATCTTTTTGTCCAATTTGATCAAATTTAATATATTTCTTCTAATAATGTACAATACATGTGTTCCAAATAAAATAATTTTAAGTTCAAAATAATACAATAATAGTTCACATTTAGAAATATAATGTCTAGCAAAACTAATAAAAGACAATTTGAAATATTTGTCCATTGCTTTCTCTTTATTAATTTCAAGCATCGATGTCTTGGAACACTATCTTCATATCGCCTACGAGCTCGTTGCATCCATATATGAGATCGGCAAAAGGAGAGCCCCTCAAGAAAGAGTAAAATGCATAATAACTCTCATTAGGCTTCTCTTTTTTATATTCTTGCTTTGCAGCATGTAATAAAATACAATATGTAACACTTTACTAGCTTAAGCGCGTTAACGTGATTTTTAACTTGATTATGCAGCTCGTTGCTAATCAACGAGTTTATTGAAAATTGTGAATAATTTAAACTTTTTTTAACTATTGATAAATATAAAAATAACATACTTATATATAAAACCGGAATCCCGTTTACAAAATATTTACAAAATTTCATAGTGCATAGTACAAAAACTGTCGCCTGCTAGCAACTATACAAAATACGCTCAGCTGTCCCAAAGATCATACGCTCCAGGCCTAACCACCCCGACATGTACAATCTTCTTCCGCTCGCTCTCACAGCTGCTCAACCTTAGCCTTGCCTTTACCTACACATGCAGACAATATCTGTGAGTCGACAAACCTAGTAACAAAAGCATAAACAATACCATAACTAAAATTCATATTATAATCAGGCGCACATACACCCAACCATAACCCTATCCCCGTGTCTTACATGGTACTGAGTCAAGAACGTTCAAAGACAGTACTAATGCCCATAATATCAGCCTATACTCAGTACGCTAGTCATACCCTAGTCGTACTGATGTGATACTGTCAAGTAGTACAATACTATTGACTATAATATCAGTCTATACTTAGTACGGTAGTCATACCCTAGTCGTACCGATGTGATAATGTCAAATAGTACCTAAGCAAGATACACTTATCGATATCTAATATAATACTAAATATACTAATATCGCTATTATAATGTAATCTAACAGGCTTAACTAACAAGTACATTAAACATGTAAACACATATGCATATCAGTATACTAATCTTATCTTGCTTCTGAATTTAGGTGTGCAAGCCAACCTGAGTGGAACAGCTGCTCGACGATTTACAGGCCCCTAAATCACATTATTCTTAAAATTGGTGAGTGACACGCTAAATCACTTTTTGGGGACTTAAACTTGAAACAAAAAGTTTCCTTATCGATGGATAACATTAAAATACCTTAAATATTGCAAAAAATGGGAAAAAATAGGGTTCCCTAAAATGCCCCAACTGGTAGACCGATTCCCAATCAAAATTTTAATTCGGAGGGGTTTCCTGGGAACCAACCGGAATTCCGGTTCCTATAGGTCCCCCTGAACCGGAATTCTAGTTTAGTGCAGGAAACACAAAAATCCCCCCACAAACTTCAATTCAACCCCAAACTTCACACAAACCTCCAGAATACCTAAGTACATCACAATAAGGAGAATTCATGCAACAAAAACCAGAAATAATCCCTAAAACTTAAAACACCATTAAAGACCAAAAGTTTGAGTTCTAAAACTCAAACCTCGTCGAACAATAATGTTGGATTTTGTGCCCTAAATAAAACCCATTGCAATCTAATTAGTTATCAATTTAAGTGATTTATGTTAACATGTATATTTCATGTTTATGGTTTAATATATGCACAAAATCAGTTAAGTCCAAAACATATATTCATTCACAATTACAGTATTGTCAACACAGTGGAATGTGATTGTGATTATATGATTCAAAAGACTAAGTCCCTGTTCATCAGTGTTTTGGATTTACACTAATGTGATAATCAGCGATGAAGTATACTTACACTTGCAGTAAGTGTTATGTTCTTCCCAGGACATTGGTAAAGTATACTAGTTTCGAATGTATGGATTATACATTGGACTGGACCGATATTGAACTTGGTCAAGATATTATAAACTTATCATTGTATCTTTCAAAGTCAATATCAGTAGTTGCTCTTAGATTAAAAGAATCTAAATCCTGATATGCTTAGGCTCAATCTCAGGAGTGTTATTCATGTTCTTTGATTTATTAGTTAAGCCTACTTTTGGGTCAGGGTGATACGTATATTTTGGGAACATGATAGCATGACTTAGTGGGAGCGCTGAACATAAATATGGAATCTATAGCTTCTACTGGTGTATAGAAGTCAAGTGATGATTCCCTTCGATCTTAGTTAAATAGAAGTAAATGGATGAGCTCTTGTTTCAGTGACTATATATTAGATCACTAAAACATCATTTACAGGTAGCTAAGTGTTTTAAGGGGCCAAATACATTGAGCGGTGGAAACGGTAAATTTATCCCATCTCGATGTAAATCATCTATATAGAGGATCTTTGATCACATTAAGGTTATAACAATTGTTAAGATATCATATCTATATCGTGGAACATATAGAATGCTCTATATAAGTCTGAGATTGCAGTTCCAAGTTCTAAGAGTGGATTCAACAAGGAATTAATAAGTTAGGGATTTACTTGGTAAATTCGATTCAACTTATTAGAAGCTCAGCAATATATATAGATCCATGGTCCCCATTCTAGTTGAGACCACACTGTTTGTAAGACTCAATAATTGATTTATGATTAATCAATTATAATTCTAAAAGTTAGACTATGTCTAATTTGAGAATTTTCACTAAGCAGGGATGAAATCGTAAAGAAAAGAGATTTTAGGTTTTATTTATCAATTAAGAGACTCTATATGTCTAATTAATAATTATATTAAATGACAATATTATTTAATAATCTATTTTAGTTATTAAATAATTAGTTTTGGCATTTAAATGGTTAGAATTGGAAAATTGACATTTTTGGGAAAATAGAAATAAAATTGTGGAAACTGCAAAATCTAAGTGAGGCCTATCACACCTATGGCCGGCCACTTGTTTGTGTTTCCCAATTATTATTTTCAATTTTTTAATTGCCAAGTAATTACTAACCTAAACCTAGCAGCTATCTATTAATGGAAAGTGGTGGATCACACCAAATAAGGCAGTTAATCAATTACTCAGTAATTAAGGAAACTGTTTATTTTGGAAAGTTGAGCTTCCCTTTTCTCTATATATAGCTGCCCTCTTCTCTTCCTCTTGTACCACACGATCAACACAATACACAAGAGAGAGAGAGAGAGAGAGAGAGAGAGAGAGAGAGAGAGAGAGAGAGAGAGAGAGAGAGAGAGAGAGAGAGAGAGAGAGAGAGAGAGAGAGAGAGAGAGAGAGAGAGAGAATTCCGAATTCCCTAGTGAGAGAGTAGTGCCCACACACAGCAAACAGTACCCCAATCATAGATTGGAAGACTGTGAAGGATCACATCCAACTGAAGGACATTCGGCCTCAGATCTTGATTATACTCTGCAACAGAAAGGAATCAAGGGTTAGAGATCTGAGTGGAAGGAGACATATTATTCCGCTGCGATCAATGTAAGGTTTTCTTAACTTTATATGTGTTTTCTTTTTATCGTTTTAGAAGTCATGTTTAGGTTGTTAATCAACATACTTGTGAGTAGATCTAAGATCCTGGTAAAATAAATTCCAACAAATAAAACTAAGCCACAAACAAACTCTAATTTAGCTCAAATAATACAATTTTAACTTCAGAACAAAACAACCACATAACCCTAATTCTAAAATTCATGCAAACACTCTAACTTTGAGATTAAGAAAACATAAAGGAACAGGCTAGAGAGTTTTACCTTGTGTTGAATCACTAAGAAGCTTGCTAAAGTACCAATAATCAGCTGAAGAAACGCCAACTTGCTGCTGGTTTTCCAAGGGAGTGAAGTGAGAGAGAGAAGTTGAGTTTTTCTTAATTTTCTAATTTTAGGTTGAATAAAATAAACTAATGTATATCAAACTTAATTAATGAATATTCATATTATTAAATCTAATAAAGCTAACTAAAAGATAAGGGATCAAATGGCTAAAAAGATATTTTACCCCTCACCAAAGCCAAAAAGCTTCAAGGTGGTCATTCCACTACCTCGAGTAATTCTCGACATTTTCAATGTCTAACTAAGTTTCCATGTTACTACAAATATGCTAAAATGTGATTCTATTGGCCAAACACTGCGTTCCAATATTGTCGGGCACAAAACATGCAAAAACATAAAGTTTTATATATGGCATAAATAATAAACCCTAGATTCTAATAAACTTCCATAAAATCATAAATCATAATTAATAATTTAGTTTCATAATTAAGCCCTAATTATCTGCTAATTCTAAATTAAAACTGACCAGTCTTTACAACCAAATTTAGGCTACTGAATTTGTGTTACACGTGCACAATTACAAAATCTAGAAATATATATAATTAAGAAGAATATAATAATCCAAAATAATTAATATAAAAGATATATAACAAGAAATACTAGGATTAATTCAAATTCACTAAAGCATTTTATCAATAATCAAATAGTATAAGAACCTGCTATAAATAAATACCAAATGTTTTTCAAAATAAAGTTTGTCATATTCATGCTCTCCAACTTTTCAGATCAATGTTCTTCACTTTTATAGTTTGCCAAAGACTTCTTATTTCTGTTTCTAACTTCACTCTGTAAAGACTCTTTATAGGCTCTTTAAAGAAGTGTTTAATATTGTGACAGTTTCTTGAAAAATGAATAGAATAAGAATACACACTATACAAAAATTTGAATTTCGTAACATTTAAAAATGTTATTATTGCTTAATTTTAGTAACATTTACTGTTTTAATGACATTTCCTACAAATGTAAGATATAATGGTGTGAGTAAAAGTGTAAATGTTACTATAATTATTTTGGTATCATTTAAAAAAATGTCACTAAAAATAAATAAAAAGTATTTTGAAATATTATTAAATTTTTATAATAATAATAATATTTATATATTTATTATTATATTAAATATATATAATACATAAGCAGTTGGATTCTTTTTCCTTTTTAAAGCGTATAATGTGAACAATTTGATAAAATTATCTCTTAATAATTTCAATTGTTAAACAACTTACAGAACATCAATTTCAAAAAAAAAAAAAAACATACAGAACATTATTATAATAATAAACACCTTAAAAATCAAACGTATATGATATAAAAATTAACCGACACCAAATTACATAAGCATAATATAAACTTCTCCTTCTTCTCTAATTTCTTCAAGGAAGTCTTTCAATTTTCTTTAGTTTCCTTCTGTAATCTGTGTAGTTCCAAAAATACTTGTACAGACAGTTTTAATTTTACCTGTAGAACAATGCCGGACAATGAGAATCTAAGAAAAGAGTGAAGCAAATATATGATTTGACATTAATCATTATAAAAGATCCAAATTAATCACATTCATAGAACACATTCAAAGATAATTAATAAGTAAATAATCAAACCCATAACTAACTCACCGATTTCATTTTTTTCTTGTTATTTCTCACATTGTCGAGCCTATTATACACAATTGTTGGTTATTTGTTTCTCTATGGTTGATTGTAAAATCAGCCTATACATAGTTTACAAAATTCATCACCTACTCATCCATTGGTGTATTGACCGGCAAGGAAAATTGGATGAACATATTACTGGCATACTTTTCAAATAATTGTTGTTCAATGTGTCTGCGAAAGTAAGGAGCTTCCACATCTGTCTCCTATAAAGAGCTTAGCAATTCCATTGTTCTGTGTGGTTTGAACATGAAGTATGTTAGTTGTATATAGAACATGTCAACTACTACTGATCTTACAAAAGAATGTTAAGTCTAAAAGCATCAAACCTGGCTAAACAACAATTGTTGTAGAAAACTAGTTTGTGAACAACAAGACTTGTTTGAGTAGGAAAGTAGGGTAAAGAAAAAGAACCAGCTTAATGAAGTAATGCCACTTCTTAAACTAGCCTTATTAGCTATAAGAAAAACTGGCCAGTGGACAATGCCAGAAAATAATTTTGAAAACATAGGTATTGTCATCAAATATACCTCCTTATTCATAAGAGGTATACCTTATTTTTCCATCAAAAAATTTCCAAGACTACAATATCATGACAGGCACACATTACTATGAGAATAACTTACCTATTGCTAAGTAGGTCCTCTGAATATCTCATATTGTTTATTAATTGGTTACAAGTACAAACTTGGCAACACCATCTTTCCCAACGCCTGACTCCCGACAAAGTTAATAGATGATTAGCATGTGTGAGATTGTTGCTAAAATATTGATTAAAAAACACAAAAATTGCACATACCTTATGAATTTGTTTTGAAAGATACATTTTCGTCTCTTTTTCTCATTTTTTTTGAAGTGGCAAGATGTGGAGTTTACTTCTCAACATTCTTAATGTCTGAATCTATATAGCATACTCAAGTAAGAACACTCCCAATGTACTAAAAAAAAAGAGATAGAAGATATGGCTTACCTCACCAAGTGAAATATAGATATTTAAACTAACACTAGATTTTTATCACAAGTGTCTTCCCAATCATAACAGGGTGAGTTCTTTAAAACCCTCCTGCTACGATAAGGTACTGTGACTTTCTACCTAGGAACATTAATGGTATTATCCTCATCGGTTTCATCAAGACAACAGAAGTAGTATTGATAAAACACTTTTGAAATTGAAAACATCTCCTCTACGTTGCTGCTTTGTTCTCATATTTAGTCATATTCTTAGAAAAATAGTATTTGTTGAAAAAAAATACTTTCTTATCTTAATGACTATAGGATGGTCCACCCCTAATCACTTTAGAATAGCTATCAAACACGAAAACCTTAGTTAACAGTTCTAGCTTCTCTTAAGTTCATGATCAGGACATCCCTGAATCTAGTAATGATGTGTAGAACAATTTCATCATTCTAAAGTTTTTCCTATCATGACTAGGGTATATCCCTAGAAGGATTTTGACAACTGCTAGTAACTAATCATAGTCCTTTAATTTTTATCAATATGCAATTCGAATTTCTGGGAAGGTATTATTAATACTATTCAAAGTTCAACTTAATGATCTTTGAACTGCATAACCAAATACTTATCCACCCCTATCTGTTCCCAAGATCTGAACCACTTACCTTAATATTTTTTAACATTGCTAAAAATTCATAAAATTTCTCGAACATTTCAAATTTCTTTGCATAAGATAAATATCTAAAGTAATCGTTTTAAAAATTTAACTATAACTCATATCCACCCCTGGTTGTACATTCATATGTACGAATATATATGATCTTATTTTCAAGTAGATATTGGCTTATTTTCTCATTGCAGAGATTGATCTTAAACCACTATGAACAAGATACAAATGCCATAAATATATATTATGGTTGTGATCTTTTGATAACGTAGGTCTACTTATAATAAAGAGTTCTTAGAATAGTCCAAGTGGATTCTGGTTACAAAGTACAAAACTCATATTCTATACATGCATTAACCTACAGTTTAGATCCATTATATGAAAATTGATATTAACAACTTCTAAAAGTTATACTGTATTGTCTAATGTATTCGAGAAACTAAAATTTAAAATTTCTCTAAAATTTAAAGTCAAAGACTTAAATTTATACCAAATATTCATTGAGTAATTATTCTAGCTTGGACCACCACTAATATTTTAACTCTAAGACTAAGTTGTCTTTAATAAATATATATAAGTAGGAGATTTTTTAAGATCGATGATTTATATCATTTCGGAATAGAATGTCTAGAATATAGTCATCTACGTCATTCAATTTTATAGGAGAAAATAGAATGAAATCATAAGCATATGATTTACTATAAACCATCAATCCAATGATAGACTATCTAAGCAATTTCATAATAGAAAAGCTCAGAGGAAAAATAAAAAATAATTTCGATAAAAATAAGAATCAACGATGTCTTATTTAGGCAAGAGTCAAAGTTATTCTTATTGTATAAACTTCTGTATTGTTTCATATTGTGAACACTAGTCTAAGTTTTCATCTTTGGATGAGTTAACTAAATGTTGCATTTACAAATATTTATCTGTCAAGATCTAACACTTTTATATTTGTCTAACGGATAACAATCTTTTAGGATTTGTCCCATTAAAACAACAAATTAAGTTAGACCAACAATGAAGACTCAAAATTTATATTACAATTAATAATAGAAAACAAATTGAAGGTACAATAAAAATTTAAACATAATTCAGAAATTATCATACATTTAGCACGTAATAAAGACATGTGAAAGTACAAAAATAAACACATCCTAAATAATTCTAAGGTTTTCAACAAACTGATACAGTGTCCTATTTAGACAAGAGTCAAAGATATCATTCATTGAATAGAGTAGTCAGCTTATCTAAATTGGTCACTATTCTAGCAACCTTTTATTCAATTAAGATAGGAATCCGATATTGTCCCATTTAGGCGAGAGTCAAAGCCATTCTATCTTATGAGCTTCTACCATTATTTCATACTTTGTAAGATCTACTCTTAGCAGTCACTATTAGTGTGATTGTTACTAAGAATAAAAGAGCACATACAATAATACTTATCTTTTAAGATTCTACGGCGCTAAATTGCTAATGAATGAATATCGAATATCCTTATACCTAAAGCTCATTATTTTAAGAGAGTCTATTTTCATTTGATGTTTATTTTAGTCTATTTATTTTAATATTAATATATTTATTTAATTAAAATTACTAATTTAGACAACTTTAAATATAACTTTTAATTTAATATTTATAAAATTAAAGATCTACTTGGATAGATCTGAAAATAAAAATTTATTTTCCATCCTTAGTTAATTTTCAATAAACTTTATGAAAATTACTTAATTTAAGTTGGTGCAAAATTAATTAAATAATGAAATTTTAACTCAAATTTAATTTGCTATAAATATATATATGAGTGCACTCTTAATGAGCATTACCCATGAATGGATAAATTTTAGTTTTTAAGCTTAATTTTTCTATCTAATTAGTTTAATCTCTCATTTTCATATTATATGAGTTGGGGTTGTTCCATTGGTTGGAAAAAAATTAAGAAAAAAAGATTTTTTGGCAAAAAATAGATAAAAAAATTAAGTTTGACTTAAATATTTTGTATCTGAATATATTTTTTATGTAGTGTAAAAAGAGATATTTTTTGATATTTTTTAATTAAATAGCTAAATTAAGCATAAATATTAAAATTTCTCTTTCATTATTCGATATTGGATCAAAATTTAATAATTTAATATTTTTAAAATTAATACTTAGAGTTAGATTTGTTTAGTAACCATCAATGGGTAATACCCATTGAGAAGTGTAAGGACCGTCAGACACCATCTATTTTACCATTGGTATGATAATGTCCGATTTGGGCCTAAGCCCCCACAGATTTGTTTTCCGACACCTTCCTAAAACGCCTCATTCCAATGGAGATAGTGTTCATTTTACATACCCAAGATCCTTTTCATTTCTAGCTAATATGGGACTTTAGTTGTACACCCAACAATCCTCCCCTCAAACAAAGGACCATCTTGCCTACCCTCACACGATTACAGATCTGAACCTGAATCCCTCGATTCCAACACTCACAATCCCCTTGATTAATATAGATGAATCCATTCACTAGCTAAATTCGAAATCCCTTTGAATACCTGAATCCCTTGATTCCAACACTCAAGATCCCCTTTGAGTAAGCTAGATGAATCCCTTCACCAGCACGATTCGAAATCCCTTTGAACCAAATCTGAACTTTTGACGGCTCTAATAGCAAGCTTCACCTCCTTTGATTGGAAAATTCGACGATACATTCGCATGGCTAATTTTTGGAATTTCGCTCTGATACCACTGTAAGGACCGTCGGACACCATCTATTTCTCCATTGGTATGATATTGTCCGCTTTGGGCCTAAGCCCTCACGGATTTTGTAAAGACCGCTTAACTTTAATTTGAAAATTAGTAGATAATTAGGATTTAATTATGAAACTTGCATATTAGCTTGGAATTATTAAATTATGATAATTTATTTAAATTCAGAATGCATTTTATATGTCATATATAAAATTTCATAATCTTGCATGTTTTGTGCCTGACAATATTGGAACGCGGTGTTTGGCTATTAGAATCATGTTCTAGTGTTTTTAGTATAGCGGAGTAATATAGTTAGACATTGGGAATATCGCGAATAGTCAAAATTTTAGAGTTGACAAAAATACCCCTAAGTGACCTTTTATGACTTTTAGTGTGGGAAAGGCCAAATAGTTTTTTCGCCCATTGGTGTTTTGTCTTTTAATGGGTTTATATTATGTTTAATAATCTGATTTTGATTAATGCTTTTAGGCTCATATTTGTAAAAAAACAAAACAATTTTTTCACTAAATCATTTTTGAAAAATTAGAAAAAAGTAAGAAAAAAGGTCTATCTTTCAACTCTCTCTTTTTCTCTCTCGAAATCTCTAGAACCAGCTAAGGTTTGGTGTGTTTCTCTGCCATTCAAGCTAGTTTCAACAAGTGTTTAGTGATTTCCAAGCGAAGGTAAGCTCCTAGCAACTTCCTTTTTAGTTTTCTTGAATTTCAAGTTAAGGATTTTGCATGAAATTGTGATTTTAGCTACTGTTGTTGCTGTGGGTTTTTTATTTGTGTTTTAGAAGTTAGATTATCGTTTTACATGTTGAATTAAGCTTGTTTTGGTGGCTGTTAGTAGGTTTGAGCAAGCTTTGAGTTTTAGAACTCAAGCTTGGCTCTTTAATGGTGAAATTTGATTCTGAGCTTGGATAGTTGTTTTATTGCTTGGAATATGTCTATTGGGGTATAATATGCAGGTCTAGAAGATTTAGTAAGGTTTGAAATCGATTTGGTTAGGTTTTGGAATTTTTGGGTTTTCTAGTGTAAACCGGCTAATCAAGTTTTACTAAATCTGTAAAACTGGTTACCCAGATTTGCTGTTGGGTTCCCTGAAAAATTTGTGCTATCGATTCGTGCTAGTTTCAAAGCTTTGGTTGGTTAATTTCTTGTTAGTTTAGGGTATTACCATGTTAAGTTACGGTAGATAGGGTTTGGGTTTAAAACCTAAGTTCCCAGTTGTGATTTAGCGTGTCAGTTATCCGTGTTGTTATTGATGTGATTTAGGAGCCTATAATTCGACGAGCAGTTGTTCCACTCAGGTTTGTCGAGACACCTGAATTTGAAATCATGGTAAGACTAGTATAATGTCATGCATATGTTATTACATGTTTAGTATACATGTTGTTTATGCCTGTTAGAGTACATTGATAGCAGTAATAGTATACGAGGATAGGGTTATGATCGGGTGTATGGGCGCCTGGTTATAACCCGGGATATTACTATGTTTTATGTTATGCCTTTCTTACTAAGTCTGTCGACTCACAGTGCTATTTCCATGTGTAGGTAAGGGAAAGGCTAAGGCTGAGCAACCGTGACGTCGAGCAGGTGAAGATTGTACATGTCGGGGCAGTTAGGCCTAGAGCGTACGATCTTTGGGATATCAGGACTTTTGCTGTATAGTCGCTAGGCGACAAACTTTCGTATATGAACATTCAACTTTTGTAAATGTATTTTGTAAACGGAATTTCAAGATTTTATAAATGTATTACTTTATGTTTCTAATTAAATAAGCAAATTTTAATTAATCATATTTTTCGTTAATCTCGTTGATTAGCAACGAGCTGCATAGTACGTTAAAAATCACGCTAACATGCCTAAATTAGTTAGGGTGTTACAGATTTATTTTTGTGCACCTTCCCGAAATGCCTCATTCGAGTGCAGATAGTGTTCATCCTTATATACCCAAGATCCTTTCTATTTCTAGCCAATGTGGGACTTTGGTTGTACACCCAACAAGAAGTATTCCATATATATATATCTTCAAATTAAAAATGTAATGTATTTAAAAATAATACATTTTTAAAATTAACATTAAAATAAAATAGAATAAAATAAATGTGAAAAAATTATTCTAATTTATGTTGGTCTAAAATTAAAAAAAAAATCTACATAAATATAACTTTTTTATTTAATTAAATCTCTTAAAAAATATCAAATATGTAAGTGTCTTGAACAAAATCAACTTAAATATTAATTTTCTATTTAATTAAATACATATAGAAAAATACGAAACGTTTACTCAAAAAAAAAAAAAAAACCGTCTAGATATTTCACAAACTAATTATTGATTTTCTAATTAAAATATAATATATTTCAGTCTATTTATTTTAACTAATCATTAATGAAAATTTTACTTGATTTAAGTTGATCTAAAATTTAGTTATAAATTAATTAATTTCAACTTTAATCTAATTTTCAAATTGAAAAAAAATCAAAATGTCAACATTTAAAATAGATGTATTTCAAAATTACATGAAAAAATGACCATTAAAATTAAATAAAATATATTCTAAAAATTATTCTAATTTAAGTGGGAGTATACTCATTTAGTGCCTTGTGTTTTTATGAAAAACATATTTGGTACCCTATGTTTTCAATAATACTTAATTGGTACCTCATATTTTTAAATTGTACATATTTAGTACCTTAAAATAAAATTTAATCAATACAACTTTATTAATTTAACCAAACAATTCTCAGTTATATATAATCAAATAAATAAATTAGAATTTAGAATTTATAAAATTTATGACTGTTGATAGTATTGATTAAATTTTATCAAAAAAAATTGAATTTAGGGTACCAAATAAGTATAATTTTAAAATACAGGGTATTAAATAAGCATTTTTAAAAATACAAGGTACCAAACTTGTATTTAGATAAAACACAGGGTACCAAATGTGTAGACACTCAATTTAAGTTGATCTGTAATTGAAAAAATTTCCAACTTAAATATAAATTTCTATTCAATTAAATTTATTAAAATAGAAATAAATAATTAAGTATCTTGAATAAAATCGACTTAATTATTAATTCTTCTTTAATATCTAACAAAAATATTCTAATTTAAGTTGATCTAAAATTAATTAAAATAAATTAATTTTCAACTTAAATATATATTTTTTAAATTTAATTAAATTTCTTAAAAATAAAATAAATAATTAAGTATCTTGAATAAAATAAACTTAAGTATCAATTCTAATTTAAGTTATAAGAAAAATATTCTAATTTAAGTTGGTCTAAAATTAATCAATGTTTGACTTAAATATAATTTTCTACTTAATTAAATATTAAAAAATATAAATTAGCTACTAGAAATGACTATGTAGAATCTTTTCTTTAAACTAAGTGTGTTTTTCTAAATTAATTTTAAAATAATCTAATAAAAAATCAATTATTATTGATTGAATCTAACCAGTTGTTGGAACTTATATTTTTACCAAGATTTAGATTTACTAACATGTATATTTGATTAACACCCTAAATACAAATTCTCTAATATAAGGAAATTAAACACATAAGAGCTTAGAAAATCTTACATTGATTGCAGTGGAATAATATGACACATTCCCCTCAGATATAACCCTTGTTCCTTTCTGTCGCAGAGTAATAATAAGATCTGAACCCAGATCTCCTTCTCTTATTCGGGTTGGTTAACCATCATCTTCTGCACTATGATTGAGTACTTGACTTGCTATGTGTGGGCATGGTAATCTATCACTAAGGCTTGAATATGTTGAAGAACAACAAGAAGGTTTGAAATCACTATGAAAAGGAGTCTCTCATTAACTAGTTGATAGAGAATGAAATCTATGTTTAGATTGGTTGAAAGGTGAGTTGGATGAGAATGAAAGCATCATGTTCATTTCATAGTATTTCAACTAGGGTTTTGGATTTAAAATTATATGGATTAAAGAAAAATAAAATAATGGGTAAAAAAATACTCTAGTGGGCGGCCACTTTATGTGCGCCTTACTAGTTATAATTTTGTCACTTTATTTCAACCATTTATCCTTATTTTAATAATGTCATATTTTCTAATTTCAATCCTATAAATGCTAAAATTATTTATTTAATAATTATAATTAAGTATCAAATAAAATTTCCATTTATCTTACTTATTAATTAGACTTTACAAAGTCTCTTAATTAACCAATAACTCCCAAAACCTCTTTTCTTCACAATTAAGCCCTTACTTAGTCAAAATTCATAAATAAGACGTAGTCTAATTTTAGAATTATAATTGATTAATTAAAACCAATTAACTAAGTCTGCAAGCAATATTATCTCAACTAGCGTGGAGACCATGAGCCTATATAATCAAGCTTCCAATAAGTAAAACTAGAATTTACCAAGTAAATTCTCTAACTTATTAATTCTTCATTGCGCCACTATAGATTCAAAATTGCACTCTTAGTTACATAGAACGCTCTATACGTACCAAGATATAGATACGCTATGAATTATCTATCGTTCTAATTCAAATAGTCAAAGATCTTCTATAGATGATCTACATCGAATAGGGACAAATTTACCGTTCTACCCTTCAATGTTTTATCGTAAAATACTTAGCTACCTATAAATGATATTTCAGTAAACTTACATAATAACTGAAATAAGATATCAATCATTTATCTCTATTAAGCCAAGTTCGAAGAAAATTACCGTTTTACTTCTAAATACTTATAGAAGCTATAGATTTCACATCTATGATTTGCGCTCCCACTCAATTATACTATCATGTTCCCAAGATGTAAGTATTTTCCCGAACCATTGGTTAGCTTTCACGAATAACTCTAAGAGCTAATAATACACTTGAGATCGAACCTAACCTTCTCAAGATTAAGATCTATTGATCTAAGATCAACCATTGGTATTAACTTAGAAATATGTTACAGTAAGTTTATGATATCTTATCTAACTTCAATATCGGTCCAATTTGATGTATATTCCATACATCTGATACTAGCATATACTTTGTCAATGCCCTGAAAAGGACATAACACTTATCCAAGGTGTAAGTATACTTTACCGCTGATTATCATGTCAATCTAAATCCAGTGTAGGGACATATCATGGGACTTAAACTTTTGAACATATAATCATGATTATATTCCACTGTGTTGACAACACTATAATCATGAATAACTATATGTTTTGGATTTAATAGAATTTATACATTAAACATATAATCATGAAATAAATCATGTGAATCATGCAATATAAAGTGATTTTTGATCTTTTATTAATTAGTAAATCTTTTTTTTTTTTGAAAAAGAGGAAACTTTATTCAAAAAATAAGCAAGATACAACCAAACAAGGCACAAGCCTACAAAAGACTCACGGCAGCCACTAAACCAGCAGCCACCAAAACAAGCAAAGGACTACCAATTCTTAATTACATCAAGTAAATAAGCATTCTCATGGCTCCTTTTAAAGGGCCCTTTACTCAACACTCTAAGATGCACAATGTTTCTAACTTCCAAACTTATACTTTTGGGGGAAGCACAAGTCAAGTCAAAAAAACAACAATTTCTATTAGCCCAAATCTGATAATAGACAGCAGCAGTTACCATGTTCAGGAGGCGCTTTCGGAGGTCATGCTTCTTGAAATCACATCTGAAGCTAAGATCAATGGTAGAGTTCGGCCAACTGTAGTTTCCTAGCCAAGAGTTAACTTCTTGTTGGACCCGCTTAGTGAAGATGCATCTATAGAAAATGTGCTCATGAGATTCCTCTTCATTATCACAAACCAGGCAAAGAGTGCTTTGAATCAGAATAAACTTGCTAAGAAAGTCACGAGTGAGCAGTTGGGTGTTGATGATTTGCCAATAAACAAACCTATGTTTTGGCAGCATTAGGTTGTCCCAAATGCCTTTTGAGTAAAGAACTTTCGGCTTCTCAACAAGGAAGTTGTAAAAAACCTTTGCTTTAAATTTGGTTCCCTTCACGGCCTGCCTCAACTTGGCCTCATCTGTAGAGTCTCGAAGCTTCAGCATCTTTTTAAAATACCAGCTAGTGTCTTGAGTCTTTGGGACGCTCCATATGTCTCTGCCCTTCAAATAGATGGAGTTGATCCATTTGACCCATAAGGAATCTTGTTTGCTTGCAAGAGCCCAAAGAAATTTAGCCATAAGCGCCTTGTTCCAATTTTTCCCATCACGGAAGCCAACTCCACCAAGACCTTTAGGGAGGCAAACTTTATCCCAAGAGGCTCGATGAAGCTTACTCCTGTTGCCATTAGAACCCCAAAGAAAATCTCGGCAACTCTTATCAATAGCAGCCGTGACCTTAGATGGGAGAATGAATATGCTCATCCAAAAGTTCCTTATGCCAAGTAAGACTGAGTGGATCAATTGAGCCCTACCCGCAAAGGACAAGTTTCTACTAGCCCAACAATTGAGATTCCTGTTGATTTTATCAAGGATTATACCACAATCAGCAAACTTCCATTTGGTAGGACGAAGGTTGACTCCCAAGTATTTAAGAGGGAACCCTCCTTCTTCAAACTTGACTAGATCTAGCATTTGCTTCCTAGTCTCAACATTAACTCCTCCAAAAAAGATTTGAGACTTGGAAGTATTGGCTGCCAAACCAGTAGCTTTGCAGAAGCAAGAGAAAGCTTCATGGATTAACTTGACCGAGCTAACATTCCCTTTGCAAAATATAACAAGATCATCTGCAAAACAAAGGTTTGTCAGTTTTAAATGTTTGCACATCGGGTGGTAGCCGAACCCTTTCTTCCCAGCAAAGTGACTACAAAGTCTAGTGAGATACTCCATAATCACCACAAAAAGAAGAGGGGACATTGGATCTCCTTGACGCAAGCCTTTCCTGCCTTTGAAATTGGCTTGGATTCTACCGTTCAACAATACATGATAGTGAGTGCCTTCCAAACAAGTCATAATCCAACTAATAAAGCGCGAGGGGAAGCAAAGAGACCTCAAAAGATCCTCAACAAATTGCCAATCAACAGTGTCATAGGCCTTGCTTAAGTCAATCTTCATAATACATCTAGCTGAAATATTTTTCCTTGTGTAGCCTTTAAGGAGATCTTGAAAAATCATGATGTTATGAGCAAGTAATCTGTTTTTGATAAACGCTCCTTGATTATTCTGAACAATGATAGGAAGAACTTCAGAAAGCCTTGTGCAAATCATTTTGGAAATACACTTGTAGATTGTGTTACAACAAGCTATAGGTCTGTAGTCCTTTGCTGATTCCGGGTTAGCTACTTTCGGGATAAGAGAGATGACCGTTTCATTGAAGTGTTTTGGGAGCCTCCCATTTGCGAAGAACCCCAACACTGCATTAGCCACATCGTCCCCAATCTTTCTCCACATGTCCCTGTAAAATCCAGACCCAAACCCATCAAGCCCCGGGCTTTTAGAAGGATGAATACTGAACAAGGCTTTTTTGACATCACCCTTGTTAAAAGGTCTAATCATATGGACTTGTTGCTCTAAGTTAAGGCACTTTCCATGGTTGATACTTTCAAGATCTATCTTCAACGTAGCATTGCTCTTGCTGCCCATGAAGGTCTCAAAGTGCTTCACAAAGTGTTTAACAACATCCTCAAAGCTGTCCACAATTTTATCATCTTTGACAAAGGTGGTGATTCTATTCTCCATTCTTCTTTTCCTCATGGCCATATGAAAGTAATTAGAGTTTTCATCATTAAATTTAATCCACTGAATCTTACTTTGTTGCCTCAGCCACTTCGAATACCTGTCTTTA
Organism: Cannabis sativa; assembly: GCF_029168945.1. NCBI lineage: Eukaryota > Viridiplantae > Streptophyta > Magnoliopsida > Rosales > Cannabaceae > Cannabis > Cannabis sativa. Next base: position 14,502,319 of record NC_083605.1, on the reverse strand, counting down.
GCTAAAAGAAACTTTTGTTGAGCAATGGTGACTGCTGCCTGTTGAAGAGCATCCGAGGGGTTGGTTGCTGCAGCCTCTTGATTGAGACAGAAGTTTTCTTTAGCAGCCTTGTATTCCATAACCACACCCCCAATGTTTTCCTTGCAAAAAACTTTCAATTCATGCTTCAATCTGAGAACTTTCTGCACCAAACCCGCCAGCCCCTCATAAACCGTAGGCTTTCTCCAACTTCCCATAACAGTTTCCTCAAACCCCAAGTAGGAAGACCAATGATTCCCATATCTAAAAGGTTTTACCCCCATATTACTAGCCTCATGAAACCGGATTAGACATAAGCTGTGATCTGAGACAACTTCCCATTTGAAGCAAGCATTGGTATTTGGAAATTCGTCCAACCAAATATTGTTAGAAAAAACACGATCAAGTTTAGAATAAATTCTATCTCCAACTTCATGTTTATTCGTCCAAGTAAAGAAGGAACCAGAACATTTTATGTAAAGCCCGCTTAGTTAATTTGGAAATTATCAGTTAATTATGATTAATTATGAAATTATTTATAGCTATTTAAATAATTTATTATACTGTTATTTATGGAATTCAGAAATGCATGGTTATGTTATTCAGTAGTTTTCATATTTTGCATTTCCGGTGCCCGGTATTTTGGAACTCGGCGTTTGGCTCAGTAGAAATCACAACTTAGCATGTTATTAGTTTGGGACGGGTTTTAGACATTGGGAATGTCGGGATTGGCCGGGAATTTAGAATTTCCCAAAAATACCCCTGTAGTATGATTTATGTGGTTTTATGGTGGAAGGGCAAAATGGTCTTTTTGCCCTATTAGTGTTTTGTCTTTTAGTGACTTTTTATTTGAAAATTAAATGTTATTTTATTTAAAACTTGGCTGAAATGAATAATGCATGTTAGTTTATTTCATTTTCCTTTTTTATCAAAAAAATCACAAACTTAGAAAATAGGAAAAACCTCTCTCTTTTCCTTCTCATTTTCGGCTGGGTGCATGTGGTTCAAAGGCTGGGTTTTTCATCAAAATTCAAGCTAGATTCATCAAAACTTTGGAACTCTTGTTTGTGGTAGGTGTTTCTTAATTTTCCTCCTTTATTTTCTTGAAGAAAATGGTGAAAAGTTGAGTAAATGCATGCTTTTTGTGGCTGTTGTTATTGCTGTGTTTGATTGTTGATTTCTGAGGTTTAAATCATGTTTAATTGAAGTTAAATGAGCTGTATTGAAAGCATGTTAGATAGGTTGTGGAAAGCTTTAAGTTTTCTATGTAAAAAAATGTGATTTTTGGAAGAAAATGTTGTGAATCTGTTTCTGAGTTATTGTTGTTGTCGTTAATTGTTTTCAGAGGCTTAGATAAGCTTGATTAAGTAGAATTAAGCTAGTGGAATGCATGATTAGGTGGTTCTGCTCAAGTTTGAGTTTAGAACTCAAAGCTTGAGCTCCAATGGCATTTTTCGTGTTTGAGGTTTCTGGGTTGTTTTGATGCCTTGGATATGTTCTAGGGAAGGTATAGAACAGGTCTGGAAAGTTTGAGGTGATTTGGGGTTGATTTGAGCAAGATATGAATATTTGATGTTGCTGCCTGCGAGGAACCGGAATTCCGGTTGTGCATCCGGAATTCCGGATGAGGGTCCTGAATTTCCCAGAACCGGAATTCCGGTTGGGCAACCGGTCTACCGGTTGGGGAATTTTCAGAACCCGTGTTTTTGCTCGTTTTTATGTTTTAAGGGGTATTGCCATGCTTTTTATCGATAGGGAAACTTTTAGTTCCTAGCTTTAGTCCCCGGGAAGTGATTTAGCGTATCACTTATAGCGTTGTGATTTTTATGGTTTAGGAGCCGATGTCCGCCGCTCGGCTTCGGTTCCGGTCGAGTTGAGGCACACCTGAATTCGGAATCCAGGTAAGATTAGTATAACAGTATGCATATATAGATTACATGTTTAGCGTGCATGTAGGAAGCCTGTTAGATTACATTAGTTATGTATATAGGCTTCGAACCATCCAACCCTGTCATGTCGGTACAGGCTGGAGTATGACCAGCAGCCGGAGTATGACCGGTTCGACCGATCAGGTTGACATTTGGTTGGTGGTTCCGTGCTATCGACCTATCCCGTCGGTACAGGCTGGAGTATGACCAGCAGCCGGAGTATGACCGGTTCGACCGATCAGGAGGATACTTGTCAATAGTACCGTCCCTGTGAACGTTCAAAACTCAGTACCATGTTGGACATGGCAGTAGTGGCTCAGTACCATGTTGGACATGGCAGTAGCGGGACTCAGTATCGTGTTGGACACGACAGTTAGAATTATGTATGAGTATTATTATGCTTTTCTTACTGAGTCTGTCGACTCACAGTTCTACGTTTATGTGTAGGTAAAGGCAAGGCTAAAGTTGATGGACCGTGAGCGAGCTTGAGAAGATTGTACATGTCGGGGCGGTTAGGCCTGGAGCGTACGATCATCGGGACAGCGAGGCTGATTTTTGTAACTGGTCGTTAGACGACTTTTATTTTATGTATCAGTTAAACAGTTGAATCTTTTGTAAATGATTTTATAATCGGGATCCCGAGTCTTTTGTAATATTGTTTTATAAGTTTAATTAAAAAGCAAAATTTTAATTAATCACGTTTTTCCATAAACCTCGTTGATTAGCAACGAGCTGCACAGTACGTTTAAAAAATCACGTAATACGCCTATGGTAGTTAGGGTGTTACAATTTGGTATCAGAGCCGCCAGGTTGTTTTCCGAAGATCGTCACGACATGTACAATCATCATCAGCAGTTAGCTCGTTTCACGGTTCAGTAAGCCTTTATTGCTTTAGTAGTTTATTTTATTCAGTTATGAAAAAGAAAAGCCTGCTAGGAAGCATGTTAGTAGCCTGATAGTAGAATAGGCGCATGTTTCGTTTTTTTTAATTTCCAAATTAAGCGGCATTAGTAAGCTCTCCTTGAATACGACCTGATATGCCAACTCTTTGTTTCGCAGGCGGTTCTAATTAGATGGACGCCAGGCGGACTACCAGGAGTCAGGGCAACTCCGTAGAGTCGAACCAAGGACAGGGAGCTCAGTTTCCCCCACCTGCTAGCGGCCGAGGTAGAGGTCCCCGAGGCAGGGCTCGTGGTCGGGGTGATGAGAACCCACCACAGGCTGCCTGTGCTCCCTGCCCGATCGTGGAGCCCAGACCGGGAGTTGCGGTTTGCGGAAATGCAAGCCGGATCGAAGAACAAGACCTCGAGATTCGAGAGGTTGAGACAGCCAGGTGCCCCGCAGCCTCTGTGCCCGTAGTTCTAGTGGCACCTGCCCCTGCTGCCTAGGCCGAGATAGTGGTGGCGGCCCATAGATTGGAACCTCTGTACGAACGGTTCCGGAAGCAAGCACCTCCGGTTTTCCTGGGAGGTCCGGACGTGATGAAAGCCGAGCAATGGCTGACGGTGATCACCAAGATCTTGAACTTTATGGGTGTCACCGGTAACGACAGAGTGGTGTGCGCCACATTCCAGTTCCAGGAGGACGCTTTGGTCTGGTGGGACATGGTGTCTCAGATCCATGACGTCACCACCATGACCTGGGAAAGGTTCCAGGAACTCTTCAACGCAAAGTACTACAACGAGGCGGTTAGAAGCGCCAAGAGGAAAGAGTTCGCTCACCTGACCCAGCGTGAGAACATGAGCGTCACTGAGTATACTACTCAGTTTGATCGGTTGGCGAGGTTAGCCTCGGGAATTGTGCCGACCGACTTCAGCAAGAAGGAGAAGTATCTGGACGGGTTGAATGCCAGGATCAAGCATGACTTGATGATCACCACCGACGACAGCACCACCTATGCTCAGATGGTGGAGAAGGCACTGCGAGCTGAGGGCGCAGTAGGGTGTATGTCAGAATCAGCCAGTACTCCGGTGAGTGGCGGAGCTCCTACCCCTCCTGCATCAGGCTATAGCAGGGGGAGTAGTGGTTCGGCCATTGATCAGAGGAAGAGAGCACCCACTGCTTCCGGTGGCTCGAGTCAGAACAAGAGGTTCTGGGGAACCAGAACAGAGGGAGTCGTCCTGGTGGTACTGAGACCCGATTCTCCTATCCCGAGTGCCCTAGCTGCAAGAGGCACCATCGGGGTGAGTGCAAAGGTCAGGGATGCTTTCATTGTGGCATGCCCGGACACTTCAAGAGGGATTGTCCCTAGCTCCGACTAGAAGCACCGAGAGCTCCAGCGATACCCACTCCAGCCAGGGTGTTCGCTATCACGCAGGCTGATGCAGATGCCAGCCCATCAGTTGTCACAGGTCAGCTTTTTATTAACAACTCGCTATATTCAGTGCTGTTTGATTCTGGGGCTACACATTCTTATGTGGCGGCCAGAGTCTTTAGTAAATTGGGTAGACCCTATGATAGATATGAATCAGGGTTTGGAACCCTGTTACCTGGCGGAGAATTGGTTATCTCCAATAGGTGGATTAGGTCTATGCCGATCAGGATAGATGGTAGAGAGTTAAGTGCTGATCTGATAGAGATGAGTTTAGTCGAATTCGATATTATTTTAGGAATGGATTTCCTATCTAAATATTCGGCGAGCATTGACTGTAAAAGGAAGATGGTGGTCTTCCAACCGGAAAGTGAAGAACCGTTTGTATTTGTTGGTTCAGTTCAGGGATCTCGGATCCCGGTGATCTCGGCTATGTCAGCGAGAGAATTGTTGCACGGTGGTTGCTTAGGGTTTCTGGCCGTGGTGGTGGACACCACTCGGCCAGATACCATTCGGCCAGAGGACATCAGAGTGGTTCGGGAATTTTTTGATGTTTTTCCCGACGAACTTCCAGGGTTACCACCTCAGCGGGAGATTGATTTCGTGATAGCCTTGGCACCAGGGGTGGAACCGGTTTCCAAAGCCCCGTATAGGATGGCTCCAGCTGAACTTAAGGAATTAAAGATTCAGCTCCAAGGGTTGCTTGACATAGGGTTCATTCGGCCCAGTGTGTCACCTTGGGGAGCCCCGGTTTTGTTCGTCAAGAAGAAGGATGGATCTATGAGGATGTGCATCGACTACAGGGAACTGAATAAGCTGACGGTGAAGAATAAATATCCATTACCTAGGATCGATGACTTGTTCGATCAGCTTCAGGGGAAGACGGTCTTTTCTAAGATTGATCTCCGTTCGGGTTATCATCAGTTGAGAATCCGAGAGGAGGACATTCCAAAGACAGCTTTCCGCACTAGGTATGGACACTACGAGTTTCTGGTTATGTCATTCGGACTAACCAATGCTCCTGCAGCATTCATGGACCTGATGAATAGAGTATTCAAGGATTTCCTCGATATCTGTGTGATTGTGTTTATCGACGACATCCTCGTGTACTCTCAATCAGAAGAGGAGCATGAGTTACATCTTCAGATGGTACTGCAACGGCTTCGAGAACATAAGCTTTATGCCAAGTTCAAGAAATGTGAGTTCTGGTTGTCTCAGGTGTCCTTCCTAGGGCACATTGTGAGTAAAGATGGGATCAAGGTGGATCCCGGGAAGATTGAATCCGTCAGGGATTGGCCGAGACCGAAGACAGTGACAGAGATCAGAAGCTTCTTGGGTTTAGCTGGGTACTACCGTAGGTTCGTGGAAGGGTTCTCCAAAATTTCAATGCCCCTAACCGAGCTTACAAAGAAGAATCAGCGGTTTATCTGGTCAGATAAATGCGAAGCTAGTTTTCAGGAGCTGAAACAGAGGTTGATTACCGCTCCAGTGCTAGCTTTGCCTTCGGACAAGGAGAAGTTCGTAGTATATTGCGACGCATCCAAACAAGGTTTGGGGTGTGTATTGATGCAAGCCGATCGGGTCATCGCTTATGCCTCCCGTCAGTTAAAGGATTAGGAACAGCGATACCCGACTCATGATCTAGAATTGGCCGCAGTGGTTTTTGCACTGAAGATTTGGCGGCATTACCTGTACGGGGAGAAATGTGAGATCTATACCGACCATAAAAGTCTCAAGTATTTCTTTACTCAGAAAGAGTTAAACATGAGACAAAGGCGTTGGTTGGAATTAGTGAAGGATTACGATTGTGAGATCCTCTATCATCCCGGAAAAGCCAATGTAGTGGCCGATGCCCTGAGCAGAAAGGGTCCCGGGCAAATAGCTAGTATGGTTCAGATCTCACCTCAACTAGCGGAGGACATGGTTAGATCCAGCATTGAGTTTGTGGTAGGTCAGCTTCACAACTTAACGCTGCAATCTGATCTATTGGAAAGAATAAAGGTCGCTCAGATGTCAGATCCGGAGTTAGTGAAAATCCGAGATGAGGTGTTGGCTGGTCAAGCCAAGGACTTTTCAGTGTCAGATAGTGGAATGCTTTTGTATAAAGCCAGGGTTTGTGTTCCGAACAGTGTGGAACTTAGAAATGAGATCTTTGAGGAGGCTCATTCTACTCCATATTCTCTGCATCCCGGCACCACTAAGATGTACCAAGATTTGAAACCGTACTTCTGGTGGAGCGGTATGAAGAAGAATTTGGTAGAATTCGTATCGAGATGCCTCACTTGTCAGCAGATTAAGGCTGAACATCAGAGACCAGCAGGGTTGTTACAGCCTCTAACCCTACCAGAATGGAAATGGGAGGATATTACGATGGATTTTGTGGTCGGGTTACCTAGGACCACGGGTTTATTTGATTCCATCTGAGTAGTGGTGGATCGATTTACGAAATCTGCTCATTTTCTGCCGGTTAGAACAACATTTACAGTGGATCAGTTTGCAGAGTTATATGTCAGAGAGATAGTGAGACTTCACGGGGTACCGAAGTCTATAGTTTCGGACAGGGATCCGAAGTTCACCTCCAAATTTTGGCAAAGTTTACAACGGGCAATGGGTACAAAGCTAAAATTTAGTACAGCATTCCATCCTCAGACAGATGGTCAGTCCGAAAGGACAATTCAGATATTGGAGGACATGTTGAGAGCCTGTGTTATGGACTTTGAAGGCTCATGGAATAAGTATCTACCGTTGATAGAATTCTCTTACAACAACAGTTATCAGAGTACAATAGGGATGGCTCCCTATGAACTGTTGTACGGTAGGAAATGTAGATCCCCTATCCACTGGGATGAGACAGGGGAGAGGAAATACCTAGGTCCTGAGTCAGTACAGCGGACCAATGAGGCGATAGAGAAGATAAAAGCTAGAATGCTTGCCTCACGGAAGCGGACAGAAGAGTTACGCAGATCCGAAACGCAGAGATGTTGAGTTCCAAGTAGGGGAACATGTGTTTTTACGGGTATCTCCGATGAAGGGGATTAAACGTTTCGGGAAAAGAGGCAAGTTATGCCCTAGATTTACAGGACCTTTCGAGATTCTCGCGAAGATAGGTCAAGTGGCATATCGGTTAGCATTGCCTCCAGCCTTATCAGCAGTTCACAACGTATTCCATGTCTCGATGTTGAGAAAATACGTTTCAGACCCCTCTCATATACTCAGTTATGAGAGCCTTCAGCTACAGCCAGATATGACTTATGAGGAACAGCCAGTGCAGATCCTGGATAGAAAGGATAAAGTCCTTCGGAATAAGACCATAGCATTGGTCAAGGTTCTCTGGAGAAACAGCAAGGTGGAGGAAGCCACCTGGGAGCTAGAGACAGATATGAGAGCTCAATATCCAGAGTTATTCAGGTTAGATTTCGGGGACGAAATCCTTTTAAGGGGGGGATAGTTGTAAAGCCCGCTTAGTTAATTTGGAAATTATCAGTTAATTATGATTAATTATGAAATTATTTATAGCTATTTAAATAATTTATTATACTGTTATTTATGGAATTCAGAAATGCATGGTTATGTTATTCAGTAGTTTTCATATTTTTCATTTCCGGTGCCCGGTATTTTGGAACTCGGCGTTTGGCTCAGTAGAAATCACAACTTAGCATGTTATTAGTTTGGGACGGGTTTTAGACATTGGGAATGTCGGGATTGGCCGAGAATTTAGAATTTCCCAAAAATACCCCTGTAGTATGATTTATGTGGTTTTATGGTGGAAGGGCAAAATGGTCTTTTTGCCCTATTAGTGTTTTGTCTTTTAGTGACTTTTTATTTGAAAATTAAATGTTATTTTATTTAAAACTTGGCTGAAATGAATAATGCATGTTAGTTTATTTCATTTTCCTTTTTTATCAAAAAAATCACAAACTTAGAAAATAGGAAAAACCTCTCTCTTTTCCTTCTCATTTTCGGCTGGGTGCATGTGGTTCAAAGGCTGGGTTTTTCATCAAAATTCAAGCTAGATTCATCAAAACTTTGGAACTCTTGTTTGTGGTAGGTGTTTCTTAATTTTCCTCCTTTATTTTCTTGAAGAAAATGGTGAAAAGTTGAGTAAATGCATGCTTTTTGTGGTACATTGTTATTGCTGTGTTTGATTGTTGATTTCTGAGGTTTAAATCATGTTTAATTGAAGTTAAATGAGCTGTATTGAAAGCATGTTAGATAGGTTGTGCAAAGCTTTAAGTTTTCTATGTAAAAAAATGTGATTTTTGGAAGAAAATGTTGTGAATCTGTTTCTGAGTTATTGTTGTTGTTGTTAATTGTTTTCAGAGGCTTAGATAAGCTTGATTAAGTAGAATTAAGCTAGTGGAATGCATGATTAGGTGGTTTTGCTCAAGTTTGAGTTTAGAACTCAAAGCTTGAGCTCCAATGGCATTTTTCGTGTTTGAGGTTTCTGGGTTGTTTTGATGCCTTGGATATGTTCTATGGAAGGTATAGAACAGGTCTGGAAAGTTTGAGGTGATTTGGGGTTGATTTGAGCAAGATATGAATATTTGATGTTGCTGCCTGCGAGGAACCGGAATTCCGGTTGTGCATCCGGAATTCCGGATGAGGGTCCTGAATTTCCCAGAACCGGAATTCTTGTTGGGCAACCGGTCTACCGGTTGGGGAATTTTCAGAACCCGTGTTTTTGCTCGTTTTTATGTTTTAAGGGGTATTGCCATGCTTTTTATCGATAGGGAAACTTTTAGTTCCTAGCTTTAGTCCCCGGGAAGTGATTTAGCGTATCACTTATAGCGTTGTGATTTTTATGGTTTAGGAGCCGATGTCCGCCGCTCGGCTTCGGTTCCGGTCGGGTTGTGGCACACCTGAATTCGGAATCCATGTAAGATTAGTATAACAGTATGCATATGTAGATTACATGTTTAGCGTGCATGTAGGAAGCCTGTTAGATTACATTAGTTATGTATATAGGCTTCGAACCATCCAACCCTGTCACGTCGGTACAGGCTGGAGTATGACCAGCAGCCGGAGTATGACCGGTTCGACCGATCAGGTTGACATTTGGTTGGTGGTTTCGTGCTATCGACCTATCCCGTCGGTACAGGCTGGAGTATGACCAGTAGCCGGAATATGACCGGTTCGACCGATCAGGAGGATACTTGTCAATAGTTGTTGGGTTTTATGCCCTAAATAAAACTCATTTCAATATAATCAGATTTACTTATTAATATAGATCAGAAATAACATTTAATGTTGCATGGTTCACATGATTTATTTCATGATTATATGTACATAATGTATGAATTCATCTAAAACCCTTTTCACATACTTGATCCTGTTTATTATGTCGTCAACACATTGGAAAGTAAACATGACTATGTGAATAAAGTTCCCTAGATTTATCACACACAGGATTTTACTGATATGATAATCTACAACAAGAGTTTACTTGTATTTGGAGAAATACTATGTTCTTTCCAGAACATTGGTTAAAGTAAAGCTCAGGTTGGATGCATGGAGTATGCATCGGAAGGGACCGATATTGAACTTTGACTTAGATTTAATTAAACTACCGTAAAATCTATTCAAGTCAATATCGCCTAGTTGATCCTAGATCAAATGATCTTAATCCTGTTATGATTAGGCTCAATCTTGAAAGGCTATTCGTGTTCTTTGATTTGTTAGTTAAGCCTACTTTTAGGTCAGGGTGATACGTACATTTTGGGAACACGGTAGTGCATTTGAGTGGGAGCGCTATCATAAACATGGAATCTATAGCTTCTATCTGGCGAATAGTAAGCAAAGGATGATCTCCTTCGAGCTTGACCAAACGAACATAAATGGTGGAGTACTCATTTCACATAAGCTGAAATATCATTTATACGGGGTCAAGTGTTTTAAGGATAAAATACATAGTAGGGTGTTACGGTAATCTAATCCCTTTACAGTGTAGATCATTCATATAGAGGATAATTGATCAAATTAGTATTATAACAATGGATAACTAATGATGTGTCTATATGGTGGAACATATAGAGCATTCTATATACTGAGAGTGCAATTCTAAGTTCTATGCGTGGATTCAACGAAGAATTAATAAGTTAGTGAATTTTAGTGCTAAATTCTTGATCTACTGATTGGAAGCTCGGTTATATAGACCCATGGTCCCCCCACTAGTTGAGATAATATTGCTTGTAAGACTCATGTAATTGGTTTTGATTAATCAATTATAATTCTCAAATTAGACTATGTCTATTTGTGAATTTTTCACAAAGTAAGGGCGAAATTGTAAAGAAAGAGTTTATAGGGGCATATTTGTTAATTATGATACTTTGTATGGTTCAATTAATAAATATGATAAATGACAATATTATTTAATAATTATTTATAGTTATTAAATAGTTAGAATTGGCATTTAAATGATTGAATTAGGAAATTGGCATTTTTGAGAAAATCAGATACAAAAGGTGTTAAAATTGTAAAATTGCAAAAAGCAAGGCCCAATCCACTAAGTATAGGGCCAGCCACTTTTGTAGGAAATTTAAACTGATATTTTCATTATTTTAATGCCAAATAATTCAAACCTAACCCTAGTGGAATGCTATAAATAGATAGTGAAGGCTTCAGGAAAATTACACTTAAATTTTCTATTTTTCCTTCAGAGAAAAACCTGAGCCTTTCTCTCTCCCTATCTTTAGCTGCCACTTCTTCTTTCTCTTCCCTCTTGAATTTCAAAAATCTTAGTGTGAGAGTAGTGCCCACACACATCAAGTGATACCTCAATCATAGTGAGGAAGATCGTGAAGAAAGATCATCAGCAAAGGAGTTTCAGCATCAAAGATTCAGAGAAAGAGATCCAAGTTCAGATATTAATAATGCTCTGCTACAGAAAGGAATCAAGGGCTAGATATCTGAACGGAAGGAGTCATTATATTCCGCTGCACCCAATGTAAGGTTTCCTAAACTTTATATGTGTTTATTTCATCGTTTTAGAGAGTTCATATTTAGGGTGTTAATAAACATACTTGTGAGTAGATCTAAGATCCTGGTAAAATAATTTCCAACAACTGGTATCAGAGCCATGGTAATTGATTTACTTGCAAGAAATTTGGACTTTAAAACGATTGTTTGTATGTTCTTTGGATAGTATCATGTTGTATTGAGTGTTATTTGATGATTGATTGATGTTTGTGAAATTTTCGTGAAAATACTTGTGATTTCGTTTCTGGAATTATTTTTATTGGATAGTATGGAAAAAATTAAGCAAGTTAGCCTTTTACAGAACTCAATTTGGATTTTATTTGAATTAGTTATGATTTTTTAAAGATTTGACAAAATCGGGGCTGTGCTGATAGTTTCCTGCGATCGCAGAACTGTCCGTACAGTTTCGATTTTTTCCTTTTTTCTTCAATTTTTCATACTTTTTCATGGAATTAGCTTCCAATTTTTTGTATGGTTTTGTATATATACTATTACTATTCCTAATTCAAGTCTAATTATCATTTTGAATTAATTTAAATTTTTTTTAATTTAATTCAAGATATTAGTGTAATTTGAATTTGAATAGAATTAGTATTTATCTTTTTGCTTAAAAATCTATCTTATTTTTAAATTTGATTATATTTTTTTTAAATTTAAGGTCAGATTTTATAGATATTTATAAAATCTTTTAAGATATTTTTAAGATATCTTATCTTTTAAGATATTTTTAATTATATCTTATCTTTTAAGATTTTTTTTTAAAATTAAATCTTTTTAGATATTTTGACCTTATTTAAATTTAAAATAAGATATTTATAATCATGTAATTTTCAATAGATGTAAGATATTATGCTAACTTTTAAATTATGTTATTTTATTTATTTAAATTAAATTTAAAATTTGAAAAGATATTTATTTATCTTTTCTAATTTTTTATTTATAAAATAACATTTAAAATTTAAAAAGTAGTTAGCAAATTTTGAAATGATATTTAGGTTGGTTGAAACCTAATTTTTCAAAATTGTAGGTTTAATTTTAAATTTAAATATTTAATTAATTTTCGAATTTTTTTTAATTTTTTCGAAAATCTTTTTTAATAATATTTCGAAATTAATTATTTAATTTAAAATTAAATAAATCCTACATCCAACTATCCAGCTAACCCTGTTGCAGGAGTATGTGTTTTAGCTTATGTGTAAGTTTTCAAAACCTATTATTACTTGATTGCAAATAGCCATGGTTACTTTTTGCCAGATCTAATGATCTGATGGCTCCCTTGGTCAAGATAATAATTTGTAACAGGTATATTTACAATCTTCTTTCATCTGTGTATGACCTAGCAACATGATAGGACCCATCCAAAGTGTGCCTGTGTGAGCCTATGTGTTTAATTTTATTATAGATGCATATAGGTTAATGTTGCTAAAATAAATTATCATAGTTATTGATAGAATTTATTTAGGCCCATTTAGTTTTTGGGCCTAATCAATTAATAACAGTTGTTCTTATTAAGGTTAAATTCTTCTCTTTTGGGCCTTACGTGAGAGTTGGGAGCCATAGAAGTGGGTACGACATACTGAACCCAGCACCCCCTCACACAAACCACCCCAATTGTGAAGGCCCATTTGCCTGATTTGAATGACTGTACTAGGTTAATTACACTAGTTTAACCTAATTAAAATTGATTAGCAACATAATTAATTTCATTTATTTTGAAATTAATTTAAGAAAAATATAGTTTAAAGAATTATTTTTTATTCTAAGCTAAACTATATGTATTTTCTTGTATTTAATTAAATATAGAATTATAACCATCTAGATTCTTTCTGGAACTTAATTTAAATTTTTCATTAAATATTCCTATTTAAGTTGATATTTAGTTATCTTCAACTAACCAACTTAAATCTGAATAACTTTTGAATTCAAAATTTCAAAATTAAGTTGAGGAATTTTAGGCATTGGTTATTAAGATTCTTTAGATATTTTTTAAGTTAATATCTTTTCGAATATTAACTTAAAATGGAATATTTTCAAATTAAGTGGTTACAACTTAATTTTTGATATTTAATTAAATTTAAATTTGAAAAATATTTAAGTTCTAGATTTTTTCTAATACAACTTAAATTAGATATTTTTTCAAATTTTGTGGAAAAGATACTTAGTCAAATAAGATATTTTCTAGATAGTTATTTCTAGACTACTTATTATTTCTAATATTAAATAGGAAAATATTATACATTGTTAAATTAATTATTTAAATAATTAATTTTGGTACAATTTATTTTAAGTATATTTTTCCTAGTATTAAACTAGAAATTAATAATTAAGCCTTCTCTACACTTAATTATTTATTTCTTGAATTTAATACATTTAATTAATTTGAAAATTAAATATCTAAGTTGATTTTTATCATCATACTTAAATATTTCTTTTTCATGACATTTAATTAAATAGAAAATTATTTTTAGTTGAAATTTAATTTTTCAACTAAATTTAAATAATTTTCAAAATATATTTTCTTTATTTTATTAATCAATTTTCGAAATTGCATTTCTTAAATGCTAGAATTTCGAATTTTATCTTGAAAAATAGATTAAGTTGTAAATTAATTATTTTAATTAATTCTTGGATCAACTTAAATCAATGATTTTTTCATTTATTGATTAATTTAAAATAAATTGAATTAAAGTATATTATTAGAAATTGAATTAATTAGTCAAAGGAAAATCTAGATAGGTGATATTTTTGCTTGAAGTATTTTTCTAGTGTATTTAATTAAATAGAAAATTAATATTTAAGTTGATTTTCATCATCATACTTAAATATTTGAAATTTTTCTTATATATTTAATTAAATAGGAAAATTATATTTTTTGTTGTAAATTAATTTTATTAATTAATTTTGGGCCAACATTAAATTAGAATAATTTTTCCAGGATTTATTTTTTATTTTAATATGCATTTTTCGAAAATTGTATTCTTATATACTTTAATTTTTCGAAATGCAATATATATTTATAGAAAATTAAATTTGAGTTGTAAATTAATTTAAATTAATTTTGTAACAACTTAAATATTTTTTCTAAATATTTATTGGAAATTATTACTAAGATGGAAATAATTCATGTTATTTTCATATCCATCTAAGTAAAATTTATAAATATTAAATTAAAATTTATATTTAGAATTTTTCATTCTAAATTGGAATTTTAATTAAATAAATATATATTTAAAATAAATAGAATAAATAAAGAGAATAAAAGAAAATACAACTCTTTTTAAATAATGAGCTTTATTATCAAAAGATATTCGATCTCCATTGTGGGTTTTACACCGCGTTTGTTTTAGTGAGTAATCCTCCCTAATGGAGGAACGTTCATTAGCAATTTCGCAATGTTTAACCTCGCATGATAAGTAGTTTGTAAGTGTTTTGTATGGTATGGATCACCCTAATGGTGGCGACCATACTTGACTTGCAAATTATGAAACAATGGTGGAAGCTCATAAGATAGAATTGCCTTGACTCTCGCCTAAACGGGACAACGCTGAATTCCAATCTTGATCGAATAAAAGGTTGCTAGAATGGTTATCATTTTAGATGAGCTGACAACTCTATTCAATGGATGATGCTTTGACTCTCGCCTAAACGGGACACTGTATCAGTTTGTTGAAAAACCTTGGAAATTATTTAGGATTGTATGTTTTAGTATTTTCACTTGTCATTCCTACTTGCTATATGCTTATAATTTCTGAATTGTGTATGAATTTATATTGAACCATGTTATTTTCTGTTATTAAGTTGTAGTTTAATTTCGAATCTTCATTGTTGGTCTAACATGTTTGTTTTTCTAATGAGATAAATCCCTAATGGATTTTCACCATTAGACATACATAATAGTGTAAGATCTCGAAAGATAAGTATTGTATATGCGACATCTAGCTGTTCATCAATTGATGACACCTTAGACTAGTATTTTTACAATATGAAACAAGAAGATTACATAAATAAGATTACTTTGTCTTTCGCTAATCGAAGCATCGTTGGATTCTTATTTATAAACGAAATTATCCTAATTCCTCTTAGCTTATTCATTTCGAATTAGCTTAATAATATATCATTGGATGAATGGTCTATAAATCATTTCATGTCATTATATTTTCTCTTAAGAAATTAAATGACGCTTATGATTATAATCCCGAAATTCTATTCCCAATTGATATAAATCCTCAATCTTAGAAATCTCCTACTTGTATGGGCAAATCAGACTTAGAGTTATATTAGTAGTGCTGGTCCAAGAAAGAATTACTCATTATATTTGGTTGAATTTAAGTCTTTGACTTTAATTTTAGAATCCAAACAGAAATTTTCTTATATTTCTAATTCCAGAATACAATACAGTTACACTTTCTCAAGTGTTTAATATCCATCTTTTATTAATGGATTAAAACTGTATGGAATATGAGTTAGGTATTCTGTGACCAGGATCCACTTGCAGTATTCTAAGAACTCTTTGATGTAACTATACCTAAGTCATCAAAACGACACAACCACATTTTTCTTAATCTATGGCATTTGTATCTTGTTCATAGTGGATTTGACAAGATCAATCTCTGCAAAGAGTTAATATGCCTATATCCACTGAAAGTAGTTCATCTCATTCGCAGATGGATGTACATTCAAAGGTGGATATGAGTTTTTCGTTGTATTCTTAAAACGATCACTCTAGATTATACCTTTTAGCAAAGAAATTTGAAATTTTTGAAAAATTTCATTAATTTCTAGCAATGGTTAAAACCATTAAGGTAAGTGGTTAAAGATCTTGCGAACTGATAGGGGTGGAGAAATAGTTAGTAGATATGCAGTTCAAAGATCATTAAATTGATTTTTGAATTATATCCAAACCTACCTCCCCAGAAATTTCGAGTTGCATGTTGATGATTAGTTACTAGTCGTTGCCTAAATCCTTCTATGGTAATACAATTTCAGAATGATGTAATGGTTGTATACTTCGTGTAAATCATTACTAGATTCATGGATGACCTAATCAAAATCTTAAGAAAAGCTAGAACCATTAACCATGGTTTGTTAGCTATTCTAAGTGATTAGGGGTGGACCATCCCATTGTCAATAGATAAGAAAGTGTTTGTTCAAACAAATACTACTTTTCTAAGATAATGACTAAGTCTGAAAACAAGTAGCAAATAAAGGAGATATTTTTCTTGATTCCAAAAGTGTTCTATCATCTTATATAACATATGATGATCCCACTGCCTCTGTTGTCTTGTCACAACCAAAGAGGTTAATACCATTTTCTTAGACATAATTCACGGTACCTTGTCGTAGTGGGAGAGTTTCTAGGAACTCGCCTTCTTATGACTTGGGAGACACTAGTGATTAAAATCCATTGTGAGTTTAAACAAGTAATGGATTGTCAAGATAAGAAACTAAGAAGAAAGCCAATAGAACTATGGTTTAATCCATTCACATGGAATAACTTAAAGTTTTCTACTACAAGGACATAAAAGGAAATTTTCGTTTATAAGTCTATTCAATAGACTTAACAAAACTTCCTGTTCCTAGTATTATAGGTTTGAGTTTATCTAAACCTATGGCTTGTGGTATACCTGGTAATTACTTACTCTAATGCAAGCAACTTACTTTAGTAAGATGCTGAAGCATTTTCTTTCTAATGGCAATCTATAGAAGCTTCACAACTTCTTAGGTATAGATTTTATTTATCTAAGGAAAAGTCTTAACTATTCCAGAAAAGATAAAGCCATGAAAGAATTTCTTACATCAACAGTGAGAGGTCTTAGATATGCTTTTGTATGCCTTAGACCAGACACCTGCTGTTGAGTGGGAGTAATGAGTAGGTATCAGATTAATCCAAGAGAAGAACATTGGAAGACAATCAAGTAAATCTTAAGATAAAGAAGAGGAACTATATGTTAGTCTATAAGGGTGTGTTTAAAACTCTTAGACTACACCATATCAGATTTCGAAATTTGCCTTTGTGCTAGTAAATCTTTCTGATAAGATGGTGGTTACTCTGGGGGTGGAATAGTTATTTTGGAGAAGTGTAAAAACTTATCTGAAGTCTCTAGGTTTACCAGAGAGGGACTGAATGTTAAGGTTGCAGGAAAGGTACTTATTCAGTCTAAGGAAAGTTCTATACATTTTTGGCATCATTCCAAATTGCCTTAAACTACTAGTGTTAATTTCCTGATTAACCAAAAGTAGTTGCCAAAGGTATAGAATCCAGTATCCCAAGAGAGTAGACATATAGAGAGGAATTTCACATTATCAATGATTTTGTGATTAATGGAAGAGTAATGGTGGAGAAAAGGTTGTGTTTAATTCAACCTTTCAGGTCCTATTACGAGGAGTTTACTACTACTACACTTGATTTGTATATCAAGGTGTTGAGATTATTTGAAACGCACTTTTTGTTTTATATTAGTGCAAGTGGGAGTTTGTTGGGTTTTATGCCCTAAATAAAACTCATTTCAATATAATAAGATTTACTTATTAATATAGATAAGAAATAACATTTAATGTTGCATGGTTCACATGATTTATTTCATGATTATATGTACATAATGTA
The DNA here is from genome assembly GCF_029168945.1 of Cannabis sativa. Classification (NCBI taxonomy): domain Eukaryota; kingdom Viridiplantae; phylum Streptophyta; class Magnoliopsida; order Rosales; family Cannabaceae; genus Cannabis; species Cannabis sativa. The sequence goes on along the minus strand of NC_083605.1, from coordinate 14,484,483 downwards.
TGAATTCATCTAAAACCCTTTTCACATACTTGATCCTGTTTATTGTGTCGTCAACACATTGGAAAGTAAACATGACTATGTGAATAAAGTTCCCTAGATTTATCAGACACAGGGTTTTACTGATATGATAATCTACAACAAGAGTTTACTTGTATTTGGAGAAATACTATGTTCTTTCCAGAACATTGGTTAAAGTAAAGCTCAGGTTGGATGCATGGAGTATGCATCGGAAGGGACCGATATTGAACTTTGACTTAGATTTAATTAAACTTACCGTAAAATCTATTCAAGTCAATATCGCCTAGTTGATCCTAGATCAAATGATCTTAATCCTGTTATGATTAGGCTCAATCTTGAAAGGCTATTCGTGTTCTTTGATTTGTTAGTTAAGCCTACTTTTAGGTCAGGGTGATACGTACATTTTGGGAACACGGTAGTGCATTTGAGTGGGAGCGCTATCATAAACATGGAATCTATAGCTTCTATCTGGCGAATAGTAAGCAAAGGATGATCTCCTTCGAGCTTGACCAAACGAACATAAATGGTGGAGTACTCATTTCACATAAGCTGAAATATCATTTATACGGGGTCAAGTGTTTTAAGGATAAAATACATAGTAGGGTGTTACGGTAATCTAATCCCTTTACAGTGTAGATCATTCATATAGAGGATAATTGATCAAATTAGGATTATAACAATGGATAACTAATGATGTGTCTATATGGTGGAACATATAGAGCATTCTATATACTGAGAGTGCAATTCTAAGTTCTATGCGTGGATTCAACGAAGAATTAATAAGTTAGTGAATTTTAGTGCTAAATTCTTGATCTACTTATTGGAAGCTCGGTTATATAGACCCATGGTCCCCCCACTAGTTGAGATAATATTGCTTGTAAGACTCATGTAATTGGTTTTGATTAATCAATTATAATTCTCAAATTAGACTATGTCTATTTGTGAATTTTTCACTAAGTAAGGGCGAAATTGTAAAGAAAGAGTTTATAGGGGCATATTTGTTAATTATGATACTTTGTATGGTTCAATTAATAAATATGATAAATGACAATATTATTTAATAATTATTTATAGTTATTAAATAGTTAGAATTGGCATTTAAATGATTGAATTAGGAAATTGGCATTTTTGAGAAAATCAGATACAAAAGGTGTTAAAATTGTAAAATTGCAAAAAGCAAGGCCCAATCCACTAAGTATAGGGCCAGCCACTTTTGTAGGAAATTTAAACTGATATTTTCATTATTTTAATGCCAAATAATTCAAACCTAACCCTAGTGGAATGCTATAAATAGATAGTGAAGGCTTCAGGAAAATTACACTTAAATTTTCTATTTTTCCTTCAGAGAAAAACCTGAGCCTTTCTCTCTCCCTATCTTTAGCTGCCACTTCTTCTTTCTCTTCCCTCTTGAATTTCAAAAATCTTAGTGTGAGAGTAGTGCCCACACACATCAAGTGATACCTCAATCATAGTGAGGAAGATCGTGAAGAAAGATCATCAGCAAAGGAGTTTCAGCATCAAAGATTCAGAGAAAGAGATCCAAGTTCAGATATTGATAATGCTCTGCTACAGAAAGGAATCAAGGGCTAGATATCTGAACGGAAGGAGTCATTATCTTCCGCTGCACCCAATGTAAGGTTTCCTAAACTTTATATGTGTTTATTTCATCGTTTTAGAGAGTTCATATTTAGGGTGTTAATAAACATACTTGTGAGTAGATCTAAGATCCTGGTAAAATAATTTCCAACAATAGTACCGTCCCTGTGAACGTTCAAAACTCAGTACCATGTTGGACATGGCAGTAGTGGCTCAGTACCATGTTGGACATGGCAGTAGCGGGACTCAGTATCGTGTTGGACACGGCAGTTAGAATTATGTATGAGTATTATTATGCTTTTCTTACTGAGTCTGTCGACTCACAGTTCTACGTTTATGTGTAGGTAAAGGCAAGGCTAAAGCTGATGGACCGTGAGCGAGCTTGAGAAGATTGTACATGTCGGGGCGGTTAGGCCTGGAGCGTACGATCATCGGGACAGCGAGGCTGATTTTTGTAACTGGTCGTTAGACGACTTTTATTTTATGTATCAGTTAAACAGTTGAATCTTTTGTAAATGATTTTATAATCGGGATCCCGAGTCTTTTGTAATATTGTTTTATAAGTTTAATTAAAAAGCAAAATTTTAATTAATCACGTTTTTCCATAAACCTCGTTGATTAGCAACGAGCTGCACAGTACGTTTAAGAAATCACGTAATACGCCTATAGTAGTTAGGGTGTTACATTTTAGCTCCTCAAATTGGCCTAAAGCAAGCCAAGATTGAGCATCTAAAATGTCTCTGCTAAGAATCTGTCTTCCCCCAAATCTGTCTTGGTAGTTGAACATAGCGTTGAAGTCACCAATGATGATCCAAGGCTCGTTTATATTCCCAAAACCAGCAAGCTTATCCCACAAATCCTTTCTAGTTTCCAAAGAGTTGCTGCCATAAATCGCAGTAACAAAAAAAGCCTTTTTTTGGTCAAACAACTTGACTTTACAATGAACAAATTGGATGTCCTCGCTTATCATGGTCACTTGAACATAATTCTTCTGCCAAAGTAAGATTATTCTACCAGCAATAACAGTGCTAGAGTAGTAATTCCAAGAAGTAAAATTCTCCTCCATACTAGAACAAGCTTTTTCATGCTTAAGTTTGGTCTCAAACAAAGCACCAAACCCAATTTTATTCACTCTCAAAATATCAAGGATAGCAAGTTGCTTGTCCTTTTTATTCATCCCTCTAACATTCCATCCTAACATATTTAAAGCATCCATCAAAAATGATTAGAGTTAGGAAGTATATCCTCTTCAATTTCTTCATTTTGCAACACAGTATAGCCATTGGTACTGCTGGGTACATTGCTTTCCTTCATGTCTATAGCAGTCTTACTTTGTCTCAGCCCTTTTTTTCGAGGGGTTAACCATCTGTTCTCCCCATCAGCTTCTTTTACCACACTTGGACCTGCCTCCCCTACCTTATTTTGCACTAGCAAACTAGTGTTTTCCTCCTGTTCAGTAGCATTCATTATCCCTGGTTCTTTGTTCAAGTTTACATCCTGTTTTTCCTTCAGAACATCATTGTCAACACCTTGTTTTTTCTTCCAAACAACCTTTTTATCTCTATTACAATTAACAACAGTATGCCCCAAGTTAGCACAAGCGGCACATTTGGAAGGAAGCCATTCATACTCCATAGGTTGTTCAACTAGTTGCTTTCTTTCATTAACAAAAGCAATAGCTTTCGGAGGGTCATCCGATATTTCAATCTCCACAAGGACACGAGCAAATTTCACCATCGATCGCTCTTGCGTAACTTTGTCTATCATCACTGGTTTGCCAATAGTACTAACAAGTGCACTGAGGTTGTTTCGTCCCCAATATTGCAACCCCAATCCATTTAGACGGATCCAAACGGGAAATGAATTCACCGTACGAGTTGTGTCAAGATCCGTGGACCAAGGATGCAAGACAACTGGTTTCTTGTCAAAATGAACCACACCTGCCTCAAGAATCAGATCACGGGTTGCTTCATCTCTGAAATTAACCAGAGTACACCCTGAATGCATACGAACGATCTTCTCAATAACAAGATTGCCCCAAATTCTCTTCACAAATCCTTCAAACACCTTGAATGGGGGGTTTGCACCGAGGACAATACACACAATTGCATTTTTCCAGAATGAAGCTTCTACTTCTAATTCCTCTAGATCAAGGTTAGCCAAAACTTGATCTCCTACACGGACTGGTTCAGCATATTTGAGTCTAGAAGAAGGGGTAGGTACCTGATTAGAATGGAACTTACTCCACAAATCCTTCGCATCAGTCTGGTAATCGGTTACCTCTGCTTCCTCAGCCCAGCTTCCAGTTCTCGAAGAAGCTCGCTGTTGCACCTCGCCTCCAATGTCCACTCCAGGATCTGAAATCAAGATCTCGCAGGTATCATGAAATTCATCTGTTTGTTATCCTTCCGCAGTAGTACCGTCAGCTTCTACCTCTTGGATCGAAGGGAGTTCGTCGACCGAATCCAGACTAGTCGTGGCAGTAATTCTAGGCTTTCGAGTGATCCGCTTCTTCTTCGCCATGGGAGAAGCAGGGGAACCTCACACGCCTTTTCAAAAAACTTAAAATTTAACCTGATTATATTAATTAGTAAATCTGATTATATTGAAATTAGTTTTTTTTAAGGCACAAAACCCAACAAAATTTTGTTGTTGCCGTTGAAGCTCTGCCATCGCCAGTGCTCAAGACAACCTTCGAGATTAAAGAGAGTATCGAGAGGGAGATGTGGGAGTGGGAAGTTTAGAGAGAGAGAAGGTCTGAAATCGAGAGATTGTGGGAGAGAGAAAGCGATACAAATAAAATAGAAGATGAGATTTTGTTAGTTATATTTAACGCACTATCAGAGATGATATTGTTGTCGTGTTTAATTCGTCGCTGACGATCTTTTAGGGAAAAATCCTGCCTGTTTCCACTGATTATTTCCTAAAAACGATTAGTTGTTATCACTAATGTCAAAATAGTCGTCACTAAAACTTAAATTTTTTTTTATCAAATGTTCAGTGAAGAAATGTTATAGTGTTGTCATTGATACACCTATCTTTAATCATAAATTTTTATGGTCACTTATACTATTTTCATAGTGTCCCCATATATTAATATGTTTATATGTGTCTATATATAATATATCACATAAGCTTCAAATTTTAATCCACTAAATTAATTACAATAGATATATTCAAATTTATAAGAGATGAGTGTGATCGATGGCTACATATCATCCTTTTGTTAAAAATACAATCTTTTATTATATTCCTTCCCCTCCAACCCAAAAGGTAAGTACATCTAGTTTGGCCACACTCCCTGTCCCTATTATCCATCTATTTTGTCAAATATTGCATAATCTTGAAATGATCACTAGCTTGGGTGGGGAAGCTAGCAACTTATTAAGTTATGGTTTGAGTTAGTTTGTTTGTGTTTCAATCAACCTCAACAAAAGAGCAATAATCTTTGGCTATTACTAATTCAATTAATTCGTGTTGACTATAATAACTGAATAGAAGAATCAATGTCTTTTTACCGAATCCATTCTCATTTGATTAGTAGTGCTTCGAATTTGAAAAACAAAAGGTAGAAGAGGCTGTTTTCAACCGTAGAAACTTATTAATTTAACAAGTATTAGAACTTGGTGCCCTTATTCTAGAACACCCACATAGCTAGCATGCCAGTCGACAGCCACAAAATTTGAACTCAGACCATGTGCACACACATTCTTTGTAGCATAATCAGTACTAGAATATTGGCTTTTGACCATTTAATTCTTTTCTAACAGATAAAAAGGAATATATATATCAGTTGGTTTGTTAGTAATCACTACTAATGAATTTTACTTTATTCTGAAACAAAACCAGTTGATGAGGTAGTTGAAATGTTTTTCTCCTATAAATAAATTAATATAGTTTTATTGGGCCAGCCCAACTTTCCGGAACTGTTTAATGTAGCCCACCTAAATGTCGACAAGGGATAAATGGGTTAAAATTCCCAACTTTCAAAGATTAAACTCTCCGAATCAAAATTTATAAGGGATAATTTGGTAATACACACCAAAAAAAAACAATTACAAAAATATAATTGTATAGAATATTAAATATTTTTATAATTTTATTTGTAGAAAATATGATATTTTAATTTATTTTTATGTTGTACTCTTGTTAATTTGGTGTTATTTTGATATTACTTTTATGTAGTTTACTTATTATTTTCTTGTTGTTTTTATAAAAATTATAAAAATGTAAAAAAAAAAACATTAATGTAAAAAATTTACGAAGTGATTTATGAAATCATTGCAATTTATAATAATAACACGTTATTAATTTCTATTTCATTTTTATTAATGGTTGAAATTAATATATCACAAAAATGTATTATGATATTTTATCATAAATAACGTGATATGATGGCATATGATAGCCATATTACTTAATACTAGCAAAAAATTACGTGCGAAGCACGTATACTAAATTTTATGCTAGTTTTTTTTTTTATGTTATTTAAAAGTGATACAATTAAAAATTAAAAAATATATATATTATTAGTTATTAGGTGAGATTATTATTATGTGTATATGAAGAAATCACAATTTAATTAACCTTATAATCTTAACTTTAATCAAATAGGGTTCTAGATATATGAACAATAAATAATTACGTAAAAATCAAAAATAATTATTTGAATAAAAAATGCAATATACACAGTTATATATATGAATCCCATTAATTAAAAATAATTATTCAATATATGAGCAATAATTTGTCACGCTATATGTTTCCCAATAAAAAAATCCACCTCCTCATAGTCAAAAATAAATAATACATGTAATACAGATCTTTGTAATAGAGTACTTAAAAGAAACAAAACTTCAGTTACCATAATCGGAAAAGATTTAAGTGAACTAAATAATGACTAAAAAGATCTAAATTACAAAATGAAAATAACATGTCTATATGAGTATGATTTTTTTGTTATATGAGCATGATTGATCTAAGAGAAAATAGATAAACCTATAAACATATAAATATACTTAATATTAATTTTGACAAAGAAACAATTCAATTATAAACAATTCTAAATATGAGCTTGACAATTTCAACACACTAATTACTCATTAAATAATCATAATGTATACATCATGATAATTTTATTTTATTTGATATCAAATGATAGAGATTATTGAGGTTTTCAGCCATGGAAAACACACTATGATCAAAAAGTAATGCTCATTAATTGTATATTTCAAAGAAACCCAAATTTCCATGAATGTCCCTAATAAGATATAAACAATGAAATTGTAAATTAAAAAACAAAAAAAAATAGTAAAATTTCAGTTAATATAACAAATCGAACAAATTGAAGATTTAGACAATACTGAAATTTGAACTCTTAGAGGCCATTAGCGAAGGGGCGAAACTCGTTAGATCCTCTAGTAGAACACTACCTTAATGGTCTGAACACAAAAATTGTAGAAATCAAAATATGAATAAATTAGCATCATCAACAAAAGTAAAATTAAATGGAAAAGACTTAATAATTACGTGACAACTAATTATTAATTGAATTAAAAAGTTATGATTATAAGATTAATTCAAATTATTGTTCATATATTGATTAATCCCATTAATCAAAAATTATTCAATATATGAACCCTATTTGATTAAAAATATATGAACAATAATTTGAATTAATCTTATAATCTTAACTTTAATCAAATAGGGTTTATAAAAGAGGCATAAATAATCAAATAAGGTTAGAAATACGGTAATTAAAGAAAATTTAGAACCCTATTTTTTTTTTAGATTTAATGGGATTTATTTTATTATATATAAATAAAAAGTAACCCATGAATTTCTCATAAACCATTTTATTTTTAATAATAAACTATTTTATTTTTAATATAAATTAAAATTCACACATAAATTTCTCATAAACCAAGAATTTTGTTATATAGGCACATTTTATATAGAATAGATACACTAATTTATGTGTAACATTTGTCTGAAAATAAACAAGCAAAACTAACTGCTCCACCAAAATTGAAATTCAATGCCACATCAACAATGGTTTTTTTTTTTAATTTTCTTTTTATTTATTTTTTTTAAAATGTAATTTCATTAAACCAAAATAATTAGTGAGGATTGGGCAAGTAAAGCAAAATAGCTTGACTATAGGACAAGAGGGTTAACCCCCAATTCACATGGCACTAACTTTGTAAACTAAAGTATAATTGGCTAATACATGAGCAATTTTATTGGCCTCACCAAATACAAACGAGATACCAATCACATTGCCAAATAACAACAAAGATCTAATCTGATCTAGCAAACAATCAACATCATGACAATTGTCTTCCTTTTTTTAGATTATTTGAACAGCTTCCAAACAATCCGATTCAATGCTAAACCGTTGTATATTTCTCTCTAATCCCGTTTGTAACCCGAGTATAATGGCCATCAATTCCAGCTGCAGCGGTGGATATTCTCGCGGTAATGCAGTCAACCAAGCAAACAACACTTCCCCTTTATCTCCTCTAATAACACAGCCTATACTCAAGCTGCCATTGCCTTTCTTCACACCATCGTCGACTTTTATTTTCATCCCACTAGACTTCGGCGCCTTCCAAGTAGAATGTTCCCTTTGAGATACTTCACCCCTGTTGCATTTTCTCCCTCAAAATCAACAGGGACTACTCCATTCCACCATCTCAGCAGGCTGTGGGACAAAACCTCCATGAACAACAGCAATCCTACTATTCCATACAATCCATGTAAAAACTAAGAAAAATTCGAACTGTTCTTTACTCAAAAATTGTGGTCTGCCGCATTAAAAATGCAAGCTCATCTTCATTACCATGTTGCTTTACTTTTTGTTGGAGTCCACAAATTTTCTAAATAATCTTACTAACCTTACAATCCCGTAGTGCATGGAATTTAGATTCAGGAACCCTTTTGGAGCACCTAGTGCAAAAAAGAACTGTCTAAGCATGACGTTTTGACAAAATGGTATGAGTAGGAAGCCAAGCATGAACCAATTTCCACACAAAAACCTTAACCTTTGGTGGAATTTTAAGTCTCCATAATTTTTGTCACCATTCCACAACAAGATGATCATCGAATTGCTGTCAGTCCTTTCTTAAATCGCTTGCCATTCAATTTCCACTCTTAACTGAGTATTTACCATTCTTGATGTAATGCCAAAGTATTTTGTCTTCAATTTCCAACCCCAAGTTTGGAATTGTAAGGATCATCTCAGCATCATCTTCGTTGAACACAGCTTGAATAAATTCTTCGTCCCAATTTCCATCACCCAACTTAAGATCAGCTACACGGATGTTCAAGAAGTGGTGGCCTATCATATATCTTGAATGTCACTGGTCGCGGCAACCATGGGTCATCCAATACTCGAACATTACTCCCATCACCAATCCTCCAACATTAACCTTTTAAAATTAGTTTCTTTCCCCATATTAAACTACGTCAAACAAAGGATGCATGTGTTCCACATTTTGCTTAGAACAAATTTATTAGGGAAATTTGAAGCCTTCAAAATACGACTACAAAGAGCATTAGGATACCTTACACAATGCCAAACTTGTTTTGCTAGCAAAGCCTAATTGAACATTCCCAAGTCCCGAAGTCCCATTCCTCCTTTATCTTTTGTCTTGCATAGATGTTCCCATTTACACCAATGAATCTTCTTATCCTTCTAAGATAAGCCCACCAAAATCTTACTGCCATTCTATGAAAACTAAAAATTATCCCCTTAGTCAACGAGAAACAACTCATAGTGTAAGTCGGTATAGCTTGAACAACCACCTTTATAAGTACCTCCTTACTTGCCATTGAGAACATTGATGTTTTCCATTCGTTCAATTTTGCCAACACCTTATTTTTGATCATATCACTTAGTTCCTTATTGTTACGATCCACAAAGGATGGCTGACCCATGTATTTCCCATGAGACTCAACCTGTCGGACCCCCATAAAATTAGCTAACTGACTTCTATCTTCAACATCAACTTGCTTCCCAAAACAAACTTCAGACTTGCCATAATTCATCACCTGGTCTGAAGCAGTCGTGTAATTATCCAGTAAATTCCAAAACCTTTGACATCCTTCCATTGTTCCATCAAAGAAAACCAAACTATCGTCAGCAAAGAACAAATGTGACACGAAGAGTTCATTTCTTCCAAACTTAAGTCCTTGTAATTTACTCCTTCACTCCTCTGCCTGAATGAAACAAGAGAAAGCCTCCGCATAGAAAAGAAAGAGGAATGGAGACAATGTTCTGCTTTGTGCCCTAAATAAAACTCTATTTCAATGTAATCTTTCTCATTTAATTATCAATAAAGAGACAGAAGTATTTTCATCACTTATTTAGTGTGTCATTTGGTTCAAGTTATCATTTATATGTTTATTTGATTTATAAATTCATCCAAACCCTTCTCACATTGATATTCTTGTTTATTGTGTCGTCACACAGTGGAAAGTAATCAAGATTGTGTGGTTAAATATATATATTCCTAGATTTATCAGTACACAGGGTTTAACTGATATGATAATCTACAATATAGTTTACTTGCACCTTGGATAAGTGCTATATCCTTTCCAGGGTATTGGTTAAAGTAAAGCTTGGGTTGGATGCATGGAGTATGCATTGGAAGGGACCGATATTGAACTTGCATTAGATATGATAAATTTACCGTAATATCTATTCAATTCAATATCACCTAGTTGATCCTAGATCAAATGATCTTAATCCTGACATGGTTATGTTCGATCTCAAGAGTATTATTCATGTTCTTTGATTTGTTAGTTAAGCCTACTTTTTGGTCAGGGTGATACGTACATTTTGGGAACATGGTAGTGCAATTGAGTGAGAGCGCTAATCATAGATATGGAATCTATAACTTCTATCTGGACATAGAAGTGAAATCATGATTTCCTTCGAGCTTGGCTAAATAGAGATAAATGGTTGAGTACTCATTTCAGTGATTATGTTAGTTCACTGAAATATAATTTATAGGGGGCTAAGTGTTTTAAGGATAAAATACATTGAAGGGTGTAACGGTAAATTAATTCCTATACAATGTAAATCATCTGTAGAGGATCATTGATTATTGGGATTATAACAATGGATAACTAATAGCGTATCTATATCGTGGAACATATAGAAGCGTTCTATATAACTGAGAGTACAATTTCAAGTTCTATGGTGGATGCAATGAGAAATTAATAAGTTAGTGAATTTACTTGGTAAATTCTAGATCTGCTTATTGGAAGCTCGGATATATAGGCCCATGGTCCCCATACTAGTTAAGACAATACTACTTGTAAGACTCAGTTAATTGATTTTAATTAATCAATTATAATTCTAAAATTAGACTATGTCTAGTTTATGTATTTTCACTAAGCTATGGTTTAATTGTGAAGAAAAGAGATTCTAGGGTTTATTTGTTAATTAAGAGACTTTGTTAAGTCTAATTAATGAATATATTAAATGACAATGTTATTTAATAATTAATTTTAATTATTAAATAATTAGATTTGGCATTTAAGTGGTTAAATTGCAAAAATGACATTTTTGAGAAAATAAAATAAAAAATTAGAAAAATGGCAAAATTGCATAGTGGGGCCCACTATCCATGGCAGGCCACTTGGGAAGCAATTTGCCACTTTATTTTTTCATTATTTTAATGCCAAATAAATCTAACCTAACCCTAATTGGTTTCCTATAAATAGGTAGTGATGGCTTCAAAGTAAAAAGATGATGCAATTCATTCCTTAAGTAAAATTTTGAGCCACCTTCACTCTCCCTATTCAAAACCTTCTCTCTCTCTTTCTCTCTTCAAAATCGAAGCCCTATTGTGAAAAGAGTGAGTGCCCACACACATCAAGTGGTACTCAATCATAGTGTGTAAGGCTGTGAAGAATCCAATTTCAAGAGAAGGAGAGTCGGACTCAGATCTTGGTGATACTCTACTACAGAAAGGATACAAAGTGGCAGACCCAAGATTTAAGTTGAGGGTGGGCAACATTTTTTTTTAATAAGTGAGGGGATAGGTTTTTTTTTTTCTACATTGCATAACATGTTAAAAATTAATGCAAATTTATATTTTAGTATTAAATATACTATAAAGTAAAAAAAAAGTAACAATAAAATATATTTGGTTCATTAATTAAGACATTAAATATAAGTATTATTGGTAGAGGTTCAAAAAGTAAAATAAAAATAAACATGCTTTTATTGGGATTAGAACTCATGACCTCCTTTAGATGCATGAAATGACTTTACCATTATACCAAAGCTTATTTAATAGGTATAAATATCACTTTTATTTATAAATATATGTTGTAAGTAACTAAAATGCATACAAGGGTTAGAGATCTGAGTGGAAGGAGACATTATATTCCGCTGCAACCATTGTAAGGTTTCTGAAACTTTATATGTGCTTATTTCATATCGTTTTAGAAGTTCATGTTTAGGATGTTAATAACATACTTGTTAGTAAATTTAGATCCTGGTAAAATGATTCCAACAGACAGAGGGTCACCTTGATGTAATCCACGTCCTGTCAACATTTTAGCCCAAACCTCACCATTAATGAGAATAGCGAAGCTAACCGATGTAACATACTGCATAATTTTGTCCAGCCAGTCTTTGTGATACCCCAATTGAAGCATCATAACTTGTAGAAACTTTCACTCCACTTGATCATAAGCCTTCGTCATATCTTGTTTTAATGCCATCTTCCTTCCATTTTGAAACAAGTTTTCTCTCATGCAATGTAGCCCTTCATAACCACTAATAGTGTTGTCATGGATCAATCTTCCTTTCACAAAAGCGCTCTGTGTGTCCGAAATGACCACACCCAAAGATGATCTCAACTGATTAGATAGGCACTTGGAGATAATCTTGTAGATAACATTGCAGAGACTAATTGGTCGAAATTCCTCCACTTGTTTTGGCTTGTCAACTTTGGGAATGAGCCCAATGATAGTATCATTTAGAAAACTAAAGTTAGCCCCTTCATTAATGTAACACCCTGATACTTAGGCGCTACAGTGATTTTACAATTACAATGCCACCTTTGCTAATCAAAGGATTTTTTTTTTTGAAAATTGTGTAAAATTAAAAGTTTAAATTTAATTGCTAAACTTTAATAAACTTTTAAACATTTAATTACATAAGACGGGATCCCGTTCTTAAACTTTTACAAAATATCCAAAATATATATAGTCAGGTCGCACATTGACTACAAAATAAAATCCAAATGTCCCAAGATTGAACACTTCAGGTCGCATCGCCATGACATGTACAACATCATCCTATCTCGAAGCTTACTCCTGTTCAGCCTTTGCCTTTTCCTTTACCTACACATGAAAGTAGAACTTTGAGTCAACAGACTCAGTAAGAAAAGCATATAACAAATAATATAATATCGACTTGTATCTAGGCGCCCATACACCTATTTGTAAGGCTTAACAAATGAGCAAGAACGTTCTGTACTAAGGTACAACCATTGTACCACATACACTACGTATCAACATTGTACGAGTGTTGGTAGGGTTTGTTTTGTACCCTGAGTACCACTAAGTGATACACCACACACACCCTGTACTTTCTCGTACTTGTGCTGGTGTAACACCGTAATGTACTCTTTAATTATTATACACTATACCGATGCACTATGTACCACTTCCGTACAAGTGTTGGTAATTTACTAAGCATAACAAGCATGCATATATATTACACACATACATACATTCGTGTATATATATATATAACATGTTCTACGCTATTCTTACCTCGTTTCCAAATTCAAGTGAGTTGGCTGACCTGAACAGAAAACCTCGTGCTGGATGGATGCCCTAATCACATAATATAATCGGGAAAATAACACGTCAAAACCCTAATCTGGGAAACCCAACCTCCAACTTAAGATTCTGCTAATGATAACTAAAGCTATAATACCCTAAGCAACAAGGAATCATCCAACCAAGGCTCTGAAATGGACACGAATCGACGAAATGGATTGTTCGAGAAACCAATCCCAGAACCGGTTAACCGGTTTTATAAGACCTGGTAAACCGATTAACCGGTTTGCACCATGTTTCCCCAAACAATCCAAAACCTACTCAAAACATGTCCAAATCTCACCAAACCTTCTAGAACACTTACAATAGCATCAACCAACATAACCCAAGCAACAGAACCCAGAAATTACCATAAAATCAAAAAGTGCCATGGATGAACCAAGCTTTAGTTTTCAAACTCAAACTTGTACATCCATGTCACCAAACCTCCAAACCAACAACGAAACATTAAAACGAACTCAAATTAAAATTAGAAATCGAATTACACTTCACTCAAACCCCAACAACCCTCATACTTCAAAATTCCATAATCAAGCTAAACTTCAAGCTTAAGAAACTATAGAATTATGGTGCTAAGGCTTACTTCCACTTGGAAACTCCTAGATTTCTTGCTGAATTCTAGAAAAAAGGATGAGGATTACTGATTTCCTTCTGGTTTTGGTGGTGGTCAGGCAAAGAGAATGAAAGAGAAATGAGTTTCTCTTGATTTTTTGTTTTTTTTTTCTTCTAAATGGGTGAATTACTTGCTGAAATAAATATAGTGGCCAGCTGCCACTCTCCCATGCAGCCACCTAATCCCCTTCCCCAATTACCAAAATACCTTTCTAGCTTATAACTTAAGCAATTTAAAGTATAAGGGTAAAATGGTCAAAAACCATAACCTCGCTCAAACCCGGTATTCAATTTATCTCTAATATTTATCCCAATAAGAAAAAGGTTCTAGACTTACCCATGTGACTCAAATGGATATCCATTACATTTTCCGTCATCGCCAAGCAAAAGTTATAAAAATTGCATATTTCATATATAATACAAACAATACATCTAAGTTTGATTTAGATGTCATTGACAGCGGTCGATGGGATGAGTATTGTTGGGGTAGGGAGTCGTTTGAGTTGACTATTGATTCTTTGAAAGGCAGAATAGAGCATGGTATTAAAATGAAAAATAACAGAGAGGGGAAGGGATGTCAGTCCTACGATGGTTGGTACAGAGCGTTGGGCTGTCCTTGGGTGTTCATAGTATGGTTTTATGAATGTTATCCTGCGATGGTAAAACTTTTTGCAAAAGAGTTGCATCCAGGATTCCAAGAATTCTGAATTGGACCAATGAGGTTGGGACCAAAAATCCAACTTTTAGAGACTTGAAAGGCAAGACTTTTGATTTTCCGTTGAACAAGGTGATTTTCAGTTTCATTATTATTTTATCTTTGTTTTGTGTCAGTTTATTAATCTTTGTTTTTTTTTAATTTTTTTGTTTCATATTTTATTTTTTTGTTATCGTTTTTCAGTTAAAGATTAAGAACATTCGTCCATTTGATGAGGAGAGGCAGAAGTTGCAATTGGAAGACTTATTTTTAGGTGAATCTATTGATGATCGTGGTACCACTAAGCAAACATTCGAGAGTGGTTCATCTTCAAAAAAATTTGATTCAGAGGACATAGAAATGTTAAAATCTAAGTTGGAATTGGTCATTTCCAATCAAGAATCCTTGGCCGAAGATTTTATATCTTTGAGGTGTTTTGTTGACCTTAATTTCAAGTTTGTCATGACTGCAATTAAGGATATTCAAGAAAAAGTTAATGTTATTTATGATTGACCTTCCATTGAGGTATTTATTTTCACAATTTTTGTTTCATATTTTTTCTACTATTATTGTTAGTTGTTTTCCTGTTTTATTTTAGTTGCAATACTGTTTTTGAACAAGGTTAAGTTATCTGATGAATTTATCACCCAAGATTTTGATGATGATGATGCTGATGATGATGATGATGATGATGATGATGATGATGATGAGGATGATGAGGATGAAGACAAAGGATTACCTAATCCAGAGAATATTGATACTGATTCCAATGATGGTGATGAGTTGGTTAAAGATGGTGGTGATGCTTCTGGAGTTGATAAGGTTGTTGGTGATGTTCCTGCTGTTGATGTGATTCAAACTGAGGTTGTTGCAGGCATTGAAGAGAGGACCAAGGATGTTGAAAATGTTAAGGCCAAAGAGTCCGGTGTAACCGGAGATGAATTTTTCAATGGTTTAAGCCAGCTTGAAGTTGATGATGAGCAAGTTGTGTTGGCTGGTTTAAAGGCTATTGCTAAAATCAATCTAAGTGTACATTTTATTCTTTGTTAGGTTGTGTTAGCATGTCAGTTTTTTTTAGTTGTTAGATAGTTTTATGTTAATTTTGCAACTTTTACTTTTTTTGATTTTTTAATTTTCTATTTCAAGCTCCAGATTTCACTCCAAATGTTGTTGTTGAAAAGGCAGATGCCATTGCTTCTGATGAAGAAGCGGATGACACTGTTACTTATACTCCTCTATTGGATAAGAGAAAGCGTGCCCCGACATTGAAATCGCCTTTTGTTAATTTTGGGTCGGCTGATGTGAGCAGCACTCTAATGGAGGTAATTTCCTCAGGTTCTCAATCTCGAAGAGATGAGAGGGATTTTAAGATGGTTACTTATGTGAAGGGTCTTTACGCTCTTAAGGATTCATTTTCCGATCCCATCTTTCCTGAAATCGAGGCTAAGTTTGATGCTTGGATTAGCAAAGGGTTGCTAAAATTTCCAAGGTGATTATTTTCTTTATTCTATTTTTATTTTTTTGTATTTTTTTTATTTCATTTTATTTTGCCAATTTTTTGAATTCAATATTGTTTCTTTGTCGTTTTTTTTATATAGGCCTTACGATGTTTACGAGGATGGTGCGAAGAAAATTTCCCCGGGGTTCAGATAAGGTGTAGATTATGTTGAAGATAAAACCTGGTTTCATCATTTGTCTTGCTGTGACATGTTTATCAATGACTCGATAATATTTCTTTTTCCTTTTAAATTTTTTATAGTTATTTTATAGCTGTTTTATCATTGTTTTTAAGTTTAGCTACTGTTATTGAGCTTTTGTAATATTTGTTCACTTTATCTTTTATCTTTATTTATTGAGTTGTTTCAGCATATGAACACTATCTTCTATTACCTTAGGAAAAAAGGGAAATATTCTTCTGCTGTTACAGTGAATTTCGCAAGAACTGTCTGCCTTTTCAACAATTCCATTTAATCCTTATACTACAAATTCTGCAAATCTAAGGCAATAAAAACAAAGATGTCTCACATCCATGCTGCTCACCCAATAGTGCATTATATAAGAGGCTTGTGAATTCCTTGTTCTAAGCCTTGGTATGAAGCCTGTAAAGACCGCTTAGCTTATATTTGGAAATTAGCAGTTAATTAAGATTTAATTATGAAAATTATTTATAGATATTTAAATAATTATTTATGTTGTTATATTTGATTTCTGAATGCATTTTATGTCATATAGTGAAATTTTATAATTTGCATTTTCGGTGCCTGACAACATGGAACGCGGTGTATGGCTTAGTAGAATCACAATTTAGTATTTTAGTATAGCGGGGCAGTTTATTTAGACATTGGGAATGTCGGGATTGGTCGGGAATTTAGAATTTCCCAAAATACCCTTTTAGTGCCTTTTTATCCTTTTAGTGTGGGAGGGGCAAAATAGTCATTTTGCCCCATAAGCCTTTGTCCTTTTGTGGAATGAATATTTGGTGATATTATGTTATGTTGGCTGATATTAATTTAATAAAATGAAGTAAGAGGATTCATTTACTTCTTTTTACAAAATCAAAGAAAAGCAAAAATTCCTTTTTTTTCTCAAACTCTCTCTCTCTCTCTCTTTCGGCCCTCTTTGAGCAGCAAGAATCTTGGTATTTTCTTTGGTAATTCAAGCTATTTTCTCAAGATTTAGTGATCTCTAATTGTTGGTAAGATTCTTATAGCTTTCTTCTGAGTTTCTTGATTTTTTTTTAAGAAAAATGGATAGTTGCATGCTTGGTAATTTGATGTTGTTGTTGCTGGGTTTATGGGATGTTGTCTGTAGTTTTTATATATTCAAATTGAATGGATTAAAGCAGGTTTGATGCATGTTAGTTAGATTTAACCAAGTTTGAGTTTTTGAACTCGAAGCTTGGTGCTTTAATGGTGAATTGAGCTTTTTGTTGCTGTAGTTGTTGTTATTGTTTAATTATGTTCTCTGTGGTTAAATTATGTTGAAACATGTTGATTTATGCATGAATTAGTGGTTGTTTGAAGGGTTAGTCAAGTTTTGAGTTTTGAACTCAATCTTGAACCTTCAATGGTGAATCTTGTTTCTGTGATTAAAGCTTGGTTTTATTGCTTTGGATATGTTCTTTGGGATGTATATAGCAGGTCTGGAGAGTTTTGTAAGTTTTGGGGTTGAATTGCATGAGATATGAAATTTTTATGGTTTCCTGCACTGAACCGGAATTCCGGTTTAGTATAGCCTGTAGGAACCAGAATTCCGATTGGTGTTCTGGGTTCCTCCCAAAACCGAAATTCTGGTTGTAGAACCGGTCTACCGGTTGGGGAAAAATTGGGAACCCTAGTTCTTCCCAATTTTGTGTTGTTTAAGTCCCCGGGAAGTGATTTAGCATGTCACTTATCAGTGTTGTGATTATTATGGTTTAGGAGCCTGTAAATCGCCGAGCAGTTCGTTCCACTCAGATTGACTGGAACACTTGAATTCGGAATCGAGGTAAGATTAGTATAACAATATGCATATGTAT
Organism: Cannabis sativa; assembly: GCF_029168945.1. NCBI lineage: Eukaryota > Viridiplantae > Streptophyta > Magnoliopsida > Rosales > Cannabaceae > Cannabis > Cannabis sativa. Next base: position 14,466,178 of record NC_083605.1, on the reverse strand, counting down.
TTACATGTTTAGCGTGCAAGTTAGGGAGCCTGTTAGATTACATTAGATATGTATGTTGGCTTCGTACCATCCGACAATATCACATCGGTACGGCTAGAGTATGACTAGCGTACCGAGTATAGGCTGATATTATGGTCGATGGTACTGTACTGTTTGACTGTATCACATCGTAAGGCTAGAGTATGACTAGCAGCTAGAGTATGACTAGCGTACCGAGTATAGGCTGATATAGTAACACATCGGTAAGACTAGAGTATGACTAGCGGCTAGACTATGACCACTGTACCGAGTATAGGCTGTTACTTTGTCAAAAGTACCGTCGTACGAACGTTCGAGACTCAGTACCGTGTGGGACACGGGGATTAGGGTTGTGGTCAGGGGTATGGGCATCTGATCATAACCCGGGATTTATGTATGTTTTATGATTTATGCTTTTCTTACTGAGTCTGTCGACTCGCAGTGCTATGTTTATGTGTAGGTAAGGGCAAGGCCAAAGCTGAGGAACCGTGAGGACGAGCCGATGAAGATTGTACATGTCGGGGTGGTTAGGCCTGGAGCGTACGATCCTCGTGACATCAGGGCTTCTGTAGTTAGTCGCTGGGCGAAAAGTATTTTGTAATGAACAGTAAACCTTTTTATAAAGTGTTTTGTAAATGGGATCCAAAAGTATTTTGTATGAAATGTTATAAGTATTTAATTAAATAAGCAAAATTTTAATTAATCGCGATTTCCATAAACCTCGTTGATTAGCAACGAGCTGGACAGTACGTTTAAAAATCACGTAAACACGCCTATGCTAGTTAGGGTGTTACAAAGCCGATCATGTTCTATTCATCATAAATCTTAAGAAAGAAAGCCATTGGGTTTTTGGCTGTCTTGATTTTAATGAGGGGATTATATTTCTTTAAAATTCTTTGAGGACTGCCAAAATTAATTCTGCAGCAAAGAATGCAATGAAGGCTTATTCTATTTCGCTCCCTTTGTTTTTTGATCTCTGAGGATTTTGGAACAATAGGTCCCATGTTCCTGATTTAGGTTCTGACCCGAAAGCTCCTCTAAGAGTTGTGGAGATTGCTAGTCTTCCATCTCAGCAGAAAAAGTGAGTTGTTGTTTTTAAGTTTTTTTATGTTGTATAATAGTTGTTTAACTATTTTGTTTTTCTTTCTTGAAAATAGTGATTGCAGAGCATTTGTGGCTGCATTTGCTGAGTTCTTCATCCATGGGAAAGATATCCCTGGTGACTTTGACATTGAAGTTTACCACACTCGACTTGCTGCCCTCTTGTTTTTGTATGGTCAAAGGAAAAATGATGAAAGTATTGATAGTGAGGATGAGAAGCAGAACAAGTCTTCTAAGGCTTCTAAATTGAAAAAGTAGGGTCCTTTTTTGGGAAACTTTGTTGTTCTTGGTTCATTTTCCTTTAAGATAATATTTGGTTGTTTAATATTTTTAGGTACTCTATACGTTTTATATAATGGAACTGGTTATCAAATTATAGGATATTTGAAATTAACAATTATATTATGTTCATTTTTTTATGTTTTAACAACAACTGTGTTATGATTTTACAATTAAAGTTGTTGGTTTATTTTTAGGCGTACAACTATAAAAAACTATTATGCAACTGTGTACAAACTATTTTGGTAGTCAAAATATTTGTCATTTAATTTCTGACATCTTATCTCAATAGATTACCAACTATTATGCTATTTTTTTCTTCTTATTATTATACAACTTATAAAAACTCATATATATCTGACTTTTACCCACGCCCAAATTCCATAGCTTTAGGTCCGCAATCCCGATCATGATTATTGCATTCTATCTCATCGTATCACATTCTGTTCTGCGATATTTGAGAATCGCCATCCCCCGAATAATCAACTCGTTTACCAAGTAGAGTCTCACGAAATCTTCCCTCTTTGCCTTCAATTACATTCGAAAACGACTTGTAAACCTTATTATGACCGTCTCGCATTGGTTGTCCGTGGATTCCATTATCAAGAAGGGTATCCCCAGCTTCTTGTACCAATTTCTCCTGACACATTACTAATTCCCCTGGCGTAGATCTACTTGTTGTTAATAAATCGATAAGAGTATTGTTCCGATAGATAACTTTTCTCGAAAAATTAGCCTTTTATGATTACATCGACAATAATCCGGTAAAAGGGGGATTATTCAGAGCGGGCTCAATGGACAACGGGGATGGGATAGCTGTTGGTTGGTTAGGACACCCTATCTAAAAACTATTTCTTTTGAAATTATTTATGTAATAAATTCTTAATACGTATCATAATTGTCTAGAAATTATATTGCAACTATTAGTAAACTATTTCAACATTGCCAATTAATAGCAATCTATCAAAACTAACATATCATGCTGTCAAAATTCTCATAGAGATTTAAACAATTCAAATAATTCTCTTGTATCTGTTTAATTGCTTGATTGTTGCATGTCTTTCGGTTGTGACCATGTTGACCACATTTTTTGCACCTATTATGTTTTTTTTGTATCCCAATCAGCTATAAATCTTCTTTTTCTTGGTCTTCCAGATCTTATTTTCTAGTTTGGTGGCAGAAGAAGGATATCTTTTATGTTTTGTGGTGCATCCCATGTTGTGTGATTGTGTACCGGATATATTGACTTGTTGTATGTTTCAAGCCATGTTCTTGTCGTGTAATAATGTGAACAATAATTGTAAACATTTAAGTTTATCTCTTTTATCACAGCGAGCACATGAGCACACGGTAATTCATCAATTTGGAATCTGTTGCAACTGCATGTCTTCTCCGTTAAATTGAACACCCATGATCTTGTTATTTCAACCACTTCAAACATGCTCTCGTTTATTGGCTTTACCTGCATATTAGGTCAAGATAATCAATTTTTAAACTGTAAAGAAAATTGAAAAGAAACTATAAGGAAACAATAATGCAACTTTTAGTTTTAAGTGATTATACATTTTATGTCAATGAGTCCACAAAGTTGTTGACTAGCTTTTTCTCTACTGTAGGTGTCAAAACTGTTGTGGTTTTCTGTGCTCTTTTCCTGTTTGTGTATGTCAATTGTTGTATCAAAGCTCTCAATGACTCCATTAGTGTTGTGATTGGTAGTTCTCTAGCTACTAAGTTTGCTGCGTTTAGAGATTTAGCAATGTTAGAAGTCATAGTTGAATACCTGTTGTGTTTGTTGTGACATCTTGACCATTTATGGTATCCAACTTGTTGTAAATATGGTCTAACACGAATATCCAAGCTGTCAAGCTTGCTCATATGGTATTCAAATTTCCTCTCTCTGTGTGCTCTTGCTACTGCGAAGAATGGTTTATCGAGCTTGCTTGCATTCTTCTTGAAGGTTTCTTTCAGGTTGCTTAACAGGTCGTATACACAATAGCCATGCGTTATTTTTTGAAATACATGAGCAGCTGCCTTAATTATGCTCTCATGTTTGTTTGAGATCAAGCACTGTTCTTCTCTGATCCCATATGTTTCCCTTAGTTCTGTGAAAAACCATTAACATGAGTTGTTATTTTCGGAATCCACAACAGGGGGAAAAATGTGTCCATTTGCATCTTGTGTACAAGCAAAGAGCCATGTCCCTCTATATGTTGATTTAAGGAAAGTTCCATCAACAATTATTATGGGTTTGCACTTCTTCCATCCTTTTATTGAAGCATCTAATGCCACAAACAAGTACTTGAAGCTGTTGTCTTCTTCTGTTTGTATGTGTACAATTGTTCTGGGATTAGTTTTCTGCAGCATGGGCAAAAAACTTGGCAGCAACTTGTATGATTCGTTTGCTTTTCCTCGTAATTCATCTTGCGCGTGCTCTTTGCTTCTCCATGCTTTTATGTAGTTCATTCTCACCCCATACTTATGTTTCATTTCTCCTATGATGTCTTGTGGCGTTTGATTTTTTTTTTTTTATGTTGGTAAACCTTGGCTTGATGTAGTTTCCAATCAACTTCATTGTAGCTTGTCTTGCAAATCTGATGTTTAGATCACAAGTGTGAATCACCTTTCTATAATTTTTTCGAATTATGAATGACTTGGTTGCTCTGTTTCTAAATGCCGTTAGTGCCCACTTGCATTTTGGATCCAAGCAATAAATTTTGTATGTTCTAGCGCAAGACTTTTTCACTTTGAATTGAAAATTGTTTCTAATTGCATTGAAACCAAGCACACTTTGAAGTGTTTCTTTGTCCTTATATATGTTTGTGCTTCTTCTACTTAAGGATGTTGTGGATCTGTGATTAGTAGTTTGTCATAATCTGTGATTTTTGCTTCCATGTTTTTGTTGTTTTTAAGTTGCTCAACCATCTCCTCTGCCACAAGTTTTGTGTAGTCAATAAAGTTTAAATTTTTGCCCCATCTTCCAGCATTGTCCCTTTCATTGTTTGTTGTTGAGTTGTTGAGTCTTCTGTTGTTGCTGCATTGTTTACCATCGGTTCTATTGTATTTGTCTATGCAACTAATGCATTATTATTTTCCAAGAATGATGAATTGATGGTTGTTGTTGGGTTGTTGATGACATTCACATACAATGGATATGTTGTGAAGTCAGGCTCCTTCAGTTTTAGTTGTATGTAGAAATGTAGGCTTTGATCATCCTTTATCCTCAACGGTTGGTATCCTTCTTTCACTTGGTATTTCAGTTGCAGGACAATATTTTCTTGGTTGCATTCGAAGACCTCTTTCAGCTTCTGTATTAGTTCATCATACTTACAATCGATTGAGATGTATTGTCTTGTAGCTTCATACTTTTCATAATTCATTCGATCATCAAATTGCCCATTGCAAAAGACTAGGAATGGAATGTCTTCTTTGTCCTGTGATGTTGAAATTATTATTAGTGTAAGACAATTATTTTGAAACTATTTTGATTCTGTTATTGCTAATGTTAGTAATGTTTCCGAACATTTTTGATACTGATTTTTTAAACAAAAATTAAAATGATCTTTATGAAATAGAAAAGAAACTTACTTCTATTGCCTTTCTTCTGTTCAAGTCTTGTATTTTCAATTCTGAACCCTATTTTTTTCATTTTTTTGTTTGAATACTATTATGAAACTATGAAAAAACTGAAATGCAACTATTATGAAACATTTTAAATATATTAAACAAACTAACTATTTTGTTGAATTATTTTCTCTTTTTTCTCTGTCACAATAAATTCTTGCAATATTGAATAAAACCATAATGAAATGATGATGCAACTATAAATTAACTTGAAAAACTTAGAACTTAACTCCAGTTAACATGGTTGTAGCTTGATTCTATTTGGAAATCAGAAAAACGACTATGCAACTGAATATACCTTATCTTTATTGTTTATATCTGATTTGGATTGATTGGGAGCTGTTGATCTTTTTTGTTATTTCAAGTTAGTTATTGCCAATTGTAAACCCTCTGTTTTTTCAAGTCAGTTGTTGCAACTATTATAAAACTAATATGCAACTATTTCTATAAAACTTACAATGTAGAAGTGATCTTTCTTTTTTACTGTCAAACGAATTCCTACATAATATATAAACTATTATGAAACGATAATGCAACTATAAGGCAACCAAAAAAATAAATAAATAGACTCATACGTAACTGGTTGTAGCTTAATTCGAATTTGCTCTTTTTATTGTGTTTATAAAAAAAAAATATTCCACATTGCAAATCAGTAATCAACCAAAATGTAACTGTATATAACTTAGATCTATTATTCATAATTTTTTTTTTTAATTTTTCACATCATATGATCTGTTTGTTAGAGATCTATATTTCATAAATTTGGATTTCGATATTAGAGGGAGTTGTTTTAATCGAATAAAACCGAAAACAAATGTGTAATTTTAGTTTCTTCACAGTTTTTTTGATTTTTTTTTTCGTCACTTTCTGTTTAGATCGTTGCATGTCTTCTTTTCCAATGGATTTTGCTAAAATTAATGGTGGTATTTCTCTCGTTTTGGTTTTATTTCGGTTGTGTTGCTGCTTTGAACGATCGAGTGATGTTGTTCTTGATCGTTCTGTTCCGTGCGGCTGAAGGTTTAGAGGAGGTGGTATTTTTGTAAATATTTATATGTCGGCCTGTATAAATGTTTAAAGGGCCGGCCCATAGTATATTTGTAATTTTTTTTTTTCTTTTTTGTATTTTTTTTTTGTTTTTTTCCCTATAAAATATTATGTTTGTCAAAATATATTAATTTATATTAAACAACAAAAGATTTTAATAGAAAAAAAAGTTAAATAAGTAAATTAACATTTAACGTCTCAAAAATTATTTACAGTACTTTTGTATAGTTATAGATATGTAAATGAAGAGATAATTATGTATTAACTTTAAGTTTTTGAGATAATGATTCTCTTATTTATTCGATAATCTCATATCATAAAATTTTAGCAGCTTAAGAAGGAATCTTATATATTATTTTTGTTGATAGAAGAAAAAGTGTGCTATAAAGAAACAGAAAGGTGAAAAAAAAAAGTAGGTGAAACAGAAAGTATACTCATCAAGATAAGAAGCAATGTCCTAAATTCAATAAACGTCTAATAACTCAAATTCTAAAAGACTATATAGTTGGGATAATATAGATTCGAGGTCAACAACCATGCAATTAACTGCATAATAATAATATACTTATATGCATTATGCATATTTATATAACCGACTAAAATTATTGTTTTTGGTTTGTTATTATCGTTTTCCTTTGTGGGCTCGGATATGATAATAATCTCATCTTTAATACTAATTAATTAGTAGATAATGCTATAGCCTACAAATATTTATTATATATAATATATCATTCACATGATTTGCATGGTTCATGCATGCAAACACTACTGACACCGCATGAGTACGAATCGTTAACATCAAAAAGGTAAATTCATTATTAAAATGCTAAAGTTAGTTTTCTTTCCATATTGATTGATCGGTATACTATCATTAATTAAATTGAACGTATATTTATTTAAAGAGCATTCTTTTTGGGTACAGGATGTGGTGGTTATACAAGAAATGTCACTTTTACCAGTACAATTCACTATTATACAAGTGAAAATAACTTTTACTTGTGTATTTGCAAACTGTGCTGGCAAAAAGGTCAAAGTTTTACTAGCGCACGTTTATAGTGCCTAAAATCTAACTTTTACCATCGCATTTCAACACTGGAAAAAGTCATTTTTGCCAGCGCTTTTTATTTTGTGCTCGTAAAAGTTCTAATACCAACATTGATTTGCCAACTTCTTTTACCAACACATCAGAAATAAATTTTATTTTATCAGAGCAATACCAAGCTTTGCCAGCACAAAAATGTGCCGGCAAAAGTGACATTTCTTATAACATCTCTAGACATGTTGTCTTGCGATTAACTAGCGATACTCCTTAAAAGTTATTACATTAAACTATATAGGATCGGATACTTAATTAAACAAATAACAATAAAAACACATACAAAAATAGTAGGCTCCACTATTGCTCTTTAACATTTCTCTTATTTAACTATGCCCAATTGAGCTAACAAGGAAGCATGCATGATTTACGTAAGCATGCTGCTTGCCATGCATCTGATCAGAAACACGTTATTAATTCTATATAATATATATATATATATATATATATATATATATATATTATTGGGAAACACGTACCGATTATTTTGTACTGTATGAAATTCTACCTTATTCGTTGGTCTCGGTACGAATATATATATGATTATCTTTATCTCTCTCTTTTTTTTTCTTTTGAAAATGTATATATGATTATCTTTAAAATGCAAGGATTACAATGTTTAGAGTTTTTACCTAATCTCGTACGAATATATATGTGAATCTGTCCTGGCAGAAAACCATGATGAAACGTATAATTAATAATAATATATATAAATTTTAAAATTATATGAATAATAATAATAATACCCGTATACTTTGCACTCATATTTGTCCCGCCTGCTTATTTCTTAATATTTGTAAAGTGTAACCGTAAAAGTAAACTAATTAACACAAACGTCTGTATAAATATATTTTTACAGACGAGTTGAATATGATGTGACAGCAAAAAAAATATTAATTGTTGTAGTAGTAAATGAGTGCACTTTTAACCGGTATAACTCATAAATGAGTAAATTTTAGTTTTTGAGCTTAATTTCTCTCTCCAATTATAGTTTAATCTCTCATTTTTACATTATATGATTTAAGATTGCTTATCAAGACAGGAAAAGTTGAGTTAGTTAGGAGCGTGTGTTGTCCATGTTAGTTAGTTAGAAGTGTTTTATATTTTCAGTTGGTTGTAACAGAATTCTGTTACTTCATCTTATCAGCTCTGCTGATATAAATAAGTGTATTCCCTTCATTTGACAATTAATTAGAAAAACACATTTCTTCTCATATTTTATTTTTCTCTCTCTGTTTTTCTATTCTGTGTTTAATATGGTATCAGAGCCATAATTTTTGTGTGCTACTCTTCTTTGTTGATTGCTTGTGTCCATGGCGAGGAATGGTACTCGTAGTCAAGCTGCTCGAGACAGTTCCAGTGATAATGCAAATCCTTTCTTTGTGCTTGATACAGATCCTACACCTTAGCATTTTGATCAGAGTAGAGATCCATACTACATTGCAAATGGAGATCACACTACTACAAAATGGGCTATTCCCAACGGTTTAGAAGAGGATCAACTATGAAAACTGTTGGAAAAAGTAAGTGGAAGTTCTTCCCATCGGTTTAGCACCGAAGCAAAAAAACTGTTGGGATAGCTATTACTAACGGTGGATAACCGTTGGCAATACTAAATAGTTTTTTTTTTTTTTAAAAAAAAAAAATAATGAATCCCAACGGTTTTTAACTGTTGTGAATACTAAGTATACCCAACGATTTATAACTGTGGGGAGTACTTAATATACCCAACAATTATAAACTGTTGGGAAAAGATGTATTTTACACCTAATTAATCTTGACTCGAAAATTTGGGAAATTTTGGTTCGAAAATTTTGGTTCAAAAATTTCCCACGTCTCTACCTCTTCTCAGCTCGAAAATTTCCCTAAATCTCGTCTCTCTCTCTCTCTCTCTCTCTCTCTCTCTCTCTCTCTCTCTCTCTCTCTCTCTCTCTCTCTCTCTTTGCAGCTACTTTCTTCTCAGCTCCCGACGACAGCTCCTTCTTTCTCAACTCTCGACGATACTGTGCCCGACGTTTCCCCAAGTAGAAGCCCATGGGAGCCCAAGTCGAAGCTCCTTTCAGATCCACATGAGCCGTTTTTTCAAGCATTTTTGTATACAAATTTCAGGCTGGTGCGTTCTTTGTTATTAGGTTATAACAATCGAGCCCTAAGCTGAGATTTCCATATTTCAGCCTATAATTTTAGAAAATTCAATTCGATTTTTTTTTTGTTTGCAGATACGGCAGATATGGAAACTCAATCGAGGCTCTTAACGTTGATTTACACACTGAATTGGGTTTTGCTAATGTGGTGAGCTCTACTAGTACAATTTCTTTTAGCTACACAAATTAATTTGGTGTTGTTTTCTTGAGAAATTTTAAGTCATGAAATTCTTTTACATTGATTTTTCTATGATGATAATGATGATGATAAAGCCATCGAAATGGTTTTCTTTTATTTTTGTTTTAGGGGTGAGGTTGGAGTTGATTATTTATGTCTTTTGATTGTGAAATTAAACTTGAATGATAGTATTGGTGAATCCCAGTATGTTCTCTATCTCTCATGTGTATATACTTTCTCGTTTTGTATATTACATATATCATATAGTTTTTCATTTCACTATTTAATTTTGATCATTGATGGATTACTTTTTAATAACTACAAATACAGTACGAGTATACTTCTGCCAAATTTTTAACCTTTATGTGAATTTGATTTGTGCTTGATTATTATGATCTGAAAGACAAATTTCCAAAACAACATTTTGAAAATTGAAAGGATGCATTGACTCTAAAATTATAAAATAAATCTAAAAAAGTTTCAAGAGTTTATCTGTCATATTTATTGTATTTGAGATTAAATTATTAGATTATACTTTTCCCCCCTTAAATAGAAACCATTCTCTTCTCTTGCCATTGTTCATAGTCTTTGAATCAACAAAACTTTGATACTTAATTATATTATTTATGTGTTAATGTGTTTGGTTAGATCGAGTTTTGAGTATTAAAGGTGTTTGATGGAAGTGAATGGTGAATTTGATAGTGTTTGATGTTTAATGAAATTGATTTATAAGTAACTGAATCGTTCTACATATTGAAATACTGGAGATTGGATTTGTGGTTTGTTTAATCTCTTTCGATGCACTTGCAATTCTAAATTTATAAACTAGTGCAATTTTTCCCTTTTCAATTGGGTTTTGGTTGTGTCTTTCAAATTGATTTTTTGTGTTCAATACTCGCAACTATGAAATGGTTTTAGGAATATTGAGTTCTTGGAGAGGCCTAGGATTGAAAGAATCGGTTATTTAGAAGAGAGAGAATTATAATGAAGTAGAATAATGATATAATAATTAATCTTATAGGTTATATATATGTTGAAAAAACTTAAAGAGTATTCTCAGCTAGCTTATCTTAATTATTTTAAGCTTGTGATCATTTCTTTGGGAGTTGGCACTTTAGATTTGTTTCTGGTAGTCCAATGGATAGTTCAGTCTCAACATCTGAACTGAGATTACTTTCTGTGTTGTTCAAGTCCTCGATCTGCTTATGGTTATTACTATTATTATTGTTGTTGTTATTATTTTTATTGTTTGATGCTTGAACCATTAGTTTAATACCATACTGCAAAAAAACTGAGCAAACAAAAATGATTGATTAGATGTGCCAGCTGTAACTAAATATGTACATATTATTAAATGATAATGGTAATTAGTAATGAAAAGGCTCAAAGGGTTTTTGTCTAGTTAGTGCTAGTGTACTTAAAATGTGTGTTTGAATCCTAAGAAATAATTCAAGAAGAAATTATAAATTCCAACCCATTTATTTGGTGTGTCTTTTTTAGCCCACTGTCTTCTCAATTGGATCACCAAAATATTATTTGTGAGAATTTTGACAAAAGATAGATTTTTCTGGTTTTTTTTTTCATTATATTAGTGCCACTTTCTGACTCCGAAACAGAAATTGTGACAAGGTATGCGTTATCCTAACTTAAATTGTAATAAGTAATATAGCTCTAAATTCTTGTAAAACTATCGACCCAACTGAACTTTATCTAGTAGTCATCCCTCTTGGTTGACCAAACTCAGTTTACTTTGCTTGTTTAGATGCCTATATATACTTGTATAGGGTCACTTTGTAAATACTAACTCAATAAGAAACACTTGTACATAAATTTAGAGAGTTCAATAAAACATTCCAATTTCTCTGGGTTGTTTGGTTCTTCATCTTTAGATTTTTGCATTGTTAGTATAGTGAGTCATTTCAGTAGTAGTACTGACTTTGTGTTTTGTTTGTGCTTTGTTGTAATAAACTCTGTTTCATTTTTACATATATATACAAGAAATGTCACTTTTGCCAGCACAAAAATGTGCTGGCAAAAGTTAGTATTATCCTGGTAAAATAGAATTTACTTGTGATGTGTTGGCAAAAGGGGGTTGGCAAATCAATGTTTGTATTAGAACTTTTGCCAGCATAAAATGGAAAGCGCTGGCAAAAATGACTTTTCTCAGCGCATAAATGCATTGGTAAAAGTTAGATTTTAGCCACTTCAAATGTACGCTGGTAAAACTTTCACCTATTTGCGAGTGCAGTTTGCGAAATGCGATAGTAAAAGTTACTTTTACCACGCAGTAGCGAACTGTGCTGGTAAAAGTGACATTTCTTGTATATAGATGTTCTTTGTAATTGGATTGGATTGCCACTAAGACCCCAAAAGGAAGACCCTGGCGTAGACCCCCCAACAGCGTCACATTGTTTTTCCCTAACCAGTCGACCAATATTAATTAGAAGAGACATCACACATAAAAAAATATATATAAATATTGTAGTACTTTGATTTTCGAAACCCTAAATATAGCACAAATTAATTATTATAAGTTTCATTGTACATTTCCAAAAATAAATATACTACATGTATAATTTTTTTTTTTTTAATAAAAATATAATTGGAGATGATGGAACTATTGGAGAGATTGGCTTTGGCTTGGCTTTTGTTGGTGAAGATTTCATCCAACACAAGTTTTTTCCTTATCTTTGTCTAAATTCAGGGCTTTTGACAAAGCAACCGTCAAAGGTAATGGAAGGGATGCAGTTACCAACTTTGAACATAGTACTTATTAGGGTGAGAGCAATGGCAAAACATGTTCAGGAGTGTATCCAGGCTTCTTACCAAAACATGAGGTACTTTCTTTTGCATCATCAGAAACTTGCCAAAGTCTTGAGCTTATTTTGTAACATGACCTGAATTGAATCAAACCTTGCCTCATCTATTTATTTTTATTTTTTTTATTATTAATACTTAAAGCTAATTATCTGAAGCACTTTTTGGGAGATACAAGAGATGAGAGCAATGGCAGATGTTCATCAAAAGAGGATCGAATCCGCCAAATCTTCGTAGGATCTTTTGAACTGGGCATGGAAAATTCATGGCAATGGTAGCAACATTACTACTACATCTAGTTGTGTTACAGCCATGCCTGTCTTCTCCATTGCAGCATCATCAGGATTCTCATCTTCCACATCTTTGGCTGCTCTCTCAACTACCAATAATATAAGTCCCTAAGAAAATTTTGTGCAAAAATTTTCACAGCTCCAAATTCAGAGGCTAAATTCACAGAGAAATACTTGATTGAACCAATGTTTAGGAAGCGATGGTCGACCGCTAAAAGCAACAAGATGCAGCCTATCTTGTTTGGAGCTTCCAAATCTTCATATGCAAATGCGCAACTACAACAACCTCCACAACCGAAAGATGAGAAAGATGATGAGAAGAATATTCCTGCAGCTTCCAACTCTTCAAATGCAAATGCAAAACCACAACAGCCTCCAAAACTGAAAGATGAGAAAGATGATAAGAAAGATGAGAAGAATGAGCATTATTCGAAAGAACGGGAAACCAAACTGAAGACAATATTCAATGTGGACGACCCATTCCCTGATCTTGGCAAATGTATGATTTTTTTTTTATATAAATGTACTCTAACTTGAAAAATGTATGAATATTTTTTTATAAAAAATATTATTATTTCTATTATATTCTTTTATTATTGGATATTGAATATCTAAATTATAAAAATCCAAGGAAAGAATTGGATTAACATTTGCAATTTCTCTCTTATCTCATATTGTCCGTCGGTTTATAACCGTCATTTTAAGTAGTATATTTTGTTAGTTATAGTGTGACTGAAGCTTTTCTCAATATTTATAAATTGTCATTTAAAGTGACTTGTTCCAACAGTTATAAACTGTCATTTAAAGAGACGTTTTCCGTCAGTTACTACTCGATGGGAGTCTTTCCCAACAGTTATAAACCGTCATTTAAAGTGACTTTTTCCAACAGTTTTTAACCGTCATTTAAAGTAACTTTTTCCAACAGTTATAAGCCGTCATTTAATGTTCTGTATTTTTATACCCACATAGCCAACGATTTTAGGAACCGTTGGGAAATAGTATAAATGAAAGTTCTAAACTGATGGGAAAAGCTAATTTTGTAGTAGTGCCATCCAACAACAAGTCTGGTTTTTAAGATTTTGACTGGCAGTGACAACAACAATGCATAGAGAATATCGATGGTGGTTGCTATGTCAGCTCGAAATAAAATTAAGTTTGTCAATGGAAAGCTGCAACAACTAGATGAAGATCATGATATTTGGAATCGATGCAATGATATGGTAATTTCTTGGCTTTTACATTCTGTTTCTGGTGATATTGCTAATAGTTTTCTGTACAAAGAGAATGCAGCAGAGATTTGGGATGATCTGCAAAAAAGGTTCCATCAAAATAATGCTCCAAGAATTTTTTGAAGAAAAAAGATCGATGATGATGCTTAACCAAGGATCTCTTGATGTTACTACTTATTTTACTCGAAAAAATGCTCTATGGGATTTAATACAATAGTAACGTCCTCTACCTATTTGTAATTTTGGAGCAATGAAAATCATTCAGAATTATTAAGAGGAGGATAAAGTAATGGAGTTCTTAATCAGATTGAATGAATCCTATGGAGTTGTACGATCTCAGATTCTTATGCAAGATCCTTTACCAGCTGTTAATAAAGCTTATGTATCGATCATTCAAGAGGAAAGACAAAGAAGCATCACTGCAATTCCAAATGCTACTGTAGAAACTTATAAAACTACACCAGATTCTTCTGGATCTGCTACAGATCAGTTTGCTGGAAATGCTAGTTTCAACCGACCTGGAGTCACTTGTCATCACTGTGGTATTCCTGGACACATTATGGCTAAATGCTACAAGCTCCATGGATATCCACCCGGGCACAAGTTTTATGGAAAAATTCCTAATAAGAGCAACAATAATCAACCTGGAAAGCATTCTGTAAATTTTTCTAGTTTACAGGAAGGACAGTTTTCAGGACAAGCTACTCAAAGTTGACAATGTAATGTGCCAAATCAAGATCTTATTCAAAGCATCACCAGTTAGTACCAACAGCTGATGGATCTTTTGTCTCGGAAGACTCAAGAAACTCCAAAAGCTCCTTCTAATTCTGATCAGCACATGGTATCCAAATTTTCTGATAAGAACTTTCCTATTTCGCATAATAGATGGATAATATATACATGTGCTACACATCATGTGTGCCCTGATCTATCTTTGTTCGCCAATGTTCAGAAAAGTACTTCCTTTTCCACTATTAACTTGCCTAATAATGCTTATGTCAATGTTAAATGTGTTGGAACTATCCAACATTCTTCTGACATTATTCTTAAGAATGTTCTTCATGTTCCTAATTTTATGTACAACTTGTGTCTGCTCCTCCACTAATCAAATCTATTGGTTGTCATTTCAATTTTTCTCTTAATCATTGTACTATTCAAGACAATATGAAGACTCAAACAATTGGGATGGGTGATCGAAATGGAGACTTGTGCTATCTAAATTTGTCACATAATTCCATTCCTCCTGCTATATTTTCTGTCATTAGTGACTCTACTGTTGTTGATAATACAGTATGGCATTATCGTTTAGGCCATCCTTCATGTATCAAACAACATCCTCTCAATAAAATTTACAATTTTGACACTATCCTAGTCGCAACTTTCATTGTTCAGTGTGTCACTATGCTAAATAAAGAAAGTTTCCTTTCATTACTATTTATAATATTACTGTCAATTGTTTTGATCTATTGCATTTTGATATATGGGGGCCATACAATACCATAACCACTGAAGGCTACAAATATTTTATCACCATTGTGAATGATTGCTCAATTTGGGTAAAATTCATTAAGCAAAAATCGGATGCACAATCTATTATTCCTCAGTTTTTTACAAATGGTTAAAACTCAATTTAACATGACTGTCAAAGGTATTCAATCTGATAATGCAAAGGAGCTTCAGTTTCCCCTTTTATCCGAAGAACTTGGCATTATGCATTATCATTCTTGTGTTCAAAGACCACAACAGAATTCTATTGTGGAAAGAAAACACCAACATTTGCTTAATATTGCTAGGGCCTTACTTCTTCAGTCCTTTGTTCCTTTGTATTATTAAAATGATTGTGTAGCTACTGCTACTGATCTCATTAATAGGGCACCCTCACCCAATCTCCAAAATAAAACTCCTTATGAAATATTAAATTGTAAACCCCCCAATTATGAACACTTAAAAGCTTTTGGTTGTTTAGTATATATGTCTACCCTTAGCTCATCTAGAAAAAAATTTTCTCCAAGGGTTGTTCCTTGCCTTTTTCTTGGCTATCCTCCTAGGATGAAAGCATACAAGTTTTTGGATCTTAACACTAATTGTGTTTTCTGTAGCAGGGATGCAATTTTTCATGAACATCCCTTCCCTTTAGTTCAATCTACTACATTCCTTGATTCTCATCATCATTTTTTTTTCTGAATCTATACCTACTGCTATGCCATTTGATGATACACATACCAGTAGTACTTATCCTACTTCTAGCCACTCAACTCATGATCCTCCTGCATCTAATCCTTCTTCCAGAAGTAGACCTACCAGAACTCATCATAAGCCTTCATACCTTACTGATTATCATTATTTTCTCACTAAATTCACTTATGGTGTTTTTTCTCAAGATCATGATTTGGTCACAAAGCATCCAGTTTCAGGTGTCATTGACTATTCTAAACTATCTCCAAAGTTTCATGCTCTTATCCTAGCTAAATCTACTCTGCAAGACCCAATTTTTTTTTCCAGGCTCATGGCATTGTTTTGTGGGATTCAGCCATGGACAATGAAATTGAGGCTCTTGAAGCCAATAATACTTGGACCATTGTGAGGCTTCCTTTGCATCATCATGTGATTGGATGCAAATGGGTTTACAAAATCAAGTTCAATACTGATGGATTTGTTGAAAGGTTTAAAGGAAGACTAGTTACAAAAGGATACAATCAACAAGAAGGGGTGGACTATTCTGAAACTTTTGCACCAGCTGCTAAGTTTGTTATTGTGAAACTAGTGCTTGCTCTTGCTGCTGTAAAAGGGTGGATTTTACACAAACTTGATGCTAATAATACTTTTTGGCATGGTGATTTACATGAGGATGTGTATATGAATATACCTCAAGGGTATAGTCCTATGGGGGAGTTACCACCCTATGGAGTGTGCAAATTAAACAAATTACTATATGATTTAAAATAAGCTTCTCGACAATGGTTTAAGAAGTTTTATACAGCCTTAGACCATGAAGGATTTCACCATTCTGCAACTGATCATTCCCTATTCATTAAGCATTTTGGTGATAGGTTTATTATTCTTCTTGTGCATGTTGATGATGTTATTTTGGTGAGAAATCATGCACAAGAACTAGAAGCATTGAAGGTTAGACTGAACAACAAGTTCAAGCTAAAAGACCTTGGGGAATTAAAGTATTTCCTTGGATTGGAAATAGCAAGATATAAACAAGGCATTTTTGTTTCTCAAAGAGGGTATGCTCTTCAGCTCCTAGAACATCTGGGTTACTTAGGGAGTAAACCAGTAAGTACTCCCATGGAAGCTAATCTCAAACTATCTCAAGATAGCAAAGGAGGACTGGCTGACACCACACTATACATAAAAATGGTTGGTAAGCTTCAATACCTAACCATTACAAGACCTGATCTATCCTTTTCTGTTAACAAGCTTACTCAATTTCTAGCTGTTCCAAAGGTTAGTCACATGACAACAACTCAAAGATTATTACAGTATGTCAAAGCTACCGCTAGACAGGGTATTATGCTGTCATTAATAGCAGAGATTAAGCTTGAAGCCTATGCTGACTCTAATTGGGCTGCATGACCCGATACAAGAAGGTCTACTACAGGTTTTTGTATTTTCCTTGGGACTTCTATAGTGTCTTAGAAAAGCAAGAAACAACATACCATATTAAGGTCTTCTGTAGAGGCAGGGTACTGAGCTATGGCTAATGCTACCTGTGAAATAGTGTGGCTTTTGTCAATACTAAAGGAGTTATAGATTTATCATAAAGGGCCAGCAGTTCTATATTATGACAACAAAGTTGCACAACATATTGTAGCAAATCCCGTATACCACGAGAGGACAAAACGCATCGAAAGAGATTGTCACATTGTGCCTGAAAAGATACAAGAAGGGATTATCCGAACTGTACATGTTTCTAGTAAAGATTAGGTAACCGCCATTCTAACCAAGCTCTTATTTCCTGCACAGTTCAAACTACTCAAAGACAAGATGGGACTCCTTGACATTCATGCTCCATCTTGAGGTGGAGTATCAATACAAGAAAAGTTGAGTTAGTAAGGAGTGTGTATTGTCCTTGTTAGTTAGTTAGAAGTGTCTGTTATTTTCAGTTGGTTGTAACTGAATTCTGTTACTTCATCTTATTAGCTCTGCTAATATAGATAAGTGTATTCCCTTCAATTGATAATGAGAAAAACACTTTTCTTCTTCTAGTTTTCCTCTCTCTGTTTTTCTATTTTGTTTGTAATATTGTTCCGTCAGCTGGAAAAAAATTAAGAAAAAAATATTTTCTTGACCAAAAAAAGATAAAAAAAGGTTGAGTTTGACTTAAATATTTTGTATCTAAATATATTTTTGTGATAGTGTAAAAAGAGATATTTTTCGATATTTTTTTAATTAAGTAGCTAAATTAAGCATAGATATTAAAATTTCTCTTTTATTACTTGATATTGGATCAAAATCTAATAATTTAATATTTTTAAAATTAATATTTATAAGTTAAATTTGTTTAGTAACCATCAATGGGTAATACCTATTGAGAAGTATTCTATATATCTATACTAGGTTATTGTTACGTGCTTTGGACGTATAATTAGTTTTATTTTAAGTTTTGTATTTTTATTTTCAAACGTCATATACAAGTTAAAAATAAATAGAATTTAATATAGAGTCCTAAGAGAAGAAAACATAATAATAATTTAAAAAGGGAAAAAAAGTAAAATATTGTGTAAAATTTTATCAAATAAAAGTTCAATTTGTTGTGATGCTTACGTATGTATAAAATAACTCCAATATATGAGAGATAAACATGACTAAAAGGCAAGTGCTCGTGTAACATTTAATTTGTCTTGATGCTTACGTTCAACTACGAAATTTTATTGAGGTCTCTCAACACAAGAAAGATGTAGTGTGATACCTTTTCTTGCACAGAAAGACTGTAAGGGTAGTTCCTTTGCATTGCCACATCTGATGCCTTTTATAGAGGCAAAAAATTTGTTTAATATAAGAGCATAAAAATGTGGTAAGATTTTTGAGCATCAGCTTTGCTTTTGAGCATATAAACCCAAGTGAACATTATGTGATCATCAATAATAGTGAGAAAGTATCTATACCCCTCAATACTTACTGTATGAAATGGTCCCCATATGTCTAAATGTATTAAATCAAATGGAGTCGCTGCCATGTTATTTTTTTTTTATTAATCAGGAAGTTTATTATTATTATTCCACAAATTATTTACAATCTTTTACAAAGAAAGAGCATCTTTTTGACAAAGGACCTCAAGAACATCTTTTTCACAAGTTTTGAAAGCATTCTCTATCTTGTTGACCAATCTATTTTGGCCAAAACAATTCTACTCTATGTTTGACACTATTTTTAATTCTTTGTACAATTACATATCTATTTTCTGTATGGTCGTTCAATATTTGGTCATTCCTTACATGCCATATGAAGTAAACAAGATGAGTAGCAACAACTACCAATGTCTTCTTTTTAAACTCGCTGATCCTAGCTTTGTGTATCCATTTGAGGAACTGGGATAGGTCTGATGCTCGGGCTTTCCAGGCAAGCCATTCCTTTATCTGTAGAAGGCAGTAATGGGAGTATGTACACTTGAAAAAGAGAAGCCCACTTGACTTATCCTGTTGCAAAAAGAGGCTACATACAGTATCAGATACCAGATTGAATCTCTGCAATCTATCCCTGGTTTTGAACCGGTTCTGCACTGCTAACCAGAGAATGAAGCTATGTTTGGGGGTATTGAACCTCTCCCAAACCTCATTGCACCAAGACACTTTGTTTTGGATGGGGAAAAGCATGTTGTAGCCATCAAAAATCGTGTACCTGGTTTGGGAGAATTATTGGGTATCACATAGATTTTTGACTTGATTCTTGGTTGTGACAATTTTCTTCCAATACCAACTTCCATGACTAGGAGCTTTGTACTCCCACAACTCTTCCTATTTGAGATTCACATTATGTATCCATTTGACCCAAAGATTATCCTCTGTATTTGCTAAAGCCCATACATATTTAAAAAGTACAGCTGTATTCGATTCAATAATTTTTTTGATGCCTGAACCTCCTGTTGTCCTTGGTGGACAGATATTTTCCCATGGCAATAAACCAGCTCCCTGCATTATATATTGGCCTTTTCAAAGAAAAGCCCTACAAATGGCTTCAATCTCATAAATCACCTTTTTAGGAAGCTTTAGAATCTGGCACCAGTAAGAGTGTATTGCTGTGAGAACTGAGTTGATAAGCACATCCCTGCCAGCAAAAGAGATATTTCTGGTGCTCCAAGATCAAATTCTAGCAGTCATTTTCTCTATCAAAATAGTACACTCCTGCCTTGAAATTTTTTTAGTACATATGGGGATACCAAGGTATCTAAAGGGTGTCTGCTGCTTTGTAAAACCAGATGCCTCCAGCACTCTAACAACATCCTGATCTACCATATTGCTGCAAAAAATTGTAGATTTTGTCTTGTTGGGTTGTAATCCTGATGTGGCTAAGAATAGCTTCAATCCTTGGAGCAAGAGGATTATGCTTTTAAAGTCACCTCTACAAAAGAGTAAAAATCATCTGTGAAGCTAAGATGAGTGAGTTTCAAAGCTTCACATCTCTCATGATATGCAAAATCACTTTTGCATCCTACTTTGTTCATAATTCGGGTCAAGTACTCCATACCAATGACAAAAAGAAGAGGTGATAGGGGATGCGCGTGTTGTAATCCTCTCTTGGATTCAAAAAAATCCATGAAGAGTCCCATTGAAAAAAAAGAGAGAATTTTGTAGTTTGTACACAGTTCATTACAAGAGTAATGAACTTTTCTTGAAAAAGTAAACCCCTTAGAACCTCATCAATGAAATCCCACTCAACAATATCGTAGGCTTTTTGTAGATCAAGCTTGATCATGCAATTAACCTTAGATGATTTCCTACCATAATGCCTTACCAAGTCTTGAAGATCATTATGTTGTGAGCGATGAACCTTCCTTTGAAAAATTCGCCTTGGTTTTGAGCCACTATATCTAGAAGAATATTCTTTAGTCTAGAGCAAATGACCTTTGTAGCTGTTTTATAGATCACATTGCAACATGCAATTGGTCTAAAATCACCTGGAGTATTGGGACATCTTACTTTTGGAATGATATTTAGATCAGTAGAGTTGAATTCTTTAACAATCTTCCTAGTTTGAAGAAAGGATCTCACTGCATCACAAGTATCACCCCTAATTAGGTCCCAATTGTCTTGAAAAAAATAGCTTGAATAGCCATCTTGACCTGGTGCTTTAGCTCTAGGAATAGCAAACAAAGATTTTTTAATCTCCTTATCTGAAATAGGTGTCAAGAGAGTAGCACCTTGCTGCCTTGAAATAGTGGGGCCATTGCTAAGAACATTTGAGATTACTCTCCTTGTATCTGTCATTTTTGTGCCAAGGAGCTGCTTATAGTAGTCAAGAAATATCTCAGTATTCTTGGCAGGGTCATCAACTCTATTCCCTTGTGAGTCCAAAATAGAGAGGATTCTATTTTGGTTATTTCTAGTTTTGATACTAGAATGAAAGATTGTAGTATTGTCATCACCATCTCTAGTCCAACTAGTTTTCGCTTTCTGGTGGAGGAACAATTGATAATTCATGGGCGCCTATGTAAATGTGCTCGCGGCCTCAAGTTTTTCTTGCTACAAAATCTGATTAAAAGGCTCAAGGAACAATTTATTTTGACAGGCCTCTAGAACTCCCCTTGCTTGAATAGTTGCTGATTGTAAGTCAGAG
The DNA here is from genome assembly GCF_029168945.1 of Cannabis sativa. Lineage (NCBI taxonomy): Eukaryota > Viridiplantae > Streptophyta > Magnoliopsida > Rosales > Cannabaceae > Cannabis > Cannabis sativa. Next base: position 14,444,579 of record NC_083605.1, on the reverse strand, counting down.
TATCCTTCTTTAGTGATCTATTTAAAAGTAGCCTTTGGATCTTTGAGTTTGGTAACTATTTGATACATCTTTGTGCTATGATAATGCTGCTGCCATATGCTTTGAACTTTCCTTGCATAATCTGGATGTGATCCACATTTTGAAGTATCGAAATGGCTTTTTCCAATTGTGTGTTAGCTGATGAAAAGTTACAAGGGCTGGAAAATGATCGAACACTCCTTCATTCAAAAATATGGCTTGAGCTCCTGGAAAGCTATCCACCCATTTTGCATTTGCTAGGACTCTATCCAATTTCGAGTAAATGTGATCACCTCCTTATTGTTTATTACACCATCTGAAGAGTTTGCCACTACATTCTATGTCCTCCAGCTGGCAGAAGGAGACACAATCCTTAAAAGCATGAGAATTGTGGTCTTTTACCCTTCTACCAACTCTTTCTTCTTGTTCTAGTATGTCATTAAAATCTCCCATTACTACCCAAGCATCTTGAGTAGCAATGGAGTTTAAGTCTTGCCATAACTCCCTTCTACCATCCTCATCATTAAAAGCATAAATAAATGTAACAAGAAAATTCTTACCATCTGTTATCCCAATTTTCACACTCTGATGTGGCATCGCATGCTGGTGACACGTGGACTTGATTCTCCATACCTTCCCAAAAGAGATGTTCCGAGCAGAACACAACATATACCTGCACGAATGAGATCCTCCCAGCCGAGCAGTGGACAATCTAAGTAGCATATCAATACTTAGCAATTCTAGAATTTGCATTGTGAAGCAGAAGAGCAATCCCTATAAATCTGGGATCGTATCACAGAGATATGGCTAGCTATCCAAATCCCACAATATGTGTATTCTAAATATGTAATATGTATTCTTACGAATTATAGATATTGTAAGTAAAAGGGAAACCTTCCCTCAAACATGTAGCCCTATAAATAGTGATCCTTTCTAACTGGAAAAAGGGTCAAAAGAATTACTTGAGAGAGATCTAAGAGAGCATACTCCGAGATTTCATTGTAAGAGCTTTAAGAGAGGAAACACTGTATTCTTTGTTCTTAAGTCAATACAAATCAAGGGGAGTAGGCTATTACCGAATTGCTCAGGGCCAAACCTCTTTAAAAACCTTGTGTTCTTTATTTATCTTTTCATATTATATCTTAATTATATCATTTATCGATTATTATCAAGACTACACCTAGTGTGCAAGAGACTAGAAATACCAGTTCAGCAACCGATCTACGTACTCCCAGTACTGGGGTTTCTTCAGCAACAAATGTCCAGACAACTGTTAGAGATGAAACCAAGATCCAAAACCTCCGTAATGCTCTTGGGCTCATGCAAGGCCATAATAATACTCTTCATCATGATTAGGAAGAGCTCCGTGCTGCAGTGAACCTTGCATTCAAAGAACAAAGGCGTCACTTCTCTTAATGGAGGGATAAAGAGATGGAAACGTTGAGGGCTCAACAAGCAACCATCGACGACTGAACAAGATAGGCCACCATACTGATACAAAGAGCCTACCAAGTTGCTAATTAGCAACTCGCATCTAGCATCCCGCTTGGCAGCTCAGACGAAGATCTAGCTGGGAACACTTCCCAAACTCTGAGCGGTCAGCCGTCCAATCCCAAGAACAGGTTCCACCTTTGGGCCAAGCGGTAGGCGGCCATACCTTATCTATTAATTTGTCAGGAGGGGTTATACCTAATAACTCCACCCAGACTAGTGGTTCTGGCCAAGTGCTCGGCCAAACAAATTAGTCACTAAGATAACCTAGTGCATCTGTATTTAATAGACTTGGAACAACTCATGATCTCAGAGATGATCTAAACAAAAGAAGAGGGTTACACGAACAATATGTTCCACCAACCACTCTGCCCGGGGCCCGCGCTTAAGATCCAGCTCAAAGAGATCCTGACGTGACATCGATCGGCCAAGAGGCCGAACAAGTTCATCCATCCGTGCAGGCACAATTGGATGAACTGAAAAACATGTTCCAAGGCCTGGCTGGTTAAAAGCTCAATGATCTCGAGTTGGATCGAGCACGTGGATCCCATTTTACTCCAGAGATCAATGTTCTAGAGCTGCCCCATTCAAGATGCCGACCTAGAAGATGTATACAGGGAGAGAAGATCCGAAGATCCCTTATCACATCACAAATATTTTGAAATGCAAATGGACTTACAAGGAGTATGAGGAGATGTGTGTTGCAGAGTTTTTCCTGCCACACTCTCAGAAGCCGACAAACAATGGTACTTCAAGTTGACACTGGGAAGGTTTAACTCTTGGAAGGCTTTCTCCTCTGAATTCCATGCACAATTCTCTTCTTCTCGCTAACTCCCATTGCATTTAGAGGACCTGGTCAAAGTGAAGCAAAGGCAAGGGGAGCCTTTTCGAGCTTATATCAGTAGATTCATGATGGAGGCGACGAAAGTGGCATGGTTAATCGAAGAAGGGAAATTAAGCGCAATACTAGGGGCATCAAAGCTCTCAGAGAACTTTGGAAGGACATCAAGAGAGATGGACCAATAGATTCCATGAGTGACTTCCTCAATCGCGTAGATGATTTCATCAAGCTTGAAGAGGCCATTTAGAGAGCAAAAGTCGAGCTTAAACTGAGCCAGTCACCAATCAGAAGATCCCTATTCTGGAACATCCGCTCAACACCCCCAGTACCCAAGTAATTCAAGCTCGGGCGGTAAAAGGTCTAAAAGCAACAATAAGCTAGGCAATGGGAAAAAGGGACAGTTTCCTGGCAAAGCCAAATAGGCCCCTAGAGAAAATCCTTCCAAATTCACTGCTTTATCTGTCTTGACTGACGATTTAGAGACCATCTACATGGCTACTCACTCAGTAGCTCTGTACAAGAAACCTGTTCCCATGAAAAAGGACATAAGTAAGAGGGACATGTCCAAGTTCTACCGTTTTCATGGAGACTATGGTTATGACACCAATGAATGCAAAAATTTGAAGCGAGAAATTGAATTTTTGGTAAGAAAGAATAACCCGCACGTGCAAATTATTGGAAATATTTTATCAGGATCTAGATTTACTACCATGTATGTTTCATTAACATCCTAATATAAATTCTAAAACAGTGAAATAAACACATAAGAGTTTAAGAAAACCTTACATTGGGTGCAGCGGAATATAATGACTCCTTCCGTTCAGATCTCTAGCCCTTGATTCCTTTTTGTAGCAGAGCATCACTGTAACACCCTAACTAGCATAGGCGTATTACGTGATTTTTAAACGTACTGTGCAGCTCGTTGCTAATCAACGAGGTTTATGGAAACCGTGATTAATTAAAATTTTTGCTTTTTAATTAAACTTATAAAATATTTTATACAAAAATACTCGGGATCCTGATTACAAAACACTTTACAAAAGTTTATTGTCTAATACAAAATATTTGTCGCCCAACGACTAACTACAAAAGCGCTGCTGTCCCGAGAATTGTGCACTCCAGGCCTAACCGCCCCGACATGTACAATCTTCATCGGCTCGTCTTCACGGTTTCTCAGCCTTGGCCTTGCCCTTACCTACACATAAACATAGCACTGTGAGTCGACAGACTCAGTAAGAAAAGAATAATTCATAAAACATACATAAATCCCGGGTTATGATCAGACGCCCATACCCCTGACCATAACCCTAACTGTCGTGTCCCACACGATACTGAGTCCCGAACGTTCGTACAACGGTACTATTGACAAAGTAACAGCCTATACTCGGTACACTGGTCATACTCCAGCTGCTAGTCATACTCTAGCTTTATCGATGTGTTACAGTATCAGCCTATACTCGGTTCACTGGTCATACTCCAGCTGCTAGTCATACTCTAGCCTAATCGATGTGATACGGTCAAATAGTACAGTACCACCAACCCTAGAATCAGCCTATACTCGGTACCCTGGTCATACTCCAGTTGCTAGTCATACTCTAGGCTAACCGATGTGATATGGTCGGATGGTACGAAGCCAGCATACATATCTAATGTAATCTAACAGGCTTCCTAACATGCACGCTAAACATGTAATACATATGGATACTGTTATACTTATCTTACCTCAATTCCGAATTCAGGTGTGCCGGTCAACCTGAGTGGAACGATCTGCTCGGCGAATTATAGGCTGATAAACCGTAACAATCACAACACTGATAAGTGACACGCTAAATCACAACCGAGACAAAGGTTTTAAAAACCACTCTTAACCTACTGTAACTTAATACAAAAATATTCCAAACTAGCAGAAAACAAACTGCCTGGAAACCCGAAACTAGCACGAAACGACAAGTTGAGAAAAACCGGTTTCACACCCTACTGCAAAATCCGGGTAACCAGTTTTACAGGCAGTGTAAAACCGGGTAGCCGGTTCTACCCAGAAATCCAACAAAAATCAAATCCCCAACCAAAACATTTCCAAACTCAACCAAACTTTCCAAACCTGCTAATTAGACCCCAATGAACATATTTCAAGTGATAAAACAAAGCTTCATGCACAAAATCAAAAATCACGATTAAAGCTCCAAGCTTTGAGTTCAAAACTCAAACTTGGTTAAATCTAATAAACATGCATCCAAACCAGCTCAAATCTACCTAAATATGCATATAATAACTGCAGAAATCATTCTCAAACTTAAACAACAAGCACATCAACCACTTTCACATTTTCACTTTGAAAACCATAGCTTTTGAACCAAAAATTCCCAAACTTTAAACAACACCACTAACATGCATCAGAAGTAGCTCTATTCTACTCAAATAATCATGAATAAACTTCTGTAAACATCATCAAAAACTAACAGTAGCAACACAACCAAATCAAGCATGCAAATCATCATTTTCTTCCAAAAATTCCAAGAAACTTAAAAGAGAGCTATAGAAATCATACCAACAACTTGTGATCACCAACTCTTGCTAAAATTAGCTTGAAAATCAAGAGAGAAGCCAAGAATCCTTAATGCTTAAGGAGGCCGAAAATAGAGAGAGAGTTTGAGAGAAAATGATTTTTCCTTTAACTTTGATTTTTTTCTCACTTTTGAAACTGTGAATAAAAATGAAATAAACTTAATTCCTTATTATTTCAGCCAAAACAAACGCCACATAGTCACATATTCAAATCACACTAAGTCCACAAAAGGACAAAATAACAATGGGGCAAAATGACCATTTTGCCCCTCCACACTAAAATAACCTACAAAGGTACTAAAGGGTATTTTGGGAAATTCTAAATTCTCGACCACTCCCGACATTTTCAATGTCTAAATAACCATCCCATAATACTAACATACTAAGTTGTGATTTTACTGAGCCAAACACCGAGTTCCATGTTACCGGGCACCGGAAATGCAAAATTATGAAATTCACTATATGACATAAAATGCATTTCAGAATTCTAAAATAACAGCATAAATAATTCTTTAAATATCTATAAATAATTTTCATATTTAATCAAAATTAACTGCTAAGTTCCAAATTAAACTAAGCGGTCTTTACAATCACCAAGGTCTGAACCTGGATCTCTTTCTCTCCTTCCTCTGATGCTGATTCTCCTTCTTGTTGTTTGGAATCTCCTACACTCTTACACACTATGATTGAGATACCACTTGATGTGTGTGGCACTCACTCATTCACTAATGGCTGAAAAATATTTGTGAAGATAGGCTTAGTGTTTCGAATTGAGGAAGAAAGAAGAAGGAAGAGGTCTCATCTAGGTTTTTAGCTTTGGAGGCATTAGTTGGATAATGAGACCATAACCTTCCTTTTACACTGTTCTTCAATAGGGTTAGGGTTGAATTAAATGGATTAAAAAAGAATAAAATATTGGGCAAAAATACCTCTTGGCCGTATACAATAAGTGGACCAATCTCTAGTTACAATTTTGCCACTTTATTTCAACCACTTATTCTTCTTTTCAATAATACCATATTTTTCAATTCAACCTTATAGATGCCAAACTATTTATTTAATAATTAAAATAACTATCAAATAAATTTGTCATTTATAATATTTATTAATTAGACTCCATAAAGGCTCTTAATTAACAAATAAACCCCAAAATACTATTTCTTCACAATCAAGCCATAATATAGTGAAAATTCATAAACTAGACATAGTCTAATTTTAGAATTATAATTGATTAATCAAAATCAATTAACTGAGTCTTACAAGCAGTATGGTCTCAACTAGTATGGGGACCATGGGCCTATATAACCGAGCTTCCAATAAGTTGAACCGAATTTACTAAGTAAATTCCCTAACTTATTAATTCCTTATTGAATCCACACTTAGAACTTGGAATTGCACTCTCAGTCATATAGAATGCTCTATATGTTCCACGATATAGATACGCCATTAGTTATCCATTGTTATAATCCTAATTTGATCAATGACCCTCTAATAGATGATCTACATTGAATAGGCACTAAGTTACCGTTACACCTTCAATGTATTTTATCCTTAAAACACTTAGCTCCGTATAAATGATATTTTAGCGAAGTGAAATGAGATCTCCACCATTTATCTCTGTTTAGCCAAGCTTGAAGGATATCATCCTTTCACTTCTAATTCCTATAGAAGTTATAGACTCAATATTTATGTTAGCGCTCCCACTCAATTATACTATCGTGTTCCCAAAATGTACGTATCACCCTGACCCAAAAGTAGGCTCAACTAACAAATCAAAGAACATGTATAATACTCTTGAGATCAAACCTAACCATATCAGGATTAAGATCACTTGATCTAGGATCAATGGGTGATATTGAATTGAATAGATATTACGGTAAATTTTAATAAATCTAATCAAAGTTCAATATCGGTCCCTTCCGATGTATACTCCATATATCCGATACTGGTAAACTTTGCCAATACCCTGGAAAGGACATAACACTTATCCAAGGTGTAAGAATACCTATCGCTGATTATCATGTCAGTCTAAATCCAGTGAACTGACAAATAAGGGAATAAACTTTCGAACATATAATTAAGATTATATTCCACTGTGCTGACAACACTATAATCATTAACAAATTCATATGTTCTGGACTTAAATAGAATTCATAGATTATGTGTATATAATCTTGAAATAAATCATGTGAACCACGCAACATAAAATGTTATTTCTGATCTTTATTAATAAGTAAATTTTATTACATTGAAAGGAGTTTTATTTAGGGCATAAAACCCAACAAACTCCCACTTGCACTAATATAAACCAAAATGTGCATTTCAAATAATCTCAACACCTTGATATACAAATCAAGTGTAGTAGTAGTATACTCCTCGTAATAGGATCTTACAGGTTGAATTAAACACAACCTTCCCTCCACCATTACTCTTCCTTAATCACAAAATCCTTGATATTGTGAAATTCCTCTCTATATGTCTACTCTCTTGGGATACTAGATTCTATACTTTTGGCAACTACTTTTGGTTATTCAGGAAATAACACTAGTAGTTAAGACAAGTTGGAACGGTGCCACAAATGCATAGAACTTTCCTTAGACTGAATAAGTACCTTTCCTGCATCTTTAACATTCGGTCTCTCTCTGGTAGACCAAGAGACTTCAGATGGGTTTTTACACTTCTCCAAAATCACTACTCAACCCCCAGAGTAATCACCATTTCATCAGCAGACTTTCTAGCACAAAGGCATGTCTCGAAATCTGATGTGGTGTAGTCTAAGAGTTTTAAACACACCCTTATCGACTAACATATAGTTCCTCTTGTTAATCTTAAGATTTACTTTATTGTCTTCCAATGTTCCTCTCCTGGATTAATCTGATACCTACTCATTACTCCCACTTAACAGCAGGTGTCTGGTCTAAGGCATACTAAAGCATATCTGTAATGACCGCTCTAGTAATTTGGATTAGTAAAGGCAATTAGCACTAATTTTTATTATTTTATTATTATTTGTGAATTAATTTTGGACCCCAATATTTAGAAATAAATATTAGAGTTATAATTTCTCAATTCCGGAGATTTTATTAAACTCTAGGGGTATTATTTAGCTTATATGTGAAATATGTTATTTTTGTAATTTTTGCTCGGCGACAACGGAAAATGCGATGGATGGCGAGATTGATCACATGGGTAAGTTTAGAACCTAATCTCATAGTGGGAAATAATATAGAGGAAATAAATTATCGGGATTAAGCGGAGTTATGGAATTTGACCATTTTACCCCTAGCTTTAGAATACCTAAGTTATACATTAAAGGGTATTTTAGTCTTTTCCTTGGTGGGAGTAGGTGGCAGCCATGGGTGATGACACCTAGTTTAATTTAGTTATTGATTAAAAAAAAAGATTACTTTGAAGAGAAGAAAATTAAGAAAGAAGGAAATTGGAATTTGAGTGTTCTTGAACTCTCTTTCTCTCTCTTTCTTTCGGCTGGGGCAGAACAAGGGTAAAGAATCAAAGTTTTCATCTTGTTTTTCTGGGATTAAGCTAGGATTCAAGGAGGTTTCATCTAAGGTAAGCCCTAGAACTCTTGTTTATGTATTATTGAGCTTTTTACTTAGTTTGAACTTGTGATTTTGAGAATAAGTGGCTGTTAGGTTTTAATATGTTTAGGGTTCGAATTCTAGAGTTATTTTGAGTTGATTTAAGTCCCTAGCTTCTGGTTTTGATGATTCATATTGGTTCTAAGCAAGCTTGAGGTTTGAAACTCCAGCTTTGAGCTTTAATTGCATAATTGGATTTATTGGTTTGTTTTGTGAAATACTGCTTGGATTCTATTGTTTATGCATTGTATAGGTGTACTGGAGAGTTTGCTAAGGTTTGGGCTTGATTTGAGTTAAGGGGAATTATTTTTAGGTTCCCAGCTCATAACTGGAATTCCGGTTCTGGGGTACCAGTACCAACCGGTCGACCGGTTGGTGACCCAGAAACGGATTGCCGGTTGGGAACCGGTCTGCCTGTTGGGGGAAATTCCAGAACCTTAGTTTTGGCCAATTTTGAGTTATTTAGGGTATTGCCATGAGGTTTATCGATAGGGAAACTTTTAGTTTCAAGTTTAAGTCCCGGAAAGTGATTTAGCGAGTCACTCATCTGTATTACTATTATTGTGATTAGGGCATCCATCTAGCATGTGAATTCCGTTCAGGTCGGCCAGCACACTTGGATTCAGAAAACAGGTAAGAACTGTGTATAATGTATGATGTGATTATCTGAATGTGTGTATATGTAATTGTATATGCATGCTTGAATTATGTTATGCACTACCAACACTTGTATGAATAAGTTATAGAGTGCATTGGTATAGTGATTATTGTGATTGTGAGTACGATACAGTGATACCAACACAAGCATGGGAAAATGCTAAGGTGTGTTGTACATCACTCAGTGTTACTCAGTGTTCGGGGTAAACCCTACCAACACTCGTACAATGAGGTACGATGTGTATGTGGTATAGTGGTTGTACCCTGGTATTGAACGTTCATACTCATCTGTTAAGCTCTGTAAATAGGTGTATGGGCGCCTATTTACAGGTCAGAAATTATATGTTATGTTATATGCATTTCTTGCTGAGTCTGTTGACTCACAGTTTCTGCTTCTATGTGTAGGTAAAGGAAAGGCGAAGGCTGAACAGGAGTGAACCTGAGCTCGGGTGAGATTGTACATGTCAAGCAGCGCGACTTGGAGTGTTCGGTCTCGGGACATCTGGGAGATGTATTTTGAAAGTCGCTGTGCGACCTAGAACATGTGTATTTTGAATGTATAGTTTGAAAAGTAAATTTTACAAAGTTTAAAAACGGGATCCCGGAATTTGTAAATATTATATTATATTACAAAGTTTAATATTTAAAGCAAAAGTTTTAATTTGACACGTTTTTTTTCGAGAAATTTCTTTGATTAGAAAAGATTGCAGAATAATTGAAAAAGCACTGTATCGTGCCTTAGCATTAGGGCGTTACAATTTTGGTATCAGAGCCGCCAGGTTTGTCTACCGAAGCTTGCTATGACATGTACAATCTTCATCAGAGAAAGCTCGGTTCACGGTTTAGTAAGCCCGTACTTGTTTAGTACTTTAATAAATGTGAATGTGAAAGCATGTTAGGAAGCATATTAGATTTTAAATAATTAATATTAAAAGTGTGTTGCCTTTAAGTCTTTAAGAGCGGTGTTAAGTTTTGATCGCTGTCTAACCTGCCTGGCTTATGGATTCGCAGGCTAAGTCCTATTAAATGGACGCCCCTTGAAATACAAGAAGTCAGGGTGGCATGGTTGAGACCGGAGGCAGTCAGGGGAATCCTCAAAATCCTCATGGTCACGGCCGTGGCCGTGGTAGAGCTCAGGGTGGTCGCCCTGTAAATCCACCTCAAGCTCCTCTTGATTGGGAGCAAAGATTTGCTGAGATGCAAGATAGAATCCGCCAGCAAGATGAAGAGATTCAAAGGTTGAGGCAGCAGGATCCTCCTGCCGTGCCTCCTAAAGTGGTTCAGGCCGTTGCAGTTCCTGCGGTGCCAGCAGAACAACCTGTTGTTGGCAACCGTATGGAGCCGTTGTATGAAAGATTCCGGAAACAGGCACCTCCAGTGTTTCTGGGAGGCCCTGATGTGATGAAGGCCGAGCAGTGGCTTTCAGTGATTGAACGCGTCCTCAATTTTATGGGACTGGTTGGAAATGACCGGGTGACCTGCGCCACTTTCCAGTTTCAGGAAGATGCTCTCGTGTGGTGGGAGTTGATAACCCTCGCTCGAGACGTCACGCTGATGACCTGGGAAGAATTTAAGGAGTTGTTTAACTCCAAGTATTACAATGAAGTGGTCCGCAGTGCAAAGTGGAAAGAGTTCACTGATCTAGTTAAAACCGAGGGAATGTCGGTTACTAAATACACGACAAAGTTTGATCTGTTGGCTAAGTTGGCGGCGGGAATTGTGCCGACTGATTTTAGCAAGAAAGAAAAATATTTAGCGGGTTTGAGAGCAAAGATTTGGCATGATCTGGTTATTACTACTACTGAAGCAACCACATATGCGGAGATGGTTGAGAAGGCTTTGAGAGCCGAGGGTGCAGTGAAATTTCTTCAGGAGCCCCGGGTGACTCCGAGTGTTGGTGGAACCCCCACTGTTCCTACTCCTGTTTATGGTAGGGATGGTGGTGACTCCACCACTGAGCAGAAAAGAAAAATTGTTCCGGCTTCTGGTGGCTCGGGGCAAAGCAAGCGGTTCCGTGGGAACCAAGGCAGAGGAGGACGTTAGGGTTACTCTTACCCTGAGTGTCCACGGTGCAAGAAACATCATCCGGGAGAGTGTAACCGGAAGACATGCTTTCTGTGTTGCATGGTGGGGCATTTCAAGAAAGATTGCCCCCAGGCAAAGAAAGATGAGCCGAAAGCTGAGGTGAAACCGCTTCCTGCTCGTGTGTTTGCCATTACCCAAGCTTATGCTGCAGCCAGTCCTTCTGTTGTGACAGGTTAGCTTCCCGTCAACAACTTGTTATTTACAGTATTATTTGACTCGGGAGCTACACGTTCATATGTGGCTACAAGAGTGATTGATCTTTTGGGTAGGCCTTGTGATATTTTAGAAAGAGGGTTTGGAACCCTAATGCCTAGCGGGGAATTGGTTATCTCTAATAGGTGCATTAGGTCTATGCCAATTAGGATTGAAGATAGGGAATTGAGTACTAACCTCATAGAATTGAAATTAACTGAGTTTGATATTATACTGGGAATGGATTTCCTATCCAAGTATTCGGCCAGTATAGATTGTAGGCGTAAAATGGTGACTTTTCAGCCGGAAGGTGAAGATCAATTTGTTTATGTTGGATCAGTTCAGGGGTCTCGGATCCCGGTTATTTCTGTGCTGAGGGCTAGGGATTTACTATGAAATGGTTGTGTAGGATTTCTAGCAGTGGCATTTGACTCCAGCAGATTTGAAACATTTGGGCCTGAGATAGTTCGGGTGGTGAAAGATTTTCTTGATGTGTTTCCCGAGGAGTTGCCGGGATTGCCGCCACAGCGAGAGATTGACTTTGTAATTGATTTGGCACCTAGAGTTGAACCTGTTTCTAAAGCTCCATATAGAATGGCTCCAGCAGAACTCAAGGAGCTTAAGTTACAACTCCAGGGGATGCTTTATATTGGGTTTATTCGACCCAGTGTATCGCCCTTGGGAGCTCCGGTTCTCTTTGTGAAAAAGAAGGATGGTTCCCTCAGAATGTGTATTGATTATCGGGAACTAAATAAGTTGACGATTAAGAACAAGTACCCGTTGCCCAGGATCGATGATCTGTTCGATCAGTTTCAGGGAAAGACAGTGTTTTCGAAGATTGATTTACGGTCTGGTTATCATCAACTCGGAATTCGGGAGGAGGACATACCGAAGACTGCTTTTAGAACCAGATATGGGCACTATGAGTTTCTGGTAATGTCATTCGGATTGACTAATGCTCCTGCAGCCTTTATGGATCTCATGAATAGGGTATTCAAGGATTTCCTCGATAACTGTGTTATAGTGTTTATCGATGACATTCTTGTATACTCTCAGTCAGAAGAGGAGCACGAGCATCATCTTCGAATGGTGTTACAGCGACTTAGGGATCACAAGTTGTATGCCAAGTTCAAAAAGTGTGAATTCTGGTTGTCTGAGGTGTCCTTTCTGGGTCATATTGTTGGGAAGAATGGAATTATGGTCGATCCAAACAAGGTAGAATCAGTGAAGAATTGGTCGAGGCCCAAGTCTGTGACGGAAGTTCGAAGTTTTCTCGGGTTAGCAGGGTATTATCGACGTTTCGTCGAAGGATTTTCTAAACTTTCTATGCCCCTAACCGAATTTACCAAGAAAAATCAGAGATTTGTGTGGTCAGATAAGTGTGAAACAAGCTTTCAGGAGTTGAAGCAACGTTTGATAACAGCTCCGGTGTTAGCTTTGCCATCAGATCAAGAGAAATTTGTTGTTTATTGTGATGCATCCAGACAGGGTCTGGGATGTGTTCTGATGCAAGCTGACAGAGTCATAGCCTATGCCTCTCGTCAATTGAAAGATTATGAGCAGCGTTACCCAACTCATGATTTAGAGCTCGCTGCTGTAGTTTTTGCTTTAAAGATATGGTGACATTATCTTTACGGTGAAAAGTGTGAGATTTATACTGACCATAAAAGTCTCAAATACTTTTTCACCCAGAAAGATCTGAATATGAGGCAGAGAAGGTGGTTGGAGTTAGTTAAAGACTACGATTGTGAAATTTTATATCACCCCGGGAAAGCCAATGTTGTGGCCGATGCTTTAAGCAGAAAGGGTCCCGGGCAAGTTTGTACTACGGTTATGATAGCTCCTCAACTAGCCTCGGAAATGGTTAGTGCAGGAATTGAGTTCGTGGTCGGGAAATTACATAATTTAACACTCCAATCTGATCTGTTGGAGAGAATCAGAAAGGCACAACTGGAAGATCCCGAGTTAGTTAAAGTTCGAGACGAAGTAGTGGCTGGTCGGCCTAGAGGCTTTTCAGTCTCGAGCAGTGGAATGTTGTTATATAAAGCTCGAGTTTGTGTTCCTAGTGTTGATGAGCTTAAGAAAGAAATACTAGATGAAGCTCACACCACGCCTTATTCGTTGCATCCGGGAACCACCAAGATGTATCAGGATTTGAAACCCTACTTCTGGTGGTATGGGATGAAAAGAGATGTGGTGGACTACGTGTCCAAATGCTTAACCTGTCAGCAAATTAAGGCTGAACATCAGAGGCCGGCAGGGTTATTGCAACCTTTGGTCCTTCCAGAATGGAAGTGGGAGGACATCGCAATGGACTTTTTAACTGGTTTTCCTAGAACTACGGGGATGTATGATTCAGTATGGGTCATCGTGGACAAATTCACAAAGTCAGCTCACTTCCTACCAGTGAAAGTTACCTATTCAGTGGATCAGTATGCTGAATTGTATGTGAAGGAGATCGTTTGTCTCCACGGAGCCCCTAAATCTATTGTGTCAGATAGGGATCCAAAGTTCACATCGAAATTTTGGGTGAGTCTTCAGAAGGCTATGGGTACCAAGTTAAAGTTTAGTACAGCCTTTCACCCTCAGACTAATGGTCAGTCAGAAAGAACTATCCAGATTTTAGAAGACCTACTGCGAGCCTGTGTCATGGACTTTGAGGGTTCATGGAGTAAGTACTTGCCTTTAATTGAATTCTCCTACAACAATAGCTACCAAAGTACAATAGGGATGGCTCCCTATGAGATGTTATATGGTAGAAAATGTCGTTCTCCTATTCATTGGGACGAGACAGGAGAAAGGAAGTACTTGGGTCCAGAATTAGTACAGAGGACCAATGAAGCTATTGATAAGATCAAGGCTCGGATGCTTGCTTCTCAAAGCAGGCAGAAAAGTTATGTTGATCCGAAGCGCAGAGATGTTACATTTCAGGCAGGGGAACATGTTTTCCTGCGGGTTTCACCAATGAAGGGTATTAGGTGCTTCGGGAAGAAGGGTAAGTTAAGCCCTAGGTTCATTGGGCCATTTCAGATACTCGAGAAGGTCGGGCAGGTAGCATATCGGCTAGCCTTGCCACCAGCATTATCGGCTGTTCATGACGTATTTCACATTTCTATGTTAAGGAAATACGTGTCAGACCCGACTCATGTCTTGAGTTATGAAGCCCTTGAACTACAACCAGACTTATCCTATGAAGAGCAACCTGTTCAGATTTTGGATAGAAAAGAAAAAAGTTCTTCAAAACAAAACTATTGCACTGGTTAAGGTGCTTTGGAGGAACAGTAAGGTTGAAGAAGCCACCTGGGAATTGGAGTCAGATATGAGGACTCAACATCCAGAGCTATTCAGGTTAGATTTCGAGGACGAAATCCTATTAACGGGGGGATAATTGTAATGACCGCTCTAGTAATTTGGATTAGTAAAGGCAATTAGCACTAATTTTTATTATTTTATTATTATTTTTGAATTAATTTTGGACCCCAATATTTAGAAATAAATATTAGAGTTATAATTTCTCAATTACGGAGATTTTATTAAACTCTAAGGGTATTATTTAGCTTATATGTGAAATATGTTATTTTTGTAATTTTTGCTCGGCGACAACGGAAAATGCGATGGATGGCTAGATTGATCACATGGGTAAGTTTAGAACCTTATCTCATAGTGGGAAATAATTTAGAGGAAATAAATTATCGGGATTAAGCGGGGTTATGGAATTTGACCATTTTACCCCTAGCTTTAGAATACCTAAGTTATACATTAAAGGGTATTTTAGTCTTTTCCTTGGTGGGAGTAGGTGGCAGCCATGGGTGATGACACCTAGTTTAATTTAGTTAGTGATTAAAAAAAAAGATTACTTTGAAGAGAAGAAAATTAAGAAAGAAGGAAATTGGAATTTGAGTGCTCTTGAACTCTCTCTCTCTCTCTTTCTTTCGGCTGGGGCAGAACAAGGGTAAAGAATCAACGTTTTCATCTTGTTTTTCTGGGATTAAGCTAGGATTCAAGGAGGTTTCATCTAAGGTAAGCCCTAGAACTCTTGTTTATGTATTATTGAGCTTTTTACTTAGTTTGAACTTGTGATTTTGAGAATAAGTGGCTGTTAGGTTTTAATATGTTTAGGGTTCGAATTCTAGAGTTATTTTGAGTTGATTTAAGTCCCTAGCTTCTGGTTTTGATGCTTGATATTGGTTCTATGCAAACTCAAGCTTTGAGCTTTAATGGCATAATTGGATTTATTGGTTTGTTCTGTGAAATACTGCTTGGATTCTATTGTGTATGCATTGTATAGGTGTACTGGAGAGTTTGGTAAGGTTTGGGCTTGATTTGAGTTAAGGGGAATGATTTTTAGGTTCCCAGCTCAGAACCCGAGTCGGTTACGGGGACCGGTACCAGCCGGTCGGCCGGTTGGTGACCCGAACCGGATTGCGGTTGGGAGCCGAATGCCTGTTGGGGGAAATTCCAGAACCCTAGTTTTGGGCAATTTTGAATTATTTAGGGTATTGCCATGAGGTTTATCGATAGGGAAACTTTTAGTTTCAAGTTTAAGTCCCGGAAAGTGATTTAGCGAGTCACTCATTTGTATTACTATTATTGTGATTAGGGCATCCATCTAGCACGTGAATTCCGTTCAGGTCGGCCAGCACACTTGAATTCGGAAAACAGGTAAGAACTGTGTATAATGTATGATGTGATTATCTGAATGTGTGTATATGTAATTGTATATGCATGCTTGAATTATGTTATACACTACCAACACTTGTATGAATAAGTTATAGAGTGCATTGGTATAGTGATTATTGTGATTGTGAGTACGATACAGTGATACCAACACAAGCATGGGAAAATGCTAAGGTGTGTGGTACATCACTCAGTGTTACTCAGTGTTCGGGGTAAACCCTACCAACACTCGTACAATGAGGTACGATGTGTATGTGGTATAGTGGTTGTACCCTGGTATTGAACGTTCATACTCATCTGTTAAGCTCTGTAAATAGGTGTATGGGTGCCTATTTACAGGTCGGAAATTATATGTTATGTTATATGCATTTCTTGCTGAGTCTGTTGACTCACAGTTTCTGCTTCTATGTGTAGGTAAAGGAAAGGCGAAGGCTGAACAGGAGTGAACCTGAGCTAGGGTGAGATTGTACATGTCAAGCAGCGCGACCTGGAGTGTTCGGTCTCGGGACATCTGGGAGATGTATTTTGAAAGTCGCTGTGCGACCTAGAGCTTGTGTATTTTGAATGTATAGTTTGAAAGATAAATTTTACAAAGTTTAAAAATGGGATCCCGGAATTTGTAAATATTATATTATATTACAAAGTTTAATATTTAAAGCAAAAGTTTTAATTTGACACGTTTTTTTCGAGAAATTTCTTTGATTAGCAAAGATTGCACAATAATTGAAAAAGCACTGTAGCGTGCCTTAGCATTAGGGCGTTACAATATCTGAGACCTCTCACTGTTGATTTAAGGAACTCTTTCATGGCTTTATCTTTTCTTGAATAGTTGAGACTTTTCCTTAGATAAATAAAATCTATGCCTAGAAGTCGAGAAGCTTCTATAGCTTGCCATTAGAAAGAAAATGCTTCAACGTCTTACTAAAGTAAGTTGCTTGCATTAGAGTAAGTAATTACAAGGTATACCACAACCCATAGGTTTAGATAAACTCAAACCTATAATACTAGGAACAGGAAGTTTTGTTAAGTCCATTAAATAAACTTATACACGAAAATTTCCTTTCTTGTCCTTGTAATAGAAAACTTTAGGTTATTCCATGCGAATGGATCAAACCATAGTTCTATTGGCTTTTCTTCTTAGTTTCTTATCTTGACAATCCATTACTTGTTTGAACTCACAATGGATTTTAATCACTAGTGTCTTCCAAGTTATAAGAAGGTGAGTTCCTAGAAACCCTCCCACTACGACAATGTACCGTGAATTATGTCTAAGAAAACTGAATGGTATTGACCTCTTTAGTTGTGTCAAGACAACATAGGCAGTGAGATCATCTTGTATCGAATAAGATGATAGAACACTTATGGAATCAAGAAAAATTATCTCCTTTATTTGCTACTTTGTTTTTCAAACTTAGTCATTTTCTTAGAAAAGTAGTATTTGTTTAAACAAACACTTTCTTATCTATTGACTATGGGATGTTCCACCCCTAATCACTTAGAATAGCTAACAAACATGCAAACCATGGTTAACAGTTCTAGCTTTTCTTAAGATTTTGATTAGGTCATCCATGAATCTAGTAAGGATTTAAACTAAGTACCCAACCATTGCATCATTCTGAAATTGTATTAGCATAGAAGGATTTAGGCAAAGACTAGTAACTAATCATCAATATGCAAATTGAAATTTCTGGGGAGGTAAGTCTAGATATAATTCAAAAATCAAATTAATGATATTTGAACTGCGTATCTACTAACTATTTCTCCACTCCTATCAGTTCGTAAGATCTTTAACCACTTACCTTAATGGTTTATCACCATTGCTAGAAATTCATGAAATTTTTCAAACATTTCAAATTTCTTTTGCATAAGGTAAAATCTAGAGTGATCGTTTTAAGAATACAACGAAAACTCATATCCACCCCTGAATGTACATCCATCTGCTAATGAGATGAACTTACTTTCAGTGGATATAGGCATATTAACTCTTTGCAGAGAATGATCTTGTCAAAACCACTATGAACAAGATACAAATGCCATAGATTTACAAAATATGTAGTTTCTTTCGATGACTTGAGTATAGTTACATTAAAGAGTTCTTAGAATAGTCCAAGTGGATTCTGGTCACAGAATACTAAACTCATATTCCATACAGTTTGAATCCATTGATAGAAAAATGGTTATTAAACACTTTTGAAAGTGAAACTGTATTGTAAAAAAAATTATTTGGAATCTAAAATTTAAAGTCAAGACTTAAATTTATACCAAATATACATGAGTAATTCTTTCTTGGACCACCACTACTAATTTAACTCTAAGTCTTATTTGCCCATACAAGTAGAAGATTTCTAAGATTGAGGATTTATATCAATTCGGGATAGAATTTTGAGAATACAATCAAAAGCGTCATTTAAATTTCTCAAGAGAAAATAGAATGACATGAAATGATTTATAGACCATTCATCCAATGATATGTTATTGAGCTAAATCGAAATGAATAAGCTAAGAGGAATTGGGATAATTTCATATTTAAATAAGAATCCAACGATGCTCCGATTGGCGAGAGTGAAAGTAATCTTATTTATACAATCTTCTTGTTTCATATTGTAAATACTAGTCTAAGGTGTCATCAATTGATGAACAACTAGATGTTGCATTTACAATATTTATCATTCAAGATCTAACACTATTATGTTTGTCTAATGTTGACAATCCATTAGGGATTTGTCCCATTAGAACAACAAACCAAGTTAGACCAACAATGAAGATTCGAAATTAAACTACAATTTAATAACAGAAAATAACATGGTTCAATATAAATTCATACACAATTCAGAAATTATTAAGCATATAGCAAGTAGGAATGACAAGTGAAAATACTAAAACATACAATCCTAAATAATTCCAAGGTTTTCAACAAACTGATATCAGTGTCCAGTTTAGGCGAGAGTCAAAGCTACCATCCATTGAATAGAGTTGTCAGCTCATCTAAAATAATAAATATTCTAGCAACCTTTTATTCGATCAAGATTGGAATCCAGCGTTGTCCTGTTTAGGCGAGAGTCAAGGCTATTCTATCTTATGAGCTTCCACCATTGTTTCATATTTTGTAAGTCAAATACAGTCGCCACCATTAGGGTGATCAATACTACATAAAACACTTACAAATATACTTATCTTTCGAGACTAAATGGTGCTAACTTGCTAATGAACGTTCCTCCATTAGGGAGGATTACTCACTAAAACAAAAGCTTTGTAAAACCAACAATGGAGATCGAATGTCCTAATAATAATAAAGCTCATTATTTAAAGTGTATTTTCTTCTAATATTTATTTTAATCAATTTATTTTAAATATATATTTATTTAATTAAAATTACCAATTTAGAATGAAAAATTCTAAATATAAATTTTAATTTAATATTTATAAATTATACTTAAATGGATATGAAAATAAAATGAATGATTGCCATCTAAGTAATAATTTCCAATAAATATTTAGAAAATTATTCAATTTAAGTTGTTTCAAAATCAATTTAAATTAATTTACTACTCAAATTAAATTTTCCATAAATATATATTGCATTTCGAAAAATTGAAGTATTTAAGAATACAATTTTCGAAATTGCTTGTTAAAATAAAATAAAAATAAATCTTGGAAAAATTATTCTAATTTTATGTTGGCCCAAAATTAATTAATAATAATTAATTTTCAACAAAAATATAATTTTCCTATTTAATTAAATATTTAAGAAAAATTTCAAATATTTAAGTATCATAATGAAAATCAACTTAAATATTAATTTTTTATTTAATTAAATATTACTAGAAAAATACTTCAAGCAAAACAGATAATATCTATCTAGACTTTCATTGACTAATTAATTCTTTTTCTAATTTTAATATATTTTAGTTCATTTATTTTAATTAATCATTAAAATGAAAAAAATCATTGATTTAAGTTGGTCCAAAATTAAAATAAATAATTTTCAACTTTAATCTATCTTTCAAATAAAATTCAAAATTTCTGCATTTAAGAAATGCAATTTTGAAATTGTGGGAAAAAGATTAATAAAATAAAATGAAATATATTTTGAAAATTATTCAAATTTAAGTTATACTGAAATAAGATTTCAAACTTAAAATAATTTTCAATTTTAATTAAATAACATGAAAATAATAATATTTAAGTATCATGATGAAAATCAACTTAAATATTTAAATTTTCAATTTAATTAAATGCATTCAATTCAAGAAATAAATAATTAAGTATATAGAAGACTTAATTATTAATTCTAATTTAATACTAGGAAAAATATACTTAACTTAGATTGTACCAAAATTAATTATGAAACAATTAATTTCACAATCTATGATATTTTCCTAATTAAATATTAGAAAATATAATTAGTTCTAGAAATAACTATTTAGAATATATATCATTAACTAAGTGTTTTTCTAAAATTAACTTTAAAATATTAAATGAACAATAAATTTCATATCTTTTAAAAGGTAATTATGTTGCTAATTCAATTCTAATTAGGTTAGACTAATATAATTAACCTAATACAATTATTTAAATAAGGCAAATGGGCCTTCACAATTGGGGTAGTTCATGTGAGGTGGAGCTGGGTTCAGTATGTCGTACCCACTTCTATTGGCCCCCAACTCTCACACAAGGCCCAAAAGAGAGGAATTTAACCTTTAAATAAACAATTGTTATTCATTGAATAAGCCCAAATCTAATTGGGCCTAAATAAAATTAATTATGTCAAATTTTATTTTAGCAACCTAGTCCATTTACTTAGTAAAACTTAAATGGGCTTCTTATATGCATCTAAGCCCAATAGCAAACATATAGGTTCACACAGGTCAAATAATTTTGATGGGCCCTATCATGTTACTAGGTTTACACAGATGAAAGAAATTGCAAAAATTTACCTGTTACAAATTATTTATAAGATCTATTGACAATTGGACTATGATTAAAATCAGATCATTGGATCTTTCAACAAGTTAATCATAGCAATTTAGATCAAATAAATAATAGGTTTGTAAAAAAAAATTGTATATTAATATATAAAAAAACAATACAAACAATAATAACTGATCTGGAATATTTGGAAAGTAAGCTAAAATATCTCAATTTTAAAATTTAAAATAAAATTAAATTTTAAAATAAATATCTTAACTAGAATTCAAATTTAGGTTGTTAGAGAATATTTGAAAAAATTCAAAATTCAGCAAGCTCCTAAATTTCCTAAATTCTAACCAAAAAAAAAAAAAAATCTAACCAATTTTTCAAATATCAAGTTTATTCAAAATTTAAATTTATTTAAAATTTCTAATAAAATATTATAATAAAATATCTTGAATTTTAAATTTAGATATTTCATTATTATATTCTAAGTCTTATAATTTAATAAATTTAAATATTACATAAATAAACTAATTGAAAAAAAAAATAAGATATTTTATATGGTTAGAATATTTTAAAAAAACTAATAAGTTTGAAAAATTTAAGGTTTGAAACCCTAAAATATCTATTCAAACTAAACTAACCAATTTTTTAAATTTCATGTTATTTTTGCCAAAATATAATTTTAATAAAAAAAATGTCTAATAAGATAAAATGTTAAACCTAACATATTCCTAATCTTATAATTTTAATTAATAAAATATATTTCAAAAAATAACAAATTTATGTCTAATAAGATAAAATGTTAAACCTAACATATTCCTAATCTTATAATTTGAATTAATAAAATATCTTTCAAAAAATAACAAATTTGAAAAAAAATATGATATGGTTAGCAAACTTTGAAATTTGAACAAGATTATTTTAAAAGATAATATTTTAATATCAAAGTAAGATATTAAAAGTATGTGGAAGGATCTTGGAAAGGATTTCTCTACAGCCATTTTGAGTTTCTTTCAGGAGGGGGCCTTTCCAAAACAATTGAATGAAACTCTTCTGATGCTAATTCCTAAAGTAGAGAATCCTTCCAAAGCTATAGACTACCGTCTGATTCCCTGTTGTAATACAATATATAAATGTATCTCGAAGTTGATTTGTAATAGAATTTCAGAGGTTCTTCCTTGGCTAGTTAGTGACAACAAGGGAGCATTTATAAAAGATCGCTCCCTAGCGCACAATGTCTTGATCCTCCAGGATTTCATCAAAGGGTACCACAGAAAACAACTCTCTCCTCGCTGTCTAATGAAAATAGACTTGAGCAAGGCCTATGATACAATTGACTGGAAATTTTTGGAAAGCCTTTTAAAAGCCTACAGGTTCTCAAGAGTATTTGTGGAGTGGATAATGGTTTGTGTTCGGAGCTCATGCTATTTACTGGTAATGAATGGAAGAATACAAGGATAGTTTGAGGGTGCTAAAGGCTTACGACAAGGGGATCCTATGTCACCCCTTCTCTTTGTGCTAGTCATGGACTACCTTACTCGAACACTTAAATGGAAAGCCAGGGACAAAGCCTTCTCTTATCACCCAATGTGCAAGAAGATAAAGCTCTCCAATCTATGTTTTGCTGATGATCTAATCCTATTTTGTATGGGGAATAGGGACCCGGTAAAATGTATTTTGGAGGATCTTACTCATTTTAGCTCATGTTCAGGTCTCAAAGCTAATATAGAGAAGTCTAACATCTACTTTGCAGGTATACCTGAGGATACGATAACCTTCATTCAGCAGGAGGTTTCTTTCAAGACTGGTACATTTCGTTTGAAATATCTAGGGGTATTTCTGAGGCCAACCAAATGGAAGTATGAGGATTGTGATATCATCTTAAAGAAACTAAAGCTGAAATTACATTCTTGGGCAAGCCGCCACCTATCCTTTGCAGGTAGAGCTCTTCTAATAAACACTGTCTTAATTGGAATCAGAAGTTATTGGATGAGCATATTTCAATTACCTCAAAAAATAGCTAAAGAGATTGACCGAATGTGTAGAAACTTTCTTTGGGCGGAAAAGGATAATCGGAGCAGGCTTCATATGGCCTCTTGGAACTTGGTATGTCTACCGAGAGAACTTGGAGGTTTAGGATTTTGAGAAGGTCCTAAATGGAACAAAGCGGCTTTGGCAAAGTATCTATGGGCTATCACTACAAAGAAAGATGTACTTTGGGTAAAGTGGGTGAACAACTTGTACATAAAAGATAAAGAGATGTGGTCTCTTGAGCTGAAAGCGGATGTGAGTTGGCATTGGAGGAAAATTTGGAGATTAAGAGATGCATTCACTCGTGAAGCTCTCATGAAAGCTGGAACTAATGGTAACTTTTCGATTACGCAAGCTTATGACTATCTCATTTCGAAGGAGACAAGTTTTGATAGTAAGAAAGCAGTTTTGTACAAGCTCTCGACACCAAAACTTCGTTATATATTGTGGCAAATGGTACACTCTAACCTTCTCACCAGGGACAATCTTGTTAAGAAACATGTTCCCATTGATAGTGCCTACTGTCCGGTTTGTGAATGGGATCTAGAGTCTCATGAACACTTATTCTTTGAATGTCCCTTCTCTTGGAGAGTGATGCAAAATATCAAGAAGTGGTTGGGGGATTGACTTCGGCCAAATTCCTTTCAATTGCTTCTTGAGTGGATGCAAGGAAAAAGACCGAGGAGTTTATTAATGGAAATCTACTATGCTACTCTAGCTAGTGCCATATATGGAATATGGCTCAATCGAAACTTGTGTGTATTTGAAGGAAAATGTATAGCCCCATTGTATATAGATAGAAGCATTAAAGAGAATCTCAAAACTAGATTGTCTCTTATTCAAGATAGGAAGCTTTTTAGTTTTGAGAGGATTGTCCTTAGAAATGCGAAAAGTTTGTAAGTTTTGATGTAAATTTGTGGGTGTAGTCCCTATTTGGTTGTAAATGGCTTGTTTGATTAATAGAAAGATTATTATTCTTGATAAAAAAAAAAAAAGTAAGATCATTCAAATTTAATAAAAAAAATAATATCTGATATTATAATTAAAATAAATAAAATAATTTAAAATTTCAAAATTAACCATAAGGCTCCTTTGTGAGAGATCAAATTTTCAAAATTCAAAGCCTACTAATATCTAAAACTAATTTTAATTAATTTAAAAAAATAATAAAAATTAATTTTATTCTGACAATTAGATTTTTAATTGAAAATTCAGATTCTACACAAAATTCTACCAAAAATTGGCTTTTCTTTCAATGAAAAACGATTTTTGAATCAAAAGTTAGGAAGAAAATAAGTTTGGTGCACAGCGGTATCCATTGCATACCCCTGCGCGCGGAATAGCTCATCTGTAAAAGCCTAAATTTATTATTTTTTTGTCTACTTTCCAGAAAAAATAATTCCAGATCGAAATAAAAAATATTTCAGTAACATATATTGCGATTTCTAAACTATCATCAAATAAGCACATAAACCACATGAAACCATCCAAATCAATATAAATCATCGTTTTAATTCATATTTCATGAAAGTAAATCATTACCATGGCTCTGAGGCCAGTTGTTGGAAATATTTTACCAGGATCTAGATTTACTACCATGTATGTTTCATTAACATCCTAATATGAATTCTAAAACAATGAAATAAACACATAAGAGTTTAAGAAAACCTTCCATTGGGTGCAGCGGAATATAATGACTCCTTCCGTTGAGATCTCTAGCCCTTGATTCCTTTTTGTAGCAGAGCATCACCAAGATCTGAACCTGGATCTCTTTCTCTCCTTCCTTTGATGCTGATTCTCCTTCTTCTTGTTTGGAATCTCCTACAGTCTTACACACTATGATTGAGATACCACTTGATGAGTGTGGGCACTCACTCATTCACTAATGGCTGAAAAATATTTGTGAAGATAGGCTTAGTGTTTCGAATTGAAGAAGAAAGAAGAAGGAAGAGGTCTCATCTAGGTTTTTAGCTTTGGAGGCATTAGTTGGATAATGAGACCATAACCTTCCTTTTATACTATTCTTCAATAGGGTTAGGGTTGAATTAAATGGATTAAAAAAGAATAAAATATTGGGCAAAAATACTTCTTGGCCGTATACAATAAGTGGACCAATCTCTAGTTACAACTTTGCCACTTTATTTCAACCACTTATTCTTCTTTTCAATAATACCATATTTTTCAATTCAACCTTATAAATGCCAAACTATTTATTTAATAATTAAAATAACTATCAAATAAAATTGTCATTTATAATATTTATTAATTAGACTCTGTTGTCGAGTGAATTTCGCAACACCAAAAAGTATTATTTAATTGATAAAAAAGAGAATTATTTGAGAAATGACAAGTGCGAGTATTCAACCTAAAATGGCGAGTACTCGACTGGGAATGCAAGAACAAACAACAAGGCTGGAAAAAGTAAACAAGACAATGAATTATAGTGGTTCCGTCAGATTTCGTTCTGCTTAGTCCACTGTAGCAAAGGATTCGTAGGTCCATTTTCATGGTGGATCACCCCTTTATATACAAAGTAGGTGTCCAATCGGTTACATGAGGATCACATTCATTGTTAATCCATTATTTACACATTGAATTGCAATAACTAAACTCAAACAACATTAACATTAATAAATGTGTGACAGTTACTAAATTCATCAACGTATGCGTCTTCCGCATCTGCGAGTTGACCGTTCATGTTCCGTTTGTTGAGCTCGCAGGATCGCCAGCACGTTTGGAACGTCTGCATCCTTAGGTTATCGCCCTTTGTAGACGTCGCATTTTGGAGCTAGTAAAGTCTGGACATGTAAACTTATATTGGTCTGTCAGGGCTATTGGGTCGTTGGGACCAAACTGCATCATAGGGGGTTGGTCTCTATACTTGTCGCGGAGATATAGAGGGGACACTCGCACATGTTCTGACATATGCGAGTTGGATCTACCCTGCATGATGAGAATTATGGTTATGCGGTGCGACTTAAGTCACACTTATAGTATCTCGCTGTTTTTATCCTGAGCGAGGTCTAAACTTCGAGAAGTCTCTCACGGACATTCAGCCTTCATTGGAAATCTGAATACACGTGTCCTTTAAAGAGGAGTCTGGTCTCGAGTTTCTAGGTGAGAGAAATCTCACTATAACACATGCCCCTAGTTTCGCTACGTGACAAGAGCGGTCACTGAGGGAAACTATTACTCGAGAGACAGGTGAAAGGTTGTCACGAGGAGGTGACCTTTTGGTTGTCCCATCGAGGGTTTCGAAAAATGACGGCTGTAATAATTAATTTTTATTATCTCTAGGATGCCACGTCACAAAACCCTTCGGTTTTTGTGTAGGCGTGGCCATAATTGGCCGTTAGATTAGGCGACCTTAGACATTCTGGCTGCCACGTGTCACAATCCCAATTAATAAGGGATATGGGTATTTAAACGCTTTGATACGAATCAAATTTCCCCATTTTTCCCTCTTCTTAACTTTCCCACAGTTCATACACTTCAGAAAAAATTCATCCCCAGATTTCCTGCCACTTTCCACAACATTTTCAATCTCAGACGTGATCGAGAGCAATTCGCAGGAATCAAAACTAAAGGTTAGTTTTCTGCATTTTCGTTTTCGTTTTTGGAGAAATTGCGCTTTACTTTCTGGGTTTGGATGTTTTTGAAGGCTTTTTAGGAATGTATGCTAGTGGGTATTTATGTGTTTTGGGTAAATGAAACTGGGTAACATTCATAGTATAGGGCACGTAAGGCGACATAACCGCACACAATTCATAGGCACTGATTCACGTCTCGAATACTCGCGGATATTCGGATGAACAATTTGAATGTTCGCGGGTGTTCAGATGAACAGCTTGAATAATCGCATGTTTCCAAGACTTATTTCCGCTTAAATGTTAGCTAGACCTTTTAGGATCTTTACATGTCGCGGGCTGAGTGGTGAGAGTATTAATTGCCATTCCAAATGGTGGGTGTGTCACAGTATTCTAATGGCCATATATGCGATTATATGCCCCTTGAGATACTGTGATACACCCAACCATTTGTTGACGTGCGTTAATGCTCGAATGATCGCACTCTTGGGTTGATAGGTAGTCTCGAAACGGTGGGGGTTTCCCAGTAACTTCAGGGTTATGCTCGAAAATGCATACCTCTTGAGTCACTGGGAAACTCCCAGCCGTTTCTGGAGGTATACCGTTTAACCGAGGATGCGTGAATTACTTGCCCAAAGATAGCTATATCTCTTCTCGTATATTGACAGGATGGTCAGTTTTCGCATGGAGGCTGACCTTTCTGTCGAATGCGACTTTATAATCTACTGCGGGTGAGATCACTTACTTTTATTTTTCACACATCCATCACGCTGAAAAGATCTTCTATCTTTCAGATGAGCGATCTATCGGATAGCCAGCAGCTCGGCTCAGGAGGCCGCGCCTTTGACGGAGAGTCGGACCAGGAGAGAGACAGTTTTCTCCCTACGGACATCTCCGAAATGGAGGCTGCGGAAATAGAGTTAGGTCCGATGTCTTCCGTAGACATCGAGAGGATGGTACAGGAGCTCGCTGAACCTGGGACAATCGATATCCGGGACAGCGAGTCCACAGTGTTAGCGCGCGACTACCTCATACATACGAGGCATGCTCCCGACATCGAGGTCGAGGAGGTGGAGGAGGAATGGACTACTCCAGTCCGCGAGTCAGGTGGGGAAGAGGAGGAAGTGGAAGGGAGTGGGACGGATTCGGTCGATGACTCCCAATTGAACGAGCCCTTCTCGTGCGAGGATTTAGTCTCGAGGGTTGCCAAATCTGACTTCACCACCTTTGTGAGGTTGAATTTGTTGCGACTTGCGTTTCAACGTCCTAAACCATCTCAGAGAGCGCACCTTCCATTCACCAACCCTGCGATCATCCCTACAGAGGATGTGGTAATCTCAATACCCATCCTTCGATGTGGTGTATCGGTCCCCTTTCATCCCTTCGTCGCAGCCATTCTTAGGCGATATGACGTATCGCCCTTTCAGCTGACACCCAACAGTTATCGCATTGTACTGGCTTTCTATGCGATGTACATGGAGTATGTCCATAGGGCTCCGTCAGTAGAAGAGTTTAGCTACTTCTACGATATAAAGAGCGTGGGCCTCCATAACGGCTTCTATTGCTTTAGCAAATGGGCGACTTCTGAAATAAACAGTGTTGAGGGGATGGTATCGAACATGGGTGATTGGAAGTCGAAGTGGTTTTACGTCTTTAAGGTTCCTGGGATTAGGACTGACTTTAATCGCAAACCCAGTATGTCGCATATTTGTTGACTTAGATATTTTTTACTTTGCTTTCTGAATTTTTTTTTTTTTGCTAACTCGCTTTTTGTTGTCATCGCAGATAGACCAGCTCGACCAACTCTTGACGCGACTAGTAAGGAGACAGCTGAAATTCTCGGGAGCCTTCCGGTACAAGATCGCGACTGGCGATTATTGTGTACAACTGCAAAGTTGCGGGAACATCAGCTGATTCCCGAGAACGCGAGTCTTCAACGGGAGCCAGTATATAAAGAACCATCTGAGAAGCAGCAAGAGCGAATAGACAAGCGTCTTTCTAAGCAAACTCCTCGACAAATTTCAGGTGACTTATCTTTTTGCTATAAACTGACGGGTAGGATTGTGATTTTTTACTTATCTGTCATTTATGCTTGTAGATATGACTTTTTTGAAGTCTGCCCCTGTCCTGAAGATCAAACAAAAGGGTGGAACACCGGCGACTTCGCCGGTCGTTGCCCAGAAGAGGAAGAGCGATGTGATGGCTTCGCTTGTCGCAGACTCTTCCAAGAAGTTGGCCAAGATTACTCAGGATAAGGGGAAGAAAGTCCTCATCGACCCTCCAGTTCGTGCTCGCAACTTCCTAGCCATGCAGGAAAAATTCCTGACTGAGATCCCTTACGAGGATCTCGTTGCTCAATCTACTGAGCTGGCCGCGCAATCCATGGCTTTGTTCATAAAAGCCGCGGCTACTCCTTCGAAGGAAGCCGACTTGCTGAAGAGGCAGAACGCCCATTTTCAAGAAAATATAAAGAAGCTGAAGCAGGATGTGGCGAGGATGGAGAAAGAGCTTGAGGAGCTGAACAAGGCCAAGGAGAAAGAGCTCGAGGAACTCAGCAGGGCGAAAGAACAGGTGGAGCTCGAGGTCAAGAAGTCGCAGACAACGATCGTTGAGATGGCTCGCGACTTAGAGGCTGAGAAAGAGAATGGGAAGAAACAGTACGATCAGGCTGTGTCTGATTATATCTATACCACTCTTTCCAAAGTCCCCGACTTCGACTTCTCGCTTCTTGGAGCTGAAGCTGCTGAGATGGCTGAAGCCTTTCGCGCCATGTCGCCTACCCAGACTCAAGGTGGGGGAGGCAACCTTCTGGACGAGGTCGAGGGTGTACAGGCTGAAGAAGTCGAGAATGAGGTCGTCAGCAAGGTGGCGGACGAGGCTGCTCCTGATGAGACTACTCCTGCTGCTCCAGACGCTTGATTATCTTCTGATTTATGTTGTTGTTTAATTTCTCTTTTTTTTTTATATATATATGCGGTACATGGGTACTCGCACTTCTGTACTTGGACAAATTTACTTTATCTTTTGGACAAATTTCTATCCTCGCGGGGATAGCTTATACTTTAATATTTACGCAGTACACGAATTAATTTTATTCATGCAATCAATAGTACATGCGGGCATATATCCCCTTATACTTAGGATTTTTTGAACAAAAAATATCTAAGTATAAGTACACGAATTAACATAATCGAATAATGCGAATACTACTGATAATAAAATTTCAAGCTCTCGCTATTCCATGCTCGTGGAATCGCGGTTCCATCGAGTGTTGCGAGTCGATAAGTTGCATCACCAATTTGATCTGCGATGACGTATGGTCCTTCCCAATTATCCCCAAAAACTCCATGCGACGGGATTTTGGTGTTTGGCATTACTCTTCTAAGGACCAAGTCTCCTACTCGCAGGGTTTTTATCTTTACTTTGGAGTTAAAGTACCTTGTTGTTCGCTGTTGATAAGCCGCATTTTGTAGTTGCGCTTTATCACGCTTTTCCTCCAAAAGATCAAGGCAGAACAACTGATTCTCGTTGTTCTGCGAGATATTGAAAGTATCCCTGCGTAGGGAACCTGCCCCAACTTCTACTGGCAACATGGCCTCGCACCCGTAAGAAAGCGAGAAGGGTGTTTCGCCAGTTGTAGATCGAGGGGTCGTATTATAGGACCATAGGACTTGCGATAATTCATCTGGCCACGCCCCTTTGCGATCTTCTAATTTTCCCTTTATGGTGTGCTTAATTATTTTGTTGACTGCTTCAGTCTGTCCATTACTCTGCGGGTAAGCGACTGCGGAAAAAGCTTTTTTAATCCCTAAATCATCGCATAGCTGTCGCATCTCTTTACAGTCAAATTGTTTTCCATTGTCTGAAATGAGTTTATGCGGAATGCCAAAACGACAAATGATGGAGGTGTAGACGAACTCGCGTAACTTCGTTGCAGTGATGGTTGCGAGTGCTTTTGCTTCAGCCCACTTCGTGAAATAGTCAACCGTGACCACAGCATATTTGACTCCGCCTTTTCCCTTGGGTAACTCGCCAATCAAATCAATTCCCCATATTGCAAAGGGCCAGGGACTCGTGATAGAATGGAGGTTACTCGGGGGCTGGTGTGTGTAAGTGGCTATTCGCTGGCATCTATCACACCTTTTTGCAAATGCGAGGGCATCTTGTCGCAATGTTGGCCAGTAATACCCTTGCCGCATAATTTTTAAGGCAAGGGAATTACCTCCAGTATGATTGCCACAAATTCCCTCGTGCACTTCACGCAGTATGTAACCGCAGTCTTCTCCACTGATACATTTGAGAAGTGGTTGACTAAAACTTCTGCGATACAAACTCTGGTCATATATCACATAACGGGCTGCTCGCTGTCGCAATTTCCTTGCTTCTATTTTATCATCAGGTAGGAGCCCCTTGTCAAGGTATGTGAGGATAGGAGTCATCCAGGTAATCTCCTGAACGTCATCGATCTCCATGATTGTTTCTCGATCTATGGTTGGATGAGCCAATACATCTACCGGAATTACGTCAAGTAATTCGGCTTCTCTGGTGGAGGCCAGTCGGGCCAATGCGTCTGCGTGGGCATTTTGAGTACGCGGTACTCGAGACACAACTACATGTTTGAACTTCTGCATTATTTCGCGAACGATGGCTAAGTAATTAACCAATCTTCCGCCTCTTGCTAGGTATTCTCCACTCACTTGGCATACCACGATTTGAGAGTCGCTAAAAGCTTGTAGATACTCGACTTTCATCTCGAGAGCCAATTTCAGACCTGCGATTAAAGCCTCATACTCGGCTTCATTGTTAGATGCAGAGAATTCAAAACGCAGAGCAGCGTGTACCTTGAAATTATTGGGACTGATTAACAAGATCCCGCTGCCAGAACCTTCGTTATTTGAGGCTCCATCGACATACAATGTCCATACTTCTTTGCTTGCCACGGCAACATCATTTCCACCCTCTACAACTGCCACCTCGGTGCTTGGGAATTCAAGTATAAAATCTGCCAATGCCTGCCCCTTGATCGCAGTTCTCGGTTTATACCTGATGTCGAACTGACTTAACTCCATCGCCCATTTTAACAATCTCCCCGATGCTTCTGGTTTTGCCAAAACCTGCCTTAAGGGGAAGTTTGTTAAAACTTAAATGCTGTGAGCCTGGAAATAAGGTCGCAATTTTCTTGAGGATATTATCAAGGCGAAAGCCAGTTTCTCCATTTGAGGATATCGCGACTCGGCGTCTAATAATCGCTTGCTGACGTAGTACACCGGGTGCTGACGTCCTTGGTCCTCGCGAACTAGTACTGAACTAATCGCGTATTCGGAGACGGCCAAATAAATAGACAGAACTTCTCCGGGCAATGGTTTTGATAGAACTGGAGGTTGCCCCAGATGCGTTTTTAACGCTTGAAAAGCCTGCTCGCACTCCTCATTCCATTGAAACCTTTTGTTACCTTTCAAAGTCTGAAAAAACTCTTCACACTTGTCGGAAGGATGCGGATATGAAGCGGTTTAAAGCCGCGACTTTGCCTGTGAGGCTTTGAACCTCCTTTGGCTTAGTCGGTGACGGCATTTCTATCAATGCTCTAATCTTCGCAGGATTGGCCTCTATTCCTCGCTGATTTACCATAAAACCAAGGAATTTTCTGGAACCCACTCCCAAAACGCATTTTAATGGGTTTAGACGCATCTTGTATCGTCGCAATATGTCGAACATGGCCTGTAAGTGCGTAATATGATCCTCCGCATGCTGCGATTTTACGAGCATATCGTCAACATATACCTCCATTGTCTTTCCAATAAGATCTGCGAACATCATATTCACTAGCCTTTGATAAGTCGCACCTGCGTTTATTAAACCGAAAGGCATTACCTTGTAACAATATAATCCTCGATCAGTAATGAACGAGGTATGTTCTTGGTCCGGTTCATACATTGGGATTTGATTGTATCCCGAGTACGCATCCATAAAGCTTAAAAGTGCGTGACCTGCAGTGGCATCGACAAGCTGGTCAATGCTAAGAAGAGGAAAGCTGTCTTTGGGACAGGCTTTGTTCAGATCTGTAAAGTCAACACATGTACGCCATGAGTCATTGGGCTTTGGCACGAGTACTGGGTTAGCTAACAAGTTGGGGTAAAATGACTCCCGTATAAAGCCGCAGGCAAGGAGGCGCTCAACTTCTTCTTTCAGCGCTTGGTACCTCGCGGGGTCCATTTTGCGGCGCTTTTGTCGGACACCTCGCACTTCGGGGTCAATGTTCAAGCGATGACACATGACCTGTGGAGATATCCCGACCATATCTGAATGTTTCCAGGCAAAAATGTCAAGATTTTGTTTTAGAAAAGTCGTCAAGTGTTCTCGCAACTGTATGTTTAATCTAGAACCAATCTTTAAAACCTTGTTATTATCTATAAGATCTATAGGTACCTCGATTGTATCTTCCGCGGCTTGGGCTGCGGCGGTGTAATCAAGGATTCTTGGATCCAAGTCCGGTTTGTCCACGTGCGGTACCTCCTCGATCATGAGGATCTCCTGGCGAGGTGGTGGTGCATTCAAAAGGTGAATAACATTCACTGTCCTTTTTTCTGCGAGTTTGACAGCTGCATTGTAACATTCTCGAGAGTCAGATTGGACTCCCCTCACCGATCCTACTCCAGAGGGAGTGGGGAACTTCATCGTTAGATGATAGATCGAGGTTATGATCTTCATCTCCTTCAGAATTGGTCGACCAATCACGGCGTTATACGCTGAGTATTGGTCGATTACTGCGAAGTCGGCCATCGACTTGGCAGTTATTGGGGCAGTTCCCAAAGTGATTGGGAGTTTGATCATTCCTTTGATTGTTATGACATCTCCCGAGAAGCCATAGATGCTTGATGTCATAGGTCGCAAATCCTTTTCTTGTAATCCCATTTGCTTGAAGGCTTGGAAATTCAGTAAATTCACCGAACTTCCATTGTCGACCAATATGCGATGGACGTTGTCTCCACCAATATTGGCGATTATCACCAGTGCGTCAGAGTGCGGGTGGTGGACCCATCTCGCATCGCTCTCCATAAAGACGATGTCCTCGCACTCCTTCTTGAAGAGCTTCTCTGGCCGTTCACCAAGATTGTTCACATTGGTTAACGGCCTCTCCTTGGCTTCTCTAGCATACCTTTCTTGCGATTTGCGAGAGTCGCCTGCGATATGCGGTCCTCCAATTATAGTTAAGATGTTGCGAGGCGTTCTCGAGCCACTCGCGTTCTGACTATCTCCTTTGCCATCCGCTTGGGGATGTCCCTCCTCGGTTCTCTTATACTTGTCGAACTTCCCTCTTCTGATCAGTTCCTCTATCTCGTCCTGCAAGACCCAACACTCAAGGGTAGTGTGACCAATGTCTTTGTGGTACTTACAGAACTTTTTGGGATCTCTTCGGTCGCGATTTCCCCTGATGGGGGGCGGCTTCTTGAAGACGTTGTTCCTTTCCTCAATCGCATAGATGTGGTCTCGAGGTACGGCCAGTTCGGTATAATTGACGAAGCGAGGTCCCCCTTTCCTTTTCGGCGAGGACTCCTTCTTTGGGGGTGACTTAGCCAACTTCGGGCTTCGCGGTCTGCGCGGACTGCGTCTTCTTGGGCTTCGGCCCCTGGAATTCTTTCCTCGCGGACTGCGAGAACGCGACCGCGGTATGGGTGATCGTCGTTTGTTCTTGCCCTTCTCTAACTCTGCCAAAGAATTCTCGATTCTCTTATGAGGTTCGGCCATGGCGAAGAACTCTACTAAGGATTCTGGCCTTCGGGCCTGTAGCTCTTTCCAGAAGTCGGTTCTTGGCAAGATACCTGTTATTAGCATGCAAACAAGCGAAGACTCGGGGGCCTTCTCGACCTTCGTTACTTCGGCGTTAAAACGCTTGAAATAATTTTGCAAAGACTCACCAGGCTCTTGTTTGATGTTGGCCAAAGTCGTATAGGGTGGCCTATACGTCATCGTGGCCTGGAAATGTGTGAGGAATAAGTAGACGAAGTTTTCCCACGTCGATATCGATGCCTCTGGTAATTGGGTGAACCAATCATGGGCATTCTCCTCGAGTGTGGCCGCAAGAATGCGACACTTCGCAAGTTGCGGTACCTGGTCCACTTCCATTATAGTGTTAAACTTTTCTAGGTAATCTAACGGGTTAGAAGTACCTTTATATTTGAGGGATTCGGATAAACGAAACCCTTTTGGAAGTTGGGCCTGCCGCACTTCTGCGGTGAAAGGCGAAGTGCCGTGCAGCTTGTATATGGGCTTACGCTGCTGCTCGAGCATCTTCAAAGCTTGCAGAAGCATGCTTTGATCGATTCCTCCTGTCGCAGGGGTTGGAATCGCTACGACTGCGGGGCTCGCAACCACTGCGGCAAGGTTCGAGGGGATATTAATCCCAGTGGTCGCGATCGGCGCGATAGGCGGGTTGTTAACTGTATTGACACCCTGATCGCCCGTATGGGGATCATGGAGCGTCTCAGTGTTATGCGGGCCGCGGGAGCGTGCCCTAAAGACTGCGTTGAGGTGATCACGCAGATCACCTCGGTGTACACGATAATGTCCTCCCTGCTGTGTCTGTACAGAGCCAGACCTCGTATACCTGCTCGGAGTGCGGCCATGCGAGGATGAAGAGGCCGACTCTGCGTCGTTATCTCGAGGTGGACGACTGCGAGGGTTGCGGCGCTCAGGATCCTCGTCGATTTGTGCGCTCTGGTTAGGAAACCTTGCAGATTGATCTCTTGACGTCGGGTGATTCAAGTCCAGAACTTCAGGATCAGTTCTTCGTTCCCTGCGTACACGGTTAGTTTGACGTCTGGAAACTGTTACCTGAGGGTTTTCGTTGCGAATGGCAGGAACTCGAGGAGGGCGTCGAGCTCGACTCTGTCCATCTACCTCGGCTTGTAGTGCTCGCAGCTGATCCTGGATTGCAGCATATTGATCGGTCGTGAGCTGGACCACTCCTTCGGACACTACCGCCGGGGTGACGGGGGGAAAGTGCATGGTTGCTGGTGGTGTGGACGTGTCTCCGACTTGAGGGCCAGTTGTTTCTGGGAATAGGTTGAGAGGTCTGATGTTGCTCCTCCCTACTCCGCCGTTGATGACGTCTACAGGTGGCACTCCAGCTCCAGGCAATGGTACGCTCATCATTCAAATATTGATGGATCCGTTGTTAGCTCCGTTAACGTGATTTCCAGCCATGATGAGTGGTGTTCTTTGAAGTGAATAAAATCTTACAGTCGAATTCCCACAGACGGCGCCAAATGTTGTCGAGTGAATTTCGCAACACCAAAAAGTATTATTTAATTGATAAAAAAGAGAATTATTTGAGAAATGACAAGTGCGAGTATTCAACCTAAAATGGCGAGTACTCGACTGGGAATGCAAGAACAAACAACAAGGCTGGAAAAAGTAAACAAGACAATGAATTATAGTGGTTCAGTCAGATTTCGTTCTGCTTAGTCCACTGTAGCAAAGGATTCGTAGGTCCATTTTCATGGTGGATCACCCCTTTATATACAAAGTAGGTGTCCAATCGGTTACATGAGGATCACATTCATTGTTAATCCATTATTTACACATTGAATTGCAATAACTAAACTCAAACAACGTTAACATTAATAAATGTGTGACAGTTACTAAATTCATCAACGTATGCGTCTTCCGCATCTGCGAGTTGACCGTTCATGTTCCGTTTGTTGAGCTCGCAGGATCGCCAGTACGTTTGGAACGTCTGCGTCCTTAGGTAATCGCCCTTTGTAGACGTCGCATGTTGGAGCTAGTAAAGTCTGGACATGCGAACTTATATTGGTCTGTCAGGGCTATTGGGTCGTTGGGACCAAACTGCATCATAGGGGGTTGGTCTCTATACTTGTCGCGGAGATATAGAGGGGACACTCGCACATGTTCTGACATATGCGAGTTGGATCTACCCTGCATGATGAGAATTATGGTTATGCGGTGCGACTTAAGTCACACTTACAGTATCTCGCTGTTTTTATCCTGAGCGAGGTCTAAACTTCGAGAAGTCTCTCACGGACATTCAGCCTTCATTGGAAATCTGAATACACGTGTCCTTTAAAGAGGAGTCTGGTCTCGAGTTTCTAGGTGAGAGAAATCTCACTATAACAGACTCCATAAAGTCTCTTAATTAACAAATAAACCCCAAAACACTATTTCTTCACAATCAAGCCATAACATAGTGAAAATTCATAAACTAGACATAGACTAATTTTAGAATTATAATTGATTAATAAAAATCAATTAACTGAGTCTTACAAGAAGTATGATCTGAACTAGTATGGGGACCATGGGCCTATATAATCGAGCTTCCAATAAGTCGAATCGAATTTACAAAGTAAATTCCCTAACTTATTAATTCCTTATTGAATCCACACTTAGAACTTGGAATTGCACTCTCAGTCATATAGAACGCTCTATATGTTCCACGATATAGATACGTCATTAGTTATCCATTATTATAATCCTAATTTGATCAATGACCCTCTAATAGATGATCTACATTGAATAGGCACTAAGTTACCGTTACACCTTCAATGTATTTTACCCTTAAAATACTTAGCTCCGTATAAACGATATTTCAGCGAAGTGAAATGAGATCTCCACCATTTATCTCTGTTTAGCCAAGCTCGAAGGATATCATCGTTTCACTTCTAAATTCCTATAGAAGTTATAGACTCCATATTTATGTTAGCGCTCCCACTCAATTATAGTATCAGGTTCCCAAAATGTACGTATCACCCTTACCCAAAAGTAGGCTTAACTAACAAATCAAAGAACATGTATAATACTCTTGAGATCGAACCTAACATATCAGGATTAAGATCATTTGATCTAGGATCAACGGGTGATATTGAATTGAATAGATATTACGGTAAATTTTAATAAATCTAATCAAAGTTCAATATCGGTCCCTTCCGATGTATACTCCATACATCTGATACTGGAAACTTTGCCAATGCCCTGGAAAGGACATAACACTTATCCAAGGTGTAAGAATACCTATCGCTGATTATCATGTCAGTCTAAATCCAGTGAATTGACAAATCAGAGAATAAACTTTCGAACATATAATTAAGATTATATTCCACTGTGCTGACAACACTATAATCATTAACAAATTCATATGTTCTGGACTTAAATAGAATTCATACATTATGTGTATATAATCATGAAATAAATCATGTGAACCATGCAACATAAAATATTATTTCTGATCTTTATTAATAAGTAAATCTGATTATATTGAAATGAGTTTTATTTAGGGCATAAAACCCAACACAAATATATGTCAAGGCCGATTAAAATCAGAGGGCCGCCTAGGGAATTTGCAAGTCATCATTGGGGTCCCACAGATAGCTAAAGATTCAAGTGAAGCCCGGGAAAGGTATGCCCGAACCTTACAGCACGAGCAAAAAGAAGTGGTCCTGGCCGTCGAAGAAAGGAAACCAAAAATAACACGGGTAGGGGAACCCACCATAACGTTCAATGACGATGATGATGTCAAGGTTAACTTCCCGCACAATAATCCGTTTGTCGTGGAAGTACATATAGCCAGCAAAATAGTGGTCCAAACTATGATAGATAATGGAGCCTCCGTAAATATCTTGTTCAAAACACTGTATGAAAAAATGGGCTTCAACTCAAAGATCTAACCCTTTGTCTTCAACCCGTATACGATTTCTCTGGCCAGAGTTTTCACACCTTTAGGGAAAATTTGCCTACCCCTCACTATTGGGAAAGCTCCAAAGAGCATAACTATAATGGCAAAATTTTTTGCATTGAATGTTCCATCAGCCTTTAATGTCATGTTGGGCTGACCAGCCTTATATGACCTAAAAGCTGTTACATCGATATTTCCTTCGTGACTTAAGTTTGCAACGAAGAATGGGGTTGGGTGCCTGAGAGGTAATCAAGAAGTTGCACGGGATTGTTACAACCTTTCCTTAACCGAGGCTAAAAATGAAGAATCATCCAGTCGAAGTTTGGACAAGGGAAAGTAAATTGCCATATAGGGAACCGCCCAAGGCGGCGGCGAAGATGTGGATCCTCGACTTGGGGAAACAAATACAAATGTTGGGCTAGTGGGAGAACTAGAAAAGATTGGAATTGACCCAAATGTTCCGACCAGGAAACTCAAAATTGGAAAAGGTTTGCTGCACGAAGTAAAATCAGCATTGATAAAATTTCTAAGAGCAGACCTGGACATTTTTGCATTGTCACGTGCGGACATGGTCGGATTGATTGATCTATAATTTCACACGCCTTGAATATTGATCCTAATTTTCGGCCCGTTCAACAAAAAATAAGACTATTAGATAAAGAACGGCGCCTAGCCTTAAAAGAAGAGGTAAAAAAGCTGCGCAACAACAATTTCATAATTGAATCTTTCTACCCGGCCTGGGTTGCTAACCCTGTACTAGTGCCCAAGCCGAACAAAAAATGGTAAGTATGCATTGACTTCACCGACCTCAATAAGGCGTGCACAAAAGACTGCTTTCCACTTTCGAGAATAGATTAACTTCACTGACCTCATAGACGCCTATTCGGGGTACAATAAAATTAAGATACATCCACCAGACTAAGAACATACAAGTTTTCGAACAGATATGGGTTTATACTGTTATAAAGTCATGTCATTTGGTCTCAAGAATGCTGGAGCTACATACCAAAGATTGGTAAATAAAATGTTCAAGGACCATATCAGACAAAATATTGAAGTATACGTGGATAACATGCTCATCAAATCCAAGAAGGCTGGGAGGCATAGATATGACCTAGACGAATGCTTTAAAATCTTTAGGAAATACAACATGAAACTTAATCCCCTAAAGTGCTCCTTTAGAGTTGGCTCGGGTAAGTTTGTGGGCTTTATCGTTAATGCCCAAGGAATTGAAGCCAATCTAGAGAAAATTCAAGCCCTCCCAGATATGAAATCTCCTACAAAAACTAAGGATGTTCAAAGTTTAATTGGTCGGATTGCCGCACTCAGTAGATTTGTTTCAAAGTCAACAGACAAGTGTGTTCCATTCTTCAACATCCTACGAGGAAATAAGCAATTTGAATGGATAGAGGAATAGGAAGAAGCCTTTCAAGAGCTAAAAATGCAACTCGCAAACCTCTTGTACTCTCAGGAATGCCTGGCCGTCACGAACATGTAGTAAGTGCTGTACTGATCAGAGAAGAGAACAATATCCAACATCTTGTCCACTATTAGAGAACAATGTCCAACATCTGGTCTACTAGTAACTCACAAAAGACTTATTGAAGCTAAAGGCTGGTACCCATTGATAGAAGAGCTCACCAATTGCCTAATCCTAGCAACAAGAAAGCTAAGGCGTTACTTTTAGGCTCATCGTGTTCGGGTATACACTGACAAACCATAACGTCAAGTATTACAAAAACTGGACGCCTTTGGATGGTTATTCAAATGGACGGTGGAGTTGGGCCAGTACGAAATTATCTTTTAGCCCCGAACATCGATTAAGGGTCGGGCCTTAGTAGATTTTGTGGCTGAATGTATGGGTAAAGAAGAAAGCACTCCAGAAAGTAACCCAGAGCTAGTACAAGTACCTCAGCCAAGCAATAGTAAAGACAAGCCAACCTGGAAGTTTCATGTAGACGGGTCAGCTACGGATCAGCTGTCCAGTGCTGGAATCGCCCTTGCCACACTTGGGGGGGAGCACCTGCACGGTGCAGTCAAATTCGAATGTAAGGCATCATACAATGAAGCTGAATATGAAGCTCTTATCACCGGCCTAAGACTTGCTCATGAATCGTAAGCCAAACACATTGAGATCTGCAATGTCTCACAGTTAGTGGTAAATCATGTATCTGGGTAGTACGAGGCTTGAGGGGAAAAGATGATAGCATATCTAACCAAAATACATGATTGGCTCGCATAGTTCAAAAGCTATGCTCTAAAGCAAATTTTAAGAGAAGAAAACACAACTACAGATGCACTAGCCCGACTTGCGAGCAGCAACATAAATGATAAAGCAAATCTGATCCCCATCCAATTTCTTGAAAAACTTAGTATCACCCGCACAGAGGAGATTGAAATGATTGATACATCCCCAAACTGGATGACGCCAATAACAACCTATCTCAACATTGGGGAACTCCCAGATAACAGGAATGAAGCTTAGAAAATGAGGAGAAAGGCTGTACGGTACATCATTGTAGAGGGAGTTATGCATAGAAGAGGATTTTCCATGCCTCTTCTCAGGTGTGTTACACAAGAAGAAGCTGCACGACCTTTGTCAAAAGTACAAAATGGATTCTGCGGTAACCACGGAGCTGGGCAGAATTTTAAGGCAAGAGTATTTTTGGGCGACCATGATTGAAGACTCCAAGGCATATGTTGAGAAATGTGATGAGTGGCAAAGATTCTCAAAGATACCCTGTGCACTGCCCAACGAACTAACTCAAATTCAAAGTCCTTGGCCTTTCATCATTTGGGGAATTGACCTAATCGAACAGTTACCCAAGGGCAAAGGCGGAGTACCATACGTAGTGGTTACAATTGATTATTTTACCAAATGGACAGAGGCCGAGCCACTGGCCACCATTATGTCCAAAAACGTCCAAGACTTCATTGTGAAAACATAATTTGTCGGTTTGGATTACCGTACAAGATAGTCTTGGACAATGGCAAACAATTTGACAGTCATTCCTTCACAAATTTTTGTCCAAACCATGGGATCATAAAAAGTTTCTCTGCAGCGGCACATCCCCAAGAAAATGGTCCAGTTGAAGCAGTCAACAAGACACTCAGAGATACCCTAAAGAAACAACTTGAAGATGTTTAAGGAAATTGGCCGGAGGAACTTCTTGAAGTGTTATGGTCATACCGCACACTTGAGAAAACAGCGACCGGAAAAACTCCATTTGCCATGGCATATGGTTATGAAGCCATGCTGCCCTGTAGAACTCAAACCACCGTCCCACAGAAGACTGACATATAACCAAGAAGTTAATCATGCACTCCTTGCAGAATTAGTTGATGAAGTTGAAGAAAAACGAACCGCAGCAAACCTAAAATTGATAGCTCATCAACAAAAGGTAGCTCGGTATTTTAACAAACAAGTGAGAGCACAAGAATTCTTTGTGGGAGATATGGTCCTAAGTAGAGTATTTTTTGAACACCAAAGACATTACGACAGGTGTGCTTGGACCAAACGGGGTAGGGCCATATCAGGTGGTTAAAGTCCTAGAATTAAGAGCATACAAACTTGGTAAGTATGACAAAAGAATGCAACTCGTTCTAGCACCAAGGTATTGGAACGGGGAACACTTAAGAAAATACTACCAGTAAAAGTACCAAGTCGAGTGACCATGTTAAGTACGAAACAAAAGAATATTTACTCTTAAGTGAATGGCATTCTGGGCGGACCACGCCCAAAGGTTTAGATAAAATTACAAAGTACTCAGGTCGGATGACCACTTACTAAAGTATAATTTTTATTTTCTGCAATTTTTGTTGTTTATGCTAAGCTAAAGATCAGATTAGATCAACATAATAGCT
Organism: Cannabis sativa; assembly: GCF_029168945.1. Taxonomy (NCBI): domain Eukaryota; kingdom Viridiplantae; phylum Streptophyta; class Magnoliopsida; order Rosales; family Cannabaceae; genus Cannabis; species Cannabis sativa. Next base: position 14,402,369 of record NC_083605.1, on the reverse strand, counting down.
TCAATGTAAGTTACTACGGTAACAGATATATTTCTGACCAATAAATGAATAAAGATGTTTATTTCAATTCAAATTGAGTGAAGTTCATTAGCATGTTATAAATTTATAATTAAATGTGGACAAAAGGTTTGGTCATACCCAAACCCCCGAACAGACAAAAAGCATACTTGTGAAAACAAGTGACCAAGAGTCAAAAGTCTGCTCGGTCACTTGGGGGGCACCTATACCTATACAAAACATTTGGTAAAGAACAAAACAAATACAGTTGCACAATGATTATAAACAAGGGATGAAATTCATTAAGAATAATAAACCATTTAAACCCGGGATTAAAGGCTGCCCAGTCAGCTAGTTGTTCAAAAATTGAAAAATATTGCAAGTTTAAAGACTTCTTGGGCGGTCACCTTGCCTCAAAAGAAGGAAATTAAACAGCGGGAGTCCCAGGCTCTTTATGCGGGTCAACTGGATCTAAAGGAGCCGGAGGATCAGCTAGGTCTGAAGATGCCGAAGGATCATCAGTCTTGGTAGAGGGAGCCTCAACATTGTGCTCGGTCAGAGAGGTGGAAGTGGTTGCCTCAGGATTCTCATTGGTCACCTGAGCAGTGTCGTAGTTGAGAAACATGTCTTTGGAAGTGTCGAGGTATTCAAAATTTGCCTTGGGATTGGCCTTCCAAAAGTCATAAAAAATCTCGAGACCAGCTGTCTCTAAGGCATCCACTTTCTTCCCGAGCTTTTCCACCTCGAATTTCAAGCTCTTAACCTCAACCTCACGTTTCTCCTCCGTAGTCTTCTTGTCCTTGGCCTTATCCTCCAACCTGCGAAGGAGAGTCCGAAGACCCTCCCTCTCGTCTTTAACACTTGCAATTTCCTGAGACAAAGAAGCATTGTCTACCTCAAGTTTCTCAGTTGACGACATCTCCTATAGTTCCCTGGTCAGCTTAGCAACTCTGTTCTCAGCAGAAAGAAGTTTGTTATTGACCTCTCCAAGTTCAGTCTGCACAGTCTCAAGCTGGACCCGCGCATCTTCGACGTCCTTTTTGGCCAAGTCCACTTCCCTTCGCATTGTGTTGGAAGTGGCAAGGTTCTTAACAACAGTCGATTTAGCTCAGGAATAGGCATATACCATCTTCAAACCAGTCTATGCGAAAGAAAAAAAGCATTAAAATTCGAACTAGCCAAAGAGAAATAAAAGAAAAAGTGTTATAAAGGACTTACTTGTGAAAGCTCCTTCAAAACTCCTCCCAAGACTAGCTCCAAAGATAAATCATTATCACCCCGGGACTGACCGGGTTACATAGTGGTTAAGCATGTATTTGCCTCTCTTGATCTCTGTGCACAATACCAAAGGTGGGGCAGGGGCCCTAACTTGCTCAGATTCGCCCCTGACTAGCTCGGATCCAGTCTTAGCCTGCTCAGGTCCATCCGAACTCCCTCCCCGAGAACCTTTGGACTTGGCGACCTTCAAGGTTGAAGGGTCCACAGCAGGTTACTCCTCAGAGAGATCAATGACCTCTTCAACTGGTGCCTTGTCCTTCGACGGTGTCTCACCGCCTTTAGACTTCTTGGCTGGAGGGGACAAGCCCGAGCTCCCCCTAGTCTTTTCTTCACAACCTCGATCATCTTCTAAGACATTTATGCACGAAAAAAACAATACTGTCAGAAGAAGGCATAAAATGTATAAAGGGAAAAGAATCAAGAAAAATAAGTGCAAGGTAAAGTCCTCTACGCTGGCATGATCGTCTGCCCGAACAAGCACAGATTGAGCATCATCATCTGAAGAGTCTTCCTGCTCCTCCAAAACGGCTTTTCCTTTTCCCTCTACAGGGGTAGATGGCCGAGCAGGCAAACCAGGCTCCCTGATCCAGATAGTATGTTCTCTCAGCCTTTACTCGATCCGGAGGGTTTTCTTCTTCTTGAGCGTCCTCTCTTGCTCTGAATATTCTTAAGCCTCCTTCTCTTGCTCAGAATATTCCTGAGCATACTGCTTGGCTCCAACATCACCCTTCAACTTAGCCTCACGCTTAAGTTGAATAAGCTCTTTCACTTGCTCTGCTCCCTCAGCCCAGCCAAACTTGAACTTTTTCTACCTCCCCTTCATAGGCTGGGGTATAAAGTCTGCCGAATAAAGCTTGTACTTCACAAAGATGTCCTCTGAGGTCAACAAAGGGATATTCTGAGCAACATCTGACAACTGGAGAATTTTTTAGGCCCTTTCCCTAAGTCCTAATGTGAAGGGTGGACGTCAATACACATGGATCTGTTGAAACCGAGTATAGGTAGCTTCCATGCCCTCCACTAAGTAATACTCTTTAATAAAACCCCCAATCTTGCCAACCACCGTGTCCACGGTACCTGTCAGCCACTTGTAGTCCGGCTGAGAGAAATAGAAGTACCCCGACCTCCTCTGCTTAGGTGTAGACTTTAGATCAAAAAGCCAATGGATGTCGTGCAGGGATGGCACACCCTATCCTTGAGTGGCATAGAGGATGAACAGGGCAGATAAGTACATGATGCCCTTAGGTGTGAATTGGGTCAGACAGAGGCGGAAATAATTTGCAACTCTCTTGAAGTATGAGTGCAACGATAGTATTGCCCCTTGCGTAGTGTTTGCACCGATCAGGCACAATACCCTTTCTTTGGGTTAGTTTCCTGGTGATTTGGAGAAGGGAGATAACACTCTAGTTCGCCCCAGTACCCAGCCTTATCCAATTCCCTCAATCTGCCCTCAGTTATATTGGACGAAGGACACACCATCTGGCCCCTAAGGCACTTTGCCTCCTGTGGGGGACCGCCTCGATAAACTCTTCGGTTACATAGTCTTCCTCCTCAACCAAGACGTCACCTTGCTCAGATACTTTCTCCCCAGCCTTATTATATCCTCCAAAATATGGATGCCCGACCACTTCTTCCTCCTCAGCCTTGGAAGGGCTATCATGACGTACATCGTCCTTCTCCTTTATCTCCTAGACCTCAATGTCCCCCACATCATCCTCCACCACAGCGAGCAGACCCTGTTCGGTACTTGGCAGCGTGGCAAGCTGGGCCACGTGAGGATCAGATGCATTAACTCTCCGCATTGTCTACTTTGTGCGGGCCGTCATCCTTCTCTTGGACAGATGCTGGTGTCTATGCTGCGCAATAGTAATGACAGGGACAGTTATTGGAATACCAAAGTTACCAGAACTTGGACGGCCTACAGGAAGGGTATCAGCAACACTAGGATGGACAATATACGTTTAGCTAGACAGAAGATAACGTCTCCAACCCTTCTTTAGTTCCCAAAAAAAGTGAGTGTAACATTCTCCTGCAATCTGCTCGGAGTAAGAGTGGTGTTGCACTTCGGGTTCTGGAGTAGGAGAACGTTCGCTACTCACATCCCAATCCTCGAAACTCAAGTTAGAAAGTCCATCACTCAAAGAGGACGGACTGGCGCGAAGACGAGGTTGGTCCTCGTACAGAAGTTGAAGCAGATCCTAGTCAATATGGTGTTCGTCTCTCCGAAACTCACCAGGGTTCATCTACAAAAGAAAATACACGAGATGAGTATGTGGCTAGGATATCGAACAAAAAACAGGCAAATATACCGACCAGGTCTACTCATAGATTAAAAAGACGAAGAACACGTAAGAATAAGTTATAACCCAGGAGTTTGAAAGTTTTGGGTTAAAGGATAAATTTCACGAAGCTTTGAATGAGCTAGGTGAGAATCAAACATAGCGAGATTAAAGACAAAATGTCGTAAGTAACAAAGCCGTACGAACTATAACAGAGAAAATTACAAAATTTCAAGCCTAGATTTTCTACATATCTCCAACAACAAGTCAAGAAAAACAATACTTTCTACAATGGAAACCTAGAAAATTAAAGATATAAAGTTAAAGGAGAAAAACATCGAAAACTTACTAACTGTTTGAAGCCAAAGCTTTTTTCAAATGAAGCTGTTCGGATACTTCAGCTAGAAATCTCACGACAAACTTGAAAGAAAACACCTTTTTTTGCTCTGAGGTTATTTCGTGAAGAAAAGTGTAAAAGTAACTTATGAAAAGTTTCAGCCCTATTTATAGCCTAACTTGTGAAAAGGGGTAATCAATTCAAAATCCTCAGACACTTTGATTTCCCCCAAAAGTAAACATTGGGAAATTAAAAGCAATCACACTACTACAAAATTAAGTTTTAGTGACACTCTTTAGTGACCCCCACAAAAGTGCGGGTCACTAAAAGATAAGGGATGAGTTTTAGTGACACACACAAAATGACTCTAAAAATTTAGTGTTAATGTCATTTAATACGTGTCACTAAAAATATAAGTGTCACTAAAGAGTACCATTCATAATTTCTAATATTTTTTTTAAAAAAAAATATTTACTTATAGTGACGCGCCAAGCGTGACAACATAAATATATCCCCACTCGCTTGGCGTGTCACTATATCAAGTAATATATTAAAAAAGTATTTTAATTATATAAAAAAAACAGACAACACATTAATTAGAAAAAAAAAAGAAAAAGAAAAAGCTGGTGCCGCACAAAAGCTCTAGTAATATATATGTAAAATTAATGCATTTAAATTTTAATATGTGAAAAACCCTAACAAAGTAATTCTAGTTTTAGTCTTCTTTCTCTCCCATTTTCCTTCTCGGGCACCGCACGAAGAGGCCCTGATCTTTCTCTCCCTGTTTTCCTTCTCATCTCAGGTGCATAAAGAGGACCCCGACCATCTTCTTCGGTCGAGTAGTAGCGGCTCGCCTTAAGTGTACCCTTCTCTCCACTTACCTTCTTTTTTTTTTCAGATCAAGTTTTCTTCTTCTCCTCTTTTCTTTTCTTTTTCTCTGTAAATATTTCTTTATTATTGAACCTTGATGTCCCTCTCTTTTCTCTACAGATCGGGAGCAGTTATGCATTCTCCCGTCGTCCGATGCCGAAAACAAGAAGCAAAACGTCAAGGGCTGAATGTGCTGTTAGGGCTAGTGGTTCATCGGAGCAATGGCGGCTAGGGCTGAATGTGGTAGATTCACATATTCATATTTCTTTTAGATTTTTTTTACTCAATGTGCATCTATTTTTTTTAGGTTTTATTTTTATCTGTAAGTTTTAGATTTATGATTGTTTGTTTGTTTTTATTTTTTTTATCATAGTGATTTACACTGATTATGTATAGAAACAAAATAAATTGTAATTGTTGTTAACTCAAACTTTTAGATCTCCTTGTTTTGATGATTAACAAATATTTGATTATTATTTGTTACTAATGATTTATTGATTTTGTAGCAAATTTAAAAGAGAAAATAAATATTTTGGTAATTTTACCAAACTTTTGAAAGCAACACTAAATGGACTCAACAAGCATATCAAGAGCAAAAGATTCATCAAGGGATCAACAAATCAAGACCCTAATCAAAAGAGGTCTTCAAAAGCCCAAAGTCAAAAAGTCAACCCGAAAGTCAAAGTGAAAGTCAAAGTCAAGGTCAACTCTCGGGAAAAGTCAACTTGGGATCAAAAACATGCAAATCAAGCTAAGAGGCTCATCTACATCAAGACTACTCAAAATTAAATGGTATAAATCTACTTTAGTCTTGTTAAAGTGATTTGCATAGCACACTAAGTTTTTATAAATTTGAATTTTGGCCCATTCACTAACTTGTGCAACAAGTTTTCTCACACGATAGTTCAAAAATTTTTTTGATTGAATTTATAAATCACATTTTGTTTAACTAAGAGAACAAAGTTTGAATTTCTGAAATCGGATAATCGAGTAGAGAGTTATGGTCGTTTTAGTGCGAAAAATCGAACTTTTTCCCACTGCCTGGATTTAGGTTAACCGGTTTCAAAGAGGTAAACCGGTTCTCCATGAACTGGTTACCCTATTGTAAACCGGTGAACCGATTTTCCCAGAGGGAGTCTCGTTTTTTGTGCCCAACGGCTATAAACGGCTATTTTTCACTCAAACACTATATAAACTCGATTTTCACTCAAAAAATTAAGTTGGTTGAGCATTTATTACATATATCTAACCTATCTAAGTGAGATTAAGGAGCTTCTAAGTTTGAAATCCAAACCAACACTTTCCACACACTTTGAGCCAAAATTTGATTTTATTCATCTTAAGTGTGCTTGCTTTTCACTCTAGGTTTCCATTGTATCATCATATTTCTAGAGTGATTTTAGCTTGTATATCAAACACATTTCCATATTGTGATTGAGGTGAGGTTGGCACCGGTTTTGTAAACAACCCGGAAATAGTGAGATTGGCACTTTAACAATCCGAGAAAGAGGTTAATAGTCCTCGGGGGTGCGAAACTATTGTAAGAGGTTTGGAAATACCTTGGTGAAAATTTCCCGGTTGTAAGGGTTAGTCAAGCCCGTTAACTTGGCTCGATATTGGAACTCAAAGCTAGGTCCATAGCTTTGAAGACCAAGGACGTAGGTGGCATAGTTCTACCGAACCTTGTAAAAATCGAGAGTTTGCATTTTCTAATCCTTAAACTCTTTACTTTACAAGTTTAATTATTTGTCTTAATATATTGCTTGCCATACTACTTGCTTTTACTTGATTAATTTACTAATTGCATAATTTTGTGTTAAAAGTTTTAATTTTCCGAAATTAGTTTAAATTTCCAATTCACCCCCCCTCTTGGAAACATATCTTGGGCTAACAATTGTGTTATTAGAATTTATTGCTTTGTGAACCAATACTTAGTTTTTTTATTTTTGCTATTAATTTAAGATTAAAAAGAAATGTAATTTTTGTTATATTTCTAATTTTTTGAGTGCATTAATTAAAAATATATATTAATGCATTGATGATCCTCGAATAATGTGAGGAAAATAATTAAAAAAAAAAAGAAATAATAGATATAGTGACGCCCATTGCATGTTGCTATTATTTGTAGAGTTTAGCCAAGTGAGACTTTAAAAAGGTATAGTGACGGGTACAGAGTGACTTTAAAATGTTTTAGTGACAGTTACTGAAGTGTCACTATATATTACTTTTCTAGTCACCCACATTAGTGACACGCACTGAAGTGTCACTAAATTTTTTTTAGTGTCATTTGTAGTGTGTCACTGAAACCCATTTTTGTAGTAGTGTCAAGTGCCTCAGGAGAATAACCGTGAAAGGTGTGCTAAGCAAAACGTGTCTCGAGGTACTGATCAATTAGAGCATTAATTAGCCAAAAACCGAAAGGACGCCTTGTCAAACTCACATCGAATCATGGATAGATGCATTCGACACGTGTCACCCGTTCAAATGTAAAGTCGGAAGTCTACACACAACTTTAGAAGTCCTGTACAGACTTGGGGGGCAAATGTTATCCCAATTTTCGAAGTCTGACGTGGCATCTCATGCTGGTTACACGTGGAGTTAATTCTCCATACCTGCCCAAAAGAGATGTTCCGAGCAGAACACAAGATATACCTGCACGGACGAGGTCCTCCCAGCCGAGCAGTGGACAATTCGAGCAGCATATCAACACTTAGCAATTCCAGAATTTGCACTGTGAAGCACAAGAGCAATCCCTATAAATCTAGGACCGTATCACAGAGATATGGTTGGCTATCTAAATCCCACTAATCTGTGTATTCTAAATATGTAATATGTATTCTTACAAATTATAGATATTGTAAGTAAAAGAGAAACCTTCCCTCAAACATGTAGCCCTGTAAATAGGGATCCATTCTCACTGGAAAAAGGGTCGAAAGAATTACTTGAGAGAGTTCTAAGAGAGCATACTCAGAGATTTCATTGTAAGAGATTTAAGAGAGGAAACACTGTATTCTTTATTCTTAAGTCAATACAAATCAAGGGGAGTAGCCTATTACCGAACTACTCGGGACCGAACCTTTTTAAAAACCTTGTGTTCTTTATTTATCTTTTCATATTATATATGTATTATATAATTTATCACTTATTATCAAGACTCACCGTCGTTGGCTAAAAGCGAGGTCAACACCATCCAAAGTGGAAGCTTGGAGATGTATTAATTGACTTGTATATTTGACTATGTTAATGCAGAAAGTATTAGGGTTCCAAGCTATTACTATTCTCCCTCTTTTATGCCAAGCAATATTACTAGTGAAACACCACCCATTAAAAACATTAGAGTATAAGGATCCAAGCTTGAAGCCTTGACTTTTATCTCAAGGAGCATAACAAGACAAACATTTTGAGAATGGATCAATTGCTTGATCAAACATTGTTTATATTGGTTGTTGGCTCCTCAGAAATTCCATGATAAAAGTCTATCCATTTTGAAGAGGAGGCTCTCCCCCCCCCCTCCTATCTTAGCATGATCTGCAATCTGCATTTTTTCCTGACTAATAATCACATTTTTCTCAGGCTATTCCATCAGTGCTTCAAATGAATTTTCTGTGCTAGTGCCCTCTTACTGTGTTTTCTCCTTAGGTTTCGAACCTTTGTTGCCTGGTTGAAATCCATAAAAACTCACAACAGGTGCTTTGTTTATCTCTTCTTTCTTATCTTTAACAACCCACTTCTACTTTTGATGGCCCTGCTTCTTTTTGTATTCATCAGTTACATGTCCTAGCCCATTACAATTCTTGCAAATGGTGAGTTTCCACTCATACTTAACTTCTACAGATGCAATACACCCATGTTCATCCTCAAAATTGATTTTCCCTAAAAATTTCTATTTCATAGAAACCTCAATAAGGATTCTCGAGAAATTGAGTTTTTGCCTTTGTTTGGTGACTTCATCCACCATTATAGGGTCTCCAACCTGCCCAACAATCTTAAACAACGTGTTTTGGCCCCAATATTTTAAATCAAGGTTTTCAAGTTAAATCCAGATAGGTACCTTTCGAATGTCTTCTTTCCTGAAATTAGTACTGGGACCCAGGCCTTCATAATCACGAGTCTCTTAGTGAAGAAGGTATTGTTGGAATATGTTTTACCAGGATCTAGATATACTACCATGTATGTTGTTTAACATCCTAAAGATGAATTTCTAAAACAATATAAATAAACACATATAAAGTTTGAGAAACCTTACATTGGGTGTAGTGGAATTATAATGGCTCCTTCCGCTCAGATCTCTAACTCTTGTATCTTGTCTGTAGTAGAGTATCACCAAGATCTGAGCTCGAATCTCCTTCTCTTGAATTCGGATTCTTCACAACCTTACACACTATGATTGAGTACCACTTGATGTGTGTGGGCACTAACTCTATCACTATAGGGTTTGAAATTATGAAGAGAGAAAGAGAGAAGAGAGGTTCGAATGGCATAGAATATATTTTTTGAATGTGGAATCAGGGGTTAACCCTTAGTGTAAAATCTCGGTATTTGTTACTAGGATTACCGGCACCTAGTCCGGAGCACCCGGGGATTTGGAATTTCTGTTATTGCGCGATATCTGGTAAGACAGTAGTTAGCACGTAGAGTTATGCATGGTGGCACTTATATTGGAAATGATATTTGTGAGTAATCAGTAATCGGGATTAGGGCTATTACCCTAACATGAGCAGTTTAATTGCCTAGGGTTATTACCCTAGTGATATATGTTGTATGAATGCTATGCCATGATATATATATGAGTTAATGAATGTGTAAGATTTAGGGTTATGTGTTCAAGGCATAACCAGGTTGGACTCGGTAATTAGAACCGAGAGGAACCGTTCTAAGGCCTTTTGTAATTAGACATGTGAGTGCAACACGTAGGTCTACGCTACGTAGACATAAATATGCATGTGAGCGTAACATGCAGGTCTGTGTCGTACATGCATATGTGAATGGCATTCCTGGTTATATAGTGTGATAAATGTGTTTATCATTATTTTATACTGTGTTGCTGGGCTTGGCTCATGGGTCCTCTACTGTATATATATAAAAAATATTTAGAAAAATTTACATGAAAAATACAATAAGCTACTTTTATTACAATTTTACCCCACAAAACCATGAGTGTAAGAGCTGGACGAAGAATGTACATGTTCGGGCCACACTAAACCAAGCGGGTTGGGTTCTACCAGTGATGTGTTTTTGAAACTCTGTTTTGTTGCTTAGGTCGGTTGAAAGAAAAGGCTTGTAATAATGTTTTGTAAATATTTTTGGGATCCCAGCTTTTGTGACTTTTGGATTATAAAGTTTAAAGTATTACAAGTTTATTTTTATTCCAATTGTTATTAATGTTTAAATTCCACGCCCTTTTGTTAGTAATCCCATTTAGAGGATTAGAGTTTCTTAAGTATATTGGGCAGCGTGCCTAATTATTTAAGGTGTTACAACTTGGTATCATAGCGCCAAAGTTTTTAAACTTCTTGTAGACCGGCCGAACATGTACATTCATCGTCAGAGACAAGCTCGACTCATGGTGCAGTAAATATTGTGAGTAAATACTTTACTGTTTATGTGATCATCTATTTACCGCTTTCCATTTTAGGCAGTATGCAAGCATCTAGAGTATATAAGTGTTATGTGATGCCATGCTTTAAATGTTATATGATTAAGTGTTTATTTATATGGGGAAAATTGATGAGTTAGGGTTTGAGGCAATAGGTGGATAAGTGTGGTATTGGTGCTTAACTTGCTGGGGTTGTTGATTACAGGGGTACTAGTAATGGACCCTCCGCAATCATCTAGACCATAGGGCGAGCAAGTAGAGCCCAGGGTTTCCCAAACTGATCCACTAGCACCGCCTCCACTTCCGCAGAATCCAGGGGATAATGCGGGGGTTGGCAATGCTAATGTTCCTGCTGATTGGCAACAAATGTTCCAAGAAATGCGAGGTATCATAATTCATCAGGAAGAATAGTTGCGTAGATTAAGGCAACTGGCTACCCTTGTTGATAAAGTGTTACGACCAGCACCTGTGCCAGTGGTGGGTAAGTAGGGGTTTGTAATGCCGCACCGAGATTCTGTATTGAGCGTTTTGTGAAGTTGCAACCTCTGACTTTTCTGGGAGGTACTTATATAATAAAGGTTGAGTAGTGGATGAGTACTATTACCAGTATCCTCGATAATAAGGGGGTGACGGGAACTAAATGAGTGAATTGTGCAGCTTTTATGTTGCAAGATCATGCCCGGGTCTGGTTGGACATTGTGGCTCAAACTCGGGATGTAAGTGTAATGACCTGGGAAGAATTTAAAAATTTGTTTGAAGAAAAGTTTTACAACATTGCTGTGAGGACCTCACATATGGAAGTCTTTGTGAATACACTCTACAGTTTGATCGGCTGTCTAAGTTAGCTGGTGATCTGGTGCCTACAGATTTCACTAGGAAATAGAAATATGTGAGAGGACTTAATGCCACGATCAGTCGGGACTTGAAGATTACCACATCACATGACACTTTGTATAAGAAAGTGGTAGAGCTATCCTTGATTGCTGAGGAGGCTGAGCAACAAGTACCAAAAGAGGAGACTGCAAAGGATGCCATCACGGCATCGAACCCTCCTACTGGTGGTAATGTCAGTAAGACAACCGACAGTTGCAACCCTGATCATAAATAGAAGGTTGAGGCTTCCAGAGCATCAGGGGGTAATTGAAAGTTTTGGGAAAACAGAGTTGGTCGTCAGGGCTGCGGGTCCTCATTCCAATCATATCCCGAGTGTCCTAAATGTAAGAAACACCATCAGAGTGAATGTCAGGCCAAGACATGTTTTCAGTGTGGCATGGTGGGCCACTTTATCAGAGATTGTCCTCCGGCCAAGAAAGAGGAACCTAAGAAGAATGCTACTTAGAACCCGGGGCGACTTTTTACTATGACTCAGGCTTACGCTGATGCTAGTCCGTCATTAGTGACAGGTCAGTTGTCTATTAATGGTTGTTCTTATATTGTGTTGTTTGATACGGGAGCTACTCACTCTTATGTGTCGAGTAGAGTTATAGAAAGTTTACATAAGCCATGTGATATATAGGCTTCAGGGTTTGATACCTTGTTACCCTCGGGAGACCTTATAGTATCCACTAGGTGGATTCGGTCTTTGTCCTTCTAGATTGACTGTTGTTAATTGACCGCCAATCTAATTGAATTGCAACTGTCTGATTTTGACATAATCCTGGGAATGGATTTTCTGTCTAAGTATGGGGCAACGATCGACTGCAAGCGAAAGATGGTGGTATTTGAACCCGATAGTGCTAACCCAGCAGTATTCATGGGTAAAGTTCAGAGGACACGCATAACAAGAATAACACTGTTGAAAGCTAAGGACTTGATTGGCAGAGGTTGCCAGGGACTCATAGTCACTGCAGTGGATACTAGTCAACCTGTGAAATCTGGACCTAACAATATAAGATTGGTGTGTGAGTTCCTTGACGTCTTTCTAGAAGATTTTCGGGGATCGCCACCTACTCGAGAAATTGAGTTTGTAATAGAGTTGGTTCCGGGAGTGGATCCAGTATCAAAGGCACTGTATCGAATGGGTCCAGCGGAATTGAAAGAATGAAAGATACAACTGCAAGAGTTATTGAATCTGGGATTCATTAGACTGATTTACTCGTCTTGGGGTGCTTCGGTATTACTTATGAAAATGAAGGACGGGTCTCTCCGAATGTGTGTTGATTACCGAGAGTTGAACAAGCTTACCATCAAGAACAAGTATCCTTTACCTCGAATTGATGATCTGTTTGATCAACTAAAGGGGAAGACGATCTTTTCCAAGATCGATCTTCACTCAAGTTATCATCAGCTAAGAATTCGAGAGGAAGATATTCCGAAAACTACATTCCGTACTCAGTATGGACATTATGAATTCCTTGTGATGTCTTTGGGACTCACCAATGCCCCGGAGGCATTCATGGATCTTATGAATCGGGTGTTCAAGGATTACCTGGATAGATGGTGATTGTGTTTATTGATGACATCTTGGTGTACTCTGAATCAGAAGAAGAGCATCAATTGCATCTTAGAGCAGTTTTGCAACGATTGCGTGATCACAAGCTATATTCTAAATTCAAAAAGTGTGAATTCTGGTCATCTCGTGTGTCTTTCTTGGGCACATAGTAGATAAAGATGGGATCATGGTTGATCTGGCAAAAATTGAAGTTATTCGGGATTGGCCAACACCAAAATTAGCTACTGAGGTTAGAAGCTTTCTAAGATTAGCTAAATATTATCGTCGGTTCGTTGAGGGTTTTTCAAAGATTGTTGTACCCTTAACGGAGCTGACCCGAAAGAACCTAAAGTTTGTTTGGACTGATCAATGTGAGAAATGTTTCCTAGAGTTAAAGCAGCACTTGATTACCACTCCAGTATTAACCCTTCCTTTAGATAAGGAAAAGTTTATGGTTTATTGTGATGCCTCGAGATAGGGTCTTAGTTTTGTGCTTATGCAAGCTAGAAAGGTAATAGCCTATGCTTCTCAGTAGTAAAAGGAGTACGAGCAGAGTTACCCTACTCACGATCTAGAACTCGCAGCAGTGGTATTTGCGCTAAAGATTTGGTGGCATTACCTATATGGCGAGAAATGTGAGATATACACTGATCATAAGAGTCTAAAATACTTCTTTACCTAGAGAGATCTGAATATGAGACAGAGACGCTGGCTAGAGTTGGTGAAGGATTAGGCTGTGAGATCCTTTATCACCCTGGTAAAGCCATCGTGGTTGTTGATGCCTTAAGTAGAAAGGGGCAAAGTCAAATAAATACTGTGAAAAAAATCTCCCAATAGTTAGCAAATGAGCTGACCCGAGCTAAGATTGAGTTGGTTGTAGGGCAGATAGCTAATATTACCCTGAAATCTACTATTTTAGAGCGAATCAAAGAAGTACAAATGCAAGATCCATAGTTGATAAACACTCGATATAGGGTTTCGGCTGGGAAAGCTAGTGATTTTTTAGTGGATGAAACGGGAATGTTGCGATTCGAAAATCGTGTTTATGTGCCTATGGATGAGAGTATTAAAACAGAGATCATTGATGAGTCTCATACGACTTCTTATTCAGTTCATCTAGGGTCAACGAAGATGTATCATGATTTAAAGGCCATGTTCTGGTGGCTAGGCATGAAGAATGACATTGCTGAGTGTGTTGCTAAGTGGCTAACCTGTCAGCAAGTAAAGGCTGAACATCAGACGCCTGTAGGGTTGCTGCAGCCATTGCACATACGAGAGTGGAAATGGGAGGATATTGTTATTGACTTCGTGGTAGGTTTGCTTAGAACCACGGGACAGTTTGACTCTGTGTGGGTCATAGTGGACAGGTATACAAAGTTAGCGCACTTCTAACTTGTTCAGACAAATTTCTCCATTGACCAGTATGCTGAGTTATATGTCAGAGAAATTGTTCGTCTTCATGGTGTCCCAAAGTCCATTGTTTCAGATAGAGATCCGAAGTTTACATCAAGATTTTGGGAGAGTCTACATTGAGCTATTGGTACTCAGTTAAAGTTCAGCACAGCATTTCATCCTCAGACGGATGGGCAATCCGATAGGACTATACAGATTTTCGAAGACATGCTACGGGCATGTGTGCTTGAATTTGAAGGATCATGGGTAAAGTACCTTCCTTTGATCGAGTTCTCTTATAACAACAGCTATCAAGAAATAATCGAAATGGCCCCTTACGAGCTTTTATATGGAAAGAATTGCAGATAACCTATTCACTGGGATAAACTGGATGAAAGAAAGTTCTTGGGTCTCGAGGCTGTTCAAAGAGCGAGTGATGAAGTTGACAAGATTAGAGGGCGAATGCTCGCGGCTCAGAGTAGACAAAAGAGTTATGCTGATCCAAAGCGTCATGATATAGATTTTCAGATCAGGGAAATGGTATTTCTCTGAATATCTCCGATGAAAGGCATTAAACGCTTTGGTAAGAAAGGAAAGCTTAGCCCAAGGTTCATTGGACCTTTTGAAATCCTCGAGAGGATAAGGCAAGTAGCATACAGGTTGGCTATGCCCCCTGTGCTGGCAGCTGTAAATGATGTGTTCCATGTTTCAATGCTTCGGAAATATGTCTTAAACTCGTCCCATACCCTGAGTTATGAGGCATTGGAACTTCAGCCAAATTTTTCATATGAGAAACAACCAGTGCAAATACTTGACGAAAGAGAGAAAGTCTTCAGAAACAAGACGGTGGCACTGGTAAAAGTATTATGGAGTAACAGTAAAGTGGAAGAAGCAACCTGGAAACTCAAAACGGATATGCAATAGAAATATCCGGAGTTGTTCAGGTAAATTTCGAGACGAAATTTTATAAGGAGGGGGTAATTCTAATACCCTTGATTTATGAAATGGATTAGCGAAACCTTAATTAGATAATTATGAATAATTGAGGAATTATATTATTATATAGTTCAATATATGAGAATTTATATGATTTTATGTCATGTTAAGACCCCGTTGGTGAGTCAGGGGCATTTTAGTAATTTTAACTGGAGAAGGGTAAAATAATGAAATTAATTTATTAACGTGCTTATGGGACTATATTATTATATAGTATGCATGTGTTGTCTTTTTCAGGTGTGTTCTGACAGGTTGGCGCGGTACAGTCACAACCGGGTATTTCGGGTCGAACCGGGTTCGGGCCCAAAATGCAATTTGATAGTGAGGAATCTAAATTTTATTTGAAAATAGATGAGCATGAAATGCCATAAATACCCTTGTATGTGTGGTTATGTGTGCATTAGCCCTTGGGGCAAATTGGTCTTTTGACCTTTACTGATTTACTTTGGTAAAAATTGAATTTTAAGGAAAATGAAAAAGTATTTTTGGCTTTTGTTCCCCTCATACCCGACCCGCCTCTCTCTCTCTAGCCCTCTTTGAATTCGAGTTTGATTTTTGGTTGAAAAGCTTGAATCTTGGCTTGCTTTGGAGCTTTATTATTGTAGAATCTTGAGCTTGCTCTTGGATTGAGTTTTGAGGTAACATTCTATGGTTTTAATCTTTGTTTATTACTGAATTAATTGTAAAAAGAGCATGAAAAGGGTGTGGTGTTCTTGAATATGCATGTTTATGGAATTTGTGTTAGATCTTGATAGAATTGAGTGTGAATAACGTGAAGTTGTTATAGGTTTTATTGTTGAGTTGTGGCTGAGATTTCAGGGGATTTTCTAGGTTGAAATTCATGTTTTATTTGGTATTGAGCTGCTGGAAAAATATTCGAATCAAGTTGGTTTGAAGCTCAAGTTATGGCTTGAATTCTTGATAATTAAGGCATCATTTTGATTACTGTGTAATCTGAATTTTGAGAGTTTGTTGTTGATGTTTAATGCATGAAACGGTGTTTTAGACTGTCTATTTAATGATTAAAAGCCTATGTGATGGTTCAAAGTTTTGGTTAGGGTTCTGATGTGTTTTGGGCATAATTTTCTTAGCTGAAAACTGAAGTTCTTTGGGTTTTTAAACCTAATGGTCGCGACTATCATAGGTCTTGTCGCGACCATGATAATGGCAGTTTATTAATTTTTTTGAGTTTTTATTCTTGCCATAACTACTCGATGTAAATCATCTATAGAGGATCTTTGATTATTGGGATTAGAACGATGGATAATTTTATACCATATTTATATCGTGGAACATATAGAGTGTATTATATAATTGAGAGTGTAATTCCAAATCTATAGTGGTGTAAGGAAGAATTAATAAGTTAGGGAATTTACTTGGTAAATTCTAGATCTGCTTATTGGAAGCTCGGTTATATAGGCCTATGATCCCCATACTAGTTGAGACAATACTCCTTGTAAGGCTCAGTTAATTGATTTTAATAATCAATTATAATTCTAAGTTAGACTATGTCTTATTTATGAATTTTCACTAAGCTAGGGCTTAATTGTGCAGAAAAGAGGTTTTAGGGTCTATTTGTTAATTAAGAGACTTTATTAAGGCGAATTAATAAATAAATTAATTAGAAATTTTATTTGATAATTAATTTTAATTATTAAATAAATAGTTTTGACATTTAAGTGGTTGAATTGGAAAATATGGCATTTGTGAAAGAATAGGATAAATAATTGAGTAAAATGACAAAATTATAATTGGTGGGCCCATCACATTAGGGTTATAACAATGGATAACTAAGGACGTGTCTATATCGTGGAACATATAGAGCGTTCTATATGACTGAGAGTGCAATTCCAAGTTCTAAGTGTGGATTCAATGAGGAATTAATAAGTTAGGGAATTTACTTGGTAAATTCGGTTCAACTTATTGGAAGCTCGGTTATATAGACCCATGGTCCCCATACTAGTTGAGACCATACTGATTGTAAGACTCAGTTAATTGATTTTAATTAATCAATTATAATTCTAAACGTTAGACTATGTCTACTTTATGAATTCTCACAGTTTAAGGATGAAATCGTAAAGAAAAGGGTTTCTAGGTCTAATTATTAATTAAGAGACTTTGTATGTCTAATTAATAATTATTTTAAATGACAATATTATTTAATAATCTATTTTAGTTATTAAATAATTAGTTTTGGCATTTAAATGATTAGAATTGGAAAAATAGCATTTTTGGAGAAATAGAAATAAAATTGAGGAAACTGCAAAATCCAAGTGAGGCCCATTTCCCTCTATGGCCGGCCACTCCCTTTGCTTGTTTCCCAATTATTATTTTCAATTTTAATTGCCATGTAATTGCTAATCAAAGCCTAGCAATAATAGGAAAGTGGTGGATCACACTAAATAAGGCAGTTAATCAATTACACAGTAAAAGAGGAAACTGTTTATTTGGAAAGTTGTGCTCTCCCTTTTGCCTATATAAAGCAACCCTTGTTCTCTTCTCTTGCATGTCTTTGTATGCTTCATAAGCCACGAAATTGAGAGAGAAAAATAGAGAGAAATTTCGAAATCCTTGTGAGATGAGTAGTGCCCACACACATCAAGTGGTATCTCAATCATAGTATGTAAGACTATGGAATCTCTGCATCAAAGAAGGAGAAAAGAAGATCCAAGTTCAGATCTTGGTGATGCTCTGCTACAGAAAGGAATCAAGGGCTAGAGATCTGAACGGAAGGAGTCATATTATTCCGCTGCACCCACTATAAGGTTTTCTAACTTTATATGTGTTTATTTTCATTGTTTTAGAATTCATATTAGGTTGTTAATTCAACATACTTGTTAGTAAATCTAGATCCGGGTAAAATAATTTCCAACAACTGGCACTAGACCCATGGTAATGATTTACTTTCATGTAATATGAATTAAAACGATGATTTGCATGTTTTTGTGTTGATTTGGATGGTTTCATGTTGGTTTATGTGCTTATGTGATGAATGTATGTGTTGTACGAAATTTTTCCATGAAATATATTTTTTCAATTTTTGAAAATATTTTATTTTGATTCCTTGTGAAAAATTAAGCAATTTTGTTTTTTACGGAACTCGATTCCGATAAAAATTGAGAAAGATATGAATTTTGGAAAATCGGAATGATGGTTGTCGAAGCTAGGTGCACACGTGCACCAGATGCTTCGGACAACCTCCCATCCGCGTGTGTACCTCGGTCAAACACCTAGGAGCACGCCCGTGCGTCTCGCCTGGGAACCCTGCAACCCGCCGAGTTTTCTCGGCAGATGGGACTGCAATTCCCCTCATCCGCGCGCGTAAGGCCCTTTTTGCAGCCTATCTGGGCTGCACATGCAGCCCTAGTGGCAGTTTCCCAAAAATTGCGATTTTTGGGGTTTTTTCCCAAAAATCCAATTTTTTTTCATGGGATTGTTTCCCAAAATTCATTTTTCCTATTTTAAATATTTCTAAATTGAAATGTTTCTAATTTTAAATATTTTTCATTTGGAATTTTTCCAATTTTAAATATTTCCTATTATGGTCAGATTTAAAAATTTGTTAACTTCTTTAATATTTATTTATTATTTAATTATAAGATTAGATATTTTGATATTTAAGATTTTTAAATTAAAAGATAACTTTGTCTTTTTATTTAAAATATTATATTAAAATTATCTTATATGAAAAATTAAATAATTAATAAATTTGAAATTAACATAGATATTTTTATAGATATACTTACCATAATGTTTTCAAATTCAAAAATTTGTTATTTTGTTAAATATTTAATTATTTATAAATTATAAGTTTAAAAATGATATTTTTTCCATATATATCATTCTTTTCTTATTGGAAATTTATAAATCATATCTTAAATATTTAAATAACATAGATATTTTTGTAGAGATTTGAATACTGCTTAATTTGAGATATTTTGACATATAATTATAGTAATTATTATTCATTTATTATTTTATTCCTAAAATAATAATTATCTAACCAAATCTATTTTAAAATTGGTTTATTTTATTAAATTATAAGATCTGAAAGTGATATTGGAGATTCTTTCCTTTTAAATCATTGATCTTATTAGATATTTAATTTATTTGATTCAAATAAACCTAGATATTTTAAAATTAGTTTCCTTTTTTTGGTTAGTTTAAGAATAATAATTTAATTATATTAATATCTTATCTCACATCTGTTACATGGACAATGTTTGTTTATTCATATTGTTTATTCAAAACTTTTTAACAAACCTATTATTTATCTGATCTAAATTGCTATGATTAACTTGTTGACAGATACTGATCCAATGATCTGATTTTAATCATAGTCCAATTGACGATAGATCTTATAAATAATTTGTAATAGGTAAATTTTGTACTTCTTTCATCTGTGTAAACCTAGTAACATGATAGGGCCCATCCAAATTATGTGACCTGTGTGAGCCTATATGTTTGCTTTTGGGCTTAGATGCATATAGGAAGTCCATTTAAGTTTTTACTAAGTAAATGGACTAGGTTGCTAAAATAAATTTTGACATAAGAAAATTTATTAAGGTCCAATTAGATTTGGGCTTATTCAATGAATAACAATTGTTTATTTTAAGGTTAAATTCCTCTCTTTTGGGCCTTGTGTGAGAGTTGGGGGCCATAGAAGTACGACATACTGAACCCAGCTCCCCCTCACATGAACTACCCCAATTGTGAAGGCCCATTTGCCTTACTTAAATAATTGTATTAGGTTAATTATATTAGTCTAACCTAATTAAAATTGAATTAGCAACATAATTAACTTTTAAAATATATGAAATTTATTTTTCATGTAATATTTTAAAGTTAATTTTAGAAAAACACTTAGTTAATGATATATATTCTAGACAGTTATTTCCATACCAGTTATTATTTCTAATATTAAATAGGAAAATATCATAGATTGTGAAATTAATTGTTTCCTAATTAATTTTGGTACAATCTAAGTTTAGTATATTTTCCTAGTATTAAACTAGAATTAATAATTAAGTTTCCTCTTTACTTAATTATTTATTTCTTGAATTTAATACATTTAATTAAATTGAAATTTTCAATATCTAAGTTGATTTTCATCATGATACTTTAATATTGTTATTTTCATGTTATTTAATTAAAGTTAAAAATTATTTTAAGTTTGGAATCTTATTTCAGAATAACTTAAGTTTGAATAATTTTCAAAATATATTTTATTTTATTTTATTAATCATTTCTCAAAATTTCGAAATTGCATCACCTTGATGCCGAAATTTTGAATTTTATTTGAAAAATAGATTAAAGTTGAAAATTATTTATTTAATTTTGGACCAACTTAAATCATTGATTTTTTCATTTAATGATTAATTAAAATAAATGAACTAAAATATATTATAATTAGATATTGGATTAATTAGTCAATGAAAGTCTATATAGATATTATCTGTTTTGCTTGAAGTATTTTTCTAGTGTATTTAATTAAATAGAAAATTAATATTTAAGTTGATTTTTTAATCATGATACTTAAATATTTGAAATTTTTCTTAGATATTTAATTAAATAGGAAAATTATATTTTTTTGTTGAAAATTAATTTTTATTAATTTTGGGCCAACATAAAATTAGAGTAAGGATAGAATTTATTCGAGAATTGATCATGCTTTCAAGAATGAGGATTGGTTGGACTTATTTCCTAATTCGTCAGCTTCGTTTAGTTGGGAAGAGGTTTCGGATCATTGTGCTATAGTTGTTTCTTTGGCTGTTATGGTGGAAATAGGTGTCAAGCCGTTTAGATTCTTCAACTATTGGACGGAAGCGATTAATGATTTCAAGAAGCTGGTTATGGATAGCTGGCAAAAACCGGTTTTCACTGCTGGTTTAATGGGGATTTGGTCTAAGTTGGCTCGGCTGAAGCATGGTTTAAAGTCTTTTAATCATGCTAGGTGGGGTAATGTGGAGTTGGAATTCCAGAAGGCTAAAGACAAGTTCCTTGAAGCTAGATTACAAGCTCAAAGTCACCCGGGAGATGGGAGATTTATCAAAGAGGAAAAAGAGGCTGCTGAGTGTTATCACCTTCGAGAAAAAATGCTGAACAGTTTTCTTGTCCAAAGGAGTAAGGTAACTTGGTTAAACCAAGGAGATGGTAATAATGCCTACTTTTATGCTAGTATTAAGAAAAGAAGAGAAGAGAATAGGATAGCTAGCTTTGTTGATTTGCAAGGAAATATTGTTGATAACTATCCTGATGTGGTTAGGCATTATGTTAATCATTTTAAAAGCTATATGGGCAGCTGCAGTTCGGTTTCTAAAAAGCTTGACAAAGCGTCCTTGGAGCTTGGCAACAGGCTGTCGTTGTCCCAACAGTTGAGATTAGTCCATTCTTTTTCTAATAAGGAGATTAAGGAAGCTTTGTTCAGTATCCCTAGTTCGAAGAGCCCAGGGCCGGATGGGTATAACTCTGAATTTTTCAAGGTCATGTGGAAAGAAATTGGGGCTGAAGTGTGCCAAGCGATTAACGATTTCTTCAATACTGGTAGGATTCCTAAGCAGTTCAATGAAACGGTAATCACTCTCATTCCTAAGGTGGAAAATCCTATGAGAGCCATAGACTATCGCCCTATAGCTTGTTGCTCAACTTTATACAAATGTATTACTAAGCTCTTGAGCAAAAGACTAGCTGAAGTTCTTCCATGGCTGGTTCATCAAAATCAGGGTGCTTTTATAAAGAAGAGATCCATTGCTCATAATATTTTGATATTCCAGGATCTGATTAAGAACTATGGGAGGAAGAATGTTTCGCCGAGGTGTGCCATTAAAATAGATCTCAGTAAAGCTTATGATACTGTGGATTGGGGATTTGTTGAGGATCTTCTCGTTGGCTTAAATTTTCCTTCTAAGTTTGTTGATTGGATCATGAAGTGTCTAAGGGGAACTTCATATTCGATTATGTTGAATGGAAGATTGCATGGTAACTTTCAAGGGAGAAAAGGGCTTCGACAAGGGGATCCGATGTCTCCTCTCTTATTTGTGCTAATAATGGAATATCTTTCAAGAAGATTGCTAAAAGAAGCTTCGGAGAAGACATTCAAATTCCACCCTATGTGCAAAAGTCTCCAGTTGATTAGCTTGTGCTTTGCTGATGACCTTATTCTGTTTAGCAAGGGCAATGTTTTGGCAGCCCACCATTTGAAGATTGCCTTGGGATGTTTTTCTGAAACTACAGGTTTATTTCCTAACAAGGATAAATCTCTAGTGTATTTTGGGGGTGTTAGTTTGCTTGAAAAAGAGATGATCTTGGATGACTTACAATTTAGTGAGGGCTCTTTTCCTCTCAAGTATCTTGGGGTGCCCCTTAGACCAACTAAGTGGAGACGGGAGGACTGCGATGCTATTATAAAAAAGATAAAAATGCGGCTGGTCACTTGGGCAACAAAACACTTATCTTATGCGGGGCGTATTCATCTTATTCATTCGGTGTTGTTTGGTCTTCGTAACTATTGGATGAGTATTTTTATCCTTCCGCAAAGTGTTATAAAGGAGGTCGAGAGGCTTTGTAGAGGCTTTCTTTGGGGAGTTAAGGGGGACCGAAGTAAAATTCATTTGGCTTCTTGGGATAAGGTTTGTCTTCCCAAATCGTTTGGTGGTCTCGGGTTCAAGAATGGTGCTTCTTGGAATCGTTCTATTCTTGGGAAGTTTGTTTGGGCTATTATGGATAAGCATGACATTCTTTGGGTCAAATGGGTCAACAATATCTATCTGAAAGGTGCTGATTTTTGGGATTATGAGCTGAGAGGGGATGTAAGTTGGTATTGGAGGAAACTTTGTCATCTGAGAAATCACTTCAGCAAGCCTATGGTGACAGCAGCAGTTAGGAAAGGTAAATTTGTTGCTGCAAGATTGTATTTGGGATCAATAACTCTGAATATTGATAGTTTTTACAAATCTATATGGTGTAATTTTGCTCTGCCCAAGCATAGGTGGTTCATGGACACTTGTTAACTAGAGACAATTTTCATAAGTTTCACATTGATTTAGTCTCTACTCTCTGTCCAGTATGTGGGAGCGAAGAGGAGAGTCACCATCACCTTTTTTTCTCTTGTTGTGTCTCTAGGGAGGTGGTGAGGAGGATTTTTGATTGGTGTGGTATTGCTGCTTGGTCGCTGGACTACAATAGGTGGCGTTGTTGGATCTCTAACAGGATTTCTGGTGTGGTTAATGTGCTCTTTGCTGCCACTGTTTATTTGATTTGGAAAAATAGGAATTTTTGTGTGCATAACAGTAGTTGTTTAACTATTTTGAAGATTGTAAATGAGATTAAAGATTTAGTCAAATACAGGTTGTATAGTCTAAAGAATAGGAAGTTTTTTCAAGCTGAAAAAGGCATGTTTTTACGCCTGCTGTTGTAGGGGCTGCTTGTTGCAGCTGGGGTGTGGTTGGGGCTGGTTTGTAGTGGCCTTGTTGTAGCTTGTTTGTTCTTTGATTAATGAAGTTTTCCAGTTAGTCAAAAAAAAAAAAAAAAAAAAAAATTAGAGTAATTTTCCAGGATTTATTTTTATTTTATTTTAAAGCATTTTCGAAAATGCAATATATATTTATAGAAAATTAAATTTGAGTTGTAAATTAATTTAAATTAATTTTGAAACAACTTAAATTGAATAATTTTCTAAATATTTATGGAAATTATTACTAAGATGGAAATAATTCACGTTATTTATCCATCTAAGAATAATTTATAAATATTAAATTAAAATTTATATTTGGAATTTTTCATTCTAAATTGGAAAATTTTAATTAAATAAATATACATTTAAAATAAATGGAATAAAATAAATATTAGAAGAAAATACAACACTTCATTAAATAATGAGCTTTATTATTATAAGGATATTCGATCTCCATTGTTGGTTTTACATAGCTATTGTTTTAGTGAGTAATCCTCCCTAATGGAGGAACGTTCATTAGCAAGTTAGCACCGTTTAATCTCGAAAGATAAGTAATCTTGTAAGTTTTTTATATAGTTTATGCTCACCCTAATGGTGGCGACTGTATAAGACTTGCAAGAATATGAAAGAATGGTGGAAGCTCATAAGATAGAATAGCCTTGACTCTCGCCTAAACGGGACAACGCGGATTCAAATCTTGATCGAATAAAAGGTTGCTAGAATGTTTGACGTTTTAGATGAGCTGACAACTCTATTCAATGAATGGTAGCTTTTACTCTCGCCTAAACGGGACACTGATATCAGTTTGTTGAAAACCTTTGAAATTATTTAGGATTGTATGTTTTAGTATTTTCACTTGTCATTCCTACTTGCTATGTGCTTCATAATTTCTGAATTGTGTATGAATTTGTATTGAACCATGCTATTTTCTCTTATTAAATTGTAGTTTAATTTCGAATCTTCATAGTTGGTCTAACTTAGCTTGTTTTTCTAATGAGATAAATCCCTAATGGATTTTCACCATTAGACTAACATAATAATGTTAGATCTCGAAAGATAAATATTGTATATGCAACATCTAGCTGTTCATCAATTGATGACACCTTAGACTAGTGTTTTACAATATGAAACAAGAAGATTGTATAAATAAGATTACTTTGACTCTCGCTAATCGGAGCATCGTTGGATTCTTGTTTAAAACGAAATTATCCTAATTCCTCTTAGCTTATTCATTTCGAATTAGCTTAATGACATATCATTGGATGAATGGTCTATAAATCATATAAAGTCTTATTTTCTCTTAAGAAATTAGATGGCGCATATGATTATATTCCCGGAATTCTATCCCAAAATGATATAAATCCTCAATCTTAGATATCTCCTACTTGTATAGGCAAATCATAGAGTTAGATTAGTAGTGGTGGTCTAAGAGAGAATTACTAATTATACAGTTACACTTTCGCAATTGTTTAATAACTATTTTCTTTCAATGGATTTAAACTGTATGAGTTTAGTATTCTTTGACCAGAATCCACTTGCACTATTCTAAGAACTCTTTGATGTAACTAAAGTAAGTCATCAAAAGATACAACCACATATTTTATAAATCTATGGCATTTGTATCTTGTTCATATTGGTTTTGACAAGATCATTCTCTGCAAAGAGTTAATATGCCTATATCCACTGAAAGTAATTTCATCTCATTCCAAGATGGATGTACATTCAGGGGTGGATATGAGTTTTCGTTGTATTCTTAAAACGATCACTCTAGATTTTACCTTATGCAAAAGAAATTTGAAATATTTGAAAAATTTCATGAATTTCTAGCAATGGTGAAGGTAAGTGGTTAAAGATCTTGCGAACTGATAGGGGTGGAGAAAAAAGTTAGTAGATATGCAGTTCAAAGATCATTAATTTGATTTTGAATTATATCCAAACTTACCTCCATAGAAATTCGAGTTGTATATTGATGATTAGTTACTAGTCGTTGCCTAAATCCTTCTATGGTAATAAAATTTCAGAATGATGCAATGGTTGTATACTTTATGTAAATCATTACTAGATTCATGGATGACCTAATCGAAATCTTAAGAAAAGCTAGAACTGCTAACCCTGGTTTGCATGTTTGTTAGCTATTCTAAGTGATTAGGGGTGGATTATCCCATAGTCATTAGATAAGAAAGTGTTTGTTTAAACAAATACCACTTTTTCTAAGAAAATGACTAAGTCTGAAAGTAAAGTAGCAGATAAAGGAGATATTTTTTTCTTGATTCCAAAAGTGTTCTATCATCTTATTTTACAAGATGATCCCACTGCCTCTGTTGTCTTAACACAACTGAAGAGGTCTATACCATTTAGTTTTCTTTGACATAGTTCACGGTACCTTGTTGTAGTGGGAGAGTTTCTAGGAACTCACCTTCTTATAACTTAGAAGACACTAGTGATTAAAATCCATTGTGAGTTTAAACAAGTAATGGATTGTCAAGATAAGAAACTAGGAAGAAAGCCAATAGAACTATGGTTTGATCCATTCACATGGAGTAACCTAAAGTTTTCTATTACAAGGACATGAAAGGAAATTTTCGTTACTAAGTCTATTCAATGGACTTAACAAAACTTCTTGTTCCTAGTATTGTAGGTTTGAGTTTATCTAAACCTATGGCTTGTGGTATACCTGGTAATTACTTACTCTAATGCAACCATGAGATGCTGAAGCATTTTCTTTCCAATGGAAATCTATAGAAGCTTCACAACTTCTTAGATATAGATTTTATTTATCTAAGGAAAAGTCTCAACTATTCCAGAGAAGATAAAGCCATGAAAGAATTTCTTAAATCAACAGTGAGAGGTCTCAGATATGCTTTAGTATGCCTTAGACCAGACACCTGTTGTTGAGTGGGAGTAATGAGTAAGTATCAGATTAATCCAGGAGAGGAACATTGGAAGACAATCAAGTAAATTTTAAGATTAAGAAGAGGAACTATATGTTAGTCAATAAGGGTGGTTTTGAAACTCTTAGACTACACCACATCAAATTTCGAGACTTGCCTGTGTGCTAGAAAGTCTGCTGATGAGATGGTGATTACTTTGGGGGTAGAGTAGTGATTTTGGAGAAGTGTAAAAACCTATATGAAATCTCTTGGTCTACCAGAGAGAGACTGAATGTTAAAAGTTGCAGGAAAGATACTTATTCAGTCTAAGGAAAGTTCTATACATTTGTGGCACTGTTCCAACTTGCCTTAACTACTAGGTTTACTTCCTGAATAACCAAGCAGTAGTTGCCCAAAAGTATAGAATCCAGTATCCCATGAGAGTAGACATATAGAGAGGAATTTCAAATTATCAAGGATTTTGTGATTAAGGAAGAGTAATGGTGGAGAAGAGGTTGTGTTTAATTCAACCTGTCAGATCCTATTACGAGGAGTTTACTACTATTACACTTGATTGGTATATCAAGGTGTTAATGATTATTTGAAATGCACTTTTTGTTTTATATTAGTGCAAGTGGGAGTTTTATTTACTTATTAATAAAGATCAGAAATAACATTTTATGTTGCATGGTTCACATGATTTATTTCATGATTATATGTATATAATGTATGAATTCTTTTTAAGTCCAGAACATATGAATTTGATAAGATTATAGCGTTGTCAGCACAGTGGAATATAATCTTAATTATATGTTCAAAAGTTTATTCCCTGATTTGTCAGAACACTGGATTTAGACAGACATGGTATAATCAGCGATAGGTATTCTTACGCCTTGGAAAAGTGTTATGTCCTTTCCAGGACATTGGCAAAGTTTACCAGTATCGGATGTATGGAGTATACATCGGAAGGGACCGATATTGAACTTTGATTAGATATATTAAAGCTTACCGTAATATCTATTCATTTCAATATCACATGTTGATCCTAGATCAAATGATCTCAATGCTGATATGGTTAGGCTCAATCTCAAGAGTGTTATTCGTGTTCTTTGATTTGTTAAGTTAAGCCTACTTTTGGGTCAGGGTGATACTTACATTTTGGGAACACGGTAATGCAATTGAGTGGGAGCGCTAACATAAATATGGAATCTATAGCTTCTATCTGGCAAATAGAAGTAAAGGATGATTTCCTTCGAGCTTAACCAAACGAAGATAAATGGTGGAGATCTCATTGCACTTAGGTGAAATATCATTTATACAGTGTTAAGTGTTTTAAGGATAAAATACATTGTAGGGTGTTACGGTAATTTAATCCCTTTACAGTGTAAATCATCTATATAGAGGATCATTGATCACATTAGGGTTATAACAATGGATAACTAATGACGTGTCTATATCGTGGAACATATAGAGCGTTTTATATGACTGAGAGTGCAATTCCAAGTTCTAAGTGTGGATTTAATGAGGAATTAATAAGTTTGGGAATTTACTTGGTAAATTCGGTTCAACTTATTGGAAGCTCGGTTATATAGACCCATGGTCCCCATACTAGTTGAGACCATACTGCTTGTAAGACTCAGTTAATTGATTTTAATTAATCAATTATAATTCTAAAAGTTAGACTATGTCTACACTATGAATTCTCACAGTTTAAGGATGAAATCGTAAAGAAAAGGGTTTCTAGGTCTAATTATTAATTAAGAGACTTTGTATGTCTAACTAATAATTATTTTAAATGACAATATTATTTAATAATCTATTTTAGTTATTAAATAATTAGTTTTGGCATTTAAATGATTAGAATTGGAAAAATGGCATTTTTGGAGAAATAGAAATAAAATTGAGGAAACTGCAAAATCCAAGTGAGGCCCATTTCCCTCTATGGCCGGCCACTCCCTTTGCTTGTTTCCCAATTATTATTTTCAATTTTAATTGCCATGTAATTGCTAATCAAAGCCTAGCAATAATAGGAAAGTGGTGGATCACACTAAATAAGGCAGTTAATCAATTACACAATAAAAGAGGAAACTGTTTATTTCGAAAGTTGTGCTCTCCCTTTTCCCTATATAAAGCAACCCTTGTTCTCTTCTCTTGCATGTCTCTGTATGCTTCATAAGCCACGAAATTGAGAGAGAAAAATAGAGAGAAATTTCGAAATCCTTGTGAGATGAGTAGTGCCCACACACATCAAGTGGTATCTCAATCATAGTATGTAAGACTATGGAATCTCTGCATCGAAGAAGGAGAAAAGAAGATCCAGGTTCAGATCTTGGTGATGATCTGCTACAGAAAGGAATCAAGGGCTAGAGATCTGAATGGAAGGAGTCATATTATTCCGTTGCACCCACTGTAAGGTTTTCTAACTTTATATGTGTTTATTTTCATTGTTTTAGAATTCATATTAGGTTGTTAATTCAACATACTTGTTAGTAAATCTAGATCCTGGTAAAATAATTTCCAACAGGTAGTGCAATTGAGTGGGAGCGCTAACATAAACATGGAATCTATAGCTTCTATCTGGCAAATAGTAAGTAAAGGATGATCTCCTTCGAGCTTGACCAAACGAAAATAAATGGTGGAGATCTCATTTCACATAAGCTGAAATATCATTTATACGAGGTTAAGTGTTTTAAGGATTAAATACATTGTAGGGTGTAACGGTAATCTAATCCCTTTACAATGTAGATCATTCATATAGAGGATCATTGATCAAATTAGGATTATAACAATGGATAACTAATGATGTGTCTATATGGTGGAACATATAGAGCATTCTATATACTGAGAGTGCAATTCTAAGTTCTATGCGTGGGTTCAACGAAGAATTAATAAGTCAGTTGAATTTAGGTTATAAATTCTTGATCTGCTTATTGGAAGCTCGGTTATATAGACCCATGGTCCCCCCACTAGTTGAGATAATATTGCTTGTAAGACTCATATAATTTGTTTTGATTAATCAATTATAATTCTCAATTTAGAGTATGTCTATTTGTGAATTTTTCACTAAGTAAGGGCGAAATTGTAAAGAAAGAGTTTTAGGGGCATATTTGTTAATTATGATACTTTGTATGGTTCAATTAATAAATATGATAAATGACAATATTATTTAATAATTATTTATAGTTATTAAATAGTTAGAATTGGCATTTAAATGGTTGAATTTGAAAATTGGCGTTTTTGAGAAAATCAGATGCAGAAAAGATAAAACTACAAAATTGCAAAAAGTGAGGCCCAAATCCACATTGTATGGCCGGCCACCTTTGTAGGGTTTTTCGCTCTGATATTTTCATTATTTTAATGCCAAATAATTCAAACCTAACCCTTGTGGAATGCTATAAATAGATAGTGAAGGCTTTAGGAAAAACACACTTTTCTTCTGACTTTTCATTCAGAAAAAACTCAGCCTCTCTCTCTCCCTATCTTTGGCCGACCACTCCCTCTCTCTCTTCTTCCTTGAATTTCAAAATCACTTAGTGTTAGAGTAGTGCCCACACACAGCAAGTGATACCTCAACCATAGTGAGGTAGATCGTGAAGAAAGACTTTCAGTAAGAAGGAGTTTCAGCACTAAAGAATCAGAGAAAGAGATCCAGGTTCAGATATTGATAATGCTCTGCTACAGAAAGGAATCAAGGGCTAGATATCTGAACGGAAGGAGTCATTATATTCCGTTGCACCTAATGTAAGGTTCACTAAACTTTATATGTGTTTATTTCATCGTTTTAGAAAGTTCATATTTAGGGTGTTAATCAACATACTTGTGAGTAGATCTAAGATTCTGGTAAAATAATTTCCAACAAGGCCACCTTGTCAGACAGTGAAGGAGAAGCAAGAGGGAAAGCAGAGTTGATCGTAGGTCCCTGTTGGAAATTATTTTACCAGGATCTAGATTTACTAACAAATATGTTGGATTAACAACCTAATATGAATTCTAAAACAATGAAAATAAACACATATAAAGTTAGAAACCTTACAGTGGGTGCAGCGGAATAATATGACTCCTTCGGATTCGGATCTCTAGCCCTTGATTCACTTGCAGCTGTGAGCATCACCAAGATCTGAACCTGGATCTTCTTTTCTCCTTCTTTGATGTAGAAATTCCATAGTCTTACATACTATGATTGAGGTACCACTTAATGTGTATGGGCACTACTCATCTCACAAGGATTTCGAATTTTTCTCTCTTTTTCTCTCTTGAATTTCGTGGCTTATGGCTTCATACAGGAGAAGAGAACAAGGTTGCTTTATATAGGGAAAAGGGAGAGCACAACTTTCCAAATAAAAAGTTTCCTCTTTTACTGTGTAATCAATTAACTGCCTTATTTAGTGTGATCAACCACTTTCCTATTTTTGCTAGGCTTTGATTAGCAAAAGCATGGCAATTAAAATTGAAAATAATAATTGGGAAACAAGCAAAGAGGTGCCGGCCATAGGGTGATATGGGCCTCACTTGGATTTTGCAGTTTCCTCAATTTTATTTCAATTTCTCGAAAAATGCCATTTTTCCAATTCTAATCATTTAAATGCCAAAACTAATTATTTAATAACTAAAATAGATTATTAAATAATATTGTCATTTAAAATAATTATTAATTAGACATACAAAGTCTCTTAATTAATAATTAAACCTAGAAACCCTTTTTCTTTACGATTTCATCCTTAAACTGTGAGAATTCATAAAGTAGACATAGTCTAACTTTTAGAATTATAATTGATTAATTAAAATCAATTAACTGAGTCTTACAAGTAGTATGGTCTCAACTAGTATGGGGACCATGGGTCTATATAACCGAGCTTCCAATAAGTCGAACCGAATTTACCAAGTAAATTCCCTAACTTATTAATTCCTCATTGAATCCACACTTAGAACTTGGAATTGCACTCTCAGTCATATAGAACGCTCTATATGTTCCACGATATAGACACGTCATTAGTTATCCATTGTTATAACCCTAATGTGATCAATGATCCTCTATATAGATGATTTACACTGTAAAGGGATTAAATTACCGTAACACCCTACAATGTATTTTATCCTTAAAACACTTAACCCCGTATAAATGATATTTCACCTAAGTGAAATGAGATCTCCACCATTTATCTTCGTTTGGTTAAGCTCGAAGGAAATCATCCTTTACTTCTATTTGCCAAATAGAAGCTATAGATTCCATATTTATGTTAGCGCTCCCACTCAATTGCACTACCGTGTTCCCAAAATGTAAGTATCACCCTAACCCAAAAGTAGGCTTAACTTAACAAATCAAAGAACACGAATAACACTCTTGAGATTGAACCTAACCATATGAGGATTGAGATCATTTGATCTAGGATCAACAGGTGATATTGAATTGAATAGATATTACGGTAAATTTTAACATATCTAATTAAAGTTCAATATTGGTCCCTTCCGATGTATACTCCATACATCCGATACTGGTAAACTTTGCCAATGTCCTGGAAAGGACATAACACTTTTCCAAGGTGTAAGAATACCTATCGCTGATTATACCATGTCAGTCTAAATCCAGTGCTCTGACAAATCAGCGAATAAACTTTTGAACATATAATTAAGATTATATTCCACTGTGCTGACAACACTATAATCTTTAACCAACTCATATGTTCTGGACTTAAAAAGAATTCATACATTATATACATATAATCATGAAATAAATCATGTGAACCATGCAACAAAAAATGTTATTTCTGATCTTTATTAATAAGTAAATCTGATTATATGAAATGAGTTTTATTTAGGGCATAAAACCCAACAGTCCCTTGGTAGGTTGGCCTCAAACTGTAGAACGCTTGGAGGACAGACCACGATCTGAGGTAGTGCGTTGTGTTGAGTCAGTCTTCCATTTATCACCATAACCAGTGGAAAATCCATGCAGTTTAAAGCTTTTTTCCTTCAAATGGCTTGGCTTCTCACAGTAGGTGCAAAGAGAATGTTGTTGTTGTTGGAAATTATTTTACTAGGATCTTAGATCTACTCACAAGTATGTTGATTAACACCCTAAATATGAACTTCTAAAACGATTATAAAATAAACACATATAAAGTATGAGAAACCTTACATTGGGTGCAGCGGAACAAAATATCTCCTTCCATTCAGATCTCTAACCCTTGTATCCTTTCTGTCGCAGAGTATTATCAAGATCTGAACCTGGATATCCTTCTCTCCTATCTTTAGTGTTGAATCTCCTTCTTGTTGAATGTCTTTCTTCACGATCTTCCTCACTATGATTGAGGTATCACTTGCTGTGTGTGGGCACTACTCTATCACTAAGAGGTTCGAAATTTAGAATGAAGAAGAGAGAGAAGAAGGTAGCAGCTAGGTATAGAGAGAGAAGGCTCAGGTTTTTCTCTGAAGGAAACAAGATGTGAAAGTGTTTAGTTCCTGAAGCCTTCACTATCTATTTATAGTATACCACATAGGGTTAGGTTTGAATTATTTGGCATTTAAATAATGAAAATATCAGATGATAAAGCCTATAAAAGTGGCCGGCCATGGCTATATGGATTTGGGCCTCACTTTTTGCAATTTTGCAGTTTTATCATTTCTGCATCTCATTTTCTAAAAAACGCCAATTTTCAAATTCAACCATTTAAATGCCAATTCTAACTATTCAATAACTATAAATAATTATTAAATAATATTGTCATTTATGATATTTATTAATTGAACCATACAAATTATGTTAATTAACAAATATGCGCTAAAAACTCTTTCTTTACAATTTCACCCTTACTTAGTGAAAAATTCACAAATAGACATAGTCTAATTTGAGAATTATAATTGATTAATCAAAACCAATTAAATGAGTCTTACAAGTAATATTGTCTCAACTACTGGGGGGACCATGGGTCTATATAACCGAGCTTCCAATAAGCAGATCAAGAATTTATAACCTAAATTCACTGACTTATTAATTCTTCGTTGAATCCACGCATAGAACTGAGAATTGCACTCTCACTATATAGAACGCTCTATATGTTCCACCATATAGACACATCATTAGTTATGCATTGTTATAATCCTAATTTGATTAATAATCCTTTATATGAATGATCTACACTGTAAAGGGATTAGATTACCGTAACACCCTACAATGTATTTTATCCTTAAAACACTTAACCCCGTATAAATGATATTTTAGCTATGTGAAATGAGTACTCCACAATTTATTTTTGTTTGGTCAAGCTCGAAGGAAATCATCATTTACTCTCTATTCGCCAGATAGAAGCTATAGATTCTATATTTATGTTAGCGCTCCCACTCAATTGCACTACCGTGTTCCCAAAATGTACGTGTCACCCTGACCCAAAAGTAGGCTTAACTAATAAATCAAAGAACACGAATAACACTCTTGAGATTGAGCCTAATCATATCAGGATTTAGATCATTTGATCTAGGATCAACTAGGCGATATTGACTTGAATAGATATCACGGTAAGTTTAATAAATCTATGTCAAAGTTCAATATCGGTCCCTTCCGATGCATACTCCATGCACCCAACCTGAGCTTTACTTTAACCAATGCTCTGGAAAGAACATAGCATTTCTCAAAATGCAAGTAAACTCTGTTGTAGATTATCATATCAGTAAAACCCTGTGTCTGATAAATCTAGGAATCTTTATTCACATAGTCATGTTTACTTTCCAATGTGTTGACAACACAATAAACAGGATCAAGTATGTGAAAAGGGTTTCAGATGAATTTATAAATCAAATAGACAAGCAATTGATTAGATGAACCAAAACATACACAAAATGAATGAAAAATACTTCTGTTTCTTTATTGATGTTAAATAAAATGAATTACATTGAAATGGAGTTTTATTTAGGGCATAAAAACCAAAAAAGTCCCACTTGCACTAATATAAAACTAATCAGTACATATCAATTAATCCTTAATTCTGACGGTGGTTTTCAAATGCAGTTACTGCCAAGAGTTTGGTGAATGGATCAGCTAAGTTGTCTTCTGTGTCCATTTTCTCAACCAGTACATCCCCTCTTGCCACATATTCTCTGATGATGTGATACTTCCTTTCTATGTGTTTGCTTCTCTTGTGACTTCGAGGTTCCTTACTATTGGCTATTGCTCCATTATTATCACAAAGTAGGACGAGAGGCTTTTCAATTCCAGGCACAACACCGATACTGGTGAAGTACTTTCTTAGCCAGACAAGCTCTTTAGCAGCTTCTGCTACAGCTATGTATTCTGCTTCCATCATCGAGTCTGATATCGTGGTTTGTTTAGCACTTTTCCAAACAACTGATCCACCCCACTGATCCCAGATGTAGATTTCCTGTCTTCAAGACATGCCTGGAAATCTAAATCAGTATAGCCTATGGGATTTAAAGCACCACCCATATAGACTAATACAAGATTTCTTGTACTCTTTAAGTATTTCAGAATATACTTAACTGCATTCCAATGTTCCTGTCCTGGATTTGACTGATACCTGCTCACGATTCCAACTGCATAGCAGATGTCAGGTCTAGTGCATAACATTGCATACATTAGACTTCCAACTGCAGAAGCATAAGGAATTTTTGCCATGTCCTCTATCTCTTGAGGATCAGTAAGAGACTGTTCCTTAGATAGACGAATACCATATCTAGAAGGCATGTTCACCCCATTGGTGTTGTTCATGGAGAATGTCTCTAAAACTTTGTCAATATAGGTTGTTTGAGAGAGAGCAAGAGATTTGTTCTTCCGGTTTCTGATAATCTGAATACCAAGAACATAGGCTGCCTCACCCAAATCTTTCATATCGAATTGATTGTTAAGCCATTCCTTGAT
This sequence comes from Cannabis sativa, assembly GCF_029168945.1. Classification (NCBI taxonomy): domain Eukaryota; kingdom Viridiplantae; phylum Streptophyta; class Magnoliopsida; order Rosales; family Cannabaceae; genus Cannabis; species Cannabis sativa. Next base: position 14,367,002 of record NC_083605.1, on the reverse strand, counting down.
GTTAGTCATTTTCTTGATATTGTTTCCAATAATCAAAATGTCGTCAACATAAAGGACCAGGAATACTACTACTTGGTCTTCCTTGAGTTGGTAAACACAAGGTTCATCTTCATTCTGAAGAAAGCCGTAGGTCTTGATGATTTCATCAAACTTTTTGTTCCATGAGCGAGAAGCTTGCTTAAGTCCATAGATAGACTTATTTAATTTGCAAACTTTCTTTTCCTGCACTGGAAGAACATAGCCTTCTGGTTGCTCCATATAGATGGTTTCTTCAAGTACCCCATTAAAGAAGGCAGTCTTGACATCCATTTGCCAGATTTCATAATCTAAAGCAGCAGCTATGGAGAGAAGAATTCGGATGGATTTGAGCATGGCAACAAGACTAAAAGTTTCCTCATAGTCCACACCTTCTCTTAGGGTATAACCCTTGGCTACAAGTCTAGCTTTAAAAGTTTCGACTTTGCCTCCAGCGCCTCTTTTCTTCTTGTAAACCCACTTACATCCTACCGGATGATAGTCATCAGGCGCGTCTACATATTCCCAGACTTTGTTCTTTTTCATGGAATCCATTTCTGAATCCATGCCGGCTGACCATCGTTTCCGTTGCGGACTAGCCATTGCCTGTTTATAGGTTAATGGGTCGTCATCAATAATGCCACCAACGACCATATTGATTTCACCATCCAAGCCTTAACGAGCTGGTTTTATTGAAACCCTCCCCACTATGACGAGGATCGGTGATCTTCTGAACAAGAACTTTGGTAGTAGTTTTCTCAGTTGGTTCGACTGAGGGAGTGGGATTATCCTCTTCTTGAGTGGAAGAGGACGGAACATTAGAAGGAATTATATCTGCAAGCATTTCCTCCAACACTACTTTACTTTGTGGTTTGAAATTCTTAATATAGTCATCTTCAAGGAAAGTGGCGTTTGTGGAAACAAACAATTTATCATCCTTGCGACTATAAAATAGTCCACCCCTAGTCTCTTTAGAATTCCCGACAAACATGCAAACTTCAGTTCGCTTTTCAAGTTTGCCATCTTTCTTTCTTAAGACATGAGCAGGGCACCCCCAGATTCTATAATGGCGTAAGCTAGGTGTACGACCATTCCATAGTTCTAAAGGTGTCTTAGGGATTGATTTAGATGGAACAACATTTAGAATGTCGTTTGCCATCTGAATTGCATATCCCCAGAAGGACGTAGGTAGAGTTGAATAACTAAGCATGGACCTAACCATTTCCAAAAGCGTGCGATTCCATCTTTCTGCAACTCCATTTTGCTGTCGAGTGCTAGGGGCGGTTAATTGAGATTCAATTCCAAGTTCAATTAAATGATCTTTGAACTACATATCCATATATTCTCCACCCCTATCAGTTCGCAAGATCTTTAACGTTTTACCCAATTGGTTTTGAGCCAATGCTTGAAATTCCTGAAACTTTTCAAATGTTTCAGATTTCTTATGCATAAGGTAAATATGTCCATATCTAGTGTAATCGTCAATGAAAGTGACAAAGTACTCATAACCACCGCGGGCTTTTACATTCAAAGGTCCGCAAACATCTGAATGCACTAACCCTAGGGGTTGTTTAGCACGCTCTCCCTTTGCAGAGAAAGAACGTTTGGTCATCTTTCCTTCTAGGCAAGACTCGCAAACAGGTAATTCACCTAAGACGATATTTTTCAATGGACCGTCTTTGGTTAGCCTATTTAGTCTGTCATAGCCTATGTGACCTAAATGTAAATGCCATAGATATGTTTCATTATCATCATTGATCTTTTGCTTTTTGTGGTTTCTAGGTTTAGCTACTTTAAAAAGTTCGTTATGTAGGGAAAATGGTGTTTCTGGTCTAAGATCATAAAGTCCTTGTTCCATGGATGCAACACAAATATGAATGTCATTTCGAGAAATGGTAGAACCAGAACTTGAAAAATCTAATTTGTATTGTTGCAATTGTAAGCATGAAACAGAAATCAAGTTTCTACTGAAATTTGGAATGTATAAGATATTGTGTAATTCCAAAATTCTGTTTTGAAACTTGAGTTTGGCTTTTCCTCTAGCTCTAACCGAAACCATTTCGCCATTACCAACCTTAAGTTTCAACTCTCCGGATTTCAAATAATTCCATTTCTCAAGAAATTGCAATGAACAACTTACATGGTTTGTAGACCCAGAATCAAGAATCCAAATGGATTTATCATTCTCTAAAACACATGATTCGAAGACTAAAGCATCACTGCTTATTCGTTTGTGAATTGTTGTTCTTGCTGGTTCATTTTGTTGTGAAGTATAACTTGAGGAAGTGGAATCACTTTCTCTTATCTTCTCAACTATGCTTGAAATAGTAGGATTTATGGAGTTATGAACTATTTGCTCTTCAGAGTGAACAATTCCCAACTTACCTGCTTTCTGGAATTTCATGTTCATCATGAGAACATTTGAAGTATTACTCTGACCAGGAGTTTTTATTCATCTCTTCAAGTTCATTTGCTAAGATATTAACTACGAGTGGATTGGGATGAGGGTTATTGGCACTACAATACATCAATAAAACAGAAGTAAGGTTTTGGTTCAAATTCATACACAAGTTCAAAAAATAACGAATAATCGCTTATGTTCATACATAGTTTATTTTCCAAGGTTTCCAACATAATGAAATACAGTGTCCCCGGTAGGCGAGAGTCAAGGATAACATTATTTGAATAGAGTAGTCAGCTCATCTAAAATAAAACCATTTTAGCAACCTTTTATTTGATCAAAATGAGAATCCAACGTTGTCCCGATAGGCGAGAGTCAAGGTTATTTTCACTTTATGAGCTTCAACCATTGTTTCATGTTTTATGAGTTTATCTCTAAGTAGTCACCGTAAGGGAGAGTATAATAGAGACAAAAACTCACAAAACACTTATCAAATGAGATCTTACGGTGTTAAAAGTTTTCAACGAATAACCATCCATTAGGGGGACGAAGTCTAGCATCTCGAGGTTTTATTGAAAAAATTTAACTATTGTAAGACCAACAATGGAGATCGAATATCTTTTGATTAAAGCTCATTATTTAAAAATATGTATTTTATTTAGTCATCTGTTCCATATTATAATAATGAAAAATTACAAATTAAAGTTGGTTTAAATAAAAAAATCAACTTTAATTAAATTTTAATTATTATTTAAATTCGAAAAATAAATGCGAAAATAATGGAACAAATTTGAAAACATCTTGTCTAAGTTTTTTAGAAGAACCTAAAAAATCAACTTAAATATCTTTCAAATTAGATTTAATTAAATATAAAATTAAGTTGTAACCACTTAATTTGAAAATATTCTATTTTAAGTTAATATTTGAAAAAATATCAACTTAAAAAATATCTGAAGAATCTTAATAACCAATTCTTAAAATTCCTCAACTTAATTTTGAAATTTGAAATTCAAAAGATATTCAGATTTAAGTTGATTAGTTAGAGATAACTAATTTTCAACTTAAATAGGAATATTTAATGAAAAAATTTAAATTAAGCTTCAGAAAGAATCTAGTTGGTTATAATTCTATATTTAATTAAATACAAGAAAATACATATAGTTTAGCTTAGAATATAATTCATTAAACTATGTTTTTCTTAAATTAATTTCAAAATAAATGAAATTAATTATGTTGCTAATCAATTTTATTAGGTTAAACTAATTTAATTAACCTAGTATAGTTATCCAAATCAGGCAAATGGGCCTTCACAATTGGGGTAGTTCATGTGAGGGGGAGCTGGGTTCAGTATGTCGTACCCACTTCTATGGCCCCCAACTCTCACACAAGGCCCAAAAGAGAGGAATTTCACCTTAAAATGAACAACTGTTATTAATTGAATAGCCCCAAAAACTAAATAGGCCTAAATAAAATCTATCAAAAACTATGATATTTTATTTAGCAACATCAACCTATATGCATCTATAACAAAATTAAACATATAGGCACACACAGGCACACACTTGGATGGATTCTATCATGTTGCGAGGTCATACACAGATGAAAGAAGATTGTAAAATTTACCTGTTACAAATTATTTACTTGATCTATTGACAATTGAACCATGGGTTAAAATCAGATCATTGGATATGTCAACAAGTTAACCATGGCAATTTAGATCAAGCAATAATAGGTTTTATAAAACTTACAAACAAGCTAAAACACATACTCCTGCAACAAGATGAATTGGATAGTTGGATGTAGGAATTATTTAATTTTAAATAATAATTTTCAAAAATATTTAAATATATAAAAAAAATTTCTGTTTTTATTAAAATAATAAAAAAAATTTAAAATTAAACCTACAATTTTTGAAAAATTAGGTTTCAACTAACCTAAATATCATTTCAAAAATAATTGCTAACCACCTTTTAAATTTTTAAAGTTATTTTATAAATTAAATATAAAATAAGAAAAATAAATATTTTTCAGATTTTATAATTTAATTTAAATAAAAAAATAACAAAATTTAAAAGTTAGCAAAATATCTTACTTCTATTTAAAATTACATGATTATAGTAATCTTATTTTAAATTTAAATAAGGTCAAATAATTTTAAAAAAAAATTAATTTAAAAAATATTTAATATCTGGCCTTTAAATTTAAAAATAAGATAAAATAATCAAATTTAAAAATAAGATATAAAATCAAGCAAAAAGATAGATTTTTACTTGTTTTCAAATTCAAATTACACTAATATCTAAAATTAAATTGAAAAAATTCAAATTAATTTATTTCTGATATTAGATTTGAAAATTGAAAAGTAAAAATCAAAATACAAAACTACACAAAAAATCGGAAGTTAATTCCATGAAATCGCATTAAAAATCGAAAAAAAAAACGAAAAATTGCGAGCTGTACGGACAGTATGCATTGCATACTGTCCGCGCGCGCGCATCAGGGGACTTGACCAAGAAACGCCGGCGTAGGAGGCTGCATGCAGCCTATTCCGCGCGCGTAGGGGCGTTTCTCAGACAGAAATGGTGTCCGCGCGCGTGTTGTCTGAGGGAAACCCCACATGCGCGCGCGTAGGTGAGTGACACCTCCCTTATATTTTTTGAAACTTCAAAAAATCATAACTAATTCAAATTAAATCGAAATTGAGTTCCGTAAAAAAGTAAATTGCTTAATTTTTTCCATACTATCCAATAAAAATAATTCCTGAAACAGATATTTTATTATTTTTCACGAAAATTTACAAACATCAATCAATTATTATACAACACACAAAACAACATGATACCATCCGAAACACAAACAAATCGTTTTAAGTCCAAATTTCTTGCAAGCAAATCAATTACCATGGCTTTGAGGCCTGTTGTTGGAAATTTTTTTACAAGGATCTTAGATCTACTCACAAGTATGTTGATTAACACCCTAAATATGAACTTCTAAAACGATTATAAAATAAACACATATAAAGTATGAGAAACCTTACATTGGGTGCAGCGGAATAAAATGTCTCCTTCCGTTCAGATCTATAACCCTTGTATCCTTTCTGTCGCAGAGTATTATCAAGATCTGAACCTGGATCTCTTTCTCTCCTTTCTTTAGTGTTGAATCTCCTTCTTGTTGAATGTCTTTCTTCACGATCTTTCTCACTATGATTGAGGTATCACTTGCTGTGTGTGGGCACTACTCCATCACTAAGAGGTTCGAAATATAGAATGAAGAAGAGAGAGAAGAAGGTGGCGGCTAGGTATAGAGAGAAGGCTCAGGTTTTTCTCTGAAGGAAACAAGATGTGAAAGTGTTTAGTTCCTAAAGCCTTCACTATCTATTTATAGCATACCACATAGGGTTAGGTTCGAATTATTTGGCATTAAAATAATAAAAATATCATATGATAAAGCCTATAAAAGTGGCCGGCCATGGCTATATGGATTTGGGTCTCACTTTTTATAATTTTGCAGTTTTATCATTTCTGCATCTCATTTTCTCAAAAATACTAATTTTCAAATTCAACCATTTAAATGACAATTCTAACTATTTAATAACTATAAATAATTATTAAATAATATTGTCATTTATCATATTTATTAATTGAACCATACAAAGTATCTTAATTAACAAATATGCCCTAAAAACTCTTTCTTTACAATTTCGCCCTTACTTAGTGAAAAATTCACAAATAGACATAGTCTAATTTGAGAATTATAATTGATTAACCAAAACCAATTAAATGAGTCTTACATCTAATATTGTCTCAACTAGTGGGGGGATCATGGGTCTATATAACCGAGCTTCCAATAAGCAGATCAAGAATTTATAACCTAAATTCACTGACTTATTAATTCTTCGTTGAATCCACGCATAGAACTTAGAATTGCACTCTCAGTATATAGAACGCTCTATACGTTCCACCATATAGACACGTCATTAGTTATCCATTGTTATAATCCTAATTTGATTAATGATCCTCTATATGAATGATCTACACTGTAAAGGGATTAGATTACCGTAACACCCTACAATGTACTTTATCCTTAAAACACTTAAATGATATTTCAGCTATGTGAAATGAGTGCTCCACCATTTATTTTCGTTTGTTCAAGCTCGAAGGAAATCATCCTTTACTCTCTATTCGCCAGATAGAAGCTATAGATTTCGTATTTATGTTAGCGCTTCCACTCAATTGCACTACTGTGTTCTCAAAATGTACGTGTCACCCTGACCCAAAAGTTGGCTTAACTAACAAATCAAAGAACACGAATAACACTATTGAGATTGAGCCTAATCATATCAAGATTTTGATCATTTGATCTAGGATCAACTAGGCGATATTGACTTGAATAGATATCACGGTAAGTTTAATAAATCTATGTCAAAGTTCAATATAGGTCCCTTTCGATGCATACTCCATGCACCCAACCTGAGCTTTACTTTAACCAATGCTCTGGAAAGAACATAGCATTTCTCCAAATGTAAGTAAACTCTATTGTAGATTATCATATCAGTAAAATCCTGTGTCTGATAAATCTAGGAATCTTTATTCACATAGTCATGTTTACTTTCAATGTGTTGACAACACAATAAACAGGATCAAGTATGTGAAAAGGGTTTCAGATGAATTTATAAATCAAATAGACAAGCAATTGATAAGATGAACCAAAACATACACAAATGAATGAAAAATACTTCTATTTCTTTATTGATGTTAAATAAAATGGATTACATTGAAATGGAATTTTATTTAGGGCATAAAACCCAACAGTTGCTTGTTATGGAGAGGGTTCGTCGAGGCCATAACAATTAGATTGGGAAGGGTGCGAATTTTGTGTTACCTTTCATGTTGAATGATGGTGGAAAAGACCTTCAAAAGAGAGGGAAACAGCTCAAGGATGAGCACTTGGGCACGGATACCGTGGTACGATTCATTGAGCCCTATGAAAAAACAAAGGACCTTCTCTTAATTCTAAAATTTTAAGTTGTCGATAAAGGCTTGACAAGTGTAAGGAATGAAAGGTCGCAGCTTGTTAATCTTATCCCAAATGCCCTGAAGTTTGGTGAAGTAAGCTGTGACAGAATCATCGCCTTAGCGTAGATCACTGAGAGATTCATTAAGCTCAAAGAGGCGAGGTGTATTGCCTTGGCTAATTCTATTAGTGAGCTCAGTCCACATATCCACGGTAATGTCGAGAAACATGATACTTATTTTGATGTCAAGAGAAACATGATGGATGATCCAAGACATCACCAATTGGTTACATCGAATCTAAGAATGAAACAGAGGACTTATAGGCACTAGTTGCAGAAAAGTACCGTTAATGAATCTGGTTTTATTCTTAGGGCCAAGAGCAAGGTTGAAATCCCTACACCATTACTAAAAATTATTTTTTGAAAGTGGTGGAATATCAAGTATGAGACAGGGATGTTCACTTAAGCTAACGAAGTAGGGATTGTATTCATTGCGAAAATGAGTTGGACGATGACTTGCATCGTGGATTGGAGGAGCATTATTTATGTTGGCTCGATTGGCTTGCTTAGTGACGTAGCCAAGGTCACAAAGAGAGAAGCCACCAGCAGTGACGGGCGGAGCTCCGATCGAAGGTTGGGAATAGAAGGCTCCAGCTGAATCTTTATGAATAGAAGGTAGAGGTTTCAAATCTTGATCGCTCAGTGGAGGTTGATCATGAACAACCAAGCGAACCACAAGATTGGTGGTGCAGGTCCAATCTTGGTCGCTGGAAAGAACAACGGGAACAGTGGTGTCGTCGAGCTAAGAAGAAGTGGTAGGAGCAAGAAGGTCGGGGATATAGAACCCGAGCCTGCTACCATGGATGAATCGGAGTTTGATCTTGAGCCAAGAACACTTTGAGAACTGGCAGTGGGAGACTGAGGAGGAAGACCTCTGCGAGTGCGCACCATAGACTCGGACAAAGAAGACAGTGATGATTCGAGAAGAACAGCAAGAACCATGGTGGTGATCCGTAAAAAGTGAATTTGGTCTAGCAGAAGTCGTTTGATACTATCTTAGGAAAGAGAAAGAAAATTTCTTTATTACTAAGTGAAAGAAAATATGAGTTTTATATTATGGTCAGTTCTTACAATATTATTCTATATATATATATGGTACACGTAGGGTAAAACCTTTATACTCAAATAGATATATAATCAAGAAGGGATAACAATAAACCTATAGCCAAACTAACTAATTGGTTCTAATAGATTTCCAATAGTTTTGTTTTTTTATCATGTTTAGAGTTGTGTGTTTTGTTTTGTTTGTACCAATTATTAATATTTTTGTCATTTTTAAACCTCACAATTATTTTCCTTTTTCTCAAAAAAAATTTACTCTATTTTCTCTTTTAAAAATATTTTTTTGAATTCATTTTTACATTTTTTACCATCTTTTTTCTCCCGTGTTGTTTTTATTTTTCTTCTTATTTGTTTATTAGTAAATATATAATAGTGTAGAAGACTATATGAGCATACGTATGATATTAATATTTTTTTGTATTGTTATTTTTTTTATTTTTTTCATAATTTTTGTTAATTATTATTTTATTTTTTTTAAAACTTTATTTATCTATATATATATTTAAAAGAGAAGTATGAGGCAGTGACGTGGCGGCCTAAAATCTCTCCAAAGCTATAAATCTTTTTTCTCCTTAATTTTCTCAATTATTATTTAATATTTTATTAAAATATAAATTTACAAATTAATATTTTACTATTATTTTAATAAATTTTCTATAAAAATATCTATATTAAATTAATAATTTTTTAAAAAACACATAGTAATAAATATAATTAATAATATTAAATTAAATAATTATTTAATTATTAACATATATGTATTCATAAATATATATATATATGTGAAATTTTTTTATATATATATAGATTTATTATGAATTGAAAAAAAAAAAAACAGGTGTCATATTATGTAGAAGAAGAAATAAGTGTGAAATTATATATGAATCGGATTTTTTTATAATACAATATTTTTGTACTCCAATCATATAAAGTTGATGTCATCATTATATTTCCTATTGATATCCTTAAATCTCTAAACTTAACACTCAATTTGTTGTTCTGTTAGTTGAACAATAAAGTATATTTGTAAATATAGTATTGGCAAAATTACTAATTCTTTTAGAAAAATAATTTTAAAAACAAAAAAAAAAATAAATTCATATTATTAAAAAGAATACATTATGTACATATTAAATGAATTAAAATTAATTTATCCATTTTCTTCCAGCCATATTATCTTTACTGATTAACAATAAAGTTTTTTTGTAAGGAGATTAACAATAAACTTTTTTTGTAGGAAGATAAACAATAAACTTTGATTCTCAATTCAAATGCTATTTTTCAATTTTATTTTCATATATTGAAAAGAATCCTTCCATAAACTTTCTACTAATATTTTTCAATCAATGAAACTAAAAGGCAAACTTTAATTCCCGTATGAAAAATCAAATATTCAATCCCAATAATCATATAGAAACAACATCAAATTTCAAGTTCTCAAAATCTATAAAAATAAATAAATAAATAAATAAATAAAAACAGATCTCATAAACACAAACTCAAATATTGGAACCCTAGTAAAATACTATAACTCAAACATTAAAAACGTACATACACAATAAAATTCGAACTCAGAACTTAACACACATATCAGAATAAAAATTAAACCATAAATGAGGATTTATGTTACTATTTTTCGAATTTTGGTATTTATTAGCAACAAATTTAATATTTTAAGTTTTTATATCACACAATTTTTAATAGTAAAGTTAAAATTTTAATATAATTTTATTAAACAATTATTATTAATTAAAATACACAATTTATTATTTATAGATAATTTAAAATATTTTATATATCCACCGTCAATCGCGAGATGTTTACTAGTTAGTAAATAATAGTAAATCAAATCACATTACAATTAGACAGGACAAATAGTTATTTTACTTAGAATAAGTTAATTTATACTATACTATGTCTTTGTTTAATTATTTAAATATAATTGATAGAAAGTAGAATGAATAATAATAACTATAAGATTTTAATGAGAGAACTCCTATTACAAATATGTAGTTTATTTTTTGTCTCGCACAATAACGTGACCATTCATTGATTTTTAATTTTTTTAATATAGATTAGCTAGGTTCAATGTAAGACTTTATGGTACGACAGGATAAAATCACGAATATTGACTATGATCAGTTGGTGCAGAAAGCAATTAATTACTAATTATTTATCAACTGAATTTTTAACCACTTAGTGCCTTTCAATATATAAATATATATATATATATATATATATAATACAGAAACGACAAGTAGTGTTAATCACAAGTGTGAAAAATTCTTCCATCGTGCGAGCTACATAAATATATCTTTATCTTTATATATTAAAAGTGTCTATCTAACGACATTTCTTGGTTTAACAGAATATATCTTAAAAATAAAAGAATATTCTGTTAAATTTAACGATGTTAATAGGTTTGATCTTCCGTTAACAAATAAACCCAATAATTAAACTAAAAAATTAAACAATCTTTTTTTAAATAAAAAAAAAATCAAAAAATTAAACAATCTTTTTTTAAATTAAAAAAAAAAATCATCTTAGCCACATATCTCTCTAACAAACCATATAAAATAATACATTTTTTTTTTTCTAGAAACATAAAGTTACAAACTAATTTCATTCACAATCATCAATATAAAATTTAAACTCTATATTAAAATTTTTTTTTTTTTTTTCTAAATCCATAAAGCTACACACTAATTTCATTAATATAAATATTCAAGTAGAACAATTCAAAATCAAAACCAATAAATATTCAAGTATTTCAATAAATTCATAAACAAATAAATCAGAACAATTCAAAATCTCAAATCAAGAAAATTAAAAGTTTAGATTTATAATCTTTACAAATATGAAAAACTTAAATAGATCTATCTACCATTGTTGTTGTCGTTGCTCAGTTATTGGATTCTTAAACAAAAACCACTAAAACTTATATAAAACTTATTTGTTGATGTATTCATTAATATAAATATTCAAGTATGAATACATCAGAACAATTTAAAATCAAAACCAATAAATATTCAAGTATTTCAATAAATTCATAAACAAATAAATCAGAACAATTCAAAATCTCAAATCAAGAAAATTAAAAGTTTAGATTTATAATCTTTACAAATATGAAAAACTTAAATAATTCTATCTACCATTGTTGTTGCCGTTGCTCAGTTATTGGATTCTTAAACAAAAACCACTAAAACTTATATAAAATTAATATTTACGTGGCTCGCCACGTAACTCTCATCTAGTATTATACAAATATTTTTATATGAGGATTACCCAATAAATATTTATATAATATATTATATAAATCACATTCTGTCTTTTCTCCGCCATAAAAATAAATAGGAATGGCTTTCGGTGAAATGGACAATTTTACAAGAAAGTAGTATGAGTACATAAATGGCTTTTATGGAAAGGACAACTAAAGTCGAAAAAAACGGTTTTAATTTCCTCATTCCGTTAGATGCTTCTCCTCTTATGATAGGAAAACTAACCATGCATAATTCTTTTATTTTTTATTTTTTATTTTTAAATTAATTTAAACAGATAAGAATGATCATATAAATATTACAGTACTACTACTGAAATTTTAAAGCAAATCCTTGATAATATCTCTCTGTTTTGACCTATATATGTACATGTCTAAATGTAATTCTTATCAATTAAACTTTAATATTTGTTTGTTTACACTATAATTTTTTTTTTAATTTTAGTGATAATTTTTTAGTTGTAACATAATTTTTTTGTGACTAAATATGATTTTTAGTTATAATAAAAAATTATTTGTGACTAAAACATAACATTTAGACATAATTATTACTAATTTAATTAGTTTTAGTTTTATTGTGACTAAAAATACATTTAGTCACAACAAATTATAATTTTTGTGACTAATACTTTTAGCCAGAGATCTTTTAGTAACAACTTAAGAATAATATATAATTTATAATTAGTTACAATTTTTTTTTACTTTTAATCACAAAATTTTATTGTGACTAAAAGTAAGATTTTTTATGGCGTTAACTAAATAAATTAATTACCCTAAGATTTTGAAAAAAAGAAATCGGGAATTACTATAAATTTTCTTATATATGGTTGAGTGTCTTATGTATATAATTTAAGAAGTTCATGGTGAATCATAGTATATATATGTCTTGGTCTATGCAAACAGAAAGTACTTTTTGTTGATATTATTCAATAAGACAAATTAATTATATGAAATTTATAAGCGGTTGGTACAAGAGTCCGTATGCTTGTTTAAACAACCGATATATAACAAAGCAAAATTAACTACTGTATTTTGATCTTCCTTCAAAAAAAACAAAGTAGTCAATATTTCCTAAAGATCGACACGCATGATACTTTTTATATATATTAGTGTATATATATAGTATAGCTAGGTAGCTAGCTAGGGTTAATTTCACTTTATTAAAGTTCTACAGAAAAAAGAAAAGGAAAAACGACTTAACTAATTAATAATCTAGTAATAACTAAAACACTACATAGAATAATATAAGTTAGTTAGTCTACCTCTTGAACGAGATTATTTGAGTCACAAAGTGTACGGGTAGAAACTAGAAGATACATGCAATGGATAAGTCATGCGTTCACTCTTTCTTTATCAGTTTCTTTTTCTATTTGAGCGTGTGATGTGGGGGAGAGATAGAATTCATCATAAGAAGATTATGTATGTGATGTTAATTATTATATTATATTGAATATATAATATGTATCAATAGGAAAATTAATGTCTTTCTGGTCAAAACAGAATTGATGAAAAGGATGTTATAAATCTGAAAAGGATGTTACATATATATAGATACTAATATTACACGTATATTATTTTAACATAATGGCAAAAGCATGAATTTTGGATCCAAACACAAAATTGTCGGCGTGATTCATTATGTCAAACCAAACTTAAAAAAATAAAGTCGGTTAGGAGTAATGATTTTTTCTTGTGACTTATTTATCGGTTCTTCTAGCTAGTGTATAACTATAATATGATTATTATAATTATTATTTAGAAACATGTACTGTTAATAATGATGAAACCACAAATGAAATTCATGCACACGAGTGTACACATCGAAAAATTCTATGCTTTAAATCTTTTTACGCGCGCTGGCTGTTAGATGAACAGTACTCACAATTGAAAAAAGAAAGGACCTAAAGAGGATTAAAAGTTATAATGGATAATTATGTAATAATGTTTATGTTAACGCTTCTCAACAATACCACGAGTATCTTTAGTTGAACTCATCTCTATGAAATCTCTACAGCCTTTTGCTAAAATAAATTTGATTGGAGCTCTGCCAACACTACTACAATATGGGCTTTTAGCTTCATTTTTTTTAACCCATTTTATAAAAAGGGAAGCTAAAGGGTGTGAAAACACCCACCTGATTCGAAATTGATATTCAGAGGCGGTTTTTTAGTAAAAACCATAGGTATATATATTAATAAACCCTATCCCGTCGGTTAGAAATTTGGAATTTTTGAGGGTTTTTTGGGGAAACCCTATGCCGTCGGTTCCTAGCAAAGAACCGACGGCATAGGTGCACACTTATTGACACGTGTGCACCTATGCCGTCGGTTCTTTGGTAGGAACCGACGGCATAGGGTCTCCTCTGAATAACCTCTGCATCGTCTTCTTCTTCCTCACTTCTTCTTCTCCAGCATATACCAGCCACTTCTACAGCAGAGAGAACCCACGAAAAACCCACGAAAACCCTCGCCAACCACCTCTAAAAACCCCCATATCTCTCTCATTTCTTCACCATTTCACCTCATTTTTGTCTTAAAAGTTTCTATTTTCAATATCTAATCCCATACACTAAAAATTTTTGTTGTTTCACCCATTTAAACTGTACCCGAACCTATTTTAAAAAAAAGTGGTGGTTTAACTCCGACCACCGATTTTAGCGGAGAAATCGTTTAATCTCAACGTTCATTAAGGTATAAATATGATTTCTGTTCATTTTATTAATATACATTGGTATTATTTCGTTTTTGTAAATTTTTTTTAGGATTTTTTCATTTTATTAATATTATATTGTGTGTGCTATAGGTGGCCGGATTTTTGGTCGCAATTTGTCGTCGGATTGCGTTTATAAGGTAAATATTTAATTACCTGATATATAATATATATGTATATATTTTGTATTTTGTTATTGAATATGTGTTTATATATATGTTTTGTGTATATATATTTTGTATTTTGTTATTGAATATGTGTTTATTATATATATGTTTTGTGTATATATATTGTGTATATACTATTTGTGTATTTTGTGTATTTGTATTGTATATATATTTGTTGTGAATGAGAATGAGAGGTAGTAGGAATTTAATTAGTTTAGAGTTAAAGTTTTTAAAATAATGGTAGTGTGATATTTAATTGATTATATATGTATATGTTATTTTTTTAAAAAATTAACTATGGAGATTAGTAACTAGTAACTTGCTACTTTGTTTAATAATTATTAAGTAATTTAATAATTAAAATTTTAATTTGGTTGTATATTGCATTATGTTATAGGTTGTGTGCTAATATTTGAGAGTCGATCGACATATTTCAGTGTTCATCTGATTTGCAATAGGTATATCCTGCCGCTAACCTTTTGTTATTATAATTAATTATCAATGCATGCTTAGTTGAGTTTGAATATCTTAAATATTCATCCGTAGTGAAGTAGGTTCTGCGAATATATGTACTGTGGTCGGATGGGTGGATAAATTTTGTATTGTTTATGTTAGTTTCTTTGTTCTGTATTTTTATATTTGTTTTGTTTGTTACTTTAGGCACTTTTAAAATTTTTGGGAACGTCCAATTACAGCCGTTATGCTGCCAAAATTTCGGTAGAATTTAGTGTTAGTAGCATGATTATCAATTTTGTTTGTTAATGGTGTAGATATGGCCAACTCGGGTTCAGGATCTGATTCAGAGCAAGAGGCAGAGTGTCCAACAGTAATACCTACAAGAGGACCTACTCAAATGAATGAAATATCCAAGCTAATGGATCAAGGCAAAAGAGTGGAGTTTGAATATCTTCAATATTCATCCGTAGTGATGTAGGTTCTGCGAATATATGTGCTGCGGTGGGATGGATGAACAAACTACTGTTATATATGTGTTATTTGTCGTTATACAGGCATGTTTAAAATTTTTCGGGGCATTCAATTACAACTGTTATGCTGCCGAAATTTCAGTAGAATTTGGATAAAATTTGATATATTATGTTCCGTTTTGTTTAGGCTCCACTCGGTCAACCGCCCTCAAGACGTGATGCGTCGAAGGGGAAAGCTCCGATGCTTTCTCCACAAGGCGGTGGTGCACGGGAAGATGACTTGTTCACGGAAGAGAAGATGGCGTTGATGTTGGAAATTATTTTACCAGGATCTTAGATCTACTCACAAGTATGTTTATTAACATCCTAAATATGAACTTTCTAAAACGATAAAATAAACACATATAAAGTTTAAGAAACCTTACATTGGGTGCAGCGGAATAATATGACTCCTTCCGTTCAGATATCTAGCCCTTGATTCCTTTACGTAGCGTGAGCATTATCAATATCTGAACCTGGATCTCTTTCTCTGAATCTTTGATGCTGAATCTCCTTTGCTGATGATCTTTCTTCACGATCTTCCTCACTATGATTGAGGTATCACTTGATGTGTGTGGGCACTACTCATACACTAAGGATTTCGAAATTCTCAAGAGGGAAGAGAAGAAGTGACAGCTAAAGATAGGGAGAGAGAAGGCTCAGGTTTTTCTCTGAAGGAAAAATAGAAAATTTAAGTGTAAATTTCCTGAAGCCTTCACTATCTATTTATAGCATTCCACTAGGGTTAGATTTGAATTATATGGCATTAAAATAATGAAAAAATCAGTTTAAATTTCCTACAAAAGTGGCTGGCCCTACACTTAGTGGATTGGGCCTTGCTTTTTGCAATTTTGCAATTTTAACACCTTTTGTATCTGATTTTCTCAAAAATACCAATTTCCTAATTCAACCATTTAAATGCCAATTCTAACTATTTAATAACTATAAATAATTATTAAATAATATTGTCATTTATCATATTTATTAATTGAACCATACAAAGTATCATAATTAACAAATATGCCCCTATAAACTCTTTCTTTACAATTTCGCCCTTACTTAGTGAAAATTTCACAAATAGACATAGTCTAACTTGTGAATTATAATTGATTAATCAAAACCAATTACATGAGTCTTACAAGCAATATTATCTCAACTAGTGGGGGGACCATGGGTCTATATAACCGAGCTTCCAATAAGTAGATCAAGAATTTAACACTAAAATTCACTAACTTATTAATTCTTCGTTGAATCCACGCATAGAACTTAGAATTGCACTCTCAGTATATAGAATGCTCTATATGTTCCACCATATAGACACATCATTAGTTATCCATTGTTATAATCCTAATTTGATCAATGATCCTCTATATGAATGATCTACACTTTGTAAAGGGATTAAATTACCGTTACACCCTACAATGTATTTATTCCTTAAAACACTTGACCACGTATAAATGCTATTACGGCTTAGGTGAAATTATTCCTCCACCATTTATGTTCGTTTGGTCAAGCTCGAAGGAGATCATCCTTTGCTTACTATTCGCCGAGATAGAAGTTTATAGATTCCATGTTTATGATAGCGCTCCCACTCAATTGCACTACCGTGTTCCCAAAATGTACGTATCACACGACCTAAAAGTAGGCTTAACTAACAAATCAAAGAACACGAATAGCCTTTCAAGATTGAGCCTAATCATATCGGGATTAAGATCATTTGATCTAGGATCAACTAGGCGATATTGACTTGAATAGATATTACGGTAAGTTTAATAAATCTAAGTCAAAGTTCAATATCGGTCCCTTCCGATGCATACTCCATGCATCCAACACGAGCTTTACTTTAACCAATGTTACGGAAAGAACATAGTATTTCTCCAAATACAAGTAAACTCTTGTTGTAGATTATCATATCGGTAAAACCACATGTGTCGATAAATCTAGGAAACTTTATTCACATAGTCATGTTTACTTTCCAATGTGTTGACGGCACAATAAACGGGATCAAGTATGTGAAAAGGGTTTCGGATGAATTTATACATTATGTACATATAATCATGAAATAAATCATGTGAACCATGCAACATTAAATGTTATTTCGATCTATATTAATAAGTAAATACGATTATATTGAAATGAGTTTTATTTAGGGCATAAAACCCAACAAACTCCCACTAGCACTAATATAAAACAAAAAGTGCGTTTCAAATAATCTCAACACCTTGATATACAAATCAAGTGTAGTAGTAGTAAACTCCTCGTAATAGGATCGAAAGGTTGAATTAACCACAACCTTTTCTCCACCATTACTCTTCCTTTAATCACAAAATCATTGATAATGTGAAATTCCTCTCTATATGTCTACTCTCTTGGGATACTCGGATTACATACCTTTGGCAACTACTTTTGGTTAATCGGGGAATTAACACTAGTAGTTTAAGGCAATTTGGAATGGTGCCAAAGATGTATAGAACTTTCCTTAGACCGAATAAGTAACTTTCCCCTGCTGACTTTAACATTCGGTCTCTCTCCGGTAGACTTAGAGAATTCGGATAGGTTTTTACACTTCTCCAAAATCACTATTCCACCCCGGAGTAATCACCATCTTATCGAAATATTTACTAGCACATAGGCAAATTTCGAAATCGATATGGTGTAGTCTAAGAGTTTTAAACACACCCTTATAGACTAACATATAGTTCCTCTTCTTTATCTTAGGATTTACTTGATTGTCTTCCAATGTTCTTCTCTGGATTAATCGATACCTACTCATTACTCCCACTCAACGGCGAATTATGGTCTAAGGCATACAAAAGCATATCTAAGACCTCTCACTTTGTTGATATAAGAAATTCTTTCATGGCTTTATCTTTTCCGGAATAGTTAAGACTTTTCCTTAGATAAATAAAATCTATACCTAAGAAGTTGTGAAGCTTCTATAGATTGCCATTAGAAAGAAAATGCTTGACATCTTACTAAAGTAAGTTGCTTGCATTAGAGTAAGTAATTACCAGGTATACCACAAGCCATAGGTTTAGATGAACTCAATCCTATAATACTAGGAACAGGAAGTATTGTTAAGTCCATTGAATAGATTTATAAACGAAAATTTCCTTTTATGTCCTTGTATTAGAAAAACTTTAGGTTATTCCATGTGAATGGATTAAACCATAGTTCTATTGGCTTTCTTCTTAGTTTCTTATCTTGACAATGCATTACTTGTTTAAACTCACAATGGATTTTTATCACTAGTGTCTCCCAAGTCATAAGAAGGTGAGTTCCTAGAAACTCTCCCACTACGATAAGGTACCGTGAATTATGTCTAAGAAAACTAAATGGTATTGATCTCTTCGGTTGTGACAAGACAACAGAGTGGATCATCATATGTTATATAAGATGATAGAACACTTTTGGAATCAAGAATAAATATCTCCTTTATTTGCTACTTGTTTTTCGAGACTTAGTCATTTTCTTAGAAAAGTAGTATTTGTTTGAACAAAACACTTTCTTATCTATTGACAATGGGATGGTCCACCCCTAATCACTTAGAAAAGCTAACAAACCATGGTTAACGAGTTCTAGCCTTTCTTAAGATTTTGATTAGGTCATCCATGAATCTAGTAATGATTTACATTAAGTATACAACCATTACATCATTCGAAATTGTATTACCATAGAAGGACTTAGGCAACGACTAGTAACTAATCATCAATATGCAAATCGAAATTTACGGGAGGTAAGTTTGGATATAATTCAAAAATCAATGTAATGATCTTTGAACTGCATATCTACTAACTATTTCTCCACCCTATCGGTTCGCAAGATCTTTAACCACATACCTTAATGGTGTTTAACCATTGCTTTAGAAATTGATGAAATTTTTCAAACATTTCAAATTTCTTTGCATAAGGTATAATCTAGAGTTATCGTTTTAAGAATACAACGAAAAACTCATATCCACCCCCGAATGTACATCCATGCGCGAATGAGATGAACTACTTTCGATGGATATAGGCATATTAACTCTTTGCGAAGATTGATCTTGTCAAAACCACTATGAACAAGATACAAATGCCATAGATTAAAAAAAAATGGTAGTGTCTTTGGATGATATAGGTTTAGTTACATCGAAAGAGTTCTTAGAATACTTCAAGTGGATCACAGTCTGAATACCTAACTCACATTCCATACGGTTTAATCCATTAATAAAAGATGGATATTAAACACTTGAGAAAGTGTAACTGTATTGTATTCTGGAATTAGAAATTTAAGAAAATTTCTATTTGGAATCTAAAATTAAAGTCAAAGACTTAAATTTATACCAAATATAATGAGTAATTCTATCTTGGAAAAGACTACTAATACAAACTCTAAGTCAGATTTGCCCATACAAGTAGGAGATTTCTAAGATTGAGGATTTATATCAATTGGGAATAGAATTTCGGGATTATAATCATATGCGTCATATAAAATGACATGAAATGATTTATAGACCATTCATCCAATGATATGTTTTGAAAGCTAATTCGAAATGAATAAGCTAAGAGGAATTAGGATAATTTCGTTTAAAATAAGAATCCAACGATGCTTCGATTAGCGAAAGTCAAAGTAATCTTATTTATATAATCTTCTTGTTTCATATCGTAAAAATACTAGTCTAAGGTGTCATCAATTGATGAACAGCTAGATGTTGCATGTACAATATTTATCTTTCGAAATCTAACACTATTATGTATGTCTAATGGTGAAAATCCACTAGGGATTTATCTCATTAGATAAACAAGCCAAGTTAGACCAACAATGAAGATTCGAAATTAAACTACAACTTAATAACAGAAAATAACAAGGTTCAATATAAATTCATACACAATTCAGAAATTATAAGCATATAGCAAGTAGGAATGACTAGTGAAAATACTAAAACATACAATCCTAAATAATTTCCAAGGTTTTCAACAAAGCGATACGGTGTCTAGGTAGGCGAGAGTCAAAGCATCATTTATTGAATAGAGTTGTCAGCTCATCTAAAATAGAAACCATTCTAGCAACCTTTTATTCGATCAAAATAAGAATCCAACGGTGTCCCGGTAGGCGAGTCAAGGTTATTCTCATTTTATGAGCTTCCACCATTGTTTCATGTTTCATAAGTTTATCTCTAAGTAGTCACCTAGGGGAGTCTAATAGAGACGAAAACTTACAAAACACTTATCAAATGAAATCTTACGGTGTTAAATGCGTTCAACGAATAACCATCCATAGGGGGACGAAGTCTAGCGTCTCGAGGTTATATTGAAAACATTTAACTTTTGTAAGACCAACAATGGAGATCGAATATCTTAATAATAATCAAGCTCATTATTTAAAGTGAGTTGTATTTTCTTTGATTCTCTTTATTTAATCTATTTATTTTAAATATATATTTATTTAAAATTTCCAATTTAGAATGAAAAATTCTAAATATAAATTTTAATTTAATATTTATAAATTTTACTTAGATGGATATGAAAATAACATGAATTATTTCCATCTTAGTAATAATTTCCAATAAATATTTAGAAAAAAAATATTTAAGTTGTTACAAAATTAATTTAAATTAATTTACAACTCAAATTTAATTTTCTATAAATATATATTGCATTTCGAAAAATTAAAG
The DNA here is from genome assembly GCF_029168945.1 of Cannabis sativa. Classification (NCBI taxonomy): domain Eukaryota; kingdom Viridiplantae; phylum Streptophyta; class Magnoliopsida; order Rosales; family Cannabaceae; genus Cannabis; species Cannabis sativa. The sequence continues at coordinate 14,345,679 of NC_083605.1, read as the reverse complement.
TATATAAGAATACAATTTTCGAAAAATGCATATTAAAATAAAAAATAAATCCAGGAAAAATTATTCTAATTTAATGTTAGCCCAAAATTAATTAATAAAATTAATTTACAACAAAAAATATAATTTTCCTATTTAATTAAATATATAAGAAAAATTACAAATATTTAAGTATGATGATAAAAATCAACTTAAATATTAATTTTCTATTTAATTAAATACACTAGAAAAATACTTCAAGCAAAAATATCACCTATCTAGATTTTCCTTTGACTAATTAATTCAATTTCTAATAATATACTTTAATTCAATTTATTTTAAATTAATCAATAAATGAAAAAATCATTGATTTAAGTTGATCCAAGAATTAATTAAAATAAATAATTAATTTACAACTTAATCTATTTTTCAAGATAAAATTCGAAATTCTAGCATTTAAGAAATGTAATTTCGAAAATTGATTAATAAAATAAAGAAAAAAATATATTTTGAAAATTATTTAAATTTAGTTGAAAAAATAAATTTCAACTAAAAATAATTTTCTATTTAATTAAATGTCATGAAAAAGAAATATTTAAGTATCATGATGAAAATCAACTTAGATATTTAATTTTTCAAATTAATTAAATGTATTAAATTCAAGAAATAAATAATTAAGTGTAGAGAAGGCTTAATTATTAATCTCTAGTTTAATACTAGGAAAAATATACTTAAAATAAATTGTACCAAAATTAATTATTTAAATAATTAATTTCACAATGTATAATATTTTCCTATTTAATATTAGAAATAATAAGTAGTCTAGAAATAACTATCTAGAAAATATCTTATTTGACTAAGTATCTTTTCCACAAAAATTGAAAAAATATCTAATTTAAGTTGTATTAGAAAAAATCTAGAACTTAAATATTTTCAAATTTAAATTTAATTAAATATCAAAAATTAAGTTGTAACCACTTAATTTGAAAATATTCCATTTTAAGTTAATATTCGAAAAAATATTAACTTAAAAATATCTAAAGAATCTTAATAACCAATGCCTAAAATTCCTCAACAATTTTGAAATTTGAAATCCAAAAGATATTCAGATTTATGTTGGTTAGTTGTAGATAACTAAATATCAACTTAAATAGGAATATTTAATGAAAAATTTAAATTAAGCTTCAGAAGAATCTAGATGGTTATAATTCTATATTTAATTAAATACAAGAAAATACATATAGTTTAGCTTAGAATAAAAAAAATTCTTTAAACTATATTTTTCTTAAATTAATTTCAAAATAAATGAAATTAATTATGTTGCTAATCAATTTTTATTAGGTTAAACTAGTGTAATTAACCTAGTACGATTATTCAAATCGAGCAAATGGGCCTTCACAATTGGGGTAGTTTGTGTGAGGGGGTGCGGGTTCGGTATGTCGTACCCACTTCTATGGCTCCCAACTCTCACACAAGGCCCAAAAGAGAGAATTTAACCTTAATAAGAACAACCGTTATTAATTGAATAGGCCCAAAACTAAATGGGCCTAAATAAATTCTATCAATAACTATGATAATTTATTTTAGCAACATTAACGCTATATGCATCTATAATAAAATTAAACACATAGGCTCACACAGTACACTTTGGATGGGTCCTATCATGTTGCTAGGTCATACACAGATGAAAGAAGATTGTAAATATACCTGTTACAAATTATTATCTTGATCAAGGGAGCCATCAGATCATTAGATCTGGCAAAAAGTAACCATGGCTATTTGCAATCAAGTAATAATAGGTTTTAAAAACTTACAAACAAGCTAAAACACATACTCCGCAGTGGTTATTTGGATAGTTGGAAGTAGGATTTATTTAATTTTAAATAAATAATTTCGAATAAATAAATAATTAAATTAAAAAAAATTTAATATTCGAAAAATAATTTTAAAAAAAAGAATTAATTTCGGAATTTAAAATTAAATTTCGAAAATAAAAAAAATTTAAAATTAAACCTACTTTTTATCTTATATCTATTTAAAATTACATGATTATAAATATCTATTTTAAATTTAAATAAGGTCAAAATATCTTAAAAAGATTTAAAAAAAAAATCTTAAAAGATAAGATATTTTTAAAATATCTTAAAAGATATTATAAATATCTTTAAAAGATAAGATATTTTTAAATATCTTAAAAGATATTATAAATATCTTAAAATATCTGACCTTAAATTTAAAAAAAAATATAATCAAATTTAAAAATAAGATAGATTTTTAAAAGAAAGATAAATACTAATTCTATTCAAATTCAAATTACACTAATATCTTGAATTAAATTAAAAAAATTTAAATTAATTCAAAATGATAATTAGAATTGAATTAGGAATAGTAATAGTATATATACAAAACCATACAAAAAATTGGAAGTTAATTCCATGAAAAAGTATGAAAAATTGAAGAAAATTGAAAAAATTCGAAACTGTACGGACAGTTCTGCGATCGATGAGAAAATATCAAGACAAATTATTTTGTCAAATCTTCAAAAAATCATAACTAATTCAAATAAAATCCAAATTGAGTTCTGTAAAAGGCTAACTTGCTTAATTTTTTCCATACTATCCAATAAAAATAATGCCAGAACCGAAATAACAATTATTTTTCACGAAAATTTCACAATCATCAATCAATCATCAAATAACACTCAATACAACATGATACCATCCAAAGAACATACAAACAATCGTTTTAAAGTCCAAATTACATGTAAGTAAATCAATTACCATGGCTCTGAGGCCAGTTGTTGGAAATTATTTTACCAGGATCTTAGATCTACTCACAAGTATGTTTATTAACATCCTAAATATGAACTTTCTAAAACGATAAAATAAACACATATAAAGTTTAAGAAACCTTACATTGGGTGCAGCGGAATAATATGACTCCTTCCGTTCAGATATCTAGCCCTTGATTCCTTTTACGCGCGAGCATTATCAATATACGAACCTCGGATCTCTTCTCTGAATCTTTGATGCTGAATCTCCTTTGCTGATGATCTTTCTTCACGATCTTCCTCACTATGATTGAGGTATCACTTGATGTGTGTGGGCACTACTCATACACTAAGGATTTCGAAATTCTCAAGAGGGAAGAGAAGAAGTGACAGCTAAAGATAGGGAGAGAGAAGGCTCAGTTTTTCTACGAAGGAAAAATAGAAAATTTAAGTGTAAATTTCACCGAAGCCTTCACTATCTATTTATAGCATTCCACTAGGGTTAGATTTGAATTATATGGCATTAAAATAATGAAAAAATCAGTTTAAATTTCCTACAAAAGTGGCTGGCCCTACACTTAGTGGATTGGGCCTTGCTTTTTGCAATTTTGCAATTTTAACACCTTTTGTATCTGATTTTCTCAAAAATACCAATTTCCTAATTCAACCATTTAAATGCCAATTCTAACTATTTAATAACTATAAATAATTATTAAATAATATTGTCATTTATCATATTTATTAATTGAACCATACAAAGTATCATAATTAACAAATATGCCCCTATAAACTCTTTCTTTACAATTTCGCCCTTACTTAGTGAAAATTTCACAAATAGACATAGTCTAACTTGTGAATTATAATTGATTAATCAAAACCAATTACATGAGTCTTACAAGCAATATTATCTCAACTAGTGGGGGGACCATGGGTCTATATAACCGAGCTTCCAATAAGTAGATCAAGAATTTAACACTAAAATTCACTAACTTATTAATTCTTCGTTGAATCCACGCATAGAACTTAGAATTGCACTCTCAGTATATAGAATGCTCTATATGTTCCACCATATAGACACATCATTAGTTATCCATTGTTATAATCCTAATTTGATCAATGATCCTCTATATGAATGATCTACACTGTAAAGGGATTAAATTACCGTTACACCCTACAATGTATTTATTCCTTAAAACACTTGACCCCGTATAAATGATATTTCAGCTTATGTGAAATGAGTACTCCACCATTTATGTTCGTTTGGTCAAGCTCGAAGGAGATCATCCTTTGCTTACTATTCGCCAGATAGAAGCTATAGATTCCATGTTTATGATAGCGCTCCCACTCAATTGCACTACCGTGTTCCCAAAATGTACGTATCACACGACCTAAAAAGTAGGCTTAACTAACAAATCAAAGAACACGAATAGCCTTTCAAGATTGAGCCTAATCATATCAGGATTAAGATCATTTGATCTAGGATCAACTAGGCGATATTGACTTGAATAGATATTACGGTAAGTTTAATAAATCTAAGTCAAAGTTCAATATCGGTCCCTTCCGATGCATACTCCATGCATCCAACCCGAAACTTACTTTAACCAATGTTCTGGAAAGAACATAGTATTTCTCCAAATACAAGTAAACTCTTGTTGTAGATTATCATATCAGTAAAACCCTGTGTCTGATAAATCTAGGAAACTTTATTCACATAGTCATGTTTACTTTCCAATGTGTTGACGGCACAATAAACAGGATCAAGTATGTGAAAAGGGTTTCAGATGAATTTATACATTATGTACATATAATCATGAAATAAATCATGTGAACCATGCAACATTAAATGTTATTTCTGATCTATATTAATAAGTAAATCTGATTATATTGAAATGAGTTTTATTTAGGGCATAAAACCCAACAGTTGATCCCTAATTTGCTAAAATGGATGATTCGTGAATTCCTGATGCTCAAAGATAAACGTGATATAATCACAATTCCTGTCCCCCGAGGATTGATTGCACCGCGTACCCAGATCACGTTATCTGGAGAGGATTTGCAACAGGTTGCTACGTGTGACTGCATCGACAACCAGGGAATGTTGTTTGGAATGATGTATACTCTTCTTTAATCTAATTAACCTTATATATCAAATTATAGTCAAATTATTATAAGACACTAACACTTTTTTTGGCAGGCACATATGGGAGAGCATCAACGGTCTGAGGAAAATTTTCAAGTTTTATGACCCAGAGCTTCTCGTAGTGCATGGGAACACCAATGAAGAAAAGAGTCAGGCTTTTGACGATGCGGCAAGACGATTGGCTAATTGGTTATCATTAATGAATAACAACCACCAAATGTTCTTTATTCCTTGGAATATCGGGTAAACTCTATTTAATTATTTAGTGCTAATTGTTCATTTCTATATTATGACTTCAAATTATTTTTATACTATCTTACTTATATTCCAATATAATTTTCTAGAATGCATTGGACGCTAGTGGTGGTTACGCCAAGGAAAATTATCCATTTAAACCCTGTAAGTGGCCGCCCAATTCCCAAAGAAATAGAACAAATGATCGAAAGGTAATAATTTAATGACTTCTTCTGTAACGAATTTAAATTAACTAACGAATTGAAATGCTAATATAATTTTTCAAAACAGGGCATTCATGTATATAGGGGACGCACATTAGTATCTTGGCCCGTGGCTAGGAATTAACCAAGCAAACTGTCCAAGACAACCTAAAAGCCAAGAATGTGTTTTTTATGTTTTGAAATATATCACTGACATCGTCGCACGTGCCAACCCCAGCCGTTACATACAAGATCAAAAAACTGTAAGTTTTAATTATTGATTATAGTATATAAATTCTATAATAACAAATATATAATATATATACATATATACAAACTAATATAAATTTTTAATTTTTTTTAACAGTTTTGGGGTAAGAAGCAATACGATCCAAAAACAGAATTGTTACCACTACAACGAAAGTGGATAGAACAATTGATGGCGGTGATTCACGGTGACGGTTGAGGTTGAAAGGTCCAATAATTTTTCTTCATTATGTAATTTTTATAGATTAACTTGTAGTTAGATTTATTAACTTATTAATATTTTTAACTAATTTTACATTAGTGTTTGTGTAATATTTAATTACTTTTATGAAATTAAATTATGTATTTTACCCAAAATTTAAATAATATTTAATTTATATTTTAAAAAATAAATATGTAATTTAAATTAAATAAAATAATATATAAATTAATAAATATATAATTAAAATATAATTAAAATTAAAAAAAAATTGAAAAAACTGAAATTCGCGTACCTATGGCGTCGGTTGCTACGCTACATATGGCGTCAGTTATTAGCTAGGAACCGACGCCATAGGGGTACATATGCCGTCGGTTCATTTAAACCCTTTAGCGTCGCCCTGATCAGCGTCGGTAGCGAATTTCGCGAAAACCGACACTGAAAGTGCTTAAAAGCCGCCTCACGGTAGACTACTTCACAAAGTGTGGGTTGAGGCAGAATCTTAGACTACCATAACATTTAAAAAAGTACTTGACTTTGTTGTAAAAAATATTGTATGTTGATATGAAATTCCTTAAAAGACAGTAACTGATAACGGTACCCAATTCGACAACGACTAATTCACAGAGTTTTATAAAAAGAATGGAATTGTCAAGAGCTTCGCTTCAGTAGCTCGCCCACAAGCAACTGGACAGGTTGAGGCAGTCAACAAAACGTTACACACCACATTAAGAAATTAAGTGCCTAGAAGCTGCCAAGGAAAGATGGCCAAAGGAGCTCCCTCAAGTGCTCTGGTCATATATGACCTTACACCGAACCGTTACGGGACACCTCCCCTTCTCACTCACATATGAAAGTGAAGGCATGTTCCCAATTAGAATTCAAGTAACCTCACAGCGAAACTAGTACTATGAGCAACATCGTAACCACTTGCACCTAGAAGAAACATTAGATTTACTTGATGAGAGAAGAGAGGAGTCTCAGTTACGCAATGCCTCTTACCAACAACGAGTAAAGAAGCATTATGACTCACGTGTCCGCAATAGAAAATTTATGATGGGTGATTTTGTGTTGAAAAGGGTGTTCTTGGCAGCACGTGACCCAACACCTGGGGTCCTTGGTCCTAACTGGAAAGAATGTATCAAATTGAAGCAGTGATTAGGTCTAGAGTGTACACGCTTTTTCGCCTCAATGGAGAACATGTGGCACGTTCCTAGAACAATGAACACTTAGTCAAAAGTCCTATGTGCATGGCATGAATATATCAACATCCCTTTTAGTTTGATAGTTAGCCAAGTCATGTTTGTTACTTTCATTATTTTATTATTATCTCAAATATCCTCCATAGACAATTATGTTCTTTGTGACTATTAGTATTTTTTTTGTTGTTTTTAAAGTTTGAATAAAAATATTTATTTATTAAAAAATAGATGTATTTTTATTGCAAAACTCAAAAAATAAGTAACTAAGAATAATAATCAAACTTTAGTTAGTTAGGGGGCATAAGGGTATAGATATAACTATACTCATTTTGAATGCTACAATTTTCATTAAGAAAAGATGTTTAGAAAAGTGGTGAGTTTTTTAATTTTTTAAAATTCACTAACACTTAAACTAAAAGTTATAATGGATAAAGAATGGATTTAATTATACTCACATGATAAGCACTTAATCTAGACAATGAGTTTAAATCCAAATAAAAATAACTGAGTAGAACCTATTACTCAAGAGAGCTTAGAGATTAAACTCTTACAATTAGCTATTTAACTAAGAATAACTTAGAAAAATAGAGTGTATCAAGTACTTGGATAAAAAGTGACCAAGGAAAGAAAAACACAAAGTCATGCAAATATATAAATAGGTTGGAGAGTAGTCAAATAGAGCAAAGAGCACATGCACTCATCATAAATATCTCATGGGATAAGACTCTTGTGGAAGAGTATCTCCAAGCCGGTCCTCATCAGCAACATCTTCAAGTTGAACCACGAGAATAGTGACTTCAGCATGATGTGGTACTAGCTCCACCATCTCTTTTACCACTAATGAAATCCCCACCAAACGTCCACCCTAGAATGATGAGGTGGGAATCGTGTTGGTAGGAAGTGAGGCCTCCTGAAGCTGCCTCACTTTGAACTTGGCAACTTCTTTGTCTCTATACTCTTCAGGTACGTGTTCAAGCTTTATACCTGGATTCTTCTTCCAAAGCAAGTGGAATTGGTCATAAAAGACTTGACCATATACTTCATCTCTTTTGTTAGTGGACGCTTGAAGCTTCTCCATGTTAGTGTGAAAGTCATTGGTAGTTATTATAGATTCCTTCATCTTATCTTAGCAGTCAGTAAGTTATTTTTTGAGATAATATCTCTCCTTTTCAACCTTGAAGATTTCCGTCTCATAATGTTGCACGTCGAACTCAAATTTTTTCTCCTCAGTAGTCTTTGTAGAAAATTCTTGAGTTGTCGTTGTGATTTTTCGCTTAAGATATTCTTTTTCCAACTTAGTTTTTTCCACATTAGCCTTGAAGGTGGCTAGCTCCTCTTTCAAGGTTTGAGAGGCCTGTTGAGAGCGGATAATTCGAGTGGCAGACTAAAAGAAAGAGGATCACAAAACAAATAAAAGATGATGTCAGGTAAAGGATGTAAAAGTAAGGAAGTTATGGGAATCACTTAACACTTGATGCTCAACTTACTAGACTAATATCCTGAAGGTCACCGGCAAGATCATCCCAACCAGACATACACATCTATCGAGCCACCTCTATTGTGTTGTGATGAACCAACTTGTCAAAGCGGTGGTGAATAGATGATAGACCATGAACAATGCGTGTGCCAAAGAATATCGTAGGTTTTGCGGTGTAGGGCCTCATCATAGAGGGAGTGTGTCTCCTCTTCATCCAAGGCGGAGTGTTGTCCTAGTTTGGAGTTTGGGAACTTTGACCTTCATCCTTGACTTGAGAAGTCAGAATTGGGGACAAAGCCTAAGAGAGTGGCTACTGGTTCTCATCAACCACCGTTGTGTAACACTCCACCAAATGACGAAACATATCACTTCCTACAAACTAAAGTGAAAATAATTTTAGTGTCACAAAGTATGTGTAAAAAAAAGAGAAATAAAATAATGTGACACACGCAGATGGGGAGGTGAAAGTGAACAAGTTATTAAAAAAACCTTCGTAGTCATTGTCATCCATCACCATAGTAGCCAAGAGTTAATCTTAATTTTGACTACAACTTCCTTACCCCTTCTTCTAGTGGGGAGAGGAAAAGTTAGGTCAACAAGTAAGTCAGTAGTACAACTATTCGAAGAGGATGAGTCTTCTATTCCAATGAGAGCCAAATGGTTGACATTAGCTAGCTGAGCAGGAACATTGGGCTCATCAATCATGTTGTTATCATCCAAATCGTAATCTGGTACAATCCTACCAGCTTAAAGGCCTCCAGTGTTACGATAGTAGGAGTAAATCAATCCTTTGCTAGCTAGCATGGCCCTTAGAGCTTCTGCATACTCCAACATATCTATAGTAGGGGCAGGTCTCGCATATTTGCCAATTTTATTAAAGGCACAATGAGTTGTAGGCATGGGTGTCGTGAAGAAGTAAGATCTCTGACAGGTGCTCACCTTGGTGTGCTCAAAAATCACAGTGAGGGGTGGCTCATTCTCATCACGTCCATCTCAGCTCCTGAAGTAAGAATACCTTGAGTAGTTTTGCTTTGGGAAACCATGTAGTGTGAGCAAGTAATGGACTTCATAAGGGGTAGGCCCCTCCCATTTCATTTGGTGATAAATGATGTATAAGGTAGAAAATGCTAAATATCCATGAGAAGTAATGAGGGTAGGTGAGAGCTTGAAGTAATTTGTGATATCTTGAAAATATTTGTGCAGCGGAAGGGCTGCCCCAGCCTTGACATCATATTAGGTCTAGACACATATTTTAGCAATCAGTTTACTGACTCATTGACCCTCTCTCGCTCCAGTCACCCTTACGTTCAATCTAAAATGGTGTAGTGAGTGGTGTCTCACCACGATAGCCCATTTTCACTTGCTCAAGGGGAGCTTGCACTCCTCCTCATGCTTCTAAGTTTGGATCTTGTACTACGTTTTCTCTAGGATGGAAGAGGGGATTTGTTAAGGCTTTCCCTTTTTATTTTTGGGAGGATCATTAAGAGACGCGTGAGGAGCCATTTCTCCTGGCTTATAACCAGGAGGTGCCTTTGTCCTTTTTTACTTCTTTAAAGGACCACCAGAAGGAGTTTGAGGAGCCATTTCTCCCAGGTTGATATTAGAAGTGGGGTTAGCTACATCTATTGTGATAGGAGGGTGAGAGGCGGAGGCCTCCACTACCTCTGGCACCTGAGTAGAGGATGGACCAGCCATGTGTACGCCTATAGAGGATCTACAACAACATTCCACTTCATGTAAAAAATATAAGGACCAACGAGGGAGAGCCTTCTTAAACTTCTTTAATCTATCACAAGGAGATGTAATCTCTTGAGATCCACTATGATCACCCGAAAACTTTCCCTGGTGACATGGACATCAATGTTTGACACGTGATAAGAAATATAATATCTTAGAGTGCAATAGTTCCGAGTCATACAGTCGACCTGGGAGGGGTCCCTAGAACTACACCCAGGTTGACTTCTGGAACTCCAAAATGGAAGTTTGGACTTTGATAACACATTTATAGTTCACTATCTTTCATTATTCTGTAGCATGATGACATGGAGCAACAAAATCCAAGCCCTGAGAGCTGAAATTGCATGAACCTACACTCTGGAAGTCAATATGGGCACCTAGGGTTTCACCCACCGCCCAGGTTGACATCTTCAATGAGGGTTTCAGTTTTTGGGACTGTCTTAGTGAAAATTTGTCAAACTTTGCACTGGAAAATGAACTGTACATACCATGAACATATTAGATACATCAGAATCAGATTTTGAGAAAGTTCTTTTTCAGCACCTGGGACACCCAGTGCCTGGGCACCCAGCGCCCAGGTTGACAATTTGTTAATCTAGGTCACTTCCAAGTACTAGATCAAAAATCCAACTCGTGCATCTTCTTTATCTTCATCAAAAATGGGAAAACAAGTGCTTGTAGAGAAGAAACATCTCTTCTTGTGTGTTAGAATCAAGACCCAACGCCCAGGTTGACATTTTGTCAACCTACCCAAATTCCAAGGATGTTTTCTGAGAACTCTTTTGAGCATATTCTCCATTTTCATCAAAGATTAAGATTCAACTATTTTTGCGGACCAAACGAAACCTTCAAAAGGCCAAAACTGAGATCCAACGCCCATGTTGACATATTGTCAACCTGGGCCAGTTCCAATCAGTTACTTGAAAAAGTCTTCGGATAATATTTTCTGTCATTAGAAATAACAAAAATAAAAGATATCTCGGGGAGAAAACTGTTGGAAATTATTTTACCAGGATCTTAGATCTACTCACAAGTATGTTGATTAACACCCTAAATATGAACTTCTAAAACGATTATGAAATAAACACATATAAAGTATTGGAAACCTTACATTGGGTGCAGCGGAATAATATGACTCCTTCCGTTCAGATCTCTAACCCTTGTATCCTTTCTGTCGCAGAGTATTATCAAGATCTGAACCTGGATCTCTTTCTCTCCTTCTTTAATGCTGAAACTCCTTCTTGTTGAATGTCTTTCTTCACGATCTTCCTCACTATGATTGAGGTATCACTTGCTGTGTGAGGGCACTACTCTAATCACTAAGTGGTTCGAAATTTCAAGGAAGAAGAAGGAGAAGAAGGTGGCGGCTAGGTATAGAGAGAGAAGGCTCAGGTTTTTCTCTGAAGGAAAAAGTAGAAAGTTAAGTGTAAATTTCCTGAAGCCTTCACTATCTATTTATAGCATTCCACTAGGGTTAGGTTTGAATTATTTGGCATTAAAATAATGAAAATATCAGATGAAAAACCCTATAAAAGTGGTCGGCCCTATACAATATGGATTTGGGCCTCACTTTTTGCAATTTTGCAGTTTTATCATTTCTCCATCTCATTTTCTCAAAAATGCCAATTTTCAAATTCAACCATTTAAATGTCAATTCTAACTATTTAATAACTATAAATAATTATTAAATAATATTGTCATTTATCATATCTATTAATTGAACCATACAAAGTATCATAATTAACAAATATGCCCCTAAAACTCTTTCTTTACAATTTCGCCCTTACTGAGTGAAAAATTCACAAATAGACATAGTCTAATTTGAGAATTATAATTGATTAATTAAAACCAATTATATGAGTCTTACAAGCAATATTATCTCAACTAGTAGGGCGACCATGGGTCTATATAACCGAGCTTCCAATAAGCAGATCAAGAATTTATAACCTAAATTCACTGACTTCTTAATTCTTCGTTGAATCCACGCATAGAACTTAGAATTGCACTCTCAGTATATAGAATGCTCTATATGTTCCACCATATAGACACATCATTAGTTATCCATTGTTATAATCCTAATTTGATCAATGATCCTCTATATGAATGATCTACACTGTAAAGAGATTAGATTACCGTTACACCCTGCAATGTATTTTATCCTTAAAACACATAACCTCGTATAAATGATATTTCAGCTTATGTGAAATGAGTACTCCACCATTTATTTTCGTTTGGTCAAGCTCGAAGGAGATCATCCTTTACTTACTATTCGCCAGATAGAAGCTATAGATTCCATGTTTATGTTAGTGCTCCCACTCAATTGCACTACCGTGTTCCCAAAATGTACGTATCACCCTGACCCAAAAGGAGGCTTAACTAACAAATCAAAGAACACGAATAACCTCTTGAGATTGAGCCTAATCATAACAAGATTAAGATCATTTGATCTAGGATCAACTAGGCGATATTGACTTGAATAGATATTACGGTAAGTTTAATAAATCTAAGTCAAAGTTCAATATCGGTCCCTTCCGATGCATACTCCATGCATCCAACCTGAGCTTTACTTTAACCAATGCTCTGGAAAGAACATAGCATTTCTCCAAATGCAAGTAAACTCTGTTGTAGATTATCATATCAGTAAAACCCTGTGTCATATAAATCTAGGAAACTTTATTCACATAGTCATGTTTACTTTCCAATATGTTGACAACACAATAAACAAGATCAATTATGTGAAAAGGGTTTCAGATGAATTCATTCATTAGGTACATATAATCATGAAATAAATCATGTGAACCATGCAACATTAAATGTTATTTATGATCTATATTAATAAGTAAATCTTATTATATTGAAATGAGTTTTATTTAGGGCATAAAACCCAAAAAAAATCTCAACCACAAGGGCTTGGGAACTGAGCCCAGTGCCCAAGTTGACCTGGTGCTAGGCTCAGCGCCCAAGTTGACAATCAACTTGGTGCCTTGGGTTTGATCACTAAAATGCCAATTTTGATCTAGGACTTCTCTCGAAAATGGTTAAAAAAGGGGTAAGGACCTCGTCCTCAAGTTCTAGAATCTTGGAAATATCAAAACGACATCCCAAAAGCTCTAAAATAAGCACTCAACACCCAAGTTGACAAATGGCCTAGTGCGCTGTGTTTTACCTATCTGATTCTGATTTCGTGTCGACCGCCCGTCTAGTTTTTCACAATAACTAAGAGCCATGAATTCGAAAAATTCAAATTCACAACTTCACATTTCTCATTTCTCATTTCCAACATGGTAAACTACTCAAAAAGGGCAGTTTCGAGTCTCCCGTTTACACAGAACTACAGCATTTCCAAGAACTGGTGACCACCTTTGCTAGAACACAAAAATAAACTAAGTGGTGTCAAAATGTAACTTAGGAATCAAAAAATACATCCCCAAGACATTTTACCACTCACCTAGCGTTTAGGTTGAAATCATAAGTCAACCTAAGCAGTTAAAGTGACCCAATCTCTAGTTACAATTTTTCCGTACATGTTGAATTATATGGATTAAAAAAAGAATAAAATATTGGGCAAAATTCAACTATGGTCGTACACTTAAAGTAACCCAATCTCTAGTTACAATTTTGCCACTTTATTTTAACCACTTATTCTTCTTTTCAATAATACCATATTATATAATTCAATCCTATAAATACCAAAACTATTTATTCAATAATTATAATTAATAACTAAATAAAATTGTCATTTATGTAATTTATTAATTAGACCATGCAAAGTCTCTTAATTAACAAATTGACCCCAAACCTCTTTTCTTCACACTTAAGCCCTTGCTTAGTGAAATGTTTTAAATAAGACATAGTCTAATTTTAGAATTAAAATTGATTAATTAAAATCAATTAACTGAGTCTGCAAGCTGTATTATCTCAACTAGTGGGGGGACCATGGGCTTATGTAACTGAGCTTTCAATAAGTAGATGTAGAATTCACCAGGTAAATACCCTAACTTATAATTTCGCCTTCCGCCACTATAGATTTGGAATTGAATAGCACTCTAACTTATATAAAACGCTCTATATGTACTACGATATAGATACATTATGGTTATCCATTGTTACAATCCTAATAGTCAAGGATCCTCTATAGATGATCTACACTGAATAGGGATAAATTTACCGTTCTACCCTTCAATGTATTTTATCCTTAAAACACTTAGTTACCTATAAATGATATTTCAGTTTACTAATAGAATTATTGAAATGAGATCTCAATCATTTATCTCTATTCAGCCAAGCTCGAAGGAAATTATCGTTTCACTTCTAAATACTTATGGATGCTATAGATTCCATATCTATGATTAGCGCTCCGACTCAATTGAACTACCATGTTCCCAAGATGTAAGTATCCACCAGAACTAAAAGTTAGCTTTCACGAACAACTTAAAGAACATAAATAATACAATTGTTAGGCTATTTTTAGCCTAAGTTACGGGTTTATTTCATAAGTGTTTTCTCAGTTAATGTTGCCTTTTGGAATGGTTTTACGCTTGATTTTCCTTGTTTCAGGTCCCTGAGGCATTAGAGTTCAAATTGTATCAATTGTTGAAAAGACGGGGGCATTTTGGAGAAAAATCTATTGAAGCTGTCAAATTAGCTTCAGTAGTCGCGACCAGACTTACCCATGGTCGCGACTAGGAGGCCAGGCAGAGAGCATGGATTTTTCACTTTGCCTGTGATCGCGACTAGGCTTTATGTAGTCGAGACCATGGGCGAAACACGAGATTTTTGGCCAGTTTTCAATTTTCGCCATTCAGAGGTAGCAAACCTAGTTTCTAATTAAAGGACTCACATTTAATGACAAAAATCATCAGAGATTAAGATCGGAAAAGTGAGTGAAGGAGGAGAGGAAGCTATTGTCATGATCTGGAGCGCAATCACCAACTAGTTCTTTCTTAACTCTTGATTTTTTATGTTAACTTCTACTCTAGATTTGATTATGGATGTTAATGTGGGTTTTATGAACTAAACTCCCGATTTGGGAAGACGATGAATGTTAATTGACGTTGTAATGTCCCCGCTTCAAGCCTTCATTGGGCCCTTACACCCACGGAATAATGGCTCTTATACACGAGTACGCCACTTTGGCGGCTTCCTAAATTGATGACTGACCCTACAGACCAACACGAGTGTTTCCAACGTGCTTTGCTGTAAAGATCACTTAGTTTAAATTTGGAAATTAGAAGATAATTAAGATTTAATTATGAAAATTATTTATAGATATTTAAATAATTATTTATGTTGTTATATTTGAATTCAGAATGCATTTTTATGTCACATAGTGAAATGTCATAATTTTGCATTTTCAGTGCCCACCAACATGGAACGCGGTGTATGGCTCAGTAGAATCACATATTAGTATTTTAGTATAGTGGGACGGTTTATTTAAACATTGGGAATGTCGGGATTAGTCGAGAATTTAGAATTTCCCAAAATACCCTTAGTACCCCTTTTATGTTATTTTAGTGTGGAGGGGCAAAATGGTCATTTTGCCCCATTAGTTTTGTCCTTTAGTGGACTTTGTAATTGGGAATTATTTGGTTTATGTTATGTTATATTGGCTGAAGTATGTAATTATAAACCATTTTATTCTTATTTTACAATGTTGGAAAAATCAAAGAAAAGCAAAAAATTCCATTTTTTTCTCTCAAACTCTCTCTCTTTCGGCCCCTCTTTGAGCAGCAAGAATCATGGTGTTTTCCTTGGTAATTCAAGCTATTTTCTCAAGATTTAGTATCTCAAGTTGTTGGTAAGATTCTTATAGCTTTCTTCTAGGTTTCTTGAATTTAAAAAAAAAAAAATTAGTTGCATGCTTGGTAATTTGATGTTGTTGCTGTTGGGTTTATGGGATGTCTTCTGTAGTTTATATATGTTTAAATTGAATGGATTAAAGCAGGTTTGATGCATGTTAGTTAGATTTAACCAAGTTTGAGTTTTTGAACTCAAAGCTTGGAGCTTTAATGGTGAATTGAGTTTTTAATTGCTGTAGTTGCTAGAGTTGTTAGATGTTGTTTACAGAGGGTTAATTATGAGTTATTATGTTGATCTATGCTTGATTTTGTTGTTGTTTTGTTGTTTGAGCAAGCTTTGGAGTTTTGAACTCAAGCTTGGCTCATTAATGGTGGTTTTTGATTCTGTGCATGCTGGGTTGTTTTATTGCTTTGGAACTGTTATTTGGGGTATTTAGAGCAGGTCTGGAAAGTTTGAATTGGTTTAGGGTTGATTTGGTTGAGTTATGGAATTTTGAAAAATTCCTGCACTGAACTGGAATTCCGGTTCAGGGAGGCCATTAGGAACCGGTCGACCGGTTGGGGCTTTCAGGAA
Organism: Cannabis sativa; assembly: GCF_029168945.1. Classification (NCBI taxonomy): domain Eukaryota; kingdom Viridiplantae; phylum Streptophyta; class Magnoliopsida; order Rosales; family Cannabaceae; genus Cannabis; species Cannabis sativa. The sequence goes on along the minus strand of NC_083605.1, from coordinate 14,329,102 downwards.
TTTTTCCAGAACCGGAATTCCGGTTGAGGAACCGGTCTACCGGTTGGGACAATTTTGGGAACCCTAGTTCTTCCCATTTTTGTGTTGTTTAGGGTATTGCCATGCTTTTTATCGATAGGGAAACTTTTAGTTTCTAGTTTAAGTCCCTGGGAAGTTATTTAGCGTGTCACTTATCAGTGTTGTGATTATTATGGTTTAGGAGCCTGTATTTCGCCGAGCAGTTTGTTCCACTCAGGTTGACCGGCACACCTGAATTCGGAATCGAGGTAAGATTAGTATAATGTCTTGCATATGCTTATACATGTTTAGCGTACATGTCAGTTGCCATCAGATTAACATATTAGATATATGGTAGGAAAATTTTATATAGCCGTCAGATTAGCAGATCAGGGCAACAGTGAGGTGTACATAGAGTTGCACCGAGATGCCAATAGATATATGCTAGGCTATCAGTTAGTATGGATTATCTGCTACCACATCGGTATGACTAGAGTACCGAGTATAGGTTGGATTCACAGTTAATCATACGTTGTCATGCACGTCCCTGATTCAGATACGGTTATGGTCAGGTGTATGGGCGCTTGGTTATAACCTCGGATTTAGTATGTTTTATTATATTATGCTTTTCTTACTGAGTCTGTCGACTCACAGTGCTATGTTTATGTGTAGGTAAGGGCAAGGCCAAAGCTGAGGAACCGTGAGGACGAGCCAATGAAGATTGTACATGTCGGGGCGATAAGGCCTTGAGCGTACGATCCTCAGGACAATAGTTCTTTTATAGTTAGTCGCTGGGCGACAAATATTTTGTAAAGGACTAGTAAACTTTTGTAAAGTGTTTTGTACTCGGGATCCCGAAATATTTTGTATGTAATATATAAGTTTTAATTAAAAAGAAAAATTTTAATTAATCACGATTTCCATAAACCTCGTTGATTAGCAACGAGCTGCACAGTACGTTTAAAAATCACGTCAACACGCCTATGCTAGTTAGAGTGTTACATTTTTCCTCACTTGCATGCTTCCTGGGAAAATTTTTCAGGAGGTCACCCATCCTGAAATTGCCCCAGGTCAAGCACGCTTAACTGTGGAGTTCTTTCGTGATGGGCTACAGAAAAACAAGATGCACCTTGTTGATATAGGTAGTAAAAATCAATCCATTTAAGCTCTCTTCAACTATGCAGTCCCATACCTATACAGTCTCAGAATCATCACACTTGACCTTCCCCAGGTGAAGTGGGATTACACAGCTTACCCGGTGTTTCCCCTTATGGATCACGGGACTACTGACTGTCACAATCACACCCCCTTACAGGGTTCAACGTCCTCATCGACCACATTTCCGACTGGGTCAAGGCTCTGATACCATTTTGGAACGTCCCCACTTCAAACCTCCATTAGGCCCTTACACCCACAAAATAATGGCTCTTATACACGAGTACGCCACTCTGGTTGCAGCCTGAATTGATGACTGACCCTACAGACCAACACGAGTGTTTCTATCTGGCTTTTTCCTCACTTGCACGCTTCCTGGGAAAACTTCCCAGGAGGTCACCCATCTTGAAATTGCCCCAGGTCAAGCACGCTTAATAGTGGAGTTCTTTCGTGATGGGCTCTAGAAAAAAAAGATGCACCTTGTTCATATAGGTAGTACCAATCAATCCATTTAAGCTCTCTTCAACTGTCTATGTTTAAGATTGATCACCTTCTACATTTTCTATGATCTCAATTCAAAATCTGAAAAGTGAGAATTCAGAATGCTAAAATTGGATAATCTAGGTTTTATGTGAAACAAAAGTATTTGCATAACCTGTGTGATATTTAGATTATTGCTTAAAATTAATTACATGTTAATCTAATTCAAAGATTGATTAGAGAACATGTGATTTAGGGCATAAAAGATCTGAATAGTGTTAGGTTAATTTTTTTAATTTCTCATTCACATCAAGAAAAAGGGTAGTAATTAGCATTAACAATTGGGTAAATAAATTAACAGGATTCTCTTCCCTATTTTATCATCTTGATTAAATTTTTTGTTGTTAATTTTAGTTTCTTGATACTCTTTGTTTTGTTTTTCAATCATAAAAATATTGGTTTACAAATAGAATCATAAATTTAATCTAGTGGTATTCAGTCCAATTCCTTGTGGTTCGACCTCACCTTTGTAAGTTTACTACTTGATTACGTGCACTTGCGTATTGTTCATATTTTTCATAACAAGTTTTTGGCGCCGTTTCTGGGGAATTGTTTAAAAATTGATATTGCATAAGATTAGATTAAATTCTACTTTGGTTAGTTCTTCCTACTGATTGCTAACTTGTTTCTTTCAACATTGTCTTAATCTATCTCAGGAATTGAAGGTGTATGCGACGTCAAGGACAAAGTGTAATACTGCCGGATGATCCTAAATTTGAGAAGACCTGTAGAAGAAATGGAAGAAACGAAAGATAAGAAAGAGTTTCAGCAAGTGCTGAAACAGAAGAAGTCATGTCTGATAATGCTAATGGCGGCAACAACGGTAATAACGGAGGTGCCATTGAAGACCAGGCAAACGGTCCTAGTCTGAGAAACTACATTCTCCCAACACTAACAGGGATTAAGTCTTGTATAAGACCACCCACCGTGGAGGCCAACAACGTTGAAATAAAGCCAGCCATACTCCAGATGGTGCAGTCTTCAGTCTAATTTCGTGGACTCCCCTCTGAACACCCCAAATTTGCACTTGTCTAATTTCATGGAGTTCTGTCAGACTTTCAAGGTAAATGGAGTCAGTGATGATGCCATCCGCTTGAGACTATTCCCATTCTCGCTGAGAGAGCGAGCTTAAAGTTGGTTGATCTCTTTGCCACCGAACTCTATTGCACAATGGACTGATTTGGCAACAAAGTTCTTCTCCAAGTTTTTTCCTCCAACAAAGTCTACCAAGCGGCGAGGAGAAATTAATAATTTATGTCAGCTGGACAATGAATCTCTCCATGAGGCTTGGAAGAGATTCAAAGATCTGATCAGAAAATGTCCACATCATGGGATTGAAAAGTGGATGTTGGTCCATAACTTCTACAACTGGCTGATTGGTAACACCAGAACGATTATAAATGCCGCAGCTAGTGGGGCATTTATGAGAAAAAGTGCAAACGAGGCTTATGATTTACTTGAAGAAATGGCCATGAATAATCAACAATGGCCAACTGAAAGAAGTAAAATGAAGAAGGTAGCTGGTATGCACGAGGTAGATGCCATCACCAAATTGATAGCTCAAGTAGAGGCCTTGACAAAACATGAACAAGTTATTTGTGAGCTCTGTGGGGGCCCTCACACCTATGATGAATGGCTGGTAGATGTGAATAGTTTGACAATGGATGAAGAAAAAGTCATCGGGTATTATTCTCAAAATAATAACTTTGGGTACAATCAAGGAGGGGTCGAATAAATAGTGGCTCTAATCAGCAACAATAGGGGTTCTATCAACAGAGAAATCAGTCCCAACAAAATCAACAACAACCACATCAACAAGGTTCTAGTGGAGGATCTAGTCTTCAAACAGATTTGTTGCGCAGTTTATGACAGAGACTAGATCATCCATAAAAGCCTTAGAGAATCAGATGGGGCAATTGGCAACTAAGATAGCTACCTGTCCTCAAGGGAACTTGCCTAGCACAACAGAGGTGAACCCAAAAGAAAATTGTAAGGCAATCACCTTGAGAAGTGGGAAGAAGTATGAAGGCCCTGATGGGAGATAACAAGTGGAAGAAGAGGTTCAGGATCAACCGGCACCAACATCAACAGAAAAGAAGACTATTAAGAGTCTCGCACCAAAAAAAGCTTCTCCACAAGTCAGCATACACCACCATGTTAAGATCCCTTATCCGCAGAGACTCCAAAAGACCAACCTAGACAAGTAGTTTTCAAAATTTTTGGAGGTATTTAAAGAGCTACACATCAACATTCCCTTTCCAGAAGCCTTGGAACAAATGCGTAGCTACGTGAAATTCATGAAAGCAATCCTGTCCAAAAAAAAAAATGGAAGACTATAAAATAGTGGCATTAACTGAGGGTTGTAGTGCGATACTGCAGAAGAAACTCCCTCCCAAACTCAGAGATCCTGGGAGTTTCACCATTCCTTTTACCATCGAGAGAATAGAGGGGATAAATGTGTTGTGTGATTTGGGAGTGAGCATCAATTTGATGCCTCTGTCGGTTTTTAGAAGATTGCAGTTGGGGGAGGCAAAGTCTACTACAATAACCTTGCAATTGGCTGATAGGTCATTTGCTCATCCAAGGGGGGTCATTGAAGATGTTCTAGTCAAAGTGGATAAATTTATCTTCCCAGCTGATTTTATTGTTCTGAACATGGAAGAAGAAAACAATGTTCCGATTATCCTTGGGAGACCATTCTTAGCAATAGGCCAAGCATTGATTGATGTTCAGAAGGGTGAATTGAAGCTAAGAATGCAAGGAGAAGAAGTGGTCTTCAATGTTCTAAAGGCAATGACTTTTCCAAAGGCAAGCGATAACTGTTTCTTTGTAGATCTTGTAAAAACTATAGTGGAGAAGAAAAAGTTGATGGAAGATCCATTAGAAATGAGTTTAACCGAAGACGAGTTGAATGAGCAAGATGGAATGGAGGCAATGGGATATGCCAAATGGCTTGACTCCTATGGGCCATTGAAAGTACTATGAAGAGTTGGGGGTTGTTCCAAAGAAGTCTGTGCCATCTACACAAAAACCACCAGAACTAGAACTGAAGGTGCTTCCTGATCATTTACGGTATGAGTTTTTGGGGGAAGACAAGAAGCTTCTAGTCATAGTGTCAGCTTCACTTTCTGATGTGGAGACTGATAAGCTGCTAAAAGTACTCCGCGCACACAATAAAGCCATTGGGTGGACATTAGCTGATATTAAGAGAATCAGTCCCTATACAGTTATGCATCAAATTCTAATGGAGGAGGGCGCTAAACTGACTATTGATGCACAACAAAGACTTAATCCACCAATGAATGAGGTTCTCAAAAAGGAAGTGGTCAAGTGATTAAATGCTGGGGTGGCTTACCCAATTTCTGACAGTAAGTGGGTTTGCCCAGTGCAAGTAGTGCCAAAGAAAGGAGGGATGACAGTGATAAAAAAATGAAAAAAAAAATGAGTTGATCCCTACAAGAATGATTACTGGTTGGCGAATCTGCATTGACTACAGGAAGCTTAATAAGGCAACCAGAAAGATCATTTTCCTTTGCCATTCATTGAGCAGATGCTAGATCGGTTAGCTGGACATGAGCACTAGTGTTTCCTAGATGGCTACTCTGGTTACCATCAAATAGCCATAGCATTGGAAGATCAAGAGAAGACAACAATTACATGTCCATATGGCACTTTCGCTTTCAGGAGAATGCCATTTGGACTATGTACTGCTCCAGCAACATTTCAGAGGTGTATGATGGCGATCTTTTTCAGACTTGATTGAGACTTGTTTAGAGATCTTTATGGATGATTTCTCAATTTTCGGTTCCTCATTTAACAATTGTTTCAAGAACTTGGAGAAAGTGCTAATCAAATGTGAGGAGTCAAACTTGGTACTCAACTGGGAAAAGTGCCATTTCATGGTAACAGAGGGAATTGTTTAGGGGCACAAGATTTCGAAGGTAGGCATCGAGGTGGATAGAGCCAAAGTGTCTACAATTTAGACTCTACCCCCTCTAGTTTCTGTAAAAGGAGTAAGGAGCTTTCTGGGCCATGGGTTTTACCAAAGATTTATCAAGGAATTCTCAAAGATCTCCAAACCACTCTCCAATATGCTTGTTAACGGGGTACCTTTTGAGTTTGGAGAGGAATGCTTGAAGGCCTTCCAAGCTCTTAAGGAAAAATGGATATCGGCACCTATAGTGACTTCACCAAATTGGGAGTTGTCGTTTGAACTGATGTGTGATACAAGTGACTACGCCATCGGAGTTGTCTTGGGATAAGGAGTTGACAGGGTGTTTCATGCAATCTATTATGCTAGTAGAACACTGAATCATGCTCAGCTAAACTATGCCACCACAGAAAAAGAAATGCTAGCAATTGTGTTCGCGTGTGACGTGTTCTGGCCATACCTGATTGGGAATAAAGTGATTGTTTATACGGATCACTCTCCAATAAAGTACCTTATGACCAAGAAGGATGCAAAGCTAAGATTGATACGGTGGGTGCCTCTACTTCAAGAATTCGACATTGAGATAAAAGACAAAAAAGGAACTGAAACCTTGTTGTTGATCATTTGTCAAGACTTGCATTAGAAGAGAGCCAAAACGCAAAGAAGGTGCAGATACATGAAGAGTTTCCCAATGAGTAACTCTTTAGTTTGAGGGAAAGCTTGATGGTGCCTTGGTTCGCAGACTATGTCAACTTCTTGGATGCAAATGTTACACCCCCTGAGATGTCTCGTCAACAGTTGAAAAAATTCATTTCAGACGTGAAGCACTACTATTGGGAAGAGTCGATTCTTTACGAACATTGTGCTGATAAGATAATAAGAAGATGTGCGCATGAAGAAGAGATGTATTCTGTCTTGAACCACTGCCATGCCTTACAATGTGAGGGGCATTTCAGTGGCACAAGAACTGCTGCTAAGGTTCTTCAAAGCGAGTTCTATTGGCCTACTCTTTTTAAAGATGCAAATGATTTTTTGAAGGCATGTGATCGTTGTCAGAGAACAGGGTATATTTCTAGAAGAAACGAAATGCCTTTGATAGGTATCTTGGAGGTGGAGTTGTTTGATGTCTGGGGGATACATTTCACGGGTCCTTTTCCATCTTCCTTCAACAATCTGTATATCTTATTGGTTGTGGACTATGTATCAAAATGGGTGAAAGCTGCTGCAACATAAGCCAATGATGGTAAGACAGTTTTGTCTTTCCTTCAAAAGTACATCTTCACTCAGTTTGGAACTCCTGAGCAATCATTAGCAATGAATGGAGTCATTTTTTTTAATAAACAGTTTGAAGCTCTGCTAGCTAGATATGAAGTGCGCCATAGGACTTCTCTACCTTACCATCCACAAAGTAATGGCCAAGCTGAGATTCCCAATTGGGAAATTAAGCTGATACTGGAGAAAATAGTGCAAAGATTGAGGAAGGATTGGTCAAGGAAACTAGATGATGCATTGTGGGCTTATAGAATAGCATTCAAAACACCTATCGGAATGTCACCGTATAGGTTGGTGTATGTAAAAGCCTCTCATCTGCCGGTGGAGTTGGAGCATAAGGCCTATAGGGCAATGAAGACCCTGAACATGGATTTAGCAGCTGCAGGAGAGAAGAGACTGTTACAATTAGATGAGTTGGAAGAATTCAGAAACGAAGCATATGAGAATGCAAAGATATACAAGGAAAGGACAAAGAAATGGCATGATAACAATCTATTTAGGAAGAAATTTCAACCCGAGCAGCAGGTCTTACTTTTGAACTCAAGGTTGAAACTTTTTCCTGACAAATTGAATTCAAGATTGTCGGGATCGTTTAAGGTGGTCAAGGTATTCCCATATGGAGCGGTGGCACTGAAAGGTGAGAGTCTAAAAACTTTTAAAGTTAATGGACAACGGTTAAAGCTCTACTTGGGAGGTCAAATTGACCAAGCTAAGTCCGCCATCATATTGGCGTCTCTTTGAAAGGAAACTCAGCGTCCGACTATAAGACAATAAAGACAGCGCTCTTGGGAGGCAACCCAAGTGATTTAGGTACTTTGATGTTTTTTTGTCGAGACTTTTGTTTATTTGTTTATTTTTTTTTAGCATTTTAATGTTTTGTAAACTTTCAGACATTTATTTTAAGTTAAACCGTGCAAAGCGTGAAAAGTTGAAAAAAGAAAAAAAACAAAATTTCTGGCCATCACCCAGTGGTCACGACCACCCTGTTCAATGGTGGCGACCATGGTCGCGACTTGGGATTTATAGAAAACCCATAAAAATTATGAACGTCAGTAGTCGCGGCCAGATTGCTTCATGGTCGTGTGACTACGGGTCCTACAGAGAGCCTTGAAATCGCGCATTGATCCATGGTCACGACTAGGCCTTTATGTGGTCGTGACTAGGGATCTTTCTGAAACCCTAAATTGCCTTTAAAAAGCCTCATTTCAAACCTAAACCCTATTCTAATCCTTCAATCACTCTTCTAAACTCTCTCAGCCGACCCTACACCCTTTCTCCACCAAATATTTCAAATTTTCTCATTTCATCTCAATTCCTCATCAAAATCCCATTCTAATATCATCTTCATACCCAAAATCAATCACTCTATTCATCCTCAAGCTTTTCAAGCCATTCAACAATGGAGGTGCATTGAAAATTCATTCAAATAGTAAGCTCTATTTCTTCATCAATGCTACATTGTTTGTTTAAGTGAATAGAGGGTAATGTGATTGGGTATTGATCAATATTTTGAGTGGGATTGTTGATTTCTATAGAAATTGTTGAGACTATTTGCGGATTATTAGTGATATTGTGTTTATTGTGGATTTTGATTGTTCTTGAAATATTGGGGAGTTATTTTGGTGATTTGGGTAATTTTTAAATATTGTGGTGTGAATTTTGGTAAGATAGAAATTGAAGAAATTAGGGGAGGTGCTGTCAAAATTTCCCGAAAATCTTTTGTTGTGTGAAATTGTGTTTGTTGGTAATTATGGGACCAAAGAGAGCAAGGGCAAGTGAAGAGGGTGGTTCATCATCCAATCCTTCTTGGGCCAATCCAAGGCAATCTTTTGACAGGACCCAATTTGTAAGTGAAGCGGCTCAAGAACGGTTCCTTAAGTTGAAGGATATGCGCTACATTGAGACGCCAACCAAGGCTTGAAACAATCCGGAGTCAAATTGAAAGCATGAACTGGGGTAGTTTTGTGGATGTCAAAGACTGAGCCAATGTCACCATGGCATGTGAATGCATGGCCAACTGGCCAGAAAGGAAACATGGACTGGTTAAAATTTGCAATAAGGAAGTCCTAGCCACATCTGATGCGATGAACGCACTCTATGAATTGCTCGATCTCACTAGAGATGAACATCGATTGAGGGTGATTGAAGAGGATGAACATCTTGACTTAATCGATGTAGCTAAAACGGTTGGGTTCCCGGGGTTAAGGTTCAATGATGATGATGGGCAGGATGGGTCACCAAATTTGTTGCATCGGTGTGAAATAAAACTTGGGGCAAAAATATGGCTATATTTTGTGATTTCCCGGTTGGTGCATAGCAAGCACTTTTCTGATGTGCAAATGGATCATTTGAAATATGTGTACGCCATCATGAAAGGGTACAAGATCAATGTGGGTGAAGTTGTTCGGGGTAGTTTTGAATTGATCGTTCAGGGTGCCACGGGATGTGGACTTGGGTTGGTTGGAATTATTACCGATCTTTTCCAAGCTTATGAGGTAAATGAATTGCCCTTTGACAACAAAGTAGTGTCGCAGAGAAAGATGGATGTGAGCATGGTCAATAGGCTCAAGGAGCCTCATCCTTATGGGCAGCCACCACCAGAAGTTCAACCACAAGGCAGAAGGAGCCCTGGTGAACAAAGTGCAGAGGAGGAGGAAAATGTGCCACAACAATCGCCTAGCCTAATTGATCTGGCGATGCAGTACACACATGCCCAACTTAACTACATCATTCAACAAAACAATCATATGCAGAACCACATGGTTTAGAGAAGCATATATGATGCGAGTCAAGTCACTCAACTTAACTGTCTTATCACTCGCATGAACATTGGGATCGAGGACCCCAATTATCTAGCGCCACCTCCTCAATTTCATCCATATGATCAGCCGCCCCGACCGTACCCCTTCTGATGGGGGTCTTAGTTAGGTCTCTTTCCCTTAAGTTTTATTTGCACATTAGGGACAATGTGAATTTCACATTGGGGGGGGGGGGCGACTTAAAATTTTTAATTTTTTTTTTTTTTGCTTTAGTTTAGGTTCTTTTTATGATTTGGAAATAAGTTGAAGATAGTTGTATGATGTTCTTGATTGTGAAATGTCCTAAAATTTTGAAATTGTGTGCTTAATTCTTTTAACTCTTTGGATTAGTTTGGATGCTTGTAAAGCCTGTGTATGGATGCAATCCGATGATCTGTGAAATATGTTATTATTATTTTACCATGGTTTGTCGTAAGATTGATTGAATAGCTTAGAACTTGCATGTCTTATTCTCTCGAGCCAAAATCCTTGACATCATTTAATAGGAACATGATTTAGGCAGTTTCTTTGGATAGTTTGAGCCTTTCAAGCCTACCATAAAATGAATATCCTTAGTGAATCCTATTGAGCCTAGACCTGTTTCGTTTCTTCACCCATTGAACTAAAAGAAGTATCCACACTGTTGTTTTTGTCCTCATCACATTTTGAATGGTATCATAAGCCTTACAACAAGTTTGGGGAAGTGAAAAATAGAGTGTGTGGAAGTGTTGAAGAAAAGAAAAAAAAAATCTTGTGTGATTGAGTAACATGTGACAAAAAAAGAGAAAAAATTGTAACTCGACATCACTAGAAAAGTAGAAAAAAAAAATCAAAAATAAAAGAAAAGAAAAATAAATATATTTTCAGTGATGTCCAGTGATTGAAAAATATAGAAAATCTCAATCATGGTTAGTTATGGGAACACTTCGGGAAACTTTAAAATTATGAGAAGCTTGTGGGTTTTAAATGTGCTTATATCTTTAGCCAAAAATATCTTTTATTTTCTGAATATCTAAGCCATAAATTCTTGCCTAAAAAGTCATTTTCATTCCAAAAAGAATGTTGTCAACATTAGTGGAGAGAGGTAAGCATGCAAGCATATTGGCTATTGGTTTGCGGAATTATACAATGGAGTGAAACCATTATAACATAGTTTCAATTGTGAAGTTAGGTTGTATCTGCACCTGTTGTGATAAGATGAGCATCCCAATTAATTGTTAGAGTTTTTGGAATTCAAAATATAGTTTAATTAATGGAAGGAAATGGAACATGAGCCAGCAGCATTATAATCATCTGACAACATAGTTAGTTTAGTCTTAGTCTTAGTCTTAGTCTTACTCGAGGGCGAGTAAGAATCTAGTTTGGGAGAATTTTGTTAAGCTATTTTTAGCCTAAGTTCTGGGCCGATTTCACAAGTATTTTCTCAGTTAATGTTTCCTTTTGGAATGGTTTTATGCTTGAGATTCCTTGTTTCAGGTCCCCGAGGCGTTAGAGTTCAAATTGTATCAATTGTTGAAAAGATGGGGCATTGTGGAGAAAAATCTGCTGAAGCTGTCAGATTAGCTTCATTAGTCACGACCAGACTTACCCACGGTCGTGACCCTTTTCTATGGTTGCGACCTGGGTCGCGACTAGGAGGCCAGGCAGAGAGCATGGATTTTTCACTATGCCTACGGTTGCGACTAGGCTTTATGTAGTCGCGACCATGGGCGAAACACGAGATTTTTGGCCAGTTTTGAATTTTCGTCATTCAGAGGTAGCAACCCTAATTTCTATTTGAAGGACTCGCGTTTTATGACGAAAATCATTAGAGATTAGCCCCAAAAAGTGAATGAATGAGGAGAGGAAGCTATTGTGACGATCCGGAGCGCAATCACCAACTAGTTCTTTCATAACTCTTGATTTTTTATATTAATTTCTGTTGTGGATTTGATTATGGATGTTAATATGGGTTTTATTAAGTAAACTCCCGATTGGGGAAGACGATGAATGTTGATTGACGTTTTGCTTATTTCTTTTGTCTTGTTGTGAAATTATCCATATTTGTGTGTATTTCCATGTTTAAGATTGATCACCTTCTACATATTCTATGATCTCAATTAAAAATCTAAAAAAGTGAGAATTGAGAATGCTAAAATTAGATAATCTAGGTTTTATGTGAAAAGAATGTATTTGCATAACCTGTGTGATATTTAGATTATTGCTTAAGGCTGATTACATGTTAATCTAATCAGAGATTGATTAGAGAACATGTGATTTATGGCCCGAAAGATCTAAAAAGATTTAGGTTAATTTGTTTAATCTGTCATTCACATCAAGTAAAAGGGTAGTAATTAGCATTAACAATTGCGTAAATAAATCAACAGGATTCTCTTCCCTATTTTATCATCTTGATTAAATCTTTTGCTATTAATTTTAGTTTCTTGATACTCTTTGTTTTGTTTTTCAATCATAAAATTATTGGTTTGCCAAATAGAATCATAAATTTAATCTAGTTGTATTCAGTCCAATTCCCTGTGGTTCGACCTCACCTTTGTGAGTTTACTACTTGATTACGTGCACTTGCGTATTATTCATATTTTTTGTAACAATAACTAAGTTGAACCTAACTAGGATTAAGATACATAGACCTTAAATCAACCATTGATATTGACTTAGAAAGATATAACGGTAAGTTTATGATATCTTATCCAAGATTAATATCGGTCCCTTCCAATGTATACTCCATACATCCGATGTCGGTGAACTTTGCCAATGCCCTAGAAAGGACATAACACTTATCCAAGCTATAAGTATACCTTATCGCAGATTACCATGCCAGTCTAAGTCTAGTGAACTGACAAATCATGAGAATTAACATTTTGAACATATAATCATGATTATATTCTACTCTGTTGGCGACACAATAATCATAAACAAATATATACATATTTATATATGTTCTGGACTTAATAGAATTTATACATTGAACATAATCATGAAATAAATCATGTAAACCATGCAACATAAAATACGATTTCTGATCTTTATTAATTAGCAAATTTGATTATATTGAAATGGATTTTATTTAGGGCACAAAACCCAACAAACTCCCACTTGGACTAATATGAAACAAAAGGTAGATTTCAAATAATCTCAACATCTTAATATCCAGATCAAGTGTAATATGTAGTATTCTCTCCATAATAGGATATGACAAGTTGTATTCAATATAAACTTTTCTCCACCATTACATTTCCTTAATCACAAAATCCTTAGTATTGTGAAATTCTTCTCTATGTGTCTACTCCTCTAGGGATACTAGATTCCTTACTTTTTGGCAACTACTTCTGTGTTAGTCAGGAAGTAACACTAGTAGTTAATAAATTTTTAGTACAATGCGAAAAACTATATAGAACTTTCCATAGACTTAATAATTATCTTTCCTGTAACTTTAACATTAAGTCTCTCTGGTACAGTTAGAGATTCAGATCAGTTTTTACACTTCTCAAAAATTACAACTCCACCCTTAGAGTAATCACCATCTCATCAGTAGACATTGTAGCACTAAGCAAGTCTAGAAACCTGATTTGGTGTAGTCTAAGAGTATTAAATACCACCCTTATCAACTAACATATAGTTACTCTTCGTGATCTTAAGATTTACTTGATTATCTTCCAATTTTCTTTCCGGGATTAATTTGATACCTACTCATTACTCCCACTCAACAGCAGGTGTCTGCTCTAATGCATTCTAAAGCATATCTGAGACCTCTAACTGTTGATCCTAAGGAATTCTTTCCTTGACCTTTATATTTTCTGAAATAGATGAAACTTTTTCTTAGATAAATAAAATCTATATCTAGAAGTAGAGAAGCTTCTATAGATTGCCACTAGAAAAATGTTCCAGCATCTTACTAAAGTAAGTTGCTTACACTAGAGTAAGTAAATTTCCAGGTATATCATAAGCCATAGGTTTAGATAAACTTAAACCTTTAATACTAGGAACAGGAAGTTTTGTTAAGTCTATTGAACAGACTTAATTTCAAAAATTCCTTTCTTGTCCTTCTAATAGAAAACTTTTGGTTACTCCATATGAATGGTTTTAACCAAAGTTCTCTTGGCTTGGCTTCTTTGTTCCTTATCCTGACTATCCATTACTTGTTAAAACTAACAATAGATTTTTAATCACAAGTGTCTTCCAAGTCATAACACGGTGAGTTCCTTGAAACCCTCCCACTACGACAAGGTACCGTGACTTACTGTCTAAGAACACTAAATGGTATTGACCTCTTCGGTTGTGTCAAGATAACAGAGGCAATGGGGCCATCTTATATAGAATAGGATGATAGAACACTTTTGGAATCAAGAAAAAAGTTATATCATCTACTTTGCTACTTTACTTTCAAACTTAGTCATTTTCTTAGAAAAGTAGTATTTGTTCTAACAAACACTTTCTTATCTTAATGACCATGGGATGGTCCACCCCGAATCACTTAGAATAGCTATCAAACATGCAAACCTTAGTTAACAGTTCTACCTTTTCTTAAGTTCACGATCATGACATCCATGAATCTAGTAATGGTTTACACTAAGTACACAACCATTCCATCATTCTGAAATTTTCCTATCACTAGGGTATTTCCCTAGGACTTAGGCAACTTCTAGTAACTAATCATAAATCCTATATTATCATCAATATGCAAATCAAATTTCTAGGGAGGTAAGTTTGAATACAATTCGAAGTTCAACTTAATAATCTTTGAACTGCATATCTATAAAATATTTCTCCACCTCTATCGCTTCGCAAGATCTTTAACCACTTACCTTAATGGTTTTTCACCATTGCTAGAATTTCATGAAATTTTTCATACATTTCAACTTTCTTTGGATAAGGTCAAATCTAGAGTGATCTTATTAAGAACATAACGAAAACTCATATCCACCCCTAATTGTACATCCATATATTCGAATATAGATGAATTTACTTTCAAGTGGATATTGGCATATTGACTCTTTGCAGAGAATGATCTTGTCAAAACCACTATGAACAAAATGAAAATACCATAGATATAAAGAATGTGGTTATGGTCTTTTGATGACTTAGGTCTAGTTACAATAAAGAGTTGTTAGAATAGTCCAAGTGGATCCTGATCTCAGAATGCAAAACTCATATTCCATACATTAACATATAGTTTGAGTCTATTGACAGAAAATGGATATTAATAACTTGTGAAAGTTATACTGTATTGTCCAATGTATTCTAGGATACGAAATTTAAATTTCTATTTGGAATCTAAAATTTAAAGTCAAAGACTTAAATTTATGCCAAATATACATGAGTGATTATTCTTTCTAGGACCACCACTACTAGTCTAACTCTAAGTCTGCTTTGCCTAAAGTAAACATATAAAAGCAGGAGATTCTATAAGATCAAGGATTTATATCATTTTTGGATAGAATGCCGGGAATATATGTTGGAATTATTTTACCAGGATCTTAGATCTACTCACAAGTATGTTATTTAACATCCTAAATATGAACTTCTAAAACGATATGAAATAAACACATACAAAGTATACGAAACCTTACAATGGTTGCAGCAGAATATAATGTCTCCTTCCACTCAGATCTCTAACCCTTGTATCCTTTCTGTTGTAGAGTATTATCAAGATCTGAGCCCGAATGTCCTTCTTGTTGAATCTGGATTCTTCACGATCTTCCACACCATGATTGAGGTACCACTTGATGTGTGTGGGCACTACTCTATCACTCAAGGGTTTCGAATTTTAATGGTGAAGAAGAAGGCTTAAAGTGGCGGCTAGGTTTAGGGAGAGAAGGCTCTCTATTTTAAAAAAAAAAAGATATGTCATCTTTTCTAAAGCCATCACTACCTATTTATAGCAAACAACTAGGGTAGGGTTAGAATTATTTGGCATTAAAATAATGAAAAAATAAATGATAAAACCCTATAGTATTGTCCGACCATGAATGTGGATAATGGGCCCCACTTTTATAATTTCGTTGTTTTATCATTTCTGCATCTGATTTTCTCAAAAACGCCAATTTTCCAATTTAACCATTTAAATGCCAATCCCAATTATTTAATAACTAAAAATTAATTATTAAATAATAATGTCATTTAATATATTTATTAATTAAACTAATCAAAGTCTCTTAATTAACAAATGTACCCTAGAAACTTTTTCTTCACAATTTTGCCCTTGCTTAGTGAAAATTCATAAACTAGACATAGTCTAATTTTAGAATTATAATTGACTAATCATAATCAATTAACTGAGTCTTACAAGCAGTATTGTCTCAACTAGTATGGGGACCATGGGCCTATATATCCGAGCTTCCAATAAGTTGATCAAGAATTTACCAGGTAAATTCACTAGCTTATTAATTCCTTGTTGCATCCACTCTTGGAACTTAGAATTGCACTCTCAGTTATATAGAACGCTCTATATATTCCACCGTATAGATACGCTATTAATTATCCATTGTTGTAATCCAAATTTGATCAATGACCCTCTATAGATGATTTACATTGAATAGGGATCCAAATTACCGTAACACCTTTCAATGTATTTTATCCTTAAAACACTTAGCTCCGTATAAATGATATTTCAGCTAAGTGAAATGAGTACTCAACCATTTATCTCTGTTTAGCTAAGCTCGAAGGAAATCATCATTTCACTTTCTATTTGCCAGATAGAAGCTATAGACTCCATCTTTATGATTAGCGCTCCCACTCAATTGCACTACCATGTTCCCAAAAAGTACATATCACCCTGACCCGAAAGTAGGCTTAACTAACAAATTAAGGAACATGTGTAATACTTTGAGATTGAACCTAAACATATCAGGATTAAGATCATTTGATCTAGGATCAACTAGGTGATATTGAATTTAACAGATACTACGGTAAGTTTAATATATCTGAAACAAAGTTCAATATCGGTCCCTTCCGATGCATACTCCATGCATCCAACCCAAGCTTTACTTTAACCAATGCTCTGGAAAGAACATAGCACTGATCCACGGTGCAAGTAAACTATGTTGTAGATTTTCATATCAGTTAAACCTTGTGTTCTGATAAATCTTGGAATATACATTCACTCACATAATCTTGATTACTTTCCACTGTGTTGAGGACACAATGAACAAGAATATAAATGTAAAAAGGGGTCAGATGAATATATAAATCAATTAGAGAAGTAAATAATAACATGAACCAAAAGACACACAAATGAGTGATAAATACTTCTGTTTCTTTATTGATATTTAATAGAATAGAGATTACATTGAAAAAGAGTTTTATTTGGGGCATAAAACCCAACAAACTCCCATTTGCACTAATATAAAACTAATCAGTACATATCAATTAATCCTAAATTCTGACGGTGCTTTTGGAATGCAGTTCCTGCCAAGACTTTGGTGAATGGGTCAGCTAGATTGTCCTCTGTGTCCACTTTCTCCACCAGTACATCCCCTCTTGCCACATATTCTCTGATGATGTGATATTTCCTTTCTATATGCTTGCTTCTCTTGTGGCTTCGAGGCTCCTTACTGTTGGCTATGGCTCCAGTGTTATCACAAAGCAAAATCAGAGGTTTTTCCATTCCACGAATGACATCGAGTCCAGTGAAGAACTTTCTAAGCCAGACAAGCTCTTTGGCAGCCAATGCTGCAGCTATGTATTTTGCCTCCATGGTAGAGTCTGAAATTGCGGTTTGTTTAGCACTTCTCCAAACCACTGCTCCACCCCCAAGAGTAAATACCATCCCAGATGTAGATTTCCTGTCATCAAGACATGTCTAGAAATCTGAATCAGTATAGCCTACGGGATTTAAAGCACCACCCTTGTAGACTAACATGAATTGCCTTGTACTGTTCAAGTATTTTAAGATATGCTTAACAGCTTTCCAATGTTCCTGCCCTAGATTTGTCTGATACCTGCTCACGATTCCCACTTCATAACAGATGTGAGGTCTAGTGCATAACATTGCATACGTTAGACTTCCAACTACAGAAGCATAAGGAACCCTACTCATGTCCTCTATCTCTTGAGGATCAGTGGGACACTGTTCCTTAGATAGATTGACACCAAATCTAGAAGCATATGCGCCCCTTTGGCATTGGTCATGAAGAATCTCTCTAGAATTTTATCAATGTAAGCAGTTTGAGAGAGAGCAAGTGATCTGTTCCTCCGGTCTCTAATAATCTAAATACCGAGAACATAGGCAGCTTCACCCAAATCTTTCATTTCGAATTGAGTGTCTAGCCATTCCTAAATGTTAGCATTTTATTCACATTGTTACCAATGATCAAAATGTCGTCAGCATAAAGGACCAGGAATACTACCACTTGGTCATCCTTGAGTTGGTAAACACAAGGTTCATCTTCATTCTGAAGAAAGCTGTAGGTCTTCACGATCTCATCAAACCTTTTGTTCCAGGAGCTGTTGGAAATTATTTTACCAGGATCTTAGATCTACTCACAAGTATGTTTATTAACACCCTAAATATGAACTTTCTAAAACGATGAAATAAACACATATAAAGTTTAGGAAACCTTACATTGGGTGCAGCGGAATAATATGACTCCTTCCGTTCAGATATCTAGCCCTTGATTCCTTTCTGTAGCAGAGCATTATCAATATCTGAACATGGATCTCTTTCTCTGAATCTTTGATGCTGAAACCTCCTTCTTGCTGAAAGTCTTTCTTCACGATCTTCCTCACTATGATTGAGGTATCACTTGCTGTGTGTGGGCACTACTCTAATCACTAAGATTTCGAAATTTAAGAGGGAAGAAAGAGAGAGGGAGTGGTCAGCCAGATAGGGAGAGAGAAGGCTCAGTTTTTTCTGAATCAGAAGTGTGAGAAGAAAAGTGTAATTTTTCTGAAGCCTTCACTATCTATTTATAGCATTCCACTAGGGTTAGGTTTGAATTATTTGGCATTAAAATAATGAAAAAATCAGTTTAAATTTCCTACAAAAGTGGTCGGCCCTATACTAGTGGATTTGGGCCTCACTTTTTGCAATTTTACAGTTTTACCTTTTCTGCATCTGATTTTCTCAAAAACGCCAATTTTCTAATTCAACCATTTAAATGCCAATTCTAACTATTTAATAACTATAAATAATTATTAAATAATATTGTCATTTATCATATTTATTAATTTAACCATACAAAGTATCATAATTAACAAATATGCCCCTATCAACTCTTTCTTTACAATTTTGCTCCTACTTAGTGAAAAATTCACAAATAGACATAGTCTAATTTGAGAATTATAATTGATTAATCAAAACCAATTATATGAGTCTTACAAGCAACATTATCTCAACTAGTGCGGGGACCATGGGTCTATATAACCGAGCTTCCAATAAGTAGATCAAGAATTTAGCACTAAAATTCACTAACTTATTAATTCTTCGTTGAATCCACGCATAGAACTTAGAATTGCACTCTCAGTTATATAGAATGCTCTATATGTTCCACCATATAGACACATCATTAGTTATCCATTGTTATAATCCTAATGTGATCAATGATCCTCTATATGAATGATCTACACTGTAAAGGGATTAGATTACCGTAACACCCTACTATGTATTTTATCCTTAAAACACTTGACCCCGTATAAATGATATTTCAGCTTATGTGAAATGAGTACTCCACCATTTATGTTCGTTTGGTCAAGCTCGAAGGAGATCATCCTTTGCTTACTATTCGCCAGATAGAAGCTATAGATTCCATGTTTATGCTAGCGCTCCCACTCAATTGCACTACCGTGTTCCCAAAATGTACGTATCACCCTGACCTAAAAGTAGGCTTAACTAACAAATCAAAGAACACGAATAGCCCTTCAAGATTGAGCCTAATCATAACAAGATTAAGAACATTTGATCTAGGATCAACTAGGCGATATTGACTTGAATAGATATTACGGTAAGTTTAATAAATCTAAGTCAAAGTTCAATATCGGTCCCTTCCGATGCATACTCCATCCATCCAACCTGAGGTTTACTTTAACCAGTGCTCTGGAAAGAACATAGCACTTCTCCAAATGCAAGTAAACTCTGTTGTAGATTATCATATCAGTAAAACCCTATGTCTGATAAATCTAGGAAACTTTATTCACATAGTCATGTTTACTTTCCAATGTGTTGACGGCACAATAAACAGGATCAAGTATGTGAAAAGGGTTTCAGATGAATTCATACATTATATATATAATCATGAAATAAATCATGTGAATCATGCAACATTAAATGTTATTTCTGATCTATATTAATAAGTAAATCTGATTATATTGAAATGAGTTTTATTTAGGGCATAAAACCCAACAAACTCCCACTTGCACTAATATAAAACAAAAGTGCGTTCAAATAATCTCAACACCTTGATATACAAATCAAGTGTAGTAGTAGTAAACTCCTCGTAATAGGATCTGAATGGTTGAATTAAACACAACCTTTTCTCCACCATTACTCTTCCTTTAATCACAAAATCATTGATAATGTGAAATTCCTCTCTATATGTCTACTCTCTTGGGATACTGGATTCTATATCTTTGGCAACTACTTTTGGTTAATCAGGAAATTAACACTAGTAGTTTAAGGCAATTTGGAATGGTGCCAAAGATGTATAGAACTTTCCTTAGACTGAATAAGTACCTTTCCTGCAGCTTTAACATTCAGTCCCTATCTGGTAGACCTAGAGAATTCAGATAGGTTTTTACACTTCTCCAAAATCACTATTCCACGCGGAAGTAACCACCATCTTATCAGAAAGATTTACTAGCACAAAGGCAAATTTCGAAATCTGATATGGTGTAGTCTAAGAGTTATAAACACACCCTTATAGACTAACATATAGTTCCTCTTCTTTATCTTAAGATTTACTTGATTGTCTTCCAATGTTCTTCTCTGGATTAATGCGATACCTACTCATTACTCCCACTCAACGGCGGAGTGTACGGTCTAAGGCATACAAAAGCATATCTAAGACCTCTCACAGTTGATATAAGAAATTCTTTCATGGCTTTATCTTTTCTGGAATACTTGAGACTTTTCCTTAGATAAATAAAATCTATGTCTAAGAAGTTGTGAAGCTTCTATAGATTGCCATTAGAAAGAAATGCTTCAGCATCTTACTAAAGTAAGTTGCTTGCATTATAGTAAGTAATTACCAGGTATACCACAAGCCATAGGTTTAGATAAACTCAAACCTATAATACTAGGAACGGGAAGTTTGTTAAGTCCATTGAATAGACTTATAAACGAAAATTTCCTTTTATGTCCTTGTAATAGAAAACTTTAGGTTACTCCATGTGAATGGATTAAACCATAGTTCTATTGGCTTTCTTCTTAGTTTCTTATCTTGACAATCCATTACTTGTTGAAACTCACAATGGATTTTAATCACTAGTGTCTCCCAAGTCATAAGAAGGTGAGTTCCTAGAAACTCTCCCACTACGACAAGGTACCGTGAATTATGTCGAAGAAAACTAATTGGTATTGATCTCTTCGGTTGTGACAAGACAACAGAGGCAGTGGGATCATCAGGCAAATGGGCCTTCACAATTGGGGTGGTTCATGTGAGGGGGTGCTGGGTTCAGTATGTCGTACCCACTACTATGGCTCCCAACTCTCACACAAGGCCCAAAAGAGAGGAATTTAACCTTAATAAGAACAACTGTTATTAATTGAATAAGCCCAAAAACTAAATGGGCCTAAATAAAATCTATCAATGACTATAACATTTTATTTAGCAACAACAACCTATATGCATCTATAATGAAATTAAACACATAGGCTCACACAAGCACACTTTGGATGGGTCCTATCATGTTGCTAGGTCATACACAGATGAAAGAAGATTGTAAATATACCTGTTACAAATTATTAACTTGACCAAGGGAGCCATCAGATCAATAGATCTGGCAAAAGGTAACCATGGCTATTTGCAATCAAGTAATAATAGGTTTTGAAAACTTACACACAAGCTAAAACACATACTCCTGCAACAAGGTTAGCTGGATAGTTGGATGTAGGATTTATTTAATTTTAAATTAAATTATTAATTTCGAAATAATTAATTAAATAAAAAATAATTTTCGAAAAATTTAAAAAAAAATTGAAAAATTCGAAATTTTTTTAAAAAAATTAAATTTAAAATTAAACCTACAATTTTGAAAAATTAGGTTTCAACCAACCTAAATATTATTTCAAAATTTGCTAACTACTTTTAAAATTTAAATGTTATTTTATAAATAAAAATTAAATAAAAAATTAAAAAAGACAAATGAATATCTTTTTCAGATTTTAAATGTAATTTAAATAAATAAAATAACAAAATTTAAAAGTTAGCAAAATATCTTACACCTTTTTAAAATTACATGATTATAGTTATCTTATTTTAAATTTAAATAAGGTCAAATTATTTAAAAAAAATAAATTTAAAATATTTAAAATCTGACCTTAAATTTAAAACTAAGATAAGATATAATCAAATTTAAAAATAAGATATATTATTAAGCAAATAAGATAGATACTAACTATTTTAAATTCAAATTACACTAATATCTTGAATTAAATTTAAAAAATACTAAATTAATTCATAATGATAATTAGAATTGAATTAGGAATAGTAATAGTTTAAATATAGAACTACACAAAAAATCGGAAGTTAATTCCATGAAAAAGCATGAAAAATCGAAGAAAAACGAAAAAATTGCGAGCTCTACGGACAGTTTTCGTGATCGCAGGAAAATTTCAGCAGAACTCTGATTTTTTCGAATCTTCAAAAAATTATAACTAATTCAAATTAAATCGAAATTGAGTTCTGTAAAAAAGTAACTTGCTTAATTTTTTCCATACTATCCAATAAAAATAATTCCAGAAACAGATATTCAATTATTTGTAACGAAAATTCACAAACACCAATCAATCATCAAATAACACTCAATACAACATGATACCATCCAAAAACAAACAAACAATCGTTTTAAAGTCCAAATTTCTTGCAAGTAAATCAATTACCATGGCTCTGAGGCCAGTTGTTGGAAATTATTTTACCAGGATCTTAGATCTACTCACAAGTATGTTTATTAACATCCTAAATATGAACTTTCTAAAACGATGAAATAGACACATATAAAGTTTAGGAAACCTTACATTGGGTGCAGCGGAATAATATGACTCCTTCTGTTCAGATATCTAGCCCTTGATTCCTTTTTGTAGCAGAGCATTATTAATATCTGAACCTGAATCTCTTTCTCTGAATCTTTGATGTTGAAACCTCCTTCTTGCTGAAAGTCTTTCTTCACGATCTTCCTCACTATGATTGAGGTATCACTTGTTGTGTGTGGGCACTACTCTAATCACTAAGATTTCGAAATTTAAGAGGGAAGAAAGAGAGAGGGAGTGGTCAGCCAGATAGGGAGAGAGAAGGCTCAGTTTTTTCTGAATCAAAAGTGTGAGAACAAAAGTGTAATTTTTCTGAAGCCTTCACTATCTATTTATAGCATTCCACTTGGGTTAGGTTTGAATTATTTGGCATTAAAATAATGAAAAAATCAGTTTAAATTTCCTACAAAAGTGGTCGGCCCTATACTATTGGATTTGGGCCTCACTTTTTGCAATTTTACAGTTTTACCTTTTCTGCATCTGATTTTCTCAAAAATGCCAATTTTCTAATTCAACCATTTAAATGCCAATTCTAACTATTTAATAACTATAAATAATTATTAAATAATATTGTCATTTATCATATTTATTAATTGAACCATACAAAGTATCATAATTAACAAATATGCCCCTATAAACTCTTTCTTTACAATTTCGCCCTTACTTAGTGAAAAATTCACAAATAGACATAGTCTAATTTAAGAATTATAATTGATTAATCAAAACCAATTATATGAGTCTTACAAGAAATATTATCTCAACTAGTGCGGGGACCATGGGTCTATATAACCGAGCTTCCAATAAGTAGATCAAGAATTTAGCACTAAAATTCACTAACTTATTAATTCTTCGTTGAATCCACGCATAGAACTTAGAATTGCACTCTCAATTATATAGAATTCTCTATATGTTCCACCATATAGACACATCATTAGTTATCCATTGTTATAATCCTAATGTGATCAATGATCCTCTATATGAATGATCTACACTGTAAAGGGATTAGATTACCGTAACACCCTACTATATATTTTATCCTTAAAACACTTGACCCCGTATAAATGATATTTCAGCTTATGTGAAATGAGTACTCCACCATTTATGTTCGTTTGGTCAAGCTCGAAGGAGATCATCCTTTGCTTACTATTCGCCAGATAGAAGCTATAGATTCCATGTTTATGCTAGCGCTCCCACTCAATTGCACTACCGTGTTCCCAAAATGTACGTATCACCCTGACCTAAAAGTAGGCTTAACTAACAAATCAAAGAACACGAATAGCCTTTCAAGATTGAGCCTAATCATAACAGGATTAAGAACATTTGATCTAGGATCAACTAGGCGATATTGACTTGAATAGATATTACGGTAAGTTTAATAAATCTAAGTCAAAGTTCAATATCGGTCCCTTCCGATGCATACTCCATCCATCCAACCTGAGGTTTACTTTAACCAGTGCTCTAGAAAGAACATAGCACTTCTCCAAATGCAAGTAAACTCTGTTGTAGATTATCATATCAGTAAAACCCTATGTCTGATAAATCTAGGAAACTTTATTCACATAGTCATGTTTACTTTCCAATGTGTTGACGGCACAATAAACAGGATCAAGTATGTGAAAAGGGTTTCAGATGAATTCATACATTATATATATATAATCATGAAATAAATCATGTGAACCATGCAACATTAAATGTTATTTCTGATCTATATTAATAAGTAAATCTGATTATATTGAAATGAGTTTTATTTAGGGCATAAAACCCAACAAACTCCCACTTGCACTAATATAAAACAAAAGTGCGTTCAAAAAATCTCAACACCTTGATATACAAATCAAGTGTAGTAGTAGTAAACTCCTCGTAATAGGATCTGAATGGTTGAATTAAACACAACCTTTTCTCCACCATTACTCTTCCTTTAATCACAAAATCATTGATAATGTGAAATTCCTCTCTATATGTCTACTCTCTTGGGATATTGGATTCTATATCTTTGGCAATTACTTTTGGTTAATCAGGAAATTAACACTAGTAGTTTAAGGCAATTTGGAATGGTGCCAAAGATGTATAGAACTTTCCTTAGACTGAATAAGTACCTTTCCTGCAGCTTTAACATTCAGTCCCTATCTGGTAGACCTAGAGAATTCAGATAGGTTTTTACACTTCTCCAAAATCACTATTCCACCGCCAGAGTAACCACCATCTTATCAGAAAGATTTACTAGCACAAAGGCAAATTTCGAAATCTGATATGGTGTAGTCTAAGAGTTATAAACACACCCTTATAGACTAACATATAGTTCCTCTTCTTTATCTTAAGATTTACTTGATTGTCTTCCAATGTTCTTCTCCTGGATTAATCTGATACCTACTCATTACTCCCACTCAACAGCATGTGTCTGGTCTAAGGCATACAAAAGCATATCTAAGACCTCTCACTGTTGATATAAGAAATTCTTTCATGGCTTTATCTTTTCTGGAATAGTTGAGACTTTTCCTTAGATAAATAAAATCTATGTCTAAGAAGTTGTGAAGCTTCTATAGATTGCCATTAGAAAGAAATGCTTCAGCATCTTACTAAAGTAAGTTGCTTGCATTAGAGTAAGTAATTACCAGGTATACCACAAGCCATAGGTTTAGATAAACTCAAACCTATAATACTAGGAACAGGAAGTTTGTTAAGTCCATTGAATAGACTTATAAACGAAAATTTCCTTTTATGTCCTTGTAATAGAAAACTTTAGGTTACTCCATGTGAATGGATTAAACCATAGTTCTATTGGCTTTCTTCTTAGTTTCTTATCTTGACAATCCATTACTTGTTAAAACTCACAATGGATTTTAATTACTAGTGTCTCCCAAGTCATAAGAAGGTGAGTTCCTAGAAACTCTCCCACTACGACAAGGTACCGTGAATTATGTCGAAGAAAACTAAATGGTATTGATCTCTTCGGTTGTGACAAGACAACAGAGGCAGTGGGATCATCATATGTTATATAAGATGATACGTATCACCCTGACCTAAAAGTAGACTTAACTAACAAATAAAAGAACACGAATAGCCTTTCAAGATTGAGCCTAATCATAACAGGATTAAGAACATTTGATCTAGGATCAACTAGGCGATATTGACTTGAATAGATATTACGGTAAGTTTAATAAATCTATGTCAAAGTTCAATATCGGTCCCTTCCGATGCATACTCCATGCATCCAACGTGAGCTTTACTTTAACCAATGCTCTGGAAAGAACATAGCACTTCTCCAAATGCAAGTAAACTCTGTTGTAGATTATGATATCAGTAAAACCCTATGTCTGATAAATCTAGGAAACTTTATTCACATAGTCATGTTTACTTTCCTATGTGTTGACGGCACAATAAACAGGATCAAGTATGTGAAAAGGGTTTCAGATGAATTCATACATTATATATATATAATCATGAAATAAATCATGTGAACCATGCAACATTAAATGTTATTTCTAATCTATATTAATAAGTAAATCTGATTATATTGAAATGAGTTTTATTTAGGGCATAAAACCCAATAGGAGCGAGATGCTTGCTTGAGTCCATAGATGGATCTATTGAGTTTGCAAACTTTCTTTTCCTATCCTGGAAGAACATAGCCTTCTGGTTGCTCCATATAGATAGTTTCTTCAAGAATTCCGTTAAGGAAAGCTGTCTTGACATCCATTTGCCAGATTTCATAATCGAAAGCGGCAGCGATAGAGAGAAGAATTCGGATGGATTTGAGCATGGCGACAGGACTAAAAGTTTCCTCATAGTCCACACCTTCTCTTTGGGTGTAACCCTTAGCGACCAGTCTAGCTTTGAAAGTTTCGACTTCGCCTCCAGCGCCTCTTTTCTTCTTATAGACCCACTTACATCTCATTGGACGATAGTCATCGGGTGCGTCTACATATTCCCCGACTTTGTTCTTTTTCATGGAATCCATTTTTGAATCCATGTCGGCTGACCATCGTTTCCGTTTTGGACTTGCCATTGCCTTTTTATAGGTTAATGGGTAGTCATCAATACTGTCACCAACGACCATATTGATTTCACCATCGAAGCCATAACAAGATGCTTTAGTAGAAACCCTCCCACTACGACGAGGTGCAGTGATCTTCTGAACATGAACTTTAGAGGTAGTTTTCTCAGTTGTTTCAACTGAGGGAGTGGGATTATCCTCTTCTTGGGTAGGATAGGACGGAACATTAGAAGGAGTAATATCAGAAAGTATTTCCTCTAATACAACTTTACCTTTCGGTTTGAACTCTTTGATATAGTTTTCTTCAAGGAAAGTAGCATTTGTAGAAACAAACACTTTATTATCCTTGTAACTATAAAATAGTCCACCCCTAGTCTCTTTCGAATTTCCGACAAACATGCAAACTTCTATTCGCGATTCCAGTTTGCCTTTTTTCTTTCTTAAGAAATGAGAAGGGCACCCCCAAATTCTATAATGGCGTAAAGAAGGTGTACGACCATTCCATAGTTCGACGGGTGTCTTAGGAAGTGCTTTAGATGGAACAACATTTAGAATGTCGTTTGCCATTTTTATAGCATATCCCCAGAAGGACGTAGATAGAGTTGAATAACTCAGGATAGACCTAACCATTTCCAAAAGAGTGCGATTTCTTCTTTTTGCTACTCCATTTTGCTGTGGAGTGCTAGGTGCAGTATATTGGGATTCAATTCCAAGTTCAATTAAATGATCTTTGAACTGCATATCCATATATTCTCCACCCTATCAGTTCTCAAGTTCTTTAATGTTTTACCTAATTGGTTTTTAGCCAAAGCATGAAATTCCTGAAAATTTTCAAACGTTTCAGATTTCTTTTGCATTAGGTAAAGAAAACTGTATCTAGAGAAATCGTCAATGACAGTGACGAAATACTCATAACCACCTCGGGCTTTGACATTTAGGGGGTCCGCAGACATCCAAATGTACTAACCGTAGGGGTTGTTTCGCACGCTCTCCCTTTGCAGAGAAAGAACGTTTGGTCATTTTTCTTTCTAGGCATGACTCGCATACAGGTAATTCACCTAAGACGACATTTTTCAATGGACTGTCTTTGGTTAGCCTATTGAGTCTATTATAGCCAATGTGACCTAAACGTAAGTGCCATAGATAAGTTTGCTCATCATTATCAATCTCTTTTCTTTTTAGGTTTCTAGGTTTAGCAAAATTGAAAAGTTCATTTCTTAGTGCGAATTGTATATTCGGTCTCAAAACATCAAGCCCTTGTTCCATGTAAGCAACACATAATTGAAATCCATTACGAGAAATTGAACAAAAAGTACTTGAAAAATTCAAATTATATAGATGTGTTTGTAAACATGAAACACTAATCAAGTTTCTACTAAAGTTTGGAATAAATAAAACATTTTCTAAATGTAAAAATTTCTTTTAAAACTTGAGGCGGGCTTTCCCTCTTTCTTTGACCGATAATAACTGTCCATTTCCAACTTTAAGCTTTAACTCTTCTGGGTGCAGATTTTCCCAAGTTTCAAGTAGCTGCAGTGAAGAACAAACATGGTTAGTAGATCCTGAATCAACAATCCAGATGGATTTGTCATTCTCTAAGATTCAAAGACAAAAGCATTACCTTTGTTTTAATTGTTTAGAAGTCGGGGACATCGTTCTTCTTGATGTCCCTTTTCATTACAATTCGAACATAGAAGATTATGTCTAATAATTGTACTTGAAGAAGCAGCTTTGTTAGAAGCTTCATGCTTAATCCTTTTCCTCTGATTAAAGTTTGCAAAACCAGGAGGTGGCATTGGAATCAAATTCCGTTCACGAGCTCGTAATTCTGCTTCGAGCTTAACCATGTCGGAGGAGTTAAAATTGTTGATCATGTAAGATACAACAAATGCATTATACTCCGGAGGAAGACTATTAATTATGAATTGTACCCATTGTTCCTTTGATAATTCAATTCCAAGTAGATGTGCCTTTTGGAACTTCAGATTCATCATCAACAGGTGCGAGTTTATGCAACTACCAGGATGCATTTTCACACTATAGAGTTCATTTGCAAAGGCATTTACTAGGAGTGGGTCGGGGTGTGGGTTGTTCATATTGGCACTACAAATATCAATAAACAGAAGGTTTTGGTTCAAAAATTCATACACAAGTTCAGAAAATAATAAATAATCACATACGTTATAAAAATACAAAATAAATTAACATATTTTATTTTCCAAGGTTTCCGACAAACTGATACAGTGTCCCGTTTAGGCGAGAGTCAAAGCATCATCCATTGAATAGAGTTGTCAATTCATCTAAAATGATAAACATTCTAGCAACCTTTTATTCGATCGAAAAGAGAATCCGACGTTGTCCCGTTTAGGCGAGAGTCAAGGTCATTCCTATTTCATGAGCATCCACCATTGTTTCATACTTTTGTAAGCCCTATAATAGTCGCCACTATTAGGGTGATCTATACTAAAATAAACACTTACAAAAAATACTTATCTTTCGAGATTCTACGGCGTTAATTGCTAATGAACATTCCTCCATTAGGGAGGATTACTCACTAAAACAATTAACTATGTAAAACCAACAATGGAGATCGAATGTCTCTTGATTAAAGCTCATTATTTTAAAAAAATATGTATTTTATTTAATCACTTATTTTATTATATATTTTAATAATAAAAATTACAAATTAAAGTTTGTTAAATAAAAAAAATTAAAAATTAAAAAAATCCAACTTTAATTAAATTTTCAATTATTTAATATTCGAAAAATAAATTCGAAATTAAATAAATAATTAAAATATAATAAAATAAAATTTGAAAAATATCTAATATAAGTTGCTATAGAAAAATCTAAAATATCCAACTTAAATATTTTCAAATAAAATTAAATTAAATATCAAAAATTAAGTTGTAACCACCTAATTTTAAAAAGAATCTTCCATTTTAAATTGATCTTTCTTTTTTAAAAAAAAATAAAAAAATCAACTTAAAAAATATCTTAAGAATCTTCAATAACCAATTCCTAGAATTCCTCAACTTAATTTTGAAATTTCAATAGATATTCAAATTTAAGTTGATAAATAAAATCAGTTAGAAATAACTAATTTTCAACTTAAATAGGAATATTTAATGAATTAATTAAAATCAGTTTCAGAAAGAATCTAGTTAGTTATAATTCTATATTTAATTAAACACAAGAAATATACATATAGTTTATCTAGAAAATAAGTCATTAAACTAAGTGTGTTTTTCTTAAATTAATTTCAAAAAAAAAGAAATTAATTATGTTGCTAATCAATTTTATTAGGTTAAACTAATTTAATTAACTTAGCAACGGTTATCCAAATCAGGCAAATGGGCCTTCACAGTTGGGGTAGTTCATGTGAGGGGGAGTTGTGTTCAGTATGTCGTACCCACTTCTATTGGCCCCCAACTCTCACGCAAGGCCCAAAAGAGGGGAATTTATCCTTAAAATGAACAATTGTAATTAATTGAATAGGCCCAAAACTAAATGGGCCTAAATAAAATCTATCATGGTGTGACATTTTATTTAGCAACAACCTATATGCATCTAAACACAAAGTAAACATATAGGCTCACACAGGCACATAGATTTGGATGGATCCTATCATGTTGCTAGGTCATACACAGATGAAAGAAGAATGTAAGATTTACCTATTACAAATTATTTACTTGACCTATTGATAATTGAACCATGGGTTAAAATCATATCATTGGATCTTTCAATAAGTTAACCATGGAAATTTAAATCAAGCAATAATAGGTTTTATAAAACTTACACACAAACTAAAACACATACTCCTGCAACAAGTTGTATTGGATAGTTGGATGTAGGATTTATTTAATTTTAGATTAATTAAATAAAAAAATAAAAAATATTTTTCGGTTTTTAAAATAAATTTAAATAATAAAAAAATTAAAAATTAAAACCTGCAATTTTGAAAAATTGGGTTTCAATTAACCTAAATATCATTTCAAAAAATTGTTAACCATCTTTTAAATTTTCATGTTATTTTATAAATTAAATATTAAATAAAATAAAATGATAATTAAATATCTTTTTTCCTGATTTTATAATTTAATTTAAAAAAAAAATAACAAAATTTAAAAGTTAGCAAAATATCTTATGTCTATTCAAAATATCATGATTATAGTAATTGTATTTTAAATTTAAATAAGGTCTAATAATTTAGAAAAAACAATGATTAAAAAAAAATATATCTGACCTTAAATTTAAAAATAAGATAAAATAATCAAATTTTAAAAATAAGATTAAAAAATTAAGCAAAAAAAAAAAAATTAGATATTTACCTATTTTCAAGTTTAAATTACACTAATATCATAAATTAATTTTAAAAAATCTAATTAATTTAATCCTGATAATTAGAATTGAAATAGGAATAGTAAATATCTAAATACAAAACTACACAAAAAATCGGAAGTTAATTCCATGAAAAACATGAAAAAAATGAAAAATTGGAAAAAATTGCATGTGGTATGGACAGTATGCAGTGCATACCATCCGCACGCACATTGGGAGGCATCTGGCCGAGATTTCTCGGCGCTAGAGGCTGCAAGCAGCCATTCCGCGCGCGCATGGGGCAGCTGTCCAAAGCCTCACGCGTCCGAGGAAACAGGGCATCCGCGTGCGTAAGGGTGCGTGATGCGACCCTGATATTTTCCGATTTTCAAAAATTCATAACTAATTCAAATAAAATCGAAATTGAGTTCTGTAAAAAAGTGAATTGCTTAATTTTTTCCAAAATATCCAAAAAAAATAATTCCAGAAACTAAATTTCAATTATTTTTCACAAAATCTCACAAACATCAATCAATCATTATATAACACACAAAACACCATGAAACCATCCAAATCACACACAAATCGTTTTATGTCCAAATTTCTTGCAAGAAAATCAACTACCATGGCTCTGAGGCAAGTTGTTGGAATTATTTTACCAGGATCTTAGTGTTGGAAATATTTTACCATGATCTAGATTTACTACCAAGTATGTTTTATTAACATGCTAATATGAATTCTAAAACAATGAAATAAACACATAAGAGTTTAAGAAAACATTACATTGGGTGCAGCAGAATATAATGACTCATTCCATTCAGATCTCTAGCCCTTGATTCCTTTCTGTAGCAGAGCATTATCAAGATCTGAATCTGGATCTCTTTCTCTCCTTCTTTGATGCTGATTTTCCATAGTCTTACATACTATGATTGAGGTACCACTTGATGTGTGTGGGCACTACTCTATCACTCAAGGGAATTCCGAAAGTGGAGAGAAGAAAAGAGAGAGAAGGGGCGGCTTGGCTTTTTCTGAAAGAAACAAATGTGCAAAGTTATGAGTTTCCTGAAGCCAACACTTTCTATTTATAGAATGCCCTCTAGGTTTAGGTTAGAATTGTATGGCATTAAAATAATGAAAAAAAAATGGTAAAGGGCTTTGCATAGTGGGCGGCCAGAATAGGAAATCGGGCCTCACTTTGCAACTTTCCCATTTTGTTATTTTTCATTCCCATTTTCTCAAAAATGCCAATTTTCCAATTTAACCATTTAAATGTCAATTCTAAATATTTAATAACTAAAAATAATTATTGAATAATATTGCCATTTAATATATTTATTAATTTAGACATATAAAATATCTTAATTAATAAATAAACTTAAAATCTCTTTTCTTTACAATTTCACCCTTGCTTAGTGAAAATTCATAAAGTAGACATAGTCTAACTTTAGAATTATAATTGATTAACTAAAATCAATTAACTGAGTCTTACAAGCAGTATGGTCTCAACTAGTATGGGGACCATGGGTCTATATAACCGAGCTTCCAATAAGTTGAACCGAATTTAACAAGTCAATTCCCTAACTTATTAATTCCTTATTGAATCTACTCTTAGAACTTGGAATTGCACTCTCAGTCATATAGAACGCTCTATATGTTCCACGATATAGACACGTCATTAGTTATCTATTGTTATAATCCTAATTTGATCAATGATCCTCTATATAGATGATTTACACTATAAAGGGATTAAATTACCGTAACACCCTACAATGTATTTTATCCTTAAAACACTTAACCCTGTATAAATGATATTTCAGCTAAGTGAAATGAGTAATCCACCATTTATTTTCGTTTGGTTCAGCTCGAAGGAAATCATCCTTTACTTTCTATTCGCCAGATAGAAGCTATAGATTCCATATTTATGTTAGCGCTCCCACTCAATTGCACTACCGTGTTCCCAAAATGTACATATCACCCTGACCCAAAAGTAGGCTTAACTAACAAATCAAAGAACACGAATAACACTCTTGAGATTGAACCTAATCATATGAGGATTAAGATCATTTGATCTAGGATCAACAGGTGATATTGAATTGAATAGATATTACGGTAAATTCTAATATATCTAATCAAAGTTCAATATCGGTCCCTTCCGATGTATACTCCATACATCCCATACTGGTAAACTTTGCCAATGTCCTGGAAAGGACGTAACACTTTTCCAAGGTCTAAGAATACCTACCGCTGATTATACCATGTCAGTTTAAATCCAGTGTTCTGACAAATCAGGGAATAAACTTTCGAACATATAATTAAGATTATATTCCACTTTGCTGACAACACTATAATCATTAACAAATTCATATGTTCTGGACTTAAATGGAATTCATACATTATTTATATAATCATGAAATAAATCATGTGAACCATGCAACATAAAATGTTATTTCTGATCTTTATTAATAAGTAAATCTGATTATATTGACATGGGTTTTATTTAGGGCACAAAACCCAACACTTAGATCTACTCACAAGTATGTTATTTAACATCCTAAATATGAACTTCTAAAACGTACAATATGAAATAAACACATACAAAGTATAAGAAACCTTACAGTGATTGCAGCGGAATATAATGTCTCATTCCACTCCGAAATCTAACCCTTTTATCCTTTTTGTCACATAGTATTATCCAGATCTGAGCCCGAATGTCCTTCTTGTTGAATCTGGATTCTTCACGATCTTCCATACTATGATTGAGGTACCACTTGATCTGTGTGGGCACTACTCTATCACTCAAGGGTTTCGAATTTTAATGGTGAAGAAGAAGGCTTAAAGTGGCAGCTAGGTTTAAGGAGAGAAGGCACTTAGTTTTTTCGAAGAAAGATGTGTCATTTTTTCTGAAGCCATCACTACATATTTATAGCAAACCATTAGGGTAGGGTTAGAATTATTTGGCATTAAATAATGAAAAAATAAATGATAAAACCCTAGAGTAGTGGCTGGCCATAAATGTGGATAATGGGCCCCAATTTGCAATTTTGCTGTTTTATCATTTCTACATCTGATTTTCTCAAAAACGCTAATTTTCAAATTTAACCATTTAAATTACAAAACCCATTATTTAATAACTAAAAATTAATTATTAAATAATAATATCATTTAATATATTTATTAATTAGGCTAATCAAAGTCTCTTAATTAACAAATGTATCCTAGAAACTTTTTCTTAACAATTTTGCCCTTGCTTAGTGAAAATTCATAAACTAGACATAGTCTAATTTTAGAATTATAATTGACTAATCATAACCAATTAACTGAGTCTTACAAGCCGTATTGTCTCAACTAGTATGGGGACCATGGGCCTATATATCCGAGCTTCCAATAAGTTGATCAAGAATTTACCAGGTAAATTCACTAGCTTATTAATTCCTTGTTGCATCCACTCTTGGAACTTAGAATTGCACTCTCAGTTATATAGAACGCTCTATATATTCCACCATATAGATACGCTATTAATTATCCATTGTTGTAATCCAAATTTGAGCAATGACCCTCTATAGATGATTTACATTGAATAGGGATCCAAATTACCGTAACACCTTTCAATGTATTTTATCCTTAAAACACTTAGCTCCGTATAAATGATATTTCAGCTAAGTGAAATGAGTACTCAACCATTTATCTCTGTTTAGCTAAGCTCGAAGCAAATCATCATTTCACTTTCTATTTGCTAGATAGAAGCTATAGACTCCATCTTTATGATTAGCGCTCCCACTCAATTGCACTACCATGTTCCCAAAAAGTACATATCACCCTGACCCGAAAGTAGGCTTAACTAACAAATTAAGGAACATGTGTAATACTTTTGAGATTGAACCTAAACATATCAGGATTAAGATCATTTGATCTAGGATCAACTAGGTGATATTGAATTTAACAGATACTAAAGTTTAATATATCTGAAACAAAATTCAATATCGGTCCCTTCCGATGCATACTCCATGCATCCAACCCAAGCTTTACTTTAACCAATGCTCTGGAAAGAACATAGCACTGATCCACGGTGCAAGTAAACTATGTTGTAGATTTTCATATCAGTGAAACCTTGTGTTCTGATAAATCTAGGAATATACATTCAATCACATAATCTTGATTACTTTCCACTGTGTTGAGGACACAATGAACAAGAATATAAATGTAAAAAGGGTTTAGATGAATATATAAATCAATTAGAGAAGTAAATAATAACATGAACCAAAAGACACACAAATGAGTGATAAATACTTCTGTTTCTTTATTGATATTTAATAGAATAGAGATTACATTAAAAAAGAGTTTTATTTGGGGCATAAAACCCAACAATATAGTCATCTGCGCCATTCAATTTCTTAAGAGAAATTAGAGTGACATCATAAGCAGATGATTTATCATCCATTGATCCGATGATATACTATTTGAGAAAATTCAAAAAGAAATGCTAAGAGGAAAAATTAAAGGATAATTTCGATTAAAATAAGAATCCAACGATGTCTCGTTTAGGCGAGAGTAAAACTTATTCTTATTTTATAAATCTCTTCATTGTTTCATATTGTAAACACTAATCTAAGTTGTCATCTTTGGATGTACAACTAGAGGTTGCATTTACAAATACTTATCTGCTAAGATCTAACACTATTATGTTTGTCTAATAAATGACAATCCTTTGGGATTAGTCCCATTAAAAACAACAAGCTAAGTTAGACCAACAATAAAGATTCAAAAATATACTACAATTAATAACAGAAAACAACATACTTCAATATAAATTCATACTCATTCAGAAATTATCATGCAAATTGCAAGTAAGAAAGACATGTGAAAATACAAAATAAACACATCTTAAATAATGTTCAAGGTTTTCAACAAACTGATACAATGTCTCGTTTAGGCGAGAGTCAAAGATATCATTCATTGAATAGAGTAGTCAACTCATCTAAAATTGATACCATTCTAGCAACCTTATCTTCTATCAAGACTAGAATTTAGCGTTGTCCCGTTTAGGCGAGAGCCAAGGTCATTCTATCTTATGAGCTTCCACCATTGTTTCATATCTTGCAAGTCTTACTCTTAGCAGCCACTTTAGGGTGGACATTACTAAGAATAAAATACTTACAATACTACTTATCTTTCGAGATTCTACAGTGTTAAATTGCTAATAAATGTTCATCCATTAGGGATGATTACTCACTAAAACAAGAACTGTGTAGAACCAACAATGGAGATCGAATATCCTTATAACTAAAGCTCATAATTTTAAAGAGTTGTATTTTCATTTAATACTTATTTTAATCTATTTATTTAACTAAAATTACTAATTTAGATAAATCTAAATATAATTTTTAATTTAATATTTATAAAATTATACCCTAGAAAGATTTGAAAAATAAAAATTATTTTTTATCCTTAGTATAAATTTTCCAATAAATATAATGAAAATTACTTAATGTAAGTTGCTCAAAAATTAATTAAATTAATATTCAACTCAAATTTTAATTCTCTACAAATATATATACTTGAATTCAAAATCCAATGTATAATAATACATTTTTGAAATTCATTAAAATAAAATAAAATAAAACAAGAAAAATTATTTTAATTTATGTTGGTCTAAAATTAAATATATTAATTTTCAACACAAATATAATTTTCCTATTTAATTGAATCTCTTAAGAAAGATATCAAATATTTAAGTGTCTAGAACAAATCAACTTAAATATTAATTTTCTAATTCTATTCAATATATCTAGAAAAATACCAAAAAGTCTACCTAAAAAATATTTATCTAGATAATTCATAAACTAATTACTGATTTTCTAATTAAAATAATATATTTTAATCTATTTATTTTGAATAAATTATTAATAAAAATTACTTAATTTAGGTTGATATAAAATTAATTAATAAATCAATGTCAACTTTAATTTAATTTTTTCAAAATTAAAATTTTTTGAAATATCTACATTTAAAGTTAATGCATTTCGAAATTAATGTGGGAAATGATTTTTAAAATAAAATAAAATACATATTTTGAAAATTACTCTAATTTAAGTTGATCTGAAATTGGAAAATTTCCAACTTAAATATAATTTTTTTATTTAATTGAATTCATTCAAATAAAAATAATTAAGTAACTAGAATAAAATCAACTTAATTAGTAAATCTAATTTAATATCTAAAAAAATATTCTAATTTAAGTTGATCCAAAATTAATTGACAAATTAATTTTCAACTTAAATAAATTTTGCTTATTTAATTAAATTTCATGAAATAGAAATAAAGAATTAAGTATCTTGATTAAAATCAACTTCATTATTAATTCTAATTTTAAGTTTTAAGAAAAATATCATAATTAAGGTGGTCTAAAATTAATAAATTAATTTTCAACTTAAATATATTTGTCTATTTAATTAAATTTTAAAAAATATAAATTAGTACTAGAAATTACTATCTAGAATATTTCATTAAACTAAGTTTGTTTTTCTAAAATAACTTTGAAATAATCCAACAAAAAATTAATTCTATTTATTTCAAAATTAAATATGTTGCTAATTAAATTTTAATTAGGTTAAACTAGTATAATTAGCCTAATACAATTACTTAAATAAGGCAAATGGGCCTTCACAATTGGGATTGTTCATGTGAGGGAGGACTGGGTTCAGTATGTCGTACCCACTACTGATGGCCCCCTAACTCTCTCATAAGGCCCAAAGGAGAGGAATTTAACCTTTCATTAAATAATTGTTATTCATTGAATAAGCCAATACTAATTGGGCCTAAATAAAACTATCATGGGTCATATTTTATTTTAGCAATCTAGTCCATTTAAATATCTAGAAATAAATGGGCTTCCTATATCAATCTAAGCCCAAAAGCAAACATATAGGCTCATTCGTCAAATTAATTTGGATGGGCCCTATCATGTTTCTAAGTTTACACAGATGAAAGAATTATAAAATTTACCTGTTACAAATTATTTATAGGATCTATTGACAATTGGACTATGATTAAAATGAGATTATTGGATCTGTCAACAAGTTAACCATAGCAATTTAGATCAAATAAATAATAGGTTTGTTATATGGACTGAATAGAAATATAATGTTGATTTTTTTCCCGCTCTGCTAGGGCTTGACCAGGTCGTCCCGTATCTTCGTCCCTCACCTTCGAAGGGTTCCCAGTTCTGGGATTGAGGTGATCGCCTCTACCATGGATGAAATTCTACAGAAGACCCATAATCTTCAAGTCACGGGTGAAGATGAAGAATGGGAGGAGGACAAAAGCTTGTCGATCACAATTGCAAAATCAAACCTCAGAGGCCGACTCTGTACCAATTCCGATCACAGCAGAGGATTCCTCAAGAAAGTGTTAGGAGGGATATGGCGAATGAAAGACGGCGAATGGAATCTCAAGATTAAAGAGAAATTTGAAACATGTCTCTTCTTAACCTTTACATTTGCCTCTGAGTCAATTCAAAGCAGAATTTTATCTAAAATGCCATGGTATTTATCTAATGGGGTGCTCATCTTGGGGAAAATGGAGAATTCCAATGAATCTTGGAAACATGACTTAACCAGCTTTCCAATATGGGGCCGAGCATGGGATGTTCCGATTGATCTACTGACTATAAATAACACAGTTCGAATGGCGGCCAAGGCAGGGGAGGTGATCACAGTGCAAAATTCTGATGTTTCCAAAATGGTGGCAGGCGGGTTCTTCAAATTCAGAATATGGATGTCCATAAATAAACCTATTTGCCCAGGCTTCCCCCTGCCGTATAAAGGCACCAAGAAATGGATAAGCTTCCAATATGAAGAACTACCGTTCATGTGCTTCAAGTGTGGGAAAATTGGGCATTGTTATAAAGATTGTCATCAAAACCCAACTATGATTCAGGTGGATGGTAAGGAAGACACGGCTGCTTATGGAAAATGGCTCAGGGTGGGTAATGAGGCCCGAGGCAGGACTAATGGAGAGGAACACGACAGGGAGAAACAAAAAATTGCAGATGATTCTCTGCAACAATCAACAATAAGTGTTGGAAGAATTCCTCCTGCTTCACCTTTTCCTTCTCTACACATGTTGGAAAAGGAAAGCAGTGGAAATCTGCCAAGAACAGTGACCAAAGACAACATGGACAGCCAGGAACAGCAGCTAATTCAAGGGAACTCAATATCCCCATCCAAGAACCACGAATTGAAGGCAAAATACATGGATTATGTGGAAATTCAGACAAGGAATGATGAAGGTAATAGGGGGAAACGCAGAATTGTAGAAGACTATGGAGATGTTGGGAATGGGAAAATGAAGAAATTGACCACAACCTTACCCGAAGTCACTCAAGATCAAGAACTCTACAATGTTCCTGTGTTTTATGATCAAGAAGCAAAGATTATGGAAGAGGCAATACCATTTGCAGTAGGGAGCTGTTCGAAGAATGTGGCCAAAGAAAATAGAAGGAAAGTAGCAGTGAAAAAAGACTCAAAGGCAAGGAAAGGGAAGTTGGAAAACAAAGGGACAAACATTTCTCCTATGGGGGATTTGAATGTCACTCCGATTACAGAAAAGGCGAACCCTGAAAGTCAGGGTCGCCTACAGCCATGAATCTCCTCATTTGGAACGCCCAAGGGTTGGGGAACCCTTGGACGGAGCGTTCTCTAGCTTCCCTAGTGACTAATTTCAGCCCTCAAATGGTTTTCATTGCTGAATCCAAGATTGGTAAAGTGCGTGCGGAGTCTTTGCGAGTTAAGTTGGGTTTTGTTGGTTGTTTCGTGGTTGAAGCAAGGGGGAAAAGTGGGGGGCTTTTGCTGTTGTGGTCCTCGGATGTGGAAACCCAAGTGCTCTCCTTCTCTCCCTTCCATATCGATTCTTTCGTTAGAATTGAGAATGGTCAATGGTGGCGATTTACGGGGTTTTATGGCGATCCGGATCCAAGTCAAAGGTGTGACTCTTGGAAGTTATTACGAAGAATAAGCCGAATGTATTCAGGGCCTTGGGCAGTAGGAGGGGATTTCAATGAAATTGTTAACCAAAAGGAAAAAATGGGAGGCCTACCCAAGCCAAGGTACCTCATTAACAACTTTCAAAAGGCCTTGGACAGCTGCCATTTGCGAGATGTTGGCTATGAAGGAAGTGAGTATACTTGGTGTAATGGGAGGAAGAATGATCTCATCTTCGAAAGACTCGATCGGGTTTGCGGCAACGAAGACTGGTTTGATATGTTCCCTTCAATGAAAGTTCGTCATTTGGATCGTACAAACTCGGACCATTGTCCTTTATTGCTTATGGAATATGACCCTCATGTACAGAATCATAATAAAACTAGATGGCGAACCAGATTCCATTTCGAGAGCGCTTGGGCTGAAGACAATGAATGTGCTAATATCATACAGTCAGCTTGGCAACATGGGAAGGAAATTTCGAACACAGGAGAGCTACAGAGTCGGCTGGGAAGATGTGGGCAAGCTCTTCAACAATGGAACAAAACAAAAAAGAAAGAAATGTCAAGGCATTTAAAGGAATATGAAGATAAAATGGCAGTTCTTACCCGAAGCACAAGTATTCAGGATTGGCAACAAATGCAGGAATTGGAACGTAAACAAAACATTTGGCTTGACAAAGAGGAGAAGTTTTGGAAGCAACGAAGTAGAGCG
Organism: Cannabis sativa; assembly: GCF_029168945.1. Classification (NCBI taxonomy): domain Eukaryota; kingdom Viridiplantae; phylum Streptophyta; class Magnoliopsida; order Rosales; family Cannabaceae; genus Cannabis; species Cannabis sativa. The sequence continues at coordinate 14,288,220 of NC_083605.1, read as the reverse complement.
CTTTGGTTAAAGGAGGGGGATAAGAACACAAAGTTCTTCCATAGAAAGGCAAGCAACAGAAAAGTAAAAAATACCATCCATGGATTAATTGATGACAGGCTGCAATGGATCACAGGAAACCGAAATATGGGTCGGGTGGCGTGTGACTATTTCAAACAATTATTTACTTCCACTCCAACTAATAGGAATGAGTTGCATGAGTTTCAAAGCATTATCCCGAACCGTATATCTCGTGCAATGAATGACTATTTGCTGGAGCCATTCACTGAAGAAGAGGTGTTCAAGGCAATGCGCAATATTCATCCTTTGAAAGCTCCGGGCAGCGATGGTTTACCTGGGCTTTTTTACAGAAAATATTGGGTAGTGATTGGTCCCGAGGTTACCAAAGTGTGCTTGGGAATTCTAAATGAAGATATGCAAGTGGATGAAATAAATGATACTCTAATTTGCCTTATTCCTAAGATTCCAAAGCCAACCCGAATGTTAGAATTTCGTCCAATAAGTCTTTGTAACGTGATCTACAAAATCGTGGCAAAATGCCTTGCTGGCCGAATGAAGAATAGTTTGCATCAAGTAATATCCGAGGAACAAAGTGCCTTTGTGGGGGGGAGGCTCATACAAGATAATGCAATAATCGGGTTCGAAAGCCTACATTGTATGAAGACTAAAAGATTCGGCAATGGAAGGAAAATGGCTTTGAAATTGGATATGTCAAAGGCCTACGATAGAGTGGAATGGAACTTTTTGAGAACAATGATGCGTGGGTTGGGTTATGAGGAACAATGGATTAACAAGATTATGAAGTGTGTGGAGAGTGTCTCCTTCTCGGTACTCATTAATGGGGAAAAAATAGGTAAATTCTACCCAACTAGGAGTCTTCGCCAAGGTGACTCACTATCCCCTTACCTATTTCTTCTTTGCTCAGAAGGTCTATCTTGCCTTATTCATGAGGCCAAAAGGGCTGGAAGAATTAATGGAATCCAATTTGGAAGAGAAAGGATTAAAGTTTCGCATTTGTTTTTCGCCGATGATAGCTTTGTCTTTCTTGATGCAAAGGAAGAAGAATGTGATACTATGAAGAGGATCCTTCACCAATACTCCAAGCTCTCGGGTCAGCAAATCAACCTCAAGAAGTCTGAAGTAAGCATGAGCAAGAGGATATCAACTAGCCAAGGACAAGCTTTAGCTCAACGATTGGGGGTTCGACTAGTCTCTCACCATGCCAAGTATTTGGGGCTTCCGAGTTTTGTGGGAAGAAGGAAACAAGAGGCTTTTGAAGTTGTTAAAGACAAAGTTTGGAACAAGCTTCAAGGGTGGAAAACCTCTATGTTCTCACAAGCGGGTAAGGAAATACTAATCAAAGCCGTTGTGCAAGCTATCCCGAGTTATACTATGAGTTGTTTCCGTCTTCCCAAGAAGCTCATTAAAACTCTCCACTCCTTGGCTGCCAATTTCTGGTGGGGGGATACAAAAGATCATAAGAAACTACATTGGAGTTCGTGGGATAAATTATGTAGACCTAAGGAGGAGGGAGGTCTTGGCTTCCGTAGTCTAGTTGAATTCAACCAAGCTCTTTTGGCCAAGCAAGGGTGGAGACTCATCCATAATCCCCACTCTCTTCTCACCCGAATCTTAAAAAGTAGCTACTATCCTAATACATCTTTTATGGAAGCGGGATGTCCTAATGGTGCCTCTTGTGTGTGGAAGGGGATTTGTTGGGGGAGGGAAATAATCAAAGAAGGGGCTATGTGGAGAGTGGGTAATGGAAGAACAATCAAAGTTTGGGAAGATAAATGGCTCCCTAGACCTAATGAAGCTACTCTATCTAAATTCCCTCAACTTCCGCCTCATACCAAACTTTCTAAATTTATAACTGAGGAAGGAGAGTGGAATATGGTCGAGATAGCTACATACTTTCATGAAGATGATACTCCTTGGATTCAAGGAATTCCTATAGATTTATACATGGAAGACAAATTATTTTGCCCTTTTACCCCTAATGGCCATTATAATGTGAAAAGTGGATATCGGGTTAGTAGAGAACTAAATCTTCATCCCACAAGGTGCTCCAACATGGATGAGATTAAGCAGTGGTGGAAACTGTTATGGAGCCTTCAAATTCCCCCTCGGATGAAGCTTTTCAGCTGGCGAGTTTGCAACAACTGGCTGCCTGCAAAGACTAATCTGAAACACAGAGGTATGGACATAAATACTTGTTGTGATATGTGTGGCAGGTATGAGGAAACCCTTACACATGCTCTATGGAGCTGTGAGAAAGTGAGAACCACTTGGAAACTCTGTTCTTGGTACAAAAACTGCTCTAGACTAGAGGCAGGTTCCATGTTTGATGTGTTGGTGGCCATAAAACAAATGAATACCAGGAACGATTTTGAAGACACCATCAAAGTGATGTGGGCTATATGGGAAAACCGAAATAGGAAGTGGCAGCAACTTCCTTATATGAACGGTCAGCAGCTTTTAAACTGGATTTTTTCTGCTTACCCAAATGTGCCTAAAACTGGAAGTGATTTATTGCAGCAAGAGGCAGATGCCACCACCAATATGAAGAAGTGGATTCCCCCTGCTAACAGCTGCATTTGTGTCAACTGTGATGCCGTAGTCGTGGATAAAACTGCTGGTATGGGCCTCGGCTATATCTGGCGTAAGAAGGATGGACAAATCCTTGCTGCTGGTCAGATTTACAAAGAGGGCATTTGTTCAGCCAAGATGGCAGAGACTTGGGCGATCCTGGAAGCGTTGAAGCATCCTCCAGCTGAGGCTATTAGCCAGATTGAAGTTCAATCGGATTGTAAGGTGCTGGTGAATGAAATCAACAATTTGGAGCAGTATTACTCGGCTGAAAGCAACCTGCTACATCAAATCCGAAAGGTGCTGGCCAATTTTCAAGATGTAAAATCATTCATGTAAAAAGAACCAATAATGAGTGTGCTAATATGTTAGCTAGGAATTGTCTATTAGACAAAAACACTCAATTTTTTTCTCATTCTTTCTCGGATTGGTTAGCCAAGTTTTGTAAGGCTGATCATCCAAATATGTTGTAGTTTGTCTTGTTGGTTCTAATAAAATTCTCTTTCAAAAAAAAAAAAAATAATAATAGGTTTGTTAAAAAAAAAAAAGATTTCGAATAAACAATTAAATATAACAAAAAATATCCATGTAACAAATGTGAAATAAGATACTAAAATAATTAAATTATTATTTTATCTAACCAACTATTTTGAAAATTTAGGGTTGTTAAAAACAACCTTAAATATCTTTTCAAAATTTAAAGTTCAAAAAAAAAAAAAATGGGAGAAACTAATTTTAAAATATCTAGATTTATTTAAAATATTTTTATCAAATTAAATTAAATATCTAGTAAGATAAATGATTTGAAAATAACCAAAAATAAATTTTCAATATCATTTTCTAATCTTATAATTTAATAAAATAAAAATAATAAAATAAGCCAATTTTAAAATAGATATGGTTAGGAAATTACTATTTTAGGAATAAAATAATAAACAAATAATAATTATCCTAATTATATGTTAAAATATCTCAAATTAAGTATTTTTTTCAAATTTCTACAAAAATATCTTGGTTATTTAAATATTTAAAATAATATTTATAAATTTTTGATAAGTAATTTCGAACTTATAATTTATAAACAATTAAATTTTTAACTAAGTAACAAATTTTAAATTTGAAAATATTATGTTTAGAATATAAAAATATCTAGATTAATTTCAAATTTATTAATTATTTAATTTATCTTATAAGAGAATTTTAATATAATATTTCAAATTAAAAGGATAAAGTTATCTCTTAGTTGAAAATATGGCTAATATTAAAATATCTGATCTTATAATTAAATAATATGTAAATATTAAAAAAATTAACAAATTTTTAAAATCTGAACATAATTTAAAATAAAATAATCATTTTTTTAAAAATTTAAACCTTAAAATATCATAAAATTAATAATAATCTATTAAAAATAAAATATTTTTAATTTAAAATTGATATTTATATTTAAATTTATTAAAAATAATATTTTATTTTGAAATTTGAGTTTGAAAATTGGAAAAATTCGAAATTTGGGGAAAAATCCCACGAAAATTGGCTTTTCGGTGCAAATCTCCTAGCTGCCCACGAAACACGCTGCAAGCACGCCATTCGGCGCGCGGGAGAGGTGTTTGGCAAGGTGTGGCGCCGAGAATTCTCGGCAGATTCAGCATCAGGAGAGGTAGGTGGGCATGTCTGAATGAGGGAAACACGGGCTTTAGACAGGATTGTGTACCCTGTCCTGCGCGCGCGGATCCTCCTTGTCCAAGGGTATGCACGCATGTATCTCGAGTGCTCGACACTCAATGCACCAAATATTTCAAAACACCATATCTCTTTTAATTTTTATCGGAATCGAGATTCGTTAAAACCAAAATTGTTTAATTTTTCACAAGGAATCCAAATAAAATATTTTTAGATTGAAAATAAAACTATTTTCATAGAAAAATTTCGTAATTCACATAACATTCATCAAATAACACATAAACTAACATGTACACATCCAAATAAACACAAAAACAATATTCATCGTTTTAAATCCATATTTCATGAAAGTAAATCATTACCATGGCTCTGAGGCTAGTTGTTGGGAATATTTTACCAGGATCTAGATAACCGAATACAATTATTCAAATAAGGCAAATGAGCCTTCACAATTGGGGTGGTTCATGTGAGGGAGGGTTGGGTTCAGTATGTCGTACCCACTGCTATTGGCCCCCTAACTCTCACACAAGGCACAAAGGACAGGAATTTAAACATTAAATAAAAAATTGTTATTCATTGAATAAACCCATTTCTAATTGGGCCTAAAAAAATTACTTATGTGAAATTTTATTTTTAGCAACCTAGTCCATTTACTTAGTAAAACTTAAATGGGCTTCCTATATGCATCTAAGCCCAATAGCAAACATATAGGCTCACACAGGTAAAATGATTTGGATGGGCCCTATCATGTTACTATGTTTACACAGATGAAAGAAGTACAAAATTTACCTGTTACAAATTATTTATAAGATCTATTGAAAATTGGACTATGATTAAAATCAAATCATTGGATCTGTCAACAAGTTAATTAGAGCAATTTAGATCAAATAAATAATAGGTTTGTTAAAAAAAGTTTTGAATAAACAATATAAAATTAAACAAACAATGTCCATGTAACAGATTGTGAAATAAAATATTAATATAATTAAATTATTATTTTAAACTAACCCACTGAATTTTGAAAATTTAGGGTTGTTAAAAAAAAACAACCTTAAATATCTCACAATTTAAAATTCAAAAATGAAAACTAATTTAAAATATTTAGGTTTATTTGAATAATTTTTATCAAATTAAATTAAATGTCAAATAAGATAAATGATTTGAAAAAAATATCTTTAATATCATCTTCTAATCTTATAATTTAATAAAATTAAAATAATAAAATAAACCAATTTTAAAATAGATGTAGTTCGATAATTATTATTTTAAGAAAAAAATAATAAATAAATAATAATTATCCTAATAATATGTCAAAATATATCAAATTAAGCAATATTAAAATTTCTACAAAATATCTAAGTTATTTAAATATTTAAAATATAATTTATAAATTTCTAATAAGTAAAAGGATATAAAATAGTAAAATATCATTTTTCAAACTTATAATTTATAAATAATTAAATATTTAACAAAATAACAAAATTTTTGAATTTGAAAATATTATGGTCAGAACATCTATAAAAATATCTAGGTTAATTTCAAATTTATTAATTATTTAATTTGTCATATAAGATAATTTTAATATAATATTTCAAATAAACAGATAAAGTTATCTTTTAATTTAAAATATGTTAAATATCAAAATATCTAATCTTATAATTAAATAATATATAAATATTAAAGAAATTAACAAATTTTTAAATGTGACCATAATTTAAAAAATAAAATTATCAATTTTTAAATTTAAACCTCAAAATATCATAAAATAATATTATTCTATTAAAAATAAATATTATTAATTTAAAAAATGATATTTAAGTTTAAATATATTAAAAATAATATTTTATTTTGAAATCGGGGTTTGAAAATTAGAAAAAATCGAAATTTGGGGAAAAATCTCACAAAAATTGCATTTTGCAGGTGGTTGCGAGGAGGGCTGCACTTGTAGCCCTGGACGCGCGCGCATGAAGGAGAGAAGTCGAGGATACTCGGCATTGGCAGCCTCCCTGACCGAGAAAACTCGATTAGCTGAAGGAAGGTTGCATGCCGAGTTCAGACAGTGGGTTGTTCGAGCACGTGCGCGCCCGGATTTTTCTTGTCTGAAGGTCTGTGCGTGCGGATGCACCCATCTCGACCTTGATTCAACCCGAAACTTCCAAAATTCATAACTTTTGCAATTTTTATCAGAATCGAGTTCCGTAATAACCAAAATTGCTTAATTTTTCACAAGGAATCCAAATAAAATATTTTCAGAAACAGAAAAAATATTTTTTATGGAAAAAACTTTGTAAATCACATAACATCATCAAGTAACATATAAACCACTTGAAGCCATCCAAATCAACACAAATCTTCGTTTTAATTCATATTTCATGAAAGAAAATCCTTACCATGGCTCTGAGGCCAGTTGTTAGAAATTATTTTACCAGGATCTAGATTTACTAACAAGTATGTTTGATTAACATCCTAATATGAATTTCTAAAACAATGAAATAAACACATAAGCGTTTAAGAAAACCTTACATTGGGTGCAGCGGAATATAATAGCTCATTCCATTCAGATCTCTAGCCCTTGATTCCTTTTTGTAGCAGAGCATTATCAAGATCTGAACCTGGATCTCTTTCTCTCCTTCTTGTTGATTGAATTCTTCACAGTTTTCCACACTATGATTGAGATACCACTTGATGTGTGTAGGCACTCACTCGTATGAAAATTTTAAGAAGAAAAGAGAGGGATGTGGTTTCGGCTATGGTATAGAATAGGAGGCTCAACTTTTTCCTGAACGCAAGAAATTTCATCTATCATCAACTTTAAGTGTGAGCCATCACTATCCATTTATAGGTCACCACCTAGGTTTAGGTTAGATTTAATTAGCATTAAAATAATAGAAAAATAAATGGTAAAATCCACACTAAGTGGCCGGCCTTAGGATGTGGATTGGGCCCCACTTTGTAATTTTGCCATTTTGTCATTTTCCCATCTCATTTTTTCAAAAACACCAATTTTCTAATTTAACCACTTAAATGCCAATTCCAATTATTTAATAACTAAAAATTAATTATTAAATAATATTGTCATTTAATATATTTATTAATTAGACATATAAAGTTTCTTAATTAATAAATAAAACCTAGAATCTCTTTTCTTCACATTTTAGCCTTTGCTTAGTGAAAATTCATAAACTAGACATAGTATAATTTAGAATTATAATTGATTAACTAAAATCAATTAACTGAGTCTTACAAGCAGAATGGTCTCGACTAGTATGGGGACCATGGGCCTATATAACTGAGCTTCTAATAAGTAGTCCTACAACTTACTAGGTAAATTCACTGTCTTATTAATTCCTTGTTGCATCCACGCATAGAACTTGGAATTGCACTCTCACTCATATAGAACGCTCTATATGTTCCACGATATAGATACACTATTAATTATCATTTGTTATAATCCCAATAATCAATGATCCTCTATAGATGATCTACATTGCATAGGGATAAAATTATCGTTACACCCTTTCAATGTATTTTATCCTTAAAACACTTGCCACCTATAAATGACATTGTAGTGAACTAATATAGTCACTAAAATGAACGTTCTATTATTTATCTTTATTTAGCAAGCTCAAAGGAAATCATCGTTTCACTTCTAAACACTTATAGAAGCTATAGATTCCGTATCTATAATTAGCGCTCCCACTCAATTGTACTACCATGCTCCCAAAATGTACGTATCACCCTAACCAAAATGTAGGCTTAATTAACAAATCAAAGAACATGTATAATACTCTTGAGATCGAACTTAACCATATCAGGAATAAGATCATTTGATCTAGGATCAACTAAATGATATTTAATTGAATAGATATTACGGTAAATTTAACATATCTAATCAAAGTTCAATATCGGTCCCTTTCAATGTATACTCCATACATCCAATACTGTTAAACTTTGCCAATGCCCTGACAAGGACATAACACTTATCTAAGGTGTAAGCATACCTATCGCTGATTATCATGCCAGTCTAAATCCAGTGAACTGAAAAATTAGGGAATTAAACTTTCGAACATATAAACATGATTATATTCCACTGTGCTGACAACACTATAATCATGAACAAATACATATGTTCTAAACCTAATAGAATTTATACATTCAATATAATCATGAAATAAATCATGTGAACCATGCAACATAAGATGTTATTTCTGATCTTTATTAGTAAATCTGATTATATTAAAATGAGTTTTATTTAGGGCACAAAACCCAATATATATTTCCTTGGGACTCATGCAGAGGAGAAAAATTATGTAAATTGGGTCCTCCTTAATTCCTCATGGTGTCAAATGTGGCACAACTACCCATGGGACGTGTTAGAATATGTTTTACCAAAATCTAGATTTAGTAACAAGTATGTTTTTAACATCCTAAACATGAACTTCTAAAATGATATAAAATAAACACATAAAAGGTATGAGAAACCTTACATTAGTTGCAGCAGAATTAAATGACTTCTTCCGCTCAGATCTCTAACCCTTGTATCCCTTCTGTAGCAGAGTATTACCAAGATCTGAGCTCGAAACTCCTTTTTGTTGTTTGGATTCTTCACAGTCTTACACACTATGATTGAGGACTTACCTGATATGTGTGGGCATGCACTCAATCACTAAGGCTTGAAATTGTTTGTGAAGAAAGGCTATAGTATTTCGAAATTATGAGAAGAAGAACAAGAAGGAAGATGTCTCATGAACCAAGAGAGAAAACTAGATTTTTAGCTTAAGAGGCATTAAATGGATAATGAGACCATAGCTTTCCTTTTATATTAATTTCCACTAGGGTTAGAGTTAAATTATTTAGAATAAAAAAATGATAAAAATAGAGTAAAACTAGCACCTAGTGGCCGACCACATAGTGGGCCCTACACTAGTTTAGTTTTTGCCATTTTTCTCAACTATTTTATCTATTTTTTACAAATACCACTTTTTACACTTTCAACCCTATAATGCCAAAATTATTTATTTATAATAATTAAATAATTATCAAATAAAATTGTCATTTATAGTATTTATTAATTAGACTCCATAAAGTCTCTTAATTAATAAATTAACCCTAAAATGCTATTTCTTCACAATCAAGCCAGATCTTAGTGAAAATTCATAAACTAGACATAGTCTAATTTTAGAATTATAATTGATTAATTAAAATCAATTAACTGAGTCTTACAAGCAGTTTGTCTCAACATGTATGCGGACCATGGGCTTATATAACCGAGTTTCCAATAGGCTGATCTAGAATTTACCAAGTAAATCCACTAACTTATTAATTCTTCATTGAACCACTATAAAACTTGAAATTGCACGATCAGTTACATAGAACGCTCTATATGTTCCATGATATAGATACAATATTAATTATCCATTGTTATAATCCCAATAATCAATGATCCTCTATAGATGATCTACATTGCATTGGGATTAATTTACCGTTAAACCCTTCAATGTATTTTATCGTTAAAACACTTAGCCACCTATAAATGATATTTCAGTGAACTAATATAATCACTGAAAACCATTTATCTCTGTTCATCGTTTCACTTCTATGTCTAGATAAAAGTTATAGATTCCATATCTATGATTAGCGCTCCCACTCAATTGTACTATCATGTTCCCAAAATGTATGTATCACCCAGACCAAAAGGTAGGCTTAACTAACAAATCAAATAACACAAATAACACTCTTGAGATCGAACCTAACCATGTCAGGTTTAAGATAATTTGATCTAGGATCAAGTAGGTGATATTGAATTGAATAGATATTACAATAAATTTATCATATCTAATCCAAGTTCAATATCGGTCCCTTCTGATGCATACTCCATGCATCCAACCCAAGCTTTACTTTAACTAATGCCCTGGAAAGGACATAGCACTTATCCATGGTGCAAGTAAACTATGTTGTAGATTATCATATCAGTTAAACCCTGTGGACTGATAAATCTAGGAATACATTTAATCACATAATCTTGATTACTTTCAACTGTGCTGACTACACAATAAACAAGAATGTTAATGTGATAAGGATTTGGATGAATTTTAAAATCAAATAAACATATAAATGATCCCATGAACCAAATGACTGTTGGAAATATTTTACCAGGATCTAGATTTACTACCATGTATGTTTCATTAACATCCTAATATAAATTCTAAAACAATGAAATAAACACATATAAAGTTTAGGAAACCTTACATTGGGTGCAGCGGAATATAATGACTCATTCTGTTCAGATCTCTAGCCCTTGATTCCTTTTTGTAGCAGAACATAATCAAGATCTGAACCTGGATCTCTTTCTCTCCTTCCTTTGTTGCTGATTCTCCTTCTTGTTGTTTGGAATCTCCTACAGTCTTACACACTATGATTGAGATACCACTTGATGTGCGTGGGCACTACTCTATCACTCAAGGTTCGACATTTAGAGAAGAAAAGAGAAGGGAAGTGGTTTCGGCTATAGAGAAAAGAATAGGAGGCTCAACTTTTCATCTCACAGAATTAAGTGTGAATGAGAGCCATCACTATCTATTTATAGGTAACCACCTAGGTTTAAGTTAGAATTATTTGGCATTAAAATAATGAAAAAATAAATGATAAAAGCCTATAAGAGTGGTCGGCCATGGGCTTTGGATAATGGGCCTCACTTATGCAATTTTGCTTTTTTATCATTTCTGCATCTCATTTTCTCAAAAATGCCAATTTTTAAATTCAACCATTTAAATGCCAATTCTAATTATTTAATAACTAAAAATTAATTATTAAATAATAATTTCATTTAATATATTTATTAATTAGACATATAAAGTCTCTTAATTAATAACTAAACCTAGAATCTTTTTTCTTTACAATGTCGCCCTTGCTTAGTGAAAATTCATAAACTAGACATAGTCTAACTTTACAATTATAATTGATTACTCAAAATTAATTAACTGAGTCTTACAAGCAGTATGGTCTCAACTAGTGTGGGGACCATGGGCCTATATTTCCGAGCTTCCAATAAGTCGAACCGAATTGACCAAGTAAATTCCCTAACATATTAATTCCTTATTGAATCCACACTTAGAACTTGGAATTGCACTCTCAGTCATATAGAACGCTCTATATGTTCCACGATATAGATACGTCATTAGTTATCCATTGTTATAATCCTAATTTGATCAATGACCCTCTAATAGATGATCTACATTGAATAGGCACTAAGTTACCGTTACACCTTTAATGTATTTTATCCTTAAAACACTTAGCTCCGTATAAATGATATTTCAGCGAAGTGAAATGAGATCTCCACCATTTATCTCTGTTTAGCCAAGCTCAAAGGATATCATCATTTCACTTCTAAATTCCTATAGAAGTTATAGACTCCATATTTATGTTAGCGCTCCCACTCAATTATACTATCATGTTCCCAAAATGTACGTATCACCCTGACCCAAAAGTAGGCTTAACTAACAAATCAAAGAACATGTATAATACTCTTAAGATCGAACCTAAACATATTAAGATTAAGATCATTTGATCTAGGATCAACGGGTGATATTGAATTGAATAGATTTTACGGTAAATTTAAATATATCTAATCAAAGTTTAATATTGGTCCCTTCTGATGTATACTCCATACATCCGATACTGGTAAACTTTGCCAATGCCCTGGAAAGGACATAACACTTATCCAAGTTGTAAGAATGCCTATCGCTGATTATCATGTCAGTCTAAATCCAGTGAACTGACAAATCAGGGAATAAACTTTCGAACATATAATCAAGATTATATTCCACTGTGCTGACAACAGTATAATCATTAACAAATTCATATGTTCTGGACTTAAATAGGATTTATACATTATATATATATAATCATGAAATAAATTATGTGAACCATGCAACATTAAATGTTATTTCTGATCTTTATTAATAAGTAAATCTGATTATATTGAAATGAGTTTTATTTAGGGCATAAAACCCAACAAACTCCTACTTGCACTAATATAAAACAAAATGTGCATTTCAAATAATCTCAACACCTTGATATACAAATCAATTGTAGTAGTAGTATAATCCTCGTAATAGGATCTGACAGGTTGAATTAAACACAACCTTTCCTCCACCATTACTCTTCCTTAATCACAAAATCCTTGATAATGTGAAATTCCTCTCTATATGTCTACTCTCTTGGGATATAGGATTCTATACTTTTGGCAACTACTTTTCGGTTAATCAGGAAATAACACTAGTAGTTAAGACAAGTTGGAACGGTGCCACCAATGTATAAAACTTTCCTTAGACTGAATAAGTACCTTTCCTGCATCTTTAACATTCACTCTCTCTCTGGTAGACCAAGAGACTTCATATAGGTTTTTACAGTTCTCCAAAATCACTACTCCACCCCCAGAGTAATCACCAACTTATCAGCAGACTTTCTAGCACAAAGGCAAGTCTCGAAATCTGATGTGGTGTAGTCTAAGAGTTTTAAACACACCCTTATCGACTAACATATAGTTCCTCTTCTTAATCTTAAGATTTACTTGATTGTCTTCCAATGTTCCTCTCCTGGATTAATCAGATACCTACTCTTCACTCCCACTCAATAGTAGGTGTCTGGTCTAAGGCATACTAAAGCATACCTGAGACCTCTCACTGTTGATTTAAAGAATTTTTTTCATGGCTTTATCGTTTCTGGAATAGTTGAGACTTTTCCTTTGATAAATAAAATCTATGCCTAGAAGTTGAGAAGCTTCTATAGATTGCCATTAGAAAGAAAATGCTTCAGCTCTTACTAAAGTAAGTTGCTTGCATTAGAGTAAGTAATTACCAGGTATACCACAAGCCATAGGTTTAGATAAACTCAAACCTATAATACTAGGAACAGGAAGTTTTGTTAAGTCCATTAAATAGACTTATTAACGAAAATTTCCTTTTATGTCCTTGTAATAGAAAACTTTAGGTTATTCCATGTGAATGGATCAAACCATAGTTCTATTGGCTTTTCTTCTTAGTTTCTTATCTTGACAATCCATTACTTGTTTAAACTTACAATGGATTTTAATCACTAGTGTCTTCCAAGTCATAAGAAGTAAAGTTCCTTGAAACTCTCCCACTACGACAAGGTACCGTGAATTATTTCTAAGAAAACTAAATGGTATTGACCTCTTCGGTTGTGTCAAGACAACAGAGGCAGTGGGATCATCATATGTCAAATAAGATGATAGAACACTTTTGGAATCAAGAAAAAAATATCTCCTTTATTTGCTACTTTATTTTCAGACTTAGTCATTTTCTTAGAAAAGTAGTATTTATTTAAACAAACACTTTCTTATCTATTGACTATGGGATGTTCCACCCCTAATCACTTAGAATAGCTAACAAACATGCAAACCATAGTTAACAGTTCTAGCTTTTCTTTAAAGATTTCGATTAGGTCATCCATGAATCTAGCAATGGTTTACTCTAAGTACACAACCATTGCATCATTCTGAAATTGTATTACCATAGAAGGACTTAGGCAACGATTAGTAACTAATCATCAATATGTAACTCGAAATTCTTGGGAGGTAAGTTTGGATATAATTCAAAAAATCAATTTAATGATTTGAACTGCATATCAACTAACTATTTCTCCACCCCTATCAGTTCACAAGATCTTTAACCACTTACCTTAATGGTTTTTCACCATTGCTAGAAATTCTTGAAAGTTTTCAAAACAATTCAAATTTCTTTGCATAAGGTATAATCTAGAGTGATCATTTTAAGAATACAACGAAAAACTATATCCACCCCTGAATGTACATCCATCTGCGAATGAGATGAACTTACTTTCAGTGGATATAGGCATATTAACTCTTTGCAGAGAATGATCTTGTCAAATGCCATAGATTTATAAAATGTGGTTGTGTCTTTTGATGACTCAGGTTTAGTTACATCAAAGAGTTCTTAGAATAGTGCAAGTGGATCCTGGTCACAGAATACTAAACTCATATTCCATACAGTTTGAATCCATTGATAGAAAATGGTTATTTAAACACTTGTGAAAGTGAAATGTATTGTATTAAAAAAAATTATTTGGAATCTAAAATTTAAAGTCAAAGACTTAAATTTATACCAAATATAATTAGTAACTCTTTCTTGGACTACCACTACTAATTTAACTCTAAGTCTGATTTGCCCATACAAGTAGGAGATTTCTAAGATTGAGGATTTATATCATTTTGGGATAGAATTTCGGGAATATAATCAAATGCGTCATTCAATTTCTTAAGAGAAAATATAGAATGACATGAAATGATTTATAGACCATCCATCCAATGATATGTTATTGAGCTAATTCGAAATGAATAAGCTAAGAGGAATTAGGATAATTTTGTTTTTAAATAAGAATCCAACGATGCTTCGATTAGCGAGAGTTAAAGTAATCTTATTTATATAATCTTTTTATTTCATATTGTAAATACTAGTCTAAGGTATCATCAATTGATGAACAGCTAGATGTTGCATTTACAATATTTATCTTTCGAGATCTAACACTATTATGTTTGTTTAATGTTGACAATCCATTAGGGATTTATCTCATTAGAACAACAAAACAAGTTAGACCAACAATGAAGATTCGAAATTAAACTACAATTTAATAACAGAAAATAACATGGTTCAATATAAATTCATACACAAATCAGAAATTATTAATCACATAGCAAGTAGGAATGACAAGTGAAAATACTAAAACATACAATCCTAAATAATTTCCAAGGTCTTCAACAAACTGATATCAGTGTCCCGGTAGGCGAGAGTCAAAGTATCATTCATTGAATAGAGTTGTCAGCTCATCTAAAATGCAAATCATTCTAGCAACCTTTTATTTGATCAAAATAAGAATCCAACATTGTCCCGGTAGGCGAGAGTCAAGGTTATTCTCATTTTATGAGCTTCCACCATTGTTTCATGTTTTATAAGTTTATCTCTAAGTAGTCACCGTAGGGGAGAGTCTAATAGAGACGAAAACTTACACAACACTTATCAATTGAGATCTTACGGTGTTAAATGCGTTCAACGAATAACCATCCATAAGGGGGACGAAGTCTAGCGTCTCGAGGTTATATTGAAAACATTTAACTATTGTAAGACCAACAATGGAGATCGAATGTCCTAATAATAATAAAGCTCATTATTTTTTTAAAAAAAATGTATTTTCTTCTAATATTTATTTTAATCAATTTATTTTAAATATATATTTATTTAATTAAAATTTCCAATTTAGAATGAGAAATTCTAAATATAAATTTTAATTTAATATTTATAAATTATACTTAGATGGATCTGAAAATAAAATGAATTATTTCCATCTTAGTAATAATTTCCAATAAATATTTAGAAAAATATTCAATTTAAGTTGTTTGAAAATTAATTTAAATTAATTTACAACTCAAATTTAATTTTCTATAAATATATATTGCATTTCTAAAAATTGAAGTATTTAAGAATACAATTTTCGAAATTGCTTGTAAAAATAAAATAAAAATAAATCCTGAAAAAAATTATTCTAATTTTATGTTGGCCCAAAATTAATTTACAACAAAAAAAAATAATTTTCCTATTTAATTAAATATTAAAGAAAAATTTCAAATATTTAAGTATTATGATTAAAATCAACTTAAATATTAATTTTTTATTTAATTAAATATCACTAGAAAAATATTTCAAGCAAAACAGATAATATCTATCTAGCCTTTCGTTGACTAATTAATTCATTTTCTAATTATAATATATTTTAATTCATTTATTTTAATTAATCATTAAATGAAAAAGTCATTGATTTAAGTTGGTCCAAAATTTAAATAAATAATTTTCAACTTTAATTTATCTTTCAAATAAAATTCGAAATTTCTGCATTAAATAAATGCAATTTCGAAATTTGTGGGAAAAAGATTAATAAAATAAAATAAAATATATTTTGAAAATTATTCAAATTTAAGTTATTCTGAAATAAAAATTCAAACTTAAAATAGTTTTCAATTTTAATTAAATAACATGAAAATAATAATATTTAAGTATCATGATGAAAATCAACTTAGATATTTGAATTTTCAATTTAATTAAATGTAGTAAGTTCAATAAATAAATAATTAAGTATAGAGGAGACTTAATTATTAATTCTTGCTTAATACTAGGAAAAATATACTTAACTTAGATTGTACCAAAATTAATTATTAAACAATTAATTTCACAATCTATGATATTTTCCTAATTAAATATTAGACAATATAATTAGTTCTAGAAATAAGTATCTAGAATATATATCATTAACTAAGTGTTTTTCTAAAATTAACTTTAAAATATTAAATGAAAAATAAATTTCATATATTTTAAAAGTTAATTATGTTGCTAATTCAATTTTAATTAGGTTAGACTAATATAATTAACCTAATACAATTATTTAAATAAGGCAAATGGGCATTCACAATTGGGGTAGTTCATGTGAGGGGGAGCTGGGTTCAGTATGTCGTACCCACTTCTATTGACCCCAACTCTCACACAAGGCCCAAAAGAGAGGAATGTAACCTTTAAATAAACAATTGTTATTCATTGAATAAGCCCAAATCTAATTGGGCCTAAATAAATTTACTTATGTCAAAATTTATTTTAGCAACTTAGTCCATTTACTTAGTAAAACTTAAATGGGCTTCCTATATGCATCTAAGCCCAATAGCAAACATATAGGCTCACACACGTCAAATGATTTGGATGGGCTCTATCATGTTACTAGGTTTACACAGATGAAAGAAATTGCAAAATTTACCTGTTACAAATTATTTATAAGATCTATTGACAATTGGACTATGATTAAAATCAGCTCATTGGATCTGTCAAAAAGTTAATCATAGCAATTTAGATCAAATAAATAATAGGTTTGTAAAAAAAATTTGTATATTAATATATACACAAACAATACAAAGAAATGACTGATCTGGAATATCTGGAAAGTAAACTAAAATATCTCAATTTTAAAATTTAAAATAAAATTTAAATTTTAAAATAAATATCTTAACTAGAATTCAAATTTAGGTTGTTAGAGAATATTTGAAAAAATTCAAAATTTAACAAACTCCTAAATTTCCTAAATTCTAACAAAAAATCAAAAATATCTAACCGATTTTTTAAATATCAAGTTTATTCAAAATTTAAATTTATTTAAACTTTCTAATAAGATAATATAATAAAATATCTTGAATTTTAAAATTTAGATATTTCATTATTATATTCTAAGTCTTATAATTTAATAAATTTAAATATTACATAAATAAACTAATTGAAAAATAAGATATTTTATATGGTTAGAATATTTAAAAAAAAAATAATAATAAGTTTGAAAAATTTATGGTTTGAAACCGTAAAATATCTAATCAAACTAAACTAACCAATTTTTCAAATTTTGTGTTATTTTTCCCAAAATATAATTTTAATTAAAAAAAAATGTCTAATAAGATAAAATGTTAAACCAAACATATTCCTAATCTTATAATTTTAATTAATAAAATATATTTCAAAAAATAACAAATTTGAAAAAAAAAATATGATATGGTTAGCAAACTTTGAAATTTGAACAAGATTATTTTAAAAGATAATATTTTAATATCAAAGTAAGATCATTCAAATTTAATAAGAAATAATATCTGATCTTATAATTAAAATAAATCAAATAATCTAAAATTTCAAAATTAACCATAAGGCTCCTTTGTGAGAAATCAAATTTTCAAAATTCAAAGCCTACTAATATCAGAAACTAATTTTAATTAATTAAAAAAATAATAAAAATTAATTTTATTCTGACAATTAGATTTTTAATTGAAAATTTAGATTCTACACAAAATTCTACCAAAAATTGGCTTTTGTTTCAATGAAAAACGATTTTTGAATCAAAAGTTATGAAGAAAACAAGTTTGGTGCACAAGGGTATGCATTGCATACCCCTGCGCGCGCGGAATGGCCCATCTGGCTGAGACAAGAGGCTGCATGCAGCCTCCATGGCCGAGAAACATGGGCGTGACACAGGGGAAGCTTCGGACAAGGCTTTGTCTGAAGGGATTTTGTCCCATGCGCGCGCGCGAATGTGCCTTTAAACCCTGATATTTTCGTCAACTTCAAAAAATCATAACTAATTCATAAAAATTCTAAATTAGGTTCTGTAAAAGCCTAAATTTATTATTTTGTCTACTTTCCAGAAAAAATAATTCCAGATCGAAATAAGAAATATTTCAGTAACATATATTGGGATTTCTAAACTATCATCAAATAAGCACATAAACCACATGAAACCATCCAAACCAACATAAATCATCGTTTTAATACATATCTCATGAAAGTAAATTATTACCATGGCTCTAAAGCCAGTTGTTGGAAATATTTTACCAGGATCTGGATTTACTACCATGTATGTTGCATTAACATCCTAATATGAATTCTAAAACAATGAAATAAACACATATAAAGTTTAGAAAACCTTACATTGGGTGCAGCGGAATATAATGACTCCTTCCGTTCAGATCTCCAGCCCTTGATTTCTTTATGTAGCAGAACATAATCAAGATCTGAACCTGGATCTCTTTCTCTCCTTCCTTTGTTGCTGATTCTCTTTCTTGTTGTTTGTAATCTCCTACAGTCTTACACACTATGATTGAGATACCACTTGATGTGTGCGGGCACTACTCTATCACTCAAGGTTCGAAGTTTAGAGAAGAAAAGAGAAGGGAAGTGGTTTCGGCTATAGAGAAAAGAATAGGAGGCTCAACTTTTCATCTGACAGAATTAAGTGTGAATGAGAGCCATCACTATCCATTTATAGGTAACCACCTAGGTTTAATGTAACACCCTAACTAGCATAGGCGTATTACGTGATTTTTAAACATACTGTGCAGCTCGTTGCTAATCAACGAGGTTTATGGAAAACGTGATTAATTAAAATTTTTGCTTTTTAATTAAACTTATAAATATTTATACAAAATACTCGGGATCCCGATTACAAAATCATTTACAAAAGTTTACTGTCTATACAAAATACTTGTCGCCTAGCGACTAATTACAAAAAATAGCCTTGCTGTCCCGATGATCGTACGCTCCAGGCCTAACCGCCCCGACATGTACAATCTTCACTGGCTCGCTCATGGTCCATCAGCCCTATCCTTCCCCTTACCTACACATAAACACAGAACTGTGAGTCGACAGACTCAGTAAGAAAAGCATAATAATAATCATACATAAATCCCGAGTCATGATCAGACGCCCATACCCCTGACCATAACCCTAACTGTCGTGTCCAACATGATACTGAGTCCTGAACGTTCATAAGGACGGTACCATTGACAAGTAACAGCCTATACTCGGTCGAACTGGTCATACTCCAGCTGCTAGTCATAATCTAGCCTGTACCGATGTGTTACAGTATCAGCCTATACTCGGTCGAACTGGTCATACTCCAGCTGCTAGTTATACTCTAGCCTGTACCGATGTGACATGTCAAATAGTACGGAACCACCAACCTAAGTATCAGCCTATACTCGGGACACTGGTCATACTCCAGCTGCTAGTCATACTCTAGCCTGTGCCGATGTGATACAGTGTCAGCCTATACTCGGTCAAACTGGTCATACTCCAGCTGCTAGTCATACTCTAGCCTGTACCGATGTGACACAGTCGGATGGTTCGAAGCCAACATACATATCTAATGTAATCTAACAGGCTTCCTAACATGCACGCTAAACATGTAATCTATATATGCATACTGTTATACTAATCTTACCTCAATTCCAAATTCAGGTGTGCCGGTCAACCTGACTGGAACTATCTGCGCGGCGGATTACAGGCTCCTAAACCATAAAAATCACAACACTATAAGTGATACGCTAAATCACTTCCCGGGGACTTAAACTAGGAACTAAAAGTTTCCCTATCGATAAAAAGCATGGCAATACCCCAAATAACATAAAAACGAGGAAAACTAGGGTTTCTGAAAAATCACCCAACCGGCAGACCGGTTGTCCAACCGGAATTCCGGTTCTGGGAATTTTCAAAACCCATCCGGAATTCTGGATGCACAACCGGAATTCCGGTTCCTCGCAGGCAGAACTCAAAAATTCATAACTCTTTCAAAACAAATCCAAACCACACAAAACCTTCCAGACCTATTCTAAACATCCCATAGAACATTTCTAAAGCAACTACACAGTCCAGAACACACATATACCAAAAATGCAATTAAAGCTCCAAGCTTTGAGTTCAAAACTCAAACTTGGTTAAATCTAACTAACATGCATCCAAAACAGTTCAAACCTACTTAATCATGCATATAATAGCCTCTGAAAACACAAGAAATCGACCTCAACAAACACAGCAACAAAACTCACAATTTCACTTTGAAAACTCAAGCTTTTGCATAGAAAAACCATAACTCAATCAACCTAACTATCATGCATTACTAGCAGCTCAATTAACTTCAATTAAACATGCTTAATTCTCTGCAAACAACAATAAAATCACAGCAGCAACAACAACTTAAACTATGCATGCAACATCATCTTTTTCATCAAAATTTAAAGAAACTTAAAGAGTAAGATACAAAGGTCTTACCAAGCTCTTGAAGAACACTTAGATTGAAAGAAAAACAGCTTGAAAATCAAGGAAACCCCAGCCCTAGAACAACATACAGCCAAGAGAGAGAGAGCTTTTTGAGAATTTTTCTAAGTTTGAAATTTTGAATAAATGAAATAAAATGCCACTTAACCCCTTTTACTTCAGCCAACATAAAGCATTATTAAACACATATATTCCAATTAATAAGCCACAAAAAGACAAACTAACAATGGGGAAAAATGACCATTTTGCCCCTTCACACTAAAATCACATAAATAACACTAAAGGGGTATTTTTGAAAAATTCTAAATTCTCGGCCATTCCCGACATTCCCAATGTCAATAAACCGTCCCACAATACTAACATACTAAGTTGTGATTTTACTGAGCCAAACACCGAGTTCCATGTTACCGGCCACCGGAAATGCAAAATTATGAAAACTACTAAATGACATAAAATGCATCTCAGAATTCAATAATAACAGTATAAATAATTATTTAAATAGCTATAAATAATTTTCATAATTAAATATGATTAACTGTTAATTTCAAAATTAAACTAAGCGGTCTTTACAACTATTCCCCCCTTAAAAAGGATTTCGTCCCCGAAATCTAACCTGAATAACTCTGGATATTGAGCTCTCATATCTGACTCTAGCTCCCAGGTGGCTTCCTCTACCTTGTTGTTTCTCCAGAGAACTTTGACCAATGCTATGGTCTTATTCCAAAGGACTTTATCCTTTCTATCCAGGATCTGCACTGGCTGTTCTTCGTAAGACATATCTGGCTGTAGTTCAAGGCTCTCGTAACTGAGTATATGAGAGGGATCTGAAACGTATTTTCTCAACATCGAGACATGGAATACGTTGTGAACTGCTGATAAAGCTGGAGGCAATGTGTTAGGATATTTTTAGCCTACATTTTGGGTCACTTTTTATAGTTGTTTTCCTTCTTTGTTATTCTTTTTGGAATAGAATTACGCTTGTTTTCTTTGATTTCAGGTTTCACACTTGGAATATATCAATTGATCGAATTTCGGAAAATAACAAGCTATAGAATAGAGAAAATTCTGCAAGAAAATAAAGCTGAAACTTCAAGCTTAAATTTGACTATGTTCTAATCTGATTTTGGAAAAAGTCAAACCATAAAAGTTTTAGATTTCTTTTTCTTCTTTCCAACGCATCTTGAATCAACTCATTTGAAGTTTTTATGTGAAAGTTATGCATATTTTAATGAAAGATGCTGAAGCTGTCAAATTTTGCTCCAGTAGTCGCGACCACCACTTTCTATGGTCGCGACCCTTTTTCATGGTCGCGACCATGGTCGCAACTAGGAGCCAAACAGCGAGATTTTTTTTCGTATTTTGCCCATGGTCGCGACTAGGCTTTATGTAGTCGCGACTAGGGGCGAAAAACGAGATTTTTGGGCAGTTTTTGACTTTTTCAAAGAGGTAGCAACCCTAATTTCTATTTAAGGGGTTCATATTTTAGAAGGAAGGGAGGCAAAAATCAAACCCTAGAGATGAAGAAGGAGGCAAAGGAAGCAATTGTGGCGATCCGGAATGCAATCACCAACTAGTTCTTTCTTAAACTCTTAGTTTCTATGTTAATTTCTGTTTTAGTTTTGATTATGGATGTTATTATGGATTTTATGAACTAAACTCCTATTTAGGGAGATGATGAATGTTGATTGAAATTACTTTCGGTTAATGATAATTGCTATTTCTCCTTTCTTGATTGTGAATTTATCCATATTTGTGTTTAATTACATGTTTAAGATTGATCACCTTCTTCATGTTCTATGATCCTAATTCAAAATCTGAAAAGTGAGAATTGGGAATGCTAAAATTGGATAAACTAGGTTTTGATGTGAAACGAAAGTATTTGCATAGCCTTTGTGACATTTAGATTATTGCTTAATGCTGATTATATGTTAATCTATCCCAGAGATGATTAGATAACATGTGATTTAGGACTTAAAAGATCTGAAAAGAGTTAGGTTAATTTTTATAATCTGTCATTCACATTGAGAAAGAGAATAGTAATTAGCATTAACAATTGGGTAATTAAATCAACAGGATTCTTTTCCCTAAATATTCATCCATAATTAATTACATTTTTTATTATTATTATCCTGCTTTTTAATTTTTAGTTATTTAATTATTCAACCTTATTATTGATTCTGCCAAATAGAAATAAGAGTTCAATTGATTGGTACTTAGCTACAGTCCTCGTGGGAACGATCTCACTTACCTGAGTATTACTTGTTAAAACGATACGTATACTTGCGTGT
Organism: Cannabis sativa; assembly: GCF_029168945.1. Taxonomy (NCBI): domain Eukaryota; kingdom Viridiplantae; phylum Streptophyta; class Magnoliopsida; order Rosales; family Cannabaceae; genus Cannabis; species Cannabis sativa. The sequence goes on along the minus strand of NC_083605.1, from coordinate 14,264,993 downwards.
TGGATTTATCACAACAAGTTTTTGGCCCCGTTGCCGGGGACTGTTTTAGTTAATATCAATATAGTTGAATTCTATTCTAATTTGGTTTCTTTTTATTTAAGTTTATAAATGTTTTACTTATGAGTTTGAACTGCAAGATAAATCCAGATGCTATATCTTGAGGATTTTGTCCAACAACACAATGAACCATTCTATTCTGCTTGGAGGAGATTTAAAGAGCTTGGAGAGAGATATTATCCCACTTTCTCAAGTGGATGTTTTACATGGCTCTTGTATGATGGACTTAACGATGAAACAAGAAGCTGGGTTAATTATGGAGCAGAGGCAACTGGAGCTCCTTTATTAATGAAAGGCTATGATGTAATAAATCTGTTGAATGATATGGCAGATTTTGATTACGATTGGCATTGGAATCCATCACTTCAGGGTTGGAGTCACCAATACCCACCTTATTGCCCAAATTTATCCCAACAAACTGAAAAAGAGGAGCAACTACTATCACTTCTACAATCACTTCCAGGAGAGATTAATCGCTTAACTGACATGGTGAGATCTTTATGTGATAATTCAATGACTCATGATTCAGAATGTAATAACTCCAATGATGAAAGTTATGAGAGTTGTTGGTACAATGAAGAAGGGTCATTATTTGAATACAAGGAAGATAATGAGCCTACAGTTGAAGATCAAGATCCTTGTGAAAAAGAAATCATTGAATATGAAATCATAAGTGAGGGTATGGATAGCCAAGTGAAGAGTGAGCAACAAGAAGAAGGGTTGTTAGATGAAAGTGTTGAAACTGTGACATTGGAGGATGAGGAAGAACATGACATCATTGATTCAACTGCATCAATGATATTGACAAACAAAATACCAATGGATCCATATATTTCATCAACACCATATTATATCCTCTACGAGCTACGAAAGGCTTCTCCCCAAGCTCATCATCGAAAGTCTTGCGTTGTTGGTGCGGCTTTTGGTTCAAACTCATTACATGCCAAGCTTGAGGGCATTTTTAAAAACAACTTTCAAGTTGTCCAGCATGATGCTTATTACGGGCGTCAACCGCTTGTTGATGTGGCGCTCAGGTAAGTTTCCTTTCCTTTTTCTTTAATGTCACATTGGGGACAATGTCATATTTAGTTTGGGGAGAGAGATTTAAATTTTTTTTAAAATTTTCTGCATTTTAATTTTCTGTTTTAGTTAAGGAATGGCAATAAGCTAGAGGATAGTTGTATACTGCTGATTAGTGTAATGTGATCTGAAATTGTAAAATAACTGTGTGCTTGATTCTGTTAACTCTTTGGATTAGTTTGGATGCTTAGAAACCTGTGTACAATTGCAATTACTCAATCTGTGAAAATTGTTATAATTGTTTTACTATGGTTTGTGGTAAGATTGACATGATAGCTTAGAACTTGCATGTTTATTCTTTTGAGGCGAAATCCTTGGTAGTGTTCAATTGGAATATGATTTAGGCATTTGTTGGATAGTTTGAGCCTTTCAAGCCTACCATAATAATGTTTATCCCTAGTTAACCCTATTGAGCCTAAACCCGTTATGTTTTTCACCCATTGATCCGAAAAATTTTAACCATACTATTGATTTTTCTTCACCATTATATGCATGATATCATAAGCTAAATAATTAGTTTGGGGGAGAGAAATATTTAGTGTGAGAAAATAGTTAGAGGGAGAAGAACTTGTAAGATTGAGAAAAGAAAAAAAATGTGTAATTCAATGTCACTGAAAAAAAATTGAAATGATGATGAAATATGAATGATGAAAAAAAAACACAATAAAAAGTAAGAATGTGTTTGAAAAAAAAAATTCAGTGATGTTGGGAAAAATAATAGAGATATCGTCTCTCAATCTTGGTAAATGTGGGAACACTATGGGGTTTTGAAAAAGAAAAGTAAGAAGTTTGTGGGTTCTGTTTGTGTGCTTATGATATCTTGAGCCAAAAATTTTCTTTTGTCTATTTCTGAATATCTGAGCCATAATCCTAAACCTTGAAAAGACCTAATGATTCCAAAGGATATTGTCAACATTAGTGGAGAAAGGTAAGCATGCAAGCTTATGAGTTATCGGGCTGTGGAGCTGTTGGAAAGAGTAAAACTTTTATAAACAATGTTTCACATATGGATAAATTTTGTGGTTATACATAGTGTTATGAATTGAGCATCTGAGTTAATTGTTAGAGTTAGTAGGGTTGAAATTATAGTTTATGCAAGGAAGAAAGCAGAGCATGAGTCAGCAGTGTAGTGATTATCTGATAGCGTAGTTAGTTTTTTTTTTTTATCTTACTCGAGGGCGAGTAAGAATCTAGTTTGGGGGAATTTGTTAGGCTATTTTTAGCCTACATTTTGGGTCACTTTTATAGTTGTTTTCCTTCTTTGTTATTCTTTTTGGAATAGAATTACGCTTGTTTTCTTTGATTTCAGGTTTCACACTTGGAATATATCAATTGATCGAATTTCGGAAAATAACAAGCTATAGAATAGAGAAAATTCTGCAAGAAAATAAAGCTGAAACTTCAAGCTTAAATTTGACTATGTTCTAATCTGATTTTGGAAAAAGTCAAAACATAAAAGTTTTAGATTTCTTTTTCTTCTTTCCAACGCATCTTGAATCAACTCATTTGGAGTTTGTATGTGAAAGTTATGCATATTTTACTAAAAGATGCTGAAGCTGTCAAATTTTGCTCCAGTAGTCGCGACCACCACTTTCTATGGTCGCGACCCTTTTTCATGGTCGCGACCATAGTCGCGACTAGGAGCCAAACAGCGACATTTTTTTCGTATTTTGCCCATGGTCGCGACTAGGCTTTATGTAGTCGCGACTAGGGGCGAAAAACGAGATTTTTGGGCAGTTTTTGACTTTTTCAAAGAGGTAGCAACCCTAATTTCTATTTAAGGGGTTCATGTTTTAGAAGGAAGGGAGGCAAAAATAAAACCCTAGAGATGAAGAAGGAGGCAAAGGAAGCAATTGTGGCGATCCGGAATGCAATCACCAACTAGTTCTTTCTTAAACTCTTAGTTTCTATGTTAATTTCTGTTTTAGTTTTGATTATGGATGTTAGTATGGATTTTATGAACTAAACTCCTATTTAGGGAGATGATGAATGTTGATTGAAATTACTTTCGGTTAATGATAATTGCTATTTCTCCTTTCTTGATTGTGAATTTATCCATATTTGTGTTTAATTACATGTTTAAGATTGATCACCTTCTTCATGTTCTATGATCCTAATTCAAAATCTGAAAAGTGAGAATTGGGAATGCTAAAATTGGATAAACTAGGTTTTGATGTGAAACGAAAGTATTTGCATAGCCTTTGTGACATTTAGATTATTGCTTAATGCTGATTATATGTTAATCTATCCCAGAGATGATTAGATAACATGTGATTTAGGACCTAAAAGATCTGAAAAGAGTTAGGTTAATTTTTATAATCTGTCATTCACATTGAGAAAGAGAATAGTAATTAGCATTAACAATTGGGTAATTAAATCAACAGGATTCTTTTCCCTAAATATTCATCCATAATTAATTACATTTTTTATTATTATTATCCTGCTTTTTAATTTTTAGTTATTTAATTATTCAACCTTATTATTGATTCTGCCAAATAGAAATAAGAGTTCAATTGATTGGTACTTAGCTACAGTCCTCGTGGGAACGATCTCACTTACCTGAGTATTACTTGTTAAAACGATACGTATACTTGCGTGTTGGATTTATCACAACACAATGCTAACCGGTATGCCACTTGACCTATCTTCTCGAGAATCTCGAAAGGTCCTGTAAATTTAGGGCATAACTTGCCTCTTTTCCCGAAACGTTTGATCCCCTTCATTGGAGACACTCGTAAAAACACATGGTCCCCTATCTGGAACTCAACATCTCTGCGTTTCCGATCTGCATAACTTTTCTGTCAACTTTGCGAGGCGAGCATTCTAGCTTTTATTTTCTCTATTGCCTCATTGGTCCGCTGCACTGACTCCAGACCTAAGTACTTCCTCTCCCCTGTCTCATCCTAGTGGATGGGAGATCTACACTTCCTACCGTACAACGTTCATAGGGAGCCATCCCTATCGTACTCTGATAACTGTTGTTCTAAGAAAATTCTATCAACGGTAGGTATTTATTCCAAGAGCCTTCAAAATCCATAACACAGGCTCGCAACATGTCCTCCAATATCTGAATTGTCCTTTCGGACTGACCATCTGTCTGAGGATGGAATGTTGTACTAAATTTCAGTTTTGTACCCATTGCTCGTTGCAAACTCTGCCAAAACTTGGAGGTGAACTTCGGATCCCTATCCGAAACTGTAGACTTCGGTACCCCGTGAAGTCTTACAATCTCTCTAACATATAATTCTGCCAACTAATCCACTGTAAATGTTGTTCTAACAGGCAGAAAATGAGCAGATTTCGTGAATCGATCCACCACTACCCAGATGGAATCGAACAAACCCGTGGTTCTAGGTAACCCGACCACGAAATCCATCGTGATATCTTCCCACTTCCATTCAAGTAGGGTTAGAGGCTGCAACAGCCCTGCTGGTCTCTGATGTTCAGCCTTAATCTGTTGACAAGTGAGGCATCTCGATACGAATTCTACCAAATTCTTCTTCATACCGCTCCACCAGAAGTACGGTTTAAGATCTTGGTACATCTTAGTGGTGCCGGGATGCAGAGAATAAGGGGTAGAATGAGCCTCCTCAAAGATCTCATTCCTGAGTTCCACACTACTCGGAACACAAACCCTAGCTTTATACAGAAGCATCCCGTTGTCTGACACTGAGAAATCCTTGGCTTGACCAGCCAAAACCTCATCTCTGATCTTCACTAACTCTGGATCAGTCATCTGAGCGGCTTTAATTCTTTGCAACAGATCAGATTGCAGCGTCAAGTTGTGAAGCTGACCTACCACAAACTCAATGCTGGATCTAATGATATCCTCCGCTAGCTGAGGTGAGATCTGAACCATGCTAGCTACCTGCCCTGGACCCTTCCTGCTCAGGGCATCGGCCACTACATTGGCCCTCCCAGGGTGATAAAGAATCTCACAGTCATAATCTTTCACTAATTCCAACCAACGTCTCTGTCACATGTTCAAATCTTTCTGAGTAACGAAATACTTGAGACTTTTATGGTCAGTATAGATTTCACACCTTTCTCCGTAAAGGTAATGCCGCCAGATCTTCAATGCAAAAACCACCGCGGCCAACTCTAGATCATGAGTCGGGTATCGTTGTTCATAATCCTTTAACTGTCGAGAGGCATAAGCGATGACCCGATCGGCTTGCATCAGCACACACCCCAGACCCTGTCTGGATGCATCGCAATAAATTACGAATTTTTCGTTGTCTGAAGGCAAAGCTAGCACTGGAGCGGTAATCAACCTCTGTTTCAGCTCCTGAAAACTAGCTTCGCACTTGTCTGACCAGACAAACTGCTGATTCTTCTTTGTAAGTTCGGTTAAGGGTGTTGAAATTTTAGAAAACCCTTCCATGAACCTACGATAATACCCAGCTAAACCCAAGAAGCTTCTAATCTCTGTCACTGTCTTCGGTCTCGGCCAATCTCTGACGAATTCTATCTTCTCGGGATCCACCTTGATCCCATCTTTGCTAACAATGTGCCCTAAGAAGGACACCTGAGATAGCCAAAATTCGCATTTCTTGAACTTGGCATAAAGCTTGTGTTCCCGAAGCCGTTGCAAAACCATTTGAAGATGTAACTCATGCACCTCTTCTGACTGAGAGTACACAAGGATGTCGTCGATAAACACAATCACACAGATATCGAGGAAATCCTTGAATACTCTATTCATCAAATCCATGAATGTTGTAGGAGCATTGGTTAGTCCAAATGACATAACCAGGAATTCATAGTGTCCATACCTAGTACGGAAAGCCGTCTTCGGAATGTCCTCCTCTCGGATTTTCAACTGATGATAACCTGATCGGAGATCAATCTTAGAAAAGACCGTCTTCCCCTGAAGCTGATCGAACAGATCATCGATCCTAGGTAATGGATATTTATTCTTCACTGTTAGCTTGTTAAATTCTCTGTAATCAATACACATCCTCATAGTTCCATCTTTCTTCTTGACGAACAAAACCGGAGCTTCCCAAGGTGACACACTAGGCCGAATAAACCCTATGTCAAACAACCCCTGGAGCTGAATCTTTAATTCCTTAAGTTCAGCTGGAGCCATTCTGTATGGAGCCTTGGAAACCGATTCCACCCCTGGTGCCAAATCTATTACGAAGTCAATCTCTCGCTGAGGTGGTAACCCTGGAAGTTCTTCGGGAAAAACATCTAAAAATTCCCGAACCACCTTGATGTCCTCTGGCCGAATGGTATCTGGCCGAGTGGTGTCCATCACCACGGCCAGAAACCCTAAGCATCCACCATGCAATAAATCTCTAGCTGACAAGGCCGAAATCACCGGGATCCGAGATCCCTGAACCGAACCAACAAATACAAAAGGTTCTTCACTTTCCGGTTGGAAGATCACCATCTTCCTCTTGCAATCAATACTAGCCGAATATTTTGATAGGAAATCCATTCCTAAAATAATATCGAACTCTACTAGGCTCATCTCTATCAAGTCAGCACTTAACTCTCTACCATCTATTCTGATCGGCATAGACCTAATCCACCTTTTGGAGATAACTAATTCTCCGCCAGGTAAAAGGGTTCCAAACCCTGATTCATATCTATCAAATGGTCTATCCAATTTACTAAAGACTCTGGCTGCCACATAAGAATGTGTAGCCCCAGAATCAAACAGCACTGAGTAATACGAGTTATTAGCGAAAGGCGACCCGTTACAGGCGAGGGGCGGCATGCATCGGCCGAGTGATGGCGAACACCCTAGCTGGAGTGGGTCTCGCCGGAGCCCTCGGTGCCTCTGATCGGAGCTGGGGACAATCCCTCTTGAAGTGTCCGGGCATGCCACAGTGAAAGCATCCCTGACCTTTGCATTCACCCTGATGGTGCCTTTTGCAGCTGGGGCACTCAGGATAGGAAAACCGGGTCTCTGCACCATTATGACAGCTACCTCTACTCTGGTTCCCCCGGAACCTCTTGTTCTGACTCGAGCCACCGGATGCAGTGGATGTTCTCCTCTTCTGGTCAATGGCCAAACCACTACTCCCCCTGCTGAAGCCTGATGCAAGAGGGGTAGGAGCCCCACCACTCACTGGAGTACTAGCTGACTCCGACATACATCCAGCTGCGCCCTCAGCTCGCAGTGCCTTCTCCACCATCTCAGCATAGGTGGTCTTGTCATCAGTGGTGATCATCAAGTCGTGTTTAATCTTCACATTTAACCCGTCAAGATACTTCTCCTTTTTGCTGAAGTCGGTTGGCACTATTCCCGAGGCTAACATCGCCAACCGGTCGAACTGAGTAGTATACTCTGTCACGCTCATATTCTCCCGCTGAGTCAGGTGAGTGAACTCTTTCCTCTTGGCGCTTCTGACCGCCTCGTTATAATACTTGGCGTTAAAGAGTTCCTGGAACCTTTCCCAGGTCATGGTGGTGACGTCATGGATCTGAGACACCATGTCCCACCAGACAAGAGCGTCTTCCTGAAACTAGAAGGTGGCACACACCACTCTGTCATTCCTGGTGACACCCATAAAATTCAGAATTCTGGTGATCACCGTTAGCCACTGTTCGGCCTTCATCACATTTGGACCTCCCAGAAAGACCGGAGGTGCTTGCTTCCGAAACCTTTCATACAAAGGTTCCATTCTGTTAGCCGCTACTACCAATTCGGCTCGAGCGGCGAGGCGGGTGCCACCGGAACTGCGGCACGAGCCTTTGCAGGAGCCCCCTGCTGCCTCAATCTCTGAATCTCTAAGTCTTGTTCCTCTATCCTGGCTTGCATTTCAGCAAACCTAACTTCCCAATTCTAGGCTCCCTTGTCGGCTTGGGCAGCCTTGGCAGCCTGTGGCGGGTTCTCATCACCCCGACCACGAGCCCTGCCCCTGGGACCTCTATCTTGGCCCCTAGCTTGCGGGGGAAACTGAGCTGCCTGTCCCTGATTCGACCCTACTGAATTGTCCTGATTCCTGGTAGTCCGCCTGGCGTCCATCTAGTCGGAACCGCCTGCGAAACCAAGAGTTGGCATATCAGGTCATGTTCAAGGAGAGCTTACTAATGCCGCTTAATTTGGAAATTAAAAACAAAACATGCGCCTATTATACTATCAGGATACTAACATGCTTCCTAACAGGCTTTTCTTATTTTAAAATAAATAAATAAACTACTAAAGCAATAAAAGCTTACTGAACCGTAGAACGAGCTAACTGCTGATGATGATTGTACATGTCGTGACGATCTTCGGAAGACAACCTGGCGGCTCTGATACCAAATTGTAACACCCTAACTAGCATAGGCGTATTACGTGATTTTTAAACATACTGTGCAGCTCGTTGCTAATCAACGAGGTTTATGGAAAACGTGATTAATTAAATTTTTTGCTTTTTAATTAAACTTATAAATATTTATACAAAATACTCGGGATCCCGATTACAAAATTATTTACAAAAGTTTACTGTCTGTACAAAATACTTGTCGCCTAGCGACTAATTACAAAAAAATAGCCTTGCTGTCCCGATGATCGTACGCTCCAGGCCTAACCGCCCTAACATGTACAATCTTCACCGACTCGCTCACGGTCCATCAGCCCTAGCCTTGCCCTTACCTACACATAAACATAGAACTGTGAGTCGACAGACTTAGTAAGAAAAGCATAATAATAATCATACATAAATCCTGAGTCATGATCAGATGCCCACACCCCTGACCATAACCCCAACTGCCGTGTCCAATACGATACTGAGTCCTGAACGTTCATAAGGACGGTACTATTGACAAGTAACAGCCTATACTCGGTCGAACTGGTCATACACCAGCTGCTAGTCATACTCTAGCATGTACCGATGTGTTACAGTATCAGCATATACTGGGTTGAACTGGTCATACTCCAGCTGCTAGTTATACTCTAGCCTGTACCGATGTGACACCTCAAATAGTACGGAACCACCAACCTAAGTATCAGCCTATACTCGGCACACTGGTCATACTCCAGCTGCTAGTCATACTCTAGCCCGTGCCGATGTGATCAGTGTCAGCCTATACTCGGTCAAACTAGTCATACTCCAGCTGCTAGTCATACTCTAGCCTGTACCGATGTGACACAGTCGGATGGTTCGAAGCCAACATACATATCTAATGTAATCTAACAGGCTTCCTAACATGCACGCTAAACATTTAATCTATATATGCATACTGTTATACTAATCTTACCTCAATTCCGAATTCAGGTGTCTTAGGTCGGCATTTGGAACTATCTGTGGCGGATTACAGGCTCTTAAACCATAAAAATCACAACATTGTAAGTGATACGCTAAATCACTTCCCGGGGACTTAAACTAGGAACTAAAAGTTTCCCTATCGATAAAAAGCATGGCAATACCCCAAATAACATAAAAACGAGGAAAACTAGGGTTTCTGAAAAATCACCCAACCGTGAATAGGTTGTCCAACCGGAATTCCGGTTCTGGGAATTTTCAAAACCCATTCGGAATTCTGGATGCACAACCGGAATTCCGGTTCCTCGCAGGCAGAACTCAAAAATTCATAACTCTTTCAAAACAAATCCAAACCACACAAAACCTTCCAGACCTATTCTAAACATCCCATAGAACATTTCTAAAGCAACTACACAGTCCAGAACACAAATATACCAAAAATGCAATTAAAGCTCCAAGCTTTGAGTTCAAAACTCAAACTTTGTTAAATCTAACTAACATGCATCCAAAACAGTTTAAACCTACTTAATCATGCATATAATAGCCTCTGAAAACACAAGAAATCGACCTCAACAAACACAGCAACAAAACTGACAATTTCAGTTTGAAAACTCAAGCTTTTGCATAGAAAAACCATAACTCAATCAACCTAACTATCATGCATTACTAGCAGCTCAATTAACTTCAATTAAACATGCTTAATTCTCTGCAAACAACAATAAAATCACAGCAGCAACAACAACTTAAACTATGCATGCAACATCATCTTTTTCATCAAAATTTAAAGAAACTTAAAGAGTAAGATACAAAGGTCTTACCAAGCTCTTGAAGAACACTTAGATTGAAAGAAAAACAGCTTGAAAATCAAGGAAACCCCAGCCCTAGAACACCATACAGCCGAGAGAGAGAGAGAGAGAGAGAGAGAGAGAGAGAGGAAAAGAGAGAGCTTTTTGAGAATTTTTCTAACTTTTTTCTAAGTTTGAAATTTTGAATAAATGAAATAAAATGCCACTTAACCCCTTTTACTTCAGCGAACATAAAGCATTATTAAACACATATTCCAATTAATAAGCCACAAAAAGACAAACTAACAATGGGGCAAAATGACCATTTTGCCCCTTCACACTAAAATCACATAAATAACACTAAAGGGGTATTTTTGGGAAATTCTAAATTCCCGGCCATTCCTTACATTCCCAATGTCAATAAACCATCCCACAATACTAACATACTAAGTTGTGATTTTACTGAGCCAAACACCGAGTTCCATGTTACCGGCCACCGGAAATGCAAAATTATGAAAACTACTAAATGACATAAAATGCATCTTAGAATTCAATAATAACAGTATAAATAATTATTTAAATAGCTATAAATAATTTTTATAATTAAACATGATTAACTGTTAATTTCCAAATTAAACTAAGCGGTCTTTACATTTAAGTTAGAATTATTTGGCATTAAAATAATAAAAAAAATAAATGATAAAAGCCTATAAGAGTGGCCGGCCATGGGCTTTGGATAATGGGCCTCACTTATGCAATTTTGCTGTTTTATAATTTCTGCATCTCTTTTTCTCAAAAACGCCAATTTTCAAATTCAACCATTTAAATGCCAATTCTAATTATTTAATAACTAAAAATTAATTATTAAATAATATTGTAATTTAATATATTTATTAATTAGACATAAAAAGTCTCTTAATTAATAAATAAACCTAGAATCTCTTTTCTTTACAATTTTCCCCTTGCTTAGTGAAAATTCATAAACTAGACATAGTCTAACTTTAGAATTATAATTGATTAATCAAAATCAATTAATTGAGTCTTACAAGCAGTATGGTCTCAACTAGTATGGGGACCATGGACCTATATTTTCGAGCTTCCAATAAGTCGAACCGAATTTACCAAGTAAATTCCCTAACTTATCAATTTCTTATGGAATCCACACTTAGAACTTGGAATTGCACTCTCAGTCATATAGAACGATCTATATGTTCCACGATATAGATACGTCATTAGTTATCCATTGTTATAATTCTAATTTGATCAATGACCCTCTAATAGATGATCTACATTGAATAGGCACTAAGTTACCGTTACACCTTCAATGTATTTTATCCTTAAAACACTTAGCTCCGTATAAAAGATATTTCAGCGAAGTGAAATGAGATCTCCACCATTTATCTCTTTTTAGCCAAGCTCGAAGGATATCATCGTTTCACTTCTAAATTCCTATAGAAGTTATAGACTCCATATTTATGTTAGCGCTCCCACTCAATTATACTATCATGTTCCCAAAATGTACGTATCACTCTGACCCAAAAGTAGGCTTAACTAACAAATCAAAAAACATGTATAATACTCTTGAGATCGAACGTAAACATATCAGGATTAAGATCATTTGATCTAGGATCAACAGGTGATATTGAATTGAATAGATTTTACGGTAAATTTTAATATATCTAATCAAAGTTCAATATCAGTCCCTTCCGATGTATACTCCATACATTCAATAGTGGTAAACTTTATCAATACCCTGGAAAGGACATAACACTTATCCAAGGTGTAAGAATACCTATCGCTGATTATCATGTCAGTCTAAATCCAGTGAACTTACAAATCAGGTAATAAACTTTCGAACATATAATCAAGATTATATTCCACTGTGCTGACAACACTATAATCATTAACAAATTCATATGTTCTGGACTTAAATAGAATTTATACATTATATATATAATCATGAAATAAATCATGTGAACCATGCAACATTAAATGCTATTTTTGATCTTTATTAATAAGTAAATCTGATTATATTGAAATGAGTTTTATTTAGGGCATAAAACCCAACAATGACATACTAAATAAGTAATGAAAATAATTGTGTTTTTTTATTGATAATTGAATAGAAAAGATTACATTGAAATAGAGTGTTATTTAGGGTATAAAACCCAACACGACGTCCTCTCTTTCTCTTTGAATTAGAGGGTTGTCTTCTTTCTTTTCTTTCCACACTCATTTCTCTAAGGAGTGGCCTTGGAGACAAATTTTGTTTACCATGTGGGCTATCTCCATGCAATGGTGCATGAGTAGCATGAGTGTGTCAGGCACGTACTCCAATGACAAATTGGTATTGCCAAGAGAATCATTGGCTTGGTTTGCTTGGTTATGGGTACCTCCATGGTTGGCCCAAGCGCCATGGCCGTCTCCATGCAATGGTTATGTGCATGTCTGGCATGTACTCTAATGTTTGGTGAAGTTTGTGGTCCCCTCTGCTTGGTGGATTGGAAGGATTTTGGTCCCCATGTCTCTGCGCTTGCTCTTAGAATTCTTTGTTGTGGCGTAAGCTTTCTGCCAACTGGACACGTAGGGCTTTATTTTCTTGAAGCGCATCATGCACAGTCATGGATCTGATTGGTGGGAGCTCTCTAGATTGTGATGAAGAACTTTCACATTCTTGGACCTGTCCCTCAATTTCTGGCATCGGTGGCATAAGACGCTTCTATCGGCCCCTAGATGTTCCCTGTCCATGTGGTTGTGTTGGGACAAAGGTTCCTTCGCCAAGGCGTTGATTAACTTCCCCCCTTGGAACTTTAACATCTTCTTCAAAATTGTTCCTCCTGGTACTCATCATTGTTGTGAAAAAGGTAAATTAATGAATTTTCCAAAGGGAAAATAATCAAATCTTCACCGTGGCACTCTCAAGGAAAGCACCAAACTGTTGACGCAATTTTTTGTCAATTGATCTAAGAAGATCGTAAAGTAAAAGAAGACCACAGTGAATTAATCTGACTAATAAAACCACAATAAATTAAATAGACAGTAGGGATTTATAGTAGTTCACCCCAAGGTCACGATGGTAATGGGGCTACGTCTAATTGTAGTTTTATTGATTGGATCTGACACACCAGAGTGTGTGGATAAAAGTACAACAAAGGATTTCTAGATGAAACCTTAATAAGATTTATGAATATAAGGCTCATGGGAGACTTGATATTCATAAATCTGATATAAATTAAAGGTTGTAAAGTTCTTCGGAACAATAAACCAATCATTTGTGGAAAAAAGGTATGAATCAATGCTGTTTTGAGTTCTGGCATTGCTTGGGTATGGTGGACTCAATGAACAAGATGAAGGAATCAATGTGGTGTTCTTGGTTGCCTTTAAGTAATTTTCTAGGAGTAGAAAATCCAAAAGAGAGAGAGGAAAAGGTCTCAAAAAGAAGAAGCCAAAAAGAAGATCCTTTTCTTAGCCTCCTACTTGATGTATATATAGGCTCGATGGTTTGTTAGTGATCCCTCATACATCGGGATATCTCATTAACAAAATCATGTATACCACTCTTTTTTATGAATAACATATTACAAATAAATAAATATCAACAACAATCTTCTTATATCTAGGCAAATATCCCACAAATATTGGAAAATTAGTTATTTTCGGTTGAGGATGCACCATTTTGAAATGGAGTGCTAAACACATGCATTTTGGACTGCCGATGCTCACCCACAACGACACATAGGCTGTAATGTCCCCACTTCAAGCCTCCATTGGGTCCTTACACCCACAGAATAAATGGCTCTTATACACAATTATGCCATTCTGGCTGCTTCATGGTCTGATGACTGACCCTACAGACCAACACGAGTGTTTCTAGCGTGCTTTGTCCTCACTCGCACGCTTCCTGGGAAAACTTCCCAGGAGGTCACCCATCCTGAAATTGGGCAAGGTCAAGCACGCTTAACTGTGGAGTTCTTTCGAGATGGCTACCGAAAAAAAAGATGCACCTTGTTGATATAGGTAGTACCAATCAATCCATTTAACCTCTCTTCAACTGTGTAGTCCCATACCTACACAGTCTCAGAATCATCCCACTTGACCTTCCCCAGGCGATGTGGGATTGCACAGCTTACCTGATATTTCTCCTTACGGATCACGGGACTACTGACTGTCACATAGGCTGTGGCGATGTGCTCCACCAACCCTCGCTTAGCTCAATTTCTCGATTCTCGATTAAAATGCACTAGCTTTCCTTGTAAGATAATTTTGGACATGATAACTTCAGAATTGAGTCATGGCTGTGAGACACACTTGATCCGTCTTGAAATTATGTTTCAAATGCAAGTTGAACCAGATCATTTGGATAAAAATTGATGGAGTTATGCCTATTTTACTAAAGGCAGTGTATGCTGTCTTATACCAGTTGCGAGCACTACCATGGCCAAATGACAAAGGTTGACTATGCTTGTTCTCGAACCCCTCGGGCTGTGTTTTTACTTGGATTTTGATGGTGAGTCATATTTTGGCACACTTGGGTGTGTGAGTCCTAGCGCCAAATGGTTGGTTGACATTTTCGAGCCCTCTAGAAGTTTCATAGGGCCCTCAAGAAGGATGCCTTGATTTATTTGACATTTATGAGTCTTGGTCAAAGTCGCAAGGCTGACTATATTGTCTTCAAGGTTGGCATGTGGCCCTTGTACAAGAGTATACATTTTATTTTTTTGCGAAAATTGAGTATAACAAAATTTATTAGCGACGATCTTCGAAAAAAAGTGTTTTGAGGACCGTCACGAATGTCCATTTTTGCAGTAGTGAAAAGCTTAAAAATAACAATAAAAAGAAATACCATAAAAAATGACCGACCATAAAATTGCCATAATTAGGTAAAAACTTTTTCAAAATTCATAATGAATGTAAATTCTATTTTAGTTAATGATTATATGGGCTTTGACACAATTTTACTAAAAAAAAGTTAGTCAATAATTAATGAATTTATAATTGATGCTATAAATCGTATCTTCATGTGAGACAAATGAAAAAATTTATAGTGTCGATTCATTATGTGATAGCCTGCATGCTCATTTTTATTGTGGTGAGGCGAAGGATAACACAAAAAGCTTAATTAAACAAGATCCATAATTTTTGTCCTAAATCACAATTCTTCTTTCACATAAAAACTCAAAAAATTGTAAAGATGTTCCTAAGAATTTATCAAGTCCTCACATATGCTCAATAGTATCTAATTTTTTAGAATGTCCTCAAGATTTTATAAATTTCAAAATTGTATATGGTGTAAAACAAATGATCAGCAATATAGTAACCACAAAAACATCCCGAACAATTCTTTTAAAAAAAAAGAAGGGGGCATTAATTAATTCATCATAATTATTGCATGAACATCCCGAACTGAAATCTTGTTTAGAGAAATTAAAAAATATTAATTAGTTTTTTTATTATTATTAATTAAGTAAAATTTATCCTTTTTTTCTCACTTTACATTTTGGAGGGAATATCTAATACTTCAGACACAAGTCGAGCATTCCACCGAAAGTTGGAACAATGATCATCAATTAAGATAATATTTGATAAAAAACTGTCACCAAAAAAAATAAACAAATAAATAAAACAATTAAGATATATCTATATATATTTCCTACACATATTGACGTCATATAATTCATTCAGATGACTACATATTTTTTTTTTTTCGGAAAAATATAAAAAATAAAGACAATTTTTTTTTTTTTGGAGTATTAGAAATTTAGAAGGAAAAAGAAAAGAAATGGGGACTGAAATAGTTTTCTTTACTTTTTGGGACCTAATATACAATGGCATAATAAAACAAATAAGAGTAGTTTAGTTTTAAAGCATGTGGAAAATTTCCACACGTTTTTATGAATTAATCTTAATGATTATATAATTAGTGTTTATACCTGAGTCAAAAAGAGAGTAGTGTTCCAGTGGGCTCAATTTTCATGCCATTGTCATAAAAGGAATTATATGTAATATATATAAATTTGTTATAATCAAAGAGAAGAAAGTGAACAAGTTTAAATGAGAGTTTCTATCGATCGTCTTATCGCAAATAAATGAAGACCAACCCACTTATTAGTTAAGGTAGGTTGACTAGGTGGGTGGAACTTCGTTGGCCATCCACTTGGCAGTATCAACAATCTACATATCTTGTGTAAGTGTAACCAATTGAAATGTTGTTTGAAGAGCGACTTTGTTCAAAGATAAATATCCAAAAATTGAAGGCTTAACAATGTTCCCAAGCAAATGAAAAGGTTCCAATTGGTCCCCTACTTTATACATGGGTCACATGATGAACAAATTTATCCTTTTGCTTAGAGTTGCTTATTAAAAGGGTTTTCCGAGCCATACCCAATAACATTAGACTAGCTATATGGTATATATTATAGGGTAAATAGTGGCATAAGTCCCCAAAGTTTTAAGTTTGTAAGTGGCATAATCTCAATGTTTATTTTTAGCGGCATAAGTACCCAATGTTTGTAAAACTGTAATTTTTCTCTAATTTCGTCAGTACAAACTCTATTATTTTCTTAAATAGGCCACATACAAGGTCCAGATTCTAGATTATTGGGTCTAGACAGAAATATATAGTATCAGTTACTTCTAAATGTTCCTTCAATAAATTTAAAACGGAGTCTGTACTGACAAAACTTGAGGAAAATTACAGTTTTATAAACATTGGGTACTTACGCCGCTAAAAATAAACGTTGAGTTTATACCGCTTACAAACTTAAAACTTTGGGTAGTTATGCCGCTATTTAGCCTATATTATATACTTTAAAATTAAATTAACCTAACTTTTTCATTGTACAAACATATATATCGAATTTGGCACATATATTTTCATTTTATTGGCAGTACAAATATACACAAATTACACTTGCAGTGGTACAAAAAAAATTACTAATAATGTAATAAATTGCAAAAACAAGATTAGAAATAGAAGTTGAACATCATGATCAAGTAATATATACATCTACGAAACGGGCTTTGGGGTGTTTGAAATTCCAACCTCAGCTTAAAGACCCCACCAAAGGTGAGGTGATTTGTAATTTGGCAACATTTTATGGTTGCATCAATCACAGGATTCTTTTTATTTTTTTGAAATTGTGTAATAAAATGAAGTATTTATTAGAGTACATTTTTGGGAGCTTCACGTTCACCACTTTGTTTGTATTCCCCTTATTTTCCAATTTGAGGACATAATTAATAGATGTTATGAGGGTAAGTACGTACTTGAGCAATAAGTACAGTTGCTCAACTCTTTTTGTAATGACTTGATAGCAAGCTGGTAATGGTACTTGTTCTTTGGAAAAACATATATCCGTAACCATAAGATGACAGAAAACCCTTTTGTTCAAACTGATGAAATTTAAACTCCCTTACCAAAGCAGACAATTTTTTTCGAGTTGGCAAATGACGATGTGTGATTGTTTGTATGTTCACATATATTTATTTTATTAAATCACTCGTCATTTTCGAACCATCTCTTTAAACAAACATACATCATTGATGATGGGCCCAACTCTGGGCTTTTGGAAGTATATTGTTAACTCGGCCCATACTATGACTATCCAACAAGGAATATTGTCTTGTTTTCTATGATGAAGTCTCACTACCACATAAACTGTTAACTGTTAAGCATACTAACTAACCGTAAGCTCAACCTTTTCTCTAAGAAAAAGCTAAAGGAAATTTGACTTATTATTTATTTATTTAAGGAAAACTCTTCTTAGGAGAGTACTGTTTGTTGTTACTAATATACAGCTTTCTATTTTATTTAATTATTTTTCTCTTTTACTATTCTTAACATAACGCGTTAAACCGAACAAAAAATACACACGTATGTTATTATATAAAATAACAATATATAAAAATATATACAAAGTTCAACTGTTATTACAACTATATACTTGTTCTAGTATTTAGCCTAATGGGATAATCAAGCGTTTACAAGTCATTCCAAAAGTGAATTTAAAAATCCACTTTGAAGCCATTCCCAAACAGACTCTATAAAAGCACGAGACTTGCAATTCTATACCCCCTCAACTTCCAAGTCTCATCTCTCTCTCTCTCTCTCCCTCTCTCTCTACTACTTGGTGCTTTGTGTGCTTATTTTGAACAAGAACACTCACCAAATTCCTTTTTTTCCTTTATAATTTATTTTTTTCATAACCCAAAAAAAAAGGAGAGCAGAAATGTGTCATCTGTCATCTCCGGTCAGCTACAACGAATGCAAATGCAATTCATCGAACGAACATGTTCCAAACAACAAAGATGGCCGTTCAGAAAACGACGACGAAGGCCTCAAAACTCCACTCATTCAAAAAGGCATCAAAACAACGACGGCACCCCAACAGAACCAACAAGCAGAGAATAACAAAACTACACTAGAAACGAAGCAAACGACACAAATTATTATTACTTCGACAACTAACAACAACAACAACAACAACAACAACACACAGAAATCCCATTTTTTCCGTCTCGTTGATGAGGCCAGTTCAATCGCCGGAATCGCTTTCCCAATGATACTAACGGGTCTTCTACTCTATTCCCGTTCCATGATATCCATGCTCTTCTTGGGTCGGCTCGGCGAGCTCGCTCTAGCCGGCGGCTCACTCGCCGTCGGCTTTGCCAACATCACCGGTTACTCGATCCTCTCTGGCCTTGCCATGGGAATGGAGCCCATTTGCGGTCAAGCTTTTGGGGCTAAAAAAAACACTCTGCTTGGACTCTGTTTACAGAGGACAATTCTTCTTTTGATGTTGACTTCAATACCGATTTCTCTTCTTTGGTTAAACATGAAGAAGATTCTTATTCTTTGTGGGCAAGATGAAGCTATTGCCATGGAAGCTCAATCTTATCTTCTTTACTCTCTTCCTGACCTTTTAGCTCAATCCCTGTTACATCCACTTAGGATTTATCTGAGAACTCAATCCATTACTCTTCCTCTGACCTACTGTGCAACTTTCTCAATCTTTCTCCACATCCCCATTAACTATTTCTTCGTTTCTCACCTCAATTGGGGAATTAAAGGAGTTGCTCTAAGTGGGGTTTTGACCAATTTTAATCTTGTAGCTTCCTTAATCCTCTACATCTTAGTCTCTGGGGCCCACAAGAAAACATGGGGAGGAATTTCCACTGATTGTTTTAAAGATTGGAAAACACTATTGAATTTGGCCATTCCAAGTTGCATCTCGGTCTGCCTTGAATGGTGGTGGTACGAGATCATGATCTTGCTATGTGGCCTTTTAATAAACCCAAGAGCAACCGTGGCTTCCATGGGCATTTTGATCCAAACCACAGCTCTAATCTACATATTCCCTTCTTCTCTAAGCTTCAGCGTATCCACAAGAGTTGGTAACGAGCTTGGTGCTAACAAACCCAAAAAAGCCAGGTTTGCCGCCATTGTAGGCCTCTCTTGCAGCTTCGCACTGGGCTTAGTGGCTCTTGTGTTTGCAGTCATGGTTCGGAAGGTTTGGGCCACTATGTTCACACAAGACAAAGATATTATTTCTTTAACATCGTTGGTTTTGCCAATAATCGGGCTATGTGAGCTCGGTAATTGTCCTCAGACAACGGGTTGTGGGGTCTTGAGAGGAACAGCCAGGCCCAAAGTTGGAGCCAACATAAACTTGGGGTGTTTTTACATGGTGGGAATGCCGGTGGCTCTGGTTTTGTCTTTTTTCGCTGGTTTTGATTTCAAAGGCCTCTGGCTTGGTCTTCTCGCAGCTCAGGGCTGTTGTGCTCTGACCATGCTGGTGGTTTTGGGCCAAACTGATTGGAACTCTGAAGCTCAACGAGCCAAGCTCCTTACCGGAGCTCAAATTATCGATCATGGTGATGATGATGATGATCATGGTGATGATGACAGCGAACTAGTTGACGAAGAGAAACCAAATGAGAAATCTGTTCTAGTCAAAGGAGATGGTTTATACACTACGTTATGTGATTGTAAAAATAATTCACCTGTTTAATAATTTTATGTAACTTTTTTTTTAATTAATTTATTTATTTACTTACTTATATCTTAAACTGTTCTAAACCAAATTCAAGTTGTATAGAAGGGGTGTAAGGTTTTCTTTTTTTATTTTTATTATTTTGGAATTGGGAGGTTTTTTTCGTCTATTGAAGAGAGAAAGATTGACTATCCTTTTTCCATGGTCTTTTTGGCAATATGGGACTCGTATACAGTGATATTATTTTCATTTTGTCAACGTGTGTAATATACATTATGCTGTTAAAATAATATCATGGAAGAAGTACATATTAACTAAAATCATAGGAGAGAGAGAGCCACTGGCCACCTTTTTTTGTTATTGAAAAAGACAACCAAAATGAAAATCACTTCATTATTGTATGAGCGTCACTCTGTTTTATTTGCAAACAATAAAAATGTGAAGAAAAATCAGTTAGAAATAAATAAAGCACTCATCGAAAGAAAAATTCAATTAAGACTTAATTTGCCTTTATACTTAATCACTAGCTAGTTCAATTTTTTTCCTTTATATATGGTGATGTGAAGTTGTGAACAAAACAAGAGTCGGTAGAATCATGATTCATAACGTTTCTTTACAAACTTTTATGTTTAAAAGGTTGTTAGATAAATTAACCTATTTAATACTATACATGTCTGCTTGATTAAAGCCACTTTTATTTAATTATACTCGTTTATATTGTTTAACACTTGCACTGTTTTCAATTCAGTTTTTTTCTTTCTTATTTCTTTTGATTTTTAAATTAGAGTTATATCATATGACTTGCATTAAACACATCTAGATCTACTTGCTTTCCCTGCTGAAAGAGTAGACATGTGCCCCGAATTAGTAATAATGACCCATTATTTCGTTGCAAATGGCAATGCCCGGCCGCTCTTCTTCTTCTTTGTTTTTTTTTTTGTTTGTACAATTTTTTTTATTTATTTTAAGATGAAGTTTAAATAGAAATCTTTATTCCCGTTACTATTACGTGGTTAAGGGCCAATTTGGCACAACTTTGAAAAAAGTTAAGAGCTGCTTTTCAAAAAAGCTGTGACGAAAAAGTGTTTGATAAACAGTTAAAAAATAACTTATTGAAGAATTTATTGAAAAACTGTAGCTAAAAAGCTAAAGCTGGTAAACCCAATTTTTTTTTTAAGAAAAAAAAATTGATTAAAAGATTATAATAAATTATTTTTTACTAAAAATTTATTTAATTATTTATTATATATTACAAAAAGTAGAATATTTTTTTACGGAAAAAATATTTAAAATAAATAATATTTAAATTTTAAAATTTTTTAATTTTTTTAATTTTTTTTTTGGTTTTAAAATAATATTTTATACTTATATTTATATTTTTATTATTAACAAACAATATCAACCTAAATTTTTTATAAACTACAATTTTTTTTATAGAATTGATAAAAATATAATTTAAAAATATTAAAAATTATTTTATCAAATACATATAAATTTATGTCTAATTAAGATTTTTGCCTCCCGAACATTGATATGTACAAAATCATGTCACTTGAACTTTTAATGTCGTTAAAAATACTCCCTGAACTATTGAGATTGTTGGATTTAAAGACTTTTGTCCAATTTTAGTAAAAAAAGTCTAACATGGATGAAAGTTTAGGAGTTATGACTTAGTACATGTCAAAGTTCGAGGTGCATGATTTGGTAGATATCAAAGTCTGTGAGGCATGATTTAGTATATTAACAATCACTGAAATAGTAAAATTGAGTGAAATTAGACAAAAGTCCTTAAATCTAATAATCTTAATAGTTCATGGAAAATTTTTAATGGCCAGAAATTTTAGAGGGTATAATTTGGTAAATGTTAAAATTTAGTGCGTAAAAATACTAATTAGCCTAAATTTATACTATAGAAAAAAATAATTAAAAATACATAGAAAATAAAAATTTTATATAACATATTTTTTATATATATATTTGTGATTTTAATGAAATAGATTAAAATATTATTATTATTATTATACTAGAATCTTAACCACTCGTATTACATTAAAATTTATAATTTACCAAATATTAAGTTCAACTTTATTTCTACATTTCTGCTACAATTATTTTTTCCTACAACACAATTATAATTAATTTTCCCCATAACACAACTGTAATAAACTGCCCTAAATCATTTGGATTCTTTTTCTAAAAGGAGAAGGGAGTTGTTTAAGAAAAAAAAGGAGCTTTTACTGCATATTTTAATCGATAATTCTTTTCTTTAAAAAAAATGGTGCCGATTTGTATGAAGGAACAAAAATATGGAATTTAAATTGTCAACAGAATCACAATATGTCACTTTTTCACGATTATATTATCATATGTAATTGCATTGAATACTATAGAAACACAAATGATAGCATTTAATTAATGAAATATGGTAAATTTTGTCAATATTTGTGGGTGTGTATATATATATAGATTTAGGCATTATGAAAATTTCTATATTTACGTTAAAATTGAAACAATTAGCTGTCTCAATTGACTGCTTTCTAACATACTAGAATGGTGGGTGACCGGTAAACATATAATGGCCAACTTTCATGCAAATTTAAAACGACAAAGGTCCTTTTTATATACACATTAATTAATCTTCATAAATACATTCATATATAAAAATCAAAGTTAGAGCAAGTTTGGCTAGTTTTTAACAAGTAGTTAATAATCTATTCTCTCACAATTGAAAAGTGCCTTCACCAAATTTAAATTTTGTCTATACTTTTGTCCAAATACATTCATCTTTATTTTTCAAGGTTTATTTACTAATGAAATATTTGAATTACTGTGAATTAACCATAGCGTTGAGAACAAAACTTAATCAAGACTCGAAATTAAGAATAATATGATACACAATAATTGACACATTCAAATGGAACAAATTTAAGAGATGAGAATTTAACTTTTATTCATCAACAATAATCTGTACAAGAGAAATTTAAGCTTTGATCAATACGAAATGGAGATTAACTCCATACAAATTGTTTACACTAAAATTAGTTTTGATGGCGTGAACATTAATATTTGACACGTGGCAAGAAAGATGATATCTCAGAGTTGAGTAGTCTCGAATCATAGCAAGTCGACCTGGGAGGGGTCGTTAGCCCTGCACCCAGGTTGACATTGGAAACTCCAGAATGGAAGTTCGAACTTCAAAAACTCGTTTCTAACTCACTATCTTTCAGTATTATGTACTGTGAAGACATGAAACAACTAAATTCAGGTCCCAAGCGCTGAAATTACATGAATTTGGGCCCCAAAAGTCAACCTTGGCACTTAGGGTTTCACTCAGCGCCCACGTTGATGTCCTAACTAGGATTTCAGTTTTTAGGACCATCTTAGCGCAAATGGGTCAAAATTTGTATTGGGACATGAACTAGATATACCACAGATATATTTGAGGCATGAAAATCAAATTCAGAGAAAGTTTATTTTTGTGCCTAGGCACCCAACGCCCAAGTTGATAATTTGTCAATTTGGCCACTTCCAAGTATCAGATGTAAATTTGACTCGTTCATCTTCTTTGTCTTTATATAACATGGGAAAATATGTACTTTTGGAGAAGAAACAACACTTCATGTGTGTTAGAAGCAAGACCCAACACCTAGGTTGACATTTTGTCAACCTCTGCCAATTCCAATGATGTTTTCTGAGAACTCTTTTGGGCATATTCTCCATTTTCAGCAAATATTAATATTCAACTATTTTTGGGGACCAAACATAACTTCCATGAGGCCAAATTTGGGACCCAATGCCCATGTTGACACTTGGCACTAGGCCCAGCACCCAGGTTGATATATTGTCAACCTAGACCATTTCCAACTAGTTTCCAGAAAAAGTATTTTGGGCATTTATTCTGTCATCAGAAATAATGAAGATACAAGAGAACTTGAGGGCAAAACAACAACCATAGGGGCATGAAAGTTGAGCTCAGTGCCCATGTTAAATTGGTGTTGGGCCCAGCGTCCAGGTTGATAATCAACCTGGTGTGCTAGCTTCGATCATCCATATGCTAATTCTGTTCCAAGTATTCTCCCGAGAATGGTCAAAAGCGAGGTTGGAGACCTCGTCCTCAAGTTCTAAAACCTTGAAAGTATCAAAACGACATCCCAAAAGCTTTGAAATGAGCACCCAGGGCCCAGGTTGACATATGGCCTGGTGCATTGGGCCTGCTTATCCGATTCTGATTCCGTCTTGACCGTTTGTCTGGTTTTTCATAAAGCTTGAGAGCCATAAAGTCAGAGAAGTTAAATTCACAACTTTGCATTTTCTCATTCCCAACATGGTAAATTACTCGAAAATGGAAAGTTTCGAGTCTCCCATTTTCGTAAAACAACAACATCTCTGAAAACTGGTGACTAGCTTCACTAGAACAAGGAAATGGACTAAGTGCTGTCAAAATATCACTAAGGCATCAAA
This sequence comes from Cannabis sativa, assembly GCF_029168945.1. Taxonomy (NCBI): domain Eukaryota; kingdom Viridiplantae; phylum Streptophyta; class Magnoliopsida; order Rosales; family Cannabaceae; genus Cannabis; species Cannabis sativa. Next base: position 14,240,414 of record NC_083605.1, on the reverse strand, counting down.
AAATACATTGCCGGGATATTTTTTCACTCACCCAGCATCCACGTTGACGTCATATGTAAACCTCAGCGTTGGGATGTCAACCTGAGCGCAGGGTGTCATGGGCTCACCTTTCCAAGCAGCGAAACACTCGTGTGGCACCTTGACTTCTCTAAGCCAAGGTCAGCCTTCTAACCATCTGAGTAACAATGGACTCATTTTTCGTGCGAGCGTGTGCCTCGTGCACACTTTCGTCTCTCGAACAGCTCCTGTCGAGTGATGCTTGCAAGTATCCATGAGTGCACCCATGCATCGAAGCTCTCTAGCCAAGATACTCGCACTGTCCATATGTTCTCACTATGATAAGGCAAATCCCAACACCGATGCTCACCTAGTCACTTATGACCAAGGTAGCATGTGTGACAAGATGCTGACACTAAGCGGACATGCTAATGCTTCTAATCATGCCCTATTCGATACTGTCTAAATCGTTTCCCTCATTGACCAAGGACTCGCATACGTTCATGGTCCAATCCTTAAGGCACCATGCCTCCATGCATGTTAGCATGCCCTTGAGACAAGCCACCAAACTAGTGCATACATTAGACCTCTGTCTCTTTCCAGCATGGTGCATTAGTCGCATGTGCATATGCAAACTAGCCCACGAATGACTACCCTGGTCATCTCATGTTGAGACTCATAGCCAAGGCACACCACAACATCTTTTAGAGGTTTAGGCCACGTCCCGTGCAAGCGGCATACCGCAAGCCAATGGAAACGTACCCGCTAACCTCTGTCAGCATTCTTAAATGTACTAATGGGTCAGCCCGATAATGTCCATGAGTATTCAAACTCCTGGAGACATATGAGTCCCCTCATGGTCCTCATATGCCTACCCCACTAGCCCCACTGACTAATAGTAGCTCACTTAACACCAAGGTGCCATGGGATGGTGGAGAGCTGACACCAGATACTCGCCATTTAAAGAGCATCCTAAGCTTTTAGCCTTCTACTAATAACATATATGATTTTTGCCCTGTACACATATGGTCATTACCATATACCAAATCACAGAGTTTCTCAAATCTGATTGCGTCATTACATTCTTAGACCCAAATAAATGGCGAATGCCAAGTCCCATCCCAATCGAGATAATATTGAAGATATTTACAAAAATGCCACTATCGTACAAACTAAGCATCAGCATGCCACCAGCATGCACAACAACATGCGCCACCACTTGACCACCACTTGGCCAACTTATGGGCATCACCTAGCTTGTAACATGCCATCTTGGCATGCACGTTAAATTCTCCTCCACTTCAACATCTCGATACCCTTACCGACGGATCGCAGGCAAATCTTCATAATCTCGACTCCTAAGCTTACTCCTAGCTTCATCGAATCCTAAGTCTGCACTTGTTCCTCTATCTCTGTAGAACCACCCTCTTAGTGACGATCTCCCTCGCCCACTCTTGGACTTGATCAAAGAACCTGTGCCACTATTGCTATTCAGAATCACCCATGGAGTAGTGGCTCCGCCCTTGAATACTTCCACCAACATGAACTCCTCTGAGTCCCTCACAATGTCCCTCTAGTCAACCAAGTAGCTCTTGCAACATTGACTCCGAAGCCAACACATCCTTTGATAGTAGCTCACTCGCCAATTGTCCAATACATACTCCTTTTGACAAGGACTAAGTATGGTGCACCCCTCGGGGTGAGATTTGCAAACCAACTGTACCCAACGACACCTATAGAACACGCTTCCACTAAAGCCAAGTCCCTCCAGAAACTTCACATGCCAACTCCATGGCACACTATCTTCTGATGGAAATCTAGCAAGACACTCCTATCGCAGGGTTAAATTTGATGTTCTCACCTAGACGAGGCTCGCCAGCAAACTTCACCCAATGCAGCACTAAGTGCACTTTTGCAGATAATCTCTTCGCGAAGTACTCAACATATTGGCCCTCCAGCCCTACCGCACACCCACGACTTCATGCAAAAGGCCCCTCTGACCCACTACATATGTGCTCCTCTGAGTTTCTTTCATGAGGTCAATGATCTAACAATCACCCAAAACAATAAATTTGCCCTCTGGCTCCTGCTCGTGTTGGCTCTCTAACACTATGTCACAAGTCCATCTCCCAAAATTAACCCTGCGTCCTCTTGATGACTCGCTAAATTTTGACAAACTTGATAACACAAAGTCTTACTCTTAAGACTTGAAGTCATCCCACTCCACTATCTCCCATTGGCATATGCTCTCTGAACCATTTGGATTACAGTGTCCCATACAACACCAGTGTTCTCATAAACATAAAGCACGCCCATAACATGCCGCAAACTAGCTCAGTCTTGATCATAGCCGATGCCCATCAATAATGTCTATCTGCAACTTGCAATAATCATGCAAGTCTTCCCAGTGAACAACCCATCTCTTGTAGTATTTCCCTCTGGATTCACACACCAAAACTAAACAAGTACCTTGATTCTTCAAAGATATGAATTAGTGGGATCCCCCCTTCAACTTGGGAAAAACCTCTCTCTTAGAGGAATACCTCTAAAGGTATAGCTCGCAAGCTAACTACATACTCACATATGGTCCCTCCATTCCAAATGTCACTTTGATGAAGATGTTAAACTAATACCTCAATCATTTTGACACTTCGCCCCTCGGCATTTCAATGTTACCTTAGTACCTTACTCCTACTGACTTTCGCCTTAGACAAACATTAACATGGTGTTATCTTAGTACCTATGTCTTGTAGATTTTCACCCTAGATAACTGGCACTGCCTGTGTCCCGAGTCTTCTTTACTTTACATCCTAAACAAAGTCCATCTCCATGATACTTATCTTGATGCTTGTGATGAATCTCTAGTCTGATGAGTGAACCGTGAGGGTCTCTCCCCCACTTCATCTGATGGCATCCTCGACAACATGGCCACATGCGAATTCGTGACTGCCCAACTCTTCATGCACACCATGCCATCTAAAAGTGCATCCCGCAGGATGTGACTCTCGAGTTAACTATATCATATAGCACCCCTATCAATTTCTATATGCATGCAATGTCCACTAAACCATCCAATTGATTCTCACTTGAATCACGCCCTTCCAGGCTCCCTTGATACTAAGTTCCAATTATGCAGCCCTCTGGCTTTCAAGCAAACTCTAGCCTCCCTCTTGACTTTCACAGGCTCAGATGCTTTTGTTGCACCATGTCGCCATGTCGCCAATCCACAAGGCACCATGTCCCCACGCATGTTAGGATGCCCTCAAGACAAGCCACCAACTAGTTACATACATTAGACCTCTGTCTCTTTCCAACATGGTGCATAAGTCGCTTGCGCTTATGCAAACTAGCCCACTAATGACTACCCGTGTCACCTCGTGTTGAGACTGGTAGCCAAGGCGCACCATAACGTCTCTTGGAGGTTCAGGTTGCATCCCGTGCAAGCGGCATACCAGCAAGCCAATGGAAATGTACCCGCTAACCTCTGACAGCATTCTTAGATGTACTACCGGGTCGGCCCGATAATCTCAATGAGTATTCCAACTCATGGAGACATATGAGCCCACTCGTGGTCCTCATATGCCTGCCCTACTAGTCCCACTCACTTAACACCAAAGTTCCAAGGGGTGGTGGAGACTGACACAAGATACTTCCCCCTTAAAGAGCATTCTAAGCTTTTAGCCTTCTACCAGGAACATATATGATTTTTGCTCTGTAGACATATGGTCACCACCATATACCAAATCACAGAGTTTCTCAAATCCGATTGCGCCATTGTATTCGTAGACCCATATAAATGGCAAATACTAAGTTCCGTCCCAATCTAGACAATATTGAAGATATCTACGAAAATGCAACTACCAAATAAACTAAGCATCAGCATGCCACCAGCATGCACAACAACATGCGCCACCACTTGGCCAACTTGTGGGCATCACCTAGCTTGTAACGTGCCTTCTTGGCATGCACGTTACACTGGGTGCAAAACAACCTTCAGCCATAACTCACTCAATATTGATCTGCTTGACGCGATTCAACTGCGTTTCGAAGCTATTTCAATGTTCTATAAAGTCATGTCTCACACTTCAATTGCAAGTCTGAAGTTATAGACTCCAAATTTCACTCGTAATGGAGGTACAAAAATAAGTCATAACTTATCCAGAGCAGGTCTCGCCATCGTGACCCGGGCTCCGAAAATTGGCGATCAACCTCAAAAGTTAATTTTTACTGTAAGATCATCATCTACGGTTAAAAATAGCCAACTTGTATTTTTTTTTATTGTTTTATTCTTATTTTCAAGGACCTCCTTCACCTATAAAATGAGAGATCCTTCAGCTCCTTTTTCATATTCAAAAAAGTAGCCATAAGGTCAGAGCATATCTCTCTAGTTTCTCTCTCTAGAAATTAGAGCTTCCACACTTATCTATTTTTCTTCTAATCTCATGAGAAATAAAAACTCGAAGTAGATGTAGCTTAATTACCATCACGACACGAGGAGCAAACTATTATTAATTTATTGTCTCTCTAAATTACATACTTACATTCATTATCCATCTCGTCAATCTAGAGAGCTGGTGTTGGCCACTTTTCAATGTCAACATTTTGTTACTTTCTTTTAGAACCACAATTTGAGTTCCCCAACTACAATTAGAATTCTCTGCTAGGAATTTTGTTTTGAAAGGATTTCATAAGTTCAATCAAGTAATCATCCATGAACATGCAAAGCCATACTAACACTCCTGGTAGCCATGCCACTACATAGTAAGCAGTAAGCATTGGGATTCTCTATAATGAAGCAAAGTACGAGCGAGCATGCGAAAGGAGTCATATTTGACAACATGGATCTATGGGTCCTCCGCCTGATATGGAGTAGTCACCTGTTAGGAAAACGAGCTATGAGCAAGCATCCAAAAGGACTCAAACTCGAGATCGCAAACCTAAAGGTTCACCACATGTAGCTGATAGGACCAACCACGATTCTGCTTGAAGTAATTTGAACAATGTGGGAAACCAATCTCTTCTGTGGGATTCTCTTCACAAGTCTAATGACTCTAGACCACTCTATGACCCTGCAAAGGGAAAGGGACCTATAGTCATACATAGGGAAAGAACCTGGACCTCTACCACAAAAGTGAAGAGTATGAGATTCGGAGGGTGAAGATCAATGAACTACTCCTCACACGAAAGTACTTCTAAGATGAACAAGGTGCATGGTTCAGGTACTTCACCCGAGGTCCTAACGACTAACAGTACGAATACTTCCCACAAGTGCATGGAGGCATGTTAAAACTTCAGCAATCGGGGTAACTCCCTCCACATATCAGTCTAAGGAAGACTATTTTGAAAGACATGGTCGGTATGGTACTGCGAGCCACTCCTCACGAAGAAAATGCTCAAGAGATGACTCTATCGTCATACGGGATAAATCCCGAGAGTTACCATCAAGGCCACATGACTAGGCATCAATCATAAGGCCTTGGTCTATTAATGCCTTTAATCAACTTGGAAGATAAAATAGCTTGCATAACAACATCAATAAGAAGCAGCCAACTGATACACACATCACCATAGTGTGTAGGGCTGAATTCAACACCCTTGCCACTCTAGTTAAGGATATCACTACTCTAAAGCCAATAGATTATAGATTAGATCAAGAGTAGTGTTCTCCTCTCTTAGATCAAATCAAGGCATTCACTACTAGAAAAATGGGTTTTAGTGACACACATTGAGTAACTCTAAAACTATTTAGTGACACTTCAACGCGCGTCACTAATGAGGGTGACTGGAAAGATAGTTTTTAGTGACATTTCACACGTGTCACTGAACCCTTTTACATTCACTTTTTAGCCACACACATGAAGTGTCACTATATCCCTTTTTTTTTTTTTGTTATATTTTATTAATATTTTTAGAGATATAGTGACACACAAAAAAAGTCACTATACTTATTCATTTATTTATTTTAATAATTTTTTTAATATAAGGTTTTATTTTTTTATTTATTTTAATAATTAATATACTTATATATATATCAGATTTGTTTTATTTTAATTTTCAAATAAAACAACTTTTTTTTTTTTGAAATAGATATAAAAAAAAATGTATATATACATTTACATTCAATAATCAAAAATTATTTTACAGAAAAATAAAATAAAAATAAATAAAGTATATTGAACAAAAAAAATATTATTTTAAATCAATATAACAAGTATTGTTCAATACAACACTAAAAATTTAGGATAATTAAAAACAAAGTAAAAAATAGCTATGAACACATCCAGAAATAAAATTGAAATTTGAAAAAAGAAATTACAAGCAGAACCCTACAGCCACCATAGACGATGAGCCTAAAATCACCGGCGTTCGAATGTTGAGATCCACGAAACCCGCCACCTTAGACCAAGAACCTAGAGCTGTCAGCATTCGAATGACGAGATCAATGAACTCTGCCACCGTAAACCACAGACGACTTTGAATAGCGAGATCCACGACGACCTTCAAACATAGTCCTCCTGAAAAAATCAAAGACAGAGGGAGAGATTTATAGCTCGAAAAAAAATATACTGAGGGAGGCAAGGGACACGAAGGGAGACCTTGAGCGATTGGACAAAGGAGAAGCTATCGATCATAATGGCGAGAGATGTTTCTGCAAGCTTTTGTTAAAGTATTTTTCCTTAAAACATGATTAAAGAAATATTTTGTTGAGGCTATTGTAGCTGTGAACAAATATGGACTCCACCATCCCCCAACCTGTTAATAAGAATAAAATTCCATGTCACAAAGTTTTGGGAGCATTTCATTATGTATTTCCATAAAAGTAATAAATAAAAGCAAAGCAAAAAAAAAAGGAAAAACAAACTTACGAATCCAGGAGCTAGGAAAAAGAATGGAGTTTGAGGAGAATACTTGATTGTTACAAAAAATACATTAAACATCCATAAATTGTTTAAAAAATTTGGTCACAAAAAGGCGCTCCTCTTTCCATTATGGAAGGTACCATTGGATTTGTATTACAAAGGAGGAGCTCACAACTTTTTCCAATTAAATTATATGCTGTAACCATTATTTGTGCCTGCAAATTTAAATAAACAATTGTTTTCTTTGTCTTCAAATAAAAAATGTCTGGGAATATTTGTTAAATTTATTTAGTTTAATTAGTATGTACCTGTAATCCATCCTCTACGCCCTAAATCCGCAAAGTCTCAGGCGCTTGTCGCCAGAGGAAGCTGGGCAGCAACATCTGCCAAGAGAAAGGAAGAAGAGGCGAGAGGAAGAGATTGCAGAGGCGAGAGGAAGAGAGGCAGAGGAAGAGGCGAGAATATTATTAGGGTTTTTTTATGAAAGAGAAAGAAGGGTTCAGACCCAATTTATTTCTTTTTATTTTTTTTATTAATAAATGTTTTATATTTTTTGGTCAGTTTTTATGGGAAAAAAAGCTTTGGGTTTGAAATTATAGAAAACCGTGCTACCTTTTAGTGTTTTTATATTTTTTTTAATAATTAGGGCTGATTATTAATTATTATTTTTTAAAATAAAAAGGTGTATAGTGACACGCTACGCGTGTGAGCAAATTCGTATGCCAACGCGTTATGCGTGTCGCTAAATCCACGTGATTCACATGTGGCTTTAGCGACACGCATAACGTGTTGCCAAAGAGATTTCCTCACACGCGCGGCACGTCTCTATAGGCCGTAGTTTTTTTATTTTTATAAAATTATAAATTTTAGGTTTTAGTATTTAGTGACACTCCATATTTTTAGTGACTCGCATTTCGGGTGATAAACACCGAATATTTAGAGTCTAATAGTGTGTGTCACTAAAACCTACTCCTAATTTTTTAGTGACCCACACTATTATGCGTGTCACTATATAGTGTCACTAAAAGCCTAATTTGTAGTAGTGATTGGAGATCCCTTCAAAGTTTAGAAATCCAGTGTGGCATCCATACACTGGCAAAGAAGACTCTATCTCTCACATAGACAACTACAAAGTATAGACTGGCGTGCAAGGCATTAAAGACAATTCTCATTGTCAAATATTTCTAGCCACGCTACAAAAAGTAGCACAATAAAGGTATCTCAAGCTTTCTTTGGGATCTATGAATTTTTTGGAAAGCAAGCATTTTATAACCAATTATCCTCATCAAGGCACAGACTAATTGAGCCCAACGATTTGGTCTGCATCAAAAAATAAGAAGACGAACCTCTAAAGGATTACGTAATGGTTCTTATGTTAGGATTTATGCCCTAAAAGCAAGTAATTAATAGATAATATGTTGGTTTTATGGTACTAAATCACGTACGCATCGGACGGGTTTTGTATTATTTGATTATCATTGTACCATATCCCAATGAATCTCCCTATGTGTGTACATTAAATCAAAATAATAAATTAAATGTTTAGAATAAATACCTCTTGAAGACTATCAGGGTATTCTCGAAACTTCTCGTATATAGTATCCTATAATCTAGATAATGCAATTTGAACTCACACCAGTGTCTTCCAAATCGTTCCACCACACACAAGGAACAGTGTGGGCTATTACGATAAAGTGTATAATATATTCTTATTGATTTCTCAACCCACGAGCAAGAACACTTTCAGAGAGAAAACTGATTTATTTTTCTCTCTTAATTTTGAAAATTACAATGTAAAGTGATGTTCTAATTTCTCAAATTAGGCTTCTATTTATAGTAGTTAAATTTCTTTAATTAAATCATATTTAAATATTTAAATAAATAAATATTTATAACCGAATTTGGTTATTGATATTTATAAGGGAATCTCTCAACTACTTGAGAGATTATCTCAACAACCTTGAAATATCTATAATCACTTTTTAAATTAGATATTTACCTAACTAGATCAATTAAATAATTAAATAACTGAAAAAGACAATTTTCATTATACAAAAATAAATAATTACTATTTTGCCTATTTAAAATATATTTTTTTGAGCATCATTATACTACTATTTATCCCTACGTGCCCTTGACAGTGTTTCACAGTGGCGATTCAGGAACTATGGACCTATAATTCTAAGCCCCAATAAACTAGCTTATTTATTAATTATCATCAACCAAATAATCTTCATTTATTAATTCTATGATTATTCCACTAAAAATATAGAATTGAACTCTTATTAATTATAGAGTTATATTTACTGAGTTTTACTGTAGTGTCCATTGATACAATTAATATTCCAGTAATTAGCCCTCCATGCATTGGTTTGTAATTTATTTTGGTTAAATTACCATTTTACCCTTATAATTACTTCTTTATCCTTTAGTACTATTAAGTCAGTAGTGGAAGTATAATTTAGATCCCATCTAAATTTTGTGCACAATATTCTAGTTCTAGAATTTACACTTAAAGAGAACTAGCATTCGATCCATTAGGAAAGTCAAGATTCCATAATTGTAAATCATGTTCCCAAGCATCTACTTTATTAGATTCCCAAAATAGTAGTTGTAAGAATCATCTTATTTGAGAAACTTTAATGAGTGAATCAAAGAAACTAATAACATAAATAAGAGTTCATGATAACTCAGGATTTCAGCTGATCTACTATTGATTATCGTTATGATATGAATTGGATCTTTATGATAAATGGCATGTTAGTAAAGATAGTTGTATTCATATCGGTCCTTATCATATATACTATCTATTATAAATAGCACCTTCACTTTGATATCATACTACATCCGTAATTCGAACCGAGATTACTTGCACCGAAGAACGGGCATCAGTGAGCTGAACTAGCAACCATTGATTAAAGATTTAATAACTTTAATATGTTGCTGACTTTTTTATTCATAGCTTAGCGGTCCTAATTCTCTTTACAACTCCAAGCAACAACCTCATATATGAATAAGGAAATTTTTAATATTTAATACAAATAATTCAATAATAATATTAATAATTTAACATTCATACATATATCAAATGTTTAAATATTTATTTAATAATCAGAAATGTCTTTACAAGCTTTTCTAAGAATAAAGCCTAATAATCTCCCACTTGCCCTAAACGAAAACTAGGCATCTCCCTTAGTCCCATATCAGTAACATGACCCATAAAAGATTTTGTTGGTAACGTCTTTGGGAATGGATATGCTGTTTGGTTTTGTGCTCTAAATAAAACTCATTTCTATATAATCAGATTTACTAATTAATAAAAGATCATAAATCATTCTATGTTGCATGGTTCACATGATTTATTTCATGATTATGTTTAATGTATCAATTCTAATAAGTCTAGAACATATGTAAATATGTATATATTTATTCATGATTATAGTTGTTACGAAAATTATGATTTCTACGAAAGTATACGCAATCAAGTAGTATCTCACGCAAGTGAGGTCGAACCACAGGCAATTGGATTAAGTACTACTAAACTATACTTATGATTCTATCTGGTAAAACAATACTTTTGGCAATTTAAAGAAAATAATTCAGAAAATTAAAAAGAATATATGAAGATTAATCAAGATGAGAGATTAGGGAGGTGAATCCTGTTGATAAGTTACCAATGTTAATACCTAATTGCTATCCTTATCTTAATGTGAATGACAGATTATGAATTAACCTAACTCTTTTCAGATCTTTTAGGTTCTAAATCTCATGTTCTCTAATGAATTTCTTAATTAAATCAACATAAAATAAGCATTAAGTAATAATCTAATTGTCACTAAGGCTATGTAAATACTTTCGTCTCACATCAAAACCTAGACTATCCAATTTTATCATTCTCAATTCTCACTTTTCAGATTTTGAATTGAGATCATTAAACATGTAAAAGGTGATCAAACTTGCACATGGAATTAAACGCAAATATAGATAGTATTCACAAACAAGATGGAGGAATGACAATTATTTATTAACTAGGCATAAACTTAAACAACATTCATCATCCTCCCTTAATGGGAAATTTAGCTCATAAAAACAATAAAAACATCCATGATTAAATCTGAAACAAAACTAAACATAAAAGAAAGAATTAAGGGTAAAAGAAAGAAACTAGAAGGTGATATCGCTCCGGGTCTTCAAGATAGCTTCCTCTCCACCTTCATCCACTTTTTAGGTCTTTTTCTGCTTAGGTTGACCTTCTGAGTCGTATTCTTTATATAGGGATGAGAGGTGTGCCTCCAATTGAGAGAAAAATCAAAATTAGGTCAAAACCACGACATCCGTACCTAGTCGCGACTAGCCTTTAAGCTGGTCACGACAACAGGCAAACCTCGAAAATCAGGGGTTCAGCCAAAATCTCGAAGTCGCGACCACAGAAAAGGGTCGCGACCTGGCTCATTGGTGATTGCGACTATTGATGCATCTCGAGCAGTTTTTTCCAATTTTTTGCCAGTTTGTTTCGTCTTTTCACCATTTGACTAAATTTTAACTTTGACACCCCGGGAACCTGAAACAATAAAAATCAAGCGTAAAACCGCTCCAAAAGACACCAATAGATGAGAAAATGCTTACTTTACAGACCCGAAACATAGGCTAAATATAACCTAACAAAATTCCCCCATACTAGATTCTTACTCGCCCCCGAGTAAGCTAAAAAAACTAACTACGCTATCAGATAATCACTACACTGCTGACTCATGCTCTACTTTCTTCTTTGCATAAACTAGAATTTCGATCCTACTAACTCTAACAATTAACTCAGATGCTCACTTCATAACACTATGTATAACCACAAAATTTATCCATATGTGAAACATTGTTATAAAAGTTTTCCTCTTTCCAACAGTTCCACAGCCCGATAACTCATAAGCTTGCATGCTTACCTTTCTCCACTAATGTTGACAATATCCTCTGGAATCATTAGGTCTTTTCAAGGTTTAGGCATTATGGCTCAGATATTCAGAAATAAACAAAAGACGGTTTTGGCTCAAGATATTATAAGCACACAAACAGAACCCACAAGCTTCTTACTTTTCTTTTTTTTCAAACCCCATAATGTTCTCGCATTTACCAAGATTGAGAGAAGATATCTCTATTATTTTTTTCCCCAACATCACTGAATTTTTTCAAACACATTCTTACTTTTTATTGTGTTTTTGTGTTTTTTTTTTTCATTCATATTTCATTTTTTTTTTCTGTGACATTAAATTATACATTTTTTCTTTTCTCAATCTTGCAAGTTCTTCTCCCTCTCACTATTTTCTCACACTAAATATTTCTCCTCCCCCAAACTAATTATTTAGCTTATGGTATCATGGATAAAATGGTGAAGAAAAATTAATAGTGTGGTTACAATTTTTCGAGTCAATGGGTGCAAAACATAACGGGTTTAGGCTCAAAAGGTTAACTAGGGATACACATTATTGCAGTAGGCTTGAAAGGCTCAAACTATCCAACAAATGCCTAAGTCATATTCCAATTGAACACTATCAAGGATTTTGTCTCAAAAGAATAAACATGCAAGTTCTAAGCTATCCTGTCAATCTTACCACAAACCATAGTAAAACAATTATAACAATTTTCACAGATTGAGTAATTGCAAATATACATAGGTTTCTAAGCATCCAAACTAATCCAAAGAGTTAACAGAATCAAGCACAAAGTTATTTTACAATTTCAGATCACATTACACTAATCAGCAGTATACAACTATCCTCTAGCTTATTGCCATTCCTTAACTAAAACAAAAACTAAAACAAAAACTTAAAGTGTAGAAAATAAAATTTTTTAAATCTCTCCCCCTAAACTAAATATAACATTGCCCTCGATGTATACAATAAAATGCAGAGAGAAGAGACTTACCTGAGACCCTCTCAGAAAGGGTTTGGTGGACCCTTTTCATCCAAAAGAGCCCTCGTACTAAATGAAGAAAATTGACCACCAATAGTGTTGATTTCAGAGTTTTGCACAAGAGTAAGCTTACTTTCAGAATTACCACACATCAATCTTTTCCAACGCCGTCGAATCGTTCGAAGTCGCTCTTTAGGCTTTGCTTTCTTCTGATCAGCTTTAATAAAAGAACCCTTCACCATCTCAATCTTGCAACAGGTATGAATGTCGGTTGGAGCAAAAACATTAAAACTGACCTCCTCATCTAGCACTCGCAACTTTAACTTCCCCTTTTGAACATCTATTAATGCTCGGCCCGTAGCTAAGAATGGTCTTCCCAAAATAATGGGAATAGTTGAATCTTCCTCCATATCAAGAATTAGGAAATCAGCAGGGAAGATAAACTTACCAACCTTCACCAGTACATCTTCAATTATCCCACGAGGATGAGTCAAAGAACGATCTGCCAGTTGTAAAGTCACTGTTGTAGGCTTTGCTTTTCCCAATCCTAGCCTTTTGAAGACAGACAATGGCATTAGATTAATGCTTGCTCCCAGATCACATAGAGCTTTAGTTGCCACCGAACCCCCTATAGAGCATGGAATATTGAAACTACCCAAATCTTTAAGCTTGGGCGGTAGTTTCTTCTGCAAAATTGCACTACATTCCTCAGTTAATGCCACTGTTTCATAGTCCTCCATTTTTCTCTTCTTAGACAATATCTCCTTCATGAACTTCACAGAACGGGGCATTTGTTCCAAGGCTTCAGCAAAAGGAATGTTGATGTGTAATCTTTTAAAAACCTTTAGGAATTTTGTGAACTGCTTGTCTAGATTGGTCTTTCGGAGTCTCTGAGGATAAGGTATCTTCACATGATGATCAATACTGACTGGTGGAGAATGTTATTGTGGTGCAGGACTATCAGTAATCTTCTTATCTGATGATGTTTGAGTTGGTGCTGTTTGATCTTTAATCTCCTCATCCACTTGTTGTATCATCTCAGGCCCATCATATTTCTTTCCACTCCTCAAGGAAATTGCTTTACATTGCTCTTTTCTTTTTGCATCACTAGTGCTAGGTGAATTTCCTTGAGCTTGTTTTGCCACTTGAGTAGCCAATTGTCCATTTGAGTTTCTAGAGTTTTAATAGAGGCTCTAGTTTCCATCATGAATTGGAGCAATAAATCAGCTTGGATATTTAAGCCTCCACTAGGACTTTGTTGTTGCAGCTGTTGTTGGTTTTGTTGGGGCTAATTTCTCTGCTGCTAGAACCCCTGTTGGTTGTGCCCATAATTATTGTTTTGGGAATAGTTTCCAATGGCTTTTGCTTGATCCATTGGCAAATCATCCACATCTGCGTGACACTCAGAAAAGTGATGGGGACCTCCACATATCTCACAAACATCTTGAGCTTGTTTGGCTTCCCCTGCGATCAGCTTTGTTAGGGCCTCAACCTGAGCTGTCAGCTTTGTAATGGCATCAACTTCTAGCACACCAGCTACCTTCTTAGTTTGACTTCTTTTAGTTGGCCACTGCTGATTGTTTAGAGCCATCTCCTCCAATAGATCATAAGCCTCATTTGCACTCTTTCTCATAAAAGCTCCACCAGCTGCTGCATCTATAAGAGTTCTAGTGTTACCAACTAACCCATTGTAGAAATTGTGAACTAGCATCCACTTCTCTATACCATGATGAGGGCACTTTTTGATCAGATCTTTAAACCTCTCCCAGGACTCATGGAGAGATTCATTATCTTGTTGATAGAAGTTGTTGATTTCTCCTCGCAGCTTGGCAGACTTTGCTGGAGGAAAGAACTTTGACAAAAATTTCGTTGCCAAATCATTCCAGGTGGCAATAGAGTTGGGTGGCAGGGAATTCAACTAGCTCTTGGCTCGTTCTCTGAGCGAGAATGGGAACAGTCTCACACGAATGGCATCATCACTAACTCCATTAACTTTAAAAGTCTCACAAAGTTCCATGAAGTTCGAGAGATGCAGATTAGGATCTTCAGAAGGGAGGCCACCAAACTGAACTGAGGACTGCACCATTTGAAGTATGGCAGGGAGAATGTAATCTCTCAAGCTACGGCCATTAGCTTGATCTTCAACGGCACCACCATTATTACCGTTATTTGCAGCATTTGCATTCACATTAGCAGCCATGATTTCTGATGTTTCAGCAGTTGCTGAAACTCTCTCTTGCCTTTTGTTCCTCCTGTTCCTCCTACAAGTTTTCTCGATTTCAGGGTCGACGGGTAATACAACTGCTTGCCCTTGGCGGCGCATGCACTCAAGATACCTGAAATAGATAAAAGTAGCTTTGCAAGAGACAGGTTAGAAATTCAGCAAGAGAAATAAACCAAAGTAGAAGTTAGTATAATTTTGTGTAATATTAATCTTTAAACAATTCCCGGGCAACGGCGCCAAAAACTTATTACGAAAATTATGATTACTACGCAAGTATACGCAATCAAGTAGTATCTCACGCAAGTGAGGTCGAAGCACAGGGAATTGGATTAAGTACTACTAAACTATACTTATCATTCTATCTGGTAAAACAATACTTTTTGAAATTTAAAGAAAATAATTCAGAAAATTAAAAAGAATATATGAAGATTAATCAAGATGAGAGATTAGGGAGGTGAATCCTGTTGATAAGTTACCAATGTTAATACCTAATTGCTATCCTTATCTTAATGTGAATGACAGATTATGAATTAACCTAACTCTTTTCAGATCTTTTAGGTTCTAAATCTCATGTTCTCTAATTAACTTCTTAATTAAATCAACATAAAATCAGCATTAAGCAATAATCTAATTGTCATTAAGGCTATGTAAATACTTTCGTTTCACATCAAAGCCTAGACTATCCAATTTTAGCATTCTCAATTCTAACTTTTCATATTTCGAATTAAGATCATTAAACATGTAAAAGGTGATCAAACTTGCACATGGAATTAAACACAAATAAAGATAGTATTCACAAACAAGATGGAGGAATGGCAATTATTTATTAACTAGGCATAAACTTAAACAACATTCATCATTCTCCCTTAATTGGAAATTTAGCTCATAAAAACAATAAAAACATCCATGATTAAACCTGAAACAAAACTAAACATAAAAGAAAGAAGTAAGGGTAAAAGTAAGAAACTAGAAGGTGATATCGCTCCGTGTCTTCAAGATAGCTTCCTCTCCACCTTCATCCACTTTTTAGGTCTTCTTCTGCTTAGGTTGACCTTCTGAGTCGTATTCCTTATATAGGGATGAGAGGTGTGCCTCCAATTGAGAGAAAAATCAAAATTAGGTCAAGACCACGACATCCGTACCTAGTCGCGACTAGCCTTTAAGCTGATCGCGACTACAGGCAAACCTCAAAAATCAGGGGTTCTGCCAAAATCTCGAAGTCGCGACCACAGAAAAGGGTACCTTGCTCATTGGTGGTCGCGACTACTGATGCATCTCGAGCAGATTTTTCCAATTTTTTGCCAGTTTGTCCCGTCTTTTCACCATTTGACTGAATTTGAACTTTGACACCCCGGGAACTTGAAACAATAAATATCAAGCGTAAAACCGCTCCAAAAGACACCAATAGACGAGAAAATGCTTACTTTACAGACCCGAAACATAGGCTAAATATAACCTAACAATAGTGTCGTCCGGAAAGTGGAATATAATCATAATTATATGTTCAAAAGTTTGATTCTCATGATTTGTCATTCATTGTATTTAGACTGGCATGATAATCGGTGAAAAGGTATACTTACACCTTGGATAAGTGTTATGTCCTTTCCAAGGTATTGGCATAGTTTACCCATATCGAATGTATAGAGTATATATTGAAAGGGACCGATATTGATCTTGGATAAGATATCATAAACTTACTGTTATATCTTTCTAAGTCAATATCAATAGTTGATCTTAGGTCTATGATCTTAATCCTGATATAGTTAGGTTCAACTTAATTTTATTATTTATATTCTTTAAGTTGTTTGTGGAACCTAGTGGTTGTAGCAGATATTTACATCTTGGGAAAATTGTAGTTCAATTAAGTGGGAGCACTGATCATAGATATGGAATCTGTAGCTTCTATAAGTATTTAGAAGTGAAACGATGATTTCCTTCGAGCTTGGCTGAATAGAAATAAATGATTGAGATCTCATTTCAGTAATTATATTAGTTTACTGAAGTATCATTTAAAGGTAGCTAAGTGTTTTAAGGATAAAATACATTATAGAGTATAACGGTAAATTTATCCCTATTCAGTGTAGATCATCTATAGAGGATCATTGACTATTAGGATTGTAAAAATAGATAATCATAACGTATCTATATCTTGGTACAAGTAGAACATTCTATATAATTGAGAGTGTTATTCGATTCCAAATCTATTGTGGCGCAAGGCAGAATTAATAAGTTAAGGAATTTACTTGGTAAATTTTAAATCTACTTATTGGAAGCTCGATTATATATGCCAATGATTCTCTCACTAGTTGAGATAATACTGTTTGCATACTCAGTTAATTGATTTTAATTAATCAATTATAATTCTAAAATTAGACCATGTCTCATTTATGAATTTTCGCTAAGCAAAGGCTTAATGTGAAGAAAAGAGATTTTGGGGTTAATTTGTTAATTAAGAGACTTTGTATGGTCTAATTGATAAATAATATAAATGGTAATTATATTTGATAATTAATTATAATTATTAAATAAATAGTTTTGGCATTTATAGGATTGAATTGGAAAATATGGTATTATTGAAAGAAGAATAAGTGGTTGTAATAAAGTGGCAAAATTGTCACTAGAGATTGGTCTCTTTATGTGGCCGGCCTTAGTGTGCAATTTTACCCAATATTTTATTCTTTTTTAATCCATATGATTTAAACCTAAGCCGTAGTTGAAACACTATAAAAGGAACATGATACTCCCATCTCATCCAACTATTCAACTGAACTATTGCCTTCAACCAAATCAAACCTAGTTTTCTATGTCAGACAACTAGTAGATGAGAGACACCTTCTATACAGTTTTCAAGCCTCCTTCATTGTTCTTCATACTCGAGCCTATAATGATAGTGTCATGCCCACACATAGCAAGTCAAGTACTCAATCATAGTGAGTAAGATCGTGGTAACGAAACCCGAAGCAGAGAAAGATATCCAAGCTCAGATTTTGATAATACTCTGTGACAGAAAGGAACAAGGGTTAGAGATCTGAGCGAAAGGAGTCATATCTTTCGCTACAACCAATGTAAGGTTTTATAAACTCTTATGTGTTTAATTTCATTGTTTTATAGATATTCATACTTAGGATGTTAATGAACATACTTGTTAGTAAATCTAGGTCTTGGTAAAATATTCCCAACATCTGCCATGTTATGTTCTGGCACGATCTTCAAGATCGTCATATCACCTCTCTCTAATATATTTTTTTAGTAGATGGTACTTTCTCTCAATGTGCTTGCCTCTCTTATGACTCTTTGGTTCCTTGGAGTTGGCCACCGCTCCACTATTGTCACAATAAAGCACTAGAGGTTTCTCTACTTCGGATCTACTTCCAATGTAGTGTTGAATTTCTTCAACCAAACTACTTCTTTAGTTGCTTCACAACTTGCTATATATTTGGCTTCTATGGTTGAATCTGCAACACAGGTTTGCTTAATGCTTCTCGAGACTACAACTCCTCCACCAAGAGTAAATATTGATATAAATGTTAACTTTTGATTATCTTTGTCTAATTGAAAATCAGATTTAGTATGTCTAGTAGGATTTAACTCTCCACCAGAATATACAAGCATGAGATCTTTCGTTCTCCAAAGATACTTGAAAATGTGCTTTACATCAATCCAGTGTTCCAAACCTGGATTAGATTGGTAAAGACTAACAATCCCCACAATATAGCATATGTCAAGCCTTATACACAACATTGCATACATCATGTAACACCCTAACTAGCATAGGCGTATTACGTGATTTTTAAACGTACTGTGCAGCTCGTTGCTAATCAATGAGGTTTATGGAAATTGTGATTAATTAAAATTTTTGCTTTTTAATTAAACTTATATAATATTTTATACAAAATACTTTGGGATCCCATTTACAAAATGCTTTACAAAAAGTTTACTGCCTAATACAAATACTTGTCGCCCATCGACTAATTACAAAAGCACTACTGTCCCGATGATCGTACGCTCCAGGCCTAACCGCCCCGACATGTAAAATCTTCATCGGCTCGTCCTCACGGTTCCTCAGCCTTGGCCTTGCCCTTACCTACACATAAACATAGCACTGTGAGTCGACAAACTCAGTAAGAAAAGCATAAATCATAAAACATACATAATCCCGGGTTATGATCAGACGCCCATACCCCTGACCATAACCCTAACTATCGTGTCCCACGCGATACTGAGTCTCGAACGTTCGTACGATGGTACTATTGACAAAGTAACAGCCTATACTCGGTACACTGGTCATACTCCAGCTACTAGTCATACTCTAGCTTTACCGATGTGTTATAGTATCAACCTATACTCAGTTCACTGGTCGTACTCAAGCTGCTAGTCATACTCTAGCCTAACCGATGTGATATGGTCGGATAGTACAAAGCCAACATACATATCTAATGTAATCTAACAGGCTTCTTAACATGCACGCTAAACATGTAATACATATGCATACTGTTATACTAATCTTACCTCGATTCCGAATTCAGGTGTGCCGGTCAACCTGAGTGGAACGAACTGCACGGCGATTTACAGGCTCCTAAACCATAACAACCACAACACTAGATAAGTGATACGCTAAATCACTTCCCGGGGACTTAAACTAGAAACTAAAAGTTTCCCTATCGATAAAAAGCATGGCAATACCCTAAACAACATAAAAACGGGAAAAACTAGGGTTCCCAAAAATCCCCCAACTGGTAGACCGGTTCTGCAACCGGAATTCTGGTTCTGGGAATCCTGGAACATCATCCAAAATTCCGGTTGCACAACCGGAATTCCGATTCCTCGCAGGAAACACACAAAATTCCATAACTCATTCAAATAAAACCCAATTCATACCAAACCTTCCAGACCTGTTCTAAATACCCCAAAGAACATTTTCAAAGCATTAAAACAACCTAGAAATCACAGATACGAAAAATGCCATTAAAGCTCCAAGCTTTGAGTTCAAAACTCAAGCTTGGCTAAACCCCTCGAACATGCATTCAAACCTGTTTAAATTTACTTAAATATGCATAACTAAGCTTCTGCAACAACAGAAAACAACCACCACAAACACAGTAACCAAATTCTTCATTTTACCATAAAAACCAAGTTTTTCAGCTAAAATTCAAAACTTTAAACAACACAAATAACATGCATCATAAACAGATCTATTCTACTCAATTAAACAAGATTAAACCTCTGAAATTATATCACAAACACAGCAGCAACAACACTTCAAGTAAGCATGCAATTCATCATCATTTTTCTTCAAAATTCAAGAAAACAAACAAGAACAAGTTCAAGAACCTTACCAACAATTGAACTACACTTAGAATGGTTGAAAAGTGTTTGAAATGCTAAGAAAAACTCCCAGCCCTAGCAGCTCACACCAAGCCGAGAGAGAGAGAGAGAGAGAGAGAGAGAGAGAGAGAGAGAGAGAGAGAGAGAGAGAGAGAGAGAGAGAGAGAGAGAGAGAGAGAGAGAGAGAGAGAGAGAGAGAGAGAGAGAGAGAGAGAGAGCTTTGAGTGAAAATGCAATTTTATTGATCTTTCTTTGATTTTTCTTCTAATTTCCAATTTTGAATAAAATGAACAAATAAAAGATAATTTCTCTACTTATCTCAGCCAATATACAACCATAAAATCACATAATCAAATCACTTAGTCCACTAAAGGACAAAATATCCAAGGGGCAAAATGACCCATTTGCCCCTCCACACTAAAATAACATAAATGGGTACTAAAAGGGTATCTTGGGAATTTCTAAATTCCCGACCACTCCCGACATTCCCAATGTCTAATAAATCGGCCCAATATACTAACATGCTAAGTTGTGATTCTACTGAGCCAAACACCGAGTTCCATGTTGCCAGGCACCGGAAATGCAAAATTATGAAATTCACTATAAGACATAAAATGCATTTAAGAATTCAATAATAACAGCATAAATAATTATTTAAATATCTATAAATAATTTTCCATAATTAAACATAATAAACTGCTAATTTCCAAATTAAACTAAGCGGTCTTTACAACTATCCCCCCCTTAAAAGGATTTCGTCCCCGAAATCTAACCTGAACAACTCTGGATATTGAGCTCTCATATCTAACTCTAGCTCCTAGGTGGCTTCCTCCACCTTGCTGTTTCTCTAGAGTACCTTGACCAATGCCATGGTCTTATTCCGAAGGACTTTATCTTTTCTATCCAGGATCTGCACTGGCTGTTCTTCATATGTCTTATCTGGCTGCAGTTCAAGGCTCTCATAACTGAGTATATGAGTAGGATCTGAAACGTATTTTCTCAACATGGAGACATGGAATACGTTGTGAACTGCAGAAAGAGCTGGAGGCAACGCTAACCGGTATGCCACTTGACCTATCTTCTCGAGAATCTCGAAAGGTCCTATAAACATAGGGCATAACTTGCCTCTTATCTCGAAACGTTTCATCCCCTTCCTTGGAGACACCCTTAGAAACACATGGTCCCCTACTTGGAACTCAACATCTCTGCGTTTCGGATCTGCATAACTTTTCTGTCTACTCTGACAGGCAAGCATTCTAGCTTTTATTTTCTCAATCGCCTTATTGTTCCGCTGCACTGACTCCGGACCTAGGTATTTCCTCTCCCCTGTCTCATCCCAGCGGATGGGAGATCTACACTGTTGGATATTATTTTACCAGGATCTTAGATCTACTCACAAGTATGTTGATTAACACCCTAAATATGAACTTTCTAAAACGATGAAATAAACACATATAAAGTTTGGTAAACCTTACATTGGGTGCAGCGGAATAATATGACTCCTTTCGTTCAGATATCTATCCCTTGATTCCTTTGTGTAGCAGAGCATTATCAATATCTGAACCTGGATCTCTTTCTCTGATTCTTTAGTGCTGAAACTCCTTCTTACTGAAAGTCTTTCTTCACGATCTTCCTCACTATGGTTGAGGTATCACTTGCTGTGTGTGGGCACTACTCTAACACTAAGAATTTCGAAATTTCAATGAAGAAGAAAGAGGAGAAGAGGTCGGCCAAAGATAGGGAGAGAGAGAGGCTCAGTTTTTTCTGAATCAGAAGTGTAATTTTCCTGAAGCCTTCACTATCTATTTATAGCATTCCACTAGGGTTAGGTTTGAATTATTTGGCATTAAAATAATGAAAATATCAGTTTAAATTCCCTACAAAAGTTGTCGGCCCTATACAAGTGGATTTGGGCTTCTTTTTGCAATTTTGCAGTTTTATCTTTTCTGCATATGTTTTTCTCAAAAACGCCAATTTTCTAATTCAACCATTTAAATGCCAATTCTAACTATTTAATAACTATAAATAATTATTAAATAATATTGTCATTTATCATATTTATTAATTGAACCATACAAAGTATCATAATTAACAAATATGCCCCTATAAACTCTTTCTTTACAATTTCGCCCTTACTTAGTGAAAATTTCACAAATAGACATTCTAATTTGAGAATTATAATTGATTAATCAAAACCAATTATATGAGTCTTACAAGCAATATTATCTCAACTAGTGCGGGGACCATGGGTCTATATAACCGAGCTTCCAATAAGTAGATCGAGAAATTATTACTAAAATTCACTAACTAATTAATTCTTCGTTGAAATAAATCATGTGAAGCATGCAACATTAAATGTTATTTCTGATCTATATTAATAAGTAAATCTGATTATATTGAAATGAGTTTTATTAGGGCATAAAACCCAACAAACTTCCACTTGCACTAATATAAAAAAATGTGCATTTCAAATAATCTCAACACATTGATATACAAATCAAGTGTAGTAGTAGTAAACTCCTCGTAATAGGATCTGAAAGGATGAATTAAACCACAACCTTTCCTCCACTATTAATCTTCCTTAATCACAAAATCATTGATAATGTGAAATTCCTCGCTATATGTCTACTCTCTTGGGATACTGGATTCTATACATACATTTGGCAACTACTTTTGGTTAATCAAGAAATTAACACTAGTAGTTAAGGCAATTTGGAATGGTGCCAAAGTTGTATAGAGCTTTCCTTAGACTGAATAAGTACCTTTCCTGCAACTTTAACATTCAGTCCCTTTCTGGTAGACCTAGACACTTCAGATAGGTTTTTACACTTCTCCAAAATCACTATTCCACCCCCAGAGTAATCACCATCTTATCAGAAAGATTTTCTAGCACAAAGGCAAATCTCGAAATCTGATGTGGTGTAGTCTAAGAGTTTGAAACACACCCTTATAGACTAACATATAGTTCCTCTTCTTAATCTTAAGATTTACTTGATTGTCTTCCAATGTTACTCTCCTGGATTAATCTGATACATACTCATTACTCCCACTCAACAGCAGGTGTCTGGTCTAAGACATACAAAAGCATATCTAAGACCTCTCACTGTTGATTTAAGAAATTCTTTCATGGCTTTATCTTTTCTGGAATAGTTGAGACTTTTCCTTAGATAAATAAAATCTATGTCTAAGAAGTTGTGAAGCTTCTATAGATTGCCATTAGAAAGAAAATGCTTCAGCATCTTACTAAAGTAAGTTGCTTGCATTAGAGTAAGTAATTACCAGGTATACCACAAGCTATAGGTTCAGATAAACTCAAACCTATAATACTAGGAATAGGAAGTTTTGTTAAGTCCATAGAATAGACTTATTAACTAAAATTTCCCTTTATGTCCTTGTAATAGAAAACTTTAGGTTATTCCATGTGAATGGATTAAACCATAGTTCTATTGGCTTTTCTTCTTAGTTTCTTATCTTTGACAATCCATTACTTGTTTAAACTCACAATGGATTTTAATCACTAGTGTCTTCTACGTCATAAGAAGGTAAGTTCCTAGAAACTCTCCCACTACGACAAGGTACCGTGAATTATGTCTAAGAAAACTAAATGGTATTAACCTCTTTGGTTGTGACAAGACAACAGAGCAGTGGGATCATCATATGTCATATAAGATGATAGAACACTTTTGGAATCAAGAAATAAATATCTCCTTTATTTGCTACTTTATTTTCAGACTTAGTCATTATCTTAGAAAAGTAGTATTTGTTTGAACAAACACTTTCTTATCTATTGACTATGGGATGGTCCACCCCTAATCACTTAGAATAGCTAACAAAACATGGTTAACAGTTCTAGCTTTTCTTAAGATTTTGATTAGGTCATCCATGAATCTAGTAATGATTTACATTAAGTATACAACCAATACATCATTCTTAAATTGTATTACCATAGAAGGAATTAGGCAACGACTAGTAACTAATCATCAATATGCAACTCAAAATTTTTGGGGAGGTAAGTTTGGATATAAATCAAAAATGATCTTTGAACTGCATATCTACTAACTATTTCTCCACCCCTATCAGTTTGCAAGATCTTTAACCACTTACCTTAATGGATTTAACCATTGCTAGAAATTTAAGAAATTTTTCAAACATTTCAAATTTCTTTGCATAAGGTATAATCTAGAGTGATCGTTTAAGAATACAACGAAAAAACTCATATCCACCCCTGAATGTACATCCATCTGCGAATGAGATGAACTACTTTCAGTGGATATAGGCATATTAACTCTTTGCAGAGATTGATCTTGTCAAATCCACTATGAACAAGATACAAATGCCATAGATTAAAAAAATGTGGTAGTGTCTTTTCATGACTTAGGTTTAGTTACATCAAAGAATTCTTAGAATAGTGCAAGTGGATCCTGGTCACAGAATACCTAACTCATATTCCATACAGTTTGAATCCATTAATAGAAGATGGATATTAAACACTTGAGAAAGTGTAACTGTATTGTATTCTTGAATTAGAAATATAAGAAAATTTCTGTTTGGAATCTAAAATTAAAGTCAAAGACTTAAATTTATACCAAATATAATGAGTAATTCTATCTTGGACCACCACTACTAATTTAACTCTAAGTCAGATTTGCCCATAAAGTAGGAGATTTCTAAGATTGAGGATTTATATCAATTGGGAATAGAATTTCAGGATTATAATCATATGCGTCATTTAATTTCTTAAGAGAAAATATAGAATGACATGAAATGATTTATAGACCATTCATCCAATGATATGTTATTGAGCTTTTCGAAATGAATAAGCTAAGAGGAATTAGGATAATTTCGTTGTTTGAATAAGAATCAAACGATGCTTCGATTAGCGAAAGACAAAGTAATCTTATTTATATAATCTTCTTGTTTCATATTGTAAAAATACTAGTATAAGGTGTCATCAATTGATGAACAGCTAGATGTCGCATATACAATATTTATCTTTCGAGATCTAACACTATTATGTATGTCTAATGGTGAAAATCCATTAGGGATTTATCTCATCAGATAAACAAACCAAGTTAGACCAACAATGAAGATTCGAAATTAAACTACAACTTAATAACATAAAATAACATGGTTCAATATAAATTCATACACAATTCAAAAATTATTAAACATATAGCAAGTAGGAATGATAAGTGAAAATACTAAAACATATAATCCTAAATAATTTCCAAGGTTTTCAACAAACTGATATCAGTGTCCCGTTTAGGCGAGAGTCAAAGCTACCATTCATTGAATAGAGTTGTCAGCTCATCTAAAATGTTAAACATTCTAGCAACCTTTTATTCGATCAAGATTGGAATTCAGCGTTGTCCCGTTTAGGCGAGAGTCAAGGCAATTCTATCTTATGAGCTTCCACCATTGTTTCGCAATTTGCAAGTCAAATATGGTCGCCACCATTAGGATGATTCATACCATATAAAACACTTACAAACTATTTATCTTTCGAGATTAAACGGTGTGAAATTGCTAATGAACGTTCCTCCATTAGGGAGGATTACTCAGTAAAACAAACACGATGTAAAACCAACAATGGAGATCGAATATCTTAATAATAAAGCTCATTATTTAAAGAGAGTTGTATTTTCTTTGATTCTCTTTATTTAATCTATTTATTTTAAATATATATTTATTTAATTAAAATTTTCAATTTAGAATGAAAAATTCTAAATATAAATTTTAATTTAATATTTATAAATTTTACTTAGATGGATATGAAAATAACATGAATTATTTCGATCTTAGTAATAATTTCCAATAAATATTTAGAAAAATATTCAATTTAGGTTGTTACAAAATTAATTTAAATTAATTTACAACTCAAATTTAATTTTCTATAGATATATATTGCATTTCGAAAAATTAAAGTATTTAAGAATACACTTTTCGAAAATGCATGTTAAAATAAAATAAATCCTGGAAAAATTATTCTAATTTAATGTTGGCCCAAAATTAATTTACAACAAAAAATATAATTTTCCTATTTAATTAAATATATAAGAAAAATTTCAAATATTCATCATCATACTTAAATATTAATTTTCTATTTAATTAAATACATTAGAAAAATACTTCAAGCAAAAATATCACCTATCTAGATTTTCCTTTGACTAATTAATTAAATTTCTAATAAAATATATTTTACTTCCTTTATTTTAATTAATCATTAAATGAAAAAAATCATTGATTTAAGTTGGTCCAAAATTAAAATAAATAATTTACAACTTTAATCTATTTTTCAAGTAAAATTCGAAATTCCAGCATTTAAGAAATGCAATTTCGAAATTTGATTAATAAAATAAGAAGAAAAAATATATCTTGAAAATAATTTAAATTTAGTGGAAAAAATAAATTTCAACTAAAAATAATTTTCTATTTAATTAAGTGTCATGAAAAAGAAATATTTAAGTATCATGATGAAAATCAACTTAGATATTTAATTTTCAAATTAAATAAATGTATTAAATTCAAAAAATAAATAATTAAGTGTAGAGAAGGCTTAATTATTAATCTCTAGTTTAATACTAGGAAAAACATACTTAAAATAAATTGTACCAAAATTAATTATTTAAATAATTAATTTCACAATGTATACTATTTTCCTATTTAATATTAGAAATAATAAGTAGTCTAGAAATAACTATCTAGAAAATATCTTATTTGACTAAGTATCTTTTCCACAAAATTTGAAAAAATATCTAATTTAAGTTGTATTAGAAAAAAATCTAGAACTTAAATATTTTCAAATTTAAATTTAATTAAATATCAGAAATTAAGTTGTAACCACTTAATTTGAAAATATTCCATTTTAAGTTAATATTCGAAAATATATCAACTTAAAAAAAATATATCTAAAGAATCTTAATAATCCATTCCTAAAATTCCTCAACTTAGTTTTGAAATTTTAAATCCAAAAGATATTCAGATTTAAGGTGATTAGTTATAGATAACTAAATATAAACTTAAATAGGAATATTTAATGAAAAATATAAATTAAGCTTCAGAAAGAATCTAGATGGTTATAATTCTATATTTAATTAAATACATGAAAATACATATAGTTTAGCTTAGAATAAAAATTCTTTAAACTATGGTTTTCTTAAATTAATTTCAAAATAAATGAAATTAATTATGTTGCTAATCAATTTTATTAGGTTAAACTAATTTAATTAACCTAGTACAGTTATCCAAATCACGCAAATGGGCCTTCACAATTGGGGTAGTTCATGTGAGGGGGTGCTGGGTTCAGTATGTCGTACCCACTACTATGGCTCCCAACTCTCACACAAGGCCCAAAAGAGAGGAATTTAACCTTAAAATGAACAACTGTTATTAATTGAATAGGCCCAAAAACTAAATGGGCCTAAATAAAATCTATCAAGAACTATGATATTTTATTTAGCAACAACAACCTATATGCATCTATAATGAAATTAAACACATAGGCTCACACAGGCACACTTTGGATGGGTCCTATCATGTTGCTAGGTCATACACAGATGAAAGAAGATTGTAAATATACCTGTTACAAATTATTTACTTGACCAAGGGAGCCATGAGTTAAAATCAGATCATTGGATCTGTCAATAAGTTAACCATGGCTATTTGCAATCAAGCAATAATAGGTTTTAAAAACTTACAAACAAGCTAAAACACATACTCATGCAACAAGGTTAGTTGGATAGTTGGATGTAGGATTTATTTAATTTTAAATAATTAAATTTTGAAAAAAAAATAATTAAATAAAAAAATATTTAATTTTTCGAAAATATTGAAAAGATATATATATATTTCGAAATTAATTAATAAATAATATTTAAAATTAAACGTACAATTTTGAAAAATTAGGTTTCAACTAACCTAAATATCATTTTAAAATTTGCTAACTACTTTTAAAATTTAATGTTATTTTATAAATAAAAATTAAATAAAAAATTAAGAAAAGATAAATAAATATCTTTTTCAGATTTTATAATTTAATTTAAATAAATTAAATAACAAAATTTAAAAGTTAGCAAAATATCTTACATTATTTAAAATTACATGATTATAGTTATCTTATTTTAAATTTAAATCAGGTCAAATTATTTAAAAAAAAAAATTAATTTAAAAAATTTAATATCTGACCTTAAATTTAAAAATAAGACAAGATATAATCAAATTTAAAAATAAGATATATAATTAAGCAAAAAAGATAGATATTGACTATTTCAAATTTAAATTATATTAATATCATGAATTAAATTTAAAAAATATTAAATAAATTAATTATGATAATTAGAATTGAATTAGGAATAGTAAATGTATAAATACAGAACTACACAAAAAATTGGAAGTTAATTTCATGAAAAAGCATGAAAAAACGAAGAAAAACAAAAAAATTGCAAGCTGTACGGACGGGATGCTGTGCATACCCGTCCGCACGCGTGCATGGGTGATTTGGGCGTGCAAACTCGGCGCATGGGAAATTTGCATGATTTCCGCGCGCGCAACTTTGTTGCTCAATCCCAAAATTTTTCCAAAACTTCAAAAAATCATAACTAATTCAAATTAAATCGAAATTGAGTTCTGTAAAAAAGTAAAGTGCTTAATTTTTTCCATACTATCCAATAAAAATTATTCCAGAAACAGATATTCAATTATTTTTCATGAAAATTCAAAAACATCAATCAGTCATCAAATAACACTCAATACAACATGATACCATCCAAAACATCAAACAATCGTTTTAAAGTCTAAATTTCTTGCAAGCAAATCAATTACCATGGCTCTGATACCAGTTGTTGGAAATTATTTTACCAGGATCTTAGATCTACTCACAAGTATGTTGATTAACACCCTAAATATGAACTTTCTAAAACGATGAAATAAACACGTATAAAGTTTAGTAAACCTTACATTGGGTGCAGCGGAATAATATGACTCCTTCCGTTCAGATATCTAGCCCTTGATTCCTTTCTGTAGCAGAGCATTATCAATATCTGAACCTGGATCTCTTTCTCTGATTCTTTAGTGCTGAAACTCCTTCTTGCTGAAAGTCTTTCTTCACGATCTTCCTCACTATGGTTGAGGTATCACTTGCTGTGTGTGGGCACTACTCTAACACTAAGAATTTCGAAATTTCAATGAAGAAGAAAGAGGAGAAGAGGTCGGCCAAAGATAGGGAGAGAGAGAGGCTCAGTTTTTTCTGAATCAGAAGTGTAATTTTCCTGAAGCCTTCACTATCTATTTATAGCATTCCACTAGGGTTAGGTTTGAATTATTTGGCATTAAAATAATGAAAATATCAATTTAAATTCCCTACAAAAGTGGCCGGCCCTATACAAGTGGATTTGGGCCTCACTTTTTGTAATTTTGCAGTTTTATCTTTTCTGCATCTGATTTTCTCGAAAACGCTAATTTTCTAATTCAACCATTTAAATGCCAATTCTAACTATTTAATAACTATAAATAATTATTAAATAATATTGTCATTTATCATATTTATTAATTGAACCATACAAAGTATCATAATTAACAAATATGCCCCTATAAACTCTTTCTTTACAATTTTGCCCTTACTTAGTGAAAATTTCACAAATAGACATAGTCTAATTTGAGAATTATAATTGATTAATCAAAACCAATTATATGAGTCTTACAGGCAATATTATCTCAACTAGTGCGGGGACCATGGGTCTGTATAACCGAGCTTCCAATAAGTAGATCAAGAATTTATTACTAAAATTCACTAACTTATTAATTCTTCGTTGAACCCACGCATAGAACTTAGAATTGCACTCTCAGTATCTAGAATGCTCTATATGTTCCACCATATAGATACATCATTAGTTATCCATTGTTATAACCCTAATTTGATCAATGATCCTCTATATGAGTGATCTACACTTAACCCCGTATAAATGATATTTCAACTTTATGTGAAATGAGATCTCCACCATTTATTTTTGTTTGGTCAAGCTCGAAGGAGATCATCCTTTACTTACTATTCGCCAGATAGAAGCTATAGATTCCTTGTTTATGTTAGCGCTCCCACTCAATTGCACTACCGTGTTCCCAAAATGTACGTTTCACCCTGACCTAAAAGTAGGCTTAACTAACAAATCAAAGAACACGAATAGCCTCCTGAGATTGAGCCTAATCATAAGAGGATTAAGATCATTTGATCTAGGATAACCTAGGCGATATTGACTTGAATAGATATTACCGTAAGTTTAATAAATCTAAGTTAAAGTTCAATAGCGGTCCCTTCCGATGCATACTCCATGCATCCAACCTGAGCTTTACTTTAACCAATGCTCTGGAAAGAACATAGCACTTCTCCAAATGCAAGTAAACTCTGTTGTAGATTATCATATCAGTAAAACCTTATGTCTGATAAATCTAGGAATCTTTATTGACATAGTCATGTTTACTTTCCAATGTGTTTACAGCACAATAAACAGGATCAAGTATGTGAAAAGTGTTTCAGATGAATTTATACATTATGTACATATAATCATGAAATAAATCATGTGAACCATGCAACATTAAATGTTATTTCTGATCTATATTAATAAGTAAATCTGATTATATTGAAATGAGTTTTATTTAGGGCATAAAACCCAACATACACTTCCTACCGTATAACAGTTCATAGGGAGCCATCCCTATCGTACTCTGATAACTGTTGTTGTAAGAAAATTCTATCAACGGTAGATATTTATTCCAAGAGCCTTCAAAATCCATAAGACAGGTTCGTAACATGTCCTCCAGTATCTGTATTGTCCTTTGGGAGTGTCCATCTGTCTGAGGATGGAATGTTGTACTGAATTTCAGTTTTGTACCCATTGCTCGTTGCAAACTCTGCCAAAACTTGGAGGTGAACTTCGGATCTCTATCCGAAACTATAGACTTCGGTACCCCGTGAAGTCTTACTATTTCTTTAACGTACAATTCTGCCAACTGATCCACTGAATAGAATGTTCTAACAGGTAGAAAATGAGCAGACTTCGTGAATCGATCCCCCACTACCCAGATGGAATCGAACAAACCCGTGGTTCTAGGTAACCAAACCACGAAATCCATCGTGATATCCTCCCACTTCCATTCAGGTAGGGTTAAAGGCTGCAACAACCCTGCTGGTCTCTGATGTTCAGCCTTAATCTACTGACAGGTGAGGCATCTCGATACGAATTCTACCAAATTCTTCTTCATACCGCTCCACCAGAAGTACGGTTTAAGATCCTGGTACTTCTTGGTGGTGCCGGGATGCAGAGAATAAGGGGTAGAATGAGCCTCTACAAAGATCTCATTCCTGAGTTCCACATTACTCAGAACACAAACCCTAGCTTTATATAGAAGCATCCCGTTGTCTGACACTGAAGAATCCCTAGCTTGGCAAGCCAAAACCTCGTCTCTAATTTTTACTAACTCTGGATCAGTCATTTGAGCGGCATTAATTCTTTCCAACAGATCAGATTGCAGCGTCAAGTTGTGAAGCTGCCCTACCACAAACTCAATGCAGGATATAACCATGTCCTCTGCTAACTGAGGTGAGATCTGAATCATGCTAGCTACCTGCCCGGGATCCTTCCTGCTCAGGGCATCGGCCACTACATTGGCCTTCCCAAGGTGATAGAGAATCTCACAGTCATAATCTTTCACTAACTCTAACCAACGTCTCTGTCTAATATTCAAATCTTTCTGAGTAAAGAAATATTTGAGACTTTTATGGTCGGTATAAATTTCACACCTTTCTCCGTAAAGGTAATGCCGCCAGATTTTCAATGCAAAAGCTACCGCGGCCAACTCTAGATCATGAGTCGTGTATCACTGTTCATAATCCTTTAACTGACGGGAGGCATAAGCGATAACCCGATCGGCTTGCATCAGCACACACCCCAAACCCTGTCTGGATGCATCGCAATAAACTACAAATTTCTCTTTGTCTGAAGGCAAAGCTAGCACTGGAGCTGTAATCAACCTCTGTTTCAGCTCTTGAAAACTAGCTTCGCACTTGTCTGACCACACAAACCGCTGATTCTTCTTCGTAAGTTCGGTTAAGGGTGTTGAAATCTTAGAAAACCCTTCCACGAACCGACGATAATAACCGGCTAAACCCAAGAAGCTTCTAATTTCTATCACTGTCTTCAGTCTTCGCCAATCCGTGACGGATTCTATTTTCCCGGGATCCACCTTGATCCCATTTTTGCTAACAATGTGTCCTAAGAAAGACACCTGAGATAGCCAAAATTCACATTTCTTGAATTTTGCATAAAGCTTGTGTTCCCGAAGCCGTTGCAGAACCATCTGAAGATGTAACTCATGCTCCTCTTCTGATTGAGAATACACAAGGATGTCGTCAATAAACACAATTACACAGATATCGAGGAAATCCTTGAATACTCTCTTCATCAAATCCATAAATGCTGCAGGAGCATTGGTTAGTCCAAACGACATAGCCAAGAATTCGTAATGTCCATACCTAGTACGGAAAGCCGTCTTCGTAATGTCCTCCTCTTCGTAATGTCTTCCCATGAAGTTGATCGAAAAGATCATCGATCCTAGGTAATGGATATTTATTCTTCACTGTTAGCTTATTTAACTTTCGATAGTCGATGCACATTCTCATAGATCCATCTTTCTTTTGGACGAATAAAACCGGAGCTCCCTAGGGTGACACACTAGGCCGGATAAACCCTATGTCAAGTAACCCTTGAAGCTGAATCTTTAATTCTTTAAGCTCAGCTGGAGCCATTCTATACGGAGCCTTGGAAACCGGTTCCACTCCGGGTGCCAAATCTATAACAAAATCAATCTCCCGCTGAGGTGGTAAACCTGGAAGTTCTTCGGGAAAAACATCTAGAAATTCCCGAACCACTTTGATGTCCTCTGGCCGAATGGTATCTGGCCGAGTGGTGTCCATCACCACGGCCAGAAACCCAAAACAACCGCCATGCAGTAACTCCCTAGCTGACATGGTCGAAATCACCGGAACCCGAGATCCCCGAACCGAACCAACAAATACAAATCGTTCTTCACTTTCCGGTTGGAAGATCACCATCTTCCTCTTGCAGTCAATACTGGTTGAGTATTTTGATAGGAAATCCATTCCTAGAATAATATCAAAATTTACTAGGCTCATTTCTATCAAGTCAGCACTTAACTCCCTACCGTCTATTCTGACCGGCATAGACCGAATCCACCGTTTGGAGATAACTAACTCTCCGCCAGGTAATAGGGTTCCAAACCCTGATTCATAACTATCACACGGTCTATCCAATTCACTAAAGATTCTGGCTGCCACATAAGAATGTGTGGCCGAAAAATCAAATAATATTGAGTAAAAGGAGTTGTTAACTGAGAGCTGACCTGTTACAACTGAGGGGTTGGCTTCTGCATCAGCCTGCGTAATGGCGAACACCCTAGCTGGAGTGGGTCTCGCCAGAGCCCTTGGTGCCTCTGTTCTGAGCTGGGGACAATCCCTTTTGTAATGTCCGGGCATGCGACACTGAAAGCATCCCTGACCTCTGCACTCACCCAGATGGTGCCTTTTACAATTGGGGCACTCTGGGTAAGAAAAGCGGGTCTCAGCACTACCCTGACGACTGCCTCTACTCTGGTTCCCCCGGAACCTCTTGTTCTACCCCGAGCCACCGGATGCAGTTGATGTTTTCCTCTTCTGGTCCATGGCCGAACCACTACCTTCCCTACTAAAGCCTGATGTAGGAGGGGTTGGAGCCCCGCCACTCACTGGAGTCCTAACTGACTCCGACATACATCCAACTGCACCCTCAGCTCGCAGTGCTTTCTCCACAATCTCAGCATAGGTGGTCTTGTCATCTGTAGTGATCATTAGGTCATGCTTGATCTTCACATTAAGTCCACCAAGATATTTTTCCTTCTTACTGAAATCGGTTGGCACAATTCCCGAGGCCAACCTCGCCAACCGATCAAATTGCGTAGTGTACTCAGTCACACTCATATTTTCCTTCTGGGTCAGGTGAGAAAACTCTTTCCTTTTAGGACTTCTAACGGCCTCATTGTAATACTTTGCGTTGAAGAGTTCCTGGAACCTTTCCCAGGTCATAGTTGTGACGTCGTGAATCTGGGATACCATGTCCCACCAAACTAGAGCATCCTCTTGAAACTGAAAGGTGGCACACACCACCCTGTCATTCCCGGTGACACCCATAAAATTCAATATTCTTGTAATCACCGTTAGCAACTGCTTGGCTTTCATGACGTCTGGACCTCCCAGAAAAACTGGAGGTGCCTGCTTCCGGAACCTTTCATATAAGGGTTCCATTCTATTTCCCGCTACCACTATTTCGGCCTGAGCAACAGGGGCAGGTGCCACAGGAACTTCTGGCACCGGCATTGCAGGAGCACCCTGCTGCCTCAATCTCTGAATCTCATTATCTTGCTCCTCTATTCTGGCTTGCATTTCAGCAAACCTAGTTTCCCAATTCTGGGCTTCCTGATTGGCTTCGGTAGCCTATGGTGGGTTAACATCATCCCGACCACGAGCCCTGCCCCTGGGACCTCTACCACGGCCCCTAACATTAGGGGGAAACTGAGATCCTTGACCCTGATTTGATCCGATCGAGTTGCCCTGACTCCTAGTGTTCCGCCTGACATCCATCTAGTCTGAACAGCCTGCGAAACCAAGAGTTGGCACATCAGGTCATGATCAATGAGAGCTTACTAATGTCGCTTAATTTTAGAAATTAAAAACATGCGCCTATTCTACTATCAGGCTACTAACATGCTTCCTATCAGGCTTTCCTTATTGATATTATTAAATAAACTACTAAAGCAATAAAAGCTTACTGACCCGTAGAACGAGCTAACTGCTGATGATGATTGTACATGTCGTGACGATCTTCGGAAGACAACTTGGCGGCTCTGATACCAAATTGTAACACCCTAACTAGCATTGGCGTATTACGTGACTTTTAAACGTACTGTGCAGCTCGTTGCTAATCAACGAGGTTTATGGAAATCGTGATTAATTAAAATTTTTGCTTTTTAATTAAACTTATATAATATTTTATACAAAATACTTTGGGATCCCATTTACAAAATGCTTTACAAAAAGTTTACTGTTTAATACAAATACTTGTCGCCCAGCGACTAATTACAAAAGCACTACTGTCCCGAGGATCGTACGCTCTAGGCCTAACCGCCTGGACATGTACAAAATTCATCGGCTCGTCCTCACGGTTCCTCAGCCTTGGCCTTGCCCTTACCTACACATAAACATAGCACTGTGAGTCGACAGACTCAGTAAGAAAAGCATAAATCATAAAACATACATAATCCCGGGTAATGATCAAACGCCCATACCCCTGATCATAACCCTAACTGTCGTGTCCCACACGATACTGAGTCTCGAACGTTCGTACGACGGTACTATTGACAAAGTAACAACCTATACTCGGTACACTGGTCATACTCCAGCTGCTAGTCATACTCTAGCTTTACCGATGTGTTACAGTATCAGCCTATACTCGGTTCACTGGTCGTACTCCAGCTGCTAGTCATACTCTAGCCTAACCGATGTGATACGGTCAAATAGTACAGTACCACCGACCCTAGTATCAGCCTATACTCGGTTCACTGGTCATACTACAGCTGCTAGTCATACTCTAGCCTAACCGATGTGATATGGTCGAATGGTACGAATCCAACATACATATCTAATGTAATCTAACAGGCTTCCTAACATGCACGCTAAACATGTAATACATATGCATACTGTTATACTAATCTTACCTCGATTCTGAATTCTTGTGTGCCGGTCAACCTAAGTGGAATGAACTGCACGGCGATTTACAGGCTCCTAAACCATAACAACCACAACACTAGATAAGTGATACGCTAAATCACTTCCCGGGGACTTAAACTAGAAACTAAAAGTTTCCCTATCGATAAAAAGCATGGCAATACCCTAAACAACATAAAAACGGGAAAAACTAGGGTTCCCAAAAATCCCCCAACCGGCAGACCGGTTCTGCAACTGGAATTCCGGTTCTTGGAATCCCTGAACACCATTCGGAATTCCGGTTGCACAACCAGAATTCCGGTTCCTCGCAGGAAACACACAAAATTCCATAACTCATTCAAATCAAACCCAATTCATACCAAACCTTCCAGACCTGTTCTAAATACCCCAAAGAACATTTTCAAAGCATTAAAACAACCCAGGAATCACATATACGAAAAATGCCATTAAAGCTCCAAGCTTTGAGTTCAAAACTCAAGCCTGACTAAACCCCTCTAACATGCATTCAAACCTGTTGAAATCTACTTAAATATGCATAACTAAGCTTCTACAAACAACAGAAAACAACCACCACAAACACAGCAACCAAATTCTTCATTTTACCATAAAAACAAAGTTTTTGAGCTAAAATTCAAAACTTTGAACAACACAACTAACATGCATCATAATTAGCTCTATTCTACTCAATTAAACAAGAGTAAACCTCTGAAATTATATCACAAACACAGCAGCAACAACACTTCAAGTAAGCATGCAATTCATCATCATTTTTCTTCAAAATTCAAGAAAACAAACAAGAACAAGTTCAAGAACCTTACCAACAATTGAACTACACTTAGAATGGTTGAAAAGTGTTTGAAATGCTAAGAAAAACTCCCAGCCCTAGCAGCTCACACCAAGCCGAGAGAGAGAGAGAGAGCTTTGAGTGAAAATACAATTTTTTTTTTATCTTTCTTTGATTTTTCTTCTAATTTCCAATTTTGAATAAAATGAACAATTAAAAGATAATTTCTCTACTTATCTCAGCCAACATACCACAATAAAATCACATAATCAAATCACTTAGTCCACTAAAGGACAAAATATCAATGGGGCAAAATGATCAATTTGCCCTTCCACACTAAAATAACATAAAGGGGTACTAAAAGGGTATCTTGGGAATTTCTAAATTCCCGACCACTCCCGACATTCCCAATGTCTAATAAACCGTCCCAATATACTAACATGCTAAGTTGTGATTCTACTGAGCCAAACACCGAGTTCCATGTTGTCAGGCACCGGAAAGGCAAAATTATGAAATTCACTATATGACATAAAATGCATTTCAAAATTCAATAATAACAGCATAAATAATTATTTAAATATCTATAAATAATTTTCCATAATTAAACATAATTAACTGCTAATTTCCAAATTAAACTAAGCAGTCTTTACACATCAAGCTCCCAATTGCGGATGCATTAGGATACTTTCTCATTTCCTCTTCCTCTTGAGGACTCTTTGGAGAATGATCCTTACATAGAATAACTCCATGTCTAGATAGTTATTGTCCTCTCTTGGAATTCTCTATTGAGAATCTTTCTAGCACCTTATCTAGATAAGTTTCTTGAGAAAGTGCTAATGTTCTTTGCTTTCTATCTTTATAGATTTTAATCCTGATAACATAGTTTGCTTCTCCCAAATCTTTCATTTGGAATTTGTCAGCTCACCACTGCTTCGCATCTAATAACCTTTCTACATTGTTTCTAATAAGTAAAATGTCATCAATATAAATAACTTGGAATACCACTACATTACCTTTAATGTATTTGTATACGCATGCGTCATCTTCATTTTGTTTGAATCCATACTCTTTAATAGTCTTATAAAAGGTGATATTCAATGATCTAGAGGCTTGTTTTAATCCATAAATAGATTTAACCAACTTGCACACTTTTCAATCTTAATTATCCTAGTAACACATACCCTTCTGGTTGTTCCATATAAATGTCCTCATCAAGATTCCCATTTAGAAAAGCGTTCTTGACGTCCATTTTCCATATCTCGTAATCAGAAGTGACAGCTATGGAAAGAAGAATGTGAATGAATTTAAGTATTGCCATATGAGAGAAGGTTTTTTCATAGTTGACGCCTTCTCACTATGTGTAGTCTTTGGCCACAAGCCTAGCTTTAAAGGTGTGTACCTTCCCTTCAACATTTTTCTTCTTCTTAAAAATCCCCTTACACCCTATGGGTGTGATATCATCAAGTGGAGCTTTATACTCCTAGACTTTGTTGGTGTGCATGGAATCTATTTCTGAATCCATGGCATTGTTCCACTTGTCCTAGTTAGGGTAATCAATTGCTACTTTGTAAGTCAATGGATTTTCCTTGTCTATGTTAGAGATAAGAACATGTGCTTCGTGTTTGTAACACCCTAACTAGCATAGGCGTGTTAACGTGATTTAAAACATGCTGTGCAGCTCGTTGCTAACCAACGAGGTTATTGAAAATCGTGATTAATTAAAATTTGCTTATTTAATTAAAAACTTTAAGTATTACATATATAATATTTCAGGATCCCGTTTACAAAATACTTTTTAAAAGTTTACTATATACATAAACAAAAGTTTGTCGCCCAACGACTATACAACAAAAGCCTAGATGTCCCAAAGATCGTACTCTCCAGGCCTAACCACCCCGACATGTACAATCTTCATCAGCTCGTACTCACGGCTCCTTAACTTTAGCCTTGCCCTTACCTACACATAAACATAGCGTTGTGAGTCGACAGACTCAGTAAGAAAAGCATAACATAAAACATAATAATAACCCGGATTAAAATCAGGCGCCCATACACCCAACCATAATCCTAACTGAGTCAGGAACGTTCTCGACAAAGTATGACTAACTGCGAATCCAGCCTATACTCAATACTCTAGTCGTACTGATGTGGTAGCAGATAACTCATGCTATCTGATAGCCTAGCATATATCTGTTGGCATCTCGGTGCAACTCTATGTACACCTCACTGTTGCCCTGATATGCTAATCTGATGGCTATATATTTTCCTAACATATATCTGTTGGTATCTCAGTGCAACTCTATGTACACCTCACCGATACCTTGATATGTTATTCTGACGGCAACTGACATGTACGCTAAACATGTAATAACATATGCATGATATTATACTAATCTTACCTGAACTTCGAATTCATGTGTGACGGCCAACCTGAGTGGAACAACTGCTCGGCGAATTACAGCCTCCTAAATCACATCAATAACCATGAGGATAAGTGATACGCTAAATCACAACTGGGACCTAGGTTTAAAACCAAAACCTTATCTACTGCAACTTAAAAATATGGCAATATCCCAAATTAGCAGGGAAACAACCAACTAGAAACCTGAAACTGGCACGAAACGACAAGCTAAAAAATCGGTTTCTCCCCCTGCTGCAAAATCCGGGTAACTACTTTTACAAGTAGCGTAAAACCGGTTAGCCGGTTTTACCCAGAAAAGCTACAAAAATCAAACCCCTAACCAAATCGTTTCCAAACTCAACCAAACTTTCGAGACCTGCATATTATACCACAATAAACATTTTCCAAGTGATAAAATAACTACCCATAAACATAAACGAATTTCACCATGGATGAGCCAAGCCTGAGTTCAAAAACTCAAAGCTTGCTCATCCAACAAATTAGCTATCAAAACCTGCTCAAATCACCCTAAACCATCATAATAAAGCTACTGAAAACATAATCCAACAACACCAACAAGAACAGCAAGCAAAACATCAAAAACATGCATAATTTACTTTCTTTAAAATCAAGAAACTAGAAGAGAGTTGCTTGAGATCTTACCTAGAGCTTGGATTCATAAAAATTGCTTTACTTGCTTGAAAAACTGAAGAAGAAATGAATTCCTAGCTGGTTCCTAGGGTTCACGAGAGAGAGAGAGAGAGAGAGAGAGAGAGAGAGAGAGAGAGAGAGAGAGAGAGAGAGAGAGAGAGAGAGAGAGAGAGAGAGAGAGAGAGAGAGAGAGAGAGAGAAGTTGGAGAGAAAGAGAGCTTTTCAAATTTCTTATTTTTGGAAAATGGATAAAATGAGATAAAAGAATGGTTTTATCAAAACCATTTCAGCTAAATAAACTTTAAAAAATTCAGATTACTCATCAACATAAATTCCACTAAAGGACAAAAATATAAATGGGCAAAAAGACCATTTTTCCCTTCCACACTAAAAGTCATAAAATGGCACCTAGGGGTATTTTGGGAAATTTTAAAATCCCGACTATTGCCGACATTCCCAATGTCTAAACTATTGTCCCGATATACTAAAAATACTAAGAGGTGATTCTAATAGCAATACACCGCGTTCCAATGTTACCGTGCACAAAATATGCAAAATTGTGAAATTTCTATATGTAACATAAAAATGTATTCTGAATTCAAATAAATCATCATAAATAATTAATTCAATATTAATAATTAATTTTCATAACAAAGCCCTATTATATGCTAATTTCCAAATTAAAGCTAAGCGGTCTTTACAGTGTTTATAGCAAATCTGTTGTCTAACAATCCTCCTACTAAGACGATGTACCAAGTTTTCATTTTTCAGGAACTGTGGTAACCACTGTCGGTCATTCAACTAATGGTGCTGAAATTATTGGTTCAGAAATCTCATTTCTGATTTCTTCGATAACCACTTGACTCTGTGGCTGTTAGGCTAATTTTAGTCTAAGTTTTGGGTAGTATTTTTGGGTAGTTTTTGACTTTTGTTTCTAGTTTTAGGGCTATTTTACTCTTGATTCTTTTGTATTAGGTCCCCGGATGTTTAAAGGAAGTATTCACAACAATAGATGATAAGAGATGAAAAAGTTAAGGAAAAAAATGTACAAAGTTCTTTTCTGCCGAAGCCCGTCGCGCCGGGCAGAATCCTTCGCCGCAACGGGGAAAAAGCTTTGCCACGACAGGACTTGGCAGAAAGCTTTCCAAGTTGAGAATGCTCCAGCCGTCATGACGAGGAATAAGCTTCGCCGTAACGAAGCCTTCTTGACGACAAAAATGGGCAGTTTCATAATTTCACGAATTTTAAAGAGAAAACTCGGCTCATTCCAAAGGGAACTCGTGATTTTTTATCATTATTAAGAATTGGAGCCCTAGAAACAAAGGAGGAGACTTCAAGAGCGGCTTGTGGCGATCCGGATCGATCTTTCCAACCAGTTCTTTCTTCTCTCTTTAATTTTTCAATGCTAATTCCTGTGTCAATTTTAATTATGGATGTTATGAACTAAACTCCTATTTGGGGAGAGGATGAATGTTGATTGATATTATTTTTAGTTAATGATAATTGCTACTTCTCCTTTCTTGATTGTGAATTTTTCCATATTTGTGTTTAATTACATGTTTAAGATTGAGCAACGTTTGCATGTTTTATGATCCCAATTAAAAATCTCAAAAGTAAGAATGGGGAATGGTGAAATTGTTGGAAATTATTTTACCAGGATCTTAGATCTACTCACAAGTATGTTTATTAACATCCTAAATAAGAACTTTCTAAAACGATAAATTAAACACATATAAAGTTTAAGAAACCTTACATTGGGTGCAGCGGAATTAAATGACTCCTTCCGTTCAGATCTCTAACCCTTGTATCCTTTCTGTAGCAGAGTATTATCAAGATCTGAACCTGGATCTCTTTCTCTGAATCCTTGATGCTGAATCTCCTTTGCTGATGATCTTTCTTCACGATCTTCCTCACTATGATTGAGGTATTGCTTGCTGTGTGTGGGCACTACTCTAATCACTAGGGTAAGTTCGAAAATCAAAGGAAGAAGAGAGAGAGTGAGTGGCGGCTAGGGAAGAGAGAGAGGAGGCTCAGGTTTTTCTGATTCAGAAAGTGTGAAGTGTAATTTTCCTGAAGCCTTCACTATCTATTTATAGCATTCCACTAGGGTTAGGTTTGAATTATTTAGCATTAAAATAATGAACATATCAACTTAAAAAGCCTACAAAGGTGGCCGGCCATGGCTTAGTGGACTGGGCCTTGCTTTTTGCAATTTTGCAATTTTAACACCTTTTGTATTTGATTTTCTCAAAAATGCCAATTTCCTAATTCAACCATTTAAATGCCAATTCTAACTATTTAATAACTATAAATAATTATTAAATAATATTGTCATTTATCATATTTATTAATTGAACCATACAAAGTATCATAATTAACAAATATGCCCCTATTAACTCTTTCTTTACAATTTCGCCCTTACTTAGTGAAAATTTCACAAATAGACATAGTCTAATTTGTGAATTATAATTGATTAATCAAAACCAATTACATGAGTCTTACAAACAATATTATCTCAACTAGTGAGGGGACCATGGGTCTATATAACCGAGCTTCCAATAAGTAGATCAAGAATTTAGCACTAAAATTCACTAACTTATTAATTCTTCGTTGAATCCACGCATAGAACTTAGAATTGCACTCTCAGTATATAGAATGCTCTATTTGTTCCACCATATAGACACATCATTATTTATCCATTGTTATAATCCTAATTTGATCAATGATCCTCTATATGAATGATCTACACTGTAAAGGGATTAGATTACCGTAACACCCTACTATGTATTTTATCCTTAAAACACTTGACC
Organism: Cannabis sativa; assembly: GCF_029168945.1. Lineage (NCBI taxonomy): Eukaryota > Viridiplantae > Streptophyta > Magnoliopsida > Rosales > Cannabaceae > Cannabis > Cannabis sativa. The sequence goes on along the minus strand of NC_083605.1, from coordinate 14,197,632 downwards.
CCGTATAAATGATATTTCAGCTTATGTGAAATGAGATCTCCACCATTTATTTTCGTTTGGTCAAGCTCGAAGGAGATCATCCTTTGCTTACTATTCGCCAGATAGAAGCTATAGATTCCATGTTTATGCTAGCGCTCCCACTCAATTGCACTACCGTGTTCCCAAAAAGTACGTATCACCCTGACCTAAAAGTAGGCTTAACTAACAATTCAAGGAACACGAATAACCTCTTGAGATTGAGCCTAATCATAACAGGATTAAGATCATTTGATCTAGGATCAACTAGGCGATATTGACTTGAATAGATATTACGGTAAGTTTAATAAATCTAAGTCAAAGTTCAATATCGGTCCCTTCCGATGCATACTCCATGCATCCAACCTGAGCTTTACTTTAACCAATGTTCTGGAAAGAACATAGTATTTCTCCAAATACAAGTAAACTCTTGTTGTAGATTATCATATCAGTAAAACCCTGTGTCTGATAAATCTAGGAAACTTTATTCACATAGTCATGTTTACTTTCCAATGTGATGACATCACAATAAACATGATCAAGTATGTGAAAAGGGTTTAAGATGAATTTATAAATCAAATAGACAAGCAATTGATAAAGTGAACCAAAACATACACAAATGAATGAAAAATACTTCTGTTTCTTTATTGATGTTGAATAAAATAGATTACATTGTAATGGAGTTTTATTTAGGGCATAAAACCTAACAGAAATTGGATAAACTAGGTTTTGATGTGAAACGAAAGTATTTGCATAGCCTTTGTGACATTTAGATTATTGCTTAATGCTGATTATATGTTAGTCTAATTCAGAGATGATTAGATAACATGTAATTTAGGGTCTAAAAGATCTGAAAAGAGTTAGGTTTATTTTTTATAATTTGTCATTCACATTAAGAAAGAGAGTAGTAATTAGCATTAACAATTAGGTAATTAAATCAACATGATTCTTTTCCCTAATTTTCCATCTTTGATTAAATCTTTTTATTGCTGAATTTTATTTATTGTAATTCTTAATTTTATTGTCATAGAATTATTGGTTTGCTAAATAGAAACATAAGTCTAATTTTATGGTATTTAGTTCAATTCCCCGTGGGATGGACCTCACCTGTGTGAGTACTACGTGATTACGTGCACTTGCGTATTATTCATATTTTTTTTGTAATAGTGGCGTGTGACTTTTCATATAGTCATGTTCAAGAAAAATAGTATTTGTTGAAACAAATAATTTATTGTCTTGACGACTATACAAATAGGCACCACGAGTCTCATATGGATATCTTACAAACATACACACTTCAGTCTTAGGAGCATGCTTTCTAGACTTAGGTTTAAGAACATGAGCAGGACAACCAAAAATACAAAAATGTTTCAAAGTGGGTTTTTCCCATTCCATAATTCCATTGGAGTATTGCTTATGCTCTTCAAGGGTACTACAATCAAAATATTGGTAGTCATTAGAAGTGTGTAACCCCAGAAGTCCAGTGGCACTGATGAGTAACACATTATCGATCTGACAATGACTAACAATGTTCAGTTTTCTTCTTTTTGCAACATCGTTCTGCTGAGGTGTTCCAGGTGCTGTAACTTAGGATAAGATCCATTCATCGTTCTTTTTTAGTCATAGCCTTGAAGTCTTTGAACATTCAAAAAGTTTCAAACTTCTTGGCCATCAGGTAAGTATGACTGTATCTAGAATAATCGTTAATAAAAGTGACAAAGTATTCATAACTAACTCGAGCTTTAATATTAATAGGTTTGCACAGAGTAATGTGTATTAGCTCAAGTTGTTCTTTGGCTCTATTGCCTTGTGCAAAAAAAAAAAAAAATAAGTCTTTCTTTATATTTTGCCTTCTAGACAAGATTCGCATATCAGAAGAGTTCCAACTTTTAGTTCTCCCAAAGGACCATCCTTTGTTAACTGATTTATTCTGTTTAGGCCAATATGGCGTAAACATGGATGCCACAGATACGTTTCATCATCACTAGAAATATTTTGTCTCTTTTTTAATTAAGGCAATGCTACTATAAACAATTCATTATTTAAAATTAATTACTCACTTAGCTTGAGCACATAAAGTCCATTACTTTGTTTTGCAGAATAAATAGGCGTACCATTCTTGAAAATAATAATCTCATTATTAATAAAACCAATATTAAAAAATTGTTCATGCAAAAGATATAAAAAAATAATGTTCCTAATACATTCATGATTAAAATTAATATTGTTCAATAAAAAATTATTATTAAATTTCAAGCGAAATTCGCCAACACCCTTCGTAGAGACTTGTGCTGCATTCGTCACGTGCATAGTCACCTCCCCATCGGCCATCTCCCTTTACGATTTAAGTATCTGCATAGAAGAACAAATAGTGGCTCTAGAATCAACAATTCATAAGGATTTATCATCTTTCTCTAAGTTAGCTTCAAGAATGAATAAATCAAATTTACCTTTCTTAAGCTGAAAGAGATACTTGTTATAGTTTCTTCTGTTAGAGATTTTATAACAATGGAAGAAAATCAAGATTTATTACAACTCTATTGTAAAATAATACAAGGACTAAAATAAGAGATTGATTAAATATATGTTACAATACATATATATACACTATATATATTACATATATACATATATGAAAGGTAGAAGAGAAGATTACAACACATGTAATATAATATATGTATATATATAACAAGAGAATAATATATATATAAACACTCACTCACAACCTTGAGTGTAGATTAGTGGGGATCACCATGACTTGAACAAGGTATTACACCTTTGTCCAAAAGCTTATTTCCCCCTATCTCTAAGCACTAAGGGAACTCTCTAGGAAATAGCTTTGGGAATTATCAAGCCTTTTAGGGTTTTCTAACAACTATTTTTCAAACCATTTGAATCCTATCATCAAATTGTGTAACAACCCTTTTATTACACTAATAATGTGTGATCAACACATGAGTTACAAGTAATAACAAATTGTAACTCCTCTCCAAGTTACTATGTAGGTTACAAAAGTGTAGGTTAAAATTATAGGTTACACATTTATTTACCATACACTTAATATATATTATTCACATAATAATAATATATATTACCACATTTTAATCTACATATTATTATATTAAAAATAATATAACAATCCCCCACTAGATTAAAATGTGTGACACACTACACTTAATATATATTATTCACATAATAATAATATATATTACCACATTTTAATCTACATATTATTATATTAAAAATAATATAACAATCCCCCACTAGATTAAAATGTGTGACACACTTGTAACACACTTGTAACATTTATTTAATCAATCAAAATATTATATCAAAATATAACATTCCCCCACTTTGATTGACTAAATACACACTTTTAAGAAGTCTTGCTTAGGTGCATTAGATAAAATGTCTTTCGACTTGAATTTTATTTTAGTGTAATTACCACAAAGTTTGATGAAATTTTGGTTGCCGTAGCATTGAACCATTATTCCTTTAATACAAACCGGTGATAACACACACACCCTCGCTAATGCTCACTTGAGACCGCATGTCTCGCTCTTGCACCGTTAATGGCCATGTGCAAAATTCCAATTCATGGACTCTCTAGAGAATAACTCCCAATTCTCATAAGAGGCGGCACCACCTCTAGTCCATATAGGTGGAGTTTTAGTGTCTCATCACTCTTTAGACACTTCTTAAGCTTAAGTGAGTTTTCTTAAGCTTAAGCTCCATTAAAAAACCTTTCGGTTTTAACCCTCAATTTTCACCACATGTACTCATTCATAGATGAGACAATTGAGTACCATATTCACTCTATTGACTTGTTATTACCTATTGAACTTAAGACTAGATGTTTACTAGTGTTAAGATAGGTTACCATCAATGAGCAAAACACTAAGGGAGTTTAGGTCCCATCCCTCGAAAATTCAAGCTTTAATCTTGTACGGAGATTAAGCGATTTGTTATAACCTCTCACTATTGATTCCATGTGAATCATGCATGCCAAAAATATAGTGTTCACTTTGTGACCACTTTTCTCCTTAAGTACTTAAGCTTTGAAAATTCAATCATAAAAGATTAATTTTCACACAACTCAAATTCTCAATAATTTTGATACCAAACATATCAAAAATACACCAATTTAGACACCAAACATGTCTAAATTCTCATATTTTATTTTTAGACACCAAGTATGTCTAAACTTTCTCATATTAGAGTATACACCCCCACACTTTCACATTTCATTATCAAGACAATATCTTGATTTTAAAATATAGAAGACCACTTTGTCTCTATAACTCTTTTAATTAATTTCTTTCTTGAAATTATTTTCACTTAACTTTGACACCAAAATATGTCAAAATTTTACATATACACATAGCCAAATTTGATTTAGAATTTGAATTCAAAATCAAATAAATTAATCAATAATGTCTCAACACATTTTGATTAAATTTGTGGCTCACCCCCACATTTTTAACATAAAGTGTATATAAAATATCACTTTTGTGTATTTTTCTCTTCAAATGACTCTTTAAGGCCACTTTAAAAATACCATTTGACATTTTTAGTTTTCTCAACAAAACTAAAATATCAAACTCACATTACTACTCATAAAATAATGTGATTATTTTTACTCATAATTTTAAGGTTATCTTCTTATTGAGATTAGCCCAAAATTATACCAAAGTTAACAAAATTCTCATCAATTTTGTTCGCAACTTTGATCATTTAAGATTCAAAATTGCTTCTCCAATTTTGTTATCTTTTCACTATTTTTGAATCCACAATGATTCATTTACTTTGAGTCTAAAATTGCTCTTTCAATTTATGACTCATTTCACAAGTTTGGATCCACTATGATCTTAATTGTTCTTGCTTATGATCACAATGCAAGTCCAATAAAAGTGTAACTCTCATAGTCCACTTTTCCTTATCTCATAATATGAGATGATTATCTCTTATAATCCAATAAAAGATGTAACTTCTCAAAATCCATCTTTTATTATCTCATAAAGTGAGATGTTCACCACCAAATTGAATAAGAATTCAAATCTATTCTTTATTCACAAAATAGATGATAATAATTTTCACATCAATAGTAATAAACACTATTATATTACTATCAACATTATTATCATACTATATAACTCATACATTAATATAATATGTATGTTACTAATCAACATCTTATATGTAACATACACATAATGTCAATATTAAATTCACAAATATATATGTTACATATCTCATATATATATAACATATATACTATAATATACATATCATATACACATAATATATATATTTATTACACAACTATATATGTTACATACCTCACACATATATAACATATATATACACATTAATATACATAATATATATTATATACACATATATAACATATATTATATATGCATGTCTCACATAAATACATAGAAGTAATTATTTCTACATATTTAATCTCACTAATATATACTATATCACATGCTCTACATATATATAATATATATTACTCATACATACATATTATATATTATATATCTCACATATATACATATAATAGCATGATATAAAATTTAAATATCATATTATATACTACTATATATATTAATATGATACAAACACATAATCACATATATATAACTCATATATATATATTATATATTACTATCATATAAAATAGTAAATCACATAATATTCACCATCATGCTCACCCATGAATGGCTTTCACATAAAATCTCTTATCCTTGTATTCTCACAATCTTGATTTATCACCTCTTCCATTGAAAAGGGATAAGCTTTTGATTGTTAGAGATTTTATAACAATGGAAGAAAATCAAGATTTATTACAACTCTATTGTAAAATAATACAAGGACTAAAATAAGAGATTGATTAAATATATGTTACAATACATATATATACACTATATATATTACATATATATATATGAAAGGTAGAAGAGAAGATTACAACACATGTAATATAATATATGTATATATATAACAAGAGAATAATATATATATAAACACTCACTCACAACCTTGAGTGTAGATTAGTGGGGATCACCATGACTTGAACAAGGTATTACACCTTTGTCCAAAAGCTTATTTCCCCCTATCTCTAAGCACTAAGGGAACTCTCTAGGAAATAGCTTTGGGAATTATCAAGCCTTTTAGGGTTTTCTAGCAAAGTGCTTTCTTGATAGAAAACTTGACATGTCTTACAAATGAGCACATTGGACTCCTTTATATAGTGTTTAGGTGATCACACTTAGAATTCAAACTCACCATCTCATTTCTCTCATATAATGAGGATTAATATAGTTTGTAACAACTATTTTTCAAACCATTTGAATCCTATCATCAAATTGTGTAACAACCCTTTTATTACACTAATAATGTGTGATCAACACATGAGTTACAAGTAATAACAAATTGTAACTCCTCTCCAAGTTACTATGTAGGTTACAAAAGTGTAGGTTAAAATTATAGGTTACACATTTATTTACCATACACTTAATATATATTATTCACATAATAATAATATATATTACCACATTTTAATCTACATATTATTATATTAAAAATAATATAACAATCCCCCACTAGATTAAAATGTGTGACACACTACACTTAATATATATTATTCACATAATAATAATATATATTACCACATTTTAATCTACATATTATTATATTAAAAATAATATAACAATCCCCCACTAGATTAAAATGTGTGACACACTTGTAACACACTTGTAACATTTATTTAATCAATCAAAATATTATATCAAAATATAACATTCCCCCACTTTGATTGACTAAATACACACTTTTAAGAAGTCTTGCTTAGGTGCATTAGATAAAATGTCTTTCGACTTGAATTTTATTTTAGTGTAATTACCACAAAGTTTGATGAAATTTTGGTTGCCTAGCATTGAACCATTATTCCTTTAATACAAACCGGTGATAACACACACACCCTCGCTAATGCTCACTTGAGACCGCATGTCTCGCTCTTGCACCGTTAATGGCCATGTGCAAAATTCCAATTCATGGACTCTCTAGAGAATAACTCCCAATTCTCATAAGAGGCGGCACCACCTCTAGTCCATATAGGTGGAGTTTTAGTGTCTCATCACTCTTTAGACACTTCTTAAGCTTAAGTGAGTTTTCTTAAGCTTAAGCTCCATTAAAAAACCTTTCGGTTTTAACCCTCAATTTTCACCACATGTACTCATTCATAGATGAGACAATTGAGTACCATATTCACTCTATTGACTTGTTATTACCTATTGAACTTAAGACTAGATGTTTACTAGTGTTAAGATAGGTTACCATAAATGAGCAAAACACTAAGGGAGTTTAGGTCCCATCCCTCGAAAATTCATGCTTTAATCTTGTACGGAGATTAAGCGATTTGTTATAACCTCTCACTATTGATTCCATGTGAATCATGCATGCCAAAAATATAGTGTTCACTTTGTGACCACTTTTCTCCTTAAGTACTTAAGCTTTGAAAATTCAATCATAAAAGATTAATTTTCACACAACTCAAATTCTCAATAATTTTGATACCAAACATATCAAAAATACACCAATTTAGACACCAAACATGTCTAAATTCTCATATTTTATTTTTAGACACCAAGTATGTCTAAACTTTCTCATATTAGAGTATACACCCCCACACTTTCACATTTCATTATCAAGACAATATCTTGATTTTTAAAATATAGAAGACCACTTTGTCTCTATAACTCTTTTAATTAATTTCTTTCTTGAAATTATTTTCACTTAACTTTGACACCAAAATATGTCAAAATTTTACATATACACATAGCCAAATTTGATTTAGAATTTGAATTCAAAATCAAATAAATTAATCAACAATGTCTCAACACATTTTGATTAAATTTGTGGCTCACCCCCACATTTTTACCATAAAGTGTATATAAAATATCACTTTTGTGTATTTTTCTCTTCAAATGACTCTTTAAGGCCACTTTAAAAATACCATTTGACATTTTTAGTTTTCTCAACAAAACTAAAATATCAAACTCACATTACTACTCATAAAATAATGTGATTATTTTTACTCATAATTTTAAGGTTATCTTCTTATTGAGATTAGCCCAAAATTATACCAAAGTTAACAAAATTCTCATCAATTTTGTTCGCAACTTTGATCATTTAAGATTCAAAATTGCTTCTCCAATTTTGTTATCTTTTCACTATTTTTGAATCCACAATGATTCATTTACTTTGAGTCTAAAATTGCTCTTTCAATTTATGACTCATTTCACAAGTTTGGATCCACTTTATGATCTTAATTGTTCTTGCTTATGATCACAATGCAAGTCCAATAAAAGTGTAACTCTCATAGTCCACTTTTCCTTATCTCATAATATGAGATGATTATCTCTTATAATCCAATAAAAGATGTAACTTCTCAAAATCCATCTTTTATTATCTCATAAAGTGAGATGTTCACCACCAAATTGAATAAGAATTCAAATCTATTCTTTATTCACAAAATAGATGATAATAATTTTCACATCAATAGTAATAAACACTATTATATTACTATCAACATTATTATCATACTATATAACTCATACATTAATATAATATGTATGTTACTAATCAACATCTTATATGTAACATACACATAATGTCAATATTAAATTCACAAATATATATGTTACATATCTCATATATATATAACATATATACTATAATATACATATCATATACACATAATATATATATTTATTACACAACTATATATGTTACATACCTCACACATATATAACATATATATACACATTAATATACATAATATATATTATATACATATATATAACATATATTATATATGCATGTCTCACATAAATACATAGAAGTAATTATTTCTACATATTTAATCTCACTAATATATACTATATCACATGCTCTACATATATATAATATATATTACTCATACATACATATTATATATTATATATCTCACATATATACATATAATAGCATGATATAAAATTTAAATATCATATTATATACTACTATATATATTAATATGATACAAACACATAATCACATATATATAACTCATATATATATTATATATTACTATCATATAAAATAGTAAATCACATAATATTCACCATCATGCTCACCCATGAATGGCTTTCACATAAAATCTCTTATCCTTGTATTCTCACAATCTTGATTTATCACCTCTTCCATTGAAAAGGGATAAGCTTTTGATTGTTAGAGATTTTATAACAATGGAAGAAAATCAAGATTTATTACAACTCTATTGTAAAATAATACAAGGACTAAAATAAGAGATTGATTAAATATATGTTACAATACATATATATACACTATATATATTACATATATATATATATGAAAGGTAGAAGAGAAGATTACAACACATGTAATATAATATATGTATATATATAACAAGAGAATAATATATATATAAACACTCACTCACAACCTTGAGTGTAGATTAGTGGGGATCACCATGACTTGAACAAGGTATTACACCTTTGTCCAAAAGCTTATTTCCCCCTATCTCTAAGCACTAAGGGAACTCTCTAGGAAATAGCTTTGGGAATTATCAAGCCTTTTAGGGTTTTCTAGCAAAGTGCTTTCTTGATAGAAAACTTGACATGTCTTACAAATGAGCACATTGGACTCCTTTATATAGTGTTTAGGTGATCACACTTAGAATTCAAACTCACCATCTCATTTCTCTCATATAATGAGCATTAATATAGTTTGTAACAACTATTTTTCAAACCATTTGAATCCTATCATCAAATTGTGTAACAACCCTTTTATTACACTAATAATGTGTGATCAACACATGAGTTACAAGTAATAACAAATTGTAACTCCTCTCCAAGTTACTATGTAGGTTACAAAAGTGTAGGTTAAAATTATAGGTTACACATTTATTTACCATACACTTAATATATATTATTCACATAATAATAATATATATTACCACATTTTAATCTACATATTATTATATTAAAAATAATATAACAATCCCCCACTAGATTAAAATGTGTGACACACTACACTTAATATATATTATTCACATAATAATAATATATATTACCACATTTTAATCTACATATTATTATATTAAAAATAATATAACAATCCCCCACTAGATTAAAATGTGTGACACACTTGTAACACACTTGTAACATTTATTTAATCAATCAAAATATTATATCAAAATATAACATTCCCCCACTTTGATTGACTAAATACACACTTTTAAGAAGTCTTGCTTAGGTGCATTAGATAAAATGTCTTTCGACTTGAATTTTATTTTAGTGTAATTACCACAAAGTTTGATGAAATTTTGGTTGCCTAGCATTGAACCATTATTCCTTTAATACAAACCGGTGATAACACACACACCCTCGCTAATGCTCACTTGAGACCGCATGTCTCGCTCTTGCACCGTTAATGGCCATGTGCAAAATTCCAATTCATGGACTCTCTAGAGAATAACTCCCAATTCTCATAAGAGGCGGCACCACCTCTAGTCCATATAGGTGGAGTTTTAGTGTCTCATCACTCTTTAGACACTTCTTAAGCTTAAGTGAGTTTTCTTAAGCTTAAGCTCCATTAAAAAACCTTTCGGTTTTAACCCTCAATTTTCACCACATGTACTCATTCATAGATGAGACAATTGAGTACCATATTCACTCTATTGACTTGTTATTACCTATTGAACTTAAGACTAGATGTTTACTAGTGTTAAGATAGGTTACCATAAATGAGCAAAACACTAAGGGAGTTTAGGTCCCATCCCTCGAAAATTCATGCTTTAATCTTGTACGGAGATTAAGCGATTTGTTATAACCTCTCACTATTGATTCCATGTGAATCATGCATGCCAAAAATATAGTGTTCACTTTGTGACCACTTTTCTCCTTAAGTACTTAAGCTTTGAAAATTCAATCATAAAAGATTAATTTTCACACAACTCAAATTCTCAATAATTTTGATACCAAACATATCAAAAATACACCAATTTAGACACCAAACATGTCTAAATTCTCATATTTTATTTTTAGACACCAAGTATGTCTAAACTTTCTCATATTAGAGAAAACACCCCCACACTTTCACATTTCATTATCAAGACAATATCTTGATTTTAAAATATAGAAGACCACTTTGTCTCTATAACTCTTTTAATTAATTTCTTTCTTGAAATTATTTTCACTTAACTTTGACACCAAAATATGTCAAAATTTTACATATACACATAGCCAAATTTGATTTAGAATTTGAATTCAAAATCAAATAAATTAATCAACAATGTCTCAACACATTTTGATTAAATTTGTGGCTCACCCCCACATTTTTACCATAAAGTGTATATAAAATATCACTTTTGTGTATTTTTCTCTTCAAATGACTCTTTAAGGCCACTTTAAAAATACCATTTGACATTTTTAGTTTTCTCAACAAAACTAAAATATCAAACTCACATTACTACTCATAAAATAATGTGATTATTTTTACTCATAATTTTAAGGTTATCTTCTTATTGAGATTAGCCCAAAATTATACCAAAGTTAACAAAATTCTCATCAATTTTGTTCGCAACTTTGATCATTTAAGATTCAAAATTGCTTCTCCAATTTTGTTATCTTTTCACTATTTTTGAATCCACAATGATTCATTTACTTTGAGTCTAAAATTGCTCTTTCAATTTATGACTCATTTCACAAGTTTGGATCCACTATGATCTTAATTGTTCTTGCTTATGATCACAATGCAAGTCCAATAAAAGTGTAACTCTCATAGTCCACTTTTCCTTATCTCATAATATGAGATGATTATCTCTTATAATCCAATAAAAGATGTAACTTCTCAAAATCCATCTTTTATTATCTCATAAAGTGAGATGTTCACCACCAAATTGAATAAGAATTCAAATCTATTCTTTATTCACAAAATAGATGATAATAATTTTCACATCAATAGTAATAAACACTATTATATTACTATCAACATTATTATCATACTATATAACTCATACATTAATATAATATGTATGTTACTAATCAACATCTTATATGTAACATACACATAATGTCAATATTAAATTCACAAATATATATGTTACATATCTCATATATATATAACATATATACTATAATATACATATCATATACACATAATATATATATTTATTACACAACTATATATGTTACATACCTCACACATATATAACATATATATACACATTAATATACATAATATATATTATATACATATATATAACATATATTATATATGCATGTCTCACATAAATACATAGAAGTAATTATTTCTACATATTTAATCTCACTAATATATACTATATCACATGCTCTACATATATATAATATATATTACTCATACATACATATTATATATTATATATCTCACATATATACATATAATAGCATGATATAAAATTTAAATATCATATTATATACTACTATATATATTAATATGATACAAACACATAATCACATATATATAACTCATATATATATTATATATTACTATCATATAAAATAGTAAATCACATAATATTCACCATCATGCTCACCCATGAATGGCTTTCACATAAAATCTCTTATCCTTGTATTCTCACAATCTTGATTTATCACCTCTTCCATTGAAAAGGGATAAGCTTTTGATTGTTAGAGATTTTATAACAATGGAAGAAAATCAAGATTTATTACAACTCTATTGTAAAATAATACAAGGACTAAAATAAGAGATTGATTAAATATATGTTACAATACATATATATACACTATATATATTACATATATATATATGAAAGGTAGAAGAGAAGATTACAACACATGTAATATAATATATGTATATATATAACAAGAGAATAATATATATATAAACACTCACTCACAACCTTGAGTGTAGATTAGTGGGGATCACCATGACTTGAACAAGGTATTACACCTTTGTCCAAAAGCTTATTTCCCCCTATCTCTAAGCACTAAGGGAACTCTCTAGGAAATAGCTTTGGGAATTATCAAGCCTTTTAGGGTTTTCTAGCAAAGTGCTTTCTTGATAGAAAACTTGACATGTCTTACAAATGAGCACATTGGACTCCTTTATATAGTGTTTAGGTGATCACACTTAGAATTCAAACTCACCATCTCATTTCTCTCATATAATGAGGATTAATATAGTTTGTAACAACTATTTTTCAAACCATTTGAATCCTATCATCAAATTGTGTAACAACCCTTTTATTACACTAATAATGTGTGATCAACACATGAGTTACAAGTAATAACAAATTGTAACTCCTCTCCAAGTTACTATGTAGGTTACAAAAGTGTAGGTTAAAATTATAGGTTACACATTTATTTACCATACACTTAATATATATTATTCACATAATAATAATATATATTACCACATTTTAATCTACATATTATTATATTAAAAATAATATAACAATCCCCCACTAGATTAAAATGTGTGACACACTACACTTAATATATATTATTCACATAATAATAATATATATTACCACATTTTAATCTACATATTATTATATTAAAAATAATATAACAATCCCCCACTAGATTAAAATGTGTGACACACTTGTAACACACTTGTAACATTTATTTAATCAATCAAAATATTATATCAAAATATAACATTCCCCCACTTTGATTGACTAAATACACACTTTTAAGAAGTCTTGCTTAGGTGCATTAGATAAAATGTCTTTCGACTTGAATTTTATTTTAGTGTAATTACCACAAAGTTTGATGAAATTTTGGTTGCCTAGCATTGAACCATTATTCCTTTAATACAAGCCCTAGGGTGATAACACACACACCCTCGCTAATGCTCACTTGAGACCGCATGTCTCGCTCTTGCACCGTTAATGGCCATGTGCAAAATTCCAATTCATGGACTCTCTAGAGAATAACTCCCAATTCTCATAAGAGGCGGCACCACCTCTAGTCCATATAGGTGGAGTTTTAGTGTCTCATCACTCTTTAGACACTTCTTAAGCTTAAGTGAGTTTTCTTAAGCTTAAGCTCCATTAAAAAACCTTTCGGTTTTAACCCTCAATTTTCACCACATGTACTCATTCATAGATGAGACAATTGAGTACCATATTCACTCTATTGACTTGTTATTACCTATTGAACTTAAGACTAGATGTTTACTAGTGTTAAGATAGGTTACCATAAATGAGCAAAACACTAAGGGAGTTTAGGTCCCATCCCTCGAAAATTCATGCTTTAATCTTGTACGGAGATTAAGCGATTTGTTATAACCTCTCACTATTGATTCCATGTGAATCATGCATGCCAAAAATATAGTGTTCACTTTGTGACCACTTTTCTCCTTAAGTACTTAAGCTTTGAAAATTCAATCATAAAAGATTAATTTTCACACAACTCAAATTCTCAATAATTTTGATACCAAACATATCAAAAATACACCAATTTAGACACCAAACATGTCTAAATTCTCATATTTTATTTTTAGACACCAAGTATGTCTAAACTTTCTCATATTAGAGTATACACCCCCACACTTTCACATTTCATTATCAAGACAATATCTTGATTTTAAAATATAGAAGACCACTTTGTCTCTATAACTCTTTTAATTAATTTCTTTCTTGAAATTATTTTCACTTAACTTTGACACCAAAATATGTCAAAATTTTACATATACACATAGCCAAATTTGATTTAGAATTTGAATTCAAAATCAAATAAATTAATCAACAATGTCTCAACACATTTTGATTAAATTTGTGGCTCACCCCCACATTTTTACCATAAAGTGTATATAAAATATCACTTTTGTGTATTTTTCTCTTCAAATGACTCTTTAAGGCCACTTTAAAAATACCATTTGACATTTTTAGTTTTCTCAACAAAACTAAAATATCAAACTCACATTACTACTCATAAAATAATGTGATTATTTTTACTCATAATTTTAAGGTTATCTTCTTATTGAGATTAGCCCAAAATTATACCAAAGTTAACAAAATTCTCATCAATTTTGTTCGCAACTTTGATCATTTAAGATTCAAAATTGCTTCTCCAATTTTGTTATCTTTTCACTATTTTTGAATCCACAATGATTCATTTACTTTGAGTCTAAAATTGCTCTTTCAATTTATGACTCATTTCACAAGTTTGGATCCACTATGATCTTAATTGTTCTTGCTTATGATCACAATGCCAAGTCCAATAAAAGTGTAACTCTCATAGTCCACTTTTCCTTATCTCATAATATGAGATGATTATCTCTTATAATCCAATAAAAGATGTAACTTCTCAAAATCCATCTTTTATTATCTCATAAAGTGAGATGTTCACCACCAAATTGAATAAGAATTCAAATCTATTCTTTATTCACAAAATAGATGATAATAATTATCACATCAATAGTAATAAACACTATTATATTACTATCAACATTATTATCATACTATATAACTCATACATTAATATAATATGTATGTTACTAATCAACATCTTATATGTAACATACACATAATGTCAATATTAAATTCACAAATATATATGTTACATATCTCATATATATATAACATATATACTATAATATACATATCATATACACATAATATATATATATTTATTACACAACTATATATGTTACATACCTCACACATATATAACATATATATACACATTAATATACATAATATATATTATATACATATATATAACATATATTATATATGCATGTCTCACATAAATACATAGAAGTAATTATTTCTACATATTTAATCTCACTAATATATACTATATCACATGCTCTACATATATATAATATATATTACTCATACATACATATTATATATTATATATCTCACATATATACATATAATAGCATGATATAAAATTTAAATATCATATTATATACTACTATATATATTAATATGATACAAACACATAATCACATATATATAACTCATATATATATTATATATTACTATCATATAAAATAGTAAATCACATAATATTCACCATCATGCTCACCCATGAATGGCTTTCACATAAAATCTCTTATCCTTGTATTCTCACAATCTTGATTTATCACCTCTTCCATTGAAAAGGGATAAGCTTTTGATTGTTAGAGATTTTATAACAATGGAAGAAAATCAAGAT
Source organism: Cannabis sativa (assembly GCF_029168945.1). NCBI lineage: Eukaryota > Viridiplantae > Streptophyta > Magnoliopsida > Rosales > Cannabaceae > Cannabis > Cannabis sativa. The sequence continues at coordinate 14,181,370 of NC_083605.1, read as the reverse complement.
TTATTACAACTCTATTGTAAAATAATACAAGGACTAAAATAAGAGATTGATTAAATATATGTTACAATACATATATATACACTATATATATTACATATATATATATATGAAAGGTAGAAGAGAAGATTACAACACATGTAATATAATATATGTATATATATAACAAGAGAATAATATATATATAAACACTCACTCACAACCTTGAGTGTAGATTAGTGGGGATCACCATGACTTGAACAAGGTATTACACCTTTGTCCAAAAGCTTATTTCCCCCTATCTCTAAGCACTAAGGGAACTCTCTAGGAAATAGCTTTGGGAATTATCAAGCCTTTTAGGGTTTTCTAGCAAAGTGCTTTCTTGATAGAAAACTTGACATGTCTTACAAATGAGCACATTGGACTCCTTTATATAGTGTTTAGGTGATCACACTTAGAATTCAAACTCACCATCTCATTTCTCTCATATAATGAGGATTAATATAGTTTGTAACAACTATTTTTCAAACCATTTGAATCCTATCATCAAATTGTGTAACAACCCTTTTATTACACTAATAATGTGTGATCAACACATGAGTTACAAGTAATAACAAATTGTAACTCCTCTCCAAGTTACTATGTAGGTTACAAAAGTGTAGGTTAAAATTATAGGTTACACATTTATTTACCATACACTTAATATATATTATTCACATAATAATAATATATATTACCACATTTTAATCTACATATTATTATATTAAAAATAATATAACAATCCCCCACTAGATTAAAATGTGTGACACACTACACTTAATATATATTATTCACATAATAATAATATATATTACCACATTTTAATCTACATATTATTATATTAAAAATAATATAACAATCCCCCACTAGATTAAAATGTGTGACACACTTGTAACACACTTGTAACATTTATTTAATCAATCAAAATATTATATCAAAATATAACATTCCCCCACTTTGATTGACTAAATACACACTTTTAAGAAGTCTTGCTTAGGTGCATTAGATAAAATGTCTTTCGACTTGAATTTTATTTTAGTGTAATTACCACAAAGTTTGATGAAATTTTGGTTGCCTAGCATTGAACCATTATTCCTTTAATACAAACCGGTGATAACACACACACCCTCGCTAATGCTCACTTGAGACCGCATGTCTCGCTCTTGCACCGTTAATGGCCATGTGCAAAATTCCAATTCATGGACTCTCTAGAGAATAACTCCCAATTCTCATAAGAGGCGGCACCACCTCTAGTCCATATAGGTGGAGTTTTAGTGTCTCATCACTCTTTAGACACTTCTTAAGCTTAAGTGAGTTTTCTTAAGCTTAAGCTCCATTAAAAAACCTTTCGGTTTTAACCCTCAATTTTCACCACATGTACTCATTCATAGATGAGACAATTGAGTACCATATTCACTCTATTGACTTGTTATTACCTATTGAACTTAAGACTAGATGTTTACTAGTGTTAAGATAGGTTACCATAAATGAGCAAAACACTAATGGAGTTTAGGTCCCATCCCTCGAAAATTCATGCTTTAATCTTGTACGGAGATTAAGCGATTTGTTATAACCTCTCACTATTGATTCCATGTGAATCATGCATGCCAAAAATATAGTGTTCACTTTGTGACCACTTTTCTCCTTAAGTACTTAAGCTTTGAAAATTCAATCATAAAAGATTAATTTTCACACAACTCAAATTCTCAATAATTTTGATACCAAACATATCAAAAATACACCAATTTAGACACCAAACATGTCTAAATTCTCATATTTTATTTTTAGACACCAAGTATGTCTAAACTTTCTCATATTAGAGTATACACCCCCACACTTTCACATTTCATTATCAAGACAATATCTTGATTTTAAAATATAGAAGACCACTTTGTCTCTATAACTCTTTTAATTAATTTCTTTCTTGAAATTATTTTCACTTAACTTTGACACCAAAATATGTCAAAATTTTACATATACACATAGCCAAATTTGATTTAGAATTTGAATTCAAAATCAAATAAATTAATCAACAATGTCTCAACACATTTTGATTAAATTTGTGGCTCACCCCCACATTTTTACCATAAAGTGTATATAAAATATCACTTTTGTGTATTTTTCTCTTCAAATGACTCTTTAAGGCCACTTTAAAAATACCATTTGACATTTTTAGTTTTCTCAACAAAACTAAAATATCAAACTCACATTACTACTCATAAAATAATGTGATTATTTTTACTCATAATTTTAAGGTTATCTTCTTATTGAGATTAGCCCAAAATTATACCAAAGTTAACAAAATTCTCATCAATTTTGTTCGCAACTTTGATCATTTAAGATTCAAAATTGCTTCTCCAATTTTGTTATCTTTTCACTATTTTTGAATCCACAATGATTCATTTACTTTGAGTCTAAAATTGCTCTTTCAATTTATGACTCATTTCACAAGTTTGGATCCACTATGATCTTAATTGTTCTTGCTTATGATCACAATGCAAGTCCAATAAAAGTGTAACTCTCATAGTCCACTTTTCCTTATCTCATAATATGAGATGATTATCTCTTATAATCCAATAAAAGATGTAACTTCTCAAAATCCATCTTTTATTATCTCATAAAGTGAGATGTTCACCACCAAATTGAATAAGAATTCAAATCTATTCTTTATTCACAAAATAGATGATAATAATTATCACATCAATAGTAATAAACACTATTATATTACTATCAACATTATTATCATACTATATAACTCATACATTAATATAATATGTATGTTACTAATCAACATCTTATATGTAACATACACATAATGTCAATATTAAATTCACAAATATATATGTTACATATCTCATATATATATAACATATATACTATAATATACATATCATATACACATAATATATATATATTTATTACACAACTATATATGTTACATACCTCACACATATATAACATATATATACACATTAATATACATAATATATATTATATACATATATATAACATATATTATATATGCATGTCTCACATAAATACATAGAAGTAATTATTTCTACATATTTAATCTCACTAATATATACTATATCACATGCTCTACATATATATAATATATATTACTCATACATACATATTATATATTATATATCTCACATATATACATATAATAGCATGATATAAAATTTAAATATCATATTATATACTACTATATATATTAATATGATACAAACACATAATCACATATATATAACTCATATATATATTATATATTACTATCATATAAAATAGTAAATCACATAATATTCACCATCATGCTCACCCATGAATGGCTTTCACATAAAATCTCTTATCCTTGTATTCTCACAATCTTGATTTATCACCTCTTCCATTGAAAAGGGATAAGCTTTTGATTGTTAGAGATTTTATAACAATGGAAGAAAATCAAGATTTATTACAACTCTATTGTAAAATAATACAAGGACTAAAATAAGAGATTGATTAAATATATGTTACAATACATATATATACACTATATATATTACATATATATATATATGAAAGGTAGAAGAGAAGATTACAACACATGTAATATAATATATGTATATATATAACAAGAGAATAATATATATATAAACACTCACTCACAACCTTGAGTGTAGATTAGTGGGGATCACCATGACTTGAACAAGGTATTACACCTTTGTCCAAAAGCTTATTTCCCCCTATCTCTAAGCACTAAGGGAACTCTCTAGGAAATAGCTTTGGGAATTATCAAGCCTTTTAGGGTTTTCTAGCAAAGTGCTTTCTTGATAGAAAACTTGACATGTCTTACAAATGAGCACATTGGACTCCTTTATATAGTGTTTAGGTGATCACACTTAGAATTCAAACTCACCATCTCATTTCTCTCATATAATGAGCATTAATATAGTTTGTAACAACTATTTTTCAAACCATTTGTATCCTATCATCAAATTGTGTAACAACCCTTTTATTACACTAATAATGTGTGATCAACACATGAGTTACAAGTAATAACAAATTGTAACTCCTCTCCAAGTTACTATGTAGGTTACAAAAGTGTAGGTTAAAATTATAGGTTACACATTTATTTACCATACACTTAATATATATTATTCACATAATAATAATATATATTACCACATTTTAATCTACATATTATTATATTAAAAATAATATAACAATCCCCCACTAGATTAAAATGTGTGACACACTACACTTAATATATATTATTCACATAATAATAATATATATTACCACATTTTAATCTACATATTATTATATTAAAAATAATATAACAATCCCCCACTAGATTAAAATGTGTGACACACTTGTAACACACTTGTAACATTTATTTAATCAATCAAAATATTATATCAAAATATAACATTCCCCCACTTTGATTGACTAAATACACACTTTTAAGAAGTCTTGCTTAGGTGCATTAGATAAAATGTCTTTCGACTTGAATTTTATTTTAGTGTAATTACCACAAAGTTTGATGAAATTTTGGTTGCCTAGCATTGAACCATTATTCCTTTAATACAAACCGGTGATAACACACACACCCTCGCTAATGCTCACTTGAGACCGCATGTCTCGCTCTTGCACCGTTAATGGCCATGTGCAAAATTCCAATTCATGGACTCTCTAGAGAATAACTCCCAATTCTCATAAGAGGCGGCACCACCTCTAGTCCATATAGGTGGAGTTTTAGTGTCTCATCACTCTTTAGACACTTCTTAAGCTTAAGTGAGTTTTCTTAAGCTTAAGCTCCATTAAAAAACCTTTCGGTTTTAACCCTCAATTTTCACCACATGTACTCATTCATAGATGAGACAATTGAGTACCATATTCACTCTATTGACTTGTTATTACCTATTGAACTTAAGACTAGATGTTTACTAGTGTTAAGATAGGTTACCATAAATGAGCAAAACACTAATGGAGTTTAGGTCCCATCCCTCGAAAATTCATGCTTTAATCTTGTACGGAGATTAAGCGATTTGTTATAACCTCTCACTATTGATTCCATGTGAATCATGCATGCCAAAAATATAGTGTTCACTTTGTGACCACTTTTCTCCTTAAGTACTTAAGCTTTGAAAATTCAATCATAAAAGATTAATTTTCACACAACTCAAATTCTCAATAATTTTGATACCAAACATATCAAAAATACACCAATTTAGACACCAAACATGTCTAAATTCTCATATTTTATTTTTAGACACCAAGTATGTCTAAACTTTCTCATATTAGAGTATACACCCCCACACTTTCACATTTCATTATCAAGACAATATCTTGATTTTAAAATATAGAAGACCACTTTGTCTCTATAACTCTTTTAATTAATTTCTTTCTTGAAATTATTTTCACTTAACTTTGACACCAAAATATGTCAAAATTTTACATATACACATAGCCAAATTTGATTTAGAATTTGAATTCAAAATCAAATAAATTAATCAACAATGTCTCAACACATTTTGATTAAATTTGTGGCTCACCCCCACATTTTTACCATAAAGTGTATATAAAATATCACTTTTGTGTATTTCCTCTTGAAATGACTCTTTAAGGCCACTTTAAAAAATAGTACTATTTGACATTTTTAGTTTTCTCAACAAAACTAAAATACCAAACTCACATTACTCATAAAATAATGTGATTATTTTTACTCATAATTTTAAGGTTATCTTCTTATTGAGATTAGCCCAAAATTATACCAAAGTTAACAAAATTCTCATCAATTTTGTTCGCAACTTTGATCATTTAAGATTCAAAATTGCTTCTCCAATTTTGTTATCTTTTCACTATTTTTGAATCCACAATGATTCATTTACTTTGAGTCTAAAATTGCTCTTTCAATTTATGACTCATTTCACAAGTTTGGATCCACTATGATCTTAATTGTTCTTGCTTATGATCACAATGCAAGTCCAATAAAAGTGTAACTCTCATAGTCCACTTTTCCTTATCTCATAATATGAGATGATTATCTCTTATAATCCAATAAAAGATGTAACTTCTCAAAATCCATCTTTTATTATCTCATAAAGTGAGATGTTCACCACCAAATTGAATAAGAATTCAAATCTATTCTTTATTCACAAAATAGATGATAATAATTTTCACATCAATAGTAATAAACACTATTATATTACTATCAACATTATTATCATACTATATAACTCATACATTAATATAATATGTATGTTACTAATCAACATCTTATATGTAACATACACATAATGTCAATATTAAATTCACAAATATATATGTTACATATCTCATATATATATAACATATATACTATAATGGAAGAGATACTTGTTATAGTTTCTTCTGAAAGAGATACTTGTTATAGTTTCTTCTGTTAGAGATACTTGTTATAGTTTCTTCTGTTAGAGATTTTATAACAATGGAAGAAAATCAAGATTTATTACAACTCTATTGTAAAATAATACAAGGACTAAAATAAGAGATTGATTAAATATATGTTACAATACATATATATACACTATATATATTACATATATATATATGAAAGGTAGAAGAGAAGATTACAACACATGTAATATAATATATGTATATATATAACAAGAGAATAATATATATATAAACACTCACTCACAACCTTGAGTGTAGATTAGTGGGGATCACCATGACTTGAACAAGGTATTACACCTTTGTCCAAAAGCTTATTTCCCCCTATCTCTAAGCACTAAGGGAACTCTCTAGGAAATAGCTTTGGGAATTATCAAGCCTTTTAGGGTTTTCTAGCAAAGTGCTTTCTTGATAGAAAACTTGACATGTCTTACAAATGAGCACATTAGACTCCTTTATATAGTGTTTAGGTGATCACACTTAGAATTCAAACTCACAATCTCATTTCTCTCATATAATGAGCATTAATATAGTTTGTAACAACTATTTTTCAAACCATTTGAATCCTATCATCAAATTGTGTAACAACCCTTTTATTACACTAATAATGTGTGATCAACACATGAGTTACAAGTAATAACAAATTGTAACTCCTCTCCAAGTTACTATGTAGGTTACAAAAGTGTAGGTTAAAATTATAGGTTACACATTTATTTACCATACACTTAATATATATTATTCACATAATAATAATATATATTACCACATTTTAATCTACATATTATTATATTAAAAATAATATAAGAATCCCCCACTAGATTAAAATGTGTGACACACTACACTTAATATATATTATTCACATAATAATAATATATATTACCACATTTTAATCTACATATTATTATATTAAAAATAATATAACATCTTCTAGTGTTCCATTATGCCACAATAGAAATACTTGCCTTTCTCCTTTTTGTCTTTGGACTTGAGGCTAGCTTTATTCTTCTTGGCCTTGGGTCTTTTTGCCTTCGAGCTTGCCACTATTGTTGTCCTTACTGTTCCACTTTCTTTTCTTATCAGAAGAAGAAGGAGAGTTGGATTTTTCTTCAACGATGTTTGATTCCCATTCCTTGGACTTAACCTTGTTAAGGTTTTCAAATACGGTCAACTCATCCAATAATTCAGTCATGTTGAACTCTAGCTAGTTCATCACATAGTTTGTGGTGAAAGCCTTGAAGCAAAGAGATAGTGACTCAAGGATCATAGACACTTGAGTCTTCTCATCAATGATAGCCTTGTGTGTCTCTGCCTAATGAATTAGCTCAACTGTGCGTAATACATAAGATCGTACAGGGACACCCTTCTTCATCTTAATATTCATGTAGCTACAAATAGTATCATGTCTTGTTTGATTAGACTGTACATAAGATCGTACAGGGACACCCTTCTTCATCTTAAGATCGTTCATGCTTACAAGCACGAAACATTTGGCCTTGTTGTTAGATTGAATTCAAGCATCATATCTGTCCCGAATATTCTTTAGAGCATCAGCAGTGGGCTCCTCAGGACGCTCCTCACTTAGGAAAAATTTGTGATTCTCACAAACCAGCATTAAATTTATATTCGATTTCCATTTATAAAAATTATCACCATTCAATTTTTTAAGTGCTAGTATAGTAAGGAGATTTGGTATAGTAAACATGACTTAACATAATGATCAATTGTGAATAATATATATCAATTTGGAATTAAAAATAAACGTGATGGATGAGCGCATAAAGTAAAACACATAAAATAAAACGCTTTGATAATTGATCGCCACCTTAGGGTTGGTATCGAGTCAATTTCATTAAGCTTATGAGAAAATTCTCATCTTTATTATTTTAAAACCTAAATATCTCATATTTCCTTTTCAAAATATGAAGTGCCAATTATTGACCAAGCTAACAATTAACCACTATGAAGCTTAGTTGCACTTTGTGATTGTAAGGCATTATTTAAGATTTCATGACTTAACTTAGTGTGCCGCCTTAAGGGTTGGTGTCACACTAAAATATATCACTTCCTCTTATCTTAGTCAAGAGATCAACCTTGAGCAACAGTATAGACACATACTTCCTTTGGGGGACGAAATCTAAGTCGTCTTAAAGCCAGTCTATATTCCATTTGTGTTGACCAATAATGGAGGTCGCAAGTTACATTGACATATATTCCTTCTCCCACTCACTATTTTAGGTTAATGTGTTTGTATTATTAATTTTTTAGAATTAATACATATTAACCACTTTAATAATTATGATTAATATATTTATAATAAAATGCTTAAAATATAAATAAATTTCTCGTCATAATCACTAAATCTGAATTAACTCTTTATTAATTCATAATTTAAAATAATTAAAAATTAATAGGTAAATTTTAAATTACCAACTTAATTCTAAATTAATCTTATCCAATTTACATGCTTTTGGTTTCAAAAATGGTAAACACATAAATACATAGGACAATCCTAATATATCATATTTCTACTATAAGATGCATGATGATGTAACTGTGTGAATTTTTATGTATGACACATGTTATGTACTACTGCATGAGCATATTATTAATCAATAATTAATGAAAATTTATATAAAAGTAATAAATAAACAATAATTATGAATTGGGTAATAATTGGGTATTTCTAATTTTACAACCTTTAAAATTAAATAATAAACTACAAAACTAATATATATCGCAACAAGGGAATTTTTTTTATAATTTTGTAAGATCGACGTAATCCTCCAAATTAATTAAAATAATTTTAATTAATTATTCTTAAATTGTGTTTTTAATATAATATAAATTTTAAACCTTTTTAATTAATTAATTCTTAAACAACTCTTTATTTAACACTGTATAATTAAAATTAAAATTTTGTTTTAAAATAATAGCATTTATTATTTATTTTGAGTTAAGATAACTTTTGTCTTAATTTTGTTTTAAGTTTGAGTTTGAATTTTAACTCTAAAATTAATTATATTTGTTTAATTATAATATGAATTTGAAAAAATAAATATCCTACAAAACTTTATTATTTTGACTTAATTATTAAAAATAAAAAAATTATTTTATTATATATTAATAAATAATTAGGATAGTTATTATTTTGAATTTAGAATTTAAATAATAACTATGACATTTATTTAAAATTCAAATCTAAATAAATATCCCAAAATAAACTTAATTATTTATATTAAATAATTAGTAGATAATTTATAGAGTATATACTAAATATACACTATATCTTATATATACATTATGTATACATAATATATGTATGCTATATAGCTGAAATATATACACTTAAATAGTCAGGTATAGAGAAGGACTGGCCACCATGGACCACCATGGCTGGCGGAACTGAGGAGCCAAGATGGAGGCCATGACCGACCTCGAGTGTGGTAGTGGGGGAATGACCTTGTCAAACCCAGCCAAGACCCAAACGGGTCGATGACACCGACAGAACCCCATGACCCTAATGGGTCGAACCCTCTTCGCACGACGTCAAAAATAAGGGTCCATAGCTCAAGTCAGTGGTGGGACCACCGTGGTGAGGACCAAAGGTCGTGTCGAACCGTTTAAGTGAGGGACGTGAGGCCCTATCTGTCCATGGCTAAGCCATGCATGTATACATCACATAGGATGAGGAAGGGCAGAAAACCTGAGACCACTTGGGTGGTTTGGCATGGCTCGGGTTCCACCATGAACCCGAGCTCACATGCATGTATTTTTGTCCTTCATGGTCCATGGCCGAGATTCTTCCATGAACCCAAGCTCACATGCATGTGATGTTCGATATGCATGGTTGGGTTTCATGTTTAGAAACCGAGCTCACATGCAATGAACATTACATGGGTATAATTTTTACGTAAAATAATTTCATAAAATAAATTACATAAAATTTCTATGCCCCTAAATTTACATACATTATTTTTTAAAAATAATAACAACAAAAACTACACCTAATTATACCATATAATTAATTATTCATCACCTCTCATACATTCACAATAAAATTATCATCCATTTACATACATATCACATATATATAATTGCATAAAACTCACATATAATTTAATGTATACACATTCATGGAACTTCTCTTGATACTAATTGTTGGTTTTATGGTACTAAATCAAGTATGCAACGTAAGGGTTTTGTATTATCTGATTATTAATGTACCTCGTGAAGACTCTTAGGGTATCCTCAAAACTTCCTGTATGTTGAGAGAGAAAATTATTTCCTTTTTCTCACTTAATTTTAAAAATTACAGTGTAAAGTGATGTTTTGATTTCTGAAATCAGACTTTCCATTTATAGTAGTTAAATCATTTTAATTAAATTATATTTAATTATTTAAATAAATAAATATCTATAACCGAATTCAGTTACTAATATTTATGAGAAAATCTCTCAACTACTTGAGAGAATATCTCAACAACCTTGAAATATTTGTAACCACTTTTTAAATTAAATATTTATCTAATTAAATTAATTAACCTAAGAAAACAAACTCCATAGGGACAAGACATGCTAGGTGCCTACTCTTGTCTTTCAAGAGAAGGATGCTATCTTTTATCCCAATAACTTAATCTTAACAAATCTTATTTTATTTTCAAAAAAAAAAAACAAATCTTATCTTGATAAATTTTGTCTTAAAATTTTTGGATTTTTTTCCTATTAATTAATTTGAAAAAATTATTTATTCATTACAAAAATAAATAATTACTATTATGCCAATTCAAAATAATTTTTTCTGAACATCATTATACTACTCTTTATCCCTACCCTTATTAGTATTTTAAGGTGGCAATTTGGAAACCATGGACCTATAATTCTAAGATATAATAAACTAAATTATTTATTGAGTTTCATCAACCAAATAATCATTGTTTATTAATTCCATGATTACTCCACTAAAAATATAGAATTGAACTCTTAGTAATTATAGAATTATATTTACTTAGTTTTACTGCAGTGTCTATTGATATAATCAATTTCATTGATTAACGCTCCATGTGTTGGTTCGTAATTAGTTTTAGTCAAATTACCGTTGTAACTTTCTAATTACTTCTTTATCTTTTACTACCATTAATTCACTAGTGAAAGTATAATTTTGATCCCATCTAAATTTTGTTCACAACATTTCAGTTCTAGAATTAATACTTAAAGGAAACTAGCATTCGATCCGTTAGGAATGTCAGGATTCCATAATTATAAATTATATTCCCAGGCATCCACATTATTAGATTCGCAAAACAGAAATTGTAAGAATCATCTTCTCTGGGAAACTTTAACAAGTGAATCAAAGAAACTAATGACATGAATAGAATTTCATGATAACTTAGAATTCAGGCCAATCTACTATTGATCATTGTTATGATTCTAATTACGTCTTTATGATAAACGACATGTTAATAAAGATAGCTTTATTCATCTCGATTATTGTCATATATAATCTATATAATATACAACACCTTCACTTGGATGTCATACTACATCTGTAATCCGAACAGAGATTACTTACACCAAAGAACGAGCACCATTGAACCGCACTAGTAACCAATGATTAAAGATTCCATAACTTTAATATGTTCCTGACTATTTTATTTATAGCTAAGTGGCCTTAGTATTCCGTACAACTACAAGCCACAATGTCATATACGAATAAAGAATTTTTCAGATATTTAATATAAATAATTTAATAATAATTCTAATAATAATTTAACATTCATACATATATAAAATATTCAACTCTTTATTTAATAATCAAAAATATCTTTATAGGTTTTTTAGAGCATAAACTCTAACATAATATTTTAAAATATATGAAATATAATTATAAGATAAATAAATACATTAATTATAGAAGGATAATTAATAAATATAAAAAAAAAATTATTCATATGGAGAAGGTATAATCTTGTAAGGATCTACAAGAGAATTAAAATATACAATATGAATGAAACTATTCGGTAGTACATTAAAGTAAAAAGGAATCTTTAATATAGAAATACTATGTATATGTGTGATTTTGATTCAGATCACATATGTGGATAGACATGTAATAAAAGTGTTGTGTATAATTTGATTATGCATGACTAAACCGATACATAATAATATCTTTCATTAATGTGTTTTACCATGAAAGAGTTATTCATATTACAACGATGATCATTAGCAGATTAGTCTGAATCTTGAGTATACATGAATTCTATTTGTGTTCATTGAGTTCTTCCATTCACTCGTTAAAGTTTCTCAGAGAAAGTAATTCTTACAACTTCTATTTTGAGAGTTTAATAACATGAGTGGCTGAAAACATATTATACAATAATGGAATCCAAGCTTTCCTAATGGATTGATAATTAGTTCCTTTATAGTGTTAATTTTTGGAGTGCTAACAGTTGGATCCAAATTCATAATAAGTTATAGATTAACTTCTCACAATAAATTAGTGGTACATAACAAATTATTCTATTAATGAGATCGACAATAATGAAGTGTTTATTAGAGTTTTAAAATTTAAGTTCATGGTTCCCAAGTCACCTCTATACAACACTGTACAAGAGAAGGTTTTACTTGATGAGTAAATTTGAGTGAGAATTAATTTCTATGAAAAATAAATTCTTAAGGAAAAATATTAATTAATAGAAATTATTATTATGAGTAATTATAATAATTATTAATTGTATAATTAAATAGTATTTAACTTTTTAGTTTTATTTGATAAAACTATATTATCTAGTTAAATATAATATTATTCTTAAATAATATTTGTTGTCGAGTGAATTTCGCAACACCAGATTATATTATTTTATAAATATCAAAGAGAATTTTATGTGTAAAGACAAGTGCGAGTATTCAACCTAAAATGGCGAGTACTCGACTGGGAATGGGAAAACAATCAATGAAAGCTAGAAAATAACAATAAGATAGAGAATTATAGTGGTTCAGTCAGATTATGATCTACTTAGTCCACTGTAGCAAGGGATTCGTAGGTGCCATTTCATGGTGGATCGCCTCTTTATATACAAAGCAGGTGTCCAATCGATTACACAGGGATCACATTCATTGTTAATCCATTATTTACATATTGAATTGCAATAATTAAACCCAAGCAACGTTAACATTAATAAATGAACAACAGTTATCAAGTCCATCAACGTATGCGTCTTCCACATCTGCTAGTTGACTGTTCATATTCCGTTGTTGAGCTCGCAGGGTCACCAGTACGTTCGGAACGTCTGTACCCTTAGGTAATTGCCTCTTGTAGACATCGCATGTCGAGCTGGTAGAACCTAGACATGCGAATATATATCGACTTGTCAGGGCTATTGGGTCGTTGGGACCAAATCGCATCATAGAGAGTTGGTCTCTATGCTTTCGCATAAGTATAGAGTGGATGTTCGCATATGTTTTGGCACATGCGAGTTGCGTCTACCCTGCATGTTGCGAACTACGGTTATGCGATCCGACTTAGGTTATACTCGCTGGCTTTATCCTGGGCGAGGTTGAAACTTCGAGAAGTCTCTCACGGACATTTCAGCTTTCATTTGAAATCTGAGTACACGTGTCCCTTAAATAGGAGTCTTGTCTCGAGTTTCTAGGTGAGAGAAATCTCACTATAACACATGCCCCTAGTTTCGCGATGTGACAGGTGCGGTCACAGAGGGAAACTATTGCTCGAGAGACAGGTGAAGGGTTGTCACGAGGAGGTGACCTTTTGGTTGTCCCATCGAGGGATTCGAAAAATGATGGCTGTAATTATTACCTTTTATTGCATTTATGGTGCCACGTCACTAAAACTCCTCGGTTTTCGTGTAGGCGTGGCTATCGTTGGCCGTTGGATTGGCGACCTTATGTATTCTGGTTGCCACGTGTCATGATCCCATTAAGTGAGGGATATAGGTATTTAAACCCTTTGATACGAATCAAATTCCCATTTTTCCCTCTTGTTTTCTAACTTCCTTCTTCCCTCCCTTACAGAGACTCAAAAACCGTTTTCACCTTTTGCCCAGATTTTTACCGATTTTCTAAAGCATCCTCAATCTCAGAAGTAATCAAGAGCAACCGTAGGAACAACTTGTCAAAACTATAGGTTAGTTTCGAGTTCCATTGCATTTTTTGTTTTCTGTGTTTAAGAAAGGATGTTTTTTTTTTCTGGGTTTTGGTATTTTGAGGCTTTTTAGGAATGCATGTTTGTAAGGGATATGTATGAGGTTTTATTTTTTTGGGTAAAAAAGTGGGTAATCCTATGAAAAATGACCTGTAAATTGGAATAATCGCATACTGTATAAGGAATATTCAAATAGGCGCTGTTTCATACTTTGAATACTCGCGAGTATTCGGATGAACAGTTCGAATTCTCGCACACTGACAGAACTTATTTACTTCTGATTATTAGCTAGATCTTTTAGGATTTTATATGTTGTGAGTTGAATTGCGAGAATATTAATCGCTATTCCAAATGGTGGGTGTGTCACAGTATTCTAATGGTCATATATGCGATTATATGCCCCTTGAGATACTGAGATACACCCAGCCATTTGCGACATGTGTTAATATTCAAATGAGCGTACTCCTTGGGTGATAGGTAGTCTCGAAACGGTGGGAGTAACTCTGTAATTTTAGGGTCATGCTTGAGAACGCATGCCCCTTGAGTAACTGAGTTTCTCCCAGCCGTTTCTGGAGATATATCACTTGGCCCAGCATTCAAGTCGCATACAAATGGGGTGGTCAGCATTCGTAAGGATGCTGACCATTCTAGCAACTGCGATTTTATAGTTTTAATGCGGATGAGATCACTTATTTTTATTTTTCACACATTCATCACGCTGAAAAGTTCGATCTTTCAAATGAGCGACTTGTCGGATAGCCAACAGCTCGGCTCTTGAGGCCATGCATTCGATGGCGACGATGACCAGGAGGAAGACAGCTTTCTCCCAACCTCGATTTCAAAAGAGGAGGCCACACCGATAGAGCTAGGCCCGATGTCTTCTGCAGACATAGAAAGAATAATGCAGGAACTTGCCGAACCTGGGACCATCGACATTCGAGACAGCGAGTCCACGGTGTCGGCCCGCGACTACCTTATTCACTCGAGGCATGCTCCTGACGTCGAAGTCGAGGAGATGGACGATGACTGGACGGCCCCAGCTCGCGAATCAGGCGAGGATGAAGAAGAGGCAGAAGGGAGTGGGACAGATTCGGTCGACGACACCCAGCTGAACGAGCCCTTTGCGTGTGAAGATCTGATTTCGAGGGTTACCAAATCAGACTTCACTACCTTTACGAGGTTAAATCTGCTGCGACTTGCGTTTCAGCGACCTAAACCGACCCAAAGGGCACATCTCCCTTTTACCAACCCTGCGATTATTCCCACAGAGGATGTGGTAGTCTCAATACCCATTCTCTGATGTTGGGTATCAGTCCCCTTCCATCCCTTCATCGCAACCATTCTCAAACGGTACGATGTATCACCTTTCCAACTAACTCCAAACAATTATCGCACTGCCCTAGCCTTTTACGCGATGTATATGGAGTACGTTCATAGGGCTCCCTCAGTAGAAGAGTTCAGCTATTTCTATGATATAAAAAGCGTAGGCCTTCATAACGGTTTCTACTGCTTTAGCAAATGGGCGACTTCTGAAATCAATGGAGTAGAAGGATTGGTGTCTAATATGGGGGACTGGAAATCAAAGTGGTTCTACGTCTTTAAAGTCCCTGGGATTAGAACTGACTTTAATCGCAGAACTAGCATGTCGCGTGGTTTTTAACTTGGAAATTTTCTGATTTACTTTGAGATCTTATGCTAACTCGCTTTTCCTTGTTCTCGAAGATAGACCAGCTCGACCGACACTTGACGCGACTCGCAGAGAGACAGCTGAAATCCTCGGGAGCCTTCCGGTACAAGATCGCGACTGGCGATTACTGTGTACAACTGCCAAGCTGCGAGAACACCAGCTGATTCCAGAGAACGCAAGTCTTCAAAGGGAGCCAGTATACAAAGAACCGTCTGAGAGACAACAAGAGCGGATAGACAAACGCCTCTCCAAGCAAACTTCTCGACCAGTCTCAGGTAATTTATCTCTTGTTATAAACTGACGCCTCGAGTTTTATTTATACTTATCTTTTATTTATCCTCGCAGAGATGACTTTTTTGAAGTCCGCGCCCATCCTTAATATCAAGCCGAAGGGTGGAACAGCGACGACATCGCCTGTTGTCGCCCAGAAGAGGAAGAGCGACGTGGTGGCTACTATTGCCGCAGATTCTTCCAAGAAGTTGGCCAAGACCACGCAGGACAAGGGGAAGAAAGTGCTGATCGAGCCAACTGTCCGAGCTCGCGACTTCCTGGCTATGCAGGAGAAGTTCGTGGGCGAGGAGTTCATCCAAGGCGGAGAAGATCCATTCTGAGGAGCTTGTTCCGCGTTCTGTGGAGTTGGCTTTGCAGTCGATGACCCTGTTCCTGAAAGCTGCTGCCGCTGGTTCGAAGGAAGCTGACTCGCTGAAGAGGCACAACGCCGAGCTTCAGGAGAACATGAAGAGGCTGAAGCAAGAGGCTGCTAGAAAGGATAAAGAGCTTGAAGAAATTTGCAAGGCTAAGGAGCAGGCTGAGCTCGAGGTCAAGAACTCTCGGGCGAAGATCGAGGAGATGACTCGCGACTTGGAGGCCGAGAAAGAGAATGGGAAGAAACAATATGATCAGGCAGTTTCTGATTATATTTACACCACTCTTTCCAAAGTCCCAGACTTCGACTTCTCGATCCTCGGAGCAGAAGCCGCTGAGATGGCCGAGGCTTTTCGCGCTATGTCGCCCACTCAAACCCAAGGTGGTGGAGGGAACCTTCCTGAAGAGGTCGAGGGTGCGGATGCTGAGGAAGCCGAGAACGAGGTTGTCAGCAAAGTCGCGGATGAGACTGCTCCTGTTGCTCCAGATGCTTGACTTTTCTATGTTAAAACTGTTATGCTTTTTAATTTTACTTGTTTAGCTTTTTATGCGGTACAGGGGTACTCGTGCTTTGTACTTAGACAAATTTTCTTTTTACTTTGGACAAATTTATATCCTCGCGGGGATAATTATCCTTTAACATTTTCGCAGTACACGGGTAGTACATTCTGGCATATATACCCCCTATACTTAGGATTTTTTTTTATGAAAAATATCTAAGTATAAGTATAAGAGTGAACATAGTTTAATAATGCGAGTACTATTGATAATATAAGTTTAAACTCTCGTCGTTCCAAGCTCGTGGAATCGCAGTTCCATCGAGTGTTGCGAGTCGGTACGTGGCATCACCAATTTTTTCTGTGATGAGATATGGTCCTTCCCAATTATCCCCGAAGACCCCATGTGATGGGTTTTTGGTATTTGGCATTACCCTTCTGAGGACTAAGTCTCCTCCTCACAGGACTTTTACTTTCACCTTGGAGTTAAAGTATCTTGCAGTTCGCTGCTGGTAAGCTGCATTTTTTAAGTGCGCTTGATCACGCTTTTCTTCCAGAAGATCAAGGCAGAATAGTTATTTCTCGTTGTTCTGCGAGATGTTGAAAACATCTTTGCGTAGGGAACCTGCCCCAATCTCAACTGGCAACATGGCCTCGCACCCGTAAGAAAGTGAGAAGGGTGTTTCGCCAGTTGTAGATCGAGGAGTTGTATTATAAGACCATAGGACTTGCGGTAACTCGTCTGGCCAAGCCCCTTTGCGATCTTCTAGTTTCCCTTTAATGGTGTGCTTGATTATTTTATTAATAGCTTCAGTCTGTCCATTGCTCTGCGGGTAAGCAACCGCGGAGAATGGCTTTTTGATTCCCAAATCGTCGCATAGTTGTCGCATCTCTTTGCAATCAAACTGTCTTCCATTGTCTGAGATGAGTTTGTATGGAATGCCAAAGCGACAAATGATGGAGGTATAGACAAACTCGCACAATTTTGTTGCTGTGATGGTTGCGAGTGCTTTGGCTTCGGCCCACTTCGTGAAGTAATCTACCGCGACTACCGCATATTTGACTCCACCTTTCCCTTTAGGTAACTCGCCGATTAAGTCAATCCCCCATATTGCAAAGGGCCATGGACTTGTGATAGAATGGAGGTTACTTGGAGGTTGGTGGGTATATGTGGCTATTCGATGGCACCTGTCACACTTCTTCGCAAACGCGAGAGCATCTTGTCGCAAGGTTGGCCAGTAATATTCTTGCCGCATGATTTTCAATGCAAGGGAGTTACCTCCGGTATGATTGCCACAAATCCCCTCGTGTACCTCACGAAGTATATAACCACAATCCTCTTCGCTAATGCATTTGAGAAGAGGTTGACTAAAACTTCTGCGATATAACCTTTGGTCATATATTACATAATGGGCGGCTCGTTGTCGCAACTTTCTTGTTTCGATTTTGTCATCAGGCAAGAGCCCTTTTTCCAGATATGCGAGGATAGGAGTCATCCAGGTAATCTCCTGAACAATATCTATTTCCTTGATCACTTCTTGATTTATAGTTGGGTGAGCCAATACGTCTACTGGAATCACATCGAGCAATTGGGCTTCTCTAGTTGAGGCCAAACGGGCCAGTGCGTCTGCGTGTGAATTTTGAGCACGCGGTACTCAAGATACGACTACTTTTTTGAACTTCTGCATTATTTCGCAGACAATGGCTAAATATTTAACCAATCTCCCGCCTCTTGCTAGATATTCTCCATTCACCTGGCATACCACGATTTGGGAGTCGCTGAAAGCCTGAAGGTACTCGACTTTCATCTCGAGAGCGAGTTTTAATCCTGCAATTAATGCTTCATACTCGGCTTCATTGTTAGATGTAGAAAATTCAAAACGTAAAGCAGCGTGTACCTTTAAATTATTAGGACTGATTAACAGGATCCCACTACCGGAACCTTCGCTATTTGAGGCTCCATCGACGTACAATGTCCATGTCTCTCTATTTGCTATAGCAATGTCACTTCTGTCTTCAATGAGTGCTATCTCGGTGCTGGGAAATTCAAGTATAAAATCTTCCAAGGCTTGCCCCTTGATCGCAGTTCTTGGTTTATACTTGATGTCGAACTGACTCAACTCCATTGCCCATTTCAACAATCTCCCCGATGCTTCTGGTTTCGCCAGAACTTGTCTTAAGGGGTAGTTCGTCTAAACTTCAATACTGTGAGCCTGGAAATAAGGTCGCAATTTTCTTGGTGATATTATCAAGGCAAATGCCAACTTCTCCATTTGGGGATAACGCGTCTCGGCATCCAGTAATCGCTTACTGACATAATACACCGGGTATTAATGTCCTTGGTCCTCACGTATTAGTACCGAACTAATCGCATATTCCGACACGGCTAAATAGATGGATAGGACTTCACTGGTCAATGGCTTTGACAAGATCGGAGGTTGCCCCAAGTGTATTTTTAAAGCTTGAAAGGCCTGCTCGCACTTTTCGGTCCAATGGAACCTTTTGTTGCCTTTCAAAATCTGAAAAAACTCCTTGCACTTATCAGAAGATCTGGATATAAAGCGGTTTAAAGCTGCGACTTTACCTGTGAGGCTTTGAACCTCCTTTGGCTTAGTTGGTGATGGCATTTCCACCAACGCCCTGATCTTCGCAGGATTGGCCTCTATTCCTCGCTGATTAACCATGAACCCAAGGAATTTTCCAGAACCAACCCCAAAGACACATTTCAGAGGGTTTAACCGCATCTTATACTGCCGTAATATATCAAACATGGTCTGTAGGTGGGCAATATGATCCTTCGCATGTTGAGATTTTACGAGCATATCGTCAACATATACCTCCATGGTTTTTCGAATGAGATCTGCGAACATCATGTTCACTAGCCTTTGATAAGTCGCACCTGCGTTTATTAAACCAAAAGGTATTACTTTGTAACAGTATAGTCCTCGATCAGTAATGAACGAGGTATGCTCCTGGTCTGGTTCATACATCGGGATTTGATTATATCCCGAGTATGCGTCCATGAAACTCAAGAGTTCGTGACCTGCAGTGGCATCAACAAGCTGGTCAATGCTAGGAAGGGGAAAGCTGTCTTTGGGACAGGCTTTGTTTAGATCTGTAAAGTCAACACATGTGCGCCATGAGCCATTAGGCTTAGGCACGAGTACGGGGTTCGCTAACCAGTTGGGGTAAAACGATTCCCGTATAAAGTCGCAGGCAAGGAGGCGGTCGACTTCTTCTTTTAGCGCTTGGTACCTCGCGGGGTCCATTTTGCGGTGCTTTTGTCGGACACCTCGCACCTCGGGGTCAATGTTCAAGCGATGACACATGACTTGCGGAGATATCCCGACCATATCTGAGTGTTTCCAAGCAAAAACATCAAGATTTTGTTTTAAAAGGGTCGTTAATTGTTCTCCCAGCTGAAAATTTAATTTAGAACCAATTTTTAAAACTTTATTATTATCTACAGGATCTATAGGTACCTCAATTGTGTCTTGCGCGGCTTGGGCTGCGGCGGTGTGATCGAGGATTCTTGGATCCAAGTCTGGTTCATCTATGTGTGGCACCTCCTCGATTCTGAGGATCTCCTAACGAGGAGGTGGTGCCTCCAAAAGGTAGATAACATTTACCGTCCTTTTTTCTACGAGTTTAACTGATGCGTTGTAGCATTCCCGCGATTCTGATTGGATTCCCCGCACAGAACCTACTACAGCGGGAGTAGGGAACTTCATTGTCAGATGATAGATCGAGGTTATGATCTTCATCTCTTTCAGGATTGGTCGACCAATTACGGCGTTATACGCTGAGTACTGGTCGATTACTGCAAAATCTGCCATTGACTTGGCTGTCACTGGGGTACTTCCCAAAATGATTGGGAGTTTGATCATTCCTTTTATGGTTATGACGTCTCCCGAAAAACCATAAATGCTCGACGTCATAGGTCGCAGATCCTTCTCCTGAAACCCCATTTGTTTGAATGCTTGGAAATTCAGCAGATTCACTGAACTCCCATTGTCGACGAGTATGCGATGGACATTATCCCCGCCAATGTTGGCGACTATGACTAGCGCATCGGAATGCGGGTGGTGGACCCATCTCGCATCACTCTCCATAAAGGTGATGTTGTCGCATTCTTTTTTAAACAGCTTCTCGGGCCGCTCACTTAGATTATTCACATTGGTAAGCGGATTCTCCTTGGCTTCTCTGGCATATCACTCTTGTGACTTGCGAGAGTCCCCTACGATATGAGGTCCTCCAATTATAGTTAGGATGTTGCGAGGTGTTCTGGAGCCACTCGCATTCTGGTTTTCTCCTTTGTCATCCGCTTGGGGACGACTTTCTTCGCTCTTCTTATACTTGTCGAATTTCCCTCTCCGGATTAGCTCTTCGATTTCATCCTGCAAGACCCAACATTCTAAGGTAGTGTGACCAATATCCTTGTGGTACTTACAGAATTTTTTAGGGTCTCTCCTGTCGCGATTTCCCCTGATGGGGGGCGGCCTCTTGAAGACTCCGTTTCTTTCCTCGATTGAATAGATATGGTCTCGGGGGACTGCGAGTTCAGTATAGTTGACGAAGCGAGGTCCACCTTTCCTTTTTAACGAGGATTCTTTCTTTGGATTAGACTTGGCCAACTTCGGACTTTGCTGTCTCCGAGGGCTGCGTCTTCTTGGGCTTCGGCCCCTGGAGTTCTTCCCTCGGGGACTGCGAGATCGTGAACGCGGTATAGGTGACCGGCGTTTGTCCTTTCCCTTCTCTAACTCCGCTAGCGAATTCTCGATTCTTTTGTGAGGTTCGGCCATGGCGAAGAATTCAACTAAGGATTCGGGCCTTCGAGCTTGTAACACCTTCCAAAAGTCGATCCTCGGCAAGATACCTGTTATGAGCATGCAAACAAGCGAAGACTCGGGAGCCTTCTCGACCTTTGTTACTTCTGCATTAAAGCGTTTAAAATAGTCTTGTAAAGACTCACCAGGTTCTTGTTTGATGTTGGCCAAAGTCGTATAAGGTGGCCTATACGTCATTGTGGCCTGGAAATGTGTGAGGAATAAGTCGACGAAGGTTTCCCACGTTGATATTGACGCCTCAGGTAATTGGGTAATACAATCATGGGCATTTTCCTCGAGTGTTGCCGCAAGAATGCGGCACTTTGCGAGCTATGGTACATTATCCACTTCCATTATAGTATTAAAATTTTCAAGATAATCTATCGGGTTAGAAGTACCTTTATATTTGAGGGATTCAAATAGACGGAACCCCTTTGGAAGTTGAGCTTGTCGCACTTCTGTAGTGAAGGGCGAGGTACCATGCAACTTGTATATAGGCTTTCGTTGCTGCTCGAGCATTTTCAAAGCCTGCAGAAGCATGCTTTGGTCAATCCCTCGAGCCGCAGGAGCCGGGGCTGCTACAACTGCGGGACTCGCAACTACTGCGGCAAGATTTGCTGGGACATTAATCCCAGTGGTCGCGATCGGTGCGGTAGGCGGGTTATTATAAGTATTGGCACCCTGATCATCCGCATGGGGATCACGGAGTGTCTCAGTATTATGTGGGACGCGAGAGCGTGCCCTAAAAACTGCGTTGAGATGATCACGCAGATCACCTCGGTGTACCTCATAACGTCCTCCTTGTTGTGTCTGTACAGAGCCGGACCTTGTGTACCTGCTTGGAGTGCGACCATGCGATGACGAAGAGGCTGATTCTGTGTCGTTGTGTCTTGATGGTTGACTGCGAGGATTACGCCGTTCAGGGTCTTCATCAACTTGTGTGCTTTGGTTTGGAAACCTTGCGGATTGATCCCTCGATGTTGGATGGTTCAGGTCCAAACCTTCAGGGTTGGTTCTCCGTTCCCTGCGTACACGGTTAGTATGACGTCTAGAAGTCGTTACCTGAGGGTTATCAGTGCGAATAGCAGGAACTCGAGGAAGGCGTCGGGCTCGGTTTTGTCCATCTACTTCGGCCTGCAGCGCGCGCAGTTGATCCTGAATCGCAGCATATTGATCAGTGGTGAGCTGGATCATTCCCTCGGATACCACTGCCGGAGTGACAGGGGGAAAATGCATGGTTGCTGGTGGCGTGGATGTGTCCCCGACTTGAGGGTCAGTCGTTTCTGGGAATAGGTTGAGAGGTCTGATATTGCTTCTCCCTACTCCGCCGTTAATGACGTCTACAGGTGGCACTCCAGCTCCAGATAATGGTATGTTCATCATCCCAATGTTGATGGACCCATTGTTAGCTCCTCCGTTGGTGTGATTTCTAGCCATGATGATATTTTTCTTTGAAATGAATGAAATCTTAGTTGTTTCCCACAGACAGCGCCAAATGTTGTCGAGTGAATTTCGCAACACCAGATTATATTATTTTATAAATATCTAAGAGAATTTTATGTGTAAAGACAAGTGCGAGTATTCAACCTAAAATGGCGAGTACTCGACTGGGAATGGGAAAACAATCAACGAAAGCTGGAAAATAACAATAAGACAGAGAATTATAGTGGTTCAATCAGATTTTGATATGCTTAGTCCACTGTAGCAAGGGATTCTTAGGTGCCATTTCATGGTGGATCACTTCTTTATATACAAAGCAGGTTTCCAATCGGTTACACAGGGATCACATTCATTGTTAATCCATTATTTACATATTGAATTGCAATAATTAAACCCAAGCAACGTTAACATTAATAAATGAACGACAGTTATCAAGTCAATCAACGTATGCGTCTTCCACATCTGCGAGTTAACTGTTCATATTCCGTTGTTGAGCTCGCAGGGTCACCAGTACGTTTGGAACGTCTGTACCCTTAGGTAATTGCCTCTTGTAGACATCGCATGTCGAGCTGGTAGAACCTAGACATGCGAATCTATATCGGCTTGTCAGGGCTATTGGGACCAAATCGCACCATAGAAAGTTGGTCTCTATGCTTTCGCATAAGTATAGAGGGTATATTTGCATATGTCCTGGCACATGCGAGTTGGGTCTAGTCTGCATGTTGCGAACTACGGTTATGCGATCCGACTTAGGTCATACTCGCTGGCTTTATCCTGGGCGAGGTTGAAACTTCGAGAAGTCTCTCACGGACATTTCAGCTTTCATTGGAAATCTGAGTACACGTGTCCCTTAAATAGGAGTCTAGTCTCGAGTTTCTAGGTGAGAGAAATCTCACTATAACACATGCCCCTAGTTTCGCGATGTGACAGGTGCGGTCACAGAGGGAAACTATTGCTCGAGAGACAGGTGAAGGGTTGTCACGAGGAGGTGACCTTTTGGTTGTCCCATCGAGGGTTTCGAAAAATGATGGCTGTAATTATTACCTTTTATTGCATTTATGGTGCCACGTCACTAAAACTCCTCGGTTTTTGTGTAGGCGTGGCCATCGTTGGCCGTTGGATTGGCGACCTTATGTATTCTGGTTGCCACGTGTCGTGATCCCATTAAGTGAGGGATATAGGTATTTAAACCCTTTGATACGAATCAAATTCCCATTTTTCCCTCTTGTTTCCTAACTTCCTTCTTCCCTCCCTTACAGAGACTCAAAAACCGTTTTCACCTTTTGCCCAGATTTTTACCGATTTTCTAAAGCATCCTCAATCTCAGAAGTAATCGAGAGCAACCGCAGGAACAACTTGTCAAAACTAAAGGTTAGTTTCGAGTTCCATTGCATTTGTTGTTTTCTGTGTTTGAGAAAGGATGTTTTTTTTTTCTGGGTTTTGGTATTTTGAGGCTTTTTATGAATGCATGTTTGTAAGGGATATGTATGAGGTTACATTTTTTGGGTAAAAAACTGGGTAATCCTATGAAAAATGACCTGTAAATTGGAATAATCGCATACTATATAAAGAATATTCAAATAGGCGCTGTTTCATACTTTGAATACTCGCGGGTATTCGAATGAACAGTTCGAATACTCGCACACTGACAGAACTTATTTACTTCTGATTATTAGCTAGATCTTTTAAGATTTTATATGCTGTGAGTTGAATTGCGAGAGTATTAATCATTATTCCAAATGGTGGGTGTGTCACAAGCGCCATACATATTGTAGTGTGGTGTGAGTTTTGTGATCATCCCTATCTCATCACAGTATCTCATGAGTTGAGAATATACAATGATTATATAATTATACTCACCTAATAGAATCCAATAGCCTTCTCTATTTTTGAGTATTGAGGCTATTTGGAAGATTGTGATGTGAGCTCTTCAGCAAGTTCTTAGATTAGATGTTGATAAAAATACGAAAAGATATCGAGGATCCCCTGATAGGCTACAAGAGGTATTGTCTCTCTTTTCATTAATCTAGATTTAATTTGTATACATTATGTTGAGATCCTTGGGCTTATGACTCATATTAGATTAAATAATTTTTTAATCAAATCTGCTTCTGCTTTTCTAACTCAAATATGGACCATAAAAACTAACAATTGATATGAGAGTTATCTTCATAACTATATTGATTATATACTATGTTAGGTAATTATGTATTTATATATATGTTGATATATACTAAATGGATGGATTTAATTTTTTATGCATGAACGTGAATCGTTAATTATATGGTAAAATCAAGTTAACAATTTTACAGTTTTTCTTAGAAAAATTTGCACACCATAATTGTGGTATTGGAATTTTTTTGTAATTTTATATTAAAATTTATTTGCAAATTTTTGTCAAATTATGTAATTTCAAATTTTACATATTCTTCATTGATGAGTGAGCTCGAGTTTAAGGTGTTAATCCTAACCTTATCAAGACGATGTTTTGAACCTCGAAATAATGAGACACAAACCTTGAAAGGTGTGGCTTCAAGCCGTGAGGCTCAAAACTGAGCCACATGAAAAAGTTCACGTGTGCATGGGCAATGCATGCGGCCATGCACGTCAAAGGAGTTGAAGGGAGGAGAGCTTAGTTTTGGGTTCAGGTTGCATTGATGGCCACCGAAGAGTTCGATTAGTCTTATAACACCCTAACTAGCATAGACGTGTTAACGTGATTTTAAACATACTGTGCAGCTCGTTGCTAATCACGAGGTTAATGAAAATCGTGATTAATTAAAATTTACTTATTTAATTAAAAGCTTATAATATTACATACAAAATATTTCGGGATCTCGTTTACAAAATACTTTACAAAAGTTTGCTATTTATTTACAAAATATTTGTCGCCAAGCGACTAACAACAAAAGCCCTGATGTCCCGAGGATCGTACGCTCCAGTCCTAACCGCCCCGATATGTACAATCTTCATTTGCTCGTTCTCACAGTTCCTCAACTTTAGCCTTGCCCTCACCTACACATAAACATAGCACTGTGAGTCGACAGACTCAGTAAGAAAAGCATAAATCATATAACATACATATATCCCGGATTATGATCAGACGCCCATACCCCTGACCATAACCCTAATCCCCGTGTCCCACACGGTACTGAGTCTCGAACGTTCGTACGACGGTACCTTTGACATAGTAATAGCCTATACTCGGTACGCTAGTCATACTCTAGCCGTACTGATGTGTTACTGTATCAGCCTACACTCGGTATGTCAGTCATACTTTGACCATACCGATGTGATACTGTCAAATACTACGGTACTATCGACCATAATATCAGCCTATACTCGGTACGCTAGTCATACTTTAGCCATACCGATGTGATAATGTCGAATAGTACGAAGCCAATATACAAATCTAATGTAATCTAACAGGCTTCCTAATATGCACGCTAAACATGTAAATACATATGCATACTGTTACGCTAATCTTACCTCGATTCCGATTTCAGGTGTGCCGATCAATCTGAGTGGAACAATCTGCTAGGCGAATTATAGGCTCCTAAATCACATCAATCACAACACTAATAAGCGATACGCTAAATCACTTCCCGGGGACTTAAACTTGAAACTAAAAGTTTCCCTATCGATGAATAACATGGCAATACCCTAAATATCACAAAAATGGAAAAACTAGGGTTCCCAAAACTGCCCCAACCGGTAGACTGGTTCCCCAACTGGAATTCCAGTTCTGGGAAAAATTCCTGGAAGCGAACTGGAATTCCAGTTCCTACAGGCCTCCCTGAATCGGAATTCTGATTCAGTGCAGGAATTTTTCAAAAATTCATATCTCATGCAAATCAACCCCAAATCAAACCAAACTCTCCAGACCTGCTATATAGACCACAAAGAAGATATTCCAACTGATTAAACAATCATCCATTCACAGAAACGAATTTCTCCATTAAAGCTTCAAGATTGAGTTCAAAAACTCAAAACTTGACTAACCCTTCAACAGCCTCCAATTCAAGCATAAATCAACATAAAAACCCATATCTAAACCTCAGAACACAACAACAACTAACTACGCAGCTACAACAACAACACTTCAAAGCATGCAAAAATTCATTTCTTACAACTTAAGGAAATCAAGAAAAAGCTACAAGAATCTTACCAAGAACTTGAGATCACTAATTCCTTGCTAAAACAAGCTTGAAATGCAGAAGAACCAACCAAAACCTAGCTGCCGCTAGGTGGGTTCGAAAGAGAGAGAGACTTGAGAGAAAATGCAACTTTTGTCTAATTCTTGATTTTTCAATAAAAGAAGAAAAGAGTTGATTTACTTGCTTAATAATCAGCATATAGCCACTAAAAATCAGATTTAAACATAATATTAAATCCCCACTAAAAGACAAAACTCAAAAGGCAAAAAGACCATAATGCCCTTGCCCATACTAAAGAGTCACACAAATCACCTACGGTATTTTGGAAAAACTCTAAATTCCCGACTAATCTCGGCATTCCCAATGTCTAACTAAACCGTCCCACTATGCTAAAATACTAAGATGTGATTCTACTGGGCCATACACCGCGTTTTAATGTTACCGGACACTAAGCATGCAAAAATATTAAATTTCTATATATGACATATTAAATGCATTCTGAATTCAAATAAATCATCATAAATAATTATTTTAATATCAATAAATAATTTCCATAATTAAACCCTAATTATATGCCAATTTTTAAATTTAAATTAAGCGGTCTTTACAAGTCCCATGACTATCTTGTGGTGGTCGACCGAACCTATGGGTCCCATGGTCGACACTTGAAGGTAGAAGGAGAGGATCGGGAGGTCCAGGAGCTCCCACTCCACTTTGACATTTAGGCGGGTCGAATGGACCCGTTTTCCACTACTGGCCCTTGGCGTTGATCTCCACGGGCCTGGTGGTCTTCGAGGTGCCAGTCGTGGTGGTCGACTTCCCCCTGCCACTGCCTCCACTTGGCTGGCCCCACCCCATCACCACCATACAGGGCCATCAATGGCTCACTCCAACTATGTATATGCATATATATACGCTAAATATATGTATATATATCTTTTACAATTTATTTTATTATTTAATAATCTGATTATTATTATTTGTAGAAATAAAAAAAATTGAGATATTTTGATACCTCAACATTTGAAATGTGTATTATCTTTTATTTTAATAAATTAAAATGATTTTTTTAAAATTAAATTATTATTTTTGGAATATATATTATATTTTATTTTCAAATAATATAAGTATATAGATACAATGAGCACATCAACTGACTCATATCCATCACAGACAAAATTGTCTCTTTTTTCTTTCTTCGCTCTAGCCAATTTGTTTTTTAAAAGCGTACATTCATCTAAAAAATGACCCTCCTTCTTGTAGTAGCAAGCTTTCCCAGTTTCATTTTCTATTCTCGGTCTTTGACTAGCGATTGATCTTCCCATGACTGTTCTTATTTGTCTTATATTTTTTTTTCATATCTTCTTTTAACATAGAGCTTCCGTTCACCACTAGTTTTAGCTCCATCTTTTGATTTCTTTTGAATTTTCTTTGAATTTAAGATAACCTTAACGGAGAGTTTTTTCTTGAGATTGAACTTGTTAGCCAGTGATTTCTTATGGTAAATTGATGCTAACCTTCTCCACAATCAAATAACAATTTCTTCAATGGATATCTCTTGAAACCTCATCTCCTAAGCTCATAAGGATTGCACTATGAGCCTTTGTCTCTCCTTTTCATCTTCTCATATTTCAATTCATCGAATAATTTTTCATCGACTACTTCTGCAATCCCTTAATGCAATAATAGTGCATTCATTTTAATTCTCAAAAGATAGAAGTCATTAAAGCCATTGAATTTTCCTGCTTCAAACTTTTCTAAAGTCATCTCAATCGAGTGATCTTGGAAGTGCAAATAATAGGTTCTTGAATCTTGGATCACAACCTAGAGCTCTTGTACCAATTGTTGTGAATTAATCACCATAGTTTTAAGAGCATCACTTAATCAAGACTCAAACTTAAGAACAATATGACAAATAGACAAATTAAAATGCAACAAATTTAAAAGATGAGAACTTAGTTTTTATTCATCAACAATAATCTCTACAAGAGAGATTAAATCTTTGAGCAATACGGAAATGAAAATTAACTTCTTACAAATAAACTCACACTGAGAAGTTATTAATCAGACACACAAGCCTTCTATTTACAACCTCTCTCTCTCTCTCTCTCTCTCTCTCTCTCTCTCTCTCTCTCTCTCTCTCTCTCTCTCTCTCTCTCTCTCTCTCTCTCTCTCTCTCTCTCTCTCTCTCTCTCTCTCTCTCTCTCTCTCTCTCTCTCTCTCTCTCTCTCTCTCTCCTTACAAATGAACAAAAGATATTCATTATAGTTTTCCTAATACAAGACCTACTTGATTATTGTTTTCTAAAAATTGCTTTTAATTAAAACTTTCTTTACAATAAAAAAATTACTTTAATACTCGACACCTCAACATGATCCCTACCCCCTCCCAGAACCTTGGCCCCAAACCTCGAATAACAATTGGGTACCTATGAACCAACCCGAACACGGCACAAGCCCTGAGTATGGCCTTTGACCCTGGTCCCGACTCCATCCCCAAACTTAAGACCTAGTCTCGGATCTTGGACCTAGACCTAGACCTGTGACAGTCAGAAAATGATGAGAAGAAAATATGTAGAAAGTTTAAAAAAGAAAATGACAAAAAAAAAAAACATTTGTTTTGTTGTTTAAAAATTTTCTTTTTTAATCTTGTTTTCTCAAAATTGCATGTTTTGTGAAAACAATGTCAAACATAGTTCTCAAAGAATAGTTTTCTAATTAAAAAAAAAAACATTTTTTCTAATTATAATGCCAAATAACTACATATTGAATTTTGAACCCAAAATTATCACCCTAGCTAAGTGCCCTTCTACCACTTTGGCCTAAGTTTTACACACTGACATTCTAGTCATTGATTAAAAAGATTGCAATCAAGTCATTATTTTTAAAAACAAGTTTAGTTACCTTTTAATACTGATTTTCCTTATTTTGAGAAAACAAGGTCAAACATAGTTCTCAAAGAATAGTTTTCTAATTAAAAAAAAAAAACATTTTTTCTAATTATAATGCCAAATAACTACATATTGAATTTTGAACCCAAAACTATCACCCTAGCTAAGTGCCCTTTTACAACTTTTGCCTAAGTATCTTCATACTTTAGTATTAGCAATTTGGTCAAGAAGTGCAATTGATCAATAGCGTACTTTTATTTTTGTTTTACACATTATGGACTTTTTTAGCTTACAATTAAATTGCTAATGCTAAAAGATGATTATCATATATAAAGTTTGTTTGATAGAAGACTTATAACTGAATTAATATTACTATTTAAAATGCTTAACTAAATGTAACCTTAAAGTATGTTCACTACTGTATTCGAATAAACTATTTATTTTATTATTTTTTTTAAAAAAAAATAATAAATAAAATTATTGTCGTTGCACATTAATGGAACATGCGTGATGTGCACTACTCACAACTATATGTTGCTGTTTAATTACGTACTCACAACACTTATAGTAAATAAGACTAAGGCTTTTTTGTGTGAATAATTAAGGCTCTATCTATATATTAACTATAGTAAGACGCAATAGAGTTGGCTCAAATTGGAATATTATCTTTTCTAAAGGAACATATACTCACCACCACCAAGCGAAACACAAGTTGCATAAATCAACTTGCCAAAAAAGCCTTAAAATCAATCAAATGAACGCTTAATATGAAGTCAGTATCAACGTTCTACTAATCTAGAAAGATCTTTGCCTCAGCAATATTTATATATAATATATACACATATTTATCTCACATTAATGTACCATTAAATTTCAAAAAATATACAATCTTGGAATAAGAGAATATCAATTTAGTTGACTAGGTAGGATACCGACGATGTACATATATTCATAATTATTTAGTTTATGTGCATACGAAGCCATGTCAATATTGATTATTTTTACATATATATATATGTACCTTATGTACTTTTTTTTCTTCACATATGTAGTTCGACACAACTACCTAGGGTTTTTAAGTAAAATAAATAGTCTTTAAGCTTATTTTAATATTTCTTATTTTTCCCAATTTAATTGTTAATATTTTTTTTGAGTGCAATGGTATTTTGCAATCAATTAATAACTTAATAGTTTAAAGGTCTTGGGAGTTCAAATTTATGACCTCTCCCTTTTTCCCATCCCTACCTCATCACTAAGCTAGCCTTAGTGGCTTTTCAATTTAATTCTTCATAGACTATAAAACTATTGATTTCTATCACACCTATAGTATATGTGACAGTATAAATCAAGAGTAGACCCACATAGAAGCGAGGTAGGGCAATTGCCCTCCTAAAAAAATTGAAAAAAATATATATATACATTTTAGCTAGTTACAAAATATATTTTTAAATGAAAGTGATAGTTTATGGACATAATACAAACTTGCGTATAATGGTAAAGCTATTTTATATACATATTGGAATTCTTGAGTTCTAATCTCAATAAAAACATATTTACTTTAGTATTTGAATTTTACTTTTTGAACTTCTACCAATAAAGACTTGTATTTAGTATCTTAATTATTGAACTCAATATTTTATTGTTACTTTTTTATTTACTTTATACTACATTTAATGCTAAAAAACAAATTTGCATCAATTTTTAAAATATTAAACTGTGTAAAAAAAAAAAAATGCCCCCTCACTTACAAAAAAAAGTGTTGCCATCACTTAACTTAAATCTTGGGTCCGCCACTGGTCGGTAATACTATATTATTGCTGACAGTTTTGCACATCCGGGTACAATTTTTTTTTAATTTTGTATTTATTTCCTTCATTCTCAATATTATTTATAATTTTAATTGTTGTGTATTAATTTTTATTAGTGATTATATATTAGTTTTTGTTGAAATAATTATAATAATAAAGATTTAATTTGAAATAAAAATACAATTTAATTATATTAATAAAGTTAAAGTTTACAACATGATAAGTATTTAAAAGTCTAACTATTTGTTAACGCAGACTTTCGTTAACCAAATTTGAGCCTCACAGTAGTGATTTCAAACAGAAAAAATAAAAGATGTAAAAATAAAAGTATGAACACAGAGTTTTTTACGTGGTTTTGCAGTTAAAATTCTACATAGTCCACGAGTCAATCTTATTCAGATTTTTGATTGTTTTTTCAGGGCATCCTTTGTATGAGTTTTTTCGTCTCCCTTTTCATCTTACTTGAAACTCTTTATAATTACATAGTGGACAGTGAATTACGAAGTTGACTGTAATATGTTTACAACAATCATCCCTAAAATCATGGGATTTGATTACATATCACGTAGTGTAAATGCAGTTATGATTTGAAAATCATATAGCTCTGATTTTCCCACTTTTACTGGGTCAAAATGATTGTGAACTAAACACATTTAATTACTGTATCTCGAGTTGTCTCGACAGAAGCTTGGTTCCGATGACCCCAATAGCGAGCTGGGGCCATTTTTCTTTCTGATGTGTCGACCTCGGTTCTTATTTACAAAGAGTTCTTCGAAGCTCATTTGAATGTTAACTTCTCACTTGCTAGGGTTTTGAGCCTCATTGACGTTAACTACATGAAGTTACAGGAAGTCTTCCCATAGTGAGACAGGCACCTCGCTTACTTGGTCTTGAGCCGATCCGGTTGTTACACTTAGTTTGTACAATAAGGGCTTTTGCAATTGATATATGTCGCTTTTGTCTTCCTATGTGTACTATCCTTGATGTCTCGCTATTCGCATTCAGCAACATATGATTTCTCGTTAATATGCTAAGCACAAGTTTGTATATTGATTCCTTGCCTAAGACCTTACACTCTGCAGGTTACAAATATACTCTGATACTCACGTAATTAATGAGTTATTCCATATGAAGCGATTGCATCGATTCATATTCCCCTTATCGTGACACGCGTCCTCCATGGAGATGGCAGCTGAATTTTAGGTATAACAATTGCCCCTTAAATTTTTTTTTTAGTAAAAAGTGCTTTTTAATAATTACAAAGGGCATTTTCGTCAAAATCCCTTCTTGGAAAAAATGTG
The DNA here is from genome assembly GCF_029168945.1 of Cannabis sativa. Taxonomy (NCBI): domain Eukaryota; kingdom Viridiplantae; phylum Streptophyta; class Magnoliopsida; order Rosales; family Cannabaceae; genus Cannabis; species Cannabis sativa. The sequence goes on along the minus strand of NC_083605.1, from coordinate 14,147,530 downwards.
TCCTTTGATTCTGGCGGTTGTACCGTTTCGAGGGTCATTATGAATCATCCCTTCATATTCTGCCCGATCCAACTGTTAAATTTCCCAATCCTTAGCTTTCTTGTCACTGGACTTTGTGTATAAAAGGGCGGCTCAAGCTTGTCATTTTTCACAAACCTCTTGCTTTTTAGTGAGATCCATTTTCAGAATGGATCATCTCTTTCCTGCTAGAATGTCCCTTCTGAGTTCAAAAGTTCACTCTCCAAAACTCATAATACCAGGATGCACAAACCTTTTTCCATTCGTTCCCAAGAACTTTAAGCCTCAATTGGAACCGAAAATGATGGATTCCAAGGCTGAAGAGCTTACGACCAATCCAAACTAGGGGAATTCTGTAGCCTGCTATGGGAGATCCTCACAAGTGATCCTAAAAGGTGAGTATCATCCCTTGTGAATGGTGGTTTCAGTCAGTTTATACATATCATTAATTTTGTATGTTTTTTGTTGCTCCATTGACCTTTTTTCTTCGTCTCCATAGGAATAGACATAGATCTTGTGAGCGATCTTAGAGGTCCTCCTCTGGTTAACAAGGAATCCCAGAAGAAGGTTGGCATGGTTTCGAATGAATCTAGGAGGGGAGTTGGCGTGGTTTCTATCAGAGAATCCAGCCAACCCAAGACTCAAACCTGCACCAGAAGACCTTTGCGCCAACCTCTTTCTGGGATTGAGGAATTTCCTGAGGCTGGGAATAAGGTCTCGACTACAGGAAATGGGATCCTCTAATGAGGAGAATGAGGTCTATGCAGAGACCAAGGCTCTCCACATGTAGTCGGTCTTTCTCGAGCTATGTGTAGCCGGTCTTTCTCCAAGCTACGTGCAGATGGTTTTTATCAAGTTTATCAACTTCTGCTCTCATCCTTTGTTTAGGAATGACTTAATGGTTTTCCCCTAGTGGCTTTTTCGTAAAGAACAAGTTTGTAACCCATCTTGGGTTTTTTCTTATCTTAAATGCCTTGTACTATTTTCATTCGAACTTAATACAATTGTGTTTTCTTGCGTTCTTATTCACAATGTAAACAACTATATTTTGATCAAATGTACAGTACTTTTGGGTTTTTCCATTGCTCGTAATCTTCATGTTTAAGTAGTTAGTAATCTACCAAACTTTTTGATTTTCGAGCAATTGTCAATTCTCCCTCGCTATAGCAGTTATAATCTGCCTTAAGCAAACTTAAATATACTTTAATAATTTTATCACTTTGTATATTTTTAATTTGCTGATATGAATAGTTATACTATATATCAATTTTCTAGGTTTAAGTACTTTTATCAAGGCGTCGCGATGCCTCGTTTAATACTTTCCTAACTCGCGAGAACCATTAGTATTCAGTTTTATACGCGAGTTACAACTTTTGATTTTTCTTTCCCGTTAGATAAGTTTTAAATCAAAAAATTATAGTTGTTTGATCCCTTCTTCGTCAAAAAGGTTTGATTAAGATGTTATAACAATTCAACCCCTCTCTCATCAAAAAAGTTTGGTTAGGGAGTTATAACAGTTCAACTCCACTTTTGTCAAAGAGGTTTAGTCGAGAACCTTTGAATTTCAAAAAAAAATTAGAAATGGCGGGTTTGCATTATACCATGTATTTCCTGATGAATTCCGGTTAATCATACATAAATTCCCCTTAAGTAATTTTTAAAGAATAAAACTTTGTAATTACTTAAGATAAATGATTCTCTTCATTCATAACTTAAATTTAAATTTTACATCAGTAATGTGAGTTACATCATTTATTTATTGGTAGTAGGGTCGTAAATGTTCTACGCTCAAGTAGTTTTTTATTAGCGAGTTGTTGAGTCGAGCTAATTTATAAACTCCAACTCCAACTACTGCTTCGATGACATATGGACCCTCCCATTTCGAGTTGAACACTCCTGTAGATGCATCTCTAGTATTGGAAAATACTCGCCTTAGCACAAAGTCTCCAACATTGAATAGTCTTTTCTTGACTTTTTTGTTGAAGTATCTTGTAACTCGGTGTTGGTATGCTGCATTGGTGATCTGCGACTAAGTTTGTTTTTCTTCAAGTAGATCCAAGGACAATTTCAAAATTTTCTGGCTTTCTTCTTGATTATAAAACTCTCTTCTGTGAGTCGATATGTTCACTTCAACAGGCAGCAATGCTTCCGAGCCAAATGCTACTGAGAAAGGAGTGTGTCCCGTTGTTGTTTTCTCGGTAGTTATGTGGGCCCAGAGTACCTGAGGTAGCTCGTCAACCCATCCGCCTTTGGCAGCGTCTAGCTTCTTCTTGATAGTATCCTTTAAGGTTTTATTAACAACTTCCACTTGTCCATTTTCCTAAGGCCTGGATACTGACGAAAAGCTTTGATAATTTTGTTCCTCTAACAGAATTCAGTGAACAAGTCACCATCAAATTGGGTTCCATTATTGGATACTATCTTCATGGGAATTCCAGACCTACAGATAGTGTTCTTGCCGACAAAGTCAAGGACTTTCTTGCAGGTTATGGAAATGAGGGGCTCAATCTTCGTCCATTTAGTGAAGAAGTCGACTGCTACTACCACATACTTAGCTCATCCTCGCCCAGCGGATAATGCCCTAATTAAGTCAATTCCCCATATAGCAAATGGGTAGGGCGAGGTCATCATTCTTAGTTCCGTTGGTGGCATTCGAGGTATATGTGAAAACCTCTGACATTTATCACATTTCATGACAAACCTCTGATCGTTGGCCAGTAATATCCTTGTCTAATGATCTTTTTAAACAGGCTTTGCCAACCCGCATGATCCCCACAAAAGCCTTCATGAATTTCTTTGATGATTTCATTTGCTTCTGTAGGGAAAAGACACCGAAGTAGGGGCATCGAGTACCCTCTTCTATATAGTTTGCCTTCAATTATTGTGTAACGAGGCACTGAATACAATAGTTTTTGCCTCATTTTTGTCATTTGGAAGTTGTCCCTCGAGTAAGTAATTGATAATAGGAGTCATCCATGTAGGAGAGTCGTCTGTCATCTCAATGTCTTCCATTTCACATATACTTGGCTCGCTCAGCATCTTTACCGGAAATAAGTTCAATTCATCCAAGTCATTCTGTGAGGCCAGTTTTGTTAAAGCATTGTTGTTGGAGTTATGTTCTCTCAAAATTTGTTCGATTTGAAAGTAATCGAACTTTTCCAAGTTCTTCTGAATTTTCTCTAAATACCTCGCCATTTTTCAGCCTTTGGCCTGGTATTCCCCGAGGACCTGCTTCACAATCAGCTGGGAATCACTACGACAGATGAGGTTTTTGACTTTAAACGCCTCAGCTATCTTTAAGCCAGCGATCAAGGCTTCATACTCAGCCTCGTTATTTGATGCGTCAAATTGGAACCTCAAAGCGTAGTGAAACTTAAAGCCTTCTGGCGGTATTAGTATTACCCATGCACCCGAACTCTGTTTGTTGGATGCACCATCCACGTATAACTTCCAGGTTTCTGCGTCTCGCTGGACAGGTGGAATTTCTTTTGGAGTTATACCTTCTATCAAGAAGTCAGCCAAAGCTTGACCCTTTATGGATGTCAAAGGATGGTATGTTATGTCTAACTGCCCCAATTCAAACGAGCATTTTATCAATCTTCCAAAGGCATTTTGTTTCGATAAAACTTGTCTCAAGGGCTGATCGGTTAACACTTTTATGGGGTGGTTCTGGAAGTATGGTTATAGTTTACGAGACGCATGGACTAGGCACAACACGAGTTTTTTTAGAGGGAGATATCTGGATTCTGCCCCTAGTAACCTTTTACTTATATAGTAAATACATTGCTGGAGGTTGCCCTCTTCTCACACTATAGCTGCACTAATCGCATCTTCAGAGATGGCTAAATAGAGAAACAACATTTCTTCAGTTATGGGTTTCGCCAAAACTGGAGGCGTTGCTAGATGCCTTTTTATGTTCTGAAAGACCTCTTCGCACTCTTTTGTCCACTCGAACTTTTTGTTGCCTCCCAATACATTGAAGAACGGCACACACTTATCAGTTGACTTTAAAATGAATCTGTTAAGTGCATCCATTCTTCCTGTCAAGGCTTGTACTTCCTTAGGCTTTGTCGGTGATGGCATGTCTATGAATGCCTTGATTTTTATTGAATTTGCTTCAATACCCCTCGCGTTAACTATGAATCCCAAAAATTTTCCTGAGGAAACTCCAAATGATTATTTTTTAAGGGTTTAGCTTCATGTTATACTTCTTTAACATCTTAAAGCATTCCGCGAGGTTTGAGGTGTGATCCCTACTCTTTATTGATTTTACCAACATATCATCGACATAAACTTCCATAATCCGCACTATTCGATTTGCGAACATTTTGTTTACCATTCATCGATACGTTGCCCCAGCGTTCTTCAGTCCGAATGGCATGACCTTATAACAATGTCTCATGTTGGTTATGAAGCTTGTATGTTCTTGATCTAAGACATACATTTTTATCTGATTATATCCAGAATATGCGTCCATAAATGACATAAGCTCGTCCCCAGCAGTTGCATCCACTAACTAGTCGATCCTGGGAAGTGGAAAATAATCTTTTGGGGATGCCTTATTCAGATCAGAGAAATCAATACAAGTTCTCCATGTTTCGTTAGGCTTTGGGATGAGAGCAAGATTGGCTATCCACGAGGGATAAAACACCTCGTGTATAAAGTCGTTGACTAATAACTTGTCAACTTCCTATTTTACTGACCCTTGCCTCTCAGAATCCAAGGGGCTCCTTTTCTGTCTCTTCGCTGGGTAGTTTGGATCAACATTTAAATATTGTCAGATAATATTATGGTCGATCCCTGTCATATCTCCATGGCTCCAGGAAAATTGATCCTGGTTTGCCTTCAAAGAACTTATTAGCTACTATTTGAGCAGCTCGTCCAAGTTCTTCCCGATGTATGCACACCTTGTGGGATTTCCTGCTTCAAGAATAACCTCTTCCAATTCCTCAATTGGTTTCAATAGGTTTCTCTCATCTTGAACTCGGGGGTCAAGATCTTCGTCTTTCTTCTCATTATCCTCTGTCAAGATCGCCATCAACGGATGACTGGCTTTCCTATGCTGCAGCTCAATACGATAACAAATGCAAGCCAGCATCTGGTCGCTACACACCACTCCCGCGCCTTCTTGTGTGTGGAATTTCAAGGGTAGGTGCTTGATCGAACTGACTGCCCCTAGTCCGATCAGTGCTGGACGAACCAACAATATGTTATAAACCGATGGCAGGTCGACAATAAGAAGTCTTGCATAATAGTGGCAGATAGGGGTGCCTCACCTAAGGCTATTGCGAGCTCGATTATGCCAAGACTGGCAATGATGTCAGATTCACCATACAAGGCCTTAATTTGGCCTTTTTGAGCCCCTTTTTTCGTAGAGTCTCCTTATAAAAGATATTTACCGAGCTCCCATTGTCTATTAAAACCCTCTTGATCCTTTTATTGGTGAGTTGAATGGTAATCACCAATGGATCAACGTGAGGATACCTCACGTATTTCTCATTTTCCTCTGTGAATAAAATGGGAGGTTCTTCAGTTTTCACCTTCTTGAAAGGTTCTTGGGAAAATGCCGACTACTCGTTCTTTATCTCTTTCACATATCTTTTCTGGGCATTATTGCTTTCCCCTGCAATATGCGGCCCTCCTGAAAGAACCAAGATGTTCTCTCCTTCAACATGAAGAGGTTGTAACCCCTGGTGGTTTGGGTTATTGGGCAAACTAGGCTGGTTATATCCCTGACCCTATCTTTTCACGTACTGTTTAAAATGGCCTCGAGCGATGAGACTTTCTATCTCATCTTTCAATTGGCAACATTCGTCGATCGTGTGCCCAATATCCTTATGGAATTTACAATACTTGTTAAGATCTCTTTTGTTCCTCGAGTTCCTCATGAGCTCGCGCTTACCGATGGAAACCTTCTGCTCATGTACGATGTAAATATTCTCCCGAGTTTCATTAAGCTTGGAATAAATAGTATACACTGGCACGTACTTATCATGCTTCTTTTGTTTCTTTTTATCCTTCGACGGTTCCTTGGTACCGTCATTTGTCTTCGAACCAAAAGCCCCCGAGTTATCCATTCTCGTGGAAACAATACTTGTTGAAACATTGCTGGGTTTGCTTCCCGTGCTTGTTTTTAACAAATTCATTTCTTTTCCGGCTTCTTCCTTCTGAACGAATACCTGAGCACATTCATTGAACTCAATGATGCTTCTTACTAGACGACCTTGTAAGTCATCCCACAACTCGCCCCGATCAATGGATAAGTAGAGAGATCCCCGCCTAAAGGGTTGTAAGTTGTGTGTTGTCATCCAAATGCCTAACCATAGCTGCAACCGTGCTAAAACGACTTAAGTGTCTCACTGGGCTGCTGCTTTATATTGGTTAGCAAGGCCGCTTCGGGTCGTCTATCCCTAGTAGCCTAGATCTATTTCTTGAAATCCCTAGACAGCTGCTCCCAGGAGGTTATTGAATGATGAGTAAACTTGTTAAATCAGCTACTCGCTGCTCTAACAAGCGAGGTGGGGAACAAAATACAGTATAAATTGTTCGTCACATTACTCGCTCGCATTATTGTGTTAAAGTTATTCAAATGCAAGACCAGATGAGTGGTTTTGTCATATGACATGACATGTGGGTTTTTGAAGCCCGAAGGAAAAGGGGTATTCATTATATCTGGATGATATGGCTCAAGCTCCTCGTTTGAGTCGTATCTAGATTGATTTCCTAGTTCCCCCACTCTATATCTCCTAAACTTGTCCTCTAGCTCGTTTATTCGCCATTGGATGGGATCCTCTTACTTTGGACCAAGCTATTGGTGAAGGTCAGGTTTCTTCCAATTCAAGTGCTCTCGCAGATCCGGTAGTGAGTAATTGCTAGCAGACCTCGTCTTACTCATAGACCGCATCCTACTCATAAACTATGTCTTTGAGTGACTCGTGGATTTACTAGATCCCATACTTTCTCGATCATTAGCTCGTTGAGTACTTTCTCCTCATCGTGTTGATCGACTATGAGTTCTTGACCACCTCGAGGTCACACTTACTTCTTCACGATGTGTTCTTTCCCCCTAAAAGCGGTATGTCATATTTCCCCCATTAGGGTCTGTAGAAGGTGACCTACGTTCTTCGGGTTGAGTCCCAAGATCCTCCTCATTGTCTTGAGGGATTTCTCGTTCATCAATCTCCGGTTGTCTCCCATCTGGCTGTTCATTCTGATTTTCAGGGGGTACCTCATTTTCCCTGGGTTGTTCTTCCCGGGCATTCCTATCCCCTGGTTCGTGAGCCACAAGGTTTGCCTCGCGGTCTTCTCACTCTAGGTTCATGTTGATTTTGAGCATTCGTCCCCTATGCCACCCTGGCCGAGGCTACATCACGCTCTAACTCAGCGTTCTGATGCTGCGCCACTTCCAGATGGCGTCTCAGGTGGCAGTTTTTCATTTCATAAGTACCTTCCCCCATAGACTTGGCACTTCCTCGATTGAGCTGCTCATCCCTCTTCCCGAGGTTCTGGCCACTCCTACGCTAAGTTTTCCTCGTGCGTGTTGTCCGCGTACTAGGACCAACGTCGGGTTAGGCTCTTCGGGAACATGTGGTCCGTGTACTAGGGCCACCTTGAGGTTGAGTCCTCCTGGAAAGGGTGGGCCATCTCGACCGCTGGTTGGTAGACCTTCTGGAGCCCATGAGCTCTTTCCCAGAACGATGATTAGTTACCTCATGTTCGGTATTAACATTTTATGGATTTTCAGCCATGAAGGACGTAGTTTTTCTTCATAAGAAGGGACGGTTTTTTCTGAGCTTTTTCACAGAGGCTCTCAATGAAAGCACCAAACTGTTAACACAGATTTTCATTAACCGAATTTGAGCCTCACAGTAGTGATTTCACACACAAAAAATAAAAGCTGTAAAAATAAAAGTATGAACACAGGGTTTTTTTACGTGGTTTTGCAGTTAAAATTCTACATAGTCCACAAGTCAATCTTATTCAGATTTCTGATTGTTTTTTCAGGGCCTCCTTTGTATGAGCATTTTCATCTCTCTTTTCATCTTACTTGCCACTATTTATAATTACATAGTTGACAGTTAATTACAAAGTTGACTGTTATATGTTTACAACAATCATCCTTAAAATCATGAGATTTGATTACATATCACGTAGTGTAAATGCGGTTATGATTTGAAAATCATATAGCTGTGATTTTCCCGCTTTTACTGGGTCAAAATGATCGTGAATTAAACACGTCTTTAATTATTGTATATGGAGTTGTCTCAATAGAAGCTTGGTTCCAGTGACCTCAATAGCGAGCTGGGGCCATTTTTCTTTCCGAGGTCGACGAGGCATGTCTTGTGTCGACGGCGATTCTTATTTACAAAAAGTTCTTCAAAGCTCATTTGAATGTTAACTTCTGACTTGCCAGGGTTGTGAGCCTCACTGACGCTAACTAGATGAAGTTACAGGAAGTCTTCCCATAGCAAGACAGGCACCTCGTTTACTTGGTCTCGAGCCGATCTGACTGTTACACTTAGTTTGTACACTAAGGGCTTTCGCAATTGATATATGTCGCTTTCGTCTTCCTATGTGTAGTGTCCTTGATGCCTCCCTATTCGCATTCAGCAATATATGGTTTCTGGCTAATATACTAAGCACCAGTTTGTATATTGATTCCTTGCCTAAGATCTTACAGTCTGCGGGTTACAAATATACTCTGATACTCACGTAATTAATGAGTTATTCCATATAAAGCGATTGCATCGATCTATATTCCTCTTATCGTGACACGTGTTCTCCACTGAGATGGTAGCCGAATATTAGGTATAACACTATTAATAAAAATTTAAAACACAAAATAAGTATTTGTCTAAAAGCTATAGTTAGTACAAATATTCTGTCAATTTCACTAACTTCTAGTGTCGCAAAAGTATCAAATTCCTATCCTCATTGTAAGTAGCTTTTTTAACAAACTGTAATATTAAAATGTGAATTATTACTTATTATAGTTCGTATAATTTAGTTATGTATATAAATAAATTAATTATACATTAATTAAATAACTTACCTTTTTTATTTATAATAGGTGTGACCAAGTTGCATACTAGAATTTCAATCTTATTTTCTTCACTTGTTCCATAGACAAAATCATAAATGCTAATTTCATATAGAAAACATAAAGCTAGTTTAGATAAATATGGTAATGAAACTTTATAGGAAAGAATATAGTATTTAAAATAAAAACTTAACATATATATGATTGAATTATTAAAAAAGATATTAAAATTTCTTTCCTTTTTTTAAAAAAATAAAACAAATGAAACTACATTGATCGCTGGAGTTGTCACTGCTACCGGAAAAGGCACCGAAGTGTGTTGTCGACGTCGAAAAAATTGCTGGATTTGTTGCCGGTGCCACGATATTCGCTAGAGTTTCTGTCTGCGCCAAAAAAGTTATCGGAATTGGCATTATCACGAGAAAAATTACCTAGAAAATTACCAAGAAACTGGTTTCTTAATGAAGAAATCAATTTCTTGGTAATTTTTTCGGTGACAATACCAATTCTGACGAATTTTCTTGAGTTTGCTGTTGGTAACAGAAAATTCGTCAAAGTAGCGGTTAGTGTCGGAAAAGTTATCGGAGTTGCTACCGACGCTGTAAGAGTCGTAAGAATTGGCATTGTCGTTGGAAAAATCACCGGAAAATTACCAAGAAACTAGTTTCTTCATCAAGAAAGATAAAGAAACCAATTTCTTGGTAATTTTTCCAACGACTATGCCAATTTCGATTACTTTTTCAAAATTTGTTGTCGATGCCGGAAAAGTTACTGGAGTAGCTGCCAGTGTCAAAAAATTCATTAGAATTGGCATTATTACCGGAAAAATCACTAAGAAAGTGGTTTCTTCATCAAGAAATTTATTTGCTGCCAACGCCACGATATTCGTTGGAGTTGCTGTCGGCGGCGAAAAAGTTATCAGAATTGGCATTATCACCGCAAAAATTACCGAAAAAATTACCAAGAAACTTGTTTCTTAATGAAGAAATCAGTTTCTTGGTGATTTTTTCACTGACAATGCCAATTGTGACGAATTTTCTTGAGTTTGTTGTTGGTACCAGAAAAGTCGTCATAGTAGCGGCTAGTGTCGGAAAAGTTGTCGGAGTTGGTACCGACGCTGTAAAAGTTGTAAGCATTGTCATTGTCATCGGAAAAATCACCAGAAAAATTACCAAGAAACTCGTTTCTTCATCAAGAAAGATGAAGAAACCAATTTCTTGATGAAGAAACCAGTTTCTTGGTAATTTTTCCAGCGACTATGCTAATTCCGATTATTTTTTCGAAGTTTGTTGTCGATGCCGGAAAAGTTACTGGAGTAGCCTGCAGTGTCAGAAAATTCATTAGAATTGGCATTATTACCTAAAAAATCACTAATAAAGTGGTTTCTTCATCTAGAAATTTATTTGCTGCCGACGCCACGATATTCGTTGGAGTTGCTGTCGGCACCGAAAAAGTTATCGAAATTGGCATTATCACCGAAAAAATTACCGAAAAATTACCAAGAAACTTGTTTCTTAATGAAGAAATCAGTTTCTTGGTGATCTTTTCGCTGACAATGCCAATTGTGACGAATTTTCTTGAGTTTGTTGTTGGTACCAGAAAATTCGTCATAGTAGCGGCTACTGTCGAAAAAGTTGTCGGAGTTGCTACCGACGCTATAAAAGTCGTAAGCATTGGCATTGTGGTCGGAAAAATTACCAGAAAAATTATCAAGAAACTCGTTTCTTCATCAAGAAAGATGAAGAAACCAATTTCTTGATGAAGAAACCAGTTTCTTGGTAATTTTTCCAGTGACTATGCTAATTCCGATTACTTTTTCGAAGTTTGTTGTCGATGCCGGAAAAGTTACTGGAGTAGCTGGCAGTGTCAGAAAATTCATTAGAATTGGCATTATTACCTGAAAAATCACTAAGAAAGTGGTTTCTTCATCAAGAAATTTATTTGCTGCCGACGCCACGATATTCGTTGGAGTTGCTGTCGGCGCCGAAAAAGTTATCGGAATTGGCATTATCACCGGAAAAATTACCGAAAAAATTACCAAGAAACTTGTTTCTTAATGAAGAAATCAGTTTCTTGGTGATTTTTTCACTGACAATGCCAATTGTGACAAATTTTCTTGAGTTTGCTGTTGGTACCAGAAAAGTCGTCATAGTAGCGGCTAGTGTCGGAAAAGTTGTCAGAGTTGCTACCGACGCTGTAAAAGTCGTAAGCATTGGCATTGTCGTCGAAAATATTACCAGAAAAATTACCAAGAAACCAATTTCTTGATGAAGAAACCAGTTTCTTGGTAATTTTTAGCGACTATGCTAATTCCGATTACTTTTTTGAAGTTTGTTGTCGATGCCGGAAAAGTTACTGGAGTAGCTGGCATTGTCAGAAAAATTCATTAGAATTGGCATTATTACCTGAGAAATCACTAAGAAAGTGGTTTCTTCATCAAGAAATTTATTTGCTGCCGACGCCACGATATTCGTTGGAGTTGCTGTCAGCGCCGAAAAAGTTATCGGAATTGGCATTATCACCGGAAAAATTACCGAAAAAATTACCAAGAAACTTGTTTCTTAATGAAGAAATCAGTTTCTTGGTGATTTTTTCGCTGACAATGCCAATTGTGACGAATTTTCTTGAGTTTGCTGTTGGTACCAGAAAAGTCGTCATAGTAGCGGCTAGTGTCGGAAAAGTTGTCGGAGTTGCTACCGACGCTATAAAAGTCGTAAGCATTGGCATTGTCGTCGGAAAAATCACCAGAAAAATTACCAAGAAACTCGTTTCTTCATCAAGAAAGATGAAGAAACCAATTTCTTGATGAAGAAACCAGTTTCTTGGTAATTTTTCCAGCGACTATGCTAATTCCGATTACTTTTTCGAAGTTTGTTGTCGATGCCGGAAAAGTTACTGGAGTAGCTGGCAGTGTCAGAAAATTCATTAGAATTGGCATTATTACCTGAAAAATCACTAAGAAAGTGGTTTCTTCATCAAGAAATTTATTTCTTTGTGATTTTTTTAGTGATTTTTCCAGCAACAATGCAAATTCTAACGAATTTTTTAGCGTCGGCAATAACTCTGACGACTTTTCCAGTACTGACAGCTACTCCGGTGATCTTTTCGACACCGTAGCAAACTCTGGTGACTTTTCCGACACCAGTGACAAATAAAACTACCTAAACAAATAAAAATATTAAATATAAGATTTGAAAACTTAATTTATATATATGGTATATCAAATACCATGAAAAGTAACATGAGATATGAATGCAATTAAATGAACATGTCCGTACCTATCTGGAGACTTTACTTCTCTCTGTGTTATGTCTCTTGCTAATTTATAGCTTTTCAGATTATCACTTATGGAATCATCTTCTGAATCATCACTTCTGTGATCTACATGTGTTTTAGTCTCCACCCTTCTTGGAGGCTCCACCTCAAGCTCAGTTTCTGGAGCTTTATTTTTATCTCAGTTAGTATTGGCTTGACTTCAAGCAAGTTTGTGAATAAATCCCATAACACATTTATTAAAAATCACATCGCTACTAATTATATATTTTCTCATTCCGGGCTCCAAACATCATAGTTTATATCCTTTGACCCCTTTTGAATACACCAAGAAAATACACTTTAAGGCCCTGGCCTCAAGTTTGTCTTGCCTGATGTGTGCATAAAAAACACATCCGAATAACTTTGAGCTTTCATAACTTGTTGGCTTCCCTAACCACACCTCATCAGGCATCTTGAAATCTAGTGTTGTTGACGGATATTTGTTTATCAAATAAGTTGCAGTGGACATAGCTTTCGTTGAGAACACTTTGGGTAGTCCAACAATCAATAACATGTACATGACTCTTTTCGGGATGGTCTTGTTAAACCTCTCCGCGAGTCCATTTTGCTAAGGATTCTTTCTCACGGTCCTGTGCCTTGCTATTCCTTCTTTCTTACAAAACACATCAAACTCATATGAACAGTACTCCAGACCATTATCGATTCTTAGCTGTTTCACTTTCCTTCTAGTTTGATTCTCAGTCATTATCATCGAGTGCTTAAATTTCTCATGAACTTCAGTCTTATTTTTCAAAATAAACACCCATAACTTTCTTGAGTAATCATCAACTATTGAAAGAAAATACCTGCTCCCAAAGTGTGATGATGTCCTCAAGGATCCTTGTAAGTCACTGTGAACGTAATCCAATATTCCCTTAGTATCCCTTTTGCTTGTTCCAAACTTGACTCTACAAGATTTACCAAGAACACAATACTCAAAGAAATCCACTTTCTCAAGCTTTACACTTTTCTAAGTAATCCCTGCTTATTCAATTCATGCAACCCTCTTTTACTAACATGACTGTAACACCCTAACTAGCATAGGCGTATTACGTGATTTTTAAACATACTGTGCAGCTCGTTGCTAATCAACGAGGTTTATGGAAATCGTGATTAATTAAAATTTTTGCTTTTTAATTAAACTTATAAAATATTTATACAAAAATACTCGGGATCCCGATTACAAAACACTTTGCAAAAGTTTACTGTCTAATATAAAATACTTGTCGCCTAGCGACTAATTACAAAAGGGCTGCTGTCCCGAGGATCGTACGCTCCAGGCCTAACCGCCCCGACAAGTACAATCTTCATAGGCTCGTCCTCACGGTTCCACAGCTTTGGCCTTGCCCATACCTACACATGAACATAACACTGTGAGTTGACAGACTCAGTAAGAAAAGCATAATCAAATATCATACATAAATCACGAGTTATGATCAGACGCCCATACCCCTGACCATAACCCTAACTGCCGTGTCCCACACGATACTGAGTCCTGAACTTTCATAAGACGGTACTACTGACAAGTAACATCCTATACTCAATACAATGGTCATACTCCAGCTGCTAGTCATACTCTAGCCTGTACCGATGTGTTACAGTATCAGCCTATACTCAGTACACTGGTCATACTCCAGCTGCTAGTCATACTCTAGCCTGTACTGATGTGATACGTCAAATAGTACAGAACCACCAACCCTAGTATCAGCCTATACTCGGTACACTGGTCATACTCCAGTTTCTAGTCCTACTCTAGCCTGTACCGATGTGATACAGTGTCAGCCTATACTCGGTACACTAGTCATACTCCACCTGGTAGTCATACTCTAGCCTGTAGCGATGTGACACAGTCGGATGGTTCGAAGCCAATATACATATCTAATGTAATCTAGCAGGCTTCCTACATGCACGCTAAACATGTAATACATATGCATACTGTAATACTAATCTTACCTAGATTCCGAATTCAGGTGTGCCGGTCAACCTGAGTGGAACTAAGTGCACGGCGGTTTACAGGCTCCTAAACCATAACAATCACAACACTGATAAGTGATACGCTAAATCACTTCCCGGGGACTTCAACTAGAAACTAAAAGTTTCCCTATCGATAAAAAGCATGGCAATACCCCAAATAACATAAAAACAAGAAAATCTAGGGTTCCTGAAAATTTCCCAACCGGCAGACCGGTTGCACAACCACAATTCCGGTTGTAGAAATTCCTATACCCCATCCAGAATTCCGGATGCACAACCGAAATTCCGGTTCCTCGCACGAAACTTTCAAAAATTCATACTTTGCGAAAATCAATTCCAAACCACACCAAAACTTCCAGACCTGTTCTAAATACCCCAAAGAACAAATCCAAAATCAAGCATGCAAACCACTTCATTTTCATCAAAAATTCAAGAAAACTTAAAAGAAAGCTAGAGGAACATACCAACAACAAGAGATCACAAATTCTTGCTAAACGAGCTTCAAATCCAAGTGAAAATAGCCAGCCTCTTGCTGCTCAAAGAGGGCCGAACAAGAGAGAAAGAGAGAGAGCTTGATAGAATTTTGGTTTTTCTTTAACTTTCTAATTTTTGAAATAAAGGATGAATGCAATACCACACTCTATTCAGCCAACACTTAACATAATAAACACTTAATTTTCACATACTAAGTCCACAAAAGGACAAAACAATAATGGGGCAAAATGACCATTTTGCCCCCTCACACTAAATTATCATAAATTACACTAAAGGGGTATTTTGGGAAATTCTAAATTTCCGGCCAATCCCGACATTCCCAATGTCTAATAAACCGCCCCAAAATACTAACATACTACGTTGTGATTTTACTGAGCCAAACACCGAGTTTCATGTTACCGGGCACCGAAAATGCAAAATTATGAAAATCACTAAATGACATAAAATGTATTTCAGAATTCAACAATAACAGTGTAAATAATTATTTAAATATCTATAAATAATTTCCATAATCAAACATAATTAACTGCTAATTTCCAAATTAAACGAAGCGGTCTTTACAACTATCCCTCCCTTAAAAGGATTTCGTCCCCGAAATCTAACCTGAATAACTCTGGATATTGAGCTCTCATATCTGACTCGAACTCCCAGGTGGCTTCCTCCACCTTGCTGTTTTTCCAGAATACCTTGATCAATGCTATGGTCTTATTCCGAAGGACTTTATCCTTTCTATCCAGGATCTGCACTGCTGTTCTTCGTAAGACATATCTGGATGTAGTTCAAGGCTCTCATAACTGAGTATATGAGAGGGATCAGAAACGTATTTTCTCAACATAGAGACATGGAATACGTTGTGAACTGCTGATAAAGCTGGAGGCAATGCTAACCAGTATTCCACTTGACCTATCTTCTCGAGAATCTCGAAAGGTCCTGTAAACCTAGGGCATAACTTGCCTCTTTTCCCGAAACGTTTGATCCCTTTCATCGGAGATACCCATAAAAACACATGGTCCCCTACTCGGAACTCAACATCTCTGCGTTTCGGATCTGCATAACTTTTCTTTCTACTCTGTGAGGCAAGCATTCTAGCTTTTATTTTCTCTATTGCCTCATTGGTCCGTTGCACTGACTCCGGACCTAAGTATTTCCTCTCCCCTGTCTCATCCCAGTGGATGGGAGATCTACACTTCCTACCGTATAACAGTTCAGAGGGAGCCATCCCTATCGTACTCTGATAACTGTTGTTGTAAGAAAATTCTATCAACGGTAGATATTTATTCCAAGAAACTTCAAAATCCATAACACAGGCTCGTAACATGTCCTCCAATATCTGAATTATCCTTTCGGACTATCCATCTGTCTGAGGATGGAATGCTGTACTGAATTTCAGTTTTGTACCCATTGCTCGTTGCGAACTCTGCAAAAACTTGGAGGTGAACTTCGGATCTCTATTCGAAACTATAGACTTCGGTACCCCGTGAAGTCTTACAATCTCTCTAACATACAATTCTGCCAACTGATCCACTGAAAAGGTTGTTCTAACAGACAAAAAATGAGCAAATTTCGTGAATCGATCCACGGCAACCCAGATGGAATCGAACAACCCCGTGGTTCTAGGTAACCCAACCACGAAATCCATCGTGATATCTTCCCACTTCCATTCCGGTAGGGTTAAAGGCTGCAACAACCCTGCTGGTCTCTGATGTTCAGCCTTAATCTGCTGACAAGTGAGGCATCTTGATACGAATTCTACCATATTCTTCTTCATACCGCTCCACCAGAAGTACGATTGAAGATCCTGGTACATCTTAGTGGTGCCAGGATGCAGAGAATAAGGGGTAGAATGAGCCTCTTCAAAGATCTCATTCCTGAGTTCCACACTACTCGGAACACAAACCCTAGCTTTATACAAAAGCATCCCGTTGTCTGACACTGAAAAATCCTTGGCTTGACCAGCCAAAACCTCATCATTGATTTTCACTAACTCAAGATCAGTCATCTGAGCGGCTTTAATTCTTTCCAACAGATCAGATTGCAGCGTCAAGTTGTGAAGCTAACCTACCACAAACTCAATGCTGGATCTAACCATGTCTTCTGCTAACTGAGGTGAGATCTGAATCATGCTAGCTACCTGCCCGGGACCCTTCCTGCTCAGGGCATCGGCCACAACATTGGCCTTCCCAGGATGATAGAGAATCTCACAGTCATAATCTTTCACTAATTCCAACCAACGTATCTGTCTCATATTCAAATCTTTCTGAGTAAAGAAATACTTGAGACTTTTATGGTCGGTATAGATTTCACACCTTTCTCCGTAAAGGTAATGCCGCCAGATCTTCAATGTAAAAACCACCGCGGCCAACTCTAGATCATGAGTCGGGTATCGCTGTTCATAATCCTTTAACTGACGAGAGGCATAAGCGATAACCCGATCGGCTTGCATTAGCACTGTAAAGACCGCTTAATTTAATTTGGAAATTAAAAGATAATCACTTTCAATTATGAAATTATTTATAGCTATTAAAATAATTTATTATACTGTTATTATTGAATTTAGAGATGCATTTTTATGTAATGTAGTAGTTTTCATAATTTTGCATTCCGGTGCCCGGTATTTTGGAACTCGGTGTTTGGCTCAGTAAAATCACAACTTAATATGTTAGTAGTTTGGGACGGTTTATTAGACATTGGGAATGTCGGGAATGGCCGGGAATTTAGAATTTCCCAAAATACCCCTTTAGTGTTATTTATGTTATTTTAGTGTGGAGGGGCAAAATGGTATTTTTGCCCCAATGATATTTTGTCATTTAGTGGACTTAGTAAATGAATTTTATGTGTTTATTTTAATTATATGTTGGCTGAAGTGAATAAGTGGAGGTCTTTATTTTTAATTTTTACAAAGTTAGAATAAGCTAGAAAATTAGAAAATTCAAAGGAAACTCTCTCTCTCTTTTCCTCTCTATTCGGCCCCCTTTGAGCAGCAAGAAAAGAGGATTTTCCTCCTGGATTTCAAGCCCTCCTTAGCAAGATTAAGTGTTCATAAGTTGTTGGTATGTTTTCTGTTGGGTTTTATGCCCTAAATAAAACTCATTTCAATATAATCAGATTTACTTATTAATATAGATCAGAAATAACATTTAATGTTGCATGGTTCACATGATTTATTTCATGATTATATGTACATAATGTATAAATTCATCTGAAACCCTTTTCACATACTTG
Source organism: Cannabis sativa (assembly GCF_029168945.1). Classification (NCBI taxonomy): domain Eukaryota; kingdom Viridiplantae; phylum Streptophyta; class Magnoliopsida; order Rosales; family Cannabaceae; genus Cannabis; species Cannabis sativa. The sequence goes on along the minus strand of NC_083605.1, from coordinate 14,129,466 downwards.
ATCCTTTTTATTGTGTCGTCAACACATTGGAAAGTAAACATGACTATGTGAATAAAGTTTCTTAGATTTATCAGACATAGGGTTTTACTGATATGATAATCTACAACAGAGTTTACTTGCATTTGGAGAAGTGCTATGTTCTTTCCAGAGCATTGGTTAAAGTAAAGCTCAGGTTGGATGCATGGAGTATGCATCGGAAGGGACCGATATTGAACTTTGACTTAGATTTAATTAAACTTACCGTAAAATCTATTCAAGTCAATATCCCCTAGTTGATCCTAGATCAAATGATCTTAATCCTGTTATGATTAGCCTCAATCTTGAAAGGCTATTCGTGTTCCTTGAATTGTTAGTTAAGCCTACCTTTTGGTCAGGGTGATACGTACTTTTTGGGAACACGGTAGTGCAATTGAGTGGGAGCGCTATCATAAACATGAAATCTATAGCTTCTATCTGGCGAATAGTAAGCAAAGGATGATCTCCTTCGAGCTTGACCAAACGAACATAAATGGTGGAGTACTCATTTCACATAAGCTGAAATATCATTTATACGGGGTCAAGTGTTTTAAGGAATAAATACATTGTAGGGTGTAACGGTAATTTAATCCCTTTACAGTGTAGATCATTCATATAGAGGATCATTGATCACATTAGGATTATAACAATGGATAACTAATGATGTGTCTATATGGTGGAACATATAGAGCATTCTATATACTGAGAGTGCAATTCTAAGTTCTATGCGTGGATTCAACGAAGAATTAATAAGTTAGTGAATTTTAGTGCTAAATTCTTGATCTACTTATTGGAAGCTCGGTTATATAGACCCATGGTCCCCCCACTAGTTGAGATAATATTGCTTGTAAGACTCATGTAATTGGTTTTGATTAATCAATTATAATTCTCAAATTAGACTATGTCTATTTGTGAATTTTTCACTAAGTAAGGGCGAAATTGTAAAGAAAGAGTTTATAGGGGCATATTTGTTAATTATGATACTTTGTATGGTTCAATTAATAAATATGATAAATGACAATATTATTTAATAATTATTTATAGTTATTAAATAGTTAGAATTGGCATTTAAATGATTGAATTAGGAAATTGGCATTTTTGAGAAAATCAGATACAAAAGGTGTTAAAATTGCAGAATTGCAAAAAGCAAGGCCCAATCCATTAGTGTATGGCCGGCCACCTTTGTAGCTATTTTAAGTTGATTTTTTTCATTATTTTAATGTCATATAATTCAAATCTAACCCTAGTGGAATGCTATAAATAGATAGTGAAGGCTTCAAGAAAATTACACTTTTCTTTAGACTTTCTGAATCAGAAAAACTGAGCCTTCTCTCTCCCTATCTTTAGCTCACCACTCTCTCTCTTCTTCTTCAATATTTCGAAATCCTTAGTGATTAGAGTAGTGCCCACACACATCAAGTGATACCTCAATCATAGTGAGGAAGATCGTGAAGAAAGATCATCAGCAAAGGAGTTTCAGCATCAAAGATTCAGAGAAAGAGATCCAGGTTCAGATATTGATAATGCTCTGCTACAGAAAGGAATCAAGGGCTAGATATCTGAACGGAAGGAGTCATTATATTCCGCTGCACCCAATGTAAGGTTACCTAAACTTTATATGTGTTTAATTTATCGTTTTAGAAAGTTCTTATTTAGGATGTTAATAAACATACTTGTGAGTAGATCTAAGATCCTGGTAAAATAAATTTCCAACAACTGACCTCAGAGCCATGGTAATTGATTTACTTGCAAGAAATTTGGACGTTAAAACGATTGTTTGTATGTTCTTTGGATGGTATCATGTTGTATTGAGTGTTATTTGATGATTGATTGATGTTTGTGAAATTTTTGTGAAAAATAATTGCGATTTTATCTCTGGAATTATTTGTATTGGATAGTATGGAAAAAGTTAAGCAAGTTAGCCTTTTACAGAACTTAATTTGGATTTTATTGGAATTAGTTATGATTTTTTGAAGATTTGAAAAAAAATCGGGGCTGTGATGATTTTTTCCTGCGATCGCAAATCTGTCCGTACAGTTTCGAATTTTTTTGTTTTTCTTCGATTTTTCATGCTTTTTCATGGAATTAACTTCCAATTTTTTGTATAGTTTTGTATTTATACTATTACTATTCCTAATTCAATTATAATTATCCTTTTGAATTAATTTAATATTTTTTAAATTTAATTCAAGATATTAGTGTAATTTGAATTTGAATAGAATTAGTATCTATCTTCTTGCTTAAAATCTATCTTATTTTTAAATTTGATTATATCTTATTTTTTTTTTTAAATTTAAGGTCAGATTTTATAAGATATTTATAAAATCTTTTAAGATATTTTTAAGATATCTTATCTTTTAAGATATTTTTAATTATATCTTATCTTTTAAGATTTTTTTTAAAAATTAAATCTGTTTAGATATTTTGACCTTATTTAAATTTAAAATAAGATATTTATAATCATGTAATTTTAAATAGATATAAGATATTTTGCTAATTTTTTAAATTTTGTTATTTTATTTATTTAAATTACATTTAAAATTTGAAAAAGATATTTATTTATCTTTTCTAATTTTTTATTTAATTTTTATTTATAAAATAACATTTAAAATTTAAAAGTAGTTAGCAAATTTTTGAAATGATATTTAGGTTGGTTGAAACCTAATTTTTCAAAAATTGTAGGTTTAATTTTAAATATTTTTTTTAAATTTCGAAATTTAAATTTTATTTCCGAAATTAATTTTTTTTTTTAAATTTTATTTTATTTTTCGAATATTAAATTTTTTTTAATTATTTTTTCGAAACTATTTATTTAAAATTAAATAAATCCTACTTCCAACTATCCAGCTAACCTTGTTGCAGGAGTATGTGGTTTTAGCTTGTATGTAAGTTTTTTAAAACCTATTATTACTTGATTGCAAATAGCCATGGTTACCTTTTGCCAGATCTTATGATCTGATGGCTCCCTTGGTCGAGATAATAATTTGTAACAGGTATATTTACAATCTTCTTTCATCTGTGTATGACCTAGCAACATGATAGGACCCATCCAAAGTGTGCCTGTGTGAGCCTATGTGTTTAATTTTATTATAGATGCATATAGGTTAATGTTGCTAAAATAAATTATCATAGTTATTGATAGAATTTATTTAGGCCCATTTAGTTTTTTGGCCTATTCAATTAATAACAGTTGTTCTTATTAAGGTTAAATTCCTCTCTTTTGGGCCTTGTGTGAGAGTTGGGAGCCATAGAAGTGGGTACGACATACTGAACCCAGCACCCCCTCACACAAACCACCCCAATTGTGAAGGCCCATTTGCCTGATTTGAATGACTGTACTAGGTTAATTACACTAGTTTAACCTAATAAAATTGATTAGCAACATAATTAATTTCATTTATTTTGAAATTAATTTAAGAAAAATATAGTTTAAAGAATTTTTTATTCTAAGCTAAACTATATGTATTTTCTTGTATTTAATTAAATATAGAATTATAACCATCTAGATTCTTTCTGGAGCTTAATTTAAATTTTTCATTAAATATTCCTATTTAAGTTGATATTTAGTTATCTACAACTAACCAACTTAAATCTGAATATCTTTTGAATTTCAAATTTCAAAATTAAGTTGAGGAATTTTAGGCATTGGTTATTAAGATTCTTTAGATATTTTTTAAGTTAATATCTTTTCAAATATTAACTTAAAATAGAATATTTTCAAATTAAGTGGTTATAACTTAATTTTTGATATTTAATTAAATTTAAATTTGAAAAATATTTAAGTTCTAGATTTTTTCTAATACAACTTAAATTAGATATTTTTTCAAATTTTGTGGAAAAGATACTTAGTTAAATAAGATATTTTCTAGATAGTTATTTCTAGACTACTTATTATTTCTAATATTAAATGGGAAAATACTATACATTGTGAAATTAATTATTTTAAATAATTAATTTTGGTACAATTTATATTTTTCCTAGTATTAAACTAGAAATTAATAATTAAGCCTTCTCTACACTTAATTATTTATTTCTTGAATTTAATACATTTAATTAATTTGAAAATTAAATATCTAAGTTGATTTTTATCATCATACTTAAATATTTCTTTTTCATGACATTTAATTAAATAGAAAATTATTTTTAGTTGAAATTTATTTTTTCAACTAAATTTATATAATTTTCAAAATATATATATATTTTTTATTTTATTCATCAAATTTGGAAATTGCATTTCTTAAATGCTGGAATTTCGAATTTTATTTGAAAAATAGATTAAGTTGTAAATTAATTATTTATTTTAATTAATTCTTGGGTCAACTTAAATCAATGATTTTTTCATTTATTGATTAATTTAAAATAAATTGAATTAAAGTATATTATTAGAAATTGAATTAATTAGCCAAAGGAAAATCTAGATAGATGATATTTTTGCTTGAAGTATTTTTCTAGTGTATTTAATTAAATAGAAAATTAATATTTAATTTGATTTTCATCATCATACTTAAATATTTGAAATTTTTCTTATATATTTAATTAAATAGGAAAATTATATTTTTTGTTGTAAATTAATTTTATTAATTAATTTTGGGCCAACATTAAATTAGAATAATTTTTCCAAGATTAATTTTTTTTTATTTTAACATGCATTTTCGAAAATTGTATTCTTAAATACTTTAATTTTTTCGAAATGAAATATATATTTATAGAAAATTAAATTTGAGTTGTAAATTAATTTATATTAATTTTGTAACAACTTAAATTGAATATTTTTCTAAATATTTATTGGAAATTATTACTAAGATGGAAATAATTCATATCATTTTTATATCCATCTAAGTAAAATTTATAAATATTAAATTAAAATTTATATTTAGAATTTTTCATTCTAAATTGGAAATTTTAAATAAATATATATTTAAAATAAATAGAATAAATAAAGAGAATCAAAGAAAATACAACTCTCTTTAAATAATGAGCTTTATTATTAAGACAATCGATCTCCATTGTGGGTTTTACACCGCGTTTGTTTTAGTGAGTAATCCTTCCTAATGGAGGAACGTTCATTAGCAATTTCGTACCGTTTAACCTCGCATGATAAGTAGTTTGTAAGTGTTTTGTATGGTATAGATCACCCTAATGGTTGCGACCATACTTGACTTGCAAATTATGAAACAATGGTGGAAGCTCATAAGATAGATTGCCTTGACTCTCGCCTAAACGGGACAACGCTGAATTCTAATCTTGATCGAATAAAAGGTTGCTAGAATGTTTATTATTTTAGATGAGCTGACAACTCTATTCAATGGATGATGCTTTGACTCTCGCCTAAACGGGACACTGTATTAGTTTGTTGAAAAACCTTGGAAATTATTTAGGATTGTATGTTTTAGTATTTTGACTTATCATTCCTACTTGCTATATGCTTATAATTTCTGAATTATGTATGAATTTATATTGAACCATATTATTTTCTGTTATTAAGTTGTAGTTTAATTTCGAATCTTCATTGTTGGTCTAACATGTTTGTTTTTCTAATGAGGTAAATCCCTAATGAATTTTCACCATTAGACATACATAATAGTGTAAGATCTCGAAAGATAAATATTGTATATGCAACATCTAGATGTTTATCAATTGATGACACCTTAGACTAGTATTTTTACAATATGAAACAAGAAGATTACATAAATAAGATTACTTTGTCTTTCGCTAATCGAAGCATCGTTCGATTCTTATTTATAAACGAAATTATCTTGATTCCTCTTAGCTTATTCATTTCGAATTAGCTCCATAATATATCATTGGATGAATGGTCTATAAATCATTTCATGTCATTATATTTTCTCTTAAGAAATTAAATGACGCTTATGATTATAATCCCGAAATTCTATTCCCAATTGATATAAATCCTCAATCTTAGAAATCTCCTACTTGTATGGGCAAATCTGACTTAGAGTTTGTATTTGTAGTGGTGGTCCAAGAAAGAATTACTCATTATATTTGGTTGAATTTAAGTCTTTGACTTTAATTTTAGAATCCAAACAGAAATTTTCTTATATTTCTAATTCCAGATACAATACAGTTACACTTTCTCAAGTGTTTAATATCCATCTTTTATTAATGGATTCAAACTGTATGGAATATGAGTTAGGTATTCTGTGACCAGGATCCACTTGCACTATTCTAAGAACTCTTTGATGTAACTAAACCTATGTCATCATAGACACTACCACATTTTTCTTAATCTATGGCATTTGTATCTTGTTCATAGTGGATTTGACAAGATCAATCTCTGCAAAGAGTTAATATGCCTATATCCACTGAAATTAGTTCATCTCATTCGCAGATGGATGTACATTCAGGGGTGGATATGAGTTTTTCGTTGTATTCTTAAAACGATAACTCTAGATTATACCTTTTAGCAAGAAATTTGAAATGTTTGAAAATTTTCATTAATTTCTAGCAATGGTTAAACACCATTAAGGTATGTGGTTAAAGATCTTGCGAACTGATAGGGGTGGAGAAATAGTTAGTTGATATGCAGTTCAAAGATCATTAAATTGATTTTTGAATTATATCTAAACTTACCTCCCCAGAAATTTCGAGTTGCATGTTGATGATTAGTTACTAGTCGTTGCCTAATTCCTTCTATGGTAATACAATTTCAGAATGATGTAATGGTTGTATACTTAATGTAAATCATTACTAGATTCATGGATGACCTAATCAAAATCTTAAGAAAAGCTAGAACTGTTAACCATGGTTTGTTAGCTATTCTAAGTGATTAGGGGTGGACCATCCCATTGTCAATAGATAAGAAAGTGTTTGTTCAAACAAATACTACTTTTCTAAGAAAATGACTAAGTCTGAAAAACAAGTAGCAAATAAAGGAGATATTTAATTCTTGATTCCAAAAGTGTTCTATCATCTTATATAATATATGATGATCCCACTGCCTCTGTTGTCTTGTCACAACCAAAGAGGTTAATACCATTTAGTTTTCTTCGACATAATTCACGGTACCTCGCCGTAGTGGGAGAGTTTCTAGGAACTCACCTTCTCATGACTTGGGAGACACTAGTGATTAAAATCCATTGTGAGTTTAAACAAGTAATGGATTGTCAAGATAAGAAAATAAGAAGAAAGCCAATAGAACTATGGTTTAATCCATTCACATGGAATAACCTAAAGCTTTCTATTACGAGGACATAAAAGGAAATTTCGTTTATAAGTCTATTCAATGGACTTAACAAACTTCCTGTTCCTAGTATTATAGGTTTGAGTTTATCTAAACCTATGGCTTGTGGTATACCTGGTAATTACTTACTCTAATGCAAGCAACTTACTTTAGTAAGATGCTGAAGCATTTTCTTCTAATGGCAATCTATAGAAGCTTCACAACTTCTTAGGTATAGATTTTATTTATCTAAAGAAAAGTCTTAACTATTCCAGAAAAGATAAAGCCATGAAAGAATTTATTATATCAACAGTGAGAGGTCTTATATATGCTTTTGTATGCCTTAGACCAGACACCTGCTGTTGAGTGGGAGTAATGAGTAGGTATTAGATTAATCCAGGAGAAGAACATTGGAAGACAATCAAGTAAATCTTAAGATAAAGAAGAGGAACTATATGTTAGTCTATAAGGGTGTGTTTAAAACTCTTAGACTACACCATATCAGATTTCGAAATTTGCCTTTGGGCTAGAAAATCTTTCTGATAAGATGGTGGTTACTCTGGGGGTGGAATAGTGATTTTGGAGAAGTGTAAAAACCTATCTGAAGTCTCTAGGTCTACCAGAGAGAGACTGAATGTTAAAGCTGCAGGAAAGGTACTTATTCAGTCTAAGGAAAGTTCTATACATCTTTGGCATCAATCCAAATTGCCTTAAACTACTAGTGTTAATTTCCTGATTAACCAAATGTAGTTTCCAAAGATATAGAATCCAGTATCCCAAGAGAGTAGACATATAGAGAGGAATTTCACATTATCAATGATTTTGTGATTAAGGAAGAGTAATGGTGGAGAAAAGGTTGTGGTTAATTCAACCTTTCAGATCCTATTACGAGGAGTTTACTACTACTACACTTGATTTGTATATCAAGGTGTTGAGATTATTTGAAACGCACTTATTGTTTTATATTAGTGCAAGTGGGAGTTTGTTGGGTTTTATGCCCCAAATAAAACTCATTTCAATATAATCAGATTTACTTATTAATATAGATCAGAAATAACATTTAATCTTGCATGGTTCACATGATTTATTTCATGATTATATGTACATAATGTATAAATTCATCTGAAACCCTTTTCACATACTTGATCCTGTTTATTGTGCCGTCAACACATTGGAAAGTAAACATGACTATGTGAATAAAGTTTCCTAGATTTATCAGACATAGGATTTTACTGATACGATAATCTACAACAGAGTTTACTTGCATTTGGAGAAGTGCTATGTTCTTTCCAGAGAATTGGTTAAAGTAAAGCTCAGGTTGGATGCATGGAGTATGCATCGGAAGGGATCGATATTGAACTTTGTGACTTAGATTTAATTAAACCTACCGTAAAATCTATTCAAGTCAATATCGCCTAGTTGATCCTAGATCAAATGATCTTAATCCTGTTATGATTAGACTCAATCTTGAAAGGCTATTCATGTTCCTTGAATTGTTAGTTAAGCCTACCTTTTGGTCAGGGTGATACGTACTTTTTGGGAACACGGTAGTGCAATTGAGTGGGAGCGCTATCATAAACATGGAATCTATAGCTTCTATCTGGCGAATAGTAAGCAAAGGATGATCACCTTCGAGCTTGACCAAACGAACATAAATGGTGGAGTACGCATTTCACATAAGCTGAAATATCATTTACACGGGGTCAAGTGTTTTAAGGAATAAATACATTGTAGGGTGTAACGGTAATTTAATCCCTTTACAGTGTAGATCATTCATATAGAGGATCATTGATCACATTAGGATTATAACAATGGATAACTAATGATGTGTCTATATGGTGGAACATATAGAGCATTCTATATACTGAGAGTGCAATTCTAAGTTCTATGCGTGGATTCAACGAAGAATTAATAAGTTAGTGAATTTTAGTGCTAAATTCTTGATCTACTTATTGGAAGCTCGGTTATATAGACCCATGGTCCCCCCACTAGTTGAGATAATATTGCTTGTAAGACTCATGTAATTGGTTTTGATTAATCAATTATAATTCTCAAATTAGACTATGTCTATTTGTGAATTTTTCACTAAGTAAGGGCGAAATTGTAAAGAAAGAGTTTATAGGGGCATATTTGTTAATTATGATACTTTGTATGGTTCAATTAATAAATATGATAAATGACAATATTATTTAATAATTATTTATAGTTATTAAATAGTTAGAATTGGCATTTAAATGATTGAATTAGGAAATTGGCATTTTTGAGAAAATCAGATACAAAAGGTGTTAAAATTGCAAAATTGCAAAAAGCAAGGCCCAATCCATTAGTGTATGGCCGGCCACCTTTGTAGCTATTTTAAGTTGATTTTTCATTATTTTAATGCCATATAATTCAAATCTAACCCTAGTGGAATGCTATAAATGGATAGTGAAGGCTTCAGGAAAATTACACTTTTCTTCAGACTTTCTGAATCAGAAAAACTGAGCCTTCTCTCTCCCTATCTTTAGCTGACCACTCTCTCTCTTCTTCATCAATATTTCGAAATCCTTAGTGATTAGAGTAGTGCCCACACACATCAAGTGATACCTCAATCATAGTGAGGAAGATCGTGAAGAAAGATCATCAGCAAAGGAGTTTCAGCATCAAAGATTCAGAGAAAGAGATCCAGGTTCAGATATTGATAATGCTTTTTGGGTTTTATGCCCTAAATAAAACTCATTTCATATAATCAGATTTACTTATTAATAAAGATCAGAAATAACATTTTATGTTGCATGGTTCACATGAATTATTTCATGATTTTATATGTATATAATGTATGAATTCTTTTTAAGTCCAGAACATATGAGTTTGTTAAAGATTATAGTGTTGTCAGCACAATGGAATATAATCTTTATTATATGTTCAAAAGTTGATTCCCTGATTTGTCAGAACACTGGATTTAGACTGACATGGTATAATCAGCGATAGGTATTCTTACACCTTGGAAAAGTGTTATGTCCTTTCCAGGACATTGGCAAAGTTTACCAGTATCGGATGCATGGAGTATGCATTGGAATGGACCGATATTGAACTTTGAATTAGATTTTGAAACTTACCATAAACATCTATTCAATTCAATATCATAAGTTGATCCTAGATCACATGATCAAAATCCTGATATGGTTAGGCTCAATTTCAAGAGTATTATTCGTGTTCTTTGATTTGTTAGTTAAGCCTAGTTTTGTATCAGGGTGATACGTACATTTTGGGAACACGGTAGTACAATTGAGTGGGGGAGCGCTAACATAAATATGGAATCTATAGCTTCTATTTGGCAAATAGAAGTAAAGGATGATTTCCTTCGAGCTTAACCAAACGAAGATAAATGGTGGAGATCTCATTTCACTTAGGTGAAATATCATTTATACAGGGTTAAGTGTTTTAAGGATAAAATACATTGTAGGGTGTTACGGTAATTTAATCCCTGTACAGTGTAAATCATCTATATAGAGGATCATTGATCACATTAGGGTTATAACAATGGATAACTAATGACGTGTCTATATCGTGGAACATATAGAGCGTTTCTATATGACTGAGAGTGCAATTCCAAGTTCTAAGTGTGGATTCAATGAGGAATTAATAAGTTAGGGAATTTACTTGGTAAATTCGGTTCGACTTATTGGAAGCTCGGTTATATAGACCCATGGTCCCCATACTAGTTGAGACCATACTGCTTGTAAGACTCAGTTAATTGATTTTAATTAATCAATTATAATTCTAAAAGTTAGACTATGTCTACTTTATGAATTCTCACAGTTTAAGGATGAAATCGTAAAGAAAAGGGTTTCTAGGTTTAATTATTAATTAAGAGACTTTGTATGTCTAATTAATAATTATTTTAAATGACAATATTATTTAATAATCTATTTTAGTTATTAAATAATTAGTTTTGGCATTTAAATGATTAGAATTGGAAAAATGGCATTTTTGGAGAAATTGAAATAAAATTGAGGAAACTGCAAAATTCAAGTGAGGCCCATATTCCCTCTATGGCCGAAGCACTCCCTTTGTATTTCCCAATTATTATTTTTATTTTTAATTGTCATGTAATTGCTAATCAAAGCCTAGCTATAATAGGAAAGTGGTGGATCACACTAAATAAGGCAGTTAATCAATTACACAGTAACAGAGGAAACTGTTTATTTGGAAAGTTGTGCTCTCCCTTTTCCCTATATAAAGCAACCTTTGTGTCTCTTCTCATGCATGCTATCAGCCACGAAATTGAGAGAGAAAATAGAGAGAAATTTTGAAATCCTTATGAGATGAGTAGTGCCCACACACATCAAGTGGTATCTCAATCATAGTATGGAAGACTATGGAATTTCTGCATCAAAGAAGGAGAAAAGAAGATCCAGGTTTAGATCTTGGTGATGCTCTGCTATAGAAAGGAATCAAGGGCTAGAGATCTGAACGGAAGGAGTCATAATATTCCGCTGCACCCACTGTAAGGTTTTCTAACTTTATATGTGTTTATTTTCATTGTTTTAGAATTTATATTAGGTTGTTAATCCAACATACTTGTTAGTAAATCTAGATCCTGGTAAAATAATTTTCAACAATGCTCTGCTACAGAAAGGAATCAAGGGCTAGATATCTGAACGGAAGGAGTCATTATATTCCGCTGCACCCAATGTAAGGTTTCCTAAACTTTATATGTGTTTAATTTATCGTTTTAGAAAGTTCTTATTTAGGATGTTAATAAACATACTTGTGAGTAGATCTAAGATCCTGGTAAAATAAATTTCCAACATTTTCTACATCTTTCCTTGGTGTTTTCTTGAATTTTTGAAGAGAAATGGTAGGTTGCATGCTTAGTTTTAAGTTGTTCTTGCTGCTGGATTTTGATGACTGTTTCTGAAGTTAAAGCATGATAATTTGAGGTTAATTAAGCTACTTGTGGTGCTTGATGGTTAGATTGATTATAGTTATGGTTTTTCTATGCTAAAGTTTGGTTTTTCAAAGTGAAATTGAGATTTTGGTGGTTGTGATTATTGCATGAGTTGGTTTTGGTTTTCTGCAGCTTTAGTATGCATGTTTAGGTAGTTTTAATCTAGGTTTGATGCTTGTTATGTTGTTTAGTCAAGTTTTGAGTTTAGAACTCAATCTTTGACCTTTAATGGTGAAATGAGTTTCTGTGTGTGAAGCTCGGTTTTGTTGCTTTAGAAATGTTCTAGGGGATATATAGAACAGGTCTGGAAGGTTTTATATGAATTGGAGTTGATTTGATTGAGTTATGAAATTTTGAATTTCTGCCTGCGAGGAACCGGAATTCCGGTTGTGCATCCGGAATTCCGGATGGGTTTTGAAAATTCCCAGAACCGGAATTCCGGTTGGGCAACCGGTCTACCGGTTGGGGAAATTTCAGGAACCCTAGATTTCCTCGTTTTTATGTTATTTGGGGTATTGCCATGCTTTTTATCGATAGGGAAACTTTTAGTTCCTAGTTTAAGTCCCCGGGAAGTGATTTAGCGTATCACTTATAGTGTTGTGATTTTTATGGTTTAGGAGCCTGTAATCCGCCGCGCAGATAGTTCCAGTCAGGTTGACCGGCACACCTGAATTCAGAATCCAGGTAAGATTAGTATAACAGTATGCATATGTAGATTACATGTTTAGCGTGCATGTAGGAAGCCTGTTAGATTACATTAGATATGTATGTTGGCTTCGAACCATCCAACTGTGTCACGTCGGTACAGGCTGGAGTATGACCAGCAGCCGGAGTATGACCGGTTCGACCGATTAGGCTGACACTGTATCACGTCGGTACAGGCTGGAGTATGACCAGCAGCCGGAGTATGACCGGTTCGACCGATCAGGCTGATATTAGGTTGGTGGTTCCGTACTATTTGACGTATCACGTCGGTACAGGCTGGAGTATGACCAGCAGCCGGAGTATGACCGGTTTGACCGATCAGGCTGATACTATAACACGTCGGTACAGGCTGGAGTATGACCAGCAGCCGGAGTATGATTGGTTCGACCGATCAGGCTGTTACTTGTCAATAGTACCGTCCCTACGAACGTTCAGAACTCAGTATCGTGTTGGACACGGCAGTTAGGGGGACTCAGTATCGTGTTGGACACGGCAGTTAGGGTTATGATCAGGGGTATGGGCGTCTGATCATGACCGGGATTTATGTATGAGTATTATTATGCTTTTCTTACTGAGTCTGTCGACTCACAGTGCTATGTTTATGTGTAGGTAAAGGCAAGGCTAGAGCTGATGGACCGTGAACGAGCCTATGAAGATTGTACATGTCGGGGCGGTTAGGCCTGGAGCGTACGATCCTCGGGACAGCAAGGCTATTTTTGTAATTAGTCGCTAGGCGACAAGTATTTTGTATAAACAGTAAACTTTTGTAAATAATTTTGTAATCGGGATCCCGAGTCTTTTGTATAAATGTTTTACAAGTTTAATTAAAAAGCAAAAATTTTAATTAATCACGTTTTCCGTAAACCTCGTTGATTAGCAACGAGCTGCACAGCATGTTTAAAAATCACGTAATACGCCTATGCTAGTTAGGGTGTTACAATTTGGTATCAGAGCCGCCAGGTTGTCTTCCGAAGATCGTCACGACATGTACAATCATCATCAGCAGTTAGCTCGTTCCACGGTTCAGTAAGCCTTTATTGCTTTAGTAGTTTATTTATTTATTTTTTTGAATAAGAAAAGCCTGATAGGAAGCATGTTAGTAGCCTGATAGTAGAATAGGCGCTTGTTTCGTTTTTAATTTCCAAATTAAGCGGCATTTGTAAGTTCTCCTTGAATACGACCTGATATGCCACCTCTTGGTTTCGCAGGCGGTTCTGACTAGATGGATGCCAGGCGGACTACCACGAGCCAGGGCAATTCAGTGGGGTCGAATCAAGGACAGGGAGCTCAGTTTCCCCCGCCAGTTAGGGGCCGAGGTAGAGGTCCCCGGGGCAGGGCTCGTGGTCGGGGTGATGAGAACCCGCCACAGGCTGCCCAGGCTCCCCCAGCCGATCAGGGAACCCAGAATTGGGAGGTTAGGTTTGTTGAGATGCAAGCCCGAATTGAAGAGCAAGACCTTGAGATTCAGAGGTTGAGACAGCAGGGTGCTCCTGCAGTTCTGGTGCCAGTAATTCCTGTGGCACCTGCCCCTGCTGCTCAGGCCGAATTAGTGGTGGCAGCCAATAGATTGGAACCTTTGTATGAACGGTTCCGGAAGCAAGCACCTCCGGTTTTCTTGGGAGGTCCAGACGTGATGAAGGCCGAGCAGTGGCTGACGGTGATCACCAAAATCCTGAACTTCATGGGTGTCACTGGTAATGATAGAGTGGTGTGTGCCACTTTTCAGTTCCAGGAGGACGCGCTGGTCTGGTGGGACATGGTGTCTCAGATTCATGACGTCACCACCATGACCTGGGAAAGGTTTTAGGAACTCTTCAACGCCAAGTACTATAATGAGGCGGTCAGAAGCGCCAAGAGGAAAGAGTTCGCTCACCTGAACCAGCGTGAGAATATGAGCGTAACCGAGTATACTACTCAGTTCGACCGGTTGGCGAGGTTAGCCTCGGGAATTGTGCCAACCGACTTCAGCAAGAGAGAGAAGTACCTGGATGGGTTAAATGCGAAGATTAAACACGATTTGATGATCACCACTGACGACAAGACCACCTATGCTGAGATGGTGGAGAAGGCACTGCGAGCTGAGGGCGCAGTCGGGTGTATGTCGGAGTCGGCTAGTACTCCGGCGAGTGGCGGGGCTCCTACCCCTCCTGCATCAGGCTTTAGCAGGGGGAGTAGTGGTTCGGCCATGGATCAGAGGAAGAGAGCACCCACTGCATCCGGTGGCTCGAGTCAGAACAAGAGGTTCCGGGGGAACCAGAATAGAGGTAGTCGTTCCAGTGGTACTGAGACCCGATTCTCCTATCCCGAGTGCCCTAGCTGCAAAAGGCACCATCGGGGCGAGTGCAAGGGTCAGGGATGCTTTCACTGTGGCATGCCCGAACACTTCAAGAGGGACTGTCCCCAGCTCCGCTCAGAGGCCCCGAGAGCTCCGGCGATACCCACTCCAGCCAGGGTGTTCGCCATCACTCAGGCTAATGCAGATGCCAGCCCATCAGTTGTAACAGGTCAGCTTTCTGTTAATAACTCGCTTTACTCAGTGCTGTTTGATTCTGGGGCTACACATTCTTATGTGGCGGTCAGAGTCTTTAGTAAATTGGATAGACCGTACGATAGATATGAATCAGGGTTTGGAACCCTATTACCTGGCGGAGAATTGGTTATCTCCAACAGGTGGATTAGGTCTATGCCGATCAGGATAGATGGTAGAGAATTAAGTGCTGACTTGATAGAGATGAGCCTAGTAGAGTTCGATATTATTTTAGGAATGGATTTCCTGTCTAAATATTCGGCGAGTATTGATTGCAAAAGGAATATGGTGATCTTCCAACCGGAAAGTGAAGAACCATTTGTGTTTGTTGGTTCAGTTCAGGGATCTCGTATTCTGGTGATTTCGGCCATGTCAGCTAGAGAATTATTCCATGGTGGATGCTTAGGGTTTTTGGCCGTGGTGGTGGACACCACTCGGCCAGATACCATTCGGCCAGAGGACATCAAGGTGGTTCGGGAATTTTTGGATGTTTTCCCCGAAGAACTTCCAAGGTTACCACCTCAGCGAGAGATTGACTTCGTGATAGATTTGGCACCAGGGGTCGAACCGGTTTCCAAAGCCCCATATAGAATGGCTCCAGCTGAACTTAAGGAGTTAAAGATTCAGCTCCAAGGGTTGCTTGACGTAGGGTTTATTCGGCCCAGTGTGTCACCCTG
This sequence comes from Cannabis sativa, assembly GCF_029168945.1. Lineage (NCBI taxonomy): Eukaryota > Viridiplantae > Streptophyta > Magnoliopsida > Rosales > Cannabaceae > Cannabis > Cannabis sativa. The sequence continues at coordinate 14,113,429 of NC_083605.1, read as the reverse complement.
GGGAGCCCCGGTTTTATTCGTCAAGAAGAAAGATGGATCTATGAGGATGTGCATCGACTACAGGGAATTGAACAAACTGACGGTGAAGAATAAATATCCATTACCTAGGATCGATGATTTGTTCGATCAGCTTCAGGGAAAGACGGTCTTTTCTAAGATTGATCTCCATTCGGGTTATCATCAGTTGAGAATCCGAGAGGAGGACATTCCGAAGACGGCTTTCTGCACTAGGTATGGACATTACGAATTCCTGGTTATGTCATTCGGACTAACCAATGCTCCTGCAGCATTCATGGACTTGATGAATAGAGTATTCAAGGATTTCCTCGATATCTGTGTGAATGTGTTTATCGACGACATCCTAGTGTACTCTCAATCAGAAGAGGAGCATGAATTACATCTTCAGATGGTACTGCAACGGCTTCGAGAACACAAGCTTTATGCCAAGTTCAAGAAATGTGAATTTTGGCTATCGCAGGTGTCCTTCCTAGGGCACATTGTGAGCAAAGATGGGATCAAGGTGGATCCCGGGAAGATCGAATCCGTCAGGGATTGGCCAAGACCGAAGACTGTGACAGAGATCAGAAGCTTCTTGGGTTTAGCTGGGTACTACCGTAGGTTCGTGGAAGGGTTCTCTAAAATTTCAATGCCCCTAACCGAACTTACAAAGAAGAATCAGCGATTTATCTGGTCAGACAAGTGCGAAGCTAGTTTTCAGGAGCTGAAGCAGAGGTTGATTACCGCTCCAGTGCTAGCTTTGCCTTCAGACAGCGAGAAGTTTGTAGTTTATTGTGACGCATCCAAACAGGGTTTGGGGTGTGTGTTGATGCAAGCCGATCGGGTTATCGCTTATGCCTCCGTCAGTTAAAGGATTATGAACTGCGATACCCGACTCATGATCTAGAGTTAGCCGCAGTGGTTTTCGCATTGAAGATTTGGCGGCATTACCTTTACGGAGAAAGGTGTGAAATCTATACCGACCATAAAAGTCTCAAGTATTTCTTTACTCAGAAGGATTTGAATATGAGACAAAGGCGTTGGTTGGAATTAGTGAAAGATTACGACTGTGAGATCCTCTATCACCCTGGGAAGGCCAATGTAGTGGCCGATGCCCTGAGTAGAAAGGGTCCCGGGCAAGTAGCTAGTATGGTTCAGATCTCGCCTCAGTTAGCAGAGGATATGGTTAGATCCAGCATTGAGTTTGTGGTAGGTCAGCTTCACAACTTAACGCTGCAATCTAATCTGTTAGAAAGAATTAAAGCCGCTCAGATGACGGATCCAGAGTTAGTGAAGATTAGAGACGAGGTTTTGGCTGGTCAAGCCAAGGAATTTTCAGTGTCAGACAACGGGATGCTTCTGTATAAAGCTAGGGTTTGTGTTCCGAATAGTGTGGAACTCAGAAATGAGATCTTTGAGGAGGCTCATTCTACCCCGTATTCTCTGCATCCCGGCACCACTAAGATGTACCAAGATCTTAAACCGTACTTCTGGTGGAGCAGTATGAAGAAGAATTTGGTAGAATTCGTATCGAGATGCCTCACTTGTCAGCAGATTAAGGCTGAACATCAGAGACCAACAGGGTTGTTGCAGCCTCTAACCCTACCAGAATGGAAGTGGGAAGATATCACGATGGATTTTGTGGTCGGGTTACCTAGGACCACAGGTTTGTTTGATTCCATCTGGGTAGTGGTGGATCGATTCACGAAATCTGCTCATTTTCTGCCGGTTAGAACAACTTTTACAGTGGATCAGTTGGCAGAATTGTATGTCAGAGAGATAGTAAGACTTCACGGGGTACCGAAGTCTATAGTTTCGGACAAGGATCCGAATTTCACCTCCAAATTTTGGCAAAGTTTGCAACGAGCAATGGGTACACAACATTCCATCCTCAGACAGATGGTCAGTCTGAAAGGACAATTCAGATATTGGAGGACATGTTGAGAGCCTGTGTTATGGATTTCGAAGGCTCATGGAATAAATATCTACCGTTGATAGAATTTTCTTACAACAACAGTTATCAGAGTACGATAGGGATGGCTCCCTATGAACTGTTATACGGTAGGAAGTGTAGATCTCCCATTCACTGGGATGAGTCAGGGGAGAGGAAATACCTAGGTCCAGAGTCAGTGCAGCGGACCAATGAGGCGATAGAGAAGATAAAAGCTAGAATGCTTGCCTCACAGAGTAGACAAAAAAGTTATGCAGATCCGAAACGTAGAGATGTTGAGTTCCAAGTAGGGGACCATGTGTTTTTACGGGTATCTCCGATGAAGGGGATCAAACGTTTCGGGAAAAGAGGCAAGTTATGCCCTAGATTTTCAGGACCTTTCGAGATTCTCGAGAAGATAGGTCAAGTGGCATACCGGTTAGCGTTGCCTCCAGCTTTATCAGCAGTTCACAACGTATTCCATGTCTCGATGTTGAGAAAATACGTTTCAGATCCCTCTCATATTCTCAGTTATGAGAGCCTAGAACTGCAGCCAGATATGACTTATGAAGAACAGTCAGTGCAGATCCTGGATAGAAAGGATAAAGTCCTTCGGAATAAGACCATAGCATTGGTCAAAGTTCTCTGGAGAAACAGCAAGGTGGAGAAAGCCACCTGGGAGCTAGAGTCAGATATGAGAGCTCAATATCCAGAGTTATTCAGGTTAGATTTCGGGGACGAAATCCTTTTAAGGGGGGAATAATTGTAAAGACCGCTTAGTTTAATTTGGAAATTAGCAGATAATCGCGTTCAATTATGAAATTATTTATAGCTATTTAAATAATTTATTATACTGTTATTATTGAATTCAGATATGCATTTTTATGTCATGTAGTAGTTTTCATAATTTTGCATTCCAGTGCCCGGTATTTTAGAACTCGGTGTTTGGCTCAGTAAAATCACAACTTAGTATGTTAGTAGTTTGGGACGGTTTATTAGACATTGGGAATGTCGGGAATGGCCGGGAATTTAGAATTTCCCAAAATACCCCTATAGTGTTATTTATGTTATTTTAGTGTGGAGGGGCAAAATGGTCTTTTTGCCCCAATGATATTTTTTCCTTTAGTGGACTTAGTAAATGAATTTTATGTGTTTATTTTAATTATATGTTGGCTGAAGTGAATAAGTGGACGTCTTTATTTTTAATTTTTACAAAGTTAGAATAAGCTAGAAAATTAGAAAATTCAAAGGAAACTCTCTCTCTCTTTTCCTCTCTATTCGGCCCCCTTTGAGCAGCAAGAAAAGAGGATTTTCCTCTTGGATTTCAAGCCCTCCTTAGCAAGATTAAGTTTTCATAAGTTGTTGGTATGTTTTCTACATCTTTCCTTGGTGTTTTCTTGAATTTTTGAAGAGAAATGGTAGGTTGCATGCTTAGTTTTAAGTTGTTCTTGCTGCTGGATTTTGATGATTGTTTCTGAAGTTAAGGCATGATAATTTGAGGTTAATTAAGCTACTTGTGGTGCTTGATGGTTAGATTGATTATAGTTATGGTTTTTCTATGCTAAAGTTTGCTTTTTCAAAGTGAAATTGAGATTTTGGTGGCTGTGATTATTGCATGAGTTTGTTTTAGTTTTCTGCAGCTTTAGTATGCATGTTTAGGTAGTTTTAGTCTAGGTTTGATGCTTGTTATGTTGTTTAGTCAAGTTTTGAGTTTAGAACTCAATCTTTGACCTTTAATGGTGAAATGAGTTTCTGTGTGTGAAGCTCGGTTTTGTTGCTTTAGAAATGTTCTAGGGGATATATAGAACAGGTCTGGAAGGTTTTATGTGAATTGGAGTTGATTTGATTGAGTTATGAAATTTTGAATTTCTGCCTGTGAGGAACCGGAATTCCGGTTGTGCATCCGGAATTCCGGATGGGTTTCGAAAATTCCCAGAACCGGAATTCCGGTTGGGAAACCGGTCTACCGGTTGGGGAAATTTCAGGAACCCTAGATTTCCTCGTTTTTATGTTATTTGGGGTATTGCCATGCTTTTTATCGATAGGGAAACTTTTAGTTCCTAGTTTAAGTCCCCGGGAAGTGATTTAGCGTATCACTTATAGTGTTGTGATTTTTATGGTTTAGGAGCCTGTAATCCGCCGCGCAAATAGTTCCAGTCAGGTTGACCGGCACACTGAATTCGGAATCCAGGTAAGATTAGTATAACAGTATGCATATGTAGATTACATGTTTAGCGTGCATGTAGGAAGCCTGTTAGATTACATTAGATATGTATGTTGGCTTCGAACCATCCAACTGTGTCACGTCGGTACAGGATGGAGTATGACCAGCAGCCGGAGTATGACCGGTTCGACCGATTAGGCTGACACTGTATCACGTCGGTACAGGCTGGAGTATGACCAGCAGCCGGAGTATGACCGGTTCGACCGATCAGGCTGATACTTAGGTTGGTGGTTCCGTACTATTTGACGTATCACGTCGATACAGGCTGGAGTATGACCAGCAGCTGGAGTATGACCGGTTCGACCGATCAGGATGATACTGTAACACGTCGGTACAGGCTGGAGTATGACCAGCAGCCGGAGTATGACCGGTTCGACCGATCAGGCTGTTACTTGTCAATAGTACCGTCCCTATGAACGTTCAGAATTCAGTATCGTGTTGGACACGGCAGTTAGGGGGACTCAGTATTGTGTTGGACACGGCAGTTAGGGTTATGATCAGGGGTATGGGCGTCTGATCATGACCGGGATTTATGTATGAGTATTATTATGCTTTTCTTACTGAGTCTGTCGACTGACAGTGCTATGTTTATGTGTAGGTAAAGGCAAGGCTAGAGTTGATATACCGTGAACGAGCCTATGAAGATTGTACATGTCGGGGCGGTTAGGCCTGGAGCGTACGATCCTCGGGACAGCAAGGCTATTTTTGTAATTAGTCGCTAGGCGACAAGTATTTTGTATAAACAGTAAACTTTTGTAAATGATTTTGTAATCAGGATCCCGAGTCTTTTGTATAAATTTTTTACAAGTTTAATTAAAAAAGCAAAAATTTTAATTAATCACGTTTTCCATAAACCTCGTTGATTAGCAACGAGCTGCACAGCATGTTTAAAAATCACGTAATACGCCTATGCTAGTTAGGGTGTTACAAGCACACACCCCAGACCCTGTCTGGATGCATCGCAATATACTACAAATTTCTCTTTGTCTGAAGATAAAGCTAGCATTGGAGCGGTAATCAATCTCTTTTTCAGCTCCTGACAACTAGCTTCGCACTTATCTGACCAAACAAACCGCTGATTCTTCTTTGTAAGTTCGGTTAAGGGTGTTGAAATCTTAGAAAACCCTTCCACAAACCTACGATAATACCCGGCTAAACCCAAGAAGCTTCTAATTTCTGTCACTATCTTCGGTCTCGGCCAATCCCTAACGGATTCTATTTTCCCGGGATCCCCCTTGATCCCATCTTTGCTAACAATGTGCCCCCAAGAAGGACACCTGAGATAGCCAGAATTCACATTTCTTGAATTTGGCGTAAAGCTTATGTTCCCGAAGCCGCTGCAAAACCATCTGAAGATGTAACTCATGCTCCTCTTCTGACTGAGAGTACACAAGGATTTCGTCGATAAACACGATAACACAGATATCGAGGAAATCCTTGAATACCTTATTCATCAAATCCATAAATGCTGCAGGAGCATTGGTTAGTCCAAACGACATAACCAAGAATTCGTAATGTTCATACCTTGTACGGGAAGCCGTCTTCGGAATGTCTTCCTCTCGGATTCTCAACTGATGATAACCCGATCGGAGATCAATCTTGGAAAAGACCGTCTTCCCTTGAAGTTGATCGAAAAGATCATCGATCCTAGATAGTGGACATTTATTCTTCACTGTTAGCTTGTTTAATTCTCTGTAATCGATACACATCCTCATAGTTCCATCTTTCTTCTTGACGAACAAAACCGGGGCTCCCCAGGGTGACACACTAGGCCGAATAAACCCTATGTCAAGCAATCCCTGAAGCTGAATCTTTAATTCCTTAAGCTCAGCTGAAGCCATTCTATACGCAGCCTTGGAAACCGATTCCACTCTTGGTGCCAAATCTATAACGAAATCAATCTCTCGATGAGGTGGTAAACCTGGAAGTTCTTCAGGAAAAACATCTAGAAATTCCCGAACCACCTTGATTTCCTTTGGTCGAATGGTATCTGGCCGAGTGGTGTCCATCACCACGGCTAGAAACCCTAAACAACCGCGATGTAATAACTCCTTAGCTGACATGGCTAAGATCACCGGGATTCGAGATCCTCAAACTGAACCAACAAACACAAATGGTTCTTCACTTTCCGGTTGAAAGATCACCATCTACCTCTTGGAATCAATACTGGCTGAGTACTTAGATAGGAAATCCATCCCTAAAATAATATCAAAATCTACTAGGCTCATCTCTATCGAGTCAGCACTTAACTCTCTATCATCTATTCTGATCGGCATAGACCTAATCCACCTTTTGGAAATAACTAACTCTCCGCTAGGTAATAGGGTTCCAAACCCTGATTCATACCTGTCCCACGGTCTATCCAATTTACTAAAGATTCTGACTGCCACACCGAAAGTATCCATGACCTTAGCACTCACCCGGATGATGCCTCGTAGAAATGGGACATTCCGGGTAGGAATAACGGGTCTCAACACTACCCTGACGACCGCCTCGATTCTGGTTCCCTCGGAACCTCTTGTTCTGCCCCGAGCCACCGGATGCAGTGGATGATTTCCTCTTCTGGTCCATGGCCGAACCACTACCTCCCCTGCTGAAACCTGATGCAGGAGGGGTAGGAGCCCCGCCACTCACTGGAGTCCTAACTGACTCCAACATACATCCAACTGCGCCCTCAGCTTGCAGTGCTTTCTCCACATAGGTGGTCTTGTCGTCGGTAGTGATCATAAGGTCATACTTGATCTTCATATTAAGTCCATCAAGATATTTTTCTTTCTTACTGAAATCGGTTGGCATGATTCCCGAGGCCAACCTCGCCAACGGTTCAAACTGAGTTATGTACTCGGTCACACTCATAAAATTCAATATCCCCGTAATAACTGTTAGCCACTGCTCGGCTTCCATGACGTCCGGACCTCCCTGAAAAACCGAAGGTGTCTGCTTGCGGAACCTTTCATACAGGGGTTCCATTCTATTTGCCGCTACTACTATCTCGGCCTGAGCAGCAGGGGCGGGTGCCACAGGAACTTCTGGCACAGGCACTGCAGGAGCACCCTGTTGTCTCAATCTCTGAATCTCATTATCTTGCTCCTCTATTCTGGCTTGCATTTCAGCAAACCTAACTTCCCAATTCTGGGCTTCCTAATCGGCTTGGGCAGCCTGTGGCGGGTTAACATCACCCCACCCACGAGCCCTGCCCCTGGGACCTCTACCTCGACCCCTAAAATTTGGGGAAAAATTAGCTCCTTGACCCTGATTTGACCCGACTGAGTTGCCCTGACTCCTGGTATTTTGTCTAGCGTCCATCTAGTCTGAATAGCCTCGAAACCCCAAGTTGGCACATCAAGTCATGATCAACGAGAGCTTACCAATGCCGCTTAATTTGGAAATTAAAAACATGCACCTATTCTACTATCAGGCTACTAACATGCTTCCTATCAGGCTTTTCTTATTTCATAATAATTAAATAAGCTACTAAAGCAATAAAAGCTTACTGAACCGTAGAACAAGCTAACTGCTGATGATGATTGTACATGTCGTGACGATCTTCGGAAGACAACCTGGCAGCTCTGATACCAAATTGTAATACCCTAACTAGCATAGGCGTATTACATGATTTTTAAACATACTGTGCAGCTCGTTGCTAATCAACGAGGTTTATGAAAATCGTGATTAATTAAAATTTTTGCTTTTTAATTAAACTTATAAAATATTTATACAAAAATACTCGGGATCCCGATTACAAAACACTTTGCAAAAGTTTACTGTCTAATATAAAATACTTGTCGCCTAGCGACTAATTACAAAAGCGCTGCTGTCCTGAGGATCGTACGCTCCAGGCCTAACCGCCTTGACATGTACAATCTTCATAGGCTCGTCCTCACGGTTCCACAGCTTTGGCCTTGCCCTTACCTACACATGAACATAGCACTGTGAGTCGACAGACTCAGTAAGAAAAGCATAATCAAATATCATACATAAATCCCGAGTTATGATCAGACACCCATACCCCTGACCATAACCCTAACTGCTGTGTCCCACACGATACTGAGTCCTGAACGTTCATAAGACGGTACTATTGATAAGTAACAGCCTATGCTCGGTACACTGGTCATACTCCAGCTGCTAGTCATACTCTAGCCTGTACCAATGTTTTACAGTACCAGCCTATACTCGGCACACTGGTCATACTCCAGCTGCTAGTCATACTCTAGCCTGTGCCGATGTGATACGTCAAATAGTACAGAACCACCAACCCTAGTATCAGCCTATACTCGGTACACTGGTCATACTCCAGTTGCTAGTCCTACTTTAGCCTGTACCGATGTGATACATTGTCAGCCTATACTCGGTACACTGGTCATACTCCACCTGCTAGTCATACTCTAGCCTGTACCGATGTGACACAGTCAGATGGTTCGAAGCCAATATACATATCTAATGTAATCTAACAGGCTTCCTACATGCATGCTAAATATGTAATACATATGCATACTGTTATACTAATCTTACCTGAATTCTGAATTCAGGTGTGCCAGTCAACCTGAGTGGAACTAACTGCACGGCGGTTTACAGGCTCCTAAACCATAATAATCACAACACTGATAAGTGATACGCTAAATCACTTCCCAGGGACTTAAACTAGAAACTAAAAGTTTCCCTATGGATAAAAAGCATGGCAATACCCCAAATAACATAAAAACGAGAAAATCTAGGGTTCCTGAAAATTTCCCAACCGGAATTCCGGTTCTGGAAATTCCTGAACCCCATCAGGAATTTCGGATGCACAACCGGAATTCCGGTTCCTCGCAGGAAACTTTCAAAAATTCATACTTTGCTCAAATCAATTCCAAACCACACCAAAACTTTCAGACCTGTTCTAAATACCCCAAAGAACAAATCCAAAATCAAGCATGCAAACCACTTCTTTTTCATCAAAAATTCAAGAAAACTTAAAAGAAAGCTAGAGGAACATACCAACAACAAGAGATCACAAATTCTTGCTAAAACAGCTTGAAATCCAAGTGAAAATAGCCAGCCTCTTGCTGCTTAAAGAGGGCCGAACAGGAGTGAAAGAGAGAGAGAGCTTGATAGAATTTTGGTTTTTCTTTAACTTTCTAATTTTTGAAATAAAGGATGAATGCAATACCACACTGTATTCAGCCAACACTTAATATAATAAACACTTAATTTTCACATACTAAGTCCACAAAAGGACAAAACAATAATGGGGCAAAATGACCATTTTGCCCCCTCACACTAAATTATCATAAATAATACTAAAGGGGTATTTTGGGAAATTCTAAATTCCCGGCCAATCCTGACATTCCCAATGTCTAATAAACCGCCCCAAAATACTAACATACTACGTTGTGATTTTACTGAGCCAAACACCGAGTTCCATGTTACCGGGCACCGAAAATGCAAAATTATGAAAATCACTAAATGACATAAAATGCATTTCAGAATTCAACAATAACATTATAAATAATTATTTAAATATCCATAAATAATTTCCATAATTAAACATAATTAACTGCTAATTTCCAAATTAAACTAAGCGGTCTTTATAATGACTAAGTCTCTTGTGCCATACTTCAGTTTCATTTACGTGCTTGCTTGAAACATACACCTTCATATTTTTCAACGTGGTACCTTCTAGAGGATAAATCCCATTTGATATTCTTCCTCTCATCACCACCATCGATCCTCTACAAACTTTTAAGATTCTTTTCTCAATTTTAACAAGAAATCCTTGATCTTCTAACATTCAAATAGAGATCAAATTTCTTTTTAGATCAGGTACTAGTCGGACGTCCTTCAACACCCTTTCAACACCATCATGAAGTTTCAACCTTATGATTCCAAATCATACCATCTTACAAGACTTTTTATCCCCAAGATACAAAGTCCCATAAGTTCCAGATGTAAATTTTTTGAACTAAGATTTATTCGGTGTCATATGGAATGAACACTCAGAATCCAAGATAGCAAAGCACCAGCTGAGTCATAACCGTCACTACTCACTGCTGCATCTCCTTTGGATCTTGAATCACCCGTCTTATGCCTCTCTGGACATGCCCTTCTGAGATATCCTATTTTCTTGCAAATCCAACATCTAAGATTCTTCTGGTTATCAAACTGTGATTTAGATCTTGATTTTTCTTTTGAATCTTTGTGACTTTCTCTTTTCTCACTTTTTCCCCTTGTATACAATTCATCACCACTTCCAAAATTCTTCAACTCAATCCTTTGATTCAGCTCTTTCAAATTCAAGGTTGATTGTACATCATCGAGTGTGATCGACTCTCTTTCATACAACATTGTATCTTTAAAGTGCACAAATAACTTTTGTATGGAACTTAGAAACAACAAAGCTTGATCTTTGTCTTCAATGGTGACACAAATATTTTCAAGATCGAGAATCAACCTGCTCTCCAACAGATTTGTCTTCCATCATCTTGAATGAATACAAGGCCTATTTTAGATATAATCTATTCACAAATGATTTAGTCATATACAGACTTTCAAGTTTCAACCACACACATGCGACCGTATTTTCTTTTACAACCTTTCTCTAAGCCTTATCTCTAATGTTCAAAATGATCGCACTATGAGCCTTTGCAAGAGTCTCTTTCTTGTCTTTTTAAGATATCAGTTCTGGAAGAGTCTTCTCTCCTAGCAGAGCCTCATACAATCCTTGATGAACCAACAGTGTCTTCATCTTCATTCTCTATAATCCAAAGTCATTCGTACCAATAAACTTTTTGACATCGTATTTCGCGGCAGCCATGATTAAAAACAAAGCTGTAATACAAGTTTATTGTGTGAAATGGAACAATCAATGACTTATGATTCAGTTTATAGTACCAACAAACATGCAACACGATCAAAAAAACAATATACCAAGAAATCGCAATAATTCAAGATAATGAATTAAGCAATTAAATAGAAAAGAACAGCACCAAGTTTAACGAGTTCGAGCCATGTGAAATGCTCTACATCTCGGTTGGAACAACAACAACCATATCTTGATTGATATTAGTGTATACAAGATTACAAGAATCTTCACAAACTTCTCAGAGATTACGAGAAGAAGTTTCTCTCTCTAGTTTAGACTCTCTCTCAACTTTACACTATCACGATTTTTACTCAAGAAAATTTGGTTTGATTCTCACATAGGGGTTACAAATATTTTCAGCTATATATAGAGTTGCCTTGTTGCCAAAATTATCTCCTAAATTAGGCACATTTACACTGCCTTAAATGATCCTCTTTATTACCAACAATAATAATACACGTCATCTTGAAAAGCACACTTTCAGTATGGACAATTCGAAAGCTCTATAAGTACACAAGCCATCTGGATACGTACAAGACTTCATTCCTAGAAGAACCTTCAAGATTGACAGTAAGTTGTTTGGGAGTGTAGTTCTGGATTAATAACAAGCTATCCAATCGGGAGAGACATTCCATACGTGGTACAAGCTTATTTGGAAGAATCTTTCGGATCCTATAAGACCTTCCGCACATGGCTTTTTGGATCCACACTAATCTTACGGTATATATGCTCTCCAAATTTACAACTTCCAATCCCTGATGACTAAACTTGTATAACCATAACTAACAATTAACATACGTTGTTCAATATAAAATAAATATATATAATTTCATGTTGATGATAATGAAGATGCATCTCTTTTAATTTTTTTATCTGTATATATTATTAACAGCTGAGTAAAAAACTTTCATGAATATGTTTATTATTTTTTATTTTATAATATATAAAATTAGTAATTTAATCATGGTTAATCATATTATTTTGCATAATGTGGTTTGCAGTTAAGGAATATTAAATTAACTACGTGGTTAAGATTTTGCTTGATTGTACTTTACGAGTTGGTTAAATTTTTTATCAATTCACCGCCCAACCCACAACACACTCACCCTTACTTGATATAGTTATAAAAATGAAAAAAGTTTAAGAGCAACCATAAAGTTAATTTTTTTTCCTTGAAATTATGTTATATCTCATTATTTATTATAAACTTTTAAAATATGTATCTTCTATAAATATATTAATTATTTTTTAATTGAAAAATCTAAAAATTATTTGTGAAACATATTAATAAAACACTATTTTTGTCCAAACATATTAAATATACTACAAATAATATGTAACCATCATGTTTCTTTGAGATTATGTTATACCATTTAATATATTACAAAAAACATTGACGTCTAAGTTAAATACATATAATTTGGAAAATAATTACGTAAATATATATAGTTATCCCTATATTTAAATAAGGGATATTGGCGGCTAAACCACCTGAACTTTACGGTTTGTAGCACTTAATCACAAAAACTGAATTTTTGGCGGCTAAACTACCTAAACCCTGCTTCCGTTTTGTTCTGCACACCTCCGTCCAAAAATCACAGTTAAGTGATACGGTGGACTGTCCACGTGTACACTTGTACACGTGACAAATTTTTAGTGGTCCACGTAATATTAGTTTTTAAAACATAATTTAAAAATAATTTTAAAAAAATAAAAAATCAGAATTTTTTTTTTAAAATATTTAAATTATAAAAATAATTTAAAAATTATTAAAAAAAATTAATTTCTTTTATTTTTTTTTTCCTTTTCCTTTTTTTTTTTTCCTTTTCCTTTTTCTTTCCTTCTTCTTCTTAACTGAACCAAAAACAAACCCTAGATGCCTCCCCTCTTCCATGGAAGCCGCCTGCCCCCCTCTTCCATCAGCCGCCTGCCCCCTCTCTCTCGCTCTCAGACCCTCTCCTCTCACTCGTTCTCGGTCGACAGTGGTGAGGGCTTCGCCGGATGCTCTCCGTCCACCGTAGAGAGAGAATGAAGAGTTTAATTTTTTCTGGTGTGGGGGTTTTTGAGGGCACCGAAGTTCATCCCCCTTCCATGTTCATGCTCCCTTTTTAGTTCTTGTTTTTCTAACATTTTCATCGAATCTATTCTTAGGCGAGTTTGAATACATTCTCTCTCAGTCTCGTGCTTCCATCGTCGTGGATTATCGTCCTGAAATGGTACTGAACAGAAATGCTTATTTTGTTTGAAATGTATTTTAACAGAGATTTGTGTGCATTTGAAAATACATTTATGTTGTTTTTTCTTTCTTTCTTTTAAATGGGTTTTGCTTGGGATTAGGTGTGGATCAATCCATTATTGACTGTCAAATGACTTTGTCTTGTTTTATTTGTAATGGTGGGTTTATATCGAGTGCTGTCATGATGGCGATGGTGTTTCTAGTGTAGTGGTGGTGGTGGTAAGAGGTGGAGAAGGAAGTGAAGGTTACAGAAAAGATAAAAAAGGGAAAAAAAATAATTTTTGTAATAAAAAAAATGAAAGAAAGAAAAAATATATTTTTTATAATTATTTTTTAAAATTAATTTTTTTCTTATTTTCTAAATTTTTAATATTTTAAATAATATTTTTTAAAACTAATATTACGTGGACCACTAAAAATTTGCCACGTGTACAAGTGTGTACACGTGGACAGTCCACCGTGTCACTTAACTGTGATTTTTGGACGGAGGTGTGCAGAGCAAAACGGAACTAGGGTTTAGGTAGTTTAGCCGCTAAAAATTCAGTTTTTGTGGTTAAGTGTTACAAACCGTAAAATTCAAGTAGTTTAGCCGCCAATATCCCTTTAAATAATACAATGTAATTCTACATTATTTGTAAATAAATTTCTTATGATATAGTGTGATAAACTAATTTATATAATAATGAAGTAGAATATATATTCAACCCTATAATCCCTTAATCCCAAAAATAAAATCAAATGAAAGTTGTCAGTTATGTGTTTGTTGCATTTATATAGCATGTGAATTTATTCGATGATTGTACGACGTAATGAAGAGAAAGAGAATTGCATTTGAAAATAATAAATTGCTCACAATTAAGGTTGTTTGTTTTTTCTTCTGTCCAAACAACGCACGAGAGATCTAAAACCCTGTCTTCAACCATCAAGTACAAATCCCCGATGCACGAACTTCCACATAATAATATACAATGAAAACAAAAAGTAATTTATTTTATTTTTCTTGAACTTTTCAGTTTTAATTTATATATATATTATTAATTTATGAGTGAAGATTTATATACGTATATATACATATGTATATTCTGATTAATTAAAGAGAAAAACAATATTGCAACAGAGAATAGTATCAAGCTTCGACTTAGTTGATTCTGTGATGATTTCTTTAAAGTTTGACTTTTGATTTATAATATTTTAGTCATTGACTTAAAATTTTAACATTTCCAAAGAAATGGCAATATGTGTCATCATGATTTGCACGCCATTATAAGAAGATAAGGAAAATAAATAAGTTAATTAGGTTCAAAAAAATAAAATAAAACCATGAATATATAGTTGAGATTTATCTAAAAGTCAAAATGCAATATAAATAGCAAAGTCAAAATGCAATATAAATACCAAAGTCAAAATGCAATATAAATACCAAAGTCAAAACACGAACGATGTTGATGATCGGGGGCTGCTCGCTCTCTATGAGCAACGAGTCACTAATTAAAAATTATTAATATAAACCGATGCAGATGAAGGTCATATTTAAATGATGGAAAGGGCGTGTTATGACCTAACAATATTATGGTGGCTTTTAAATGGGATGAATATTGAAAGATTATTGCTATTGGGTACCAGTGGTGCTTAATGCCCTTAAGATGTGTTGCCTTACGATTGACTACCGATACTCCCTAAAAATTATTATATTAAATTATATGGGACATGATACTTAATTTGACCAATAACGATATTAACACGAAGGGTGCTTGACACCACTGGTGTCTTTTAGCATTTCTCATATTGAAAATATAAGAATGAGAATATGAATACGAATTTAATGGAATAAAATTTAAAATGAATAAAAAAGTTGATAAAAAAAATGTTATTAAATTTTTTCTTATCATGGAATGATTTTTCTTTGCATTTTAAAATGAAATAGTTATTCCACTAAAATAGTGGAAAGGTCATTCCCTTGGAATGATATTTCCAATATTTTATTATGCAACTAAACAAAAAAAAAATATTTTATTTTCATTTTATTACACTTCATTACCTCTAACTAAACGTCACTAAAATTGCAATTATGGTATTAGTTTTTTTTTTTATTTTCTTTAGTGAATTTAATTTTGTATAATTATTTTTTAAAGTATATTAAATAATTTGAGTATTTCGTTTGTTTGGTTCTATAAATATTTTGCTAGTTTGTATTATATTTTTTAGTTTGTTTGTGCTATTTTATTTGGTTATTTTGTACAACATTATTTAGCTAGTTTATAGTATGTTGTTGGCTCGTTAAGGCATAATAATACAACCTCAAAAAATGCTATTGCATATAAACATAAATAAGTTTTAAATCTTCCGTTTAATTATATTTTAATAATTTTTGATGAATTTTCTTTATATTATTTTATATCATTGTTTTCTTATTATTTATTTATGAGCGAATTAAATTTTGTTACTATTTTGGAAAATTAGTTAATTTTAATTTAGATTTGATTTATTTAGTTTGATTAATCTCTCATCTGGTGCAAGTTATATTAGCTAGTATATTTCTGTTTGGAATACTTAGCTCTAATAATTAGACATAACAAATTAGTTTCAAGATGACATTTTGAGTGAAAAAATGCTTCAAAGATAATTTTTTCTTGTTAAAATAATAATTCCATTTTATCCTGATTTAAACAATTAATCACAACATTATTATTGTATAAAATGCTAATCTATTTTTCTATATTTATTTATTTCGTTGTTAATTTTGGACCAATTGGTTGTTTATATCGGATCCCTTAAAGGTGATTTCAAGTTATTTTGTCTAAATTTCTGAGAAAGCGTGATCTTATATAAATTATTTTTTTTAAGTGATTCATATTCTCACTTTGTATATCTTTAGCTAGACAACTAGCTTGTTGACTGAAAGTTCTCTTACATCGACGATTATCATTGTATGATTCAGATCACTTTCTCTTAAAAAAATAAGAAATATGTTAATAATAATTTAATTTATCTATTTTTTTTTATATTTTTGAATTGAATAGTTGTTAGAGATTTCTTTTACTTTGATATCATGTTAGAATATTATAAAATGCATGAGATTCTATCTCAAAACTAATTATTTTTTTTTATCGACTTTTAATTTTGGATCAGATACTCGCTAGAGTTTGACTGTAGCTCTGATATCATTTAGAATTTAGAATAAGATGTATGAGATTCCATCTAAAAATTAATTAATTAGCTATGAAATAAGTAGTTCATCAATCTTATATATTCTATTATCTTTACACATATATTAACAATATGAGATTTTTTATCTCTAACATATAATACATACTACCAAATGTTATATAACTAGTATATTCTATTTTATGAGATTTTTTAGAATTTATTGTATATAATCGATATTGTGTAGTGATTACAATATATATTATTTTATGATTGTAACTAATACATAATACCAAATGTTATAATTGAGTGTTTTAACTAATATAGCTTAAAATTTAGAAAGTTTATGATTATACTGTATAAAATCAGTTAAAAAAGTACTTGCACTAATTTTGCCATACCACTAGTAGACAGGCATTATTCTTTCTTTTTTTTTTAAAAAAAAAAATAGAAAGATTGCATTAAAAAATAACATCAATTTTTACAAACAGGCATTAGTTTTGGCGTACCACTTATAGAGGTCAACTTCTTCAACATAATTAAAATTTGATAATAATAAATTTACTTCTTATTTTTTTTTTTAATTTCATTAAAAATGAAAAATTGTTGCACCATGGATTCTTTTTATTTATTTATTTATTTATTTTGACAATATCCCAACAGCTGTATTTTCGTTTTTTGTTTGTTGTACCAAAAAACTCTTTAATTTAGTAGGAGCAAATATAGTTAGTTGCTTTCTCAAAACTCTCGAACCAATATAGTAATTAATGAGCAATAATATCTCTATAATGTTTTTTTCATGGTAAATTTAATTTTGAGAAATGCTAAAAGGCACCAGTGGTGCTTAAGTATCGAGTCCCATGTAATTTAATATAATAGCTTTTAGAGAATATCGATAACCAATCGCAACGTGATATGTCGCAAAGATGCTAAACACCACTAGTGCCTAATAGCAATGCTCTTTAATTTTATATATTTATACTATATTCATAAATTATTAATGGTGGTACATCACAATTAAAAAATATTTATATGAAATGTGTTATACAACATAAAAGTGTTTGATTGCACCTATCTAAAAGAAAAATTATCATTTCCTTTTACCTAATTGTTAGGAAAAATATATTTCTATTATTCTTTTTAAATAATATAATAGAAAAAAATATTTATACTTCTATGATTTGTGACACTATTATACCTATATTGTAATCATGGCCGGCCGCTATGATGGTGTGCAAGGTGGGCTACTGCAAAGGGCCCAAAAAAATAAAGGGCTCAATATATTTTTTTTTAAATGCCCAATATTTTTTTTAATGAACTTTTGAAGGGGCTAACAATTTGTCATTTGTCACTTCCATTCCAATTCCCAAAGCCCATTTTCAATTTTATTAATGCTTTTAAGCTAAAAAATAAAAATTTATTACTGTTATTTATTATTTTTTTCAAACCTTTAATATTCTTTTTTTTATCATTTTTTTTGTTCTATTGGAATCAATAATAATTTTTATAAATAGTTGGAGTTTTTTAGTGTTTTATAAAATATATACTGAATAATATTATTTATAAATTACATTTTTGTAGGGGCCCAAATTTTAAATTAGAACAGGGCCTCCAAAATGTTTAAGACGGCCCTAATTGTAATTCGTACAAAAAAATATATTATTATTATTATTTTAAAAAGAAAATAAAAAATGTATAATATATATTAATTTCTAAAACATATGAGTATTATAGGTTAAACTAAATTATAATTAACAATTTCTTTTTTGAATATTATTATATTTTATTTTACAAATAGTATTTAAATTAAAAAAAATTAATTAAATAATAATATTATTATATATATATATTTGCACGTAATTACTATATATATTATCTTAACTAATTTGCTGCTTGTTTAATTAGTAAAATTTCATGTCGAGAGAGTATATATAATCTCAAAACACAAAGTATTGTTACTTAAATTAATAATTTAATTTTCTCGAAAACAAAAAAACAAAAGAAAAAAATAATAATTTAATTAATTAATAAGTTTATCTTACGGGCGATTACTCGCTGTTTAAAAAAAATCATGAAAGAATAAATTATGAAGTTGACGAATGGGTTGAAGACAAAGCTAAGTCAACACATATTTTATGCTCATAATAATGGATTGGTCAAAATAGTTTTATATAAGGAGAGGAGTCTCATGCAGAGCAATTAAGCATGAGATATATTAGAATATATTAATATATAAAAAAAAAAAATCATGACAGGCTCTCCTCTTGTGCTAAGAGGCTCAAAAAAATTGTAAATTTAGTTGGCACAGTACTATACTAGGACATAACGGTAGCTGGAGGCCATGCATCACATCATGTGTAGTTGACATTTATTAATTTTATTAAAATGATATTTCAGAATATATTCATGGATTGCGATTAACTTTCATATATATCTTAATTTATAGAATTTATAATTCATACATGCTACTTTGTTTTTTTTGATAGAGTTATACACTACATTAGCTGTATTATATATACTTTTCGTTTAGTGGAGGAGTGTATGTGTACGGTTAAGTTAATTAATAACATATATGCAACTCCTTATTAATCATATAAGCTTATATGGATATATATGGAAATTTTCTGATGGGAAGGACCCGGTAAAGACCCTCTTTTTGGGAATCTCTTCAGAAAATTAAATAAGCTACATACGTTTATAATATATTAAGTAAATAAATGAATAAATATAGGAATTCCTCATCCTATTTTGAATGAGAAATGTACGAAGATAGAACGTGGAAACGACGATTAGAATGATTAATGAGAAATTCGGTTTGCATGCCTAAAACCTACTGTAATTATTAACATTAATTATAACAAGTCTACGATTGTCCTTCTTAATTTACTTAGCCATTAGCATATAATTATTATTAAGAAAAATTAAACTATAAACGGCTAAATGTAAGAAAGAAAAATGATATGTCGGTTTGGTCGGTTTATGCTATACAAATCGGGTTATAAAAATTTAAGTACAACCCGCCCAATTAAAAAAAAAAATAGTAACCAGCCCAATGAATTAACCCGTCCAAACCGACCACTAATATTTTTTTTTTTATTTTTACATACAATTATTATATTTTAGTTAATTGTAATAATAAAACAAATATATATAGATTAAATTTAATGTTAAAATCAATCATCATACAAAATATATTAGTTTGAAATTTATATTTTTAAAATAGTCATATAAATTATATGATATATAAATATATATAATAAAAATATGTAAATAAATATATATATAAAGAAAAAAAAAAAAGTCGTCTTAATCGGGTTAGTCGGGTTAGTTCTGTTAATTCGGGTTAGTATTATTTTCAACTCGCCTAATATAAAGATTGGATGGATTATTTTTTTTTTTCGAGTTATCTCAATTTTATTTAGGTGCGTTATTCTGATTAAGCGGGTTTACAAATATTTATGTACAGCCCTAGTGTATATATACTAATCATGGAACTAAATAAAATTGAATTTACAATTGTTGGATGACGGTGGAGATGATGTCATTTAATATGATAATTATTATAATAATTGAAGAAGAAGAATATGTGTACATATCGGCTAACTTATATATTTATATAATGTTTCTCTAAATTTTGTTAATTTTTAAAAGGGAACACAGAATCATCATAGTACAGCATGAATCTAATTTCAAGGGACGGGACAAATGGACCGTAAGAAGTGCATTAACGCTACATATATAATTAATAATTAGGGAATAATAATATAGCTTTATTTTGTTGTGAGCATTATTAATAATAATGGTGATTACGTGGCATTGAAATTATACAATATGAATTAAGTAGCATTTATATATAAAAGAGAGACTATATGTATATATAGTTTTTTGTATGTGTGAACCAAGGAGCCACAAGAGAGACAAACACATTGAGTGGAAATATCATCTACTAAGAGATATATTTAGAGAGATGATGTACGGTCTTGAAGATCGTTTCAGAATATAACTTGGCAAATCCATTCATAAAGATGCTACTAGCAAAATCTTTTATGGGTCATATATAACTAATGTGGATTGAGGGAGTTGCCCAGTTTTTTTTTAGGGCAAGTGGGAGATTGTTAGGGTTTATGCCCTGAAAAGCCTATAAAGAATTTATGATTATTATTAAAGCATTGAAATTATTATTGAATAATTTCTTATCCATATATAAGGCTATGACTTGGAGTTGTACAGTGAACTAAGATCACTTAGCCATGTATAAAACAGTAAGCAACATATTAAAGTTATGAAATCTTTAATCAATAATTGCTAGTACAATTCACTGATGCCCGTTCTTCGATGCAAGTAATCTCTGCTGAGATTACGGATGTTTTATGACATCAAATATAACAGAGATTATATATGAAAAGGAGCGATATAAATAAAGTTGTCTTTACCTAACATGTCATTTACTACAAAGACCTAATTCATGCTATAACAAAGATCAATGATAGATTGGCCTAAAACTTACGTAATCATGAACTCTTGTTCATGTTATAAGTTTCCATGATTCACTCGTTAAAGTTTTTAACTTCTGTTTTAGGAATCTAATAATGTGAATGGTTGAGAATATGATCTATAATTATGGAATCCTAACTTTCCTAACGGATCGAATGTTGGTTCCCTTTAAGTGTTAATTCTAGAACTGGAAAGTTGTGCACAAATTTAATTGGATCTAAATTATTCTTCCACTAGTAAATTAATGACACTAAAAGATAAAGAAGTAATTAGAAGGTTCAACAGTAATTTGATCAAACTAATTACGAACCAACACATAGAGGTCTAATAACTGAAATTTATTCAATGGACACGACAGTAGAACTCAGTGAATATAACTCTATAATTACTAAGAGTTCAATTCTATATTTTTAGTAGAGTAAACATGGAATAAATAAATAAAGATTATTTGGTTGATCAGACTCAATAAATAATCTTATTTATTGGAGCTTAGAATTATGGGTCCATGGTTCCTGAATCGCCACCTTAAAACACTGTCAATGGAAAGAATAAAGAGTTGTATAATGTTGTTTGGAAAAATCTATTTTAAATTGGAAAATTAATAATTATTTATTTTTGTAATAAATAAATAATTGTTCAAATTAATTAAATATGGAAAAGACAAAAATTGTTAAGAAAATATTTGTTGAGACAAAAGTTGTTAGAAAAAAAGACACCATCATTGTCCTAAACAAGACATTGTAGGCGCATGAGTTTGTCTTTTGGGGTTAATCAATTATTTAATTAATTCAATTAGATAAATATTTTAATTTGAAACGTGGTTAAATATATTTCAAAGTTGTAGAGATATTCTCTCAAATAGTTGAGAGATTCCCTCATAAATATCAATAATCAAATTCAGTTAAAGATATTTATTTATTCAAATATTTAAATATGATTTAATCAAATAGATTTAACTACTATAAATAGAAGCATGAGTTGAGAAATCAGATACACTTTTCTAACATCTATTTTTGAAATACAGGAGAGAAAAAGAAAATAATTTTCTCTCTAAATTATTCTTGCCCATTTGTTGAGAACTCAACAAGAACATATTATACACTTTATCCTAATAGCCCACACTATTCCTTGTGTGTGGTGGATCAATTTGAAAGATACTGGTGTGAGTTCAATTACATCATCCTCATCATGTGGATTAAAGGATACAACATACGAGAAGTTTTGAGGATACCCTGATAGTCTTCAAGAGGTATTTATTCTAAACTTATATTTTATATTTTTATTTAATGTACACACATATAAAGATTCATTGGGCTATGGTACAATGATAATCAGATAATACGAAACTCTTTCACTGCGTACCTGATTTAGTACCATAAAAACCACCACATACCAACATGATCAATGCTACACCTTGTCCAACTTCAATACTTCAACACAATACTCTCTACCTTCAAGATAGTGAAGCTTTTGAACTTGTCATGCATTATCTAAGTGTCATAGGAGTCGTCCAATACCTTACTCTCAGTCGACCTAATATCGCCTCTTTCATTAACAAATTAAGTCAACTTGTACAAGCTCCTACAAAAAAATTTCAGCTTTCTTGCAAACGTATCTTGAGATATCCTATTAGTACTGTTGGTGAAGGGACTTCTCACCAGCTCCTACTTCCACAATCAGGCTTCAATGACTCAGATTGGATGAGTTCCCTAGATGATCGAAAATCAACTAGTGAATATTGTGTTTACTGCGATGGCAACTTAGTGAGCTAGAGTTCATAAAAATAAAAGTGTGTCACAAGATCAAGCACCAAAGCAGATTATCGTGCTTGGGCCCTCAAGCCTGTACCAAAGTCACTTGACTTCAATCCTTGTTTAATAAAATTAGGACCAAGTGTGAATAACATTCAATTATTTGGTGCAACAACTCAAGGGTGCGACAACTTGCCTCGAATCAAGTTTTTCATTCAAAGACCAAAGATATCAAAATCGATGTCCACTTCATTCGTGACAAAGTTCTGAACAAAATTATTGATGCGTGATATATATACCTGTTGGTTTTATGCCCTAAATAAAACTCTTTACAATCTGATTAGTAATCAACATAAGAAATTTGAAGTGATTTATGTTTGCATGAATTTTACATGCTAATGGTTAAATATGTTTATTACATTTACACACAAAATCAGTTAAGTCCAGATCATATGCTTATTCACACTTACAGTATCGTCAACACAGTGGAATGTGATTGTGATCATATGAATCAAAAGACTAAGTCCCTGTTTCATCAGTGTTTTGAATTTACACTAATGTGATAATCAGCGATGATGTGTACTTACACTTGGAGTAAGTGTTATGTTCTTTCCAAGACATTAGTAAAGTATACTAGTTTTGAATGTATGGAGTATACATTGGACTGGACCGATATTGCAACTTAGTTAAGATATTACAAACTTACCGTTATATCTTTCCAAGTTAATATCAGTAGTTGATCTTAAGATTAAAAGAATCTAAATCCTGATATGCTTAGGCTCAACTCAGGAGTACTATTCATGTTCTTTGATTTATTAGTTAAGCCTACTTTTGGGTCAGGGTGATACGTATATTTTGGGAACATGATAGTATGATTGAGTGGGAGTGCTGAACATAAATATGGAATCTATAGCTTCTACTGGTGTATATAAGTCAAGTGATGATTCCCTTCGAGCTTAGCTAAATAGAAGTAAATGGATGAGCTCTTGTTTAAGTGACTAATTCTTAGATCACTAAACATCATTTGCAGGTAGCTAAGTGTTTTAAGGGGCAAAATACATTGAGGGGTGAGAACGGTAAAATTATCCCATCTCGATGTAAATCATCTATATAGAGGATCTTTGATCACAGTAAGATTATAACAATGGTTAAATGAGATAGCATATCTATATCGTGGAACATATAATATGCTCTATATAAGTCTGAGAGTGCAATTCTAAGTTCTAAGAGTGGATTCAACGAAGAATTAATAAGTAGGAATTTACTTAGTAAATTCGGTTCACTTATTGGAAGCTCAGCATATAGATCCATGGTCCCCATTCTAGTTGAGACTATACTGCTTGTAAGACTCAATAATTGATTTGTGATTAATTAATTATAATTCTAAAGTTAGACTATGTCTAATTTGTGAATTTTCACTAAACAGGGGCAAAATTGTAAAGAAAAGAGATTCTAGGTTTATTTATTTATTAATAGACTTTACATGTCTAATTAATAATTAAATTAAATGACAATATTATTTAATAATCTATTTTAGTTATTAAATAATTAGTTTTGGCATTTAAATAGTTAGAATTGGAAAAATTGACGTTTTTGAGAAAATAGAAATAAAATTTGTGAAAACTGCAAAACCAAGTGGGGCCCATTACACACACCATGGTCGGCCACTTAAAGTGGATTTTCAAATTGATATTTTCATTATTTTAATACCAAATAATTCCTAACCTAAACCTAGTAGTTGCCTATAAATAGAAAGTGATGGCTTAGTCAAATAACAAGTTTTTTAACATACACTTTCATTAGTTGTCTGTCAGAAAATTTTCTCTTCAGAAAAACTGAGCCTTCCCTTTTCTCTCTATAGCCGAAATCTCTCTCTCTCTTTTCCTCTTCATAAATTTCGAACCTTAGTGATAGAGTAAGTGCCCACACACAGCAAGTGGTAACTCAATCATAGATTGGAATACTGTGAAGGATCATACACAAAGGGAAGGACATTCGGGCTCAGATCTTGATAATACTCTGCGAAAGGATACAAGGGTTAGAGATCTGAGTGGAAGGAGACATTAATTCCGCTGCAACCAATGTAAGGTTTTCTGAACTTTATATGTGTTTATTTATCGTTTTAGAAAGTTCATAATTTAGGGTGTTAAACAACATACTTGTGAGTAGATCTAAGATCCTGGTAAAATAAATTCCAACAATACCTTCAAATAAGCAGATTGCAGATATACTTACCAAGTTGTTACTATATCAAGCTTTCACTATTTGAAGAACAAACTAATTGTTATCAAGTCACCAAAACATAGTTTGAGGGGGATATATATTGAAAGAAATTACAGTGACACGTATGAAATCTAAACAGAAGAAGAAAAAATGAAAGACAAGCAATCATTCATGACTGTTAGAATTACACTTGCAAAATAGATGCCATTTGTACCATTTTTTGAATTATAGGGATATGTCAATTGTAGAATATTGGTTTTATATTTTACACCCAATCATGAGCATATATATTCCCATATGGGTGACTATTCAATGGTTACATTTTTATTGTAACCATCATGGTTACATTTTTCTTTGACATGTAATAGCATGTTACCAATAGGTAAAAATTCCTATATTAGAATTAATTAATTATAATTAACTATTTTCTTAAAATAATTAATTAAATATTTAACAAGCATCAAGCTAATCAATCGATAATAAAATTTGTATATCTATCTATCTATATATCTATATATCGATATAATTTTAATTTTCTAACATCTCCTTTTTTTCTCCTTTTAAACTTAATACATACATTCATTGCCTAGTTTATCATTAATGGTTAATCTATTCGGTAATTTAGTCTTATCTCCCTAACTAGTTGTTATTCTTACTAAATTTTTTACAGTTTGAAAGATTTGTCAAGTTTTCACTTGACCATAATTTACAAAAGTTTGAAATGATATTACTTTAAATGTATTTATTTATTTAAAGATTATTGAGTATTTTTCTTTCTCGCATCATATGTCTGGACAAAATCTCTTCTACGCACAATGTAGTTGAACCATCACTCTCACATTATTTTCTTCATACTTTATGCTAACTTTAAGATTAACTCAAATATATATTGAAATACATAATCTTATTATAAAGACATTTTCTCAATATAGTGTACTTGATTTGATTCAAAATTTGCACCTTGCCAGAAAGTTTGTTAGTTATTTTTTTAAATACTACTTACTGACATATTCTGGGGTAAAACTTTTGTGAAGTTGTGGTTGACTTTTTTCAAGCAAAATTAACTATATGCGTAAATGCTTCAATTCTCAAAAGATTTTGCCAGACAACTCAAGGCCTAGACAAGTCTCAAAGGACTTTGTCCAACTTACAAACTATTCCCTCAACAACACTATGAGAACACTCTAAAAAGAAAGTGACCACTTTTTATAGAGTTCAAATACTCCTTTGAATATTTGAAAATTATCCACCAACTCCATGGCTATCACAAAATATTTTGTTGGATGTTTATGAACACAAATAAAAAGATCATACGACTAATTAGAACAAGCAATAAGTTAATTACAAAACAACTCCAAAATAGAGTTGTTATGTACCTGATGACGACACATCGTCTGATGCACACTATAGGTGTTTTTGTAGATTCTGAGAAAAGGAAAGAAGTTGCGAGCTACTTTGTCAGCGGTGGGGTTATAGTAGGAAATAATGTTGTTATTTGATGAATTCTTTATGCTCTTTTTAGTTCTTGGTTATAATTGTTTACTTTTGCAAGCAATAAATCTACGGAGTAAATTTGAGTTTTGTTTAATTTTATATTATTAATGGCCTCAGATGTTTATTTCAAGAATGTAATTAACTCCCCATTTGTTACTGCTAACAGTATGGAAGAAAGAAAAAATTAATTTGTTTTATTTTTTGAAATTAATATACTTGCCCTATTATAATTTTTACTTATTTATTTGCTTTTTTGTGTTGGAATGTAGAGGAGCTGCTGTATTATTAATTCTTCAACGAGTGTAGCCATTTTTTTTGGAAAATTCTTCACTTTATTTCACTTTTTACTTTTTAAATATTTAAATAAAAAATTAAATAATTAAGTGTAATAATTTTAAATTAAGATTACAAGTATAATAAAATCTAAATTATGAAATTATATGTGTATAATTTTAAATTATCAAAAGTTTTGCTATAAAAATTTAAATAATTTAAGTGCAAAAAAAATAAATTGCTAAAAGATCCTTATATAGTAATAAATTGTAAAAAAATGTAATTAATAATTATAAATAATTTAATTTAAAATATAATTAATCTTAATTAAAGTTTTATAAGGAAATAAATTATCAGGTTACTTTCACGTTACAAGTTATTTATTATATATTTTGATTTAATTT
This sequence comes from Cannabis sativa, assembly GCF_029168945.1. Taxonomy (NCBI): domain Eukaryota; kingdom Viridiplantae; phylum Streptophyta; class Magnoliopsida; order Rosales; family Cannabaceae; genus Cannabis; species Cannabis sativa. The sequence continues at coordinate 14,086,418 of NC_083605.1, read as the reverse complement.
CTAAATTAATCACAATCATTTAATAGTAATCCAATGACTTAAAAAAATATAACCATGATGGTTATAATAAAAATGTAACAATTGAAACTTTCTCCATTCACATGCAATCTTATATATATATATATGGGTGACTATTCAATTGTTACATTTTTATTGTAACCATATGGTTACATTTTTCTTTGACCTGTAATAGCAGGTTACTAATAGGTAGACATTCCTTTTTTAGAATTAATTAATTAAATATTTAACAAGACCTCTTTTAGCAATTAATATTTATATTTAAATCCTTACTCTAATTATTTTAATAATTAAGTCATTAATTATAATATTTACAATAAAATTTATTTTTTTTACAAAAATTAAACTTCTTTTGACAAAAATTAAAATTTTCTTCTTATAATAAATTTTTAAATAATTAATTATTGTTAAATAATATTTAATTATTTTGTTACAATTAGATAAACTAAGTATGAGGCATCAAGCTATGTTTATCAATATGTATTGTTTGCTTACGTATGAAAAAAAAAAAAACAGTAGCATATATATAAAAAAAGTCTTGTCATATTGACATGGTCCGATGATGTTTGCCTTTGTCTGAGCCGTTATTCGTGGTTGGGGAGTCGTTTTTTCGTTGTCTTCTTCTCGTTGTTTTGCAAGTATTCGAATTGACTATCCGTACATATGGAGGAATTGGATGCACAGAATGATTTTATGGATGAGGGGGTTGAACGATTGGTCCTGGATGATGATGACGGTGATTTGGAGGAGATAGATCTCAGATGGTGTTTAGTAGGGCGTTTTCTCACTAGAAGAGGCATAGATTTCCAAGCTATGCAACACAAAATGGCGTCACTTTGGCAACCCGGGAGAGGTATGTATGTCAAAGAACTGAACCCAAATCACTTTCTTTTTCAATTCTATCATGAGTTAGACATTGAGAGAGTTATGGAAGGCAGCCCGTGGACGTTTGATCGAGTTCCATTGATCTTTGAGAGGGTTAAGCCAGGGGAGAATCCTCGTCAAGTGGTTATGAATAAACTTGAAATGTGGATGCAACTCCACAACTTGTCTTCTGGTTTTATGTCTGAAAGCACACTTCGCCATGTTGCCAATTATGTAGGAACGTTTGTTAAATCGGATCCTAATAATTTTACCGGAGTTTGGCGAGATTATTTTAGAGTTCGTACCACGATTAACATTGAAAAACCTCTAAAGAAAAAGATGCAGCTAGAGAAAAAGAATGGTCAGACATGTGAGGTCCATTTTAAGTATGAAGACCTACCTACTTTTTGCTTTATATGTGGGATACTTGGTCACTCGGAACGTTTTTGTGATCGTTTGTTTGATACCCCACCGGGGCTAATCCAAAAACCTTTCGATTTATCTCTGAAAGCGGCACCACGTAGGAGGCAACATACCATTGGGGCTCCATGGTTGCGATCAGGTGCGGCCACTAAACCGGCGGGACCATACGGTGGCTCAAGTTCTACCACGGCTGTGAATGATCCACGAAGACAGAGGGAGAATTCTCCGGGATTGACCATTACACCTACGGATTTGGTGGAGAATATCTCCATAAATCAAGCAGTGACTAATCCTATAATTGCTCCAAGGTCAATGGCACCCATAATAACTCCATCAGATTTGATTGCTGGCAATTCAAAAAATAATATGGCTTTTAATGTTGAATATATGCCATACGAAAAGAGTCAAAAGGAGGCCTTGATGATATCTGAAGTCAAACGTAGAAGGACCCAAATTAATGGATTTGAGGTTGGGCTTGAGTGTGGGCCTGAAGATGGGATTGAAGATGGGCTTCAAATGGATAATATTCAAAAGAGTTCAATGGAAAATGGTGATAATAGCAATAGTGGGAATGTTGATGATGTAGAAATGCTAAATGGTGGTATGGATCCAAAAAACTTCTTGGGGGCGGGTTCTGTTTCGCAGGCCCGCCAAGCATTATGAATGTCTTGAGCTGGAATTGCCGGGGGCTTGGGAACCAACGGGCCGTTCAATTCCTTAAAGAGATAGTTACTCAAAAGAAACCCAAATTTGTATTTTTGTGTGAGACTAAGTGTGGTAAAAGTCGAATTGATTGGGTGGGCCAGCTATTGGGTTTTGATTGTATTTTTGTAGTTGATCCACAAGGGTTAAGTGGGGGGTTAGCAATGTTATGGAAAGATGGAAATGAGGGTAGTCTGTTGGGCTTTTCTCATAATCACATTGATATGAGAATAGTTATGGAGGATGGTGTTCTTTGGAGACTCACAGGACTGTACGGTGGGCCTAATCGGAGCCGAAGAGAGAATACATGGAGATTGTTGAAGGAGCTAGCAGAAGACGATACCCTCCCTTGGTGTGTCATCGGAGATGTCAATAACATCCTCAGCCAAGAAGATCAAAGGGGCGGTCATGCCTACCCGAGACGGTTGTTAGAAGGCTTCAACAATTGCCTTGCCGATTGTGGTTTAGAGGACATGGAGATGCTTGGCTACCCGTTCACCTGGGAAAGAAGCAGAGGTACTGATCTTTGGGTGGAAATTCGGTTGGACAGAGTATTATACAACAGTAGGTGGGCAGCTATTTTTCCAGCTTCTAAGCTTGTTAACCTCGGTACATCTTCATCAGACCACTGTCCTATTTTTCTAGAACCTGTGGCACAGCCTAGATTCTCAACTTTCCATCGATTCCGCTTCGAAAATGCTTGGCTAAGGGAACCTATGTGCTACCAGATTGTACAAAGTTGTTGGGAGGAAACTACAAGCGGTGGTATCATGAATAAACTGGAGTTGTGTGCTTCTACGTTGGACCAGTGGGGAAAGGAAATTACTGGGAATTTCAAAGGCCGAATAAAGCTTTGCAAGGATCAATTACGTTTACTCAAAGGCAACCGTGACTCGGCATCCTTACAACTTTATGATGAAGCTAAAAAAGAATTATTTGAGGTCCTTGAACAGAGAGAGGCTTTTTGGAAGCAGAGAGCTAAACATTTTTGGCTCAAAGGTGGAGATAAAAATAGTAAGTTTTTTCACTTATCTGCTACTAAGCGAAAACGCCATAACCAGATTATCAAATTGAAAGATTCTCAGAATAATTGGGTGGATTGGGAGAATGGTATCTGGTTTAATAGACGATTATTTTTCAACCTTGTTCACTGCCTCTAATAGCAATTGTCATGAAGTGGTAGATAGTGTTTCGAGAGTTGTCCCCGAGGCTGCTAATTTGGAATTTTCAAGGCCTGTTTCAGAAGAAGAGGTGAAGACAGCAGTCTTTCAGATGCACCCCGACAAAAGCCCAGGTCCAGATGGTATGACCCCGGCTTTCTATCAAAAATGTTGGCATATTGTCAAAACCGATGTTATCGGTCTAGTGCAACAATTCTTCACTTCTGGGTCTTTCGTAAATGGTTGTGGTGATGCAAATGTGGTCCTAATCCCGAAGAAAAAGTCTCCTCAAGTTATGCAAGACCTGCGGCCTATTGCTCTGTGCAATGTCTTATACAAAGTGGTTACTAAGGTCATGACAAACAGAATGAAGCCTTTCATGGATACAATAATTTCGGATTCTCAGAGTGCCTTTATTCCGGGTCGTTTGATCTCTGACAATGTGATGGTTTCCTTCGAGATTCTTCATTATTTGAGAAGGAAAAGGCAAGGTAAATTGGGTTTCATGGCGATTAAACTGGATATGAGTAAAGCCTACGATAGAATTGAATGGGCTTTCTTGGAATCAATGTTACGGAGGATGGGTTTTTTGGAGCATTGGATTCGCTTGATTATGGCTTGTGTCACTTCGGCAAAGTATAACATCATTCATGGCAGCCATGAAGTAGGTCCTATCATTCCAACTAGAGGCATTAGACAAGGTGATCCCCTTTCGCCATACTTGTTTATAATTTGTGCTGAGGGTCTTTCGGCTTTGCTTCAGAAATATGAGCGTAATGGTTTGATACATGGGTGTAAAGTAGCTAATGGTGCGCCTCGAGTGTCTCACATGCTTTTTGCAGACGATAGCTACCTTTATTGTAAAGCTACAACCCAGGAAGCAATGCATATACAAGAGTTGCTGAGAAAGTTTGAGATGGCTTCAGGACAGAGGGTGAATTTTGCAAAATCATCAATCTTTTTTAGCAGTAATACTGAGTTGGCAGTCCGTAATCAGATTTGTTCGATGCTTGATATGTCTATTGCTGAAGATGGAAGCTTCTACTTGGGACTCCCGAGTACTATTAGTAGAAACAAAACCACGGTGCTTGGCTATCTTCGTGATAAAGTCAGAACTCGTTTGAAGACATGGGAAGGGCGGTTTCTGTCTAAAGGGGGAAAAGAAGTGCTCATCAAGTCGGTAGTTCAAGCTCTTCCAAGTTACGCAATGAATGTATTTCTACTTCCTTTGGAAATTAGTAGAGATATTGAACAACTCATTACAAAATTCTGGTGGCGTTCTTCTAAAGATGACAACAAAGGGATTCATTGGATGGCTTGGGATAGACTTTGCAAACACAAGAAGGGTGGGGGAATGGGTTTTCGCAACTTCCGGGATTTCAATATTGCTCTTCTTGGTAAACAAGGTTGGAGATTGATTACCCGACCAAACTCTTTGTCTTCTCGAGTGTTCAAAGCTCGGTATTATCCTCAAGGTAATTTTTTCAATGCTCAACTAGGATCCAATCCGAGTTTCATTTGGCGAAGTATCTTGGAAGCACAAGATTTAGTGCGTAATGGTACGCGGTGGTTAGTGGGAAATGGCTGCAACATCCCGGTCCTTGGAGAGCCATGGCTCCCTGATGACACAAACCCCTTTATCACTACAAATCACCCCAGCCTTACCAACACTAAAGTTTGTAACCTGATGACCATGGGAGAGGCAAAGTGGGATACTGAGCTTTTGCTTGATATCTTTGAGGAACGGGATTGGAATTTGATAACAAAAATCCCTCTCAATTTAGTCACAACTGAGGACCATTATTTTTGGTCAAAAGATAGCTCCGGCATCTATACTGTCAAGAGTGCTTATACTCTCTTGCAAAGCTTGAAGGGTCAATGGTATGGGGAAGAAGATGCACGCTTCTGGCATCAACTGTGGAGCATGAAAATTCCTTCGAAAATTCAAAACCTGGTTTGGCGAGCTTGCACGAGCTGCCTCCCTACGTTGGTTCAATTAAGAACTAAACACGTGGCTGTCAGTACTCTTTGTCCGTTGTGCCAAGAACAAGATGAGTCTATCTTGCACATTTTGGTCACATGTCGGGTCACAAGGAAATGCTGGGACAGAGTGGGGATAGGCACGGTCACACCAGCAGGGACCAACTTTTTCGACTGGTGCACGGCTGTCTTCAGTGTAGCAGCAGCGGACCTGTGATGCAAAGTTGCTACGGTTTGTTGGGCTATTTGGGGTGCTAGAAATGAGTTAGTTTGGAAAAGGAAAAGTTTCAACCCGATTGATATTGTTGCATTTGCAAATCGTTATCTTGACCAATGGAGATGCGCTCAAAGTTCCGATATGGAATCGTCATGGCCTTTACTTCGGGCTAGAGACGTTGTTGAGCGATGGACCGCTCCTCATGGTAATAGCGTCAAGCTGAATGTAGATGCAGCGATGTTCAACATTGGAGAACCATATGGTATCGGGTTGGTTGTTCGGAATGGCTCAGGACTTCTCATTGAAGGTCGCACCAGATTGTTCTATGGCCAAGTTGAACCGGTGCTTGCTGAAGCAATTGGCATCCGTGAGGCCTTAAGCTGGATCAAGGACAGTCGGTGGCAAGATGTGTATGTCGAAACGGACTGCCTCAATGTAGTGCAAGCAATTCATTGCTCGACAGAGATGATCTCTTTGTTTGGGTTGGTTATTAAAGATTGTAAGACTTTGCTTGCTAATTTAAACAATGTATCTGTTTCCTTTATTAAGCGATCAGCTAATGTAGTGGCCCATTCCTTTGCAAGGGCGGCTATATTGTACCCTGATTGTTCTTTCAGTTTGGAGTCTGTTCCAACTGAGTTGCTACCAAGTTTGGTAGCGGAAGTCGTTCTTTAAATAAAGATCAAACTTTCATTCAAAAAAAAAGTATGAGTCATCAAGCTAATCAATCGATAACAAGTGCAGCTATTTTTTTTCTAAAAAATCCTTCAACTTATTTCACTTTTTACTTTTTTAAATATTTAAATAAAAAAATTAAATAATTAAGTGTAATAATTTAAAATTAAGATTACAAGTATAATAAAATTTAAATTATGAAATTATATGTGTATAATTTTAAATTATAAAAAGTTTTGCTATAAAATTGTAAATAATTTAAGTGTAAAAAAAAATTCCTAAAAGATCCTTATATAGTAATAAATTACGAAAAATTAATTAATAAGTATAATTAATTTAATTTTAAAATATAATTAATCTTAATTAAAATTTTATAAGAAAATAAATGATTAGGTTACTTATTACTTGTTACAAGTTATTTATTATTTATTTTTATTTAATTTCCAAATTAATCACAATCATTTTACAGTAATCCAATGGCTTAAAAAAATGTAATCATGATGGTTACAATAAAAATGTAATCATTGAAACTTCTTCCATATATATATATATATGCATAAGGTCCTCATTGTAATTGTTGAGCAGAGTAAATTCAAAACAGATGAAATTCTTATATCCTTTCCTTTTTTATATTTCAACTGAATTAGGTGACGTTTGGTTGGAGGTAATGAAATGGAAAAGAAACAATTTTCATTTCATTTTTTTGTTTGGTTGCATTTAAAACCATTGGAATACTATTCCGATGGAATCGACTTTCGATTATTTTGGTAGAATGACTATTACATTTTGAAATGAAAGGAAAGACCATTCCAATGCAAGATTAAAAAAAAATTAATAATTTTTTTATTAATTTTTTTATGCATTTTAAATTCTATTCCATTCCAATTCTCATTCCCATTCTTAATTCTATATTTTCATTCCTTCTAATTAAATGCTACCTAAGTTATTAAGGCTAGAAATATGGGTAGAGGCAGGTCTATCTATTAGGATGGATAAAAATACCTAAAAACAAATTAAGAGGGGCCATAATGTAATTTTTTCAAAATATTAAGTATAATTATATAAAATTATATAAATAATATTAGAAAATAAAAAATTGGGAAGAGCCAAATAATTGCACTTGGCTCCGATCCGGACTAGAGACACACTCAATATTGCTTATAATTTTTACTCGTAATCACGATCATTCTATTTCTACCATATTTAATTTTAAGTGGGAAAGCGTATCAATTTCATTTTTAAGACTGAGATTAATTACATATTATATATTTGGTGTAAAATATATGGGTAATTTAAGATATGTGTAATTTAAGTGTAACACAATCATTACTGAATATATATATAGTCAATGAGGAACTTAACATAAACATGTGCTAATACAAGCATCAAATTCTCAAAACTATGGGTGAAAAATTATATATTTATGTTGACATGCCTAATAATGTCCAGCTCGATTACTAAATAACCATGTTTATCACTATATATATATATCAAATAATTATTACGTGAGTGTTATTAATTAATTATTACATAAATTTTATATTCCAAACCGTTGACTCATATTTGTATTAATAATAATAATATATATACGCTTTGTCAACTAACTGCTAATTAGTGTGCTGCTCATGAATACGTACAGTTTATCTGTAATGTATATATATAGGATTTGTAATTAATGAAGAGGCATATTCTTAATTATGTACAGATATACATTAATTTAATATAATGGAAGATTATTAGGAAAAGTGGAGTGAGTGCAATATACAGGTGTGATTCAAAAGGTGCAAGGACTCTTGGATCGTGATTATAGTGGATTTATTAACGTCATATATATAAAATCTTGTAATGGGTGGATGTTCATGTCAATCTCTAAATGTTGGACTGTTTCTAATTTATTTTTAAATTCTACAGCTAATTACAAATGTGCATTCGTACACATCAAATAGTACTAGAAAAAAATATCTTTATTTTCGGTTTTTGTTTCAGTTTTAAAGTATCCTCCCACTTGTAGTCATCACTTCTAGCCTCCAATGTTCGGAAAAATCGAATGGTCCCCTTTGACCTAGCCTCAATTCGTGATTTTATCGAAATTGGAATGTTAAAAATAGTCAAGTGTCGTGACCTTTGATAGAGAATCGCGGCTCTTGACTATGCTTACAGAGGCGTGATTTTTCAATTTTTCCAAACAATGCAACCTTACTTATCGAGAATTGCGGCACTTGACTATTCTTTCTGAAAACTGTTTTCCGTAACGATTGGAGAGTTGTTACCTTTGTGAGAGGTTGCAATCTTTGATACTGAATCTTGAAAACTTGAATTTTTAAATCATTCGGAATGCACCAAGTCAAAAAATTCAATCTTGAGGTTCCTTTTCACATAATAGTTGATCCTTTTATCACCAAAGAATTCGAGAAATATCATATTTTCAACAAAAAGTAAACTTTCTTCATCTCACACCTAAAATCAATATAAAAGCAAAAATAAGTGTAAACTCGAACAATAAAACATTAAAAATATACTTAATACTAGACTTTAAAATAACTTAAAAATTAATAGACCAAGCAGAAGATCTACCTCTTCAAGTTATATATTTTATAATAACCAAAGACATAGATAATTTTCATTTTTAGTTATTATGTAATAACCGAAGTTATATTTTTTTTCTTTTCTTTTTTATTATTTAATTTTGAATATTATTTTTAATTTAAATTATTATATATTAATTTTGTTAGTGATTATGTATTAACTTTTTAAAAAATAATTATAACTTAAATAATAATAATGATTTAATTTGAAGTAGAAATAAATTTAATTATATTTTAACAAAATTAAAGCACTTTACAACATGCATGCTAAGTTCTTACAGTCTAAGCATTAACAAAATTTATACAGAATAGAAAATATGCATTTTCTAAATAATAGCATTAATGTATCTTTGATTTTTTATTTTCTCTATGTAAGAACCGAAAATAAAAGTGTTAATTGTAGTAGTTTCTATGTACTCACATATTAATTCAGCAATATATATAATTAATATTTATATATTTGTACCAATATATTAATTAAAGAGTAGATTAGATATTAAAGAAGATTAGAATAGATTAGATAAGAGCATTGCTATTAGGCACTAGTGATGCCTAGTACCGTCTCGACATGTTGCGTTGCGATTGGCTAGCGATACTCCCTAAAAGCTTTTATATTAAATTATATGGGACCCGATACTTAGTTGGACCAATAATAATATTGACATGTAGGAGGGTGTTAAACACCACTAGTACCCTTTAGCATTTCTCATTAGATAATGAAGAGAAATTTTTGTGATAGTACCGAGATATCTCTCAATTATGAAGAAAAGTAAAGTCACTACTAGAATATGGGCCTTTAGCTTCCCTTTTTTTAACCCATTTTATAAAAAGGGAAGCTAAAGGGTGTGAGAACACCCACCAGATTCGAAATTGACATTTAGAGGCGGTTTTTTGGTAAAAACCGTAGGTATATATATTAGTAAACCCTATCCCGTCGGTTGGAAATTGAGATTTTTTAAGGGTTGTGGGAGACCCTATGCCGTCGGTTCCTAGCAAAGAACCGACGGCATAGGTGCACACTTTATTGACACGTGTGCACCTATGCCGTCGGTTCTTTGCTAGGAACCGACGGCATGTGGTCTCCCGAAGTATAACCTCTGCATCGTCTTCTTCTTCCTCACTTCTTCTTCTCCAGCATATACCCAGCCACTTCTACAGCAGAGAAAACCCACGAAAACCCTCGCCAACCACCTCTAAAAACCCACATATCTCTCTCATTTCTTCACCATTTCACCTCATTTTTGTCTTAAAAGTTTCTATTTTCAATATCTAATCACATACACTAAAAAAGTTTTGTTTTTTCACCCATTTACACTGTACCCGAACCTATTTTAAAAAAAAAGTGGTGGTTTAACTCCGACCACCGGTTTTAGCGGAGAAATCGTTCAATCTCAACGTTCATTAAGGTATAAATATGATTTCTGTTCATTTTATTAATGTACATTGGTATTATTTCGTTTTTGTAAATATTTTTTAGGATTTTTTCATTTTATTGATATTATATTGTGTGTGCTATAGGTGGCCGGATTTTTGGTCGCAATTTGTCGCCAGATTGCGTTTATAAGGTAAATATTTATTTACTTGATATATAATATATATGTATATATTTTGTATTTTATTATTGAATATGTGTTTATATATATGTTGTGTGTATATATATTGTGTATATACTATTTGTGTATTTTGTGTATTTGTATTGTATATATATTTGTTGTGAATGAGAATGAGAGGTAGTAGGAATTTAATTAGTTTAGAGTTAAAGTTTTTAAAATAATGGTAGTGTGATATTTAGTTGATTATATATGTATATATATGTATATGTTATTTTTTAAAAAAATTATGGAAATTAGTAACTAGTAACTTGCTACTTTGTTTAATAACTAGTAAGTAATTTAATAATTAAAATTTTAATTTGGTTGTATATTGCATTATGTTATAGGTTGTGTGCTAATATTTGAGAGTCGATCGACATATTTCGGTGTTGATCGGATTTGCAATAGGTATATCCATCCGCTAACCTTTTGTTAGTATAATTAATTATCAATGTATGCTTAGTTGAGTTTAAATATCTTAAATATTCATCCATAGTGAAGTAGGTTCTGCGAATACATGTACTGCGGTCGGATTGGTGGATAAATTTTGTATTGTTTATGTTAGTTTCTTTGTTCTGTATTGTTATATTTGTTCTGTTTGTTACTTTAGGCACTTTTAAAAATTTTGGGAACGTCCAATTACAGCCGTTATGCTGCCAAAATTTCGGTAGAATTTAGTGTTATTAGTAGCATGATATTCAATTTTGTTTGTTAATGGTGTAGATATGGCCAACTCGAGTTCGGGATCTGATTCAGACCCAGAGGCAGAGTGTCCAACCACAATACCTACACGAGGGCCGACGCAAATGAATGAAATATCCAAACTAATGGATCAGGGCAAAAGAGTGGCCCTCGAAGTTAATGATAAATGGTTGTATCCACTCTAGGAGTCAGATGTCGGCAGACAATAGTGTTGGCTTATAAAAACTGGAAAGAAGTCAACCCGACTCTGAAAAATAAAGTTTGGAAAGACATTCAGGTAAGCTATTATTTGTTAGAATTTTGATTTGTTTTTCTATTACTCCAAATGTTGACTCTAACCGTGTTTGTTTTCCTTCAAAATAGACGGGGTTCATTGTGCCGGACACCTTCAAACATGATTGTCTCATCCTAACTGGGAAGTTAATGAAAGACTTCAAGAATAGGATGACAAAAGACATCATAATGCCCGCGTTGAAAGAGAATGATCTGGGACGACTGGCACAAGTCCCTGAAAAGCACCCCGAGATCGACGCTGCTGATTGGTGCAAATTTGTTGAAAGTCGACTAACTCCTGAATTTCTGGTACGCTAATTATATTAACACTAAGATAAACTCTTAAATACAAGTACATGTATCTAATGTATTTTTTTGGCATTGTAGGAATTGAGTAAGGTGCAACGTGAACGTTCCTCAAAAATTCAATCCAGACATCGAAGTGGTCGGAGTGGAATGGTGAACGTACGGGAAGTTGTGGTAAGTAATACTTAAAATTTAATGTGCTATACAATTTAATTGGTACTCATTTCATTGTTATAACGTTATGTAGAAAAAAGACCTCGAAGTTGCAGATCCCCCCCGCCACCGTGTTTGGATTAAATCTCGCACCAAGAGTAGAAAACTTGTCACTGATTACGACAAGGAAATTGCAGAGAAGATAGTAAGTATATATTAATCCTTAATTGAGTTCTACTCATGAGTTAGTGTATATAATTCATATACTAATTGCTTGAATATATGCGTGCATTAGGCTCAATTAGAAGAGAAGCTTAGTCAGGGACAAATTCAGGTCCAGGGCCAAAACGATATCCTGACGCAGGCGCTCGGGACACCAGAGCATCCTGGACGTGTCAGGGCTGCTGGGTATGCTATTACTTCAAATGTTATTTATTTAGTTACACAAATAAAATCGTTGCTAATTTGCTTTTTATGATTTGTAGGTTCCTGACCAGGGCATCTCAACTGTTCGGTAGGAAGAAAAGGGAAGTGTCTGATGTTGTGGCTCGGCAAGCGAAGGAGATTGAAAAATTAAAAGCCGAAGTCCAATCCCTTAAGCAGCAGAGGAACGCTGCCGAACAAGAGGAAGAAGGAGAGGTGGCTGGTGAGGCGTATGTTCCACAACCATACGCTCCTCAGGATGAGGTACAACCACAAATTTATGCTGAGGAGTTTATTTCCCTCAACGACCAAGGTATCCTATACAATTTTGATGACCATGCGGCCCTTAATCAGCAAGTACATCTCTGCTCTGACAACATCGACAATATTGTGGCCCGAGGGTATTTGTACGAGCATGTGGGTACGATCAAAGTTCACTGCCAGGATTACGATGATTCACATGCCCGGATCATGGTTTCGGAAATCCTGCAAGAGGACGCTGAAATCCCAGTCCCAATTGAAGAGTGCAGATATGTTAGGGACGTATGCCAGATGTTCCTTCCTTGGCCTAAACACTTAATTTTAACAACCGAGGTAACTTCTCAACTCAAATTAATTATTAATGATTAGTGGAGTTTGAATATCTTAAATATTCATCCGTAGTGAAGTAGGTTCTGCGAATATATGTGCTGCGGTGGGATGGATGAAAAAACTACTGTTATATATGTGTTATTTGTCATTATACAGCTATGTTCAAAATTTTTGGGGTCATTCAATTACAACCGTTATGCTGCCGAAATTTCGGTAGAATTTGGATTTAATTTGATATATATATATATATTATGTTCTGTTTTGTTTAGGGTCCACTCGCTCAACCGCCCTCAAGACGTGATGCGTCAAAGGGGAAAGCTCCGATGCTTTCTCCACAAGGCCGTGGTGCACGGGAAGATGACTTGTTCACGGAAGAGAAGATGGCGTTGATCCCTAATTCGCTAAAATGGATGATTCATGAATTCCTAAGGCTCAAAGATAAACGTGATATAATCACAATTCCTGTCCCCCGAGGATTCATTGCACCGCGTACCCAGATCACGTTATCTGGAGAGGATTTGCAGCAGGTTGCTACGTGTGACTACATCGGCAACCAGGGAATGCTGTTTGGAATGATGTATACTCTTCTTTAATCTAATTAACCTTATATCAAATTATAGTTAAATTATTATAAGACACTAACACTTTTTTTGGCAGGCACATATGGGAGAGCATAAACGGTCTGAGAAAAATTTTCAAGTTTTACGACCCAGAACTTCTCACAGTGCATGGGATCAACGATGAAGAACGTAGTCGGGCCTTTTGACGATGCGGCAAGACGATTGGCTAATTGGTTATCATTAATGAACAACAACCACCAAATGTTCTTTATTCCTTGGAATATCGGGTAAACTTTATTAAATTCTTTAGTGCTAATTGTTCATTTCTATATTATGTCTTCAAATTATTTTTATACTATCTTACTTATATTCCAGTATAATTTTCTAGGATGCATTGGACGCTAGTGGTGGTTGCGCCAGGGAAAATTATCCATTTAAACCCTGTAAAAGGCCGCCCAATTCCCGAAGAAATAGAACAAATGATCGGAAGGTAATAATTTAATGACTTCTTATGTAACGAATTTAAATTAACTAACGAATTGAAATGCTAATATAATTTTCCCAAACAGGGCATTCATGTATATAGGGGACGCACATCAGTATCTTGGCCCGTGGCAAGGAATTTCACAAGCAACCGTCCAAGACAACCTAAAAGCCAAGAATGCGGTTTTTATGTTTTGAAATATATCACTGACATCGTCGCACGTGCCAACCCAAATAGTTACATACAAGATCAAAAAGTCCGTAAGTTTTAATTATTGATTATAGTATATAAATTCTATAATAATAAATATATAATATACATATACATAAACTAATATAAATTTTTAATTTTTTTAACAGTTTGGGGGTAAGAAGCAATACGATCCAAAAACAAAATTGTTACCACTACAGCGAAAGTGGATCGAACAATTGATGGCGGTGATTCACGGTGACGATTGAGGTTGAAAGGTCGAAGAATTTTTCTTCATTATGTAATTTTTATAGATTAACTTGTAGTTAGATTTATTAACTTTAATATTTTTAATTAATTTTACAGTAGTGTTTGTGTAATATTTAATTATTTTTATGAAATTAAATTATGTATTTTACCCAAATTTAAATAATATTTGATTCACATTTTAAAAAATAAATATGTAATTTATATTAAATAAAATAATATATAAAATTATTAAATATATAATTAAAATGAAATTAAAATTATATAATTAAATAAAAAAAAATTTGAAAAAACTGAAAATTGCTTGCTTTTGGCGTCGGTTGGTAAATCCCCTATGGCGTCGGTTATAAGCTATAACCGACGCCATAGGGGTACCTATGGCGTCGGTTATAAGCTAATAACCGACGCCATAGGGGTACTTATGGCGTCGGTTCATATAAACCCTTTAGCGTCGCCCTGATCAGCGTCGGTAGCGAATTTCGCGAAAACCGACGCTGAAAGGGCTTAAAAACCGCCTCTAAAGGGGGTTTTTGTAGTAGTGAGTAAAAAATAAGAAGCCGCAACAGGTTGATGAGAGAATAGTGATAACATATATACATGTGATACTCAAATCAATATTGGCCTTGTGTGGCTTGTACATATAATGCTCTTTGTCACTGTTCCACTCATATAATAAAGAACGGATACAAAAGTAGAACACTATACTATCTTTTGGCTGTTTTCATTTATATTTCATTATATATATATAAAGGCTACATCAAACCCTAGAATGTTCAAAGTAGTTTAAATTAAACCTCTTTAATTATCACATAATTCGTATGATATGATATTGTATCGATATCATGTGATTTTTTTTTTTTGGATATTTATCATGAAAATACTGATGTACGTAATGAAGTTTTTTTTTTTTTCTTCGTGAAAGTCTGTTTTAATTAGTGTAATAATCTATTCTGTTGTTCATTGCGCCTGGATGATGCTAAATATACTTACAAACTAAGTACTTTATATCTCTTTTATTGAGTGTTATACGTGTCGCAAAACGTAGGAACAAATGGTCATACCAATAATGCAGCCAAAACCTTTTTTTTCTGAAAATAATGCAACCAAAACTTGAATTGATACTTTGATCACCAAATAAATACTTGATTTTTTTCTTAAGGAACAGACTTTGATAATATCATTGTAAATGTAAGATAAACCTCTCTACTTATACTGATATCCTTTCATTAAGTCTTTACAAGGAAAAATATATATACAAAATCACTGATGTTCAGTCTTCTACATCTTAATCCCTAACAGAAATTAGTTAGAATGGATTATGACAGGTCATCAATCCACACCTAACTAATTTCTGTAACTAACAAACTAAAAAAGAAAAGACCTAAGGCTATATATACCTGCTACTCAGTCTCATCGAGTTAAGGTTGAGGAGATTCTTCAAGATCCAGGAGCTGTGATCTTTGTACAAGGAAAGAGACTCGTATATGCATAGGAACAAAACTTGAGTTAGTAAACAGAGTAAGAGATCAAACACATTGTATGTAATTAAATCTATAAATTATCAGTCAATACATACCTGTGACTTGAAATCTCATCCTTGTAACTCAGAACAAGTTGATTGATAGTAAAATCGGATCCATGACTTGATAGAGCATTTAAATAGCTTATTTTCGTAACTTCCTTGGGATAAAATTTGAGGTTAATAGCTTCAAAATTTTGATTAAAGTTTGAGACATGACTTGATAGAGCATTTAAATAGTTTCGAATTACAAATTTAATCATGTCAATCGGATCAATATTGAGTGAGTTATGGAAGTTTTGATGAAAGTAATTCATGACCCAACGCCCAGAGTGACATCCAGGACCCAGGTTCACATCCCAGTGCCCAGGTTGACATATGATGTCAATCTGGACGCTGGGTAAGTGAAAAAACTTCCAATGGATGTATTTTAAAACTCCTAAGTGATATTTTGACATCACTTAGTATGTTTAAGTGTTCTGGCAAAGCTCATCACCAGTTCTCAAAGATGTTGTGTGCGGAAATGAGAGACTCAAAGCTCTTCATTTTCGAGTGAGTTTCCCATGCTACAAATGAGAAATAAGAAGTTGTGAATTTGACATCACTGACTTCATGGATCTTAGTTATTGTGAAAAACTAGACAAGCGGTCAAAGTGAAATCAAAATTGGATAAGCAGAACCCAGCGCACCAGGCCATTTGTCAACCTGGGCATTGGGTACCCTATTTTCGAGCTCCCAATTGTTGTTTTGATACTTCCAAGATTCTTGACCATGAGGACGAGGTCTCCCACCATGTTTTTGCCCATTCTAAATTCAACCTGGGCACTAGGCTTAGCACCAGGTCACCTAGGCGTTGGGCTCTACTTCCAAGCATTTAGGTTTGTGGTTTTCTCCCTAAGTTTGCTTGAATCTTCATTATTTATGTTGACAGAAAAAATGCCTAGAACACTTTTTTGAGAACTTGATTAGAAACAGACCAGGTTGACAATATGTTAACCTGGGCGTTGGGTCCAGTGACAGGTGTCAACCTAGGTGTAGGGTCTCAATTATGGCCCTTCAGAAATTCTATTTTGTCCCCAAAAATATTTGAATCTTAATATTTTCTATAAATAGAGAAGATGGTTTGAAGAGTTCTCGAAAAACACCATCAAAATTGGCCTAATTTGACAAAATTTCAACCTGGGCGTTGGGTTAGCCCCATGTGACAACTTGGGCGCTAGGCCATGCTTTTGACACCCAAAAAGTACTGTCTCTTCCCTAATACTTGGAAGGCGCCCAGATTGAGAAATTGCTAACTTGGGCACTGGGTGCCCGGGCATTGGGTGCTTCGAGTGCTCAAAAATGAACTTTCTTTCAATTTGTTTCTAATGCCTCAAATAGTCTGTGACATGTCTAGTTCATGTCCCAATGCAAATTTTGACCCAGTTGAACTAAGATAGTCCTAGAAACTACAACCTTAGTTGAGGATGTCAACTTGGGCATTAGGTGAAACCCTAGGTGCCCAGGTTGACTCTCGGAGTGCATGTTTATGTAATCTCAGCTCTCGGGGCGTTGATTTGGTTGCTCCATGTCTTTATGGTAGAGAATATTGAAAGATATTGATTTGGAAATGCGTTATTGAAGTCCAAACTTCAATTCTGGAGTTCTTAAAGTCAACCTGGGCGCAGGCCTAAGGACCCCTCCCAGGTCGACCTGTTATGACTCAGGACTACTTAACTTCAAGATTTCATCTTTCTTTCAACGTGTCAAAAATTGATGCCCACATCATCAGGGATACTCTTGGTGTAAACATTTGCCCCCAAGTTAACTTTACAATTATGTGAGGTTGACTTAATGAGGCGAACTAAGCCCATTTCTCTTTAAACTACCAGGTGGGCATTAATTTTAACAATCTTGGAAAAAAAAATTATGTTCTTCAAGCATTCCAACTGAGAGTAAGAGTTCAAATTCCCATTCCCTGTTCAATAGTAGGATTCAAAATTCTAAGTATAGAAGGAGAAGAGAAGAGATGATCTTCTTTTCTTATCATGTACCTTTTCCTTTTTAACTCTAAATTTAGATGAAACCTTGAGTGATTTTCTTTGAGTGGAGATATTGTGAAATCATGCCGACATTTTAATGTCAACATTTACTCTCATCTTCGGTTGTTATCTTAGCATTGACTCTTTTGTCACACTATGTGTTTATGTGAATATGGATGTAGTCTTGAAGTTCTTTAGCATTCCCTTGGTTGTGTTTCAGCAAAGGTGCTCTTGTTCATCTCCTCGATTTGATAGCAAAGGAGGCCTTTTTCAACTTACTTTATAGAATAGGAGGCCTTCATCATCCCTCGACTTTGCTGCAAAGGAGGCCTTCATCACCCCCTCAACTTTATAGCGAAAGAGGCCTTAGTCATCCCCTCGGCTTTGCAGTGGAGGAGGTCTTCTTGGAAACTGTCAATAATGTGTTGTAGTAGTCATTGGTCGTTCTTTGGTCAATTAAGGAAGTGACCAACACCTAAAGTAATTTATCCAATATGGGGCTTATGTCTTCCCCATCTCGGGTGCACCTTACAAAGATTGTAGGTGCGGTCACCTATCTTATGAGGGAAAACAAGTTGAGATTCTTGATAGGAAAGATAAAGTTCTTTGGAGTATAATTATAGTATTGGTCAAGATACTTGGAGAGACAATAAGGTGGAAAAGCCATCATGAGAACTCACTGTCCAGAGTTATCCTGATTAGATTTTGAGGACAAAATCCTTTTAACAGAGGGATAATAGAAATGACCGCATAGTTAAATCATGGAAATCACTAGATAATTTAGAGGTTTAATTATTATTATGTGATTTTGTGCTTCTTAGTAGAAATTAGGGCTTATAGTTAGAAATAGGCCTTATGAGAATAATTTCTCAATCACGTAGATTTATTTGAATTCTAAATGCATTATATATGTTAATTTGACATTTTATATTTTTTATATTTTATGTCCGATAACAGTGGAATGCGATGTTTGGCCTATAGAGTCACTTAGGTATGGTTTGTAGGGGTGAACACGGGTCGGGTTTTCAAGTTTTTGGGGTTTCGGGTTTGGGTTTTTGGGCTTCGGGTCTTGGAAATGCATAACCAAACTCGTTTTTCGGGTGTACGGGTGCTCCAAGTATCCGGTCGGGTCTTTTCGGGTTGGGTGTCGTCGGGTTCGGGTCCTATTGGGCTGAGCCCGAATGTTTAATTTATGGGTTGAAATAAAATTTAATTTTTAAAAATACCATTTTTTTTATTTTTAACATTGGCTGGACCTGTTTTTTTTTTTATATATATATATAATTAATATGTAGTGCTTTACTGCTTTATATATAGTAGTGTTAGTAATAAGTATATGTTTTATAATAATAAGTGTATACACCCACTGAAAAATGAAAATGAAAGGAAAATAGGAAATATGAGAACCAGTCGGAGAAGAGAACATATCTCACCGGAGAAGAGAACAGTCGCCGTCGCTGACTGGTGGGAGGACACAGGATGCCGAACTGAGCCGAGAAGAGAACCAGTCGCCGTCGTGGGTGGGTGCCTACTGTGCGTGGGTGGGTGTCGAGTCGACTAGTCACTGGTGTGGGTGAGTCGACTGGTACTGGTTTAAGAGTGTATATTATAGATTCACATTTCACACAGAATTGATTAATTGAATATTGAGTATTGAGAAGAGAATACGAATAGGCTTAGCTTTTGTTTGAAATTGAATGTAATAAATTAGTAATAAATAATTTAGGGGTGCACATTTATGATTTATACAATAATAGATTAGTAATAGGCTTAAATTCTGTCAGATAATTAAGAATAGGAATACGAATAGGTTTCTTTTTGAAATGATATTAATTATTAAATTAGTAATTAAGTGTTAATTTTTTAATTAAAAAAATTTATAATTTCGAGTTACGGGTTATAACCCGACCAGAAAAAAAAACAAATAATCAAATCCGAATTCGAAACCCGTTTGGAGTCCTTTTCGGGTTGAACCCAACCTGACCAGACGGGTTTTTGGGTGATCGGTTATTTTGGCGGCGGGTCGGGGCGGGTAGTCGGATTTTTCGGGTTTGCGGGTCTAAAGGTGCACCCCTAATGGTTTGGTACTTTAGAAATAGAAGGGTAATTTAGTTAGACATTTGGAATGTTAAGAATACTCAGGGTAATAGTTTTAGACCATTTTATCTCTAATTATATTGATTATTTCTTGGTAAAGTAAGGTAGAAGGATCTTTTACCCCCTTTTTTTGTCTTTTATGACTTACTAGAATGTTAGTGTTTCTTTGTTATTATCTTTAGTTGAAATTTAATTTAATTAAAACCACGTTATATTAATTTGTATTATTAGAAATCAATCAAGAATAAAAATATAATCCAAGTTTCTTTTTCTATCTCTCTTTGTTTGGCCCTAAGGAGACCCAAGAACCAAGCCATTTCTTTCTTAATTTCTTGGTAATTCAACTACATTGAAGGTATTTGGGGAAGCAAAGAAACTAAGGTAAGCCCTAGACACTTTGTTGTTTTTGGAGTTTATGGTTGGTTCAAGCATGCAAAGTTATGTTTAAGGTGTTGTTCGGATTGATAGTGTTGGGTTGGTTTGTAGTAGTTATTTCTTGGTTGATTATGTTGTTTATTGCTGGTTTTATTTGTTATTGTTGAGAAACACCAAAGTTTGAGCTCTCAAGCTCAAACTTAGGTCTTTAATGGTGGAGTTGAGTTTAGGAGGTTATAGCTATTATTTTTGGTTAAAATATGTTTGTTATGACTTAATTAGGTGTACTGGAAGGTTTGATGCAATTTGGGTAGTTCTGACCTGGTTTTCAAAATTTAATGTTTTCTTCACAGTTTTTCCAGAAACAGTGAGCCAATATTTTTGGTAGAACCTTAGAAAACGGTAGACTATTTTAGGATTTCAGTTCACCAGATTTTTCAGATTCTGGGGCTTAGTTTTTCACGTTTTATCGATATTTAGGGTATTTTCACGCTATCTATCGATAGAAAAACTTTTAGCATATCACTTACCAGTTTTACGTATGTTGTGACTTAGGGGCCTGTAAATCGTCGAGCAGCAATTTCCACTCAGAGTTTCTAGTATACTTGCATTTAGAATCAATGTAAGATTAGTATAATAGAACCTTAGAAAACGGTATACTATTTTTGGGTTTTAGTTCACTGGATTTTTCAGATTTTGGGGCTTATATTTTCATGTTTTATCGATATTTAGGGTATTTCCACGCTATCTATCGATAGAAAAACTTTTAGTTTTAAGTTTAAGTCCTGAAAAAATTATTTACCATATCACTTGCCAGTTTTACGTACTTAGGGGCCTGTAAATCGTCGAGGAACAATTTCCACTCAGAGTTACCAGTATACTTGCATTTAGAATCAATGTAAGATTAGTATAATAGTTACATATATGTGTACATGTTTAGAGTGCATGTTAGTTGTCGTTAGAATAACATATCAGGGTATCAATGAAGTGTACATAGAGTTGCACCGAGATGCCAATGGATATATGTTAGGCGAATCAGTAGCCATCAAATTAGCATATTAGGATATTGCTGAAGTGTACATAGAGTTGCACTGAGATGTCAAGAAATATATGGTACGCTTTCAGATAGTATTAACTAATTGTTACCACATCAGTACGACTAGAGTACTGAGTATAGGCTAAATTTGACGTTAGTCATACTTTCGTCGCGAACATTCTTGACCCAGTCTTCAGATCATGATTAGGTTTATGGGCTCCTGATTACGGTCCAGATATATGTTTATGTTTATGTTTATGCTTTTCCTATTGAGTCTGTCAACTCACAGTTATTACGTGTATGTGCATGTAAGAGCTAGAACCGAACCCGAATGAGTCTAGAGCTGGATGAAGATTGTACATATCAAGACAGTTAGACTAGGAGTGTTCAGAATCTTCAGGATAATTTAGGCTCACTTTTGATAGACGTTTGACGACGACTTTTATAGTACAAGTATTTTACAAACTTATGTAACTTTCAAAACGGGGTTCCCGATTATGTAAATTATTATAAATTTAAGATTAAAGTTTGATTATAAAAATTTTAATTATTCATGTTTTTTAATAAACTCTTTGATTAGCAAGGGAGTGCATAGTATTTAGAAAACCCGACAGCGTGCCTAATCTAGTAAGGCGTTACAAGGTGGTTTAGAGTCATGAAACCTGTGAAGAGAATCCCACAGAGGAGATTGGTTTCCCACATTGTTCGAATTTCTTCAAGCATAATTGCAGTTGGTCATGTCAGCTGTGTGTGGTGGACTTGTAGGTCTTCGATCTCGAGTTTGAGCCCTTTTGGATACTTGCTTGTAGCTCATTTTCCTAACAGGTGATTTCTCTGTATCAAGCAAAGATCCCATAGACCCACATTTTTGAGTCTGAGTCTTTTTAGATGCTCGCTTGTAGTCCGCTTCCTTGTGAGGAATCTCAGTGCCTGTTGCTTGCTGAGTAGTGGCGTGGCTACCAGTAGTGGTAGTGTTTCTTTACATGTTCATGGTGTTGGGTTTTATGCCCTAAATAAAACTCCATTTCAATGTAATCTCTATTATTCAATATCAATAAAGAAACAGAAATATTTTTCACTCTTTTGTGTGTCATTTGGTTCATGTTTTCATTTACTTGTTTATTTGATTTATAAATTCATCCAAACCCTTATCACATTTATATTCTTGTTTATTGTGTCGTCAGCACAGTGGAAAGTAATCAAGATTATGTGATTAAAGATATATTCCTAGATTTATCAGTACAAAGGGTTTAACTGATATGATAATCTACAACATAGTTTTCTTACACCTTGGATAAGTGTTATGTTCTTTCCATAGCATTGGCTAAAGTAAAGCTTGGGTTGGGTGCATGGAGTATGCATCGGAATGGACCGATATTGAACTTTGAATCAGATATATTAAACTTACCGTAATATCTATTCAATTCAATATCACCTACTTGATCCTAGATCAAATGATCTTAATCCTGATATGGTTAGGTTCGATCTCAGGAGTATTACACATGTTATTTGATTTGTTAGTTAATTAAGCCTACTTTTGGGTCAGGGTGATACGTACATTTTGGGAACATGGTAGTGCAATTGAGTGGGAGCGCTAAACATAGATATGGAATTTATAGCTTCTTTCTAGCAAATAGAATTGAAATGATGATTTCCTTCGAGCTTGGCTAAACAGAGATAAATGGTTGAGTACTCATTTTATTTTGTTGAAATATCATTTATACGGGGCTAAGTGTTTGAAGGATAAAATACATTGAAGGGTGTAACGGTAATTTAATCCCTATACTATGTAGATCATCTATAGAGGATCATTGATTATTGGGATTATAACGATGGATAATTGATAGCGTATCTATATGGTGGAACATATAGAGCGTTCTATATAGCTGAGAGTGTAATTCTAAGTTCTATGCGTGGATGCAACAAGGAATTAATAAGTCAATGAATTTACTTGGTAAGTGCTTGGTCTGCTTATTGGAAGCTCGGATATATAGGCCCATGGTCCCCATACTAGTTGTGTAAAGACCGCTTAGTTTAATTTGGAAATTAGCATTTAATCACGTTTAATTATGAAAATTATTTATAGCTATTTAAATAATTATTTATACTGTTATTATTGAATTCAGAGATTGCATCTTTATGTCACGTAGTAGTTTTCATAATTTTGTATTCCGGTGCCCGGTATTTTGGAACTCGGTGTTTGGCTCAGTAAAATCACAACTTAGTATGTTAGTAGTTTGGGGCGGTTTATTAGACATTGGGAATGTCGGGAATGGCAGGGAATTTAGAACTTCCCAAAAATACCCCTTTAGTGTTAATTATGTTATTTTAGTGTGGAGGGACAAAATGGTCTTTTTGCCCCAATGATATTTTGTCCTTTTGTGGGCTTTATTTAATTGAATTAAGTGTTATTTGATATTAATTGTTGGCTGAAATGAATATATTGATTTTCCTTTCTTTTATTTTTCTAAGTGTCAAAAATTAGAAAGTTAGAAAATTTAAAAGAAAAACAAGCTTTTCCTCTCAACCTCTCTCTCTTGTTCGGCCTCTTTGAAGCAGCAAGAACCTGGATTTTTCCTTTGATTTTCAAGCCCTTTCCCTTTCAATCTAAGTGTTCTTCAAGCTTTGGTAAGGTTCCTAACCTCTTCCTCTTGTATTTTATGAAGAAAATGTTTAAAAGATGGTTGTTGCATGTGAATTGTTGTGATACTTGCTGCTGTGTTTTATTGTTGTTTTCAAAGGATTAATCTTGTTATTTTAAGTAGTTTAGAGGTAGTGAATGCATGATGGTTGCTTGGATTCAAGCTTTAAAGTTTTTAGCTCAAGAATATGAATTTTTAAAGAAATATGTTGAATCTGTTAATTGCTTGCTGTAGTTGGTTGCTTTCATTTTCAGAGGTTTATTTATGCATGATTATGTAGGTTTAATCTAGTTTGATTGCATGTTAGTTGATTCTAACCAAGTTTGAGTTTTGGAACTCAAAGCTTGGGCTTAAATGGTGTTTTGTGATTCTGTGAGTTCTGGGTGGTTTTGTTGCCTTTGAATGGTTATTTGGGTCATATAGAACAGGTTTGGAAGATCTTGTGTGATTTGGGTTGGAATTGATTGAGATGTGAATTTTTGAAAATTTCCTGCGAGGAACCGGAATTCCGGTTGTGTAACTGGAATTCCAGATGAGGGTCCAGGAATTCTCAGAACCGGAATTCCGGTTGCAGAACCGGTCTACCGGTTGGGGAATTTTTAAAAACCCTAATTTTCCTTGTTTTTATGTTATTTGGGGTATTGCCATGCTTTTTATCGATAGGGAAACTTTTAGTTCCTACTTTAAGTCCCCGGGAAGTGATTTAGCGTATCACTTATAGTGTTGTGATTTTTATGGTTTAGGAGCCTGTAATCCGCCGCGCAGATAGTTCCAGTCAGGTTGACCGGCACACCTGAATTCGGAATCCAGGTAAGATTAGTATAACAGTATGCATATGTAGATTACATGTTTAGCGTGCATGTAGGAAGCCTGTTAGATTACATTAGTTATGTATGTTGGCTTCGAACCATCCAACTGTGTCACATCGGTACAGGCTGGAGTATGACCAGCAGCCGGAGTATGACTGGTTCGACCGATCAGGCTGACACTTAGGTTGGTGGTTCCGTACTATTTGACGTATCACGTCGGTACAGGCTGGAGTATGACCTGCAGCCGGAGTATGATTGGTTCGACCGATCAGGCTGTTACTTGTCAATAGTACCGTCCCTATGAACGTTCAGAACTCAGCACCGTGTTGGACACGGCAGTTAGAAGGACTCAGTATCGTGTTGGACACGACAGTTAGGGTTATGATCAGGGGTATGGGTGTCTGATCATGACCGGGTTTTATGTATGAATATTATTATGCTTTTCTTACTGAGTCTGTCGACTCACAGTGCTACGTTTATGTGTAGGTAAAGGCAAGGCTAGAGTTGATGGACCGTGAACGAGCCTATGAAGATTGTACATGTCGGGGCGGTTAGGCCTGGAGCGTACGATCCTCGAGACAGCAAGGCTATTTTTGTAACTAGTCGTTAGGCGACAATTATTTTGTATGAACAGTAAACTTTTGTAAATGATTTTGTAATCGGGATCCCGAGTCTTTTGTATAAATATTTTACAAGTTTAATTAAAAAGCAAAAATTTTAATTAATCACGTTTTCCATAAACCTCGTTGATTAGCAACGAGCTGCACAGCATGTTTAAAAATCACGTAATACGCCTATGTTAGTTAGGGTGTTACAATTTGGTATCAGAGCCGCCAGGTTGTCTTCCGAAGATCATCACGACATGTACAATCATCATCAGCAGTTAGCTCGTTCCACGGTTCAGTAAGCCTTTATTGCTTTAGTAGTTTATTTATTTATTTATGAATAAGAAAAGCCTGATAGGAAGCATGTTAGTAGCCTGATAGTAGAATAGGCGCATGTTTCGTTTTTAATTTCCAAGTTAAGCGGCATTAGTAAGCTCTCCTTGAATACGACCTGATATGCCAACTCTTGGTTTCGCATGCGGTTCTTACTAGATGGACGCCAGGCGGACTACCAGGAGCCAGGGCAATTCAGTGGGGTCGAATCAAGGACAGGGAGCTCAGTTTCCCCCGCCAGCTAGGGGCCAAGGTAGAGGTCCCCGGGGCAGGGCTCGTGGTCGGGGTGATGAGAACCCGCCACAGGCTGCCCAGGCTCCCCCAGCCGATCAGGGAGCCCAGAATTGGGAGGTTAGGTTTGCAGAAATGCAAGCCAGAATAGAAGAGCAAGACCTCGAGATTTAGAGGTTGAGACAGCAGGGTGCTCCTGCAGTTCCGGTGCCAGTAGTTCCAGTGGCACCTGCCCCTGCTGCTCAGGCCGAATTAGTGGTGGAGGCCAATAGATTGGAACCTTTGTATGAACGGTTCCGGAAGCAAGCACCTCCGGTTTTCTTGGGAGGTCCAGACGTGATGAAGGCCGAGCAGTGGCTGACGATGATCACCAAAATTCTAAACTTCATGGGTGTCACCGGTAATGACAGAGTGGTGTGTGCCACTTTCCAGTTCCAGGAGGACGCTCTGGTCTGGTGGGACATGGTGTCTCAGATTCATGACGTCACTACCATGACCTGGGAAAGGTTTCAGGAACTCTTCAACGCCAAATACTATAATGAGGCGGTCAGAAGCGCCAAGAGGAAAGAGTTCGCTCACCTGACCCAGCGAGAGAACATGAGCGTGACCGAGTATACTACTCAGTTCGACCAGTTGGCGAGGTTAGCCTCGGGAATTGTGCCAACAGACTTCAGCAAGAAAGAGAAGTACCTAGATGGGTTAAATGTGAAGATCAAACATGATTTGATGATCACCACCGACGACAAGACCACCTATGCTGAGATGGTGGAGAAGGCACTGCGAGCTGAGGGCGCAGTTGGGTGTATATCGGAGTCAGCTAGTACTCCGGCGAGTGGCGGGGCTCCTACCCCTCCTGCATCAGGCTTTAGCAGGGGGAGTAGTGGTTCGGCCATGGATCAGAGGAAGAGAACACCCACTGCATCCGGTGGCTCGAGTCAGAACAAGAGGTTCCGGGGGAACCAGAATAGAGGTAGTCGTCCCGGTGGTACTGAGACCCGATTCTCCTATCCCGAGTGCCCTAGCTGCAAAAGGCACCATCGGGGTGAGTGCAAAGATCAGGATGCTTTCACTGTGGCATGCCCGGACACTTCAAGAGGGACTGTCCCGAGCTCCGCTCAGAGGCACCGAGAGCTCCGGCGATACCCACTCCAGCCAGGGTGTTCGCCATCACTTAGGCTGATGCAAATGCCAGCCCATTAGTTGTGACAGGTCAGCTTTCTGTTAATAACTCGCTTTACTCAGTGCTGTTTGATTCTGGGGCTACACATTCTTATGTGGCAGCCAGAGTCTTTAGTAAATTGGATAGACCGTACGATAGTTATGAATCACGGTTTGGAACCCTATTACCTGGCGGGGAGTTGGTTATCTCCAACAGGTGGATTAGGTCTATGCCGATCAGGATAGATGGTAGAGAGCTAAGTGCTGACTTGATAGAGATGAGTTTAGTGGAATTCGATATTATTTTAGGAATGGATTTCCTGTCTAAATATTCGGCGAGTATTGATCGCAAAAGGAAGATGGTGATCTTCCAACCGGAAAGTGAAGAACCATTTGTGTTTGTTGGTTCAGTTCGGGGATCTCGGATCCCGGTGATCTCGGCCATGTCAGCTAGAGAATTTTTACATGACGGATGCTTAGGGTTTCTGGCCGTGGTAGTGGATACCACTCGGCCAGATACCATTCGGCCAGGGGACATCAAGGTGGTTCGGGAATTTTTGGATGTTTTTCCTGAAGAACTTCCAGGGTTACCACCTCAGCGGGAGATTGACTTCATGATAGATTTGGCACCAGGGGTGGAACCGGTTTCCAAAGCCCCATATAGAATGGCTCCAGCTGAACTTAAGGAGTTAAAGATTCAGCTCCAAGGGTTGCTCGACATAGGGTTTATTCGGGCCAGTGTGTCACCCTGGGGAGCCCTGGTTTTATTCGTCAAGAAGAAAGATGGATCTACGAGGATGTGCATCGACTACAGAGAATTGAACAAGCTGACGGTGAAGAATAAATATCCATTACCTAGGATCGATGATTTGTTCGATCAGCTTCAGGGGAAGACGGTCTTTTCTAAGATTGATCTCCGTTCGGGTTATCATCAGTTGAGAATCCGAGAGGAGGACATTCCGAATACGGCTTTCCGCACTAGGTATGGACATTACGAATTCCTGGTTATGTCGTTCGGACTAACCAATGCTCCTGCAGCATTCATGGACTTGATGAATATTGTATTCAAGGATTTCCTCGATATCTGTGTGATTGTGTTTATCGACGACATCCTCGTGTACTCTCAATCAGAAGAGGAGCATGAATTACATCTTCAGATGGTACTGCAACGGCTTCGGGAACACAAGCTTTATGCCAAGTTCAACAAATGTGAATTCTGGCCATCTCAGGTGTCCTTCCTAGGGCACATTGTGAGCAAAGATGGGATCAAGGTGGATCCTGGGAAGATCGAATCCGTCAGGGATTGGCCGAGACCGAAGACAGTGACAGAGATTAGAAGCTTCTTGGGTTTAGCTGGGTACTACCATAGGTGTTGGGTTTTATGCCCTAAATAAAATTCTGTTTCAATGTAATCCAGATTATTCTATATCAATAAAGTAACAGAAGTAATTTTTCATTCACTTGTGTATGTTTTGGTTCACTTAATCAATTGCTTGTCTATTTGATTTATAAATTCATCCAAACCCCTTTCACATACTTGAACATGTTTATTGTGTTGTCAACACAGTGGAAAATAAACATGACTATGTGAATAAAGTATTCCTAGATTTATCAGAACACTGGGTTTCACTGATATGACAATCTACAACAGAGTTTACTTACATTTGGAGAAATGTTATGTTCTTTCCAGAACATAGGTTAAAGTAAAGCTCAGGTTGGATGCATGGAGTACGCATTGGAATGGACCGATATTGAACTTTGAATTAGATTTTGAAACTTACCGTAAACATCTATTCAATTCAATATCATAAGTTAATCCTAGATCACATGATCTAAATCCTGATATGGTTAGGCTTAATTTCAAGAGTATTATTCGTGTTCTTTGATTTGTTAGTTAAGCCTAAATCTTTAGTCTGGGCAATACATACATTTTGGGAACACGGTAGTGCGATTGAGTGGGAGCGCTAACATAAATATGGAATCTATAGCTTCTATCTGGCGAATAGTAAGCAAAGGGTGATTTCCTTCGAGCTTAACCAAACGAGATAAATGATTGAGTACTCATTTCACTTAGTTGAAATATCATTTATACAGGGTTAAGTGTTTTAAGGATAAAATACATTGTAGGGTGTTACGGTAATTTAAGTCCCTTTACAGTGTAGATCATCCATATAGAGGATCATTGATCACGTTAGGATTATAACAATGGATAACTAATAATGGGTCTATATGGTGGAACATATAGAGCATTCTATATACTGAGAGTGCAATTCTGAGTTCTATGTGTGGATTCAACGAAGAATTAATAAGTTAGTGAATTTAAGTGGTAAATTCTAGATCTGCTTATTGGAAGCTCGGATATATAGACCCATGGTCCCCTCACTAGTTGAGATGATATTACTTGTAAGACTCATTTAATTGATTTTAATTAATCAATTAAAAATTCTCAAGATGGACTTGTCAGTTTGAGAATTTAGCACTTATTAAGGGCAAAACAGTAAATAGAGATTTTGAAGGGCATATTTATTAATTAGGAAACTTTAATTAGTTTCATTATTAATAAAGTAAATGATAATATATTATTTGATAATTATTTTTAATTATTAAATAATTAGATTTATCATTAATATAGTTGAACAATGGAATTGGCAATTTTTCACAAAAAGGAAACTATCAAGTGTAGGAAAAGGAAAGTTGGAAAAGTGGCAAGCCTTGTTTCCACATTGCCTAGGCCGGCCCACTTAGCTTCCTTTTCCCTTTGATTTTTTCAATTCAAAATGCCAATCATAGCCCTTGGTGGTCTTCTATAAATAGAAGGCAAAGGCTTCAGAGTTACACATATCTATACAACTGAAAAAGCTTTTCACAGCATTATTCTGAAAGAATTTTCTCTCAGAAAATTCTCTCTGAGCCGCCACCCTCTCTCTCTCTATTCCTTCACTGTTTCGAAATGTATGAGTGCTAGAGTAGTGCCCACACACATCAAGTAATACCTCAATCATAGTGAGGAAGGCTGTGTAGATTTCAGAGACAACAAAGAAGGACTTTCGGGCTCAGATCTTGATTATACTCTGCTACAGAAAGGAATCAAGGGTTAGAGATCTGAGTGGGAGGAGACATATATATTCCGCTGCAATCACTGTAAGATTTCTGATACTCTT
Organism: Cannabis sativa; assembly: GCF_029168945.1. Lineage (NCBI taxonomy): Eukaryota > Viridiplantae > Streptophyta > Magnoliopsida > Rosales > Cannabaceae > Cannabis > Cannabis sativa. The sequence goes on along the minus strand of NC_083605.1, from coordinate 14,056,267 downwards.
ATGTGTTTAATTTCATATCGTTTTAGAAGTTCATATTTAGGTTGTTAAATCAACATACTTGTGAGTAGATCTAAGTTCCTGGTAAAATAACTTCCAACAACTGGCACCAGAGCCATGGTAATTGATTTGCTTGCAAGAAATTTGGACTTAAAACGATTTGCTTGTTTTTTGGATGGTATCATGTTGCTTTGAGTGTCACATTGATGTTTGAATGTTGTTTGTGAATTCTGGGAAAAATGGTTACTGTTTTTATTCTGTAATTATTTTTGTTGGATAGTTTGGAAAATTCTAAGCAATTTACTTTTTTACAGAACTCGATTTCGATTTAATTTGAATTAGTTATGATTTTTTGAAAATTGGAAAAATCGGGGTGACGAGCAACTCATCACGCGCGCGGAATGGCTGCTTGCAGCCTCCCTGCGCCGTGATCTCTCGGTCATGCACCTTGGATCCGCGCGCGGATGGCCATGCACAGCATGCCATCCGTACAGTTCATCCAATTTTCCAATTTTTTCGATTTTTCATGCTATTTCATGGAATTAAATTCTGATTTTTTGTGTAGTTTTGTATGTTGATTTTTGTTTTTCAAATTTCAAATCTAATTATCAGAAATAAATTAATTTTAATTTTTAAAATTAATTTTAGATATTAGTGTAATTTGATTTTGAAAATAGGAAAAAATCAAGTTTTGCTTACCTTTTTCTTATTTCCTTTAAAATTTGATTATTTTATTTTTTAAGGTCAGATATTAATTTTTTTTGGTAACTTGACCTTAATTAAAATAAGATCATAATAATCATGATAATTTTAAAAGAGGAAATAAGGTATTTTTGTTAACTTTTAAATTTTGTTATTTTTTAATTAAATTAAATTGTAAAACAAGAAAAGGGTATGTATTTACCATTTTCTATTTTATTATTTAATTTATTAAATAACATCAAATTTAAAAGGAAAGTTAGCAATTTATTTTGAAATGACATTTAGGTTACCCAAAACCTAATTTTTCAAAATGGTAGGTTTAATTTTATTTTTATTTTTCGAAATAAATGATTAAAATTAAATAAATCCTACATTCAACTATCCAAATCTAACCTTGTTGCAGGAGTATGTGTTTTAGATTGTTTGTAAGTTTTCTAAAACCTATTATTGCTTGATCTAAATTGCCTTGGTTAACTTGATGATAGATCAGATGATCTAATTTTAACCAAAGGTTCAATTGATGATAGATCAAGTAAATAATTTGTAACAGGTAATTTTTTACAAACTTCTTTCATCTGTGTATGACCTAGCAACATGATAGGATCCATCCAAATGTGTATGCCTGTGTGAGCCTATATGTTTAATTTCTATTATAGATACATATAGGTGGTTGTTGCTAAATAAAATATCATAACTGATAGATTTTATTAAGGCTCATTCAGTTGTGGGCCTATTCAATTAATAACAGTTATTCATTTTAAGGTTAAATTCCTCTCTTTTGGGCCTTGTGTGAGAGTTGGGAGCCTTAGAAGTGGGTGCGACATACTGGACCCAGCTCCCCCTCACATGAACAACCCCAATTGTGAAGGCCCATTTGCCTGATTTGGATAATTGTGATAGGTTAATTATATTAGTTTGACCTTATAAAAGATTGATTAGCAACATAATTAATTTCATTCTTCCTTGAAATTAATTTAAGAAAAAACATAGTTTGAATAGTCATATTCTGGAAAGCTATATGTATTTTTCTTGTTTTTAATTAAATATGGAATTAGAACCATATAAATTCTTTCTGAATCTTAATTTTATAATTTCATTAAATATTCCTATTTAAGTTGAGATTTAGTTAAATCTATCAAATCAACTTAGATTTGAATATTTTTGAATTTCCTATTATAAATTAAGTTGAGGAATTTTGGAAATCGGTTATTGAGATTCTTTAGATATTTTTTGAGTTGATATTTTCTAAATATGGGAACTTAAAATGGAATATCTTCTAAATTAAGTGGTTACTACTTAATTGGTAATATTTAATTAAGTCATTGTTTGAAGAATATTTTAAGTTGGGTATTTAGATTTTCTAAACAACTTAAATAAGATATTTTTCAAAATTATTCCATTTTTGAAATTTAATTAAAGTTTTTACTTTAATTTGTAATATTTCATTATTGAGATATGGAATATAAATGATTAAACAAAATACATGTTTAAATAATGAGCTTTAATCAAAGAGAAATTCGATCTCCATTGTTAGTTTTACATAGCTATTGTTTTAGTGAGTAATCCTCCCTAATGGAGGAACGTTCATTAGCAAGTTAGCGCCGTTTAATCTCGAAAGATAAGTATTCTTATAGGTTTATTTATATGGTTCATGACCACCCTAATGGTGGCGACTATGTAAGACTTATAAGAATACGAAATAATGGTAGAAGCTCATAAGATAGAATTGCCTTGACTCTCGCCTAAACGGGACAACGCTGAATTCCAATCTTGATCGAATAAAAGGTTGCTAGAATGTTTGACATTTTAGATGAATTGGCAACTCTATTCAATGGATGATGCTTTGACTCTCGCCTAAACGGGACACTGTATCAGTTCGTTGGAAACCTTGGAAAATAAACTATGTTAGATTTAGTATTTTTATAACATAAGTGATTGTTTATTTTCTGAACCTGTGTATGAATTTATAGAACCAAAACCTTACTTCTGTTTATTGATATGATGTAGTGCCAATATGAATAACCCTCATCCCGATCCACTCCTAGTTAGTATCTTTGCAAAAGAACTCAACAAAGCAGAAAATGCATCCCGGTAGTTGCATTAACTCGCACCTATTGTTGATGAATACCGAAATTCCAAAAGGCAAATCTACTAGGAATTGATTTATCAAAGGAACAATGGGTAAAACTCATACTTTATAGTCTTCCTCAGGAGTATAACAGTTTTGTTCTATATTATTTATTGAACAATCCTAACTCCTCCGACATGGACAAACTCGAGTCTGAGTTGAGGGCCCATGAGCGGGATCTGATTGCAATGAGACCTCCTAGCATTGCAAGCTTTAATCAGAGGAAGAAGATTAAGCATGAGGGCTCTAACAAAGCTGCTTCTTCAAGTACAAATGTCAGACATCATGTTCTATGTGCGAATTGTAATGGAAAGGGACATAAAGAAGAACAATGTCCAAGGCTTCTAGACAATTCAAACGAAGGTGATGCTTTTGTATTTGAATCATGTGTTTTAGAGAACGACAAATCCTCCTGGATTGTTGATTCTGGATCTACTAACCATGTATGTTCTTCATTACAGCTGCTTGAAACTTGGGAGAATCTTCACCCAGATGAGTTAAAGCTTAAAGTTGGAAATGGCGAGTTGGTATCAGTTAAAGCAAGAGGAACAGCCCGAATCAAGTTTAATTCTAAGAAGTTTTTACTTTTAGAGAATGTTTTGTATATTCCTAATTTTAGTAGAAACTTGATTAGTGTTTCATGTTTACAGACACAATCTTATATATTGAATTTTTTGAGTTCAAATTGTTCAATTTCTCGTAATGGATTTCATATATGTGTTGCAAACATGGAACGAGGGCTTTATGTTTTAAGACCTGATACTCAAATCTCACTAAATACTGAACTTTTCAATGTAGCTAAACCTAGAAGCCTTAAGAGAAAAGAGATTGATAATAATGATCAAACTTATCTATGGCATTTAGGTTTAGGTCATATAGGCTTTGATAGACTCAATAGGCTAACCAAAGACGGTCCATTGAAAAATGTCGTCTTAGGAGAGCTGCCAGTCTGGGAGTCTTGCCTAGAAGGAAAAATGACCAAACGTTCTTTCTCTGCAAAGGGAGAGCGTGCCAAAGAACCCCTAGCGTTAGTACATTCAGATGTTTGCGGACCGCTGAATGTAAAAGCCAGAGGAGGTTATGAGTATTTCGTCACTTTCATTGACGATTTCTCTAGATATAGTTTTCTTTACCTAATGCAAAAGAAATTTGAAACGTTTGAAAAGTTTCAGGAATTTCATGCTTTGGCTCAAAACCAATTAGGTAAAACATTAAAGATCTTGCGAACTGATAGGGGTGGAGAATATATGGATATGCAGTTCAAAGATCATTTAATTGAACTTGGAATTGAATCCCAATATACTGCCCCTAGCACTCCACGGCGAATGGAGTTGCGTAAAGAAGAAATCGCACTCTCTTAGAAATGGTTAGGTCTATGCTGAGTTACTCAACTCTGTCTACGTCCTTCTGGGGATATGCTATTCAAATGGCAAACGACATTTTAAATGTTGTTCCATCTAAAGCAGTCCCTAAGACACCCGTCGAACTATGGAATGGTCGCACACCTAGTTTGCGCCATTAAAGGATTTGGGGGTGCCCTGCTCACGTCTTAAGAAAGAAAGAAGGCAAACTGGAATCGCGAACTGAGGTTTGCATGTTTGTCGGAAATTCTAAAGAGACTAGGGGTGGACTATTCTATAGTTACAAGGATAACAAAGTGCTTGTTTCTACAAATGCTACTTTCCTTGAAGACAACTATATGAAAGACAACAAACCGAAAAGTGAAATTGTATTAGAGGAAATGCTCACAGATACTGTTCCTTCAAATGTACCATCTTCTACTCAAGAAGAGGAACATCCCACTCCCTCAGTTGAAGCAACTGAGAAAACTACTACTAAAGCTCCTGTTCAGAAGGTCACCGCTCCTCGTCGTAGTGGGAGGGTTTCTACAAAACCATCTCGTTATGGCTTGGATGGTGAAATCGATATGGTCGTTGGTGACGGTATTGATGACGACCCATTGACCTATAAACAGGCAATGGCAAGTCCGCAACGGAAGCGATGGTCAGCCGGTATGGATTCGAAATGGATTCCATGAAAAAGAACAAAGTCCGGGAATATGTAGAACCACACCGAAGATTTTCGTCCAATTGGATGTAAATGGGTCTACAAGAAGAAAAGAGGTGCTGGAGGCGAAGTCGAAACTTTCAAAGCTAGACTGGTCGCCAAGGGTTATACCCAAAGAGAAGGTGTGGACTATGAGGAAACTTTTAGTCCTATTGCCATGCTCAAATCCATCCGAATTCTTCTCTCCATAGCTGCCGCTTTAGATTATGAAATTTGGCAAATGGATGTCAAGACAGCCTTTCTTAATGGGCTTCTTGAAGAAACCATCTATATGGAGCAACCAGAAGGTTATGTTCTTCCGGCGGGGAGAATAAAGTTTGCAAATTAAATAGGTCCATATATGGGCTTAAGCAAGCTTCTCGCTCATGGAACAAAAGGTTTGATGAGATCATCAAGACCTACGACTTTCATCAGAATGAAGATGAACCTTGTGTTTACCAACTCAAGGAAAACCAAGTAGTAGTATTCCTGGTCCTTTATGTTGATGACATTTTGATCATTGGAAACAATGTCAAGAAAATGACTCACATCAAGGAATGGCTTGACACTCAATTCGACATGAAAGACTTGGGTGAGGCAGCCTATGTTCTTGGTATTCAGATAATCAGAAACTGGAAGAACAGATCCCTTGCTCTCTCTCAAACAGCTTACATTGACAAAGTTCTTGAGAGATTTTCCATGACCAATACCAAAGGGGCAAACATGCCCTCTAGACATGGTATCTGTCTATCTAAGGAACAATGTCCTACTGATCCTCAAGAGATAGAAGACATGGCGAAAATTCCTTATGCTTCTGCAGTTGGGAGTCTAATGTATGATATGCTATGCACTAGACCTGACATCTGCTATGCAGTTGGAATCGTGAGCGAGTATCGCCAAATCCAGTGAAGGGTACATTGGAACGCGGTTAAGTATATTTTGAAATACTTAAAGAGTACAAGAGATTCTGTATTAGTCTACAACGGTGGTGCTTTGAATCCCTTAGGCTATACGGACTCGCATTTGTGGATGTCTTGAAGACAGGAAATCTACATCTGGGATGGTGTTTAGTCTTGGGGGTGGAGCAGTGGTTTGGAGAAGTGCTAAACAAACTGCGATTTTGGATTCTACCATGGAGGCAGAATACATAGCTGCGGCTGAAGCAGCTAAAGAGGTTGTCTGGCTAAGGAAGTTCTTCACCAGTCTTGGTGTAATTCCTGGAATGGAAAGGCCTCTAGTCCTGCTTTGTGATAATACTGGAGCTATAGCCAACAGTAAGGAACCTCGGAGCCACAAGAGAAGTAAGCACATAGAAAGAAAATATCATATTATCAAAGAATATGTGGCAAGAGGGGATGTACTGGTGGAGAAAGTGGATACGCAGGATAACTTGGCTGATCCATTCACCAAAGTCTTGGCAGTAACTTCATTCGAAAAGCACCGTCAGAATTTAGGATTAATTGAAATGTACTGAATTGTTTTATATTAGTGCAAGTGGGAGTTTGTTGGGTTTTATGCCCTAAATAAAACTCTGTTTCAATGTAATCCAGATTATTCTATATCAATAAAGTAACAGAAGTAATTTTTCATTCACTTGTGTATGTTTTGGTTCACTTAATCAATTGCTTGTCTATTTGATTTATAAATTCATCCAAACCCCTTTCACATACTTGAACATGTTTATTGTGTTGTCAACACAGTGGAAAATAAACATGACTATGTGAATAAAGTATTCCTAGATTTATCAGAACACTGGGTTTCACTGATATGACAATCTACAACAGAGTTTACTTACATTTGGAGAAATGTTATGTTCTTTCCAGAACATAGGTTAAAGTAAAGCTCAGGTTGGATGCATGGAGTATGCATTGGAATGGACCGATATTGAACTTTGAATTAGATTTTGAAACTTACCGTAAACATCTATTCAATTCAATATCATAAGTTGATCCTAGATCACATGATCTAAATCCTGATATGGTTAGGCTTAATTTCAAGAGTATTATTCGTGTTCTTTGATTTGTTAGTTAAGCCTAAATCTTTAGTCTGGGCAATACATACATTTTGGGAACACGGTAGTGCGATTGAGTGGGAGCGCTAACATAAATATGGAATCTATAGCTTCTATCTGGCGAATAGTAAGCAAAGGGTGATTTCCTTCGAGCTTAACCAAACGAGATAAATGATTGAGTACTCATTTCACTTAGTTGAAATATCATTTATACAGGGTTAAGTGTTTTAAGGATAAAATACATTGTAGGGTGTTACGGTAATTTAAGTCCCTTTACAGTGTAGATCATCCATATAGAGGATCATTGATCACATTAGGATTATAACAATGGATAACTAATAATGTGTCTATATGGTGGAACATATAGAGCATTCTATATACTGAGAGTGCAATTCTGAGTTCTATGTGTGGATTCAACGAAGAATTAATAAGTTAGTGAATAAAAGTGGTAAATTCTAGATCTGCTTATTGGAAGCTCGGATATATAGACCCATGGTCCCCTCACTAGTTGAGATGATATTACTTGTAAGACTCATTTAATTGATTTTAATTAATCAATTAAAAATTCTCAAGATGGACTTGTCAGTTTGAGAATTTAGCACTTATTAAGGGCAAAACAGTAAATAGAGATTTTGAAGGGCATATTTATTAATTAGGAAACTTTAATTAGTTTCATTATTAATAAAGTAAATGATAATATATTATTTGATAATTATTTTTAATTATTAAATAATTAGATTTATCATTAATATGGTTGAACAATGGAATTGGCAATTTTTCACAAAAAGGAAACTATCAAGTGTAGGAAAAGGAAAGTTGGAAAAGTGGCAAGCCTTGTTTCCACATTGCCTAGGCCGGCCCACTTAGCTTCCTTTTCCCTTTGATTTTTTCAATTCAAAATGTCAATCATTGCCCTTGGTGGTCTTCTATAAATAGAAGGCAAAGGCTTCAGAGTTACACATATCTGTACAACTGAAAAAGCTTTTCACAACATTATTCTGAAAGAATTTTCTCTCAGAAAATTCTCTCTGAGCCGCCACCCTCTCTCTCTCTATTCCTTCACTGTTTCGAAATGTATGAGTGCTAGAGTAGTGCGCACACACATCAAGTAATACCTCAATCATAGTGAGGAAGGCTGTGTAGATTTCAGAGACAACAAAGAAGGACTTTCGGGCTCAGATCTTGATTATACTCTGCTACAGAAAGGAATCAAGGGTTAGAGATCTGAGTGGGAGGAGACATATATATTCCGCTGCAATCACTGTAAGATTTCTAATACTCTTATGTGTTTAATTTCATATCGTTTTAGAAGTTCAAATTTAGGTTGTTAAATCAACATACTTGTGAGTAGATCTAAGTTCCTGGTAAAATAACTTCCAACAGTAGGTTCGTGGAAGGGTTCTCTAAAATTTCAATGCCCCTAACCGAACTTACAAAGAAGAATCAGCGATTTATCTGGTCAGACAAGTGCGAAGCTTGTTTTCAGGAAGTGAAGCAGAGGTTGATTACCGCTCCAGTGCTAGCTTTGCCTTCAGACAATGAGAAGTTCATAGTTTATTGTGACGCATCCAAACAGGGTTTGGGGTGTGTGTTGATGCAGGCCGATCGGGTTATCGCTTATGCCTCTCGTCAGTTAAAGGATTATGAACAGCGATACCTGACTCATGATCTAGAGTTGGCCGCAGTAGTTTTTGCATTGAAGATTTGGCGGCATTACCTTTACGGAGAAAGATGTGAAATCTATACCGACCATAAAAGTCTCAAGTATTTCTTTACTCAGAAGGATTTGAATATGAGACAAAGGCGTTGGTTGGAATTAGTGAAAGATTACGACTGTGAGATCCTCTATCACCCTGGGAAGGCCAATGTAGTGGCCGATGCCCTGAGCAGAAAGGGTCCCGGGCAAGTAGCTAGTATGGTTCAGATCTCACCTCAGCTAGCAGAGGATATGGTTCGATCCAACATTGAGTTTGTGGTAGGTCAGCTTCACAACTTAACGCTGCAATCTGATCTGTTGGAAAGAATAAAAGTCGCTCAGATGACCGATCCAGAGTTAGTGAAAATCAGAGATGAGGTTTTGGCTGGTCAAGCCAGGGATTTCTGAGTGTCAGATAACGGGATGCTTCTGTATAAAGCTAGGGTTTGTGTTCTGAATAGTGTGGAACTCAGGAATGAGATTTTTGAGGAGGCTCATTCTACCCCTTATTCTCTGCATCCCGGCACCACTAAGATGTACCAAGATCTTAAACCGTACTTCTGGTGGAGCGGTATGAAGAAGAATTTTGTAGAATTCGTATCGAGATGCCTTACTTGTCAGCAGATTAAGGCTGAACATCAGAGACCAGCAGGGTTGTTGCAGCCTCTAACCCTACCAGAATGGAAGTGGGAAGATATCACGATGGATTTTGTGGTCGGGTTACCTAGGATCACGGGTTTGTTTGATTCCATCTGGGTAGTGGTGGATCAATTTACAAAATCTACTCATTTTCTGCCGGTTAGAACAACATTTATAGTGGATCAATTGGCAGAATTGTATGTCAGAGAGATAGTAAGCCTTCACGGGGTACCGAAGTCTATAGTTTCGGATAGGGATCCGAAGTTCACCTCCAAATTTTGGCAGAGTTTGCAGCGAGCAATGGGTACAAAGCTGAAATTTAGTACAGCATTCCATCCTCAGACAGATGGTCAGTCCGAAAGGACAATTCAGATTTTGGAGGACATGTTGCGAGCCTGTGTTATGGATTTTGAAGGCTCATGGAATAAATATCTACCATTGATAGAATTTTCTTACAACAACAGTTATTAGAGTACGATAGGGATGGCTCCCTATGAACTGTTATACGGTAGGAAGTGTAGATCTCCCATTCACTGGGATGAGACAGGGGAGAGGAAATACCTAGGTTCAGAGTCAGTGCAGCGGACCAACGAGGCAATAGAGAAGATAAAAGCCAGAATGCTTGCCTCACAGAGTAGACAGAAGAGTTACGCAGATCCGAAACGCAGAGATGTTGAGTTCCAAGTAGGGGACCATGTGTTTTTACGGGTATCTCCGATGAAGGGGACCAAACGTTTCGGGAAAAGAGGCAAGTTATGCCCTAGATTTACAGGACCTTTCGAGATTCTCGAGAAGATAGGGCAAGTGGCATACCGGTTAGCATTGCCTCCAGCTTTATCAGCAGTTCACAACGTATTCCATGTCTCGATGTTGAGAAAATACGTTTCAGATCCCTCTCATATACTCAGTTATGAGAGCCTAAAACTACAGCCAGACATGACTTATGAAGAATAGCCAGTGCAGATCCTGAATAGAAAGGATAAAGTCCTTCGGAATAAGACCATAGCATTGGTCAAAGTTCTCTGGAGAAACAGCAAAGTGGAGGAAGCCACCTGGGAGCTAGAGTCAGATATGAGAGCTCAATATCCAGAGTTATTCAGGTTAGATTTCGGGGACGAAATCCTTTTAAGGGGGGAATAGTTGTAAAGAGCACTTAGTTTAATTTGGAAATTAGCAGTTAATCACGTTTAATTATGAAAATTATTTATAGCTATTTAAATAATTATTTATACTGTTATTATTGAATTCAGAGATTGCATCTTTATGTCACGTAGTAGTTTTCATAATTTTGTATTCCACTGCCCGGTATTTTGGAACTCGGTGTTTGGCTCAGTAAAATTAAAACTTAGTATGTTAGTAGTTTGGGGCAGTTTATTAGACATTGGGAATGTCAGGAATGGTCGGGAATTTAGAATTTCCCAAAAATACCGCTTTAGTGTTAATTATGTTATTTTAGTGTGGAGGGGCAAAATGGTCTTTTTGCCCCAATGATATTTTGTCCTTTAGTGGGCTTTATTTAATTGAATTAAGTGTTATTTGATATTAATTGTTGGCTGAAATGAATATATTGATTTTCCTTTCTTTTATTTTTCTAAGTGTCAAAAATTAGAAAGTTAGAAAATTTAAAAGAAAAACAAGCTTTTCCTCTCAACCTCTCTCTCTAGTTCGGCCTCTTTGAAGCAGCAAGAACCTGGATTTTTCCTTTAATTTTCAAGCCCTTTCCCTTTCAATCTAAGTGTTCTTCAAGCTTTGGTAAGGTTCCTAACCTCTTCCTCTTGTATTTTATGAAGAAAATGTTTAAAAGATGGTTGTTGCATGTGAATTGTTGTGATACTTGCTGCTGTGTTTTATTGTTGTTTTCAAAGGATTAATCTTATTAATTTTAAGTAGTTTAGAGGTAGTGAATGCATGATGGTTGCTTGGATTCAAGCTTTGAAGTTTTTAGCTCAAGAATATGAATTTTTAAACAAATATGTTGAATCTGTTAATAGCTTGCTGTAGTTGGTTGCTTTCATTTCAGAGGTTTATTTATGCATGATTATGTAGGTTTAATCTAGTTTGATTGCATGTTAGTTGATTCTAACCAAGTTTGAGTTTTGGAACTCAAAGCTTGGGCTTAAATGGTGTTTTGTGATTTTGTGAGTTCTGGGTGGTTTTGTTGCCTTTGAATGGTTATTTGGGTCATATAGAACAGGTCTGGAAGATCTTGTGTGATTTGGGTTGGAATTGATTGAGATGTGAATTTTTGAAAATTTCCTGCGAGGAACCGGAATTCCGGATGAGGGTCCAGGAATTCTCAGAACCGGAATTCCGGTTGCAGAACAGCGTCTACCGGTTGGGGAATTTTCAGAAACCCTAATTTTTCTCATTTTTATGTTATTTGGGGTATTGCCATGCTTTTTATCGATAGGGAAACTTTTAGTTCCTAGTTTAAGTCCCCGGGAAGTGATTTAGCGTATCACTTATAGTGTTGTGATTTTTATGGTTTAGGAGTCTGTAATCCGCCGCGCAGATAGTTCCAGTCAGGTTGACCGGCACACCTGAATTTGGAATCCAGGTAAGATTAGTATAACAGTATGCATATGTAGATTACATGTTTATCGTGCATGTAGGAAGCCTGTTAGATTACATTAGTTATGTATGTTGGCTTCGAACCATCCAACTGTGTCACGTCGGTACAGGCTGGAGTATGACCAGCAGTCGGAGTATGACCGGTTCGACCGATCAGGCTGACACTTAGGTTGGTGGTTCCGTACTATTTGACGTATCACGTCTGCAGACAGCCGGACTATGACCGGCGGCGGAGTATGACCCGTTCGACCGATCAGCCGGAGCATGCGTAACACGTCCAGACAGGCTGGAGTATGACCAGCAGCCGGAGTATGACCGGTTCGACTGATCAGGCTGTTACTTGTCAATAGTACCGTCCCTATGAATGTTCAGAACTCAGTACCGTGTTGGACACGGCAGTTAGGGGGACTCAGTATCGTGTTGGACACGGCAGTTAGGGTTATGATCAGGGGTATGGGCGTCTGATCATGACCGGGTTTTATGTATGAATATTATTATGCTTTTCTTACTAAGTCTGTCGACTCACAGTGCTACGTTTATGTGTAGGTAAAGGCAAGGCTAGAGCTGATGGACCGTGAACGAGCCTATGAAGATTGTACATGTCGAGGCGGTTAGGCCTGGAGCGTACGATCCTCGGGACAACAAGGCTATTTTTGTAACTAGTCGCTAGGCGACAATTATTTTGTATGAACAGTGAACTTTTGTAAATGATTTTGTAATCGGGATCCCGAGTCTTTTGTATAAATATTTTACAAGTTTAATTAAAAAGCAAAAATTTTAATTAATCACGTTTTCCATAAACCTCGTTGATTAGCAACGAGCTGCACAGCATGTTTAAAAATCACGTAATACGCCTATGTTAGTTAGGGTGTTACAAGTTGAGACAATACTACTTGTAAGACTCAGTTAATTGATTTTGATTAATCAATTATAATTCTAAAATTAGACTATGTCTAGTTTGTGAATTTTCGCTAAGCAAGAGCAAAATTGAGAAGAAAGAGTTTCTAGGGCTTATTTGTTAATTAAGAGACTTTGGCTAGTCTAATTAATAAATATATTAAATGACAATATTATTTAATAATTAATTTTAGTTATTGAATAATTAGAATTGGCATTTAAATGGTTAAATTAGAAAATTGGTGTTTTTGAGAAAATGAGATGTAGAAATGATAAAACAGTAAAATTGCAAAAGTGGGGCCCAATATCCTAAGCCTAGGCCGGCCACTTATGTAGGTTTTTATCATTTATTTTTTTATTATTTTAATTCCAAATAAATCTAACCTAACCCTAGGTGGTTGACTATAAATAGGTAGTGATGGCTTCAGAAAAAGATGATGCATCTTAATTCCTTCAGAGAAAAACTGAGTGCCTTCTTCCTTAACCTAGCCGCCACTTCCTCTCTCTCTTCTTCACCATAGAAACCGAACCCTTGAGTGATAGAGTGAGTGCCCACACACATCAAGTTGTACCTCAATCATAGTGTGGAAGATTGTGAAGAATCCAGATTCAAGAGAAGGACATTTTGGCTCAGATCTTGGTGATACTTGTTGGCTTTTATGCCCTAAATAAAACTCATTTCAATATAATCAGATTTACTTATTAATATAGATCAGAAATAACATTTAATGTTGCATGGTTCACATGATTTATTTCATGATTATATGTACATAATGTATAAATTCATCTGAAACCCTTTTCACATACTTGATCCTGTTTATTGTGTTGTCAACACATTGGAAAGTAAACATGACTATGTGAATAAAGATTCCTAGATTTATCAGACATAGGGTTTTACTGATATGATAATCTACAACAGAGTTTACTTGCATTTGGAGAAGTGCTATGTTCTTTCCAGAGCATTGGTTAATGTAAAGCTCAGGTTGGATGCATGGAGTATGCATCGGAAGGGATCGATATTGAACTTTGACTTAGATTTATTAAACTTACCATAATATCTATTCAAGTCAATATCGCCTAGTTGATCCTAGATCAAATGATCTTAATCTTGTTATGATTAGGCTCGATCTCGAGAGGCTATTCGTGTTCTTTGATTTGTTAGTTAAGCCTACTTTTAGGTCAGGGTGATACGTATATTTTGGGAACACGGTAGTGCAATTGAGTGGGAGCGCTAGCATAAAAATGGAATCTATAACTTCTATCTGAGGAATAGTAAGCAAAGGATGATCTCCTTCGAGCTTGACCAAACGAACATAAATGGTGGAGTACTCATTTCACATAAGCTGAAATATCATTTATACGGGGTCAAGTGTTTTACGGATAAAATACATTGTAGGGTGTAACGGTAATCTAATCCCTTTACAGTGTAGATCATTCATATAGAGGATCATTGATCATATTAGGATTATATCAATGGATAACTAATGATGCATCTATATGGTGGAACATATAGAGCATTCTATATACTGAGAGTGCAATTCTAAGTTCTATGTGTGGATTCAACGAAGAATTAATAAGTTAGTGAATTTTAGTGCTAAATTCTTGATCTACTTATTGGAAGCTCGGTTATATAGACCCATGGTCCCCGCACTAGTTGAGATAATATTGCTTGTAAGACTCATATAATTAGTTTTGATTAATCAATTATAATTCTCAAATTAGACTATGTCTATTTGTGAATTTTTCACTAAGTAAGGGCGAAATTGTAAAGAAAGAGTTTTAGGGGCATATTTGTTAGTTATGATACTTTGTATTGTTCAATTAATAAATATGATAAATGACAATATTATTTAATAATTATTTATAGTTATTAAATAGTTAGAATTGGCATTTAAATGGTTGAATTAGAAAATTGGCATTTTTGAGAAAATCAGATGCAGAAAAGATAAAACTGCAAAATTGCAAAAAGTGAGGCCCAAATCCACTAGTATAGGGCCGGCCACTTTTGTAGGAAATTTAAACTGATATTTTCATTATTTTAATGCCAAATAATTCAAACCTAACCCTAGTGGAATGTTATAAATAGATAGTGAAGGCTTCAGGAAATTTACACTAAAATATCTACACTTCTGATTCAGAAAAAACTGAGCCTTCTCTCTCCCTATCTTTGGCCGAACCCATTCTCTCTCTCTTCTTCCTTAAATTTTGAAATTTTTAGTGTGAGAGTAGTGCCCACACACAGTAAGTGATACCTCAACCATAGTGAGGAAGATCGTGAAGAAAGACTTTCAGCAAGAAGGAGTTTCAGCATCAAAGATTCAGAGAAAGTGATCCAGGTTCAGATATTGATAATGCTCTGCTACAGAAAGGAATCAAGGGCTAGATATCTGAATGGAAGGAGTCATATTATTCCGCTGCACCCAATGTAAGGTTTCCTAAACTTTATATGTGTTTATTTCATCGTTTTAGAAAGTTCATATTTAGGGTGTTAATCAACATACTTGTGAGTAGATCTAAGATCCTGGTAAAATAATTTCCAACAACTGGCCTCAGAGCCAGGTTAATTGATTTGCTTGCAAGAAATTTGGACTTTAAAACGATTGTTTGATGTTTTGGATGGTATCATGTTGTATTGAGTGTTATTTGATGATTGATTGATGTTTGTGAATTTTCGTGAAACATAATTGAAGATCTGTTTCTGGAATTATTTTTATTGGATAGTATGGAAAAAATTAAGCAAGTTACTTTTTTACAGAACTCAATTTCGATTTAATTTGAATTAGTTATGATTTTTTGAAGTTTCGAAAAATCGCACCACGTGCGCGCGCGGAGAGGCTGCTAGCAGCCCCCTGCGCCGAGAAACCACGCCCATGCAGCCCCTTGCTTGCAATTTTTTCGTTTTTCTTCGTTTTTTCATGCTTTTTCATGGAATTAACTTCCGATTTTTTGTGTAGTTCTGTATTTATACATTTACTATTCCTAATTCAATTCTAATTATCATAATTAAATTTATTAATATTTTTTAAATTTAATTCAAGATATTAGTGTAATTTGAATTTAAAAATAGTTAGTATCTATCTTATTTGCTTAATAATCTATCTTATTTTTTAAATTTGATTATATCTTATCTTATTTTTAAATTTAAGGTCAGATTTTAAATATTTTAAAATAATTTTTTTTTTAAATAATTTGACCTTATTTAAATTTAAAATAAGATAACTATAATCATGTAATTTTTAAATGAAGTAAGATATTTTGCTAACTTTTAAATTTTGTTATTTTATTTATTTAAATTACATTTAAAATCTGAAAAAGATATTCATTTATCTTTTTTAATTTTTTATTTAATTTTTATTTATAAAATAACATTTAATTTTTAAAAGTAGTTAGCAAATTTTGAAATGATATTTAGGTTGGTTGAAACCTAATTTTTTAAAATTGTAGGTTTAATTTTAAATTTAAATTTTTAATTTAATTTCGAAATTTTTTATTTCAAATTTTTTTTTAATTTTCGAATTTTTTTTAATTAATTAATTGTTTCGAAATTAATTATTTAATTTAAAATTAAATAAATCCTACATCCAACTATCCAGGTAACCTTGTTGCAGGATTATGTGTTTTAGCTTATGTGTAAGTTTTTAAAACCTATTATTGCTTGATTGCAAATAGCCATAGTTAACTTGTTGACAGATCCAATGATTTGATTTTAACTCATGGCTCCCTTGGTCAAGTAAATAATTTGTAACAGGTATATTTTCACAATCTTATTTCATCTGTGTATGACCTAGCAACATGATAGGATCCATCCAAATTGTGTGCCTGTGTGAGCCTATGTGTTTAATTTCATTATAGATGCATATAGGTTGTTGTTGCTAAATAAAATGTCATAGTTCTTGATAGATTTTATTTAGGCCCATTTAGTTTTGGGGCTTAGTCAATTAATAACAGTTGTTCATTTTAAGGTTAAATTTCTCTCTTTTGGGCCTTATGTGAGAGTTGGAAGCCATAGTAGTGGGTACGACATACTGAACCCAGCACCCCGTCACATGAACCACCCCGTCACATGAACCACCCCAATTGTGAAGGCCCATTTGCCTGATTTGAATAACTGTACTAGGTTAATTAAACTAGTTTAACCTAATAAAATTGATTAGCAACATAATTAATTTCATTTATTTTGAAATTAATTTAAGAAAATTATAGTTTAAAGAATTTTTTATTCTAAGCTAAACTATATGTATTTTCTTGTATTTAATTAAATACAGAATTATAACCATCTAGATTCTTTCTGAAGCTTAATTTAAATTTTTCATTAAATATTCCTATTTAAGTTGATATTTAGTTATCTACAACTAACCAACTTAAATCTGAATATCTTTTGAATTTAAAATTTCAAAATTAAGTTGAGGAATTTTAGGCATTGGTTATTAAGATTCTTTAGATATTTTTTAAGTTAATATATTTTCGAATATTAACTTAAAATGGAATATCTTCAAATTAAGTGGTTACAACTTAATTTTTGATATTTAATTAAATTTAATTTGAAAAATATAAGTTCTAGATTTTTTCTAATACAACTTAAATTAGATTTTTTTTTTTCAAATTTTGTGGAAAAGATACTTAGTCAAATAAGATATTTTCTAGATAGTTATTTCTAGACTACTTATTATTTCTAATATTAAATAGGAAAATATTATACATTGTGAAATTAATTATTTAAATAATTAATTTTGGTACAATTTATTTTAAGTATATTTTTTCCTAGTATTAAACTAGAGATTAATAATTAAGCCTTCTCTACACTTAATTATTTATTTCTTGAATTGAATACATTTAATTAATCTGAAAATTAAATATCTAAGTTGATTTTCATCATGATACTTAAATATTTCTTTTTCATGACACTTAATTAAATAGAAAATTATTTTTAGTTGAAATTTATTTTTTCAACTAAATTTAAATAATTTTCAAAATATATTTTTTCTATATTTTATTAATCAAAATTCGAAATTGCATTTCTTAAATGCTGGAATTTCGAATTTTATTTGAAAAATAGATTAAAGCTGTAAATTATTTATTTTAATTTTGGATCAACTTAAATCAATAATTTTTTCGTTTAATGATTAATTAAAATACATGAAGTAAAATATACTTTTCTTTATTTTATTAATCAATTTTCGAAATTGCATTTCATAATGCAAGATGATTTTGAATTTATCTTGAAAAATAGATTAAGTTGTAAATTAATTATTTATTTTAATTAATTCTTGGATCAACTTAAATCAATGATTTTTTCATTTATTGATTAATTTAAAATAAATTGAATTAAAGTATATTATTAGAAATTGAATTAATTAGTCGAAGGAAAATCTAGATAGATGATATTTTTGCTTGAAGTATTTTTCTAGTGTATTTAATTAAATAGAAAATTAATATTTAAGTTGATTTTCATCATCATACTTAAATATTTGAAATTTTTCTTATATATTTAATTAAATAGGAAAATTATATTTTTTGTTGTAAATTAATTTTGGGCCAACATTAAATTAGAATAATTTTTTCCAGGATTTATTTTTTATTTTAACATGCATTTTCGAAAATTGTATTCTTAAATACTTTAATTTTTCGAAATGCAATATATATTTATAGAAAATTAAATTTGAGTTGTAAATTAATTTAAATTAATTTTGTAACAACTTAAATTGAATATTTTTCTAAATATTTATTGGAAATTATTACTAAAATGGAAATAATTCATATTATTTTCATATCCATCTAAGTAAAATTTATAAATATTAAATTAAAATTTATATTTAGAATTTTTCATTCTAAATTGGAAATTTTAATTAAATAAATATATATTTAAAATAAATAGAATAAATAAAGAGAATCAAAGAAAATACAACTCTCTTTAAATAATGAGCTTTATTATTAAGATATTCGATCTCCATTGTGGGTTTTACACCGCGTTTGTTTTAGTGAGTAATCCTCCCTAATGGAGGAACGTTCATTAGCAATTTCGCACCGTTTTAATCTCGAATGACAAGTAGTTTGTAAGTGTTTTGTATGGTATGGATCACCCTAATGGTGGCGACCATACTTGACTTGCAAATTGCGAAACAATGGTGGAAGCTCATAAGATAGAATTGCCTTGACTCTCGCCTAAACGGGACAACGCTGAATTCTAATCTTGATCGAATAAAAGGTTGCTAGAATGTTTAACATTTTAGATGAGCTGACAATACTATTCAATGGATGGTAGCTTTGACTCTCGCCTAAACGGGACACTGATATCATTTTGTTGAAAACCTTGGAAATTATTTAGGATTGTATGTTTTAGTATTTTCACTTGTCATTCCTACTTGCTATATGTTTAATAATTTCTAAATTGTGTATGAATTTATATTGAACCATGTTATTTTCTGTTATTAAGTTGTAGTTTAATTTCGAATCTTCATTGTTGGTCTAACTTGGTTTGTTTATCTAATGAGATAAATCCCTAATGGATTTTCACCATTAGAGATACATAATAGTGTTAGATCTCGAAATGATAAATATTGTATATGCAACATCTAGCTGTTCATCAATTGATGACACCTTAGACTAGTATTTTTACAATATGAAACAAGAAGATTATATATAAATAAGATGACTTTGACTCATGCTAATAGAAGCATCGTTGGATTCTTATTTATAAACGAAATTATCCCAATTCCTCTTAGCTTATTCATTTCGAATTACCTTAATAACATATCATTGGATGAATGGTCTATAAATCATTTCATGTCATTCTATATTTTCTCTTAAGAAATTAAATGACGCATATGATTATAATCCCGAAATTCTATTCCCAATTGATATAAATCCTCAATCTTAGAAATCTCCTACTTGTATGGGCAAATCAAACTTAGAGTTAAATTAGTAGTGGTGGTCCAAGATAGAATTACTCATTATATCTGGTATAAATTTAAGTCTTTGACTTTAATTTTAGATTCCAAACAGAAATTTTCTTATATTTCTAATTCCAGGATGCAATACAGTTACACCTTCACAAGGGTTTAATATCCATCTTCTATTAATGGATTCAAACTGTATGGAATATGAGTTAGGTATTCTGTGACCAGGATCCACTTGCACTATTCTAAGAATTCTTTGATGTAACTAAACCTAAGTCATCAAAAGACATTACCACATTTTTTTTAATCTATGGCATTTGTATCTTGTTCATAGTGGATTTGACAAGATCAATCTCTGCAAAGAGTTAATATGCCTATATCCACTGAAAGTAGTTCATCTCATTCGCAGATGGATGTACATTCAGGGGTGGATATGAGTTTTTCGTTGTATTCTTAAAACGATAACTCTAGATTATACCTTTTAGCAAGAAATTTGAAATGTTTAAAAATTTCATTAATTTCTAGCAATGGTTAAAACAATTAAGGTAAGTGGTTAAAGATCTTGCGAACTGATAGGGGTGGAGAAATAGTTAGTAGATATGCAGTTCAAAGATCATTAAATTGATTTTTGAAATATATCCAAACTTACCTCCCCAAAAATTTCGAGTTGCATGTTGATGATTAGTTACTAGTCGTTGCCTAATTCCTTCCATGGTAATACAATTTCAGAATGATGTAATGGTTGGGTACTTAATGTAAATCATTACTAGATTCATGGATGACCTAATCAAAATCTTAAGAAAAGCTAGAATTGTTAACCATGGTTTGTTAGCTATTCTAAGTGATTAGGGGTGGACCAACCCATAGTCAATAGATAAGAACGTGTTTGTTTAAACAAATACTACTTTTCTAAGAAAATGACTAAGTCTGAAAATAAAGTAGCATATAAAGGAGATATTTAATTCTTGATTCCAAAAGTGTTCTATCATCTTATTTGACATATGATGATCCCACTGCCTCTGTTGTCTTGTCACAACCGAAGAGATCAATACCATTTAGTTTTCTTAGACATAATTCACGGTACCTTGTCGTAGTGGGAGAGTTTCTAGGAACTCACCTTCTTATGACTTGGGAGACACTAGTGATTAAAATCCATTGTGAGTTTAAACAAGTAATTGATTGTCAAGATAAGAAACTAAGAAGAAAAGCCAATAGAACTATGGTTTAATCCATTCACATGGAGTAACCTAAAGTTTTCTATTACAAGGACATAAAAGGAAGTTTCGTTAATAAGTCTATTCTATGGACTTAACAGACTTCCTATTCCTAGTATTATAGGTTTGAGTTTATCTAAACCTATGGCTTGAGGTATACCTGGTAATTACTTACTCTAATGCAAGCAACTTACTTTAGTAAGATACTGAAGCATTTTTTTCTAATGGCAATCTATAGAAGCTTCTCGACTTCTAGGCATAGATTTTATTTATCTAAGGAAAAGTCTCAACTATTCCAGAAAAGATAAAGCCATGAAAGAATTTCTTATATCAACAGTGAGAGGTCTTAGATATGCTTTTGTATGCCTTAGACCAGACACCTGCTGTTGAGTGGGAGTAATGAGTATGTATCAGATTAATCCAGGAGAAGAACATTGGAAGACAATCAAGTAAATCTTAAAATAAAGAAGAGGAACTATATGTTAGTCTATAAGGGTGTGTTTAAAACTCTTAGACTACACCACATTAGATTTCGAAATTTGCCTTTGTGCTAGAAAATCTTTCTGATAAGATGGTGATTACTCTGGGGGTGGAGTAGTGATTTTGGAGAAGTGTAAAAACCTATCTGAAGTCTCTAGGTCTACCAGGAAGGGACTGAATGTTAAAGTTACA
Organism: Cannabis sativa; assembly: GCF_029168945.1. Classification (NCBI taxonomy): domain Eukaryota; kingdom Viridiplantae; phylum Streptophyta; class Magnoliopsida; order Rosales; family Cannabaceae; genus Cannabis; species Cannabis sativa. Next base: position 14,034,798 of record NC_083605.1, on the reverse strand, counting down.
AGAAAGGTACTTATTCAGTCTAAGGAAAGTTCTATACATTTTTGGCACCATTCCAAATTGCCTAAACTACTAGTGTTAATTTCCTGATTAACCAAAAGTAGTTGCCAAAGATATAGAATACAGTATCCCAAAAAGAGTAGACATATAGAGAGGAATTTCACATTATCAATAATTTTGTGATTAAGGAAGAGTAATGGTGGAGAAAAGGTTGTGTTTAATTCAACATTTCAGATCCTATTACGAGGAGTTTACTACTACTACACTTGATTTGTATATCGAGGTGTTGAGATTATTTGAAACGCACTTTTTGTTTTATATTAGTGCAAGTGGGAGTTTATTGGGTTTTATGCCCTAAATAAAACTCATTTCAATATAATCAGATTTACTTATTAATATAGATCAGAAATAACATTTAATGTTGCATGGTTCACATGATTTATTTCATGATTATATGTACATAATGTATAAATTCATCTGTAACCCTTTTCACATACTTGATCCTGTTTATTGTGCTATCAACACATTGGAAAGTAAACATGACTATGTGAATAAAGATTCCTAGATTTATCAGACATAGGGTTTTACTGATATGATAATCTACAACAGAGTTTACTTGCATTTGGAGAAGTGCTATGTTCTTTCCAGAGCATTGGTTAAAGTAAAGCTCAGGTTAGATGCATGGAGTATGCATCGGAAGGGACCGATATTGAACTTTGACTTAGATTTATTAAACTTACTGTAATATCTATTCAAGTCAATATCGCCGAGTTGATCCTAGATCAAATGATCTTAATCTTGTTATGATTAGGCTTGATCTCGAGAGGCTATTCGTGTTCTTTGATTTGTTAGTTAAGCCTACTTTTAGGTCAGGGTGATACGTATATTTTGGGAACACGGTAGTGCAATTGAGTGGGAGCGCTAGCATAAACATGGAATCTATAGCTTCTATCTGGCGAATAGTAAACAAAGGATGATCTCCTTCGAGCTTGACCAAACGAACATAAATGGTGGTGTACTCATTTCACATAAGCTGAAATATCATTTATACGGGGTCAAGTGTTTTAAGGATAAAATACATTGTAGGGTGTAACGGTAATCTAATCCCTTTACAGTGTAGATCATTCATATAGAGGATCATTGATCACATTAGGATTATAACAATGGATAACTAATGATGCATCTATATGGTGGAACATATAGAGCATTCTATATACTGAGAGTGCAATTCTAAGTTCTATGCGTGGATTCAACGAAGAATTAATAAGTTAGTGAATTTTAGTGCTAAATTCTTGATCTACTTATTGGAAGCTCGGTTATATAGACCCATGGTCCCCGCACTAGTTGAGATAATATTGCTTGTAAGACTCATATAATTGGTTGTGATTAATCAATTAAAATTCTCAAATTAGACTATGTCTATTTGTGAATTTTTCACTAAGTAAGGGCGAAATTGTAAAGAAAGAGTTTTAGGGGCATATTTGTTAATTATGATACTTTGTATGGTTCAATTAATAAATCTGATAAATGAAAATATTATTTAATAATTATTTATAGTTATTAAATAGTTAGAATTGGCATTTAAATGGTTGAATTAGAAAATTGGCGTTTTTGAGAAAATTAGATGCAGAAAAGATAAAACTGCAAAATTGCAAAAAGTGAGGCCCAAATCCACTAGTATAGGGCCGGCCACTTTTGTAGGAAATTTAAACTGATATTTTCATTATTTTAATGCCAAATAATTCAAACCTAACCCTAGTGGATGTTGGGTTTTATGCCCTAAATAAAACTCTTTACAATCTGATTAGTTATCAATATAAGAAATTTGAAGTGATTGATGTTTGCATGAATTTTACATGCTAATGGTTTAATATGTTTAATATGTTTATTACATTCCTACACACAAAATCAGTTAAATCCAGATCATATGTTTATTCACAATTACAGTATCGTCAACACAGTGGAATGTGATTGTGATCATATGCATCAAAAGTTTTGGTCCCTGTTTCATCAGTGTTATTGGATTTACACTAATGTGATAATCAGCGATGATGTGTACTTACACTTGGAGTAAGTGTTATGTTCTTTCCAGGACATTAGTAAAGTATACTAGTTTCGAATGTATGGAGTATACATTGGACTGGACCGATATTGCAACTAAGTTAAGATATTACAAACTTACCGTTATACATATCTTTCCAAGTCAATATCAGTAGTTGATCTTAAGATTAAAAAGAATCTAAATCCTGATATGCTTGGGCTCAACTCAGGAGTGCTATTCATGTTCTTAGATTTATTAGTTAAGCCTACTTTCGGGTCAGGGTGATACGTATATTTCGAGAACATGATAGTATAATTGAGTAGGAGTGCTGAACATAAATATGGAATCTATAGCTTCTACTGGTGTATAGAAGTCAAGTGATGATTCCCTTCGAGCTTAGCAAATAGAAGTAAATGGATGAGCTCTTGTTTAACTGACTAATTATTAGATCACTAAACACCATTTACAGGTAGCTAAGTGTTTTAAGGGGCAAAATACATTGAGGGGTGAGAACGGTAAAGAAATCCCATCTCGATGTAAATCATCTATATAGAGGATCTTTAAATCACAATAAGATTATAACAATGGTTAAATGAGATAGTATATTGGTATCGTGAAACATACAATATGCTCTATATAAGTCTAAGAGTGCAATTCTAAGTTCTAAGAGTGGATTCAACGAAGAATTAATAAGTAGGAATTTGCTCGGTAAATTTGGTTCACTTATTGGAAGCTCAGCATATAGATCCATGGTCCCCATTCTAGTTGAGAACATTCTGCTTGTAAGACTCATTAATTGATTCGTGATTGATCAATTATAATTCTAAAGTTAGACTATGTCTAATTTTATGAATTTTCACTAAGCAGGGGTGAAATTGTAAGGAAAAGAGTTTTCTAGGTTTATTTATTTATTAATAGACTTTATATGTCTAATTAATAATTAAATTAAATGACAATATTATTTAATAATGTATTTTAGTTATTAAATAATTAGTTTTGGCATTTAAAAGGTTAGAATTAGAAAATTGGCATTTTTGAGAAAATAGAGATAAAATTTGATAAAATTGCAAAATTAAGTGAGGCCCAATAACACCATATGGCCGGCCACTTAAATAGATTTTTCAAATTAATATTTTCATTATTTTAATGCCAAATAAATCCTAACCTAAACCTAGTAGTTGCTTATAAATAGAAAGTGATGGCTGAGTCTCATAACATGCTTTCATTAGCTTTCTGACATAATTTTCTCTCTTCAGAAAAACTGAGCCTTCCCTCACTTTCTACCTTGGCCGAAATACCTCTCTCTCTTTTCCCTTCATCTTTTTCGTGACCCTAGTGAAAGAGTAAGTGCCCACACACAGCAAGCAGTAACTCAATCATAGATTGGAAGACTGTGAAGGATCAAAGCTTGAAGAAGGAGGACATTCGGGCTCAGATCTTGATTATACTCTGCTACAGAAAGGAATCAAGGGTTAGAGATCTGAGTGGAAGGAGACATTTATTCCGCTGCATCAATGTAAGGTTTTCTTAACTTTATATGTGTTTATTTCATCGTTCTAGAAAGTTCATATTTAGGATGTTAATAAACATACTTGTGAGTAGATCTAAGATCCTGGTAAAATAAATTCCAACAGTGGAATGCTATAAATAGATAGTGAAGGCTTCAGGAAATTTACACTAAAATTTCTACACTTCTGATTCAGAAAAAACTAAGCCTTCTCTCTCCCTATCTTTGGCCGAACCCATTCTCTCTCTCTTCTTCCTTAAATTTCGAAATTCTTAGTGTGAGAGTAGCGCCCACACACAGCAAGTGATACCTCAACCATAGTGAGGAAGATCGTGAAGAAAGACTTTCAGCAAGAAGGAGTTTCAGCATCAAAGATTCAGAGAAAGAGATCCAGGTTCAGATATTGATAATGCTCTGCTACAGAAAGGAATCAAGGGCTAGATATCTGAACGAAAGGAGTCATTTTATTCCGCTGTACCCAATGTAAGGTTTCCTAAACTTTATATGTGTTTATTTTATCGTTTTAGAAAGTTCATATTTAGGGTGTTAATCAACATACTTGTGAGTAGATCTAAGATCCTGGTAAAATAATTTCCAACAATACTCTGCGACGGAAAGGATACAAGGGTTAGAGATCTGAGTGGAAGGAGACATTATATTCCGCTGCAACCACTGTAAGGTTTCTCATACTTTATATGTGTTTATTTAATATCATTTTAGAAGTTCATATTTGGGATGTTTAAACAACATACTTGTTAGTAAATCTAAGATCCTGGTAAAATATTTCCAACACATGGATGATTGGTTACTTGAACTTATGAATTCCTTGAAGAACAAAGGTCTTGGTAGAAAAATCAAACAGTAGTTGGGGAAATCGAGTTGTGACTCTCAATGAAAGTACCAAAATATTTAATGTTGAAAAGTGGCCAACACCAGCTCACTAGATTGGCGAGGATAATAAGTAATGTAATTATATAATTTAGAGAGACACAAAATATTTATAGTAGTTCATTCTCCATGTCGCGATGGTAATGGAGCTACGTCTACTTTGAGTTTTTATTTCTCACAAGATGGTAATTACAGAAAAAAGAATAAGTGTTTAAGCTCTAGTTTCTAGAGAGAGAAACTAGAAAGAGACGCTCAGACCTTGTGAGTAGTTTTCTGAATATGAAAAATGAGTTAAGGGAGCTCTCCTTTTATAAGTAAAGGAGGCCGACAAAAATAGGAGAAAAATAAAAATTAGACATTTTTGGCCGTAGATGATGATTTAACAGTGAAAATTAGCTTCGAATAGTGATAGTCATTTATTAAAGTCCTGCGGGGCCCGTTGTGGGTAACCTAGAGTTTATTTTCGTAACTCCCTTAGGGGTGAAATTTGAAGTCGATAGCTTCAAGATTGTGATTGAATTTTGAGTCATGACTTGATAGAGCATTGAAATAGCTTTGAAATGCAAGTTAAATCTTAATAATCGAATCAATATTAAGTGAGTTATGATCGTTTTACTGAAGGTAGTTCATGACCAAGTGCTAGGTTGACATCCAGCGCCCAAGTTGACCTCCTATAGCGCCCAGGTCGACATATGACGTCAACCTATACGTTGGGTAAGTGAAAAAAAATCGAAGGGATGTACTTTAAGATGCCTTAGTGATATTTTGACATCACTTAGTTTGTATTTGTGTTTAGGCGAAGCTGGTCACCAATTCTTAAAGATATGTTATTCTACGAAAATGAGAGACTCGAAACTCTTCATTTCCGAGTGAGTATCCCATGCTGGAGATGATAAATGCAAAGTTTTGAATTCTACTTCTCTGACTCTATGGCTCTTAGTTATTGTTAAAAACTAGACGGGCGGTCGAAGCAAAATCATAATCGAATAAGTAAAACCCAGCGCACCAGGCCATTTATCAACTTGGGCATTGGGTACCCTATTTCTAAGCTCTCGTGTTTTTGTTTTGATACTTTCAAGCTTCTTGAACTTTAGGATGAGATCTTCTATCCCGTTTTTTATCATTCTAGATTCATTGGTCATATAAATTCGGCATTTAAGTGATCGAAACCAACGCACCAAGTTGATTGTCAACCTGGGCGCTGGGCTCTGCTTCCAAGCCTTCATGTTTGTGGTTGTCTTCCCAAGTTTGCTTGAATCTTTATTGATGACGAAAAAACGTCCAGAACACTTTTTCGATAACTTGATTGGAAACAACCCAAGTTGACAATATGTCAACTTGGGCACTGGGTCCATGTTATGGCCCTTCGAAAGTTCCATTTTGTCTCCGAAAATAGTTAAATCTTAATTTCTTCTGAAAACGAAGAAGATGCTCAGAAGAGTTCTCGAAAAACACCATCGAAATTGGCCCATGTTTACAAAATGTCAACTTAGGCTCTTGGCCTTGCTTCTGGCACCTAGGAAGTGTTGTCTCTTCCTCAAAAATACCTATTTCCCCGTTTTTGATGAAGACAAAGATGATGCAAAAGCTGGATTGTCAATCTGATACTTGGAAGGCACCTAGATTAACAAATTGTCAACCTGGCCCTGGGTGCCCGAGCATCAGGTGCTTTGGGTGCTCAAAAATAAACTTTCTCCAAATATGATTCTGATGCCTTAAATATGTTCGTGACATGTCTAGTTCATGTCCCAATGCAAAATTTGACTCATTTGCCCTAAGACAGTTCCGAAAATTGAAACCCTAGCTGAGGATGTCAACTTGAGCGCTGGGTGAAACCCTAGGTGCCTAGGTTGACTCATGGGGCCTGGATTTGGTTGATTCATGTCTTCATGGTATAGAATGCTGAAAGATAGTGAGTTGGAAACGAGTTATCGTAGTACGAACTTCTATTCTGGAGTTCCCGAAGTCAATCTGGGAACAGGGCTAGGGAGCCTCCCTAGGTCGACCTGCTAAGACTCGGGACTACTCAACTATGAGATGTCATCTTTGTGATATTAATATCTACATCATCAATCCATACACATATATTAAAGATTGAAAAAAATTAATATAATATTTATAGCTTTATAAATAGTAATTTTCTAAATGTAGCTAAATATATTATAAGCTCGTTTGATGGAGCATGATTTTTCATCATATTTTTTTGTAAATAATTTAACTATCAACTATTTTATTAGCTACTCTAATATGAGTGATCACTAAAATAGTTGAGCTATAAAGCTAATTAATCACCTGTTGCTTGGGTGGTCCCCAAATATGGTGGTGTTACTGCTGTTTTTAGTGGCTTGATTCGATACTTCTTCTTCTATGAGTTTTCTTGGTAAACTGTATCAGATTGGAAAATTACAAATAGAATTGGTGGGTATATTGTTTACATGTTTTGTGGTATATATAATACACTCATACTGTAACATGTAATGATATTGAAAGATAAAATAAAAAATAGTTAAGTGATGGTGGTCCAAAAGAACTTTGTTAGATAAATGTATGACTATTTATATATATGATATATGCGCATGTGTTAACATCAATCATTTGAGAAGAGAGACTATATAGTGAAGTAATTGAATTGGTGTATGAAGGAGCTCCACTCATCCACACAAAACATAATAGGTATAGCCAACATCTTATCCATCCTTCCTGATCTATAGCTACATATATATATATATAGCAGCTAAGACTATATGGTCAAAAGAAAATGGGAAAGACTATACTACTGGAGGAGCTATCAACCAGAGACTCAAATCTTGTGACAGTTCACTTACTTTTATACAAAGCAACTATACAGCGTAGTTTTTTGTTGACCCAAGAAGCCAAAAGAAACATGTACACTCACTTCTAGTCGTATATATATATTGATATCTCTGATCAATGGCTGAAATTAACTCTTGAACGAAGAGATATCCAATCAAATAGTAGTATATATTTTATGGATATATAATTAATAAATACTATTGGGACCACACATAACGTTTTTATCTATCTTTAAAGATGATGGATCACCAAAGCATTATATATATATGATCATCATCATCGCAGTTCACAGTATGTACTGATCTTTTCAAGCTTTGAATCTCGCACATCACGGAACTTCACTACTTATAATAAAACTTGTAAATATGTATATAGTGAATGTCACTATCTATCTTTAACTCACTAAATGTGATATGCAACTTAGAAGCAATACATAAATATATATTTTATATATTTATATATCTTTTTCCAAGTTGTCTCAACTTCATGGTGTAAGGTCAAATAATATTAATGTTGTGATATCAGATTGGGTAATGTGGAATCTAATAATAGTACTACTTAAGTACCCCTAAAGTGCATCTTCGTCAGCTAATTCATATAATATAGTATATTATTATTATTAATTAACTATTCGAGATTCCAAATAGTGGAATTTAGAAATTAATAAATTATGCTTATATAGTAAGGAATCCATATATATATATTAATTAAATAATATATGTATAATTACTACTTCCCTTTCCATCATCTTCATTTGTCTCTAGCTAATATATGTATATTAAGTTAACCTAATTAGCAAGTTCATTCGAATATATGCACTGAGACTAATAAATAAGTGGGTCTGCATGCATACATGTGTTTGTGTGTATATAATTTATTCTGCGCTTTCATAAGAGTCATAAAAGAATAAAAACATTACTACCTACTGTAAAAGGAAAAGAGACACCTAAGGCGAAACTAGCTTCCTACCTACCAAACACCAATTATAGAATGTATTTAATTATGTATAGGGTTACAACAAGTCTCATCACAATTCATGTACACCTACAATACCCTGCCCTTTTAAACTTTTAAAAAAGAAATAACGTCAAAATTGTGTGTGTATATCTGACTATCCCTACTCTTGTAAACCGAAAGTAAAGAAAACAAGAGTACAAAAAATATCACATGCGTAATCATCATTACAAGTTAATAATTAAGTAAAATGTATATGTAGTTAGAGACTAGAGTAGACTAGTTATAGTAGTGTTATATATATATATATATGTTAGCTTGCTTAGGCCCAACACTTAGACAGCTCTTGTTTATTAAATATAATTAGTTTCTTGATTACGTACGCATCCAGAAAATTATTAGTTTCTTAATTAAATGGTTTTGTATAATTAATATATACACAAACACATAAAACCAAATGAATAAATAAGGAACCAAATTTAAAAAATTAAAAATGCTGGGGTCGATGTCGAAAGGTGGGCACCAGTAGTAATTTAGTGGAACAGCGAAGGAGAATAGAGAGGGTGGTGGCACCCTCTTGAGGAGACAAGACGGCGCACGGCACGAACCTTAGGCTTGCCATACACCTAACCATTTCTCTCTCTCTCTCTCTCTCTCTCTCTCTCTCTCTCTCTCTCTCTCTCTCTCTCTCTCTCTCTCTCTCTCTCTCTCTCTCTATGTCTTTATTATAAGTTTCGTTGGTATCAAATTAATGGTAAAATCTGAATGGCCGCAATAATAATGCCGTGTCAACATGAGTCTCTTGAACATCATGAAAAGGCAAAGGCCATATTTTCCCTATTTCTCTTATCTTTTCTTCTCTCTTAACATTTATCAGAATCTTTGACCAACACTCTGATTCTTTTCGATCTTCTCAGAGAGCACCTAAGGTACGTATAGATTCTTTTATTCTTTAATCATCATTATTTTTTTTAATTTTTTTTTTTAAAAAAAAATAATAATAATAAGGCACTTGGAGAGAGGGTTCCTTTCTTCCGGGAGGAAACGGAGGAAAAATACATGTTAAGCAACAATTTAATAATGCTTATAAAAATCATTAATTGAGTTACATGGAATAGAGAGCCAGGTAATTATTTAAATTCGATCCATCGCATATTAGAAGTAACATTTCAGGCTTCTCAGCTAGCTATATATATATATATATAGTAATAATAAATTAAAGAAAAATCGTAAAGGGTACCACTGGTGCTTAGTATTCTCTTATATGTCAGTATTGTTATTGGTCCAAGTATCGAGTCTCACATAATTTAATATAATAGTTTTTAGGGAGTATCGCTAAGTGCTAGCCACCACTGGTGCCTAATAGCAATCCTCTATCATTAATGTTAATTAATCTATGAGATATATGCATGCATGGAATATGTGTGTATAGTATTCATGCAATAACCCTTATATATGTTTATATACAATAATTATATATTGAGCGTTGACACATTATTTGATGTCTTTGTTTTTATTTTCAATAAAAATAAGTATTTGATGTCTTTTGAAAGTACCAAACGTACAAGAATACAAATCAAAGACCTTTTCACTTTGAAGTATATTATTATTAACAAAGCATGAAACTGTTGATATGTGTAAAAGTCTTGGAAGAAGCTACCATTATTTTTCAGTTTACAATATTATTAAGATATATATAGTTGATAATTGAATAAATTAATATATACATATAAAATATAAAAAAAATAATCAAAATATATTTTGCTGAAATCATATGCATGCAGGTCAATGTTAATATATATGATGGGAATTATATATGTATGAACATGAGAATAGTGAATAGAACCACTTAACACTGAAAGCATGTAAAGCATATAGAAGGAAGTCACTGAAATATAATAATTTGAAGGCGTGGCCAATAGCCTTGCATTCTTCTTGACGAGAGGTATTTAATAAAGCAAATAAACAGAGAAAAATAAATAATAATATTGTAGTTCAGATGTTGACTGATTTTAAATTTATTTTTCAAAAATAATAATAATAATTCAGTGACGTAATTGGAGATCACCAATGAGTAAGCTTATATATGGAAATCATGTTGTGTTAACAAATCAAATGAGGTCATGCAAGAGCTAGATTTTAATAGTTTATATACTCTAGCTAGGCTCTTTCTCCTTCACATACGTGTCAGTAGCCTACGTTATTAAAATCGAATTCATATCATAAAACATGATCCACTTAATAAAAGAAAATGATTGAAAACAACAGCAACTAACTCAAGCTCCATATATAAATTAACATTGTAATGTTTATTTTTAAAACTACCGACACATATTATTCGAATTACAATATTGTAAGATTTAATTGAATAATAACTAATAATAAAAATACCTTCGGAACTGATTGGTTTGAGGTTACAAAACACTTTTATAATTTAAAACTGTCAGAGTCCACATGAATTGATTCGAGTATTTTAAAAAACAAAATGTATATATATCTAAAACTTTAGCAAAAAATGGAAAAAAAAAAAATAATTTGTTTACATATCTATTAATTTTTACTACCACGGTTAATAATATTACATTTTACTTATTTTAGTCATAAATTTAGTAGATAAAAACTTTATTATTTTACTGTATATACTAGTATTACATATGATTAATTAGGACACTCTTCATTTATTATGTAGACATGTCTATAAGCTAAATTTTAGCCGTGATAATAGTACTATATAAAGTTTTTTCCAATAACATAATATTTTTTTTTAAGGAATAACATATACAATAATTAATTAAATATTATTTGCATTTGTGATAATTTATAATATTATCACTCGTTTATACTTAAAATACAAGTTTACTATGCATATTTGATATATTCAAATAAAAGATTACGATATGACAAATTTAATATTAGCTAGAGCGCACTTTATTCATTGTTAAATTAATAATTGAATACAGAAATGTTCTTACTGTTTTCAATTTCTTGAAAGAAACTAAAACCCCTTAAACACGTAGAGATTGTGAAAATTACGTCATTTTTTTCCAAATAAATTATGTAATAATAAGTTTATTTTCAAAGTACGTAACAACAATTGCGGTCAAATGTTCTTATTGTCATATAAAGATTTTTCAAAGCCCCATTTGGGCCATTCCCATGAGGCAGAAGACCATTAACAACCCTTTCTCAAAAGCCAACTTAGTTGGATAATAATTAACTCTTTTTTCTTCTTTTTTTTTTCTTCAATCACAAAATAATTACATAAACAAATTTGCTTGCATTTTTAAAAATAAAATAATTAATAAACATAAAGGACAATAAATTTCATGGTGCATTCCTAAAAAAGGTACCGATATATCTATTTATATTTTTTGATATTTAAGATGTTTGATAAAAAAAATTTAATCGGTTTTCTATATTTTTAATTAAAAAAGTAAAAATATTTTTTAAAAACATATTTTATAAAATCGTTTTTTACTTTTTAATATTTTAATTACAAATTAAAAATTAAAAAATAATTTTGAAAACAAAAATTTTCATAATTTTTTTAAACAATTGTTTTTTATTCATTAATATTTTAAATTTCTATTCCAACTTAAACTTTATTAGGACCCAAACTCTGGCCTCAATTTTAAACTCGGACTACAACCCAAATACAGACATAAGATTAAACAAATTGTTATTGTGTGCATGTATATTTTATTTTGTAAAAATATTGAATAATGGCAGTTTAGACATTATTTTCTCCATTATAAATTTTATAACTATTCGTAGGGGTGTTCATCCGATCCAATCCGCAATTTTTTGGTCAAACAACATCCAATCCGCGTGCGGATTTCATATTTTGGATCCAATCCAATCCGCATAAGAGTTTAAATCCAATCCAATCCAATCTGCAATAGTGCGGATTGAATCTGTTATTTTTTTCATAATAAATTATTTAATATTTCATAGAAAAAAATTTAAAAAAAAAACTATTGTTTCTTAATCTCCAATAATAATTTATTTCCATCTCTATTTATATACAAATTAAACTAATATACATATATATCAATATGTATATATATATATCCTTATCTTTAGATTTATACTAAAATATATATGTATCTATTACTAAAATAAATAAGCTAGTATATATATATTTAAACTTTATGTGTATGTATCTATGTGAATAAGAATTATTTATTTTTTTGTATTTTTTATTACAAAATAAATAAAATACACCAACTCAATATATTATTAAAAAAGATTGAGAAATTAGAAGTTTGTGTCTTTTTCTTTAATTAATATATATTATATATTATATTTTTTTAAAATATATATATAATTAAGTGCGGATTGGATTGAATCGGTTACTTTTTGAGGTCAAACAACATTTAATCCGCACAAGTGCGGATTTTAAATTTTTCAATCCAATCCAATCCGCACAAGTGTGGATATCCGCATTTTACGGATTAAATTAGATTGGATCGTACAGATTGAATTAGATCGGATAATTTGTGAACACCTCTAACTATTCGTAATTTTGGTAGATACCAAAAATTAATTCGGTGAGCACCAAATGAAAAAGAAAAAACAGATATGAAGATTAGACCGAAAGAAATATAAGGGTAAGGTAGCTAGAGGTTGTGTAATAGGACACGTGAGAAAGCACTGTGAGTGCGTCAGCAGTGAAGTCCACGGCAGAATAGGAGCGTGTGGGATTACGTGTAAGTTCATTCACGAGAGAGAGAATAGAGAGGGTGAGACTTTTTCATCAAAACGACAAACTCTCACAAGGACTTATGACTCAAACGACGTCAATTTTATACACATCCCCGCGTACCACTCCCTTACCCTTCTTACCCACGCATGCGGCAGAACGTTCCACTCCCACGCGCCGACCTTGCCTCTCTCTCTTTGTTTATACATATAGTAAAATAAGTTGTAGGTATCTTTCTTAATTATTTTGTTATTTATTCTTTTTCAGTAAAGTTAGTGGCCTTGTTTTTTTTTTTTTTCAAATTTAATTCTGTTTTAAAAAGATAAAGTCAGCTATACATCATCCACTTACTGTTCTCACTTTTATTCTCCCTTTTCTTAATGTAGGCTTTTATTTAATAGGAGGAAGAAAATATTAAAAAGTGGGAATTAAAGAATAAAGGTAAAAGAATTCGATCGCTCTAAAAAGATCAGCCATATATAGAGAATTAAAAATGAAATGGTTAACACGTAGTACGTACGTGCAAAGTTTTACATAAGACACTCATCAAGTTTTCATTTTGAATTTTGTCTCTTTTTTCAGCTGTTGAAATGAATATTAATGTGTAAAGTAATAGTAGCTAGTTGTAGTAGTTGATGTTATCCAATTTGCTTTGTCAATTGGTGTGTAAATCTTTTCTTTTCATTAAGGTTTATCACTATGATTTGATTACCAATATAATTAACTAATTAATTATTATTAGTAGTCTTTTGTTTTTATCTTGACTTACGTTTCAATTAGCTATACAAACATATTGAAGTTAGGCTACATATCAATACATATGTAAATGGGAGTTTTTTTATAAAAAAAAAAAAAAAAAAAAAAAAAAAAAAAAAAGTTCAATTAGAAAATGAATCTCATTTCTCTTCTGATCTAGGTTTTTTTTTTCTTATATATATGTACATATCTAGACTTATACGTAGTTTTAAAAACATAAGTATATCATGTGACACTAATATATGGCCACATAAAATAAATTATCATGAACCACTAATATATTTTTTTGTTTATCAACATAATCAATTAAATAAAGACATGCATATTGCGTACCCATTAAAACATACAAAGTCTCCTTAGGAAAATACGAAAAATGTTATCAACTTACGAAAAGATTAATCCATCATAGTTGAAACAAAGCACTATCGAAAACACCAAGTCATTATATTAACATTATCCAAAATTGCAATTGTTAATCTCAATACCATCTGTCTTTGCTTCATATTATCAAACATAAATAATAATAATAAAAAAAGAAAAGAAAAACTAGATAGAATATAAAAGAAAAGAAGATAATCTTTGGGATACTAAATTAAAGCACGTACAGGATTTGCTCTGGCAAAGCAAACAGTTCTGAATTATAAGTGATGATATACATAAATGGTGTCGTTTTCAGTGTGGTATGGGACCCAAGCTTGAAGGAAAACGACAAATAATTTATTGGTTTCAAAAATGGGGACAGAAACGGGTAATTAAAGGAAGAAAAAAACGATGATTTTCGAACCTAAAGGTTCGGATAGTCCGAGCCTAAAAGGATAACTCAAAAAAAAAAACTATTATTATTCTATTTCCACGTGTCCTAGTGAGCTAGGTTCGGCCGTCCGCCCAATTCCGGGACAATCATCTGATTTGTGCCACACGGCTCCATCCCATATGGGGCTCCCAATTCCGTGTCAGTTTGCATTTTCATGAATTAAAAATATTTTTATATTATATTTTAAAAAAGATATCATTTATAAAAATAAATATATCTTCAAAAATATTAAAATAAATAAAATAAAGTTAACATACAATATAATTTACTTAATAAATATAGGAAGCTTATAAAAATACTCTAAAATTAGAAAAAAATTATTAAAAAAAATAGTAATACTGAATTTTTTACATTTTTACTATACTAATTTTACAAAAATATACCATATTTAAAGTTTTAAAATTACAAAAATACTGTTAAAATTAAAAAAAAAAATAACTAAAAGAACCTTAGAACAACTTAATACTACAAAAAATATTACTCTTAGTCACAACAAAATTTGTAACTAAAAGTATAAAAATTGTGACTAATTATAAATTATTATTTCTATATTGTGACTAAAAGGTCCGTAGCTAAAAGTATTAGTCACAAAAATTACAATTTATTGTCACTAAATGTATTTTTAGTCACAATACTTGTTGTGACTAAAACTAAATTAGTGACAAATTATAACTAAATACTATATTTTAGTCACAAATAATATCTTGTTGTGACTGAAAGTCACATTTAGTCACAAAAAATTATGTTGTTTTTTGTGACTAAAAAGTTGAAACTAAAAGTTGCAGTTTTTTGTACTGTAAGAAACAACATGCGTGAAAAATAAAACAATAAAAATATAACTACAAAGCAACAGAAAAATAACAAAATATTAACTTAATTGCAATAAAAAAAATAATATCAACTCTTTAATATGTTTTTGTATTACGATTTTTTATTTAATTTTGACAACATGATCTATCTTTTTGTACTATTACATTATTTTTGTTCATGAAATTTGTTATTACAACTTTATTCTTTCAACTTTTTTTCTTTTTTCCTTTTTGAGTTAGTGATAGTTAAAAAAAATAACTATAAATTAAAAATCTACTAAAAACAACATAAAAATAACCAAATAAATACATATATTATATATATATAATAAAAAAAAATATCTGGAATAAATTGAAAATACACACAATAAAAGATGTACATAAACTAAACAATAATTGTAAAAAAAAAAAACATAAAAAGAACAGAAAAATAACTTTTAAACAACTATAGAATACCTAAATAACAACATATAAATAACAATAAAGTAATAAAAATGTAATTATAAATCAGCAGAAAAATAAGAAATGAATCTTCTTAAAATATGCAAATTATTTATAAATTAACTTTAAATAAATTACAGAATATTTAAAAATATATATATTACTTTTATTAATCATGTAAAAAATAAAAAAATATAGGATAAGTGCCTTAATATTTTTGTAAGAGAAAAAAATAGCTAAAAAAAGATATATATATATATATATATATATATATTTATATATACAAAGAGAGAGAGAATTGAAAAAAAAAATAGAAAGAAAAGAAAAGAGTTAGCATAAGTATAATAAATGTAAAATTTGAAAATATTTTGTTGAAATTTTTTAATAAATGTATATGATAGTGATTTCCACAACTTAGTGAAATAATAAATCAAGTTAGTTTAAATTGAGGAATGAGTCTTTGGTTTTAATTAGATAATAATTGGCTGAGACCGAAAGTACTCTTTTTACCTAACCCAAATCTAAAACGTAAATAGTGTTTTTCTTTTACAATGATCATTTCGGTATGAATATGGATACATCCCATGTGTCAAAAATATATGTCAATTTATTATTTTGATTTGACATGTTGGGTATGAATTCATATGTATATGTGAAAAATAATTGAGTAATTGACTTGCTCAAATTTGGGGAACAACCCAAACATTGCTGTTACAATTCAATGGTGGACATTAGAAACAGCTATTTATTGATCAGGGATTGGCTTGTGCAATTTGATGTATAATTGTAGATATAAACAGAACTTTGAATGAGTATCTT
The DNA here is from genome assembly GCF_029168945.1 of Cannabis sativa. Lineage (NCBI taxonomy): Eukaryota > Viridiplantae > Streptophyta > Magnoliopsida > Rosales > Cannabaceae > Cannabis > Cannabis sativa. The sequence goes on along the minus strand of NC_083605.1, from coordinate 14,018,256 downwards.
TTGCATAAAGACTTTGGAACACAAATATAATTGGAATATAGTTTGGTTTCAATCCCTTTCCGTAGTGAAATCAGATAGTGCTCCATTTAGGGTGTTATAATTTGACACTGATTGTTTAAAACTATATATACAATATAGAAGAACAAGAAAATTTTAAGCTAAGAAGAGAATATTCCATGTTACCGACTATAAATAAAAAAAAAAAGTAAAAAGAAAAAAGAGCACTTGAAGTTTATAGTAACAGTAGTGTTTGTTATATTATTTTATATAATATAATATTTAGATTAAATAATTAAGTTGTAAATAATTAAGTGTGACAAAGTATTAATTTTGTCAAATTGTAACATACATTATGGAGTTACAAAATGTATGTAGAATGATCACAAAATAGGAGTTGCAAATCCTTTAAATTGATGATCACTTGAATATGTAACTCTCATCTCTTTTTCACTCTTAAATTAGTAAAAGATGTTACTAATTATTTATGAATGTGAATGAATGATAGCTATTAAAAATATAGTTGTTGGAGACTTGATTTATTCATTTATAAGGTGCATAAATGGTTCAAAATCAAGTGTGAATGATTTGGAACACTTTGGAGAAGAATTGGCCAAAGCTGAAAAATTGGTAACTAGTAACTAGTTACTGTTTTTTTCAGCATATTATTGCACACGTTTTTGAAAGTTTGAGAGCCTTTGTAACAGCCCAAAACTCCTCCAAATTAATAACATAAATGCCCAATTTATGATTGGTAACATCCAAGGGCTTTATGGTGGTCATTCATGTTCATATGAGAGTGAAAACTCTATAAATAGATGCCATATTGTTCACTTGTAAAAAGGGGTGGTTGAAACCATTTGTTGTGGTTAGAACCTTGTGAGGATATGCTCATCCTTAGACACTAGGCTGAGCATATGAGGCTTGATAAATCCTTAAGAGCATTTCTAGAGTTTCCCTAAGTGTCCATATGAGGGAGGAAATGACTTTTAGGACAAAGGTCCTTGAGCCTTGGTCAAGCTTTTTGTGTGTTATCCTTCTTCTTCTCTAGATTTCTTGTAATCTTGATGAAATACTTTTATTTGTATTTTGAGTATTTTGATTGTAATCCTCCTATTCTCTCTTGTAATGAGAATTTTTCCAACAATCTAAAAGTCATTTATGTGACATATTCTTCTTTCTAAAAGACATGCCATGGAGGTCAAACAATCAAAGAAAATTATCCATGAGGGAGAGCATCAATCAAGATCATGAGAAGAAAAATAATGTGGTAAGAGATTCAAGCCATCCATGGGTAAGCATGGTGGATTTATTTTGTGATATCTTATTTATTTAATAGTAATATATATTAACATATTCATATGATGAGATATGATATTTTGGTATAAAGTTTTTACATGTTAATATATATGATATGTGTATATTATATTATTATGTATAGTGATATATAATATTATAATTGAGATTATAACATATTATTATATGTATATATGTGAGAGATATATATATATCATATAATATGTGACATATGTGAGTTATATGTATATTATATGATGAGCATGAGATATAATTACATATATATATATTTGTGATAATAAATATGTAGAAATAGTGATTTCTATATACATGCATACATGATATATATTGTGTATATGCATATTAATGTATTTGTATGTTAATATATATGATATGTAACATATATATATTTAATTGTGGAATTAATATTGATATTTTGTATATGTTATTTATGATAGTATGGTAACATATATACAATATTAATTAATATAAAATTATTTGAGAGTTATAATTTTATGGGAGTTATATATTAATTTTGTGTATTAATATATGTATATAAATTATCATATTAATATATGTACTATATGGTATGATAATGGAGATGATGATAAGAAAAATGTGTTCATTCTATCATTATTATTGTGAAACTATATTATGATTAAAGATAGTTACTTGGAAATGAAGTTCCATTTTGGTGATAATCATCTCATTTTATGAGATAAGAAAAAGTGAACTATGTGAGTTACACTTTTTTGTGGATCTATATTGTGAAATGAGCTCATACAATTGGAAGGACAATTTTAGACTCAAAGAAAGTGGATCATTGTGGATTCAAACAATGAGATAAAAGATTATAAAATTGGAGAAGCAATTTTGAATCTTAAAAAGTAAAGTGGTGAAACAAAATTGATGAGAAGTAATTTTGTTAACTTTGGACTTATCTCAATGAGGAGATAACCATAAAATTGAAGAAGCAATTTTATCATTATGTGAATTTTGTGTTATCTATTAACAAATTTTAAGTATAATTTTGTTAATAAAGGACAAATAATGGATAAAATATTCTATTAATTTGTAAGTGGTATTTGGAGAGATTATCATGTGATATCGAAAGGTTCATGATAATTTTGAGTGCACATTATTTTGAAAGATAATGTGTAGAGAACAAAATAAAATAAAGAGATTTATTTTAAAGTGATATGTTTGTTTTAACTTTATGGTTAAATGTGGGGGTGAGATTTGAGTTTAATCAAATTTATTGAGAAATTATTGATTATATATATGTGGTTTTGAATTTAATATTCTAAATTAATATTTTGCTATGTGCATATGTGAAATTTTGACATATTTAGTGTTAAAATTTGGTGGTAATAATTTCAAGAAGGAAATTAAATTTAAGATAGTGGGGGTGCATACTCCAATATGAGAAGTTTAGACATATTGAGTGTCTAAAACTAAAAATGTATATATTTGAGATATATGCTTGATGTCTTAAATATAGTATAACTTTGACATGTTTGATGTATAAAGTTAAGTGTGTAATTTAGACATGTTTGGTGTCTAAATTAATGTTTAATTTTGATATGCTTGATATCAAAATTATTGAGAATTTGAGTTGTGTGAAAATTAATCTTTTATGATTGAATTTTCAAAGCTTAAGTACTTAAGGAGAAAAGTGGTCACAAAGTGAACACTATATATTTGGCTAGCATGATTCGTTTGGAATCAAAAGTGTGAGGTTAACAAATCGCTTAATCTTCATACAAGATTAAAGCATGAATTTCGAGGGATGGGACCTAAACTCCCTTAGCGATTTGCTCGTTGATGGTAACCTATCTTAACACTAGTAAAAATCTAGTCTTAAGTTCAATAGGTAATAACAAATCAATAGAGTGAATGTGGTACTCAATTGTCCCATCTATGGATGAGTACATGTGGTGAAAATTGAGGGTTAAAACTGAAAGGTTTTTTAATGGAGCTTAAGCTTAAGAAAACTCACTTAAGCTTAAGAAAGTGTAAGTATTGCGAGACACTAAAACTCCACCTATATGGACTAGGGGTGGTGCCGCCTCTTATGAGAATTGGGAGTTATTCTCTAGAAAGTCCATGAATTGGATTTGTGCACATGGCCATTAACGGTGCAAAAGCAATCCATAAGGTTCTTGAGTGAACATAGCAAATGTGTGTGTGTTATCACCGGTTTGTTATCAAGAAATAGTGGTTCAATGCTACGGCAACTAAAATTTCGATAAACTTTGTGGTAATTACACTAAGGTAAAATTCAAGTCGAAAGACATTTTACACTATGCACAAATGCAATGGTTTCTATTAGAGTGAAGTTATTTAATCAAGTGGGGGAATATTATATTACTCCATAATATAATGTTTGATTGATTAAATAAAATGTTGTGTTACAAAATTATTTGCTACAAATGAGATATTATTTAATCTAGTGGGGGAATGTTATATTATTTTATATAATATAATATTTAGATTAAATAATTAAGTTGTAAATAATTAAGTGTGACAAAGTATTAATTTTGTCAAATTGTAACATACATTATGGAGTTACAAAATGTATGTAGAATGATCACAAAATAGGAGTTGCAAATCCTTTAAATTGATGATCACTTGAATATGTAACTCTCATCTCTTTTTCACTCTTAAATTAGTAAAAGATGTTACTAATTATTTATGAATGTGAATGAATGATAGCTATTAAAAATATAGTTGTTGGAGACTTGATTTATTCATTTATAAGGTGCATAAATGGTTCAAAATCAAGTGTGAATGATTTGGAACACTTTGGAGAAGAATTGGCCAAAGCTGAAAAATTGGTAACTAGTAACTAGTTACTGTTTTTTTCAGCATATTATTGCACACGTTTTTGAAAGTTTGAGAGCCTTTGTAACAGCCCAAAACTCCTCCAAATTAATAACATAAATGCCCAATTTATGATTGGTAACATCCAAGGGCTTTATGGTGGTCATTCATGTTCATATGAGAGTGAAAACTCTATAAATAGATGCCATATTGTTCACTTGTAAAAAGGGGTGGTTGAAACCATTTGTTGTGGTTAGAACCTTGTGAGGATATGCTCATCCTTAGACACTAGGCTGAGCATATGAGGCTTGATAAATCCTTAAGAGCATTTCTAGAGTTTCCCTAAGTGTCCATATGAGGGAGGAAATGACTTTTAGGACAAAGGTCCTTGAGCCTTGGTCAAGCTTTTTGTGTGTTATCCTTCTTCTTCTCTAGATTTCTTGTAATCTTGATGAAATACTTTTATTTGTATTTTGAGTATTTTGATTGTAATCCTCCTATTCTCTCTTGTAATGAGAATTTTTCCAACAGTGTTTACTGTAACCTTTTTAGAGTTTTCTTAATTAATAATTAGGTCGGCAAAGAAAGGTTTTGCCGCCTGATTACTTAAGTGCACGCTTTGTAGGTGTAAGTTAGGTTTTTTTTTTTTTTTTCCTCCAAATCTTAAGATGTTTTGAAATTTGAAAACGCAATTTAAGTCTCTGATAGAAAAATAAAGGAATAGAAGATGAGACTAGTACAAATAACAGCATAAAATTACAAGTAACAAAATTAAACAAAAGGTAAAGAAAAAGATGAAGTGATCATACACGACTCAAAACAAATAATACAAATGAACTGTCAAAATAATAATAACAAGATATAGGAAATAATTATCACTATACTTCAACAAGTTCCAAATTACATTGTCCGAAATGCTTATTTAATCCATCTCAGAATGCTGTGGAGATTACACAACGGACAAACCTTTTTAAATTTATCAAGTCTAGTGCTCTTAATTAGGATGAGAATGTAAAATGGCTAAATGACTCTTATTTGAAATTTGAATTCTATGATTCTCTAATTCCTTCCTTGTTACCAGGCCCGGCCCTAGGCATAGGCGGGCTAGGCCCGTGCTTAGGGCCCACTCTTTCTAGGGGCCCATTTAAAATTTTAAGATCTCATCTTTTAATTACTATATTTATATAAAATTAACATCTAATATAACTAAAATAGGCCCAGCATAGTGGAAGCGTGAAGGATGATAAGGTTTATAGATCGATGGTTGAGGGACCTGAGTTCGATTATACCGAATTTCACCTTTTAATGTTAATTTTTAAAAAATAAAATTACCTAAAAAAACTACAAGCGCATATAACTTAATAACTAAACTAAAAAAAATTAAATCCATAAATATTATTTTAAAAAAAAACATTTTATAAGCTTATTTATTTTTTTATTTTCTTTCTTTCTTATCTATTTTCCTACTTTTCTTATCATATTTTTCTTTTCTTATTTATCTTATTTCAATTAAAATTACATTTTAATATTATGTACATCAAGATATAATATTTAATTTCTATAATAATAATAATAATAATAATAAATAATAATATTTTTCTTGAATATTATTTGAAGTGATTTTAATTTATTTTTTTTAAATATCTTATTATAATTATGGATTATAATCTAATGTAGGTATTAAAAATTATTTTAGCTATACGTAAATATAGACTAGATAGTTTTTCTTTTTATGAATTTGATTTATTGTATGTTGAAATTGGGCAAGATAAAAATATTACTATAGATAATAGAGTAAATTAAAAAATACAAATCTACTAATTTTTATGATACTTTAGAACTTATTTTAGATTTTTATTTTTATGTCATGAAATGTAACATAATTTTTTTAAAATTTTTTTTCTTTTTTAAAAAAATTTATTTATTAAGGGGCCCAAAATTTTTTATCGTCTTAGGCCCCCATTTCTTCGGGGCCGGCCCTCCTTGTTACCAAACATTGCTTAGGCATTTAATTATCGGCATAAATAAATAATATGGGAGTTACTTAATTGAAGTGTTTGAACAAAGCAAAGCAAATCAACATGTAACAGATACTTCTGCCTCAGCTCTCCCTTGCCACTTTAAAATTGTCAAAAACATTCCAAAAATTTCTTATTTATTCTACAACAAATAAAATTATGTAAATAGCCACTATAAACTTTATCATCTTACACCAATTTGAATCGAAACTTATTAACTCATTTTCACAAATATGTGAAAGTTCCAAATTTTGTAACAATTAGTTACCACACTATTGTCACTATTTACAACTCATGTTGTAACATCGTTTTAATTTACAGTACAAAAAACAGTTATTTTTAGTGACAATTTTTTAGTTACAACATAAATTTTTTGTGACTAAATATGAATTTTAGCCACAACAAAATGTTACTTGTAACTAAAACATAGCATTTAGTTACTACTTGTCACTAATTTAGTTTTAGTCACAACAAGTATTGTGACTAAAAATACATTTAGTCACAATAAATTGTAATTTTTGTGGCTAATACTTTCAGCTACGAATTTTTTAGTCACAACATAAAAAAGATGTTTTATAATATTAGTTACAATTTTTTTACTTGTAGTCACAAATTTTGTTGCGGCTAAAAGTAAGATTTGTTGTAATGAATTATTCTATATTATTCTATTAAAATAAGTAATATAATTAACAATCATCACGTTGCATGTATATTTAACTGTATGATATTTTTTTATAATACTATTTTCTAAGAAGAAATTATACTACATATTTTTTTTTAATTTGATGTTTTTAATTTTTATCATCTTTTTAAAAATTTATTATGTTTACTTCTTTTTTTAATCATTTTACTAATTTTGCCCATATCAGTTTACGATAGTTTTTTTTTTTTCTAATCAAAATTTTGCCCCAACTTTCTCACAAACCTACACATTCATCTATAAAGAACACAAATCTATTAGGAATAATTACATAATACATCTTTTTTTGTAAAAAAATTATATTTTTACGTTTAATGAATTTTTTTTATATATATATTTTTACGGTTTTCCGTAAAAATAACACGAAAACAACAAGAAAACTACATAAAAGTAACATCAAAATAACATCAAAATAACAACAAAAATTAACATACATATAACAAAAAATCAACAACAAATTAACATGAATACAACATAAAAATACCGTATTTTCTATAAATAAAATCAAAAAATTCGTAAAAATGTTTAAAATTCTGTGAAACCGTATTTTTGTAATTTTTTTGTTGTTTTGTGTATTTGTGAAATTATCTCTTAGTTATATGAGTATGTGAGGATAATTTGAGTACAATAGTCATAAAAAATATATATTTAAATTATATTTTATTTAAAGATAAATCTAACTAATGTATAAAATAAGTGGGTATTCTTAACTTCTCCCATTTTCTAATGTACACTTTTTGAGTTCAATTCTCTTAAATTACACTAAACCCCATAACTTAGAAAAATACGACTTATGCAAATAGAGTAGCAAACTCGTTGTAAATATAGATCTTTTCGTAAACAATTGTTACAAATATAGCATTTTTTTGTAGTTTTTTCTTATAAATCACACCAAATTTAACATTTATCTAATTACCAAAATTCTATCATAAGATTAAGATTTCATAGCTTCCAAATGCAATATAAACACTACAAATTACTCATGAGCAATTTTTTGTAATTATTTTTATTACCGCACATTTCAACTTTTCAAAAATATTAGAGTAATTTCGTAATATTTTATTAGGGCCTATATTGGGTCGTATCATTTCTTATTTTTGGAAACTATATAAAACATGGAATTTTTGTTGTGTCTTACAAAAATATGGTAGCTTTTCTTAATAAAATTTTATATGGTATTTTTCTTTTAATTTTTTACATTTTTATCAGATTTATTTCCCATATGTTAGTTTTTATACTATATATTTCTTGATATTTATGAGTGTATAGTAGTAACCAATTCTTTTCTTTTAATTGGTAATATAAGTGTATTTTATTTGAGTTGTTTTTTTGATGGTTTTTTATTTAGTTATTTTAGGAATCGATTTAATCTAGTTAATTCAAAGAATCGGTTTTTGATTTAGTTATTTCATATAACTAGTTCTTGTATGTTGATTTTGAATTTAGTTATTTTACATAACAAATTTCTTTGTGTCATATTTTTAATTAGCTAATATGCGTAACTAATTTCTGTGATTTTATTTCAATCATTTGGTCTTTTAATTTCAGTTATCTTTTCATTATTTTCATGTCTTATTTTTATATTTTAATTTTTTAGTGTGGAGGCTTGAACTCCCAAACAAGAACCAACACAATACCAAAATAAACAAACAATGATCAAGAATACAATCAACACTAAACCAGCAACATAAACAGAAAATTAAACCAGTAAACAACTTAAAGAAAGCACTAAATGAACACATAGAACTTACGTGGTTGGGCTACATAATCAAGGTGATCATGAGCTTAATCCACGAGAGAAAGCAGCCTTAAACATGGCTGAGATGATGATTTTATTACTCTGAACAGAGGTACAAAACAGGGATGAAAACCCTGAAGCAACAATGGAGTCTTGCTCCTTACAGATTCACAATCGAGTTACAAACTCACAAATACTCTCTCTGTCTCTCTCAACCCTCTGATTTCTGTCTTCAACTCATCATCCAAACATAGAGAACTTTCAGCCCTTTTTATATTGATGTCAACTAACTAACTTAACTGTAAAAACAGTTAGGTTAGTTGGACAGTTACCAACTGTCAAAGCTGACAGTAACATCAAATTTAAGTGGTCAAACCTCAACAATTCCACCTGGTTTGATCACTTGAATATCTCTGAAGTTTACCCCAAAAAAATGTAGACTGCTTTCTAATTCCAATATAGGTTGTCTCCAATATGAGACATGGCTTTTAGTTGATTCTTAGTAAGTTTAGACAATGTCTAAACTTGTCACCCGTGGTACTCTTTGTGAAGATGTCTGCCGGGTTGTCATTTGTACCAATTTTCTTGACTTGAACTTGCTTTGAACTAATTATGTCTCGAATGAAATGTAATTTTATGTCAATGTGCTTTGACCTCTCATGAAACATGGGATTTTTGATGAGATGCAAAGCACTTTGATTATCACAGAAAACAGTGATATCATCAGAGTTTACTTCCATTTCAGATGACATTCCCTTGAGCCAAATTGCTTCCTTGATGGCTTCTGTAGCAGCCATATATTCAGCTTCAGTGGATGACAAAGCAACCACTTTTTGCAAGTTCGATTTCCAGCTAACACATCCTCCATAAACAGTAAACACATAGCCTGTTAATGACCTTCTAGTATCAATGTTCCCTGCATAATCCGAATCTACATAGCCAGTTACATCACCATGTATTTGATTTCTACTGTCAAATACCAAACCAGTGTTCAGAGTACCTTTAATGTATCTCATTGTCCACTTGAGTGCAGACCAATGTTTCATTCACGGATTTGCCAAATATCTGCTTGTAACACTCATGGCATGTGCAATGTCTGGTCTTGTACACACCATTGAGTACATTAGACTTCCTACACAACTGGCATAGGGTATACTGCTCATGTGTTTTCTTTCAGCATCAGTTGTTGGAGATTGAGTAGCAGATAATTTGAAATGCTGTGCTAATGGTGTTGATACAGCTTTGGAATTGTGCATTCCAAACTTGTCAAGAACCTTCTTGAGGTAGTTGCTTTGAGATAGAGTGATCTTGTGAGGTCTTTCTCTTTTTATATCAATTCCCAGTATCCTCTTTGCTGTCCCCAGATCCTTCATCTCGAACTCTTCACATAGCAGGTGCTTTAACTTGTCAATTTCTGTCCTTTTCTTCCCAACAACCAGTATGTCATCAACATACAAAAGTAAGTAGATTTTGTTAGCAAAATATACACAAGGATCATAATTGCTCTTACAGTAACCAATCTTACTCATGTATTCATCAAATTTCAAGTTCCATTGTCTAGGAGCTTGTTTAAGACCATATAGAGATTTCTTCAAGAGACAGACTTGGTCTTTGTCTTTGCTTTCAAATCCTTCAAGTAATTGCATATAGATTTCTTCTTCTAGATTTCCATGTAGAAAGGTTGTTCTCACATCCATTTGATCCACCTCAAGATCAAATCTAGCAGCCTTTGACAATATCATTCTTATTGAGGCTTGCTTGACAACTGGTGAGAAGATTTCATTGAAATCTACCCTTTCTTGTTGAGTGAAACCCTTAGCTACCAACCTAGCTTTAAATTTCTTTGAACCATCATTAGAATCACCTTCCTTTTCTCTGAAAATCCACTTGCAGCCAACAACTCTCTTTCCAGCAGGTTTCTTGACCACAATCCAAGTTCTGTTCTTTCTTAGTGAGGTCATTTCTTCTTGAATTGCTTGTAACCAGGCCTTCCCATTCTTACCATTTACTGCTTCATAGAAGTTTGAAGGTACTGAGCTGTCAATTTCATCAGCAACAGTAAGTGCAAATGCAATAAACTCAGCATATCCAAGTCTATCAGGTGGCTTTGTTTCTCTTCTCTCTCTGTCTCTGGCCAACTGATAGTTGCTGAGATCTTCTTGGTCATCATCTGATCTCTCTTGTCTTTCTTCAATCTGATTTCCCTGTGTCTGATCTGAATCATTATCTGGTTCCACCTCAAGCTGTAAACTGCTTGAATTTGTGTCTGTAGCAGGAGCAGTTTCAGTCTGTATTGCAGTTATTTTCATGGCCATTTCATCCTCTCTAAACACAACATCCCTACTTATGATACACCTTTTAAAACCATTTTCAAGACACCATAGCTTGTATCCCTTGATCCCATCAGGATAGCCTAGGAATAGACACTTAATGGCTCTAGGTTGAAGTTTGTCTTGCCTAATGTGTGCATAGGCTGGGCATCCAAATACTTTTAGATGCTCATACTTAGGAATTTGACCAGTCCACATTTCTTGTGGAGTTTTGAAGTTGATTGCTGTTGAGGGACACCTGTTGATTAAATAACAGGCTATTTTTAGTGCTTCTCCCCAAAACTTCCTTTCCAAACCAGCACTATTCAACATACATCTTACTCTTTCAAGAAGAGTTCTATTCATCCTTTCAGCCAATCCATTTTGTTGTGGATTTTTGACAACTGTGTTGTGTCTTCTAATGCCTTCTCTTGTACAATAGCTCTTGAACTCTTCTGAGCGAAATTCGAGTCCATTATCAGTCCTTAAAACCTTAATGTAACACCCTGTTTGTTTCTCTATCATTGTTCTCCAATTTACAAAGGTTTCAAATGCTAGATTCTTATTTTTCAGCAAGAACACCCAGAATTTCCTAGAGTAATCATCAATGATACTAAGGAAATAGTTTGCACCTCCTAATGTTTGAATCTTAGAAGGACCCCATAGGTCTGAATGTATGTAGCTTAACTTTTCTGTTGTTGTATGCATTCCTTTAGGGAATTTTACTTTGCAACTTTTCCCTAACACACAAGATTCACAGAATTCTAGCTTTTCTTTTAGACCACCTTTGAATACACCTTGTTTGTCAAGTTCCATCAATCCTCTTCCACTTACATGTCCCAGCCTAAGATGCCACATTTTGATACTATTTTCAAGTGATTTGTCTATTACTGGTGCAGCAGAACCAGTAACAGAGTGACCATCAAGATAGTATATGCCATTTTTGAGTTTTCCTTTAGCAATAACAAGTGATCCTCTAGTAACTTTTAGTGTGCCATCATCTATCTTAACAGTATAGCCATTTTTATCAAAAGCACCAATTGAAAGTAAGTTTCTCTTTAGATCAGGTACATATCTTACCTATTGCAAAGTTCTAATTTCACCATCATGCATTTTCATTTGAATTGACCTGATTCCTTCAATCTTGCATGATTTGTTGTTTCCCAATAGGACACTTCCACCTTGTTCATTTGACAGTGTGTTGAACAACTTGTCATTTGGTGTCATGTGAAATGAACAACCCGAGTCTAGTATCCATTCTTCACCAGACTTTATGCTTGATGCAACAAGTACATCAGCAGACTCATAACCATCAGCAGCTAGATCAGCTTCTCCCTTGAACTTGTTTTTCTTGTTTTGCTTTCTCTTTAATTTGGCTTTGAGAGCAAGACAATCATCCCTAAAGTGCCCTTCCTTTTTGCAATAGTAGCATTGTTTCCCTGCTGCATTTCTTGAACCAGATCTTGCTTTGTGTCCTCCATTACCATGATGATTCTTGTTCCCTTTATACTCTCTTTTTGTGCTTCTACCTCTAGTAAATAAACCTTCACCATTTGATTCAATCTTATTGTCATCCTTTCTTTGAATCTCTTTAGAACTTAGGGCAGCCTTGACTTCTGTCATGGTGAGAGAGTCTTTCCCATACAGAATAGTGTCAACAAAGTGTTCATAGGTTTTAGGCAATGAACTTAGCAAAATAATTGCTTGATCTTCATCATCAATCTTTACCCCAATGTTGCACAGATCCAAGATAATCTTGTTATAGTCATCAAGATGCTTTCTTAATTCTTTAGATTCATCCATTCTTAGAGTGTAGAGTTTCTTCTTGAGGTATAATTTGTTGGCTAGGGATTTCTTCATGTAAATCTCAGAAAGTTTTTCCCATAATCCCAAGGCTTTCTCCTCACTTGAGACTTCCCTCAAAACTTCATCACCCAAACTGAGTAAAATTGCACTGTGTGCTTTAGTTTCTATTTCGAACTTCTTCTTCTTATCATCAATAGCTGCAAGAGCTTCTAGATTCAAGGCCTCTGAAATACCTTGATGTACCAACAATGCTTTCATCTTGATTCTCCATAGACCAAAGTCATTGGTACCATTGAACTTGTCAATTTCAAACTTTGAGCTGGACATTCTTGATCTTCTTGGTGAGTTCTTTGAAGAACTGTTTTGATTCTTGAACAACCGAGATTAACCACGGCTCTGATACCAATTTGTGGAGGCTTGAACTCCCAAACAAGAACCAACACAACACCAAAATAAACAAACAATGATCAAGAATACAATCAACACTAAACCAGCAACATAAACCAGAAAATTAAACCAGTAAACAACTTAAAGAAAGCACTAAATGAACACATAGAACTTACGTGGTTGGGCTACATAATCAAGGTGATCATGAGCTTAATCCACGGGAGAAAGCAGCCTTAAACATGGCTGAGATGATGATTTTATTACTCTGAACAGAGGTACAAAACAGGGATGAAAACCCTGAAGCAACAATGGAGTCTTGCTCCTTACAGATTCACAATCGAGTTACAAACTCACAAATACTCTCTCTGTCTCTCTCAACCCTCTGATTTCTGTCTTCAACTCATCATCCAAACATAGAGAACTTTCAGCCCTTTTTATATTGATGTCAACTAACTAACTTAACTGTAAAAACAGTTAGGTTAGTTGGACAGTTACCAACTGTCAAAGCTGACAGTAACATCAAATTTAAGTGGTCAAACCTTAACAATTAGTTTATTGTATTAGGTAACTGGTTTCTATGTTTAGCTATTGGCTTTTTTAAGAAAGTTGGTTTAAGTTTTATATTTTGATTTTTTTTTTTTTTAAGATAATTAGTTTTTGGTTTTTTTTATTAGTTTTTATTTTAGTTTTTTAGGAAACCAATTTCTCTGCCTTAGATTTTTAATTAATTGATAAATGTAACCAGTTTCTTTGTGTCATTTTCCAATGTCTAATTCTAATATCAAACTGCAAAGATGAAGACAACTCTGACGAATTTTCTGGCAGCGATGACTTTTCCAATAACGATGATAATTTTTCGGTGACTTTTTGGGCAATGACAAATTTTGATAGCTTTTCAAGCCACGATGACTACTCTTGCGACTTTTTCAATGATATTTTTTAGGGAAACTTACAAAAATATTGGAATTTGAGTTAACTTTTACAAAGTACTGCCACACGGAAAAGTTTTCAAAAATACTTTGTTTTTATAAAACACCAGTAAAACACAAAACAGAACAACTCAAAACAACAGTAGAATAACTAAAAAACACCAGTAGAACACCAGTAAAACTTAACACAGTATACTGCAGTATGGAACTTATAAAAAAAAATACAGTAAAAAAGTAAAAAATTCCGCTGACAATGTTTTTGTAAAAAAATAGCAAAAGTTAGTATACCATGTAAATTTCCCTATTTTTTATTGAAATCTTATTAACTTTATGATATTTTATTAGGTTTTTATTTTTAAAATTGTTTTTCTCTAAAATTACCATATTTTATATAATTTTATGCCCATAAAAATATTAATTAAATTTTTTTCCATATTTTTGTAAATATGCTGCCATTGATGAGTCACGACATATTATTGGTGTTGGGGCTGTTGTGAGGACTTCTTCAGGTCATGTCGTGGCTGCTTTTTCAATGCCTACTGTTGGTCATTTTTCATCACACGAAATGGAGGCTAAAGCAATGTTTCTCAGTCTTAATTGGGTCATGCAACTTCAGCTGCCTATATCAATAGTGGAAACGGATGCACTTATGGTCTCAAATGCTTTGAATACAAATGTGCCAGCTGTTTTCTCTTTTAATGATTTAATTTTAGACATTACTAGTCTCTTATCCTTTTTCCCTAACATAGTTGTTACTCATGTTAAGCGTACTGCGAATGCAGTTGCTGATTGTTTAGCAAAATATGCACTAGGGGTGGATGAGACTATCTCTTAGTTGGAGAATTTTCCTCCTTCGATCTACTCTGTTATTGTAAATGATTACCCTCAATAATTTATAATAACATAGTTATCTTTTCAAAAAAAAAAAAAAAATCATACATTCATGTATTTGTGAAAGGTTTAGATTAATATCTTGTACTAGTGCTTTTTTTTTCCTTTCAAAACTTTTTCAGTTATAACCCAATACCACCTGAAGAATTACACATATACAGTGATACGGGTTTTTCAATTTTATATGACCCATTATTTTTATTACAAAAATACGACTTCTTTATGAAGTCTAGCTTTCATGTTTAGTAGATCACATACGACTTACGAGAAACAGACCCAAACGCCGAGAACCACCATTATTAATACTGACAATTGAGTAACAAGAAGAACACATCTAGATCAAAAACTACAAATTAAAACGAATCATTAGGTTAATTAAATCAAAACAAAAACAACAAAAAACGGAAAATTATTTCATGAAACTATTTGAAACTTCTTAGAAATCTAGATAATAATTGGGTATTCTACCCATAAAATTATTTGAAACTTTTATTGTCCATCCCATTAACTAGATCATAAATTTTTTGCACATTTTTTGTAATTATTTAAAAAATATATATACACTTATGTAAAATACCCAATAAAAATCCTAATTAACCTATTACTCCCAAAATATACCAAAACTTTTTTAAAATATTATTTCAAAGCCAATGATACATACTTCTTTTAATGTGTATGTGGACTGTGGAACATTTCAGTCATGGTTCTTTTTCACACAAATGTATTCATTACAGTAACAATAGGTCTCTGGTAAGTTCTTAGAGAGCAATGAACATATTTTAATCCACAAATTTTACATTGCAATCGAAAATTGTTAAAAGACTGATTAATCAAGTTGTGATTTTGAATCCAAGTTCAATCAACGAGCGAGTACAAGTTCTGATAAATCCATAAAATTTTGTAGAAACTACATGATTGTTTCTCATGAACTACTAATACAAAAACTAAAGCATAAATAATTATAACACTTAAATAAACGAAACTCCTGCCATAAAAATCTCATATTACAACATATCAATGCCATCGAGACACCATATTATCAATGCCAACGTCCCCAGATTAAAATCATTCTTCAGCTTGCGGAGAGGGACTGCAATATTATCAGGATTAAATACAAAGATAAGACTGGGTTTAGCATAAAAAATTTATACACAACTTCAAATAGAATTTACTTTATGGCACAAACCTTTGGTACCTCTCATTCACTGGGCTTTCGGGTCCAACATAACTGGGACTGTCCTTAGGTTCAGGTACAGAATTGGGGCTTAGTTCACGACCATTATCAAGGTTAGTCCTCTCTCTTTCCATGGGACTGAGACTACGACTAAGACCACGACCGTTCTCAGGACTCGCCCTTTTCCTTTTGTAAGGACTAGCACTAGCAACACGACCATTCTCAGGACTAACTCTCTCCCTTTCATAAGGACTACGACTAGGAGCGTGACCGCGATCAACACTCACCTTTTCTCTTCGGTGATGAGGACTACGGCTAGGACCACGACCATGCTCAAGGCCACCCCTGTCTCTCCTATAAGGATTTGGACTGTGACCACGACCATAATCAGGGCTTCCCCTGTCTTTCCTATAGGGGCTTGTGCTACGACCCCGACCATAATCAGGACTACCCCTGTCCCTTCTGTATGCACTGGGGCTGGTGCCACGACCATAATCAGGGCTACCTCTCTCTCTTCGATAGGGACTTGGGGATCGTCTTCTATCCCGGCCACCTCTTTCTGGTGATCTATCACGTGCTCTATCAGGGCTTACTCCATCTCTCCTTTCATCATCATCATCCCGTACTGCATATTCAACTGAAATAACCCTATCCATCAACTTGCTGCATACCAAATATCATCAACAAATGTCAAATACAAGATAATATAAAACCAATTCATAAATTTAAATCAAGTTACAAAACAATTGAAATTCAGGAAAGAAAAAAAAACACATTTTTCATGCCATATATTTCCTCCAATTTACATTGGAAGAAACGTTTAACACATAATTTTAGCTAATAGTAATAAAAGATTATCCACCTCATGTTTGTAGCCTCCAATGCTTTAGTAGCATCTTCCTGTATTTCGTACTGAACAAATGCAAAATTTCTTCTAATCCTTACACTAACTATCTTCCCGTATGCATCAAAGTGCCTCTCCAAATCCTTAGTTCTAGTGTGATAAGGATCAAAATTTATAACAAATAAGGTCTTTGACGGCCTTGTATTAGTTGATGATCTTCTAGAGCCACCAGGCCTTCTAATTCCTCGTTCATGCTGAAATATAGAAATGAAAGGTCTTCAGTTTCTCTTCACATTATTCAAAAAATGATATATCAAAAGAGTATTGCAGTTTAGCACAGTCACCACATTACACTTTAGTTCTATAACCTCGTTAAAGTATCAAACAAATTCTACCTCCAGTAATTATTTAAAAAATTGCCCTCGGACTTTTGCTGCGATGTGCCACTCAAAGAACAAGAATTATCTAATTCTACGAAGTACAATGCATCCTATCACTATTGAAATAATTAACATACAACAGTTATTATGAATATGTATAAGGATATAAATTAACCTTCTCATATCTTACATCCATTTTAATTTATAATAACCACTCTATATAGACTTTTGTCATCCTCTCATTTGCATATCCTCGCACTTTTTCTGCCTTGTGCCACTCAAAGAACAGGAATTATCTAATTCTACAAAGTACACTGCATCCTATCACTATTGAAATAATTAACATATAACCATTATGAATATGTATAAGGAGATAAATTAATATCTGACATCCATTTAAAATATAATAACCACTCTTGACACCAAGTTTTCATTTTTCTACACATCACTTACTTTCACCACCACATTACATACATACAAGATTCTTGGGAAGAACTTAGTAAAATTGAGTTAATTATAAGAACTTTTATAATTAAATTCGATTTTGCCAACTTTGAAAATCTTAAAAAAAACGACGAGAAATTATTAAATAAATTATAAACCTTAAAAGCTACAATGATAACAATAAAGAAAATTATAAAAACTTAAAAGCAACAAAGATAATAAAACAAAACTAATTAATGCAGGAAATTTCGTATAGACATGACACACAAGAATTTCAAAATGGAAAACATAAGCTTAAAATGACAAATATTCAAAGAAGTGGCTATTACCTTAGTCCATTCTACGCGAAGCCTTCGTCCCTTTCGACCAAATTCTCTCCTATCAAGACCCCTAATAGCATCCTCTGCATCTCTGTCATCTTCCATGTAAATGAAGGCGAATCCTGTACATAACCAGTAAAGCAAAGAGATTCACATTAACTCACCTTACATGTATTCACAAGAATAAAGAAAGGTAAGATTTCTCCCGTGAAATCTTACCTATGATGTGCATTCTCCCTTCAGCAAACATACAAATCAACCACCTAAGATTCTATCTAGAACAAAAAGTTTGGTAACCTCTACGAAATCTTAAACCAAGTGACCAGTAAATTAATAACAGACCTTGTGCATGAACTAAGTGATGTCAAGGAACAATAATCCAAAAGTGGATGTCTCATTGTGGGTCAGTGAAAAGAATGTGCCTTCTCCATCGGTTTGTGGCCTCTGCTGTGAGGTTGGCAATGTTTCAAACTTGAAACATGTCTGAAATTGGAGGCTGGGCGTAAGTCGTGAGGAATGAAAGTCATAGGTAGTATCTGTGGAAAATGTGGGATGGTAGTGCCATTGCAGATCAGAGTGACTCTTCTTGAAAGAAAGAAGAGGAAGCTCGTCACAGGCATGTAACGGAATTCTGAAGAGCCCATCCATTAGCCTGGAAGAGAATGGATATCCCAAGATAATCCTGCGTCAAAGAAAATGTTGAGTATGGGGGGTTTATGCCTCAATAATACATTTTTTTTATATATATCCTGAACCCCCAGCAGAACTCAACAGAGAGAATATGGCTGTATCTTGGACAGCTACTGTGAATGATTTCTGGTTGTAGAACCACTGAAAAGGAAGCTGCCTCTTTTACAGATGCCGTCTGCCAGAGCCAAATTGCCTCACTGCTAGGACTCAGTAGCTGCTCCTCGCGAAGTGTGTAATAAGGTCTAATATATTATTTCTTTATTTTAACTAGTTTGTTTACGAATTAATATTTTTAACAATATTTTTCTCTATTATCACTAAAGCTAGAACGCACAATCGGGTAATATTAATTTAATAGTGTTACCTCTTCAGGAAAAATACCTTTAACAAATAGTCATTTTAATTTTAATTTATTTTAAAATGGTAAACATGTAATTACGGCGACAACTCAACCTCCAAACTATCAAGACATGCATTACCTTACCTTGCCCACAAAGTAGATTAAGCTGAGGAGGAAATAAATGCCAATTCGCAGTGGATGGGGTACCAATTAAGCCATCTATTACTTATGCATGAAGCAGAAAGTTCCAATTTTCTGAAAAGCATGTAGATTGGCTTCGAAAATATCTAATACAAGTAAATACACTTCAAACCTCGAATATTTTTAATAACATTTTAACAAAGCTACCGTGCAGTGCAGATTTAGTCTCGTCAGCAAAGCCACAGCTATAATATATGAAAACAATAATCAAAAGAACCGACAGAAGTCGATTTGAGAACTCACCAGACTTCATATCCACCCTATCAACCTTCCCATATCTTCCAAAAAGTCGTTCCAGATCCGACTGCCGAGCATCATACTCAAAGTTTCCACAGAAAATAGGCCTCATTTTACCTGAAAAGAGTTAGAAATTATGTGAATATATTAATCATAATATATTTATATAAATCTCAAAGTTTCCATACACTGCATTTATGTATGTAGACATAGAAATGTAAATTGCTATCTTTTCATCTCAATAATTAAAAGAAAAAAAAAAAGTCTTAAAACATAAACAAAATGAATAGCATAAATCGGTATACTAACACAAAGATCATTCACCACATTAAACAAAAACCATGGGGAACAAACAAACACATCCACGCACAAAATACAAAACAATGAATTGAAAAACAAAAAGTCAAACAAAAATAGATCGTACTCAACACGGGATCACCAAACACCGAGTCTCCGAACACCGTGGATGCCGTAGCCGAAGGCGGAAATGAATGAGAAAACAACGGAGAAGAAAGCCAGAGGCGGCTGGGTCCTTGGCTTTCGAGGAGAGAGAAGGAAAATGTTTGGGTGTATTTTTAGGGTTTCAATTTTCGATTTTGGGGAGAGTGATATTATATGGACGATTGTACTATACGGCTGCTGCTTTTGTAGATCATTTTTATCCAACGGCTGCAATTGTTGTAACATATATTGTGTTTACCGTGTGAGGTTTGATTGTAAGAGAATCTTTAAGGAGTTAAATGTACACCATTTCTATTCTAAACACACTCCTTAACTAAAATAAGAAATGAAGTGAGAAAATAAACCTTTTCTTAAAAAAAATAAACTAAATGAATATATTAGATTCTAAGAAGTTAGATCTCGTGGTCATTACAAATTAAGTTAACCAGTATGGAAGACGGATCAACCATACCAATGACATTACCGACAAAAGCCTATTTAACTATATTATAGGCCGCAAAATTATAAAGTCTTGAAACAAATAAAAAATTACAACTAGTGGAAAGATTTGAGAGCATTTTACATTGCATTACATAGTTACCAAATGAAAGTAATTCCCTTGAGTGTGTTGATCACCGTCTCAGAGTCGCTCTTTATCATCACAAACAAATGCTTCCTACGAGTTGCTGATTCTAGGGCTAGCAAACAGGCCGCAACTTCTCCAATGAGAGAATTAGAGAAGTTGAGAATGTTGCTAGCCACCCACAAAACCGACTCCTTATGATCTCTTACTAAGGCCACCACACACATTGAGTCGCTACCAACCTTAACGTCACAGTTGATTTTAGTCCAATCGTCTAGCGAGGGACCAAACTGGAGGCGTAGATATCACCGACGTAGGAAACAAACAAGAGGCAAAATCTACATAACAAATAAAAATATAGTCAATACAACGCTTAATGTTACATATATAATTATTAGTATGAACCTTATCGTTCCGAGTTTTCCATATCGTGTCCACTACAATTGAAGCATACAAAAATAATTCTTGGACCTCATTTTTCTTTCAAGCTCCATAGAAAATTAACCCAATCCCACATTCGGGCCACAGACTCTGGCACAGGCATCTGTTGGAAATTATTTTACCAGGATCTTAGATCTACTCACAAGTATGTTTATTAACACCCTAAATATGAACTTTCTAAAACGATGAAATAAACACATATAAAGTTTAAGAAACCTTACATTGGGTGCAGCGGAATATAATGACTCCTTCCGTTCAGATATCTAGCCCTTGATTCCTTTCTGTAGCAGAGCATTATCAATATCTGAACCTGGATCTCTTTCTCTGAATCTTTGATGCTGAAACCTCCTTCTTGCTGAAAGTCTTTCTTCACGATCTTCCTCACTATGATTGAGGTATCACTTGCTGTGTGTGGGCACTACTCATACACTAAGGATCTCGAAATTCAAGAGGGAAGAGAAAGAAGAAGTGGCAGCTAAAGATAGGGAGAGAGAAAGGCTCAGGTTTTCTCTGAAGGAAAAATAGAAAATTTAAGTGTAATTTTCCTGAAGCCTTCACTATCTATTTATAGCATTCCACTAGGGTTAGGTTTGAATTATTTGGCATTAAAATAATTAAAATATCAGAGGGAAAAACCCTACAAAAGTGGTCGGCCCTACAAGGTGGATTTGGGCCTCACTTTTTGCAATTTTGCAGTTTTATCTTTTCTGCATCTGATTTTCTCAAAAACGCCAATTTTCTAATTCAACCATTTAAATGCCAATTCTAACTATTTAATAACTATAAATAATTATTAAATAATATTGTCATTTATCATATTTATTAATTGAACCATACAAAGTATCATAATTAACAAATATGCCCCTATAAACTCTTTCTTTACAATTTCGCCCTTACTTAGTGAAAAATTCACAAATAGACATAGTCTAACTTGAGAATTATAATTGATTAATCAAAATCAAATACATGAGTCTTACAAGCAATATTATCTCAACTAGTGGGGGGACCATGGGTCTATATAACCGAGCTTCCAATAAGTAGATCAACAATTTAGCACTAAAATTCACTAACTTATTAATTCTTCGTTGAATCCACGCATAGAACTTAGAATTGCACTCTCAGTATATAGAATGCTCTATATGATCCACCATCTAGACACATCATTAGTTATCCATTGTTATAATCCTAATGTGATCAATGATCCTCTATATGAATGATCTACACTGTAAAAGAGATTAAATTACCGTTACACCCTACAATGTATTTATTCCTTAAAACACTTGACCCCGTATAAATGATATTTCAGCTTATGTGAAATGAGTACTCCACCATTTATGTTCGTTTGGTCAAGCTCGAAGGAGATCATCCTTTGCTTACTATTCGCCAGATAGAAGCTATAGATTCCATGTTTATGCTAGTGCTCCCACTCAATTGCACTACCGTGTTCCCAAAATGTACGTATCACCCTGACCTAAAAGTAGGCTTAACTAACAAATCAAAGAACACGAATAGCCTTTCAAGATTGAGCCTAATCATAACAGGATTAAGAACAATTGATCTAGGATCAACTAGGCGATATTGACTTGAATAGATATTACGGTAAATTTAATAAATCTAAGTCAAAGTTCAATATCGGTCCCTTCCGATGCATACTCCATGCATCCAACCTGAGCTTTACTTTAACCAATGCTCTGGAAAGAACATAACACTTCTCCAAATGCAAGTAAACTCTTTTGTAGATTATCATATCAGTAAAACCCTATGTCTGATAAATCTAGGAAACTTTATTCACATAGTCATGTTTACTTTCCAATGTGTTGACGGCACAATAAACAGGATCAAGTATGTGAAAAGGGTTTCAGATGAATTCATACATTATGTACATATAATCATGAAATAAATCATGTGAACCATGCAACATTAAATGTTATTTCTGATCTATATTAATAAGTAAATCTGATTATATTGAAATGAGTTTTATTTAGGGCATAAAACCCAACAAACTCCCACTTGCACTAATATAAAACAAAAAGTGCGTTTCAAATAATCTCAACACCTTGATATACAAATCAAGTGTAGTAGTAGTCAACTCCTCGTAATAGGATCTGAAAGGTTGAATTAACCACAACCTTTTCTCCACCATTACTCTTCCTTAATCACAAAATCATTGATAATGTGAAACTCCTCTCTATATGTCTACTCTCTTGGGATACTGGATTCTATATCTTTGGCAACTACTTTTGGTTAATCAGGAAATTAACACTAGTAGTTTAAGGCAATTTGGAATGGTGCCAAAGATGTATAGAACTTTCCTTAGACTGAATAAGTACCTTTCTGCCGGCTTTAACATTCGGTCCTATCCGGTAGACCTAGAAAATTCGAATAGGTTTTTACACTTCTCCAAAATCACTATTCCACCCCCGGAAGTAACCACCATCTTATCAGAAAGATTTACTAGCACAAAGGCAAATTTCGAAATCTGATATGGTGTAGTCTAAGAGTTTTAAACACACCCTTATAGACTAACATATAGTTCCTCTTCTTTATCTTAAGATTTACTTGATTGTCTTCCAATGTTCTTCTCTGGATTAATGCGATACCTACTCATTACTCCCACTCAACGGCGGAGGTGTCCGGGTCTAAGGCATACAAAAGCATATCTAAGACCTCTCACTGTTGATTTAAGAAATTCTTTCATGGCTTTATCTTTTCTGGAATAGTTGAGACTTTTCCTTAGATAAATAAAATCTATACCTAAGAAGTTGTGAAGCTTCTATAGATTGCCATTAGAAAGAAAATGCTTCAGCATCTTGCTAAAATAAGTTGCTTGCATTAGAGTAAGTAATTACCAAGTATACCACAAGCCATAGGTTTAGATAAACTCAAACCTATAATACTAGGAACAAGAAGTTTTGTTAAGTCCATTGAATGGACTTATAAACGAAAATTTCCTTTTATGTCCTTGT
This sequence comes from Cannabis sativa, assembly GCF_029168945.1. Taxonomy (NCBI): domain Eukaryota; kingdom Viridiplantae; phylum Streptophyta; class Magnoliopsida; order Rosales; family Cannabaceae; genus Cannabis; species Cannabis sativa. Next base: position 13,994,301 of record NC_083605.1, on the reverse strand, counting down.
AATAGAAAACTTTAGGTTACTCCATGTGAATGGATTAAACCATAGTTCTATTGGCTTTCTTCTTAGTTTCTTATCTTGACAATCCATTACTTGTTTAAACTCACAATGGATTTTAATCACTAGTGTCTCCCAAGTCATAAGAAGGTGAGTTCCTAGAAACTCTCCCACTACGACGAGGTACCGTGAATTATGTCGAAGAAAACTAAATGGTATTAAACTCTTTGGTTGTGACAAGACAACAGAGGCAGTGGGATCACCATATATTATATAAGATGATAAAACACTTTTGGAATCAAGAAAAATATCTCCTTTATTTGCTACTTGTTGTCAGACTTAGTCATTATCTTAGAAAAGTAGTATTTGTTTGAACGAACACTTTCTTATCTATTGACAATGGGATGGTCCACCCCTAATCACTTAGAATAGCTAACAAACCATGGTTAATAATTCTAGCTTTTCTTAAGATTTTGATTAGGTCATCCATGAATCTCGTAATGATTTACATTAAGTATACAACCATTACATCATTCTGAAATTGTATTACCATAGAAGGAATTAGGCAACGACTAGTAACTAATCATCAACATGCAACTCGAAATTTCTGGGGAGGTAAGTTTGGATATAATTCAAAAATCAAATTAATGATCTTTGAACTGCATATCTACTAACTATTTCTCCAACCCTATCAGTTTGCAAGATCTTTAACCACTTACCTTAATGGTTTTAACCATTGCTAGAAATTAATGAAATTTTTAAACATTTCAAATTTCTTTGCATAAGGTATAATCTAGAGTGATCGTTATAAGAATACAACGAAAAACTCATATCGACCCCTGAATGTATATTCATCTGCGAATGAGATGAACTACTTTCAGTGGATATAGGCATATTAACTCTTTGCAGAGATTGATCTTGTCAATTCCACTATGAACAAGATACAAATGCCATTGATTAAAAAAATGTGGTAGTGTCTTTTGATGACATAGGTTTAGTTTGTCAAAGAGTTCTTAGAATACTTCAAGTGGATCCTGGTCACAGAATACCTAACTCATATTCCATACAGTTTTAATCCATTAATATAAGATGGATATTAAACACTTGAGAAAGTGTAACTGTATTGTATTTTGGAAATAGAAATATAAGAAAATTTCTGTTTGAATTCTAAAATTAAAGTCAAAGACTTAAATTCAACCAAATATAATGAGTAATTCTTTCTTGGACCACCACTACTAATACAAACTCTAAGTCAGATTTGCCCATACAAGTAGGAGATTTCTAAAATTGAGGATTTATATCAATTGGGAATAGAATTTCGGGATTATAATCATATGCGTCATATAAAATGACATGAAATGATTTATAGACCATTCATCCAATGATATGTTTTTAAAGCTAATTCGAAATGAATAAGCTAAGAGGAATTAGGATAATTTCGTTTAAAATAAGAATCCAACGATGCTTCGATTAGCGAAAGTCAAAGTAATCTTATTTATACAATCTTCTTGTTTCATATCGTAAAAATACTAGTCTAAGGTGTCATCAATTGATGAACAGCTATATGTCGCATATACAATATTTTTCTTTCGAGATCTAACACTATTATGTATGTCTAATGGTGAAAATCCACTAGGGATTTATCTCATTAGATAAACAAGCCAAGTTAGACCAACAATGAAGATTCGAAATTAAACTACAACTTAATAACAGAAAATAACATGGTTCAATATAAATTCATACACAATTCAGAAATTATAAGTATATAGCAAGTAGGAATGACAAGTGAAAATACTAAAACATACAATCCTAAATAATTTCCAAGGTTTTCAACAAACTGATATCAGTGTCCCGTTTAGGCGAGAGTCAAAGCTACCATTCATTGAATAGAGTTGTCAGCTCGTCTAAAATGTTAAACATTCTAGCAACCTTTTATTCGATCAAGATTGGAATTCAGCGTTGTCCCGTTTAGGCGAGAGTCAAGGCAATTCTATCTTATGAGCTTCCACCATTGTTTCATAATTTGCAAGTCAAGTATGGTCGCCACCATTAGGGTGATCCATACCATACAAAACACTTACAAACTAGTTATCATGCGAGGTTAAACGGTGCGAAATTGCTAATGAACGTTCCTCCATTAGGGAGGATTACTCACTAAAACAAACGAGGTGTAAAACCCACAATGGAGATCAAATATCTTAATAATAAAGCTCATTATTTAAAGAGAGTTGTATTTTCTTTGATTCTCTTTATTTAATCTATTTATTTTAAATATATATTTATTTAATTAAAATTTCCAATTTAGAATAAAAAATTCTAAATATAAATTTTAATTTAATATTTATAAATTTTACTTAGATGGAAAAGAAAATAATATGAATTATTTCCATCTTAGTAATAATTTCCAATAAATATTTAGAAAAATATTCAATTTAAGTTGTTACAAAATTAATTTAAATTAATTTACAACTCAAATTTAATTTTCTATAAATATATATTGCATTTCGAAAAATTAAAGTATTCAAGGATACAATTTTCGAAAATGCATGTTAAAATAAAAAATTAATCCTGGAAAAATTATTCTAATTTAATGTTGGCCCAAAATTAATTAATAAAATTAATTTATAACAAAAAATATAATTTTTCTATTTAATTAAATATATAAGAAAAATTTCAAATATTTAAGTATGATGATGAAAATCAACTTAAATATTAATTTTCTATTTAATTAAATACACTAGAAAAATACTTCAAGCAAAAATATCATCTATCTAGATTTTCCTTTGACTAATTAATTCAATTTCTAATAATATACTTTAATTCAATTTATTTTAAATTAATCAATAAATGAAAAAATCATTGATTTAAGTTGATCCAAGAATTAATTAAAATAAATAATTAATTTACAACTTAATCTATTTTTCAAATAAAATTTGAAATTCCAGCATTTAAGAAATGCAATTTCAAAATTTGATTAATAAAATAAAGAAAAAAAAATATATTTTGAAAATTATTTAAATTTAATTGAAAAAATAAATTTCAACTAAAAATAATTTTCTATTTAATTAAATGTCATGAAAAAGAAATATTTAAGTATGATGATAAAAATCAACTTAGATATTTAATTTTCAAATTAATTAAATGTATTAAATTCAAGAAATAAATAATTAAGTGTAGAGAAGGCTTAATTATTAATCTCTAGTTTAATACTAGGAAAAATATACTTAAAATAAATTGTACCAAAATTAATTATATAAATAATTAATTTCACAATGTATAATATTTCCTATTTAATATTAGAAATAATAAGTAGTCTAGAAATAACTATCTAGAAAATATCTTATTTGACTAAGTATCTTTTCCACAAAATTTGAAAAAATATATAATTTAAGTTGTATTAGAAAAAATCTAGAACTTAAATATTTTCAAATTTAAATTTAATTAAATATCAAAAATTAAGTTGTAACCACTTAATTTGAAAATATTCTATTTTAAGTTAATATTTGAAAAGATATTAACTTAAAAAATATCTAAAATATTACATTTTAAGTTAATATTCGAAAAGATATTAACTTAAAAAATATCTAAAGAATCTTAATAACCAATGCCTAAAATTCCTCAACTTAATTTTGAAATTTGAAATTCAAAAGATATTCAGATTTAAGTTGGTTAGTTGTAGATAACTAAATTTCAACTTAAATAGGAATATTTAATGAAAAATTTAAATTAAGCTCCAGAAAGAATCTAGATGGTTATAATTCTATATTTAATTAAATACAAGAAAATACATATAGTTTAGCTTAGAATAAAAAATTCTTTAAACTATAATTTTCTTAAATTAATTTCAAAATAAATGAAATTAATTATGTTGCTAATCAATTTTATTAGGTTAAACTAGTTTAATTAACCTAGTACAATTATTCAAATCAGGCAAATGGGCCTTCACAATTGGGGTGGTTCATGTGAGGGGGTGCTGGGTTCAGTATGTCGTACCCACTACTATGGCTCCCAACTCTCACACAAGGCCCAAAAGAGAAGAATTTAACCTTAATAAGAACAACTATTATTAATTGAATAGGCCCAATAACTAAATGGGCCTAAATAAATTCTATCAAGAGCTATGATAATTTGTTTTAGCAACAACAACCTATATGCATCTATAATAAAATTAAACACATAGGCTCACACAGGCACACTTTGGATGGATCCTATCATGTTGCTAGGTCATACACAGATGAAAGAAGATTGTAAATATACCTGTTACAAATTATTATCTTGACCAAGGGAGCCATCAGATCATTAGATTTGGCAAAAAGTAACCATGACTATTTGCAATCAAGTAATAATAGGTTTTGAAAACTTACACACAAGTTAAAACACATACTCCTGCAACAAGGTTAGCTGGATAGTTGGATGTAGGATTTATTTAATTTTAAATTAAATAATTAATTTCGAAAATTATTAAAAAAAAATTCGAAAATTTTTTAAAAAAATTGAAAAATTAAAAAAAATTTCGAAATTTAATTAAATATTTAAATTTAAAATTAAACCTACAATTTTTGAAAAATTAGATTTCAACCAACCTAAATATCATTTCAAAAAATTTGCTAACTACTTTTAAATTTTAAATGTTATTTTATAAATAAAAATTAAATAAAAAATTAGAAAAGATAAATAAATATCTTTTTCAAATTTTAAATGTAATTTAAATAAATAAAATAACAAAATTTAAAAGTTAGCAAAATATCTTATATCTATTTAAAATTACATGATTATAGTTATCTTATTTTAAATTTAAATAAGGTCAAATTATTTAAAAAAAAATTAATTTAAAAATTTAAAATCTGACCTTAAATTTAAAAATAAGATAAGATATAATCAAATTTAAAAATAAGATAGATAATTAAGCAAAAAAGATAGATACTAACTATTTTAAATTCAAATTACACTAATATCTTGAATTAAATTTAAAAAATATTAAATTAATTCATAATGATAATTAGAATTGAACTAGGAATAGTAATAGTATAAATACAGAACTACACAAAAAATCGGAAGTTAATTTCATGAAAAAGCATGAAAAAACGAAGAAAAACGAAAAAATTGTGAGTTGTACGGACAGTTTTCACGATCGCAGGAAAATTTCAGCACAGCTCCGATTTTTTCAAATCTTCAAAAATTCATAACTAATTCAAATAAAATCGAAATTGAGTTCTGTAAAAGGCTAACTTGCTTAATTTTTTCCATACTATCCAATAAAAATAATGCCAGAAACAGAATCGTAATTATTTTTCACGAAAATTTACAAACATCAATCAATCATCAAATAACACTCAATACAACATGATACCATCCAAAAAACATACAAACAATCGTTTTAAAGTCCAAATTTCTTGCAAGTAAATCAATTAACTTGGCTGTGATACCAGTTGTTGGAAATTATTTTACCAGGATCTTAGATCTACTCACAAGTATGTTTATTAACACCCTAAATATGAACTTTCTAAAACGATGAAATAAACACATATAAAGTTTAAGAAACCTTACATTGGGTGCAGCGGAATATAATGACTCCTTCCGTTCAGATATCTAGCCCTTGATTCCTTTTTGTAGCAGAGCATTATCAATATCTGAACCTGGATCTCTTTCTCTGAATCTTTGATGCTGAAATCTCCTTCTTGCTGAAAGTCTTTCTTCACGATCTTCCTCACTATGATTGAGGTATCACTTGCTGTGTGTGGGCACTACTCATACACTAAGGATCTCGAAATTCAAGAGGGAAGAGAAAGAAGAAGTGGCAGCTAAAGATAGGGAGAGAGAAAGGCTCGGGTTTTCTCTGAAGGAAAAATAGAAAATTTAAGTGTAATTTTCCTGAAGCCTTCACTATCTATTTATAGCATTCCACTAGGGTTAGGTTTGAATTATTTGGCATTAAAATAATGAAAATATCAGAGGGAAAAACCCTACAAAAGTGGCCGGCCCTACAAGGTGGATTTGGGCTTCACTTTTTGCAATTTTGCAGTTTTATCTTTTCTGCATCTGATTTTCTCAAAAACGCCAATTTTCTAATTCAACCATTTAAATGCCAATTCTAAATATTTAATAACTATAAATAATTATTAAATAATATTGTCATTTATCATTTTTAATAATTGAACCATACAAAGTATCATAATTAACAAATATGCCCCTAGAAACTCTTTCTTTACAATTTCGCCCTTACTTAGTGAAAAATTCACAAATAGACATAGTCTAATTTGAGAATTATAATTGATTAATCAAAATAAATTACATGAGTCTTACAAGCAATATTATCTCAACTAGTGGGGGGACCATGGGTCTATATAACCGAGCTTCCAATAAGTAGATCAAGAATTTAGCACTAAAATTCACTAACTTATTAATTCTTCGTTGAATCCACGCATAGAACTTAGAATTGCACTCTCAGTATATAGAATGCTCTATATGTTCCACCATATAGACACATCATTAGTTATCCATTGTTATAATCCTAATGTGATCAATGATCCTCTATATGAATGATATACACTGTAAAAGGGATTAAATTACCGTTACACCCTACAATGTATTTATTCCTTAAAACACTTGACCCCGTATAAATGATATTTCAGCTTATGTGAAATGAGTACTCCACCATTTATGTTCGTTTGGTCAAGCTCGAAGGAGATCATCCTTTGCTTACTATTCGCCAGATAGAAGCTATAGATTCCATGTTTATGCTAGCGCTCCCACTCAATTGCACTACCGTGTTCCCAAAATGTACGTATCACCCTGTCCTAAAAGTAGGCTTAACTAACAAATCAAAGAACATGAATAGCCTTTCAAGATTGAGCCTAATCATAACAGGATTAAGAACATTTGATCTAGGATCAACTAGGCGATATTGATTTGAATAGATATTACGGTAAATTTAATAAATCTAAGTCAAAGTTCAATATCGGTCCCTTCCGATGCATACTCCATGCATCCAACCTGAGCTTTACTTTAACCAATGCTCTGGAAAGAACATAGCACTTCTCCAAATGCAAGTAAACTCTGTTGTAGATTATCATATCAGTAAAACCCTATGTCTGATAAATTTAGGAAACTTTATTCACATAGTCATGTTTACTTTTCAATGTGTTGACGACACAATAAACAGGATCAAGTATGTGAAAAGGGTTTCAGATGAATTCATACATTATGTACATATAATCATGAAATAAATCATGTGAACCATGCAACATTAAATGTTATTTCTGATCTATATTAATAAGTAAATCTGATTATATTGAAATGAGTTTTATTTAGGGCATAAAACCCAACAGCATCACCCTCAAGGGGAGGACCTCCAAAGGTGAAAAGCAAAGTTACAGTAGAGAAAAAGATGTCCCATCGTTTCTTCTCCCTCACCGCAAAAGAGGCAAGACACGTCTTCAATCTGCATTCTTTTAGCAAGAGTTGACCTGATAGGTAAGGCATTAGAGAGAATGCTCCACCAAATGACTTTGTGGCGTTCCAAGATCCTAGAATTCTACAGTTTATTCCAAAGAGCGAGAGCCATAGTGGGAGGGGGACTCTTGACAAGGGTTGAGCAAGACATGCAGATTTTGTAGAAAAGCGACCAGAAGGTTCCTTAGTTTAGATCCATTTATCCCTGTCTTGACCTCTGGGCCTTCCCCCTTTTGAGGATATTATTGGTTGTCTCTTGGTCAAAAAGGTTGTTGAGTTTGGAAATATCCCAAATCCTATTATCAATAAGAAGATTCGCTACTTTCTTCCAACCCTCTGGTCGCCCGTTTTTAGGGTAGGGATGGAAGTCTTGACTATGAATCACCCACGACCCATCCGAAATGTCTGTATCTTTCCCATCCGATATGAGCTTACAGGCTTCTTTCTTAAGAATTTTTTAGTTTTCACAATATTCTTCTAGAACAACAAATCTGAATTCTTGTACGAACACTTCAAGAAAGGTCTACCTTTTAGGTACTTGGCACTGAAAACCTTGCAACACAAAGAATTATCCTTATTCAAGAAAGCCCAATCCCATTAAGCCAGGAAAGCCTGATTCATTTCTAAGGTCCTCTAGAAGCCAATTCCACCCCTAGACTTGGGGAGGCATAACTGATCTCAGGCTTAAGACAAATGCCACAGTTGCCCTGCTCATAGCCCCACAAAAATCTCTAACCATGCCATCTATTTTCGCTGCAAGCTTCTTGGACAACTTCGTCGTTTGCATGGTATAAACTGGTAAAGAAAATCCCACTGATTTTATCAGAGTAGCACGACCGACTTTAGATAAGGATTTCAACTTCCACCCATGCAGCTTAGAGACCAAGTTATCCATGATGAAAATGAAATCTGTATCTTTCCTACGACTTCGGAATAACGGGAGACCCAGGTAGTTAATGTAGTTAATGTTACCTACTACTGGGTTGAGGTCGAGAGCCTGCTTAATACCACGCTTCATCCCATTACTGGTATTCTTGCTAAAGAAGATGGATGTTTTCTCATTATTAATACGTTGGCCTGACCAATCGCAAAATAGCTCCAGATACTACCAAAATCTCTTAGCTTCCTCTATCGTGGCCCTACCCACCAAAATAAGATCATCTGCAAAGAACAAATGGGATATAAAAATTACTCTTTATAATATAGAATATGCAAGAAATTCTATAAATGTAGGGAGCTCTCTACTTTTTTGTTAAATTTTTTTTAATAGTACTTTAATCAAAAGTATTGTTACTTTTTTATTATTTTATAAAATTAATTTATATTTGACAAATTTAAATTATAAAATATTATTAAAATAATCAATAATAACGTACATTTTCATTAATCGATAAATAAAGTAATAAATAAACTCTAGAATAAATAATTATTAATAATAATGGCAAGAAAGTTTTTAATGTGGCTTTGAAGTTAATTTTTTATACTTCACGAGTCCATCTTATTTTTGGGTTATTATAGAACTAAAAAACAAATCGTGCTTCGCGTGTGGTTGTATTTTGTTTAGTGAAATATCATTTTTTAATTCTTTTTTGATATTTTTGTTAATAATATGAGTAACTATTCTAGTAAACTATTTTTTTTTTTTTTAAATTTTTACTCAAAAAGTAAATTTAAATATAGTAGAAAAATTTCATAACAACTAAAAAAGACAACTATAATATATATATATATATATATATATATATATATAGAAAACTAATCATATGTATAAATTTTAAAATTGTTATCATCACTGTCTTCAAGTTATCGTTACATTCAAAATTGTTATCTTCACCATATCTCATTATAGTCGTCATTATATTCAAAGTCATTGTTGTCATCATCATATCTCGCTTATAGCCATTATTGTTATCACTATATCTCACTTGTAATCATTATTACATTGAAAGCAGTTGTCATTACCGTATCTCACTTATGCATCCAATCAAACACAAATAATTATAATTCATGTAATTTTTCTTTCAAATAATGTGTGTTTAAAAAATTAGATTATCATTATCTTCTCGTGTAGTTGTATTTTCTTTAGTGATAATTAAATTATAAAAGTATATCAAATTTCAAATTTTAGTATTTTTATATAATATTCTCCTAATATATAAGTAACTATTTTACTAAAAATAATTCTCTTAATAAAGTCTTAATTTTTTAATTATTTTGAACTAAATAAATGATTTTTTAATTTATTATTTGTTATAAATATATTATTTATATGGTTGATTTTCAAAACATATATTGTTAGAAGAAATTAAAAAATTATAACAATTGATTGTTTTATAGAAAATTCATCATATATTTTGTCAATGTCCTTTCTAATAAATTTACATTGATTAATTACTCACTTTTATACAAATATGTAATAATATATATATAATAAATTAAATTATTAGAATCAAATTTTGAAAAGAAAAAGTAAAAAATTAAGGCATCAAGAAGGGAAAGATTAGAGAAGACCATGAACAAATAAGAGCTTAAAAAAGGAATAATTATATAAGGCACAATTTTTTGTAAAATAATTACATTTTTACGTTTAAAGAATATTTTTTTTTACATTTTTACAGTTTTCCAAAAAATAACACGAAAACAACATAAAATCAACAAGAAAACTACATAAAAGAAATATGAAAATAACATCAAAATAACAACAAAAAAATAACATACAGATAACAAAAAATCAACAAAAAATTAAAAAGATTACAACATAAAAAGACCATATTTTCTGTAAATAAAATTAAAAAAATCGTAAAAATGTTAAAATTCTGTGAAACCGCACTTTTGTAATTTTTTTGTTGTTTTTATATTTTTGTGAAATAATCCCTAAGAAAAACTTGAACTAATATAATAAATATTAATAGGAATATATGTGAAATTTTAAAAAAAAATTAATTATGGATAATGTTTTATACATATATTATATATATTTTAAAACTCATAATGTAATATCAATCACCTAGAAATATATATTTATATATAGGAACACATACATAGTATATTATTTTTACGAACTTCAGAAATATATTCTATAAAAACATGCTACACTTATAATGGTAATTATATACTTATGATTGATTAATAAGTTTATCGACTCCATATATGATCATTAACAACAATTAACCTAGCCACATGCATATTGAAGATGGAAAAAAAAACAAGTAGAATACTTTTTAAGTTTTTTCTCATAAATATAAGTTTCGTCACTTTTTATGATTTTTTTTTTTTAAAATTAGAGTTATTTTATGGGTTTACAAAGCCCATACATTTTGAAATGGTTTTTTAAAAGCCCATATTTAGCTTTAGTTAGTTTCTGAATGTAAATTTATAATTTTATTTTTTTTTAAATGGAAAATTTACACATTTATACTAGTAAGAGTAAATAATTTTAAATTTGTTAGAAAAACAATAATATACTCAAAATACAATAATAATTATTAAAAATAACTAATTGAATTTATATAATAAATACAGTTACAATGATCACAACATCCTTTAAATAATTTTACTCACCTAAATTTTTATACGAATTTCTTTTATAAAATTTTCCTTTATTAACCAAATTTATTTAATATTAATCTTAGATTATACATTTATTAGTTGAATAGTTGTGCTATTTGCACACACACACACACACGCAAAAAGTAGTATTTATCATCACAAACTTTAATAACACTCCAAAATAAGCATCAGAATTTCAGAAAAAGAATAATTTTTGATACTATTAAATAATTTATTAATATCAATTCTACTTTTACTCTTATTATGTTTGATTGAAATCCAACATTAAAATTATATTTTCACTCAATTAAGACATTCTATAGCATAAGATATATACTTTTACTACTAATTAATAGTTAACTCAAATATTTAGATACTAATGAATTTTTTTAACAGGTAACACAAATATTTAAATAGAAAAATGCTTAAAGTTACTCATCAAGGAGCTAGTGCTACGAAAGAGACTAAAATTCAAATTTATTCCACTCAATATGAGAACTTTAAGATAAAAGCGGATGAAACCATTGCTAACATGTATACTTAATTTACTACAATTACTAATGGTTTGAATTCTCTTGGCAAGGTATTTACTCAAAAGGATATGGTGACCAAGATTTTGAGAAGTCACACCAAGGCTTATTAAGGAAAGGTGGTTGCCATTCAAGAAGCCAAGAATCTCTCAACACTTCCCTTGGAAGAATTATGGCTCACTCATGAACCATGAAATTTTCATCAGTGCTTAAGAAAAAGGAAGCTGAGAAGGAAAAGAAGACTATTGTATTCAAGTCTTCCTCCTCCCATGCCATTAGTGAAGAAGATGAGGAAAACTTATGTAGTGAAATGGAGGACTTGGCACTCTTCTCCAAGAAATACAAAAAGTTCATGAAATTCAAAAAGAACTTTGGGAAGAAGCCACAAAGAGGGAGTGACTCAAAAGAAAGGAAGAGCAAAGATGATCCACCAATTTGCTTTGAATGCAAGAAGCCCGGACATATGAAGATGGATTGTCCAATGAGGAAGAAGAACAAATACAAAGGAAGGGAAATGTTGGCGGATTGGCTCAATAGTGATGAAGAGGACTCCGAAGAAGAAGGAAAGAATGAAGTAGCAAACATGTGCATGATGGCACTTGATGATAGGGTAAGCATTTCTAGCCAAAATGATTGTGATGGTGAAAATGATGATGATAACTTAGGTATGTCATATGATGAGTTGTCTAATTCATTTAAGGAACTATTTGATGATTTTGGTAAATTTCTTGTTAATAACCAAACCCTTAGAGAAAAGACCAACATGCTTTTAAAAGAAATTGATATTTTGAAAATAAATGAAGAAGAACTTTTAGCTAAATCTCAATGTGCTACATGTGCTTCACATAAGAAAGAACTTGTTGAATTAAAAGCCCATGTGAAAAGCCTAAAAAATGACATATATACTTTCACTAGAGGTGAAGAAGGCTATAATCTCATGGTAGGAAGCCAATCATGTGGTTTTTCAAAAAATGGTATTGGTTATGATCCTAGTAGGAAACAAAAGTTCTTGAGAAACTTTTATGTGAAATCATCTAGTCTACCTCACTTTACATGCACATATTGTAACCGAGATGGTCATACTGTTTCCTATTGTCATGTGAAGAAATATGCATATCTAGGCAAGACTAAATGGGTACCAAAGGGTTCTAGAACTAACAAGAAAGGACCCAAAGTTATGTGGGTACCAAAAGCCAACAAATGAACTTGTTTTTGTAGGAATCAACAAGAAAGAGCTGAAGCTTATGGTTCTTGGATAGTGGATGTTCAAAGCATATGACCGGTGATCCATCAAGATTTTCAAACTTTTAAAGTAAGGAAAGTGGCTTTCTCACTTTTGGAAACAATTCAAAAGGAAAAATCTTGGGTATTGGTGATATCGGTAATGTATACTCTCCATGTATTAAAAATGTGCTTCTTGTTGATAATCTTAAACATAACTTGCTTAGTATTAGTCAATTATGTGATATAAGTTTTCGTGTTGTGTTTGAAAACTCAAAATGCTCCATTAAAACATCACTCAAAATGTTATTGATGTTGATTCATTTGATAGTAAAAATAAATGTTTAACCGTAATTAATGATAATTCTTAGTTGTGACATAGAAGATTAGGACATGCTAGTATGGATTCTATCTCAAAATTGGTTAGAAAAGATCTTGTTATTGGTTTGCCATCTATTCCTTTTGTCAAATATAAATTTTGTGATGCATGGCAATTTGGAAAACAAATTAAAATGTCTTTTCATTTTAAGAAAGAGATTTCAACTACTAGACCTTTGCAATTACTTCATATTGATTTATTTGGTCTTTCTAGAATTGCTAGTCCTGGTGGTAAATACTATGCATTTGTAATTGTTGATGATTTTTCAAGATTTACATGGGTTAATTTCTTGACTCTTAGAAGTGATGTTTTGAAAAACTTTGTCAAATTTTGTAAAAGTGTACAAAATAAAAAAGGATATTCTATTACCTCCATTAGGAGTGACCATGGTGGTGAGTTTGACAATGATGCCTTAGAATTGTTTTGTGATGAACATGGTTTTAACCATAAATTTTCGGCTCCAAGAACTCCACAACAAAATGGAGTTGTCGAAAGGAAGAATAGAACAATTCAAGAAATGGCTAGGTCAATGCTAAATGAAATCTCATTACCAAAATATTTTTGGGCCGAGGCCGTCAATACTTCTTGTTATATTTTGAATCGTGTTTTCATTAGGCCCAACATGAATAAAACCCCTTATGAGCTTTGGAAAGGGAGAAAACCCAACATTGGCTATTTTAGAGTTTTTGGATGCAAATGCTTTATTTTAAACACCAAGGACAACTTTGGAAAATTTGATGCAAAATCCGATGTTGGAATTTTTATAGGCTATTCAACACATAGTAAAGCTTATAGAATTTATAACATAAGAACTAATATTGTTGAAGAATCTATCCATGTTGCTTTTGATGAGACTAACCCGCCTACAAGCAAAAGTTTAGATGATGATGTTGTAGGTTTGGGAGATGAGGTTCAAAATCTTAAAATCGGAGAGACTTCCAATGCTCCTTCACAAACTCCCAAAGAGTAACCACTCGTGGAAACAGTAAATGAAAGCCAAGATATGAATTCTAACCTTCCACATGAGTGGAAATTCAAAAGTGCTCATCCTATAGACCAAATTCTAGGTGATCCTTCTCAAGGTGCCACTACTAGAAACTCCCTTAGAAACTTGTGCATTTCATTGCTTTTATTTCTCATATTGAACCAAAGAATTTTAAAGAGGCCGAAGTTGATGAATTTTGGCTTCTAGCTATGCAAGAAGAAATAAATCAATTATAAGAAATAATGTTTGGAATTTAGTTCCAAGACCGTCACATCAATCGGTGATTGGAACAAAATGGGTCTATAGAAATAAGGTAGATGAGCATGGGGTTTGTGCGTAACAAGGCTAGATTAGTGGCCCAAGGTTACAAACAAGAAGAAGGAATTGATTATGAGGAAACCTTTGCCCCAGTAGCAAGACTTGAGTCCATTAGAATGTTGTTAGCTTTTGCATGCCACAAGAATTTTATCTTGTACCAAATGGATGTAAAAAGCGCATTCTTAAATGGGTACATTATGGAAGAGGTTTATGTAGGGCTGCACACGGGTCAGGTTTTCGGGTTTTTGGGTGGCCGGGTTCGGGTTTTCAGATTTCGGGTGTTTGAAATGTGTAACCGAACCCGAGTTTCGGGTGGTTGGGTACGGCGGGTTTCAGGTCGGATTTGGCGGGTTTAATGTGTCCGGGTTCGGGTTTAATTAGGCAGTCCGAATGATTATTTTTGGGCCAAAATGAAACTTGATTTTTAAAAATACTATCTTTTTTCTATTTTTCTATTTCTATTGAGCAGGTTTATATAAAAAATGTATAATATAAAGAACTGAAAAATGTATAATATAAAACGTATAAGTTTAAATAAAAAATTACAGTATATATAATATAAATTACATTATGAATATAAAACTAAAAAAGAGAGATGAGAGGACAGAGGAGAACTCAAGAACAAATCTCGACAGTGAGCAGGCGGGCATGGGCGGACACGGGTAGGGGCACCGGCGGTCAGATCTCAGAAAAATAGAAGAGGGATGAGGAGCTGAAGAGGCACCACCGGCAGCACAGTTCGCCTGACTGAGCTGACCGCTGAGATGAGAACCCGCCGGAGAAGAAGAAGCAGCTGCCGGTTTTCTTTGGTTATGATTTAGTTAACGAATGGTAATATACTCTTTTTATTTTATTTTGTTGTTGTTGCTGCTGAGAGGAGGAAATCATTGGTTCTACAAACATTCAGAGAGAACCAAATAAATGGGCAACCATTTTTCATGAAAACGATCCAAGCTATATATTATCACTTTGCTCTGTCTGAGAGCAATTTAACTTTTAAGTTTTAATATTATTTTTCATTGTAATAAAAAAAATTTAAACTTAATATTATTGTTCGGGTATCGGGTTACAACCCGAATAAAAAAATGCATTATTTTAAAACCCGAACCCGACACCCGTGTTGAGCATTTTCGGGTTAGACCCGACCCGACTACACGGGTTTTAAATTTTTCGGCTTTTTTCGGAAGCGGGTCGGGGCGGGTGGTCGGGTTTTCGGATTTGCGGGTCTAGATGTTCAGCCCTAGGTTTATGTCTCTCAACCACCCGGTTTTCAAAATCATAAATACCCTAACCATGTTTACAAATTGAAAAAGGCTTTATATAGTTTAAAGCAAGCTCCTAGAGCTTGGTATGAAAGATTAAGCACTTTTCTTATCTGAAATGGTTTTTCAATGGGTAAAGCGGATAATACACTTTTTATAAAAAGAAAATTAAAAGACATTATTATGGTACAAATTTATGTTGATGATATTATCTTTGGTGCTACTAATGATGCTCTTTGTGAAGAATTTTCTAAGTGTATGCATAGTGAATTTGAGATGAGCATGATGGGAGAACTCAACTTTTTCCTTGGACTTCAAATCAAGCAACAAAAGGATGGCATATTCATAAGTCAAACCAAGTACATCAAAGATCTTCTTCAAAAGTTTGACTTAGCAAATGCAAAGTCCATGAATACCCCCATGAGCACATCTATAAAGATGGACAAAGATGAAAGTGGTGAGAATGTGGACATCACCAAGTATCGAGGTATAATTGGCTCTTTATTATATTTAACCGCTAGTAGACCGAATATTTTGTTTAGTGTTGGTCTTTGTGCTAGGTACCAATCTTGTCCCAAAGAATCCCATTTGAGTGTCGTTAAGAGAATATTTAGATACTTGATAGGCACAATGAATCTAGGACTTTGGTACCCTAAGAACTCATACTTTGATATAGTAAGCTACTGAGATGCCGACTTTGCCGGTTGTAAGACAGATAGAAAAAGTGCTAGTGGAACATGTCACTTTCTAGGAAGTTCCTTAGTGTCATGGTTTAGCAAGAAACAAAACTCGGTAGCTCTATCCACAACCGAAGCTGAATATATAGCCACGGGTAGTTGTTGTGCACAAATACTTTGGATAAAACAAACTCTTAAGGATTTTGATGTTGATTTTGAATGTACACCCATAAAGTGTGACAATACTAGTGCCATTAACCTCTCTAAGAATCCAATATTGCATTCTAGAGCCAAGCATATTGACATAAGGCACCACTTCCTTAGAGACCATATCCAAAGAGGTGATATTGTGCTAGACTTCGTGAGCACCGAATTCCAATTAGCGGATATATTCACCAAGCCTTTTAGTGATGAGAGATTTAGTTTCATTAGAAGAGAGCTAGGCATGACCAACTTAAATGAAATATAAGGTTTGCTAGCTATAAAAAATTTCATATCTCTCTACTTACTTATTTATGCATAATCGTTCCAAATATGATATTAATGAGATTTATATGCATAGATGAGAAAATTTATTGATACTTGACCTATATGAACTATACTTGTTGAAAACTCAAAATTATAGGTCATTATGTGAACTTTTGGTGAACTTTGGACTTGATTTCAAACAAGTGAACATGTGAATTTTTGCATATTTGATTTTATTGTGTGTCTATATGTTTGAACACGTGAAATTGAATGTATTTAGTGTGCCTATACTTTGTTTTAACTGAAATACGCTTGAAACGAATTTTTGGCGCTCTACTTGTTGATTTTATAGGTTTTTAGGCCTAAAAGAGTGTTTTTCGTCAAACTTTCTCATTTTTCAATATTTTTCAATTCTGTAAGTTTGTACACCTCATATTTTACATCATCAAACTACTGGAAAAAGATTTTTTCAATTTTTTTTTGCATAAAACTCATTTTCGGTAAGGTTCTAGTTTTCTTGGCATTTTTCAAAAAGCTTACTGTAAATCGTCGTTTTTCAACATTTTTCTATTTTTCTTGTTTGAGCATTTTTATTTTATCATATTTGAGGTATTAGAAAAGATTTGAGATCAAACATATGCTTAAAACCTGAGTTATGGCCAATTTATGCCCACTGCCCATGTGCTGAGAAAACGACAGTCCGTTTTTCCCAGTACCTAAGAAAACGGACTACTGTTTTCTACATGAACCGTGGGTATGGGCCTTTTGGTCATTCAAAACTAGAATTTTTTCTCATAAAACCATTCCAAACCCTTATCTAACCCCATTTCTGATTTCCTAACCCTAATTGGAAGCCTCCTATCCTCTTCTATCAACATTTCTCTTACCAAAACCCAATCCCTCTTTTATCTTTTCAAAATCCTATCTCTTTCAAAATTCAATTATCTTCAATGGCTTCATCATCAAGACAAGGAAAGAGGATAAGAACTTCCATGCAACAAGAAAAGCTAAGGAGCAAGGCTAGGCATGAACTTTTCTCCCATGGAAGATTTGCACAAAAATTTCAAGAGGATTTCTCAAAGAGGGACATACTCATTGGTAAAAAAATGTGATTTGAATGTCCTTAACTTTGTTAATTTTAGCAATCTTTTTAGAGAGATGGGTTGGGAAACTTTAATAAGAATTAACACCTATATCTATCCTAGGCTAGTGAGGGCTTTTTTTGCTTGCATTGAAATTGCTTGTGATCCTTATAGCATTAAGGGAACCCTTAAAGGAGTTAGATTTACCATCACCGTTGATTCCTTAAATGAATTCCTCAATGCCCCTAATGAAGGTCTCTTACTTGATCCTAGGCCTAGACTTAGGAATGATGCCTACTATAACCATACCTCATTTACTGGTATAATTTGTGTAGGAGAAGATGTCCTTGACAAACCAAAACGCTATAACCTTACTCTTCAAGGAAAACTCATCCACTCCTTTATTTGCAACAATATAGTACCTAGGAAGGGCCATAAAGATGGAGTTAGTGCCCTTGACCAAATTCTCCTTTTCAATATCATTGTCCAAAGTAAGAGTATAAACTTAGGCTATCTTATAATTCGAACCATCAATGAAGTGTTTAAGCATAGACAAAAAAAGGCCTTACCCTATGGTTCCCTTTTTAGTTACATATTTCCTCTTCTAGGCATTCCCACCAATGATGAAACTGAAGTCCTAGAATTTAAGGATTTTGATATTTTAGGGGAAATCACTATCAAGGGTATGTCCTACAAATTTGATACTGATGAAGAAAGATGGATTTACACCAAACAAGATTCCCAAGCTCAATGAGGGGGCCAACAATTCCTAGTGCTAGTGAAGAAGAAGAAGAAGAGGAAGATGAAGAAGAAGTACATCCTCAAGCGCCTCCCATGCCTCAATTCAATATTGAAGAGGCTTTTGCTCGACTTCACACATCTTTTGACACTCAATTTCAAACTTTGAGGAATGATATCAACAACATGAGGAGTGACATGGTCCAAGGGTTTGAAAATGTTCAAGATGAGATGGCACAATGGAGGGCATACATGGATCGTTTTGGCCCTCCACCAAACTAGTTTTCTTGCATATTTTTTTAGCATCTTTATTCTCGTTTTATTTTTTTGTTTGTGTGCAAAGGCTTCATGCCTCTTGACTTTGTGTTGGATGGTATTTTCTTTATGTTTTTTTAGTTTGTTGAATGTTATTGTCACGACCCGAGCCCTAGGCTGTGGTAGATGTGTAATATCCATAACTTGGGTGGTCAAAGGTCACACTTTGACCCTTGTAGGAAGATAAAGCTTATAAATGATCCTTTTATTTATATTATAAAATACTGATTTAAAAGTAATGGATTAACTCCTATATTAATAAGAAAATATTAGTAACAAAATCAGGACCACTCATCAATATAAAAGAACAGTAATATCCCCACAGTTAAATAATCACCAAATAGATAGATTAAATAAGTCATTAAGGGCTCGTTTGGAACGCCGTATTAGGTCGTATTGTATTGTATTGTATTATATTGAATTGGATTATATATCATATTTTTATATAATACTATGTTAAACTTTAATTTATACTAAAATATTATATATTTAGGTGTCCATAAAAGTTAATACCACATATAGTTTTACATAAAAATATTGCATAAAATACAATTTAATATAATACAATACGACCTAATACGGCGTTCCAAACGAGCCCTAAAATACAAAAATAATACCTAGCATCCATCATTTCTCATTTCTAACTAGTACATAGCTAATTTAAGTCATCCAGACCATCCATTTCAGCTTAAATACAAAATCTGTTATAGTGAGATTTCTCTCACCTAGAAACTCGAGACCAGACTCCTATTTAAAGGACACGTGTATTCAGATTTCCAATGAAAGCTGAAATGTCCGTGAGAGACTTCTCGAAGTTTATAACTCGCCCAGGATAAAACTAGCGAGATACTGCGAGTGCGACCTAAGTCGAATCACGTAACCGTAATTCGCATTATGCAGGGTAGAACCAACTCGCATGTGTCAGGATATATGCGAGTATCCTCTCTATACTTCTGCAAAAGCATAGAGGTCAACTCTCTATGGTGAGATCTGGTCCCAACGACCCAATAGCCTTGATAAACCGCTATAGGCTCACATGTCTAGGTATCGTCAGCTCGATATGCGAGGTCTACAAGAGGCGATTGCTTAAAGACTCGGACAGTCCCTAACGCGATAATAACCTTGCGAGCTCAACAAACGGAACATGAACAGTCAACTCGCAGATGCGGAAGACGCATACGTTGATGGACTTAGTAACTATCACTCATTTATTAATGTTAACGTTGTTTGGGTTTAATTATTGCAATTCAATATGTAAATAATGGATTAACAATGAATGTGATCCTTATGTAACCGTTTGGACACCTACTTTGTATATAAAGGGGTGATCCACCATGAAAATGGCACCTACGAATCCTTTGCTACAGTGGACTAAGCAGATCTCAATCTGACTGAACCACTATAATTGTTTGTCTTATTGATATTTTTCCAGCCTTGTTGATTGTTCTTGCATTCCCAGTCGAGTACTCGCCATTCTAGGTCGAATACTCGCACTTGTCACTTCCCTGAAAATTCTCTTTTTATATTAATTAAATAATACATTTTGGTGTTGCGAAATTCACTCGACAACAACATCAGTTTCATTAAAAGATTTAAGAGTAAAATAAGACTAAACTAATAACGACTTCCTTTCCTAACGGTACCATCCTCATCCACTAGCATCAAACTGAGTTCCTGGAATGGGAGAAAATAGGGGGTGAGCTTATAAAGCCCAGTAGGAAAACAACTAATATCAAAGGACCCTTGGTTTAATAAAATTCCTGCATGGTTAGCTTTGTAAAAATAAAATATCTCATCAACAGTATCAATATGTACAAATAAAGTAGAGAGACCACAAATAATCACAAATCAAACGTCAAATGCATATCACACCGTCCACTAGACCCCTAGCTCTCAATACCAATCATAGAAAACGACATCCAAAACCGGGTAGTCGCATCTGATATCCACCATAATATCGGGGCTCAGATTTAATTCACTCCCTGTACAGATTCTAGGTCTTTCACCTACAGGTGAGTGCACACTTGATCTACCTATGATGACACAGAGACTAGGTCGTGAAACAACAATATGCACCGAACATGATCAACATGGCTCTCATCAGTATAACCAAAGCAGGCAAATAATAAGCATAACAAAAGAACATATTCCTTTTTATTTTCCAGAAAATTCGGCAGCATAACAGCTGTATTTTGAATAAACCCAAAAATCATAACCTACATAAATATTTGCACACATACATATATTTGGCACTCAGTGCCCCTGAACAGTCCAGAAAAATATGCAGATTAAGTTTTTAATTTTTCAAACCATTTAGTAAATCATAAAAATTGGAATATGTCTAATGTTATACAACGAATATAAAAATCAAGTCCAATAATCAAGTTGAGTCCCTACCTCTCCCGAGTCGTTAAACTTTTTCCAAAAGACGATCTTAAGCTCTCAAGTCCCGAGCTCCAATTGTTTTGTTCAAACTTACATATTACTCTCACATATACCATCAAATGGTTAAATAATTATCATCATTGCATTCTACATTCAAAACCGAGTCCAACGACATATAATATGACTATATTTAAAATTTGGGGTTCCGAAGCCTCACCTAAGCGGTGCACATTAACAATCGGTGGCGGTAAAAATTGGTGTACCGGAAATGTCGCCAAAAATAGGAGTATTATATATCAAAACGACCACCTCGACGAGTAGATCACACCTATGCCAACCATTTGTCAAAATGGTACACGATGTCACCGGAAAGTTGCCGGAAAGGGGCAGAGCTACAAAAATGTCACCGGAAAAAGTAGTGAACCGAGAAAAATGGTTTAGTGTAGGTTGTTCTCCTCGACGAGCTGAGTTTAGTGGTGAAGACGATTCGTCAAACGGACGCCGGAGGTGACCGGAAAATCTGTTCAAAGTTTGAAACCCCAAACTTTGACTTGCGATCCTAAGCTAACGACGGCGAGAGAAACGGCGCCGCTTGGGGGGTGAGGTCGCCAGCACTAGGAGGTTTGAGTGGTCCAGCGCGTGAGGTCGGGCGGTGGCCGGAGATAGGTCGCCGGAGTGTGGTGGTTATGGAGGTTTATGGGTTTTCTTTCTTGTGTATTGAAGAGAGAGAAAGAGAGATAGGTAAAGAGAGAGAGAAGACAAAGGGGGCTAATATATATATATGTATATATTTTTTTACATATATATTATATTATATTTATTTAATTATTATATATATATACTCGGTTTGACTGAGTAGTGTTGCTTTATCTTTTTTTTCCTTATTTTGTGAATTCCTTGCCACCATTTTTGATGAATCAAAAGGGGGAGAAAATCTATGATTATTTTTGGCACAACCTCATTTTTTTTCGGTATCTAATCTTTTAATCTTAAGTATAAAATTGAGGGGGAGCTTATAAAAACATGCAAGGTAAAATTAAAAGGTAAAAATTTATTTATTTATTTATTTTCTTGCACACATCAAGGGAGAGCAAATCCAATATACATTGTTTGAATTTTTTCTTTTCCCTTTTCAAAATAATCAAATATTTGATATCATCAAAAATGGGGAGATTCTTAACTCAAACTTTTAGGTCTCCTTATTTTGATGATTAACAAATATTTGATTATTTTGTTACTAATGATTTGTTGATTTTGTAGCAAAATTAAAAGAGAAAATAAATTTTCAAGACAAATTGGTATTTTTACCAAACTTTTCAAAGCAACCAAAAATGGATTCAACAAGCATATTAAGAGCAAAAGATTCATCAAGGGATCAACAACTCAAGACCCTGTTCAAAAGAGGTCTTCAAAAGCTCAAAGTCAAAAGTCAACCCGAAAGTCAAAGTCAAAGTCAACTCTTGGGAAAAGTCAGCACGTGACCAAAAACATGCAAATCAAGCTAGGAGGCTCATCTACATCAAGACTACTAAAAATCAAATGGTATATGTTGACTTCGCTTTTAGCCAACGACAATGAGTCTATTTTATAAGCGATAAACGATATATAATAACATATATATATATGATAAAGCAATAATAAGACACGGGGATTTTATAGAGGTTCAGCCCCGAACAGTTCGGTAATAGCCTAATCCTCGTTATTTGTATTAAATTAAGATCAAGGAGAAAGATTCATTTTCTTATAGCTCTTACAACAGTATCTCTGAATATATAATTCTTAGATAATAGTATAGTCTTAGCTCAACTGCTTTTCGACAACCCCTGCCTAGTGAACATACATCACCATTTATAGGGCTAGGAAGCTTGAGGAGGAAGAGTTTCCCCTCTCGTTACAATGCGTATAAACAGAAAGATCGTGGGATTAATCCTGAATGCAAGGATTGTGGGATTGAGGCTGAATACACTGATAGTGGGATCGTGTGTATGCCATATCCACGTAAATTGATCCCTGAGTTATAGGGATTGTGCTGATGACTCATGATGCGAAAGCTGAATTTGCTAAGTGTTGGTTGCTCTGCGCGGATCGCTGAATATCTTAATCTGGGCATGCCAGCGAGGCATCTTGCTCGGCCTATCTTCCCGAGCAGATGTTCCAAGTGAACTCCACGTGTCACCATTCACGTGATGCCACGTCAGAGTGCAAAAATTGGGATAACATTTGCCCCCCAAGTCTGTACGGGACTTCTGAAGTTGCGTGTAGACTTCATCCAAGCTGATTCTGCCTTTAGATGGGGACACGTGTCGAGCGCGACCGTCCGAGACTCGATGTGTGGCTGACTGGGCGTCCCTTCGGTTTTCGGCTAATAAATGCTCTGACAATTAATATTTTGAAATCCAATTTTCTCTCTCCATAGCTGACGGCTGCACTTGATTACTTTTGATTTCCCATATTCGTTTTTAAGGCAGGAAGCTGAGGCGTCTGAGGTTCCTTTAAGACAATTAACTCTTTTCGTGACTTGCCTATAAATACCAATAGTATTGGCACATAAACTCATTTCGTCACCCTTCTTTGCTAAGTAATCCTCAGAGCGAAAAGAGAAATTCTTGGCTTCAAAGTTGCCGAAGCGCCTTCATAAAAACTGCTTGTTGGATTATGTGTCACAAAGAGTACTGTGGTATATAGTCCACCTCTAAGTATATAGAGATTATGATCCACCCCTAAGGGATATAGAGATCACGGTTCTCTAAATGTTATAGAGATTATGTGGAGTTACGAATATAATCCAGAGTTCAATAGATATAAAAGATCGTTGAACTGCATATCATTCTTAACTTTTTTCCACCCCTATCAGATCAAAAGATCTTTTTATTAAACAAATTCTTAATAATTGTTTTAGAATTAACAATTATTCATAAACATAGAAAATAATTTTTTAGTGTTTATGTAGTATTAACTGTTTGAAGAGTTTAAGATACTATAGAATTTGTATCAATAATAAAAACACATACATATTCAAATATATAAATATAATTGGTTTTGGTTACACAAGATAAAGTAAATGAAGCTCAATTCATAAATTGCAATTTATCTCCAAAATAGAAAACTTTATTATAAAATCTTCCAAAATTAAAGGAATTGTTTGCAACAATATGAAAAAAAAATATGGAATAAAATCCCAAACTAATAATTAAAATCCAAACTGTTTCGAAACTGAAATAATTGATTAAAAAAATAAATAAAAAAACGAGCTTCATCTTTATCTTGGACGAACTCCAATCCTTTGTCCAACTTTCCGATTCAACTCGCTAAGATAGCATCCGAGTTCAAGCAGCTTAGGCTGTAATAAGAAGAAAAACAAATAAACATGGTTAGTAGGTCCAAAATTAATAATCCAAATGGATAATAATTCACTAAAGTCATCAGTTTATAAGAAAAGAAATACCTTGTTTCTTTGCAAGAAGCTTAGGACATTGGGGTTTCCAGTGTCCTTTTTCATTGCAATAGAAACACTTTCCTTTTAATGTATTACCAGGAGTAGCAGCCTTTTTCTTTTTAACTGTTTTCACAGCTTGAACATGCTTCTTGTTATTTTTCCACTTCTTCTTTGTCTTAGGTCTGGAAGTAGAGGCAAGGTTTGCCTCAACTTTAATCGTCCCATTACCATTTCCAGAATTATGAGGTTTACTCCCTTTCTTCTTGGGTCCTCCAATCAAATTTTTATATGTCTGAAGGTCATTGACTAACGTGTGAAAGTCTTGTTCCTTCTTATTCATGACATAATTTGATGTATAGGGCAGAAAAGCTGGAGTCAGACTATTCAAGATAAGACTCACTTGAGTTGTTTGATCCTTTTCAGCTCCATGATTCTGGACTTCTTGGAAATAACTTGCCATCTGGAGAAGGTGATCACACACATTCTGATGGGGTTCCATCCATGCATTGATAAATTTCTTTGTCACATCAAAGCGAGACAGAATTGATGCCATTCCGAATAGTTCAGTTAACTTCGTCATGATTTCTGCAGCCGTGACAGTGTTTGCAAACCTTGTTTTCAAGGTGTCAACCATGCTGGAAAGCATGAAGTATCGAGCTTTGTTGTTAGCATTCTGCCAACGCTCGTACTTCTCTTTTACAGCTTTGGTTGCATTGTCACCCGGCTGTTCAGGAGACGGTTCAGTTAACACAAACAAGGCACTTTCACCTATGAGAGCAATGTTAATGTTCTCTTTCCATTTTGGGAAGTTAGATCCATTCAGCTTATTATCAGTCAACAGTAATAACATGGGATTGGTCGTGGTCATATTGGATACTACAAAAAACAATAAATAGAAATCAATTAAGGTTTAACACAAAATCTCATTCAGAATTTATTAGCACATAGCAAGTAGGAATGACAAGTGAAAATACTAAAACATACAATCCTAAATAATTTCCAAGGTTTTCAACAAACTGATATCAGTGTCCCGCTTAGGCGAGAGTCAAAGCTACCATCCATTGAATAGAGTTGTTAGCTCATTTAATTGATTAGGCGAGAGTCAAAGCTACCATCCATTGAATAGAGTTGTTAGCTCATTTAATTGATCAAGATGTAAATCCAGCGTTGTCCCGTTTAGGCGAGAGTCAAGGCTATTCTATCTTATGAGCTTCCACCAATGTTTCATACTTTTGTAGGCCTTATTAAAGTCGCCACCATTAGGGTGATCCATACTAAAATAAAACGCTTACAAAGAGTACTTATCTTTCGAGATTCTACAGCGCTAACTTGCTAATGAACGTTCCTCCATTAGGGAGGATTACTCACTAAAACAATAGCTATGTAAAACAAACAATGGAGATCGAATATCCTAATAATAATAAAGCTCATTATTTAAAATGTTTTTTCCTTTTATTATTTATTTAAATCTATTTATTTTAAATATATATATTTATTTAATTAAAATTTCCAATTTAGAATAAAATTCTAAATAAAATTTATTTTAATATTTATAAAGTTATACTTAGATGGATATGAAAATAAAATGAATTATTTCCATCTTAGTAGTAATTTTTCAATAAATATTAAGAAAATTATTTAATTTAAGTTGTATTAATTTAAATTAATTTGCAAATCATATTTAATTTTCTATAAATATATATTGCATTTCAAAAAATTAAAGTATATAATTAGGGGAAAAAACAGGAAAATTCCAAAAAGGGTAAAATATTACAAAAATACTGTGGGCCGGCCCAATCAACATTTGTACAGCCCACATTGAATATATTACAAAAATACCACCTGACCTATACCTTCAGCCGCACGTCACGAACGGAGACGATGAAGGAACCTCCATCGATGCAGTCGGCTACGCACCTAGAATGAAACCAGATCGAGCGTAGAACAACCATAAATTCCGGCGAATTTCGATAGGAAATGAACAAATCCAAGGATCTAAACAGAAAATTTAACAAAAAAAAAAAACCAGAAAACCGTGGAGAAACTGAAATTAAACATTTGATTTCGGTTTTTTATCGTGCAATATCACTCAAACGAGCGTCGAAAATCCAGATTGAAGCAATGTAAATCTGTATTGAACAGATCTGGAGCTCCTCCTCAAATCCAAAAAAAGGTATGAAATGAAATTTTTTTCAACAATGATACACGTCATACACAGTTGCATTCTAGTTGATTCACTGGTGTACAACATGCAATTCAGATTCAAAAAACAAAAAACAAGAACTGATTCTAATTAAGGAACCACATGATACTAATAAGGCTTTTTTTTTTTTAATTTTTTGCGTTGCCTTACAGTTGCATTATCGTTTTAAAATGGTTTACAAATCATGAAGAAGTGTCAATTGACGAGTACCAAAAGCTAGCAGATATACAAGGTACGATTTATGTAAATGGTGGCAAATTAGTTTTATAATAGTTGGAAATTAATCTGATTCAAATAAACATGATGAAAAGTGACAATGAGTAAGAACTATGTAATTCTGAGAAGAGAGTTGTGGTTTTTAAGTTGATTTACAGTTGCATAATCATTTAATAATAGTTTAATTACATTTTTTGCAGGAATTTATTTTGGAAAAGATAGAGGATAAAATAGTTTGAGAAATGGTTAGTTTCTGAGATATTTGTTTAAGTTTCTTAATAGTTTTATTCTCGTTTCTTTGTAGTTTATTAACAACAAAAAAAAAATGGCAATAGCAGGAATCAGGACAGGAAATACAATGCTTGAACAAAGGGACAGAGATAGAAGTAAGTTTGTACTCTATTTCATAACAGAATCGAACCAGTTTTAAAATTCGTTGCCTTGGACTAATAACCATTGCAAAAACACAGGAAAGGAAAGACATTCCATTCCTAGTCTTCTACAATGGACAATTCGATGATCGAATGAATTATGAAAATTATGAAGCCAGTGGACATTACATTTCAGCCAATTGTAACTATGAAGATTTGCAACAGAAACTCAAAGATGTCCTGGAGTGCAACCAAGAAAACACTGTTTTGCAACTCAAATATCAAGTGAATGAAGGATACCAACCATTGAGGATAAAGGATGATCAAAGCCTACATTTCTACATACAACTCAAATTGAAGGACCCCGACTTCACAACATACCCATTGTGTGTGAATGTCATCCACAACCCAACAATAACCATCAATGCATCATTCTTGGGAAATGACAATTCATTAATTACACATACAAGCACCTTCGAACCGATCGAATACAATGCTGCAACAACAGAAGACTCAACAAATCAACAACATACAATTGAGGCTACGGTACCGGAATTCGGGGGAGAAAATTTTGACTTCATGGACTATGCAAAACTTGTGGCAGAGGAGATGATTGAGCAACTGGAAAACAACAAAAACAGGGAACCAGAAATCACAGATTATGACGAACTACTAATCACAGATCCGCAACATCCTGAATTAGAAGAAGCATAAATATACAAAGACAAAGAAACACTGTAGAGTGTGCTTGGTTTCTATGCAATTAGGAACAACTTCCAATTCAGAGTGAAAAAATCATGTGCAAGAACATACAAGATTTGTTGTTTGGATCCAAAATGCAAGCGGGCACTAACGGCATCCAGAAACGGGCCAACAAAGTCATTCATCATTCGAAAGTACGACAGAAAGGTGATACACACTTGTGATTTGACAAAAGACAAGCTACAACGAAATTGATTGGAAACTACATCAAGCCACGATTTACCAACATAAAAACAACTCAAACGCCACAAGACATCAGAGGAGAAATGAAACACAAGTATGGGGTGAGAATGAACTACATGAAAGCATGGAGAAGCAAAGAGCACGCGCAAGAAGAATTACGAGGAAAAGCCAACGAATCATACAAGCTGCTGCTCGGTTTTTTGCACATGTTGCAAAAAACTAATCGCGGAACAATAGTGCACATGCAAACAGAGGATGACAAGAGCTTCAAGTACTTGTTTGTCGCACTGGATGCTTCAATAAAAGGATGGAAGAAATGCAAACCTATAATAGTTGTTGACGGAACTTTCCTTAAATCAACATATGGAGGTACATTGCTCTCTGCTTGTACACAAGACGCAAATGGGCACATTTTTCCACTAGCTTTTTCTGTTGTGGATTCAGAAAACAACAACTCATGGCAATGGTTTTTCACAAAAGTAAGAGAAACATATGGGATTAGAGAGGAACAG
This sequence comes from Cannabis sativa, assembly GCF_029168945.1. Lineage (NCBI taxonomy): Eukaryota > Viridiplantae > Streptophyta > Magnoliopsida > Rosales > Cannabaceae > Cannabis > Cannabis sativa. The sequence continues at coordinate 13,965,263 of NC_083605.1, read as the reverse complement.
TGCTTGATCTCAGATAGACATGAGAGCATAATTAAGGCAGCTGCTCAAGTATTTCCAGAAATCACACATTGCTATTGTGTATACCACCTGTTAAGCAACCTAAAAGCAACCTTCAAGAAGAATGCAAGCAAGCTGGATAAACCATTCTTCGCTCCAGCCAGAGCATACACAGAGAGGAAATTTGAATACCATATGAGCGAGTTGGACAGCTTGGACATCCGTGTCAGACCATATTTACAACAAGTTGAATACCACAAATGGTCAAGATACCACTGCAAAAACAACAGGTATTCAACTATGACTTCAAACATTGTTGAATCTCCAAATGCAGCAAACTTAGCAGCTAGAGAGCTACCAATCACAACACTGATGGAGTCATTGAGAGCTTTGATACAACAATGGACATACACAAACAGGAAAAAAGCACAGAAAACAACAACATTTTTTACACCTACAGCAGAGAAGAAATTAGTCAACAACTTTGTGGACTCATTGACAGAAAATGTAATAATCTGTTTAATATTTTAGTTGCATTATAGTTTCTTAATAGTTTGCTTGCCGTTGTTATACATAATAACAATTTTATAAATTTACTTAATCCGCAGGTAAAACCAATAAACGAGACCATGTTCGAAGTCGTAGAACTAACCAGATCATGGGTCATCAACCTCAAGGACAAAACATGCAGTTGCAACAGATTCCAACTTGACGAGTTACCGTGTGCTCATGCGCTTGCTGTTATAAAAGAGATGAACTTGAATGTTTACAACTACTGTTCAGGTTATTACACCACAAGAACATGGCTTGAAACATACAGCGGCTCAACATATCTGGTACACAATCACACAACATGGGATGTGCCACAAAACATAAAAGATATCATTGTTCTGCCACCAAACCAGAAAATAAGATCTGGAAGACCAAGGAAACGAAGGTTTTTATCTGAATGGGATACAAAAAAACATAACAGGTGCAGCAAATGTGGTCAACACGGACACAATCGAAAGACATGCAACAATCAAGCAATAAAATAGATACATATGAAATATTTGAATTGTTTAATTCTGTGTGCAAATTCAAACAGGTTGATATGTTATGTTCTAAATACATGGGATTTCATTTTTATGAAATTTGAAACAGTTTTTTAATAGTTGCAAAATCGTTTTGTTACAGTTGCGACACTTCGTAAATATTAAGTACCGGAATAACTTCTTCTTTACAGTTTTAAAAGCAGTCAGGTAAGAATTGATAAAACATAACTAAATAAAGGAAAAAGGAGTAATGGAAAAACAAAGAATAAAAATACATTCATAGTACAATTTAGAAATATAAAAACATTGTTTGTATTCAGTTGGATAATAGTTTCTCCATAGTTGTGCGACTGTATATAAAAACTTGAACAATTAGAAAAACATACAACTTTTGCTGATACAAACCTATACAATAAACATATTATAAGGACTAAATGTCAAATATCCTAAAAGTTTTAAACCAGGTCCAGAGTATAAAATCAAATATAATACTTATATTCAACCAATAACACTAACTATTGTCTGGTAATAGATTCAACCAATAACACAAAATAGTCACCAAAATAAAAGATCCTATTTTTTCAATTTAGAAGCCTTAGAAGACTTGCTTTGCTTCTCATCATCGCTATCAATGCTTTCATCAATTTTCCTTTGGCCATATGAGAAGAAAAGTCCAGCAAGCCGAGTACGATAAACTTCGATATCAAAGTCCGCAGGAACATCCTTTCCGTGGATAAAGAACTTGGCAAATGCAGCAACATATGCTCTGCAATCACTATAAAAACAGAAAAAATATAAACAGTTTAGCAACTTAAAAACAACATAAAATAAACTTAAAAGAAACACTCACTTTTTCTGCTGAGACGGTAGATCACTAATCTCCACGATTCTTAAAGGAGCTGTAGGGTCAGAACCTAAAGCAGGAGCATGTGACCTATTCTTCCAGAAACTAAGTAGATCAAAAAACAAAGGCAACAACACAGAATAAGCCTTCATGGCATTCCTAGCTGCAGCATTCATTTTCGCAGTCCTCAAAGAATTATGCAGAAACAGAATCCCTTCATTCAAGTCAAGACGACCAAACACCCAATGACTTTCCCTCCTTAGATTGATGATGAATAACACATGATCGGCTTCATACCAAGGCTTAGAACAAGGAATGCACAAACCTCGAATGTAATGCGCTATTGGGTGGGCAGCGTGAATGTGTGACATCTTAGTCTTCATTGACTTGGCTTTGTTATATTTGTGGTACAAAGCTTGGATGGAATCATCAAAGAGACAATCAGTTGTCGCAAAATTCAACGTCACAGCGGAAGAATATTTACCTTTTTTCCTAAGGTAATAGAATATGGTGTTCATATGCTGAAACAAAAACAACACAGAAACACAAATGAAAAGGTTGAACAAATGTTAAAAACTGTAATACAGTATCAAAACTTAAAAACATTTACAAAGCAACTGAAAAACAAACTATCATAACTACAATGGAAAATGGAAACTTTACCGAGTCATTTATAAACATGTCGCATGTAGCCAAATGATAAAACCAAGTTTTATCCTCCACATAATCAACACCTAGCCTAAAACCCGGGGTAAATTTCTTTGCGCCATCAACATAACAATTGTAATGCCTAAAACAACAAAGAAACAACAAAAAAATAGCATTAAAACCAGAATAATACTGAAAAATAAAACAGAATACAAAAACAGATTTAATCAAAACAGCCACCTAGGATGTTTAAGCAATCCTTGACCGATCCAAGCGTCAAATTTTGCCTCAATCTCGGGAGATACAAGATCAGCAAACGCATCATTAAGAGCATAAAGGCCCTTCACATAAGTCACCATTTTAAAATCCCTATCATCCCCAGCTGATTGAGAACCTGAGGACATAAGCTCCATTGGAGTGCTCCCCACATCAGCAGACCCAAAATCAACAAAAGGAGATTTCAAGGCCGGAGCACGCTTCCTCTTATCCAAAAGAGGTGTATCAGAGACAGTGTCCTCAGTTTCTTCATTAGTATGAAGGGCAGCCGACTTTTGACCAACAACATCTGGATTGGGTGCGGGGACCTAAAAAAGAAAGAATGCATTTAAACAGTTGCAAAACAAACTAAAAACTATTGAGCAACCAAAAAGAAACCTAATTTTCTTGCAACCAATTAAAAATACACTTACATGGATTTTACCAACAGCCTCCAAGCCAGCCAACACAACTTGATCATCATCTATTTTAAGCTGGCTTAACCCATCAAAGAAATTGTCCCCCTTTAATCGAGACTCATCGCCCTTTGGCTTCTCAACATCCTTAGCATTTTCATCACTCCCTCCAACAACCTCAGATGGATTCATATCAGCAGGGGCAACATCAGTAACAACCTTGTCAGCATCATCAGCATCACCACCAACTTTAACCAACTCACCACCATCGTCGGAGTCGGAATCAATATTTTCTGGATCAGGCAGTTGCTTCTCATCATCCTCAGCATCATCACCACCATCATCATCAGAATCTTGAGTTACTAATTCATCAGATGACTTTCCCTGAATCAAACAACATAAATGAAACTTAAATGAAACAGTAAAGAAACTAAAAAAAATATGAAAAAACCTAAACAATAAAATATGAATAAATACCTCATCAGAAGGACGACGATGAATGGCATTAACCTTCTCCTGAATATCCTTAATTATAGTCATTACGGACTTGAAATTAAGATCAACAAAACACCTCAAGGATATGAAGTCTTCGGCCAATGATGATTGATTCGAAATGACCATCTCCAACTTAGATTTCATCAAATCAATATCCGCTGAATCAGATTTCTTTGAAGATGACCCACTCTCAAAGGATTGCTTCGCTACACCACGGTCATCAATAGACTCATCGAGAAATAAACCGTCAAGTTGAAGCTTCTGCCTCTCTTCATCAGTAGGACACATGTTTTTGATCTTCAACTAAACAGCATAATCAAACATAATATGAAAATATAAAAACAATTTAAAAAACTAAAAATTAACAACATAAATAAAACTGAAAAGAAACAGTAAAGAAATTGTAAATTACCTTGTTCAACGGCAAATCAAAAATCTTGCCCTTCAAGTCTTGAAGAGTTGGATTTTTGGTGACAATGGTGTTGCTCCAGTTCAGAATCCTTGGAATAGAAGATGAAACTCTTTTACAGAAAAAGTTCACCATAGCAGGACAGCATTCATAAAACCAAACCGTAAAAACCCAAGGACATCCCAAAGCCCTATACCAACCATCATACTGGCCTCCCTTCTCTGCCTTCCTATTTTTCATAGTAATCCCATGCTAAATTCTACCTTTGAATGAATCAATTGTCAATTCAAAGGATTCCCTACCCCAACAATACTCGTCCCACCGACCGCTATCCACAACATCTAGATCAAACCTAGATACTTCTTTATCAGGAGTATTACTAAGAAGAAAACACTGAATAAAATACAAAACAGTCATTTTCAAACCAAGGGACTCATCCAAACCCCACCTACTACCCAAAAAAGCATCCTCAATGGCTTTGTGGTCAATGGTTTTTACACCACGAAAACAGATTTCTACCAACTGATTTGTTTCCTGTGAAAACAACAACTTGTTGTAATCATCGAAACAATCAATTCCAGAAATCAAATAAAATTCCTCAGCACTAAACCGTATGCAACGGCCAGCAACCTTAGCCCAAAACTCTTTAGGATTGGGCTGGAAAACTTCCCTCAGTAATAAACTATGGACAACTTGCGGATGAAAAACAAACTCAGGCATATCTAGAAAATGGCCAAACTGAGTTTCACGAAACATAGAAAGCAAATTAACAAACAAAGTGTTCTTAATATTATCTATCACAGAAAAAACACTTGTGCATACACACTTAGATCTATAGAAATCAGAAGGATTAAATTTGTAGTCCCAAACTTGCAAAATAACCAAAATGGCCACAATAAATTATTAATCGTGAATAATACAGTATGAAAACTACAATAAAACTATAAACAAACTACAAACAAACTACCAAACAGATACAACTATACAAAAATAAACATCAAAGATCTGAAATCGTTTTGAAACCTAAGAAATAACAGCAAACAACTAAACCTAATGAAAATCGAAAAATACATCAAACATAACAACATTAAACTATAAAAAAACTAAGAAGAAACTACATACGACTGATTGTACAAACTAAAAAGGAAAACAAAATACAGAACCTAAAGCACAAACAAACACTGAAAATAAAGAAAACAAAATCAAATTTAAAAACCAAACCCAGAAAAGAACAAAATAAATTGCTCAAAACCAACAATAAAGAACTAAAAAATTAAACAACATAAAACGAAATGTTCAAAATGAAACCCTAAAATTACACAAAGCAGAATGAACAAAAAAACGCAAAAATCTGGGAAAAGTGTAAATGTTGAAAAAGGGGGAAACGAGAATGAAACTGAAAACCAACCTCTGTTCGAACTTCGGCAGAGGCACTAGTTTTTTTCCCAGAAATTTCTGGAACCGTTTGCTCCTCCACGTTGAGCTTCGTTTTCTTCGAAGAATGAGGCCTCCCACGCTTGGTCAGAGGAGCATCAAAATCAGAATCATACTCTTCAAGGATCGAGCGTTTACCCTTGGATTTGTTAGCCAAAGTTTTCTTGCCCATTTTCGATTTTTGTTTGAGAACTGGAGAAGGTGATGATGATGAACGAGTGATTGCCATCTTATAAATAAATTTGAAAAAAGATGAAACCGAGAGGGAAAAACAGTTGAGAAATCGTGGGTTGAGTGGGAGTTGAATTTTTTTGGATAAACAAAAAACGAGAGGGAAAAAACGTGATGAATAATGGGTGGTTAAGCTTATCAATGGAGGTTATTGATCTTCCAAACAACAAAAAAACAGAAGGAAAAATCGAAAATGAAATTGAAAGAAAAGGAAAAAAGTGAGGGAAGAGAGTGGGATTTGATTGATGTGTGATGGGGATGGCACACGTGTCTGTGCATGGAATGATGAGTAAGTGGTATTTTTGTAATAAAACAAAGATGGTAAGTAAAAAAGTTGATGTAGGCGTGTAGGGGTTTTTTTGTAATAAATTGTGTAAATTGGATTTTTGATGTAAAAATTTCTAATATATACAATTTTCGAAATGCTTTAAAATAAAATAAAATAAATTAAACATTACTAGAAAAAATACTTCAAGCAAAAAAAATAATATCTATCTAGATTTTCTTTGACTAATTAATTCAATTTCTAATTATAATATATTTCAGTTCATTTATTTTAAATTAATCATTTAATGAAAAAATCATTGATTTAAGGTGGTTCAAAATTAATTAAAATAAATAATTAATTTACAACTTTAATCTATTTTCAAGATAAATTCAAAAATATCTTGCATAATTAAATGCAATTTCGAAAAATTTATTAATTAAATAAAAAAAATATATTTTGAAAATTATTCAAATTTAAGTTGTTATGAAAAAATTTTAAAAAAATTTTCCAACTTAAAATAATTCTCTATTTAATTAAATATCATGAAAATAATAATATTTAAGTATCAGGATGAACATCAACTTAGATATTTAATTTTTAATTTAATTAGATGTATTAAATTCAAGAAATAAATAATTAAGTATAGAGGAGACTTAATTATTAATTATAGTTTAATACTAGGAAAATATACTTAACTTAGATTGTATTATAAATAAATTATTAAACAATTAATTTTCAATCTAAAATATTTTCCTATATTAATATTAGAAAAAATAACTAGTGCTAGAAATAACTATCTAGAATATATTTCAATTTAACTAAGTATTTTTCTAAAATTAAAAGAAAAATTAAGTTGTTATAGAAAAAAAACTAAAATATCCAACTTAAATATTTTTCAAATAAAATTTAATTAAATATCAAAATTAAGTTGTAACCACCTAATTTAAAAAAAAAAATATTCCATTTTAAGTTGATTTAAAAAAAAATATCAACTTAAAAAATATCTTAAGAATCTTCAATAACCAATTCCTAGAATTCCACAACTTAATTTTAAATTCAAAAGATATTCAAATTTAAGTTGATAAAAAAAAATTAGTTAGAAATAACTAATTTTATAACTTAAATAGGAATATTTAATGAAATAATAAAATTAAGCTTCAGAAAGAATTTAGTTAGTTATAATTCTTTATTTAATTAAATACAAGAAAAATATAGATAGTTTATCTAGAAATAATTTCATTAAACTAAGAGTGTTTTTCTTAAAATTAACTTTAAAATATTAAAATGAAAAAAATAAATTTCATATATTTTAAAAGTTAATTATGTTGCTAATCAATTTTATTAGGTTAAACTAATTTAATTAACCTAGTATAGTTATCTAAATTAGGCAAATGAGCCTTCACAGTTGGGGTTATTCATGTGAGGGGGAGCTAGGTTCAAAATGTCGTACCCACTACTATTGGCCCCCTAACTCTCACACAAGGCCCAAAAGAGAGGAATTTATCCTTAAAATGAACAACTGTTATTAATTGAATAGGCCTAAAAACTAAATGGGCGTAAATAAAATCTATCATGGTGTGATATTTTATTTAGCAACCTAGTTCATTAAAAAAATGAACAACCTATATGCATCTATAACATAAAGTAAACATATAGGCTCACACAGGCACACAGATTTGAATGGATCCTATCATGTTATTAGGTCATACACAGATGAAAGAAGAATGTAAAATTTACCTGTTACAAATTATTTACTTGACCTATTGACAATTGAACCATGAGTTAAAATCAGATCATTAGATCTGTCAACAAGTTAACCATGACAATTTAGATCAAGCAATAATAGGTTTTATAAAAGGGCATTTTACATAAATGTATACATTTTCTTAAATAATTACAAAAAATGTGCAAAAAAATTAATTGTTACAATGTATACATTTGAAAACATTTTTACATAAAATCATACAAATTCTTAATTTAATTATATTGAATGTATTTAATGAGAATGATTACCATAATTATATTTTTATCCTTTTTATAATTATTTTTATGGCTAAATTGTACAACATTTAATGAGTAAGCTTTCAAACCATAATCAATATTAATATATTACTAATAAATAATAAAATTTGTATTAGGCATGGTATATAATATCACGTATATAATCTGTACATTAATAATAAAATTTGTATTAGAATATTACTAATATCGCTTATATAATCTGTACATTAATAATTGCATGGTATATTTTTCAAAATCAATACATATATAATCATGATTTTTTTATTAAAATATGTCATATATGCCCTATATATTATCTAAATTGGTAATGCTATTATGTTGTTTAATTTAATATTCGTAATATATATATTATGACAATATGTTTGAAAAATCTTTGAAAATATTTTGTATGTATATATGTTTATTTTATTTTCTATTAATTAAACATACTAATTTAATAAACAAAATAATAATATTCACATAGGTTTATTATATTAGTGCCATGTTTATTTTTTAGTAATTTTTTAAAAAATAAATAATATATATAAAAAAACTGTTTATCTTTTTTTTTTTGTTTATTGTGTCCTGTTTATTTTTTCTAATTAAATAATATTTGGAGTTTATAAAGTTATGTTTTTTTATTTATTTTTTGATGTAAGAATTGTATTTCAATAGAAAATTCGTCCACTAACTCATTAGAAAATAATAAATATATAGACACAATAAAAAGAAAATATATTTATTTTAGTATAGTATAAATTGGCAATGTCTATTTTTATATTTACAATTATAATAAACATACTAATAATATAAAATACTTTGTATATATATGTTTATTTTGTTTTCTATTTATTAAACATACTAATTTAATAAACAAAATAATAATATTCAGGTATGTTTATTATATCACTCTGCGTGTCATGTTTAATTTTAGTAATTTTAAACATTGATTTATATTTATATACATTAATGTTTATAATTTTAATATTGTATTTTATTGAAAAAAAAACTTATTAAATTATAATAATTCATATTAAATAGATAATAAACATTTATTCTTTAATAAAAAAAATATTTAATTTGTTTATTTTTATAAAACTGTTTATTATTTATTTAATTAATTTTACAGAATTTTTTATTTTGAATTTTAATAAACATGTTTTATTATTAATAATTTTTAAAACATTAATATAATAAACATAAGGATAAAATATTACAAAATAATATTATAACATTAATTACAGTAATCTATTTATGGTAATTAGTTTAATCATTAATGATTTATATTATTTAATGATAAAAATGTATGTTTTTATGTAATAAATTTTCAAAATGTATAAGTTTTTCAAATAATTTTTTTTGCACATTTTTTGTAATTATTTTATTTTTGTTGTACATTTATAAAAAAAGGCCTTTATAAAACTTACACACAAGCTAAAAACACATACTCCTACAACAAGTTAAATTTGATAGTTGGATGTAGGATTTATTTAATTTTAAATTGATTAATTAAAATAAATAAAAAAAATTTCGAAAATAATAATAAAAAAATATTTTTCGATTTTTAAAATAAAAAAAATAAAAAAAAATTAAAACCTATAATTTTGAAAAATTAGGTTTCAACTAACCTAAATATCATTTAAAAAAATGCTAACTATCTTTTAAATTTCATGTTATTTTATAAATTAAATATTCAATAAAATAAAATGATTATTAAATATCATTTTCTGATTTTATAATTTAATTTAAATAAAAAATAACAAAATTTAAAAGTTAGCAAAATATCTTATTTCTATTTAAATAATCATGATTATAGTAATCTTATTTTAAATTTAAATAATGTCAAATAATTTAAAAAATAGAATAATTTAAAAAATATTAATATCTGACCTTAAATTTAAAAAATAAGATAAAATAATCAAATTTAAAAATAAGATATAAAATTAAGCAAAAAAATAGGTTTTTACCTATTTTCAAGTTCAAATTACACTAATATCTTAAATTAATTTTAAAAAATCCAATTAATTTATTTTTGATGATTAGATTTGAAATATGAAAAGTAAAAATCAAAATACAAAACTACACAAAAAATCAGAAGTTAATTCCATGAAATAGCATGAAAAATCGAAGAAAAACGAAAAAAATGTGAGCTGTACGGATGGTATGCAGTTGCATACTCATCCGCGCGCGCCACAAGGTGATCAGCCGAGAAAAACTCGGTGCCAGGGGTCCCTGCATGATTTCCGCGCACACAGATAAGGGATTCAGACTTCCCTGGGCGTGTCGCTCGGACAAAACCTTGTCCTGACACGCTCCTGACCGAGCGAATGGGTGATCCGTTCCGCGCGCGTGGGATGAGGTTGATCACCCTATCATTTTTTAAAACTTCAAAAAATCATAACTAATTCAAATAAAATCGAAATTGAGTTCTGTAAAAAAGTGAATTGCTTAATTTTTTCCAAACTATCCAATAAAAATAATTTCAGAAACGAAAATTCAATTATTTTTCATAAAATTTTACAAACATCAATCAATCATCAAATAACAGACAGATCAACATGAAACCATCCAAATCACACAAAAATCGTTTTAAGTCCAAATTTCTTGAAAGTAAATCGGTATCTAATATTTTAATCTTAAGTATAAAATTAAGGGGGAGCTTATAAAAACATGCAAGGTAAAATTAAAAGGGAAGAATTTATTTATTTATTTATTTTCTTGCACACATCAAGGGGGAGCAAATCCAATATATATTGTTTGAATTTTTCCTTTCCCTTTTCAAAATAATCAAATATTTGATATCATCAAAAATGGGGAGATTCTTAACTCAAACTTTTAGGTCTCCTTATTTTGATGATTAACAAATATTTGATTATTTTGTTACTAATGATTTGTTGATTTTGTAGCAAAATTTAAAGAGAAAATAAATTTTCAAGACAAATTGGTATTTTTACCAAACTTTTCAAAGCAACCAAAAATGGATTCAACAAGCATATCAAGAGCAAAAGATTCATCAAGGGATCAACAACTCAAGACCCTATTCAAAAGAGGTCTTCAAAAGCTCAAAGTAAAAAGTCAACCTGAAAGTCAAAGTCAAAATCAACTCTTGGGAAAAGTCAACACGGGACTAAAAACATTCAAATCAAGCTAGGAGGCTCATCTACATCAAGACTACTCAAAATCAAATGGTATATTTTGACTTCGCTTTTAGCCAACGACAATGAGTCATTTTTATAAGCGATAAACGATATATAATAACATATATATGATAAAGCAATAATAAGACACGGGAATTTTTATAGAGGTTCAGCCCCGAGCAGTTCGGTAATAGCCTAATCCTCGTTATTTGTATTAAATTAAGATCAAGGAGAAAGATTCCTTTTCTTATAGCTCTTACAACAGTATCTCTGAATATATAATTCTTAGATAATAGTATAGTCTTAGCTCAACTGCTTTTCGACTCCCCCTGCCAAGTGAACATACATCACTATTTATAGGGCCAGGAAGCTTGAGGAGGAAGAGTTTCCCCTCTCGTTACAATGCGTATAAACAAAAAGATCGTGGGATCAATGCTGAATGCAAGGATTGTGGGATTGAGGCTGAATACACTGATAATGGGATCGTGTGTATGCCATATCCACGTAAATTGATCCCTGAGTTATAGGGATTGTACTGATGACTCATGATGCGAAAGCTGAATTTGCTAAGTGTTGGTTGCTCTGCGCGGATCGCTGAATATCTTGCTCTGGGCGTGCCAGTGAGGCATCCTACTCGGCCTATCTTCCAGAGCAGATGTTCCAGGTGGACTCCACGTGTCACCATTCACGTGATGCCACGTCAAAGTGCAAAAATTGGGATAACATTTACCCCAAGTCTGTACGGGACTTCTGAAGTTGCGTGTAGACTTCATCCAAGCTGATTCTGCCTTTAGATGGGGACACGTGTCGAGCGTGACCGTCAGAGACTCGATGTGTGGCTGATTGGGCATCCCTTCGGTTTTCGGCTAATAAATGCTCTGACAATTAATATTTCGAAATCTTATTTTCTCTCTCCACAGCTGACGGCTGCACTTGATTACTTTTGATTTCCCATATTCGTTTTTAAGGCAGGAAGCTGAGGCGTCTGAGGTTCCTTTGAGACAATAGTATTGGCACATAAACTCATTTCGTCACCGTTCTTTGCTAAGTAAGCCTCAGAGCGAAAAGAGAAATTCTTGGCTTCAAAGTTGCCAAGATCCTTCATAAAAACTGCTTGTTTGATTGACGTTGCTCGAACCCAGACATTTGAATCTTGAGTAAGTTTCTGATTCCCCTTTATGCTTATCCTTGCATGTTTACATTTCGAATGCACCTTCTACTGTGCTGTAGAAAAATGTTTAGGAAACCCTAGGCTTAGAAACCTTTGCGATTCTTCTTTATCATGTCTTCATGCGGTTTTACAGCCATAATGCTTGTTTCTGAACTGCATAACGTTCGTCTTTCATCTTGCTTATTCTAAGCTTCATGAACTTTTTTGCCCTAACTCAAGAAAATTTTTGACTTCTTGAGTTCTCACTTTTCTTTAAACATAGTCGTTCTTTAATCTGTTGAGTATTCCTGGTCAGTATATTTGCTTGTTTATTGTTCGATATTCCGACCAAACACTCATCTCGTGTGTTGTATTTTGTAGATGAACTCAGGTGAGTCTTGGGAACTCAGACATCGGATCGACCAGTTCAACTTCTGCACGAGGATCATCCTCGTCTTCGTTCTAGTTCTCCTTCCTCTAGCGAAGGACACTCTTATAACCATGTACCCATCCGTAAAATGATGGCTCGTACGAAGTAAACCATGTGTCTGGCTGACGCATCTGATCCTCACGGGCTCGGCACGCCACTTTGCCCAGCACCGAACAGGATCTGGCCGTCCAGATGGAGGAGGATCATGAAGGGAATGCTGAGGTCCAGGAGATCGAGGAGCTAGACGATGTACGTCCTGCCAGTCCTTCCGAGGCCGAGGAAGAGGCAGAGGTTGAACCCCCAAATTATGGGGAGTACAACGAGGCTGGGGAGCCAGTCGATGCTGACGGAGACGTCCTGGTTGAGGGCGTGGACTACGTCAGTCAGGAGCTTGCTGCGGCAGTTCCTCATAGAAGGCAGGGTGCCTTGGGCGCCAGGTGGGTAAGCCCTCCGTCCAAGATTACGAAGGCACGCCTTTGAACTCTTGACCAGGGCGAATACCTGGGCGAACTAGACTGCTACATTCCCGCCCACAACAATCGTGCCACAAACCCTGACAAGGGGATGTGCGCCTGGTCGGGTGCCTATGGTCAGCAAGGAGCGTTGATGCCCTTACATAAATACTTTAAGGATGTGGCAAACTTCTTCAATCTCTGCCCGACCTAGTTCACTCCTAAGGGCATTAAGTATTTATCTGCCCTCTTCGTCCTCTACGCTTCCCAGGAGTTGGGGTACTCCTTCTCCTCACGAAGTTGCCTGGTTCTTTGATTTGAAGTCCACCCCCAAGCAAGGTAGGTCAGGGTACTTCTATTTCTCTGAACCAAGCTTCAAGTGGTTGACCAGCACGAACGACAAGGCCATCAGCAAGATAAGGCATTTTGCTGATGAGTACTTCATGGTGAAGGACGCGGGCATTACCCGGACTCTGTTCCAGCAAATTCTGACATATCACCGTCCTCCCCTCACTCTTGCTCTTAGGGATAGAGCTCAAAAACTTGCCCGGCTACCGGGGGAAGACCAGAATATTATCCAGTTGACCTCCGAGGATAACTTTGTGAGGTACGGGCTCTATCCCGAGGACTTTACTCCTAAGTCCGTGGCGGGGAAGAAGAGGAAATCTGGTGCTGGCCGGACCGAACGAGCTCATCCAGAGAATGAGCTGATTCAACTAAAGCGCAAAGCTAATTTGAAGGGAGGTGCAAGGGCCAAGTAGTATGCTCAAGAGCCCTTGAATCCTGAAGATGAAGCTGAGGAAGAGCAGGTGACTCCACTGAAGAGGAAGAAGAAACTCCCGGCCTCGCCCAGGCCTATTGAACATGCGATTCGCATAAGGAAGCCTATTTCACCTGTTCGACCATCCCGTCCCGTGTTCAGAAAAGGGAAGGCTGTCATGTCTGAAATAAGATCGATGTCAGGTAATGATGGATTTCTGAGTCTTGTTCAGGCGGTCACCTCGCCTTTTACTTTATCTTGTTTTTGAGCTTCTTGACTTTCATGCCTTGTGTTTCTGATGGCTGTCTTCTAACCACACTGTTTTTGTTCTGTGCAGACATGTCTCGGAAAATGTTTGAGGCCCTGAAGAAGAGAATGGGCGGAAGCTCTAGCGCCTCTCCTCTGGCCAAGAAGTCTAAGGGCGGTGAGGGGTCCTCTACTAAGAAAAAGAGGCCTTTTGGGGAGGTCATTGATCTTTTCGAGGAGCTGACCGCTGCAAACCTCCTACCCCCAAATCTGCCAAGTCCAAGGAGTCTGGACCACCAATGGTTCGATCTGAATTGGTCAGGAGTGATCCTGAATGGGTGCGGGCACCTACTCCACCTTTGCTAGTGCTTCCAGAGGCCAAAAAGAGCAAGGAGATGCTGGCCCATTACATGAATCGGCTGGTTCCTGAGGTCAGTGAGCAACTGGCTGGTGTTGACAATGACTCTTCTTTGGAATTGCTGGTGGGCGGAGTCTTGAAGGAGTTCACCATGGTAAGTCTTTTTTAATACTTCCCTTTGATCTTCCATACTTAGCTCAAATGCTAAAGTTTTTTCGTTGTGCAGGCTGGTCTGAAGTTGGCATACACTTACTCCCGAGCTAAGTCTGCTGCTTCCAAGAACATGGCTCTGTCCGACACCTTGAAGGCGGAGGCGGACCTGGCCAGGAAGGATGCTAAAGAAGCCAGGGCGGAAGTCGGAGCTGTTCGGTTGGAATTGGGTGAAGCCAACAAGAAGCTGTTTGCTGCTCAGAAGAAAATCACTGTGCTGACTAAGGATCTCGAGGCTGCTGACCATTTTGAGGAGACCATCCAGACCTTATCTGCTGAGGTGAACAGTCTTGAGGACGAGAGGACTTCTCTTCGAGCAATTCTTCATCGGATGAAGGAGGAAAAGGAAGCCAAGGAGGGGGAGCTTTTGGCCGAGGTGGACAGGTTGAAGGACAAGGTCAATGCCTTGGAGACAACCGGTCTCGAGCTCTTCTTTGATTTTTGGAAGGCTAATCCTCGGGCCAATTTCGACTACTTGGGTGATGCTAAGGACATGTGCCTTGAGTACTGCGCGTCCCAAGTGGCTTATGGCGGAACTGAGGTGGCTGCTTCAACCTCCGGTCAAGCCGCTGATGCACCTCCTATTCAAACAATAGATCCTCCTACTCTGGTTGGCCCAGAAGAACCGAACCAAGAACCTGGGACTCCAGCTGCTTAAACACTTCTCTTTTTATCTTTTTATTTAATATATCTTATTCGACCTCAAGGCCATTTCTAAGACATCATGACCGGCCAAGCGGTCTTTAAACTTGGAATTATTTTTCATTTCTTAGACAACGGGCTGACCGGGCAGCTTTTAATCCCGGTATCACGTGCTTTTATTATCCTTAATGAATTTCATTCTCTGTTTATAATTGTCATGCAATTGTGATTATTTTATTTTTACCAAATGCTTTGTACAGGTATAGGTGCCCCCCAAGTGACCGAGCAGACGCATGACTCTCGGTCACTTGTCTTTTACAAATATATTGTTGATCTGTTTGGTGTTTTGGGTTTGACCAAACCTTTTGTACGCATTATATTGTAAATTATAAACATGCTGATTTTTTCGACTCAATTGAATTTTGAAATACTATCTTTATTCATGTATTGATCGAAAAGTGTATTTGTTACCGTAGTAACTTACATCAGAGCTATTTGATCTAATATGATCTTTTAGCTTAACATGAAATAAAACAAATTGCAGACATAAGAAATTGTACTTTAAAGTGGTCACCCGACCTGAGTACTTTGTTTCTTTTATTGAAACCTTTGGGCGTAGTCCGCCCAGAAGGCCATTCACTTAAAATTAAATGTTCATTTAGTACTTAAAGTGGTCACCCGACCTGGTACTTTATTGGTAGTATTTTCTTAAATGTTCTCCATTCCAGTACCGTAGTACTAGAACGAGTTGCATTTTTTCGTCATACTTACATAATTTGTATGCTCCGGAGTCGAGAACTTCGACCACTTGATATGGTCCTTCCCAGTTAGGTCTCAGTACACCTGCCGTACTGTCTTTGGTGTTTAGGAATACCCTTCTCAGGACCATATCTCCCACGAAGAATTTCCGAGCTTTCACTTGTTTGTTGAAATACCGAGCCACTTTTTGTTGATGGGCCATCAACTTTAAGTTTGCAGTTGCTCACTTTTCTTCGATTTCATCAAGTGATTCTGCAAGGAGTATGTGATTGGTACCTTGTTTGTACGTCAACCTTCTGTGGGAAGGTGGCTCGAGTTCGACGGGCAGCATAGCTTCATAACCGTACGCCATTGTAAATGGTGTCTGTCGGGTCACTATTTTTTCCATTGTACAGTATGACCATAGAACTTCAGGAAGTTCTTCTGGCCAGTTTCCTCTGGCATCTTCGAGTTTCTTCTTTAGTGTATCCTTCAGGCTTTTGTTGACTGCTTCAACTTGACCATTTTCCTGAGGATACGCCACTACGGAGAAACTTTTGATGATACCATGGTTCGCACAGAAATCAGTGAAGGATTGGCCGTCGAACTGCTTGCCATTGTCTGAGACTATTTTGTACGGTAGTCCGAACCGGCATATGATGTTCTTCACAATAAAGTCTTGAACTTTCTTTGATGTAATGGTTGCTAGTGGTTCGGCTTCAGTCCACTTAGTAAAGTAGTCAACTGCTACCACTGCATACTACACTCCGCCTTTACCTTTAGGCAATTTTCCGATCAGGTCAATTCCCCAAATGGCAAAGGGCCACAGACTTTGCATCTGTGTTAGCTCGTTGGGCGGAGCTCTTGGCATCTTTGAAAATCTTTGGCATTTGTCGCACTTCTTAACATAGGCTCTCGAATCTTCGATCATCGTTGGCCAGAAGTAACCTTGCCTTAGAATTTTCTTGGATAAGCTCTGTCCGGCGGCGTGATTGCCACAAAATCTGTCGTGAACTTCAGATAGGAGTCATGCAGATTCGTCTTGAGGAACACATCTGAGTAGCGGCATCGAGAATCCTCTTCCGTACATGACTCCCTCCACTACGATATACCGTGCAGCTTTCCTTCTCATCTTCTGAGCTTCATTTCGGTTATCTGGGAGTTCCCCAGAGTTGAGGTAGGCTGCTATTGGCTGTTGGGAATTATTTTACCAGGATCTTAGATCTACTCACAAGTATGTTGTTAAACACCCTAAATATGAACTTTCTAAAACGATAAAATAAACACATATAAAGTTAAGAAAACCTTACATTGATGCAGCGGAATTAATGTCTCCTTCCACTCAGATCTCTAACCCTTGTATCCTTTTGTTATAGTGAGATTTCTCTCACCTAGAAACTCGAGACCAGACTCCTATTTAGAGGACACGTATATTCAGATTTCTAATGAAAGCTGAAATGTCCATAAGAGACTCCTCGATGTTTAACCCTCGCCCAGGATAAAGCCAGCGAGATACTGCGAGTACGACCAAAGTTGGATCGCATAACTGTAACTCGCATTATACAGGATGAGAGAATGGATCCGACTCGCATGTGTTGAGACACATGCGAGTATCCTCTCTATACTTCTGTGAAAGCATAGAGATCGACTCTCTGTAATGCGATTTGGTCCCGACGACCCAATAGCCTTGATAAACCGATATAGGCACGCATGTCTAGGTCCTATCAGCTCGACATGCGATGTCTACAAGAAACGATTACCTAAGGACGCAGACATCCCAAACGTAATGATAACCATGCAAGCTCAACATCGGAACATGAACAGTCAGCTCGCAGATGCGGAAGACGCATACATTGATGAGCTTAGTAACTGTCATTCATTTATTAATGTTAACGTTGCTTGGGTTTAATTATTGTAATTCAATATGTAAATAATGGATTAACAATGAATGTGATCCTTGTGTAACCGATTGGACACCTGCTTTGTCTATAAAGGGGTGATCCACCATGAAATGGCACCTACGAATCCCTTGCTACAGTGGACTAAGCAGATCATAATCTGACTGAACCACTATAATTCTCTGTCTCATTGTTATTTTCCAGCTTTCGTTGATTATTTCTCATTCCCAGTCGAGTACTCGCCATTCTAGGTTGAATACTCGCATTTGTCTTTCCACATAAGTTTCTTCTTGTTACTAATAATATTATATAATTTGGTGTTGCGAAATTCACTCGACAACATTTGGCGCCGTCTGTGGGAAGCGACTAAGATTTTATTCATTCCAAAGAAAAAATACCATCATGGCTGGAAATCACACAAACGGAGGAGCTAACAACGGGTCCATTAATATTGGGACGATGAATGTACCGTTATCTGGAACTGGAATGCCACCTGTGGACGTCATTAACGACGGAGTAGGGAGAGGCACTATCAGACCTCTCAACTTGTTCCCAGAAACGACTGACCCTCAAGTCGGGGACA
Source organism: Cannabis sativa (assembly GCF_029168945.1). NCBI lineage: Eukaryota > Viridiplantae > Streptophyta > Magnoliopsida > Rosales > Cannabaceae > Cannabis > Cannabis sativa. The sequence continues at coordinate 13,946,627 of NC_083605.1, read as the reverse complement.
CATCCACACCACCAGCAACCATGCATTTTCCCCCTGTCACTCCGGCAGTGGTATCTGAGGGAATCATCCAACTCACCACTGATCAATATACTGCGATTCAGGATCAACTGCGCGCGCTACAGGCCGAAGTAGATGGACAAAATCGGGCCCGACGCCCCCCTCGAGTTCCTGCTACTTGCACGGATAACCCTCAAGTAACAAATTCTAGACGTCATACTAATCGTGTACGCAGGGAACGGAGAACCAACCCTGAAGGTTTGGACCTGAACCATCCAACGTCGAGGGATCAATCCGCAAGGTATCCAAACCAAAGCACACAGGTTGATGAAGACCCTGAACGACGCAATCCTCGCAGTCGACCATCAAGAGACAACGACGCAGAATCAGCCTCTTCGTCATCACACGGTCGTACACCAAGTAGATATACAAGGTCCGGCTCTGTGCAGACGCAACAGGGAGGACATTACCGGGTACATCGGGGTGATCTGCGTGATCACCTCAACGCAATTTTTAGGGCGCGTTCTCGCGCCCCTCATAATACGGAGACACTCCGTGATCCCCATGCGGACGATCAGGGTGTCAACACTTACAATAACCCGCCTACCGCGCCGATCGCGACCACTGGGATCAATGTCCCAGCAAATCTCGCCGCAGTAGTTGCGACTCCCGCGGTCGTAGCAGCCCCGACTCCTGCGACTGGAGGGATTGACCAGAGCATGCTACTGCAAGCTTTGAAAATGCTCGAGCAGCAACGGAAGCCCATATACAAGTTGCATGGTACCTCACCCTTCACTACAGAAGTGCGACCCAAGGGGTTTTGTCTATCTGAATCCCTAAAGTATAAAGGTACTTCTAACCCTATAGATTATCTTGAAAAATTTAATACTATAATGGAGGTGGATCAGGTACCACAACTTACAAAATGCGCATTCTTGCGGCAACACTCGAGGAGAACGCCCACGATTGGTTTACCCAATTGCTTGAGGCATCAATATCGGCATGGGAAACATTCGTCGAATTATTCCTCACACATTTCCAGGCTACAATGACCTATAGGCCACCTTATACGACTTTGGCAAACATCAACAAGAACCTGGTGAGTCTTTACAAGACTATTTTAAACGATTTAATGCAGAGGTAACAAAAGTCGAGAAGGCTTCCGAGTCTTCGCTTATTTGCATGCTGATAACATGTATCTTGCCGAGGACCGACTTTTGGAAGGAGTTACAAGCTCGAAGGCCCGAATCCTTAGTCGAATTCTTCGCCATTGCTGAACCCCACAAGAGAATTGAGAATTCTCTGGCAGAGTTAGAGAAGGGAAAAGATAAACGCCAATCACCAATACCGCGTTCACGATCTCGCAGTCCTAGAGGGAAGAGCTCCAGGGGCCGAAGCCCAAGGAGACGTAGCCCGCGGAGACAGCGAAGTCTGAAGTTGGCCAAGTCTCCTCCAAAGAAGGAATCCTCGCCGAAAAGGAAGGGTGGACCTCCTTTCGTCAACTATACTGAACTCACAGTCCCCCGAGACCATATCTACGCAATCGAAGAAAGAAACGGAGTCTTCAAGAAGCCGCCCCCCATCCAGGGAAATCGCGACAGAAGAGACCCCAAAAAATTCTGTAAGTACCACAAGACATTGGTCATACTACCTTAGAATGTTGGGTCTTGCAGGATGAAATTGAGGAGCCGATTCGGAGAGGAAAGTTCGACAAATATAAGAAGGGCGAGCAAAGTCATCCCCAAGCGGATGACAAAGGAGAAAACCAAAATGCTAGTGGTGCCAGAGCGCCTCGCAACATCCTAACCATCATTGGAGGACCCCATATCGTAGGAGACTCTCGCAAGTCACAAGAGCGGTATGCCAGAGAAGCTAAAGAAAAGCCGTTCACCAATGTCAACAATCTTAGTGAGCGGCCCGAGAAACTGTTCAAGAAGGAATGCGACGACATTACCTTTATGGAGAGTGATGCGAGATGGGTCCATCACCCGCATTCCGATGCACTAGTTATAATCGCCAATATTGGCGGGGATAATGTCCACCGCATACTCGTCGACAATGGGAGTTCAGTGAATCTATTGAACTTCCAAGCATTCAAACAAATGGGGTTGCAGGAGAAGGACTTGCGACCTGTGACGTCGAGCATCTATGGTTTTACAGGCGACGTCATAACAATAAAAGGAATGATAAAACTCCCAATCACTTTGGGAACCGCCCTGGTGACAGCCAAGTCAATGGCTGACTTCGCAGTAATCGACCAGTACTCAGCATATAACGCCGTGATTGGTCGACCGATCCTGAAGGAGATGAAGATCATAACCTCGATCTATCATCTGACAATGAAGTTCCCTACTCCCGCTGGAGTAGGTTCTGTGCGGGGAGTCCAAGCAGATTCGCGGGAATGCTACAACACAGCAGTTAAACTCGCAGAGAAAAAGATGGTAAATGTTATCTACCCGTTGGAGGCGCCACCTCCTCGCCAGGAGATCATCAGAATCGAGGAGGTGCCGCACATAGATGAACCAGACTTGGATCCAAGAATCCTCGATCACACCGCCGCAGCCCAAGCCGCGGAAGACACTATTGAGGTACCTATAGATCCTGTAGATAATAATAAAGTTTTGAAAATTGGTTCTAAATTAAATTTTCAGCTGTGAGAACAATTAACGACCTTTTTAAAGCAAAATCTTGATGTATTTGCTTGGAAACACTCAGATATGGTCGGGATATCTCTGCAAGTCATGTGTCATCGCTTGAACATTGACCCCGAGGTGCGAGGTGTCCGACAAAAGCGCCGCAAAATGGACCCCGCGAGGTACCAAGCGCTAAAAGAAGAAGTCGACCGCCTCCTTACCTGCGGCTTTATACGGGAGTCTTTTTACCCTAACTGGTTAGCGAACCCCGTACTCGTGCCTAAGCCTAATGGCTCATGGCGCACATGTGTTGACTTTACAGACCTAAACAAAGCCTGTCCCAAAGACAGCTTTCCCCTTCCTAGCATTGACCAGCTTGTTGATGCCACTGCAGGTCACGAACTCCTGAGTTTTATGGACGCATACTCGGGATATAATCAAATCCCGATGTATGAACCCGACCAGGAACACACCTCGTTCATCGCTGATCGAGGACTATACTGTTACAAAGTGATGCCTTTTGGTTTAATAAACGCAGGTGCGACTTATCAAAGGCTAGTGAACATGATGTTCCCAGATCTCATTGGAAAAACCATGGAGGTATATGTTGACGATATGCTCGTAAAATCTCAACATGCGAAGGATCATATTGCCCACTTACAGGCCATGTTCGATATATTACGACGGTATAAGATGCGACTAAACCCTCTAAAATGTGTCTTTGGAGTTGGCTCTGGGAAATTCCTTGGGTTCATGGTTAATCAGCGAGGAATAGAGGCCAATCCTGCGAAGATTAGGGCATTGGTGGAAATGCCATCACCAACCAAACCAAAGGAAGTTCAAAGCCTCACAGGTAAAGTCGCAGCCTTAAACCGCTTTATATCAAGATCTTCTGATAAGCGCAAGGAGTTTTTTCAGATTTTAAAAGGCAACAAAAGGTTCCATTGGACCGAAAAATGCGAGCAGGCTTTTCAAACCTTAAAAACGCACTTGGGGCAACCTCCAATCTTGTCAAAGCCAATGACCGGTGAAGTCCTGTCCATCTATTTAGCAGTGTCGGAATATGCGATTAGTTCGGTACTAGTACGCGAGGATCAAGGACGGCAATACCCGGTGTATTATGTCAGTAAGCGATTACTGGATGCCGATACGCGCTATCCCCAAATGGAAAAGTTGGCATTTGCCTTGATAATATCGTCAAGAAAATTGCGACCTTATTTCCAAGCTCACAGTATTGAAGTTTTGACAAACTACCCCTTAAGGCAAGTTCTGGCAAAACCAGAAACATCGGGGAGGTTATTGAAGTTGGCGATGGAGTTGAGTCAGTTCGACATCAAGTGTAAACCAAGAACTGCGATCAAGGGGCAAGCCTTGGCAGATTTTATCCTTGAATTCCCCAGCACCGAGGTAGCACTCATAGATGATAAAAGCGACATTGCCATAGCGAATAGAGAGATGTGGACATTATACGTCGATGGAGCCTCAAATAGCGAGGGCTCTGGTAGCGGGATCTTATTAATCAGCCCCAGTAATTTTAAGGTACATGCTGCTTTACGTTTTGAATTTTCTACATCTAACAATGAAGTAGAGTATGAAGCATTAATCGCAGGATTGAAACTCGCTCTCGAGATGAAAGTCGAGTATCTTCAGGCTTTTAGCGACTCCCAAATCGTGGTGTGCCAGGTGAATGGAGAATATCTGGCAAGAGGCGGGAGATTGGTTAAATATTTAGCCATTGTATGCGAACTAATGCAGAAATTCAAAAAAGTAACTGTGTCTTGAGTACAGCGTGCTCAAAATTCACACGCAGACGCACTGGCCCATTTGGCCTCAACTAGAGAAGCTGAATTGCTCGATGTAATTCAGGTAGATGTATTGGCTCACCCAACTATAAATCGAGAAGTGATCATGGAAATAGATACCGTTCAGGAGGTCACCTGGATTACTCCTATCGTCGCATATCTGGAAAAGGGTCTCTTGCCCGATGACAAAATAGAAGCAAGAAAGTTGCGACAGCGAGCCGCCGGTTATGTAATATATGACCAAAGGTTGTATCGCAGAAGTTTTAGTCAACCTCTACTCAAATGCATCAGCGGGGAAGATTGTGATTATATACTTCGCGAGGTACACGGGGGGATTTGTGGCAATCATACCGGAGGTAACTCCCTTGCATTAAAAATCATGCGACAAGGGTATTACTGGCCAACCTTGCGACAAGACGCTCTTGCATTTGCGAAGAAGTGTGACAGGTGCCAGCGAATAGCCACATATACCCACCAACCTCCGAGTAACCTCCATTCTATCACAAGTCCATGGCCCTTTGCAGTATGGGGGATTGACTTAATAGGAGAGCTACCTAAAGGGAAAGGTGGAGTCAAATATGCGGTAGTCGCAGTAGATTACTTCACGAAATGGGCCGAGGCCAAAGCACTCGCAACCATCATGGCAACAAAATTGCGCGAGTTTGTCTATACCTCCATAATTTGTCGATTTGGTATTTCATACAAACTCATTTCAGACAATGGAAAATAGTTCGATTGTAAAGAGATGCGACAACTATGTGACGATCTAGGGATTAAAAATGCGTTCTCCGCGGTTGCTTACCCGCAAAGCAACGGACAGACTGAAGCCGTTAACAAAATAATAAAACACACCATTAAAGGGAGACTAGAAGAACGCAAAGGGACTTGGCCAGACGAGTTACCGCAAGTCCTGTGGTCTTATAATACAACACCTCGATCCACGACTGGTGAAACACCCTTCTCGCTTTCCTATGGGTGCGAGGCCATGGTGCCAGTTGAAATTGGGGCAGGTTCCCTACAAAGAGATGTTTTTAACATCTTGCAGAACGAAGAGAAGAAGTTACTCTACCTTGATCTTCTGGAAGAAAAACGCGATCAAGCGCACTTAAAAAATGCGGCTTACCAGCAGCGGACTGCAAGATACTTTAATTCTAAAGTAAAAGTAAAAGTCCTGCGAGCAGGAGACTTGGTCCTTAGAAGAGTAATGCCAAATACCAAGAACCCAACGCATGGGGTCTTTGGAGATAATTGGGAAAGACCATATCTCATCGCGGAAAAAATAGGTGACGCCACATACCGACTCGCAGCACTCGATGGTACTGCGATTCCACGAGCTTGGAATGGAGAAAGTTTAAAATTATATTATCAATAGTACTCGCATTATTAAACTATGTTCGCTCTTGTACTTATACTTAAACATTTTTTATAAAAAAAGAAAAATCCTAAGTATAGGGGGGTATATATGCCATAATGTACTATTGATTATATAAAGGAAATGCCTCATATTTGTTAATTCTTCAAGTTCAAACAAATTTTGTCAAGTCTTGTAAAGTTTTCTACTTATTACACCAAGCTGTAATTAAAGTCGAATATATATATATATTAAAAAACGCGAGTACCCGTGTACTGCGAAAGTGTTAAACATTACTTATCCCCGCGAGGATATGAATTTGTCCAAAATAAATTGCAAATATGTCTAAGTACAGAGTGCGAGTACCCCTGTACTGCATAAAAAACTAACTAGCAAATTCAAAAAATAGTTTAAACATAGAAGAGAAAAGTCAAGCATTGGCAGCAGCAGGAGCAGATTCATCCGCGACTTTGCTGACGGCTTCATTCTTGACTTCTTCAGCATCCGCAGCCTCAACCTCCTCGAGAAGATTCCCTCCACCGCCTTGAGTTTGTGTGGGCGACATGGCGCGAAAAGCCTCAGCCATTTCAGCGGCTTTTGCTCCGAGGATTTAGAAGTCAAAATCTGGAATTTTGAAAAGAGTGGTGTAAATATAATCAGAAACTGCCTGGTCATACTGTTTCTTCCCATTCTCCTTCTCGACCTCTAAGTCGCGAGCCATCTCCTCGATCTTCCTCTGAGAGTTCTTGACCTCGAGCTCAACCTGCTCCTTAGACTTGCGAAGGTCTTCAAGCTCCTTGTCCTTACCAGCCACGTCTTGTTTCAGTTTCTTTATGCTCTCCTGGAGCTGGGCATGTTGCCTCTTCAGCAGTTCAGCTTCCTTAGAACCAGCGGCAACGACTTTCATGAACAGAGTCATCGACTGCGAAGCCAACTCCACAGAGCGCGGAACAAGCTCCTCAGAAGGGATCCTCTCCGCCTTGGATATGAACTCCTCGCCCACGAACTTCTCCTGCATAGCCAGAAAATCGCAGGCTCGGATAGTTGGCTCGATCATGACTTTCTTCCCTTTGTCTTGCGTGGTCTTAGCTAGCTTCTTGGAAGAATCCGCGGCAAGAGTAGTTATAACATCGCTCTTCCTCTTCTGGGAAATGACGGGCGATGTCGTCGCTGTTCCACTTTTTGGCTTTACTTTGAGGACGGGCGCGGACTTCAAAAAATTCATCTCTGCGAGGACAAATAAAAGATAAGTATGAATAAATTTCAAGGCACTGGTTTATAACATGAGATATGTTACCTGAGGCTGGTCGAGAAGTTTGCTTGGAGAGGCGTTTGTCTATCCGCTCTTGTTGTTTCTCAGATGGTTCCTTGTATACTAGCTCTCTCTGAAGACTTGCGTTCTCTGGAATCAGCTTGTGTTCTCGCAGCTTAGCAGTCGTACACAATAATCGCCAGTCGCGATCTTGTACCGGAAGACTCCCTAGGACTTCGGCTGTCTCTCTGCGAGTTGCGTTAAGTACAGGTCGAGCTGGTTTATCTGCGAAAACAAAAAAGAACGAGTTAGCATGAGATCTCAAAGTAATTCAAAAATGTCTCAGTTAGAAAACATGCGACGTACTAGGTCTACGATTAAAATCAGTCCTAATCCCTGGGACTTTGAAGATGTAGAACCACTTTGATTTCCAATCTCCCATATTGGATACCATTCCTTCTACTCCATTAATTTCAGAAGTCGCCCATTTGCTAAAGCAGTAGAAACCATTATGAAGGCCTACGCTTTTTATATCGTAGAAGTAGCTGAACTCTTCTACCGACGGAGCCCTATGAACGTACTCCATATACATCGCGTAAAAGGTAGGGTAGTGCGATAACTATTAGCAGTAAGCTGGAAAGGTGATACATCATACCGTTTAAGGATGGCCGCGATAAAGGGATGGAAAGGGACTGATACCCCACATCGGAGAATGGGTATTGAGATTACCACATCATCTGTGGGAATAATCGCAGGATTGGTAAAAGGAAGGTGCGCCCTCTGAGTCGGTTTAGGTCGCAATGAAGCAAGTCGCAGCAAGTTTAGCCTCGTAAAGGTAGTGAGGTCTGATTTGGTAACTCTCGAAATCAAATCCTCGCATGAGAAAGGCTCGTTCAGCTGAGCGTCATCGACCGAATCAGTCCCGCTCCCTTCTGCCTCTTCTTCATCCTCGCCTGATTTGCGAGCTGGGGCCGTCCAATCGTCATCCGTCTCCTCGACCTCAACATCAGGAGCGTGCCTTGAATGTATAAGGTAGTCGCGGGCTGACACCGTAGACTCGCTGTCTCGAATATCGATGGTCCCAAGTTCAGCGAGCTCCTGCACCATTATCTCAATGTCCGCAGAAGACATCGGACCCAGCTCAATACCTACAGTAGGTGCGATCTCCTCTTCTGAAATCGAAGCTGGGAGAAAACTATCTTCCTCCTGGTCCTCGTCACCATCGAATGCGTGGCCTCCCAAGCCGAGCAGTTGACTATCCGAAAAGTCGCTCATCTGAAAGATAGAAGATCTTTTCAGCGTGGTGAATGTGTGAAAGCAAAATAAGTGATCTCACCCGTATTAAAACTATAAAGTCGCACTTGATAGAATGATCAGCATCCTTGCGAATGCTGACCACCCCATCAATATGCGAGTAGAGATAGTACTAAAAATGCGAATAAGTCACGCATCTTGGGCCAAGCGATATACCTCCAGAAACGGTTGGGAGAAACTCAGTGACTCAAGGGGCATGCGTTTTCAAGCATGAACCTGAAGTTACTGAGGTACTCCCACCGTTCTGAGAATATCTACCAGCCAAGGAGTACGCTCGTTTGAGTATTAACGCACGTCGCAAATGGCTGGGTGTATCTCAGTATCTCAAGGGGCATATAACCGCGTATATGACCATTAGAATACTGAGACACACCCACCATTTGGAAACTCGATTAATGCTCTCGCGACTTAATTCACAACATATAAAATCCTAAAAGATCTAGCCAATAATCAGAAGTAAGTAAATTTTTTCAATATGCGAGTATTCGAAGTGTTCGTCCGAATACCCGCGAGTATTCAAAACATGAAACAGTGCCTATTCAAGTATTTCTTACACAGTATGCGGTTATGCCGAATTACAGGTCATTTTTTATGAAATCACCCAGTTTTTTACCTAAAAAACGTAGCCTCATACATACCCCTTACAAACGTTCATTCTTGAACCCCCTCATGCATATTAGAAGCCCAGAAAACAGTGTTCCCACTCAAACCAAAAACAAAACACAGAGTAGATTCGAAAACTGACCTTTTTTTTTGATTATGATGAAATTGTTCCCACGATTCGCCCTTGACAGCACTGCAGAATCAACGAAAAATCCACAGAGAAAGATGAAAAAATCTGGGCAATTTATGGAAGTGTTTTTGGTGGTTTCTCTGAAAGAGAAGAAACAAGGAAGTTTGAGAAAGATAAAGAAAATGAGGGAAAATGGGATTTTTGGTTCGAATCAGGGAGTTTAAATACTCAGATCCCTCATTAATTGGGATCATGACACGTGGCAGTTGGAATACCTAGAGTCGCCCAATCCAACGGCCAGAGATGGCCACGCCTACACAGAAACCGAAGAGTTTCGTGACGTGGCACCATAAATGCAATAAAAGTAATGATTATAGCCGTCATTTTTTGAAAACCCTCGAAGGGACAACCAAAGGTCACCTCCTCGTGACAACCTTTCACCTATCTCTCGAGTAATAGTTTCCCTTTGTGACCGCACCTGTCACATCGCGAAACTAGGGGCATGTGTTATAGTGAGATTTTTCTCACCTAGAAACTCGAGACCAGACTCCTATTTAGAGGACACATATATTCAGATTTCCAATGAAAGCTGAAATGTCCATAAGAGACTCCTCGAAGTTTAACCCTCGCCCAGGATAAAGCCAGCGAGATACTGCGAGTACGACCAAAGTCGGATCGTATAACTGTAACTCGCATTATACAGGATGAGAGAATGGATCCGACTCGCATGTGTCGAGACAATGCGAGTATCCTCTCTATACTTCTGCGAAAGCATAGAGATCGACTCTCTGTAATGCGATTTGGTCCCGACGACCCAATAGCCTTGATAAATCGATATAGGCACGCATGTCTAGGTCCTATCAGCTCGACATGCGATGTCTACAAGAAACGATTACCTAAGGACGCAGACATCCCAAACGTAATGATAACCCTGCAAGCTTAACATCGGAACATGAACAGTCAGCTCGCAGATGCGGAAGACGCATACGTTGATGGACTTAGTAACTGTCATTCATTTATTAATGTTAACGTTGCTTGGGTTTAATTATTGTAATTCAATATGTAAATAATGGATTAACAATGAATGTGATCCTTGTGTAACCGATTGGACACCTGCTTTGTCTATAAAGGGGTGATCCACCATGAAATGGCATGTAAAGACCGCTTAGTTTAATTTGGAAATTAGCAGTTAATCATGTTTAATTATGAAATTATTTATAGCTATTTAAATAATTATTTATACTGTTATTATTGAATTTTGAAATGCATTTTATGTCATTTAGTAGTTTTCATAAGTTTGCATTTTTGGTGCCCGGTAACATGGAACTCGGTGTTTGGCTCAGTAAAATCACAACTTAGTATGTTAGTAGTGTGGGACGGATTTTTAGACATTGGGAATGTCGGGAATGGCCGGGAATTTAGAATTTCCCAAAAATACCCCCTTTAGTGTTATTTATGTAATTTTAGTGTGAAGGGGCAAAATTGTCATTTTGCCCCATTGTTAGTTTATCTTTTTGTGGCTTAATATTTGGAAAATATATGTTTATTTAATGCTTTTGTTGGCTGAAGTAAAGGGATTAAGTGGCATTTCATTTCTATTTTTCAAAACTTAGAAAAAATATTACAAAAACTCTCAAAAGCTCTCTCTTTTCCTCTCTCTCTCTCTCTCTCTCTCTCGGCTTTTATGGTGCTTTAGGGCTGAGATTTCTTTGATTTTCAAGCTCTTTTCCTTTCAATCTTAGTGTTCTTCAAGTGTTTGGTAAGATCTTTATACCTTGTTCTTTTAATTTCTTGAATTTTGAGGAAAAAGATGATGTATGCATGCTTGAATTGGTTGTTGTTGTGGCTGTGATATTGTTGTGATTTACAGTGGTTTAATCTTGTTGTTTTAAGTAGATTAGAGTTAGTGTAATGCATGATAATTGCTTTGATTTCAAGCTTGGAAGTTTTTAGCTCAAAACTATGGTTTTCAAAGAGAAATGGTTAAAATCTGTTGCTGTGATTTTGTTGATGTTTGTAGTAGTTTTCAGAGGCTATTTTATGCATGTTTAAGTAGGTTTGGACTGGTTTGATTGCATGTTGGTAGTGTTTAACCAAGTTTGAGTTTTGGAACCCAAAGCTTGGGCTTTAATGGCACTTTTTGTATTTGTGCATTCTGAGTGATTTTGTTGCTTTAGAATTGTTATTTGGGTCATATAGAACAGGTCTGGAAGGTTTGAGGTTAATTGGATTTGTTTTGGTTGAGTTATGAATTTTTGAATTTCTGCCTGCGAGGAACCAGAATTCCGGTTGTGCATCCGGAATTCCGGATGGGTTTTGAAAATTCCCAGAACCGAAATTCCGGTTGGACAATCGGTCTACTGGTTGGGGAAATTTCAGGAACCCTAGTTTTCCTCGTTTTATGTTATTTGGGGTATTGCCATGCTTTGTATCGATAGGGAAACTTTTAGTTCCTAGTTTAAGTCCCCGGGAAGTGATTTAGCGTATCACTTATAGTGTTGTGATTTTTATGGTTTAGGAGCCTGTAATCCGCCGCGCAGATAGTTCCAGTCAGGTTGACCGGCACACCTGAATTCAGAGTTGAGGTAAGATTAGTATAACAATATGGATATATAGATTACATGTTTAGCGTGCATGTAGGAAGCCTGTTAGATTACATTAGATAAGTATGTTGGCTTCGAACCATCTGACTGTGTCACATCGGTATAGGCTTGAGTATGACCAGCAGTTGGAGTATGACCAGTAAGACCGAGTATAGGCTGACACTGTATCACATCGGTATAGGCTGGAGTATGACCAGCAGCTGGAGTATGACCAGTATGACCGAGTATAGGCTGATACTTAGGTTGGTGGTTCCTTACTATTTGATGTATCACATCGGTACAGGCTAGAGTATGACTAGCAGCTGGAGTATGACCAGTTCGACCGAGTATAGGCTGATACTGTAACGCGTCGGTATAGGCTGGAGTATGACCAGCAGCTGGAGTATGACCAGTTCGACCGATTAGGCTGTTACTTGTTAATAGTACCGTCCCTATGAACGTTCAGGACTCAGTACCGTGTTGGACACGACAGTTAGGGAGACTCAGTACCGTGTTGGATACGGCAGTTAGGGTTATGGTCAGGGGTACGGGCGTCTGATCATGACCGGGATTTATGTATGAGTATTATTATGCTTTTCTTACTGAGTCTGTCGACTCATAGTGCTATGTTTATGTGTAGGTAAGGGCAAGGCTAGAGCTGATGGACCGTGAACGAGCCGGTGAAGATTGTACATGTCGGGGCGGTTAGGCCTGGAGCGTACGATCATCGGGACAGCGAGGCTATTTTTGTAATTAGTCGCTAGGCGACGAGTATTTTGTATAGATAGTAAACTTTTGTAAATAGTTTTGTAATCGGGATCCCGAGTATTTTGTATAAATATTTTACAAGTTTAATTAAAAGCAAAAATTTTAATTAATCACGTTTTCCATAAACCTCGTTGATTAGCAACGTGCTGCACAGTATGTTTAAAAATCATGTAATACGCCTATGCTAGTTAGGGTGTTACAATTTGGTATCAGAGCCGCCAGGTTGTCTTCCGAAGATTGTCACGACATGTACAATCATCATCAGCCGTTAGCTTGTTCTATGGTTTAGTAAGCTTTTATTGCTTTAATAGCTTATTATTTATTTTTTAAATAAGAAAAGCCTGATAGGAAGTAGTTAGCTTATTATAACGAGGCGATCAGAAGCGCCAAGAGGAAAGAGTTCACCCACCTGACCTAGCGGGAAAATATGAGCGTGACAGAGTATACTACTCAGTTCGACCGGTTGGCGAGGTTAGCCTCAGGAATAGTGCCAACCGACTTCAGCAAGAAAGAGAAGTACCTGGACGGGTTAAATGCGAAGATTAAACATGACTTGATGATCACCACTGACGACAAGACCACCTATGCTGAGATGGTGGAGAAGGCACTGCGAGCTGAGGGCGCAGTTGGATGTATGTTGGAGTCAGCTAGTACTCCGGTGAGTGGCGGGGCTCCTACCCCTCCTGCATCAGGCTTTAGCAGGGGGAGTAGTGGTTCGGCCATGGACCAGAAGAGGAGAGCATCCACTGCATCCGGTGGCTCGAGTCAGAACAAGAGGTTCCGGGGGAACCAGAATAGAGGTAGTCGTCCTAGTGGTGCAGAGACTCGGTTCTCCTATCCCGAGTGCCCCAGCTGCAAAAGGCACCATCGGGGTGAATGCAAAGGTCAGGGATGCTTTCACTGTGGCATGCCCGGACACTTCAAGAGGGATTGTCCCCAGCTCCGATCAGAGGCACCGAGGGATCCGGCGATACCCACTCCAGCTAGGGTGTTCGCCATCACTTAGGCTGATGCAGATGCCAGCCCCTCAGTTGTAACAGGTCAGCTTTCAGTTAATAACTCGTTTTACTCAGTGCTGTTTGATTCTGGGGCTACACATTATTATGTGGCAGCCAGAGTTTTTAGTAAATTGGATAGACCGTATGATAGATATGAATCAGGGTTTGGAACCCTTTTACCTGGCGGAGAGTTAGTTATCTCCAAAAGGTGGATTAGGTCTATGCCGATCAGAATAGATGGTAGAGAGTTAAGTGCTGACTTGATAGAGATGAGCCTAGTAGAGTTCGATATTATTTTAGGAATGGATTTCCTATCTAAATATTCGGCGACTATTGATTGCAAAAGGAAGATGGTGATCTTTCAACCGGAAAGTGACGAACCATTTGTGTTTGTTGGTTCAGTTCTGGGATCTCGAATCCCGGTGATTTTGGCCATGTCAGCTAGAGAATTATTGCATGGTGGATGCTTAGGGTTTCAGGCCGTGGTGGTGAACACCACTCGGCCAGATACCATTCGGCCAGAGGGCATCAAGGTGGTTAGGGAATTTTTAGATGTTTTTCCCAAAGAACTTCTAGGGTTACCACCTCAGCGAGAGATTGACTTTGTAATAGATTTGGCGCCAGGGGTGGAACCGGTTTCCAAGGCTCCATATAGAATGGCTCCAGCTGAACTCAAGGAATTAAAGATTCAGCTCCAGGGATTGCTTGACATAGGGTTTATTCGGCCTAGTGTGTCACCCTGGGGAGCCCCGGTTTTATTCATCAAGAAGAAAGATGGAACTATGAGGATGTGCATCGATTACAGAGAATTTTACAAGCTGACAGTGAAGAATCAATATCCATTACCTAGGATCGATGATTTGTTCGATCAGCTTCAAGGGAAGACGGTCTTTTCTAAGATTGATCTCCGCTCGGGTTATCATCAGTTGAAAATCCGAGAGGAGGACATTCCAAAGACAGCTTTCCGTACTAGGTATGGACATTATGAATTCCTGGTTATGTCGTTCAGACTAACCAATGCTCCTGCAGCGTTTATGGATTTGATGAATAGAGTATTCAAGGATTTCCTCGATATCTGTTTGATTGTGTTTATCGACGACATCCTTGTGTACTCTCAGTCAGAAGAGGAGCATGAGTTACATCTTCAGATGGTACTGCAACGGCTTCGGGAACACAAGTTGTATACCAAGTTCAAGAAATGTGAATTCTGGCTATCTCAGGTGTCCTTCTTAGGGCACATCGTCAGCAAAGATGGGATTAAGGTGGATCCCGGGAAGATAGAATCCGTCAGGGATTGGCCAAGACCGAAGACAGTGACAGAGATCAGAAGCTTCTTGGGTTTAGCTGGGTATTACCGTAGGTTCGTGGAAGGGTTTTCAAAAATTTCAACGCCCTTAACCGAACTTACAAAGAAGAATCAGCGGTTTGTCTGGTCAGACAAGTGCGAAGCTAGTTTTCAGGAGCTGAAACAGAGGTTGATTACCGCTCCAGTGCTAGCTTTGCCTTCGGACAACAAGAAATTCGTAGTTTATTGTGATGCGTCCAGACAGGGTCTGGGGTGTGTGCTGATGCAAGCCGATCGGGTCATCGCTTATGCCTCTCGTCAGTTAAAGGATTATGAACAGCGATACCCGACTCATGATCTAGAGTTGGCCGCGGTGGTTTTTGCATTGAAGATCTGGCGGCATTACCTTTATGGGGAAAGGTGTGAAATCTATACCGACCATAAAAGTCTCAAGTATTTCTTTACTCAGAAAGATTTGAACATGAGACAGAGACGTTGGTTGGAATTAGTCAAAGATTACGACTGTGAGATTCTCTATCACCCTGGGAAAGCCAATGTAATGGCTGATGCCCTGAGCAGGAAGGGTCCCAGGCAGGTAGCTAGCATGGTTCAGATCTCACCTCAGGTAGCAGAGGATATGGTTAGATCCAGCATTGAGTTTGTGGTAGGTCAGCTTCACAACTTAACGCTACAATCTGATCTGTTGGAAAGAATTAAAGCCGCTCAGATGAGTGATCCAGAGTTAGTGAAGATCAGAGATGAGGTTTTGGCTGGTCAAGCTAGGGATTTCTCAGTGTCAGACAATGGAATGCTTCTGTATAAAGCTAGGGTTTGTGTTCCGAGTAGTGTGGAACTCAGGAACGAGATCTTTGAGGAGGCTCATTCTACCCCTTATTCTCTACATCCCGACACCACTAAGATGTACCAAGATCTTAAACCGTACTTCTGGTGGAACGGTATGAAGAAGAATTTGGTAGAATTCGTATCGAGATGACTCACTTGTCAGCAGATTAAGGCTGAACATCAGAGACCAGCAGGATTGTTGCAGCCTTTAACCCTACCTGAATGGAAGTGGGAAGATATCACGATGGATTTCGTGGTTGGGTTACCTAGAACCACGGGTTTGTTTGATTCCATCTGGGTAGTGGTGGATCGATTCACGAAATCTGCTCATTTTCTGCCTGTTAGAACAACATTTACAGTGGATCAGTTGGCAAAATTGTATGTTAGAGAGATTGTAAGACTTCACGGGGTACCGAAGTCTATAGTTTCGGACAGGGATCCGAAGTTCACCTCCAAGTTTTGGCAGAGTTTGCAACGAGCAATGGGTACAAAACTGAAATTCAGTACAGCATTCCATCCTCAGACAGATGGTCAGTCCGAAAGGACAATTCAGATATTGGAGGACATGTTACGAGCCTGTGTTATGGATTTTCAAGGCTCTTGGAACAAATGTCTACCGTTGATAGAATTTTCTTACAACAACAGTTATCAGAGTACGATAGGGATGGCTCCCTATGAACTGTTATACGGTAGGAAGTGTAGATCTCCCATCCACTGGGATGAGACAGGGGAGAGAAAATACTTAGGTCCGGAGTCAGTGCAGCGGACCAATGAGGCAATAGAAAAGATTAAAGCTAGAATGCTTGCCTCACAGAGTAGACAGAAAAGTTACGTAGATCCGAAACGCAGAGATGTTGAGTTCCAAGTAGGGGACCATGTGTTTTTACGAGTATCTCCAATGAAGGGGATCAAACGTTTCGGGAAGAGAGGCAAGTTATGCCCTAGATTTACAGGATCTTTCGAGATTCTCGAGAAGATAGGTCAAGTGGCATACCGGTTAGCATTGCCTCCAACTTTATCAGCAGTTCACAACGTATTCCATGTCTCGATGTTGAGAAAATACGTTTCAGATCCTTCCCATATACTCAGTTATGAGAGCCTAGAACTGCAGCCAGATATGACTTACGAAGAACAGCCAGTGCAGATCCTGGATAGAAAGGATAAAATCCTTCGGAATAAGACCATAGCATTGGTCAAAGTTCTCTGGAGAAATAGCAAGGTGGAGGAAGCCAGCTGGGAGCTAGAGTCAGATATGCGAGCTCAATATCCAGAGTTATTCAGGTTAGATTTTGGGGACGAAATCCTTTTAAGGGAGGAATAGTTGTAAAGACCGCTTAGTTTAATTTGGAAATTAGCAGTTAATCATGTTTAATTATGAAATTATTTATATCTATTTAAATAATTATTTATACTGTTATTATTGAATTCTTAAATGCATTTTATGTCATTTAGTAGTTTTCATAAGTTTGCATTTCCGGTGCCCGGTAACATGGAACTCGGTGTTTGGCTCAGTAAAATCACAACTTAGTATGTTAGTAGTGTGGGACGGATTTTTAGACATTGGGAATGTCGGGAATGGCCGGGAATTTAGAATTTCCCAAAAATACCCCCTTTAGTGTTATTTATGTGATTTTAGTGTGAAGGGGCAAAATGGTCATTTTGCCCCATTGTTAGTTTGTCTTTTTGTGGCTTAATATTTGGAAAATATATGTTTATTTAATGCTTTTGTTGGCTGAAGTAAAGGGATTAAGTGGCATTTCATTTCTATTTTTCAAAACTTAGAAAAAATATTACAAAAACTCTCAAAAGCTCTCTCTTTTCCTCTCTCTCTCTCTCTCTCTCTCTCTCTCGGCTGGTATGGTGCTTTAGGGCTGAGATTTCTTTGATTTTCAAGCTCTTTTCCTTTCAATCTTAGTGTTCTTCAAGTGTTTGGTAAGATCTTTATACCTTGTTCTTTTAATTTCTTGAATTTTGAGGAAAAAGATGATGTATGCATGCTTGAATTGGTTGTTGTTGTGGCTGTGATTTTGTTGTGATTTACAGTGGTTTAATCTTGTTGTTTTAAGTAGATTAGAGTTAGTGTAATGCATGATAATTGCTTTGATTTCAAGCTTGGAAGTTTTTAGCTCAAAACTATGGTTTTCAAAGAGAAATGGTTAAAATCTGTTGCTGTGATTTTGTTGATGTTTGTAGTAGTTTTCAGAGTCAATTTTATGCATGTTTAAGTAGGTTTGGACTGGTTTGATTGCATGTTGGTAGGGTTTAACCAAGTTTGAGTTTTGGAACTCAAAGCTTGGGATTTAATGGCACTTTTTGTATTTGTGCATTCTGAGTGATTTTGTTGCCTTAGAATTGTTATTTGGGTCATATAGAACAGGTCTGGAAGGTTTGAGGTTAGTTGGATTTGTTTTGGTTGAGTTATGAATTTTTGAATTTCTAGCTGCGAGGAACCGAAATTCCGGTTGTGCATCCGGAATTCCGGATGGGTTTTGAAAATTCCCAGAACTGGAATTCCGGTTGGACAACCGGTCTACCGGTTGGGGAAATTTCAGGAACCCTAGTTTTCCTCGTTTTATGTTATTTGGGGTATTGCCATGCTTTGTATCGATAGGGAAACTTTTAGTTCCTAGTTTAAGTCCCCGGGAAGTGATTTAGCGTATCACTTATAGTGTTGTGATTTTTATGGTTTAGGAGCCTGTAATCCGCCGCGCAGATAGTTCCAGTCAGGTTGACCGGCACACCTGAATTCGGAGTTGAGGTAAGATTAGTAAAACAGTATGCATATATAGATTACATGTTTAGCGTGCATGTAGGAAGCCTGTTAGATTACATTAGATATGTATGTTGGCTTCGAACCATCCGACTGTGTCACATCGGTATAGGCTGGAGTATGACCAGTATGACCGAGTATAGGCTGACACTGTATCACATCAGTATAGGCTGGAGTATGACCAGCAGCTGGAGTATGACCAGTATGACCGAGTATAGGCTGATACTTAGGTTGGTGGTTCCTTACTATTTGACGTATCACATCGGTACAGGCTAGAGTATGACTAGCAGCTGGAGTATGACCAGTTCGA
The DNA here is from genome assembly GCF_029168945.1 of Cannabis sativa. Taxonomy (NCBI): domain Eukaryota; kingdom Viridiplantae; phylum Streptophyta; class Magnoliopsida; order Rosales; family Cannabaceae; genus Cannabis; species Cannabis sativa. Next base: position 13,927,989 of record NC_083605.1, on the reverse strand, counting down.
CCGAGTATAGGCTGATACTGTAACACGTCGGTACAGGCTGGAGTATGACCAGCAGCTGGAGTATGACCAGTTCGACCGATTAGGCTATTACTTGTCAATAGTACCGTCCCTATGAACGTTCAGGTTTCAGTACCGTGTTGGACACGGCAGTTAGGGTTATGTTCAGGGGTATGGGCATCTGATCATGACCGGGATTTATGTATGAGTATTATTATGCTTTTCTTACTGAGTCTGTCGACTCACAGTGCTATGTTTATGTGTAGGTAAGGGCAAGGCTAGAGCTGATGGACCGTGAACGAGCCGGTGAAGATTGTACATGTCGGGGCGGTTAGGCCTGGAGCGTACGATCATCGGGACAGCGAGGCTATTTTTGTAATTAGTCGCTAGGCGACGAGTATTTTGTATAGACAGTAAACTTTTGTAAATTGTTTTGTAATCGGGATCCCGAGTATTTTGTATAAATATTTTACAAGTTAAATTAAAAGCAAAAATTTTAATTAATCACGTTTCCCATAAACCTCGTTGATTAGCAACGAGCTGCACATTATGTTTAAAAATCACCTAATACGCCTATGCTAGTTAGGGTGTTACATGGCACCTACGAATCCCTTGCTATAGTGGACTAAGCAGATCATAATCTGACTGAACCACTATAATTCTCTGTCTCATTGTTATTTTCCAGCTTTCGTTGATTATTTCTCATTCCCAGTCGAGTACTCGCCATTCTAGGTTGAATACTCGCATTTGTCTTTCCACATAAATTTCTTCTTGTTGCTAATAATATTATATAATTTGGTGTTGCGAAATTCACTCGACAACACCTTTCTGTCGCAGAGTATTATCAAGATCTGAGCCTGAATGTCCTTCTCTTTGAGTTTGATCCTTCACAGTCTTCCAATCTATGATTGAGTTACCACTTGCTGTGTGTGGGCACTTACTCTATCACTAGGGTTCGAAATATATAAGAAGAAAAGAGAGAGAGGGGTTTCGGCTAAGGTATAGAAAAGCGAAGGCTCAGTTTTCTGAAGAGAGAATTTTCTGTCAGAAGAATAATGAAAACGTGTTTTTACTGAGCAATCACTTTCTATTTATAGGCAACTACTAGGTTTAGGTTAAGAATTATTTGGTATTAAAATAATGAAAATATCAATATGAAATTCCACATAAAGTGGCCGGCCAAGGTGTAGATAATGGGCCCCACTTGATTTTGCAGTTTTCACAAATTTTATTCTTATTTTCTCAAAAACGCCAATTTTCCAATTCTAACCATTTAAATGCCAAAACTAATTATTTAATAACTAAAATAGATTATTAAATAATATTTTCATTTAATTTAATTATTAACTAGACATATAAAGTCCATTAATAAATAAATAAGCCTAGAATCTCTTTTCTTTACAATATCGCCCCTGCTTAGTGAAAATTCACAAATTAGACATAGGCTAACTTTAGAAATATAATTGACCAATCACGAATCAATTATTGAGTCTTACAAGCAGTATGTTCTCAACTAGAATGGAGACCATGGATCTATATGCTGAGCTTCCAATAAGTGAACCGAATTTACTAAGTAAATTCCTACTTATTAATTCTTCGTTGAATCCACTCTTAAAACTTAGAATTGCACTCTTAGACTTATATAGAGCATATTATATGTTCCACGATATAGATATGCTATCTCATTTAACCATTGTTATAATCTTATTGTGATCAAAGATCCTCTATACAGATGATTTACATCGAGATGGGATAATTTTACCGTTCTCACCCCTCAATGTATTTTGCCCCTTAAAACACTTAGCTACCTGTAAATGGTGTTTAGTGATCTAAGAATTAGTCACTTAAACAAGAGCTCATCCACTTACTTCTATTTGCTAAGCTCGAAGGGAATCATCACTTGACTTCTATACACCAGTAGAAGCTATAGATTCCATATTTATGTTCAGCACTCCCACTCAATCATACTATCATGTTCCAAAAATATACGTATCACCCTGACCCAAAAGTAGGCTTAACTAATAAATCAAAGAACATGAATAGTACTCATGAGTTTAGCCTAAGCATATCAGGATTTAGATTCTTTTAATCTTAAGATCAACTACTGATATTGACTTGGAAAGATATAATGGTAAGTTTATAATATCTTAACTAAGTTGCAATATCGGTCCAATCCAATGTATACTCCATACATTCAAAACTAGTATACTTTACTAATGTCCTGGAAAGAACATAACACTTACTCCAAGTGTAAGTACACATCATCGCTGATTATCACATTAGTGTAAATCCAAAACACTGATGAAACAGGGACTAAGTCTTTTGATTCATATGATCACAATCACATTTCACTGTGTTGACGATACTGTAATTGTGAATAAACATATGATCTGGATTTAACTGATTCTGTGTGTAAATGTAATAAACATATTAAACCATTAGCATGTAAAATTCATGCAAACATTAATCACTTCAAATTTCTTATATTGATTACCAATCAGATTGTAAAGAGTTTTATTTAGGGCATAAAACCCAACAAACTCCCACTTGCACTAATATAAAACAAAGTGTGCAAATAGGTCAATCTGATGTCTTGATCTTCAGATCAAGTGTAGTATATTTAAATCCACCCAAACTTCTGGAAACTAGTTCATAAATACACTTATGAAACATCTTTTACTATATGCTTTACTCATCAAGGGATACTGAATTCTTTATGTTTTAAAGTACATCTGAATAAACAGAAGACATATCTCTCATATTTTAAAATATGAAATTGAGATAATACAACGTAGACTTTTCTTCAGCAATATAACTTTTTGGTAATTTCAAATTTACAAAGTTATAATTCTTCTCTGGTAGAGCTTGAATTATTATAGAATAATTCCTCAACCCCCAAAGTAAGCACCATCTCAAGAATTTCGAAGTGAGTTGGTGAGATACAAGGATAACTGATACACAGTTTCTTAATATCTAACATATAGATCACTTTCATAAATCTTTCTTGAATATCTTCTAATGTTCCTTATTTGATTACATCTCAGATAGCTCCCACTCAATAGCAGATGTCTGGTTAAATAATACTTTTAACCTCTTTTTTGTTTGTAGAGTTACCTAGTTGTGACTTTTGTATTAGTCTGAAAGTTTAAGTTAAGACTAAGTCATCAACATAGCAGACTAGTATTTGAAGTGAAAAATACATGCTAGAGATTAAGTAATCAAAATTAAGATACCATAAAATTTTATGAGGATTAAGAATTCTTGGTTCAAGTCATTCGAATAGACTGAACTAGAGTTCTTTATCTTATTCTCATAATTCTGATAAGTTATACCTATCCATGTGTATGGTTAGATTTGCTTTTCAGTAGTGTTCTTAAGTACCTATCACAAGTATCAACCTGATGAAGATGGGAATATAATTTTAAATTTCTCCCACTCAATTAAGGTAGTGTGAAACTTTATCAAAGAACTTTTATAGGTATCAAACTTTTACTACAATAGAAAAACGAAATGGAACATACAATCAAGATCAAGGATTTATATTGATAATAGCTAAGTCATTATATTACTTCCATGTTTAAAGAAAATATGTGTTACATAGGGAATTGTGGAATAGACTCCACCCCTAAGTATGTACATATAGGGTATTGTGGATAAACTCCACCCCTAAGTATATAGAGATTATGATCCACCCCTAAAGGTTGTAAAGATCATGATTCTCTAAGTGTGATAGAGTTTATGTGGAGTTGAATACTATCCAGAGTTCATTAGACATAAAAGATCATTGAACTGCATAGTTTTCTTAACTTTTCTCCACCCCTATCAGATCAAAAGATCCTTTTATTAAACAAATTCTTAATAATTGTATTAGAATTAACAATTATTAATAAACATAGAATTTGTTTCTAGTGTTTATTTAATATAACTCTATGAAGAGTTGTAAATATTATAGAATTTGCATCAATAATAAAAATACTTACACATACAAACATATAAATATAATGTGGTAATTGTTGATGAAGATAAAGTAAATGAAGCTCAATCTCATAAATTGCAATTGGTTTGAATTCGAAAATAAAATAAACTTTATTAATAATAAAAAAAATTGCAACAATATGAGAAAAACAGGGATAAATATCCCTAACTAAAATTCGAAATCTAATTTGTCTTTAAACTAAAACAATTAATTCAAAAAATAGATAGAAGAGCTTCATCTTCATCTGGACGATTTCACCCTTCGTCCAGCTTTCCGATCCAACTCATCTGAGTTCAACTAGCTTGGCCTATAAGAAGAAGAAACAAATAAACAAAGTTAGTCCAGAATCATAAATTCAATTGGATAATAATTCACTAAAACTCTTAAAGTTTATAGAAAGAAATACCTTGTTTCTTTGCAAGAAGTTTAGGACACTGGGGTTTCCAATGACCTTTCTCATTGCAGTAGAAACACTTTCCTTTAAGTGTAGCATCACCAGAAGTAGCAGCCTTTTTGTTTTTCATGGCTTTTGCACGCTTCTTGGTGTTCTTCCACTTCTTCTTCGATTTGGGTTTTGAAGCAGATGCAACATTTGCTTCAGGTTTGATCCTCCCATTACCATTCCCAGGATTTTGAGGTTTACTCCCTTTCTTCTTGGGTCCTCCAATCAAATTTTCATAAGTTTGAAGGTCATTGACTAACTCATGAAAGTCTATGTCCTTCTTATTCATGACATAATTTGATGTGTATGGTAGAAATGCTGGAGTCAGACTATTCAAGATAAGGCTTACTTGAGTAGTGCTATCCATTTCAGCACCATGATCCTGGGCTTCTTGGAAATAACTTGCCATGAGGAGAACATGATCACACACGTTTTGATGGGGTTCCATCCATGCATTGATGTACTTCTTAGTCGCGTCAAAGAGAGACTGAAGTGATGCCTTACCGAATAGCTCATTTAACTTTGTCATTACTTCAGCAGCCTTCTCGGTTTTAGAAAACCGAGTTTTGAGGGTGTCAACCATGCTGGAGAGCATAAAGTATAGAGCTTTGTCATTTGCTTTTGGCCAACGCTCATACTTTTCTTTCACAACTTTGGATGCATTATCCTCAGGCACTTCAGGTGACGGCTCAGTTAAAACAAACAAGGCACTTTCTCCTATGAGAGCAATATTAATGTTCTCATTCCATTTAGGAAAGTTAGATCCATTTAGCTTATTTTCAGTCAACAGTGATAGCATGAAATTCATCATGATTATACAAGATACTACAAAATAATAGAAATCAACAAATAGAAATCAATAATGGTTTAACACAAAATCAATTCAGAAATTATAAGCACATAGCATGTAGGAATGATAAGAGAAAATAAAAAAAATTCAATCCTAAATAATTTCCAAGGTTTTTCAACAAACTGATATCAGTGTCCCGTTTAGGCGAGAGTCAAAGTTACCATCTATTGAATAGAGTTGTCAGCTCATCTAAAATGTTAAACATTCTAGCAACCTTTTATTCGATCAAGATTGGAATCCAGCGTTGTCCCGTTTAGGCGAGAGTCAAGGCTATTCTATCTTATGAGCTTCTACCATTGTTTCGCAATTTGCAAGTGAAATATGGTCGCCACCATTAGGGTGATCCATACCATATAAAATACTTACAAACTACTTATCTTTCGAGATTAAACGGTGCGAAATTGCTAACGAACGTTCCTCCATTAGGGAGGATTACTCACTAAAACAAACGCGATGTAAAACCAACAATTGAGATCGAATATCTTAATAATAATAAAGCTCATTCTTTAAAATGTATTTTCTTTATTATTCTAATAAATATATTCATTAAATTTCAAATTTAGAATTAAAAAATTCAAAATAAGAATTTAATTTAATATTTATAAAATTATACTTAGATGGTGATGGAAATAAAATGAATTATTTCCATCTTAGCAGTAATTTTAAATATAAATATTAAGGAAATTAATTTAAGTTGTATTAATTTTAATTAATTAGCAACTTAAAAATTTCCATAAGAATATATTTATTGTATTCGAAAAATAAAGTATAAAACTATACAAATTTTCGAAAAATGCTAAAATAATAAATACTTAGAAAACATACTTTAAGCAAAAATATCACCTATCTAGATTTTCCTTTGACTAATTAATTCAATTTCTAATAATATATTTTAATTCATTTATTTTTAAATTAAGCAATAGATGAAAAAAATCATTGATTTAAGTTGGTCCAAGAATTAATTAAAATAAATAATTAATTTACAGCTTAACCTATTTTTCAAAAAAAATCAAAAATATTGCATAATTAAAATGCAATATTCGAAATTGATTAATAAAATAAAGAAAAAATATATTTTGAAAATTATTTAAATTTAAGTTGAAAAATTAAATTTCAACTTAAAAATAATTTTCTATTTAATTAAGTGTCATGAAAAATAAATATTTAAGTATCATGATGAAAATCAACTTAGATATTTGATTTTTCAATTTAATTAAATGTATTAAAATCAAGAAATAAATAATTAAGAGTAAAGAAGGCTTAATTATTAATTTCTAGTTTAATACTAGGAAGTCATATACTTAAATAAAATTGTACCAAAATTAATTATTTAAATAATTAATTTCACAATGTATAATATTTTCCTATTTAAATATCAGAAATAATAAGTAGTCTAGAAATAACTATCTAGAAAATATCTTATTTGACTAAGTATCTTTTCAACAAAATTTGAAAAAATATCTAATTTAAGTTGTATAGAAAAAATCTAAAACTTAAATATTTTCAAATTTAAATTTAATTAAATATCAAAAAATTAAGTTGTAACCACTTAATTTGAAAAAATATTCCATTTCAAGTTTAAAACTAACTTAAAAAATACCTTAAGAATATTTAATAACTAATGCCAAGGATTCCTCAACTTAATTTTTAAATAAAATATTCAAATTAAAGTTAGATAAAAAAAATCAGTTGATACAACTTATTTGTAACTTAAATAGGAATATTTAATTAAATAAGTTCCAGAAAGAGTCTAGTTAGTTAAAATTCTTTATTTAATTAAATACAAGAAAAATACAAATAGTTTGTCTAGAAATAATATCTAAAACTAAAAGTATTTTTCTTAAAATTAACTTTAAAATATTAAAATGAAAATTTAGTTATGTTGCTAATTCAATTTTATTAGGTCAAACTAATATAATTAACCTGGTACAGTTATTCAAATCAGGCAAATGAGCCTTCACAATTGGGGTAGTTCATGTGAGGGGGTGCTGGGTTCAGTATGTCGTACCCACTTCTATGGCTCCCAACTCTCACACAAGGCCCAAAAGAGAGGAATTCAACCTTAAAATAAATAACTGTTATTAATTGAATAGGTCAAATAACTAAATGGACCTAAATAAAATCTATCATGGAGTGACATTTTATTTAGCAACAACCTATATGCATCTATATAATAAAATAAACATATAGGCTCACACAGGCACACATTTGGATGGACCCTATCATGTTGATAGGTCATACACAGATGAAAGAAGATTGTAAATTTTACCTGTTACAAATTATTTACTTGACCAAGGGAGCCATGAGTTAAAATCAGATCATTGGATCTGTCAATAAGTTAACCATGACTATTTGCAATCAAGTAATAATAGGTTTTAAAAAACTTACAAACAAGCTAAAACACATACTCCTGCAACAACGTTAGCTGGATAGTTGGATGTAGGATTTATTTAATTTTAAATAAATAAATTTCGAAAATAAAATAATTAAATAAATAAATAAAATTAATATTTAATTTTTGAAAAAATAAAAAAAAATATTTATTTATTTTCGAAAATAATAATAAAATAATATTTAAAATTAAACCTACAACTTTGAAAAATTAGGTTTCAACTAACCTAAATATCATTTCAAAAATCTTACATCTATTTAAAATTTCATGATTATAGTTATCTTATTTTAAATTTAAATAAGGTCAAATAATTAAAAAAAAATTAATTTAAAAAAAATTTAATATCTGACCTTATATTTAAAAATAAGATAAGATATAACCAAATTTAAAAATAAGATAGATAATTAAGCAAAAAAGATAGATATTTACTATTTTAAATTCAAATTACACTAATATCATGAATTAAATTAAAAAAAAATATTAAAAAAATTTAAATATGATAATTAGAATTGAAATATTAATAGTAAATGTCTAAATACAAAACTACACAAAAAATCGGAAGTTAAATCCATGAAAAAGTATGAAAAAACGAAAAAAAAACGAAAAAAAATGTGAGTTGTACGGACGGTATGCTGTGCATACACGTCCGCGCGCGCTCACAGGGTGGCCTGCCGAGAAAACTCGGCGCAAGGGGGAATGCGCAAGATTTCCGCGCGCGGAGGGGGGTGTCTTCAGACACCCGTGCGTGTTGCTCGGACAAAATGCTGTCCGAACACGTGTGTGACCGAGGTGCACTCGGTTCCGCGCGCGCGTGAGTGATGCAGCATCCCTATCTTTTTTTGAGTCTTCAAAAAAATCATAAGTAATTCAAATTAAATCGAAATTGAGTTCTATAAAAAAGTAACTTGCTTAATTTTTTCCATACTGTCCAATAAAAATAATTCCAGAAACAAAATTTCAGTTATTTTTCACAAAAATTCACAAACATCAATCAATCATCATATAAAACTCAATACAACATCAAACCATCCAAATAACAAACAATCGTTTTAAAGTCCAAATTTCTTGCAAGCAAATCAATTACCATGGCTCTAAGGCCAGTTGTTTGGAATTATTTTACCAGGATCTTAGATCTACTCACAAGTATGTTGTTTAACACCATAAATATGAACTTTCTAAAACGATAAAATAAACACATATAAAGTTAAGAAAACCTTACATTGATGGAGCGGAATTAATGTCTCCTTCCACTCAGATCTTTAACCCTTGTATCCTTTCTGTCGCAGAGTATTATCAAGATCTGAGCCCGAATGTCCTTCTCTTTGAGTTTGATCCTTCACAGTCTTCCAATCTATGATTGAGTTACCACTTGCTGTGTGTGGGCACTTACTCTATCACTAGGGTTCGAAATATATAAGAAGAAAAGAGAGAGAGGGGTTTCGGCCAAGGTATTGAAAAGGGAAGGCTCAGTTTTCTGAAAAGAGAATTTTCTGTCAGAAGAATAATGAAAACTTGTGTTTTGACTGAGCAATCACTTTCTATTTATAGGCAACTACTAGGTTTAGGTTAAGAATTATTTGGCATTAAAATAATGAAAATATCAATTTGAAATTCCACATAAAGTGGCCAGCCAAGGTGTAGATAATGGGCCCCACTTGATTTTGCAGTTTTCACAAATTTTATTCCTATTTTCTCAAAAACGCCAATTTTCCAATTCTAACCATTTAAATGCCAAAACTAATTATTTAATAACTAAAATAGATTATTAAATAATATTGTCATTTAATTTAATTATTAACTAGACATATAAAGTCCATTAATAAATAAATAAGCCTAGAATCTCTTTTCCTTACAATTTCGCCCCTGCTTAGTGAAAATTCACAAATTAGACATAGTCTAACTTTAGAAATATAATTGACCAATCACGAATTAATTATTGAGTCTTACAAGCAGTATGTTCTCAACTAGAATGGGGACCATGGATCTATATGCTGAGCTTCCAATAAGTAAACCGAATTTACTAAGTAAATTCCTACTTATTAATTCTTCATTGAATCCACTCTTAAAACTTAGAATTGCACTCTCAGACTTATATAGAGAATATTATATGTTTCACGATATAGATATGCTATCTCATTTAACCATTGTTATAATCTTATTGTGATCAAAGATCCTCTATATAGATGATTTACATCGAGATGGGATAATTTCACCGTTCTCACCCCTCAATGTATTTTGCCCCTTAAAACACTTAGCTACCTGTAAATGGTGTTTAGTGATCTAAGAATTAGTCACTTAAACAAGAGCTCATCCACTCACTTCTATTTGCTAGGCTCGAAGGGAATCATCACTTGACTTCTATACACCAGTAGAAGCTATAGATTCCATATTTATGTTCAGCACTCTCACTCAATCATACTATCATGTTCCCAAAATATACGTATCACCTTGACCCAAAAGTAGGCTTAACTAATAAATCAAAGAACATGAATAGTACTCCTGAGTTGAGCCTAAGCATATTAGGATTTAGATTCTTTTAATCTTAAGATCAACTACTGATATTGACTTGGAAAGATATAACGGTAAGTTTATAATATCTTAACTAAGTTGCAATATCGGTCCAATCCAATGTATACTCCATACATTCGAAACTAGTATACTTTACTAATGTCCTGGAAAGAACATAACACTTACTCCAAGTGTAAGTACACATCATCGCTGATTATCACATTAGTGTAAATCCAAAACACTGATGAAATAGGGACTAAGTCTTTTGATTCATATGATCACAATCACATTCCACTGTGTTGACGATACTGTAATTGTGAATAAAAATATGATCTGGATTTAACTGATTCTGTGTGTAAATGTAATAAACATATTAAACCATTAGCATGTAAAATTCATGCAAACATTAATCACTTCAAATTTCTTATATTGATTACCAATCAGATTGTAAAGAGTTTTATTTAGAGCATAAAACCCAACATTGGCGTCATCCAGTTTGGGGATGTATCAATCATTTCGATTTCTTCCGTGCCAGTGATGCTAGGCTCTTCGAGGAACTAGATAGGAACCAGGTTTGCCTTGTCACTCACATTGCTGCTTACCAATCAAGCTAACGCGTCTGCAGCTGTATTTTCTTCTCTTGGAATTTGTCTGAGACCGTAGCTTTTGAATTGTGCGAGCAGATCGTGTATTTTGCTAAGATATGCTATCATCTTTTCTCCCCAAGCCTCGTATTCTCCGGATACATGATTTACCAGCAGCTGTGAATCACTACAGATTTCAATGTGTTCGGCTTTCTGTTAGGCTAAAATTAGTCTAAGTTTCGGGTCATATTTTCGGTTAGTTTTCACTCTATGTTTCTAGTTTTAGGGCTATTTTACGCTTGATTCTTTTGTTTCAGGTCCTCGGGTGTTTAAAGAAAGTATTTACAAGAATTGAGGACAAGTGGTGAAAGAATTGAGGAGAAAAACAAACAACAAATTTTGCTGCCTAATCCCGTCGCGATGGGACAATATCCTTGTCGCGACGGGGATTAGCAGAGAGTTTTGGAAAATTCTTGCTTTAGTCTTCGTCGCGACGGGCAAATGTCTCGTCGCGATGGAGCTCCAGTGACGGGATTTTTGGGCAGTTTCGTAATTTCACGAATTTTAAAGATGAGATTTGGTTTAAATAGAGGGATTTTGTGAAAATTAGGATGGATTCAAATTGGGAGCACTAGAAACAAAGGAGGAGGCTAGAAGAGCGGCTTGTGGCGACTCGGATCAATTGCTTCAACTAGTTCTTTCTCTTCTCTTTAATTTTTCTATGCTATTTTCTGTTTCAATTTTAATTATGAATTTGATTATGGATGTTATGAACTAAACTCCTATTTAGGGAGGATGATGAATGTTGTTTTAAGTTTTGCCTAGTTAATGAATAATTGTCATTCCTTCAATCTTGGTTTGTGAAATTATCTATATTTGTGTTTAATTTCATGTGTAAGCTTGATCACCTTCTACTTGTTCTATGATCTCAATTCAAAATCTGAAAAGTGAGAATTGAGAATGCTAAAATGGGATAATCTAGGTTTTGATGTGAAACGAAAGTATTTGCATAGCCTTTGTGATAATTATATTATTGCTTAATGCTGATTTCATGTTAGTTTAATTAAGAGATTAATTAGAGAACATGTGGTTTAGAACCTAAAAGATCTGAAAAGAGTTAGGTTAATTTATAATCTGTCATTCACATCAAGAAAAGGATAGCAATTAGGCATTAACAATTGGGTAAACAAACAACAGGATTCTCCTCCCTATTTTCTCATCTTGATTAATATTCACTTGTTTCTTTAAGTTTCTTGAATTACTTATTCTTTTTAAATCTTAAAAAGTATTGATTTGCCAGATAGAATCATAAGTATAATTTAGTAGTAATTAATCCAATTCCCTGTGGTTCGACATCACTTGTGTGAGTTTACTACTTGATTGCGTGCACTTGCGTATTGTTTTACAATTTTCGTAACACTTTCATCTCTCGGGCTAGTCTTAGTCCAGCGATTAGAGTTTTGTACTCGACCTCGTTGTTAGATGCTTTAAATCCGAACTTGACTGCAGCGTGTAGGTATTGCCCCCCAGGCGTGACGAGGGCAATCCCTGCATCAGATAGTTAATCTGTAGCCGACCCGTCCACATGTAGTTTCCAGGTCCGTTTGTCCTCATTGTGGCTTGGCTGAGGTATTAGTGCTAGCTCGAGATTGCTTTCTGGTATGCTTTCTTTTTTGCCTGTGCATTCTACCACAAAGTCTGCCAAGGCTTGGCCTTTGATTGCTCTTCGGGGTTGGAAAGTAATTTCGTACTGACCCAACTCTACCGCCCACTTGAGTAACCGTCCAGAAGCATCTGGCTTTTTTAGTATTTGTCGTAGTGGCTGGTCGGTATATACCCGAACAGAATGAGCTTGGAAATAAGGCCTCAACTTCCTTGTTGCTAGAATGAGGCAGTAGGCGAGTTTTTCTATCAACGGATACCGACCCTCGGCCTCAATGAGTCTTTTACTGATGTAATAGACTTGGTGTTGTACGCTGTTCTCTTCTCTGATGAGCACGACACTCACGATATGTTCCGTGACAACTAAGTATATTCCTAGCTCCTCGCCGTCCAGAGGTTTTGAAAGTACGGAAGGTTTAGCAAGTTGTGCCTTTAGCTCTTGGAAAGCTTTTTCACATTCTTCTGTCCACTCGAATTGTTTGTTTCCTCGCAGGATGTTGAAGAATGGGACACATTTGTCTGTTGATTTTGACACGAATCTGCTGAGGGCGGCGATCTGACCAGTTAAGCTTTGCACTTCTTTGGTTTTTTGTTGGCGAGTTCATATCCAGGAGGGCTTGGATCTTTTCTGGATTAGCTTCAATTCCTCGGGCATTGACAATGAAGCCTAGAAACTTTCTCGAGCTGACTCAAGAGGAATACTTTAAGGGATTTAGCTTCATGTTGTATTTTCTGAGGACTTTGAAGCATTCGTCCAGGTCGTCTATGTGCCCCCCAACCTTTTTGGATTTGACGAGCATGTCATCCACGTACACTTCCATATTTCGCCCGATCTGGTCTTTAAACATTTTGTTTACCAATCTTTGGTACGTAGCTCCAGCGTTTTTTAGACCAAACGACATGACTTTATAGCAATAGAGACCCATATCTATTCGAAAACTTGTATGTTCTTGGTCTGGTGGATGCATTTTGATTTGATTGTAGCGTGAGTAAGCGTCCATGAAGCTTAATATTTCGTGCCCTGCTGTTGCATCTACGAGCTGATCGATTCTTGAAAGTGGAAAACAGTCTTTAGGGCATGCTTTGTTGAGGTCTGTGAAATCAATACAGACTCGCCATTTCTTGTTCGACTTGGGCACTAGTACGGGATTCGCGACCCAAGCTGGGTAAAAAGCTTCAATTATGAAGTTGTTGTTGCGCAGTTTTTCAACTTCATCCTTCAGGGCTACTGCTCGTTCTTTGTCCAACAACCTTCGTATTTGTTGAATTGGCCGGAAGTTAGGATCGACATTCAGAACATGTGAAATAATAGAAGGATCGATTCCGACCATATCCGCATGTGACCAGGCAAAAACGTCTAGCTTTACTCTTAGAAATTTTATCAATTCTGATTTTACTTCGAGCAGCAAACCTTTTTCGATCTTTAGCTTTCTGGTCGAGATAGCTGGATTGATCTCAATCTCTTCTAATTCTTCCATAGGTCCAACATTGCTGTTTGGGTCCCCAAGTCAAGGATCCACATCTTCATCCTCGCCTTGGGAAGTTCCCTACTTGGGAATGTTTTTTCCCTTGTCTGTGCTCTGGCTAGAGGATACTTCCTTCTTAGCCTTGGCCACTACAAGGTTATAACATTCCTGTGCAGACTGCTGGTTTCCTCTTAGACACCCTACCCCATTCTTTGTTGGGAACTTCAGGCACGAGTGAAATATTGATGTGACAGCCTTTAAGTCATACAAGGCTGTTCGGCCAAGCATTACGTTAAAAGCTGAAGGAACATCCAATATTAGGAACTGTGCCATGATAGTTATGCTCGTCGGAGCTTGTCTAACAGTGAGGGGTAGCCGGATTTGTCCTAGAGGTGCAACTCCTTGACCGAAAAAACCATAGATAGGCTGGAGGCATGGAGTTAGATCCTTGAGTTGGAGTCCCATCTTTTCGTAAGCAGTCTTGAACAAGATGTTTGAAGAAGCTCCATTGTCGATCATGGTTCTGGCCACCATTTTATTGGCTATCTGGACTTCCACGACCAGCGGGTCGTTGTACGGAAATCTAATCTTGACAGCGTTTTCATCGTTGAAGGTTATGGTCGGCTCTCGTGCTCATGGAACTTTGGGCTTCCTTTCTTCCACGACCAGGATGACTTCTTCTTGCTCGTGTTTTGCTGTTCGGGCATACCTCTCTTGAGCTTTGCCCGAATCTCCAGCAATGTGAGGGCCTCCAATTATGACTTGCAAGTGTCCATCTACCGGTGGAGGTAGCAAATCTTGGTTGTTTTGACCTTGGTCAGTCTTGACATACTTCTACAAGTGTAGATTGTTTTCCCTTATTAGGAATTCAATTTTCCGCTTCAAGTTGTAGCATTCGTTAGTGTCGTGGCCGTAGTCTCCGTGGAACCGACAAAACTTTGTCATGTCCCTTTTGTTGGTATCTTTCTTCATGGGTCCGGGCTTCTTGTACGGAGCCAATGACTGGGTTGCCATATATACACTTTCTATATCTTTTGTAAGAGTAGTGAATGCAGTGTATTTGGCATGATTCTCCCGGGGAGTCTGTCCGGATTTATCAGTGAACTTTCCTTTATTCCCGTTCCCTTGCTTGTGGTTGTTGCTGGAACGCTTGCCACTTGAGCTTAAATTATTTGGGTAGTTGGGAAGTTGGGTGGATGTCCCAGTGGAAGGAGCTTTTGACTTGCCCGACTTTTATTCACCTTCTGCTCGTTGAATGGCTTCTTCAAGCTTGATGAAGCCTTCGGTCAAGGAAATCACTCATTGAGTCTACCGGCCCGTTCTTCCTTATATCTTTCCAAAGTTCACTGAGGACTTCGATGCCCCCGAGTATCGCGGATAACTTTCCATCCTCGGTTACCCTTGAAACTTTGGTTGCCTTCGTCATGAATCTGCTAATGTATGCCCGGAGTTGCTCGCCTGGTCGTTGCTTAACTTCGACCAAATCTCCTAAATGTAATGGGAGTTGGCGCGAGGAGGAGAATTGCGCATGAAATTCTGAAGAGAAGGTTTTCCATGAACTAAACTTTCCAGGAGCCAACTTGAAATACCATTGCTGAGCGGCTTTCGACAGAGTGGCAGGAAAGATTCTGTAGCATACATCTCCTCGTACCCCTTGCAAATCCATTTGCATTTCAAAGTACTTGAGATTGGAAAGGGGATCTTCTCTCCCCGTGTACATTTTCAACATCGACATTTGGAACTTGTGGGGCAGTGGCAGGGGATTGATCTCCGGTGAGAAAGGAGTTCCGCGTGCTCGGTCTAACTCAAGATCATTATTTTGTTGTCCAGCCATGCCGTGAAACATATTTTTCAGTTCGTCAAGCGGAGCCTGTATGGCTGAGCTGACCTGCTCGGCATTTTGGTCAACTTGGATTACGTCAGCATCTTTCTGAGTGGGAAATTGAGTACGGGCTCTGGGCTGCACGGTTGCTGTAACATTCTGATCATCTATTCCCCTCCTTCTGTTTAGATCGTTCCTTAGGTCATGGGTTGTTCCTAAACTTTTGAACACAGAATCGCCTGGTTGTCTTAGCGATTGATTCCCTTAATTGACGGGTGGAATGGCACCATTGATCTGGTTGGAGCCATCAGGTATGACTCTTCCTGATGAATTACCAGACAAGGTCTGCTCGCTTACTGCTGGGCCCACGAGCGGGACTCATGACCGGGGATTGGGCGGCTGACCATTAGTAGTCTGGGAAGTATTCATCGTTGGATCCTCTTCCGTTTCTCCCAGGGGAAGGACGTTCGGCGATTACTGACCTACAGTTTGGTAGGCTCTTCGTATCAGCACGGTGGCTTGCCGACTACGATCTTCAATCTCTGCATGGTGAGCCCTTACTGCCTCCATCTCTTTATCTCTCTATTTGGGGAACATACGCCTTTGTTCGTCGAACGCAAGATTTACTGCAGCACGCAGTTCGTCCTGATCATGATGCAGGGTGTTGTTATGACCTTACATGAGTCCGAGCGCGTCACGGAGATTTCGTAATTCAGTGGCATCTCCGGTAGTCGTCTGGGCATTGGTTCCAGGCGAAATAGTCGTATTATGGACGCCCTGGTTGGGTGCGGAACTGTTATTCCCAGTCTCTTGCACACCAGGCGCAATTCCATCTGTAGGAACTGTTTCACCATTCCCCATGCTTGCCGGCTATCCAGGATTAACAGCATGCGGAACCCTTGTGCTCCCTGCACTACTACAATATGGCCTTTTAGTGACACACATTAAAGTGTCAGTCACTATAGAGTTAGGAATAATTTTTAGTGACACACATAATTAGACTTTAAATATTGGTATTAGTCTCATGTAATGTGTGTCACTAAAACTATGAAGGGTCACTAAAAATTAATACCCATAACTTTTTATTTTTTATTTTTTAAAAAAATACTGACCTATAGAGTCACGCTAGGAGAGACTGAGAAAAGATATGCCCACATGCATAGTGTGTCACTATATCATAATTATATATTTAATTATTTTAAATAAATTTAAAGTTTTAATATAGTGACGCGCATGGAATGTGCCTATATCAGTTTTCTTACTTATTTTTTTAATTTTCTTTATTTAAAATTCTGACTTATAAAATAAAAAATAATAATAAATGGGGTATAAATTAATAATAATAATAAAAAACATGTTTTATAAAAAAAAAGACACATACGGTCTCTTTTAAGAAGAAAAACCCTAGGCTAATATAGTCTCTCTCTCTCTCTCTCTCTCTCTCTCTCTCTCTCTCTCTCTCTCTCTCTCTCTCTCTCTCTCTCTCTCTCTCTCTCTCTCTCTCTCTCTCTCTCTCTCTCTCTCTCTCTCTCTCTCTCTCTCTCTATCATCGTTCTCTCTCTCTCTCTCTCTCTCTCTCTCTCTCTCTCTCTCTCTCTCTCTCTCTCTCTCTCTCTCTCTCTCTCTCTCTCTCTCTCTCTCTCTCTCTCTCTCTCTCTCTCTCGCCTCTTCTCTTCTGCCTCTTCTTCTTCTTGCCGCTTCTTTTTCCAATCTCTGCCCAGTCCATCTCTAGCGACGGACGACTAAAGGCCTCCTCCTCTTCTTCTTCGCTGATCTCATCGATGTTGTTCTTCTTCACCGATCGCTGCTGCCACCTGCCAGTGCCCCACCCTCGTTCGACGATCGCTTCTGCCACCTGCCAGTGCTGCACCCTCCTTTGACGATCGCTGCTGCCACCTGCCAGTACCGCACCCTCCTTCGACGATCGTTGCTGCCACCTGCCAGTGCCCCACCCTCGTTCGACGACATCCATTTTGTATTCAGACATAGTCTTCTCTCCTCACCAAGAAACTAGCACCGAAGTTCTCTAATCCCCAACCTCGAAACCCAAGGTCAATTTTTCCTAGTTCTTTCATCTCTCTCTCTCTCTCTCTCTCTCTCTCTCTCTCTCTCTCTCTCTCTCTCTCTCTCTCTCTCTCTCTCTCTCTCTCTCTCTCTCTCTCTCTCTCTCTCTCTCTCTCTCTTATGTGCAGGGATCTTAGCATTCATTGTCGGCGACATTTGAAGCTTGGTGTGGCTCTCAACTTTTGTGTTCGACGGCTGTGGATTTTGGCGTACATCGTCATAGATCTGTGCAAGGATTTGATTTTCTTTTTTGTGTAACTTTTTTTATTGTTCAAAATATGTTTTATTAATTTTTGGATTTGTATCCATTTAATAGTTTGAACTGTTTTGAATATTATGCTTGTGTAATATACATCAAGTTTTCAGTTTATTTTTTTTATTGTATTTGTTGAAATTATTGCAATTCTATACAACATTTGTATTTACAGATTTGGTTAAAAAGCTTTGAACATATATTATATTAATAAATAAAGATAATTGGTATATTATTACAAATTAATTTCTTTTTATAAACCAATAGTTATATAATATTAGTATAATTGTAATTTTTATTAGTTTTGTTGATATAAATTATTATAATAGTTTAATTTATAAATTTATATTTAGTTAATTAAAATTATTATTGTTATATTTAATTATATTTTTATATAATTAATATAAATTATTATTTATAATATAAAAAATTTCAATTAAAACAATTAATTATTATATTTTTTAGAAATATATTTAATAAAGTGGCACTTTTGGTGTGTCACTATATCTCTAAAAAATATTAATAAAAAAGAAAAATGAGATATAGTGACACTTTATGTGTGTGGCTGTTACCTTTTCAGTCTTACAAAACCTCACACTATACGCTTATAGTGACGCGCATAAAATGAATGCAAAAGGTTTCAGTGACACGTGTGGAGTGTCACTAAAAATTGCTTTTCCAGTCAGCCTCATTAGTGACACGCATTGAAGTGTCACTATACACTTTTAAAGTTACTCAATGCGTGTCACTAAAACCCAATTTTCTAGTAGTGCTGGGTTCTGCGATGTAGGATCCAGCGTCTATGAATTTGCCGGATCGGTCAGGCCTCTACGAGTTGCACCATCGTATTGGCGGTTGGATGTTGAATAAAGAGCGATTCGTGATCCTCCTCTCAATGAAAGTACCAAAATGTTGACTTCGCTTTTAGCCAACGACAATGAGTCTATTTTATAAGCGATAAACGATATATAATAACAGATATATGATAAAGCAATAATAAGACACAGGGGTTTTATAGAGGTTCAACCCCAAGCAGTTCGGTAATAGCCTAATCCTCGTTATTTGTATTGACTTAAGATCAAGGAGAAAGATTCGTTTTCTTATAGCTCTTACAATAGTATCTCTGAATATATAATTCTTAGATAATAGTATAGTCTTAGCTCAACTGCTTTTTGACTCCCCCTGCCCAGTGAACATACATCACTATTTATAGGGCTAGGAAGCTTGAAGAGGAAGAGTTTCCCCTCTCGTTACAATGAGTATAAACAGAAAGATCACGGGATCAATGCTGAATGCAAGGATCGTAGGATTGAGGCTGAATACACTGATAGTGGGATCGTGTGTATGCCATATCCACGTAAATTGATCCCTGAGTTGTAGGGATTATGCTGATGACTCATGATGCGAAAGCTGAATTCGCTAAGTGTTGGTTGCTCTGCGCGGATCGCTGAATATCTTACTCTGAGCATGCCAGCGAGGCATCTTGCTCGACCTAACTTCCCGAGCAGATGTTCCAAGTGGACTCCACGTGTCACCATTCACGTGATGCCACATCAGAGTGCAAAAATTGGGATAACAGTATAAATTTACTTTAGTCTTGTTAAAGTGATTTGCATAGCACACTAAGTTTTATAAATTCAAATTTTGGCCCACTCACTAACTTGTGCAACAAGTTTTCTCACACGATAGTTCAAATTTTTTTTTGATTGAATTTCTAAATCACATTTTGTTTAACTAAGAGAAAAAAATTGGAATTTCTGAAATTGGATAATCGAGTAAAGAGCTATGTGCTTTTTAGTGTCAAAAAATGCAAGTTTTGAACCTGCCTGATTTTCGGCCTACCTATTGAAAATAGGTAGTCCGTTTTTCACAGGTAGGTAGTTCGTTTTTCCCAGAATTTGTTTTGAAATGCGTGCTAACGGCTATAAACGACTACTTTTCACCCCAACACTATATAAACTTGATTTTTACTCAAAAATAGATGTTGGCTGAGAATTTATGTCATACACCTAACATATCTAAGTGAGATCAATGAGCTTCCAAGCTTAAAATCCAACAAACACTCTTCACACAATTTGAGCCAAAATTTGTTTCTATTCATCTTGAGTGTGCATGCTTATCACTCTAGGTTTCTATTGTATTATCATATTTCTAGAGTGATTTTGCTTGTAATTTTAAACACATTTTCATATAGTGATTGAGGTGAGGTTGGCACCGATATTGTAAATAACCTGGTTATAGTGAGATTGACACTTCAACAATCCGAGAAAGAGGTTAATAGTCCTCGGGGGTGCAAAACTATTGTAAGAGGTTTGGAAACACCTTGGTGAAAATTTCTCAGTTGTAAGGGTTAGTCAAGCCCGTTAACTTGGCTCTATATTGGAACCAAAGCTAGGTCCATAGCTTTGAAGACCAAGGACGTAGGTGGTATAGTTCTACCGAACCTTGTAAAAATCAAGAGCTTACATTTTCTAATCCTTAAACTCTTTACTTTACAAGTTTGAATATTTGTTACAATATATTGCTTGCCTTATTACTTACTTTTATTTGATTAAGTGGTTAATTGCTTATTTTTGTGTTAAAAGTTTCATTTTACCGAAATTAGTTTAAATTTCCAATTCACCCCCTCTTGGAAACATATCTTGGGGTAAAATATTTTTCTCTTCTCTCCTTAATTCTCTCAATTTTAATATTTAATTAAAACATAAATCTACAAATTGATATTTTATTGTTAGTTTAATAATTTTTTTATAAAAAAGCATAAATCTTCAAATTGATATTTTACTATTATTTTAATTTTCTATAAAAATATAAATTATTTTTAAAAAATAGAAAATAAAAAAATAATTACAAATTGATATTTTATTATTATTGTAATAATTTTTCTACAAAAAAGCATAAATCTACAAATTGATATTTTACTATTATTTTAATTTTCTATAATAATATAATTTTTTTTTTAAAAGTTAGAAAATAAAAAATAAATTTCAAAAAAATATTAAAACTTAAGTCAAATATAATTAATCATAAATTTCGTTCATATACATACATAAAATATCAATCAATATATAAATCTATATCTATGTATATATATAGCAGAGACATAAAGCGGTGACATGAAGCGGTGACATGGTACTCTCAATTTTTTTAAAGCTATTTTTTTTTCTCTCTCTAATTTTCTCATTTTTTTTTAATTTTTAATTTATATAAAATTGCTCTAAAACTATTTTTCTCTTTTTTTCTTAATTTTCTCTCTTTTTTTAATTTTAATTCTATAAAAAAAATAAAAAAAATAACTCCATAAAACTCAAATTATAGTAATAATAATACGACATACAACCTTAACGTTTTTTGCTTTTATATATTTTAAAAAAAATATTATAATAATAATAATAATATAAAAATGATATCTATTTCAATGTAATCTCTATCATTTGAATATCAATAAAGAGACAGAAGTATTTTCATCACTTATTTAATGTGTCATTTGGTTCATGTTATCATTTATATGTTTATTTGATTTATAAATTCATCCAAACCCTTATCGCACTAATATTCTTGTTTATTGTGTCATCAGCACAGTGGAAAGTAATCAAGATTATGTGATTAAATATATATTCCTAGATTTATCAGTACACTAGGTTTAACTGATATGATAATCTACCACATAGTTTACTTGCACCTTGGATAAGTGCTATGTCCTTTCCAGGGCATTGGTTAAAGTAAAGCTTGAGTTGGATGCATGGAGTATGCATTGGAAGGGACCGATATTGAACTTTGAATCAAATATGATAAATTTACTGTAATATCTATTCAGTTCAATATCACCTAGTTGATCCTAGATCAAATGATCTTAATCCTGACATGGTTAGGTTCGATCTCAAGAGTATTATATATGTTCTTTGATTTGTTAGTTAAGCCTACTTTTTGGTCAGGGTGGTACATACATTTTGGGAACATGGTAGTGCAATTGAGTGGGAGCGCTAAACATAGATATGGAATCTATAGCTTCTATCAGGACATAGAAGTGAAATGATGATTTCCTTCGAGCTTGGCTAAACAGAGATAAATGGTTGACTACTCATTTCAGTGATTATGTTTAGTTCACTGAAATATCATTTATAGGTGGCTAAGTGTTTTAAGGATAAAATACATTGAAGGGTGTAACGGTAAATTAATCGCTATACAATGTAAATCATCTATAGAGGATCATTGATTATTTGGATTATAACAATGGATAACTAATAGCGTATCTATATCGTGGAACATATAGAGCGTTCTATATAACTGAGAATGCAATTCCAAGTTCTATGGTGGATGCAACAAGGAATTAATAAGTCAGTGAATTTACCTAGTAAATTCTAGAGCTGCTTATTGGAAGCTCAGATATATAGGCCCATGGTCCCCGTACTAGTTGAGACAATACTACTTGTAAGACTCAGTTAATTGATTTTGATTAATCAATTATAATTCTAAAATTAGACTATGTCTAGTTTATGAATTTTCACTAAGCAAGGGCTAAATTGTGAAGAAAGAGTTTCTAGGGTTAATTTGTTAATTAAGAGACTTTGTTGAGTCTAATTAATAAATATATTAAATGACAATATTATTTAATAATTAATTTTTAGTTATTAAATAATTAGTGTTGACATTTAAGTGGTTAAATTAGAAAATTGGCATTTTTGAGAAAATAAGATGGAAAGATGAGAAAATGGCAAAATTTCAAAGTGGGGCCCAATAACTATCCATGGCCGGCCACACTATTGAAATTTACCATTTATTTTTCTATTGTTTTAATGCTAATTAAATCTAACCTAACCCTAAGTGGTTTCCTATAAATAGGTAGCGATGGCTTAAAAGAAAAGAGGATGCATCTCATTCCTTCAGTAAAAATTTCAAGCCTCTTCTCGCTACCCTAGCCGAAACCTCTCTCTCTCTCTCTCTCTCTCTCTCTCTCTCTCTCTCTCTCTCTCTCTCTCTCTCTCTCTCTCTCTCTCTCTCTCTCTCTCTCTCTCTCTCTCTCTCTCTCTCTCTCTCTTCTAAACCGAAGCCTATAGTGAAAGAGTGAGTGCCCACGCACATCAAGTGGTACTCAATCATAGTGTGTAAGGCTATGAAAATTCCAGTTTCAAGAGAAGGAGATTCAGACTCAGATCTTGGTGATACTCTGCTACGGAAAGGATACAAGGGTTAGAGATATGAGTGGAATGAGACACTATATTCCGCTGCAACCACTGCAAGGTTCTTGATACTTTATATGTGTTTATTTCATATCGTGTTAGAAGTTCATATTTAAGATGTTAACAACATACTGGTTAGTAAATCTAGATCTTGGTAAAATAATTCCAACAACTGGCCTCAGAGCCATGGTAATTGATTTACTTTCAAGAAATTTGGACTTAAAGCGATTTATGTGAGATTTGGATGGTTTCATGTTGATCTGTGTTATTTGATGTTTGATTGATGTTTGTAAAATTTTTATGAAAAATAATTATATTTTTTCGTTCTGAAATTATTTTTGTTGGATAGTTTGGGAAAAATTAAGCAATTTACTTTTTTACAAAACTTGATTTCGATTTAATTTGAATTAGTTATGATTTTTTGAAGTTTTAAAAAAAAAAGATAGGGGTGTCTGAATTACTGGCACCGCGCGTGGACGAGGCTGCGTGCAGCCTCTCTGGCCAAGGTTTCTCGGTCGTGTCTCCTGCTCAGCGCGCGCGGATGGTATGCAACGCATACCATCCGTACCACTTACAATTTTTTCATTTTTCTTCATTTTTTCATGCTTTTTCATGGAATTAATTTCGAATTTTTTGTGTAATTTTGTATTTAGATTTTTGTTTTTCATATTTGAAATCTAATTATCAAAATTAAATTAATTAGTATTTTTTTAAAATTAATTTAATATATTAGTGAAATTTGAAGCTTGAAAATAGGTAAAAATCTAATTAATTATCTTATTTTTAAAATTTGACTATTATATCTTATTTTTAAATTTAAAATTCAGATATTTAATATTTTAATTTTTTTTAATTAATTGACCTTATATCAAACTTAAAATAAGATTATTTTAATCATGATATTTTAAATAGAAATAGGATATTATGCTAACTTTTAAATTTTATTATTTTTTATTTAAATTAAATTATAAAATCAGAAAAATGATATTAAATTATCATTTTATTTTATTGAATATTTAATTTTTAAAATAACATGAAATTTGAAAAAGTTGTTAGCATTTTTTTTTTTGAAAAAGATTCTTAAGTTAGTTGAAACTTAATTTTTTATATTTATAGGTTTAATTTTTAATTTTTTTTAATTTATTTATTTATTTTATTCCGAAAAAAAAATATTTTTGTATTTATTTAATTATTTTTGAAACTATTAAATTAATTTAAAATTAAACGCCATATCCAACTATCGAACTTGTTGCAGGTGTATATGTTTTATATTGTTTGATTGTCAAAACAAGTTTTATAAAACCTATTATTGCTTGATCTAAATTGCTATGGTTAATTTGTTGGCAGATCTAATGATCATATTTTAACTCATGGTTCAATTGTCAATAGGTCAAACCAATAACTTGTAATAGGTAAATTTTGCATACTTCTTTCATCTGTGTATGACTTAGTAACATGATAGGATCCATCCAAATCTGTGTGCCTCTGTGAGCCTATATGTTTGCTTTGGGCTTGGATGCATATATGTAGCCCATTTAATTTTGTAATTAAAATAGACTAGGTTGCTAAATAAAATGTCACACCATCATAGATTTTATTTAGGCCCAATTAGTATTTGGGCCTATTCAATTAATAACAGTGGTTCATTTGAAGGTTAAATTCCTCTCTTTTGGGCCTTGTGTGAGTGTTAGGGGGCCATAGCAGTGGGTACGACATACTGAACCCAGCCCTCCCTCACATGAACAACCCCAACTGTGAAGGCCCATTTGCCTGATTTGAATAACTGTACTATGTTAATTAAACTAGTTTAACCTAATAAAAAATTGATTAGCAACATAATTAATTTCGAAATATATGAAATTAATTTTTCATTTCAATATTTTAAAATTAATTTAAGAAAAACACACTTAGTTTAATTAAATTAATTCAAGATACACTATATGTATTTTTCTTGTATTTAATTAAATACAGAATTATAACTAATTAGATTCTTCTGAAGCTTAATTTTAATATTTCATTAAACATTCCCTTTTAAGTTCTAAATTAGTTATTTATAACTAATATTTTTGGGTAAATTGCGGCATAAATACCTAATGTTTTAGATTTTATACACTTAAATACCTAATGTTTATTTTTAGAGGCAAAAATACCTAATGTTACAATTCTCTTACACCGTTACTACCACTTCAGTTAACTTATCATAATCATAGACACGTGGAGGGCTCAAATGCATTACATTTATTTATTTTATTTTAAAATTTAATATTCTTAATATCAAAAACTGAATTACTACTTGTTTAAAAAAAAAAAAAGAAATGCAATACTAAATTACCATACCTAATTGAATCAGTGCAGTATATGGAACATGATTATCGAATCAAAGTGCCAATATCATGTGAAAATTGTTATGAGAACTGATTTTTTTTTTTTGGAACAAGTAGCATTTAGTTTCTAATGTTAAGAATATTAAGTTTTAAAATAAAATAAAAATAAATGTAATACATCTGAACCCTCCACATGGCTATATTTATGAGTTAACGGAAATAGTAGTAACGATGTAAGAGAATTGTAACATTAGGTATTTTTGCCTCCAAAAATAAACATTAGGTATTTAAGTGTATAAAATCTGAAACATTAGGTATTTATACCGCAATGTACCCAATTTTTTTATCAACTTGAATTTGAATATTTTTTGAAATTCAAAATTAAGTTGAGGAATTCTAGGAATTAGTTATTGAAAGATTCTTGGAATATTTTTTAAGTTGAAAGTTTGTTAATTTTGGATCAACTTAAAATTGAATATTTTTCAAATTAGGTGGTTACAACTTAATTTGTTATTTAATTAAATTTTTTGTTTGAAAATAATTTAAGTTGAAAATTTAGTCATTTTAGAACAACTTAAGTTATATAATTTTCAAATCTTATTTTATTATATTTTAATTTATTTATTTAATTTCAAATTTTATATATTAATATATAATTTTCGAAAATTAAATATTGAAAATTTAATTAAAGTTAGAAATATTTTTTAAAATTTTTTTTCGGACCAACTTTAATATATAATTTTCATTATTAAAATATAAATAAAATAAATGATTAAATAAAAATACATTTTAAATAATGAGCTTTAATCAAGAGACATTCGATCTCCATTGTTGGTTCTACATAGTTCTTGTTTTAGGGAGTAATCTTCCCTAATGGAGGAACGTCCATTAGCAATTTAACGCCGTAGAATCTCGAAAGATAGGTATTATTTGTAAGTGTTTTATTTTTAGTATGGATCACCGTAATGGTGGTGACTATTAGTAAGACTTACAAAAGTATGAAACAATAGTGGGGGTTCATGAAATATGAATGCACTTGACTCTCGCCTAAACGGGACAACGTCGGATTCTCTTTTCGATCGAATAAAAGGTTGCTAGAATTTTTATCATTTTAGATGAGTTGACTACTCTTTTCAATGGATGATGCTTTGACTCTCGCCTAAACGGAACACTGAATCAGTTTGTTGAAAACCTTGGAAAATAAAAATATGTTTCAATTTTTGGTATTTTTATAAACATATTTGTTATACTTGTTATTTTCTGAATTTGTATATAAATTTGTTGAACCAAGTGATTTACTTCTGTTTATTGATGTTTGTAGTGCCGAAATGAATAATCCACACCCCGACCCACTCCTAGTTAATGCCTTTGCAAATGAACTCTATAGTGTGAAAATGCACCCTGGTAGTTGCATTAACTCACACATGTTGATGATGAATCTAAAGTTCCAAAAAGTAAACCTGCTTGGAATTGAATTATCAAAAGAACAGTGGGTTCAGTTCATACTTAATAGTCTTCCTCTAGAGTATAATAGATTTGTTGTATCTTATATGATCAACAATTTTAACTCTTCCGACATGGATAAGCTAGAAGCAAAATTGCGAGCTCATGAACGGAAAATGAAGCTTCTAACAATGCTGCTTCTTCAAGTACAATAGATAGTCATACTCTTCAATGTTCAAATTGTAATGAGAAGGGACATCAGGAAGAATGATGTCCCCGACTTCTAAACAATTCGAATGAAGGTAATGCTTTTATTTTTGAATCATGTGTTTTAGAGAATGACAAATCCTTTTGGATGTTGAATCTGGATCTGCTAAGCTTGTTTGTTCTTCATTGTAGCTTCTTGAAACTTGGAATTATCTTAACCCACAAGAGTTGAAGCTCAAAGTTGGAAATGGCGAGTTAGTATCGGTCTAAGCCAAAGGAAGAGCCCGCCTCAAGTTTCAGAAGAAATTTTTAGTTTTAGACAATGTTTTGTTTATTCCTAATTTTAGTAGAAACTTGATTAGTGTTTCATGTTTACAGACACAATTTTATAAATTGAATTTTTCGAGTTCTGTTTGCACAATTTCTCATAATGGATTTCAATTATGTGTTGCTCACATGGAACAAGGGCTTTATGTTTTGAGACCGGATATACAAATCGCGCTTAACAATGAACTTTTAATTATTGCTAAACCTAGAAATCTTAAAAGAAAAGAGATTGATAATGATGATCAAACTTATCTATGGCATTTACGTTTAGGTCACATAGGCTATGATAGACTCCATAGGTTATCCAAAGACTGTCCATTGAAAAATTTCGTCTTGGGTGAATTACCTGTATGCGAATCTTGCCTAGAAGGAAAGATGACCAAACGTTCTTTCTCTGCAAAGAGAGAGCGTGCCAAACAACCCCTTCGGTTAGTACATTCAGATGTCTGTGGACCACTGAATGTCAAAGCCCGAGGTGGTTATGAGTATTTTGTCACTTTCATTGACGATTTCTCTAGATATAGTTTCATTTACCTAACGCAAAAGAAATCTGAAACGTTTGAAAAGTTTCAGGAGTTTCATGCTTTGGCTCAAAAACAATTAGGTAAAACATTAAAGATCTTGTGAACTGATAGGGGTGGAGAGTATATGGATAAGCAGTTCAAAGATCACTTAATTGAACTTGGAATTGAATCTCAATATACTGCCCCTAGCACTCCACATCAAAATGGAGTTGTAGAGAGAAGAAATCGCACTCTTTTAGAAGTGGTTAGGTCTATGTTGAGTTATTCAACTCTGTCTACGTCCTTTTGGGGATATGCTATACAGATGGCAAATGACATTCTAAATGTTGTTCCATCTAAAGAAGTTCTTAAGACACCCGTCGAACTATGGAATGGTCGTACACCTAGTTTACGCCATTATAGGATTTAGGGGTGCCCTGCTCATGTCTTAAGAAAGAAAGAAGGCAAACTGGAATCGCGAACTGAAGTTTGTGTTGGAAATATTTTACCAGGATCTAGATTTACTAACAAGTATGTTTCATTAACATCCTAATATGAATTATAAAACAATGAAATAAACACATATAAAGTTTAGGAAACCTTACATTGGGTGCAGCAGAATATAATGACTCATTCCATTCAGATCTCTAGCCCTTGATTCCTTTCTGTAGCAGAGCATCACCAAGATCTGAACCTGGATCTCTTTCTCTCCTTCTTTGATGCTGATTCTCCTTCTTGTTGATTAGATTCTTCACAATCTTCCACACTATGATTGAGATACCACTTGATGTGTGTCGGCACTCACTCATTCACTCAAGCTTCGAAATTGTTGAAGAAAAAAAGAGAAGGGAATGATTTCGACTATAGAGAAAGAAGGCTAAAATTTTACTAAAGGAATGTGATGTCTGATCAATCTCTTTCTCTTAAGCCATCACTATCTATTTATAAATAACCACCTAGGTTTAGGTTAGATTTATTTGGCATTAAAATAATAGAAAAATAAATGGAAAAATCTTAGTGGCCGGCCATAGGATGTTATTGGGCCCCACTTTGCAATTTTGCCATTTTGTCATTTTTCCATCCTATTTTCTCAAAAATGCCAATTTTCCAATTTAACCACTTAAATGCCAATTCTAATTATTTAATAACTAAAATTAATTATTAAATAATATTGTAATTTAATATATTTATTAATTAGACATATAAAGTCTCTTAATTAACAAATAAAACCTAGAATCTCTTTTCTTCACAATTTTGCCCTTGCTTAGTGAAAATTCATAAACTAGACATAGTCTAATTTCAGAATTATAATTGATTAATTAAAATCAATTAACTGAGTCGTACAAGCATTATGGTCTCAACTAGTATGGGGACCATGGGCCTATATAACCGAGCTTCCAATAAGCAGATCAAGAATTTACCAAGTAAATCCACTAACTTATTAATTCCTTGTTGAATCCACGCATAGAACTTAGAATTGCACTCTCAGTCATATAGAACGCTCTATATGTTCCACGATATAGATACGCTATTAATTATCCATTGTTATAATCCTAATTTGATCAATGATCCTCTAATAGATGATCTACATTGTATAGGGACTAAATTACCGTTACACCCTACAATGTATTTTATCCTTAAAACACTTAGCTCCGTATAAATAATATTTCAGCGAAGTGAAATGAGTACTCAACCATTTATCTCTGTTTAGCCAAGCTCGAAGGAAATCATCGTTTCACTTCTAAATACCTATAGAAGTTATAGATTCCATATCTATGTTAGCGCTCCCACTGAATTATACTATCATGTTCCCAAAATGTACGTATCACCCAGACCGAAAAGTAGGCTTAACTAACAAATCAAAGAACATGTATAATACTCTTGAGATCGAACCTAATCATATCAGGATTAAGATCATTTGATCTAGGATCAACTAGGTGATATTGAATTGAATAGATATTACGGTAAATTTAACATATCTAATCAAAGTTCAATATCGGTCCCTTCCGATGGATACTCCATACATCTGATACTGGTAAACTTTGCCAATGCCCTGGAAAGGACATAACATTTATCCACTGTGTAAGCATACCTATCACTGATTACCATGCCAGTCTAAATCCAGTGAACTGACAAATCATGGAATTAAACTTTCGAACATATAATCAAGATTATATTCCACTGTGCTGACAACACTATAATCATTAACAAATTCATATGTTCTGGACTTAATAGAATTTATACATTATATATAATCATGAAAGGACATAATATTTTAATTATTTATTTTTCGAAGTTATTTATTTAAAATTAAATAAATCCTACTTCCAACTATCCAGCTAACCTTGTTGCAGGAGTATGTGGTTTTAGCTTGTATGTAAGTTTTAAAAACCTATTATTACTTGATTGCAAATAGCCATGGTTACTTTTTGCCAGATCTAATGATCTGATGGCTCCCTTGGTCAAGTTAATAATTTGTAACAGGTAAATTTTTACAATCTTCTTTCATCTGTGTATGACCTAGCAACATGATAGGATCCATCCAAAGTGTGCCTGTGTGAGCCTATATGTTTATTTTGTTTTAATATAGATACATATAGGTTGTTGCTAAATAAAATGTCACACCATGATAGATTTTATTTAGGTCCATTTAGTTATTGGACCTATTCAATTAATAACAGTTATTTATTTTAAGGTTAAATTCCTCTCTTTTGGGCCTTGTGTGAGAGTTGGGAGCCATAGAAGTGGGTACGACATGCTTGAACCCACCCCTCACATGAACTACCCCGAATTGTGAAGGCCCATTTGCACGATTTGAATAAACATGTACTAGGTTAATTATATTAGTTTGACCTAATAAAATTGAATTAGCAACATAATTAACTTTTAAAATATATGAAATTTATTTTCATTTTAATATTTTAAAGTTAATTTTAAGAAAAACACTTTTAGTTTTAGATATTATTTCTAGACAAACTATTTGTATTTTTCTTGTATTTAATTAAATATAGAATTTTAACTAACTAAGATTCTTTCTGGAGCTTATTTAATTAAATATTCCTATTTAAGTTATAAATTAGTTGTATCAACTAATTTTTCTTATCTAACTTAAATTTGAATATTTGATTTAAATTTTAAATCAAGTTGAGGAATCCTAGGCATTAGTTATTAAAGATTCTTAAGATATTTTTTTTAAGTTAATATCTTTTCAAATATTAACTTAAAATGGAATATTTTAGATATTTTTTGGTTAATATCTTTTCAAATATTAACTTCAAAAGATATCTTCAGATTAAGTGGTTACAACTTAATTTGTGATATTTAATTAAATCTAGATTTGAAATTATTTAAGTTTTAGATTTTTTCTATATAACTTAAATTAGATATTTTTCAAATTTTGAAAAGATACTTAGTCAAAAAAGATATTTTCTAGATAGTAATTTCTAGACTACTTATTATTTCTAATATTTAAATAGGAAAATCATACTTTGTGAAATTAATTATTTAAATAATTAATTTTGGTACAATTTTATTAAGTATATTTTTCCTAGTATTAAATAGAAATTAATAATTAAGCTTTCTCTACACTTAATTATTATTTCTTGAATTTAATACATTTAATTAAGTTGAAAAATCTAAATATCTAAGTTGATTTTCATCATGATACTTAAATATTTATTGATTTTTCATGACACTTAATTAAATAGAAAATTATTTTTAGGTTGAAATTTAATTTTTCAACTTAAATTTAAATAATTTTCAAAATATATATTTTTCTTTATTTTATTAATCAATTTCGAAAATTGCATTTTATTTATGCAATATTTTCGAATTTTTATTTTGAAAAATAGATTGAGTTGTAAATTAATTATTTATTTTAATTAATTCTTGGACCAACTCAAGTCAATGATTTTTTCATTTAATTGATTAATTTAAAATAAGTGAATTTAAAATATATATATATTATTAGAAATTGAATTAACTAGTCAAAAGAAAAATCTAGATAGGTGATATTTTTGCTTGAAGTATTTCTATTCTATTTTTATTATTTTCGAAAATTGTACTTTTATATACTTTAAATTTTCGAACCCAATAAATATATTCTCAAAGGAAATTTTTAAGTTGCTAATTATTTATTTAATTCAACTTAAATTAATTTCCTTAATATTTATATTTAAGATTATTACTAAGATGGAAATAATTAATTTTATTTCAATCACCATCTAAGTATAATTTTATAAATATTATATTAAATTCTTATTTTTGAATTTTAATTCTTAAATAGAATTTAATGAGATTTATTTATTAGAATAATAAAGAAAATACATTTTAAACAATGAGCTTTATTATTATTAAGATATTCGATCTCCATTGTGGGTTTTACACCGCGTTTGTTTTAGTGAGTAATCCTCCCTAATGGAGGAACGTTCATTAGCAATTTCGCACCGTTTAATCTCGCATGATAAGTGGTTTGTAAGTGTTTTATATGGTATAGATCACCCTAATGGTGGCGACCATATTTGACTTGCAAATTGCGAAACAATGGTAGAAGCTCATGAGATAGAATAGCCTTGACTCTCGCCTAAACGGGACAACGGCGGATTCGATCTTGATCGAATAAAAGGTTGCTAGAATGTTTAACATTTTAGATGAGCTGACAACTCTATTCAATGGATGGTAGCTTTGACTCTCGCCTAAACGGGACACTGATATCAGTTTGTTGAAAACCTTGGAAATTATTTAGGATTGAATTTTTTAAGTATTTTCTCATATCATTCCTACTTGCTATGTGCTTATAATTTCTGAATTGATTTTGTGTATTAAACCATTATTAATTTCTATTTGTTGATTTCTATTATTTTGTAGTATCCTGTTTTGTCAAAATGAATCCCATGTTATCCTTTGTTATTTGAAAATAATTTGAATGGATCTAACTTTAATAAATGGAATGAGAACATTAATATTGCTCTCATAGGGAGAAAGTGCCTTGTTTGTTTTAAGCTTGAGCCGTCACACGAAGTGCACAGGGATAATGCATCCAAAGCTGTGAAAGAAAAGTATGAGCGTTGGCAGAAAGTAAATGACAAAGCTCTATACTTTCTGCTTTCTAGCATGGTTGACACCCTCAAAACTCGGTTTTCTAAAACTAAGAAAATTCTTTGAAGTTATGACGAAGTTAAATGAGCTATTCGGTAAGGCATCGCTTCAGTCACGCTTTGACGCGACTAAGAAGTACATTAACGCACGGATGGAACCTCATCAAAACGTGCGTGACCATGTTCTCCTCATGTCCAATTATTTCCAAGAAGCCCAGGATCATGGTGCTGAAATGGACAGTGCTACTCAAGTAAGTCTTATCTTGAATAGCCTGACTCCAACATTTCTACCATATACATCAAATTATGTCATGAATAAGAAGGAAATTGACTTTCATGAATTAGTCAATGACCTTCAAACTTATGAAAATTTGATTGGAGGACCTAAGAAGAAAGGGAGTAAACCTCATAATCCTGGTAATGGTAATGGGACGATGAAACCTGAAGCAAATGTTGCCTCTGCTTCAAAGCCCAAATCGAAGAAGAAGTGGAAGAACACCAAGAAGCGAGCAAAAGCCATGAAAAAGGCTGCTCCTTTTGGTGATGCTACACTTAAAGGAAAGTGTTTCTACTGCAATGAGAAAGGTCATTGGAAACCCCAGTGTCCTAAACTTCTTGCAAAGAAACAAGGTATTTCCATTAATAAACTTTAAGAGTTTTAGTGAATTATTATCCAATTGGATTTATGATTCTGGACTTAACTTTGTTTATTTGTTTTCTTCTTCTTATAGGCCAAGCTACTTGAACTCAATTGAGTTGGATCAGAAAGCTGGACCATAGGGTGAAATCGTCCAGATGAAGATGAAGCTCTTCAATATTTTTGAATTAATTGTTTTAGTTTAAAGACAATTTGGATTTTAAGTTTCAGTTAGGGATATTTATCCCTGTTTCTCTCATATTGTTGCAATACATTTTTTTATCAATAAAGTTTCTTATTTTCGAAATCACCATTGCAACTTATGAGACTGAGCTTCATTTATTTTATCTTCATCAACAATTACCAAATTATATTTATATGTTTGTATGTGTAAGTGTTTTTATTATTGATGCAAATTCTATAATATTTTCAACTCTTCATAGAGTTATATTATATAAACACTAGAAATTATTTCTATGTTTATCAATAATTGTTAATTCTCATACAATTATTAAGAATTTGTTTAATAAAAGGATCTTATGATCTGATAGGGGTGGAGAAAAGTTAAGAAAACTATGCAGTTCAACGATCTTTTATATCTAATGAACTCTGGATAGTATTCAACTCTACATAAACTCTATCACACTTAGAGAATCATGATCTTTACAACCTTTAGGGGTGGATCATAATCTCTATATACTTAGGGGTGGAGGTTATCCATAGTACCCTATATGTATATTCTTAGGGGTGGAGTCTAATCCACAATTCCCTATGAAACACATATCTTGTTTAAACATAGAAGTAATATAATAAGGCAGCTATTGTCAATATAAATTCTTGATCTTGATTGTATGTTCCATTTCGATTTTACTGTTGTAAGTAAAAGTATGATACCTTTGAAAGTTCTTTGTTAAAGTTTCACACTACCTTAATTGAGTGGGAGAATTTTAAAATTCTATACCCATCTTCATCAGGTTGATAATTGTGATAGGTACTTAAGAACACTACTGAAAAGCAAATCTAACCATTTACATGGATAGGTATAGCTTATCAGAATTATGAGAATATGATAAAGAACTCTAGTTCAGTCCATTTATGGACTTAAGCAAGCTTCTCGCTCCTGGAACAAAAAGGTTTGGGATTACTTTAATCTACAGCATGTATTTTCACTTCATGAATACTAGTATGTGATGACTTAGTCTTGCTTAAGTTTCGGACTAACACAAAAGTCACAACTAGAACTCAATAATCGAGAGGTTAAAAGTATTATTTAACCGGACATATATTGAGTGGGAGCTATCTGAGATGTAATCAAATAGGGAACATTAGAAGATATTCAAGAAGGATTTATGTAAGTGATCTATATGTCAGATATTAAGGACCTGTGTATCAGTTGTCTTTGTATCTCACCATCTAATTTCGAAATTCTATAAGATGGTGCTTACTTTGGGGGTGGAGGAATTATTGTATA
The DNA here is from genome assembly GCF_029168945.1 of Cannabis sativa. Lineage (NCBI taxonomy): Eukaryota > Viridiplantae > Streptophyta > Magnoliopsida > Rosales > Cannabaceae > Cannabis > Cannabis sativa. Next base: position 13,892,785 of record NC_083605.1, on the reverse strand, counting down.
ATAAATCAAGCTCTACCAGAGAAGAACTATAACTTGGTCTATTCGAAAATACCAGAAAGTTATATCCTTTGAAGAAAAGTCTACCTTTGTATTATCTCAATTACATATTTTAAAATATGAGAGATATGTCTTCGTTAAGTCGGATGTACTTTTAAAACGAGTAAAGATTTCAGTATCCATCGATGAGTAAAGCATATAGTAAAGGATGTTTCATAAGAGTATTTATGAACTAGTTTCCGAAGTTTGGGTGGATTCAAATATACTACACTTGATGCGAAGATCAAGACATCAGACCTATTTGCAGTTTGTTTTATATTAGTGCAAGTGGGAGTTTGTTGGGTTTTATGCCCTAAATAAAACTCTTTACAATCTGATTAGTAATCAACATAAGAAATTTGAAGTGATTGATGTTTGCATGAATTTTACATGCTAGTGGTTTAATATGTTTAATATGTTTATTACATTCATACACACAAAATCAGTTAAATCCAGATCATATGTTTATTCACAATTACAGTATCGTCAACACGGTGGAATGTGATTGTGATCGTATGAATCAAAAGTTTTGGTCCTCGTTTCATCGGTTGTTATTGGATTTACACTAATGTGATAATCGCCGATGATGTGTACTTACACTTGGAGTAAGTGTTATGTTCTTTCCAGGACATTAGTAAAGTATACTAGTTTCGAATGTATGGAGTATACATTGGACTGGACCGATATTGCAACTAAGTTAAGATATTACAAACTTACCGTTATACATATCTTTCCAAGTCAATATCAGTAGTTGATCTTAAGATTAAAAAGAATCTAAATCCTGATATGCTTGGGCTCAACTCAGGAGTGCTATTCATGTTCTTAGATTTATTAGTTAAGCCTACTTTCGGGTCAGGGTGATACGTATATTTTGGGAACATGATAGTATGATTGAGTGGGAGTGCTGAACATAAATATGGAATCGCAAGCCTCTTGGTGTATAGAAGTCAAGTGATGATTCCCTTCGAGCTTAGCAAATAGAAGTAAATGGATGAGCTCTTGTTTAACTGACTAATCATTAGATCACTAAACACCATTTACAGGTAGCTAAGTGTTTTAAGGGGCAAAATACATTGAAGGGTGAGAATGGTAAAGAAATCCCATCTCGATGTAAATCATCTATATAGAGGATCTTTAAATCACAATAAGATTATAACAATGGTTAAATGAGATAGTATATTGGTATCGTGAAACATACAATATGCTCTATATAAGTTTGAGAGTGCAATTCTAAGTTCTAAGAGTGGATTCAACGAAGAATTAATAAGTAGGAATTTACTTGGTAAATTTGGTTCACTTATTGGAAGCTCAGCATATAGATCCATGGTCCCCATTCTAGTTGAGAACATTCTGCTTGTAAGACTCATTAATTAATTCGTGATTGATCAATTATAATTCTAAAGTTAGACTATGTCTAATTTTATGAATTTTCACTAAGCAGGGGTGAAATTGTAAGGAAAAGAGTTTTCTAGGTTTATTTATTTATTAATAGACTTTATATGTCTAATTAATAATTAAATTAAATGACAATATTATTTAATAATCTATTTTAGTTATTAAATAATTAGTTTTGGCATTTAAAAGGTTAGAATTGGAAAAATTGGCATTTTTGAGAAAATAGAGATAAAATTTGATAAAATTGCAAAATTAAGTAAGGCCCAATAACACCATATGGCCGGCCACTTAATGATGATTTTTCAAATTATTATTTTCATTATTTTAATGCCAAATAATTCTAAACCTAGACCTAGTAGTTGCCTATAAATAGAAAGTGATGGCTCAGTCAAAACATAAGTTTTCAACATGCTTTCATTAGCTTTCTGACAGAAATTTCTCTCTTCAGAAAAACTGAGCCTTCCTCACTCTCTACCTTGGCCGAAATCTCTCTCTCTCTTTTCCCTTCATCTTTTTCGTGACCCTAGTGAAAGAGTAAGTGCCCACACAAGAAGTGATAACTCAATCATAGATTGGAAGACCGTGAAGGATCAAAGCTTGAAGGCTACATGAGATTCGGGCTCAGATCTTGATTATACTCTGCTACAGAAAGGAATCAAGGGTTAGAGATCTGAGTGGAAGGAGAGATTTATTCCGCTGCATCAATGTAAGGTTTTCTTAACTTTATATGTGTTTATTTTATCGTTTTAGAAAGTTCATATTTAGGATGTTTAAACAACATACTTGTGAGTAGATCTAAGATCCTGGTAAAATAATATTCCAACAAAGAGATAGAGGACATGAGAAGGGCTCCTTATGCTTCAGCAGTTGGGAGTCTAATGTATGCAATGTTACGCACTAGACCTGACATCTGTTATGCAGTGGGAACTGTGAGTAGGAATCAGACGAATCCAAGACAGGAACATTGGAATGTTGTTAAGCATATCTTGAAGTACTTGAAAAGTACAAGGCAATTCGTGTTAGTCTACAAGGGTGGTGCTTTAAATCCCGTAGGCTATACCGATTCAGATTTCCAGGAATGTCTTGATGATAGGAAATCTACATCTAGGATGGTGTTTACTCTTGGGGGTGGAGCAGTGGTTTGGATGTTGGGTTTTGTGCCCTAAATAAAATCCATTACAATCTGATTAGTTATCAATATAAGAAATTTGAAGTGATTTATATTAACATGTATTTTCATGTTTATGGTTTAATATATATATTTTATATATGCACAAAATCAGTTAAGTCCAAAACATATATTTATTCACAATTACAGTATTGTCAACACAGTGGAATGTGATTGTGATTATATGATTCAAAAGACTAAGTCCCTGTTTTATCAGTGTTTCGAATTTACACTGATGTGATAATCAGCGATGAAGTATACTTACACTTGGAGTAATTGTTATGTTCTTTCCAGGACATTGGTAAAGTATACTAGTTTCGAATGTATGGAGTATACATTGGACTGGACCGATATTGAACTTAGACAAGATATTATAAACTTACCGTTGTATCTTTCCAAGTCAATATCACTAGTTGATCTTAGATTAAAAGAATCTAAATCCTGATATGCTTAGGCTCAATCTCAGGAGTGCTATTCATGTTCTTTGATTTATTAGTTAAGCCTACTTTTGGGTCAGGGTGATACGTATATTTTGGGAACATGATAGTATGACTGAGTGGGAGCGCTGAACATAAATAAGGAATCTATAGGTTCTACTGGTGTATAGAAGTCAAGTGATGATTTCCTTCGAGCTTAGCTAAATAGAAGTAAATGGATGAGCTCTTGTTTCAGTGACTATATCTTAGATCACTAAAACATCATTTACAAGTAGCTAAGTGTTTTAAGGGGCCAAATACATTGAGGGTTGAAAACGGTAAATTTTATCCCTTCTCGATGTAAATCATCTATATAGAGGATCTTTGATCACATTAAGATTATAACGATGGTTAAATGAGATAGCATATCTATATCGTGGAACATATAGAATGCTCTATATAAGTTTGAGAGTGCAATTCCAAGTTCTAAGAGTGGATTCAACAAGGAATTAATAAGTTAGGAAATTTACTTGGTAAATTCGGTTCGGCTCATTGGAACCTCAGTAATATAGATCCTGTTGAAAATTATTTTACCAGGATCTTTGATCTACTCACAAGTATGTTGATTAACACCCAAAATATGAACTTTCTAAAACGATGAAATAAACACATATAAATTTTAGGAAACCTTACATTGGGTGCAGCAGAATAATATGACTCCTTCCGTTCAGATATCTAGCCCTTGATTCCTTTCTGTAGCAGAGCATTATCAATATCTGAACCTGGATCTCTTTCTCTGATTTTTTAATGCTGAAACTCCTTCTTGTTGAAAGTCTTTCTTCACGATCTTCCTCACTATGATTGAGGTATCACTTGCTGTGTGTGGGCACTACTCTAAGACTAAGAATTTCGAAATTTAAGGAAGAAAAGAGAGAGGGTGGGGTCGGCCAAAGATAGGGAGAGAGAGAGGCTCAGCTTTTTCTGAATGAAAAGTCAGAAGAAAAGTGTAATTTTCCTGAAGCCTTCACTATCTATTTATAGCATTCCACTATGGTTAGGTTTGAATTATTTGGCATTAAAATAATGAAAATATCAGTTTAAATTCCCTACAAAAGTGGTTGGCCATGCATAGTGCATTTGGGCCTCACTTTTTGCAATTTTGCAGTTTTATCTTTTCTGCATCTGATTTTCTCAAAAACGCCAATTTTCTAATTCAACCATTTAAATGCCAATTCTAAGTATTTAATAACTATAAATAATGATTAAATAATATTGTCATTTATCATATTTATTAATTGAACCATACAAAGTATCATAATTAACAAATATGCTCCTAAAACTCTTTCTTTACAATTTCGCCCTTACTTAGTGAAAAAATTCACAAATAGACATAGTCTAATTTGAGAATTATAATTGATTAATCAAAACCAATTATATGAGTCTTACAAGCAATATTATCTCAACTCGTTGGGGGACCATGGGTCTATATAACTGAGCTTCCAATAAGTAGATCAAGAATTTATAACCTAAATTCACTGACTTATTAATTATTCGTTGAATCCACGCATAGAACTTTGAATTGCACTCTCAGTATATAGAATGCTCTATATGTTCCACCATATAGACACATCATTAGTTATCCATTGTTATAATCCTAATTTGATCAATGATCCTCTATATGAATGATCTACACTGTAAAGGGATTAGATTATCGTTACACCCTACAATGTATTTAATCCTTAAAATACTTAACCCCGTATAAATGATATTTCAGCTTATGTGAAATGAGATCTCCACCATTTATTTTCGTTTGGTCAAGCTCGAAGGAGATCATCCTTTACTTACTCTTTGCCAGATAGAAGCTATAGATTCGATGTTTATGTTAGCGCTCCCACTCAATTACACTACCGTGTTCCCAAAATGTACGTATCACCCTGACCTAAAAGTAGGCTTAACTAACAAATCAAAGAACAGGAATAGCCTCTCGAGATCGAGCCTAATCATAACAGGATTAAGATCATTTGATCTAGGATCAACTAGGCGATATTGACTTGAATAGATATTACGGTAAGTTTAATAAATCTAAGTCGAAGTTCAATATCGGTCCCTTCCGATGCATACTCCATGCATCCAACCTGAGCTTTACTTTAACCAATGCTCTGGAAAGAACATAGCATTTCTCCAAATGCAAGTAAACTCTGTTGTAGATTATCATATCAGTAAAATCCTGTGTCTGATAAATCTAGGAAACTTTATTCACATAGTCATGTTTACTTTCCAATGTGTTGACAACACAATAAACAGGAACAAGTATGTGAAAAGGGTTTCAGAGGAATTCGTAAATTATGTACATATAATCATGAAATAAATCATGTGAACCACGCAACATTAAATGTTATTTCTGATCTATATTAATAAGTAAATTTGATTATATTGAAATGAGTTTTATTTAGGGCATAAAACCCAACAAACTCCCACTTGCATTAATATAAAACAAAAAGTGCGTTTCAAATAATCTCAACACCTTGATATACAAATCAAGTGTAGTAGTAGTAAACTCCTCGTAATAGGATCTGAAAGGTTGATTTAACCACAACCTTTTCTCCACTATTACTCTTCCTTAATCACAAAATCATTGATAATGTGAAACTCCTCTCTATATGTCTACTCTCTTGGGATACTGGATTCTATACCTTTGGCAACTACTTCTTGGTTATTCAGGAAGTAACACTTGTAGTTAAGGCAATTTGGAATGGTGCCAAAGATGTATAGAACTTTCCTTAGACTGAATAAGTACCTTTCCTGCAACTTTAACATTCAGTCTCTCTTAGTAGACCTAGAGACTTTAGATAGGTTTTTACACTTCTCCAAAATCACTATTCCACCCCCAGAGTAATCACCATCTTATCAGAAACATTATCTAGCAAAAAGGCAAATTTCGAAATCTGATGTGGTGTAGTCTAAGAGTTTTAAACACACCCTTATAGACTAACATATAGTTCCTCTTCTTAATCTTAAGATTTACTTGATTGTTTTTCAATGTTCTTCTCCTGGATTAATCTGATACCTACTCATTACTCCCACTCAACAGTAGGTGTCTGGTCTAAGGCATACAAAAGCATATCTAAGACCTCTCACTGTTGATATAAGAAATTCTTTCATGGCTTTATCTTTTCTGGAATAGTTTAGACTTTTCCTTAGATAAATAAAATCTATGCCTAAGAAGTTGTGAAGCTTCTATAGATTGCCATTAGAAAGAAAATGCTTCAGCATCTTACTAAAGTAAGTTGCTTGCATTAGAGTAAGTAATTACCAGGTATACCATAAGCCATAGGTTTAGATAAACTCAAACCTATAATACTAGGAACAGGAAGTTTTGTTAAGTCCTTTGTATGGACTTATACACGAAATTTCCTTTTATGTCCTTGTAATAGAAAGTTTAGGTTGCTCCATGTGAATGAATTAAACCATAGTTCTTTTGGCTTTTCTTCTTAGTTTCTTATCTTGACAATCCATTACTTGTTTAAACTTACAATGGATTTTAATCACTAGTGTCTCCCAAGTTATAAGAAGGTGAGTTCCTAGAAACTCTCCCACTACGACAAGGTACCGTGAATTATGTCTAAGAAGACTAAATGGTATTAACCTCTTTGGTTGTGACAAGACAACAGAGGCAGTGGGATCATCATATGTCATATAAGATGACAGAACACTTTTGGAATCAAGAAAAATATCTCCTTTATTTGCTACTTTATTTTCAGACTTAGTCATTTTCTTAGAAAAGTAGTATTTGTTTGAACAAACACTTTCTTATCTATTGATTATGGGATGGTCCACCCCTAATCACTTAGAATAGCTAACAAACCATGGTTAACAGTTCTAGCTTTTCATAAGATTTTGATTAGGTCATCCATGAATCTAGTAATGATTTACATTAAGTATACAACCATTACATCATTCTGAAATTGTATTACCATGGAAGGAATTAGGCAACGACTAGTAACTAATCATCAACATGCAACTCGAAATTTCTGGGGAGGTAAGTTTGGATATAATTCAAAAATCAATTTGAGATCTTTGAACTGCATATCTACTAACTATTTATCCACCCCTATCAGTTCGCAAGATCTTTAACCACTTACCTTAATGGTTTTAACCATTGCTAGAAATTAATGAAATTTTTCAAACATTTCAAATTTCTTGCTAAAAGGTATAATCTAGAGTTATCGTTTTAAGAATACAACGAAAAACTCATATCCACCCCTGAATGTACATCCATCTGCGAATGAGATGAACTACTTTCAGTGGATATAGGCATATTAACTCTTTGCAGAGATTGATCTTGTCAAAACCACTATGAACAAGATACAAATGCCACAGATTAATAAAAATGTGGTTGTGTCTTTTTAGTGACTTAGGTTTAGTTACATCAAAGAATTCTTAGAATAGTGCAAGTGGATCCTAGTCACAGAATACCTAACTCATATTCCATACAGTTTGAATCCATTAATAGAAGATGGATATTAAACCCTTGTGACAGTGTAACTGTATTGCATCCTGGAATTAGAAATATAAGAAAATTTCTGTTTGGAATCTAAAATTAAAGTCAAAGACTTAAATTTATACCAAATATAATGAGTAATTCTTTCTTGGACCACCACTACTAATTTAAACTCTAAGTTAGATTTGCCCATACAAGTAGGAGATTTCTAAGATTGAGGATTTATATCAATTGGGAATAGAATTTCGGGATTATAATCATATGCGTCATTTAATTTCTTAAGAGAAAATATAGAATGACATGACATGATATATAGACCATTCATCCAATGATATGTTATTGAGCTAATTTGAAATGAATAAGCTAAGAGGAATTAGGATAATTTTGTTGTTTAAATAAGAATCCAACGATGCTTCGATTAGCGAAAGTCAAAGTAATCTTATTTATAAATCTTCTTGTTTTATATCGTAAAAATACTAGTCTAAGGTGTCATCAATTGATGAACAGCTAGATGTTGTATATACAATATTTATCTTTTGAGATCTGACACTATTATGTATGTCTAATGGTGAAAATCCATTAGGGATTTATCTCATTAGAATAACAAACATGTTAGACAAACAATGAAGATTCGAAATTATACTACAATTTAATAACAGAAAATAACATGGTTCAATATAAATTCATACACAATTCAGAAATTATTAAACATATAGCAAGTAGGAATGACAAGTGAAAATACTAAAACATACAATCCTAAATAATTTCCAATATTTTCAACAAACTGATACAGTGTCCCGGCAGGCGAGAGTCAAAGTATCATTCATTGAATAGAGTTGTCAGCTCATCTAAAATAGAAACCATTCTAGCAACCTTTTATTCGATCAAAATAAGAATCTAACGTTGTCCCGGTAGGCGAGAGTCAAGGTTATTCTCATTTTATGAGCTTCCACCATTGTTTCATGTTTCATAAGTTTATCTCTAAGTAGTCACCGTAGGGGAGAGTCTAATAGAGACGAAAACTTACAAAACACTTATCAATTGAGATCTTACGGTATTAAATGCGTTCAACGAATAACCATCCATAGGGGGACGAAGTCTAGCGTCTCGAGGTTATATTGAAAACATTTAACTATTGTAAGACCAACAATGGAGATCGAATATCTTAGTAATAATAAAGCTCATTATTTAAAGAGAGTTGTATTTTCTTTGAATCTCTTTATTTAATCTATTTATTTTAAATATATATTTATTTAATTAAAATTTCCAATTTAGAATGAAAAAATTCTAAATATAAATTTTAATTTAATATTTATAAATTTTAGTTAGATGGATATAAAAATAACATGAATTATTTGCATCTTAGTAATAATTTCCAATAAATATTTAGAAAATTATTCAATTTAAGTTGTTACAAAATTAATTTAAATTAATTTACAACTCAAATTTAATTTTCTATAAATATATATTGCATTTCGAAAAATTAAAGTATTCAAGGATACAATTTTCGAAAATGCATGTTAAAATAAAAAATAAATCCTGGAAAAATTATTCTAATTTAATGTTGGCCCAAAATTAATTAATAAAATTAATTTACAACAAAAAATATAATTTTCCTATTTACTTAAATATATATAAGAAAAATTTCAAACATTTAAGTATGATGATGAAAATCAACTTAAATATTAATTTTCTATTTAATTAAATATACTAGAAAAATACTTCAAGCAAAAATATCACCTATCTAGATTTTCCGTTGACTAATTAATTAAATTTCTAATAAAATATATTTTACTTCATTTATTTTAATTAATCATTAAATGAAAAAAATAATTGATTTAAGTTGGTCCAAAATTAAAATAAATAATTTACAACTTTAATCTATTTTTCAAATAAAATTCGAAATTCCAGCATTTAACAAATGCAATTTCGAAATTTGATTAATAAAATAAACAAAAAATATACTCTGAAAATTATTTAAATTTAGTTGAAAAAATAAATTTCAACTAAAAATAATTTTCTATTAATTAAGTTTCATGAAAAAGAAATATTTAAGTATCATGATGAAAATCAACTTAGATATTTAATTTTCAAATTAATTAAATGTATTAAATTCAAGAAATAAATAATTAAGTGTAGAGAAGACGTAATTATTAATCTCTAGTTTAATACTAGGAAAATATACTTAAAATAAATTGTACCAAAATTAATTATTTAAATAATTAATTTCACAATGTATAATATTTTCCTATTTAATATTAGAAATAATAAGTAGTCTAGAAATAACTATCTAGAAAATATCTTATTTGACTAAGTATTTTTTCCACAAAATTTGAAAAAGTATCTAATTTAAGTTGCAATAGAAAAAAATCTAAAACTTAAATATTTTAAAATTTAAATTTAATTAAATATCAAAAATTAAATTGTAACCACTTTATTTGAAAATATTCCATTTTAAGTTAATATTCGAAATGATATTAACTTAAAAAATATCTAAAATATTCCATTTTAAGTTAATATTAGAAAAGATATTAACTTAAAAAATATCTAAAGAATCTTAATAACCAATGCCTAAAATTCCTCAACTTAATTTTGAAATTTTAAATCCAAAAGCTATTCAGATTTAAGTTTGTTAGTTGTAGATAACTAAATATCAACTTATATAGGAATATTTAATGAAAAATTTAAATTAAGCTTCAGAAAGAATCTAGATGGTTATAATTCTACATTTAATTAAATACAAGAAAATACATATAGTTTAGCTTAGAATAAAAATTCTTTAAACTATGGTTTTCTTAAATTAATTTCAAAATAAATGAAATTAATTATGTTGCTAATCAATTTTATAAGGTTAAACTAGTTTAATTAACCTAGTACAGTTATTCAAATCTGGCAAATGGGCCTTCACAATTGGGGTAGTTTATGTGAGGGAGTGCTGGCTTCAATATGTCGTACCCACTACTATGGCTCCCAACTCTCACACAAGGCCCAAAAGAGAGGAATTTAACCTTAAAATGAACAACTGTTATTAATTGAATAGGCCCAAAAACTAAATGGGCCTAAATAAAATCTATCAAGAACTATGACATTTTATTTAGCAACAACAACCTATATGCATCTATAATGAAATTAAACACATAGGCTCACACAGGCACACTTTGGATGGGTCCTATCATGTTGCTAGGTCCTACACAGATGAAAGAAGATTGTAAATATACCTGTTACAAATTATTTACTTGACCAAGCAATAATAGGTTTTGAAAGCTTACAAACAAGCTACAATTTTGAAAAATAATTAATTAAATAAAAAAAAATATTTTCGAAAAATTTACTCCTGCAACAAGGTTAGATGGATAGTTGGATGTAGGATTTATTTAATTTTAAATAAATAATTTCGAAAAATAATTAATTAAATAAAAAAAAATTATTTTCGAAAAATTTAAAAAATTTAAAAAATTTCGAAATTAAAAAATATAAATTATTTAAAATTAAACCTACAATTTTGAAAAATTAGGTTTCAACCAACCTAAATATCATTTCAAAAATTTGCTAACTACTTTTAAAAATTTAATGTTATTTTATAAATAAAAATTAAATAAAAAATTAAAAAAGATAAATAAATATCTTTTTTAGATTTTAAATGTAATTTAAATAAATAAAATAACAAAATTTAAAAGTTAGAAAAATATCTTACATCTATTTAAAATTACATGATTATAGTTATGTTATTTTAAATTTAAATAAGGTCAAATTATTTCAAAAAAAAAATTAATTAAAAAAATTTAAAATCTGACCTTAAATTTAAAAATAAGATAAGATATAATCAAATTTAAAAATAAGATAGATAATTAAGCAAAAAAGATAGATATTTACTATTTTCAAATTCAAAGTACACTAATATCATGAATTAAATTTAAAAAATATTAATTAATTTATTTATGATAATTAGAATTGAATTAGGAATAGTTAATGTATAAATACAGAACTACACAAAAAATCGGAAGTTAAATCCATGAAAAAGCATGAAAAATCGAAGAAAAACGAAAAAATTGCGAGCTGTGGGCGCGCAAGGGGCTGCATGGGCATGTAACCTCGGCGCAAGGGGCTGCTAGCAGCCTCTCCGCTCGCGCACGTGCCCTGTTGCTCAACCCCGATTTTTTCGAAACTTCAAAAAATCATAACTAATTCAAATTAAATCGAAATTGAGTTCTGTAAAAAAGTAACTTGCTTAATTTTTTCCATACTATCCAATAAAAATAATTTCAGAAACAGATATTCAATTATTTTTTACGAAAATTCACAAACATCAATCAATCATCATATAACACTCAATACAACATGATACCATCCAAAACATCAAACAATCGTTTTAAAGTCCAAATTTCTTGCAAGCAAATCAATTACCATGGCTCTGAGGCCAGTTGTTGAAAATTATTTTACCAGGATATTAGATCTACTCACAATTATGTTGATTAACACCCTAAATATGAACTTTCTAAAACGATGAAATAAACACATATAAAGTTTAGGAAACCTTACATTGGGTGCAGCGGAATAATATGACTCCTTCCGTTTAGATATCTAGCCCTTGATTCCTTTCTGTAGCAGAGCATTATCAATGTTGCCCCTGAATTCGCCCAAAATACGTGGACCAGTCGAATAGGGACACGTGGATCAGATAACTTGTAAATATTGGATAAGTCTTTGTACGCCACAAGGAAGCACCCTGGGCATAGGTCCCGGAGGAGGCACCCGGAGTACAAGGTACTCCCGGAAGCTCGCATAGCATGAAGCCTCTCCGGGATGTGTCAGGCCTCTCCTGAGCAATCAAGTCGCATTTAATGCCGCATGGGAGGAAGCGTGTTGAGACTGTAACACGCAATAAAGTCTGACGGCACAACCCCCAAACAGCAGCGCCACAGTAATGATCATTTAAGTCTAGTGACGGCTACTCTGCGAAGAGTCGCATCAATCACAAGGAAAAAAGGACATTCCTCATAAAAACCCTACAGCACCTAGGGATTTGACCATGCATCACCCATGGTATATTCATTGGGAATACCCAACTTTATGGATACTTACAGATACGTTTGTAAGAACAATTCTAGGGATTACCCCACCAAAACACTATAAATACCCCCTCAAAGCTCATTTAATGGGGTCGAGAATCTTGGGTTGCAAATAAGCAAGAAGAGCAAATACTCACCAAGAACATTCTCTGTATTTACGAGGACAACCTTCCCTCAAGTGTGGAATCTGTATTAAATACATCCATTAATAACAAAGACTCGTGGACTAAGGCTCATTAACGCCCCAACCACGTAAAAATCCTCATCTCGCTTTCTTACAGCTCACTACTATAATCATATTTTAATAGTTGCCAAAAATTTCGGTCAACATTTTGGTGCTTTCATTGAGAGCTGAGGAAAGCTGCTACATAACAAGCATTTAACTTCACAAGAATGGTGGAGACGAGAAGTACACGTCAGCCTCGCCCTCTGGAAGATGCTCAAGATCCAAATGAGGAAGATGTGGCCTCAAGAGCGGCAGAGGAGTCCGAGGAAGAAGAAGAAATAGTCCCCGACGAGGACTACGAGGGGAACCTCGACGAGTATGCCTATGACGAGGGAAGTTACTCAGAACTGGTGCTTCTCAGACAAAAAGCTATCGATCATGAAGCTGAGATCGAAGCTCAGAAAGCGCAAAACCAGAAAATGCAGGAAGTGATGCTAGCCATGCAGAAAGCCATGGAGGCAGCTGGTATTCACGTGCACCCCAAGGCAATGACCGCTGGGCTCAACAGAGAGCCAGCGACGTCTTCGCCTAATTCCCAGCAGCAAAAATCTAGGGAACCTAGCCCTATAAGGTACCCTGCTGAGGAAAATCAAACAAAAAACCCTACTTCTACCCCTGGGCGAAAGAAAAAGGTGCAGGATCCGCGAAGGGTCCGCTCGGATTTCCCTAAAGGGAAAGGTCCGCAGAGGGGCAAGCCCCAAAAAGGGAGTCTTGGCCCTCAGGATCGAGGGGACCGAAAAAGCGTTTCTGTGCACCAGGAACCAGGGGGTAGAGGGAGAAGAGGACAGAGAGGTCCTCCCATTGATCTGAGAAATCAAATCAATGGGAATCAAGGTGACCTCCGGGATCACCTTGACCAAAAAAGATACGGGCCCGTGGTTTCCTCGGGTACGTTAAACGAAGGGATTATGGCGGAACTCGCCATACTTCGAAAAGACATTGCTCGAGTCTCCCGGAGGCAGAAGGGAGACGACTCCGACTCGGACAGCGAGGATCGGGAGCCATGTGCCAAGCACATCCTGGAGGCGGAGCTCCCTAAAAACTTCAAGATGCCCGAAATGGCGGCATATACCGGGAACTCCGATCCCAGTGACCACCTGTCGCGGTTCAACCGTGTCATGAAGGTCATGCGGGTCAGCAATGATGCCAAATGCCTGTGCTTCCCCCTCACTCTGAGCGGGTCAGCGGAGGAATGGTTCAAAAAGCTGGAACCAGGATCCGTGGGCTGTTGGAACAAGCTCCAGACCAACTTTTGGAGACAGTTTGTCGCCGCCAGAAAGGTTAACTTGGAGGTTAGTGCCTTGACCAATATCAAGCAACTTCCCACCGAGACTTTGAAGAATTACATCAAGAGGTTCCGGGAGGAAGCCTCGAAGACCAAGAAGGTTGATGACGGACAACAGCTTGCCCTTCTCCAGGCAGGAATCCGCACTGGGACTCCCTTCTGGAATGAATTGCAACAAGAGGGGGCTGCTAGCCTCCAGGACTTCCAGAAAAGAGTCCAAAAGTATATCAACCTCGAGGAAGCCCAGATCGTGGCTTATGGAGGCTATTATCCCACCGGGATAGCAGGGTACATGCCCGGAGTATCGCCCTCGGGTACTACCCCGGCCGCAACTCCACAGGTGAGTGGCATACAGTTCTCTGCTACCCCCGGGTACAGCCAGGGCCAAGCTTTGGCGCCAGCATCTTCCCATTATGGCAACCCGTCCGGAGTGAATGGACAAGCTCCTTCACAGGCAGCCCCGACTGCTAGCTTAACAGGCCCTACCCAGGGGTCGAGGAGCAAAAGGTCCTCCAAAGGCAGCACCCAAATGGGAGAAAATCGCCAGAAGAAGGGGTACACACCCCAATATACTCAGTACACGGAGCTATCGGACTCCCAGGAACGGGTGTACTTTGCCACTAGGCAAAATACGCACTACCGGAGACCACAGCCATTGTACAAAGACAGCTCCCGGAGAGATCCGAGTAAAAGATGCGAGTACCACAACGACATTGGTCATAGCACCAATGAGTGTAAAAATCTCAAAGACGAGATTGAAAACCTAATCCGTTTGGGCCACCTCTATGAGTGGATCAAAAATAGGTTGCCCCACCTTAATCCGGGGCAGGTGGCTGGGGGTATGCCTCCGGGAACACCAGGGGGTACAGCAGGAGTATTGGCTCCGGCTGCTCCCGCAGGTGACGCCCAGCATATTCCCGGGCTGCCGCCCCGGCCTAATGGGCGGGTAGCTATGATCTCCGGAGGTCCCCATATCGGAGGGAACACTCGCAAGGAGCGAAAACGATACGCCGAGGCCGCGAAGCACAATGAGGTATGGGAAGTTACTCAACTCCCAGCTCAAAGGCCTCGGCTGATGGACCAACCCATCACGTTCACGGAAGAAGACGCCAAGACGGTGCGTTTTCCTCATCACGACCCACTGGTCATAGAGACCCCCATCGCAAATAAAGTGGTGGCTAGGGTCTTAATTGACAATGGGAGTTCCGTGAACCTGCTCTTCAAAGAAGCCTTCACTGCGATAGGGTTGACCGACCGGGACCTCTCGCCTAGTGGGTCACAGCTCACAGGGTTTAACGGGACGACGCTTATCCCGATGGGAAAAGTAAGGCTCCCGGTTACCCTGTGCCCGGATACCCCCCAGAGCACATTCAAATATTGCACCTTCGTGGTAGTAGACTGTCCGACAGCCTACAACGCGATCCTCGGCCGACCAGCCCTAGTGGACTTTGGTGCAATTACTTCAATCCGACACTTGTGCCTAAAATTCCCTACCCAGGAAGCCGGGGTCGGAACTGTAAGGGGAAATCAAGGAGAAGCCAGGCAATGTTACAATGTTGCCACCCACCTACCCGTACTCATGGTCCGGGAGTCCCCTGAGATAGAGAAGGCTGAAGAGGATGAGTTGGATCCTCGCATAGGATCCGAAAGGGTCGTGGAACCAATGGAGGACGTCGAAGAAATACCAGTGTGCGACGACGACTCCACCAAAGTACTCCGGATAGGGAAGAGCCTGGATCCGGAGGAAAAGGACAAAATAATAAAAACACTGAAGGGCGCCATCGACATCTTTGCATGGCGCCAAGAAGACATGACCGGCATAAGCCCTCATGTCATCACACATGTACTCAATGTCAACCCGGACATGCCCCCTGTACAGCAAAAGAGACGCCCGCTCGACTCGGTGAAAGTCGAGGCCTTAGAGAAAGAGGTGGACAAACTTTTGTCCAGCGGCATGATCCGCGACGTATACTATTCGGAATGGCTGGCCAATCCGGTCCTGGTGCCCAAGCCGAACGGGACTTGGCGAGTTTGTATAGACTTCACAGATCTAAACAAAGCTTGTCCAAAGGACTGCTTCCCGCTACCCAGGATCGACCAGATGGTAGACGCCGCGTCCGGATTTAAACTGCTGTCTTTCATGGATGCCTATGCTGGTTACAACCAAATAAAAATGCATACGGCAGACCAGGAGTGCACTAGCTTTAGGATCGATAAGGGGGTATACTGCTATCTAGTCATGCCTTTCGGACTGAAAAACGCCGGAGCAACCTATCAAAGAATGGTTAACCGGATGTTTAAAGGCCTCCTGGGGCGAAACATGGAGGTGTATGTGGACGACATGCTCGTCAAATCCAAAGCATGCAACAGCCATGCAAGCGACTTAGAAGAATGCTTCGAAGTCGTCCGGAGATACGGTATGAAGCTCAACCCAAAAAAGTGCACCTTTGGGGTCAAGTCAGGAAAATTCCTGGGCTTCATAGTCAGCCAAAGGGGGATCGAGGCAAACCCGGAGAAAATCCAAGCTCTCCTGGACATGCCATCCCCCAAGAAGCATAAAGACGTGCAGAGCTTGACCGGAAAGGTAGCCGCACTGAGTCGCTTTATCTCACGATCCATGGACAAATGCATACCCTTCTTCAACGTGCTAAAGAAATGCCAGAAGTTCGAATGGTCGAATGAATGCGAGGAGGCATTCAAGAGGTTAAAAGACCACATGGCCAAACCCCCTATCCTATCGAAACCCGTCCTTGGAGAAGACTTGTTTCTTTACTTGGCCGTCTCCGAGCACGCGGTCAGCGCTGCCCTGGTCCGGGAGGAAGAGAAAATTCAACATCCCGTGTATTATGTCAGTAAGCGCATGATAGGGGCTGAGACAAGGTACCCGGTCATTGAAAAATTAGTATTCTGCCTCCTGATGGCGTCAAGGAAGCTGAGGCCATACTTCCAAGCCCATCCAATCAAAATCCTAACCAATCATCCGCTCCGACAAGTTCTCCAGAAGCCTGAAGCATCCGGAAGACTCTTCAAGTGGGCGATGGAGCTAAGTCAGTTCGACTTACACTACGTCCCCCGGATTTCCATAAAAGGCCAAGCCTTGGCAGACTTCATTACCGAATGCAATGAAGCCGAGGCAACAGTAAATACGCCGGCACCACCAATCCCCACCTGGAGGGTATTTGTAGACGGAGCTTCTAATAAGAACGGTTCAGGAGCCGGAGTGGCTATGATATCACCAAGTGGACTGCGGCTCCAGGCAGCACTCCGATTTGATTTTACAGCTTCAAACAATGAGGCCGAATATGAAGCCTTGATAGCAGGACTGAAATTGGCAAAAGTTGTAGGAGCCAAAAGAGTAGAAGTCTACAGTGACTCTCAACTGGTCGTAAACCAGGTTTCCGGAGAATACCAAACTCGTGGCGAACGGATGGCCGCGTACGTAACAATAGTCCGAGAGCTGCTCCACGAGTTCGCGGACTATAAAATAGAAAGGATCCCCCGAGAAAAGAACGCTCACGCGGACTGTCTGGCTAAGTTAGCCTCGGATAGCGAAATCGAAGAGCTGGGGGTAGTACCAGTGGAACGCTTGGCAGAGCCAAGCATCAAAATAAAAGAGACCACACTAACGGTAGGGCAAGAACCCAGCTGGATGGTCCCCATCATAAAATACATAACCACAGGTGAGTTGCCCCAAGAGAGGGCACTGTCTCGAAAGATTCAGTATCAGGCTCATCGTTACGTAATGATGGACCAAATTCTCTACCGGAGAGGACTCAGCATGCCTTATTTAAGGTGTGTATCGGACCCTGAAGCTAGACAAATCATGCTAGAGGTCCATGAAGGGTTCTGTGGAGATCATACGGGAGGACCCAGACTCTCAAAGAAAATATTGAGGCAAGGGTACTTCTGGCCAACAATGAAAAAAGATTGTATAGACTATGTCCAAAAGTGTGACTCGTGCCAAAGGTACGCGAACATACCGAGAGCTCCTCCAAACGAGATCACCCTGATGACCAGTCCCTGGCCCTTCGCGGTCTGGGGAATAGATCTCATCGGGTCTCTACCTGCAGGGAAAGGAAGGGTAAAGTATGCAATAGCAGCAGTAGACTACTTCACCAAATGGACAGAGGCTGAGCCTATGAAGATAATAACTGCCAAGAAGGCATTGGACTTTGTTATCAAAAACATAGTGTGTCGATACGGCTTGCCTCACAAAATAGTCTCAGACAATGGAAAGCAATTTGATTGCGAGGAATTTACTGACTTCTGCAACCAACACGGAGTAGTGAAAAGCTTCTCCGCGGTAGCCAGGCCTCAAACAAACGGCCAGGCGGAAGCAGTCAATAAAATCCTAAAGGTCACCTTGAAAAAGAAGCTACTGGCCTGCAAAAATAACTTGCCTGAAGAATTGCCAAGGGTATTATGGGCCTACCGGACGACCCCCAGAACCACAACCGGCCACTCGCCCTTCTCAATGGCGTACGGTTGTGAAACAATGGTCTCGGTAGAAACATTATTCCCATCCCACAGGAGGACGACTTACGATCCTGCCACTAATCAGGCACTGCTCCAAGAAGCTTTGGATCAAGTCGAAGAACTCCGGGATGAGTCTCAAATACGGATGGCTGCTTATCAAAAGAAGGTGACCAGGTATTTTAACTCTAAGGATAAAAATAGAAAATTCGCTATTGGGGATATGGTCCTAAGAAGGGTTTTCCCAGCCACCCAAGAACCCGGAGTGGGGGTACTTGGACCAAATTGGGAAGGACCATATGAGATCGAGGACGAGATCGGCTCCGGCACTTACAAACTAAAAAGAATGGACGGAACCACCGTCCCAAGAGCCTGGAATGTCGATCACCTCAGAAAATATTACCAGTAGCGAAATAAAACTTAGACTTTGTTCAAAGGGTTTGTACCGTCCAAATGTATACCTCCTCTATATTAAATAAAACTGAGTGCCTTAAAAACAAAGTTTCTATGCCACTCAGGGGGGTACTAGGGTATACCGCACGGACAAACAGAAAAACAAACTAAGTAAAATATCCTGACCCAAAGGGCAGGTCAGAAAGTATGCACAAAAATAAAAAGCATAAGCATAAAAATCCTGATCCAAAGGACAAGTTAAAAAACATAAGCGTGACAAAAGAAAGATCACATAAAAAATATCCTGGCCCAAAGGGCAGGTCATATACATATAAATGGCCCGGGGACAGGCCTTAAAATATAATTGTCTCCCCTTCGAATAAAAACTGCTACCTATATATATATATATTGATCTAAGGCAGCAGCAGGTATGTACAAACAAAAAAAAAGAAGAAAAGAGAATAATAAAAGAACCGGGTGGAATCTTGGTTATACTGGGTCGGTTGTACAGCAGTTCAGTCAGCCCGCGGAGGAAGGCGAGGTCTGATACGTGCCTCTAACACGGCATCAAGCTTCTTCTTCTTTTCCCGAAATTTGGCAATCATTTCCTCGGGTTTGGGATAAAAAGTAAGCTTGATATTTTGGTCGTTGGTGGACCAAGCCATGTAGACTCCATCGTCAAAGCGCTTCGGACACCGGGCGCAGGAAACAGGAGAGAGGAGCTCGACTCTTTTGGCCTTCTTGATGGATTGTTCTTTGAAGTCCCTAAGCTCCTTCAGCTCCGCAGCTAGAGCGGCCTTGGACTCTATGTTCGCCTGGTGAGTTTCCTCTAAAGATCTCACCTTGGCGACCATTTCATCCAAAGCCTCCCTGGCCTCCCGGAGGTCTCGCCTGGCCTTATCAGCAGCCTCGCTTTGAGCCCTCAGTTCCTCCTGGTGCTGGGCCTCCATCCTGTCCCTCCGCTGGGCCTCGTCCCGGATCATGGCTTCCGCCTGAGCCTCCCTCCGTTTGGCCTCCTCTTCCTTGGCCTTGGCAGCCGCCTCCTGGCGCTCGGCAGCTTCCTGGTAGATCTGCCTCTCCGCTGTGAGGTCCTGAAGGACCTTCCTGACATCGTTCATGTCCCCAAAGTCGGACAGAACGAAGCCATGATTTATGATGTTCTTGGAGAGGCGGCCAGCCTCAGCAGCAAGCTGAACCATAATGCAAGGGTAAGAAGGAGAAGTTTCTCAAGGATAAAAAATAAAAGGAAAAGCAAAAATTGCGAAGTACTTACCACCGTGAGAGAATGACTGAGGTCCTGGACCTGGAAGATGGAGTTCAGGGAAGCACAAGTGGCGAACCGCTTATGCGCGCATCGAGTGAGCTGAGAAGCGAACTCGCCGGTCATCTCCGCGGCAAAAGGAGCCAAGGTGGGCCCTAGGAAGCGACGGAACCAGTCCGATAAGGGGTCCAGATTAAGGTCCCACGGATCCTAGTACTCCGAGTGGTTGATGCTCGCCTCAACCTCCGCCCGCAGAATCCTCCTAAGGGCTTCCACTTCGGCGTACCCCCGGGAGTACTCGTCCATAGCATAGTTATGCTTGGCTATCCGAAGCTCTTGCCTCACCTCGTCCCCCGGAACCGGGGTAAGCACGATGTTGGGAGGAGCAGGATTTTCGTCCATGGGGGAAACCCCGCCGTCAAGACCATGAGCAGGAGTGTCGGCTCTCCGAGGCTTCTTGGGCTCATCCTGGGCAATCATTTTGCCCTTGCGCTTACGAATCAGAGCCACCTCAGGCTCCTCTTCGCCTTCCTCAGCTTCCTCCGGAAGGGCTCGGGGCTCTCCCGTACCATCAGCAACTTCCTCCGAGAAGTCCCACTGCTTCCCTTGGCCTTCTCCCGGAAGCACCTCCTCGTCATCCACTAAGTCAATAGTGTCGGGGGGAGCGCTGGAAGAAACCTTCAGGGAAGGGGCAGGGGGGGAAGAGGTAAAGGCCGGAGGAGCCACGGGAGTATGAACTCCGGCAAGCTGTTCCAAAATGGCATCCATGGAGACACTTGTTTCACAAAATAAGCAAGTGTTAGATGTCCGTGAGGAACCACTTATACAAGATACAACAAATAAGCTACTCCTACCCGAACTTCCTAATTCGGCCCTAGCAAAGTCCTGAACTTTAAGGCTGGCAGCGTCATCTCCGAGATAACTGTCCGAGGGCCGGAACCAGCTGGACGTTATGTAAGATGAAGGACCTAAAGGAATAGGTTCCGGAGGGCCGGAGCCCATCCGGGACCGACCTAGGTAATCTCCTAAGTTCGAAAAATAAAATTCCTTCAAACGATCCCCCCACCGGGTCGATGGCATCCTAAACCTACGAAGACGCTCGTCGAACCCTACGGGCCTATGACTGGCGTATTCACCAACGGAAGGAACATAACAAATTATCAAAGGAGACTTACCGCCGGCACCGGAGGTGTTAGCACCAGGAGCCCCCGAGTTTGGCTCTGGGACTGAAGGCTGTGGCCGGGGAGTTTGCTTCTCAGAAGAATCCTCAATACGAAGGGGCCTCCTGGCAGGACGATCCCCAATCTCTTCTTGAAGAATCTTGTCAAAAAATTTAGCCTCGGACTTCCCGGCAATCGCCTGACTCCTCCGCACCACCGGGCTCCCCACGCGAAGTCCCCTCCCAGAGGCAGCCTGGGTCTGAGAGTATGCCTTCTCCTGGGCCTTCCGGTAGAGATAATCTTGGTATTTTTTTCTCCACCGTGGCAATAAGCTCATCCCGGAAGGCCTTCTCCGCGACTGGCGCCCTTACGTTGGGACAGATGACCCGTGAGAGGTTGGAGTCCTCCACGGACTGATGAGGAAGGATAAGTTTGGCCTTCCTGCAATTCTCCGTGGTGACCAAACCCCCGACATCGAGATCGGCGCGGTCGTAGGAGGCAAAGGCTTGGGCCCTCCGGAGGAAGGTCTGAGTAGGGGGCGTCCGCTGATAGGGTGGGATCCGCACCCACTCAGTAAGGAGCTCCGGGTGGTCCCCGGCCCAGAACCCGGAGGAAAAGAAAAAGCGATGGCGATACTCCTTAACGTGAGTCTGCCTATTATACGGAACCACCCCCTCGTTAGCAGGATGGATCCGGAACCCATAGAAACCGTCCTTAAGTTTGTCCCCTTTCTTGGGGACGGATACAAGTTCATAAAAATACAAAATTTCCGCCGGGCTGGGAGATCCCCATCCGCGGGCGGTATAAAAAATAAACAAGCCTGAAAGCAGGCGATAAGCTTGAGGAATGAGTTGATATGGCGCAAGGCCGACAAATACAAGGAAATTAACAAAATAATCTTGAAGCGGGAGCATGGCACCGGCCATCAGATGAGTCTGACTCCAAGCCCCGAAGCCGTCATAATTGTGATTAGGCGTCTCCGAGTCGCGAGGTGGCCGGTGATAGGTCCCTGAAGTGGAAGGTTTGATCCCAGCAACGTCTATAATATTCTCCAGCTGGTGAGGACAAGTTAGGGTGGAACGAAGCTCAGCCGCTTCCCACCCGGTCGCTCGGGATTTGTACCCCTCCTGGGCAACGGGTCCCAGGGAAACCTCCTCCAGAGTGGCCATGCCTTTCCCGCTCTTCTTCGAAGATTTCGAACCAGAAGCAGACATTTTGTATTCTGTGAAAAACAAAAAAAAAAAAGAGAAAGAGAAAATTCCAGCAGTTAGGTCCCATACCAAACCCTAAGTCAAGAAAAAGGGAGTGGGGGTCCCCTAACCGCTGGAAAGAGGCCCCCTCCGGACACGTGTCACATGGAAAACCCTAGAAAGATTCCCTGAACAAGTGTCGGGTGCAGTAAAATCGCAGAAAATGGTTTTACAGAGTAAAAGAAATAGAAGGGAAAAGACCCCATTCTATGCCCTAAGCAACCGACGAACGAAGAACCTATGGCTCTCTTCAACAAAAATGCACGATTATAACAAAGGCATGATAATGGCGGTCCTACAACTAAAGCAATAGACACAAAACAGAACACCTGAAGAACCTAAACACTTGCATGCCCAGAAATCTCAAAGTACAAACCCAGAAAAACAAACAAAGCAAGTAAAAGCATGCCACTATCAAAGGATGCAAGAGACTTACAGTAAATTGTTGAACTGCGGGTCCTGAGTGTGGCCGAGTAAAGTTGAGGAGAACGGATGATAGCAAACACGGAAAAATGGAAGAAATGGCGAAGTGTTAAGACGGTTCGTGCTGTTTTGAAGAATTTTCTCTCTGGGAAATTCGAGCAAAAATGGCAAGGAATGGAAAGTAACCAAAATGAAGGAAAGATGGTGGCTTTTATAGGCAAAAGTGCATGAGGAACAGGCGTCACCACCTACCAATCGTACGGTGGGGGAGATGCACGATTCGAATACCCAAAGATCAACGGATCAGATCGAGCTGCCATAAAGGCGGTGGAAACGTTTGAGTATTCGTCTGACACCATTAACGCGCCGCATCAATCAAAGGGCATGAAACGAATCGACCTCTGCAGGAAAGCGAATCGCTGCATTTAATGCCATCATTAGACACACCCTCACGCGCCCCAAGCTCGTGTCAAAGAAACCGAGGAGGCGGCCGGAGACATCTCAGCAAAAAGCGAATCGCTGCATTAAATGTCATCATTAAATGTGCCCTCACGCGCTCTGGGCTTGAGCCAGGGAACCGAGGAGTCAACCGGAGGCACCTAAGCAAGCCTTGGTTTATTTTTCCAAGTAAACAAGGCTTGGGGGGTAAATGTTGCCCCTGAATTCGCCCAAAATACGTGGACCAGTCGAATAGGGACACGTGGATCAGATAACTTGTAAATATTGGATAAGTCTTTGTACGCCACAAGGAAGCACCCTGGGCATAGGTCCCGGAGGAGGCACCCGGAGTACAAGGTACTCCCGGAAGCTCGCATAGCATGAAGCCTCTCCGGGATGTGTCAGGCCTCTCCTGAGCAATCAAGTCGCATTTAATGCCGCATGGGAGGAAGCGTGTTGGGACTGTAACACGCAATAAAGTCTGACGGCACAACCCCCAAACAGCAGCGCCACAGTAATGATCATTTAAGTCTAGCGACGGCTACTCTGCGAAGAGTCGCGTCAATCACAAGGCAAAAAGGACATTCCTCATAAAAACCCTACAGCACCTAGGGATTTGACCATGCATCACCCATGGTATATTCATTGGGAATACCCAACTTTATGGATACTTACAGATACGTTTGTAAGAACAATTCTAGGGATTACCCCACCAAAACACTATAAATACCCCCTCAAAGCTCATTTAATGGGGTCGAGAATCTTGGGTTGCAAATAAGCAAGAAGAGCAAATACTCACCAAGAACATTCTCTGTATTTACGAGGACAACCTTCCCTCAAGTGTGGAATCTGTATTAAATACATCCATTAATAACAAAGACTCGTGGACTAAGGCTCATTAACGCCCCAACCACGTAAAAATCCTCATCTCGCTTTCTTACAGCTCACTACTATAATCATATTTTAATAGTTGCTGAAAATCTCGGTCAACAATCAATATTTGAACCTGGATCTCTTTCTCTGATGTTTTAATGCTGAAACTCCTTCTTGTTAAAAGTCTTTCTTCACGATCTTCCTCACTATGATTGAGGTATCACTTGCTGTATGTGGGCACTACTCTAACACTAAGAATTTCGAAATTCAAGGAAGAAGAGAGAGAGAGTGGGGTCGGCCAAAGATAGGGAGAGAGTGAGGCTCAGTTTTTTCTGAATGAAAAGTCATAAGAAAAGTGTAATTTTCCTGAAGCCTTCACTCTCTATTTATAGCATTCCACTAGGGTTAGGTTTGAATTATTTGGCATTAAAATAATGAAAATATCAGTTTAAATTCCCTACAAAAGTGGTCGGCCATGCATAGTGGATTCGGGCCTCACTTTTTGCAATTTTGCAGTTTTATCTTTTCTGCATCTGATTTTCTCAAAAACGCCAATTTTCTAATTCAACCATTTAAATGCCAATTCTAAGTATTTAATAACTATAAATAATTATTAAATAATATTGTCATTTATCATATTTATTAATTGAACCATACAAAGTATCATAATGAACAAATATGCCCCTAAAACTCTTTCTTTACAATTTCGCCCTTACTTAGTGAAAAAATTCGCAAATAGACATAGTCTAATTTGAGAATTATAATTGATTAATCAAAACCAATTATATCAGTCTTACAAGCAATATTATCTCAACTCTTGGGGGGACCATGGGTCTATATAACCGAGCTTCCAATAAGTAGTTCAAGAATTTATAACCTAAATTCACTGACTTATTAATTCTTCGTTGAATCCACGCATAGAACTTAGAATTGCACTCTCAGTATATAGAATGCTCTATATGTTCCACAATATAGACACATCATTAGCTATCTATTGTTATAATCCTAATTTGATCAATGATCCTCTATATGAATGATCTACATTGTAAAGGGATTAGATTACCGTTACACCCTACAATTTATTTAATCCTTAAAATACTTAACCCCGTATAAATGATATTTCAGCTTATGTGAAATGAGATCTCCACCATTTATTTTCGTTTGGTCAAGCTCGAAGGAGATCATCCTTTACTTACTATTCGCCAGATAGAAGCTATAGATTCCATGTTTATGTTAGCGCTCCCACTCAATTGCACTACCGTGTTCCCAAAATGTACGTATCACCCTGAACTAAAAGTAGGCTTAACTAACAAATCAAAGAACACGAATAGCCTCTCGAGATCGAGCCTAATCATAACAGGATTAAGATCATTTGATCTAGGATCAACTAGGCGATATTGACTTGAATAGATATTACGGTAAGTTTAATAAATCTAAGTCAAAGTTCAATATCGGTCCCTTCGATGCATACTCCATGCATCCAACCTGAGCTTTACTTTAACCAATGCTCTGGAAAGAACATAGCATTTCTCCAAATGCAAGTAAACTCTGTTGTAGATTATCATATCAGTAAAACCCAGTGTCTGATAAATTTAGGAAACTTTATTCACATAGTCAAGTTTACTTTCCAATGTGTTGACAACACAATAAACAGGATCAAGTATGTGAAAAGGGTTTCAGACGAATTCATACATTATGTACATATAATCATGAAATAAATCATGTGAACCATGCAACATTAAATGTTATTTCTGATCTATATTAATAAGTAAATCTAATTATATTGAAATGAGTTTTATTTAGGGCATAAAACCCAATAGATCCATGGTCCCCATTCTAGTTGAGATCATACTGCTTGTAAGACTCAATAATTGATTTATGATTAATCAAATATAATTCTAAAGTTAGACTATGTCTAATTTGTGAATTTTCACTAAGCAGGGGTGAAATTGTAAAGAAAAGAGATTCTAGGTTTATTTATTAATTAAGAGACTTTATATGTCTAATTAATCATTATGTTAAATGACAATATTATTTAATAATCTATTTTAATTATTAAATAATTAGTTTTGGCATTTAAATGGTTAAAATTGAAAAGTTGGCATTTTTGAGAAAATAGAAATAAAAATTGTGAAAACTGCAAAATCCAAGTGAGGCCCATTAACACCTTAGGCCGGCCACTTGTGCATGCATTTTCGAATTATTATTTTCATTATTTTAATGCCAATTAATTACTAACCTAAACCTAGCAATTGTCTATAAATAGAAAGTGATGGCTCACACCAAATCAAGCAGTTAAGCAATCAGGAAACTGCATCTTTCAGAAATTTGAGCCTTCCCTTTTCTCTCTATAGCCGAACCCTATATCTCTTCTCTTGCTCTTCCAATTTCGAAATACTCTAGTGAAAGAGTAGTGCCCACACACAGCAAGTAGTACCTCAATCATAGTTTGGAAGATTGTGAAGGATCAAAATCCAAGAGAAGGACATTCGGACTCAGATCTTGGTAATACTCTGCAACAGAAAGGATACAAGGGTTAGAGATCTGAGTGGAAGGAGACATATAATTCCGCTGCACCCAATGTAAGGTTTCTCATACTTTATATGTGTTTACGTATAATCGTTTTAAAAGTTCATATTTAGGATGTTAATCAACATACTTGTGAGTAGATCTAAGATCCTGGTAAAATAAATTCCAACATTGGAGAAGTGTTAAACAAACCGCAATTACAGACTCTACCATGGAGGCAGAATACATAGATGCTGCAGAGGCTGCTAAAGAACTTGTCTGGCTTAGAAAGTTCTTCACAGGACTAGGTGTTGTTCTTGGAATGGAGAAACTGCTGGTTTTGCTTTGTGATAACACTGGAGCCATAGCCAAAAGTAAAGGGCCTCGAAGCCACAAGAGAAGCAAACATATAGAAAGGAAATACCATATCATCAGAGAGTATGTGGCAAGAGGGGATGTACTGGTGGAGAAAGTGGACACAGAGGACAACCTAGTTGATTTATTCACCAAAGTCTTGGCAGGAACTGCATTTGAAAAGCACTGTCAGAATCTAGGATTAATTGAAATGTACTGATTGTTTTATATTATGCAAGTGGGAGTTTGTTGGGTTTTATGCCCTAAATAAAACTCTATTTCAATGCAATCTCTATCATTTGAATATCATTAAAGAGATAGAAGTATTTTCATCACTTATTTAATGTGTCATTTGGTTCATGTTATCATTTATATGTTTATTTGATTTATAAATTCATCCAAATCCTTATCACATTAATATTCTTGTTTATTGTGTCGTCAGCACAGTGGAAAGTAATCAAGATTATGTAATTAAATATATATTCCTAGATTTATTAGTACACTGGGTTTAACTGATATGATAATCTACAACATAGTTTACTTGCACCTTGGATAAGTGCTATGTCCTTTCCAGGGCATTGGTTAAAGTAAAGCTTGGGTTGGATGCATGGAGTATGCATTGGAAGGGACCGATATTGAACTTTGAATCAAATATGATAAATTTACCGTAATATCTATTCAGTTCAATATCACCTAGTTGTACCTAGATCAAATGATCTTAATCCTGACATGGTTAGGTTCGATCTCAAGAGTATTATACATGTTCTTTGATTTGTTAGTTAAGCCTACTTTTTGGTCAGGGTGGTACGTACATTTTGGGAACATGGTAGTGCAATTGAGTGGGAGCGCTAAACATAGATATGGAATCTATAGCTTCTATCAGGACATAGAAGTGAAATGATGATTTCCTTCAAGCTTGGGTAAACAGAGATAAATGGTTGAGTACTCATTTCAGTGATTATGTTTAGTTCACTGAAATATCATTTATAGGTGGCTAAGTGTTTTAAGGATAAAATACATTGAATGGTGTAACGGTAAATTAATCCTTATACAATGTAAATCATCTATAGAGGATCATTGATTATTTAGATTATAACAATGGATAAGTAATAGTGTATCTATATCGTGGAACATATAGAGCGTTCTATATAACTGAGAGTGCAATTCCAAGTTCTATGGTGGATGCAACAAGGAATTAATAAGTCAGTGAATTTACTTGGTAAATTCTAGAGCTGCTTATTGGAAGCTCAGATATATAGGCCCATGGTCCCCATACTAGTTGAGACAATACTACTTGTAAGACTCAGTTAATTGATTTTGATTAATCAATTATAATTCTAAAATTAGACTATGTCTAGTTTATGAATTTTCACTAAGAAAGGGTTAAACTGTGAAGAAATAGTTTCTAGGGTTAATTTGTTAATTAAGAGACTTTGTTGAGTCTAATTAATAAATATATTAAATGACAATATTATTTAATAATTAATTTTTAGTTATTAAATAATTAGAGTTGGCATTAAAGTGGTTAAATTGGAAAAATTGGCATTTTTGAGAAAATAAGATGGAAAAATGAGAAAATTGCAAAATTTCATAGTGGGGCCCAATATGGTCGGCCACACTATTGAAATTTACCATTTATTTTTCTCTTATTTTAATGCTAATTAAATCTAACTAAATCCTAAGTGGTTTCTTATAGATAGGTAGTGATGTCTTAAGAGAAAAGAGGATGCATCTCATTCCTTCAGTAAAAATTTCAAGCCTCTTCTCACTACTACCCTAGCCGAAACCCCTCTCTCTCTCTCTCTCTCTCTCTCTCTCTCTCTCTCTCTCTCTCTCTCTCTCTCTCTCTCTCTCTCTCTCTCTCTCTCTCTCTCTCTTCCTCTCTTCTAAACCGAAGCCTATAGTGAAAGAGTGAGTGCCCACACACATCAAGTGGTACTCAATCATAGTGTGTAAGGTTGTGAAGAATCCAGTTTCAAGAGAAGGAGATTCAGACTCAGATCTTGGTGATACTCTGCTATAGAAAGGATACAAGGGCTAGAGATCTGAGTGGAAGGAGACATTATATTCCGCTGCAACCACTGTAAGGTTCCTGATACTTTATATGTGTTTAT
Organism: Cannabis sativa; assembly: GCF_029168945.1. NCBI lineage: Eukaryota > Viridiplantae > Streptophyta > Magnoliopsida > Rosales > Cannabaceae > Cannabis > Cannabis sativa. Next base: position 13,863,442 of record NC_083605.1, on the reverse strand, counting down.
TTCATATCGTTTTAGAAGTTCATATTTAGGATGTTAATAACATATTTGTTAGTAAATCTAGATCCTGGTAAAATAATTCTAACAGGGTAAATGGCGGCAAAACCTCCAAAACTTTATTTTGGTTTCACTTAACCCCCAAAACCCAAATTTGGGTGGTAAAACTCCTAATACTCCTATTCTGTTAGCAATTTAATATTTTTGTCCATTTTAAGTGTTAAGTGACATGTTAGACTGGACACGGTTTACACGTGGCACAATTTTATTGGTCCACGTAAAAAATTATTTAAAAAAATTAAAAGAATAAAATAAAATTAATTTAAAATTAAAAAAATTATAAATAAAAAAATAATTTTCTTTTTTTTTCTTTCTTTTTTTCCCTTTCTTTTTCTTTTCCTTTTTCTTTCGTTTGTTCATAACATCACCACCACCATCACCATCCACAGACCGAATCACCACCACCACCATCAATACAGGTACCGAAACCACCACTACTCACCAACACCATCACTGTAACTTATTTTCAAACCCAAATCACACAGAAATAAAATTTAAACAAAACCCAATCTAACGAACAAACAAACAAACAAACACACATATATACATATGAAGCTCCAAACCCAAATCTGAAAATACCTAAACGAAAATTAAACAAACCCATATCACATAAACTCAAACAAGCAAATACATGCATCTCAAATTCATGGAAGAAACAAAGTAACAAACCCAGATTGAAAAAAAAAAATCTCAAATCCAAAAACGAACCTACATCTATCAACACTGGAGCCATTGATCCCGTTCGTCGGTGCTTCCCACGGAGAAGAATAGGAGCGAGAAAAGACGAAGAAAACGAAGGAGAAATCCAGAATGGGAGAGAGAGAAAGAGAGAGAGAGAGAGAGAGAGAGAGAGAGAGAGAGAGAGAGAGAGAGAGAGAGAGAGAGAGAAAGGGTGTGCGATGCGATGGTCTGGGTGGAGGAAGTGGGCAGTGGTCTGGGCGAAGGCAGTGGGCGGTGGTTTGGGCGGTGGTCTGTCGATGTTGCTTCTGCATATTAGAGAGAGAGAGAGAGAGAGAGAGAGAGAGAGAGAGAGAGAGAGAGAGAGAGAGGATCGTACTGAAGAAGAAAAAGAAAGAAAAAAATATTTTTTTATTTATAATTCTTTTTAATTTTAAATTAATTTTTAATATTTTTAAATAATTTTACGTGGATCGATAAAATTGTGTCACGTGTACAGTGTCCAATCCAAGATGGCAATGGACCGAAATGTTAAATTGCTAACAGAATAGAAGTATTGAGAATTTTACCGCCCAAATTTGAATTTTGAAAATTAAGTAAAACCAAAATAAAAATTTTAGAGATTTTGCCGCAATTTACCCAAATATATATTATATTTTTTCTCTTTATAATAGAGACACCAGACCAATTCATATACCACCACCAAACACAATTGTGTCTTTTCCACTGGCATTACCACCTGCATAGACTCTTTTCCTTTTCTAAAACGTTTTAACCAAAATTGACAGTAGTACTATATACATTATTCAAAAAGGGAAAAAGTGAAATATGGTTTTGTTTGAATTTGACGGTAGAACAATAAATTTGGTTGATGATATTTGCAACTGTAAGCAAAGTTATATATGTAGGTTTTATTTTTTAGCTTCTCAACTGATTAAGCTCCTCGGTTTAAAGTATTTTTAGAATTTTAGAAGCCCAACCAACTAAGACCAAATGTAGCTTACTTGGCTTGGAGTGGCTATAGCTACACCAAACTGAAATATTTGTATATAATAAGAATTGCGTGTCAACCATGGCAAGCTAACAAGAACCAAAGTTAACAAGACAAAAACAAAAGAGCTATATATGCTTTGCCTTATGTGAGAAGCATATTAACCAATGCCCATGCATGTAGGGTGTCCCATCATTTTCTCTTGAACACCCTATAATTATTATATATTTATACCTACCTACTTCATTAATTAGCTTTCATATATATCATAATTATATGATTTATAATGATACAAAATTTTATTATTTCTTCTAAACAAATTAAAATACCGCATAATTTTTCAACACTACGTACACTTACGTCGTGCGTTTCTAAATATATATAGCTTATATTTTTCCTTTTCACTTTTTTCTTTTGCCTTTTTCTTTTTCTTTTTGCTGTGTCAAACTATGAATTGTACTGGTTTTGTCTACCGACACTTTTTTTTAACAATGTCTACCGACAGTTTTATTGAATGAAAATTCACCCAAAACTTAAATATGTACGAAAAATTACGTATAGAATGACACATCTAATTTTGGATTGTTGAACTCACTTTCTCACTACAAATTATAAAATCAGTTGATTTATCATTTTCGAAATAAATTAAGCAAAAATACGGTCTAATAAAGGGACCTTCCACCCTCTTTGTGATCCTCAAATTCAACAAACTTATTATTAATCAAGCTGTAGTGATTCCATATCAATCTCAAGAACAAAACAAAGAGTACTGGACAACAATTAATAGACAGAAAATTAATCAAAATTTAATTTAAGCAAATTAACAATTGAATTGAAAAACAAGATTGGAATTTTTCAGAAAATGAAAAATAACATTGAAAAGCTATGAGACCTTTATTAATAATTGAAATGAGTGAAAGAGAGATCCACTCGAGAAGATTAATTAGCTTCTGAATTACACAATATCGCGCCAATGAGGGATCAAGATCAGAAAAATATTTGATCCGAGTCACAACCCCCATAAGACAGTCTGTATTTCTCTATCTATTGTTCTACTAATCTCATCATACAAGTAAAATGTGTGTTGATCAATTTATAGAATTAAGAGAGTTAAATAAAACTATTATTACTAGGGTCCATTTGTTTGCTCTTACAATTAGTTATAGTATGTTGGTTATGGTTACAAATTTTATCATCTGGGATGGAAGCTGTTGATTCAGAGAGCCACTACAAAAAATCTTACTTTTAGTTACAACAAAATTTGTGACTAAAAGATAAAAAAGTTGTGGCTAATTATAAATTATCATTATTGTATTGTGGCTAAAAAGTTCGTGGCTAAAAGTATTAGTCACAAAAATTACAATTTGTTGTGACTAAATGCATTTTTAATCACAATTTTTATTGTGACTAAAACTAAATTATTGACAGTTTGTAACTAAATACTATGTTTTAGTCACAAGTAACTTTTTGTTGTGACTAAAAGTCAAATTTAGTCACAAAAAATTTATGTTGTGACTAAAAAGTTGTCACTAAAAGTAACAATTTTTTGTAGTGAGCGATCCCGGAAGCTTAGTGTGGATTCGGAAAGCCCTATGCGGAAGGTCTGGTAGAATTTAGAAAGTACTTCCAGATAAACTTGTACTGCGTATGGAATGTCTCTTCCGGATAGCTTGTTATCAATCCAGAGGTACACTCCCGGATAGCTTACTGTCAGTCTTAAAGGTCCATTCAGGAAAGAAGTTTTGTACGTATCTGGAAGGCTTGTGTGTTTATAAAGATTTCAGATTGTCCGTACTGAAAGCGTGTTTTTCAAGATGACGTGGATTATTGTTACGAGTGATGAGCTAGATCATTTAAGGCGGTGTAAATGTGTCAGGATGATTTAGAAGATAATTTTGGCAACAATGAAAATCTATAAATAGTTGTATAAGTCTTCGTAACCTGTGTGAGAATCATACCAGATTTCCTTGAATGTAAATTGTAATAGTGTAAGGTTAAGAGAAAGAGTCTAAATTAGAGATAGAATCTTCTTCTCGTAATCTCTAAGATTTTGTGAGGATTCTTGTAACCTTGTAATTACTAATATCAAAAAAGTTATGGCTCCTATTGTTCTAACCAAGATGTAGAGCATTGCACATGGCTCGAACTCGTTCAACCTAGTGTTATTCTTTTCTATTTTATTGCTTAATTATTCATTACTTGAATCTTGAGATCTCTTGGTGTTGAATGAAAAAAAAAGGTTTATTGTTCTTATTATTATTATAAATAAATTATCTCTTTTATAAGCCATTTCAAATGTAAATGAATAATTTGTTTGATTAAAATAATAATAATAATAATAATAATAATATTATTATTATGATAACAAAAAAAAGAGGATCAGTCAAGATGAGAGTAAAGTTAGGAGATATTCTCTCTACTCTCACCACTTTTACGTTAAATGGGTGGTTAGTGAAAAATTAAAATAATAAAAAAATAAAAATAAAAAGAGTTCCTATAAAAAAGGAAGAGAAGCAATATAATAGAGGATTTTTTTAGTAATTTTAGAATTAAACGTAAGAGTGAAACAGGAGAGAAAACAAGAAAGAGAGAAGGCTTTGTACACAAAATTGTCATCTTCAAGAATTTCTACACAGTAAGTGATAGGTAAAAATCTCTATTTTTTGTGCTCTCCACTCTCAATCGTTTCTTTTGTTCTAATGGATTTCTCCCTTTATCTATGGTCCACTTTGACCTAGGCTTTCTAGGCCATAAAAGGTCTCCAAAAGTGAGATATAGCCAAGAGATATAGGGGAAAATTCCACTTTTACATACCATTATATGCTAAAATAAATCTAATATTTTTCTTATATTTTTCATGGTCCACTTTGATCTAGGCTTTGTTTTAGCCACAAAAGGTCTTCAAAAGTGAGATATAGCCATGAAAAATATATAAAATCTTAAAAAAAAAATTAATACGGTTATGCTGTTTAAATTAATTCAAGATTTATGTATTTTTTATGGTCCATTTTAATCTAAACTTTTTAGGCCATAAAAGGTCTTTAAAAGTGAGATATAGTCATAGAGAATATATTAAATCTTAAAATAAATTAACAGAAAATGTGATGCTGCCAAAATTCTAATGCGATCAATTTTGACCATATAGTAAATACCTTCTCAAACAAGCACTACAATTGCAATGTGATCAAACTGGTTATTAAATCCTCGGGAAGTCAAAAGAATGACCAAACCTGAAAAGTAATATACAATTTTGATTAGACCTATATATATATATATATATTTCTTCTAAATATATATATCTATATATTATAGCCCAAAATTTATGTTAGGCGATTTGATGGAAAGGTTGCAAACTAATTAGACTGAGAATAGAACCAATAATATAAGTAGGGACACGATTTTGCCCCGTGATGTACTTTCACAGAATGTATTTTGTGGTACATTAGATGGGTCTTAGGGTACATTAGATGGGTCTCAGGTACGTTACCGTTTTTTAACCCTAATTATCCTAGATCAATCACAGCCCTCAAATCAAATAACTCCCCCATCTAACGGCTGTCGTACATAACGGAAGTACATCATGGGATAAAATCGTATCCCAATATAAGTATGCCTATATAATAACCATTCATATATAATGGGTAAAATTAAAAATTTTGAGTTTTTATGCTTAATTTTTCTATTTAATTAAAAAAATCTCTCATTTTTATATCATATGGGCTGAGATTGTTCCATCGGTAAAAAAAAAATTTAAAAAAAGTTTTTTAACAAGAAAAATAAGAAAAGAAAAAGTTAAGTTTGAGTTAAATATTTTTGTATGAACATATTTTTGATATAGTGTAAAAAGAAATATTTTTTGATATTTTTTTTAATTAAGTAGTTAAATTAAGTATAGAAATTCAAATGTGTGATTTTATTATTCGTTATTAAATCAAAATTCGATGGTTTGATTTTTTTAATACCAATATTTATAGTTAAATTTACTTAATAAGTACCATTCATAGATAATACCAATTAAGAAGTGTTCCATAGTATACATCACGAGGAGACTACAAGGCTCAAAGTCATTCATTACATATATATCATAATATAACTTTATAGGTAATAGGTACATGCAATGGGTATTGAAGTGAGAGAAAGTTTTGCTGTCAAATAGACCCAAACGTGTGTATGCCAAAATAAGGTATATAAAATAATATTATATGTGTGCCCATAGATTGTTGTGTCGAAATTGATTAAAAGCAGGAGCGGAAGTATTGGAAAGTTTAGGGTGGCCCTGCCCCCAGAATTTTACACTATTATAATTAATATATATATATATTAGTAAAAAGTTACGTGTGAGGCACGTATACTAAATTTTATGTTAGGTATTTTTTATTATATTAAAAGGTAATACACTTAAAAATATTTATCTTATCTAGGTTCAACCCAACTTTATGTTGTTCCCATAGGATTGTGTGTTAGATATGAGCTTAGAAGAATAGTATTCGTTAGAATGGGTGCCAGCAATGGCGGTGCTGATGTGAGTTTTATCTTCTGGGAAAAATCTAGCTACTCCGACATTACAATTACACCTAGCCTTTCAAAATGAGCATCATAAAAAATTTAAGAATTATAAATTGAAAATGATATCTTGTTACTTTTGGTGTGCCCAACAAACTCTCTAACGGATGACATTATATTTCGCATATCCCAAAGCTGTTTAAAAGTAAAGCAATATAGCAAGGGAGAGGCCATGAATCACGGCATAGAAGCTGAAAGATCAAAGAGAATAGATGAGGCAATAATTCAATAGCAATATAGGGTTTGAGGGTTTGAGATTTAGAAAAAGAAATTATAAATGATTATCCTAAATAATCACAATTGGTTGCTCATCCTCTTGAGGTTAGTTATTTTATTGAGAATTTTCAGAGATTGTGTTTCCTGTTAGGTTTATACGATTAAAATTTAAAAGTAATATTAATTTAGTTAAAAATTAATATTAAAATACATCTTCATAAAAAAAATTATTATTTTTGAATAGAAAATTATTTTAAAAAAAAAGTTACCCATAAATTTCTCATAAACCCGATTAAAATTTAAAAGTAATATTAATTTATTTAAAAATTAATATTAAAATACATCTTAATAAAAAAAATTATTATTTTTGAATAGAAAATTATTTTTAAAAAAAGTTACCCATGAATTTCTCATAAAACAAGAATTCAGTTATATAGGCACACTTTATATAGAATAGATATATATATGATAGGTAATGGCTATTGGTTTCTGTAATGTATTAAAACAATATTATATATGATTTTGTCCCGTGATGTACTTTCACAGAATGTATTTCGTGGTACATTAGATGGGTCTCAGGGCACATTAAATGAGTGTTAGAGTACGAATCTATTTTTTAATCCTAATTACCCCTAGATCAATCTCAGCTGTAAGATCAAATAACTCTCTAATCTGACGGCTGCCGTACATCACGGATTACAATCCGTGAAAGTACAATAACGGGACAAAATCATATCCCTATATATGTATGGGACATATATCTATGTTGTTTCAATTGGAAGATATATATATATCTATATATATATATATATATACCCATATGGAACACTTCTTAATGGGTATTACCCATTGATGGGTACTAAATAAATTTAACAATAAATATTAATATTACAAATATTAAACCATTAAAATTTTGGTTCGATAGAGAATAATAAAAGAGAAATTTGAATTTCTATGCTTGATTTAGCTACTTAATTAAAGAAAATATCAAAAAATACTTCTTTTTACACTATATCAAAAATATATTTATATAAAAATATTTAAGTCAAACTCAACTTTTTTTTATCATTTTTTCGCTGAAAACTTTTTATTATTATTATTATTATTATTATTATTATTATTATTATTATTATTATTATTATTATTAATTGATGGAACAACTCCAGTCCATATAACGTAAAAATAAGAATTTTTTCTAATTAAATAAAAAAAATTAATCATAAGAACTCATTGTTTTCTAATATTACCCATTCATGGGTGATACCCATTAAGAGTGCACCCTTTTATACACAAATATAAAATTATTTAATATCTTTAATTCTCTATAATTCAAATTAAATAAAATTATAAGATAGTGATATTATTCGATAATTTAAATCTTATACATTATGATGTTATTTTAAATTTTAAAGTGATTTGGATTTAAGATATTATTTAATATGGGATAAATAATTATCATTAATTTTTAAATTTTAAAATAAATAATTAAAATGTCATCACCAAATAAGTTTTTTATTTATAAAAGATAATAAAAATATCCCAGAGCTCAATTTTATCACAAAAAAAGTAGTAAAATTCTAAAGCCATACAAAATGGCACAAAATTCTAAATGAGCTCATCAAAATTAATCTTCGAATATTAAAGAGATCATTCACCTCACAAAATTTTAAAGAGGTCATTTCCTCACAAAAAAAGTTGTTTACCTAACAAAAATCTCAAAATGGTAATTTTACCTCAAAATTGAAAAGTGCACTAAAATTCAAAACCATAATAAATTAAATGGCATTCCTAAATGAGGTCATTCACCTCGACAAAAATAAAAAGTGAATTCACTTTTCACAAAGACATTGGAACTACGTTTGACTTGATTCCTATAAAAGGATACGTAGACAACTTAGTTGCTAAGACTAAGTGCAGTCGTCGATACCGCAAAATGGTATAAAACATAAATCTCAAAATTCTGTAAAAGGTCATACGCCTAGGAATTTTTCAAAATTTTTAAATAGCAATGAATTCCTGAAAGTGGTCATCTACGGGAATCTTTATATTCAAATTCTAAAATGTCGTATTCTGAACTATAAGTGGCTTGATCCTTCATAAAAAAAGGTATGTAGGCAGCTCGATTAATTAAATTACTGAGGTCAGCCACAATTCCAAATTCACTCCAAATTTTCCCCAAATTATTTTAATTATTTAATATCATCGTAATTGGAATCAAAAGGTATTTTCTTTAAATAAAAGGATTGTAATTAAGAGATTATTCTTATAATCTTGGATGGGTCAAACTTAAATCAATAAACTCTTATGCTATAAATTTAGCATAGGTAAAATTGTATTTTGCATTTATTTTTAATATTCTAAATGTACACTTTTTTTTGCTTAACATAAGTTTTGGCACGCCCGGTGGGACCCATTCTCCTTTTCATCTCCAACTATGATGACTGTTCTTTACTTTTAATTTTATGGTGCTAATTATGTTTACCGTTTTCAAGAAAAAATGGCACCACAAGTGACAGTCTATTTCCACAAGTTACCAGTGACCTCTTCTGCTCAAGGAGGCAAAAAGAATCGCTATCTAACGACATTCTCTATTGATTGGGCACCCATTTCATGTAGGGTACTTGAACTGGAAGAGAATGTGAAGACACCTATACCAGTTAGAAGGGCTGGAAGAGGAAAAGGTGTGAAGGACGTCCCTGACGTCCCTAACGTCCCTAAGACTGTGCAGGCCTTGAGAAGCAAGGCAGCAAAGGGCTTCAAAAAGACGCAAGCTCGGGCAATGAAAGGTCCGCTGCAAAGGTTGTCAAGATAGAAGGGAGGCCAACAAAGATTGGCTCCCCCATAACGATCCAAAAGGAATGGGGGCCATGAGTGTATCTTGATTGGTTCCATTCCTATTTTCTTGCCCACTATCGCCTCAGTGATGGTTATCTCCACAAAGGAAACTGAGGCAACACCAACTTCTCAATCTCGGAGAGGTAGGAAGGCAACAAAAGGCAGGAGGGGGATAAAAACTTCACCCTCACCAAACCCTCTTGAAATAAGGGAATTAGTAGGAGACACACCGATTAGGCCTCCGATTGTAATCCCTATCAATCGCCAAGGTCAACAGGGGGCATCTGCTGAGATCAATGAACACCCTTTATTAGATGAGAGGTGCAGGATGCCTTTCTCCTTCCCAAGGAAAGCTAGAAGTGACAGTGTAAGGGTTCCCAAAGCAAACCCTAACTCGTTCCGAAAACAGCATGGTGATTGAATGTTCCTCCAAGGATACCGACCAAAGGATCACTTCAACTGTTAAGCCTACTTCCTACACGGGACCTGTAACTCGATCAAGAGCTCGTGCCATGGGTACAATTTCTGTTCAGGAATCAGCGAACCCATTTGTTCAAAAAGTTCAGAAAGAGGGGTGTTACTGTTGGGTATTATGCCCTAAATAAAACTCCATTTCAATGTAGTCTTTATCTTTTAAATATCAATAAAGAAATAGAAGTATTTTCATCACTTATTTGTGTGTCATTTGGTTCATGTTATCATTTACTTGTTTATTTTATTTATAAATTCATCCAAACCCATATCACATTTATATTCTTGTTTATTGTGTCGTCAGCACATTGGAAAGTAATCAAGATTATGTGATTAAAGATATATTCCTAGATTTATCAGTACACAAGGGTTTAACTGATATGACAATCTACTACATAGTTTACTTGCACCTTGGATAACTGCTATGTTCTTTTCAGGGCATTGGTTAAAGTAAAGCTTGGGTTGGATGCATGGAGTATGCATCGGAAGGGACCGATATTGAGCTTTGAATCAGATATATTAAACTTACCGTAATATCTATTCAATTCAGTATCACCTAGTTGATCGTAGATCAAATGATCTTAATCCTGATATAGTTAGGTTCGATCTCAGGAGTATTATACATATTCTTTCATTTGTTAGTTAAGCTTACTTTTGGGTTAGGGTGATACGTACATTTTGCGAACATGGTAGTACAATTGAGTGGGAGTGCTAAACATAAATATGGAATCTATAGCTTCTATCTAGCAAATAGAAGTGAAATGATAATTTCCTTCAAGCTTGGCTAAACAGAGATAAATGGTTGAGTACTCATTTCAGTTCGCTGAAATATCATTTATACAGGGCTAAGTGTTTTAAGGATAAAATACATTGAAGGGTGTAACGGTAATTTAATCCCTATACAATATAAATCATCTATAGAGGATCATTGATTATTGGGATTATAACAATGGATAATTGATAGCGTATCTATATGGTGAAACATATAGAGCGTTCTATATAGCTGACAGTGCAATTCCAAGTTCTATGCGTGGATGCAACAATGAATTAATAAGTCAGCGAATTTACTTGGTAAGTTCTTGGTCTACTTATTGGAAGCTCAGATATATAGGCCCATGGTCCCCATACTAGTTGAGACAATACTACTTGTAAGACTCAGTTAATTGATTTTGATTAATCAATTATAATTCTAAAATTAGACTATGTCTAGTTTATTAATTTTCACTAAGCAAGGGCGAAAATTGTGAAGAAAGAGTTTCTAGGGTTCATTTGTTAATTAAGAGACTTTAGTTAGTCTAATTAATAAATATATTAAATGACAATATTACTTCATTATTAATTTTAGTTATTAAATAGTTGGAATTGGCATTTAAGTGGTTAAATTGGAAAATTGACGTTTTTGAGAAATTGAGATGCAGAAATGATAAAACAGAAAAATTGCAAAAGTGGGGCCCATTATCCTTAACCATGGTCGGCCACTTATGTAGGCATTTATCATTTATTTTTTCATTATTGTAATGCAAAATAAATCTAACCTAACCCTAGGTGGTTGACTATAAATAGGTAGTGATGGCTTCAGGAAAAAGATGATGCATCTTAATTCCTTCAGAGAAAACTGAGTGCCTTCTACCTAAACCTAGCCGCTACTCCCTCTCCCTCTTCTTCACTTCTGAAACCGAACCCTTGAGTGATAGAGTGAGTGCCCACACACATTAAGTGGTACCTCAATCATAGTGTGGAAGATTGTAAAGAATCCAGATTCAAGAGAAGGACATTCGGGCTCAGATCTTGGTGATACTCTGCGATAGAAAGGATACAAGGGTTAGAGATCTGAGTGGAAGGAGACATTAATCCGCTGCAACCATTGTAAGGTTTCTCATACTTTATAAGTGTTTATTTAATATCGTTTTAGAAGTTCATATTTAGGATGTTAAACAACATACTTGTTAGTAAATTTAAGATCCTGGTAAAATATTTTTAACAGTTACAAATCTGAACACTCTTTAGAAGACACTCCCTTTATCGAACACAGTAAGGGGGTGTCTACTGATCTCATTACTCATTTTGAAGCACTAACCATTGGCACTGATAAAAATATGCCAGTGTTAGTAACCGGGGCAATCAGTAATGAAGAGAAGATCTAGGAACTACAAAGATTATTGGCTGAGAGGGATGAAGAAGTAGCCCGACTCTCAACACAATTATCTCATCAAGATAATATAAGACAAAAGGAGATTGATATTGGGCAACATTCCTCGTCCTTAGCCTCGCATGTAGGCAATACACAACTGCCACCACTTGGTGTTCAATCACCACTAGCTGGTGTCCAACCTCAGCAGGACCTAAAGGCTCTTATCATGGAGGGTATTTGGGAATATCAGGCTGCAGCAATGCCTATCCTGGGATATCATAAGCCATACCCGGCTTACTATGACCAAACCCATTTCCACCGAACTACGTCAGACAAAAGTTTGAAAAGTTTGATGGAATTAATGGTTCTCCCCATGAGCATTTGGCCTATTTTACTTCTGCATGTGCTGAATCTGCCCAATAATATGCACTATTGATCCGATAATTTGTGCAATCGTTAAAAGAGGCAGTGTTCACCTGGTACACTCAATTACCCCCAAGATCGATAAATACTTGGGATGACATGCAAAAGGCTTTTCTGGCACAATTTGTTAGCTCAAAGAAGACCATAAGTCTCCAAGACCTGGTGGAAACGAAGCGACGAACTAGTGAAAGTGCTAATGAGTTCATAACTAGGTGGAGAAATCTCAATCTCCAATGTCCATAATGGATATTGGAACAAGCGGCGGTTTCAATGTGTGCCCAAAACCTCAACCTTGAGGTGGAAACTTTTATGGGCACAACAAAATCCAAAACTTTCAATGAGCTCGTCTCGAAGGCCTGCAATGTTGAGATACAAATTTCTCAGTAAAACGGTGGCAAACCCTCATTGAGATTCAAAAACAAAAAGCCATTTAAGAAGGGAGAATCAATGGTAACTTTTATCAATATCGGCAACAAAGATAAAGGGAAGGCACGGGAGCCACAAAAGATATTAACTCTCAAAGAAAGGAAGGAAGTTAAGTATTCATTCGACGATGATGACGTCGACCAAATTTTCGATGAGTTGTTAAAAGCTAAGGCAATACGAATCCCCGAGCCAAAACGACCAAACAAGGTCGGTATGATAGATGACCCAAATTATTGTCGGTACCACCAAATCGTGAGTCATCCACTGTGAGATTGCTACATCCTTAAAAACATTATCGAAGGCATGATCAAGAGAAAATAGATTGAGATTGACTCTTCTCTTGGAAAAGCGGCAACAAATACAACCTCCTTAACTAAGAATGACCAAATGCCAAAGGATCCCACACAAAGGGACATAATTTCTGTGGTATTTGAAGTTGACAAGGAAGTTACAATAGTCCAAGCCCACTCAGATATGCCAAAACTAGAAAACCCAAATATTCCTACGTTGAATGAGCTCATGACAAAGCCTAATCTAGAAATTTGGGAGGACTAGTATGATAGTGAATAGGATTTGGAAAGTACATGGAAAACATGTACTCGGAAAAAACTTACAAAAATTCCATCTCGAAAACCATGTGGAAACTCCAGAGTCAAATTTCGGGGTCGACCAGATATAAAGGATCAAAAGAATAAAAACAGGATCAGAAAGAAAAAGGTCGTTTCCAAAAGAAATGAATTTGAACAGCCAAAAGGAAATCTAGTAACTCTGGAGGAATTTTTACCAAAAGAGTTATAGGACAAGGCAACTGTTGGTGATGACAACGTGTCCCGTTGCTGCATGACCTTATTGGCAAAAGATCCTGAACCTACCCCACTTGAAAGTGAAAAAGAGGTAGATGAAATCACCTTGCAAGATATGCGACAGAAAATTTTTCCAAAGAAGGAAAAAGAAGTGAAAGAGCTTGAAAAACCTAAACAAGACCTTCAAAAGCCTTCATCTTCGGCAAACCAAGAATTTGTTAATGACAGTCAAAGAGGCAAAAGCACTGGTGAAGATAAAATGATGCAAGCAAAATATGATATATTGGCTCATCTAAAGTGCATCCCTACCCTCTTAAGCATTTATGATGCACTGCAAATGTCTCCTGAGCATAGAAATGCACTTATTGTTGCATTGACAAGTCCTGCATTTTACACGAAGAAAATAGAGCCAGTGAAACCTACATCACTTGAGACGCATACCTCTTGTATGGCATGCATAACTTTTGATGATAAGGATCGTTAGTTGGGAGCTGCCTTACATAATCGGCCTCTCTACATGACGGGTATGGTTGTTGATATTCACGTAAGCCCCATCATGTTGGATTGTGGATTAACTGTGAATGTACTCTCCTTAAAAACCTTGAGAAATGCTGGTTTACACCCACGTCAATTGTCTCCGTCATCATTGATAATTCAAGGTTTTAACCAAGTTGGAGAAAAAGTAAGGGGAAGTGTCACACTTAAAATTGAAATAGGCGAGTTAAATTTTAAAGCCTTATTTCATGTCATCGATTCAGATACATCCTACAATGTATTGTTAGGGCGACCGTGGCTTCATGAATGTGGGGTCATTCCTTCAAGACTTCACCAATGCTTTAAGTTTTGCAAGGAAAGAAAAGTCAAAAGTGTCAATGTAGACCGAAATCCCTTTTACATGACAAGTGAACTATGCTGATGCAAAATTTTACAAGCTAGCTAATGTCACTATTCTAAAAGAGAAACTTAAGGAGGGTGAATGTCATGAAAGCTCAACCTCACAAAACTCTATGCAAATTAAGCAACTATCCCCTGTAAAATGTCCTCAGCCAAAAGAGGAGAACTTGAACTTATCTAACAAAAAGTGAATCTTCAAGTACATCCCTAAAAGTTGACGAGGAGTAGGGCAAAAAGCTTTGACACCGATCAAAAATTTGATAACAGCCCTGATGACAAACTTTACTTTACCGCTAAGGAAAATCGATCAGTCACTACCTAAGGTTAAAATGCAAATTTCAATTTCCTTTGGTAAAGATAACAAGAAAAATAAAAGGTTTGTTACTCTCAATAAAAAAATCCTCCACTTCTGTAACTCCAAAGACCTTCAAAACGGAGAAGAAAAAGTTTCATTCCAAGAAGCAAAAAGGAGTCACAATGAATCAAAATAGTGATTGTTTAAAAGCTTCTTTTGAACCAAACGAGTCAATAGAAGAGGAACAAAAAATGTTTCACAGTGACAATGTACCTACACCTTCCCTACATGTGCCGGTATTTAATAGACTTGAAGCAAGCACATCAACCCCACGAGTGTCAGCATTCGTAGAGCTTGTTTTCCCAAGTGCTCCACAACCAAGGGGAACTAAAAAAAAATAGTGGGTGCCAAAACAGAAGAAACCTTTGAGAATTACTATTCAGGTGCATGAAACACAAGAAGATGAAGAAAATTTTGCTCAAGTCAATTACCTCTCTTTTGAAGAAAATTTGACTATAGAAGATGAAGGCTCGAGCTCTAACCCTTCACAAGATTTTATAGACATCTGACAACCAGCACCTCAAGAATTCGAAGAAGGAGGACAAGTAACTGTAGATGATTTAATAGAGATCAACCTTAGAACTAATGACAATCCAAAGCCAGTGTTTGTCAATGCTTTATTAACTGAAGAAGAGTTACCACAGTACAAACAAGTCCTTTGTGAGAGCAAAGATGTATTTTCTTCAAGGTATCAAGACATGACAGGGTTCCAAAGGTGTTGTGCACAGGTTAGCAGTATCAAAGGACGCTACCCTTGTCAAACAATCTCAATAAAGAATTTGACCAGAATTACTTCCCAAAGTCGAGGCAGAAATGGACAAGTTAAGAGACTGATGGTTTATTCGGGAGGTTAAGTATCCTATTTGGCTTGCAAACATCATCATTTTGATGAAGAAAAATGGGTAACTCCGCATATGCGTAGATTACCGAGATCTTAATCGGGCTTGCCCAAAAGATGAATTCCCACTCCCCATCACTGAGTTATTGGCAGATGCTACCACTGGTTTTGAGGCCTTATCATTCATGGATGTGTTTTCTGGGTACAATCAAATCAAAATGGCACCCGAGGATGAAGAGCTCACTGCTTTTCAAACACCAAAAGGCATATTTTGGTATACAATTATGTCATGTGGCCTCAAGAATGCAGGGGCAACCTACCAAAGTGCAATGACCACAATTTTTGAAGACATGATGCAAAATACGATCGAATGTTATGTTGACGATTTAGTGGTCAAAACAAAAGAAATGACAAATCATCTTGATGATTTAAAACGAGTCTTTGACAGGCTCAGGCAACACAACCACAAGATGAATCCTTAAAAATGTGCCTTTGGGGTAACATCAGGAAAGTTCCTTGGGTTTATCGTCAGACATCAAGGAATTAAAATTGACCCTACAAAAATCAAAGCAATTTTGGAAATGCCTCCCCTACGTAATTTACGTCAACTACGTGGACTACAGGGAAGACTTGCGTATATCTGAAGATTCATCTCAAATCTATCCAGTAGATGTCAACCCTTTTCACGGTTGATGCAAATAAATGTCCCATTTATTTGGGATGAGGCATGCCAAAATACTTTTGAAAGCATTAAGAAGTACCTGTTGCACCGATCAGTGTTGAGAGCTCCAATCTTAGGAAAGTCATTGATATTATATATCACTTCACTCGACCGCTCTTTGGGAGCCATGCTGGCTCAAAGCAATGAGGAGGGAAAAGAAGTTTCTCTTTACTATCTAAGTAGAACTTTAGTAGGGACAGAACAAAACTACCCTCCAATCGAGAAAGTGTGTCTAACTTACATTTTTGCCGTCACAAAGCTACAGCATTATTTGCTCTCACACCCTGTGACTTTAGTGTCAAAAGCTGACTCTCTAAGATATATCCTATCCAAGCCCGTGTTGTCTAGACGACTTTCCAAATGGTCCATGATTTTGTCAAAATTTAAAATCAATTTTGTCCCTTAAAAGACAATAAAAGGACAAGCTTTGGCTGATTTTTTGGCAGCGCACCCAATTCCATATGATATGGAGTTGCGAGAAGATCTTCCTGACAAAGAAGTCTTCAAAGTCGATACTTCATCATGGCAATTATATTTTGATGGGCTAGCAAGAAGTAGTAAGGCAAGTGCTGGAATTGTCTTTGTGACACCGTCAGGAGGCCTGATACCTTACTCTTTCTATATTCTAGCTATATGCACCAATAATGTAGCAGAACATGAAGCATTAGTTATCGGCCTCGAACTTGCACACGAAATGAAGATACAGTCATTGGAGGTATTTGACGATTCTCTTTTGGTTATTAAACAAATGAGTGGTGAATTTGCGGTCAAACATGAGAATTTAGTCCCTTATCATGAAAAGGCTAAACATTTGCTTGGCCAATTTCAAGATATAACTCTAAATCACATACCCAGATCAAAAATGGGAAAGTTGATGCATTAGCTAATTTAGTTGTATCACTAACACCTCCTGAAGAAAGGGATATCCAAATTACCATAGGGGAACGCCATGTATTATCCCAATCTAGAGAAAGAGTTGAAGAAGAAAATACAGTCAACTTGATAACTCTCCTGGATAGTGCAAATGAAAATGACTGGCGTCAGCCAATCAAAGACTACATCCAAAAAGGAGTCTTGCCAAAAGACTTGAAGAAAAGAGTGGATGTAAGAAGAAGAGCACCTCAATTTTCGGTCTTTGATGACACATTTTACAAGCGTTCATTCGATGGGATACAATTGAGATGTCTCTCAATAGAAGATGCGGCACATGCACTTCAAGAGACTCATGTCGGTACATGTGGCGCCCATCAAGTCGGCCTAAAATTGTCAGCTTGATTAAAGCAGTTGGGTTACTATTGGCCTACTATGGTTCAAGATGCGATTAGTTTTGCTAAATGTAAGTCGTGCCAGTTACATGGAGATTTTATCCACCAACCCCCTCAACCACTCCATCCTTCTATACTGTCATGGCCTTTCGAAACATGGGGAATGCACGTCATTGGTCCTTTTACGCCACCTTCTTCCAAAGCCCATAAATATATTTTGGCCATCACAGAATATTTCTCCAAATGGGCCAAAGTCGTACCACTAAAAGAAGTACATGTACAAGATGTCGCTGATTTTATAAGGACTCATGTAATTTGTCGATACGGGATTCCTTCAAAAAATATCTCTAACAATATCCTGTATTTCAAATGTAAGGCGATGGTAAAGGCGGTGGTGGATTTTAGCCCTCCCTCAATACCCCTGGCCCCACCCGTGGCCTCATAGACACTGAAATAAATAAAAATGGTACCATAACAACCTTTTTAGAAGATAATACTATAGAATTACCTAAACTTTATTAAACAGTTGATATAAGTTGTTCCACATATAAATCATACAAAATTATAAGTTGTGATGAAGAATTTTTGTAAACCGGATAAATTATTTCTTCTCTACATTGATGTGAACTCCTTAAGAGTGAAATGGATTAAAAAAATCAATTTACAACCTCCTCGTTGGAATGGAGAGAGATTTCATTAATTTGAATACCCCAATCTACCACCAATAAACCATAAGTACTTAATCAGAAGCATTGTGACTCCCCTCAAGGTCACATAAAGAATAATCTCCACAATAGCTATTGAAGATGGCCGAAAGAAGAGAGCCAATGGAGAGACAATGCTCATACACCTTCCATAAGAAGAGCGATGATCATGAAAGTTTGACTTCCATATCTTAGCATTTGTAGTCATAAGGATGAAATGCTTCTTGTTCAAATCTCGGTAAGCTTGTTTCTAAGAGATAATCCCATTAGCAGAAGATTGTTAAATAAGTTTATCCTCTTCCAAAAGAAGACAAGAGAACATCCTGGTAATAAAATCTCTATCCCATTCAAAGCCATTACGCCTCACCAAATCCTCCACTTCAATCTTTTAGTTTTATGCAGTGATTACAATTTGAAGGATTAATGAGCTTACCATCATAGTAGGACTAATATCAGTTCCAGATTTTTACATTAGAATGATTTCCAATAATCCACGAACTATTATCTCTAATAAAATGCCTGGTCTTCTAAATCCCTTTAGCCACCTGTGAAGCATTCCTAGGGAGAGTGTTATCCCAAAAGCTTAAAGAGGAACAATACTTTTCTTTCATCAAAGTTACCCAGAGGGCATCTCTATTTTTCAGCAATAAACCAACCAAGCTTAGCCAGAAGGCAAAAATTTATATCTTTGAAGCTTCTAATACCCAGGCCTCCACAATTTTTCAACCTGAAAATTGCCTCCTAATTCAAAAGGGAGAGATACCGACCATCTTTGCTACTACCGGTCCACCAAAATCTTCTGATAAGCACATCAAGAGAGTTGGTAATTTTGACTAGGAGAGAAAAAATAGCCATCAAGTAAGTAGTAATGGTCGAGATCACATTCTTTATAAGAACTGTTCTAGCCACTTGACAAAGGAGTTTGGTGTTGGAAGTTATTTTACCAGGATCGAGATTTACTAACAAGTATGTTGATTATAATCTATAATCTAACACCCTAAATGTCAAATATCTAGTTTATTTGAATTTAATTTAAATTAATTAAATAACTAATAAGATAATATAAAATAATATATTAATTTGAAATTGAGATATTTCTAATGTTATATTTTAAATCTTATAATTTAATAAATTAAATTTAACAAAATAAATAATTTAAAAATATGATATTTTATAATCAGGATATTATCAATTTTATTTAAAATAAAATATCTTAAATTTGAAAATTTTATGATTAGAATACCCTAAAATATTTATTCAAACAAAAATTAACAACTTTTTAAAAATTTCATGTTATTTTAACAAAAAATATATAAATTTTAATTAAGATAAATATCTAATAAGATAAAATGTCAAAAAATAACATTTTTTTTTCTATTGTTATAATCTAAATTAATAAAATAAAATATATTTTAAAATAACAAATTTAGAAAATCTAATATGGTTAGCGATTTTGAAATTTATCTAGATTATTTTTTAGGTTTTATTAATATTTTAATGTCAAAATAAGATCTTTTTTAAATTTTAATAATAAAATATTTAAATATCTGATTTTATAATTAAAATTAATAAACCAAAATATAATAAGAATAATTCAAAAATAACCATAAATGGATGTTTGTGGAAAACTCATTTTTTTTAAATTAAAGGCTACTAATATCTAAAACTAATTGAAATTAATTAAAAAATTAATAAAAATTAATTTTATTCTGATTATTAAATTTTTATTTGAAAATTAAGATTCTACACAAAATTTTACTAAAATTTTTATTCTGACAAGGCGGGACCAGTTGGGAAGAGAGACTACATGCGGGCCCCACGCGTGCAGGCTGGAGAGAAGAGTTCAGGCGTGTCACTTGCGCCTGGTCAGGTGGGTGTCTCACTCGCGATCTGGACCTTCAGATCAGGACGTGGACAACTGTGATGGGAAGCTGACTTTGACCGCAAGTGGGCCTTGCATAAGGGCTGATGAGATTTCTTTTAAAAATTATACTTTTAGCTCCATTTCTCCAATATTTCTTCAATTTAATCCCAATCTTTTTCTTCCAAACACACTAAAAAATACATAAAATTAATTAAAAAA
Source organism: Cannabis sativa (assembly GCF_029168945.1). Lineage (NCBI taxonomy): Eukaryota > Viridiplantae > Streptophyta > Magnoliopsida > Rosales > Cannabaceae > Cannabis > Cannabis sativa. Next base: position 13,842,991 of record NC_083605.1, on the reverse strand, counting down.
ATAAAAATAAAAATAAAAAATAAATACCATATAACATATTATAACAACATAATTATAAAAACACACAAAAACATATTAAATTACAATAAAGCTAATAAATTCAAAAATAATTAAAAACTTAATAAATTGATTAACAACACAATGACTAAGCTAAATTTAGTTAAAAAAATGTGAAAAATAACCTAATTTTTAGAGTTATCATTTTATTGAAAAATAATTTTAAAACTTAAAATATCACAAAAATAAGACAACATAGGGGAGTATGCATTGCATACTCCCCGCGTGCAGAATGCCCTACCAGCTGAGCAAATAGGCTCCAATGCAGCCAACTTAAGCGATGCAGCTTGGTCACGACCCTCTTCGGACAGCTTGTGTTTGAGAATTCTCGTTCAAGCTTGTCTGAAACCGTATGGATGCCGAGTGAACACCCTTGTCCGCGCACGCATGTGGGTTAACCTAGGCTAGATATTTTCCAACCTTCAAAAAATCATAGCTAATTCAATAAAAATCCAAATTGAGTTCTGTAAAAGCCTAAATTCATTATTTTTTCACCTAATGTCTAGAAGAAAAAAAACTTCTACTACAAATATAAAAATATTTTTCATCGAAAATTCGTAATTCACAAACATTCATTAATTAATTACATAAACCAACATGAACACATCCAAATCATCAAAATCATCGTTTTGAATCTATATTTTATGAAAGTAAATCATTACCATAGCTCTGATACCAATTGTTGGAAGTTATCTTATCAGGATCTAGATATACCAACAAGTATGTTGATTATAATCTATAATCTAACACCCTAAATATGAATTCCTTAAACAATGAATTAAACACTTATAAAGTTGCAGAAAACTTTACATTAATAGCAGCGGAATAATATGGCTCCTTCCACTTAGATCTTTAACCCTTATTCCTTTGTGTCGCAGAGTAATGACAAGATCTGAGCCTCGATCTCCTTCAAGTGTTTGATTCTTTATAATCTTCCACACTATGATTGAGTACTTGACTTGATGTGAGTGGGCATGTACTCTATCACTAGAGGGACAAAATTTTGATGAAGGAAAAAAGAGAGAACTCAAAAATTAGAGAGAGGAGCCTCTCTTTTCAATTTTCTGACAGAATAGACTAATATTGAGTTATCATGTTATGTGTCATGTTCTATTTATAGGCTTTCATCTAGGGCTAGGTTTAAATTATATGGATTAAGAAAATATAAATAAATGGCTAAAATCACCTTAAATGGCCGACCACTTAGTGTGGACCCCCACTAATTACAATTTTGTCATTTTATTTTATAATGCATTGTTTCCTTTCACAAATGTCATATTTTAACTTTAAACGTTTTTAAATACCAAATCTTTTTATTTAATAATTAAAATTAATTATCAAATAAAATTGTCATTGAACTTATTTATTAATTAGACCTTACAAAGTCTCTTAATTAACAAATAAACCATAAACCCTCTTTTCTTCTCAATTAAGCCTTTGGTTAATGAAATTTTTAAATAAGACATAGTCTAATTTTAGAATTATAATTAATTAATTAAAACCAATTTACTGAGTCTACAAGCAGTATTATCTCAACTAGTGTGGGGACCATGGGCCTACAGAATCAAGCTTCTAATAAATAGTTCTAGAATTTACCAAGTAAATTCTTTGACTTATTAATTCCTCCTGACTCCACTATGGATTTAGAATTGCACTCTTAATTACATAGAACGTTCTATATGTTCCAAGATATAGACACGCTATTAATTATTCATTGTTATAATCTGAATAATTAAATATCCTCTATCGATGATTTACATCGAGTAGGAATAAATTTACCGTTCTACCCCTCAATGTATTTTATTTTTAAAACACTTAGCTTCCTATAAATGATATTTCTGTAAACTAATATAACTCTTAAAATAAGAGCTCTTCCATTTATCTATACTAAGCCAAGCTCGTAGGAAATTATCATTTCACTTCTATTGTCTAGATAGAAGCTATAGATTCTGTATCTATGATTAGCGCTCCCATTCAATTGTACTACCATGTTCCCAAGATGTAAGTATTAGGATGATGCAATTGGTCAACTTTAACGAACAACTCTAGGAACATAAATTACACAGTTGAGATCAAACATAACTATATCAGGATTAAGATCTTTTGATCTAAGATCAACTAAGTGATATTGACTTAGAAAGATACAACGGTAAGTTTATGATATCATTACCAAGTTCAATATTAGTCCAGTTTGATGTATACTCCATACATCTGATACTAGCATACTTTATCAATGCCCTGGAAAGGACATAACACTTATCCAAGGTGTAAGTAAACTTTATTGCTGATTATCATGTCATTGTAAATTTAGTGTACTGACAAATCATGGGACAAAAACTTTGAAACATATAATCATGATTATATTCTATTGTGTTGACAATACTATAATCATGAATAACTATATGTTTTCAATAAAATTTATACATTAAACATATAATCATGAAAGAAATCATGTGAACCATGCAACATAAAATAATTTCGGACTTTTTATTAATTAGTAAATCTGATTATATTGAAATAGGTTTTATTTAGGGCATAAAATCTCAAATTTTAGCTCTCTAACCTTCCATCCGAGATTGAACCTTCTCAACAATAAAATTGAAATCTCTTGACCTATTCCCCTTAACAAACAAAGGAATTCTAAGGAACTATTCCTCCCCAGACATTATATCATAACCCAAATCCTCTGTAATCCTCAATTGTAACTGCTGTCCATAATTTTTAGAGAAAAAAGATCCTTAACTTATGGAAGTTAATCTATTGACGCGACTAATAACAATCCTTAGCTAAGACATCTTTGATATTCTCCATATTAAGGGTGTTAGCTTGAGTGAAGAAAATGGTGTTGTCAGCATACATAAGGTGAGAAATCGAAGTGCTAGAATGTATAAACCTATACCCTTCAATCGACCCTTGATGTTCTTTAGTAAGAATTAACCAAGACAAAACTTCAGAGCACAAAAATGAAAAGGTAAGGGGAGAGGGGATCCTCTTGCCTTAGACCTCTTTGGGGCTCAAAGTTTTTACTCAAACCACCATTCATCGAGTCTGGAAACTAACCACCATTCATCGAGTCTGGAAACTAACACTAGAAACACATTGAGAAATAAGTCCCTATAATCGTTCATCAAATCCAAAGGCCAATAAAACTCGATTAACAAAACACCATTCCAATTTGGCATAAGCTTTTGACAATCACATTTAATGCCAACATAAGCCATACTCCCCTATTTTCTTTCCATATCTTACACAACTTATGAGCGATAATCGAGTTGTCAATGATCCACCTCCCCTTAACAAAAGCAAACTAAAAAAGAGAGATTAACTTATCTAGCACAGAGAAAAATTTGTTAGCCGAAATTTTTGCAACTATTTTATAGCTCACATTGCATAGACTAATGGGGAGATAATCATCAAAACTTCTAGCATGATTCTTTTTAGGAATTAAAACAATGAAGGTTCAATTTACCTCATTTATGAATCTCCCTGTGGAAAAGAATTCAAGGACAAAGTTAACTGTCCGTTGCCTAACAATCTCCCAATGATCTTTGTAGAACTTAGCGGGGAAATATCAGGGCCAGGGGACTTGAGCTGAGACATTTTCCACACAACATCCTTGATCTCTCTAGGAGAAGGAATGGCGCAAAGATAGTTACTTTCCTCACGATTAATACAGAGTTTAATTAGAGATATAATCTCAGGCTCCATCGAAGGGTGAGAAGAAGAAAAGGAATCAATGAATTTTGATCTAAAATACTCTACATCAAGCCGTTGATCATCGATCCAATGATTCCCATCTTCTGAGATAGCCCAAATAAAGTTCTTCTTCCTATGCACAAGCATAAAAAAGCATGAAAAAATCGAGAATTTCTGTCCCTTTCCTTCAACTAAAGCTCCCTCAATTTTTGTTGCCAAATCATGTTTAGCCTCATTCATCAATCTCTAAATTAATAGCACTTTCCAGTTGTAAATTCTCAGGGGAGGGAGGACGATTTTGAAGATCAATTAGTAATTTCTCCAACACAACTAATTTCCTTTTACAGAACCCAAAAGAATTAACATTCCACTTAGAGAGCGCATGAATAGTAATGCAAAGTTTGGTACAAAGAATGAAACTTTGATAGCTGCTAACCAAATGTTCCCAAGCTTTTTTAATAATGTTTTTAATTCCCCATCCATTGTCCATGCATCAATATATCTAAAAGGCTTTTTAACATGAGCATTATCAAGATAATTAAGCATCAAGGATAATCGGTGCATGGTCTGAATGTCGAATTAGAAAATTATTGGTGTTGGCTTTGGCAAAATGAGATAACCAAGATGTAGAGCAGAGAACCCTGTCCAGCCTTTCCTTAATTCAATGGTTCAGATCTTGGCCATTAGTCCTAGTAAATAAAGCTCTGATTCCTTCCAAATCCACTACCCTACTATCAAACATGAATTTTCAGAGCCCTCGCTCCTTCCATATCTGTCATAGGCCTGCCCCCAACCTTGTCATCTTGGCAAAGAATAGAATTGATATCCCCCATGAGTATCCAAGGTTCTTCCAAAACTTAAACAACACCTAACATATCATCTTAGAAACTATCTCGATCTGCTCTCTTGGGAGGAGCGTAAATAAAACACCCATACCAAGGCTTAAAATTCCTATCCTCATTGAAACTAATAATAATTTTGTCACTCTCTAGATAAACAACATTAATATCCCAACCCACATGCCAAAAAAAAGCAACCCTTCCAGCTACCCCAGCAGAGGAAAAAGCAACACCTTCATTAAATCCTAATCTTTGCCAAACTCCTTTCATGTCCTGACTACTAAGTTTCGTTTCCATCAAAAACACCACATCTGGATTAACGATATGAATAAGAGATCGTAGTGAATTCATTGCCTGGGAATGCCAAGCCCCCAACAGTTCCAAGACATGATTAACATGGGAGAATCGGGGGCATGATCAGGCCCGCCTCCTCAGACTGAGAAAATCCAAACCATCTTCATCCCTGGTTTCCTTAATCAAATTTGAGTGAGTTCCTCCCTCTTGACTGACTTGTTTGCCATGGTCACAAATAATCCCCTCTTCAGAGCTCTATTCTTCTATGGTAATACTACCTTGGCTTACAAAGCAGCTTCGTTTAAGGAGCCCCTGGTCTTCCTCATCCAAAGAGACATTACTTTCCTTTAACTCGTTCCCTAATTACTCGGCCCATCTGGCAACTGATCCAACCTTCTTTTTTATCCATATTAGGACCAATAGAACTAGGCCAGAACGATTATTCAAGCCCAAAAGTTCCATGCGAACAAAGCCCTTAAGCTTATGTCTAAGTTTTTGACAACTATTTTAGTGAGGGGGTCAAGAGACCCTTTGAAAACTATTGCCAAATGTGCAATTTCAGAATACGTGGGTCCACTACACCCAGCAACATTCTTTTCAAGATTCATGTCCATACCTTTGCGCACCACCTTTCTGATCCAAAATCTGCATGGGAATAGGGTTTTGCACACCCTCATCCATACCCGTCATATCCGTACTCATTTCCTTTCCCACCTCAGCCTCGACTTGGATAGCATCCACTCCGTTAGCCACTGGTTCTAACAACTCTCCCTGTTCCTCTAAGAATTCATGACGGATATCCGTATCCACTAGAGCATGTTAAAAAATAAGCCCTTGTCCAAGAAGAGTAAGGATTTCTTGCCTCTTAAGTTGTTCTAGAATAACCCCACCATCCCTGTTAACCTCAACTTGTGCATTAGCTATACCATTATCAACATTCTCCTAGGGCTCATCCCCGAGATTAAGAGCATGGAACTCCCTTTCAGCATCTTGTATCATGATACTTTCAAAGCAATGTTTTTTTCGAGACCCAAATCTGACCCAAGTTCCATACATAGGTACATAGCGGTTCATATCATTCAGGATATGTATTCTACGTCTTGAACATACCATCTCATCGTGCCCTACTATGCCTCACTTGAAACAAAACCTAGGAAGTTTTCATATTTAAAATAACACCATAAACTAACACCTTCTTCCATAGGGAGATGAAGACCCACAAGAAGCGATTTCTTATGATTGAGCTCCACACGAAGACGAAGATACTCTGCAATAGGGAAACCATTCCTCCACATCTTGTCAATGCTAATCACTCCACCTATTTTCTTGGTAATCGCATTAGCATTTCGATCAGTGAAAAAGAAAGGTGGCACATCATAAACCCGAACACAAATAGGAATAACTTCCCAATTTTCATCTCTCTGTCTTCCATCTTCTAGCATAGGCTTGAGAATCAGATGGCCACCACAAACCTCCCACGGACTTCTAGCAACCACAAGTTCCACTTCTTTCTTTTTTTGAAAATGTAAAGTATAAAGATTACCCCCTTCAGGGCCGTCTCAAGGTCTTGAGAGGCCTAGGGCGAAATTTGAAATGAGGCTCTTTTTTTTACAAAAATTTAAAATAAATATTATTTAAATTTTGACACAATATCGATTTTAACTATTTTATCTCCATATAACAAATAATTTTTCTTGCCACGTAAATTAACTCGATAATGTAATATTTAATTACTAATAACATCTCTATTGGAGTACTATATATTTTGGCACTTTTGTTAAAAAAAAAAATAATAAAAAAAAATAGTATATAAAAAATTATGTTAATTTTTTGTTACTAGTTTGTATCTTGAAATGCTACTGCACTTTTTATATTAGAGTAATTTCATAAAAAAATATACTAAATATAATATTTTCTCTAATTTTTGTACCAGTTTGTACCTTAAAATACTATATATTGTACATTATATAATATTTGGTCTAAAATATTATATTCTTACTTTAAATAAATAAATAATTAAAATAAACCTTACAAATTTAAACTAATTCTTCACTATGTATTTGTTCTTATATGTATTATGTAAAACACAAAAAATTTTAAAATAACCAAAAAAGGACTCAACAATGAATCAAACCTAGCACCTCAACAACCTCAACAATTTAATGCTTCCTTACTTACCATTTGTGCTATAGCTTTTTCTTGATATTTGTTGAACTAAAAGTTATATATTATATTCTTTTGTGTGTATATATATATCAATTTAAGGGGCCTGGAGCCTATGCCCCGGCGCCCCACCCTCTGGCCGGCCCTGACCCCCTTCTTTTATAACGTTCCATCCTTGCGATAAGCGCCATTTTTGGGCTGAAACAGAATGAGAACGAAAGAGACCTTTGAAGATTACTCTCCTAGAAACAAGTTTCCCCACAAGTAGTGGCGGACCCAGAATTTAAAGTGAGGGGGGGCGTAAATAAATTTAAAAAGAAAATATAAAGTGTAGTTAGTGGGGTTCAAACCTTTACCCTCTAACCTATTTACCAACTACTTTAACCATTACACCAAGGTTACTATTATGTCTATAAATATCATCTTTTAATACAAATATATGTTGTAACTAATTAAAATACATATATATTTTTTTTCTCGATTTTTTTTTTCAGGGGGCGACTGCCCCCCTCGCTACAATGTGGGTCCGCCCCTGCCCACAAGTGAGCGTTCAATGAAATCCGGACGAACCTCCTCACTCTACCAATGTATCTCTTTAATTAGGACAATTTTTTTCTCCATCAAAATATTGGCGTTTAGGTAACATTTTTTTCAAAAAAAATAAAAAAAAAGTTATATAACAGCATAATTACACCGTATAACATAATACAATGACCAAAAAAGTAGAAAAACTTTCACTCTCATGGCCGTGGAAAAATTACAGCCTCATAAATAAAATTAAAAAAATATACAATAAACACACATTACCTCTCGATTATAGAGATGAACTTTACTTCTCATCACTAGTTAGTTAACCATGCCAACCAGTGCAATGCAACCACTACATGCAAAGTTAGCGCCGCACACCGGCCCAGCTTAAGCTGCCACGTGTCCAACTACTGTAATTAAACATGACAATGATTATAAGCTATTTGAATTGACAAAACTACCCTCCAACAAAACACGTGGACTGCAAATGAAGCCTCTACGCCACGTTTGACCAAGTACCAGAAACATACTTAGTTGGGTGAGGAAACCCCAAAGGCTTTTGTGTTTTAATCTCTTTTGTTTTCACCGTTGAAGGGAAGCATTGGCGGCTTTCGTAGTCTTCTTCGTCTCTTCTTTTTTATTAATATTTTTTGGTATTATAAATAATGTAAATGTAATTATAGGCTTATAATTAATTTCATTATCAATATTATGTTATATAAGAAGGTCCCAACGAGCTCAGTTAGCTGGCCACTCGTTTTTATATTAATTTCCATTTTTCTTCCTCTCTCTTATGTCTCCGTGTTTTTAAGAACAGGAATTAAGAAAGAGAGAGAGACACACACATACACATATACACCTTTTTTTTAATCTTTGGTTTCTCATTTTTCATTCTACAGGTTTGAAATTATTATTATTATTATTATTACGATTGGGTTACAATTCTTTCTGGGAAAATTTTAGTTTTGACCCGAGAAAGTTAGAGCAATTGGGGTACATTTTGCTGGAAAGATCTGTGATCTGGAAGGTTCTGGGTTTCTTCGGGTACATTACAACAGCTTCTCCACATCGAACAAACCGGTTCGGTGGAGTTTGGTTTGGTTTGGTGCTAAGTGTGTTTCAATAATTTACTTTTGTAAGACGCCATTGATTCTGTAAAAGAAAAGCTTTTGTATTCTAAAGACACGTTTTGGTGTTGGGGGGTTTGACTCGGGGAATGCTCGGGTCAGAGGCTTGTGAAACAGGGTCTAGTATCTTCCCTTTTCTACTGGGTATTTTCAATTTTTGACGCAGATCACCAGGGTCCGAAACCCCTTTAAGATCTGAGTTATTGAGAGAGAAATATCAAGTGAAGACGATGATGAAGATGAAGAATAAGACCCCAGGTCCAGGATTATCACAAATGAATGTCGGCTCAGCAGCCGCCACTGGAGCTGGAGCTGAAGCCGAGTCCACGCTGTCAGAGTGGGAGCTTAGACCTGGAGGAATGTTGGTCCAGAAACGCACTGACTCTGATCACACCAAAGCCCCGCCACCAACGATTCGGGTTCGAGTCAAATATGGGTCAACTTACCACGATATCTATATCAATTCCCAAGCTACATTCGGTAAGTTTACTCGCTTCTTAATTTTTCTTGTTCTTTTACTTTTTCCAAAAAAAAAAGTAAGAAATTAAATTACAATTTGAGTTTGGATTGATTGTGTTATAGGGGAACTGAAGAAATTGTTGGTGGGTCCAACTGGCTTACACCATGAAGATCAGAAATTGTTGTTCAAAGACAAAGAGAGGAACTCTAAAGCGTTTTTGGACACTTCAGGAGTGAAAGACCGATCGAAGGTTGTTTTGTTGGAAGACCCACTTAGCCAGGAGAAACGGTTCCTTGAGATGAGAAGAAATTCCAAGATGGAGAAATCTTCAAAATCTATCTCAGAGATCAGCTTGGAAGTTGACAGACTTGGTGGCCGGGTATAAAGCTTAATTCCCTTTCTTGTATTTTTTTTTCTCTTTTTTCGTTTTCAGGTAGTTACTTAATTCTTTTGATTTGAACACAAAAACATATGACAGGTTTCGGCTTTCGAATCGATTATTATGAAAGGCGGTAAAGTTGTTGAAACAGATGTTCTTAATTTGATCGAACTATTGATGAATCAGTTGCTTAAGTTGGATGGGATTGTTGCAGAGGGAGATGTGAAATTGCAGAGGAAAATGCAGGTAAGTTCTTGTTGAGTTTATAGTTTTTTATTTAGCTTTGATATAATGTCCCATTTGAGTGCTAAATTTGTGAATACCATTCATTATGATTCTTTTGAAGGTAAGGAGAGTACAAAAGTATGTGGAAACTCTGGATATGTTAAAGGTGAAGAATTCAATGGCCGCTACCAATGGAGTACATAACACACCTAACCAATCTCAACAAAGGCAATCCAATGGGCATAGAGCGACACAAGCCCAAGAGCAGCAGCCAAGGCATCATCATTCCACTGGTCAAAACCCAAAAACATATCAAGATCAGCAGGAAGCTAGGCATTCCATTGGCCACTCACCGAGACACCAGACTCCGAGGCATTCAGCATCATCGGGTGCAGTTGTAATTACTTCGAATTGGGAGACATTCGACGCTGCAGGTCCAGCAGCGTTGGTGCCGATGCCAGCTTCCTCAACATCCCCACCAGCCACAACCAACAATAAACCACCGGTCCAACCTAAATTCAATTGGGACCTTCTTTGAGTTTTTTAGCCATATATATACCACGTTTCTTTTTCTTTTTCTCTTTGTGTTGTATTGGGATGTTGTTTTTTGAGTTTGTCTCATGTTGGTTTGCTATAATTCTGATCTCCTATGATTCTTTTCTGTATTTAGAAAATGTCTAGACCCCCTTTTACTCTCTTATTCAGTTCCTCTGAAATAAATGGGGTTTCACTACATTAGTGATACTATTATTCTTCTTTCTTCTTCATGAATTCAAGGAACCTTTTCAATTCCATGTTTCAGACAGTTATCTATAAATATATATATATATATTTTTTTTTTCTGTTTGTATACTTGTAGATTGATACTTGAGAAAATTGGGAATTTTCAGATCGAGCCATAGAAGTGTTTTTATCTCAAAATATCTTATTGGGGTTTCTAGTAAACCATCCTAGACCAAGTAGGTAGTTGTTGAAGAAAATAATTGGTCTTTATGCCTTGCTTCCTCTATGGGCTACAAACTGACAAAAAGAGGGGTATGAAAGAAGGGGATTTGGGTAATCAAAATAACTAACTGTTCCAATGATAGAATAACAGGTGGCCATAAAGTGTGTGGAGATAAAAAGATAAGATAGAATTAGTGTTTTCTTTTAGTCTAATGAGGAAATGTTAATTTTGGGATATGATATATTTTTAATAACTTGTTTTCCTAATTGAGAATGTTCTCCTTTGTACTCAAGGAAAGGTTTTCAGTAAAGCTTGGGGCTATAATAAATGATAGCTATACCAATAAAGTGAAAAACAACATGTATGAACTATGAAGTGTGAGAAATTTTTAACGTTAGAATCTCTTACTTTCTCTCATTCATAATTGAGTTCACTCGAATCAAGCATGTAAATTGGCAAGCTCATGTACTATCATTACCATTTCCATAATTGTGTAAGCATATATGTAACAGAAATGTGGAAACAATCAAACAAAGCTTATGATTGGCAAAGATGTATTGATTCTCTTTTATTGGTTTTCAGTATTAGGTGAATTATTTTATTATAAAACAAACAGCTTGTAACAGAAGCCAAAGTGATGATCTGTGCCATAATCTTTTGGTCGAAGAAATCGAAAGAGATTAGTCCCTAGATTGTATAGAGCAATATATCTTAATTATAGTGTCATGAACTAGTTATTGCACTTTTTGCTGTCCAATAAAAAGAAAGTAATGATATTTTTCACTATCCAATTATAAGCAAAATGAATCCAATTAATCATACCGTACGACAACCAAAAAAAAATCACTATTGCAGCTTTACTAGTAGAAAATGTCAAAGGAAGGCATAAAGAAAAGCACACGTTTCATTAATTTTAGTATATAAATTATAAATGGAATCAAACTATATGCTATAGATCTCTAGTGTTTTAACTTTTTATTAGAATAATTATATAAAAAAAAACATATACAGAATGAAAGTATATATATAATAGAATTGAAATATGTAAAAGTTCTTTATTAGCAAGGACACTTTAGCATAGTAGTCAGGTATCCCAAAAAGGAATTACTGCTTGGAAGCTAAGAAAATTTAAAACTGACCAGTCACCAAGACAACCTCATACAACACATGCTATTACTTTACGAGAAATACTAGACAATACTATTGGTGCTTACTACCTTCTTATGTATTAATATTATTATTGGTGAAATTAAGTATCGGGTCTCATATAGTTTAATATAATAATTTTGATAGAGTATCACTAACTAATCGCAAGATGTCACGTCTAAAAAATGTTAAGGATCACTGGTGTTCAATAACAATGCTCATTACTTTATATTATGTTAACAAGTAACGATATGTTCCGCGAGCTCTGCTTTACTTTTATAGCGCGGTCCCGCGATGAGTTCCAGGATCCACCTAGCCTTTTCTTTAGATGGCTTTGGGGTTCCCGCTGGAGTCACATGCTCCTGAATGTAATCTACTAAATTACTACGATTCTTCCAATAGGAATTGGTTTAAACTTTTAATGGAGATTTTATTTCTTTTTTGGCAAAGGCATATAGTTATTAAGAATGTATGTGCAATGGAATCTTCGAGGTATGGATGAAGCATAGCAAACTGGTAAAAATAGAAAGTCTCATAAATGAAGGCAAATGCATGAAGAAAAAAAAAATAGTAAGTTGACATTTAAAGAGAATAAAAAGTTAGCTGCAAAATTATAATATCATTTATTATGCCGATGAATTGTATGAGAGAAAATTTAAAGGAAAGAACATATATAAATAAAATAAAATGAAATTTTGGAAGCACCAACCACATAGCTACTAGGCCAATATACAACTGGAAGAAATTAAAACTATAGGGACATTGAACAACTTATTAATGTTCTTGACTGGGACAACAATTATTAACATAGCTTGCATTTGCTTGGAGAGAATAAAAATATAAAAATAGGATTGAGATAAAGAATAGGAATAAAAATAAAATTAAATTAAATTTGAAATACATAAAAAAAAATTGATAAAAAAAATTATTAAATGTTTTCTCATAATTCATTGGAATGTTATTTCCTTTAATTTCAAAATATAATAGTCATTCTACCAAAATAGTAGAAAAATCATTCCATTAGAATAATATTTCAAGACTTTAAAATACAACTAAATAAATTAATGGAATAAAATTATGGGAATTACCCCTCTATACTATTTTTTATCTTTTTTTCTTCTTCAAAGTTACAGTTTGAGTTGCTCCGGTGGTTTCTATGTGGATTGCTATGTGAATTTTAGTTACAATTTAGATTGCTTTGTTGGTTGCTATGTGGATTTCTATCTATGTGTATTTTCATAAAATGCAAAAAAAAAAAAATGGTTTGATGTGTAAAAATAAAAACTCCCTAAAAATTAATTCATTTCTATTTTATTACCTTCAATCAAACCCCACTTTAGAGTTCTAACCTCAACTGAATGACCAATCAATAGATTGATCAGGAAATGTGTTAAAAATTATTTTACCAAGATCTAATTTAATACCATGTATATTTGACTATTAACATAATAACCTAACAACCTAACATATAATCTATCAAACAATGAAATAAACACGTTAGAATTTTGGATATCCTTACATTGGTTGCAACAGAATAAATATGACTCCTTCCTTTCATTCACTTTAACCTTTGATTCCCTTTCTGTAGCAGGCACTACTACAAAAAGGCTTATTCTCATCGGTCCTCAAATTAGTTTTTTTTTTAGGAACGTCACTAATAAAGTTGTGTGACTATTTAAAGTCGTCGACTATAGTGGTTTATGTTGGATTTTATGCCCTAACTAAAACTCTATTTCAATATACTCTTAAATATTTATTTATCAATAAAGGAACAAAATTATTTTATTACTTGTTTAATATATTGCTTGGTTCACATGTTTATTTCATGATCATTTATTTAATTTATAAATTTATTTAAATCCTTATCACATTGTTATTCATGATTATTGTATTATCTACATAGTGAAAAGTAATCAAGATTATGTCATTAAATATAATCCTACGATTTATCAGTACACAGGATTTCTACAGATATGATAATCAACAATGTAATTTACTTACACTTGGATAGTGTTATGTCTTTTCCAAGGCATTGGTAAAGTAAGCTTAGATTGGATGTATTGTTATACATCGGACTGGACTGATATTAAACTTGGATAAGATATCATAAACTTATTGTTACATCTTTTTAAGTCAATATCACTTAGTTGATCTTAGATCAATAATCTCAATCCTGAGATGGTTAGGTTGTAGTTCAGCTATATTATTTGTGTTCCTTGACTTGTTCGTTAAAATTGACCAATTGGATCTTTCCAATACTTACATCTTGGGAACATGGTAGTAGAATTGAGTGGGAGCACTAATCATAGATACGGAATCTATGGCTTCTATAAATGAATAGAAGTAAAAAGATGATTTTCTTGGAGCTTGGATAAATGAGATTAAATGATGGAGTACTCAATTAAGTAATTATATTAATTTACTAAAATATCATTTAAAAGGAGCTAAGTGTTTTAAGGATAAAATGCATTGAAGGGTAGAACAGGTTATTTGTCCCTACTCGATGTAGATCATTATTTCCCGCAATTTTTAAAAATAAAATAAAAACAATAAGAGTTGAAGAAACAATAATTGATAGAAAAAATAGGCATGCTGGTTTTTACGTGGTTCAGGCGTTAACAAGCCCTAGTCCACGAGTCAGTTTTATTCGGTAGTGTATTACTTATAATAATCTCAAAAGTACACAGGGTGTATGTTCCTATATTTTCCTGAGCAAAAGTACGTAAGAGAATTCAACCTTTAATTTATGAGATTAGTTGGATATTTATAGTGGTTGGAGAAGTACATTAGGGTTTTTCCTTTTCACTCTATTGGGGAGTTTACAACTGAACAATGTCCATGGGCTTACTCATGAAGTCATGCCCATGAAGGATACAATTTGCTGACAAGGCAAATCGGGCTTGAGTTGATCTTGTCAAAACCATATGTAATCTTAATGGTAGGATATTCTGAAATAACTACCCTGCACTTGTTATGGGAAGTTTCCTCTTTAATCGTGATATCATATTATGACCTAATTTGACAGTTGGCATTCCCTTATTTATAGGAGGGAATAAATATGGAAACTAGAAGAGTCTTCTAGAAATGATACATCTTCCCCCTCCAAACTCACAACTCTAAAACTGTCTTCTTGGCTCGATCTGTAGAAGGTGGAAAGTATCCTGAGCACGGAACCTATGTAACTCTCGAAAGGACACATTTGGATGGGCTTGGTCCACTTTACCATTATTGAAGGTCCCACTGATTGGTCTAGAATGCTGACATGGAATCCACGTGTCCCACTCTGGAAACATAGATAAAATTTACCCCCAAGCTTTCATAATGCTGCTTATGATGGAAGCTTGTTCTGATCCCTTAATCTGGACGCGTGGATCTTAGAGGAAGAAAACGGTAACCCTTTCCAAGTTACTCGTCCATGGAAGCTGACTTCTGCCTGCGATGATGGTGCGTCCACATGGTAGCCGAGTGTGGGTCAGGGCATAGTTATTGAGGAGTCGTAATCTAGGAAGGATTATATTTTGGTGGCAGTTCACTGTCTTGGCACGAAAATCAAAAAAGGGAATTTTAATCATTACTTCACACCTTGATTTTGAAAGGCATTAAATGCAAAGATATTCATAGATCCTTGGTCTCCCTAACTGTTGGATGAGGATCGCCCTTTATTCTAAAAAGAACTTGGCCATCCACTCCCTCCTCACGTGGATCATCTTCTTGTGGTATAAATACCATGGGTAACCTTCAATTACCACTTTTGCCTTCTCTTTCAAACTTTCAAACTTTCGAATCGCACCGGACTCCCTACCATCTTTAGAGCTTTGAATCGCATTCAAGGTGAATCATCCTGGATGATGCAGTAGACTACTGCCTTTGCCTGTTGCTGAGAATTAGGGCTCGAGAATATCCCCATCTTCCATCGCAGTGATCAAGACGGCCACCGCAAAATAAATCTCAAGCCTAGAATTTGGGAATGAAATTGACTCGTTGATAGCCTCTGTTTTTCATCTTTAGGAGAGGTACGATCATCTTCCTGAACTGAATCCAACAATAATCAGTTTAAACCACCCCTTGTCTGCATCAGGTACATCCTGTTTTCTCATGTATTGTACTTTACAAATTTTTAACTTTAATTTAGATATGCACGCTCTGTTTGGGATGAAATTAGGGTTTTCTCGTCTGTGCAAATTCCACCGTAAGCAAATTTAGGAGTTGTAGGTTGCTTTACTTCCTGAATTTGCCTTTAGGAATTTCATCAAATGTTCTAGCCAATGTCTTTTGCCCAAGGTCCTCATGGTTTTGGGTCGAACATCAATTTGTGTCATCTCCTTTCATGCATTGTTCTGTGTTTAGAGTTTGGAAGGAATAGTGTGTTTAGTTGGGACCTCTCCAAGCAGTTTATGGGGAAGGACCCCTAGCTCCCTTTCTATACTAGGTAGTTAGGGTATCTAACCGCTTGGACCTCCTTCTTCCTATACATAAATTATGAAAAAGCGTTCTCATCAAAGAGAGGCTGACTCAGAGGAGGAGATGAAGGAAACTCAAAGAGCTCCCCAACTAGTCCTGAACGACAGTCCGTGGGAAATAAACCAGTGTTGGAATATATTTTACCAGGATCTAGATTTACTAACAAGTATGTCTTTAACATCCTAATATGAATTTCTAAAACGATAAAAATAAACACATAAAAGGTATGAGAAACATTACAGTGGTTGCAGCGGAATTAAATGACTCCCTCCGCTCAGATCTCTAACCCATGTATCCTTTCTGTCGAAGAGTATCACCAACATCTGAGCCCAATTCTCCTCGTTGTTGTTTGGATTCTTCAAAGTCTTACATACTATGATTGAGGACTCACTTGTTATGTGTTGGCATGCACTCAATCACTAATGGCTGAATTTTGTTTTGTGAAGAAAGGCTATGGCATTTTCGAATTAGAGGAAGAAGAAGGAAGAGGTCTCATAAACCTAGAGAGAAAAATACGTTTTCAGCTTTGGAGGAATTAGTTGGATAATGAGACCATAGCCTTCCTTTTATACTAATTTCCACTAGGGTTAGAGTTGAATTATTTGGAATAAAAAATTGATAAAATAGAGTAAAATACCCATCTAGTGGCCGGCCACATAGTGGGCCCTACACTAGTTTGGTTTTTGCCATTTTTCTCAACTATTTTATCTATTTTTCACAAATACCACTTTTTGTAACTTCAACCCTATAAATGTCGAAACTATTTATTTAATAATTAAAATAATTATCAAATAAAATTATCATTTATAATATTTATTAATTAGACTCCACAAAGTCTCTTAATTAATAAACTACCCCTAAAATACCATTTCTTCACAATCAAGCCATATCTTAGTAAAAATTCATAAACTAGACATAGTCTAATTTTAGAATTAAAATCAATTAACTGAGTCTTACAAGCAGTTTGTCTCAACTAGTATGAGGACCATGGGCCTATATAACTGAGCTTCCTATAAGCATATCTAAAATTGACCAAGTAAATTCTCTAACTTATTAATTCCTCGTTGAACCAGTATAGAGCTTGGAATTGCACTCTCAGTTACATAGAACGCTCTATATGTTCCACGATATAGGTACGCTATTAATTATCCATTGTTATAATCCTAATAATCAATGATCATCTATAGATGATTTACATTGCATAGGGACAAAATTACCGTTACACCCTTTCAATGTATTTTATCCTTAAAACACTTAGCCACCTATAAATGATATTTTAGTGAACTAATATAATCACTGAAATGAGTACTCAACCATTTATCTCTGTTTAGCCAAGCTCGAAGGAAATAATCGTTTCACTTCTATGTCTAGATAGAAGCTATAGATTCCATATCTATGATTAGCAGTCCCACTCAATTGTACTACCATGTTCCAAAAATGTATGTATCACCCAGACCAAAAGGTAGGCTTAACTAACAAATCAAAGAACACAAATAACACTCTTGAGATCGAACCTAACCATGTCAGGATTAAGATCATTTGATCTAGGATCAACTAGGTGATATTGAATTGAATAAATATTACTAAAAATTTGTGATATCTAATCCAAGTTCAATATCGGTCCCTTTCTGATGCATACTCCATGCATCCAACCCAAGCTATACTTTAACCAATGCCCTGGAAAGGACATAGCACTTATCCAAGGTGCAAGTAAACTATGTTGTAGATTATCATATCAGTTAAACCATGTGTACTGATAAATCTAGGAATACATGTAATCACATAATCTTGATTACTTACCACTGTGTTGACGACACAATAAACAAGAATATCAATGTGATAAGGATTTGGATGAATTTATGAATCAAATAAACATATAAATGATCATATGAACCAAATGACATACTAAATAAGTAATGAAAATAATTATGTTTCTTTATTGATAATTGAATGTAAAAGATTACATTGAAATAGAGTTTTATTTAGGGCACAAATCCCAACAACTAGCACGTCAACTCATTCAGGAAGTACAAAAACCTGAGGAAATAGGAAACCCAACGGGGCCTTCAAAGTGTTCCCGGGCTATTCTAGAACAAGCTCTCTGCACTTGGAGAGAGACCTAGCCAGTGCGCAAAAGAAGGCTTCGTCATGTGGAGTTGGGCCCATATCGTGATGGGAGCACACTTGCCCCTGAGGTGCTATTTTGCTTAATATGTGCCTTGGCTGGAGTAGCGCCCTTTCAGATTATCCCCCAAGTATATCGTCTTCTAGCGATATGGTATGTTTTTTGTGTTGAACAAGGCAACCCTATGCCAATGCCGAAAGAAATCTTGTACTTCTACCAGATCAAATCCCAACCAATGAGGGGTCACAAGGACAAGGTCGGCTTCTATCGGTTGTAAAGATACAACACAAGTGTCCCTTGCCCAACTAGTCACACACAGCCTGCGCAAGACTTCTGGGATTATTACTTCTTCGCCTCCGGCTTCCTCTTGAGGAGGGTTCCCACCCTCAGTTTGGACTTCAATCTTGCAAGTAAGTTTTGATTGTAATTTTGACTCATAAAACCATGTTTTCCCTTCATACTCATTATACTGATTTGCCACTATTTTCAGTATGCTAGACTGCCTTCCTCAGTCCACCTAGACTCCGAAGCTGGAAGAAAGAGTTAAGTTCTACAAATCCTTCGCGCCCCAAGAATTGCAAGTTGAAAGCCTGGTGTGTTGGGAATATTTTATCAGGATCTAGATTTACTAACAAGTATGTTGATTAACATCCTAAATATGAATATCTCTAAAATAATGAAAATAAACACATAAGGGTTTAATAAAACCTTACATTGGTTACAGCAGAATATAATGACTCCTTCCGTTCAGATGTCTAGCCCTTGATTCCTTTATGTCGCAATGCATTATTAAGATCTGAACCTGGATCTCTTTTCCTCCTTTGGGTTTGGTTACTACGTCTTACTCACTATGGTTGAGTACTTGACTTGCTATGTGTGGGCATGGCACTCTTTCACTAAGGGTTCCAATATGGTGAAGAACAATGAAGGAGGTTGAAATCACTCTAGAAGGAACTCTCTCATCTACTAGTTGTCTGACATAGAAAACTAGATTTAAGTTAGGTTGAAAAGTCAAGTTGACAAAGTTCAATGAGATGAGAGTATCATGTTCTTTATATAATGTTTCAACTAGGGCTTAGGCCTGAATTATATGGATTAAAAAAGAATAAAATATTAGGCAAAATTAACACTAGGGTCTGCCATTAATAGGACCATTCTCTAGTTACAATTTTGCCACTTTATTTCAACCACTTATTCTTCTTTCAATAATACCATATTTTCCAATTCAATCCTATAAATACAAAAACTATTTATTTAATAATTACAATTAATTATCAAATAAAATTATCATTTGTATAATTTATTAATTAGACTATACAAAGTCTCTTAATTAACAAATTGACCTCAAAACCTCTTTTCTTCACAGTTAAGCCCTTGCTTAGTGAAAATTCATAAATAATACATAGTCTAATTTTAGAATTATAATTGATTAACTAAAATCAATTGACTGAGTCTGCAAGCAGTATTATCTCAACTAATGAGGGAACTATGGACATATATAACCGAGCTTTCAATAAGTAGATTTAGAATTCACCAAGTAAATTCTTTAACTTATTAATTCTGTCTTGCGCCACTATAGATTTGGAATTGAATAGCACTCTCAGTTATATAGAACGTTCTATATGTACCATGATATAGATACGTTATGATTATCCATTGTTACAATCTTAATAGTCAAAGATCCTCTATAGGTGATCTACACTGAATAGGGATAAATTTACCGTTCTACCCTTCAAAGTATTTTATTCTTAAAACACTTAGCTACCTATAAATGATACTTTAGTAAACTAATATAATTACTGAAATGAGGCCTCAATCATTTAAAACAATTCAGCCAAGCTCAAAAGAAATCATTGTTTCACTTCTAAATACTTATGGAAGCTATAGATTCTATATCTATGATCAGCGCTCCCACTCAATTGAACTACCATGTTCCCAAGATGTAAATAATCTCCAAAACAATTTGTTAGCATCCACAAACAACTTGAAGAACATAAATAATACAACTAAGCTGAACCTAACCATATCAGGATTAAGATCCATAGACCTAAGATCAACCATTGATATTGACTTAGAAAGATATAACGATTAGTTTATGATATCTTATCCAAGATCAATATCGATCCCTTCCGATGTATACTCCATACATCTGATACTGGTAAACTTTATCAATACCTTGGAAAGGACATAACACTTATCCAAGGTGTAAGTATACCTTATCGCTGATTACATGTTAGTCTAAATCCAGTGAGCTGATAAATCATGGGAATTAAACTTTTAAACATATAATCATGATTATATTTTACTGTGGTGACGACACTATAATCATGAAAATATATATATGTATATATTCTGGACTTATTAGAATAACGCAAATTTTCGTTAACTAAATTTGAGCCTCACAAATATGATTCACACAGAAAAACTATAGAAAAAATAAGGAACACCGGATTTTTACGTAGTTTTTTAGTTAAAATTCTGCATAGTCCACGAGTCAATCTTATTCAGATTTTGAGTCTGTTTTTTCTTTTTTCGTCCCCTTTCTTGATCTTATCTACCACTATTTATAATTTCATAGTGGTAGTTAATTACAAAGCTAACCAAAATACATTTATGGCTATTATCCCTAAAATCATGGGATTTGATTACAAATCAATCCAAATAAATGAGGTTTTTACACAGCTATGAATATCCCGCCCTTATTGGGCCGAGATGAGCGCGTAATTAAAGACATACGGTAAGTCGTATCTCATAGGGATGCCTTGCCGAGGAGGGAGCAAAGATCTCTTTGATAGCGAGCAACTGCTTGTCATTTTAGCTTCTTGAAACTAGTATTGTCTTAACCCTGATGGTTATACGTTCTGAGGTCGAGAAGATCTTCCTCCATGCAAGACATCTTTTAGCGGGATAAATACCTCACTGTTTGTTATCTTGACTCACCATACTATTTGTACTCAGTTTGTATATCGCATAATATACACTAAGTATTTTTAGTGTTGTCGCTTTATTTTTCACGCAGCGAGGTTGAGGCCTCGTCATGAGCGTATGCACTCACATGGTTTCTCGTCAATACATAAATTAGCAGTTCGTATGTTTCTGTCTCGTAGAAGGCTATTCAGCCTACTGAGTTATAAACCTATCCTACGAATTATATTTCCAACGAGTTGTTCCATGCTAAGCGTACTTGTCGTTTGTGTGTTTGAGTTCTTCCCAGTTCGACACGTGTCCCCCTCAGATGTGCTTACCGAACTTTGGGTATAACAGAATTTATACATTAAACATAATCATGAAATAAATTATGTGAACCATGCAACATAAAATAATTTCTGATCTTTTATTAATTAGTAAATCTAATTATATTAAAATAGGTTTTATTTAGGGCACAAAACCCAACATGGTGACCACGGTAAATCTTTGGGAAGTGGGTCTCATTGCCCCACACCAGGATATAATTCACCTCTCCGTGAAGGAGTCAGTCCATGAGTCCTTAAAGGGGGACCCAAAAGGGGTTAGAGAAGCCATCGCAGTTATTACTGCTAAGGAGGCTTTAAAGGCAGTGAAGGTCGATGAAACAATGGCTGGAGGGTTGGAGAAAATAGTTCCCTGCAAGCCTGAGTGAGGCTTAAGAACTTTCCATCTGCTTTAAGGATGTGATGCCCAATGAAGGTGCTATGGGAGCGAGCACTTTCGGTAGTGGTGAGACGCCTTTTTGTATAATTAGGGCTCCCACTGTGTTTGATTTTGAGATGGTCAATTAGTGTAGATTCGATCCCTACTTCTTGAATTTAGATCTTCATAAGTATTCTTTTATTAGATATGTAGATAGGGTAGACTGCATTGTCCACAGTCCTAATCATTATGTCCCTCGTGTGCACATCATGTCCAAGTGGATGCACTTAGCAAAATCTTCCACGGATTCTTCCAATACAGAATTAATTTAGGTCAAGAATACATCACTCTGTTTGCTAGGGGAAAAGCCAATTATGCTAGGATTAATGGTTTGGATCTCCTTGAAGTCTTGCATGCTTATATGTTGTAAACTTCATGCTTCTTGTTATAATTTCTTTTAATGATGACTTCGTGTGCTTTATGTAGATCAACCAGCCACTCTCTAGATGGAGCTTCTGAACAAGTTCTTGGGTAGTTTCCACGCCCGTTTTAACGAGGTTAGGGAGATCACCCAAAGAGATAATGTTGGAAGAAAGAACCAGGCCTCCGGAAGTGGAGCCCAAAAGCCAGCACCCCCAGTACCGAATCCAAAAGTTGCTCTAAAGGCTTCGGTCACGGAGACGACCTCCACTGCCATCGTGGATCTTACCAAGCCTATCCTATTCATGGAGCCTCTGAACCAGATTCCCCTAGAGAATTCTGGAGAAGATAGTTCTGACTGTGATGGGCCCATCAGACCCAATAAGAGGCGAGGCAGCATTTTTGATGATGGAGCAAACAAGAAGGCAAACATAAAGGCCAAAGAGAAAGTCCTGTAGCTGGCAACCTCAAGGAGGCAGATCACAGATTCTCGATCACAGAAGGAGGCAACTTCTTCTAATGATGGAAGGCCACCAAGCCAAAGTACTCATTCATCAAGGGACAAGCAAGACCTTCCTTCGCCACCCCTAGCACCTCAAGTGCTTCTGGCCACCTCAACCCAATTGTCCAGCCAAACGACTGAGTTGCCTCCATTGCCCTTGTTACTTTTCACACTTCCTGTCAGGCCTGTACAGCTGATAGAAGGAGAAGAAGCCAGACTGGAGGCAGTGGATAAATTCTAGTACCAAAGACGCAGCTGCGAGGTGGAGGAGATGAGGAAGTTGTCTACCAGCATCTCTTCTAGGAGTAATGCTAAATTTGCCAATTATGACTAGTGGAATGAGATGACCCATCCCATCATGAATAGAGCTGAACTGACAGAGAGGCTCCCTCCTCGTGTGAGGACCGATTTATCACCATTTTTGGCAGATTTGTTAGAACAGAGTGCTACCACAAGTTGTAGACTCAATGCTAATAACCCTAGACAAAAGTAATACAGTAAGCTTTATCATTCCCTGACATTTTGACATAGCAATGTACAAGCTGAGGAGTTTCAGCAATGACAATCACTTTGACAAAGCTTTTTCTCTAAACAATAAGAATTCGGCCTTCAAGAGTAGAGCTTGAGAAATAATCCCAGTTAACAAACTTATTCTCCATCATCTCTTTGATTTTATTCTCCTTCAACTTTGTTTCAACTAAGGCTCCTACACCAACTTTATTAATACTACAAAACTCCAAAACAACATCTTGTTTATCTCTATTATTCACACCCCTAACATTTTAACATGCAATATTGCAATTATCCATGGTTATGAACAATTATACTTGAATCCCCTGCTTCTTTGGACACCATTTCTATTGTCGAACCCTTCTCTTCTTCATCTAAGCCCTTAAACTATTAGCAGTAGTCTCAACAGCTTCAAAAGACACATCAGCAGCTTTAACCTATTTATGAGGAATCATTTTTCAAGGTGTAACCCATTTTTTATCATGGGTAACCTCATTAGACACTTTCTTCTGATCTGCCTTCCTAAAATTAGCTGGATAATCATTCTCGTCTGCCTTGTTAGCCATTTTAGTCTCCATCTCATTATTTCTTGGTTCCTTGACTTAGTTAACAACTACAGTTTCCTACAACTTCTTCTTCGCCTCTCCTTTTCGACAGTCTGCCATTATGTGTCCATACCCCATACAGTTTTTGCACTTAACCAGGAGCCATTCATAATCAATACTTTGTTCAACCAGCTGACCATGTTCATCAACGTATTGTACTGATCTAGGAGGAGTATCTGTAATGTCCATTTCCACCAAAATCCTAGCAAATTGAACCCTTGTGCAATCCTTAGTATGTTGGTCCACCATGATTGGTTTCCCAACTATACTAAGTAAAGCACTTAGATAATTATTTCCCCAATATTGGAGGCTAAGGTCTTGAAGACGAATCTAAAGGGGTACTGATCGAAACAGCTTTACAGCATTTAAATCAGTAGACCATGGTCTTATAATCACTGGTTTCCTATTAAATTGGATTACTCTTGATTTCAAGACCTGATCTCTAGATGCTTCATCACTGAATTTGACCATAACCAGTCCCCTTGTCATCTTTATTATTTGAACTATCCCAAGGTGTCCCCAAATTCACTTTAGAAATCCCTCAAAAACAGTCATAGGAGGATAAGCTCCAAGAACCATACAAATCACTGTTGTATTCCAACTTGCAGCTTTTTCTTTGACTTCCTCACGGTCGAGTTGTGAAATCTTGATTTCGTTCTTGAGTATAGGTTCTGTATACGTCAATTTGGGATCACGATAGTACTTCTTCTCCTCCTTAAAAGATTTCCAATGATTCAGGTTGATTCTTGGAATTGAACCTGATCATTTTCTGAAGTAGCTTCATCTTCCACTTCCTTAGCCCAATTCAAGTACCCCTATTCCACAACCTGGTTTTTAGAACCAGATTGTTCGATAGCCTTAATCGTATCTTCTCCATCCAACATATCTGCAATCAGATCTAGACCATTAGCTGCACCTTTAGCTTCATTCTCTGTCTTCCCCTCTTGCAAAGCTAAGTTTGAATCGGGTTCCTTCACTCGAGATATTGGCTTTTGCACTATTCTTCTTTTCTTTGCCATGGAAGAGAGAGAAGAGAGAGAATGATAAAAAAGACATATTATTAAAACAAAAGAAAGGTTAATATTTACATTACTTAGCAATTGTTTACCATTTCTGTCCATCGGCGTATTGAATCTTGTTCGCTCATGAAACCTTCAATGAATTTCATGACATAGTATCCACATTGTTTCTCATCTGGTTGTTGTGGACATATCAGAGTTATCCACTCTATGAGACAAATATTGCATCAATTTGTCATTTTATTATACATGTTGATCAACCTACTCAAAATGTAAAGTTAGCATATAAATATCAAACACACTTATATATTATGATGTTAGTTATAGAACCTGTGTGGTAATGATGAATTTCAAATCTTTTGGTACTTCGTCATTGTTGGAATATCCAAGTACGCCACTATTTGCGTACTTGATTGGATGAGTACAAGCATCAATGAAGTATTTTTCTACACAAACAAACATGTGTAAAATTATTAATACATATTAATATATATTATGTAGAGTTATAAATTATTAATTTTAAATTTACTTACTGATTGTTGTAGGAGGCAACAACCCATTTAGTTGGATCGGTCTTCGCCATATGTTCAACCAGTGCTTTACAACGGGTACTTTCATTCTCAGCCTCAGTGGCAATGACACCAAGATTTAGAAATACATATTTTCTGTTTAATCCATTAGTCTTGCAACTGTTCCTTCAAGTACCTGATAAAAACACATAATTAATAACAAGCTCTCAAAACAAATTATCAAGTTTATTAAGAGTTGAATATCATCCTTGCACTAAATTGTTATAGGTTGGGCTCCTACAAATTCTAGGCTGCACAATTCCTTGATGTCAGTCCTTGGAAGCCAAACTGAGTCATTTTTAGCCCCAAAGATATTCAATCTCATCTAACATGCATATTCCACACATCCGGTCGCAATACAATTAATCGCAGAACCTACTTTACTATGGATGAATATCTAAAATATTCAAACTCCACTAAATAAAGAATTTTAAAGTTTTAGTGATTATAACTTTCTCCAAAAAAGTTAGCTTCTTTTTTGCTCTACAATCAACACCCAAAACCCGATAATTAAAAAATAAATTTAAATTATGCATCAATTGTTAATTGACATATTTAATTGAGACTAATCGATTTCCACAAATTCTATAACATATTACATAAATTTATCCAATCAAATAATAATATACCAAGAATGAAGAGATCGCCCGGAGAACCACCAATAAAAGAAAAGGACTTTATTGGACCACTAAAAAAATCAATTAACTCCTAAAATATTAAACATTAACAATTTAAAATAAACAATAATAATAATAGAACTTTTCTAACACATTACATATTTTTAATAAATAAACATATACAAAAAAAATTATAAATTATAACACATATACTAAACTATTTTTTTACATATAACAGTAATACATTAAATTAAATTAAATCACATATTATAATTTACCTAAACTAAATTTACACAATTAATTAATTTTTACAATAACAAATTAAATAAATAAACTTTTTACCTAAACCTAAAACAATACACATACCAAAAACTAATTATAAAATACACATATCAGATAAACATTAAGAATTGAAATTAAAATTAACTTAGATAGATCAAAATTTTGATATTACCTAAACTTTACTAAGCTTATAATAAACTATACTAAACTTTTTAAAAAAAAAAACTACTAAACTTACACATTACTAATTTTTTTTCCTAAACTACTAATTACACATTACAAATTTTTTTTCTTAACTAATTACACATTACTAAACTTCCACTAAAAAAACAAAAATATACATACATGATATTTTCACAAACATATTCACAAATATATAAAATTAAATCTAAAAAATAAATATACAAAATTATAAATTAAAATATATTAATGAATAAATATTTAAATTTTTATATTGAAACAAAATGTATAAATAATTAAATAATATATATAACATAAGAAAAAGGAGGAGGAGGCGGTGGCTCCATGGTGGTCCAGCGTTGTGGAGGCAGTGGTGGGTGCGTCCCTAAGAAGGAGGAGGAGGAAATGGCGAGTGCAAGAGAGAGAGAGAGAGAGAGAGAGAGAGAGCGAGAGAGAGGGAGATCGAGAGAGACAAGAGAGACGAGATTCAGTCTGAGAGAGGGAGGAAGACAAGCTTGGGGTTTCATCTTCAAGGGTTTTGTGGGTGCGCCACCGGTGTGTGTGTGTGTGTGTGTGTGTGTGTGTGTGAGAGAGAGAGAGAGAGAGAGAGAGAGAGAGAGAGAGAGATGAGATGAGACTGAATGAAATGGGGAGGAATGGAAGGTTTTATTTAGGTCTGTTTTACCCGACGGTTAAAAATGTTAGGTATACTATAGCCAACAGTTTAAAACTGTCGGCTATAGTATACACGACGATTTTAAACCGTCAGGTATACCCCTATTAAAAACCTCACAAATTTTAAATTAATGTAACTATAATACACTGTTGCCTATACAAAATGAGGGTTAAAAATCGATGCTTATTCTCAATTATAGGCATCAGTTTTAAACAGTCACTTAATTATTGGCGACGGTGAGGGCCAGCTATGGGCCTAGCCCATGCCTAGAGCCCACTCCAACACAAGGTCCGAAAACAGTCAAGTCATATAACCTCCTCAAATAAAAAAAATAAGTTAGGCCCAGCCTAACATCCATTTCCAGCCAGCTCAACCTAACAACGTTTGAATAGTATTATGGTAGGTGGTCTGAATTCCAATCCATTTCCAAAACGTGGGAAGAAAAAAAAAACTAAAAAGTCTCTCTTGTCTTTTCTCTCTCAAGTCTCAATCCCAATATTCCATCCATTCCCACCAAGCTACACCAACCCTTCCCTCTTTCTTTAAAAGTTCTCTCTCTTCTCAAAACTCTAAATCTCTATCTCTCAAAAAAAAAAATCACCATTATAATTTACAATTTACAAACTATCCTCCTCAATCCTCATCACTCATCAACTATTAATATACAATATTATAAGAAAAAAGTAATCTTTCCAATTTCTATCTCATTGTATTGTAATGGTAAGCTTTCAATTTTTCAAGGTTAATATTTTATTAACTTTTATGATCAATTGCTATATTTATTTAAATTAAAAATTATTTACTTGTTGTTATTTACTTATCAATTGATATAGTGTATGAATTATATGATAATAATATATTATTTGTTTGTTGTATGTTCGTTCATACATAAACGTAACTCTGTTTTTACCATTGATTCACTCATAGTCACAAATCAATTCACATTAAAAAAAAAAAAACAAAAAAGGTCACCATTTGATTTTCATTGCATTGCTCATATATTGATATATTGATATACATATTTTGTTTTATTTGCAAAAGGGAAAAAAAAAACTCCTTTTTAGTGGTCCACTTTGATTTCTAAAGTTATGTGACTTATGTCTTGCATTTTTTTTTTATGACTTTACTATATTATCGGAAAAAAAAAAAGTGATATTAATACATTATTGTACTCATATCATTAATTTTGTTTGTAATTTTTATAGGGTCCTATTAAAAATTACAAATACAAATCAGGAGCCCAAAAAAATGAGAAATTAAGGAAGTCTTGCAAAAAAAATCAGATTGGTTCTCTTAACAAGTATTTTAAAATAAATAATGTAGACAATTTTGTAGTGAATGACATTGAGAATTAATTTGATATTGAAAGTAATGAGAATGAGAAAACTTCAGGTAATGTAAATGAAAATGAAGAAGTACTGAATCAAACTGTTAATGAGAATGAGAAAAATTCAAGTGATGTGAATGAAAATGAAGAACTGAATCAAACAGTGAATGAGAATGAGAAAAATTTAAGTGGTGTATTCAACTTTTCTTTGGATATTGATGATCCAGAAAATTGGGATAGGATTGATCATATTAATATGACAAATTTTATTGTTGAAAGAGGTCCAAAAAGAGTCATTAAGGACGAGTTTACTAGGGATGCTTTCGGTAGGAATTTTTTTTCGTGGCATTATATTAGAGAATTACCAAATAGAGAGAAACAATATAGGAAGTTGTTGATTTATTCAGTTTTTTAGATAAAGTATTTTGTTTTTGTTGTAAATTGTTTGCAACAAAGAAGCATTTTGTGGGTTTTTTAGCTGAGGGAGGTTTTAATGACTGGCATAATATTTCTAATCGATTAAAAAGTCATGAACGAAGTACACAACATATTGAGTCAATTGCTAGTTAGGTGGAATTAGAAAAACGACTGAAAATGAAGTTAACAATTGATGCAAGTTGAAAAAATATTGGAAACAAGTGTTAGAGAGAATTCTTGCTATTGTGAAAAGATGTGGGCAAAATAATTTGGCATTTCGAGGAGATCATGAAAAACTATATGAGAAAAACAATGGGAATTTCTTACAAATTATAGAATAACTTGCTAAATTTCATTCAACTATGCAAGAACATGTTCATCGCATTTTAAGAGGTGAGACTCATTATCATTATTTGAGTCACAAGATTCAAAATGAAATAATACAACTACTGGCAACTGAGGTGAAAAGCTCCATAATTAGTAGAATTAAAGAAGCAAAATATTTTTTTAATCATACTACATTGTACTTTAGATGAAAGTAATGATGAACAAATGTCTCTTATTTTAAAATGTGTGAATGTTTCAGAAAGTCCAATATTTGTTAATGAGTATTTTCTAGGATTCATAAAAGTTCATGATACATCAGGGCTTGGTTTGCTTAATGAAATTTTAGATGCGTTGAATCAGTGGCGGACCCAGAATTTAAAGTGAGGGGGGCGTAAATAAATTTAAAAAGAAAATATAAAGTGTAGTTAATGGGATTTGAACCTTTACCCTCTAACCTATTTAACAACTACCTTAACCATTACACCAAGGTTACTATTATATCTATAAATATCATCTTTTAATACAAATATATGTCGTAACTAATTAAAATACATATACATTTTTTTCTCGATTTTTTTTTCAGGGGGGGCGACTGCCCCCCCTCACTACAATGTGGGTCTGCCCCTGCGTTGAATATTCTTGGACTTGATGTTGATAATATAAGAGGACAAGGATATGACAATGGATCTAATATGAGAGGAAAGAATAAAGGTGTACAAACTAGGCTACTTGAAATGAATCCTAGAGCATTTCACACTCCTTGTGCTTGTCATTCTCTAAATCTTTTACTTTTCGATATAGCTCATTGTTGTCCCAAGGTTGGATCTTTTTTTGGTGTGATACAACGAATATACTCATTATTTTTAGCTTCTACAAAAAGATGAAAAGTACTTAGAGATCATGTACCTGGTCTCACTATTAAGCCATTATCAGAAACACGTTGAAAAAGTCGTGTTGACAGTGTTAAAGCAATAAGATTCCAAGCTCCACAAATAAAAGAAGCTTTAAATTACTTGGCAGAAAGCAATGAAGATGTCAAAACAAAAAGTGATGCTGAAAATTTAGCAACATATAATATTGAATCTTGAGTTCTTAGTGAGCATGGTTATTTGGTATGATTTGTTGTTTGCTGTTAATACTGCTAACAAGATCCTACAAAATAAAGATATGCAAATTGATGTTGCTATCAAAGAGTTAAAGATTCTACTTTCATTTCTTCAAAAGTATAGAGAAACTGGTTTTGAGAATGCTTTCACTAAAGCTACTAAGATTGCAAGTATGATGAAAGTTGAACCTGTGTTTATTGAAAAATAAAAAGTTTACAGGAAAAAGCAGTTTGATGAAGTGACAATGAGGGGTTGACACAATCAGCAATAGAGTCATTTAAAATTGACTATTTTTTTTACATAACGATCAAGCTATTTCATCATTTAAAACTAGGTATGCATACTTTCATGGTGCTTTATTTAAAATTATATTTCACTTCCTACCATAATAACTAATAAAAATAATTATTGTTCAACTAGGTTCGAACAATTTTAAAATTTTAAGGAGAATTGTGGACTATTGTTTGATTTTGAGAAATTAAAGTCTGCAGATGATGATACTTTGAAGAATTTTTGTATCAATTTTACAAACTTAATGAAGCATGATGAGATTTCAGACCTTGACAATGATGACCTATACCAAGAGTTATATATGTTGTGTCAAAGTTTACCAAAAGAGTTATCGATGTGTTGAGCTATATAAAAGAAGTGGATGGTAGTTATCTAAATGCTTAGATTGCTTATATGATTTTTCTAACTATTCTGGTCACCGTTGCCCATGCAGAAAGGAGTTTTTCCAAATTAACCTTGATCAAATCTTAATTCTGTTCAACCATGTCTCAAGAAAGATTAAGTGATTTAGCTATATTATCCATTGAACATGATATAGTCGCAAAACTTGATTATGCAAATTTAATTAATACTTTTGCATCTAAAAATGCAAGACGTATAATATTTAAGCAATAAATTGAAACTTATAATTTATGTGATGATTTATTGATTTAGAATGTATTTATATTACTAAATATTAGTTTAATTTTATTTAAAATTACATACATAAAAAAAATACATGTACAAAAGGGCTTTTTTTCTTAATTTACTAAAACCTTCTTAGGTCCATTTTTTTCAGGGTCGGCCTTGATGACGATTCCCGGAAAAAAAAAAAAAAGTTTTTTGAGGACCGACAAGAATAATGATTTCTGTAGTAGTGGAGATACGGTGATAATAGTTATTTTGAAATTATATGGTGAGTTTTATATAGATATAATTATTTTATTTTTGTTTAGATCTCTATTTTGTGTGAGGATTATTCAGCTTTTAATTTTTTTTATTACAATGTATATTTGAAAATTTTTTTTGTGCGTGTTTTTTTTTATATATATAAAAAGTTGTATAATGAATTTTTTTAAAAATTTGTTAGAGTTCTCCATATAGATTTATTATGCTTTAAAAAAATATATATTTTTTAAATGATTCAAAAATAAATTTAAAATTATTTCATATATAATTTATAAATAGCAGTTTGTTTACTAGTTTATTTTATGATTATTGTTGCTTTACTTAATTTATCTTATTTGCTTTTATAAAGGCTTAGCTAATTATTACATTATTGTAGAACATTTCTTCTCACTTTTGCAATCTACTTTAGCCCCTCTTTCTCTATGTTCCTTTCTTTTGCTCTTTGAGTTCTATGTTCGCATAATTATCTGTCTATAAATAATAATATACTAAAAAACAAGGAAAAAAGAGTTATAGTTTAGAACCTCAGTGAGTTCAATTTACATAAATGAAGTTATGGTTTAGGCAAAATCTTATAAAATTATAGTGCATGTTTGGCATCATAACTAAAAAACAGTTTTTTGTTTTTAAAAACAGAAAATTGTTTTTAAAAACAATTTGGCTTGTTTGGCCTTATTTTTTAAAAACAGCTTTCAGAAAACAAAGTTACAAAAAACAAGAATTTTAAAAACAACAAAATGTTGTTTTCTGTTCTAAAAACCAATTTACCTTTGGTTAATATTGTTTTTAAAAATCACTAACCAAACATGACTTGTGTTTTAAAAACTTCAAAAACTATTTTTTGTTCTCATTTCTAAAAACAATTTTTTAAAACAAAAAACAGAAAACAATACCAAACATGCTCATAGTTTCCACAAAAAGACAAAACAATTAACTAAACTCAAAAACCTTATCTAAAAGAAACATAACTACCACATGGTGAAGGAGATAAAGTTTTCTCCTTTTTGTATTATAACCAATAAAATAAAACAGATAGAGGTCTGAGTAACCATGGTAGCCTTGAGCTGCCAATTTCAACCAACTATCATTAACAGTTATCTAAGCACTAAACGCAGACCATCTAGCTCTATCTTTTGTTCAGCTCAACCCTCTCAAAGCAATATCAAGGTTTTACTAATTTTCTTATGAAATAATCTGATGTTTGTATTGTGTAATATTGAATATTCCATGTTTCTATAGGTCATTATAAATGGTGCAGCTAAGGAAATAGGAAGGGCTGCAGTAATTGCAGTGACCAAAGCTAGAGGAATGGAGGTTGCTGGTGCTGTTGATTCTTATCTAGTTGGAGAAGATATTGGCAAGGTTCTGTCTCTCTCTATCTACCTAATTAACTAATTAGTTAGTTAGTTTAATCCAATAATGCTTGTCTACTTTTTTTTAAAAAAATTTGGTCAAACTGATTTATGTTATTGTTTTATCAAATTAGGTATGTGATATGGAAGAGCCTCTTGAAATTCCCATAATGAATGATCTCACAATGGTCTTAGGTTCCATCTCTCAGGTAATTCTTGATATGAAATGTATTAACACATTTGTTGCCATCTAAAAATAAAATACATAAGAGGATTAAGTAAGCAATCTGCAAATGAATGTGTTTGCTTTTCTTACTGTTTATATATATGTATATGTATTCGTGTAGTTTACTGTTTATAATTTTTGAGCAGTCCAAGGCAACAGGAGTAGTTGTGGATTTTACTGAACCAACCCAAGTATATGACAATGTGAAACAGGTAATTTGTAATGATTTCTCTTTGTTTGTACAGACACCAAACACCAAAGAAAATTAATAATTA
Organism: Cannabis sativa; assembly: GCF_029168945.1. Lineage (NCBI taxonomy): Eukaryota > Viridiplantae > Streptophyta > Magnoliopsida > Rosales > Cannabaceae > Cannabis > Cannabis sativa. The sequence continues at coordinate 13,809,347 of NC_083605.1, read as the reverse complement.
AAAATACAGGACATCACTAATTTTTATTTCATTCATTTATTGCTTCCTTTGTTCCAATTAGGCTATAGCATTTGGCATGAATAGTGTGGTTTATGTGCCAAGAATTAAACCAGACACAATATCAGCATTGTCTGCTTTCTGTGAGAAGGCCAGCATGGTGAGCACAGGGTGAGAAAACTCAATAATACAATTCAACTTGCCAGTTCCATAATTCATTTTAATATATATATACGCATTTATATATAACAGACTCATGAAAAAAAAAAAAAACCCAATTAAGATGTGAAGGAATCATTTTCTTTTCCCTCCTTTTGCATTTAATATGAGCCTGTTGTTTATAATAAATTATATTAGGGTTGTCTTGTTGCACCAACCCTGTCCATTGGATCCATTCTCCTTCAACAAGCTGCAATTTCAGCGTCTTTCCACTACAAGAATGTAGAAATTGTTGAATCAAGGGATACTGCAATGGTAGACTCTCAACACCAAACATTGAAAAATAAACATTTATTAATGTCACAAATATTTCACTTGTATGTGAAAATATGATACTGAAAAGTACTGTATTTTTTTGGGACCAGGATTTTCCATCTGCAGATGCAACCCAGATAGCCAATAATCTCTCGAACCTTGGGCAGATATACAATAGAGAAGATATCTCAACAGAAGTTTTGGTAATCTGGATTTCTAGAACCATGATCTACTTCTTATGATTGTCGTTTGGTGACTTAAATCTTATAGTGACTTTGTCCCCATAAAGGCAAGGGGTCAAGTTCTTGGCGAAGATGGAGTTCGTGTGCATAGTTTAGTTCTTCCAGGGCTTCCTTCCAGTACAACTGTATACTTTTCCGGCCCAGGAGAGGTTAGCTTCTGCATTTATTCTTCTTGCTCTGGATAATGATCTTCATTGAACTTTACCATAGCCGAAAATGGCTATCTGATCAAGAAGCACTGTTGTCCACACAGGTTTACTCTCTCAAGCACGATATTACTGATGTCCAGTGTTTGATGCCAGGCCTTATCTTAGCTATTAGAAGAGTTGTGCGCCTTAAGGTAACCAGTCCAATCATTTCCAGAACTTAATCATAAATTCATGATACTTGCCTTATCCATCAAGTAAAACTGCTGTTATATCTTTTTTTACTGCAGAACCTGGTGTACGGCTTGGAGAAATTTTTGTAAAACTCGGTATTTTTGGCTAGACTTCATTCGAAAAGTTTCACTCCCAGCAATATCTAATCCAGGGACCATTTTTATCCTGCAAAAATACAATATGAGAGAAGAGCTTCTTTCAAAGAAATTTAAGGGGGGGATGAGAAATAATATCCATAATGATTTATAATTTATTAGTACTCGAGTCAATTGTTTTGCCACAATATTCTTCAATGTTTTGAGCAAAAGCATAATTATTTTTCTTTCGTAGTCTCAATTGGAGCTGAACTCCACTATACATTATACAATAAGAGTTTTGACTTTGATTTGATTGTTTAGACAAGAAACTAAAGCTTCACAAATATTATTTGGAAAAAATGTCCTTGCAACAAACATATTGCTTATTTTTTTAGTCAGTTCTAATTCCTCAGGTTTGCCTGCAGAAATGATTGCATAATACTTAATTTTTGATCATAACTGGTATCAGTGAGCAGCTATATGGAATAAAAAATACAGTTCCAGAATGCATCAACAGTATAAGCTCTTTGGTCATTAAATGTGGTGTTAGTTAGCAACTTGTTGAATATAGAATCTCGAGCTTTTGGAAGTATGAGAATTTCACGGGAAAAAGAATATGCTATATCTCAGATTCAGATGAATTCAGTTCACAATATGAGCTTTACCACTAGATAGTGAACTGAAAGATCTAAATCCCTTGAAAATTATTACATACGCTCTTACCTCCAACTTTTATCGCAAGAGCTCCTATCCAGGCTCTATCTTTTTCACTATATGCATAGCTAATGGTTGACGCCAACAAAATAAATCCATCATTTATCTGCATCATTTCGTTACTTTGGCCAGGAACTTGAGTCACTGGTTGTACAAGGAGAGATCGGGTTCCCTTCGGTAGCATCTCCCAGAGTTCTGACTCTGAAAATACAATTAATAGTTAACTCCAGAAACTACAAAAAGCAAGTATGAAGGCCAAGCCAAAGAATCAAAATGCTATAAGAGTTTTTAGCAGAAGAGTCAGCTTGAATAAACTATTTTCTTGAAATCCAAACACATGTATCATTCATTGGAGAATGATAGATAAATAACAACAAAAGAGGCCCATAACATAGGGCAGACAAATAACTAACTACAGCCTCTATTCCCTCTAGAATATACAAAGAACCTTAAGGCCTTAATCCTTTCTCCCTTGCATCAACTATCAAATCTTAAACTAACAAAAAAAATGTCTTGAGGCTGTCCTTATAAGAAAGATGGTATGCTCACCAATTGACTGAATCTCTTGAAATGAGAAGAATAATGCATGAGAATATCTTAGTCCTTTCTAAGCATCTTAAAAGTTTATTGCTTTACACTTTGGTACTATGGTCAATGAGATTTCGAATAAAGAAAGAAAAAGAAGATGACATTCGCTAGCTGTTAAATATGAATAAATTTAAACATATTGGTAATTTTCAAGGTAGTAAAAACATATATAAAAAATTCCGATACCAAATTGTGATAACAGTATATTTTAAGGCCAAAAGTGAAATGAATCTTAACCCAAAATAAATAAATAAAAGACAACAAAAGATTACGAGATAAAAAGGCTCTCAAAAAAAAACAGCCACAATGATGATGAAACGGCACTCTAGCTAATTTAGGAAACGTTGTACAGGACAATATCTCTCAGAATGACAATATCTCTCAAAATGACATAAAAAAGGATTAGTATATCAAACGACAAGTTGAAAATAAGCTATGACATGAGAAGACAACATTATCTAATAGTAAAGGAAAAAATGACACTAGGACAGGTTACAGGAACTTGAAAATGAGGTGAAATTTCTATGGGTTGACAATTGTCAAAGAACTGATAAGCTTTTGCGACCTTGCTGCATAATCTACACTACCATCTACTTGTTTTCCTTCAAATTTTTAGGTTGAGATGACGAAAATGGTTTTGAAGAGGGACAGGTGATGGTGTCTTATAAAAGAGTGAATAGATCAAAACTGTTGATTATGGGAAGATAGATGGACGAAGGTCATGATTGCTTTCTTCTTCTACTTAACAATCCTAGGGATAATTTCACATTTCCTTGTACTTATTTTCAGTTGGAAAGTAATAGATCCAATGAGAAAGACAGATAAAAAACATAAGGAAAGGTAATAGTAATAAAGAAAAAGTTTGTGACTACGCAAGTAATAACAAAGAAATGAGAGACTAGGATCATTGAGATTTAGTTAAAGAGACTAATATAGGTGCCGTTTGGTAACACTTTTGTTTTTTAATTTTTTAATCACAAAATGAAAGCAAAATTTTTGTTTTTAAAAAATTTATTTTTGAAAAACGAAAATGCGTTCTGTAACTACTTTTGTTTTTCAATTTTAAAAACAGAAAACAAAAGTGTGTTCTGTAAAGTTAATTTTTATTTTTATTTTTTAATTTTATTTAAGTCGAATTTAAGTCCGGAGTTGGATTCGGGTTCAAGTCAAAAGCCGGGTTTAGCGTCAGGGCCGTAGGGAGGGGATTTGGGTCCGGGTCTGGTCGTAATCTAAAAGATTGATTAAGAAAAAAAAAACTGTTTAAAAAAATATTGAAAGTGATTTTTTTTTGTTTTTAAAATTTTGATTTCTAATTATAAAATTGAAAAGTAAAAACAGTTTTATAGAATATGTTTTTAAAAAATATTTTCACTTTTCTACTTTTAAAAACAGAAAACTGATTTAAAAAATATTACCAAACGCCACCATAGCATATTTGATAATCCAAGGTCATTAGATTGGCTTGGTTTTGATACTTCTTTTTTTATATTGGGGGAGTGGGGATTCGAACTTGGAACCTCCTCTTTATGAGGAGAGATATGAAACCACTAGACTATGCCTAAGACCCCGATTGGTCTTGATACTTCACACAGAAAGATTTTTCAAATTTCATGTACTTACTAGGTACTCTCAAAATTATTCATCTAATTTAGTGCAAATGGTGTACACGCAGCCATTTTCTTTTTATTATTATTCTCAGCATTATAAGAAAATGAAAATAATAATAAATAAATAAAAAAAAAAGGTCATAAAATGTTTACCTGAAATCTGAGGAAAGTAAAGGGTATCCTTCAAGTCCGAGATGCCAATTTTTTCAATTTGTTGAGTGAACCAATCTAATAGATTGGTTTTTGTTTTAGACATACCAATTGGTGTGTTCCAGTATCCACGAACACACAATTCACCTTGAATTGATGTTAACTGCAAAATTAACAACATTCGTTAAGTTTTGATTAGATTTAACTTATTGCTCATTATCTTCTCATTAGAATCTGTCTCTTTGTTTAAGTCACTAAAAGCTATGTTCCAAATGAATGTATAATGGGTATTTGTACCACAGCTATGGTGTTTGTATTGCGAAGTAAAACGTATGTTGCCCAAGCCAAATCTTCCTTCTGAGTATCCGAAACATCTTCAGACATCACAAATATTTGTTCACTTCCGTCAGGAATAGTTGTTTGATCCATTGGAGTTGCACCCTATATATGTATGTATAGATGCATCTTCATAAACCATCATAACATTTCCAATACATTTTACCAAGAAAAGAATACCATAAAATAAATTATTGAGAAGAAGAGTTCAAATTCGTCAATTTTTAATCAAGCCCAACAAATTAGTATCCAACACAATGATGTACCAAAAGGATAAGTTGTACCAATTTTCTAACATTATGATTCAAAATTTTATTTAAAACACCCCTTTCTTTTATTTATTTATTTTTTTAAACAATAAAATGCCCATTTTTTTATTTAGTTTTACATAAAAAAAAACTCATATTTTTTTTAGCTTGTATTGATTTTTTATTGTTTCTTTTCTTTATATTCTAAAATATACACATATATACATTTATTTTTTAATTATACTATAAAAAAACTATCCAAACTAGTTTGCCATCCATTGCACTAATTCATGAAAATGAACATGAATTTGGCACGCTCAATTTTTTTACTGCGTTATATGCATAAGCAGTTTTCATTAACAGACGAAAAAGAAAGTGAATTTACCTTAAGAAATTTTCCGAGATATGGCAGTACAATTGAAAATGCAGCCAAAGAAAGTCCTAAGGCCTCGGTTCTCTAAAGGCCCAAAAAAAAAAAAGAAACAAGCAAAATTTTACGACATGCTTATACCTATAATCTAAACCATAATTGAGAAGAACTTAGTACAAAAACCAAGGTTTTCATATGCTTACGAGTTGTGCTGGTGTAATATCAGTCACTGAGTTGGAACCTGCGAAATGGTTTAAAAGTATAAGCGAACCGAATCCATATCCGATCCATCTGGGTAAGTAGGACTCATCGAGCCCAGGTATCCCTGAAAACCAAAATCATCAAATTCAAGATCATAATCTCAGAGTAAAGTAAAGAGAAGGAACCGATAAAGAGATTACTTTACCGAAAGTGAATCGGAGAACTGAGAGATTGACTTGGGAATTGTCTAGGGTGCTTCTGGAATTATCGTCGAGACGAGCTGAGACCGATAAGGACTTTCGGACGTTGTTGTTGGTGCGAAATTGAGATGGGATTTTCAACTGAATTAATGGACCAAAGGGGACGAAACTGGTGCTCATTTTTATTTTTCCCCTCTCAGATGTTTGGGAACTGAGAAAATTAGACGTCGAATGTAAGATGCCGAGGAAAATTAGAGAAAAATTGAAAAATGGGCCAGCCCAACCACATTAGTTTGGCCCAAATACATGATTTCAGCCCAATGCTAGTTAATATGGTAAGTTAAATTTAGAGGAAATTACACTCTATACCATTTTTATATTGTCCTCTTTTATTTTTATCCTTTTTTTCAAAGTCTATCATTTTTACCTCTTTTTTAAAACATTGTACCAATTTTGCCCCTATCACTTCAAGTTACTCTCCATGTGACTCTCTTATGTCAAGGTATTTTAGGTACAATACATATAAAAAGAGGTATGTTTCAAATAAATATAAAATTAGAGGTAAATTTAATTAATTGATTAATAAAAAGGGTATTTTTCAACTTACCCCTTAAATTTACTCCAAATATGATAACTGGAAATTACACTATACCCCAATATGTTTATTGGCATAAATAAATAATACTATGAGGTTATGGGTTATTTTATTTTTTTACATTTATATAGACTTTTTTGTGCCATATTTTTATAAAAAAAAGATAAAAAATCTCATATTTGTAAAATAATAATAAGTTTGGCTAGAAAAGTCACCGGCATCGAAAAAGTCACCGAAAAGTTGTCGGTGTCAGAAAAGTCACTGTCACTCGAAAATTCACCAGAAGTAGATGTCTTAGATATAAATAAAAATAGAACTGATTCTATAACATAATGAATAAAAACAAATAACATAAAATAACTCAAACCGGTTATAATTGGAATATAACCGGTTCTATAACATAATGAATAAAAATAAATAACACAAAATAACTCAAATCATTTATAATTAAAATGGAACAAGTTTGATAACAGTGTTACAATGAATAAAAACAAATAAACGAAATAACTCAAACCAGTTATGACTAAAATATAATCGGTTATATAACATAGTGAATGAGTATTTTTTCCAGTAGACATAATATGGGTATAATTATTTGGTAAGTTGGAGCATGTTGAATGGATATTTTTATTTGAGTTATTTTATTTAATTGGTTTTTGTGGGTGAGTTTTTATCTTGATTGTTTTATGGAACCAATTTTTTTATCTCAAATTTTTAACTAGTTGATAAATATAATTGATTTCTTTATATTATATTTGATTTGTTGTGTGTTATTATTTGTGTTTATTTATTTTGTTATGGAACCAATTCTTTACATATTTATGCCTCAATATTTTTTGGAATTGATCCTCACTTTTTTTATTAAGAAAAATTATATCCGGTTTTATAAGGTATTTTGTTGTGGAACTATGTTTTTAATCTATGTTTCAATGTTTTAGGAACTGATTTCCTCTTAATTTTTTAATTGTAATCGGTTTGAGTTATTGCGTGTTACTTGTTTGTATTTATTATGTTAAATAACCGGTTCTATTTTAGTTATAACCGATTTTAGTTATTTTATGTTATTTGTTTTTATTCATTATAACATTTTTATAGAACTGGGTAGATTTTAATTATAACTGGTTTAAGTTATTTTGTGTAATTTTTTTTATTATTATGTTATAGATTGGGTTATATTTCAATTATAATCAGTTTGAGTTATTTATTTTTATTCATTATGTTATAGAACCGATTCTATTTTTATCTATATATGAGACATCTACTTCTGATGACTTTTCCAGAAACTTTTTTGGTGATGGTAACTTTTTTGGTGACAGTGACTTTTCCAGTAACTTTCCTGACACCGACAACTTTTCTGGCACCGGTGACTAGTCTAGCGAAACTTATTATTACAAGTTTTATTAAATTATTTACTATTTTATTTTCCATATTTTAAACTTTAATTATTTTTTAATTCTATATTTTTTTTTACATTATTTATTTTACAACATACATTGCGATTTCCATACAATCATCAAATTTGCACATAAACCATCATGAAACCATTCAAATCAACATAAACATCGTTTTAAATCCATCTTCATGAAAGTAAATCCTTACCATGGCTCTGAGGTCGGTTGTTGGATTATTGTTTTACCAGGATCTAAATTTACTACCATGTATGTTGTTTAACATCCTAAATATGAATTTCTAAAATAATGTAATTTAAACACATATAAAGTTTAAGAAACCTTATATTGGTTGCAGCGGAATTAAATGATTCCTTCCGCTCAGATCTCTAACCCTTGTATCCTTTCTGTAGTAGAGTATCACCAAGATCTGAGCCCGATTCTCCTTCACTTGATTGGATTCTTCACAGTCTTACACACTATGATTGAGTGCCAACTTATTATGTGTGGGTATGTACTCTATCACTATAGGGTTCGAAATCAAAGAGAGAAAGAGAGAGGAAGGATTCGAAAATAGAGAGAGAAGAGAAGGCTCAAAATTTGACTGAAGGCAAGTGAATTGTTAAGCTTCTAATTTTGAGTCCATCCACTATCTATTTATAGGAAACCGTCTAGGTTTAGGTTTGAATTAATTTGGCATTAAAAAATTGATAAAATAAATGGTAAAATAGACCTCAAGTGGCCGGCCATAGGATGTGGGCCCACCACTTGCAATTTTGCCATTTTTTTTTAACTATTTATCTTATTTTTCTCAAAAATGCCATATTTTCCAATTCAACCACTAAAATGTCAAAACTATTTATTTAATAATTAAAATTAATTATAAAATAAAATTGCCATTTAATATATTAATTAATTAGACTTAATAAAGTCTCTTAATTAACAAATAAACCCTAAAATCTCTTTTCTTCACAATTAAGCCCTAGCTTAGTGAAAATTCATAAACTAGGCATAGTCTAATTTTAGAATTATATATAATTGATTAATTAAAATCAATTAACTGATTCTTACAAGCAGTATTGTCTCAACTAGTATGGGGACCATGGGCCTATATAACCGAGCTTCTAATAAGCAGATCTAGAATTTACCAAGTAAATTTCCTAACTTATTAATTCCTCATTGAACCACTATAGAACTTGGAATTGCACTCTCAGTAATATAAAATGCTCTATATGTTCTACGATATAAATACGCTATAAATATTTAACTATCATTCTAATCCCAATAATCAAAGATCATCTATAGATGATTTACACCGAGTGGGGAGAAATTTACCGTTTCACCCCTCAATGTATTTTATCCTTAAAACACTTAGCTTCCTATAAATGATATTTCAGTAAACTAATATAATCACTGAAATAAGAGCTCTTCCATTTATCTCTATTAAGCCAAGCTCGAAGGAAATCATCATTTCACTTCTATGTCTAGATAGAAGCTATAGATTATATATCTATGTTTAGCGCTCCCACTCAATTGTACTATCATGTTCCCAAAATGTACGTTTTACCCGGACCAAAAGGTAAGCTTAACTAACAAATCAAATAACACAAATAATACTCTTGAGATCAACCTAACCATGTCAGGATTAAGATCTTTTGATCTAAGATCAACCAGTGATATTGACTTAGAAAAATACAATAGTAAGATTATAATATCTTTACAAAGATCAATATCGGTCACAGTCCAACGTATACTTCATACATCTGAAACTAGCATACTTTGCCAATGTTCTGGAAAGAACATATCCAAGGTGTAAGTATACTTTATCGCTGACTATCACATCAGTGTAAATCCAGTGTACTGATGAATCAAGGGACATTATCTTTTGAAGCATATAATCACAATTACATTCCATTGTGTTGACATCACTGTAATTGTGAATAACTATACGTTCTGGATTTAACAGATTTTGTACACATTAAACTATAAACATGAAAACTACATGTAAACATAAATAACTTCTAATCTTCTATTGATAACAAATCAGATTAAATTGAAATAGGTTTTATTTAGGGCATAAAATCCCAACAATGTTTCCCTAGCATTCTTCAGCCTATACGGCATGACCTTGTAGTAGTAAAGTTCCATGTTGATTATGAAGCTCGTATGTTCCAGATATGGGACATGCATTTTTATCTGGTTATATCCAGAATATGCATCCATAAATGACATTAGCTCGTGCCCAGCAGTTGCATCCACCAAATGGTTAATCTTGGGTAGTGGGAAGCAGTCTTTTGGGCATGCCTTATTCAGATCAGAAAAGTCAATACAAGTTCTCCAAGTTTCGTTAGGTTTTAGGTCGAGAATAGGATTAGCTATTCACGAGGGGTAAAACAACTCGCATATAAAGTCATTGACTAACAGCTTATCCACTTCCTATTTTAGCGCCCCTTGCCTCTCGGAATCCAAGGGTCTCATTTTCTACCTCTTTGCTGGGTAGTTTAGATCGACATTTAAATGATGGCAGATAATATTAGGGTCAATCCTTATCATATCTCCACGGTTCCAGGTGAACTGATCCTAGTTTGCCCTTAAGAAACTTATTAGCTGCTATTTCAACTGCTTGTCCAGGTTCTTCCCAACGTAAACACACTTTGTGGGATTTCCTGGGTCGAGAACAACTTCTTCCAATTCTTCAATTAGTTTTAACAGGTTTCTTTCATCTTGAATTCGAGGATCAAGATCTTCATCCTTCTTTTCGCTTTCTTCTGCCAAGACCGCCATTAACTGGTGACTGACTTTTTCGTGTTGTAGCTCTATGCAATAGCAACCCCGAGCTAGCATTTGATCGCCTCGCACCACCCCCACACCCTCTGGTGTTTGAAACTTTAGGGATAGATGCTTGATCGAACTAACTGCCCCTAGTCCAATCAATGCTGGGCAACCCAATAATATATTGTAAGTTAATGGCAGGTCGACAACCAGAAAGTCTTGCATAACTGTGGCAGATAGGGGTGCCTCTTGTTAAATGCCAAAATATTACATATTTTATAGTGTAAAAATACAAAATAAAATTAATTCTTTATAATATTTTCAAGAAATTAATGCAATATATTATTATATTGAAAATATTTTATTTAAGATTAATTTTATCTTTGTTTATAAATAATAATAGTATTTATGGCATAATTGAAAAAAAAAAGAAATAAAAAGTTAAGAAAATGCATTGTATTTATTTAAAGAAATACAAATTAATTAAATTTTAAATAAATATTTTCATTAAAATTATTGTGATATATTTTATGTTGAAAATATTTTGTTTGGATTTAATTTTGTTTGTGTTTGATTGAGAAAATAGCATTTGTGAAAAGAAAGGAAAAGAAAAAGAAAAATAGTAAAAATGTGATCCAAAGCAATGAAAAATGGCATTTTTGAAGCCCAAAAGAGAGCACAAAAGGACAAAAGCCCATTTGGCCCTCTTCCTCTCCCCTGCCGACATCAGCGCCACGTGGCGCTCTCCCATTGGCTCGGAAAAAGCAGCTCTCCCTTTGGCCCTCTCTCCCTCTCCACGCGCGCGTGGCGTGCACCGGCCCCTGTGGGCCTTTTGTTTGCTCCACTCGCCAGCCACGCGGCTGGCCTTCGTCTGGATCGAGCCCCATCAGCCAAAAGGTGGCTTTCTCTCCTCTCGCCACGTGTCAGTTGCACACCAAAGCCACAAATCCGAGCTTGACACGTGGCACTCCGATTTTAATTATTAGTATTTACATTTTTACCCACATGCAATTTGTAATAAGTTTAATTGCACATTAGTCCTTTTACCCTTCTATAAATAGAAGCTTAGGATTTTAGAATTCAGTTACAGTTTCAGTTTCAGACAGAAAAATCCAGAGAAAACGCTCAGAGCGCTCAGTGTTAGTTCTCGCTTTCTTAGTTAATTTTCTTATGGGTTTCTAAGTTCCCTTATTATTAAGGAGGACGATGAAACCTAGTGTATTTAATTAAGTATTTATTTTTATTTTGATTCTCAGTACAATATATGCTTATGATTTTCGCTTCTTAAAATAATTTCTTTCATCTTTAATATCAAGTATTTTTTATAGTTAGAAATTATTTATGCTTGGTTCCATATTTTATTAAAAATAATATTCTTTGATTTTTTGTATTTACATTAAATTGTTTCACATTTAATGCTTAGAAGTTATAATTTTAAAGCGAAGGAAAATCTATTTTTTTTATTAGAAAATAATTGGTTTGATTACTGATTAAATTATGAGAATCAATATAAACATAAATATTTTTATATACATTAAGTGGATTCTGAACCCTTAATAATATCCTAAAATATTTCTGAAAATATCTGTTACTGTCATTTTTATCATTTAAACACTTTATTTTATTTTGTTACCAAAAACCTCACCATTTTCGGAACTAGGTTAGAGTTTTATTAGCTTAGATTAAATAAGTATTTTCTTCGATTTCACGCAATTCCCATGGGTTCGACCTCGTTCTTCACAATCTCCATACTACAATAAAGATTCGTGCGCTTGCGAGTTGATAAATGTAAAACGTACCATTTTGGTATACAACAAGTTTTTGGCGCTGTTACCGGGGAACTGCAAGAAGAAAAACTACTTTAATTCAGGTTGGTATAATTCTTCTACTAGTTATTATATTATATATATATTATATATTACGTTTCTTAATAACGAAGTAAAACATATATATATATAAAGTTATTATTATTATTATTATTATTATTATTATTATTATTATCAGTTTACGTAAACTGATATATATAAAAAATTTATTATATATTATTATTATATATAATATTAATAATAATATTATATACATTACTTATTATATATTATTTATTATTATATACATTACTTAACTATTAAGAAAAATATATTATTATTATTATTATTATATATAATAAGTATATATTATAAATTATAATTAATATTAATATTTATATTTCTGTCAAATATATACATATTATTTATTTTTCGCTATATTTTAAATTCAGTCTTTATTTACGCAATTATATGGTAGGCACCGCCTCCTAATTTTTTCATGTTATTTTAATTTTTGTGATACTTGGTGTATGATTCGCTGGGAACGAAATTCTAAAAATCGTTTGGTAAAAAGAAAATTATTGTGGGTTGAAATTAAAAGTGAAAATTCTGACATCATGGAACCAAATCAAGTAAATGTGGAAGAAAAAACTCTTATTGATCATTTTTCTCCCATTTCTGCTAATCCACCATCATGCATTATTTTTCCTGAAACAAATGCTACACATTTTGAACTGAAACCTTCCATAATTCAACTTTTGCCATCTTTTTATGGGTTAGGTAAAGAGGATCCATACATGCATGTGAAAGATTTTTTAGAAATTTGCTCTACATTTAGATTTCAAAATTTTTCTGATGAATCTGTTAGGCTTAGACTTTTTCCATTCTCATTAAAAGATAAGTCTAAAGCCTGGTTAAATTCACTCCCAGGCCGATCTATTTCAACTTGGGATGAATTAGTTAATAAATTTTTGTCCAAATTTTTTCCAATGTCTAAAACAGATAATATTAGGAGAGAAATCTCCGAATTTTATCAGAAAGATCACGAAGAATTTTATGAATGTTGGGAAAGATTTAAAGATTTATTGCTAAAATGTCCACACCATGGTTTTGAGAAATGGAGATTGGTAAAATACTTTTATGATGGATTATCTCCTTCAAACCGACAAATGGTACAATCAATGCACACTGGAAATTTTTTGCAATTTAGAGGGGATGAGGCTTGGGAGTCTCTTGAGAATCTTTCTGTAAATTCTCAATAGTGGAATTGCCAAAATCCTAGATCGAAAGCTTCCAACACACCTAAGAGAGGTGAAATTTACGATGTCAAAGATGACGTGGATATTAAAACATCATTAGCAAATCTAACTAGGAGAGTTGAAGCTATGTCATTAAGTCAATCTATGAATACTCCTATACATAGGAATGAAATTTGTTCCTTATGCTATAGTACAAGTCATAGTGCCCAGTCATGTCCATCATTGCCTATATACCAAGAGGCATTTTCTGAAGAAGTGAACGCTCTTCAAACTTATGGGAAATCATCTGATAGCCCATTTTCTCAATCCTACAATCCAAATTGGAGAAATCATCCAAATTTTTCATGGAGACAGAACCAGCCTCCAATGAATCAAGGGCACCAGTACAACACGCCCAATCAGAGTCAAGCCCAACCTAATATGCCATATCCTCAACAACAAAGAAAACCATCTTTAGAGGATACACTACAACAGTTTATGCAAACCACCCAACAAGCCTTACACACAAATTCTCAATCCCTATTAAAGCTTGAAACACAAATGGGTCAGCTTGCTATTCTTTATGTTGAAAGGGAAAAGGAAAACTTCCCGTCAACCCATTCCAAATCCAAAGAGTCGGTACGAGGTAAGTACATCTAGACCTACCGAAGAAGCTAAATCAATTTCTATCCTTAGGTACGGAAAAATAATTGAAAAACACGATTACATACCTCAAACTGATGCTGAAATAAACAAAGACTCATTGAAAGAAAATGAAAAGAGTCAGCCTGAAAGTTCACATTCCAAAGACTCGGTTGAAGAATCGAGTCAAACTTTACCGTTCATTCCAAAAGCTCCATTCCCACAAAGATTGCTCCCGATCAAAAGAGGTAGTCAGTATGGTGACATCTTAGAGGTATTCAAACAAGTAAGTATAAATATCCCTTTCTTAGATGCCATTAAGCAAATACCTGCCTACTCTAAATTCTTGAAAGATTTGTGTACTGCAAAAAGAAACACAAATGTTCCGAAAAATGCATTTTTAACGGGACAAGTCAGCTCCATAATTCAATATAAAAGCCTTGTTAAACACAAAGATCCGGGGTGTCCCACCATTCCTTGTATTATTGGTGATCATGTGATTAACAAAGCTTTACTTGATTTAGGAGCTAGTGTGAATTTATTGCCTTATTCTGTTTATAAGCAACTTGGTCTAGGGAACCGAAACCAACATCTATGACACTTCGGTTAGTGATCGTTACGTGAAAATTCCTAGAGGTGTCATAGAAGATGTTTTGATTAAGGTAGATAAATTTTATTTTCCTGTTGATTTCATTGTTCTTGATACTCATTTTGTTGAAGACATAAGTGCTCAAATTTCGATCATTTTGGGTAGACCATTTTTAGCCACATCAAATGCAATCATCAACTGTCGTAATGGTGTTCTTAAATTATCATTTGGAAATATGACTGTTGAGTTGAATGTTTTTAATGTTGCTAATAAATCTGTTGATTGCGATGATGTATATGAGGTAAATTTTATTGATTTTGTCACACAAGATTTCATGCTAAACAAAGATAATTCTTTTGAAAATTGTGTAAGTCATTTTGGTATGAATTTTGAAAGTTCTTTTGATAGTGTAAATTCTTTGTTAGAGTCTACACCATTGATAAACACAGAAGAGTGGAACACCAAAGTTGAGTCAATTGAACCCTTTCGCCAATTAGAATCACAGTCACTCCCTGAACCACCAAAGTTAGATCTAAAGGTTTTACCTGAAGATCTAAAATATGCATTCCTAGGAGAGTCAGAAACCTTCCCTGTTATCATCGCATCTGCGTTGGAGAAGAAACAAGAAGAGAAATTGGTACAAGTTCTTAAGAGTCACAAAGAAGCCATAGGGTGGACCATGGCTGACATCAAAGGAATTAGTCCTTCGATGTGCATGCATCGAATCCATTTAGAAGAAAATGCAAAGGCATCCCGTGAGTGTCAAAGAAGGTTAAATCCAAATATGAAAGAAGTAGTGAGAGATGAAATACTTAAAACATTAGATGTGGGTATTATCTACCCAATTTCTGATAGTTCATGGGTCAGTCCGATCCATGTTGTTCCTAAGAAGTCTGGAATTACTGTAGTCAAGAATGCAAACGATGAATTAATCCCCACTAAAATCCAAACTGGATGGAGAGTGTGCATTGACTACGTAAAACCGAATAGCCTCACCAGAAAAGACCATTTCCCATTACCCTTCATTGATCAAATGCTTGAAAGATTAGCTGGTCACGAGTACTACTGTTTTCTCGATGGTTACTCGGGATACAACCAAATCCCGATAGCACCCGAGGATCAAGAAAAGACCACCTTCACATGTCCTTATGGAACATTTGCTTATCGACGCATGTCTTTTGGCTTATGCAATGCACCTGCGACATTTCAAAGGTGTATGATTGCAATTTTTTCTGATATGGTTGAACATTTTTTGGAAATCTTTATGGATTATTTTTCTATTTATGGATCTTCTTTTGATGAATGTTTACACCACCTGTCTCTTGTCTTGATTCGTTGTAAAGAAAAGAATTTAGTGCTAAATTGGGAAAAATGTCATTTTATGGTAAAACGTGGAATTGTCTTAGGACATGTGATTTCATCTGAGGGAATAGAAGTTGACAAAGCTAAAGTTGATCTTATTTCAAAACTTCCACCACCTAAAACTGTGAAAGAATTTAGATCATTCTTAGGTCACGCCGGTTTCTACCGGACATTCATAAAAGACTTTAGCAAAATTTCACGGCCTCTGTGTCATTTACTTGGAAAAGATAATGCATTTGTTTTTGATCATGATTGTCATATTGCTTTTGAGAAATTGAAAACTATGCTAACTACTGCACCCATTATTCAACCTCCTGATTGGAACCTTCCTTTTAAAATAATGTGTGATGCTTCTGATTATGCTATAGGAGCTGTCTTAGGGCAAAGAATTGATAAAATACCACATGTTATTTCCTACTCTAGCAAAACTCTAAATGATGCTCAATTAAATTATTCCACAACTGAGAAAGAATTGCTTGCTGTAGTCTTTGCCTTAGAAAAGTTTAGGTCTTATCTGTTAGGATCTAAAATAATTGTTTATTCTGATCATGCTGCTTTAAGATATCTTTTGTCAAAGAAAGATGCAAAATCACGTTTAATCCGTTGGATACTTCTTTTACAAGAGTTTGATCTAGAAATTCGTGATAAAAAGGGGTCTGAAAATGTTGTTGCTGATCACTTATCTAGGCTAGTTATTGAAACTAGTAAAGAGCCTACCCCTATCACCGAAACTTTTCCTTATGAACAATTGATGCATGTTTCTTCTCTGCCTTGGTATGCTGACATTGCGAATTATCTTGTTAGCAGTAAAATACCATCTCACTGGTCTAAACAAGATAAAAATAAATTTTATTCTGAGGTGAAAAATTTTATCTGGGATGATCCATACTTGTTTAAATATTGTCCTGATCAGATAGTACGTAGATGTATCCCGAATTGTGATCAAACTAAAATCATATCTTTTTGTCATGATCATGCCTGTGGAGGCCATTTCAGTAGTAAAAAGACTGCTGCAAAAATTTTACAATGTGGTTTTTATTGGCCCACAATTTTTCATGATACATATGCATATTGTAAAGCCTGTGAACGTTGTCAAAAGTTAGGAAGTGTGTCTAGAAGAAACATGATGCCTTTAAACCCTATTCTTATTATTGATGTATTTGATGTTTGGGGTATTGATTTTATGGGACATTTTCCTAACTCGTTTGGAAATTTGTATATTCTTGTTGGAGTTGATTATGTTTCAAAATGGGTCGAAGTTGTTGCATGTCACACAAACGACCACAAAGTGGTGGTTCGTTTCTTGAAAGAAAATATTTTTTCCCGTTTTGGCACACCACGTGCTATCATTAGTGATGGAGGTACACATTTTTGTAATAAGCCATTTGCACATCTCATGAAAAATTATGGCATTACACACAAAGTCACTACACCATATCATCCTCAAACTAGTGGTCAAGTTGAAATCTCCAATAGGGAAATAAAGCACATCCTAGAAAAAACAGTCAACCCAACTAGGAAAGATTGGTCCCTGAGACTAACTGATGCTTTATGGGCATATCGTACTGCATACAGAACTCCCATTGGAATGTCACGGTACCGCCTAGTGTATGGAAAAGCCTATCATTTACCTACAGAGTTAGAGCATAGATCCTTTTGGGCAATTAAATAACTGAATTTTGCTCTAGACAAAGCGGATGAGAAAAGAAAGCTCCAATTAAATGAATTGGAAGAACTGAGAAACGATGCCTAGGATTGTGTAAAAAGTTACAAAGAATGTACAAACTTCTATCATGATAGGAACATCTAGCAAAAATATTTCTCCACTGGTCAGAAAGTTATTTTATACAACTCTCGATTTCATCTGTTTCCTTGTAAGTTACGTTCTAAATAGAATGGTCCATTTACTATTCGTATTCTTTTTCCTCACGGAGCTGTTGAAATTGAAAATTCTAAAACTGGTAACATATTCAAAGTCAATGGACAACGGTTGAAACCATTTTTAGAATTAACACCACCTGAAGTGGAGGAAACACTCCTTCACGATCCAATTTACCAAGGTTAGTGAATTCTTTCACTACTGGTCCTATCTTTAATTGCTTTCTTTATTTTTCAGTATTTTAGTTTATTTTCTGTCATTTGTTTTTTAGAAAATCAACATCTATCACTTTGCATATTCTCTGTTTTTTCAGTTCTCATCTCATGTTCTTATCATATACATATTTAGACATTGAGGACACTGTCTCATTTTAGTTGGGGGTACTGAGTATATTCTTGCGTTAAGTTCGATAAATTTCTTACCTTTTTGAAAATTTTGAGTCAAATTCTGCTGCTAATTATGTGAATAAATAAATATTGTGTTAGACTAGTTTATACTATATTTAGTTACTTAGATAGTAATTCCAGTAAAAATTGCACAAACCAAACATATGATTTGATTGTTTTTAACACATTTAATTGAGAAAAATCTTAAGTTAAAAGCTTTCATTTTTTTTGTGAGAAGTGAGAATTGAGAAAACGATTTTTTTGAACATATATTGATCTTCTGAATTGGTAAAATCAAAATTTTTTGAAATTTGAAAATATGACAATTACTAAAGGGATATTTTTTTTTTAGAATTGAGCCTAATTGTAAATTTATTATCTTTATATTTTCTTATCACATGTTGCCTCTTGTTAAAAATAAATATATATATATTGTGGATATTGCCCTTAAAAAAAAATATATATATATCATATAAAGAGCAATATCTTACATACTATATATACCAAAAAAAAAAAAAAAAAACAAGAGCAACATTTCTCTGTCAACGTAGCTTGGTCAAAATTCAAAAGATACCAAAGAAAATTTTTCTACGGTAAATTGTTATTGTGGATATTGCCCTTAAAAAAAAATACATATATATCATATAAAGAGCAATATCTTAGTTTTAATCATTTAGCAAAGTAAAAAATATATATATCGGTAAAAATATATATGCATATATAATATATATATATATAGAAAAAAAAAATAATATCATCATCAATCAAAAGAGACTTTGCTATAGTTTATTTTTCGTAAATTTTAGTCACCAAATACAAAAAAAAAAAAGAAAGAAAAGAAGAAAAATCGTTGTTTATTTCTTTATTTTGGCTCTAGGTACTGTAATGAAATCCCGAAAGTTAACTTGTCATTTGAATTTCAAAATATTTTTTGGTTAGCCTATCTATGGGTCAATAATTGTTTACATTGTTCGTCCTAAAAATCTTTATCCATTTGAGCGTCAATTAATATATCTTTCCAGCTCCAAGAGTGACAACCCTTCCTCTTTTCAAATATTTCAATACCTGTGAGGATTTAGAGTTGAGATTTTTTACTTTAAAGATTTTTTAATATTATCTGTGTTATGATTAAAGCAAAGAATATTATTTGAAACACACACACAAAAATCTGGAATTATATCTATTGTAATTTTTTATATATAGTATTTTCTAGAGTTTACACCAATATTTTATTTTGTTTCGATTAGTCAGAGTTTGTTTGATTTGTTCATTTTGGTAATATTTTGTTATCCGCTTGAATTGCTAGGGACTAGCAATAAGCTAGTTGGGGGTTGTGTTAAATGCCAAAATATTACATATTTTATAGTGTAAAAATACAAAATAAAATTAATTCTTTATAATATTTTCAAGAAATTAATGCAATATATTATTATATTGAAAATATTTTATTTAAGATTAATTTTATCTTTGTTTATAAATAATAATAGTATTTATGGCATAATTGAAAAAAAAAAAGAAATAAAAAGTTAAGAAAATGCATTGTATTTATTTAAAGAAATACAAATTAATTAAATTTTAAATAAATATTTTCATTAAAATTATTGTGATATATTTTATGTTGAAAATATTTTGTTTGGATTTAATTTTGTTTGTGTTTGATTGAGAAAATAGCATTTGTGAAAAGAAAGGAAAAGAAAAAGAAAAATAGTAAAAATGTGATCCAAAGCAATGAAAAATGGCATTTTTGAAGCCCAAAAGAGAGCACAAAAGGACAAAAGCCCATTTGGCCCTCTTCCTCTCCCCTGCCGACATCAGCGCCACGTGGCGCTCTCCCATTGGCTCGGAAAAAGCAGCTCTCCCTTTGGCCCTCTCTCCCTCTCCACGCGCGCGTGGCGTGCACCGGCCCCTGTGGGCCTTTCGTTTGCTCCACTCGCCAGCCACGCGGCTGGCCTTCGTCTGGACCGAGCCCCATCAGCCAAAAGGTGGCTTTCTCTCCTCTCGCCACGTGTCAGTTGCACACCAAAGCCACAAATCCGAGCTTGACACGTGGCACTCCGATTTTAATTATTAGTATTTACATTTTTACCCACATGCAATTTGTAATAAGTTTAATTGCACATTAGTCCTTTTACCCTTCTATAAATAGAAGCTTAGGATTTTAGAATTCAGTTACAGTTTCAGTTTCAGACAGAAAAATCCAGAGAAAATGCTCAGAGCGCTCAGTGTTAGTTTACCGCTTTCTTAGTTAATTTTCTTATGGGTTTCTAAGTTCCCTTATTATTAAGGAGGACGATGAAACCTAGTGTATTTAATTAAGTATTTATTTTTATTTTGATTCTCAGTACAATATATGCTTATGATTTTCGCTTCTTAAAATAATTTCTTTCATCTTTAATATCAAGTATTTTTGATAGTTAGAAATTATTTATGCTTGGTTCCATATTTTATTAAAAATAATATTCTTTGATTTTTTGTATTTACATTAAATTGTTTCACATTTAATGCTTAGAAGTTATAATTTTAAAGCGAAGGAAAATCTATTTTTTTATTAGAAAATAATTGGTTTGATTACTGATTAAATTATGAGAATCAATATAAACATAAATATTTTTATATACATTAAGTGGATTCTGAACCCTTAATAATATCCTAAAATATTTCTGAAAATATCTGTTACTGTCATTTTTATCATTTAAACACTTTATTTTATTTTGTTACCAAAAACCTCACCATTTTCGGAACTAGGTTAGAGTTTTATTAGCTTAGATTAAATAAGTATTTTCTTCGATTTCACGCAATTCCCATGGGTTCGACCTCGTTCTTCACAATCTCCATACTACAATAAAGATTCGTGCGCTTGCGAGTTGATAAATGTAAAACGTACCATTTTGGTATACAACACCTCTCCCAAGGTCAATGCGAGCTCGATTATGCCCTGACTGGCGATACTGTCACCAGTGAAGCCGCACAGATTTACCATGCAAGGCCTCAATTTGGCTGCCCCATCTTCTTCAGCGTTTCCTTGTAAATGATGTTCACTAAACTCCCGTTATCTATAAGCACCCTCTTTATCCTTTTATTTGCGAGCTGGATAGTAATCACCAATGGATCAACGTGAAGATACCTCACGTTCTTTTCATCTTCCTCCGAGAATATGATTGGAGGTTCTTCAGTTTTTACCTTCTTAGAAGGCTCTGGAGCAAATACTGACTACTCATTTTTTATTTTTTTTTTCACATATCTCTTTTCGGCATTGTTGCTCTCTCCTGCAATGTGCGGCCCTCCCAAAATAACCAGGATGTCCTCTCGTTCAACAGGAAGAGGTTATAATTCCTGGTTGCTTGGGTTGTTGGGAAGACTGTACTGGTTATGTCCATTGCACTGTCTCTTCACACACTGCTTGAAGTGGCCCCAAGCGATGAGACTTTCTATCTCATCTTTCAACTGACACCACTCGTCTGTTGTGTGCCCAATGTCCTTATGGTATTTGCAATACGTAGTAGGATCTCTTTTATGCCTCCCATGCCTCATGGGCTCGGGCTTGCTGAAGGTAACCTTGTGCTCATGCGCGAGGTAAATATTTTCCTGAGTTTCATTAAGCTTGGTATAAATCGTATAAACTGGCACGTACTTATCGTGCTTCTTTTGTTTCTTTTTGTCCTTTGACGACTTCTTAGGATCGTCTTTTCTCTTTGAGCCAAAGGCCCCTGAGTTATCAACTCTAGTTGAGACAGTACTTGTTGAAACATTGCTGGGTTTGCCTCCCGAGCCAATTTTTAACAAGTTCATCTCTTTTTGAGCTTTCTCTTTTCAGACGAACACCTGAGCCCCCTCGTTGAACTCGGTGATGTTCTTCACTGGATGACCCTGTAAGTCGTTCCACAATTCACCCCCAGCAGTTGATAGATCAGTAGTGATCCCCGCCTGAAGGGCAATAAGCTGTGTACTATCATCCAGATTTCTAACTCTTGCAGCAGCCGTGCTAAAACGACTTAAATATGCCTTAAGTATTTCGCCTGGATATTGCTTTATATTAGTTAGCGAGGACACCTCGGGTCGCTTATCCCTTGCAGCCTGGAATTGTTTTTTGAAGTCCTTGGACAGTTGTTCCCAATAGGGCTGTACATCGGTCGGTTGGGCGGTTTATCCTATATGTTTTCTAACCCAATCTAAAGTTCGGGTTGCTAAAATTTAAGTGCAACCCGCCCAATGTAAAAAAAAAAATCTATAAACCGACCAACAGTTTGGGCGGTTTGGTCGGGTTAACCCGCCCAAACCGGCCAACCTTTTTTTTTTCTTTTTTTAGTTTTAAAGTCAAAATCAATAAGAATTAAAAAGATAAATTAAAAATATCACATTCCACCAAAGTACAACACCATATATATGGCTTTAAAACTAGTAATTAAATATATAACTTTATATTATTATATATTTAATCATTTATGTTATATATAATAAAAACTAAAAAGTTAAAAAAAAAATTAAATGTGCAAAATCGGGTTGGTCGGGTTGGTCGGTTTAATTGGGCGGGTTGGACCTATTTTCAACCCGCCCAATTAATAGATTGGGCGGTTTGTAATTTTTTCGGGTTATTTCAGTTTGTAATTTTTATCAGTTTTTTCAGTTCGGTTTGGGCGGATTATTCGGTTTGGACGGTTTACAAAATTTTTTGTACAGCCCTAGTTCCCAAGTTGTTATGGAATGATGAGTAAATTTGTTGAACCAGCTGCTTGCTGCTCCAACTAGCGAGGTGGGAAAAAAAATACAACGTAAATTGTTTGTCACATTACTAGCTCGTATTATTGTTTTGAAGTATTTCAAAAGCGAGACCGGATCGGTGGTACCATCATACGATGAGATGTGAGGGTTTTTAAATCCCTAGGGAAAAGGAGTATTGATGATATCTAGATGATACGGCTCGAGCTCCTCATCTGAGTCGTATCCAGATTGTTTTCCTAATTCCCCCACTTGATATCTCCTGAACTTATCCTCCAACTCGTCTATTCGCAATTGGATAGGATCCTCTTGCTTTGGACCGAGTTATTGGGAAAGATCAGGTTTTCTGATTCAAGTGCTCTCGTAGATCCGGTTTGGAATAATTACTTGTTGGAATATGTTTTACCAGGATCTAGATTTACTACCATGTATGTTGTTTAACATCCTAAATAAGAATTTCTAAAACAATGTGAATTAAACACATATAAAGTTTGAGAAACCTTACATTGAGTGTAGCGGAATTAAAATGACTCCTTCCGCTCAGATCTCTAACCCTTGTATCCTGTCTGTAGCAGAGTATCACCAAGATCTGAGCCCGAATCTCCTTCTCTTGAATTTGGATTCTTCACAACCTTACACGCTATGATTGAGTACCACTTGATATGTGTGGGCACTTACTCTATCACTTACTCTATCTTTTGATTTGAAGCCATCACTATCTATTTATAGGAAACCACCTACGTTTAGGCTTGAATTATTTGACATTAAAAAAAATAAAATAAATGGTAAAATAGAGCAATAGTGGCCGGCCACAGGATGCGGGCCCCCACTTTGCAATTTTGCAATTTTTCCAACTATTTATCTTATTTTCTCAAAAATGCCATTTTTCCAATTCAACCACTTAAATGCCAAAACTATTTATTTAATAATTAAAATTAATTATTAAATAAAATTGTCATTTAACATATTTATTAATTAGACTTAATAAAGTCTCTTAATTAACGAATAAACCCTATAATCTCTTTTCTTTACAATTAAGCCCTAGCTTAGTGAAAATTCATAAACTAGACATAGTCTAATTTTAGAATTATATTTGATTAATTAAAATCAATTAACTGCGTCTTACAAGCAGTATTGTCTCAAGTAGTATGGGGACTATGGGCCTATACAACCGAGCTTCCAATAAGGAAAACTAGAATTTACCAAGTAAATTCCTTAACTTATTAATTCCTCATTGCATTTACCATAGAACTTAGAATTACACTCTCAGGTATATAGAACGCTCTATATGTTCCACGATATAGATACGCTATAAACATTTAACCATCGTTCTAATCCCAATAATCAAAGATCCTCTATAGATGATTTACACCGAGTAAGGATAAATTTACCGTTTCACCCCTCAATGTATTTTATCCTTAAAACACTTAGCTTCCTATAAATGATATTTCAGTAAACTAATATAATCACTGAAACAAGAGCTCTTCCATTTATCTCTATTAAGCCAAGCTCGAAGGAAAGCATCATTTCACTTCTATGTCTAGATAGAAGCTATAGATTTCACATCTATGTTTAGCGATCCCACTCAATTGTACTATCATATTCCCAAAATGTACGTATCACCCGGACCAAAAGGTAGGCTTAACTAACAAATCAAAGAACACAAATAACACTCCTGAGATTGAACCTAAGCATGTAAGGATTAAGATCTTTTGATCTAAGATCAACCAGTGATATTGACTTAGAAAGATACAACGGTAAGATTATAATATCTTTACCAAGATCAATATTGGTCCCAGTCCAATGTATACTCCATACATCTGAAACTAGCAGACTTTGCCAATGTTCTGGAAAGAACATAACACTTATCCAAGGTGTAAGTATACTTTATCGCTGATTATCACATCAGTGTAAATCTACTGCACTGATGAATCAAGAACATTATCTTTTGAAGCATATAATCACAATTACATTCCACTGTGTTGACATTACTGTAATTGTGAATAACTATATGTTCTGGACTTAACAAATTTTGTATACATTAAACCATAACACATGAAAACTGTTGGGTTTTGTGCCCTAAATAAAACTCATTTCAATATAATCAGATTTACTTATTAATAAAGATCAGAAATAATATTTTATGTTGCATGGTTCACATGATTTATTTCATGATTATATGTATATAATGTATAAATTCTTTTTTAAGTCCAGAACATATGAATTTGTTAAAGATTATAGTGTTGTCAGCACAGTGGAATATAATCTTAATTATATGTTCAAAAGTTTATTCCCTGATTTGTCAGAACACTTGATTTAGACTGACATGGTATAATCAGCGATAGGTATTCTTACACCTTGGAAAAGTGTTATGTTCTTTCCAGGACATTGGCAAAGTTTACCAGTATCGGATGTATGGAGTATACATCGGAAGGGACCGATATTGAACTTTGATTAGATATATTAAAACTTACCGTAATATCTATTCAATTCAATATCACCTGTTGATCCTAGATCAAATGACCTTAATCCTGATATGGGTAGGTTCGATCTCAAGAGTACTATACATGTTCTTTGATTTGACAGTTAAGCCTACTTTTAGATCAGGGTGATACGTACATTTTGGGAACATGATAGTATAATTGAGTGGGAGCGCTACCATAAATATGGAATCTATAACTTCTATAGGAACTTAGAAGTGAAACGATGATATCCTTCGAGCTTGGCTAAACAGAAATAAATGGTGGAGATCTCATTTCACTTTGCTGAAATATCATTTATATGGAGCTAAGTGTTTAAAGGATAAAATACATTGAAGGTGTAGCAGTAACAGTAGTGCCTTTTCAATGTAGATCATCTATTAGAGGGTCATTGATCACATTAGGGTTATAACAATGGATAACTAATGACGTGACTATATCATGGAACATATAGAGCGTTCTATATGACTGAGAGTGCAATTCCAAGTTCTAAGTGTGGATTCAATGAGGAATTAATAAGTTAGGGAATTTACTTGGTAAATTCGGTTCGACTTATTGGAAGCTCGGTTATATAGACCCATGGTCCCCATACTAGTTGAGACCATACTGCTTGTAAGACTCAGTTAATTGATTTTAATTAATCAATTAAAATTCTAAAAGTTAGACTATGTCTACTTTATGAATTTTCACTAAGCAAGGGCAAAATTGTAAAGAAAAGAGATTCTAGGTTTATTTATTAATTAAGAGACTTTACATGTCTAAATTAATAAATATATTAAATGGCAATATTATTTAATAATTATTTTCAAGTTATTAAATAATTAGAATTGGCATTTAAAAGGTTAAATTGGAAAATTGGCATTTTTGAGAAAATATGAATGGAAAATAACAAAATGGAAAAGTTGCAAAGTGAGGCCCAATCCCTTTGTATGGCCGGCCACATGCATGAGAATTGCCATTTGTTGTTTCCATTACTTTAATGCCATACAATTCTAACCTAAACCTACAGGGTATTCTATAAATAGAAAGTGTTGGCTTCAGGAAAAAAAAAACAACTGATACACAGCTTTGATCATTTAGTTTCCTTCAGAATAGGCCACACGCCACCTTCTCTCTCTTTTCTACTCTCTGTAATTTCGAATTCCTTTGAGTGATGAGTAGTGCCCACACACATCAAGTGGTATCTCAATCATAGTATGTAAGACTATGGAAAATCTGCATCAAAGAAGGAGAAAAGAAGATCCAGATTCAGATCTTGATTATGCTCTGCTACAGAAAGGAATCAAGGGCTAGAGATCTGAATGGAAGGTGTCATATTATTCCGCTGCACCCATTTTAAGGTTTTCTAAACTTTATATGTGTTTATTTTCATTGTTTTAGAATTCATATTAGGGTGTTAATCAAACATACTTGTTAGTAAATCTAGATCCTGGTAAAATAATTTCCAACAAAAACTACATGTAAACATAAATGATTTCTAATCTTCTATTGATAACAAATCAGATTGTATTGTAATGAGTTTTATTTAGGGCATAAAATTCCAACATTACTAGCAGACCTCATTCTATTCACAGACTGTGTCCTACTTACAGATCTCGTCTTGCTCATGAACTTCGTCCTACTCATGGACCTTGTCCTTGAGTGACTTGCAAATTTACTGGTTCCCATGCTTTCTCGGTCATCACCGCGACGAGCACTCTCTCGTCCTCGAGTTGATCGACTGTGTGTAATGCCCTAAATAATTAGGCACGCTGCCCAAGTTACTTACGAAATCCTAATCCCCTAAACGGGATTGCTAATAAAAAAGGTGTAGAATTTAAACTTTTGTATTAAACGGAATGAAAATAAAACTTGTAATAATTTAAACTTTACAACAATTGGGATCCCAAAAATATTTACAAACTTTATTACAAGTTTTTTTCTTACAGCCGGCCTAAACGACAAAATAGAATTTCAAAATATATCACGGGTAGATCCTTAACCCGCTTGGTCTGATGTGGCTCGGACATGTACAATCTTCGCCCAGCTCCTGAACTCATGGCTGATCAGCTTAAGCCTTACCCTTTTCTACACAGTAGAGCACCCGTGCTCCAGGCCCAGCAAGACAGTATAAATTATAACAATAATAATATGCTCATCATGCTATTTAAGCAGTAATGCCATTCTTGTATGTCTGTGTGACACAGACCTGCGCACTCACATGCCTATTTATGTCTACGTGGCGTAGACCTATGTGTTGCGCTCACACATCTATTTATATCTACGAGGCGTAGACCTACGTGTTGCTCTCACACGTCTAATTACAATAAGGCCTTAGAATGGTTCATCTCGGTTATGGTTACAGAGTCCAACCTGATTACGCCTTAAGCGCATAATCCTTGAATCTCATTACATTTAACATGGCATGGCATTTACACACATATATCACTAGGGTAGTAACCCTAGGCTACTAAACCGTTTGTATTAGGGTAATAACCCTAATCCCGGTTACTAAACAATCATACATATCACTTTCAATATAAGCGCCACTACGCATACTCTACGTGTTAACCATTGTCTTACCTCTTGTCCCACAATAGCAGAGATTCCGAATCCCCAGGTGCTCCTGATCAGGTGCCGGTAATCCTAGTCACACAATCCGAGATTTCACAAATAGGGTTAACCCCTGATTCCATACTCATAAAATTTAATCATGGCATTTAAAATTCAGATAATTACATAGAGCTCGGAACGAGCTTTCCAACAATATAAAGAACTCCCAAATCGGAGTTCGGAATCAAAAGTTATTAATTTTCGAAGTTTGCACTCAAACTGCCCTCAAAATTGAGGGCGGGCCGCGGCATGCCCAAGCCATGCCGCGGCACCTGGGACGAATCCCAAGTTCCACCAACAAGGGGCGGGCCGCGGCATGCTCAACCCATGCCGCGACACCTGACTTGAAAACCTAGGAAACGAGCAAGAACATCACGAATTCAGCAACCAAACTTCACATAAATCACCTCAATTAACACCCAAACTCATAAATCATAACATCAAGTTACAAGCAATTGTTAAAGGGTCAAAAACCCATAATCCATGCATCAATTTCCCAGCTATAAACCCCTAAATCAGATTACTTCGAACACATAAAATTCATGCCTTAACTTAACAAAGTTTAAGCTCAAACACAAGAAGCTCAACCTAATCAAGTTCATAATTCCAGCAGCAAACTCAATCAATTTGACAATGATTTTGACCTAGAAAAATACTCAATAATCACAACCAACAATCAACCACAACTCAAAACTATATCTTGCAATTTCTCACTCAAAATCAACAAAGTTAAGCACCAATTCTCTTATCATGCAAGTCAAAGAACAACACCACTTAATCCATATTTTTCCAACATAATTCAGCTAGAATAAAAGAGATCAAAGTTGTAGAAACTATCTCAAAATCACACCAAAGGCAAGAACAATGATTTCCCCAAAACCAAGCTTCAATTCAATCAAAACTCAAGCAATTTCACCAAACAAATCAAGAGAAATCAAAGAGGGTTTAGAGAGAGAGAGAGGGGTGGGGTGAGAGGGGAATAACACCAGAATTTTCTAATTTAATTTCCCAAAAATCAATCTTTACTAAATGAGAAATAAAAGGTCAAAAGACCAAAATGCCCCTAGGGCCAAAGCACACATATTCACCCTCACAAGGGTATTTATGTCATTCCATGCATATTTAATACCAAATAAAAATTCAAATTATCACATATTAAATAAAATGCCAATTAACTCAATCCAATTGCATTTCGGGCCCGAACCGAGTTCAGCCCGAAATACCCGGTTGTGACTATACCGCGCCAACCTGTCAGGATACACCTGAAAAGACAGCACATGCATACTATACAATAATATAGTTCCATCAAGCACGTAATTAAATTAATTTCATCATTTTACCCTTCTCGGATCACAATTACTAAAATGCCCCTTGCTCACCAACGGGGTCTTACCATATTATAAATCATATTAATTCACATAAATTGAACTGTATAATAATATAATTCCTCAGTTATTCACAATTATCTAATTAGGGTTTTTCTAATCCATTTCTTAACCTAGGGTATTACAATTACCCCTCCTTATAGAAATTTCGTCCCGAAATTTACCTGAACAACTCTGGATATTTCTGCTGCATATCCGTCTCGAGTTCCCAGGTTGCCTCTTCCACTTTACTGTTTCTCCACAGTACTTTCACCAGTGCAACTTCCTTGCTTCTCAAGACTTTCTCTCTTCTATCGAGTATCTGCACCGGTTGTTCCTCATATGACAAGTTTGGTTGAAGTTCCAATGCTTCGTAACTCAGAATATGGGACGAGTCTGAGACATACTTCCGAAGCATTGAAACATGAAACACATCATGTACAGCTGCCAGCGCTGGGGGCATAGCCAACCTGTACGCTACTTGCCCTATCCTCTCGAGGATTTCAAAAGGTCCAATGAACTTCGGGCTAAGCTTTCCTTTCTTCCCAAAGCGTTCAATGCCTTTCATCGAAGATATTCGGAGAAATACCATGTCCCCGACCTGGAAATCAATATCCTGACACTTTGGATCAGCATAACTCTTCTCTGAACAACCTCGGGACCCAAGAACTTTCTTTCACCCACTTCATCCCAGTGAATGGGCGATCTACACTTTCTTCCATATAAAAGCTCATAAGGGGCCATTCCGATTGTTGCCTGGTAGCTGTTGTTATAAGAGAACTCGATCAGGGGAAGGTACTTTACCCATGATCCTTCAAAGTTAAGCACACATGCCCGTAGCATGTCTTCTAAAATCTATATCGTCCTCTCAGATTGCCCATCCGTCTGAGGATGAAATGCCATGCTGAACTTTAACTGAGTACCCATAGCTCGATGTAGACTCTCCCAGAATCTCGATGTAAACTTCGGATTGTTGGGTTTTATGCCCTAAATAAAACTCCTTACAATCTGATTAGTTATCAATTTAGAAGTGAAGTATGTTTACATGTATGTTACATGTTTATGGTTTAATACATATACTTGATATGTGCACAAAATCAGTTAAATCCAGAACATATAGTTATCCACAATTACAGTATCGTCAATACAGTGGAATGTGATTGTGATTATATGATTCAAAAGATTTGGTCCCTGTTCATCAGTGTTTTGGATTTACACTGATGTGATAATCAGCGATGAAGTATACTTACACTTGGAGTAAGTGTTATGTTCTTTCCAGAACATTGGCAAAGTATACTGGTTTCAAATGCATGGAGTATGCATTGGACTGGACCGATATTGAACTTGGTTAAAGATATTGTAAACTTACCATTGTATCTTTCCAAGTCAATGTCAGAAGTTGATCTTAGATTAAGAGAATCTAAATCCTGATATGCTTAGGCTCAATCTCAGGAGTGCTATTCTTGTTCTTTGATTTATTAGTTAAAGCCTGTTTTGAGTCAGGATAATACATATATTTTGGGAACATGATAGCATAACTGAATAGGGAGTGCTAAACATAAATATGGAAATCTATAGCTTCTACTGGTGTATAGAAGTAAAGTGATGATTCCTTTTGAGCTTAGTTAAATAGAAGTAAATGGATGAGCTCTTGTTTCAGTGACTATATATTAGATCACTAAAACATCATTTATAGGTAACTAAGTGTTCAAATGGGCAAAATACATTGAGGGGTGTAAACGGTAAATTGGTCCCGTCTCGATGTAAATCATCTATATAGAGGATCTCTAAATCACATTAAGATTATAACAATGGTTAAATGAGATAGCATATTGATATCGTGAAACATATGATATGCTCTATATAAGTCTGAGAGTGCAATTCCAAGTTCTAAGAGTGGATTCAACGAGGAATTAATAAGTTAGGGATTTACTTGGTAAATCGGTTCAACTTATTGGAAGCTCAGAATATAGATCCATGGTCCCCATTCTAGTTGAGACTATACTGTTTGTAGGACTCTATAATTGATTTATGATTAATTAATTATAATTCTAAAAGTTAGACTATGTCTAATTTGTGAATTCTCACAGTTTAGGGATGAAATCGTAAATAAGAGGGTTTCTAGGTTTAATTATTAATTATGAGACTTTGCATGTCTAAATTAATAATTAATTTTAAATGGCAATATTATTTAATAATCTATTTTAGTTATTAAATAATTAGTTTTGGCATTTAAATGATTAGAATTGGAAAAATGGCATTTTTGGAGAAATAGAAATAAAATTGAGGAAACTGCAAAAATCATGTGAGCCCCATTCACACCATGGCCGGCCACATCATTGCCTTTTCCCAATTATTATTTTTCAATTTAATTTGTCATTTAATTGCTAATCAAAGCCTAGCCTAAATAGGAAAGTGGTGAATCACACTAAATAAGGCAGTTATTCAATTACACAGTAAAAGAGGAAACTGTTTATTTGGAAAGTTGTGATCTTCCCTTTTCCTATATATAGCAGCCCCTCTCTTCTCTTTGTATGCATGTGTTGCTTGAGAAACTTTGCTCTGCAAAGTGTATCACACGAAATTTAGAGAGAAAAACAAAGAGAGATTTCGAAATTCCCTAGTGAGAGAGAAGTGCCCACTCACATCATTCAGTATCTCATCATAGTTTGGAAGACTGTGAAGGATCACATCCAACTGAAGAACTTTCGGGCTCAGATCTTGATTATACTCGCTACGGACGGGAATCAAGGGTTAGAGATCTGAGTGGAAGGAGACATTAATTCCGCTGCAATCACTGTAAGTTATTCTTAACTTTTATGTGTTTAGTTCATCGTTTTAGAAGTTCAATATTAGGTTGTTAAATCAACATACTTGCAAATAGATCTAAGATCCTAGATAAATATAATACCAACAACTGGCAACAGAACCATGGTAATTGATTTGCTTGCAAGAAATTTGGACTTAAAACGATTTGCTTGTGATTTGGATGGTATCATGATGTGTCATATTGATGTTTGATTGATGTTTGTGAATTCTGGGAAAAATAATTGATTGTCTGTATCTGGAATTATTTTTATTGGATAGTTTGGAAAATTCTAAGCAATTTACTTTTTTACAGAACTCGATTTCGATTTAATTTGAATTAGTTATGAGTTTTTGAAAATCGGGAAAAACCTAGGTGGTGAGCACCTCCCCTACGCGCGTGGAAATCATGCGCAGGGGTGCTTGCGCCCAGATTTTTGGGCTGTGGCTCCTCTCCCACGCGCGCGGACAGCATGCTTTGCATGCTGTCCGTACCACCTGCTATTTTCTTCGTTTTCTTCGATTTTTCATGCTATTTCATGGAATTAAATTCCGATTTTTTGTGTAGTTTTGTATGTTGATTTTTGTTTTTCAAATTTCAAATCTAATTATCAGAAATAAATTAATTTTAATTTTTAAAATTAATTTTAGATATTAGTGCAATTTGATTTTGAAAATGGGAAAAATCAAGTTTTGCTTACCTCTTTTCTTATTTCCTTTTAAAATTTGATTATTTTATTTTTTTTTAAGGTCAGATATTATTTTTTTTGGTAACTTGACCTTAATTAAAATAAGATCATAATAATCATGATAATTTTAAAAGAGGAAATAAGGTACTTTTGTTAACTTTTAAATTTTGTTATTTTTTTAATTAAATTAAATTGTAAAATAAGAAAAGGGTATGTATTTACCATTTTCTATTTTATTATTTAATTTATTAAATAACATGAAATTTAAAAGAAAAGTTAACAATTTAATTTTGAAATGACATTTAGGTTACCCAAAACCTAATTTTTCAAAATGGTAGGTTTAATTTTAATATTATTTTTCGAAATATAGATTTAAAATTAAATAAATCCTACATCCAACTATCCAGATCTAACCTTGTTGCAGGAGTATGTGTTTTAGATTGTTTGTAAGTTTTTCTAAAACCTATTATTACTTGATCTAAATTGCCAGGGTTAACTTGTTGACAGATCAAATGATCTGATTTTAACCCATGGTTCAATTGATGATAGATCAAGTTGATAATTTGTAACAGGTAATTTTTACAAACTTCTTTCATCTGTGTATGACCTAGTAACATGATAGGATCCATCCAAATCTGTGTGCCTGTGTGAGCCTATATGTTTAATTTCTATTATAGATACATATAGGTTGTGGTTGCTAAATAAAATGTCATAACCTGATAGATTTTATTTAGGCTCATTTAGTTAATGGGCCTATTCAATTAATAACAATTGTTCATTTTAAGGTTAAATTCCTCTCTTTTGGGCCTTGTGTGAGAGTTGGAAGCCTTAGAAGTGGGTGCGACATACTGGACCCAGCTCCCCCTCACATGAATAACCCCAATTGTGAAGGCCTATTTGCTTGATTTGGATAACTGTGCTAGGTTAATTATATTAGTTTGACCTAATAAAAATTGAATAGCAACATAATTAATTTCTTCGAAATTAATTTAAGAAAAACATAGTTTAATGAATTTCATTTCTGGATAAACTTTTTGTATTTTTCTTGTATTTAATTAAATAAAGAATTTTAACTAACTAGATTCTTTCTGAAACTTATTTTTATTATTTCATTAAATATTCTTATTTAAGTTATGAATTAGTAATTACTAATTTTTCATAATAACTTAAATTTGAATATATTTTGATAATAATATTAAGCTGAGGAATTCTAGGAATTAGTTATTGAAGATTCTTAGAAGATATTATTTTAAGTTGGTTTTAAACTTAAAAAGGGAATATCTTTAAATTAGGTAGTCACCACCTAATTTTGATATTTAATTAAATGATGTTTGGAAAATTTTAAGTTAGTAAATTATAGATTCTTTCTATAATAACTTAAATCAGATATTTTCCAAATCTTGAAAAGATACTTAGTAGAATTGAGATATTTTCTAGATAGTCATTTCCATACTAATTATTATTTCTAATCTAGGAAAATATCATTGATTGTGAAATTAATTGGTTAATAATTAATTTTGGTACAATTCAATTAAGGATATTTTTCCTTGTATTAAATTGGAAATTAATGATTAAGCCTTCTCTATACTTAATTATTTATTTCCTGAATTTAGTACATTTAATTAAATTGAAAATTAAATATCTAAGTTGATTTTCATAATGACACTTGGATATTGATATTTTCATGATATTTAATTAAATAAGAAAATTATTTTAAGTTGGGTATTTCCATAACAACTTAAATTTGAATAATTTTCATAATATATTTTATTTATTTTATTAATCATTTTTCAAAATAGCATTTAATTATGCAAGGTGATTTTGAATTTATCTTGAAAGATAGATTGAAGTTGTAAATTAATTATTTTAATTAATTTTGAATCAACTTAAATCAATGATCTTTTCATTTAATGATTAATTTAAAATAAAGGAACTGAAATATATTATTAGAAATTGGATTAATTAGTTAAGAAAATCTAGATAGATAATATTTTTGCTTGAGGTATTTTTTCTAAGTGAAGTTTGATTTATTTTAAATGTATTTCAAAAATTGTGTATTTTTGGAATACAATATATATATTTGTAGAAAATTTTAATTTGAGTTGCAAATTAATTTAAATTAATACAACTTAAATTAAGTAATTTTCTTAATATTTGTTGGAAAATTAACACTAAGATGGAAATAATTCATTTTATTTTCTTAACCATCTAAGTTTAATTTTATAAATATTAAATTAAATTTTATTTAGATTCTATTCTAAATTTAAAATTTAATAAATATATATATATAGATTTAAAATAAATAAATAATAGAAGAAAATACAATTTAAATAATGAGCTTTATTATTTTGAGATATTTGATCTCCATTGTTGGTTTTACATAGCTATTGTTTTAGTGAGTAATCCTTCCTAATGGAGGAACGTTCATTAGCAAGTTAGCGCCGTTTAATCTCGAAAGATAAGTATTTTTGTAAGTGTTTTATATTAGTATTAACCACCCTAATGGTGGGTACTGTATAAGACTTACAAACATATGAAACAATGGTAGAAGCTCATGAAATAAGAATGACCTTGACTCTCGCCTAAACGGGACAACGTCGGATTCTCTTTTCGATCGAATAAAAGGTTGCTAGAAGGTTTGCTATTCTAAATGAGCTGACAACTCTATTCAATGAATGATAGCTTTGACTCTCGCCTAAACGGGACACTGATATCAGTTTATTGAAAATCTTGGAAATTATTTAGGATTGAATTTTTTTTTTTTTTGTATTTTCTCTAGTCATTCCTACTTGCTGTATGCTGATAATTTCTGAATGAGATTTTGTGATAAACCATAACTGATATCTATGTATTATCTTGTAGTATCCTGAATTGAAATGTCAAATCCCATGTTGTCACTCTTAACTGAAAATAAGCTAAATGGGTCTAACTTCCCAAAGTGGAGAGAGAACATTCATATTGCTCTCATAGGTGAAAGTGCCTCGTTTGTGTTGACTGAGCCGTCACGAGCGACCAAGTGACAATGCAACCAAAGCTGTAAAAGAGAAGTTCGAGCGTTGGCATAATGCTAACAATAAAGCTCGTTACTTCATGCTTTCCAACATGGTTGACACCTTGAAAACAAGGTTTGCAAACACTGTCACGGCTGCAGAAATCATGACGCAGTTAACTGAGCTATTCGGTATGGCATCTATTCAGTCTCGTTTCGACGCGACTAAGAAATTCATCAATGCACGGATGGAACCCCATCAGAATGTGCGTGATCACCTTCTCCAGATGGCTAGTTATTTCCAAGAAGCCCAGAATCATGGTGCTGAAATGGATCAGACTACTCAAGTGAGTCTCATCTTGAATAGCGACTCTGCATTTTCTGCCCTACACATCAAATTATGTCATGAATAAGAAGGATCAAGACTTTCATACTTTAGTCAATGACCTTCAGACATATGAAAATTTGATTGGAGGTCCCAAGAAAAGAGGGAATAAACCTCAGAATTCTGGAAATGGTAATAAGACAAGTAATCCTGAAGCACTTATTGCTTGTACTTCCAAATCCCATCATAAGAAGAAGTGGAAAAATGCCAAGAAGCGAGCTCAAGCTGCGAATGCAGCTAGAAACAAAAATGCTGGAGCTTCTGGCAATACACAAAAAGGAAAATGTTTCTACTGCAATGAGAAAGGCCATTGGAAATCCCAATGTCCTAAGTATCTCGCAAAGAAACAAGGTATTTTCTTTATAAACTGATGTGTTTTTAGTGAATTATTATCCTTTTGGATTAATAATTCTGGACTACTAACCTTGTTTATTATTCTTCTTATAGCTAAAGCTTCTTAAACTCGGGTGCTGTCTTAACGAGTTGGATTAGAAAGATGGATGGTGGATGGAGATTGTCTATAATAAAGAAGAAGCTCTTTCATTTGAATTAATTGTTTAGTTTTTCAAACAATTTGGATTTCAAGTTTGGGATCTTAATTCCCTGTTTGGTTCTCATAAATATTGCAAACAATTTTTTTTGGGTTTATAATAAAAATTTTTTTATTGCAATTTATGAGTTGAGCTTCAGTTCTTTATTTTATCTATTACCGATTATTATATTTATTATGTTTGAATGTGTATGTGTTTTTATTATTGATGCAAATTCAAAAGTATTTAAACTCTTTACAGAGTTATTACTACATAAACACTAGAAGTTATTTCTATGTTTATGAATAATTGTTGGTTCCAAAAACAATTATTTGAGAATTTGTTTAATAAAAAGATCTTTTGATCTGATAGGGGTGGAGAAAAGTTAAGAATAATATGCAGTTCAAACGATTTTTTATATCTAATGAACTCTGGATTATATTCAACTCCACAGACTCTCTATCACACTTAGAGATTTACAACCTTTAGGGGTGGACCATAATCTCTATAAACTTAGGGGTGGACTTTATTCTACAGTACCCTTTGTGACACATAATTTTAAACATGGAAATAATATAATAAATTAGCTATTATCAGAATAAATCCTTGATCTTGATTATATGTTCCAGTTTAGATTTACTGTTGTAATAGTTATTGATACCATTAAAGTTCTTTGATAATGTTTCACATTACCTTGGTTGAGTGGGAGAATATTAAAATTCTTTACCCATCTTCGTTTGGTTGATAATTGTGATAGGAACTTAAGAACACCTCTGATAAAAACAAGTCTAACCATTCACATGGATAGAAATAACTTATCAGAATTATGAGAGTAAGATAGAAGAATTCTTGCATAGTCTATTCGAAAGACTGATTCAAGATGTCTATTTCTCATAACATTTTATGGTATCTTGATTTGATTGCTTAAATCTCTAGCAAGTATTTTTCACTTCAAATACTAGATTGCTATGTTGTTGAACTAATCTTAAAGAAACTTACAGTTTCGGCTTAAGATAATAAGTCACAACGAGATGTTCCCAGAAACAATAGTAAAAGGTTAAAAGTTTCTAACCAGACATCTGCTATTGAGTGGGAGCCATCTGAGATGTAATCAAATGGGGAACATTAGGGGACAATCAAGAAAGATTTACAAAAGTGACGTATATGTTATTAAGGAACTATTCATTAGTGATCCTGATATGCACACCGACTCATTGTGAGATGGTGGTTACTCTTGGGGTGGAGGAATCATTATAGAAGAGTGTTAAAACCCATCTATAATAATTCAAGCTTCATCAGAGAAGATATAACTTTGTGAATTCAAAATTACCAGAAAGTTATTTTACTGAAGAAAATTCTACCTTTGCTTTATCTCAATTCCAAATTTTAAAATTTGAGAGATATGTCTTCTGGTAGTTCAGATGTACTTAATGGGCAGTAAGGATTTCAGTATCCCTTGACGAGTAAAGCATAAGTTAGGAAGGTTTCATGTGTCTCATGAACCTGATTCCAGATATATGGGTGAATTCAAAGATACTACACTTGATCAGAGGATCAAGACAAAAGATTGATTGTAATGCACAACTTGTTTTATGTTAGTGCAAGTGGGAGTTTGTTGGGTTTTATGCCCTAAATAAAACTCCTTACAATCTGATTAGTTATCAATTTAGAAGTGAAGTATGTTTACATGTATGTTACATGTTTATGGTTTAATACATATACTTGATATGTGCACAAAATCAGTTAAATCCAGAACATATAGTTATTCACAATTACAGTATCGTCAATACAGTGGAATGTGATTGTGATTATATGATTCAAAAGATTTGGTCCCTGTTCATCAGTGTTTTGGATTTACACTGATGTGATAATCAGCGATGAAGTATACTAACACTAGGAGTAAGTGTTATGTTCTTTCCAGAACATTGGCAAAGTATACTGGTTTCAAATGCATGGAGTATGCATTGGACTGGACCGATATTGAACTTGGTTAAAGATATTGTAAACTTACCGTTGTATCTTTCCAAGTCAATGTCAGAAGTTGATCTTAGATTAAGAGAATCTAAATCCTGATATGCTTAGGCTCAATCTCAGGAGTGCTATTCTTGTTCTTTGATTTATTAGTTAAAGCCTGTCTTGAGTCAGGATAATACATATATTTTGGGAACATGATAGCATAACTGAATAGGGAGTGCTAAACATAAATATGGAAATCTATAGCTTCTACTGGTGTATAGAAGTAAAGTGATGATTTCTTTTGAGCTTAGTTAAATAGAAGTAAATGGATGAGCTCTTGTTTCAGTGACTATATATTAGATCACTAAAACATCATTTATAGGTAACTAAGTGTTCAAATGGGCAAAATACATTGAGGGGTGTAAACGGTAAATTGGTCCCGTCTCGATGTAAATCATCTATATAGAGGATCTCTAAATCACATTAAGATTATAACAATGGTTAAATGAGATAGCATATTGATATCGTGAAACATATGATATGCTCTATATAAGTCTGAGAGTGCAATTCCAAGTTCTAAGAGTGGATTCAACGAGGAATTAATAAGTTAGGGATTTACTTGGTAAATCGGTTCAACTTATTGGAAGCTCAGAATATAGATCCATGGTCCCCATTCTAGTTGAGACTATACTGTTTGTAGGACTCTATAATTGATTTATGATTAATTAATTATAATTCTAAAAGTTAGACTATGTCTAATTTGTGAATTCTCACAATTTAGGGATGAAATCGTAAATAAGAGGGTTTCTAGGTTTAATTATTAATTATGAGACTTTGCATGTCTAAATTAATAATTAATTTTAAATGGCAATATTATTTAATAATCTATTTTAGTTATTAAATAATTAGTTTTGGCATTTAAATGATTAGAATTGGAAAAATGGCATTTTTGGAGAAATAGAAATAAAATTGAGGAAACTGCAAAAATCATGTGAGCCCCATTCACACCATGGCCGGCCACATCATTGCCTTTTCCCAATTATTATTTTTCAATTTAATTTGTCATTTAATTGCTAATCAAAGCCTAGCCTAAATAGGAAAGTGGTGAATCACACTAAATAAGGCAGTTATTCAATTACACAGTAAAAGAGGAAACTGTTTATTTGGAAAGTTGTGATCTTCCCTTTTCCTATATATAGCAGCCCCTCTCTTCTCTTTGTATGCATGTGTTGCTTGAGAAACTTTGCTCTGCAAAGTGTATCACACGAAATTTAGAGAGAAAAACAAAGAGAGATTTCGAAATTCCCTAGTGAGAGAGAAGTGCCCACTCACATCATTCAGTATCTCATCATAGTTTGGAAGACTGTGAAGGATCACATCCAACTGAAGAACTTTCGGGCTCAGATCTTGATTATACTCTGCTACAGACAGGAATCAAGGGTTAGAGATCTGAGTGGAAGGAGACATTAATTCCGCTGCAATCACTGTAAGTTATTCTTAACTTTTATGTGTTTAGTTCATCATTTTAGAAGTTCAATATTAGGTTGTTAAATCAACATACTTGCAAATAGATCTAAGATCCTGGATAAATATAATACCAACACGGATCTCTATCTGAAACAATGGACTTTGGGACACCATGAAGACGAATAGTTTCTCTGACATATAACTCAGCATACTGGTCAATGGAGAAATTTGTCCGAATAGGTAAAAAGTGAGTTGACTTTGTAAACCTGTCCACGATGACCCACACAGAGTCAAACTGTCTCGTGGTTCTAGGCATGCCTACCACGAAATCCATAGCAATGTCTTCCCATTTCCACTCTGGTATGTTCAGTGGCTGCAACAACCCTGCAGGTCGCTGATGTTCAGCCTTAACTTGCTGACAAGTAAAGCACTTTGCAACTTACTCAGCAATGTCATTCTTCATGCCTGGCCACCAGAACATGGCTTTCAAGTCTTAATACATCTTCGTTGACCCTGGATGAACTGAATAAGGAGTCGTATGAGACTCATTCATGATCTCTCTCTTGATACTCTCATCCATGGGCACACAAACACGATTCCCAAATCTTGCATTTGTACTTTTCTAATTCGCTCTAAAAGAGTGGATTGTAGGGTAATATTAGCCAATTGCCCTACAACCAACTCAATCTTAGCTCGGGTCATCTCATTTGCTAGCTGTTGGGAGATTTGCTTCACAGTGCTTAACTGACTCTGACCCTTTCGACTTAAGGCATCAGCAACTACGTTGGCCTTACCAGGGTGATAAAGGATCTCACAGTCATAATCCTTCACCAACTCTAGCCAACGCCTCTATCTCATATTCAAGTCTCTCTGGGTAAAGAAGTATTTCAGACTCTTGTGATCAATGTAAATCTCACATTTCTCGCCATATAGGTAATGTCGCCAAATCTTTAGCGCAAATACCACTGCTACGAGTTCTAGATTGTGAGTTGGGTACCTTTGTTCGTACTCTTTTAACTGCCGAGAAGCATAGGCTATTACCTTTTTAACTTGCATAAGCACACAGCGAGACCCTGTCTCCAGGCATCACAATAAAGCACAAACTTTTCCTTATCTGAATGAAGAGTTAATACTGGAGCAGTAATCAAGCGCTACCTTAACTCTAAAAAACTTTTCTCACACCGATCAGTCCAAACAAACTTCTAGTTCTTTCGGGTTAGCTCCGTTAAGGGTACATCAATCTTTGAAAAGCCTTCAACGAACCGATGATAATACTCAGCTAAACCTAGAAAACTTCTGACCTCAGTAGCTGATTTTGGTGTTGGCCAATCCCGAACAGCTTCAATCTTGGTCGGATCCACCATGATCCCATCTTTATCCACTATGTGCCCCAGAAATGAGACACGAGATAACCAGAATTCACACTTCTTGAATTTAGCATAGAGCTTATGATCCCGTAACCGTTGAAAAACCGATCTGAGATGCAACTCATGCTCTTCCTCTAACTCAGAGTACACCAAAATGTCATCTATAAACACAATTATGCATCTATCCAGGTAGTCTTTAAACACCCGATTCATTAGATCTATGAATGTCGCCGAGGTATTAGTGAGTCCAAAAGACATCACAAGGAATTCATAGTGTCCATACTGAGTATGGAACGCAGTTTTCGGGATATCTTCCTCTCGAATTCTCAGCTGATGATAGCCTGAGCGAAAATCGATCTTGGAAAAGACCGTCTTCCCCTTCAGTTGATCAAATAGATCATCAATTCGAGGTAAAGGATACTTGTTCTTGATGGTAAGCTTGTTCAACTCTCGGTAATCAATACACATTCGCAGGGTTCCATCTTTCTTCTTCACAAACAACACCGGAGCACCCCAAGGTGAGTAGCTCGGTCTAATGAATCCCATATTCAACAACTCTTGTAATTGTATCTTTAATTCTTTCAATTTTGCTAGAGCCATTCGGTACGGTTCCTTAGATACTAGATCCACTCCCGACACCAATTCAATAACAAATTCAATCTCCCGGGTAGGTGGAAATCCCGGTAAATCTTCTAGAAAGACATCTAGGAACTCGCATACCAATCTTGTATTCTCAGGCCCTGATGTCACAGGTTGGCTGGTATCCACTGCAGTGACTATGAATCCCAGACAACCTCTACTCATCAGGTCCTTAGCTTTCAACAGTGTTATTCTTGGTATGCGTGCCCCCTGAATCTTACCCACAAACACCGTTGGGTTAGCACTATCGGGCTCAAACACCAACATCTTCCATTTACAATCAATCGTCGCTCCATACTTAAACAGGAAATCCATCTCCAGGATTATATCAAAGTCAAATAGTTGTAATTCAATTAGATTGGCGGTCAACTCACAACCGTCAATCCAGAAAGACAAAGACTGAATCCACCTAGTGGACACTATAAGGTCTCCCGAGGGTAACAAGGTTCCAAACCCCGAAGCATAAATATCACATGGCTTATGAAAACTTTCAATCACTCTACCCGACGCATAAGAGTGAGTAGCTCCCGAATCAAACAACACAGTATAAGAACAACCATTAATAGACAACTGACCTGTCACAACTGACGGACTAGCATTAGCGTCAGCCCGAGTCATGGTAAAAAGTCGCCCCGGGTTCTGCGTAGTGTTCTTCTTAGGCTCCTCTTTCTTAGCCTGAGGA
The DNA here is from genome assembly GCF_029168945.1 of Cannabis sativa. Classification (NCBI taxonomy): domain Eukaryota; kingdom Viridiplantae; phylum Streptophyta; class Magnoliopsida; order Rosales; family Cannabaceae; genus Cannabis; species Cannabis sativa. The sequence goes on along the minus strand of NC_083605.1, from coordinate 13,766,446 downwards.
CAATCTCTGATAAAGTGGCCCACCAATAGTAATGCCATTCCTGTATGTCTGTGTGACACAGACCTGCATGTTGTACTCACATGCCTATTTATGTCTACATGGTGTAGACCTATGTGTTGCGATCACACATCTATTTATATCTACGTGGTGTAGACCTACGTGTTGCTCTCACACGTCTAATTACAATAAGACCTTAGAATGGCTCATCTCGGTTATGGTTATCGAGTCCAACCTGATTACGCCTTAAGCGCATAATCCTTGAATCTCATTACATTTAACATGGCATGGCATTTACACACATATATCACTAGGGTAATAACCCTCGGCTACTAAACCGTTTGTATTAGGGTAATAACCCTAATCCCGGTTACTAAATAATTATACATATCACTTTCAATATAAGCGGCACTACGCATACTCTACGTGCTAACCATTGTCTTACCTGTTGTCCCACAATAGCAGAGATTCCGAATTCCCGGGTGCTCCTGATCAGGTGCCAGTAATCCTAGTTATACAATCTAGGATTTCACAAATAGGGTTAACCCCTGATTCCATACTCATAAAATTTAATCATGGCATTTAAAATTCAGATAATTACATAGAGCTCGAAACGAGATTTCCAACGATATAAAGAACTCCCAAATTGGAGTTCGGAATCAAAAGTTATGAATTTTTAAAGTTTGCACTCAAACTGCCCTCAAAATCGAGGGCGGGCCGCGGCATGCCCAAGCCATGCCGCGGCACCTGGGACAAATCCCAGGTTCCACCAACAAGGGGTGGGCCGCAGCATGCTCAACCCATGCCGCGGCACCTGGGTTGAAAACCCAGGAAACCAGCAAGAACATCACGAATTTAGCAACCAAACTTCACCTAAATCACCTCAATTAACACCCAAACTCATAAATCATAACATCAAGTTACAAGCAATTATTAAAGGGTCAGAAACCCATAATCCATGCATCAATTTCCCAGCTATAAACCCCTAAATCAGATTACTTCAAACATATAAAATTCATGCCTTAACTTAACAAAGTTAAAGCTCAAACACAAGAAGCTCAACCTAATCAAGTTCATAATTCCAGCAGCAAACTCAATCAATTTCACAAAGATTTTGACCTAGAAAAATACTCAATAATCACAACCAACAATCAACCACAACTCAAAACTATATCTTGCAATTTCTCACTCAAAATCAACAAAGTTAAGCACCAATTCTCTTATCATGCAAGTCTAAGAACAACATCACTTAATCCATATTTTTCCAACATAATTCAGCTAGAATAAAAGAGATCAAAGTTGTAGAAACTACCTCAAAATCACACCAAAGGCAAGAACAATGATTTCCCCAAAACCAAGCTTCAATTCAATCCAAACTCAAGCAATTTCACCAAACAAATCAAGAGAAATCAAAGAGGGTTTAGAGAGAGAGAGAGGGGTGGGGTGAGAGGGGAATAACACCAGAATTTTCTAATTTAATTTCCCAAAAATCAATCTTTACTAAATGAGAAATAAAAGGTCAAAAGACCAAAATGCCCCTAGGGCCAAAGCACATATATTCACCCTCACAAGGGTATTTATGTCATTCCATGCATATTTAATACCAAATAAAAATTCAGATTATCTCATATTAAATAAAATGCCAATTAACTCAATCCAATTGCATTTTGGGCCCGAACCCAGTTCAGCCCGAAATACCCGGTTGTGACTATACCGCGCCAACCTGTCAGAATACACTTGAAAAGAAAGCACAGGCATACTATATAATAATATAGTTCCATCAAGCACGTAATTAAATTAATTTCATCATTTTACCCTTCTCGGGTCACAATTACTAAAATGCCCCTGACTCACCAACGGGGTCTTACCATATTATATATCATATTAATTCACATAAATTGAACTATATAATACTATAATTCCTCAATTATTCATAATTATCTAATTAGGGTTTTGCTAATCCATTTCTTAACCTAGGGTATTACACTGTGGGTCCTTGAGCCCTTGAGGTCACACTTGCTTCTTCACGCCCTGTTCTTCCCCTTGAGTGTGGTTTGTCGTAGTTCCCCAACTGGGGTTTGTATGAGCCCTCTCTTTATGGGTTCCGGAAGAACGTTGGTGATGCCTCGCCGGTGACCTACATACCCCGAGTTGTGTTTCAGGGTCTTCCTCATTTCCACGAGGAATTTCCTGTTCGCTAGTTTTGTTGCCTACCATTCTCATTTCTATGAGAGGGTTCCGGCTGATTGTTTGGATTTTTAGGGGGAACCTCATTCTCCTCAGGTTGTTCTTCCTGAGTATTTTCCTGTCTCTTGGTTAGTGAGCCACGAGGTCCGCCTCGAGGTTTTCTCACTCTAGGTTTAAGTTGATTTTGAGCGTTATTCCCCTGTGCCGCCCTAGCTGCAGCTGCATCACGCTCTAATTCAGTGTTATGCCAGTTTACCTCCTCCAGGCGACGCCTAAGATGGCAGTTTTCCATTTCGTAAGTACCCTCACCCCTAGGCTGAGCACCTCCACGACTGGGTCCTTCATCTCTCATTCTAGGATTTTGGCTCTCCCTATGTTGAGCTCTTGTCGAACGTGTCGTTCGCATATTGGGACCAACCTCAGGTTGGGTCCTCCTGGAACGAGTGGTCCGAGTGCTGGGGCCACCCTCAGGTTGGGTCCTCCTGAAACGAGTGGTCCGTTTAGACTGTGAGTTGGAAGGCTTTTGGAGCCCATGGGCTCTTTTCCAGGACAGTGATGAGTTTCTTCATGTGGTGTGTTAATGTTCTCTATGTTGTCTGCCATGAAGAAGATTGTTTTTTATATGTAAGGAGGGTTTTTTCTGAGCTTTTTCACGAAGGCTCCCAATGAAAGCACCAAGCTGTTAACGCAGATTTTTGTTAACCAGATATGAGCCTTAACGGTAATAAACTTGCACAGAAAAATAAAAACAGTAAAGAAAAAAGTATGAACACAGAGGTTTTTTACGTGGTTTTGCAGTTAAAATTCTGCATAGTCCACAAGTCAAATTATTAGATTTCTGATAGTGTTTCAGGGCCTTTTTCCTTATGAAATTTTCGTCCCTTTTTTAGTCCTCACTTGCCTCTATTTATAATTACATAGTCAGGCAATTAATTACAGAGTTGACTGTAATCTTTACAACAATTATCCCTTGAAATCGTGGGGTTTGATTACATATCACGTAATATAAATGTCGTTAGTATTTGAATATCTCACAACTGTGATTAGCCTACTTTTATTGGGTCAAAGTAAATGTGTATTAAACACGTTAAAAATCATAATATTCTGGGAAATCTTGATAGGAACTCAGTACCAATGACCTTGATAGCGAGCTGGAGCTTTTCCCATATCTTTCTGAGGTTGATAATGTAAATCTTGTCGCATTTGCTCTGAAGACATAACGCTCTATCTGTCAATCACAGTTCTCGGTGAGGAGGTAAACTTCAACATCCAATATCATTTGAATGTTAGCCTCTATCTGAGAGAACTAACTCGTCAAGACTATAAATCTCACTAAAAGATGCTTGAAGTTGATTGGTGAAAGCACAAGGAGTGTGCTTTCCTGTAGCGAGATGGGCGCCTCGCTATTAGTTGCTTGGGTTTACCCAACTGTTATACTTAGTTTGTATACTATATATTATACGCTAAGTGTCTTCACAGTCAATATACCTCGCTTATGTCTACTCATGCGTAACGAGGTTGATGTCTCGCCTTGTGCATCCAATGACATATGGTTTCTCGTTAATGCATGAGGCAATAGTTTGTATATCTTTATCTCGCATAAGACCTTATAGTCAGCAAGTTGTAAATATACTCTGTCACGTTCGCATTTAATGAGTTATTCTATTATAATTACCATTACACACATTGATCCATATTCTTCCTACTTTGACACGTGTCTTCTATTAAAATGGTAGCCGAATTTCGGGTATAACAAATATTTAAAAATTATTTTAAAATTAAAAAAGTTATTTAAAAAACCATTTAAATATATAAGAAATCGTGGGATTTATTTACATATCACGTAATATAAATGCAGTTAATATTTGAATATCTCACAACTGTAATTAGCTCGCTTTTACTGGGTCAAAGTAAACGTGTATTAAACACGTTATAAATCATAATATTATGGGATGTCTCGATAGGAACTCAGTACCAATGACCTTGAAAGCGAGTTGGAGCTTTTTCCATATCTTTCCGAGGTTGAAAATGTAAATCTCGTCGCTTCTACTCTGAAGACATAACACTCCATCTGTCAATTGCAGTTCTCGGTGACGAGGTAAACTTCAACAGCCAATATCATTTGAATGTTAGCTTCTATCTGAGAGAATTGACTCGTAAAGACTATAAATCTCACTAAAAGATGCCTGAAGCTGATTGGTGAAAGCACAACGAGTGTGCTTTCCTATAGCGAGATGGGTGCCTCGCTATTAGTTGCTTGGGTTTACCCAACTGTTATACTTAGTTTGTATACTATATATTATACGTTAAGTGTCTTCACAGTCATTATACCTCGCTTACGTCTACTCATGCGTAACGAGGTTGATGTCTCGCCTTGTGCATCCAATGCTGTATGGTTTCTCGTTAATGCATGAGGCAATAGTTTGTATATCTTTATCTCGCATAAGATCTTATAGTCAGCAAGCTGTAAATATACTCTGTCACGTCCGCATTTAATGAGTTATTCTATTATAATTACCGTTACACATATTGATCCATATTCTTCCTACTTTGACACGTGTCTTCCATTAAAATAGTAACCGAATTTTTGGTATAACAAATATTTAGAAATTATTTTAAAATTAAAAAAGTTAATTAAAAAATTATTTAAATATATAAGAAATCGTGGAGTTTGATTACATATCACGTAATATAATTGCGGTTAATATTTGAATATCTCACAGCTGTAACAAGCCCGCTTTTACTGGGTCAAAGTAAACGTGTATTAAACACGTTATAAATCATAATATTCTGGGATGTCTCGATAGGAACTCAGTACCAATGACCTTGAAAGCGAGGTGGAGCTTTTTCCATATCTTTCCGAGGTTGATAATATAAATCTCGTCGCTTCTACTTTGAAGACATAATGCTCCATCTGTCAATTGCAGTTCTCGGTGACGAGGTAAACTTCAACAGCGAATATCATTTGAATGTTAGCTTCTATCTGAGAGAACTGACTCGCAAAGACTATAAATCTCACTAAAAGATGCCTAAAGCTGATTGGTGAGAGCACAACGAGTGTGCTTTCCTATAGCGAGATGGGCGCCTCGCTATTAGTTGCTTGAGTTTACTCAACTGTTTTACTTAGTTTGTATACTATATATTATACGCTAAGTGTCTTCACAGTCATTATACCTCACTTACGTCTACTCATGCGTAACGGGGGTTAATGTCTCGCCTTGTACATCCAATGCCGTATGGTTTCTCGTTAATGCATGAGGTAATAGTTTGTATATTTTTATCTCGCATAAGACCTTATAGTCAGTAAGTTGTAAATATACGTTGTCACGTCCGCATTTAATGAGTTATTCTATTATAATTACCGCTACACACAGTGATCCATATTCTTCCTACTTTGACACGTGTCTTCCATTAAAATGGTAGCCGAATTTCGGGTATAACAAATATTTAAAAATTATTTTAAAATTAAAAAAGTTATTTAAAAAATCATTTAAATATATAAGAAATTAAACATAGTTTATTAAAAACAACATAATTAAAATAAAATTAAACATGATTTATTAAACATATTTTAATATTCATTTAACTTCATTCATTAACTCAACAAAATGAAAAAAAATAATCATCGACAATTTGAATTCTTTTTCTAACCCAAAAAATTTCAAAGCAAAACTCTATAAAATCCATCTTCAATCCTCTTCCCTAAGTCCTTCCAACATGAAAGTAAGAGAAAAAAAATCAAAATTGAAGAACACAAACCCATCTCTTCCTCGCTTATTAGACTCCAACCTAAAAACCTAAGAACAAACTCCCAAAAAATTATTTTGGGTTCAAAATAGCATTCAAATCTGTAGTGAAATAAGGTAATTTAGAGAGAGAAAGAGTTACCATCCGATCAAAAGAGTTATGGTTTCATAACCCCCATCATTTACAGATTTGTACCTAAAAAAAGGAGAAGATGAATACCAAAAGATAATGAAGGTCATGCGTAGATGAAGAGAGACGTCTAGCTGTGCTTACGGTGGCAGAGGGGTTTGCCTGGTGGTGGTTTCCGTCCACCGTTGATGTCAACGAAGAGAAGGGAGACTGGCAGAGGAAGACACGCAAGAGAAGGAAAGGGGGTCAGGGATTCTAAGGATCTCTCAAGCTCGTGGTGAGCTTCATTTTCTTTGACGATAGTCAAAGATGGCCTGATCAAATCTTGAAGTGGTTATTGTGATTGAAGAGAGAGAGAGAGAGAGAGAGAGAGAGAGAGAGAGAGAGAGAGAGAGAGAGAGAGAGAGAGAGAGAGAGAGAGAGAGAGAGAGAGAGAGAGAGAGAGAGAGAGAGAGAGAGAGAGAGAGAAAGGGTGAGGCTGAATAATTTTAGAGTTTTGTTTTATTTTTTTTAGAATTTGATAATTTTTTAAAATCATAAATTTTTTATTTATTTTAAAAAAAATTTATTGAATTAAATAAAAAAAAATGAGTTGGACCAATTAGGATCTTCCACGTAGGTAATGATCACTCACTTAACGGGTACTTAAGGATGCAACAAAAGTGTAACAGAAGGTAATTTTACCGTTAAAAAATTACTTAAGTATTAATCTGCAACTAGAAGATAAATTTAAGGGCGCGTTTGGAAAGCCACCTGGGAATTGGAATTGGATGTAATTGGAGGTAATTACACAGTTTGACGTGTTTGTGTGTCCGTGTAATTACATAGTAACTGTGTAATTAGAGGTAATTGGGAGGCCTCAATTACTCTCTCCAATTCTCATACCCCCCATGAGAATTGGGTGTAATTACACAGTGTAATTACATACCAAAAATAAATTCAAATTATTTTAATTAATTGATATGATGTTTTAATTATTTTTAATGTATTGACTTTCCCTTTTTCTATCAATCATCAAAAAACAAGGTTGGATTGTATTAGCATGTTGTATACTTCACAACTTTATTCGCAAGTGGAATTGGGATGATGAATTTTTTGAAGAGGACATGGAAAATGAAATAGGAAATTGTGAAAGTTTGAACAATATTGATTTTGATTCAGATTCACATGAAGAACTTGGTGACGGGCTAACAGATGATGACAAGCAATATATGTTTAATTTTAGAGGTATAATAGCTCAAAATATATGGAACGCAAGAGCAATTAGATAGTCTTAAAAAAATTATTTTAAATATTTGCTACTAAATTGTTATAGTTTTGACTTTATTTTATGAAGAGATTATTATTTATTTATATATTATTAATTAATGAAATTTATCTTTAAATATTATAATATTAATTTACTGTGTAATTACTAACTATTATGCCAAACATGATATTAGGAATTCACATGTAATTAGCACTTGACATCCAAACACACCTTGTATTTTAAAATACAATGTAATTACTATATAGTGTAATTACTACCTTAGTAATTACACTGCATAGTAATTACACAGTTGTTTCCAAACAGACCCTAAGTATTATCGCCGTAAATTACTCTTTTTTCTTCATATAAATATATATATATTTAATATGTTTTGAAAAATGAGAGGTAATTGAGGAATCATTAAATATGAAAGAGGTGGATATGTAGTTTTGTTTGTGTTTTAATATAAGATGCCAGATAACTAATGCTATTCATTTTATTAAACTACCCATGTAGTGGGCGTGTTTGAGTTAATAGGGTGTTAAAACATGGTTAGAATATTACTAAAATAAATACTTAGAATTAAAATAAGGGAAGCATAATAACAAATTTATAGGTTTGGTACTTAATTATATTAAAGACTAATGAGGGCTATATAATATACAATAATATAAAACTAATAATGCAATGAGAATTTTTAATTTGTGGGTAGTTCATTTTTTCCCCCTAAAGTAGGCTGACAATAGATATGATGGTCAAATGTTAATTGCCTAGAAGAGAATCTATTCAAATAGATAGTGGGTACCCATCTATAATTTATCAAAAAAAAAAAAAAAGTTAAATAAATAAATATAAAAAATCTAAAAAGAAAAATAAGATAGTGACTAGTTAAAATATTAAAATAATACAATTGTTATTATATATTGGTTTGTAAATATTGATTGAGGAACTGTTTAAGCAACCCACATGTTAAAATATATTTCTTGTACTAAAAAATTGCAAGCCTATCTAAAGAAAATAACAATAATTGCATGCCTATGGAATTCATAAAATATATATACAAATAAATATTTATGTAAATGTAATTAATGGCCATTTAAGTATGATCAACACATGGATAATCAAAATTTGCGTACATACATGTATCTCTTAAAAAACGCATGCATCATTGGACCTCCTAAGCTAATTTTTTAAATATAAATATTCAATAGAATTTAATGAAATTAATTCAAAAATTTGGATACCAAAAATAAAATATTGACCTTATTAAATAAAAGTCAAGGCATATAAAATACACTAATATCAATTAATAATTATTTATTTATCAAAAAGAAAAAAAAGGAAAGTATTATTTTCAACAATTTATGCATTTCAAAAAAGAAAAAAAAATATGGAATGAAGTTAGAGTATCTGGTAGCGAATCAAAAACTTCCCGATTTGTATATATATGATTACTTACGAGATAAAAATATATCTATATATATATATATTAAACTAAAGCCGCACCAGCCAAAAAAAAAAGAAAGAAATTATTGAAAACAATATTTTTGATTAGATTCGAGGGCAGAGGTAGAAGAAGTCACACGTGTGCGAGGCCTTTGTTTTACATCGCACGTGTCAATCTGACGGCCTGTCTTTATCCTAAATCCAATCCTAATTAACCCTTACTACGTCTAAGGTAAAGCCCAAAGCCCAAAGCCTAAAACAAAACCCCACGTTTTCTAAATATCACATCCTTCAACCAATCATAATCAGCCACCTCAGCGTTCATTCTCTACTAAAAGTACTTTGATTGTTTTTCTTTCTTGGGGTCGCAGGTAATGCGATGCACCGGATCCGAACTCATGCAAAAGACTAATCAGTATTTGAGTACGATCGTCAATAATAAACCCCATCCCGTTCCAATGAATCAACAAATCAGATTAGGCCACGTCATCATCATCCTTCGTACTGCCACCGAGCAATCTTTCACCGACTATGTGCCTGACCTAGATGTTGGACACGTTTCATTCTTACAGGAAGTAACCGGTAACTGTAGGGTTGGGTAACGGCTGTAACCGGTCCGTTAAACACTGCAGTTCCCGCTAGGTATATAAACAGCCTACCCGAAATTCTACCCTTCTTTCTTCCAATTCCAGTTTCCTAATTAAGCCCCAAAATAGGAAAAATAAAGCAACATTTCGCTTTTTTCAGCTCCCGATTCCATGGTTAGTACCTTCCTACATTATTTTTATCTCCATTTTTTCTTCTTCTTTAATTTACTAAATTCCTTTTATTAACTTGGACTGCTCCGATCGATCTCTACCACTTTGAAACTTTAGTGTTGTGCTTTTCTTTTTCTCTTTTTGATTTTTGATCTTAATTCATGCTTTGTTAGTGTTATTTTGATTGTTTATAACTTGGGTTGTGTTTAATTTGGGGATTTTTGTAATTCCCTGCTGAATTTTAGCTGCTTTCAGTTCGATCTTGGACTTTGATTCTTGGATATTAGGATAAAGTTTAGGCCAAACCTTGGTTTCTTTTGCTTAATGGTAAGTGTAGTGAAGTAATTTGCGTTTCTACTTTCGAAGATAACAGTTTAGAGCCTTTTTGTTAATGCTCACTTAATGTTTATAACTGGGTAAGTGAAAAAATTAGGGTTTTATGGGGTATGTTTAAAAATAAAGGTTTTTTTGTCGCTTAGGGCTTGTTCCCTCTTCTTTGCGTTTTCTTTAGGGTGTGGTTATGCGGGTTAGAGCTGTTTTAGAATATGGCCTAGTTTCTAATTTTAGATTCGATGGTCCCCCTGCTAATGATTGTGCTCATATTCGTTTATTTTAGATCCGTATGAGAAATTGTTGAAAGCTCAAAAAGATTAGTGGGTAGTATGTGCCATTAGGTTTGTAATAGTGTTACTTTCTTTGGTGACATTATCTATTTGGTGAATTGGAAGTAAACACTAAACGAAAATTATTTTCTGTTGGTATTGGTTACATAGAGATGTTGTATTTATAAGCTGTTATTGGGGATTTTTTTATGTGGGTTTTGCTTGTGTATTGTATTCAGTGGCTTTGAGCATATTTATTCTTGTAAAAAACACTAGTAAGGCCTGGCTCTGGAGAGCTATTTAGACTCTGGCCATCCAGGGGCGGTGCCTCCCATGGTGCCTTCTCGGGTGGCTGGAGGGCTAACACAATCTTCCTCAAGTTCTGGAATTTTCTTTCAAGGAGACGGGCAGTCCCAAGCTGTTGTTAACTCTCACTTGAGCTCATCCTTCGCGAATTCTTCTAATTCAATTCCTGGAACTGGGCGTTCGAATTTGGGTCCGGTTTCTGGGGACATGAACAATGCAGTGTTGAACAGTGTCGCGAATTCTGGTCCAAGTGTTGGGGCAAGTTCTTTGGTCACAGATGCAAATTCTGCACTTTCAGGAGGTCCACATTTGCAGAGAAGTGCAAGCATCAATACAGAGTCATATTTATGCGTACCAGCATCACCAATGTCATTTTCATCAAATAACATTAGCATCTCTGGGTCATCGGTTATGGATGGATCATCTGTAGTGCAACAGAGTTCTCATCAGGATCATAATGCTCAACAAGTACAGCAAAGTCAGCAGCATCAACAAGGAGCAACGAGTGCTACATCATTACCCACTTCACAAACTGGTCAAGTTTCACTTCCAATGGGTGTGCGCCTTCCTGGATCATTCCTTCAAGATCCAAATAATTTATCCCAGGTGCAAAAGAAACCCCGGTTGGATATGAAGCAGCAGGAAGATATGCTGCAACATCAGGTGTTACAGCAACTCCTGCAAAGACAGGACTCCATGCAGTTCCAAGGCCGCAATCCACAGTTACAAGCTTTGCTTCAGCAGCAGAGATTACGGCAACAGCAACAGATGTTGCAGTCTATGCCACAGTTGCAGAGAGCCCAATTGCAGCAGCAACAACAACAACAACAACAACAGCAGCAGCAGCAGCAGCAGATGCAGTTGAGGCAACTGCAGCAGCAGCAAGCTATGCAGCAGCCACAATCTGGAATAAAACGGCCGTTTGATGGTGGTGTAGCTGGTGTATGTTCTCGGCGACTGATGCAATATCTATATCATCAGCGGCAAAGGCCAGCTGTGAGTTCCTTAATTTAATTTATTCAGATTCTTTTTGTTTCCAATTAATTGAAAAATATCACGCCTGAATTAACTAACAAAAAATTTAACTTGCATGTTTATTTTTTCTAGCCTGAAAATTGTTTTGTTTACGTAATTAGTTTTTAAGATGATTTGTATTTGACAGGATAATACTATTGCATATTGGAGGAAGTTTGTTGCAGAGTACTACTCTCCTCGTGCAAAAAAGAGATGGTGCTTATCTTTATATGAAAATGTTGGGCACCATGCTCTTGGTGTGTTTCCCCAGGCAGCTATGGTCAGTTTGTTTCTCTGGCTGCATTTTGTTTTTTTTGGTTAAGAGAGACAGTTAGAGAGAAAGAAAAGAGGCGTGTGTGTGATTTAATTACTTATCTTACTTATGTAAATTATGTGGTGGTGATTATAACAATTAAAATCTTTTTCAGGATGCTTGGCAGTGTGACATTTGTGGTTCTAAATCTGGAAAGGGTTTTGGTAAGAAAATTAGACTGCCACTTGTTAGTTTCTTACCACAAGAAAATGTAATATATTATAAGATCATTATTTAAGAACATCAAACAGGAATCATAGCAGGGTAACAGTTGTAAGGATGGTTCTTAGCATTATTAACCGATTTAAATTCTTATATTTGTTGCAATATTTTGCTCATGTTTTGTTTAGCTTGGTATCTTGACCTTAAGGTGAATGAATAATTTCCAAAAATTTATTAGATTTTTTTGTCTGAGTTTATTTTTGCTGGGGCATTTTATTTGCAGAGGCAACGTCTGAAGTGCTCCCTAGACTTAATGAGATTAAGTTTGGCAGTGGAGTCATTGATGAGCTTATTTTTTTGGACTTGCCACGTGAAAGTAGATCCCCAACTGGTATAATGATGTTGGAGTACGGAAAAGCAGTACAAGAAAGTGTGTATGAGCAGCTTCGTGTTGTTCGTGAGGGCCGACTTCGTATCATATTTACACAAGATTTAAAGGTCAAAGGCTTTGCCATTAAGTTTTATTACTTTATTTCTCCGATGTAATCTCATATTGCTGATTTCATGCATTTCCAGATCTTATCTTGGGAGTTTTGTGCTCGTCGCCATGAAGAACTTCTTCCTCGAAGGTTGGTTGCACCGCAGGTATACATTTTGCGCAAAAAGACTTTGGGATGAGTTGTTTGAACTCATATTTACTTGTATATTTGAGTTGCTAAGAATTAACAACTGTTAATATTCTTTTATTTTTCTTTTGCAGGTGAATCAGCTGGTTCAGGTTGCACAGAAGTGCCAAAATACAATTGCTGAAAGTGGATCAGATGGGGTTTCTCAGCAAGATTTACAAACGAACAGCAACATGTGAGATAGTGAATCATTTTTTCCTCTTGTTCATTTTCTCATTTATGATGAGCGCTTATTTTCTCAGAGATTCATTTATTCATTAGGAGTGATGGTTTTAACTAAGTAAAAAGCTAGAAGATCTTTTTATTCCTTTCTCTGGCTGGTAGTAACTATCATAAAATCAGAAATCTAAAAACACTTGGAGTTGTAACAACAAGTAGACATCGTCTAAGGTATCCTATTCCTATTAAACCAATATTTTTTACCATGCCTTTACTCGATTGAGCATCTTTTTCAAAGATAAGAAAAAGGTATTTATATTAAGATGCTGATCTGTTAAATAGGATTAATATCCTGTTAGGGGCTTCTGCACATTATTCTTTCTTACTTTTGGCTGAGCTCTTGGATGCTCTTGTTTCAATTGTTTGGATCGTAAGACAGACTGCAGTTGTAAGTTTGAAACTTGTTGTGATCCACTTTGTATAAAGGGGTGAAATTAATGTTGAATGACTTCAGGGTACTATCAGCTGGACGACAGCTGGCAAAGAGCTTGGAGCTACAGTCACTGAACGACTTGGGTTTCTCTAAAAGATATGTGAGGTGTTTGCAGGTACAATGTTTATTTCTATGCTCAAGAAATTTAGTGTGCACATTTTGCCTTGAGGCTTTCTTATGATGACTTTTTAAATAGATCTCTGAGGTCGTGAATAGTATGAAAGATCTGATTGATTTCTGCGGGGAGCACAAAGTTGGGCCTATTGGTAAACTCCTCTTCCTTTTTCTAAAGTTTCATTCTTTTGATGTGGTTTATATCGATTCTTTGTAACTCGTAAGATATATAGGGATATTGATATAAATATATATATATATATATATATATATTTAAACAATTTTCTTTTTGTTTGGGTGGAAGAGATACGATAGTTACTTTGAAGAGATCATGGCTGTACATGCAAATTGCAGTCTTTCTTCTTGACCTATGCTTGTTTCTCTTTCCTGATAGAATTAGATCCTTTTTCTTCCCTCAACGGAGTCCTTAAATTTGAATCGACTGTTTTAGAAACATTTGCTCAGTCTTAATTTCAACTCGATATAGATGTTTAACTTTGGAAGAAGGGCTGGTCCTTTCACTTTCGATTTATATATATTTATATTATATTGGAATCATTGATTCTAACAGTAGTTTGCCTGGATTTTTTCGTTGATACTTTTTGGCAGAGGGGTTAAAGAATTATCCTCGACATTCTAGTGCCGCCAAACTCCAAATGCAAAAGATGCAGGAAATGGAGCAGTTAGCGAGTGTTCAGGGTATGCCAACGGACAGGAATACTCTTAATAAGCTAATGGCATTGCATCCTGGATTAAATAATCAAATGAACAACAATCATCAAATGGTAAACCGAGGGGCTTTAAGTGGTTCAGCACAAGCAGCTATGGCACTAACTAATTACCAGAATTTACTAATGAGGTCAAACTCTATGAATTCAAATCCCAACTCCATACAACAAGAGGCATCATCATCCTTTAACAATTCCAACCAAAGTCCATCATCACCTTACCAAGGGGCTGCTTCTTTAATACCAGGATCCATGCAGCACGTATCTGCTAGTGGTTACTCTAGCCCCCACCTACCTCCACAACAGCAGCAGCTGCAGCAGCAGCAGCGCTCGTTGAGTGCTAATAACATGCTACAACAGAACCATCCACAGACCCCTCAAGGCAACCAAGCCTTGCAGCAGCAGCAGATGATCCAGCAACTGATGCAGGAGATGTCGTCTAACAGTGGAGTGGTACAACAACAGTCTGTTTCTGGAGGAAATGCTAATGGGGTGAGGAATGGTTCAAGTTATGGGGGTAACACTTCAGCGGCCACAGCTGTAGCAACAACTACAACTGCCAATGTAGCAGGAAGTAATGGACCTGCACCCCCAAGCAGGAGTAACAGTTTTAAAGCTGCATCAAACAGTGACACTTCAGCTGGTGGTAACAATGGATTCCACCAGCGAACACCCGAGTTGCCCCAGAATCTTCACTTGCAAGGAGATATCACGACCGACATCTCCCATGAGTTCACAGAAAACGGGTTTTTCAACAATGATCTTGACGATAACATGGGGTATGGCTGGAAGGCATGACTAACAAAATTTGGTCTAATTATTGGCGATCCAGGCCGCACAAGTGGGGCATAATATATCTTTGTACAGGTCAATTGAGATAGCTGCTTTCTTTACCCCTTTTATTATGGTTCTCTTTTTTCTTTTTAATTTTTAAAGTATGGAATTTGTGGTGACTTGGCCCGCTTGTACTTCAGTAGTTCCGTAGGATCATTAGTAATCTTCTTCTTTCTTTTTTTTTGGTGTCGCCCAAGTCTTGCAAGTGTAATCTATTGGACAAAAACCTAAGAACAAACAGATTTCGTATTTAACATGTTTACATGTTTTACATACGCTATTCACTAATTATCTGTGAATGTTGCCTTTTTCGATTGTTTATATTAACATTTCGACTGCTTCTGAAAATGTCAAAAACAGACATCAATCGTGGCAATATTCCCATTTTCGAGGTTTAATACTTCAATTTGGTTAAACTAACTGGACACTAATTGTATGATTATTCATAATTAATTGAAATTTGGCTTCTAAAATGATACATCTGCAAATCATAAAAATTATTATTAAGGAAGATCTACAGATGTCTAAAATAAATATAAATAGCTTTCGTTGGCAATCAAAAAACCTCCCTTTCTGCAACTTTGATCGAGTATAAGACTATTTGTGGTGCACAGAGTAACAGTTTCAGTGGAGAGGCTGGACTTGCCGGATTGATGGTGAAATACTTCCAAAGCTGTCACTCAATTTCCTAGATTTGGGTAATAACTCAGATTAATTCAAAGGAAAAAGAAGGAAGAATAAAACAACAACAAAAGATCGTTCAGCCTTAAATAAAGTTGTATACTAATCATCTATTCCAGTTCTCATTTCTATTTTAACCCACTTATTCTCGGACATGACTTTACATGAGTTTGTTATCTTCAAAAAACACATCCAAGCATGTAAACAAAAGAAATCTACTCAACACCATATGCTCCCAGCATAATACTCACATATTAAGAAAGACTCACCGTTTCTGAATAATGCTTCAGTAAGCATTTTCCAGATGGTTCATGCATTTCGACATCAAAAGTAGGCAAGAGTGGTCTTCCAACAATTTGAACATGAGCAATACTGTACCATGGTTCGTAAAAGATTAAAAGAAAAATGTGATTAGGAAAAGATATGCAAAATTAGCTGCAGTATATAGCAAATCAGCAATATCTCAATATCTAAAGTTACACTTATGTTTAAGTACCTTAATATTACTCTATCGTCTAAAGAAGCTTTAATGAAAAGCACTGGAATAACTTCATTGGAAACTAATAGATTTAGGCACTAAGAACAAAAATTGTAAACGAACAAATCACGAAATATATTGATTGTGTACCAGATATAATATAAGTCGTCTATTTCTTGTTTTTGGACCCTGCCCAAAAGCTCAACTAGCAGATATCCTCCAACACAGAGAGCAGGTTCCGGGAGCTCAAACTTTTGCAAAAAACTTTCCTGTTTCATAGCAATAAGCTATTATTGAGTGTAAATGTCAAGCATGACAATATATTGACAGAATTGCATTTCAATATAAATATTCACTTAAGCTTCTACTTCTTAAATTTGTATATTAATTGTGGAAAAGTTTCGAAGTTACATGGCCAGTCAATCAGATTGTGGCTGAAGAATTAGCAGTTCACTGATAGTATATCGACTCATAATTACTTGTAGGGAGAAAGGGGAGACTAGAATCTTTCTAATGATTGAACATGTCAGTAGAAAGAAGAACCATGTGGACCATGGACAAAATGGCCACTGCCTGAAACGACTATGTCCAGGGGACTGCCCCCACCTCCCACAAGGAACATCTAGCTCCTATAGAAACAGAAGCACCTCACATTCCCAACACAAATTGAAACATACTAAAATGATTAATGTATTGAAACAAACCTGAACCATTGGGAATTCAGGTGAGATGTAAGTCCATACAAATCTATCGTCTAGCAATGTGTGATCCTCAGACTCGTTATCTGAAAAGTCAGTATCTGATTCGCCAAGATTTCTGAGATGGCCCATTTTAAATCGGACAGCTTTACATGAGTATATCGGGTAGCGGTGCTGAAAATATGCTGATGTACAAAAACAAATTTCCGTTAAGCTAGAAGTAAAACAAAAACTAAACCAGAGATGAAAGATGCAATGCAACACAGCAGAGTAAGAAACCTTGGAATGGTTGAACATGGATTTCACTGACCAGACACATCTTGGTCACTAACTCATAAAGTAGTGTCTCAGGAACAGATGGTTCATGTTGCCCACTACTTGACCAGTATGAAGCTACATTCTGATTTCTATCCCCGGGTTGCAAAGTATGCACAATGCTTTCAGTTGGGTAATTGTCAGTGCTAGATGCACTAATAGCAGTTGATAAGCAATCATTTGTAATGACAGGAGAAAGAGCTTTCGCTAAGAAGGAAAATATTTTATGGTTCCTCTTTAACAATTCAAATTCGGTACCGTTTCTAAGACCAATATCTACTGGTTCTATCAAGTTGTTTAGTTCAACAGCACCAGATATTTCAGGAAACTTCTTTAAGCAAAGCTGTTTACAGATGTCATGTTCAATCACTGCACAATGTAAAAAATAAAAAAATTGACATCAGAACTGTTTAGAGACTGAAATTTAGATCTCTTTCCAAATTCTTATTAAAACCATCAGATGTTTATATCCAGAAAATGTCATTCAATCTTTCTCTATTACATTAAAGTCAAATTAAGTCAAAAAGAAAACCAGAATTGGTTTATACATCATTCAGAGAGAGTCAAACTGCAACAAATTATCATTAAATGGATTTTTGACAAGGCCATTAAGCCACTAGGGTTAAAAAGAAATTAAAGAGCCTAATTGTCTTATAATTCACGCTCAAAAGGGTATCCAAAAAAAATTGCACAACAGTGAAATTTGACACAAACCGTTCACCAAAATACTCAATAGTTATAGTGTAGCACCACCATGGGCTTACCAAATTGCCGCCAGAGCTTGGAAACAGAGGAAACACGGACTACATCAGATGGGTCATCTAGATTGGTTAAAATCTTCATTGATATTTCTTCCGCAAACCAGAATATAAAATCACCACTATTATCCACTTTGGGCATCTTAAGAAATAATATAAGCCTTCTTCCAACAATCAAATTCACACTGCAAAAACACATTATTGATATAAGCATAATATTTAGCTTGAATTCAAAATAAACCAATCCAAAAAAGCCAAAGCAAAATTATAAAAAAAGGAAAATTGAGAGAGAGAGAGAGAGAGAGAGAGAGAGAGAGAGAGAGAGAGAGAGAGAGAGAGAGAGAGAGAGAGAGGGAGGATATATTCTTCAAAAATCCTTACAAGAGAAAACATCAACAACATGAGAGGTAGATGAATTCCCCCACCTTCTTAAAAATCAATCAGTATCAAAGAAACTCTTTTGATAGATATGAGGAACTAATACAAATTAGGAAAACTGACTCATGAAACACTTTTGATTATCTTTGAAAAATTGACGAAGTAACCATACAAAAATAAAATCAACGCAACTGAAAATACACAACATAAAGAAGAATATACCTATACCTATTAAGAAGGAGAAGGACAAAGCATTACTGTTCACTTGAAAGGAACAATGGGATCTCAAAATCGAAAAAGCAAAAGCAATCTCTTTGCCAATACACGAAGAAAGAGAAAAAAATGTAAGCTTTGTAATAACCGACTGTGGCCTTTTCCAAGCTTTAAGATGGCAAATCAACCAAAGTACTATAGAACTGATTTTGCCCATAATACTACTACTAATAATAATAATAATTACAAAAATACATGATTTTTTTTATTTTTATTTTTATTTTTAAGCTTCACACAGTAAAAACAATAATTCATTTTTTTTTTGGACTAATTAGTAATTTTTTCCCCTAAATTTTGACATGTACCAAATCGTGTCCCTGAACTTTTTTGGCCGTTAAAAATTCCCCCTGAATTATTGAAATTGTTAAATTTAAGGACTTTTGTCTAATTTCATTCAATTTTACTGTTTCAATGATTGTTTATGTACTAAATTATGCTCACTGGACTTTGATATCTACTAAATTATGCCCCTCAAACTTTGATATGTATTAAATCATGTCCCCTGAACTTTCATCCATGTTAGAATTTTTTTTACTAAAATTAGACAAAAGTCCTTAAATCTAACAATCTCAATAGTTCAGGGGAAATTTTAAACAGCCAAAAAATGTTCAGGGGGCACGATTTAGTACATGTCAAAGTTCGGGGGGAAAAATTATTAATTAGCCTTTTTTTAGGCTAATTAGAATTTTTGCCTCCTAAATTTTAACATGTACTAAAGTATGCTCTTGAACTTTTCTGTCATTTAAAAATTTCCCCTAAACTATTGAGATTGTTAGATTTAAGAACTTTTGTCTAACTAATTTCATTCAATTTTACTATTTCAGTGATTGTTTTTGTACTAAACCATGCTCCCCAATATCAATCATGTCTCTCGAACTTTGACATGTACTAAATTATGCTCCCTAAACTTTCATCCATGTTGGACTTTTTTACTAAAATTGGACAAAAGTCTTTAAATGCAATAATCAACAGTTTAGGGGGTATTTTTAACGACTTTAAAAATTGAGGGGGTATGATTTTTGATACATATCAAAATTCGAGAGACAAAAATTCTAATTAGTCTTTTTTTTTATTATCTTATAGTTGCATTATAATTTTTATGAGATTGTTTTTTAGTTATTTTTAATTATTTTAAATTTATAGTTGGTAAGATTTTTTTTTTTTATTATTTTAATTATTTCGTTACTGAAAAATATTTTTTTATAATTTTAAAATTTTACTAACCTTCTTTTATAATTAAAAACTTTAAGTCATAAATAAAAAAAAATTAAAAATTCCCCAATAATACATTGGTCTATTTACCTCTCGGTTTTTACAAGCTCTTTTTAAGAAAACATATATATTTTTTTAATTGAAAAGTTTTTTGAGAGAAGATAGGTATATAACTTTTTCTGAAAAAATGAATTTCTTATAAGTCTATTTTTAAAATTTAGAATAATTTACTCACTATTTTTTTAGTAATATCAAAACACTTTTTCATTAAAGAAGATTTTCATATATTTAAGAATAAATTTAAACTTTTAATTAGTTTATAGCACACATTTTTTAAATAGGTGTTTCAGTAGATCCTTATTTGTTTCGATATACAAGAGAATTTTTTAGTTTATTTTTTTTTATGATCGTATACATTATAATTATTTAGGACTACTTGTAAATTTTTAAAAAATTTCAAGTAGTTTACAATGCTAAAAATGTTGAACGCGCGATTATTTTTCTTATAAGACTTGTAAGTAACTGTTTAAACTTTATTCTCGACATTGTAAATTATTTAAAGTTTTTTAAAAATTTACAAGTATTCTTAAATAATTATGACGATAAATTAAATTTTTTTCTAAATGAAATGGATAAAAAATCTACAAGAATGACTATTAGGAATCTACTACAAAAATTTCTTATAGTATAAACAAAAATAAAAGTTGACTAAATTATAATAATAATAATAATAATGTATTTTATTATTATTATTATTATTATTATTATTATTATTATTATTATTATTATTATTATTATTATTATTATTATTATTATTATTATTATTTGTCCTAATGATTTGGGAGTTTATATTACACACATAGTTATTATAGAATTTTGATACTTACATAAATAATATGTGATTGAAATTTATATATATATATATATAAATAGAAGTTGAGATTTGGTTTTATTTTTTGATAAAATGTAGATTTATTTGAGTAATTTGTGATATAAATACTTAACTTTAATTTTCAATTGTAAATAAATAACTATGTTTAATTTTTGCCGGTAATAATACTTAAGTTATAATTCTGGAAATTCTATAGGTACCTAGTTGTTAAGTAATAAGTGTTAAGTAAATTGTCACGTGGCAATTCCTGATTGGTCCAAGTTATTAAATTATTATTATTTTTTAAAAAAATTAGTTTAAATATACTAATAAAAAAAATAACACGTGGATAATGACTTAGCATTTAACGATCAAATACCTACAGAGTGCCAAAAATATAACTTTAGTATTATTACAGTAAAAAATTAAACTTAAGTATTTATTTGAGAGTTAAACTTATATATTTATGCCGCAAATTACTATTTATTTAATGTATGGAGAGTTTATTAATTTAGATGGTTCCTATCCAATCACTCAAGCATTGTATATAATATTTTTTTGGGTAAATAACAGTATAACTAACTAAATTTTTAAGTTTGTAAGCAGCATCAACCAAATATTTATTTTTAACGGTATAAGTACTCAATATTTGTAACACTGTAATTTTCTTTCAGTTTCGTTAGTACAAATTTCATTTTGAATTTATTAGAGATAATTACGTAAATTCTATTTTTTGCAAAGCTTTTACATTTTTATGTTGAAAAAATAACAAGTGTACAGAAAATAACATACAAATATAAAAATAAACAACAACAAATTAACAAGTGTATAACATAAAAATACATAAAAGACCGTATTTTCTGTAAATAAAATCATAAAAAATGTAAAAAGATTAAAATTTCGTACAATCATATTTTTGTAATTTTTTTTTATTGTTTTTGTGTATTTGTGAAATAATCCCTTTGTTAAAAAATATTTTTGGAAGTAATTGATGCTGCATATTTTGTCAAAGATCAATGATCTAGAAATTTGGGCTTTATATGTGGTCTGTTTAAGACAATAACAGAATCTGTACTGATGAGATTAGAGAAAAATTACGGTTTAACAAACATTGAGTTCTTATGCTGCTAAAAATAAATATTAGATTTATGCCACTTACAAACTTAAAACTTTTGGTACTTATATTTTCCAAAAAGAGAAAAACAGAAATATTTTAACACAATAAAGAAGGAAACATAATAGTTAAGAAACTTTGAAAAAAAAAATGGGTACTTCTTATGCAGAAAAGTTTCTTAGTCTTCTTCTTCTTCCTTTTTTTTTTTTTGTTTTCTTATAATTATATAAGTTGTAGTTATTTAGGACTACTCGTAATTTTTTTTAAAATTCTGAATAATTTACAGTATTAAAAATAAAGTTAAAACGTCGCTTACCAATCGTATAAGAAAAGACAGTCATGCAACAAAATATTTTAACTTTTATATTTTGCACTGTAAATTATTTAAAAAATTTACAGGTGAGTTTAAATAACTAAAACATACACAATACAAAAAAATAAACTACAAAACTCTTATGTGAATGTCAAAAATAGATAGAAGATCTATCAAAATACCACTATATACTTTTTTATTGTAAAATCACTTACTCTCATATTTGATAAATTGGCAAAATTAATTGTTTGTGGTATTTTCAAATTATATTTTGTTTCTTGTTTTGGTGTGAAAATATTTTTTAAATCAAAATATTCTATTTATGTAAATAAATAAATTAATTTTTTTTAATATAAAGTATATAATATCTTAATATTTATATTTATGAAAATTTACTAGGTTCATTGAATATAAATATTATGGAACTTACAACAATTGCGATAAATTTAAGAAAGAGTCTTTATTTGTATAAGTCAATTTGGTTTGTAATCATTAAGGGTGCGTTTGGAAATAACTGTGTAATTACTAGCTAGGGTAATTACTAGGGTGGTAATTACACAGTGTAGTAATTACACTATATTTTAAAATACAAGGTATGTTTGGATATGAGGTGGTAATTACATATGAATTCCTAATATCTTGTTTGTCAAAATAGTTAGTAATTACATAGGAAAATAATATTTTTTAGTAGCTAATGTTTAATATGGAAAGTTTTAAGTAATTACACAGTGTAATTACATTCAATTCTCATGGGGAGCCATGAGAATTGGAGAGTGTAATTGGAATCCCTCAATTACTTCCAATTACACAGTTACAGTGTAATTACATGGTCAGACAAACATGCCAAATTGTGTAATTACCTCCAATTACACACAAATCTAATTACATTGTGGCTTTCCAAACACATCCTAAATATTATTCAAATAAATTTCATTATTTGGGCATGACTTCATAGACTAGTAGTAATTTATAAAGATTGTTGATATCATGTATAATTTCGTGTGTTTTTTATTGTATGTTTATTTTTATCTTTTGTTGATAAATTGTTTAAACATATTGGTTTTTATTTAAACAATTTCTGGGTCTGTATAAATATTTTTATAATAAAATAAAAATTAATTATTTAATTTGAATAATTAAATTGATTATCATAAAAATTAAATTAATTATCAGGTTTTTTATTGAAAAGTGAAAACAAAATAAAGATTGATTATTTTAGAGAAAAATAAATCATTGATTGGATTTTGGATTGGACAAAAGGCTGCATTACACGAATTAACAAAAGAAGATAAGACAAAGTCTATTTATAATATATTTATATATTAAATTATATTATTCCAATTTGTTTGGTGGTCCATCCTTGTTGGATGGTAGTAGTTGAGTTGAGATTGAGATTGAGATTTCTTCATTTTTCATGCGTCTTACAAAGAGTATTGACATTTCTTTTAATTCAATTCAAGAATCTCTCTTCAATATATTGATAATATAAAAATATTATATACAAATGCAATTATGTTACGTTATTAAGACAAAAAAAAAAACGTCAAATTTTATTCTTTTTTGACTTTAAACTCAAATGCTTAATTCTATTTAAAAATAAATTTCTATACTCTATTAAAGAATAATGATTAATTTGCTATACAAAATTAAGTAATAATAACTTTTAAATTATAATTAGTTGTACATATTCTAAGTCCCTTATTAATAAAGTATATTTCTATATACAAAAAGATTACATCTACATATATTTTATAAATTTATTTATGTAAAATTAATAATTTTATTTTAAACTGTAATATATGTATAAATATTATATTATTTGAAAATAATTACATTATGATTTAATATTAATAATTATTTATTGTTATTATTATTATTATATTGATATTTTTTAATATTTTAATTTTTGTTTAAGTATAATTTTATTTAATTATAATTTCTTAATTAAAATATAATTTATAATGAATTACTTGCTCAGCTCACATTTGTACATTTGTCACAGAAACACACACGCTAAGATTTCAACAACTTATTAGAAATCTGAGTTGGGTATATAAACACAGAATCTAAGGAGAGACCACCTTTAGTGTGTGTGCAATCAATTTGAAGCATTGAAAAGTTAATCTTGATGATCATATTAGGATTTTCCACTTGAAAATCACCCACATGGTAATGGACCCATTTTCCATAATTGTTCAAATAACATTCTAATGAAGCTTTATGACCGTTGGATGTTGATAAGTTGAATCGAGCTGGCTTTATATCCCACCCATGAACTTGATCAACATTACAAACTCTTCTCCCAAATCTTGTTGAACCTTTGCCTAATTGTAGTCGAAAGTAGAGGCTATAACTCCCTTCTCCCAACACTAACTCTAACTCTCCAATCACTTCAACCCACCAAATTTGTTGTAAATAAGCCACTGTTTCGAATCTGTATAAACATAAATTAATGACTAAATTTTTTAATTAATATATATTTTTTAAAAAAAGTGATCATGTTAGGTCATTCAATGAAGATTCGAATATATATGAACACTATACAAAGAAAGCATCCACAAAATAGAGAAAGTGGATAAGATCAAAAGAAAATGCCTTAATTTGAAGCTAAGTAATGGTGTGAATAAATTAATGGATAAGCTTATTAGACTATGACAGAGCATATCATCTTCCAGGGCCCGGAAATGTCTCTGTTTTGTTTGTTTGTTTTTTTTTTTCTTCTTTTTAAACAACAAAAAAAATCATTTATTCTTGGATCTTTTATTTTGGATTGAATTAATTTTTGGGTCTTTTAAAAAATAATACTTTATTCTTGGGAATTAAGTATATCCAGGGAAGGGAAGGAGCCAGGAGGTAGAAAATTAATTTATTTAAGAGGGACCAAAAATTTAAGGACACTGACAAAGAAAATTGAGAAGGACGAATATCAATTTATCAATTTTTTTTTAAATTACTATTGGGAGTATTAGTAGTCTTCAACATTTTCTATATGTCTTATTAATTAGCGATATTCTTTAATTTTTTTTTTAATTTATATAAAACACGCTATTTAATTACATCAATAGCGATATGATATTGAGGAGAATGCTAGGTATCAATAATATCCTTCAGCAATTTTTTTTTTTAAGAGAAAATTATACTCTTTACCCTTTTTATATTGTTCTCTTTTATTTTTACTCTTTTTTTTAAAGTCTATCATTTTTACTTAAATATTACATTAATTTTGCCCATGTCACTTCAAAATACTCTCCATGTGACTGTTTTATGTCAATGTATTTTGGGTACAGTACATATAAAAAGAGGTATGTTTCAATTAAATATAAAATTAGAAGTAAATTTGATTAATTGATTAATAAAAGTGGTATTTTTCAACTTACCCTTTTTTTAAGTATTAAAAGAAAAATGAGTAATTAGTGCTAAATCAATCTCTTGATATTTTAATTTTTTTTTTTGTGATAATACCAATTAACTTCTTTTTTGTTTGTAAATTTGGTGTCAATTGAATTCCACTATTAAGATTACTACAAAGTACGTAGGTTGTATACGTGAGCTAATAAAATATGTCACATATCCACATGTTTACACATTAACAAAGAGGTATTAAATAAAAAATACAAAAAAAAAAATCACCATATTTTTATTTACTTTCTTACACAAAAAAATATTGATATACGATGATTTGTTCATATGTATATATATTGAACAGTACTCACATTCGCATATATCGATCTAAAAGTTAAAAATTATCGGATTATCTATTTCTTTTTTGTCATAATTTCAACAATGCCATAATTCGAATTATCTAAAAAAGAAAAGTTTTAAGTACATAACTGTGTAACCCTAAACATCCCAACAAGAAAAAACAATTATGAGCTTCCTTTAAATTACTATTGAATATCTGATGGCACAGTTATTCAGCCTCAAAGAAATCCAAAATCAGGAAATTTCCAGGAACTTTCTACTGTGCTTTCAAATATATTAATAAAGAAGATTTTACTATACATTCCTGATGGCTAAAAAGGAAACAGAGAGACTTTTGATATGAGTACGATTGAAAAAGATGATTGAAAAAGAAACAACGTATTTTTGAACACAGAGAGAGGTAGTCAAAAACTCAAAGTCAACAAACCCAATTTTCTTTAACAAATGAGTTCTTAATTGAATTTCTGACCTTGATTCTTGAGTTGGAATGTAATTCCAATACCTTCGATCATCTATTCCAGTTATTCTCAAGGCCTTTGACGATATCGACAAACAAAGTTTCCCACTACTCTTCTCCAACCAAGCTTCCTATACATAATAATAATAATATAACATTTGTAAGAGATACTGTATATATAAATAGTTATAAATGAAAGGTAATTATAATTATATATTTATTTATTTATTACCTTGGTACCACCATCGAAGCGATTTGGTTGACACAATTTAGAATATATATGTTTCTTAGGCAAGTAGGTTTGAGATTGAAGTAGTAGTTTCTCAAGAAGAAAGTTGTAATTGGATGGAAGCTTTGACTCCCAAACAAAATCAGCCAAAGAAGCACCATGAAAAGCTCTGTTCAACAAAGCCAGTTTACAGATCTCAGGTGGATTCAAGTATTTTATAATGGTTGAGATACAATTCTCCGGCAAGTCATCCAGCACCGTTTTCGCCTTTTTCGAATAACCAAAGTTTATTCCATTACCACTACTCTCTCTTGATTCACCTAACACTGAGAAACCAGCCCCCATAAACACAGACACAAGGTTATTAATTATTTTTTAGTTATTTGAAATGTAATAATATATATGAAGAGAAGAAGGTAATCTATTAAGGAAAAACAAAAGTGAATGAAGAAGTTTATAATGGGTAGTAGAGGAGAAGGTGATAAAGGAGATGGGGAAGGATCAAAGGAACCAATTTCTTTTCATTGAGGAAACACAGACAAAGGGATAAAGTAAGCCTTTTGTTTTTGATTATACGAATCTACGCCAGGAGTGTGCATGGGACTAATTTATATATACATAGATATAAATATGTTATAAAAGATTTCAACATGTAATATAGTACGTTATTAACTTATTATCTGCTATTAATTTATTTATTTATTAACAGTAATTGATTTATGTCATACTAGACCCTGTGCTAATGCCGGTTAAGCCATGCTTAGAGGCCATCCATGTTGAGAATTATGGGATTCCATTTCAAAACCAATTGGCAATGAGTAGAGTAGCCCATGTTCTTATATATGGCTCAATTCTTTACCATTTATTCTATATGGGACAATGTCCACAACATTCTCCCTCAAGATGATGGCTATTTTTTGCTCATCAATCTTGAACCGTATCAGAGTGGATATGGTCACTATTTGTATATAGGTGCGGATCGGATAGGATCACGCCCGCAAGGGATATAGCTCTGATACTTTATTGAGAATCATGGAGTTCCATCTCAAAACCAATTGGCTATGAGTGGAGTAGCCCATGTTCTTATATATGGCTCAATTTTCTACCATTTATTCTATGTGGAACAATGTCCACAACATAACTTAAATTATAATTTCCCTCTCCCCCCAAAATAACTAAGGTCCAATTATATTTTGGGCCGACCCTGATTTATGTGATTATAATTTATTAATTACATGATATACTTATTTTACTTTACATGTTTTAATTTTTACTTTCATTTTCATATTCTTTTAGATAAACCTATTTTTTTTTTGTTTTATAAATAATGTTCCTATTATACCCTTAGATTAATGTAAATTATATGCTAGATTTAAGTGGAAGGTGAGTGTATATTAGGCAACCCTCTCACAAAAGTGGGTATATTTTAATGAAATATAATATAAGAGTATTTTTGATTAATAGATACAAAAAAGAAGTATCCTTCATCTTATCCCTTATTTATATGACAAATATAAAACTATTAGAATAATACAAAATAAAGAAGAAGATGATGAATAGAGAAAAAGAAGTGAATGATAATTTTTAACTAGTTTATTTAATGGGATGAATCCTTAATTTTACAAAAATATAACTCAAAGAATAAAAAACTAAATCATTGAAATAAAAAGAAATACAATCAAGCATTTATGGTGATAGTTGATATGATTGATTCGAATATCTATTAACAATATTTTATAATACTTCCTATTGGATGTCCAAAATAATTGACTTATTAAAAACTTTGTTAGAAAATCTACTAGGATAAAAACTTGGTCAAGGAAATAAGAGTGCAGAGATCTTTTAATTAACGTATTTTGATCTTGTGTACATCCATCTAGACCCTAAAATCAATGTCAAACAATATTCATCTAGACCCTAATGAACTGTTAGCTACTCATGTTCATCGTAGTAATTTCACACATATTAATTTAAAATAGAAGAAGAAAATAGAGAAGAAAAGAATGCTGAAAACCCTGGTGAGAAAGCCTTCAATATTGATTTTGCTCTCTAAAATTCGTACTCCTTGATTGCTTCTAATCAAGAGTTTCTGAGTTTTTTTAAGCTCTGAAAACGTACTAAAAACACTAATAATAATGTGTTTCTATAGGCTAACAAAGATACTAAATAGATTTAAAATTTAAACTTAAACAAGATAAAAATCGCAGCTCTATCTTTTTTTTTTTTCCGCTATCTTTTTATCTTTCTTTCTTCTTCTTTTTTTTTTTTTCAGAAATTTCCTGCTGCAATGACTGATAGTATTTTGGCCATAACTCTCTTGATATTACTCGGAATTGGACGATTCAAGATGTGCCGAATAGATGAAAGAGATATCTAGAACTTTTATGTTTTGACTTTTTCTAAAATCTGATCAGAACATAGTCTAATTTAGGCTTGAAGTTTCTGCTTTATTTTCTTGCACAATTTTCTCTATTTTATAGTTCATCTTTTTGTGAGATTTGACTAATTTATACATTCCAAGTGTCGAAACCTGAAATTAAAGAAAACATGCATAAATTTATTTCAAAAAGTGATAATAAAGATAAAAATTAACTCTAAAAATAACAAAAATAATAGGCTAAAAATATCTTAACAATTTCCCCCAAACTAAATCCTTACTCGCCCTTGAGTAAGACTAACAACTAAAAACAACACAACCTAAATGAAACAAGTCAATCAACCGAAACATGATCAATTTTCAAGTAAGATAAATAATATGGTTATGAGAAAAAATTTCACCTCTAATTCAGAATTTCAGTTCAATCACACACTTGATTCACCTCAATCTTTTACTCAATTCATGAAACTATAATTAGCACTTAACTAATAGTTGAAATAATTTATGCATGCCAATTACAACTATCAATCCACTAACCCAATATATTCCATAAGCTTGCAATACTTACTATTCTCTACTAATAAAAAACAATGCACAACCAAAAATCAAAAAATCTTTCTAGACTTGTAATGTTAGACTTAGGTACGGGTAGATAGAATGATCATTTAGGCTCACCTATACATTAAGTTTCTCCATTTAATTCACCCAATATTTATTTTTACAAACAATCCCAATACTCCCTTTTTTTTTTCTTATTCCATGAGAGAAAATTTGTTTGTTTTTTTTTCTTTCGACAACATTGCAATACTTTATTTTTATTTCTTTTTTTTTTTTTTCGAATTTGACACTTATTGTCAGATTTTTCTTTTTTTTTTTCTTTTTTAAGTTGTTGCCAATCAATTTTTTTTTACAAATTCTCTCAATTTTCACATATATTCCCACACATATATCACAAACTTCCCATCAAAATTCTCCCAAATTAAAGATCCACTTATGGTATAATTTAGGGTCAAATTTTAGATATTCGTGGGTTTATCTTATTTAGGCTCAATATGTGTAGAAACAAAGAAATAAAGTTAATGTTCAAAAATAGTAACTAGGATAAAATTACAGGGATGATTTGAAATGCACAATTGATCCAAAGAATGCCTTCCTAGTCATGCATAATTTATTATTTTGCCTCAAATAACAAGTAATCAAGTTTTAGAATTTTTTTCAAACAACCTTCCACATTTCACAATTAGCATACATAAACCAATTCAATTGCTTGAAATTTACTTATTATGATTCCATGTTCTTTTAAATCACAAAATTAAAATTAGTCAAGAATGTAATATCACCAAACATGCTAGTTTTTCAAAAAATAAATGAAATTTCCAAATCATGCTATCTACGCACTTTCAAATTGACTCATATTTAGAAAAATTGACTCAAACAACACAAAAAAAAAAATAATAACTGAAATGACTAACATGAAACTAAAAATTTAAAGTTCACCTTAATTGACACATTGTCCCCAATGTGACACCAAAGAATAGGAAAAATAGAACTTACTTGGGGTGCCTCCCAAGAGCACTGTCGTTAACATCATATAGTCGGATACTGGTTTCCTCTTACAAAATTCAACTGGGATACAATCTACTTCTTGCATCCATAAAGTGCTTGTACCAAATGTCGAAAAATGTCCTCCAATGTTGTGAATTTCAAAGCTATGCCTAGAATGAGAGTCACCTTCCCAATTCTCACACATCAGTCTTTTCCATTGGTCATGAGATCTCTCCAGCTGAACACATTGAAGCAATCTTCAATGAACTCACTAGTGACCACAATGTGTTCATCACCTTTGTGAATATACGAACTAATAACCAATATACTGTCCCTGAAATTGAAGCTTTACTCATGGCTTAAGAAGTTCGTTTTGAAAAGTCAGCTCAAGAATTGGATTTCTCAAAGCTTGAAGCAAATATTGCTCACACAAAACCATTCACTGGTGGCAAATGTACCTTTTCTTCTCCCTATTTCCCTAATTCGACTAATCGTGGCTCTCATTTTGTGTCTCGAGGTCATCAAATGCAAAATAGCAAATGTGCTATACTCAGCTCATCCTCCTCCTCCTGGCTTTGGCCAACAACCTACTCAAATTACAATTAGAGGAAGTCAATCTCGTGGATCACATCCACCTTCAAAAGGAGCTTTTACATATGGCAGCGACCAATAATCACCATGGGGACAAAAGGTTCAATGTCAGCTGTGTCATAAACTTGGTGATACAGTGGCCAAATGCTTTTATAGATTTGATAAATCATTTCAAGGACCAAAAACCTTGCAAGCATTTACTGGCAGTGCCAACATTGTTGAAGCTTCTCAATTGTACGCTTCACCAGAAACCATTGGGGACACCAGCTGGTATCCAGATATAGGTGCTACTCACCACTTGACTACCAATGCACATAATCTTTCCTACACACATGACTACCAAGGTGATCAACAAATTCAAATGGGTGATGGTTCAGGTTTGCCCATTTGTTGTGATATTTTGCACACGCAAGTGTACGTATCGTTACAAGTAGTAAACTCACCAGGAGTGAGGTCGATCCCACATGAATTGTAGTTAAGTACGTTAAAATTAAACTTTTACTTCTATTTGGTTAAATAAAAATTAAGAAAGAGTTAAAAATAAGAAAACTAGTAAGAAGCAAATATTTAAGAAAATTGATAGGTAATAAAAATTAGGGCTTCGATTTCAATTGTTTCTATTGATTATGGCCTAATATGATTATTTTCCTAAGGTTAATTTTTATGCAATAACAAGTTTACTAAGGTAATTTATAGTCTTCTCAGATATATAAATCTCAATCACATGCAAACTTTCTACTTTCGTGATAAATTTGACATGCAACAGGTATTAAGCATAAAAACCCTATAAGCTATCTAAACGATATAGGTACTCTCGTCCTATATCGAAATTCAGTTCTATTTTACTATAGCATATTTGACACTCACTTCTCAAATCTCGCATCAAAATTAAAGACAATTAATTGGTGATCAGACAATCAAAAGTAATTAAGCACAAATAAAATAGAATACATAGAAATTAGGGGGAAAATAAATCATATTAAAATTATAAACAATGTTAAACAATATCCATCTAACCCTAATTAAATGTTTAGCTACTCATGTTTATGAGAGTACAATCACACATATTAACTTTAAGAAAAGAGTGAAAATAGAAAAGAGAAGAATGCTGAAAACCCTCTTAAGAATGCCTCCAATATTGCAGTTGATCTCTCCACTTCGCATCTGTATTCTCTCTCTTTTTTTTTCTCTCTGAAATTGCTTGCCGAAATCAACTCCCTTCTTCCCTTTATATAGGCATTGAAGGCCTAAAAAGATGAAAACAACGCACATGTTTACATTCCCATTCGCATTTAAATTTTTGGGAAACCTCAAACGAGATATTTTTTCTGCTGCGTTGACTGATAGTATTTTTATCATAACTCTCTCAATATTACTCGGAATTGGACGATTCAAGATGTTCCGGAAAGATAAAAGAGAGATCTAGAACTTTTATGCTTTGACTTTTTCTAAAATCTAATCAAAACATCATCGAATTTAGGCTTGAAGTTTCAGCTTTATTTTCTTGCACAATTTTCTCTATTTTAAATATCATGATATTTTTATCTTTTTCCCATCTTTTTCTCTGATATTTTTCTAATCTTCTTCTATTTTAAATCTGCACAAATAAAAGATAACAAGCGTAAAAATGCTCCAAACATGATTAAAACTCAATTAAAAATATACTAAACTTAATCTAAAATTAATACTAAAAATAACCTAACACCATTCACACAGTAGGAAAAACATCTCATCTTTCTTCCTTTCACTCAAAAAATCTGGTGCTTAAGAATTTGTTGCATGTACCTTCCGTCACTAAGAAGTTGTTGATAACAGTGTTTGCTTTGAATTTTATCCCTCTTGCTGTCTTGTCAAGGATTTGGATACAACGAAGATCTTGCTGGTTGGAGGCTTGATCAAGGTCTATACAAGTTTGATGCCATTCAACTCCACTCTCTCACTCAAATAGAGCAGCTTAATACATCTAAATACTTTGTAACCTAGCTTAATAAGTTCCAATCCTCAATGTAACACTCATGTTATCCCTGTTGTTAATGCTGAATATTTATTTTGGCATAATAGATTAGGACACCCTACAATTAGGATTGTACAACATGCTTTATCCTCTTATAATATCAAAATTAACAACAAAACAATTGCTGGGTTTTCAAATTTATGTCATGATTGTTGCTTAGGAAAATATCACAAACTTTCCTTTCCCACATCCACTACTATTTACTCTAAACCACTACAATTCTTGCACTTTGATTTATGGGGTTAGGCCTTGGTCGTATTTTGGCTCATTTTCCTTCAAGTATGACACGAGATCTTACCAAATGCCTTTTCGTACTCGCCCAACACCTTACTTTCTTAAACCTATGCGAAATCTTGACACATGGGAGTGCCTTGGTCGCATATGGCACGTTCTTTTCTTCTAGCCCCAATGATGTTATCTTGTTCTTTATACTTCATTATTTCAACAAGTTAAGTCATTAGTGCCTTGTTGAAATTCTTGGTTTTGAAGTGAACTGGCTTGAGTTTCGATTCCAACTTAACTTTATTAGAAACTAGGCAACATAACCGCGCTTCGCGCGGTTATTATACTAATTAATAAATATTTTTTTGATTTTTTTACCATTTACGGTTATTATATTATGTTATGCTGCAAATATCTTTTCATTGTATTATAAAAAAATGTATTAACTTTTGTGTTAATTTTAAAGTAGTAACTAACAATGGTTAGTTTGGTAGGATTTAATAATTTTATTAGTAATTTTAAATTTTATATTTTTATCATAAATTTATTACAAGAAAATACAAAAAACTTATCTCTAAAGTACAAAAAACACTTAATTCATTCTCCAATTTTGACTATTTAAAAAATTAAAACTAAATTTATGAAAAACTAAAATAATAACAAAATATTTAAATAGACAAAAAAATTTACAAAAATAGTGACATTATATTCCATAAAATTCAAATAATGAAGAAAAAAACAACGAAGATTGAAAAATTAAAAAAAAATAAAAAATGTTCAAATATTAGAATGTCATATAATAACCTATAAATTTATACCTTCATACATATGCATATATTCATTCAATTATTTTTTTATGTGATTACTTTTTATAAATAAAATAAAAAATTATTTTCAACTTTTGGACAAATAAAATTTGGAGAAAAATACTTATATAGACTTACTTAAAAAAATTTAGTTTCTAAAATCGTTTTTTATTTTATAAATTAAGAAGATATAGATGTAAAATAGAAAAAATAATCTCAAAATGAATTTAATCTATAAATATATAAATAATAATAATAATAAAAATTATAATATTTATTTATAAATAAATTTAGTCTAAGTAGATATTATTTTAGAAAAATTATTACTTGTAAAAATATAAATAATATGTTGTATATATATTTTTTTAAATCCTTATCAAATAAAACATTAATCAATTACTCATAAGAAAGTGCTATTTTTTTAAAAGATCAAAATGACATAATAAGAACATTAAATAACACCTAAATAAATAACCTACCTAAATAACACCTTAAGTATTTCTAAACTCTGGGACTTTAAGTTTGTATTTGTAGTAGTTGCCACAGATAATATACTTTATATATTAATTAAAAATTAAAAACTTATTGGGTAATACATAAATCAACGCCCTTAGAAAAATATTTATTGGACATGAAAAGTAGCATAATAAAAGTATTTTTAAACCATGTGGGACTCTAAGTTTGTATGTGCAGTAATTTTTTTAAAAAAAATAATATTTATATGCCTAAAAGAGTATTTAAACAATATGACACTTTTTTTTTGTAAATAAAAATATTTTTATTTATAAATTTAAAAAATTGTGTAAATAATATATTAAAAATAGTAACATATTTATATGTATAAAAAATATTGAATTAATTATAGTTCTTATTATATTATAAAAAATATATTATTATATATATATGTGTATTTTTATGTTAAAGAAAAATTATAAAGAAAGAAAAACTTATATATAATTTGTAAATTACTTAATTGTTAAAGATATATAATCATTTATCAAAATATGAATGATAAATTATTTAATTTTATATATTAAATAAAAATTATAAATTTGTTGGGTAATACATAAATCAATACCCTTAAAAAAAATATTGATTGGACATGAAAATAACATAATAAAAATGTTAATTATAACCTAAATTTTATAATAGTTTATTTCTAAACAAAATATAAAAATGTTACAAGATTTTAAAAATACAATGAAAAAAATTTAAGATACCACCAAGATTATTTTGCGTTTTTTGTTTAATATTTATATATAGATATAGATTTTCTATATTAAATAAAAATTTAAAACTTATTGGATAAAACATAAATCAATAAAGAAAAATATTTATTGAATATGGAAAGTTGCATAACAAAAGTGTTATTTATAACCTACATGAATAACACATTAGGTGTTTCTAAACCATGTGGGACTTTAAGTGGATATGTATGGTAGTTTATTTCTTAACAAAATATGAAAATGTCACAAAATTTTAAAAATATAATAAAAAAAAATGTAAGATGCCACTTAGACTCCTTTATGCTTTCCTTTATATTTATATATAGATATTAAAGAAACTAGCCTAGAGTGAAACCCTAGGTATATGAAAATTAACACTTTCTCGAGGAATTAGTCTCATATGGCCTTTTTCTTGCCACGTGGCATTCAAACAAGGTGTCATTTAGTACTGTAGTCGAGTTTAGTCTGTCTTTTGTCTTTTTGCTTTTTGGTCAAAGTCATGAAGTTGATTTTCTAATTTCTTAAAAATCAAGTATAAAAATTTTAAAATCAAAGGAGATTATTAAAGGCAACAACACATAATTGACAATGAATCTTGATAGTTAGACTTAACTTCAGTGTTCTTTCATTGCTTTAATTACTTTGCTTTGTATCTATTTATGTGCTACATTAGTTATTTGTTCTAACATTGTTTTTACATGTTTGAACTTTAAGTGTTTATGTAATTGTAGATGTTATTAGTTTTTTATTCTAACATTGTTTTGAGATGTAAGAACTTTAAACTCTTGTGAAATTGTTGCTTCCATTTTTTTTTTGTAAAAGTGAATCTTAATTACAACAAACAATAACGGAATAAAATAAAAGAAATTTGAAAATATAAAAGTGCAAGGAAAGAATTCAAACGAGATTCTTAAGTTATAAACATAGTCCAATAATTTCACACTTCTCCTCAAAATAGGAGGTTTGAAATTTGAATCCCTCTCTCTCAATATTAAAAAAAAAACTCTATAATATAAATATCTAATGTTGCCATATTTTTATAAACTTAGCAAAAAAAAAAAAAAATTTACCCATGTTTACTTAAAGGGAATGGGAATGAATGGTATGGTATTGATTCCCATAGAATTGTTTACTAAATTTTGGAAAGGGAGAAAGTAGTAGGACCCACACAAATTTAGGAGAAAACAAAGGGAAAGGTTCTCCCCATTTTTATAGGGAATACCTTTCCCATTCCTAGCTTAATTCATTCTAATTTTAATTTTATTAATTAAAAATAAAAAAGACAAATATGTCCTTTAAAAATCTATAAACAAAAAAATAATTACATATTCTAATAATGACAATTTTGTCAAATTAAAGCATTCCGATTACCTTTCCTAGTTATGTAAACAAAATAATATGATTCTGTTTTTCTTTCCGGACAGTTTAGTAAACAGCATAATAAAATATTGATTCCGATTATTTTTTATTTTAAACCGATACATTTCTCTCATTGATTATTTTGATTCCAATTACAGTTTAGTAAACGTGCCATAAATAAAAGAATGACAAACATCCTAATTATAAAACACTAAAAAGAATTGAAAAAGTATCACTATCTAAATAAAATAATAAAACATACTTAAATCATATAAACAGAGTAGGTAAAATCCAAATTGGTCTTCTTCGATCCATTTTAATGATTGCATCAAAATCGAAATTAATAATTTTTGTGCACTTTCTAGTTTCCATA
This sequence comes from Cannabis sativa, assembly GCF_029168945.1. Taxonomy (NCBI): domain Eukaryota; kingdom Viridiplantae; phylum Streptophyta; class Magnoliopsida; order Rosales; family Cannabaceae; genus Cannabis; species Cannabis sativa. The sequence goes on along the minus strand of NC_083605.1, from coordinate 13,729,530 downwards.
TTGTAAACACCCAATTCGTAAGGCCCATTATAATTTTCTCTAGGATCTTTGTCATGAGTAAAGTAAATACAATTCTTTTGGCACCCAGGAAAATGTGAAGCCTGAACAGAAATACAAGTATTATCACCTAAAAACAAGGCCTCATCACCCAAATTTGCCATCTTCTCAAATTTTTGGTCATCAGATCTTAATTTGAAAACCATAAAATACCTGGTCAAATGAAAAGCCTCGACTTTTCGAAACCTCTTAACAATCAAATAGTCTCCCGTAAATGATTCAACTAAATATTTTGAATAAGAAAAAGGTTTTCCATCAATCTCAAGTTCTTCATAGGGTTGGAGTTTAAGGTTGTTCTTGTAGAACATAATATCATTCAATTTAAACTTTGTTGGCACCTTACTATGTGGGATTTCAAAACCTGTCCATAAAGAATCTTTGGAAACCTTACAACTTGTTATATTTATAGTAGAACAACAATCACTCTGTGTTCCACATATAACTGATACTTTAAAATTTTGGGAATGGGATTGGTCTGGTGTACATATTGCCATCTTCCTAATTAGATATTCACGAGGAAAGAAATCACTTAAACCTGAATCTGCAGTAGTTTCAAACAATGGTGGAAGTTCAATAACTGTTGTATTATTATGATTATTATTCTCCTTTTTATTTTGTCTTTGTGCAAAGGGTTTATACAGTGTTAAATTGAAGTTTTCATCTTGACTAAGTAACCATCCTTGAGATGAACCACAAATATTTGGAGGAAGTATTGGTTTTGATGACAAGAATTTGTTATTCAACACATCATACACACTCCATTCATCTTTATTATCACTTTCTGTGTTAGGAACCAAAAGCAATGGTACTTGATGCTCACTTAATTTCACAACTCGATTTTTGTTGTCTTTTGCTATAGAGTGCCACGAACAACATGTATTACTGAATGCCAAACAGTCTTTTAGAGTATATAAATTTTGAAAAACTATGTCTAAGAGGTGACTTGGCAAACCTGCCCAATCTGACCAAAAAGAAAATCAAAAAAGACATTACTAATTCTACCTAGTACGTCTCCAGCAAAAAAAAAATTCTACCTAGTACGTCCAAAGGACAAGAATATATTGTAAATAACATAGACATAAACACATAATCATTTAACCAAAAGAATATCCATTATCAAATAGTTTTTCCATCAATTGGCAAAATAGTTAAAAATATGACTTTTATTAGTTTTTTATTTTCTTTTTAGAATTGAAATTAAAAGGTCCTACTAAACATGCTATTTTTTAATTTAAAAGTCATTAACAAAACAAAATGGCTTAATTATTTTAAAGCAAATATTAATAACTAACTCCATCCAATCAGACTAAAAAATAAAAATGATTTTTTTTAAAGAAAAAAAGACTAAAAAATAAAAAAGTAATTTTTTCATTTTTACACTTCAAAACAATTTTTTTTTTTGTACGATTTTTTTATTTTATATTTTTACGGAATTATACCTAGAAACTTTTATTGCAAGTAGCGTTGCAACCTAAATTGCAACAAAAAATCGTATAGAAATCCCTATTGCAACTAGCCCTGTAATGATTTTAAAAAACCAAATCGTAAATTAAAAAAAAAGTTAAAAAAATAGTATATAAGGTAATTTTCTAATAAAAAAGTGTGGTACCTCCGCATACATATGTTTCTGCAAATGGTGTTACAACATCCATGATGATGAGAAGTACTATTACTGATCTCCCTCGAGCTTTAGTATTGGAGAAAGGAGATTATTTAGAGTACTACGTACTTAATCTCTCGACTTTCTTTTATAAAGTGGAGATACATAATGACTCTATTAAGCCTAAACTTATTAGAAAAAAAGGAGAAAAAAAGATAGTATATTTTAGTTATTATATATCTTTTATTTTAAAGAAGCGAACGAATATATATCTTTCATTCAATAGTCAAAATATATAGAGAAAACCATTCAAAAATAAAGTATTGCAGCGTTATAAAAAAAATAAAGTAATATATAGTTGGAAAAGATAATACATAAAATAAAATCAAAAGTAATGATAATAATACTAAATGATTTGAAAAAAAAATTATATACTCATATTTATATACACAGAAGGGACATAGACAATTACAAATAGAGAGTAATAACTAGAGTGTTCATTGGACCACATTCAATATTTTTAGGCCTATTCAAATTCAATCTATTTATATATTAAATGTTAGATTTTATCCTCCAATCTGATCTAATTAATTTCAGTCCAATTGATCTAACCTCATTAAATCTATTCTATCCTATTACATATAGATTTATTAATTTAATTTAGAATTATTCAATATTTTAAACATATTATTTTTTAGATCGGATCGGATCTATCCATATTTTAGGGATTGGAATCCAGGACAAAAAGAGTGAAATTTGTATCTTATAAAAAAAATCTAACAAAAAGAAAAAATAAAAAACTATTATACATTTGTAACTAAATGACAAAAAAACGTAGTTGTCCACCTGCAAATATTTTCTTGCTGGAGATGAATACACAGTATAAATTGAGTGATTGGCTGACAAGCTCAACAATGTTTGAAGGTTTTTGTTTTTTCAAGAACAGCACAGGAAGCTATCCAAACAAATTACAAAACGGAAAACTTAGTTTCAAGAGTAATAAAAAGATAGAAAATACTATAATATTCCTCGATCGCATTGTGTTAAAGTGCATATCTCAAGTGAAACAATCTTCACATGCGTCTGCGCTTAAAATGCTTATGCACTGCGCGGTGTTTACTCACAATCTCTAATGAAGTAAACCTCCCTTGACAAATAGGGCAAGGATATAACTCAATATTTTGTGCTTCTGCTTCCCTTTCAACATCTTCAAAAGTAAATTCCTCTTCATTAACCTGTTCTTCATTTTCTCTTATAACCAGATTTTCATAAAGCAACATTGATTCTTGCAATACTATATCCAATTCATCTTCGCTCATACGGAAAAGGCTAGTTTTTTGACTTTTCTCCTTGCCTTGCTCAAACCTATAATATATAATACACTAGAAAATAATTAACCAGAAAAAGAAATTATTTATAGAAGCTAATTAACAAATTAACTGTAACCTTATTTTTCTTGATGGAGTAGGTTTAGTGTTAGTTATGTTGACCAATTCAGCCTCCAACTCGTTTTTCTACAACCCAAAAAAATTGTCATTAGTTTCAAGAAAAAGACATTACTATTAATTTTACAGAACCTTCTCCAATCCATCGACAAAGCTCAATTGTGAGTTTCTTAGAAGATGCAAGAACACTTTGATCTTCATGGTCAAATAGTTCACGCAGTATCTTCAGGATTCTATTTGGAGGCACAACTTTATCACCAAACTCTCTATAAAAAGTGAAAATTAACTCAGTTATATCACAAAATACCATAATATAACTGACCAGAAGATAATCTTATAAACAAAGTACTAGCCTTAAAACTCTGCAAATCACATCAATTGCAGTTACGACAACTTTGACAGCATCGTTTCTTATAGCTTTCTCCATCATACGCTGGAATGCAACATAATTCATATGTCAATGCCAAATACTTAAGAGTAAGAGTTTAATCAAATCATGCACACTATATATTATGATATCATCCAAGTGTATTAAATCACACTTACCAACACTGCATCTAAAGCGCCCAATTCAACCAAAAATATCATAATAGATGTGGCCTTCTCAATTATACTCAAATCACCCGTGAAGCTTTTTTCCACAACGATTTCACAAAGCTTAACGCTCGAGCTATGTATATATATTATAATTATGATCACAGTTAAATATGAAAAAAGAAATACATGTTAGACATTTATATGTATAAACTGAAACATATGTATGTGTATATAAAATGCGGAATTAACGAATATATGTTAGACATTTATATGTATAATATAAAATATATGTATGTGTATATAACATGCGGAATAAATAAACATATACACTATATGAATATAAGGATCGAAATACCTCCAGCCATTGATTCTTTGAGCATTAATCCCACATAAGCTTGATCTGCAAAAGAAACCGATTGATGTGGGTAATCGGGCTTCCTCGCTCTCTCAACTCTCTTTAGATGGATTTTGCTGTTATGAACAGAATGAGTGAGGAGCTCGGGGACCGAGACCCTATATTTATAGGTGAGATACTCCATCAGTATCTGTGCCACATTAATTGTCAGAATATTTTGACAATTAATTCAGGAAATCAAATCAGGTAATGAATATAGAAATCTGACCATATATAGAATATTACGTAATTGATTCTGTCCAGATTCAATGAATATAAAATATTCATTTATCAGAATCAATAATATTATTTTATTTCCTTAATTAGAAATATTCTAATATTCTCCCACTTGGTCAGCATTTAAACTAAAACATTCAAACCCAAACGTTCCTCATTATATAATAAACATACGAATCATAGCGACATGTCCTCATTATAAGTCGAGTATTATCTTCCATGTATTACGATATATTTATTATATAACAATGTACTTTATGTGGCAATGTACTTAAGTGAATAAACCCTAACCCTTATGTTTATTCAGGTCCTCTTACGATAATTTTCTCAGATGAAATTAAGGTGCACATAAATATGAGAAAATATCGAAATTAGAGTTTCATTAAATAATTTTTGATTGTACAAATAATAAAAAAAAAAACTGCATATGGGTTAACTGAATCCCATATTTACTTTATGATCCTTGAATTTGTGTTGCGGCATGCCTTTAGTCAAGGATCTATGCGATCACCCAATTCAGTTTGCGTGATTAATGACCACTTATCACGCCTTTTTATGGCTAAATACTTAATGTCGATATGCTAGCTTCGACCAGTACTCTTAGAGTTATTAGCCATAAATATTGTAGCTGAATTTATCGCAAAATTTTCTTAATGGCCTAATGAAACTGTAATTCTGAACTCTAGGCCTACTATGAAACTCTATAATACATCATACGAGATGTATCCTCAAAACAATAAATGAATTTGACTTCTATAGTGGAAATAACAATCAAGATTCTCTACAATATAACTTACTGGTAATCTTAAGGATGTAATAAAATATTGACTTACGTGAATCAATATAACCAGTGAAGTGCGTTAGAATCTAATTGGTTAACTATATTTCCAGATGGTCAATTCATCTTAACAAAATATGTATGAATATAATTTTAGTATCTTAAAGACACCTCATCACTTTGTATGAAGAATAAAGTGGTCTTAACTTTAGTTATTCTGATACTACTTAACGATCCTGAAACAAATATAATGCAAAGTCTTATTCAGACTCATAGGCATACATTAGGCTTCTAAAATAGAAGCAAATGAATGTTCTTAATTTATTCTCATTCCAAATCATTTTTCAGATGTTGGTTTGAGTTGAATTATCACACTTAAAGATAAAAGTTATATCAGATGAATAATACATAATTTTATTTAATCAGAGATGCTGTGGCTACTCTCTAATTAATTAAAATTATATATGTTATTTATATGCATTATCTCAAAATAATAATTTGAGATATGAATTATTTCAACTTATATAGAAAACTTTTATCATCATTTGCAAGTAACATATTGTTTACGTATAAAACAAACATTACTCCCACTAACCTTCTGGTATATAATTATTTTCATAATTCTCTTTTCAAATCTAAAGGAAAAGATAATGAAAATACCAATTTGTGAGATGTTTGTTTTAATCTATAGGTAGACATCTTAAGCTTGCATATGATCACCACTTATTAGAGGAAAATCTTTATGGCAGTCTGTATACCTTCTCCTCTAGTTCACTGTTTGGAATTGATTAATGAATTAAAACAAGCAACAAATGCCAAGGTCTATAATAGAATCTTTTATAAAAAACAAGTGAGAATGTAAATCTCATTTATTACTGATTCTTATTTCAAAATGAACTTCTTAGCAATGAATATTCTTTTATATCTTTATGTTTCTCAATGTTGCCTAATGAATATTATTGGTGAAAAAACTTATGCTTAATTAATGTTCTCCACCCCATTAGGCAACTTTACTAAAGATAAACTTTATTGCTCTTTAAGATATTCATTTCTTCATTCATGGCATGTTGTACTACAACTTCAATTCTTTATCATTCTATAATTTAATTTGTGTCTCAAATTAATATTGTAGTTGAACTCTTATTGTACAAAATGTAATCACTAGAAAACATTGATCTTATTGTTCTAATAAGTCATCTTAAGGATGGACCAACAAACTCTTAAAAGAGCAAATGGTTCAATATGCATGTTATTTTAGAAATTATAAGCAATTACTAAATAACATAACTTATTAGAATTTTATCAATGACTTGTAGACTATTAATGATTAGTTATGAATTCTCAATAACCATTAACCTTAAGGGTTGTTGTACTAAATCATAATTAATCTAATACTTGAGGTGGAAGTTTGAGAAAATATGAATGATTTTTCTCAGAAACTAGGTTCCTAGATTGATCACTCCCACTGATCAAGTCAATTCTTAATTCCACAGTTCTAGTGTTGTGAGATGGATAATAAAATATGTAACCCTTAAACCTTATAGCTTTTCAAATGAAATATGCTCATTTATGGTTTAGGATCCAGATCTTTTCTTTGACAATTGTACTCTTACTATATATGAGTATTTATAAAATGTGTACATGTCATCAAGTCGGTTTTCAACCTTATCACAACTCAAAATATGTTTGAGAAACAACTTTGGTTAGAACACGATTCGATATGTACACCCCATTGAAGAGTATCAATAGACAAAGATTTAGGAAAGATTGGAGTTTGCTATGTAGGCTCCACCCCATGTCCAATAAATGCTTAGTTTCTTAAATCTGTCACACACTATAATTTGGGTGTACCAAGCATATGTATCGGGCAATGAACCCATGCTTTTAAAGAAACTTTGCAAATAGACTGGGAGTTTATCCATACTCACGAATTTTAATGTAGTATTCTCCATTTTATTTTTGATCTCACTATCTTAATATGCAAAATACACCATTTTTCTACTTAAGATTTAAATGTATTTGAAACATATAAATCTATACTTTTGTAGAAAAATTATTTATGTGAGTAATCGTTAAAAAAGAGATGCAAAATTTGAGTCCATGTCTTCAAAATTAATTGACTTGTATGATTTCTAATATAATAGAATTCTAATATGCACCGATTTTAACTTGTTGGAATACATATTCTTAATGAATTTCACACAAGTTCTAAATAAAGTTAGTAAAATTAGTGTAATGAATATCCCCACCATTTACTAACATTTATTCTATTAATGGATATATGTTCCATAATTTTTGGTGCTATAATATAGAAGAATTCTTATTAACAACACAATTTTTATTGTCAGATTGAACTTGCATATCTTTATGAGTGCTTTCATTTTGTAGTAAAGACCTTTAAATGTGTCTAAATCAAGTTTTAAAAGAATCTTGGAACATAAAGGTCTTTGTCAATTTTAAAACAAAGTCACTACTATATTGCTTGTTCCTTAAACTTCTAAATGTGAGAACTTATCTTGTCTGTGGATAAGATTTGCTCACAGTTACTGACTTTCTCAGGTTTATTTGTAAACCTTGCAAAATAATCCACTGTGTGTTAATAATCACATTAACTATATTAGAATGTATTCATACACAATAAATTAAAATTTGTTGGTGATAATAAAGTGTGATTTATTTTTCTTAATTATACAGTAAAAACTGTACATTTTGGATGAAGTTATCAGAATAAATTTTGGAAATTTCTACTGGTATAGAAGAAATTTATGAATAGTGATGTAATAAAATTACATATATAGTTTTGAGGTTTAAATGAATCATATTTTTACCAATGAATAAACATGCTTAAATATGAAATCTTATTAAACAAAAATTACCTGTGGGCTAAATTTTTAATTTAATAAGATTAGATTTAGATGTAGATTATGATAGATTTACACAATTTATGAAAAACTTAAAGTTTAATATTTCTATCTTAATGAAAGGTATGAAACACTTAATTATTTATAAATGTTTCAAAATTTTATACTTTATGATAAAATTATTAAATTAAATCTACATAATTTCCTGTGGGATAAATTAAGAGAATTTAATTTAACATATTAATCATGTGAATATAATAAAATCCCTGTAGGGTAAGATTATTATGTTCACATAATTCATGTCCATTATGTGATCTTAATCCACTTAATATATATAATTTTATATAATTAAGGATGCTGTGGCTACTCCCTAATTATTTAAAATTATGTGGTTCACTAGACACCAAAGTATAAACTGAAGATTAAAATTTTACTAAATTCAAAATTGCCTGTGGGCTAAATTTTAAATTTAATAAAATTAGATGAACTTTATGATAGATTTAATTAAACAATTAGGTTTGGAAAATGAAGGTTTATTATCTATCTTTAATTAAATTTGTGATAACACTATTAAATTAAATCCCCATAACTCCCTGTGGGGTAAATTAAGAGAACTTAATTTAACATATTATCCTAATTAATTATACAAATATAATAAAATCCCTGTGGGGTAAAATTATTATACCTATATAATTAATTACAAGTTATGTCCATTAAGGTGAATTTTAATTAATATATAATTTTATATAATTAAGGATGCTGTGGCTACTCCCTAATTATATAAAATTATATTTTCACTTTGACATTAGGTATTGGGCTCTACCTAAAAGTAATTTCGTTATTAACATAGTAGACAATCACTTAGATTAATGCTCCTAGTGTGGTCGTCCGAAGATCATTAAAAACCGTTCTAGATATGAGCATTTGTCCTAGGTTCATGTTTTCTTATGTCAAACCACAAAATTACTTACATTTTATTCATATTTTATTCATTTTAGGAATGTTTTATGAATATTTTATGAATAATTTTATGAAGTTTTATGAAACTTAATGTGCTATATAAAATATTCAACCTATCTTAATGTTTGAACATTTCTAAATATATCTATGTAATGACCGCTCTAGTAATGTGGATTAGAAAAGGCAATTAGCACTAATTTTTATTATTTTATTATTTTATTATTATTTGTGAGTTAATTTTGAATGTGGACCCCAATATTTAGAAATAAATATTAGAGTTATAATTTCTCAATTCTGGAGATTTTATTAAACTCTAGGGGTATTATTTAGCTTATATGTGAAATATGTTAATTTTGTAATTTTTGCTCGACGACAACGGAAAATGCGATGGATGGCTAGATAATCACATGAGTAAGTTTAGAACCCTATTTTATAGTGGGAAATATTTTAGAGAAAATTAATTACCGGGTTTGAGCGGGGTTATGGATTTTGACCATTTTACCCCTAGCTTTAGAAATACCCTAGTTTTAAGTCTAAGGGCATTTTGGTCTTTTGTTTATGGATGAGTGAGGTGGCTGCCCAAGTAGTTGACACCTAGCACTTTGTTTTTCAGCAAGTTTTAATTAAGGGAAAAATCAGTTCATTTGAGGGAAAAATCAAAGAAAAATCAAATTGAAGAGAACTCTCTCCTTCTTTCTCTTTTCTCTTTCGGCTGGGGCAGAAATCAAGGGGGAAGGGCTGCTAAATCTTGGAGTTTCCAGCAAAGGAAGCTTGGAAGATTCAGGTTGAGGTAAGCCCTAAAGAACCCTTCTTAGTTTTCAAGTTTTAAAGTTAGGTTGAATTGGTGATTTTGTAATTTAGGGGCTGTTAAGGTTTGATGTGTTTAGGATTCGAATTTTAGGGTTAGTTTGAGTTGATTGAAGTTCCTAGCAGCTGATTTTATTGCTTGAGTATGGTTTTAAGCAAGCTTGAGTTTTGAAACTCAAGCTTTGAGCTTTAATGGCATAAATTGAATTATTGGTTTGTTCTGTGATTTGTTGATTGGAAATGGATGTTTATACATTGTATAGGTATACTGGAGAGTTTGGTAAAGTTTGGGATTGATTTGAATCAAGGGGGATTAATTTTTGGTTCCCAAAGAAGAGAACCTAATTCGGTTCGGTGGACCGTACCAACCTGGCCGACCGGTTGGTGACCCAGAACCGGGATGCCGGTTGGGAACCGGTCTACCTGTTGGGGGAATTTTTAGAACCCTAGTTTTGGCCAATTTTGAGATATTTAGGGTATTGCCATGAGGTTTATCTATAGGGAAACTTTTAGTTTCAAGTTTTAAGTCCCGGAAAGTGATTTAGTGAGTCACTCATATGTATTACTATTATTGTGATTAGGGCATCCATCTAGCACGTGAATTCCGTTCAGGTCGGCCAGCACACTTGAATTCGGAAAACAGGTAAGAACTGTGTATAATGTATGATGTGATTATCTGAATGTATGTATATGTGTTTATATATGCATGCTTGAATTATGTTAAACACTACCAACACTTGTATGAATAAGTTATAGAGTGTATTGGTACAGTGATTGTTGTTAATTTGAGTACGATACAGTGATACCAACACATGCATAGGAAAATGCTAAGGTGTGTGGTACATCACTCAGTGTTGCTCAGTGATCGGGATAAACCCTACCAACACTCGTACAGTGAGGTACGTTGTGTATGTGGTATAGTGGTTGTACCCTGGTATTGAACGTTCATACTCATCTGTTAAGCTCTGTAAATAGGTGTATGGGCGCCTATTTACAGGTCGGAAATTATATGGTATGTTATATGCATTTCTTACTGAGTCTGTTGACTCACAGTTTCTGCTTCCATGTGTAGGTAAAGGAAAGGCGAAGGCTGAACAGGAATGAACCTGAGCTCGGGTGAGATTGTACATGTCAAGCGGCGCGACCTGGAGTGTTCGGTCTCGGGACATCTGGGTGTTGTATTTTGAAAGTCGCTGTGCGACCCAGAACTTGTATATTTTGAATGTAAAGTTTAAACAGTAAATTTTCAGAAGTTTGAAATCGGGATCCCGGGATTTGTAAATATTATATTATTTTACAAAGTTTAATGTTTAAAGCAAAAATTTTAATTTGACACGTTTTTCGAGAAATTTCTTTGATTAGCAAAGATTGCACAATAATTGAAAAAGCACTGTAACGTGCCTTAGCATTAGGGCGTTACAATTTTGGTATCAGAGCCGCCAGGTTTGTCTACCGAAGCTTGCTATGACATGTACAATCTTCATCAGAGAAAGCTCGGTTCACGGTTCAGTAAGCCCGTACTTGTTTAGTATTTTAAATAAGTGTGATGTGAAAGCATGTTAGGAAGCATATTAGATTTAAATTAAATATATTTCTTTAAAAAGAAAAGAAAGTGTGTTGCCTTTTAGTTATTAAGAGCGGTGTTAATTTTGATCGCTGTCTAACCTGCTTGGCTTATGGATTCGCAGGCTAAAAACCTATTAAATGGACGCCCCGCGAAATACAAGAAGTCAGGGTGGCATGGTTGAGACCGGAGGCGGTCAGGGGAATCCTCAAAATCCTCGTGGTCGCGGCCGTGGCCGTGGCAGAGCTCAGGGTGGTCGCCCTGTAAATCCACCTCAAGCTCCTCCTGATTGGGAGCAAAGATTTGCGGAGATGCAAGATAGAATCCGCCAGCAAGATGAAGAGATTCAGAGGTTGAGGCAGCAGGGTCCTCCTGCCGTGCCTCCTCAAGAAGTTCAGGCCGTTGCAGTTCCAGCGGTGCCAGCAGAACAACCTGTTGTTGGCAACCGTATGGAACCGTTGTACGAAAGATTTCGAAAACAGGCACCTCCAGTGTTTCTGGGAGGCCCTGATGTGATGAAGGCCGAGCAATGGCTTTCGATGATTGAGCGTATTCTCAACTTCATGGGAGTGGTTGGAAATGATCGGGTGACCTGCGCCACTTTCCAGTTTCAGGAAGATGCCCTCGTGTGGTGGGAATTGATAACCCTCACTCGGGACGTCACGCTGATGACCTGGGAGGAATTTAGGGAGTTATTTAACTCCAAGTATTACAATGAAGCGGTCCGCAGTGCAAAGCGGAAAGAGTTCACTGATCTAGTTCAGACTGAGGGTATGTCAGTCACTGAGTACACAACGAAATTTGATCGGTTGGCTAAATTGGCAGCAGGAATTGTGCCCACGGACTTCAGTAAGAAAGAAAAATACTTAGCGGGTTTGAGTGCAAAAATCCGACATGATCTGGTTATTACCACTACTGAAGCAACCACGTATGCAGATATGGTTGAGAAGGCTTTGAGAGCCGAGGGTGCAGTAAAATTTCTTCAGGAGCCCCGGGTGACTCCGAGTGTTGGTGGAACCCTTACTATTCCTACTCCTGTTTATGGTAGGGACGGTGGTGACTCCACCACTGAGCAGAAAAGAAAAGTTGTTCCAGCTTCTGGTGGCTCGGGGCAAAGCAAGCGGTTCCGTGGGAACCAAGGCAGAGGAGGACGTCAGGGTTACTCTTATCCTGAGTGTCCAAGGTGCAAGAAACATCATCCGGGAGAGTGTAACCGGAAGACATGCTTTCTGTGTGGCATGGTGGGGCATTTCAAGAAAGATTGCCCCCAGGCAAAGAAAGAGGAGCCGAAAGCTGAGGTGAAACCGGTTCCTGCTCGTGTGTTTGCCATTACCCAAGCTGATGCTGCAGCCAGTCCTTCTGTTGTGACAGGTCAGCTTCCCGTCAACAACTTGTTATTTACAGTATTATTTGACTCGGGAGCTACACGTTCATATGTGGCTACAAGGGTGATTGATCTTTTGGGTAGGCCTTGTGATATTTTAGAAAGAGGGTTTGGAACCCTAATGCCTAGCGGGGAATTGGTTATCTCTAATAGGCGCATTAGGTCTATGCCGATTAGGATCGAAGATAGGGAATTGAGTACTGACCTTATAGAATTGAAATTAACTGAGTTTGATATTATACTGGGAATGGATTTTCTATCCAAGTATTCGGCCAGTATAGATTGTAGGCGTAAAATGGTGACTTTTTCAGCCGGAAGGTGAAGATCCGTTTGTTTATGTTGGATCGGTTCAGGGGTCTCGGATCCCAGTTATTTCTGTGTTGAGAGCTAGGGATTTACTATGCAATGGTTGTGTAGGATTTCTAGCGGTAGTATTTGACTCCAGCAGACCTGAAACATTTGGGCCTGAGGTAGTCCGGGTGGTGAAAGATTTTCTTGATGTGTTTCCCGAGGAATTGCCGGGATTGCCGCCACAGCGAGAGATTGATTTTGTAATTGATTTGACACCTGGAGTCGAACCTGTTTCTAAAGCTCCATATAGGATGGCTCCAGCGGAACTCAAGGAGCTTAAGTTACAACTTCAGGGGATGCTTGATATTGGGTTTATTCGACCCAGTGTATCGCCTTGGGGAGCTCCGGTTCTTTTTGTGAAAAAGAAAGATGGTTCCCTCAGAATGTGTATTGATTATCGGGAACTAAACAAGCTGACGATTAAGAACAAGTACCCGTTGCCTAGGATCGATGATCTGTTCGATCAGCTTCAGGGAAAGACAGTGTTTTCGAAGATTGATTTACGGTCTGGTTATCATCAACTCAGAATTCGGGAGGAGGACATACCGAAGACTGCTTTTAGAACCAGATATGGGCACTATGAGTTTCTGGTAATGTCGTTCGGATTGACCAATGCTCCTGCAGCCTTTATGGATCTCATGAATAGGGTGTTCAAGGATTTCCTCGATAACTGCGTTATAGTGTTTATCGATGACATTCTTGTATACTCTCAGTCAGAAGAGGAGCACGAGCATCATCTTCGAATGGTGTTACAGCGACTTAGGGATCACAAGCTGTATGCCAAGTTCAAAAAGTGCGAATTCTGGTTGTCCGAGGTGTCCTTTCTGGGTCATATTGTTGGGAAAAATGGAATTATGGTTGATCCAAACAAGATAGAATCAGTGAAGAATTGGCCGAGGCCCAAGTCTGTGACAGAAATTCGAAGTTTTCTCGGGTTAGCAGGGTATTATCGACGTTTCGTCGAAGGATTTTCTAAACTTTCTATGCCCCTAACCGAATTGACCAAGAAAAATCAGAGATTTGTGTGGTCAGATAAGTGTGAATCAAGCTTTCAGGAGCTGAAGCAGCGTTTAATAACAGCTCCGGTGTTAGCTTTGCCATCAGATCAAGAGAAATTTGTTGTGTATTGTGATGCATCCAGACAGGGTCTGGGATGCGTTCTGATGCAAGCTGACAGAGTCATAGCTTATGCCTCTCGTCAACTGAAGGATTATGAGCAGCGTTATCCAACTCATGATTTAGAGCTCGCTGCTGTGGTTTTTGCTTTAAAGATTTGGCGACATTATCTTTACGGTGAAAAGTGTGAGATTTATACGGATCATAAAAGTCTTAAATATTTTTTCACCCAAAAAGATTTGAATATGAGGCAGAGAAGGTGGTTGGAGTTAGTTAAAGACTATGACTGTGAAATACTATATCACCCCGGGAAAGCCAATGTTGTGGCCGATGCTCTGAGCAGAAAAGGTCCCGGTCAAGTGTGTACTACGGTTATGATAGCTCCTCAACTAGCCTCAGAAATGGTTAGTGCAGGAATTGAGTTTGTGGTCGGGAAATTACATAATTTAACACTCCAATCTGATCTGTTGGAGAGAATCAGAAAGGCACAACTGGAAGATCCCGAGCTAGTTAAAGTTCGAGATGAAGTAGTGGCTGGTCGGCCTAGAGGTTTTTCAGTCTCGAGCAGTGGAATGTTGTTATATAAAGCTCGAGTTTGTGTTCCTAGTGTTGGTGAGCTTAAGAAAGAGATACTTGATGAAGCTCACACCACGCCTTATTCGTTGCATCCGGGAACCACCAAGATGTATCAGGATTTGAAACCCTACTTCTGGTGGTATGGGATGAAAAGAGATGTAGTGGACTATGTGTCCAAGTGTTTAACCTGCCAGCAGATTAAGGCTGAACATGAGAGACCGACAGGGTTATTGCAACCTTTAATCCTTCCAGAATGGAAGTGGGAGGACATCGCAATGGACTTTGTAACTGGATTACCTAGAACTACAGGGATGTATGATTCTGTATGGGTCATTGTGGATAGATTTACAAAGTCGGCTCACTTTCTACCAGTGAAAGTTATCTATTCAGTGAAACAGTATGCTGAATTGTATGTGAAGGAGATAGTTCGTCTCGATGGAGCCCCTAAATCTATTGTGTCAGATAGGGATCCAAAGTTCACATCGAAGTTTTGGGTGAGTCTTCAGAAGGCTATGGGTACCAAGTTAAAGTTTAGTACAGCCTTTTCACCCTCGTACGATGGTCGATCGAAAGAACTATCCAGATTTTGGAAGACCTACTGCGAGCCTGTGTCATGGACTTTGAGGGTTCATGGAGTAAGTATTTGCCTTTAATTGAGTTCTCCTACAACAACAGCTACCAAAGTACAATAGGGATGGCTCCCTATGAGATGTTATATGGTAGAGAATGTCGTTCTCCTATTCATTGGGACGAGACAGGAGAAAGGAAATACCTGGGTCCAGAATTAGTGCAAAGGACCAATGAAGCTATTGATAAGATCAAGGCTCGGATGCTTGCTTCTCAAAGCAGGCAGAAAAGTTATGCTGATCCGAAGCGCAGAGATGTCACATTTCAGGCAGGGGAACATGTTTTCCTGCGAGTTTCACCCATGAAGGGTATTAGACGCTTCGGGAAGAAGGGTAAGTTAAGCCCTAGGTTCATTGGGCCATTTCAGATACTCGAGAAGGTCGGGCAGGTAGCGTATCGGCTAGCCTTACCACCAGCATTATCAGCTGTTCATGACGTATTTCACATCTCTATGTTAAGGAAATACGTGTCAGACCCGACTCATGTCTTGAGTTATGAAGCCCTTGAACTACAACCAGACTTATCCAATGAAGAGCAACCTGTTCAGATTCTGGATAGAAAAGAAAAAGTTCTTCGTAACAAGACTATTGCACTGGTTAAAGTGCTCTGGAGGAACAGTAAGGTGGAAGAAGCCACCTGGGAATTAGAGTCAGATATGAGGACTCAACATCCAGAGCTATTCAGGTTAGATTTCGGGGACGAAATCCAATTAACGGGGGGATAATTGTAATGACCGCTCTAGTAATGTGGATTAGAAAAGGCAATTAGCACTAATTTTTATTATTTTATTATTTTATTATTATTTGTGAGTTAATTTTGAATGTGGACCCCAATATTTAGAAATAAATATTAGAGTTATAATTTCTCAATTCTGGAGATTTCATTAAACTCTAGGGGTATTATTTAGCTTATATGTGAAATATATTACTTTTGTAATTTTTGCTCGACGACAACGGAAAATGCGATGGATGGCTAGATAATCACATGAGTAAGTTTAGAACCCTATTTTATAGTGGGAAATATTTTAGAGAAAATTAATTACCGGGTTTGAGCGGGGTTATGGATTTTGACCATTTTACCCCTAGCTTTAGAAATACCCTAGTTTTAAGTCTAAGGGCATTTTGGTCTTTTGTTTATGGATGAGTGAGGTGGCTGCCCAAGTAGTTGACACCTAGCACTTTGTTTTTCAGCAAGTTTTAATTAAGGGAAAAATCATTTCATTTGAGGGAAAAATCAAAGAAAAATCAAATTGAAGAGAACTCTCTCTTTCTTTCTCTTTTCTCTTTCGGCTGGGGCAGAAATCAAGGGGGAAGGGCTGCTAAATCTTGGAGTTTCCAGCAAAGGAAGCTTGGAAGATTCAGGTTGAGGTAAGCCCTAAAGAACCCTTCTTAGTTTTCAATTTTTAAAGTTAGGTTGAATTGGTGATTTTGTAATTTAGGGGCTGTTAAGGTTTGATGTGTTTAGGATTCGAATTTTAGGGTTAGTTTGAGTTGATTGAAGTTCCTAGCAGCTGATTTTATTGCTTGAGTATGGTTTTAAGCAAGCTTGAGTTTTGAAACTCAAGCTTTGAGCTTTAATGGCATAAATTGAATTATTGGTTTGTTCTGTGATTTGTTGATTGGAAATGGATGTTTATACATTGTATAGGTATACTGGAGAGTTTGGTAAAGTTTGGGATTGATTTGAATCAAGGGGGATTAATTTTTGGTTCCCAGCAGTAGGCCGAATTCGGTTCGGGTGGTCTGTACCAACCGGTCGGCCAGGTTGGTGACCCGAATCCGGATGCCGCTGGGGAACCTGGTCTACCGTTGGGAGAATTTTCAGAACCCTAGTTTTGGCCAATTTTGAGATATTTAGGGTATTGCCATGAGGTTTATCGATAGGGAAACTTTTAGTTTCAAGTTTTAAGTCCCGGAAAGTGATTTAGCGAGTCACTCATCTGTATTACTATTATTGTGATTAGGGCATCCATCTAGCACGTGAATTCCGTTCAGGTCGGCCAGCACACTTGAATTCGGAAAACAGGTAAGAACTGTGTATAATGTATGATGTGATTATCTGAATGTATGTATATGTGTTTATATATGCATGCTTGAATTATGTTAAACACTACCAACACTTGTATGAATAAGTTATAGAGTGTATTGGTACAGTGATTGTTGTTAATTTGAGTACGATACAGTGATACCAACACAGGCATAGGAAAATGCTAAGGTGTGTGGTACATCACTCAGTGTTGCTCAGTGATCGGGATAAACCCTACCAACACTCGTACAGTGAGGTACGATGTGTATGTGGTATAGTGGTTGTACCCTGGTATTGAACGTTCATACTCATCTGTTAAGCTCTGTAAATAGGTGTATGGGCGCCTATTTACAGGTCGGAAATTATATGGTATGTTATATGCATTTCTTCGAGTACGTTGACTCACGCTTCTGCTTCCATGTGTAGGTAAAGGAAAGGCGAAGGCTGAACAGGAATGAACCTGAGCTCGGGTGAGATTGTACATGTCAAGCGGCGCGACCTGGAGTGTTCGGTCTCGGGACATCTGGGTGTTGTATTTTGAAAGTCGCTGTGTGACCCAGAGAATGTAAAGTTTAAACAATAAATTTTCAGAAGTTTGAAATCGGGATCCCGGGATTTGTAAATATTATATTATTTTACAAAGTTTAATGTTTAAAGCAAAAATTTTAATTTGACACGTTTTTCGAGAAATTTCTTTGATTAGCAAAGATTGCACAATAATTGAAAAAGCACTGTAACGTGCCTTAGCATTAGGGCATTACAATCTAGCACTATAAAAGGAATTTATGTATAGCATTTAAATCATACAAATCAAAATTAATTGTATTAAAAAAAGTTTGCCAAATAAATACAAATTAATACAATTATTGTATGATAATAAATTAAATGCTTAATTCCATAATATATAATTAATTATGCATTTATGACCATATAATATTTTAAATATTTGCACTAATAATTAATTTGTATAAATAAAGTAAATATACAAATTAGTACAATTAATTATATGAAATGAATTAAATGCAAAATTAAAAAATATACTTAATGGCAGATTATCAATTAATTTAATCAATAAATTACTTAATTGGTAAATAAATATAATAATTGCGCACTTAATTGTAGAATAATTAATTATTCACATTCTTAAAATATCACAATTATTGTAATTACATGTAAAAATAAAGCATGTAATTAATTTACCAAGTTAAAAACTTTCCATAATAACTTATTACTAAATAACATATAATATATGAAGATATATGTTAAATAAGAATGGAAAGTTTAAACAAATGTAATTTAATTGACACTAAATCAATAAAAATAAGGAAATAAAATAAAATTCCAAAAATAAATCAAAATAATAAAATTTCGGAATTTTCTTAAATTTTTCTTAATTTTCCCTTTTTTTTTTTTTGAAAAATCTGCCCTGAAAAACGACACGTTGTTTTTAGCTATATGAAAAACGACACGTCGTTTTTACTAAAATGAAGGCTGGCTCCTCACACGAAAAAACGACACGTCGTTTTATGAATCTGAAGACTGCTTCAGAAGACGAAAAACGACATGTCGTTTTCCACATGGAAAAAATGACATGTCGTTTAAACAAACGACAACAGCAACAATACTTGAAAAAACGACACGTCGTTTTCCACAAGGGAAAAACGACATGTCGTTTTAGTAAACGACAGCAGCCAAAAAAACTTAAAAACGACATGTCGTTTTCGAGAAACGACACGTCGTTTGGGTCGTCTTCTTCAGCCAACCCGGGTCATTTTGACCCGTTTTTCTGCACGTGGGTCCGACGGACCCGACCCAAACCCGATCGGTGAAGAGAATTTTGACGACCAAATTACGTGTTTTTAATCCCGAAATGATCCAAATGAAAAAATAAAGAGATCTATGTGGATTTTATGCATCTAAAACACGTAAAAGTCGATTTTAATTCCAATGAAGATGAGTTGGGTCCAAAGGTGTTCTTCAAAAAAAATTTCCAGATTTTGATGTTTATTCAAATCTTTTTCATGCACGAAATCACTCTATAATTTTATATGAATGTGATATTGCAATAAAGATTTAAAATATACACCCAAAAAATATATATATAAATATATATATGTATATATATATATATTTTTTTTCTTAACGAAGAACGAAACTTAAAACTTTATGTATATATACATATATACGTATACAATATATATCACATAAAATTATCAATCCAATATGAAATATATATAATGAAAATATATATAATTATACATAAATATATAAATATATATATGAAAAATGTATATATATATATATATGAATAACTTTTATGCATATGGATATATATGTATGTATATGAAAATATATATATGAACTGAATATGAATATATATAATATAAACTGAATGTATATGAATATATATATAAACTGAATGTATATAAGTATATACGTATGAAAATGTATATATATAATATGAATATATATATATGAATGTATATACGAAGAACAAATATATAACATATATATGAATATCGAGTGTATATACGTGTATATATATATATATGAAACTCAAATACAATCAAGACAGAGATAAAACCGCTCTGATACCAACTGTTAGACATTTATATGTATAATATAAAATGTATGTATGTGTATATAACATGCGGAATAAATAAACATATACACTATATGAATATAAGGATCGAAATACCTCCAGCCATTGATTCTTTGAGCATTAATCCCACATAAGCTTGATCTGCAAAAGAAACCGATTGATGTGGGTAATCGGGCTTCCTCGCTCTCTCAACTCTCTTTAGATGGATTTTGCTGTTATGAACAGAATGAGTGAGGAGCTCGGGGACCGAGACCCTATATTTATAGGTGAGATACTCCATCGATATACGTGCCACATTAATTGTCAGAATATTTTGACAATTAATTCAGGAAATCAAATCAGGTAATGAATATAGAAATCTGACCATATATAGAATATTACGTAATTGATTTTGTCCAGATTCAATGAATATAAAATATTCATTTATCAGAATCAATAATATTATTTTATTTCCTTAATTAGAAATATTCTAATAATATATACACGATATAATTTAAGGATCGAAATACCTCCAGCCATTGATTCTTGAGCTTCAAACCCACATAAGCTTTGATCTGCAAAGGAAATTGACTACCATGGGTAATCGGGTTTCCTCGCTCTCTCAACTCTCTTTAGATGGAATTTGCTGTTATGAATAGAATGAGTGAGAAGCTCGGGGACCGAGACCCTATATTTATAGGTGAGATACTCCATCAGTATCTGCGCCACATTAATTATCAGAATATTTTGACAATTAATTCAGGAAATCAAATCAGGTAATGAATATAGAAATCTGACCATATATAGAATATTACATAATTGATTTTGTCCAGATTCAATGAATATAAAATATTCATTTATCAGAAAATCAATTATTTATTTATTTCCTTAAATAGAAAATCATTTCCTTAAATAGAAAATTTATTTCCATGTATAAAATATTCTTATATTCTCCCACTTGGTCAGCATTTAAACTAAAACATTTAAATCCCAACGTTCCTCATTATATAATAAACATACGAATCATAGCGACATGTCCTCATTATGAGTCGAGTATTATCATCCATGTATTACAATACATTTACTATATAACAATGTACTCTATGTGGCAATGTACTTAAGCGAATAAACCCTAACCCTTATGTTTATTCAGGTCCTCTTACGATAATTTTCTCAGATGAAATTAAGGTGCACATAAATATGAGAAAATATCGAAATTAGAGTTTCATTGAATAATTTTTGGTTGTACAAATAAAAAACTGCATATGTGTTAACTGAATCCCATATTTACTTTATGATCCTTGAATTTGTGTTGCGGCATGCCTTTAGTCAAGGATGTGCGATCACCCAATTCAGTTTGCGTGATTAATGACCACTTATCACACCTTTTTATGGCTAAATACTTAATGTCGATATGCTAGCTTCGACTAGTACTCTTATAGTTATTAGCCATAAATATTGTAGCTGAATTTATCGCAAGTTTTTCTTAATGGCCTAATGAAACTGTAATTCTTAACTCTAGGCCTACTATGAAACTCTATAATACATCATACGAGATGTATCCTCAAAACAATAAATGAATGTGACTTCTATAGTGGAAATAACAATCAAGATTCTCCACAATATAATCTTACTGGTAATCTTAAGGACGTAATAAAATATTGATTTACGTGAATCAATACAACCAGTGAAGTACGTTAGAATCTAATTGGTTAACTATATTTCCAGATGGTCAATTCATCTTAACAAAATATGTATGAATATAATTTTAGTATCTTAAAGACACCTCATCACTTTGTATGAAGAATAAAGTGTTCTTAACTTTAGTTATTCTGATAATACTTAACGATCCTGAAATAAATGTAATGCAAAGTCTTATTCAGACTCATAGGCATATCAGATGAATAATACATAATTTTATTTAATCAGAGATGCTGTGGCTACTCTCTAATTAATTAAAATTATATATATTATTTATATTCCTTATCTCAAAATAATAATTTGAGATATGAATTATTTCAACTTATATAGAAAACTTTTATCATCATTTGCAAGTAACATATTGTCTACGTATAAAACAAATATTACTCCCACTAACCTTCTGGTATATAATTAATTCCATAATTCTCTTTTCAAACCTAAAGGAAAAGATGATATAATACCAATTTGTGAGATGTTTGTTTTAATCTATAGGTAGACACTTTAAGCTTGCATATATTCACTACTTATTAGAGGAAAATCTTTATGGCAGTCTGTATACCTTCTCCTCTAGTTCACTGTTTGGAATTGATTAATGAATTAACACAAGCAACAAATGCCAAGGTCTATAATAGAATCTTTTATAAAAACAAGTGAGAATGTAAATCTCCTTTATTATTGATTCTTATTTCAAAATGAACTTCTTAGCAATGAATATTCTTTTATATCTTTATTTTTCTCAATGTTGCCTAATGAATATTATTGGTGAAAAAACTTATGCTTAATTAATGTTCTCCACCCCATTAGGCAACTTTACTAAAGATAAACTTTATTGCTCTTTAAGATATTCATTTCTTCATTCATGGCATGTTGTACTATAACTTCAATTCTTTATCATTCTATAATTTAATTTGTGTCTCAAATTAATATTGTAGTTGAACTCTTATTGTACAAAATGTAATCACTAGAAAACATTGATCTTATTGTTCTAATAAGTCATCTTAAGGATGGACCAACAAACTCTTAAAAGAGCAAATGGTTCAATATACATGTTATTTTAGAAATTATAAGCAATTACTAAATAACATAACTTATTAGAATTTTATCAATGACTTGTAGACTATTAATGATTAGTTATGAATTCTCAATAACCATTAACCTTAAGGGTTGTTGTACTAAATCATAATTAATCTAATACTTGAGGTGGAAGTTTGAGAAAATATGAATGATCTTTCTCAGAAACTAGGTTCGTAGATTGATCACTCCCACTGATCAAGTCAATTCTTAATTCCACAATTCTAGTATTGTGAGATGGATAATAAAGTATGTAACCCTTAGACCTTATAGCTTTTACGATGAAATGCTTATTTATGGTATTTGGGCCCAAATCTTTTCTTTGACAATTGTACTCTAACTGTATATGGGTATTTATAAAAATGTGTACATGTCATCAAGTCGGTTTTCAACCTTATCACAACTCAAAATATGTTTGAGAAACAACTTTGGTTAGAACACGATTCGATATGTACACCCATTGAAGAGTATCAATAGAGAAAGATTTAGGAAAGTTCGGAGTTTGCTATGTAGGCTCCACCCCATGTCCAAAAAATACTTAGTTTCTTAAATCTGTCACACATTATGATTTAGGTGTACCAGGCATATGTATCGAGCAATGAACCCATGCTTTTAAAGAAACTTTGCAAATGGACTGGGAGTTTATCCATACTCACGAATTTTAATGTAGTATTCTCCATTTTATATTTGATCTCACTATCTTAATATGCAAAATGCACTATTTCTCTACTTAAGATTTAAATGTCTTTGAAACATATAAATCTATACTTTCGTAGAAATATAATTTATGTGAGTAATCATTAAAAAAGAGATGCAAAATTTGAGTCCATGTCTTCAAAATTAATTGACTTGTATGATTTCTAATATGATAGAATTCTAATATGCACCGATTTTGACTTGTTGGAATACATATTCTTAATGAATTTCAGACAAGTTCTAAATAAAGTTAGTAAAATCAGTGTAATGAATATCCCCACCATTTACTAACATTTATTCTATTTATAGATATATGTTCCATAATTTTTGGTACTATAATGTAGAAGAATTCTTATTAACAACACATTTTTTTTATTGTCAGATTAAACTTGCATATCTTTATGAATGACATCATTTTGTAGTAACGACCTCTAAATGTGTCTAAATCAAGTTTCAATAGAATCTTGGAACATAAAGGTCTTTGCCAATTTTAAAACAAAGTCACTACTATATTGCTTGTTCCTTAAACTTCTAAATGTGAGAACTTATCTTGTCTGTGGATAAGATTTGCTCACAGTTACTGACTTTCTCAGGTTTATTTGTAAACCTTGCAAGAAATTATGAATGTGGAATAACAATCTAAAATAATCCACTGTGTGTTAATGATAATCACATCAACTATATTAGAATGAATTCATACACAATAAATTAAAATTTATTGGTGATAATAGAGTGTGATTTGTTTTTCTTAATTATACAGTGAAAACTGTACATTTTAGATGAAGTTATCAGAATAAATTTTGGAAATTTCTACTGGTATAGAAGAAATTTATGAATAGTGATATAATAAAATTACATATATAGTTTTGAGGTTTAAACGAATCATGTTTTTACCAATGAATAAACATGCTTAAATATGAAATCTTATTAAACAAAAATTGCCTGTGGGCTAAATTTTTAATTTAATAAGATTAAATTTAGATGTAGATTATGATACATTTACACAATTTATGAAAAATTTAAAGTTTAATATTTCTATCTCAATGAAAGGTATGAAACGCTTAATTATTTATAAATGTTTCAAAATTTTATACTTTTTGATAAAATTATTAAATTAAATCTACATAATTCCCTGTGGGATAAATTAAGAGAATTTAATTTAATATATAAATTTTGTAAATATAATAAAATCCCTGTAGGGTAAGATTATTATGTTCACATAATTTATGTCCATTATGTGATCTTGATCTACTTAATATATATAATTTTATATAATTAAGGATGCTGTAGCTACTCCCTAATTATTTAAAATTATGTGGTTCACTAGACACCAAAGTATAAATTGAAGATTAAAATTTTACTAAATCTAAAATTGCCTGTGGGCTAAATTTTAAATTTAATAAAATTAGATGAACCTTATGATAGATTTAATTAAACAATTAGTTTAGGAAAATGAAGGTTTATTAACTATCTTTAATTAAATTTGTGATAACACTATTAAATTAAATCCCCATAACTCCCTGTGTGGTAAATTAAGAGAATTTAATTTAACATATTATCCTAATTAATTATACAAATATAATAAAATCCCTGTGGGGTAAAATTATTATACCTATATAATTAATTACAAGTTATGTCCATTAAGGTGAATTTTAATTAATATATAATTTTATACAAATAAGGATGCTGTGGGTACTCCCTAATTATATAAAATTATATTTTCACTTTGACATTAGGTATTGGACTCTACCTAAAAGTAATTTTGTTATTAACATAATAGACAATCACTGAGATTAGTGCTCCTAGTGTGGTCGTCCGAAGATCATTAAAAACCGTTCTAGATATGAGCATTCGTCCCAGGTTCATGTTTTCTTATGTCAAACCACAAAATTACTTACATTTTATTCATATTTTATTCATTTTAGGAAAGTTTTATGAATATTTTATGAATAATTTTATGAAATTTTATGAAACTTAATGTGCTAAATACAATATTCAACCTATCTTAATGTTTGAATATTTCTAAATATATCTAGCACTATAAAAGCAATTTATGTATAGCATTTAAATATAAAAATTAGTACAATTAATTATATGAAATGAATTAAATGCAAAATTAAAGAATATACTTAATGGCAGATTATCAATTAATTTAATAAATTACTTAATTGGTAAATAAATATAATAATTGCGCACTTAATTGTAGAATGATCAAATATTCACATTCTTAAAATATCACAATTATTGTAATTACATGTAAAAATAAAGCATGTAATTAATTTACCAAATTAAAAACTTTCCATAATAATTTATTACTAAATAACATATAATATATGAAGATATATGTTAAATAAGAATGGAAAATTTAAACAAATGTAATTTAATTGACTAAATTAATAAAATAAGGAAATAAAATAAAATCCTAAAAATAAATTTTTGGAATTTTTTTTTTTTTAATTTTCCTTCCTTTTTTTTTAACTGCCAAATAAAGCAAATTGAGTCTATGTGGTCGTCCATGACTAGGTCCTTCTGTGCATGGGTCCAATGAATTCATAGGAAAACAAGTTTCCTTATATTGATATTAATGGTTTAAGGCCCAGATCAAACAGAAACTCAAAAATTAAGAGATTTATGAATTTAGTTTGTATTAAAAAACCTAAATAAATCAAACTTTAATTCTCAAAATTCTTTCCAGTCATGAACATATACCAAAATTTTAGCCCGACCTCTTGCTTGGGTTGTTTAGACCCATTTTCCTGCAACGCTGGTCACGCGGACCCGACTAAAGACCCGGTCAGAATTTACAATTCTAACGACCAAAATTCATGTTTTCAATTCCAAAAAAATCTAAATGAAATAATTAAGAGATCCACGTAATTTTTAGGAAATGAAAACATGTAAAAATTAAACTTTAATTTCAATAAAAATGGGTCGGGTCCGAATGTGTTCTTCAAATTTTTTTTTCCAGATTTTGATGGTTTTCAAAATTTTTTTATGTATAGATTAAATGTATAACATCATATGAAAATGATAAGGCTATTAATATTGAAAAACGCATCAAAGATTCAAAGAAAATAAATAAATTTTTGAACCCACCATCCCGAAAAACACGTAAACACGTGAATATATATACATACATAATTATATACAGTAATTTAATTGTTTAAATACAGAAATAGAGATAATGAAGCATTCAAATGAATGATAAACAATAAAATTACAAATTCATAATAATTATATATAAACATATATACATGAATACATATATATACCATATATATACGAACTCTCAAATTGATAATTTTGTATATATATAAGCATACATAAATATATATATATATATGAAAGGTGTATATATGTATATGAATATATATATGAATAAATTTTATGTATATAAATATATGTATATATATGAAAGTATATATATATATGAACTGAATATGAATATATATATAAACTGAATGTATACGTATGAAAAAATATATATATATATATATATAATATGAATATATATATGAATGTATATACGAAAAACAAATATATATAACATATATATGAATACCGAGTGTATATACGTATATATATGTATATATGAAATTCAAATACAATTAAGGCAGAGATAAAACCGCTCTGATACCAACTGTTAGACATTTATATGTATAAACTGAAACATATGTATGTGTATATAAAATGCGGAATTAACAAATATATACACGATATAATCTAAGGATCGAAATACCTCCAGTCATTGATTCTTGAGCTTCAAACCCACATAAGCTTTGATCTGCAAAGGAAATTGACTACCATGGGTAATCGGGTTTCCTCGCTCTCTCAACTCTCTTTAGATGGAATTTGCTGTTATGAACAGAATGAGTGAGAAGCTCGGAGACCGAGACCCTCTATTTATAGGTGAGATACTCCATCAGTATATGCGCCACATTAATTATCAGAATATTTTGACAATTAATTCAGGAAATCAAATCAGGTAATGAATATAGAAATATGACCATATATAGAATATTACATAATTGATTTTGTCCAGATTCAATGAATATAAAATATTCATTTATCTATTAAATCAATTATTTATTTATTTCCTTAAATAGAAAATCATTTCCTTAAATAGAAAATTTATTTCCATATATAAAATATTCTTATAATACAGAGATATATTTAAACATTTAAATCGGACCATTAACCTTTCAGAGACTGAATTGGAGGCTTGTATGTTAGAATTTATTGGGGTCACAATTGTATATATAAAATGTGTGTTGGGTCATCAAATAAATAAGTTAAAATTTATGTGGTCTATTTTGGAATAAAGTTTATGACTTAAGGACATGATTGTCATGATTTTAATATGTGGATACCAATTAGACAATTTCTATATTGACGAGGGGCCAAATAGAAATAGTCAATAAATATTACCAACAGGTTTGTCTGTTGGTAATATAACGGGTAATGATCCCCATTTGCATCGTATCTTTTCACTCTTGTATCCCCATTACCAAGAGAAAAACTACAGAGAAAGGTTTTGATGCAAATTGGAAGATCATACCAATTAAAGGTCATTACAAAAATCGATTCTATGGACTCCGGTACGCTTCCGCTATTCCTTAATCTTATTGTTTAATTCTCATGAATTAATTAGGGCTATATACAGATTTACAGTATTTCTTACATTTGGTATCAAGAGCATTCCTAAATTAGTTCTTGAGAATTTATGTTAATATTGATCTTCCATTAAATTATTATTTTTGCAATTAGTATTCGGTTCAGTATAAATGTACTGTCGAATATATTATATCCGTTCATATATATATGTTGGTATTTGGGATTATATCTTTTCGATTATAATCGTACAATGTTGAGTGTATATATTTTTCTTGTTTCTCTGTAATTTATCACATATGGTTATTATCTATATGTGGTTTCAGTCACTTTTAATTGTTTTGTTTCTGGTATTTAGTGATATATATATTTGCTTATGCCATTAAATGTTTGCTTTGTATATATATATATGCGATGATATATCTTTACGATTGAAAATTTTGGTATATAAATAACAGTTTTATATATACTGCCATGTTACAGTATTTGGTCCACATTCTAGTTTTTCAATCAATCGCATAAATATATATATATCTAAAAGAATCTACAGTATTTTCAATTCATACATATGCGATTAATGTATATATGTTTCTTTTTTGGTTTTTGGCTTTACTGATGCGAGTATGCATCGATATCATGTATTAGAGAATGCATTGCATTCTGTTATGATTTTTCTTTTATTTTATTACGATTATTATTATTATTTTATTAAAATATATAATAATTTTAAAATAATAATAATAATTCAGTAACAATTAATTCAAATTTTAGTTTAAAAATTTATTAAGGATATATAATATTTTAGTTAAATTAATTGAAACAAAATATCACCAAAGTGATCTCTTTTGTGTAGATTAATTTAATAAAAATATTATGATAATTGTGTGTATGTAATTCATAAATTTATTAATTAACCCAAATGTGAGTTAATATTTGAATGAATTTCATGCATGTTTGTGGTGATAAATGTGTGACAATTATAAGGTATTTTGTGTGAACAATGTGTTAGTCCAAAGATTGCATATTGTTTGACATAATTTATTGTCAATGTTTGATCACTACAACAAGAGTACCGCTTACAATTAATATTACTGTCCAAAGACTTAATTTTAATGTTGTGTTTGGTATCTTGAGATGGGATTAACCAATATTTGAATTTATTGTTTTATTTGGATTCTTATATGAGCATGTTATTTATGTAATTGTATTGTTCTTTTCAGCTGTTGCTAGTGTATCTGCTAACCTTAATTCGGTACCGGTCCTTAATGGTAATAACTTTAAGGACTGGAAGGAGAACATTTTTATTGTTCTTGGCTGCATGGATCTTGACCTTGCATTAAGGATGGATCGTCCTGCTTCTCTTACGGATAACAGTACCTCCGAGCAAAGGAGGATTTATGAGAAGTGGGACCGTTCAAACCGCATGAGTCTTATGATCATTAAGCGCGGCATACCTGAGGCTTTTAGGGGTGCGGTATCCGAGGAGGTCACCGATGCCACAACTTTCCTTGCTGAAATTGAGAAACGCTTTGCAAAAAGCGATAAGGCGGAAACAAGTACTCTTTTAAAGAAACTTATTTCCATGAAGTTTAAGGGCAAGGAAAACATAAGGGAGTACATTATGGAAATGTCTCACCTTGCTTCAAAGTTGAAGGCACTAAAGCTTGAGCTTTCGGATGACTTGCTTGTGCATTTAGTGCTTATCTCTCTTCCTCCACAATTCAGTCAATTCAAGGTCAGTTACAACTGCCAAAGGGAGAAGTGGACACTTAATGAGCTCATTTCATTTTGTGTTCAAGAGGAAGAAAGATTGAAGCAAGAAAAGACTGAAAGTGCTCATTTGGCAAGCACCTCTAAAGATAAGGGCAAGAAAAGAAAGAATGAGGCTGCTAAGGATAAAGGTCCTGCACATAAGAAACAAACTCAAGCCAACAATGATGATGCTTGTTTCTTTTGTAACATGAAAGGACACATGAAGAAGGAATGTGCTAAGTACATTGCATGGCGAGCAAAGAAAGGTACATTTCTTACTTTGGTCTGTTCTGAGGTAAATTTATCTTCAGTACCAAGAAACACTTGGTGGTTAGATTCTGGTGCTACTACTAACATCAGTGTTTCTATGCAGGGTTGCCTGAGTTACCGAAAGCCAAATAATGCTGAAAGAAGCATTTATGTGGGAGATGGCAAGTCAGTAAATGTGGAAGCAATAGGGCATTTTAGGTTTTTGTTAAGTACTGGTTACTATTTGGACTTAATAGATACTTTTGTTGTACCGTCTTTTAGACGGAAGTTGGTTTCTGTTTCTTGTTTGGACAAATTGGGTTATTGTTGTTCATTTGGAAACAATTGCTTTAGTTTATCTATTAATTCAAATACTGTTGGAACTGGCTCACTTATGGTTTATGACAACTTATATTTGCTTGACACTGTTGCTTCTTATAATGAAACCTTGAATGTGGAATCACGTGGTACTAAGCGTAAAATGGATAATGAAAAATCAAGTTCCTTATGGCACAAACGGTTAGGTCACATCTCTAGAAATAGAGTTGAGCGACTTGTGTCTGATGGAATTTTAGATTCAATTGATTTTTCAGACTTTGATGTTTGCATTGAATGCATCAAAGGCAAACAGACCAAAACAAAGAAATTGGGTGCGAAAAGAGCTATAGATGTCTTAGAGTTGATACATACGGATATTTGTGGGCCATTTCCTACACCTTCTTGGAATGGTCAACGATATTTTGTATCATTCATAGATGATTACTCAAGATATGCGTACCTATTTCTACTTCATGAAAAGTCTCAAGTCTTGGATGTGTTCAAATCTTTTAAGGCTGAAGTTGAGAATCAACTTAGCAAAAGAATAAAGCAAGTCAAGTCTGACCGTGGTGGTGATTACTATGGTAGATATGACGGCTCAGGTGAACAACGTCCAGGACCTTTTGCCAGATATCTAGAGGAGTGTGGAATTGCCCCACAGTACACTATGCCAGGATCTCCTAGCATGAATGGTGTTGCTGAAAGACGAAACCGTACTCTTAAAGATATGGTAAGGAGTATGATCAGTCATTCAACCTTACCAGAATCACTTTGGGGAGAGGCACTTAAGACAGCAGCCTACATTTTGAATAGGGTACCAACTAAAGCAGCTGCAAAAACACCTTATGAGCTTTGGACAGGGCGAAAGCCTAGTCTTAAGCACTTTCATGTTTGGGGATGTCCAGCTGAGGCTAGGCCTTATAGGCCAAATGAAAAGAAGCTGGAACCCAAAACTATGAGCAGCTACTTTATTGGATATTCTGAAAGATCCAGGGGTTTCAAGTTTTATGATCCCAAAGTAAAGAATATATTTGAAACGGGAACTGCAAAGTTTTTTGAGGATATTGAGTTTGGGGGGAGAAATACGGTTAAAGACTTTGTTTTTGAGGAGGATCTAGAATCAACCACTCCTCTTGAGGATGAGTTGATTCCTATTCCAATAGTTGCTTTTGACAATATTCAAGATTTCATTCCTAATATTGATCAAGTTTTAGATCAAGAGCAACCAAACATAGTCAATCAAACCCCAGAGGTACAAACTCAACAACCTCAAGAACAAGTGCCTTTGCGACGATCCACTAGAGAAAGAAGAAATGCTATTAATCCAGATGAATACATAGTGTATCTTCAAGAACATGAGGATGGCATTGGAATGATGGAAGATGATCCAATCAACTTTCATCAGGCCATGAAAAGTTCTAACTCTCAAAAGTGGAATGATGCCATGAATAAAGAGAATAAGTCTATGCAAGACAATAAAGTTTGGGAAGTTGTCCCATTACCAGAAGGTGTAAAACCAATTGGTTGTAAATGGATATTTAAAACTAAGAGGGATGAAAATGGTAATGTGGTGAGGTTTAAGGCACGTCTTGTAGCAAAAGGCTATACTCAGAAAGAAGGCATTGATTATAAAGAGACTTTCTCTCCGGTTTCATCGAAAGACTCTTTTAGGATAATAATGGCACTTGTTGCTCACTTTGATCTTGAGTTACATCAGATGGATGTTAAAACAGCGTTTGTCAATGGCGATATTGATGAGACAATTTATATGGAGCAACCAAAAAACTTTGTGGTTGGTGACCCAAAGAAAATGGTTTGCAAATTAAAAAAATCCATCTATGGACTCAAGCAAGCTTCCCGTCAATGGTACCACAAATTTCATCAAGTGGTTCTCTTATTTGGTTTTGAGATGAATGCTGTTGATGATTGTGTGTATCATAAGTTTAGTGGGAGTAAGTGTATATTTCTGGTTCTATATGTCGATGACATATTGCTTGCCACTAATGATATAGGCTTATTGCACGAAACCAAGAGATTTCTATCGAAGCATTTTGAGATGAAAGATCTTGGTGACGCTTCTTTTGTTTTAGGAATTCAAATACATCGAGACCGTTCTCGGGGTATTCTTGGATTATCACAAAAGAGCTATATCGATAAAGTACTCAAACGGTTTGGCATGCAAGATTGTAGACCAGGTGATACCCATGTCGTTAAAGGAGACAAATTTTGTCTTAAACAATGCCCTAAAGGAAGCCTTGAAATTCAAGAAATGCAAAAGATTCCCTACGCTTCGGCTGTTGGGAGTCTAATGTATGCTCAAGTTTGTACGCGTCCGGATATAGCGTACATTGTTGGAGTGTTAGGCAGATACTTAAGCAATCCAGGAATTGATCACTGGAAAGCAGCCAAAAAGGTTATGAGATATTTGAAGAGAACAAGAGAGTACATGCTCACATATAGGAGGTCAGATCACTTTGAGATCATTGGATACTCTGACTCTGACTTTGCGGGATGCCAAGATAGTAGGAGATCTACTTCGGGCTACATATATCTGTTAGGTGGTGGAGCTATATCATGGAGGAGTGCAAAACAAACACTCATAGCTTCATCCACCATGGCAGCAGAATTTGTTGCGTGTTATGAGGCATCCAACCATGGTATATGGCTGAGAAACTTTGTCACTGGGCTGGCATTGTGGATGGAATTGAAAGACCACTTAAGTTGTATTGTGACAATAAGTCAGTTGTATTGTATTCCAACAACAATAGGAGCTCGACGAAGTCAAAACACATTGACATCAAGTTCCTTGTTGTAAAAGAAAGGGTACAAAGTGGACAGATTTGTATAGAACACTTAGGTACAAACTCCATGATTGCAGACCCCCTTACTAAGGGTTTGCCACCCAAGGTCTTTCATGAGCACACTGCTCGTATGGGTGTTTTAGATTATGAGGATATCTAGATTCAGTGGGAGTTTGTCTTTAGTGTGTTTTATTTGTTTCATGAAATTAACATGTGTATTTGGATATTTTTCTGATCAGAAATTATGTTATTCAGTTTATTTCACTTTGTACATTTAAGCTAAAGTTTTGATCTCCATAAAGTAAAGTAGGACCAATTGAAAATTGACATGAATAGCTCACCATGCATGTAATTTTCATACCACATTATCATGATTGATCTATGTCATTTGGCTATGTTGATATATGTGACCATTGATGGGTTTAGTTGTGATTGATACAACGAAAATCGCTTTGATCCTATGTTGATATAGTTAATGGACGAGATTGCACATGCCTATGGTTATGATGACAAAGTTATGAGCTCAATAAGGTTAACACATTTATATGTATACATATGTGACCAGTGGGAGATTGTTAGAATTTATTGGGGTCACAATTGTATATATAAAATGTGTGTTGGGTCATCAAATAAATAAGTCAAATTTATGTGGTCTATTTTGGAATAAAATTTATGACTTAAGGGCATGATTGTCATGATTTTAATATGTGGATACCAATTAGACAATTTCTATATTGATGAGGGGCCAAATAGAAATAGTCAATAAATATTACCAACAGGTTTGTCTGTTGGTAATATAACGGGTAATGGCCCCATTTGCATCGTATCTTTTCACTCTTGTATCCCCATCACCAAGAGAAAAACTACAGAGAAAGGTTTTGATGCAAATTGGAAGATCATACCAATTAAAGGTCATTACAAAAATCGATTCTATGGACTTCGGTACGCTTCCGCTATTCCTTAATCTTATTGTTTAATTCTCATGAATTAATTAGGGCTATATACAGATTTACAGTATTTCTAACATTGTAAACATGTCACTAATCTGTCGAGACTCTTTTCTTCAGCCTCTTCATTAGATGCATACTTCAAACTCTTCACTTCTTCTAATAAGATATCTTCGTTCAACATTTCTTAAAACTTAAAAGAGATTGACGAACCTTGCATATTAAAAAGAAATGGTGAGTATACAAAAATATACCAATGAGTTGAGTGTTAGTGTTAGGGTTATTCTTGCTCTAACATAGAATAACGGCTATATTTGTTTTTATGTCTCAATTGCTTTGAATAAATTTTCACTAGTGTCAATAAGTTTGCCCACGTTGTATTATGTTTCCCAGAGAGTAGGGTGTTAGTCATTGATTAATATAGAACAAGGTGATTGTACATCAAGGTACATTAACTAAACGGAGAACAAATAGTGCACAAGAATAAGGCATATCATTCATTTGAGTCAAAACAATTATTCTGTTACACTCCACATTAATCAACTACAACTCAAGAAAGGAAGTCTGCTTATTCAGAGACGAGAACTTAAAGTTTGCCAGAGGTTACTAATGATCATATCAATGAATTCTTAACAATGGTAGTCAATTTGTAGCTAGTAAGGACCAAAACACTACTATTCCTATTACTACCAATGCTACTATGATACTCTAGACCAAATGAAGAAAAAAGAAATAATCAAACAAAACAATATATTAGTACCCAAACAAAGAATATAAAAACCAACAGTAACAGGGTATATTGAGCTTAATAATACTTTTCTCATACAAATTGAATAAATAAAATTATAGGCAACTGAAGCAAGCAAATCCCAGTTATCATACACCACAAGTGAAACAAGTAAAATCCATAGAAACTTAAATTGAAAAGTAATGAATCAGATTGAACTAACCTTGTTGATCAACTTGTCTTCTCCTTAGAACTCAGACCCTAACTAAGCCCATTGCAATTTGAGAAAATATCTAATTAGAATGTAGGTTTCAGAGAAGAAAAGAACTGATTATAAATCAAAGAATGATACTCACAATTAAGAAGCAAACAGAAATGAATTAAAAGGGTCTCCCCTGTTTTTGTATTCTGTTTTGGCTGTGGTCCTTGTTTGGACAGGTGTCAACCTTGCTGATCCCTAGGCAGATTGTGTCGTTAGTATTGCAATGATTATTGCATCATGGAATATTTTGTGATTCTCTTTTCTGTTAGAATGTGTGCCAGCTGTATTCGAGCCTTATGGCTCTTGATATTCTGTATCAGTCTCTAAAATATTTGAGTTGAGCTTTACAAATCTTGAATTTCAACTCACCGGAATTAGAATCGATGTACAAAATCATAAGAACTGTAGGAATTTTCTTGGTAAAATTCCAAGATTAACCTACACCAACTCAAGTTCACAGTCAAAAACGACAAGGACAAAAATTGTCCTAGAAACTTCAAATTAAAACAAATTGAACGACAATGGAAATCTTGGTCGTTTCTGTTGAACGACAAAGGAACTTGTCGTTCCTTACCTGCACGACAGATCGTTTGATTAAAAAACGATCTGTCGTTCTTCCTTGAATAAAACTAAGAGAGTTCAGAGCTAACCCTAGCTCATTTCTCTCTTCGAACCTTCGAGAGTTTCAAAACTCTCTCTCTTTCTCTCTGCCTTCTCTCTGGTTCTCAAATCCTAGAACCAGAGATCCTTCTCGATCTCTTGATCGATCTTACCCAGAAAATCACCCAGAAACACCACACATCACATACACAAAGTTAAAGCCACAAATAGTAGAGTTAGAGGGAAATACAAACACCAGAAATATAGAGGTTCGCCCTAGAAATTAGGGGTACGTCCTCTGATGAGCTCGCCTTGAAGATCGACCTCAGATCTTGCACTATGATGAAGGAAAAATTACATCAGGTGAGAAATCCAAGTCACATACTTTGACTGGTATTTCTGATTTTCACTCTTTTGGTTTTTCTGTGTTTATCTCTCTATTTTTCTTGTTCTCACTCACTAACTCTCTGTTGTTTCTTTGCATGAACCTGGAGCTTCGATTTGGAGCTGAACAACTTCCAGATCTAGAAACTAGGGCTCGAGATTTCTGGTATCTCTCAACTGAGAGATCTGGTATGGCTCTAGTGCTCTTTTATACTTGTAGATTAGGGTTGATCACAGATCTGGAAGTTAGTTACAATTTCGGTTGTAACTAACAACCAGATCTTGATCCACTAGAGGCAAAGCCACGTAGGATCTGTTTTTGTATTTATGTTGTATTTTATTTGTATTTTCACTTCATCTTGTAAAACTGTAATAATAAATGTTACAGTGAGATCTAATTTAACAATTTCCACCTTAGATCTCTTCTGTAATGTTTATTATTATAGTGCTTCGTCTTCAAGGGTCTTAGCTCATAGTGGTAATGGTCATCCACCATTACCAACCCCTAACAAGTCCAAGCAGTGCTTGAACTTGGTTAAGGGTAGCACCTTAGTACCGATATCAGAAGGATTCTCTTCAGTGGGGACTTTCTCTATCTGTACAACCTTCTGTGTCACTTTATCTCGTATAAAGTGATACTTAATTTCCACATGTTTGGTTCTGTCGTGAAAGACAGGATTCTTACACAAAGTGGATACAACTCTGGCTGTCTGAGTAGATTATAGGTTCTTCATCTAGTAGTTTAAGTTCTTCTAGTAGTCCTTTAAGCCAAATAGCTTCTTTAATAGCCTCTGTAACAGCTACATACTCAGATTCTGTTGTAGACAATGCTACAACAGGCTGCAGTTGTACTTTCTAGCTGATACAATTTCCCCATAGTGTAAAGAAATAGGCAGAGGTAGATATCCTGCTGTCTCTGTCACCTGCATAGTCTGCATCACTGTACCCAGTGATCATTCTATTGTTATCCCTTCTCTTGTAGTTTAATCCCACTTCTGTAGATCCCAATAGGTATCTTAGCAGCCACTTCATAGCCTCCCAGTGTTGTTTACCTGGGTTAGCCATGTACTTACTTAGTACACTAATGGCATAGGCTAAATCTGGTCTAGTACTGACCATTAGGTACATCACAGATCCCACTGCACTTGAATAAGGCACTTCACTCATAGCTTCCTTCTCAGCTGTAGTTTTAGGACATTGCTCCTTGCTTAGGTAGTACTGATTAGTCATTGGTTGCTTAGTTTGCTTTGCATTAGCCATAGAGAAATTCTCTATGACTTTCTTTATGTAGTTTTTCTAATGTAGCCTTAGTGTCCCATGCTCCCTGTCCCTAGAGATGTTAATGCCTAGGATCTTAGCAGCTTTGCCTAAGTCCTTCATCTCGAATTCTTCCCTTAGCCAACCTTTCATTAGGTCAATTCTGGTCCTTTCCTTGCTCACAATGAGCATGTCATCTACATACAGCAGTAAGTAGATGACTTCATCAATTTTAGTGCCTTTGTAGTATAGACAGGTATCATAATAGCTTCTAGAGAACCCTTTCTTGATCATAAACTCATCAAACCTTTTATTCCATTGCCTTGGTGACTGTTTGAGTCCATATAGGGACTTAATCAGTTTGCAGACCAAGTCTTCCTTGCCTTTTTCCTCATATCCCTTAGGTTGTTGCATGTAGATTTCTTCCTCAAGTTCCCCATGTAGAAATGCAGTAGTTACATCCATTTGATCAACTTCTAGGTCAAATTGAGTAGCTATGGTAAGTATAATTCTGATGGTTTTATACTTAGCCACAGGTGAGAATATCTCATTAAAATCAATTCCCTCTTTCTGTGTGAACCCTTTAGCCACTAGTCTTGCCTTAAACTTCTTAGGATCTTTCTCAGTAAGTCCTTCCTTGTGTTTGAAAAGCCACTTGCATGAAACTATGCTCTTTCCCTTAGGTTTCTTCACTAGTATCCAAGTTTTGTTCTTTCTCAGAGATTCCATCTCTGTGTCCATTGCCTTGGACCATTTCTTGGCATCTTTATCAGTCATAGCTTCTTCATAGGTCTTAGGTTCTGTCATTTCCACTCCCATAGCACAGAAAAATGCATAGGCTAGCACTT
Source organism: Cannabis sativa (assembly GCF_029168945.1). NCBI lineage: Eukaryota > Viridiplantae > Streptophyta > Magnoliopsida > Rosales > Cannabaceae > Cannabis > Cannabis sativa. The sequence goes on along the minus strand of NC_083605.1, from coordinate 13,691,406 downwards.
CTTCCCAAGCAGTGAAACTGAATCTCTGTGTAGGTTTAGGAACCCTTCTAGTTCTGTCTCTGGTTAGTTGGTAATCTTGTATTGCCTCATTTTCTTGTCCATCTTCAGTAATAGGTTCCACCTGAATGTTGTCATCCTGAACTTGGTCATTTCCTTCCAAGTTTTCATCTCCCTGAGTATTTTCCACCTGTTCTGGTTCCACCTGAACAGTATTTGGTTGAGTGTTCCTTGTTTGCATGTCCACAGATGTGCCTGCAGGGTTAGTGTCTAAAGTAGGACTAGATATATCATTATTATTAGTAATACAAGGAAATAAGTCTTCCTTAAAAACAACATCCCTACTGTTTATAGCTTTAAACCCTTGTTTCTCTCTTACCCATAATCTGTAGCCTTTAGTGCCTTCAGGATAGCCTAGGAACACACATTTGAGAGCTCTAGGCTCTAACTTACCAACACTCTGATGTGCATAGGCTGCACATGCAAATACTCTTAAATTTGAGAGATCAGGAGGCTTACCTGACCAGATCTCCTCTGGTGTCTTGAATTCAATGGCACTAGATGGACTTCTGTTCACCAGGTATGCTGCTGTTAACACAGCTTCTCCCCAAAACCCTTTAGTAAGTCCAGATTGCAATAATAGGCATCTGACCTTGTTCATCAAGGTCCTATTCATCCTCTCAGCTACCCCATTCTGTTGAGGAGTGATTCTCACAGTTCTGTGCCTTTGAATTCCAACAGAGCCACAATATCTGTTAAATTCATCACTGCAAAACTCTAAGCCATTGTCAGTCCTTAGGGTTTTAACCCTTTGATTAGTTAAATTTTCCATTAGGGTTTTCCACTGTATGAATTTAGATAAAGCCTCATTTTTATGTTTAAGTAAAAATACCCAAACTTTTCTAGAATGGTCATCTACAATAGACATAAAATACACATTTCCACCATGTGTTGGAGTTTTCTCTGGTCCCCAAAGGTCAGAGTGAACATACTCCAATATATGCTTAGTTTTATGAATGCCAGTTTTAAATTTTAGTCTATGATGTTTACCTAGGACACAAGATTCACAGAAATCCACTTTACTTACTCTGTCCTTACCCAGTAGCTTTTGATCACTCATGATCTGTAGTCCTTTCTCACTGATATGCCCCAGCCTTCTATGCCATAGAACAGCTTTTAGGTCTTCTGGATTGCTAGTGACTGCAGTGTTACATTGAGTCACCGGTTCTCCATCTAAGTAGTAAAGTCCTTCATGTTTGTGCCCTTTAATGATTGTCATAGCTCCCTTACTTAGCTTCATTGAACCTGCTTCAATTTTGCTAACAATACCCATGTCATCTAGAACACTTATAGAAATTAAATTTCTAGCAAGATTAGGGACATACCTTACACCAGTTAGGGTTCTGACAATTCCATCAAACATTTTAAAACTGACATTACCTGAACCTTCTATATTGCATGTATTTTTGTTTCCCAAAATTACTTTGCCACCTTTAGAATCTCTGTAATCAGTTAGGATTTCCCTAGAATTTGTCATGTGAAAGGTACATCCTGAATCCAGTATCCAGTCATCTTTGAAAGATGTAGATGCAACATAGACTTCACCACTGTCATAACCATCTGAGTAGTTAGCTTCTTGTTGTTTGTCACTTTGATGTTTGCTTTGATCTGTTCTTTCTGGAAATCTGCCTCCTTTCTTGTTCTTGTATTTGTTGTTGTAGAAATAGCAGTCTTTCTTGTAGTGTCCAGGTTTTCCACAATAGAAACACCCTGTAGAATCACCAGAATCTCTTGATGGTGATCTACTCTTTCCCCTGTTTGAGTTTCTGTGATGATGTGTGCTATTACTCCTACCCCTGTTCTGGTAGGGTTTCTTGTGAGATGGTCTTCCTCTACTTAGGTTCATTTCACCATGTCCAGAATTGAATTTTTCACTCTTCATCTCTAAGTCTTTAGATTTTAGGGCTGAGATGACTTCATCAAGTGTGATTGAAGTCCTTCCATACTTGATTGCTGTCTTTACTTCTCTGTATGAATCAGTCAATGAATTCAGAATGATTATTGCCTGATTTTCATCACTTAGAGCTTCATTCTCTCCTGAATTTGCCAATTCAATGTGCATTCTGAGAAACTCATCAAGATTCTGATCTAGGGTTTTAGTGTGACTCATCTTGAACCCAAAGATCCTCTCCTTTAGGTAAATCTTATTAGTCAAAGACTTCTGTTGAAACTGTTCTTCAAGTTTCTTCCAAATCTTGGCAGGAGTCTCTTCTTTATCAACCAATCTGATAATTGCATCAGAGAGATTGAAAATTATGATTCCAGTAGCTGTTTCTAACAGCTCTTCTTGCTGTATCTTTGATGTGTTGTCTGGCCATTCAATAGGTTCTTCAAGAACCCTAAGTAGTTTTTGTTGAGCCAACAGAGATCTGATCTTTCTCCTCCAGATCCTGTAATAACCAGATCCATCAAAACGATCAATGTCAACCTTGATGTTACTCATGTTAGGAAAATCAAAATTAAATTGAGTTGAGTTTAGAAAGATTGATTTATTATCAGTTTGTGGAATTTCCACAGGTTGTCCACTGTCCACAACTTCTTGTTGTGTTTCTTCTTCTTCTCCCAGTCTTTGTCACTTTCTTTATCCTTTCTTGAGTTGATTTAAGCTTGAACCAAAGCTCTGATACCACTGTAGGAATTTTCTTGGTGAAATTCCAAGATTAACCTACACCAACTCAAGTTCACAGTCAAAAACGACAAGGACAAAAATTGTCCTAGAAACTTCAAATTAAAACAAATTGAACGACAATGGAAATCTTGGTCGTTTTTGTTGAACGACAAAGGAACTTGTCGTTCCTTACCTGCACGACAGATCGTTTGATTAAAAAATGATCTGTCGTTCTTCCTTGAATAAAACCAAGAGAGTTCAGACCTAACCCTAGCTCATTTCTCTCTTCGAACCTTCGAGAGTTTCAAAACTCTCTCTCTTTCTCTCTGCCTTCTCTCTGGTTCTCAAATCCTAGAACCAGAGATCCTTCTCGATCTCTTGATCGATCTTACCCAGAAAATCACCCAGAAACACCACACATCACATACACAAAGTTAAAGCCACAAATAGTAGAGTTAGAGGGAAATACAAACACCAGAAATATAGAGGTTCGCCCCAGAAAATAGGGGTACGTCCTCTGATGAGCTCGCCTTGAAGATCGACCTCAGATCTTGCACTATGATGAAGGAAAAATTACATCAGGTGAGAAATCCAAGTCACATACTTTGACTGGTATTTCTGATTTTCACTCTTTTGGTTTTTCTGTGTTTATCTCTCTATTTTTCTTGTTCTCACTCACTAACTCTCTGTTGTTTCTTTGCATGAACCTGGAGCTTCGATTTGGAGCTGAACAACTTCCAGATCTGGAAACTAGGGCTCGAGATTTCTGGTATCTCTCAACTGAGAGATCTGGTATGGCTCTAGTGCTCTTTTATACTTGTAGATTAGGGTTGATCACAGATCTGGAAGTTAGTTACAATTTCGGTTGTAACTAACAACCAGATCTTGATCCACTAGAGGCAAAGCCACATAGGATCTGTTTTTGTATTTCTGTTGTATTTTATTTGAATTTTCGCTTCATCTTGTAAAACTGTAATAATAAATGTTACAGTGAGATCTAATTTAACAAGAACAAATAGTTCAAGAATCTAAGAATCGGTCAAGCCATTCCATTAGCAATTTCAATGAATCAAAATAAGCAACTAGAGAAACAGAAACACATAATCACAATACATATATTATATATAACGTTTAAAAATCTGAAATATATTGAAAGATTTGAGGAGATGACTCACATAAATCGCCAAGAATTTCAAGAGGAGCATAAATACGAGAAGAGAACAAGGAGGAGGAAAAGTAATCAAAATATTTTGAGTTGCTTTTGAAGAACCCACATATTTGGCGCGAGGGAATTAGAGGGACGAAAAGGGCAGTGGAAGGGAAGTTTATTTATTTTTTTTTTTTTTGAATAACTAGGAAATATTGCACGTGTAAGTCATGTGCTACCTAACATTTAGTATATATAATTATATATAGGAAATGTCTATAGTGGAGACCTTGGTTTTGTCCCTATGGTAGGGATACTTTTCTAGCCCTTGATTATTGATCTAATGGTAATAAAGTTAAGGAAACATGATAGTAATAATGGAACCTAGCTTATAGTATTTTTACACCTTTTTTTGTCTTTACACTATTGTCTTTTTCTTTTTCTTCTTTTTTTTCTTTTATTTTTTTTAAAAAAAATTAAATTTAATAGTTATTTTATTTTATTTTTTAGTACACTTAAATTACTTAATTAGTATTTTTCTTTTTATTTTTTTTATATTCTTCTAAAGATATTTTTTTAATATGTTACTTTCAAAAATTATTTATTTTAATAAGCTTGTTGATGACTCTTTTTAAAATTTATTTTCTAAAAATTATATTTTATGTATTTCTTAGATTTGTTTTCTTTATAATAAAATCAGTTTTTGAGCAATACAACTTTCTGGTTCATAAAAAAAACCTAATAATTACAATAATTTATAATAAAATATAAATTAATATGTATACATCAACGCATATTTAAATAAGTATATAATCAAGTAACTCATATTAAAATAAATGAGTAATTTGCGGTATAAATATCTAAGTTTAACTTTCGATTGCAAATAAATATTTAAGTTTAATTTTTGACAGTAATAATACGTACCTAAGTTAAAATTCTGGAACTTCCCTAGGTACGTGGTCATTAAGTGTTAAGTTAATGGCCACATGGCTGACCCTAATTAGTCTAGATCATTAAATTTTATTTTTTATTTAAAAATTAATTTAAATATACCAATAAAAAATAACACGTGTATAATAACTTGACACTTAATGGACAGGTAACTAGAAAAGTTCTAGAAACATAACTTAGGTATTGTTACCGTAAAAAATTAAACTTAGGTATTTATCTACAATAAAGAGTTAAACTTAAGTATTTACGCCATAAATTACTCAAAAATAAATTAATAAACATTTTTTTTAATTCATATTAAAATAAATTAATATTACACATGATTGTGTAATTGGTTTGAATTTTATTTGTAGGGATGCTAATCAAGTAGCACATACTGTAGCCAATCATGCATTGTAAATATTGTTACATGTGCTATTTGGATTGGGATTGAACTTTCTTGTGCTCGTCATGCTTTACAGTTGGAGTGGCAATTAGTGTTGCTGTGTCGTTCTGTTGGAAATTATTTTACTAGGATCTTAGATCTACTCACAAGTATGTTTATTAACACCCTAAATATGAACTTTCTAAAACGATGAAATAAACACATATAAAGTTTATGAAACCTTACATTGGGTGCAGCGGAATATAATGACTCCTTCCATTCAAATATCTAGCCCTTGATTCCTTTCTGTAGCAGAGCATTATCAATATCTGAACCTGGATCTCTTTCTCTGAATCCTTGATGCTGAATCTCCTTTGCTGATGATCTTTCTTCACGATCTTCCTCACTATGATTGAGGTATTGCTTGATGTGTGTGGGCACTACTCTAATCACTAAGGATTTCGAAATTCAAAGGAAGAAGAAAGAAGAAGTGGTAGCTAAAGATAGGGAGAGAGAAGGCTCAGTTTTTCTGATTCAGAAAGTGTCAGAAGAAAAGTCTAATTTTTCTGAAGCCTTCACTATCTATTTATAGCATTCCACTAGGGTTAGGTTTGAATTATATGGCATTAAAATAATGAAAAAATCAATTTAAAACACACACAATAGGTGGCCGGCCATGCCTTAGTGGATTGGGCCTTGGGTTTTGCAATTTTGCAATTTTAACACCTTTTGTATCTGATTTTCTCAAAAATGTCAATTTCCTAATTCAACCATTTAAATGCCAATTCTAACTATTTAATAACTATAAATAATTATTAAATAATATTGTCATTTATCATATTTATTAATTGAACCATACAAAGTATCATAATTAACAAATATGCCCCTATAAACTCTTTCTTTACAATTTCGCCCTTACTTAGTGAAAAATTCACAAATAGACATAGTCTAATTTGAGAATTATAATTGATTAATCAAAACCAATTACATGAGTCTTACAAGCAATATTATCTCAACTAGTGGGGGGACCATGGGTCTATATAACCGAGCTTCCAATAAGTAGATCAAGAATTTAGCACTAAAATTCACTAACTTATTAATTCTTCGTTGAATCCACGCATAGAACTTAGAATTGCACTCTCAGTATATAGAATGCTCTATATGTTCCACCATATAGACACATCATTAGTTATCCATTGTTATAATCCTAATGTGATCAATGATCCTCTATATGAATGATCTACACTATAAAGGGATTAAATTACCGTTACACCCTACAATATATTTATTCCTTAAAACACTTGACCCCGTATAAATGATATTTCAGCTTATGTGAAATGAGTACTCCACCATTTATGTTCGTTTGGTCAAGCTCGAAGGAGATCATCCTTTGCTTACTATTCGCCAGATAGAAGCTATAGATTCCATGTTTATGCTAGCGCTCCCACTCAATTGAACTACCGTGTTCCCAAAATGTACGTATCACCCTGACCTAAAAGTAGGCTTAACTAACAAATCAAAGAACACGAATAGCCTTTCAAGATTGAGCCTAATCATAACAGGATTAAGAACATTTGATCTAGGATCAACTAGGCGATATTGACTTGAATAGATATTACGGTAAGTTTAACAAATCTAAGTCAAAGTTCAATATCGGTCCCTTCCGATGCATACTCCATGCATCCAACCTGAGCTTTACTTTAACCAATGTTCTGGAAAGAACATAGTATTTCTCCAAATACAAGTAAACTCTTGTTGTAGATTATCATATCAGTAAAACCCTGTGTGTGATAAATCTAGGAAACTTTATTCACATAGTCATGTTTACTTTCCAATGTGTTGACGGCACAATAAACAGGATCAAGTATGTGAAAAGGGTTTCAGATGAATTTATACATTATGTACATATAATCATGAAATAAATTATGTGAACCATGCAACATTAAATGTTATTTCTGATCTATATTAATAAGTAAATCTGATTATATTGAAATGAGTTTTATTTAGGGCATAAAACCCAACAAACTCCCACTTGCACTAATATAAAACAAAAAAGTGCGTTTCAAATAATCTCAACACCTTGATATACAAATCAAGTGTAGTAATAGTAAACTCCTCGTAATAGGATCTGAAAGGTTGAATTAACCACAACCTTTTCTCCACCATTACTCTTCCTTAATCACAAAATCATTGATAATGTGAAAATCCTCTCTATATGTCTACTCTCTTGGGATACTGGATTCTATATCTTTGGCAACTACTTTTGGTTAATCAGGAAATTAACACTAGTAGTTTAAGGCAATTTGGAATGGTGCCAAAGATGTATAGAACTTTCCTTAGACTGAATAAGTACCTTTCCTGCAGCTTAACATTCAGTCCCTCTCTGGTAGACCTAGAAACTTCAGATAGGTTTTTACACTTCTCCAAAATCACTATTCCACCCCCAGAGTAACCACCATCTTATCAGAAAGATTTACTAGCACAAAGGCAAATTTTGAAATCTGATATGGTGTAGTCTAAGAGTTTTAAACACACCCTTATAGACTAACATATAGTTCCTCTTCTTTATCTTAAGATTTACTTGATTGTCTTCCAATGTTCTTCTCTTGGATTAATCTGATACCTACTCATTACTCCCACTCAACAGCACGTGTCTGGTCTAAGGCATACAAAAGCATATCTAAGACCTCTTACTGTTGATTTAAGAAATTCTTTCATGGCTTTATCTTTTCTGGAACAGTTGAGACTTTTCCTTAGATAAAATCTATGTCTAAGAAGTTGTGAAGCTTCTATAGATTGCCATTAGAAAGAAAATGCTTCAGCATCTTACTAAAGTAAGTTGCTTGCATTAGAGTAAGTAATTACCAGGTATACCATAAGCCATAGGTTTAGAAAAACTCAAACCTATAATACTAGGAACAGGAAGTTTTGTTAAGTCCATTGAATAGACTTATAAACGAAAATTTCCTTTTATGTCCTTGTAATAGAAAACTTTAGGTTACTCCATGTGAATGGATTAAACCATAGTTCTATTGGCTTACTTCTTAGTTTCTTATCTTGACAATTCATTACTTGTTTAAACTCACAATGGATTTTAATCACTAGTGTCTCCCAAGTCATAAGAAGGTGAGTTCCTAGAAACTCTCCCACTACGACAAGGTACCGTGAATTATGTCGAAGAAAACTAAATGGTATTGATCTCTTCGGTTGTGACAAGACAACAGAGGCAGTGGGATCATCATATGTTATATAAGATGATAGAACACTTTTGGAATCAAGAAAAATATCTCCTTTATTTGCTACTTGTTTTCAGACTTAGTCATTATCTTAGAAAAGTAGTATTTGTTTGAACAAACACTTTCTTATCTATTGACAATGGGATGGTCCACCCCTAATCACTTAGAATAGCTAACAAACCATGGTTAACAGTTCTAGCTTTTCTTAAGATTTTGATTAGGTCATCCATAAATCTAGTAATGATTTACATTAAGTATACAACCATTACATCATTCTGAAATTGTATTACCATAGAAGGATTTAGGCAACGACTAGTAACTAATCATCAATATGCAACTCGAAATTTCTGGGGAGGTAAGTTTGGATATAATTCAAAAATCAATTTAATGATCTTTGAACTGCATATCTACTAACTATTTCTCCACCCCTATCAGTTCGCAAGATCTTTAACCACTTACCTTAATGGTTTTAACCATTGCTAGAAATTAATGAAATTTTTCAAACATTTCAAATTTCTTTGCTAAAAGGTATAATCTAGAGTTATCGTTTTAAGAATACAACGAAAAACTCATATCCACCCCTGAATGTACATCCATCTGCGAATGAGATGAACTACTTTCAGTGGATATAGGCATATTAACTCTTTACAGAGATTGATCTTGTCAAATCCACTATGAACAAGATACAAATACCATAGATTAAAAAAAAAGTGGTAGTATCTTTTGATGACTTAGGTATAGTTACATCAAAGAGTTCTTAGAATACTTCAAGTGGATCCTGGTCACAGAATACCTAACTCATATTCCATACAGTTTGAATCCATTAATAAAAGATGGATATTAAACACTTGAGAAAGTGTAACTGTATTGTATCTGGAATTAGAAATATAAGAAAATTTGTAATGACCGCTCCAGTAATGTGGATTAGTAAAGGCAATTAGCACTAATTTTTATTATTTTATTATTATTTGTGAATTAATTTTGAATGTGGACCCCAATATTTAGAAATAAATATTAGAGTTATAATTTCTCAATTCCGGAGATTTTATTAAACTCTAGGGGTATTATTTAGCTTATATGTGAAATATGTTAATTTTGTAATTTTTGCTCGGCGACAACGGAAAATGCGATGGATGGCTAGATTGATCACATAGATAACTTTATAACCTTATTTCATAGTGGGAAATATTTTAGAGAAAATATTTTATCGGGATTGAGCGGGGTTATGGAATTGACCATTTTACCCCTAGTTTCAAAGAAATACCCTAGTTTAAGTCTAAAGGGCATTTTAGTCTTTTATTAAGTTGAGTGAGGTGGCTGCCTAGGTGTTTGACACCTAATCTAAGTTAGTTTTTCAGCAAAGGGTTTTAGGGAAAAACTCTTGTCTTTTGTGAAAAATTAAGAAAAAGGAAAAATTAGAAAAATGCTTTGTTCTTGAATGCTCTCTCTCTCTTTCCTTCGGCTGAAGCAAACCAGGGCAAGGTTCATCATTTTCATTCCATTTTTCTGGGAATTAGCTAGAATTCAAGGAGGTTTCAACTAAGGTAAAGCCCTAGACCTTTGTTTAGTTGTTTTTAAGCTTTTTATTTAGGTTGATTATATGATTTTTGGTGTTGGGAGCTGTTAGGTTTTGAATTGCTTAAGGTTTGAATTTTGGGGTTAGGTTGAGTTGATTTGAGTCCCTAGCTATTGTTTTTGATGCTTGAGAATGGTTTTAAGCAAGCTTGAGTTTTGAAACTCAAGCTTTGAGCTTTAATGGCATAAATTGAATTATTGGTTTGTTCTGTGATTTGTTGGTTGGAAATGGATGTTTATACATTGTATAGGTATACTGGAGAGTTTGGTAAAGTTTGGGATTGAATTGAATCAAGGGGGATAATTTTTTGGTTCCCAGCAGCAGAACCGGAATTCCGGTTCTGGGTGGCTTGTACCAACCGGTCGACCGGTTGGTGACCCAGAACCGGGATGCCGGTTGGGAACCGGTTTACCTGTTGGGGGATTTTCCAGAACCCTAGTTTTGGCCAATTTTGAGATATTTAGGGTATTGCCATGAGGTTTATCGATAGGGAAACTTTTAGTTTCAAGTTTTAAGTCCCGGAAAGTGATTTAGCGAGTCACTCATCTGTGTTACCATTATTGTGATTAGGGCATCCATCTAGGACGTGAATTCCGTTCAGGTCGGCCTGGCCAAAGACACTTGAATTCGGAAAACAGGTAAGAACTGTGTATACTGTATGATGTGATTATCTGAATGTGTGTATATGTGTTTATATATGCATGCTTGAATTATGTTAAACACTACCAACACTTGTATGAATAAGTTATAGAGTGCATTGGTACAGTGATTGTCGTGATTATGAGTACGATACAGTGATACCAACACAAGCATGGAAAAATGCTAAGGTGTGTGGTACATCACTCAGTGTTACTCTGTGATCGGGATAAACCCTACCAACACTCGTACAGTAAGGTACGATGTGTATGTGGTATAGTGGTTGTACCCTGGTAATGAACGTTCATACTCATCTGTTAAGCTCTGTAAATAGGTGTATGGGCGCCTATTTACAGGTCGGAAATTATATGGTATGTTATATGCATTTCTTACTGAGTCTGTTGACTCACAGTTTTTGCTTCCATGTGTAGGTAAAGGAAAGGCGAAGGCTGAATAGGAGTGAACCTGAGCCCGGATGAGATGGTACATGTCAAGCAGCGCGACCTGGAGTGTTCGGTCTCGGGACATCTGGGAGTTGTATTTTGAAAGTCGCTGTGCGACCTGTAAATCTGTATATTTTGGATTGTATGCTTGAAAAGTAAAGTTTGTAAAGTTTTAAAAATCGGGATCCCGGCACTTGTAAATATTTTATTAAATTACAAAGTTTGGTATTTAATGCAAAAATTTTAATTTGACACGTTTTTCGAGAAATTTCTTTGGTTAGCAAAGATTGCACAATTATTGAAAAAGCACTGTAGCGTGCCTTAGCATTAGGGCGTTACAATTTTGGTATCAGAGCCGCCAGGTTTGTCTACCGAAGCTTGCTATGACATGTACAATCTTCATCAGAGAAAGCTCGGTTCACGGTTCAGTAAGCCCGTACTTGTTTAGTATTTTAAATAAGTGTGATGTGAAAGCATGTTAGGAAGCATATTAGATTTAAATTAAATATATCTCTTTAAAAAGAAAAGAAAGTGTGTTGCCTTTAAGTTATTAAGAGCGGTGTTAATTTTGATCGCTGTCTAACCTGCCTGGCTTATGGATTCGCAGGCTAAGTCCTATTAAATGGACGCCCCGCGAAATACAAGAAGTCAGGGTGGCATGGTTGAGACCGGAGGCGGTCAGGGGAATCCTCAAAATCCTCGTGGTCGCGGCCGTGGCCGTGGCAGAGCTCAGGGTGGTCGCCCTGTAAATCCACCTCAGGCTCCTCCTGACTGGGAGCAAAGATTTGCTGAAATGCAAGAGAGAATTCGTCAGCAAGATGAAGAGATCCAAAGATTGAGGCAGCAGGGTCCTCCTGCCGTGCCTCCTCAAGAAGTTCAGGCCGTTGCAGTTCCAGCGGTGCCAGCGAAAGCAACTTTGTTGTTGGCAACCGTATGGAACCGTTGTACGAAAGATTTCGAAAACAGGCACCTCCAGTGTTTCTGGGAGGCCCTGATGTGATGAAGGCTGAGCAATGGCTTTCGATGATTGAGCGTATTCTCAACTTTATGGGAGTGGTTGGACATGACCGGGTGACCTGCGCCACTTTCCAATTTCAGGAAGATGCCCTCGTGTGGTGGGAATTGATAACCCTCACTCGGGACGTCACGCTGATGACCTGGGAGGAATTTAGGGAGTTATTTAACTCCAAGTATTACAATGAAGCGGTCCGCAGTGCAAAGCGGAAAGAGTTCACTGATCTAGTTCAGACTGAGGGTATGTCAGTCACTGAGTACACAACGAAGTTTGATCGGTTGGCTAAGTTGGCGGCAGGAATTGTGCCCACGGACTTCAGTAAGAAAGAAAAATATTTAGCGGGTTTGAGTGCAAAAATCCGACATGATCTGGTTATTACCACTACTGAAGCAACCACGTATGCAGATATGGTTGAGAAGGCTTTGAGAGCCGAGGGTGCAGTAAAATTTCTTCAGGAGCCCCGGGTGGCTCCGAGTGTTGGTGGAACCCCCACTGTTCCTACTCCTGTTTATGGTAGGGATGGTGGTGACTCCACCACTGAGTAGAAAAGAAAAGTTGTTCCAGCTTCTGGTGGCTCGGGGCAAAGCAAGCGGTTCCGTGGGAACCAAGGTAGAGGAGGACGCCAGGGTTATTCTTATCCTGAGTGTCCAAGGTGCAAGAAACATCATCCGGGAGAGTGTAACCGGAAGACATGCTTCCTGTGTGGCATGGTGGGGCATTTCAAGAAAGATTGCCCCCAGGCAAAGAAAGAGGAGCCGAAAGCTGAGGTGAAACCGGTTCCTACTCGTGTGTTTGCCATTACCCAAGCTGATGCTGCAGCCAGTCCTTCTGTTGTGACAGGTCAGCTTCCCGTCAACAACTTGTTATTTACGGTATTATTTGACTCAGGGGCTACACGTTCATATGTAGCTACAAGAGTGATTGATCTTCTGGGTAGGCCTTGTGATATTTTAGAAAGAGGGTTTGGAACCCTAATGCCTAGCGGGGAATTGGTTATCTCTAATAGGCGCATTAGGTCTATGCCGATTAGTATCGAAGATAGGGAATTGAGTACTGACCTTATAGAATTGAAATTAACTGAATTTGATATTATACTGGGAATGGATTTTCTATCCAAGTATTCGGCCAGTATAGATTGTAGGCGTAAAATGGTGATTTTTTAGCCGGAAGGTGAAGATCCATTTGTTTATGTTGGATCGGTTCAGGGGTCTCGGATCCCGGTTATTTCTGTGTTGAGAGCTAGGGATTTACTATGCAATGGTTGTGTAGGATTTCTAGCGGTAGTTTTTGACTCCAGCAGACCTGAAACATTTGGGCCTGAGGTAGTCCGGGTGGTGAAAGATTTTCTTGATGTGTTCCCCGAGGAATTGCCGGGATTGCCACCACAGCGAGAGATTGACTTTGTGATTGATTTGGCACCTGGAGTCGAACCTGTTTCTAAAGCTCCATATAGGATGGCTCCAGCAGAACTCAAGGAGCTTAAGTTACAACTTCAGGGGATGCTTGATATTGGGTTTATTCGACCCAGTGTATCGCCCTGGGGAGCTCCGGTTCTTTTTGTGAAAAAGAAAGATGGTTCCCTCAGAATGTGTATTGATTATCGGGAACTATACAAGCTGACAATTAAGAACAAGTACCCGTTGCCTAGGATCGATGATCTGTTCGATCAGCTTCAGGGAAAGACAGTGTTTTCGAAGATTGATTTACGGTCTGGTTATCATCAACTGAGAATTCGGGAGGAGGACATACCGAAGACTGCTTTTAGAACCAGATATGGGCACTATGAGTTTCTGGTAATGTCGTTCGGATTGACTAATGCTCCTGCGGCCTTTATGGATCTCATGAATAGGGTATTCAAGGATTTCCTCGATAACTGCGTTATAGTGTTTATCGATGACATTCTTGTATACTCTCAGTCAGAAGAGGAGCACGAGCATCATCTTCGAATGGTGTTACAGCGACTTAGGGATCACAAGCTGTATGCCAAGTTCAAAAAGTGCGAATTCTGGCTGTCTGAGGTGTCCTTCCTGGGTCACATAGTTGGGAAAAATGGAATTATGGTTGATCCAAACAAGATAGAATCAGTGAAGAATTGGCCGAGGCCCAAGTCTGTAACAGAAATTAGAAGTTTTCTCGGGTTAGCAGGGTATTATCGACATTTCGTCGAAGGATTTTCTAAACTTTCTATGCCCCTAACCGAATTGACCAAGAAAAATCAGAGATTTGTGTGGTCAGATAAGTGTGAATCAAGCTTTCAGGAGTTGAAGCAGCGATTGATAACAGCTCCGGTGTTAGCTTTGCCATCGGATCAAGAGAAATTTGTTGTTTATTGTGATGCATCCAGACAGGGTCTGGGATGTGTTCTGATGCAAGCTGACAGAGTCATAGCTTATGCTTCTGGCCAATTGAAGGATTATGAGCAACGTTACCCAACTCATGATTTAGAGCTCGCTGCTGTGGTTTTTGCTTTAAAGATTTGGCGACATTATCTTTATGGTGAAAAGTGTGAGATTTATACCGATCATAAAAGTCTTAAATACTTTTTCACCCAAAAAGATTTGAATATGAGGCAGAGAAGGTGGTTGGAGTTAGTTAAAGACTACGACTGTGAAATACTATATCACCCCGGGAAAGCCAATGTTGTGGCCGATGCTCTGAGCAGAAAAGGTCCCGGTCAAGTGTGTACTACGGTTATGATAGCTCCTCAACTAGCCTCAGAAATGGTTAGTGCGGGAATTGAGTTCGTGGTCGGAAAATTACATAATTTAACACTCCAATCTGATCTGTTGGAGAGAATCAGAAAGGCACAACTGGAAGATCCCGAGCTAGTTAAAGTTCGAGATGAAGTAGTGGCTGGTTGGCCTAGAGGTTTTTCAGTCTCGAGCAGTGGAATGTTGTTATATAAAGCTCGAGTTTGTGTTCCTAGTGTTGATGAGCTTAAGAAAGAGATACTTGATGAAGCTCACACCACGCCTTACTCGTTGCATCCGGGAACCACCAAGATGTATCAGGATTTGAAACCCTACTTCTGGTGGTATGGGATGAAAAGAGATGTGGTGGACTATGTGTCCAAGTGTTTAACCTGCCAGCAGATTAAGGCTGAACATCAGAGGCCGGCAGGGTTATTGCAACCTTTAATCCTTCCAGAATGGAAGTGGGAGGACATCGCAATGGACTTTGTAACTGGGTTACCTAGAATTACAGGGATGTATGATTCTGTATGGGTCATTGTGGATAGATTTACAAAGTCGGCTCACTTTCTACCAGTGAAAGTTACCTATTCAGTGGATCAGTATCTTTGAATTGTATGTGAAGGAGATAGTTCGTCTCCATGGAGCCCCTAAATCTATTGTGTCAGATAGGGATCCAAAGTTCACATCGAAGTTTTGGGTGAGTCTTCAGAAGGCTATGGGTACCAAGTTAAAGTTTAGTACAGCTTTTCACCCTCAGACTGATGGTCAGTCAGAAAGAACTATCCAGATTTTGGAAGACCTACTGCGAGCCTGTGTCATGGACTTTGAGGGTTCATGGAGTAAGTACTTGCCTTTAATTGAATTCTCCTACAACAACAGCTACCAAAGTACAATAGGGATGGCTCCCTATGAGATGTTATACGGTAGAAAATGTCGTTCTCCTATTCATTGGGACGAGACAGGAGAAGGGAAGTACCTGGGTCCAGAGTTGGTGCAAAAGACCAATGAAGCTATTGATAAGATCAAGGCTCGGATGCTTGCTTCTCAAAGCAGGCAGAAAAGTTATGCTGATCCGAAGCGCAGAGATGTCACATTTCAGGCAGGGGAACATGTTTTCCTGCGAGTTTCACCCATGAAGGGTATTCGGCGCTTCGGGAAGAAGGGTAAGTTAAGCCCTAGGTTCATTGGGCCATTTCAGATACTCGAGAAGGTCGGGCAGGTAGCGTATCGGCTAGCCTTACCACCAGCATTATCAGCTGTTCATGACGTATTTCACATCTCTATGTTAAGGAAATACGTGTCAGACCCGACTCATGTCTTGAGTTATGAAGCCCTTGAACTACAACCAGACTTATCCTATGAAGAGCAACCTGTTCAGATTCTGGATAGAAAAGAGAAAGTTCTTCGCAACAAGACTATTGCACTGGTTAAAGTGCTCTGGAGGAACAGTAAGGTGGAAGAAGCCACCTGGAATTAGAGTCAGATATGAGGACTCAACATCCAGAGCTATTCAGGTTAGATTTCGGGGACGAAATCCTATTAACGGGGGGATAATTGTAATGACCGCTCCAGTAATGTGGATTAGTAAAGGCAATTAGCACTAATTTTTATTATTTTATTATTATTTGTGAATTAATTTTGAATGTGGACCCCAATATTTAGAAATAAATATTAGAGTTATAATTTCTCAATTCCGGAGATTTTATTAAACTCTAGGGGTATTATTTAGCTTATATGTGAAATATGTTAATTTTGTAATTTTTGCTCGGCGACAACGGAAAATGCGATGGATGGCTAGATTGATCACATAGATAAGTTTAGAACCTTATTTCATAGTGGGAAATATTTTAGAGAAAATATTTTATCGGGATTGAGCGGGGTTATGGAATTGACCATTTTACCCCTAGTTTCAAAGAAATACCCTAGTTTAAGTCTAAAGGGCATTTTAGTCTTTTATTAAGTTGAGTGAGGTGGCTGCCTAGGTGTTTGAAACCTAATCTAAGTTAGTTTTTTAGCAAAGGGTTTTAGGGAAAAACTCTTGTCTTTTATGAAAAATTAAGAAAAAGGAAAAATTAGAAAAATGCTTTGTTCTTGAATGCTCTCTCTCTCTTTCCTTCGGCTGAAGCAAACCAGGGCAAGGTTCATCATTTTCATTCCATTTTTCTGGGAATTAGCTAGAATTCAAGGAGGTTTCAACTAAGGTAAAGCCCTAGACCTTTGTTTAGTTGTTTTTAAGCTTTTTATTTAGGTTGATTATATGATTTTTGGTGTTGGGAGCTGTTAGGTTTTGAATTGCTTAAGGTTTGAATTCTGGGGTTAGGTTGAGTTGATTTGAGTCCCTAGCTATTGTTTTTGATGCTTGAGAATGGTTTTAAGCAAGCTTGAGTTTTGAAACTCAAGCTTTGAGCTTTAATGGCATAAATTGAATTATTGGTTTGTTCTGTGATTTGTTGGTTGGAAATGGATGTTTATACATTGTATAGGTATACTGGAGAGTTTGGTAAAGTTTGGGATTGAATTGAATCAAGGGGGATAATTTTTTGGTTCCCAGCAGCAGAACCGGAATTCCGGTTCTGGGTGGCTTGTACCAACCGGTCGACCGGTTGGTGACCCAGAACCGGGATGCCGGTTGGGAACCGGTTTACCTGTTGGGGGATTTTCCAGAACCCTAGTTTTGGCCAATTTTGAGATATTTAGGGTATTGCCATGAGGTTTATCGATAGGGAAACTTTTAGTTTCAAGTTTTAAGTCCCGGAAAGTGATTTAGCGAGTCACTCATCTGTGTTACCATTATTGTGATTAGGGCATCCATCTAGGACGTGAATTCCGTTCAGGTCGGCCAGCACACTTGAATTCGGAAAACAGGTAAGAACTGTGTATACTGTATGATGTGATTATCTGAATGTGTGTATATGTGTTTATATATGCATGCTTGAATTATGTTAAACACTACCAACACTTGTATGAATAAGTTATAGAGTGCATTGGTACAGTGATTGTCGTGATTATGAGTACGATACAGTGATACCAACACAAGCATGGAAAAATGCTAAGGTGTGTGGTACATCACTCAGTGTTACTCTGTGATCGGGATAAACCCTACCAACACTCGTACAGTAAGGTACGATGTGTATGTGGTATAGTGGTTGTACCCTGGTAATGAACGTTCATACTCATCTGTTAAGCTCTGTAAATAGGTGTATGGGCGCCTATTTACAGGTCGGAAATTATATGGTATGTTATATGCATTTCTTACTGAGTCTGTTGACTCACAGTTTCTGCTTCCATGTGTAGGTAAAGGAAAGACGAAGACTGAACAGGAGTGAACCTGAGCCCGGATGAGATTGTACATGTCAAGCAGCGCGACCTGGAGTGTTCGGACTCGGGACATCTGGGAGTTGTATTGTGCGACCTGTAAATCTGTATATTTTGGATAGTATGCTTGAAAAGTAAAGTTTGTAAAGTTTTAAAAATCGGGATCCCGGCACTTGTAAATATTTTATTAAATTACAAAGTTTGGTATTTAATGCAAAAATTTTAATTTGACACGTTTTTCGAGAAATTTCTTTGGTTAGCAAAGATTGCACAATTATTGAAAAAGCACTGTAGCGTGCCTTAGCATTAGGGCGTTACAAAATTTCTGTTTGGATTCTAAAATTAAAGTCAAAGACTTAAATTCAACCAAATATAATGAGTAATTCTTTCTTGGACCACCACTACTAATACAAACTCTAAGTCAGATTTGCCCATGCAAGTAGGAGATTTCTAAGATTGAGGATTTATATCAATTGGGAATAGAATTTCGGGATTATAATCATATGCGTCATTTAATTTCTTAAGAGAAAATATAGAATGACATGAAATGATTTATAGACCATTCATCCAATGATATGTTTTTAAAGCTAATTCGAAATGAATAAGCTAAGAGAAATTAGGATAATTTCGTTTATAAATAAGAATCCAACGATGCTTCGATTAGCGAAAGACAAAGTAATCTTATTTATGTAATCTTCTTGTTTCATATTGTAAAAATACTAGTCTAAGGTGTCATCAATTGATGAACAGCTAGATGTCGCATATACAATATTTATCTTTCGAGATCTAACACTATTATGTATGTCTAATGGTAAAAATCCACTAGGGATTTATCTCATTTGATAAACAAACATGTTAGACCAGCAATGAAGATTCGAAATTAAACTACAACTTAATAACAGAAAATAACATGGTTCAATATAAATTCATACACAATTCAGAAATTATAAGCATATAGCAAGTAGGAATGACTAGTGAAAATACTAAAACATACAATCCTAAATAATTTCCAAGGTTTTCAATAAACTGATACAGTGTCCCGGTAGACGAGAGTCAAAGCATCATTTATTGAATAGAGTTGTCAGCTCATCTAAAATAGAAACCATTCTAGCAACCTTTTATTCGATCAAAATAAGAATCCAACGTTGTCCCGGTAGGCGAGAGTCAAGGTTATTCTCATTTTATGAGCTTCCACCATTGTTTCATGTTTCATAAGTTTATCTCTAAGTAGTCACCGTAGGGGAGAGTCTAATAGAGACGAAAACTTACAAAACACTTATCAAATGAAATCTTACGGTGTTAAATGCGTTCAACGAATAACCATCCATAGGGGGACGAAGTCTAGCGTCTCGAGGTTATATTGAAAACATTTAACTTTTGTAAGACCAACAATGGAGATCGAATATCTTAATAATAATCAAGCTCATTATTTAAAGTGTGTTGTATTTTCTTTGCTTCTCTTTATTTAATTTATTTATTTTAAATATATATTTATTTAAAATTTCCAATTTAGAATGAAAAATTCTAAATATAAATTTTAATTTAATATTTATAAATTTTACTTAGATGGATATGAAAATAACATGTATTTCTTCCATCTTAGTAATAATTTCTAATAAATATTTAGAAAAATATTCAATTTAAGTTGTTACAAAATTAATATAAATTAATTTACAACTCAAATTTAATTTTCTATAAATATATATTGCATTTCGAAAAATTAAAGTATATAAGAATACAATTTTCGAAAAATGCATATTAAAATAAAAAATAAATCCTGGAAAAATTATTCTAATTTAATGTTGGCCCAAAATTAATTAATAAAATTAATTTACAACAAAAAATATAATTTTCCTATTTAATTAAATATATAAGAAAAATTTCAAATATTTAAGTATGATGATGATAATCAACTTAAATATTAATTTTCTATTTAATTAAATACACAAGAAAAATACTTCAAGCAAAAATATCACCTATCTAGATTTTCCTTTGACTAATTAATTCAATTTCTAATAATATACTTTAATTCAATTTATTTTAAATTAATCAATAAATGAAAAAATCATTGATTTAAGTTGATCCAAGAATTAATTAAAATAAATAATTAATTTACAACTTAATCTATTTTTCAAGATAAAATTCGAAATTCTAGCATTTAAGAAATGCAATTTCGAAAATTGATTAATAAAATAATAATAAAAAAATATATTTTGAAAATTATTTAAATTTAGTTGAAAAAATAAATTTCAACTAAAAATAATTTTCTAGTTAATTAAATGTCATGAAAAAGAAATATTTAAGTATGATGATAAAAATCAACTTAGATATTTAATTTTCAAATTAATTAAATGTATTAAATTCAAGAAATAAATAATTAAGTGTAGAGAATGCTTAATTATTAATTTCTAGTTTAATACTAGGAAAAATATACTTAAAATAAATTGTACCAAAATTAATTAAATAATTAATTTCACAATTTATAATATTTTCCTATTTAATATTAGAAATAATAAGTAGTTTAGAAATAACTATCTAGAAAATATCTTATTTGACTAAGTATCTTTTCCACAAAATTTGAAAAAATATCTAATTTAAGTTGTATTAGAAAAAATCTAGAACTTAAATATTTTTCAAATTTAAATTTAATTAAATATCAAAAATTAAGTTGTAACCACTTAATTTGAAAATATTCCATTTTAAGTTAATATTCGAAAAGATATTAACTTAAAAAATATCTAAAGAATCTTAATAACCAATGCCTAAAATTCCTCAACTTAATTTTGAAATTTGAAATTCAAAAGATATTCAGATTTAAGTTGGTTAGTTGTAGATAACTAAATATCAACTTAAATAAGAATATTTAATGAAAAATTTAAATTAAGTTCCAGAAAGAATCTAGATGGTTATAATTCTATATTTAATTAAATACAAGAAAATACATATAGTTTAGCTTAGAATAAAAAATTCTTTAAACTATAATTTTCTTAAATTAATTTCAAAATAAATGAAATTAATTATGTTGCTAATCAATTTTTATTAGGTTAAACTAGTGTAATTAACCTAGTACAGTCATTCAAATCAGGCAAATGGGCCTTCACAATTGGGGTGGTTTGTGTGAGGGGGTGCTGAGTTCAGTATATCGTACCCACTTCTATGGCTCCCAACTCTCACACAAGGCCCAAAAGAGAGGAATTTAACCTTAATAAGAACAACTGTTATTAATTGAATAAGCCCAATAACTAAATGGGCCTAAATAAATTCTATCAAGAACTATGATAATTTATTTTAGCAACATTAACCTATATGCATCTATAATAAAATCAAACACATAGGCTCACACAGGCACACTTTGGATGGGTCCTATCATGTTGCTAGGTCATACACAGATGAAAGAAGATTGTAAATATACCTGTTACAAATTATTAACTTGACCAAGGGAGCCATCAGATCATTAGATCTGGCAAAAAGTAACCATGGCTATTTGCAATCAAGTAATAATAGGTTTTTAAAACTTACAAACAAGCTAAAACACATACTCCTGCAACAAGGTTAGCTGGATAGTTGGATGTAGGATTTATTTAATTTTAAATTAAATTATTAATTTCGAAATAATTAATTAATTAAAAAAATAAATTTTTTTTTCGAAAATTTTAAAAAAAAATTTGAAAATTCGAAAAATAAAAAAAAATTAAATTTAAAATTAAACCTACAATTTTGAAAAATTAGGTTTCAACCAACCTAAATATCATTTCAAAATTTGCTAACTACTTTTAAATTTTAAATGTTATTTTATAAATAAAAATTAAATAAAAAATTAGAAAAGATAAAAAAATATCTTTTTCAAATTTTAAATGTAACTTAAATAAATAAAATAACAAAATTTAAAACTTAGCAAAATATCTTATATCAATTTAAAATTACATGATTATAAATATCTTATTTTAAATTTAAATAAGGTCAAAATATCTAAAAAGATTTGATTTTAAAAAAAAAATCTTAAAAGATAAGATATAATTAAAAATATCTTAAAAGATAAGATATTTTAAAAAATATCTTAAAAGATTTTATAAATATCTTATAAAATCTGACTTTAAATTTTAAAAAAATAATAATCAAATTTAAAAATAAGATAGATTTTTAAGCAAGAAGATAGATACTAATTCTATTCAAATTCAAATTACACTAATATCTTGAATTAAATTTAAAAAATATAAAATTTATTCAAAATGATAATTAGAATTGAATTAGGAATAGTAATAGTATAAATACAAAACTATACAAAAAATTGGAAGTTAATTCCCTGAAAAAGCATGAAAAATCGAAGAAAAACAAAAAAATTCGAAACTGTACGGACAGATTTGCGATCGCAGGAAAATATCAGCACAGCCCCGATTTTTTCAAATCTTCAAAAATCATAACTAATTCAAATAAAATCCAAATTAAGTTCTGTAAAAGGCTAACTTGCTTAATTTTTTCCATACTATCCAATAAAAATAATTCCAGAGATAAAATCGTAATTATTTTTTACGAAAATTTCACAAACATCAATCAATCATCAAATAACACTCAATACAACATGATATCATCCAAAGAACATACAAACAATCGTTTTAAAGTCCAAATTTCTTGCAAGTAAATCAATTACCATGGCTCTGAGGCCAGTTGTTTGAAATTATTTTACCAGGATCTTAGATCTACTCACAAGTATGTTTATTAACACCCTAAATATGAACTTTCTAAAACGATGAAATAAACACATATAAAGTTTATGAAACCTTACATTGGGTGCAGCGAAATATAATGACTCCTTCCATTCAGATATCTAGCCCTTGATTCCTTTCTGTAGCAGAGCATTATCAATATCTGAACCTGGATCTCTTTCTCTGAATCCTTGATGTTGAATCTCCTTTGCTGATGATCTTTCTTCACGATCTTCCTCACTATGATTGAGGTATTGCTTGATGTGTGTGGGCACTACTCTAATCACTAAGGATTTCGAAATTCAAAGGAAGAAGAAAGAAGAAGTGGTAGCTAAAGATAGGGAGAGAGAAGGCTCAGTTTTTCTCATTCAGAAAGTGTCAGAAGAAAAGTCTAATTTTTCTGAAGCCTTCACTATCTATTTATAGCATTCCACTAGGGTTAGGTTTGAATTATATGACATTAAAATAATGAAAAAATCAATTTAAAACACACACAATAGGTGGCCGGCCATGCCTTAGTGGATTGGGCCTTGGGTTTTGTAATTTTGCAATTTTAACACCTTTTGTATCTGATTTTCTCAAAAATGCCAATTTCCTAATTCAACCATTCAAATGCCAATTCTAACTATTTAATAACTATAAATAATTATTAAATAATATTGTCATTTATCATATTTATTAATTGAACCATACAAAGTATCATAATTAACAAATATGCCCCTATAAACTCTTTCTTTACAATTTCGCCCTTACTTAGTGAAAAATTCACAAATAGACATAGTCTAATTTGAGAATTATAATTGATTAATCAAAACCAATTACATGAGTCTTACAAGCAATATTATCTCAACTAGTGGGGGGACCATGGGTCTATATAACCGAGCTTCCAATAAGTAGATCAAGAATTTAGCACTAAAATTCACTAACTTATTAATTCTTCGTTGAATCCACGCATAGAACTTAGAATTGCACTCTCAGTATATAGAATGCTCTATATGTTCCACCATATAGACACATCATTAGTTATCCATTGTTATAATCCTAATGTGATCAATGATCCTCTATATGAATGATCTACACTGTAAAGGGATTAAATTACCGTTACACCCTACAATATATTTATTCCTTAAAACACTTGACCCCGTATAAATAATATTTCAGCTTATGTGAAATGAGTACTCCACCATTTATGTTCGTTTGGTCAAGCTCGAAGGAGATCATCCTTTGCTTACTATTCGCCAGATAGAAGCTATAGATTCCATGTTTATGCTAGCGCTCCCACTCAATTGCACTACCGTGTTCCCAAAATGTACGTATCACCCTGACCTAAAAGTAGGCTTAACTAACAAATCAAAGAACACGAATAGCCTTTCAAGATTGAGCCTAATCATAATAGGATTAAGAACATTTGATCTAGGATCAACTAGGCGATATTGACTTGAATAGATATTACGGTAAGTTTAACAAATCTAAGTCAAAGTTCAATATCGGTCCCTTCCGTTGCATACTCCATGCATCCAACCTGAGCTTTACTTTAACCAATGTTCTGGAAAGAACATAGTATTTCTCCAAATACAAGTAAACTCTTGTTGTAGATTATCATATCAGTAAAACACTGTGTCTGATAAATCTAAGAAACTTTATTCACATAGTCATGTTTACTTTCCAATGTGTTGACGGCACAATAAACAGGATCAAGTATGTGAAAAGGGTTTCAGATGAATTTATACATTATGTACATATAATCATGAAATAAATCATGTGAACCATGCAACATTAAATGTTATTTCTGATCTATATTAATAAGTAAATCTGATTATATTGAAATGAGTTTTATTTAGGGCATAAAACCCAACATGTTCGTGTTGTGCTGAGGACTTAAATTTACTAAAAGTTCCTGACACGAACACGACACGTGACACGAAGAAATTAAAAAACACAGACACAAACACGACTCGAATAAGTTCATGTCGTGTCGAACCCACAAAATCGCATATGTGTTGGCGGGTTGTAAACTAAATTGTTGATTTTAATGTCATCATGTCATGTTTGTGTTATGTTGAATTTTGAAATTTATTTTAGATGGTAGACATGAACATGACCCGTAACATTAAAAAATGATAAAACACAAATACAAGTAGCAAAATTTTCATGTCGTCGTACCATTTAATTTATTTATTAATTAGACTTAATAAAGTCTCTTAATTAACAAATAAACCCTTAAATCTCTTTTCTTCACAATTAAGCCCTAGCTTAGTGAAAATTCATAAATAAGACATAATCTAATTTTAGAATTATAATTGATTAATGAAAATCAATTAACTGAGTCTTACAAGCAGTATTGTCTCAACTAGTATGGGGACCATAGGCCTATATAACCGAGCTTCCAATAAGCAGATCTAGAATTTATCAAGTAAATTCCCTAACTTATTAATTTCTTATTGCACCACTATAGATTTAGAGTTGTACTCTCAATTATATAGAACGCTCTATATGTTCCTGTTACGAAAATTATAAACACTACGCAAGTATACGCAGTCAAGTAGTAGCTCACGCAAGTGAGGTCGAACCACAGGGAATTGGATTAATTACTACTAAACTATACCTATAATTCTATTTGGCAAATCGAAAGTATTTATGATTTAAAAGAATTAAAGTAATTCAGAAAACTTAATAACACAGTTAAAGTTAAGCAAGATGAGATGATAGGGAGGAGAATCCTGTTGTCGTTTACCCAAATCGTTAATGCCTAATTACTTTCCTATTCTTGAAGTGAATGACAGATTATAAAGTAACCTAGCTCTTTTCAGATCTTTTAGGTTCTAAATCACATGTTATCTAATTAATTCCTTAATTAAACTAATATGACATCAGCATTAGGTAATAATCTACTCGTCACATAAGTCATGTGAATACTCTCGTTTCACATAGAACATCGATTATCCAAATTTTAGCATTCTCAATTCTCACTTTTCAGATTTCGAATTGAGATCATAAAGCATGCGCAAGGTGATCAATCTTAAACATGAAATTAAACACAAATTAAGATAATTTCACAAACAAGAATGGAGGAATGGCAATTAAACATTAACTAGGCAAAACATTAAACAACAATCATCATCCTCCCTAAATGGGAAATTTAGTTCAGAAATAAATCCATAACCATTCCTATAACAATATTCAACATAAAGAAATTAAAGAGGAATAAAGAAAGAAACTGTTGGTGGATGAATTCTGGATCTTCACTTTGAATCACTCTGCTCTTCCTGCCGCTCTCTGCTGTGTTTTAGGGTTCCAAATCGCTTCCCCTGACTTCCAATCGCAGTTTTCTATTTATAACTAATTTTCAGGGTTCGAGGGACAAAAATACCCCTGGGCCGTACGGGATCTCGCCCCGGCCAAGCTCTCCCTCGCCGCGGCCAAATAAGTGCCTAAAATACATGGTTCTGTAAGTTTCAAATGGCCGCGGCGAGGGTGTATCTCGCCGCGGCGACTGGGGCTTCAAAAATCCTGCTTCTGCCTTCGTGATCTAGCCGCGACCAAGTTGTATCTAGCCGCGGCCAGATATGCATTTTTCCTCAAAATGGTGTTTTTCTTGGCTCAGCTTATCTTTTACTGGATTTTTGCATCCCGAGACCTCTATTATTCCAAAGAACCTGAAAACATAGAAAACAAGCGTAATTCCGTCCCAACACAGTGAAAAACGTACATAAAACGGATCCAAAATATAGGCTAAAAATAGCCTAACAAACTCCCCCAAACTGAATCTTTGCTCGCCCCCGAGTAAGACTAAGACTCAAACTAGAAACAAACTAGAAACAAACAACGCAATAGATAACTAAACTTTCCAACGATTGAACTGCTACCACCACCTGCACAAATAAAAAAAAGAAAAATTAAATTGGCCTCCATTTATCAAAGTTAATGTTAGATATAAGTTAGTTATTTTATTGATTACCCACAATCATTATGATAATCGGAGCACTATATATGATTAGATTTAGATATTAGAAAGCTTAGATATATAATGCTGGTGTGACCTTGGGGCAGTAGATAATTTAAATTTATTTATATAACAAAGCATAAAAAGGTATAAAAGAATTATTATTATGGTGGTGGACTCACATCTACATCTGACAAGAAATGAAATACTCATGGAAGATAAACAAATTAAAAGAAATATGAAAAACTCATTAGTTTTTTCACAAACATGTAATTTTAAATAATAATAATCACTACACTATAAGACTTTGTTCCCTTTTACTCTCAACTTTTAGAGATGAGAGAAAAAAAAGTTATGGAATGATCTGAAAAATATATATAAAAAAATAGGGTAGGTATAAGAGATTAAGAGCTTCTATCATCCCTATATGGAATGCAATTAGAAAAAAAAAACTATTTTCTTTGACAGAGTTTTAATGACTTTTTTTTTTTTAAATGCAAAGTTTTTTTAAAAAAAGAATTAGAAAAGAAACTATTTTCTTTGAGAGAGTTTTATAATGACTTTTTTTAAATGCAAAGTTCTTTGACAGGATTTTATCAATAGATAAAACATGATAATTTTAAAAAGAAATGAAAAACTACACAATCTATAGTTTTTCAATCTCATTTTTTATTTTTTTTGTATTGTTCATGACTATGTTTTCTTGTAGTTTATTTCAGATCATATTTTAGAATTTTATTTTAGCTTTAATAATAGTGATAGTTATTTTTTTCAATTAATTTTTTTAAATGAATTTAGTGAAAAAAAATCTATTTAAAAGAATTTCATAAGTAAAATATTGAATGACTTAAAAAAATGATTATCTTATTTTGAAATAATAATGCTAATCTCTTAATTGTTAGATGTTATTTAAAATAGTTGTATTATTTGATTAATCTTGTTAGTTGTATTTTTTTAAAAAAAAAATCTCATTTTTTATTTATATTATTAAATATAAAATTTATTAGTAGTATGATGTTATAAATTTATTTCTATTTTAAAAGGAAAAAAAACTTTTTTCTCTTAGTTTAGTTATAGTTAATTAATTACATATTAATTAGTATTTATATAATTAAAAAAATAAAATATAACAAACAAAAAGAAAGATACAATATGTTTAATATTAATTGATTTAACATTATTTTAAAATATATTATTTGACACTTATAAATAATAGGTTATAGGTGTAAGAATTTTTTCCTAGGCTCAATACTATTTTAAAAATTTAATATTTTTATTGGGTATATGTAAGTCTATATTAGTTAATGTGCATGCTCAAAAGTCATACACATCAATGATTAAAAAAAATATTCCTATACTATGAGAACAAAACAAGGGTATGTACCATAGAATTATTTTATCTATATATATATATATATATATTCTATACAAAACTAGAGCTGTACAAAAAAAATTGTAAACCGCCGAACCTAATAATTCGCCCAAGCCGAACCGAAAAAATTGATAAAAATTACAAACTGAAATAACCCGAAAAAATTACAACCGGCCCAATCTGTTAATTGGGCGGGTTGAAAATAAGTCCAACCCGCCCAATTAAATTGAATAACCCGACCAACCCGACTTTGGCTTTTTTTTTTTACTTTTTAATTTTCATTATGTATAACAAAAATGATTAAATATATAATAATATAAAATTATATACTTAATTGTTAGTTTCAAAGTCATATATATTGTGTTGTGCTTTGGTAGAATTTGATATTTTTAATTTATCTTTTTAATTTTTATTGACTTTGAAGAAAAAAAATTTGGCCGGTTTGGGCGGGTTAACCCGACCAAACCGTTGGTCGGTTTACAATTTTTATTTTAAATTAGGCAGGTTGCACTTAAATTTTAGCAACTCGAACTTTAGATTGGGTTAGAAAATATATAGAATAAACTGCCCAAACCGACCGATGTACAACCCTATATAAAACTAGTAAACATCCCGCGCTTCACGGCGGATATATAAAATATTTTAAATTATATATTTTAATTAATAATTATTACTTAGTAAAATTATATTAAAATTTTAATTTTATTATTAAAAAATTTGTGACATAAATATTTAAAATATTAAATTTATTGCTATAAATATCGAAATTCGAAAAATAGTAGCATAAATCCTCAAATTTCTAAACTTAACAGTTTTATAATTTTATTGGTACCCAATATAATGGTCGTGAAGGGAGGTCAAATCAAAGAACAAAAAGAAGACAGATTTGAGTTTGGATTTGATTCATTTATGGTTTAATTTTTATTCTGATGTGTGTGTTAAGTTTTAGGCTCAAATTTTATTGTGTGTGTTTTTAATGTTTGAGTTTTAGTGTTTTATTGGGATTCTACTGTTTGAGTTTGCGTTTATGAGATCTATTTTTTTTTATTTATTTATTTTCATAAATTTTTAGAACTTAAAATTTGATGTTGTTTTCATTGATTATTAGAATTGAGAATTTGATTTTTCATATGGGAATTAAAGTTTGTCTTTTCGTTTCATTGATTGGAAAATATTAGTAGAAAGTTTATGCAATGAGAATTTTGAATATATGAAAATAGAATTGAAAAAGAGCATTTGAATCGAGAATCAAAATTTAGTGTTAATCTCCTTAAAAAAAACTCTATTGTTAATATGTAAAAATAACGTAGCTGGAAGAAGATGAAATATAATAAATAATTTGAGGATATAAATATGAACTACAATGATGACATCAACTTTATATGATCGAGATATAAAAATAATACATTATGAAAAAGTTTGATTCATAATCTCACACCTGTTTTTTTTTTTTTGTTCAATTCATAATGTTTGATTCATAATACATTCCTTTATAAAACAAAAAACGACTCTTTTTATATTCTGTAAAGTAAAAAAAAACTCTTCACATATATATATAATTATGAATACGTATATATATAATTTAATAATTATTTAATTTAATATTAATATGCAATTATTATTAAATTTCATATGCAATCTACTATGATATATATACGTATATATTTATTATTATATATTTTTTTTTAAAAAAATAATTAATTTATCATAGATATTTTTAAGGAAAAATTATTAAAATAATAATAAAATATTAATTTATAAATTTATGTTATAATAAAATATTAAAAATGAGAGAATTAAGGAAAAAAAAAAAAGAAAAATAGTTTAAAGATATTTTAGACCGTCACGTCACCGCCTCATTCTTTTCCTTTATATATATAATAATAATATATAATTTATATTTTATAAATTTAAATGACCATAATTTAATGATACTATATCAAGTTAGACTTTATTTTATATTTAATAAACATCTTAAATTTAAAATTTTGGTTTCTAACTATATTATAGTGTGTAATACGTTTATCTATATTTCACTTAATTCTATTTTTTAAATATTTTAATAATTGATTAATTAATTAAGAAAGATATTTGAAAAAATGATTCCTAATTTTGTTTCAAGCCATTAACTTCTTTAACTAATTCTATTATTTAAATATCTCTAATTCATTATAACAAATATCTCTTAAAAATATCTAGTGAAAATTACATGAAATGTAGGATTTCAAAAAAAAAAAAAAAGTTACAAAAATATGACATTTATAGGTTTGCCACTCTTCTATGATATTTTTTCACATTTAAGACTTTTTATGGTATTTGATATGCCATATTTTTGTAAACCTATTATCCAAACCCATATTTCATATTTTTGTTTCTAACTTAATTAGTTTTATTTTTTTTAGTTTATTTTACATTTACATTTTAGGGTTTCTTTCTATTTGAAAAATTTATACTAAATACTATTTTTTTTTATTCAAACATTAGATTTATAATTTGACAAAGAAAGTTTTACATTTATACTTTTCTTAATTTTTTTTTTCTTTTTTACTGTTTTTTACTTATTAAAGTTTTAAAAAGCCTTTTTTTTTTGTCTTTTTTAGTCAATTTTGGCTCTCTTTTTTCTTTTCATTTTTTAAGTCAGCTGCTAACTTTTTTTTTCTTTCTTTCTCTTCTCTCTCTAATTTTCATTTTTTTTTTCTATTTTCTCTTTGTGTCTATCTTTTTTTTTTTTATTTTATTTCTCATTATTTTTTTTTCTCTTTGTATATATATAAATATATATAATAAGTATACATTTTTGTATCTCATTTTTTTTTACAGAAATTAAACTTGTTTTTTTTTAAAACTACTATTTGTTTTTTTGTTTTTTTTGTTAAAAACTAATTATTTTATTAAAAACAGCAGAAAAAAAAACCAATTTCATTAATATCATCATGAAAAAAAAAACAATATAAAAAAATCATAAACTAAAAAGAATACAAACTTTAAAAACTAGTTTCATCAACATTGAAAGAAACTAATAATTTCATTAAAAGAATAAAAAAAAATAGTTTCATCAACAAGATAATGAAAAAAATTTAAATCTAAAAACGATACTAACTTTAAAAACCAGTTTCATCAATATTAAAAGAAACTAATTATTTCATTAAAAGAGGCAAAAAAAAAATAGTTTCGTCAATAACATAATGAAAAATACACAATGTCTAATAATTAAACTTTTACAAACGATACTAAATTTTAAAACCAGTTTTGAACATAAAAATTTTATATCAATACTGAATAACCAAACTATTAGAATATTTCTATATTAGGAATAAAATAATATTATTGATTTTGTGATAAATGAATATTTTATATTCATTGAATCTGGACAAAATCAATTACGTAATATTCTATATATGGTCAAATTTCAATATTCATTACCTGAATTAATTGTCAAAATATTCTGACAACTAATGTGGCGCAGATTCTGATAGAGTATCTCACCTATAAATATAGGGTCTCGGTCCTTGAGCTCCTCACTCATTCTGTTCATAACAGTAAATTCCATCTAAAGAGAGTTGAGAGAGCGAGGAAGCCCGATTACCCACATCAATCAGTTTCTTTTACAGATCGAGCTTATGTGGGACTAAAGATTCAATGGCTGGAGGTATTTCGATCCTATATTCATATAGTGTATATGTTTATTTATTCTGCATGTTATATACACATACATATGTTTGAGTTTATACATAATAAATGTCTAACAGTTGGTATCAGAGCGATTTTATCTCTGCCTTGATTTTATTTGAGATTCATATATATATACTTCATTTTTTATATCAACCGAGATTTTTTATATAATGACATGTCATTTTTGGTAGAGAGTTTTTGAGCCCACTCCATACGACGTGTCGTTTTTCCCTTATGTGAAAAAATGACATGTCGTTTTTCAGTATAAATTTTTGAACCCAAGGTTGTACGACGTGTCGTTTTCTCTTATGAGAAGAACAACATGTCGTTTTCCATCATGAATTTTTTGAGTTCGACTCCGAACGACGTGTCATTTTTCAGGGTAGATTTTTCAAAAAAAAAATAAAAGGAAAATTGAGAAAAATTTAAGGAAATTCCGAAATTTTATTATTTTGATTTATTTTTAGAATTTTATTTTATTTCCTTATTTTTGTTGATTTAGTCAATTAAATTATATTTGTTTAAACTTTCTACTCTTATTTAACATATATCTTCATATATTATATGTTATTTAGTAATAAATTATTATGGAAAGTTTTTAATTTGGTAAGTTAATTACATGCTTTATTTTTACATGTAATTACAATAATTGTGATATTTTAAGAATGTGAATATTTGATTATTCTACAATTAAGTGCACAATTATTATATTTATTTACCAATTAAGTAATTTACTGATTGAATTAATTGATAATCTGTCATTAAATATATTCTTTAATTTTGCATTTAATTCATTTCATATAATTAATTGTACTAATTTGTATATTTACCTTATTTGTACAAATTAATTATTAGTGCAAATATTTAAGATATTATATGGTCATAAATGCATAATTAATTATATATTATGGAATTAGGCATTTAATTTATTATCATACAATAATTGTATTAATTTGTATTTATTTGGCAATTTTTTTTTAATACAATTAATTTTGATTTGTCTGATTAAATGTTATTTATAAATTCCTTTTAT
Source organism: Cannabis sativa (assembly GCF_029168945.1). Taxonomy (NCBI): domain Eukaryota; kingdom Viridiplantae; phylum Streptophyta; class Magnoliopsida; order Rosales; family Cannabaceae; genus Cannabis; species Cannabis sativa. Next base: position 13,658,642 of record NC_083605.1, on the reverse strand, counting down.
ACTGCTAGATATATTTAGAAATATTCAAACATTAAGATAGGTTGAATATTTTATGTAGCACATTAAGTTTCATAAAATTTCATAATATTATTCATAAAATATTCATAAAATATTCCTAAAATAAATAAAATATGAATAAAATGTAAGTAATCTTGTGGTTTGACATAAGAAAACATGAACCTGAGACAAATGCTCATATCTAGAACGATTTTTAATGATCTTCGGATGACAACACTAGAAGCACTAATCTCGGTGATTGTCTTTTATGTTAATAACGAAATGACTTTTAGGTAGAGCCCAAAACCTAATGTCAAAGTGAAAATAAAATATTATATAATTAGGGAGTAGCCACATCATCCTTATTTATATAAAATTATATATTAATTAAAATTCACCTTAATGGACATAACTTGTAATTAATTATATAGGTATAATAATTTTACAGCACAGAGATTTTATTATATTTGTATAATTAACTAGGATAATATGTTAAATTAAATTCTCTTAATTTACCCCACTGGGAGTTATGGGGATTTAATTTAATAGTGTTATCACAAATTTAATTAAGATAGATAATAAACCTTCATTTTTCTAAACTAATCGTTTAATTAAATCTATCATAAGGTTCATTTAATTTAAAATTTAGCCCACAGACAATTTTAAATTTAGTGAAATTTTAATATTCAGTTTATACTTTGGTGTCTAGTGAACCACATAATTTTAAATAATTAGGGAGTAATCACAGTATTCTTAATTATATAAAATTATATATATTAAGTGGACCAAGATCACATAATGGACATGAATTATGTGAACATAATAATCTTACCCTACAAGGATTTTATTATCTCCACATAATTAATATGTTAAATTAAATTCTCTTAACTTATCCCACAAGAAATTATGTAGATTTAATTTAATAATTTTATCATAAAGTATAAAATTTTGAAACATTTATAAATAATTAAGTGTTTCATACCTTTCATTGAGATAGAAATATTAAACTTTAAGTTTTTTATAAATTGTGTAAATTTATCATAATCTACATCTAAATGTAATCTTATTAGATTAAAAATTTAGCCCACAGGCAATTTTTGTTTAATAAGATTTCATATTTAAGCATGTTTATTCATTGGTAAAAACATGATTCATTTAAATCTCAAAACTATATATGTAATTTTATTACATCACTATTCATAAATTTTTCCATACCAGTAAAAATTTCCAAAATTTATTCTGATAACTTCATCTAAAATGTACAGTTTTTACTGTATAATTAAGAAAAATAAATCACGCTTTATTATCACCAATAAATTTTAATTTATTGTGTATGAATTCATTCTAATATAGTTAATGTGATTATTAACACATAGTGAATTATTTTAGATTGTTATTCCACATTTATAATTTCTTGCAAGGTTTACATATAAACCTAAGAAAGTCAGTAATTGTGAGCAAATCTTATCCACAGACAAGATAAGTTCTCACATTTAGAAGTTTAAGGAACAAGCAATATAGTAGTGACTTTGTTTTATAATTGGCAAAGACCTTTATGTTACAAGATTCTATTGAAACTTGATTTAGACACATTTAGAGGTCTTTACTACAAAATGATGTCACTCATAAAGATATGCAAGTTCAATTTGACAATAAGAAATGCGTTATTAATAAGAATTCTTCTACATTATAGCACCAAAAATTATGGAACATATATCCATAAATAGAATAAATATTAGTAAATGGTGGGGATATTCATTTCACTTGATTTTACTAACTTTATTTAGAACTTGTGTGAAATTCATTAAGAATTTGTATTCCAACAAGTCAAAATCGATGCACATTAGAATTATATCATATTAGAAATAATACAAGTCAATTAATTTTGAAGATATGGACTCAAATTTTGCATCTCATTTTTAACAATTACTCACATAAATTATATTTCTACAAAAGTATAGATTTATATGTTTCAAAGACATTTAAATCTTAAGTAGAGAAATAATGCATTTTGCATATTAAGATAGTGATATCAAATATAAAATACAGAATACTACATTAAAATTCGTGAGTATGGATAAATTCCCAGTCCATTTGCAAAGTTTCTTTAAAAGCATGAGTTCATTGCCCGATACATATGCTTGGTACACCCAAATTACAGTGTGTGACAGATTTAAGAAACTAAGCAATTTTTGGACATGGGGTGGAGCCTACATAGCAAACTCCAAACCTTCCTAAATCTTTGTCTATTGATACTCTTCAATGTGGGTGTACATATCGAATCGGTTTCTAACCAAAGTTGTTTCTCGAACATATTTTGAGTTGTGATAAGGTTGAAAACCGACTTGGTGACATGTACACATTTTATAAATACCCATATATAGTTAGAGTACAATTGTCAAAAAAAAAAAAATCTGGGCCCAAAACCATAAATGAGCATATTTCATCTGAAAAGCTATAAGGTTTAAGGTTTACATATTTTATTATCCATCTCACAACACTAGAACTGTGAAATTAAGAATTGACTTGATCAGTGGGAGTGATCAATCTAGGAAACTAGTTTCTGAGAAAGATCATTCATATTTTCTCAAACTTCCACCTCAAGTGTTAGATTAATTATGATTCTCAACAACCCTTAAGGTTATTGAGAATTCATAACTAATCATTAATAATCTACAAGTCATTGATAAAATTCTAATAAGTTATGTTATTTAGTAATTGCTTACAATTTCTAAAACAACATGCATATTGAACCATTTGCTCTTTTAAGAGTTTGTTGGTCCATCCTTAAGATGACTTATTAGAACAATAAGATCAATATTTTCTAGTGATTACATTCTGTACAATAGGAGTTCATCTACAATATTAATTTGAGACACAAATTAAACTATGGAATGCAAAGAATTAAAATTACAGTACAATATGCCATGAATGAAAAAATAAATATCTTAAAGAGCAATGAAGTTTATCTTTAGTAAAGTTGCCTAATGAGGTGGAGAATATTAATTAGGCATAGGTTTTTAACCAATAATATTAATTAGGCAACATGAAGAAATATAAAGATATAAAACCACATTCATTGCTAAGAAGTTCATTTTGAAATCAGAATCAATAACAATGGAGATTTACATTCTCACTTATTTTTATAGATGATTCTATTATAGACCTTGGCATTTGTTGCTCGTTTCAATTCATTAATTAATTCCAAACAGTGAACTAGAGGAGAAGGTATACAGACTGTCAAAGATTTTTCTCTAATAGTGGTGAACATATGCAAGCTTAAGGTGTCTACCTATAGATTAATACAAACATCTCACAAATTGGTATTATATCATCTTTTCCTTTAGGTTTGAAAAGAGAATTATGGAAATAATTATATACCAGAAGGTTGGTGGGAGTAATATTTGTTTTATATATAGACGATATGTTACTTGCAAATGATGTTAAAAGTTTTCTATATAATGTGACAGAATTCATATCTCAAATTATTATTTTGAGATAATGAATATAAATAACATATATAATTTTAATTAATTAGAGAGTAACCACAGTATCTCTGATGAAATAAAATTATATATTATTCATCTGATATAACTTTTATCTTTAAGTGTGATAAATTCAACTCGAACCAGCATTTGAAAAATGATATGGAGTGAGAATAAATTAAGAACATTCATTTGCTTCTAATTTTTGAAGCCTAATGTATGCCTAAGAGTCTGAATAAGATTTTGCATTGCATTTGTTGCAGGATCGTTAACTAGTATCAGAATAAATAAAGTTAAGACCACTTTACTTTTTCATACAAAGTGATGAGGTGTCCTTAAGATACTAAAAATTATATTCATTCATATTTTGTTAAAATGAATTGACCATCTGGAAATATAGTTAACCAATTAGATTATAACGTACTTCACTGGTTGTATTGATTCACGTAAATCAATATTTTATTACGTCCTTAAGATTACCAGTAAGTTCTATTGTGTAGAATCTTGATTGCTATTTCTACTACAGAAGTCAAATTCATTTATTGTTTTGAGGCCATCTCGTATGATGTATTATAGAGTTTCATAATAGGCCTAGAGTTCAGAATTACATTAGGCCATTATGAAAATTTTGCGATAAATTCAGCTACAATATTTATGGCTAATAACTATAAGAGCACTGGTCGAAGCTAGCATATCGACATTAAGTATTTATTTCATAAAAATGTGTGATAGGTGGTCATTAATCACACAAACTAAATTGGGTAATCACATATCCTTGACTAAAGGCATGCCGCACCACAAATTCAAGGATCATAAAGTAAATATGGGTTTCAGTTAACCCATAAAAGAATGCAATAAAAAACCATAAAAAGAATAACAAAAAAAAAAAACAGTGGAATGTGAGAAACCAGTTAGTAAAACAACCAAAATAAAAACAAACAAATAAAAACCAGTTACTTGAAATAATCAAATAAAAAATTGAAACTTAAAACTCAATTATGAACAACAATAAAAAAACCAGTTATGAAACTAGTTATTAAAAAAAACCAGTTATGAAAATAATAAAATAATATGTGTGTCAGAAACTGATTATTTAAAATAAAATAAAAATTATTGTTCAAATATCATACAATAATAAAACTGGTTTTATACAAACTAAAAAAAATACAATAATATTATAAAAAATGGAGCAACCCCATTACAGAACAGTTAAAACCTGTAAAACCAGTTTTGACGCTATAAAAAATCATAACAAAATATAAATGTTAATTATAAAGTTAACTGAAACCAGTTAGTAAAACAACCAAAATAAAAACAAACAAATAAAAACCAGTTACTTGAAATAACAAATAAAAAATTGAAACTTAAAACTCAATTATGAACAACAATAAAAAACCAGTTATGAAAACTAGTTACTTAAAAAAAACCAGTTATGAAAATAATAAAATAATATGTGTGTCAGAAACTGATTATTTAAAATAAAATAAAAATTGTTGTTCAAATATCATACAATAATATTATAAAAAATGGAGCGGCCCCATTACAGAACAGTTAAAACCTGTGAAACCAGTTTCGACTTGTGAAACTAGTTTCGACGCTATAAAAAATTATAACAAAATATAAATGTTAATTATAAAGTTAACTGAAACCAGTTTCATCAGACAATCAAATAAAAAAAATACACACACACAAATACAAAAACAAATACTAATCACACATATAATCAAAACAACACACCATGCATAACAATATTAAAAACAAAACATAAGTATAAGTTTGGAATCTAAAAACAAAATAATAAAAAAGTAACTTAAAATTAAAAATTTGTAATAACATAATGAAATTATTTTTTTTATTCTTTTAATGAAATTATTAGTTTCTTTCAATGTTGATGAAACTGATTTTTAAAGTTTGTATTATTTTTAGATTATATTTTTTTATATTATTTTTTTTTTCAGGATGATGTTGATGAAACTAGTTTTTTTTTTTTTGATGCTTTTAATGAAATAATTAGTTTTTAACAAAAAAACAAATAAAAAAACAAACAGTAGTTTAAATAAAAAAAACAACTTTAATTTCTGTAAAAAAAACAATATTTACAGTTGAGATTATTTTTTATTTATTTTAGTGTTTTATTTTTTAAAAAAAGAAACACAAATTCAAAGTTTTTTATGGCATTCCTCATGACTTTTTCCCGTATTTGTAATTTTTTTTTTTTAAAAAAATACCATATTTAGGGTAATTAAGTTTTTATGCTATATATATCAAAAAATATCTTCATTTTTCTATATTTTTGTAAATAGCCCAAATATCTATAATAATTTATTAATATATATATATACACAGTTTTTTTATGGGTTATTTTCAAAAATATGGGAAAAATTATTAATGTTATGATAAATATGGCATAAAAAGTAAATGCCACTAAATATGGTATTATCTAACCAATCAAACTAAAAATATAGTTTTTTTTTTTCTAAAAAAACCATATAAAACATTAAAAATAAATTTGAATTTAAAATTCATAAAAAATAAAAACTTAATTAAATTACCATAAAAAATATTAAAATTCCCTACATATTTATTTATTTAAAAAATAATACAAATAAAACTATAGTAATCGCCGAAGTTGTCACTCGTGCTGGAAAAGTCACTGAAGTTTGATGCCGGCACCGGAAAAGTCGTCGGAGTAGTCGCCGGTGCCAGAAAAGTCGCCGGAGTTACTGTCGCCGCCGAAAAAGTCGTCAGAATTAGCATTGTCCCTGGAAAAATCTGTTGGGTTTTATGCCCTAAATAAAACTCATTTCATATAATCAGATTTACTTATTAATAAAGATCAGAAATAACATTTTATGTTGCATGGTTCACATGATTTATTTCATGATTATATGTGTATATAATGTATGAATTCTTTTTAAGTCCAGAACATATGAGTTGGTTAAAGATTATAGTGTTGTCAGCACAGTGGAATATAATCTTAATCATATGTTCAAAAGTTTATTCCCTGATTTGTCAGAACACTGGATTTAGACTGACATGGCATAATCAGCGATAGGTATTCTTACACCTTGGAAAAGTGTTATGTCCTTTCCAGGACATTGGCAAAGTTTACCAGTATCGGATGTATGGAGTATACATCAGAAGGGACCGATATTGAACTTTGATTAGATATGTTAAAATTTACCGTAATATCTATTCAATTCAATATCACCTGTTGATCCTAAATCACATGATCGAAATCCTGATATGGTTAGGTTCAATCTCAAGAGTGTTACTCGTGTTCTTTGATTTGTTAGTTAAGCCTAGTTTTGTATCAGGGTGATACGTACATTTTGGGAACACGGTAATGCAATTGAGTGGGAGCGCTAACATAAATATGGAATCTATAGCTTCTATTTGGCAAATAGAAGTAAAGGATGATTTCCTTCGAGCTAACCAAACGAAGATAAATGGTGGAGATCTCATTTCACTTAGGTGAAATATCATTTATACAGGGTTAAGTGTTTTAAGGATAAAATACATTGTAGTGTGTTACGGTAATTTAATCCCTGTATAGTGTAAATCATCTATATAGAGGATCATTGATCACATTAGGGTTATAACAATGGATAACTAATGACGTGTCTATATCGTGGAACATATAGAGCGTTTCTATATGACTGAGAGTGCAATTCCAAGTTCTAAGTGTGGATTCAATGAGAAATTAATAAGTTAGGGAATTTACTTGGTAAATTCGGTTCGACTTATTGGAAGCTCGGTTATATAGACCCTTGGTCCCGATACTAGTTGAGACCATACTGCTTGTAAGACTCAGTTAATTGATTTTAATTAATCAATTATAATTCTAAAAGTTAGACTATGTCTACTTTATGAATTCTCACAGTTTAAGGATTAAATCGTAAAGAAAAGGGTTTCTAGGTTTAATTATTAATTAAGAGACTTTGTATGTCTAATTAATAATTATTTTAAATGACAATATTATTTAATAATCTATTTTAGTTATTAAATAATTAGTTTTGGCATTTAAATGATTAGAATTGGAAAAATGACATTTTTGGAGAAATTGAAATAAAATTGAGGAAACTGCAAAATCCAAGTGAGGCCCATATCACCCTATGGCCGGCACCTCTTTGTGGGTTTCCCAATTATTATTTTCAATTTTAATTGCCATGTAATTGCTAATCAAGGCCTAGCAAAAATAGGAAAGTGGTTGATCACACTAAATAAGGCAGTTAATTGATTACACAGTAATTAAGGAAACTGTTTTATTTAGAAAGTTGTGCTCTCCCTTCTCCCTATATAAAGCAACCTTTGTTCTCTTCTCTTGTAAGCCATAAGCCACGAAATTCAAGAGAGAAAGAGAGAAAATTTCGAAATACTTGTGAGATGAGTAGTGCCCACACACATCAAGTGGTACCTCAATCATAGTATGTAAGACTATGGAATTTCTGCATCAAAGAAGGAGAAAAGAAGATCCAGGTTCAGATCTTGGTGATGCTCTGCTACAGAAAGGAATCAAGGGCTAGAGATCTGAACGGAAGGAGTCATATTATTCCGCTGCACCCACTGTAAGGTTTTCTAACTTTATATGTGTTTAATTTCATTGTTTTAGAATTCATATTAGGTTGTTAATCCAACATACATGATAGTAATCTAGATCCTGGTAAAATAATTTCCAACAACTGGCACCAGAGCCATGGTAATGATTTACTTTCATGTAATATGAATTAAAACGATGATTGCATGTTTCTGTGTTGATTTAGATGGTTTCATGTTGGTTTATGTGCTTATGTGATGAATGTTAATGTTGTACGAAATTTTTCCATGAAATATATTTTTTCAATTTTTGAAAATATTTGAGCAATTTTCGTTTTTACGGAACTCGATTCCGATAAAAATTGAGAAAGATATGAATTTTGGAAGATTGGAAATCATAGTTGCTGCATGCAGCCTATCCTGACAGTTCCCCACAAATTGCGAATTTTTGAGGTTTTTTCCCCCAAAATCTAATTTTTTCATGGGATTGTTTCCCAAAATTCATTTTTCCTTTCTTAAATATTTCTAAATTGAAATGTTTACAATTTTAAATATTTTCAATTTGGAATTTTTCCAATTTTTAAATATTTTTATGTTGGAATGTTTCCAATTTTAAATATTTCCTATTATGGTCAGATTTAAAAATTTGTTAACTTCTTTAATATTTATTTATTATTTAATATAAGATTAGATATTTTGATATTTAAGATATTTTAAATTAAAAGATAACTTTGTCTTTTTATTTAAAATATTATATTAAAATTATCTTATATGACAAATTAAATAATTAATAAATTTGAAATTAACATAGATATTTTTATAGATATACTTACCATAATGTTTTTCAAGTTCAAAAATTTGTTATTTAGTTAAATATTTAATTATTTATAAATTATAAGTATAAAAATGATATTTTTTCTATATATATCATTTTTTTCTTATTAGAAATTTATAAATCATATCTTAAATATTTAAATAACATAGATATTTTTGTAGAGATTTGAATATTGCTTAATTTGAGATATTTTGACATATAATTTTGGTAATTATTATTCATTTATTATTTTATTCCTAAAATAATAATTATCTAACCAAATCTATTTTAAAATTGGTTTATTTTATTAAATTATAAGATCTGAAAGTGATATTGAAGATTCTTTCCTTTCAAATCATTGATCTTATTAGATATTTAATTTAATTTGATTCAAATAAACCTAGATATTTTAAAATTAGTTTCCTTTATTTGGTTAGTTTAAGAATAATAATTTAATTATATTAATATCTTATTTTCACATCTGTTACATGGACAATGTTTGTTTATTTATATTGTTTATTCAATTTTTTTTTTTTAACAAACCTATTATTTATCTGATCTAAATTGCTATGATTAACTTGTTGACAGATCATGATCCAATGATCTGATTTTAATCATAGTCCAATTGACGATAGATCTTATAAATAATTTGTAACAGGTAAATTTTGTACTTCTTTCATCTGTGTAAACCTAGTAACATGATAGGGTCCATCCAAATCATTTGACCTGTGTGAGCCTATATGTTTGCTTTTGGGCTTAGATGCATATAGGAAGCCCATTTAAGTTTTTACTAAGTAAATAGACTAGGTTGCTAAAATAAATTTTGACATAAGGAAATTTATTTAGGCCCAATTAGATTTAGGCTTATTCAATGAATAACAATTGTTTATTTTAAGGTTAAATTCTTCTCTTTTGGGCCTTGTGTGAGAGTTGGGGGCCATAGAAGTGGGTACGACATACTGAACCCAGCTCCCCCTCATATGAACTACCCCAATTGTGAAGGCCCATTTGCCTTATTTAAATAATTGTATTAGGTTAATTATATTAGTCTAACCTAATTAAAATTGAATTAGCAACATAATTAACTTTTAAAATATATGAAATTTATTTTTCATGTAATATTTTAAAGTTAATTTTAGAAAAACACTTAGTCAATGATATATTCTAGATAGTTATTTCTAGTACTAGTTATTATTTCTAATATTAAATAGGAAAATATCATTGATTGTGAAATTAATTGTCTCATAATTAATTTTGGTACAATCTAAGTTTATTATATTTTCCTAGTATTAAACTAGAATTGATAATTAAATTTCCTATTTACTTAATTATTTATTTCTTGAATTTAATACATTTAATTAAATTAAAAATTTCAATATCTAAGTTGATTTTCATCATGATACTTTAATATTGTTATTTTCATGTTATTTAATTAAAGTTGAAAATTATTTTAAGTTTGGAATCTTATTTCAGAATAACTTAAGTTTGAATAATTTTCAAAATATATATTATTTTATTTTATTAATCATTTCCCAAAATTTTGAAATTGCATTTCTTTAGTGCAGAAATTTCGAATTTTATTTGTAAAATAGATTAAAGTTGAAAATTATTTATTTAATTTTGGACCAACTTAAATCAATGGCTTTTTCATTTAATGGTTAATTAAAATAAATGAACTAAAATATATTATAATTAGAAATTGGATTAATTAGTCTATGAAAGTCTAGATAGATATTATCTGTTTTGCTTGAAGTTTTTTTTCTAGTGTATTTAATTAAATAGAAAATTAATATTTAAGTTGATTTTTTAATTATGATACTTAAATATTTGAAATTTTTCTTAGATATTTAATTAAATAGGGAAATTATATTTTTTGTTGAAAATTAATTTTATTAATTTTGGGCCAACATAAAATTAGAGTAATTTTCCAAGATTTATTTTTATTTTATTTTAAAGCACTTTCGAAAGTAGTATTCTTATACAGTTCATTTTTCGAAATGCAATATATATTTATAGAAAATTAAATTTGAGTTGTAAATTAATTTAAATTAATTTTGAAACAACTTAAATTGAATAATTTTCTAAATATTTATGGAAATTATTACTAAGATGGAAATAATTCACGTTATTTTCATATCCATCTAAGTATAATTTATAAATATTAAATTAAAATTTATATTTGGAATTTTTCATTCTAAATTGGAAATTTTAATTAAATAAATATATATTTAAAATAAATTGATTAAAATAAATATTAGAAGAAAATACAACCCTTCATTAAATAATGAACTTTATTATAAGGATATTCGATCTCCATTGTTGGTTTTACATAGCTATTGTTTTAGTGAGTAATCCTCCCTAATGGAGGAACGTTCATTAGCAAGTTAGCACCGTTTAATCTCGAAAGATAAGTAATCTTGTAAGTTTTTTATATAGTTTATGCTCACCCTAATGGTGGCAACTGTATAAGACTTGCAAGAATATGAAACAATGGTGGAAGCTCATAAGATAGAATAGCCTTGACTCTCGCCTAAACGGGACAACACGGATTCACATCTTGATCGAATAAAAGGTTGCTAGAATGTTTGACATTTTAGATGAGCTGACAACTCTATTCAATGGATGATAGCTTTGACTCTCGCCTAAACGGGACACTGATATCAGTTTGTTGAAAACCTTAGAAATTATTTAGGATTGTATGTTTTAGTATTTTCACTTGTCATTCCTACTTGCTATGTGCTTCATAATTTCTAAATTGTGTATGAATTTGTATTGAACCATGTTATTTTCTGTTATTAAATTGTAGTTTAATTTCGAATCTTCATTGTTGGTTTAACTTGGTTTGTTTTTCTAATGAGATAAATCCCTAATGGATTTTCACCATTAGACTAACATAATAGTGTTAGATCTCGAAAGATAAATATTGTAAATGCAACATCTAGCTGTTCATCAATTGATGACACCCTAGACTAGTATTTTACAATATGAAACAAGAAGATTGTATAAATAAGATTACTTTGACTCTCGCTAATCGGAGCATCGTTGGATTCTTATTTAAAACGAAATTATCCTAATTCCTCTTAGCTTATTCATTTCGAATTAGCTTAATGACATATCATTGGATGAATGGTCTGTAAATCATATAAAGTCATATTTTCTCTTAAGAAATTAGATGACGCATATGATTATATTCCCAGAATTCTATCCCTAAATGATATAAATCCTCAATCTTAGATATCTCCTACTTGTATAGGCAAATAATAGAGTTAGATTAGTAGTGGTGGTCCAAGAAAGATTTACTAATTATACAGTTACACTTTCACAAGTGTTTAATAACCATTTTCTATCAATGGATTCAAACTGTATGAGTTTAGTATTCTGTGACCAGAATCCACTTGCACTATTCTAAGAACTCTTTGATGTAACTAAAGTAAGTCATCAAAAGATACAACCACATTTTTTATAAATCTATGGCATTTGTATCTTATTCATAGTGGTTTTGACAAGATCATTCTCTGCAAAGAGTTAATATGCCTATATCCACTGAAAGTAAGTTCATCTCATTCGCAGATGGATGTACATTCAGGGGTGGATATGAGTTTTCGTTGTATTCTTAAAACGATCATTCTAGATTTTACCTTATGCAAAAGAAATTTGAAATGTTTGAAAAATTTCATGAATTTCTAGCAATGGTGAAGGTAAGTGGTTAAAGATCTTGCGAACTGATAGGGGTGGAGAAAAAGTTAGTAGATATGCAGTTCAAAGATCATTAATTTGATTTTGAATTATATCCAAACTTACCTCCCCAGAATTTCGAGTTGCATATTGATGATTAGTTACTAGTCGTTGCCTAAATCCTTATATGGTAATTTCAGAATGATGTAATGGTTGTATACTTAATGTAAATCATTACTAGATTCATGGATGACCTAATCGAAATCTTAAGAAAAGCTAGAACTGCTAACCTTGGTTTGCATGTTTGTTAGCTATTCTAAGTGATTAGGGGTGGAACATCCCATAGTCATTAGATAAGAAAGTGTTCGTTTAAACAAATACCACTTTTTCTAAGAAAATGAATAAGTCTGAAAATAAAGTAGCAAATAAAGGAGATATTTTTTTCTTGATTCCAAAAGTGTTCTATCATCTTATTTTACAAGATGATTCCACTGCCTCTGTTGTATTGACACAACCGAAGAGGTCTATACCATTTAGTTTTCTTAGACATAGTTCACGGTACCTTGTTGTAGTGGGAGAGTTTCAAGGAACTCGCCTTCTTATAACTTGGAAGACACTAGTGATTAAAATCCATTGTGAGTTTAAACAAGTAATGGATTGTCAAGATAAGAAACTAAGAAGAAAGCCAAGAGAACTATGGTTTGATCCATTCACATGGAGTAACCTAAAGTTTTCTATTACAAGGACATGAAAGGAAATTTTCGTTCATAAGTCTATTCAATGGACTTAACAAAACTTCATGTTCCTAGTATTGTAGGTTTGAGTTTATCTAAACCTATGGCTTGTGGTATACCTGGTAATTACTTACTCTAATGCAAGCAACTTACTTTAGTAAGATGCTGGAGCATTTTCTTTCCAATGGCAATCTATAGAAGCTTCACAACTTCTTAGATATAGATTTTATTTATCTAAGGAAAAGTCTCGACTATTCCAGAGAAGATAAAGCCATGAAAGAATTTCTTGAATCAATAGTGAGAGGTCTCAGGTATGCTTTTGTATGCCTTAGACCAGACACCTGCTGTTGAGTGGGAGTAAGGAGTAAGTATCAGATTAATCTAGGAGAAGAACATTGGAAGACAATCAAGTAAATTTTAAGATTAAGAAGAGGAACTATATGTTAGTCAATAAGGGTGTTTGTTTAAAACTCTTAGACTACACCACATCAGATTTCAAGACTTGCCTTTGTGCTAGAAAGTCTGCTGATGAGATGGTGATTACTTTGGGGGTGGAGTAGCGATTTTTGGAGAAGTGTAAAAACCTATCTGAAATCTCTTGGTCTACCAGAGAGAGACTGAATGTTAAAAGTTGCAGGAAAGATACTTATTCAGTCTAAGGAAAGTTCTATACATTTGTGGCACTGTTCTAACTTGCCTTAACTACTAGTATTACTTCTTGAATAACCAAAGAGTAGTTGCCCAAAAGTATAGAATCCAGTATCCCAAGAAAGTAGACATATAGAGAGGAATTTCACATTATCATGGATTTTGTGATTAAGGAAGAGTAATGGTGGAGAAGAGGTTGGGTTTAATTCAACCTGTCAGATCCCATTACGAGGAGTTTACTACTATTACACTTGATTGGTATATCAAAGTGTTAATGATTATTTGAAATGCACCTTTTGTTTTATATTAGTGCAAGTCGGAGTTTGTTGGGTTTTATGCCCTAAATAAAACTCATTTCATATAATCAGATTTACTTATTAATAAAGATCAGAAATAACATTTTATGTTGCATGGTTCACATGATTTATTTTATGATTATATGTGTATATAATGTATGAATTCTTTTTAAGTCCAGAACATATGAGTTGGTTAAAGATTATAGTGTTGTCAGCACAGTGGAATATAATCTTAATCATATGTTCAAAAGTTTATTCCCTGATTTGTCAGAACACTGGATTTAGACTGACATGGTATAATCAGCGATAAGTATTCTTACACCTTGGAAAAGTGTTATGTCCTTTCCAGGACATTGGCAAAGTTTACCAGTATCGGATGTATGGAGTATACATCAGAAGAGACCGATATTGAACTTTGATTAGATATGTTAAAATTTACCGTAATATCTATTCAATTCAATATCACTTGTTGATCCTAGATCACATGGTCGAAATCCTGATATGGTTAGGTTCAATCTCAAGAGTGTTACTCGTGTTCTTTGATTTGTTAGTTAAGCCTAGTTTTGTATCAGGGTGATACGTACATTTTGGGAACACGGTAATGCAATTGAGTGGGAGCGCTAACATAAATATGGAATCTATAGCTTCTATTTGGCAAATAGAAGTAAAGGATGATTTCCTTCGAGCTTAACCAAACGAAGATAAATGGTGGAGATCTCATTTCACTTAGGTGAAATATCATTTATACAGGGTTAAGTGTTTTAAGGATAAAATACATTGTAGTGTGTTACGGTAATTTAATCCCTGTACAGTGTAAATCATCTATATAGAGGATCATTGATCACATTAGGGTTATAACAATGGATAACTAATGACGTGTCTATATCGTGGAACATATAGAGCGTTTCTATATGACTGAGAGTGCAATTCCAAGTTCTAAGTGTGGATTCAATGAGAAATTAATAAGTTAGGGAATTTACTTGGTAAATTCGGTTCGACTTATTGGAAGCTCGGTTATATAGACCCATGGTCCCGATACTAGTTGAGACCATACTGCTTGTAAGACTCAGTTAATTGATTTTAATTAATCAATTATAATTCTAAAAGTTAGACTATGTCTACTTTATGAATTCTCACAGTTTAAGGATGAAATCGTAAAGAAAAGGGTTTCTAGGTTTAATTATTAATATAGAGACTTTGTATGTCTAATTAATAATTATTTTAAATGACAATATTATTTAATAATCTATTTTAGTTATTAAATAATTAGTTTTGGCATTTAAATGATTAGAATTGGAAAAATGACATTTTTGGAGAAATTGAAATAAAATTGAGGAAACTGCAAAATCCAAGTGAGGCCCATATCACCCTATGGCCGGCACCTCTTTGTGTGTTTCCCAATTATTATTTTCAATTTTAATTGCCATGTAATTGCTAATCAAGGCCTAGCAAAAATAGGAAAGTGGTTGATCACACTAAATAAGGCAGTTAATTGATTACACAGTAATTAAGGAAACTGTTTTATTTAGAAAGTTGTGCTCTCCCTTCTCCCTATATAAAGCAACCTTTGTTCTCTTCTCTTGTAAGCCATAAGCCACGAAATTCAAGAGAGAAAAAGAGAGAAAATTTCGAAATACTTGTGAGATGAGTAGTGCCCACACACATCAAGTGGTACCTCAATCATAGTATGTAAGACTATGGAATTTCTGCATTAAAGAAGGAGAAAAGAAGATCCAGGTTCAGATCTTGGTGATGCTCTGCTACAGAAAGGAATCAAGGGCTAGAGATCTGAACGGAAGGAGTCATATTATTCCGCTGCACCCACTGTAAGGTTTTCTAACTTTATATGTGTTTAATTTCATTGTTTTAGAATTCATATTAGGTTGTTAATCCAACATACATGATAGTAATCTAGATCCTGGTAAAATAATTTCCAACAACTGGCACCAGAGCCATGGTAATGATTTACTTTCATGTAATATGAATTAAAACGATGATTGCATGTTTTTGTGTTGATTTGGATGGTTTCATGTTGGTTTATGTGCTTATGTGATGAATGTTAATGTTGTACGAAATTTTTCCATGAAATATATTTTTTCAATTTTTGAAAATATTTTATTTGGATTTCTTGTGAAAAATTGAGCAATTTTCGTTTTTACGGAACTCGATTCCGATAAAAATTGTGAAAGATATGAATTTTGGAAGATTGGAAATCATAGTTGCTGCATGCAGCCTATCCTGGCAGTTCCCCACAAATTGCGAATTTTTGAGGTTTTTTCCCCAAAAATCTAATTTTTTCATGGGATTGTTTGCCAAAATTCATTTTTCCTTTCTTAAATATTTCTAAATTGAAATGTTTACAATTTTAAATATTTTCAATTTGGAATTTTTCCAATTTTTAAATATTTTTATTTTGGAATGTTTCCAATTTTAAATATTTCATTGTTTTAGAATTCATATTAGGTTGTTAATCCAACATACATGATAGTAATCTAGATCCTGGTAAAATAATTTCCAACAAAATCACCAAGAAACTGGTTTCTTGATGAAGAAACCAGTTTCCAAGAAACCGGTTTCTTTGTGATTTTTGCGGTAATTTTACCGGTGACAATGCCAAGTCCGACGACTATTCTGGAGTTTGATGTCGGTGCTGAAGTAGTTTTCGATGTGGGAAAAATTGCCAGAGTTATTGCCAGCGTCAAAAAAATCGTCTGAATTGGTATTGTTGCCAGCAAAATCACTAGAAAAGTCACCAAGAAATTAGTTTTCATCAAAGAACCGATTTCATCACCAAAAATGTGGTTTCTTCATCAATGAACTAATTTTGTTACACAACAATAATAAAGATTATAAAAATAAAATAAAAATGATATACACTGAAAATAATTGAAACTAGTTTCATCAATCAACCAAATAGAGAAAAAAAATACAAAAAAATTACCAAGAAATTGGTTTCTTGATGAAGAAAAAAAATCAGTTTCTTGGTGATTTTTCCGGTAATTTTTTCGGCGACAATGCCAATTCCGACAAATTTCCCAGAGTTTATTGTCAGTACTGAAAAAGTCACCGGAGTAGCTGTCGGTGTATTAGTCGTCAGAGTTGCTACCAACGCCAGAAAAGTCGTCAGAATTGCCATTGCCGTTAGAGAAATCACTGGAAAAATCACCAAAAAACTGGTTTCTTCATCAAGAAACCAGAAACCAGTTTCTTGGTAATTTTTCCAGCGACTATGCCAATTCTGATGACTTTTCCGAAGTTTGTTATCGATACCAGAAAAGTCGCCGGAGTAGCTGCTAGCATCAGAGAAGTCGTCAGCATTGCCATTGTCAACGGAAAAATCACCAAGAAACCGGTTTCTCAATTGAGAAGAAACCGGTTTCTTGGTTATTTTTTCAGTGATTTTTCCGGAGACAATGCCAATTCCGACGAATTTCCCAGCCTCGGCAGCAACTCCGGCGACTTTTCCGGCACCGAACACTTTTCGGCACTGACAGCAAACTCCGGTGACTTTTTCGGCATCAATAACAAATAAAACTTCCTAAACAAATAAAAACATTAAATATGGGATTTAAAAACCTAATTACATATATATGGTATATCAAATACCATAAAAAAGACCTAAAAACAAAAAAATACCATATAAATTTGTCAAACTTAAATGTGCCATATTTATCATAAAAACTTTTAAAATCCCATAGTAAGTGTAATTTCCTCTTTTTTTATTACTTTAAGAAAATTATTAGTAACAATTTATTTTAATATTTTTTTGAAAAAAGCACTACGGGCTATTCCAATTGTAGAAGCTTTAAGTTGAGAATAATAGGGTTGTCATATTTACATGTTCATCTTAGTAGTTAGTGATCCATAGTCTTATTTTATAATTTAATTAAATAATCTTTTTATATAAATTATCGAATTTAATTTAAACTAATTAATAATTATAATTTTTTTAAAAAATTGAATAATTTTGGACTAACTAATCATAGTTGTTACGATAACAATAAATTAAAAATCATACTAATAATTTAAAAACATAGTAAAAAATAGAACTATTAATATATAAATTGTTCACATTCTATTAAAAAAAATCATTACTTTGAAATTTAGTTAAAAAAAATTATTTAAAAAAACAAATATGGATGAAAATTGAAAAGAGAGAAAAAAGAAAAAGATAGATAATTTACAGTATTTTTTTTTTAAGAAAATTTGTGTGGTTTAGTTTGGTTTGGTTTAGAAGTTACGTGCATTAAATATTTTTTTATTTAGATTTTGTAATCTAACATTTAAATGTCATATATATAAGTCATAAATAAATAATATTTAAGGTAGAATGGTAAAAGAAGAAAATATAATAATAATTTTTTATCTAAATAGAAGTATTTGGAGTGATTTTATAATTATGTTTTTACTTATAGATTTTTTATCTAAATAAAAGTATTTTGAGTGATTTTAGAGTGTCATGTCACCACTTCATACTCTGTATTATAGATATATAGATTCAAAATGTATCAATTAGAAAACACTCCAAAACCACTATAACTCTAAGCATGTGGTTAGAATTACTATTTATTAATTTATAAAGCAATAAAATAAATATAGACCAAGAAAAATTGGTACAGCAAGAAAAAAAGAAATATATTTGAAATTTTTATTAATCTTAAACTATAGAAATTATAAGTATAGTGTGTAGACATTAATGAATCCATATATATAATTTGGACATAAAAAAAAATATAAAGTAGTTACAACTCAAACACATGAAATAAAAAAAATGTCATAGTATATATTTAATATTTATGTGCTCTAATTGAGGATATCACTAAATAATTTCAATGTTTTCTAAATTATCAATAAATGAATATTATTGATAAATATATATATATATATATATCTCCACGGTTAGTTTTATATGGAAAATTTGAATTTCTATGCATGCCTTAGGGGATAGTTTTTTCCCTAAACTAATACTTTTCTACATTGAAAATTTATGACCACTTTTTCAAAATCCCAAAAATACCTCTCTCAAAAACTCAAACCCTTTCTCTCTCCTTCACTCAAACTCTCTCTGCCTCTTTGCCTCTTCGCCCAAAACCCCATCCCTGGAAACCGCCCTAACCCTCAACCATCTGTTGGGTTTTATGCCCTAAATAAAACTCATTTCAATATAATCAGATTTACTTATTAATATAGATCAGAAATAACATTTAATGTTGCATGGTTCACATGATTTATTTCATGATTATATGTACATAATGTATAAATTCATCTGAAACCATTTTCACATACTTGATCATGTTTATTGTATCGTCAACACATTGGAAAGTAAACATGACTATGTGAATAAAGTTTCCTAGATTTATCAGACATAGGGTTTTACTGATATGATAATCTACAACAGAGTTTACTTGCATTTCGAGAAGTGATATGTTCTTTCCAGAGCATTAGTTAAAGTAAAGCTCAGGTTGGATGCATGGAGTATGCATCGGAAGGGATCGATATTGAACTTTGACTTAGATTTATTAAACTTACCGTAATGTCTATTCAAGTTAATATCGCCTACTTGATCCTAGATCAAATGATCTTAATCCTGTTATGATTAGGTTCAATCTCAAGAGGCTATTCGTGTTCTTTGATTTGTTAGTTAAGCCTACTTTTAGGTCAGGGTGATACGTACATTTTGGGAACACGGTAGTGCAATTGAGTGGGAGCGCTAGCATAAACATGGAATCTATAGCTTCTATCTGGCGAATAGTAAGCAAAGGATGATCTCCTTCGAGCTTGACCAAACGAACATAAATGGTGGAGTACTCATTTCACATAAGCTGAAATATCATTTATACGGGGTCAAGTGTTTTAAGGATAAAATACATTGTAGGGTGTAACGGTAATCTAATCCCTTTACAGTGTAGATCATTCATATAGAGGATCATTGATCACATTAGGATTATAACAATGGATAACGAATGATGCGTCTATATGGTGGAACATATAGAGCATTCTATATAACTGAGAGTGCAATTCTAAGTTCTATGCGTGGATTCAACGAAGAATTAATAAGTTAGTGAATTTTAGTAATAAATTCTTGATCTACTTATTGGAAGCTCGGTTATGTAGACCCATGGTCCCCGCACTAGTTGAGATAATATTGCTTGTAAGACTCATATAATTGGTTTTGATTAATCAATTATAATTCTCAAATTAGACTATGTCTATTTGTGAATTTTTTCACTAAGTAAGGGCGAAATTGTAAAGAAAGAGTTTTAGGGGCATATTTGTTAATTATGATACTTTGTATGGTTCAATTAATAAATATGATAAATGACAATATTATTTAATAATTATTTATAGTTATTAAATAGTTAGAATTGGCATTTAAATGGTTGAATTTGAAAATTGGCGTTTTTGAGAAAATCAGATGCAGAAAAGATAAAACTGCAAAATTACAAAAGGTGAGGCCCAAATCCACTAAGCATGGCCGGCCACTTTTGTAGGCAATTTAAACTGATATTTTCATTATTTTAATGCCAAATAATTCAAACCTAACCCTAGTGGAATGCTATAAATAGATAGTGAAGGCTTCAGGAAAATTACACTTTTCATTCAGAAAAAACCTGAGCCTTCTCTCTCCCTATCTGGCCGACCACTCCCTCTCTCTTTCTTCCCTCTTAAATTTCGAAATTCTTAGTGTATGAGTAGTGCCCACACACAGCAAGTGATACCTCAATCATAGTGAGGAAGATCGTGAAGAAAGACTTTCAGCAAGAAGGAGTTTCAGCACTAAAGAATCAGAGAAAGAGATCCAGGTTCAAATATTGATAATGCTCTGCAACAGAAAGGAATCAAGGGCTAGATATCTGAACGGAAGGAGTCATTTAATTCCGCTGCACCCAATGTAAGGTTTCCTAAACTTTATATGTGTTTATTTTATCGTTTTAGAAAGTTCATATTTAGGGTGTTAATCAACATACTTGTGAGTAGATCTAAGATCCTGGTAAAATAAATTCCAACACCATCATCACCCACCCACCCACCCACCGAACACCCCAACCCTCCACGCAACCCCGGCCAACTTACCGACCGACCACCCCCAACCATCTCTTTCCCCTCTCGCATCTCTCTTTCTCTCTCTGTCTCGGCATCTCTTCGCTGCCCCACCCAAACCGTCCCAACCAGCCAAACCCTCAACCCACATCACCCACAGCCGACCGCCCCAACCGTCCACGCAGCCCCGACCGACGTACTGACCGACTAAAGAATCAACCGACGTGGAATTTAGCTCATTTCTGGGTTTTGAAGGTCGGGTCCGATGGTGTGCCCGATGGTACACTAGTTTGGCTTATTTCTGGGTTTTGAAAATTGGGTCTGATGTGGGCCCGATGCCCGTCCGATGGTGTGCCCGATGTCCGTTCGATGGTGTGCCCGATTGTACACCAGTTTGGCTTATTTCTGGGTTTTGAAAATCGGGTCTGATGTGGGCCCGATGCCCATCCGATGGCCAGTCCGATGGGGCCAGCCCGATGGGGCCAGCCCGATGGTCAGTCAATTTTTTGGAAAAGAGGAAGAGAGAGGGACGGTTGGGAAAAATGGGAGGGGTATTTTGGAGTTTAGAAAAAAGTTATCTCATTTTATAAATTATGCATAGTATAAGTTTAGAGGACCAATTTATGAGTTTATTAAGCATGAAAATTTAAATTTCCCTTTTATATTGAGTCTATCAAGAAGAAGCCTTCTCACTTATGAATTAAAATAAGAAATCCTAAAATAATAATATAGCACTTGAATTATGTGCACTTGAGCTAAAAAGAGAATAATATGAGATTTTTTTTTAAGAAAAAAGTAATAGTAAGTTGAATTATTATAAGCATTTTTTTTTTAAAAAAAACAAATATAAATAAATACTCTTGTTGTTTGTTGTGTGCGATTGAGTGATTAATTTTAAAAAAATAATAATATTTGAATATAAAAATTAATAAGCTATATGTATGCAGATTTTTTTTAAAGAAAATTGAAAGATGATTTTTTTTATTAAGGAAAATAAATTTTGGTACATTTATTTTAATTTTTTTTAATAAAATATTAGGAAAAATAATAAAATAAAATTTAAAATTATAAAAATGAGAGAATTAAGGAGATAATAGAAAAAACTATTTAGAGTGATTTAAGGCTGCCATGTCACCGCTTCATACTTCTCGTTTGTATATATATATATAGATATATAGATAGATAGATAGATGTGGCTATATAACAGAATTTTTGGTTTATGAGAAATTATTGGGTGATTTTTTTTTTAAATAAAAAAATAACATATTATTAGATTTGTCACGTAAAGAGTCACCATGCATGTAGTTAGTTAAATCTAAATATAATTAATCCACCTAAAGTGTTGCAATTAATAATAAATTTATTCATATTGTTTATTTTTTTATTAAAAATTATTTTCAAATTTTGATATTTAGAATTAGTTAAATTTTAAATATTATTTTAAATTAAATTTGAATGTTTTGATAGTTTAACCAGATGATCATTTTCATTAATTCCGAAGATAAATTTAGGACGAATAATATTTTTTTTTAATTACTATTACAAAGTCACTATTATGCTTTCAAATTTTAATGATTATTACTACATTGAATATTATTAATTTTAAAATTATGATATTAAAAAAAACTAAAAACTAAAATAAAATTAACATACGTGACTTGGCTCGTAACATATATCTAGTATATATATATTTTTGATAAAAATGTAAAATGTGTTTTATTTGATAAAATATACATATATATATTTTTTTTGAACAAAATAAGAACAGATTATTTGTATCATTTTTTTTTTTTTTTTCTGAAAAGGGGAATGCTTTATTCAAAAAACAACCAAATACAAGCACAAGGCTAAAAGCCTACAGGAACACCCAGTGGCAGCAATTACAGAAAACCAGCAACTACAGCCCAAGAACCCCTACCAATTACTTATTACATTAAGTAAACAATTGTTTCTTTTACAATCCTTAAAAGGACCCTTGCTAACTATCCTCATCTGAACAATTTTCCTAATCCTCAAGCTCAAGCTTCTAGGAGTTATACAACTAAGATCAAATATGCATTTGTTCCTATTCTTCCAAAAATAATAAAGAACAGCAGCCAAGACAGCATTGTCTATTCGGTTAGTCATGTCCTGCTTTATATTGCAGCAACCAAGCTCCATTTCAGCAGTCGACCGAGGCCACTGGATGCTCCCCATCCACTTGTTGACAGCTTCGAACACCTGAACAGAATAGGTGCATTTAAAAAACAAATGATCATGAGTTTCCAAATCCGATTCACACACAGGGCAGAGGAGGCTAGGTATGTCTATCATCTAATGTAAGTAATCCCTTGTGAGCAAATGGGTGTTAGAAATCTGCCAATATATGAACCTATGTTTAGGAACAACTAGTCTATCCCATATAGCTCCTGCATTGATAGCTTGGTTAACTTCCACAAACAAGTTATAGCATCTCTTGGCACTAATTTTATTACCTCTAGTTGCTTGTCTTAGCTTCGTTTCATCCAAGGAATCTCTTAAGCTCAGAATTTTCTTGAAATACCAACTTACATCTTCCTTCTTGGGGCAATCCCAAATGTTTTGGTCTTTCAAGTAAATTGAGTTGATCCATTTGACCCATAAACAATCCTCCTTTTTAGCAAGAGCCCAAAGATGCTTTGCCAAAAGAGCTTTGTTCCATTTTTTTCCTTCCCGAAAGCCTATCCCTCCAAGGTTTTTGGGGAGGCAAACCTTTTCCCAAGACGCTCTATGGAGCTTGCTCTTGTTCCCTGAAGTTTCCCAAAGAAAGTCACGACAACTTTTGTCAATAGCTGCTGTTACCTTAGAAGGGATGATGAATATACTCATCCAATAATTCCAAATACCAAGCATCACCGAGTGAATCAGCTGCGCCCTACCTGCAAAAGATAGGTTTCTACTTGCCCAACAGTTCAAGTTCTTGTTCAGCTTATCCAAGATAACTCCACAATCTGCAGCCTTCTATTTGGTTGGTCTAAGGTTGATCCCCAGATACTTCAGAGGGAAACTGCCTTCTTCAATTTGAACAATTTTAAGGATCTTTGCTTTGACCTCTTCACAAACCCCTCCAAAGTAAATGTGGGATTTTGACGTATTAGCTGACAAACCTGTGTCATTGCAAAACTTGGTGAAAGCTGCATGAGTAAGCCTCACCGAGTTGACATTACCCTTGCAAAAGATTACAAGATCGTCCGCGAAACACAAGTTGGTCAAGCATAGATGCTTACAAAGAGGATGAAACCCAAAACCCTTTTGACTAGAGTAGTAGCTCAACAATCTAGTAAGGTAATCCATTATCAGAAGAAAGAGTAAAAGGGACATCGGATCTCCTTGGCGAAGGCATTTTTTACCTTTGAAACTACCTTGGATTCAACCATCGAGAAGCAAATGATAGCTAGTACCCCTTAGACAAGTCATAATCCATCTGATGAATCGAGAGGGAAAACACAGAAGCCTGAGTAAGTCTCCCACAAAGTCCCAATCAACTGAATCTTTTATAAAAAAAAAATTGCTCTATTAAAGAGATTATCTAGTTTTAAGATGTGAGTAAGATAAATTTATAATGTAACACAATTTAATAACTAATTATAAAAAATTTTAAAATATAAAAATAAAAAATTGAATAAAAAAATCTTAAAATATAAAAACTGCGCAAGCATTATATTAATTACTATTATGTTAATGTGTTTAGTATATAAGTTTAAATATTATATTAGAAGCTTTCTTTTTTATTTTTCTTCTCAATGAAGCAAATTGCGCGTAATTTTTATAATAAAATAATATTATAGGATCTCTTTAAAAAAATATATATATTATAGGAAGAAAACAACACACAAAAAATAATGGAATTATTACATAGAGAATATAAATTGACATTTTATTTACAAAAATATCTCCATAAAGTAAGGACAACATTTATATCTTTTATGTGATTTTAATTTCTAAAATACCACTTACACAATCAGACGATGGTTGCAGGGTGGTTGCTACGTGGTTGCGCAATGGTTGCATCAGATGAAGGTTTCAATCAGACGATGGTTGCACGGTGGTTGTTGGGTGGTTGGGCGAAGGTTGCATCAGACGAAAGCTTTTGGGTGGTTCCTGGGGGGTTGGCCAAAGGTTGCATTAGACGAAGGTTTCAATCAGACGAAATAACTGTTAGCAAAATGTTTATGCAACTGCTGTGAAATATTAAAAATCATAATAGTGTTTCCACGTACGTAACTTGTTATACCCGAAATTCGGCTGGAGGACACATGTCAAGGTAAAGGGAATGTGAATCGGTGTCATATCTTTTATGGAATAACTCATTAATTGCGTAAGTGTCAGAGTATATTTTGTAACCCGCTGACTGTAAGGTCTTAAGCAAGGAATCAATGTCCGAACTGATACTTAGTGCATAACGAGAAATCATATATCACTAAAGGAGGATAGCGAGGTACCGGAGAAAAGTAACGCATACCTTAACTTGCAATAAGCAAACTAGGTGTAAAAGTCGAATTGGCTCGAAGAGCAGGAATGAGAGATGACCATCTTGCTACGAGGAAGCTCCCTATAGTCCATACTGTTAGAATTATTTTACCAGGATCTTAGATCTACTCACAAGTATGTTGATTAACACCCTAAATATGAACTTTCTAAAACGATGAAATAAACACATATAAAGTTTAGGAAACCTTACATTGGGTGCAGCGGAACATAATGACTCTTTCCGTTCAGATATGTAGCCCTTGATTCCTTTCTGTAGCAGAGCATTATCAATATCTGAACCTGGATCTCTTTCTCTGAATCTTTGATGTTGAAACCTCCTTCTTGCTGAAAGTCTTTCTTCACGATCTTCCTCACTATGATTGAGGTATCACTTGCTGTGTGTGGGCACTACTCATACTAAGAATTTCGAAATTGAAGGAAGCAGAAAGAGAAAGTGGGTTCGGCCAAAGATAGGGAGAGAGAGAGGCTCAATTTTTTTCTGAATCAGAAGTGTAGAAGTTTAAGTGTAATTTTCCTGAAGCCTTCACTATCTATTTATAGCATTCCACTAGGGTTAGGTTTGAATTATTTGGCATTAAAATAATGAAAATATCAGTTTAAATTTCCTACAAAAGTGGCTGGCCCTATACAAGTGGATTTGGGCCTCACTTTTTGCAATTTTGCAGTTTTATCTTTTCTGCATCTAATTTTCTCAAAAACGCTAATTTTCTAATTCAACCATTTAAATGCCAATTCTAACTATTTAATAACTATAAATAATTATTAAATAATATTGTCATTTATCATATTTATTAATTGAACCATACAAAGTATCATAATTAACAAATATGCCCCTATAAACTCTTTCTTTACAATTTCGCCCTTACTTAGTGAAAAATTCACAAAGAGATATAGTCTAATTTGAGAATTATCATTGATTAATCAAAACCAATTATATGAGTCTTACAAGCAATATTATCTCAACTAGTGCGGGGACCATGGGTCTATATAACCGAGCTTCTAATAAGTAGATCAAGAATTTAGCACTAAAATTCACTAACTTATTAATTCTTCGTTGAATCCACGCATAGAACTTAGAATTGCACTCTCAGTATATAAAATGCTCTATATGTTCCACCATATAGACACATCATTAGTTATCCATTGTTATAATCCTAATGTGATCACTGATCCTCTATATGAATGATCTACACTGTAAAGGGATTAAATTACCGTTACACCCTACAATGTATTTATTCCTTAAAACACTTGACCTCGTATAAATGATATTTCAGCTTATGTGAAATGAGTACTCCACCATTTATGTTCGTTTGGTCAAGCTCGAAGGAGATCATCCTTTGCTTACTATTCTCCAGATAGAAGCTATAGATTCCATGTTTATGATAGCGCTCCCACTCAATTGCACTACCGTGTTCCCAAAATGTACGTATCACCCTGACCTAAAAGTAGGCTTAACTAACAAATCAAAGAACACGAATAGCCTTTCAAGATTGAGCCTAATCATATCAGGATTAAGATCATTTGATCTAGGATCAACTAGGCGATATTGACTTGAATAGATGTTACGGTAAGTTTAATAAATCTAAGTCAAAGTTCAATATCGGTCCCTTCCGATGCATACTCTATGCATCCAACCTGAGCTTTACTTTAACCAATGCTCTGGAAAGAACATAGCATTTCTCCAAATGCAAGTAAACTCTGTTGTACATTATCATATCAGTAAAACCCTATGTCTGATAAATCTAGGAAACTTTATTCACATAGTCATGTTTACTTTCCAATGTGTTGACGGCACAATAAACAGGATCAAGTATGTGAAAAGGGTTTCAGATGAATTTATACATTATGTACATATAATCATGAAATAAATCATGTGAACCATGCAACATTAAATGTTATTTCTGATCTATATTAATAAGTAAATCTGATTATATTGAAATGAGTTTTATTTAGGGCATAAAACCCAACAAACTCCCACTTGCACTAATATAAAACAAAAAGTGTGTTTCAAATAATCTCAACACCTTGATATACAAATCAAGTGTAGTAGTAGTAAACTCCTTGTAATAGGATCTGAAAGGTTGAATTAAACACAACCTTTTCTCCACCATTACTCTTCCTTTAATCACAAAATCATTGATAATGTGAAATTCATCTCTATATGTCTACTCTCTTGGGATACTGGATTCTATACCTTTGGCAACTACTTTTGGTTAATCAGGAAATTAACACTAGTAGTTTAAGGCAATTTGGAATGGTGCCAAAGATGTATAGAACTTTCCTTAGACTGAATAAGTACCTTTCCTGCAGCTTTAACATTTAGTCCCTTTCTGGTAGACCTAGAGACTTCAGATAGGTTTTTACACTTCTCCAAAATCACTATTCCACCCCCAGAGTAACCACCATCTTATCAGAAAGATTTACTAGCATAATGGCAAATTTCGAAATCTGATATGGTGTAGTCTAAGAGTTTTAAACACACCCTTATAGACTAACATATAGTTCCTCTTCTTAATCTTAAGATTTACTTTGAAAGTGCAACTAGTATATTTTAATGATTCAAGTTACCAAGTTGTACATCTTTAGATTGATCGATTTCAAGATATGAGTTATGAACAAGAATTAAACTTTAAGCGGTAAATCACACATCAATTTACAAGCTTCATCTGCACTGAGAACACATCTCAGTCGACTAGTGCTTGGGTTCCCCGAACCAGGGTAAATTCATCCACTATTAATCAAAGGTTCATATTACAATTTCCAATTCTCTCTAAAGGAATCAATTACAACCTTTCCAGCAAATAGTAATGAATTACCAACGACAATCAAGAACACTGATTGTTAATGCACAATCCCTTGTGCGGCAACTGAGCTCCTCTTCAACATGTCTTCAATCTGAAATCCCTTCAGATCTGATGATGAAGATGACACTGAAATCCCTTCAGTTTGAACTCAACAATTCCAGGTTCAGATCATTCTGCCATTGACGAACACTCTCAAGCTTCAAGATCTAACCTGTATTCACAATCACAAGAAACAAGATACGACTATCTCTCTAAAAACAATCGAAATAACTGTCTGAATGAATAATCGATAACCACTTTACTAACAGAAACTGATTATATATATGACCACAACGATAAGTCCAGCTGGCACTAACTAACACTTAAAAGAGACTCGCGTAAACAAACGTTAGTGCAGATATAACAGTCTAAAAATCCAGATACGACTAGACATTGAACAGAACATACACTGTCACAAAATAATAACACTAACATTCTCCCCCTTGACAGGTTATGTTCAATGACTAACACACAAAACTAAAGACCAGAAAATATTAATAAACCAGATATAAAAGTTTTTAGGAATATAAACAAAGCCACTACACAAGCAAAACGAATGACATATATCTCCCCCTTCATTGAATATGATCTGTAGGTTCCTGTGCTGTGCCAGACTCCCCCTGGGAAGGTGGTCCTGTCGACACAAAGGGTGTTGCAGTGTCAGCTGGAGGATCTAGATCAGGTTGTGCTGAACTAGTGACTAAATCCAAGGCTGAAGGCTCCCCCTGCATATGTGCATTATTCCCAGATGTGCCTGAGGAGGCGCCAAACGAATCACGATGAAACTCAGGCAGAGAGATGTCAGGCAGAGAATCCCCAGGAAAATGGTGCAAAAGAGTGGACTTGATAGAGCAAACCATTTGATACATTGAGGCCTCAAAGGCAAGCTGACGCTTTTGATCCTTCTTATAGCGTTTGGCAAAAGATTGAAACTCAGTAAACATTTGTACCTGCCAGCTGGAATCCGAGAGCCCTTTGAACATAGGAGACTTGCCTTTACTCACTGTGGTTGCTGAGGGAGTGGTTGAAGAAGGCTTCCTGTTGACCACCGAGAGAAAGCTCTTACTGAGAATCGGATTCTGAACTTGATAATCATGCGTGGTGAGTGGAGGGTGAGCATCCATGAGAACCCGTTGAACTAAACTTGGAAATGGTAGCTTGTTACGAGTGCCAGTGGATTCAGATGCTTCCAGTACCCGGTCAAAGATGAGCGAGGGCAGATCAATGGACACATTAGTGCCTACAGCATACAAGAACTTGCCAATCTCAAGGGTAACAGCAGACAAATGAGAATTAGGAAACCAATTGTACAAGGCTACTCGATGAAGAACCCTATAGAATGGAGTCAAGTGAGTAACCAGTATTTCCTGTTTGTCCCAAATATAGTCATCCCTGCCAGTTAGCACTCGACCCATCAAAGATTGATCTGGATTGAAGTGTTTCCCATATGTTGGATTCCTGATAGACTCAACTTGCAATAAGGAAGCAATAGTGGAAGGACCAAAAGGAACTCTATGACCCCTAACAAAGGCACTCACACACCCTGGATGACCCTCAGCAATAACAGTTCTATCCAGATTGGCATAGAATTCTCGAACTAATATGGGGTGGGGAGCAGACAAGTTAGTGACCGTGTTGACCCATTTCCTAAGTTTTAAAAACTCATGCAGTTCAGGAAAATCATCTAAAATGACCACTTGTTCGAACCAAAGCTCACGACTGCCAAACCACCGTTGATAGACAGAGGCTTTAGAGGCATCAACAAAGCATTGTACTGTTGCAGGGTCGACAGTTGATATAGGAACTTTGGGAAGTTTGGACTTTTTAGAACCTCTAGACGACCGTTTGGGAGATGACTCTGTAGAGGCAACTGGAGTGGGTTTTTTCTTGGATTTCTTTTCAGGTGGATGATACGTGGTGTCAGCAGAGGATTTTCTTTTGGGTTGAACACGTTCACTGGTTGGGGTAGGAATAGAGACCTTAGATGGAGGACGAGGAGGGCCTATAGGTTTCGAGGGAGACTGGTGACTCGACGAAGAACGAGTGACACGTTTGGACACAGGTGGGGAAGGAGATGAAAGAGAAGGACGAACCTTTTTAGAGATAGGAGGAGCCTTACCTTGAAATGTACGAGGTTTCTGACTGACCGGAGGTGAGGGAGGAGACGGAGTTGACTCTGAACTCGGGAAAGATGCAGAACCACCAGCCTCTGACTGGTAGAGGACAATGTCACGACAGGGATTAGGCAATGCAGACGCGACAGTAGGAGGCACTGGAGGATCATCAGACAACTCCATGGATGGAACAACCATAGCAACAGGGGTTACTGCAATGGGTGTGACATTCTCCATGATAGAGAGAAAAGAATTTGGATGAGGCAGAGCTTAGGGTTTCGGAGAGGAAAGTGAGGAAGTGAGACTGATCACTTTCCGTAGG
This sequence comes from Cannabis sativa, assembly GCF_029168945.1. Taxonomy (NCBI): domain Eukaryota; kingdom Viridiplantae; phylum Streptophyta; class Magnoliopsida; order Rosales; family Cannabaceae; genus Cannabis; species Cannabis sativa. Next base: position 13,627,628 of record NC_083605.1, on the reverse strand, counting down.
CCTTAAGTATAGGCACCCTGACACAACTGACCAGGCAAAAAAAATGATGATGATTTTTTTTAAAATTTGATTTTTGCCAAATAAACCGTACGCGCCCAAATTGAATATTTACTACCACATCATACAGCACACTAATCGAAACAAACCAACGTCATCAGGCAATGAGTGTATCAAAGAAACCAGAATTGTGACAAATATACCAACAATATTTGCATTTAGCCCACACTTAGACAAAACAGAAAAATAACAAAAAAACTTTAAGATACTCAACGTTTAAGACAAAAAAAAATATATCAGCTGATCAATGAACAGTGTTTCTGAGAGCACACGAACTGCACAACTAGAGCAACAGATCATTCCCCTTCCCCAGCGACAATGGTACTTACAAGAGCACTACACATTGAATCTCCATTCGTGTGTGAACAGTGATCTCATGTGGTCCAAGAAGAGTGAAATTCAGCTGGACCACTCTCTCAATTAAGAACCAACTGATAGTTGGAAAATAACGATTTTTGTATTGTTTTTTTTTTTTATTTGAAGCCTTTTTTTTTTATATAACACTCTGGCTTTTGCGGTAGTACCCAGACATGGCTTTCACTCTCTTCCAGAGATGTAGCCGTCCTCTTTGAGTACCAAGAACTAATATAGAAGGAGCATACTACTTATTAGAACCAGGTGTATGAGAGCTCTTCCCATTGCATCTGGAAGAGGTAGCCTTTTTGACTGGGGAAGATTCAAGTGTAGTAACAATCAAAGTAGTATATAGTAGATGGGGAAGGACAGAAGAACCATTGCTGAAGAACTGTGACATACATGCATACTCATAGGCAAAATAGATTGATCAGATGACACTAAGAACAGTTTAGATGGTACAAAGACCAATACATGTTCTTAAATGAGTAAAAGTTTGAGTATCTAAAGCTTTAGTGAACAAATCTGCTAATTGATTTGTTGTGGGCACATGAGATATTGACAGCATATTTGACTCAACTAGTTCTCGGATAAAGTGGTACCTGATGTCGATGTGTTTGGTCCGAGAGTGCTGCACAGGGTTTTTAGAGATGTTGATGGCGCTTGTACTGTCACAAAAGATGGTCAGTGTGTGTTGAGGATACCCATAATCAGTAAGCATTTTATTCAGCCATATCAATTGAGTGCAACAGCTGCCTGCTGCAATATATTCTGCTTCTGCAGTGGAAAGGGAGATGGACTGCTGTTTTTTGCTATACCACGAGACAAGGTTATTCCCAATGTAAAAGCAACCCCCTGAAGTGCTTTTCCTATCATCTATACATCCTGCCCAATCAGAGTCACTATATCCGACCAAAGAGGTATTCGTGTCACAACTATACCAAAGACCATAGTTAACCGTCCCAGCTAGATATTTGAAAATTCTTTTGACGGCAGAGAGATGAGACTGTTTAGGATTGGCTTGATACCTGGCACATAAACCTACACTAAAGGATATATCAGGGCGACTTGCTGTGAGATACAGTAAGCCACCTATCATACTTCTGTATAGAGTGGGGTCAACAGGGTCACCAGACTCATCTCGTGACAATTTGGACGTGGTGCCTATTGGTGTGTGTGCATGCTTGACCTGAGAGAAGCCAAACTTATCTAACATAGACTTGACATATTTAGACTGTGAAATGAATGTGCCATGATCTAGTTGTTTTATTTGGAGTCCTAGAAAGAAAGTAAGGTCACCTATTAAACTCATTTCAAACTCATTAGTCATCAAAGTGACAAATGTTTGGACTTCAGTATCACAAGTTGAGCCAAAAATGATATCATCCACATATATTTGGGCAACAAAGATTCCTTTGTTAATATGTTTAATGAATAGAGTGCTATCTGTAGTACCTCGAGTGAAGCCATGAGAGATGAGAAAGGAAGTGAGTCTATCATACCACGCACGTGGGGCCTGCTTCAGTCCATATAAGGCTTTATTGAGCTTGTACACATGGTGTGGATGATGTGGATCTTCAAACCCCTGTGGTTGTTTGACATAGACTTCCTCTTGAATTACCCCATTGAGAAAGGCACTCTTGACGTCCATTTGAAAGAGTTTGATCTTCAAAAAACATGCAATGATAAGAAGTAGCCGAATGGATTCTAATCGAGCCACGGGTGCAAATGTTTCATCAAAGTCGATGCCTTCGACCTGACTATATCCTTGAGCCACAATTCGTGCTTTATTTCGAGTCACTGTCCCAAATTCATCAGACTTGTTTTTTAACAACCATTTTGTCCCTATAACATTTGCACCATCTGGTCGAGGGACCATTATCCAGACACCCAGTCTCTTGAAATTTCCCATTTCATCCTGCATGGCAGCCAACCAGAACTCATCTAATAATGCATCTCGAACACTTTTGGGCTCAATCTGTGACAGATAGCAGGCAAAGGCTAACAAATTCTGCAGTTTACGTCTAGTGACCACTGTATCATTCGGATTTCCTATGACAGTGGCCTGAGGATGAGCTTTCTCAACCCAGGATGGGGGCCCGATTTTATGAACTTTGACCTGTTGGGGTTCATTGGTCAGGGCACTATCAACTTCATTTCCTCTTCCTGGACCACTGGCACTGGCTTGATTGTCACCTGATATGCCTGATGCTGTATTTAGAGACTCTGTAGAAGTATCAGGGTACACTTGAGGCTGTCTAGTGAGGACTGGTCTAGAGCCTGAGAGAACAGGAGAGTCATCTTCGATCCACGCATCTTCATGTCCTTCTAAATCATCAAATTTCACATTCATTGATTCAACTACAGTGAGAGTCCGTTTGTTGAATACTCTGTAAGCCCGACTGTTGGTGGAGTACCCCAAAAATGTTCCTTCATCACTCCTGGGATCAAACTTGGTCAAGTGATCCCAATCGTTCAGGACATAACACGTACATCCGAAGATATGCATGTGGCTCACGTTAGGAGGTCTTCCTTTCCATAGCTCATAGGCAGTTTGAGAGGTACCAGTGCGAAGATGAACTCTATTACACACGTAACAGGCAGTATTGACAGCTTCAGCCCAAAATCGTTTTGAAATATCCTTGGCCTGCATCATGACCCGAGCCATTTCCTGTAGTGTTCTGTTTTTTCGTTCAACAACTCCATTCTGCTGAGGAGTTTTTGGGGCTGAAAACTCGTGGTGAATTCCCATGCCATTACAGAACTCTGAGAATATGGAATTTTCGAACTCTTTTCCATGGTCACTTCTTAGTCGAAAAACTTTTCCAACTTTGGAGTCTTTCTCAGTTTGCAATCTCAGTATCAAGGCAGAGAATGATCCAAATGTGTCAGACTTGTCTCTAAGAAATTCAACCCAGGTAAACCGAGAGTAGTCATCCACCAAGACCATTACATATCTTTTTCAACTGATACTTTCATTCTGCATTGGCCCCATTAAGTCAACATGCATTAGTTCCAACACACGAGAGGTGAGAAGTCTATTAATTGTGGGATGAGATGCCTTATGCTGTTTTCCAAGCTGACATGGACCACATACTCTTTCCTTGGAAACTTTCATGCCAGGAATTCCCTTTACAGCTTGAAGCTTCACCAATCTTTGGAGATCTCTGTAGTTCAAGTGTCCCAGCCTGTAGTGCCATAAGTCAGGTTTGTCCAAGAAGGTCCTGTTGCACACTATGGTATTGCATACTGACATAGCACTGGTCTACGGTTCGTTTCTGTTAAGACAAAACATCCATCAGATGAAACTAAACATTGAGTTTTAGTGAAACTTATAGAGAGATTGTCGTCACACAATTGACCGATGCTGATGAGATTTGCTTTGAGTCCTCTCACATATAAGACATTTGTCAGTTAATTCGCTCCATTCACATTTACATCACCTCTCCCAGCAATCTGTCCTTTGTTGCCATCCCCAAAAGTGACAGATCCTCCTTTTTCATCTTTGAAGTTAACTAGCAATTTCTTATTTCCAGTCATGTGACGCGAACATCCACTGTCGAAGTACCACTGACCTTCAACAAAGGCAGACAGAGATAGCTTTGCAACCAAACCAACATCAGAATTTGGTTTGGACTTTATTTTCCATTCTCGACGAGGTTTGCGTCCATGTGACTTATTTGGTGGAGGGAAACTATTTGGTCGATTGATCATGGCTTTCAAGTAGTTCTGCAATTTGTAACACTTAGGTCGAATGTGACCTCTCCTATTACAGAAATGACATGTAGGAATGAAATTGTCATTCTGTGGAAAGTTGTCAGCATCAGTCCTCCTTCCTTCAAATTTGAGTTTGGTTGGTCCAGTTGGAACCTGTCTCCTCTCAGATGAGTCAGATTCATTAATGGTGATTGAGGTGTCAGGAGACCCATCTTCCTTCTTTGATGAATTGACATTGGAGGGTAAGGAATGCTCAACAGACAATTCATTCCCTTGCTTGTAAAGCATCTTATATCCTAATGAAGTTCGATCACCATAGGGCTTCTGAAGCTGTAGGGTTCGATTGATGGCAGCAGTGCCTGGGGGAATGAACTGTAAAGCTTGCTTGGTTCGGATTAGATCAGCTGTGAGTTTGTAGATCTCATTCTCCTTTTCATCAAGAAGTCGGTTGAGATTTTTGACAGAGTCTTCTAACTTTCCTTTTTCAGTCTCCACTTGCTCAAGGGAGTTCTTTAGGGCACGAATCTGTTTAGTCATGTACTCCCATTGTGCAAACATTTCTTCATAAGCAGACGACTGTCTTGTCGCTTCGATGAGGTGGAGAGCTGCATCATCTTCGCATTCATTTGGATTACAGCTTTGGGCCATGAATGCAAGTACCTGCTTCTCCTCATCTGATCCTTCACTGGCTGTGGAGTTTTTTTCCTCATCACTATCACTCCAAGTTGCTGCAAGGGCCTTTTTCTTTTTTAGTGTGTTGGCACACTCAGCCTGAATGTGACCATATCCATCACATTCTCTGCACTTAATCCCTCGCCCCTTTTGATCAGTTGAGGCTTGTCCTGGTTTGAAATTTACTCCTTTGTTTCTCTTGAGCAGATTTTCTTTGTCAGCTGGTGAATTTTTCTTGTAGTTCTTTTTCAAGAACTTTGCATAGTTTCTTGTTAACATGGCAACAGTTTCATCTGTAATGCCAATTAAGTCCTCCAGAACAGGTTTTTTGTTTTCTTGGTGAGTAAGTGCAACGCCAACCTCTGATTTTTCTTTCACCATCTCCTTTTGTTTCTTGGTTTTCTTCCACCTAGACAGTGATAGCTCATAGTTTTGTAATGACCCGATGAGTTCGTCAAGATCGAGTTCCTCAATGTTTCTCATTTCTTCGATAGAGGTAACTTTGGACATGAATCTTCTGGGGAGGACACCAAGCACCTTTCGAACCAGTTTCGAGTTAGAGTAAGTTTTCCCCAGAGCATATGATTCATTAGAGATGTCACAAATTTTTGCATGGAATTCAGCCACAGACTCATCCTCCTCCATGGTGAGATTTTCGAAAGCCTTTGCCAAGGCACGCAGCCTTGATTTCTTGACAACATCAGTTCCCTCGTTCTTAATCTTTAGCTTCTCCCAAGCTTCCTTAGCAATTTCACAATTGGCTATAACCTTCAACTGGTTAGTGGAGACAGCGTTGAACAAGGCATGAAGAGCCTTTGAGTTGAAATTCGCTCTTTCCATTTCAACAGTGGTCCATTGACTCATTGGTTTGGGTATGACGATTTCATTCTCCATCATTGTTGGTTTCCACCACCCTTCTTCTATGGACATCCAGACTCTTTCATCAACAGCTCTCAAGAAAGCACGCATCTTGGTTTTCCAGTATGGATAATTGGCTCCTTCCAGCATAGGAGGTCTCGAGGTGGAGCCTCCTTCTCTGAACATTTCCATCCTGCACACAGAAGTGATAAACAGACACACAAATGTTCTGTAGTTCTTTGAGAGAGAACTCAGAGGAGGTTAGTTGCAACAGAATCGATCGTCAAGGTTGATTCAAGAATCAACGATCAAGAATCATACAGTAGTAGGATCTAACACAAATTTTTATAAAATTTCAAGCTCTGATACCACTTGTAAGGACCGTTGGACACCATCTATTTCTCCATTGGAATGATATTGTCCGCTTTGGGCCAAGCCCTCACGGATTTGTGTTTGGGTACCATCCCAAAAGGCCTCATTCCAATGGAGATAGTGTTCATCCTTATATACCCAAGATCCTTCCCATTTCTAGCCAATGTGGGACTTTGGATGTACACCCAACAATCCTCCCCTCAAACTAAGGACCACTTTGCCTCCCCTCAGACGATTATAGATCTAAACTTGAATCCCTCGATTCCAACACTCAAGATCCCCTTGAGTAAGCTAGATGAATCCCTTCGTCAGCAAGATTCGAAATCCCTTCGAATACAAGAATCCCTCGATTCAACCACTCAAGATCCCCTTGAGTAAGCTAGATGAATCCCTTCACCAGCAAGATTCGAAATCCCTTCGAACCAGATCTAAACCTCCGACGGCTCTAGCAAGCTTCACCTTCTTTTTGTTTGGCAATCCGGGGATACATTTACATGGCTAATTTTGAGATTTGGCTCTGATACCAATTGAAAGTGCAACTAGTAGATTTTAATGATTCAAGTTACCAAGTTGTACATCTTTAGATTGATCGATTTCAAGATATGAGTTATGAACAAGAATTAAACTTTAAGCGGTAAATCACACATCAATTTACAAGCTTCATCTGCACTGAGAACACATCTCAGTCGACTAGTGCTTGGGTTCCCCGAACCAGGGTAAATTCATCCACTATTAATCAAAGGTTCATATTACAATTTCCAATTCTCTCTAAAGGAATCAATTACAACCTTTCCAGCAAATAGTAATGAATTACCAACGACAATCAAGAACACTGATTGTTAATGCACAATCCCTTGTGCGGCAACTGAGCTCCTCTTCAACATGTCTTCAATCTGAAATCCCTTCAGATCTGATGATGAAGATGACACTGAAATCCCTTCAGTTTGAACTCAACAATTCCAGGTTCAGATCATTCCGCCATTGACGAACACTCTCAAGCTTCAAGATCTAACCTGTATTCACAATCACAAGAAACAAGATACGACTATCTCTCTAAAAACAACCGAAATAACTGTCTGAATGAATAATCGATAACCACTTTACTAACAGAAACTGATTATATATATGACCACAACGATAAGTCCAGCTGGCACTAACTAACACTTAAAAGAGACTCTCGTAAACAAACGTTAGTGCAGATATAATAGTCTAAAAATCCAGATACGACTAGACATTGAACAGAACATACACTGTCACAAAATAATAACACTAACATACTTGATTGTCTTCCAATGTTCTTTTCCTGGATTAATCTGATACCTACTCATTACTCCCACTCAACAGCAGGTCTCTGGTCTAGGGCATGCAAAAGCATATCTAAGACCTCTCACTGTTGATATAAGAAATTCTTTCATGGCTTTATCTTTTCTGGAATAATTGAGACTTTTCCTTAGATAAATAAAATCTATGTCTAAGAAGTTGTGAAGCTTCTATAGATTGCCATTAGAAAGAAAATGCTTCAGCATCTTACTAAAGTAAGTTGCTTGCATTAGAGTAAGTAATTACCAGGTATACCACAAGCCATAGGTTTAGATAAACTTAAACCTATAATACTAGGAACAGGAAGTTTTGTTAAGTCCATTGAATGGACTTATAAACGAAAATTTCCTTTTATGTCCTTGTAATAGAAAACTTTAGGTTACTCCATGTGAATGGATTAAACCATAGTTCTATTGGCTTTCTTCTTAGTTTCTTATCTTGACAATCCATTACTTGTTTAAACTCACAATGGATTTTAATCACTAGTGTCTCCCAAGTCATAAGAAGGTGAGTTCCTAGAAACTCTCCCACTACGACAAGGTACCGTGAATTATGTCTAAGAAAACTAAATGGTATTGATCTATTCGGTTGTGACAAGACAACAGAGGCAGTGGGATCATCATATGTTATATAAGATGATAGAACACTTTTGGAATCAAGAAAAATATCTCCTTTATTTGCTACTTGATTTTCAGACTTAGTCACTTTCTTAGAAAAGTAGTATTTGTTTGAACAAACACTTTCTTATCTATTGACAATGGGATGGTCCACCCCTAATCACTTAGAACAGCTAACAAACCATGGTTAACAGTTCTAGCTTTTCTTAAGATTTTGATTAGGTCATCCATGAATCTAGTAATGATTTACATTAAGTATACAACCATTACATCATTCTGAAATTGTATTACCATAGAAGGATTTAGGCAACGACTAGTAACTAATCATCAATATGCAAATCGAAATTTCTGGGGAGGTAAGTTTGGATATAATTCAAAAATCAAATTTAATGATCTTTGAACTGCATATCTACTAACTATTTCTCCACCCCTATCAGTTCGCAAGATCTTTAACCACTTACCTTAATGGTTTTAACCATTGCTAGAAATTAATGAAAATTTTCAAACATTTCAAATTTCTTGCTGAAAGGTATAATCTAGAGTTATCGTTTTAAGAATACAACGAAAAACTCATATCCACCCCTGAATGTACATCCATCTGCGAATGAGATGAACTACTTTCAGTGGATATAGGCATATTAACTCTTTGCAGAGATTGATCTTGTCAAATCCACTATGAACAAGATACAAATGCCATAGATTAAAAAGAATGGTAGTGTCTTTTGATGACATAGGTTTAGTTACATCAACGAGTTTTTAGAATACTGCAAGTGGATCCTGGTCACAGAATACCTAACTCATATTCCATACAGTTTTAATCCATTAATATAAGATGGATATTAAACACTTGAGAAAGTGTAACTGTATTGTATTCTGGAATTAGAAATATAAAAAAATTTCTATTTGGAATCTAAAATTAAAGTCAAAGACTTAAATTTATACCAGATATAATGAGTAATTCTATCTTGGACCAGCACTACTAATACAAACTCTAAGTCAGATTTGCCCATACAAGTAGGAGATTTTTAAGATTGAGGATTTATATCAATTGGGAATAGAATTTCGGGATTATAATCATATGCGTCATTTAATTTCTTAAGAGAAAATATAATGACATGAAATGATTTATAGACCATTCATCCAATGATATATTATTGAGCTAATTCGAAATGAATAAGCTAAGAGGAATTAGGATAATTTCGTTTATAAATAAGAATCCAACGATGCTTCGATTAGCGAAAGACAAAGTAATCTTATTTATGTAATCTTCTTGTTTCATATTGTAAAAATACTAGTCTAAGGTGTCATCAATTGATGAACAGCTAGATGTTGCATATACAATATTTATCTTTCGAGATCTTACACTATTATGTATGTCTAATGGTGAAAATCCATTAGGGATTTATCTCATTAGAAAAACAAACATGTTAGACCAACAATGAAGATTCGAAATTAAACTACAACTTAATAACAGAAAATAACATGGTTCAATATAAATTCATACACAATTCAGAAATTATAAGCATATAGCAAGTAGGAAGGACAAGTGAAAATACTAAAACTTACAATCCTAAATAATTTCCAAGGTTTTTTCAACAAACTGATACAGTGTCCCGTTTAGGCGAGAGTCAAAGCATCATCCATTGAATAGAGTTGTCAGCTCATCTAAAATGATAACCATTCTAACAACCTTTTATTCGATCAAGATTGGAATTCAGCGTTGTCCCGTTTAGGCGAGAGTCAAGGCAATTCTATCTTATGAGCTTCCACCATTGTTACATAATTTGCAAGTCAAGTATGGTCGCCACCGTTAGGGTGATCTATACCATACAAAACACTTACAAACTACTTATCATGCGAGGTTAAACGGTGCGAAATTGCTAATGAACGTTCCTCCATTAGGGAGGATTACTCACTAAAACAAACGCGGTGTAAAACTCACAATGGAGATCGAATGTCTTTTGATTAAAAGCTCATTATTTGAAAAAAAAAAAAGTTGTATTTTCTTTGATTCTCTTTATTTATTCTATTTATTTTAAATATATATTTATTTAATTAAAATTTCCAACTTAGAATGAAAAATTCTAAATATAAATTTTCATTTAATATTTATAAATTTTACTTAGATGGATATGAAAATAACATGAATTATTTCCATCTTAGTAATAATTTCCAATAAATATTTAGAAAAATATTCAATTTAAGTTGTTACAAAATTAATTTAAATTAATTTACAACTCAAATTTAATTTTCTATAAATATATATTGCATTTCGAAAATTAAAGTATTTAAGAATACAATTTTCGAAATTGCATGTTAAAATAAAAAATTAATCCTGGAAAAATTATTCTAATTTAATGTTGGCCCAAAATTAATTAATAAAATTAATTTACAACAAAAAATATAATTTTCCTATTTAATTAAATATATAAGAAAAATTTCAAATATTTAAGTATGATGATGAAAATAAACTTAAATATTAATTTTCTATTTAATTAAATACACTAGAAAAATACTTCAAGCAATAATATCATCTTTCTAGATTTTCCTTTGACTAATTAATTCAATTTCTAATAATATACTTTAATTCAATTTATTTTTAATTAATCATTAAATGAAAAAATTATTGATTTAAGTTGGTCCAAAATTAAAATAAATAATTTACAACTTTAATCTATTTTTCAAATAAAATTCGAAATTCCAGCATTTAAGAAATGCATTTTCGAAATTTGATTAATAAAATAAAGAAAAAATATATTTTGAAAATTATTTAAATTTAGTTGAAAAAAAAAAATTTCAACTAAAAATAATTTTCTATTTAATTAAGTGTCATGAAAAAAAAATATTTAAGTATTATGATGAAAATCAACTTAGATATTTAATTTTTAAATTAATTAAATGTACTAAATTCAAGAAATAAATAATTAAGTGTAGAGAAGGCTTAATTATTAATCTCTAGTTTAATACTGGGAAAAAATATACTTAAAATAAATTGTACCAAAATTAATTATTTAAATAATTAATTTCACAATGTATAATATTTTCCTATTTAATATTAGAAATAATAAGTAGTCTAGAAATAACTATCTAGAAAATATCTTATTTGACTAAGTATCTTTTCCACAAAATTTTAAAAAAATATCTAATTTAAGTAGTATTAGAAAAAATATAGAACTTAAATATTTTCAAATTTAAATTTAATTAAATATCAAAAATTAAGTTGTAACCACTTAATTCAAAAATATTCCATTTTAAGTTAATATTCGAAAAGATATTAACCTAAAAAATATCTTAATTATTCCATTTTAAGTTAATATTCGAAAAGATATTAACTTAAAAAATATCTAAAGAATCTTAATAACCAATGCCTAAAATTCCTCAACTTAATTTTGAAATTTTAAATCCAAAAGATATTCAGATTTAAGTTGGTTAGTTGTAGATAACTAAATATCAACTTAAATAGGAATATTTAATGAAAAATTTAAATTAAGCTTAAGAAAGAATCTAGATGGTTATAGTTCTATATTTAATTAAATACAAGAAAATACATATAGTTTAGCTTAGAATAAAATATTCTTTAAACTATAATTTTCTTAAATTAATTTCAAAATAAATGAAATTAATTATGTTGCTAATCAATTTTATTAGGTTAAACTAGTTTAATTAACCTAGTACAGTTATTCAAATCAGGCAAATGGGCCTTCACAATTGGGGTGGTTCATGTGAGGGGGTGCTGGGTTCAGTATGTCGTACCCACTACTATGGCTCCCAACTCTCACACAAGGCCCAAAAGAGAGGAATTTAACCTTAATAAGAACAACTGTTATTAATTGAATAGGCCCAAAAACTAAATGGGCCTAAATAAATTCTATCAAGAACTATGATAATTTATTTTAGCAACAACAACCTATATGCATCTATAATAAAATTAAACACATAGGCTCACACAGGCACACTTTGGATGGGTCCTATCATGTTGCTAGGTCATACACAGATGAAAGAAGTTTATAAATATACCTGTTACAAATTATTATCTTGACCAAGGGAGCCATCAGATCATTAGATCTGGCAAAAAGTAACCATGGCTATTTGCAATCAAGTAATAATAGGTTTTGAAAACTTACAAACAAGCTAAAACACATACTCCTGCAACACGGTTAGCTGGATAGTTGGATGTAGGATTTATTTAATTTTAAATAAATAATTTCGAAAAATAATTAATTAAATAAATAAAAATTTATTTTTCGTAAAAAAAAATTTAAAAAATTTTCAAAATTTAAAAAAAATTTAAAATTAAACCTACAATTTTGAAAAATTAGGTTTCAACCAACCTAAATATCATTTCAAAATTTGCTAACTACTTTTAAAATTTAAATGTTATTTTATAAATAAAAATTAAATAAAAAATTAAAAAAGATAAATGAATATCTTTTTCAGATTTTAAATGTAATTTAAATAAATAAAATAACAAAATTTAAAAGTTAGCAAAATATCTTATATATATTTAAAATTACATGATTATAGTTATCTTATTTTAAATTTAAATAAGGTCAAATTATTTAAAAAAAGATTTAATTTAAAATTTTAAAATTTGACCTTAAATTTAAAAATAAGATAAGATATAATCAAATTTGAAAATAAGATAGATAATTAAGCAAAAAAGATAGATATTTACTATTTTCAAATTCAAATTACACTAATATCATGAATTAAATTTAAAAAATATTAAATTAATTCATAATGATAATTAGAATTGAATTAGGAATAGTAATAGTATAAATACAGAACTACACAAAAAATCGAAAGTTAATTCCATGAAAACGCATGAAAAATCGAAGAAAAACGAAAAAATTGTGAGTTGTACGGACAGTTTTCGCGATCGCAGGAAAATTTCAGCACAACGATTTTTTCGAATCTTCAAAAAATCATAACTAATTCAAATTAAATCGAAATTGAGTTCTGTAAAAAAGTAACTTGCTTAATTTTTTCCATACTATACAATCAAAATAATTCAATAAACAGATATTCAATTATTTTAAACGAAATTCACAAACACCAATCAATCATCAAATAACACTCAATACAACATGATACCATCCAAAAACAAACAAACAATCGTTTTAATGTGCAAATTTCTTGCAAGAAAATCAATTACCATGGCTCTGAGGCCAGTTGTTGGAAATTATTTTACCAGGATCTTAGATCTACTCACAAGTATGTTGATTAACACCCTAAATATGAACTTTCTAAAACGATGAAATAAACACATATAAAGTTTAGGAAACCTTACATTGGGTGCAGCGGAACATAATGACTCTTTCCGTTCAGATATCTAGCCCTTGATTCCTTTCTGTAGCAGAGCATTATCAATATCTGAACCTGGATCTCTTTCTCTGAATCTTTGATGCTGAAACCTCCTTCTTACTGAAAGTCTTTCTTCACGATCTTCCTCACTATGATTGAGGTATCACTTGATGTGTGTGGGCACTACTCATACACTAAGAATTTCGAAATTGAAGGAAGCAGAAAGAGAAAGTGGGTTCGGCCAAAGATAGGGAGAGAGAGAGGCTCAATTTTTTTCTGAATCAGAAGTGTAGAAATTTAAGTGTAATTTTCCTGAAGCCTTCACTATCTATTTATAGCATTCCACTAGGGTTAGGTTTGAATTATTTGGCATTAAAATAATGAAAATATCAGTTTAAATTTCCTACAAAAGTGGCTGGCCCTATACAAGTGGATTTGGGTCTCACTTTTTGCAATTTTGCAGTTTTATCTTTTCTGCATCTGATTTTCTCAAAAACGCCAATTTTCTAATTCAACCATTTAAATGCCAATTCTAACTATTTAATAACTATAAATAATTATTAAATAATATTGTCATTTATCATATTTATTAATTGAACCATACAAAGTATCATAATTAACAAATATGCCCCTATAAACTCTTTCTTTACAATTTCGCCCTTACTTAGTGAAAATTAACAAATAGACATAGTCTAATTTGAGAATTATCATTGATTAATCAAAACCAATTATATGAGTCTTACAAGTAATATTATCTCAACTAGTGCGGGGACCATGGGTCTATATAACCGAGCTTCTAATAAGTAGATCAAGAATTTAGCACTAAAATTCACTAACTTATTAATTCTTCGTTGAATCCACGCATAGAACTTAGAATTGCACTCTCAGTATATAGAATGCTCTATATGTTCCACCATATAGACACATCATTAGTTATCCATTGTTATAATCCTAATGTGATCACTGATCCTCTATATGAATGATCTACACTATAAAGGGATTAAATTACCGTTACACCCTACAATGTATTTATTCCTTAAAACACTTGACCCCGTATAAATGATATTTTAGCTTATGTGAAATGAGTACTCCACCATTTATGTTCGTTTGGTCAAGCTCGAAGGAGATCATCCTTTGCTTACTATTCGCCAGATAGAAGCTATAGATTCCATGTTTATGATAGCGCTCCCACTCAATTGCACTACCTGTTGGAAATTATTTTACCAGGATCTTAGATCTACTCACAAGTATGTTTATTAACATCCTAAATAAGAACTTTCTAAAACGATAAATTAAACACATATAAAGTTTAAGAAACCTTACATTGGGTGCAGCGGAATTAAATGACTCCTTCCGTTCAGATATCTAGCCCTTGATTCCTTTCTGTAGCAGAGCATTATCAATATCTGAACCTGGATCTCTTTCTCTGAATTTTTGATGCTGAAACTTCTTCTGCTGAATGTCTTTCTTCACGATCTTCCTCACTATGATTGAGGTATCACTTGCTGTGTGTGGGCACTACTCTCACACTAAGATTTTCGAAATTGAAGAGGGAAGGAGAAAGAGAAGGGTCAGCCAAAGATAGGGAGAGAGAAGGCTCAGTTTTTTCTGAATCAGTGTAGAAATTTTTGTGTAAATTTCCTGAAGCCTTCACTATCTATTTATAGCATTCCACTAGGGTTAGGTTTGAATTATTTGGCATTAAAATAATGAAAAAATCAGTTTAAATTCCTACAAAAGTGGCTGGCCCTATACAAGTGAATTTGGGCCTCACTTTTTGCAATTTTGCAGTTTTATCTTTTCTGCATCTGATTTTCTCAAAAACGCCAATTTTCAAATTCAACCATTTAAATGCCAATTCTAACTATTTAATAACTATAAATAATTATTAAATAATATTGTCATTTATCATATTTATTAATTGAACCATACAAAGTATCATAATTAACAAATATGCCCCTAAAACTCTTTCTTTACAATTTCGCCCTTACTTAGTGAAAAATTCACAGATAGACATAGTCTAATTTGAGAATTATAATTGATTAATCAAAACCAATTACATGAGTCTTACAAGTAATATTATCTCAACTAGTGCGGGGACCATGGGTCTATATAACCGAGCTTCCAATAAGTAGATCAAGAATTTATTACTAAAATTCACTAACTTATTAATTCTTCGTTGAATCCACGCATAGAACTTAGAATTGCACTCTCAGTTATATAGAATGCTCTATATGTTCCACCATATAGACACATCATTAGTTATCCATTGTTATAATCCTAATTTGATCACTGATCCTCTATATGAATGATCTACACTGTAAAGGGATTAGATTACCGTTACACCCTACAATGTATTTTATCCTTAAAACACTTGACCCCATATAAATGATATTTCAGCTTATGTGAAATGAGTACTCCACCATTTATGTTCGTTTGGTCAAGCTCGAAGGAGATCATCCTTTGCTTACTATTCGCCAGATAGAAGCTATAGATTCCATGTTTATGCTAGCGCTCCCACTCAATTGCACTACCGTGTTCCCAAAATGTACGTATCACCCTGACCTAAAAGTAGGCTTAACTAACAAATCAAAGAACACGAATAGCCTTTCAAGATTGAGCCTAATCATATCAGGATTAAGATCATTTGATCTAGGATCAACTAGGCGATATTGACTTGAATAGATGTTACGGTAAGTTTAATAAATCTAAGTCAAAGTTCAATATCGGTCCCTTCCGATGCATACTCTATGCATCCAACCTGAGCTTTACTTTAACCAATGCTCTTGAAAGAACATAGCATTTCTCCAAATGCAAGTAAACTCTTGTTGTAGATTATCATATCAGTAAAACCCTATGTCTGATAAATCTAGGAAACTTTATTCACATAGTCATGTTTACTTTCCAATGTGTTGACGGCACAATAAACAGGATCAAGTATGTGAAAAGGGTTTCAGATGAATTTATACATTATGTACATATAATCATGAATTAAATCATGTCAACCATGCAACATTAAATGTTATTTCTGATCTATATTAGTAAGTAAATTTGATTATATTGAAATGAGTTTTATTTAGGGCATAAAACCCAACACTACCGTGTTCCCAAAATGTACGTATCACCCTGACCTAAAAGTAGGCTTAACTAACAAATCAAAGAACACGAATAGCCTTTCAAGATTGAGCCTAATCATATCAGGATTAAGATCATTTTATCTAGGATCAACTAGGCGATATTGACTTGAATAGATATTACGGTAAGTTTAATAAATCTAAGTCAAAGTTCAATATCGGTCCCTTCCGATGCATACTCCATGCATCCAACCTGAGCTTTACTTTAACCAATGCTCTGGAAAGAACATAGCATTTCTCCAAATGCAAGTAAACTCTGTTGTAGATTATCATATCAGTAAAACCCTATGTCTGATAAATCTAGGAAACTTTATTCACATAGTCATGTTTACTTTCCAATGTGTTAACTGCACAATAAACAGGATCAAGTATGTGCATATAATCATGAAATAAATCATGTGAACCATGAAACATTAAATGTTATTTCTGATCTATATTAATAAGTAAATCTGATTATATTGAAATGAGTTTTATTTAGGGCATAAAACCCAACACATACAACTAACAGGAGCGAGGCTCATAACCTTGGTAAGTCAGAAGATTTTCATATACCCACAATCGATGTAAAACATATCAAGTTGACCTCAAAAAGAAGGATGGTTCCAGCTCGCCGTTAGAATCACTTCAGTCTAGTTTTTGTCGAGACATCTCCAGATTCAACTATTAAAGACGTGTTTAAAATATGATATTTCTGACCTAGTAAAAGCGAGAAAATTACAGCTAAATAATTTTCAAAATCATACACCGCATTTACATTTCATAATATGTAATTAGATCCCACAATTTAAGGGAGAATGACTGTAAATTACATTTTGGTCAGCTTTGTATTTAACTGTTACTATGCAATTATAAATAGTGGTAAACAATCTCAAAAAGGGATGAAAAAAAAGGCCTCTTACGCGGGAGGCCCTGAAAAATCATACTCAAAAATTTAAATAAGATTCACTCGTGGACTATGTAGAATTTTAAGTACAAAATCACGTAAAAAAAAAACCCTGGTGTTCATTTTTTTTTAATTTTTTTATAGCTTTATTTTTTCTATGTTGAATTACCATCGTGAGGCTCAAATTTGGTTAACGAAAATCTGCGTTAACAGTTTGGTGCTTTCATTGAGAGCCTCTGTGAAAAAGCTCAGAAAAAGCCTTCCCTTCTTTTAAAAGAAAACCTTCTCCTTTATGGTTGAAAATCCAAAGAATATTAACACCCCACATGAGGAAACTAACCATCGTTCTAGAAAAGAGCCCATGGGCTCTAGGAGATCTACCAATCCACAGTCCAGAAGGACCACCCGTTCCAAGAGAATTCAACCTGAGGATGGTCCCAGTGCTCGAACCACACGTCCCCAGAGAACTCAACCTGACGTTGGTCCTAGTACGCAGACAACGCGCTCAAAGAGAACTCAGCGTGGGAATGGTCAGAATCCCGGGACGAGGGATGAAGAGCTCAATCGTGAAGGTGCCCAATCTGTGGGAGAAAGAGCTTATCAGACAGAAAGCCGTCACCTGAGACACTGTCTGGAAGAGGCGCAACGATGAAACACTGAGCTAGAACGAGAGGCAGCCTCGGCCAGGGCGGTGCAGGGGACGAACGCTCAGACCCAACTTGAACCTAGAGCGAGAAGACCATGAGGCAGACCTCATGGTTCACGAACCAGGAGACTGGAAAAGGCCCGGGAAGAACAACCCGGGGAAAATGAGACACCCCCTGAGAATCAAGATGAACAGCCAGAAATGAGACAACCAGAAACTGATGAACGAGAAATCCCTCATGAAAATGAGGAGGATCTTGGAACTCAGTCGGAAGAACAAGAGATCACCTGCTAGAAATCACCACCGTTCTTTCCAAACCCATAGAGCGAGAACTCGTACGTATCCTGATGGGTTAAATACGACAAACTGCTCTCGGGGGGATAGAACAGAGCGTGAAGAGACAAGTGTAACTTCGAGGCGATCCAAAACTTATAGCCGATCAACTCGAAAAGGAGAAAGTACTCAACGAGTTAATGATCGGGAGAGTATGGGAACAAGTAAATGCGCGAGCCACTTAAGAACAAAATCTATAATTAGTACGCGGTCAATGAGTAAGACGAGATCTACCAACAATTATTCCCAACCGGATCTACGAGAGCACTTAAATCGAAAGAAACCTGACCTTCGCCAACAACTTGGTCCAAAGCAAGAAGATCCAATCCAATTGCAGATAAACAAGGTGGAGGACAAGTTCAGGAGATATCAAGTGGGAGAAATAGGGAAATCATCTGGATACGACTCTGACGAGGAGGTTGAGCCGTATCACCCAGATATTATGAATACCCCTTTTCCTTCGGGATTCAAAAACCTGCATGTCTCGTCCTATGATGGAACCACAGATCCTGTCTCGCATTTGAATAACTTTAACACGATAATTCGAGCAAGTAACGTGACGAACAATTTACGTTGTACTTTGTACCCCATCTCGCTTGTGGAGCAGCGAGTAGCTGGTTTAACAAGTTCACTCGTCATTCAATAATCTCCTGGGAGCAGCTGTCCAGGAATTTCAAGAAGCAATTTCAAGCCGCTAGGGATAGGCGACCCGAAGCAACATGTCACACTTTACTCCTTCTTTTAAGTGTGATTTACTCCACTCTGATGGGGTCTCTGCAGCAAGCCAGTTATAGGCCCTCTCATTTAGTTCTTTCAAATTTTTCATTTTCCTCTCAAACTCAGCTGGTGTTGTGGCTCTTGCTGTAGCCCATAATAACTGCTTCAAAATAATGCCAGGGTAATCCTTCTT
The DNA here is from genome assembly GCF_029168945.1 of Cannabis sativa. Classification (NCBI taxonomy): domain Eukaryota; kingdom Viridiplantae; phylum Streptophyta; class Magnoliopsida; order Rosales; family Cannabaceae; genus Cannabis; species Cannabis sativa. The sequence continues at coordinate 13,608,451 of NC_083605.1, read as the reverse complement.
GAAATTACTATGCATGGGTCTTATACAAAAACGAGTATCAGCACCAATGAAAATCTTTCCAACAGCATTTCGGCAACCCTTTTTCCCTATCACTAATCACATCGTAAATGCAAACCTCTCTTGGATGTAAATCTTCCTTCAAAAACTCCAAAAACCAAGTCCAACTCTCTGTATTTTCTTTCCCAACCACTAAATATGCAATGGGAAAGATTGAATTAGATCCATCAACCCCAATGGAAGCTAGTAGAATTCCTTTACAGTATCCTTTTAAGTGACCTCCATCTAACCCAATCAGCCTCCTGCATCCTCTGATAAATCCATCCTTGCATGCCTTTAAACAAATGTAAACCTTCTCAAACATCCTTTTCTCATCAATTAGCCGAGTTTGTAGCTTTATAGTACTATCAGGATTGGTTGCTAATAGTTGTTTGCAATAATCTTCTAAGATTACATATTGATCAAGAACAGACCCCTCTAAATTTTCCCTTGCAGTTGCTCGAGCCCGGTAGAATTGCCAGTTTGTCACTTCTGAAAATGCTTGAATGCTGAGTACTCCATGTTGAGGTGCATCCTAAACTGGTCAAGAAAATACTTTGCCAACCATTGTGCATCAATGTGCCTATTATTCAAGACTCAAACACATGTATGAGTGTCCTTAAGACGATTGATTCGGAAGGTTTTTCTATTTACAAGAACCAAAACAAACAAGATAATTTTAACATTAGTAAACTATAATTACAACATGATGCCAACTATTGAAATAGAAGATATCCAAGTTACAACTTTTCTATTAGAATAAAAGATATATTGTAAATCCAAGTTACCATACTTGTTGATTTATAATGATTTGATATAGTCTTTAGTATATATAAAAAAAATTATATTGTGATTTTTTTTGCTTAAATAAAAATATTCTACACAGCTATACAAAAGCAATGACAAGAAATTAAATTAGAATAAATATATACCTCCTTTAATATGTCCATGTACAAAGAAATGACACCTCGACGCTCTACACTCAGCCCTAAATTTTCCTAAATCATTCGCTAGCAATTATATTCTGCATCAATGTGTATGAAGTACTCCTTTAGGGCAATCCTAAGTAATTGTACATTCCCAAATTCCAAGACAACATCCCACTTGAAGTCAGCTATGTTGGTGCTTGGATTATGTTCTAACTTTGTCTTACTCGAACTATCCTCATCACTATCTACACTTGCTAAATCAAATTCAAATTCAAGTCTTTCATCTTCACCATCATTGTCGATATGCAAATCTGTTATAGCTGCCGACCACTTGCAAACTTCTGGCTCTCGAGTATTCTGCTTCTCAATTTTTGGTTCACCAAAAATGTAACACCCTAACTAGCATAGGCGTATTACGTGATTTTTAAACGTACTGTGCAACTCGTTGCTAATGAACGAGGTTTATGGAAATCGTGATAAATTAAATTTTTTGCTTTTAATTAAACTTATATAATATTTCATACAAAATACTTTAGGATCCCATTTACAAAATACTTTACAAAAAGTTAACTGTCTAATAAAAAATACTTGTCGCCCAGCGACTAACTACAAAAGCGTTGTTGTCCCGAGGATCGTACGCTCCAGGCCTAACCGCCCCGACATGTACAATCTTCATCAGCTCGTCCTCACGGTTCCTCAGCCTTGGCCTTGCCCTTACCTACACATAAACATAGCACTGTGAGTCGACAGACTCAGTAAGAAAAGCATAAATCATAATCTTACATAAATCCCGGGTTATGATCAGACGCCCATACCCCTGACCATAACCCTAACTGTCGTGTCCCACACGATACTGAGTCCCGAACGTTCGTACGACGGTACTTTTGACAAAGTAACAGCCTATACTCGGTACACTGGTCATACTCCAGCTGCTAGTCATACTCTAGCCTTACCGATGTGTTACAGTATCAGCCTATACTCGGTACACTGGTCATACTCCAGGTGCTAGTCATACTCTAGCATTACCGATGTGATACAGTCAAACAGTCCAGTACCACCGACCATATTATCAGCTTATACTCGGTACACTGGTCATACTCCAGCTGCTAGTCATACTCTAGCTTTACCGATGTGATATTATCGGATGGTACGAAGCCAACATACATATCTAATGTAATCTAACAGGCTTCCTAACATGCACGCTAAACATGTAATACATATGCATACTGTTATACTAATCTTACCTCGATTCCGAATTCAGGTGTGCCGGTCAACCTGAGTGGAACGAACTGCACGGTGATTTACAGGCTCCTAAACCATAACAATCACAACACATATAAGTGATACGCTAAATCACTTCCCGGGGACTTAAACTAGAAACTAGAAGTTTCCCTATCGATAAAAAGCATGGTAATACCCTAAACAACATAAAAATGAGAAGAACTAGGGTTCCCAAAAATCCCCCAACCGTGACCAGGTTCTACAGCGGAATTCCGGTTCTGGGGAAAAGCACTGGAACACCATCCCAGGAATTCGGTTCTTTGACCGAATTAGGTTACCGAGGAAATAAACAAATTTCATAACTCGCTCAAATCAACCCCAAATCACTCCAAAACTTCCAGACCTGCTATTTAGACCCTAAGGAACAATTTCAAAGCATCAAAACCAAGCTTCATGAAAAAATACACAAATCACCATGTGAGCTCCAAGCTTTGAGTTCAAAACTCAAACTTGGCTAAAGCTCACCAACAAGCAACACAACCTGCTCAATTCATCATGCATCACCATAAAATTACTCCAGAAAACAAACCCAAACATAATCCACAACTACAGTAGCATAATCAACATTTCACCATTGAAAAATACAAGATTTTGAGTTTAAAAGCTTCACACATGCATAGACTAACAACTAACAACATAATCAGTTCAAATGTACTCAATCAAGCATGCTTAACCTTCTAAAAATAACATAAAATCACAGTAGCAACAACTAACCACAACTAAGCATGCAACCTACTATTATTCCTTAAAAATCTTCAAGAACATCAAGACAAGTTCAAGAACCTTACCAACAACTTGAATTACACTTAGATTGGTTGAAAATGCTTGAAAAACTAAGAAAAACTCCCAGCCCTAGCAGCTCACACCAAGCCGAGAGAGAGAGAGAGAGAGAGAGAGAGAGAGAGAGAGAGAGAGAGAGAGAGAGAGAGAGAGAGAGAGAGAGAGAGAGAGAGAGAGAGGAAGAGAGCTTGAATTTCACCAATTTTCCAATTTTTCTAACTTTGAATAAAATGAAAAAAATAAAAATAAAAGATAATTCCCTTCTTATTTCAGCCAACACACAACACATAAATCACATAATCACATTACACTTAGTCCACTAAAGGACAAAATATCATTGGGGCAAATAACATAAAAGGGTACTAAAGGGGTATTTTGGGAAATTCTAAATTCCCGACCAATCTCGACATTCCCAATGTTTAATAAACTGCCCCAATGTACTAACATACTAAATTACGATTCTACTGAGCCAAACACCGAGTTCCATGTTGCCGGGCACCGGAAATGCAAAATTATGAAATTTCACTATATGACATAAAATGTATTCTGAATTCAAACAACAACATAAATAATTATTTAAATATCTATAAATAATTTTCCATAATTAAATCATAATTAACTGCTAATTTCCAAATTAAACTAAGCGGTCTTTACAAAAAAACTCTTCCTCTTCAAGTTCAAAGTCATCTACAATAGGTTGTTCTTCACCAACCTTTGTTTCAGCCTAATGTACAATAAATGCATCAGTTTGGATGTTCAGTTGAGTAGTAGGTGCATCACCTTCAATTTTCTTGGCTTTCTTGTTCATTATCTCATGTACCATTTAAAATATTTATAATATTATAAGAAAAACATACCTTAACTTGAGTCAAAATATAAAAAAATAAACAAAGCATATGTCATCGGTAAAATTCCCATAACTTTTTACCCTATTCCATCACATATAGACAACAAAAGAAATACATGTGAATATGTACCCCACTTAACAGATGATATTTTAATTAGATTTTTCAATATTCAAATGTAATTTAATACAAATGGACGAACCACATCAAAATTTCCCATTAAATAAATTCAAAGAAAACCCACTACCAACTACCCACAACCTAAAAAGTTAAATCCCTACAATAATTGTTTACATGTTTATGAGGACCATCTTCTTCTTTAAACAAAGTAACAAACGAGCAAATGCCAAACAACTTTTTTTTTCTTTTTCACAAGATGAAACTCAAACATCTTTGAAACCACAAAACCGTTCAAACAAAGTAACAAATCCTTACCGTAATCAGCTGGACCATCATCTTCTCCACGTGCCTTCGACATTCTAGTGGAGTCTTCGACCCTCTGTTGCGTTCCCTTCTTCTTACGGATTTGCACAATAGGGTTTTTTTTCCTATTGGGACCTGATTAAGGGTTTATTTTTTTTAACGATTAATTTTTCATTTATTTTCTTTTTATTATTTAATATTAATTGATACATAAATAATTTAATTTAACATGTGGCATTTTTTTACTGTGTTGGATATAGCACTTAGACACATAACGAGATTAAACCAAGTCAACTGTAACATTGCAAATAGAATAGGACTTGAGGGGGTATTTCCACCAAAAAAAAAATAAAAGGGAATTAACTGTATACAAAATGAGACATAAAGGGGCTTCACCGCCAATTACCCTATTTTTTTTACTTAATTGGGGTCAAATGCCCATTTTGCTCTTAGGGCCAAAAATTAACATACTTTACATACAAGGGCATAAAAATCAACTCCAATCACACACATAATTCTGAAATCATCATATATATCGCACATTAATGTCATATCACATTATTCATAATTTTGGACCCCAAATTCAATTCAAGCCAAAATACCGATTTGTGACTATGTCGCGGTAACTTATCAAAAATCACATGCAATAAGAAAATATAAACATACTATATAATAATATGGTCTATTAGCACAATAAATATTAAAATTATGATTTTATCCTTCATAAGTCAAAATTATAAAAATACTCCTAATTCATAAATGGGGTCTTAAATACAATAATTCTTAAATAATTTCATATAACTAATTATATAATAATATAATTACTCAATTATAGTTAATTTATTTTAATTAGGGATGCTAATCTATTTACTAATCCCATGATATTACACGATTGACGTCGCTCAAGCTCCTAGCCGAAGCTCATGGTTATTCAAGTCCTCCCGTCCGAACTGTCTACATCGTTCAAGCCCTCTCATCGAAAGCTCCTGGTTGTTCATCAATTTCTGGCTATGGTGGTTATGGAGGTAAGTAAAAGGAAGAGACGAAGGGGGAGAGAAAAGAAAGGGTCAGAGTGGGAATGGTGCTGACTTTGGGGTGGGAGTTCCTGGTGGTGGGTTTTTGGGGTCGGAGTTCCTTGTGGTGGGCAGCGAGAAGTAGAAGAAGAAGAAGAAAGAAAATAAGAAAAAGAAATAAAAATAAAATAAAATAATTAATTTTTTTTATTTATTTAAATTAAAAATATGATTTGACCAATAAGTTGTCAGCAACACGTGGCATCTTTAATTAGTAAATGGATCTGTTAGAAAAGAGGATTAACAGACTTACTGAAGGTCACCAATTTTTGAATTTGGAGACTAATTTTTATCAACCTTAAGTTCTTGGGAACTTTTGCCGCAATTATTGCTCAAATAAATAACTGATGGAAGAGATAGTAGAATTTTTTAGGAAAATTTACCTAAATTACTTAAAATCTTATTTTTTTTTTTACAATTTTACAAATTTTTTATTTGTTTTTTTACATTTTTATAGATTTGTGTTTTTTTTTTGTGAAAAAAATATTATTTTTATGTTGCGGCAACGTTATACTATATTTCCGAAACGTGAAAACAACGTGTAAATAATTTTTTTTAAAACAACTTAAAAACGACGATCTGTAAGAAAAAAATCCATAAGATAGTAGAAAAAAATATATTATTACGTAAAAATATTAGGGTTGTTCATCAAACTGTTCAAACTGCCTGCACCGCAAAAAAATACGATTTGAATTTTTTTACGGTGCGGTCGTGGTTTGAATTTTTTCTAAACTGGGCGGGGTGGTGCGGTTTGCAGTTTTGAATTGTTAATATGCAGTTCAAACCGCACCGCACCACATAATATAAAAATATTAATTTTTATATTTATTTATGTCCAATATGTGAAGGCCCAGCCCAAAGCCAACTAATTATTGTATTGTTGAAACTTGAAACTTTTTTTTATATTTATTTTCAAGCCTTATGGTATTTTTTACAGGTGTTGCTCAAGCTTTGTTGTATTTGTGATAGTTTAATTATTTGGTGATAGTCCAAACTGTAAAAACCGCACAACACCGTACTATTTTTTGCGGTGCGATTTTTCGCAGTTTTTTAGTTTCACGGTGCTGGAATGGTTTGAGAAATTAGAAAATCTGCATGTGCAGGTTAGTTTGAAAAAATGATCATAAACCGCACCACCTGCACCGCGAACAATTTTGTTATTTTTGGGTATTTATGAAATAATCTCAATTTTTTACCATGAAAATGGGCCTCTTCAAGGAGATCGATAAACTTGAATTTGTCGTCAAGAAGTGTTTGACATCACTTGCTGAAGTGCTTATCAACAAATCAAATTAATAAATAATTGCCCGAAACTTTTGTTTTTTAATATCTATGGCCTTAAAATAGTGTTATTTCACATAAATTACTCAAACATTAATGTAACAATTTTTTTTTTCGATAGCATGTAACAAATCATTTTTAATAACCATTACACTAAAACTAATGATGGTGAAGATTTTGTTATTAGATTATTGCAGGATTACAAGAATGCTCAACATTTTAATGCAGATTCTGAACCCTCAAGAGCAGGGCATCAACATAAGACCATAGGAAGCACTATCATTACCCCTGCCATTTCCCTAACTACCTTTATTTGTGTGTGGATGCTGCTTTGGATTTTAAAGCCCTCAAAACAGGTTTGGGAGCTGCCGTTAAAAATGGTTCTAGCCAAGTGGTTGCAGCATTCTCTATACCCAAACCAGGAGCATCAACGCCAATATATGCTAAGGCCCAAGCCCTCCTGGAAGGTTTAACCTGGTGCAAGACTGCTAATCTTCAACCGAGCCTTATTGTATATGACTGCTACCAGCTAATAACCAAAGTTAACGGCAACTGGAAAGATAACTTTGCCCTTTCTAATCTTGTGGAGTTGATCAGTCAGTCCCTCCCATTTCCCTAATGCCTCCCTCCATCATATACCCAGGAATGATAACAAAGAAGCTCACCAAAATTCTAGGGAAGCCCTTCGGCGAGATGATGACTTCATCTTGAGAGATTAATTTTTTCTTTCTTCTTTGTGTTGCTGCAGCTTGTGTTCTTGTTTCTTCTCTTTTCTTTGTGTAGTTGCATCACATTAAAAAAAAAAAAAAAATCATATTTAATAGGTGAATTGTTTTTTAAACAATTAATAGGTGGAATTCAGGTTGATTTTTATATACTAAAGTGGACATTTCTCTTTCAAAGAAAAACATAATAATTTAATAAAGTGCATATTTCTTTATTACCAATTAAGTTGTGGAAAGAGTTTCTTCTATGTTCTTTGTCTATTTACATTTTTTTTTCTTCTAATTTGATGGAAATTCATGTAAATAATTTATTTTTTTCCTTTGTTTTTTATTATCTTTCTAAGATATGGAATGATATAAGGGTAAATACTATTTTAAACCTTGTGTTTTACAAAAATTATTAATCGGATCTTCTATTTTGTTAAATAACAAAATGGATCTTATATTTTTTAAAATGGTAAAAATAAGACCCTGAGCTCAATTTTTAATAATTTTATTTTTTAATATAACCAACTTTAACACAATTTCTAACACGAACAGATACAGAAAATGTAACTAATTTTGTCATAAGATCTCTCGATCGAATTATTATTAAGTTTTATTTTGACAAAAAATCAATTCAGGGTCCTATTTGTACAATTTTAGAAAATACATGGTCCATTTTGTTATTTAACAAAATAGAAGGTCCAATTAGTAACTTTTACAAAATACTAAGTCCAAAATAGTATTTACCTTGATATAAATGCTATATTCATCAACACAAAAATATTATGTGACATGTAGTTTACCCCCCTTATCTTGATTCGCCACATAGCTAGCCAACACAAATGTGATGAGCACACAAATCTCTCATTATAGGTGACTCATGCAAAAACACCCCACATTAACCATACCAAGCTACCCTATAAAAAGGGGTTTATATCACTAGATAATTTACCACTTCTACCTTCAACTTGAGTGTGAGTCAAAATAGTTAGTAACATCTCGTATCATCATCATCATGGTTGGCCTTAAGTACTCTACTATTGTAGTGTTTGTGATGGCAGTAGTAGTTGTGATCATGATGGACCACACTGCTCAAGCTCAGGTGTGCTCCACTCAATTGGGCAACCTAAATGTGTGCGCGCCATTCGTGGTGCCCGGGGCATCTGTGCCGCACCCAACCTCTGAATGTTGCGTGGCGTTGGGAGCCCTCAATCATGACTGCATTTGCAACACCATGCGCATTGCTTCCCAGCTTCCATCCCTTTGCAACATTCCTGCTGTCCCTTGTGGTATGCTATATGTATATATTTTAATTTGTTTTGTATAATAATACATTTTCATTTGTTTCCTTTTTAGGCTAATGTGTTTTTATTTTGATGAATGCAGCTGCGAATTGAAGAATGAAATGGATACCAACTACTAAATTACTCATTCGAAATGAATAATGTGGAAGTTATATTTAAGTAGTTTTCTTGTCTTTTTGTTTTGTTTTGTATTTTTTTTTTTTGGCCAAATGTCTTTGTGATCTCTTGCTGATGTTGTGGGGATCCAGAAGACGAACAACTTATATTATTGAATAAAGTAATAGTACATTTGTGATCTTTAATTTATTAGTGATCAAACATAAAGAAAGATCGTTTATATACGAATATTTAGAAGATCGTTTTATTGAATAATAAATATATTTTAAGTATTTACTATGACACATTTGTCACCGTAAGGGAAAAAAACAGAAAAATACAAAAAAAGAAAAAAAATTACAAAAATACTATGGGCCGGCCCATTAAACATTTATACAGTCCACATACAAATATTTACAAAAATACCACATGCACTAAGCCTTCAGCTGTACAGAGCGAACGTTGAAGGTGAACATGCCTCGATCGTTTCAAAACCGCAAAACAACCAAAACGAGAAAAATACAACCATTAATTCTGGCGAAATAAACTGGAAAAGAAGACCTGCAATGATCTAAACAGAAAATGACGAAAAAAAATCAGAAAAACTATGAAGAAACTGAAATTACACATTTGTTTTCTGTTTTATTCGATCAAAACAACTCCCCCTAATATCGAAATCCAAATTCATGAAATGTAGATCTGTAACAAACAGATCTGGAGCTCCCATGCACTGAATCCAAAACAATATGCTGTGAATTTTTTTTTTTTGAAAAAATCTCATGAATAATAGATCTACGTTATATACAGTTGTATTTTGATTGATTACTGGTTTCCAATATGGAATATATTTTTTTTAAAACACAATAAGAAGAGCAAATTCGAATTAAGGTACAACCAGTTACATATAAGTCTGTTTATTTTTTGTTTTGGTTGCCTTATAGTTGCATTATCGTTTTATAATAGTTTATATATTATGCAGGAATTTAATTTGACGGGAACTCAGAAATAGTAGTTATACATAGTAAATTTTGTGCAAATAGTCGCATATTAGTTTTATAATGAAATAACATATGCAAGTAGCAAAACTATAATAAAACTACAAAACAACTGTATGTAAACTAAAATACAGGAAAAACTCTTTGAACATCAACATCCATGATAAATCTCATTGTTACCCATTGATGATATAAAAATAGACAGGAAACAACTGGACAAAAAACATATTAAAAAAAATACATACAGAAGGTGTTTACACTATTAAAAAACTATTACAAAATGAGAAATAATCAAATGAAGAAACTGAAATGAAAAACAATAAAACATCTCGAAAAAAAAAATAGAAAAAAAACAACAAAATAAAACAGAAATTAAGACTAAACAAACGAAAATGAAAAACTCATAAAAATAACAGATAAATTAAACTAAAAAAATAGAAGCCCTAAAAAACCAAACAAAACTAAAAGAAATGTTAAAATGAAAAACCTAAAATATTAAAATCGATAAACACAAAACACACTAATGTCAAATACGAAAAAAAATTCAAAAATGGGAGAAACGAAAAAGAAACCGAAAACAAACCTGAGATCGAAGACCAGCTCCATCTTAATCATTTTTTGAGCATTATCTTGATGAATTTTTTCCTGGGCAGCAACCTTTAATTTTTTTTAGGAGGAGCTCGCTCACGTTTCGACAATTGAGAAGCAAAATCGGAGTCATCGTCTTATTCCTATTAGCTACAGATTTCAACCCCATTTTAGAACTTTTCTTTGGCAAAGGGAGAGGAGAAGAGTTCAGCTATGAAGGTTTTATTTAAAAAAAATGAAAAGAAATTGAAAATAATAAAAAAAAAAAAGAAGAAGAGAAAAAGATAAGTGAATGATGTAAGGTGTGATTGATATAAGTCATCAATCAATGACGTGTGTGGCTGGATGCATGAAATTAATGTATAAGTGGTATATTGTAATAAAAGAAAGAGGAAAGGTAAAAATGATGATGTAAGCGTGTAGAGGTTTTTTTGTAATAAATTGTGTAAATTGGATTTTTGATGTAAAAATTTCAAAACTAAAGCTGGTACAACTAAAAAACTCTATAATTATTTCAAAAAAAAAAAAAACTCTATAATAAATTTATTTTATTTATTTATTATATATTACAAAAAAAAATAAAAATATTTAAAATAAATTAATTATAAAATAAATAATATTTAAATCTCTTATTTTTATAAAAAAAATATTTAATATTTTATTTTTAATATTAACAAACCCGTCAATTTAGATTTTGTTATATACTTGAGTTTTTAATTGGGCATTTTACATAAATGTATACATTTTCTTAAATAATTACAAAAAATGTGCAAAAAAACACAATTTTAAAAATGTACACATTTGAAAACATATTTACAAAAATTCATACAAATTCTTAATTAAATTATAATAGATATATTAATGAGTCAACTTACTATATCTAGATTTGTATAACTATTTTTATGACTAATTTATATAGTATTAATGAGTAAGCCTACTAATTACATAAAATTATAAATTAATAATTACAAAACATAATAAGATACTAATAATAAACAATAAAATTTGTATTTATCATACAAATCACGTCAACAACATAAATGATATATTTTTAAAATTCAAAACATATATAATCATAATTTTTTGATTAACTATGTCCAATATCATTATTAGGTGATTTTTAAAAATCTTAATTTCCACTTATCTACAATTTATATTTTATTTTTTCTAATTAAATAATATTTGAAATTTATAAAGTTATGTTTGTTTGTTTATTTTTTAATGTAAGAATTATTTTTCAATAGATAAATTCGTTCACTAACTCATTAGAAAATAATCGACATATAGAAACAATAGAAAAAAAATATATTTATTTTAGTATAGTATAAATATTAGATATGTCTATTTTTATGTTTACAATTATAATGAACATATCAATAATATAAAATATTTTGTGTGTATATATGTGTTTATTTTATTTTCTATTAGTTAAACATACTTATTTAATAAACAAAATAATAATATTCACATAGGTTTATTATATTACTCTATGTGTGTCATGTTTATTTTTTTAGTAATTTTTTATAAAATAAATAATATATATAAAAAAATTGTTTATCTTTTTTTTTTGTTTTTGTTTATTGTGTCCTGTTTATTTTTTTTTTAATTAAATAATATTTGGAGTTTATAAAGTTATATTTGTTTATGGGTGACTATTCAATGGTTACATTTTTATTGTAACCATATGGTTACATTTTTCTTTAACCTATAATAGTAGGTTACTAATAGGTAGACTTTCCTTTTTTAGATTTAATTAATTATAATTAACTAATTTCTTAAAATAATTAATTAAATAGACATTCTTTTTTTAGAATTATTTAATTATAATTAACTATTTTCTTAAAATAATTAATTAAATATTTAACAAGACCTCTTTTAACAATTAATATTTATATTTAAATCCTTACTTGAATTATTTTAATAATTAAGCCATTTAATTATAATATTTACAATAAAATTTATTTTTTTTTACAAAAATTAAACTTCTTTTGACACAAATGAAAATTCTCTTCTTATAATAAATTTTCAAATAATTAATTATTTTTAAATAATATTTAATTATTTTGTTACAATTATATGAACTAAGTATGAGGTCTCAAGCTAATCAATCGATAACAAGTGCAGCCATTTTTTTTCTAAAAAATCCTTCAACTTATTTTATTTTTTACTTTTTAAATATTTAAATAAAAAAAATTTAATAATTAAGTGTAATAATTAAAATTAAGATTCCAAGTATAATAAAATTTAAATTATGAAATTATATGTGTATAATTTTAAATTATAAAAAGTTTTGCTATAAATTTTAAATAATTTAAGTCTAAAAAAATAAATTGCTAAAAGATCCTTATATAATAATAAATTGAAAAAAATTAATTAATAATTATAATTAATTTAATTTTAAAATATAATTAATCTTAATTAAAGTTTTATAAGGAAATAAATGATTAGGTTACTTTCAGGTTACAAGTTATTTATTATTTATTTTTATTTAATTTCCAAATTAATCACAACCATTTAATAGTAATCCAATGGCTAAAAAAAAATGTAACCATGATGGTTACAATAAAAATGTAACCATTAGAACCTCCTCCATTTGTTTATTTATTTTTTTGATGTAAGAATTGTATTTAATTCGTTTACTTACTCATTAGAAAATAATGAATATATAGAAACAATAAAAAGAAAATATATTTATTTTAGTATAGTATAAATTGGCTATATCTATTTTTATATTTACAATTATAATAAACATACTAATAATATAAAATACTTTGTGTATATATGTTTATTTTGTTTTCTATTTATTAAACCTACTAATTTAATAAACAAAATAATAATATTCATTATTATATCACTATGTGTGTCATGTTTATTTTTAGTAATTTTAAGCATTGATTTATATTTATATACATTAATGCTTATAATTTTGATATTGTATTTTATTGAAAAAAATTTATTAAATTATAATAATTCATACTAAAATTTTTTCTTTAATAAAAAAAATATTTTATTTGTTTTTTTTTATAAAACTGTTTATTATTTATTTAATTAATTTTACAGAATTCTTTGTTTTGAATTTTAATAAACATGTTTTATTATTAATAATTTTTAAAACATTAATATAATAAACATAAGGATAAAATATTACAAAATAATATTAGAAACATTTATTACAGTTTTCTATTTATGGTAATTAGTTTAATTATTAATGATTTATATTATTTAATGATTAAAATGTATAGTTTTATGTAATAAATTTTCAAAATGTATAAGTTTTTCAAATAATTTTTTTTGCATATTTTTTGTAATTATTTTATTTTTATTGTACATTTATGAAAAAAGCCCTTTTTAATTTATATTTTAAAGTGATAAAAATATAATTTAAAAGTACTATAAATATTTTTATCAAATATAAACAAATTTATATATTTTAGGAAAAAAATAATTAAAATTTTATTGAAAATAAAAAGTTTATGTAGCATAAGTATTTTTTCTTTTTTTAAAAAAAAAAAACGTGATCTGGACACATTAAGACATTCTAGAGAAGACTTCAACAATCGGTGCCAGAACCTCTTCAAACCAGCATAATTTATTGTCTAGCCTAAGGGCATGTTTAGCCAAACCATAGGTCGCAGTATTATCTTTGGGGGACACATGAGACAAAACTGCTCTCAGAAATTTAGACAATAAAGCTATGACATCCTCTAACAGCAGTCTAGGGGTGTCCATAAATCATCTAATCCAATGACAACCGACCGATCCAATTACAACCTACCGCTGAACATTGGATATCCAATTGTGATCGGATCGAATTTGATGTTATTTTTGAATATCCAATTAGATCAGATCGGATGTTGGATGAGGTGTTCAAAAATCCAATACATCCAACATCCAATCGAACTAATTAGTATTTTCATTTAGTTTGGATGATTAATTAGATTTTATATTGTTATACGTAAGATATACATGTATATATAAAAATTGACATTGAAATTTTATTCTCTTTTTCTTGGATTGGATGGATCCATTCCAATCCAATACATACTGGACCTGAAATATTGGATGGATCCGATCCGATCCAAAAAATACTAGGTCTAAAATATTGAATAAACTCAAATTAAATTAATAAATATATATGAAATACATCCAACGGATAGAATCGATCCAATCCAATATCCAATGGATGTTGGATTGATTGGGTGACTAAAATTAATTGGATTGGATCGCATGGTAAAATCTAACATCTAATATATAATTGGATCGGATCTGGATAGGCCTAAAAACATTGGATGTAGTTTAATGAACACCCCTAAGCACACCCATCTCATTTGCGAATACTTTCCTATTATTGATAGCCATCACTATGGAGAGAGAATCAGATTTAACTGCTTCTAGGAGAATCCCACACAAATGAGCCCAATTTAGTCAAGTCAGCAAGATAAAAGTTTCAGCTTGAAAAACAGTAATACTACTTGAAAAAAAAACCAAACAATAAACAAACAAAACAACATTATTACAAGTTGGAGAACACAGTATTTACAAACTAGAGAAAAGCAATAAGAGACTAATTAACAACCAAAATGAAACCCCTCCAACACCAAACTGAAATTACAATAAAAACAATAAAAGAAGAACAATAATTCAAAACAACCCATACTAACCAAAGTCCAACACTTTAGTTAGTAACTGACAAAATTATTATATAGCATAATTATTTATATATTTGTGATTATAGTAAATTAAATTATAGAATTATCATTACTATTATAATAGAATATCAACAACTTAGAATACTTTAAAATTTATAATTTACCAAATACTTAACTCAACTTTTTCTAAGTTCTGCCACAGTTGTTTTTTCTCACAATACAACTACAATTACTTTTTTTAATATATATATATATAAAAAAAGAATTACCTCACATACTATTTCTTAACTTTTTTTTTTCAAATTTACGGTTTGGGTTGCTCCGGTAGTTTCTATGTGAATTGCTATATGTATTTTGGTTGCAATTTAGATTGCTCTGTTAGTTGTTATAGGGATTTCTGTATGGAATTCCGTAAAAATAATAAAAAAAAAACTGTTTTAAGTGTAAAAATAAAAACTAAAGAAAAAACTACTTTTTCTATGAGTACAACTATGCTAAATTAGCTTTATACATCTAGAATCTCTATAATATTGTATACATCATTTTAAGAAATAATCTAGAATAACGAATAATTTGTTATTAATTAATTGCCAATTCATCACTCATTGATTTATTTTAAGTATTTTGAATTTTTTTGAGTAATTATTTTAAAAAAAATATAATAGCAGGCGAATTAAATAAATAAGTTAATTCATGATATATAAGATTATTTCTAATGAAAGATGTTAAAATTGATCCATATTTGACACAAAAAGTCAATAAATAATATATTTTGCTCAATTATGGTTGCAAGAAGGAGACAATAATAGCAAATATTTTTATGCTTCTGCAACTACAAGACGAAGAAATAATTTTGTAGCAAAACTTAAGGACCATTCTGGTGCGTGGGTTGACTGGGATAGTGGTTTGGACCAACTTATGGTTTCTTATTTCAACGAATTTTTTTATCTTCTCAAACCGATTGGAGAGAAGTCATAAGCAATGTGCAAACTCGTGTATCATTACAGCAGAATGCCGAGTTGTTACTACCGATTTCAGATGAGGAGGTTCGCAAAGCTTTGTTCCAAATGCATCTGGATAAATCTCCAGGGCCCGACGGTATGACCGCTGGCTTTTTTCAGAAGTGTTGGCCGATTGCTAAAGATGATATCATCAATATAGTCAAGCAATTTTTTCATAATGGGTTTCTTCCTGTAGATCTTAACAAACCCATTTTGGTCTTAATTCCTAAGAAGAAGCAGCCTATGGATATGAGGGATTTAAGACTAATTACTTTATGCAATGTGTTGTACAAGATTGTGTCCAAAGTGGTTGCTAATAGACTCAAGAGTGTTATGCCGTCTATCATATTCGATACTCAAAGTGCATTTTTACAAGGCCGCTTAATCTCAGATTACATCATGATTGCCTATGAGATTATGCATCATTTAAAGAGAAAACAAAGAGGGAAGAATGGTTATATGACACTTAAACTTGATGTTAGCAAAGCGTATGATAAGCTTGAGTGGGGTTACCTCCGTGCTATGATTGTAAGAATGAGTTTTGATGGTCGTTGGATTAACTTAGTTATGCAATGTGTTTCTTCTGTTTCCTATACTATTTCACACGGAGGGAAGGAGTTGGGGCCCATTGTTGCTTAAAGAGGATTACGTTAAGGTGATCCTTTATCACCATATCTGTTTATTCTTTGTGCTAAAGGTTTCTCTAGTTTGTTGCGTAGTTATGAACAAAGTGATTTACTCAGGGGATGTAAAATTGATCGAGGTGCACCGGTAATCTCTCATATGTTCTTTGCTGATGATAGCTACATTTATTGTAAGGCCACTGAGGAGGAAGCGTACAATGTGAAGGAGCTGTTACGTACTTATGAGGTGGCTTCAGGATAAAGAATTTATTTCACTAAGTCTTTTGTGGTTTATAGCAATAATACTGATAGTGAGGTGCGAGATTCTATCTGTTCTATACTGGAAATTTATGAGGTAGATGAAAATGGCTATTATCTGGGCCTTCTTGTTCGATTGGGAGGAATAAGAATGTTATCCTTGGCTTTCTTAAGGATAAGCTTCGGAAGAGAATTCAAGGTTGGGAATCCTTGGCTTTCTTAAGGATAAACTTCGGAAGAGAATTTAAGGTTGGAAAGGTTGTATTTTGTCTCGTGCGAGAAAGGAGGTATTGCTGAAATCTATTGCTCAAGCATTGTCGAATTATGCTATGAGTGTATTTCTCTTGCCTTTAGACACTTGTAAGGAGTTAGAGCGGCTTATGGCTAAGTTTTGGTGGTATTCAGATTTGAGAAGTGGTAAAGGTATTAATTGGATGAGTTGGGAGCAGTTGTGTCGTCATAAACATGCAGGAGGACTGGGTTTCTAAAGCTTCAGAGACTTTAATTTGGCTCTTCTGGGGAAACAATATTGACAGCTGTTGGTTAATGCTGACTCTTTAGTTAGTAGGATCTATAAGGCAAAATATTATGCTCATGGCAACTTGTTTTCTACTGAATTGGGAGATAATCCTAGTTTCATCTGGCGAAGTATTCTTAAAGCTAAAGATCTAGTACATTCTTGTGCTCAAAGAACAATCCCTAATGTGGAAAACGTATCCATTCTTGCATTTCCTTGGCTTCCACATAGTTCTAACAGCTATGTCGTTACAAGGCACCCTGCTCTTGTGAACAAATCAGTCAGCTACCTCTTTCAAGTTGACACTCTCGCTTAGGATGAGGATGTTGTGAGAGACTTGTTTGTTTCACGTGATCAGGACCTTATTTTGTCCATTGAGCTTAGTGATTCGGTCGTAAATGATGGTTGGAATTGGAGACTTGAGACTTGTGGGAATTATTCGGTTAAAAGTGTTGATAAATTCTTGCAAGAATCTAAAGGTGCTTGTTGGGAAGAAGAATATTGAAAGAACATTAAGTGGTAGATTTAATTTTATATTTATGTATTGGAGTATAAATGTAAAAATTTAGCAAAATATATTTCTTTGAATAAAAATCATAAGATTTATTAATTAATAAATTCGTTCAAAACAATAGAATGCACTTCAAAGGAACAATCCTCCAGCTGAAGTACACAACCCGTAGAGAAACAAGAGTCTCTTGCTAAGCAATGAGTCAACTTATTTGCAGATCGTTTTACAAAACACAAATCAACAAAAGATAAAGCCAAAAGCAAATTTTGAACATCTTGAACAATAAGACCAAACTGTGAAGGCATAAAAATACCGCTCTGAATCGCTTGGACACACACCAAGCTATTTGTTTTCAACATGACTCTATCCCACGAATGAGTTGCAATCTAACTCAAAGCTTCTTTAATGCCTATTATCTCAGCAATTTCGGGTTGAACACAACCAATCTTCCCCTTCTTGACGGCTTCTACCATAGCACCATGATGATTCTGAGCTACACAACCCATGCCAAAGCGCCCCTCTTGTTCAAATAAAGCCCCATCAACATTAACTTTGATCTTGTTTAACTCAGGTGCAATCCAACGCTCAAGATTTCACCCCCATCATGCAGCGAAGACAACGAAAGACCCTTCCTTCCTTGAGAAAATTTGTACTGATCAAGCATGTTTCTAGCTGATGCAACAATATTTGATGCAGACCAACTCTTCTTTTGCCAAACAAATTCATTCCGTGCGCGCCGAATAGCCCAATTCACCACAGCCACTTCCTCCATTTCATCTTCGTGCCCTCTGTCAAAGATCCCCAACAGCCAACTGCTGAATGTTGCAGCCCCAGCCCTGACGTGGACCATGCTGAGATTCCAAGCAGCTTTAGAAAACTCACACTCCACCAACGCATGTTGAACGATTTTTGCATGAGAGTTGCATAGCGGACAGTCGGCATTGACGAGAACATGACATTTTTGGAGCTGGAAACAAGTTAGAAGCCCACTCGAAGCAGCCCTCTATAAGAAGTTATTGATCTTAAGAGGTATTTGTAACGACGAAAGGCGCTTCCAAAAATAAGTATTGGCATCACGACACCAAGAACCTTTAGATTCTTGCAAA
Organism: Cannabis sativa; assembly: GCF_029168945.1. Lineage (NCBI taxonomy): Eukaryota > Viridiplantae > Streptophyta > Magnoliopsida > Rosales > Cannabaceae > Cannabis > Cannabis sativa. The sequence continues at coordinate 13,589,445 of NC_083605.1, read as the reverse complement.
AATTTATAGACACTTTTAACCAAATAATTTCCACAAGTCTCAAGTCTCCAGCTCCAACCATCATTTACGGCCGAATCACTAAGTTGAATGGACAAAATAAGGTCCTAATCACGTGAAACAAACAAGTCTCTCACAACATCCTTGTCCCAAGCGCGAGTGTCAACTTGAAAGAGGCAGCTGACCGATTTGTTCACAAGAGCAAGATGCCTTATAACGACATAGCTATTAGAACTATGTGGAAGCCAAGGATCTGCAAGAATGGATACATTTTCCCCATTAGCGATTGTTCTTTGAGCACAAGAATGTACTAGATCTTTAGCTTCAAGAATACTTCACTAGATGAAACTAGGATTATCTCCCAATTCAGCAGAAACCAAATTACCATGAGCATAATATTTTGCCTTATAGATCCTACTAACTAAAGATTCATCATTAACCAACAATCACCAATATTGTTTCTCCAGAAGAGCCAAATTAAAGTCTCTCAAGCTTCGAAAACTCAGTCCCCCTGTATGTTTATGGCGACACAACTGCTCCAACTCATCCAATTAATACCTTTACCACTACTCGAATCTGAATGCCACCAAAACTTAGCCATAAGCCGCTCTAACTCCTTACAAGTGTCTAAAGGCAAGAGAAATACATTCATAGCACAATTCGGCAATGCTTGAGCAATAGATTTCAGCAATACCTCCTTTCCCGCACGAGACAAAATACGCCCTTCCCAACCTTGAATTCTCTTTCGAAGGTTATCCTTAATAAAATCAAGGATAGCATTCTTATTATTCCCAACCAAACAAGGTAGGCCCTAGTATTAGTGATTTTCATCAGCCTCATAAATTTCCAGCATAGCACAGATAGAATCTCGCACCTCATTACCAGTATTATTGCTATAAAACTCAGAAGACTTAGTGAAATTAATTCTTTGTCTTGAAACCACTTCATAAGTACCCAGCTCCTTCACATTCTACGCTTCCTCCTCAGTTGCCTTACAGGTAATATAGCTATCGTCAGCAAAAAGCATATGAGAGATTATCGGCGCAGCTCGAGCAATTTTACACCCCGTGAGTAAACCACTTTATTCATAACTACGCAACAAACTAGAGAAACCTTCAGCATAAAGAATATACAAATATGGTAATAAAGGATCACCTTGACGTAATCCTCTTTGAGCAACAACGGGCCCCAATTCCTTCCCTCCGTGTGAAATGGTATAGGAAATAGAAGACACACATTGCATAACTAAGTTAATCCAACGACCATCAAAGCCCACGATTACCATCATAGCACGGAGGTAATCACACTCAAGCTTATCATACGCTTTGCTAGCATCAAGTTTAAGTGCCATATAACCATCCGTCCCTCTTCGTTTTCTCTTTAAATGATGCATAATCTCATAGGCAATCATGATTTTATCTGAGATGAAGCGGCCTTATAAAAATGCACTTTGAGTATGGGATATGATAGACGACATAACACTCTTGAGTCTATTAGCAACCACTTTGGACACAATCTTATACAACACATTGCATAAAGCAATTGGTCTTAAATCCACCATATCCATAGGCTGCTTCTTCTTAGGAATTAAGACCAAAATGGTTTTGTTAAGATCTATAGGAAGAAACCCATTATTAAAAAATTGCTTGACCATATTGATGATATCATCTTTAACAATCGGCCAACACTTCTGAAAAAAGCCAGGGGTCATACTGTCGGGCCCTGAGGATTCATCAGGATGCATTTGGAACAAAGGTTTGCAAACCTCCTCATCTAAAACCGGTAGCAACAACTCGGCATTCTGCTGCGATGATACACGAGTTTGCACACTGCTTGTGACTTCTCTCCAATCAGTTTGAGAAGATAAAAAAAGTTCGTTAAAATAAGAAACCATAAGTTAGTCCAAACCACTATCCCAGTCAACCCACGCACCAGAATGGTCTTTAAGTTTTGCCACAAAATTATTTCTTCGTCTTATAGTTTCATAAGCATGAAAATATTTGCTTTAATTGTCTCCTTCTTGCATCCATAATTGCTTCGATCTTTGACGCCAGAAAACTTCCCTTTGCACATACCTTCAGCCAAATTTCTCTTTGCTTGTTTGTAATTGGCAACGGAGACTTCATCTCGACCCAATTTCCACCTTTGCATCTCATTTGTACACTTTTTTAATCTTTCCTTAAAGTTCCCAGTAACCTCCTTAACCCAATCGGCCAGCTTTTCCCCACAAAACTGAATTTTATTCATCACATCATCAGCCCCACAAATCTCCCAACTATCTTTAACAATCTGATAACAAAGAGGGTCCCTCAACCATGCATTTTCAAACCGAAACCACTTCCAAAAATTGTGGCCAGCAGCAGGAACCATGACCATAAGAATCGGAGCATGGTCTGAAGTTGAAGTTTCAAGATTGTGGAGCTTAGCAGAAGTGAACAAGTTCAACCAAGCAAGATTAGCTAGCCCCCTATCCAAACGCACTTCGATCCAATGATTAGTACCCCCCCCCCCCCTCCCACGCTCCCAAGTAAATGGATAACACATAACTCCATGTCTTGAAGTCCACTATCAACCAAAGATTGTTGAAAGCCTTGGATTAAAAAATCAGGGTACTTATTACTGCTCCTTTTGTCATCATGAGATAAAACATTGTTAAGATCACCCATCACACACCATGGTAGATTAGAACGATTAGCAAGAGTACGTAACAGGTTCCAAGTAGAAGCACGCCTACTCCTATTCGGTTCCCCATACACACCAGTGTAATGCCATTCCTGTTGGGTTTTGTGCCCTAAATAAAACTCATTTCAATATAATCAGATTTACTAGTTAATAAAGATCAGAAATCATTTTATGTTGCATGGTTCACATGATTTATTTCATGATTATAAATTCTATTAGGTCCAGAACATATGTATTTGTACATGATTATAGTGTTGTCAGCACAGTGGAATATAATCATGATTATATGTTCAAAAGTTTAATTCCCTGATTTGTCAGTTCACTGGATCTAGACTGGCATGATAATCAGTGATAGGTATGCTTACACCATGGATAAGTGTTATGTCCTTTCCAGGGCATTGGCAAAGTTTACCAGTGTCGGATGTATGGAGTATAAATTGGAAGGGACCGATATTGAGCTTTGATTAGATATGATAAATTTACCGTGAAATCTATTCAATTCAATATCACCTAGTTGATCCTAGATCAAATGATCTTAATCCTAACATGATTATGTTCGATCTCAAGAGTGTTATTTGTGTTCTTTGATTTGTTAGTTAAGCCTACTTTTTGGTCAGGGTGATACGTACATTTTGGGAACACGATAGTACAATTGAGTGGGAGCACTAAATATAGATTCCATCTATATGTATTTAGAAGTGAAACAATGATTTCCTTCGAGTTTGGATGAATAGAGATAAATGATTGGGATCTCATTTTAGTGATTATATTATTTCACTAAAATATCATTTATAGGTGGTCACGTGTTTTAAGGATAAATACATCGAAAGGGTGTAACTGTAATTTTATCCCTATGCAATGTAGATCATCTATAGAGGATCATTGATTATTGAGATTATAACAATGGATAATTAATATCGTATCTATATCGTGGAACATATAGAGCATTCTATGTAACTGAGAGTGCAATTCTGAGTTCTATGAGTGGATGCAATGAGGAATCAATAAGTTAGTGGATTTACTTGGTAAATTCTAGATCTGCTTATTGGAAGCTCGGTTATATAGGCCCATGGTCCCCATACTAGTTGAGACCATACTGCTTGTAAGACTCAGTTAATTAATTTTAGTTAATCAATTATAATTCTATAATTAGAGTATGTCTAGTTTATGAAATTTCACTAAGCAATGGCTTAAATGTGAAGAAAAGAGATCCTGAGTCTTATTTATTAATTAAGAGACTTTATTAAGTCTAATTAATAAATATATTAAATGACAATATTATTTAATAATTACTTTTTAGCTATTAAATAATTGAAATTGGCATTTAAGTGGTTAAATTGGAAAATTAACATTTTTGAGAAAATAAGATGGGAAAATGACAAAATGGCAAAATTGCAAAATGGGGCCCATTATCCATTCCTTGGCCGGCCACTTAGTGTAGATTTTACCATTTAATTTTTCATTATTTTAATGCCAAATAAATCTAACCTAAACCTAGGTGGTTACCTATAAATAGATAGTGATGGCTCACACTTAAGAGATTTTTTGATGAAATTTCACTTTCAGAAAAATTTTCCTGAGCCTTCTTTCTATTAAGCCGAAACCACATTCTCTTCTCTTCATATTTTCATTCCTTGAGTGATAGAGTGAGTACCCACACACATCAAGTGGTATCTCAATCATAGTGTGTAAGACTATGAAGAATCTGTTGGATTAAAAAATCCTTTGTGGGCACATATGTATAATGTATATGCTATTATAAAGTGTGATACGAAATTAAGTGACCAATTATGTTATGGGTATCAAAAGGGTATTAAAGTGTCATGGAATTAATGTGTAGATACCATAAGTTAATTTATAATTTGTTGAGGGGCCAAATTATAAATACCCAAGAGTTATTCTAAGATGACTCTATAAATAGGTAGTGGTCCCCAAGAAACACTAGGGTTCTGTATTCTCTCCTTCCCCATCAGAGAAAATACTCTAGAAAATAGTGTATTCTTGGAAGATCAAAACCTTCTCTACAATCTCCAACAATGGCTTCAGGTTAGTGCTTCCGCTCATATTTTATCATCTTCTTCTTCTTTAATTTAGCAAATGCTTTATAGATTTATGATTTAGGGTTTTCTATATTAAAGCACTTTTAGGAATATGTTTGGATCTGTGATTTATATATTTCTTTGAGTGTTTTATAAATCCTAACAAATGGTACCAGAGCCACCTTTGTTAAATTGATTGAAGATCTGATGATTTTGTTTATGAAATTTGGGATTTTTTAAATTAAGGTTTCTTGATCATAAATTTTCTATTCTTCCGTATGGTGTAAATATTTTGGGTGATTAATTTTGTGTTGGGTGGTGTTATATACAATTAAAAGTGAATATATATATTTTGTTGATTGTCGTTGACTGTTATGCTTTACCAGTTTCGGATCATTGAGTCATATTTTATATATGTGTGTACTATTTTGGCTTGGATATATGTGTATGTAACTTCCCCATATATGTATGTTCGGCTACATGTATGTCAGGTTTATATAATATCTATTCAGTTTTTTGAATTGCATCTTCCTGATGTTATTTTATTTATTTATTTTTTTCTTTTCCTTCCTGCGGTTAAATGGCTTCAGTAAGATATGTACATATATAATGTTAATGTGGCCTTTCTTGCAATTGAAAGCAAGATCATAAGTTTGTATATATAAATATATAATCTTTTTTTAGCTTACCTATTTTATATACATATACAGTTTTATTTTTGTTATTATATATTACAGTATATATGCTAAGGTACAATTTATTTTAATTAAGATATTTTGGAAACAATTAAATTTAAATTTTGGTGTTGGTTTAGGACTAATATTTTGAATAAATTAATTAAAACAATACGTCGCCAAAGTGACCTCTTTTGTGTAGATTAATTTATTTAAATATTAGGTTGGTTGTGTGTTTGTAATTGATGCTTATATTGACTAGCCCAAAGGTAAGTGAATATTTTGCTAGATTTCAAACATACCTGTGGCGATAAATGTGTGACAATTATAAGGTATTTTGTGTGAGCAATACGTTAGTCCAAAGATTAATCTATTGTTTGACACAGTTTTATTGTCAATATTTGATTGCTACACCGAGAGTACCGCTTACAGTTAATATTACTGTCCAAAGACTTGATATTAATGTGTGTTTGGTATCTTGAGATGGGATTAACCAAATTTTGAATTTATTGTTTAATTATGCATATTAATGTGAGCTTGTTTTATTTGTTCTATATTCAGCTAGTTCATCTTCTGCTATGCTTAATGGGACCAATTTCAAGGATTGGAAAAGGAACCTACTTATAGTTCTGGGATGTATGGATTTAGACCATGCACTAAGGAATGAACAACCTGCACCTCTCACTAAGGAAAGTTCCCATGATGATAAAAGGGAATTTGAGAGGTGGGATCGTTCAAATCGCATGAGTCTAATGATTATGAAACACAGCATTCCAGAAGCCTTTTGGGGCACAGAATCCGAAGGGGTTACTATGGCTAAAAATTTCCTTGAACAAATTGAGGAACGTTTTGCTAAAAACGATAAGGTTGAAATGACAACACTTCTTGGTTCTTTAATGAACATGAAGTATAAGGGTCAAGGAAATGTAAGGGAGTACATTATGGAAATGCATCATATTGTCTCAAGATTAAGGACACTTAAAATTGAGCTTTCAGATGATGTACTTGTACTCATGGTTTTGTTAACGCTTCCTCCACAGTTTAACCAATTTAAAATTAGTTACAACTGTCAAAAGGAGAAATGGACTCTCAACGAGCTTATTTCTCATTGTGTGCAAGAGGAAGAAAGGTTGAAAAAGGACAAAACCGAAAGTGCTCATTTGGCCACTACTCCTAAGGATAAGGGCAAGAAAAGGAAATTTGAGAATGAAGCTGCTAAGGGTCCAGTTCAAAAGAAACAACAACAGGATTCTAAGGGTTGTTTCTTTTGTGACCAACCTGGACATGTGAAGAAAGATTGTGCCAAATATCACGCATGGCGTGTAAAGAAAGGTATTAATCTTGCTTTGGTACGTTACGAGGTTAATTTAGTTTCGGTACCTAGAAACACTTGGTGGATAGATTCCGGTGCTACTACTCACATAAGTGTTTCTATGCAGGGTTGCCTGAGCTACCGAAAGCCAAGTGATGGTGAAAGATACATCTTTGTGGGCAATGGTCAATCGGTGGAAGTGGAAGCAATTGGGCATTTCAGATTGTTATTAGGAACTGGTTCTTATTTGGATTTGAAAGACACTTTTGTTGTGCCGTCTTTTAGGCGGAATTTAGTTTCTGTTTCTTTGTTGGACAAATTTGGATATTGTTGTTCATTTGGAAACAATCAGTTTACTTTGTCTTTAAATTCAAATATTATTGGAACTGGTTATTTGAATACTTATGACAATCTTTATTTGTTAGAAACAATTGCATCCTATAATGAAACCTTGCATGTGGAATCACGAGGTACTAAACGCAAATTAAATAAAGAAAATTCAGCGTCATTATGGCATAAACGCTTAGGTCATATCTCAAGAGGTAGAATTGAGCGTCTTGTTTCTGATGACATTTTAGAGTCTCTTGACTTCACAGATTTCAATGTCTGTGTAGATTGTATCAAGGGAAAACAGACCAAAACTAAGAGATTAGGTGCCAATAGAGCTTCAGAAGTCTTAGAATTGATTCACACAGATATTTGTGGGCCATTCCCTACGGCATCTTGGAATGGTCAACAATATTTTATATCATTCATAGACGATTACTCACGTTATGGGTACCTATATCTCATTCATGAAAAATCTCAGTCTGTGGACGTGTTCAAAGCTTACAAAGCTGAAGTTGAGAATCAACTCAACAAAAGGATTAAGAACGTCAAATCTGATCGTGGTGGTGAGTACTACGGTAGATATGATGGCTCAGGTGAACAACGTCCAGGACCATTTGCTAAATTCCTAGAGGAATGTGGTATTGTCCCACAGTACACCATGCCAGGATCACCTAGCATGAATGGTGTTGCTGAGAGACGAAATAGGACTCTTAAGGATATGGTAAGGAGCATGATCGCTCATTCTACCTTACCTGAGTCCCTCTGGGGAGAAGCATTAAAGACAGCAGCTTACATTCTGAATAGAGTACCAAGTAAAGCAGTTGCAAAAACACCTTATGAGCTTTGGACAGGTCGAAAGCCTAGTCTAAAGCATTTCCACATTTGGGGATGTCCAGCTGAGGCAAGGCCTTATAGGCCACATGAAAATAAATGGGAATTTTACAAAAATACTGCTTTTGGACCAAAACTTTACATTTATACTGGGACACGGCAAAAACAACATTTATACTGCCCCAGCCCAATTTCATTACTTTTGTACTGCCCAAGCCCAACATCATTTCATTTCTACTGTGAACAGTAAAACACACGGGAAACAACCTTGTTCGTGTGTGAGGAGACGCCGGAGACGGAAATCACCAAGAAAAAACCATTAAATCCGGCGAAGAGTTTTTTGAAAAGGAATCAGAATTGAAGAACAAGACGTACAGAAAACTGTCCCAACAAAATAACAGAGGTAAACACAACAAACCCAAAAAATAATTTAATTCTTAAGAAACCAAAAAAAATTAAAAATAAAAAAAAAACAAGATTTAGATCTGAAGTTTTAAACAAAAAAACGAAAACACAACTGTGATATTCTTTAATTTATGATGCAAAAACATAAATGAGGGTTGTTCTATTGTTAATTTGACGTTTGCAACACAAAATGATTTCGAAAAAAAAAAATCGATAAATTGGTACAATTATTCAAACACAACATCAGGGTTGTTCAAATGTTGTTTTGCGGTCAGTACTACAACAACATTCATACATATATGTATCAGACAAATATAATAATAAAAACTTAAAAAAAAATAATGGGTATTTCTGTTTGGTTGTTTTTGTGTTGTTTTATTGTTGTTATTTTATTTTTTTTTTTGTTGATTTTTTTTTTGTTGTTTTGCTATTGTTTTATTGTTGTTGTACAATTATTTTAACATTAAATAAGACCCTGGAATGACAGGTAATGGAACGTCTACCAGTACTCATCAAGAGCAATGGACAATGGAATGAAGATCACAATTATGAGAACTATGTGGCTAGTGGAGAATTCATACCAACAAAATGCAAGTACGAAGAGCTACTGCAAATACTGGTTACTTCATTGGGGTGCGAAAACACCAGCACAACACTACAAATACAGTACCAAGCTAAAGAAGGAATACCACCGATCAAAATATGCAACGATCGAAGCCTCTACTTTTACTTGGAATTGAAAATGAAGGAAACAGATTTCACGACATATCCACTATGTGTGAACCAGCAAAACAACAACACAACACGTGCTGCAACACCAAATTCGATATCCACAACAACACCGAATGAATATAATGTGGCAATGATCGAAAACAACACAACAACGCTTGAAAACAACATAACAACAACAGAATCATACACAACGGGACAGCAAACGGAAGAAGGGGAAAAGTCAGAAACAATAGAAGATGAGGAGGACAAATTCGACATAATTGACTATGCAAATCACAGTTCTTGAAGAAATGGTAGAACAACTTGAAAACACCAGTAAAAAACTGGATCCAGAAATTGACATCAACAATGCAAAGTTAATAACAGACAAGCAACACCCCGAAGTGGAAAAAGGACAGGCATACAAAGACAAAGAAACTCTAAAAAATGTCCTCAGCTACTACGCAATCAAAAACAACTTTCAGTACAAAGTGTGGAAGTCCTGCTCTCAAGAATACAGTCTGAAATGTGTTTACGAAAGCTGCAATTGGTCACTAAGAGCATCGAGAAATGGGCCAACAAACACATTCATAATCAGGAGGTTGGTTTTTAATAGTTTTTTAATGTTGTTTTTGTTGTCAGCCTTAACAAATGACCTGTTTTCACAATTTGTACTGAAATACACATGATTGGTATCTGCAACAGGTTTGTTTTAATAGTTTTTTAATGTTGTTTTTGTTGTTTTTTTTTTGTTTCAATAGGTTCTCAAATATGCACACATGCCCCATAAATATAAGGCATGAAGACCAAAGGCAAGCAACATCGAAACTGATAGGGGAATGCATAAAACCGAAGTTCTTGAACATAAAGACCAAGGCAACAGCGATGGACATAAAAGGGGAGTTGAAATACAGATTTGGCATCAAAATGAACTATATGAAAGCTTGGAGAAGTAAGGAACATGCAGTAAACGACTTGAGAGGTAATGCTAGTGACTCGTATGCTCTAATACCGAGTTTCTTACACATGGTGGAAAAAACAAACCCTGGATCATTTGTGGATCTGAAAACGGCAGAAGACAACAGCTTGCTCTTTGTTTTCATGGCGTTGGATGCATCCATAAAAGGGTGGGGAGCATGCAGACCGATAGTTGTTGTGGACGGAACGTTCCTCAAAGCAGCTTATGGGGGAACTTTGTTGTGCGCATGCACACAAGATGCAGCAGGTCATATTTTTCCACTAGCGTTTTGTGTTGCAGATTCTGAGAATGACCAATCTTGGAAATGGTTCTTCAAAAAATTTAAAGAAGCGTATGGTGTACGGGAACACCAATGCCTAATTTCAGACAGAAATGAAAGCCTCATCAAAGCAGCGAGAGAAATCTATCCAGAAATTGCACACAGTTACTGCGGTTACCACATTTTGAGCAACCTTAAAACAAGCTTCAAACAACATGCTGCCAAATACAATCTGCCATTCTTTGGAGCAGTGAAAGCCTACACAGAAAAGCAATTCGAGTTCCACATGGCTGAATTGGATGGATTGGACAAACGCATAAGACCTTACCTCAAAAAAATCGGGTATGAAAAGTGGTCAAGAATTCATAGCCAAAACAAGAGGTATTCCACAATGACCTCAAACATATCAGAATCACTGAACGCTGCAAATTTGGCAGCAAGGGAGCTACCAATTACAACGCTGCTAGAATGCTTGAGAGCATTGGTGCAACAATGGACGCATACTAATAGGACAAAAGCACAAAACACCTTCACTAAGCTATCACCAACTGGAGAAGACATACTGTTGAAAAATTACACATACTCATTGAATCTGAAGGTAAAATATTAATTATGTTTTTTTTGTAGTGTTGTAGTGTTGTTGTAGTGCTGTTTCAATAGTTTTGTATTGTTGTTGTAGGAATTACAGCTATGTTTGATTTTTTTTTTTCAATAAAATTTAAAACAGGTTAAAGCAACAACAGATTACTTGTTTGAGGTAACAAGAATGAAAGAATCGTGGGAAGTAGACCTAGAAAAAAGAACATGCACGTGCAACAGGTTCCAAATAGATGAAATGCCATGCGGGCACGCAGTGGCCGTGATGAGGGAGATGAACATGGACCCGTACACCTCTTGTTGATTACTACACAAAAAAAAATTGGCTGGCAACTTATTCAGGGACAGTTTACCCAATAGGACACCAAAGTGAATGGGAGGTACCGGAAGAAGTGAAAAATATTACAGTCTTGCCTCCACATGAAAGAGTAAAATCAGGAAGACCAAAAACATTAAGAAGGAAGGCTGGATGGGAAAGGGATCAACACAACAAGTGCAGCAAATGTGGTGAACTGGGGCCTAACAAAAGAACATGCAGCAGAAGACGTAGAAGGGAATAAAAACAACAACAGAACAACAGTGGAAAAACAAAAGAAAACTACACATACGTTATGAGAATTAGATATTGAGGAATTTAAATTTCTGAAATACACAGGGAAAACATTGATTACATTGGGAATTGTTGATACTCTAGATTGGATATTAAAAGATGTTGGATACTAAATTGAATATATATATGAAGTTTGTTATTGAAACAGTTTGTGTTTTTAATACTGAAATGAATATTTGGATTCAAAAAAATAGAGAAACTATAAGAAAAAATAAACAAAAAAAGAATGGATGTGAAATGAAAAAACAAACAACTTTAACATACCAACTTGTTTGTACATAAAAATAATAAGAAAAAACATACAAAAATAAAAGATTACATATTGTCCACACAAAGCGTAAGGAAAAACAGCAGAACACCAATGTTTGTTTACGAAAAACAACATGAAAAACATTAAAACAACATTAAAAAACTATAAGAACAATGACAGTCTGATTGAAAAAGCAAATCACTTCTTGGGAAGGCTGGGAGGGGCCTCGGATTCACTTTCAATGTTCTCAGTTTGCTTCTTCATCCCATAATGATAAAATAACGCAGCCAAACGATCGCGGTGAATTTCCACATCAAAATCAGAGGATGGGATGGGTTTGCCATCAATGAAATACTCAGCAAATGATGCAACAAAAACACCACAATCACTGGAAAAAAAAACAATAAAACACAAAAAAAGACACTATGAGAACACTGATAAAAAACAAAGTCAACAACAAAAAAATAAAAATACAAACAACCAGTGAAAAAACATTGAACACTAAACATAAAACTTACGCTGTGACATGCTCGGGTAAATCATCAACAGCAACAATAGGGAACGGTTCCATAGTGCTAAACTTAGTTTCGTTGCGAAGGCCTTTGAAGTCTAACATAGAGAAGTAATATGGTAAAATAACAGAGAAAGGCTTGCAAGCCTCTTTGGCAGCAGTCATATACCTCCCAGAACGCAGTGAATTGTACAGATATATGCGCCTGTCAACTATGTTAAGACGACCACAAATCCAATGATCCTGTAATTTTACATTGATAGGCATAACAACATGATCAACCAAATGCCAAGGAGTGGCACATAATATCTTACCACCTTGAATGTACTGGGCCACATTGTGAGAAAGAGACAACACCGATATATCGTTGTTTTTCTCCAACAAACCTCTCATACAAAGTTGTTATGCTAGAACAAAAGAGGCAATCGGTTGTGGTGACTTTGATTTTCGGCTCGGTGAGTACATTATTTTCTTACGAAGATAATAGAAAATGATGTCAATGTGTGAACAAACGAGATAAAAAAGTAAGTGAAAAAACATTCAAACTTATAAAAAACTAACGAACAACACTTAAAAACATTAAAAAAAAAATATATAAAAAAAATAATATGTAAAATAATAATAATAATAAAATAAAAACTTACGTAAATTGGTAAGGAAACAATTAGGGTAGGCAAGGTTGTGAAACCACATCTTGTTGCTGATGTCCTCAACACCAAAACGAAATGGCGGAAATATAGTGTCCTTACCCTTACAATACACATTAGTTGTTGTGCTAAAAAAAAAACAAATAAAAAAATATCAAAACAGAAATGAAAAAATAAAAAATAAATAGACAACAATAACAGATATACAACTGAAAACACCTACAAAAATACTTACTTAGATTTATGCTTTCTAAGACCCGAATCAACCCACTTGACAAACTCAAATTTCTTCCAATTGCGGATCAACGGGTTCACCAATCTTGTTGTCCAACGGGCACAAACCACGCACATATTTAACGACCTTATACACGAATCATCAGGAGAAACCGAGGATGAACCTGATTTAGATGCACCAGAAGCAAGCTCAATGAATGGGGATTTCAAAACAGCTCCTTTCTTCCGATCCCTCTTTTGAGGACGTAAAATAGGAGTCTCTTGAAAAACAACCATTTCAAGATCAGTCTTCTCAGAAGTCTCAACAGGAGCAGGGGCATGAGTTGAGGAACCAATCTAAAAAAGAGAAAGGATAAATAAAAAGACTTATTTTTAAATTTCAAACAGTACAATAAAAACACCATAAAAACAACAATATAATACCAAATAAATACAAATATAAAAAAAAAACATAAACACAAACCAAATTCTCCACAGCTTTAACAGCAGATGCAATTGTTGCATCAACATCAATGTTCTCCTCCCCACCTTGAGACTGATCAGGCTGATAACAAAAAAAACAGTAAAACACTATTAAAACAAACACAAAACACAGAAACACACAAAAAAAAGCACAAACCAAAAATGATGTCCAAACAAGAAACACACCTGTTTGATCTCTGCAATAGGTTCCACAGGGTCAGAATTCTTGGCATCATCGACCTTGCCGGTATCATCATCCCTCGAAACAACCGCGGGGACAACAACACCCTCATCGTTACGAACATCGCCCGTGTGAGCCTCATCCTGACCAGCACCAACACCATCTCCACCCAGATCATCATCATCATCATCAGTTTCATCGTCATGATGATCATCTCCTTTGTCATCGTCGAATTTATCATCCTCGTCTTCCTCCGAAGTGGAATCTTCATCATCCTCATTTTCTGAAGTACGAAGAGCATCTTCAGACTGAGATCCATTGTGAGTGGGACCACCTTGGGATGACTGAGAAAAAAAAATTAAGTAACTGTATAAAACAACATAAAAACACTACTAAAAAAATAACAGAAAAAGTAATGACAATTTAAAAAAAAAAAACCTCAATAAGAATGTCCAGCTTCTTGTTCATCTCAGCAACAGATTTCATAAGAATCCCTTGCTGGCTGACAACAACAGATAAACACTTTTTAAATTCCTCAAACTCAACTCGGGAGACATTCTCATGAGCAGTTGATGAAGAAGAACCCATCAAGCCAGGTTGACCAGCAGGCTTGGAACCACCTTTAATTTTGAATTTCACAGCCTCGGGAGTAGTCTCACCAGAGAAAAAATCAGTGAGGCTCAAACTCAATCTCTCAACGGAAGTTGGAGTGAGGTTTCTTAATTTTAACTGAAACAACAAAAACCAACAAAAAACAATATGCACATGAAACTGAAATTATAAAATAACAACAACAATAAAAACATAAAGTATAAATAATGTATACAAAAACAACATTAAAACAACAGTGGAAAAATAATAAAAAACAACAGGATTACCTCTTTCAAAGACCGATCGAAAATGAGGGTGTTCATGACATCCATTTTCACCATACCCTCCTTGTCCTTGGGTAATTTAGGCCAATTCAAAATCCTTGGAATGCCAACATTTGAGTACAAGGATAGTTTCCCAATAACATACGGGCAACAATCGAAAAACCAGAATTGAATAGCCAAAGGAAAACCCAATAACCTGTAATACCCACCATCCTCGTCACTACGAACTACCCTCTTATAACCAGAATCTATCTTACCCTTCAAAGAATGCATAGTGATATCAAAACAATGCTTGCCCCACCCAAATTCATTATATCGACCACTATCCACAACATCTATTTCCTCAGACGAAACAACTTTACCCGGGGGACCACCTAACAAATAACACTGCACAAAATACAATACAGCCAACTTGACTGCAAGATCGTCGTTATCCTTAAGATTGTCAGCAATAAAAGCAGTCTGAATAGCACCCTTGGTAATTTTTTTGTACCCCTTAAAACAAGATTTGACCAATTCATTATCATCTTGCTTAAACTGATAAAAATCAGAATCAACATGACAATCTAACCCCGTGACCAACGCAAACTCTTCGATACTAAACCTAAGGTATTTCCCTTGGACACAAACCCAAAACTCCAACCCATTAGGCTGCTGAACCTCCCTCAACAGCAAACAATGCAGCAATTGGTAATGAATTATGTACTCAGGAATTCGAAGAAAATAACCAAACACAGATTTTGAAAAAATTTCCAATTGGCTTTCAGTTAAAATTCTCTTAATGTCACCAAGTACAGAGTAATAACCAGATGTTACTACTCTAGAATGATAAAATTGAGATCGAGTGTACTTGCATTCCCAATCCTAAAAAACAGAACAATGAAAACACTGATAAAACACCAAAAAACACTACGAAAATAACAACAACAAAAAAACAACAAAAAAACATAGAACAGAATGCATAACATGACAAACCTCAACAATCCTATTAACAGGAATTTCTTCAGAAACACCTGATGATGGCAACACCTTCACAGGGGATTTACCCTTGCCCTAAAATAAAAAATAACAACACCAACAAAACAACAAATAAAAAATTAACAAAAACACATAAATAAATCGAACAATATATATAAAACAATTACAAATACATAAACAAAAACAAACAAATACCCAGATATATGAACCTCAAATATCGAATTTAACAAAAAAACAAAAAACCTCAAAAACAACAACAGATAAATAGTAAAATACCTTAACAGAAACAGGCGACTTAAGAAATTCAGAATCCAACTCAAAATCTGAGTCTGAATTTTCAACAACAGTTCGAGGTCTTTTTCCTCGAGTGTTCTTCGAAGGTCCAGCAATGGTTTTTCTTTTAACAGAAGGGGAAGTGGGGCTAGGAGGGTTCTCTTTCAGATTTTTTTTACCCATTTTTGATTTGGGTCTGGTTTTCTGCGATTGTTTTGTAGGTTTTGTAACTTTGGCCGGAGATGGTGATGAACGAGTAACGGCCATTATGAAGAACTATGAAGGTATTTATAGACAAAAATAATAAAAATGGGAGGGAAAATGAGAGGGAAGTTTAAGATAGTGGGATGGGATTTGAAATTTTTTAAAATGAAAAAACTACCCACTATTACAACCGTCTAAGCAAACTGAAAATGGGGAAGAAGATGAACAGTTGAGGTGAGAGAGAATACCAATTACAAAATTTAGATTCGAAAATAATATAAAAAAATAAAAGAAAAATACATAAATACAACACTTTTTGATCAGAACACATAACCGTCAAATCAAAACAATTAATTTTTTTTTTTTAAAAAAAAAAAACGTGGCAAAACCCTATCGTGACAAGTGGCAATGAAAATCAAACACACGGCTAAAGTTTAAAAGGCAGTAAACTGCCAAAAAAAAAAAAAACAGTATAAATGTTGTATTTGCCGTGCAACAGTATAAATGTAATAAAATGGGAAAAAACAGTAGTGGGTGTAAATTTCCCAAATAAATTGGACTCCAAAACAGTTAGCAGCTACTTTATTGGTTATTCTGAGCGATCTAGGGGCTATAAGTTTTATGATCCCACTGTCAGAAATATTTTTGAGACGGGAACTGCAACATTTTTTGAGGATGTTGAATTTGGGGGGAGAAATAAGGTTAGAGACATTGTTTTTGAGGAGGAATTGAATTCAAACTCAGTTCCTACTATCATTTTAGACAATGTTCAGGCTTCCACACCTGTCATTGATCAAGAAATGAATCCGGAACCTCAACAAGATAATGTTGAACAACTCCCAAATCAAAATGAGGCTATTGTTCCAGAAGAACAAATTCAACACCCTCAAGAACAAGAGCCATTAAGGAGGTCCACAAGAGAGAGAAGAAATGCTATTTCAGATGACTATTTTGTATTTCTTCAAGAACATGAGGATGAAATTAGAATGATGGAAGATGATCCAATCAACTTGCATCAGGCCATGAAAAGTTCTAACTCTCAAAAGTGGATTGATGCCATGGATGAAGAGAATAAGTCTATGCAAGACAATAAAGTTTGGGAAGTTGTCCCATTACCAGAAGGTGTAAAACCAATTGGTTGTAAGTGGTTACTTAAAACCAAGAAGGATGAATATGGTAATGTGGTGAGATTTAAGGCACGTCTTGTAGCAAAAGGCTATACTCAGAAACAAGGCATTGATTATACAGAGACTTTCTCTCCGGTTTCATCGAAAGACTCTTTTAGGATAATATTGGCACTTGTTGCTCATTTTGACCTTGAGTTACATCAAATGGATGTTAAAACAGCGTTTCTCAATGGCGACATTGATGAGACAATTTATATGGAGCAACCAGAAAACTTTATGGTTGGTGACCCAAAGAATATGGTTTGCAAATTAAAGAAATCCATCTATGGACTCAAGCAAGCTTCTCGTCAGTGGTATCACAAGTTTCATCAAGTAATTATCTCATTTGGTTTTGAGATGAATATTATTGATGATTGTGTATATCACAAGTTCAGTGGGAGTAAATACATATTTCTGGTTCTATATGTCGATGACATATTGCTTGCTACTAATGATATAGGCTTATTGCACGAAACCAAGAGATTTTTATCTAAGCAATTTGAGATGAAAGATCTTGGTGACGCCTCTTTTGTATTAGGAATTCAAATACGTCGAGATCGTTCTCGGGGTATTCTTGGATTATCACAAAAGAGCTATATCGATAAAGTACTCAAAAGATTTGGCATGCAAGATTGTAGACCAGGTGATACCCCTGTTGCTAAAGGAGACAAATTCAGTCTTAGACAATGCCCTAAAAGCAG
Organism: Cannabis sativa; assembly: GCF_029168945.1. NCBI lineage: Eukaryota > Viridiplantae > Streptophyta > Magnoliopsida > Rosales > Cannabaceae > Cannabis > Cannabis sativa. Next base: position 13,571,537 of record NC_083605.1, on the reverse strand, counting down.
CCTTGAAATTCAGGAAATGAAAAAGATTCCCTATGCATCAGTTGTAGGGAGTCTAATGTATCTTCAGGTATGTACGCGTCCAGATATTGCGTACATTGTTGGGATGTTAGGCAGATATTTAAGCAACCCTGGTATGGACCATTGGATAGCAGCCAAGAGGGTTATGAGGTATCTTCAGAGAACAAAAGATTACATGCTCACATACAGGAAATCAGATCATTTGGAGGTCGTAGGGTATTCTGATTCTGATTTCGCTGGATGCCAAGATAGCAGAAGGTCTACATTAGGCTACATTTTCTTGTTGGGTGGAGGAGCTATATCCTGGAAAAGTGTCAAACAGACACTTGTAGCTTCTTCCACCATGGCAGTAGAATTCGTAGCGTGTTATGAGGCATCAAATCAGGATCAGGGAATATGGCTGAGAAACTTTGTCACTAGGCTGCGTGTTTTGGAGAATGTTGAAAGACCACTTAAGATATTTTGTGACAATAAATCAGCAGTGCTGTATTCCAACAACAATAGGAGCTCATCCAAGTCAAAGCATATTGACATAAAGTTCCTAGTTGTGAAAGAAAGAGTGCAGAGTGGACAGATTTCCATAGAGCATATTGGGACAAACTCCATGATAGCGGATCCGCTCACAAAAGGATTACCACCCAAGGTCTTTCATGAGCACACTGCTCATATGGGTGTAGTATTGCTTGAGGATATCATGATTTAGTGGGAGTTTGTATTTTCTTTGCTTTATGTTTGTTTAAGACATTTATGTATTTGGTTATTTTCTGATCAGAAATAAAGTTTTCAGTTTATTCACTCTGTTTTGTTATGTTTAAGTTTGACCTCACTTTGGTTTAAGGAGGACCAGTTGGAAATAGGCATGTTCGGTTCACATTGCATGTAATTTCCATGCTACACATCCATGATTGATCTATGTCATTTGGCTATATTTGTATATGTGACCATTGATGGGTTTAGTCATGATTGATATGACGAAAATCGCTTTGATCCTATATGGGTATAGTTGATGGACGAGATTGTTGTGAATACCTTTACATAATAGCAAATTTTGAGCTCATAAGGTTATACATTTATCAGGTAACATATGTTGCCCAAGTGGGAGATTGTTGGATTAAAAAATCCTTTGTGGGCACATATGTATAATGTATATGCTATTATAAAGTGTGATACGAAATTAAGTGACCAATTATGTTATGGGTATCAAAAGGGTATTAAAGTGTCATGGAATTAATGTGTAGATACCATAAGTTAATTTATAATTTGTTGAGGGGCCAAATTATAAATACCCAAGAGTTATTCTAAGATGACTCTATAAATAGGTAGTGGTCCCCAAGAAACACTAGGGTTCTGTATTCTCTCCTTCCCCATCAGAGAAAATACTCTAGAAAATAGTGTATTCTTGGAAGATCAAAACCTTCTCTACAATCTCCAACAATGGCTTCAGGTTAGTGCTTCCGCTCATATTTTATCATCTTCTTCTTCTTTAATTTAGCAAAGGCTTTATAGATTTATGATTTAGGGTTTTCTATATTAAAGCACTTTTAGGAATATGTTTGGATCTGTGATTTATATATTTCTTTGAGTGTTTTATAAATCCTAACAGAATCCAATCAACAAGAATGAGAATCGGGCTCAAGAAGGAGAGAAAGAGATCCAGGTTCAGATCTTGATAATGCTCTGCTACAGAAAGGAATCAAGGGCTAGAGATCTGAATGGAAGGAGTCATTATATTCCGCTGCAATCACTATAAGGTTTCTGATAACTTTTATGTGTTTATTTCATTGTTTTAGAAATTCATATTAGGATGTTAATAAAACATACTTGTTAGTAAATCTAGATCCTGGTAAAATTATTCCAACAATTCCTGCACACCTTCAAAAGCAACTCTCACATCTATATAAGCATTAGAAAACCCAAGCAAAGACACTTCATCCTCAATTTTCCATAACAACGCAATACCTCCACTCCTACCATTGACATCTATGACTATCATGCCATCAAATCCCAACGTCACGCGCACTCTCTCCATCTGAGAATGATTGGAGAGAGTCTCACAGAGAAACAGAATACTGGGCTTCTTTTGGATCACAAGATCCTTAAGGAATTTTAAAGTCCATGCGTTCCCAAGCCCATGGCAATTCCAAGATAAAATATTCATAATGATTAGTGGGCCTGGACACCAGTACCCACCAAACTCAAGTTTTTTGAACCATTTACCTCTTGACCCGTTGCCACATCACCCTTCACATGGGCCCCATCAATATCTTCCAAAACCATTCTTCTCCTCTTCGTATCAAGAACCAAAAGACAAGCCTCCTCATTGATATGATTAGATATTTTCTTATTCTTAGCAGTTGGTAAAATATCTTCCACAATTATAGGGTCCCCACTTACAACCTTTGATGATCCTATCCCTGCCTCACGTTGCCCCGAAGTTACCTCTACTATCATCGAAGCTCACCCCAGCACACCACGATTCCCCTCAACCATTGTCATCGTTGACCGAGACACCTCACCATGACCCGTGGTTTTTGCTACAGAATCGTCGTCCATGGTAGCATTAAACTGCTTGAGCCATTTAGCTCCGATCATGTGGTTTTTACGTATATGTCTCACTCACATCCATTCCCCATACGACTTGATTATCTGACTCTCTCCAACCTCGAAACACCGTGGATAAAATCTTTCAGAATGCCCTATAATTCCACAAATAAAGTAGAAAGTGAGGAGATGTTCATACTTAAAGTTAGTCCATAAATCGATCCCGGCAGTATTGCGAAGCTTCATACGTCTCCTTAATGGATTCGTAACATTTAAAGTCACACGAACACGAAGATAATCCCACCATAAGCCCATGAAATTCCTTTCATCCGATTAAACAAACTGCCCAATATAGTTTGCGACATCCTTAACCACTGTAGCAGTTTCAAACCCGATCTAAGATCATGCAATTGCACCCACATATCAACTTCATTCAAGGTAACTAATCTTGGATCCTCCCCCCGCTGCAACCTTTTGAAGATTAACAAGAACCTATTAAAAGTCCAAGCGCATCGATTCATCATACTTTGGATGTCAATCTCATGATAAAATTGAAAGAGATAGCAATTAGTATCCAACTCCTTGACAAACATCCTTTTCCCCGGCTGCCACAATGAAGCCATCATATGTTTCATAGCCTCAAAATCAATTTTTCTTTCAGTCAAGAACCTTCCAACGATACACCACCTATCATCATAGTCATTACCATCCGTAGCACTACCATCATAAGATAAGATAGCATCCTCCTCATCCTCAATAGAAATATGCACCCTTGTACCGTCCTCCATAATCGTACCACAACCAGCAGAATCCCGAAAGCAAAAATAGAAGACAATAACCAACAAGAATCGAACCAGAAAAAACTAAAGAGAAAGACTAAAGAACCATGTCAAAAGACAAGACTAATGGAAAATCTTAATTAGTTTCAACACATAAAACACAATCACAACATTTACAATCAATTAATGAATGTACTCCTTATAATTCTAATCCCATAAAAATACTAATTAGAATTAAACTAATAATAGTAAATTAATAATTGAAATAAAAAACTAAAAAAGAGGAGAGCTCATTCGTTCAAGATCGCGAAATCAGAGTCGGTGACGTCCGCTCTTGAAACTTCTTCATCAAATTTCCCTAATCATCAACCTGATTATTAATGTCACAGAACGGATGGCGAGGTCGAAGCCAAATTTGAAGCCAAAGTCAAAATAGAAGCCGGAGTGAGCCGAAATCAACAAGGGACGAAGTCAAATTACGGAATCATCAAGAATTACGAAAGTCGAAGTCGTTTCTGTTTGTCTATTTATGTGGCCCTTTTTTAGGTTGAGTATTGATATGATTTTTGGTATTGATATGTCACTACTATAATTAATTATGAGTTTTAAAGGCAGTTTTTAACCCTTTTCGGCATCAATTTTAGTAAAATTCGCTACTGACGCTAATCTAGAGGACGCTGTAGAATCAAACATAACCAAAATCATATTCGGTTATTATGTAATAAGTGATGCCATAGTGTAATCAGAATCGACGACATAGGGTTAAAAATCGACGTCATAGTGTTAAAAATTAATTTATTTTTCTAATTTAAAATCTAGTATAAATTCAAAAATGTAATTTACTTAAATTAAATATTTATTATTTAAATTAAATTAAATATTATTTAAATTAATTTCATGACTACCCAATATACTTAAATTAATTTCATGAAAGCAATTAAAAATTTACAATTATATTACACAAATATATTTTAAAATTAGTCCAAGTGTTAACAAGCTAATATATCTAATTAAACATATAAAAATTACAAGTTAACCTACAAAAATAAGCTAGGGAAGATAAATTCTTATACATTTCAGCATCAATCGTCCAAGCCTTCGTGAATCACTACCAGCAATTGTTCTATCCACTTGCACTGTAACAGTAATAATTTAATTTTTGCATCATATGTCTTCTTTTCCCCAAACTGTAAAAAGAAGTATATATGTATATTAGTATATATATTATTATTTGTTAATATAATAAATAAGATAACTAATAATTAAAACTTACAATTATTTGATAGTTTAAATAATGGTTAGGGTTTGCATGTGCAACAATGCCACTCATGTATTTCAATACATAAAAATTCATTCTTGGTTTTTAGGTTGTCTTAAAAGAGTATGAGCAGTGGTATCCTACCTATGATATTGAACTGGCAGCAGTCATTTTTGCACTAAGAGTTTGGCGTCATTATCTATATGATAAAAAGTGTGAGATTTATACCGATCACAAGAGCCTCAAGTACTTTTTCACTCAGAAGGGTTTAAAATATGAGGCAATGGCTATGGTTAAAACTGGTCAAAGATTATGACTGCGAGATTCTCTACCACCCTGAAAAAGCAAATGTGGTAGTGGATGCTCTTAGTCGAAAAGGCCCAGGGCAAGTTTATGAATTAAAGAAGATTTCAGCAAAGTTGGCTGAAGATATGACCAGAGCGGGAATTGAGTTTGTGGTCGGAAAACTTGCTAACATTACCACGTAGTCTGATTTGCTAGAAAGAGTTAGAACGACCCAGCAAAATGATTCAGAGCTACAGGGGTACAAAGAAAAGTTGGAAACTTGATCGGCGAAAGACTTTTCACTTTTATCTGATGGGTTATTACGATACAAGAGCAGGATTTGTGTACCGATCGACAAAAGTATCAGACAGGAGATTCTTGATGGGTCTCATACCACACCGTACTCTTTACACCCAGGGACAACTAAAATGTATCATGATGTGAAGGCCATGTACTGGTGGTCAGGTATGAAGGATGACATTGTTGAGTACATGTCGAGATGCTTAACTTGTCAGCAAATCAAGACAGAACATCAGAGGCCGGCGGGTTCGCTTTAGCCTCTGAAGATTTCTGAGTGGAAGTGGGAAGACATCACCATGGATTTTGTGGTGGGTTTGCCAAGAACGATGGGGTATTATGACTCTATTTGGGTGATTGTGGATTGATATACAAAGTCAGCATACTTTTTACCAGTGGGGACAATGTATACAGTGGACCAGTATGCTGATTTATACATCAAGGGGATAATTTGGTTTCATGGTGCCCCAAAGTCAATAGTTTTAGATCGAGATCCAAAGTTTACATCCAAGTTCTGGGAAAGCTTGCAGGGAGCAATGGGTACTAAGTTAAAGTTTAGTAGAGCTTTTCATCCTCAAACCGATGGTCAATCTGAGAGGACTATTCAGATACTTGAGGATATTTTGAAAGTGTGTATAATGGATTTTGAAGGTTCTTGGAACAAGTATCTTCCTCTGATCGAGTTTTCTTATAACAATAATTATCAGAGTGTTATTGGTATGACTCCATATGAGATGCTTTATGGGAGGAAGTGTCGTTTGCCAATTCACCGGGATGAAGCCGGTGAACGTAGGTATCTTGGACCCGAGGTTGTTGAAAGAACGAGTGAGGCCATTGAAAAGATTCAAGCTCGTATGCTTGCCTCACAGAGTAGACAGAAAAGCTACGCAGATCCAAAGCATAGAGATATTGAATTCCAGGTTGGGGCTTTTGTTTTCCTACGGGTTTCCTCAATGAAGGGAATTCGGAGGTTTGGAAAGAAGGGGAAATTGAGTCCCAAATTTATTGGCTCATTCGAGATTCTCGAAAGAGTAGGTCAGGTAGCTTATCGGCTAACATTACCTCCTGCTCTATCTGAGGCTCACAATGTATTCCACGTTTCAATGCTTCGAAAGTATGTGTCTGATACAACTCATATTTTAAGTTATGAGGACATCGAGCTTCAAACTGACCTATCATATGAAGAATAACTAGTTCGGATCTTTGACAGGAAGGAAAAGGTATTGCAGAACAAGACTATTCTGCTAGTTAAAGTGCTGTGGCGGAACAACAAGGTTAAAGAGGCGACTTGGGAGTTAGAGTCGCAGATGTGAGAGCAGTATCTCGAGCTATTCAGGTAAATTTTGAGGACAAAATTTCTATAAGGAGGGGATAGTTGTAATATCTCGGAAAAATAATATGGTATTTACTTGGACATATTGTATTAGATATGTAATTATTCTGGTATTGAGGTGAGATTATGATCTTACTTAGGTTAATTAGTGTGAATTTAATAAATGATTAAATAAAGCGTAACAGAGATTTTATTGGGATGTATGGGTATCGTAGATACCATTTCTGGAATAAAATATTTTTCGGGCTAGGCAACCGTGGAAACTTGGCAGAGTGGTCGGAAATGTCACGATGATGAAATACGAATCGAAATGGAAATTATACTAGACTACTTTAGAATGTTAGATTATTGATTTGGCGGGACTAGCTAGAACTACCAAACTGCACCTGAGTGTGTTTAGGTTTAAGGCTAACTTGAAGGGTAAAATGGTCATTTGGAGATGTTAGATATTTTCTTTGTCTTATATGCATTAGTGGCTAAACTTTACTGTCTTTATTAAGTTAATAATAAAATAAAAAATAATAATAATAGTAGTAATAACATAGAAAAGATTAGAAGAAACAAGAACATTACATTCATATTCTCCCTCTCCCTCCTTCGAGCAGCCAAGAACCAGCCTAGAAGCAGGGGATTTCTCATCAAATTCTCTTTGATTTCTAGCACATCTTTATTCAATTCAGCCTAGAAGCTTTGGGGTAAGTTTCTTGCTTCATGAATTTAAGTTTTCTTAGTTGTTAGGTTGGTTTAGGGTTAGAGTTTTATGACTTATTGGCTGTAGGATTTATATGAGTTAAGGTTGAGTTTATAGGTCTGTATTAGAGTAGGTTAGCGTTGGGATTGAGTGATTTTGTTATGGCAGCTTGGTTTGGGTTGAATTAAATAAAGTTTAGATAGGTTTTAATGTTGGGTTTTATGCCCTAAATAAAACTCATTTCAATATAATCAGATTTACTTATTAATATAGATCAGAAATAACATTTAATGTTGCATGGTTCACATGATTTATTTCATGATTATATGTACATAATGTATAAATTCATCTGAAACCCTTTTCACATACTTGATCCTGTTTATTGTGCCGTCAACACATTGGAAAGTAAACATGACTATGTGAATAAAGTTTCCTAGATTTATCAGACACAGGGTTTTACTGATATGATAATCTACAACAAGAGTTTACTTGTATTTGGAGAAATACTATGTTCTTTCCAGAACATTGGTTAAAGTAAAGCTCAGGTTGGATGCATGGAGTATGCATCGGAAGGGACCGATATTGAACTTTGACTTAGATTTATTAAACTTACCGTAATATCTATTCAAGTCGATATCGCCTAGTTGATCCTAGATCAAATGATCTTAATCCTGATATGTTTAGGCTCAATCTCGAGAGGCTATTCGTGTTCTTTGATTTGTTAGTTAAGCCTACTTTTAGGTCAGGGTGATACGTACATTTTGGGAACACGGTAGTGCAATTGAGTGGGAGCGCTATCATAAACATGGAATCTATAGCTTCTATCTGGCGAATAGTAAGCAAAGGATGATCTCCTTCGAGCTTGACCAAACGAACATAAATGGTGGAGTACTCATTTCACATTAGCTGAAATATCATTTATACGGGGTCAAGTGTTTTAAGGAATAAATACATTGTAGGGTGTAACGGTAATTTAATCCCTTTACAGTGTAGATCATTCATATAGAGGATCATTGATCACATTAGGATTATAACAATGGATAACTAATGATGTGTCTATATGGTGGAACATATAGAGCATTCTATATACCGAGAGTGCAATTACGAGTTCTATGCGTGGATTCAACGAAGAATTAATAAGTTAGTGAATTTTAGTGCTAAATTCTTGATCTACTTATTGGAAGCTCGGTTATATAGACCCATGGTCCCCCCACTAGTTGAGATAATATTGCTTGTAAGACTCATGTAATTGGTTTTGATTAATCAATTATAATTCACAAATTAGACTATGTCTATTTGTGAAATTTTCACTAAGTAAGGGCGAAATTGTAAAGAAAGAGTTTATAGGGGCATATTTGTTAATTATGATACTTTGTATGGTTCAATTAATAAATATGATAAATGACAATATTATTTAATAATTATTTATAGTTATTAAATAGTTAGAATTGGCATTTAAATGATTGAATTAGGAAATTGGCATTTTTGAGAAAATCAGATACAAAAGGTGTTAAAATTGCAAAATTGCAAAGCCCAAGGCCCAATCCATTAAGTGTATGGTCGGCCACCTTTGTAGCTTTTTTAAATGATTTTTTCATTATTTTAATGCCATATAATTCAAATCAAACCCTAGAGGAATGCTATAAATAGATAGTGAAGGCTTCAGGAAAATAACACACTTTCTGAATCAGAAAAACCTGAGCCTTCACTCTCTTCTCTAGCCGCCACTCTCTCTCTCTTTTCTTCCTCAATATTTCGAACCTCTCTTAGTGATTAGAGTAGTGCCCACACACATCAAGTGATACCTCAATCATAGTGAGGAAGATCGTGAAGAAAGATTATCAGCAAAGGAGATTCAGCATCAAAGATTCAGAGAAAGAGATCCAGGTTCAGATATTGATAATGCTCTGCTACAGAAAGGAATCAAGGGCTAGATATCTGAACGGAAGGAGTCATTATATTCCGCTGCACCCAATGTAAGGTTTCTTAAACTTTATATGTGTTTATTTCATCGTTTTAGAAAGTTCATATTTAGGATGTTAATAAACATACTTGTGAGTAGATCTAAGATCCTGGTAAAATAAAATTCCAACAACTGGCCTCAGAGCCATGGTAATTGATTTACTTACATGTAATTTGGACTTTAAAACGATTGTTTGTATGTTCTTTGGATGGTATCATGTTGTATTGAGTGTTATTTGATGATTGATTGATGATTGTGAAATTTTCGTGAAAAATAATTGTTATTTCGGTTCTGGCATTATTTTTGTTGGATAGTATGGAAAAAATTAAGCAAGTTAGCCTTTTACAGAACTCAATTTGGATTTTATTTGAATTAGTTATGATTTTTTGAAGATTTGACAAAATCGGGGGTACATTTGTCTTGATAGTTTTAACATGATCATGAGAACTGTCCGTACAGTTTCGAATTTTTTCAATTTTCTTCAATTTTTCATACTTTTTCATGGAATTAACTTCCAATTTTTTGTATGGTTTTGTATATATACTATTACTATTCCTAATTCAATTCTAATTATCATTTTGAATTAATTTAATTTTTTTTTAATTTAATTCAAGATATTAGTGTAATTTGAATTTGAATAGAATTAGTATTTATCTTTTTGCTTAAAAATCTATCTTATTTTTAAATTTGATTATATTTTTTTTTAAATTTAAGGTCAGATATTTTAAGATATTTATAATATCTTTTAAGATATTTTAAAAATATCTTATCTTTTAAGATTTTTTAATTAAATCTTTTTAGATATTTTGACCATATTTAAATTTAAAATAAGATATTTATAATCATGTAATTTTTAAATGATATAAGATATTTTGCTAATTTTTTTAAATTTTGTTATTTTATTTATTTAAATTACATTTAAAATTTGAAAAAGATATTTATTTATCTTTTTTAATTTTTTATTTAATTTTTATTTATAAAATAACATTTAAAATTTAAAAGTAGTTAGCAAATTTTTTTTTGAAATGATATTTAGGTTGGTTGAAACCTAATTTTTCAAAAATTGTAGGTTTAATTTTAAATTTAAATTTTTTAAAAATCGAATTTTTCAAATTTTTTTTAAATTTTTCGAAAAATTATTTTTTTATTTAATTAATTATTTTCGAAATTAAATATTTAATTTAAAATTAAATAAATCCTACATCCAACTATCCAACTAACCTTGTTGCAGGAGTATGTGTTTTAGCTTATGTGTAAGTTTTTAAAACCTATTATTACTTGATTGCAAATAGCCATGGTTACTTTTTGCCAGATCTAATGATCTGATGGCTCCCTTGGTCAAGTTAATAATTTGTAACAGGTAAATTTTACAATCTTCTTTCATCTGTGTATGACCTAGCAACATGATAGGACCCATCCAAAGTGTGCCTGTGTGAGCCTATGTGTTTAATTTTATTATAGATGCATATAGGTTAATGTTGCTAAATAAAATGTCATAGTCATTGATAGATTTTATTTAGGCCCATTTAGTTTTGGGCTTATTCAATTAATAACAGTTGTTCTTATTAAGGTTAAATTCCTCTCTTTTGGGCCTTGTGTGAGAGTTGGGAGCCATAGAAGTGGGTACGACATACTGAACCCAGCACCCCCTCACACAAACCACCCCAATTGTGAAGGCCCATTTGCACGATTTGAATGATCGTACTAGGTTAATTAAACTAGTTTAACCTAATAAAATTGATTAGCAACATAATTAATTTCATTTATTTTGAAATTAATTTAAGAAAAATATAGTTTAAGGAATTTTATATTCTAAGCTAAACTATATGTATTTTCTTGTATTTAATTAAATATAGAATTATAACCATCTAGATTCTTTACGGAACTTAATTTAAATTTTTCATTAAATATTCCTATTTAAGTTGATATTTAGTTATCTTCAACTAACCAACTTAAATGCGAATATCTTTTGAATTCAAAATTTCAAAATTAAGTTGAGGAATTTTAGGCATTGGTTATTAAGATTCTTTAGATATTTTTTTAAGTTAATATCTTTTCAAATATTAACTTAAAATGGAATATTTTCAAATTAAGTGGTTACAACTTAATTTTTGATATTTAATTAAATTTAAATTTGAAAATATTTAAGTTCTAGATTTTTCTAGTACAACTTAAATTAGATATTTTTTCAAATTTTGTGGAAAAGATACTTAGTCAAATAAGATATTTTCTAGATAGTTATTTATAGACTACTTATTATTTCTAATATTAAATAGGAAAATATTATAAATTGTGAAATTAATTATTTATTAATTAATTTTGGTACAATTTATTTTAAATATATTTTTTCCTAGTATTAAACTAGAGATTAATAATTAAGCCTTCTCTACACTTAATTATTTATTTCTTGAATTTAATACATTTAATTAATTTGAAAATTAAATATCTAAGTTGATTTTTATCATCATACTTAAATATTTCTTTTTCATGACATTTAATTAAATAGAAAATTATTTTTAGTTGAAATTTATTTTTTTTAACTAAATTTAAATAATTTTCAAAATATATTTTTTCTTTATTTTATTAATCAATTTTCGAAATTGTATTTCTTAAATGCTAGAATTTCGAATTTTATCTTGAAAAATAGATTAAGTTGTAAATTAATTATTTTAATTAATTCTTGGATCAACTTAAATCAATGATTTTTTCATTTATTGATTAATTTAAAATAAATTGAATTAAAGTATATTATTAGAAATAGAATTAATTAGTCAAAGGAAAATCTAGATAGGTGATATTTTTGCTTGAAGTATTTTTCTAGTGTATTTAATTAAATAGAAAATTAATATTTAAGTTGATTTTCATCATCATACTTAAATATTTGTAATTTTTCTTATATATTTAATTAAATAGGAAAATTATATTTTTTGTTGTAAATTAATTTTATTAATTAATTTTGGGCCAACATTAAATTAGAATAATTTTTCCAGGATTTATTTTTTATTTTAATATGCATTTTTCGAAAATTGTATTCTTATATACTTTAATTTTTCGAAATGCAATATATATTTATAGAAAATTAAATTTGAGTTGTAAATTAATTTAAATTAATTTTGTAACAACTTAAATATTTTTTCTAAATATTTATTGGAAATTATTACTAAGATGGAAATAATTCATGTTATTTTCATATCCATCTAAGTAAAATTTATAAATATTAAATTAAAATTTATATTTAGAATTTTTCATTCTAAATTGGAAATTTTAAATAAATAAATATATATTTAAAATAAATAGAATAAATAAAGAGAATAAAAGAAAATACAACTCTTTTTAAATAATGAGCTTTATTATCAAGAGACATTCGATCTCCATTGTGGGTTTTACACGCGTTTGTTTTAGTGAGTAATCCTCCCTAATGGAGGAACGTTCATTAGCAATTTCGCACCGTTTAACCTCGCATGATAAGTAGTTTGTAAGTGTTTTGTATGGTATGGATCACCCTAATGGTGGCGACCATACTTGACTTGCAAATTATGAAACAATGGTGGAAGCTCATAAGATAGAATTGCCTTGACTCTCGCCTAAACGGGACAACGCTGAATTCCAATCTTGATCGAATAAAAGGTTGCTAGAATGTTTAACATTTTAGACGAGCTGACAACTCTATTCAATGAATGGTAGCTTTGACTCTCGCCTAAACGGGACACTGATATCGGTTTGTTGAAAACCTTGGAAATTATTTAGGATTGTAAGTTTTAGTATTTTCACTTGTCATTCCTACTTACTATATGTTTATAATTTACGAATTGTGTATGAATTTATATTGAACCATGTTATTTTCTGTTATTAAGTTGTAGTTTAATTTCGAATCTTCATTGTTGGTCTAACTTGGCTTGTTTATCTAATGAGATAAATCCCTAGTGGATTTTCACCATTAGACATACATAATAGTGTTAGATCTCGAAAGATGAATATTGTATATGCGACATCTAATTTGTTCATCAATTGATGACACCTTAGACTAGTATTTTTACGATATAAAACAAGAAGATTATATAAATAAGATTACTTTGACTTTCGCTAATCGAAGCATCGTTGGATTCTTATTTTAAACGAAATTATCCTAATTCCTCTTAGCTTATTCATTTCGAATTAGCTTTCAAATATATCATTGGATGAATGGTCTATGAATCATTTCATGTCATTATATTTTCTCTTAAGAAATTAAATGACGCATATGATTATAACCCCGAAATTCTATTCCCAATTGATATAAATCCTCAATCTTAGAAATCTCCTACTTGTATGGGCAAATCTGACTTAGAGTTTGTATTAGTAGTCGGTCCAAGATAGAATTACTCATAATATTTGGTATAAATTTAAGTCTTTGACTTTAATTTTAGATTCCAAATAGAAATTTTCTTATATTTCTAATTCCAGAATACAATACAGTTACACTTTTTCAAGTGTTTAATATCCATCTTCTATTAATGGATTAAAACTGTATGGAATATGAGTTAGGTATTCTGTGACCAGGATCCACTTGAAGTATTCTGAGAACTCTTTGATGTAACTAAACCTATGTCATCATAGACACTACCACATTTTCTTAATCTATGGTATTTGTATCTTGTTCATAATGGATTTGACAAGATCAATCTCTGCAAAGAGTTAATATGCCTATATCCACTGAAAGTAGTTCATCTCATTCGCAGATGGATGTACATTCAGGGGTGGATATGAGTTTTTCGTTGTATTCTTAAAACGATAACTCTAGATTATACCTTATGCAAAGAAATTTGAAATGTTTGAAAAATTTCATCAATTTCTAGCAATGGTTAAACACCATTAAGGTATGTGGTTAAAGATCTTGCGAACTGATAGGGGTGGAGAAATAGTTAGTAGATATGCAGTTCAAAGATCATTAAATTGATTTTTGAATTATATCCAAACTTACCTCCCCAGAAATTTCGAGTTGCATGTTGATGATTAGTTACTAGTCGTTGCCTAAATCCTTCTATGGTAATACAATTTCAGAATGATGTAATGGTTGTATACTTAATGTAAATCATTACTAGATTCATGGATGACCTAATCAAAATCTTAAGAAAAGCTAGAACTGTTAACCATGGTTTCTTAGCTATTCTAAGTGATTAGGGGTGGACCATCCCATTGTCAATAGATAAGAAAGTGTTTGTTCAAACAAATACTAATTTTCTAAGAAAATGACTAAGTCTGGAAAACAAGTAGCAAACAAAGGAGATATTTAATTCTTGATTCCAAAAGTGTTCTATCATTTTATATGACATATGATGATCCCACTGCCTCTGTTGTCTTGTCACAACCAAAGAGGTTAATACCATTTAGTTTTCTTCGACATAATTCGCGGTACCTTGTCGTAGTGGGAGAGTTTCTAGGAACTCACCTTCTTATGACTTGGGAGACACTAGTGATTAAAATCCATTGTGAGTTTAAACAAGTAATGGATTGTCAAGATAAGAAACTAAGAAGAAAGCCAATAGAACTATGGTTTAATCCATTCACATGGAATGACCTAAAGTTTTCTATTACAAGGACATAAAAGGAAATTTTCGTTAATAAGTCTATTCTATGGACTTAACAAAACTTCTGTTCCTAGTATTATAGGTTTGAGTTTATCTAAACCTATGGCTTGTGGTATACCTGGTAATTACTTACTCTAATGCAAGCAACTTACTTTAGTAAGATGCTGAAGCATTTTCTTTCTAATGGCAATCTATAGAAGCTTCACAACTTCTTAGGTATAGATTTTATTTATCTAAGGAAAAGTCTTAACTATTCCAGAAAAGATAAAGCCATGAAAGAATTTCTTACATCAACAGTGAGAGGTCTTAGATATGCTTTTGTATGCCTTAGACCAGACACTCTTGTTGAGTGGGAGTAATGAGTAGGTATCAGATTAATCCAGGAGAAGAACATTGGAAGACAATCAAGTAAATTTTAAGATTAAGAAGAGGAACTATATGTTAGTCTATAAGGGTGTGTTTAAAACTCTTAGACTACACCATATCAGATTTCGAAATTTGCCTATGTGCTAGTAAATATTTCTGATAAGATGGTGATTACTGCGGGGGTGGAATAGTGATTTTGGAGAAGTGTAAAAACCTATACGAAGTCTCTAGGTCTACCAGAAAGGGACTGAATGTTAAAGCTGCAGGAAAGTTACTTATTCAGTCTAAGGAAAGTTCTATACATCTTTGGCACCATTCCAAATTGCCTTAAACTACTAGTGTTAATTTCCTGATTAACCAAAAGTAGTTGTCAAAGGTATAGAATCCAGTATCCCAAGAGAGTAAACATATAGAGAGGAATTTCACATTATCAATGATTTTGTGATTAAAGGAAGAGTAATGGTGGAGAAAAGGTTGTGTTTAATTCAACCTTTCAGATCCTATTACGAGGAGTTTACTACTACTACACTTGATTTGTATATCAAGGTGTTGAGATTATTTGAAAACGCACTTTTTGTTTTATATTAGTGCAAGTGGGAGTTTGTTGGGTTTTATGCCCTAAATAAAACTCATTTCAATATAATCAGATTTACTTATTAATATAGATCAGAAATAACATTTAATGTTGCATGGTTCACATGATTTATTTCATGATTATATGTACATAATGTATAAATTCATACGAAACCCTTTTCACATACTTGATCCCGTTTATTGTGCCGTCAACACATTGGAAAGTAAACATGACTATGTGAATAAAGTTTCCTAGATTTATCGGACACGTGGTTTTACCGATATGATAATCTACAACAAGAGTTTACTTGTATTTGGAGAAATACTATGTTCTTTCCAGAACATTGGTTAAAGTAAAGCTCAGGTTGGATGCATGGAGTATGCATCGGAAGGGACCGATATTGAACTTTGACTTAGATTTATTAAACTTACCGTAATATCTATTCAAGTCGATATCGCCTAGTTGATCCTAGATCAAATGATCTTAATCCTGATATGTTTAGGCTCAATCTCGAGAGGCTATTCGTGTTCTTTGATTTGTTAGTTAAGCCTACTTTTAGGTCAGGGTGATACGTACATTTTGGGAACACGGTAGTGCAATTGAGTGGGAGCGCTATCATAAACATGGAATCTATAGCTTCTATCTGGCGAATAGTAAGCAAAGGATGATCTCCTTCGAGCTTGACCAAACGAACATAAATGGTGGAGTACTCATTTCACATTAGCTGAAATATCATTTATACGGGGTCAAGTGTTTTAAGGAATAAATACATTGTAGGGTGTAACGGTAATTTAATCCCTTTACAGTGTAGATCATTCATATAGAGGATCATTGATCACATTAGGATTATAACAATGGATAACTAATGATGTGTCTATATGGTGGAACATATAGAGCATTCTATATACCGAGAGTGCAATTCGAGTTCTATGCGTGGATTCAACGAAGAATTAATAAGTTAGTGAATTTTAGTGCTAAATTCTTGATCTACTTATTGGAAGCTCGGTTATATAGACCCATGGTCCCCCCACTAGTTGAGATAATATTGCTTGTAAGACTCATGTAATTGGTTTTGATTAATCAATTATAATTCACAAATTAGACTATGTCTATTTGTGAAATTTTCACTAAGTAAGGGCGAAATTGTAAAGAAAGAGTTTATAGGGGCATATTTGTTAATTATGATACTTTGTATGGTTCAATTAATAAATATGATAAATGACAATATTATTTAATAATTATTTATAGTTATTAAATAGTTAGAATTGGCATTTAAATGATTGAATTAGGAAATTGGCATTTTTGAGAAAATCAGATACAAAAGGTGTTAAAATTGCAAAATTGCAAAGCCCAAGGCCCAATCCATTAAGTGTATGGTCGGCCACCTTTGTAGCTTTTTTAAATGATTTTTTTCATTATTTTAATGCCATATAATTCAAATCAAACCCTAGAGGAATGCTATAAATAGATAGTGAAGGCTTCAGGAAAATAACACACTTTACGAGATCGAAAAACCTGAGCCTCCACTCTCTTCTCTAGCCGCCACTCTCTCTCTCTTTTCTTCCTCAATATTTCGAACCTCTCTTAGTGATTAGAGTAGTGCCCACACACATCAAGTGATACCTCAATCATAGTGAGGAAGATCGTGAAGAAAGATTATCAGCAAAGGAGATTCAGCATCAAAGATTCAGAGAAAGAGATCCAGGTTCAGATATTGATAATGCTCTGCTACAGAAAGGAATCAAGGGCTAGATATCTGAACGGAAGGAGTCATTATATTCCGCTGCACCCAATGTAAGGTTTCTTAAACTTTATATGTGTTTATTTCATCGTTTTAGAAAGTTCATATTTAGGATGTTAATAAACATACTTGTGAGTAGATCTAAGATCCTGGTAAAATAAAATTCCAACATTTAATTCACTTGAGTATGCAATTTTAACTTAATTGTTGAATTGTTGTAAATTAGTGCTTGAAATATGTTGTATTTGTGATATTACATTATTATGGAAAGTTTGATTAGGTTTGGAGGAGGTTTAGGTCGAAATTGAGGAAGAAACCCAAGTTTTTTGGTCTGCTAGAATCGGTCGACCGGTTGGTTTTGGTGCACCAAAACCGGTCCACCGGTTGACCTGCAGGGGGAATTCCTAGGTTTTCTTCAAAACATGTTTTTGGCTTGGGGTGGTACCTATCACATGTTTTAGGTTATTTAGGTATTGTGTAGCCTATTTTGGGATTGTTGGAAGTTAGGTTATGTTAGATGTCAGATTTAGGGTTTTGTCCAGAGTTTTGATTTAAGACATTCATTGAGTTTTGGTTATCGTGACATAGGAACGGGATCACCCAGCTTTGTTTCTACTCAAGTCGGCCCACACACCTGATTTCTGGATAGAGGTAAGAAAAGTATTATGCATCACTTAGGGTCAAGCAATTAACCATTGTGTTGTTATAGTCTCGATTATAATCGAGAACCTGAATATATGTTTGCTAAGCCTCGGTTATGACCGAGGGTTGAAAACGGTCATAACCGTTACCAGTAATTACTCTTGAAACCGCAGATAGATTTCTTACTTATCATTTGCTGTACCAGGCAACGATGGTGACATACGTAGCTCGTGGTTAACGAGTGGTAAGAGTACTTTATGAAGTACCAAGATTGTGTAATTGTTTAAGCATGTTTTGTATGATGTGATTAAATGAATTTTATATTCTTTATAGATTTAATCACTTTTCTTGTTAATTCTCTGTGACTCACAGATGCTATATGGTGTAGGTAAAGGGAAGGCCAAAGTTGAGCAGTCATGAGTCTGAGGTCGCAACAGCAGTGTACATATCAGCTGGGTGGACAGGATGTTCTATTTTGATTGTATTTTGAAATATAAACTTATTTTGTAAAAGTACTCTTAATCCAGATTGTAAATGTTTTGATAACAGGGGGTCCCCGTAGATGTTAGTACTTATCTTTTATAAAAAAAAAAAAAAAAAAGAAGAAGAAATTTTATGAGTTTGTTTTAAATGGCAAAATTTTAATTAACCACACTTTTTGATATAATTATATAAATTAGTAAGAAAATTTATAAAAGCACACACATGGCGTCCCTGTTGGAAAGGACGTTACACTCACATTTCATCAAAAAAATCAAAAAATCCCAATCAATCACACCATTTTCGGCCATAGCAAGAAATGTCAAAAAAAAGTTTCAAAAGTATCACAAAAACATGATTTCCATGCAAAAAATTGCTATAAAAATATTGTAGACTTACGCACAATGAAGAGATGATCCACCAAGCTTCCAAGAATCAATCAAGAGCTTCAAAATCTCCTCCAATGGTGAAGGATATGCCCAACCCGAAATGGTAGTCAAGAATGGAAAAAATTTGTAATTTTTTAAATGTTATGATTTTCAAGGGTTTTTACTCTTCATCTACATAAGGCTTTTTTTACCAAAAAAAAAAAAAAAAAAAAAACGCCATTTACCTCAAAATTGCTATTATAACCTCTCTCTACCATTTGGGGGCTAAAAGACAATTTAATTATTTTTTTGTAAGTTATTTCCTTGTAAATAATTTCTTTCTTCCTTGTAATTTATTTTTCTTGGGAAAAGTGTAATAGTTGAGAAAAGTATTTTTTGGGTTTTTGGAATGTAATTTTAGTATATGCGTAGTATTTTCAGTGCTGCAGCGCCAAGTCGCCAACAACTAAAGCGAGATCCGGATTACACATGAAAGTTCCTAATGTATGGTCATACCGCTAAAAACTTGAGAGCAAATGTTTATCCAAATTTTAACGATGATGACGTGTCAAGAGTAACAACACGTGGCACGAAAATACTAGGGCTAAATTAATGAAGAATTTGTAAAGTCATGACTGTTGGAGTAACCGTTAATCATGAAGGGTGGTCATGACCGTTAGAATGGAAGTTAGACTGTCATCCTTACCCCTAACTTGAGTAAGGTGGGTGTCTCCAAGAAGGAAAAATGATGGATTAACACCTTCATAAGTGAGATGAACAATCACCACACACCTACATACAAAGTTAGTCTAAGGGGTAGATGATATTACCCCCACCATAGACATAATGACATTCTCAAAGGTATATGGGGACATCCACACGACAGTATGACTACTAACAACGTACAAGGGGTCTCGAGGGTCACCTCGAGATGACAATTGTCACCTTCCCCAAGTTGGGTCTTGGGGGTGTCACCCCAAAGTATTGGCTTCTATCCACGAAGGTGGTCAACAACCATGTTACACCCTTAGGAGACCCTCATCGTCAGTGACTATTTCAAATGTTCAAATCTCACGAAAAGCTCAAAGACAGTTATCAACCCACGAAATAGCAGGATATTATCATAAAAATTAGACTTCAACTACCTCCAAAAATCAAGGAGACAGTTAAGATAGCTCCGCGTTGGTCGCGTCTCCTAAAGCGAGAAGCACCGACCCTTTCCTCTATATAAGGGGTCACCCATGACCTGGGAAAGAAATCTGCAATTTTGAGCACTTAGAGAAAAAACTTTTTCATTCTTTGCATTCAAAAGCCTGTCTCCAGTGTCTTTCTTTATATTTATTGTAAATTTCGGTGTCATTAATTTCATTTATTGTTACGATTTTAGTTTAAATCTCATTTATTACGACTCCGCGTCGTTTAGCTAAAAATCCAATCAACATATAGTAAATATGTTATAATTTTTATTAACTAATTTATTATATTTAGTTTTTTTATTAATTTTTTTTTTAAAAGTGAACATTTTAGGGTGTGTTTGGTAACACTTTTTTAATTAATTTTTTATTTTTAATATTAGAATAGTAAAAATATTTTTCAAATCATGTTATATAAAACTGTTTTTATTTTTCAATTTCGTAATAAAGAATCTAATTTTTTTTTTTTTTTAAAAAAAAACTTTCAAAAATTTTTTAAACAGTTTTTTTAATTAATATTTAGGACTCTGACCCCAACTTAAACGTTGAAAACCGAACCGAGATCTAGTCCCAAACTTGGACCCGCCCCCAATCCCAACTTCGAACCCATTTCCAGATCCGATTTAACTAAAATCAACAAATGAAAATAAAATTTACTGAAACATTTTTTTTTATTTTTAAATTAAAAAACAAAAATAATTATAGAACACTTTTTTTATTTTTTAAAAGTAAAATTTTAAAAACAAAAATTTTACTTTAATTTTTGAAAACAAAATAATTTCCAAAGTTTTGAGCTATTTTACATCTCAGCTATTTTCCTTTTAGAGGACAAAACAGCCCAACCTAAATCAAGTGTGTGTTTCACTTTCTGGGTCCTTGTCTCTGTTGTCGGAAGAAAGAACGATTAGTTCCCATGGCTACTAGCTCCGCTACCCGAAAACGACCCAAAACCTAATTCGGTTCCAAGCTCAAACATTTGAGGTACTCCATCCTAATTCTACAGTATTCTTGTTTGGGATTTTCTGCCTCATCTTCTTATCTATAAACATAACAAGTCTATTGAGATGTGCCTTTCGTTTATTTCCTAACACATTGTGAGGTTGTGTCTTAATTTTTGGTTCGAAACTGGTTATGGCTTTAGTATGAATACTAAGCCCAATCTCAAAGCTTCTTTTTTCTTTAGAGGAATTTTCTTTTCCTTTTGCTCAGTCCTTCTTGAAATTTGTTTCACAATGAACTGTTATAGTTATAGCTCTAATCAATAAATTATGTCTTCCACCAATTAAGGAATGATTGAGAAAGTAGAGGTTTAAACTTTAAAGCTTGTGAACTAAGATAATATTTATGGAATTAGTATGGTTATAATAAGGAAAATTCGTTTTTTTTTCTTCCAAAATTGATGTTCGAGATGTAAGTTTTGCAAATTTTGGATGTTAAATTATAGGAATACAAATGGTTGGATATCATGTAAAATTGGTGAACGAAAATATCTGAAAGATAGTCCCATTGGAAATTTTTTTGCTCATCCTATGGGCAATATTATATTTCTCTTCATATTACATATTAAAGTAGGAAGAAGAAATATTAAATAAGAAAACACAAAGCTTTCATTTCTTGGCTTGTAAGGCATGAATTATTTATCTCTCCTTGTAAAATGAGTGATCTTTGACAGTTATAATGTTTTTGCTGCATATACTATTAAGTACTAACAGAGAAATAACCTTTTTTTCCATATTGTTTTCACTTTGATCTCCTTTTCCTGCTAATGGTTATATGCAAATAGACTTTACAGACATACAAGAATTGTAGTACTATTGTATTGTGATTGCTATACTCTTTTACTTTACAAACTATAAACTCTTATGCATTTGTCCTTATAGACCCAATGTTTTGCATACTTTCTCTCTTTTAAAACTGTACTGCTATGACAATGTAAGTTGTTTAAACTGAAGGTCAATGGACAGTGATAATGACGATTTTGGTACTCTTCATCAAGAAAACATGGATGTCCAACTTAAAACATCAAATGATTTGGACTTGAATGTGGAGCAGGACAATCGCAGTCAAAAAGTGGCACATGCTAGTTGCAGTACTCACTCCACTTTTTCCTCAAAAGATGAAGTTGGTGTAGATTCAATATTACAAATTGGCACAGAGTTCGATTCTGATGAACATGCCTACAAATTCTACAACAAATATGCTAGGTTGGTTGGGTTTAGTGTTAGAAAAGACTGGGTAAATAGGAGTAAGGTACATGGTCAGGTGGTATCTAGGAAGTTCACCTGTTCTAAGGAGGGTTATCGTCGGAAAGACAGAAGAGATGTAAATGTGAGGAAACATCGGAAGGAAACAAGAACTGGTTGCTTGGCACATATGATTATTACTCGTCAACCTGATGGTAAATACCGTGTCACACATTTCGAAGCTCAACACAATCATGATAATGTCAGTCCGTGTAATGTCCAAACATTTCCACTGCAAAGAGAATTAAGTGTAGATCAATATACTGCAGCTGATTTGATAGAAGATTTTAGACCACAGTCAAAAGAAGCATCTGTTTCTATGAGTAGGCAGTTTAGAGTCCGAGATTCTCTAGATGATTTTTCTTTCAATTTTGATAATTATCTCAGAACGGAAAGAACACGAGATATGAAAGAGGGAGATGCAGCACGCTTGATGCATTATTTTCAAAGGCAACATTTTGAAAATCCATCATTCTTGTATGCATTACAGCTTGATATTGATGATAAATTGAGTAATATTTTCTGGGCTGATGATAATATGGTATCAGATTATGACCACTTTGGTGATGTTGTTTGTTTCGACACAGTTTGCAGAACAAAGGCAGACCATTTTCCATTTGTACAGTTTATAGGAGTGAATCATCACAAACAAGTGGTAATCTTTGCTGCTGCGCTTTTATATGATGACACTGTGGAATCTTATAAATGGTTTCTTCGAACTTTTCTAGAGATTATGTCTGGAAAGACTCCAAAGACCATACACACTGATCAGGATGCGGCAATTATCGAGGCAATCCAGTCAGTCTTGCCAGAAACGAACCATTGTGTTTGTGTGTGGCAAATGTATGAGAATGCTGTCAAAAACCTGAGTCGTGCTGTAAAAGATGCTCAATCATTTGCTAATGATTTAAAGAGCTGTATTTATGATTCGAAGGATGAAGAGGACTTCGTTCATACGTGGGAGACCATGTTGGAAAAGTATAGTCTTCAACAAAATGAGTGGCTAAAGTGGATGTTTAGAGAACAAGAAAAATGGGCTGTGGTATATTGCAAAAATTCATTTTTTATTGACACAAAGGGCTCACATCTTGGTGAAAGTTTATTTAATAATTTGAGAGACTACCTAAATTCTAGTCTTGATGTGCTTCAATTTTTTAAGCACTTCGAGAGGGTGGTAGATGAGCAACGGTACAAAGAAACAGAAGCTAGTGATGAAATGGATAGATGTATGCCAAAACTTATGGGGAATGTGGTTATCCTGAAGCATGCAAGTGATGTTTACACCCCAAGGGCATTTGAAGTTTTTCAGCAAGGATATGAGAAGTGTTTAAATGTTGTTGTTAACCAGTGGAGTGAGAATGGACCATCATTTGAGTACAAAACTAAGAAATTCGGGCAAAGTCGAGAATACAACGTTACGTTTAACTCTGAGGATGATACGGTGATATGCAATTGTAGAAAGTTTGAATGTGTTGGATTCCTGTGTAGTCATGCATTGAAAGTTCTTGACCACAGAAATATAAAAGTAGTTCCCTCCACATATATATTGAAGAGGTGGACAAAAGATGCAAGGTTAGGGAGCATGAAAGAGTGCAAGGAACTCCCCCCCACCCATGATAATCCTAAAACTATTGTAGCAAACCGTTACAAGGATTTGTGCCACAAAATTCTAACCTTGTCTGCTAGGGCTTCTGAATCTGAAGAAGCATATGTATACGCATATAGACATCTTGATGAAGTGATAGAAGGGGTTGAGAAAATATTGAGATTAAAACCTGAAGAAGCTCAAGGAGTAACTTCAAGTTGCATGGGCGCAAATGCCTCTGAAAATGAACAATCACAGGTTTTCATAGATGGAAATGCAATTGACGATAAGGATAACAATAAAGCAAACCACGGGGAGAGAGCGGTATTGGATAGAGATCAACTAACTATTTTAAATGAAAAAAGCTCTGCTACAGAAGGAATTTCGAATGTAGAAGTGCTTCCTCAAAGTACTATTAGCTGTATTTCTAACTCCCTGGCTGTTTATGTTTCACCTTCAGCCACAACAGGAAATCACATTATGCAGGTACTAATTTGCTAGGACTGTTACTTCCATATTTGGTTATAAATTTTATGTATCCTATCTTCCATATGAACATGCAGGGTTTATACAATTTTGAAGCAAATCAGGTGGTTAAGAGCATGTATGAACAGCCAAATCATGTTATTGACCTGCAAACCAATAGTAATTTGTACCAACCACCAAACTTTTATGCTAACCAACAGGATTCACCCAGCCAATCCCAACTATTACAGGTGAGCTAGCTGTTTGTTGAACCCTATTTCGAGCATAAAATATAATTTGAATTTTGAAGTAAGGTTGTTATATGTGACTTTCATATTCTTCATGCAGGATCCACTAATCCATAATACGTATCCAGAATCTGTATCAAACACTACGCAGCTGAGGCAGGTAATCAAAAGTAGGAAATCGAAAAATGAGAACTGACTTGCAAATTATTTTCTATTTTTTCTTTTGAAACCCTATGTACGAATTATAATTTGTTTATTTTGTTTTCACTGTAGGAAATGGATCTTGATATCCAACATTCACATTCAGCTTCGTTCTTGCAATTTGATCAAAGATACAGAGCTCCAGATACTCCATATCTTGGTCACAGTCACAAGTAAAGGAAGGATAGATGTTTAAAGTGACACCCTTTACTAATCAAACATCAGATGTAAATGTTACTAGCAGCAGAGTCTTAGTCATACATGGGTAAATTTTGTTAAGTCTAATAAGTAGAGTAGATAGTAGAAAAAATAAAAGCCATATTCTTCTAAGTCGAATACTAATTAATTTCTCAATTGAAAAGTAAAATATGATTACATTTACTAGTAGTATCTATACCTCCATTTTCTATTTCTTCACTTGTCTTTTTTACATTCTCTTGATTACTTTTAGCTTTAGGATGTAATTAGCACAGGGAATATCTATTTGAGTTTAGAACATGTTATATAATGTTCTAGAACATGAGCTGGAATTTATAATGGGAAATTTCACTATTCAACCATAATAAAATACTCCATATCAAATTTTAGACCCTTTCATCACTTTAAGATGTTTGAGATTCAAAAAACAAAAGAGAAAAATGATGTAGCATTTATTACAAACATTTATCTTAAATAATTACTATGAACATAAGAGAAATTCATACCCGTCTAGAAAATAATACACAAAGGTCCTTCTTCACTATATCACTCTTGCTCGTCCAGCTAAGCATTCTGGGAAATCGAATCCCATGATTCGTGCCATACCTCTTCCCAACCTCTAAAATAGTCTCAACGCCCAATATTGTACTGCAGGTGCGAAGCCATAAGCTATTATTTACACTCATGTTGTACTTCCAAACTCAACTTCTTCTCATAGTTGGCCTTCTGTTTCAACATGTCCTTCTAAAGCGAGTGCATAAGTCTAGCGAATGAGTGCTTCCTCTAAGGAATCCAGAACAAGAACTCGAGATCTTCGACATATCTAAGTATGTCAGCCGTAATCAACGTGTTAGCCTCACGACCCAGTATTACTACCTCAACAAACAAGCACAAGCCAAGCTTGTACAAGTCTTCCGAGTTCTGACAGATCGTGAACTTATCTTGGAGTGCTTCTGTCTTCACACTATCAGATCGGTTGAAATATTTGTTGATCAATCAGTCTGGTCCCGAGCGGGCAACCTGTGCAGCCTTCTCCTCTATCGTTGGCCCCGAGGAGAAGTTCATGCCTGTAATGAGCGCAAATTCAACCACTCTAAATCTGAGCTCCTTTCGACCAATGTAAAACCGCATGTGCAAATCCTCCTTAACATCAACCTTCATCTTGTGCAACATGACTTGGTGAAATAACACTGAGGAGAATGTCAGGGGTACGACATTTCAAAAGTTGTCGAAACCGCTTTTTTTCACCGTGTTATTCAAATTGTACTCCTCAAACTGAGATTTGATTTTTGCAAAAGCACTGGTGCTTCTATATGTCACGCGGCCAGTAAAATGCTTGGATGCTAGAACTATGAGTCGTGGAGCCATCTAAAAAAATATATAACAAAAAAAATATCACTGATGCCCTAAAAAAAATTGTCGACAAAATGTTGACATCATGTCGATATTCTATCAATATTATCACACTTAGAAATGACAGAAAACAATCAAATCACATTGTCGACAACATATCGACATCCTGTTGACAAATTATCGACAAATTAGGTTAAAAAATTATTGTACTTATAGTGTCGACATCCTATCGATACACCTTCGACATCTTATCGATATAACAAATAAATTCTTTCAAAAATATATCCTAATCAAATGTCAACAAACAATCGACAACATGTCGATAACCTATCGATATACAGTAACAACACAAAAAATTCTTAAGCTCAAACTACTTTCAATTTTGGTCGACATTATATTGATAACCTATTAATATCTCATCGATAACATTGTTAAAACAAATAGACACCACTGATGAACATGCAGAAAAATACACATTATCCAAAATCTACAACAATTCAACTAATCTGAAGATCATACACAAATTTGCATCCAAATCTATGAAAATTCTAATTTTTTATTTAAAAAAAAAACTTACTTTTTTTACTGAGCTTGGTGGTGGCGACGGTTTGACTCCGAGTTCTCTTGGTGGTTCGTGGTCGTGGGTCGATGTGGTTCTTTGTGGGTCGTCCTGGTTCTCTTCATCGTCGTGGGTCGCCTGCGGGAAATGGAGAGAGAGAGAGAGAGAGAGAGAGAGAGAGAGAGAGAGAGAGAGAGAGAGAGAGAGAGAGAGAGAGAGAGAGAGGGAGAAACATATGGGTGATTGAGAGAGAGTTGCCTGCGTTTGGGGTGGGTTTCTATCGCACCGGTTTGGCTTCTTTGAGTAGTTTAGAAAAATAATGGTATTATTTTGTACAAATTAGTAGAAAATATTAATTTTAATATTGGAGGTTTTATCATGTTTTATTAATAAAATTTTCCATTATAATTAGATTATAAATTTGTTAGGTTTTATGCCCTAAATAAAACTCTATTTCAATGTAATCTATTTTATTCAACATCAATAAAGAAACAGAAGTATTTTTCATTCATTTGTGTATGTTTTGGCTCACTTTATCAATTGCTTGTCTAATTGATTTATAAATTCATCTTAAACCCTTTTCACATACTTGATCATGTTTATTGTGCTGTCATCACATTGGAAAGTAAACATGACTATGTGAATAAAGTTTCCTAGATTTATCAGACACAGGGTTTTACTGATATGATAATCTACAACAAGAGTTTACTTGTATTTGGAGAAATACTATGTTCTTTCCAGAACATTGGTTAAAGTAAAGCTCAGGTTGGATGCATGGAGTATGCATCGGAAGGGACCGATATTGAACTTTGATTTAGATTTAATTAAACTTACCGTAAAATCTATTCAAGTCAATATCGCCAAGTTGATCCTAGATCAAATGATCTTAATCCTGTTATGATTAGGCTCAATCTTGAAAGGCTATTCGTGTTCTTTGATTTGTTAGTTAAGCCTACTTTTAGGTCAGGGTGATACGTACATTTTGGGAACACGGTAGTGCAATTGAGTGGGAGCGCTAGCATAAACATGGAATCTATAGCTTCTATCTGGCGAATAGTAAGCAAAGGATGATCTCCTTCGAGCTTGACCAAACCAAAATAAATGGTGGAGATCTCATTTCACATAAGCTGAAATATCATTTATACGGGGTCAAGTGTTTTAAGGATAAAATACATGGTAGGGTGTTACGGTAATTTAATCCCTTTACTGTGTAGATCATTCATATAGAGGATCATTAATCACATTAGGATTATAACAATGGATAACTAATGATGTGTCTATATGGTGGAACATATAGAGCATTCTATATACTGAGAGTGCAATTCTAAGTTCTTTGCGTGGATTCAACGAAGAAGAATTAATAAGTTAGTGAATTTTAGTGCTAAATTCTTGATCTACTTATTGGAAGCTCGGTTATATAGACCCATGGTCCCCCCACTAGTTGAGATAATATTGTTTGTAAGACTCATGTAATTGGTTTTGATTAATCAATTATAATTCACGAATTAGACTATGTCTATTTGTGAAATTTTCACTAAGTAAGGGCAAAATTGTAAAGAAAGAGTTAATAGGGGCATATTTGTTAATTATGATACTTTGTATGGTTCAATTAATAAATATGATAAATGACAATATTATTTAATAATTATTTATAGTTATTAAATAGTTAGAATTGGCATTTAAATGATTGAATTAGGATATTGGCATTTTTGAGAAAATCAGATACAAAAGGTGTTAAAATTGCAAAATTGCAAAAATCAAGGCCCAGTCCACCTAGCCATGGCCGGCCACCTTTATAGGTATTTTAAGTTGATTTTTTCATTATTTTAATGCCATATAATTCAAATCTAACCCTAGTGGAATGCTATGAATAGATAGTGAAGGCTTCAGGAAAATTACACTTTCTGAATCAGAAAAACCTAAGCCTCCACTCTCTCTTCTCTAGCCGCCACTCTCTCTCTTGCTTCTTCCTTTGAATTTCGAAATTACTTTAGTGATTAGAGTAGTGCCCACACACATCAAGCAATACCTCAATCATAGTGAGGAAGATCGTGAAGAAAGATCATCAGCAAAGGAGATTCAGCATCAAGGATTCAGAGAAAGAGATCCAGGTTCAGATCTTGATAATACTCTGCTACAGAAAAGATTCAAGGGTTAGAGATCTGAATGGAAGGAGTCATTTAATTCCGCTGCACCCAATGTAAGGTTTCCTAAACTTTATATGTGTTTAATTTATCGTTTTAGAAAGTTCTTATTTAGGATGTTAATAAACATACTTGTGAGTAGATCTAAGATCCTGGTAAAATAATTTCCAACAACTGGCCTCAGAGCCATGGTAATTGATTTACTTGCAAGAAATTTGGACTTTAAAACGATTGTTTGTATGTTCTTTGGATGGTATCATGTTGTATTGAGTGTTATTTGATGATTGATTGATGTTTGTGAAATTTTCGTGAAAAATAATTGCGATTTTATCTCTGGAATTATTTTTATTGGATAGTATGGAAACAATTAAGCAAGTTAGCCTTTTACAGAACTTAATTTGGATTTTATTTGAATTAGTTATTATTTTTTGAAGATTTGAAAAAAATTCGGGGCTGTGCTGATATTTTCCTGCGATCGCAAATCTGTCCGTACAGTTTCGAATTTTTTTGTTTTTCTTCGATTTTTCATGCTTTTTCATGGAATTAACTTCCGATTTTTGGTATAGTTTTGTATTTATACTATCACTATTCCTAATTCAATTCTAATTATCATTTTGAATTAATTTAATATTTTTTAAATTTAATTTAAGATATTAGTGTAATTTGAATTTGAATAGAATTAGTATCTATCTTCTTGCTTAAAATATCTATCTTATTTTAAAATTTGATTATATCTTATCTTATTTTAAATTTAAAAATAAGATATTTATAATCATGTAATATTTAAATGATATAAGATATTTTGCTAATTTTTTAAATTTTGTTATTTTATTTATTTAAATTACATTTAAAATTTGAAAAAGATATTTATTTATCTTTTCTAATTTTTTATTTAATTTTTATTTATAAAATAACATTTAAAATTTAAAAATATTAGCAAATTTTTGAAATGATATTTAGGTTGGTTGAAACCTAATTTTTCAAAAATTGTAGGTTTATTTTTTTAAATTTTTTTTATTTAAAAATTTCGAATTTTTTTTTAAAATTTTTCGAAATTTTTTTTATTTATTTAATTAATTATTTTCGAAATTAAATATTTAATTTAAAAATTAAATAAGTCCTACATCAAACTATCCAACTAACCTTGTTGCAGGAGTGTGTGTTTTAACTTGTGTGTAAGTTTTCAAAACCTATTATTACTTGATTGCAAATAGCCATGGTTACCTTTTGCCAGATCTAATGATCTGATGGCTCCCTTGGTCAAGATAATAATTTGTAACAGGTATAATTTACAATCTTCTTTCATCTGTGTATGACCTAGCAACATGATAGGACCCATCCAAAGTGTGCCTGTGTGAGCCTATGTGTTTAATTTTATTATAGATGCATATAGGTTGTTGTTGCTAAAATAAATTATCATAGTTCTTGATAGAATTTATTTAGGCCCATTTAGTTTTTGGGCCTATTCAATTAATAACAGTTATTCTTATTAAGGTTAAATTCCTCTCTTTTGGGCCTTGTGTGAGAGTTGGGAGCCATAGAAATGGGTACGACATACTGAACCCAGCACCCCCTCACATGAACCACCCCAATTGTGAAGGCCCATTTGCATGATTTGAATGACTGTACAAGGTTAATTACACTAGTTTAACCTAATTAAAATTGATTAGCAACATAATTAATTTCATTTATTTTGAAATTAATTTAGAAAATCATAGTTTAAAGAATTTTATATTCTAAGCTAAACTATATGTATTTTCTTGTATTTAATTAAATATAGAATAATAACCATCTAGATTCTTTCTGGAACTTAATTTAAATTTTTCATTAAATATTCCTATTTAAGTTGATATTTAGTTATCTACAACTAACCAACTTAAATCTGAATATCTTTTGAATTCAAAATTTCAAAATTAAGTTGAGGAATTTTAGGCATTGGTTATTAAGATTCTTTAGATATTTTTTAAGTTAATATCTTTTCGAATATTAACTTAAAATGGAATATTTTAGATATTTTTTAGGTTAATATCTTTTCGAATATTAACTTAAAATGGAATATCTTCAAAATTAAGTGGTTACAACTTAATTTTAAATTTAATTAAATCTGATTTGAAAGATATTTAAGTTGATTTTTTAGATTCTTCTAAAACAACTTAAACAAGATATTTTCAAGTTTGTTCCATTATTATTCAAATTTATTTTTTGAATTTAATTAATAATTGAAAATTAATTAAAGTTGATTTTTTATTTAAATCAATTTTGATTTGTAATTTTTCATTATTATATTATGGAACTTGTTCGATATTTATTTGAATTTATTTTTCAATTTAAATAATAATTGAAAATTAATTAAAGTTGATTTTTTATTTAAACCAACTTTAGTTTGTAATTTTTCATTATTATAATATCGAATTTAAATGATTATACAAAATACATATATTATTTTTAAATAATGAGCTTTTAATCAAGAGACATTCGATCTCCATTGTGGGTTTTACACCGCGTTTGTTTTAGTGAGTAATCCTCCCTAATGGAGGAACGTTCATTAGCAATTTCGCACTGTTTAACCTCGCATGATAAGTAATTTGTAAGTGTTTTGTATGGTATAGATCACCCTAATGGTGGCGACCATACTTGACTTGCAAGTTATGAAACAATGGTGGAAGCTCATAAGATAGAATTGCCTTGACTCTCGCCTAAACGGGACAACGCTGAATTCCAATCTTGATCGAATAAAAGGTTTCTAGAATGGTTATCATTTTAGATGAGCTGACAACTCTATTCAATGGATGATGCTTTGACTCTCGCCTAAACGGGACACTGTATCAGTTTGTTGAAATACCTTGGAAAATAAACTATGTTAGATTTAGTATTTCTATAACATATGTCATTACTTGTTATTTTCTAAATTGTGTATGAATTTATGAGCCAAAACCTTACTTCTGTTTTATTGATGTGTTGTAGTGTCATTATGAATAACCCACACCCCGATCCTCTCTTAGTTACTATCTTAGCAAAAGAACTCTATAGTGTGAAAATGCATTCTGGTAGTTGCATTAACTCGCACCTGTTGATGATGAATCTGAAGTTCCAAAAGGCAAATCTACTAGGAATTGATTTATCAAGAGAACAATGGGTCCAACTCATCCTTAATAGTCTTCTTCGGAGTATAATGAATTTGTTATCTCTTACATGATCAACAATTCTAACTCCTCCGACATGGACAAGCTCGAAACAGAATTACGAGCCCATGAACGGAACTTGATTGCAATGGGTCCCCCTGGGTTTGCAATCAATAATCGAAGGAAAAGGACTAGGTATGAAGGATCTAGCAAGGCTGCTTCTTCAAGTACAATTATCAGACATAATCTTCTATGTTCGAATTGTAATGGAAAGGGTCATCATGAAGAACGATGTCCTGTGGCTTCTAAACAATTCAAACGAAGGTAATGCTTTTGTCTTTGAATCATGTGTTTTAGAGAACGACAAATCCATCTGGATTGTTGATTCTGGGTCTACTAACCATGTATGTTCTTCACTGCAGTTGCTTGAAACTTGGGAAAATCTGCTTCCAGGAGAGTTACAGCTTAAAGTTGGCAATGGCGAATTAGTATCGGTCAAAGCTAGAGGAAAAGCCCGCATCAAGTTTCAACAAAGATTTTTAATTTTAGAAAATGTTTTATTTATTCCAAACTTTAGTAGAAACTTGATTAGTGTCTCATGTTTGCAAACACAATCTTATATATTGAATTTTTCGAGTACAAATTGTTCAATTTCTCGTAATGGATTTCAAATATGTGTTGCTATAATGAAACAAGGGCTTTATGTTTTAAGACCGAGTACTCAAATCTCACTAAATAGTGAACTTTTCAGTGTAGCTAGACCTAGAAACCTAAAAAGAAAAGAGATTGATAATGATGATCAAACTTATCTATGGCATTTACGTTTAGGTCATATAGGCTTTGATAGACTCAATAGGCTCACCAAAGACGGTCCATTGAAAAATGTCGTCTTAGGTGAACTGCTAGTATGCGAGTCCTACCTAGAAGGAAAAATGACTAAACGTTCTTTCTCTGCAAAGGGAGAGCGTGCCAAAATCCCTCTAGGGTTAGTACATTCCGATGTCTGCGGACCTTTGAATGTCAAAGCCCGAGGTGGTTATGAGTATTTTGTCACTTTCATTGACGATTTCTCTAGATATAGTTTTCTTTACCTAATGCAAAAGAAATCTGAAACGTTTGAAAAGTTTCAGGAGTTTCATGCTTTGGCCCACAACCAATTAGGTAAATCATTAAAGATCTTGCGAACTGATAGGGGTGGAGAATATATGGACATGCAGTTCAAAGATCATTTAATTGAACTTGGAATTGAATCCCAATACACTGCCCCAGCCACTCCACAACAAAATGGAGTTGCAGAAAGAAGAAATCGCACTCTTTTGGAAACGGTTAGGTCTATGCTGAGTTATTCAACTCTGTCTACGTCCTTCTGGGGATATGCTATACAGATGGCAAATGACATTCTAAATGTTGTTCCATCTAAAGCAGTCCCTAAGACACCCGTCAAAATTTGGAATGGTCGAACACCTAGTTTACGCCATTACAGAATTTGGGGGTGCCCTGCTCATGTCTTAAGAAAGAAAGAAGGCAAACTTGAATCACGTACTGAAGTATGCATGTTTGTTGGAAATTCTAAAGAGACTAGGGGTGGACTATTTTATAGTCACAAGGATAATAAAGTGTTTGTTTCTACAAATGCTACTTTCCTTGAAGAGAACTATATTAAAGACTACAAACCGAAAAGTAAAGTTGTTCTAGAGAAATTGCTATCAGATATAAGTCCTTCCAATGTTCCGTCCTCTTCCACTCGTGAAGAAGAATCCCACTCCCTCAGTTGAACAAACTGAGAAATCTACTACTAAAGTTTCTGTTCAGAAGACAACCGTACCTCGTCGTAGTGGGAGGGTTTCAACAAAACCTGCTCGTTATGGCTTGGATGGTGAAATCAATATGGTCGTAGGTGACGGTATTGATGACGATCCATTAACCTATAAACAGGCAATGGCTGGTCCGCAACGGAAACGATGGTCAGCCGGCATGGATTCAGAAATGGATTCCATGAAAAAGAACAAAGTCTGGGAATATGTAGACGCACCTGACGACTATCATCCGATAGGATGTAAGTGGGTTTACAAGAAGAAAAGAGGAGCTGGAGGCGAAGTCGAAACTTTTAAAGCTAGACTTGTAGCGAAGGGTTATACCCAAAGAGAAGGCGTGGACTATGAGAAAACTTTTAGTCCTATTGCCATGCTCAAATCCATCCGAATTCTTCTCTCCATAGTTGCTGCTTTCGATTATGAAATCTGGCAAATGGATGTCAAGACTGCCTTCCTTAATGGGGTACTTGAAGAAACCATCTATATGGAGCAACCAGAAGGTTATATTCTTCCTGGGCAGGAAAAGAAAGTTTGCAAGTTAAACACGTCTATCTATGGACTTAAGCAAGCTTCTCGCTCATGGAACAAGAGGTTTAATGAAATCATCAAGACCTACGGCTTTCTTCAGAATGAAGATGAACCTTGTGTTTACCAACTCAAGGAAGACCAAATAGTAGTATTCCTGGTCCTTTATGTTGATGACATTTTGATCATTGGAAACAATGTCAAGAAAATGACTCACATTAAGGAATGGCTCAACACTCAATTCGATATGAAAGATTTGGGTGAAGCAGCCTATGTTCTTGGTATTCAGATTATAAGAAACCGGAAGAATAGATCTCTTGCTCTCTCTCAAACAACCTACATAGACAAAGTCTTAGAGAGATTCTCCATGAGCAACACCAATGGGGCAAACATGCCTTCTAGATATGGTATTCGTCTATCTAAGGAACAGTCTCCGACTGATCCTCAAGAGATAGAGGACATGGCGAATATTCCCTATGCCTCTGCAGTTGGAAGTCTAATGTATGCAATGTTGTGCACTAGACCTGACATCTGTTATGTTGTTGGAATTGTGAGCAGGTATCAGTCTAATCCAGGACAAGAACATTGGAATGCAGTTAAGTATATTCTGAAATACTTAAAGAGTACAAGGAATCTTGTGTTAGTCTACAAGGGTGGTGCTTTAAATCCCATAGGCTACACTGATTCGATTTCCGAGCAAGTCTTGAAGACAGGAAATCAACATCTGGGATGGTGTTTACTCTTGGGGGTGGAGCAGTGGTTTGGAGAAGTGCTAAACAAACCGCGATATCGGACTCAACTATGGAAGGCCGAATACATAGCGACGAAGGCTGCTAAAGAACTTGTACGGCTAAGAAAGTTCTTCACCAGCATAGGTGTTGTTCCTGGAATGGAAAAGCCTCTGGTACTACTCTGTGATAACAATGGAGCAATAGCAAACAGTAAAGAACCTCGAAGCCACAAGAGAAGCAAACACATTGAAAGGAAGTATCACATTATCAGAGAATACGTGGCAAGAGGGGATGTACTAGTTGAGAAAGTTGACACAGAGGACAACCTAGCTGATCCATTTACCAAAGTCCTGGCCGTGACAGCCTTTGAAAAGCACCGTCAGAATTTAGGATTAATTGATATGTACTAATTAGTTTTATATTAGTGCAAGTGGGAGTTTGTTAGGTTTTATGCTATAAATAAAACTCCATTTCAATGTAATCTATTTTATTCAACATCAATAAAGAAATAGAAGTATTTTTCATTCATTTGTGTATGTTTTGGCTCACTTTATCAATTGCTTGTCTAATTGATTTATAAATTCATCTTAAACCCTTTTCACATACTTGATCATGTTTATTGTGCTGTCATCACATTGGAAAGTAAACATGACTATGTGAATAAAGTTTCCTAGATTTATCAGACACAGGGTTTTACTGATATGATAATCTACAACAAGAGTTTACTTGTATTTGGAGAAATACTATGTTCTTTCCAGAACATTGATTAAAGTAAAGCTCAGGTTGGATGCATGGAGTATGCATCGGAAGGGACCGATATTGAACTTTGATTTAGATTTAATTAAACTTACCGTAAAATCTATTCAAGTCAATATCGCCAAGTTGATCCTAGATCAAATGATCTTAATCCTGTTATGATTAGGCTCAATCTTGAAAGGCTATTCGTGTTCTTTGATTTGTTAGTTAAGCCTACTTTTAGGTCAGGGTGATACGTACATTTTGGGAACACAGTAGTGCAATTGAGTGGGAGCGCTAGCATAAACATGGAATCTATAGCTTCTATCTGGCGAATAGTAAGCAAAGGATGATCTCCTTCGAGCTTGACCAAACGAAAATAAATGGTGGAGATCTCATTTCACATAAGCTGAAATATCATTTATACGGGGTCAAGTGTTTTAAGGATAAAATACATGGTAGGGTGTTACGGTAATTTAATCCCTTTCTTGTGTAGATCATTCATATAGAGGATCATTAATCACATTAGGATTATAACAATGGATAACTAATGATGTGTCTATATGGTGGAACATATAGAGCATTCTATATACTGAGAGTGCAATTCTAAGTTCTATGCGTGGATTCAACGAAGAATTAATAAGTTAG
This sequence comes from Cannabis sativa, assembly GCF_029168945.1. Classification (NCBI taxonomy): domain Eukaryota; kingdom Viridiplantae; phylum Streptophyta; class Magnoliopsida; order Rosales; family Cannabaceae; genus Cannabis; species Cannabis sativa. The sequence continues at coordinate 13,534,870 of NC_083605.1, read as the reverse complement.
TGAATTTTAGTGCTAAATTATTGATCTACTTATTGGAAGCTCGGTTATATAGACCCATGGCCCCCCCACTAGTTGAGATAATATTGTTTGTAAGACTCATGTAATTGGTTTTGATTAATCAATTATAATTCACGAATTAGACTATGTCTATTTGTGAAATTTTCACTAAGTAAGGGCGAAATTGTAAAGAAAGAGTTAATAGGGGCATATTTGTTAATTATGATACTTTGTATGGTTCAATTAATAAATATGATAAATGACAATATTATTTAATAATTATTTATAGTTATTAAATAGTTAGAATTGGCATTTAAATGATTGAATTAGGAAATTGGCATTTTTGAGAAAATCAGATACAAAAGGTGTTAAAATTGCAAAATTGCAAAAATCAAGGCCCAGTCCACCTAGCCATGGCCGGCCACCTTTATAGGTATTTTAAGTTGATTTTTCCATTATTTTAATGCCATATAATTCAAATCTAACCCTAGTGGAATGCTATAAATAGATAGTGAAGGCTTCAGGAAAATTACACTTTCTGAATCAGAAAAAACCAATGAAAATAAACACATATAAAGTTAGAAAACCTTACAGTGGGTGCAGCGGAATAATATGACTCCTTCCGTTCAGATCTCTAGCCCTTGATTCCTTTCTGTAGCAGAGCATCACCAAGATCTGAACCTGGATCTTCTTTTCTCCTTCTTTGATGCAGAAATTCCATAGTCTTCCATACTATGATTGAGATACCACTTGATGTGTGTGGGCACTACTCATCTCACAAGGATTTTGAAATTTGTCTCTATTTTTCTCTCTCAATTTCGTGGCTGATAGCATGCAAGAGAAGAGACACAAAGGTTGCTTTATATAGGGAGAAGGGAGAGCACAACTTTCCAAATAAAACAGTTTCCTCTTTTACTGTGTAATTGATTAACTGCCTTATTTAGTGTAATCCACCACTTTCCTATTATAGCTAGGCTTTGATTAGCAATTACATGACAATTAAAAACTAAAAATAATAATTGAGAAACACAAAGGGAGTGCTCGGCCATAGAGGGAAATGGGCCTCACTTGGATTTTGCAGTTTCCTCAATTTTATTTCAATTTCTCCAAAAATGCCATTTTTCCAATTCTAATCATTTAAATGCCAAAACTAATTATTTAATAACTAAAATAGATTATTAAATAATATTGTCATTTAAAATAATTATTAATTAGACATACAAAGTCTCTTAATTAATAATTAAACCTTGAAACCCTTTTCTTTACGATTTCATCCTTAATCTGTGAGAATTCATAAAGTAGACATAGTCTAACTTTTAGAATTATAATTGATTAATTAAAATCAATTAACTGAGTCTTACAAGCAGTATGGCCTCAACTAGTATGGGGACCATGGGTCTATATAACCGAGCTTCCAATAAGTCGAACCGAATTTACCAAGTAAATTCCCTAACTTATTAATTCCTCATTGAATCCACACTTAGAACTTGGAATTGCACTCTCAGTCATATAGAAACGCTCTATATGTTCCACGATATAGACACGTCATTAGTTATCCATTGTTATAACCCTAATGTGATCAATGATCCTCTATATAGATGATTTACACTGTACAGGATTAAATTACCGTAACACCCTACAATGTATTTTATCCTTAAAACACTTAACCTTGTATAAATGATATTTCACCTAAGTGAAATGAGATCTCCACCATTTATCTTCGTTTGGTTAAGCTCGAAGGAAATCATCCTTTACATCTATTTGCCAAATAGAAGCTATAGATTCCATATTTATGTTAGCGCTCCCACTCAATTGCACTACCGTGTTCCCAAAATGTACGTATCACCCTGATACAAAACTAGGCTTAACTAACAAATCAAAGAACACGAGTAACACTCTTGAAATTGAGCCTAACCATATCAGGATTTCGATCATGTGATCTAGGATCAACAAGTGATATTGAATTGAATAGATATTACGGTAAATTTTAACATATCTAATCAAAGTTCAATATCGGTCCCTTCCGATGTATACTCCATACATCTGATACTGGTGAACTTTGCCAATGTCCTGGAAAGGACATAACACTTTTCCAAGGTGTAAGAATACCTATCGCTGATTATACCATGTCAGTCTAAATCCAGTGTTCTGACAAATCAGGGAATAAACTTTTGAACATATAATAAAGATTATATTCCACTGTGCTGACAACACTATAATCTTTAACCAACTCATATGTTCTGGACTTAAAAAGAATTCATACATTATATACCTATAATCATGAAATAAATCATGTGAACCATGCAACATAAAATGTTATTTCTGATTTTTATTAATAAGTAAATCTGATTATATGAAATGAGTTTTATTTAGGGCATAAAACCCAACAGGCCCAGTCCACCTAGCCATGGCCGGCCACCTCTATAGGTATTTTAAGTTGATTTTTTCATTATTTTAATGCCATATAATTCAAATCTAACCCTAGTGGAATGCTATAAATAGATAGTGAAGGCTTCAGGAAAATTACACTTTCTGAATCAGAAAAAACCTAAGCCTCCACTCTCTCTTCTCTAGCCGCCACTCTCTCTCTTGCTTCTTCCTTTGAATTTCGAAATTACTTTAGTGATTAGAGTAGTGCCCACACACATCAAGCAATACCTCAATCATAGTGAGGAAGATCGTGAAGAAAGATCATCAGCAAAGGAGATTCAGCATCAAGGATTCAGAGAAAGAGATCCAGGTTCAGATCTTGATAATACTCTGCTACAGAAAGGATTCAAGGGTTAGAGATCTGAACGGAAGGAGTCATTTAATTCCGCTGCACCCAATGTAAGGTTTCTTAAACTTTATATGTGTTTAATTTATCGTTTTAGAAAGTTCTTATTTAGGATGTTAATAAACATACTTGTGAGTAGATCTAAGATCCTGGTAAAATAATTTCCAACAAAATTAACTATTAATTTAAACTTAAGATAATTGGCATTGTAAAATACTAATTTTAATTAGTTCTATTTATGAACTAATAAATTAGAAGATATAATTACTTATATTCATTATATGGGATAAAGGTGGCAAAATCATTTCAACTATACGATTTATCGCATTTAACTCGATAAATTAATTATTTGAAAGTAAAAATACTCAAACTTCATTTTTATGCTATTTACTATTTTGTTAAAATGATATTAGTAAACTAAAGTGTATTTTTGATGTATACACAAATGTATGTTAGAATTTAAGTTGTTCACGTCATTTTAAAATATAAAAATAATTTAAAAAAAGAAAAATAAATAATAAAATTAGGAAAAAAAAATTAACTCAAAAAACCCTAATCTCTCTCTCTCTCTCCTCCTCTCCCAATACCTCTCTATCTCTCTCTGATTTACCTCATGCGACGGCAAAACCAAGGAGTCATCATCTTCGGGGCCCCTCACCTCAAGCGAACCCTATTCCCGAATCCCAAAGCCCAACCTCCCTCACTCTTCTTTCTCTTCTCGGACCTTTTTTTTTGGTATTCCTCCCCCAATGGCCCTCTCTTGCTTCATTCCATTGTATCAATTTTACTTTGGAAGAACCCTACTCTTTCCACCTCTTCTTCTTCTTCTCGATCATTTTTTGCTGGAGAAATCTATGTTCGGCATCGAATTTGGATACATTGGCCGTCAGGTCGCAAAAGGAGAAGGACGGGAAGTATCGTGATGTTGCCAGCAAGAAAGAGGAGGTGGAGGATTTGAAATCTTGGATGCACAAGAATGGCCTTCTTACAGATAAGCTTTCCCTTAACGAGAAGCATAAACCTATTCACTACATTTCTGCTAGTGAGGATCTTTTGGTAAATTTTTCAATCTATTTGGTTCTTTTTTTGTATAAATTTTGAATATATTCTTTGATGAAATTTGTTGAAATTATATGTGAAGATTGGGGACTAAAAACCAAAGCACACATTGAAGGGTCTTCCCAGATAGGAATAGTAATAGCTGGAGTCGACTATCCAGAACACCATTCCAGGAGGGAACAATTAGCCATCTGGAACTTCTTTCTGAAGGAGGGCAGGCTTTCCTTGGAGACTCCTTCCAGAGTGGATAAGATAGACTTTCGGGAACTTCCTTCCGGACAACATCTATCATTCCATTAGACTTCTTCTAGATGGACAAGTTAGACTTCTAAGAATGCCCTTCCAGATGGCTTTTAACTTTGCACAACAAGAAAAACTTTTGAAGACCTTAATATTTAGAGAAACTACACCACAATTTTTTCATAGATGGAGCAAGAACTTTCCCATGTCCTACAATTTATTTATCCTCTTTCATCCTATTATGATAATATCATTTTATGACATAAATGTGGGAGTTTGATAGGCCTCATCTCACATTGATTTACTCTAGGAGAGCCAAGAAAAGTGATGTGGCATGTTAGTTATGTGAGGAATTTTTGAGACTGGGAAGGTGCATCTTCTTCAGTGCATACTAGGCTAATATATGTAAGGAAATATTTTATAATAGGGGGTGTGAATGATTTATGTAATTCCTTTATTTTCTTCCATATTGTAAGGAGAGACCAAACTCTTGAATCTCTTAGCAATTATTAATACAAAAGGGGTTTTGCTCCCTATTTCTTCAAATTTCTTCTATGAACTCTACTACTATATTATTTGTGACCTATCAATTAGTATCAGAGACACTGATCTTTGGCCATGGGTCCGAAGAAGGATGTTCTCAACGGTATGGATAATCACTTTGGTGTTATCCAAACTGTGGTCAATAGGCAATTGGGTGAATTGTGCTCGACCTTTAACCAGAAATTTGAGTTCGTGTCTGGCCAACTAGCGATGGTTCTACAAGCCCTTACCGACCTTCACCCTCCTTCTAACACTACAGTGACTAGCGTTGATCGACAGAAGAAACCCATAGACGGTGAGCCGTTGTTGACCTCCTTTCCCTCCCCATTGACTTTCGGTCCTCCACGTGATTTCTAAGCTCCACCATTTCCGCTGCCCTTTCCACCCGTCTGCTCAGATCGACGATCCCACTCATTTTTTGGAACCCCTGTTCCATTCAGGCTATCGTCTCCCTCAAGTGGAGCTCCTTATCTTCACCAAGGATAATCTAGAGGGTTGGATCTTCAAGCTCAAACGCTATTTGTTGCTCAATCATCTCTCTGATGTCCACATGTTAGAGGCGATGATGATAGCATTGGATGGCGACACTCTCACATGGTTCTAGATGGAACACCAACGACGTGCCATTCCATCATGGACCGCTTTCAAACATCTTTTGCTTATGCAGTTTAAGGCCATTCCGGTTGGGGACCACAACAGAGGAATTTTTATTTGGGACCCAAGAGGCTTTGGTGAAAGATTATCTAATCTACTGGGAATCTCTCACTTCCCTTGTCTCCAGATGAGCACATTTTGGAAGGAAATTTCGTGAAAGGCTTGAAAGATGAGATCAACAGTGATGCAAAGTGGAGACTCACTAGCTGCATTTTGTTTCTTTCTAAGTTCAAAGTAGAACAATAGTGAGTTGTCACTTATTATTTTCATTGGTGGTGACCCCGAGTATAATTGGTAATGTATTTTTATTAGAGTGTTGCATTTGATTTCGTTCTTTACTAATTCCAATAAATTGATCAGACTACAGTTGGTTAGTATTATTAGTCCAATCATTATATAGTCTTCATATTTTGTCTATTTTTTTTCATTGCCCTTCATATTGAACTATACACATTATTGAGTCCATTCCTACAAAATATTGCAGATAAATAGTTAAGTTTTTTTGATTTATTAAGAATTTGATTCTTTTTTTGTTTTATTGTAAATTATACATGAGATATGTAAGAAACTCGTTTATATATATATATATGGGTATGCTCTTAATGGGTATTACCCATGTATGGGTATTTTATTCTTGACCATTGGATCAAATATCTAATGGTTGATATTTATAATTATTAATTAAATATTAAAAAATTAATATTTCCTATTTTGTTATTCTCTATATTCCTAAAATAGATAAAACTATTAATAGAAATAAAAAATTTATAAATAGAATTGTTATTTAAAAAATAAAACACAACTAAAAAAAAATAACAAACTATTTTTTCTAATAAAAATGATTTTAATGATTAAAAAGACAAAAAGTGTATATTTATCTTTTTATAAAATTTCTTCATGCTAGAATTTTAAATTGCATTACTGAAAATAAAAAAAAAATAATAATAATTTTAAGCTTTAAACTGTAATACACATAAAATGTATAAGATTTTTTTTAAACCTAAAATCTTTAATTTTATAATAATTAACAATTATTTATATGTTTTTATTTTTTTAAAAAAATACTTGAGCTTACCAAATCTATAAGAACAAAACCAATGAAAAAAAAATTTAACAAAAAAAAAATGAAGGAAGAAAAAAATGTCATAAACATTATTGAATAATGACAATTGCCAACACAAGAATTTCAGCAAATTATATTTGACCCCTAGACAAGATTATCATCTTCCAATCCTAAAAATATAAATAATAAACAACACCTCATTAGTTATTCTAGGAGAATGATTCATGGTAATATCAAAAAAATCATTGGATGGTAATAATATTTTTCTAACAATGATAGCCTAAGTAAGAACTAAGAAGTATTGTGGCGTTTTATTTTTAAGAATATGAATAATATTAAGACAATTGGATTCCACAATCAAGCTCCTATTCTTCTAATAAAAAAAAACACATTAATATACATGTAAATGATTTTTAGTTTTACAATTATAAATTATTAATAAACTCATAATTTCATAAAATAATAAAGTAGTAATTTTAATTAATTTTTAAAAATAATTTATATTTTTTTTTTCAAATTATTAGTTGTAATTATTATTTCAAATTTTATAAAAAATAAATATACTTTTTTTTAAAAAAAAAATAAATTTTAGAAACTTTCCATAAAAAGGTTATTGGATTATTACCTTATTAATTTTTTTTAGTTCCCATCAATGGGTATTACCCATTAAGAAGTGTTCCATATATATATATGTTTATTTTGCTTTCGTAATAAGTTTTTACTTTATTTATATTTAATAGATGTATTATAGTAATTGGTTTTTGATTCTTATCCTTCAATAACTTTTTTGATTACGCGTGTATATGTTTTAAAAAATAGATTCATAATCTTACATTTTTAGTGTAACAGGTAATTAGTTTGTGAAACTTTTTAATGTCAATCAATTTGTATTAATTCACAACTCATTACCAAGAAATACAAAATGGAATAGGAATGGAATGGAATGGGAATAGGAATAGGAATGGAATAAAATTTAAAATGTATAAAAAAAATATATAAAAAAAATAATTAAATTTTTTTGTTGTTACATTGGAATGGTCATTCCTTTCTTTTTAAAATGGAATAGTCATTCCACTAAAATGGTGGAAAGAGCATTCCATTGGAATGCTATTCCAATACTTTAAAATGCAACCAAACAAAGGAATGGAATAAAAATTATTTCCTTTCCATTCCATTCCATTTTATTACCTCCAACCAAACGTCACCATAGTTCTTGACCAAAATTCATCTTTAAATTATATATATATTTATATTAATATGATCAATTTTATACGTATACATATAAATTTAATTTCTTTTTTAAATAATATTTTTTTCTCACTATCTCTATTTATGTATGTATATATGTATATATATATTTACTTGAATTTTCGTCACCGATATTAATAGGGATGCTCGGAGACCTTTTTTTCAATTGTTGATTGGAATCTTTTTTATGGAGGTTGATCGGTTCTTCATGTGTGTGATTATGATCGTATTGCTGTCAGAAGTGGAGCTTTGTTCTTGATGGTACCAAAGTTGTTGTATTGCTCTTGCCGTTGCCGGAATTAGTGGATTTTATCTTGCTGGAATTTACAAATATTCAAAAATGGAATCGTTTAATGTATCAGAGAAGAGAGAGAAAGAATAGCATAAGAGAGAGAGGGAATCGAATAAACTTTTGGAGAGAATGAGAAAAATTAATGGGCTGTTTAGCTTTACAGTTTAAAAACTGTTTTCTATTTTTAAAAATTGAAAACAGTTTTTAAAAACTATTAGGAGTCGTTTGGTAAATATTTTTAAAAAATATTTTTTAAAAATTGAGTTTTAAAAAATTAGAAAATAGAAAACATCAAAATGTTGTTTTCAATTTTCAAAAATAATTTTTTTTGTCTAACATATTATGTTTTATATTTTGCTCACATACTCGGATCCTAAACTCGAAACCATACCCGAAACTAGACTCGGATGGGTTAATGTCATGGTATGGTGCTAAAATATTGATTTTTTTTTTCGTAAGAAAAAAATCTAAAAACAGTTTTTAAAAATTTGTGCCAAACACCATTAAATTTTTTAAAATGGCAAAAAATAGTTTTCTATTCTCACTTTTAAAAACACAATTTTAAAAATTGAAAACTGAAAACACAGCCAAACAAACTCTAAGATTCTTAAATTTTGGTTGTGTGTTTTTTAATATTTTATATGGCTTTTTCTTTTTATAAAGAGATTTTTACAAAAATATTAGATTTTGGGCATAAGTTTACAATTATCTAATTAGTAATTTTTTCCCCTGAACTTTAACATGTACTAAATCGTGCCCCTTGAACTTTTTTAGCCGTTAAAAATTCCCCCCGAACTATTGAGATTGTTAAATTTAAGGACTTTTGTCTAATTTCATACAATTTTACTGTTTCAGTAATTGTTTATGTACTAAACCATGCTCCCCAGACTTTGATATCTACCAAATCATGCCCTCAAACTTTGATATGTACTAAATCATGCCCCTTGAACTTTCATCCATGTTATAATTTTTTTTACTAAAATTAGACAAAAGTCCTTAAATCTAACAATCTCAATAGTTCAGGGAGAATTTTTAACGGCAAAAAAAGTTCAGGGAGCATGATTTGGTACATGTCAAAATTTGGGAGGAAAATTACTAATTAGCCTTTACAATTTTACTGTCACATAGAATTTTTTTACAAAAATACTATTTCTTTATAAAACAATCGTAAAACAACAAATTAGCACAATTAAAACAACAATGGAACAATTAAATAATAATTGTGGAATAATAGTGAAAACTTAACACAGTACACAGTATAAAACTTACACAATATTTAAAAAACAGTGTTTTAAAAAAATTGTCCCACAATAAAAAAGTTAAAAATTTCAGTATGTAGAGTAAAAACCCTTTTATAAACTCATATTTTTTAGTTTAATTAGTAAAAAATAACATATTTAGTGGCCTTAACTTTCTATGCCATATTTATCTAAACTCCAATTATTTTTCCCATTGTAAATGTGCCTTGCTAATTTTTTTTGTTAGTTTCCGTCTTTTTTTAATTTGTTTTTGAAATATAATTGTAAAATACAACCAAATATCGCATAAATTCATTTCTAGGGTAAAATTATAATGAACTTCTTACTTAAAAGGAAATGAGAATAAATAGTATGGTATTGATTCTCATATAATTTATTAAAATTTAAAAAGAGATAAAGTAGTGGAACCCACACAAATTAAAAAAAAAATAAAGGAAAAATGTGTTGTTATATTATTTATAATAATATAATATATAGATTAAATATGTGTAATAAACTAATAATATGTAACATATGACAATGTATATTAGTTGTCATCTTTTTGTAACATTTGGGAGTTACTTGTTACTATGAGTAACCTCCACCATCATCACCAACATTAAGAGTGTAAAAAGATGTTACACCTCTTAATTTGAAATTCTTAATGCTATAGGAGTTATGGTGTGTGTAGGAGTTACATTTGAGTCCATAACATCTATGGGGTTATGAGTTTGAATTTCAAATGGTGATGATATCCTAAACACTATATAAAGAGGTCTAAGGTGCTCATTTTAGAGAGGAAGTTTTCTATCAAGAAAGCACTTTGCTAGAAAACCCTAAGGCTTGATAATTCCCAAAGATATTTCCTAGAGAGTTCCCTTAGTGCTTAGAGATAGGGGGAAATAAGCTTTTGGACAAAGGTGTAATACCTTGTTCAAGTTATGGTGATCCCATCTAATCTACACTCAAGGTTGTGAGTGAGTGTTTATATATATATTATTCTCTTATTATATATATACATATTTTATATTGCATGTGTTGTAATCTTCTCTTCTACCTTTCATATATATATATAATATATAGTGTATATATATGTATTGTAACATATATGTAATCAATCTCTTATTTTAGTCCTTGTATTATTTTACAATAGAGTTGTAATAAATCTTGATTTTCTTCCATTGTTATAAAATCTCTAACAATCAAAAGCTTATCCCTTTTCAATGGAAGAGGAGATAAATCAAGATTTTGAAAATACAAGGATAAGAGATTTTATGTGAAAACCATTCATGGGTGAGCATGGTGGTGTATATTATGTGATTTACTATTTTATATGATAGTAATATATATGATATATATGAGTTATATATATGTGACATATATGTGATTATTAATATATATATATAGTAGCATATAATATGATATTTGAATTTATATTATGTTATTATATGTATATATATGAGATATATAATATATAGCATGAATATGAGTTATGTGTATTATATGTATGATAAGATATAATATAATATACATATATATATATTGCGAGATTAAATATGTAGAAATACTTATTTTCTATGTATTTATATGAGACATGTATATATAATATATATTATGTGTATATAATATATATCATGCATGTATATTAAAGTGTATATATGTTATATATATGTGTGAGATATGTAACATATATAGTTGTGTAATTAATGTATATATTATGTATATATGATATATATATATTATAGTATATATGTTATATATATATATGAGATATGTAACATATATATTTGTGAATTTAATATTGACATTATGTGTATGTTACATATAAGATGTTGATTAGTAACATACATATTATATTAATGTATGAGTTATATAGTATGATAATAATGTTGATAGTAATATAATAGTGTTTATTACTATTGATGTGAAAATTATTATCATCTATTTTGTGAATAAAGAATATATTTGAATTCTTATTCAATTTGGTGGTGAACATCTCACTTTATGAGATAATAAAAGATGGATTTTGAGAAGTTACATCTTTTATTGGATTATAAGAGATAATCATCTCATATTATGAGATAAGGAAAAGTGGACTATGAGAGTTACACTTTTATTGGACTTGCATTGTGATCATAAGCAAGAACAATTAAGATCATAGTGGATCCAAACTTGTGAAATGAGTCATAAATTGAAAGAGCAATTTTAGACTCAAAGTAAATGAATCATTGTGGATTCAAAAATAGTGAAAAGATAACAAAATTGGAGAAGCAATTTTGAATCTTAAATGATCAAAGTTGTAAACAAAATTGATGAGAATTTTGTTAACTTTGGTATAATTTTGGGCTAATCTCAATAAGTAGATAACCTTAAAATTATCAGTAAAAATAATCGCATTATTTTATGAGTAGTAATGTGAGTTTGATATTTTAGTTTTGTTGAGAAAACTAAAAATGTCAAATGGTATTTTTAAAGTGGCCTTAAAGAGTCATTTGAAGAGGAAAATGCACAAAAGTGATATTTTATATACACTTTATGGTAAAATGTGGGGGTGAGCCACAAATTTAATCAAAATGTGTTGAGACATTATTGATTAATTTATTTGATTTTGAATTCAAATTCTAAATCTAATTTGGCTATGTGTATATGTAAAATTTTGACATATTTTGATGTCAAAGTTAAGTGAAAATAATTTCAAGAAGGAAATTAATTAAAAGAGTTATAGAGACAAAGTGGTCTTCTATATTTTAAAATCAAGGTATTGTCTTGATAATGAAATGTGAAAGTGTGGGGGTGTATACTCTAATATGAGAAAGTTTAGACATACTTGGTGTCTAAAAATAAAATATGAGAATTTAGACATGTTTGGTGTCTAAATTGGTGTATTTTTGATATGTTTGGTATCAAAATTATTGAGAATTTGAGTTGTGTGAAAATTAATCTTTTATGATTGAATTTTCAAAGCTTAAGTACTTAAGGAGAAAAGTGGTCACAAAGTGAACACTATATTTTGGCATGCATGATTCACATGGAATCAATAGTGAGAGGTTATAACAAATCGCTTAATCTCCGTACAAGATTAAAGCATGAATTTTCGAGGGATGGGACCTAAACTCCCTTAGTGTTTCTCTCATTGATGGTAACCTATCTTAACACTAGTAAACATCTAGTCTTAAGTTCAATAGGTAATAACAAGTCAATAGAGTGAATATTGTACTCAATTGTCCCATCTATGGATGAGTACATGTTGTGAAAATTGAGGGGTAAAACCGAAAGGTTTTTTAATGGAGCTTAAGCTTAAGAAAACTCACTTAAGCTTAAGAAGTGTCTAACGAGTGGTGAGACACTAAAAATCCACCTATATGGACTAGAGGTGGTGCCGCCTCTTATGAGAATTGGGAGTTATTCTCTAGAGAGTCCATGAATTGGAATTTTGCACATGGCCATTAACGGTGCAAGAGCGAGACATGCGGTCTCAAGTGAGCATTAGCGAGGGTGTGTGTGTTATCACCTGTTTGTATTAAAGGAATAATGGTTCAATGCTACGGCAACCAAAATTTCATCAAACTTTGTGGTAATTACACTAAAATAAAATTCAAGTCGAAAGACATTTTATCTAATGCACCTAAGCAAGACTTCTTAAAAGTGTGTATTTAGTCAATCAAAGTGGGGGAATGTTATATTTTGATATAATATTTTTGATTGATTAAATAAATGTTACAAAAGTTACAAGTTTGTTACTAAAGAGATAATATTTAATCTAGTGGGGGATTGTTATATTATTTATAATAATATAATATATAGATTAAATATGTGTAATAAACTAATAATATGTAACATATGACAATGTATATTAGTTGTCATCTTTTTGTAACATTTGGGAGTTACTTGTTACTATGAGTAACCTCCACCATCATCACCAACATTAAGAGTGTAAAAAGATGTTACACCTCTTAATTTGAAATTCTTAATGCTATAGGAGTTATGGTGTGTGTAGGAGTTACATTTGAGTCCATAACATCTATGGGGTTATGAGTTTGAATTTCAAATGGTGATGATATCCTAAACACTATATAAAGAGGTCTAAGGTGCTCATTTTAGAGAGGAAGTTTTCTATCAAGAAAGCACTTTGCTAGAAAACCCTAAGGCTTGATAATTCCCAAAGATATTTCCTAGAGAGTTCCCTTAGTGCTTAGAGATAGGGGGAAATAAGCTTTTGGACAAAGGTGTAATACCTTGTTCAAGTTATGGTGATCCCCACTAATCTACACTCAAGGTTGTGAGTGAGTGTTTATATATATATTATTCTCTTATTATATATATACATATTTTATATTGCATGTGTTGTAATCTTCTCTTCTACCTTTCATATATATATATAATATATAGTGTATATATATGTATTGTAACATATATGTAATCAATCTCTTATTTTAGTCCTTGTATTATTTTACAATAGAGTTGTAATAAATCTTGATTTTCTTCCATTGTTATAAAATCTCTAACAATCAAAAGCTTATCCCTTTTCAATGGAAGAGGAGATAAATCAAGATTTTGAAAATACAAGGATAAGAGATTTTATGTGAAAACCATTCATGGGTGAGCATGGTGGTGTATATTATGTGATTTACTATTTTATATGATAGTAATATATATGATATATATGAGTTATATATATGTGACATATATGTGATTATTAATATATATATATAGTAGCATATAATATGATATTTGAATTTATATTATGTTATTATATGTATATATATGAGATATATAATATATAGCATGAATATGAGTTATGTGTATTATATGTATGATAAGATATAATATAATATACATATATATATATTGCGAGATTAAATATGTAGAAATACTTATTTTCTATGTATTTATATGAGACATGTATATATAATATATATTATGTGTATATAATATATATCATGCATGTATATTAAAGTGTATATATGTTATATATATGTGTGAGATATGTAACATATATAGTTGTGTAATTAATGTATATATTATGTATATATGATATATATATTATAGTATATATGTTATATATATATGAGATATGTAACATATATATTTGTGAATTTAATATTGACATTATGTGTATGTTACATATAAGATGTTGATTAGTAACATACATATTATATTAATGTATGAGTTATATAGTATGATAATAATGTTGATAGTAATATAATAGTGTTTATTACTATTGATGTGAAAATTATTATCATCTATTTTGTGAATAAAGAATATATTTGAATTCTTATTCAATTTGGTGGTGAACATCTCACTTTATGAGATAATAAAAGATGGATTTTGAGAAGTTACATCTTTTATTGGATTATAAGAGATAATCATCTCATATTATGAGATAAGGAAAAGTGGACTATGAGAGTTACACTTTTATTGGACTTGCATTGTGATCATAAGCAAGAACAATTAAGATCATAGTGGATCCAAACTTGTGAAATGAGTCATAAATTGAAAGAGCAATTTTAGACTCAAAGTAAATGAATCATTGTGGATTCAAAAATAGTGAAAAGATAACAAAATTGGAGAAGCAATTTTGAATCTTAAATGATCAAAGTTGTAAACAAAATTGATGAGAATTTTGTTAACTTTGGTATAATTTTGGGCTAATCTCAATAAGTAGATAACCTTAAAATTATCAGTAAAAATAATCGCATTATTTTATGAGTAGTAATGTGAGTTTGATATTTTAGTTTTGTTGAGAAATCTAAAAATGTCAAATGGTATTTTTAAAGTGGCCTTAAAGAGTCATTTGAAGAGGAAAATGCATAAAAGTGATATTTTATATACACTTTATGGTAAAATGTGGGGGTGAGCCACAAATTTAATCAAAATGTGTTGAGACATTATTGATTAATTTATTTGATTTTGAATTCAAATTCTAAATCTAATTTGGCTATGTGTATATGTAAAATTTTGACATATTTTGATGTCAAAGTTAAGTGAAAATAATTTCAAGAAGGAAATTAATTAAAAGAGTTATAGAGACAAAGTGGTCTTCTATATTTTAAAATCAAGGTATTGTCTTGATAATGAAATGTGAAAGTGTGGGGGTGTATACTCTAATATGAGAAAGTTTAGACATACTTGGTGTCTAAAAATAAAATATGAGAATTTAGACATGTTTGGTGTCTAAATTGGTGTATTTTTGATATGTTTGGTATCAAAATTATTGAGAATTTGAGTTGTGTGAAAATTAATCTTTTATGATTGAATTTTCAAAGCTTAAGTACTTAAGGAGAAAAGTGGTCACAAAGTGAACACTATATTTTGGCATGCATGATTCACATGGAATCAATAGTGAGAGGTTATAACAAATCGCTTAATCTCCGTACAAGATTAAAGCATGAATTTTCGAGGGATGGGACCTAAACTCCCTTAGTGTTTCTCTCATTGATGGTAACCTATCTTAACACTAGTAAACATCTAGTCTTAAGTTCAATAGGTAATAACAAGTCAATAGAGTGAATATTGTACTCAATTGTCCCATCTATGGATGAGTACATGTTGTGAAAATTGAGGGGTAAAACCGAAAGGTTTTTTAATGGAGCTTAAGCTTAAGAAAACTCACTTAAGCTTAAGAAGTGTCTAACGAGTGGTGAGACACTAAAAATCCACCTATATGGACTAGAGGTGGTGCCGCCTCTTATGAGAATTGGGAGTTATTCTCTAGAGAGTCCATGAATTGGAATTTTGCACATGGCCATTAACGGTGCAAGAGCGAGACATGCGGTCTCAAGTGAGCATTAGCGAGGGTGTGTGTGTTATCACCGGTTTGTATTAAAGGAATAATGGTTCAATGCTACGGCAACCAAAATTTCATCAAACTTTGTGGTAATTACACTAAAATAAAATTCAAGTCGAAAGACATTTTATCTAATGCACCTAAGCAAGACTTCTTAAAAGTGTGTATTTAGTCAATCAAAGTGGGGGAATGTTATATTTTGATATAATATTTTTGATTGATTAAATAAATGTTACAAAAGTTACAAGTTTGTTACTAAAGAGATAATATTTAATCTAGTGGGGGATTGTTATATTATTTATAATAATATAATATATAGATTAAATATGTGTAATAAACTAATAATATGTAACATATGACAATGTATATTAGTTGTCATCTTTTTGTAACATTTGGGAGTTACTTGTTACTATGAGTAACCTCCACCATCATCACCAACATTAAGAGTGTAAAAAGATGTTACACCTCTTAATTTGAAATTCTTAATGCTATAGGAGTTATGGTGTGTGTAGGAGTTACATTTGAGTCCATAACATCTATGGGGTTATGAGTTTGAATTTCAAATGGTGATGATATCCTAAACACTATATAAAGAGGTCTAAGGTGCTCATTTTAGAGAGGAAGTTTTCTATCAAGAAAGCACTTTGCTAGAAAACCCTAAGGCTTGATAATTCCCAAAGATATTTCCTAGAGAGTTCCCTTAGTGCTTAGAGATAGGGGGAAATAAGCTTTTGGACAAAGGTGTAATACCTTGTTCAAGTTATGGTGATCCCCACTAATCTACACTCAAGGTTGTGAGTGAGTGTTTATATATATATTATTCTCTTATTATATATATACATATTTTATATTGCATGTGTTGTAATCTTCTCTTCTACCTTTCATATATATATATAATATATAGTGTATATATATGTATTGTAACATATATGTAATCAATCTCTTATTTTAGTCCTTGTATTATTTTACAATAGAGTTGTAATAAATCTTGATTTTCTTCCATTGTTATAAAATCTCTAACATGTGTTTCCCTTTCCTAGCTTAATTTATTTTATTTTTAACTAGGGAACTAAGCCGCGCTTCGCGCGGTGTTGTCCAACTTTTATAATTTTTATGTATATATATTATATTAAATGATATAATTTAAAATATAACATTTTCACGTGTATATTATAAACAAATTAATAGTGTTGAAAGTAAAAATATAATTTGCTATTTTAAAATATATAAAAAAAAAGTGAAGATTTTGTGACAAATATTATCGTTATAATTATTAAAAAAAATAAAATTTATTTTATGATTATTTTTTCGTATTTTTTATTTCATAAATTTATATTCTAATAAATAGTTGTTAATATTTTTACTAAATGAGTAAAAATATTAAAAATTATGATCCTTTGTTATTTTCTAATTATTTTTAAATTTAAATAAAATAATTTTTAAATTCTTATTCTATCACCTTAATTTTCTTATTGATTCATTTAATTACTATAAGATATTATTATTAATTACTATAAAAAAAAGTTGATTATATATTCATTAATTTAATTATAATTAGATCTATTATATCATTATTTATACTTTATAGTTGTACATAATTTTTTTAGTAAGTATATCAAACGTCACTTAGAAAAGAAATTTACAAAAAATATGTAAAAAAAAAATAATAAAGAAAAAAGAATTTTAAAATAATAGGATGTTGCGTTTAAAAAAAATAATAAATAATAGGATGATGCCTCGCATTTTTCTGACCATATATTTTCGAACAAAAGTTAGTGTAAGAATACTTTATTTATAGTTTAGAAATATATTAATTATGTAGTTCTTAATCCATATAAGATTTTTACAAATAATAATAATAATAAATTTTACTAAGAAGTCATATTTTTCAACATCTACAAATATATAAAATAAACTAAATTAACTAAAATTCTTTTAATAGTAAAAATGGATCAAAATATAGAAGGATGTCACCTCATTTTCTTTAGTGTTTTCTTTTATATTTATATATAGATATAGATGATTTATTTATTAAAAAATAATTTTTTTCAATTTAAAATATTTTACAAAGATTAAAAAATGAAAAAATATGTGTAAATAAATAATATCTGTTATTCACATATTTGAAGAAATATATATAACTTAAAAGTTTAACATTCACAAAGTCTCATATCACAGAAGTATATATAAAAAATATATATTTAAGGTGTCTTATTATTCTAATAAATATCATATATTAATAAATCATTATAGTTTTAACTATTTAAATAAAATTAAAATAAATAATTATAAGAGATTAATTTTTAAATGAAAAACAAAATTAAATGATTTTTTTATAATTATTTATAACCTACATAGATAAAACTTAAATAGTTTTGAAACAATGTGGGACTTTTAGTTTGTTTGTGTGGTTTGGTTTAAAAAAAAAATAGGAAAATATGTTAGAAAATAAGAAAAATAGGAAGAAAAAATTATAAAATGACACATAAACTCTTATTGTGCTTTCTTTTGTTAAAATAATTTATATATTTTCTGTCCATATTTTTTTGAATAAAAATTAGTGTAAGAATACTTTGTTTATAGTTTAGAAGTATATTAATTATGTAGTTCTTAATTCATGTGAGATTTTCACAAATAATAATAATAATAATAATAATAATAATAATAAATTACTAAGAAGTCATATTTCTCAATATCTATAAATATATAAATAAACTAAATTTACTAAAATTCTTTTTATAGTAAAAATGGATTAAAATATTGTAGGATGCCACCTCATTTTCTTTAGTGTTTTCTTTTATATACATATTGATTTATTTGTTAAAAACTGATTTTTTTTTTAATTTTAAATATTTTGCAAAGATTGTAAAATGTAAAAATATGTGTAAATAAATAATATCTGTCATTTCAATATTTGATGAGATATATATAACTTAAAAGTTTAACATTCATAATAGTCTCATATCAAAGAAGTATATATAAAAAAAAGATATATTTAAGGTGTCTTATTATACTAATAAATGTCATTTATTAATATATTAATATAGTTTTAATTATTAAATAAAATTAAAATAAAGAATTATAAGAAAATAATTTTTATATGAAAAAATAATTAAATGATTTTTTTTTATAATTATTTTAAAATTAAGAAAGATTGAAAAATGCAAAAGTATATTCTGCATTCACTTTAAAAAAATTACAATGGGCAAGATTAAGTTCACCAATCACCCACATAGAAAATAATTACTATATTTTTTATATGAAAAAGTTAATTAAAGATCTTTTTTTATAATTATTTTAAACTTGACAAATATTGAGAAGTACAAAAATATATTTTGTATTCTTTTCAAAAAAAAAAAAAAATTAAAAAATTGAGACTAATTAGGCAAAATAAAAACTTGAGTAAGAAATTAATCAATCACCCATAAAAAAAATAATATTTTTTAGATAAAGGAAAGTATTGTAATAAGAATATTTTTTTTAACCTACATAGATAAAACCTAAACAGTTTTTAAACAATGTGGGACTTTTAGTTTGTTTGTGTGGTTTAGTTTTCAAAAAAATAAGAAAATGTGTTAGAAATTAAGAAAAATAGGAAGAAAATTTTATAAAATGACACATAAACTCTTCTTGTGCTTTCCTTTATATTATATATAGATATAGATATAAATAAAATAAACTAAATTTACTAAATTTCTTTTTATAGTAAAAATGGATTAAAATATTGTAGGATGCCACCTCATTTTCTTTAGTATTTTCTTTTATGTACATATTGATTTATTTGTTAAAAACAATTTTTTTTTTAATTTTAAATATTTTGCAAAGATTGAAAAATGTAAAAATATGTGTAAATAAATAATATCTATCATTTACATATTTGATGAAAGATATATAACTTAAAAGTTTAACATTCATAATAGTCTCATATCAAAGAAGTATATATAAAAAAGATATATTTAAGGTGTCTTATTATACTAATAAATATCATTTATTAATATATTAATATAGTTTTAATTATTAAATAAAATTAAAATAAAGAATTATAAGAAAACAATTTTTATATGAAAAAATAATTAAATGATTTTTTTTTATAATTATTTTAAAATTAAGAAAGATTGAAAAATGCAAAAGTATATTCTGCATTCACTTTAAAAAAATTACAATGGACAAGATTAAGTTCACCAATCACCCACATAGAAAATAAATACAATATTTTTTATATGAAAAAAATAATTAAAGATCTTTTTTTATAATTATTTTAAACTTGACAAATATTGAGAAGTACAAAAATATATTTTGTATTCTTTTTAGAAAAAAAAAATTAAAAAATTGAAACTAATTAGGCAAAATAAAAACTTGAGTAAGAAATTAATCAATCACCCATAAAAAAATAATAAACAGTTTTTAAACAATGTGAGACTTTTAGTTTGTTTGTGTAGTTTAGTTTTCAAACAAAATAAGAAAATGTGTTAGAAATTAAGAAAAATAGGATGAACATTTTATAAAATGACACATAAACTCTTCTTGTGCTTTCCTTTATATTATATATAGATTTTATTAATTAAAAATAAAAAAGACAAAAATATCTTTTAAAAATCTATACACAGAAAATAACTACAATTTTATCAAATTAAAACATTCCGATTACCTATCTTTATATAAACAAAATAATATGATTCTGATTTTCTTTCCAGACAATTTAGTAAACAACATAATAAAATATTATTTCCAATTATTTTCTATTTTAAACTAATACATTTCTCTCAATAATTATTTTAATTCCTATTAGAGTTTAGTAAACGTATTAGCTTGCTAGGAGCCAATCTAGCTTGATAATTAAAACCCCAAGTGGTGGTGGAGCGGTATGGAGTGTTTGGAAAGTGTTGTTAGGCATTTGTTTCAAGTTTCTAATCCGAAATACTCAAAAACCTATGGACCTCTCGAACAGCGAGGGCCAAGAATTCAAAATAAATCTAGCTTGATAATCAAATCAAGTGTTTGATTGAAGGGTCATATATAAGAGCTTTTTTCACAAATATATCAAGGTTGCCTGGGTGTCTTTTGCATTTTCTGGTTCACTTTTTTTTTGTTATTTTTATTATGAAGCAATAGTTGTGATTTGTCCGAACATTCAATGTTAAATTTGAATAGATAGGAGGAGCTTCATTCAGCCTCCACTTATGGGTGGTATTATGGCCAACTCATCTTTGTCCTTAACAATGGCTGAGTCAGTTGTGTATTCCTCGTTCAAAGCAACAACGATGCAACTCTTAATCTCTTGTAAGCCCGGGAAACTAGTCATAATCTTGCTTAAACAGTCACGAGCTGTACTACCTGATGGAACCTCTAATGGCGTCTCAGTTAAGCCGGTAAGATCTCGAGCTCTGGCAAAGAATAACACCTTTATCTTTACACTTGGATTTTCATTTTCCATGTCAGTACGACCCAAATTATTGCTATGCATTTCTCCCTTCATCTATTTGATAATTAATATAGCATGTCAGATACAGAATCATTGTAAATAAACTACAGAGCTAGAGTTATTATATCATTTGTAGATCAAATTACACTGTATTTCACATAACAAAAACTTAGAAGTACAGATATAAAGAACAGATACATGAGCTTCATATATCTTATAAACTTTAATTAAAATTCCGATTTATCTATTAATTTCCAAATATATAAGAAGTAATTTGCCTTCCCTGATGCTAAAACGACAATAAAAACAAAGCTCTCAATGGAAGAAGAGAAGAATGGTTATAATAGATACTAGATAGTACTACAATCAGGTAGTAAATTAAAGACTGTTTGTTGTGTACCTCAAAAGAATAGATCAGCAGAGTTTCTGATTATGAAATTGTTCAACTAAATTAAGTAAATTGTACCTGTCCAGAAAGGAAGAAACAAGCAAAGAAAAGTGAACAGAGTGTCAAAGTATGAAAATTATGAATGACCAAATCCATCAATATGAATGCAATAGCCATACAATACCACAAAGGGTTCTTGGACTAGATTTCCAGAATGACATACCCATACAAGTCAAAGAAAGTAAGTAATTGATTAAGAAGATGACTTCATAATTAGTAAATTAATAGCATAAACAAAGCTAGTGGACTCTTTTATTTTCTGTATCATTGAAGAGATCAACTCCAAAAAAATACATATAACTATATATACATGTATATATATTAAGCAAGTTGATTCCAACCATGAAAAACAGTGCTAGTGGAAGTTACACACCCTTACCAACGTATGCATCATCTCCTTATTACATAGGTTTGGATATTTATATATGTATATATGCACAGAAAATTACTCATTTGAGTAATAAAACAGACAAGAAATTGAACACACGAAATTGCATAGAAAAATTCATGTTCCCCAAATCTAAACTCAAAGATATAAAACTGACCCATATGGTACTCCGATGTTTTTTTCAAAAAAATCAATGATACTTCTAAATCCAAATTGAAGCAGAAATCTATTTGAAAACAGAATATAGAAAGACCTGTGAATTGAATATTGATTCAGCAAAAGAAACCATACCAAGAAGATGATGCTCGAGGTCTTCAGAGTCGCCAAGAGAAAGCACATAAACCCAGCCCCAAGACGCCTGTGTTGTGGAGCAGTAGAGAGATACACGACCACGCCGCTAGTGCGAATCGCCGGGTCCTCTACTGCTGGAAACTCGTCTTCGCACCCCACGCCGCACCGCCTAGTTGCAGTCGCGTGGAAGAAGATGACGCAGCAACTTACCAAAACCAAAGAAAAGGAAGGAGCTGGGAAGGTGAGATGGAGAGACAAACGATAGGCTTTTGGTTCTGAGCTTGGGCCACATTTCGTTTTCTTTTTCTATTTCTTTGTTTTTTTTTAGTGAAATTTCGGTTTCTTAATACAAATACAAATTTTTAAAATGATTGTAAAATACAAATTAATATCTCAAAAAAAAAAAAATACAAATTAATAAAAATAATTGTGATAAAAAAAACCATAATAAAATAATGTGTCCTGTGTGGGTTTTATTTTTCCTTTTAAAAAAATTATATATAAAAAATTTTATTTTAATTTGACTTCCGAAATGTTTAATATAATTCCATTTTCAAAAAAAGAAATTTAATATATTTATTTTTTGTTTGAAATAAATAAAAGTAATTTTAAAATATTTTAATAAAGACAAGGCAAATTTTCAAGAGAAAATTATGCTGTGAGATCTTTTTTTAAATTTATTTCCATATATACCAAATGTAATTTAATTTGGTAAAAGTAGCGATTTTTTTTGAATTCTTTTTGACACGTGTACACGGTAACTATTTTGAGAATGGTTTGAGTGTTAAACACAATTTCATTTCTCTATCATGCCATCAGTCCGTCACTTCCATTTTTTTTTTGTTTATATTCTTATTTTAGTTTTCTTTTTTCTCATTTTAATTGTTCAACATATTATTAGAGTTTGAAATGCTCTTCTAGGGTTTTCTTTGAGTGTGCATTTTTAGTTCGTATATGGTGCATACAAGGAGTTCAATGTCTCCATCACCAAAGGTCTCTGGTTCAAAGAAAAAACTAGAAAAAATAGAGGAGATTGCTTCGAAAAAATGGGTGGATCTGGTGTGAAGGTTGTTGATTCTGATAAGGATAAGAAAAATAAGAAGGCATGCATTTCTAATAGGAGTGGTGTATTTGAGGCTTCTCCTGACGATCGGTGCTCTAAGAAGTTAAAGAGTGTTGTTGAAGATGATGATAATTTTAATTTAGAATGTGATGAAGCCCCTATTGTGTTGACAAAAAAATTGAAGGTTAGTATTAGGGCTGTTCATCCGATCCAATCCGTAATTTTTTGGTCAAACAAAATCCGCACTAAGTGCGGATTTCATTTTTTTTGGATCCAATCCAATCCGCATAATAGCTCAAATCTGATCCAATCCAATCCGCAAAAGTGCAGATTGGATCGGTTACTTTGGATTGGTTACTTTTTAATATTAAATTATTTAATATTTATGAAAAAAAAATATTTTTTTTCACATAATTAGCAATAAAATAAAACAAACTATAGTTATTTTATGTCTCCAACAACACATTAAATAGATAAAATAACAAATAACAAATTCAAAGGAAGAAAAAAATTGTATACATAAAAAAATATTTAATTTTATTTTAAATTGTATGTAGAAAAAAAATATATAAGAATAGAATATACATTTTAGCTATTAAGTTTTGCAATATAAATGTATTATATGTATTAGACTTTTAAATTACTATTTTCTTTACATTAAAATGCTATTTGTATATATATCTTTTAATTTTGTTATAAATATGTGTGGATTGGATTGGATCGGTTACTTTTACATGTCAATCAACATCCAATCTGCACAAGTGCAGATTTTGAATTTTTCAATCCAATCCAATCCGCACAAATGCGGATATCCGCACTTTGCGGATTGGATTGGATTGGATCGTGCGGATTGGATTTGATCGGCTATTTTATGAACACCCCTAGTTAGTATCTTTTGTTTGTTTATATTGAATCATATATATTTTTGTTAATCTGGTTGAACATTTACATATTATTTTTTTTTATTATTTTATTTTTTATTTTTTTTATACAGAGTTGTTTGGTATACTAAGTTGTTTGTATTTTATTTTATTTTTGATTTATTTTCTTAGAGATCTATGTATAGTTTTCTAGTGAATATTATACATGTTATGATATTTTTTTTGTTTTTTTTTTGTTAATGTAGGTTGTTTAACATTTTTTTTACCGAGTTATTTATTGTACTTAGTAGTTTATTTTTTTTTTATGTTTATTTGTTATTTAGAGATTAAATTTTACTGTATAATTTTCTAATGGATTGTATATATATTTGTTATTTTAGGTTTTTTAGTGTGTTTTTTTTTATTTTTATTGTGTATGTTATTAACAGTTTATGATTTAGTAGTATTTTTAGTTATAATTTTTGTTGGTATACTAATTAGTTTTTGTTGTATTAGTTTTTTATTAAGTAGATTTTTTCTAGGTTTGTGATTGATCAATGTAATATTGTTGTAGTACTTTTTATTTTTAAGTTAATTATTTCAGAATAAAATTTACTTGTTAGTTTCTTTTTGATGATGTTATGAGTAAATATTTGCTTGTGGAGATATCTATGATTATGTGTTTTTTATTTGATTAAGCACTTATATATGTTACTTTTTGATTTTTTTTTATATAAACGTTCAGGTTGTAAAAGCGGATTTTTCTAACTCGGAATTCTACAATGGTAGTCGCTTGCAACATAATTAAATTAGAGGTACACTTTAATCATTTTTTTTAAATAATGAATAATCTCTATTTTGATATGTTTAATTGCGTGTATGATAAGTTAAAAATAAAATAGACAGCAGAATACTTGTTGGAAACTAAGATTTTTCTTGCCTAAACGCTGAAAATTTATGAATATATCATTTAAGCAACGTGTTAGTTTTCTATTAGTAATCAATCATATAAAATACTAAAAACTAAATTTAGACTTTAAAAATGAATATAACTATTCATAAAAGCAGTGTTCACAGATGATATTTTTTTTTATTCTTATAGTATTAGAAAAAGTAGGGAAATATTGGAAAGTCTTCCAGTAAAGCTACTTAGTAGTTTCTCAAATTTTTTATTTTTATAGTATTTGGATAAATGGAAGAATAATGGATGGTATATTCAATGTCTCTTTTTCTCTTTCTTTTTGGCTCGACTGCATCATTTTTGCAAGTCCTTTAGTTGTGTCCTTTTGTAAGCATCTTGCACATTTATTTTGTGTTGCTTTATCTAGTGCAGTCTTATACCTTTCTTTCCTTGGCCTTTCTGATGGTCTCTTGTATATTGGTGGCAATACTTGTAGTTGTTTGATGTTATCAGGCAAGTCCCACGTCTTTGTGTCACCTATTGGTAACATAGAACCTTCATATGTTGAAAAGATACTTCTTTTGTGTAGTAGTATGAGCAATATTCATAGCATTTCATGTGTCTTTTTGATATTACAGTTATTGCATGAGAACATGGTATTTCATCATATTGACATCGTTGACACGTGCATGTTGTTTTCTGGATATCCATAATGTAGGATCTTTTCAATTCTTTTACTGTGTATATGACTAGATTGGATGTTTTTACTTGTATAAATGTCAAAGAGGTAAGCATTAGTATAATTTTCTTATGTTTTTTTTTGAAGCAACAGAATGCGCATAAGTAGTATATAATTGAAGTTTTAAAGATACCTTTAGTTTCTTACTGCATTCGAGTTTATCCTTCAATATCTTTTCTGATATTGATGCTAATGTTGTGAATGTGGACAAAGCTCTATTTTTGTTTTCCCACGACCATTTTTGAACTAAGCAGCGTAGACATTCAAACAGTATTCCAATCAGTAGCTCTCTCATTTCTTTCAATGCTGTGTTTACAGACTCTGCTATGTTAGAGGTCATTGTTGAGTAGTGTTTATTTGGGCTGTAAGGCCTTGTCTATTTTTCTAGGCCGACTTCACTTGTTAGGTAAGGACGAATTCTAGTATCAATATTATCTAAGTCCCTCTTGTAATCGTCGAAGTCAGTTTGATTGTATGCTTTGGATGCACAGTAAAATGCATCTCTTGGATTATCTCCTCCTTTTCTGAATTTTGTTTTTATATTTTGGAATAAATGGAAGAAACATACCACGTGCATCAAGTTAGGGAAAATTAACTTTACTGCTTTAGCAAAGCTTTTGTGTCTGTCAGAAATTATGCACTGCTCTTCTTGCTCACCATGAGATTTTTTGAGGTTTTGCATGAAGTATTCCCATGATGCATCATTTTCAGAGTCAACTATTGAAAAAACTAGTGGAAATATGTGTCTGTCAGCATCTTATGCACTAGCAATTATTAATGTTCCTCCATATGCATTTTTAAAGAAAGTTGCATCAACCACAACTAAGGGTGTGCAATGTTTCCATCCTTGTATTGAGACTCCTAATGCAAAGTATAAGTACTTAAAATGCCCATTGTCATGTTGGACAAGGCTTATTTTTGTTCCTGCAAGATCATGAGAGTATGTTAGAGCTATTAATATGTTTCTTTTTAAGTATAAATTTGACATTGGATGAAGTGATTTATACCTAGGTTGCATTTTTGAATCATGTGTAGAATGCCTGGTATTTCATTGTATGAATCAGGTGGGCAGCCTATTACCTTGTATGTAGCTTTTTCTTTTGCTCTCCAAGCTTTTTTGGTAAGAGATTGACACACTATAGTCTTCTGCTACATCATCAACAATTTTATTTGGCCTGTAGTTTCACTTGGGATTGCTAATTTTTCTCTTGATGCAGTCAGCTATGATGTTACTTGTTGCTTGAGGGTGATCGTCATGGTTGCATTCTATTGAGCATGTATGATCCTTTATAAGTTTTCTGACCTTGAACAAATTTGTTTTTCCTTGTTTTGTTGCCAAGAAATACCATTTACAATTTATATCAACACACATTAGGCTGTAGTCTGTTGTTGATGATCTTTTGACCATGTGTTGTTGATTCATTTTGATTGCATATAGACTCATGGCAAGCTTTACTGTTTCTTTGTCTTGGAAAATTTGCCCATCTCTTATTGTGTCAATCCATGGCTCTTTGATGATGTTTGCTTTATTTTCCCACCTTGAGTTGAGTGCTTGTCCAGTCTTTTTTGTGATGTAGTTAGTAACTGTGAGTGCATACTCTGTCCACGTAGGTAATGTATTAGATCGTCGTATGAGAAAGCTCTTGGTATCAGTGTACCCGTGACTTGGTAATCTGTGTACAAACAGTTGTCTACAAATTTTCTACTGTAGTAAAGTACCACTAACAAAGGTTCCATGATTCTGTTATATAACAGAGTAATAGTTTTAGATTGGAGCAGTCAAATAGTATATAAACTATTTTTTAGTTTTCTTTTTATGTATGAAAAACAAATTGTGATTTTTTAGTTGTCTATTGTGTGGAAAATAGTCTAGTAGTTGTCATCAAGTTTCCCTATTTTTGTTTCCTCCTTTTGTATGTAAGAAGAGCTTGAGGTTGCTATGTCGATGCTTTAATGGTGAAACTTTGAATGATAGAACTTTATATTTGTTGTTGTTTGGTGAATTTTTATTTCGTGAGAGAAGATTGATGCAATCTTATTGGCGGTATCTCTAGTAGCTTCAATGAGATTTTCGAAGAGCTTCAATGGTGGAGATTCGAAAGGTGCAAAATTCTTGTCTGAGATTGATTAAATTTGTTTGATTGCAGAGAATTGAAGCTTTTGTGTAGCTTTAATGGTGGCTTTAGTTGCTAGGTTCGACAGACATGATTGGAGAGCTTCGACGATCGAGTTTGGATTTTGTTGGTTGATCAAAACTTTTTTTTTTGTTCTCAGATGAGTATATATTGCTCAGTAAGGGTGTAATGCGCACCGTTTTGGGCAAACGATGGTTGCGTAAAAATTTTTGGTTGCCATTTTTTTTCAGTTGGTTAGGAATTTTTTTTTTAATTTTCGGTAAGCATGTACATATATAGGATGTTTTATTTTTTTTGCCGTTATCTATGAGATATTTTTGTTAATTACGTATATAACTAGAAATTTTCCAATTTTCAATTCCTTCAAGAGTTTTTTGTCCATCATGGGGATCCATTCTTTCTAGACATGTCATTAGTTTAGTTGAGATGTAATGGTCTAGGGTGAAAATGCTCTCGTATAACCTACTCAACTCTCCCTTTGATCCTCCTTTAAGTCTTTTAAGTGGTCTAGGGTTACATTTACCATTTATCTTTTGTATGCTTAGCCTCTTTACCTCCCTTTTCTTTTATTTTCTCCTTCTACCATCTTCATTTCCAATGGTAGACAAGAGTAAAGTAGTGATGTATAGTGAGGATAATGAAGCAAACAGTGATTTCACGTCAAAGATCTCTCAGTAACTTTGGAAAGATTTGCAGAATTGGGTAAAGACCTGAATGAACAATCACTAGTGGCTCGAATCATCTCTAAGAAGGTCATCTTTCTGAGACTCCTTTGGTCATTTCTCTCCCAAAAATGGAAGCTCAAGCAAGGATGGAAGCTTACAAAAGTGGCAAAAAACCCATTTATTCTCCAGTTCATGCAACGAAAGGAAGCTGAGACATGATCAAGCAGGGACCATTGAATGTCTGTGATGGGTTTATGTTTGCCATGCCTATGCTGAAAGACGGCTTGTGGGCATCTGCAGATCTCTAGTTGACATAGTTTTGGGTTAGAGTATATGATATCCCAACTGGGTTCTGGTCTCAGAATAATGCAATTCGTGTTGCTGAAACGTTTGGCTCATTTTATTATTGATATGTGGCACAATGGCTTCCCAACCAATGAATACATCAAGTTCTAGGTGCAATTCCAACTCAAATGGCCGCTCTTAGTCGAACACATGCTTCCCATGAAAAAAGGAGTAAACTTGTGGTTGTGGTGCTACTTTAAGTATGAAAACCTCCTGCGTGTGGCACTATGGGTTACAAAGAAGCTGGTTGTAGAATGCATCGTTGCATGATTCAGATAATTTTGGAAGGACGATTTCAATGTATGGACCATGGATGCACATTGAGTCACGTTGTAAAGATTGTTTCTCGATCTGACTATGCCCAATATGAGCTTGAGCGTATGCAACGAGATGGGAGGAGGCCCAAAGACAGGTGGATGAACACAAAAATGTCTTGCCAATAATAGAAAACATTGAGCTTGCTTTGTTGGGCACCAAGATTTATTGTGAAGCTCAGGAAGAACCTGTCAATGGTTGGCAAAATAACACGGTGGTAGAAGTAGGGGTTCTGATTTAGACCAGTGAGGCTAGTACCAAAGAGTGTAAAGTTGTACCACCTGGATGTGCAAGTGGTAAAATAATTATGCATGGCACAGACACTGCTACAAAGATCATGGTGTTGAATACCAGCTCAAAAAAGACGAATAATAGTGGTCTAACGAGTCTGGTATTGGGTTTTGTGCCCTAAATAAAACCTATTTCAATATAATAAGATTTACTAATTAATAAAAGATTAGAAATTATTTTATGTTGCATGGTTCACATGATTTATTTCATGATTATGTGATTAATGTATAAACTCTATTAAATCCAGTTTATATAGTTATTCATGATTATAGTGGTTTCAAAACAGTGGAATATAATCATGATTATATGTTTAAAAGTTTAAGTCCCATGATTTGTCATTACACTGTATTCGGACTGACATGATAATCAGCGATAAGGTATACTTACACCTTGGATAAGTGTTATGTCCTTTCTAGGGCTTGGCAAAGTATGCTAGTATCAGATGTATGGAGTATACATCAGATTGGATCGATATTGAACTTGGATAAAATATCATAAACTTACTGTTATATCTTTCTAAGTCAATGTCACCGGTTGATCTTAGATCAATAGATCTTAACCCTGAGATGGTTAGGTTCGATCTCAACTGTATTATTTATGTTCTTAGAGTTATTTGTTAAAGCTCAGTTGGCCAAATACTTACATCTTGGGAACATGATAATATAATTGAGTGGGAGCGCTAATCATAGATGTAGAATCTATAGCTTCTATAAGTATTTAGAAGTAAAACGATGATTTCCTTCGAGCTTGGCTTAATAGAGATAAATGATTGAGATCTTATTTCAGTAATTATATTAGTTTACTGAAATATCATTTATAGGTAGCTAAGTGTTTTAAGTATAAAATACATTGAAGGGTAGAACAGTAAATTTGTCCCTATTCGATGTAGATCATCTATAGAGGATCTTTGACTATTGGGATTAGAACGATGGATAATTCATAATGTATGTATATCTTGGTACATGTAGAGAATTCTATATAATTAAGATTACAATTCCAAATCTATAGTGGCGCAAAGAGGAATTAATAAGTTTGAGAATTTACTTAGTAAATTCTAGATCTACTTATTGGAAGCTTGATTATATAAACCCATGGTCCCCACACTAGTTGAGATAATACTGCTTGCAGACTCAGTTAATTGGTTTTAATTAATCAATTATGATTCTAAAATTAGACTATGTCTTATTTATGAATTTTCGCTAAGCAAGAGCTTAATTGTGAAGAAAAGAGGTTTTAGAATTTATTTGTTAATTAAGAGACTTTGTATGGTCTAATTAATAATAAGATAAATAGAAATTTTATTTTATAATTAATTATAATCATTAAATAAATAGTTTTGACATTTATAGGATTGAAATTGGAAAATATGACATTATTGAAAGAAAGGATAAATGGTTGAAATATAGTGGTAAAATTGTAATTAGTGAGGCCCATTAAGTGGCCGACCACTGTAAGGGATTTTTGCCTATTATTTTATTCTCTTTTAATCCATATAATTAAATTCTAAACCCTAGTTGAAATACTATAAAAGGATTATGATGCTGTCATTCTCATCCAACCTTCCAACCAACCTAAACCTAGTTTTTATTCTCTGTTAACTAGTAGATGAGGGACTCCTTCATAGTGATTCAAACTCCTCTTACTTTTCTTCCATCAAATTCAAGCCCTTAGTGATAGAGTACCATGCCCACACATAGTAAGTCAAGTACTCAATCATAGTGCGGAAGACGGTTGTTAACCAAACCGAAAGAGAGAAGGAGATCTAGGCTCAGATCTTGTTATTACTATATGACAAAAAGGAACAAGGGTTAGAACACAAGGAGACATTAATATTCTATTGCATTAATGTAAGGTTTTCTAAATTCTTATGTATTTAATTTTATTATTTTAGAGAATTCATATTTAGGGTGTTAATCAACATACATGTTAGTAAATCTAAATCTTGGTAAAATAAGTTCCAACATTTGGGCCAAGGAATACTATGGGCACTAAGTCTGATGTGGATAAAAGAAAAGTGGACCACATGGCGATGGTCTTCAAAGGGGTACTGGACCCATATAATAGACCTAAACACAAACTGTCCAAGCCAAAGTATGCTAAAGGAGGAAAAGGCTTTATCTCTTTGGTTGGGCCAAGAACGAAAGGAACAAATGGGCCTTCGATTGGAAAAAAGATGAGACTAGATTAGACTATGAGTGGGTCGCGTCTCAATTTGGAAGGCCTAGTGATTCTTAAATTCAACATAAGAGAGGAATACAAGAAACTTTGTGTGATAACAGCTCCAATAATAACAATAGTCAGAAGCCAACGACTCCTTCTAGATTTCCATATTTCACTTCGCCAGAGAAGAATACCGTGCAAGATGTGGAGGCTAACAATGCAAAGGTGGTTGAGAAAAATATGGTAGATTGCAACGTTCAAGATTTTTTTGAGGTGAAAGAGGTGGGTCGTTTCATGCCCCAACCTCAACGTTAGTTCTCTCATGGAATTGTCGGGGGCTTAGAAAGCCTCAGGCGATAAACTCATTACATAGCCTGATTTGTAGTGAGAACCCAGATGTGGTCTTTCTGATGGAAACAAAAAAAAAAAATCAAAAGAGGAAATGGTAGTTTTTAGCAGACAACTGGGCTTTGCGGGAATTTTAGCTTACTCGTCCCTAGAAGCCTTTGGGTGTTGCTCTTCTTTGGAATATCTAGGTTCTCAATTGTTATTTTAATAAAATTGTTGTCTGTTTCACTATAGATCTCATTACTAAAGCTTGAGTGGGAGCCTTTATCTATGTTCCCCCGCTAAGAGCAAAGAGATTCCTTCTGGGAAAATTTTCTGAGGACATCCCTAACCTAGATGATCCTTGGGTGGTTATGGGAGATCTAAATGTAGTCTTATGCCAAGAAGATAAGTTAGGTGACAACATTTTCATGAATAGAGAATGATTGGGGCTTTGCTACTTCATCTTTAATACGAGGGCCATTGATATTGAAAGAGACAGTGCCTTCTTCATTTGGACAAATGGGCAAGATTGGAGCACTTAATCAAAGATAGGCTGGACCGTGCCTTGGGGTAATCTAAATGGTTACTCCAACTCAAAAAATTTGGTTTTTATAAGGCATCCTGACCATGCAGATATAACACTTTTTCAAAGAAAGGCATGACCATGCCTTGGGGGTAATCTGAGAGGTTACTCCAATTTAGAAAAGTTGGTCTTAAGACTGTTTCTATAGGCATTCTAACCATGTGTCTGTAGTGCTTAATAGCCTAAGACATCATGATAGAATTAAAATCCCATTTCGGTTCATTGATGTGTGGCTCCAGGGTGATGAGTATAGGAGAGTTATAGAAGAAGCTTGCAATATCACTACGAGGGGTTTCCATACTTTTATTCTGTGTCAAAAATTCAAAAATACGACTTGGGCGCTAAAGAAGTGGACTATTGAGTACTTTGGCATGTGCAAAACCAAACTTGCAATACTGGAAAAATTACGCATTAAAGTTTAAAGCTAGAATCTAACTCATGAAAATCATGAATTTGAGGCCTCTATTATGTTGGAAATTGAGGAGATCAAAGTGCGCCAAGAATCAATATGGAAACAAAAATCCAAAGAGATATGGCTGAAAGGGTGGCCATAATTCTAAGTTTTGTCATACCTCAATGATGGTCCAAAGAAAGAAGAACTATATTTGGGACATTAAGAAGGAAGACGATTTTTGGATTGAGGAAAGATAGGATATTGATGCTTATTTTTGAGGTATTTTCTCTAGTTTTTACCTCATTCAATCCTATTATTGATGGCGAACTCTTTGACCTTATTCCTGTTGAGAGCTCGATTCATGAGAATACCTCCCTTACTAATGCCCCCCTAATAGAAGTAATTTGTAAAGTGGTCTGGGAGCTCCCACTACTTGTTCTAGGCCATGACAGTTTCCATGCCAAATTCTACAAGAATTTTTAGAATCAAGTGGAGAAAGAGGTGGTTATGTTTGTGCAAGACTTTTTTATTACAGGCCACTTTGTCTCATAGATTAACGCAATGTCATGGTATTGATCCCGAAGCCCCTGCTTGATTTGATGATTATCGCCCCAGCTTATGTATGTTAGCTATAAGGCTGTCGTTAAGCTCTTGGCAAATAGGCTGCATAACATTTTGGATAAGCTTATATCACCTAAGCAATCGGCCTTTGTCAAAGGCAGATGGATAGCTGAAAACTCGATTATTGTCCAAGAAATCACCAATGATTTCAAAAAGAAGTCGAGTGGTTTGGCCTTTGTTGGTATCAAATGTCACATGTCTAATGCTTATGATTTCCTTGAATGGAGTTTTATTGAAAAGGTCGTCCGTGCCTTTTCGTTTTGATCAAAAATTCATCTCACTCATCATGTGTTGTATCACTTAAGTTAGCTTCCAAATCCTTCTTAATGGGGCCCCAAAAATTCTTTAGGCCTTCCATAGGCATTCGACAAGGTGATCCCATTTCACCTTACTTGTTCATTATGTGTTTAGAGGAGCTATCTTGTCTTCTGTATGAGCAGGAAAGGCTTGGCAATTCGGTTTGTTTTAGGGTAGGCTGGTGTAGCCCCGCAATTTCTCACCTCATGTATGCAGACAACACTCTCATCTTCACTAAGGCTGATATGTTAAATATGGAGACTACTATTGGTTTGTTGGACAAGTATTGTAGTTGGTCAGGTCAACAATCAATGTGCATAAGTCGAAAGTTCTTTTCTCTAAAAATTGTGTCGTTGGTTGCAAGAAAGAGATTATAAATTTCCTAAATTTTTTAGCAGATGGAAGCATGTGAAATTTTCTTGGAAATCCTTGTTTGTGAAAAGAAAAAGCATAAAGGATTTTAAATTCCTGGTTGACCGTGTCTAAAGCAAATTAGAAGGTTTGAGGGCCAAGCTGTTGTCTCAATCCGCTCCCACACTCCTTATCAATAGTACTGTGATACAATCGATCCCTATATATACAATGTCAGTCGTCAATATAACAACTTTAGTTTGTTTTGAATTAGATAAGGTTATTAGATATTTCTAGCGGATCGGTTCAACAGAAAAAACTCAATTTCTATCATTGATTACTTGGGATAATTTATGCAAGCTGAAAGATTGTGGAGGTCTCAGACTTCGAAGATTTAATGATATTAAATTTTGCCTTCTCACAAACTGAGTTGGATACTTGCAAGTGATCTTGAGTATCTTTGGACTTAGGTGATAAAAGGAAAACACTTCCCGAATTGCTCCTTTTTGGAGTCAACATTGAAATCTAATTCCTCTCCTCTGGTTTGGGTATATGGCAAGAAAGATTTCATACGTGACAACTCCACTTGGTTGGTTTACCCCAATTCAAGCATTGATATTTGGCATAACTCATGGAATTTATCAGGTGATATTGATATTAGTGGTGGACAGCTTAATCCTTTGATTCAAACCAAGTTGCATCTCAAAGATATCACAACTGATTCTTCGAAAAAGTGGGATTTGGATAACATCAAATCTCTCTTTACCCAGACTGCAATGTCTAAATTTGAGGCTGTCCCTCTTCCTTCTTTGCTTGATAGTGACATTCTCATTTGGAAGCCTAGGATTAATGGTAACTTAACTCTAAAATCTGCCTATTGGGCCATAAATAGTGCAATATTCTAAGCTAGAAATGAGATATGTAAGTTTTTGTGGAGATCCAAGCTTCATGATCGATTAAAACTATTTTTGTGGAAGCTTTATCTCAATTCCCTTCAGCTTGGAGAAAGACTTCTTGCTATCTTTAATAGTGAGCTTGGTCCGTGTATGTTATGCAACCAGGTAGATGGTAACTTCATTCCCCATCTATTTGCGTGGTGA
This sequence comes from Cannabis sativa, assembly GCF_029168945.1. Classification (NCBI taxonomy): domain Eukaryota; kingdom Viridiplantae; phylum Streptophyta; class Magnoliopsida; order Rosales; family Cannabaceae; genus Cannabis; species Cannabis sativa. The sequence continues at coordinate 13,499,274 of NC_083605.1, read as the reverse complement.
CAAAAATAATTTGGTTCATGTCTAAATGTGGTATTCGCTTAGAAAATTTTAACCTGTCTATTGGAAGGCATTTAGTCATTTGGATATGCCAACCTCCTTTCTTTGAGATAAACACTGATATGGAGCATATACAAGAATTCTTGTTTTTTGTTGCATGTTTTAATTATAAGGTGTGGCAGTACTGAAATGTGTCCACCAGCAGAAAGTTTTTCCTGTAGAGTCTATGTTTAATATCATAGCCTGAGATTTTCAGGCTCATTGGAGATTTTTTGTGAGGGATCCTTCCATCGAATCTCATCAATCGGTCGAGAGGCCTCAAGGATGATCAAGATCAACTCATGACAATCTATGCAATGAAGATTGAGGTGGGAGACTCTCTTGCAAGTAAGATCCAGACTATGCTTAACGGTATGGAAGCAATGCAGGAGTTCTAGATTGTGGATGTCAATATTATCTTGGTCTATCAAGTTCTTGTGAGTGCGGTAGCAAAGAGACGGACCCCAAATTGGTCCATTGTGATTTTGTTCTCTAACTTATGCTATATATAATTAATGGCTGTAATGTGCTTTAGATTTTTAAAAAACTAAATTTGGCTGCTCATGCACTTGTGCAATGGGGCCTTTCTAACTCTATTTTCTGGTTTTATTGATATTTTGGAGGTGAATCCCTTTTTATTCACCACTATTTTTGTGCTTAATGGAGTTTTTGAGGCATTTTAAGCAAAAAAATAGTTTGATATCATATTGAGTTGGTATAATACTCTGTGGCGAAGTTAGAAAATTATTTTAGATGGGCCAAACGTTTACTACAAATTAAAAGAAAGTAAATATCTAATATCTTCTATAAATATATTCAATTATTTTGATTTTGTATAATTTTGATTCTAAATGATAAATATATAATTTTTACATATAGAAACTACTATTTTTTTTTTATTATTGTTTTATTTGATAAAAAATTACTAAAATACTTTTACAAACATATTTATAATATTGCGAACAATTAAATTAAATTTTAGCAATTTTAATTGAATAATTTATGCAAGAATAAATTTCAAAACAAAAAACAAAAACAAAACGTTAGGAGTATAAATATGCCAACCTCTTTTCTTTGAGGTAAACACTGATATAGAGCATAGACAAGAATTCTTGTTCTTCGCTGCATGCCTTTGTTATAGGGCGTGACTGTATCGGAATATGGATTTCCACTAGCATAAAGTTTTCCCTATGGAGTCCATGTTTAATATTATAGCCTGAAATTTTTTATGGTCATTGGAGAGTTTTATGTAGAGGGATCCTTCCATCGAATCTCATAAGTGGAGAGGCCTCAATGATGGTCAAGATTAATTCAAGACAATTTATGTAATGAAGTTTGAGGTGGGAGACTCTCTTGTGGGGAAGCTTTAGACTATGATTCACGGTATTCAAGTGATGCAGGAGTTGCGGATTGTGGGTGACAAAGAGTCAGACTTCAAATTGGTCCATCGTAATTCCGTTCTAGAAAACTAAATTTGATTGCTCATGCCCTTGCACAATGGGGCCTTTCTAACTCCGTTTCTGGTTTTGTTGATTTTTGGAGCTTAATGAAATTTTTGAGGTATTTCAAGCAAAAAAATAGATTGAGATCATATTGAGTTGGTATAACACTTCGTGACAAAGTTAGAAAATTATTTTAGATAGGCCGAATATTTACTACAAATTATGGTAAGGACATTAGTTTTGTTCTAATGGTAAGCTTTTATAATTATAGATAATTAATCTAATAGTGATAAATAGATAATTGTATAATTATAGTTAATATTTGGGATGCACTTGAATATTATTTTAAGTAATATAATATTGATTTTTTAAATCAAGTAAAAGTCGTTTTTTTTCATCTTTCTACAGTTATAATCTTCTTCTCATTCAGTGTCGTCTCCACCTTCCAATTCAATAAGAATGTCATTTCCTCATCTCATATTTCTATAATCCATTTGTCAAACTATTATTATTATTATTTATTTGTTATTGTTATCATTATTGTTTGTAAAAATTACAATAACAATGAATCTTTAGCTCCACGAGACTCTAAAAAATATGTAAATTATCTCAATCTCTCACAATTAAAGTTTGAGGTATTTTAATTCTTTCTTTCAAGACATTAAACAAAGGCAAACAAGATAAACCAAATAAGCATGCTATTGAGCACCATCGACTAGGGTAGAATATCGAACGGGTTTAATAGGTTTCAGGTGTTGGGTTTTATGCCCTAAATAAAACTCTTTACAATCTGATTAGTTATCAATATAAGAAATTTGAAGTGATTGATGTTTGCATGAATTTTACATGCTAATGGTTTAATATATTTGATATGTTTATTACATTCATACACACAAAATCAGTTAAATCCAGATCATATGTTTATTCACAATTACAGTATCGTCAACACAGTGGAATGTGATTGTGATCATATGAATCAAAAGACTTGGTCCCTGTTTCATCAGTGTTATTGGATTTACACTAATGTGATAATCAGCGATGATGTGTACTTACACTTGGAGTAAGTGTTATGTTCTTTCCAGGACATTAGTAAAGTATACTAGTTTCGAATGTATGGAGTATACATTGGACTAGACCGATATTGCAACTAAGTTAAGATATTACAAACTTACCGTTATACATACCTTTCCAAGTCAATATCAGTAGTTGATCTTAAGATTAAAAGAATCTAAATCCTGATATGCTTAGGCTCAACTCAGGAGTGCTATTCATGTTCTTTGATTCATTAGTTAAGCCTACTTTTGGGTCAGGGTGATACGTATATTTTGGGAACATGATAGTATGATTGAGTGGGAGTGCTGAACACAAATATGGAATCTATAGCTTCTACTGGTGTATAGAAGTCAAGTGATGATTCCCTTCGAGCTTAGCAAATAGAAGTAAATGGATGAGCTCTTGTTTAACTGACTAATTATTAGATCACTAAACACCATTTACAGGTAGCTAAGTGTTTTAAGGGGCAAAATACATTGAGGGGTGAGAACGGTAAAGAAATCCCATCTCGATGTAGATCATCTATATAGAGGATCTTTAAATCACAATAAGATTATAACAATAGTTAAATGAGATAGTATATTGATATCGTGGAACATACAATATGCTCTATATAAGTCTGAGAGTGCAATTCTAAGTTCTAAGAGTGGATTCAACAAAGAATTAATAAGTAGGAATTTACTCTCGCCTAAACGGGACAATGCTGGATTCCAATCTTGATCGAATAAAAGGTTGCTAGAATGTTTAACATTTTAGATGAGCTGACAACTCTATTCAATGGATGGTAGCTTTGACTCTCGCCTAAACGGGACACTGATATCAGTTTGTTGAAAAACCTTGGAAATTATTTAGGATTGAATTTTTTAAGTATTTTCTCATATCATTCCTACTTGCTATGTGCTTATAATTTCTGAATTGATTTTGTGTTAAACCATTATTTATTTCTATTTGTTGATTTCTATCATTTTGTAGTATCCTGTATTATCAAAATGAATCCCATGTTATCACTGTTGACTGAAAACAAGCTGAATGGATCTAACTTTAATAAGTGGAATGAGAACATTAATATTGCTCTCATAGGAGAAAGTGCCTTGTTTGTTTTAACTGAGCCGTCACCTGAAGTGCCTGGGGACAATGCTTCCAAAGCTGTGAAAGAAAAGTATGAGCGTTGGCAGAAAGCAAATGACAAAGCTCTATACTTTATGCTTTCTAGCATGGTTGACACCCTCAAAACTCGGTTTTCTAAAACCGAGAAGGCTGCTGAAGTTATGACGAAGTTAAATGAGCTATTCGGTAAGGCATCACTTCAGTCACGCTTTGACGCGACTAAGAAGTACATTAATGCACGGATGGAACCTCATCAAAACGTGCGTGACCATGTTCTCCTCATGTCAAGTTATTTCCAAGAAGCCCAGGATCATGGTGCTGAAATGGACAGTGCTACTCAAGTAAGCCTTATCTTGAATAGCCTGACTCCAGCATTTCTACCATACACATCAAATTATGTCATGAATAAGAAGGAAATTGACTTTCATGAATTAGTCAATGACCTTCAAACTTATGAAAATTTGATTGGAGGACCCAAGAAGAAAGGGAGTAAACCTCATAATCCTGGGAATGGTAATGGGACGATGAAACCTGAAGCAAATGTTGCCTCTGCTTCAAAGCCCAAATCGAAGAAGAAGTGGAACAACACCAAGAAGCGAACAAAAGCCATGAAGAATAAAAAGGCTGTTCCTTCTGGTGATGCTACACTTAAAGGAAAGTGTTTCTACTGCAATGAGAAAGGTCAATGGAAACCCCAGTGTCCTAAACTTCTTGCAAAGAAACAAGGTATTTCCATTAATAAACTTTAAAAGTTTTAGTGAATTATTATCCAATTGGATTTATGATTCTGGACTAAACATTGTTTATTTGTTTTCTTCTTCTTATAGGCCAAGCTACTTGAACTCAGATGAGTTGGATCAAAAAGCTGGACTAAAGGGTGAAATCGTCCAGATGAAGATGAAGCTCTTCAATTTATTTTTGAATTAATTGTTTAGTTTAAAGACAATTTGGATTTCAAATTTTAGTTAGGGATATTTATCCCTATTTTTCTCATATTGTTGCAATACTTTTTTATTATTATTAATAAAATTTCTTTTATTTTCGAAATCACCATTGCAAATTATGAGATTGAGCTTCATTTATTTTATCTTCATCAACAATTACCACAATAGATTTATATGTTTGTATGTGTAAGTGTTTTTATTATTGATGCAAATTCTATAATATGTACAACTCTTCATAGAGTTATATTAAATAAACACTAGAAATTATTTCTATGTTTATCAATAATTGTTAATTCTCATACAATTATTAAGAATTTGTTTAATAAAAGGATCTTTTGATCTGATAGGGGTGGCGAAAAGTTAAGAAAACTATGCAGTTCAATGATCTTTTATATCTAATGAACTCTGGATAGTATTCAACTCCACATAAACTCTATCACACTAAGAGAAGTATGATCTTTACAACCTTTAGGGGTGGATCATAATCTCTATATACTCAGGGGTGGAGGTTATCCATAGTACCCTATATGTATATTCTTAGGGGTGGAGTCCATTCCACAATTCCCTATGTAACACATATCTTCTTTAAACATGGAAGTAATATAATGAGTTAGCTGTTATCAATATAAATTCTTGATCTTGATTGTATGTTCTATTTCGATTTTACTGTTGTAAGTAAAAGTTTGATACCTTTGAAAGTTCTTTGTTAAAGTTTCACACTACCTTAATTGAGTGGGGGAATTTTAAAGTTCTATACCCATCTTCATTAGGTTGATAATTGTGATAGGTACTTAAGAACACTACTGAAAAGCAAATCTAACCATTCACATGGATAGGTATAGCTTATCAGAATTATGAGAATAAGATAAAGAACTCTAGTTCAGTCCATTCGAATGACTTGAACCAAGAATTCTTAATCCTCATAAAATTTTATGGTATCTTAATTTGGATTACTTTATCTCTGGCATGTATTTTTCACTTCAAATACTAGTATGCTATGTTGATGACTTAGTCTTAACTTAAAGTTTCAGACTAATACAAAAGTCACAACTAGGTAACTCTCTAAACAATCAGAGGTTAAAAGTATTATTTAACCAGACATCTGCTATTGAGTGGGAGCTATCTGAGATGTAATCAAATAGGGAACATTAGAAGATATTCAAGAAGGATTTATGAAAGTGATCTATATGTTAGATATTAAGGAACTGTGTATCAGTTGTCTTTATATCACACCATCTAATTTCGAAATTCTATGAGATGGTGCTTACTTTGGGGGTGGAGGAATTATTGTATAATAATTCAAGCTCTACCAGAGAAGAATTATAACTTTGTGTATTCGAAATCCAAGAAAGTTATATCACTGAAGAAAAGTCTACACTGTATTATCTCAATTACATATTTTAAAATATGAGAGATATGTCTTCTGTTAATTCAGATGTACTTTTAAAACAGTAAAGATTTCAGTATCCCTTGATGAGTAAAGCATATAGTAAAGGATGTATCATAAGAGTATTTATGAAGTAGTTCCAGAAGTTTGGGTGGATTCAAATATACTACACTTGATCTGAAGATCAAGACATCAGATTGACCTATTTGCACAGTTTGTTTTATATTAGTGCAAGTGGGAGTTTGTTGGGTTTTATGCCCTAAATAAAACTCTTTACAATCTTATTAGTTATCAATATAAGAAATTTGAAGCGATTGATGTTTGCATGAATTTTACATGCTAATGGTTTAATATGTTTGATATGTTTATTACATTCATACACACAAAATCAGTTAAATCCATATCATATGTTTATTCACAATTACAGTATCGTCAACACAATGGAATGTGATTGTGATCATATGAATCAAAAGACTTGGTCCCTGTTTCATCAGTGTTATTGGATTTACACTAATGTGATAATCAGCAATGATGTGTACTTACACTTGGAGTAAGTGTTATGTTCTTTCCAGGACATTAGTAAAGTATACTAGTTTCGAATGTATGGAGTATACATTGGACTGAACCGATATTGCAACTAAGTTAAGATATTACAAACTTACCGTTATACATACCTTTCCAAGTCAATATCAGTAGTTGATCTTAAGATTAAAAGAATCTAAATCCTGATATGCTTAGGCTCAACTCAGGAGTGCTATTCATGTTCTTTGATTCATTAGTTAAGCCTATTTTTGGGTCAGGGTGATACGTATATTTTGGGAACATGATAGTATGATTGAGTGGGAGTGCTGAACACAAATATGGAATCTATAGCTTCTACTGGTGTATAGAAGTCAAGTGATGATTCCCTTCGAGCTTAGCAAATAGAAGTAAATGGATGAGCTCTTGTTTAACTGACTAATTATTAGATCACTAAACACCATTTACAGGTAGCTAAGTGTTTTAAGGGGCAAAATACATTGAGGGGTGAGAACGGTAAAGAAATCCCATCTCGATGTAGATCATCTATATAGAGGATCTTTAAATCACAATAAGATTATAACAATAGTTAAATGAGATAGTATATTGATATCGTGGAACATACAATATGCTCTATATAAGTCTGAGAGTGCAATTCTAAGTTCTAAGAGTGGATTCAACGAAGAATTAATAAGTAGGAATTTACTTGGTAAATTTGGTTCACTTATTGGAAGCTCAACATATAGATCCATGGTCCCCATTCTAGTTGAGAACATTCTGCTTGTAAGACTCATTAATTGATTCGTGATTGATCAATTATAATTCTTAAGTTAGACTATGTCTAATTTTATGAATTTTCACTAAGCAGGGGTGAAATTGTAAAGAAAAGAGTTTCTAGGTTTATTTATTTATTAATGGAATTTATATGTCTAATTAATAATTAAATTAAATGACAATATTATTTAATAATCTATTTTAGTTATTAAATAATTAGTTTTGGCATTTAAAAGGTTAGAATTGGAAAATTGGCGTTTTTGAGAAAATAGAGATAAAATTTGATAAAACTGCAAAATCAAGTGAGGCCCATTAACACACCATGGCCGGCCACTTAAATAGGTTTTTCAAATTAATATTTTCATTATTTTAATGCCAAATAATTCCTAACCTAAACCCAGTAGTTGCCTATAAATAGAAAGTGATGGCTCAGTCACAACACATGCTTTCACATGCTTTCATTAGTAATCTGACAGAAATTTCTCTCTTCAGAAAAACTGAGCCTTCCCCACTTTCTATACCTGGCCGAAACCCTCTCTCCTCTTTTCTCCTTCATCTATTTCGACCCTAGTGAAAGAGTAAGTGCCCACACACAGCAAGCAGTAACTCAATCATAGATTGGAAGACTGTGAAGGATCAAACTTGAAGAAGAAGGACATTCGGGCTCAGATCTTGATTATACTCTGCTACAGAAAGGATTCAAGGGTTAGAGATCTGAGTGGAAGGAGACATTAATTCCGCTGCATCAATGTAAGGTTTTCTTAACTTTATATGTGTTTAATTTATCGTTTTAGAAAGTTCATATTTAAAGTGTTTAAACAACATACTTGTGAGTAGATCTAAGATCGTGGTAAAATAATTCCAACATCAGGTTCATAAGTTTTTGAAAAAAAAATAATGCACCTCTACCCGCTTGTTCATGTCACAGATTCAACTGGTTTCAAGTTTGTAGGTTTCGTATTAGCACCGTCTACAGTAAATTGGTTACAGGCAGGTTCATAGGTTTTTTTTTAATATTATATACTAAATATTATATATGATATATAGTAATAGTTATATATAAGACTCTTCTTTTATAGGAGTTTGAAAAACAACCCTATGGATGGGGATGTTTTTCAACCGATCTTATTGTTGGATTTTCTGCCCTAAATAAAACTCATTTTAATATAATCAGATTTATTAATTAATAAAAAATCAGAAATCATTTTATGTTGCATGGTTCACATGATTTATTTTATGATTACTTTAATCGATAAATTCTATTAAGTACAGAACATATATAAATATATATATTTGTTCATAATTATAGTGTCGTCAGCACAATGGAATATTATCAGGATTATATGTTCAAAAGTTTAATTCCCATAATTTATCAGTTCATTGGATTTAGAATAACATGATAATTGGCGATAAGGTATAGTTACACCTTGGATAAGTGTTATGACCTTTCCAGGGTATTGGCAAAGTTTACCAATATCGGATGTATGGAGTATACATTGGAAGGGACCGATATTGATTTTGGATAAGATATCATAAACTTACTGTTATATCTTTCTAAGTCAATATCAATGATTGATCTTAGGTCTAGGGATCTTAATCATGATATGGTTAGGTTCAACTTTGTTGTATTATTTATGTTTTTCAAGTTGTTCATGGAAGCTAACAAATGGTTATGGCGGATATTTACATCTTGGGAACATGGTAGTTCAATTGAGTGGGAGCGCTAAACATAGATACGGAATCTATAGCTTCTGTAAGTATTTAGAAATGAAACGATGATTTTCTTTGAGCTTGACTGAATAAAGATAAATGATTGAGGCCTCATTTCATTAATTACATTAGTTTATTGAAATATCATTTATAGGTAGCTAAGTGTTTTAAGGATAAAATACATTGAAGGGTAGAACGGTAAATTTGTCCCTATTCAGTGTAGATCATCTATAGATGATCTTTCACTATTAGGATTGCAACAATGAATAATAATAACGTATCTATATCGTGGTACAATATAAACACGATTATAATTAGGTGCACATACACCCAATAACAACCCTAACCCCGAGTCCCACGTGATACTGAGTCTAGAATGTTCGTATGAAAGTACTATTGACCATAATATTAGCCTATACTCGGTACTCTAGTCGTACTGATAGCATCAATCAGTACTCAAGTATAACATACATTTGTTGGTAACCAATATAATTCTATATATACTGCTACCACTATTTCAATGTAATCACATATGAATATTATACATGTAATCACATACGAATATAATTATACTAATCTTACCTTGATTCCAAATTCAGGTGTGTCGGTCAACCTGAGTGGAACTGCTGCTCAACGGTTTATAGGACCCTAAATCACAAATTTTGTAAAATTGATAAGTGGTACGCTAAACCACTTTCTGGAAACTTTAAACTCAAAACTAAAGCTTTCCCTATTGATCTCAAGCAAGACAAAGTCCTAAGCATCGCGGAAACATGAGAAAAACATCGAAATAGGGAACCTGCTTGAAAAACTAAAGGCTGTTTTTGAAAAACGATAGACTATTTTTCTAGGTTCTGCACTAGGAAAAACGGAAAACGGCCTGCCGTTTTTAACTACAGAAAAACAAAACTCCCCATTTTTGAATCAAAACTACCACAAATCTTCCAATAAGCTCCAGAACACCTATTTATATCATAATAAACTGAAACCAAGCAATAAATCATAACAAACAACCCAAAAACCAAAAACATAAATAAATTCAATCTAACTCAAACCTTGCTCAGAGCAAAGCTTGAGTTCTTAAACTCAAACCTTGCTCAAACACCATAATAGCCCACAAACCAAGCTCAAATCAACATAATAAATTCAATTTAACTTCAGAATACAAAATCAAACACCCTCAACCACTCAGAACCCTAATTCCCAAATATCATGCACAAAACTAACTTGAAGCTTAAGAAATCAAAACTAGAGAGGCTAAAGAGTTTTACCTTAGATTAAATCACTAAAGACCTACTAGAGGATCCTGAATTGAGCTGAAAAACTTCGAAAATCTAATGGTTTTTCTTGAGGGTTCGAGAGAGAGGGTGAAAGGGAGAGAGAAAGTGATTTTCTTGATTTTTTTTTTCTATTTTGAATAAAGAGGAATAATACCTAGTATTTTCTAGCATAATCCCTAACTCAAAATAATTAGAATTAACTAATTCCATCATATTTCACTAAAGGACAATAATAGCAAAATGGCAAAAGACCATTTTTTCCCTGCATACACCAAAAAGCATAAAGTCACCTAGGCGTATTTTGGTCAGACCTAATTCCATGAATAATCTCGACATTCTCGATGTCTACGTAGCTTAACCGCTATTACTAAAATACCAAATCATAAGAAAATATAATTCTATTGGCCAAACGTCATGTTTCACGGTTATCGGACATAAAAATATGAAAAAGCATAAATTCATATTTAATATAAATACACACCTAGAATTCAAATGTATCTCTAAAAATTCATAAATCATAACTAAAAGTCTGATTCCAAATTAAACCCTTATTATTTGCTAATTCTCATGCTAAAATTAAGCGGTCTTTACAATTATTCCCTCGTTAAAAAGATTTTGTCCTCGAAATCTAACCTGAACAACTCTGGATATGGAGCCCTCATGTCAAACTCCAACTCCTAGGTGGCTTCCTCTACCTTACTATTTCTTCCGAGCACCTTGACCAAACTATGGCCTTATTCCAAAGGACTTTATCCTTCCTGTCTAAAATCTGAACTAGTTGCTCTTCGTATGAAAAGTCCGTCTTAAGTTCTAAGTTTTCATAACTCACCACATGAGTGGGATCTGAGAAATACTTCTGTAACATAGAGACATGAAATATGCTGTGAACTGCTGAAAGTGTTGGAGGTAAGGCTAGACGATATGCTACCAGTCCAACCTTCTCGAAAATTTTGAAAGGCCCTGTAAACCTAGGATAAAACTTTCCCTTTTTCCCGAAACGTTTGATCCCCTTCATTGGAGACACTCGTAGGAATACATGGTCTCCTACCTGGAATTCTACATTTCTACGCTTCGAGTTTGCATAACTCTTCTTCCTACTTTGAGAGGCAAGCACTCTGGCCTTGATCTTTTCTATAGCCTCATTGGTATGTTGCAAAGATTATGGACCTAAGTATTTCCTTTCTCCAGTTTTATCCCAGTGAATTGGAGATCTGCACTTCCTACCTTATAACATCTCATTGAGAGCCATCCCTATGGCACTCTAATAACTGTTCTTGTATGAAAACTCTATCAACGGTAGATACTTACTCCAGGAGCCTTCGAAATCCAACACCCATGCACGTAACATATCTTCCAGTATCTGGATTGTCATTTCAGACTGTCCATCAGTCTGAGGATGGAAAGTTGTACTAAACTTCAGTTTGCTACCCATGGCTCGCTAGAGACTCTCCCAAAATTTTGAAGTGAACTTCGTATCTCTATCCGATATAATGGATTTCACAGCCCCATGTAATCTCACTATCTCTTTCACATATAACTTTGCGTACTGATCCATTATAAAGGTTGTATTCACAGGTAGAAAATGGGAAGACTTTGTAAATTGATTTACCGCAACCCAAATAGAATCATACATCCCCGTGGTTCTAGGTAATCCAACCATAAAATCCATGGTGCTATCCTCCCACTTCTACTCAGGGAGTGTTAAAGGCTGCAACAATCCTGCAAGTCTTTGGTGTTCAGCCTTAATCTACTGGCAAGTCAAACATCGAGATACAAAATCTACCACATCCTTCTTCATCCGCACCATTAGTAGAAGGGTTTAAAATCTTGATACATCTTGGTAGTGCCAGGATGCACTGAATAAGGAGTGGTGTGAGCTTCTTCGAGAATCTCCTTTCTAAGTTCCACACTACATGGAACACAAATTCTGGTTTTATATAACAACATCTCATTACCTGCCACCGTAAAATCTTTAGCTTGACCAGCTAAAATTTCTTCTTGAATTTTTACCAGTTCTGGATCAGTTAACTGAGCAACTTTAATTCTGTCTAACAAATCAGATTGTAATGTCAAATTATGAATTTTTCCTACAACAAACTCAATACCCAATCTCACCATGTCATCTGCTAGTTGAGGTGAAATCTTAATCATACTAGTTACCTCCCCGAGGCCCTTTATACTCAAGGCATTTGCCACCACATTGGCTTTTTCGGGATGGTAAAGGATTTCACAGTCGTAATCCTTAACCAACTCTAACCAACGTCTCTGCCTCATATTCTAATCTTTCTGGGTAAAGAAATATTTGAGGCTTTTGTAGTCTGTAAAAATCTCACACTTCTCTCTGCAAAGATAATGTCGCCAAATCTTCAAAGAAAAAACTACTACGGAAAGTTCTAGATCGTGAGTTGGGTATCGCTGTTCAAATTCTTTTAGTTGACGGGAGGCATAAGCGATGACCCGATCGGCCTGCATCAAACACACCCCAGACCTTGCCTAGATGCGTCGCAACAAACCACAAATTTCTCTTTATCAGATGGTAGAGCTAATACCGGAACTGTGATCAATCTTTGTTTTAATTCCTAGAAGCTTGCTTCACACTTGTCTGTCCATAGAAATTGTTGATTCTTTTTAGTGAGTGCTGTTAAAGGTGTTGAGATCTTAGAAAATCCCTCAACAAATTGACGGTAATAGCCAGCCAAACCCAGAAAACTTCTAACTTCTATAACTGTCTTTTGTCTCGGCCAATCTTTGGCGGATTCAATCTTCCATAGATCGACCTTGATCCTGTCTTTACTAAAAATTTGTTCGAGAAAAGACACTTGAGATAGCTAAAACTCACACTTTTTAAACTTAGCATACAGTTTATATTCTCGTAATCATTGTAGATCCATCTGGAGATGTTGTTCATGCTCCTCTTCTGATTAAGAATACAAAAGGATGTCATCAATAAATACTATAACACATATATCGTGGAAATCCTTGAATACCCTATTCCTCAAATCCATAAAAGCTGCCAGAGCGTTGGTTAGTCCAAACGACATAACAAAAAATTCATAGTGTCCATACCTAGTACGGAAAGTAGTCTTTGGAACGTCCTCTTGGATTCTCAACTGATGATAGCCCAATCAGAGATCAATCTTATAAAAGATTGTCTTCCCCTGAAGTTGATCGAACAGGTCGTCAATCCTAGGTAAAGGATACTTATTCTTGATAATCAATTTATTTAGTTCTCGGTAGTCAATGCACATGTGTAGCATTCTATCTTTCTTCTTGATAAATAACACTAGAGCTCCCCATGGCGATACACTAGGTCACAAAAAACCTTGGTCAAGCATCCCCTGAAGTTGAACTTTTAATTCTTTAGGTTTTGTAGGAACCATTCTATAAGGTGCTTTGGAAACTGGCTTCGCTTCGGGTGTTAAATCAATCACAAAATCTATTTCTTGATGTGGTGGTAAACCCAAAAGTTTATTGGGAAACACATCTAGAAATATTTGGACTACCCCGATGTCTTCTGACTGAATTGATTCAGGCCGAGTGGTGTCCAACACCATTGCCAAAACCCTAACAACCTTCTTGTAAAAGATCTTTAGCCTTCAATATCGAAATCATTAGAATTCGGGATCCCTGAACTGATCCCACAAACACAAATGGTTCCTCGCCCTCGGGTTGGAAGATCACCATCTTCCACTTACAGTCGATACTAGCAGAATACTTGGATAAGAAATCCATTCTAAGTATAATGTCAAAATTCGCTAAACCCAATTTCACTAAATCAGCACTCGCCAGGTAGTAGGGTTCCCAACCCTTTATCATAGACCTAACCCACTTTTTGGAGATAACTAAGTCCTCGCCAGGTAGTAGGGTTCCCAACCCTTTATCATAGCTATCATACGGTCTACCCAATTTATCAAGAATTTTGACCGCCACATAGAAATTAGTGACCCCAAAGTCAAACAATACAGAGAAGTAAGATTTGTTGACCGAGAGATGACCTGTAACAACTGAGGGGCTACCTTTTGCATCAGCCTGAGTAAGAGCAAACACCCTTGCTGGAGCAGGCTTTGCTGCTATCTTCTCTTCTTCTTTCTTGAGCTGTGGGCAATCCCTCTTGTATTGACCAGACAAACCACACTGAAAACATCCTCACCCTTTACACTCTCCCAAATGATGCTTCTTACAGTTGGTACATTCTAGGTAAGTATATCGGGTTTCAAAACCACCTTGGCGATTGCCTTGACCCTGCTTCTCTCAAAACCTCTTGTTCTAATTTGAGCCACCAGGTGTAGATGGTGGCTTTCTTTTTCTGATCAGCGGTCGAGTCACTACTAACCCTACCATAACTAGATGTAGGAGGAGCGTGACTCCACCAACAACCTGATTCCCTCGAGACTCCTGAGTGCACTCAATTGCGCCCTCAGTTTGCAGTGCCTTACCCACCATATCAGCATAGGTGGTGTTATCATCGGTGGTAATCATAAGATCATGCTTAATTTGTGGATTCAGTCCATCCAGGTACTTTTCTTTCTTATTGAAATCGATTGGCACAATTCTCGAGGCCAACCTAAGTTGTGTACTTAGTAACAGGCATGTTCTCTTTCTAAGTTAGCTATGTGAATTATTTTCTATTTGCACTTCTGACTGCCTTATTATAGTACTTGGCATTGAACAATTCCTAGAACTCTTCCCAGGTAATGGTAGTAACATCCCGAGTCAGGGCCACTATGTCCCACCAAACTAGAGCATCTTCCTGGAGTTAGAATGTGGCATAAGCCATTCTGTCACTCTCGATGACACTCATAAAATTTAGAATTCATGTAATAATTGTCATTCACTGCTCGCCTTTCATCACATTAGAGCCTCCTAGAAAGACTGGAGGTGCTTGTTGGAAATTATTTTACCAGGATCTTAGATCTACTCACAAGTATGTTTATTAACATCCTAAATATGAACTTTCTAAAACGATAAATTAAACACATATAAAGTTTAGGAAACCTTACATTGGGTGTAGCGGAATATAATGACTCCTTCCGTTCAGATATCTAGCCCTTGATTCCTTTCTGTAGCAGAGCATTATCAATATCTGAACCTGGATCTCTTTCTCTGAATCTTTGATGCTGAAACTCCTTTGCTGATGATCTTTCTTCACGATCTTCCTCACTATGATTGAGGTATCACTTGATGTGTGTGGGCACTACTCAAAGCACTAAGGATTTCGAAAAATTGAAGAAGAAGAGAGAGAGTGGTCAGCTAAAGATAGGGAGAGAGAAGGCTCAGTTTTTCTGAATAGAAAAAGTCAGAAGAAAAGTGTAATTTTTCTGAAGCCTTCACTATCTATTTATAGCATTCCACTAGGGTTAGATTTGAATTATATGGCATTAAAATAATGAAAAAATCAATTTAAAACACAACAATAGGTGGCCGGCCATACACTAATGGATTGGGCCTTGGGCTTTGCAATTTTGCAATTTTACCACCTTTTGTATCTGATTTTCTCAAAAATGCCAATTTCCTAATTCAATCATTTAAATGCCAATTCTAACTATTTAATAACTATAAATAATTATTAAATAATATTGTCATTTATCATATTTATTAATTGAACCATACAAAGTATCATAATTAACAAATATGCCCCTATAAACTCTTTCTTTACAATTTCGCCCTTACTTAGTGAAAATTTCACAAATAGACATAGTCTAATTTGAGAATTATAATTGATTAATCAAAACCAATTATATGAGTCTTACAAGCAATATTATCTCAACTAGTGGGGGGACCATGGGTCTATATAGCCGAGCTTCCAATAAGTAGATCAAGAATTTAGCACTAAAATTCACTAACTTATTAATTCTTCGTTGAATCCACGCATAGAACTTAGAATTGCACTCTCAGTATATAGAATGCTCTATATGTTCCACCATATAGACACATCATTAGTTATCCATTGTTATAATCCTAATGTGATCAATGATCCTCTATATGAATGATCTACACTGTAAAGGGATTAAATTACCGTTACACCCTACAATGTATTTATTCCTTAAAACACTTGATCCCGTATAAATGATATTTCAGCTTATGTGAAATGAGTACTCCACCATTTATGTTCGTTTGGTCAAGCTCGAAGGAGATCATCCTTTGCTTACTATTCGCCAGATAGAAGCTATAGATTCCATGTTTATGATAGCGCTCCCACTCAATTGCACTACCGTGTTCCCAAAATGTACGTATCAGCCTGACCTAAAAGTAGGCTTAACTAACAAATCAAAGAACACGAATAGCCTTTCAAGATTGAGCCTAATCATATCAAGATTAAGATCATTTGATCTAGGATCAACTAGGCGATATTGACTTGAATAGATATTACGGTAAGTTTAATAAATCTAAGTCAAAGTTCAATATCGGTCCCTTCCGATGCATACTCCATGCATCCAACCTGAGCTTTACTTTAACCAATGTTCTGGAAAGAACATAGTATTTCTCCAAATACAAGTAAACTCTTGTTGTAGATTATCATATCAGTAAAACCCTGTGTCTGATAAATCTAGGAAACTTTATTCACATAGTCATGTTTACTTTCCAATGTGTTGACGGCACAATAAACAAGATCAAGTATGTGAAAAGGGTTTCAGATGAATTTATACATTATGTACATATAATCATGAAATAAATCATGTGAACCATGCAACATTAAATGTTATTTCTGATCTATATTAATAAGTAAATCTGATTATATTGAAATGAGTTTTATTTAGGGCATAAAACCCAACAAACTCCCACTTGCACTAATATAAAACAAAAAAGTGCGTTTCAAATAATCTCAACACCTTGATATACAAATCAAGTGTAGTAGTAGTAAACTCCTCGTAATAGGATCTGAAAGGTTGAATTAACCCCAACCTTTTCTCCACTATTACTCTTCCTTTAATCACAAAATCATTGATAATGTGAAATTCCTCTCTATATGTCTACTCTCTTGGGATACTGGATTCTATACCTTTGGCAACTACTTTCGGTTAATCAGGAAATTAACACTAGTAGTTTAAGGCAATTTGGAATGGTGCCAAAGATGTATAGAACTTTCCTTAGACTGAATAAGTACCTTTCCTGCAGCTTTAACATTCAGTCCCTCTCTGGTAGACCTAGAGACTTCAGATAGGTTTTTACACTTCTCCAAAATCACTATTCCACCCCCAGAGTAACCACCATCTTATCAGAAAGATTTACTAGCACAAAGGCAAATTTCGAAATCTGATATGGTGTAGTCTAAGAGTTTTAAACACACCCTTATAGACTAACATAAAGTTCCTCTTCTTAATCTTAGGATTTACTTGATTGTCTTCCAATGTTCTTCTCCTGGATTAATCTGATACCTACTCATTACTCCCACTCAACAGCATGTGTCTGGTCTAAGGCATACAAAAGCATATCTAAGACCTCTCACTGTTGATTTAAGAAATTCTTTCATGGCTTTATCTTTTCTGGAATAGTTGAGACTTTTCCTTAGATAAATAAAATCTATACTTAAGAAGTTGTGAAGCTTCTATAGATTGCCATTAGAAAGAAAATGTTTCAGCATCTTACTAAAGTAAGTTGCTTGCATTAGAGTAAGTAATTACCAGGTATACCACAAGCCATAGGTTTACATAAACTCAAACCTATAATACTAGGAACAGGAAGTTTTGTTAAGTCAATTGAATGGACTTATAAACGAAAATTTCCTTTTATGTCCTTGTAATAGAAAACTTTAGGTTATTCCATGTGAATGGATTAAACCATAGTTCTATTGGCTTTCTTCTTAGTTTCTTATCTTGACAATCCATTACTTGTTTAAACTCACAATGGATTTTAATCACTAGTGTCTCCCAAGTCATAAGAAGGTGAGTTCCTAGAAACTCTCTCACTACGACAAGGTACCGTGAATTATGTCGAAGAAAACTAAATGGTATTGATCTCTTCGGTTGTGACAAGACAACAGAGGCAGTGGGATCATCATATGTTATATAAGATGATAGAACACTTTTGGAATCAAGAAAAATATCTCCTTTATTTGCTACTTGTTTTCAAACTTAGTCATTATCTTAGAAAAGTAGTATTTGTTTGAACAAACACTTTCTTATCTATTGACTATGGGATGGTCCACCCCTAATCACTTAGAATAGCTAAGAAACCATGGTTAACAGTTCTAGCTTTTCTTAAGATTTTGATTAGGTCATCCATGAATCTAGTAATGATTTACATTAAGTATACAACCATTACATCATTCTGAAATTGTATTACCATAGAAGGATTTAGGCAACGACTAGTAACTAATCATCAACATGCAACTCGAAATTTCTGGGGAGGTAAGTTTGGATATAATTCAAAAATCAATTTAATGATCTTTGAACTGCATATCTACTAACTATTTCTCCACCCCTATCAGTTCGCAAGATCTTTAACCACTTACCTTAATGGTTTTAACCATTGCTAGAAATTAATGAAATTTTTCAAACATTTCAAATTTCTTGCTAAAAGCTATAATCTAGAGTTATCGTTTTAAGAATACAACGAAAAACTCATATCCACCCCTGAATGTGCATTCATCTGCGAATGAGATGAACTACTTTCAGTGGATATAGGCATATTAACTCTTTGCAGAGATTGATCTTGTCAAATCCACTATGAACAAGATACAAATGCCATAGATTAAAAATGTGGTAGTGTCTTTTGATGACTTAGGTTTATAAAAGAATTCTTAGAATAGTGCAAGTGGATCCTGGTCACAGAATACCTAACTCATATTCCATACAGTTTGAATCCATTAATAAAAGATGGATATTAAACACTTGAGAAAGTGTAACTGTATTGTATTCTGGAATTAGAAATATAAGAAAATTTCTATTGGTAATCTAAAATTAAAGTCAAAGACTTAAATTTATACCAAATATAATGAGTAATTCTATCTTGGACCAGCACTACTAATACAAACTCTAAGTCAGATTTGCCCATACAAGTAGGAGATTTCTAAGATTGAGGTTTTATATCAATTGGGAATAGAATTTCGGGATTATAATCATATGCGTCATTAAATTTCTTAAGAGAAAATATAGAATGACATGAAATGATTTATAGACCATTCATCCAATGATATGTTTTTAAAGCTAATTCGAAATGAATAAGCTAAGAGGAATTAGGATAATTTCGTTTAAAATAAGAATCCAACGATGCTTCGATTAGCGAAAGTCAAAGTAATCTTATTTATACAATCTTCTTGTTTCATATCGTAAAAATACTAGTCTAAGGTGTCATCAATTGATGAACAGCTAGATGTCACATATACAATATTTATCTTTCGAGATCAAACACTATTATGTATGTCTAATGGTGAAAAACCACTAGGGATTTATCTCATTAGATAAACAAGCCAAGTTAGACCAACAATGAAGATTCGAAATTAAACTACAACTTAATAACAGAAAATAACATGGTTCAATATAAATTCATACCCAATTAAGAAATTATAAGCATATAGCAGGTAGGAATGACAAGTGAAAATACTAAAACTTACAATCCTAAATAATTTCCAAGGTTTTCAACAAACTGATATCAGTGTCCCGTTTAGGCGAGAGTCAAAGCTACCATTCATTGAATAGAGTTGTCAGCTCGTCTAAAATGTTAAACATTCTAGCAACCTTTTATTCGATCAAGATTGGAATTCAGCGTTGTCCCGTTTAGGCGAGAGTCAAGGCAATTCTATCTTATGAGCTTCCACCATTGTTACATAATTTGCAAGTCAAGTATGGTCGCCACCATTAGGGTGATCCATACCATACAAAACACTTACAAATTACTTATCATGCAAGGTTTAGCGGTGCGAAATTGCTAATGAACGTTCCTCCATTAGGGAGGATTACTCACTAAAACAAACACGGTGTAAAACCCACAATGGAGATCGAATGTCTCTTGATAATAAAGCTCATTATTTAAAGAGAGTTGTATTTTCTTTGATTCTCTTTATTTATTCTATTTATTTTAAATATATATTTATTTAATTAAAATTTCCAATTTAGAATGAAAAATTCTAAATATAAATTTTAATTTAATATTTATAAATTTTACTTAGATGGATATTAAAATAACATGAATTATTTCCATCTTAGTAATAATTTCCAATAAATATTTAGAAAAATATTCAATTTAAGTTGTTACAAAATTAATTTAAATTAATTTACAACTCAAATTTAATTTTCTATAAATATATATTGCATTTCGAAAAATTAAAGTATATAAGAATACAATTTTCGAAAAAAGCATATTAAAATAAAAAATAAATCCTGGAAAAATTATTCTAATTTAATGTTGGCCCAAAATTAATTAATAAAATTAATTTACAACAAAAAATATAATTTTCCTATTTAATTAAATATATAAGAAAAATTTCAAATATTTAAGTATGATGATGAAAATCAACTTAAACATTAATTTTCTATTTAATTAAATACACTAGAAAAATACTTCAAGCAAAAATATCATCTATCTAGATTTTTCTTTGACTAATTAATTCAATTTCTAATAATATACTTTAATTCAATTTATTTTAAAATTAATCAATAAATGAAAAAATCATTGATTTAAGTTGATCCAAGAATTAATTAAAATAATTAATTTACAACTTAATCTATTTTTCAAGATAAAATTCGAAATTCTAGCATTTAAGAAATGCAATTTCGAAAATTGATTAATAAAATAAAGAAAAAATATATTTTGAAAATTATTTAAATTTAGTTGAAAAATTAAATTTCAACTAAAAATAATTTTCTATTTAATTAAATGTCATGAAAAAGAAATATTTAAGTATGATGATAAAAATCAACTTAGATATTTAATTTTCAAATTAATTAAATGTATTAAATTCAAGAAATAAATAATTAAGTGTAGAGAAGGCTTAATTATTAATTTCTAGTTTAATACTAGGAAAAATATACTTAAAATAAATTGTACCAAAATTAATTATATAAATAATTAATTTCACAATTTATAATATTTTCCTATTTAATATTAGAAATAATAAGTAGTCTAGAAATAACTATCTAGAAAATATCTTATTTGACTAAGTATATTTTCCACAAAATTTGAAAAAAAATATCTAATTTAAGTTGTATTAGAAAAAATCTAGAACTTAAATATTTTTCAAATTTAAATTTAATTAAATATCAAAAATTAAGTTGTAACCACTTAATTTGAAAATATTCCATTTTAAGTTAATATTCGAAAAGATATTAACTTAAAAAATATCTAAAGAATCTTAATAACCAATGCCTAAAATTCCTCAACTTAATTTTGAAATTTGAAATTCAAAAGATATTCAGATTTAAGTTGGTTAGTTGTAAATAACTAAATATCAACTTAAATAAGAATATTTAATGAAAAATTTAAATTAAGTTCCAGAAAGAATCTAGATGGTTATAATTCTATATTTAATTAAATACAAGAAAAATACATATAGTTTAGCTTAGAATATAAAATTCCTTAAACTATATTTTTCTTAAATTAATTTCAAAATAAATGAAATTAATTATGTTGCTAATCAATTTTATTAGGTTAAACTAGTTTAATTAACCTAGTACAGTTGTTCAAATCAGGCAAATGGGCCTTCACAATTGGGTGGTTTGTGTGAGGGGGTGCTGGGTTCAGTATGTCGTACCCACTTCTATGGCTCCCAACTCTCACACAAGGCCCAAAAGAGAGGAATTTACCCTTAATAAGAACAACTGTTATTAATTGAATAAGCCCAATAACTAAATGGGCCTAAATAAATTCTATCAATAACTATGATAATTTATTTTAGCAACATTAACCTATATGCATCTATAATAAAAATTAAACACATAGGCTCACACAGGCACACTTTGGATGGGTCCTATCATGTTGCTAGGTCATACACAGATAAAAGAAGATTGTAAATTATACCTGTTACAAATTATTATCTTGACCAAGGGAGCCATCAGATCATAAGATCTGGCAAAAAGTAACCATGGCTATTTGCAATCAAGTAATAATAGGTTTTGAAAACTTACACATAAGCTAAAACACATACTCCTGCAACAAGGTTAGCTGGATAGTTGGATGTAGGATTTATTTAATTTCGAAAAATTATTAAAATGGATTTTCGAAAAAAATTTTAAAAAAAATTTCGAAAATTAATTAAATATTTAAATTTAAAATTAAACCTACAATTTTGAAAAATTAGGTTTGAACCAACCTAAATATCATTTCAAAAATTTGCTAACTACTTTTAAATTTTAAATATTATTTTATAAATAAAATTTAAATAAAAAATTAGAAAAGATAAATAAATATCTTTTTCAAATTTTAAATGTAATTTAAATAAATAAAATAACAAAATTTAAAAATTAGCAAAATATCTTATATCTATTTAAAATTATATGATTATAAATATCTTATTTTAAATTTAAATATGGTCAAAATATCTAAAAAGATTTAATTAAAAAATCTTAAAAGATAAGATATTTTTTTAAAATATCTTAAAAGATAATATAAATATCTTTAAAAGATATTATAAATATCTTAAAAGATAAGATATTTTTAAATATCTTAAAAGATATTATAAATATCTTAAAAGATATTATAAATATCTTAAAATATCTGACCTTAAATTTAAAAAAAAAATATAATCAAATTTAAAAATAAGATAGATTTTTAAGCAAAAAGATAAATACTAATTCTATTCAAATTCAAATTACACTAATATCTTGAATTAAATTAAAAAAAATATTTAAATTAATTCAAAATGATAATTAGAATTGAATTAGGAATAGTAATAGTATATATACAAAACCATACAAAAAATTGGAAGCTAATTCCATGAAAAAGTATGAAAAATTGAAGAAAAAAGGAAAAATTCGAAACTGTACGGACAGTTCTGCGATCGCAGCGATTTTGTCAAATCTTCAAAAAATCATAACTAATTCAAATAAAATCCAAATTGAGTTCTGTAAAAGGCTAACTTGCTTAATTTTTTCTATACTATCCAATAAAAATAATTCCAGAATCGAAATCACAATTATTTTTTACGAAAATTTCACAAACATCAATCATTCATCAAATAACACTCAATACAACATGATACCATCCAAAGAACATACAAACAATCGTTTTAAAGTCCAAATTTCTTGCAAGTAAATCAATTACCATGGCTCTGAGGCCAGTTGTTGGAAATTATTTTACCAGGATCTTAGATCTACTCACAAATATGTTTATTAACATCCTAAATATGAACTTTCTAAAACGATAAATTAAACACATATAAAGTTTAGGAAACCTTACATTGGGTGCAGCGGAATATAATGACTCCTTCCGTTCAGATATCTAGCCCTTGATTCCTTTCTGTAGCAGAGCATTATCAATATCTGAACCTGGATCTCTTTCTCTGAATCTTTGATGCTGAAACCTTTGCTGATGATCTTTCTTCACGATCTTCCTCACTATGATTGAGGTATCACTTGATGTGTGTGGGCACTACTCAAAGCACTAAGGATTTCGAAATATTGAAGAAGAAGAGAGAGAGTGGTCAGCTAAAGATAGGGAGAGAGAAGGCTCAGTTTTTCTGAATAGAAAAAGTCAGAAGAAAAGTGTAAATTTTCTGAAGCCTTCACTATCTATTTATAGCATTCCACTAGGGTTAGATTTGAATTATATGGCATTAAAATAATGAAAAAATCAATTTAAAACACAACAATAGGTGGCCGACCATACACTAATGGATTGGGCCTTGGGCTTTGCAATTTTGCAATTTTACCACCTTTTGTATCTGATTTTCTCAAAAATGCCAATTTCCTAATTCAATCATTTAAATGCCAATTCTAACTATTTAATAACTATAAATAATTATTAAATAATATTGTCATTTATCATATTTATTAATTGAACCATACAAAGTATCATAATTAACAAATATGCCCCTATAAACTCTTTCTTTACAATTTCGCCCTTACTTAGTGAAAATTTCACAAATAGACATAGTCTAATTTGAGAATTATAATTGATTAATCAAAACCAATTATATGAGTCTTACAAGCAATATTATCTCAACTAGTGGGGGGACCATGGGTCTATATAGCCGAGCTTCCAATAAGTAGATCAAGAATTTAGCACTAAAATTCACTAACTTATTAATTCTTCGTTGAATCCACGCATAGAACTTAGAATTGCACTCTCAGTATATAGAATGCTCTATATGTTCCACCATATAGACACATCATTAGTTATCCATTGTTATAATCCTAATATGATCAATGATCCTCTATATGAATGATCTACACTGTAAAGGGATTAAATTACCGTTACACCCTACAATGTATTTATTCCTTAAAACACTTGACCCCGTATAAATGATATTTCAGCTTATGTGAAATGAGTACTCCACCATTTATGTTCGTTTGGTCAAGCTCGAAAGAGATCATCCTTTGCTTACTATTCGCCAGATAGAAGCTATAGATTCCATGTTTATGATAGCGCTCCCACTCAATTGCACTACCGTGTTCCCAAAATGTACGTATCACCCGGACCTAAAAGTAGGCTTAACTAACAAATCAAAGAACACGAATAGCCTTTCAAGATTGAGCCTAATCATATCAGGATTAAGATCATTTGATCTAGGATCAACTAGGCGATATTGACTTGAATAGATATTACGGTAAGTTTAATAAATCTAAGTCAAAGTTCAATATCGGTCCCTTCCGATGCATACTCCATGCATCCAACCTGAGCTTTACTTTAACCAATGTTCTGGAAAGAACATAGTATTTCTCCAAATACAAGTAAACTCTTGTTGTAGATTATCATATCAGTAAAACCCTGTGTCTGATAAATCTAGGAAACTTTATTCACATAGTCATGTTTACTTTCCAATGTGTTGACGACACAATAAACAGGATCAAGTATGTGAAAAGGGTTTCAGATGAATTTATACATTATGTACATATAATCATGAAATAAATCATGTGAACCATGCAACATTAAATGTTATTTCTGATCTATATTAATAAGTAAATCTGATTATATTGAAATGAGTTTTATTTAGGGCATAAAACCCAACAGTGCTTTCTTACAAAATCTCTCATACAATGGTTCCATCCGATTCATAGTAGCAACCGATCTTGCCTGCACAGCAGGGGCAGGGGCCACCTGCATCTTTGCTGCAGGCATTGCAAGGGAACCTTGCTCCCTCAGACATTTGATTTCTTTGTCTTGTTCATTGATTCTGGCTTGCATTGCTGTAAACCTATTTTCCCAATCCTGGGCACCTTCAGTGGGTTAATATCTCCCCGAACGCATGCCCTGCCTCTAGGGACTCTACCTCAGCCACATATATTTTGAGGTATTTGAACTCCCTAACTACCACTGGATCCGACCAAGTTACCCTGGCTTCTCGTATTTCGCGTAGCATCCATTCTATAAAATAGCATGTAAAACCAAGAACTAGCCTGGTTAGATCGCGATCAAGAATAATTTACTAATTACCGCTTATTTTAGAAATTAAAACATGCCCCTATTTGGCTATAAGGCTACTAACATGCTTCCTACAGGCTTCTCTTATAACATACTAAATAAACAAGCTACTAAAGCAATAAAGGCTTACTAAATCGTGAGTCAAGCTTATCACTGATGATGATTGTAAATGTCGTGACAATCTTTGGAAGACAACCTGGCAG
Source organism: Cannabis sativa (assembly GCF_029168945.1). Lineage (NCBI taxonomy): Eukaryota > Viridiplantae > Streptophyta > Magnoliopsida > Rosales > Cannabaceae > Cannabis > Cannabis sativa. The sequence continues at coordinate 13,473,303 of NC_083605.1, read as the reverse complement.
CTCTAATACCAAATTGTAATATCCTACTAACTTAGTCGTGTTAGCGTGGTTTTATATTAATTGTGTAGAATGTTGCTAATCAACGAGTTTATTGAAAATTTTGAATAATTAAAACTTTGCTTAAATACCTATAACTACTAGATAAATGGTATATGTATATGAACAGGATCCCTAGTATAAAATATTTACAACAGTTACAAAGTATGTAATACAAAAGTTGTTGCCTAGTGACTAGACAAAATACAACCAGTTGTCCCAAAGATCGTATGCTCAAAGTCTAATCGCCCCGACTGTACAATCTTCATCCGCTCGTCCTCACTGTTGCTCAATCTTAGCCTTGTCCTTACCTACACTTTCAAACAATATTTGTGAGTCGACAGACTCAGTAAGAAAAGTATAATTATAACATAAATATAAACTAGATTATAATTAGGTGCCCATACATCCAATCATAACCCAAACCCCACGTCTCATGCAATATTGAGTCTAGAATATTCGTACGACAGTACTATTGACCATAATATCAGCATATACTCGATACTCTTGTCGTACTGATGTGATAGCATCAATCAGTACTCAAGCCAAACATACATTTGTCGGTAACCAATATAATTCTATATATACTGCTACCGCTATTTCAATGTAATCTAACAAGAAATCATAAACATGATACTAAGCATGTAATCACATATGTATATAATTATACTAATCTTACCTTGATTCTAAATTCAAGTGTGCCGGTCAACTTGAGTGGAACTACTGCTCGACGGTTTACAAGCCCCTAAATCACAAATTTTGTAAAACTAATAAGTTATACGCTAAACCATTTTCGGGAGACTTTAAACTCAAAACTAAAGGTTTCCCTATTGATCTTAAGTAAGAAAAAGTCCTAAGCATTGTGAAAACACGAGAAAAACATCGAAACAGGGAACCTGCCTTAAAAATAGCTGGTCGTTTTTTTGGGTTCCGCACCAGGAAAAACGTTAAGCCGTTTTTCACTGCATAAAAATAAAACTATTCGAATCAAAACTACCCCAAATCTTCCAATAAGCTCCAAAACACCTATTTATATCATAATAAACTGAAACCAAGCAATAAATCACAATAAACAACCCAGAAACCAAAAATACCATTAAAGAGCAAAGCTTGAGTTCTTAAACTCAAACCTTGCTCAAACACTATAATAGCCCACAAACCTAGCTCAAATCAACGTAAATAACTTCAATTTAACTTCAAAATACAAAATCAAACACCCCTCAACAACTCAGAATCCTAATTCCCAAATATCATGCACATAACTAACTTGAAGCTTAAGAAATCACAACTAGAGAGGCTAAAGATTTTTATCTTGCATTCAATCACTAAAGACCTGCTAGAGGATCCTAAATTGAGTTGAAAAACTTCAATAATTTGCTGGTTTTTCTTGAGGGTTCGAGAGAGAGAGAGAGAGTCAAAGGGAGATAGAAAGTGATTTTCTTGATTTTTTTTTCTATTTTGAATAAAGAGGAATAATACCTAGTATTATCTAGCATAATCCCTAACTCAAAAAAATTAGAATTAACTAATTCCATCATATTTCACTAAAGGACAAAAACAACAAAATGGCAAAAGACCATTTTTCCCCTACATACACCAAAAAGCATAAAGTCACCTAGGGGTATTTCGGTTAAACCTATTACCGTGTATAATCTCAACATTCTCGATGTCTATCTAGCTTACCTCACTATTACTAAAATACTAAATCATAAGAAAATGTGATTCTATTGGCCAAACATCGCGTTCCACAGTTACAGGACATAAAAATATAAAAAATCATAAAATTCATATTTAATATAAATAACACACCTAGAATTCAAATATATCTCCAAAAATTCATAAATCATAACTAAAAGTTTAATTCCAAACTAAACCCACATTATCTGCTAATTCTCATACTAAAATTAAGCGGTCTTTACACGAGAGATGAGTGAGGTAATGATCAATATTCTGGTTTTTTTTTTTTTTTTACATTTTAAGTTTATTTTTTAACTTTTTTGAAAAAACTAAAAAATAATAATTAAAAATATAATAATATCTATTAACAGTTTACGGGTGGGTCAGAGTCTAACCCGACTCGTGGATGTTTTAAAGAACTAACCCATATCCTGCCTGTTTATTAGTAATAGGATTAGCCTAATGTGCAGCTCCTTCTATACAAGTTTTCTTCAATAGACTAAATTCACAAGTCATGTTCAGACGAATTGATCACGGATCAGGTCAGACTCGGCCAAAGTTTTCAACCCTATCATCAAGCACCTATAACGTTTCTTGAACAAGATGAAATAAGTGAACAAGAAATCATGAGATCGAGTGCCCCCGAATTCTCATCGAGCAAGATGGATTGAGCAGAAGCAAAAAATTAAAGATGAAACTATTCCCCCGTGGAGCTAGCTAATATTGAGGTGAATTGAAAATATTAAAAAAAGTACCCATTTTAGGCCTTAAAAACAAATTTTCATACCATCAAAATAATAAATCTAATGGAAATCATAAATTTGGTGAAGTAATTGCAACTAAATTAATAAAACAAATTCAGCCTTCTTGAATGCAATAGTACTCAAAGAAAAGTGTACAATGAGAAATTATCAAAATACAAGGTCAAAAGAATTAAGAGATTATTAATTTTTGCATTTAGCCTCAATATTTGGTACTATCTTCAAAAATTCAACACACATACAAAGATTTATTTATTTTAAATAAACTCTAACACAAACATACTTATATAAATATATCAAAGGAAGAAGAACAACAACAGAAAAAAAATCAAGCAAAATTAAGTAAACTATAGAAATGCCAACTTTTGAAGGTTTATGGGGTAACAGTCGTTGGGTGGACCTAAATATGCGCGCCAAGTGAAAACAGCATTGGCAGCCTCAGTAGGATGGAATGCATCCCAAAATAGGTAGTCGTTATGATTAGCGCATGGCATTGCCAATGGTAGACAAGTTATTTGTCCTTGGTTTCTCCCTATTCCACAACAACCAGTGTCTATTACCTTGAAACCATATAAGGAAGGATTGTTAAGAATGTCACCAAAAACAGCATAAGTGTTGGCATACAGGAAGGTGGCACCCTGGTATCTGGTATTTAACTGATCTACAAGTGACTTTAGACCTTCATTGAAGCTACCAAGCATTTGATTAACTGAGTCTACGCACCTTCCGAGCGGTGCTCGACCAGTAGCTCTTTGATTGGGGATGCACCCCAATGGTCCTATGCCCGCCAACAAAAACTTACGCAGTCCCACGCTGTGGAGTGCCACCATCTGTCGGGCATAGCGATTGAGCAAGAGGTTGGCATAGTCGTGAGGAGTGTAGGAGCTGTAGAGGCTGCCAGGTAGTAAGTAATTGTTGATGTAGTCATTGCTTCCAGCCACAATAATGGCTATAGACTTGGCCAAATACTGTGTTAGGTTCGTTGCACCCATCATTAATCTTAACTCGCTTAAATTAATCTCAAAATTCACCACCTGCTGGCTTAGACCGTATCGTTGTCCCTGCAACACACACCCCATAAAATATTAGCTCATCACATCATTTTGTTGACGTATAATATTCATCAGCTGATGAACAAACTCTACTTATAAATAATATAGTATTGTATCATCATCATTATTATTGGAGTGAGTATGTTGGTGCATGCTACATGTTTTTGTTAAATTATATGTACAAAATTAAAGAATAATGATCATGTATTATATAGATACTACAAGTATTATTGTTAATTGAAGGATCTAAATTCATCATGCAAGTATGCATATATAATAAAAATCATAATTATATACACAATTAATATTACATGTCTCTACGTAATAATAATAATAATAATAATAATAATAATAATAATAATAATAATAATAATAATAATAATAATATGCTTTGGAAACACATGAAAACTATTTCTAAATGAATACAAATTCCTTGAATAGTTGGAGAGACTTCAATGTTGTGTTGAATACCTCTTAAAGATTGAATTATGGAGGGAATGCCAATGATATGGTTACTTTTCAAAATTGGGTTGCTGCTTGTGGTTTAGAAGACATCAAATGCAAGGGCTCTTTCTTTACTTGGAATAATAAGCAAGAAGGGGTGATAGAGTGTATGCTAAATTGGATAGGAGTTTAGCAAACTGAGAATGAATTGACAAATACAATACAACTGAGGTGACTTTTCTTCCAAAAGGTTTTGAACACTCTTCTGCTATCCTTTCAATTTATCCTAGCCTCCAGATTATGAAATAATCCTTCAAGTATTGTAATTTTTGGAAAGATTTGAGAGATTTTTTTAATATTGTGAAAGGCTATTGGGAAGGAAAAAGTTTCAGAGCAGCGAATGTATCAACTTGTTACTCATTTGAAATGTCTTAAATCGAGTCTGGAAGAATGGATTAGGCATGATAAATGGGATGTCATTATTCAGGATTAAGAGTGTCTTAACAAGATGCTTTATGTGCAAAAAAAAAAAAACAAATCAGCTTGATCAAGGCCATTGTGACTTAATTAAAGAAGAACAACTTGCTTAGGAAGACTATACATTACAACTCACAAGAATTATGTCTAGTTCATGAAAACACCAAACTGTTTCATGCAAGTCTAAAATATAAAAGTCATTAAAACACAATTTATTCAATTACAGATCAAGAAGGCACAAGGAGACAATCAAGAAGGTGTCACTAAAGCCTTTCTTGATTTCTACAACTCTTTTGTTGGGTTCTAAAGCTCATCATAAAATAAGAGTTCACAAAAGTATTGTTTGGGAAGGTAATTTGATGAGTCAGAGTCACGCCGATTGGTTAACTTGTGACTACAAAGAAGATGAAGTTGTACTTGCCTTGAAGTCAATTCCAGATGAAAAAGCCTCGGAGCCGATTTTAATAGTGCCATTTTTAAGGATACTTGGGAGATTACAGGAACTGAAGTTAAAAATACCATAATCCTATCTTTTTTGAACTCTGGCAAGTTATTGAAAGAGATCAACTCCACCATAGTTACTTTGATCCCGAAGTCGATTTGCCGAAAACCTGTTTGTGACTATTGATCCATTGCTTGCTACAATGTGGTCTATAAAATAGTCACTAAAATGATTTGTAATAGACTAAGCGAGGTTCTTCCTGATATTCTTTTTGAGAACTAAAGTGACTTTGTAAAAGTAAGGCAAATTGCTCACAATATCATGATTTGTCATGATATGGTTCGTGGCTATGATAGAAAGAGTGCAAAGTTAGCTTGCTTATTCAAGATTGATATTTAGAAAGCCTATGACACTCTTGACTGTGACTTTTCTTAAAGAAATGATGGAAGCTCTAAATTTCTCTAAAAAAATTGTTGATCTTATAATGAGTCGTGTGACAACTCTGAGATTTTTTTTAGCATTAATGGAGCTCTTCATGGTTATCTTCAGGCTAAAAGAGAATTTGAGGCAAGGGGATCCTATGTCTCCTCTTTTATTTGTTATAGGAATGGAGTACTTGTCAAGAATTTTGAAGAAACTTGCAAGCAAATAGAACTTTAAGTATCATCTGAGATGTAAAAGATTGAATCTTACTCATCTTTGCTTTGCAGATCATCCGTTAATATTTTGCAAAGGAGACTATATCTCAACAACTCTTTTACGTAGAGGTTACAAGCTCTTCTCCAATTCCTCAGGGCTTTGTGCTAATCTTAAAAAAATTACTTGTTTATGGCCGAGGTATGATACTTATTTTTTTTGGATAGAATTATTGCTATTTCTTGTTTCCAAAAGAGTTTGCTGCCTTTTAAGTACCTTGGTATGTAGATTTGTTAAAAAAAATCTCTAAGGCAGATTGTGAGTGCTTGGTTGATAAAATGGTAATCAAATTCGTATTTCGATTAGTAGGAATTTATCTTATGCATGTCGTATTGTCTTGATAAATCTAGTTCTCTTGTTAAAAAATTCCTATTGGTCTCAAATCGTTATTCTCTCTGAGGCTGTCATCCAAAAAATTAATCAAATTTATCATGCGTATCTTTGGAAAGGCATTGAGATCCTAAACTACCATGGTCATGTGGCTTGGCAGGGCATTTTTAGTGATAAAAAAGTGGGTGGCCTTGGCTTCAATGATATTGCCTTATAGAATCTTTTGTGCCATAGACAAGCATGTTTGGCCTATCACACTAAGAAGAAGGATAACTTTTGGATTAAGTGGATTAACTCGTTTACTTAAAAGAAGAGAATTGGTGGGACTATGAAGTTCCACTTGATGCTAGTTGGTGTTGAAGAAGGATAGTGAAAACAAAGGAAAAAATTAAAGCTTTCTTCTATAAAATTGACTTTCAAAAGTTTTATTTCTCCACTTCAAGTTTATCTCACAAAATGCAACAAACTAATATGGAGAACTGAAAATATAATCTGATTTAAGGCAAGTTTATTATGCCTAAATATAGAGTAATTATGTGGCTACCCCTTCGAAAAAGACTCCCTACAAGGGATCGGTTATTCAATTTTGGTAGAATCTAAGAATCTACTTGTTTACTGCGTGGTTGATCTCTTCTTTAATTACTGCTATAGCAAGAAAGTTTTTGGAGGAAATTATCATTTGGTGTGGTCTTTCCTATAAAGAATCCGAGATTAAGAAGTTGATTCATTAGCTGTTGAAAAAGAAGCTTTCGAAAAGAATAAGGAGGATCTTTGTAAGTATCATTTCTTTACGGTATTTAGCATAGTCGAAACTTAACTTCCTATTATTATTGTTCTTGTAAAAATATTGCCATTATGATTTAAGTTAGATTTCAATTCATGAATTTGAGTAAGTTCAATAAGAAAGATAAAGATTGATTGGGTGAAAGATAAAGATAAAGATAATTTGTTAGACTTTGCATTTTTGTATGTTGTATACGTTTTTATTGTGAATATACATATTCTGATTTTCTATAATAATAATATAAGATGGTGTATATAATTAATTACCAAAATCTGGCCTGTTTCATCCAAGATGCCACCGGCTGCCGATGCATAATTAACTCCTCCAAGTATCCTGGTTCCCACCGTAGTTGGATTTGCAAACGGAGGTACATAAGGAAGACCCAGAAGAGCTCCTACATATCAATATAAGTTGTTATATTATATGTTATATATATGTATATTCAATTATATAGTTAATTAATTACCAAGCATATCAGCAATAGTTCTGCCATTAGTGAATCTTCCAGTGGGGCGGCCTCCATTAAAATCGCATCCGTAAGGATAATAATTAGCTTTGGCCAAAGAGCTAAGGAAGTTGTTGTTGCCGTTGTCAACTAAAGAATCCCCAAAAACAAACATTGCAGGAACTTTTACTGTGTCTGCACACGAAACAACCGTAGCCATTATTATAAGTATGCCATGAACACCCACCAATAACCATAACCACGATATTATTTTCATTTCATACATAATTACTTCTACACTATTTCTAAATATATGTATACATATATCCTATACAGTAGTTGCTCATATACTATATATATGGTGGTAATTATATATTAATAATTATGTGATGACTTAATGTATGTTACGACACTTAATTTGTAACGTACGGCGTTGTAGTATCTCAATGAACATAAAATGCTGTTTTTCAGCTTATTTTTGGGATTAAAGTCATTGTTTTGGACGTCGGTTATTAACATTTTCCTATGTTGATAATCATGATTGTATCTCTCCTATGTTCTTATGCATGTTAGCATATGACCATATAGCGCAGCTTCTTCCACGTGAATTTCTTTTGGGAAATTTGAAATTCCATGCTTAAAATACCTTATAATTTTTTCCCTAAATGTATAGTCATTAAAATTGGTTATATATGACCACTTTAATGATTTTCCTAAACTACCCCTCACATTTCAAACCATCCCTCTCTCTTCCTCTCTCTCAGCCGAACCAAGAAATCCCAAACCCACTCTCAGCCGACGCCGCCCATTCTCAACCCAGCTCAACCGACGGCCCCACGGTGTACCCAGTTCCGGCGTCGACGCTCAACCCCGAACCACCCAAAAGCTGCACCCCCTCTCAGCCCCAGTCTCTCTTGAAATCGAAAACGAAAAAAAAAAAAAAAACCCACCAGGTCCGATGGTGGGACTATTGGGTCCGATGGGGTCCGACCAATCGGACCCATCGGACCCATGGTCCGACCATCGGACCTGGTGGGTTTTTTTTCTTTTTTTCATTTTTTTTTTTCTTTTGGTTAGAAAGAGATGAAGAGAGAAGGGGGGTCCGATGGTCGGACCATGGGCTCCGATGGGTCCGATTGGTCAGACCCCATCGGACCTGGTGGTTTTTTTTTTCGTTTTCAATTTCAGGAGAGAGTGGGGCTGAGATGGGGTGCAGTGTTTGGGTGGTTCGGGGTTGAGCGTCGACGCCGGAACTGTGTACACCGTGGACGGCCGTCGGTGAGCTGGGTTGAGAATGGGTGGCGTCGGCTGAGAGTGGGTTTGGGATTTCTTGGTTCGGTTGAGAGAGAGGAAGAGAGAGGGATGGTTTGAAATGTGAGGGGTAGTTTAGAAAAATCATTAAAGTGGTCATATATGACCAATTTTAATGACTATACATTTAGGGGAAAAATTATAAGGTATTTTAAGCATGGAATTTCAAATTTCCCTTTCTTAACCTTTTCCTCATAATTTTCAATAGCATTGCTACCAACACCATACTAATGTGTCCAAGGGCTGAGGTATTGCTTGGGTTGGAGTGGCCATGGCCCCCCTCAATCTCAACAAATATTTAATTACTTTGATAATATAATTATTATCTATTAAAAAAAACTTTTAAAAATACTGTTATTTTGTATTTTTTGGAGATATATAATTAAAATTTATAATTTATTAAATAGTAAATGATTCACTTAAAATATTACATATAGTTTTGTATTCCAAATTCAATAGAAATTTTTTTTATGGAAATATTGTTTGTAATTTTTATTATCTACTGCTACATAAAATTTTTGATTTCCAGACAAAAAAAATAAATAAACAAAATCTTTTGATCTAGAAAAAAAAAAAAAAAAAAAGAAGTAAAATATAATAACTTTAACACTTCCATGGATATTTTTGGAAACTTTGACTAATTAATTACTAATGTATATTGAAAAATATTTAAAAATTTTATTATAATTATTAAAAAAATTCAATGTTAAATATTTTTTATTATATAATATGAATTTTTTATGTAATTACTAATTATTTTGCTAAACAAGACAATAAAAATTAATATAAAATTATCACTTTTACATCGAAATATATAATTTATTTTAAAATATAATATAATTATTAGAATGTATAATTAGGAAATTAATATCATAGTAATTATACAATTATATCTAGACACTCCTTATTAATAATTTTTGTAACGTGCAAATCTATAAAAATATTTTGTTATAATAATTGGTCCCCCTAAATATTTCGTCATGGCTCTACCCGTGAATGTGTCTTAGGTATAGTTTGGTTATTTTTGAGTTGTGTTTTTTAAATATTTTTAATGAGCTTAGTTTCAGTTAGTCTAATTTTACATTTTAATTTGTTTGTGTTTTCAAGTTTTGTGGATAAACAAGAATTAGAGTAAATGAAGAAAAAATGGTTTAAAATAGAAGAAAAATATAAATTTTAATGTTGGTGTGCAAAAAGTGGTGTCTTGAAAAGTTTTGTTAAGTCTTGGCAGATTTTTGAAGATAAAACTAAAGATTTAAAAAAAATTGAGTTAGCGCCATGACATAGAAAGTTAATGTTGCGGCGCTAAACTAGAAAAAATTGATTGAGAGCAATGCAATATTGAAAGCTAAGAGGTGCACCATATGGATGGGTTTTGCTATGCCATGACATGGCAGCTTTTTTTTCTAAATGTTTTAGGCACGCCATAACATGGGGTTTTGTAGTGTAGCGGCCCGCCTCTCTTAAGTTTTTATTGAAAGACACGAGCCACGACATGGTATATATTTTCAATACTGTGGCCCACATATAATTTTTTTTTTTGTTTTTGCTTATTTAGGTTTATTTAATCTAATTGAAAGAGATTTTATTATGCAACTTTGGAGGCACGAAAATTAGAGAAAAAAAAAAAAAAGATTTTTCAAACACAACAATTGTTCTTCATCAGTTCTTCTTTTTTGCTTTTTATTTTATGTTTCCAATTTGTTATTTGCAATTATTTAGAATGACAATTATGAGATAAACTCCTATTTAGAGATTTTAATGGAGATTGTCTAATACTTTTTATGGATTAATGCAATTTTCATATTTTCTCTTCTATTAATTGTGTGAACTAAATTTATTTGTGCTTATTACATATAATTGATTGGCCATCTTTTGTATGATTTGTTATTCTAATATAAAATTTGAAAAGTGAATATTGATTATGCTATATTTTATTAGTCATAGGTTTCGATACAAAATAAAAGTATTTGTGTGGCTTGTGTAGCATTTGGATTATTACTTATATATTGTTGATTATATTTATGTGTGTTATACCTAAGAGATGTAGGATAGTGCCATATAGTTTAGCTTCTTTATGTCTTAATAAGAATAGAGAATAATTTATAATATGTTATCACAATAGGTAGAAGAAGATTAGTTGCATTAGTGAAGTCAAAAGTAGAAGTAATTGAAATTAATTTTCCTAATTTTCTAAATCATTGTTATTTGTTATTCTTGTTTATTTTCTATTTTATGTTGTTTTATTATATTCAAGCAACCTAATTTTCCTAATTTGTTATTCTTGCACTTAACTACAGTCTTTGTGGGATCTACCTCACTCATGTGAGTTTATTACATGACACTACAAGAACTAACACTTTTTCAGCCATCATTTTGCATTGGCGAAAGTCTTCTGTTTGCCCTGGGAAATCTTTGCTAGCACATAATGGCACAGGCAAAGCTTGCTGGCAATACCGCATTGGTGAAGCAAGTTTTGTCGGCACTGTTAAGCTTGCACCAGTAAAAGGGCTTTCGTCGGCGCTAAATAATGCCAACAAACATAGAGCAATGCCGGCATAATGTGTTGCCAAAAAATTTTGGAAGGGAGATCTGTCGGCATATTGGTGGGTTTTGACAGCGCATTTCAAATGCCAGTAAAAGTTTTCTATTTTTTTGGTGCAATAGAAGCACTGACAAAACATTTCCAAATATATATTCTGACCTTTGTCAGTGCTATTCTGCCCCAACAAAATATTTCTTTTTTTGAAATATTTTGCCGGCTGAAACAATATTTTTTTATTTTTGAATAAAATTTAACTTGTTAATAAATATTTTATTATCAAAATTTAAATAAAAACTAATAACAATATTAATTAAGATAAATATTTATAACTAAAAGTTACATAATAAACTGTTTATTATAAATTTAAACTTTTAACTTAGCTAATGTGTTTGACTTTACACTAAAATACATTATAAAACTATAAGGAGGAAGAGCTCAAAATAAAAGTAATCTAAAAATAAACTAAACTAAAGATGAGTGGTACCCCATCATGGCCATCTGCCTGATCATCATCTGTCTTGTCGCCACCACCACCACCTCATCTTGGAGCTTGTTCTTGATCAAATTGTGGAGGCCACAAGGGTACATTAAATCCATGTATAAGACTCAAAAGATGTTGCATCTACTGATATAAAAGTAGTAAAGTAGTTGTTCTGGAACTCCACTTTTCGATGAAGTTAGGTAATTTTTTTGTTATATTGGGTGGATGGAGCAACAGATATTATCCTCGTTGCTCGTTGTCCCCCAAACACCTTCAATATTCCCATAGGTCCAAAAACTCTAGTATATTGAGATCGTTATCCCATTACTTGTGTCATGATGTTGAGATGCACTGGAAAAGTTTCTCCTGCATCAGTCTGTGGCATTGGCTGAGATTAGCAAAGTTACACCATCTCCTCCTAGTAAAAGCAAATAACATATAGAATTAGAAATTTTATATAATAATTCAAAATTTAAATGTAAACACTAATTGACGTAACAGTACATGTTTCTTTGCAACATATTCATTTTGCCATTTGTTATTTTTCTTGTGCAACTTTTCAGAAGTGTCTACAGCACTTTTATTGGCCTATTCAACATATATTGCAATTAATTATTATATTTTACATAATATTTAGTAAAAGAAATATTATTACAATATACCTCCTCATGAACGTGTGCAACGATGGACTTAGATCCCTATCTTCCTTGAATCGACATTTTGTCTCTGGTTTTGACATTTTTTTCGAGAACTTTCATTCAAAAGTATTACACAAATTAAATAGAATTTTAATAGAAATTTTTTAATAAATGTGGATTAATAATTAAAAATATATAAAAATACCAAATGTGCTTATTCCTTCTAGTGCAATCAAAATATTCCAATCTTCTTTATTACATCTCTCGTGAAGTGTTTTGTTCACGTTTTCCTCCCCCATTATAACGATATTATCTTCTCAAGACACCTTTATATTGTGCCTATGATCACGAACTCCCTTCATAATATTCAACATAAGTTGCTCCATGATCTTGGGATTAGCTCCAGGGTAGATAAATTTTTCCTACAAGACATATATACATGTTAAAATTTATATGGAACAATATTTGAAACAAATAACCTGGAAATTGATCCCAGTGACGTGGATATCAAAGTTTGACACGTGGCAAGAAAAAAATATCTTAGAGTTTAGTAGTCCCGAGTCATAGCAGTTGACCTGGGAGGGCTCCCTAAACCTGCGCCAAGGTTGACCTCGGGAACTCCAGATTGGGTGTTTAGATTCTGCCAGTTGTTTTCAACTCACTTTTTCAGTATATAATACTATGAAGACATGAAGCATCCAAGTCTAAGGCGTGGGAGGCGATAATACATGAAACAACACCATAGAAATAAACCTAGACGCCTAGGGTTTCCCCCAGTGCCCACATTAACAATCAACCTAGGCCTTCAGTTTTTACGACTGTCTTAGTGCAAATGGGTCAAAATTCATACTAGGATAAGAACTAGAAATGTCACAAAAATATTTGAGACATCAAAATCAGATTCAAAGAACTTTTGTTTTTAAGCACCTGAAGCACTGGTGCCCGAGAACATAGCGTCCAGGTTAACATATTCTTAACTTGGGAAACTTTTAAGCATCAAACTAAAAATTCGTCCCAGGCCCTTTCTTTGGCCTCATCGAAAATAAGGAAACAAGTGATTTTGAGGAAGAAACAGACCAACCTAGGGCCAAAATGAGGGGCCAGCGCCCAAGTTGACACCTGGTGCTCGTCTAGCGCCCAAGTTGACATTTTGTAAACTTGGGCCAATTTTGAGGAGTTTTTCCAAAAAGTATTTTGGGAATATTCTCCATTTTGTGAAATATTAAGATTCAAGTATTTTTGGGAATTAAATAGAACTTTCTAAAGACCTAAAATGGACCCATCGCCCAGGTTGACACCTAGCACTAGGCCTAGTGCTCAGGTTGACATATTATCAACCTGGGCTATTTCCAAGCAGTTTTCCAAAAAAGTATTCTGGAATTTTTTTTTATTATAACTAAAGAAGATACAAGTAAATTTGGGCAGAAAATGACAATTCTAGGGGCATCAAAACTGAGCCCAATGCCTAAGTTGACAATCAACCTGGTGCGCTGGTTTTGATCACTCAATTATAAATTCTTCTTTGAGCATTCTTTCCAAAATGGTCAAAAATGCGTAGGAGACCTCATCCTCCAGTTTAAGAACCTTGGAAGTATCAAAACATCATATTCTGTCTCGATCATAATAGCACTAAGCGCCCAAGTTGACATATGGCCAGGAGCACTGGGTTGTGCTAATCCAATTCTTATTCTGTCTCGATCATTCATCTAGTTTTTAATAGTGACTAAGAGCTATGAAGTTCGAAGAGTCAAATTCACAACTTCATATTTTCACTTTTTTGGCAAAGTGAACAGAAATTAGGTAGTTTCAAGTCTCCCGTTTTTGCAAAATGAGAACATCTCTGAGAACTGGTGGCCAGCTTCATAACTGGATAAGTGATATCAAAATATCACTTAGGCATAAAAAAAATATCCCAACACGTTTTCCCACTCACCCAGTATCCATGTTGATGTCACATGTTAACCCGGGTGTTGGGAGCAGAATAACTTTCAATAAAATGGTCATAACTCGCTCAATATTGATTTGATTGACGTGATTCAACTTGCATTTCGAAGCTATTTAAATAACCTATCAAGTCATGCTTAACACTACAATTTCATTTGAAGTTATCAACTCCAAATTTTGTCCTCAAGAGAGTTACAAATTTTAGCTACAACTTACCAGAAGTGGATCCCGCAGACGCGACTCAAGCTCTAGAATTTGACGACCAAACTCTGGAGTCAATGTCACTGTTAGATCATCATCAATAGTCAAAATAGCCTAAATGTATTTTTCCATATATTTTTACAATATTTTATTTTTAATAGGACCTCCTTCCGTATAAAAGGAAAGCTCCACTAGCTCATTTTTTATGTTCACAAAATTGCCCATAAGGTCAGAGCATCTCTCTCTAGAAATTAAAGCTCTCATGCTTAGCTATTTTTCTGTAATCCATCTCATGAGAAATGAACTCAAAGTAGATGTTGCACCATTACTTTCACGGCACAAGGAGTGAATTACTATAAATTATTGTGTCTCTTTTATTCACACTTATCTCTTAATAAATTCTCACTAATCTAGCGAGCGGGTTTGGCTAGACATATGTGTCCTGATTTCTGTGTTAATACTTTGGTACTTTCATTGAGAGCCATAACTCAAGGAATCACTTACAAGATGGTTGCAACACGGTCCTCAAGTGTTGAAAGAAGAGCATACTAGGGGCACGCTAGTCACTGGAACTGGTGATGGGACTACACCTACATCGTAGGTGATAGGTTGAGGTCTCGAAACCAGCTCGACAGCTCGTTTCCTAAGGCCACCAACTGCTACTGGTACTAAAACCAACAAACAAATTCCAACTGGGGAACCACGTGTGGAACTAGAAGACCCCAAGGAGGCTCATCCTTGGGTAGAACAACTTAGCCAAATAGTGGCTGACCTTCAACAACAGGCACAAGATTCTCTCAACAAATAACATGAATAGTTTTAAAACTACTTCGTGGAGAACTATCAGAATATATAGTACAACAAGTTGAGTAGGAGCAGTAAAGGACTACATTTTCTCAATGAATCAGAGAAGCATATCATTCCAGTCGCAGGACTACTCCCAACAGAGGTATTTTTCATTTGGCTGGAGAGATTCCCCGTCGACCAAATGGCGACGTGGGAATACGTACTCAAGAGGAAACCCTTAGTGCACGAAACGATACTACCATGCCTGGTAACTGTCCAAGTACTAAGCAAACAACAAGTAGATATTTTCACTTAGATATTTACATATTAAATTGATTAAATACAAAAGACTAAATTGTCCCTTGAAAGTAGATATTTTCAATCACTTTGTTATAATATTAAGGTTGTACACAGAGTCCTGCTAGGTTAATCTTGGCTGCCCATAGACCTACAAGAGAGGTCTGGTCGGCCAAGGTCTGTAGATTAAGGTATGGTTGGCCATGCTCCTGCCAGGACTTGGCAAGTCATGTGTCTGCCAGGATCTTGCAGATCACTATAGCTTTACCAAGACGAAGTCAGTCTTTGGATGTGGAAGCCAAACTTTTGTAAGTGGAGGACAGCTTTATACGCCATTTCCTTGTAGAGGCCAGGTTCCCTTAGTCGAACGGAAGCTCCCTTCGTCTGGAAGTCACTTTTTGCTCGGCCAGCTTGTGCCTAGATCCTGGCCTGCCTATATGCTCACCATGACATAGCCTATAGGCTTCTCTTGGCTGGCCAGAGATGTTAGTACAGCTTCTTGAGGGCTTGCTTCACTCCATTTGGTTACTGCTTGATGGTTTTGCTATATCTTATATGGAGACCCTATCATACTACTGGCAAGGTTGTATTCCACCTATACTCTATCTTTGGCTTACGTGGACATGCCACGTCAGGTGGAAAAAATTTGAGATAGCAGGCTTCAAAAGGTATAATATAAACTTACATTTTAATTGTTTTGATTTAATGTATACACATATAGAAATCCTAAAGACTATAGTACAATGATAATCAGATAATACAAAACTCTTTTGTTGCGTACCTAATTTAGTACCATAAAACCAACACTTCCACCTTCCCTTTCTCTTGTATAAGTGAACTAAATCAATGTTACATTGGAATTATTTTATCATGTCTTGTCGCATACTTTACATTGATGTCCTTTTTTCCAAAAAAAAAAAGAAGAAGAAGATTGAAAGAAAAACTCAAGTACTGTACAATGCTATGAATAAATCTACACACTTGGGGGGCAAGAGGAGAAGTAAAAAAAATTTAAAAAAAAAATTCTTAAGTCGACAAGGATTAGCGACCCTTGGCCGACGAAGGGAATACACTTTTCCTCACAAAAAATCATAAGTTGCTTAGCAAAATGATGTCTTGAAAGAAACTCATTGCCTTATGCTAAAAAGAGAAGGTTGTTTCTCAAGCATAAACAAACATTCACAAGAACACGCAGTAGTGAAAATATAAATTAAAAGTTTGAAGCGCGTTCGAGGAACAATAAGCACCCTTACATCATAATAAAAGAATAAGTAATTAAAATGAGGTGGATAACGCTCTAAGAGTCAATAATCCCTAAATAAAATGCAACTTACTCTGGTAGAGACCTCATGGGGTCACACACATTGAAAGAAAACAACAACAGACATATACACAAGAAGTAAAAAATAAGTTCCTTACAGTAATCCAAAGTAAAAGCACAAGGGTCGCTCTAACAAAGCATGTCGACCCCCGAAAAAACAAACAACATATAGATACACAAGATTACAACTACTGATTACCATCACCAAAAGTGTCAGCATCCCCACAGTGTTTGGCCTCACGTGTCGCTCTCCTTTTCTCATCCTCGTTTTTGAATGCCTCAATTGTTGGAAATTATTTTACCAGGATCTTAGATCTACTCACAAGTATGTTTATTAACATCCTAAATATGAACTTTCTAAAACGATGAAATAAACACGTATAAAGTTTAAGAAACCTTACATTGGGTGCAGCAGAATATAATGAATCCTTCCATTCAGATATCTAGCCCTTGATTCCTTTCTGTAGCAGAGCATTATCAATATCTGAACTTGGATCTCTTTCTCTGAGTCTTTGATGTTGAAACTCCTTCTTGTTGAAAGTCTTTCTTCACGATCTTCCTCACTATGATTGAGGTATCACTTGTTGTGTGTGGGCACTACTCATACACTAAGAATTTCGAAATCTCAATGAGGAAGAGAGAGACAGTGGGTTCGGCCAAAGATAGGGAGAGAGAAGGCTCAGTTTTTTCTGAATGAAAAAGTAGAAAATTTAAGTGTAAATTTCCTGAAGCCTTCACTATCTATTTATAGCATTCCACTAGGGTTAGGTTTGAATTATTTGACATTAAAATAATGAAAAAATCAGTTTAAATTTCCTACAAAAGTGGCCGGCCATGCTTAGTGGATTTGGGCCTCACTTTTTGCAATTTTGCAGTTTTACCTTTTCTGCATCTGATTTTCTCAAAAACGCCAATTTTCTAATTCAACCATTTAAATGCCAATTCTAACTATTTAATAACTATAAATAATTATTAAATAATATTGTCATTTATCATATTTATTAATTGAACCATACAAAGTATCATAATTAACAAATATGTCCTTAAAACTCTTTCTTTACAATTTCGCCCTTACTTAGTGAAAATTTCACAAATAGACATAGTCTAATTTGAGAATTATAATTGATTAATCAAAACCAATTATATGAGTCTTACAAGCAATATTATCTCAACTAGTGCGGGGACCATGGGTCTATATAACCGAGCTTCCAATAAGTAAATCAAGAATTTAGCACTAAAATTCACTAGCTAACTTATTAATTCTTCGTTGAATCCACGCATAGAACTTAGAATTGCACTCTCAGTATATAGAATGCTCTATATGTTCCACCATATAGACGCATCATTAGTTATTCATTGTTATAATCCTAATGTGATCACTGATCCTCTATATGAATGATCTACACTGTAAAGGGATTAAATTACCGTTACACCCTACAATGTATTTATTCCTTAAAACACTTGACCCCATATAAATAATATTTCAGCTTATGTGAAATGAGTACTCCACCATTTATGTTCGTTTGGTCAAGCTCGAAGGAGATCATCCTTTGCTTACTATTCGCCAGATAGAAGCTATAGATTCCATGTTTATGATAGCGCTCCCACTCAATTGCACTACCGTGTTCCCAAAATGTACGTATCACCCTGACCTAAAAGTAGGCTTAACTAACAAATCAAAGAACACGAATAGCCTTACAAGATTGAGCCTAATCATAACAGGATTAAGAACATTTGATCTAGGATCAACTAGGCGATATTGACTTGAATAGATATTACGGTAAGTTTAATAAATCTAAGTCAAAGTTCAATATCGGTCCCTTCCGATGCATACTCCATGCATCCAACCTGAGCTTTACTTTAACCAATGCTCTGGAAAGAACATAGCACTTCTCCAAATGCAAGTAAACTCTGTTGTAGATTATCATATCAGTAAAACTCTATGTCTGATAAATCTAGGAAACTTTATTCACATAGTCATGTTTACTTTCCAATGTGTTGACGGCACAATAAACAGGATCAAGTATGTGAAATGGGTTTTAGATAAATTTATACATTATGTACATATAATCATGAAATAAATCATGTGAACCATGCAACATTAAATGTTATTTCTGATCTATATTAATAAGCAAATCTGATTATATTGAAATGAGTTTTATTTAGGGCATAAAACCCAACAAACTCCCACTTGCACTAATATAAAACAAAAAGTGTGTTTCAAATAATCTCAACACCTTGACATACAAATCAAGTGTAGTAGTAGTAAACTCCTCGTAATAGGATCTGAAAGGTTGAATTAAACACAACCTTTTCTCCACCATTACTCTTCCTTTAATCACAAAATCATTGATAATGTGAAATTTCTCTCTATATGTCTACTCTCTTGGGATACTGGATTCTATATTTTTGGCAACTACTTTTGGTTAATCAGGAAATTAACACTAGTAGTTTAAGGCAATTTGGAATGATGCCAAAAATGTATAGAACTTTCCTTAGACTGAATAAGTACCTTTCCTGCAGCTTTAACATTCAGTCTCTCTCTGGTAGACCTAGAGACTTCAGATAGGTTTTTACACTTCTCCAAAATCACTATTCCACCCCCAGAGTAACCACCATCTTATCAGAAAGATTTTCTAGCACGAAGGCAAATTTCGAAATTTGATGTGGTGTATTCTAAGAGTTTTAAACACACTCTTATAGACTAACATATAGTTCCTCTTCTTAATCTTAGGATTTACTTGATTATCTTCCAATGTTCTTCTCCTGGATTAATCTGATACCTACTCATTACTCCCACTCAACAGCAGGTGTCTGGTCTAAGGCATACAAAAGCATATCTAAGACCTCTCACTGTTGATTTAAGAAATTCTTTCATGGCTTTATCTTTTATGGAATAGTTGAGACTTTTCCTTAGATAAATAAAATCTATGTCTAAGAAGTTGTGAAGCTTCTATAGATTTCCATTAGAAAGAAAATGCTTCAGCATCTTACTAAAGTAAGTTGCTTGCATTAGAGTAAGTAATTACCAGGTATACCACAAGCCATAGGTTTAGATAAACTCAAACCTATAATACTAGGAACAGGAAGTTTGTTAAGTCCATTGAATAGACTTATAAACGAAAATTTCCTTTTATGTCCTTGTAATAGAAAACTTTAGGTTACTCCATGTGAATGGATTAAACCATAGTTCTATTGGCTTTCTTCTTAGTTTCTTATCTTGACAATCCATTACCTGTTTAAACTCACAATGGATTTTAATCACTAGTGTCTCCCAAGTCATAAGAAGGTGAGTTCCTAGAAACTCTCCCACTACGACAAGGTACCGTGAATTATGTCTAAGAAAACTAAATGGTATTGATCTCTTCGGTTGTGACAAGACAACAGAGGCAGTGGGATCATCATATGTCAAATAAGATGATAGAACACTTTTGGAATCAAGAAAAATATCTCCTTTATTTTCTACTTTATTTTCAGACTTAATCGTTATCTTAGAAAAGTAGTATTTGTTTGAACAAACACTTTCTTATCTATTGACAATGGGATGGTCCACCCCTAATCACTTAGAATAGCTAACAAACCATGGTTAACAGTTCTAGCTTTTCTTAAGATTTTGATTAGGTCATCCATGAATCTAGTAATGATTTATATTAAGTATACACCCATTACATCATTCTGAAATTGTATTACCATAGAAGGAATTAGGCAACGACTAGTAACTAATCATCAATATGCAACTCGAAATTTCTGGAGAGGTAAGTTTGGATATAATTCAAAAATCAATTTAATGATCTTTGAACTGCATATCTACTAACAATTTCTCCACCCCTATCAGTTCGCAAGATCTTTAACCACTTACCTTAATGGGTTTAACCATTGCTAGAAATTAATGAAATTTTTCAAACATTTCAAATTTCTTACTAAAAGGTATAATCTAGAGTTATCGTTTTAAGAATACAACGAAAAACTCATATCCACCCCTGAATGTACATCCATCTGCGAATGAGATGAATTACTTTCAGTGGATATAGGCATATTAACTCTTTGCAGAGATTGATCTTGTCAAATATACTATGAACAAGATACAAATGCCATAGATTAAAAAAAATGTGGTAGTGTCTTTTGATGACTTAGGTATAGTTACATCAACGAGTTCATAGAATACTGCAAGTGGATCCTGGTCACAGAATACCTAACTCATATTCCATACAGTTTGAATTCATTAATAGAAGATGGATATTTAACACTTGGAAAGTGTAACTGTATTGCTTCTGGGAATGAGTAAAACTATCTTGGACCAGCACTACTAATACAAACTCTAAGTCAGATTTGCCCATACAAGTAGGAGATTTCTAAGATTGAGGATTTATATCAATTGGGAATAGAATTTCGGGATTATAATCATATGCGTCATTTAATTTCTTAAGAGAAAATATAGAATGACATGAAATGATTTATAGACCATTCATCCAAAGATATGTTTCGAAGCTAATTTGAAATGAATAAGCTAAGAGGAATTAGGATAATTTCGTTTATAAATAAGAATCCAACGATGCTTCGATTAGCGAATGTCAAAGTAATCTTATTTATACAACCTTCTTGTTTCATATCGTAAAAATACTAGTCTAAGGTGTCATCAATTGATGAACAGCTAGATGTCGCATAGACAATATTTATCTTTTGAGATCTAACACTATTACGTATGTCTAATGGTGAAAATCCACTAGGGATTCATCTCATTAGATAAACAAGCCAAGTTAGACCAACAATGAAGATTCGAAATTAAACTACAACTTAATAATAGAAAATAACATGGTTCAATATAAATTCATACACAATTCAAAAATTATAAGCATATAGCAAGTAGGAATGACAAGTGAAAATACTTAAACATACAATCCTAAATAATTTCCAAGGTTTTCAACAAACCGATATCAGTGTCCCGTTTAGGCGAGAGTCAAAGCTACCATTCATTGAATAGAGTTGTCAGCTCGTCTAAAATGTTAAACATTCTAGCAACCTTTTATTCGATCAAGATTGGAATTCAGCGTTGTCCCGTTTAGGCGAGAGTCAAGGCAATTCTATCTTATGAGCTTCCACCATTGTTTCACAATTTGCAAGTCAAGTATGGTCGCCACCATTAGGGTGATCCATACCATACAAAACACTTACAAACTACTTATCATTCGAGATTAAACGGTGCGAAATTGCTAATGAACGTTCCTCCATTAGGGTTGGGTTTGAATTATTAGGCATTAAAATAATGAAAAAATCAGTTTAAATTTCCTACAAAAGTGGCCGGCCATGCTTAGTGGATTTGGGCCTCACTTTTTGCAATTTTGCAGTTTTACCTTTTCTGCATCTGATTTTCTCAAAAACGCCAATTTTCTAATTCAACCATTTAAATGCCAATTCTAACCATTTAATAACTATAAATAATTATTAAATAATATTGTCATTTATCATATTTATTAATTGAACCATACAAAGTATCATAATTAACAAATATGTCCCTAAAACTCTTTCTTTACAATTTCGCCCTTACTTAGTGAAAATTTCACAAATAGACATAGTCTAATTTGAGAATTATAATTGATTAATCAAAACCAATTATATGAGTCTTACAAGCAATATTATCTCAACTAGTGCGGGGACCATGGGTCTATATAACCGAGCTTCCAATAAGTAGATCAAGAATTTAGCACTAAAATTCACTAGCTAACTTATTAATTCTTCGTCGAATCCACGCATAGAACTTAGAATTGCACTCTCAGTATATAGAATGCTCTATATGTTCCACCATATAGACGCATCATTTGCCAGATAGAAGCTATAGATTCCATGTTTATGCTAGCGCTCCCACTCAATTGCACTACCGTGTTCCCAAAATGTACGTATCACCCTGACCTAAAAGTAGGCTTAACTAACAAATCAAAGAACACGAATAGCCTCTCGAGATTGAGCCTAATCATATCAGGATTAGGATCATTTGATCTAGGATCAACTAGGCGATATTGACTTGAATAGATTTTACGGTAAGTTTAATTAAATCTAAGTCAAAGTTCAATATCGGTCCCTTCCGATGCATACTCCATGCATCCAACCTGAGCTTTACTTTAACCAATGCTCTGGAAAGAACATAGCACTTCTCCAAATGCAAGTAAACTCTGTTGTAGATTATCATATCAGTAAAACCCTATGTCTGATAAATCTAGGAAACTTTATTCACATAGTCATGTTTACTTTCCAATGTGTTGACGGCACAATAAACAGGATCAAGTATGTGAAAAGGGTTTCAGATGAATTTATACATTATGTACATATAATCATGAAATAAATCATGTGAACCATGCAACATTAAATGTTATTTCTGATCTATATTAATAAGCAAATCTGATTATATTGAAATGAGTTTTATTTAGGGCATAAAACCCAACATCAATAAGCTAGAGCGCAACACGTCCGAGAATGCTAACATTCGCATTGGGGTTATTTATCCACATAGCATACGACAAGAATTCAACCTTATCTTCTTCCCGCTCAATGCCCTTGTTCTTTACAACCACAGTATGCTGCTTTAATCAGATTATCTTGGCCTTAAGTTCATCCCGTTTGTGTAGTGCCTCAGTCGTGAACTCCTTATGCAGGGTGAGAGATGATTGAAGTTGTTGGGAAAGATCGTCAACCTTGGGTGTCACCTCGTCCAGCTGAGCCTGAATAAGGTTGATCTTGGCTTGAAGACGATATCACTCCTCATTTGAGGAAGCCAAATCCTTCAAGGCCTTCTGGAGGCGTGGGAGGCCACCTCGGCCGGAAGAGCTGGAGCTAGTGTGTATTGTTCGATGACAAAAGTTTGCGAAACAAAAATTAAGATAAGAGTCGGAAAGTTATTAAAAGAGAGCCTCAATTCTAATAACGTAAATACTAACTCATATGGTATGTCTGAGCACAGCTTCCTGACACTTCTCCTCTGATGATTGAAGTTGTTGGGAAAGATCGTCAACCTTGGGTGTCACCTCGTCCAGCTGAGCCTGAGAAGGTGGACCTTGGCTTGAAGACAATCTCACTCCTCATTTGAGGCAGCCAAATCCTCCAAGGCCTTCTCGAGGCGTGGGAGGCCACTTTGGCTGGAAGAGCTAGTGCTAGTGTGTATTGTTTGATGACAAAAGTTTGCGAAACAAAAATCAAAATAAGAGTCAGAAAGTTATTAAAAGAGAGCCCGAATTCAAATAATGTAAATACTAACTCATATGGTATGTTTGAGCAAAGCTTCCTGATACTTTTCCTCTGATGAATTATGTAGCACAACCCATTCTTAGGGGGGAATACTCACCAAGATACCTGATAAACCCGCTTGAGAATTGACTCGTTTGAGATTGAGACCAGGTCAAGTCATTAGGACAAAAAGAAAGATGTGAGAAGGTCCGTAAGAAGGTTGGAACATGAGTTAGAGGTTGAAACCCTCAGAAGAAACATTAGAAACATACATTGAACACCCAGGATCCACCTCGTCACGAGGGCAACACTTCTTATCCTAAAAACTATCACCCTGTGGTGAATTGTGATCCATAGGACCACTCGCCCTAATGTCGTCCATCAAGATATCTGAGGAGAGAAGCCCAGACCCCACCACATTGTACCCTTCCCCCGTATAGGAAGTTGGAGAAGTAAGAGGGGACAAGTCCTGAATAGAAGACTTAGGAGGAATGTTAAGGCTGGAAACCCCAAACGGGCAGAAACTATTTGATGCTTACTCTTAAAGCTCTAGAATGCATGGCTCACTCGATTATAGACCTTCTGAAATTAGAAGTCGATGATGATGTTGCCCCATGCGTCTGGGCATTAAAAGTTAAAGCCAATTTTTTCTTAGAACCAGGGTTGTTGGAAATTGATGCCCTTTATTTCTTTGCCCCAATAGAAGGCCTCGACTTGATTTGGCAACAGGGACCGCGCCTTCACGCAAGATGGCTCCAACAACACCTGGGATTAACATTTCTTCATATGCCTCCTCCTCGTGACTAGGGTCTCTCTAAACCTCGACAACTGAAAGATTAGAAGGCGGGACTGAAAGAGCATCCTAATCATCTTGAGACTCAATATCTGGGATCAATGCAAGGGAAGATGAGGAAAGCAGAGTGTCGGTCAACCCAGAGTTTTTCAAAAATTTTGCGGAGATAAGGTGTTTAGCAGTCCTCTCTGTGCTAGGGAGGTTGTAGAATCTCTATAAAGCGCCTAACCAATTAGCACTAAGCACGGGAACATCTTCAGTCACTGAAATGAAGAAATAAAGTATGAGTTTGCATAAAGCATAACAAAACATAACAAAAATAAGAAGCAAAATGACAAGCTTACTTGAGATCTTGAACTCAGACAGAACACCAGATGGTAGTGCTCAACCATGAGAAACTCAGAAGTTATGATGGCTATCTTGGAGGCATACTGGGTAACCTTGAAATTCTAGGCACTAACTCTCCTAAAGTGATGAGTTAAAGTCACGGTAGCACTACGAGCAATGTTATAAATAGTGTGAAACTCTTTGGCTAAGGGAAAGCGAGCATTCAACAATTTGAAGGCTATGTTGGATTTTATTTTACCAGTACCTAGATTTACTAACAAGTATGTTTTTAAAATCCTAAATATGAACTTCTAAAATGATATAAAATTAAACACATAAAAGGTATGAGAAACCTTACATTGATTGCAGCGGAATTAAATGACTCTTTCCGCTCAGATCTCTAACCCTTATATCCTTTCTGTAGCAGAGTATCACTAAGATCTGAGCTCGACACTCCTTCAGTTGTTTAGATTCTTCACATTCTTAAACACTATGATTGAGGACTAACTTCCTATGGGTGGGCATGCACTCAATCACTAAGGCTCCAATTTTAATGGTGAAGAACACTAAGAATTTCGAAATGAGTAGAGAGAAAAGAAGAAGAAGTCGCAAAACACAAGTTGTCTCACAGAATGAAAACTAGGTTTAAAGTTATATATAGAAGCATTAGTTGGATAGTGAGACCTTCCTTTTCTTTTTATACTAATTCACTTAAAGTTAGTATTGAATTATTTAGAATAAAAAAATGATAAAAATAGAGCAAAATTAGGACCTAGTGGCCAGCCCATATGTGGGTCCATCAATAGTTAGATTTTTGCCACTTTTTTTCATCATTTATCTTTTTTTCACAAATACCACTTTTTTCATTTTCAGTCCTACAAATGCCAAAATAAATTATTTAATAATTAAAATTAATTATCAAATAAAATTGTCATCTATATTATTTATTAATTAGACTCCATAAAGCATCTTAATTAACAAATAAACCCTAAAAATCTATTTCTTCACAATCAAGCCATAACTTAGTGAAAATTCATAAACTAGACATAGTCTAACTTGAGAATTATAATTGATTAATCAAAATCAATTAATTGAGTCTTACAAGTAGTTTGTCTCAACTAGTATGGGGACCATGGGCCTATATAACCGAGCTTCCAATAAGCGAATCTAAAATTTACCAAGTAAATTCTCTAACTTATTAATTCCTCCTTGCATCACTATAGATTTGGAATTGCACTCTCAATTATATAGAACGCTCTATATGTTTCACATATAAATATGCTATGAGATTATCCATTTGTTATTATCCCAAAAATCAATGATCCTCTATAGATGATCTACATTGAGTAGGGACTAATTTACCGTTACACCCTTCAATGTATTTTATCCTTAAAACACTAAGCTGCCTATAAAGGATATTCCAGTGAACTAATATAATCACTGAAATGAGTACTCAACCATTTATCTCTGTTAAGCCAAGCTTGAAGGAAATCATCGTTTGACTTCTATATCCGGATAGAAGCTATAGATTATGTATCTATGATTAGCGCTCCCACTCAATTGAACTACCATGTCCTTAACCTATATGTCACGAGAAGAACCATTTGGTCGACTTTAACGAACAGATTTAAGAACACAAATAATGCAACTGAACTAGAACCTAACCATCTCAGGATTAAGATCACTTGATCTAGGATCAAGTAGGTGACATTGAATTGAATATATATTACGGTAAGTTTATCATATCTAGTTCAAGTTCAATATCGGTCCCTTCTGATGCATTCTCCATACATCCAACCCAAGCTTACTTTAACCAATGCCCTAGAAAGGACATAGCACTTATCCAAGGTACAAGTAAACTACATTGTAGATTATCCTATCAATTAAACCTTGTGTACTAATAAATCATAGGAATTCATTTAATCACAGAACTTAATTATTTTCCACTGTGCTGACAACACAATAAACAATAATATCAATGTGATAAGGATTTGGATGATAATCAATCTGTTTCTTTACTGATGATTGAATAGAAAATATTACATTGAAAAAGAGTTTTATTTAGGGCACAAAGCCCAACAAACTCCCACTTGCACTAACATAAAACTATCAGTACATTTCAATTAATCCTAAATTCAGTCTGTGCTTTTCAAATGTAGTTACAGTCAAAACTTGGTGAATGGATTAGCTAAGTTGTCTTCAGTATCCACTTTCTCCACTAGTACATCGTTTCTTGCCACATATTCTTTGATGATGTGGTATTTCATCTCTATGTGTTTGCTTCTCTTGTGACTTCGAGGCTCTTTAATGTTGGCTATTGCACCAGTGTTTTCCCAAAGTAAAACCAGAGGTTTTTCCATTCCAAGAACAACACCAAGTCCTGAGAATAACTTTCTAAGCCATACAAGTTCCTTAGCATCCTCTGTGACATGTATGTATTCAGCCTCCATGGTAGAGTCTAACATTGCGGTTTGCTTAGCACTTCTCCAAACAATTGCTCCACCCTCAAGAGTAAACACCATGCTAGATGTAGACTTCATGTCATCAAGACAAGCCTAGAAATTTGAGTCGGTATAGCCTACGGGATTTAAAGCACCACCCTTGTAGACTAACACATAATGCCTAGTACTTTTCAAGTACTTCAGAATATACTTAACTGCAATCCAATGTTCCTCTCTTGGATTTGTTTGATACCTGCTTACAATTCCTACTGCATAGTAAATGTCAGGTCTAGTGCATAACATTGCATACATTAGACTTCCAACTACAGAAGCATAAGGAACCCTTCTCATGTCCTCTATCTCTTGAGGATGAGTAGGAGACTGTTCCTTAGATAGACAGATACCAGGTCTAGAAGGCATCACTGCCCCTTTGGTATTTTTCATTGAGAATCTCTCTAACACCTTATCAATGTAAGTTGGTTGAGAGAGAGCAAGGGATCTGTTCTTCCGATTTCTAATGATCTGAATACCAAGAACATAAGCAGCTTCACCCAAATCCTTCATTTCAAATTGAGTGTCAAGCTATTCCTTGATGTTAGTCATTTTCTTGATATTGTTACCAATAATCAAAATGTCATCAACATACTACCACTTGATTATCCTTGAGTTGATAAACACAAGGTTCATCATTGTTTTGCTGAAAGTCGTAGGTCTTGATTATCTCATCAAACCTTTTATTCCAAGAGCGAGAAGCTTGCTTAAGTCCATAAATGGACCTATTGAGTTTGCAAACTGTAATGACCGCTCTAGTAATTTGGATTAGTAAGGGCAATTAGCACTAATTTTTATTATTTTATTATTTTATTATTATATGTGAATTAATTTAATTGTGGACCCCAATATTTAGAAATAAATATTAGAGTTATAATTTCTCAATTCTGGAGATTTTATTAAACTCTAGGGGTATTATTTAGCTTATATGTGAAATATGTTATTTTTGTAATTTTTGCTCGGCGACAACGGAAGATGCGATGGATGGCTAGTTTGATCACATGGGTAAGTTTAGAACCTTATTTCATAGTGGGAAATATTTTAGAGAAAATAAATTATCGGGATTGAGCGGGGTTATGGAAATTGACCATTTTACCCCTAGCTTTTGAAAATACCTAAGTTTGATGTAAAGGGCATTTTAGTCATTTCCTTGGTGGGGAATAGGTGGCTTCCTTAGTATGTGACACCTAGCTATTTTTGGCAGCAAGGTTTAATCAAAATTCTTTTCCAATTTGGGAAAATGAAAAATAGAAAAGAAAAAGGAAATTAAAAAGGAAAAATCAAAATCCTCTTGAACTCTCTCTCTCTCTCTTGCTTTCGGCTGGGACAAACCAAGGGCTAGGACCAGATTTTCCTTCTCATTTCTTTGGGATTAAGCAAGGATTCAAGGCTATTACAAGTGAGGTAAAACCCTAGACCATTGATTATTTGTTTTTAAGCTTTTTATTTAAGTTGAATATGTGATTCTTGGTGTTGGGGGCTGTTAGGTTTTGAAATGCTTAGGGTTCAATTTCTAGGGTTAGTTTGAGTTAATTTAAGTTCCTAGCAGTTGATATTGTTGATTGGGTTGAGCTTTGTGCAACCTTGACCTTTGAGTTCAAAGCTTTGGGCTTTAATGGCAACTTGAGTATTGATGATTTGTTCTGTGAAATACTTGCTGGGTTTTATTGTTTATGCATTGAATAGGTGCTCTGGAAGGTTTCATGGCAATTGGTGGAAGATTGAGCAACAAATGAAATGCTTTGGGGAAACTGGTAGCCGGTTTGCAGTGCCACAAAAACCGGCTAGCCGGTTTTGGCAGGGTTCCCCGGGCCTTTCATTTTCTCAATTTTTGCCATTTCGATGCCTCGGTTGGGTGTTTCCCCATTTCCAGAGTTAGAATAACCCTTTAAGAGCATAGCAGAACCTAGGGTTTTGGTTTTGGATTTCTCGGGATTAGGGTTTTAATCGTGTGACTTACCCGGTTTCAATATGTGATTAGGGCATCCATCTAGCACGAGAATTCCGTTCAGGTCGGCCAACACACTTGAATTCAGAAAACAGGTAAGAACTGTGTATAATGTATGATGTGATTATCTGAATGTGTGTATATGTGTTTGTATATGCATGCTTAAATTATGTTATGCACTACCAGCACTTGTATGAATAAGTTACAGAGTGCATTGGTATAGTGATTATTGTCATTGTGAGTACGATACAGTGATACCAACACGGGCACGGGAAAATGCTAAGGTGTGTGGTACATCACTCAGTGTTACTCAGTGTTCGGGGTAAACCCTACCAACACTCGTACAGTGAGGTACGATGTGTATGTGGTATAGTGGTTGTACCCTAGTGTTGAACGTTCATACCCATCTGTAAAGCTCTGTAAATAGGTGTATGGGCGCCTATTTACAGGTTGGAAATTATATGATATGTTATATGCATTTCTTACTGAGTCTGTTGACTCACAGTTTTTGCTTCCATGTGTAGGTAAAGGAAAGGCGAAAGCTGAACAGGAGTGAACCTGAGCTCGGGTGAGATTGTACATGTCAAGCAGCGCGACCTGGAGTGTTCGGTCTCGGGACATCTGGGAGTTGTATTTTGAAAGTCGTTGTGCGACTAGTAAATTGTGTATTTTGGAATGTATATTTTTGAAAAGTAAATTTTACAAAGTTTGAAAACGGGATCCCGGAATTTGTAAATATGTTATTATATTACAAAGTTTAGTATTTCATGCAAAAGTTTTAATTTGACACGTTTTTCGAGAAATTTCTTTGATTAGCAAAGATTGCACAATAATTGAAAAAGCACTGTAGCGTGCCTTAGCATTAGGGCGTTACAATTTTGGTATCAGAGCCGCCAGGTTTGTCTACCGGAGCTTGCTGAGACATGTACAATCTTCATCAGAGAAAGCTCGGTTCACGGTTCAGTAAGCCTGTACTTGTTTAGTACTTAAATAAATGTGAATGTGAAAGCACGTTAGGAAGCACATTAGATTTTAATTAATTAATTTAAAAAAAAAGTATGTAAAGTGTGTTGCCTTTAAGTTATTAAGAGCGGTGTTAGGTTTTGATCGCTGTCTAACCTGCCTGGCTTATGGATTCGCAGGCTAAGTCCTATTAAATGGATGCCTCGCGAAATACAAGAAGTCAGGGTGATATGGTTGAGACCGGAGACGGTCAGAGGAATCCCCAAAATCTTCGTGGTCGCGGCCATGGCCGTGGCAGAGCTCAGGGTGGTCACCCTGAAAATCCACCTCAAGCTCCTCTTGACTGGGAGTAGATATTTGCGGAGATGCAAGATAGAATCCGCCAGCAAGATGAAGAGATTCAAAGATTGAGGCAGCGGGGTCCTCCTGCCGTGCCTCGTCAAGTGGTTCAGGCCGTTGCAGTTCCTGCGGTGCCAGCAGAACAACCTGTTGTTGGCAACCGTATGGAGCCGTTGTATGAAAGGTTCCGGAAGAAGGCACCTCCAGTGTTTCTGGGAGGTCCTGATGT
This sequence comes from Cannabis sativa, assembly GCF_029168945.1. Classification (NCBI taxonomy): domain Eukaryota; kingdom Viridiplantae; phylum Streptophyta; class Magnoliopsida; order Rosales; family Cannabaceae; genus Cannabis; species Cannabis sativa. The sequence continues at coordinate 13,442,329 of NC_083605.1, read as the reverse complement.
GATGAAAGCCGAGCAGTGGCTTTAAGTGATTGATCGCATCCTCAATTTTATGGGAGTGGTTGGTAATGACCGGGTGACCTGCGCCACTTTCCAGTTTCAGGAAGACGCTCTCGTGTGGTGGGAGATGGTTGAGAAGGCTTTGAGAGCCGAGGGTGCAGTGAAATTTCTTCAGGAGCCCCGGGTGACTCCGAGTGTTGGTGGAACCTGTTGGAAATTATTTTACCAGGATCTTAGATCTACTCACAAGTATGTTGATTAACACCCTAAATATGAACTTTCTAAAACGATAAATTAAACACATATAAAGTTTAAGAAACCTTACATTGGGTGCAGCGGAATAATATGACTCCTTCCGTTCAGATATCTAGCCCTTGATTCCTTTACGTAGCGAGCATTATCAATATCTGAACCTGGATCTCTTTCTCTGAATCTTTGATGCTGAAACTCCTTTGCTGATGATCTTTCTTCACGATCTTCCTCACTATGATTGAGGTATCACTTGATGTGTGTGGGCACTACTCATACACTAAGGATTTCGAAATTATCAAGGAAGAAGAGAGAGAGTGGTCAGCTAAAGATAGGGAGAGAGAAGGCTCAGTTTTTCTGAATAGAAAAAGTCAGAAGAAAAGTGTAATTTTCCTGAAGCCTTCACTATCTATTTATAGCATTCCTACTAGGGTTAGATTTGAATTATATGGCATTAAAATAATGAAAAAATCAGTTTAAATTTCCTACAAAAGTGGCTGGCCCTAAACTTAGTGGATTGGGCCTTGCTTTTTGCAATTTTGCAATTTTAACACCTTTTGTATCTGATTTTCTCAAAAATGCCAATTTCCTAATTCAACCATTAAAATGTCAATTCTAACTATTTAATAACTATAAATAATTATTAAATAATATTGTCATTTATCATATTTATTAATTGAACCATACAAAGTATCATAATTAACAAATATGCCCCTATAAACTCTTTCTTTACAATTTCGCCCTTACTTAGTGAAAAATTCACAAATAGACATAGTCTAATTTGAGAATTATAATTGATTAATCAAAACCAATTACATGAGTCTTACAAGCAATATTATCTCAACTAGTGGGGGGACCATGGGTCTATATAACCGAGCTTCCAATAAGTAGATCAAGAATTTAACACTAAAATTCACTAACTTATTAATTCTTCGTTGAATCCACGCATAGAACTTAGAATTGCACTCTCAGTATATAGAATGCTCTATATGTTCCACCATATAGACACATCATTAGTTATCCATTGTTATAATCCTAATTTGATCAAGGATCCTCTATATGAATGATCTACCTGTAAAGGGATTAAATTACCGTTACACCCTACAATGTATTTATTCCTTAAAACACTTGACCCCGTATAAATGATATTTCAGCTTATGTGAAATGAGTACTCCACCATTTATGTTCGTTTGGTCAAGCTCGAAGGAGATCATCCTTTGCTTACTATTCGCCAGATAGAAGCTATAGATTCCATGTTTATGATAGCGCTCCCACTCAATTGCACTACCGTGTTCCCAAAATGTACGTATCACCCTGACCTAAAAGTAGGCTTAACTAACAAATCAAAGAACACGAATAGCCTTTCAAGATTGAGCCTAATCATATACCGGATTAAGATCATTTGATCTAGGATCAACTAGGCGATATTGACTTGAATAGATTTTACGGTAAGTTTAATTAAATCTAAGTCAAAGTTCAATATCGGTCCCTTCCGATGCATACTCCATGCATCCAACACAAGCTTTACTTTAACCAATGTTGGAAAGAACATAGTATTTCTCCAAATACAAGTAAACTCTTGTTGTAGATTATCATATCAGTAAAACCCTATGTCTGATAAATCTAGGAAACTTTATTCACATAGTCATGTTTACTTTCCAATGTGTTGACGACACAATAAACAGGATCAAGTATGTGAAAAGGGTTTCAGATGAATTTATACATTATGTACATATAATCATGAAATAAATCATGTGAACCATGCAACATTAAATGTTATTTCTGATCTATATTAATAAACAAATCTGATTATATTGAAATGAGTTTTATTTAGGGCATAAAACCCAACAAACTCCCACTTGCACTAATATAAAAGAAAAAGTGCGTTTCAAATAATCTCAACACCTTGATATGCAAATCAAGTGTAGTAGTAGTAAACTCCTCGTAATAGGATCTGAAAGGTTGAATTAACCACAACCTTTTCTCCACCATTACTATTCCTTTAATCACAAAATCATTGATAATGTGAAATTCCTCTCTATATGTCTACTCTCTTGGGATACTGGATTCTATACCTTTGGCAACTACTTTTGGTTAATCAGGAAATTAACACTAGTAGTTTAAGGCAATTTGGAATGGTGCCAAAGATGTATAGAACTTTCCTTAGGCTGAATAAGTAACTTTCACTGCAGACTTTAACATTCGGTCTCTCGGTAGACTTAGAGAATTCAGATAGGTTTTTACACTTCTCCAAAATCACTATTCCACCCAGAGTAACCACCATCTTATCAGAAAGATTTACTAGCACATAGGCAAATTTCGAAATCTGATATGGTGTAGTCTAAGAGTTTTAAACACACCCTTATAGACTAACATATAGTTCCTCTTCTTAATCTTAAAATTTACTTGATTGTCTTCCAATGTTCTTCTCCTGGATTAATCTGATACCTACTCATTACTCCCACTCAACAGCAGATGTCTGGTCTAAGGCATACAAAAGCATATCTAAGACCTCTCACTGTTGATTTAAGAAATTCTTTCATGGCTTTATCTTTTATGGAATAGTTGAGACTTTTCCTTAGATAAATAAAATCTATGTCTAAGAAGTTGTGAAGCTTCTATAGATTTCCATTAGAAAGAAAATGCTTCAGCATTTTACTAAAGTAAGTTGCTTGCATTAGAGTAAGTAATTACCAGGTATACCATAAGCCATAGGTTTAGATAAACTCAAACCTATAATGCTAGGAACAGGAAGTTTGTTAAGTCCATAGAATAGACTTATTAACTAAAATTTCCTTTTATGTCCTTGTAATAGAAAACTTTAGGTTACTCCATGTGAATGGATTAAACCATAGTTCTATTGGCTTTCTTCTTAGTTTCTTATCTTGACAATCCATTACTTGTTTAAACTCACAATGGATTTTAATCACTAGTGTCTCCCAAGTCATAAGAAGGTGAGTTCCTAGAAACTCTCCCACTACGACAAGGCACCGTGAATTATGTCTAAGAAAACTAAATGGTATTGATCTCTTCGGTTGTGACAAGACAACAGAGGCAGTGGGATCATCATATGTTATATAAGATGATAGAACACTTTTGGAATCAAGAATTAAATATCTCCTTTATTTGCTACTTGTTTTCAGACTTAGTCATTATCTTAGAAAAGTAGTATTTGTTTGAACAAAAACTTTCTTATCTATTGACAATGGGATGGTCCACCCCTAATCACTTAGAATAGCTAACAAACCATGGTTAATGGTTCTAGCTTTTCTTAAGATTTTGATTAGGTCATCCATGAATCTAGTAATGATTTACATTAAGTATACAACCATTACATCATTCTGAAATTGTATTACCATAGAAGGAATTAGGCAACGACTAGTAACTAATCATCAACATGCAACTCGAAATTTACGGGGAGGTAAGTTTGGATATAATTCAAAAATCAATGTAATGATCTTTGAGCTGCATATCTACTAACTATTTCTCCACCTATCGGTTCGCAAGATCTTTAACCACATACCTTAATGGTGTTTAACCATTGCTTAGAAATTGATGAAATTTTTCAAACATTTCAAATTTCTTTGCATAAGGTATAATCTAGAGTTATCGTTTTAAGAATACAACGAAAAACTCATATCCACCCCCGAATGTACATCCATGCGAATGAGATGAACTACTTTCGGTGGATATAGGCATATTAACTCTTTGCGAGAGATTGATCTTGTCAAAACCACTATGAACAAGATACAAATGCCATAGATTAAAAAAAATGTGGTAGTGTCTTTGGATGATATAGGTTTAGTTACATCAACGAGTTCTTAGAATACTTCAAGTGGATCTGGTCACAGGGATACCTAACTCACATTCCATACGGTTTTTAATCCATTAATAAAAGATGGATATTAAACACTTGAGAAAGTGTAAACATGTATTGTATTACGGAATTAGAAATTTAAGAAAATTTCTATTTGGAATCTAAAATTAAAGTCAAAGACTTAAATTTATACCAAATATAATGAGTAATTCTATCTTGGACCAACTACTAATACAAACTCTAAGTCAGATTTTCCCATACAAGTAGGAGATTTCTAAGATTGAGGATTTATATCAATTGGGAATAGAATTTCGGGATTATAATCATATGCGTCATATAAAATGACATGAAATGATTTATAGACCATTCATCCAATGATATGTTTTGAAAGCTAATTCGAAATGAATAAGCTAAGAGGAATTAGGATAATTTCGTTTAAAATAAGAATCCAACGATGCTTCGATTAGCGAAAGTCAAAGTAATCTTATTTATATAATCTTCTCGTTTCATATCGTAAAAATACTAGTCTAAGGTGTCATCAATTGATGAACAGCTAGATGTCGCATGTACAATATTTATCTTTCGAAATCTAACACTATTATGTATGTCTAATGGTGAAAATCCACTAGGGATTTATCTCATTAGATAAACAAGCCAAGTTAGACCAACAATGAAGATTCGAAATTAAACTACAACTTAATAACAGAAAAATAACATGGTTCAATATAAATCATACACAATTCAGAAATTATAAGCATATAGCAAGTAGGAATGACTAGTGAAAATACTAAAACATACAATCCTAAATAATTTCCAAGGTTTTCAACAACCGATACGTGTCCCGTAGGCGAGAGTCAAAGCATCATTTATTGAATAGAGTTGTCAGCTCTTCTAAAATAGAAACCATTCTAGCAACCTTTTATTCGATCAAAATAAGAATCCAACGTTGTCCCGGTAGGCGAGAGTCAAGGTTATTCTCATTTTATGAGCTTCCACCATTGTTTCATGTTTCATAAGTTTATCTTCTAAGTAGTCACCGTAGGGGAGAGTCTAATAGAGACGAAAACTTACAAAACACTTATCAAATGAAATCTTACGGTGTTAAATGCGTTCAACGAATAACCATCCATAGGGGGACGAAGTCTAGCGTCTCGAGGTTATATTGAAAACATTTAACTTTTGTAAGACCAACAATGGAGATCGAATATCTTAATAATAATCAAGCTCATTATTTAAAGTGAGTTGTATTTTCTTTGATTCTCTTTATTTAATTTATTTATTTTAAATATATATTTATTTAAAATTTCCAATTTAGAATGAAAAATTCTAAATATAAATTTTAATTTAATATTTATAAATTTTACTTAGATGGATATGAAAATAACATGAATTATTTCCATCTTAGTAATAATTTCCAATAAATATTTAGAAAAATATTCAATTTAAGTTGTTACAAAATTAATATAAATTAATTTACAACTCAAATTTAATTTTCTATAAATATATTTTGCATTTCGAAAAATTAAAGTATTTAAGGATACAATTTTCGAAAATGCATGTTAAAATAAAAAATTAATCCTGGAAAAATTATTCTAATTTAATGTTGGCCCAAAATTAATTAATAAAATTAATTTACAACAAAAAATATAATTTTCCTATTTAATTAAATATATAAGAAAAATTTCAAATATTTGAGTATGATGATGAAAATCAACTTAAATATTAATTTTCTATTTAATTAAATACACTAGAAAAATACTTCAAGCAAAAATATCATCTATCTAGATTTTCCTTTGACTAATTAATTCAATTTCTAATAATATACTTTAATTCAATTTATTTTAAATTAATCAATAAATGAAAAAATCATTGATTTAAGTTGATCCAAGAATTAATTAAAATAAATAATTAATTTACAACTTAATCTATTTTTCAAGATAAAATTCGAAATTCTAGCATTTAAGAAATGCAATTTCGAAAAATTGATTAATAAAATAAAGAAAATATATTTTGAAAATTATTTAAATTTAGTTGAAAAAATAAATTTCAACTAAAAATAATTTTCTATTTAATTAAATGTCATGAAAAAAGAAATATTTAAGTATGATGATTAAATCAACTTAGATATTTTATTTTCAAATTAATTAAATGTATTAAATTTAAGAAATAAATAATTAAGTGTAGAGAAGGCTTAATTATTAATCTCTAGTTTAATACTAGGAAAAATATACTTAAAATAAATTGTACCAAAATTAATTATATAAATAATTAATTTCACACTTTATAATATTTTCCTATTTAATATTAGAAATAATAAGTAGTCTAGAAATAATTATCTAGAAAATATCTTATTTGACTAAGTATCTTTTCCACAAAATTTGAAAAAATATCTAATTTAAGTTGTATTAGAAAAAATCTAGAACCTAAATATTTTTCAAATTTAAATTTAATTAAATATCAAAAATTAAGTTGTAACCACTTAATTTGAAAATATTCCATTTTAAGTTAATATTCGAAAAGATATTAACTTAAAAAATATCTAAAGAATCTTAATAACCAATACCTAAAATTCCTCAACTTAATTTTGAAATTTTGAATTCAAAAGATATTCAGATTTAAGTTGGTTAGTTGTAGATAACTAAATATCAACTTAAATAAGAATATTTAATGAAAAATTTAAATTAAGTTCCAGAAAGAATCTAGATGGTTATAATTCTATATTTAATTAAATACAAGAAAATACATATAGTTTAGCTTAGAATAAAAAATAATTCTTTAAACTATATTTTTCTTAAATTAATTTCAAAATAAATGAAATTAATTATGTTGCTAATCAATTTTAATTAGGTTAAATTAGTGTAATTAACCTAGTACAGTTGTTCAAATCAGGCAAATGGGCCTTCACAATTGGGGTGGTTTGTGTGAGGGGGTGCTGGGTTCAGTATGTCGTACCCACTTCTATGGCTCCCAACTCTCACACAAGGCCCAAAAGAGAGGAATTTAACCTTAATAAGAACAACTGTTATTAATTGAATAAGCCCAAAACTAAATGGGCCTAAATAAAATCTATCAATGACTATGACATTTTATTTAGCAACATTAACCTATATGCATCTATAATAAAATTAAACACATAGGCTCACACAGGCACACTTTGGATGGGTCCTATCATGTTGCTAGGTCATACACAGATGAAAGAAGATTGTAAATATACCTGTTACAAATTATTATCTTGACCAATGGAGCCATCAGATCATTAGATCTGGCAAAAAGTAACCATGGCTATTTGCAATCAAGTAATAATAGGTTTTAAAAACTTACACATAAGCTAAAACACATACTCCTGCAACAAGGTTAGCTGGATAGTTGGATGTAGGATTTATTTAATTTTAAATAAATATTTAATTTCGAAAATAATTAATTAAATAAATAAAAATAAACAAAATAAAAAATTTTAAAATTTTTAAAAAAAAATTTAAAAAAAAATTCGAAATTTAAAAAATTTAAAATTAAACCTACAATTTTTGAAAAATTAGGTTTCAACCAACCTAAATATCATTTCAAAAATTTGCTAACTACTTTTAAATTTTAAATGTTATTTTATAAATAAAAATTAAATAAAAAATTAGAAAAGATAAATAAATATCTTTTTCAAATTTTTAAATGTAATTTAAATAAATAAAATAACAAAATTTAAAAAATTAGCAAAATATCTTATATCTATTTAAAATTACATGATTATAAATATCTTATTTTAAATTTAAATATGGTTAAAATATCTAAAAAGATTTAATTAAAAAATCTTAAAAGATATGATATTTTTAAAATATCTTAAAAGATATTATAAATATCTTTAAAAGATAAGATATTTTTAAATATCTTAAAAGATATTATAAATATCTTAAAAGATATTATAAATATCTTAAAATATCTGACCTTAAATTTAAAAAAAATATAATCAAATTTAAAAATAAGATAGATTTTTAAGCAAAAGGATAAATACTAATTCTATTCAAATTCAAATTACACTAATATCTTGAATTAAATTTAAAAAATATTAAATTAATTCAAAATGATAATTAGAATTGAATTAGGAATAGTAATAGTATATATACAAAACCATACAAAAAATTGGAAGTTAATTCCATGAAAAAGTATGAAAAATTGAAGAAAATTGAAAAAATTCGAAACTGTACGGACAGTTCTGCGATCATGAAACTATCAAGACAAATTTCGATTTCGTCAAATCTTCAAAAAATCATAACTAATTCAAATAAAATCCAAATTGAGTTCTGTAAAAGGCTAACTTGCTTAATTTTTTCCATACTATCCAATAAAAATAATGCCAGAACCGAAATAACAATTATTTTTCACGAAAATTTCACAATCATCAATCAATCATCAAATAACACTCAATACAACATGATACCATCCAAAGAACATACAAACAATCGTTTTAAAGTCCAAATTACATGTAAGTAGATCAATTACCATGGCTCTGAGGCCAGTTGTTGGAAATTATTTTACCAGGATCTTAGATCTACTCACAAGTATGTTGATTAACACCCTAAATATGAACTTTCTAAAACGATAAATTAAACACATATAAAGTTTAAGAAACCTTACATTGGGTGCAGCGGAATAATATGACTCCTTCCGTTCAGATATCTAGCCCTTGATTCCTTTCTGTAGCAGAGCATTATCAATATCTGAACCTGGATCTCTTTCTCTGAATCTTTGATGCTGATGATCTTTCTTCACGATCTTCCTCACTATGATTGAGGTATCACTTGATGTGTGTGGGCACTACTCATACACTAAGGATTTCGAAATTATCAAGGAAGAAGAGAGAGAGTGGTCAGCTAAAGATAGGGAGAGAGAAGGCTCAGTTTTACGAATAGAAAAAGTCGAAGAAAAGTGTAATTTTCCTGAAGCCTTCACTATCTATTTATAGCATTCCTACTAGGGTTAGATTTGAATTATATGGCATTAAAATAATGAAAAAATCAGTTTAAATTTCCTACAAAAGTGGCTGGCCCTAAACTTAGTGGATTGGGCCTTGCTTTTTGCAATTTTGCAATTTTAACACCTTTTGTATCTGATTTTCTCAAAAATGCCAATTTCCTAATTCAACCATTAAAATGTCAATTCTAACTATTTAATAACTATAAATAATTATTAAATAATATTGTCATTTATCATATTTATTAATTGAACCATACAAAGTATCATAATTAACAAATATGCCCCTATAAACTCTTTCTTTACAATTTCGCCCTTACTTAGTGAAAAATTCACAAATAGACATAGTCTAATTTGAGAATTATAATTGATTAATCAAAACCAATTACATGAGTCTTACAAGCAATATTATCTCAACTAGTGGGGGGACCATGGGTCTATATAACCGAGCTTCCAATAAGTAGATCAAGAATTTAACACTAAAATTCACTAACTTATTAATTCTTCGTTGAATCCACGCATAGAACTTAGAATTGCACTCTCAGTATATAGAATGCTCTATATGTTCCACCATATAGACACATCATTAGTTATCCATTGTTATAATCCTAATTTGATCAATGATCCTCTATATGAATGATCTACACTGTAAAGGGATTAAATTACCGTTACACCCTACAATGTATTTATTCCTTAAAACACTTGACCCCGTATAAATGATATTTCAGCTTATGTGAAATGAGTACTCCACCATTTATGTTCGTTTGGTCAAGCTCGAAGGAGATCATCCTTTGCTTACTATTCGCCAGATAGAAGCTATAGATTCCATGTTTATGATAGCGCTCCCACTCAATTGCACTACCGTGTTCCCAAAATGTACGTATCACCCTGACCTAAAAGTAGGCTTAACTAACAAATCAAAGAACACGAATAGCCTTTCAAGATTGAGCCTAATCATATCTGGATTAAGATCATTTGATCTAGGATCAACTAGGCGATATTGACTTGAATAGATTTTACGGTAAGTTTAATTAAATCTAAGTCAAAGTTCAATATCGGTCCCTTCCGATGCATACTCCATGCATCCAACCTGAGCTTTACTTTAACCAATGTTCTGGAAAGAACATAGTATTTCTCCAAATACAAGTAAACTCTTGTTGTAGATTATCATATCAGTAAAACCCTATGTCTGATAAATCTAGGAAACTTTATTCACATAGTCATGTTTACTTTCCAATGTGTTGACGACACAATAAACAGGATCAAGTATGTGAAAAGGGTTTCAGATGAATTTATACATTATGTACATATAATCATGAAATAAATCATGTGAACCATGCAACATTAAATGTTATTTCTGATCTATATTAATAAACAAATCTGATTATATTGAAATGAGTTTTATTTAGGGCATAAAACCCAACAAAGGAACCCCCACTGTTCCTACTTCTGCTTATGGTAGGGATAGTGGTGACTCCACCACCGAGCAGAAAAGAAAAGTTGTTCCAGCTTCTGGTGGCTTGGGGCAAAGTAAGCGTTTCCGTGGGAACCAAGACAGAGGTGGACGCCAGGGTTACTCTTACCCTGAGTGTCCACGGTGCAAGAAACATCATCCGGGAGAGTGTAACCGGAAGACATGCTTCCTGTGTGGCATGGTGGGGCATTTCAAGAAAGATTGCCCCCAGGCAAAGAAAGAGGAGCCGAAAGCAGAAGTGAAACCGGTTCCTGCTCGAGTGTTTACCATCACCCAAGCTGATGCTGCAGCCAGTCCTTCTGTTGTGACAGGTCAGCTTCCCGTCAACAACTTATTTTTTACAGTATTATTTGACTCGGGAGCTACACGCTCATATGTGGCTACAAGAGTAATTGATCTTTTGGGTAGGCCTTGTGATATTTTAGAAAAAGGGTTTGGAACCCTAATGCCTAGCGGGGAATTGGTTATCTCTAATAGGTGTATTAGGTCTATGCCAATTAGGATCGAAGATAGAGAATTGAGTACTGACCTCATAGAGTTGAAATTAACTGAGTTTGATATGATACTGGGAATGGATTGTAAGCGGAAAATTGTAACTTTTCAGCCAGAAGGTGAAGATCCATTTGTTTATGTTGGATCAGTTCAGGGGTCTCGGATCCCGGTTATTTCTGTATTAAGGGCTAGGGATTTACTATGCAGTGGTTGTGTAGGATTTCTAGCGGTGGTTTTTGACTCCAGCAGACCTGAAACATTTGGGCCTGGGGAAGTCAGGGTGGTAAAAGATTTTCTTGACGTGTTTCCTAAGGAGTTGCCAGGATTGCCGCCACAGCGAGAGATTGACTTTGTAATTGATCTGGCACCTGGAGTCGAACCTATTTCTAAAGCTCCATATAGGATGGCTCCAGCAGAACTCAAGGAGCTTAAGTTGCAACTTCAGGGGATGCTTGACATTGGGTTTATCCGACCCAGTGTATCTTAAGTTACACCTTCAATGTATTTTATCCTTAAAACACTTAGCTCCGTATAAATGATATTTCAGCGAAGTGAAATGAGATCTCAATCATTTATCTCTGTTTAGCCAAGCTTGAAGGATATCATCGTTTCACTTCTAAATTCCTATAGAAGTTATAGATTCCATATTTATGTTAGCACTCCCACTCAATTATACTATCATGTTCCCAAAATGTACGTATCACCCTGACCCAAAAGTAGGCTTAACTAACAAATCAAAGAACATGTATAATACTCTTGAGATCGAACCTAACCATATCAGGATTAAGATCATTTGATCTAGGATCAAAAGGTAATATTGAATTGAATAGATATTACGGTAAATTTTAACATATCTAATCAAAGTTCAATATCGGTCCCTTCCGATGTATACTCCATACATCCGATACTGGTAAACTTTGCCAATGCCCTGGAAAGGACATACCACTTATCCAAGGTGTAAGAATACCTATCGCTGATTATCATGCCTGTCTAAATCCAGTGAACTGACAAATTAGGGAATAAACTTTCGAACATATAATCAAGATTATATTCCTGTGCTGACAACACTATAATCATTAACAAACACATATGTTCTGGAGTTAATAGAATTTATACATTGTATATATATAATCATGAAATAAATCATGTGAACCATGCAACATAAAATGTTATTTCTGATCTTTATTAATAAGTTAATCTGATTATATTGAAATGGGTTTTATTTAGGGCACAAAACCCAACAGGTAGAGGGGTGGGCTCTTAAGGGAAAGTACTCTCAAGGCATAGTAGCTCACTCTTAATTTCAGTTAGTGACATCCTAAGCCTATACAAGTACAAGTCAGAGTCAGCAACTCGGCTATCCTGCTCTCCACTCAAAACTAAATGAATTTTGTTCTGAGGTCTCCAAATGCTCCATGCAGCTAATGATGCACCCTAAATGGTCCTTCCTCTCAGAAAATAATCTAACATATCTCTCACAAGGATCCTCTTGGGGACTCTCAGAATCTGAAGATGAAATATAAACAAACTCGGCCCCAAGGGGTATTTTGCTCGAATTCCTCATAAACATGAGGTGAGATGAAAAATATCAACAAGGTATTACCACACAACTGTTGGAATTTATTTTACCAGGATCTTAGATCTACTCACAAGTATGTTGTTTAACACCCTAAATATGAACTTTCTAAAACGATAAATAAATACATATAAAGTTAAGAAAACCTTACATTGATGCAGCGGAATAATGTCTCCTTCCACTCAGATCTCTAACCCTTGTATCCTTTCTGTCGCAAAGTATTATCAAGATCAGAGCCCGAATGTCCTTCTCTTTGTGTGTGATCCTTCACAATCTTCCAATCTATGATTGAGGTACCACTTGCTGTGTGTGGGCACTACTCTATCACTAAGGTTTGAAATTGAGAAGAGGAAAAGAGAGAGGTATAGGGTCAGCTATAGAGAGAGAAGTGGAAGGCTCAATTTTTCTGAAAAAGCAATTTTCTGACAGAAGGCTTGAAAAACTTATTAATTGACTGAGCCATCACTTTCTATTTATAGGCAACTACTAGTTTTAGGTTAGCAATTATTTGGCATTAAAATAATGAAAATATTAATTGGAAAAAGCTGCTTAAGTGGCCGGCCACAGGTGTTGTTGGGCCCCACTTGGTTTTTGCAGTTTTTCACAATTTTATTTCTATTTTCTCAAAAACGTCAATTTTTCAATTCTAACCTTTTAAATGCCAAAACTAATTATTTAATAACTAAAATAGATTATTAAATAATATTGTCATTTAATTTAATTATTAATTAGACACATAAAGTCTCTTAATTAATAAATAAACCTAGAATCTCTTTTCTTTACAATTTCACCCTTGCTTAGTGAAAATTCACAAATTAGACATAGTCTAACTTTAGAATTATAATCGATTAATCACAAATCAATTATTGAGTCTTACAAGCAGTATAGTCTCAACTAGAATGGGGACCATGGATCTATATGCTGAGCTTCCAATAAGTGAACCGAATTTACTAAGTAAATCCCTATTTATTAATTCCTCGTTGAATCCACTCTTAGAACTTAGAATTGCACTCTCAGACTTATATAGAGCATATTATATGTTCCACGATATAGATATGCTATCTCATTTAACCATTGTTATAATCTTATTGTGATCAAAGATCCTCTATATAGATGATTTACATCCAGATGGGATAATTTTACCGTTCTCACCCCTCAACGTATTTTTCCCCTTAAAACACTTAGCTACCTGTAAATGATGTTTAGTGATCTAAGAATTAGTCACTTAAACAAGAGCTCATCCATTTACTTCTATTTAGCTTAGCTCGAAGGGAATCATCACTTAACTTCTATACCCCAGTAGAAGCTATAAGTTCCATATTTATGTTCAGCACTCCCACTCAATCATACTATCATGTTCCCAAAATATACGTATCACCCTGACCCAAAAGTAGGCTTAACTAATAAATCAAAGAACATGAATAGCACTCCTGAGTTGAGCCTAAGCATATCAGGATTTAGATTTTTTTAATCTTAAGATCAACTACTGATATTGACTTGGAAAGATATAACGATAAGTTTATAATATCTTAACTAAGTTCAATATCGGTCCAGTCCAATGTATACTCCATACATTCGAAACTAGTATACTTTACCAATGTCCTGGAAAGAACATAACACTTACCCCAAGTGTAAGTACACATCATCGCTAATTATCACATCAGTGTAAATCCAAAACACTGATGAAATAGGGACTTACTCTTTTGATTCATATAATCCCAATCACATTCCACTGTGTTGACAATACTGTAATTGTGAATAAATATATGATCTGGACTTAACTAATTTTGTGTATTAAAACAATAAACATATTAAACCACAAGCATGTAAAATTCATGCAATTATAAATCACTTCAAATTTCTTATATTGATAACTAATCAGATTGTAAAGGGTTTTATTTAGGGCACAAAACCCAACAAACTCCCACTTGCACTAACATAAAACAAACTGTGCAAATTAATCAATTTGTTGTGTTGATCTTCAGATCAAGTGTAGTATATTTGTATCCACCCAAACTTTTGGAAACTAGTTCATAAATACATTATGAAACTTCCTTTACTATATGCTTTACTCATCAAGGGATACTGAAATCCTTACTGTTTTAAAGTACATCTGAATGAACAGAAGACATATCTCTCATATTTTAAAATATGGAATTGAGATTATACAGTGTAGAATTTTCTTCAGTAAAATAACTTTCTAGTAATTTCGAATTTACAAAGTTATAAATCTTCTCTGGTAGAGCTCGAATTATTATAGAATAACTCCTCCACCACCAGAGTAACCACCATCTCAAAATTTGAATGAGTTGGGGTAGATAAAAGGATAACTAATATACAATTCCTTAATATCTAACATATAGATGTTGGAAATTATTTTACCAGGATCTTAGATCTACTCACAAGTATGTTTATTAACATCCTAAATATGAACTTTCTAAAACGATAAATTAAATACATATAAAGTTTAGGAAACCTTACATTGGGTGCAGCGGAATATAATGACTCCTTCCGTTCAGATATCTAGCCCTTGATTCCTTTCTGTAGCAGAGCATTATCAATATCTGAACCTGGATCTCTTTCTCTGAATCTTTGATGCTGAAACTCCTTTGCTGATGATCTTTCTTCACGATCTTCCTCACTATGATTGAGGTATTACTTGCTGTGTGTGGGCACTACTCATACACTAAGGATTTCGAAATTCAAGAGGGAAGAGAAAGAAGAAGTGGCAGCTAAAGATAGGGAGAGAGAAAGGCTCAGGTTTTTCTCTGAAGGAAAAATAAAAAATTTTAGTGTAATTTTCCTGAAGCCTTCACTATCTATTTATAGCATTCCACTAGGGTTAGGTTTGAATTATTTGGCATTAAAATAATGAAAAAATCAGTTTAAATTTCCTACAAAAGTGGCTGGCCCTATACTAGTAGATTTGGGCCTCACTCTTTGCAATTTTGCAGTTTTACCTTTTCTGCATCTGATTTTCTCAAAAACGCCAATTTTCTAATTCAACCATTTAAATGCCAATTCTAACTATTTAATAACTATGAATAATTATTAAATAATATTGTCATTTATCATATTTATTAATTGAACCATACAAAGTATCATAATTAACAAATATGCCCCTATAAACTCTTTCTTTACAATTTCGCCCTTACTTAGTGAAAATTTCACAAATAGTCATAGTCTAATTTGAGAATTATAATTGATTAATCAAAACCAATTACATGAGTCTTACAAGCAATATTATCTCAACTAGTGGGGGGACCATGGCTCTATATAACCGAGCTTCCAATAAGTAGATCAAGAATTTAGCACTAAAATTCACTAACTTATTAATTCTTCGTTGAATCCACGCATAGAACTTAGAATTGCACTCTCAGTATATAGAATGCTCTATATGTTTCACCATATAGACACATCATTAGTTATCCATTGTTATAATCCTAATGTGATCAATGATCCTCTATATGAATGATCTACACTGTAAAGGGATTAAATTACCGTTACACCCTACAATGTATTTATTCCTTAAAACACTTGACCCCGTATAAATGATATTTCAGCTTATGTGAAATGAGTACTCCACCATTTATGTTCGTTTGGTCAAGCTCGAAGGAGATCATCCTTTGCTTACTATTTGCCAGATAGAAGCTATAGATTCCATGTTTATGCTAGCGCTCCCACTCAATTGCACTACCGTGTTCCCAAAATGTACGTATCACCCTGACCTAAAAGTAGGCTTAACTAACAAATCAAAGAACACGAATAGCCTCTCGAGATTGAGCCTAATCATATCAGGATTAGGATCATTTGATCTAGGATCAACTAGGCGATATTGACTTGAATAGATTTTACGGTAAGTTTAATTAAATCTAAGTCAAAGTTCAATATCGGTCCCTTCCGATGCATACTCCATGCATCCAACCTGAGCTTTACTTTAACCAATGCTGTGGAAAGAACATAGCACTTCTCCAAATGCAAGTAAACTCGTTGTAGATTATCATATCGGTAAAACCCTATGTACGATAAATCTAGGAAACTTTATTCACATAGTCATGTTTACTTTCCAAGGTGTTGATGGCACAATAAACGGGATCAAGTATGTGAAAAGGGTTTCGTATGAATTTATACATTATGTACATATAATCATGAAATAAATCATGTGAACCATGCGGCATTAAATGTTATTTCGATCTATATTAATAAGTAAATACGATTATATTGAAATGAGTTTTATTTAGGGCATAAAACCCAACAAACTCCCACTTGCACTAATATAAAACAAAAAGTGCGTTTCAAATAATCTCAACACCTTGATATACAAATCAAGTGTAGTAGTAGTAAACTCCTCGTAATAGGATCTGAAAGGTTGAATTAACCACAACCTTTTCTCCACCATTACTCTTCCTTAATCACAAAATCATTGATAATGTGAAATTCCTCTCTATATGTCTTACTCTCTTGGGATGTTTGGATTCTATACCTTTGGCAACTACTTTTGGTTAATCAGGAAATTAACACTAGTAGTTTAAGGCAATTTGGAATGGTGCCAAAGATGTATAGAACTTTCCTTAGACTGAATAAGTACCTTTCCTGCAACTTTAACATTCAGTTCCTCTCTGGTAGACCTAGAGACTTCAGATAGGTTTTTACACTTCTCCAAAATCACTATTCCACCCCCAGAGTAACCACCATCTTATCAGAAAGATTTACTAGCACAAAGGCAAATTTCGAAATCTGACATGGTGTAGTCTAAGAGTTTTAAACACACCCTTATAGACTAACATATAGTTCCTCTTCTTAATCTTAGGATTTACTTGATTGTCTTCCAATGTTCTTCTCCTGGATTAATCTGATACCTACTCATTACTCCCACTCAACAGCAGGTGTCTGGTCTAAGGCATACAAAAGCATATCTAAGACCTCTCACTGTTGATATAAGAAATTCTTTCATGGCTTTATCTTTTCTGGAATAGTTAAGACTTTTCCTTAGATAAAGAAAATCTATGCCTAAGAAGTTGTGAAGCTTCTATAGATTTCTATTAGAAAGAAAATGCTTCAGCATCTTACTAAAGTAAGTTGCTTGTATTAGAGTAAGTAATTACCAGGTATACCACAAGCCATAGGTTTAGTTAAACTCAAACCTATAATACTAGGAACAGGGAGTTTTGTTAAGTCCATTGAATGGACTTATAAACGAAAATTTCCTTTTATGTCCTTGTAATAGAAAACTTTAGGTTACTCCACGTGAATGGATTAAACCATAGTTCTATTGGCTTTCTTCTTAGTTTCTTATCTTGACAATCCATTACTTGTTTAAACTCACAATGGATTTTAATCACTAGTGTCTCCCAAGTCATAAGAAGGTGAGTTCCTAGAAACTTTCCCACTACGACGAGGTACTGTGAATTATGTCAAAGAAAATTAAATGGTATTGATCTCTTCGGTTGTGACAAGACAACAGAGGCAGTGGGTTCATCATATGTTATATAAGATGATAGAACACTTTTGGAATCAAGAAAAATATCTCCTTTATTTACTACTTGTTTTCAGACTTAGTCATTATCTTAGAAAAGTAGTATTTGTTTGAACAAACACTTTCTTATCTATTGACAATGGGATGGTCCACCCCTAATCACTTAGAATAGCTAAGAAACCATGGTTAACAGTTCTAGCTTTTCTTAAGATTTTGATTAGGTCATCCATGAATCTAGTAATGATTTACATTAAGTATACAACCATTACATCATTCTGAAATTGTATTACCATAGAAGGATTTAGGCAACGACTAGTAACTAATCATCAACATGCAACTCGAAATTTCTGGGGAGGTAAGTTTGGATATAATTCAAAAATCAATTTAATGATCTTTGAACTGCATATCTACTAACTATTTCTCCACCCCTATCAGTTCGCAAGATCTTTAACCACTTACCTTAATGGTTTTAACCATTGCTAGAAATTAATGAAATTTTTCAAACATTTCAAATTTCTTTGCTAAAAGGTATAATCTAGAGTTATCGTTTTGAGAATACAACGAAAAACTCATATCCACCCCTGAATGTACATCCATCTGCGAATGAGATGAACTACTTTCAGTGGATATAGGCATATTAACTCTTTGCAGAGATTGATCATGTCAAAGTCACTATGAACAAGATACAAATGCCATAGATTAAAAAAATGGTAGTGTCTATTGATGACATAGGTTTAGTTACATCAAAGAGTTCTTAGAATACTGCAAGTGGATCCTGGTCACAGAATACCTAACTCATATTCCATACAGTTTTAATCCATTAATAAAAGATGGATATTAAACACTTGAGAAAGTGTAACTGTATTGTATCTGGAATTAGAAATATAAGAAAATTTCTATTTGGATTCTAAAATTAAAGTCAAAGACTTAAATTCAACCAAATATAATGAGTAATTCTTTCTTGGACCACCACTACTAATACAAACTCTAAGTCAGATTTGCCCATACAAGTAGGAGATTTCTAAGATTGAGGATTTATATCAATTGGGAATAGAATTTCGGGATTATAATCATATGCGTCATATAAAATGACATGAAATGATTTATAGACCATTCATCCAATGATATGTTTTTAAAGCTAATTCGAAATGAATAAGCTAAGAGGAATTAGGATAATTTCGTTTATAAATAAGAATCCAACGATGCTTCGATTAGCGAAAGACAAAGTAATCTTATTTATGTAATCTTCTTGTTTCATATTGTAAAAATACTAGTCTAAGGTGTCATCAATTGATGAACAGCTAGATGTTGCATATACAATATTTATCTTTCGAGATCTTACACTATTATGTATGTCTAATGGTGAAAATCCATTAGGGATTTATCTCATTAGAAAAACAAACATGTTAGACCAACAATGAAGATTCGAAATTAAACTACAACTTAATAACAGAAAATAACATGGTTCAATATAAATTCATACACAATTCAGAAATTATAAGTATATAGCAAGTAGGAATGACAAGTGAAAATCCTAAAGCTTACAATCCTAAATAATTTCCAAGGTTTTCAACAAACTGATATCAGTGTCCCGTTTAGGCGAGAGTCAAAGCTACCATTCATTGAATAGAGTTGTCAGCTCGTCTAAAATGTTAAACATTCTAGCAACCTTTTATTCGATCAAGATTGGAATTCAGCGTTGTCCCGTTTAGGCGAGAGTCAAGGCAATTCTATCTTATGAGCTTCCACCATTGTTTCATAATTTGCAAGTCAAGTATGGTCGCCACCATTAGGGTGATCCATACCATACAAAACACTTACAAACTACTAATCATGCGAGGTTAAACGGTGCAAAATTGCTAATGAACGTTCCTCCATTAGGGAGGATTACTCACTAAAACAAACGCGGTGTAAAACCCACAATGGAGATCGAATGTCTTAATAATAAAGCTCATTATTTAAAAAGAGTTGTATTTTCTTTGATTCTCTTTATTTATTCTATTTATTTTAAATATATATTTATTTAATTAAAATTTCCAATTTAGAATGAAAAATTCTAAATATAAATTTTAATTTAATATTTATAAATTTTACTTAGATGGATATGAAATAATATGAATTATTTCCATCTTAGTAATAATTTCCAATAAATATTTAGAAAAATATTCAATTTAAGTTGTTACAAAATTAATTTAAATTAATTTACAACTCAAATTTTATTTTCTATAAATATATATATATATTGCATTTCGAAAAATTAAAGTATTTAAGAATACAATTTTCGAAAAATGCATATTAAAATAAAGAATAAATCCTGGAAAAATTATTCTAATTTAATGTTGGCCCAAAATTAATTAATAAAATTAATTTACAACAAAAAATATAATTTTCCTATTTAATTAAATATATCAGAAAAATTACAAATATTTAAGTATGATGATAAAAATCAACTTAAATATTAATTTTCTATTTAATTAAATACACTAGAAAAATACTTCAAGCAAAAATATCACCTATCTAGATTTTCCTTTGACTAATTAATTCAATTTCTAATAATATACTTTAATTCAATTTATTTTAAATTAATTAATAAATGAAAAAATCATTGATTTAAGTTGATCCAAGAATTAATTAAAATAAATAATTAATTTACAACTTAATCTATTTTTCAAGATAAAATTCGAAATTCTAGCATTTAAGAAATGCAATTTCGAAAATTGATTAATAAAATAAAGAAAAAATATATTTTGAAAATTATTTAAATTTAGTTGAAAAAATAAATTTCAACTAAAAATAATTTTCTATTTAATTAAATGTCATGAAAAAGAAATATTTAAGTATCATGATGAAAATCAACTTAGATATTTAATTTTTCAAATTAATTAAATGTATTAAATTCAAGAAGTAAATAATTAAGTGTAGAGAAGGCTTAATTATTAATCTCTAGTTTAATACTAGGAAAAATATACTTAAAATAAATTGTACCAAAATTAATTATTTAAATAATTAATTTCACAATGTATAATATTTTCCTATTTAATATTAGAAATAATAAGTAGTCTAGAAATAACTATCTAGAAAATATCTTATTTGACTAAGTATCTTTTCCACAAAATTTGAAAAAAATATCTAATTTAAGTTATACTAGAAAAAATCTAGAACTTAAATATTTTCAAATTTAAATTTAATTAAATATCAAAAATTAAGTTGTAACCACTTAATTCAAAAATATTCCATTTTAAGTTAATATTCGAAAAGATATTAACTTAAAAAATATCTTAAGAATCTTAATAACTAATGCCTAAAATTCCTCAACTTAATTTTGAAATTTGAAATTCAAAAGATATTCAGATTTAAGTTGGTTAGTTGTAGATAACTAAATATCAACTTAAATAAGAATATTTAATGAAAAATTTAAATTAAGTTCCAGAAAGAATCTAGATGGTTATAATTCTATATTTAATTAAATACAAGAAAATACATATAGTTTAGCTTAGAATAAAAAATTCTTTAAACTATAATTTTCTTAAATTAATTTCAAAACAAATGAAATTAATTATGTTGCTAATCAATTTTTATTAGGTTAAACTAGTGTAATTAACCTAGTACAGTCATTCAAATCAAGCAAATGGGCCTTCACAATTGGGGTGGTTTGTGTGAGGGGGTGCTGGGTTCAGTATATCGTACCCACTTCTATGGCTCCCAACTCTCACACAAGGCCCAAAAGAGAGGAATTTAACCTTAATAAGAACAACTGTTATTAATTGAATAGGCCCAAAAACTAAATGAGCCTAAATAAATTCTATCAATAACTATGATAATTTATTTTAGCAACATTAACCTATATGCATCTATAATAAAATTAAACACATAGGCTCACACAGGCACACTTTGGATGGGTCCTATCATGTTGCTAGGTCATACACAGATGAAAGAAGATTGTAAATATACCTGTTACAAATTATTATCTTGACCAAGGGAGCCATCAGATCATTAGATCTGGCAAAAAGTAACCATGGCTATTTGCAATCAAGTAATAATAGGTTTTAAAAACTTACAAACAAGCTAAAACACATACTCCTGCAACAGAGTTAGCTGGATAGTTGGATGTAGGATTTATTTAATTTTAAATTAAATAATTAATTTCGAAATATTATTAAAAAGGATTTTCGAAAAAAAATTTACAAAAACAATTTCGAAAATTAATTAAATATTTAAATTTAAAATTAAACCTACAATTTTGAAAAATTAGGTTTGAACCAACCTAAATATCATTTCAAAATTTGCTAACTACTTTTAAATTTTAAATGTTATTTTATAAATAAAAATTAAATAAAAAATTAGAAAAGATAAATAAATATCTTTTTCAAATTTTAAATGTAATTCAAATAAATAAAATAACAAAATTTAAAAAATTAGCAAAATATCTTACATCTATTTAAAATTACATGATTATAAATATTATATTTTAAATTTAAATATGGTCAAAATATCTAAAAAGATTTAATTAAAAAATCTTAAAAGATAAGATATTATTAAAAAAAATATCTTAAAAGATAAGATATTTTTAAAATATCTTAAAAGATATTATAAATATCTTAAAAGATATTATAAATATCTTAAAAGATATTATAAATATCTTGTAAAATCTGACCTTAAATTTAAAAAAAAATATAATCAAATTTAAAAATAAGATAGATTTTTTAAGCAAAAAGATAAATACTAATTCTATTCAAATTCAAATTACACTAATATCTTGAATTAAATTAAAAAAAATTAAATTAATTCAAAATGATAATTAGAATTGAATTAGGAATAGTAATAGTATATATACAAAACCATACAAAAAATTGGAAGTTAATTCCATGAAAAAGTATGAAAAATTGAAGAAAAAAAAAAAAATTCGAAACTGTACGGACAGTTCTGCGATCGCAGGAAAATATCAGCACAGCCCCGATTTTGTCAAATCTTCAAAAAATCATAACTAATTCAAATAAAATCCAAATTGAGTTCTGTAAAAGGCTAACTTGCTTAATTTTTTCCATACTATCCAATAAAAATAATTCCAGAAACGAAATCACAATTATTTTTCACGAAAATTTCACAAACATCAATCAATCATCAAATAACACTCAATACAACATGATACCATCCAAAGAACATACAAACAATCGTTTTAAAGTCCAAATTTCTTGCAAGTAAATCAATTACCATGGCTCTGAGGCCAGTTGTTGGAAATTATTTTACCAGGATCTTAGATCTACTCACAAGTATGTTTATTAACATCCTAAATATGAACTTTCTAAAACGATAAATTAAATACATATAAAGTTTAGGAAACCTTACATTGGGTGCAGCGGAATATAATGACTCCTTCCGTTCAGATATCTAGCCCTTGATTCCTTTCTGTAGCAGAGCATTATCAATATCTGAACCTGGATCTCTTTCTCTGAATCTTTGATGCTGAAACTCCTTTGCTGATGATCTTTCTTCACGATCTTCCTCACTATGATTGAGGTATTACTTGCTGTGTGTGGGCACTACTCATACACTAAGGATTTCGAAATTCAAGAGGGAAGAGAAAGAAGAAGTGGCAGCTAAAGATAGGGAGAGAGAAAGGCTCAGGTTTTTCTCTGAAGGAAAAATAAAAAATTTTAGTGTAATTTTCCTGAAGCCTTCACTATCTATTTATAGCATTCCACTAGGGTTAGGTTTGAATTATTTGGCATTAAAATAATGAAAAAATCAGTTTAAATTTCCTACAAAAGTGGCTGGCCCTATACTAGTAGATTTGGGCCTCACTCTTTGCAATTTTGCAGTTTTACCTTTTCTGCATCTGATTTTCTCAAAAACGCCAATTTTCTAATTCAACCATTTAAATGCCAATTCTAACTATTTAATAACTATGAATAATTATTAAATAATATTGTCATTTATCATATTTATTAATTGAACCATACAAAGTATCATAATTAACAAATATGCCCCTATAAACTCTTTCTTTACAATTTCGCCCTTACTTAGTGAAAATTTCACAAATAGTCATAGTCTAATTTGAGAATTATAATTGATTAATCAAAACCAATTACATGAGTCTTACAAGCAATATTATCTCAACTAGTGGGGGGACCATGGCTCTATATAACCGAGCTTCCAATAAGTAGATCAAGAATTTAGCACTAAAATTCACCAACTTATTAATTCTTCGTTGAATCCACGCATAGAACTTAGAATTGCACTCTCAGTATATAGAATGCTCTATATGTTCCACCATATAGACACATCATTAGTTATCCATTGTTATAATCCTAATGTGATCAATGATCCTCTATATGAATGATCTACACTGTAAAGGGATTAAATTACCGTTACACCCTACAATGTATTTATTCCTTAAAACACTTGACCCCGTATAAATGATATTTCAGCTTATGTGAAATGAGTACTCCACCATTTATGTTCGTTTGGTCAAGCTCGAAGGAGATCATCCTTTGCTTACTATTTGCCAGATAGAAGCTATAGATTCCATGTTTATTCTAGCGCTCCCACTCAATCGCACTACCGTGTTCCCAAAATGTACGTATCACCCTGACCTAAAAGTAGGCTTAACTAACAAATCAAAGAACACGAATAGCCTCTCGAGATTGAGCCTAATCATATCAGGATTAGGATCATTTGATCTAGGATCAACTAGGCGATATTGACTTGAATAGATTTTACGGTAAGTTTAATTAAATCTAAGTCAAAGTTCAATATCGGTCCCTTCCGATGCATACTCCATGCATCCAACCTGAGCTTTACTTTAACCAATGCTCTGGAAAGAACATAGCACTTCTCCAAATGCAAGTAAACTCTGTTGTAGATTATCATATCAGTAAAACCCTATGTCTGATAAATCTAGGAAACTTTATTCACATAGTCATGTTTACTTTCCAATGTGTTGACGGCACAATAAACAGGATCAAGTATGTGAAAAGGGTTTCAGATGAATTTATACATTATGTACATATAATCATGAAATAAATCATGTGAACCATGCAGCATTAAATGTTATTTCTGATCTATATTAATAAGTAAATCTGATTATATTGAAATGAGTTTTATTTAGGGCATAAAACCCAACAATAGATCACTTTCATAAATCTTTCTTGAATATCTTCTAATGTTCCTTATTTGATTACATCTCAGATAGCTCCCACTCAATAGCAGATGTCTGGTTAAATAATACTTTTAGGGCTCGTTTGGAACGCCGTATTAGGTCGTATTGTATTGTATTGTATTATATCAAATTGTATTTTATGCAATATTTTTATGTAAAACTATATGTGGTATTAACTTTTATGGACACTTAAATATATAATGTTTTAGTACAAATTAAAGTTTAACATAGTATTATATAAAAATATGATATATAATCCAATTTAATATAATACAATACAATACAATACGACCTAATACGACGTTCCAAACGAGCCCTTAACCTCTTATTGTTTGGAGAGTTAACTAGTTGTGACTTATTGTGTTAGTCAGAAACTATAAGTTTCTTTTAAGACTAAATCCTCAACATAGCAGACTAGTATTTGAAGTGAAAAATACTTGCTAGAGATTAAGTAATCAAAATTAAGATACCATAAAATGCTACGAGGATTAAGAAATCTTGGCTCAAGTCATTCGAATTGACTGTGCTAGAATTCTTTTATCTTATTCTCATAATTCTGATAAGTTATATCTATCCACATGAATGGTTAGATTTGCTTTTCAGTAGTGTTCTAAAGTTCCTATCACAAGTGTCAACCAAATGAAGATGGGTAAAGAATTTTAAAATTCTCCCACTCAATTAAGGTAGTGTGAAACATTATCAAAGAACTTTTATTGGTATCAATATTTACTACAATAGTAAAACGAAATTGGAACATACAATCAAGATCAAGGATTTATACTGATAATAGCTAATTCATTATATTACTTCCATGTTTAAAGAAAATATGTGTTACATAGGGTATTGTGGATAAATTCCACCCCTAAGTATATAGAGATTATGATCCACCCCTAAAAGTTATAAAGATCATGATTCTTTAAGTGTTGTAGAGATGATGTGGAGTTGAATACAATCCAGAGTTCATTAGATATAAAAGATCGTTGAACTGTATAGTTTTCTTAACTTTTCTCCACCCCAATCAGATCAAAATATCCTTTTATTAAACAAATTCTCAATAATTGTATTAGAATTAACAATTATTAATAAACATAGAAATAATTTCTAGTGTTTATTTAATATAACTCTATGAAGAGTTGTAAATATTATAGAATTTGTATCAATAATAAAAACACTTACACATACAAACATATAAATATAATGTGGTAATTGTGGTTTAAGATAAAGTAAATGAAGCTCAATCTCATAAATTGTAATTTATTTGAAATAGAAAAAAAATATTATTAATAATAATAAAAATGTATTGCAACAATATGAGAAAAACAGGGATCAAAATCTCAAACTAAAATTCGAAATCCAAACTGTTTTAAACTAAAACAATTAATTCAAAATTAGATAAATAAATGAGCTTCATCTTTATCTTGGATGATCTTCATCCTTTTGTCCAGCTTTCCGATCCAACTCACTAAAATAGCATCTGAGTTCAAGTAGCTTGGTTTATAAGAAGAAGAACAAATAAACAAAGTTAGTCCAAAATCAAAAATCCAATTGGATAATAATTCACTAAAACTCTTAAAGTTTATAGAAAGAAATACCTTGTTTCTTTGCAAGAAGTTTAAGACGGACATTGGGGTTTCCAATGACCTTTCTCATTGCAGTAGAAACACTTTCCTTTTAGAGCATCACCAGAAGCAGCAGCCTTTTTGTTTTTCATGGCTTTAGCTCGCTTCTTGGTGTTTTTCCACTTCTTCTTGGATTTGGGTTTTGAAGTAGATGCAACATTTGCCTCAGGTTTAACCGTCCCATTACCATTGCTAGAATTTTGAGGTTTACCCCCTTTCTTCTTAGGGCCTCTAATCAAATTTTCATATGTCTGAAGGTCATTGACTAACTCATGAAAGTCTATGTCCTTTTTGTTCGTGACATAATTTGATGTATAGGGCAGAAAAGCTGGAGTCAGACTATTCAAGATAAGGTTTACTTGAGTAGTGTGATCCATTTCAGCACCATTATCCTGGGCTTCTTGGAAATAACTTGCCATTAGGAGAACATAATCACGCACATTCTGATGGGGTTCCATTCGTGCATTGATGTATTTCTTAGTCGCGTCAAAGCAAGACTGGAGAGATGCCCTACCGAATAGTTCAGTTAACTTCGTCATAACTTCAACAGTCTTTTCGGTTTTAGAAAACCGAGTTTTAAGTGTGTCAACCATGCTGAAAAGCATGAAGTATAGAGCTTTATTGTTAGCATGCTGCCAACGCTCATACTTCTCTTTAACAGCTTTGGTTGCATTGTCACCAAGCACTTCAGGAGACGGCTCAGTTAACACAAACAAGGCACTTTCTCCTATGAGAGCAATATTAATGTTCTCATTCCATTTTGGAAAGTTAGATCCATTTAGCTTATTTTCGGTCAAGAGTGATAACATGGGTTTCATCATGGTTATACAGGATATACAAAATAATAAATAGAAATCAATAATGGTTTAACACAAAATCCAATTCAGAAATTATAAGCACATAGCATGTAGGAATGATAAGAGAAAATACTAAAAAAAAATACAATCCTTAATAATTTCCAAGGTTTCCAACAAACTGATATCAGTGTCCCGTTTAGGCGAGAGTCAAAGCTACCATCCATTGAATAGAGTTGTCAGCTCATCTAAAATGTTAAACATTCTAGCAACCTTTTATTCGATCAAGATTGGAATCCAGCGTTATCCCATTTAGGCGAGAGTCAAGGCTATTCTATCTTGTGAGCTTCTACCATTGTTTCATATTTTGTAAGTCAAATACAGTCGCCACCATTAGGGTGATCCATACCATATAAAACACTTACAAAGCTACTTATCTTTCGAGATTAAACGATGCTAACTTGCTAATGAACGTTCCTCCATTAGGGAGGATTACTCACTAAAACAAAAGCTATGTAAAACCAACAATGGAGATCGAATATCTTAATAATAATAAAGCTCATTCTTTAAAATGTATTTTCTTTATTATTTATAATAAAATATATTCATTAAATATCGAATTTAGAATTAAAATTCTAAATTAGAATTCAATTTAATATTTATAAAATTATACTTAGATAGTGATTGAAATAAATTAAATTATTTCTATCTTAGTAGTAATTTATATATATAAATATTAAGAAAATTATTTAAGTTGTATTAATTTAAATTAATTGTGCAACTCAAATTTAAATTTTCATGAGAATATATTTATTGTATTTTGAAATACTTAAATAATAATTACTTAGAAAAATACTTCAAGCAAAAATATCACCTATCTAGATTTTTCTTTGACTAATTAATTCAATTTCTAATAATATATTTTAAATTAATCATTAAATGAAAAAATTATTGATTTAAGTTGGTCCAAAAATTAATTAATATAAATAATTAATTTACAACTTAATCTATTTTTCAAGATAAATTCAAAATCATCTTGCATAATTAAATGTAATTTCGAAATTGATTAATAAAATAAAGAAAAAATATATTTTCAAAAATTATTTAATTAGAAGTTGAAAAAATAAATTTCAACTAAAAATAATTTTCTATTTAATTAAGTGTCATGAAAAAGAAATATTTAAGTATCATGTTGAAAAACAACTTAGATATTTAATTTTTCAATTTAATTAAATGTATTAAATTCAAGAAATAAATAATTAAGTGTAGAGAAGGCTTAATTATTAATCTCTAGTTTAATACTAGGAAAAAATATACTTAACTTAAATTGTACCAAAAATTAATTATTTAAATAATTAATTTCACAATGTATAATATTTTCCTATTTAATATTAGAAATAATAAGTAGTCTAGAAACAACTATCTAGAAAATATCTTATTTCACTAGGTATCTTTTCCACAAAAATTTGAAAAAATATCTAATTTAAGTTATAATAGAAAAAATCTAGAACTTAAATATTTTCAAATTTAAATTTAATTAAATATCAAAAATTAATTTGTAACCACTTAATTTGAAAAATATTCCATTTTAAATTTAAAACTAACTTAAAAAATATCTTAAGAATCTTAATAACTAATTTCTAGAATTCCTCAACTTAGTTTTAAATTCAAAAAATATTCAAATTTAAGTTAGATAAGAAAAATCAGTTAAAATAACTAATTTATAACTTAAATAGGAATATTTAATAAATAAGCTTCAAAAAGAATCTAGTTAGTTAAAATTCTTTATTTAATTAAATACAAGAAAAATACAAATAGTTTGTCCAGAAATAATATCTAAAACTAAGAGTGTTTTTCTTAAAATTAACTTTAAAATATTAAAATGAAAATAAATTTCATATATTTTAAAAGTTAATTATGTTGCTAATCAATTTTATTAGGTTAAACTAATTTAATTAACCTAGCACAGTTATTCAAATCAGCAAATGGGCCTTCACAATTGGGGTAGTTCATGTGAGGGGGAGCTGGGTTCAGTATGTCGTACTCACTTCTATTGGCCCCCAACTCTCACATAAGGCCCAAAAGAGAGGAATTTAACCTTAAAATAAATAACTGTTATTAATTGAATAGGTCCAAAAAACTAAATGGACCTAAATAAAATCTATCATGGTGTGACATTTTATTTAGCAACAACATATATGCATCTATATAGTAAAATAAACATATATGCTCACATAGGCACACATTTGGATGGATCCTATCATGTTGCTAGGTCATACACAGATGAAACAAGATTGTAAAATTTACCTGTTACAAATTATTTACTTGATCTATTGACAATTGAACCATGGGTTAAAATCAGATCATTGGATCTGTCAACAAGTTAACCATGGCAATTTAGATCAAGCAATAATAGGTTTTATAAAACTTACACATAAACTAAAACACATACTCCTGCAACAAGGTAAACTGGATAGTTGGATGTAGGATTTATTAAATTTTAAATAAATAAATTTCGAAAAAAAAAATAATTAAATAATAAAAATATATTTTCGAATTTTAAAAAAAAAAATAATAATTTTGAAAAATTAGGTTTCAACTAACCTAAATATCATTTCAAAATTTGCTAACTACTTTTAAAATTTAATGTTATTTTATAAATTAAATATTCAATAAAAATAAAAAGATAAATAAATATCTTTTTCAGATTTTATAATTTAACTTAAATAAATAAAATAACAAAATTTAAAAGTTAGCAAAATATCTTCTTCCTATTCAAAATATCATGATTATAGTTATCTTATTTTAAATTTAAATAAGGTCAAATTATTTAAAAAATAATTAAATTAAAAAAGTTTAATATCTGACCTTTAAATTTTAAAAATAAGATAAAATAATCAAATTTAAAAATATGATAGATAATTAAGCAAAAAAGGTAGATATTTACTATTTTCAAATTCAAATTACACTAATATCATGAATTAATTTTAAAAAAATAATTAATTTAATTATGATATTTAGAATTGAAATAGGAATAGTAAATATCTAAATACAAAACTACACAAAAAATTGAAATTTAATTCCATGAAAAAGCATGAAAAAATTGAAAAATTGAAAAAAAAATTGCGAGTTGTTGCATACTGTCCGCGTTCGCATGGGAGAGTGCACGACCGAGAAAACTCGGCGCAGGGAAACACCTGCAGCATGTCTGCGTGCGGATGAGGGGTTTCAGACACCGCTGGGCGTGTTTCTCGGACAAAATCTTGTCTGAACACGCAGTTGACCGAGGAACACTCGGTTCCGCGCGCGTGGGTGAGTGCTCCATCCTATCTTTTTTCAAATTTTCAAAAAATCATAACTAATTCAAATTAAATCAAAATTGAGTTCAGTAAAAAAGTAAATTACTTAATTTTTTCCATACTATCAATTAAAAATAATTCCAGAAATCGAATTTCAATTATTTTTTACGAAAATTCACAAACATCAATCAATCATCATATAACACACAACACAACATGAAACCATCCAAAACACAAACAATCGTTTTAAAGTCCAGATTTCTTGCAAGCAAATCAATTACCATGGCTCTAATACCAGTTGTTGGAATTTATTTTACCAGGATCTTAGATCTACTCAGAAGTATGTTGTTTAACACCCTAAATATGAACTTTCTAAAACGATAAATAAACACATATAAAGTTAAGAAAACCTTACATTGATGCAGCGGAATAATATCTCCTTCCACTCAGATCTCTAACCCTTGTATCCTTTCTGTCGCAGAGTATTATCAAGATCTGAGCCCAAATGTCCTTCTCTTTGTGTGTGATCCTTCACAGTCTTCCAATCTATGATTGAGGTACCACTTGCTATGTGTGTGCACTACTCTATCACTAAGGTTCGAAATTGAGAAGAGGAAAAGAGAGAGGTATAGGGTCGGCTATAGAGAGAGAAGTGGAAGGCTCAGTTTTTCTGAAAAAGCAATTTTCTGACAGAAGGCTTGAAAAACTTATTAATTGACTAAGCCATCACTTTCTATTTATAGGCAACTACTAGGTTTAGGTTAGCAATTATTTGGCATTAAAATAATGAAAATATTAATTGGAAAAAGCTGCTTAAGTGGTCGGCCACAGGTGTTGTTGGGCCCCACTTGGTTTTTGCAGTTTTTCACAATTTTATCTCTATTTTCTCAAAAATGTCAATTTTCCAATTCTAACCTCTTAAATGCCAAAACTAATTATTTAATAACTAAAATAGATTATTAAATAATATTGTCATTTAACTTAATTATTAATTAGACACATAAAGTCTCTTAATTAATAAATAAACCTAGAATCTTTTTTCTTTACAATTTCACCCTTGCTTAGTGAAAATTCACAAATTAGACATAGTCTAACTTTAGAATTATAATTGATTAATCACAAATCAATTATTGAGTCTTACAAGCAGTATAGTCTCAACTAGAATAGGGACCATGGATCTATACGCTGAGCTTCCTATAAGTGAACTGAATTTACTAAGTAAATCCCTACTTACTAATTCCTCGTTGAATCCACTCTTAGAACTTAGAATTGCACTCTCAGACTTATATAGAGCATATTATATGTTCCACAATATAGATATGGTATCTCATTTAACCATTGTTATAATCTTATTGTGATCAAAGATCCTCTATATAGATGATTTACATCCAGATGGGATAATTTTACTGTTCTCACCCCTCAACGTATTTTGCCCCTTAAAACACTTAGCTATCTGTAAATGATGTTTAGTGATCTAAGAATTAGTCACTTAAACAAGAGCTCATCCATTTACTTCTATTTATCTTAGCTCGAAAGGGAATCATCACTTGACTTCTATACACCAGTAGAAGCTATAGATTCCATATTTATGTTCAGCACTCCCACTCAATCATACTATCATGTTCCCAAAATATACGTATCACCCTGACCCAAAAGTAGGCTTAACTAATAAATCAAAGAACATGAATAGCACTCCTGAGTTGAGCCTAAGCATATCAGGATTTAAATTCTTTTAATCTTAAGATCAACTACTGATATTGACTTGGAAAGATATAACGGTAAGTTTATAATATCTTAACTAAGTTCAATATCGGTCCAGTCCAATGAATACTCCATACATTCGAAACTAGTATACTTTACCAATGTCCTGGAAAGAACATAACACTTACTCCAAGTGTAAGTACACATCATCGTTTATTATCACATCAGTGTATATCCAAAACACTGATGAAATAGGGACTTATTCTTTTGATTCATATAATCACAATCACATTCCACTGTGTTGACGATATTGTAACTGTGAATAAACATATGATCTGGACTTAACTGATTTTGTGTATTAAAACAATAAACATATTAAACCACAAGCATGTAAAATTCATGCAAACATAAATCACTTCAAATTTCTTATATTGATAACTAATCAGATTGTAAAGGGTTTTATTTAGGGCACAAAAACCAACAACAACACCCTCACCTAAGAGGTAGAAGAAAAATTACTAAATAAAAGAGGAATATAGAGATAAGGAACCTATGAGAGCGGTATGTTGATCAACTCTCAAGCAAAATGAGGAGTAAGGCCAACATACATAAAGCTATAAAAAGATAACAAATGAATCAAATGAAGAAGGAATGATACTAGATAAAAGAGGGGCAACGAGTTACATACCTTAAGATGGTGGAGGAGAGTCACTAGAATGCAAGACTCAAAAAATGAAGAGCAAAGCACCTACAACAAAAAGGAGAGAGATGTCAAAAGGTTGTCTAACTAAGGGTCACTCAACCATGACTAAGACCAAGGGTCACTTGACCAACCCCAAAGGTCACTCAGTCATGACCAAGGCCAAGACCCAAGCAAAAGGTGACTTAGCCATGACCAAGGCCAAGGGTCACTCGGCCATAGCCCAGGCCTAAGGTCACTCAGCCAGGACCAACCCTAAAGGTCATTCGGCCAAGACACTGTTGGAAATTATTTTACTAGGATCTTAGATCTACTCACAAGTATGTTTATTAACATCCTAAATAAGAACTTTCTAAAATGATAAATTAAACACATATAAAGTTTAAGAAACCTTACATTGGGTGCAGCGGAATTAAATGACTCCTTCCGTTCAGATCTCTAACCCTTGAATCCTTTCTGTAGCAGAGTATTATCAAGATCTGAACCTGGATCTCTTTCTCTGAATTCTTGATGCTGAATCTCCTTTGCTGATGATCTTTCTTCACGATCTTCCTCACTATGATTGAGGTATTGCTTGATGTGTGTGGGCACTACTCTAATCACTAAGGTAGTTTCAAAATTCTAAGGAAGAAGAGAGAGAGAGAGTGGCGGCTAGAGAAGAGAGAGAGGAGGCTCAGGTTTTTCTGATTCAGAAAGTGTAATTTTCCTGAAGCCTTCACTATCTATTTATAGCGTTCCACTAGGGTTACGTTTGAATTATTTGGCATTAAAATAATGAAAATATCAACTTAAAAAGCCTACAAAGGTGGCCGGCCATGGCTTAGTGGACTGGGCCTTGCTTTTTGCAATTTTGCAATTTTAACACCTTTTGTATCTGATTTTCTCAAAAATGTCAATTTCCTAATTCAACCATTTAAATGCCAATTCTAACTATTTAATAATTATAATAATTATTAAATAATATTGTCATTTATCATATTTATTAATTGAACCATACAAAGTATCATAATTAACAAATATGCCCCTATTAACTCTTTCTTTACAATTTCGCCCTTACTTAGTGAAAATTTCACAAATAGACATAGTCTAATTTGTGAATTATAATTGATTAATCAAAACCAATTACATGAGTCTTACAAACAATATTATCTCAACTAGTGGGGGGACCATGGGTCTATATAACCGAGCTTCCAATAAGTAGATCAAGAATTTAGCACTAAAATTCACTAACTTATTAATTCTTCGTTGAATCCACGCATAGAACTTAGAATTGCACTCTCAGTATATAGAATGCTCTATATGTTCTACCATATAGACACATCATTAGTTATCCATTGTTATAATCCTAATGTGATCAATGATCCTCTATATGAATGATCTACACAGTAAAGGGATTAGATTACCTTAACACCCTACTATGTATTTTATCCTTAAAACACTTGACCCCGTATAAATGATATTTCAGCTTATGTGAAATGAGATCTCCACCATTTATTTTCGTTTGGTCAAGCTCGAAGGAGATCATCCTTTGCTTACTATTCGCGAGATAGAAGCTATAGATTCCATGTTTATGCTAGCGCTCCCACTCAATTGCACTACCGTGTTCCCAAAAAGTACGTATCACCCTGACCTAAAAGTAGGCTTAACTAACAATTCAAGGAACACGAATAGCCTTTCAAGATTGAGCCTAATCATAACAGGATTAAGATCATTTGATCTAGGATCAACTTGGCGATATTGACTTGAATAGATTTTACGGTAAGTTTAATTAAATCTAAGTCAAAGTTCAATATCGGTCCCTTCCGATACATACTCCATGCATCCAACCTGAGCTTTACTTTAACCAATGTTCTGGAAAGAACATAGTATTTCTCCAAATACAAGTAAACTCTTGTTGTAGATTATCATATCAGTAAAACCCTGTGTCTGATAAATCTAGGAAACTTTATTCACATAGTCATGTTTACTTTCCAATGTGATGACAGCAAAATATACATGATCAAGCATGTGAAAAGGGTTTAAGATGAATTTATAAATCAAATAGACAAGCAATTGATAAAGTGAACCAAAACATACACAAATGAATGAAAAATACTTCTGTTTCTTTATTGATGTTGAATAAAATAGATTACATTGAAATGGAGTTTTATTTAGGGCATAAAACCTAACAAACTCCCACTTGCACTAATATAAAACTAATTAGTACATATCAATTAATCCTAAATTCTGACGGTGCTTTTTAAAGGCTGTCACGGCCAGGACTTTGGTAAATGGATCAGCTAGGTTGTCCTCTGTGTCAACTTTCTCAACTAGTACATCCCCTCTTGCCACGTATTCTCTGATAATGTGATACTTCCTTTCAATGTGTTTGCTTCTCTTGTGGCTTCGAGGTTCTTTACTGTTTGCTATTTCTCCATTGTTATCACAGAGTAGTACCAGAGGCTTTTCCATTCCAGGAACAACTCCTATGCTGGTGAAGAACTTTCTTAGCCAGACAAGTTCTTTAGCAGCTTCGGCTGCTGCTATGTATTCAGCTTCCATAGTTGAGTCCGATATCGCGGTTTGTTTAGCACTTCTCCAAACCACTGCTCCACCCCCAAGAGTAAACACCATCCCAGATGTAGATTTCCTGTCTTCAAGACTTGCCTAGAAATCTGAATCAGTGTAGCCTATGGGATTTAAAGCACCACCCTTGTAGACTAACACAAGATTCCTTGTACTCTTTAAGTATTTCAGAATATACTTAACTGCATTCCAATGTTCTTGTCCTGGATTAGACTGATACCTGCTCACGATTCCAACAGCATAACAGATGTCAGGTCTAGTGCATAACATTGCATACATTTGACTTCCAACTGCAGAGGCATAGGGAATATTCGCCATGTCCTCTATCTCTTGAGGATCAGTCGGTGACTGTTCCTTAGATAGACGAATACCATATCTAGAGGGCATGTTTGCCCCATTGGCATTGTTCATGAAGAATCTCTCTAAGACTTTGTCTATGTAGGTTGTTTGAGAGAGAGCAAGAGATCTGTTCTTCCGGTTTCTGATAATCTGAATACCAAGAACATAGGCTGCTTCACCCAAATCTTTCATATTGAATTGAGTGTTGAGCCATTCCTTAATGTGAGTCATTTTCTTGACATTGTTTCCAATGATCAAAATGTCATCAACATAAAGGACCAGGAATACTACTATTTGGTCTTCCTTGAGTTGGTAAACACAAGGTTCATCTTCATTCTGAAGAAAGCCGTAGGTCTTGATGATTTCATCAAACCTCTTGTTCCATGAGCGAGAAGCTTGCTTAAGTCCATAGATAGACATGTTTAACTTGCAAACTTTCTTTTCCTGCCCAGGAAGAACATAACCTTCTGATTGCTCCATATAGATGGTTTCTTCAAGTACCCCATTAAGGAAGGCAGTCTTGACATCCATTTGCCAGATTTCATAATCGAAAGCAGCAGCTATGGAGAGAAGAATTCGGATGGATTTGAGCATGGCAACAGGGCTAAAAGTTTCCTCATAGTCCACGCCTTCTCTTTGGGTATAACCCTTGGCTACAAGTCTAGCTTTAAAAGTTTCGACTTCGCCTCCAGCTCCTCTTTTCTTCTTGTAAACCCACTTGCATCCTATCGGATGATAGTCGTCAGGTGCGTATACATATTCCCAGACTTTGTTCTTTTTCATGGAATCCATTTCTGAATCCATGCCGGCTGACCATCGTTTCCGTTGCGGACTAGCCATTGCCTGTTTATAGGTTAATGGATCGTCATCAATACCGTCACCTACGACCATATTGATTTCACCATCCAAGCCATAACGAGCAGGTTTTGTTGAAACCCTCCCACTACGACGAGGTACGGTTGTCTTCTGAACAGAAACTTTAGTAGTAGATTTCTCAGTTTGTTCAACTGAGGGAGTGGGATCGTCTTCTTCACGAGTGGAAGAGGACGGAACATTGGAAGGACTTATATCTGATAGCAATTCCTCTAGAACAACTTTACTTTTCGGTTTGTAGTCTTTAATATAGTTCTCTTCAAGGAAAGTAGCATTTGTAGAAACAAACACTTTGTTATCCTTGTGACTATAAAATAGTCCACCCCTAGCCTCTTTAGAATTTCCGACAAACATGCATACTTCGGTACGTGATTCAAGTTTGCCTTCTTTCTTTCTTAAGACATGAGCAGGGCACTCCCAAATTCTGTAATGGCGTAAACTAGGTGTTCGACCATTCCAAAGTTCGACGGGTGTCTTAGGGACTGCTTTAGATGGAACAACATTTAGAATGTCATTTGCCATCTGTATAGCATATCCCCAGAAGGACGTAGACAGAGTTGAATAACTCAGCATAGACCTAACCATTTCCAAAAGAGTGCGATTTCTTCTTTCTGCAACTCCATTTTGTTGTGGAGTGGCTGGGGCAGTGTATTGGGATTCAATTCCAAGTTCAATTAAATGATCTTTGAACTGCATATCCATATATTCTCCACCCCTATCAGTTCGCAAGATCTTTAATGATTTACCTAATTGGTTTTGGGCCAAAGCATGAAACTCCTGAAACTTTTCAAACGTTTCAGATTTCTTTTACATTAGGTAAAGAAAACTATATCTAGAGAAATCGTCAATGAAAGTGACAAAATACTCATAACCATTTCGGGCTTTGACATTCAAAGGTCCGCAGACATCGGAATGCACTAACCCTAGAGGGATTTTGGCATGCTCTCCCTTTGCAGAGAAAGAACGTTTAGTCATTTTTCCTTCTAGGCAGGACTCGCATACTGGCAGTTCACCTAAGACGACATTTTTCAATGGACCGTCTTTGGTGAGCCTATTGAGTCTATCAAAGCCTATATGACCTAAACGTAAATGCCATAGATAAGTTTGATCATCATTATCAATCTCTTTTCTTTTTAGGTTTCTAGGTCTAGCTACACTGAAAAGTTCACTATTTAGTGAGATTTGAGTACTCGGTCTTAAAACATAAAGCCCTTGTTCCATTATAGCAACACATATTTGAAATCCATTACGAGAAATTGAACAATTTGTACTCGAAAAATTCAATATATAAGATTGTGTTTGCAAACATGAGACACTAATCAAGTTTCTACTAAAGTTTGGAATAAATAAAACATTTTCTAAAATTAAAAATCTTTGTTGAAACTTGATGCGGGCTTTTCCTCTAGCTTTGACCGATACTAATTCGCCATTGCCAACTTTAAGCTGTAACTCTCCTGGAAGCAGATTTTCCCAAGTTTCAAGCAACTGCAGTGAAGAACATACATGGTTAGTAGACCCAGAATCAACAATCCAGATGGATTTATCGTTCTCTAAAACACATGATTCAAAGACAAAAGCATTACCTTCGTTTGAATTGTTTGGAAGCCTGGGACATCATTCTTCATGATGACCCTTTCCATTACAATTCGAACATAGAAGATTATGTCTGATAATTGTACTTGAAGAAGCAGTTTTGCTAGATCCTTCATACCTAGTCCTTTTCCTTCGATTATTGATTGCAAACCCAGGGGGACCCATTGCAATCAAGTTCCGTTATTGGGCTCGTAATTCTGCTTCGAGCTTGTCCATGTCGGAGGAGTTAGAATTGTTGATCATGTAAGAGATAAAAAATTCATTATACTCCGGAGGAAGACTATTAAGGATAAGTTGGACCCATTGTTCTCTTGATAAATCAATTCCTAGTAGATTTGCCTTTTGGAACTTCAGATTCATCATCAACAGGTGCGAGTTTATGCAACTACCAGGATGCATTTTCACACTATAGGGTTCTTTTGCTAAGATAGTAACTAAGAGAGGATCGGGGTGAGGGTTATTCATAATGACACTACAACACATCAATAAAACAGAAGTAAGGTTTTGGCTCATAAATTCATACACCGTTTAGAAAATAACAAGTAATGACATATGTTATAGAAATACTAAATCTAACATAGTTTATTTTCCAAGGTATTTCAACAAATTGATACAGTATCCCGTTTAGGCGAGAGTCAAAGCATCATCCATTGAATAGAGTTGTCAGCTCATCTAAAATGATAACCATTCTAGCAACCTTTTATTCGATCAAGATTGGAATTCAGCGTTGTCCCGTTTAGGCGAGAGTCAAGGCAATTCTATCTTATGAGCTTCCACCATTGTTTCATAACTTGCAAGTCAAGTATGGTCGCCACCATTAGGGTGATCTATACCATACAAAACACTTACAAAATACTTATCATGTGAGGTTAAACGGTGCGAAATTGCTAATGAACGTTCCTCCATTAGGGAGGATCACTCACTAAAACAAACGCGGTGTAAAACCCACACTGGAGATCGAATGTCTCTTGATTAAAAGCTCATTATTTAAAAAATATTATATGTATTTTGTATAATCATTTTAATTCAATATTATAATAATGAAAAATTACAAACTAAAGTTGGTTTAAATAAAAAATCAACTTTAATTAATTTTCAATTATTATTTAAATTTGAAAAATAAATTCAAATAAATATCGAACATGTTCCATAATATAATAATGAAAAATTACAAATCAAAGTTGGTTTAAATAAAAAAATCAACTTTAATTAATTTTCAATTATTAATTAAATTCAAAAAATAAATTTGAATAATAAATGGAATAAATTTGAAAATATCTTGTTTAAGTTGTTTTAGAAGAATCTAAAAAATCAACTTAAATATCTTTCAAATTAGGTTTAATTAAATTTAAAATTAAGTTCTAACCACTTAATTTGAAGATATTCCATTTTAAGTTAATATTTGAAAAGATATTAACCTAAAAAATATCTAAAGAATCTTAATAACCAATGCCTAAAATTCCTCAACTTAATTTTGAAATTTTAAATTCAAAAGATATTCAGATTTAAGTTGGTTAGTTGTAAACAACTAAATATCAACTTAAATAGGAATATTTAATGAAAAATTTAAATTAAGCTTCAGAAAGAATCTAGATGGTTATAATTCTATATTTAATTAAATACAAGAAAATACATATAGTTTAGCT
Source organism: Cannabis sativa (assembly GCF_029168945.1). Taxonomy (NCBI): domain Eukaryota; kingdom Viridiplantae; phylum Streptophyta; class Magnoliopsida; order Rosales; family Cannabaceae; genus Cannabis; species Cannabis sativa. Next base: position 13,401,998 of record NC_083605.1, on the reverse strand, counting down.
TAGAATATAAAATTCTTTAAACTATGATTTTCTAAATTAATTTCAAAATAAATGAAATTAATTATGTTGCTAATCAATTTTAATTAGGTTAAACTAGTGTAATTTACCTAGTACAGTCATTCAAATCAGGCAAATGGGCCTTCACAATTGGGGTGGTTTATGTGAGGGGGTGCTGGGTTCAGTATGTCATACCCACTTCTATGGCTCCCAACTCTCACACAAGGCCCAAAAGAGAGGAATTTAACCTTAATAAGAACAACTGTTATTAATTGAATAGGCCCAAAAATCTAAATGGGCCTAAATAAATTCTATCAAGAACTATGATAATTTATTTTAGCAACATTAACCTATATGCATCTATAATAAAATTAAACACATAGGCTCACACAGGCACACTTTGGATGGGTCTTATCATGTTGCTAGGTCATACACAGATGAAAGAAGATTGTAAATATACCTGTTACAAATTATTATCTTGACCAAGGGAGCCATCAGATCATTAGATCTGGCAAAAAGTAACCATGGCTATTTGCAATCAAGTAATAATAGGTTTTGAAAACTTACACACAAGTTAAAACACATACTCCTGCAACAAGGTTAGTTGGATAGTTGGATGTAGGATTTATTTAATTTTAAAATAAATAATTAATTTCGAAAAAATATTAAAAAAAATTTCGAAAAATTAAAAAAATTTTAAAAAAAATTCGAAAATTAATTAAATATTTAAATTTAAAATTAAACCTACAATTTTGAAAAATTAGGTTTCAACCAACCTAAATATCATTTCAAAAATTTGCTAACTACTTTTAAATTTTAAATGTTATTTTATAAATAAAAATTAAATAAAAAATTAGAATAGAGAAATAAATATCTTTTTCAAATTTTAAATGTAATTTAAATAAATAAAATAACAAAATTTAAAAAATTAGCAAAATATCTTATATCATTTAAAAATTACATGATTATAATTATCTTATTTTAAATTTAAGATAAGATAAGATATAATCAAATTTTAAAATAAGATAGATTTTTAAGCAAGAAGATAGATACTAATTCTATTCAAATTTAAATTACACTAATATCTTGAATTAAATTTAAAAAATATTAAATTAATTCAAAATGATAATTAGAATTGAATTAGGAATAGTAATAGTATAAATACAAAACTATACCAAAAATCGGAAGTTAATTCCATGAAAAAGCATGAAAAATCGAAGAAAAACGAAAAAATTGTGAACTGTACGGACAGTTTTCGCGATCGCAGGAAAATTTAAGCACAGCTCCGATTTTTTCAAATCTTCAAAAATTCATAACTAATTCAAATAAAATCGAAATTGAGTTCTGTAAAAGGCTAACTTGCTTAATTTTTTTCCATACTATCCAATAAAAATAATTCCAGAAACAAAATCGCAATTATTTTTTACAAAAATTCACAAACATCAATCAATCATCAAATAACACTCAATACAACATGATACCATCCAAAAACAAACAAACAATCGTTTTAAAGTCCAAATTTCTTGCAAGTAAATCAATTACCATGGCTCTGAGGCCAGTTGTTGGAAATTATTTTACTAGGATCTTAGATCTACTCACAAGTATGTTTATTAACATCCTAAATAAGAACTTTCTAAAACGATAAATTAAACACATATAAAGTTTAAGAAACCTTACATTGGGTGCAGCGGAATTAAATGACTCCTTCCGTTCAGATCTCTAACCCTTGAATCCTTTCTGTAGCAGAGTATTATCAAGATCTGAACCTGGATCTCTTTCTCTGAATTCTTGATGCTGAATCTCCTTTGCTGATGATCTTTCTTCACGATCTTCCTCACTATGATTGAGGTATTGCTTGATGTGTGTGGGCACTACTCTAATCACTAAGGTAGTTTCGAAATTCTAAGGAAGAAGAGAGAGAGAGAGAGTGGCGGCTAGAGAAGAGAGAGAGGAGGCTCAGGTTTTTCTGATTCAGAAAGTGTAATTTTCCTGAAGCCTTCACTATCTATTTATAGCATTCCACTAGGGTTAGGTTTGAATTATTTGGCATTAAAATAATGAAAATATCAACTTAAAAAGCCTACAAAGGTGGCCGGCCATGGCTTAGTGGACTGGGCCTTGCTTTTTGCAATTTTGCAATTTTAACACCTTTAGTATCTGATTTTCTCAAAAATGCCAATTTCCTAATTCAACCATTTAAATGCCAATTCTAACTATTTAATAATTATAAATAATTATTAAATAATATTGTCATTTATCATATTTATTAATTGAACCATACAAAGTACCATAATTAACAAATATGCCCCTATTAACTCTTTCTTTACAATTTCGCCCTTACTTAGTGAAAATTTCACAAATAGACATAGTCTAATTTGTGAATTATAATCGATTAATCAAAACCAATTACATGAGTCTTACAAACAATATTATCTCAACTATTGGGGGGACCATGGGTCTATATAACCGAGCTTCCAATAAGTAGATCAAGAATTTAGCACTAAAATTCACTAACTTATTAATTCTTCGTTGAATCCACGCATAGAACTTAGAATAGCACTCTCAGTATATAGAATGCTCTATATGTTCCACCATATAGACACATCATTAGTTATCCATTGTTATAATCCTAATGTGATCAATGATCCTCTATATGAATGATCTACACAGTAAAGGGATTAGATTACCTTAACACCCTACTATGTATTTTATCCTTAAAACACTTGACCCCGTATAAATGATATTTCAGCTTATGTGAAATGAGATCTCCACCATTTATTTTCGTTTGGTCAAGCTCGAAGGAGATCATCCTTTGCTTACTATTCGCGAGATAGAAGCTATAGATTCCATGTTTATGCTAGCGCTCCCACTCAATTGCACTACCGTGTTCCCAAAAAGTACGTATCACCCTGACCTAAAAGTAGGCTTAACTAACAATTCAAGGAACACGAATAGCCTTTCAAGATTGAGCCTAATCATAACAGGATTAAGATCATTTGATCTAGGATCAACTTGGCGATATTGACTTGAATAGATTTTACGGTAAGTTTAATTAAATCTAAGTCAAAGTTCAATATCGGTCCCTTCCGATGCATACTCCATGCATCCAACCTGAGCTTTACTTTAACCAATGTTCTGGAAAGAACATAGTATTTCTCCAAATACAAGTAAACTCTTGTTGTAGATTATCATATCAGTAAAACCCTGTGTCTGATAAATCTAGGAAACTTTATTCACATAGTCATGTTTACTTTCCAATGTTATGACAGCACAATAAACATGATCAAGTATGTGAAAAGGGTTTAAGATGAATTTATAAATCAAATAGACAAGCACTTGATAAAGTGAACCAAAACATACACAAATGAATGAAAAATACTTCTGTTTCTTTATTGATGTTGAATAAAATAGATTACATTGAAATGGAGTTTTATTTAGGGCATAAAACCTAACAGACAACTCAAAGAAAAAAAAATATTTATCTTGAAAATTAACAAAAAAGAAAAGAAAAAAAAAAGAAGAAGAAGACTTGCTAGGATTCAAACCTGTCACCTCTTAGAATAGAGACTTCAAGCCTACCACTAGGCCAAGAAGATGGTCTTGAAATGAAGTTGAAGGGCAGAGAGATCCCTTTAAGTGTTTTCTTTAAGTGTGTGCCAAAGGATAAGCTCATAATTCAGCTAAGTGAACTAGGAGAAGAAATTAGAGGTATTAGTCAATACTTAAAAGAATTCTTATAGACTAGAGCAAGCGTTAATCCCAAAATTAACACCCACCAAATTAGCCAACTATTAATCAAGAGATTGGTGGGGACACGCTCAAAGACTCTTTCTAGATGCATAATTGTATTTGCTTCTCTAAGTGCTTGAAAGTGACTCGACATGCACCAAGGAGTGTCACTCGACCATGCATGCTCGAGGACTAGTCACTCAGCATGCACTAAGAAAGGTCACTTGGTAAGCATGCTCGAGGGCTAGTCACTCAGCATGCATAATGCATGTCACTCGATATCATGCTTGAGAACTAGTCACTCGACATGCATTAGAGAATGTCACTCGGCCATGCATGCTCGAGGACTAGTCACTCAGCATGGACCAAGGAATGTCACTCGACCATGCAAGCTCGAGGACTAATTACTCGGCATGCACCAAGGAAGGTCACTCGATCTGCATGTCACTCGGCATGCATGCTTGAGAACTAGTCACTCGACATGCATTGGAGTGTAACACCCTAACTAACATAGGCGTATTACGTGATTTTTAAACATGCTGTGCAGCTCGTTGCTAATCAACGAGGTTTATGGAAAACGTGATTAATTAAAATTTTTGCTTTTTAATTAAACTTATAAAATAATATTACAAAAGACTCGGGATCCCGATTACAAAATCATTTACAAAAAGAGTTAACTGTTTATACAAAATAATTGTCGCCTAGCGACTAGTTACAAAATCAGCCTTGCTGTCCCGAGGATCGTACTCTCCAGGCCTAACCGCCCCGACATGTACAATCTTCACAAGCTCGTTCACGGTCCATCAGCTTTAGCCTTGCCTTTACCTACACATAAACGTAGAACTGTGAGTCGACAGACTCAGTAAGAAAAGCATAATAATATTCATACATAATCCCGGTCATGATCAGACGCCCATACCCCTGATCATAACCCTAACTGCCGTGTCCAACACGATACTGAGTCCCACTACTGCTGTGTCCAACACGGTACTGAGTCACTACTTCCGTGTCCAACACGGTACTGAGTTCTGAACGTTCATAGGGACGGTACTATTGACACGTAACAGCCTGATCGGTCGAACCGGTCATACTCCGGCTGCTGGTCATACTCCGGGAAATTCTGGAAAGCGTGTTACTATATCCACCTGATCGGTCGAACCGGTCATACTCCGGCTGCTGGTCATACTCCAGCCTGTACCGACGGGATACGTCAATAGTACGGAACCACCAACCAAGTGTCAGCCTGATCGGTCGAACCGGTCATACTCCGGCTGCTGGTCATACTCCAGCCTGTACCGACGTGACAGGGTTGGATGGTTCGAAGCCAACATACATAACTAATGTAATCTAACAGGCTTCCTACATGCACGCTAAACATGTAATCTACATATGCATACTGTTATACTAATCTTACCTGGATTCTGAATTCAGGTGTGCCGGTCAACCTGACTGGAACTTTAACTGTGCGGCGGATTACAGGCTCCTAAACCATAAAAATCACAACACTATAAGTGACACGCTAAATCACTTTCCGGGGACTTAAACTAGGAACTAAAAGTTTCCCTATCGATAAAAAGCATGGCAATACCCCCTAAAACATGAAATCGAGAAAATCTAGGGTTTCTGAAAATTCCCCAACCGGTAGACCGGTTCTGCAACCAGAATTCCGGTTCTGAGAATTCCTGGACCCTCATCCGGAATTCCGGTTGCACAACCGGAATTCCGGTTCCTCGCAGAAAAATTTCAAAAATTCATAACTCGATCAATTCCAACCCAAATCACACAAGATCTTCCAGACCTGTTCTATATGACCCAAATAACCATTCAAAGGCAACAAGACTACCCAGAACTCACAGATTCACAAAACACCATTAGAGACCAAGCTTTGAGTTCCAAAACTCAAACTTGGTTAGAATCCACTAACATGCAATCAAACTAGATTAAACCTACATAATCATGCATAACTAAACCTCTGACAATGAAAACAACCAACTACAGCAAGTAATTACAGATTCAACATATATTTTTCAAAATTCATATTCTAGAGCTAAAACTTCAAAGCTTGAATCCAAGCAACCAACATGCATTTACCACCTCTAAACTACTTAAAATAATAATATTAATCCATTGAAAACAACAATAAAATACAGCAGCAAGTACCACAACAAATCACATGCAACATCAACTTTTAACCATTTTCTTATAAAATACAAGAGGAAGAGGTTAGAAACCTTACCAAAGCTTGAAGAACACTAAGATTGAAAGGGAAAAGGCTTGAAAATCAAGGGAAAAATCCAGGCTCTTGCTGCTCCAAAGAGGCCGAACAAGAGAGAGAGGTTGAGAGGAAAAAGTTTGTTTTTCTTTCAAATTTTCTAATTTTCTAACTTGGTATTTTTTTTTTTTTGAAATGGGAAAATGGAATTAAAGACACCTATTCCTATTTACTTCAGCCAATTAAAAAAATAAAATAAACATTTATTTTCATTTAATAAAATCACTAAAGACAAAATATCATTGGGGCAAAAAGACCATTTTGCCCCTCCACACCAAAATCACATAAAACACACTAAAGGGGTATTTTTGGGAAATTCTAAATTCCCGGCCATTCCCGACATTCCCAATGTCTAATAAACCGTCCCAAACTACTAACATACTAAGTTGTGATTTCTACTGAGCCAAACACCGAGTTCCAAAATACCGGGCATCGGAATGCAAAATTATGCAAACTACTACATGACATAAAAATGCATCTCTGAATTCAATAATAACAGTATAATAAATTATTTAAACAGCTATAAATAATTTTCATAAATAATCATGATTAACTGCTAATTTCTAAATTAAACTAAGCGGTCTTTACATGGAGGATGTCACTTGGCCATGCATGCTCGAGGACTAGTCACTTAACATGCACCAAGGACATTCACTCGGCCAAGACGGCATGTAAGTCACTCGGTCAAGACTTGCATGCATGCTACTCGGCCAAATTAGCATGCAAGTCACGATCACGACTTGCATGCATGTCACTTGACCAAAGTAGCATGCAAGTCACTCAGCCAAGGCTTACATGCATGCCACTCGACTAAAGTAACATGCATGCCACTCGACCAAGATTTGCATGCATATCGCTTGGGCATGCAAGTAAGATTCTCCCCAAATGTTGAGGATAAATGCAACGGAGGTACGACAAGGTGCACATGTAAGGTGGGTATAACCACGCCTCCTGCAAGTTTTGATGCTAAGAAGGTACGACTAGTGGAGGCACCACAATTGCAAAGTTTGACATCCTTACCAAGGGTGCACAACAACCACTACCCCTGCAAGTTGGGACCACATGACACCAAATAAAAATACAAGGTGCAAGACTGTTGGGTTTTATGCCCTAAATAAAACTCATTTCAATATAATCAGATTTACTTATTAATAAAGATCAGAAATAACATTTAATGTTGCATGGTTCACATGATTTATTTCATGATTATTTACATAATGTATGAATTCTATTTAAGTCCAGAACATATCAATTTGTTAATGATTATAGTGTTGTCAACACAGTGGAATATAATCTTAATTATATGTTCGAAAGTTTATTCCCTGATTTGTCAATTCACTGGATTTAGACTGACATGATAATCAGCGATAAGTATTCTTACACCTTGGATAAGTGTTATGTCCTTTCCAGGACATTGGCAAAGTTTACCAGTATCGGATGTATGGAGTATACATCGGAAGGGACCGATATTGAACTTTGATTAGATATATTAAAATTTACCGTAATATCTATTCAATTCAATATCACCTGTTGATCCTAGATCAAATGATCTTAATCCTAATAAGTTTAGGTTCGATCTCAAGAGTATTATTCATGTTCTTTGATTTGTTAGTTAAGCCTACTTTTGGGTCAGGGTGATACGTATATTTTGAGAACATGAGAGTATAATTGAGTGGGAGCGCTAACATAAATATGGAATCTATAACTTCTATAGGAATTTAGAAGTGAAACGATGATATCCTTTGAGCTTGGCTAAACAGAGATAAATGGTGGAGATATCATTTCACTTCGCTGAAATATCATTTATACGGAGCTAAGTGTTTTAAGGATAAAATACATTGAAGGTGTAACGGTAATTTAGTGCCTATTCAATGTAGATCATCTATTAGAGGATCATTGATCAAATTACGATTATAACAATGTATAACTAATGACGTATCTATATCGTGGAACATATAGAGCGTTCTATATACTGAGAGTGCAATTCTAAGTTCTATGCGTGGATTCAACGAAGAATTAATAAGTCAGTGAATTTAAGATATAAATTCTTGATCTGCTTATTGGAAGCTCGGATATGTAGACCCGTGGTCCCCATACTAGTTGAGACCATACTGCTTGTAAGACTCAGCTAATTGATTTTGATTAATCAATTATAATTCTAAAGTTAGACTATGTCTAGTTTATGAATTTTCACTAAGCAAGGGAGAAATTGTAAAGAAAAGAGAATTCTAGGTTTATTTATTAATTAAGAGACTTTATATGTCTAATTAATAAATATATTAAATGACAATATTATTTAATAATTAATTTTTAGTTATTAAATAATTAGAATTGGCATTTAAATGGTTAAATTGGAAAATTGGCGTTTTTGAGAATATGGGATGGAAAAATGACAGAATGGCAAAATTGCAAAGTGGGCCCAATCCACAATCCATGGCCGCCCACACTTAGTGTATTTTACCATTTATTTTTTCAATATTTTAATGCCAAATAATTCTAACTTAAACCTAGGTGGTTACCTATAAATAGATAGTGATGGCTCTCATTCACACTTAATTCTGTCAGATGAAAACTGAGCCTCCTATTCTTTTCTCTATAGGCCGAACCACTTCCCTTCTCTTTTCTTCAATAATTTCGAAATCCTTGAGTGATAGAGTAGTGCCCACACACATCAAGTGGTATCTCAATCATAGTGTGTAAGACTGTGGAAAATCAACCAACAAGAGGGAGAATCAGCATCAAAGGAAGGAGAGAAAGAGATCCAGGTTCAGATCTTGGTGATGCTCTGCTACAGAAAGGAATCAAGGGCTAGTGATCTGAACGGAAGGAGTCATTATATTCCGCAGCACCCAATGTAAAGTTTCCTAAACTTTATATGTGTTTATTTCATTGTTTTAGAATTCATATTAGGATGTTAATGAAACATACTTGTTAGTAAATCTAGATCCTGGTAAAATATATCCAACAAAGACCACCATCTGTAGCCTGCAGATTATAGATATCACCTTGTACCTTGGGACTACCATTGTACCCCAGGCCATTAGAGCTTATAAATACTCATCTCAAATGTGAGAGGGGGTTGAAAAATTAATTTTGTAAACACATAACTTGAAGAAATACAAAGTAATTTTTCTCTATATCTATTGTTGTTTTTGTTGGGAATTATTTTACCAGGATCTTAGATCTACTCACAAGTATGTTTATTAACATCCTAAATATGAACTTTCTAAAACGATAAAATAAACACATATAAAGTTAAGAAAACCTTACATTGATGCAGCGGAATAAATGTCTCCTTCCACTGAGATCTCTAACACTTGATTCCTTTCTGTAGCAGAGTATAATCAAGATCTGAGCCCGAATCTCCTTCTTCTTCAAGCTTTGATCCTTCACAGTCTTCCAATCTATGATTGAGTTACTGCTTGCTGTGTGTGGGCACTTACTCTTTCACTAGGGTCACGAAAAAGATGAAGGAAAAGAGGGAGAGAGGTTTCGGCCAAGGTAGAGAGTGAGGAAGGCTCAGTTTTCTGAAGAGAGAAATTTCTGTCAGAAAGGCTTATTGAAAACTTGTGTTTTGACTGAGCCATCACTTTCTATTTATAGGCAACTTACTAGGTTTAAGTTTAGAATTATTTGGCATTAAAATAATGAAAATAATAATTTGAAAAAGCCTTATAAGTGGCCGGCCATAGGTGTTGTAATGGGCCCCACTTAATTTTGCAATTTTATCAAATTTTATCTTTATTTTCTCAAAAATGCCAATTTTCCAATTCTAACCTTTTAAATGCCAAAACTAATTATTTAATAATTAAAATACATTATTAAATAATATTGTCATTTAATTTAATTATTAATTAGACATATAAAGTCAATTAATAAATAAATAAACCTAGAAAACTCTTTTCCTTACAATTTCACCCCTGCTTAGTGAAAATTCATAAAATCAGACATAGTCTAACTTTAGAATTATAATTGATCAATCACGAATCAATTAATGAGTCTTACAAGCAGAATGTTCTCAACTAGAATGGGGACCATGGATCTATATGCTGAGCTTCCAATAAGTGAACCAAATTTACCAAGTAAATTCCTACTTATTAATTCTTCGTTGAATCCACTCTTAGAACTTAGAATTGCACTCTCAGACTTATATAGAGCATATTGTATGTTTCACGATACCAATATACTATCTCATTTAACCATTGTTATAATCTTATTGTGATTTAAAGATCCTCTATATAGATGATTTACATCGAGATGGGATTTCTTTACCGTTCTCACCCCTCAATGTATTTTGCCCCTTAAAACACTTAGCTACCTGTAAATGGTGTTTAGTGATCTAATAATTAGTCAGTTAAACAAGAGCTCATCCATTTACTTCTATTTGCTAAGCTCGAAGGGAATCATCACTTAACTTCTATACACCAGTAGAAGCTATAGATTCCATATTTATGTTCAGCACTCCCACTCAATCATACTATCATGTTCCCAAAATATACGTATCACCCTGACCCAAAAGTAGGCTTAACTAATAAATCAAAGAACATGAATAGCACTCCTGAGTTGAGCCCAAGCATATCAGGATTCAGATTCCTTTCAATCTTAAGATCAACTACTGATATTGACTTGGAAAGATATGTATAACGGTAAGTTTGTAATATCTTAACTTAGTTGCAATATCGGTCCAGTCCAATGTATACTCCATACATTCGAAACTAGTATACTTTACTAATGTCCTGGAAAGAACATAACACTTACTCCAAGTGTAAGTACACATCATCGCCGATTATCACATTAGTGTAAATCCAATAACAACGATGAAACAGGGACCAAAACTTTTGATTCATATGATCACAATCACATTCCACTGTGTTGACGATACTGTAATTGTGAATAAACATATGATCTGGATTTAACTGATTTTGTGTGTATGAATGTAATAAACATATTAAACATATTAAACCATTAGCATGTAAAATTCATGCAAACATCAATCACTTCAAATTTCTTATATTGATAACTAATCAGATTGTAAAGAGTTTTATTTAGGGCATAAAACCTAACAAACTCCCACTTGCACTAATATAAAACAAACTGCGCAAATAGGTCAATCTGATGTCTTGATCTTCAGATCAAGTGTAGTATATTTGAATCCACCCAAACTTCTGGAAACTAGTTCATAAATACTCTTATGAAACATCCTTTACTATATGCTTTACTCATCGAGGATATTGAAATCTTTCTTGTTTTAAAAGTACATCTGAATTAACAGAGGACATATCTCTCATATTTTAAAATATGTAATTGAGATAATACAGTGTAGACTTTTCTTCAGTGATATAACTTTCGGGTATTTTCGAATAGACCAAGTTATAGTTCTTCTCTGGTAGAGCTTGAATTATTATACAATAATTCCTCCACCCCCAAAGTAAGCACCATCTTAAGAATTTCGAAATTAGATGGTGTGATACAAAAGACAACTGATACACAGTTCCTTAATATCTGACATATAGATCACTTTCATAAATCCTTCTTGAATATCTTCTAATGTTCCCTATTTGATTACATCTCAGATAGCTCCCACTCAATAGCAGATGTCTGGTTAAATAATACTTTTAACCTCTGATTGTTTAGAGAGTTACCTAGTTGTGACTTTTGTATTAGTCTGAAACTTTAAGTCAAGACTAAGTCATCAACTTAGCAGACTAGTATTTGAAGTGAAAAATACATGCCAGAGATTAAAGTAATCAAAATTAAGATACCATAAAATTTTATGAGGATTAAGAATTCTTGGTTCAAGTCATTCGAATGGACTGAACTAGAGTTCTTTATCTTATTCTCATAATTCTGATAAGCTATATCTATCCATGTGAATGGATAGATTTGCTTTTCAGTAGTGTTCTTAAGTACCTATCACAATTATCAACCTAATGAAGATGGGTATAGAACTTTAAAATTCTCCCACTCAATTAAGGTAGTGTGAAACTTTAACAAAGAACTTTCAAAGGTATCATGCTTTTACTTACAACAGTAAAAATGAAATGGAACATACAATCAAGATCAAGAATTTATATTGACAATAGCTGACTCATTATATTACTTCTATGTTTAAACAAGATATGTGTTTCATAGGGAATTGTGGAATAGACTCCACCCCTAAGAATATACATATAGGGTACTATGGAAAATCTCCACCCCTAAGTATATAGAGATTATGATCCACATCTAAAGGTTGTAAAGATCATGATTCTCTGTGTGATAGAGTTTATGTGGAGTTGAATACTATCCAGAGTTCATTAGATATAAAAGATCGTTGAACTGCATAGTTTTCTTAACTTTTCTCCACCCCTATCAGATCATAAGATCCTTTTATTAAACAAATTCTTAATAATTGTATGAGAATTAACAATTATTGATAAACATAGAAATAATTTCTAATGTTTATATAATATAACTCTATTAAGAGTTGTAAATATTATAGAATTTGCATCAATAATAAAAACACTTGCACATACAAACATACAAATATAATGTGGTAATAATTGATGAAGATAAATTAAATGAAGCTCAATCTCATAGTTTTGCAATGGTGAATTTAGAAAAAAAAAAATAAAACTTTATTAAAAAAAATGTATTGCAACAATATGAGAGAAACAGGGATAAATATCCCTAACTAAAATTTGAAATCCAAATTGTCTTTAAACTAGAACAATTAATTCAAAAATTGAAGAGCTTCATCTTCATCTGGACGATTTCACCTTTGGCCGAGAAGAAGAAAACAAATAAACAAAGTTTAGTCCAGAATTATAAATCCAATTGGATAATAATTCACTAAAACTCTTAAAGTTTATAAATGGAAATACCTTGTTTCTTTGCAAGAAGTTTAGGACACTGGGGTTTCCAATGACCTTTCTCATTGCAGTAGAAACACTTTCCTTTAAGTGTAGCATCACCAGAAGGAACAGCCTTTTTCATGGCTTTTGTTCGCTTCTTGGTGTTCTTCCACTTCTTCTTCGATTTGGGCTTTGAAGCAGAGGCAACATTTGCTTCAGGTTTTATCGTCCCATTACCATTACCAGGATGAGGTTTACTCCCTTTCTTCTTGGGTCCTCCAATCAAATTTTCATAAGTTTGAAGGTCATTGACTAATTCATGAAAGTCAATTTCCTTTTTATTCATGACATAATTTGATGTATATGGTAGAAATGCTGAAGTCAGGCTATTCAAGATAAGACTAACTTGAGTAGCACTGTCCATTTCAGCACCATGATCCTGGGCTTCTTGGAAATAACTGGACATGAGGAGGACATGATCACGCACGTTTTGATGAGGTTCCATCCGTGCGTTAATGTACTTCTTAGTCGCGTCAAAGCGTGACTGAAGTGATGCCTTACCGAATAGCTCATTTATCTTCGTCATAACTTCAGCAGCCTTTTCAGTTTTAGAAAACCGAGTTTTGAGGGTGTCAACCATGCTAGAAAGCATAAAGTATAGAGCTTTGTCATTTGCCTTCTGCCAACGCTCATACTTTTCTTTCACAGCTTTGGATGCATTATCTCCAGGCACTTCAGGTGACGGCTCAGTTAAAACAAACAAGACACTTTCTCCTATGAGAGCAATATTAATGTTCTCATTCCATTTATTAAAGTTAGATCCATTCAGCTTATTTTCAGTCAACAGTGATAACATGGGATTCATTTTGACAAACAGGATACTACAAAATAATAGAAATCAACAAATAGAAATTAATAATGGTTTAACATACAAAATCAATTCAGAAATTATAAGCACATAGCAAGTAGGAATGATATGAGAAAATACTTAAAAAAAATCAATCCTAAATAATTTCCAAGGTTTTCAACAAACTGATATCAGTGTCCCGTTTAGGCGAGAGTCAAAGCTATCATCCATTGAATAGAGTTGTCAGCTCATCTAAAATGTTAAACATTCTAGCAACCTTTTATTCGATCAAGATCAGAATCCAGCGTTGTCCCGTTTAGGCGAGAGTCAAGGCTATTCTATCTTATGAGCTTCTACCATTGTTTCGCAATTTGTAAGTCAAATATGGTCGCCACCATTAGGGTGATCTATACCATATAAAACACTTACAAACCACTTATCATGCGAGATTAAACGGTGCGAAATTGCTAATGAACGTTCCTCCATTAGGGAGGATTACTCACTAAAACAAACGCGGTGTAAAACCCACAATGGAGATCGAATATCTTAATAATAATAAAGCTCATTGTTTAAAATGTATTTTCTTATTATTCTAATAAATAAATCTCATTAAATTCTATTTAAGAATTAAAATTCAAAAATAAGAATTTAATATAATATTTATAAAATTATACTAGATGGTGATTGAAATAAAATTAATTATTTCCATCTTAGTAATAATCTTAAATATAAATATTAAGGAAATTAATTTAAGATGAATTAAATAAATAATTAGCAACTTAAAAATTTCCTTTGAGAATATATTTATTGGGTTCGAAAATTTAAAGTATATAAAATATACAATTTTCGAAAAATAATAAAAAATAGAAAAGAAATACTTCAAGCAAAAATATCACCTATCTAGATATTCTTTGACTAGTTAATTCAATTTCTAATAATATATATATATTTTAAATTCATTTATTTTAAATTAATCAATTAAATGAAAAAATCATTGACTTGAGTTGGTCCAAGAATTAATTAAAATAAATAATTAATTTACAACTCAATCTATTTTTCAAAATAAAAATTCGAAAATATTGCATAAATAAAATACAATTTTCGAAATTGATTAATAAAATAAAGAAAAATATATATTTTGAAAATTATTTAAATTTAAGTTGAAAAATTAAATTTCAACCTAAAAATAATTTTCTATTTAATTAAGTGTCATGAAAAATCAATAAATATTTAAGTATCATGATGAAAATCAACTTAGATATTTAGATTTTTCAACTTAATTAAATGTATTAAATTCAAGAAATAATAATTAAGTGTAGAGAAGGCTTAATTATTAATTTCTATTTAATACTAGGAAAAATATACTTAATAAAATTGTACCAAAATTAATTATTTAAATAATTAATTTCACAAAAGTATAATATTTTCCTATAAGTATTAGAAATAATAAGTAGTCTAGAAATTACTATCTAGAAAATATCTTATTTGACTAAGTATCTTTTCAAAATTTGAAAAATATCTAATTTAAGTTATATAGAAAAAATCTAAAACTTAAATAATTTCAAATCTAGATTTAATTAAATATCACAAATTAAGTTGTAACCACTTAATTTGAAGATATCTTTTAAAGTTAATATTTGAAAAGATATTAACAAAAAAATATCTAAGATATTCCATTTCAAGTTAATATTTGAAAAGATATTAACTTAAAATATCTTAAGAATCTTTAATAACTAATGCCTAAGATTCCTCAACTTGATTTAAAATTTAAATCAAATATTCAAATTTAAGTTAGTTAAGAAAAATCAGTTGATACAACTAATTTATAACTTAAATAGGAATATTTAATTAAATAAGCTCCAGAAAGAATCTAGTTAGTTAAAATTCTATATTTAATTAAATACAAGAAAAATACAAATAGTTTGTCTAGAAATAATATCTAAACTAAAAGTGTTTTTCTTAAAATTAACTTTAAAATATTAAAATGAAAATAAATTTTCATATATTTTAAAAGTTAATTATGTTGCTAATTCAATTTTATTAGGTCAAGCTAATATAATTAACCTAAGATGTGATTATTCAAATCGTGCAAATGGGCCTTCACAATTGGGGTAGTTCATGTGAGGGGGTGCTGGGTTCAGTATGTCGTACCCACTTCTATGGCACCCAACTCTCACACAAGGCCCAAAAGAGAGGAATTTAACCTTAAAATGAATAACTGTTATTAATTGAATAGGTCCAATAACTAAATGGACCTAAATAAAATCTATCATGGTGTGACATTTTATTTAGCAACAACCTATATGCATCTATATAATAAAATAAACATATAGGCTCACACAGGCACACTTTGGATGGATCCTATCATGTTGCTAGGTCATACACAGATGAAAGAAGATTGTAAAATTTACCTGTTACAAATTATTAACTTGACCAAGGGAGCCATCAGATCATTAGATCTGGCAAAAAGTAACCATGGCTATTTGCAATCAAGTAATAATAGGTTTTTAAAACTTACACACAAGCTAAAAACACATACTCTTGCAACAAGGTTAGCTGGATAGTTGGAAGTAGGATTTATTTAATTTTAAATAAATAATTTCAAAAAAAAATAAATAATTAAAAAAATATATTTTAATTAATTTCGAAAAAAAATTTAATTAATTTCGAAAATAAAATAAATTTAAAATTTCGAAATTATTTTTTTTAAAAATAAATATTTAAAATTAAACCTACTATTTGAAAAATTAGGTTTCAACCAACCTAAATATCATTTCAAAATTTGCTAACTACTTTTAAAAATTAAATGTTATTTTAAAAATAAAAATTAAATAAAAATTAGAAAAGATAAATAAAATATCTTTTCAGATTTTAAATTTAATTTAAATAAATAAAATAACAAAATTTAAAAAATTAGCAAAATATCTTATATCTATTTAAAATTACATGATTATAAATATCTTATTTTAAATTTAAATAAGGTCAAAATATCTAAAAAGATTTAAAAAATCTTAATAGATAAGATATTTTTAAAATATCTTAAAAGATAGGATATTTTTAAATATCTTAAAAGATATTATAAATATCTTTAAAAGATATTATAAATATCTTAAAAGATAAGATATTTTTAAATATCTTAAAAGATATTATAAATATCTTAAAAAATATTTTAAATATCAAAAAAAAATCTGACCTTAAATTTAAAAAAAATATAATCAAATTTAAAAATAAGATAGATTTTTAAGCAAAAAGATAAATACTAGTTCTATTCAAATTCAAATTACACTAATATCTTGAATTAAATTAAAAAAAATTAAATTAATTCAAAATGATAATTAGAATTGAATTAGGAATAGTAATAGTATATATATAAAACCATACAAAAAATTGGAAGTTAATTCCATGAAAAAGTATGAAAAATTGAAGAAAATTGAAAAAATTCGAAATTGTACGGACAGTTCTGCGATCGCAGGAAACTATCAGCACAGCCCCGATTTTGTCAAATCTTCAAAAAATCATAACTAATTCAAATAAAATCCAAATTGAGTTCTGTAAAACGCTAACTTGCTTAATTTTTTCCATACTATCCAATAAAAATAATTCCAGAACCGAAATAACAATTATTTTTCACGAAAATTTCATAATCATCAATCAATCATCAAATAACACTCAATACAACATGATACCATCCAAAGAACATACAAACAATCGTTTTAAAGTCCAAATTACATGCAAGTAAATCAATTACCATGGCTCTGATACCAGTTGTTGGGAATTATTTTACCAGGATCTTAGATCTACTCACAAGTATGTTTATTAACATCCTAAATATGAACTTTCTAAAACGATAAAATAAACACATATAAAGTTAAGAAAACCTTACATTGATGCAGCGGAATAAATGTCTCCTTCCACTCAGATCTCTAACCCTTGATTCCTTTCTGTAGCAGAGTATAATCAAGATCTGAGCCCGAATCTCCTTCTTCTTCAAGCTTTGATCCTTCACAGTCTTCCAATCTATGATTGAGTTACGCTTGCCGTGTGTGGGCACTTACTCTTTCACTAGGGTCACGAAAAAGATGAAGGAAAAGAGGGAGAGAGGTTTCGGCCAAGGTAGAGAGTGAGGAAGGCTCAGTTTTCTGAAGAGAGAAATTTCTGTCAGAAAGGCTTATTGAAAACTTGTGTTTTGACTGAGCCATCACTTTCTATTTATAGGCAACTTACTAGGTTTAAGTTTAGAATTATTTGGCATTAAAATAATGAAAATAATAATTTGAAAAAGCCTTATAAGTGGCCGGCCATAGGTGTTGTAATGGGCCCTACTTAATTTTGCAATTTTATCAAATTTTATCTCTATTTTCTCAAAAATGCCAATTTTCCAATTCTAACCTTTTAAATGCCAAAACTAATTATTTAATAATTAAAATACATTATTAAATAATATTGTCATTTAATTTAATTATTAATTAGACATATAAAGTCTATTAAAAAATAAATAAACCTAGAAAACTCTTTTCCTTACAATTTCACCCCTGCTTAGTGAAAATTCATAAAATCAGACATAGTCTAACTTTAGAATTATAATTGATCAATCACGAATCAATTAATGAGTCTTACAAGCAGAATGTTCTCAACTAGAATGGGGACCATGGATCTATATGCTGAGCTTCCAATAAGTGAACCAAATTTACCAAGTAAATTCCTACTTATTAATTTTTCGTTGAATCCACTCTTAGAACTTAGAATTGCACTCTCAGACTTATATAGAGCATATTGTATGTTTCACGATACCAATATACTATCTCATTTAACCATTGTTATAATCTTATTGTGATTTAAAGATCCTCTATATAGATGATTTACATCGAGATGGGATTTCTTTACCGTTCTCACCCCTCAATGTATTTTGCCCCTTAAAACACTTAGCTACCTGTAAATGGTGTTTAGTGATCTAATAATTAGTCAGTTAAACAAGAGCTCATCCATTTACTTCTATTTGCTAAGCTCGAAGGGAATCATCACTTAACTTCTATACACCAGTAGAAGCTATAGATTCCATATTTATGTTCAGCACTCCCACTCAATCATACTATCATGTTCCCAAAATATACGTATCACCCTGACCCAAAAGTAGGCTTAACTAATAAATTAAAGAACATGAATAGCACTCCTGAGTTGAGCCCAAGCATATCAGGATTCAGATTCTTTTCAATCTTAAGATCAACTACTGATATTGACTTGGAAAGATATGTATAACGGTAAGTTTGTAATATCTTAACTTAGTTGCAATATCGGTCCAGTCCAATGTATACTCCATACATTCGAAACTAATATACTTTACTAATGTCCTGGAAAGAACATAACACTTACTCCAAGTGTAAGTACACATCATCGCTGATTATCACATTAGTGTAAATCCAATAACACTGATGAAACAGGGACCAAAACTTTTGATTCATATGATCACAATCACATTCCACTGTGTTGACGATACTGTAATTGTGAATAAACATATGATCTGGATTTAACTGATTTTGTGTGTATGAATGTAATAAACATATTAAACATATTAAACCATTAGCATGTAAAATTCATGCAAACATCAATCACTTCAAATTTCTTATATTGATAACTAATCAGATTGTAGAGAGTTTTATTTAGGGCATAAAACCTAACAGTTTTAGTTTTCATTTTATCTTCATCTTATCTCTAAGTTCTGAATTCAAATTTAGATTTTTCGGCCAAAGGTTAGTTGATGAGTTTCCATCGTCAACATATATATATATATATATATATATATAGATTGACATTTTCACCTTCCATGTGTGCTCAAATTGGTTTTAGTTAGTATTTCTTGTAAATAGTCATTTTTATTATTTTTTTTTCTTTTAGGTTTATCTTAATGCATATAAAGTTTGATAAAAATTAGATGCATAAATATTTATACAATATTATATTTTAAATTATATTACTAATTCATAATAAAAATTTTAACAACTTAAAAAAATTAAAATTATTTAAAGACTTTGCAAAGTACGAATTAGTTTTCTAATTAAAACAAAAAAAAAAATACTAAAGTACGTTGGCTAAAAATAGGAAGACTCTAAATACAGTTAAGAATATTTTTTTAAAACCTCTTATTTGAGAAATTGAAAAGTGTACCAATTTTTGTAGTACATCCCCTTAAATGATCATTTTGGTAGATTCTCTTATCTTGTTCGATATTTATAAAAGTTTTTTAGTCCATTTGTTTTTCATAATTAAGTTCATTTTAACTTGCCAAAAATAAAATTTTAAAAATTACTTACCATGTGTAGAAGAAAAAAACAATCGTGCGTGAAACAAAATATTTAAACATTACTTTTAGCATTTATAAACTACTCATAATTTTTGAATAACTATAATGTACACGATCATTAAAAAAATCCACTTTAAATTATTATCCCATGTTTAGCCATCCTAAACAAATTCTAAAGAGAATTAATACAACGTTAGAATAAATAAATAAATTGTTATAGTCTAAATTTTTAGCCTAGAAACTCGAGACCAGACTTCCATAAGAATGACACGTGGACTCACATCCCTTGAGGATTGCTGAAAATGTCAAAAAATGACTCCTTGAGAATAAACCTCGCTTGAATCAAACTTGCGAGATGATGTGACCATGACAGAATCTAGTCGCATTATTATGCCTCGCATAATATAAAATAAGCAGGACCAAGAAGGGATTATACAGGTCGTGCATATACCGAGATATATGCGATGGCTAAGTAGCCTTCTCCTGCGACTTAGTAAAGATCATTTCTTCATATAACGAATTGGTTCGAATGACCCAGCGTACTCGGTGACTCGATAAGGACTTGCATGTCCTATGTTATCAAAGCTGATAAGGTGTCCATATACGCGACTCGACTAGAACGCATATACCTTAATACGAGGTCTGTTAACCTCCCTTTGAATGATAAATCGTACCCCAAGCCTGCGAGCTTGTGCAAGAATATGAACATGCAACTTGCGCTATAAAAGTCGCATACGTTGCTGTATTTAGTGAAACAGATTTAAATTGTTCTTCATTTATTCTTTTACGTTTATTATAATTTAATGTTAATATTTAATGTAAAATTGTTTTATAACGATTAAGTTCTGTGTAACTAAAAGGGCACTTGCTTTGTATATAAAGGAGTGATCCGACATGAATAGGACAAAATAGAAATCTTTTACAACAGTGGACTAAGTAGACCGTGATCTGACTGAACCACTATACATCTTTGTGTTCATTGTTTTTCCTACTTTTTTATTGTCTGGGCAGTCTTGTTTGAATACTCATTGTTTTAGGCTGAGTACTCATTACTTTTTCATTAAATATTAATTATTTATTTTTATTTAGTGTTGTTTAAATTCTTCCCACAATATAAATATGGGTTAATTGCGGAAAAATCCCCAATAGTTTCACTCTGCTTGCATTTAACCCCTAAAACTCAAATTTGGATAGCGAAATCCCCAATACTCGTGTTCTGTTAGCAATTTAACATTTTTGTGCATTTTAGGTATTAAGTGACATGTTGGATTGTCCACGTGTGCATCTACGTGAACACAGTGTACACATGACACAATTTTATTGGTCCACGTAAAAAATTATTTAAAAAAATTAAAAAATTTATTTAAAATTAAAAAAAATTGTAAATAAAAAAATAATTTTTTTCTTTCTTTCTTTTTCTTTTTCTTTCTTTTTTTCTTTTCTTTCTTTTCTTGTTCTTCATGCTCCTTTTTCTTGCGTCTGTTCATCTCCTCTCTCAATCTCCCCTTTCTCTCGCTCTATCACTCTCTCTATCGATCTCCTTTCTCTGTCTCTTAGTCCCAATCTAGGGTTTTCAAAACCCTTGGGTAGCCACCACATGCCACCCCAGCAGTTCTCGACCACCCTAAGGCTCTTATGATCTCCTCTCTCTCTCCCCTCTCTCTCTCTCTTAATCTCAATTTAGGGTTTTCAAAACCCTTCGCCAACCACCACAAGCCACCTCGGTGGTTCTCCGACCACTCCAAGCTCTCCTGACCTCCTCTCTCTTTCAGTCCTGATCTAGAATTTTTAAAAATATTGGACAGCCACCATAGCCACCTTGACGGTTCTCCGACAAGCCCCAGCCACCTCGACGGTTCTCTCCCCCTCGGTGTTCTCGTAAGTCCTCTCCTCTCCTCTCCTCATTTCTCTTATCATATATTGCGGTAAAATGTTGTTTTATTTTTCCAAATCTAGGTGTTTTGTGATTTGCAAAAACACCTATTTTGGTTTAAGAAACTGTATTTTGGTGTTTTGTGATTTGTATTTTTTTTTCTTTTTCGGGTGAGCTTTGACTAGGTTTATGTAGTGGTAGTTTTGGTGAGGTGCTGGTGGTTTTGGTGTGGTGCTGGTGGTTTTAGTTAGGTGATGGTGGTTTCTGGGGGAGAGAAAGAGCTGTAAATGAAAAAAAAAATGAAAAGAAAAAAATATAGAAAAATTATTTTTTAATTTCAAAATTTTTTAACTTTTTTAAATAATTTTTTACATGGACGAACGAAATTATGCTATATGTACACTGTGTCCACATAGATGCACACATGGACAGTCCAATATGGCACTTAACATTTAAAATGAACAGAAATGTTAAATTACTAACAGAACATAAATATTAAAAATTTTGCTGTCTAAATTTAAATTTTGAGATTAAATGCAAGTAAAATAAAACTATCAAGACTTTTGACCCTATAAATAAATGGGAAAACTATTTTACTTTCTTTTTTGGTTTAAATACCTAATAGTCACATGTAGCAATGCTGACATTTTAAAGATTTTCTTTTTGTTTGCATAAAAAAGTGGAAAATAGAAAGTAAATAAAAGAGCGTGAGCTACACATCCTTCGATAACGCGTGTACTGAATTTCCACGTCCCCTAAAATCCCAACTATATAGTCCCCAACCATTAGTTAAGCCTTTCCTCCTCTCTAGCCTCTTCTTCATCAGTTCCTCAGTTTTCCCACGCTTGAAAAACTTCACATGCTTTCATACTCGCCGCCCAAACCAGTAGTACTCCTCTCATTCAAAATAACCCGTTTCGGCCCATCTCAGCAATGAAACATGGGCTTTCTCCGGCGACTCTTTGGCCCAAAAAGGCCCACCACTTCGCCGCCGGTTAAGGAAAAGAAGAGGTGGGGTTTTTCCAAAGACAAGACTAACAAACAATCCAATCCCTGGCCAACCAAGCTCAACACCTCCTCCACCTACGACCCTCCCTCCTCAGCCGCTGCCTTAGACGCAAACAAGCACGCCATAGCGGTAGCCGCCGCCACTGCAGCCGTAGCCGAAGCAGCTCTAGCCGCAGCTCATGCAGCCGCCGAGGTTGTCCGTCTTACCAATAACGGTAGCGCCGGAACCTCTACCACCGCGGCCCATGTTAGCCGAACTCGTTACTTTGCTGCCGTTAAAATTCAATCGGCATTTCGAGGATATCTGGTTAGTCGTCTTTACTTTTAAATTATTGAAAATGATGTGGAACTTTCCTATTGGTTAACTCGTTTGAACTTGGGTATTCAGTTTAGCGTTTGAAAATTTTCATATTTTGTGGTAGTTTCCGAGGGAAACTTTAAATTATTTTCCGTTTTTCTTTTCTCCAGAAACAAACACAGTGAATATTAATTTTGAAGATCATTGATTTTAATTGATTTTTGGAAAGAAAACGAATATTAATAATAATAAATGCGCCGACACTAATAGACGTATGTCATTCACTGTCAGAGTAAACAGAGAGTTAAAATAGAATTTTATATTCTAGAAGTTTTTAGGGAAGAGGGATTTTGCACCTGTAAACCATATTGTGTAATTTTCACATATATTGTACTTGAAAACTAATAAAGAATGACGTGTCTTCATGCTATTGGTTTGTTCGGTATATCTGACATTCTGTAAGACTAAGATGTGTCGTATTTGGACTTTAGCACAGTAAGCAGTATAAGCCACAAAAGAAAAAAAAAATTGGTCACCACATTTTCTTTGGTAACTATTGAAGATTTTATGTATTATATAGGAATGGATAACACGGCACAAGATTTTGACTCGTCGTTGTATGTCTAGTGCCTATTCCTAAGGCCCATACTCAATTACTATTATATTACACCTAATCCTTATTTTACATATTTTCCTTTTTTATTTTAAGTGGGGCTGAGTTGAAATTCGAAGGAATGTTCACACTCTTTGGGCAATATTGTTTATGTTTCTGAAAAGTTTTTCAATTTGAAATCTTTTAATTTTGAATAACAACATTTTTTATATTATTTAAATTATTGTCATCTTTTATTTGTATATTTCCAATTCTTTTGAGTGATGAGAGGTAATGATTTCGTCAACAAGTGATTTTACATTGCAGCCTTTATTAAAGTCAATACCAGTTCTTGCCAATTTGTTTAAATTCCTGAGCTGTTTCTTGCAGTGCAACCAAATGACATTATTATAACTTTTAGTTTTTAAAATTTTCAAGTGGTAGGTATAAAGTAAAGTAGCTAGTATTTGAAATGGTTTGGTTATATTTTTTGAGTGGTTTTTTTTAAACAAAATTCTAATTTGGCTTTGGTAGATAGAAAGTCATTATTATCTAAATTCTTTTGATTATGAAATTTTAAAGGCAAGAAGAGCCTTGAGGGCACTGAAAGCACTTGTGAAGCTTCAAGCATTGGTCAGAGGCCACATAGTGAGAAAACAAACAGCTGACATGCTTAATCGGATGCAGACACTCGTGCGAGTCCAAGCCCGCGTACGTGCGATTCGCACGAATGGGTCGGAATCTTTAAATTCTTCCAGCAAATTCTTATTGCCACCAGTAAGTGAATATTATTTACAAAAATATATTTCTCTTATAATTGGTTTGACTATGATCTTTACCTTTTTGAAATATGTTAGGAAATAACTTGTGGTTGCATTTAAGTGATCCTTCAAACTTATTGTAGTATCACATAACTTGCAGATCCCTTTAAATTCTGATAGAAATGGATTTCAACAACGTACTTATAGTAACAAATATGATGGCCCCTCAATCCTTAAGGTATTCTTTTAATTGATTTTTATGTGAAATAAGACATTCTTAAACTTAGAGATTGATCTTAGTGCCATTACTAATTTTGTCTTTCAACACGCATATGTAGAGGTGTGGTTCAAATTCAAACTTCAGGGATGTGATGAACATTGAGAAAAATCAAACAGGATCAAACTGGTTAGACCGTTGGATGGAGGAAAGCATTTGGAACAGTTGCCAAAGCTCTTCAATGAGATATGGTCACACCGACGACGAAAAAAGCGACAAGATTCTAGAAGTAGATACTTGGAAGCCTCGCATGGATACTCAACGTAGTAGTTTACGGAATTTTCAAATGCCACGCCATGTTTTGGCCTCAGACTATCAAAACCGGAGCTTTACTCCATTGGATTCCCCATCAAAACAAATGATAAAACTTCCAGTTTCGGTTCCAAATCAATCTTCCATTGATGCACTGTCATTTGGCAATTTGAAAAATCCAATAGTGAAAGACGAAGCAACTGTTAAGACAACAAGGAACAGTCCTCAAGCCTTTTCTGCCTCGTCTAGACATGGAAGCAGCAGCGCTAGGAGAGGTGGACCCTTTTCGCCTGCAAAGAGCGAGCACTCGTGGGGTTACTTCAGTGGCTACTCTAGCCATCCTAACTACATGGCTAACACGGAATCCTCCCGCGCTAAGCTTCGGTCACAGAGTGCCCCAAGGCAGAGGCTTGAATTCGAGAAATATGGAGCTACCAAAAGATCCAGTCAAAGATTTTGGGATGGATGGACATATTCAGATTCAAATGCTGTCCAGGATTCTGATTTCAGGAGCAGTGCTTATCCTTCTTTTAACCCTTTGGGTAGAGATGGGAGTGCTACTTTAAGATAATAGTTTTTTTTTTTCAGTGTGAGGAAGCATGACTTGGAGTTTATCCAAAATGCTGAATCTTCAAACTTTGTTCTTACAATATGAACATCGATAGTGTGGATAGTTAAATTAAGTGTTCATTTATTTGACATGGTTTGGATGTGAGCTCAGTTTTGTGATATTTGTGTTGTGTTCCGAAGTGTTACAAAACTACAAATTTTATGCAAGTCTTATTGCTTGTAATCAAGATTTCATCATGTATATATTCCCCAAGGACACTGTCTCAGCTGGGAATATGGCTGAATGACCTTCTTGTTCGTCCTTTTTATACTATCAACTTTTTTCTCATGTTTGCAACTTATTAGCTTAGGTACGAAATAATCAATTATACATGAACATTCATGATAGGTTAACACGAGGGTTGAGATTTTTTTTTACCTACAGTAATTACAGGTAGACATGTCAATGTGCATAACACAAATACAAATTTGACACTAACATAAATTGCCAACCATAGCTGCAGTGACCTTGTTATACTATTTCATTAACTTTTTTGCTCATGTTTGCAACTTGTTAGCTAAGGTACGAAATAAATATTATTTGTAAAGAAGGGATAGAATAGAAAATCATCCACCACCATAGGATTGTATCCAAATTCATTGCTCTGTAAGGGACAAAAACAAACATCAGCCAAAACTAGCATTATCCTAGAAAGTAGTTTAGAATATTTAGCTTGATCTAGATTGTAAGAAGGAATATAATAAGAAGAAAAAAAAGGCAAAAGCTGAATACTAATTATAGACTTGTAATGATGATTAGAGTCAAATCAATGAAAAGGGTTGTGGGCTCAGAAGAAAAGACAATTAAAAGTGACCGAAATCTTGAACAAGTTTATTATGCTGTTACTGCAGCTTGATTTCAAATCCATTACAGTAATCTTCGTATTACATGTGCATATTTCTCTGTAGATTCACGGAGATTAATTATTTGTTCCTGGCCTCCACTAATCACTAGCTTTTATAATTAACTTTATGATAAAAAAAAATGATAAGAAAGATGTTGTGTTGTGATTCATTGTACTAAAGTGAGCTCTTCAGTTCAGCCTTTATTCTTTAAGCACACCAGTTCGATCGAGTCTCAATATCCGCATAATGAATGAATCGAATAGATTTTTGGGTTATGAGCTCATGTGGCAGACTCCTATAGTTTGTTCATCGGTGGTCCCTGAAATTTCTGTAGACCAAAGAAGGAAAGGAGTTAAACAATCACCAACAAATATATTTTTTTTTTTTTGAAACTAATGAATATATCATTGAACAAAAACAGTATGTTTGATTACAATAACGAAAAACCTACGAATTCCAGAGCCAATAAAAAAAGTTGTCCAACCACACAAGTTGTTTATTCATTTGAAGGGCATGTACAGCTAATTCATGCGCAGCCACATTAGCTGTTCGACGAACATGAATTAGGGATACCCTTAAAAATCTAGACAACAAACTTGCCAAATCAACCAACAAAAATCGAAGACCATTAAAAAATATTGCCTCTTATTTAAAAATATTAATACACTAGATTCCAACAAAACGTTGCACTAAACGTGTTTGAACAAGAGTTGTGCATAAGAAAGGAATGTGTCCATTGGATCCTTTACCAAAAGGAATGTCATCTACTCAATTAAGTAATTGTTGTCCGTAGTGAAAACTTACCATCAGATGGTAGACCTAATATTTCGCCAATTACTTCACTTTTTTTTTCATGTTAAATTTAAAGACACGGGTAGCAAATCTTGAGAGACCAATCTAAGATTTCATTTATAATTACTTTGTAAAAGTTTGATCTCGTACATGCAAGGAAAAAAGATTAATATCATTTTGGCTGTTAATCATATTTTGAGTGAATTAAACTAGAGAACTTTAAGCAGTTCTTTTCCCTTTGAATGTAAAAGTTAAAACAACTTTTGTAAATTATCACATTATGGGTCCAACCATCAAAACGTTTCTTCGTCTTAATTATGCTTGTTCAATTTGGATCTACCATACAAAAGAAAATATTTCTCACATGGCATACGTGATACCCACGCGCACAATACTCCACTTGATAAACAAAGAAATTGAGTAGGAATATTAAACCGCCCGAATATTTTTATTTATTTATTTTTGGTTAATTTTGCAATTATTAAATATTTGTACTGAGTGGTATATTATGCAATATATTATTGTCTTCTAAAAATCATGTATTTCTTGAAAGAAACATTACAATGGTAAATATCAATATATTAAATAGTTAAATAATTTAAATTAGGAGAATTATTTTATATACTTTTTTTTTAAAATTTATGGTTTGGGTTTCTATAGTGGTTGCAGCGCTAGTTGCAATAGGAGTTTCTATACGATTTTTTGTTGCAAATTAGGTTGCAATGCTAGTTGCAATAGGGGTTTCTATGTAGAATTCCGTAAAAATGTAAAAAAAAAAAATTGTTTTGAAGTATAAAAATAAAAATAAAATAAAAAAAGCCCTTTAAATTATTAATTTTCTCTGCTTGAAATTTTAAATTATTAATTACTGTAAATGATATATACATATAAGTATTTCTTTCTCTTCAAAGTACTATGTTTGTGCAACTAACTTCTCAGGCAACCGAAAAAAATGGGAAGCAAAAACTAAAAAAATTAAGAAAAGATATATAAATAAGATGGTGTGCATAAAATATAAATGCATATATATATATATATATGGAGGAGGTTTCAATGGTTACATTTTTATTGTAACCATCATGGTTACATTTTTTTAAGCCATTCGATTACTATTAAATGGTTGTGATTAATTTGAAAATTAAATAAAAATAAATAATAAATAACTTGTAACCTGAAAGTGACCTAATCATTTATTTCCTTATAAAACTTTAATTAAGATTAATTATATTTTAAAATTAAATTAATTATAATTATTAATTAATTTTTTGCAATTTATTACTATATAAGGATCTTTTAGCAATTTATTTTTTTATACTTAAATTATTTAAAATTTTATAGCAAAACTTTTTATAATTTAAAGTTATACACATATAATTTTATAATTTAAATTTTATTATACTTGTAATCTTAATTTTAAATTATTACACTTAATTATTTAATTTTTTTATATAAATATTTAAAAAGTAAAAAATGAAATAAGTTGAAGGATTTTTTAGAAAAAAAAATGGCTGCACTTGTTATCGATTGATTAGCTTGAGGTCTCATACTAAGTTCATATAATTGTAACATAATAATTAAATATCATTTAAAAATAATTAATTATTTGAAAATTTATTATAAGAAGAGAATTTTAATTTGTGTCAAAAGAAGTTTAATTTTTGTAAAAAAAATAAATTTTATTGTAAATATTATAATTAAATGGCTTAATTATTAAAATAATTCAAGTAAGGATTTAAATATAAATATTAATTGCTAAAAGAGGTCTTGTTAAATATTTAATTAATTATTTTAAGAAAATAGTTAATTATAATTAAATAATTCTAAAAAAGGAATGTCTACTATTTAATTAATTATTTTAAGAAAATAGTTAATTATAATTAATTAAATTTAAAAAAGGAAAGTCTACCTATTAGTAACCTGCTATTACAGGTTAAAGAAAAATGTAACCATATGGTTACAATAAAAATGTAACCATTGAATAGTCACCCATATATATATAGTAAAAAGAATAAAAAATGTTATTGTACTTTTTTAATATTATAATAAATACAAAAATTTGTGATAAATTATCAAGAAGTTTTACTATAATATTTAGAATCAAATCAGGAATACACATTTTTTATGGGGATAGACTCTACGAGGACTTGTCCTTAATGAAGTGGGAATTTCTCGCCTAAATGGAGAACAGAGTCGGATGAGATCATTTTTTGTTTCCGAATATTAAATGGGATGGAGATGTAGTTGACACTCCCCACCCCATTTAATTTATTTACTATCTTTTTATTAATATTTAATATTTTTCTAATGTGTTTTTTTTTAGTATATTAGTGTCTTTTTTATAACTTGTTAAGTTGTTGTTGACGTAGAAATTTGGGCACAGATATCTGGTCATACCTGCTAACTAGATTGGCAAAAATGTAATAAGAGTTAAGTATAAGTAAGAGAGACATAACAAATTTATAGTATTTTACTCCCCGTGATGCAATGATAATCGAGCAACGTCTACTTCGAGTTTTTATTTCTCACAAAAATTACAAAGAATTGGCTAAGTGTGAGGCTCGAAATTCTAGAGAAAAAAAGTAGAGAGAGATGCTTTGACTTTATGAAGACTTTTCAGAATATTAAAAATGAGTTAGAAGAGCTCTCCTTTTATATGGAAGGAGATCCTATTAAATAATAATTAAGAAATACAAAAAAAATATGAAGAAAAAAAATAGTTTGGGATGATCTTAACCATTGATGATGACTCATGATGATCCAATGGTGAAAATTGACTCTTAGTGAAAATCGTCAATTTTTGAACTTTGAATCTCCTCAGTCAGATTGTTTTCTCGTAATCTGCTGGAAAAATCACAACTCTATTGAGGACGAATTATTGACCTTAAATCTTCAGAATTACAATGTATGTATGAGACTTGACTTGATAGATCTTTGAAATAGGTTCAAAATACAAGTTAAATCACGTCAATCAGATCAATATTGAGTGAGTTATGGTCGTTTTACAGAAGATTGTTCATCACCCTACGACCAGGTTGACAACCTAGCGCCAAGGTTGACAACCCATCGCCCAAGTTGACATTCTGACGTCAACCTGAATGTTGAGTGAGTGTAAAAACGTCCAAGACTTGTATTTTTTGATGCATAAGTGATGTGTTGACACCACTTAGTAAGTTTCAATGTCCTGGTGAAGTTGTTCACCAGTTCTTAGAGATGTCGCTATTTTGTGAAATTGGGAAGACTTGAAACTCCCTGATTTTGCTAATATCCCAGCTTGTTGAAAAGGGTAAAATACCAAAGTATGAATTTGACCTGTCACAAGCTGTAGCTCTCATTTACTACAAAAAAAAATAGTTGAATACTTGAAACTGAATTGAATTGTGATAAGTAGACCACAGCGTACCAGGTCATGTGCCAACCTAGGCGATGAGTGCTTCCCGGGGCCCATTTTGATACTTCTATGGCATTCAAGATTGTGAACGATGTCTCCTCCCCTACTTTTGATCATTTTAAGAAGAATTCAAGGAGTAGAAATTGTGTTTGAGAAGCGAAAACATGTGAACCAGGTTGTATGTCAACCTGTCAACCTGGGCGCTAAGGCCCTGTTTAGGCTCCCTGGAAATCTCTTTTGCTCCCCGAGATCACTTGTATCATCGTTATTTCTGATGATGGAAAAAATCTCTAGGACACTTTTTCTTGAAAATGATTGGAAACAACCTAGGTTGACAAAATATGAACCAGGGCGTTGGCCTAGTGCCAGGTGTCAACTTGGGCACTGGGTTTAATTTCCGGCCACCAAATGAATCTGTTTGATTCCCCAAAATACTTGTATCTTAATCTTTGATAAAACCAAAGAATATGCGTCGAAGACTTCTGACCCCCAAACAGCTCTGTTTATTTCCCGACAGCACTAAAATCTTAATTGTTGATGAAAATAGAGAATATTCTTGGAAGACTTCATCTAAACTGCTGAAGGAAGTGGCCCAAGTTGACAAAGTGTCAACCTGGGCGCTGGGTCCAGCGCTAAGGCCAACCTGGCCGCTGGGTCCAGTGCTAAGGCCAACCTGGGCGCTGGGTCCCTATTTGACCTCTAGATTTATCTATTTCTCTCCTGAAAGCACTTGGTTCCTAGTTTTGGATGAAGACGAAGAAAATGCTTGAGATTTTTTTAGTATTGTGGTTGGAAGTGCCCTAGGTTGACAATATGTCAACCTGGGCGCTGGGTGCCTGGGGCACCTGGTGCTCTAGGTGCTCAAAACTGAAAGTGCTTTGATTCTAATTTATTTGCCTCAAATATGTTCGTGACATGTCTAATTCATGTCCTAGTACAAATTTTGACTCATTATCACTAAGACGGACCCAAAAACAAAACTCTAATAGGGTTGTCAACATGGGGGCTAGGCACCCCGGTTGAATTCTAGGCTGTTGATTCGTATATTCTCAACTTCCAAACTTAGGATTTGAATTCTTTATGTCTTCATGGTGCAACAATATAAAAGATAGTGATTGGAAACAACTTAGTAGGATCCATACACCCATTCTGAAGTTCTCGTAGATAACCTGGGCGCAGGGCTAGGGACCCCTCCCAAGTCGACTGCCATGACTCGGGACTACTCAACTCTGAGTTGTTCTTTTTCTTACCACACGTCAAATATTGATGTCCACGTTAGTAGGGTCTATTTTTTGGTAAATATTTGCCCCCAAAGTCAACTTTACACTTCTGCAAAGTTAACTTGATGACGTGAACTAAGCTTATTTCTCTCAAAACTACCAGGTGGGCAACAATTTCGCAATTTTGAACAATTAATTCTGTTGTTCGATGTCTTCTAGTAAGACTAGGAATTTCAAAATCCTATTCCCTTTGGAACAAGAAAATTCAAAGTTTAAAGATATAAAGAAATGTGAGAAAAGATAAAAAAATAACGTAATTTCTCTCTATCTTATCTTTTGAAATTTAAATTTAAATCCACTTCTTATTGGCTTAGGAATAGAGGAGATCAATAGCTTATAAATAGATAACTCCTCTATTAACTTTTCATATTGCTTCACACACCTAAAGAAGAAACTAAGAGCCTAAGAATTTTGCTTCATCAATCCTTCAAGTGTTCTTCAATTTTTCAAGTAATTCCTTCTAAAAAAATTCGATTTTTTTTTTTAACTTTTTTCTTCTCCTCCTCCTCTATGAAGCTCAATTTAAGGATTTTGGATCTTGTTAGAAATCCTTAAACTCTATTAGAAGTCCTTCGAAAGCCAAAAAATATGATTTTCATTTAAGCCGCTTGAGCGGAACTATTCCCTTCCTGCAAGGTGCAGTTTGTCTTAATTTG
This sequence comes from Cannabis sativa, assembly GCF_029168945.1. Classification (NCBI taxonomy): domain Eukaryota; kingdom Viridiplantae; phylum Streptophyta; class Magnoliopsida; order Rosales; family Cannabaceae; genus Cannabis; species Cannabis sativa. The sequence goes on along the minus strand of NC_083605.1, from coordinate 13,369,390 downwards.
CTTGGAAAAAGTAGTTTTGAGCTAAGTGGAGCTGATATTCATTCAGCTGTTCTAAATTGAGAAAAGTCAAGTTGAGAGTAGAAAGGCCTCGTGTGAGAAGAAATACAAGAAAACCTGAAGAATATGACTGAGATACTGCTCAATTCATTTAGCCAAAGCTCACGGTACCCAAGTCCAAATACAAGGCCTGTGGTGGAAAGTTATGGCCACTGACTTATTCATTACTGCTATTGAAAGTGAAGACCCGAGGACCGAGCCTTTGAACTAAGACTTCTTTTATTTAGTTCTGTTACTTAGCACCAAGTTGAACTGATACAAGATGAGTAATTGCTTCCTGAGACTGTTGTTAGAAAACCAATGTAATATCCCGGAAATTAATATATTATTGTAATATCCCGGAAATTAATATATTATTTAATTAGACATATTTTATTAAATATGTAATTATTTTGGTATGAAGTAAGATTATGATCTCACTTAAGGTAATTGGTGTGAATTTATTAAATGATTAAATAAAGCGTAATTTATTAATTACGGAGATTATATTAGAATATGTGGTATCGTGCATACTATTTTTTTTTTTAAATAAAATATCTTTGGGTTCGGCCATCGTGGGAACTTGGCAGAATGGTTGGATATGTCACTAAAATAAATTATGGATAAGAATGGGAATTATATCGGACTAGGATAGAACTTTAGGTTTTCGGTTTGGTGGATTAGTTAAATTACCAAATTACCCTTAAGATTTTACAAGTTGAATTTGTGAGTGAGGGTAGAAAAGTAATTTAATATTTTGGTTATGTTATCTTTCTTTTGTCTTGTAGTGCTATAGATAAACTTAGCTTAGGTTTATTAAGTTCTGATTGCTGAAATGAATTGTTATTATTGGAGAAAACTTAGAGTAGTGGCCAAGTGACCCTTCCTTCTTCTTCCTTTCAAACCACCAAGAAAACCAGCCAAGGTTGAAGATTTCTGCAGCAAAACTTATCCAATTCTAGTTGTTTTTGCTCCACAAGTCAACCTTGAAGTATTTGGGGTAAGTTACCTATTTTGTAGATTAAGAATTTTCAAATTTTAAAGTTGATTCTTAGACTAGGGTATGAGGTTTTGTGGCTGTAGGTTTAATTGGGATTGAGGTTGAGTTTTTAGAATTATTTTTGGGTAAGTTGGAGCTTTGTTTATTGATTCTAATGGCTGCTATGTAGAGTAGTGAGATTTTGAGTTTAAATGTCTAGTTTAGGTTTAAACTTGAAAATTGAGAAATACGATGAATAACAATAAATTGGTGCTTGAAATATGGTATATTTGTGATAGTATTCTGTTCAGGAAGTGTTTACAGGTTGAGTTTGTAGTTGTAGTTGAGTTGAGTGAGTTAGAGTTTAAGAACTCAAAACTCACTCAACAATGGTGAAGTTGTGATTTTAAGTTAATTGTTGGTTTTGAGTGTTGAGATATGTTGTATACATGTTATAGAACTGTTCTATGAAGTTTGGGAGCAATTGGTTAGGTTTGGAGCAAGTTTTGGGACTTTGAAGATCTGAAATTTTTGAGTTTCTGGTGTGGTGAACCGGAATTCCGGATGGTCCAGGGCTGCACCAACCGGAATTCCGGATGGTCAATTTTCAGGAATCTCCGATTTTCATATTTTAGCCATAACTTTTTACTCGGGTGTCCGTTTTAGACATTCTATATACCGTTTCGAAGCTTATGAAGAGCTCTACAGTATGAGACATAAATTAGAGCCAAAAGATATATTTTATTTTAGGGTGTTTTTACCATAAGATTTGGTAGAAAACCCTAAGTTATTTTATGCGAGTTTTAGACAGTGTTTTGGAATAGACCCTTATTGATTTACCTTTGTCGTGACATAGGACTTGAAATTGTAGAGCATCATTCTACTCAGTTCGGCCCACATACTTGACTTTGGACTTGAGGTAAGAAAAGTATTAAGTACCGTATATGGTTAACGTTATGATTGTTACAGTCTTGATTATGATCAAGATCTCGATATGTATTATCGTTTGACTCGATTATGATTGAGGGAAATATTATGAAACGATTATTATCGTTTGACTCGATTATGATCGAGGGAAATATTATGAAACGATTATTATGGTTTGACTCGATTATGATCGAGGGAAGTATTATGAAACGATTATTATCGTTGTGGCTCGATTATGATCGAGTAAAAGAAACGGTTATTACCGTTATGAGTAATTACTCCTGAAACCGCGGATAGGTTTCTTACTTATCGTTTGTTGTATCGGACAACGATAGTGACATATATAGCTCGTGGTTAACGAGTGGTAGGGGTACTTTATGAAGTACCTAAATTATGTGGTTATGAAGTTGTGGAACGATCCAGCGTGTTATTATGTGATGAGTTGTAACTAAATATATTGTGTTATGGTATGATTGAATGAACGTTATATTACTTATGAAATTAGTCTCTGTAACTGACGGGGGGTAAAAATACCTATTGTAGGGATGTAAGAATTGAGTGCTTTATGAAGCACTAAGATTATTGGTTTGAGTGCTTGATGAAGCACTAAGATTATGTGGTTACTGTAATATATGAATTAAAGTGATTTATGAAGTACTGAAAGTTAGTGTTTATAATGATGTGTGATTAGGGTACTTTATGAATCACTGACATGGTTGATTATGAATAGCTATAAATATTCTTTATTATGTATTAAGTGTGCTTGCATAAGCGTTAGGTTATTTTTGTATATGTAGATTAACATATGTAAGACCTACTGGTATGTATATTATATTATTATGAAATCTGCTTGCACTTTCCATAATTTCTAATTAGTAGCTTTTCTTGCTGAGTCATTGTGACTCACGAGTGCTTCATGGTGCAGGTAAGGAGATTAGGTGCTGCGTTTGGCCATGAGTCAGAGGTCTCCCAGTAATGTACATATCAGTCGTGGTGTCTTGGCTTCCGGGAAGCAGGATCGACTTCTTTTCTTTGTGTTTGGAAATGTAACTTTATTTTGGTAATAATGGCTTTGAAATTTGTTCTAAGGAAATTTTATAAACAAGGGATCCCCATACTTTAGTAGCATTTTTAAAGAAAAAAATAATTATATGTATATTTTAAATTATCAAACTTTATTTAAACCACACTTTTCCTAAGCTAGTAGGTTATTGATAATAAGATTGTAAAAGCACACACGTGGCGTTCCTGAGAGTCAGGGCGTTACAACCAAGGACATGGTGTCCCAGTGGCTCTTGAAACCCTTGTTGCAGTGCATGGTCAAGGTTTCACATGAACGTGAGTGGATTCTTGCCTCTTCACTCATGGTTTGTGTTAATAGCTGATTACTTTAGAGTGTGCCCTTATCAGATAAATCTAAATAGTTACCAAATTTTATCGACATTCTTTATCTTCTATCATCTGTACAATTGGTCTATTCCAACTCCTCATGATATCAATTTCTTATGTGATATGAAATGGAGTCCTACTAAAAAAAGAATGGCTTCTACCACTTCCACCAATTTAGTGTGCATATAAAAACCAATAAAAGTATTTAAATTCAAATCATATTTAATTATTTGAATAATTAATATAACCAAAATCTGTTATAAATATTTATTTCCTATAACCGATTGAGGGAATCTCTCAACTACCTTGAGAGAATATCTCGACCAACAAAATGTATATAACTACCTTTTAAATTCAAATTTAAATAAACATTTATCTTTTTAATTGATTAACTAATTAACTTTAAAAAAATCTAGTGGGGACAACCCTATTACAAGGGCGCTTATCACTCAAGACACAGTGATAGTGGCGCCACCTATGTCGTAACAAGACATTGGTGGTTTCTTTTGTCCAAATAATTTTGTTTTTTTCCTAATTTAATTCATAAATTTGAAAAATAAATAATTACTATTTTGACAAATCAAAATAGATTTTTCCGAACTTCTATATACAACTTTTATTCCTACCCTTGACAGTATTTCAAGGTGGCAATTCGGAGATCATGGACCTATGATTCTAAGCTCCAATAAACTACATTATTTATTGGATCTTATCAATTAAATATTCATATTTATTAATTCTATAATTACTCCACTGTAAATATAAAATTGAACCCTTATTAATTATAGAATTATATTTACTAATTTTAACTGTAGTGTCCATTAATATTATCAATTTCAGTGATTAGCCCTCCATGTGTCAGTTCATAATTAGTTTTGGTCAAATTACCGTTTGGCCCTTCTAATTACTTCTTTTTCCTTTAGTACTGTTAATTCACTAGTGAAAGTATAATTTAGATCCAATCTAAGTGTTTGTACAACTTTTCAGTTCTAGAATTAACACTTAAAGGGAACCAACCAACATTCGATATATTAAGAAAGTCAGGATTCTATAATTGTAGATCATGTTCCCAACCATCGATATTATTAGATTCCCAAAATAAAAGTTGTAAGAATCATCTTATCTGAGAAACTTTAATGATTGAATCAAAGAAACTAATAACATGAACATGAGTTCATGATTACTTAGGATTCAAGCCAATCTACTAATGATCATCTTTATGATATGAATTAGGTCTTTATAGTAAACAACATATTTGATAAAGATAAACTTAATTATATATCGGTCATTGTAATATATAATCTTTATAATATAAAATACCTTCACTTAGATGTCATACTACATCAGCAATCTGAATTGAGATTGCTTGCATCGAATAATGGACATCAGTGAACCGCACTAGCAACTGTTGATTAAAGATTCCAAAACTTTAATATGTTTCTGATTCTTTTATTCATGGCTAAGTGATCTTAATTCTTCGTACAATAAAAGTCACGACCTCATATATGAATAAGGAATTTTTTTTTATATTTATATATAAATTATTCAATATTAAAAAGAGTTTTTTGCAGTTAAACCCTCCAAACTAATATTTCACTTGTATTTAACCTTCTAAGCTCAAATTTTAACGGTAAAACCTGCCAAACTATTGAGTCGTTAGCAAATTTAAGGTGTCATCTATATACTTTTGTTATCTGCCAACATAGCTGGTTATCAATACAATTTTAAACGTGTGTCACATTTATATTGGTACACCTAATTTAATTATTTAAAAATTATAAAAGTTATTTTAAAAACTAAAGTTTGAAAAATAAAAATTACATTAGGCTCTTATTCCTTAAAAAAATTAGATTCTTATAAAAAAAAAATACATATTTTATTTTTTCAAAAAATTACTTAATAATTAAAAAAAAAACTAAAAAAAAACCTTAAGTTTTCTCTCTCACTCTTGCTACTCTCGTTGATATTCTTCTTCTTCCTTAACAAAGCATTCATGCTTAAAGACAGAAAAAAAAAATATGATGTTCTTTTCTAATGATGATCCAGTCATCTGTTGGGTTTTATGCCCTAAATAAAACTCCATTTCAATGTAATCCATTTTATTCAACATCAATAAAGAAACAGAAGTATTTTTTACTCATTTGTGTATGTTTTGGTTCATGTTATCAATTGCTTGTCTATTTGATTTATAAATTCATCTGAAACCCTTTTCACATACTTGATCATGTTTATTGTGTTGTCAACACTTTAGAAAGTAAACATGACTATGTGAATAAAGTTTCCTAGATTTATCAGACACAGGGTTTTACTGATATGATAATCTACAACAGAGTTTACTTGCATTTGGAGAAATGCTATGTTCTTTCCAGAGTATTGGTTAAAGTAAAGCTCAGGTTGGGTGCATGGAGTATGCATCGGAAGGGACCGATATTGAACTTTGACTTAGATTTATTAAACTTACCGTAATATCTATTCAAGTCAATATCGCCTAGTTGATCCTAGATCAAATGATCTTAATTCTGTTATGATTAGGCTCAATCTCAAGAGGTTATTCGTGTTCTTTGATTTGTTAGTTAAGCCTACTTTTGGGTCAGGGTGATACGTACATTTTGAGAACACGGTAGTGCAATTGAGTGGGAGCTCTAACATAAACATGGAATCTATAGCTTCTATCTGGCGAATAGTAAGTAAAGGATGATCTCCTTCGAGCTTGACCAAACCAAAATAAATGGTGGAGTACTCATTTCACATAAGCTGAAATATCATTTATACGGGGTTGAATGTTTTAAGGATAAAATACATTGTAGGGTGTAACGGTAATATAATCCCTTTACAGTGTAGATCATTCATATAGAGGATCATTGATCAAATTAGGATTATAACAATAGATAATTAATGATGTGTCTATATGGTGGAACATATAGAGCATTCTATATAGTGAGAGTGCAATTCTAAGTTCTATGCGTGGATTCAACGAAGAATTAATAAGTCAGTGAATTTAAGTTATAAATTCTTTATCTGCTTATTGGAAGCTCGGTTATATAGACCCATGGTCCCCCCACTAGTTGAGATAATATTGCTTGTAAGACTCATATAATTGGTTTTGATTAATCAATTATAATTCTCAAATTAGACTATGTCTATTTGTGAATTTTTCACTAAGTAAGGGCGAAATTGTAAAGAAAGAGTTTTAGGGGCATATTTGTTAATTATGATACTTTGTATGGTTCAATTAATAAATATGATAAATGACAATATTATGTAATAATTATTTATAGTTATTAAATGATTAGAATTGGCATTTAAATGGTTGAATTTGAAAATTGGCGTTTTTGAGAAAATGAGATGCAGAAATGATAAAACTGCAAAAATTACAAAAAGTGAGGCCCAAATCCATATTGCCTAGGCCGGCCACTTTTATAGGTTTTTTCATCTGATATTTTCATTATTTTAATGCCAAATAATTCAAACCTAACCCTAGTGGAATGCTATAAATAGATAGTGAAGGCTTCAGGAAATTTACACTTTTACTTCTGATTTCCTTCAGAGAAAAACCTGAGCCTTCTCTCTCTATACCTATCTGCCACCTTCTTCTCTTTCTTCTTCCTTGAAATTTCGAAACCTCTTAGTGATTAGAGTAGTGCCCACACACAGCAATTGATACCTCAATCATAGTGAGGAAGATCGTGAAGAAAGACATTCAACAAGAAGGAATTTCAGCACTAAAGAAGGAGAGAAAGAGATCCAGGTTTAGATCTTGATAATACTCTGCGACAGAAAGGATACAAGGGTTAGAGATCTGAACGGAAGGAGTCATATTATTCCGCTGCACCCAATGTAAGGTTTCTCATACTTTATATGTGTTTATTTCATAATCGTTTTAGAAGTTCATATTTAGGGTGTTAATCAACATACTTGTGAGTAGATCTAAGATTCTGGTAAAATAATTTCTAACATCACTCTCATCAACATCAACCCTCGAAGATGATGATGTACTCGCCTCGTCTCTGGTTTCGCCAGCGCCGATCAAAGCTCCAATGGTTCAGACGGAAATGCCAGATCTAAAACTCGACCCACTCTGCCGAGCATAAACCCTTCACCACACAGATCGAACGCAATACCAGATCTCAGATCTGAGATCTCCACAACTCCGAACATAAAGAAAAATATGAGAAACTACATATCTGAGCATAAGCTGCCATGTACGACCTGCACAGGCCCGACCCTTTTGGTGTGCAACCAGACCTATTGCACAGGGTCACACAAAAAAGGGCCCAATTTTCTCTAATCTATTTTTGGTTTTTTTTTCTAAAGCTGACTTTAGAAGTCAGCAAGCTTATTCTCAAAAAAACTTAATAATTTTTAAATCTTTTCAAATATTTTTACTTTTTTTATAAACCAATTTTTGCTTGGTCAATTAATTACCAAATTTCCTACTTTCTAGTAAAGTAACGATACTAAATTTATTAATATCATTTAATTCTTTTTTAGAAAAACCTTTTGAATTCACCTACATGACTATATATATATATATATATATATATATATTCAATTTTAAGTTTTCATCAACACCAAAAATCAAAATTATTAATGAGAATTGAGAGAAAATACATTAGATATATTTTGCTATCATCTATATTTCTAGTTTTTTTCTTTTTTTAAAAAAAAATAAAATAATTAGAAAATAATATCATTCATTAGAATTTTTTGATGAAATTTATCAACGGTTAATAGAAGGTATGTATTTGATATTTACTCTTTATTCATTATATGTATCTATATTGTTTATTATTTTTAATTTCATATCTGTATTTTTGTTATATATCTAATATGTATTTGTTATAAATTTACCATTGTTTAATACTATCAATTAATCATAAATTTGTAAACTTTTTTTTATTGAGATTAATTGTTAATTGTTATTTAGTTAATTATTGTTTATGTACATTTACTTATTCTAAAAATATCATTGCATAAATTAAAAAATCAATTTTAAATGAGTATTGGGCAATTGGTGACTGTGACTTTTCTCAATTTGAAGTTTTAAACTTTGAAAACGGAATCAGCAGCGAATATCAGGTTTTTTCGTCCCGTTTTGAACTTCCAAATTAATAATTATTTATTATCTTGATTGCTTTTTGAAATATTATATTAGTTGTTGTTATTATTTTTTTTTTACTATGTCTCCTAAAATTAGAAAATATGAGTTTGGGTATGAAAAGTGTAAGAAAAAGAAAAAAAAAATGAGGAGTTAACTCAATCTCAAAGAGGAGCTCTTCATAAATTTACTATAAAACAACCACAAGTTTCCTATGAAAATTATAATCATAATATTGTTGATATTGAAATTTTTGAAAATATGTTGCCTATTATTAAGAATCATAGTGAAAATGATGATGTGGAAAATAGAAGTGACATGCCTATTGAAAATAATAAAGTGGAAAATAAAGGTGATGTGCCTATTAAAAATGATAATATAGAAAATCAAAATTTTGATTCTGAAAAAATTGTGATAATGATCATTTGAATAATTCACTCAAAAATAAAATTTTAGAGAATAATAATAATGATAATGCAGAGCAAACAAACTCATTTAAAAATTTACTTGATATATTTGATTCAAGAAATTGAGATGCTCTTGATTCAAAAATGATTGATATATTAGTGATGAAGGGTCCAAAAAGTGATTGTTCTATTATGGTTGGTCTTAAAGGTAAATTTTCAAGACGATTCACTGTTAATTTGTATACTAGAGTTTTATTAAATAGAGAGAAGTGTGATAGAGATTGGCTTGTTTATTCAAAAGAGTTAGATAGAGTATTTTGCTTTTGTTGACAAATTTTTAAAACAGGGATTGTTAGAGGACAATTAATAAATGAAGGTTTTAGTAACTGGGTGCATATTGGTGAAAGACTTAGAGAGCATGAGATAAGCATGGAACATGTTAAAAATATGACAACTTGGTACGAATTGCGTCTAAGACTCCAAAAGAATCAAACCATTGATAAATCAACTCAAAGACTAATTGAAAAGGAAAAAAGATTACTGGAGAAAAGCTTTACAAAGAATTATTTTAATAGTTAAATTTCTTGCTAAACATAATTTGGCATTTAGTGGATCTAATGAGAAATTAAATCAAAATAGTAATTGCAATTTTCTAGGCTTAATTGAAATGTTGGCAGAGTTTGATCCTATTATCCAAGAACATGTTAAGCGCATTACAAATGATGACATTCACATTCATTATCTTGGACATAACATCCAAAACGAGTTAATACTTTTGCTTGCTTCTGCAATTAAAATTGAAATCATTAAAAAAATTAAACAAGCAATATATTTTTCTGTGATACTTGATTGTACTCCTGATGTTAGCCATCAAGAGAAAATGTAACGCCCTAAATAATTAGGCACGCTACCCAAAATACTTATAAAATCCTAATCCCCTAAATGGGATTACTAATCAAAATAGCGCAGAATTTAAACTTTTATAATAAACAGAATGAAAATAAAACTTGTAATAATTTAAACTTTACAACAGTTGGGATCCCAAAAATATTTACAAACTTTATTACAAGTCTTTTTCTTTCAGCCGGCCTAAGTGGCAAAATGGAATTTCAAAATACATCATTGATAGGTAGACCCTTAACCCGCTTGGTCTGATGTGGCTCGGACATGTACATTCTTCGCCCAGCTCCTGAACTCATGGCTGATCAGCTAAAGCCTTACCCTTTCCTGCACAGTAGAGCACCCGTGAGCCAAGCCCAGCAAGACAGTATATAACATAACAATAATAATATGCTCATCATGCTATTTAAACAGTATTTCCATTCATATATGTCTGTGTCATACAGACCTGCACATTGCACTTACATGCCCATCTATTTAAAATCTATGTGGCGTAGACCTACGTGTTGCTCTCACACGTCTAAATACAATAAGGCCTTAGAATGGTTCATCTCGCTTATGATTACCGAGTCCAACCTAATTATGAATTAAGCGCATAATCTTTGAATCTCAGTACATTTAACTTAGCATGGCAATTACACAAATATATCACTAGAGTAATAACCCTAGGCTATTAGACCGTTCCTATTAGGATAATAACCCTAATCACGGTTACTAAATAATCATACTTATCATTTTCAACATAAGCGCCACGGTGCATACTCTACGTGCTAACTACTGTCTTACATGTTGTCCCGCAATAGTAGAGATTCTGAATCCCCGGGTGCTCCTGATAGGTGTCGGTAATCCTAGTCACACAAATCTGGGATTTTCACAACTAGGGTTAACCCCTGATTCCATACTCATAAAATTCAATCATGGCATTTAAAATTCAGATAATCATACAGATCTCGGAACGAGCTTTCCAACGATATAAAGAACTCCCAAATCGGAATTCGGAATCAAAAGTTATGAATTTTCAAAGTTCGAACTCAAAACTGCCCAAAAATACCAGGGCGGCCCGCGGTATGCCCAAGCCATGCCGCGCCACCTGGGACAAATCCCAGGTTCCACCAAAGAGGGGCGGGCCGCGGCATGCTTAACCCTTACCGCGGCATCTGGATTGAAAACCCAGAAATCAGCAAGCCCAACTCGAATTTTCAACAACCAAACTCAACTAAATCACCACCAAATCCATCCAAACTCTCAAAACAAGATCACAATTCATCAAGCTCCAAGATAGGGCATTAAAATACAAATAACATGCATCAAAACCCACACTTTACCCTGAAAATCCAGATTGTAAAAATATCTCAAAATCATGCTTAAACTCACAAACTTCAAGCTCTCAAACTTGAGCTTAATTCCAACCTACCCAAATAATTTCAGCAACAATTATTCTCAATCAACTTGAATTTAAGGTAAAGAAGAAACCCTAGAATTCCATCTATAGCTCAATCAAACACCACATCAAAGATTCAAGCATAAGCATACTCAAATTCAACAAAATTAGCTACAACTCTTTCATACATGCACTAACAAGATTATTTCACTTAATTCATGCTTTTTCACAATATTTTCAGCAAGCAATTCAACTAAAATTCAGTAGGGAAACTACCTTACTTCCAATTTAAAGCCAAACTCAAACAATTTCCAAGTATCAAGCTCCAAAATCACCCAAACTCCCAAGCACTTCTTCAATTTCCAAGATTGCAAGTCAAGAGGGTAAGAGAGGGAGAGAGGGTCGGGTTTGAGAGAGAGAAAGGACAGAATTTTCTTTGTTTTTCTCTTAAAATTCAATCAAAATTAAGGTATATCATTAAAAGTTAAAAGACTAAAATGCCCTTAGGGCCAATTCCCACATAATTAAACATTCAAGGAAAAAAATGGCATTCATGCATATTTAAATCCCAATTAAATTTCACATTATCGAATATTAAATAAAATGCTAATTAATTCAATCCAATTACATTTCAGGCCTGAACCCGGTTTGACCCAAAATATCCAGTTGTGACTATACCGCGCCAACCTGTCAGAACACGCCTAAAAAGACGACACAGGCATACTATATAATAATATAGTTACATTAAGCACATAATTAAAAGGGTACATTACGATTTTTTAACCCTAATTACCCCTAGATTAACCCCATCCCTCAGATCAAATAACTCCCCCATCTAATGGTTGTCGTACATCACGGAATACATTCAGTGAAAGTACATCACGGGACAAAATCGTATCCATATATATATTATTAAAATTATATATAAATATAAAATACATATACATTAACCTAAAAGAGATCTGTGTGGGTTTTGATTTGGGATTTGGTCTGATTTAGATGGGATATGAATATGGTTGATTTGAGAATTTGATATATATTAGAGATTAGTGGGTTTGGATTTAGGGATAATGTTTACAATTTGAGAGATGATGAAAAATAAATTTAATCTTTATATATATCAATATATATACCTAAATAAAATTTTTACTGGAGCTTTGGCTGGTATGGGCGACCTTGGACAAAGCTTGGACAAAACTTCCACACAAGTAAAATTTTTAGATCTGAGAAAATGTGAGAACTTTCTTTTTATAGATGAGTTGAGATGGGGAGAAAGAAAGAGATGGAGTAAGAAGATGAAAGATGAAGGAGAGAAGAAGAAGAGGACGAAGTGATCAGTTTGAAGGATTCTTTTATACACATAAAATTATTAGCGGCGGAGACCTGCTGGTATTAGTGGGTTTTGCCGGTAATAGTACAAAATAAGAAAATTATTGTTCTATTAGCAGTGGAATCCGCTGGTAAAAGTCCACCGCTAATTATTTTCAAAGTAAAAAAAAAACGAGAATTTTCCTGCACAAACCACATTGCCCATTACCGGCGAGACATTCTGCCGGTAATAATTACTGTCTGCCGCTATCGTTCATTTTAATTAAAAATAATAATTTGTACTACTCCACCGGTAATAAGCCCATTAATAGGGGCGGACATGCTCCGCCGGTAATGTGTCTGCCCCTATTTCTAATAAATGTTGTAGTGATAATATAGATTAAAATATTTAAATGTGATAAATTATATATTAATATGAGATTAATATATATTATGTGCTAGAGGTTATATTATATCCTATATAGTATAATAATACACATAAAAATTGTAACATATGAGGAGTTACAAATCTAAAAATAGATTGTAACTTAAGGATCACATGTAATTAAGTGAGTTATTACATATGGAAGTTATGGAATCAATGGAATAAGTTTCTAGCTGTTAGAAATTGTTACAGTAACCAATTATATCATTTAAATGAGTATTGGGACGGAAGAATATTTAATTCGGAGAGGAGATACAAAAACTCAATTTTGAGTTTTCTAGAAACAGTTGTTTAATGGTTGTTTTTATGTTGCTTTATGGTTGTTTTACGAACACCTGAAACCAGTTTTTGAAAACGTCCATAAACGTACATGAATTAATTGAGCATGTTTCCAACTCTCTTGTCTAACGTTTTTATTCTATTAAACACCAATTAATGTGCTGGTAACAACCATGTGGTGAAGAGACTTTGATTTTCATATGTGATCCTCAAAACACTATAAATAGAGGTCTTGGGTTCACTTTGGGTGAGAACAAGTTTCTATCAAGAGAGCACATTGCTAGAAACACTACAGGCTTGATAAATCCAGAAAGCTATTTTCATTCTTTTATTTTCCCTAACTGCTTGTGGTAGGGGGAAATAAGCTTTTGGACAAAAGTGTAAGACCTTGTTCAAGTTTTGTGATTCCCTTATTATACACTTATGGTGTTTGTGGTGTTGAGATTGCTATCACATCTCTTTTATATATATATATGCTATTTATATATTATGTTTCATGTGTAGCTTATTGCTTTGAGTTGTAATCCCTCTCTTCATCTCTATTCTCTATTTTATTTGTATATTTTGTTTAGTGGTGTAACATTATTTAATCTGTGATTTTGTCCTTTGTATTATTTGTCATTGAGTTGTAATCTTGTTGGTTTGATATTTCTATTGGAGCACAACAATTTTCCGACAGTCAAAAGCTTATCCTTTCTTACCTTGCTTTAATGGAAAGTAAGAAATCAATATGTGATAAGATAAGGGTAAGAATTGTGATCTTTTGTGAAATACTATTTTTTATATAGTATATTCACATATTTTTCTATGTTGAGATGTATGTATATATATATGAGTTATATATGTATGGGTGTACGTGTCATATTAATATAGTGATATATAATATGATATTTGAATATGTTACATGTTAATATGTATATGTGAGATATACATAATATATAACATGTATATGAGTTATATATTATATATATATGTTGAACGTATAATAATATATATTTTATGATGAGAATATTTATGTATGTGATACATATACAATATATATTATGTGGAGATGATATATATTATGATGAGTATATGTTATATATATGCGAGATATATAACATGTATAGTTGTGATGTATATTAATATTATGTGTATGTTATGTATGAGATGATAGTAACATACATAATATACTAATTAGCATAAAATTTGGGAGATAATTTTATGCATGAAAATTATATATATTATTAGTATATAATAATATGTATAACTAATCATATTTAGTGTATATGATGATAATAATAATAATGATGATGATGATATAAAGATGTGTTTATCATTTTTTTGAGAACAAAGAGTTGGAATTATTTTTCCATTAGTGATTTTATCTCATTTTATGAGATGAGAAAATGAACTATGAGAGTTACTCTTTTTTGGGTTTATCTGGCCAAAGAGTAAATAGATCAAAGTGGATCTAAACTTTTAAAATGAGTCATAATTGGAAGAGCAATCTTAGACTCAAATCAGGGTGGATTCAAAAATTGTGAAAAGATAATAAAATTGGAGAAGCAATTTTGAATCTTAAATAATTAAAGTGGTGAACAAAATTGATGAGAATTTTGATAAGTTTGATGTAATATTTGTGTTAATCTCAATGAAGAGATAACTTTAAAAATTATGGGAACAAATAATCACATTACTTTTTAATTAGTGATGTGAGTTTGATATCAAATGGTATTTTTAAAGTGACCTTAAAAAGTCATTTCAGGAGGAAAACACACAAAAGTGATATTTTATATACATTTTATAGTGGAAATGTGGGAGTGAGCCACAAACTTAATTAAAATGTGATGAGATATTGTTGATTAGTTATTTGATTTTGAACTCAAATTCTAAATCAATTTTGACTATGTGCATATGCAAAAATTTTGACATATTTTGGTGTCAAATTTAGTGAAAATAATTTTAAGAAGAAATTAAAGAGAAATTATAGAGACAAAGAGGTCTTCTATATTTTAAAATCAAGATATTATCTTGATAGTGAAATGTGAGAAAGTGTGGGGGTGATATCCAATATTTATCAAGCAATTTGGTAAAAGAATGGATGATATGTGAAATTTAGGCATGCTTGGTGCCTAAGACTTGAGTATAACTTATACATGTTTGGTGTCTAAAGTTAGTGTATAAATTTTGATATGCTTGGTATCAAAATTTGTGAGAAATAGAGAAAGTGTTAAAATTTATCTTCTATGATTAAGTTTTCAAAGCTTAAGTATACTTAAGGAGAAAAGTGGTCACGTAATAATGGACATTAATTTTGGCTAGCAATTGAGATTCGCTTGGAATCGAAAAGTGTGTGGTTATAACAAATCGCTTAATCTCCGTACAAGATTAAAGCATGAAATTTCGAGGGTTGGGACCTAAACTTCCTTAGATTTTTACTCATTGATGGTAACTTATCTTAACAGTAGTAAAAATCTAGTCTTAAGTTCAATAGGTAATAACAAGTCAATAGAGTGAAAAAGTAGTACTCAACTTATCCCATCTATGAAAGAGTACTAATGGTAAAATTTGGAGGGTTAAAACCGAAAGGTTTTTTTAATGGAATGATGTGTCTAAAGAGAAGTTGTGAGACACTAATTTCCACCTATATGGACTAGAGGTGGTGCCGCCTCTTATGAAAATTGGGAGTTATTCTCTAGAGAGTCCATGAAATGGATGTTGCACATGGCCATTAACGGTGCACAAGTGAGATATAATGAGGTCTCAAGTGAACTCTAGCAAAGATGTGTGTGTTATCACTGGTTTGTATTAAAGGAATAGTGGTTCAATGCTACGGCAACCAAAATTTCAACAAACTTTGTGGTAACTACACTAAGGTAAAATTCAAGTCGAAAGACATTTTACTTTATGCATCTAAGAAAGATCTCTATAAAAGTGTTTGATTTATTCAATCAAAAAGGGAGAGATATGTAATATTTGATTGATTAAATAATGTTACAATAGTGTGTCACAAATTTTAATCTAGTGAGAGAATGTTATATTATTTGATATAATATAATATAGATTAAAATATTTAAATGTGATAAATTATATATTAATATAAGATTAATATATATTATGTGTTGGAGGTTATATTATATCATATATAGTATAATAATACACATAAAAGTTGTAACATATGAGGAGTTACAAATCTGAAAATAGATTGTAACTTAAGGATCACTCGTAATTAAGTGAGTTATTACTTATGGAAGTTATGGAATCAATGGGATAAGCTTCTAGCTGCTAGAAATTGTTATAATACCCAATTATATCTTTTAAATGAGTATTGGGACGTTGGAGGAATATTTAATTCAGAGAGGAGTTACAAAAACTCAATTTTGAGTTTTTTGAAAATAGTTGTTTAATGGTTGTTTTTATGTTGTTTTATGGTTGTTTTATGAACACCTGAAACCAGTTTTTGAAAACGTCCATAAACGTACATGAATTTATTGAGCATGTTTCCAGCTCTCTTATCCAATGTTTTTATTCTATTAAACACCAATTAATATACTGGTAACAACCATGTGGTGAAGAGACTTTGATTTTCATATGTGATCCTCAAAATACTATAAATAGAGGTCTTGGGTTCACTTTGGGTGAGAACAAGTTTTTATCAATAGAGCACATTGCTAGAAACACTATAGGCTTGATAAATCCAGAAAGCTATTTCCATTCTTTTCTTTTCCCTAAGTACTTGTGGTAGGGGATATAAGCTTTTGGACAAAAGTGTAAGACCTTGTTCAAGTTTTGTGATTCCCTTATTATACACTTGTGGTGTTTGTGGTGTTGAGATTGCTATCACATCTCTTTTATATATATATGCTATTTATATATTATGTTTCATGTATAGCTTATTGCTTTGAGTTGTAATCCCTCTCTTCATCTCTATTCTCTATTTTATGTGTATATTTTGTTTAGTGGTGTAACATTATTTAATCTGTGATTTTGTCCTTTGTATTATTTGTCATTGAGTTGTAATCTTGTTGGTTTGATATTTCTATTGGAGCACAACAATTTTCTAACAGTATTGACATATTAATTATATATTATTCATTATATTATATACGACATTTTAAAATTATAAGATTTTATTAATTCTGTTATTAGTGTAATTATGTATTTAACTTTAAAAAAAAGTATCATTTTAACTATCACTAACTCAAAAAAAAAAAGAGTTGAAACAACAAATTTCATGAAAAAAATAAAGTAATAGTACAAAAAGAATAATTAAGTTGTCAAAACTAAGTTAAAAAAAAACCATAATACAAAAAAGGGAAATTTTCACAATTGCACTATAATAGGAAAAACTTAACAAATATACGGTTACACCCCAAATTACAACTTATATACGGTAAGTTTAATCTAAATTACATAAAATACGGTGTTAGCTTCTTCAACACCATTGATGCTCGCCGACTGAAAAAAAAAAAAACAGCAAAGCATCCATTGATGCTCCACAAAGCTTGGTGAAACAAAGATTCAACAACATTTCGCTGAAAAATCAACAAAGAACCTTCCTACTCTAACAATCAGACCCACAGAAACAACAAAAAAACATCAACAGAGGTGAATTCAACAAAAATGCTTACACAGAGGTATCAACGATTCTATACTATAATCTCATCAATAACTGAGGTATCAACACTCCTTTTTCTAAAATTGAAATTTGAATGTTGCAGAACATTCAATAAATATACGAGACATTGTTGATCGGAGCTCCCTTTAGCTTTTGCCTTCGTCTTCTTTGGAGATTTAGGTGGGCTTTCTGGCTCACTTTCAACATTGTCGATCTGTTTCATAAGTCCAAACTTGTATAGCAACACAATCACTAGAAACAACAACAAACAAAATATCAATGTTAGATATGTTAAATTAACATAAAAATAACAAAAATATAACAGAACATAAACAATTAACATTCGTACTTATCCACTTGTTCAGGAAGTACTTCAGCATTAACAATAGGGAAAGGTGCAATGGGATTCACAGATGCTGGTAAGGTATAAGGAAGCTCATCATAAACACCCAGCAAAGAGAAAAATAATGGCAACATGACAGAATAAGGTTCCAAAGCAAGCAAAGAAGTAGCCGCATACTTCGGTGTCCTTGGAGAATTATACAAATATATAATTCTAGACTTCATGTCAAGCCTACCCATAACCCAATGACTAACAGTCTTTATGTGCACCAACAACAACTCATGGTCAGCCTGACTCCAACGTGTACCACATCGAAGACGTTTACCCTTTATGAAATGAGCAATTTGGTGCTTGGAATGAACAAGAGACATTTTTTCATTCATACTTACATACTTCTCATGCAATGACCTGATGCTACTGTTGAAATAGCAATCTGTAGTTGTGATCTTCATGTTTGTTGCAGTAGAATACTTAGCTTTCTTTCTCAAATAATAAAAAATCACATCCATATGCTGAAAAAATTGAAAAAATGAATAAACATAAACAATACTGACAAAAAACATAAAAACAACAAAAAAATAACACAAAACTTACAGAATCACTAAGAAACTGATCACAATGAAGTAACGAGTGAAACCACATCTTTCGCTGAACATACTCACAACCAAAATCAAAACCTGGCTCAATCTTATTATTAGCAGGACCAAAATATACAGAATGACCATTCAAATCCTTCCTATAAACATAAAAACAAACAAAAAAATTAATAGAAAATCACATGTATAAAAAAATAAATCTTATAGACAACTAAGATAGAAATAAACATAAAAGTAACATACGTCGGTCTCTTAAGCAAACCAGATTTGAACCAAGCATCAAAGGCTTTCTCATCTTCATCATTGACATCGTCTACAACAGAATGATCCAAAGCACATAAACCTTTAACCTTACTTTTAACAACAACAGTCTTAGATGATGAACTCAACTGCTGTGCATAAGGAGACTGCAAATGTAAGCCAGGCTTTGGTATTCTCCTCTCAACAGGAGGAGTGATCTCATCAACATTAACTAAATTATCAACGGCAACATTAAGCTCAGCCGCCCAATCCTAAATAAAAGAAATAGATAAAAAAAAAACACATCTTTTAGAAAAATAATATATTTATACATAAACAAAACAAATGAGGTAAAAAAGTTACCACATTAGCAGAAGTGGTTGATTGTGGATCATATGGAATCAAAGCAGATGATTGCTACAAAAGAAGCAAATAACAACATTACAACAAGAAAATAACAACACATAAACAATTAAATAATGAAATGAATAAAAAATAAAATACCTGAAATTTTGCAACAGCTTTCAAACCAGCCATAACAGCATCATCATCCTCAACAGGAAGCTGGCTATAACCTTTGAAAAAATCAGCATCATCATTTTCTTTTTTCTCATCGTTAAAACAATCTTTTGGTACATCACTAACATGATCCGGATCATTAATGACACCTTCCTTATCATTCTTCTCGCCCTGAGAAACATCCTCATCCACACCCCCTTCCTTCTCTTCATTTACATCCTTTCCGTTATCACCCTCTTCATCCTCATTCGCACCCTCATCAATCTCACTCTCTTCACTATCACCATCATCATCTTCCAATTCATCCTCATCCTCATGAGAAGCCTCCTCAATCTCAGCATCTTCATCATTATCGTATTCCTCAACATCAGGAGAATCCTTCACATAAAAAAAGAAATATAAAAAATAAATATTGATAATTAAACAATAATTAACAGTATAATAACAAATCACAAACAAACCTTGGGAGGAGGTCTTGACAACAACTTGTCAATTTTTTTATGTACAGATTCCAAAGAATGCATCATACTCTTAAAATCTTCTTTTAAAATGACAAATTCAGCAGAGAATGCTTCCTGCTTGGCAGAAATATCTGCCAATCTCCTATGAAAATCAGAAAATTTAAAAGATGAACTATTTTCGTCAACAGAACCTTGACTACCAACATCATCAATCTGAACAGATTTCCCTTTCCCCATGCCATCTATATTCTTATCCACAAAGAATCCATCTAAATGTAACCTCAATGATTCCTCCTCAGTTGGGAGCAAATTCTTGACCTTAAGCTGCAACAAACATAAAACATGAAATAAAACATTAAAAACACATAAAATAAACATACCATTAACATTGAAATCAAACTCTTAAAACTAAATACCTTAGAAAGAGATACATTGAAGATTGAATTCTTGAACTCTTTAACAGAAGGAGCAGAATCATTGGACCAGTTAAGAATTCTAGGAATACGATCATGCAATTTAGAACAATGAATGTCATCAATGTAAGAACAACATTCATTGAACCAAACTTGAAAAATATATGCCAAACCTCTCAACCTATAAAAACCAATTCTCTCACCATTATCAACTTTATTTATTTTCACAAGATTCTTTGATATCGCATTCCTTACCGAATCAAGAAATAAAGAATAAGACTCTTTGTCCCAAGCATATTCATTAAACCTCCCACTATCAATAATATCCAACTCTAAATCAGATACTTTTTTTAGAGTCTGAATCACTTAAGACAAAACACTGAACAAAGTACAAAACAGCAACTTTCAATGCAAGCTCATCATCATCACCAAACCTTTTACCAATAAAAGCGTTCTCAACATCCTTCTTGTGTATTTCCTTAAAACCAGGAAAAATCTTCTCCTTCAATAAGTTTTTGTCTTGTTTATACCTCAACTTGTCACATTGACCCAAACAATCAAGGCCTGAAACCAAAGCGAACTCGTCTATGCTAAACCTTAGCATCCGACCAGCTACATTAAACCACATCTCATTTTCATTCGGCTGGACAACCTCCCTCAAAAATAAACTATGAAACAACTGGTGTTGCATAACATAAGAAGGAGTTCTTAAAAAGACTCCAAAAATAGTTTGTCCAAACAATTCTTTCTGTTCAGGGGTCAAAATAGAAATGATAGTTAATTCTAAACGAGCAAGTAGAAGTCACCCGTGTGGTATGAAAATCTTCATTACCAAACTTATTATCCCATAACTGAAAAAACAAAATAATAAAATCAATTAAACATATAAACTACAACAACTATGAAAAATAAACATAAATAAACAATGCATACATAAAAAAATAACTAACACCAAAAAAAAGAAACAAATTCTGAAATCAAGAAAAAAAGGGACACACAATAACAGAGGATATACATTAATTTTTAAAAAAATGGAAATGGAACCTGTAACATGAAATTAACAACAAATGAACAAAATAAAAACAAAAAAAAAACTTAAAAAATAGAAAAGAATAAAAAAACATCGAATTGAACAAAAAAATAACAAAATTATATGAAGGAGGTTGAAAATCCTGTAGTTAAGATTGAACAGGTAAATAATTTGAGCAGACTTGGAATATCTTATCACTTTGAAGATCAAAATAAGACAATATTAAACCTAACATATAAACTACAACAACTATGAAAAATAAACATAAATGAACAATGCATACATAAGAAATTAACTAACACCAAAAAAAAGAAACAAATTCTAATATCAAGAAACAACAATATATATATATATAAAAAAAAAAAAAAAAAAAAAGGACACACAATAACAAAGGATATACATTAATTTTTAAAAATATGGCAATGGAACCTGTAACATGAAATTAACAACAAATGTACAAAATAAAAACAAAAAAAAACCTAAAAACAGAAAAGAATAAAAAAATATCGAATTGAACAAAAAAAATAACAAAATTATATGAAGGAGGCTGAAATGGTGGAACTGGGTTCGGTCTCTAACAACTAGTTCTCTATTTTGCCATTCCATGATAATCCACACACATTCTTAGGTTCTTCACAATTCTTATTGTCACCCCAGGCTTAAAACTGATAAGGCCAAATGTAATAGCCAACTTTAAAGAAACTAAATTTAACTTGTCATTTAATAGCAATCTTTTTATACACACTAACAGTGAGATATATGTTTCTATTAATCTAATTAAACATGCTTTGCACTCAAGAAAAGAAAGAAAAAAAATATCACAACCTATCAAGTTATTCAATTACTTTTTTCACTAACTTTAAAATGGAAATGTAATTACAAATTGAGTGTGTGAAATCAAAGTTTCACCTCAATCAAATACTAATTTAACATAAACATGACAATAACAAACACAGACAACAATTGACCTAGTTTTTTTTTTTTTTCATTTGTCAAATTTCTTAACATCCATGAATGACCATACAAAGGAAATATGTCCATCAACACATAAACAAAAAATAAACAAAAAAACAACAAAAAAAAAACATATAGAACATAAAATAGGAATAAATACATATGAACAAAATTTAAATTGAACAACTAAACTAATAACATGGAACTTGCAAACCTAATTTGATAAAAAAATGAGATTGAAACCCACAACATCAAAAAATAAAGAAAAACCCCTAAACACGAAAAATTAAGGAAATAAACAAATAAAAAACAAAAAAATACCAGTCATAAACAATGAACCAGATCACGACAAGAACAGATTAAAATAAAAAACAAAACCAAAAAAAAAAAAAATCAAACATACCTTCCTAGGACGAACAGTAAAAAAATCATCCTCATTATCATTTCTCTTCCTTTTAGCTTTCCTAGCATCACCAGATGAAGGCTCACCCACATGAACAACAACTTTAGATTTCTGATTAAGAGGTTTTGAAGTAGTTTTAGCAACTAATTTGGGTTTAGATTGTTTAATAGTCTTTTTTTTTTGGGTTTCTTACGAGAAGGGGACAAAGAACTCGAACGAGATCGAGTAACAGCCATTACTCAAAAATAAAGGAAAAACGCATACACAACAATCAGAAAACAAAAAAGAGAAAAAAAAATGAGGAAGTAGATGAACAGATGAAGAAGAAGAGCAAAATGAAAATGATCAAGAAAGGGAAATTCAAAAAATATTGATATTAACGAGGGAGTGGGATAGTGTGTGATAACTGACAATAGAAGTGATTGAAAATTGAAAGTTTGGAGGGAAACGTGTGGGTAGTTAGGTGATGTAAGCAAAACCGTATATGATGTAAAAAGTTTTAAAGAAACCGTATAAATGTTTAAACAAAATAGTAAAATTGAAAAATGAAACTATGGAACCGTATAAATATTTAAAAACAGAAAAAAAAATGGTATTTTATGTAAAAATTCCTACAAAAAATATATTGAAGAGTTGATATTATTTTGCTTATTGCAATTAGGTAAATATTTTGTTATTTTTTAAGCGACTAAGACTAGCTTAGTGGTGAGGGAGGGATGGGAAAAGGGAGAGGTCATTGGTTCAAACCCAGGACCTTTAAGCTATAAGCTATTAATTGGTTGCAAAAATACTATTACAATATACTTAAAAAAAATATATTTTATTATTTTTCTGTTAATTTTTAGTATCTTTTTGTTGTTTTATAGTTGTTTTCATATTATTTGTTAAGTTATTCTAAAATTTTTTGAGCTGTTTGTTTTATTTTACTGAAACGAAGTATTTTTATAATTTTGAAACTTTAATACAAATATTTGTAAACATAATACAGTAAAACTGTAAAAATCTCCATGTCCCAATATTTTAATTAACTTTCCCTATTTCCCAGTATTTTTTTTAAGTTCCTCTTTATTTTTACCTTTAGCCCATAAAAATACCAAAAAAGGCCGTAAGGAGCAGGGAAGTTTAGGATTGAAATGTGGCCCTTTAATCCCTCTCAGACTCGGAACAAGGCGAAGCAATTTATTTTTTAATTTTAGGAGAGAGAATAGAAACTTGGGTTGGCGTATTGTGAAAAATGCATGGTGTTGGTCTTCATGAAAGTTGAATGAACCCTAGTTTTTGTTTTACTTTAAACTTAGTTAAAAGAGACAATTTATAGCTCATCTGTGGTGTCGTGGTGTAGTTGGTTATCACGTCAGTCTAACACACTGAAGGTCTCCGGTTCGAGTCCGGGCGACGCCAATTAATTTCTTTTTTTGTTTTTTATTCACAAAAAAAGCTCAAATATATAAACAAACTAAAACTTATATAAACATGTACATCACTAGTGTTCAGGATCAGAAGTCTTGCAAACTATAAATTCAAGTTTGAATAATGGAAAAAGAACGCTATAAATGAATTCTTTACAAATGAGGGAAAACCAAAAAGGAAAAAAGAAAAAAGTCTTCTCTTAAATTAATTAATTTCATCACAATCCCATTTAGAGGTGGGAATACAACTGAGGTAGTGACACCAGTGACAATGATGGTTCCCATTTTCTCCACGAAAGAGCATAACCAATGCAACAACAAACCTGCAATGATCATCACAACAGAAGTTTGTAAAGCCTCCCTTTTGTTATGTCAAGAATTAATGACATGTTGACTATAAAAAACCATAAAAAAACTTACCCTGCAATCAGGATAACAAGTGAAATGAGCCATAAAACATATTGGTAAGGCTTGTATTTGGATCTGACAATAGGAATAGTACTCGTAGGAACACTTCGTTGCTCCAACCATCCAAACTGAGGACGAGGCAGCAGAACAAAACCAAGTAGAAACCCAGTCAAAAAACCACCTATGTGTGCGAAATTATCGACACGAGGCAAAATTCCAAGCCCAAGATTGATGACAATGATGATCAAAAGAGTAAGCAGTGCTGCAGCCTATGCAAGTGAACATATGAATACTTTATTTATTAATCGTCTTTGTCATAACAAAAAATGTAATTTACTTAATAGTATATACTATAGATTAGATCAAATGAGTTGTTCACCTTGTTAGTGTAAATAGTCCAATTTGTGAGAAGTTCAGACAACATTGCTCCAAGAAGTCCAAAAAGAGCACCAGAGGCACCCACAGAAATATTATTTTGAATAAATAGTGCAGAGAGAATGCTCCCTCCAAAGCCTGAAAAGAGGTATGTAATTCCAATTCGAACTGCAAAAGTTTCAACAAAGAGAATCAGAAAATATGTGCAAGACTTTGAATACAATTTCAAGCTTATGCGAAACTATCTTTGGAGTTTAGAAATATTGAAGAAAACAAAGAGAGAGCATACCAAAGCCGAATTGCTGCTCTAAGCGAATTCCGATAAATACCAAACTGAGCATGTTCACAAGCAGATGAATGACACCAGCGTGTAGCCATATACAAGTGACAAGCCTCCATCCTTGATGCCTGTGAACCACTTTATCCCACTCAAGAGCTCCTAACTTCTTCAATCTTCAAAAGTTTGAAAATCATTCAGTTATATCAAACATCTATATTTTGTTGATGTGTTATTAACTTATTATTATTGAATTCAAAATGATTCACAAATATAAGCTGTATCAGCAAACTTAAAAACAATACCACAAATTAACTTCAAATAACATAAGTAATAGATTGAAATCAGAGATGGGACATTAAAAGGAACTATTCAGAAAGAAAAAAGAATGTTGATCAAACAGACCCAAATAGAAATAAGAAGCTAGTTATCTTAGCAAAGAACAATCTGACTAGTTCTTTTCAGAAATTTGAAGCAAGCGTGTTCAAAATTAGAAAACATGAAATTAGGTTCTTTCTTTAACAAGACTTTAAACTATGCTCCTACTTAAAACAAGAGACATAGCAAAGAAAAATCAAATTAAGAACACTACCAAACCAATTATGAACAATATGAAAGAAAGATAAATTTCTTCACCAGCCATGTAGGGTTGATTAATATTTAGATAAGAGGTGTCAACTAAAACATACAGTAAACAATATGAAGTAATTTTTTTCCTTTTCTGAAAGAAAAACAATATAAAGTAATTACGAAGCAATCAAATCCCCAACATAATACCATGAATAACAATGAAATAAAGAAAAAAGCCATATATAATTTCAAATTACGTTGAAGAAGAAGCGCCAAAGAGAGGATTCTCTTTCAAAGGCTGGAATGAGAAGCGCCCAAGAAACCTGGCTACACAGTTGCCCTGAAACCCTGAATTATTTTTAGGACAATCGTTGACGTACATGACCACAATAAACATGGCGATATTGATTACCACAAATATGGGCACCAACCATGATGTCCATTGGGTCTCTGATTCTTCTATTGGATATGAAGATGGTGTTGTTGAGTAACCATTATTACTACCTCTTCTTTTATCTCCTCTGTTTTCTGGATCTTCAGTGGCCATTCTCTCTCTCTCTCTGATTGTAATTAATGGATGGAGTTGGTGAAGGAAGGTTTTAATGGAGGATGGAAGAAAGAGACGGTGAGCTTTTTCGGGGTTCTAACTGCCCACCCCCACAGTGAGCTTGAGAAGTGTTTCTTAAAAGTATGATCAAAAATAAAAAAGAAAATACAAGCCCTTTATAATATAAAATAAAATAAAAGTAAAAGCCAATAGTATTTTACCACGTGTACAGCAACGTAATAGGTTACGTGCTGATGTGGTGGTATATTGTTGGGTTGTGACAGTGTTGGTCGTGAAAAGGCTGTGAGGTTAAGGAAAGATATACTCCGTGTGGGACGTGGATGATCTGTTCTGTTGTTTTCTCTAGTTCCCACGAACTGAAGTGACCGTTTCTTCATTTTTTTTAACTATCTCACATTAAATAAATAATATATATAAATAAATGAAATGAAAATATCTAATTTATTGGAGAAGTTGTTAATAAATATTTAATATTTTTTTGAGAAAATAAATACCCAATATTTAAAAATGATAGCAAAAATACTTAAATTTCTAATTTTTGAAATATCATTAGAACATCTCGAATTAGGGTGGTACATTGGTCGGTTTGAGCGGTTTTCCTATATATTTTCTAACACAATCTAAAGTTCGGGTTGTTAAAATTTAAGTGCAACCCGCCCAATTAAAAAAAAAAATCTATAAACCGACCAACAGTTTGGGCGGTTTGGTCGGGTTAACCTGCCCAAACCGGCCAAACTTTTTTTTTTTTAGTTTTAAAGTCAAAATCAATAAAAATTAAAAAGATAAATTAAAAATATCGCATCCCACCAAAGTACAACACCATATATATGACTTTAAAATTAATAATTAAGTATATAATTTTATATTATTATATATTTAATCATTTATGTTATATATAATAAAAACTAAAAAATTAAAAAAAAAATTAAAAGGTGCAAAATCGGGTTGGTCAGGTTGGTCGGTTTAATTGGGCGGATTGGAACTATTTTAAACCCGCCCAATTAACAGATTTGGCGGTTTGTAATTTTTTCGGGTTATTTCGGTTTGTAATTTTATCGGTTTTTTCGGTTCGATTTGGGCGGATTATTCGGTTTGGACAGTTTATAAATTTTTTTATACAGCCCTATCTTGAATGGTGTACAATTTTGCTAAATTTAGGTAGAATCTTAACACCCATTCACTTTAAAAATATGCTAAATTATACACTAAATTAGATTTTGAAAGCTATATTGAATTGGTACATAACTTTTTCTTTTCATCCTAATGCTTTTTTTAATTTGTTTTTTTTTTATAAACTCTTTTAATTTGTTTTAAAATATAACTATTAATTATTTGTTGACAATATGTACAATTATATCATAAATTAGAAAATTAATTCGTAATTCGCGTGCATTTATTTAGATTTTTGAAAACTAAATAAATAAAAGCTTTAAGAAATCAAATAGTGATTAAGTAAAAGAGATGAATGGTTTTTACGTGATTCGGACATTGATTATCCTTAGTCTACAAGTTAGTGTATTGGCCTTTTAGACTTTTGAATGTATCACAAATGAGTTTTACAATAAGGAACCCTAATCCTGGCTATAAGGTAGTTTATTTTGGTTTCCCTTAGAGAAGGAGAAAGCTTAGGGTAGAGCTAGCAGAACTTCGGCTAAAATTTCATCCCCTTGCATAAAGGGGTAGAAGGGTTTATATAGGCTACAGTTTGGGTCCAAACATACCTATGACCCATTCAGGTTTTTATTGTAAAAGCAAGCCCGCTAATAGAGTAAAATACACAAATACATGACTATGAGGCCTACTAAGAATATCCAAGCTGTGGGGCGACGGTTCCGTACTAATGAGGGGACCATTTGTTGCAAGACACGTGTTGCACAAGTGTCACGTTTGGTAGATAAAGGTATCAGGGGAGCCGTCGGGCAAAAAGGGTGTAGGCAAACGTAGTGGTGGCGCACGCACTACCATGATCTAACACAGGGAATAATATCTGATCTTGTGTTAGAGAGGTGAACACGTTTGTTAAGGGGAGATATTCGCCTCTCGTCTTGCGGTAGACGTCCGGTACTCCCATGCGGTAGACATACGACTCTTAGTCCGTGTTTGGCTTCCGAGAGTCATCTTGTGGTAGGCGTCCAGGAGCATCTCACATGGTTTGCCTCTAGGTGTGCTTTTATCCTCATTCCAAAGTCTCTGTTCCTTCTGTATCCCAAAAGACTAAGAGAACTTCCAGGTCTTGGAAGAATGCTATGAATGCTATGTCTCGGAGGTGAAGCTCTTAATCTTCACTTGGCTTGGGCTCATTCCAATTTGGGCTTGGGCTTAAATAAGAGGGAAGGCTTAGGCACATTTTTAGATAGTGATTACCTTTCGGTTATGCCACGTGCTGTCTTCCGGAAACACAGATAGTATTTACCCCCAAGCTTTTGAGACTTAAGAGTGGCGAAAGCTTGCAGTCTTCCTTCCGGGCGACCTTGGAGTCATCGGGCATGTGGACAATTCTAAAAGTAGTGAAAGCATTTTTTTTCTCTTTCTGACACTCGTCAGTTGAAGAGTCAAGAGTTAGTGTGGAGAACAACCAGCATCACATGTGTGTCTCCACTTCTTGGATTCGTGAATGCCACGCGCTTTGGGAAGGCGCTTTTTGTGTAAAACGATGGAACGATGACCATTTAATGTTAGTGTGGGCCTTGCAGTGAGCATTAATGTTGAAAAAAATACCTCGATTCCTATAAAGGCATTAAATGCCATCCTCTCAATTCCCTATCCGTTGGATCGCATGTTGTGTTTTTTCTAGGGAGATCTTAGCCCTCAATTTCAAAGCACGTGGATTGCTACTTTTGCTATATATGGTGCGAGGGAATCACTTTCACCATTTTTGCATTTTTAAATTTTTGAGCTTTCATCTTCGAAAGCGAGCAAAAACTTTCTTTTGCCTATATATGTAAATAAAGATTTTATTTTTGCTTAAACTTATAAAAAATACACAATACAATAAAGATAAAATATCATAATAATATGACAATACATTAAATGATATTTTTCCTAAAAAAGACCAAACAAATAAAAAGATGCAAAAAAAATGAAACTAACATTACTAACTTTGATTAATTCCCCATATATCACTCCCAAGCATACCAGTGCTTGTCCCTTAATTTTCTATTCCATGACAGCTAGTGCACTCTAAATACAATCTTTATGGTGATCATTATGCTATATCAACCAATATGAATTTCATATACAAGTCAATAAAGGGTCTTTCCAGCAAATTAAAATTAAAAAGAAAAAAATAATGGAAATCATAATGGTTCTAAAATAATTAAAAACCATAAGATAAGCATATATGTGTAGTGTGACGTTGTCTGTGTAGCTTTTAGTTTTGTTCTCATTCATTGTGTGGATTGAGTGAATTAGTTGGATGGTCAGATAGTTGGAGATAATTATCTACCTTCCATTGCTTGCAAAATACACTAATAAATGTATATAGCCAAGCCATCTTCCTAATACTGTATGGAACTTATTTTAGGGTCAAAATATAATGCTTATCATACTATTACTTACTATAGTTAGAGATGTTGATTGAAAAACAATATTACTAGCTAAATTATATATGCGATCTTTCTATAAGATAATTAAGGCACGTACCTACTAAATGTGGAATGCGTTATCATTTTTTATTCATTTATTTTTTAGAGTAAATAAGATTTTTATTTTTATTTTTCTAATATAGCTCTAATGTGACTCTAATTTGGAAACGTTTTAGTGTTTGGACAAAGAATACGTGCATAGATAGAAATATAATGATAAATTTTAGGAATACTAGTATCTATATTTTTAGAGCTAATATTTTATAAGTTGAATTTCAGCTAACTTAATTAGTTAAATAAACTTATGTATTGCAACTATCCCCATGATCATAGAATATATTGTTTGAGAGGGACAATTACAATAATTTGTTTATTAGTTTAGAGGAATCTTATCAATATAAAAAAAAAAAAAAAAAAAAAAAAACAAAAACAAAAATCGAAAGATAAAAAGATAAATTGCTTATAGTTTCAGAAAAAATAAATATATTTATTATTTCTATTATTATTAAATTTATAAGATTTCGAACTTAAAAACGTCACCCCATACAATTTGATACTTTTAAAATATTGAAGGAGTTGAGATTAAATTATATATCACAAAAAAAAAAAAATTATTTTTTTACACACTATACCATGGCCATCCTAATTCCCATGTAACTTTATTTTTGTTTTAAGATTTATATTATTTTGTACCTTGATGAATTATCAATTTGGACCTTACATTTTAAAAATTTCTATTTTAGATCTTATATTTTTTAAAAGATTACAATTAGGACCCTAAGGTCATTTTTCGTTATGACAAAAGTACCCTTAGTTATAAAAAAATATATTATTTTAGACTCTATATTTTAGAATATTGACACTTAATATTTAAAAAAATTTATTTAGGACCTCATTTTTATTAAAACATAATAAAATAAAAATTAGGGACTAAAATTACTTCTTAGTCAAAATATTTTTAAATATAATCAAATTATTATAAATGTGAATCAAATAAATAATAATTTAATACTCAAAATTAAAACAAAAATATATTTTTCTTATTATTAAAAAAAAATAAATTTTCTAAAAATTAAGTGCCATTATATTAAAATATAAGATCCACAAAATTGCATAAATCTTTTTATAACTAAGGGTATTTCAGTCATATTTAGAAATATTTTAACCTTAGGGTCCTAATTGTAATAATTTTTAAAAAATACAAAGTCTAAAATAAATTTCTTAAAATATAAAGTCCAAACTGGTAATTTATTAATAGAGGGGGTCCTAAAAATAGTATAAACCCTTTTTTTAATAAAAAATTTACATAATACACCAAAAATATAAAAAAAAAAAAAAAATTACAAAAATACATCAACACTAAAAAGTTTTCAGTTTTACTCTTTGAACTAGTTTATTTATAAAAATATCTTTTCAATAAAAATAATAAACAGTTTTTTTAGTTGTGTTATAGTTTATTTATAGTTTTATTATACTTGTCATGAGTTTGTCTTTCTGATTGTCTTTGATTATTTTATAGTTAATTTATAGTTGTCGTGAGTTTAATTTTTCGTTATTTTTTAATTATTTTTTTACTTTTTACTGAGCAAAATATATTTTTGTAGTTTTAAAACATTACAAACTTATTTTTAAAATTTAAAATTTAAGCCATAAAATTATAAATAAAACATAAAAGAATGGTATTTTTAAAAATTCTCCTTTTTTATCCAAAAAAAAAAAAAGAAATCAAACTAACAAAATAACACAACAACCAAACACCGGCCCTAAACTCCAAAGCACATTTTACAAAATTAATCGTAGCTTTATAAAAGAGCTTGATCACGTTGTAAAATGAGAAACACTAAAAAGTTTTAGATCAAAAATAGAAAGTGAAATACATGAAAAGTTTATCACCTTTAACTCCATCATGGATTCTAATTTTTTTTATATTTAATTAATTTCAAAAGTTTATCACCTTCAACTCCATCATGGATTCTAATTTTTTCTATATTTAACTAATTTCAAAAGTTTATCATGAAAGAAATGGAACTGAAGTGGAAATTAAGAACAATAACATTATTTTCAAAGTAGAAATAATAACATTATTTTCAAAGTAGAAATAATAGTTTGATCGCTTCCATTTTAGTTTATCACAAAACAAGTAAAGAGATTTTTGTTTCCTTAGAGTAGGTAATTCATTTATTTGTATTAGGTATCTTCATTTGGTGTATTTTAAAAATAATTTTATTTTATAAATGTGCAATTTGTCATTTTGTTTTGTATCATGGATATAGTGTTTATCTTTGTATTCATTGTGGCTTATTTTGTATCATGTATGGTAATTTGTTTATATTCTGGTGTGACTTATTTGGTATCATATATGGTGGTTTGTTGAAGTCATTTTTTGAGTTATTTTATAGTGTAAGGTAGCAGTAACACCATCAGCTCTAAAAACATCAAAGATAATTTATTTTTTTCATAATAATTTTCAACAAAGAAATTAAAATTCCTAAAAATTACTATATCATGAACATTATTAAAAGTATCCAAGATTGATGATTGTTACATTATTAAAAGTATCCAAGATTGATGATTTTTTTCTAATGAGTAATTTTGTGTTACATATTTTTGGACAGTCTTCTAGCTAGCAGGATAGGATTGAGATGGATCCAAGATGTTAGACTACCAATCAGGGGCGTCTCAAATATTTTTGAGGTCCTGTTCTAATTTTAAAAAGTAGGCTCCTAACAAAAAAAAATTATAATTTGTAAATAATATTTTCAAATATTATCATATTAGGAAAATATATTTTACATAATTAAGCACCCAAAAATTTAAATAATTTTATTAAAATTATTGTTATTTCCAATGCAACTTCAAGTTAATATCAAATATTATGGGAAAGAAAATTAAAAGACATTAAATAAGGAAAAGAAATTAAGGAAAAACCTTTTTTTTTTTTTTTTTTATTTGGAATAACAAATTAGTGGAAGATTGAATTAAAAAAAATTCCTAAAAAGTCATATTGGGCTTTTTTAATTTGTGGGCCCTGTGCATTAACACTCTTTGCACGGGTTAATGGCCGGCCCTGCTACCAATCACGGGAATCTTTTTATATTCGTTCTCTTTTATGTTGGCTTTAAAGTCATTCACAATGTACTAAAATGATAAGGGGTATCTTTTCTCATATTAAAGTCTTAATGTTTAGTATTCTGAGTGTATATCTCTCTTATGCAGTCAACGTTAATGTTGTGGCATAATAATTGGTTGTTTACCCATTTTACGTAAATGTGGCATGGGAGTGAAATTTCTATTCAGGGTGATTGGCACCCTTGAATCTGGAAACGAGGTAAGAATAATATAAAATGTGTATATCTATGTGTGCATGTGATATACATGATTATGTTATTAGAATAAATGCTTTGATATCATAGTGGCGCAAATTATAGTGTCGGGTTCGCATCACAACTATAGTACTGGTAGTGGTCAGAATGAATGAATTAGCATCATGGCAACGCAAACTATAGTGTCGATTCAGCCGTGCAAGTATAGTGCTAGTTTTGACAGATATTTAATTTCATAAAGTATTAATTGGCGCTCTTGTAGCAGTACAAAGTATAGTACCGAGTCGACAGTACGAGTATAGTGCTGGTTAAGAGTGATATGGTCAGTGGTACTTTTAGGTATAAACTGATATTATTAGGGAAACTTACAAAAATACTGGAATTTAGGTTAACTTTTACAAAAATACTGTCACACGGAAATCTTTTCAAAATACTGTGTTTTTATAAAACACCAGTAAAACACAAAACAGAATATCTTAAAACAACAGTAGAACAACTAAAAAAATACCAGTAGAACAACAGTGAAAACTTAATACAGTATACTACAGTATGAAACTTATAAAAAAAACACAGTAAAAAAGTAAAAAATACCGCCTGGCAGTAATTTTGTAAAAAAATGACAAAAGTTAGTATACTATGTAAATTTCCCTATTATTATAGCAGTACAACTATAGTGCCAGGTTCACAACGCAACTATAGTGCTGGTAGTGGCTGATATTATGATTAAGCATACCAAAGGCAAGAGCATTCTTAATTTATCTGTTAAGCCTTGTAGATAGGTGTATGGGCATCTAGATGCAGTCAGTAATGTGTTTATATGTTTTATACTTTTTTCTTACTAAGTCTATTGACTCATAGATATGTTCGGATGTGTAGATTAGAGAAAGGCGAAGACTGAACACCAATGAGTCCAAAGCTTGAGGATGATTCTACATATCAAGATAGTTAAGCCTGGAGCGTTCAGTTTTAGGACAACAGGGGCTTACATTTGTAGTCGTGGTGCAACACTTTTCTAGAAATATATTCTGTAAGTTGTTGTAACTTTTGAACGGGATCCCGACTATTATGTAAAGTCATGTATTTATTAAAGCTTAAGTTTAAATTTCAAAGTTTTATTTTGACACGTTTTTTGAGAAACTCTTTGATTAGCAAAGGCTGACACAGTAATTAAGAAATTATTGTAGCGTATCTAAGTAAGTTGAGCGTTATAATTCAAACTCATCTTGCCGAGGCCTACGCAGCATTAAGTTGCCTGTGGTACGCACTTTAAAGGTATCCATCGCCTTGTGAATCTCGTCTGTAGACATAGTGCTCCTGGCGCTTGCGTAGACAAAGGACACATCGCTAGGCAAAGGAGGATTGTGTTTCCTAAGCACATAAGAAGAGGAATGCTCACAAGGTGTGGCAGGTTGAGTCGATTGTTTGGGTGGAGCTATGCCTTTAGATACACAAAAATTATGGTAAGCACGAGCCTCATATTTATTGTTTCTCTGGGAGTCCCTACGAGCCTATGCCTTGACCCTGGGTACCCCCGAGAGTAAGGAGAGAGCGGGTGTGGAATCTCAGGTGACTCTAAACTTCAACAAGGGATGCGCTAAGCCTAGAAAGATACATGTTGGAATCGACAATCAAACCATTTTGATCTCCACTCAAAACCAAATAAATTTTTGCTCGAACCCTCTTCACACAATCTCTATAGTTAATAATGTGCTCTAAATAATCCCTTATCTCGGACATTAATCTGGCATATCTATCGTATAGGATCTCTTGAGTACCATGCAAATCAGAGGATGATATGTCAATAACATCGGTCGCAGAAGACATCTCATTCTGAGATTGCCTCCCAATGAGGCCAAGGATTGAAAGGTTTAATGAAACGTGACGCCTTGACACCTCCACCTAAGAGGTACCATCAAGGTATTGAGCTCACTAGACATAAGACATGGGAGTGTACGCCCTAAGGAGGACACACGTGATGCTACTAAGACCACAAAGATAACACACAAACCATAACCACAAGTATTCTAAAAGCATGGTGCATGAACAACAAAAGTAAAGAGAATAAGAATAGATACAATACCGCGTGAAGCAGGAGATATTGCACTGAAAGAGAAAATTACTCTAAAGCAAGCAAGACGCCTGCCACATAAACCAAAATTCAAGCATCAAGATGATGCCTCATGATCAAGAGCAAAACACGCCATATGATAGAGACAAGCATGGAGCATGTCCAAATATATTTACACACATATATATGCAAAAAAAAATTAAATGATGATAAGCTATCAAAGAAACAAATGTTCAAAGACTGACCTTGGGGAGAATCAAACCCAAGACCTCTTAGGAAAGGTGAAGGGAGTTTGCCACTACTCCAAGATGATTTGTTGAAGTGAAAATCTAGCAAGAGAGGCCTCTATATATAGTGGGCATATTCTCAAATAACGTGAAGAAGATAAGGTTCGCACTTCAACCTAGCAAGACCTTAATTTGTACAGTCGATAAGAACACTTATTCTTGTAGACTAGGGGCAAGTCTTGCTTAAAATTTTTGGGTTAGTTTGAAGCACCACAAGGACCGACACCATGACGATTCGTGAATAGAGGAAGACATGGAAGAAGGCTACGAGCGGGGTACGGTGTGAGGGGCTCACATGCGAGTCGTGCATGTGTGTTTGTGGTGTGTGTGTCATGTGTGCGTGAGGAGAGGGGCTCACATGCGAGCCCTGTAGTGTGTAAGTTGAGTGTGTGTGTGTGTGTGTGGGGAGAGAGGATTGCATGCTAGTCGTGTACTGTGTAGTGTGTGTGTGTGTGTGTGTGTGTGTGTGTGTGTGTGTGTGTGTGTGTGTGTGTGTGTGTGTGTGTGTGTGTGTGTGTGTAGTGTGTGTGTGTGTGTGTGTGTCGTGTGTGGATGGAGAGAGGGGCTCCCATGCGAGCCGTGTAAAGGGCTTGCATGTGAGTCGTACAGTGTGTTTGTAGTGTGTGTGAGTGTGGTGTGAGTGGCACACGTGTGAGACATGTGAGGGGCTCGCATGTGAACCCACGTGTGTGTATGGAGTGAGTAATGCAAAGTAAGGGGAAAATTTGAATATATGTTGAAAAGAATGTCGTTGGGAGAGAAATCAAAGGACAAGGCATGCATGGGAAAAACGTATGACCACGCTTTCTGTAAGCTCTGAAAGGAAGGAGGTACGAGTAGTGGAGGCACCGTATCTATAGGTCTGAGGACCCGAACAAGGGTACACTGCAGCCACCTGACGCCATACAAGGGTACGGGGTGCAAGACCACCTCCTACACTTGCAGTTTGCAGCCTAAAAGTGACAGCTTATCTCTTTGGGACCACCATGTATCTCAGGCCATTAGAGCCTATAAATACTCCATTCTCAAGTGTGAGAGGGGGTTGGAAAATCATTCTTGTAACCACCATATTGAGAGTAATAGAAAGTTTTGATTTTCTCTCTATTATGAGATAGACACTTGAGTTTATATTCCATCTTTTTCTTCACCTTAGTTATGAGTTTCCAGTTTATATTGTAATTTTCTCGCCACAAGATTAGTTGACGAGTTATTACTGTCTATAGTTACATGCAGGCTCGACTACTTAGCACTACTGGATTGAACACAAAATATGCATTTCTACATCATAGTGTCATTTCCATGTATGGCATCTCAGTTCCCATTGTAATGCACGTCGATCATATGGCCGCAACCAATCTTGAGATATTCCTTATAGCCCCTATCAGAATAAGTAAGTAAATTCAAAATTAATTTCATTAATTTATAACTCTACATTTATTATATTAACAATCTTACATGTATGTTTGACAAGTTCTAGGCTTCACTGGATTCCTGTACTCATCCAACCTCAGTCGCAAACAGTGACGTACTTGGATTCCAAGAATGAAGAAATGCCTAAAGATTTGCAATATGTCATTACTACATAAGTTCTATAACCAACAATGCAGTCCATAAATTTGTTTAAAATGCTATATTTTAACTTTATTTTTTGTGTAGCTCGAGGAACATGTATAATAAAACTAAAGGTCGATGCAATATTGGTCCAATCACAGTGATGACTCTAGTAAGTCCACAATAGCCAGATGATATACAATGTGGATACTATGTTATGGAGTTCATTAAAGGTTACATGACCGAACCAGATCCCATGCACCGATTAAGAGAAGGGGTAAATCAATTAATAAGTAGTCTTAAGTTTGTTTTAAATACTTTATTTTTTGTTTTGTTTCAATAATTTTGATGGTACTAACTAATAAATTATTTTGTTTTACAAGTCAGGTTCTGCATGTCGTGCACTAATGATGTGATAAATGCTAGGGGTGTTCATCAAACCGCTCAAACAGCCCGCACCGTAAAAAAATACACTTTGAAATTCTTAATGATGCGATCGCAGTTTGAATTTTTCTTAAACCGCGTGGTGCGGTGCGGTTTGCGATTTTGAATAATTAATATGCGGTTCAAACTTCACTGTACTGCACCGCACATTATAAAAATACTAATTTTATATTTATTTAATTTCAATATGTGAATGTCCAATCCAAAACCCACTAATTATTGTATTATTAAAACTTAAGATATTTTTTCATATTTATTTTCAAGTCTTATGATATTTTTGACAAGTATTGCTCAAGTTTTGTTGTATTTGTGATAGCTTATTTATTGGTGATAGTACAAACTGTAGAAATTGCAAAAACTGCACTGCACCATATTTTGCGGTGCAGTTTATGCCGTTTTTTTAGTTTCACGATGTGAGTGCGGTTTGGAAAAATAGAAAAATTGCATATGCGGGTTGGTTTGAAAAAACAGTCAAAAACTGCACCACCCGC
Source organism: Cannabis sativa (assembly GCF_029168945.1). Classification (NCBI taxonomy): domain Eukaryota; kingdom Viridiplantae; phylum Streptophyta; class Magnoliopsida; order Rosales; family Cannabaceae; genus Cannabis; species Cannabis sativa. The sequence continues at coordinate 13,331,327 of NC_083605.1, read as the reverse complement.
ATCGCGAACACTCCTAATAAATGCTATACAAGATTAGTGGGTAGACTACGTGAAAGTAGAGGTGGTACGTCAAGAAAACTTATGAGTATATCTCAATTCATGTGTATACTTTTCATTAAATAATTTTTTTTTGATCAATCAGTGAATTTCATAACTCCAAAAAATATACAATTACAACCTATTAGCACCTTCATCCGAAGACCTTATATTTTAGTCTATACAATTTGCTTGCTTTTCTATACCTACTTTTGTATTACAATCATAATAGCTTTTTGTATTACAACCAATGAGTACCAAAAAACAGAACAAAACTTATCAAATCAAACCAAAACGCAGTACCAGTTTCCTGGTTTAATCAGCTTCTGGTTTACAGTTTTGAAAACCAGTCCCTGTCAATCTGCTTGGTTTTGCTTGGCAAGTAACACATTATTCTATTCTTCACATCCTCCTTAATCGTCCTCACAACCTGCTCAACAGACATAGCCTCTGAATTCCACAAAACTCCATTCAGAACCTGCCATATCTGATACACTACAGTAGCAACAGCAGCTGTTATAACAACTTTCCGAAATGAGTTGATTTTTGCTCTTTCTATCCACCTAAGCAACCTGTTCAGATTTGTAGTTTCAGCTCTCCAGTTCAGCCATTTTTTAACTTTAGATAAGAAATTATGAGAGAAAGAACATAGGAAGACTAAGTGTTTAGAAGATTTAATCTGATTACTGCAAAAAAGACAAGAATCCTCCCCAAAAATATTCAACCTATGAAATCTTTCTCTAGTTTTTAGCCTATCCTATATAGCAAACCACAAACAATAGTTGTGTCTAGGAATATTTAGTCTATTCCATACCTCATGACTCCAATTTACTCTGTTTTGTGAGGGACAGAGAGCTTTGTAGCCATTAGAAATACTATAAGGGGCTGCTGCAACTTGCTAAAAATTCATGACCTCTTTAACTTGGTTTTTGACAGCCACTAGTTTCTTCCAATACCAACTAGCCTGAGGAGGAGCTTGATAACTCCACCAATCCATACCTTTCATATAAACACAATGGATCCATCTAATTCACAGATTATCTTCCTAATTCGCAAATGCCCACACATATTTGGTCATCGCTACAATATTCCATTCAACAACCTTTTTTAGACCTATTCCAACAGATTTTTTTGGTTGACAAACAAAATCCCAAGCTATAGGAGCAGCCCCCATAGACACATGGTGGCCTTTCCACAAGTAGGCACGAAAAATAGCTTCAATGTCTCTTATAGTCTTCTTAGGTAACACCATAATTTGGCTCCAATATGAGTGAATTGACATGAGAACAGAGTGAACAAGAACAACCCTTCCTGCTAGTGATAAATTCCTTGAACTCCATGTTTTGATCTTGACAGTCATCTTATCTGCTAGTACAACACATTCTTTCCCCGAAATCTTTTTAGCACAAATAGGGATACCTAAATATTTGAAAGGTACCTCTTTTTTTGCTAAAACCTGAACTGTCAATAATACATTGAACCTCATGCTCATCCATACCACAATAAAATGCAGACTTATGAGGATTCAGTTGAAGTCCAAAAGAGCAAGAAAATTGCTTTAGGCCTTGTAAGACATAGTATATATTCTTAAAATCTCCATGGCAAAACAGAATAACATCATCAGCAAACATCAGATGATTCAATTTCAACTTTGCACATCTGTCATGAAATTTGAAATCTAGTTTAGATCCAATCTTCTGCAATATTCTTGATAGGTACTCCACACCTATAACAAACAGTAAAGGTGACATTGGATCACCCTGTCTTAGTCCTCTTTTCCCTTCAAAGTATCCATGTTGAAAAATTGCGTTTTTGCAAATGTCAGTGATATATAAGAAAATATAAAACTGTAAGCGTCTGCAGAAGCAGAAAGTAATTTTGCTATAGCAGAAACTCGTTTTGTAGTGACAAAACAGAACACACAAAATATAAAATATTTGCAGAAAAATAAATAACTTGACACAAGAGATTTATATGTGGTATCAGTGTTCTCCCGAACACTCCTAGTCCACGGGGCCACGCCCAGAGAATGAAATCAATTAATAAAGTATCAAAATTACAAAGACAATTGACTTAAACAAGTTTAGACTCCCTCTAAAGTATTGCCGCAATCCTTTGTAATCCACTTTATGAATCTGACTTCTTGAAACACCTTCAAGCCCGAACTCCCTTCGTCTTTGAAGTGTGACTGCTTACTTCCTCCCGAAGTAAGGCTTCAACAAGTCTTCTCCCGAAGACCAAGTGCTTACTTCCTCCTGAAGTAAGGCTTTATCAAGTCTTCTCCCGAAGACCAATCTCTTGTTCAGTCAAGTAGTTCTTCACAACCTCTAGGATAAAGTAAGAACAGAAATAGACAACTAGAACCTAGATGAATAACTAGGCTCTCACAAAACAAAGAAAAAGTCTCTTCTCACAAATAATATAAGTGCAAAAAATGATTAATGGAAGAGCTAATTCGAATGGCTGCTCTCTAGGCTCTATTTATAGAACATAGAAGCCTTAGAGACAGTCACAAGATTGAATCTACAGCTGTACAAAAACTTTCCTAAGAAAACACGATCTGCAGCATCAGATTCGGATGCTGACGTAGCAGATTAGACCAGAAACGGGAAACTTGCTATAATTGAGTCCGATCCTCTATCAATGCTTGATTCCTGCCAAAAACAGATTAGATATTCTGATTGTATCAAGATACAATCGAAATCAATAAGGAAAAGGCAATAATCAAAGTTTCCCTAAAAAAGACAACTTTCCAAAAAAGAATTGCTTATATTTTAAGAAGTTTCCAAACAAAGAAAAGTTCAGCTGAAAAGTGCAACTTTCCTAACAAGGAAAAGAGAAACTATAAACCGAATAAACAAGGTAAGAAATCGGTTATGAATGCACAAGAATCTTACCATAAAAGAAAAAATATTTTGTCAACTAACTTGCCAAAAAAGGACTTTACAATCTCCCCCTTTGGCACTTTAGATGAACAAAATATTTTTTAACACTAAGTACCTGCAAAGTAAAGTTAGCCATAACAAATAACTACTCCCCCTGAGTAACACAATCAAAAATCACAAATAACAAAAGTAACATGCTAACTTTGAAACCAAATAAGTTCACAAGTACTAAACACAACTCCCCCTGGAAAAAAGGATCCAGAGTTGGTCCAAACAAACAGTTAAAAACAAAATATTACTCCCCCTTTTTGTTTATCGAAGGGCCAAAGATAACAAATAAGAAAATAGTAATATGTCCAATCAAAAGCAAAGAAAGAAAAAGATAAAAACTTAGTCTCGGTAGAGTTTGACCAAGGAGGTCAACTGCTTGGACATCTCTTGCTGAAGTTCCTCCATGGCAGCAAGACGATTGTTTACCAACTCAACTTCATTCTTGACTTCCTGGATTTCTGCAGCAGCAGAACTTGAACTTGCAGCAGCAGCAGCAGCAGCTCCAGCTTTAGGCCTCTTTTGAAACACACCATCAAAGTATTCCGAGGGTTGGAATGTTGGTCCAGTGATCGAAGGCTCAAGTGTTTCATGAGATTGGGCCACATTTTTCTGAGAGGATAAAACCTTAAAGATTAGATTTGGAAAAACAAGCTTAAAGGTTGGCTTTTTACCTCTTCAGAATGAAACAATTTGGTTCAAAATGTGGGAGGCCAAGTCAATTGAAGCTCCAGAGGTGATGCGGTATAGGAATGAGGCCACATCTTGAGACACCACGGTCTTGTTGGAGTTTGGAACCCAATTGCTAAGAGAAAACCGCATACGAGATGCATGAGCAAAAGTGAGATGTGTAATCCAAAGACTCTCCCCTGATTTCAATTCAGACAGTGCACCCGTGAGTTCAGAGAGCATCAATTCACGATCCATAGACATCACTGCATTGGAGACATTCTCTGGAAGTTGCAAGGCTTGAGCAATGTCTTTTTTAGAAAAAGAAAACCAATGTCCCCTAACATATACTCTCCGAAAGAGTCTAGAATTCTCATCAAGAAAATCATCAGTGAGATTAGCATAGAAATCCTTAACAATGTTTGCAATGTACCCATTGAACCCAGTGAGAGTATTTTCCCATTGATGGAATTGAATAAACTTAACAATTCCATAGACCCGATGAGCATGCAAATCATAATTCCTCTCACTTTCAAACTTACGGGTAGCATACAAATTCCAATCGCGCTCATTATCACGATAATAAAATCGAGGACAGTGAGAAAGAGTTGAAGGAACATTACCAGGAGAGGACTCCTTCATTGGCTGCTTGCCTTTGGCAGCAGCAGAAGCCTTTGCTGCTAAAGAAGAACGAGCAAGAGTTGGAGCAGATTTTGTCAATTGAGGCTCTGGCTCGAGTTCAGTGTCCTCACTGTCTGAGGAACCTCCCATGTCCTTTCGAATCTCCTTCTCGGAATGTAGAGACGCGAATTTTTCAGAGGAGACTTCCATTGGTTCTTCTTCTTCTTCTGAAGAAGAAATCGAAGGAGGATTGACCTTAAGCTTCTTCTTGGCTGGAGTCACTACCTTATCACGACTTCGAGATGGACGGAGTTCTTTCTCGACAGATGCTTGCTGGGCTCGGGTTCGAGTAGAAGGACCGGTTGGAGTGGTAGCAGGAACTGATGCAGCAGGAGGAGGGACTGCTAAAGGTGGAGGAAATGCCTTCGAAGATTCAGACGAAGAAGAGGTCCAAACGGGGTGCACAGATTTTCGAGCCACTTGTTTTGGAGGTCGTTTTGGCTTCTGGGGCTGAGATTCATGCTGAGGAAGCGACGAATCTCCTATTTTTGCAGCAGCAGGAGGCATGGATGAAGCAGCAGGGGGTGCATTGGAAGGGGTTGCATCGGTTTCCACCAACTTTTTGGTATGCCCTAGGTTCTTGGTTCTCACCATTTTCGATCTGAAAGGGAAGATGAACAGTAACAAGAAAAGAAACAAGAAACTAGGTTCGGGTAGGTGGTGAGATAAATGACAAAGATTGGTTTAAATAGATATGGAAGCTAAAAGAGAAAAGGAAACCAATTTTGAAAATTTGAAAAATAACCGCCAGCCCATGAACAAAAAGAAAACCGCCCACTTTCCTTTTTTTTAAAAAAAATAAAATAAAAGGAAACTAGAATTACCAACAATATTTTCAAAAATAAGTCAATCTTTCAAGATTAAAGAAACATTACCATATAAAAGATCAATCTTTAAATGGAAACATATCAAAATAAATCAAAGAAGAATAAATATTGATACTTACCAATTATGCACAAAATTTCCTTAGCCCATGAATCAAGTCACCACGCCTCCCTTTTTTTTTATTATTGTTTTTTTTTTATTTTTTATTTTTTAAAGAAACGAAAATAAAATAAAATATGTACAATAAATATAAAAAATTCTAACCAAGCAATTTAATCAAATATCATTAAAAAAAAATGACAAAATAGAGTACATGTTATGCTTTCAAAAGAAAATAACTAATTAGTATCTCAGAAACAAATCATACTTAATTGATGTTGAGGAAAAAGATATGAATGTTACTAAAAATTGTACACCAAGATTATCAATTTAATTTAGTAGAGGAGACTTACAAATTTGAACACACTTGTCAGACATAAGTGTGTGCAGTGAAAATAGGATCATTGTCCTTGGCAAGATTTTTCATTTTCGCCTTTTTCAATTTGATCCTGCAACTGGATGCTATCACTGTTGGAAATTATTTTACCAGGATCTTAAATCTACTCACAAGTATGTTGATTAACACCCTAAATATGAACTTTCTAAAACAATGAAATAAACACATATAAAGTTTAGTAAACCTTACATTGGGTGCAGCGGAATATAATGACTCCTTCCGTTCAGATATCTAGCCCTTGAATCCTTTCTGTAGCAGAGCTTTATCAATATCTGAACCTGGATTTCTTTCTCTGATTCTTTAGTGCTGAAACTCCTTCTTGTTGAAAGTCTTTCTTCACGATCTTCCTCACTATGATTGAGGTATAACTTGCTTTGTGTGGGCACTACTCTAACACTAAGAATTTTGAAATTTCAATGAAGAAGAAAGAGGAGAAGAGGTCGGCCAAAGATAGGGAGAGAGAGAGGCTCAGTTTTTTCTGAATCAGAAGTGTAACTTTCCTGAAGCCTTCACTATCTATTTATAGCATTCCACTAGGGTTAGGTTTGAATTATTTGGCATGAAAATATCAGTTTAAATTCCCTACAAAAGTGGCCGGCCCTATACAAGTGGATTTGGGCCTCACTTTTTGCAATTTTGCAGTTTTATCTTTTCTACATCTGATTTTCTCAAAAACGCCAATTTTCTAATTCAACCATTTAAATGCCAATTCTAACTATTTAATAACTATAAATAATTATTAAATAATGTTGCCATTTGTCATATTTATTAATTGAACCATACAAAGTATCATAATTAACAAATATGCCCCTATAAACTCTTTCTTTACAATTTCGCCCTTACTTAGTGAAAAATTCACAAATAGACATAGTCTAATTTGAGAATTATAATTGATTTATCAAAACCAATTATATGAGTCTTACAAGCAATATTATCTCAACTAGTGCGGGGACCATGGGTCTATATAACCGAGCTTCCAATAAGTAGATCAAGAATTTATTACTAAAATTCACTAACTTATTAATTCTTCGTTGAATCCACGCATAGAACTTAGAATTGCACTCTCAGTATATAGAATGTTCTATATGTTCCACCATATAGACACATCATTAGTTATCCATTGTTATAATCCTAATTCGATCAATGATCCTCTATATGAATGATCTACATTGTAAAGGGATTAGATTACCGTTACACCCTACAATGTATTTAATCCTTAAAACACTTAACCCCATATAAATGATATTTCAGCTTATGTGAAATGAGATCTCCACCATTTATTTTCGTTTGGTCAAGCTCGAAGGAGATCATCCTTTACTTACTATTCGCCAGATAGAAGCTATAAATTCCATGTTTATGTTAGCGCTCCCACTCAATTGCACTACCGTGTTCCCAAAATGTACGTATCACCCTGACCTAAAAGTAGGCTTAACTAACAAATCAAAGAACACGAATAGCCTCTCGAGATCGAGCCTAAACATAACAGGATTAAAATCATTTGATCTAGGATCAACTAGGCGATATTGAGTTGAATAGATATTACGGTAAGTTTAATAAATCTAAGTGAAAGTTCAATATCGGTCCCTTCCGATGCATACTCCATGCATCCAACCTGAGCTTTACTTTAACCAATGCTCTGGAAAGAACATAGCATTTCTCCAAATGCAAGTAAACTCTTGTTGTAGATTATCATATGAGTAAAACCCTGTGTCTGATAAATCTAGGAAACTTTATTCACATAGTCATGTTTACTTTCCAATATGTTGACAGCTCAATAAACAGGATCAAGTATGTGAAAAGGGTTTCAGATGAATTCATACATTATGTACATATAATCATGAAATAAATCATGTGAACCATGCAACATTAAATGTTATTTCTGATCTATATTAATAAGTAAATCTGATGATATTGAAATGAGTTTTATTTAGGCATAAAACCCAACAAACTACCACTTGCACTAATATAAAACAAAATGTGCATTTCTAATAATCTCAACACCTTGATATACAAATCAAGTGTAGTAGTAGTAAACTCCTCGTAATAGGATCTGAAAGGTTGAATTAACCACAACCTTACATCCACTATTACTCTTCCTTAATCACAAAATCATTGATAATGTGAAATTCCTCTCTATATGTCTACTCTCTTGGGATACTGGATTCTATAGCTTTGGCAACTACTTTTGGTTAATCAGGAAATTAACACTAGTAGTTTAAGGCAATTTGGAATGGTGCCAAAGATGTATAGAACTTTCCTTAGACTGAATAAGTACCTTTCCTGCAACTTTAACATTCAGTCCCTTCCTGGTAGACCTAGAGACTTCAGATAGGTTTTTACACTTCTCCAAAATCACTATTCCACCCCCAGAGTAATCACCATCTTATGAGAAAGATTTTCTAGCACAAAGGCAAATTTCGAAATCTGATGAGGTGTAGTCTAAGAGTTTTAAACACACCCTTATAGACTAACATATAGTTCCTCTTCTTTATCTTAAGATTTACTTGATTGTCTTCCAATGTTCTTCTCCTGGATTAATCTGATACCTACTCATTACTCCCACTCAACAGCAGGTGTCTGGTCTAAGGCATACTAAAGCATATCTGAGACCTCTCACTGTTGATATAAGAAATTCTTTAATGTCTTTATCTTTTATGGAATAGTTGATACTTTTCCTTATATTAATAAAATCTATGCCTAGAAGTCGAGAAGCTTCTATAGATTGCCATTAGAAAGAAAATGTATCAGCATCTTACTTAAGTAAGTTGCTTGCATTAGAGTAAGTAATTACCAGATATACCACAAGCCATAGGTTTAGATAAACTCAAACCTATAATACTAAGAACAGGAAGTTTTGTTAAGTCCATTGAATAGACTTATAAACGAAAATTTCCTTTTATGTCCTTGTAATAGAAAGTTTAGGTTGCTCCATGTGAATTGATTAAACCATAGTTCTATTGGCTTTTCTTCTTAGTTTCTTATCTTGACAATCCATTACTTGTTTAAACTTACAATGGATTTTAATCACTAGTGTCTCCCAAGTCATGAGAAGGTGAATTCCTAGAAACTCTCCCACTACGACAAGGTACCGTGAATTATGTCTAAGAAAACTAAATGGTATTAACCTCTTTGGTTGTGACTAGACAACAGAGGTAGTGGGATCATCATATGTCAAATAAGATGATAGAACACTTTTGGAATCAAGAATTAAATATCTCCTTTATATGCTACTTTATTTTCAGACTTAGTCATTTTCTTAGAAAAGTAGTATTTGTTTAAACAAACACTTCCTTATCTATTGACTATGGGATGGTCCACCCCTAATCACTTAGAATAGCTAACAAACCATGGTTAACAGTTCTAGCTTTTCTTAAGATTTTGATTAGGTCATCCATGAATCTAGTAATGATTTACATTAAGTATACAACCATTACATCATTCTGAAATTGTATTACCATAGAAGGACTTAGGCAATGACTAGTAACTAATCATCAATATGCAAATCGAAATTTCTGGGGAGGTAAGTTTGGATATAATTCAAAAATCAATTTAATGATCTTTGAACTGCATATCGACTAACTATTTCTCCACCCCTATCAGTTCGCAAGATCTTTAACCACTTACCTTAATGGATTTAATCATTGCTAGAAATTAATGAAATTTTTAAACATTTCAAATTTCTTTGCATAAGGTATAATCTAGAGTTATCGTTTTAAGAATACAACGAAAACTCATATCCACCCCTGAATGTACATCCATCTGCGAATGAGATGAATTATTTCAGTGGATATAGGCATATTAACTCTTTGCAGAGATCGATCTTGTCAAATCCACTATGAACAAGATACAAATGCCATAGATTAAAAAAAATGTGGTAGTGTCTTTTTAGTTACATCAAAGAATTCTTAGAATAGTGCAAGTGGATCCTGGTCACAGAATACCTAACTCATATTCCATACAGTTTGAATCCATTAATAGAAGATGGATATTAAACCCTTGTGAAGGTGTAACTGTATTGCATCCTGGAATTAAAAATATAAGAAAATTTCTGTTTGGAATCTAAAATTAAAGTCAAGGACTTAAATTTATACCAAATATAATGAGTAATTCTATCTTGGACCACCACTACTAATTTAATTCTAAGTCTAATTTGCCCATACAAGTAGGAGATTTCTAAGATTGAGGATTTATATCAATTGGGAATAGAATTTCGGGATTATAATCATATGCGTCATTTAATTTCTTAAGAGAAAATATAGAATGACATGAAATGATTTATAGACCATTCATCCAATGATATGTTATTGAGCTTTTCGAAATGAATAAGTTAAGAGGAATTAGGATAATTTTGTTGATAAATAAGAATCCAACGATGCTTCGATTAGCGAAAGTCAAAGTAATCTTATTTATACAATCTTCTTGTTTCATATTGTAAAAATACTAGTCTAAGGTGTCATCAATTGATGAACAACTAGATGTTGCATATACAATATTTATCTTTCGAGATCTAACACTATTATGTATGTCTAATGGTGAAAATCCATTAGGGATTTATCTCATTAGATAAACAAACCAAGTTAGACCAACAATGAAGATTCGAAATTAAACTACAACTTAATAACAGAAAATAACATGGTTCAATATAAATTCATACACAATTCAGAAATTATTAAACATATAGCAAGTAGGAATGACAAGTGAAAATACTAAAGCATACAATCCTAAATAATTTCCAAGGTTTTCAACAAACTGATATCAGTGTCCCGTTTAGGCGAGAGTCAAAGCTACCATCCATTGAATAGAGTTGTCAGCTCATCTAAAATGTTAAACATTCTTGCAACCTTTTATTCGATCAAGATTGGAATTCAGTGTTGTCCCGTTTAGGCGAGAGTCAAGGCAATTCTATCTTATGAGCTTCCACCATTGTTTCATAATTTGCAAGTCAAATATGGTCGCCACCATTAGGGTGATCCATACCATATAAAACACTTACAAACTACTTATCTCTCGAGATTAAACGGTGCAAAATTGTTAATGAACGTTCCTCCATTAGGGAGGATTACTCAATAAAACAAACGCGATGTAAAACCAACAATGGAGATCGAATATCTTAATAATAAAGCTCATTATTTAAAGAGAGTTGTATTTTCTTTGATTCTCTTTATTTAATCTATTTATTTTAAATATATATTTATTTAATTAAAATTTCCAATTTAGAATGAAAAATTCTAAATATAAATTTTAATTTAATATTTATAAATTTTACTTAGATGGATATGAAATAACATGAATTTTTTCCATCTTAGTAATAATTTCCAATAAATATTTAGAAAAATATTCAATTTAAGTTGTTACAAAATTAATTTAAATTAATTTACAATTCAAATTTAATTTTCTATAAATATATATTGCATTTCGAAAAATTAAAGTATTTAAGAATACAATTTTCGAAAATGCAAGTTAAAATAAAAAATAAATCCTGGAAAAATTATTCTAATTTAATGTTGGCCCAAAATTAATTAATAAAATTAATTTACAAAAAAAAATATTATTTTCCTATTTAATTAAATATATAAGAAAAATTTCAAATATTTAAGTATGATGATGAAAATCAACTTAAATATTAATTTTCTATTTAATTAAATACACTGGAAAAATACTTCAAGCAAAAATATCACCTATCTAGATTTTCATTTGACTAATTAATTAAATTTCTAATAAATATATTTTACTTCATTTATTTTAATTAATCATTAAATGAAAAAATCATTGATTTAAGTTGGTCCAAAATTAAAATAAATAATTTACAACTTTAATCTATTTTTCAAATAAAATTCGAAATTCCAGCATTTAAGAAATGCAATTTCGAAATTTGATTAATAAAATAAAAAAATATATATTTTGAAAATTATTTAAATTTAAGTTGAAAAAATAAATTTCAACTTAAAATAATTTTTTATTTAATTAAATGTCATGAAAAAGAAATATTTAAGTATCATGATGAAAATCAACTTAGATATTTAATTTTCCATTTAATTAAATGTATTAAATTCAAGAAATAAATAATTAAGTGTAGAGAAGGCTTAATTATTAATCTCTAGTTTAATACTAGGAAAAAATATACTTAAAATAAATTGTACCAAAATTAATTATTTAAATAATTAATTTCACAATTTATAATATTTTTCTATTTTAATATTAGAAATAATAAGTAGTCTAGAAATAACTATCTAGAAAATATCTTATTTGACTAAGTATCTTTTCCATAAAATTTGAAAAAAATATCTAATTTAAGTTGTATTAGAAAAAATCTAGAACTTAAATATTTTCAAATTTAAATTTAATTAAATATCAAAAATTAAGTTGTAACCACTTAATTTGAAAATATTCCATTTTAAGTTAATATTCGAAATGATATCAACTTAAAAAATATCTAAAGAATCTTAATAACCAATTCCTAAAATTCCTCAACTTAATTTTGAAATTTTAAATCCAAAAGATATTCAGATTTAAGTTGATTAGTTAGAGATAACTAAATATCAACTTAAATAGGAATATTTAATGAAAAATTTAAATTAAGCTTCAGAAAGAATCTAGATGGTTATAATTCTATATTTCATTAAATACAAGAAAATACATATAGTTTAGCTTAGAATAAAATTCTTTAAACTATGATTTTCTTAAATTAATTTCAAAAATAAATGAAATTAATTATGTTGATAATCAATTTTATTAGGTTAAACTAGTTTAATTAACCTAGTAAAGTTATTCAAATCAGGCAAATGGGCCTTCACAATTGGGGTGGTTCATGTGAGGGGGTACTAGGTTCAGTATGTCGTACCCACTACTATGGCTCCCGACTCTCACACAAGGCCCAAAAGAGAGGAACTGAACCTTAAAATGAACAATTGTTATTTATTGAATAGGCCTAAAAACAAAATGGGCCTAAATAAAATCTATCAAGAACTATGATATTTTATTTAGCAAGAACAACCTATATGCATCTATAATAAAATTAAACACATAAGCTCACACAGGTACACTTTGGATGGGTCCTATCATGTTGCTAGGTCATACACAGATGAAAGAAGATTGTAAATATACCTGTTACAAATTATTTACTTGACCAAGGGAGCCATGAGTTAAAATCAGATCATTGGATCTGTCAACAAGTTAACCATGGCTATTTGCAATCAAGCAATAATAGGTTTTGAAAACTTACAAACAAGCTAAAACACATACTCCTGCAACAAGGTTAGTTGGATAGTTGGATGTAGGATTTATTTAATTTTAAATAAATAATTTCGAAAAATAATTAATTAAATAAAAAAATAAAATAACAAAAATTTTATTTTCGAAAATTAATATAATAAAATAATATTTAAAAAATTTCGAAATTAATAAAAAAAATATTTAAAATTAAACCTACAATTTTAAAAAATGAGGTTTCAACCAACCTAAATATCATTTCAAAATTTGCTAACTACTTTTAAAAATTTAATGTTATTTTATAAATAAAAAATTAAAAAAGATAAATGAATATCTTTTTCAGATTTTAAATGTAATTTAAATAAATAAAATAACAAAATTTAAAAGTTAGCAAAATATCTTACATCTATTTAAAATTACATGATTATAGTTATCTTATTTTAAATTTAAATAAGGTCAAATTATTTAAAAAAAAATTAATTTAAAAAATTTAAATCTGACCTTAAATTTAAAAATAAGATAAGATATAATCAAATTTAAAAAATAAGATAGATAATTAAGCATAAAAGATAGATATTTACTATTTTTAAATTCAAATTACACTAATATCATGAATTAAATTTAAAAAATATTAAATAAATTAATTATGATAATTAGAATTGAATTAGGAATAGTAAATGTATAAATACAGAACTACACAAAAAATCGGAAGTTAATTCCATGAAGAAGCATGAAAAAATGAAGAAAAACGAAAAAATTGCGAGCTGTACGGACAGTATGCCATGGGCGCGCAAGGGGCTGCATGGGCGAGGGATGTGGGCGCAGGAGGCTGCATGCAGCCTGTTCCGCGCGCGTATCCGTGTTGCTCAACCCCGATTTTTTCAAAACTTCAAAAAATCATAACTAATTCAAATTAAATCGAAATTGAGTTCTGTAAAAAAGTAACTTGCTTAACTTTTTCCATACTATCCAATAAAAATAATTTCAGAAACAGATATTCAATTATTTTTCACGAAAATTCACAAACATCAATCAATCATCAAATAACACTCAATACAACATGATACCATCCAAAACATCAAACAATCATTTTAAAGTCCAAATTTCTTGCAAGCAAATCTATTACCATGGCTCTGAGGTCAGTTGTTGGAAGTTATTTTACCAGGATCTTAGATCTACTCACAAGTATGTTGATTAACAGCCTAAATATGAACTTTCTAAAACGATGAAATAAACACATATAAATTTTAGTAAACCTTACATTGGGTGCAGCAGAATATAATGACTCCTTCCGTTCAAATATCTAGCCCTTGAATCCTTTCTGTAGCAGAGCATTATCAATATCTGAACCTGGATCTCTTTCTCTGATTCTTTAGTGCTGAAACTCCTTCTTGTTGAAAGTCTTTCTTCACGATCTTCCTCACTATGATTGAGGTATCACTTGCTATGTGTGGGCACTACTCTAACACTAAGAATTTCGAAATTTCAATGAAGAAGAAAGAGGAGAAGAGGTCGGCCAAAGATAGGGAGAGAGAGAGAGGCTCAGTTTTTTCTGAATCAGAAGTGTAATTTTCCTGAAGCCTTCACTATCTATTTATAGCATTCCACTAGGGTTAGGTTTGAATTATTTGGCATGAAAATATCAGTTTAAATTCCCTACAAAAGTGGCCGGCCCTATACAAGTGGATTTGGGCCTCACTTTTTCCAATTTTGCAGTTTTATCTTTTCTGCATCTAATTTTCTCAAAAACGCCAATTTTCTAATTCAACCATTTAAATGTCAATTCTAACTATTTAATAACTATAAATAATGTTGTCATTTATCATATTTATTAATTGAACCATACAAAGTATCATAATTAACAAATATGCCCCTAAAACTCTTTCTTTACAATTTCGCCCTTACTTAGTGAAAATTGCACAAATAGACATAATCTAATTTGAGAATTATAATTGATTAATCAAAACCAATTATATGAGTCTTACAAGCAATATTATCTCAACTAGTGCGGGGACCATGGGTCTATATAACCAAGCTTCCAATAAGTAGATCAAGAATTTATTACTAAAATTCACTAACTTATTAATTCTTCGTTGAATCCACGCATAGAACTTAGAATTGCACTCTCAGTATATAGAATGCTCTATATGTTCCACCATATAGACACATCATTAGTTATCCATTGTTATAATCCTAATTTGATCAATGATCCTCTATATGAAAGATCTACACTGTAAAGGGATTAGATTACCGTTACACCCTACAATGTATTTAATCCTTAAAACACTTAACCCCGTATAAATGATATTTCAGCTTATGTGAAATGAGATCTCCACCATTTATTTTCGTTTGGTCAAGCTCGAAGGAGATCATCCCTTACTTACTATTTGCCAGATAGAAGCTATAGATTCTATGTTTATGTTAGCGCTCCCACTCAATTGCACTACCGTGTTCCCAAAATGTACGTATCACCCTGACCTAAAAGTAGGCTTAACTAACAAATCAAAGAACACGAATAGCCTCTCGAGATCGAGCCTAAACATAACAGGATTAAGATCATTTGATCTAGGATCAACTAAGCGATATTGAGTTGAATAGATATTACGGTAAGTTTAATAAAGCTAAGTCAAAGTTCAATATCGGTCCCTTCCGATGCATACTCCATGCATCCAACCTGAGCTTTACTTTAACCAATGCTCTGGAAAGAACATAGCATTTCTCCAAATGCAAGTAAACTCTTGTTGTAGATTATCATATGAGTAAAACCCTGTGTCTGATAAATCTAGGAAACTTTATTCACATAGTCATGTTTACTTTCCAATATGTTGACAGCACAATAAACAGGATCAAGTATGTGAAAAGGGTTTCACATAAATTCATACATTATGTACATATAATCATGAAATAAATCATGTGAACCATGCAACATTAAATGTTATTTCTGATTTACATTAATAAGTATATCTGATTATATTGAAATGAGTTTTATTTAGGGCATAAAACCCAACAATCACACCATACTGAGGGTAGCCCTTTTCTATGGTAGTGCATCCTCATCATAGTTGCTAATTACAATGTTCCAGCTTACTCAAAAGATGGCTTTCACACCTCAATATGGGTAGCTCTATTCCAGCAAGGGGCCTGACAAGTGACTGAAACAAAAATTGCTCAACTCTGTATAAGTACATTATTTAATCTTGGACACAAATAAAGAGTAACATGAACCTTTTAACACAACATCACAAAGTATGATAAGAATGAGATCCTAACTAATTATAATCCAAAAGCATAAACATGATTTGTCAAATTAAATTGAAAGAAGATTAAATGCTAGAAAAGAAAAACTTAACAATATTGTACAAAAATATGGACAAGAGAGATTTAGACAATGCAAACTCCCAAAGACTTTCTGAGGGACTCAAAGCGACTTGAGTCTAGGGCCTTTGTGAAAATGTCAGCTAATTGTTTTTCAGTATCAACATATTCTAATTGCAAAGATTTATTTTCAACAAGTTCCCTGATAAAGTGATGCCTTATATCAATGTGTTTTGTTCTAGAATGTTGAACATGATTTTTGGAAATATTTATGGCACTAGTGTTATCACAAAAGATAGTTAAAACACCCAATTCAAATCCATAATCAATCAACATTTGTTTTAACCATAACAGTTGAGTACAATAACTGCCAGCAGCTATGTACTCAGCTTCGGCTGTGGACAATGAAATGGAATTTTGTTTCTTGCTATGCCAAGATACTAGATTATTTCCAAGAAAGAAACAACCTCCACTTGTGCT
This sequence comes from Cannabis sativa, assembly GCF_029168945.1. Classification (NCBI taxonomy): domain Eukaryota; kingdom Viridiplantae; phylum Streptophyta; class Magnoliopsida; order Rosales; family Cannabaceae; genus Cannabis; species Cannabis sativa. The sequence continues at coordinate 13,314,683 of NC_083605.1, read as the reverse complement.
CTTTCGATCATCAGCATTGCCTGCCCAATCTGCATCACTAAAACAAGCAAGGTTAGAATTAGTATCTTTAGAATACCAAATTCCATAATCAAGAGTACTATTAACATATCGAATAATCCTTTTTACAGCTGATACATGAGATTCCATAGGATTACTTTGATATCTAGCACAAACTCCCACACTGTAACAAATATCTGGATGACTAGCAGTTAAATACAATAGACTTCCAATCATGCTACGATAAAGTGTAGTATCTACCTTTACTCCATTCTCATCTTTTGTCAATTTAAATGTGGTGCTCATTGGAGTACTTACCTGCTTAGCCGACTCAAGACCAAACTTCTTGACAAGGTTCTTAGCATACTTACTTTGAGATACAAATGTACCTCCTTCCATTTGTCTAACTTGTAGACCCAAAAAGAAAGTAAGCTCACCAACCATGCTCATTTCAAATTCATTTTTCATTTGATCAACAAAAACCTGCACTTCATGGTTAGATGTAGAACCAAAAACTATATCATCAACATAAATTTGAGCAATGATAAAATCAGATTTTATATGCTTGATGAAAAGAGTTTTATCCACACTACCTCTTTGATAATCATGAGAAAGTAAAAATTGAGTTAACTTTTCATACCAAGCTCGAGGAGCTTGTTTCAGACCATACAAAGCTTTTTCAAGCTTATACACATGGTCTGGAAATTGAGGATCTTCGAATCCTTTTGGTTGCTCAACATAAACTTCCTCACTCAAAATACTATTGAGAAAGGCAGATTTTACATCCATTTGAAACAATTTAATATTCAGAATACAAGCAATGCACAAAAGTAAACGAATTGATTCTAATCTTGCAACAGGAGCAAAAGTTTCATCAAAATCAATACCTTCTACCTGTGTGCATCCTTGTGCCACCAATCTGGCCTTGTTTCTCACAATTGTTCCGAACTCATCACTTTTATTTTTAAAAATCCATTTTGTTCCAATTATATTGATACCTTTTGGTCTTCAGACCAAAATCCAAACCTTATTGCGAACAAATTGGTTGAGTTCCTCTTGCATTGCATTGAGCCATTCTTCAAAGCTCATGGCTTCCTTCACATTTTTCGGTTCATATTGAGAAACAAAACAAAGAAAGCTAATCAAATTAACATACCTTCTTCAAGTTACCATGCTTTCTTCAAGATTTCCAAGAATGAGATCTTTTGGATGATTCAATTTGACCCTGGTGCTTGGTTCCTTCTAGATTGAATGAGTGATGATGTTTGGATGAGTCAAGATAGACGGCTCTGGTTCTCCAGTCTCAGTTGCAGCAGTAGATTCGTCATTTGCAGCATCAGAAATGGGTTCTGCTACATCAGGATATGCTTTTGCTGCTTCCGGAGGAGTATCCATAAGACTATCTATCTTGGCTTCTGTGAAAAACTCTGAAAAATCTTTAAAATCATGAACAACCACATTAGCTGATTCCAAAACAGTTTGAGTTCTCATGTTATAAACACGATAAGCTCTACTGTTTAAGGAATATCCAATAAAAACACCAACATCACTTTTAGCATCAAATTTACCAATAGGCTCACGATCTCTATAAACATAACACACACATCCAAAAACATGAAAATGACTTACATTGGGGCGTTTACCTTTCCATATTTCATAAGATGTTTTTGAGGTACCTGGACGAATAAACACTCTGTTTATTATATAGCAAGTTGTGTTAATAGCTTCAGCCCATAAACGCTTTGTTAACTTCTTGCTATTTAACATCACCCTTGCCATTTCCTGTAATTTTCGATTCTTCCTCTCAACAACTCCATTTTGTTGAGGAGTTTTGGGAGTTGAAAATTCATGAATTATACCTGTAGACTTACAAAAATCATCATACACAGAATTTTCAAACTCCTTACCATGATCACTCCGAATTCGAATAATTTTTCCAATATTACAACCTTTTTCAACTCTTAATCTCAAACAAAGAGTTTTAAAGGCATCAAAAGTGTCAGACTTTTCTCTTAAAAAATCTACCCAAGTGAAACGAGAGAAATCATCAACACAAACAAAGATATATCGTTTACCATTTAAACTTTCAACTTGAATTGGACCCATAATATGCATGTGAAGCAATTCCAATACTTTTGAGGTATTGATATCAGACACAGGTTTGTGAGAGATTTTTAATTGCTTCCCAAGTTGACATGGTTCACACTTACCAACACTTTCTTTACCAAGCTTGGGTAGACCTCAAACAATACCTGCATTTGACAATTTTTTCAGGTTTTTATAATTAATATGCCCAAGCTTGGTATGCCACAAATCAGTGGTGTTGTTGATAGCTGAATGACAAGTAAACACAGGGGGTTAGAGTATAACAGTTATCATTGGATCGAAATCCTTGCAAGATACATTCATTATCATCATTAAGCACATAACAATGATCACTATCAAATGAGACAGTATACCCTTGGTCACAGATTTGACTAATGCTAAGTAAATTAGCCCTTAGTCCTTCAACTAACATCACATTTTTCAGTCTAGGTAACCCTTCAAAATTTAGAGTTCCCATACCAACGACTTTTCCAGCTAAGCCATTACAAAATGTGACTTCTCCACATTGCATAGGCCGAATGTTAGTCAAAAAGTCCTTGTCACCTGTCATATGTCTAAAACAACCACTGTCAAAATAGCACATTTGAGATGCAACACTTTTATTAGAAAAACCAGCTAGACAATTTTTCTTAACCCATATTTGTTTCAATCCTTTATGTTTCTTTTGAGATTTTTCCAAATTACCAAAATAATTTGTTTTAAATAAATTTTTCAACGTGAAACATTTAGGTATGATATGTCATTTTCTACCACAAAAATGACAGGTAGGAACAAATCTTTTTACCTGAGATCTTACTCTTTTCGTAAATCCTGGAGATTTTGCGACATCAGAAACAGCTTCTGCTACAACAGGCTGTGAAACTGTTGCAGCAGACTTCACATTTGTAGCTTCAGGGAGATTCGTTGGAACACTAGATTTCACAAACTTCGTGATTCCAGAACTTCCCATCCCATTTGAACCAATGCCAGCAAAACCTCTTTGACGTGCATTCTGAGCTTTTTCAAAAATAGAAGATCCAGGGTTAAGCATTTGAACATTTTTCTTAAAATTTTCAAGTTCCTTCTTTAAGAGAGTGATTTTTTCATCTTTAACACAAAAATCTGTCTCATACTCTTTTATTTTTAGTTCACATATTTCAATTTGATGAGACAATTTTTTATTCAATTTATTCAACTCTCTATTTTCAGAAGTAACTTGAATCCATTTTTCATACATGACTTTGTATGATTCAGCAAGAGACTCTTCACAGATCTCAGACTCATCCGAATCTGATTCCTCTTGTTTAGTGGTATTATTCAAACATACCAATCTAGCTTTCACCTGTGAATCACACAACACATTAGTCATAACAGAAGTTAGGGCAACATTCTCAGAATTATCTTCATCACTCTCGGTTTCATCATCACTCCAAGTGACATTGAAACTTTTCTTATTCTTTTTCAAAGTGTTTGCACACTCAGATTGAATATGCCCAAAACCTTCACATTCCCTGCACTGAATTCCCTTTTTGTTAGAAACAGATGGTTTAATAAGAGTATTACCGTTTGAAATTTTTGAGATATTCTTTTTATTTCCCATCTTTTTCATATATTTCTGAAAATTCTTTGTTAATAAAGCAATCTTATCATCACATTCACTATCAGAATTTTCATTATCAGCAACTTTTAAAGCAATACTTTTACCTTTATCAGCAATGGATTTGGGTTTGTCCTTTTGTTTAATTTGTTGATTTAATTCAAAAGTATGCAAGGAACCCATCAATTCTTCTACCTTCATTGTGCTAAAATCTTTAGCTTCCTCCATTGCCAAAAGCTTAGTATCAAACCTCTCTGGAAGAACTCTAACAATTTTTCTCACAAGAACAGAATCATCAAGTTTTTCACCAAGAGAAAAATATTCATTAGCAACATCAGATAATTTCTCATAGAATTCACTTAAGGTTTCATTATCTGACATCCTAAGCTCATCAAATTTAGTTTGAAGCATAATGAATCTAGAGCGCTTAACATCAGAAGTTCCCTCAAACTGAGTTTGAAGGATCTCCCAAGCTTCCTTGGCAGAAACACAAGATGATATAAGTTTAATATAACCTTCACCTACACCATTAAATATAGCATGCAAAGCTTTGCTATTGTAGGCAGAAAGTTTATCATCTTCAATAGACCATTCCAGTTCAGATTTTATAATAGTATTACCTGAAGAATCTGTCTCAACTAGAAGAGACCAACCTGATAGAACCATCCTCCAAGCTCTCTCATCTTGAGATTTGATAAAGGCCCTCATTCTAACTTTCCAATAAGGATAGTTAGAGTCATTAAGCAACGGTGGTCTAGAAATAGAACTTCCTTCTGCAAAAAATGACATTTTAACACAGAAATGTTATAGGACCACACTAAGAGTTTAGTGTCCCGCTCTGATACCAATTGAAAACTGTATTTTTGCAAAGGTCAGTTATATATAAGAAAATATAAAACTGTAAGCGTCTGCAGAAGAAGAAAGTAATTCTGCTACAGCAGAAACTCGTTTTGTAGTGACAAAACAGCACAGGCAGAAAAATAAATAACTTGACACAAGAGATTTATATGTGGTATCAATGTTCTCCCGAACACTCCTAGTCCACGGGGCCACGCCCAGAGAATGAAATCAATTAATAAAGTATCAAAATTACAAAGACAATTGACTTAAACAAGTTTAGACTCCCTCTAAAGTATTGCCGCAATTCTTTGTAATCCACTTTATGAATCTAACTTCTTGAAACACCTTTAAGCCCGAACTCCCTTCGTCTTTGAAGTGTGAGTGCTTACTTCCTCCCGAAGTAAGGCTTCAACAAGTCTTCTCCCGAAGACCAAGTGCTTACTTCCTCCCGAAGTAAGGCTTTATCAAGTCTTCTCCTGAAGACCAATCTCTTGTTCAGTTAAGTAGTTCTTCACAACCTCTAGGACAGAGTAAGAACAGAAATAGACAACTAGAACCTAGATGAACAACTAGGCTCTCACAAAACAAAGAAAAACTCTCTTCTCACAAATAATATAAGTGCAAAAGATGATTAATGGAAGAGCTAATTCGAATGGCTACTCTCTAGGCTCTATTTATAGAACATAGAAACCTTAGAGAGAGTCACAAGATCGAATCTACAGCTATACAAAAACTTTCCTAAGAAAACACGATCTGCAACATTAGATTTGGATGCTGACGTAGCAGATCAGACCAGAAATGGGAAACTTGCTATAATCGGGTTCGATCCTCTATCAATGCTTGATTCCTGCCAAAAACAGATTAGATATTCTGATTTTATCAAGATACAATCGAAATCAATAAGGAAAAGGCAATAATCAAAGTTTCCCTAAAACAGACAACTTTCCAAAAGAGAATTGTTTCTCTTTTAAGAAGTTTCCAAACAAAGGAAAGTTCAGCTGAAAAGTGCAACTTTCCTAACAAGGAAAAGAGCAACTATAAATCGAATAAGCAAGGTAAGAAATCGGTTATGAATGCACAAGAATCTTACCATAAAAGAAAAAATATTTTGTCAACTAACTTGCCAAAAAAGGACTTTACACATGTAATGATCCATTGAACATAAGAGAGTATATATGAGTGCGCACACAGATCATTATTAGCTTGATAAAATTTTGGGAAATTGAAAAGCTTGAATGATTTCTTCCAAGTAGTCCCTGTAAAGATTATCATAAGCTTTTTGTAGGTCCAGCTTGATCATACACCCAGGTTTTGAATTTTTCCTTCCATAATGTCTTATCAAATCCTGACAAATCATGATATTATGTGATATAAACCTGGCAGTTATAAATCCTCCCTGACTCTGAGCTATTAAATCAGGTAAGATAACTTTAAGCCTGGGGCAGATAAGTTTAGTAGCCACTTTGTATAATATATTACAGCAAGCAATCAGTCTGAATTCACTAACTGTGTTAGGACACTTACATTTGGGAATAACTGTAAGAACAGTAGTGTTGATCTACCTGAGCATCTGTCCTGAGTGTAAGAATGAAAGGACTGCTTCACTTATATCATCTCCAAGCAACTACCAATTATCTTGGAAGAAACAGCTAGTAAAACCATCTGGCCTAGGAGCGTTGATTCCTGGAATATCAAACAATGCCCTCTTAACTTCATCTTTGGAGAACTCTTTCAGTAAGAATTCTGCTTGTGTATTGGAAACCAAAGGACTAAGCTTCATAACCTTTGGGTTGACCTTTTTCCTATATTCCATTTTAGAATCAAGTAATTGGTGGTAAAATGAAATAAAGGCATCAGAAATCTTCCTTTGTCATCTGTTCTCACACCCTATTGGTCTTCAATAGACATAATGCTATTTAGTTTTCTCCTCTCCTTGATACTAGCAAGAAATATGGATGAGTTTTCATCTCCCTCCTTAATCCAACTTATCTTGGATTTCTGGTGCAGGAAGGAATTCAATCCTTTTAGCAAATGCCCATATTTTTGTCTAGCTGCCCCTTCTTGTTCAATCAACTCCTGGTTTAGAGGCTCACCTTGTAGCTTCACTTAGGCCTCTAGCAGCCCCTTCTTTGCTTCCTCAGTCGCCTCTTGAATATTAGAGAAGCATCTCCTGTTTAACTCCTTAAAAGCCCATTTTAGTTTCTTCAATTTTGAAATGACTTGAAACATTTTAGAACCGGTTACTTGCTGCTTCCAAACCCCATTTACTATCTCTTTGTATCTTGGATGGGAGGTCCACATTTTAAAGTACTTAAAAGGCTTCTTCCAATTTAGAATCCCATGATACAAAGTGACTATAGTCGGGGTATGATCGAATAATTCCTCCACTACAAAAAATAGCTTCAGCAGTAGAAAAATTACTTAACCATTGAGGATTGGCCAAAACTCGGTCAATCTTTGAGCAAATTCTCTCACTCCCCTGCCTTTTATTGTTCCACGTATATTAACTTCCTCTATACTTGATATCTTCTAGTTGACAATGCCCCACACAATCTATAAAATCGGTGGCTGCATTGTATTTTACTCTCTTACCAACTCTTTCTTCTTTGAACAAAATATTGTTGAAATCACCCAATACCATCCAAGGATCCTGAGTACTTAACTGGTTTATATCTGCCCATAACAACTGTTAGGATTTATGCCCTAAATAAAACTCATTTCAATATAATCAGATTTACTTATTAATATAGATCAGAAATAACATTTAATGTTGCATGGTTCACATGATTTATTTCATGATTATATGTACATAATGTATAAATTCATCTGAAACCCTTTTCACATACTTGATCCTATTTATTGTGCTGTCAACACATTGGAAAGTAAACATGACTATGTGAATAAAGATTCCTAGATTTATCAGACATAGAGTTTTACTGATATGATAATCTATAACAGAGTTTACTTGCATTTGGAGAAATGCTATGTTCTTTCCAGAGCATTGGTTAAAGTAAAGCTCAGGTTGGATGCATGGAGTATGCATCAGAAAGGACCGATATTGAACTTTGACTTAGATTTATTAAACTTACCGTAATATCTATTCAAGTCAATATCGCCTAGTTGATCCTAGATCAAATGATCTCGATCCTGTTATGATTAGGCTCAATCTCAAGAGGCTATTCGTATTCTTTGATTTATTAGTTAAGGCTACTTTTGGGTCAGGGTGATACATACATTTTGGGAACACGGTAGTGCAATTGAGTAGCAGCGCTAACATAAATATGGAATCTATAGCTTCTATCTGGCGAATAGTAAGTAAAGGATGATCTCCTTCGAGCTTGACCAAACGAAAATAAATGGTGGAGTACTCATTTCACATAAGCTGAAATATCATTTATACGGGGTTAAGTGTTTTAAGGATAAATTACATTGTAGGGTGTAGCGGTAATCTAATCCCTTTACAGTGTAGATCATTCATATAGAGGATCATTGATCAAATTAGGATTATAACAATGGATAACTAATGATGTGTCTATATGGTGGAACATATAGAGCATTCTATATACTGAGAGTACAATTCTAAGTCCTATGCGTGGATTCAAGGAAGAATTAATAAGTCAGTGAATTTAGGTAATAAATTCTTGATCTGCTTATTGGAAGCTCGGTTATATAGACCCATGGTCCCCGCACTAGTTGAGATAATATTGCTTGTAAGACTCATATAATTGGTTTTGATTAATAAATTATAATTCTCAAATTAGACTATGTCTATTTGTGAATTTTTCACTAAGTAAGGGCGAAATTGTAAAGAAAGAGTTTTAGGGGCATATTTGTTAATTATGATACTTTGTATGGTTCAATTAATAAATATGATAAATGAAAATATTATTTAATAATTATTTATAGTTATTAAATAGTTAGAATTGGCATTTAAATGGTTGAATTAGAAAATTGGCATTTTTGAGAAAATCAGATGCAGAAAAGATAAAACTGCAAAATTGCAAAAGTGAGGCCCAAATCCACATTACTAGGGCCGGCCACTTTTATAGGAATTATCCTCTGATATTTTCATTATTTTAATGCCAAATAATTCAAACCTAACCATAGTGGAATGCTATAAATAGATAGTGAAGGCTTCATGAAATTTACACTTAATTTTTCACACTTTTCCTTCAGAGAAAAACCTGAGCCTTCTCTCTCTATACGTAGCCGCCACCTTCTTCTCTTTCTTCCCTCTTCAATTTCGAAATACTTAGTGATTAGAGTAGTGCCCACACACAGCAAGTGATACCTCAATCATAGTGAGGAAGATCGTGAAGAAAGACTTTCAGCAAGAAGGAGTTTCAGCACTAAAGAATCAGAGAGAGAGATCCAGGTTCAGATATTGATAATGCTCTGCTACAGAAAGGAATCAAGGGCTAGATATCTGAACGGAAGGAGTCATATTATTCCGCTGCACCCAATGTAAGGTTTACTAAACTTTATATGTGTTTATTTCATCGTTTTAGAAAGTTCATATTTAGGGTGTTAATCAACATACTTGTGAATAGATCTATGATCCTGGTAAAATAATTTCCAACAACAACTTCCTCCCTTCTACTTCATTAAAAGCATACACAAATGTAACTTGAAAACCAAACTTACCATCTAAAGTAGCCACTTGTAAATGAATAAGCTGGCTGGTACATTTGAGGATGTTCACCGAAAAGCTAAAAGGATTCCATGCCACAATGATTCGACCTCCTTCATGCCACACTATATTCGAAGTAAAACACCACCCTCTGAACATGTTAACATATAAGCCCCAAGCTTCGGGACCTTAACTCTCATCTCGAGGAGACCAACAAGCCCAATTTTATGAACATGTATCATGTTCCTTACTTGATTTTGCTTGTATAGGTCATTAATCCCTCGGACGTTCCGGCAGACAATCTTATCCTTCTCCAAGAGGAGGAACTCCCCCTCCTCTTGTCTTGTCAATTGTATGAATTCTGTGAGATCCAATAGAGATTGCACCTGCTCTAATTGTAACCTCTATACTTTCCTCTGAAACACAAGCCAAAGCATTGTAAGAGTTATCTAATTGAGTCTCAGCAACTACCACATTTTCTCTAGTTTTACCACCCTTATTGACTTGCTGGAAACCATCTTTATCCATTGCAACATTATTCATAGCAGATTCCACTTCTTTATCCCCTGCAACATTATTCACAGCAGTTTCCACATTATTTTTAGTTCCTTAATCACCCATTGTTGCTCTTTCCCTGCCTTCTTCTTGCAATCAGTAGTAGAAAGCCCAAGTCCATGGCAATGGTGACAAAATATTGGTTTCCATTCATAAGTAATGGAAGAAAATACATCATAACCATGCTCATCTTCAAACAGTATGCGATCTGGAAACTCTTGCGGAATAGCAACTTCAATGAGAACCCTCGGATAGCTCAACTTGTTTCTTTCTTTAGTCATTGCATCAACCTGAAGGGGTGTGCCCAGCTGCCCAACAATCTTAAAAAGAGATTTCTCACCCCAGTAATTCAATTCAAGATCAGGTAATTGAATCCAAATTGGCACTGATCTGATATCTTCCTTTTTAAAATTAACTTTAGGGTCCCAAGCCTTCATCACAACAGGTCGATTATTGAAAAACACATATCCTCCATTAAGTATTTCATCCCTTATCTCAACTGTATCAAACTGAACTAGGAAGACCCCATAGGACAGAGATCCAACCTTATCAACTTTCCCTTTCCATACTCTCCTAATGAATCCATCAATCACAGATAACGGGGGATTATAATCAAGAACATAACAAACAATAGAGGAACTCCAGTAATAAACCTCATCCTCAATATCCTCTAGAGTTATTTTAACCTTGCTAGAATTACCAGAATTCTTAAAGGTACTTTCTAAATTCCTCACTACGTTACCAGATCGAAGGATTGGAGGAGTAATAGGTTACCTTGAACTACACTTGCAGCACAGCTTCGATTCGCCTGAAGGAAGTAATCAAAGTCCTTGTTGATATCTTCTTGTCTCTTGATAGCTTATAGTGACAATTTTGGTAATAATGGAGCCTGAAACAGATCAACATCTACTCGCACTTGCTCTGTATTGTCATCCCCTTCTTCCTTAGAAAAAACGATTGGTTCAACACCAATAATCGAATCAAGTGTCTTCATCTTACGAACGTCAATAGTAGAGGTTGGCCCTCGTTTTTTAGGTTTCTTAATCTCTGATTTTAATTTCCCTTTCCTCCCCCTAGTCTTCGCCATAGCACCAACCCAGGAGAGCTGCACAAGAGAGGAAGGGAAAAAATTTCACGGGATTTTCATTAAATAATTAGTTTCATATAACTTATAATATGTATATCTTTCGATTAAGATAGTTAAATATATTCGTATGATTATTAAGTTAGTTGCTTAATATTACAAAAAAATTTATATTAACTAAACCATATTACTAGATTAACTATTGTAGTTGTCTATAAAAGTTTCATGCAGGGTAAACCATTCGACCAACGTCAATTTTAGGGCCACTTCGCATATGCCGCCCAAGGTAAATGCAATAGAGAAAGTCGACACTTTCCTCCTATATTTATCAATTAAATCTGTATTTTCAAGGGATTTTCACACGTGAATACTGTAACTTAGGAAAGTAACTAGTTTTCCTTTTTATTTCTTTTGGAAAACCTAATTAATGTAATTCTTTCCTATAAATAGTGAAACTATTTAACTATTCATTGATCCGAATCAATAATTCAATAGAGCACTTACGCTGCTAAAATCTTTGTAAAATCTTTCGAGAGAGATCAAAAACTTCTTGTTTCTTTTCTCATAAGTTAATATAAGTAAAAGGGGAGAAGGCTATTACCACTATCATAGGACCGAACCTCTATAACAAATTTGTGTTCTTATTACTTAATTATCATTTATTATCTCTAATCCTTTAATTGACTCAACGTTGTTGGCTAAAAGTGAGGTCAACACCTATAGTTTTAGGCATCAGTTTAAAACTAATAATAATTCCAGCTACTATTGTCGTCAGTTTTCGATGGTCGGTAACATTTGTTACCGACTAAATGTTACCGACTTTTTTTTTTCCACTGATGCCTATTGCACCCAATTTCGCATCAGTGGCATAGGCGTCGGTTTTAAGACCCAACAACAATACCTTACCCGATTATTTTAAGCAGTTGGGAAGAGTCTTTTTTTTTAGTAGTGACACCAACAATACACATTTGATCCAAACTTATTCTTATCTTCTCTACTGCACTTGCAATTCTCTCTATGATTTCACATTGTATTTCATGTTTTTAGAAAGATTTTGCTTTGTATTTCAAAACACATATCCAAAACTACTCGGTTGTAGGTGAGGTTGACATTGCTTTTGTAAACAACCCGAATAGAGTCAGATTGTCACTTCAACAATTTGATAGTAAGATTGTCACTACAACAATTCAGTTGAAAGGTGAAGTTGGCACCTATGGGAAAAATAACTCGGTTAGCTAATGAGATTAACACTTCAACAATCCATTGAGGTTAATATTTCTTGGTAGGGTTGTATATAAACTTTTGTAAACCGCCCAAACCAAACTGAGATAACTCGACAAAAAATACCAACCAAAAAACCCAATGAAAAATAACTTGTCCAATTTTTATATTGGACGAGTTGAAAATAATACCAACTCGCTCAATTAACCCGAACCAACCCGACCAGCCAGATTAAGATGATTTATTTATATATATATTTATAATTTTTTATTATATATATTTATATATCATATTATTTATATGATTATTTAAAAAATATAAAGTTGAAACTAATATATTTTTTTTTTTATTGTGGTTAATTTGAATTTTAAATTCAATCTATATATATAGATTTGTTTCATTATTAAAATTAACTAAAATGTAACAATTGAATGTAAAAATAAAAAAAAATTAAAAAATTAAAGTGGTCGGTTTGGACGGGTTAACCTGACCAAACCGACCAATTTCATTGGGCGGGTTACTATTTTCTTTTTTCTTAATTGGATGGATTGTACTTAAATTTTTATGACCTGATTTTTACATTGGGTTGAATAAAATATAGCATAAACCAACTAAACCGACCGACATACACCCCTATTTCTTGGAAGAATACTATTGTGAGAGATTTGGGAAAAACTTGGTAAAGACTTCTCTGATTATATAGGTTAGTCAAGCCCGTTACTTGACTCGATAGTTGAACTCAAAGCTAGGTCTATAACTTTGAAGACTAAGAACGTAGGTAGCTTAGTTCTATCGAACCTTATAAAAATCGAGAGTTTGCAATTTTTATCCCTATACTTTTTATATTTCAAGTTTGCTATTTGTTTATATTTATATTTATTTATGTGATTGTATTAAGTAGGGGTGTACGTCGGCTGTTTTGGTCGGGTTATAATATATTTTTATTAATCCAATATAAATATTGGGTTACAAATATTTAATCGTAACTTGCCCAATTAAAAATTAGAAAAAGTTCAACCCGCCCAATGATTTTGTAGTTCTTCATTTTTTTTTTATAATTATTATTGTTAGTTTCTAGTATTCAAATAATTAAATTTAAAAAATAAAAATATATATTTTATATTTATATCTATTTATTTAAGAACTTTGACATAGGATAAATATAATTGAGTAAACATAAAATAATAAAAAATAGTAATAATATGATATAGATTTTAAACTTTAACTTTAATTTCCAAATACAATAAAAGTTATTACCTATAAAGTCTAAGTTTCAAGTTAAACACACAAATGTCTAAACTTTAAATATAAAATAGTTTAATTAATAAATATAATTTATGTAATATAATATATAAACTTTTATTAAAAAAGATATAAATCGGTTTAATTCGATTTATTCGGGTTAATTAGGTGATTTAGAATAATTTGTAAACCACCAAATATATTCATTGAGCGGTTTGGATTTTCATTATATTATTTCGAGTTGTATTTTTTGTTGGTTTATTTAGAATTTAGTTTGGACGGTTTATAAATTTTGTTGAACACTCCTAGTATTAAGGGTAAATATTATTTTTGACCTTGTGTTTTGTAAAAGTTACCAATTGGACCCTCTATTCTGTTAAATGACAAAATAGACCCTGTATTTTTCAAAATTATACAAATAGAACCCTAAACTGATTTTTTGTCAAAATAAAATTTAATTATAATCTGATCTAAATGTGTTATGACAAAACTGTTTACATTTTTTGTATCGGTTCGTGTTAGGCATTATCTTTAAGTTGGTTATAATAAAAAAATTGTCGAAAATTAAGCTTATGGTCTTATTTTTACCATTTTGGAAAATATATGGTCTATTTTGTCATTTAACAAAATAGAGGACTCAATCTATAATTTTTATAAAATACAGGATCCAAAATAGTATTTAGCTATGCATTAAACTTAAATGGGTAAGTTGAAAAATACTACTTTTATTAATCAATTGATCAAATTTGCCTCTAATTTTATATTTAATTGAAACATACCTCTTTTTATATATATTGTACTCAAAATACCCTGATATAAGAGAGTCACATGGAGAGTATCTTGAAGTGATAGGTTTAAAATTGGTACAATATTTAAAAAAGAGGTAAAAATGATAGACTTTAAAAAAGAAGGTAAAAATAAAAGAGGCCAATATAAAAAGGGTATAAAATATAATTTTCTCAACTTAAATATATGTATAAATTGTTTTTAGAGTTTTTAAATTTTGAAATTACTTTCTCTTTAAAACTTATCTGACAAGGTGTTGATGTAAAGAGTAATTTTTTGGATTATTATCTTAAGATTATGTTTAAAAATTGAATTTTGATTGTTATAGAAAAATATAAGAAAAATGTAAGAAAATAAAGTGTGAGAAAAGTAAAAAAAATTCATGTAATAAAATTTTTGTTTGATTTTTTTTTTTCATACAATTCTTTAGAAATTGATTGTTTTTTCCAATATATATTTTTTCATTTCCCCACCAAAATCCAATCCTTTTAACATTTTTATTTGTTTTTTTTAACACACATTTTTGTTTGTTAATAAAAGAAAAAGTATGTTATTTATATAGAAATTTATTTTAATTTTAATTTAAATTAAGTTCATATGTATCCATTCGTTTGATAAAATACAGATTTCAAAAATTAAATTTGTTAAATATGAAGAAAAAAAAATAATAATAAGACAAAATAGGAGACTAAAATAAGTATAAAATCTAAAATAAAAATGAACTTGAGCAAATGTAATAATGAGAAACAATTTATCGTAAAAAAAAAAAAAAGAAAAAAAAAGAAAGAGAAAACAATTTTGTCCTGAAAATATATAAAAGGTAAATGAAAGTTTTTGGAAAGTCAAAACTGGGAATGACGATGAAATTTCCTTAACTAGCTGGAATAGTTCGTAGTTATCTACTTCGTTCTGATTCTTTTGAAATTACATATATACCCTTGCAATATAATCCCGTTCTCCATCTTATTGGCTAATGCCTCAGTCAAATACAGTAATACACCAATTATTATCTTCTAATTTGAATAAGAAACGGCAGAATTGACAGCAAAGAGCTAAGCCCAACCGCGCGCGTGGCGAGTGAAGTCCCAGCTGGGCGGAGTACCCGAACCGAGTTACTGACGGTTGTGGGTCCCCATTCTGACTGTGATTTTCTTTCTCAAATATTACACTCTCTGGTATTTTGTCAATGAGGCTCTTACCATTACCATTATAATTTATAAAAATTTGAGAATTTTTGTGCATGGAAAGAGAGAGAATCTCATCTGGGTTCGATTAAATCTAGGCTTAGTAGAAGAAATTCGATCATTAATATAAAAAGAGAGAAAAGTATAATATAAAAACAACATATTTGACTCTTATGGATTTTTTCTCAGTGGGTCCTTAGCAAGGTCAGCTCCAAACTTTGAATACTTATTTCAATATTATTATAGTTTTCTTCTGCTTTTTATTAATGGTATTTATTAACTCCAATGAAATAATTTAATAATTGTTTTCCATGTCTTTGCTCAGATCCCAGAGGCAAAAGAAATTAAAAAAATAAAAACGGGGGAAGAGAGAGAGAGAGGGGATCAGAAAGTCCATAACTTTCTTGGCTGTGGCAGAAACAGACCCTTCTTTTAGCCTTTACTCTTCCTTACTGTCAAATTAAAAGGTATCCCTTTTCTCCGTACTTGGGGTTGGTTTGGTTTTGTATGACATCTAACCACATAAGAAAGAGAGAGAAAGGGAGAAAGAGAGAGGTCAACTGGGTCTTTTTGCCTGGATTTGGTATTGAAAAGTCATGTAGTATGGCGTGTGTGAATACGAGATGAGATTTTTAGCCTTTTTGTGTTTTTCTTCCTTTTTCTTAGCCGAAGTTTAAGAGACCCTTTTTTCTTTTTCCTGACTTTCTACCAATTCCGGGCCTCTTTCGATACTTCCAAACTATTAGTCAAGCAATGCCACTCTGATGGAGAAAAGCTTTGAAATTTAGGGTTCCTATTACTTCTTACATTCATATTTGTTACTCATATACTTGTCCAAAAAGCCTTTTGTTTTCATTCGTTTTCTTTAGAGTGAAACAGAGAAATTAGTGAGGTGTGAACTGTGGAAGATTAATTTAAAAAGGGCTTTTCTTGTCTTGTTCCTCCTTTTTGCTTTTTGCCTTTTTCTCTATATCCTAAACAGATTTTCTCTGGAGAGTTTCTAGACAGAGAGATAAGAGAGTTTAAAAAAGAAAAGGTATCGAGTGTCATGCATGGGCGTTGACAAGTGAACAACTCTCTCTCTTTCTGTTTCTACTGAGAATGCAATTTTCAGTCTTAGCTGAATCTGGGAGTGGCTGGGTAAGGTCAAATATTTAAAAATAAGTCCATATTACACTTTTTCGAAAACTGATGGAGACACTTCTTCGTTCATATAGACCAAGAAAGACAAATAATTAGGACTTTGAAATATATAAATATATATATATTTATAAAGAAAAAGAAAACACTATTATCTTTTTGATATTTTTCTTTGTATCATCTTCGAACTTTGAAGGGTTTGATTAGCAGTAGTACTTGGTATTGGTAACAGTGATATTTGGGTTGATTGAGTTGTGGCTGATATTTCTCCACAAAGGCCTTACATGCCACATAGAGCCATTGCTAGACCATACTTTGTTTCTCCCACTATTATGCCTAACTCATTGAAAAGTTCCTCTGTTATTTCTTTGCCAATAGTATGCCTCGTCATAACTTTCTTCTTCTCATTCAATCATGGTTTTGGTTTTCTTTTAGTGGAAATTTCATTTCAATAAAAGGGTTTTCTTTTTTTTTTTGTTGGATGCAGAGGAAGATGGATACTCATGGTGAGATGGGTCTACTAGGGGAGAATTTTGATCTTGGTATGATTGGAAGGATAAGGGATGATGGGTATGAGAGCAGGTCCGGTAGTGATAATTTGGAAGGTGCCTCCGGCGATGATCAAGACGCCGGCGACGACCAACCCCCGAGGAAGAAGAAGTATCACAGACACACTCCTCATCAAATACAAGAACTTGAATCGTATGATGATTGCTTTTTAAATATTCTTCCTTTCTAGTATTTTTATTGTTCTAATTGTTTCGTAAATGTTATGGAAAAACTTGGTTATGTGAGTTTTTTTTTTTTTTTTTAATTTATTATTTTTGTTTTGGTTATGGTGTAGTTTCTTTAAGGAGTGTCCACACCCTGATGAAAAGCAAAGGTTGGAACTCAGTAGGAGGCTTTCATTGGAAACAAAACAAGTGAAATTTTGGTTCCAAAATCGAAGAACACAAATGAAGGTAAGTTATCAATTTTATCTGCTTTATTTATTGTTCTTAATTGTTTTAGTAATGAGAAAGTGATGAATTTGAATCAGACCCAATTGGAACGCCATGAAAATATTATTCTTAGACAAGAGAATGACAAACTCCGAGCTGAGAACAATATGATTAAGGATGCCATGTCAAATCCAATGTGCAACCAATGTGGTGGTCCAGCCATTCCTGGTCAGATATCTTTTGAAGAACACCAACTTAGGATTGAGAATGCTCGCTTGAAGGACGAATTGAGTAGGATTTGTTCTTTGGCAAACAAATTTTTAGGCAGACCTCTCTCGTCCTTGGTTGCCCCTCTCCCTCTGCCAAGCTCTGCCAGTTTGGAACTTGCCATGGGACGAAATGGGATGGGAGGTTTAAATGTTGGGCCACCATTGCCAATGGGGCTTGATTTGGGAGATGGAGTTTCTAGCTCCGCCCACATGATGCCTTTAGTGAAATCTTCAATGGGGATGAGTGCGTTTGGCAATGAAATACCGTTCGACCGATCTATGTTTATTGATCTAGCAATGGCAGCTATGGATGAATTGTTGAAATTGGCTCAGGCTGAAGGCCCTATGTGGATCAAGAGTAGTGATGGAGGAGGTAAAGAAATGTTAAACCATGAGGAGTACATGAGAACATTTCCTCCTTGTATTGGGGCAAAACCCAACGGTTATGCATCCGAAGCTACTAGGGACAGCTCTGTGGTGATCATCAATAGTTTAGCACTTGTAGAGACACTGATGGATGCGGTATGCATTTCAAATTTTCACTCTATACTTTCGAATACCTTAATATGATTTTTTTTCTAATGCAAGACGTGTTTGATGGTTATTTTCTCTTGACTCTTAGTCATCTCAACTTTGTACTACTCTTTTATTCAAATGCTAGAAGTTCATCACTATTGATGGTTTCACTATTTTGTTGTCAGAATCGATGGGTAGAAATGTTTCCTTGTTTGATCTCTAGAGCCTCCACCATTGAGATGATATCTGCTGGGATGGGAGGAACTAGAAATGGAGCACTTGGAGTGGTATTTTACTGTGCTCTATCCATTTTCTATTGATATCCTCTCCAAAAAATAAATTGATTAAATAATCATTATATTCGATGATAGATGCATGCGGAGCTTCAAGTCCTATCACCATTGGTTCCTCTTCGTCCGCTAAAGTTCATCAGGTTCTGCAAACAACATGGGGACGGTGTCTGGGCCGTGGTCGATGTTTCCATCGACATCAACCGAGAAGCTTTAAATGCAGAGTCATATTTCCAATGTAGGAGGCTTCCATCTGGGTGCCTTGTGCAAGATATGCCTGATGGCTATTCCAAGGTAAATAACCAAATAAATAATCTGGTGTAAATTGTACTTGTTGTTATTGTTAAATTATTTTTTACACTCAACTAGTACTTGCGCTGGCTAAGCTTTATTGTGTTTGTTGTCTGCCATGGCCATTATCTTCCATTGTTAGATATATTTAATGAGTTAGTTGACATAACTGCATAAAGTGTTGTTATTATTAGTTGAGAGAGACTTATACAAAAACTAGGTGAAAAATTATGATGTACTGCTGAGATTCCCCCCATCTTGACTAGTGCTCACCAAAAACGCTTCTCTCTTTTATGGGATTGCTCTAAATGAAATATAGTTGGACTTCACCTAAGAATCTGTACCCTTTATTATAAATTTTACTTTGGAAGATGCCTTTCTGGTTTTGATCATTATATAAACATATAATCTTCAAATATCGAAGCAAAGTTGCTTGTTGTCTGTTATTAATTAGTCCATATAGCCACTCTAAACGATGAGAAAATCAGGGGTCCTCAGTGTTATTTTTTATTTAATATTTTTAGTGTACATCTTCATGTCGATTTCCGTAACCTTAATTTATTATTATTATTATTATAGTAATTTTATAATCAGCTCCCAAGTTTAAGAAAATTTAAGAAATAAAAAAGAGAAAAACAAACCTTGGTACTCTCAATCTTTGGTGTTTAAACTATATATTTGATGCTTCTATTCCTATCTCTACTTTCTTTTTTTCCATTTCTTTATTGTCTACGAGGCTTAATGACCTGGATCCAGTCTTTCATAGGATTATATATTGATCTACATGTTATGTGTTCTTATCATTATATATTAGCTGCGCCATAAATATATATTCCTAAAAAATCTCTTTGTCGAAACTTTAAAAATGACTTTATTTTTTATTTTTTTTGTGATTCTTTGTTTACATAATCTGACATGACATGACATATCTTGCTGAAAGTGCCACTTCAACTTTGACTTTTTCTCTTCATCTTTTTCTTTTCTTCTATATCTGTATGCTGCTATTATTTTATAATTTTCCTTGGGTTTCTTGTCAACTCATCTCTAGGTGATATTATCTTAAATTGCTCTATTTGTATATTCCCTCAGGGCCACGTTTTTGTCTCATTAGTAGAAAATTTATCGCAATATTTATTTATTGATTTATTTTCAATCTGTTTGGATTCTTAATATATCATTTTATAACACTGAGTGCTGCATGGTAAATTAGCAAACAAATTGACAGCTGAGTGTTTTCACCTTGCCCACTAGAATAATAAGAATACTATTTTAGGGTATAAATACTTAAATATAACTTCAATTTGTAAATAAATACCTAATTTAATTTTTAACTATAATAATATCTCAGTTATATTTTTAAACTCCGTAGGTACTATTTTATTAAATGTTAAATAAATTACCACTGAAATTATTAATTGATCCAATAAGAAAATAACATGTGGCAAAAAAATTAATTTAAATATACCTACAGAGTTTTAAAAATATAATTTTAGAATTATTACCGCAAAAAAATTAAACTTAAATATTTATTTGTAATTGAAAGTTAAACTTATGTATTTATGCCGCTAATTACTCTAATAAGTAAATAAGAACTAAGTCTTAATTTTTGTTCATTAATATATGCAAACCTTCTGAATCTTATATCATGATTCAGGTTAATCTAGGGCTGACTAGATCTCATGTTCCCTTAAACTTGTGAAGGGTCTTTTGGTAAACTCAAATGATGAATCTTTTTTTGGTGATCTCACAAATTAAGCAACGTCTAGTTACCTATAGGCTATTATTATTATTAGAGAATTGTCTCAAACTTTGAAACAAACCCTGTGGACATTATTTAGTAAGACTACTAACCTAATTTAATCATGAAACACTACAGATGCAATCAGGCTTAAGGTTTACATTTAATAATAAAATGTTATTAAATATCAAACAAATGAAGCTGTAACATTGTTAACATTTAAAAGGGATTTGGTTAGTGATATTACTTGAAACCCTAAACAACATCTACATAGCACCAACTTTTTACTGATACAATTTAAATTTGAATTTATATACATATATTTATATTTTTTTGTATGTTGATGAGTGATCATTAATTTGCAGGTTACGTGGGTTGAACATACAGAGTACGATGCTAGTGGTGTTCATCAAATGTTCCGCTCATATCTAAGTTCTGGCTTGGGCTTTGGTGCACAGAGATGGCTTGCCACTCTCCAAAGACAATGCGAGTACTTGGCTACTCTTATGTCGCCCTCGATTCCTAATGAAGATCAAATAGGTTACTTTTGTTCATAGCTCTTACATTCCTTTTCACTAAGGTTTAGATTTTCCGTATTTCTAACAAAATGCCATTACTCAACAGCGGTGAGTCTCGGTGGTAGAA
Source organism: Cannabis sativa (assembly GCF_029168945.1). Taxonomy (NCBI): domain Eukaryota; kingdom Viridiplantae; phylum Streptophyta; class Magnoliopsida; order Rosales; family Cannabaceae; genus Cannabis; species Cannabis sativa. The sequence goes on along the minus strand of NC_083605.1, from coordinate 13,293,632 downwards.
GGAGCTTGCTGAAGTTGGCAAAGCGTATGGTGGATAACTTCTGTGCCGGTGTCTGTGCCTCTACTGTGCGCAAGTGGGATAAACTTCGTGTTGACAATGTTGGTGAAGATGTAAGAGTGATGACTCGGAAAAGTATGGATGATCCTGGAGAACCACCCGGAATCATTCTCAGTGCTGCAACTTCTGTTTGGATTCCGGTATCACAGAAGAGAGTGTTTGAATTCTTACAGGATGAAAGGTTGAGGAGCGAGTGGGATATTTTATCTAATGGTGGACCAATGCAGGAGATGGTGCATATCACCAAAGGCCAAAGACATGGCAATCATGTCTCACTCCTTCGTGCTGGTGTAAGTGATTTGTCCAACAATCTTTTTTTTCTTTACTGCTCTTTCGAGTATTTTCTATCTTTTTCTAACTTGCACTGTGGCTTTGCAGTCTATGGGTGCAAATGACAGCAGCACCATGCTCATATTACAAGAGACGTGGACGGATTCCTCGGGCTCCATGGTAGTTTATGCACCAGTTGACTCAGCAGCAATAAACGTAGTAATGCATGGCGGAGACTCTGCTTATGTAGCTCTCCTACCATCAGGATTCGCAATTGTTCCCGACGGCTCATCGCAGTCTGGCTATCTTTCGGGAAACAATGAGAGTACTAGCGGAGCTTCAGTGAAAGGGGAGGGCGATGACAGTGGTGGATCCATTCTCACAGTTGGGTTTCAAATACTTGTTAATAGTCTTCCATCAGCCAAACTTACAGTTGAATCAGTTGAGACAGTTAACAATCTCATCTCCTGCACCATTCAAAAGATCAAAAGCGCTCTTAGTGGACCCTCAGCATAGGTGAAGGAACAAGAACTTTGTGTTTTTGTTTTTGATTTTGAACAATATATATATATATTTTTTGAGTACATTAAGTATAAGTAGGTAAAAGAAAAGTATTAAATAGGAGGAGCTTGAGATGAAACGCATATATAACAAAGGGGTGTCGAGTCAAGAACGAACCGCATGCATGTTTGTGTATGGAAGAAGAAGATTTCTGTTTTAGCCAAAAGTAGTTTTTTGTGTTATTTAAGGATATAACAGCTTGAAGAATGGTGGTTCGGGTATTGACTCGGTCGACCCGCGAGGTAGTCTCAGCTCTTTATTTTGTTAAAAAGAAAGTGGGACATTGGTTGGGGTTAGTATTGTTTTGGTGTTGTTTTCTTTGTATTTCAATGTCAACTACTTTTTACTGTTTGCTTGATTTCTCGAATTTTAGTATGTTTGAATAAATATATATTTTATTTTCTTCATTTTGGTGGGGAATTGACTTTAGACCCCACTCCAGCATATGTACAAGATTTTGTACCCTTTCCAAGCTTGTAATACCTTCAAACCCACACCTCATTCACCCATGAACAGAAACAAACTTACTTTAATATGAAGGTTTAATTCTCTTCTTTTGCTTCAAGGCAAGAAAGATGATCAAAGCTAAGACTTGAGGAGAGCTTCAAAGGAGTGAAAATGGAACAAAATGAGAGTGGAGATCTGAGAAGAGGAAGGGTGTTATGTTGTTATCGTGTTTGCTTTGATGAAAAGAAGTGTTGGTTTTTCTCTATTTTTGAACCAAACAAGAAACTGAATGGTCTTTCAAAGAACCTTCAGTCATGCTCCCCCTAAATGACCAAAATACCCCTACTTGATTTCCCATTTAAATGATGTTCAAGGCCCACTTTAGTAATGTCCTCATTTAAATTATTTAAATAAAGTTTGTGACTTAAAAAAATGTGTCAATTTAAATAAATTTCCAATTTGTCTTTTATGGTCATTTTCCAATTTAAGATAAAATTGTAATTTCCTCTTTTGACATTTTAAAGAGAAATTTTATTTGCAGCCCATAAAGTTATAGTGCACCCTAATATTAAAAAATAATTAATTTAAATTAATTTTTAAAAATCACTTTTAATATTTTTTTTGAAATTTTTTTTCACATTATTTTCATTTGATATTAATAGTTAGTTTTATTTTATTTTCACATTTTTTTTTTAAATCATGCATGATTTTTTAAAAAAATTTCTAATAAAATTTCATATAATTTTTTATTTTATTTTTTTTACCTTAATATTTAAAATATATTTTATTTTTATTTTATAGATATATTTTTTAAGAATATAAAAAGAAGAAAAAAAATAAAAAAAACTAGTAATAATTAAAGATATATATTTTATATAAAATAAAAATTATTAAAATGAGGTGTACTTATAACTTTATGGGGTGCAAATAAAACTCTCCTTTATAAAATAACTATCGGATGAATTATTTATAAAAATTGTGACATAATCAAAATATTTTTCACTCCAGATTAAATAAGTTAAAATTTTATTCTAAATTTCCAAAATGCCCTTACACTCAATAACTTAGTATATATCCCATAAAATGAATTTTTGCATAGAATTTCCTAAATTAATGGATTAATAAATTTATTACCCCGTCAATAAATATTCCATGTCACATGAAATTTATTTTCAAAGTAATAAGCTATTCCTCTCAGTTTTTACCCATTAGGGTTAGGAAATTTGCCCATCCACCAAAATTTCCATCAAACCTTAATTTATGATATAATCCTACCACAACCCACGGTAGATAATTAAATTCTAAAATTTCACATATTGAATAATTAAAATGATGTTCTCACAATTTTTCTTCACTATCTCTACCAGACATTAAAATGATGTTCCCACCTTAGGTGACGTTTGGTTGGAGGTAATGAAATGGAATGGAATGGAAAGAAAATAATTTTCATTCCATTCCTTTGTTTGGTTGCATTTTAAAGTATTGGAATGGCATTCCAATGGAATGCTCTTTCCACCATTTTGGTGGAATGGCTATTCCATTTTAAAAAGGAAGGAATGACCATTCCAATGTAACAAGAAAAAAAATTTAATTATTTTTTTATCAATTTTTTTTATCCATTTCAAATTTTATTCCATTCCATTCCTATTCTCATTCCCATTCCCATTCCTATTCCTATATTTTCATTCCTCCCAACCAAACGCCTCCTAATAGGGGAGAGGTACTACAAGAACTAAAATTTATAAAAGTTTCATTTGCGAAACACAAAATAATTGTAGGTATAACTTCCTCATTTTTTTTCCTCATGTTCCCACGTGGCTTCCTCCACATTGTGGTTACACCACTGTACTTTCACTAAAGGTATTACGTACCTTATTCCTTAATACCTTGTCCTCCCGATCTAGAATAGTCAATGGTCGTTCTTCATATAATTTAAGTAAGGGCCGACACTCAAATCCTCATAACCCAGCTCATGGCTAGGATCATTTACATATTTTCTTAGCATTGACACATGAACCATCAGGGACATTTGATAATGCTGGTGGTAAAGCTATACGATATGCTACCTCACCAATTCTTTCTAGAATTTCAAATGGTACATTGTACCTCGACTTGAGTTTCCCTTTCTTTCAAAACCTCATTGATCCCTTAAGTGGAGAAATTTTCAGTAATATGTTATCTTCAACTTCAAATTCCAAAGGTCTTCATCATCTATTCGCATACTTGCGTTGAAGATCTATGAAAGTATGCATCATTTGATGTATCATCTTAGCATCTTTAGTTACCCTTCCACTTTTTTCCTACCCAAGAATTTCCTTTCACCTGTCTCATGCCAGTGAATCTAGGATCAACATTTCCTCCCATAGAGAGTTTCATAAGGATCCATCTTGCTAGTTTCATGATAATTGTTGCTGTAAGAAAACTCTACCAATGGGAGTTTAATCTCCTAGGATTTTTAAAAGTCCAAAACATAAGCTTTCAGCATGTTTTCCAAGATTTGGATGGTATGGCCACTTTGTCCATCAATCTTATGATGAAAATTTGTACAAAATTTGAGATTGGTTTCCAAGCCTGATTGCATTAGTTTCCAAAAAGTTGACATAAATCGCTCGTCTTGATCTACAACAATAGAAGTGGGAGCTCCATGCATCTTACAATATTCATTATGTAAATATCTACCAATCTGTTTGTCCCATCAATTTTTTTCACTAGTAAAAAATAGATAGACTTAGTCAATCTATCCAAAGATTGTAATGTCCCTGCTACTCTTTAGTGTTCCCCCTGGTTTGTTGGCAAGTCAAGCATCGTGCAACAAATTCTACTACCTCATTCTTCATTCCTGACCACAAGAGTGTTTAGATGGAGCGACTGGGGGCAAGCCTTAGAAGGTTTTTTGGCCAGAGGAGGGAAGTCTGGATGGTAATGGCAGCAACTTCCTTCACCCAAGAAGTTAGGGCCGCCTAAGTTTTCTCCGTGTCAGGGTAGGAAGTCTTGGGGGTCGGAGCTATACTAACTAGAGGAGGAGGAGTATCCCCCAACTTCTTTTGTTTGACAGGAGACTTCTGGCCAAAACAGTTGCCAGCCTTCCTCGTGAACAAGTTCTTCAATCTGTTCGACATAGATGCACAGAATCAAACCCTTAATAAATAGTTATGCAAGTCATAAAAAGTAAAGCTTGTGCTAAAATAGCTACCCTAAACCTCTAAAGGAAGTCTTGGTGTTGTTTTCTTTGTATTTCAATGTCAACTACTTTTTACTGTTTGCTTGATTTCTCGAATTTTAGTATGTTTGAATAAATATATATTTTATTTTCTTCATTTGGTGGGGAATTGACTTTAGACCCCACTCCAGCATATGTACAAGATTTTGTACCCTTTCCAAGCTTGTAAAACCTTCAAACCCACACCTCATTCACCCATGAACAGAAACAAAAAAGACAATCAAAGATATTTTATTTGAAGAAATGAAGTGATCAACATTTGTTTTTTGCTTCAAGGCAAGAAAGATGATCAAAGCTAAGGCTTGAGGAGAGCTTCAAAGGAGTGAAAATGGAACAAAATGAGAGTGGAGATCTGAGAAGAGGAAGGGTGTTATGTTGTTTTCGTGTTTGCTTGTAGGAGAAGATAATGAAAAGGCTTTTTTGTTTTTGATGAAAAGAAATGATAGTTTTTCTCTATTTTTGAACCAAACAAGAAACTGAATGGTCTTTCAAAGAACCTTCAGTCATGCTCCCCCTAAATGACCAAAGTGCCCCTACTTGATTTCCCAATCAAATGATGTTCAAGGCCCACTTTAGTAATGTCCTGATTTGAATTATTTAAATAAAGTTTGTGACCTAAAAAAATGTGTCAATTTAAATAAATTTTCAATTGAGAAATGCTAGTAAATAGTCTTACTTTTAACTTTAGTAATAGTTAATGTTTTTTTTTTTAAAATAATTAAACAAATGTCATTTTTTTACTTTATAATACCTAAAATATCATTCATTATATAAAAGATATTATAAAAATACCTTAGAGTAATATGAATATAACATACAAATACTATATACCTTAGAGTAATATGAGTTATTATGTCATTTTTTATTTTTTGGACTGATATGTATTCTTTTAATTTTTTTTTTCTTTTGGATATATAATATAATATATAAATATTATACCTTAGATGTTAGATAAATTAACAATTAACCCAAGATCTATTTGTATATAACATAGAACACAATAGTAGTATATGATAATTGAGTATGTGTACCTGATTGATCCATAGCAATTATCTCTGATTGATCCACAGCAGTTACTCCAATTCGATAGTGCAATACTATCAACTAAGTCTTCCTCCCTAGATCTCTAAATCAGAAGCAGTTTATTTTATCTGATTATCAAAAGGTATACAATTGTGATGAGACAATATGTATTTATAGAGTTAGGGAGGGGACTTAGCTACAAAACCCTAGTTGGGCTGGGCCTGCTCATCAAAGGCTTCAGTCAACTAGAAAAGCCCACACTTCTGCTTCACCTAGACTTTACTCACAGATGCTAAGCCCATTAACAATTGATCACCAACAACATGGGCTAATACAGCAAAGAACTATCCAATCAACCCAAGTTTTAATAAAACCAATAAAATTTAATGTAAGCCCAAATAAAAGTCTAACATTCTCCCACTTGGGCTACATTGATTTTAATACATATATATTATATATCAAAATAATTTTGTTTGAAAACGACTCATGGGTTGAACAACAAGAAAACATTTGTGGCCACTTTAAAAAATGATAGTTCTCTGATAGCATCTCAACATACCGGTCCAATTTAACCTTTGATAATGAACTATGACAGTCATATTGTTTTTAGCTCAACAAAAGACATTCATAATCACAAATACCAAAGTATTAAATCGACATGGTCAATAAGTCTAGTAGTGTGGTAAGGAATTATGTTCAACATGTGATCAATTTAAAATAACATAATATCCTTATCAGTCCTCAATTTCACTGATACCGTGATGCTTAATAAATAAGCCAGTGAAATTAAACATACACCACTTAAAATAAGTAAGTGTCACTAAACTTGCTTAAAGAATTAAGCCAACAACATATCATTGTCAATAAGCAAATAAATTTAAAAGACAATGATCACAACAATATGAACCACATGCTTTCAATTCAATCATTCTCGAGAATATAACAAAACATAATTGAAAACATATCCATTCAATAATAAAAAATATTGAAACATAAAATGTAGTTCATAACTTTATTCAAAAAATTATAAATAATAATTTCTAAAAACAAACAGAAAACAAAACTCCCACTAACCCAAAAGATCAAAAGATTCTAAAATGCCCATATTAACAACATGTTTATTAAACAGCACGGCACTTAACCCTTTGGTTAGAGGATCAGCTAACATCGACTCGGTCTTGCAATTTTCAATGACAATGTCTCCTTTCTTGACCAAGTCTCTGACAGTGAGATACTTTATTTCCATATGTTTAGAAGCACTACTAATCTTGTTATTCTTTGAAAAGAAAACAGCAGCATTATTATCACAATAGATTAGCATAGGTGTGGAAATAGAATCAACCACTCGTATCTCCGAAATAAAATTCTTCAGCCACAAAGCTTGCAAAGATGCCCCATAACATGCAACAAACTCAGCATACATAGTAGATGACGTGATCAAAGTCCTCCGTTTGACACTCTTCCAAGAAATAGCAAAGACCTGCCAAGGTGAAAATATAGCCAGAAGTTGACTTCAAATCATCTACACAACCACCAAAATGCGAATCTGAATAACCAACAACTCGAAGATTGTCAACATGCTTATACACAAGCATAAAACTCTTCGTTCTTTGCAAATATCTCAAAACTTTCTTGGCTGCAACCCAATGATCAAGGCCAGGATCAGATAAATATCTCCCAAGAACATTGACTACGAAAGCTATGTCAGGTCGAGTGCAAACCTGAGCATACATCAAACTCCCTACTACACTTGCATAAGGGATGTTCTTCATTGCTCCTCTTTCCAAGTCGTTCTTAGGACATTGCTGCTTAGTGAACTTGTCCCCTTTCAGAATAGGAACAGGAACCGGCTTTACACAAATCCATGTTGAACCTTTTGAGCACACGATTAATGTAAGCTTCTTGAGATAAGCCAAGAACTTTTCGATTCCTGTCACGATGGATCTCAATCCCCGAAACATAGGATGCCTCTCCAAGATCTTTCATATCAAAATTGGAAGACAGAAAATTTTTGGTCTCATTTAGTAGTGACAAATCACTGCTGGCAAGTAAAATGTCATCTACATAAAGAACAAGAAAAATATAACGACTCCCACTGATCTTCATATAAATACACTGATCAAACTTGTTCTCTACGAAACCAAACGATGTCACAACCTGGTCAAACTTCAAGTACCACTGGCGAGATGCCTGTTTGAGACCATAAATGGATCGTTTCAACTTGCAAACTAAGTGTTCTTTTCCTTTCTCCTTGTAGCCTTCAGGTTGAGACATATAGACTTCCTCATTCAATTCTCCATTCAGAAAAGCAGTTTTAACATCCATTTGATGCAACTCTAAATCAAAATGCGCAACTAAGGCCATAATTATTCTGAATGAATCTTTAGTGGAAACAGGTGAGAAAGTTTCAGTGTAATCAATACCTTCTCTTTGAGTAAAGCCTTTAGCCACTAAACGCGCTTTAAACCTTTCAATCTGTCCCTTTTTATCCCTTTTAGCCTTTAAAATCCACTTACAACCTATTGGTTTAAAACCATCAAGTAATAAAACTAGCTCCCATACACCATTTTTCTTCATGGAGTCGATCTCATCATCCGTAGCTGCTAACCATTTTGAAGATTGTGGACTATTAAGTGCTTCACTAAAAGTGACAGGATCCACAAAATGATCAATATCATATTCTCCTTCTCCAAGATAAACAAAATTATCATGACACTTTGTTGACTTCTTTTGTCTCTGAGATCTTCTTAGAGGAGGTACTTCTGGAATAACTTCTCTTTGTTGATCATTGTTTTGAATAACATCTTCCACAACTGGAATTTCTTCAATAACAGGATTCTCATTAACAATAGGAGCTTCATCATTAATAGGCCCTTCATCAATAATAGGACCTTCATCATCTTCGATATCGGGAGCAATGTATTCATCAACAATGGGAGCATTACCAACTGGAGTAGGATTGAGACTACTATTATCATCTCTTGAAAATGACATAGGAATACAAATTCCTTTAGATGACTCCCCCATTTCAAGAGATGTTGAAGGAATTTTTTCAGCAACATCAAATTCCAGAAATTTAGCAGTCTGAGATTCAACAATTCGCGTACCACGAGTAGGACAGTAAAAGCGATAGCCTTTCGAGCGCATTGGATAACCAATGAAATAACAACGATTTGTTCTCGGATCTAACTTTTTCAAATTAGGATCATAAATCTTTACTTCAGCTGGACAACCCCATACACGAAGATGATTAAGACTAGGCTTCCGCCCAGTCCATAACTCAAAAGGGGTCTTGGGAACAGATTTACTGGGAACACGATTTAAAATATAAGTTGCAGTCATAAGTGCTTCACCCCATAAAAACTCTGGAAGATTTGTTCTACTCATCATACTTCTAACCATATCCATGAGAGTGCGATTTCTCCTTTCAGCAACGCCATTTTGCTCAGGTGAACCAGGCATAGTGTATTGAGCAACTATACCATTTTCTTGTAAGTACTCTGCAAAAAGCCCCATGTGTTGTCCAGATTCTGTATAACGACCATAATATTCTCCTCCACGATCAGAATGAACAACTTTGATGACTCTTCCTAATTGTTTCTCAACCTCATTTCGAAAAATTTTGAGTTTATCAAGGGCGTCAGCTTTTTCTTTAATTAAATAGGTGAATCCATAACGAGAAAAATCATCAATAAAAGTGATAAAATACTTGTTTCTGCACAACGTGGTGGAATAAGGACGACTGATGTCTGTGTGGATAATTTCCAATAAAGATTGACTGCGATTTGCAGTCTTCTTTCTTGTTTTAGTCAATTTTCCACGAGTACAATCAACACAAGTATCCCAATCAGAAGCATCAAGAGGAGGAAGTATTTCAGATTTAATTAAACGATCAACCCTTTCTTCCGGAAATATGACCCAATCTTTTGTGCCATAACAATAAGGATGTTTCCTTAATATGAGGTCTTTTACCCACAGTATTCACAACATTAAAAGAGGAATCTAAAGGAGCCAATGACAACTTGTAAAGACCATCAGAATAAAAGCAATTTCCAATAATTCGAGAGTCAAGCATAATGTCAACATTATCATTTGCAAAATGAAAAGAATATCCTTGTTTAACCAAAAGCGGAAGCGAAACTAAATTCCTTTTAAAAGTAGGAACATAAAAAGTATTGTTCAGAATAATCTTATCACGAGACTGTAATTCAAGAATAAATGTTCCAACATAGATAACGTCAACTCCAACATCATTGCCCACTTTAAGCTTGGACTCCCTCTCACTTGGCTTCCTGAGATCCCTTAGCCCCTGTAAGGAAGCAGAAACATGAACAGTAGCACCACTGTCTAACCACCAAGAATCAATAGGAACATCAACTAGATTAGATTCAAAACAAACACATGCCAATGGATTACCTGATTGTGCTTGCTTCTTTTCTAACCAAGTCTTAAATTTGTGACAGTCTGTTCTCCGATGCCCCAATTTTTCACAAAAGTAACACTTCACATTAGAGTATTTGGACTTTCCGTTGTTATTCTTCTGTTTATTCTTATGCTCCTTACCATTACCATTCTGTTTAGTAGCACCATCATTTTTATTCTTGAATTTTCCTTTTCCTTTGTTGGGCTTGAGGTGAGAAACATAGTTAGCAGATTCATTCTTCTCCCTTTTAAGCTTGCTTTCTTCAGCTACACACTGAGAAATTAGGTCGCTGATAGTCCATGTTTGATTGTAAGTGTTGTAGGCTGTCTTGATTAGGCTGAAAGAGGCAGGAAGAGCATGAAGAGCTCGATGAATAATGAAAGAGTCAGGAAGAGGAATATTATGATCTTTTAACTTGGACTGAACATTCACCAATTTCAGAATAAAATCTCGCACTCCTTTTAATTCATCATACTTAATGGTTGTCATTTCATCCATAAGATGTCCAGCTTCAGCGTTTTCACCAGTGTCGTATAATTTTTCTACAGCATTGAAAAAATCTTTGGCATTTGTAGTGTCTGGCAAACCACTCAATAGATGTTCAGGAATGGATCTTTTCATAGTAAGAAGACTAAGTCGACTTGACTTTTCCCATTGTGCATGATGAGTTCTCTCGGCAGCTGTACTGGAGTCAGTAAGATCAGCAGGTTTTTCTTCTCGTAGGCACAAGTCCATATCCATTATGCCTAAAGTAAATTCCACATCTCGTTTCCATGTCTTGTAGTTGGAAGCATTCAAAATATGGATGGAAGCATTATTGTTGTTCACAGAAAAGGAGACTGAAAAATTCAAAAAATTAAAACTTGAATAAGCAATATGAGCAATGTATTAGAAAATATTGTAGAATCAACTGGTCATTATAAACTCCCCTTTGGGGTGAGAATATAACACACACATGATCTACCTTCATGAAGTTAACAACAAAGAAAAAATACATATTATTTAAGAATTTTATTACTTTTGGGCAAATAAATTTCTTAAAAATATGTATTAATTCAAGCAAAAAATAATAATAAATTTATATATTTAAATTATTACCTTTGGGCAAATAATTAAAATATATACATTTAATATTAACTCACTTCATGGAATGTGAACTAATATATGTAAATACTACCTTTGGGCAAGTAATTACACATATAGTCAACCAAAAATATAATATTTTCTTCAACATGTGAAATTTGGTGATAAAACAATCATTGAAAATTAATTTTCAACCAAATTTCTAAAAGAGATATATAATTGCTTTTATTATATTGATAAGCAAAAAATAAAGTGTCCACCATAACACATTATTTTTGTATCAAACAACCAAGTTTTATTACTTTAGAACAACAAATAATCAAAAGATTTGAATATAAGAAAATTGGTGGAGACTACATAGTCAATATAAATCAAATAAGAGAGTGACTATGTCTAATGGAACGAGAAGAAACCCAAAAAATTTTCTATGATTGACAAATTTCGAAAAATTATCAAAAAATATTTTTAATAATTTTTTAACTACATAATTATCATTAAAATAATAATAATTATTAAACGGAGTCAAAAAATTAATTAAAAATCATAGAAAAATCAGAAATTAAATTCTAATAACGCTGAAAAAAAAAACATCGAAAAACGACATCCGACGTTGCCGCACGCGCCCCCACGCGCGGGCTGTGCGAGTGGGCATCGCTGGCTGGATTCATCTTCTTCCTCCAGCCGGTTCTGTGATGGGTCACGCGACCCGGTTCGGCCTCCAGTTGGGTCTGCTTGCTTTTTCCGGCCAAAAATCGACGAAAAGATGGGGAAATTGATGGGTTTCGATTGGGAATCAATTTCTAGTTGATTTACACTATTAATTTCGTGTATTAAAAACCAAATGGGTAGATCTATGGCTAAAATCAATCCCAAAATTGAAGAACACAAAAGAAAAAAAAAATTGTGATGCTAATCTTAGTTAAATCCGAAATTAATTATGTAGGAACATTCTTAAACAATTAAGAATGAGAAATCTATTATCAATTTTAGATCAAAAACTATAAAATTAAAAAACACAAATTATAATTTCATATTATAATCATATAAACCCTAAAACTTTAAATTTAAAATTCTCTTAATATACACAATGATTTCATGCATATAATTTATCAATTGAAAGAGAATTTAACGATCAATAAAACCCCTAAAGTTTTAAGATTTATAAACAAAAAATTGCACATAAAATAATAACGAAATTCATATGTAATTATGGATAATGAACATATGCAAATTAATTATACTAATTATAGGTTCTAAATCATATACAATAGGCTCTGATACCACATGTTAGATAAATTAACAATTAACCCAAGATCTATTTGTATATAACATAGAACACAATAGTAGTATATGATAATTGAGTATGTGTACCTGATTGATCCATAGCAATTATCTCTGATTGATCCACAGCAGTTACTCCAATTCGATAGTGCAATACTATCAACTAAGTCTTCCTCCCTAGATCTCTAAATCAGAAGCAGTTTATTTTATCTGATTATCAAAAGGTATACAATTGTGATGAGACAATATGTATTTATAGAGTTAGGGAGGGGACTTAGCTACAAAACCCTAGTTGGGCTGGGCCTGCTCATCAAAGGCTTCAGTCAACTAGAAAAGCCCACACTTCTGCTTCACCTAGACTTTACTCACAGATGCTAAGCCCATTAACAATTGATCACCAACAACATGGGCTAATACAGCAAAGAACTATCCAATCAACCCAAGCTTTAATAAAACCAATAAAATTTAATGTAAGCCCAAATAAAAGTCTAACATTAGAGTAATATGAATATACCACAATAATTCTATAGTCAAATAAATATATAAAAAAAACTTAAATAAACTTCCACAAGTTTTTTTTTTCTCTTTCTTTCATGATATAGCATAGCAAATAAAAATAATATACCACTTTATTTATTTATTAATATATTATAGCACATAATAAAGATATACCGTACATAATTAAAAAAATACTAAAAACTTAAATTAATATTTAATAGTTTTTTTTCTTTCTATCCTTCAGGATATACCATATCACATACAAACGATATATCTTAGACCAATATGAATATACCATAAACTTAAACTAATATACTATTAAATGATTTTTTTTTCTACGATATACAATAGTATATAAAAACTATATTCTGCAATCATAAGCATAAATACTATAGTGAAAAATTAATATACCACCAGTATAGTGGAAAAAATATATACATACCAAAAACTCAATTTAATATTCCGTATGTTTTTTTTTTCTTTCTCTCATGATATACTAATGAACATAAAGACAATATTTCCTAGTGAAATATAACTATACCTCAAACCTATATTAATATTCCACATTTTTTAATTTCCGTCTTTCGTTCATTATATACCATAGCACATTAAAATAATATACCACAATCTTAAACTAATATACTACCTTTCAATTTTTTTTAATATACAATTACACATAAAAACGATATACTATTGTGCAAAATACCTATACCAAACACTTAATTATTCAAGGTTATAATTGTAATTTCATCATCAAACTTTTAACAGAATGGACATTGTGTTAATTTTTTATAAAAAGTGACATTTATTAACTTAATTGTTAGATTTAGGGCCATTTTTCATCTTGGTCCTTTCTAATTTGTCTTTTATGGTTATTTTCCAATTTAAGATAAAGTTGTAATTTCCTCTCTTGACATTTTAATTTATAAAATAACTATCCGATGAATTATTTATAAAAATTGTGACATAATCAAAATATTTTTCACCCGAGATTAAATAAGTTAAAGTTTTATTCTAAATTTCCAAAATGTCCTTACACTCAATAACTTAGTATATATCCCATAAAATGTATTTTTGCATAAAATTTCCTAAATTAATGGATTAACAAATTTATAATCCCTTCAATAAATTTTTCATGTCACATGAAATTTATTTTCAACACAAGTATTAGTAATAAGCTATTCCTCTCAGTTTTTACCCATTAGGGTTAGGAAATTTGGCCATCCACCAAAGTTTCCATCAAACCTTAATTTCTGATATAACCCTACCACAACCCATGGTAGATAATTAAATTCTAATCACATATTGAATAATTAAAATGATGTTCTCACAATTTTTTTCACTGTCTTTACTAGACATTAAAAGGGGCAAGGTATTACAAGACCTAACATTTATAAAAGTTTCATTCGCGAAACACAAAATAATTGTAGGTATAACTTCCTCATTTTTTGCCTCATGTTCCCACGTGGCTTCCTCTACATTGTGGTTACACCGTTGTACTTTCACTAACGGTATTACCTTGTTCCTTAATACCTTGTCCTCCCAATCCAGAATAGTTATTGGTCGTTCTTCATATAATTTAAGTAAGGGCCGACACTTAAATCCTCATAACTTAGTTCATGGCTAGGATCATTTACATATTTTCTTAGCATTGACACATGAACCATCAGGGACCTTTGATAATGCTGGCGGTAAAGCTATTCTATATGCTACCTTACCAATTCTTTCTAGAATTTCAAATGGTACATTGTACCTCGACTTGAGTTTCCCTTTCTTTCAAAACCTCATTGATCCCTTCAGTGGAGAAATTTTCATTAATATGTTATCCCCAACTTCAAACTCCAAGGGTTTCCATCATCTATCCGCATACTTGCGTTGAAGATCTATGAAAGTATGCATCCTTTGATGTATCATCTTAACATCTTTTGCTACCTTTCCACTCTAATTTGGAGGTGAGTTTTGAAGGGTTGGGTTTATACTGGATGGGTGATTCTGTAGGGAACTCAAATTCTAAATCTTCTAGACGATAAATTCTTGAACCAGAGTGGGACATTGCTGTAAGCAGAAAGCAGTCCCAATCCTTGGAAAGAATTTTATCAAACCCGAAGATGGTGAGTTGGAGATTCTGAAAAAACTTATGTATTTCTTGAACCCTAGTATGGACCTAAATACAGTTTAACCCAAAAACCTACCAATACCAGATGAGATGGCAACGATACAAACAAATTTAAGCAACAAATAAACACAATGTAACAAGCATGTAAAGGAAGAAAGCAACTTACTGTTTGAAGTTAGGGTTTGGGGCAATGACTGGTTGCTCCGTCTGCAAATCTTCGAATGCAGCAAGGATCGCTTTGAGAAGATGAAGTCAGAGGAAACTCGTAGAAAAAATGTCAAGGACAGGGATGTCATGCAAGTCCTCAGGCACATTCGACGGTAATTCTTAGCGAAAAAGCTTAAGAATTTTTTAGACTTTATAAAATGGAAGAAATAATGCAAAGGTGGTTCCTTTTTTCTTACTTTATACTCATGATATTGGCTTCGTCAAATCAGAGAAAGGTTTGATCCTACGGACATAATTCAAAGCAGAAGTGGAAAAGATGGTCATTTAATACTGATGTATCTCGAAACAGCACAACTGCCAAAATCAGAGGACATGCATCTTTTCAAAAAGAGGATCATGACAAAAATACCCTTTGTAATCATTAAAAATCTCTTTTTATAAAAAAAAAAAAAAAACTTTTTAAGGGGCAATTGTTATACCCAAAACTTGGCGAGCACATCAGAAGAAGACACGTGTTGAGTTGGGAAGAATAAAGAACTCAAACACGCAATTGTAAGTGCACTTGACGTGGAATAACTCGTTAAAAACATAACTTGTAGAGTATGTTTATAACTCGGCTGGTTGAACAGTCTTGTGTGAGACAAAAATATACTAACTGTTGACTTGTGTCTCGACGAGAAACCATGTAAATGCAAGTGTGCATGACGAGGCATTAACCTCGTCGCGTGGAGGAGATATAATATCAATAAAAAATACTTAGTGTATATGACACAATATACAAACTAAGTATAAACAGTTTGGTGGATCAAGGTGATAGATAGCGAGGCGTCTATCTCGCTGTTAGATGGCATGCACGCGAGAAAGATCATCTCAACACTAGAAACTGTAGTTATCAGAATTAAAGCAATATCAACCTCAGGAAGTTATATGACGAGCTTCAGCTCGCCATCAAAGTTAACTCGACTCCATTCTCAGCGAGGCATCCCCATGAGATAAGACTTACCGTGTATCTTTAATATGCATTCGTCTTGGCCCAATAAAAGCGGAATATTCACAGCTGTGTGAATTCTAAATAAAAACCACATTTACTTAGCGTGATTTGTAATCAAATTCCATGATTCTAGGTGTTGACCGAGATTTTCGGCAACTATCAAAATATGATTATAGTAAAGAGCTGTAAGAAAGTGAGATGAGGATTTTTACGTGGTTGGAGCGTTAATGAGCCTTAGTCCACGAGTCTTTGTTATTAATGGATGTATTTAATACAGATTCCACACTTGAGAGAAGGTTCTTCTCATAAATACAGAGAATGTTCTTGGTGAGTATTTTCTCTTCTTGCTCTTATGCAACCCAAGATTCTCGACCCATTAAATGAGCTTTGAGGGGGTATTTATAGTGTTTTGGTGGGGTGATCCCTAGGAATGTTCTTACACATGTATCTGTAGGTATCCATAAAGTTGGGTATTTCCAATGAATATACCATGGGTTATGCATGGTCAAATCCCTAGGTGCTGTAGGGTTTTTATGAGGAATGTCCTTTTTGCCTTGTGATTGACGTGACTCTTCGCAGAGTAGCCGTCGCTAGACTTAAATGATCATTACTGTAGCGCTGTTGTTTGGGGGTTGTGCCGTCAGACTTTATTGCGTGTTACAGTCCCAACACGCTTCCTCCCATGCGGCATTAAATGCGACTTGATTGCTCAGGAGAGGCCTGACATATCCCGGAGAGGCTTCATGCTATGCGAGATTCCGGGAGTACCTTGTACTCCGGGTGCCTCCTCCGGGACCCATGCCCAGGGTGCTTCCTTGTGGCGTACAAAGACTTATCAAATATTTACAAGTTATCTGATCCACGTGTCCCTTTTCGACTGGTCCACGTATTTTGGGCGAATTCAGGGGCAACATTTACCCCCCAAGCCTTGTTTACTTGGAAAAAATAAACCAAGGCTTGCTCAAGTGCCTCCGGTTGACTCCTCGGTTCCCTGGCTTAAGCTCAGAGCGCGTGAGGGCACCTTTAATGATGACATTTAATGCAGCGATTCGCTTTTTGCAGGGATGTCTCCGGCCGCCTCCTCGGTTTCCTGACACGAGCTTGGGGCGCGTGAAGGTGTGTCTAATGATGGCATTAAATGCAGCGATTCGCTTTTTGCAGAGGTCGATTCGTTTCACGCCCTTTGATTGATGCGGCGCATTAATGGTGTCAGACGGATACTCAAACGTTTCCACCGCCTCTATGGCAGTTTGATCTTATCCGTTGATTTTCGGGAATTCGAATCGTGCATCTCCCCCACCGTACGATTGGTAGGTGGTGACGCCTGTTCCTCATGCACTTTTGCCTATAAAAGCCACCATCTTTCCTTCATTTCGGTTACTTTCCATTCCTTGCCATTTTTGCTCGAATTTCCCAGAGAGAAAATTCTTCAAAGCAGCACGAACTGTCTTAGCACTTAGACATTTCTTCTAGTTTTCCAGTGTTTGCTTTCACCTGTTCTTCTCAACTTTTACTCGACCACATTCAGGATCCCCAGTTCAACGATTTACTGTAAGTTTCTTGCATCCTTAGATAATAACATGCTTTTACTTGCTTCGTTCGTTTTTCTGGGTTCGTACCTTGAGATTTATGGGTATGCGAGTGTTGAGGTTCTTCGGGTGTTCTGTTTTATGTCTACTGCTTTAGTTGTAGGATCGCCATTATCATGTCTCTGTTATAATGTGTATTTTTATTGAAGAGAGCCATGTGTTCTTCGTTCGACAGTTGCTTAGGGCATAGAATGGGTTTTTCTTTTCCTTTTTTCTTTTTACTCTTGTAAAACCACTTTCTGCGATTTCACTGCACCCGACACTTGTTCAGGGAATCTTTCTAGGGTTTCCCATGTGACACGTGTCCAGAGGGGGCCTCTTTCCAGCGGTTAGGGGACCCCCACTCCCTTTTTCTTGACTTAGGGTTTGGTATGGGACCTAACTGCTGGAATTTTCTTTTTCCCTTTTTGTTTTTCACAGAACACCAAAATGTCTGCATCTGGTTCGAAATCTTCGAAGAAAAGTGGGAAAAGCATGGCCACGTTGGAGGAGGTTTCCCTGGGGCCTGTGGCCCAGGAGGGGTATAAATCCCGAGCGACCGGGTGGGAAGCGGCTGAGCTTCAATCCACCTTAACTTGTCCTCACCAGCTGGAGAATATTATAGAAGTTGCTGGGATCAAACCCTCCACTTCAGGGACCTATCACCGGCCTCCTCGCGACTCGGAGACGCCTAATCACAACTATGACGGCTTCGGGGCTTGGAGTCAGACTCACTTGATGGCCGGTGCCATGCTCCCGGTTCAAGACTATTTTGTTAATTTCCTTGTATTTGTCGGCCTTGCGCCATACCAACTTATTCCTCAAGCTTATCGCCTGCTTTCAGGCTTGTTTATTTTTTATACCGCCCGCGGATGGGGGTCTCCCAGCCCGGCGGAAATTTTATATTTTTATGAACTTGTATCCGTCCCCAAGAAAGGGGACAAACTTAAGGACGGTTTTTATGGGTTCCGGATCCATCCTGCTAACGAAGGGGTGGTTCCGTATAATAGGCAGACTCACGTTAAGGAGTATCGCCATCGCTTTTTCTTCTCCTCCGGGTTCAGGGCCGTGGACCACCCGGAGCTCCTCACGGAGTGGGTGCGGATCCCACCTTACCAGCGGACGCCCCCTACTCAGACTTTCCCCCGAAGGGCCCAAGCCTTTGCCTCCTACGACCGCGCCGATCTCGATGTTGGGGGCTTAGTCACCACGGAGAATTGTAGGAAGGCCAAACTTATCCTTCCTCACCAATCCGTGGAGGACTCCAACCTCTCGCGGGTCATTTGTCCCAATGTGAGGGCGCCGGTTGCGGAGAAGGCCTTCCGGGATGAGCTCATTGCCACGACAGAGAAAAAATACCAAGATTATCTCTACCGGAAGGCCCAGGAGAAAGCATACTCTCAGGCCCAGGCTGCCTCTGGGAGAGGACTTCGCGTGGGGAGTCCAGTGGTGCGAAGGAGTCAAGCAATTTCCGGGAAGTCCGAGGCTAAATTTTTTGACAAGATTCTTCAAGAAGAGATTGGGGATCGTCCTGCCAGGAGGTCCCTTCGTATTGAAGATTCTTCTGAGAAGCAAACTTCCCGGCCACAGCCTTCGGTCCCCGAACCAAACTCGGGGGCTCCTGGTGCTAGCACCTCCGGTGCCGGCGGTAAGTCTCCCTTGATAATTCGTTATGTTCCTTCCGTTGATGAATACACCAGTCGTAGGCCCGTAGGGTTCGACGAGCGTCTTCGTAGATTTAGGATGCCATCGACCCGGTGGGGGGATCGTTTGAAGGAATTTTATTTTTCGAACTTAGGAGATTACCTAGGTCGGTCCCGGATGGGCTCCGGCCCTCCGGAACCTATTCCCTTAGGTCCTTCAGCTTACATAACGTCCAGCTGGTTCCGGCCCTCGGACAGTTATCTCGGAGATGACGCTGCTAGCATTAAAGTTCAGGACTTTGCTAGGGCCGAATTAGGAAGTTCGGGTAGGAGTAGCTTATTTGTTGTATCTTGTATAAGCGGTTCCTCACGGACTTCTAACACTTGCTTATTTTGTGAAACAGGTATCTCCATGGATGCCATTCTGGAACAGCTTGCCGGAGTTCATACTCCCGTGGCTCCTCCGGCCTTTACCTCTTCTCCCCCGGCCCCTTCCTTGAAGGTTTCTTCCAGCGCTCCCCCCGACACTATTGACTTAGTGGATGACGAGGAGGTGCTTCCGGGAGAAGGCCAAGGGAAGGGATGGGACTTCTCGGAGGAAGCCGCTGAGGGTGCGGGAGAGCCTCGAGCCCTTCAGGAGGAAGCTGAGGAGGGCGAAGAGGAGCCTGAGGTGGCTCTGATTCGCAAGCGCAAGGGCAAGATGATTGCCCAGGATGAGCCGAAGAAGCCTCGGAGAGCCGACACTCCTGCTCATGGTCTGGACGGCGGGGTCTCCCCCATGGAGGAAAATCCTGCTCCTCCCAACATCGTGCTTACCCCGATTCCGGGGGACGAGGTGAGGCAGGAGCTCCGAATAGCCAAGCATAACTATGCTATGGATGAGTACTCCCGGGGGTACGCCGAAGTGGAAGCCCTTAGGAGGATTCTGCGGGCGGAGGTTGAGGCGAGCATCAACCACCCGGATTACCAGGATCCGTGGGACCTCAATCTGGACCCCTTATCGAACTAGTTCCGTCGCTTCCTAGGGCTTACCTTGGCTCCTTTCGCCGCGGAGATGACCGGCGAGTTCGCTTCTCAGCTCACCCGTTGCGCGCCTAAGCGGTTCGCCACTTGTGCTTCCCTGAACTCCATCTTCCAGGTCCAGGACCTCAGCCATTCTCTCACGGTGGTAAGTACTTCGCAATTTTTGCTTTTCCTTTTATTGTTTATTTTTTTATTTTTTCTTTGGGAAACTTCTCCTTCTTACCCTTGCGTTATGGTTCAGCTTGCTGCTGAGGCCGGCCGCCTCTCCAAGAACATCATAAACCATGGCTTCGTTTTGTCCGACTTTGGGGACATGAACGATGTCAGGAAGGTCCTCCAGGACCTCACAGCGGAGAGGCAGATCTACCAGGAGGCTGCCGAGCGCCAGGAGGCAGCGGCCAAGGCCAAGGAAGAGGAGGCCAAACGGAGGGAGGCTCAGGCGGAGGCCATGATCCGGGACGAGGCCCAGCGGAGGGACAGGATGGAGGCCCAGCACCAGGAGGAACTAAGGGCTCAAACCGAGGCTGCTGACAAGGCCAGGCGAGACCTCCAGGAGGCCAGGGAGGCTTTGGATGAAATGGTCGCTAAGGTGAGATCTTTAGAGGAAACTCACCAGGCGAACATTGAGTCCAAGGCCGCTCTAGCTGCGGAGCTGAAGGAGCTTAGGGATTTCAAAGAACAATCCATCAGGAAGGCCAAAAGGGCCGAGCTCCTTTCTCCCGTTTCCTGCGCCCGGTGTCCGAAGCGCTTTGATGATGGAGTCTACATGGCTTGGTCCACCAATGATCAAAATATCAAGCTTACTTTCTATCCCAAACCCGAGGAAATGATTGCCAAATTTCGGGAAAAGAAGAAAAAGCTTGATGCCGTGCTTGAGGCACGTATTGGACCTCGCCTTCCTCCGCGGGCTGACTGAGCTGCCGTACAACTGACCAAGATTCCACCCGTTTCTTTTATAACTCTTTTTTTTTTGTTTGTACATATTTGCTGCTGCCTTAGAACAATATACATATAGGTAGCAGCTTTTATTTGGAGGGGAGACAATTATATTTTAAGGCCTGTCCCCTGGCCATTTATATGTATATGACCTGCCCTTTGGGCTAGGATATTTTTTATGCGATCTTTTTTGTCACACTTATGTTTTTTTAACCTGTCCTTTGGATCAGGGTTTTTTATTTTTGTGCATACTTTCTGACCTGCCCTTTGGGTCAGGATATTTTACTTAGTTTGTTTTTCTGTTTGTCCGTGCGGTATACCCTAGTACCCCCCTGAGTGGCATAGAAACTCCGTTTTTAAGGCACTCAGTTTTATTTAATATAGAGGAGGTATACATTTGGACGGTACAAACCCTTTGAACAAAGTCTAAGTTTTATTTCGCTACTGGTAATATTTCCTGAGATGATCGGCGTTCCAGGCTCTTGGGACGGTGGCTCCATCCATTCTTTTCAGTTTATAAGTGCCGGAACCGATCTCGTCCTCGATCTCATATGGTCCTTCCCAATTTGGTCCAAGTACCCCCACTCCGGGTTCTTGGGTGGCTGGGAAAACCCTTCTTAGGACCATATCCCCAATAGCGAATTTTCTGTTTTTAACCTTGGAGTTAAAATACTTGGTCACCTTCTTTTGATAAGCAGCCATCCGTATTTGAGACTCATCCCGGAGTTCCTCGACTTGATCCAAAGCTTCTTGGAGCAATGCCTGATTGGTGGCAGGATCGTAAGTCGTCCTCCTGTGGGATGGGAATAATGTTTCTACCGGGACCATTGCTTCACAACCGTACGCCATTGAGAATGGCGAGTGCCCGGTTGTGGTTCTGGGGGTCGTCCGGTAGGCCCATAATACCCTTGGCAATTCTTAAGGCCAGTTATTTTTACAGGCCAGCAGCTTCTTTTTCAAGGTGACCTTTAGGATTTTATTGACCGCCTCCGCCTGGCCGTTTGTTTGAGGCCTGGCTACCGCGAAGAAGCTTTTCACTACTCCGTGTTGGTTGCAGAAGTCGGTAAATTCCTCGCAATCAAATTGCTTTCCATTGTTTGAGACTATTTTGTGAGGCAAGCCGTATCGACACACTATGTTTTTGATAACAAAGTCCAATGCCTTCTTGGCCGTTATTGTCTTCATAGGCTCAGCCTCTGTCCATTTGGTGAAGTAGTCTACTGCTACTATTGCATACTTTACCCCTCTTTTTCCCGTAGGTAGAGACCCGATGAGATCTATTCCCCAGACCGCGAAGGGCCAGGGGCTGGTCATCAGGGTGATCTCATTTGGAGGAGCTCTCGGTATGTTCGCGTACCTTTGGCACGAGTCACACTTTTGGACATAGTCTATACAATCTTTTTTCATTGTTGGCCAGAAGTACCCTTGCCTCAATATTTTCTTTGAGAGGCTGGGCCCTCCTGTATGATCTCCACAGAACCCTTCATGGACCTCTAGCATGATTTGTCTAGCTTCAGGGTCCGATACACACCTTAAATAAGGCATGCTGAGTCCTCTCCGGTAGAGAATTTGATCCATCATTACATAACGATGAGCCTGATACTGAATCTTTCGAGACAGTGCCCTCTCTTGGGGCAACTCACCTGTGGTTATGTATTTTATGATGGGGACCATCCAGCTAGGTTCTTGCCCAACCGTTAGTGTGGTCTCTTTTATTTTGATACTTGGCTCTGCCAAGCGTTCCACTGGTACTACCCCCAGCTCTTCGATTTCGCTGTCCGAGGCTAACTTAGCCAGGCAGTCCGCGTGAGCGTTCTTTTCTCAGGGGATTCTTTCTATTTTATAGTCCGTGAACTCGTGGAGCAGTTCTCGGACTATTGTTACGTATGCGGCCATCCGCTCGCCGCGAGTTTGGTATTCTCCGGATACCTGGTTTACGACCAGTTGAGAGTCGCTGTAGACTTCCACTCTTTTGGCTCCTACAGCTTTTGCCAATTTCAGCCCTGCTATCAGGGCTTCGTATTCGGCTTCATTGTTTGAAGCTGTGAAGTTAAATCGGAGTGCTGCCTGGAGCCGCAGTCCAGTTGGTGATATCATAGCCACTCCGGCTCCCGAACCGTTCTCATTAGAAGCTCCGTCTACAAACACCCTCCAGGTGGGGATTGGCGGTACCGGCGTATTGGCTGTTGCCTCGGCTTCATTGCATTCAGTAATGAAATCTGCCAAGGCTTGGCCTTTTATGGAAATCCGGGGTACGTAGTGTAAGTCGAATTGACTTAGCTCCATTGCCCACTTGAGGAGTCTTCCGGATGCTTCAGGCTTCTGGAGAACTTGTCGGAGCGGATGATTGGTCAAGATTTTGATCGGATGGGCTTAGAAGTATAGTCTCAGCTTCCTTGATGCCATCAGGAGGCAGAATACTAATTTTTCAATGAGCGGGTACCTTGTCTCGGCCCCTATCATGCGCTTACTGACATAGTACACGAGGTGCTGAATTTTTTCTTCCTCCCGGACCAGGGCAGCGCTCACCGCGTGCTCGGAGACGGCCAAGTAAAGGAACAAGTCTTCTCCAAGGACGGGTTTCGATAGGATAGGAGGTTTGGCCATGTGGTCTTTTAACTTCTTGAATGCCTCCTCGCATTCATCCGACCATTCGAACTTTTGGCACTTCTTCAGTACGTTGAAGAAGGGTATGCACTTGTCCGTGGATCGTGAGATAAAGCGGCTCAGTGCGGCTACCTTTCCGGTCAAGCTCTGCACGTCTTTATGCTTCTTGGGGGATGGCATGTCTAGGAGAACTTGGATTTTTTCCGGGTTTGCTTCGATCCCCCTTTGGCTGACTATGAAGCCCAGGAATTTTCCTGACTTGACCCCGAAGGTGCACTTTTTCGGGTTGAGCTTCATACCATATCTCCGGACGACTTCAAAACATTCTTCTAAGTCGCTTGCATGGCTGTTGCATGCTTTGGATTTGACGAGCATGTCGTCCACATATACTTCCATGTTTCGCCCCAGGAGGCTTTTAAACATCCGGTTAACCATTCTTTCATAGGTTGCTCCGGCGTTTTTTAGTCCGAAAGGCATGACTAGGTAGCAGTATACCCCCTTATCGGTCCTGAAGCTAGTGCACTCCTGGTCTGCCGTATGCATTTTTATTTGGTTGTACCCAGCATAGGCATCCATGAAAGACAGCAGTTTAAATCCGGACGTGGCGTCTACCATCTGGTCGATCCTGGGTAGCGGGAAGCAGTCCTTTGGGCAAGTTTTGTTTAGATCTGTGAAATCTATACAAACTCGCCAAGTCCCGTTCGGCTTGGGCACCAGGACCGGATTGGCCAGCAATTCCGGATAGTACACGTCGCGGATCATGCCACTGGACAAAAGTTTGTCCACCTCTTTCTCTAAGGCCTCGGCTTTCACCGAGTCGAGCGGGCGTCTCTTTTGCTGTACAGGGGGCATGTCCGGGTTGGCATTGAGTACATGGGCGTCCCTTCAGTGTTTTTATTATTTTGTCCTTTTCCTCCGGATCCAGGCTCTTCCCTATCCGGAGTACTTTGGTGGAGTCGTCGTCGCACACTGGTATTTCTTCGATGTCCTCCATTGGTTCCACGACCCTTTCGGATCCTATGCGAGGATCCAACTCATCCTCTTCAGCCTTCTCTATCTCAGGAGACCCCCGGACCATGAGTACGGGTAAGTGGGTGGCAACATTGTAACACTGCCTGGCTTCTCCCTGATTTCCCCTCACAGTTTCGACTCCGACTCGGACAACGAGGATCGGGAGCCATGTGCCAAGCATATCCTGGAGGCGGAGCTCCCTAAAAACTTCAAGATGCCCGAAATGGCGGCATATACTGGGAACTCCGATCCCAGTGACCACCTGTCACGGTTCAACCGTGTCATGACAGTCATGCGGGTCAGCAATGACGCCAAATGCTTGTGCTTCCCCCTCACTCTGAGCGGATCAGCGGAGGAATGGTTCAAAAAGCTGGAACCAGGATCCGTGGGTTGTTGGAACAAACTCCAAACCAACTTCCGGAGACAGTTTGTCGCGCCAGAAAGGTTAACTTGGAGGTTAGTGCCTTGACCAACATCAAGCAACTGCCCACCGAGACCTTGAAGAATTATATCAAGAGGTTCCGAGAGGAAGCCTCGAAAACCAAGAAGGTTGATGACGGACAACAGCTTGCACTTCTCCAAGCAGGAATCCGCACTGGGACTCCCTTCTGGAATGAGTTGCAGCAAGAAGGCGCTGCTAACCTCCAGGACTTCCAGAAAAGGGTCCAGAAGTATATTAACCTCAAAGAAGCCCAGATCGTGGCTTATGGAGGCTATTATCCCACCGGGATAGCAGGATACATGCCAGGAGTGTCGCTCTCGGGTACTGCCCCGACCGCGACTCCACCAGTGAGTGGCATACAGTTCTCTGCTACTCCCGGGTACAGCCAGGGCCAAGCTTTGGCCCCAGCATCTTCCCATTACGGCAACCCGTCCGGGGTGAATGGACGAGCTCCTTCACAGGCTGAAAGCACCAAAATGTTGACCGAGATTTTCGGCAACTATCAAAATATGATTATAGTAAAGAGCTGTAAGAAAGTGAGATGAGGATTTTTACGTGGTTGGGGCGTTAATGAGCCTTAGTCCACGAGTCTTTGTTATTAATGGATGTATTTAATACAGATTCCACACTTGAGAGAAGGTTCTTCTCATAAATACAGAGAATGTTCTTGGTGAGTATTTTCTCTTCTTGCTCTTATGCAACCCGAGATTCTCGACCCCATTAAATGAGCTTTGAGGGGGTATTTATAGTGTTTTGGTGGGGTGATCCCTAGGATTGTTCTTACACACGTATCTGTAAGTATCCATAAAGTTGGGTATTTCCAATGAATATACCATGGGTTATGCATGGTCAAATCCCTAGGTGTTGTAGGGTTTTTATGAGGAATGTCCTTTTTGCCTTGTGATTGACGTGACTCTTCGCAGAGTAGCCGTCGCTAGACTTAAATGATCATTACTGTAGCGCTGCTGTTTGGGGGTTGTGCCGTCAGACTTTATTGCGTGTTACAGTCTCAACACGCTTCCTCCCATGCGGCATTAAATGCGACTTGATTGCTCAGGAGAGGCCTGACATATCCCGGAGAGGCTTCATGCTATGCGAGCTTCCGGGAGTACCTTGTACTCCGGGTGCCTCCTCCGGGACCCATGCCCAGGGTGCTTCCTTGTGGCGTACAAAGACTTATCAAATATTTACAAGTTATCTGATCCACGTGTCCCTTTTCGACTGGTCCACGTATTTTGGGCGAATTCAGGGGCAACACTAGGGGATAATTGTTGTAAAAAAATTACAGTCAACTTTGTAATTAACTGCCCACTATGTAATTATAAATAGTGGCAAACAAGATCAAAAAAGGAGATGGAAAAAACTCATACAAGAGAGGCCCTGAAAAACAATCAGAAATTTGAATAAGATTGACTCGTGGACTATGCAGAATGTTAATTGCAAAACCACGTAAAAAATCTTGTGTGTTCATAATTTTTATTTTATAACTTTTACTTTTTCTGTGTGAGATTGTAACGGTTAGGCTCAAATTTAGTTAACGAAAATCTGCGTTAACACAAATAATTAAGTATCATGAATAAAATCAACTTAATTATTAATTCTAATTTAAAATCTAAGAAAAATATTCTAATTTAAGTTGGTCGAAAATTAATTTTCAACTTAGATATATTTTTTAATTGATTTAATTTCTTGAAATAGAAATTAATAATTAAGTATTTTGAATAAAATCAACTTAATTATTAATTCTAATTTAAGTTGGTCTAAAATTAATTAGAATTATTTTAACGTTAAATATATTTTTTTACTTAATTAAATATTAAAAAATATAAATTAGTTACTAAAAATCACTATCTAGAATCTGTTCTTAAACTAAATATGTTTTTCTCTAAATTAATTTTAAAATAATCCAATGAAAAATTAATTTCATTTATTTCAAAATTAATTATGTTGCTAATTCAATTTTAATTAGGTTAAACTAATATAATTACCCTAATAAAATTATTTAAATAAGGCAAATGAGCCTTCACATTTGGAGTTGTTCATGTGAGTGAGAGCTGGGTCTAGTATGTCATACCCACTACTATTGGATCCCTAACTCTCACACAAGGCCCAAAAAAGAAAAATTTAACCTTTCATTAAATAATTGTTATTAATTGAATAAGTCTAATACTAATTGGGCCTAAATAAAACTATCAAGGTGATATTTTATTTTTACCAACCTAGTCTATTTAAATATCCAAAAATAAATGAGCTTCCTATATGCATCTAAGCCCAATAGCAAACATATAGGCTCATACATACAAATTGATTTGGATAGGACCTATCATGTTACTAGGTTTATCACAGATGAAAAAAATTACAAAATTTACATGTTATAAATTATTTATTTTGTAACACTCTACTAAGTTAGGCGTGTTATCGTGATTTTATATTAACTGTGCAGCTCATTGCTAATCAACGAGTTTATTAAAAATCGTGAGTAATTAAAACTCTGCTTAAATACTTATAAATAACAAAACAAATAACATATATATATATAGTAGGGATCCCGTGTATAAAATATTTACAACTGATTAAAAGTACTTGATACAAAAGTTATCGCCTAGCGACTATACAAAATACAACCAATTATCCCAAAGATCGTATGCTCTAGGTCTAATTGCCCCAACATGTACAATCTTCATCCACTCGCTCTCACGGCTGCTCAACCTTAGCCTTGCCCTTACCTACACATGCAAACAATAACTGTGAGTCGACAGACTCAGTAAGAAAAGCATAATCATAATCATAAATATAACTCAGTTACAATTAGGCGCCCATACACCCAACTGTAACCATATCCCCACACCCTAGGCAGTACTGAGTCTAGAACATTCATACAACAATACTATCAACCTATACTCGATACTCTAGTCATACTCTAGTCGTACCGATGTGATAGCGTCGATTAGTATCTGAGCCAAACATACATTTATTGATCTCCAATACAATTCTACGTATATTGATACCGCTATCGATGTAATCGAACATACTTAATAAACATGTACGCTAAATATGTAAACACATATGCATAAAATTATACTAATCTTACCTCGTTTCCAAATTCAGGTGTGCCAGTCAACCTGAGTGGAATAACTGCTCGACGATTTACAGGCCCTTAAATAACAATATTCGTAAAACTGGTGAGTGACACGCTAAATCACTTTTCGGGGACTTAAAATTGAAACTAAAAGTTTCCCTATCGATGGATAACATGGAAATTCCCTAAATATCGTCAAAACTAGGGTGCCCTAAAATACCCCAACCGGTAAACCGGTTCCCAACTGAAAGATTGGTTCTTTGGGGTCTGCTGTTGGGTTTTGTGCCCTAAATAAAACCCATTTTAATATAATCAGATTTACTAATTAATAAAGATCAGAAATCATTTTATGTTGCATGGTTCACATGATTTATTTCATGATTATGTTTAATGTATAAATTCTATTAAGTCCAGAACATATGTATTTGTTCATGATTATAGTGTTGTCAGCACAGTGGAATATGATCATGATTATATGTTCAAATGTTTAATTCCCATAATTTGTCAGTTCACTGGATTTAGACTGGCATGATAATCACCGATAGGTATACTTATACCTTGGATAAGTGTTATGTCCTTTCCAGGACATTGGCAAAGTTTACCAGTATCAGATGTATGGAGTATACATTGGAAAGGACCGATATTGATCTTAGATAAGATATCATA
Organism: Cannabis sativa; assembly: GCF_029168945.1. Classification (NCBI taxonomy): domain Eukaryota; kingdom Viridiplantae; phylum Streptophyta; class Magnoliopsida; order Rosales; family Cannabaceae; genus Cannabis; species Cannabis sativa. The sequence continues at coordinate 13,264,519 of NC_083605.1, read as the reverse complement.
AACTTACCGTTATATCTTTCTAAGTCAATATCAATGGTTGATCTTAGGTCTATGGATCTTAATCCTAACATGGTTAGGTTCGGCCTCAAGAGTGTTATTTGTGTTCTTTGATTTGTTAGTTAAGCCTACCTTTTGGTCAGGGTGATACGTACATTTTGGGAACATGATAGTACAATTGAGTGGGAGCGCTAAACATAGATATGGAATCTATAGCTTCTATTTGGACATATAAGTGAAACGATGATTTCCTTCGAGCTTGGCTAAATAGAGATAAATGATTGAGATCTCATTTTAGTAATTATATTAGTTTACTGAAATATCATTTATAGGTAGCTAAGTGTTTTAAGGATCAAATATATTGAATGGTAGAACGGTAAATTTGTCCCTATTCAGTGTAGATTATCTATAGAGGATCCTTGACTATTAGGATTGTAACAATGGATAATCATAATGTATCTATATCGTGGTACATATAGAGTGTTTTATATAACTGAGAGTGTATTCAATTCCAAGTTCTATAGTGGTTCAATGAGGAATTAATAAGTTGAGAATTTTCTTGGTGAATTCTAGATCTACTTATTGAAAGCTCGGTTATATAGGCCCATGGTCCCCTCACTAGTTGAGATAATACTGCTTGCAGACTCAGTTAATTGATTTCAATTAATCAATTATAATTCTAAAATTAGACTATGTCTTATTTAATAATTTTCACTAAGCAAGGGCTTAATTGTGAAGAAAAGAGGTTTTGGGGTCAATTTGTTAATTAAGAGACTTTGTATGGTCTAATGAATAAATTACATAAATGACAATTTTATTTAGTAATTAATTATAATTATTAAATAAATAGTTTTGGCATTTATAAGGATTCAATTGGAAAATATGGTATTATTGAAAAGAAGAATAAGTTGTTAGAAAAGTGGCAAAATTATAACTAGAGATTGGCTCATTTAATGTGTACGGCCAAGTGTGATTTTCGCCCAATTTTTTATTCTTTTTTAATCCATATAATTCAACACTAAGCCCTAGTTGAAACACTATAAAAGGAGCATGATGCTCTCATCTCATCCACTTTTGACACTTTGTCAAATTAATGCCTTCAACCAAACTTAGATGAGAGAGTTCCTTCCTTAGTGTTTCTAACCTCCTTCATTGTTCATCACCATTCGAACCTATAGTGAGTGAGTGGCGTGCCCACACATAGCAAGTCAAGTACTCAATCATAGTGAGTAAGACGGTGGTAACAAAACTCGAAGGAGAGAAAGAGATCCATGTTCAGATCTTGATAATGCTCTGCTACAGAAAGGAATCAAGGGCTAGAGATCTTGAACGGAAGGAGTCATTATATTCCGCTGCTATCAATGTAAGGTTTTCTTAAACCCTTATGTATTTATTTCATTGTTTTAGAGAATTCATATTTAGGATGTTAATGAAACATACATGTTAGTTGGTAAAATATTCCCAACAACTGGCCTCAGAGCCATGGTAATGATTTACTTTCATGAAATATGGATTTAAAACGATGAATATGGTTTGTGTGTTGATTTGGATGTGTTCATGTTGGTTTATGTGTTATTTGATGAATGTATGTGAGTTACAAATTTTTACATGAAAATAATTTTATTTTCAATCTGAAAATATTTTATTTGGATTCCTTGTAAGAAAATTAAGCAATTTTTTTTTACAGAACTCGATTCCGATAAAAATTGAGAAAGTTATGGTGTTTTGAAAATTGGGGTCCATTGATGCACAAGGTCGAGCAATCGCACGCATAGAGCACTCAGACAAGGTGCATCTGCACGCACGGACAGGGGCCAACTTCCTGTCTGAAGCCCTGTTGTCCCCTGCTCTTGCCCACGTGATGGCACGCACATGAGGTTGCACCCGCTGAGGTTTCTCGGCGTCTCACCTTGCTGCATCATCATTCCGCGCGCGGACAGGGCATTTTGCAGCCTTTCTCGTGGGCAGCCCCAAATTTTTTTATTTTTGTGGGATTTTTCCCTAAATTTCAAATTTTTGCAATTTTCAAACCCTAAAATTAAAATAAAATATTATATTTAAAATATTTAAACTTAAATATCAATTTTAAATTAATAATATTTAATTTTTAATAGATTATTATTAATTTTTGATATTTTGAGGTTTAAATTTAAAAATGATTATTTTATTTTTTAAATTATGGTCAGATTTTAAAAATTTGTTAATTTCTTTAATATTTTAATATTGGACATATTTAAATTAAATGATAGCCTTATCTTTTTAATTGGAAATATTATATTAAAATGATCTTATAAGATAAATTAAATAATTAATAAATTTGAAATTAACCTAGATATTCTAACCATAATATTTTCAAATTTAAAATTGATTATTTTGTTAAATATTTAATTGTTTATAAATTATAAGTTAGAAAAATGATATTTTATATCAACTTACTTATTAGAAATTTATAAATAATATTTTAAATATTTAAATAACCTAGATATTTTTGTAGAAATTTAAAAAAAATGCTTAATTTGAGATATTTTGACATATAATTAGGATAATTATTATTTGTTTATTATTTTATTCTTAAAATAATAATTGCCTAACCATATCTATTTTAAAATTAGTTTATTTTGTTATTTTAATTTTATTAAATTATAAGATTAAAAAATGATATTGAAAATATCTATTTGGTTATTTTTCAAATCATTTATCTTATTACATATTTTTTTTAATTTAATTTGATAAAAATAATTCAAATAAACCTAGATATTTTAAAATTAAATTCATTTTTGATTTTTGAATTTTGATGAGATATTTAAGATTGTTCCAACAACCCTAAATTTTCAAAATTTAGTTGGTTAGTTTAAAAATAATAATTTAATTATATTAATATCTTATTTCACATATTGTTACATGGATATTGTGTTTGTTTTATTTAATTGTTTATTCAAATTTTTTAACAAATCTATTATTTATTTGATCTAAATTGCTATGATTAACTTGTTGACAGATCCAATGATCTGATTTTAATCATAGTCCAATTGTCAATAGATCTTATAAATAATTTGTAACAGGTAAATTTTGTAATTTCTCTCATCTGTGTAAACCTAGTAACATGATAGGGCCCATCCAAATCAATTTGACTTGTGTGAGCCTATATGTTTGCTTTTGGGTTTAGATGCATATAAGAAGCCCATTTATTTCTAGATATTTAAATAGACAAGGTTGCTAAAATAAAATGTCACATATGATAGTTTTATTTAGGCCCAATTAGTATTGGACTTATTCAATGAATAACAATTGTTTAATGAAAGGTTAAATTCCTCTCCTTTGGGCCTTGTGTGAGAGTTAGGGGGCCATTAGTAGTGGGTACGACATACTGAACCCAGCCCTTCCTCACATGAACAACTCCGATTGTAAAGGCCCATTTGCCTTATTTAAATAATTGTATTAGGCTAATTATACTAGTTTAACCTAATTAAAATTGAATTATCAACATAATTAATTTTAAAATAAATGAAATTAATTTTTCTTTAGGTTATTTTAAAATTAATTTAGATAAATACACTTAGTTTAATGAAATCTAGATAGTGATTTTTAGTAATTAATTTATATTTTCTAATATTTAATTAAGTAGAAAAATATATTTAAGTTAAAAATTAATTTTTAATTAATTTTAGACCAACTTAAATTAGAATATTTTTCTTAGAGCTTAAATAGAATTAATAATTAAGTTGATTTTATTCAAGATACTTAATTATTTGTTTCTATTTCATGAAATTTAATTAAATTAGAAAATATATTTAAGTTGAAAATTAATTATTTAATTAATTTTAGATCAACTTAAATTAGAATATTTTCTTAGATATTAAATTTGAATTAATAATTAAGTTGATTTTATTCAAGATACTTAATTCTTTTTATTTTAATGAATTTAATTAAATAGAAAATTATATTCAATTAAATATAATTATATTTAATTGAATAAGCCTAATTAGTATTGAGCTTATTCAATGAATAACAATTGTTTAATAAAAGGTTAAATTGCTCTCCTTTGGGCCTTGTGTGAGAGTTAGGGAGTCATTAGTAGTGGGTACGACATACTGAACCCAACCCTCCCTCACATGAACAATCTCGATTGTGAAGGCCCATTTGCCTTATTTAAATAATTGTATTAGGCTAATTATACTACTTTAACCTAATTAAAATTGAATTAGCAACATAATTAATTTTAAAATAAATGAAATTAATTTTTTATTAGATTATTTTAAAATTAATTTAGATAAATACACTTAGTTTAATGAAATCTAGAGAGTGATGTCTAGTAACTAATATATATTTTCTAATATTTAATTAAGTAGAAAAATATATTTAAGTTGAAAATTAATTTTTAATTAATTTTAGACCAACTTAAATTAGAATATTTTTCTTAGAGCTTAAATAGAATTAAAATTAAGTTGATTTTATTCAAGATACTTAATTTTTTGTTTCTATTTCATGAAATTTCTTAAATTAGAAAATATATTTAAGTTGAAAATTAATTATTTAATTAATTTTAGATCAACTTAAATTAGAATATTTTCTTAGATATTAAATTATAATTAATAATTAAGTTGATTTTATTCAAGATACTTAATTATTTCTATTTTAATGAATTTAATTAAATAGAAAATTATATTTAAGTTAGAAATTTTTGAATTTCATATCAACTTAAATTAGAATAATTTTTAGAGTATATTTTATTTTTTTAATAATCATTTTCCCACATAATTTCGAATTGCATTTATTTATTTTAAATACAAATATTTAATTAATTTTAGATCAACTTAAATCAAGTAATTTTCGTTAATGATTTAATTAAAATAAACAGATTCAAATATATTGTTTTTAATTAGAAAATTAGTAATTAGTTTATGAATTATCTAAATAGATTTTTTCTAGGTAGAGTTTTTTTGGTATTTTTCTAGATATATTTAATTAAATAAGAAAATTAATATTTAAGTTGATTATGTTCTAGACACTTAAATATTTGATATTTTTCTTAAGAGATTTAATTAAATAGGAAAATTATATTTATGTTGAAAGTTAATTTATTTAATTTTAAACCAGCATAAATTAGAATAATTTTTCCAGTTTTATTTAATTTTATTTTAATATAAGAATTTCGAAAATGTTTTTTTATAATACATTGGATTTCAAATTCTGTCATATATATTTATAGAAAATTAAAATTGAGTTAAAAATTAATTATTTAATTAATTTTGAACCAACTTAAATTAAGTAATTTTTATAATATTTATTGGAAAATTAATACTAAGGATGGAAAATAATTCATTTTTATTTTTCAGATCTTCTTAGGGTATAATTTTATAAATATTAAATTAAAATTTATATTTAGATTTATCGAAATTAGTAATTTTAATTAAATAAACATATATATTAAAATAAATAGATTAAAATAAGTATCAAATGAAAATATAATTCTTTAAAATAATGAGCTTTAGTTATAAGGATATTCGATCTCCATTGTTGGTCCTATATGGTTAAATGTTTTCAATATAACCTCGAGATGCTAGACTTCGTCTCCCTTATGGATTGTTATTTGTTGAAGCATTTAACACCGTAACGATCTCTTATGATAAGTGTAATACCTTAGATTTAAGAAATGGATTAGCAAAACCCTAACTAGATAATTATGTATAATTGAGGAAATTATATTATTATATAATTTAATATATGAGAATTTATATGAGTTATGCTATGTTAAGACCCCGTTGGTGAGCTAGGGGCATTTTAGTAATTTTGACCTGAGAAGGGTAAAACAGTGAAATTAATTTATTAACGTGCTTATCGGACTATATTATTATATAGTATGCCTGTGTTATCTTATTCAGGTGTGTTCTGACAGGTTGGCGCGGTATAGTCACAACCAGATATTTCGTGCCGAACCGGGTTCGGGCCCGTGCAATTTTGGGAATTAAATGGCATTTTATTTGATATTTGATAATCTGAAATTTATTTGGGAATTTAAATATGCATGGAATGACAATTATGCCCTTATAAGTATACATACATGTTATTTAGCCCTAGGGGCAAAATGGTCTTTTGACCTTGATTTTCTACATTTAATAAAAGAGGTAAATTTTTGACAAATGGAGGAATTTTGTGGTTTATTTGGCCCCTTACCTGAACCTCCCTCTCTCTCTCTCTCTCTCTCTCTCTCTCTCTAAAACCCTCTTTTGATTTCAATTCTTAATTATGGGTGTGGATTTGCTTGAGGATTGGGAAGATTGTGGCTTGGCTCTTGTTTGAGTTGGAGGATTACCGGCACCTGGTCAGGAGCACCCGAGGATTTGGAATCTCTACTATTGCACGACATCATGTAAGACAGTAGTTAGCACCTAGAGTTATGCGCAGTGGCGCTTATATTGGAAATGAGATATGTGAGTAATTAATAACCGGGATTAGGGTTATTACCCTAATGTAAGCGGTTTGATAGCCTAGGGTTATTACCCTAGTGATATATGCTGTGTAAATGCTATTCCATGTTATACATATGAATATGTTGAGATTTTGGGTTATGTGTTCAAGGCATAACCAGGTTGGACTCGGTAACTAGTTACCGAGAGGAACCATTCTAAGGCCTTATTGTAAATAAGACGTGTGAGAGCAACACGTAGGTCTACGCTACGTAGATATAAATAGGCATGTGAGCGTAACATGCAGGTCTGTGTCATACAGACATAATTGAATGGCATTACTGATTATATAGTGTGATAAATATGTTTATCAGTGTTTTATACTGTCTTTCTGGGCTTGGCTCACAGGTGCTCTACTGTGCAGGAAAGGGTAAAGTTGTTTCTGATCAGCCATGAGTATGGGAGCTGAACGAAGAATGTACATGTTCGGGCCACACTAGACCAAGCGGGTTGGGGTCTACCAGTGATATATTTTGAGACTCTGTTTTGCTGCTTAGGTCGGCTAGAGGAAACAAACTTGTAATAGTGTTTTGTAATTACTTTTGGGATCCCAACTTTTGTAACTTTTAAATTAAAGGTTTAAATTGTTACAAGTTATTTTCATTCCGTTTATTAATAAAGTTTAATTTCTGTGCTTATTTTACTAGTAATCCCGATTAGGGGATTAGGGTTTCATAAGTTTATTGGGTAGCGTGCCTAATTATTTAGGGCGTTACAATAAGTATTTTGTAAGTTTTCTTCTCGATTAGACTCTCTCCCCTACGGGGACTACTTAGAGATAAATTTATAAAGTACGAACAATGGTGGAAGCTCATAAAATAAGAATAACCTTGACTCCCGCCTACCGGGACAACGTTGGATTCTTATTTTGATCGAATAAAAGGTTGCTAGAATGGTGTCCATTTTAGATGAGTTGACAACTCTATTCAATGAATGATACTTTGACTCTTGCCTACCGGGACACTGTATCCGTTTGTTGGAAACCTTGGAAATTATTTAAGATATGATAGTTTTGTATTTTCACATGTCTTTGTTATTTGCTAAATGCTTAATAATTTCTTAATTGTGTGTGAATTTATATTGACTTATGTTGTTTTCTGTTATTAATTGTAGTTGTAAATTTTGTGGAAAATAAGAATAACTTTGACTCTCGCCTACCGGGACATTGTTGGATTCTTATTTAAATCGAAATTATCTGAATTTTTCTTCTTAGCTTTATTCATTTCGAATCTGCTTAAATAGTATATCATTAGATGAATAGTTTATAAATTATTTTCTTATGATGTCATTTTTTTTTCTCTTATGAAATTGAATGGCGCAAATGACTATATTCCCGATATTCTATCCCAAAATGATATAAATTCTCGATCTTAGAAATCTCCTACTTGTGTATGCTTACTTTAGGCAAATTAGACTTAGAGTTAGATTAGTAGTGGTGGTCCAAGCTAAAATCATTACTCATTGTATATTTGGTATAAATTTAAGTCTTTGACTTTAAATTTTAGATTCCAAATAGAAATTTTTATTTCAGTTTCCAGAATACAATACAGTTCAACTTTTCCAAGTTTTAATATCCATTTTCTATTAATGGATCAAAACTGTATGTTTATGTATGGAATTTGAGTTTAGTATTCTGTGACCAGGATCCACTTGGACTATTCTAAGAACTCTTTATTGTAACTAGACCTAAGTCATCAAAAGATTACAACCACATTCTTATATATCTATGGCATTTGTATCTAGTTCATAGTGGTTTTGACAAGATCATTCTCTGCAAAGAGTTAAACATGCCTATATCTACTTGAAAGTAGGATCATCTATATTGGCATATGGATGTACTTTCAGGGGTGGATATGAGTTTTTGTTATATTCTTTATACGATCACTCTAGATTTTACCTTATGCAAAGAAATTTGAAATGTTTGAGAAATTTCATGAATTTCTAGCAATGTTGAAAAAACATTAAGGTAAGTGGTTAAAGATTTTGCGAACTGATAGGGGTGGAGAAATATTTGGTAGATATGTAGTTCAAAGATCATTTAATTAATTTTTTGAATTGTATCCAAACTTACCTCCCCAAAAATTTGATTTACATATTGATGATTGTATAAGGTCTATGATTAGTTACTAGCAGTTGCCTAAGTCATTCTAGGGAAATACCCTAGTGATAGGAAAATTTCAGAGTGATAAAAAATGGTTGTGTACTTAGTGTAAACCATTACTAGAATCATGGATATCCTGATCATGGCCTTAAGAAAAGATAGAACTGTTAACTAAGGTTTGCATGTTTGATAGCTATTCTAAGTGATTAGGGGTGGACCATCCCATAGTCATTAGATAAGAAAGTGTTTTTTTCAACAAATACTACTTTTCTAAGAAAATGACTAAATCTGAAAAAGAAAAAAAAAAGTAGCAAAGTAGAGGAGATATTTTTTTTTATTCCAAAAGTGTTCTATCATCTTATTTTGTATAAGATGGTCCCACTGCCTCTGTTGTCTTGACACAACCGTAGAGGATAATTCCACTTATGTTCTTAGACAAAAAGTCACGGTACCTTGTCGTTGTGGGAGGGTTTCAAGAAACTCACCCTGTTATGACTTGGAAGACACTTGTGATTAAAATCTATTGTTTGTTTAAATAAGAAATGGATTGTAATATCTCGAAAAATAAATAATATTTAAATAGACATATTTTATTAAATATGTGATTATTTTGGTAACGAAGTAAGATTATGATCTTACTTGGAATAATTATTGAGAAGTTATTTAATAATATATTGGGCCCGACGATTTTGGCTAGAAATGTCACGACATTTATGGAAGAATTATTTTGAGAATATTCCGGACTAGGTTAGAAATTTTAGAATGTCGGTTTAATGAAATTAGAAAAATTACAAAATACCCTAGGTTATTTTAAAGTTTATTTTTTTTCATTGGGGGTAAATTAGTCTTTTGCCTTTTTTACTTTTCTATGGCTGATTAAAAAAAAAGCTATTAATAGCAATCTTCCAAGGCAAGCAATTAAAAAAAAAAAGAACCAAGCTCTACTTCCTTTCTTCCTTCGAGCAAGCTAAAACTAGCCAACTTAGGGAGATTTTCTTCAACTATTCTTCCTCATCACAAGCAGAATCTAACCCCAACTCAACCTAGACTCTTGAGGCAAGCTTCTCCCTTATGTTCTTGGTGATTTCCTAGGTTTTAAGCTAGGTTTTTATTGGTTCTTTATGGGTGTTCATGGTTGTAGGGTTAGATGAGTTCTGAGCACGATTTCTTAGTTGAATTAGGTTTGTTTTGGAGTGTGTTGAAGTTTGAATTAAGTGGTTTTAATGGCTGGTTGAAATGATTAAGCTACATAGGGATAGAATTATGTTTTTCTTCACTTTGAAGTGATTTTGAGCGCATTGATGTATTGCAATGAATTGGTTGTTGGGTTATGTCATGTTTTACTATATAATAATGTTTTGGAAGGTTTGAGCAGGTTTGGTGGAGGTTGGATTGGTTTTTGGGGTGAAAAACCAGAAAATTTCATGGCTGCCAGGAAAAAAAACGGTAGGCCGTTTTTCAGACACCCAGAAAAACGGCCGACCATTTTTCACAGTAGGGGGAAATTTCGGGTTTTTCTCCTTAAGTTCGATCTGATTCGGGGTGTCTTTTGGAGTGAAATTCGGGGTGTTTTAGAGATGGTTAAGCTAGTTTGATCCGGGGGAAAGTAGGGTGTGTTCAATTGTGAGAATTGGAGTCGATTATCAGAAATTTGATTACGGTTTTTATTGAGTTTTGGTTGTTGTGACATAGGACCGGAAATTGCCTACCTTATTTTCCACTCAAGTCGGCCCGTACGCTTGAGTTCAGAACTAAGGTAAGAAAAGTATTAAATACTGTATAAGGTTAATATTATGATTGTTACAATATCGATCAAGATTGAAATCTTGATATATGTTGTGATTTAATCTTAATTGAGGTTAACGTTATGCATTGGTTGTGACTCGATTATGATCGAGGGAAATAATAGGAAACGATTATCATCGTTGTGACTCTATTATAATCGAGGGTAATGATGTGAACCGATTATTATCGTTGTGACTCGATTATAATCGAGGGTAATGATGTGAACCGATTATTGTTGTGACTCGATTATGATCGAGTAAAAGATACGGTCATTACTGTTATGAGTAATTACTCCTGAAACCGCGGATAGGTTTCTTACTTATCGTTTGTTGTATCGGGCAACGATAGTGACATAAGTAGCTCGTGGTTAGCGAGTGGTAAGGGTACTTTATAAAGTACCACTATTGTGTGATTACAAAGTTGTGAAATGACTTAAGCATGTTATTATGTGATGACTTGTAACTGGATATATCTTTGTTATAATGCGAATAAATGGATTTTTATATGCTTAAGAAATTAGTTTCTATTCTTGCAGAATCTTAGTGACTCACGAAATGTGAGAATTTGTGTTTATAGAGATGTAAGATTAGAGTGCTTTATGAAGCACTGAGATTATGGAGTTATGGTAATGTGTGAACTAGAGTGCTTTATGAAGCACTGAGATTATGGAATTATGTAATGTGTGAATTAGAGTGTTTTATGAAGCACTGAAGGTGAGTATTTAAAATGATAAATGTTTAAGAGGTTGTATGAAACACAGAGGTTGTTGATTATAAATAACTATGAATATACTAGATTATGTAATAAGTGTGCTCTCATAGACATTAAGTTATTTATGAACCTTGAATATGTATGACATATTGGTATATATATTACATTGTAATGAAATTTGTTGGCACTTTCTATGATTTTATATAGTAGCTTTTCTTGCTGAGTCATTGTGACTCACGGGTGCTTCGTGGTGCAGGTAAGGAAGCTAGAAGCTGTGTTTGGCCATGAGTCAGAGGTCTCCCAGCAATGTACATATCACCCGTGGGGTCTTGGCTTCTGGGAAGCAGGATCGAATTCCTTTCTATGTTTGGAAATGTAATCTATTGTAAAAGATTTTTTTTTTTATAAATAGGGGATCTCTATATTACGATAGTATTTAAAATGGAAGTCTTTATTTTGAATTTAATTAAAGATTTAAATTAAACCACACTTTTCCAAAATTTATAGATTAGTGATAATAAGTTTATAAAAGCACACACGTGGCGTCCCTGAGGGTCAGTGCGTTACAACATGGTATCAGAGCCAAGTTGCTTTAAAGATCCTGAAGACTGGTTTGATATGTACATTGGCTGGGAAGATTCGTTCGACTCATGGCTTAGTAAGTGCTAATTATTCGCTTATTAGTGAACTATTTATTGATTATTTGAATTGTCTGCTTATTGGAAATGTGTAAGTTGTTAGAGAAGCATGATAAGTTTTGATATAAAGTTGCTGGGTATATTTATGCATGTGCGGTAATGCTTATTAGCATTAGTTTTAGTTAGAAAGATTCTAACTATGAGCAAGGAATGGTCGCGAGTGTACTAGAAGGTGTACTAGAGGCGATCTAGTAAGAGTAATTGCGACCCTGCTAAGCTCGGGGTAGGTGGTGTGGGTATGAATCTTCCACTACCATAAGACCGGGAGTAAATGCATACTATGAAGTAAGAGATTACTTGAGTAATAAGGTAGTAGAACCTGTATGGTTAATCCCGGGCAGCACAATGATGGAAAATGACACTAGGCTGAACCGATTGGCAAAGTTTTGTTCAAATGCAGCGGCTACTAAGGCCGCTAGGAAGGCTTTAAGGTAGAACGGGTATATTGCTCAGAATGTAGATATTATGGCTAAACAACTAGGAGTTTTCTAGTTTTATGCTCAGGTGGTTGAGCTAACCCTTACTGTTGAGGGTACAAGGATTAGATCACAAAGGAAATAATGTGAAAAGAGCGATTCATGAAAGTAAATGTCCAGTGTTGGATTGGCAAAGGATGTTAACTCTAATGATCTTAAAAGAAAAACCCATTGGTTACGGGTCTTAGTAAGAGAATGGTTGGTTGTTTTAGTTGAGTTAAATTGAGGTGATTTGAGGTAATGTTGAGGATTGGATTGACTGGTAAAATATAGTACAAATGTCGATTAGGAAGGAAAGATGGTAACTTCGGAATCAGAAGGTGAAGACCTTCGTGTTCTTGGGCAAGGATCAAAGGTCCCAGAATCCATTGGTCATGGTGTTTAAGGCTGAAGGGTTATTATGGGATGGATGTACCAACCTTTTAGTTAGTGTGGCAAATATTGCAAAGGAAACATCGGTGGAACTGAGACACAATTTTGTGGCTCAAGGGCTTCTAGATGCCTTTTCGGAAGAGCTACCAAGATTATTTATGAAATGGGAAATTAATTTTGAATTGAATTGATACTAGGAGTAAAACCTGTATCCAAAGTTCTGAATTGGATGGTAACTATAGAATTGAAAGGGGTAAATATTCCGTTACATGATTTTTTTTTTTAGTTTGAGTATGTTTTATTTATGAGGAAGAAGGATGACACCATATGAGTGAGTATTGACTGCTGGGAGATTAAACCAATTAACGGTGATGAACGAGTATCCTTTTTCAAGGATAGATGTTATGTTGATTAATATTAAGAAAGAATCATCTTCTCTAAGATCGGTCTTCGATCTGGTTATTACCAGTTGAAGGCTCGAAGGAAGGATATTCCTAAAATAGTTTTTCATATTCAATGACTTCGTAACTGTCTTTATTAATGATATTGTGATTTCTTTCGACTTAAAAGAGGTATATGATATGCATCTTTTGATGGTGTTGCAACTTTCTTGGAAGCATAAGCTTTATGCTAAATATAAGAAACACGAGTTTTGCTAATCTCAAACTTACAGTGATGTTAGAGGTTTTCTGGAATTAACAGGATGCTGTGGAATAGTTGTTGAGAGATGTCTATGTCTTTAATGGAATTAAATGAAAAGAATTGAAATAAAAGTTACCTATTGCACCAGTGCTAACGTTGCCAGTCCGTGAGGAGAAGATTGTGAATTATTGCGACACCAATAAACAAGGATTAGATTATGTTTTGATACAGTTTAACAGGGTTATTGCTTAAGCACCCGGATAATTGAAGGAGTGTGAATGGTGGTGTTCTAATCATGATATTAAATTGAGCGATTATTCATGCACTGAAAGTTTGGCGTCATTACCTATCTGGTGAAAAGTGTGAAGTTTATATGGATCACAAGGGCCTCAAACATATCTTCACTTGGAAGGATTTAAGCATGAAGCTGCAATATTGGTTAGAGTTAGTAGAAGATGACAACTGCAAGATTTTCTCGCACCCTTGGAAAATAATTGATAGTGGATGCTTTTAGTCGAAGAGGTTTAGATATAACCAGAAAGAGATTTCACCAAAGTTTGCTAGAAATATAAACAGAGCATAGATTGAGTTCGTGATAGGAGGACTTGTTGGTATCACGTTGTAGTTTGATCTATTGGAAAGAATAAAAATGGTCTAGTAGGGTGACTCCGAATTACAGGGGTACAAAGAATGATTTGGGAACCGGTTCGGTAATGGACTTTTGATTTTGTCTGAAGGAATTTTATGATATAAAGATAAAGTTTGTGTACCAGTGAGATAATGATATTGAATAGGAGGTTTTGAATGAGTCTCATGTCATATTTTTATTTTACATATGGGAGTAACTAAGATATATATTACGATGTTAAAACCTTTTTGCTAAGTATGAAAAATGATATTATGAAGTATGAATTAGATGACCAACTTGTCAGCAAGTCAAGGAACAATAAGTTTCTATGATTCTATCTAGGGGCATTTAAATCATATCCAGTTTGGTATAATTTAGTACAACTTTTCATCCTCAAACCGATGGTTAATCTGAGAGGACTATCCAGATACTTGAGGATATGGTGAGGGCATGTGTAATGGATTTTGAAGGTTCTTGGAACAAGTACCTACCCCTGATTGAGTTTTCTTATAACAATAGTTATCAGAGTACCATTGGCATGGCTCCGTATGAGATGCTTTATGGAAGGAAATGTCGATCACCTATTCACCGGGATGAAGCTGGTGAACGTAGGTATCTTGGGCTTGAGGCTGTCCAAAGAGCGAGTGAGGCTATTAAAAAGATTCGAGCTCATATGCTTGCTTCACAAAGTAGACAGAAAAAAAAAAGCTACGCAGATCCAAAGCGTATAGATGTTGAATTCCAGGTTGGGGATTTTGTTTTTCTTCGGGTGTCTCCAATGAAAGGAATTCGAAGATTCGGGAAGAAAGGAAAGTTGAGTCCCAGGTTTATTGGTCCGTTTGAGATTCTTGAGAAAGTAGGTCAAGTAGCTTATCGGTTGGCTCTACCTCCTGCTTTATCTGGGGTCCATAACGTGTTTCATATCTCAATGCTTTGGAAATATGTATCAGATGCAACTCATGTCTTAAGTTATGAAGACATTGAGCTTCAGACCGACCTGTCATATGAAGAACAACCGGTGCAAATTTTAGACAGGAAAGAAAAGGTGTTGCGGAACAAGATTATTCCGCTAGTTAAAGTGTTGTGGCGGAACAGCAAGGCTGAAGAAGCGACTTGGGAGTTAGAGTCGCAGATGCGGGAGTTGTATCCCGAGCTTTTCAGGTAAATTTCGAGGACGAAATTCCTATAAGGGGGGGATAGTTGTAATATCCCGAAAAATAAATAATATTTAAATAGACATATTTTATTAAATATGTGATTATTTTGGTAACGAAGTAAGATTATGATCTTACTTGGGATAGTTATCGAGAACTTATTTAATAATATATTGGGCCTGACGATTTTGGTTAGAAATGTCACGACATTTATGGAAGAATTATTTTGAGAATATTCCGGACTAGGTTAGAAATTTTAGAATGTCGGTTTAACGGAATTAGCAAAATTACAAAAATGCCCTTGGTTATTTTAAAGTTTATTTTATTTTCATTGGGGGTAAATTAGTCTTTTGCCCTTTTTACTTTTCTAGGGCTGATTAAAAAAAGAAAGCTATTAATAGCAATCTTCCAAGGCAAGCAATTAAAAAAAAAAAAAGAGAAGAACGAAGCTCTCCTTCTCTTCTTCCTTCGAGCAAGCTTAAACCAGCCAACTTAGGGAGATTTTCTTCAGCTATTCTTCCTCATCTCAAGCAGAATCTAACCTCAACTCAACCTAGACTCTTGAGGTAAGCTTCCCCCTTATGTTCTTGGTGATTTCCTAGGTTTTAAGCTAGGTTTTTATTAGTTCTTTATGGGTGTTCATGGCTGTAGGCTTAGATGAGTTCTGAGCACGATTTCTTAGTTGAATTAGGTTTGTTTTGGAGTGTGTTGAAGTTTGAATTAAGTGGTTTTAATGGCTGGTTGAAATGATTAAGATTCATAGGGTTAGAATTATGTTTTTCTTCACTTTGAAGTGTGATTTTGAGCAAATTGATATATTGCAATGAATTGGTTGTTGGGTTATGTCATGTTTACTATATTATACTGTTTTGGAAGGTTTGAGCAGGTTTGGTGGAGGTTGGATTGGTTTTTGGGGTGAAAAACCAGAAAATTTCATGGCTGCCAGGAAGAAAAACGGTAGGCCGTTTTTCACACACCCAGAAAAACGGCCGACCGTTTTTGACATTAGGGGGAAATTTCAAGTTTTTCTCCTCAAGTTCGATCTGATTCGGGCTGTCTTTCGGAGTGAAATTCAGGGTGTTTTAGAGATGGTTAAGCTAGTTTGATACGGGGGAAAGTAGGGTGTGTTCGATTGTGAAAATTGGAGTCGATTATCAAAAATTTGATTAAGGTTTTTATTGAGTTTTGGTTGTTGTGACATAGGACCGAAAATTGCCTAGCTTATTTTCCACTCAAGTTGGCCCCTACGCTTGAGTTCAGAACTAAGGTAAGAAAAGTATTAAATACTGTATAAGGTTAATATTATGATTGTTACAATATCAATTAAGATTGAAATCTCGATATATGTTGTTGTGATTTAATCTTAATCGAGGTTAATGTTATGTATTGGTTGTGACTCGATTATGATCGAGAGAAATAATAGGAAACGATTATCATCGTTGTGACTCGATTATAATTGAGGGTAATGATGTGAACCGATTATTATCGTTGTGACTCGATTATAATCGAGGGTAATGATGTGAACCGATTATTATCGTTGTGACTCGATTATCGAGTAAAATATACGGTCATTACCGTTATGAGTAATTACTCCTGAAACTGCGGATAGGTTTCTTACTTATCGTTTGTTGTATCGGGCAACGATAGTGACATAAGTAGCTCGTGGTTAACGAATGGTAAGGGCACTTTATAAAGTACAAATTGTGTGATTACGAAGTTGTGAAATGACTTAAGCATGTTATTATGTGATGACTTGTAACTGGATATATCTTTGTTATAATGCGAATAAATGGATTTTTATATTGCTTAAGAAATTAGTTTCTTTTCTTGCAGAATCTTAGTGACTCACGAAATGTAAGAATTTGTGTTTATAGAGATGTAAGATTAGAGTGCTTTATGAAGCACTAAGATTATGGAGTTATGGTAATGTGTGAACTAGAGTGCTTTATGAAGTACTGAGATTATGGAATTATGTAATGTGTGAATTAGAGTGTTTTATGAAGCACTGAAGGTGAGTATTTATAATGATAAATGTTTAAGAGGTTGTATGAAACACAGAGGTTGTTGATTATAAATAACTATGAATATACTTGATTATGTAATAAGTGTGCTCTCATAGACATTAAGTTATTTATGCACCTTGAATATGTATGACCTATTGGTATATATATTACATTGTAATGAAATTTGCTGGCACTTTCTATGATTTTATATAGTAGCTTTTCTTGCTGAGTCATTGTGACTCACGGGTGCTTCGTGGTGTAGGTAAGGAAGCTAGAAGCTGTGTTCAGCCATGAGTCAGAGGTCTCCCAGCAATGTACATATCACCTGTGGGGTCTTGGCTTCTGGGAAGCAGGATTGAATTCCTTTCTTTGTTTGGAAATGTAATCTATTGTAAATGATTTTTTTTTTATAAACAGGGGATCCCTATATTACGATAGTATTTAAAATGGAAGTCTTTATTTTGAATTTAATTAAAGATTTAAATTAAACCACACTTTTCCAAAATTTATAGATTAATGATAATAAGTTTATAAAAGCACACACGTGGCGTCCCTAAGGGTCAGGGCGTTACATGGATAGTCAGAATAAGGAACTAAGAAGTACAACCAAGAGAACTATGGTTAAAACCATTCATATGGAACAACCAAAAGTTTTCTATTACAAGGACAAGAAAGAAAATTTCGTTAGTTAGTCTATTCAATGGACTCAACAAAACTTCCTGTTCCTAGAATTATAGGTTTGAGTTTATCTAAACCTATAGCTTGTGGTATACCTGGTTAATTAATTACTCTAGTACGAGCAACTTACTGTAGTAAGATGCTGGAGCATTTTTTCTAATGACAATCTATAGAAGCTTCTCGACTTCTAGACATAGATTTTATTTATCTAAGGAAAAGTTTCAATTACTCCAAAAAAGATAAAGGCCAAGAAAAGAATTCCTTGATTCAACAGTGAGAGGTCTCAGATATACTTTGTTATGCATTAGACCTGACACCTACTGTTGAGTGGGAGTAATGAGTAAGTATCAGATTAATCCAGGAAAAGAATATTGGACGAAAATCAAGTAAATCTTAAGATCAAGAAGAGGAACTATATGTTAGTCGATAAGGGTGGTATTTAATACTCTTAGACTACACCAAATTAGGTTTCTAAACTTGCCTTAGTGCTAGAAAGTCTACTAATAAGATGGTGATTACTCTGGGGGTGGAGTAGTGATTTTGGCAAAGTGTAAAAACCTATCTAAAGTCTCTAAGTCTACCAGAGGGGCTGAATGTTAAAGTTGCAGGAAAGATACTTATTCAGTCTTAGGAAAGTTCTATACAATTTTGGCGTTGTACCAACAATTTATTAACTACTAGTGTGTTACTTCCTGACTAACACAGAAGTAGTTGCCAAAAAGTAAAGAATCCAGTATCCCTAGAGAAGTAGACATATAGAGAGGAATTTCACAATATCAAGGATTTTGTGATTAAGGAAATGTAATGGTGGAGGAAAATTTGTATTGAATACAACTTGTCAGATCCTATTTCGGAGACAATACTACATACTACACTTGATCTGGATATCAAGGTGTTAAGATAATTTGAAATGCACCTTTTTGTTTTATATTAGTGCAAGTGGGAGTTTGTTGGGTTTTGTGCCCTAAATAAAACCCATTTCAATATAATAAGATTTACTAATTAATAAAGGTCAGAAATCATTTTATATTGCATAGTTCACATGATTTATTTCATGATTATGTTTAATGTATAAATTCTATTAAGGCCAGAACATATGTATTTATTCATAATTATAGTGTTGTCAGCACAGTGGAATATGATCATGATTATATGTTCAAAAGTTTAATTCCCATGATTTGTCAGTTCACTGGATTTAAACTGGCATGATAATCAGCGATAGGTATATTTACACCTTGGATAAGTGTTATGTCCTTTCCAAGGCATTGGCAAAGTTTACCAGTATCGGATGTATGGAGTATACATTGGAAGGGACGGATATTGATCTTAGATAAGATATCATAAACTTACTGTTATATCTTTCTGAGTCAATATCAATGGTTGATCTTAGGTCTATGGATCTTAATCCTGACATGGTTAGGTTCGGCCTCAAGAGTGATATTTGTGTTCTTTGATTTGTTAGTTAAGCCTACCTTTTGGTCTGGGTGATACATAAATTTTGGGAACATGATAGTACAATTGAGTGGGAGCGCTAAACATAGATATGGAATCTATAGCTTCTATCTGGACATAGAAGTGAAACGATGATTTCCTTCGAGCTTGGCTAAATAGAGATAAATGATTGAGATCTCATTTTAGTAATTATATTAGTTTACTGAAATATCATTTATAGGTAGCTAAGTATTTTAAGGATAAAATATATTGAATGGTAGAACGGTAAATTTGTCCCTATTCAGTGTAGATCATCTATAGAGGATCCTTGACTATTAGGATTGTAACAATGGATAATAATAATGTATCTATATCGTGGTACATATAGAGTGTTTTATATAACTGAGAGTGTATTCAATTCCAAGTTCTATAGTGGTTCAATGAGGAATTAATAAGTTGAGAATTTTCTTGGTGAATTCTAGATCTACTTATTGAAAGCTCGGTTATATAGGCCCATGGTCCCCTCACTAGTTGAGATAATACTGCTTGCAGACTCAGTTAATTGATTTTAATTAATCAATTATAATTCTAAAATTAGACTATGTCTTATTTAATAATTTTCACTAGCAAGGGCTTAATTGTGAAGAAAAGAGGTTTTGGGGTCAATTTGTTAATTAAGAGACTTTGTATGGTCTAATTAATAAATTACATAAATGACAATTTTATTTAGTAATTAATTATAATTATTAAATAAATAGTTTTGGCATTTATAAGGATTCAATTGGAAAATATGGTATTATTGAAAAGAAGAATAAGTAGTTGGAAAAGTGGCAAAATTGTAACTAGAGATTGGCTCATTTAATGTGTACGGCCAAGTGTGATTTTTGCCCAATTTTTTTTTATTTTTTTTAATCCATATAATTCAACCCTAAGTCCTAGTTGAAACATTATAAAAGCAACATGATGCTCTCATCTCATCCACTTTTGACACAATCAAATTAATGCCTTCAACCAAACCTAGATGAGAGAGTTCCTTCCTTAGTGTTTCTAACCTCCTTCATTGTTCTTCACCATTCGAACCTATGGTGAGTGAGTGATGTGGCCACACATAGCAAGTCAAGTACTCAATCATAGTGAGTAAGACGGCGGTAACCAAACTCGAAGGGGAGAAAGAGATCTAGGTTCAGATCTTGATAATGCTCTGCTACAGAAAGGAATCAAGGGCTAGAGATCTTGAACGGAAGGAGTCATTATATTTCGCTACTATCAATGTAAGGTTTTCTTAAACCCTTATGTGTTTATTTCATTATTTTAGAGAATTCATATTTAGGATGTTAATGAAACATACTTGTTAGTAAATCTAGATCCTGGTAAAATATTCCCAACATCTGCTTAGGGATCAACCGGAATTTAACACCTTGTGAACTCCAGAATATTCCTACTAAGCTTCTTCTTCTTCGAGAGGCACATAGTAGTCTGGGAGAAAAGTCCATCCTTTTGTATTTGTATAAACGATCATCGGCCAAAGAGCCTAATAAAATGGACTCATGGACTAAGGATATTTAACGCCTGAACCACGTAAAAATCTCTTATTTGTTATTGCATAATTTATACCTTCATTACTTTCTTAAGCTCCATAAAATATTCGGTTGCCAAAAAACTCGGTAAACACCTAAAATCTCTTTTCTTCACAATTAAGCCAATGCTTAGTGAAAATTCATAAATAAGCCATAGTTTAATTTAGAATTATAATTGATTAATTAAAACCAATTAACTTAGTCTACAAGCGGTATTATCTCAACTAGTGTGGGGACCACGAACCTATATAATCAAGCTTCCAATAAGTAATTCTAGAATTTACCAAGTAAACTCTCTAACTTATTAATTTCTCCTGACCCACTATAGATTTGGAATTACACTCTTAATTATATAGAACGCTCTATATGTTCTAAGATATAAATATGCTATTAATTATCCATTATTATAATCCAAATAGTCAAAGATCCTCTATAGATGATCTTTACTCGATAAATTTACCATTTTACCCTTCAATGTATTTTATCCTTAAAACATTTAGCTACCTATTAGTGATATTTCAGTAAACTAATATAATTACTGAAATGAGATCTTAATCATTTATCTCTATTAAGCCAAGATCGAAAAAAAAATCATCGTTTCACTTTTAAAAACTTATAGAACCTATAAATTCTATATCTATGATTAACGCTCCCACTCAATTGAACTACCATGTTCCCAAGGTATAAGTATTGGGTCGATCCATTGATCAGCTTTAACGAACAACTCCAAGAACATAAATAACACAATTGAGATCGAATCTAACCATGTCAAGATTAAGATTGTTGACTTCGCTTTTAGCCAACAACAATGAGTTTTTGATAAGCGATAAACGATATGTCATAATAAGAATACGTAGTAAAGCAATAATAATAAGACACAGAAATTTTATAGAGGTTCAGCCCCGAGCAGTTCGGTAAAAGCCTAATCCTCGTTAGTTGTATTGACTTAAGAATAAGGAAGAAGATTCATTTTCTTATAGCTCTTACAATAATATCTCTGAATATATAATTCTTAGATAGCCTTAGCTTATAGCGTTTCAGCGTACAATTTCTTCGTTCTTTGCCCAGTGAACATTCCTCACTATTTATAGGGCAGGAAACTTGAGGAGGAAGAGTTTCCTCTCTCGTTACAATGCGCATAAACAGAAAGATCGTGTGATCAATGCTGAATGCTAAGATCGTGGGATTGAGGCTGAATACACTAATAGTGGGATCGTGTGTATGCCACATCCACGCAAGTTGATCCTTGAGTTATAGGGATTGAGCTGGTGACTCACGATGCGCTTGGTTGAATTCGCTAAGTGTTGCTCATTCTGCACGGCTCGTTGAGTATTCCATTATGGACATGCCAGCGAGGCATCCTGCTCGGCATGTTGATCCGACCAGGTGCTCTAAGTAGATGCCACGTGTCACCATTCTTGTGATGCCACGTCAGATTGCCAATTTTGGGATAACAAAGATCTATTGACTTAAGATCAACTAACTGATATTGACTTAGATAGATATAATGGTAAGTTTATGATATCTTATCTAATGTCAATATCGGTCCAGTCTGGTGTATACTCCATACATTCGATACTAGCATAATTTGCCAATGCCTTGGAAAGGACATAACACTTATCCAATGTGTTAGTATACTTTATCACTGATTATCATGTCAGTCTAAATCTAATGTACTGACAAATCATGGGACAAAAACTTTGAAATATATAATCATGATTATATTCCACTGTGTTGACAACACTATAATCATGAACAACCATATGTTCTAGATTTAATAGAATTTATACATTAAACATATAATCATGAAAGCAATCATGTGACCATGCAACATAAAATGATTTTGATCTTTTATTGATTAGTAAATCTAATTATAGTAAAATGAGTTTTATTTTACGACATAAAATCCCAACAGTTATGTTGTTAGTGCTATATAGTTCTCGTAATTCAACCAATACTTTTCTTAAACATCTCTGTGGAACAACGTCTAAGTATATTGTTGTAGTACATCTCACACTCTTCCATTAATGTTAAGTGAAGTATATGCGAGATGCTTGTTATAACGTGACAAGAGCGAGGTGAATCATGTTGAAGTTGTTGTCTTTATACTTTTAACATACACGGGTATATGGGTCAATGAGCTGCAAAACTCATTTTCTACTTGTTCTAAAAAATTCTATAATGTATTCTGTTTATCCTGAGATAGACTTATTTATCTCACTGGTCTCATCAGTCGGTAGTTGTTACTCGTATCTCGCCATTGCTTGTATGATGGTGAGTTCAAATAATTCTATCAATTGTATTTCCTGAGGCGAGTCATCTGAATGCATTTATTGATGCATAATTTGAGCTGGTTCATATTCCAGCTATGTTACACATGTCAGCTCCATATTGTTGTTCAAAATATGGGTATAACACCAGTAACTTCTCATCTCCACGAACTTTGTAGACTTTTTGGTGCACTAGGATCCCTTTTAAACTTTCTCTCCATAGCGCAAAGTCCACTGTTCCATCAAACTT